>NC_089140.1:41657195-46457195 GCF_009819655.1 Sylvia atricapilla
TCTAAAAACTGAGCTTTATTTCAAAATGTCTCTTCAGTTTAGGTCTCAGTTTAAAAAAATGGTGGAGAAGTGAATTATAAAAGAACACTTAATTTTGACTTGTGTTGGTTGCTGTTTCTGTAGATTACAGATTGCATGGACAATGTACACAAGCAAGAAGATGACCCTGAGGATTGGTGCAAATAAAGTCCGGATGAGTTGGTGGGAACAAAATCAGATTAAGATCTAATGTACACAAACAATATCGTTATGAAAAGAAGGTTATAATGAATCAGCTCTTCATGCTATTAGAACCTGTTATGAATTTCCAGTTGACTTCAGTCATCCCAACATATCTGGACAGGGAATGAAAAGAGCATGAAAGCCAACCTGCCGTGAAGTCTGTGCTCTAATCAGCGCTGACATTGTTTGTCAGGCTCCTAAGGACCAGCAGCTCCTTCCCGACAGTCGACAGTCATTTCCTATCCACTTGTTAGCCTTTGCTAAGGGGTGGCTCTGGTGTTGCTTCCTTTCAGTGCTGAGGGAAAGGGTATGCCCAGAAATTTTTCCCACTGGTTTCTTCTGCCAGGGCCACGGATTAGTCTGATAAAAGAGATCACCTCCCTTAAGACCCTCCCTCTCCAGTACCCCTGCATGGAGCACTCTCAGTCAAATTAGATTCAGATTAGGAGGGGGCTAATTAACAGTTTTTACCATTTTTGTGTTGACCTGTTGTGCTAAAATGGACTTTGGGAAAATAAAAGGCACAGTTAAGCCACTTGGTACCAAGATTGCCCCCAAAATTCCATGTCATGCTGCCTGTATCTTGTGCACAATTTCTTTGGCTTGAACGTCTAGCTGATAAATGATGAAAAGGGAAGCTGCTCAGATCCACTGCTTGGACGTGCTCTTTTATAACCCAATTGTCTAATTTATGTATTTCTTCAAAGCTCCCTATAGTCATGTATACCACATTACCAGGAGATACCTTATTTTGTAATGAAACACTGATCATTTTCTTACATCCACATCGTGATTTTATTAAATTCTATGTATCAAAACAGCTCAGCATGAGAAGTATCAATCTAAATGTGTTTATTCAATACAACAAATGGGTTTGTCCCGTAGCTGTCCTGCCTTATCACTGGATTATCAAATGATATATGCCTTTTCCTGTATCAAAGACAAATTGCTTTGCGTGCTGTGTTCTTCCTTTTCCCTTTGTGTGAACTACCAAAGCTCCCAGCTTGTGATGTCTTTCAGTGCCCTAATTCCTTTTTGGTTTCTTGGTTTTATGTGCTAAGACCGGTAATATTTTTGGCAGTAGGAGATTACACTACATGCCTCTGTGTTTGTCCACATTTCATCATAGTGGGCTTACTTTTTAGTGTGTGTGAATGTGGGCTTTTTGATATAGCAATAATTTATAACTTGAAGAAAGGGGTATCTGCAAAGTACTACTTCATATATATGTATAATTTTTTTAACTGATTTTAAGATTTTTCCCTTTTTGATTTGATATCAAGCTTTGCAGGGAAAATACGCTGAGTATCTCTGCACACAGACTTTTTGAACAAAAAGCTGCCATGTCATTATACAGGCTTTCCCTTCCCCCCTCAGTGGGAAAACAGGAACTTCTGAGGGGGCAGTAAATAGCTGAAATACTCAACAAAGAGCACTTGAACAAAAGGCTGGTAACACCTCTTTATTGTATCTGCACTATTGTCATTCTAGGGAGGAAAATACTGAGCAGAAGAAAGCCATGATCCAAATCTGAGGAAATAGAAAAGGGAAAAGGTGTGGAAGTTAGTTAAGTAAATATAATTTAGTTGATTGTGTATATTGGGATGCTATAATATAAACAGCACTACAGGAAAAGGCTTGGGTTTTTCAGAAGAACCATTTGGGTGGGAGGGAAGGGAAAGCTGTAAGCTTGCACAGTGATATGGAGGCTTTTTATTCAAAAAGCTTGTGTGCAGTCAAAGGTATTTAGTGTGTCTTTCCCCGAAAGCAAGTGCAGAGCATACCCTCACTCTGGCTGTAATGCCTCAGCAACTTGCTGTTGCTACCCTACCAAGAGCTCACCTCCTCATAACCTTGGTGTGTGTGCTGCATCACTTGCTGCTCATAAATCGCAGCCCAGATGCAGACAGCCTTCAACAAAGCCAGTGGCTGCATTTTTGGATATTGGTACTTTCAGCGGCCTGCACTGACCCAGCAGCTGACCCAGTCACAGTTCCCCTCAGCTCAAGCTGTGACCTGAGCACAGCAGAGGTGGTTGACTCATAAACTGTTTGGTGGTGGAGTCTGACAGGGTGACTGCCCCCCATTCATCTGCCCTTCTCATCAGCCAGTGGTCGATGCTGTGGGAGCCTTGTCCTCCCTTCTCACAGCATAATCTGTGCATGAAACTGTGCCCTGAGACAGAGCTGGTGTCCTGATCTGCTCACTGGGCTTTGGGAGTGCAGGGGATGGGTGGAGGTTGGATGGGATGCAGAGCAAGCAGCACTATTTCAGTCCAAAAGTTTGATGTCATGCTGAGATTTCCCTGAAATTTAGAACAAAGTTCTAGCCTGGGCTAGGACTGTGGGCCCACTTTGCTAGGTATGTTTGGGGGTTGTACCAGCTTTCGGTCTAACAACATGCTTGTCTCCCAGAGGAAACTGCCCTGCTGACAGAGGAGCTGGAAGGGGAATGTGTGGGAAATACCTTTCCACCAAGAGGTGTAATTGCTCTAAACACTTTCATGTATGCGAGATTCACTAATCCATAGTAATCCCTGTAGTCTGCACCCATTTTGACATCTGTGAGCTGTATTGGGAAATCAGATTTAGAGGAGAAATGGAATCAAAAATTCTTGAAAACCCAAAATATATTAGCTGTATTGTGGGGACAGTGAAGCATGAGTGAATGCAGTGAGAGCAGCGGCTCTTGGCATTTCTGTGATGTGCATTACAGGAGGCAAATACAGAAGTTCTGGTTTCAGGCTGGTAGCTCATAAATGCAGACAGCTGACAAGGTCTCCATGCCTTGCTGTTCCATGCAGTTCACATTCTAGCCTATGGTGATACCACAAACCAGTGATTTGTTTACCTCAAACACACTGAGCATTAGAATACAGTAACTGAGGAGCAGCTTTGTCTGCAGTCACCCTTGCAGGGCATTAACCTCTGGCACAAAAGCAGAGCAAACATCTGAGGGACGTTAAATAATTTCTGATCACATATTTAAATCTGGATAAGGCAATGGTTTGAGGGGTTTTTTTTCCCCTCGATTGGAGACTTTTTTCTTGCACTAGAAAGCTGACATTTGTCACCAGTTGTTCTGTTCTTTGTTTACATAAGGCCCATTGAAGCAGTTGGAGAACATTGTACCCTGCCCCACAAACATGCATGTATACTTAATTTATGACTGTGGTAGTTTGAATTTCGGGTGTCAGGTATCCCACAGACCTTTTTACTTTGTTCTTTTATGTTCCATGCACTGCTTGAGTATTTATTATGGAGGGCATACAGGCTGTGGGAAGCCCTTCAGGCTTGTGGACTTTTTTCTTCAGAATCTTGAAAATAAAGTTATGAAGATTGAGAAAAAGGAGTTCTCTAAAACCATTGATGATGTGTAGAGTTATTTTACTTGTTTGGCCAATTAATTTTTTTTTTTCATTTGGCATTAATATTTTCACTTTCATTTGACTCTTCATTCTAAAGTTGCTTCAGTACCCTAAACATCTCTTGCAAAGCATTAAATGTGGAACAGTGGTAACAAGCCTTAAATAGGCCTCTGTTGAAAACTTAATTCTGGATTTGTTCTTTATTCCTTCAAAGTCAGCTCTTTCTACTACTACCACAAAAAGAATAAAGAGAAAGATAAAGCAGAAGTCAAAAACCCAATGTAGCTTGTTGCCCGAAGCAATGCTAGTATTTGTGATTATCTCTTGTTCAGTTGTCTTGTCAACAATTTTGAATATGGCTCTTAGTTCAAAGTTATCTTTGATATATTGGTGACAGATGGACATTTTGGAAAAGGACATGACTTGAAACTGATTTCAGAAAAATTCAGATGAGAAGTGGGCTGGGGTTTTTCACCAATGGAAGCAGTAGACATTATGGCAGCTTTTTTTGGAGACAAGATGAATTTTATCATTGCAACATCTATGCCAAGGTATCATCTCTTTCCAAAAACCATGTTGTAAGTTGAAATCTTTATGCCATTGGCAACATGGCCAAAATGGTCCTTTCTGACAGTGAAGTCTTTGAACACAATTGCCTGCAGAACAGCATATGCAAGTGTTAAATATTCATGGGCATGCATTTCTTCTGTGTTGTTACTGCAAAGTGTTCTCAGGAAAGAAAGCAATTTTGCCAGAGGAGGAAAAGGATTTTTCATTGAGGTGCTTCTAAAACATGTGGATGAGTCTTTGTTAAATCCTCAATCTTTACCTAAAAACGTGAATCACAGTGCTAGGGTTGGATTGTTATACCTGGGACTCAATATAGAAGTAGTCAAGAGATACAGTAAGCTTCTAAAATAGGCAGGCAATAACAGATCTGAATGCAGACTTCTTATCTCTTTATCACCTTATTTTCTCCTCTGTTTGTTAGGGGAATTGTTTCAACTTTTGATGACTAGAAGATTCTGTCTCACAGCAAGAAAAAAGTCTTTATTGTACAAAATCAATTTTTGTGGGTTTCAGCTGTGGAAATTAAAATGTACTTTTAATCTAAAGGTTTTTTTGAATTAGCAGTTAAGGGTTTCCTCCTGTTTAAATGGATGAAGAATGCAGCAAAAGATTTTCATTGCAGATACTCCCTTTGAATTTTCCATTGCATCCTATCTGGCTTTATGACTTTGTATCTTAAATACAGGGCAAAATAAATGTTATTCCCAAAGAAGTAATAAGCTTCCTATTTTAATGTAGCATTTAAGACTTGTGAAACAATGCTGCATGCCCACTAATTATAGGCATCTCTATTTAGATGGCCTAACAGGAAGATGGATATGTAAAAATAGCAACAAAGAGCCAGTGACATTATTAATAAAGCAGCTGTATACAGCATTGTTCTCTTGAAGAATGTAGACACCATTTAAACAAAGTGAACTACATAAATAATCAGTCATAATTCATAAGTAACCCTTGTTAGGAATTCTCTTTTAAAAATAGTTCACCTTATTAATTTACAAACCATGGCAAAATGACTTTTTTTTGCAGGTTGTTATTTCACATGCACACATGCACTCAATGTTAACAGTAACTTACAAAATCATTGCCATTTATTGAGAAGCTGGTAGTTTTCTACCCTTGGGAACTATATCCCTTCAGGGAAGATGGGAGGAAGATAGAGTGCTGCAAAACTTCTTTCAAAGGAAGAGTTTGTATGTTCATAGAAGAGGCAGTATCAAGGTTGAGGACGACTTTTCATGTATGTGGTTTTATTAGATCAGAAGAACAAATCCTTCCTGCAGTCATGCTCCATTAAGAAACAGTAGTAGTAATAAAAAAGAATAGTAAATAGTCACATTGGGGAAGACATGTTCAGACAGACACAAATGGCCCTGTATCTCTTTTGAACTCCGAATCTACTTCTGCCCTTTTCCAGTTTAAATAATAAAAGAAAAAGTAAAATGAGATTACAGACAGTTAAAGATTACTGCATTTTTTCCAGTTTTTTTTAGAGAAGGACAATCATTTCCTCACAATGCACTTCCCAAAAGCAAGAAACGAACATTGTATTCAGTGAACACAGCAAGTTAAGCCTGCACATTTAATTTGTATAAGTGCTTTATAAAGGAGGAATAGTATTCGTAACTTAAGGGCTATGCTGTGGTCTTCACCTCCAGAAATATGCCTCTACTACTTGGCTTGAAAGCCCGTGGTCCTCCTCAGGAAATCTCTCATGTGTTTGTGAACCAGTCACTGCATTTGTGTAAAGGAAAAGGAATATGTTAAGCTTTTTGTCTGCCCCACCCAAGCTCCTGAGCTGGAAGGGGGCAACCCTATCCCAGAGTTCAACTGCAGCTGCACTCTGGAAGTCCTTTCTGTCTTGAGAAGAGATGTGAAATTCATCATCATCTGACATTCTTGGTGAGGAAACTTCTTCCTTTGTCCGAATGTCAGCTTCATGTCTCAAAACAGGAATTCAAAAAGTCTGCCAATGTGGTCTTCCTATTTTTTTTTTTAATTTTAAATTGCCTCAAAGAAGCACTGCAAGCTTTAAGCCCTTTTTAAGTCCTTCCACCAAGTAGCTGATGTTCCTGACTATTGTGAGCTCTCAAATCTACAGATCATTTTATAGTATGAAGCTCTAAAATTTAAATCAACTAAATCATATGGCATTGTATGAGTGCAGTGATAGGCTCCTCACAAATCAGCTCAGTAAATTGCCCCCGCATCTCATGTGGGTCATGTAGGATTTATTTTTACTTCTCTACTGCCTGTATGAGGACAGGACTGTTTAGAGGAGTGTTAATTAACACTTGAGTGTCAAAGAAATAAGTTACAGCTTCTACTCAGAATTCCAAAATGTATTAATATTTGAACATTAAATAAAAAAGTATTCAGCCTTTTCAGCAGTTTCACCTATCTTGATTTATAAGCAGACTTTTGAACAGGAAAAATTACTGGAATATGGAATTTAATCGCTACTTTTAAATCTGAAGCTGTTTGTATTGAATCTTCAAGTTTTTCCTTAAAAAAGCCATCACCTCTAGAGGCTGCACAAAAGCAGCAACTAGGAAACAAAGAAATACGTATCCTATGCGTTGTGTGTCTCTGTGTGACTGCTTTGTAATTGTCTGCTTTAAAATTCATACTTGAAGGCATGGTTAAATGAAAATTTGCTCAGAAAGTAACTGAAAAGGCACATTATTTTGTATTTGATTCTAATGTGCTATTACTTTACATTCTCCTTTCTCTGCTGCTGAAGGGCAAAATGTAGCAGCAATTCCGGTGAGTAATTCCCAGCTCCATGATGCTGCAGTGTTTGCTGTAGCGGTACCACTTCACAGTTTCCTGACAGGGCTGGGAGGAGGCAGTGAATTTGGAGTCAACAAGCATTTCTGCACCGTATCATGGTGTTTCTCTCTAGGAAATTCTAGGTGGTGGGAGAAACCCCTGCCACGGCCAGGCCTCATTGAAATGGAAGGAAAAGGGAGTGGCAGCAGCGCTCCTTTCAAGTAACAACCCTCGGGATTGTTAGATAAGAGGCCGGGCTGTCTCCTCTCCTTGGTGTTTAGATGCTCTTGTCGACCTTTAGAGATTGAGCACTGTGGAGGTCGCTGCCTTGCACTGTGTCACCGGGTGCCCTTCCAGAGAGGTGAATAAGTGCTGCTTAGACCAGGCTGCTTGTCTCCAGTAGCATTTTTGTACCACTCCTCTTTATTTTTACATTACACTGTGGCCCTGATGGAGCCACTGATAGCAGTAACCAGTGTGGTCCCAGTCAGCTGCAGCAGTTCTGAGCTTGCAGGTCTTTCTCCTGGCTGTCCATCTCAGAGCATTCTGCATCAAGGTACTTCTTTCACACTATAGAACGTGATGGGCACAGACAAGGCTGTCTTCTGCTGCCTCTTGAGATGAAATGATGGGTAGCACCGTTGATACCTAGTTAATGTATGCATAGTGTACAGTAACCTATATAAATGACTCTGTGTGTGCAGATCCCCAGGCAACACACAAGACTGAGTTAGAATTTACAGGCATGGATAAGCAGTACTGTGCTCCTGAATGCAGCCGTCAAACTCCAGAGCATTTAATGTGGAAAGTGCCCTGGGACAAGGACCAATCTTTATGCTTTGTACACATTTTAGTGGCCTGTTAATGATCAACATCCACTCTACTGAGAAGATAAATTTAATGATGATACAATTCAAGCCAGATTCTTCACAGTTGCTTGAGATTATTTCTTGTAATTCTACTTTAGAAACAAATGATATATTCATGTAATCATCTCATACTATTATATCGACATTTTTATACCTTCCAGTCCTTGTTTTTTTGCAGGAAAGGAAGGTAAGTGAAAGCCGGAAGTAATGGATGTGGTCAGTGGTCTATTTAGCTCAGTCTCTCATAGTCACTGATACTGAAAACTTAGGGGGGACTGTAAGATGGAGCATGTATTGCAAGCTTTTCTTTTCTGTTCTGATTTTCTAACATCTAGCAAACTGCACATTTAGGAATTTCCAGTGCTGAAGATTGCTGACTACCCTGACTATCATGTATGTATGTAATATATACAGACAGGGCTGACCTGGAGTGTGTGTGATGTTTCCTCTGGCATTCTGTGATTTGGTGGGGCTTTTTTCTTCTTTTTGATTTTGTTTTGTTTTTAAAGACCATTTCATTATGTTTGCTTTTCATCTTTTTGTGTGATAGTTTAGCAGGATGCGTCTTGTGTCACAAGTCCTAATCCACTCCTTGCTCCCCTCTTTCTCTCACCTGACATTGTGCAGACTTCTGCCATATCCTCCTTCAGTCTTCAACAGAAAATTGGATCTGTCTTTTTTCCAGCTTTAACTTTCTTTTCTTGTAGGAACTGTTCTCTGTGCCTTGAATAATCCAACTGAATCATTTTGTAAGTGGAAGGGAGGAATGAGCAGAACATACTCAGTGTGTACACCATTGATTTATAAAGCACTCTGATATCTTCTCTTTGGTAGAGGTTTTTATTACTTTTATTTTTTTCCTAAGAGTTTCTAATCTTCCATTGTAACATTTTTGATGACATGAACAAAATTTACTACCTGAACAAACTCTTTATTTCTTGTTTACCTTCTGAATATCCACTACTCTGCCTCTAGTTATTAATAGAACTTCCTGAGCAACTGTAAGAAATCTGTTGTAGTGATTTCATAATTCTGATGTGGTATGTCTGTATTTTCTGGAAAACATCTCTTGTTTTTTTAATATAAGCTACCTCCTTAAACTTAATGTGTTACTGGTGTTAGCTCTAGTCTCACACATTCCATGAATATTTCTCAGGTGAAACAACCTGTAATATGCTGCTGGCATGGACAGCACGATTTCCTTACTGACTCCCACCCCTGAGTTATTTTTCTGGGATGCCAGATGCAGTGAGCTGGAGCACCATATCACAGAAGACTCCTCATGCATGGACTACAGTAGAGGAGTACCTTTGTGATTTACACCTTTTAGTAGGTGGTAGATTACCGAGGTGACAGGAAATTGGGTGTGCTGCTGCATTTTGCCCAGGTGCTCTTGTCTCTATCCCTGGGCAGTGCCCGTTCTGATCAGAAAAAAAAGGTTTCTCAGTTGCATGCCTCCCTCTTTCTGCTCTTTCCAATGAGACGCTATAGTTCCTGAGTGCTGGCTCTGCCTCCCAGTGTGACTCCTTTTGGAAGTGCAAGCTGATACCCTTATTTACACATGCCGTGGCCGGTTCAGTGCATCCTCCCTGCATGGCTGGTCTGGATAATGAGCGACACGATCTGAACACCAGGACTGGACTTTCTTTACAGGCTCACTCATGAGGAGGTCTGGTCCCCAGTTTTTTAGACAGAGGTGCTCCTGGACTCTTTCTGGGGGGTTTGGGGTAGGTGTGGGAGGACTTCCCTGTTTTGTGGAGCTGTGGGAAAGGCAGCAGAAGTCTGGAAGTCTCATTCCGGAATAGGTGTGTTCCCTATTGAATGAAGTGTCTGCCAGAAGGCTTTCACCCATTTCAGTCCTAGGTCAGGAGGTTTTCTGACATGTCATAGCATTTGGACTAAACTCTGGGATAAGAGAGTTCAGTCTTTGATGAAGACATACTTCTGGAAAATACTTTGGCACGTGCTGCTTTCAGCAGCTTTCTTTCTTAGGGAATCTATCCTACACAGCAGCTCTGCGGGGAGTGGTTCTCTGGAGTGATGGTCAGTACTGCCGCTATTTCAAGCCCATTTAACCTGCAGTGAGGGGCGTGTGCTGCTGCTGCCACCGAGAGCATGACAGACATCTTGAGGACGAGTGGGAACATTCAACACTGAAACTGGTTGCTTGAAAGTAATTAAACCGGTATTCAGATGATTTTTAGAAATTCTGGAAATGTAGAAGAGGCTGAATTTTGGACTTTTGTTCAGCAGAAGTGTTTTCAGAGCTAGGAGACACATGAGATCTGTAGCTGCTGCTGAAGCTTGATGCTAAGTGTTGTAGTGTGCAAATTATAAAATTGGTATGTCCACTATGACCACTGGCATGCTTCTGTGAGCACTGTGCATTTTAAGTTTTTTTTTCTAGGCAGGCAAAGCCCTGAAAAATCTAATGAGAACAGGACAGTAGGGAGTGGCTGATGTCAGCTCATTGTAATGTTTAGAGTTTAAAAAAAAAAGTTTGAGACTGAGAAACAGAAGCAGTAGGGTAAGGCAATGTATTGATTAGATTGTTGCAGAGTACATTCACGTGGCACTTGAAATTACAAAGACACTTAAGCGAGGTTCTTGCATCTCTAAAAACTGTACCTGAAAAACATTTTTGGATTTCATCATCTTTGCCACTTTACTCAGTGTTAATAGAAATATTTTAAGTTTGAATCTTTCCATTTAAAAAAGTGCTCATCACCTTTTCTCTGACTGCAGCAGAAATAAGATTTTTATATTTTGTATTTTAGTCTGGATTGATGTCTGATTTGTCCAGTAATCATAGGCTTTCACCTTATTTTTTCTTATACAATTATTTTTAAGTAAAACGCATCAAGTGTTCTTATTTTGACAGTTAGTGGATAAACCTGCAGTTGATGTTGATTTTATATCTGGCATGGAAGTGAACCTGTTGAAGTTTCTTTGGGAAGACACTCAAACTTGAAATTACCCTTGTGAAAGATTATTTTTTTTGTACACACACGCACACATATATATGCATATATATGTTTTACTTCTTTTGAGTGGTCTTTTTGAATTTGCAGAGGTTGCATTGTGTGGAAATTGCTCCGATGTTACTGCTGGGCGAAGTGCCCCTTCCCTAAAGGAAAAAGCAATGATTGTGCTCGCTCTAGTGGCAGACAGCGGAATTGTGTCTTACTTCATGGATGAGGTATGAGTGCACAAAAATTTTGATTTAAAGACACTTTTTAAGTGCAGTGCAAACATTGACACCATTTTGCCTGAATTGTAAAAACATAAGAAAACACATAAAAAACATTAAAATGACCCAAAACCTCTCAAAACAAAACAAAAAGTAATTCTGTATCTGTAAATAATCTGCAAATAAATCCATAAATCTGTAAAATAAAAACAGCTGGAAATAATAACAATTAAATCTGCCTGTTCCTATGACTGACTATCCTGGACATGTTTTACAGGAACAGTAGAGGGAGAATTCTCTTTTTCCTTAAAAACTCCTTAAAAACCACACCAGCAGCACCATCCTGATACATAGCAAGGGAGAAAAGGATGGAGGTTGAGACATTCACAAGCTGCTTCTGCTGCTGCTAAGGTAGCTCCTAACTTGTTATTTAGTAATGAAATAATGATGCACAATAATTTAGAACGGTGTCTCTGTCTTCTAGTCATAAATCTCCTTTGCTAGGAAGAAGAGGCTAGATGTCTTGCATCCTCCTTGCTGGATGCTGTCCATGTTTAGGTGGTTTTGAGTACAGGAGGCAATTTGTGCTGCAAATGCACAGCTCTTCTCATATCCATCTGCCATCCTTTTCATCTGTGCCAGCAGCAACTCGCTATAAATCCTGCAGTGCTTATGGTCGCAGGAAGCATCTCTTGGATAAAGGATAGAAAAAGCTTTGGGCAAACATGCCAATTATTTTTTATTTTTTCTTTTTTTAATAGATAAGCCTTGCGTTTTTTGTCCTGTAATTTCTGCTACAATGAGACTTCTTTTATTGTGGAAAGGATGTATACACATTTTTAACCCTGTTGCTGAGATAACCACTCAGGAGAAATGCTGGAGAATTCCAAACCCTGGCAGTGCTGCAGAGGAGTTGTGACATTGTAGCCTTTTAAAATGCAGGTTGCAAGTACAAATTTGCCTTTGCAGTTCTTAAGCTGCTTTAAAAAGCAAAACTGGTTACACAGATTCAAGCTCGCACCTGCTTTTATACCTGCTGACTTGTGACAGGAGACAAGATGTGTCTCATGTACCGACAACAAAGCCCTTTTTTTCTTTATAAGTGACTAAATAATCTGATACTTTTGAAGTTCTCAACACGGCAGAAGAATTATGGCATTTATTTAAGGAATTGAATATGTAATTAAGCATCTAATTTTAAACCTGCACACTCAATAATGTTGGATTTTGCCACCAAGTTACTTCCTTTTTATGGTATCTGCCAATTGCTGAAGTATGCATTAGTGCATTTGACATATTAATGCATTTTAGTAATGGAGGTACCTGATCAAGCAGCAGCCAAATGACCACAAAATAAATGTCTGAGTTGAAATCAGAACCTGCCATAAACAACAGAAAACTGCTTGCCTTTGTCTTGCACTTAAACCCCATTCCCATCTGACCTGAAAAACCAGACCTGGTTGGTAGAGCCCTTACAGTCTTAGGATTCAGCATCTCCTCTCATCATTACCACATGCATTATTTTCTTGGGCCTTCTTGATGCCTTTCCCTCCCCCTTTCTTGGGCTTATTTTTTCCAGGATAGTAGTATGTTACTGTAATTCTAATGAAGCATATTCTGACTGGCTCATAAATTAAAGTCAAATACTTAGCCATTACTAATACACTCTGGCTTACCTGGTCATAATGAGACACAGGCCTTTCCCAGTCCCTGAGTGGAGCTTTCTCCTTTGTCTTTGAGCTGACCTGGAGCAGGGAAGGTGGCTGTGCACTGTCTGTGCTCCCTGAATTACTGCAGGCACTCCCCAGCTGCTGCTGATCTTGGCTTTCCAGTGTTGCTTACCTATCACTCACTTGCCAGATTCTGTACGCTGGATGCTCGTTGAGATGACATTTGAATATAGTCCAGTTTTTCCCAGTGGGGAGGTGTGATACCAAACCAGTAGGAGAAGTGGCATTCTCAGCTCCAGCAGATACAGGAGTGTCACCCAGTTTGTACTAATCTGTTGAACAGCAAACCTGTCATGTAAGGGACAGTCAGAAAATTACAAGGCACGTGTATAACACAGCAGAAGCAATCTCAGTATTTAACATGCCATGAGAATCCAGGCTAATCATGGAAGACTTGTCTAGATGTCTGTATTCCTTTTGCTCCTGAGGTATTTTGAGGAGGCTGACGGCCAGTGTGAACTTTAAATCAATTTATTGCATATGTTTACATATGCAGCGAAACCATTTGCCATATCATTTAACTACACAGAGTGAATTGTTGACCGTGAGCTGATTTGACCTTTTCAGGTCTAATCAAGAATCTGAAATATTATTTTAGCCTGTCAGCTCCAGTAATATGCTGTAAGAGTATCTGGATCTAACTGAAAATGTCAAATGTGCTCTAATATGCAACCCATCAAAGTTACGATGCAGGAACCAGTTAAGAATATAAATCTGTAACATCTGTGGTGCATCTCAATTGCCTGGTGAGTTGTTTTGCCATTGATACAAGCTAACTAAAAACTTGTATTGAAACCAGTTCTTTGGAGAATTGTACATGTGAGGTGTACAGCCACCTAAATAATAAAATGATCTTGAAAGAGGGGTGATAACTGCAGGTTAGAATACTACTGGAAAAAAACAGGGTCCAGCATGAATACTCATGCTCTAGGGAATGTCTTGCTAGATTTAGTGTGTGGTAACATAAGATTAGTGGTCTCACGCAACCTCAGAATTTTCCTTTTTAATTTTAATTATTTGCTGCTTGTGAAGATTTTGCTCCTTCGAACAATAATCCATTATATAAGCTGAGGTATCCTTATCAATCTTGTTACATTTAATAGTAAAAATTTTTCATAGTCTTGTGCATTTCATATTCGTCTATATTTAAAAGTGCTGTCTTACAAGCAGAGTATTTAATGATGTTTAATTTCTTTTTCTCACCTTTGAAATTTCTGTTCTTGGTATTTTATAAGACACTCAGATCTAGGATAAATCTGCCTTTAATAATTATTTATTAAGCATGAGATCAATTTTTATCAGTATAATTTCTGGATGATGAATTTAAATTTGGATTAAAGTGGATGGATGTAATGAAAAACAACTTTATATCCTAAGAAAATGGTATTTTGTTAGCTGAACAATCTATCAAAATTGTTTAGCCTTGAAACACTTGTTACACTAAAATTGAGTTGGTTTTTATCTGATTCTGGGTAGTTCATGCAATTTGAGGTGCTATTAACTGAATTGCTACTATTAGTAAAATGTTGTTGGAAGTAGAATTAAAATTAACTACGGGAAGCATTGCTGAACAGATAACTTTACATTGAAAATAGTGTGCTTTAAAGGTTCCACTTAACTGTGTTTGAGCTGTTCTTACGAGGCAATGCTGCCCTCCCCTGGTATGCTGCGAGAAGCAGGAATTTTTATCCAGTCTGAGCCAGTTCTAGAGCTTCCTGTTGAAGAGAAATTGATGGATTGGTGAAAACGGTGGGGGGAAATGCTCTTAAACAGACCATTATATGCTTTCTCTGTTAAGAGAGAAAGAAAACTCCAAAGAAACCATAAAACAGACATTTTCACAGTATTTTTATGTATGCATGATGCAGATGTAGATGGATGTACAAATAATATACATCAAATCTACTGGCCGTACACGGTAGAGGGCTGAATTAAGTTTGTGTGGCAATTTGGAGGATGAATTGAAGACAAAATAAACAGATGTAAGGTGGTAGGAGGGCCAATTAAAATAAATTTTCTTTAACAGTATAGTTTTGTCTTGTAAACATGAAATGTCTAAACGTTATATATATGTTCAGTTCTGCAATAGAGGAGTAAAAGTGACCATGGCCAGCAGCTTGCATGGGGATAGGGTCAGCTCTTGTGCAAATGAACCTGTAACAAAACTATCATCTGCCAGGGTCTATTGATTACAAAGATATCACCACTGCACAGTCCTGAGAGCTGAGGAAGGTAGTCCAGGGAAATATTACTGTTGCATGGTCTATTCTTTAATGTATTTCCTCAGATGTCTGGTACTAACTGCTGCTGGAGATAGAATATTGGGGTAGAAGGTTCTTTAGACTGTCCAGCTGTGGCTGTTACGTGTTAAATGTGTTGCTATTTGCTTTAATTTTGAAATCCTTCAATTTCTCACTGCTAGGCAATTTCACCATACTCCAGATAGCAGAAAGATATTTGCCTTGTTACAAATACAGGAGTTTTAGTTCCCACATCTGAGTCTAATAAAGTTTGTGGGGTGGGCTTTGCTGTTTGTTTGTTTGTTTTAAGGTATAAAATACCACTTTCTATTTATGGTTAAGATTTCCCTAATTGCTTGCAAAACACACAACTTTTTTTTTTTCCTGTGGCATACAACTTGACCTATGTTCTGCTTGCTCCTCATTCATTTTAATGCATTGGAGATCACTTAACAGTGGATAAAACTGGAGAGCTTTCTATGTTAAAAGTTTGTTAAAACATACATAAAAGTATGTGTTACCCTCTGATTAAAACCTCTGGTTCACGTATTTCTTTATGTCTTAGATCTGAACAGATTGCCACATCAGGAGGGAGGGTTTTGCCCCAGACTGGTTTGCTTGAGGACTTTGCTTGAGTGAGTCCTTGTCTACTACTTAGAGTCAAGTCACTTGGGAAATGCTGTAAGAACTGTGGAATATAATTACATTCCCAATTTGACTTGCTCTTCTCCAGTTACAGTTATATGTTGTAGTGCTATTGATATTTTATTACAACCTTTTACAATAAGGTCTGGGAGTTGTTCTGTATCTGTGGTGCCTGCCAATTCACAGAGCAGGTGTGGACTATTCTGAGCTTGACTCCAGCTGCTAAGTTACCTGTGACTGTGGCAGATAGAACCTGAAAATCCCAGTTGTCTTTCACAGGCTGTTGTTTCTAAAGTGACTTTGCTGGCAGCCAAACAGCAGTATTTGCTTTCATGCACATCAGCAAGAAAGCTACAATAATCAACCCTTTTGGGAACTAGCTGTAAAGCCACTGCAAGTATGACTCCAAAGTAGTTGAAGGTTGAGCTAAATCAAGAGATAAGATGCTTTTCCCTTTTGACACCCTGCCACAGTAAAACAAGTTTTATATGTTCTTTTTTGTTAGATCAGTATTTTGCCAGTGCAGCATCCCAGTTCAGCTCATCAAATGGTTCATGTGAACAGCAGTGATGTTGCTCCTTGACCTCAAACTGTGTAACAGTTTTCTTTCTTCTCCATAACTTTTGCAGGTATTGGGACTGCTGGTGTGGACCCTGATTGCTGGAACAGAATACTTTCTGTATCCAGCCTTTGGCTGGGTGATGTTTGTAGCTGTGTTTTACTGGGTTCTCACCGTCTTCTTTCTGATCATCTGCATGACAATGACCTACACCAGGATCCCGCAGGTGCCCTGGACCATGGTGGTAAATATACCCATTCTTTGTTGTTTCAGGTTTGCTGGGTTTTGAATATAATAAAATATTGGTGCATTCTATGTGTTTATTTAACCAACTCTACTTGTACTCTAAATATCAGTGCATTCTATGTGTATATTTAACCAACTCTACTTGTACCCTTTGCAGATTTTTCCCTAATTGCTGTGTGGCTGCATAATGGCAGTGTTTAACTTTTATACTAGCCAGACACTTTCAAAACACTTTTTCTGTGATGTTTCACCATTTTGTTCAGTGGTTGATGCAGTGACTTGATTTTTAATGCGTGTGCGACTGATGCTTATGCACAGTGACCTCTTTTTCTCTCTGTAGTGGTTACATCCCATGAAGAATGAGTCTGTTGCTGCCTCTGAGCTAACAGACCTGGCCATATGGCTTAAACAGCAGAAATCCCTACTGGAATCAACATCATGCATTAGAAGCAGGAGTTGGGCTCTTAAAACATGAGTCTTCCTCTGCTAAAGTTAAAGCAAGGATAGTTCAGAGGTAGCACCACTCTGAAAATCCATAAGTAGTCTACTGTGAAAATGGTGCTGAAAATTATATATATATAAAATATGTACCATATAATCCTTTGCTTTGAGCTCAAGAGTTAAAGCAAATCAGACAAACAGCTACTGTAATTACAGAAAAAATTCACAGGCACTTAAAATGCAGATCCAGTTTTTATGGTTTGAGTAAACCTGGCCAGCTCTAACTCTCAACAGTATATTTTTTCCTCATTTGCATAACAGCTTGGTCTTCAGGATGGTAGATCCTAAAAGTCATTGTCATTTCAGCCAAGTGGCTGTTTGTGACCCATCTAAGAATCAGTATAAATTTTATCTTAGCATTTGTTGGATGCAGTGACATACTGTTCTTTTTGGTTTTGGTGTTTGTGGTTTTTTTTTTTGTTTTTTTTTAGCAGCTAAATAGTATTGACTAGAATTCTGTTATTTTATGATGAAATGTATTTGACTTCTATGTTGCTAACAGCTTGTTATCAGCTATATTGTGTATGTGACTAAAATTGAATACTAGAATACTCTTCTCTTTTAGTGTTCCCATTTGCTGCTGCAATAAATAGCCAACTATAGCAATTACTAATAAGAACAAGCAGGATTAGGTTCAGATAGCTTCTCTATTTTCAAGTTTCATAACCAGCAATTACCATTAAGGCTGTATCACTGCTGTAGAAATGTTGGATTATTTCAATTACAGCAGTAATGTGTCTGGGTACATTTAAAGGTATGGGGGATGTTTTTTCCCCATTGCATTACATGTAAGTAAAGTACATTCAAAGAGAAAAGCATCTTTATATCCATTTGAATAAAGCTTTGGTCATTACCCTTCTTTCATCAGTTGAATACTATTATGAGACAACTGCACAATAAGTGAGTTGCCCCTGATCTATGTGGTATGCAAACTGCAATATTTGATTTGTTTCTATTTCATGTTGAGTGTATTTCTTGCTCTGAGTTCAAAATATATTGGAGAGGTCCATAAATGTGAGTCCAAAAGGTAGTCTCCTTTTATATGAAAGGGTCATATAAAGAGAAAATAAATACAAAATGAATAAAAGATCCTTGAGTTACAGCTTGTTTTGCCCTAAGGTATTAAAAGCGCTTTTGGGAACAGCCCTTGAATTGGTCCTCTACTGCTCCTGTATGGCCAAGAGGAACATTGAGTCTCTTCTCAGAGAGGTGCTTTTAACATCTTTGTTAAAAAGAGCTTGACCACACCTTTTTGAGTGAGTTTACATCCACCTTTACTCTATTCCCTGAAGAATCCTGAATTTCAGTATCTGCCATTTATTGCTCTGCCTCCTTAGGCAACAGTTAGCTCAAGCTGTTTCTATTGTATGCAGTATCCAAAATTACATCTGGACCTCTCTGTCATAAATTCACTTTTTGCAGGTTAAGCACATTACCAAATTGCTTAAGATGCAGTTACTTTTACTGCAAATTAACCCAAAAGATGTGCTTCAAAACTGACTCTCCTTCATAGTGCAAGTTTTTTGCTAAAACAATCAATGGAAGCTTTTAAAATCTAGTGAATTTGAATTTAAGAAGCAGATGGTAATTTAGCATTAACCATTTGGTTTGAGTAATATATTGGCAGTAAAGACCCAATCAGCTTGCACTGCATTCCATCTTCCCCAACAGTGTTATTTCCCAGAGCAGCACTTCTCAGAAATTATGTGCTTTTTTCTTTTCTACGTGACAAGATATTGCAGGGATTTGTAGCTTTCCAGGGTAATTGAGTCTTTTTGGAATGGTAAATCTGAAAATAACAACAAATACTCTAGGTAATCAAATTTGGAGTTTCTAAATCAGTGCTTCACAGACACCAGAACCTGCCAATTGTTGGCATCTCATCCTGAAATTGACAGTATGATATTTTATTGCTGTAATGCCCAGATAAAACAAGGGGTGGGATCTGTGGATAGACATAGTGCCTTTTATTAGAGAAACTGATATAGGTGAGATGAATCCCCACTCATTTGTGAGTGTGTGAATCAAATATCAAGGGCCAGTCCATCTGAGTGCTGAGGCACTGCCCAGCCCAGTTCCCTGCAGAAG
This sequence comes from Sylvia atricapilla, assembly GCF_009819655.1. Lineage (NCBI taxonomy): Eukaryota > Metazoa > Chordata > Aves > Passeriformes > Sylviidae > Sylvia > Sylvia atricapilla. The sequence goes on from NC_089140.1 coordinate 41,676,195, forward strand.
GGTAAGTGGATATTTTCCACTGTTCCTTCTAACTTCTCTTCTTGAGCTGCAGCCTATTTTAGATTTTGTCAAAGTTGGTGAACAGTGAATTAAATTGTAGGTAATTGGCATAAATTCCTAGCATCCACTGGATCACATGGTGTGAATTAGTAAGTTGGAGCTGCACCAGTATGGCACTATTTAAACAACTAGAGCAACAGAGTTAAAGGTTATATTTGTGTGACACTCTGGAGTGCAAAACTGGGGTCAGAAGCTGAAGGGAGATGATTATGTACAACGTTAGGACCAGGTCTATATTGGGTTATCAATTCCTGCAATTGTAACTCAATGCAAAGCATGTCACAGGCCTTCCACTTAAACATGGCACCAAATTTGTATGCCTTAGACAAGAAGCAGAGTGGAGTTTGAGGGGATTTAATTTTTTTTTTTTAATGAGAAGAAACTTCCATGATCTAGTAGTGAGAAAATAATGGACAAAGTATTAAAATCATGTACTTTAAAAAAACGTTCATGCATTTTTCTCTTTCATCTTCTTAGACATCTGTTCTCTCTTCCTTTCCTGTTCTTTCTCGCATGCAAAAACCAAACAAACTTTTTGTTTGCTCTCTGTAGTGTTATGTGAGGTCATTGTCATCTGCTTTGCTTCTTCTTAGTAATAAATATAAGTATCCTGAGACATGAATTCTGCCTCTTGAAAGAGAAAATGCAGCATCTGCCATGGGTCTTGATGACCAATGTAGTCCACTCAGACTGTTCTCCTCCTTGGATTTACCTGTTTCTTCCTCTTCTTAAAAACAGGCAGAAGGGAAGGGTATACTGAGAGATGTAAGAATACAACTGAGAAAAAAAAATCACCCTCTTTATCTCTCTCAGTAGCATAGAAAACAAAGTTTTGGAAGCTTTATAAATATTATCCATATGGCAGGAATCATTGATTCCTATTTTTGTGTAGATTAGAAATGTAATCAAAATGCAGTTTTTTCTTGTTTCTTTTTTTATTGTTTTTATCATGTGGTGTCTTACTGCCTAACCCTTAGATTGAGGTAAACAAACCGAGTCCTTACTTTCACTTTTGGAAAATCACAGTACACTAACTTTAAGAGTTTCCTGGATTTAGTGTGGTGGGGATAACAGTTTGTCCAAAATATGGTCCAATGTTTATGCATCTTCAAAGCAGTTAAAATTTAATCTTACAGATAGAAACATGGAAGAAGGCAAAAATACTTAAGAATGACATTTCTAGTGCACATTGCATGTGTTCAGTGTATTTCAGAAGAGAGTTTTGCAATGTTGGAAAACAAATGCCTGTGCATATGTAATAACTTACGTTTGTCTTTTCAACAGGGTCTGTGTTTTAATGGAAGTGCCTTTGTTTTGTATCTCATTGCTGCCATTGTAGATGCATCTTCAGTTACCAAAGATCTGGACAATCACAATTACAACAGCTGGGCAGCTTCTTCAGTGAGTTCATTTTTTGTTTGAATCAGTTCCAATAAACTTACAGCAAATGAAGGCTTGTTGGAAGTGTGGGTTGAAGTTGCAGGTATTCTGCATTTTGAAAAGCTGCAGAGTGATACAGGTCACACACAAAACCTATAAGTAGCTGCAATTTAGTTCATAATTATTAGAGATGACTAGAAATTCCACCAGGAGATGACAGTCACATCAGAAAAGGCAGTCATGTTTTTTTGGATCACACTGATTTCCTTCTCCCTTGCCCTCATTTATTATCAGCTCTCTGGCTGAGGTCAGAGCCTGCACATCAGAGCAGACAAAAAAGACTGTGTGAGCATCGGGTCACTTTGATGCACTTGGACTACTTCAAAAGCAGTTGAAACTAACTCAGCAAACTTTGCATACTTATGGATAAGATGCATTCAGCTTCCTATGGGCTAAGCCACTGTCCACACTGCCCACACAGCACCCTGGGGAAAGCCCTGGAATGCTGTTGCTGTTTCCACAATGACCTTCCCGTTACGGCTTCAGCTTTTGACAGTCTTTCCTTTGAATTGCAAGGGCAGCGCGTGAAAAATCATGTAACGTGATGAAATCACTAATCCTTCTGACATTACTATCTTAGTACTTAGGTTCAGAAATCCAAAACAGTCCAAGTGGATGAAAAATAACTTAAAAACAAAACAAAAAAAGGAACAGAAAAGAGCCTTGTCACTTTTTGAGTTAGGTGAATGCATTCACTAGCAAAGGTAAGGGAGTTGTAAAAAAACTTTTTTCATGTTGTGGCAACAGGAGTCAAATTCAATTGTATACAGGAATTCCAAATTGTTGAGTGTTCATGCTTCTGCAGTTGTCCTCCTGACTATTCACAAATCCTGTCTGAAGCTTATTTTATATGTCCACAAACACAGGAACTTGAACACCTGCTCTGTTTTTGTCCTGGGAATTGGATCATTAAATCCCTATCATTTCAGCGGTGTTCCGGGTCTTCTCTTGGCAGTTTGTAACTACAGATCTGTTACTCAGCCACTGCAGCTGACAGGAACTTGCTTGGTGCTAGATAAGCTTCCATGCTGATTCAGGTTTTATGCAAAATGCATGAATGTTCAGTGTCTCATGGGAGGTTTGGATTCTCTTCTAATACTTCCTAATAATGTTTATCTAACACAGTGTCTAAATAAACTATTAAATGTGGATTCTTGCTTTCAAAATCCATTAAGGGTTTCATGGATAGAGGATTTAGCAAATCATCTATCCCCAATAGTCATTCTGTTAGAAAGGTTTTAGATGGAGTTTTTATTTAATAAGAAACAAAATAATTGGAAAAAGAAGAATGCTACAGGGTTTTTTTATTGTAATAAGATTTTACATCATCATCTACAGTTTTTTTAGGATTGCAGATTAAATTTGCATGAGACAATGCTCACCAAGAGCCCTCTGTTGAAAGGCTTAGATTTACTGCTCAGCAGTGCCTGCCCATGCCAATGATGGCATATAAGCCAGGAACAACTGTAGAATCATAACATATTTTTAGGCTGGAAGGGACTTCTTGGAGGTCATCTGGTCCAACTCTCTCCACTCCTACAGCAGGGCTAACTCCTATCAGGCTACCACGGCTTTGTCCACTTGAATTTGACTATTTCCAAATATGGCTGTTCCACAATGCCTGTTTGATTACTCACACTGTGATCTTTTTTTTTTTTTTTTTCCCTAATATCTAATTGAAATTTTCCATCCTGTAACTTGTGTTTGTTCCTTCTTGTCCTATCATTGCTCACCTCTTAGAAAAGTGGTGTTAATCTGATTTGCAGTGACAGCTTTACTTGGTTCAGTTACTAGCACAAAACATTCTGGTGTTGAATATTGTCTGTTTTGAATATCTGTCTGTGTTGAATATTGTCTGTTTTGAACAACACACAGTGATTAACAGGAGCTTAAGCACTAGTGCTGAATTGGACTTTATCAGTGCAAGTGAAATAAATCTGGCCTGCTATAGAAGGCTTATTCTGTTATCAATTTCTGACTAAGTAGTAATATGACAGTGTGGTTGCTGTCACTGAGAAGTATCTTTATTCATCAGTAGAGGACCTCTGGAATAGGTAACCTTATCAGCAGTGCTGTTTGAGAACATGTCTGGGCCTGCAATTGAATCCAAGCTTTTTCTGTAAGCAAACAGATGCACTTTGAGGCAAGCTGAGGTACAGGTGGGCTGTAGGCAATATCTGGAACACAGCAGCAAGGCAGGAGTGTTAGCCTGAGCTCACACAGTCCCACAGACAATTCCTCGGCCTCTAAAACTAGCAAGTATTTAGATTGGTGGCAGTCCAATCTGTACGATCCATACTGAGGCAGTGTAAGGAGGAATTTATAAAAAAAGTTGAAATATGTCATGTTTTGTCTGCTCAAGCCCATATTTCTATGCCTAGTATAAGGTTACTTTTTACACAGTGCTGACTGTGGTGGCCACACAAGTACAAGGAGGTGAGAGTGTGCCATTTTAGTCAGCTTGCTATTTTCCTTTTTCCTCAAGTCCTGTAACTATTTTTTTTTTCTTAGAAATGACAGTGCTCTCGATCATATTTATTTCCTAATCTATGTTTTCCTCTCTCTCTACAGTTCTTCGCCTTCGTGGTTACCTCCTGCTATGCTGGAAATACATACTTTAGCTTTATATCCTGGAGATCACGAACTTTGCAGTAAATACTTTGTTAAAGTCAATTCTGTAGTGTAAACTACTTTGAGGATTATTCACTTTTGATAAAAGCTTGGAAGAGGGGTGAGGTATTTTTGAACGTTTCTCTTAGAATTGACACAATATAAACTGAGATCAAATGATTATTTATGATAATGCCATCTTTAGAGACATTTTAAACGTGACTTTGTACTATATAATAAAATTTCATACTGCTTCTTATAAAATTAACATGGTATTTTTCTAGACACTGTATAGTTGTTACTACTAGACCTTTAATAAATCTTACTCGATGTGCCATGTTTGGAAATGTAACTTCTAAGTGTTACAGGTATACTTTTGATACTGAGTGCTACCAAAACTAAGATTGATATTGTGTAATTGTTATGTGTGAAAAGTGACATTGTGCAGAAAAAAAAAAAACAACCTGAAAGTTAAAAAAAATAAATAAATTATCCAAATGTACATGTTTTGTAAACTGGGAGTAGAAGGTTGCTTTCTAAAATGACTTTTTCAGAGTATAATATATACTACCAAGAATTCTGATGATCTTGTCAGTGTGCATATTCTAAGAGCTTTTGACATCACGAGGTTGCTTTTGGAACCTGTTACTGTCGGCCTGAAGCTCAGTCCAAAGCTGAAGAAATAATGTGCCTGGAACACATTATCTTAACAGGTTTCTCAGATCCAACAGGCTCCAAAACATGACCCCAGACAACACTCCCTTAGTGCTCAGTGCTTAACCTACTGAGGGTATCACAGATCTCTGGCTAAAGGTAACACTTCTTGTTTCTCAGCGGGCTGTGGTTGTTTGGGTTTTCTCTTCCTCAGATTAGGCCATTAATCTCTCTTATTAAAATCTGGGCTTCTAAGTCCTATTAAATGATACAAAGATTAAATACACAGAATTGTCAAGACATCAGTGCAACAAGCAAGGAAATTCCTCCCTCCTTTCCTGTCTACTGGCATCATCTGCAACTTGTTAGTTTACCAAATGAAGTTGGTACTCCTATTTAAATAACTTTGAATCAAGCAGAAGTATGACAGAATATGACTTTCAAAACAGATACCTTTGAAAATTACTTTCAAATACAAATTACCTAAGGATTTTTTCCAGGAATTATGTGGTGAGTGAAAGGTTGTGATTATTTTATGATGTTATTTAAAGTTTTCTTCATTTAAAGTGACTGACGAACTTTTTATTCTTGTATTAAGAAGATTTGGACTCCCTTGTAGTCTTCAAAAGCTTATTTGGTTGATAATACATGATAGTAGAGAAACCTTACTGCTTGAAAAAGAACTTCTTTATTTCTCCTTGTAACTAAATGGTGTGTGGTTACTTACATATGTGCCTTGCAGAAGGTTTATCAGCAAACAGCTAATTCCCTTCTCGATCACATGGTTTTCTTCTTGATTATCTGCTGGTCATAAGATTTCAGTGTAAGGGAAGCCAAGATATTATTTAAAAACCTATACTTGTTTGCAAATTGCATTTGGCCTACACAACATAGGTCAGACTGTCTGCTGCTTGCTAAATTTATCCAGTTGTGAGAAGGAAGAATGGCCACCAGCTCTGCATTTTATCTACACAGATAAAATGTGTCATTGAAATCCCGTATGGTCTTTTCCATCGCTGGGAGAAAAAAGAATCAAAGGCATTTAAATGATCCAAGTGCCAACTTACAAAGTGTGACTAGAAATACAGCCAGAATTAAAATTTCATCAGTGATTTCTCATCAGTAAAAAAACTTCATTAGTAATAGAAATTCTTTCTTAATTGATATTTGATGTATCTATTTCAACTCCAAAAGATGGGACTGTGTTTGCAAAAACATGTCAAGATTTTGTAGTAACTACAGTGGTCTGGTCTAAATTCATAAGCCAGACCTCATTTGTGAACAGAGGTAGTAAATGAGAGTAGATCTAAGAGGAAGTTCTGTTCTGTTTCACCCAGTTTACCTAGAACTGTCATGGCAACTGCATGTTATGTGTCAGAGTAAGCCCTTTAATGTAAGATAAAACCAGATAAGGAGTGATTCTGGCAAAATATCTACATGCTTTCTGAAACTGCAGTGCTGATCCTCAAGGGAAGATCTGCAGAATGACTTCCAAAGACAAATCTGTGAGTTGAATCCTTAATTCTGAATTAAAAAAATACATACTAGGCAAAAAATCTGCTTTTACTTGGCCTTGGTTTTTTGGTTTTTTTGGGGGAGGGTTTTCCCACAAATCATAACTTACCTGCCCTGCTCTTTCCTTTCAGAAAGTTAAGTATCTTACTTCCTATGCTCTTTCTCATCCGTTTCATTTCTCATCTGTTGCCCAGATACCAACTGTCGTGTTTGTCACATGTGCTCAGTATCTAGTTAAAAATCGAGGAATCAGCACAAGCTGAGCATTCCTTTTGGAATTTGCTCCTCCAATTTCAGGCCTGAAGAAAGGCATAAGCACCCAAAAGGTTATCTTCCAGTTCACTAGTCTTAAATATTGATTTGCAAACTTTGAGTTATGCATTTTTATATTCTAATATTGACAAAGAAGATAAGCTAGCTGTGGTTTATCATGTAACAATTAAAACAGGTTTTGTATCTGCTGTAGGTTAGTACTCGTAAGATTGAAAGAAGCCTTAAAAGAGCAGCTGGTAAGTGATGAAGTCATTAGTGAAATTCTTAATATAAATATTTAGAAGAATACACAAACTGCTAATCAACTTGCAAAATGAAGGTATTTGACTTATAAATAATTTATTTCAGACAGTCTCTGAAAAATCTAAGTCCCATACATAAGACTACTTGATGCCAACTTATGGCCATTAATTTTCATTTGTTAAGGAGTTGTCAGTACCTTTTTTTATCATCATACACAATGCACTTAACAAGACAAAGTAAATAGCATGAGAACTGTAATAAAAACTTCAAATGCAGTAGAGTTAGACTGACTTTGTCCCAGTGCTTCACAGAAGACGCCTGTATTGCTGGGTAGAAAATATGCCTGTTATTCTACCTGTATTAATTTAAAGTTACTTCTGTTTCACTGTCTGAACTCAGATCAGCAGGACCCCAGTCACACACGCACTTTCAAAAAAAAAAAAAAAAAAAAAAAAAAAAAAAAAAAAAAAAAAAGTACTAAAGAAGCTGAACCAGCAGGTAAAACCCCTGTATTTCTAAATAGGAAGTGAAGAAGTTACTGGAACCTTCCTCCACAGGGCTTATAGCCATGCATGCTTCCGAATAGGAACTGTAAAGGGGTGGGGGGGTGGGGGGGGTGGGAAAGCATCTGTTTAAAAGTGGAACAAATGTTTTGTTTTGTTTTGTTTTTCTCAGCATCTAGCATTTTACTGTTATGGCAGTAGCCAGTATTGTAGCTTTGATATCTAATTATATGAGATAAAATGTGGTGGGACCGGTAATACCTTTTATTGTAACCACAAGATGGCTTAATAGAAGTCCAGAACTATGTACTGCTTAATGTGGTAAGGACCATTGCCCACACTGGCAAACCCATTTTGCTCAAGTGAATTGCTTACGCTGAGGCCTTATGTGTGTTGGGGATCACCTGGGCTTACATATCTTCCTTCTTAGGACAATTTTAGTTGCTGAAGGAACTTAGTAAATACTAAATATGAACAGAATCTGCACCATAACTGCAGAATGAAGCAGCACAAGATGGGGTCACTGCTCCAGTGAGTGCAGAAGTGGCACATGCCCATCTCAGAGGCCCACTATTACCTCACTTTTCAGAAAGCAGAACAAGTTATTTTTAAACTTGAGGAAATACATAGCTTCCTTTGCTGTGTTTCGTTAGTATTGCTGTATGATTTAACTTAAACGCTGGGCCTGTGACATCTGGGCAGTCATTAGTTTTACCTGTTGCTGTCCATTTAATGCAAATGGTTTTTATCATTTATGAGATCCAGAATCAGAGGACCGGGGAGGGGGGACGGGGTGGGTGTGGCTGGCAAGAATGAGTGCCGTGTGGGAAGAGGCTGCTCCAGCTGTACCTCCACAGCAAAGCCCCGGGGTCGCTCCCCTCCCGGCGCACCGCCGACACTGACGCGCTGCGGGGTTTGTCGCTGTCCCCGCCAAGCGGCTCCCCCCTGCGGCGGCCGGCTCGTGCCGAGGTCCGTCCCGGCAGGCGTCCCGTTCCCTGTTCGGGAAGCCTCCCTCCGGCCTGTTTCCATGTAGCCCAGCGGCGCACGGCTGTCCCGGCACGGCGCGGGGGGAGCGTCCCTGCGCGGCTGCCGCTCCCGGCTGTCCCGGGCCCGCTGTCCCGGCTGGGAGCGGCGGCGTCTCCCCCGCGGCAGGGAAACCCCCGCGGCTCCCCCTCGGCCGCCGGGGCCGGCCGGGAGCCTGGGCGGGCGGGGAAAGCGCCGCGCTTCGCCCGGCCCCGGCGGCCCCGAGGCGCCGCCGTCCGCCCCGCCCCGTCCCATCCCATCCCGTCCCGTCCCGTCCCGCTCCCCGTGCCGGGCCGGCAGCGGCGAGGGGAGCGCAGCCATGTCGCACGGGGCGCGAGTGATCCGCACCGGGGTGAGCAGCGGGGGACCCGCGGCCCCGCCGCCCGTCACCGTCGCCTCCTCCTCGGCGGGCTCGGACGTGGAGCTGGTGGACGGCGGCTATTTCCGCTCCTGCGCCGGCATGCTGAAGGTGGCCCAGATGGTAAGGGGCGAGCGGGGCGGGGATCGCTGCCCGGGCTCCTGCCGGGGCCCTCGGAGCCCGCGGGAATCGCGCTCATCCTGCCGGGCGCTTCTTGTGGCCGCGCGTCCGGGGGGCGCCGTCGGGCGGGGCTGGGGCCGGGGCTCCGTGAGGGTTTGGCCCCGCAGCTCTCGCCGCTCCCAGCGGGACGAAAAGCCCACGTTCCTGTGGCAGAGCGAAGCGTTGCCGTCTGTCGGAAGCTGCCTTTGCCTCTTCCTAATGCGGCAACGAGCGCATCTGACCGGACAGATGGACGCGTACGAGCCCAAAGTAGCAGTGTTAACTTTTTGCCATTGACAACGATAGCACGGTGATGCGGTGGCGCATCGTGCTGCTGTGCAACACCTCGTTCCCTAGCGGGGGTAAGTTTTTAGGAGGCAGCGGGGCCGAGTGTCAGTGCCCACACCGGTCTGGTCTGGTCCAGGTGGGCGCCACAGCGGAGGCTGCAGCTGGCTCCGTGCCCTGTCTGTCACAGACCTCCAGCAGTGACCCAGTGACACGGGCAGGGATGTGGGAGATGGATGGCCGAAATTCAAAAGCAAGTCGATGGTGGAACGCTGCCAGGATTTGAGCTGATGCCTTAAGTCAGTGCATGAAATTCATCTCCATGCAGATGTGGAGAAGATTAACAGATGGATAAGCTCTTTCTCATTTTTATGGCCCGTAATTATCTGTGGGGTGATTTGTCAGCTTAATTACGGTAGTGGCAGTGATAATGCCCAGGAAAGAGCATGAAAGACATCATGTACTGATACCTCCACACGTACGTTTTCATCTTGCAAAAACCTGTGCCTTGACAGCGTTTTATCCTGGAGTTGTTGCCTTCATCTTTTGTAAGCTCCCAATGCCTTCTTTCCCCCTGCCTATATTTGCCTAGTCTTCTTTTTTTTTTTTTTTTTTTTTTTTTTAGTTGTGTTGTTTATTAACACCCAGATTTCTAAACTGGCATTCGAAGTTAGGATTCATTATGTTTTGAGTTACTGAGTAGTACTATCAAATCCTCAAGTTTCTCTTCAAAAGCTGCCCAGTTTCTTCCAGTTTGTTATTAGCTGTCAGCTGCCCGTAGAAATGACCCTCAGTAGCAAAGATGAGGTTGAACATGCCTGGTCATGGCTGCCTCCAACTGCTGAGCATTTGCACTCATGAGACCTCAGGCCTGTCCTTCACTATGAATTCTGTGCAGTAGGAACACAAAGAGTTGTCTGCTGGCATCTTCTGGCTTGGGTTGTTCCCAAACCACTGAGTGGATCTGAGGAATCTTTTGAGGAGACGAAGACACATGTCTTTCATGCCACCTTGCAACTGAACCTGTAGACTTGTGGTCTACAGATGAACTGAAAGTGTATTTGCTTTTGCCACTGTGGAAAGAGCAGTTCCTTTTATAGACTAGAAAGAATTAATCCCCTCTGCCCTCAGCCCTGCTGTGGTGCCTCTACAGCTCTGAGGTGTGACTCCTAAAGCTACCACAGCACGGTTATTTGTGCTGTAATGTCAGTTTCTGGTGCACGTATTAAGTCCCTACATTCTTTACATGCTTTACATATTTTCATGTGCTGGATGTAAATCTATGTAATTTTATGTAATGCTTCACATGCTTTGCATAAGGTCATATTGTGTCAATGCTGTTCAATCTAAAATTCATCCAAATTTAAGCAAGTGGCTTTCTGCGGTGACTTGAACAGAATTTGATCTAAATTATTTTCCTTTGCACTTTTTCAGCTTCACTTTCTTATATTTTTCTGCTTTTCATCTTGCCTGTAGACATCAGGAGGAGTTACCTCAGTTATTCAAGGAACTTTGGGCAAATGAACTTCTTGCAGTATCACATATCACAATAGCATCTTCTCAAATAATTCTGTAAGAAAACCACATTGGTTGCATGTAGAAAGAACCATAATACATTTGTTCCATATTTACTCGTGCACCCAATAAAATAGGGAGAGTGAAATATTTTTGCAATTCTCTTTTATCTCTCCTTAAAGAAGTGTAAGTCAGTATATATACTGGCAGTGTATATACCCACAGGTCCATTTGTGTTAGCATTCAGTTCTCCTGTGCTAGTTCTCTTTTATGCTAAATCTGGTAACATTCCTGCATTAGTGTTGGTGTGGCTGGTGGCTGTGGTCTTACTGAGACGGAGAATGCTTATGCTGGCAAAGGGCAAAGGTAAGGTCATTTGGGTTGGATATATGTCAGACTAAATTGTGCACTGAGCCTCTGCATGGTTGTGGTTGTGAAAAGGAAATGTTGCAAGTTGTATTCTCTCTTTTTCCCTCAGTCCGCTTTACCAAGACGTAAAGGATGTGATAGAGAGCAAGAAAGAAACGTTTCACCATTTACTGTGATGTTAAGGGCTGTTTGCTGTGCTTGCAAGCTAAAAAACCCCCAACAATTGTATGTATATGTGAGTGACATGATTCTAATAGATAACGACAAGATTCTATGGAAATCATAGGAAGGAAATAGAAAGTAATGTTATAACTGCTCTGCTATAAGACAGAAAGACTGAAACTCAGGAATATTGAAGAGATTGTGTGGCCTGAATTGTTGCTAATTTGGGTGTTACTAGTGCTTTCTCTGGAAATTCTGGGTGCTGTGGTGTCTAGCATAGAATGAAATTAAGAAGAAAGGAGTGGTTTTGGCCTTGTAGGTGTAAGCCTACATGAATTCCTTTGCTTTTTTTTCTAGATAATTCTCTTCAACCTTGCAGAATGGTTATAGCTTTGAAAAGACAGTGTACTTTATGCATTAACTTCATGGCCTAGAGAGTAGTCTATAAATATGTTGAAAATAAAATGGAGGAGAAAGCATAGTTAAACAGAACTGTGTATTTTGTGTGGCAGTGAGACAATTTGAAAGCTGCTTTTCCATGTGTGACTGTTACTAACCTTAGCTGGAGCTCTTTTCAAAATCTAGTCTGAACTGACACTGATTTTAACAGAAAATTGTAAAGTATTTCAACATCTAACTTACTCTAGCTTGTTTAACTTGATGTTGTTAATACAGCTTTTGCTTTTTCTTTCCTTTCCTTCTCCTTTTTTGGTATTTGCCGTTTTGCCAAGATCTCTTAGGGCTACATGCAGGATCCTGCTGTGCCCACCTTGGTTCTGTAGCAGCAGTGTACTAACCAAGTGTGTGAGTGGGTGTGCATCAGTGTGCACGATACACTTCAACCAGAGAAAGTGACTTGAATGACTTGAATTTCAGCCAGCTTGCCAAAATTGACACAGATGGCACTCTTCTGCATTCTGCATGGGCTGTGCTGGTTTGGTTGAGGCACGTTTGCTTTGTGTCTGTGCTATTGCTGGCTTGTTTTATTGTAAGCCTTTGTAGGAACCTCTGTTGCTTAGCTTGGCAGGTTCTCAGTAGTTGGGTTCTTAGGAGTCTTTTTGAGGCATCCTGTGCCATCAGGGTCAGTGGTATGAATGTGCATTTGTATCATCACCAGGGTGGCTCAAGTGCCAGCGTTGATAGATTGAAACGAGTCTTGTTCCACTGAATTTGTCCTGGAGCCCCTCGTGTGCTTTTTATATTTTTACAGCTGAAGTCTGGAGGATGCCACTGATGCTGTGTTGGACAAGTCCTGCTTTCAGCACAGCCCATGTTAGACAGGGCAGCCTGTAGAGGTGTCCCACTCTCTTGGTAGGAGATTGTATCAGCTGTCCAAAGTGTCTGGTGCAGAGCTTTACAGAAGTGTGACGATACAGGCTGAAGAGACAAAAGCTGAGAGCTCACATGTAGGAGAGCCATCATGGCACAGCACATGCTTGTGCAGGTCTCTCAGACTTCTCAAACTGTTCTTGGACCACTCCTTTTTCCTGAGAGCTGTGGAGTGACCCATGGCCTTCTTTTCCACTCTTTCACTTTCCCCAGGTTGGGTGAAGCTAACTTTGGTCTCAGTTCAGACTGAGGGCCACAGTGACACCACTGCTACTGTTACAGCTCTGTCAGAGAAAGCACAGCCTCAGAGCACGGGGTATTTTAAGCTGAAACCAGTGCTGATTCTGTCAGCTCATTACGAGCCATCAGTTTCACAAGACAGAAAACAAAAGAATCAAAATTACCTTCTCAAGGCTGGAGAAAAGATTTACAAGCACCTGTAATGTCAAAAAAGGATAAACTCAATAAAAGTTGGCTTAACAACATCATTTTAACTCGTTAAAAATGCTAAAGCAACAGCTAAAGCTTTTCTGCAGAGTATCTGTTTAATTTCCAAAGTATGCCCTGACCAAAAGCAATGACATGCTTGACAAGTAAATGGCCAACAAGACAGTCAGTAATTCTGGGCAACTTTGAAGTGTGCTGAAACCTCTCTGGGTTATTTGTATGCTAACATATAGTTGCATAATAGTATTCAAGAAAATGTTCATGGATCCAGCACTGAAGCTTAGAGAATGCTGGTAGTTAGGTTGCTGTAGCCAAGTTCCATCTCTAAATGTGCTGTATAATATCAGACAAATTTACTGGGGAGATATATTCAGAAGAAGTTAAAATATCAAAAGAAAGCAAAATCAGTGCAAGAAAACAATTCCTAATCAAAATCCGTGATGCAAGAAGAAGAAATTCACAAAAGCAAGTGCTGCTTGTAGTTATTTGAGAGTTATTACTCAGTCTTTTAACTTGATCTTGAAACAGCTTTCTGTCCACAGAGGTGATTGAAGTAAAACATTTAATTCTGTGCAGCAGTGTGTCAGTGGCTTGATTTTGCCTCTGTGGTAATAAAGCTGCTCAGTCAGAAGGGAGGTGTTCTGGTGATATGCAGAGGTGCTGAAATGGTAAGCCCGTCTGTGAGTCCTGTATAGACTGTGCTTTCTGGGGGATTGAAGAAAATCACCCCAAAAATGTGCAAGATAAACTACTGGCTAAGCAATGAGAACATCTTCTGAGGCCAAGGTCAGCGCTGTTGTAGCTGCTCATTATTTTTGTTGTTCTGCTGGAAACTGCAGTAAAAGGACCTTGCTGGGCATGCCAGCAAACAAAGAGAAAGAAAAAAAAAACTATCTGAGTCTTAGATGGCTCCAGAGTAAGCTGGAACACTCGAGTGAGGAATGTCCAAGCTTAGTAATTAAGCCCAGTAGGACTGGGAGGTCCTGTTATTTCCCCTCTGAGAGCACCAAAGCCTGCTGCCTCTGCCAGTGGTGTTTTTCCATGCTGCTGCTCTGGGTGGCCATTTTTTCTGTCCAGGTGTTTGCATAAGAGCTGGAAGCAAACACTGTGTTCTCTGCCTGTTAACCAAGGGGTGCTTGCTGGTAGGCTGATACACTTTTATTTGACGAGGTGAAATTTCACGAGCAACACCATTTTAAGGAATTTTCCCCTTCGGTCTTCTCACCGTGCAGCTGTTCTCAGCGGCAGTGATGCAGATGTCCACCAGCTTACACAGTACCAGGGAACTAATGGAGCTTTACTTCAGCTCTAGGGTTTTCTTTTTCCATTAGTGTTTTTAAGGAACAGTGCAGCCATAGAGGCTGCTGTGGGCAAGAACAAGTATCTGGCATGCAAGGGCAGGAAACACATAAGCTTGAAGTGGTTCCATGTGTTTCAAATCACAAGCTGAGAATGTAGTCCTTTTGCTTTTTCTCTTGGGCAGGGGAAGGTTTTGTACCATCTGTTTTAATTTCTATCTACCTCTTCCATGAAAAAAAAAGAATCTTGTAATTTTTATGATGTCAAAACTGCTCTAGAAGGCTAAAAAAATCAACTCGGGTACATTTTGTGAAAAGCAATTATAGTCATTATTAAACACTAGGATATCTCTGCTCTGAATGTGTCAGTGAATGTTTCGGTGCTTATTAAAAGAGGCTTTCTCAAAACTCAAAGTTGGAGCCATCTTTCATTGCTTATTTGGTGCATCCATTAGGATTTGTTGCAATACGTTCCTTAGCTCTCTGTGCACATAGAGGTGATTCTTTCTGTAGAGGTGGTTGAACGGGTCAACAAATACATTTTCTGAAATAACAAAAGAAAAAGGGAAATGAAGCATAGAAATTTACCACGTCACCTGAGACACGTTTAGTATGCCTGAAAGAGCAGAGTGAAGTATTGGCAGTGGTTTCCTGGCACATTTGTTTTATGGGAAGTTAAATTTTAAGGTGCCGTTTAAAAATCTTATCCACAGTCATATGGTGTCTGTAGATAATAAGATGTGGTGAAAAACGTGATCCTTACTGCTCTGCGACTTCCTTTTAAGATGTGCAAGAGCAGTGTGTTCTCTGTCCTCACTTTGTTTGTGGATGGTGTCCCTTTGAACATCATCCACCTCTCCTGCCACAGAAAGAGCGACAGAAACCAGTGGATTCCTTGATTACAAGTTCAATCTCCACCTGCTCAGAGCCTGACCAAAAAAAAAAAAAAAAAAAAAGCCACGACGAAGAGCATCTTGCCAAACACCCTTTGCTAGGTTCCAGGACTGTAGGGGCTGGAACAATTTGTTCTGTCTCACTGTGATCCAGTAGAAGCCACCAGTGAGAGAAGCACACCTGACCCTGAGGCTCTGGTACCTGCTCTGCATTACCGGGGTATTGTCCCCCAAAGCCAGACAGTGTTTCCTTCTATGAGTAAGTGTTTCCTCCGCTCCCCTCCCTGGGGAGTCCCTGGGAGGTATTCACTCAGTCCTGCGGCTGGGCTGTCCCCTTTGTGCTATTGTCATGGCATATGTGCTGTGGCCTTGTCCTCCTATTTTGTGGTGATATGTAAAGTATACAGCAGCCAGAAATTGCTGTTTTCTGTACAGAGTTCAGACTCCGAAATTGCTGTGATTTCCCTTCACTCACCTGTGAGCTTCCTCTTCTTTGCATAACTGAGATTCGTAAAGGGGTTATTGTGCCTGAAACAAGTCCCTGCACTGTGATGATGGTCATTTGATAAATGTAATGGCAAGGACAGATGTGCATGACTGGTCAAGGCTAAGTTTTCGAAGCCAAAACAAACTTGGCTGCTGTTCCTGCTACAATAGCAGCAGCTGCAATGCCTAGAGCTTCCTCTTCTGCTCACAACTTCCCTGAAGGAAAATGGAACTATGATGATGACAAAATTGAGAAGCTGCTTCAAGGAGGAGTTTTCTTATAATATTTTTGGCAGATAGTTGTGTTGCTGCTTTTTTTTAGGAGTACCACTAATGAGTTCAAGACACTAGTGCTGACAGCTGGGCAAGAAGTATGCTGTTAATGTGAGATGACCATCAGCAGCTGCAGAACTGCAGACTGACTTGGCCTATTTTCCTCGAGTCTGTAATCATGCTCTGCAAGAGCTCTTTTCTTTGTTTGGGAAAAGCACAGTCCCCACTTGCTGCTTCTCACCTGCTGGCTCGTTGAGCCTTTTGGCAATTACTTGAGTATCCAACTTCCTAGCAGACACAGGAGTGCTGTCTCAGCCTGTTGGAGAGGCCTTTCAGTCTCCAGGCGCTCACTGAAAGCTGTCAGCTGCAACAGTGCCATGGGGGAATCACATCTATTCTCGTTTCTCCCTCTTTCATCGCCCTTCACTTCCTGGCACCTTGCTAAGCATCGAGTCTTCACACACTTAGAAAAGGTTGTTCTCTGGTGTGCAAAGACCCATCCTGATGCAGCAGCGAGGCTGTGATGATGCCAGTTCTTCCAGGGATTGTCATGACGTTTTCAGGAACTCTCACCTGTGTGCTCCTGATGAGAATCATGATATGCCAGCACACCTAACAACGTGGACTTCGGCAATGTAAATGAGTCCTCCTCTTATTCAAGGAGACCTTGCTCAAGGCTCCATTTCCATAGCTTAGCAAAGCCCGTGCTGGAGGTGGTAGATAAGAACTTTTTAACTGCTGCCTGTGTGACTGCCAGTTGTCAGTGTGGTGATCTCTGAGGCAGGGAGAGATATGACAGGTGTCAACTGAAGATCTGAATCAGTCAAGCACTAAATGCCTCAGACAGTGAGAGGGGGTTGTGTTGGGAGCAGCGATGAGCAGATTGCTCGCTGAGGGCGGAGGGAGGCGTGAGACATCATCGCGTGGCTCACATGGTATCCCTTGATCTCAGCAACAACTTCCAGGAAGATGGGATTGCTTTTTATTTTTTCATGCATCTAATTTGATAGGTGAACTGGAATGATCATTGCCATGGGATACTGGGTTTTGTGTTGTATGTTCCTATCTTAGTTTTCACTGGCTCTGTGCTGCTAGGTGTGTGCTGGACATCCAGAACATGGTGGAAACTTTGCTGCCTGTAAATATATACAATGTACCCTGGCCTTCTAGCAGCCAGCCAGTCTGAACCAGGTTTGGTTGGCCTGCCAACCTGGGCTCCTTCTCTGTAGGTGGTACTGCCATGCACAGTTGGTGGATCCATTTTTAAACAGCCATGAAATTTATCTACAAGTAGACAGCAATTTATCTACCAGCTCACAAGTATGGATTGAGCTCTTTCTATATTGTGTATCCCTGGCAATATGAGACTTCACTGGCTTTTCAGTGGGCAAGCAATCCAAACAAGCCAAACAATATGTCTGAGAATGGTTCAGAGTGGCAGTCTCAGAGGTGCCTGGTTCCTGCCAGCAGTTTATCCAGCCAACTAGAAGGAGGTATGGCAGGTGAGGTGGGCAGGCTCCTGCAGTCACTCTCCACTCACACAAACCTACTCACACTGTGACAGTCTTCTGTCATTATGTCTGCCTTTCAGGTTTGCCAGATGGAGAGAACAGTTGACATGGCGCTCCAGGAGGATCTCGGTGTTGGAAGTGCTTGACTTGCAGAAGAGAGAAATAATCAATCACAGTTTGCTGTGCAGTTTTTGAATCTGGAGAGATTTGGTTATACTAATTCCCCTCATTTTTGGTTGCTATCACCAGATACTCCAGTTTCTCCTAGGGGAGTCTGGAGATTCAAGTCTCTTACAACGTTTTTTACTTCCTGTAGTCTTTTGAGATGTGATTTAGACATTCTCTCTACTATGCAAGATAAATGATCTTCTGCAGCGGGGTGAACTACAGCAGGGGCCGTGTGTATATATGGGTTTTTGCAGCAATAAGGTAGTATTCTTCTAAAGGAGCTTATTTGTGTGTGACAGGTTCCCAATAAGCACCGTAACTGGGGGTAGGGCAGAGAGCATAGACTGAATGATTGTGTCTTTGCATCTACAGAAAAATAACACAGTTATACAGAGGATGTGTCTCTGCTCTTACCTGAAAGAGCAGGCTCACCCATAATTTGGGGACTATTACTTGGTGGGAGAAATCACTGGAGTGAGGGGCCAGCTAACTGTTACATGGGGGCTGTTGCCTGCACAGAGAATTAATTCCTTATTAACAAATGAACAAGCTACAGGGTTCTCCTGGCTTTTTCCACAGTAGTATTTTCAGTTGTTGCAGGTGGCACCTCTGAAAGTTAGCGGGAAAGCAGATGTGTTTCCCAGAGCTGGAACATTTCTAGGGCATTTGCTGTGTTAAAGATTCTGTTCCTATCCGTTGCAGACGTGCTAGCAGTCAGCTGTGCCATTAATAGTGTTTTGCAGTGGATTTTATGTGTTTGGGGAATTGTTTGTGACTTGCATTATGCCACTTGTGCAATGTTACTCAGTTGCTGCAATACTTGGAGGGTCGTGTCTGCAGCTTTTATGTAAATTGAGAAAGCTTACTTATAGTGCTTTCACAGTTGGAATGTTTCAAATTTTAGTTGATTTTTAAACAAATTCGAGAGAAGAAGAAATAAAATTTTGAGGTTTTGTGGGTAACGAGTTTTTCTTTTTTTTTTCACTAATTCACTGCCTGATGTGAATATAGCATATTGTTTGCCATGTAACCATGAAGTCCTCAGCTTTCAGTAAATAACATGCAGGATTGTATAGTGCCTTTCAGTGTGTGCAGGCAGCTGTGGGATTGAAGCAGGGAGCTAGCTCAGCTGGCAGGGGAGGGACTGAAGTCCTGCATGCACTGTGATCAGTGGCAGGCAAGAGTTAATTGCAGCTAGTCATTACAAAGAATTGTCTTTTTAATGATCATGGCTAACACCCTGCAGCAAGGGCTCTTTAATAATGTCCTTCATATGCTGGTTCTGGGATTACCCCACACCCTTTTCTACCACTGAGGCCTGGGCCTGAGCAGATAGATAATTTCTTGTTAATAGATATAGAACACCACTTGCTTGTACTTAGGATTGTCCTCTTATCTGTGTTGTAGAGGGTCTGAATAAGATTATTTCGCCTTTTCTCACCCTCCCACCATTTTTATCTTCAATAAATAGCCTGTGGATAGTGGTGCACAAGAGAAGTGACTTATCAGAGGCCAGGCAGCCTCCTTATTTTAGCAAAGCAGCCAGACAAGAAGGAAATCTGCCCAGACGCAGGGGCTGAGAGATGATTGTGCAACCAGTTCTGTGACTGCTTCACAGAACCATGCACTTGCAGGCAGCTGATTTCATCTGTCATTAATGAAGTCTCAAATGGACTGTGCCTTTTATCTTCTTTTTTCTAGTCGGGGTTTGTCTGTTGCAGCTCACATTTCCAACACTGCCCTGGAAGAAGGAAATCTCGATTACAGCAGCAGTCAACATTGCTGCTTAAATTAGCTGAACCAGTCTTGCATGAACTGCAGTTGTGACCTTGGTCTGTGTTTTGCTCATCTTTCTGATTTGGGAAGCTGTTAGAAAATTATTTTACTTCATCCAGAAATATGTGCTTAATAATATGTGGGTGTTGCTTCATTGTGTTGAGGTGTAACATTTGGAAATGTCCAAAGCTGTAGTCAGTGACATTTCTCTGGGGCACAGTTATCCTCATTGGCTCTCACAGGAATGGAAAATTCCATTTACTATCTTGGCTGGTGTCACAAGCTGGAAACTTTGACTTTTTTCGTTCAAATACAAAAAGCATTTAGCTCTTATTATATATTTTTTTTAAAAAGGCTGTGATGAAACTGTATGAGAGTCAGTTCTGTCCCTTACTCCGAATTTGCACACAGTTCCTATACAATTGCTTGCATTAAAACTTGTGTAAGTTTCAAGAGAGTGGAAATCAAACAGGTTTGATCAATTTTATGAATAGTTCTCAGGATCCTCCTCTCTTCAGATTCAGGAGGAGGGACATTAAAACTGTACAAAGGTTCATCAGTCCTCCAGCAAGTACAATGGATGAAAATTAAAGCACTTTCAGGTATTACCAAAAGGAAACTGGTGAGCTAGAGCTGCTGCCTACAGTGTTTATGCAGGTGTAGCACTATGCTGAATCCCATCCCCTGACATTTTCCCCCCGAATGGTGCTAATTTTTGGTGAGCTAATTTCAATATATGCCCTGAGAGTGGGCAGCATAATTAAGAAACATTAAAAGAGGGAATTGGTGTGCATTGTCATGTATAGAGGGAAATTTGGATGGAAAAGAATGAGAGCTACAAAAGGAGAAGAAATGTGGAGTGTAATGGAGGAAAAGAAGAGGAAAGTGGAATAAGGCACAGGAAAAAAAAGGAAAGGAAACACTGGAGACAAAAAGTTGTCTCTTCTTATGGGAGGATATACTAGAGCAGGAAAGTAAAGAGAAAAAGTACTCAGAAAAACATGAGGATGTGGTTATACATTGCATGACAAAGTAATTAAATTAAAAGATAACACAGAGCTGGGTGGATTATACATGATGTCACAGTATTGTGGTAAAACTTTGAGATAAGACTTATAGTGTTTCTCTGTAACTGAGCACCTTGAGGCAATTTTGCTTCTTATTAATGTTATCTTTCCTCCTGCATTAGGTTAGCATTTCACATCTTATTTCTATATAGAGAAAGAAAATTATTATCCAGAGCCTAAAGTTACATGGTAAGATAGCAGTTTCAGCCTGGCAATTCAGTACATCATCTTGGGATTTTTAAAAACCATAGCCTGTGTCTTTCTGCAATGAAGTTTTTTAATATTGTTCTTTGTACTGCTACAGCAGCTAGAAATCCAGATAAGGAGTAGACCACATGCAGTGTATTAACCCCAGTCAGTAGCCAAACACCCAGCCAGCCTCTCACTCAGTGCCCTCTCCTGCAGGATGGGAAGAAAATCATTATCTTGATCCATGGGAAGGCAAAAAGCCCCATGGATCAAGATAATGACAGTTTTATATGGAAAGCAAAAGCTGCAGACACAAGCAAAGCTGTAGATTCTTCCACTGCTCTGTTCAAGGCCAGGCTGGACAGGTGGTGTAGTTGAAGGTGTCTCTGCCCATGGCAGGAGGTTGGGAATAGATGGTCTTTAAGGTCCCTTCCAGCCCAAAACACCCTGTGAATCTATGATTCTATATGTAATGGTGGCTTGGGAAGAGAAATGCCATAACCTAAAGTATTTCCCCTTAAACCTCCTTGTCTTGAGCTTTCATCACTGAACACAACATCATATGGGCTGGAAAATCCCATTGCTCAGCTGGAGCCAGCTGTCATTGCCAGTGTCTTGCCCACAGCTTTGGGATGAGGTGAGGGAGAGAGGCAGAAAGCCTTGTTGCTGTGTGAGCCCAGTTCAGCAGCAGCAGAAACACTGATATGTTATCAATACATTTTAATCACAGAAAGGCCAGCTCCTGTGAGCTGCTGTGAAGGCAACTCGTGTCACACCCACAGCAGAACATCACCACTGTGCAGGGGCTTGCACAGCCACAGTGGGAAAGGGTGACCTGTGCTCCACAGTCACTGGCACAGTAGTGAAAGAACTGCTGCACAGGGGTGACTGAAATTGTGCAGTACTGAACAGTCAGGGGTGGTCAAGAGGAGGAGTAGTAAAGTAGTCCTAGCATTAAAGATTAGAAAACAGTTTATTTGCAATGTCTTGTGCATGGTGTGCTATTTGAATCACTGCTCACAGTTGGTTATATATATCTATAGATAAATGACTGACAGGAAATAAATTCCAATTTCCATTTTACAGTGAGCTAGGACTCTCACTTTTTTTTTTCTTGTGTGCTGAGGGAGGAACTCAAAGAAACTTTCAGAAAGTGAACCTTTTCCTCCTTTTTCTTGTTGTGTGACTTTGTCCCTGGATTATTTAAGCACCTGCTTGTCTGTGGCATCTGTGATCTGTCGATTGTCCATGTGGGACTTTTGGAGAGGGGAGCAGAGAGGCAAAGGATATAGGTATTTTGGTATGGTTTGGAGGCCGGGGTGGGGGTGGGGGAGTTGTCTTTTTTTGTTCCTTTATTGTTGGGGTATTTTTAGTGAGCTTTTTTTTTTTCATTCATTCTAAAAAGGAAAACAGTCGTCTTGTCCCAGACATTTATTAGTAGTTCTCAACACTTTTGCTTTTATTTTGCATGTCTGAAGTATTTTGAAGGTGCAAAACTTTAGCACAATGCATATGAAGTCTTTATTAGTTCTCATTTGGTGGCTGGAGGAGCTGAAGTGGTGAAATACATGATTTACTGGAGTTCAGACAGAAATACAAAACTGGTTACAAAACTGGGGTCAGGATTCAAGAGTCAGTGACTTAAAATTCCTCCCTTGTGTCAGTGTTTGCCTGTGAAAATGGGCCTCTCATCCTCAGAACATTAGGCTTTCCTTTAAGAGTAGGTTATTTTCAGTATTGGCGATCATGCAGGATTTATGTTTGTGCAGGTAGCTGTGTCTGTGGAAAATTTAGTTCTCTACAAATGTTACAGAAGAATTAGGTATTGGCAATAAAGCCAGAGCTTTATTTATGACATCCATTATAGCAGGACAGTAGAAAAAGATCATACAAAGCACTTGCCCAGATTGATTCCTGGGTTATAAAATTGTTCTGCGGTCAGATAAACTACAGTCTTCTGCCACATGAGCTGAAAATGCTTTGTGGTGCCAGCTGGCTTGTAGGTACACGCAGAGCAAAACAAGTCCTTTCCTTTGTTACCCTCAGGGCACTAGTGAAGAAAATTGTACATGGTATCTCTGGACTGGTGGGCATGCACTCCTGCCTGCCCCTTCCTTGGAGCAGGTGGTTCGCTGTTAAGCTTCTTTGAACTTGCCAGCTTGACCCGGACTTCTCCATCTGTGCTGGTGCACTCCAGCACCGTGTGTTAGTGCAGGAGAGCCCAGCCCATCAGTCCTGAGGGGCAAACAGCTCTTGGGCAGTTTTAGTGGTGGCCTCTGTGACCAGGGACAGGGCTGGAAGCCACAGGAGGACCCAGCCAGTGAGGCTTGTGTGGCTGGCTTGCTCTGGGTCTCAGCATCATGCCCAGCCCATTCCTGTGGGGACAGGGTGTTTGGAGCCAAGCTTTCTCTGTAACCTAATTGCATTTGCAGGACTACAGCCACCCAAGAGTGAGCATGGGGAGTTAGAGGTGGAATTCAAACCATCTGAAATCAGGAGTACAACAGCATCTGGGCCTAATGCCATGGACCTTTTCTCCAGTATGCATTTGCTTTAGGAGTAATTGGAAGTTGTATCTTCTTCCTTGATATAATCACTTCTGAATACAAAGGCATGATTCCTCTCTTTTTCTTAAGAAGGTGTTGAATTTTCCTGCAGTAGGAGATAGATTTCCCTGAAGTCTTGATACACATTTTCCTTGTTTTTTACCTAGTGTGATAATGACCAGTGGACTTCAGATGCTTGTTCTTTGTCAGGGGCATGAAGAAACAAGGAAGAAGCCAGCTGATTTTTTAAAAGAAGCAGCATTTACAGGGAACACTGCCAGAAGCATTTTACAGCACAGAGGAAGAGAATGTTTCCCTCTTGTCCAGTCCATCCCAGTCTTCTCTAGCCTGAGAGGTACAAAAGGCAAGTGTGCCATTCTGAACAGATTAATGTAATACCTATGGGCAGGAAGGAAGATCCAGGGAATTACAGGTTTTTCAGCTTCACCTCAGTCCCTTGGGAGATAATGAAGAAAATCCTCTTAGAAAGCATTTCCAAACACATGAAGGACAAGAAGGTGATCAGGAGTAGTCGGCATGGATTTATAAAGGCGAAATGATGCTTGATCAGCCTTACTGCTTTCCATAATGAGGTGACTGGCTTGGTGGACAAGGGAAGAGTGGTGGATGTGGTTTACCTTGATCTTGGTAAGGTTCTAGTCTCTCATAACATCGTCACAGACAAGCTGACAGGGTATGGATTAGGTAAGTGGGCAGTGAGATGGATTTAAAACTGAACAACCCAGCCCAGGGCATTGTGATCAGTGGTACAAGGTCCACTTGGAGGCCAGTCACTAGTGGTGTACCCCATGGGTCCATTCTGGGCCTGGCACTGTTCCACATCTTCATTAATGACCTGGCTGATGATGCAGAATGCACTCCTGGAAAGTTTGTAGGTGATGAAAAACCTGGAAGGAGTGGTTGATGTGCCAGGGGATTGTGCTGCCATGGGGAGAGATCTTGGAACTCTGGAGAGAGAGGAGTCTCATCAAGTTTGACACAGGGAAATGCCATGTCCTGTGTCTGGAGGTATTTGAGGGTAAAGCCCCGCAGCAGTACAAGCTGGAGGTTGGAAAGCACTTCTCCAGACAAGACCTTGGGATCTTGGGGGACAACACACTGACCAACCATGTGCTTTTGTGGTGATGGTGGCCAACAGCTTCCTGGGCTGCTTTAGGAAGAAGCCCACATCAGGAAAGAAAAAATTGTGTTTTGTTTTTGTGGTAGATCTGAGTAAGTTCAAATCAGGATGGGGTTTAGGCTTGGGAAGGTCAGTACCATTTAAGAGGCAGCATTTTGCACAATCACACTGCAAAGATGTGGTTACCTTATCTTCAGCTCCAAGCAGGGAAGAGAATGCAGGTTCTGTAAAAGTCTTGCAGGCTCTGTTAGGTCTTTTCTGTCTGCTGAGTGCTGACTGCCTTTAGCTCACATTGACTGGACTGCAAGATTGTTCCTTATATATATCAGTGTCCCTAAACGTGCTTCACGACTCACTTCAGATATCTGGTCCAAAGAAGAGTCAGACAGTTTAAGCTGATTGACTTTTACAAAACAGAATAAATAAGGAACTTTATTTAAATCCAGAAATCCCTCCTTGGGGTTGATTAATGTGTATGGTCTTCATTTTGCTTCTCAGAAACCAGAAAGCACTTAAATAATAGTGCCCTGCAATGTGTCCCTCACCCCTTCTGGTAATACAGGTCTGGAGTCTGGATGTGTATCGTGGAGCACACTGAAATCTTCTAATGAGACTGACCAATACCTGACCTGTACTTCTGGTCACACTGACTTGCTGCCTATGGCTTACATCTGTGTTGCTCTCATGACCTGTGAAGTGCTATATTGAAATGGAAATAGCAGTGCCCTGGATTTTTTTTTTTTTTTTGTTCCTCCTGGTTTTATTTTCAGGGTATGTAAACCTGCTCCCCTTAGCACAGATGCATAAAGAACATTCATAACATTTGATCACTTCAGTGTTTTGCCATTCATTTCTCTCTCTGTGTAACAAACTGACTTCTGAGATAGATGTTCGACTGTATCCCAGATAGTTACATATTTATCACTTTATCACTCAGTTCTCTGGAAACCAGAATCCCAGAGGGAAAAAAGGTACAGTCATCACCCTGTATATCATGATAAAACAGTATCTGGTGAAGGAACTTCAGTACTTGTCAGTTTCAAAGAACAAGTGACATTGTGTGCCTCTATTACTTGTATTTTGTTAGCATTCTTTTTTCAACAGGTGACTTTTAAACTCTGACTGTACCTGCCAGCAATATAGTGTGGCTGATGTGCTACAGCTTTATATAAAGTTATTGAGTGAGT
This sequence comes from Sylvia atricapilla, assembly GCF_009819655.1. Classification (NCBI taxonomy): domain Eukaryota; kingdom Metazoa; phylum Chordata; class Aves; order Passeriformes; family Sylviidae; genus Sylvia; species Sylvia atricapilla. The sequence goes on from NC_089140.1 coordinate 41,701,675, forward strand.
CCCTTTGCACCTGCCCTGTGAAACAGAATCACATGCCAGTGAACCAAGGACCCTCTTTAGAAATGGCAGGTAAATCTCATGTTGCAAGATTTATGCTAAGAAAGTAAGTCTTTGAAAGAAATATGTCTTGCCATGCAGTGATTTCTGCCTATCTGTGTGCTGAGGCACATCTAAAATAAAAAAAAAGAGGGAATCTTTACTGGCTGGATTTGGAGTTGTTTTAGTCATGAAGAGCTGTTGAAATGGAAAGCATGTTTGTTCAAATCCACAGTTCTACCCTGTGGGGAGTTGAGCAGATTGTTCACTGGTACCATGTATCTTCTTATTTCTGAGGGTCGTGACTCCTCAGATGTATTTTCTGTCCTTGGATGACTCTCATTCTTCTTTATGCTTCTTAGGATTTATACCTTTTAACTGGAAAGAAAAATCCTGGTGTGCTTCCATGAAAATGAAAGAACTGGGTCTAGCTTATACTAAGGTTTTTTTCCCCAGTGCTTTTTATTATTTGTATGGTGGTGGTACTTCAAGAGTCCACTCTTCCTTATCCTTTGTACACTGTAAAAAAACCTGCTAAAGTTAATTGTTCCCACATGAAATGAGCCAGTGGGCAGATTTAATATTTCTGTAAATTAATGCTTCCTTCTTGATTTTTACAGTGTAATTGAAACTGGGAACTGATTATTGTGAAGACACCTGAATAAGGGAAACCTCTGGCTTTTGGTGGTTAGAGAATGTTGTGCTCATCCCAACTTTTTCCAAGAGCAAGACTCAGTGCTTGCTGTGACTTGTTGTTGAGTCTTCCTATAGAATAAAATTTCATTAAATTTAGTTTTAAATTATGGAAATAATAGCTGTGTCTTGCATCACTTAGAGTGTTTCTTCTGGATTATAGCATAAATTATCTTCTGATTGTTCAGGTTATTCAGTGGCTAAGTCAGATGACTCTGCTTAACTGACATTAAGATTCAGAGAGCAGGGCATCACTTACAGGGCTAATATCAACTTCTTGGACTGGCACAGTAAAAGCAATGGAGCTGGACCAGGTCTGACAACAGCTTAGACACTTGTGGGAAAGAATCCTGAGCCTTTGAAGCCACCGTTTTGAGGTGGCTCACTGTCAAGGCATTGATGGGGCTGTTTGGATGGAGTTTGGTGAGGGTGACAGGTCCTTGTGAAGTTTTTGCATACAGACCTTTTCGTTGCCCCTCTATGGGCATATATTTAGCCTGTCCACTTAGAACTGAACAGGTAAAACTTGGCTAACACTAGGGAGAATCTTAGCTATGTTGTTTGGGCGTTGGAGTGTTGGGTTTTTTTTCTTTTTTAATCTTAAGGAAATTATTCTGATAATGAATGCAGCTGGTTAGGAGTTTGGAAGATGAGTGTGCAGGAAAAGATGGTGCAGTCTTGAAGTGCTGGCTCCCTCAGGTAGTTTTTTAATGTCTAGGAGAAACACTTAAAATGTGAATCATTACAGCTTCTGGCTGACTTCAGATGAACTAAAAATTACAGTGGCTGAAAGCATGCATTGACAGAGTCTGTAATAAAAAAAAAAAAAATAGTATATTCTTGGTAGATTTGTTTTGATCACCCAGGTTAGCCAAGCAGGTGGAAGCAGCAAGATCAGTCAAATAAACAGGTAGCTTTAGATTAAAGAAAAAAGGAAATAGCTTTTCTCCTTAGCAAGCCTACAGCTGAAAGGTGTTGTACAATAAAGCTTTATAGTTTTATGTGGCAATATTAACTTAAAAAAGTTTTGGGGGTGAGGTGAATTAAATCAGTTCCTCCAAATGTTTGTATTATTTACTCTGATACTGTCCCCTAATACTTCTGCTCTTAGGTGGCAGAAAAGGAAGAGTAAACCTGTTAGCTCAGGTCCTCTGATTTTGCATGTGAGAAATGTCACAAAATGAAAGTGAAGGTGAATGTGTTCATGGACACCTCCATTTTCACAGCTTTCAGTAAACTCCTGAAAGTCTCTGGGGTTCAGATGCTTCAGTCACTGGTGCAACTCCAGGCATTCAGTTCCATTTCTTTATCTATTTGAGACCTCTTCTGTTGTACATAGAGACACAGTTGAGTTCTTCAGGCTGAAACTGCTGCTTTCCTTCTGGCCATTGCCCCTTTCCCCAGTCCTAACGGTTGCTTCAGCCCATTTATCAGCTAATTATAAAACCTTATTATCATGCTCATTACTTAGGTCTCCATTTTGTTGTGACCATGCCATTTACATTAGATATTTGTCTTCTAAGTGTCATTTTGTCGTGCTTAAAATCATCTCCATGACCCTTTGAGCACCACAGTGAAAACCTTGAACGTGCCTTTTGTCTTCCAGATCTCACTGCTGATTGGATTCATCAGTGTAAATAGTTCTCCATGGACAGATTACAGTGCTTACAGCTTCTTCCAGATTGTCACCATGTGCGACCTGGTTATGATTTTGTTCTTCTACATCATGCACATTTTCAGAGTCTACAGGAAGCTGACTTGTGTTAGCTGGCCACTCGCGGTAAGCCTGAGCTCCTCTCCTCTCCTGGGGGTTGATGTCTCCCTTTCTCAGTCCATTCCCTTGGGCTGTCTCACAAAGATAGGCTGTCTTTCACTCAGTCATTTTTTGCCTTGTATGCAAATCCTTTTGTTGCTTGTATTCCGTTCAGCGGATTCTGTAACTGTGAGATTTTCAGCTGATTTGGATTTGATTCTGCCCTCCTTTACATAGACATAAATCTAGATTTACTATATGGAAGGTGATAATTTTATTAAGAGACAATCAAAAGGAAGCTACTGATCATCAAGCCTTCAGCAGATGAGTCCTAGCTCAGGTCATTTATAGCAGCTCAGGGATTGTTAAAGTACCAAATCTAGCATTAGAATTCATGTACTACATCCTGTCCCAAAATAAGGTCTGTGAGTGCTATTTAAGTCAGATGTGCCTCTTTGTGGTATGGTTTTAGATAACTTAAACAATAGTAAAAAATAGGAGCCTCGGCCTGATCGCTGCAGTCTGGCCATTCCTGGGATATCCTGCAGGATGTTCCTGCCTCATTCCTGCATTTCCCATACACATCCATCTCTCATATCCTAGCAGAGAACCAGCAGGTAGAACCAAAAATGTGAGACCTGAACTTCCTCAGTAGCTCAGGCTCAGGTCAGCTAACAGAAGAGTTCTGCATCCTGGTGTGGGATGATGGATTTTGGCAACCTCTTAGAACATGCCTCCCTTACATATGTTAGTTCCAGTGAAGATAGACAAAAGGACTGGGGAAAGCCAACTGGAGAGGTAGACAGGAATTTTGAAACCAAAGAAATGGTTGGATGGTGGTTAATGGAAGCTATGCAAGTAATTTACAGATCTAAGATAACAGTTTGTCCATCCACCAGAGAGAAAAAAAATATTTTCTTCTTCTTTTTAGCTGAAGAATATGATTAGACTTTTTTTTTTTTCAAACGTGTGCCACCACTGTCTGTTTCTAAAGGTATTTATTTATCTAGAGATAATACAGATGCAGGGATTGAAATAAAGGAGTGAAGTTGATACGACAGTTTAATAAATGACAGTTTCGCAGAGCAGCATTTAGTGTGTTCATTGCTGTAACAGGACTACGCTATTTTTGCTTCTGCTTTTGGTTGTTTTTGTAGTTGTTGTTGTGTGTTTAATTATTCCTCAGTGTTCCGGAGTTTAAGGCACTGAAGTTTGTGGCTGCTCAGCTTCAGAAAGCTTTATAGGATGTGATGCTTGAACATTGCTGCTCTGTTACAAAACAAACAGCCTCATTTTCAATCACATTTAAGTATCTTTAGAACTGAAGAGGAAGACATGTGAGAGAGTCTGGGAAACTACAGCTAGCATTTGGATGAGTTTCCTGGCAGGATCTTTACATTGCAATCAGGGGCGTGATTTGCAGCCAGTGTAGCTGAAGTGGTTCAAGAGGTTGTTCATTGCTGACACCTTTTAAAGCTTGGAAGTATTTCTCCAGAGGGGCACTCTTCCGGCCCTGCCGGGGGTTGGTTCTCCACCTAATGTGGCCTTTAATGACCCTGTTGCAGCTTTGCCCATCCCTTGGATTCCTCTAAAGTAGTAGCCTGTGTACACTGCTTTATTTGATGTCTCTAAGGAGGCAATGGCATGTCCCATTTTCCTGCTGCGTCATGGGCTGGTCAGAGAAGCCTCCTTATGCATATGATTTATTCTGGCAAATGCAAGGGTTGAGGTTTTGATTACCCGAAACAAGTTTACAAATTAGGAAAGTAACTTATGGTCTCAGAGCCTACTTTACAGAAAAAAATCTTCCTCAGCTCTTTTTAACACCTGAGCAGAGTGAAACTGTTCATCTTCTGGGCTTTCCTTGAACAGTTTCCTTTTGGGACTCTATTCTATCTTCTGGTTTGAGACAGAATCTCTCTTCTCCTTTCTATTTGCTTGGCTTATGCTGGTAGTGCAATGCAGATAAAAGGAGCAGATATCCACCTGCCCCACCTCACCATGCGCAAGAAACAACCCATGTGCAGCGTGCAAACACCTGTATGGTTGTCATAAGCTTTGTGAGGATCCAAAATCGAAACTTGCAGATTCCCCCTGTTTGTAAAAAGGTAAAATTGACTCCTGGACTGATACTTAATCACACTAGAGAGGAGTTTAAATGTGGTGCCTTGGTCCTCTCTCAGAAAACCCCATGGCATCATGTTTTACTGAGTTGTGCTTTTTGTGGCTTCCCTCCCTTCCTTCCCTTCCCTGTGGTCTCCAGTCTCAGTTGATGTAAGTTTTTAGTAAACACAGCAGTAGATCCAGTGCTTACTTTCCGAGATTATCAGAAGTAGGAACACTTGGTTTTCCACTTACGCCATTCCATATAGCCTAGAGAAATATGTCCTTAAGGGTCCTTTCTTCCTCCAGAACCATCTCTTTAAGTAAGATGCATACTTGATGCAATGAAGTAATGTACTGTGCTGAATTGAAAAGATTGCATCTATACCCAGTAAATAAATCCTATTCCAGTAGCATTAGTAGACCCCAACTGTTCTTTTATGAACAGAAACTGAGGTTTGGTATAAAATCCAATCACAAGGTGAGTTGCTTGGTTTTGGTTTTTGTGTTTGTTTTTTGGTTTGGTTTTGGGTTTTTTTCTTTGTTTTGCTTGCCTTTTTTTTTTTTTTTCTTTTTTTCTTCTTTTTGACTATGTTTTGTCCTCCACGTTTGAGGGTTTGAGTCATCTCTGCTAACTTATTTTCTTTCTGAGACATATCAAAATGCTTAACAGAGAAGCTTCCCTTCTGATGCAGGCTGTGCTGTCTTTTCAGGAGTTTCTTCATTACTTAATTGGTACAATTCTGCTTCTCATTGGATCGATTGTAGCAGCAGCCAAGAGTTACAATATAACTGGACTTGTGGCTGGAGCGGTAAGACTGTGTTTATTAGTCTTGATACTTTAAAATCTGCAATATATCTATCACTTGTACCTCTGTTCTCTTACAGACTTGCCTTGCTTGTGTCTTGGTTGGGTGAACAACCTTCTAGCTCATTTCACTGAATGTTCTGTAACACAGTGCCAATGAAAATATTTTGTTGTCAGATGCTGGACTCATCACTAAAGTTGATATTTGTCCTGCCAGAGCATTGAAACTAAAGGCTTCTGCTTTAACTCATAGGAACTAATGTGTTTAGCTGAAGAATTAGGACACTTAACTTTTGAGAAAAGACTGTTTGCTGGAAGTTACCTAAAGGATTTCATCCCTCTGTTCAGCTTTCAATGCTTCCTGCTCCTGAACAGAGCCTTGTTCAAGATAATTTGTCCAGAGCTAAAACCCACTGGGACTCTAAGCTGATTTCTGGCAGGTGCTCTCTGCCTCTCTTGGCTGGAAGGCTTTACAGAGAGAAGCATGACTTCCAAGTGTGGGTGACAGTATTTTCACAGCAGCAGGACCTGAAATACCACTCCTCCAGAATAAAGAATCACTTTCAGAAACTTAGTCCTGATGATGCAAACAGACTAGAAGACCTACCTGACTTGTTTATTTGGCAGACAGCAGGGAAAGACTTGTTTGAATGGGGCAGTAAAAGAGCAGTAATCAGAGGTGCTAGAAACAGACTTTTCTTTGTTGCAGAATCCTAGTGAGAAATTTAGAAGTTGACACTCTGTGCTGCTGTCCAGCTTTTTCTCCCTCCTTGTGTATGACTCTCAGTCTGTCTTTCAGTCTTGACAAGACATAAGCTGTTGTTATACTACAGAAATCTTAGGATTTTTTTAGTCTTTTGGCAGAATGGAGTAAAAAACCCCGCTTCTTTTTGGGTCTGTTAATCCCATAAAATGTGTAGCTGAATATACAAAAGTGCCCATACATGCATGGAATATGTGTCATCTAATGCTCCATAAGTATTTGTGGTTTGTTTGTTTTCTCATCCAGACTTTCGGGTTCCTGGCTACAATACTTTGTGTTATAAGCATGTGGTCATCCTACAAGGTTTCGTGCATCACACAGTCAACAAGTAAGTATCATGCTTAGTAACTGCCAGAATGCTTCCCAAAATGAATATTTATATTTTCTGGCACAGGGCTGTGTCTACCTGGAAGGATTTCTTAATGCCCTGGTTGTTGTGACTCAAAATTACTCAAAAAGCAATAATTTCCAATTTTCTGTCATCACAGATGTTATCACAGCTACTGAGAGCTGTTAACTAATAACTACAGGAGCAAAATAACTTGCTTGTAGCAAATAGTGAACATAAGAACGCTTTCTTTTCTCCCTCCCCCACCCCTTACCTAAAGGTTTCCAGTGTGTTGCTTAATAAATTGGATGAATTTGTTTGTGGTGGCACAAGTGACACTGTCTTCCTTTTCAAAGATGCATCTGTGTGACTCCATCACCTGTGCAAGACGTCGGCCTTACAAAACAGGATACCAAAGAGGAGTGTCCACTACTGAGGAGAGAGCCGTGGGTATTTTGTTGCTAGCCTGGACAAGCTGGTAACTTTGGAAGATCCACTTGAATGCCTATGCAAAACAATGTTGTGAACCAAAATTTTTTCCCCCCCAATCCAAAGATGTTTATAATGGAGAACCTGCTTGTTCTGGAGAAAGACAACTTCTGTCTCTCAAGCTGGGCTGTGGCCGTTTCCAGCTATTTGCAATGAGTGTATTTAAAACTCATTTGGACAGTCATTTGGTTCTCCTTTCAGAGGGATGGAAAAATTCCTTCTGATTTCCTCCATCTGTTTACACAAGGAGAATCCTGCAAATTCCTACCTGATACTTAACTTCCAAGGATTGTATGTTTAACAAAGGAACAGTTAAAAACTAATTTGTGCCTGGATAAGCTGGCCCAAGCCTTTGTTACCTCTTTCTATCAGAACTGTGGACTTTTTCTGACATCAACTCAGCCATCATCAACAATTATGAACTACAACTTGAAAACATCACTGCAAACACTTCCTCCTAGCCTCAACAGTACACAATGAAATTAGGGATTTTCTCCTTGAATTTTTAGCAATCAAAGATTATTTGTAAAAAATTCCCTTGCCAAATACAGGAAAATATGTACACAAGAACATACATTTAATATTTTATGGGGGTCTTTTTTTTTCTCCTTTTCATAGTAAGACCACTTCCGTAGAAAATTTCTATGCATTTGCTATAAATTATTCACTTTTTAATCTAACAGTGTTTATGGAAAGCCCATTGTGAATGGAACAGTGTGCTTCTTTCTCTCTCTTACATGTGGTTTTGTCACTTCCTCTGCCTCAGCTGGAATCTATGGTTCTGGAGATTCTGCCCAGAGCCTGGACAGACAAAACAGTTCCAACAGTTTTGTCCAACTTGGTATCATCATGAAATTCTATGTAACTTCAGTACTGAGACAGTGCCTTCTTGGCACCTTTTGTCTTTTCTTTTGCAATCTATCTCTGGTGAGCTGAAAATTCTTTGCAGGAAAAAAGGAAGCATGGGCCTCTCTTCCTCCTTGGTGCTTCTCCTTTCACGTCTAGCTGGGAAGTAGAGCTTGGTTTGTTCTGTCAGGGTAACTGCATGATGGTGCAGCAGAAGTTGGGTTTGTACAGTTTACCAGGGACAGTCTGGAGAAAAACACATTTTCTGGCCTGTTATATATTTTTCTATTAGTCTGAAATTCTGCATCAATACTGCTAATTAATTTAATGGTTCTCTCAGAAAATACTTTTTGTGCCTTATGGCAGGTCAGCATATACTGCTATTTGTTGCCACATTTTTCTTTCTATCCTAATATCAGTATCTTTACTTAGAATTTATTTTCAACTCTGACAACAGAAAATTGGCTAACTGCTGAAGTGTCAAAGAATTTAAGTAAATGAAAATAACTAAACAGAGAATTTGATGAGGTAAGAATCCCCCTCCTCATGGTGCACAATTTCTGTGATTCTTTTTGCTATTCCTTTTCAAAGTGCCCTGTTTAGAGCAACACAGAGCAGGAAACAATTTGAAAGCACAAAATTCTGGTTTTAGTGGATGAAGGTACATACATTCACTCCAAGATAAGTGCTTCAACATTAATACAGAGGATTATTCAAATAAACCATGTAACAGGCATGTATATTATTACTAATTTCATATTGGCTATTTCTTATTTTTTACAATGTTCAACTTCTGCCCCCTACCTTCAGATGATATATTTTGTGTTTAGTCAGGAATAAGCCATTTTTTTTCTTTTTATCAACCAGAATTGAGCATGGCTCAAAGGCTCTCTGGCTTAAGAGAACATTCTTCTCAGCTGGGAATCCACTGTCAGCAGTGTCAGTGATAGCTCATCCTTCCTTGTGCTGCCAGCACAGGACCAGTCAAATGGCCTTATGTGACAAGGGACTTCATTCTGGGCATTCTGAGTGAAAATACCTGCAGAAGAAGATACACACACACGCGGGTGTCTAATTCTTTGCAAAAGGGCTGCTTGATCACCAGTCCTCCTGCCAAGGCTGACTTTACAGTTTTGGAAACCAGCGCTCTGACTTTAATTTGGACTGATATGACAGATGTTTAAGGATCTCTCCTGTTCCCCTAGAAGAAAAAGACTGTGTTATTTCTCCTTCACCTCCTGAGGTATCACCTCAGATTGACAGCAGGAACCTTCCCACAAGCTTTAAGCCCACTTGGCAATCCTGTGGCAAGCCAGTGTTCTGCTGCAGTGTGAGTGCAGCTGAGACTTCAGCGCTGCAGTGGCAGTGGGGAGAAGCACCTGCTAAGGACTGGGGCTGGAGCCTGAGCTCGCTCTGCAGAAAGGGCTGTTTCCACTTTCTCCTGGAACCATGCCCCCTCTCCTGGCACTGTACTAGCTTTTTTTTCTCAGCCTCTCATATCACTCTGTCACTTGTCACCATATGGAGGAAAAAAAGTCAAGGGGAATTTCATGCAGTCTAACAACCAAAGAATTTCTGAACTATGTTCTGCGATCATCCAAAGAATATGTTTTGCTGTAAGTGCACTTGCTTATACCAGATCAAGAGATGTAAGTCACCAGTGCCCTTTTGGTTTTTGTGCCTACTGACAGGGCTAAAATATTCCTGCAGCTTTGGCTGTTGTGACAATGCTGGGTCCATAGACCCACCAGATGCTCCTAATCAGGATGCTCTCAGGCTGGAAGACTGACATCTCTGCTGCCAAAGTTTCCTTGCCTTCCCCAAATCCTCCTTGTGAAGCATGTCTACCAAGAAAAGCACAGATTTTCTGTTATCACCAGCTCCACCGGGGGTCGTTGAATGACAGCTCCGTCTGGCAGGGAATTCGACACCTCTCTGCTGTACTTCTGCCAGCAAAAGTGTTTTAAGTTTCCTTCAGTGTCAACCTGGTTCTGAAAGCTCCATCTGTCTGCAACTTTTTCAAATATGGGATTCCAGCTGTTTTAGAAATAAACTCTGTTAGCTATTTGGGTGATGTGGAGAATCAGACTGTTGTCCTGGTCATTTTTTTCCTTCCTTTACTACAGCAGTGGCCTTCTCTCAGAGGACTATCAGAATACATCCTGTAACTGGAGGACAATAGGTAAGAGCCACAGAAAAACCTGTTCCCTGCTGTTGTGTTTGGATGTGTTGGTCTCCAGCTATCCTACACGAAAGTTGTCCATCCTCTTCAGCTCCAAGATGAGTGTAGTTTTTTATCCTTTGAGCTAACACAGCATTTGGGATTCAGTTTTTACTGAAAAATTAAAATGTAGATGTTGGGAGAAGAAAATTTGTAGTACAAACTGTTTCATACTGTGAAAAAACCAAAACCTCATGTTTGAGCTCGGGTGCTTGAGATAAGCTGGAGAGTGAATAGTGCTTTTATCACATAGAACCCAAAAAAACGAGAAGGGGAAACGAAACGTTTTAAAAAAGAGGAAGAGTGGCTTTGAAAAGCTTGAGGACTTGAATGCTGGATGAAGACAATGCAGGTTATGTAGCCTGCATAACTTGCACACTTCTTCTGTTGCTAAGAATTGGTTGCACTGTTTGGAAACAGTTCACTGTGTGGGGTTTAAAGGGGGTAGCAGGACACCAGGGTAATGATAACTTGTAAGGAAGTGTGTGTGTGGTGTCAAGTGATGCTCCATGGAAGAGGATTAGGAACTTAGTAGGACAAAAAAGAGCAGGAGAGAAGGAAGATCAGGTGCAAACATCAGTAGAAAGCTTATGAGGGCAGGAGCTAATGTGAGTGCCGTGTGGACTAACAGAAATGGTGGCAGATATTAACAGTTTCTGGCTGTGCTGGAAATCTGCCTGGAGTGACAGAGAAGTCTCTTTACTGATTGCCTGTACTTTATACCCTCCCTGTGTCTGGGATTTTCCTGTTCTGCTAAAGCTGGGTGGGGGGATGCACAAGACCTGACCACAGGCATCAAGTTGCCATATGCTCTGCCCTGTTTAACTTAAAATTGCTGTGGGCTTCACAGTGCTTACAGACAGCATGGAGCCAAATGGTGCTGCTGAGGCTGTGTGCTGGCCTGGGGCCTTGGCCATCCCTGCAGCTTGGGCAAAGTGAGTGCCGTTGGAATGCCAAGGAAAGTTGGATTTACTTATCACTGGGCTCTGCTGGGCATCCTGGAGGTGCTGCTGGCTGTGTGAGCCAGGGACAAGTGGGTACCAGAGAAAGGGAGGCCCACATCCTGTTCTTTGTGCCAGCAGAGATTTACACCCAGGTGGCAGGAGAGAGGCCTCACCACAAAGCTCTAGGGTGTTCTTAAGCAACCCACCTGTTTGGGCTGTTTCAAGTTTCACACTGGGGCAAGTGCAAGTGCCATGCCCTTGGCTTACCTTTCACTCCTCTGCTGACACACAGGGCTGCACACTTGGGACGCCGTCCTGTTGGGAACAGGTGGCTCCTGGTTCCAGTCCCCGGTCCCAGGGCTTGTTTAACCCTGCTACATTGGAGCAGGTCAGAAGGTGGCACTACTAGTGCTTGTTATCCTCCTCTCCCGGAGAAGAACAATTACTTTTTTCCAGCAAAACGGCAGCTGGAAAACAGGAAAATAATTCTGTCCTTTCTAGAGGTCACTGATTACCCACAGCAGGCTGCTCCAGAGTTTATTTCTGTTCTGCCTGTCCCTGAGCCCAGTCCATCAGCCTCAGCTGGTCCCCTGGGTCAGCACGCTGGTTTCTCACGGCCAATATGGCAAGTACACATCAGTGTTTGTTACTAGGGACTGATCAACAAACAGTGGGTTCCCACCATCCCAGAGCTTGCATAAAATAAAAAAAGGGGCCACATTTCTAATTAACTGATGATTTATCCTCTTGTTATCTCATATCTGCACTGTTCTGTGTAAATGACTTGCCAGTTTACTGAGGATCAAACAGGCTCTCATCACCTGCCTCAACCAGTCCCTCTGCCTTGAGGCAGTTGGAAAAAAAAAAATCGGTTTGCTTTTTTGCCCTTTACCAAACCTCTGCCTGAGCTGTGCTAAGAGTGAAAGTGAAGCTGTCTCACCATGCCCAGAAGCAGCACTTCACAGATAGGAAGATTGAAGGTTAGGGGAAAAAAGAAAAAAAAAGAAAAAAAAAAGAAAAAAAAAAAAAAAAAGAAAGGAAAAAAAACCAAAAAAACCCCAAAAAAACAAACAAAAACAAACAAACAAACAAAAACAAAACAAAACACGGAGAAAACAACCATTAAAAGAGTTGCAGCATCACAGGAGTTTCCTGCCTCAGGTATGAGGTGGCTGCCAAGACAAAATTTCAGTTTTACAGGGAGGCAGAATTTAGATACCAAAATCCTTGGCATTGTTCTGGCTTAGTGCTGTGAAAGCTTGGCTTTAAAATTCCAGCACTGAATAGTCAAAGGCCCGATTTGACTGTGACTGCTTGTGCTGTGCTGCAGGGGACAGCAGTATGATAGGGAGGGCTCATGGAAAGGAGGCTGTGAGGGACCTTGGCTTTCTGTGTGGTGATGATGAGGCATGAGTACAGAGCTAAAAGGGAAAGTGCAGATAGAGGAGCTAAAATCAAGGGGTCACTGCAGAGCAGCAGCACTACCCGACCTTTCCTGAGGGAACAGCTCAGAACAGTGCTGTTCCTTGAATTAATATTTTTATATCACTTCCTGAGCATAACACCACCTCTAGCAGCACCTGGTTTTTCCATATTGCTGAACTACAGCATTACAGAAAGGCACTTTAGTATTTTCAAAAGCAGTTTTGTCACTGGGTAAATGCTGGCTCTCAAGTGAGACCTGTGTTTGAGTGAAGTATGTCCTTCAAAGCACTAGCCAGCCATAAAGGCCTGAACTTTGGAAGCAGAAAAGAAGGATTCCTTTTATAGATAAATTTATAGATAAATTTGCTTCAAGTAAAATTATTTTTTTATAATCCTGGTTTGGACTGGGTTGAATTCAGAGTGCCCAAGATAGTGCAAATTTCATTTCTTGTTTTTAGATGTCTGCAGACCTAGAATAACAGCAAGACACAAACTAACGATTTGAAAGGAATAAACTGCAACCTCTAAAGCTTAAGCCAAAGAGTCTTACGGTGACAAGTTCTGCCTGTGTAACCAAGGAATGCCCAGGTGTCCTGGTGCCAACACTTGGTGCGGCAAAGCCCCCAGGTTACTCTGCCTGGCCTTGCAATGATTCTGGCCCTGCCCAGTGCACAGAGGCACTGTCACATCTCTTACTTCAGAGCCATTCTCCCAGGGCACTCCAAACAGCTGGGGCCATGCAAAGGTGGGTAGGCAACCAAGCACCTGGGAAGGAGGGAATAGCACAGAAGGAGCAGGCTGAGTGCTCTGTGCCTGCATGTGTGGATATGTGTACAAAAGCAGTCCTGGGGTGGGTGAAGGAAGCACCTGTGTGTTTCTGTGGGTGCTGGAGGGGCTCTCCGACAAGAACACACCAGCTCTTGAGGCAGAGCTGGCATGTGTGGGAATGATGTGGCAGCTATACAGGGTGGTGGTGGTGGGGCATTCCTCCCTGCAGAGGGGAATATCCCCAGGCCACTAATGGAGAGCCATTGCTAAATTAAGTATGTCTGAGCCACTTGTTCTTTTCTTACATGTTTGCACTTTTGTAGGAAGAGCAACACAGACAGGCAGCCCTCTTAGCACAGGAGGAATTGTAACAAGAAGGAACTGGAATATGGGGAAGAAAACTCCACAGGTGTAGACTTGGGGGATATAATCCTTCAGCATACAGGGTCAGACTAGGAAATTTGAGACAGCACTCATTCTACACTACTTTTACAGCTCAAAGAGAGTAAATATCATTGTGCCAAGGAAAAAGCACAGTGTATCTTGGAGACCATTTGCATGGGACAAGTCTTAGTACTCAGCTACTCTCCCCTGCACATCTGATGAAGGAAGAGAAGGGCAAGAGTGAATCATAGCAGCGAGTTACCCTTCCCCTCTGATTCACCCTCTAGATGAGCCTCTTCCTCCATCAGCTACCAGAACAGCTTGGCCTCTCAGCTGGAACGTCTCAAGGCAGAGCAGAGGAGACACTGCTTTTACCTTCTCATGTGCCACTGGGGCAACACTCAACTTTTAATTCTCAGCACATAACAGAGCTGGTGCTGTAGCTGGGTGGATGGCAAGGGACCAGGGTAGGAGATTGATACCACCTCAAAGCCTGTAGCTAGGCTAAAAGTACCCATTTGCAGCTTCCTTCTGTTACATCTGCAAGCCAGCTGTGATGGTAGGGCATGATTGCCCTCCTTCCCCTGCCAGCACACACACAACTTTCCTTTATTATCATTGTTGGGGGTTATATGAGGTGGACTGGTGCTGGGGACTTTGTACCACCAACTAGTATGAATTACAGCTCTGCTGGTATACCAGCTCCTTTTACATCAGAAGTGCTTTGTCTGTCTAGCATAGTCTACTGTTATTGCTACATCTGTAAATCACTCTTAACATAAAGCTTAATGATCTGCATCCCCCTTTTCCATGAACCCCTGCCAAACAAGAGCACAATGCTGCAGCTGTAGCTATTAAGCTATGGTGGCAGCAAAGCACTCCATTAATACCTCATGCTCAGCAGTTTGTGATGCATGAGAGCTGAATAATTATGCCCTTGTTACCCTCAAATGAGAGACACAATTGCCAGAAACAAGTGTTCACAATTTAAAAAAAAATACACAAAACTGTATCAAGTCAACATTGGTTCATTCATAAAACAGCCCTTCTGAGCAAAAGGCAGAAAACAGGCTTACATTAATAAGCCAGTTGTTTTTAGAGCTGTATTGTACCCTTTCAGAAAGACCTCCACAGCCTCCTTATGCCAGCTGTTTTGAGAAACTAGCAGGCAGAGATTTAGCCAAAGCTCTTGTTGCAATGAGTTGCACTGATAGGGAGGTTTAGTTTAGGTTGCAGGTAAAGGAATGGAATGCAGGGCTTTAGGAGTGTATCAAAACCCAGTGCTCTGAAGCATTTGAAACCGAGCAGGCAGGCAAAGGAGACTGAAAATGGGTGTTAATGAAAATAGGAGTGACGAGTCTGTCCTCCTTGCTGCTCGCATCAGGATAGCAGCTCCACACCTTTGGTTAGTGGAGTGCAGAGACCACAGAACAATTAAGTAACTGTCCCCTCCTCACCTAGAGCTCAACGTGAGCAGGGATTTCAGAGTCATGTCTGCACTGATATTTCTGGGAGAGGAACAGCTGGTGCAAAGGAAGTAGTTAAAAGGAGGGCTGTAGTGCAGACAGACTTGCATTATTTTGAGCAACATTGCTCCACTCTCTAAGGAAGGGTAGAGCATATGGTAACAGAAAACTTGTCATCCTGTTTGTCTTACCATGTTATGCTTCCTGTAGGTCCAAGTGAGGAATAAAAAGAGAGCTCTCATTTTAGACATACACTCCAAGCTTGGCACTGCAGATTAGTGCCTGTCTCCATGCAGCACATCTAGCAGTGCATACCTGACTGGGGATTTGCTGTCCCCATCTGGCTGCATTGTGTCACGCTGCAGAAGAATGTGCTTGTGCTGTCACCTCCTCCTGAAGCCTGACTCTCACCTCAGGACTTGCCAATTTCAAAACAGCCAAGTCTGGTTTCTTTTCCCACCAATAATTCAGCCAAGAGATAATAGGTCATGAGAAACAAACTGAGTAAGTGATCAGGGCACGTGGGCTGGTCAAAGCAAGTTTCACTGGGATGCCTGGAGAGGACTGGAATTGCAGACAGAAGTCCTGTCTGGCATGCTTTACAGCTATGGTTGCCAACATGTCTGTTTGTGGGCCCTATTTTTTTTTCCAGCATGCATAATTTGCATTTTTGGATAATAAGCTTCCCTCATTTAACTTCTCAAGAGTCCAGGAAATGCACAGGTACGCCCCACTCCATTCCTCTCCCACCCATGATCCACAGACCTTTTATTGAAAACCACAGCACAGTACAGACCACAAAGTTCTCCAAGACTGCAGTGCAGCGTTTTAAGTGCAGGTGTTGTCATGCAGCTGAAGCTCGACTTGAATTTTTAAAAACATTTATTGGCAGGTTACAAAACACAAGTAATGCAAGTAAAACCCTTTCAAACTGCTCAGGCAAAGTATCTCCTTGAGACAATACTGATTAGATTATATTGCCAAAAATCCTTCAAGCTACATATTAAGAAATAAGAAAATTAATGGAAAGGCACAGTTCAATTTATAGCCACAATGCCAACAGAGGGACATGGGGGCTTCAATCCCACTGGAAATACAGGTGGGAAGAGGACGGAGTCCTTCAAACCAAATCATTTCAATCCCAGGATCGTTTTTGCCCTCTTGTGGACAACCTTCCCTCCTGCAGCTTCTCGACAGGTTCCTGTGCAGACGGCAGCAACAAGGCAAAACACATTTCTGCCCCTCCCTGTGCTTCTTTCCGCGGGCTAAGAATAGCCATTCCAAATGCAAGGGACAGCCACACCCAAAGCGCAGCCAAGCAGTGACTCTTGGTTGGCTCCTGCATGACCACAGCTGTGTGAGTGAGCAGGCCCTGCTCCTCACTGCAAGGACAAAAGCCATCCCAAAGGAAGGAAACACATCTGTGCCTTGACTGAGGGATGGACAATATGACCAGACGGTGCCTGTGCACTAACAAAGGAAAGCTGCGTGCTACCAGCCCATACTCCGCCCTGCTGCACTACATTCTGGTCATTTATAGTGAACCAACTTGGATTACGCTCCTGAGAAGGGGGTTGTCGTGATTCTAGCAATAACACGACTTAAACTGTGTGGTCATGCTTCAAATTATTAAATCTAGTATTTCTGAGTTATTTTCTCATGAAGTGAAATTCACCACTGACATACCTTTCTAATACAGTATTTTTGCCTTGACTGTTTTCCTGCATCTAGGTAATTAAAAGCATTTGAGACCTTTTTCCCTTTTGACTCCTTACGATTACACTCATCTTTGGCAACTTTATCAGAGACAATTTCATCTTTAAAATGACTTCATCTTTTCACATTACAAAATAAAGAAAAGCATACTGTGGTATTCCAGTTTCTGTGCCAACAATGAAGGAAGTGTCATTCTCCTCCTGCATACAAGATGACCACCAGGTAATAAGTAAACTGTAGGATTATGAAACAAAAAAGTGCTCCTCTGGCAGAAAGCAAAACATACAGATTTGCTTCCTTTTCCTCACCCTCTCCCACTGACAATCAGCCAAACAATTTTTTTTAAGATCAAGTGGCTCTCCCTCAACCAAGGAAGTCAGTGACTTTCATTTTTCTATACCAGAACAAATTATTTGCTCTCAACATCTTTTGCTAGGTTGTGCTCCTTCCTTTAGCAAGTATGAAGTCTGAAATAAAGCCCCTTTATTTTCTTCAGTTCCATGTAATCAAGACAATACCTGGATTATGCTTCTCACACTAACTTACAGACCACATGTAAAGGCTACTGCAGACTACTTTGGCTGGACCCTGTGGTCAGGGGCAGTACTGACCTTATCAGATCTTTTTCTCCTGGTAACTTCCAGTGAGAATATCCAGTCAGTCGGACCCTCTTCCCCAGGAACAGGACACAATGGAAGCTCTTTCCTCCAAACCAGGAACAAAGAATGATGTTATTTCCTATGGCTGGCTTTGGGAGAACTACGTAGCAGCACCAAATCATAGCAGTAAAAAACAAGAGACACTTATTTACTAAACATTTATTTAAAAAATGATTACAGAATATTTTATGAAGTTCCTTAGATCAAGAAAACATTATGCATTAAAAAATACCACAGGTTTAGAATGATAAAAAATATTTAAGTATTTAAAAAATTTTAGACACACATTCAAGGCAACACTGGAAACAAAACTATAAATTCTTACTTTATATATATATAAAATTAATGTATTATCATCCTGCTTTAATTCTTAATGGTATTAAAAGTGATATATAGCTCTGTCCAGCATAAAATTTAATATCCAGAGAGCTGCTTATGTTTACAGCAATAGATTAAAAAAGAGATGAATTTCCATCTTAAAGGCACTATCAGCATCTTGAGTTGCTACAATTTTACAGACTCTTTGAAAAATTTCACTAAGAATTTCCCTTCAGTATAGAAAGCTTGGTATTTTATTGCACAAATTTGAACGAGGATCACCATGACAGCCATTATGCAAAAACATCTTGTGCTGAGCGCTGAGAACTGCGTGAGATCGCTCACTGCTCTTTCAGGTTGGAAGGTGCAAAGGTGGAACTCACCTGTAACAGATCACAACCCTTCCCTGCTCTTTTGAAGCACAGGACACAGACAATAAGGCAGAATTCCTTCCCATACTCAGAAGCAAAGGGCACTGGTAGCACTGTGATTTTAATGTGATTTTTGCTTCTTTCCAAGAGGCTTTACTACTGGTTGTGATGTACAGAAACATTCACTTTGCCAACAGAAGAAATTTAAGGCAGTTGTATCTAAGAGCACTTCTGCCAGAGCTCCCATCACCCTCCTGAACAATCCCTAATCCACTTAAGCCAAAATCAGCCACCTTAATGGAAGCAATTTAAGTAGGCGGTTTAAATAAAGTCGGCTGATTTCATCAGAAGCAGGTTGGGAAACAAGCAAAGGGCTTTGCTGACAGAGCACAAGGGGCAAGAGACAGCCAGCCATACACACAGAGCTCCTGCAGAATCAGACATTTAATCCAGCTTCAACAGCATTCTCTAAGATCAGTCTAATTAAGAGACAGACATTTAAAGCCAGCACCTGACACCCGAGGCATCAAAGGGGCGTGTCAAGACTGCAGACCAGTCTGCTCAGTCACTGCAGCAAGGAAACCTCTCCACGACCTAGACTGGGAGAGCAAGAGGAGCTAGGAGTGATAAGGAAAGCTAGGATATAGGAAGCTGATAAAGCAGTTAAAAAATAATCTCACAGAAGCAGAAAACAGCACACACAGAGGCAAATCTGCTTCTCAACTATTCTAAAACAAAGCAAAAACACCTTATGAGGTGCAAGGATTAACAGCACCATCATCTATGTTCGCCAACAACTGGTTTGGAAGCAACATTTTAGGCAACTCCCTGTAACTTATAACCATTATGTGACTTGCTCCTAGTATTTAACTACTATGTGACAGACTATTGCCAGGTAAACTGCTAAGGCTGGAAGATGACTTTATAGATCCCTTTCTGTATCTCCAGGAATGGACATCAGTAACACATCACTTAGGTGGGGAAAAGGCTATAGAAAAAGCAACCAAAACCCAGACCTCAATTAACTTATCTTCAGGCTGAGAAAAATAACAGGAAAATTATCTCAAGATAAAAGTCCATTCACAGTGCTGCATCGCTTAATAAATACTTAGCACAGTGTTGCTCTTACACTATATTTACAGCTACCAATTACAGATGAAGATTTAAAGAGTAAGGATGTTTTGGTGTGAAAAAAAAAATCAGTAGGACTCTAGGCAATAAAAAGAAAACAAAACAAGACTTCTGGAATATTACTTACATGGGCACGGTCCCCAGAGTAGGACACTACAGATCACAGAGGAGATATTTCTCATTATGGATACTTTGTGTCACCAGTAACATCTCTAATCTACCCAGTTATCAGAGACAGCTACAGCAAGTGCTGACTGAAATCAGGCTTTAGTGCAAACAGACACCAATAAATACAAGAAAGAAAAAAAAAAAAAAAAAGAAAGAAAAAAGAAAAAAAAATAAGCCAGTCCAAAGAGCATTTCTTCTTCATAACACAGAAAATTCTATGAAGGAAAGTGTATCTTCTATGCATAGCTCTAAAGCAAAGTTATGGCTTTAACTTGGTGCTTCACACCACCTGGCAAAACTTTACATCTTCCAAGCAAAGCGTAGTGTTAGACTTAAGTCTCAGGCCATAGAGAGAGAGAGAGCATCACAAACACACTCATCAGAAAGTGGCAGCAATGGAAAAAGAACAACTTTGGCTTGCTATTACAGTCCTTTGTCTTAAAACAGCTTCCTCTTCCTTTCTCAAATACAGCTCAGACAGTTTCTGGAGGGCTTGGTCTCAGTGCTGCCAGCTTACAGGGAACACACCAGATTGGGATATTGGTGAAATGCACTTAACACCTGGGAGACACAGCAACTGTCTCAAGCACTCAAACAAGAATTGTTCTTGCATAATTAGCTTTTTCTTATTTGCTTTGGTATTTTGG
This sequence comes from Sylvia atricapilla, assembly GCF_009819655.1. Lineage (NCBI taxonomy): Eukaryota > Metazoa > Chordata > Aves > Passeriformes > Sylviidae > Sylvia > Sylvia atricapilla. Next base: position 41,721,712 of record NC_089140.1, read on the forward strand.
AACATCTCCTGGTTTATAGTAATCTGCTCTGCTTTTGAAGGCTTTCCCCTTAAGAGAGGTGTAGCAGTCTTGCTTTTACCTCAGACATCAGAAAAACGCTTTTTCAGCACTTCATTTCTTTGACAGCCAGCAGCATCTTGTCTGACACATCTGTCACTGGTCCAATACGTGTCCCATCAGTAGCGTTCCTTGCAGTCCTACAGACTGTCACTTGCAAAACAAATCAAGGGGACAAGTGCTTATTTACCTGTTTACCAACTGAGCTAGTCAGCAGCAAGGAGTCTCAAGCTACTGCCATATTTATAAACACAGAAAATGGTGAGGTTCAAAACCATTCTGGCAAAGCTTAGTATTATCTATACATAAACAAGCTGCATATGCTATTAACCTTGCAAGTAATATCCACCAGGGTAGAACCAACGTGCTGTGAGGTTTTTCCTGTTGATATTCAGATTGCTACTTCTGGGGTTGCTTCATGTAAATATTGATTCTTTATCTTATTCCTCTTACTGCTGGTTTTTCAAGTTTCTTCCTGTAACTGTTACTTTCAGTTTCAGCTTTTGAAGCCATCTGAAGATTCTGACGTACAAGTCCAAACTTGACAATCATGGGGTGCAAAACTGTCTCCTTAATATACCATTTACATTACCTTCCTCATAAACTCCCTACAGTCACTGCACCATTAAACTGATCCCCACAGACAGAACTGAGACATAGGAATAGCAAAAACAACCCAACCCCCTTATTTCAGGATAAACATTCCTGTAAGGTTCAAATTACCTATCCCTTTTACATTCAGTTTGATCAAGAAGTACAAAAATTTATTCTGCTGTACTAATTTATAACTCACAATAGAAGCATCTGGTCCATTTAACCAGGAAATATCTGTAGGCCATAGCTCCAAATTTATGCCTCAGGCATTAACCTTTAGTCAGCTCTGTTAAAATCAAATCAGCACACTGCTGTCCTGAAGTTACTCTGTTTAGACCGAAGGTGTTTTAGTGCCTGTCATCCCAGCAGGTGGCAGGACCAGCCGCTTTAGAACATGATGCTCAAGATGCCATTATCTGACCCAAGAACCTATAAAAGTTTATGACAAACAATGCGTGCAAAATTGATTAGAACAAAGAAACAAGTTGCTACCTATGGTGCACTGAAAGTTCATTTCAGTTTGCTCCAATTAAAAAAAAAAAAAAAAAAAAAAAAAAAAAAAAAAAAAAAAAAAAAACCACAACAACAAAACAACAACAACAGCAACAACAACAAACCAAAAATACACCCCCCCCCCCCCCAAAAAAAAACCCCAAAGGGGGAAAAACCCCACAAACAAACAAACAAACAAAAAAACAAAACAAAAAAAACAAAAAAACAATTTCAGGAAGTTTATCTTCTTTGTTTATTCAATGGCTGATTTTCTGATTTTTTGGCACTTGGAGTGTTACCAGGATTTTGAGGGCGTCTGCCAGTGTTTTGTTTTCGCCTGTGATAGAACTCTATACCAAATTCAGCTGCAAATGCAAAACTTGCCAGAAATCCAAATGCCTGTGAAAGTGACAGAAATAAATTACTTTAAAATGCATAAACAGTAATAGTATCCTAACAGTGTTTGGAGATATTTGCTGTACCATTTTATATACAGTAATAATACTTATATATTAAGATTAAAGTCCTTCCTTAAACAGACAGTTGCAGTTCAATTAGACACAGATCAGAAATTATCGTTCTAGCACATTCATTGCTGAAGATTTTACAGTTTTCATTCTTTTAATCAAGTGTGAACCTTATACTGCGTTCTAATCAACCTTTAATAGTAACAGTATATTTATTTCATTGCCAAAATCAGTTATTAAAGTAGCATGGCATATTAGCAGACTGTTTATCGAAGAGTGGGCTGCTGATTAATGAGAGTAAATGAAGAATAACATGCAGAAGGTGAAGAAAGAGAAGATCTGCAGGGCCTGGGCCGGCAAGGGAGAATGGAATTACATTTTGTGAATGACATTTCATTACTAGCCATGGCAAGATGAGAAGTGGTAAAGAGAAGGCAGCTTTTTTCAAACAAGGAAAGAAACATATGCATTATTCTAACTCTACCTAAATTTTACATAACTGGTTTGGACTAAAGTAATTTGACATTAGTAAGTATTAAATCACAGTAGTTTTTATTTTTCCTGCACTAGGAAAAAAGCAAAGCTGAAACCTGATTTATATTCAAATTATTAGGTCTAAATAAGTCTACATCACTTAAGATTACTATACAGAAGTGTGTATCTCTAATAGCTGATGCTGCCCATGGAACAGAATTATCTTGCTTTCTTTTCCAAATAATTTTTTCTCATTCAAGAATATGATCTTTTAAACCCACATGTTCACAATTGCAAGGTTACTCAAAAGAAGTATTCAAATGACTAGGCAATTACATCATCTACAGCATCCCAAAAGCCCCTTCAGTGCCTTGCCCTAAGCCTCCTCAGTGCTCCCGAGGGAGATGAATGCCCTGTTGCTCTAATATTTCTGTCACTGAGGAAACTGTTGATCTTATTGCAACTGTGCAAGTCAGTGTTGCCCATGTGTTTTTTGTAAAAGCAAAAGACAGGATTTCTTTGATGACTTTGTAAGGGGGTGATATTATGAAAGGACAATTGAAAAAAAACAGAAATTTCAGAAGTAGAGTATCAGAGAACTGGGCAAGCTTCAAGAGATGATAATGTTGAATAGCAAGAGATGACAGGAAATAATACAAATCTGATGCAGAAGGCAAAAGGTGGGGAGCTGCAAATGCACACAGAGCTTTCCAGCAATCCTGAGGAATGCCAGCTCTTTGGATTTCTTATGGTAAGTTTCTGGAAGGTCTGAAATAGCTAATTCCTCCCAAAACATCACAGTGCACTGAGTTCTATTTCCTGCCCCGTTTCTTCTCTGCAAATTGAGTGAAGTTTAGAGAGCAGACAAATTAACATACCAGATAAATACAAAGTAAATCTTGCCATTTTAAGACTTACACATGCAGCTTTTTCAACAGCAGAGCCAGAGCAGGTTGCAGAAAACACTATTGATGCTAACAGAAACGAGACACCTATGATTGGCACAGCCCAAAAATTCTGCAAATATATATATATAAAAAATATATCATTTAACTGTAGATAGGTTACCTAAAAAGAACAAACATCATAACAACAGCTGAATTAACCTGCCTGTGAATTTGTGTTTTGATACTTTGATGCTAGTGGAAGCTTCAGAAAATACATTTTACAACTACATTCCAAATGACATTCAACATTATCAGCTATTTAGCCAGCATTATCAGCTATTTAAAGGAGTCTACTTTTGTTTTTAAGTATTTAATTTTATCTAACTTTTTTTTCACAATCAAATTCAAGCTCAGGACAACCATGAGCTTTATTCCCTAAGTAAAACATTTGGGAAATTAGAAAACTCTAAGTAAATGTGCTCATTCAAAGCTTTTACTACACTCCCTTATCTGTACCCTCAAATAAAGACCCTACTGTTTGCTCTGAAGGCAAATAGGAAAGGACACTTGTGAGATGGAATAATGTTCCCACTGACTGTACAGAACAACTTTCTCCTACCACTAGATCTTCTGAAGTATAAAACCATAAACTTGAGTTTATGTCATGAGTTATGATTATTGCCAAAAAGGAGGTAGTCTATACCCAGTAGGAAAATAGATAGGGTAAACTGATAAATTGCAAGCATCATGCTGGTGGCAAACTCTATTCAATATGTGTACACACACCCGATGGCTATGCTGTAGTATTAGTAGCATTAATGTGGAAAGACTTTCCCACACAAGTCCTAAAACCCTGCACATAGACACAGATAGCCAACTTTGAAAAAGATGTCAATATAAACTCTCAAAGTTGGCTCATTTTTAAACTCTAAGATACTTTAATCTACCTTTTACATGGAGAAGAAAAGGAGATTCATTTTGCATAGGCTTTTTACTTCACAGCAAACTTTATGCACTTAGAAGAAATGGTTTGTTTTTTTAAAAAAAAGTTTTCTTACCAGTTTCTGCACTTTATCTTTCCCCAGTGATTGATACAAATCCGTGCAATACACACACAGAATCAGGAGGCTCAAAAGAAAGGCACTGCAGCTTATGAATTCAAAGAAGTAAAGTCCACCACAGGTGATGCAATTGTCCACAATTTCTTCACAAAGAACAGCCACAAAAGAGAAAATCTGCAAATAAATAACGATTGAGTGGGATCAAGTCTCTAACATCATCAACAAGCAGACATCTCTGATATGAAGACTAATAAAGCTAGCTGTAACAAAAATTCTCAATCTACAAAGAGTTTGGTGAAGTTCTACACTATTTTTCTACAGGCAGAAATAATTATACAATGACATGGTTTACACTTGGCTGTTAAAGGGGGTCGATACACTCAGGTAAGTGTTCATCCAAACAGAGGCTTCTTGATTAGACAGACAAGATTCCTGTTTTGTGCTTTTGTGCAGCTGCCAGTTGGAAGCAGACAAGGCAGCATGGAGAACACACATCCTGTAAAAATGCTACTACTTTTACTGCACTCAGTTCTGAATGTATTTGAGTTCAAGGCAGTGGAGGCATCCGGACAGCACTGACACACTCAGCTACCTCCCTAAAAGTTCACAGCTGATGTTACCTTGCTTGATAAAACTTCAGAGAAATTCCATGAACCCAGGACTCACATGCTTGTGACCCAGTAATGACGCAAGCTCAGCTGTTCTTGTAGGAACCAAAACTTTACACTACGTTCAAGTTATGTTGGACAATGTTCAATCTATGCACAGGTTTATCTTCACCTTCCTGCCACAGTGTGTTTTGAGAAAAAAATGTGACTTAGTTCCTGTTCAGTCAACACATCCCTGCTGCTGGATTTTCTACTAGTTTATTGTACAATAAAGAATATTGCTTTATTTAACTGTTCGCTTATTTTGGCCACTTCTTGCTAGTTTCCTTCATCCCATAAACTTGGCATAGCTTTACAGATCTTCATAGTAAGGAGCTCACCAAATTAAAACAAAACCATGAGCAGGAATCAGACCAAGTCATAAAACTGAGACTGATACGAGAATGATGATCACATTTTTAATAAGAGTATGTGGGCAAAAAAGAGGTTGACAGTTCTTGGTTTAAAAAAAAATTAAATTTAAGATTCAGAATTGTTCTTGGAAAATAAGCATCAGTTTCAGTTTTCTCACAGTAAAAACAAGAACAATTTAGCAGCAGGAAGTGTAAATTCCCCTTACGAAGCCAGGTCTCAGAAGAGCACTTCAGAGAACCATGTTTTGGAAATGCAACAATATAAAGTAAACAGGAGCTCAGAAAGGGAAAGAATAGGAGCTGAGAAACTTCAATATTACCATCCACATGCTTCCTTTCTCTCTAACAGTGGCTGGCAACACAGATTTCTCAACAGCCCTTGCATCTAAACCACTGAACTACAATGTCAGTCCAGGAATATTTTAAACTCTGACTTTCCAGTTTTTTATGGTTTGAGGGGTTTTTTTTTGCATTTCTAAACATGTTCTTGCAGTTGCATCCAATGCCTTTCAATTTCACATTTTTCACAAGGTCAGCTGTGAGACAGCACTTGTATGTGAAAACTTCTTTCTTTTTATAAGCACTGGAAACTGAATGCCATCACTTTCACTTGGGCTGAAACAGAACAAAAAGAAAATAAACCTATCCTTAAAAGAAAGTGTATGTCCAGATAACCATAATTTGATCTAAAGAACTGAAAAAAACCCTCTCCACTGAGTTACAAACACGTTGAAAAGTATCCCACTCAAAGAGCAGTTATAAAGAGTTCAGAGTCAACTAATTGAGATTTACCAAGTAAAATCCTGTCTGGTCCTGTCTGGGGCTTGCCCAAGTCAATATTCAATTTTTTTACTAATAAGTTGAGTAATAAAATAGAGTTCATCAATTAAAAAAAAAATCTGGCTTTAAGAACTTTGAGTAAGTGCTGTGATTAAGTTAATGTATCAGCAGCACATTTACAAGATGCCAGAGAGCTCTGCTTGGGTTTCTTTTCTGGGAAAAAGAAACTTGCTCTTTGATATCACTATCAGAAAAAAAGGGATTCCTCTGTTGTCCTACTACCATAATAATAATAATAATAGTAGTAGTTTTAAACACTGAAAGTATTGTTGGAGAAGCAGTTGTTTTGGATTGTTTTTGTTATAAGTCCTGTCTGTATGTACACCAGAAATTAAACATCTTCATCTGTCTCTTACCAGCAAGAAATGATTCATTGATACTGACATTACTGTTGGAAGTTTCTAAACAAATGTCAATTTTGTAAAGACAATATAACAAGTGAATTGCTACAAAAATAGAGCAAATCAATGAACTTGCCAACAAGCCCGTGAAGATGCTCAGCAGTGTGATTCCCAGTACAAAATCTTCTAGCTCAGATGGGTGCACATATTAATTCTCGATTAAGTCTGCACAATTCAGGCAACTACAGGACATGAACAGCTCAAAAAGGAGCTGATTTTTAAGCCTGAATCACCATTTTCCTTTCCAGCTACGGCATTCTGACTGAAGTTAAACAATGGTTCATGACAACTTGGCCTGCTTTAGATAAGAATTAGTTTCTACCTCAGTCTTGGCACAATGCACACTGTGCCATTTACCTTTGTGCAGAATTTGAGCCAGTCATGAACTACCAAAACCATTCCACCTATTAAAAAAAAACCAAACCAAACCACAACATCCTAGAAACCTGTGCAATAACTTGCCTCCCATCATTCTTCTGGCACTCACATTTGTGACTTTTGGCAGTCACATTTTCCTTGTTTCATTTGCTCGAAAGAATTGGCTAAGGTTATAGTGTATGCCATTACTCCTCTGAAGAAAAGTATTTCTTAGGTCTAGAAGCCAGTTTTCTGCAGGTGATTTCATAGTATTTTATAAAATCCTTGAGCACCTCTGCAATAAACAGAGCCCACTTTCTGATTGCAAGACCCTGTTTAGCAATCCACACAAGCAATTATCAGAGCATAATCCTAGTAACAACCACTATTGTAACACAAAGCCAATAGATGTTCATGACCATCACTGGCATTTCCAAAAATGAACACTTTCCCAGAAAAGGAACCTTACTGCAGAGACTGAGGCTTCCACCTTCAGGACTTTCTGGGGCTTGTTTAAAGTTTTGACTGAGACCTCAGCCTGTGCATTTTGATAAAGGTTACAAATAAGGAGGGAAAAATGTTGGAAATTAGGAGGGTGAACAACTATAATTCCATTTTCTTTTCCTCTCACTGACAAATGAGTGCAGGCCATAAACTGCTACTTTTTTAAGAACATGTCAAGCAGCTATTCATCCTGTTTTGAATAATGATAATTTTTCTTTTTTTTTTTTTGTCTTCTTAGAAAGCATTTTAAACAATTAAACAGTTTAAGGCTTTGGTACAGCATTAAATTTGCCTACATAATCACTTATTTTATTTTAGTCAATGAACCTACTTATATAAACATTCTGCTTGTCAGGGAGCAGAACCCAGCAGATCTTGCCTTAATAATCTCCAGTAGATTAATTTAAAGTTTATATTTAAAGTTTATAAAGTTCCATTATATTTATTTAAAGCATTCTTGGGTGTGATTTTTTTAAACACTGCTAGAAAACTTTATTTTTGGCAGTGTCACCACTACACAAACAGTAAAGAATATTACATTTCTGGTTGAGGGTTTTGACTGCATGTGAGATGAAGCTTAAAACCCAAACGTCCTCTTTTCTGCAATGGTGAAGTAACGAGAAAGGGATGGAAATCACCTACAGTTCCTGAGAACATGACACATCTGACTAAAAAGCCACTGTGTTGGCTGCAAAATGCATGCTGACACACATTTGCAGTCAGCTGCCCTTTACCACCATGGGTTTCACTCGTTCCCTGCCAGTACGTAAGAGTGATGCTCCTCACATCCTTATCAGCAGTCACACTGGTACATTTTGGAAGAGTCTGTCACCAAACACTGAACCGCACCTTGCACCAGGAGCCCAACTGCTTGATTCAGGAGTAACAACCTGTAGTAGAAAAGCCAACAGAAAATAAGCCTTTTATTTCCTAGTAGGCCCAGGGCTGCCTGACATGAAGTGATGTCTCACATGATGGGCCACCAGGAGTACAGGTTTCTGGTGCAACTTTCTACCACAAATCATGGGAGAAATAGGCTCCTTCGTTCTAGCACGGACAGCGCCGACCGGGGCTTAGATCGGCATGCAGGAGCAGCAAGAGAGGAAGGTCTGGAACCCATGACCCAGCAATGCCCTTCCAAGTTCTATTGCCCTATGGTGAGATTCAACCAAAGGCTCCTTCCTCTTGTTTTCATCCAATCCAGTCTCAGAAGAAAGCATTACATTTCCTGCGAGGCTTCCCTCTGATTTTGAGCCAGAGCGGGGAGTTTCAGACCAGCGGGCAGCTGGACCACGGAGGCTGCAGATGTCAGCACCTACTCCTAGAGCTCCGACGGGGAGAAGGAACACTACTAGCACTTCCCTCCATAAACCACTTTAAACCTGCATTACAAGGCATCATGCCAGCTTTCCACCTGAGCTACAGGTCTGCACAACTTCAGTGACTCCATGTCACGACCCAAGTGAGGACATCCTCCGGGGACAGCCAGCTCTTTCCGACCGGCAGAACCCATTCCCTCGAAGCCTGTGCGCAGCCATCTCCCCAGCCTGCGCTGGATCACCAAAGAGTTTAATTTTTAAGCGGCCGGGACTGTCCTAAAGCCGAAGGTCATGGCAATACGCTCGTTTCCATCCCAGAGCGGGGCACCGCCGCTGCGTCGGGGTCAGCCCCGGGAGACTGTCGGTCTCCCTCCGGCCCCGGGCAGCCATCCTGCCAGAGCCCCCTCCGCGCCCGGCCCGGCACGTCCCGCAGGCGAGGGGAGGAGGGCACTCACCGTCTGGACCAGCTTGACCGGCAGCCGCCATCCCCACAGGCGCCGCAGGGTGCAGCCGAAGAGGGGGCGGCGGGGCGCCTGAGGTTCCGTGGTTTCGTTGTAGACAGCGCCGTTCTCCATGGCCGGGCCGGGCCGCCGGCTCCCAAATGGGAAAAAGCGAAAGCAAAAGGGCGGCGTGCGGCGCGGCTTGCGGGGCGGTGCCCTGGGCGGTGGGCGCGGCCTGCGGGGCGGAGGACGGGGCGGTGGGCGCGGCGGCGGGCGGGCTGAGGCGGGAGCGGGCACGGCCGGAGGGCCCGGGAAGGGCCGGGCGAGGCCGGGGGCCGTGGTTGTACCGGGCGTTGGGCGGGGCGGCAGAAGGGGCGAGGCGGGACCGGGCATGGACGGAGGTCCCGGACGGAGCAGGGGGGCCAAGGCGAGCATGGCTGGAGGTTCCGGGCGGAGCGAGCGAGGGGAGGAGGGAGCGGGCATGGCCGGGAGTTCCAGACGGAGCGGGCGAGGGGAGGAGGGAGCGGGCATGGCCGGGAGTTCCGGACGGAGCGGGCGAGGGGAGGAGGGAGCGGGCATGGCCGGGGGTTCCGGACGGAGCGGGCCAGGGGAGGAGGGAGCGGGCCGGGCCGGGAGTTCCGGACGGAGCGGGCCCGGGGAGGAGGGAGCGGGCATGGCCGGGAGTTCCGGACGGAGCGGGCGAGGGGAGGAGGGAGCGGGCATGGCCGGGGGTTCCGGACGGAGCGGGCCAGGGGAGGAGGGAGCGGGCAGGGCCGGGAGTTCCGGACGGAGCGGGCCCGGGGAGGAGGGAGCGGGCCGGGCCGGGGGCGGCGGTTGCACCGCGGTTGGCCCCGGCGGGACCAGGGCTCCCCCTGGCGGCCGCGCGCGGGAGCGGCCCGTGAGGGGCCGCGGGGCCGCCTCGGGCCCCGTCTGGGCTCGGCCCGCTAGCCGGGGATTGGTAAGTAAAGTTTACAAGATTATTCACTTGTCACACGAGATTACGGTATCAGAAGGGAGTTTTAAGCCAAACTTTCCCTGCTTGCATTCATATAATCAATTAGTTTGGAAAAACCCTCTGATATCATGTAGTCTGGCCTGTGACCGAACACCAGCGCGTCGACCAGACCACGGCACTGAGTGCCACCCATCCAGTCTTGCCTTAAACACCTCCAGAGACAGTGACTCCACCAGCTCTTTGGGCAGCCCATTCCAGTGTCTAATCACTCCTTCTGTGAAGAAATTCCTCCTGCTGTCCAACCTAAACTTCCCCTGGGTGCCGCTTGAGTCTGTGTCCTCTTGTACTGTCATGAGTTGTCTGAGAGAAGATCCCAATCCCCACCTTGCTGCACCCTCCTTTCAGGCAGTTCTAGATAACAGGTTGACCCTGAACTCCTTTTCTCTAGGCTAAACACCCCCAGCTTCTTCAGGCCCTCCTCACAGGACTTGTGCTCCAGACCCTTCACCAGCTTCATTGCCCTTCTCTGGACTCACTCCAGCCCCTCAATATCCTTCCTGAATTGAGGGGTCCAGGACTGGACACAGGACTCGAGGTGTGGCCTCACCAGTGCTGAATACAGAAGAATCACTGTCTTTGAAGACATTCCTTGTTGTCAATGAGAGAAAACACTCTCACCAAGCCTCTTCTAACATAGTCCCATACCTTTGCCCAGATCGGCTTTTAAAAGAAACTATAATTTTTGTTGCCTACTAAGAGTAGATTGAACCTTTTATATGTAAGCAAAGGTGTGTTACGTTTGCTTCGATATTATTGATGTATTAACCACAGAGCTATTATGGTGCTTCATTGTAAAGTTCAGTTATACTTGTTTAAATTCAAGGAAATGGAAGATTGCTGCAGGTTGAAGAAGACGAGACTGGGCAGATGCAGAAATATGGGCCAGACCAAAGCAACTGGTCTGAGCTGCTGTGTGTGTACCAGCAGGCCGTGTGCTGACTTCCCCCGGTAAGAAATCACAATCCAGGGGAACACATAGTGTCCCTGGGCAGGATCATACAGACCTGTCTCTGCCATAAACATGTTTGGCTGCAGGAATTGGTTTGGGAGGGAAATGAGTAGGGCAAGTCCTGTGATTCCCAAGGCGTGGGCGTTTCCATTAAAGCAAATGAGGTCTCACCAGGGGTGTGCCCTAGCTTCTGCCTAGGATTGGGATGAGTCTAACGTGGCTCTGTTGGCAGCACCCCAGACTACAGGACAGAGCAGGTAGGCATAATCAGGAACATTTGCTGTTACTGTTTATATGTCCCCAGTGCTTTCACTGCCTTTTTACACACTAGTACATTCAAAATTAGATTACATTACAGAGCCTGGCATCTCTCTTCTGATGGAAATTTTCTTCTCATTTACTTTTCTTCCTGCAGAATAACTCCAAAGCTACAAAGCATCTGTCTAGGCTGGTATAGTGTGGTCTGACAGGGACAGGACTTAACTGAGACAGAAGCAGCTGTCAGGTCTCAAGGTGTTCAGTAGCATCTAAGGCTATTTTGTAGCCCTGCCCGTGTGAGTCTTTAGAATGCCTTCATGCAGCATTGCTAGATTATGAATACAGATGTTAGTACTGAAGGCAACTTTCTTGAGGACAGACTGCTTTTCAAGGAGCCACAGAAACAAAACAAGACTACAAAAGAAAAAATAGATGGCGATCTCTTTCCAGTTTCTGCTGTCTTTTAGCTGGTTTTCCTGCTCAGGCCGTCTCCAGGAAATACATTTCAACGATGCATGAATGATAAAGGTTACCTTGCCATTTAAAGACTAACTTATTGAGGCCTATTTATTTATTTATTTGTTAATAAGAGGCTCAGGAAAAGCAAAATGACAGCAAAGCTAGGGAACTGTAAGGTCATGTGACAGAGAAGGAATGGAAACTGGACAACAGGACAGGAGTTGGTATCTTGAAAGTACTTAAAGCATTACATTATGCTGCTCTTCACAGAGGCACAGCAGGTATACTTCACTCTTTTTATCACACTAACTTTCCAGAACAGTATTTTGCCTTTAAAGAGGAAATTAAAACAACCGTTACTTTAAGCAACAATAGGGTTTAATGCAGATAACAGTAACTGGCTGACTGTGATTTGATGGAAATCCCATTCCAGGTATACAGCTATTAATTTCTGTTTGGTAATGTGCTACACCTGACAGTTTTCCAGAAAAATAAGTCTTCCTTGCCTTGCCACAGGCTCTGCTGGGATGGCAGGGGCAGAGCTAAAGGCAGGACATGGGGGCAGAGAAGCAACTCCACAGTTAGATGCTGAGCTGTGGTAACATCTCCAGTCAGCCAGGCATGGAGAGGGACATCAGTGGAAGCAGATTAGTGATGAGTGACCTAGTTTTCTCCCTCATTACATCTCCTCCAAGACACCCTCCACAGTGACCAAAAAGCAATACCAATGGAGAAAGCCCCTTCACTAGAGGAGTTTGCAATGTACACAGTATAGCTGTATGACAGTTGGCACCTCTTACCCCCATGCTGAAATAATTTCAAAAACTGACTGGAGTTCCTTGAAGCAGTTGAGGAAATGCCAGCTACTGCAATAAGGGGGCTTCAGGCCGCAGCTGAATCACTATTTTCATCAAGTGAGCCCCAGGGGCTCTTTGGCACTGTGTGCTGTGTTACAATGCCACTAAAGCCCGAGTGCCTCACACTCAGAATTGGCAGCATTGGCCATGTTCTCCTTTTTCCACTTTCATAAATGCAGTTACGGGGTTTTTGCTTTTCTTGCAAGAAGGCAAGGGAGAAGGAAGTAGAGGAATGGGAAAGCAGTTTGGAAGCTCAAACCACTGAAGGAGACAGACTTAGTTTCATTGGAAGAGTGATGAGGAAGAGAAAGAAGTGTGTGCTACTGCACAATTCAGGGAGCTCCACTAAAGACAGCCTGTCTGAGGCACATCTCCCTCCTTCATTTTGAAGTTCTCACATTGGCATCTAAACATCTTCTGTTCGTTCAAGACTATCCTTACCTATTACATGAAGTAAATACAGGATGATTAGCTAGCAAATGGAATATTCCAAGTACTGCAACAGTGAGCTCAGAGAAGACTTGAATGTGGTGCATCTGCTGAACTTTCTTTAGCTCTTGAGGCTCTATTTTTGTGCTCAGTATTGCAACTGAACTTCACAATTCATGACAGCACACTAAACAGGCTCAAATGTGTGATTTTTAAACAGCTGAAGATGAAGAATTAGCATTTTTAACAGCTATTATTAAGGATCCCTTATGGCACTAGAGGTGAAATCCCCACACTTCCCAAATGCAACCTCAGGCCAACTCTTCTCAGTGGCTTTTTGCATGCATCTGCAGGGCATAGAGAAGCATTAAGCCATGAGGTCTCTGCTAGGAAACAGTTCTGCTGCTGCAGGTGTCCCACTGCAAACTGTTTGCTCCCCTAGAAAAGGAGCAAACAAGCTCCTTTGCAAGCTTGTTGCAGCCCAACAAGCAGCAATTCTTGCATTTCAGAATTGTCACTAGAAATTTGAGGTTAATATAGTTGCTAGTCAATAAGACCTAAAAGCCATGCGCACATTTCGGAGATTTTAATTTTCAGCTGAAAAATATGACCTGCCTGGAAGTAAAGTGGACATTTACTCAAAAATTTCAAGCTTAAAATTTGCAGACCAGCTTTATTAGAACCAGTATAATCAAAAGAACTGATACAGGAACAGGATAGAGAAGGGGGAAGAGAAGATTTACAAAATTCCCCTGAAACAGTTTCATTTCAGTCTAATCAGCAATTTGTCTACATTGAACTAGCCCTGAAAGTCTAAAGGGATTTAGTTGATTTATATTGTAGCATTTTTTCAGTGTTCATACTGACAAGCATTTTTAAAGTACTGTTATTAAAATTGTGCCCAGTTCTTGTATTACCACTTTGCTTTCTGCATCTTATGTGCTAGTCTGAGACTTTGTACCCTACAGCACTAAAGGCACACAAGAGTGATTGAGAAAAAAATTAATGTAATTCGTGCTGTTACTCTCTTAAAAGTTGGGGTGATCCCAAACCTAACCCCTCCTTAGCCTAGAGCAAGAAAGTATTTTTGCCAAATTAGTTTCAGTGGATTAACCAATTTATTTTGTTTGGTGCTTGACTTCTTGGTGAAAGAAGAATGGGGAGCAGGGTTTACTGACACTTTCACCTTTTTTACTTTCACCTTTTGTGAAAAGAGCCGTCTGTCACAGTGACTAGTTTTGCATGATAGTTGTGGTAAATCCCACCTTAATTGTCCACTCTCACCAAAGCAGTAGTTGGGGGAACTGCAGCTCAAGAGGACAAAGCAACCAGCCCAGGAGCCTTGGTCTCATCAGAGGGAAACAAGAAGCCAAAGACAGCAGGTTACACAGATATATCCTCAGGTATTTTCCTTTTGTGGTAAATTCCCCCCCGCCCCCCTGCAAACAGCATGAGCAAGCTGCAGATAGGAAGTGACAGCAGCATTAAGAGAATTTAAAGGAAGTAAGCTAGTTTCATCTTTTAGAATGAAAAGGCATTGTAGGGGACAGTCTTTGTGTAAATAATCATTTGTAAATAATAATCTAAAAATCAAAACAACCAAAAACCTCCAAAGCTATGCTTAAGGAAAAATACATTTAGAAGCTTCAAATACACGGAAGTGACATCTGTTTTAAGAAGTGATATTATAATGAGTAATTTTTAAGATTTTCCTGTCCCAACCCCCCCCCCCCCCCCCAATAAAAGCACCTGGTGTAATAGCTACTAATGTATTATGTGGCCAATTTTCCAGCTTCATAAAGGGTTTTGTGCTTTGACAGATGCACAAATGAACTAATCTAAACTGCAGGAATTGTCTTTCAAAAATATCGACAGTATCCACTACTTTAAAATGTTGCCCTAAAGTCCAGTTTCACCCTAATGACACATAGCACTGCAGTTGTGTGAGAATGGATCCTGCTTTCATCATCAGAGGACCTCTCTTTCAAGCATGTTCCAAAATCAGTTTCAGGTTTACATACAGAACCTAGACAACTGTTCTGATACTAATGCATGCCATGCATCCAAAATTAGAAGCCTAATATTTTTCTTCCAGACAATTTATTCTATACAGCTGTTGATCAGCAGTTCATGCATTTCCCCATGCATCACCTTTACTTGATTGTTGACATAAGCAAAATTTTAAAGACATTGTTAAGAATATCCACTGAAACTTCTTAGTCTGCAATTCAATCTTCTATTTTAACAAGTGTGCTTAACTTGAGGGAGTTACGTGCACAACAAAACATATGTCGTTCTTAAGTAAATTTAGGTATTTTGAAAATGTGGAGGTAACTCCTGCCCCTCTTCTCAGCCCTAGTGAGGCCACACCTGGAGTGCGGTGTCCAGTTTTGGGCTCCACAGGACAAGCGATAAGGAGCTTCTGGATCAGGTCCCGTGAGGAGAAGAAAGATGATTAAGGGAAGGGAGCATCCCTCTCACAAGGAAAAGCTGAGGGAGCTGGGCCTGTTCAGCCTCCAGAAGAGAACTGAGAGAGAACCTCATCAATGTCTGCCAGTGTCTAAAGGGGGGATGGCAACGGAGCCAGGCTCTCCTTGGTGGTGCACAGCAATAGGGCAACAGCCAGAAAGTGATGTACAGGAAGCTCCATCTGAACATGAGGAAGAACTTTACTGTGCAGATGACCAAGCACTGGAGCAGGTTGCCCAGAGACGTGGCGGAGTCTCCCTCACTGGAGATACTCTAAAACTCTCTGGACACAATCCTGTGCCATGTGCTCTGGGATGGCCCTGCTTGAGCAGGGAGGCTGGACCAGCTGGCCCCACTGTGGTCCCTTCCAACCTGACCCATTTTGTGAATTCACTAGGACCACTACAGAATGCAGGAACTGGGGAAGAAAAGTACCACCATGCTCCAAATACAGAGATTTCTAACTAATTGGAGAAATTAATATAATTAATATAATCAGAGAAATTAATATAAGACTGATTTAAAAACAAACTAGAAAACCTGAACTCATAAAGTGTCTTGGCAATCATTTGATCAGGACATCAGGATATACCTTTTACATTTCCTAGACTGAGACTGTAAGAACCACAAATTTCACAGAGGAAAAAGTGATGTTCAACATTTGTGTACTGAAAGCTTAAGTCCTAACCTTGGTCAGCTACTGCTTAGACAACACACTGCAGCCAGCAGCAGGATCTTTAGTCTAATGAGTGTGCTTTGAAAACATTGCAGCACAAACCACCCAAGTCAGATAAACTAGTTTCACTCCTAGGAACAAACACTGCAGACTTAATCCCCTTCCTTGCAGAAACAATGTTTTAAGGAAGTTGAACTATCTGCCAGAGATGTTATTCACTGAGAAGTAAAAATATAAAAGCGTATTTTAAGATGTTTTTACACCACATCCTTAGATGTAACTGTAAGTGAACAAGAACACCATGGCTTCAATGAAAGTTATTTAAATTTGAATGCAGAGAATACTTTATTAACTGATTACAGTTTTGACGACCAATTTTAAACCATAAGTAGTGTGGGAAACAGAGTGGGGGACATTAAGGCTGAGCCATATATATATAGACAAATCTGGATACTGATATTCTGTACATTTAACCTCTGCTTTTTCTTTACATATCTTTTATTCAGTGTCTGCAATTAATCAAAGAGGAAAAAACAACAACAAAAAAACCCTGGCCATTAATTTAGTCTTATACCTGGAATGAATTTTTGCATGGGTCTTTGAATGCAGTGTAAATTTCAGTGGAGATGAAACAGATTTTTTTTTAAAAACCATATTCCCAATGAAGTGTATAACTGGAGTTTGTTGCTATTACAGATCTGTGCAATTATTTTTCTCTTTCAAAAACTAGCAGTAGTTCTCTCACGTAGAGGTTAATCTATTTAAGATAGTATTAAACTTACCTAACAGATTGGGAAATTAATATAAATTAAGTGCCTGTGGTGTGAATCAGTTTCCCTGCTCTAAGCAACCCCTATCACTTAAGTGGACATATTGCAATTTTACAGAATTACACTGACTTTTCAACAAAACCCAGAAAAAAATGAATTTACTGTTTTTGCACTGTGAGCAGTGCTCCTACACAATGTGATAACTGTTTTCCAGCTGTACAGCTCCCTTTTGTAAAGTTGGGCAACACATATAAAAGAAAGACAGACATCAATGGTTTGTGTTCTGAAAGATATTTCAGTTCTTTAGTTCCAGTCACTGAAGGAAGAGGCAGAGGCAAGTTTGAATTATCCCAGAAAACTGAACAATTTGTTTTATTTGGTGTCTTCAAGATGCTTCACCTTCTGTGGGAGATGTAGATGATGTAGGAGAGACCATTTCAGGTTTTCGTGAAATTCTGTCCAGTTCTGCCTGAACATCTGTTAAAACTGGCTTCTGACCTACAAAATAAATGTGTATCATTCAGTCATGTTTATGAAAAGCTTATGGTACCTTCAATTCTCAAATCAGACAAATCCTAATAATTATTACTGCACGCTTTGGGTGCAAAATTAAGGCATAAAAGTCAAAACCCAAAAGAAATGGAAAGGAAACAGTAAAGATAAAGTCATATCTTTAAAGTATAAAATACAGAAGACTATTAAAACTAGCAGTTATGACTATTTCTACACAATTTTCTGCGTAATTTGTATATGAAATAATGCTGAGTGTGAAAATCAAGGGTTTCAGCAAGCCCAGCAAAGTCAATTTTTGTGTACTTGGTCAGCATAAACCTGACACCACTGCTCATGGGTGCACACAGACCTGCAGATGGCAAATCCCTTTCTCTCCTCACCCACTGATCTCCTCCCTAACTTGGAATGGCAGAAACATTTGTGCAGCCACACTCTAACCTAATTCAAGCTCAAAACACACCATATGCCCCCACACTTTTAATTCCTGCTCCTCAGACTAGATTTTTATCCCATTATGTTCTACAGCAAGGATGGAGGAGAC
Source organism: Sylvia atricapilla (assembly GCF_009819655.1). Lineage (NCBI taxonomy): Eukaryota > Metazoa > Chordata > Aves > Passeriformes > Sylviidae > Sylvia > Sylvia atricapilla. The sequence goes on from NC_089140.1 coordinate 41,739,562, forward strand.
AATATGGGAAAAGGCAGTGCAGTATTAGGACTCCAACGCTTATGACAAGTATGCATAGCACCTGTAAAGAATGTTCTGACACACATGCAGTTGTAGCAGTGTCCCAGCATCCCTTCTGAAAATGCAAGTTAACAGGAACTATCCATAAAGGTCATTTTGGCCAGATATACTTGGTTGCCTTTCAAATAATTTAACAAAAGAAAACACTGTGTTAGAATCAAAGCAGCTAATGTTCCAACTAATAAGCAGAGGAATTTCCCAAAGCTGCTGAGGAAGAGGTAATTCTCAAATCCCAAACTACTGTCTTAACAGACAGTTTTCAGGTTTGAAACGTGAGTGCCACAGATATCACTAAATACAAGGCAGCAAACGCTGAGGAAGGTGAAGAGGCCACATCTAAGCCAAATTTATTAGTATTTATGGTAATTCCTTGAAAACATAGTCCTTTCTGATGTTAAACTGGCTATAACCCTAACCCTTCAATTTGTTGCATAGCAAGGAATTTCTCAGAACTGTTTTGCTCCTTAATAATTAAATTCTGTCCTTGAAGTTTTTGCCACAGCCCCAGACAGAACACTTTTCTGGAGTGCTGCCTCTGTTTGCTTGGCATCATCCAAACCTGCTGCCAGCCACTCCCCACAGGATTTTTCAGTGGGTGCTCTCTGTGCCTCATATTGCATCAGCTGCATTTGTTTGAACAATCTCCATATGTTGTTCAAACTGGCACTGCTGACTTTGCCTACAGCACATTAGGAAGCACTCAAACTTTGCTTAGCCAGCTGAGTTTTGCACTTAGAAAAGGGAAGCGTGCACAGGTGAAAAAAAAATCAGGGTTAATCTACACAAAATATTAGTGGGAAAGTGTGAAATACCGATGAAATACCAGCACACTCCCCTAAGTGCAGCATTATTAACCTCTGGGGAAGCAGGGAGGGAGGGTGTCTGTGTACACATGCTCTTCAGTAACACAAAACATTTTAAATTGGAATAGCAAGAAACACCAGGATAGTCCTGCATCTAGCTTTAGCCCAGTCACTATTAAACATTTCTAGATTAATAGTAATCATTCATCGCCTCATATATAAACAGCTGTCAAAAGAAAACATGAAGTATTTTTACAGGCTGTCACCAAACTCAAAGTGCTCATCACATCAGAGCTAGAACACTAGTGAAAGAAAATTTAAAGCTATCTTAATACTGACAGTATTGTCAAAAAGAATCAACTTGAAATACAGTCCTAACCTATTTAAATAAGACCAGAAGAGGCTTATGGCATAAGCCATTTCATTGGGATGGTGGAAACAAAGGGAAAAAATTAGGAACTCATGTAGACACAACTCATGCTTAAACAACTACATTCAGATTTTTTTCTTTGCTCCTCTGAAAGCCACAAAAAGGCAATACTAAACTGCTGTGAAAACAAAAGCAAAAAGCCACATAGAATATAAAAGCATAAATATATTTATGCCTTTAAACCTATATATATGCTTATATATATATGAAACATTCAGTTAAATAGTGTTCATACTTCTGATAAACTATACTAACAGGAACAATCCATCACTCAATTTAGGTTGAGCTGATCTCCTGTCATTAATCATACCTGACTTTTTTGCTGATGGTGGTAAGTTGCTGCCAGCACCTCCAGTGCCACCTCCTCCTGGACTGCCCCCAACACCACCAGGGCCACCAGGAGAACCAGTTTTCTTGCTCAGGAGACTATTGAAGAAGTTAGCCAGGACTCCTTCAGATGTAGCTCCAGCTACAAGGAGAAGGAAAGAAAAACCACAACACAAAACCAACACAGATTTTTTAAGTAAATACTGATTTAGTGTGTCAACAAATTTAAATAAGCACATTAAAGCAAGCAGGCAAAGCAATTATTTTACTTCTCCAGCTGCATTTGTGCCCTCATAAGAAAAGGTACCTTTCATATTGGGATCAATCTTTTTTGACCCAGTGGGGATAGGTGTAACACTGGCAACATTCGATGTTACAGATCTATTTGGTGTCCTAGGAGATCCACCAGGAACTCTTGGTGAGGCATCCTATTTAAAAAAAAAAAAAAAACAAACCAAAACAAACCAACAAACCCTAAGTGTAAGGATAGATTAAATGAAGCATTTTGTTATTTTGCACAGCTCCTAAGCTATTGTATTTTAAATGTAGTATCTCATGCAACTGAACTGACACAGAATTAGATTTTGTTGATTGTGTACAAGTTTTTTTCACACTCGTAGAACATGGTTAAAACTATTAACTTTAGCGTAAGTAATGCACAAGAGACGTTTTTAATTTCATCCCCATGAGAAACCTGAAAATCCATCTGTTATTCAGCAGTGCCTCTGACCATAAATGCATTCTAACATACAAAAAAGCAAGCCAGACCTTTAGCCCTTGCTGTCAATACAAGCTGTCGTGACATATTGTGGAGTCTCATAATTTTAGAGCACTACGAGTCTTTAAATACTGTGTAGTTTAAAACAATTAGATCAAACAATGTTTGACAGTGCAGATAAAAAACAACCCTCTAAATATATAAAAGTTAATGATATTCATGTGATGATATTTAAAATTTTTGTTACTAACCACTGGCCTTCCTGCAGCAGTAGGTGGTTGTTTTGCCAACTGTGACTGCAAAAAACCAAACATACACATTAAGTGTTAGCTATTACAGTAACTAAGAATACAGCCCCAAATTTTGTATTGAGAATGTTGTTAAAATGAAACCCTTGTTGCTTGTTTTATGGACAAAAAATTACCTGCTGCTTCATAAGAAACACTTGATCATCCTCTGCTACAATTTCTTTTTCATGAACAAACTGCAATACAAAAACATGAGCAAAAATTTGACCAAAAGAAAGAAAGGTATTTTCTTTTTTATCTGCTGGTGAATATGACCAAAACATTCAATAATGAAGTACATGTATAAAATACTATGCTGCGTATCACGTTTTTCATATTTAAGACTGCTGCCTCATGATTCCATTTAGTCCAAGTTCATCAGAAGTGAAATACAATTTCATTAACTCCTTTGACCTGTCAGGCATAAAACTGAAGATACATTTGTAGAAAGATCCACTAAAAAGTTCATTTAATTGTTCAGTAAAAATCAATCAAGTAAATGGTCACAAGGCACATTCAGGGGTGTCAGTAAGAAACATTCATGGGTGCACACACTCTGCATCATCCCATGTCTCTGTAAATTAACTGAAGCCTAAACTCAGTATTACTTTATAGCTAACTACAGCACACATGATTCTTCATCTGTGTTCACTGGTACAGGACACAGACATCTCAGGTCCCAGTTCTGTGCATCAAACTACAAGCACTCTCCTTCCAGATAAGCTCATGAAAAATTTTGCCCAAGCAAGCATGGCAAATATCAGTATCAAAGTTTATAATCCAGGCCTGAAGTTTATAAGCATGCACAACGAAACACTCTCAGTTATATTTTCCTTGTGTACCTATTTAACATGTCCTGATATTTTCCCTAAAGATTTCAGAAGGGACATAGTTTTTGTTTTCTCCACTGAAATAATTCCCACTTGAAAATCAGATCAGTCACAAAATCTTAGCTTTGTCAGAAAAAAGCCACAGAAATATTTGCCTTCAAGAACCTCTGAGTGCATGGGAGTCCACTGCTGCAGGCATTTTGTTCAACAACCTCATATATGTTGACAAGTCATTCTGCCAATGGATTTCATTAGATAGTACAAGGGAAAATACTTCTACTGAATATATGTAGAAGCTGTTTGCACATTTATTTTTGATTTTACACTGTCTCAAGCCTTCTTATTTTAAATATTCCAAAGAAACAGAAAGCATTATGAAGTTATAAACAACTCAGAGCAAAATGAAATGTTCTTTAAAAAGCAACTCAACCTGAGAAATAGGTAAATCATATTCAAGCTTTTCAATACTAAATATGTCTTAAAAGCAAAACAAATGTATTTGTAGTCTTCAGCAATGTAACAGTGGCAGAAAAAAAGGTGTAAGCTGAAGAAGAGCTGTACAGAACACAACCACGTAATGATATTTTTGTGAACTAAAGAGCAACTTTAAGAACAAAATAAGAACAGCATTCTCCCCCCATGTTATATCACGCTTTTGGTAAGCTGGAAGCATAGTCTCAATGAAAGAGAAAAAAAATGAGAAGCAAATAAATAGTAGAGCAGTTAAATGCAAAGGAATCTCAGTGTACCTTTCTGACTGGTGGTTTTGTTATGATATCTTCAAAATTGTCATCTGCTTTTAGTGTCTGGAAGTTCTCATGCAATATTCCTATCTTCTTGTCATTATCCCAACCTGCAGGACTAGAGAAAGGATTATTTGGCTTAAAATTTTATTGCTACTTCAGGCTATTCTTGCATGCACTCCTGAACTGCACACAACTGGGAGCCAGGAAAGCTGTCACAGTGCCCATTCTCCCATGCAAGCTAGTTATTGATCAGTCCAATTAGGTAGAGATTGGTTCACCATAACAGAGAGGAGGAAAATCTCTGGCCTTAACATTCCCCCTTGGAGCAGTGAGTGTGTGTAATCTCACCCACTGGCACTCACCAAATTCCAACTCATGAGAATGTTACATGGAACTTTAAAAAGCATAAACCTAAAAAGGCTCTAAATGCTGCTTTACAGCATTGCACAGATAGATTTTGTAGTCTCACACACACATAATAGTGCAGATAACTTACATAAATACAGCATCTTTTTCCACAACAACAGCTGGAACATTGAAAGGAAATCCGTACAACTTCTGGACTATATATTTATACACTAAATCAATGTTTTTGTTTTCTTTTACTGAAGTGTAAATAAGTGCTGCCCCATCTGAATAAACATGTTAAAGAAAACTTAGTTTAGTGGCTAGTAAGAGAAACTAAAGTAACCTTTAAACTATCGAAAAAAGGGTCAGCTACTTTGTAGAATTTTGAAAGGGAACACAAAACCAAAGCAAAACAGGTCAAATAACTTCAAACATTTCATTCTGAAATAAGCTATTAAGTAATTTAAATCGATCTTTCTTTTTTTTCTGCACTTGTTTTAGGCCAACTCAGCTATTGATTTTCAAGTGAAGTAAAGGCTCTTCTTGCTTTCAAAACCCCCCAGTACCAATGGTTTCACTACAACGCCTTTAAAACAGACTTCTGATTTTAATGAACAAAAATTTTCATGCCATATCCTTATATCTTCTCATTATCCCACCCTGCAATCACTGCAGCACTAACACTAGCAGCTTCAAAAGTGCCAAAGATCTTCCACTTTCCCATCTGGGTTTTTTTAATTAGGGGAACAAACTTACATTATACAGTGATCTGCTTTTAAAGGAAAGGAAGGCAAATGAGTTTACTATATATCAGTTACTAAAAGACCAAGAGAGTGCTTAGTATTCTAGCATGGTTCAGTATCAACACATTTTATGCACAGGATTAATAAAAGAGTAATTTTTTCTTTGGGATTATAAAAATAACAAATTCCCTAATTTATTTCTACATGCCTGCAATTCAAATCCTAGCAGAAAGTTATATAATGGGGTCTGATTCCTATTCTGTGAAATTTAGAAAATAATTTGAATTTGTACATGGCATATGCAATCATGGAGGCTAATCCCTACTATTTTATTTTCTTCTGCCACACACAGGAGTTACTACATAATTCCATTTTGAAAAATTAGGTCTTGGAAGCCCTTTGAAGGAAGTGCCATTTCAACTGAGGTCTCTGGGTCCTGAACTAATTTTTCCATCTGTCACCTGCTGTCCCTCCAACAGCATTTAAACTTCTTTACCACAGCACAAATGATGACACAATGTAGGCATGTTACTGGCATCTAAAATCTAGATGTCTAAAATCTGCATGTCTATCTGAGTAAACAACACTAGACAGTATGTTATACATTTCTTAAAAAAAATTAAGTTTAAAAATAATAATAGCACAGCAACAGCTTCTATGCTTTGTCTCTGTACCAATACAAGGGAAGTCAGTGGACCTTGCCTACAGCAATCCACACTTCTTTCCTTCCCCCCAGTCTCATCCTGTGAAATTACTGACCGTGGAGGAGACTGCATATTTGGGACAAAATGAGTAACACACCTCATGTGCATCTGGAGCAAGATCATACTTAAATGAATTATCTTGTTATTTTAGGGAGCTTGTCAGCTAAGATGTGCTGTTCTGAGAACTGATTTCCTAAATATGGAAATGGAGGCAATAAGGAAATTCATGGTAAGGGGACATGGTAGAACCTCATGTAGCTCTGTTAAAAAAAAAAAAAAGATACAAGAAAACAAAAAAAATTAATTTAATGTTGCCCATAGGGGTAACTGAAGCAGACTGCAAGCTACAGTAAAGGAGTTGCATCCTACTTTGGTACAGACACAAATATTCTTTTAAGCTTGTCATAATTAATATAAACACTGAATTGAGTTATTATATCATCTTTATGATGTGTTAAAGGATACATTGTAAGCAAAACCGTCTGATGTGTGACTGGATGAAGTCGAAGTGTTCATCTCTGTAGTCATGCTCTTTTTCCAGAACACTGATGGCATCACACTGTCAAAATAAACACAAAATTAATATACTGCTTTCAGTCATCTGCTAAAATAGCAGTGCTGCTACACATCCAGTTCACAAGGGGAAAGGGAGATGGAGTGGGGTGGGGCAGTGCAGAGGAAAACAAAAACCTGCTAAGGTAGTTTAGAAATTGAACAAATTGAACCTTTTGGTTTTAATGTAACTGGATGCACATGTACTGGAGTCAGCATAACTTGAGAATTCAAGTGACTGGAACTTTTTATTCCCTCTCCCTCCCCACTCCAATGCACTCCCCACTCAAAATCTCTGTTGAAAACTTACCACTAAATGATATCACCATTTTTTACCCAATGTTTTTTCACACACTGTGGCATTAAAAGACAGTGTTTTTAATCCAGTTACTAACTAGCTCTTTGCAAAGGGAGGCAAAAGCAAGGAATATGGAAGCAGAGAAAGAAAAAAGGTGTGGGGGTGGAGAAAAGAATAGAAGGAAACTAGCAGGTGGGAAAAAAAATGCTGTTTAAATGAGAGGGTTAGCCTTCCAGAGAAGGAACAGCATATGCATCAAAAGGTTTATGCCTTCCCTGGGGGCCAGCAGAGGCTGCAGAAGCAGTATGCTTAATGCCAATGAGAACTGAGGAGCCGGGGGAAAAAAAAACAACAAAACCAGATTAAAAATAGCCACAGGAGAACCACACCATTGTTTTCTTTAACATGGTTACATATCTAACAGAAACCAAAACAGATCACACAGACCCCCTAAGAACTGAGAAAAGTTAAAAGTGCAGCACTTCACTAACTACAACTCTCAAAAAGTTAATCTTCTGAAAAATATCAGAAATATTAAAAAAAACACTACTTTAAGAATATGGAGGAGTGTGAAAAGCAAGGGGAATTCTAGTTGCTAATTGAGTAGCTCATTTCTGTGAGCAAAACGAGGTCTGAGATATTTCTCAATTCCTTGAAAACTGGTAGAACTAAAGGAAAGCTAACTCCAAAATAACATTAAATTATGGGTTCCAGAAGATAACCAACCTTCAATATTAAACACTTTTAAAGGGTTCTTAAGTGAGGTATTCAGAATAACTTAACAACCATGTGCTTCCCACCCCAATCCACAATTGACAGAGTTACTTCAATAAAATATGCAAAAAACCTAAAATGTGAAACAAACCTTTGTACAAACTACTACTACAGGAATGCCTAAGTTACATGTTAGTGTATCTGCACCCAGGGGTAAAATCACACTGTCATCTTTGTCTTCCTGTAATGAAGTATTTCTTCTCTGTGGAGAAGCTGGAAAATCCTCGCCTGGTTCTATATACTCCTGGAAGTCTCTTACCACTGAAAGTAAAAAAAGTTACATTAAAACATCAGCTGCTTTATTATTGCAACAATGATTTCCACTGCCATTGATCTCTAGCACTGTTGATTTTATAGTATTTCTGCATCTTGGTGTTGAAAAACCGGAGCATGCGCCTAGTTCTGGCTAGCTGTTGGCTCTGTGCAGCACAAGGGAGAACTAGCAAGTCTGAGATCTGCTCGATCAGCAGCCAGAAGAACACAGTCACATAAAACTGCTCATAAGGACAACATGAAATCTTTTTTTTAACATTGTGAAACCACTAGGCAATTGGTAGTAGGGATTACTGTTTGATTTGCTTCCCAAAGGATGTAAGTTTCCTTCCATTCTTCTTGGCAAAGTTCATGGAACAGTTTGTCAGAATAAACAGAATTAAGCCTCACACAAACTGCTCAGCTGCTACTGTACACCAGGTTTTACCTACAGACCCTTTGTCTACACTCTCTGTACAGTGACTCAACAGTAGAAAAAACAAAAAAATAATAGAATACATAATCACTAGTTTAAACTGGCTTTATAAATAATTAATAGCATATGAAACATCTAGTATGCTTTAAAATTATCAGAGATTACATTAAAATGTAGCAAGCAGGCTAAGTTACATGCTTTCTTTTTTCCTAATTCTTGTTGTAAGTCCTTGTCATGTTCTGCTGCACACGCCCAAGCCTCTAATTACACAGTCACTTACTATTCCTGCAGTCAGGGATGCCTTGTGAGGCATAAAATGTCTGTATTTTTCGCATCACATGTCCTGTTCCACACAGCAGAAACAAGGCTCTACCAAACCAAATCACTGCCTACTATTCCATGAGTAGCACATCCTGACTCAGCACAAGAAGTCAGGCAGCAAGGCAGCTCAGCTGCATCATGCACAGGGGCAGAGAACTACACCAGAACATCCTCACTCCTGTGTTAAGCCTCTGCTACCGTCACTAAACTGACTGAAGCCCTCCAAGTTCATATCCAGAAAAGCATCTGTGCAATTAACAGAGCAAGAAGTATTTCAGCACCCTAGAGGAAAAATTATATTAGGTCAAGATTTTCAATTTTTCTATAGATCTTGGAGTTCACAATAACAAAAAGCACATGCACAGATTATCATCTCAAACTGTCAACCCAGGCTCTAATTCAGGGAATGCTGCCAATTCAAGTCTGGCCTGAAGAGCTTCTGAGATTAACTGAATGTATCTGAAACCCAGAGTTCTCACCACAAGATGCCATTCACTCTACAGTGTCTTTCCTGTATAGTGTCCTGTCCTGGCATAATTGCATAAATCCTCCAGTGGATTTCTAAAATTCCCAATGTGTGATCATAACATACTAATCTTTATGTAAGCTGGGGAAGCAGTAGAAACGAGGATTAATTTAGTGTATCACAGCTCCAAAACTGTGGAATACTATCTCAGGTCTTCCTTAGAAACACAGTTTCATGAAACACAGATTAATTCAGTGAAGAGGAAGAGCTATTTCAACCCTTCACACACAGCTGCTATGTATCCCCAAATGCCTTTCTATACCGGTTCTAGTCCTTGCAGGGTCTGTCTTTGAGTGGAGTTCAGCTGCTAGAACTGAAGACAAACACAGCAGCATGCCTCCAGAAAACTACACACAGGATTTCAGTCCTGGTAGCAAGTTAAATCAGCTCTCAGGAGCACTGAGCCTGACACAAGAATCCAGTGGGATCTCATAGCCAAAAGTCAGGGAAGCAATGTTCCCTCCTCCTTTTGGCAGTATCAAGCTCCTGCCCACCTAGCAATGCATGAAGTCACTTCACAACAGGATCAAAACAAAAACCAACTTCCAGTCACATCTGGATTGTGTCCAGGGCCTCTGTTATACCCAATGTTCAGACAACCTACATCTGTAACAATTAGACCAGATGATAGAAAAGCAAAACAGGCAAAACTAAATGGAGTAGCATGTTTTTCTTGACTCATTTAATTGCTTACATTTTCTGGATTTTGTAGTTTGTCTATTCTGTTCACTTGGTCTGTAAAGAAGCAAAACTATCAGCTATACACTTTTGATAACCTAGGTACTATATCCATACTTTCATCCAACAAAATCCTATCCTGAAAGTGTTTGAGGGGATGTTTAATACACATGCACTGACATCCAAAACCAAACCAAAAAACACATCCAAGAGCGCTCAGCTCCTCCCACCTAAACAACTTCTTGTGGAAGACAGGATTCTCAAGGACGATACTTCCCTTAGAAGAATCTCTCTCTTAAAGGGACAAACAAAACAACTAATATTCCCCATACCTCATTCCAGAGTATCTACAACTGTCACCTTACATTCCACTTCATCACAGCACAGCTACAACCTGCATTTCTAAATTAGCATAAGGGCTCATTGCTTAAGAATGTGCCAGTTAGAGTGCAACTTCAGACATAAAAAGAAGGTTTAATCGTGCCATTTGATCTCAACACACAGCTTTCTCAAATCTCTTCCTTGTAGTAATTCACTGAGAGATGAATGGGAAAGACTCAAATTCTACTACCCTAAGGGAAGTGCAAAGGATTGCTCAAAAGTAATATGGAGTTACAATGTGAGCTCAGTCAGCCAGTTTAAGAAACTCTGCAAAACCTTTGTGTTCTGCATGTTTAAAACTAAAAAGACAAGATACGCACACAGAGCAACAAACACATAGCTCTGTTAAACATCAATAATAATTACAATAAAACTCTTCAAGTGGAAAGGGCCATGCTGCCGTGAATCCTTTCGAAATTTATACTTTTGGTAGGCACAGAACAGATCCCAGATTCTCTAACTGGCTAACTCCAGGAACAGTTAAGAAGCCCATATAGTGATCTGCCTTTAAACAAACAAATGAAAAATTGAATGCTTAGAATTTTTTTTTTTTGCTTGATGAATCTTATCTAGAAAAACACAGAAAAATCAAGACTGAAATTTCAGCTGTGTTCATTCTGAAAGTTTTTTTCCCCCTACATTGTTATTCTGTTAGAAAGAAGTACTAGTTTTGTTCACATAGCTACTTGAGACTTATCTAAAGCTAGACTTGCTTGGAAAGTTCTAACTTTAAATAACACTTCCAAAGAATGAAAAAGACTGCAATGGAGAGATTAAATGGTGCAGAAAGCATTAAGCACGTTTCATTAATAATTTAATATATTCCCATGCATTTGCAGAATACTCACACTTTTGCTCCATTTCTTTCATTTCTTCAGGAGGAATTTTTAACTTGTCAATATGTTCTCTTACAACACTTGCCCATTTTTGTAAAGAATCCAGTGCAGTCCAAGGTCTAGACATATCTACTACCAACATAACTAGAGTGTCCTTTAGAGAGCTTGCCTCCATTGCAAATTTAAGAAGACCTTTGTGATACAGGTCACCATCCAAAATCCATACATTACATCTTGTTTGGTCTACAAAAAAAGGAAAAACATTTAATGAGATTTACTTGAAACACACACCTGCATAATGGCTATTGAATGTTCTTTGGACATGTAAAATACAAGGAAGAAAGCAGATGATGTTTTATCAGTCCATTGAACATGCATAATTACACAGCAAACTGCAGCTTGTGGGAAGACAAGTTCCTCTGCTTTCAAACTTGATATTTAATGGCTGATAACTGAAGATCTTAAATACGTTATCTGAAAGGGAGGATCCAGAGAAAGCATTCAATATTCCCAAAATAGTTGTTCACCATTTTTGAGTAGGAAAACATTTTCTTCAAGATGCAACTTCGAAGAGAAAATTGTGTGAACTCAGTCATCTTTCTGCAGCTGTTTTCCAGCTCTCAAGGACGGCCATCTCCCCTTCAAAACTCCATTTGACATGCTTGGATAACTCTTAGGTTATAGAATGTACCTCAGACACTCAAAAACCTGAAGATCTCTAAGTTTTAAATGATTGAGTTTAACTTAACAGACAGTTTACTCTTTCAATTTGCAAAAGGACAATCACCATACAAATAGACCATTCAACTGTTTTTCCTCCCAAAAATATCACAATACTTCAAATTCACAAACACTTGTGCAGTAAAAGAAGAGATGTTGATTCAAAATTAGTTGGCTTAATTTAATTGCAATTCCTTTCAGGTAAATTTTTACTACTTGTTACAGAAGTTCAGAGGAAAACATTTAAAGCAAACTCCCAATCTTCTTAAATCTGGTTCCAAGCCATCTTTGAGATCAATACTCAGACATGAATATCAGGAAAACAGGCGATTTCAGAGGAAAAAAAAAAAAAAGGCCAATTCATTCTAGTTCTCCTTCAACATGTTTGGGATTTTTTAATAGTACTCACAAGAGTTCCAATTTTTCTCCAAAAGCTGCCAGTATATCCTTTTTCACATTCCGTAACTCCGGGTACTGGGATATTAAACAGGACCTTAAACACACTTTTTCCTTTCTAGCCATACCTTCACCCAAGTTTTTGGTTTTCATGTTTGTTTTTTACATCTCCTTTAGCATTGTGCACAACTGTACCCACCAGTCCATGACAGTCGTCTTGCAGACTGTGCGCCAGCAAGACAAAGGTTTCTCTGTAGGTTCAGGATACTTGCCACAGCAATTGAAATGGAAGACAGCAATTGAATGGAAATTAAATAGAAGCCTGGGCACCTTCTCCTCTAGGCCTGAGGAACACACATCTATTCAGAATATTGCAGCTAAGTCTGCTTCCCTGGTCTGTTTTTTTTTTAGCTTTTTCTTTTGACAGGTTCCTCTCCTCCTCTACCACTTAAGTGGTCATTCCTGTTATCTACCAAAGAAATTACACAGACAAACTTCCTCATGATACAAATCACTTCTGGCATAAGCTGGATTCCTGCATACTATAAAGACAGAAAAACATCCTACTGTCATTTCAAATATCACACTACCGAACCATTGCTTTCAAACTGGTTTAAGATATTGTTACAAATATAGACTCACCATCTCGGTCTTCATCATGCACATTTAAATACAAATACTCCATTCCTCTTCCTTTTTTGTACTCCTCTATTCCTTGAATTTTTCCTATTAAGCTAGTTTTACCTGCTCCATCTTCACCTGGAGAGACAGAAGTAAGATACCACTCAGTCTTTAATCACAGTTACATATTAAAAACCACCTGGGGCAAGAAGAAAAGCATATCCTAACAGGGTGGCTGAGCTCATTGGAGTTTTGAAACACAGTAGGTTTTGCCCAAATCATCCATCTGTTCTAAGTGCATGTTTCTGCTTCAAATATTATTTCTACCTATTGATAAATGCAATTATGCCTCCAACTATACTACCTGAAATAGGCTCTTACACCCATCTTTTAAAAGATAAGCTAAGGAGTAGTTAAATACCTCCAACAATTTCAGTCTTTCAACTACAATCAAAGTAGTAACCAAGTTTTTCTAAAGTAGAGTTTAATTCACAGTAAGCTGCTCTTATAGTTCAGAACTCTCTCATTTCAAACAGCACACTGAATAAGGCAAATCTGTTACCTCAGCTTTTATGAATTGGTTTCTTTGAATATTTTCTCTGTTACAGGTCCCAAGAAACCCTAAAAAGAAGTGGCAAATAGTAAGCCCACTGCCTTACAATACATGTTTGTATATTTGGATAGCACAGGGACAAGCCTGCAATCCAGATCCTTTCACTCCTATTCTCTCCCCTCCAAAAGGAGCTTGGATAACCACTGAACCTTACAGCATATGCACAATGTAAATACCTCAACTACTGCCAGAGACCCTTCTTGAAAAACTTCATTTGTAGTCATAGGTCTCAGAGTTGGAAAACTTCATATGCATGCTTTCCAGTTCAAAAAAGTAATCAAGCTGAATTTTGACACAAAGCAGAGGTTTGCCAGTTTTTTTTTTCTCTAATTTGCAGAATGATGAGCATGCCACAGACATTTACAAAATTCTTGAAACTCACTCCCAGCTTATAAAATTAAGGTTAATCCCAGTTCCCTAAGAAGCACTTTATCAATTTTGTGTCAAACAGAACATTTCCCAAGTCTCTCCTATAGAGGGAGAGTCTAAACACTTGCTTTTAAACACATAACAAAGACAAAAGTTCAAGGGCAGTAATTTTCACTGCTAAACATAATGGCATTCTCCCTTTAAAGAGAACTGACCATGAACTTACAGATGTCCTATGGCTACATTAAAAACACTATAGCTAAAACCACTGTAAAGAACAGAGATACCATACTTTGATAGACTGATTCTGAATTCGCTTAACATATCATCCTCAAGATTGCCACACAAAGTCTTCAATTTAGAGGATGGCTTTATTTTCATATTTCACTAACACTGGAAAATGTAAGACTGCTTACTCTAAGGTGCCGGGGGGGTTTACTCAGTAGAATGAATGTATTTTAAATGAAATATATTTTGAGAAAGAGAGAGAGAGAAATAAGACCAAAATTAAAGCTTGAAGTCTAGTTAAGTATAGACAAGTTTAATAAAAAATTAAGTTGTATCCCTTTAATTTTTCCACAGTTAGAGGGTTCATTTGTGAGCTCCTCTATTAAATCAAGATTACTCGAGCAAACAATTACAGCTGGTTTAAATAACCATTGGAAAGCAGTGCTATTTTCTAGTCATACATAAAGCTTTACCTCTTGTAAGAATTATCTTTTAAATAATTCTGATGAAGAAGTGAAGAGTTCAGCATCATAGATGAATTACAATTCCACCTCTGCCCTCACCTCTACTTATCCAAGCTTCTTAAAATTGTCATCTACAAATAACTGAGAAGATTTATTAGCTGCTGCTCTGACATGTTATGAAGCTGCTTTAACTTCTGCAACAATGTCTGTATGATTCATTGTGCTATTTTACCTTTCTGAATTGGCAGCTTCAATTAATGCGTGCCAGCAGAAGGCTCAACAGGTAAGACAAATCAAAATTTGTTATTCCTTTTAATGAAGGGTTGCACTTAAGAGCTTTCTGAATTTCTCAGAATAGTTAACTTCCAGCTAAGTTCTTTTGCATACTAGAGTTGGATTCACACAGATGACAGTGAAGATTTCAACTTGAAATCTTGCTTGAATTTGGGAAACTTTACTATCTCCAGTGTGTTTCTACCAGTTCTTAAAGCAGCTGCAACAAATCTAAAAAACACCTCTGGTTGTAAAAAGTTCTGCACTTGATAAAAATTAGACCTAAACAGTCTAAACTAAAACATACTTATTCAGATGCTAATATCCAGACAACTATTGTTGCAAAGTGCTCATCCCAAGCAATATAGGCAAACTTGAAATATACTTCCCACAAGTCCCTTACTTGACATGGCTCTGTGTTTTGTCATTTCCTCTCCAACCCCGTATTTCCAAAGGCCTAAAATGAATAGGAGTTCAATACTGTTAAATTAATACCTTATGGGAAAGTAAGAACTAGAATTTTATTTTCCCTTCTACAGTAAAAAAAGTTTTACCAGTACAGTACAAGACAAATTGATTTGATGTAAAATGAGTACCTCTGGACACATGCACACACAGCAGTAATTTCAGCCTTCCATCACAGAACTATTTGAATTTAATCTGTTCCATGAGGAAGCCTGTCAATTATCTTGTCCTTAGCAAATATTCACCCATTTCAAAACATCAGGATCAGGCAGGTGGATCACTGACACACATAACAGCGCTGTACAAGTTACTGCATGAAGACAGCAGCACTCATTTTTCATGAGGGAAAGCCAGAATGATGCATCAGTGAAGTCTGAAGTTAATAATATATAAACCAACTAGTTTATGAACAGGATGACCCACTTGCAAGGGTACAAAATAGGTGCCTAGCCAAATGTGCCCTACCCCATAGGAGACCCAGAGTTCTTGACATCTTTAAGCTAAATTAGAGTCAGTATTCTCCTAAAAGCTGTGAGGAAGTAAAAACAGGACTATCATTTATGACACAAGGACTTCCTCCTACTTGCCCAAACAATTGATCATAAAGGCAAGGAAAGGATAACTGTCTTGGCCAAGGGAACACAGAATCATAACAGAATAGTTTGGGTTGGAAAGGACCTTCAAAGGTCAGCTAGTCCAACCCCACAGTAGTGAAACCCAACATGCTAAGACTTGAGGTTTCATCTGCTTCTACTTTCTATGCATAGTATGTTGCATACACCTTTTGAAATCATAACAGCTGCAAATGTATTTGTATCCTTGTCATTATTTTTTCTCAACCTAGTCTTCAGTAAAAAACACTCAAAAAGTCAACACACGTTGAATATACTGAGTTATGCTAGGAAAGAGCAGCAGCAGATTTTTGCTTTGTAGCTATTCTTCAGCAGAAATATCAAAACAGAAAGTCTTAAAACAGTGTTTAGCTAAAACTCCTAGGTAGTTTTTAGAAATCTTGTTATCAAATTAACTCTAAGTGCTAACTTTTAAGACTTCTTGAAACTCAAACATTTTATTGTAATGCCTTTACTATGTACAGAATCTTCTCTCTGCCTCAGAGGAAAGGGAAATATATGTGAGGAAATTAAAGTCTATTAGCTGTTGGAGGTTTGATTGATAATGCACAACATACTAATATAATTGAGATTAACTGCTACCTGGGACATATATAGAAGTATATATGTTTAGAAAACATGTCAATCACAATACGTATATACTCATATATGGCTTTTGAAATTACAAACCTTAAGACATTTAACATATTTACCTTTTTTTGTTTGTCTCTGGATATCTCTAAAGTATATGAAAAAGTAATGCTGCTTAGTTTCAGACAACAGGAAAATTTCATACTCCCTAGGCTCAAACATCACTGCATATTAATATAATAAAAGAGATTTTTTTTTTTAAGTGCTACTAAAGCAATATAAAAAACAGAGCCTTATGCACCTTCAAGTATAATTACCATCATCTTCCACTTCATTTCAGAATTTTGGAAAATCCCATAGCTGCTTTTTATTTTAAAGTGTGGGATAATTAAATTAACAACTGACTTCCATAAATAAGCTCACAGAGCAAAGCATTTCTGACATAGTATTTTTGATATAGCATTTCAAGGTAGAATAAAAATCAGGCAGATTTTGCATCCTTCTTTTGCAAATAACATAAGAAGTTATGTAAATACTAAAGTAAATACTAAAGAACAAATATTAAAGTACACACTAAAGAACAAGAATTCTCCATTATACCAAACTGCACTCACACGTTAATACAATAGTGAGGGAACAGAAGTGATGTTTCTAACAAGCAGTGCCATGCACAAAAGCTGAATACAAGTAAAAGAAAAACAACAGATTTAATTTTGCACAAAAGTCAGGCTAGGAAGCATTTGGAACAAAGCCAAACCAAACTGCTTAGGCACAGCATTTCACTGTCTTGTTAACAAAATGGAAAGTCTTATACTCAACTAAACAAACACTGCTGCATTGCTACTGCTACTACTTCATTCCTCTGATGAGCTCCAGTTTGGGGTTGTGAAAGCTCCTCTGTCCAAGGTGCTACTCTGTTCACAAAACAGATTTTGAAAACATCCTTCTTGCTGCTGCCCCCGAACATACAGGAAACTGTAGCAATAGAAACCCTTCCCAGCCTCCTCCCTTCTCACTACTCCAGGCAAACAGCATGTTTAGTGAGCAGAAAATCAAGTGTCAGTAAATGTTCTGCCACAATACAGAACTGAACAGCATGGTCCCCCCCAGACAGGAATAGTGGGCAATGAGGTGAATCAGTCTCCTTTCTGTGGGTGCAGGCAAACAGGCACTGATCTACGTCCTGCTGCACCAAGGGTTCAGCCATAAACTATTGCATTAGAGAGGACTTAGGCTCTCTGTTACAGAACTTCTTCAAACTTTCAATTAACATTTTCAAATTCAAAATATTAACTACTCATACTATTTCAAACTATTACTATTAACTACTCAAATATTTCTTTCAGTTTAGCAAATGAAAATAGAAGTAAAATTTCACCAGTCCTATAACAAGGTATTTCTTACTTGCCACAGAAATCTGTACATGGAAGAGCAATCAATGTGTTATCTCCAGGACAGACATGAGCTTTGTCTGTTTAAACTGCTTCTCCATTGTAAAGTGTCCAGTGTGTTTAATATACATCAAGGCAAAGAAACAAAAAGTGAACATTTCTTTTGTGTCATCAGTATTGGTAGCCTGCCCCTCTTCAATCCAGGATTGTGATTTTTTTTTTCAACAGCTCTTTGAAAAACCCTGGATGCCTTACTTGTTTGTAGTCTATAATCCCAGTGCTCCTTCAAGGAAGTTTTTTGTTTGCATTTTAAACCCATGAATTAAAATTCAGCTTGATATGGGAATTGTACAACTCATCTCTAAAAAAGGCATGTTCGAACAAGGCCAAACAAAACCAGAAGTAATGGTCCCAATTAACATCTTCTGCACACCCCAAGCATACTTGTGTGAATCAGTTTTATACTTTTTACAATGCAAAACATAGCTTCTGGGTAGAAAAATTCAGAACATGCCATATCTGTAGCATAAAATATTGAATATTTTTATTAATAGAACAGATCTTTATTGCTTAAATATGATAGAAAAAAGCCATCAAGTCTAAACATGAGTTAACAAATGGGGCTAAGATGCCTTCCCAGAAACCCAGAGCAATCTCTGTTCCACACCATGTGGAATGCATGAATCCTGACACAGTGGTGTAGAGACATCATGATCTTCCTACTAGAACCAAACACATGTGCACTATTGCCATTTTCAAGATAAAATACTTGTCACAAGTTAATTACTGCCTTTTCTACAGCTGCATATTAGTGAAAGAGGCTTGTTTACACATTCTATACTAATTGAAGAATGCCTTTTACAGAACAAGACCAAAATAAAGAGAGTAAGCCATATTTAGTTTGCTTTCAGAGAATTAAAGAACAAAATTCATTATGCTGATGAGAGTCTTCTCTACAATCTCTCAAACCAACATGGAATTTCACAATAAGTAGGCCATAACAAGTCACTGAAATTGTCACTAAATTTTCATTTGCCCATTGAATAAAGATTGTCTCCAAGTTTATTTTACTCTGCCAGATAAGTCTTTCCCCTCACATATGATTCACTTGGTACTTGATTTGTGGCACTGAAAAGTTAAATAATTTTCCTGAGGAGCACCTTAACTGCACTTCAGCCTTTCACCATGACAGAAAGCAGACTGCAGACAACTCTCCCAGCAATTCTTTGGCCATGTCCTGCACCACAAGGATACATGGCTTGACTGTGAAAACAGGTACAGCAGTAACGGTGTTACCTGTGCTTGGAGACACCCACAGCCAGAGGAGGGCAAATATTGTAGAGAATTCTACAGTGACTATGAACAGCAGCCATTCCTAACTCAGTCCTTCTCCTTTAACATAGCAGGAATTTATGAACCTGTATTTTATCCAGGTTCACTACCAAACTAGAATAATCTCATGTTACTATCTATGGGACACCTTTATTGGTACTCCTGCCACTAACCTGCCTGGAGAACACAGCAACACAATTCTTTTCACTGTTCTTCACCTTTGGAGCTATTTCTGAGATAGATCCAGTAACCAGCAGCATCTCTGACACCGAGGAGACAAACTAAAACAAATGCAATTCAAGAATTTCAGAACTTCCCATGCTGTTTTAAGCGACTTCTACTACACACCACTCTTGTAATTCTGGATTTTTGGAAGGGTATTATAGGAGGAACAAAGAAGTACTACTTAATTCTAAAAAAATGTAGCTACAAAACAAGCAATTAGAATTTTATCTAGGTCAATGCGCCATCAAAACAATTGACACTTTAGAAGCATAACTCTGCTGACCTAAACACAATTTGACTACATTAGCAAGGCTTTCATTGCCTGCAGAAGGTGAATTAGTTGCAAGGAAAGGACAAAAAGGAACCCTGTGAGTTAACTTCTGCAGTACTAGGAAATTTAAAATATTTGAGATTAATAATATGGACAGTGTGAACAAGCAGTATTTTATCAGTTTCAACGTTCAATGATAACAATGAAGCTGTCAGCTTTTTGAAAAGGAAAAAAAAAAAAAACAAAAGAAAACCTGATTTTTATAGTGTTAAGTATAAATTTTATACCCTCACGAAAATTTGCTGTATCAAAACTTAATTTTCAGGTTCTTCATATTCCATGGGTCCACTGGAAGAAAGCAGCAAGCTAAACCTGCTCTTGAAGATATACTGGGAATGGCTATTATTGCAGAAAATGGTACATGCACACACAGAAAAGTGCGCCTGTAAATTAGCTGTGGATTGTGCTTCTTTCCAAGCATCCCTACAGCCACTGGATAGGAGCAGAGCTCCAAGATTCGAACAAACAGGCCTAGCCCTGGAAAGTGAAATGTCTTGAGGTAAAGAAAAAACATGGACACGAGGCAGTTGAACTCTCACTGCCCATTAAACTCAAAGCTTTTATCATCAAGTTGAGTAAAATGCATAAAAAATCCAAGCCCACTAGTAATTCACTACAAGGATAATTGTGCAATACATACACAGAGAGTCAGGCACACCAATGTCACTGGATGGTTTGACATTGTTAAAATTGTAGGCAAAGAATATACTGTGCTTCAGAGACAGAGGAATGTATGAAACACAAAGCCAGATAAAAAACAACTATTCAATTCACTTGCCAGCTGGGAGCCTGTGTTCTGGTGCATCCTGGAATGACTTTGAACGTTACTGCTTGAATGCATGCAGCAGTTTATTGGATAAATTATTAGTTCACGGCTCTGAATCCAAGCCTTCACACATTCCACAGCACTATGACTTCCACCCATAATTTGCAATGGTGAGTTGTCAGCTGCTCCCCTCTACCTCGCTGATACATCAGAAAGGGAATGAACACAAGAGCTCCCAGTTATAAGCATCAGTTTTCTCATCACAAAAACCATCTCCTGTGATCAACTACCTTTATTACACAAGTGAGCAATGGACAGTCCAGGAGAAGAAGAAAAAAGAGAAAAAAATGAAGCAAGAGCAACAAAAACACACTGCTATCTGCAAAAGGCAGCTAGAAACAGCAATGAGGGCACTCAATTTCTTTAAGAAAGCATGGACATTTTACATTTTCTGCTGGTATAGTTTGCTAAACAAGGTAGCTATGGTCACTGACAAAACTATCTAAAAATCAGAGCATAAGGGACTTACAGTAAAGTTTAGAAAAGCTTGCACTTTTATTATTTGTTCATACAAGAACAGAAATATGAGAAGCTTTCACACCAAATATGGTGCCAATCACAGTTTAAACTTTAAAGAAAAATAGTTATTGAAAAAATAACTGCAAGTGAAACAACTTTGAAGAAGTAAAACTGTAAGTCAATTAATTTTGGACTGATTTTGAGCAAGTGATAAGCAACATTATTTGCTGACCTTCACTTCACAAAACTATGTGCCACATCCAGAGATTAACATTTGGCATTCAAGCCTCCTTTAGTTAGATAACTCCAACTGCTTTCCAGGTTCTTAAAAATGACATGTTAACACAGCTAAAAATAAATACTGAAATAGCAGAATTACCATGCCAGACACAGAACAGGTTCCCAGAACAACTAAGGACACAACTATATGCACTGTTTGAAAAATAAAAATGCTGTAGGCAAATTAGAAAACCTGTCCTAGAAAACAAAAGAACACTACATGGTGGGTTTTTCCAGTTGGTTTTTCAGGGTGGAGCCGTGAGATGTTGGAGGTTTAAGGGATTTTTTTTAATGCAGTTTGTACTGAAAATAAGCGCTCATTTGTTACAATAAACCGTATTTTATCTGGCAAGTTTTGACCAATATTACTGTTTATACAGTAAATATTCACCTGCCACAAACTGACTGAAAACCATCAAGATGCTGGTTAGTGTTACACCTTTTGCTTAAAAGTACTGAAAGTATAAAGAACTGAAAATAATCATGCCACCAAATGCTCTGTATTAGTAAGAAAAGTTAGTACAAAACTATCTAAAGGAACAAAGCTTGAACATAGAGGAAATGTTTGATAACAGAGAAACTGTAAACACAGCTGAAGAATCCAAACAGACAGAACTTCACAAACTGAGTCTGCCCAATACAGAATACATAGGACCTCTCCTTTTCCTGTGCCAGTGTGCTTCAGGAGCAGCATCGTGACTTGCAAGTGAGCAACAAAGATTAGTTATTCTCATGAAAAATATGGCAAAGGTCCTCACTGCCCAGTCCTCAGATCTGATATTCTTTTTCCTAAATACATTCCAAATTTGGGGTTTTTTACCCC
This sequence comes from Sylvia atricapilla, assembly GCF_009819655.1. Classification (NCBI taxonomy): domain Eukaryota; kingdom Metazoa; phylum Chordata; class Aves; order Passeriformes; family Sylviidae; genus Sylvia; species Sylvia atricapilla. The sequence continues at coordinate 41,761,629 of NC_089140.1, forward strand.
CTGTTGGATCAAGGCCTTCCAGAAAACACAATTTTTAAGCAAGAATTAGAATTTCTTCTATAAATCTGTACATTTTCCAAAAAACATGTATCAGTCAAATAAATGAAAGAAGGTATTACATTAAGTCATTCTATAAGCTCTACATAAATGGTAAGAAAGAAAATTTATATAAACAGGTTGTACAGCACAAACTAAATGAGTATTTGGAAACAATCAGTGATATCCTTTCTAGCTCTGAAGGAAGCAGTCTCCAGTTACTGAGCACTAAGGATTACCTGCCTATGAAGAGAGAGGAAAAACAAACAGTGTAATCTTCTTGACAAGGATCACAGCCTGAAGAAGAATCTTCCAACTTCAGCAAGACCAATCATCCAATTTAAATTCAAAGTGCCACATAACAAGCTGAATTATGAAATATTTCCTTTGTTTAATATCACTGCAACTTCCAATCTCAATATCCTACTTAATTACATAACATACAAAGCAACAAATTAAAGGGTAGTAAGTCTTGTAAGAGATTCAGAAGACCAGGCTATCATCCTTGCACATCCATAACATCCTTCTCTTTCTCAGTCAGTTTTAAGTAACCACTCAGCTTATCAAAACAGGAAGAAAAGGATCACAGTGATTGCTTTGGGATTATAGAGGGAAAAAAAAAAAAAAGCCTAACTCGAAAAACCTCAAGAGAACATAAGCCACAAGACTACGCAGAATCACAGTGTGTACAGAGTCTGCAAGAATATCTTTACTGAGTTTTAACCCTGTTTCCAAATATTAACATGTGTCTTTCTGGGAACACGGAGGTTGGAAATAGGAGTGGAAGAAGCATCTAGTTACAAATTCATACACTTGGACTCATTATGTTGTCTACTACGCATAGCATTTAATAGTCTTTCAGGAAAACAAAAGAAAAAAAAAAACCCACACGACACTAATAATACTAATAATTACTCATACACATACACTTGAAAGCATCCATTTCTCTCTCTCTTCCATGAAGCTTTTAATTTTGACGTATCATTTTCCTTCATGAACTGCAGCTGGGTGTCTCATTACCGCCCTATCAAAGTCCCCTTCCGTACCTCTCACCTTGCCGAGGGCCAGGCCGGACTAAGGCCCTGGGTGGAGATGCCGGGGCGGCAGCGCAGCCGCCGGTGCCGCCACGCTGGGTGCGAGTGGGCAGGGCAGAGCCCGCACCGCCCTCCGGCCCGCAGGCAGCGCCGTCATTGATGCCGCCCGGGCCACGGAAGCGGTTTTTGTGTCCGCATGACACACCGCAGGCGGCACGGCCGGCTCCGGCCGGGGACGGCTCGGGAGCCGCACGGCCCCCGAAGGCAATGCTCACGGGGGAGAGGGACAATGACAGCCCCCGTCCGAGCCACCTCCGCCCATGGAGCCGGGGCGGGGGAAGGACAGCGAGGCTATCATGGCGAGGTACCTACGATGAGGGGCGCATCGAAAGCATCTGTGGACAATCTCCAAAATGAAGCAAAGCCGTGCAAGGGAGGAAGCGGGAGGGTTAAGACAGTGCCTTGCCACCCATCGCCCCCCGCTTCCCTTGGGGCGCTAAACAAGGGAAGCTGCAGGCGCCCCAGAGAGGGCTCAGGGGCCAGCCTGTGTGGGGCGGGGACGGGAGAAGGATCGGGATGCTTTCCTCAGTCAGTGTGCGGAGGGGAAGGCAGAGGGATCAGGATGCTTTCCTCACCCAGCAGAAGGACGTTCTTTCCCGAAGGCAGCTTAGAGCGGGAGCGCGTGGACACCTCGCTGAGGATGCAGGACCTGGCGCGGAGAGACGACAGCGCTTAGGAAGGGTCTCCCGCTTCCCCCGGTCCCCACCCTCGCCATCCCCTGGGCATGGGGGGGGGGGGCTACGGCATGAGGGGCGGGGGCAGGGCAGGAGCTGCCACCGCCAAGGGGAGGTGCCCCCCCAGCTCAGTGACTGTGAAGCGCTGAGCGCCAGCGGGGGCGGGGGGTTATCCAGCCCCTTCCCCTCGCCCCCCGCAGGGCAGCGAGGCGCCCCGAGGGCGGCGGCCAGGGCGCCCGGGTCCGCGGGGCGGGGCGGGCACTCACCACAGGTTCTGCCCATCGTCCTCATCGCCGCCCGCTCGCAGCTCCGCGTTGTTGTTGTTGGCCGTGGCCGTAGAAGCGGCGGAGGAAGCAGAGGAAAAGCTGGCAGCCGATCCGAGCCCGGAAGAAGAAGAGGAGCCGAAGGAGCCGGCTCTCCCCACCGCCGCCGCCATCTTCGCTGCTGCTGCCTCCTCCTCCCTCCCCTGCCCCGCCGCCTCCCCGGGACGCGGAGCGGGCGGCGGCGCCGCGGCGCCGGCGGGGACCCGGATGTTGGGAGGGGCGGGGGCGGGGCCGGGGCGGGGCCGCGGCGCTCCGGCCTCTCCCTCAGGCGCGTCCCTCAGGCGCGTCCCGCGGCCGGCCCTGGGCACCGCGGCCCTGGGCTCGGCGGCCCCCAGCGCTGCTGCCCCGTGCGAGGTGTTGCCGTGGGCACCGGGCTGCCCTGTGCCGCTGCCTCCCCAGGCAGCCCCAGCCCTGCAGGAAGCACCTCGCGTCCAAGAGAAGTAAGTGCGGCTCAGGGGCAAGATGCGTCTTTTGGGGAGGACATGGTGCTCCTCCTCAAGAGGAGCCTCGTTATTTGCTCTTCTCTCACGAGCATCGCTTGAGAATTCGGAAAAGCTGGATCACGTCGCCCTCATTTTAACAGCTCCACTTTGGCCAGAAGTTCCAGAAGAAGCAAGCAAGTGTACCAAGCCTCTCTTTGTATGTTTCCTAGGGTAACACGAGAATGGCGGTAAATTCTATAAAAGTTCAATAGGTGAGTTTTGTCCCTCAAGGGGAATTCAGGGAAAAAATAACGCAGGGGATTTCCTTGTGTCCTCTCCTTTAAACAAAGGATACACGTTCCCAGACCCTCTGGGTATTTGGAAAAGTATTGGCTGTATTAGTGACTTAAGTGTGCCAGCAGTTTGTATTTCTATTTTTCTTGCTGCTGTGTTGATTTTATTTTTCCCAGAAAGCACTGATTTTAAGTAGTATTTTGAAACAGGAAAAAAAATCTGCTTTTCTTAGCCCTATGTTTCTCTCAATGGCTCTCTGTTGCTTTGCAAACCAAAATACAGATGTTTCTTTCATGTGTTTATTGTCTTAGTAGGGATCAGCTGTTCTAACATGTAGGTCACCATTGATGAAAGTGTATTTCTTTCAGGTGTTTCGGGTATAAAGTAAGTGAAAGGACGGTAGCCATGTGCTGAATCGGAGGTATCTGTCACAATAGATGCACAGTTAATGATCAGAAGTATTTTGTCATGGGCAGAATGTAGGTGCAGAAGACTGGCACAGTTTTGATGTTGATGCATTATCCAGTAAACAGGGACCACTGAATAGAGGAATGCTGGTGAAAAGCTGACAATAAAAAACTCTTTCTGCATGACCTTTTAAGTCCTGCTTATGGCCTGCTGTAAACTGCCTTCACCTGTTATCTCTGGTTTTCATCACTGTTGGGTCAACTGATTTAAATCACAAAAATACAGAAAAATTGATTGCTGAAGTGGCTGAATAGCACTGCTAATTTAATGAGCTGAATCAGCTTGTGGAAAGTGTTTAAGAAGCAGCAGAGCCAATACAAAAGGGTAGGGAACAGAATTGACCAGAGAGTAAGGGGACAAGAAGGATAAAGTTTGAATTTGGAAAGAGTGGGATGGGAATGCATTTTCAGTGACAGTAAACAGATCAGCTCAGCTGCAGGTTGAGTTCATGTTCAAAAATAAAGGGAAAAACACACAAAGAGCCCAAACAGATTCTGGAATGCATTTCCTAACAGAAGCAACTTCTAAGAGTCCAAATTTCAGCCACCTACTTCAATCAAAAGGGATATCATTGCTTAAAACATGAGAAATGGATTGCTATTTATCCTGGTGCGTGGGTTTTAGATTTTTGTGAAACTTTATTAAAAAGAGAGAAATAGATGAAATTTGATGAATTAACTTTAAACACTTCACTTGCAGAGGCACTGAAAGTAAGGAGAGTTTTAAACTAGCTTATGTTGCTTGTTATTTTAAGTTACATTCCTTATAATATTGTTTATATGTGAACAGTATTTGCTTGAGGTATGTAAATAATATAACCCTAGGACTTTTTTGAAATTAGAATGTAGATGACAGAAGTAATATTTAAATATGTGAAAGTGGTAGGAAATAAAAGGCTACAAGGAAGTATGATAATAAAAGCTTACTGCTTTGTGTTGAGTTAGGAACATACTGATGGTGAGAAAAGATGGTGCAATTTCCTGTTTTTTTACTGTTAAAGATGCTAATATTCCTATCTGGTGAAAAAATAATCTGGTAATTATAAAGCTATCAAGGATTATTCACAGTCAAAGAGAGGCCACCTCTTTTTTTCCTCCCCTCCTCCTTCCCCTCACAGTCATTCATTTTAGAGTCTTTTTCTGGCTCTCACTGCCTCATCCTCTTGTCGTGGACGATTTCGCTGTGTACCTGTGAAAGGATGTGTATAGTTACAATTCCCCAAGGATTCATGTAGCAGATTGTCACACATGAACTTTTGATCATGGTTGTGTGATGTGTTTTCTACCTTTAGCAGAAAGCACCCCCGCCACTCCCATTCTGCCCCCTCTCCATGTTATTTCTGTCTCGGGAGCTGCAGAGGAGAAAGTGAAAATGGAAATGCTTGGTCATCATGCTCTCAGATTAGGTTACAAAAAAATCAGCATGGAAGCAAAAATGTTGAGAGAATCAAGCCTTCATCAACTGCAGTGTGCTGATAGAGTATCTCAATTAAATTATTCACAGAGTTAGCTGTACAGCATGATAGGAAGAGGAAATTTAGGAAAGCTGTAATGAAGCAACCATGGAAAAGCAGGGGGAAATCAGTAATACATTTTTTCCTTTCCTACCCTGTGAAATTAGTTTCTGTTTGCCAAAATGAACTTGTGAATGTATAGGGAAAACCACTCCACGTAGCATTTTCCAAAATGTATCTGTGAACAGGAACAGCTGTTAATGATGCCTAGCAAACATTAAAGCCTCATTTTCTCCTATCTCACACAACCTGTGGATATTTAGCCAAGGACATTAAATATAAGGTCTTCCCTACTATCAAATGGTAAGTTGTAAAGGTAAAGTTTTTTTATTTGATACTGTTATACTCAGTGGCTGTTACACTTGCAGAGATAGGTATGACTGTACAATACAAAGGTAATAAAGAAACAGATCTGTCAACTATGATGAGAAATAAAATTTTTTTCAGCTGATGATTGTTACAACCGTTCTAACTGGAAACAGCACTGCCCACAGCTTAACTACACATATGCACAACAGTAAACTGCAGCAACAGCTCACTGGTGAAATAATGTAACTTTGTAATACAGGCAAGGCTCTCCACTCCTCTGTGAGCTGCTCTGGGGTGATGCCAAAGAGCAGATTCTGGGAGGAAGTCAGCTGTGCTGTGCTGGCCAAGGAGGCACCAACAAGGAAAGACATCTCCTGGGCACAGCTGGCTGGTGATCCCAAGAGCGGAGTCTCTCACATTCTGTGCCTTTTCACTTTCTGGTGTGTTTTGACTGTGCTGTGCTTGTTGCCTGTCTCTCTTCACATAAAAACTTTTGTCTGAGTTAGCAGTGTATGAAATTCAAAAAGTAATGGTCCAGCTTCCCTATCTGCATCCATTGTCAGTGGCCAAATGCTATAAAATTGGTTGCAAATTTAGAAGGCATTTTTCTCATAAGCCTATGGAAATGAATTGTTATAGTTCAATTACATTGAAAACATCCAGTTTAGGCTCTTAGACAGACTTCTGCCCCTAAGGCAAAACCAGCTTCTTAACAATGTTGACCTTGTTGTTGAAATCAAAATTACAGAGGTCATTGTGCTCAATACGTACTCATAGTTTGCTGTGCAAAAAGCTTCCCTTTGAAAAGGCAGCAGTGAAGAAGCAGAATATGTAACATTTCCAAAAAGATGTTTTGTTGCCTTTGGCTGTAATGTATTCAAAAATATAAAACTAAGCCTTTAAAGGAGAGAGACAGGGTGATTTGTCATTATTTGCTGATTGGAATTTGTGGGCAGTTAATATTCAGAAAGCATTCAAGAAGTTGGCAATGATTTTTGAAAGAGGCTTTTTTTGTAATATTAACAGCCGGTCATCTGAAACTCAATCTTGAAAGTGAATTACTGATCTTCTTTACAACATTCAAGTTATTCTGTGAAGAAATGACAAAAATACTGTATGACTTACCTGAATAGTTGCAATAGCACAATTTGCAAATGGATTACTTTAGCACAGAATTAATATTTCAATCTGTATGCTGAAATTTGTTACTATAAACTGTATAGAAAATACTTAAGAATAATAAACATGTCTCAGGAGCCTTGCTGGAATTATTCCTAAGAAATACTAGACTCTGACCAGTTTTGTGTATCACATTTCTATTTTTCACTTGACCAAGTATAAATCTTGTTACTCACCCAGTTATGGTTTGTGCTGGTTGGTAATACAAGCTCTGCAGACCGTGCAGCTATATACCACTTATTTCTAAATTTATTTTCTATATACTGCACTGTAAATTTTGAAGGGTGGTCAGGACTAGCTAACTGTGAAGCAGTATATTATGGTCTGCTGCAAAGGAGACAAAAACTGGTGTTTTTTTTTTTTCACATAGATGATGATTGATTTCTTGAATCTGAATTTTTACCAGAGCATCTTAAATATATGTTTAAGTGCATCCTTAAGTTTACTTGGAATCAGTGGGATTTGAAATGTGCTTTATATGTCTCATTGATGATTAAAAATGTGTGCTTACTCTGAATTCATAGAAGATAACTATGGAGGGTCTGATCAGCCAAGATAAGAGTATCCTCGTTTTCCATTGGGAGACCGGATATATTCTCTTAAGGCACTTTCAGCTCTTTCAGGGCTATGTGGTGTAAATACAATTGTTCTATTGGTTTGAGCAGGATAATTTCTTCCAAGAGAGAAATGTCTGAGGTTGGTTGGTTGGTTTGTTTTGGTTCTTTGATACAATACTGTTTATTCAGAAAAAATATATATGAATGAATAATTTTTCAGATTACTGTAGAGGCAGTCAGCAACACGTACTTCCTTGTGTTTTATTAGCAATTCTGCCTTTTCAGTGAGTTCTTTACCTCAGTGAGCTGAATGGCTGTTTCTCAAGTCGGTGGTTTTCTTTATAGTGGCTTTTTAGTTGCCAGATGGCATGGATACCCGATAGGCTAACATAAACCAAAGAAGGGCATGTGTTTGTGGTGTGGCAGCTACTTCATGCCTGTTGTCTCAAGGTATCCATGAAGAACTTCGTGTTCACTCTGTCCTCAGTAGGAGTCATAAGGTAAGATATCTTCCATTTACTGCAAAATAAGAGTGATACATGTGATTTCCTAATTTTTTCTCTTTCACAGTCTAGTCTTTGAAGCCCTACAGAGTTCAAAAATACATATGTGCACTTCCTTAAACTACTAGGTTAGAAATCACAATTTTAGCTAAGTGGTATGTTGTTTCATATATTGGAAGAGGATATTCTTTTCCGTATTATTCTTGCTGTGAATGGTATCTTTGGTGAGGATGAGGTACTTTTCAATAAAATTGCCTGAGTGATTCAATAAAATCATCCTAATCCTCAGAACTGCATAAATGGATGAGTTTGGTTAGTATAATCAAGTTATGAATGTATGACTAACCTGTACTGTACTCTCTGTGAATTGGTAGAAAAACCCAAACAGAAAATAAACAAAAATTGACCATATGAGGAACTGCCTTAGAATAGCTTTAAAATGTTTTAAGATGTCTAACAGAAAACCAAAAAAAGGTTATTAATATGATAAGAGGCAAAATATTGCCATTAAGAGTTGAGAGTTCTCACTTGAAAGCAAACCTAAAAAATAATATATTCAGTAAGCAGAATTATGAAGGTTCTTTAGCATGGAAGGAGGCCTGATTGTTTTGCGGTTTTTTGGCTTTTATTTAAGTCCTGGTGAGATCTATCCTTATGTTGTATTAAAAGATGTGATGCACAAAACAACAAGCAGAACTGCCTGCAGAGTGCCAAGAATACATGTTGAGACATTTTTAACACATAAGGCAACATTTGAAGACTAGGGAGAGGGATACCATGGCATGAGGGGAGAATATCACATCTCAGCACAAGGCATTTGTAGCTGTCCTTGAGATAAAACAGAGCAATGGGACAGAGCCATCGTGGCCCTTTGCCTGACTGGTTGAAATAAGCACTGTGCATACTTTATATGCATCTCTCCCTTTAATGTGTGGGAGGAGAGAAAAATCCCCACAGGAACAGATCCTCCATCCTTGTCCTGTTCATGGCACCCTCCCAGGTTCTTATCCCTGCCCTTCACTCAGTGATGCCACAAGGGAAAGGCCTCTGCTTGGTTCTTAATCCCTGTACATCTATGGATGTAGTTGAGGATTAACTGATTTTTTTTTAATTTATTTACTCATAATAAAGGAATAAATCTTTCATCTCGTGTACCATAAAAACAATTTCTCATTACTTTGGTAAGAAGCTTGACAGAATAAAGAAAAAGGATCAAATGTTAATTTGGGGAAGTACTGTTCTATGAAACTGATTCCCAGCAAATATACCTGAGTAAGTAAAAGTACCAAGGAAAAGTAAGGAAAGAAAAATTCTTGATTTATTCAACATTACGTGTTTTCTAAGAAAATCAGGGTGGGGTTTTTTTCCCCAAAAAACTTTATACTTGTCCAGCATTCTGTTTGTCATTAGGGCTTCCTGTGTTTGGGGTTTTTTTTCCTCTAAATTCTTTGCAAACTGCCAACGCAGCATCTAATTTTCAGATGAAAATTTGCTAGCAATGGACTGTGTGACTACAATCAAAGTATTTTAGCCAAGTACTCTGAAGATTTTGAAATGAGTATTGATATTTATTAATGCAGTGTTTTATAGTTTGGAAAGAGATCAAGATGAGTTGAAGCATTTGTCTGGCTCACATCACATTACATTCAGATTGCATCTGAAATGTCCAGTTGCTTTGTTTTACCTTTGGACAGGCATTCAGAAGGTTAGTCAGGAATGTTAAGGCCATGTTGGTAGGTATATGAGCTGATTCTTCACTTGACTTGGACTAAGTCAAGTGAAACCCCTATTAAGCCAGAGGTATTGCCACAAAGCAAAATGGGCATAAAAGGATAGTCAAACACAGACTGTTTCCTGCAGGCTATTTCCTCATATTCATTCATTTCTTCAATGTGTGAGGAACACAAAGGCCATGTGCGGTGGAAATAGGACATTAGGATGGCAGAAAGGGAATGAAGAAGCACCACTGTCCTGCTTCCTCTGCTAAGCAAACACAGATCTCTCTAATGACATAGTCTGATTTGAGATATGTGTTACAAACTCTCAAAATTTATGTTAGAGTATAAATTACTGTAAGGTTAAGATTGTATGTTTCAAATTGGGGTAAATACATATAAGCTGTATATTTAACTTCAGTAGTATTTTGCTAGCTTTTGAAAGAATAAATATGCATACATAGCTATTATGTGGTGATATTCAATAACTAAACCTAAATTTCTGCAGAAGGCCACACACTTTAAAAAAATAAAAATCTTCATTTTAAATGTTTTTCAGTGTGTCCTTTCTCTTAAGTTACTTTGTCTTTCACAGCCCCTTTCTTACCCATCTATAAAACATGGATGCTTCTCATTCTTCCACCCATCAAGTCACTCTGGACCATTAAGGTGCTGGAGCTTCTGATGATGTGACACTTGGGGACATGATTTAGTGTTGTCAATGTTAGGTAAATGGTTGAACTCAGTGATCTTGGAGGTCTTTTCCCCACGATGTGATTCCATGCTACTGTTTTATTCACTGTGGGATAAAGCTCTTATGGTATCCCTGTGTTTTGGAGCCCCTTTATGTCCTCAAATCCTTTTTTTTTTTTTTTTTTTTTTTTTTTTTTTTTTTTTTTTTTTGGTGGTGGGTTTTGTTGTTATTGTTGTGGAGGATTTTTTTGGTTTGGTTTTTTGGGGGTTTTGTGGGGTGTTGGTTGGTTGGTTTGGTTTTATGAGGTTTATGTTGGTCTTTGTGCTGATCTTTCCTTCATGCTTGTGTCAGGATAGAATCCAGTGCCTAAGCAGTTTCTCTCATTCCCACTCCTGGACCCCTGGCCTTCCTGAATTCAGGAAACGTGCTGATATGACAGTGAAGCATTTGGTGAGATAAGTGGTAGACTTCCTGAAACTGTGTTCTCTGTGCAGTGTCTGTTAGTAGGAGTGACTTGCAGCAACAAATCTGCAGTGTGGAATGGAGCCAGAGAAGCCATGAGGAGTGAAAGATGTCCAGGTTACCTAAGCAAATTGGATTGTACAGGGGAAAGATTGGAACATGTGAGATAGACTGCTCTTAAAAAGTGCAGAACCATTGTCAAGTGTTTTGTCAGTCTTGATTTCCTGCTGTTTTAACTGCATTTCTTCCATTCTCAGGCATCTCTTAGGAACTTGGTGATGGTGATGTCAGTTATCTGTCACTCCTGTATTAAGATGCTTCTCCCAAAGTGATAAGAAGTGACGTCATTCTCAAAATAGAATTGTCAATAAACTTCAGAGTCATTGTAGTGACTTGCAGGGCTCAGCATTCCAGCAAAGCCCTTACTGCAAATGCTGAAAATCTTTTCTGCTTGTATGTAAAAGATTATCACAGACTTTGAGATGTATGGAAAAACTGGAGTCTGTTCCATGGAAATTCTGTCTTCCAGAAAGGCAAATCAGTACATAGCCAGTGAGGAGAAAGTGCTTAGTGATCCATGGCATTGGAAGTGTACAGTGGGAAACTAGGAGCATAATTACACTACGCAGTGAAATATAGTATATAAATAATTGATCTAACCACCATTATACTATTTCCAGAAGTGGATTAGTGCTGCCACGTTAGTTTGGCTCTGAATACATGCTGAGGAAGCCTGACTGTCTCAGTGACAGCGGACACTGGCCTAAAAGGAGTGTGCCAACCTATCTGCACAGCCTTTGGGACCAGGGGCATGTGGGTGTGGAATGTTTGCACTGTCTGCTCTGACAGGCCTGGTGTCACAGCCAGCTGGGACCTCTTCACATTGCATACCATGGCAGGAGAGATGTGCTGTAAAAGAGCTTGCTTCAATGAGCCAAGCTAAATGAGTATTAACAGATGATATAATTTCCTTCTCTGAATGTACCATCACAGAGGTAAAGCTTTCTTTAAGCCAAGGAACTGTTAGTAGAAGAGTGTAAGTCATCAGCTCACTAGGAATACCCTGACTCTAAAAATGAAACAGAATTTTCTGTCAGGGGAGAGACACTTTGAGACTGCCATGCGATTGAGTAGTTACAGAAGGGACTTTGGTCAGTTTCTGAAATAAATGAACTGATACAATTGCAAATGTAACAGCTGAGTACTTGCAGTGATTCAGGAGTTCCCTTCTAGTTTTATGTTCTGAAGTCTCACAATTCTGTTCAGGCATCAGAGTCAACAGTACATCCCACTATTGAATCATCTGGGAAGCGCAGGGTCCTAATTATAACCTTGTGGAGTATTATTCTGCTCTTATCTTTCACGTATCACTTATCTATGTATACATCAACTCTATTTCAGTGAACACAGTTGAGGTGTGAAAGCAGTGGTTTGTCTGGTGGCCAGAGTATATGACCTTAAAAATGTGTAGGGAATTAGGCTGCTTCAGTTGGACAGTTAATGAAGCAATTTTGTTTTATCATGATTCTTTTTAAGTAGCTGTGATAGAAGCAGTGAGCTCTTGGCCAAATTTCTTCTAATAATATGCCAAACAATACACATCATTATTTCAGTCATTCTAGTCATGAGGACCTGAGGACTGCTGAATTCAGCCAGATGAAAAGTCTACCTAACTTAGTAAGCAGATACTTATGGAAAAAATGTCTGGAGGCAGTCATGCTTACAGTGATTTTTCCATCATGCTCTTCAGGCCTTCGATGACTGTGACACTCTTTTGTTTGACAGTTACTGCTGACCTACTGAATAGAACTGCTGAATCAATGAAGTCATGATTTTTCTGATTCATATACAGTGCCTCACATTATATAATAAAATTGTTTAGTTTATTATTACAAAAAAAAAGCACACCTTCCAATATTTATATTGTGAAAACTAGTGAATCACTATTACCAGGTCATCTTTTGAATAAAGTTCATTACTTAATACATCACTCTCATATTCTTTAGATATTTTTTCTAATTCTATCAGAACCTTTCTGATAATGGAATGACTAAAGCTCCATATAATATTCATGATGTGTTTGTGGCCTGAGTGTTTACAGGGCAGATTTTTCATGGTTTTTCTCTGCTAATTTTTAAATAAATCCCAGGTGTGTTTGTTTCTTTAAGCACCAGATATTTTCTGATTTCTTTCCTGGTAATACTAACATCCCATATATAAATATACACACATATATGTGTATTTTCTCATCCCTTCTTGATGTGCATTGCACTTAATGACACTGAATAGCCTCTGGCATTTTATCACCCATTCAGTATTGAACCACCTCCAAAGCTTTTCATAGCCAGTCCTAGATTTCCTCAGCCTAATAGTTTTGTGTCATCTGATTTTTTTTCCTTTGTCTTATTATGTGTAGTTTTTTCCACATTGTTTATGAATATATTGAAGGCTCACATCTATCAGCTGAGCCTAAGTCAGTGACTCCTGAAAAAGAATACAAGCAATAAAAATTATGACCTTTAAAAATAATTTGGCCTTTTTTCTTCCTACTAAAATGAATTCTTTAGTTTTATTATTTATTTATTACATAAGTAGATGTATTTTTAATTTGTTTTCACAATGCAGTTCTGCTTTTTCAAAGCACTTGTAGGATAATGGAAATAGAAGACAACAGAAATTCACTGCTTTCTGATAACTTAAATATCACACATGTTAACGTTAATGACTAACGTTTTTATTTCATACTTCACTTTCTGGGATTCTCGCACATACTTGACAATTGAGGGTGATTGTCAGGAAAGAACTATATAAAAGAAACTGTTCTTTTTATTTTCTTAATGTGAGCATGTAAAGGTTGTTTTTGACTGTCTGCAATCTCCTGTTGGCTAAATCCACTATACTTACTTATTAAGCTATGAATACCTGCAAATCCTTTAAAGGATTAACTGTATCTGCCTGCTAAGCTTTCCAAGGCAGTTAAAAATAACTGCAGGCTGATTCTACTGACACACTAAAAATTGGGCCTGCTCTACATTTTATGTTGTATTTGCTGCTGCTTTGACAGATGTGGTACAGTCTGGAGGTACTTAAACCTTTTATGAAGATGGGTTGGCCAAGTGCTCTCAATACCCCAGTTCTGACTAGCAACTGTTTTGCCTTACAGCCCATACAGGATCAGCATTTGCTTTGTCTCCTGAAAAAGGCCCATGACCAAGAACATACAAGGTGGAAAAAGAAATTCAGCTTAATATCAATTCATGAAATAAAGGTGTCCTTTTCTGAAAAAAAGGCTTTAATTTATACAAGTGGTCTGCAGTGCAGTCCATCCTGTTTGATATAGTTTTTTCTAGCTCTACTAATTGACTTCAGAAAATGTCTCTTTTCCACATTTATAAAATTGTTATATTCTAATAGTGTATAAGCATGTATGCTGGATCCTGCTAGGTATTGTTAGGAGGGCAGCCAAACATACAAGATTCATCACAGTGGAAGCCCTACAGGGAATGCACAGTTTGTCCTGATGAACTGGAGATGCACGAGACAGCAGCACATTAAACTGTGTACTGACTACCTCTATTCCTGCTGGCTCTCAAGGAAAAAGATTTGAACTTCACCACCTTCCTTGATCAAGGAAGTTAAATAATGCAATATATAAAATGGAAACTTTGAGACAAGACTTTGCACTTTCTGTTGTCTTTTGCCAGATATTTTCTCTCAGAAGTCTTTTACTGGTACAACAGAAATTTCTGGCTGCAAAAGGATACCATGGACACTGGTATTTCCTTCCTGTCAAAGGACAGAATGGGACAGTGGTTCTCTGCTACGGTGATTCCTGCCTTCCTTAACAGATTGTTTAGGTTCCTGCATAAAAAGAAGCAGAAGTTCAAGTGCACACAACAGCTGAAACTGGTTCTCACACTTATAAGAGCTGAAGGAATGTAACATGGCATAAAGTTCTTTTCCCTCCGAAGTGATAGGCATCAGGCTAAATAATACTTACCTGGGTGCATGAAACCTGCATTTGTTTAAAGCTGAAGGGGGAATACTGAAAACCAAATTCAGTGAGATGTAAGTACTCACAAGGGACAACTCTGTCCGCATTCCTTATTTTGAACTCCTGACTGTAAAACAGCATGTGAATATTGAATAATATGAACTTGGGTTGGGGCTTGCCAGCCACCCTGACAGAGTCTAAAGCACTGACACAAGTGCAGAAGGAATATTGGATGCATCAGTGCAGACTTTGCCTTCAATCCTCAAAAATGTAGCTGGTAGAATTCTTTAACTTAGCTAGTCCAAGAGCTAAGCAGTTGCTGATTAATTACTTAATTATTATGCTATTTGGCAGTAGGAGGGCTGTAGATTTTCCTGCTCTTCTCAACATGTAAGCAAACTTCACAACCCAAGCTGAAGGTTATAGCTCAGACACAATAAGCAATGTAACTCCATTAACATTAATATGTGCTAATTTATGTCTAAGACACAGATTAAAAATTGTGCTGACACAACTTCATACTGAGCTATATCAGGAAACCACATTATGCTTTTACTATTTCTGGCCAAGTCAACAAAAACTTGGGAGAGTTATATTTTAACCCTTTGTTCCAGTCAATATCTGCCTGCCTGTGGCCCTGGTCTGCCTGAGGAAGTGCCACTGGTAAGCAGATACATTGCCTATGATACTTCTGTGTTTCTTGGAACTAATTGCAGAATTTTTACAGTGCCCTGGATTGCACTACTCAAGCAACAAATGACACAGACATACCAAGTAAATCGTATGGTTCTATTTATTTCAATACTCGTTTTTCTAATTAAGCATCTATTCCTTAATGTTTGGTTTTATCTGAACTTCACCACAAACCATCAAGTTAAATTTTACTCAACATGTATTTTTGGAGGAAGAAAATGGACTTGTACAAAATGCACTTCCTAACATAAGCTATTTAGTGTTTTGCTGTGAAGAGAAAGTAGCATTCTCATGTTTTAAAAGAGAAATCTTGTGGAAGTCAAGCTTGTCAATTTTTTGCCAGAGACTCTCTGGTTGCCTGCCAGCTTTCTGCCCATCCACTTGGCAGGTGGCCCAGCCTTCCGAGAGCTGCAGCTGCCTCTGCGTCAGGGCTGGCAGGGCTGCAGGTCCCTGAGCAGGTGTCCAGATGGACTCCCTCCCAAAGGGTCCCTGTCACCCTGAGGTGATGTGCTGTGCCTCCTGGCAGGGCTGGAAGCTAAGGAGCTTCCAGGCCTGGAAATATTTTATCTTGTACCAGCTTTTAGCAGTCCTTTAAGGAATGGTTTTTTAAGTGGACATCCTATTTCTGTCACTAAGGAAGGCCTTGTACCTGAAAACAGGGATAGATGCCTTTAACATATCACTTTGTAACAGTCCTGGTTCATGAAGAAATGACACAAAATGCAACAGCATGTCTAGAGGAATGTTGCTTTTTAGCTTGGAATTCAGCTGCTGACATTAGCATTACGTTTTGTTGAAGTTTTGTGCTTTCCTTTCACCTTAACATTCTTCCCCCTCCCCAAATAATATCTAATCTTATTTGAGATTCAATCAGACACCAGCAATATCTTGTGGACTAACATGCAATTTTTTAAATCAGTTAAATATTCAAGGTAGTTGGTACAACCTTGGTGTTAATGACGTATTGTGAAAGAACTGTAAGAATAAATAGAAGCTGATAAGCTTTATGTTGGTGTGTACATGATTGTTGACCTTAGTATTTTTTTTCCTATCTTTTTAGGGCTGATAAAAGTACAATTTAAGAGCATAGAGCATTCCGGGGTGTGTAACTCTGTGTATAAAAGTAAGTGCCAACTCAGGTTAATAAATAATGAAAGTGCACAAAGCAATTTTTTTCTTCCCTTTCCTGATTATTCTTTAATATTTTGCTGCATTTTGAATAGCTTGCTAGAAAACTTATCTTTCTTAATGGAGCTCTACTCCAAAAATAAATCAATTCCACAATAACAGGCGGGGTTGGAGAAAACCTATTTTTTCTGCTCCTATTGTTTGTAGATTGCTACTAAATGCCATGTAAATAAATAAATCAACCTCAACTTTATTGTAGCTAAATAATGATATTGAAAGACACATGTGAATGTAATGAAGGAACTATGATACACCAAGTTTATAGACTGTTGTCTGGAGATGATAACCTTTCTTATGACTGCCCTCAAGAAAATGTAATGAAGAATTTTTAATTAGCATAATAAAGTAGAGCATAAGAAAATCTTGTGATTAGTTTGGCAAATAGAAACTGATACAATAGAAGGTGACATTCTGCTAAAATTTCTCCAGCTTAGTAACTTTTTCAGCAAATTTGCTTCGTGATTTTAGTTCGGGCCTTGTCCCACTAAAGGCAGTAAATCCATTCCTGAAGTTCCTAGTGGGGTAGAGTAACAGTTTCAGAGTCTAGGTGGATATCATTTTGGCTTATACAATGTAACCTCACAGTGCAAGAAGTGCAGGACTAAACACTGCCTTGTGTAAAGAACCAATTGCCTGCAATCAGTACAAAATCACTATAGTGTTTCAGTTGGAAGCACTATAATTAAAAAAAAAAAAAAAATCCTCTCCTGTTTCTCAGGTAGTACAATGTATTGGAGTGGAGGTTAGCCTTGTGCATTTTGCAGATGCTTCCATATAGCTGCCCAAAAGAAAACCAACCTCGATTGATTTGCCCCTGTGCCACTGCAGCTTTATGTGTATTGCAAGCACTGGGTTCTGTTAATAACAAAATTAGAATGAAACAGAAATAAATCACACACACTGTTTCTTGCTGACATGATGACAAGTAGTTTCTCTTTGATTTTATTACTCTCTTGCACGAGCCAATTAAAAAATTTGCCAACATGTTTTTCACAATGCTTACAGATTACCAGTAACTGCCTAACTCCATTTCTGCTTACAAACTTAATAACAGCATGCTTACATAAAGTAGACTATGATGGTCACATCTTCAGCTACATCCTGGCACAGCTCCAGGGCATAGCTGTTGACTTCATGAGGATTTGGATACAAACTTAAAGTTAAGCCCATGCTTAACTGCTTTGTCAATCTGTCTCTGTCTCTCTCTCTCTTTCCTCCTGCTGTTACTTCATGTAACATCTATGAAATTTAGCTCCTGCTGACATATGACTGAATGTTCAGGTATTTCTACGCACTCTTTGTACACAAAGCTGTGGCTGATTTACTCTTGTTTCAAGCCTGAAGAAAAGACTGCATCCACTGTGACATCCAGAGTGTTGTGTGTGTGTGTGTGTTAATCTGTTCTCTAAGGTCACATGTGGGTCTCTCAACCAACCAAAACTTCTGTAAGAAGGGAGACTGCATTTCAGAATAAAACCTCTGGGATTCCGTGAAAAATACTCATGCTTTTTGTAGCAGTTGTAAATTAAGTCCTCTTCTTTTTTAGGTTTTTTATTTAAATAATTTAGAGGTATCAATAATTTGATAAAAATTTTTTTATTATATTTTAAAGCATTTACAGCAAAATACTACATCAGTAATAGTATCAAAGATTTAGAAAGTTAATTGTATAACTACTATTATATATAATCTCACATACAAAACAAAAGTTATTACACAAATTAAGGTATAATAAAATTATGACTGTAGGCAGGGCTTTCATGAAGAGTGTAAGTTTTTCAAATACTTAATAAACTAAGAGATTTTACCAGAAGTGTAACCTCGTGTTTATGTGATCTATGTGCATTCTTCCCCAAAACAGCATTCAGCTACAATAAGGTTATTTGGGCATTTATACAAGACAACATTAATGAATGTGATATTTGACTGTCTAGAGAGCTGTGGATATATTTAAACAAAAAGTTTTATAACTGCTTTAATTATTGTGATAAATCAGAGCCAAGTGACAATATTGTCATAAATTAGAGGGGAAAATATTTTAAGCACACATTTCCTTAAATTTTATCTCCTTAAAAGATGGAAAGCATTTCTATGTATCTGTTCATAGTTTAGTGTTTGCTAGATGTACTGTTGTTTCCCCTGGCATTTGTGTTCTGTAAGGCAAAGGACAACAGAATCAGGAAATAAACATCTGACCATGTCACAAATCCAATTAACTCTGACAAGGGCTAGTAAAGTCAAGTGAATAACAAAGCACTGCTGTCTGGAAGCAGCTTTGCAGACAGTAGGACACCAGCTGGACGAAGCAAAAGTACTTCAGGCAGCTGAATTTTCTGCCTCTGCTAAGACCATCTTATACCCCGGTGAGGTCACAGTGCTATAGCATTTTCAAGTGTCAGATCTCATCTCTTCACTGTTTCTAAAGCAGCAGGGAGGAGGAGGAGGAGGAGGGAAGCGTTCCCCTCACAGAATGTAAAATATGTGCTAATGTCATGACAAGGTAATGCAGCGAAGCAGAAACTACAGTCAGCATTACACAGCCTCTCCTCGACCACTACCACAGTGTTGGGTTATGATAGAAACATCCAAGAGATTTCAGTGCAACAATCCTCGGGCAGAAATCATGGTGGTTTTCTAATCCCAAGACCTGTGCATGTTCAAAGCAGCTCTCATTTTTCTAGCTTTCAACACATGTGGCTACCCTATGTCCCATTTAATGGAACTGAATGATTAAATGATTGCTTCACCAGTCTGCTGCTTTCATCTATGCTTCAGACTCAGAAATGTAGGGAAATTTCTCATCTGGAGTATAGCAGTATCCATCTAGAGACATTCCTTTGGCAGAGTTATCTTGGGTTTATCTTGAGAGGGGAATCCACTCCCTGCCTGTCTGACTGGAAATAGAAATTCTTCCCTGCGTGTTTCCAGATAGAAAGGAAATACGTGCTCTGATTACTTTATCTGTGTAACCCAAACAACACAATGTTACCATTGGAATCTTTTCTTGCTCTAACCTATTTCCCTGTCATGCAGTATCCTTATGTAAAATGCCTTCCAGTTACACTGTAGTAATGGAAGGAATCTTAGACTCATATACAGTACTCAGTGGTTTAACTGTTAATTGTCAACTTTTTTTGCAGCTCCTAATAACCAACTTTTCTAGTACCCAGTAGAGTCAAGTATGTAGTTTGTCAGCTTTAACATGGGTTATAAAACTGAAACAAACAGATATTCTCAACTTTGGGATGGAGGAAGGAATACTTCTTAGGAAACAACATGAGAATAACCCTCACAGCTAGTTTGCAGCTGAAATTTCCCAGCACTTTTCTAATATTTCTATTTAATTGAAACGAAAATTATATTAACTTCAGCAAAAGTTTTCAAAGGAAAATTTCTTTAGTTCAGAATGGGATTTCTGGGTTCCAGAAACCAGAAACAAATATATACAATGACTCAGTGATTAGGTTATTAAATTACTATATTTAGAGCAGGAAATGGAAACTGTTTCCCCTCTTCTAGTTCTACATGTTTCTCTGCACTGCATCTTTTGAATCTTTCTCCCCCAGCATCTTAAAGAAATATTTGTTAATCTTGGAGTTGGTCCCAATTTTCCTGATACTGAGAATTTATCACGAGGTGAGATGGGTAAATTAAAGTGTCAAAATGGTCTCTGAAATCAGAAAAAGGAGCAAGGAAAAAATAAAAATATGCAAGATTGCTTCTACCAAAAATTAAAAATTAAACCTGTCGTCATACTTGTACATTTTTCTAACTGCATTGAAACTTGATCTTCTTGCTACAACTTTGGACACAAATAGAATTTAGCAAATGGAGATATCCTGTAAAAGCAGCACAGGCATATGCTGACATACGATTACCATATGTCAGTCCACAGTGATTCTCGAGCTCCTGAGACATGTTTTGTTCTTTAAATAGTTTTCCATCTTTTTAACATTGACTATTTTCATTACGCTTTTTTCCTCCTTCCTTTGAAGCCACATGCATTTACAACTGACTTAGATTAGGCAGGAAGGACAGATAGAAAGAAGCTAAAATAGCTTTCAGAAATTACTACTACAGTCAAATATATTTGGAGCTTCAAGAGTCAACATGAACTATTGAAATAAAATCTACACTAATCTTTATAAATGAAGAAAACATATGTGTTAGGATTTTTGTTCTGCATTCATCCAGGATCACATGCAGTATTTTGCTCCTGGGATGTAATGCAAGTTAAAATTTAATTAAAAAACCAACAAAATCCCCTTTGTATTTAATCATGTATCATTAAAACCTGAGGTTTTGACTTGGAGACTGAGTCAGAACCTCACAGACTCACACAGAGAACAACAGTAGCTGCCAACAGGGTTTCCTGTTGCTTTTCACAACCAACCAACAAACAAACAAGGGATATCTCTGTATGATCTGCAGATGTGCAGCATGAAGGCAATTAGATTCAAGTTTTACAGAGGCCTACATTTTTAGGCAAATAATTGGTAAAACCTCCTCCTATTTCTTAAAAATAACAATTCCATCACTATAGACTTAACATCTTTCAACAAATTGTGTGGCAGTCTTATTTTTCTAAAGTTCTGGAGGAAAAAATACTTAAAATTTACTCAAATGCTAAAAAAATAAGGAAGAATAATGAGAATATACATAAAAATTCTACTGCACACTGTTAAGGTAGAGAAACTGTACTGAAAATATTTTTTTGCATTTTACAACATCTCATATAGGGTTTATCAGCAAAAATAATTCATTTCTTTAGTGAAAAAAATTGCTTTATACTTCTCAGGAGAGAAATAATCTATTTCTGAATGTCTGGAGAAATGCTGAGAATAACTACAACAAACAAGTCATTAGTAAGAATTTACTTTTTCAGTGCCTGGAGACATAATTTCCCAATAAGCTCCAGCGTCCTAGCTGTTGCAAACTAAAGACACCCAATATTAGACTTTCCCTACTAATTGTGCATATCAGCTAGGGCCAGCACAGGAAGAATTCTTAAGGCTGGACAGAAAGAACCAATGTTTCCTCAAAGTTTCTGATTCAACACAGGTACATTTGTTTTCTAGTTCTGTGTCTTAAAAAGGGTCAAAGCCCTGCAATGTTGAAGGGCATAAAGTAGTGCTTGACCCATTGGATATAAACATGTCACGCAGACATCCTCCTACTAGGAATAAATCAATCCCTGCTTGCACTAAAGGGCACTGATGTCATCACAAAATGTTTTAGAGACCTTTTACTCCTAACTGGGTAACAATGGAAATTTTGCCCCTCTGCATGTTATGGATTGGGTCTTAGCATACTTTTGAAATAAAAGTGTTCCTGTCAATTTGAGAATTGAACTGGAAATCAAAGTTCTGTAAGATTTGTGCTGGCCTTCTATACAGGAAAGTAAACAACTCCAAATGTATGGTGAACTATGTGAATAGTTCGCTTCCCACAGCCTCTTTGTTTGCCAGAGTAGTTGTAATTGAGTGGGCAGATTTCTTCTGGATGACACCAGAAGAGAAAAATGAAGATCTTACAAAACCATATTTTGTTTCTTATCCTAGGAAAGACTTACATGGCATAATTTGATGGTCTCTGGACTTAAACCCACAACCACAAAAAGATAATGATGCTATTGTGAGAGCCAAAAGAAGGAGCAACACATAATACCATACACAAGGAAAATCAGAGATCTTGAATGAGCAAGGAGGTACGTGATGGGGTTATTTACCAAGTACTATAACATGAAGAAAAGCAGAGCACCTCTTCTCAAAAGGGAATTACAGAAATTTATTGAGGTTATTGTGGCATCATTCCTCTAAGTTCCTTATGCTCCACAGTTCCCTGTTTCTCAGTGGTGCCCTCTTGCTCTCAGAAGTTTTGCACCCACTTGTTCTCTTTCCGCATCCCGACATTCTGTCTGTCTAAGCTTGTCTCCTAGGCTCAGCATCTCAATCTGACTGTGAACAAAGCTGTCACAGTGGTAAACACTGTCATTAAAAGGTCCTGTCTCTTTGTTTTGTATGTGAAAGCAAGGAATAAGAAGGATGTACTCAAGGTGTTTTCCTGGCACTGCTACAGCGCCTGGAGAGTAAAGGCTGTTCCTCCTCCCCTGCACCACCAAGCAATCCATGTTCCAGCACCAGAATGAAGAGCAGGATATGAAACAAGTAAAACAGTGTCACTCAGAAACTGGAGGAGTGCAAAAAGAGACCTTCCTTCTGCCTGTGAAGTTTTTATGTACATAGCAGAGGCTGGTGTGAAACATACCTACGTGAGACAGGTGAAAGGGGAACTTGATGCTTCCTAGAGATCCTGTGGTTGAGGAAGTTTTGTGAGAAAGCTTTTTTTCAGGGAGTTTCAAAATAGGTGTTGATGTGCAGTACTGGGCCAATTCCCACCAGATGCAAAATAACTTCTGTGTGAGAATATACTGGAGCTGTGAGGAACCTCAGTCCCTGCAGTTTACAGCTGTTAATCTGTTCCTGCTGCTCTGAACGACTTGCTAAAGTAAGCAGAGCCTCTGCTGTGCTTTATTCACTGAGCCCAGACAGAACAAATACATGCGATGCACTATAATTTTCCAGGAAAATATATTCCATGACACTTTGAAAGTAAAAATACTGTATTTAAATGAGATCCCCAGCAGTATGTTTTATTGACTTTGAGAGACAGATTCAGAAAAAGAGGATTACAAAGCTGAGACTAATAGCTACGTTCAACATACTTACACTAGTTTACATTGTAAACAAGAACTCCACTGGCCTGGCAGAAAAGCACCTGGGAGTATTGGTTGACAGCCAGCTGAACATGAGCCAGCAGTGTTCCCAGGTGCCAAGAAGGCCAATGGCATCCTGGCCTGTAAAAGAAATTGTGTGGCCAGCAGGACCAGGGCAGTGATTGTCCTTCTGTACTCAGCATCTCAAGTTCTGTGTTTAGTCTTCAGCCCTCACTGCAAGAAGGACACGGAGGGGATGGAACAAGTCCAGAGAAGGGCAACAAAGCTGGTGAAGGGCCTGGAGCACAAGTCCTGTGAGGAGCAGATGAAGAAGCTGGGGGTGTTTAGCCTGGAAAAGAGGAGGCTCAAGGGGGACCTTTTCACTCTACAACCTAGCTGGGTGGAGGTTGGTCTCTTCTCCCAGGCAGCCAGTGACAGGGCAAGAGAAAATGGCCTCAAGCTGTGCCATAGGAGGTTCAGGTTGGACATCAGGAAGAATTTTTTCACTAAAACAGTTGTCAAGCATTGGTACAACCTGTTGCTCCAGGTGCTAGTCACCATCCCTGGAAGTGTTCAAGAAATGACTGGGTCTGGCATTAAGTGCTGTGGTTTAATTGACGTGGTGGTGTTTGGCCACAGGTTGATCTTGGAGGTCTTTTCCAACCTTAATGACTCTTTCTTAATGATCATTCCATATTTAAACATGCCTTGCTTTATTATACAGTGCCACCTAGGGGGTAAAGGCTTCTAAACTGGAGTGGCAAAGGAGAGGGAGCTTTATTAATAACGTAGAATGCGTTTCTTCTATTAAATTCTCTTTTGGAATATATTAGGCAAAGAAAGTGCTGCTGAGATTTTCATACTGTGGAATGTGGCAAAAGAATTGTAACTTTCACAGGTCCCTTTGGAGCTGGCTGTGCTCTTTCCTCTTTTCCACAGACTGGCAGTGACTGGGGATGCCACAAATCCTGATTCTCTCCTCTGCTAGCCAGGTCTTGCTGGTCTGATCAGTCGAGAGGTTATCTACATCTCATTACAGTTGTAAGGCTGGGTAGGAGATTGCTCTATTGCTGAGTTTGAGACTTAAGGACTTAAAATAGAGCCTTGAAAGGTTTGTTTTTTGAGACCAAAAACAGAGAGAAAAACCCTGGTCTACTTCTACTTATTCTAGCCTGCTAAAGGAAGGTAGTGTACAAGGCAAGAATGAGATGCTGAGACTACTCTGTCTGAGAGCAGATAGGTTTTATTCCTCCTGAAACTTCCCCCACTGTCCTTGGTTACAAATTACAGTTGGCTCCTTCGGGTTTCTAATGATTTAGCCTAGAAATGGGCAAAAGAAAGCTAGAAAAACTGCCCATCTCTGTACCACGTTTATTTTCTTCAGAATGAGATTGGTTTTAAAAGCCTGGATTGTGGTAATTTCTTTCCTGGAAAAAAAAATTCCAGGAGAGGTAATATTTTAGGAGTGGGTTTTGGTAGGGTTTGTTTTTGTTTTTTTTTTTTTTTTTTCCCCCACACACTTGTTTTATTCTCTCAAATGGTATTGGATTTATTCTGTATCTTTCACAGCAGATGGCGTGCCTGCCTCCCTGAGACCAGAGATCCCAAGCAGAATGCAAATGATACAAGAAACTTGTATAACATAGAAACAATTGTATAACATTAAAAAAAAAAATCATGCAAGAAATCTGCTCCTCTTTCCTTAGAGGAAAGTAGTGATGCTACCATAAAATTTTTGAAGGAAAAATGTCAACATCTTTTATTGCATGACCGTGTGTTTGAATTGTAATACAGGGCAGGTCTCTCCCCTTCCTTCACTAACTGCCACACACATAAGCAATTGAGTATTAATAAGAAGAGATTTTATTTGTGTTAATTTCTTTTTTAAAATAATCCATACTGAGAAAAAAAAGGTCAGCTGACAAAAAATTGCCTTGTCTGTCCCCTAGAAATGGAAAAAGAGAAATTATTTCAGAACTACAAGCCACAGACACGGCAAAATGATGATGGAAGTTATACCAGAGCTTGCTGTAAGTACCCCTCAGGTAAACAAGTCCTGTGATAAAATCACGACATTATTATTATGGATAAAGCAAACTCTTACTGCTGTCCTCTAGATGTCATGATGTGGAAGAGGAGCAGCTGGATACCAGGGCTGCCACACTTGAAGCTAAATAGGTTTTGACAAAATCATCAAAGAAAAGCTACAGTAGGACACAGCAAGTTCACCGTGGTGCCCATCCTGATGTGACATGCTCTGGAGCAAGCAGGCTCCTGCTCAAGTCCTGGCAATAAACACTGGACCAGGCCTGGGAGACAGGGACACAGACATCTCCGTTGGTCATTCTGGCATGGTCACTCAGCATAGATTTCTGGTGACTTCCTTGTTTTGATAAAATCAGAGAGAATATGCAGTTACACTTGTAGCACAGCACTCTTCCCTTCATAGGTTTTATTTCTTACCAAAACAGCATGGTTTTTACATATATATGCATATATAAATAAATAGAATGGCAGCATAAATAAATAATTACACTGTTAAATATATACACATTAGGAGGACTTGCTATTTCAACTTTACTTGCAGATATTCACAAATACATACAGATCTTGTCCAACAGCTCTTTCTTACAAAAGAAGAGACAACAAATTCAGAGACTTGTAATATGGTATTTAAGAATAAGAATTGTGTGATTCTTTCATGTGTCTAAAAGAAAGCCTGAAGATCAGAGCTGAGTGAAGATGAATTGGAGAAGCGCTGACAAATAGTGCATTATTAGACATAATTTGGAATATTCAGAACTTCAGTTACAAAATAGAAAGAATCATCCTGCTCTTCAAATTCCTGAAATAATCCTGTTGCTTTTCAGAATCCTTCTTGTTAGAGGGCCTGTCTCATTAAAAGCTGTGATTTAAAGGTGTTCAGAGGTGGTGTATGTTGGAGTATGTTTCTTCCCAACTGTATCCCTGTGTTAAACCTCTCCTTACCTACAAACCTGACCTCTCTGAGGGGCCTGACAGCAGTTAGGGAGAACACTGTCACTGAAGGCCACTGCAAGAAGACTGCTAAGAAATCCTGCTTCCACTAAATCCCTTTAGCTGTTGACTTCCTCAAGGATGACTTTCCTCCTTAAACCTTTCTCTAATGTACAAGAGGCACACCATAGGTGCAGTGTGCGAGAGACACTCTGGGCTGTCTTGACAAGTGTTGTCTGCTGGCAACGAGGCTAAAATCATACAAGCTAAAATCTCTTAATCAGAACTGAGCGTATCTACACTTGTCACAAGGTGATGTTTAACAGGAATAAATGAGGAAGGAGTGGGGGTAGGGGGAAATCTTGGAGAACCACGTAGGAGAAATAATAGGAGAAAGTGTTCTCATATGAACAGATAACTGTTGACTATCACTGTGGAAGTAGTGACACAGAAGAAGCACACAGTGCACATCGATGATGGCCATTAAGGGTAACTGTCCCTATGTCTCTGGAGCTTCATTCCAAGGGATGGAGACACAGGGAGCCTTTTGGTGCTTCAAGGGGACACCTCTGGGGTGCCTTCTAACTTCATCCCACTTCCTGTTGTAAATATAACTGTGAGGGTTCAAAAGAGAACCAACCCCCTATCTGGCTCCTCTGCACTTATCCACAGAATCCAGGGCCAAGAGTCAGAACAAGTGGCTGCTGAGCCTGTCAAGATACATCGTAGCAAAGGTGAATGCTTAAATACTATGTATAGCAGATCCAAGTAATCACAGAAACACAGAATCCATTAGCTTGGAAAAGCCCTCTGAGATCATCAAGTCCAGCCTATGTCTGAATACCACCACCCTGTCGACCAGACCATGGCACTAAGTGCCATGTCCAGTCTTTCCTTAAACACTTTCAGGGGCAGCAACTCTATCACCTCCCTGAGCAATCCATTCTAATGTTTAATTGCTCTTTGCGTGAAGAAATTCCTCCAGATGCCCAACCTGCCCTGGCACAGCTTGAGGCTAGTCCTGTCACAGGTTGCCCAGGAGAAGAGCCTGACCTCCACTTCACTACGCCCTCCTTTCAGGCACTTGTAAGAGAGTCATAAGGCCACCTCCGAGCCTCCTTTTCTCCAGGCGAATCAGCCCTGGCTCCCTTGTCTGCTCCTCGTTATCCTCTAGACCCTTTGCTAGCTTCACTGACCTTTGCTAGACCCACTCCAGCACCTTTATGTCCTCGAACTTTAGGGCCTCGAACTGAACACAAACACTTAAGAGTCTTTGATGTTCACGACTATGCCAGTGCCATTTATCCCGTGCCTGTTACTTTAATGGGAAATATAATAACGACCATTACAAAGGCTAACTAGGATTTTTTTTTTTTTTTTTGTCTCCCCACCCAGACCTTGGGTGTTGAATGTCCAAAGAGCCACTTAGGAAGGAATGCGGGGATGCAGGCATTGAACCTGCACTAAGCACTTATTGCCATTAATTAGTATGGTGAGAAGCACCTTAACAACAGTTTAGATAGTCCGCCTGATAATCCACATAAACTAGAGAATCTATTGAACGGAAGCCTCCAGGTCACCACTCTTGCTCCAGGGGGGATCACAGAATGGGTCCGGTTGGAAGGGACCACAGTGGGTCAGCTGGTCCAACCTCTCTACTCAAGCAAGACCATCCTAGACATTGCACAGGATGTGTCCGGGGAGTTCCTGGGTATCCCCGGTGACGGAGACTCCTCAACCTCTCTGGACAATCTGTTCTAGTGCTCCGGCACCCACACAGTGAAGAAGTTCATCTTCATGTTCGGAAACTTCCCACTGATGAGATTCTGCCGGCTGAAGACAGCTGCCAGCGAGCTCGGCGCCGCTCCGCAGCCCGGGCCCTCAGAGGCCAACATGGCGGCCCCGCCTGGCTCTGCTCTCCCTCCCCCCGCCGCGTCCCGGCGTCACATCCGCGGTGCCCCGGCAACGACCGGACGTGGCGGGCGCGCCGGGAACCCGGAAGCGGCGGGCGAATCGGGGCGGGCGGCGCAACCGGCGGGGCGGGCCCGGCGCGCGCAGGGCAGCGGCAAAGTAGCGCCGGGGGCAGCGACCGGTTGGTGGCGGCGGTCGGGCAGCGCCTGTGGCGCAGCGCGAGGCGGGACTCTCGGCAACTACCGGTGTGCTCGGGCTGCGCGGTCCCGCACGGAGCTCCGGCCGAGGCGGAGATGGCGGCGGACAAGGCTGCGGGTGAGTGCGGGGGGTGAGCGGCCCCGCCGTGCCCGGCCCGGCCTGCGCCGCCCGGCGCGGAGGGGGACGGGCCCCTGCGGGTGGCGGGAGCGCCGGGGAAACGGCCGGCGGAGCGGTGTGTGCGGGGTCCTTCCGCCGAGAAGGTAGTGCCCCGCTGTCCGGCGGGCCGCAGTGAGGGGCCCCGGTGACACCTGCGGGTCGCCGGCGGCGCCGTGCGCGCACGGGGCCCTCCGTACCCTCGGCGAGCCGAGCTGTGCCCCCTCCTGGCCGGGACAGGCGCGGCGGGGAGGGCCTGTGGACGGATTGGCGGGGAGGTTTGTGTGTGTGCCTGCCTGTGCGACTGTGTGTGTCTCCCTGAGCTTAATAAGCCCTGCAGAAGTCGAGCTGCTGGGTTAATTTGTTAAACTGGGGCATGCAGAAGGTACGAGGGAAGTTATAACTCTTGGTGGTTCTGCTTAATCGCTGGAGTTCAGTCTGATTCCCTCAGGGATGCTGCTTTGGTGTTGGGGGATGAGACTGTCCTCACTGAACTTAGGCCTGAAAAGACACTGCAGAGAGAAATCACCGAGACTCATGTTCTGGTAAACAGACAAAATAAATTTCAAATGCAGTTGCTGTGTAGCACTGATAAAGTACTGCTCGTCCATCTCCCCATCATGCAAGAAGTCTTCATTGCAGGAGAGGTCATCCCATCAGATGGCAGCTCCTGGGGGATAGAGAACAGGCTGTTGTGGAGGAAGGCCATAGTTATAGAATTGTCTAAGTCTACAAGATAGAAGTGTAGGATATCCTGAGTTAGAAGGGACCGATAAAGATTAGCAAATTCCAGTTCCTGGCCCTGCACAGGACATCTCTAAGAATTACACCATGTGACTGTGAGCATTTTCCGAACATTTCTTGAACTCTGTCAGTTTGGTGCCAAGTGGGGAATCCATTCCAGTGCCCAAACACCCTCTGAATGAAGAGCCTTTTCCTAATATCCAACCTAAACTTCACTGACGTAGCTTCATGCCGTTATCTCAGGTCCTGTTTCTGGTCACCTTTTTTTTTTCTAGTTGTTTTTATGTGGTGGGAGCATTATTTAAAATCACCGTAAGCATTTTTGTCTCTGGATGCTAAATATGAAATGCTTCAGTATTTGGAAAAAAATAGAGGGAAAATAAGTAGACTGTACTGAGTGATATTTACTAAACTCTGGTGTTTATTTATAAGAACTATAAGTGATTGCTAAACTACAAGAACAAAATTGGCATTGAGTTTTTAATATTTTTGTTGATGTTGTTTGAGGTGTTGAAGGAACTTTTCAGTTTTACTTTCTTAAAAGTATGTGCCAAAGGAATCAAAGATGTGAGCTATGGCAAGATGCTCTACATGCTGCACTTGCTCATAACAGCGAGCTACAGGTAGCTTTCCACTGAAAAGTGTTTGCTTTGTATTACACAGCACCAAAGAAGCCTCTTATACTGGAAGTGAAGGGCTTCATACAGAAATTAAAATTAGGTCTTGGTCCCACAAACTGTTATCTTGTAATGGCTGGACACTGGCTGGGCTTCATACCCTTCAAAATTCTTTTGGAGCAAGAGTCATGTGATAGATTTCTTCCCTTTCAAGAGAGAGATTATCCCTCTGCCTTTTGGAAATTAAAAATATCTCCAGAGATGTTCTGGTGTTCAACAGCACAGTTCGTGCAAGATGTAGTTTTCAGGGTGTAGGAGCAAGAGAGGTTAGAACAGCAGTCCTTGGAGAAATGGAGAGCAGGTATGAGAAAGATAATGATTGCAGTCACTCTCAGGTGTCTTCAGGTATGTATATGTGGGACATGTGACTCCTTGTTGCTTTTATGAAATTCTGGCAGCAAGCCCATGAGGAGAGCAATCTTCCTTTTCAGGTGGCAGTCTCATACTTTTCCTTGCTGTCCTTTCATAGAGCCAATTTTCCTGAAGTCCTGCTCTCCACCATGATGTACCTTCTCCAGCAGGAGCAGCTTTCTGCTGTGGCAGAAAACCAGGCTCTGTGGCATAGTGTTGCTGCTCCTCAGCCCCAGGATCGGTAGCTAGGAAGATAATTCTAATTCTGTCCTAATTCTTTAACATCCAACTCAGTGCAGCAACTTCCTCTCAATCAAAATCTGAGCAGTTGATTTTTACATCCTTTTCTAGGTTGCCCCTTTTGCCGCCCGTCATGAGCCTACACAAGTTTTAGTTTTAGAGTTGATCTGTACTCATGAAGTTTGGACAAATGAAAAGTTAAATGAACAGGTCCATGCTTAAATACAGATTACAGAGATAAAACAAGTTCTTTCACTTGTGAATTAGAGAATCTGCTCTGGATATTTCAGCTGATAATTGTGTCTGCTATGGGGATGGGAGCATGACTGGTGTACTATTTGTTAGCCACACCAAGTGCTTCTGCAAGAATGCCAAAGGTCACGGGGGCCCAAGTGAGCAAGGCATGCTGTTTCTTTTGCCAGGGAACAACTTTCCTACTTGTTTTGCTTTCAAATGCTTCAAGGAACATGGAAGTAACAATTTTAGTTGCAAGCACTGGGGTAGCCATTTGCAGCCAAGAGAACAGGAGCACTCCCTCTCCACCACCCCTGCCACTTCAGTGGAATTGGTGGGTTTTGTTCAGTATCTTGTGCCAGCCAGCTTTCAGGTGACTCCTCTTGGGGGGTTCAGGGACTCCTCTTTGCTCTGATAGCAGAGATCAGCTGAAGCAGTAGATGCCCGTTTAAACAAGAATGGCAATATCGCATTAGACTAGAGTGGCTTTTATGTCTTTAACCATCTTCAGGTGTGTTTGGACAAAAAGGGTGGAGAGTAGCCAGAGTGGTTTGCTGTGCTTTTTCAAAGGAGGGAGTTGTGAACCACAGCAGCTGGATTTTAGTTTTCTCTTGATAAGCTTCCAGTTCAGGTCCCACAAACCTGCTTTGTTTACCAAGTGGTAGTAGGTGCAGTTGATTGGATTACAGAGACAGCTTTGGTTTTGCTTAAAGTAGTCCCCAGTTTCATTTCATGTTTTGTGTTTGTTTAATGCACCAACAAGCTTAGAGAGACAGTGGAATTTGAAGACCTCTTCTGATTTTTCCTTAAGAATTACATCAGCCAAGCTGTGTAAGTGTAGTTTACAGACAAGTGTCTGTCTCTTGGTTTATCTGTCACTTCACTGAAGACATTTTACCTCAGAATTCAGACTTCCTTTGGAACACTGGTCTTACAAACCTGCATACAAAGGCAGTAATCAGTAATGTATGTGGTAGTTGACAGCTCTCTGCTAGGTAAACCCCTGTGTGAGGAATCTGATCAGACTGAGTGTTATCAGCTTCAAAAGCTTTGAGTCTCAAGGCTCTGCACTGTGGTTACCTTTACCAGCACAATCTGACAGGCAGGCTGAGCAAGTAAAGCAGATAATGCCACTGCTAGTGTGAAAGTTTGAGGGAAGATGCATTTGCTTATTTGCTGCTGTTCTGAAGATCTTTGGAGGGTGAGAGCTTTCAGTTCGTCTGTATAATCACAAGGCTTAGAGCTGGAGTCAGATCTATGCTATATTTAGGTTGAAGCAGAGGTACTTCCTGTTCCTTTCCTCTTTCACTGTGGAAAGCTTTTGGCACATCAGAAATGTTCTGAGCTTTTGTGCGGTTTACATTTCTCTTTTGCTTTCCTTTTGAAGGACAAGGCAGTGCAAGTGGTGTTGATCAATGCATTATGCAGTCAGTTTTCACAGCAGGTGTAGCCCCTTGAGGATCCATCCCTCCAGAGTACTGAAATTGCTGAATCCTGAATTTTGTCCAAATGACTGTGGGTTACTTCGGCCGGTGTAAGATTTGTTCAGATTTTAAATAATTTCTTTGCTGAAATCTTAATGCAGAATGAAAGTCCCAACCAAATATTTACAATTCTTGCTCAAATTCAGGGGATCGTAGTGTTAGTGCAGGTGGAAGGAATCTCACTATTTCCCAGCAACAGGCACAAACTTAATAGATTGCCAAGTCTGTTTTGTTCTTGCTGAGGATATTATTTGGTGAATCTTCTGAGGTTTGACTGCCCCTTACAATTGTCATTTGTCCTGTATTTGTAAATTTTCATGGTCAATAGTAGAAGATCTAGATATATTGGTGATGATGGGGAATGGATTTTGCAGAGGAGCTCACACTAAGTGTTTTCATTTGTTGAAAGTGAAAACAAAATTAGCAGAGTTTGCATTATATCTCTGAATTATAGGGAAGAGAAAGCAGACACTGAGCTTACAAAGCCTACATAGTCTATTAAGATTGCAAAACCTGTGTTAGAGCACATCTTCCACTGTGAAATTCAAGAAATAACTTTCTGCAGAAGCAGAAACCATTGCTGGTTTATAAAGTTTTTGTTTCAAAAGCATGAAATGATTTTTCTATGTTCTAGCACATTAATTAATACTCCTAGAAATACTCTCCACTCTGGTGGTTGTGTGATTGTTTTATTTTTTATCAGTAGTTTGTGTTCAGCACAAGGAAGGGCTTAGTGGGGTTTTTTTTTAGCTTCTTTGACATAGAATGTCTGTATTGTGCTTTTAAATGCAACTTCACTGAATTCTTAATTACATGGTGACAAAAGGATTTAGTAGACTTTTTTTTCTGAAAAATATTCTCAATAGTGACTGAAACATAAATCATTAGGAATTCTATATTAAAAATTGAAGGCAATTAAAACACTGTTGCATTGCTATATAAATGCATAAAGGGGCCACCATCATAGTTGCTACATGTTGTTCTTGTCTTAATCTGGAAAAGGATATAATAGAACTGGAGAAGAATCTGGGAAAAAATGTGAGGAAGCTAGAGGAGAAACTGCTCCTGCTCATGTTGGAAGAGAGGTGGTTCAAAGGAAGATCTGTAAGTTTTGGAATGAGGCAAAAAAGTGAACAGGCAGCTTGTGCCTTGCAATATAATCACCAGACAGCATCTGATGGAGTATATTGGAGAATACAGAAGTATAGAGAGGTTTTTTACAAAATATATTAGATCTGTCAGTGATTATTAACAATGATGGTTCAACTGCATTCTCAAATTTGGGGACATACTCTTGCAGTGTAGGGAGCTGTGCGGAAGTTCCAGTGTTTACTCTGGTTTTTATTGCACCCTGGAGTATCCCTTGCTTGCTCTTTAGGAAGCATTTTATAGTATTTTGTGTGGGTTTTCATCTAACACACTGTGGTTCATATTTCATGATGCATGGCATTCATTGCTGACTTTTGAGCAAAATAAGACAATCCTAGTGTATGATTGCAGTTTTAAAGAGAAATCTAAAAGGCATGGGTTGTCAGCACTTTGTTTATTCGTTATTCGTTGAGCACCATAATTTACAGTGTATGGAGAGGAATTCACTGGGAGTACAGAATAACTGGATATATTGTGGGAGGAGATGTAACTTGGGATATAGATAGTGTAGTAGGGACACTGCTACAGTTATCTGGGAAATTGCTTGCATTGGCAGGAGGACCTTGAGAACTGGAAGAAACAAAGTTTTTAAGCTGCACAGCTGTCATCACACTTGCAAGGTTTGTTGTAATCTTCTGTCCACTTTACAGATCAAGGTACTGAAAAACATGAAGGAGCAGGTACTTCTGGGATTACTGATCAGGAAAAGGAATTGTCAAGCAGTGCATTACAAGCTTTTCAGGTAAGACAAAGTCAAACTCTGAGACTTCTAAATTGCCTCATTGCTGCTAATGGGCTTGTTTAATTGTTTTTCCTGTTTTCTTAATACAGTTGCAAATGCATTAGGGGATGTTACGTAGTGCTAGTTATGTTAAAAAGACAGCACATACATTTTCTATCTGTTGTAATGTGAGAAGACTGAACAGGATACTTGAACAAGAGCACTTTTAAACTCATTTCTCAAAACTTAGTAACATTAAAAACTGTATGATTAGTTACTTAGAAGAAGCAGGCCTCTCTTCTGCATCAGCATTGGAAATGCATGCTCTTGGAAGAATTAATCACATCAAGCTAAAAATGGTGTGCTAGTGTTTGAAGGAACCTCATGTATTTTAAAAAACAGCAATGAAACAGACACTTTTGTGTTTTAGCATCATGCTGTATTCTTTCACAAAAAGTGTTGTAAGCCCCGTCACTTTGCACTAAAACATATTTCTGAATGCATAACACCTGCAGCCAGTATCTGCTACTTGTTTTGCGTTTCATGGAAGACTTTTTTTCTTGTGTTAAAGTCTAGGTACCAGGTCTATCAGTTTATTTCTATTGTCTCCTAATTTTATGTAGTGTGACAGGAAGTATAATTGTTTTCCCTTCAATTGTATCTCCGTCTCCAAAATGCCTTGCTTATATTCAGTTATAAATTTGTGAAATAAGTCAGATTTTGAGATTGTTTTGAGATTGTTGCTTCAATGTTTCACTCATTACTTCTATGTTTCATTCATTTTGTTACTTGAAATGCATGTAGTTGATTCTCAACACTCTGTTGTTCACTGATGTCTTCAAACTCTGTCTAGCTCACTCTTTTTCATGAACATTTTAATCAGTGGCATTTGATCCTGAGAACCAAAGACATGAAAGACTCATTTGTTTTCCACCTTGCCCACACATCTAAATGCCTAAAATACTTTTGATCTGCTAATGATTTCACCTTTACTTTCATCCTGGTCCAGTGTATCTGGTTTATCTCGTCAAATTTTTTTCTTGCTTTAAGAATTCTCTGAATTCGTGGAGTGAGGTGGCGACAGATATGGGCAGAATTAATTTGATGCCTTGTTTGCCAATTTCTTGCTACTGAGGAGCTCCAGGTAGCATTGTGAGCTGCCTCGCATGCTGCTTTATCATATTGCACATCCAGTTTCAGTCTTGACAGAATTCCTGTAAAATTTGTGTTGTGGTTTAAAAACAAACCAAGTAAGAGGCTCTAAGTCAGAAATAAAATTTAATGAGAAGAAAAGGAAAAAATAAAATAGAATAAAATAAAATAAATACAAAAAAAAGAAAAACCAGTGACAAAGTCAGAATACAACCTGATCAGGGTGATGGAAACAGTCCAGACGAGGTGGTCTTCTTGAAACAGAAATCTTGTAGAAAGGTCTGGTAGCTCCGGTCCTCTGGGAATCCAGTGGGTGAGGGCTGCTTCTACTGTCCCAAATCCCAGCTTATATCCAGGTGAGAATGCTTGGCTCTTCCCCATGGGCGGAGCATCTCACAATGGGATGATGAGTCATGGAAGAGAGCCTTAATGGCCCATTAAAGAGAGAGATAACGCCCAGAGGGAGTTATCTCTGAGTCATGCAAAAGGCATTGATGGGCCATTAACTGAAGATGGTGATAGAATACACCCTAAACTACAACCCAGGACAATTTGGTATTATATTCTAGATCCTATCTAGTAGAGTGGCATAAAGGACTGTTCGCTAGATGAAAAATATCACAAAATAAGCTGAGCATTTAAAGGTTCAAGGTTTTTAGTCCAGCCATGGTTAGAAGCCTTGTTGCTGTGATCTGAAAGTTCCTACTGAAGAGAAGCTCCATGTGTGAACACGGGAAGAAAATCACTGGGAGATGAACTGTCTCAGCAGCTGAGTTTCAAGTTCCTGTGTTTGTGCATGTGAGCACAAGGCAATCCATGCTGTTGGTGCTTAGAGTTGTGAAAATGTGTCAATGTCCTGCTGCATCTCTGTGCTGTATAACTCTGCCTGCCTGGGAGACTGAAGGAACTGGAATGGTTCCATGGAAAGGAGCTGCAGAATGGCAACTTTCTTGGGAAGAGCAGAAAAGACCCCCACAGCTCTTCTCTGTTGTATTCTGCCCTTGATATGAAGTAACTCAGGAGTCTGGGAGGAGCTCTGTGGAGTAGCACCTGAAAAGGAGGAGTATGTGGAGGGTGGCACTCAGAAGCTTTGCTTTTGGGTGTGAACCACTGACAGAG
This sequence comes from Sylvia atricapilla, assembly GCF_009819655.1. Taxonomy (NCBI): domain Eukaryota; kingdom Metazoa; phylum Chordata; class Aves; order Passeriformes; family Sylviidae; genus Sylvia; species Sylvia atricapilla. Next base: position 41,797,571 of record NC_089140.1, read on the forward strand.
ATGGAAATACATCTGCTTATCTGTCTGACCACATTGGAAGTAATTCTGATATGGGAGAGGTGAATGTGATTATTCCTGTGTAGGAATTGAGCAGTTGAAAGTGAAGCGTCATCTAGGCTTAATGTAGTTGAAAGAGTGAAGAGTTCTCTTTCATTCCTTGATGCCACTAAAGTCCTCCTGTATAACACAGAAAAGATCAAAACTGAAAGCAAGGCAGAGGTGCCTGAATCTGAAGTGCTTGTTTATTCCTGTGGTCAAAGAAAGTGATTTTTCCATTAAATCACAAATCAGTGGATGATCATGCTTGGCTCCTAGTTTCTGTTTAGGCATGCCTAGGTGACTGAATACTTCATGCAACAGCTAAAGCTTGTAAAAGTGTTTTTTAAACCTATTCTGGGAAAGTGACGCTTTCTTTTTCCAGTCTCTCTTGAGCTAACTTCCATAGATCGAATAGTAAATCACTATATATTCAGATGAACTGAAGACTGAACCTAAAGTGATGGGCTGGAACTTGTGTAAGCAACTGTAGCTACTCACTGTTCATGAAATGGGGAAAAGATTATGAAAACTGAGGAAACAGAGTCTTGAAACTTAATATGATAAGAGAAATGAGAATAACTCTTCTCATGGAAACCTCTGTTAATAATTGTCAGCTACTTAATTTGTCCCTACTCCACCAAATTATTTTTGAAGTTTGGATATGGCTTCAGCATTGCTGAAGACTTGCTTCTCATCCATGTTAATCTGCATAAATAATGAAGTATGTGTGTAGACATTTAGTTCACTTGTATTGGTAAAGGAAAGACTGTATCTTCTAATACATGCTTCTGGTATGTGTGCAATTTACAGGCTGGAAACTATGATGCTTGTTTACAACACCTAAATACCCTTCAAGACATAAACAAAGATGACTACAAAATAACTTTGAATACTGCTGTTGCAGAGTTCTGTAAAAGTAATCAGACTACCACAGACAATTTGAGACAAACCCTTAACCAGCTGAAAAACCAGGTAATGCAACTGTATTGACATGTTACTTGATTTTGAGTACTACTAATGGTGGCGGGATCTGTCAGAAAAGTAGGAGTTCAACTTCTGCCCCTTATCCCATAGATTTAATAAAATAAGAAAGTAACATTACTTTAAAGCAGCTGAGTCAGTTTAATCTTGTGGTTTTTAACTATTGTTGAAATTGGTCTGAGATCATAACAATAGAAGGACCTTCCATGTTCTTTCAGTAGAAAGTTCCTTAACATGGAATAGTTTATGAAATAATAAAAAAAGTTAAAATTTACTTTCCTACTCAATTGACAATTTTCTATTTCATTGTATGTTGGTTTATTAGGTCAGTAAGTTATAACTTACCTTTAGAGAAGTTCACAGGTTTGAAGGTTTGCTTTTTTAAAAAATACCTGGTACTTTAAAATCATAGGTACGGAAAGTTTAATTAAATGAGTGGGATTTTTTCAGGTTCACTCTGTTGTTGAAGAAATGGATGGTTTGGATGATGTTGAGAACAGTATGCTGTACTACAATCAAGCTGTAATCCTGTACCATCTGCGTCAGTATACTGAAGCTATATCTGTTGGGGAGAAGCTGTACCAGTTCATAGAGCCTTTTGGTATGTAGGCAGAAAGAAGGATCTTGTTCATTCAAGAACTGCAGAAAGACAATTCAGTCTTTTTAACTATCAGACAAGTGATTTGTAATTTGTCTAATACAGTTTTAAGAAAATAGATAGTATTTGGAATGAAGAATATGTTTTACTTATATCAAGGACAACAAACAAATTTGGGGGAAGGTGCTTCAAAGAGCTTTAGCAGACAAGTGCTATGAAACTGAAATGGATTTTTTCTACTTGAGGAGGTATTTATGTGAATAGTATGTGTAAGCTAATGCAATTTTTTTAAATCTAATGTTTTGAGTCAGCAGGCAACTTCACAGGTGCATGTCCATTTTTCAGGGCACTAATTTTTAAATACGTTTGTTAGGTAATACATAATTGTATGTATTTATGTCTGAATACAAAGTCTGCAACTTTTATGAGCTATGATACATTGTGTAGTGGAGTTGCTGTACTTGTGTGAAATAATTTCATAATCCTTGTTAAATTTTAGAAGTGAGAAGGCTGAAGGATGGATGTGTGGGTCTCAGTAAATTAAGTAAATGCTACTGTGTTTCTGCTTCAATTCCTCCCAGTTTTCAATATGCATAATTGGGACTTACTCTGTGAAGTCAGCTAAATAGAGATCTGTCTGTAAATAATCTTTTTGGGTTCTGTGGGATTTTACATCTACATAGGGCTGCGTCTGTTTAGATGCTGCATCTTTGGTGCTGATCTGCTTAGGTCAATTCTCAGAACATATGAATATGAAATACTTGTTAAGCTGTCTTTAGTCTGTGCTTTTCTGCTGATGCCATTTGAATGAATGAGCTTGCTTTTCAGTGTATGTATGTACTTAGCTGTGGGTTGGACATGGCCACATTATTTTTTTCTTATGTAATATTGATTTTTCTCATAATGTTGCATAGATGGCGCTTTGTCATAATTTTTTTTTCCATCCATGTGTGGAGGGGTTGGTATTAGAGCTGTAAAACAATTGTTTCTTTTTTGCTTTTCACAGAAGAGAAGTTTGCCCAGGCTGTGTGCTTCTTGCTTGTAGACTTATACCTCTTAACTTACCAAGCTGAGAAAGCCTTGCATCTGCTCGCTGTTCTGGAAAAAATGATTTCACAGGGCAACAATAACAGCAAGAATGGAAAAAATGAGGTAAGCTTAAAATCACACAAATGCCATTAAATCTTTATTAGAAGTATGCTTTAGCTCAATCCAAAATGAGTATCTTAAAGGACTAAATAAGATAAAATATTTTCTCCTTAGGTATATTGTAATTCTACTGAAGGAAGTATTAAAGAGGTACTCTAGAATGTGCATGTCATCCTTCTAGGCAAAAGAATTTTTCTTACCTGCAGAGCAACATAGTGTAACACTAATGTTAGTACAGAATTCAGCTCTTCATAGGCTGGTGTAGTTTGGGGATTTTTATTGTTAAACTCAAGTTAGTTTCTGGTGAAATGAGTATATTTTGATATTAAATACTCAAAACTGTATCATTGTTAATACAATTAAATGCTTATTTTTCTTCGTGTGAGTTGAATCTGTCAACTGAATTTAAAAGGTGACTAACAGTAATGCTTCCTTTTTTTTTTTTTTTTTTTTTTTTTTTTTTTTTTTTTTTTTTTTGTTTGACAGTCAGGTAATAATACCAATAAAGATTCCTCAAATCAAAAAACCGAAAGTGGAGCTTTAATAGAAGTTGCTAAGTCTAAGATACATCAGGTAGGGGTCTGCATGTTTTTTATACAAGAACATTATTTCAAGGGTTTTCTAAATCTGAGTGTCATCTCCTTCAAAACTAGTTCAGCCCAAATTATGCTGCTTTCTGTCTCCTTGTTGTAAAACAAAACAATAAATTTACCTAAGTCTTCCTTTTTATAAGATCTATGTACAGGAAAAACTGACCTAACATCTTGCCCACCACCACCATTTCAGTCCCTGTGTATTATAATTATTTCTTTACATGGCTGTTCACTGCATTGAATTTGCCTGTTCAACCTCCAACAGCCTAAATCAGCTGAAGTTTTATTTCACTGTACTGTTCTGTTGAAAAATATGTGAAGAATCAGTGCTTTTCTATTAGCATTCACTTACTGGTGTTTTCAGTTTAGTAGGTAAATGTCTGGGATTAAGATATTAATTATTTTAATTAGTTTGTCATTTTAAGTGCTCATATCTGTCTTTGAACGTAGAGCAGCTGTTGGCCATTGAACAAAACATTCTTCTGTTTATTGTAAATACAAATCCTATAAATGTGGTGTTTAAAGTCTGAATAGAATTTCTTTTTTGTGAAGACTTTTTGAACAGCTTCTTGCTACCTATTTCAAAGATGTATATAGAATATTCTGCAGTGAATATCTACATACAGTCTTTTTTGCAAACTTGCAGAAATTGTATATTATTTAACAAATATACTTTTTTAACAGTATAAGGTGAGAGCCTATATCCAGATGAAGTCATTAAAAGCATGCAAAAGAGAGATCAAGTCTGTTATGAATACGGCTGGGAATGTAAGTATTCTTAAGACTGTTGTTTTTCAAATCTAGGTGTGTTCTGTCTTAAAACTGAATTTGCTAATGTTCTTTACGAAAAAAGGTCTTATTGAGGGTGGATTTTTGAAGTAATTCTTTATGCAGTTGGGTCTGTAATCTCTTTGAAAATGTAATTAATGTAGAATTTTCTTATTTGTGCTGTTTTCAGTTGCTAAAAAATATGCTTTGTGGTGCCAAAATAACAGTGAAACACTATGTAATGAACAGGTTCAGCATTCTTTATAATTTAAATTAAATAAGTTTTAGTTGACTATAGATGTTATGCATACAAATTTGATGTAACTGGTAGTTTAAACCCATTTATAGAAGATTAATTCTGGGATATGTGGGCATTTTTTGAGGTTGGATTTGTTTGGTGTTTTTTTTGTTGACATTTTTTAGAGGCTTATGTCTTGCTGGAAAACAAGTTTAACAGAAAACCTTCTGGATGATAAGGTTTCTGTTGGCAGACCAGGAAGATTGCAGCCTAGGAGGAGCTCTGCAGGGGGGAGAAGTGTGGGGAGGAAGGCCTTAGACAGGTTAGAGATCCTCTGCCTGTAGCCATTTCCATGACAGGGTTCTCTAAAGTTCATGCCAGTTGTGGAAAGTATTATGGCCTAAACTCCTTTATTTTTAAATGGCAGCAGAGGCCACTTTATGAAGTGATATAACACTAGCAGTAGAAATCATCAATCAAGAGATAACTAACTGTTGTTTTCCCCTTCACAGTCAGCTCCTTCTCTCTTTCTTAAGAGTAATTTTGAGTATTTAAGAGGCAATTACCGTAAAGCTGTTAAGCTTTTAAACAGTGCCAACATCGCTGAACATCCAGGCTTCATGAAAACAGGTAAAATAAACCCCCCTTCGCTCTGCAGGTACTTCAATGTCTAGTACAATAGGACTACTTGCTGATATCAATTTTAAGGATATTAATGATTACTTAACAATGTCAGCACTGAAAGTCATGGGTTTATATGCTGGATGTGTTTCATCTTTCTTCTTGTACTCTTTCACATAACACTGTGAATTTTCATTGAACATTCTTCTACAGAAAGCCATGATTGTCCATGAAAATGGATTTATGAAGCTGTGTTATATTTACAAGGCTCATAATTGAGTCTCTTAATAAATAAATGAAACAAAAGGCAACTTATTAGATCTAGAACTGAGGCCTCTCTGGCAGTTTTCATGCTTAAATTTCTCTTTGATTTAAATTTTTTTGAAAGTTTTACTGTCACATAACTTCTTTGCTTTAGCTTTTTTGCACAGTATAATGTTCACTTAGTAGCCTTCCTAGGCTATGACTAAAATAATGTCTGTTTAATTTGCTAATGGTCTGGTTATTTGGATTTTTAGAGTGGTGGGTTTTTTTGGTGTGGTTTTTTTGTTTGGTTGGTTGGTTGGTTGTTTTGTTGTTGTTGTTGTTTTCTTTATTATTCATGTTAACCCTGTAAAACTTTAGTCACCAGCAGATAAGTGAAAAGTTCAATTTTTTTCTAATTTATTATTTAGAAAGAACCTCTCTGTGTTACCTGAACATATGTTTAGGAAGAAGAGTGCATTTCTTGCTTGTATGGTTGGCATAAATATATGTGTGTTATGAGACACAACACCCTCATCCATTAACATTTCACTGAAAAGTGTGTTTAATAGACTGCCATTACATGGTGACCCATGAGAAGGTGGTTGGAGCATTTCATGGGGTTTAGCAACAACTTTCACTTTCTGAAGATGATCCTTTGTTGTTTTCTCAGGTGAATGCTTAAGGTGCATGTTCTGGAACAATCTTGGCTGCATCCACTTTGCAATGGGAAAGCACAATTTAGGAATTTTTTACTTTAAGAAAGCCTTGCAAGAAAATGATAATGCATGTGCACAGCTGGGAACGGGCAGCTCAGATCCAGGTAAGCAAGAGATTAAAATAGATGGTGGAAGAGGGGTTGGCAAATCTAGGAAATAGAGAACAAAAAGTTGGAATAATTATCAGCAAAATTCCCCTTCCATCTCTTTGTGGAGGGCAGGGTAAGAGGGGTGCGAATTTTGATTGTAACCTCCTGTAAGAATACAGTTGCTGTTGCCAGAAATACATGATGATGATGATTAAATATGTTCTTTATTTTTTTGTTTTTCTTGATGTACCATGGTGCTGGGATGGTTACTTCTCTTGTTTATAGACTTTGTCCATCAGTTAGGGAAGTATAACCAAAAAAAGGTTTTGTGACCTATTTTGCATAGGTTATTTATAGTCCTGCTGACAATGTGTAGGATCATCAGGGCATGAAGGATGCCTTCTCCATATTCTGGGTAACCAGGTCTCCTGTTTCCTTGTGGAGTGGGGGCTCACACTATCCCTGGTCTTCCTTTTATCACCCACCTACCTATGGAAGATTTTGTTGTTGCCTTTGATGTCCCTGGTCAGATTTAATCCTGTCAGGGCTTTAGCTTTCCAGCCTGATCCCTGGTTACTCTGTTTCTCTGTATTACTCCTAGGCTACTGGTCCTTGCTTATACCCTTTGTAGGCTTTCTTTTTGTATCTGAGTTTGTCCAGGAGCTGCTTGTTCAGGAGGCCTCCTGGCATGTTTGCCTGACTTATTTGTTGGGATGCATCACTCCTGAGCTTGAGAGAGGTGATCTTTGAATATAAATCAGCTTTCTTGGGCTCCTCTTCATTCTGGGCTTGATCCCAAGGTATTCTATCAATTAGACCCCTGAAGATGCCAATGTCTACTTGTCTGAAGTCCAGTGTAGTGAGCTTGCTGTCCTAAAGATCTTTAACTCTACTATTTAATGGTCCCAACCAGCCCCTCCTTGTTGGTGAGAATGAGGTCCAGTATAGGACCTGTCCTCATTGGCTCCTTCAACATTTGGAGAAGGAAGTTATCATAAACATATTCCAGGAATCTTCTGGATTGTTTATGGCCTTCTGTGTTGTCCCAGAGAACAGGACCAGGGCTTGTGAATGTGAGACCTATGCCATCTGACTATAGAGGGCCTCATCACACAGTCTTCATCATTTCATGATGAAGTTACAATTGTTTTAATTTCTTGGTTTCTTTAAAATATACTCACAATCGGGCATTTTATTGTTTTTCCCATTTCTCTCCGGACCTAAGTGCGGCCTTAGGTATTAATGTGAAGACAGAAAGCATTTTATGCTTGTTAACAGCAAAGCGGTTTTCTTCTCGAATCTGTATTCTCTAGAATGTGTGTAGATGTGTATTCTCACAAATCTGGGAATCAGTATTACTGTGTAACACTTAGCTTCTGTGATAAAGAATGTATGAGGTTAGCATTTAATGTACTTCAATCTTTATTAAGAATACAATTAATTTGTCTTTGAAATAAGTTTTGGTATGAAAGAAATTTACAATTCTAAGGGAGGCTACTGGATTTTAGCAATGGGAGAGGGGGTTTTGGTAGCTTTGGGATGTTTCTCACAGCTTTCCTCTTAGAGTATTGTGCTCTCTTGAGCTGCTCATCTAATATGATGTAATCCTTTTCTGCAGGTAAAAAATTTTCAGGGAGACCCATGTGTACACTACTGACTAACAAACGATATGAGTTGCTGTATAACTGTGGAATTCAGCTCTTGCACATTGGCAGGCCCTTAGCTGCCTTTGAATGCCTGATTGAGGCAGTCCAGGTTTATCACTCAAACCCTCGTCTGTGGCTGAGAATAGCAGAATGCTGCATTGCTGCCAATAAAGGGGTAAGTAGCTTTGGAAAATTCTTCTAAAGAATGGCATATGGTTACAAAAATCTAGAACTAATAACCTACAGTTAAGATGGGTATTTTGAAGGCCTGATGTTGTAACACTTCTGTAAATCCAGATTAATTATTTCTTGTGTATATGTATTTTTATCTTTAATCTGGAGCTGCGACAGGTGAAGGGAACTCTTTGCATGTAGACTTTTTCTCTTCATGCAGTCAAAGTTCACCTGAAGTTTCATTGTTTCCTCCTCACTCACTGTCACTAGAGATTAGAGCAGAGTGAAACTTTGTAGTGTGGGTAGCCTGAAGGTGACAGAGGCTGAGGAAGCAGAGATCAGCCTTCTCCATCCTGAAGCTGTTGGGATCACACCTGCTGGGAAACTGAATCTCTAATTGCTGAGTCTTCACCTTATTCTCCTGGCAAAGTTGGTGGAAACCTGCTGATGGCAGGCATATTGCATGTCCTCTGGGACATCTTGTTTTCAACCTGTTGATCCATGTATGTTTAGGATAAATCCATATGATTAAATTTCCAGGGCTGAGGACAGGAGTGTTTCTTCTTAGAAGAAAAAATTGCACCTAAATAGTACATCTGTGAATTAAGATACACTGTTCTTGATTCCCTGTAAAACTGTAATTCACCCCTTAAGTGTGGGGGAGTGATGATGGAATCTGTAATTGCATGATCCTATGCAGTTATTCCTGCAGTATGCCCATTTCACTCCTTTACCCAGGATGTGTGGGATGAATTGAACAGCTATATTCACTCTATTTTCTCCCCAACCCTGAATTCTGTTTTTCCTCTCTGGATGGCCTTTGTACATTTATTCACTGCACTGTCCAAATCCAAAATTAATAACTTTTCCCTTGGGAATTTGAATAATACTCAATATTTCGGTGTCTCTATTTCAGAGAATTTAAAGATACAACTTTATAGGAGAGGTTTGCTTGTATATTGATTTCAGAGGCAGAGCACTGAAGATTCAAGAGTGTTGGGTCAAAACTGGACTGACTGTGATTCTGTGTGTGCTACTTGTCAGATTGCTGGAGTTTTATAAAGCATGGCAAATGCAGGAAGAACAGTTTTCTTCAAACTAGTTTTGCAATTTTCTGTATCCATCCTACTGGGCACAAGGCACACATAGATAAAGAAGACACAGCTTTTCACTAGAGATGATCATATGAGTATGAGAGTGGATTAGCTTAGGTTTTGTGGCAAAAATCCAGAGCTAGGATTCCATTTACAAGGACAGTGTTTAGAAGTCTGGAAAAGGGAAATACACATCCTTATGGGGCACTTCCCTATTTACTGCAGACTAGCCAAAGTAAATTATGCCAGGTTCCTGAGGCTTTCTTCCTGTACAGTTATGATGATGTGTGGAGAGCTTGAATTCATGTCAAAAAACCAGCTTGTTCCCTAAATCTGTAATCTTAAGAGAAAAAATCAACTTTGGATGCTATTAATATTAAAGGCAAAGAGAAAGTGGTTTTGAATTGTTAGATTTGCAACATGACAAGTGAAGCCTTAAGGTCAATAATATGTTTAATTTGACCTTGTAACTCAATTTGCAGTAATATTCCTTTATATCTAAGCATGGATTCGTATTTATGCTCTGAACACCATACAGAAAAGCAATTTCACTGCAGCTGATTTTCACCTGCTTTAGTATTTTAATTTATAGAATACAAATGGAAGAAGATTCCCTTTTAAACACCTGCATTTCAAATACCTTTTTTGAAATATGTGCTTCATATCCAAACTCAGTGTTTTTAATTTGGCAGTAAATGCTACTCTGTCAATATTTTTACGATCGATTCTGATAAATTTTTTGAAAAGTGATAACTACTGAAAGTCTAGATTTAGGATAAGTTTTTTCTTAAAACTGCAACTCTTCATCACTCACTAAACTTAACAATGAAGTTATGATGGCTCATGGTGAAACAGCCAAACAAACCTCAGTAAACATGGTGTAGAGATAATTCTTGGGACTGACAATTAGGGTACTTTAAGTTCATTTGACCCCTGAATGTGTCTGCATACCCAACAATCCATTAAACAAGTTAATTTAATGTATCTTTGCATATGTTGTTGTTCAGCTTTGTGCTCCCCATGGAACAGTTTGGGAGCAGCTTTTCCAAAGAGCATGATGAGTGCTGTGTAAGCAGGGAGAGAAGATGGCAAGCGTTACAGTGCCAAGTCTGAATGTTATTTGGCAGATCAAATTATTTCTTTTTAGATATCTTGTCAGTTCTTTTAATATGACTTGGTTCATTGTTCTTTTGCTTTCAAAACAGAGGAGAAACTAGGTCAGTAGGCTATCAGACAAGCTGTCAGAACTAATCTGTGCTTACACTGTGTGCAGTAAAACCCCTCTGCAACACAAAGACAATAGAAGGTGCCTGATCCTTCATTGTACTTTAGATTTAAAACTGTATCCATTATTCTTATATTTGAGCAGGGTTCAAGGTCTTCTTTCAGCCTTCACTTATTTTGTCAAGCTCACATTCAATAGCCTTGATATTTAAGCTTTTTTTTTTCCTTTTTCCTTTTAGACATCAGAACAAGAGACTAAAGGTCTTCCCAGCAAAAAGGGGATTGTGCAATCAATAGTAGGTCAAGGCTACCACCGTAAGATAGTCCTAGCATCCCAGTCCATACAGAATGTTGTTTATAAGTGAGTATGTTTCCCATGGGTTATTTATTTTATTTTTATGGCTTTGTTAAGGATATATATATTTGTTTATCAGAGATTTTAAAACTGTTGTGGAATAACCATTCTTCATGTAGTGAAGAGAGGCATGCTAAAATTCTTGGTGAGTTTTAAACATCATTTTGTGCCTCCTCTGTGATAGCCAGCAGAGGGCCTAACTGTGTGTTTATTCTAAGTAAGATGAACATTAAAGCTTAAAATTTGTGTATCTGAAATTTTTATTTTCAGATAGCTAAATCTGTCCTCTTTTTCTCACCTATATAAAAAATACTTTTTTCAGTAATCCACTTTAGAAAACTGTAGGAAGAATCTAGTTGCTCTGTTATAAAACTTCAATACGTGAAATCAAGAAATTATGTGGTTGAATCTATTTGGGCATCATGATGTATTTTCAATATGTAAAAATATCAAGATACTACATCCTCATAAATTAAATTTGGTATATTAAAACGTTATTTAGAATTTTTAGAGGGAAGTTTTCTCTGCATTCAGATATTTCTGGAGCTCTGCTTTCATTTTTGATTTAGTAGGATTGCTACTCATTGATCAACTCCTGTGTCTCTTTCAGTGATGGGCAGTCCTCAGCAATACCTGTAGCCAGCATGGAGTTTGCAGCAATTTGTCTAAGAAATGCCTTGCTGCTACTGCCAGAAGATCAACAGGAGCCCAAGCAGGAAAATGGATCTAAAACTAGTAATCAGCTGGGGGGAAATACAGAAAACACTGAAAGCAGTGAAGCATGCAGGTAAACAGGATTGAATATAAACCTTTCTTTTTGTCCAGAGTAACTCTGGGCCCACAGTCTGTGTCTGCTGCTTACCTTGTTTTGCCAGCAGAAAAAGAGAATATATTTGTAAATTCTCTTAACAGTGGTGGCCTGTTCAAGGAAATTGTTTAGTTGCTTGTTGTTTTAATTTAAGAATAAAATACTGAGTTGATTCCTCCCATCTCTAACAACTTTTATTAAATTAGACAGTGAAATTATTTTTTTCCCCTTGGCCATCTTTTTTTCTGTGCTGCAAATGTTATGTTTTCCCACACCCTCCTGCTGTGCATATTGGTATTTCTCTAATTGTAAGTGAAGTTTCACATGTTACAGTGATTTTGTGTGTGTGCACACGTGTGCCATGTATTTGATTCAATGTATGTATGAATGTCTGGAAACTCAGTTGTAAACATTTCCTCATGATCAGATTTGACATTCATCAGCCCTAGTTATGCTTTGTTGTGTTTGCATTAAAATGGGAAACTAGATTTAGACAGTAAGTAGGAAAGCATGGAGCTATTGCTTAATAAATCACATTTTGCAGACAAGGATTTAAGAAAAATCTTTTTTGTCAATAAAGTTTCAGAAAAAGTAGCTTGTAGACAGTGTATGTTAAAGGAAGGTGGTTTAATTTATTGCATCACCTCATACATTCTGTACTTCCAGAATAAGAGTAACTTTTGATCATAGTCTGCACTTCCATTAAAGGCCATTTTGGAAATGTTACAATAACTCATCTGGAAAAAGTGTCAGTGGTAGAACTTGAACCTTAGAGAGTAATGAAAAAACACACTGGTTTTGTCAGACCAGGGTACAGATAAATGTTAAGAAAAGATCCATTTGTCACAAGGCAGGATTTACTGCACACATACTGTGTTGTGTAGGCACAAGGTGCATCCTCATATGCTAAGGTTGTCTGGAGCTAGGCTGTGCCTGGGGGTCAGTGGCTGTTACTGTTACAGCAATATTTGAAAGCTGTTCCCTAAAATCTTGTTTTTCCAATTACAGTCTATCTTGTGAAGTGACCAAATGATTTATGAAAGTCCGAGGGGGGAGGGGGTGATTGTGGGTTTTTATTTTTGTTTGGTTGGTTGCTGTAGGTTTTCTTTTCTATTTCTCTGTACTAAGGTTGGAGGTTCTCTGGCACGTATGTATACAGCTGATTGAGATGAAGCTTCTCTGGTTTAAATGGGACTTCAATTACAAGCTTTTGGGGTTCACTAAGGGGCAGTGATGAAAACAAAATGGTGGCCCATACTCAGACAATACCTCCTTTTTATTTTATTTTTATTGGGGTAGTTTTTGTTTATTTTTGTAGGAGTGAGGAAAGGAAAACATGTCCTGTATGGGAAGATCCTTTGCTACCTTCTGCTTTCAAAACCAGATGCTTCTTCAGCTGAAAAAAAGCTAAAGAAAGGACTCCCTCATATCTCCCAGTAGTCATTGCCAATTTCAAAATATCCAACAAAGGAGGCTGTTCTTGAATTTCTGTGTCACATTCTGAAAGGTTCTCTAAGGATTTGTTCCTTCTGACAAGGGAACCTCTGTGAGAGACCAGTAAAACATACAAGGCATTTGAAGAAAATCACACTAATTGAACAGGATGGTTTTAAAGCAAATCCCACTAATTGAGCAAGCTGACTCTTAAGGCAGATTCTTCTCTTATTCATAAGAAAACAGTGAATACTTTTAGTGGTTAAGGGTATTTTTTAAAACTACTTTTTGGTAAAGGCATGAAGTATATACTCTGCAGCAGTATTGAGTATGGATTTCCTTGGAGTTTTCTGTTGTATGTTTTGAATGTTGAAGTTATTTTACCTATTTGTAATAGACAGACATTAAGTTCTTGTTAAGCAGATACATTTAGTGTCGATTCTGAATTTTCTTTTAAATCTTTTTCTAGACCTTGGTCTCTCTCTGCCAAGATAGCATTAGCTATCTCTTCAATTCTCATTCCAGAAGGAGGTTCTTTGAGCTTATTAGAGGGTGACGTTTCATACTTCTTAAATAGAATGAATGGTCCCCAAAAAACCCAGGTGTAACTTTTTAGAAAGTGGAATTTTATTTGGAAAAAGAAGAAAAAAAGGGAAAAGGAGACATTTTGTAATATAGGGTAGCTAAAAGTCTAAAGGAAGCTGTAGCACTTTGTGGGTTATCTTTCTAGAATATTTATGTAACTAGTTTTTAAGATGTCTAGAGAGAAAACTAGTTTACTGCTTTTCTTGCAGGCTAAAAGAAGAAAAGCTACAAATGCAGCAAATTCTGTGTCCCTCCAGTTAAAAATGTTTATCCTACACTGAACTTCAAAAATAGCTCAAGGCTGTGAAGAATGGTGTGGGTTGTTTGGTCTGCCAGTCAAATCCTTTCCAGCAAGTGTCCCACTTCTTCCTTCTCAAATAGAATGGTTAGGATAAGAACATGTGCCTCAATCTCTCATAACAATTCTCTCTTTTTTAGACTTCAGAATCTTTTATGTTCTTTTAAATGGAGTGAATAAATTCACTGAGAATTTTTAAACTGCTTATTATAATAATACACTGTTTTTATTCTAGCAATAAAAGTCACGAAGGGGATAAATTCATTGCAGCTCCTCCCTCTTCACCTTTGAAGAAACAGGAATTGGAGAATTTAAGGCAAGTAAATAATATAAAATATCCGCCATTAAACAAGCCTCTTCCTTAATTGTGATTCCTAGGGTTTTGTGGATTTTTGTAGATGTTGAATTGTAGCTGATAATCTTTTTTTTTTTTTTTCAAATGTATGTGCTTCCTTTCTGCTGGGCTTTGAATCTGAAAGAAATAGAATCCATCCAGAATTTCACCTTAGGTAGATCAGTCTGTTTGATCCCAGTATTGTAAGTTTGGCCTTTCATATTGGGCAAAGCTGAAAATACCAAGTCAAATAAGGACAAATCTAAAAACCTGAGAATGGCTGTTGGCATTGGTGGAAGGGGATGGAAATTACTCTATATACGTTTTCCCTTGAAAGCCACAATAAGGCTAGTTTGGAATTCAGTCCCCACATTATATGTTTGTTGGATGGGAAAAATGAAAATGGAAAGCAGGATAGTTGCTTTTACCAATGAGAATGGTGTTTGTTTCAGCAGGAATAAATCCGGTTTGTGTAAAATAGAAAGCAAAAATATCTCTCTTCAGGCATTTGACTTTCTCACAATAGAAAAACAGATAAAATTTCACTGTAGATTTCTTATGTGTTCTCAAAGATCCTTAAACTGCTTGTTCAGGAAGTCTGAGTGTTCTCCAGATAGAATAACTCATATGTGTGTAAATAAGTCTCCTGTTATCTGGAGCCTCTTTACTTTTCCCCAACAAGATTACCATTTACTGGCAATGTTAATTATTTCAGGTGGCTTCCAGCCTGTTGAAAATCTCTTACTATAAAGCTTGCACCTGTTTAGAAAAAAGCAATCTGTTTTAAGTTTCCATTATGGACCAAGCATACAGTAATTTCCCACTTGAACTCTTAGGTAAACATTCTGTTTCAGCCTAACCCCAGGTAACCTATGTTTTATAATGACCAGCTTAACCTTTCCTTTGCTCCACTACATGTAGCAAATCTTCTTGTACTCATTTAAAAGCACTTCAGGAAGAATCTGTGAGGCGACATCAATTATTTATTCTGAAGTGGTACAAGAGTGTGCTACTTGAAATAGAACATGCTGGATTAAAACCAGTGATGTGGGTTGCTTGTGGGTTTTGTGGGTTTTTTCTCCTCCTGGCTGTTGGAAATGTGGCTGCCACATGTCAGAATTACACGGTGTCACTTTGTGATTTTATTTTTTTTTAATACGTAGTCTTATCTTTCACAATCAGCTGTTATCTACTGATGAAATCTGACAACATGTCAGGAAAAACTTAGCAGTTCAGCAAGAAGTGAGCTGCTTCTGGTAAAGAACTTCATATAAGGAAAGGAAAAGCATTTATTTATTCCCCCCACCACATGCTTTGTTTTAATCTAGAGGACTACACATTCCTAGAAAGTGATTCTGCTGAAACTGTTTCTAAGCTTCTGGAGATGTGAATAGCAAAATACATTGCACTCAAATAGTAGTCTTGTATTTTTACATTGTAATTGGTAAATTCCTGTAGCCTTGCTCACTAAGGAGCTAAGTAAGAAAATAGAAATTCTTGTTGAGTTGGGGGAAAATTAAGAAAAAAAAATTGTGGATGTTGTCAAGGATTGTTCTAAGGAATAATCCTATTCAGTTTTTTCTCTGAGTTGAAAAACCTCTTGCTTCTAGAACTGGAAAGGGACTGTGAATGCTTTTTTTGGATGACTTTATACAGTTCCACATCCTTGTAAGAGTTCAAAATGCCTGACTTACCTTGGCCCCCAAACGATTTTTAAAAGCTAAAATTACCATCTAGAATAGGTTTACATGTCCTACATATGGCTTGATACTTCTGCAAGAATTGGTTGAGTGGACTATTCTCATAATAAGCAGTAACTCAATTGCAGGGTTTTAAAAGCAACAAGCAGTAGTCTGAGGACACCAATCAATGCTAAGAATTTATGCATTGGCAGTAGAAACTCCAGCTTTTTCTTCTGAGTTTCTTCTAAACAATTTTCCTTGCTGTTTCTCACCCTTGGACAAACCAATTCCCCTGCTCTGTATGTTCCACATTCCACAACCACCTAACATTGTTTGGATACATCAAAAGAAAAGTTCTGGTAGACCACAGCACTACATTTTGTGGATTTTATTGTAAAATTTTGTGGATTTTATTGTAAAAGTTGAGATGGACAGCAACAGACCTTATTCTAGTCTTTCTTCCTAGATTGAAGGTCTTCGTGTGAGAACCTTAATTTTCCCCCTCAAAGCAGATAAAGGAATAATTTGGTCATTTGTTTTCTCCACACTTAGCCAGTTTTGCCTCAGTTATCTATTTAAAGGTCGCAGTGGTCTGTTTGGCCCTGTCATGATAATAGAAGCTTACAGTGATCATCACCCATAGCTGCTTCACTCTCTTCTTCCTCACTCTTAGTCACTGTGTAGTTCCTCCCCATCTCCCTTTTGCTGGTGCTGATTTTCCCCATGGAATAAGCATAGTCTGCATTCTGTATTTCTTAATATTTTGTATTGTTTGCCTGTGTTGAAACATAAAAAGTAGATAGTTTGTATCCATTGTTGGGTTTAGCTATTTGAGATTATTTCAGATTGGTGACGTTCTCTTAATGGTTTAGAAGTGTCATTTGTGGTGCTTTCATGCTAAGTTTTGAAGAAATGGATTTGTTCTGGCCTGCCATTTCCCTCGGAAATAAGGCAAGTCAGATGTGGAGTTTGGGTTCCATAAACTTACAGTCTGTGTGGGCTGACAAATCCTGTTGCCTAGACCTACACAAGAGGCTGTTTGACATAATCTGGCAGTTTAAAAAAACATTTTTCTTTTTCCTAGTGCAAAGGCAGTTTTATTTCGGGCATGCGGAGGCTCGGTGATGCTGGAAGTCTGCCGTGCTCAAAGGCGACCTGTGGAGTTCTGTCAGAATCCTGACCGGGGTGAAAAACTAGTTTGTCTTTTCCCTTGTGGTGCAATTCTTCTGCTCCGCTTGGCTGTCAGCTCTCCTGAGCGTTTGGTTCAGCCAACTCAACAATGGAACCAAGTGCAAGAACACAACTGCAGGGCAGGAGACCTGAATGTTTGCCTCCTTAAGATGACTGTTGCTGAAGGCTTTTGCCCAAACAGTGGCTAATGCTTTGAGCAGAGGAGTAGGTTTCATCCTGTTGTGTGATTTGAGCGTGTGTTGTGTTTGAAATTTACACTTGCAAAAATAAAAATAGGCTTTAAAAAAGTTGTGGGAAGTGTAAGACACATTGATGGGAAGGGCAGTAACAACCAACTCTGCAGGCCCTGACTTGAGTCCAAGGGTATTTTGCTGGTGACAGCATCTCTGCTGATTTAAAAAGCTGTACTTCCTTGAGGCAGAGACAAAAAGTGGTTAGTTAGAAGCAGGCTGTTATTACAGAGATTTTGTTTCCCTATTCCATCCCCCTCCCCAGTCACAACCTTTCAGAAATATTTTAGGTTTGGGACTTGAGCTGGGGAAGCTTTCCTCTCCCTCTCTCAAGCTTTTGTATGTGTTCAGATTTGATGTGACATCTGGGCACGGTGGAGAGGAAGTGGGGGGTAGGGGGAAACACTGGAGAAGTTTCTTATCCTGCTTGTGCATAATTAAGGAGCATGCCTCCTGGGAAAGGGGAATAAATGCACCCCAGGTCCTGCCATGAATTACATGACTTACTGCTGGACCGAAAGTGGGCTTGACAGTTGCCAGAAGGTTGGCGCAGTAACAGCCCGCCTACCAGCGGGAGAGCCAGCGGCTCTCCTCCCATCGCTCCCGATGTGAGACCCCACTCAGAGCATCCACTTGTCCTCCCTGGAGAAGAACAGAGTCCTGCTCACAGCAGGGTGTCGTGGGCAGAGCCTTGTGCCCTAAGGACAAGGCAGCCTGCACTGAATGATGTTTCACCAAGTGGAAAATATCCCCAAGAACGGTGTTGGGAGAGGGGGGCAGTTATTACAAAGTGTGAAGCTTGGCCTAATGATGGCGTCCTGATGTGGGGTTATTGTTTGAAGATGGAAAATGTGAGTAGTTCAGATTTCATTAGAAGAACTGCCAGAGATTTTCTGGTTTTGGAAAGATAAGCAAGTCTGTGATGGCAACAAAATGCCATGGATCAATTAGAGTCTTGGCACTGGGTTACAGCCCTCAATTGAACACAAAACTGGAAATGCCAAATTCTCCAGCCCTTGTCTCCCTGTGTGCAGACATTGTACAATAGAAGAGTGAAGTATGTAACACATTAATTGATAGCTACTGTGTGTCTTACAGCAATCTAGAAATCTGCTACTATTCTCTACAACAGAAGATAAGGACAGAGGAGTACAAATTAGAGTGCAAGGCAAGACCAGTAACAGGAATGTGAGAAAGGGAAACTGTACATGAGAAAAATGACACATGGTGAAATCCATCTTGTTGTCTGTTATTTATGATGAAAACTGCAAAATTTTACTGAGCACACCATGGTGATCCTTGGTTTATATTGGTAGGACAATTGAGCCCATAAATAATGAAAACTCTACTTCATAGTTAGATGGGAAGTCATTGAATGTTTGATTTATTTCTTTAGCACTAAACAAAGAAAATTTAACAGGTGTATTTGGAATCAGAGAATTCTCCAATTAACATATTGTCTCTCTCCCCCTCTTTTTTTTTTTTTTTTTTTTTTTTTTTTTTTTTTTTTTTTTTTTTTTTTTTTTTTTTGTCTGTTTCCTTCCAGGTGCTCGATCCTTGCATGCAGTGCTTACGTGGCTCTGGCTTTGGGGGATAACCTTATGGCATTAAATCATGCAGACAAACTTCTGCAGCAACCAAAGCTCTCAGGGTCTCTTAAGTAAGTCTGATGGGGCAATTTCTTCTTTCTCAGCCCTGTTTTTTGCTTGGCCTGCTCCTGTTCTTGTTGAAGCCCTGACTAAATGTCCATTGACACACAGGAACATGAATTCCCTCCTTTGTGTATGAATTCCATGTAATCTGGAATCAATTGCTGCTTTTGTTGCTGTTTCTCCAGCTCTGGGTTCCATGCAGCAGCAGGACCATCAGGTTCTCTGTCGTAATTCACTGTGGGGTTGCATATGCTTGGCACAGCACAAGGGGCAGGGATATGCAGCTGTGGGTAGCCGACATCAGCCCAAACCACATAGCTGAAAGATTACTTATGAAACTACAGCCTCAGAGAGAAAGGTTTGCTCCATCACTCAGGGTAACACATCTTGTGTGTGCAGGACTGTCAGTTCACCTGCTACTGCTGCTTATATAGGTTCCATTCTTCAGTTTCTCTTGTTCACCTCTCATTCAGCACTGTATTTTTTGAAGGATATTCCAAGCACATTCTTTTTCTACCTACCAGTTCTCATACAGCTCTATAAATTCAAAAAAAGACAACTTCAGTCCTGTCCTTCTGACACCATGCATTTAATGCACAGGATAAAGCGGTTTTTACAGTTAGTAATGTTTTTCAAAGCTAGTAGTGTATTTGTGAAAAGCAAGGTAACTTGTGCTTATTTTTATATGCTGACTCCATGCTATAAACTGGTCCATGCCAATTAAATTCTTCGGCTCCTGTTCTTCACACTACTCCAGGAGCTCATCCTTTTGCACAGTCATTGTATTAGCAAGATCTTTGAGGAGTTTGCAAGATAACACATAGTTTTGTGTTACTGTTATGTAATGAAGGAAATAATAGGTCTTTTGCAAAGACAGAGAGGTGTGTATCTTGGTCCCAGGAAAATAGGTGCTTTATTTTTATTGAATGTAAAATAATGTAACACTTCAAACTGTAGTTAATATCCATATTCTGGGGTGTTTTTTCTTAATTCTCTGAATAAAGCCTCACCAATGTACTTTCTCTGTAGAATGGCAACTCCTATGCATGGATGAATTGTCATTATTCAGGTGTGGATTTTTTTATAACTTCGGTGCCTAAAAGCAGTAAATGGTAGAATTGAGTATTATGACAATGCCTTATGAGCAAGTTAACTTCCATGCAGGTGTTCCCAGTACTAGTTCCCATGTGCTCACATTAAAGACTGCATTGTTTGTCTCACATAACAAACTGTGGGGATTGCTGTGCTGACATTTGTACCCTGACCCTTTGCTGTTGTAGGTTTCTTGGGCATTTGTATGCAGCAGAAGCTCTCATCTCTCTAGACAGAATATCTGATGCCATCACTCACTTGAACCCTGAGAATGTCACTGATGTTTCCCTTGGGATCTCTTCAAATGAGCAGGATCAAGGTTAATGCATTTACACTTCATTATAACTGGTTATGCTTTCAACTGCCTTCCTGCTGTAACTTTCTAGACACAAATATAATGATGATTAAGACATCTTGTTTTAAGACCTGTAGGTTATTGCAGATGGGGGAGGGTGTTGTTTGTGTTTTTGTTGTGTTTTTATTTTCCTGGCTTCAGTTCCTACTTTGTGTTTGGTGTGTCTTTTCCTCGTTTGTCATTCCTAAGAGGCAGTTAATTCTGTAGCATTAATAGGACTGTATATTTTAATATTCTGACTTGTTTGAAGGAAGTTTTTGAAAGCTGCTTTTGTTAAATGTGCTATTATACTTAAGTTTGGGTTTTATACCATCTCTTCCAGCTTTCTGGTCTTTAAAACAGGCTTTGTCATACCACCAGTCTGCTTTAGTGAGATATAGGACTGGGGAGAACTTCGTTAATCTGTGTCTTAGTCTTTTTGTTGGGAGTGTGTATTCTCTAAGAGGAAAGTACTTCAGAACCATCTGTATAGTGAAGTCTACAGCAGCTCTGATTCCAGTGACATGCCAGCAGTTTAAACTTCACTGTACTCATCTGCAAATCTAAAAGCACAGCACTGAAGATAGGAGGTCTTAAATAACATAAACTCTTTAGTAAACTGATCTGTTTTTCCTCTTTAATGTCAGACTGTGAAGAAAGCAGAAAATTTGTATCTTTGTATTATTTTTGTAATAACCTTTAAAAAAAGGTCACAGAACATGATGCATTTGTGTATTTGTTTTTTTCTTTGCAGGGTCTGACAAAGGAGAGAATGAGGCAATGGAATCTTGTAAGTACCAGCCACTGAATTCGGTAGAGTGCAAGAACGAACTTGGTCAGCTGGAATAAAAGTGTAAGAAAAAAGATTTTTTTTTTTTTTTTTTTCATTGCAGCTGGCAAGCAGACACCACAGTGTTACCCCAGTTCTGTCACATCTGCACGAACAATGATGTTATTTAACCTTGGAAGTGCTTACTGCTTGAGGAGTGAATATGACAAAGCTCGAAAGTGTCTTCATCAGGTATGAAAAACAAATCTCAAGGCAGCTTTAGGGACAAATGTACTTCCTTCAGAGTGCCATTCAGATCACAGCAAATTCTGGTGATTTCACAGCCCAAGCTTATTTGCAGACGCTGGTGAGATGGAGACTTTTTTTTTTGTCTTTATGAACAAAATAAAGACATTTGTCTTTGTCTTTTCTCTATCAGAAACAAAATTAATTCCAAATTTCTCACTTGTGTAAAAAGTTCATTACCACTATATGCAACATTTTATTTTCCTTAGGTCATATCAGAACAGTGTAAGATGACTGGGAAGCCTTTTCATGTTTTCTAAGTTTACTTGTTTGTTTGGTGTTTTGTGTGGTCTTTTCAATGTTCTAATAGTAATTGTTATAATTCAGAGGTTTTCTCCCTAGTCATTTAATAACTCATCATCAGAACTATTATCTTTAGGGTTGTGAGGACAAACTGCATTTCTGCTGGAGGTATACTCCTTGTCTGCCTCTTGTGCCAAGAATTCTCAAGTACTGCTTTTGAAATGCTGTCCCCACTTAGCCTGTGTCACATCACTTGGTCTTGCTCATGGCTGAGACCCATCTCTTTCAGTCACAATGTTTCTCTTTTTGCAGCCCCTCTTGTCTGTCAGGAAGACTGCTTGGATGCACTGTTGAGCTACAAACTCAAACAGCAGCTTCCAAATTACTTCACAGTAGTTGTGTATGGGAACAGATTCAAACTCTGTGAGGTTCTCAGATACTTAAGGCAGCTATCTATCACTTTCTCCTCCTGAGGCTTCTTATCATGGGACAGGTGTCTGTACTTGGGCTCTGTAACATCTGTGTTAAAGCCCAAAGGAGTGCAAGGCCACCCATGAATTCAAAATATAGTAGGGCTCTGCATCTACAATAAATTCATTGAGTTTATAGCTGAAAAATGGTTGTATATGGGAAGCTAATGCACAATACTTGTTAACTTTGTTTTCTAAACTTTGGAGCAGTGGAGGTTACCTTCTTCACCTGTCACCTCACCAGGAAACCATGCTAGGCTGGTCCAAGAAATTCAGATCCATATGAACATAAGCACACAGCAGATGGTCCTGCTAATTAGTGTGAAACAATCTTGCTATGTTGATAATCTTGCAGTCTCTCCTTGCATGCTTAAACCTGATGGAGTGTATGAGTTTGAAAAAATCTGGTCTTAGTTGATGAATTGTTGTTTAGTTTTGTTACCTAAGATGGTGGTAGCAATCTTGTCAAGGGGCACTTTCTTTGTGCTGGATCTTTCTCCTAAGCACTTTTTCTCTTTACCCTCTTCTTTTTCAATAAGGCTGCTTCGCTGATCCACCCCAAAGAGATCCCTCCAGAGGCCATCCTGCTGGCTGTGTATCTTGAATTGCAGAATGGTAAGTCGGAAAATGTTCCATCAGCCTAAGTTTGGGATACAAAGGGAGGAGGGCCGTAGTCATTATTCCTACTCTATATAGAGTTGTGCCAGTATTTGGAATGATATGGAAGTGAAGATGCACATACATGAATCCACAGCACTGTAAAATGGAGGCAGGGCTTAAAGGGCCCTGTATGTGCATTTTTACTTCCACAGTTTATTACCATCCTGTTCTTACTCCAGACCTCCTAAGCATTCATTCCTGAGCTGAAGTTTTCTGTCTTGGTGCAGAGGTTAGCAGTCTTGGATAGGCTCCGTAAAACTCTTGATGAGGTTTATACTATTAAGACGGTTTGAAAAGTTTTCTCCGTTAAAAGGAAACCACAATCCAAGTTTCCCAAAGAAGCTGTGTCAAAGCCTGCGTAGCAAGTATGGCAGCAAAGCTTTTAATACTGATAACTCTCTCTTCCACAATGCTTCTTTTGAAGGTTCACTTTGTTTGTATGAGGGGAAAGCTGTACATAATGGGGAACTGGAAAAGTTGCACTTGAATTCTGCAGTGTGAGCAGACTGGTGCAGCTGCTGCTTGAAGCTGTCATGGTTGCAGACCTGTGCCCCTTAGGGGCACTTCATATGCAAGTGTTATGAAATGTTCTGTGTGTCTGTTCCCCTTCAGTGGTGCTGTATTGCAGGCAGGCAGAGGATTGGAGCCTTTGCATTTTAAATTGAGACTTCTGCAAAGCTTTTCTTACAAAGATGTTTCTAAATAGGAATTTTGGAAACCTTTATTTCTGCAACAAAGATGTACAGAGCAGGAGAGTAGAAAGTGGGATTTACATCCCTCACCCTCTAAGTCTGTAACTAAAAGAGGCTAAAGACATTTTTTGTTCTATAAATGACAAATGGTGCATCTTTTCTGAAACTAAAACTTCAGGGAAAGAAAAGTATGAGGGAGAAATACTCTCCTCAGAACTCAGTGTCTTTTCTCCTGTACTTTTACAAGTTTAGTTTTTAACAAAGAATAAGTTTTCCACATATGTTGGTGGTTATGTAATAGACCATACACACAGTTGAAAATCAGATTTTTAAAAAAAAGTGTTTTATCCCCTTGGCATTCACATTGCTGTCTGCAATGTCACAATGTTGAGGGCATTTTGTGTGAGATCTAGCAGCTTATTGTGCAGCTGAAAGAGAGAAGAGGTGACCTTTGGGAAATTAGAAGGTGCTCTGGCATCTTCCAGCTCTGAGGTAAAAGCTTGATGTTTTCAGCTAAGAATAGGTGGACTCAATCAAAACTATTTTTTTTTTTTTCAAATTTCCTGTTGTCTACTGCTCTTCCTATCCATGCCAGCATTTCACTGGAGAGGAAGGACTGCTGGTGTACCTGGCCTGGGCCCAGGGCTGGCTCATCAGCTCTGTCCCTGAACAGTAATTCATGTCATAAAATGGTATTTTGGGTTTTTTTAATTGAAACTTGTCCTGTAGGTAACACACAGTTGGCACTCCAGATCATCAAGAGGAACCAGCTGCTCCCTTCTGTGAAAACACTCTCTGACATGCGGAAAAAGCCTGTTTTCCAGCCAGTCCACTCAATCCAGCCCATTCAGATGCCAGCTTTCACCACTGTTCAAAGGAAGTGAGGGTTGTACTTTAACCTGCTGCTGCCCTGATCATGGGGGTTTGAATTTTTGTATATTTTTTTAACCTAGAACACCTGACTACCCCAATTGCTGGAGTGTGTTTGTTTATGTAAATTTTTAATAAAAGACGTACACCAATATATTTGTTTTGTAAAGGTCATTTCATGAATGATAGGAGGTTGGTACCTGCTTTGAAAGGGAGGGGCAGTTTATTTACAGGAAAAAAAAGGGTTATCCAAGTGTGTAATTCAGCTCTTTTTGAAGAGAATGGAGGGGAGAGCAGTGAGTGGAGAGAACCATTTACCTGAACTAAAGTCCTGCAGTAGGAGCAGTAGAGCTGTTGGTGTTGGCTGCTGCACACACATGTGCCATGCTCTTCCTCAGTGAAGAGAGAACCTGTTTCTTTTGGCACTTTCTTTTGTGGTGTTTTTTTTTTCCCTCTGCCTGGTTTTCCTTTGCCCGGCAGAAAGGTGTAATGGTGCAGGCACAGAGGAAGCATGGGCCTGGCTATATGAAAAAGGTTGGGTTTGGAGTGGTTTTTTTGTAGGTTGGTTTTGTTGGTGTGTTTTGGTGGGGTTTTTTTGTGTGTTGTTTTTGTTTGGTTTTTTTTAGATATTTTTTGGGTGAGAACAGGGTAGTGGAGAGTGCAGGGGTTTGGGGGGAGTTGTGGCAGTTTTTTAATCTAGTTTCCAGTGTAGAAGAATACCACTGTCTTTAAAAAAAAAAAATCTGCCTTTTACTCAGAGGAAGATGGCAGCATAATCAAGGACCCTGTGGTTATCGACTGTGAGCACAGGAGGGGAGGAGCATCCTGCCTTGAGACCTAATGCAGGCAGCATAAGGTAATTGGAGCCCAGCACTCCTTTCACAGTCCCTCCAGGGCTGTTTTGTGCCATTTCAGCTATCCTGATAATCTCCAGCTAGAGCTGAGCTACCACCTTATCTCCCTGTGCTGCTGGCATTGTACTTTGCCTCCAGGCAGCACCAAGAAGGTCACCTCTGCAAGCAGCACCTCGGATTTGGGGCCTGACACTTTGCTCTCAGTGAGTGTGAGGGAATGCTGGTGTGTCCAGGATAAGAAGGCAGCAGGAGAGCCCTGGGTTTGTATCCATCATCTTGAAGAAACCAGCTGACAGATCAGAACGGCCAAGTGTTAAACAATGTGCAAACTGTGGAGTGAGCACAGGTGTGTCTCCAGCAGAAAGCAGGACAGCAACCTTGAGCCCTGCTGTTCTCTGTCGTGTCAGATACCTGCCTGCCCTCCTTGTCAATCCTTCCAGAATACAACCCAGTGGCTGCCTTTTTTTTTTTTAGTAACTTTTCTATCACTGCAAGAGCTGCAATGCACTCTTGTCCTCTGGTAGGGGCAAGCAGTTTAGAAAGACTAGGAATAAAAAAAAGTATCAGGAAAAAGTGATCACCTTTCTGAAAGGAGGAAGAAAGAGAGCTGATATAGCCTTTAGGTCAGAGTAGATTGACTGACTAAATACAAAAACGTTCAAGATGCTCCCTGTGTGGTCCCGGGCCCTGAATAGAGAAGATTCTTCCCCACCCCCCCAGGAATGCGGGGCATTCACATGCAAAAGATGCTCTGGCCGTGCCCGGGCTCGGTGAAGGATGCGGTTGTTTCCCAGATAAGGCACAGCTTATCGAAGCCTTCAGCCAAAGCTCTCCTTGCTCCTGTGCCCTGAGGCACCTCAGCCCCCCACAGCAGCATGGACGTGGTGATGAAGGCTTTCGTTCTCATCACTTACTGTTAACAGAAAGGAAAAAAAAATAAATATCAAAACACACCAAGGGAGCCAGCAGCCAAGGACCTGGCTTCTCCCTCAGCTGCTGTTAGTCTGTGGTAGGAAAGAGGTGAAGGGCATGTGAACGGTGAGCTGTCCTTAGGTGGAGAAACCGGGAGAAGGAGCAGGCCAGGCCCAGCAGTGGGCTAAGTAATGCTTAGCAGTGTGGTTTGGGCCACTTCCTGAAGGAAAGGTGCCTGCCCCTCTGCCCCCACTGTCCCCTTACCTCCAGGATCTCCCCTGCAGCCATGCACTGGCTTGTATTCCCAAAGCAGGGGAAAGGGGGGCATTCGCTTTCCCCCAGCACACAGCACAAGCCTTGTTGCTGCCTCGAGCCTGTTCCTGCACCATGGCCATGGCCACTGCTGTTTCCTCAGAACCTTTAGCCCTGCCCATGGCCCCGGTGCAGGGACTGCACAGCACTCAGTTAGCAGTGTCCTGAACCATCTCCTGGTGTTCAGGGAGCTCCTGGGTTCCAGCTGTCTTCATGAAGAGGGCACAGAGGAGCCAGGGGAATAGAGAGTAACACAGGAAGCTGGGCAAACTCACCTGGGCAGCCTTTGCCCCCACCTCCACAGGCCCTTCTCCCTCCCTCCCTCCCACTTGAAGTGATCTCTCTGTACTCCTGACACGTTGCCAGCTGCTCCAGCAGAAGAAAGCAATGGCCTGGTCAAGGATTTTGATGAATAGAGCACAGCACGGTGCTGAGACCCCTACAGTTGTACAGAAAGCATTTTTGCTTTGAAAAGCTAAAGTAGTAGCCAGCACTTCCAGAGCCTGGAATCCACCTCCACTGCAAACCATGCTGGAAATTCAGTCGGTGCCCTTAATTCTCAAACCTTACTTGAAGAGCATCTTCCTATGCTCACCATTTCTTTTCAAACCTTTTCCAAGGTAGTCAGGAAAAAGGGCAGCTTTCCACTCACCCAATTTCTGTTGACAGCCTGGAAGATGCCAGAGAGACTTATTAAATGTTCTGGTGGCTTTGCTTTACACTGCCATGCAGAAGCATTCTTTCAGTAGCCAAGGTGAAGGAACAGAAACCTAGAAATGGACCTAAAAAAGTAAAACCAGAAACTTTCTGGCAAAATATTGGGAAAAAAGCATGGAGTTTGAAGCAGTGAGTTCAATACCACAACTCTTTCCTCCAGTCATGACAATGAGAACTTTTTCTAATAGCAGACAACTAGGAGGGCTTTTTCTTTTTTGCATCCTGATAAAAGAGAAGGCTTTTTCTGAGTAGTACAGAAGCACACACACACACAGAGTTGCCGTGAAAAAACCCTCACATTTATTTGATTAAACAAAAATAAAATAAACTGCATAGGAACATTTTAAAGTCCAGAGAGACACTGACTTTGTTTTAAGGCTGCCAGTAGCTGATACATCGTCTCCTTGCTACATCCTTCAGCCTTCCCTATGGACCACAAAGATACATTCAGAAGCCTCCATTAACACAAGGGTTCTAACATTTTGTTCACTTATTCTATGAAAAAGTTTGCACATAACCTGTCATGCTTTCTTCCCCGCAGTACTCAACGTGTGACAAGTAAAAATTATATCACTTTTTGTCCGAGCGGAAATGTGATGCCCTTCTTGGAGCATGGCAATTCTTGTCACAGCCTGACTCATTTTCAATTATACACAAAAGCTCTGAGCAGCTCATTAAAAGCAGAGCACTGTCTGTCCTCCTGAGATATTTTATTGTTATTAGGAGAGCAGCATAGTTAGTTACTAAAGGAGAAAAGAAATAACAGAAGAGGAAACTGAGAAAACAAATCAACTAAAGATGCCCAACATCCAAAGACTGACAAGATCAGCCTTGATCCTGATGCACACCTGCACTGAGGCAATGCTCCTTATAAATCAGTAGTGAAAATTTTATAAGATGGGGCATACATCTCACAGCCAATCAAAGGGGGGAGGGCAAGAGGAGAAGAAAAATGCATGTTTGATATTAGTTTAATGGGGCTGAGCTTCATATTGTTCAAGGCTTGCAATTTCCATTTGAGTTGAATTGCAGGCGTGTTTCACACCCTCAACTCCTCCAAGGACCTGTGCACGAAGCGAGCAGGGTATGACAGGTAATGCACAGTACAAACAAGAGTCACAGACGTAAGAAACCCCCACCAACTCAGGTGACTAAGCAAACCTTACAAACTAGTTAAAAACCTCGTAGTCATTTTAGA
Source organism: Sylvia atricapilla (assembly GCF_009819655.1). NCBI lineage: Eukaryota > Metazoa > Chordata > Aves > Passeriformes > Sylviidae > Sylvia > Sylvia atricapilla. Next base: position 41,825,745 of record NC_089140.1, read on the forward strand.
GAGAAAAAAAAATTAACAACAAACCAAGAAACCCAACCCAACTAAAAACAAAACTCAGAAACAGACATCTCTCCCTCTGAAGGAAAAACTACTACATTGTCTGAAAAGTATGCTACAAACCTATAAAAGGACTTTTTTTTTTTTTTTTTTTTTTTAAACTAGTCTGGTAGTTCAAAAGGAAGTTACTTAACTACATCAGTACACAGACACTTAACATTCAGTCAGTAAGGCTCTATGAAAAGAGCTTAAAAAATTATCTACCTGAGTTTGTAAGTTGATACAATCATTAATAGAAGGTCTAAGACCATGCAGGTACACAAAGCATTTTTAGAACCATTATTGGTTGAACAATGATGGAAAAAAGATGCCAGTCTGGCTTGTTAACCCGTAAGATCACTTAGAGACATCAATGTACATTTCCCACCACAACACTTACCAAACCCAACACAACCTACTGTTATTAGGGGTCTCCTGTACCCACTTCTGCCACCCCTTAATATGAACTGGGGAGGGAAGAGGACTTTTTTTCCCTCCAGTAGAGTAGTCTGAAAATGTGCTTCTGCAACTTAACTCCACAGGTATAATGGGGTATGTTGCACATCACTACTTAACTTGCCTAAAACCCCAAGACACTGGTTTTAAACTGCCTCTCCTGAGTATGTCTGAACCTAAGCTGCCCTCCAGGAATAGGAACTTGATTGCTTTGTCATGGTGGAAAAAATCCCATTGAGTCAAGCAAGCTACTAATACAATCACCAAGTCAATAAAATAAAAAACCAGGACCTTATTCCCTTCAAGCATTTGGTATAGCATGGTGTTTAGGGCAATCATAACACCAGTTCTCCCAAACAGGACACATTGGTAAGCATGCATAAAATTTTTTCTCTTGTAGAGAGAAGACCTAAAGGTCTTACAGACATAAGAACACTGCAAATGAACATGAAGTATGTCACGTCAGCCAGTAGTGTCGTAATACTGAACAAAAGTTTACACTTCCATACCTCGTAGTGAAACCAGAACAAACTCGAAAGCATTTCAGGTCTCAGTCCAGTTTGCCTGAACATCTGTTTTTATGTAGAGATTCTCTAGCAAGGGCAGCTTAATATCTCCATAGGCAGGCAGCAAAAACAAAAGCAAACAAAAGCAAGCAGTCGCCACTTAGTATCTCTGTTTCAATTAAAATGCTTTTCCAACAGGCAGGATGAATCCTTCCCCCAGGCAGACTCTCAACTATTTCCCAAACCTGTCTGATGCTAAATTGAGGTAGACGATTTACTTCTGCAAAGTGAGGTAGAACTTCAAGCAAAACATTGTAGTGGCATCTCTAGTTGTGCATTTTGTACCACAGCAAACTGGGTTTCAAACTCCCAAGGACTCAAAGACTAAAGGTACAATATTTGTCTAACGCAAGTACCAGGGTTCCTTTTTTATACAGTTCCAAACTGTTTGTCTAAATATCTCTACTTTTAAATACCCTATTACCTTTTGGCACCATTTGGCTTACACTCCTTTAAAAATAAACAAAACTTTGGCACAATATTTTTTCAAACTAGAACTGAACAAAGAAATCTTATGATCAAAGTTATGGCAAGATGAGCCTATAAACCTGCTCTCTTCAGAAATCAATTTTGGTTTAACTGTAACAAAACAGACTGGGCCCACTTTCCTTCAATTCCAAGGGAATGTCACATCCAAGTGACTTGTTCTTTCTCCCAGGTCGGTTATGTCTGGCCCTAACATGCATTAGTTTTCAGGTGTTATCCTCCTTTCCTCCTTACTTCCTTCAAAAGTTTCAGGTTTATGGGCTTCCTTAAATAAGTTATATTTTAAAAGGTACTAAATAAAAAGGAGTGAGTTATGCGAAGGACCTGCATTGTCAAGTACTGAATCTGCTTCAGTTTGCTACTAAAGTTTCTGCTTAAATATTTCTGAGAAAGGACGAGATTGCTTTCTTTACATGCTGAACACCCCAAACCAGCCACACTGATTGTTGATAACATTTCATCAAGCAAAAGGTTTACAGAGAGCCACTGGTTTAACCTGGCATAGAGAAAATCCTTTGGGAGTTCGAGTAGACAGCTCTGTCCCCCACATTTGCTGTTCCCCGATGAAGAGGCACACACTCACTTTATCCTTCTCCAGGCCATTTCCCCTAGTTAAGAAGGTAACTCTGAATGTTTGTTTGGTTTGCAATCCAGCTTGCAAGCCTTGCTTTTCCTCTCTGCATGCATGCATGTTATGATACTGGGACATTAACCTGAGAACATGCATGGAAAAAGCAGAGCAAGGTTTGAATCTCGTTTAAGTATATTACTTTTTAATAAGCCTCTATAGGGCATCTGACGTTGGCATTGTATGTTAGCACTACTTTTTTTCATTGCATATAAAACACTCCATTTTATAAGCTACAACTACCACTTTTCAATGAGACCAAGTGTGCTTAGCACTATCTATCACAAAGATAAGGAATTCTTTTGGGTAGCTAAATAGTAGTGTTTTTAAAACGAAAAAGCTTCCCAACACATGAGGTCAAACACTCAAGGTTCGGTTTGCAAGCAAATCCCACTGAGTTAAATAGACAGCAACTAAGAAAGAGTTCAAGTCATTCCTCTTCCTGACTGAGCTGGGCTGGGGGGTTGTGCAATGGCTCCATTCAAAACAGCAAAGGGTAATTAACTTCAGTGTCTGTCACCTTCCACATGGTCCAGGCTGGAGGGAGCAAAACATTCCTCCAGCTCAACACAATCCTGACTGCACATGCCTGGAAAAACAACTCCCTTCTAGCCCCAGAGAAGGGCAAACCCCACAAGTATTTAAGCATGAGAGCATTTCTAGGACACTTCAACACTGTCAGCCACTCTGGTCGAAGTATTTAGAGACCTGGCATTTTCATTAAGACATGCTAGGATAAATGCAAGGACACTGCAGACTAAACATTAAAGCTTTTTAAACCGGTTTTCTTTGGTATCTAGATCTTGCGGGCTATTAGTTTTCACAGCCCAAGTTGCAAATAATTCTTGGGCTGAATAATACAAGACAACCATGGACATCTGTCACAACTGTAGGCCACTCCCAAGAAGGGAGGTGTGTACACAGGCAGAACTCGCAGAACTTGAAGGTAAACTAGCTCTCTCCCATACACATTTTGTGTGGCCACAGAAATTTAATAACAGACATCTGTATAAAAGATTATCCTTTCAAAACTGTTTTTAAACCATGCCATCCTAGGATTAAGCCTAACTGAAACACACTGCTTTGAAGAGTTTGCTTCCTTGAGGCTTTGGCTGAAAGGCAGCATAGTTGTTTCATCCAACTTATGTGTTTTTCCTCACCCTTCTTTTGAAAGAGGTTTTTCCATCTCATGAATCTTTCTTGTCTCTTTCTGGTCCTTTAGTTTAAGCCTCCTCTAAAATGGCAGCTCTCTCTGTCTGCACACACCACCTGTATTTCTACAAAACCCAGAAAGTTAACACTCCTTGGAGGGGAAAAGCAGCAAGAAGGAAAGTGCACCTTGTGATTTCTCACGAACTTGTAAAGAGCCTTTCAACCTCAGGTCACTTTTGTGCATGGTGGCTGGCAGAGAGATGAACCCTTTCCTTGCAGGATGGTTAAGGCTCTTCAGACTTTTTGACAACGACCATATTTACATTTCAGAGATCTTCTCTTGCAAACAGTAAGGTAAATCTCATGGCATTTCCAAACCCAAGAGTACTGACACATGAGTTTTTCCACTGCAGAGAGACAGAAGAGCCCTCTGTTCCCCACTTTAAACAATTCTTGCTTGCCAACACCAGAGGGTGAAGCTGCAGGTCTGCAGAGGCCATATCTGCATGAATAGCTAAACCAGAATGCAAGAAATTGAAGAATAAAACCAAATCCTTCAAGGGACTCAAAGTCACGTTTTGCTAAAGAGATCTCTGTTCTCCCCAGAAGTTTCTGCTTCTCAGAACACCTGTTTCTATATCCCCGAAAGGGCAAACTTCCCCCTGCCTCCAAGCTTTTAAGTATCATATACATTAATTTTACACAGGATTCTTTGGTACTGCCCTGGGAAAAAAAGCAGCAAAGTTTCACCTTGATGCAGTTTGCCTTAAGCTGGTACTGGTAACTCTTCACTTGGATCTGTAGCCAGAGATCCTACAGCAGGGAGCTACAGGCCCACCCCACCCACCCTAAAAGCTACAGTAAATATTCCCAAAACCTTCAGTCCAGCTCTTTGGGGAAGCCAGAAGATGAAAAACAAAAAAAGAAACCAACAAAAACCTCATCACTGATAGAGTTATTGCAATCCTCTCTTAAAAAAAAAAAAACAACCCAACAAAAACCAAAAAAAACCACAAAAACAAAAAACAAAAACTAAACAAAACAAAACAACCCAAAACAAAACAAAGCAAAATAACTGTTGACTTCTCCAAAACACACCCTGAATCTCCAAAGCTGTGCTTATTTCTTACTTTTGGACAAAGGTACCACTTCTGTTCTAACAAATTAAAACGTTATTCCCTCAAAGTTTCTCTATGGAGAGGGGCAAAAAACACTAAAGTTATTTCACAAGAAAGTAAATCAAAAGGGTTTGATTTTTCCTGTTTCAACGCTCCTCCCAACCTCTTCTGTTACCTAGATTAGGGGCACTGATAAAAAGAAACAGTGTCTGTTTTCCAAACTAATTTAGCTTTCAGGTGAAAAGGGGTAAAAATGAAATTTTCAATGACAAGACACATTAAAGGAAGCCTTGCTTTTTATCTAAACTTTACAATGACCATGCTAAGCTACTAAAATGAACAATTTGGTTTAAACTTAAAGAATTTTTGTGCATTTTCATCAGCTTCACTTTGTGCTGTTAAATTACTGTGTTTCAGTAAAAAAATACACAGAAATGCCAAAAAAGATGCAAACTTGCTCTTCCTGGTGAGCGAATCCCACTCACTTTCATAAAACGTTCAAAATTGTCTGGGAACAAGATGCTGTGCTCACCAGTAGATCAAACACACTGAGGTATAAAAAGGAGAACAGGAAAAAGTTCTCTGCTGCAGCAGCAATTCAAAAAAAAAAAACAACCAAACAAAAACAAACCAAAACCAAAAAACCACCAACAACAAATGTCCCTCCCTCCCATGTCCCCACCCACAGAACTGCAGAATGGTCAAGAACACAAATTCTCTACAAACATCTACTAGCATTTTCTCCATTTAAAAAGTTACATAGCGCCTTTCTTGGCTTAGTCTAACAGAACTCACCACACAAACCACCTAATGTGCACAGCAACACTTGTTTGTGCATGAAACCCCATCGGGGGAAAGAGGTAAAACGTTCTGAACTATGAGTATGTGGGGATGGGGAGGGGGCGAGAAACCGGGGAGGGAAGGGAGGACAATGAGGTAGATAGAATTCAACTTTACAGGCTCACTCCCTGCAGCAAAGGTAAGTACATTCATCTGTAAAAAAATTAAAGATGAGGTAGGTTTGAATTAACGTTGTATTTTTTCATTTTCTCTTAGAAGAATTTCCCTGAGACAGTTTCTTCCTAATTCAAACACAGATTAGAAGACGAGAATTCGATTGTTTCCAAAGTCGACCACGACAATCATGCCATCAGGGGTGACAGCTATACCTGAAGGACGGTCCATCTGACCAAAGCCGCTTCCCTGAGTGCCAAACTTGCATAAGAAGCTACCATTGGACTCGAATATCTGCACCCGGTGGTTCCTGGAGTCGGCCACGATGATGCGCCCTTCCTGATCCACCGCCACGCCCTGCGGGCGCAGGAACTGGCCGTTGCCGGTGCCCTCGGAGCCCAGGAAGCGCGCTGACTGGCAATCCGGATGGATGACCAGCAGGCGATGGTTGTTGAAGTCCGTCACTACCAAGTGGCCCTCGTGATTGAACGTCACACCTCTGGGGGAATCAAAGTGCTTCCAGAGCGCCCCTTCGAAGCCGTACTTGTTAAGGAACACGCCGTCGGGCCCGAAGAGCTGAACGCGATGGTTCCTCGTGTCAGAGACCAGGATCTTGCCCTCAGCGTTGACAGCCACATCCCATGGGTAATTGAATTGCCCGTTCTTCGTTCCTTTCTCCCCAAACTTCAGAATGAACTGCCCCTCGAACGTGAAGATCTGGATGCGATGATTGTCCTTGTCGGCCACGACGATCCTACGCGAAACGTCACAGGCCACGCCGGCGGGGCGATCGAACTGGCCCGGCCGGGAGCCCAGCGTGCCAAACTTGTGGTGGAAGGTCCCGCACGGCTTGAACACCTGGATGCGGTTGTTACTGCGGTCGGCGACGATGATGAAGCCCTCCTTGTCCACGCTGACCCCCCAGGGGCGGCAGAGCTTGCCGTCGCTGTCTCCCTCGCTGCCGAAGGACAGCCCCGGCAGCCCGATGCCAATGTAGCTGCGCCCGGACTTCACCACCACTTTGAAGGGGCTGTTCTCAATGTGTTGGTTGCACATCATCACGGACACCAGGTGCTCCCCCTCCAGCTGGGGACGATAGCTGACCAGGTAGGTGCCGTTCTGCTGATCGCTGACATCCGCCCCGAAAAGGTTTCCATCCGGCCCCATGACCACGGCAGAGATCATGTCACCCCCCGAAAGGCGAGGCTCCCCGTCGTGGTCGTAGCCCATCACGGTGAACGAGGCCACCTTGCCCTGCAGCGCACGCTTGAGGCCTTCCCCCGTGGCTTTGGTCAAGGGAGCAAAGGCCCCGCTGCTGACAAAGCCCATTGATTTAATGGCCATATACAATGCCTGGTCAGGGGGGGTGAACATGATCCTGTCGTCTTCCTGTGGCTGGAGAAGGCCTCTGACATTCTTGAGCTCCTGCACCTGAGCCAGCATGCGGTCCCGAGCCAGGAGGATATCCATGGTACGACCCTCCTCCAGGACCTGCTGAACAGCACTGATGGTGTTATCCAGCTTGTTTAGGTTCTGACGTAACTTTTCAACTTGCAAGTAGAGTGACTTGGCCTTGACTTGGCGAATCTTTTCCACCTTGTGGAAAAGAGAGAAAAGCATGCTTACACCAGGAAAGACAGACCACAACACAGATTTCCTTCCGTCTCCCTTCTACATAAAAGCCAGCTGGACAGTTATTATAGCATGCTGACACATAGCTGCAGAACAAACCTCTAAAAATCACAAAGTAGGCAAGAAGAAACAAGGAAAACTGATTACTTATCCAAATTTAGGATTATTTGTCTCTCCTACCCTCCAGGCAAAACCATACATTCATACTCTGCTGATCTGCTGCATCACAGTGACATTTGAAAGCAAGAGTCACTTGTTTAGTAATAAGTATTTGCTTCCTCAAATGCTATTCCATTTTCTAGTTGCAAGGTACTCGAGAGATCATCCAAAGGCACATCTCATTCAGCCCCCCAGGGAGGACAGAAGTTATTGTAGCCCCTCTCAAGAAGAGCAGAGGCTGAGGCTTCACTAACCAGAACTGAGATGAGTTTCAGAAGGTGAGCTGTTGTCCCGTGGAGCTGAGGCTGGGAGTCAGCATCAGCTAATGCACGTGGGCTCCTGTCATTCCCCTGTCTGCCAGAACTGTTTCTGTGTGACTGGATAATACCAGACATCTATCTCCAGGGATTTTAGGGTCAAATTATTTTTAATATTTTCTTGAAAATACTGTCAGTCATGCTGAGCTTGTGCTTTAAAACAGGATGCTTTGTAAACATCACTTCAAATAATACAGAAGGTCCCTGCTTGATGGACTGAAGTTGGTGAAAAATGTCTGTTTTGTAACTCATCTATATAAGCCTGTGTCTACCTTTACTCGTGAAAAACCACTTTGGACCATCTGGCAAAGACACCTGCTTTGTAAAACTAACGTAACACGTCTTTGTTTTATTGTTGCAAAAGTACATTTCCTGATGTCTGAATACTTGCCTACCCACAGAACAATATCTGTAATGCATTTTAGTGAACGAAGAAGACACAATGTCTGAAGAATCCTTGGTTAGACACGGACTAGACAACATATGCACAAACATGCATATGAAGTATGTAGGTTTTACCAAGCTGTAAAAAAAAAATACCCAAAAAAACTGGAGATGCTCCTTCCAATAGTTGTCCAAAACAAATTACTGATTTAGGTCTCAGCTTAGTCCTTAGACTCAGCTCTGGTATACAAAACTGTTTATCAACATGCTTAATACAAACGCTTGACAGACTGAGTTTGTTTTGCTTAAATCATTTACCACCACCATGTTTCTTTCTTAAAATAATGTTTTCCAACTTAAAGAGAACTTGCTCTGAGTGCAGATATTCAAACAAAGTGCATTTGTACAGCACCGTAGGATAAAAAGAGCTTAGGGACAGACCTTACTCCTCCTGTACTAGGATTACCTTAAAAGTGAAAGTTGCCAAGCTTCCTGCAGAAGGTTAAAGGTGAAAAGTGAACTCATCTCCCTCAATCCAAAACCTCAAAAAAGCAGCATTTGAAGTACATTAACTATCTAAAGTGTAATTTAAATCTTTCTATTGACACTTACACAAGAAAACAAAGCTTCTCTTGCAGGGGACCATGACCACTGAATTACTTTTATGGAATAAGAAACTTGCCTGTTACTTTCTTTCCTTCTCTCAAAATACCACACATGCATTGTGGATGAAATGAGCCCATCAGTTCAGAATTGTGCAGTATTCTCTTGCTGAAGAGTATGCTTTTCTTATACTAGCCAAAAAAAAAAAAAAAAAAAATAGGGGGAGGATGCTACCTTGATTGACAGTAAGGTTTTTAAGGATGAGGACAGTGAAAGTTGGTCTCACAGAATTTCTACTAGCCTTTCTCAAAACAAAAAAGGGCAGGATAGGATACACAGCTTTGCTGCTGTCCTTTATGAGGTGTGGATTGGAAAACCAATTACACCATGTAACTTATCCTAGAGCAGCACACTAAAGGTATTTTGAAGGCACTGTCTAGAGGGGATCTCCTCTCGGGGCAGCTGCTGGGCCAGCAGGGGGAGTGCCCAGCCCACGTGTGGGGCTGTGCTGCTCTGAGCATCCAGCAGTCCCTGCAAAAACCCCACAAGCAGCTCCAGTTAAGGAAACCTGCCGTTTTCCTGGGACATCCAAATCTGGCTGTGTAGTAGTTTGAGCATTTTTTCTTTTTGAAAAGCACTTGTCAGCAATACAAATCACAAGTGTAAGGGTGCATACCTTCCAGAGCAGCTCACACTCCCGCTCTTCCAAGGCCTTCTTATGTCTGGTGGTCACCACTTTCACTTCAGACTGTACCACCTTCGCTTTCATCTCCACTTGCTCTGCCACAGCCTGGGCCTGTTCAATACTTAGCTGGGGAAAAAAAAAAGACAAACACACTTAAGGCTCGATCAAACCAATTAAAAATGCATCAGAGGACTGCTGCTTACATTTCTCTACGCCTTCAGGCAAAGGCACAAAGTGACAACTCTTAGTTTCTTACTTCTTAGTTTCAGTGAACCAACAGATGAACCTGTGACCCTCAAAGAGGTTAAAAAGATAGTAACAAAATTCTAAAACAGAAGGATGGCCTATGAAGGTATTCAGCCTAAAATAGAGGGAAGGGGGTTCTTACAAGTATGCATATACTTGAGAGGAGAGTGCTGAGAGGGCAGAGCCAGGCTCTTTTCAGCCATGCCTTGTGACAGGACCGGAGGCAATGGGCACAAACTGAAACAGAAGTACCCTCTGAACATCAGGAAACCCTTTCCCCCCCAACATGCAGGCTCACTGAAATCAGCTAAAAAGGAATTTAAAGGCTTTACAGTACATTCAGAACCTTCAGGAAGATACCCTCATTTTAATTGTGAGGGTAGTTGAATAGTTGTTGTATTGAATTGTTGTTAGTATTTTTGAACTCTCAGTTCAGCAGCATTTATTTTTTGCCAACAACTGGAATGCTAAAATATAAAAACTTAAATACAGTGTTACTTGGACATTTTCGTTCCAGGTAAGTTAATTTAGGTAACTAGTCTAAACTAGATTTATTCTTCCAGGTCACATAGGAGATCCTTTTCTGAAAGAAAACGGAAGACTAACTTGGCCAGGTGATCTCTCTCTGGAGACAAGTTAAAGACAACCCTGACAAAATCAGACAAGATAACATTTCTGTCTTTACTCCAAAGAATTCTCCTGCAAATTTCCCCTGTCAGGGGAAAACAGGAGTGCTCCTTGACAGCCAGCCTGCAGCCCAAGGCTCAGTAAGAGGAACAGGGTCTTTCAGCTCTTCCTCCTTCATGAACTCTGAGAGTCATCTTCACTACACAGTTTTAACAGGGAATGTCTTCAAACTCACAGACAACCCATATATCCCAGTCCCACTGGAGGCTGACCTGCCCTACCTTCTTCACAAAGCTTCTGGCAGGCAAATTTGACAAAAAGTGAAAATCTCATTTCATTACATTTAGCAAAGTAGACACGAAGTCACAATTGGCCATGGATTAAGATTTCATAAAAGCCAATAGGCCTCCGACCTAGCTAGAAGAGGCCACATGTAAGAATACTGTGCCTTTATCACCTCTTCTTTGCCATTCAAATACAGAAGCTGCCCTACTGCAGGGGAAGGCTTGCCTTTCTTCCAAAACAGACCTGGAGTCCCACTAAGTACAGCAAAACAGCTTCCTTCCCTTGCAAAGAGAGAGAGGTATCATCTTGAGAGGTGTCAGGGAATCTATCAACCCACATTCCAATTTTAACAATGATGTCTGTGAAAACATAAAAATCCTGATAGACTTAATTTTGCTTTTTGTACTCAGTACCCATGATCTATATGTATGTGCATCCTTTATTATACCTTAGACATAAGAGCAACTTCCTTCATTAACCTCCACTGAAACCAAAGTTCACCTTTTAAGAACTCCATCACAGCAGGAGAGGTAGTAATTCCCTGTGGATGCTGTGATTTTTCATAACCAGTTATGCACAACTGGTCATCTATGAACTACTCATGTCATCCTCTGGATTTATTTTTACTTGCCCAAGTATGAACAGCTCAGATCAGTGGGGGGATGCCCAAAAGGCTAAGATAAGATGCAAACATCATCCAGGATATTGGTGAAGTTTTGGTAAAATTCAGAGGGACCTGCACTCTGCCCAAATAAGCTAGAACAGCCTAGGAAGGCTGACCAGCATCAAACGTGCAGAGGTACAATGGGGAAACAGCAATAGCAAGTTATCCATATCTGAAGCAACAGCCAAGAGCATTAAATACAACTTCTGGGAGTCTTCTTCACATGGAAATCCCTTGTTCACCTTGATTACTGTAAGATGTCAGTCCTGCAGGCATTTTCTGTGCAGAACTTGTTTCGGAGGGAGAACTTGTTCTCAAAGAGAACTTTTTAGAAAGCATGTTAAGCAGCAGTGCTTCTTGTTCTGGTCAGACACCACACAGTCCTTTTAACAACGAATACTTGTAAAGAAAAATAGTTTTTATGATGCTCTCTCCTTATGGTATAGCATAATTTTTCTAGTGCTAGTGAATTAGATGGTCAACCAGTTCACACACTTGGGAGACAGAAGACAAGGTCTGCCTGTGTTTATCCAAGAACTTTGCCCGGTTACTGAATGTGAGATGGAGAACAACTGTTTTGTTTCCTGCTGTTGGCCAATAAAATAAATCATCTATTTGCAGCTGTACCTCTCCACCTGTGGCTTCGCAGGGGTCTGAAGATGGCCAATACCACTCCCCATTCTATAAAGAGATATGACCAGTGCCATGTGTTTGTCAAAAACAAGTAAAACCAAGTAAAACACGACTTTGCAGTGTATCTTGTAAACTTCAGGGTTGAAACTGATACTTCCAACTCCTCAAGAGTAAAACTTGAAGTAGCAACAGTCCTTGTGCAGGTGACCTGTTCCAGGGGGGCCACCACATGAGGAAACTGTACACGGGCTGGATTCCAGTGAGGCAGACAAACATGTTTGGATGAAGGAAAGCAGCGCATCATCCATCACTAACTATTGCTACCAGCACATTTCAGTTTTGAGTAAAAGATGAAGGGCAAAGTTGTATTGAAAGCTGGGTGTCCTTTGCAAGCTCCCTTTAGGTGGACACCTCTGTGAGTTCCCCTTTATCTACCTTTCACCACCTGAGGGAAAAACTAGTGATGATCTTGCTCCAGTGGCAGCTGATGGTACAACACAAACCTGTGAAGAAACAAACTGCAGGAGTCAGAAGTAGCAGGGTAGCATTATTGGCCATGCTTCTGGACTTCCATGCTGACTACAGAGGTGCCCAGATCAGGACTTGCCAATTTGTAGAGTGGCAGCATTCAGTAATTTTTTGTATTTCCTATCGTCTGTTGAACAGTAGGAAGTAGAGCCTCAATTTATAAAAAAATTCTATGATATCATGTTTACCTAAATATTCCTATGGAATATTTAATGTTTTAGATTCCCAGGTTTTCACAAGTGCTGCTTTTTTAAGAGGGAAAAAAAAAAGTATGATCAGAAGCATAAAATGCTCCAGGAGAAAGAAAAACTGTTACAAAGCTTGTGTTCTGCAGAATTGCAACAGAAGTGCTGATGCCCTCACTGCGTGGTTTCTGCCGTCTGATACTCAAATAAATCAGTATGTCCACAGTTATGTCCACATAGCACAGTTATTTGAAGAGGCTAACTCAGGTCTCTGAAACAGCAGGGCCTGTTAATCCAGATGCTGAGCCACTACGTTAGATCACACCAATTTAGTCCAGGAATTTATCCAATTGAACAAACTGCAGCACAAGACACCACAGTGGCAGCACCATGAGATACATAAAGGCTGCTTATTGTAACTGTAGTGCAACTCATTAATGCTGGATTGCACGAACATATTTGAAAAAGTCCCCAGGATTTTTTTAATTCCATCCATCCATCCATCCAAAGATGGAAGGGAGGTGCATAATGTTTCAGGCATTAATTCTGATATTTAAGTTTCCCACTCTCAAATTTTCAAATAAAGGTGCAAACGTTTGGAGAGAAAATTCAAAAGCAAATTTGGGTTCTACTGAGGAATTCTTCAGTATTTGAGGGGTGAATGGACCACAGGTATTGAAAAAAGAATATTAAATATACACTTTCCTACCTCAGTATGGAGGATTTGCTGTTTAACAATTAAGGAATTTAAGACTAAGTTAACCCTACTCAGAGGGGAACAAACAGCTGAGATGCTTCTTCTCTGACAAACTCCTTTCTGGATTTTAAAAGCACATTAAATACAAAAAATCCTGAAGGAAATTTTTAGGAATGTCTCACGTTAGCCCACCCACTTCCACCAAATGGAAGGTGTTCCAGCCATAAGTGGTTCGTTTTCAGTTCCTTAAGACACAAAAAGATACAGTGGGTTTATTTCACTGAACTTTTCCAGTTACTGTGTCAAAGCAGGATAAAACAACCAGGACACAAAGTTGATTTTCTCTAGCATCAAGAACTGGATACAAACTTCCTACTAACGTTCTTACACTAGAAAAATTAACTGGAAGATCCTACATGATTGCAGTGAAAGGTACCAGGATTAACAAGCTTAGCAGTGAATTTGCAGTAATGCTGGCGCAGCTACAGCACAAATCACAGTAGCTGGACCAATTTAAAGGTTTCAGTCTAATGCATGTAAAACACTAAAACATCCTCCCTTGAAGTTCCTCACAAAAATAATTTTAAAAGAAGCTTTGATGGAGGGAGGGCTAGAGGCCAGGTTAACTCACGCCAGATACAACTAAACTATCATTTTTGTTTGTACTGCAAGAACAGACTTTTTGCCTACGGTTTTAGGCAGAACAGTAGTTTGGACAGTGACACATGTCAAATCCATCTCCTCCAATAACCATCTGCTCATATACTGCACTGAGGAACTCACAGAAATACCACACAAAACAATGACTAAAAGTCAAGAAATTCAGCCTCTTGATATAAATCCCAGCTTTAGAAAAGCACAATTGACGCCATTTTGTTGACAAAGCTTCATTTCAGATTCTCAAACCTAGGAGCCTGACTTCAAAGCCAGGCACAAGGCTGCCGGAGCTAACTCAATGTGACAACCCCAAAACGATCCCTTGCAGCACAGCAGTGCCATCCTTCTCAGGTATCGACCTCCCAGCAGCACAGATCCATATGGCAACCCACAGGGAAGCTCCCACCGAAGGGCAGAGGCTCAAGGCAGCAGATCCGCTTCCTCCTCTACCCAGCTGAGTTTCTTACAGTAGCCCCCCACCCCCCGAAAAGGTGTTAATCTATTTCATACCACTTCCCCCACAAATTTGGGAGGGAAGCTCCTAAGCCTTTCATGATAGATAAGAGAGCAGCTCCTGCTATGTTCTGCACATGACCAGTCTCAGTCTCACCAGGCAGTGAGAAGCCTGCATGGTCAAGCACCCCAGCAAAAACAATTATAGGTTCAGATAAGAAATATTTTGTTTTCTTTTCCGATAAACCCTAACTTTAAGACATCTGAGATGCACAAATTAAAATGCATTTTAACATGTTTACCTGGAAATTGACCCTAAATGAACATGAGCACTCAGTGCTTTAGTGTTATGCAAGTGCATTGGATTACATGCATACATCCATCCATATATACAGTTACACACGTATAGATGTATTTTAAGAAGGTGACATTTTGAAGAAGCCATCTATCTTTCACCATAACAGATTTACGTTCAGTTTGTGACCTAGTCCTTGGAAAAAATTCTGAAAGAAGACAGCTAAGTGTGCACTTTCATGAGGTAAAACAAGGCAGCGGGACACGCTCCCCATATAGAAAGGCAGCAGTCCTGATTCCTCCCACACCATTTATCCAGTGTCAACTTTGGCTTTCATATCACCCTGTGAATCAATCCGAGTCTCTGAAAAGGATGGAAAAGTATCCCAGCTAGGAGTATAGCTTTCTGCTGAAATAAGAAAGAGTCCTACCAGCAACCCAGCTGGACGCTGCTGCTTCATTCCCTGGCACCATCAACATTCCCTGCAGCACTGCAGTGAACCAGCCAGAGGGCTGACCCAGCCAAAAAGTAAACCCACAGCACGGCTACCTTTTCAGCTGGATCAGTTCACCACACAGGCACGAGTTCTCATGTTAGAGACAGGCTTAGGAATGCAGGTCAGGACCATCATAGCAAAAGGAAGCACAGAAGGCTTTCCATTGCTGCAGAAATTTCAGTGAGGAAAAAATAGCAAGCTTTTTGCTCTCAGGCTTGCTATTTCTTACAGAGGACTTCAACTTCCTTGAAAAGTGAGGTTTGGACTCTTCTGGAGTGACAGACTACATCAGGCTTCAGTAGATCAAGAGGTTGAAATGTATCCCAACTCACGGCATTTTTTTTAAGTCTGAAAAACAATCTTTCCTCCAAAGCCACAGGAAGAGCTTAAATAAACATTTCTTCCTAAAAGCCTTCAACTTTGGTTAACCAGATACTCTCCAGCCAGTTGACTCATGGCTTGATCTCCTCTCTCCTGCAACGCCCTTAAAATTCCACCTTTTCCCATTTACTCCCAACTACCCCTCCTCATCCATCCTCAACATCTCCTGTCAGGGGAGCTATCACTTTCAGAGCCTATTAAGAAAAAGAGTTTATGGTGCAGCAGTATGTATCAGTCCCACTAAGAAGTGTTACTACAACATATTACTTTTCAAGCCTCTTAGAGCTCCAATCTTGTGTTCCTCATATTACAGCTTGTACTGGCATTTAATTCTCCGTTGACTGTTTCCACACTTTTAAGAAAACCACTCAAGCCAATTTCTTTTAATTTAGAGAATATTTATTTTAGAGTTTGTTTTGAATCCATGCTGACATGCTGTCTCCTCCCTAGGATAAACACATAGCTTCACTGCCATATTTGTCCCAAGAGCAAGGAGAGCTCTGCTCCATTAAAACTTTGAGTTGAGCACCTCTGCTTTTAACAGTATCACATGCTCTTCTGGTTGTGGCTGATGTAGGTGTAGCTGGCTTGGGCTGACCAATTTTCCCATTCCTGCACATGCACACACGGATTTCCATCTTGTTAGCTTTATCACTGATCTGTTATCTCACTAACTCTTCTTCTGTGCTGTGCTCCAGATTAAAACTCCCACTAAGCTAACGAAACAACTCAGTTCTTGAAAGCATGGTTCATTTTACAGAATGCAAAAGCTGCTCAGCTAATACTTCCAAGACAGCCTCTTAACCTGGATGGGCTGTAGCCAGACCAGAGCAAAGCTGCCTGAGCTAAGTTCAGTAATGCTGCTTGTTCAAGTTACATGAGCATAGCCAGTACCACAACTTTTACCTGCACCATCAAGTAACCATCAGCTCACCACAATGGCAGAAGCCTTCGGCATAAAAGCCAGAAAAAGATAAGGGAGGAATGAGCAAAGTAAACTCAGTGAGAAGAAAATCAGGCACAAAAGCATTTATACAATAGTAGCAGAGTGGTGCTCCATGGTCTCCTGCTAGTTTCTACTCCAAAAGCAGTCCTTAGATGATTTAGCTCTACCAGTAAGATGATTAAGAGCCCTGGAGGTCAAAAGCAGTAATTACTAACAGGCAAGCCTTTGTCTATGACAGCCTGGAGAAATTCAGAACACTGCACCAGTGATAGTCTTTAAACTAGTATAATTCCCTCCTTCTTGTCATTTGAGGGATGTGTGAAATGTATGGATACTGCTGAAGAGCTTTATAACCCAGTTTAAAACAAATTTTGGAAGATGCTATGTTTTCCAGGATTCTGCCTGAAGCTGGAGTTTATAGTTAGCCATACAGTTCCAAAAACTTGTTGTTTACTGTGCTGCTGTAACAACTTAACATCAGAGGCTGAAGGAAAATGTCAACAACTGATTACTATCTGTACCAACATAAACCATTATCATTCCATTGGTGCAAAGAGTTAATGAGAGACTAATTAGTTGCTCTTGTCTCACAGAACAAGCTTAATTCCCTCATTTACTAGAAACAAGCAGCTAAGGGAAGACAATGAGCTTTGGGTTATTTTAATTATTGTTTATACCTTGCATGTGTGCCAGGAAAGCTCACTCAATTTGCAAAGTAAGTTAACTCCCTATCCATGACATTCTACAAATGTTTACTCAAAAAAAAAAATCCCTTCTCTAATTTGAAGCACTGTGCTACCTTCTTTCCAGCCCTTGCCAGGTATTTATATTTGTGCTATAAAATACAGCTGAGGTAGGGCAAAGTAATAAGCAGGCTGTGCATCTGTGTGTGCAGAGCAATCCTCACATGGAGATAGCTCTAGATCCTCTGCACATGCAGGTTAAGGAATTTCACACCAATCCAGCAGCTGATTAGTATTTTGTATTTGATGGTAACACACCAATCCAGCAGCTGATTAGTATTTTGTATTTGATGGTAACACTGAAGATATAACAAGAGTCAAAGGCAGGCAGAGTGCTAGAAGCTATACAGGCAGGAAGGTGCTCAAAGAAAGTCCCAGTCACAAAAACAAAACCAGGTTTGGCACTGCCACACAGATCTGAGCTTTCTTGAAATGCTTCACAGTCAAGTGCAGTTGTACAGAGCTTCATATATATTGTGATTTACATGACAGGATTATGCTGCAAGAATGCAAAACTCATATAACAACACTTTATTTTCAGCTCCACCGCCACTTCTGTCAGAGATCTGAGAAAACAGAAGGGGTGAGAAGACTGACAGCAGAAGCAGAGAGCTTTTTGCCTTGACACCTTGCCCTGTAACAGACAAGCTGGGGGGGAGAGGGGGGAGAAGAAGGAGGGGGAAATAAAGTACTCAAGTTGGGAGTATCTTACTTGGATAGCCTGTCGTCCCTGCTGAGCATCTGCCAGGAGCTGAATGGTGAGAGTCCTGGAGTCCTGTAGGGCATCTTGGAGGTAGATAAAGCTGTGACCCACATGTCGTCCCATGGTACATTCCCGACATATGGGGACAGAACAGGTATCACAGTAGAAATGCAGTACCTGGAAGCAGGGAAAAAAAAATATTTCTCACTACATAAAGAAGAATTGAAAAGTAAACAGAGCCAAGATGTGTAAAAAAAAAAAAAAAAAAAAAAATCCAAAAGCTCAACTATAAAGGAGATGGTTAGATGCAGCAGCAATAGGCAAAGACTTCACAATAGTTCCTCTACAGCTATCCTTCCCAGTAAACTCCAAATCATGCCCTAACAGTTAGATGGAAGTGTCACTGTTTTCTTTGCAATACAATACTAGGAAGAGTGTCCACATCAGCTTCTCTTAAAGAGCGGAAGCCATCTGCCAACATTTAGAGATTGGAGATGGCATCTATGGCAAGTTTCAGGTGAAGACTTTTCCTGCAAATACAAACACCAAATTCTCTTAAGTGGGCCATTCAATAATCAACACACTGGAGAACTGCAACACCAGCACACCCACTGCTCACAAGGGAAAAAACAACCATGCATGCCAAGAACCATCCTCTCCTCAAAATACACAAATTCCTTATGTTCAGGACAACAACAGTATTAGGCAAAACTCCCCCTATCACTTCCATCAACAAAGCAAAAACTCTTTGCTATGACAGTGTTTTCTATGCTACTGATGCTTCGAGATGCTTGAGCTGGAAAACAAGACTGGAACTTTATCAGGCCCAGAGTGTTCGAATGCTACAGTGACCTGTGGGTAACCACTAAGTCCCCATTCTGTTCACAAAACACTTCCCAACCCTATATTCAAATCACAACTTAGACCAAGATGTTAGCCTAGAAAGCCGGATCCATTCACCAGCTGTAGCCACTCCCATTCCATCCAGTAGAGGGAAGTAACACACAGAAACAGTAACTTTCACGGAAGCCTGTTTTCTTAAGAGGAAAGCAGAAATCAGCTCTATTAAGTTGTTTTTTTTTCCCCAAAGATGCAAATGAAGGAGCACAACACTCCAACACAAAGTTCTGTATTCAAGTGTTGCTCTTAACTACACACACAATTTTTTTTTGAGTGTAATAACAGAAAATCGGTATTACCATGAAACAGTAGAACGGCACAAGGTTTCATACTACGAACAACTTTTTTCATCACCAGATATTTGAAGCCTACCTCACAGAAAGGAGCAAGAGCAGAACAAAGATTGAACAAGTGTTTGATATGCCTGTCTTCTCCCAGCTGTCATCCAGCCACTCCCGACTCCAGCTAACAGCTCGTGATATAGTGCACAACATCCCCTTCCCCTTCTCCTCAAAAGCAAAGGGAAGGACAGGACAGGTGATTCCCTTGAATTGCCTGGGTTGCACAAAGTGACATTTTAAGCTCCTATAAGTGCAACAGCTGAAGCGGTATATGGATTAACTTTTCAAAGGCGTATGTGTGTGTTCGTGTGCATGTCAGATTTTACTAACACCTGCCCTTATTTTCCGAAATTGCGTTTTATTGTAGAGTAACTGGGACAGACTTCTGTTTGCTTCTGTTCAAATACTAAATCCTCAAGTAGTGTCTGAGATTCCTATTTCTTCCAAGTAACAAAATGCCTTAGGTCTGAAAGGCATTGTTCAAACACATCATCTTCTCAGCTAGAGGGATCCTTGTCCTTACACTGCGGTTGTCTAAGTATGTATACAATGTTCACTTGCACGTGAAGTTCTGTAATTTTTCTGTTGAAATTACAGGGAATGTTTATTACATGTTGCTGAATAACTCCACTTAAAACAACTGAGAAGTTGAGAGAGAATGAAAACCAAGACAAGGTATCAAGTTAAGTCATATGAATCTGATATACTTTAAAAACATACAGCAGGGATCTGGGGGCCTCAGTCAAGCAGAGCAGCTGAAAAGAAAATGGTGACCATATGAACAGAAGACCAGAAGCAAGTTAAATCTATTACTAGTCCTCAACAGTCAATACCAGAAGCAAAAGCTCAGCCCACTCCTGCTGCAAGGTAACAGCATCCACTAGGTAAAAGAGTCGCCCAACCGTTCAAGTCAAAGAAAAAAACATGCTTAAACTGTTCAGTTGCCTCTTGCCACCCACCAAAATGTGGTGGGAAACATCACTCCTGAATTTAGAATGAAGAATGACAAGAGCCATATTCTCATTTAGGAAAAAGGCAGAGTACACAGGACATGGCAAGGAAGGTCTTGGGTAAATACTATAGGGAGAATACTATACTATATATAATACTTATAAATACTTGGGTAAATACTATATATATGGCCATTGTTAATTAAGGCCTTATTTATTTCTTAGTCAAACAAACAAAACAAAAAAGGTAAAAACAACCTAGATTTAAAATTGAGAGCAAAAGAGTTAGCAAGCTTGTGCTAAAAGAAGTAGCTACGCTGGTCTAATCTCCATCACTAGGCCTTACCTTAAGTACACAGAGGGGAAAATCAAAAATGCACCATCGCTACTGCTCTCTGTGGAGAGGGGAGCTAGCCAGCTAGCCACCAGAGGAGCACTGAAGGAATCAGCTACAAGGTGAACTAGCAACTCCCCAGAAACTCCTTTCTGGGCACAAAGACTAGAAGAGAACCCCCAAACCTGGAAGAGGCACGAGGGCAGTTCTCCTCCTGTGGTCAGTGTCACACACACTTGCCAGGAGCACCCAGCAGGCTGCACATCAGCTCTGTCCAGCAAAGGGGGCACGCTCCCAGAGAATAAAGCTGGGAAGTCTCTGGCTGTGCAGGGTACAACAGTGAGGGGGGGTTGTGCCAGCTGGGCTGATGGGGCTTGGGCACAGCATCCAACTTGCCTGTGCTTGCAGCCACAGCCAGGAGTTTATTGTTAGGCTCAAGCCTGCTCACATCCCAGTCCCTAGGTCATGGCCACAAAGGTCATGTACTGCTAGATTAAGTTTCTATGCCTGGATCTAAATAGAGGGGGGTGGGGGGAACAGAGCTCCCCTTTCCCCCATCCCCCAAACAAGCAACTCCCTTAAAAAAAAAAAAAAAAATCATAGCGAGGCAAGGTGTAGGACAATGCACAGCTGTGTTCTCAGTTCAGAACGGATGCACACACAGCACACCCGAAGCACTGGCAAAGCCCCCTCCTTCCAGTCTCAGCAATGTGAGATGGCCTCCCCACATTTCACTGCTACTGCAGTGCAATGCTCCTTCCCTGCTCAGTACAGCACAAACAACAAGATTGGTCTTGAAGTGTGGATGGGCAGGAGAAGCAGGAGGGAAGGGAAGAGTAAGACTGAGTTTTCCTTAGTGGATATCAGCTTACACTCAGCTAAAAAATTATTTCCACAGCACCTCAAAACAAAACACCCCACCAAAACAAAAAAACAACAGTACCTATAGGAAAGTCCTAAAATTTTCCCCCCTCCCTATCTGAAGAGGCAGATGTGATAAAGCCAAAAGATCCATCAAGCTGTAAATTAACTATTGTCCTGTTAATTTCACTATTTACCCACTATTACTATAGGAAAAACTGGTTTATACGCAAACACCTTCAAACACGGCTGGCTTTTCCAAACCACATGAATGCTCTGATGGGCAGCAGGGAAAGACATATGAAAACAGAGACAGATTTCTTCTTTCAAAGAAATTTATAATCTGTGTAAATTGCATTTAATGAATTGTTTCTTTTTGTAGTAATTATTAAGTAATTAAGTAAAAATAACATTTTTAAGATAAAAAACTGGTGCCCTGTAACACGCTATACAGTAAGGGGGGAAAAGACTAATAAGCAAATTTAGGAGCTTCTATTTCTTTTTTAAAACTGTTCTACTACAATGATTAGTATTTTAGAATTTCCACCGGAATTATGCAAAGAGAGAAATCAGAAGGAAGAGGGGACTAGTTTTAGAGATAGTTAAAAGTGATTTATTTTAAAATAAATCAGCTATGGGTTGATTATTTCCCAAACAGGAAATATTTCCTGAATTGGTGGCATACAATTTTAGACACAAAACAATAAAGGGAGCCTACTTCAATTTAAACAGAATCAGTGAACCATGTTACAGGGCTATTCATCTTTTACAGCCACAGCAGCCCAAGAAATACAACAGCAAGGCCATAAATGTGATTGCTTCAGGAAAGGCTGTACAGTGCACCGTAAAAACATTTTACAACAGCAGGAATTCCTGGGTGTCGCTCTCCCCATTTTTTGGTCCATCTGCTTTCAAAGGGGGCAGGGGGATGGGCAGAGATGTTGTTAAACGTCCCCCGGGACTGCACAGCAATCAATCATCATCTGATGAATGGCCACTAAAGTTAAACCCTGACCCCACTCCACAATTCCCACACCAGCCCTTCTCTCCTTACTGCTGACCAGCTTCCAGCGTGCCCCCCCCACCTTCCAGCCCTCACCAAAATTTCCCAAATACCAAGCCCAGACAAAAGCAATGGAATGTAGTAGGCACCATGACAGAGGAGAATTCAGCAGAAACAGCATCTGAGGAGGCTTATCCTTACACTGTGTTTAAATAAATGTTCTTTCAGCAATACTCATGGTGCCCTTCTCCTCCCAGCTTGCAAACGCTTCAGTTCTCTCATTTTCAGAGCACATGTGCATTCAAATGGACGATAAAGCATGGGGAATCTAATCACACTAAAATATTGTTTTCTGTCATGACATTTCAGTATCTTGCAAGGATTTTATTTAAGCCTACAGTGTCAAGAATTTGTACAAGGCAGCAACACATAAGGCCACATTACTTTTAAAATGCAAGTCTGATGCTCTAAAAAGCTACCCTGTAATCTTAACCAACAATAAAAGAAGTCTACAGACAAAACAGTAGCCTCTTGGTTTCTACTTCTGGAAAAGTTTCAGTATGGTACTTGTAAATGAACTTAGGTTGATTTTATGGTTTTAAAAAAAATCTTATTTTAAGTTTAAAGTTTTCCATTACTAAAGGTGTTTTATTATCAAGTTCCCTTGATAGTTAACTCAAACACCAGTGGCTTTGCTGGGGTAGTGTGTAAGGCTTAGACGACCAAGTTTAGTATAAAGCAATTTTCCAAGGAATTTTGGTCCTACTTCCTCAGCACTGTGGGTTTTTTGGTTTAGTGGTGTTGTGGGGTGGGTTTTTTTGCTTTTTGTTTTTGGGGTTGTTTGTTTGTCTGTCTGGTTAGGTATTCTTCTGTGTGCATATGGTTTTCTGGGTTTGTTGTTGTTGTTTTTTTGTTTGTTTTTTTGGTGTGTTTGGTTTTTTTTGAGGTGTTTTTTTGGGTTTTTGGCTTCCTTCCCTTCCTGAAGAAAAAGCTGCTTCCCTGCATGCAACAATTATTTCTCTCTCTCTCTTTTTTTTTTTTTTTTTTTTTACAGTATACAAACGAACTAGACCTGAGTGGTGTAGAGTTTGATACAGATAATTGCTGCAGGTTTAAGCAAAAATAGATAATATTTTCACTCTGTAGGAAACTGGTCCTTAGTTTCCACCTCAACGGCAATTTGCGACAATTAACTTGATTCACACCATGACGAAAGTAGTATTTTAGGAACCTTAATTCAAAATTTGAGTGCTAAGCTAAGTATAAAGACTGAAGACATGGGCAAGTCACATGATACACAACAGAACTACAGGCAATTTCCCAATATACCTTAAACATTTGGCATTCAGAGGTACCAGTTAATGATCAAATTGCTCCTAAATCTTGTATTTTAACTTGATGCTCTGGAGTAAAAGAGGCTGGCTTTACACCAATCTTCCTCTCTGCATACAGCGGCAATGGGAAATTGCACACCAGCTCCAGAAGGTCTCCACAGCAGACAACAGAGTTACTTCTTGAACTTAGCTCAGTATTCTACTAACAAAATTTCCACAAAAGCATGGGCACTTTGAAATGCTCCAGCCCTATCCTACACAGGGCATGCAGCATGCACAGGTACCAAGCTGTACCAAGTGGCAATAGTGAAATTAGTTTACTATTACCATCTTTTGCTTTTTGGATGAACAGAGGTGGGTTTTGGCCCATTTAGAAATTCATCAAGTGTAAGAGGATCATTCAGCCCTTCTGTTAAATTCACCTTGATTTCCTTATTCCACCTGGAATAATAAAAGCCCAGCTAACAGATGACTTGGCTCATGCACGTCTGTTTATAGGAAATAAAGCTGTAATTCCACACACTTTTTTTTCCAGCACTACTGTTAATATCCTTCCCTCCCTACATGCTCCAGTGAGTTCTGCTCCTTGTTTCTCAGCCACACAGGTATCTCTAGGCCCAGCACATGAAGGGGAAGGAAGCTCACAAATAAAACCCCCAAATGTGAAACCACACACAGCTCAAGGCTTTCATTTCACTCTGCAGTTAAACTGACAGCTACTCTGTGAGGAAGCCCTAAATCTCCCCTGCCTTGCTCCTATCTCCCTCCCTTTACTGATCCAGTCTCAATGAAAAGATTTGGGTATCTTTACAAAAAGCATAAAATTCATTTTTGAATAAACTATTTTTATCAGCTGAGCCTGGGATCAGCAGATCGGTAAGGCCAGCACAAGGAAGGGGGAAGAATCCATAATTAAGGGCATAGAGACATTTGATGACAACTATCTGGTACTTTGCCAACCTCACAGCTGGAAATCAGTGTAAATCTTCTCATTGATAGCATTCGTCTCAAGTTCTAACTGGAAGAGAATAGTATCTAACTGGAGTTGAGTTAAACAGGCTGGTAAATTAAACAGACTACTATACTCTTAAAATTCCTAATGTTTACCTTCTTCGATCCTCCTGTGATGTCATGAAGCCAGTAAAAACAGCTACATATTTTAGAGTGGTGATGGCACTGAGTCAGTCAAACCATCCAGGTTAAAAGCAAAGGTTTTTTTGAAAGTCGCATAGCCCATTAATCACTTTTAGAACCCCCAGTAGGTACTAACAGTCAGCTGGCAGTGGAGCAGAGACCATTTTAAGTTGCCTTTGCTAACACAAACAGCATTTGCAAATTTAAATGGATTTGCAGTAGAAGTGACAATCAAGTTCCACTTCACTCTGAAGGCCATCTGACCACTGGAATGGTGTGACAACAGGCTGCCAACTGGCCCATGAGACAGGAAGCCACACCTTTGACAAAGCTGTTTTAAGGGCTGGCTACAGCCTACTATGAAATTGCAGCCTCTGTGTTTTAAGTTAAAATCTTACAAATGAAACTTCATGTGATGACTGCAGCTTCTGGTTCTAGGCACTCACCTGGCACTGCAGCTTTCCAAGCATTTCTCTTGGCAGCACCTCTGCCAGATGCACTACGCCCCCACTGATCCACTCTGATTATGGAGGGAGCACCACACACCAGTCACTGGACTTTGCCCATCTCATCAGCTCACTTTCTAAAAGCTCCTGGGTGCAAACTAACTCAGTCAGCCGACCTAACTCACCACCTCACCTTCTGTCTAGTTCTTGATGGACTGGAAAAGGCATATTCTTCCAACTTAACTCATTCATCCAATTCTTCCTAAACAGCGATAAGTAAGGCTTAATACTATTTGAATGTTAATACTGAGGTCATGCAGGTATAACTATCTTGCAGTTGACTATTGTTAAATTATTACCTACTGGCAAGTCGACATTCAGTAATTTTCTTTTTAAGTAAGTTGTTTGGAATTAAAAAAAAAAAAAATCTGTATTTTCTTTTTGAAAAGTCACAACATCTATTTCAACGCTGAAGCAGGTAAAGTAGCCAGTCTAGGGGTAGATGCAATGGTATCAGTAGCTGGTAGATTACTCAGCCCAAGATAAGTCACAGTTCTTTCACGGATTTCAATAGGGGAGACCAGCCTGTCCCTCAACATGCAACTCATTAGCTGTTTAAATGCAGCTTCTGTGCCAGATCTGCATGACATGAGTAGCAGCAGGGTGGTCTTGGCACAGGGGACAGTGGGTGGATCTAAATATTCAACAGTTCAAGCATGCAAGCTAATAAATAGCCTGCTGTGGTAGCTGACAAGAGTGGGTCAGGACAGTTCTACTTTCAAGCCCATCTGTCCAAGGCACTGCTGTGAGTCCCTGCAAATCCTCCACTGAGACTCAGTAAATTCTTCAGCTTTCTGAAAGCCAGAGTGTCTTAAAGTTCTGATGCAAAGCTTGGCCATGATTTCAGTGATGCTGTAAACAGCAACAGGTTGACAACTTCTTCGCTACTGCACAAGGTGTTTTGTATTTTAGAGAGAACCAAACGTTAACATCTCTACAAACTCCTTATGTAACATGTTCGCCCCCTTCCTGCACAGCTCAGTGTAAGAGCTTTTGAAAATTTTCCTTCGATGCACAGAAAGGGTTGTACTAAGAGACAGGGTACACACAAGGCTCGTGTCTCATCTCTGTGACTATCATCAATACAGACCTCACCTCTCAAAATCCATATTCCTCAAATCCATGCTGTTCCCACACCACAGCAGAGAACACTTTCTCTGTTCAGGTCCTTGGCAACTGTTGAACTTCACATAGAAATATGACAGCAAGGATGCCACTGTATGTCTTGCAAACAAATAAGAAGTTTTGGTCTCTTAATATACTGGAGACAAACCTTTTTTGTTTTGGTTTTTTTTGTTTTGGTTTGGTTTGGTTTTGTTTTACTTGATGGGGGAAGGGAGTGGAAAGTGAAACAACTAACCCCAAAGTTCCCAGATTTCACTCAAGGGCAGCTCATCTCCATGCTGAGGACAAACCAATTGAGAAACAATACGTTAAGCAGATGGGTTGTATGCAGTTTGACAGAGAGACTTCCTTGATTCCAACACAAACATGTCTTGAGTAGGATTGATTTTCTTATATTTTCTCTAGTCAATCCACCATTACCTAACAAAATTCACTTTGATGCAACTGATTCCCATTAATATTTTTAGAGGGCTCGTTTGAGGGGGGTCAGAAAGCCTATCAAGTTAGACATCTTAAATTCATAATGTTCCAACTGCTAGGGAAAAACTGAGTATGAGAAGAAAGAACACATTCATCCAGATAAACTCCTAATTTCTTTGTTTGAACTTTGTGATAGGTTCTACTTCAGGGATTTTTCTGGGTTTTTCAAAAATGGTATTTCATGTAAGGTGGGGGGGAGCGGCTTCTGCTGTTTTTTCCTTTTTTGTTGTTTTTGTTTTTTACGCAGTACTAGAAATCTTGGTTCAGAAAAGTGTTTCTTCAGAACATGAGTTTGGACTTACTCTTTCACACTGTGTAATGACTTAACTACATCATCCAGTTCTCATTTGCTACAAAAAAAAACCTGATTGAAAGCATGTTTTTGAAAACTCCCACAGTTGAAGCACCACATGAATAACCTCTAAGTCAAACTACAGAAGCTGGAGAATACTGAAAAACTAAGTACTAGAAAACCAAGCAATCATGAATTCTGAGCCCACTTTGCAGCTTTATTGTCTCCTTGTTCCCCCTTGCTTATATGGCCTTACTGACAATCAGAGAGGAAAAGCACCAAGAATCCAGAGTCAAAACAATTAGTAGAGAACAGTGCTCAAAATTTTTTACGTTTTAGATAAAGGTCGTTTTGACATGGAAGTAGCATGAACATAAAACCAGCAGTATGCATCAGCTCAACATGTTTAATCTCTAATCTTCAAGTGCATACATTATTTGGGGAGGTTGTCTCTGTACCGATTATTCGTTTACAGTAGTTTTAATAACATAACATCATTTTTTTAAAAAGCTTTTACTTACACTTTTTAAAATGAGTACATGTATTAGGAAGAAAGAAAAATTACTTTTAGACTAACAAATCTCAAAGCCTTTTAAACAAAGAGGATTGTTAGCACACATAAAGCAAAGTGGAGCTTAAGATTCTAATATCTAACACTACCACTACTGGATTCTGCTAACTCCAGTTTGAGTAACAGCCTGGTGAGCACAATCAGTCCACGTAACTTGTACGAGAAATTGTCCCTCCTCCCCTTCTTTCCAGTATCAGCTCTCCAGAGAGGATTATATATTATATTTTTATGTGTATGTATGTGTGTATGTATATATATGTATGTATGTATAATACACAGTATTATGGGAGTGAACATCCCCACAGAGATAGCAAAGCAATTACCAAAGGATGATTAGGCTGCTTGCAATGAGAACTAGACTTTTACATAGGCAAAACATTAAATACTCCTATCATGTTTAAATTTAGTTTAAACTTCCAAAGGATTGCTATGGTTCAGTTTTTATGTGCAGTAAAAGCAAATAACAATAAAAGCAATTTACCCATTAAGGCATAAGCCGACCACCTGGGATACTACAGGAAGGAATTCCTCCTCCCTGAATTTTCTCAGTGGTAAACTATGCACTTGGCCAAGTGCATGAGGCAGACTGGGGAAGGGGTAGAAGGGGCATCCTTTCCTCCTCTCCTCCCCACTCCAGCATTAGGCTCTGGGTACTGCTGCAGCCCTGATATCTAAAGGGAACAGCACCGTTCTGCTGTTCCTCCCACCTCTGCCTTGAATCTGTCTTCAGAGAAAAACTCTAACAGGAACAGCCACGGTACTGAACCCCCACAGCAGGAACTGTTAAATTTTTTCTTCTTTAATTGTGAAACAATCCATTCCTATTAAACGAGTCCAGTTACTACCAGTGCCACATGCACATCAAACTCAGGTCAAAGTGAATATGACCAACTATAGCCTTTTATTAGGAAATACAGGCAAGACGGTTGTCTGGGAAAACTGGTATATAAACCCATTCCAAGTGTTTTATACTGCAATGTTTTTAGTTACTGCTTATGTGGAACAGCTTTTTTGGAAAGCACAAAGGCAGCACTGAATTGGCTCTGTTCTTTACCTCCTCTGCCTTACTCTGTCCCAAACACTATTTTTACAATAACTATATACCCACATATGAAGTCCTTATAGAATAGGGTATTTCAGGGAACTTCTTTCTTCACCAAAACAGCCAATATGAACATTTGGAAGGTATCTTCAAAAAACATTCAAGTTCTACCCCTACACCATCATCCTTTTAAAGACTAACACACCAAAAATATGCAAGTGTAAAATTTTTACTAGCTTAAGTGCACATGTTTCAGAGCAGGAAAAAAAAAAATTACTACATGTTGAGGTTTCATTTGTGATTCCTCATAAACGAGGAATCTTAATTAAGCAAAACCAAATTTGGGTGGCATTAAAAGAAAAGACAAAATTGGTTTACTCCAAATCCAGGCAGTAGTTTCTGGAAGAGTATTATTTTAGGCTTCCTTAGCTAGCACCATCAAATTGTACCATCCATGTGCATTATAACTGTCAGCTCCCAGCAGAGGGTTTGGCACATACACTGGAGTATCTTATTCAGAGAAACACTGTTCTCCTTGAGGACCAAAGCTATGCTGCTTGTAATAGAATGTCAGACTGCATTTGTCAGATTAATACACTTGTTACAACTCCTCTTAATTTTAAGGAGGATTACACAAATCACATTTTATGAAAGACTCCTCACACAAGTGTTATCCTATGGGTGCTAGTGCACTATTACTTCCAGCTGAACTCCAGTATTTAATGTTTGTTTTGGAAGACCTAGCTGTCTTAACAGCCACAGGGCATTTCAATAATCATGTAACAAACACTACTGCAGGTTACTCTTTAATCCCTTGTGAGTGAATGAGTAAATTCTTGTCCATCTATCATATAATTACACAGCTCTGTAGTTACAGCCGAAAAAGGTACTGGTAATCATAAAGGAAAGACATCTAAGAATAGGAAGAGCTGTTCCAGGAAGTCAAAAGTGCTTGCACAGAATAATTTTTTTTTCCATCACCATAAAAGAACATGAGCAACAGAAAATTTCTGTTAACAAGCCAGTAACATAAAGCCAGTAACATAAAGCGAGAGAATATTTATATATGACAACTTAAATTGTCCACCAGGACTGAAGTGCATCTTTATTTATCCCCCTCTACCTCTGACAACAGAGCAAAAGCAAAACCTTCAAGTTTCAGAACTCTGAATGAATTACCTACCCACCACATACTTATTTCCAAGTGCCTAAAACACAGGTACAAACAAGTTTAAAGCCCCTTTCCCCCAGGTGGTCTTTGTTGATTGTGGGAGGGTTTGGGTTTTTTTTAATCTCTGAAAATGTACTTCCAGCATTTCTTGTCATAGATTTAAGAGCTGCGCAGTATGCTATTCTAATAGACTTTTTCCTCATGAAGAGGACGACTTCAGATTACTTTCCTTCTGAATCTGGGAATTCTGGAAAGTGATAAGCTTTCCAGGATGAATATTCAAGTAAGTGGAAACTGACAGCATGGTTACTGCTCCTTCAAACTGCAGGATAGATGTGAGGTGCTTACAGATAATAACACTAATAACTACACTTTGTCACTGTGCCATAGATGCCATTATCAAGTAGTAGCTTTAATTTTGGGAGAACGAGGACGATCTTCTAACACAGTCAAGGTTTAAGTTATGATTGATAGGGACTACTTTTAATCCATTCCATGGTGCTCCCATGGGGCAAGAACAGTGTGGCGTTCCTACAAACACCAGAATGATTCTGCTAGAGCTTTACAGCTTTGGTCTAACCAAAACCTCAGAGGTTTGATGCCACCCTGTCGTGGTTCAGCACTATATTTCAAGGACCTTTTTAAGAATTCAAAAGCATTCTGAATTTTTAAAATGCTTAAATACTTGGAATCCCTCAGCGAAAGCGCCAGCCTTTTCAATAGCAGCATCCAGTATTTTACATTCCACTAGCTTAAGATTGCTTCTACACTGCGCGGGCAATTTAGCCTTATCCTAAACGTTAACTGTAGCCTTGTTTGAGCTTTAAATCAGGATAAATGTAAATATAGAAAGCTCGCTCAATCATCAGTGAAGGGAAGAAAAGCTATCTAGGCTGAACTAGAGGGGAAGATTTGAATGTGATTCACTCTACCAAAGGAAGAAAGAAGAGGGAAGGGACGGCTAAGAAGGTTAAACCTTTGCCCAATTCTCAAAAAATACACATCAGTCGTAGTACAAAACAACAAAAAAATCCCTACCTCCACTCTCTTATGACATAAAACTTTAAGAAAGAGCACATTCTTACAGTCAAAGTGCACCATAAACACCTACATTAGAAACAAGCCATTTCTGACAAGGATCAGCAGGACCTGGATGCAGTTTAGGTACGTGAACTGGCCAAAAGGCTGGGTTAACACAAGGTATGGCCTCATACACCACACACGTATCCTGACGGAGGAAGTGAGTAGGCAAGGCAGAAAAAATTTCTTATTATCTCTGCACAATCAGCAGGTTGTACTTTTATGAACGCTCTTGAGTACACAAGTCTTGCATGCTATGCCATGATCATTAATTTTTTATGTATTGCCAAACTAGTCCTACACGTCCCCTGTTTACTAAGAAACAAGTACGAGGAGGTCATAGATTGGGTTTATTCTCTCTGAAGAGGAAAAAGCCTCTCTGCAATCCAGGCACAAAACATGCTTAACCAGATTTCCAAGTACAGGACAATTAAAATAGAGTCAACCCTGCTTGGTCAAATGAGTTTCAATTAAGCTACCTGCCTTCCTCCAGAACATTCTTTTACATAGTATTTTCTCCCAAAGACAGTTATGCTGAATTAAAAAACAGGAAGAAGGTCAGGCTTTTGGAGAGTGCTGTCATGCAATTCTTTCAGCAACTGTGCACAGCATTAGGCACCATGCTGGTTTCCTAAATTAGTAGTTGGTAATTTATTTTAAGACACAAATGAGCACTGGGACAGTGCAATGGCTGTGCATGATTAAGAATGCAAGGGAGAATTTTAACTCCCGAAACGAACCCAATTACGGTTTCAGGAAAAGCTGCATTTCTACCTTTTTACTGTACCAAAAGGTTAACTTGTTGCACCCCACATACCACCTTTGCTATCAAAGTAAGGGAGCAGCTTCCAGAGCCACACACAGGCAAGTACCTCTGGCAGCTTACTGCCAAGACAGACCTACTGCATCAGGAACATCACTTCCTGTAACACTGCTTTCAAGTAATAACCAGACCCACTGATTCACTTAGGATTTAATGAGATTACAGCTTGAGGTGATTTGACTGGAAACCATAAAAGTTTTAGGAGCCCATCTGCTCTGCAAAACTAACCTCTCACACACAGGCCCGGGTATGAGCTGACCTTTGAGAGCCGCAGTGTAGTTAAGGCAGGAATCGAGTCCAATCAGTCCTTGTGATGGGCACACAGACCAGACAAAGCAAGGGACTGGCACTTTCAGGCGAAGAGGAGCTTCCATATGCATCCCTGCTCAAGGGGGAGCTTCCCAAACAATCAGCAGTCTTTTCATTAAGAAAAGAACAGTCACCTCAGGGTGCTTCCCCCACCATTATCACACCATTAACAGCAAATGCAAACTGCACTGGCAATGGTCGCAAAATTACCGGTATTGCAAAAACCTAATGCATTATTCACCTTGTGTAGGCACCAAAAATGCATGACGAAATACTCTCTGCTTTTTTTTTTTGTTTTGTTTTGTTTGTTTGGGTTTTTTTGGGGTTTTTTTGGTTTTTTTGGTGAGGGGGAAGGAATTTCCAATCACAATAAAGGCGTTCTGCCACCACTGGTTTCCATCTCACTTTACGCTTCTTTCAGTACCCTAACCCACAGCAAGCACGTGCGTTTTCAACAACCAACTGGTTATTTTTTTCTGTATTTCCCAGTATCAGAACAAACACTGACTTTTATTCCAGTGAAAAAAAGAAATACTTATTGTAAGAGATTGAGGGCAGAATGGAGGGGAAAAGAGCTATGTTTTTTCCTCTGTTACTTTTTACACACAAGTAAAAAAGCAGCATTTCACCAAGACTGCTGTTAACGTACTTTAGATGTGAATGTTGGGACAAATATTCACATTTTGTTATTCTAAACCTGACCTTGGTTAGTTGTGGAAGCACCAGTGTCATCAGACAGCTGTATTTTGTAGTATAAGAAGTAGGTGCTGTTATTTTTCCTTCCCCTTGTAGGCTGAGATGTTTTGTTGTTTTGTTCTCACTTCAGTAACAGGCCTCAATATGCAAGTTACATCTGGAAACAGACAAAAGCCAACTGCCCAGCAGTATTGGAAAATTAAAACATTGGGTCAGACTCAAACGGACTAGGAAGCCAAAGGTCAAAGCAGCATTAAATCATTAGTTTCCCAGCTGCCACCAAGGCACAGAGTTGACCTTTGATTTTGTAAGAAGTGGTCCAAGCAATTTTCTGGTGGCAATATGGGCAATCTGGCACAGTGGAATATTATCCTTGAAAGGAGTGGGTGGGAAGGAGGAGTTTAAGGTCTTGCAGGCAAAGATTAAACTAACTTTAATCTTTCTAAACCAAATTTGCACTGTGAATCTGTAAGTGCAAATAATAAATTGTCAAGCTTTAAGGAGAAGACACTCCAGCACTTGACTCATTCAAGTATCGTTTAATCATACAGTAGTGAGAGCAAGCAGAATGTAAGAACATCATGAAGTCACTGCAGAGAATACTAGAATATTGTATTTCTTTCCTGGAATGAGTTCAGTTTTTAGAAACTACACTTTAAAACAGTCTACTTAGGGTTTTTTTTTTCCTTAAACAATACATCTGAGATAAAGCTCATAGTTCTTCAGATGAAGGACTCTGAATACTTTTCATCTACCTGTACCCCCACTACTTTTTTACTGAGGTAGAAAAGACAGACAAAGTAGAAAGTAGAAACCAGGTTTTGTTCCTCTAGCTTGTCTGGTTTTAAACTTCATCTACGACTGCCCTCTGTTTCTGACTGGTCCTCATAAACTTCTCATCTGAATGTTGGCATTGTACGTGCAGAGTTCTGGTCTGGCTGCTTCCAAGTTCCTAGAAAGGGTTTGGTTTTATTGCTGCTTGGCAAAGGGCAGCACAGGTATCAAAGGGGCCTTCCGATCAACCAAGGGACATTCGAAGAGCATATTTGAGCCTCCATTAGCACCTGAGCTCACACACACACAGGGAAAACCAGCTTGCGTGCAATCAGCTGTTAGGGTATTTCTAGGTGGATTTAAGACATTTCCCTGCATATTTAAGCAAATTCAAGCAATTTCTTTAGTCTAAAAGAGTCACACAATTCATGCTTTATTGCCAGGGCAGTACAATTATAAGCTGCTGTTTTCCTATGTGACAACAGCACAGGTTTTCCAAATAGAACATAGAGAGCTCTCCTCCCCATAGGATTGTCAGTGTCCCAGGATTACTCACTGTCAGCCCTTCATGTGAGAAACTAAACTACAGCAGAGATTAGGCAAGGACTGAGTTGTAGTATAACTACAACCTCTGATGAGAAAGGAAGAAAAATTTCAGAGCTGTAATTTGGCACTAGCAACTTCAGTAAAATACCTCTCTGTGCTGTAAGCCATGGTAAACTGTAAGCCATTTGGTCAGGGTTCTTTCATATGCAATCACTATTTTCACCAGCAAGGTGAAAAGCACACCACCTTTAACATATACCTTAGTGAATAAGGATGGGCAGAACTTCGTCTCTTCCCACATCCTTTCTTTCCAGAAAAGGTCTGTGATCACAATAACATAGCACATTCTGTCTGAATAGAGACTGCAGCATACAGGCCATTGCGCTAAAACGTAACAATCTAATGCTCAGACAAGTGAAAGAATATTAGAATCTGTTTAAATAATAGATTCTACCAACAGAACGCTGAAAGACCACACTGGTAATTGCTTAGAGAAAGCAACCTCAAACTTAATCTACTTGACAAATCAACGCATACAAATAACACCAATCCTAATCCTTCCTGCACTCAATTCAGGTGGCACTGAAGGAGTAAAACAAGTAAAGAGAAGCCTTCCATTACAGAAGACACACGTTTCTCATCAGGACCATTCTGAGAAAAATACAACTGTTTCAACTGATTTTTTTCTTGGTTAGTGTTCTGGTTTACTCACAAACTCAAATTCGCTGCTGAGACACCTTCACTTCATGCAGCCTGAATGTGCCCACTGTTTCCTAGACAGAGGATAGGTGCTACCACGGTACATTTTCCCTCCAAAAGAGAAAATCAAAGCTTGCATCAGGTCTGCAAGCTACTTCAGTTAGCTCTCATGGTTGTTGCTGTACTACTTGCCATGGTTCCAAGAGGAGTATAAGACCACAGAATCACAGAATGGTTCAGGTTGGAAGAGATCTTAAAGACTATCTAGCTCCAACCCCCCAGCCACAAGCAAGGACACCTTCCACTAGGACAGGCTGCTCAGGGCCCCATCCAACCTGGCCTTGAACACTGCCAGGGATGGGACATCCAAAACTTCCCTCGGCAACCATCGTCACACTCAGTGATGATCCAGTGCATCATCACACTCAGAGTAAAGATATACAAAGCTTAAAAGAGACTTTGCTAGAAATAGCATTCCTCACATCTCCAGTTTTAATAGAACAATTCTCATACAAACAGCCAGTTACCAATTTATATTTGTTTCAGACTGGATAATAAGGCTATTTCTGGAATTGGGATGCTGCACTGACACAGCTTCTGCCACAAAAACTTGCAAAATCCAGCTACTTGGATACCTTCTTTTCTGAAAAGGGAATTCTGTTTCTTGTTTGAGCTAGAAATGAGACTTGACAATGTCCTAGCATTCTTCAGGGGTTCAAGTGTAGTCCCTGGACCACAACGAGCAGCCAAATGCTGGAATACCACTGCAGGTAGTCAGTCATGCTCTTCAGCAGAAGATGGCATGGGAGTGGACTAAGATGTGAATCCAGGTGTGACTGACTGGCCCTGATCTGTCCTCAGCCCTATTCTGACTGCCATGTGAAACTGAAAATATATCTTACATTGAAAAAAAAAAAAAAAACCACCCCACATTTTCCATGAGATCTCAGTTTGCATCTGTGTAAATGGAACTGGAGGTGGGACTTTGAATTTACAGTGGAAAGACAAGACATCTTGTATCCAGAAACCATTCACAAAAAATTCCTGGAGAGCCACCACTGTAATTTTTTCTGCAAGCATGTAGTCTCAGTGCTGAAAAACCAATGTATGCCCACACAGCTGAAGCTTTAGAAACAAGTCAATAGACTTTTTTCCCTGATCGAACAGGCTAATAACTGCCAAGACAGTCCATCAAGATAACACATGAAAAGAGAAGCGTGTTATGCAACTACCCCTTCCACACCCCAACTGAAGGGGCCCATTTGATACTAACCAATGGCAGTAAGGGACCTTGTAGCCTTCTACAAGGAATCTTGGGGGAAAAGGAAGACAGACCTTTGGAACTGGACCAGGGGCAAACAAGAGGCCCTCTTCTGTGGCTGATGTGGTTCTTCGCTGGTCTTTGCTGCTGTGTCTCTTATCACTAGAGCCAGATGCCAGGGGAAGCACAACAGCCAGCAGCAGCAGCCAGGGACAATGGCCTAGATGTTCGGGTGTGGTGGCCAAGAGCAGCTAAAAACAACCACTTGATGCAAGGTCTTGGGCATGGCTGAAAGCACCCCCAGCCCACACGATCTTCTGAGAGGAGAAGGAGGAAAGATGTACAACTCCCTCCACCGAGGGAGGGAGGCACTCACATGCCTGAACCCACCTGCAATGCAGGTGATTTGTTTAGCTTTGTCTATTACCAAGCAGACAACAGGCCCACTTCCACCTTCACAGAGTTGTTCTTGTGAAAGGCCTTACCTAACAAGACAAAAATGATGCCAGCAAAGACAAACATGGAGCTTCCTCTGCTAGGAAGTATTCTGTATTATTTCAGAATTCCTGCTCCAAACTTCTTTGTGACATCAAAATGCTGCTTAGTGATGCAGCCTTTTTGCTTAAGGCTTAATACACAGCTCCGGGAACTAAGAAGACATTGCAAGCATCACAGTTTTTTTACTGGGGGACAGTCCCACAACCCTGCTTCAGGATAGGAAACAAAATGAAATTTGGAGATTCCTGCAGAACCAGAAGTTAACAAAAGCTCATAATCCCCACAGCTTCAGGAACAAATACACAGATGTGTCTCATGCTCAGGTGCCATGGGCTTAGTGGATGGGCTAAATCAGGTCTCTCACTCCACAGGACTATGAATTTATCACTAGATAGACAGAGCTTCCAATCTGTTTGCTTTTGATAGAACAACTATACCCAGTTTTACTTTCCAGCTCGTGGTCTACTTCTACCTTTGTCATTTCTGCTATTCAGTAATCTGTGCATTGTCAGGCACGTGGCTCAGTGCCCTTTGGAGCCATTCTGAGCCTCAACTGGGGTACAAAGATGAATGCCCAGGTAGCCCAGAGTAGCACAAAGTACACCTGTAAAAGAGTACAGACATCTAGCATTCCTCTGATCTGAGCAAGGCCATTGCACCTAGAACAGCTTATCAGCCAGCATCATAGTTCAGATACAAGGCAAGTTTAACAATCTATTTCCAGGAGATGAAGTCTTAAGCAAGGGCAAAGAGTGGAAGAAAGACTACCTCTGACATGCAGCCTCACAGAAAGAGGTTCTATGAGAACAGGAAACAGACCTCTGCTTTTATCCCACTGCCTTTCTTCAGCTTAACTTTCTCCCTTGGAGCTGCTGTTAACACCTTAGAAA
Source organism: Sylvia atricapilla (assembly GCF_009819655.1). Classification (NCBI taxonomy): domain Eukaryota; kingdom Metazoa; phylum Chordata; class Aves; order Passeriformes; family Sylviidae; genus Sylvia; species Sylvia atricapilla. The sequence goes on from NC_089140.1 coordinate 41,863,080, forward strand.
AGGAAGCACAAGCTGCAGCAGCCCTCTCAAAACCAGACCACACTTGGGCACAAGTGGGCTGGAACAATTAGGTAATGGAGAAGTAAAATTTGAAGTCTAGAGAGGTCTACTCCTGTGAAGTCTGCCAGCAACAGGTAGTAGGGGGAGAATACAAGGACCCATGGGTGATTTGAACAGAAACAAGTCCTCCCTTCTGTTACTGATATAATCTGGGACTGGCTGGCAGCAGACCCTTGTACCTTAAAAGTCAACAGCTCCCTTAAAGGCGTAAGGAAGATGTTGTCAGTAAAGACAAACACGGAGATTTCTCTGCTAGGAGGTACCCCATATGAGATCCCATAAATACCCTCCCCTCTGCTGGCATTAAAAAAAGAAAAAAACCTAGAGGGAAATGAGAGTCACATGCAGTATTCTTGATGCTGCTTTTCCCATGATGGAAATACTGCAGATTAGTATTAAGATTAATAAAGTGCTCTAATGTGGTAGATCAGTAGCCTGTGAAAGTCTCAGCTAGGTAAAGCTTTAAATGTGACCTTTCTAAGCAGAGCTGATCTTGCAGGAAGTTGCATGCTCAAAAAAAGTAATTCCAGTGAAACAGAGGCACTCAAGATGCTTGAGATCTGGAGCTAATACATACCAGGAAGGGATTTCTTTCCTTGGGAGAAGGGAGGAGTCAAGCAGGAAAAAGGGAATAAAGCTTACTAAGAATGTTAACAGCAGACATTATATCTAATTTCTTTGCATTCCTTCCCCCCTCCTTTTCCTCCCGTTCTTTAAAAAACAGGAGCAAACTTGTGAGTTAAGGATTCTGATCAATGCAACATGTTAGGAAAAGAGAGCAGGAGGTCAAGAGGAAATGATTAATCCTGTGCAGAAGACTGGCAGGATGGGTCCTGGAATGGCTTACCAGAACAATGCCCCCACTAATAAGCAGGTCAAAAGACCCTTACAGTGAACAGAAGCCCCAGTTACACTGTACATTAATATTCTTCCCTCTACCCAAAGTTATATTTGTTCATTAAAGCCACATTCAAAAAACCCAAGTATTGAATTAGAAGACAGGTGAAAAGTTGTGGTGCCAGACACAAGCAGGAAATCTGAAAGATAAAGGATTACAACTTAACAAGTCAAAGTGTGTAAAGACCCCCACTGTAAGACAGTATTTGCAGAAGGCTTTAGTAAACTGAGGAATAAGGCAAGAGCCCTCTGTTACAGATTTCCCACTGACTTTTATGTTCAACTTATGCAGTAGACCAATGTCTCTTCTGTAAAAGACTGCTCTTCTGTTAATGACATAGCTTAATGTGCTGAAGGAAAAAAGAGCAAATTCACTGCAGGCAATACTTTGGACCTGAAGGTGAACACGGTTCAAGGTTTATTGCAAGAGATAGCTGTTTAGTACTGTGGTTTCACGGTATCAAACAGAAGCTATTCAATCACAGGAGGCTCCAAGTTTCAGGTAATTATCCCAATCCCACACCACTTCTCTCCTCTAGCTTAAGCAGAATTACAAGTCCCCAGAGTTGCACTGTGAATGCTGTCAGGGGAAGTCAGCTCTATTTCCAAAAAGATTCTGAATTTACATGAAGTATTTATCTATTCAATGATGCAGCACCTCAGACTTGTGTTCACAAACACACAGCAGAGATTTCATAAAGGCTTCAAGGCTGACCCAAGCAAACCCTCCTCTTCCAGAACCACCACCCTTTCAAGCACCCTCCCAAGTTTAGACAAGCCAGCATCAGCACCCTGTGGTGCCACCTGAGAACTGATGTGAAGACTACCCTGAGAACTTGTCCATAAAGGATGAAGGTGCTCATCAGTCAGCTCAGCTTGCTCATACAGCCCTGTTGCACTGATGACGGGAAAGGGACAGGAGCACTACCACAGGTGTAAAAGCTGGTGCTGATGTACAAGCCAGTGGTGGGAAGGAAGAGCGGGGCAGAGAGGAGAGGGGCCAGCCTGCCCCTCCTCCCCGGCACAGCAGCAGCAGCATTGCCCTTCGCTCGCTGGGGCCACCGCAGACCCAGCGCCTGGAGCAGCCAAGTGGTGGGGAGGGAACGCCCTCCGGCAACAGCAGCAGCCTCGCCGGTTGCCTTTGTATCAGCAAACAGCCTCCATTTTGAGGAGCTGGAGGCACTGAGCCCAGGCTGGAGGAGGCCAAACTTCAGTTTCCAATGGCGAGGAATAAAAAACTGGGAGATGTGTATTAGTGCTGACACAGTGCTGTTAATGCCCTCAGTGTTCCCCCCGTTGTACACTACTCCTGTGCGCAGTGAGTGCTTATCCTCCCACCCCACACCAGAGAACAGGACTGCACACAGAGCTAAATGTGGGCCAAGTGCAGGGTTTTTGCAGTCAGACTAACCCTTACAGGATAATATGACAGAAACTCAAAATTCCTCAGCTTTTAGCAAACTGAAAATTAAAGCAAGGGCTGATCATTAATACATTAATCTCCATCCCCAGCCCCCCGTTTTTCTGCAGGTGAAAAGGCACAGGCTGTAAAATGGGACGTGGGTTTCAAATCAGAGAGGTCTTTGGGAATTAGCAGTTCATTTCAGACAGGGAGCTCCACACCTCTCAAGAGAAGTCTGAAAACAAAGCTATAGCTTACTTCCAGGTTGGACTCAGGGGGCTCCACAGCTCTCTTGGTTGAAGACAAAATCTGGCTAGCATACTTCAGCTTGTGCCAGCACTGGTAAACCCACCAGTATAGGCACAGCCTGTTCCAGTCTGTGACCTCTCCCAGGTCTGCTGAGAGCCAGCAGATGTCAGGCCACTAATTTTTATTACATCAGTGAATTAAATTGGAATCTACCCCTTCAAAAGTCTGGAAGAAATTGAGTCAGAATTATTAAATTCACTTTTCGCCAATCTGTTTTCCTATTTAATCCAGCTTTTCACAAGGAAACACATTTTAAAAGTACTCCTTTTGTTCTAGGAGCAAGCTACCCATTGTACACCAAATCCTGCAGCATGCATTACCTTGAGGTAGAGACTGTCCTCAACAATGCATCTAAGAACCAAACTTCAGAGTCTTCGTTCCAGAACACAAGCTGAAACCACCTCAGGTGGGCACAGTTATGCATCTCTGCAGAGAGTGCAGCAACACGAGGTTAGTGGAAATTAAAGCTCCAGCGAGCTGACCTGCTCCTTGTGTGCGAATTCACAGGACAACTCCGTGTGGCTGGCTCAACATGCCAAATACAAGGATGTTAAAAAGCCAAGTAATTGTTATCTGAAGCTCAGTGCACGTGCTGAGTTCAGCACAAACATCCATTTTGCTCTGCTTCCACACACAAAAGCCAGGAAAGTGGATTCCAAAGTTCAAGCACTGTAACTCAGAGGAAATGCTGAAATGAAACACAGTTTCAATCTAGCAACATTTCCACAAAATTTAAAGGACAACGTTCTTGTACACCCAGGTCACACCAGTAATATGCCAACTATTTAAGGTGCATCTCCTATGTACTTATTTTCATGATTAAAAATATCACAGCCAGCAATAAAATAGAGCTCATACATAGAACTGCATACATAGAGCTCATAGAGCTCATACACAGAGCTGCAGTATAAGCCCATTAAAAATGAAACGGCTAATAAGTTCCTAAACCAAAAAAATTGCAGCAACCATTATTTAATCAAGGGATGATAGGAACTCTTAAAAGAGCAACTTCTTCTGCTGTTTGTTTCTCCTCTGTTTCCTGCAGTTCATGGTAAAATGCATTTTTCAGTGTGAGTGGTGGTAAAGGCACTACTAACCAAAAGTTAGCACCTCCAGCCAGACACACACAGGTTGTGGTGCAAAAACATCAGTGTGTTCTCCTGCATTAATACAGCCTCCTCCTCTTTTGTGTGTAAAAAGATATTGTCACAAGGGCAAATCCATTTTAGCTATGGCTGAATTTTATGAACAGGATCAAGTTGCGAAGCTTTCCCCCACCCAGCTGACGAACCTTTAAAAAACAGAACCACCGCCCCACATTTTTCTAACTCCATTCTTGACTGGCAGAGATTGTCATTGTTCCAGCCCTAATCCTGCACTCCAAAAGTATCAGATGATTCCCCCCAAAATAGGAACTACTCGGTCGTGCATCTGCCCCGCATAATTACTCTTTCCCTGACAGTCACCATCTTTTTCACCACAAAACATCGAGAGCTGATTAGATCCAAAATCAGTTTTTAATGCTGTTCCTTTTAACACAAGTACAAAAGCCCAGTCTGCCAAGAGTCTAAGTATTTATGGACTTGCAAACCTCCAAATTCCTCCTAGAGTCACACTATCATCTTTGAAACTTTTCCCAATGGCTGTCTCAAAGCAAGAGCCCAAACAGAGTTTACTTGATCAAATTGGAAAGCCGTATGAGAGGAAACAGGCTTGTGAACACCACCGTATTTAACTCGTCAGACTTTTTTCAAATGTTTTGGATTTTGACCATTTCAGGGAGGGAGGGGATTGAAAGCATTTACCAGCAAGAGCCATGATTGATTTAAAAACAGTTTAGAGAAACAGGCAGAAGCAAGTGCAGGGCTTCCTTTCAAATTTGAAAAGAAACATATCTTGTTGTTGGCCCTCCGGTCACAATCAGTGCTGTTTTTTCTTAGGACCATCTAAACAAGACAGATGTAGCCAGTTATCCAGGCAGCAGCTGAAGCCTGAGCACTAGAAAGGCTCTCTGGGGTGGGGGATGGAGGGGAAAAGAGGCAGAAGAGAAGGAGGAAGCCATTTGGCTATAAAAAGGATCTTTCTTTCCTGTTGAAATGCAATGGTAAAGAGTGTCAAAATGGCTTAAGGGTGGGGAGGTCAAACATGTTTTGAGATGTTAAAAACTCTTAAGCTTTGTCAAAAAGGCTGAAAAAAATCCTTAAGGTAGGTTTTTGTTCTTCCATGCAAAATACTTAGCCATCATAATAGCTGCGAGCAATCCTGAAATTTCCATTATCTGTTCACTTTTATCACAAATTAGCCACAACTATTCAGTTAACATTTTATCCTAATGAATCTGCCACTACAGAAACACTTCTGAAAATTACTGTTTTCCAGTAATTTTTAGATACATCATGTATTTGCCAATCTTTCCTCCCTCCAGCAAGCTCCCATTTTAAAAATCTGTCATTACTGCTTATACAGTGCGACCGACTCTGCACTAATAAAGATGCTGAAAAATAGACACTAGAGTATTTCTATTAATGCCACAGCGCCACCAAAATACACCTTTGATCTGTATGCCACCAAAACTAAACACATCATAGAGGGTTTTCTGCTAAGCAAAAATATTCCAGTAACTTCTAGACTATCAAATAACTTGTAATTTAAATCCAATAATGAAATTTCAGCAGTTCTAAACCTTGATGCATGAAACCAGACAAGAAGACTTAAAAATCTTGTGACGTAACTTTTACCCTTTTCTGTTACTTCACTAAAATCTTTAAGAAGGAAGAACATAGCCTACACAGTGAAGCCTGATTTGCTATGGCTACAGAAGGTCTTTAAAGCTCTGCAGTTTGCTTTCTAGTTTGTACTGCAGTAAGTCTGCAAGTGTCTTTTTTATTTTTTTTTTAAATAAGTAATTTATTAAATTACGAAATAAGAGCCACTGGAGTACTGACTGGCAGCCCAGACCCCTCTCCTCTCCTACTAGAGGAAGCCAGGCTCTTCCTTACTCTCCTGCTCAGGCCAGTCACTCTGGTTCTTCTCTAAAAGTCTCTCCCACAAGAGACTCCAAACCACCATCTCAGAAGTTATATTAGAAAGTTCATTCACAGGAAATTGGATTTACACCTGCCTTATTTTTGAGACGTACATTAAACAGGGATACGCAGCACAAAGCCACTTCCCCACCATGAGCTCCCACCCCCACCCCTGAAGGGGCTGGGGTAGGGGGTGTAGGAAGGAGACTACCTTTGAGAAAGGATTTTGAGATCCAACTTATGAACAGATGCTGGAAACCCAGATCTTGTGGAGCTTAAGTTACACATCAAGAAATTAATTCCAGTTGCTAATATAGGAGTCAGGATGTTGTTAGCATCCTGACAATCCCACTCAACCACTTAAGTCCTTTCATGTTCTGTAAGCACCTTGTCTCTCTCAAGTTTCTACATTCCACTAAAACTCACTGCTTGAGGTGAGGATTGCACTAACCGGTATTACAGCCCTTTTGGGCTACTGGTGTCACTGCTTTGCACCAGAATTTTCTACAGGTAAAGTTCTCTGAGATGTGGCACACCACACTTCTCTCTCACATGGGCAGGTTTAAGCAGGAGTTTTTCCTGGACTCACTGGACTGGCTTTTTAAGAGTGAAAGGCAGCATTAGGCGCATTCCTCAAGGCTCTGTTTGTTTGTGGCAAATTAACTGGGTTGAAAGAGTCACCCTTCTCTGCAATATTCTTGAGAATTAAGTTCGCTGCAAAACCAGACAAAGATATGGCCCAACAAAACACTGGATGTTTACAGAAAATGACAAAGCAGCTTACAGCAAGAAAAGGCTTTTGGGTAGAAGCATAACTTCCCTTCTAACTGGGAAGTGTTCTGGGATTCAGGGCTAACTATTATAACCCCCCACAATACAGGGAATCCTGAAACTGCAACATTTTAAACTACTCCTCAAGCCAGCTTCACTAAAACTGATATTAGAAACATGGACAGAACCTAACACAGCCTTTTTTACCCCAGCTGTTGAATTCAGCATTTGATCAACATAGCTTTGACCAAAATCAAAAAAAGATCAGTAGAAAATACTGATTGTCAATTGTCAAATTGTCAATTCCCTTTTAATGGCATAAAGGCTGACTCTCTTTTGTGCCAGACATTACTTTCAGGTGCCAGCACGGTTGCCAAATTGTGTGGTCAGCTAATCTAGTGAGGGTAGAAATCCGTCTTAACTTAGTATATTTTTAAGGGATGTATACTGCAATGGGCCAGAGTTGAAAGTCACTTGACCGAGTAATACTCCATCTTTCTTTTGTTCCAGGGTAGAACAATTATTAGGATCAATATTATTAGGACCATTATTATTAGGCTCTCCAAACAAAATCTCAAGTCCACAATATGGTATATTAAGGCTTTCACTACATCACCACCTAATTATCCAGAAACACTGCAGCAGAAAACATCTCAAGAAACAACCAAGTTGTCCAGAAAGGTCAGGATGGTGAGTAGCCAAGAGGTGGCAGTGTTCCTATCCGGTAAACAGGAAGAAGACTAATTGCTAATAGCATTTTATTTGGGTAGGAAGTCCAGTGGCATCAAAGTGACGGACTGTAAGAGGCAGTTTTTAAACTGCTTCTTTGCCCCTTTCAGCTGCAGCCCAGTTAGAACTGAATATCCTCTGCAGGCACTACAACCAGCTCCTGGTCAAAGCAATTGCCCTAAGAAGCAGTAGTAGTATACTACCACAAACATTCTAATTTGAGTAATTAAATGCACAACAAAGTGGCAACAACATTTTAGTGCTTTATGGCAATTGTGGAGGTCTATTCAACTGATAATAGATTTCCAGATTTATAATATAGACTGTAGCTTAAGACTTAGAAAAAAAAAAAAAAGAAAAAAAAAAAAGGAAGAGTAACTGTATAAATCAGTACTTAAATTTCACTTGGCATTTAAGCTAGCCTAAGGAAATCCCAAGACTGCCTCACCTCTGAATTTTTAACATGGTTATTGAACACTGGAAGATGAAGTTTCAGTTCACATGTTCAGTGCAAAGGTCACAAGCTCTGCAAGACCATGATCAGAAACATTCCAGGGCAGCGTTGCTTAATTCATGGCAACAGCTTTATTTAACAAAAGCACTCGAGGAATGGTTTCCCTCCGTAACTCCATATGGGATCAAACATGAAACAAGTCAGCTTACTCCAAGAAGTGGCTTCTTTGACCACATGAGAGCTGGGTGTTTTGAGAATTTGTTTTGGCTGGTTTTGTTTCTTTTTGTTTGTTTAAACTTTTGATTTATAAAGAAGATCTTTCATTCTGAAAGCAATTCCACCTAGCTGTAGCAGAGAAAGAGCTATGGCACACATATTTGGCAGGAATGTCTCCCCTGCCTGGAGAAAAAAGATACACGAAATAGGTAAAAACAACCCCCACACCATGATATTCTGACTCTTACTGATCTAGGAAAGTATCTTCCAACAACAGCCACTTGTTCCTAGAGAATGACTAGCAACAGTTTTCCTGGGCTAGACAGGGACTTCTGAAGAGGAGTTTCCTTTCTTAGATACTAAGTGTAGCATTTTACATCACATCATGCTGCTCAAAAAACTTGTGCTACTTTATTAGAACACATGCATCCAAAACAAGTTAGTAGATTTGGAGTTGTGTCAATCACCTTGGATTATTTCCCTTTACTACCTCCCTCCTTCAACAAGGGAGTATGTAACTGTCTGTCAAAGTATCTCTGCCAGGGGAGCCAAATGGAAAATTGCCCATCTACATCCAAAATCTGAATCCACTAATGCCAGTGTCAACTATTTCTTCGCACACACCTTAAGGAAAATTCATACCAGGAAGCTTTGGAGCAAAATCACACACCACTACATACAATGAGAAAATTGTTCTCAAAGGAAGGCATAAACTGCAAAAAGCTGACAATTAGGATAGAGTTATAATGAGGGACATTATCATTATCTCAGGTAGTTTGTCTGATTTCCATCCCCAGATAAGCCATATACAAATGTACCTGAATTCTGCAGTGAGGTTAACACTGTTCTCATATGCTGAGAAATAACCGGATGAAACAAACAAGATTTCCAAGACACCATTCCATGTCAGTGAGTGTCTCACCTGCTGACAGCACATTTAGATAGCATACAATAACCTCAGCTGGGAAGTACCACTATTCTATTTTTTTATTTTGGTCTTTGTTTTGATATGCAACTTTTCCTCTTTTCAATCTATCCCCTAGCTGGTGAATCTATCCCCTAGCTTTTATGTTTTCTCCTGGGATGGTGTTAAAATGAATTTAAAATTTAAAGAATAAAAACATTGATGAAAATACTGCGTTCTCCTGTAGACAAGATTGTATTGAACTTCATGCATTATACTGTATTTTCATTTGAGACTATGATTTTTTCTGATGCTTATATTAGAAAACTAATATTAAAATAACATAAGGCAGGACATTATCATGGCTTCCCCATGATAACTTAAAAATTTAAGTGGAAGGACACACTGTAGACCAGTTACTCTGAAATACATACTAAACAGCTTTCCCTTTTTTTTTTCTGAAACAGCTGTATTGAACATTGGTGAAGACAAAACAACAGTTCTAACAGGGTACTAGTTCAATACATTATTCTTAGATTGATTAACTGTCAAGATTTATCTTTCATTTAGGAGAAAACAAGTTGGTCTTACTATGCTAGCCAAACCCTCATAAATACTATATAAAAATGATGTTTACATGCATACACTGACAATATATAATGAAGACAAATGAATGGCAACAGAAGAAGTGTATTGCTGAACAGCTGAGAGGAACGAACGCTTGTTCCATGTCTACACAGTGACTTGCACTACCAAAAACCATGACATTTTAAAAGTGAGATGCTTAGTCACAAGAATGCTTCATAATGAAATGAACAACTATGGCTTTCACCAAAAATTTATTCAAAAAATAAATTTATTCAAAGCATCCATATTATTCATCACCCTTCTTAAAGTTTAAGAGAGAGCTGGGGAAGGAAATGAGATGAACAGGTTTGGACAAGAGAAAGGCACCTTCAGTACATCTTCAGTCCACACCATGGGGGAATTGTATCAGCTGAAGCTCCTTAGCAGCCCCTGTTCTCTGCTGAATGGCATAGGCTGGCATTAAGAACAGGTGTCAGAAGTTATGTCATCTACAGAGTAAAAATGTGAATTGTATTTACAAAGATGTTAATTGAAAGGCATGACTTCAGTGTAAAACCTGGTTGCCAAATGAGGCAGCTGAGTAACTCCTCACAAAGTCTCTGCAATTAAAATAAAGCTGTAAGTAGTTTAACACCCTAAATAACTTCTACAACTCCAAAAATCACGGTACTCTCTGAAAAAAAAAAAAAAAAAGTTGATTGCTTGCCGCTAAGGACTGAGATATGAAACTATTAACTTTAAAAAATGGCTCAAGTTGGGTTTTTTTCGGTTGCAGTTTGTGAAAGTAAGCTCATGTCAACACCTGCAGTTTTAAATTATGGTTCTCCTATTTGCTCTCACAGTGTATGAGGCTTTTTGGCATCATTGCCAAAAGACCAAGATAGGAGCACTGGTAAAGACTATCAGTAATCACGTACTGTTTGAACTCCCTTCACTGGCTCAGATGCATAGGAAAAGAAATGAAAGGACTAACACAGAAGTGTTCCAGTGAAAGAAGAGCCTCTGGATCTAAGCCAAGCCCAAGTATGCCACTACAAGCTCAAGTGGCCAGCCACAGAATCCAACTACTCCAGTCTTTGCAAAGACATGATGACCTTACCTATACCCAAGTCAATGCCAAAGCCTCCTACAAGGGGGAACGAAACACACGTTATATTAATTATAAATGCATGGCTTCAGAACTTCCAGCAAAAATTTCTCTAGTAGTTCTCTAGAAGACCTAGCTTCCTAAATCACGAAGAATTTTTAGTTGTTACTACAATTTACCAACACGCACTAACCATGTATCAATATGTAACAGCATCAAGGCATACAACTGCTCCCTGGAAAGATTACTTGAAGAATAAGGCAGTTGGAATGAGGGACCCACATGTACTCCATCAGGTTCACCAGAACATTGCCTTAGAGGCTTTCCATTTGTTTTGTTACCAGACAAAGAAATTAGGCTGACTTGATACAGCCGCTCCTGAGGAACAGTTCGGATTCAGAGGCACGTAATGAACTACTTTTGACAAGATGCAAAGGTGGGATAATTCCACCTTTGCCAGAAAACCAATAACATGAAGATAAAGTAGTGTTTGTTTTAAGAAGTCACAATTGTCTAAAACTTAGTAAGTTCATCAAATCTGTATTCATTGGGATGTGCATATGAATGGAGAAAGCACATCTCAGGAGTGGCTGGAGGTTTGGAGTGGACAGCCCTCCAGCAAATTGCCAGCTACGCAGTAAGAGTCAGCTCAAGACACTTCAGCCTTGCTTCCACTCAGCCCAGCCAGCTTAGACTGCTCACTCTGAACCATCCCACCCACCACCACACAGGGTAACTCAAATAAGGGAGCCATACTACACAAACAGAAAGCTAAGGGGCCATATACTAGTTATCTAGCAACAGGCTCAGAGCCCTTAAAAACTGGTACTGCTAGAAGAGTGCAGGAGCTACCATGGAATATTGTCAATTAAAATACGTGTTGTCTGGAACAGTGAAAGAAGACAGCACCTTCACACTGAGAGGGCATGTAGTTACCTTTTGAAACTCTGTCAACAGCCACCATTTATAACTCTAATCCAAACCTTAATTCTAATCTTATCAATGGTTTCATGATATTGGGGGAGGCAGGGATTATTACATCCACCCCCAAACTGCCAATTGTATTAAGTACAAGAGGGGAAAAAACAAGGAGGGTATTAAATCTTACCCCCACTATCATTTTATTGCACAGAAGAGCAGCAGTAGAAAGACTGGGACCTCAGTGTTCTAGGAATTCTTTTGTACCTCTTCCTTTCCAACTCCATGATGTTTTGTTCTTGTTGCTTGTTTGGATGCCATTTCTTTCAGGGTAGAATCTACTCCAGACCACTGCCTGATCTATTCAGTACCAATTTCTTTATTATGATTATTTTGGTTTTGTTTTTCTTTTTTTTTTACTTCCATAAACTGTCCCTCCTTTCTTCCCATCCAATATTTGTCCATTCATTTAAAAGCCTTTAACAGAGGCTGACACCAAATACATCCTATTGGGACACAACTGCAACACTGCAGGCACTTTCTGCAGTAACTAACCAGGGGAAATTATTTTCCAGTATTTCAGTCTAGTATTCAGTCAATGCAACTAAATTTCCTTGTGTCATTATCTGCACAATAGTGTCCACTATTTGCAAGTACTTCGGTGGGAGAAACAACAACTTTCATTTTCCCCTACAAATGATCGCTTCTCTGAAGGGAGGCGGCTCAGTCCTCACAACAAGTTTAGCCAGCTCGCTGATCAGTCAGTCATCAATTAAAGAAAATCTGGTTTCCAACTTGCTCATCTAGCCACAAAAGCTGTGTTTGGGACACTCAGCCGGCTCGCTCGGCAACCGGTTTCTTAACAGAGAAGCCATGCCTTTCTCAAGTAACATCCTTGTATGGATCAAGTATTCTTGAAATTTGAGTGACTTTGTCTAGCAGGCTGCAGACCCCCTTCACGCTCCAACCTCAATGTATTAAATCTCCAGTGCCTTTGGGCACACCATATATAGCGGTGGGGGCGGGGTGTGCTGCAGGGGGCTGGAATTTAACCCTTTACCAGCTCTGCTTTTAAAGGGGAAAAAAATGAAGGCTTGGAGGAATGCTGCTCCTTCTTTCTATGCTCTGAGAAAGTTCCTCCTCAAAGTAACAGATTCACTCTGCCACACATGCACTTGCTAAAACATGCTGGAACTACACAGCTGACCTCAAAGCACAGCAAGACACAGCAGCAGCAAGACCCCAGGAGCTACCTGATGGCTCTCCTTACACCCTCCACCGCCTGACATGGCATTTATTCAAGGTTACAGAAGATCAGCAATGAGTAACCTTGTCAGCCAACAAGTACTGAATCACTCACTGGTGCTCCACACTACCAGCCCCGACACAAGAGAGCAGCATTTCTCTAGTCCCTGATGCAGCACTAGGTTGGATTACAAAGCTTAAGGGCATCCATAACATAGACAAGCTTTCAGGCTTTGCTCCCACCCAAAATTTAAGGCTAGGGATTTATTTTTTTTTTTGTACACTTAACTGTCTGACAGTGTGAACAGCTGAGTAAAAAGAACCACTGGAGTGAAAGGGGAGGGGAAAAGGGGAAGATTTTAAGCTTGATAGCTGACATTTTACCCTAAATAATAGTTTGCCTTTTGTTAACCACGAGCAGCTGAACAAAAGGACGTATAACATTAGTTTTTTGGCATATGCCAGTCACTCTGGACAGCAACTACCTAGACATCCAAACAGAATTGACAAAATCCAACACAACATGGGATACGGAGAAGTTACAGCAACAAGCTCCAGCACAACCCTCTGAGAATCACACTGAAGTTCGACTGCTAAATTTCAGGTCCCTGCCAGCCTTTTAATCCAGCCGAGCACAGCATTTAATAGTTCTGCACATTCACAATACTACGGCTAGCAAAAGGAAATCTTTATAGTAGACGGTGGTTTAAAAGAACATTGGCTATCCACAAAATATATGGGGTGAGCATGTAATACAAGCAATCAACTGAAAAAGGTCAGGTTTGGCAAACTTCACAGAACACCTTTAAATATCTTGCTTATGTGTGGAGACTAACCAAAATTAAAAGGAAAATGATGCAACTCACGTTCAGCTATTACCTTTAGCTCACTAAAGCACCCTCCTCTCCCACAACACAGATTCAAGGGTGAGCATTTGCTATTCTCACATCCCTGGAAATCACTAGTATGAGAGCAGCCTTGGTGATTGCTTGTGTCATCTTAGGAAAGAATACTGTAGTAACAAACAGGAGTAAAACAGCTGCTGAGGTGACAGCAGTTGCATTTGGTTGGGTTAATTTGTCTACTTCATAAATGAGTTTAAAGACAAGTCACATGTTTCTTCAGCTGAGGTTGTTTTCTCTGTAGCATTCAAGGAATATCTCAAAATCTCCAGAATTTTAAGCACTCAATTCTGAAAAGTGACTCAAACCCACTGCCAGTCCAACAAGTTTAGAGCTTGCCTCAAGTGTTCTCCCTGCTGCTGGAAGGTAATCCATTTTCTCCAAGTCGGTACCAGTGCAGAGGCAACACAGCACAAAGCATACAGAACCATAAAACAATGAGCATTTGAAGTTTCCAGTTCAAGTCTTATAGTCACTTCAAAAATATTTTTCAACCACATATGAAGGAAACTGCTAACTAGTCATCATCCTATCCAACAAGTTCACCATCTGGGGTTTTAGCAATGCATATTACACACTCAAGTGAAATAACAGGAATGGAGCTCTTATTTCTTAGAGCTGAACATGTAACTATGAATTAATTCATGTGCCAGTATTGCACACATATCTGAGATGTCTAAACAACACAGAACATATATTCATGAGCCTCATCTGTGGGTACTGGGTTTTATTCTTTTTCATACTATGCTATACAACTGGAGCATTCAAAGCTGGCCAACATTTTTAGTTGCTAAAAAAGATTAGCAGCTATGGACTCTATAACTGAGAAGAATTTATTTTGTTGAAGGTTGATAGCAGAGAAAGAAACAAGTAGCTGAGTATCAAAAGAACTTAAGAAAAGAAGCATACTGATGTCTTAACCACATGCAATTCCTCTCCTTCAAGACAGTAGAGCAAAGAGGAAAGACAAAATAATGTTTGAGGTGACATAACATAGTAAAGAAGTTTTTGTACTCAAGGTAGAAGCTGGCAGATAGTATTGCTCCAATTCCTTAACATGTTTTTGTTCCGTTTCTGTGACTTGATTTGGATGCACAAGTTTAATTTGTTAAGAGGACCAAACCCATCCCATCCACAGAGCCCTCCTTCAAGCACAGCCAGGGAAAGAAGAAAACAAGCCATCGAAGGAGCTGCAGCTGAGCCCATGAGGAGAACAGCTGAAACAAAGTCAGTATGTCCAATATATTTTAGGATCAGGGACATCCATTCATTACATTAACCAATACTTGGATTGCCAAACAGTAGCCAGTCCCACTCCCACCCAGTATTTCTACACTTCAATTAAAGACTTGGAATGATAGGTTAAAAACATTAGCAAAAATTATGTACAACATAATTATGATCCAAGATTTTATTTGTAACTGCTCTACTGAAAGTGGATTACAGCTGAAGACAATAAACCCCTTCTGTGAAATCTTATCTGTGGTAACATTAGTCTTGCATTCAGTGCATTGTTCATGCAGCTTAAGATCCGTGCTCTCAACACATCGTGATTCTTTGTCTGATGGAAAGACACCAACAGCTTTGCAGGAAGGAAGGGAGTATGGGAGGAAAACTAGGAAGAGACTGGGTCAAGACAGTATTGAAAGAGGAATGATACCTCCTTGACTTTAAAACAGAGGAACTAAGTAGTTTTCCTTTAAGGAAGCATGGTCTAGCAAGTGTGTTTACATGCGCTGAAAATTTAGCTGAAAGGAAAAACTGCTACCCATGATGCAAGATTTCATCACTAAATTGAAGTAAAATTCAGATAGACCTTCTCTCCCAGTTATGATATAGAATTCAAGGCATTGGTTCTAACAAAACCATAATTAAAAAAAAAAAAGAAGAAATACACAGTAGTCTAGTTTCATGCCTATTTATTTTATGCATAGCTCCAGTTGTACATTCTCAAGAAAAGTCACTATAACCTCAGAGGTCTATGCCGCAGCCTGCAAGCATTAATACCCTTACACACTGCAATACTCAAATACTCTTGGGTTTTCAAAGAGTAAAAGTAAAAATAGTCCATGAAAGTCGCCTGAACATCCAAGGCATTTACGATTCTTCCAATTTTTACTCACTGGAAATTATCTGAAGTCATGTTTAATTAAGCCAGCAGTGCAAGTGTCATATTATCACCATGAGAAAAACCTGACAATTTTGCTGTATTTACCCTAAAATGGTGAGGAGATTTCAACACCAGTCACTGCAAAGCAGGGGGTTTGGATTCTGTCCAGTATGGTATTAAAGCTGTTTAAAACCTAGTTTTAATTCTCTTACTAAAGGAGTTAAAAATACTTCTGCATGCAGGGAAGAGCCAGGAGCTAAAGATGTGATGGGGAAGAGGCATCTAAAGGGAAGGTAAGGCAGAGTAATACCAGAGGCTTAACACCTGATAGCTAAACAGTTTAAGTTAAAAACATTGTGGAAAAAAAGATTATTCCAATCCCTTATCATCCTAAGGATGTTAAATCCACATTCCATAAAGCACATGTGAGCAAAATAACTCACTACCCTGCCTTCTTCATCAGGAAAAAGCTAAAAAGGAAAACACAACTGTCAGTAACCTAATCTGAAGCACTGTCTTCAGATGGGCACCTGTATGTGCATTTGATACCAGAAGAGAAAAGTCACAGTAACTATGATAAATGAAGGCTGCATGAGTAGAAAGAACAAAATGCAGTTTCTTACATACACTGGAAGTATGAATGCACACATGCACTCATGCACACATTTTTCTTTTAAGATGAGGCTCTAGCAGTCACAACATCAGCAACACAGAGTCTTGTATTTTAAGACCACTGCCTCAGGATGCACTCCTAAAACTCTTAAATCATTTTGTTAGGCAGCAAAAGCCTTAATCAATACAAAGAGAAACAGCAAGAGCCTGTACCACACACTGCAGTTGCATATAATGACCCTTGAGCAAGAGATGCAGAACTGGAACCAGGAACTTGGGCATACTCCCTCTGCATCAGCCAAGGGTTTTGGCGAGACCTGTGGGTGGATGGCATTGGGAGCACCATGGAGCAGAGCCCAGCATTTGGCAGTGTGGAAAGCCATTGCACAAAAGCAACCACCTTTAACCCACCAATCCTGTCTAACCACTCCATACCTCCTTTCTCCTCATACCAGTTCAGCTTGCAATTACAATAAACTTATACCAGCAAAAGTGGAAAAAGTTTTCTGTGACGTTTAAGTGAGTTAAACTGGCTCACAGGAGCATCTCCTGAGTGCACACAGACAAGCCTGCTGAGAACAGAGGAGAAAGTGAGATCCCCTGTTCTCTGAGCACCCATGAGATGTTCAGGCAGCTTGCTCCCTATTGTGAAGCCACAGCTTTACCCTACATTAGAGCAGCTTCGACATAAATTCAATCAGCAAATTTAGCCAAGGTACCAGGTAAGTAGCTTTCAGTTCAGCTGACAGCTATGCAGTTGATTGCTTTCATCTATACATGTACAATCCTCAAAAAATTCAAAAAAAGTATCTTTCACAATCTGTAAAACAATAAGAAGGAATGCATTTTATTTGTAATCTAAAAAGGTAAGTAATCCAGGAATATATGCAACCCCAGAATTCAACATAGCAATCTGATTTTAGTGAGTGTTGTCTACATGTTCCAGTAGCCCCATGAACCATTGCGACTTACTGATATGGCAAAAAACTTAAAAAGTTTGTAAATTAATCTGATCAGTTAAGAACCTGACCAAAGACAGACCTGATGCAAGGAAAAGGAAAGAACAGTGTGTCTAAGGGCAAGGGGAAAACGACCTTTAAAATCCTTTCTTGCAATGGAGGGAGGAGCTGCGGTGTATAAGGGTTTTGTCTTGTATGCCTTGGTAGTTCATGAACCACTTCTAAAATGGAATCTGTAGAGCAACATGAGAACTAGAAGGGTCACACACCATTAAGCTGACTGAATTTGGCAACTCCACATTTTCCCTAGGAAGTGTTAGAAGTCTGCTATTGAAGTGTTTTGACCATCTACCACTGTTATCATGAAGTGGTATATTAAAACACACAAGGAGCTGAGCTCTGGAATAAATGAAACTAATTATTTAACTTGCAACTTGTGGCATTTTCCACTTTCTGCAAACTCACTTGAATCCAGATAGTTTATCAATACAAGCCAAGTGTCCTACAAGCTGTTCCAATGTTTTCTAAGATCATGGTTTAGTTTACAGCCTATTATATTAATATTTCAAGAAAAGAAAAACAGAGGTGCTCTTTCAGTCAGAAATGGAACAATCAAGAACACATTGACGTATCAGGTAGGATATTTGATTTAATTATGGGTAAGACTTTTAAGCATTTCCCCTGCTGCCATGATAACATTTTACATCAGACAGTGAGGTTCCCAGTAGTAAATCACCAGACTGGATTTCAACAGCAGCTCTATGACAAAGAATTGGCTTTTGCTTCCCCCTCATCCCACAACAGTTTTATTCACTTTCTTTCATGCATCACTGTAGTATCTGCAGGCACTGCCACCCTGAATGCAGTGTTCAGGGTTCTGCCCTCTTTAATGTTTGCCACTGCTGTAACAGTCACTATTTTCTGTTTCAGAGACTGTTGCATACTCATAGGACACAACAGGAGTCAACAGCTCAACTGAGACCAGAACCACCCCGACTAAAAAGAGACTACACCAGACAGCCCAGTTAAGAGCTGAAATCTGTATTTTTCTGCATTAAGAGGATGAGCAACTACACTGATCTTGTCTGGCAAATGTGTATGTGTAGTCTTGTTTTGAGACTTGGAACACCCAGTAAGTAACCACCCACGGTGCTATTTCCCTTCTCACTCGAGGGAGTCTCAAAACAGAGGTGGAATGAGGGAAAATTACGGGGAATGGACAGTGATTCCCAGAAGGAGGGGTGGAAAGACCAGAGAGGAACAGGACTAAAGGTAACAAATGAGTAGCAATATTAGGACAGGAGTATAATGTTTCAGGCAAGGAGGCACAAAACAAGGGAGCCAGCAACTTTTGTGCAGAAAACCCTCAGGGATGGGGTCAAACTCCCTATAACAGGGTAAGGAGGACGTCTCCTAGGGAAGGAGAACTCTGTATTTAAGAGAACTACTCTTCCAGCAGGTTGCAGATGAGGTTTGTCTCTGCCTAAATCTTACCTGCATTAATTACTCTGAGGGAACACCCTGCTCACCCGCTTTTCTCACATACTGAGCAGAAACAGTGTTTTTAACTACTAACATTAAGGTTTCAGGCTACCATTCCCGCCTCGCATTTCAGGTTTGTTTTTACGCTATTAGCCAAACAAAGTGCTTAAGTGATGCACTAAGTATTCTCCTGGAAGGCTGCCTTTCTATTATCGTTCCTTTTACGAGGCTGTAAATAGCATTCTTAAACAAGCAATAACCCTCACAGTTTTGCAGCCATCCTTTCTCAGAAAAATAGTTGTACATGTCACCCATATTTTTAGCCAAAGCAATAAAGATTTACAGGACAAACTGTTCCCAACAGTCTCTCCCAAACAATTCCCCTTGAGTTAATAATAAATACTTGCAAATACTGATCAGGCGCACCCGAATTAAGGAGTCACCAAATCACACTAATCAAGAACAGTAGTAGATCATTAATTTGTAGAATAAAAGCCTTTCTCAACAGGAGCTGATGGCTTGAAAATACTTACTTGTTTTAAAACAATTTCTAGGTCTACAGGACACAGGAACACCCAAACCCAATCCTTTAAGAGGTGTACGCTTTTCAGAGCACACTGTTGAAAGTAAAATTATTTATGTAAAATAATTTTTTTCAGAAGTTACTTCTAGAAAAGCCGTACAGTTTAAGCAAGGCTAGAATACCTTTGTTCCCTTTGCAATTTAAGCTTTCAAGTCCACAAAATACCTTGGGAGTTCCTATCCCAGCTACTCTTTTACTAAGTGATGAAGAGTACATTGCATTAGAAGCTAGATATTCTATGCTAGGGCCAAAACCCCTCAATTGTTTCATTTTGCACACCTCAAAAATAACTTTCATCCTACTGAGAACACAAACTGGAAGCTTTCTAGCCTGTACCACCATACCAAAGTTACACTCCAAAATGAATGCAGAAAACCGGCTTTTTCTAGTGTCTTAAGAACATCATGCCTCATTTCAGTCTAGTATTCAGTAAGACACAAGTGCTTTAGGAAGCCCACTCTTAGGGAGATACTGAGGTACCACAAAAAGCTGTAAGCAGCCCGCTTGCAATAACGTTTCTGGGTTGCCTTTTTTTTGGTTGTTTTTGTTAAAAACTTGATTGTTTCTCAATCACACTTCATGTCCCCCAAATGGCATTTTAAGGTCTTTCTTTTTCCACAAAACTCATATGGTCTGTCCTCTGCCACTAACAACTTTAAGAAACACAAAATGCCAGACCTTTCTAGAATTATTTCATACCTACAGCAACATTAGAAGATATAGAAAAAGTGTCCCTGAAAACTGAAGACAAAGGCATCACCACATTTCCCTAGGCTAAATGCCTTCATGTATCACTTTAGCAAGCATCTCACAGGAAACTCTTGTTCTACACCCCTGTCCTCAGGCGGGTTTTCCCCTGAAGCCCCTTGTTGTGCTGTCCAACTTCATCCCGGGAGGAAACTACTTTCAACACCGGTTACTGGAAAATTCCAGCAAGATCCCCCCGCGCTGACCCCCAGAGCAAAAGGGGAAAGTAAGCAGATCGCCATTTTCCAGCTTCAAACGAAAAAGCAAGTTTCAAAGTATCACAGCAAGAAACAATCCCAATGAAACTTAAGACACATTCAAGTACATTTTGAAGAAGCCACTGGCTCTTTTAAGATTTATGAAATAATACTTAGGTCACCAGAATCAAAACTTGCAAAGCCAAAGCCTTTTAAATTAACACCACACAAACCAAGTTCCTGTTTTTGCATCAGTAGATGTTTGCCACCACAGAAGCAGACAAAACACTGACCTAGAGCAGTAGATGTAACTGGCATATGCAAGCCTGAGTATCTCTGCTAACTTTTTCACTACCTTTTATTTATTTATAATTAAACAATCAAAAAGGTGCCCTTTTCTCAACAGAGTTATCTTTCTTCCCTATTTATTCGTTTTTCTTTCTCCAGTGGATTACACGCCGAACACGGCTGCGCAAAGCAGACTCCGCAAACCAGTTTAACTGAGCATTCGGGCTCTGGGGGGCCCAAAATTTTTTTCTCTCGCAACTCCACGGCCCCGCCACCCCTCGGTAGGCGCCCGACGAGCTCCCTCTGAGGGGCGCAGCACCCGCAGCAGCCTAATGTCCCCGCTGCACACCCTTCACGGGCAGACCAGGGCACCACCGGCCGCCTCCGGGAAAAGCACGTCCCGCACCTCGTGGAGGGGCTCCTCCGGCTCACCTCCTCCTCCTCTTCCTCCCGGGCGGCGGCGCTGAGCAGCGCCCGGTGGGAGCACGGCGCACCCGGGACGCCGCCGCCTGGCCGCACGCCCTTCCCCGGTGTGCCGGCGGCTCCCGCGCCCCGCACCGGCCGCTGGCGGGGTGCCTCTGCCCCCTGTCCGCAGCCCGGCGGGGCGGCGGGAGCGCCGCGGCCGGTCCCCGCCGCCCCCCGGCAGCGAGCGATGCGGGCGGGGGCCCTCTGGCGCCGGCCAGGGGCGGGAACGCGGCCGCCCCTTCCCTCCCTCCCTCCCGCGCCGCGCTCCGCGCTCACCTCGTCGTCGTGGTGCTGGCAGTAGCTGGCCCGGTCGGGGAAGACGGAGAGGATGTTGTACGGCGAGGCGGGGTAGGGCGGGCTGAGGGCGAGCGGCGCGGCGGGGCCAGCGGCGGCGGGGCCGGCGGCGAAGCGCTCGATGAAGTGGTCCTTGGTGAGGCGGACGCGCTGGTGCGCCCGCACGCAGTTGTCGCACAGGTGCTCCTGGCAGTCGAGGCAGCGGGAGCTGGCGGCGTTGCCCTCGTCGCAGGAGCTGCAGCGGGGCTCGCCCTGCCGGCTGTGGGGCCGCCGCAGCAGGAGCGCCGCCGAGCCGCCGCCGCCGCCGCCCGAGGAGGAGGACGACGACGACGTCGAGGAAGGCGCGGCCGAGGCGGCGGCGGCGGGCGAGGAGCCGGCGGCGCGGGGCGGCCCGGGCGGCGGGCGGCCGTGGTGCCGGTTGTTGCCGCCGCCGCCCGACCCCGCGGCGGGGCCGGCCCCGGCGGCGCGGCCGTTCTTCTGCTCGTCGGCGGCGGCCGCCACGACGACGACGTCCAGCAGGTTGCTGAGGAGGAAGTTGGAGGAGGGCAGCGCGTCCATGCCCGAGGGCTCCGAGATCACCACCTTCTGGTCGCAGATGGGGCAGCGCAGCTTGAGCGCGTCCCCCGCGCCGGGGTGCCGCTGCGCCTCCAGGCACTGGCGGCAGAAGGCGTGCAGGCAGGGCAGGACGTGGAGCCGCCGCGGCGGGCCCCCGCAGGAGGAGCTGCCGCCGCCCCCGGAGGAGCTGGAGGTCTGCGAGGAGGACGAGGAGGTGGAGGAGTTGGACGAGAGGGGAGCCGGCGAGCCGCACATCTCCTTGCACAGCGGGCAGATCTGGAAGTCGGACTCGGGAAACGAAGCCATTTGCGATGGGCCTGACTCCCGGATGGGGGGGCAAAAACGTGTCTCTCCTCCCTCAAAAAAAAAAAAAAAAAAAAAAAAAAAAAAAAAAAAAAAAAAAAAAAGCGTGGGCGGAAAAGCAGAGGCGCGGGGAGAAGGTAGTTCTGCAAGCAGCTTACGAGCAAGCTGGCATCGATCAGTCGTTTTGCCAAGTGGGATCGATGGGCCGGTTTTGCAAATACGGTGTCATCGATCCGACGGTCTGCAGGGAGCTGGGTCCTCTCCTCGTACGTCGCTGCTGCCGGGCTGGCTGCTGCGGGGAGGGGGGAGTATTTTTGGTATCAAGGTGTAGCTGTCCCGTTCTCCCTCAGTAAATGGATCCTCTCTTCCCTCTCATGTACTTAATCCCGATACCCCGTTGCATTAGACAAATTGTATCGATTCCCCGATCGGTCAATACCTCACACAGTCTTCTCATCTCCCCCTCGGGTCAGCAGTTTGACAACGTGGTTTGGTTACTTGTCCTCTTCCTAAACGGAAAGTGCATGGGCGCCGACCGCCCGATCCCCGCCGCATCCAGCGGGGACCGAACTCCGTCCGCCGGGGCTCGGCTCCGGTTCCCACGGCCGCAGAACCGGGTCGGGGCGGCAGTGCAAGTCCCTCTCGGCCGGGCGGGTGGGGGGCAGCAGGGGCTTAACTCAAGTTTCGCTCTTTCTTCTTGGGGCGTTGGGTTTTTTCCTCTTTTCCTTTAAACCTGTGCTTGTCGGGGGGGAAGGGGAAATTTCGTTTCAGTTCCCCCCTCCACTTTTGCAATCCAGAGCAGCTCTAGGAGAGAGAGAGGCACTGAAACACAGTGGCCAGGCAGACTTCTCCGGCTCCAGTCTTCCCCCGCCGACGCCTGCTCCACCACCGCATGACTGGGGGGTGGGGATGGAGGGCGGCGTTGGTGCCCACCCCACCGGCAGAGACTCACGCTGGCGGGACGCGGAGGAGGAGATGGGAAGAATAAAAGGGCTCCGAGGACGGCCAAGAAGGGCAGTCCCCCCTCTCGCCTCTCCTAGTCTCGGCTCCCGCCGGACGCCTTCCTTTACGCGGGGCTTCCCGCGGAGGGCAGCGCCGAGCCCGCAGCAGCCCCGGCACACGCGGTACCCGCCGGCTCGGGCGGCTGCTCCCGGCCGGTCAGCGCCGCGGGCTCGGCGCGGCTCGCAGAGGCTGCGGCGGCCGGGCAGAGGAGCAGCGGCAGGTCCCCGCCGGCTGCCCTGAATTATTCATGGGGGGTGTATTATATTCGCTCGCACAAATTGGAGCCGCTGTGCAATGCTATCCGAGAGCGCTACGCTCGCCCCCTCCTCCTCCTCCTCCTCTCCGGTTCTCTCTCGCTCTGAGCCCCTGCAGCGCCTAGGATCACATTTCCTTTGTCATCTCGCCTCTTCGCGTGGTGTTTTATTGAGAAAACAAAAATAATATAAAACCCGAAGAAGAGGCGGGGGGGGGGGGGGGGGGGGCGGCGGGGGGAAAAGCAGCGAAAACCAAAACGCCCGCCTCCCCCGCGATCTGCCGAGCCGGAGCCCACCGGCCCCGGGGGGTGAATTAGCAGGAATTACTCACTGATGCGGCAGCACCGTCCCGGGCGGCGTGGGATCCGGGGAGAGCCATCGCGCCGGGCGCCTTCCCCGCCTGGCGGGGTGCGGAGGGCGGCCCCGGGGGGGCGCGGGGCTGGCGGCGGCGCTGGCTCCGGCCCCGCTGCGGCCGCCGGCACTGGGGCGGCGCGGCGTGCGGGAGCCTTTTAAGCTCCGACGGCGCGGGCTGACTTCCGCCCGGCTGCGGGGGGCGGCCGGGGGGCGGTGGCGGCGGGCAGGAAACATTCGCCCTCCTCCGGCCCGACCTGCCCCCATCCGCCCGCATCCAGCCCCCTTCGCCCACCCCCCCATTTTTTAATACCGCCGGTTTCAGCCCCGGGGACCCCCCCCTCCCCTCCCAGCCTGCGTCTGACGCGCCGCGGCTCGGGCGGTCGCCAGACCCTCGCGCCCTTTTTGGGCTCGGGATGCGAGCGGGGCTTCGCGGCCGTTCTTTGAAAGCACCGAGGCGTTAATGCAGCTTTAAACATTAAGTCTCTCGAGTAATTGTTTTCTGACGCCAAGTCTAGGGGTGACGGGCTCCTCTCCACGCTTTTGCGGTTGCCGCCGGGTCTGCCTTGCCCGGGCGGGCGAGCCCGGTGGGGGTTTGCTGCTGGGGCAGGGGTAGGCGCTTTCTCTCCTTCAAAGTGACGCGATGAAGTTAGCAAAAATCGGCGGGGATGCCATTTGGGCTGCTGCGAGACGACACTTAAATAAAAACCGCAACAATTATTTTAGTTCTAATGAAATGCCCCGCCACCAGCAACGTGTGGGTGCAAAGTTTCAGCTCTGCAGCACGACTGAGTGGCCACCTTCTTGGTTAGTGGGGCTTGCGGTAGCAAGAGAGGACGCATGGCATCGTAGCTTTTAACAAGGAAACTGGAAATCTGAGAAATTTTAAAATGTGGAACTGTCTTAGGGACTGGAAAGTAAAAAAAAAAAAAAACAAAACAAAACAAAAAAAAAAACCAACAACAAACCATGAAAAGGAATAAAAATGGGAAAATATACAGATTAGTGAATGGAAGCATCTGTAAAAAAGCAAAATAAACTCAAAACTAATTGCTGTTCAGTAATGATAATAAATCCTCAGAACTACCACAGAACAGGAAAACTGGTTATTAAAATAAGTTATGTTTCTCCTTTGTTTAGTCCCTAGATGTACAAACAACTAAAGCTATTTAGACACACAAATAACACTAACTTAAATTTTCTACTTAAAACTGCCTTTTGTCTTCTGCTGACAGGTACTAAACATAACTCAAGCCATGCCTGTGGGGGCATCTCAAAAAGCCCTTCAGAGAACTGAGAAACTCAGGAGTGCTAACACCCTTACGCAAGACCAAGCAATGGGAATCGTTTATGAAGTCCATGGGGCAACACACCGGCATTAAGTTGTAAACAACCATGAATATTTATTATGCTCCTCAGTAGTATATTCTGCTGAGAACTTGCCTTATATAGCATCACTGAAGGATTTGGATCTGGTGCTGTGTCCTTTATATTGCAGACCCATAAGTTCACATTTGAGCATGCAGGTGAAATCCACCCCAGCTTTGACTATCTAGAGGTAAAAAAAAAATCACTCAGCCTTGCCTTAGCTCTGTTTATGTGCTGTGGTTGCCGCAGAGAGTTATGATGCTGCAGAGCTGGTCCTTTCCGTGATGAAGTCAGTTGTGAAGAGAGGGAGCTGCCCAAACAACAAGCGCACAGTTGATCTCTTTGGGTTTCCCAGCTAATGCTTTGCACCAGCTCTCTCAATGGAAACTGTCATCTTTTGTGTTCAGAAATATTTTAATTGGGCAGAAATTCCCACATGTGTGTCTCCAGGCATATCTGACACCCCTGCCTCCCTCACTGACAGCTGCTTGCTTTCCAGCAAACTGGCTGAAGGGGGAAATTCTGTGCGTTGATGCTTCAAATGGTCCTTAACGGCTCAGATGCTACCTACTCGCTGTGGAAGGTCCCTTTTGCTGACAGGATCCACTGTGTTTGTGCCAAAGCTCCTGAAGCTTGTTTACATCTTGCACCCTCCCTGAGCTTGTAAAAGGCTATAAGAAATTCACTGTCCCTGAACAGAGGGTCCTTATTCTCCAGCTGTCACCCTCATATTGGAGCACCCCTGTCTTGCTGAATCAAAGTCCTTCTTTTCTTCTCTCTCCCACTTTCACCGCTGAAGGAATGCAACATTTTGAGGCTTCCTCCAATTATGGATGGCTTTCTGTCTTCACTGTGAAAAATGCTGAAATAAAGCTAAAGGGAACACACCAGTATTACAATCCTTCTGAAACATTGGCTGCTGGAGCACTTGTGCGCTCAACTATACAGCAGATAGCACCATGCATTTTTCTGCTTAATGCATTGACTCGATGGTTTTCGATTCAATTAAATTGTTCTGTTGCAAAAACACCCTCAGCTCTCTTCAGAGTGAGGCCTCAATATATTTCATTTGTTTTCTAAGCCGACAAACACGTGAGTGAGTAACAGCGTGGGGGCGATAGGTGAAGTGCGGGAGGCTTCTCATTTCTTGTTGGACAGCAGGATGAGAACTTATTTTTATGATTTTTCCCTGGGAAGCTAGTGCTTCGCGTTTTCCCTTTTTGTTTCTTAAAAACAAAAGAACAATAGCTATCCTGGTTAGCAGGGCTATTGTCCCTCTGTGCCAAATAAATGAAATCTCCCTGCTTACGTGAGCGTCTGAGATATTTCTCTGCATTCTGCTGGTTCTCCTTTGTGTCGCTCTGCTGAGGTTTCTCACATTTTATCCCCGTTTTTCCAGCCTTTTTCAACCCATTTCTCTCATCTTTCTTTTGTCCTCCATTCATACACTGTTGCTAGTCTGAATTTGAAACAATGTGGTATGTACTAAAGGCAAGCCCATCTTTCAACTGTGTTGAAATCATAACTGTGTCATGATCATGTCAGAACTGTGTTGAAACATTAACCATTAAAACATTCTAACAATGCTAAAACCTGAGCATGACTGGCCAGATCTTCAGAGACACTTAACAAGAATGGAAATATCTCTGAAGATCTGGGCCAGCATCTACCTAGTTGAAAAATCTCTATTTGGCAACATTTGTCTGTCCTTGACTAACTGCCCAGCCACTGCAGCTAAAGGATGCATTAAAAATGCTTTTTTCTTTTTCCCCTTAAATTTTAGTGGAAAACAGGACATTAGGGCAGAAGACTGCACCTGAGTCATTCTCTGGCATCTGCTTAGAATACTGGGATGTGCTTTCCTATTGGAAGCTCCGTTTTCTTGAAGGAGAGCATCTGCTTTCCGCCAGCAGCGCTACAGGACAAACACAACAGTGTTCCTGCCAAAAGAAATACAGCTGGAAAACCCAGGGGTCTGGGGGTTAAAAGCTTTGTTAAATAGAACCAGGTAGAGTAATCATGAGTTTGGAGATATTTGACTGTAATTTTAGAGGCAAACATTGACCAGCAAGAGCTCTCCTCTATGCCACCTGTGTGAAGTGGTCCAGCAGCCTGATGTGGTTTCTCCTGCTGTGCTGAGTGCCAAGGCAGTGTTGTGAGCTCAGAGCTCAGCAGGTCTTGTGAGCAGGGGTAGCTGAGGAGCTGGTGCAAGTCCCCGATTGTGCACAGGTAGTGATAAACAGAGAGGGGTCTCAGCTGCTGTTGTCATTGTTGCTGTTTTGCACCTAAGGACCCAGAAAACATTTCCAACTCCGGTATTGCTATACCACAGCCATAAAAAGCCAATGCAGTGGTTCATCGCTTCAAATTCTGCTCAGTCTTTCCTAGGGATTACCAAGATCTAAAACTCTCTCTGTCCTGTTGCCCCTGAGAATCCCCATCCTTGTTTATCTGTTAACAAAGAGACAAGAGGCACAGCATTACAACCTGTTTGGATCTTTAATTCTCCTGCTCAAGAATTCATCTAGTAAATCAATGTACAAAAACATTGCTTCCAACAGGTCTACCCACAAGGAAAGTCTTTAGCAAGATCTTGATGCTGGTGTAGCCATCAGAGATTTTGCATTTGTCAAATAGTGCCAGACAAATGAAAGAGGAAGGTTTTGTTGTTGGTTTTTAGCGCGCTGTTAGTGACTTATTCATTACACTCAGAGGAATATCCATCTTTTTTTTTGGTTTTCACCACAACTGTGCTCCATGGACAACTGTGCCACTTAAGTTCAGCCACTTTAGCTCTGATTTGTGCTGGGTTTTTTTTCTCCTTCCCTCATTTTTCCTCTTGCGAGCACAAACTTCTAAATTTGCCTCAGATTCCAAATTTGCCATGCCTGCTCCTGCACCCTGACTCTCGCTCAACCATATATCTGTCATTGGATCCATTAGTAAGTACAGTAGTAAGCTCAACTTTCTGCATGTGCTGCTGAGCTTCCTGTAGGGTATGCTGGATCTCGAGCAGGGTGGAGGGTTGGGGAGCAAAGAAGCAGGGAGTGTTGTCCCCATGGTATAAATCATTGGAAACTGGCTTGTTCAGCATATTAATTCAAGCGCTTGACACCCCCTCCTCCACCCATCCATCTCCCCTACAGCAGGGTCACCTTGAGTTTAAAGATGTGCTTGTTAGGGTGTGATGGGATCCAGAGAGGAACACGGAGACCTTCCTCTGTGCACATGTGCAAGTGAAATCTATAGATCTTGTTGGTATGCATCTTTGCATCTGTACAGTCTTCAAGGGCAGGCTTTGGGAAGCAGGGATCTTGTGCTCAAGCAGCTGACATTACTTTTAACCCCAGAGACACTTCCAGGTTTAGGCATCAATACTGCATTCCCAAAAAGAAGTGATCACCCACTGTCTTGCTTTACAGCACTAAGCTCTGCAGGCAACTGATACAAAGATGTAATTTTTCAGTGTGCTATAGAAAGTTTTGGGGTTTTCCACTTTTATTATAATGTCTCCAAGAGCACCTTTACGTTTAGGCCTCGCTCTAGCTTTCCTACTGCACAGTACACTTTTGAGACAAAACTAAATTATCTTTTTTTTTTTTTTTTTTTTTTTTTTTTTTTTTTTTTTTTTTTCCTGTGCATTCTGATAAATTCCTTCTTGTTTTCAGAAATTCTGGCTGAAAATCATCCATTTCTAACCACATAGTAGGATTTAGCATCACAAGGACTTTTAACATCTTTACCTCCCAATGACTATCTCTAAAACCAATTTCCTCTTCCAGACTTCTCAAATCTCTCTCCATTTACCATCTGTTCAATCAGATTTCTTGTTAGGCTAAGTACCTGTGTTGGCTTTAATCTTTGATGATGACAGCTCAACTATTGCCCCCCAAGGATGGGCTCAAGGCCAGAAGATGCAAATGTCTGGTTCTTCTCACCCTGTTTCTGTTCTAAACAGCTTTCAAATGCGATGTCTACCATTGAGAATGGTCTAAATTCATGTCTCAGTCACAAGCGGTGACTTCACTGACTGGGAGTGAAAACTGATGCAGGAGTAGTGTTGAAGGTTCTCAAACTCACCTTCAACAAAATGTCCCATCAGATCACTTTTCTCTTTCAAGAAAAGCTTGGCAAAATAGATATATACCTTGCAAATATGCTCTCCAGATCAAGAAATGCAAGCTCTGAGCAGCAGGAGGTAGAAATCAGGTGCCACCCTTATGGGTAAATAACTAAGGTAAAAAGTTTTGTTATTAGTCTCCCGTTTCCTGACACTGCTTCTCCTGTGATACCTCACTCTGCATTTGTCCTCTCTGCACAATTAACTCGGCTGTAACTCAAGAGTTCTCCTTACCTTCGCTCTTGTTCACATCTGCAGGACCCTTTTACTCGGCTGGGGGAGTGCCTCTAACAGCGAGCGGTGGTGTACGCTGACGCTTAAGGGAGAGTGGCTTGTCAGCTGCTAATGCTTCCCCACAGCTGTGTAAACTCTGGGCGCAGGCAGCTGTTCCCCTCCAGATCTGGCGGCGAGAGCTGGGAAGCCTGGCACCCTCAGCTATTCATTACCAGCCCGCAAGCGGGGACGAGTGAGTGTCCCCTAACACACTGAAGCGCTGCCGTGGCCGACCTTGTGCTGGGAATGGTGAAGGGCTTGTGCAGTGTGTTCAGAGGGACAATAGCCTCTCCCATGCTTTTGTGTGGTTGCGAAGGTCACCTACATCTTTCTACATCTTAAGACTGCCTAGGTCCAAGCACTGCCTCTCCCCTTCTGCCTCCTCATCATTATTCCCTGGGGAGTGTGGACAGATTGCTTCTCCCTTAGAACCATGCAGTGTAATTCCCTGAGCACTGGCAAACTGTGGCCCTGAGTTAGTGGCAGGCTCCCTCATATGATTTCATGTAACATGCAGCACTAATCCTGACCCACATTCGGGTGCTGCTCTCTCCTGCAGCTGCTCTGATCAAGACAGGTCAGTTCCAAAGGTATAAACTAAATGCTGAGAGGAAAAAGCAGTGCTATTTCTGCATTGTCCTTAGCAGTAAGCATGCTTGGAGCTAATCTGGACCAGAAATATTTAGAGTTTTATATGTCAAAACCAACACTGGTCAGGGACAGTACACACAAAGGTAATGTGCTCCTTTACGAGAGTGAATGAACAAGCAAGCAGCCAGGCAGGATGCTAATCAAACTTTCTGGTTCATGTGATTATTTATTGTGGTTATAATTGTGTTTTCCGTAGGGAAAGCTGCAAGGTGGACTCAGAGGAAGCTTCTGCTACCTTACAGCATGCTATTCCTCCAGGCTCAGGTTACAGGTTGAGGCTTTTGTGTACTCACAGACATGAGAGAGGTTGGAGTGTCCTGTCTTGGCTTCTCTGCAAAGACTCTGGGAACAAGGAGTGACCTGTGAAGAGGCCTTTCCCCTCCTCACTGCTCCACCAGGGAGCCTAGAAGGGAGTTCTTGGCCTGGCCAGCTCTCTCTGGCAGTGGGAGAACGCAGCTGCCTCCTCTCCTACATGAGACCCCAATGGCATCCCTACAGTCCTTCGTAAAAGTGGACCTCCAAAAACAGCCGATGAGTCACATTGCAGCCCAAAGCCCCTGTCGCATGCCACTGGGAAAAAAGTCAGCTAAAACCCTTTGGGTGAGAGGCTCCTCCCAGAAAATGAGCCCCAAGGAGCCACATGTTTCTTGGAGGCTATTAAATGTCCCTTTGCACGTGCCTCCTTGCTGTGCAGGGAAGGGCCCTGTGCCTGCCAGCGTAAAGCCTTCCCTGTATACCTCCACCACAGCAACTATAAATAGGCTGGGGGATAAGACAAAGGGAAGCTTTCTTAAAATGGAGGATACCACAGGTCCTGTTTGCAGGAGTGGGAACTTTATAGGCATTCAGGGAAGTTTTAAAGCTGTTGATTTAGCTGATGCTGTAGGTCTTAGAGAGGGGAAAGCTGTCACTCCGAGGATCTTTTCCCTTTTTTGCTGTACTAATGCAAGGAGAGTGTTGTCTCTCCTTTCAAATAAAACCCATGTACATTTACGGTGATGGATGTCTGCTGGGAAGAGAAGTTTGTGTATCTTCTGTTCTCTGCTAGCTGCGGAGCAGTGGAGTTGTGCTGAGCCTGACAGCCCCTTTTGTGAACCACTGCCTGGCAGTACAGATGCTCCTTTATGTAAATAAAAGCAGCCAGGGGGCTTGTGTGGTCTCTGCATGCAGACCCTACCCTTCCAGGGTGTTTCACAACTACAGGCCTTTGGATGCTACTGCAAGCTGGAGAAGTAAAAATAAGGAAGGAGGGAGCGAGTCTCAGGAAGCCAAATCAAATGGCGGTAGCAGCATCTCAGGAAGCTCGCCCAAGGTGGTGGGGTGCAGGGCAGGTGAAGAAGATCAGAAGAGTAGGAAACCAGGGAAACAGATGTGGCGATGCCAGGCTTTGGGGAGGGAGCTCCTGAGATGCAGGGCCAGCATTCCCATGCATTCCCATCTGGCGGTGAAGGAAATTATGTAAAGTGGAGGGGCCCCCTTTCTTATTTTTTTTTTTCTTCCAATTCTTTTCTCCCTTCACTTCCCATGATGCAATTAAACAGCCATTGCTGACATCATCATGTATGCACGCTGAATGCAGGCATTGTGTCTCAGCTGCAGTGCTGTACTATATATAGATTAGTTGCCAATCTCTGCTATGTATCAGCAGGGAAGACACCCAAGGAATTAAGAGAGCAGTTGCACTGTAGGACTCCTGGCTTTTGTCCCGTGACCTCAAGACACGGTGGACTATACAGTGGAACTAGAAATAATCAAAGATAAGTGATTCGGAGACCAAGCCAGGGAACTTTTGACTGATTGATCTGCAGCAGTGGTAGGGAACTATCTTCCAGGTTGTGATGCACGAAGCAGGAAGGCAGTCTGACCCACGCACATTGGTAGCTTCTTTTATGTAAAAATAAGTGGTTAGTCAGTAATTTCCTCTCAGCAGGCCCTATGCCAGGCAATATTAGATAGCCTGCTTCCTTGGCCTTGGGTAAATGAAGAAAAAGCATCCACCTGGGAATTGTATTGGCCTCGTGGGCACTTGAGGGGGCAGAGTCAGTGACTCCCCCTCTGTAAGTGGTAAACTCAAGCTGCAATCCCCTGTGCAGAGACCAAACAGAGCAGCCAGTGCCTGCCATTGCCAGTGGCACTCAGAGAGGACCACTGCTCTATTTGCTGCCACTACATCCCAGGCAATCTCTGCCACAATGAGCCTGTTCAAGTGACCTTGCCAGCACTAGGTTAGGGAGATTTGGTCTTGTGCGTTTCCAGCAGTAGCATTTTCTTTTGCAGCCAGACAGCTCCATCAGCTCCTTCTCTCTCCCACCCCGCCCTTTAGCAGGAGGTGACAGGAGGTGGCTGAGCCAATCTAACAGCTCAACACATCAGAAAGGGGCAAGTCCTGCTCTTCCCTCTAGCTCCTGCTCTTTGCTGCTCATCTGTGGACACCCCAAGCAGCTGACAGCAGGGTCTGATGAGTGCTCGAGCAGAGGAGGTGATGGGATGGGGAGCTGGAGCACGAGGGGGTCGAGGGTCCTTGGAGGTTAGTAAACCTTCCCTGTTCAGCAGTGAGCTGTTAGATTGACTCAGACAACAGACAATTTGAGGGTGTAAATTGACCCTGAAAGGAAAGCTTTGATGTTGGAGGCTTTTTTTCTTTCTTGTTGGCTTCACTCCAGGCCAAATTCCAACTAAACTGTGGTCATAGCAGCTTTCTCAATCATTTCATGGAGTCCCATACCAAGGCGATGAGACTGAGCGTTGCCACAGCCTCAGGCACTCACCTTCCTGCCCTTACACTGCCCATGGGCCAGTCACAGCATCTCTGTTCCTAGAAGACATTCAAGTCTTCATTGAGTAAATTGTATTTTTTGTCATTCTTCTGGTAGGAATTTAAAAATAAGTCAGGCTTATTTCTTGTAGCTCCTGTGAGAGTGACTGTTGCACTGGTAGCAGGCACAGAAAACGCTACCAGGTTCAGGGGTGAAGATTCCCCAGCCTCTCTGTCACTCTGCTCCCCTGTCTGACCCCCCCAGCACAACAAAGGCTTTTCCTTTCATCCAGGTGAGATTTTCCTTGCTGCAATTCCTGACTGTTGCCTCTTGTCCTCCCAGTCTTCTCAGGGTAAATTAACCCAGTTCTCTTAGCTTTTCTTTACACATCACACCCCAGTCTTCCAACCATCTCAGTGCTCCTCTGCTGCCCTTTCTTCATTGTATTCATAACTCTCTTGCACTGGGAAGCCCAAACGGGACACAGTAGCACAGGTACAATTTTACTGCTGCTGAAAACAGGGAAAGGATCACTTTCCTTCACCTGCTGATTATGCACTTGCTGATCCAACTCAGTATGGAATCAGCCTTCACTGTGCTGTCTCATGTTCAGGCCATTGCTCACAGGGACCTTC
The DNA here is from genome assembly GCF_009819655.1 of Sylvia atricapilla. Classification (NCBI taxonomy): domain Eukaryota; kingdom Metazoa; phylum Chordata; class Aves; order Passeriformes; family Sylviidae; genus Sylvia; species Sylvia atricapilla. The sequence continues at coordinate 41,896,593 of NC_089140.1, forward strand.
AGGTCCTTTTCTGCAGACCTGCTGCCCAAGTCCTCAGTAGGTCCCCCCTAATGCAGGGAGGTTATTCTAGATGAGGTGCAGGACTTTCCATCTGCCCATGCTGAACTTATGAAGTCCCCATGGCCCCATTTCTCCATCTTGTCCAGGTCCTGAACAGCAGCCCTGCTCTCCAGGGTATTGACCTCCTCCTGTTTTGTCATTGTCTTTTAGCTTGTTGAGGAGGTGTTATCCCTCAGTGTGCAGACTGTGGGTGGCATTGGTGTAAACCAGTTATGTCCTCACTATTGACCCCAAAACTCACTTATGGACTGCCTGATGGACTCTGAATGTGTGACCACTCCCTCCAGAACCTAAGCATCCAGTTTTTCACCTGGTTTCATGCAAGCCCATATCACCTTGGTTTGGCTACAAGGATGCTATGGGAGACCATGATGGAAGCCTTGATAAAGCCAAGGAAAGACATATCCACTGCCCTCCTCATGCCTGCAGAGCAGGGCATGTATGCCATCAGCAGGGCAGGCAGGCTGGTCAGGCACACTTTAGCCTTGGAGAACCCATGCTGGCTATTCATAGTCACTCTCCTGTCTTCATGAGGTTGCCACAGAATCCCTCAGGACTTGCTTCATAATTTTCCCAGGTACTGAATTGAGTCTGATCATCTGGTCTTTCCCCAGAATCTTCTTTTTGCCTTGGTTTTTGTTGTTGTTTTGAAGGCAGATCTCACGTTGGGCATCAATTGGCAGACCAAACACAGACCTGGCTGAAGCTGATGGATGTACAAAACAGCCTTCAAGTATGATAAAAGCAGCAAGTGAAGATCTCCGTGCAGAGTGAGAGCTGCTGCAGAAGCCACCAAGCTCAGCACCTCAGCGAGCATTTTGCAGCCTGGAAAACGCAGCCCAAATATTCCTTGTGGGTGACAACACAGGATAGTCACAGTTAAATACTGCAATTAAAATTGCAGGGCTTTTTCAGTTAGACCAATAAATAATCCATGGTATTACAGTCTATTTTCAAACAATTGAAAAAATCACTATATTGGGTTCCTCAGGTTGAAGAGCTACAGTTAGTTCCCTGAAGTGTTTCCATTTCTGCTGGTACTTGTTAATCCTTTCAATTGCATGTATATATTGCAGAGTTGAATGAAAGGCATGGATTTGGATATGAGAATCTGGTCCAGCTCAAGCCTTTCTGATGTGGCAATTTCAACACTGAAGACAAAGGCAATATCAGAGTAGGTGGGGAATACTGTGTAATTTCTGAAGGTATGAGGATATTCTTTGTATTTCCTGGATGCAAACAGTATTTCTAATTGGTAATGCTGGATCACTTTTCACTCTTTTTAAAAAAAATCCTAGACATGAAAAAACTCTATTTTTAAAGCTGAGTTTATATCTTTCCTTGATGTAGCTGTATACAGCACCCTAAAATCTTTCACCTAACTGGCTAATTATATTTTGTTTTCAAGAGAGAAATGTTTTAAAACTTCCCATAATGTTAAACAGCTCCCAAAGATACTTTGAATATTGACTAAAGACGTGACATGGGGATGATTGACTCCCTGACAGTCAAAACAAAACTTCCAGAGCACCATTAAGAAACAGGGCATCTCAGGGTGCCTGACAGCAGGAGCTGAGGGTTGAGGCAGCATCTACACCGCCTTGATTGCCCTTGGGCATCCTGCCATGCTGGCCCTGGCAGGTAGCCACTCTGAACTGAAAGCATAAATCTGTCTTTTAGGATGAAGTTTTGAGCTTCTTTTCTCTGATTGTGCAGATCCCAAAATTACATGAAAAACTGCTAAAACTGACAAAACAGCTGTTCCCACTGACAAAACAGCGAAGTTTTACCTTTTGTGCAAAGCCTGAAGTGCTGACTCTCTTAGACCTGAGGATGTCTCCAAAAGCCAGTGAAGAGCTATCTGATCCTGCCAGCAGTGATCTGCAAAGCTATGAAGCCCTCTCTGCTTTTCAGGTTTCTGATGCAAGCGCCTTGCGTAACACCACAGGCTTCCAGGTACAGGGAGCGTGGCCAGCCCACAAAGCCGAGTGCATATCTTAGCCACCTTGAGGCTGAAATAACCTGACCTCTAGATGATCTTTGGAAGATGATGAATAATGTATTGCATCTCCCAGAAGGCTGATTTCTGCCCATACAGTAACCAGCAGTTTTCCTGACATCCACCAACTGTGTCAGTTTGTATATTTTCGAAAATGGTTCTGGGGTTATTCAGGGGGGAAAATCTGTAAGGCAAAGGAAAGATTGCTTCAAAAAGAAGTCAAAAACTATTGCAACCATCAAATGGGTGTGACTTTTGGGACACACAGTGGCTGCAACTTTGGGATTCCCCTGAGCACAGTAAAACCTATCAAAGAAGAAATAGCAGGGCTGGAGAAAGACAGCGGGAACTGAGGGCTAGGAGAGAACTTCCCAGAAGTTAATTAGTGCTGCATTAGTGTTTGCGGGTAAGCAGACACAGTAAGTAAGGACATACATTTGTGAGGTCATTTAGAAATTCCCAAAGAAGCTCTCTTTGTTGGAAAATGCCAGTGCTGACACACATACTGCCTGCCATGAGAGATAATTTACATGTCATTCAGTATGGAAAAGGCATTACAGGGTAAAGTCCAAGTCCTTTGGTTCAAAGAAATCCCCAGGATTGCTTCAGACTAGCTGCCTGCCACCTACAGCTGTTTCCTGCTGAGCTGGGGCTGTTTCCAGGAGCCATTGGATCCCCAGGATCAGCTGGGTAAGGGCAAAATCATCTCCTGGTGAGAGAACCTCCTACAGTGGACAAGAACTCTCCCATGTAAGGAAAGGCTTGTCTCCTTCTGGTGTCCCTTATCCTGGAGTGGCCATTTAAAAAGTTCAGAAACAGCAGCCTCATGTCATGAGTCACAAACGTGACTTTCAACTCCCAGAGGGAATTTTTTAAGTGATTTAATGTTCAGAAGTTTACACTTGTTTGGGGATGGGTAAAGCTCCTAAGCCCTGCTTTGGTGCTTTTAAAAATGTGCCATGCCAATTAGTTGCAGATGTGTTTTCAGGGTAAGGAGGGTGCTGCTGGAGATCCCCCTGCTTTTTTCAGCTAGACCATTTCCTGGGAGCAAGCTCTGCGAAATGTCTGAGCTCTCACTCTCATGGATGGCAGGAATGGGCTGCACTTCCTTCTGGAGTGGTTTTTGGGATTGCTGCCCTTTGGTGCTCTGTCCTGGTCCACTTGCCATCCTTGTCCCAGTGCTCCACTGGGCTGGCAGCCTGTTTGCTCTAGCTGGATGCTCACTGCAAAGCTGGAGTTGTCTTGAACACTTTTAATAGTGGGGTGGCCTGCTATTCCTAAATGAAAATACATACTTAGACACAGCAAATGCTTTAGCTTTGGGGCAACAGCTAATTTTTGGGGAACCACATTTTCTGCCAGCATAACTTCAATGGAGTCAATGCAACATCTTTTCCAATAGAACCTGTGTTTAGGGGACTGCATTCATTATCAGAATTGGAACTGCTTGCAAGTAAGAGCACAGAGTTCTTTTGAAACACAATAAAAAAGAATGCTTCTGTATGATTTATTACAGGTTCATTATGCTCAGGCTGACACCACTTGTGTTTCTTATGTGCTTTTCTCAATTACCTTCTTAAGCACTTGTATATTTTCAAACACCTAGAGACCTTGGCTTGCTTTGCTGGATGATGCTTCTGTTTAGCCTGATGACAGGGTTATGCTGCAGTGTGTGCTACAGTCTAAACAGGTAAAATTACTGGTTTTGACTTAAGTGTGTTTTGTCTCATTTCTCTTGGGGTTTTATCTTCTGAGGTGGTTCTCTGGACTAAGCATAGCTCCAAGGTCTTCTCCATGTTTTTGGAAGATAACATCCGCCTTGTTGGGACTTGCTGATTAAACCGTGTGGGAATGAAGGGCCGTTTAACTTCCCAGCTGCCTTAGACCTGCTGTGATCCTTTAACAGCCTGGGTGACACGGCAGGAGCTGGGACTTCCAAGGTCTGCATTGTTGTGCAGAGAAGTTGGATGCTTAACTGGAAGAAAGCAGGGACACATGAGATGGGAATTGAGTGTCTCAGCACCAAGGGCAGTGGGCAGGAAAGCAGCTCCACAAATACAGCTCTAAGTATAGACAACCACTACAGGAGAGGGTGTGTGGCTCCCCCTGTTCCTCTGGCCAGCGAGTCGGTGCTCACCCCTCCCTGAGGTCAGGGTAGGCTCCCATTGCTCCCCTGCAGGCTGCACCCACCTGGCTGAGCTTAGGAAGGGGCAAAGCTCACTCCTGGGTAAGGCTGAGGTGGACACAAAACCTTGCTCAGCCTTTTTCCAGCCAGCGTCTTCTATCACAAGGAAAGATGACAAATTGTTTGTTAAATTATTTAAGATATTACTGACTGGTTATGAATTATTAAAGTGTTTATTACTTACCATTTGGATGGCAACTCAGGGCAGAAAATCACAAGCCTTTCAGGAAACCTGAGGCCAGTCTTTGCGTGCCAGACATGCCGGGGACTCGGGGGTGAGCCGAGGTGGTGGGCGCAGCAGCATCTGGTGTGAGAAAAGGCACGGCTGGAGCCTGGAGTGTGATGCAGCCTGCGCTGCTGCAGATGGCTTTGCCACTGGTGCTGCAGTCTTACAAGCTCCTGCCACTCCTCCCAGCGCTATTTTGGTTTAATATTTGCATGATGGGCATGCTAGAACCTCTTTATACCATGTGCCATATAACCTACAACAGAGACAATTCTTGTCCTGCTGGTTTCCTCCTCTTTACTTCAATTTTCTTATAGATTAAACTATGTCTAGGTAGGAGAGGACACTACAAAGCAAGAGTATGCTAATTCTCATCAGCAAATGGATATTTGTTTATGGTCTTGCTCTGTTGAAGATATTGGAAATTTTTTATACTGGCCTTATTTCCCCCTCCTTTTCAGCCTCCCTCAATTTGTTTGGATGTGGGTTTTGGGGTTGTTTTTTTTTTTGGTTTGTTTTTTTTTTTTTTTTGGGGGGGGGTGGGGGTTGTTCTGTTCTTTTCTTTCTTTTTTCTTTTTTTTCCTCTTTCTTTCTTTCTTTCTTTCTTTCTTTCTTTCTTTCTTTCTTTCTTTATTTCTTTCTTTCTTTATTTCTTTCTTTCTTTCTTTCTTTCTTTCTTTCTTTTCTTTCTTTCTCTCTCTCTCTCTCTTTCTTTCTTTCTTTCTTTCTTTCTTGTGTTTTTGTTTTTCTTTTTGTTTTAATTTTCCCTTTCCTTGAAACTGTAACCACGTGCTGACCATTAGGACTTCTGTTCAATGCATACTTATCCTTTGTGGTCAACGTTCACGAGTTGGAGGTTAGATCAAAGAAAGAGTGTACCTTATCTTCTAGTGTTATTTTGAGGAAGACAAAGCAAGGAGATAAGTGTAGTTTGGACATGCAGCTCTGCCTAACAATGTTAGACTGCCTCCACATCAGAGTTGAGACAGTTAGGATTGGGCAGTGGTTAAAATACAACTACTTGGAGCAAAAATTCTGCTGGTGGGTTCTGACCAAATAACATGGCTGCTCAAAATTGAGAAGAGGCTCACAATTACCCTTTGGGCTGTGAGATGAGTTTGGCTTGCAGGCATAGATATATCACAGCATTCGGAATCCATAGGGTAGCCAGCGATTGCTGGAAATCTCTGACAGTGTTTGTGAAAACAGTCAGCTGAATATGTTTGTCCTTGAAATGCACTGTTTCTTATTTAGTATCCTGTGCTCATTTTTCCTCCCTTGCAAATGTTTCAGTCATTCAGCCCAGGAACTGATTAAACCACCCAGTAAACACAGTACAGATGTCAAAGTGAAAAATTCACAAGCTATTCATAACAAGCCATCTGCTGAAAATAATTTGTCTAAACTATTTGGGGGAAAATTATGAAGTAATGAAAATGCTCAGATATATTTGGGAAGATCCTGAATACCAAAAATCATGAAAGGGCCTAATGATATGTTTTGGATACAACTGAAACCTTTACAGCTCGCTGCAGGATTTGGGATACTAAATGCTCTTTGGCCTGCCATGGTTTACTCAAAACTGGCTGCTCAGTCTTGAAGCACTTTTTCACGTTCATGGTTATTACCCTACAAGAACATGCAGTTTGGGCATAGTCCGTGGTCTGATTTATATTCCCGAGGTGATAAATGGCCAAACTCCCACTCAGGCTGTATTTGGACTATATTGGAAGCCCAGCCTTCAGAAATTTAAGCCATCCAAACAATAGCATGTCATACCCAACCTTTGCAGACCTCGCTCAAGAAAAGACATACCTAACACTCAGCAATTTTTCATTCAGATAAATTGCTGGTTTTCCTTGGCTGTTCAAATAGTTTGTGTTGTGCATTATCCTGGTTTTCAGATCTTGTGCTGAGTTCTAAAGATGGGCTCTTTTCATGTACCATGGCTCCAGGAGCATGTTTCTCCATCCTCTGCATCTTTTCTTTGCTTTGGTTTACATACTGGTGCTTTGACAGACACCTGAGCTAGCTAAAGTGGATTTTGTGCGTGAAATGCAGATTCAGGCCCCTGGGAGATGCGTTTGCTGGTACATCAGAGATCTCAGTTTTAAACCACAAGCAATTTCCTGAAGAAGGCTTAAAGTGAAATAAGAAAGAAGGGGAAAAGATTAGTATCTCCAGGGGACATTTTCCAGCACATCACTTAAATCCTCCTCCCCAGCCTACAGGCTGAGTAAAGGTTAATCCTATAGCAACTAAAATCCCATACAATCCACACTCCCTCAATGTACACATTTCCAGGAGGAATTCCTCTGACTGAGCATAGTTGGCAGCCTCACAGAAAGGTATCTCAGCTTAATGGCCACCAGTCAGTGGATATCTAGGTCCATCAATCTCCAATGGATATAAAAGTCACACAGGGACATTGCTGCTGTGCATGTGCGGGATGGGGGCTTCCTTTGTGAGGAAACCATGTGGACCAAAAAGAAAGACCTCTGTGAAAGCCCACACCCTCTTGGGTTGTCAGACCTTTCATTCTGGGATTAATGGGCCTGGGGTCAAACAGATAGGTAGGTACTTAATGAATTTTTCAGTAGATGTTACATCTGAAGTCAGTGTTTACTGAGTTGTTCCCATGTCCTGTTTCTTCTTTTCTTTGGAAACTGTCAGTATAAATATTCTAAATAGACTGAAAAGTCCGTAAGTAAAGCTGGTTGCTGAACTTCACCAGTGATGAACACAGGGAAATTTGTTTTATGTTTATAGTCAGAACTTGGTTTCCATTATTAAGTGACTTCTGATATTGAAGTCCTAATTAGGTAGTTTTAAATAGAGATGAGCTAATGCATTGTCCAGCTGCTCTTGCCACTATCCTATGCTTGTTGATAGTTGCCCATCTGCTCTTTGCCAGCTTAAAAATAAACATTCACTACCAAAATGAAAAGATGTTCATTGAGAGTATTATCCTCAAGCTACACAATCCAGTGTTTTCCGTCTAGAAGTTCATTCTGTTCAATAAAAACCACCAAAAAATGCAGTAGCTTGTGTTGTCAGAGAGACAAACTGAACTCACTTTATGAAAATACGACATAAAATGTAGTTGCCAAACGAAAAGCTCGAAAACCCGCGTTAGCCTACTTCCCTTGATCTTTCGCCTTCTAACACCCATACCCACGAAGCTGAGTGTCGGACTCCCGTTGGGTACAGCGGGAGTGAAGCGCCTGGCTGCTATCGTAAGGGTTGGTCTGAGGCTCTCCAGCCTTGCGCTGTGCGCAGCCCTGATGGAGCTTCGGCACGTGCCGTAGCCTGCGCTTCCGATGGGAAACCATGGGAAAACCCCCGCTGCAGGTCTTTGGGTAGAGCCCGAAAACCTGGCGGTGGGGCCGACAGACCGCGACCCGCGCCACGGAACAGGCGATTGCGGAGAGCCCGGGCTCGCTCCGGAGGCAGGAACCGGAGATACGAACAGCGAGCACACGGCGTGGTCCCGGCGATGCTCCAGGGCAGCGCCGCTCCTGCCGGAGTCCCCGCTCTGCCCGAGACCCTGTGCGCTCCGTGCCCAGGGGAGCGGGGCCGAGGGGAGCGGGGCTGAGGGGAGAGGGGCCGAGGGGAGCGGGGCCGAGGGGAGCGGGGCTGAGGGGAGCGGGGCCGAGGGGAGCGGGGCTGAGGGGAGAGGGGCCGAGGGGAGCGGGGCCGAGGGGAGAGGGGCCGAGGGGAGAGGGGCAGAGGGGAGCGGGGAGCGGGGCCGAGGGGAGCGGGGAGCGGGGAGCGGGGCCGAGGGGAGAGGGGCTGAGGGGAGAGGGGCCGAGGGGAGCGGGGCCGAGGGGAGAGGGGCCGAGGGGAGAGGGGCCGAGGGGAGAGGGGCAGAGGGGAGCGGGGAGCGGGGCCGAGGGGAGAGGGGCTGAGGGGAGAGGGGAGCGGGGCCGAGGGGAGCGGGGCCGAGGGCAGAGGGGAGCGGGGCCGAGGGGAGCGGGGCCGAGGGGAGCGGGGCTGAGGGGAGCGGGGCAGAGGGGCTGAGGGGAGCGGGGCCGAGGGGAGCGGGGCCGAGGGGCTGAGGCGAGCGGGGCTGAGGGGCCGAGGGGAGCGGGGCCGAGGGGCCGAGGGGAGCGGGGCCGAGGGGCCGAGGGGAGCGGGGCAGAGGGGTCCCAAGGCAGCAGGGCTGCCGGCGGAGGGGCGGCGGGGCCCGCGGTCCCGGTAGCGGCAGCGCCCGCCCCGGGCTCGGAGGGTTCGGCGGGGCGAGAGCGGCACCCAGCGGCTCCCGGCGGCACCGGGACAGGGGACAGCGACAGCGCCGCGGGCTGTGTGACACCGGGCGCTCCGGAGGGACCGGGGCACCAAGTTAGCAGCGCCCGTCGCCATAACACAGCGTGCGGTGGGTGCAAACCGACGGGTTGGGTTGGATGTAAGGAAGGAATAAGGTGTTTTACAGTGAGGGTGGTGAGATACCGGCACAGGAAGCCCAGAGAGGCGATGGATGTCCCACCCCTGGAAACATTCATGGTCCAGGTTGGATGGGGCTCTGAACAACCTGATCTAGTTGAAGATGTTCCCTGATCATTCCAGGGGATTTGGAATCAGACAAGCTTTAAAGGTCCCTTCCAACCCAAGCCACTCGATGAATTTATGATTCTATGATACTATGAGCTTGTGTTTCATGAGTCTATTGTTCCATGACTCCTAGCCCTGGGAAGGCCTTGGAAACTGGTGTGGTTTTTTGCTTTTGTTGTTTTAATAAAAATTACACACACATGAAGGAGTGGCAGAGGCCCGAGGAAGCCAGAGGGAAAGTCTGGGCTTGCTGCTGCTGTGCTGGGGGCAGGAAGGGGAAGGGAACTACGGGCTTTGGGACCTTTCTCTGTTACAAATACCAGGGAGCATGCATGGTTTCTCTACTCACCAGCTTTGTCCTGAGGGAATCCTACCAAGGGGGAGCCAGAGGTGCTTCAAGGCTGGATTGCATGAGGCGAACCTGACCTTTCTCTGCCAACAGGAGAAACGGAAGAGGAGATAAAAATCTGTCAGACTTTACCATAATCCCAGCCAGTGACATTTCAGTGGAGCTGCTGTGGGCTGGGAGTACTGCACTTAAGAACAGATTTTTTTTGGCACAAAAAACCCTTAATCCACTGCCTTACAGTAACAAACACCACATTAATCATGTGTAGAATGGTCTGCATGCTTGTGTGAACCAGCCACAAAGCCCACAGCCCATCCCTCACCTTCCTCCTCTGGGTCTGATCCAGAAACTGTGCCACTTCTGCCAAGTTCTGCTCCAGCTGAACTCCTGAGGAAGTGAATCTTAATCCTACCCCTGTTTAAGGTGTTGAACATTGCTGTCTTTGTAAGAAGAGACTGTTGATAAGGATGATCCAACTGTGGGTTTGGAAACATGATAGATAAATAAATAGTGCTCAAATGGCTGCATTTCAATAGAAGTGGTGTTTGGTGGAAAAAATACTTTAGGAAAAAACCTGTGTTTATTATTGGTTTAAATCTTTTTAGCATGATTGCAGACTGGGCAGACAATCTACTTTTCATGTGGCGTAAAAGAATCCTCCTAAATGAATAAAATATGGGATATGTTAAGAGCTCCGCTTAAAACCTAGCAAAAAAAGAGGAAAGAAAAAAACCAGAGAGAACACAGGCTATCCCTGTCTCAGCTCTCATTGCCATCTGAGAATTCATGGTTGGGATCCTATGAAAGAACAACCCCTGGTGGGACAAGAATTAAAATTAGAAGACAAAGAAAAAAACCCTAAAATACAAAGTGACCCATGAAACCTAGCCTAGAAAGAAGGAGGGCCACCAGAGGAAATGAAGTTAAGGATATGTTTGGAAGGAGTTTGTTTTCTCAAAGCCTTCTGTTTCACTGCAATTGATTTAAAACCAGGGTTATGTTTCAGCAGCAGCAGTTGTAGGAGTGTGAGCAGGGAGTCTGCCACCTCGGCCTCTGCCAGCATGGCTCACACTGAGTTGTTTCTGGGATTGGGCTCAGAAGCTGTGCATAGGACCAGACCTGGAGGAAAAGCTGCCCTTTCCTTCTGGTGGCCCAAGCAATGCTGCACAGGGGCACAAAAGATGTCCCTTAGCCTGGCTGCAGACAAACCCAGGAGTTTGTTCCCCAGCAGTTTTCCTTGCTGGCAGGAATGGTGAGCAGTGATGCAAGCCTGTGCCCAACCACACAGGGATTTGTCCAGTGAAAAAATTGAACCAGATTTTGCTGAGGAACCAGAGCCATGCCATTAAAACCTGTTGCATCATAAATGCTTGTGGAGTCATGATTCCCCTGTCAGCTTCAACTTCTTCCCTCTCAGATCAATGGCTTCACAAATACGCCTGTTTACTTATTCTATTTACGTCTTGCTTTTGTTATAAAGATGGCAAATCACTGAATAATAATTTTTTTTTTCAGGACAATTTGTCTACTCAGTTCACTTACTGTCTTGAAAACATCACTGGAGGAAACCTGAGCAAGCTGTCACTGAGGAGAGCTGAAGTGCTATGCCAGAAAGTTAGCCCCAAGGTGGTGTTCAACACAGCAAATTCCCACAAGGGGATTGGGAATGGATACAGGAGCAGAGAAGGGGTTTATTCCAAAGAACATGAGCCCTCAGGGAAGAAAGCCAAGCATGTTGATGATGAGACAGCCTTACTCCTGGTAGTGGCTTCAGTGCAGTGAGATTTCCATGCTGTGGATAATTTTTTCCTCATGGCCAGATGTTCATTAAAGCAATGCCCTGCTTGCCTGTTGCCTGCCTCTCCTAAACATACTGGGCAGTGGGAAGGGCAGGACATCAAGCCAGGCTGAAAAACAATGTTTTAGGAACTTCAGTGAAAATGTCACTCATCCTGCAAGTGTACCTGATTACACAATACGCTCCATTCCCCCAGGCTGGATGTTTTCCAAAGGCTGGGCTGTCACAAACTGCTAACTGCAGTGCTTTTGATCTCACAGTACTGCTCCAAGTGGGCCACGTGTGGGCTGTTCTCCACCTCTGGGCACAGACCTGTTCTCCTCAGTGCAATCTCACTCCAGCCAGCATAGTCTTGCTCCTCTGCACACTCCCGCTATTACATCCTCCTTAACCACAAAACGTTTCTCTTCTCTCCCCACACTGGGAAACTCTGTGGGGACCATGGCAAAAACAACTGACCCATGGGGATTTTGTAGCTCCTTTTTGGGTCAGGATGGTCCTGCAGTGGCAGGTGGTGCCTGCTGTTGCATCTTTCCCAGTTGATGGCAGGTACATTTCCCAGATGTGTTTTGCAGTGGCCCAGGTTCCAAACCCTCCTCAGGGGTGTGGTGGGTGTCCGTGATGTCCAGTGATGTCAGCTGGGGGTTGCTGACACCATTAAGCAAACACATGTCAAGAGATGGTTCAAATAATAGATAAATTATGGGGAAGTTTCTGCTTAGCAAGGATCTTTACACTTGAAATACTTGTACTAACCATGTCTGAAAATAGCGGTGTGGACAGGGAAATATAAATTACACTGTCAAAATCCAAGCTGAGTAAATGCTGCAGTGGGGATGTTTCAAGTTCATTAGCTCTTTACAAAGCCATGCTTATACTGATTTGGATTGAAAAGTATCTCCAGAGAAGGGGTGCAAATCTGCCATCATGGTCTAGAGACTGAAGAGCCTCGTTGTCCCTTGCCACAGTGCAGGTGCCTGGCTGCCGAGCTGCACTTGGGAACACAACATCTCACTGCATGTCATGGCTGAGGACACTTTATTGCTTTCTGTCAACACCCCAGCACAGAGCTAGGAAGTAATATGTGCTTCTAGTGATGTGATCCCTCAGACAGCATTTTAAATCAAGCTTCTGTCTGTGGGGAGGCATGAGAGATCCCGTGACACTATTTTTATTTCAGGAAGAATAAAGGCATTCATCTCTGCAACATTGGATAGATTCACTGCCTTATCCCAATAGGGCATCTTCACATAAACAGCTGAATTAAACTGCAGTCTGGAATAGCAGTCAGGGGTAGGAAACTCAGGCACTAATTTTACTTCTTCACTGAAACTATCCGTGTTTTATTGCTCTGAAGGAGGGTAGCCAGCAGTTTGTGCTGTGGCTTCCAAATAATGGCACTATTTTCCCTCCGAGTCATTTTTGTTTGAATGCTGATAACTGGTATTTATATTCTCAAGTCCAGTCATGGCCAGGACTGTGAGAAGAAAATCAGAACAAGCTCCAGCCTTTATTTTCAAGGAATCTGGCTGAGCTGTGGAGGTTAAACTGTGGTTTAAATCTTTAAAATGCAGTTTTAGTTCTAGGACAATTGCACTAAGACAGCCAAAAGAGGAATGGTGATAACGATTTTAATACCATTGGGGGACAGCTGATTTGAATTAAGCTTTTTTTTCTCAAGTGAGAGACAGCAGCCCTTATAAGGACCACAAGTCTGCCGTGATGGAGCTTTTCATGACCATTCATAGTCACAACCTTCCTGAATGCCATGTAAGCTTTGAAAACATCCCAGTTTTACACATGTGGGACTGTGGCCCAAGACTTGGCCTGGGACCTCCCCTGAGAGCTCTCAGCAATCTAGCAGTTGAGCTGTAACTTGTGAGAATCACTCCCATGCCCTTCTCACCTTCCTTGCCCTACACCAGCATCCTCCAAGCTAGATCTCACCCTCTGCTTCTTGGGCTGTTGACAGCCCTTACTTAGATGGATGTTCATGCAATGCCCTGCCCAGCTGCTTTGAGGGAGGACAGAAGAATCAGCAAGCTCCTGTGGTCCTTGGACTGATGGCATTCTCTAAGCAGTAGAAAATAAAGATAAGGAGAAAAAAAATTAAAAAAATCAGTGTGTGGGGTAGAAAACAAAACTCATGAAGGATATAGATTTGTATGCTCAACCAGCCTATTGCGTACTTAAATATCATAGCAAGTATTTTAAAAATCCAATCCTTCTATTTTAAGAGTAAGCATAGCTTGTGAATATACAGCTGTGGGAGTTTAGTTCTTTGATTTGTTTATGCATTTTGAAAGTTGATTCAGCCTCAGTGGGTCTAACAACCCAAGAGGACAGGAAAACGGGAAGTGTGTTGTCATTGTATCTTTTCTCCTTTTTAGGTCTTGCATCAATCTGATTTTTTTCAAGTCTGCTTATGTTACTGTTGGATCTGAGTGTCTCCATCACCACATTGTAAAGATGCAGAGCTGCAAATTCACAGAAGGTTACTACCTTATCTCACCTTTTCACAGACCTGGCAATTTTTCTTATTGTTGCCAGCAATGGGGGAAGAAATCTGCACGTGAACTGCTTACAGCTGGACCTACTCTATTCACCCCCTGACATAGGACTTCCCTGTCTTCTCTCTGCCTGCCCTTTGCAGAGTTTCCAACAGTGTCCTGGCTCCCAGCAGCTCAGACTACCAGAGTAAGGGGAGAGCTCTGCTCCAGGCAACTACTTCTCCCTCCTCCCAAGCATCACTGCTGGGACGTTTAGCATCTCCCACCTGGAACCAGGGTTATTTCTGCAACATATTCCCTCTCCTTTTGTCCAGAAAGCTGCATCCCTCTCTCCCCACAACTGGGGTGACTTCTGAGGAACAGAAATCCAACCCCAGGGCTCCATCCTGCAAAGGCTGTACCTTGCTGGAGACAAGAACTGCAGACCGCTGCAGCTGCTCAAGCCAACTGTGACGGCAGCCGCCGGCCCCCACGCACCAGCCCTGCAGCTCAGGTGTCCTCAGGAAGGAGAGAATTAGTGAGGACTTTAATGCTGGATTAGGCTGCCCCAAGTTTTCCCTTTTTCTCCTACCAGCAGCTCAACCCGTGGAAGCAGGCGGTCTCCGGTGTGGGTTACAGCCTGGGACTGCCTCTTGGAGTGGCCACGTCCTCTCCTTGACCCACAGCCCCTCTGCCTCTCCATCAAACATCTTGAGGTGGCTGATGCCTGGGGGTGTGCCCCAGGGCACCCCAAGGGCACATGGATGGGAACTGCTTGGAGCTACAACTTACAACCCAACCCTGTTCTCTGCTGTTTAACATCTGGAGCTGAAATGGAGTGTTTTACAAAGAAAAAAGGCTTTTGCTTCTTCAACTCTGTCTTTTTCCAAAGCCCCCTGCACTACATGTTTAAAATATTCTCCCCTATGTTTTTAGGCATTCCCTTTTTCCATGAACCTTTGGGATACCCCACGAATCTGCAGAGAAATCTGCAGCTGTCCTTGGCAGACTTTAATGGCCCTTAAGCCCTGGAGTATTGTTTGAGCAACCCAACACTGTGGCTTGCTCTTGCTCCACAGAGGAAGACACACCATTGCCCCTGTGGTCAGACTCGCAACCATTAATGAAACTAGTGGAAAACTGGAGCTGATGACTTGTTGAGAGGTAGCTGGTATAGGCTTCTTGGCTGGATTTAAACAGCACAGCAGGCTGCCCTCCCACAGCAGTCATGTGGAAAGCCGCAGAGAAGATCAGGATATTGCAATAATGCCATCTTTCTGTAAACCAGTTCAGTGGCTGAAAGAGCTCATGTGGATTCAGGACAAAAATCCCATAGTCATGCATCACAGAAATAAGAATTATAAAAGATTTCATATATGATTTATGGGACTTAGAGATTTACCAAGACCACTCTGTGCCAAAAACCAGGAGAATATACAAGGATATCACTTTTACCCTGTTTCTCATCTTTCCTTGAACATCTGCTACTTGTTGTTGCTAGAGGGAGGTTTCAGATGAAGAGGCACACCAGGTCTGACCCACTGTCATAATTCTTTCTGCTGTGGTATTCACTTTTTAATGCCAGTTGACTTCGAACAACTCAGCAAGGGTTATCAGCCACCTTCCTTGGGAGCTGCTCCTCACCTTTGATAATTGCATATCTGAGTTTCCTCCTGATCATTCATGAGTATTTCCCAAAGGGTAATTAAAAAACTTCTGTTAACATCTGTCAGGTCTGCCTGCTGAATTGAGCACACCTTGGAGGCAGGAGTTTGTTACAAATTCTATCCGTGTCAAAAAGCCAGAGTGCAATGACCCTGCTGTGGCTCCCAGGTCTAGCAAAAGTGCCAAGTCCCAAGGAACAGAATCTCCAAAGAGCAGATTCCTCCACTGTTGTGTGGTTTCAGGTAACCTGTGCTGTCCTCTCATAGAAGGATTAGCAACAGGATTGACAAACCAGGAGGAATCCAACTGCTTTTTGTGGAGACACAACCTTGGAGAAGTCTCTGGCCCTGGAGATTTGCTTTTCATTTTCTGCTCCACAAGTGCAAACAGAGTAGAGAAGCTGCACCCAGGCTGGTGGCTCCTGACCCTCCTCCTGCTGAAGATATGAGGCAGCAGGAGCCTGAAAATCATGGTTGTGACACATTTAGTAATTGAATTCCATCTGCCACAAGAGCCATGCTTTGTGTGGCACCACTTGGCTGCTGACATATGAAGTTTCTCAAGGATAGATGAAGCAAAATTCGCTCTTTGGGGAGCTGGTGGTGCTTTAGTTCATGCAAAAGTGCCATGAGGAATCAGTGTTTTTCACAAGAAATGTTTTAAAATAAGCACAATTCTCCTTTAGTCAGTGTGATTATCCCTCAGTATTTTCAGTCTTGTCTAAACCAGGCTTCAGGGAGGTTTCACTTCTGACGCACATTTTTCTTCATAGGATGAGTCAGAGAAGGTGGGACAACCTCATGGTACACACCCTGAGCTGAGCTACAGGGTACAGAGACAATTCATAGCTCAGGCCACAGACCCTGCCTGTGTGCAATTGTGCCTCCCAGGGCAGAACCCCAAAGGAGATGGGGCACAAGCATGTTTGGCTTCTGTTGAATATGTCAGAGATCCTGGCACAGATTTTGCATCGAATCGTGCTGTGGGCATGTGCTTTGTGTACCAGAGCCCAATTCATTGCACACTGCCCATGTTCTTGTTGCCTTGCCATGCACTCTGCAATGCTGCTGCTGCTGTGGGTAAATGGCCAACATCAGCCAAAGCTTTGGGAAAAACCTCAAGGAAAACATTCAGAACACAGCTCACCAGCACAAGTCCTGTCTGCATGGAGAGGTCACACTGCACATCACAAGATTTGGGTCCAGCCTTCTCAGCTCAGCTTGATGACCCTGTTCAAGCTGCTGAACATGCTCAGCTTGGGTGGATATAGGAGCAAGTTTTCCTTGCACAAGCAAGTCAGTTTCTAGGAAAAGTTCACATCAAATTTCAGTAGAAGTTGCAATCTGTGCTAACAAAAATTCACAGATTTTTTTTGCCCGACATGAGGTAATCCTGTGACTTCCAGCACTAACACAGCCCCACGCATTTCAGCAGTCACGTGGCCGACGAGACACAGTTTGGTGGACAAGCCCTCACAACTCCAGTGGGAAGAGCAAGCCTTGAAAGCTCCCACAGCTTGGTAAGAGCAAGGTTTCAATGCCCAAAATAGCATTCCTTACTCACCAGCAGCATGGGGCTGCTGTGCCAGAGTGTTCTAAGCCAGGACACACA
Organism: Sylvia atricapilla; assembly: GCF_009819655.1. Classification (NCBI taxonomy): domain Eukaryota; kingdom Metazoa; phylum Chordata; class Aves; order Passeriformes; family Sylviidae; genus Sylvia; species Sylvia atricapilla. The sequence continues at coordinate 41,913,526 of NC_089140.1, forward strand.
GTCCATAAAACCAGTTGTCAAAGCCTTTGGGGTGCTGCTGTCCCTGGGAGATTCTGGGAGCCCACAGGCATCTTGATGATGATGTCCCTGTCAGCTGAGGCACAGCCTGTGTGAGCCCCATGGGAACAGCACCCCCTGAGCTCCCACATCCTTCCCTGGGGCTGCCTGTGGTCTGGCATTGAGTGCTTTTAATTCTGATGTCCCAGAGGTGGATCTGGCAGAGCGAGGGGGAGGTGTGTTGGCATCTATAGCTGTAGCAAGAATTGACCAGTATGAAGGATAAAAAAATTGATCAATGGATCTCATTTTACAAAATGCAGATCAGAGGAGCACGAGGGCATTAAAACTGGGATGTCGCAACACTGCCTTGCCGTTCCTCCAGTGGGTTACGTAGGATGTTTTGGAGATGGTGGCCCACACACATCCTTTTGGACTGTGAGCAGGGGTCCCTGCTGCCTGGGGACACCTTGCAGGTTTGAAGTTACCAATGGCTATGAATTTTGCTGTGCTCAACCAGGAGTGCCAAGGGCTCATGCAACACCTGATATCTTCAGGTGCCACTTGGCACCAGTGGCCAGGCTGAGCCAGTGTCCTATGAAAATTTTTTCATCAGCTGGCATGAGTTCCCATCTAGGTCAAGGCAACTTCCTGCTAGAAGGGCTCGGTTTTAACTTTTTTTTTTTTTTTTTTTTTTTTTTTTTTTTTTTTTTTTTTTTTTAAAGGAGCCCTTTGATTTATATTCTGAGCTAAAATTTTTAAGGATCCTGAGGCAAATCGCACCTCAGATGGCAGATCCTGGTATTGCAGATGAAGCAAATAACCAGTAGTAAATAACATGACATGCACCAGCTTTTCCACACATCATTATGGAGGAAGCCACGTGCCCAGAAAAGATTTACAACATACAGAAGCAGAAATCTATAGAAGTAATGAACATTTTAAAGCAGAGAATATGCCTGTTTAATAGATAAATCTTCTTAATTAAAGAAAAGGGAGTATTATTCTGAATAGATAATTTTGAAGTGATTTCCCAGGATCAATATTTTGAATTAAAAAAAAACAAACCCTGCTATAGATCCCCATGCTTCCTTCCTGATAGAAGGACAGCTTGTGCAAAGTGTGTGCACACAGCTACTGGTGGCTCCTGGAAAACACTTGCTGTCTCTGTGACAGCCACCACCTCTCTATGTGCCACAGTTATTTTGGGCAAGGTTGGGTGGACTGGTATAGAGACAACTGGCTTTGAAATCCTCCACTGTGCTTTGTAGGGAAGGATCCCAGGGATGCAGGATGCGGGAGGAGGGCTGAGGCACAGGCAAACCAGAAGGAAGCACTGGGAACATGGAGGTGGGAGCTTTATAGGATAAAAGCAGGGGACAAGGACAAATTGAGGGGACAAGTAAAAGGCTAAAGACACAGTTCTAGATTGCTGAATATTTCAGGCAGTTAAAATAACCATTCACACCTGAGAAGTGTCACGGTTTACTTAACATATCATTTTTTGCCCCCAGCCCTGAAGAGGAGGGAGCAGCTGCATGGCATCCCCAGAAACCCAAGTCCTGTCCCCTCTGCCTTCTGCAGAATAAATGTCTTGTGGGAGCTTTGCTTACAGTATTTGTGCTTTGCCAGCTCCCGCATCTGCAGTTCAGGACCTGGTGCAGATTTTGTTTGCCCCTAGGATGCTCTGAGCTGACAGCACCAGGATTGGTTTTGCTGCACTGTTACATTTTCCTGCTGCAATAAAAATGAAACCATTGAGTAAAATACTCCCAGTAGGAAACACGAAAATCTGCAAATGGGAAGCACAGGAAAAGGTTTTGTTGCCATGCCAGCCCCATATGCACTGATGAACAATGAAATATAGTGACTTCTGCAATGTTCATAAATGCAGAGTGCCAGGGCAGACTTAGGGCTGGCAGAGGCAGAGAATAGTCTCTGTGGATCTTTGGTTAAATCCAGAGGGTGGACTGTGTGCTCTTCACTGCACCAAAAGGAAAGAGAAGGCAGAATGTGAGCCCTGACTCGCACTGAGCCCATATCCACAAAACAACTACCAAAGTTTTTCAGATGTTATTTGAGCAGGGGAGAAGCAAAGGAGGATGGAGGGATTCCTCACCAGCTGGGAAAAATGAGAACGTAATGCAAAGATGCAATATCCTCTACCTTCCCTGCGCCAGGTCTGGAGTTCCCAGCATGAAATATGCTGCTTTATTCTGTTATGATGGGGGCAAAATCAAACAGAGCAGTGCAGCCATGAGGGCCAGCCATGGAAAGCCAACACACTTGTGGGCTCATGAACGGAAAACTGTGGGTGCCTCCCTGCACCCACCTGGTACAGAATGGGGCTCAAGCATCCCAAAGTCAGTGTGGCTCTGGCAGGTGCCCCGGTTGGAGGGGTTGGCCCTGTGAGGTGACTGCAGCAAGGAGACAGGGATGGAGCCCTGGGGGCCCACTGGTGCTTTTCCCCAGGCAAGGAAGGAGCTGGTTGCAGGCGGCAGGAAGGCGGATGGGGAGGGATAAAAAGGAAGAAGCCCCTGAGCAGAGGCCACAGCTGATGGCCGTGCCCAGGGCGCGCGCCCGGCTGCTTCTGGTCCGGAAACGCCATCGGGGGGCCCAGCGAGGGCCAGCTACGCCAGGAGAAAAGCAGCCTCAGAGCATGTCTAAGGTCATGACACTTGACCTTTCCATTTCTTTTCCTTTTTGAAACCTGATTACATCTATTTTTAGGCCCATGCACAGGGAAGGAGGGGGAGCAGGGTGGGCTGCCCCTGCCTGATGGCGCAGCTCTGCTGCGTTCCCTCCTTGCGCCTGCCCCTGTCGGCACATTGCAGTGATGGCCCCATGTGCCCATGCACACTGCAAGTCACTGAGTGAGCAGGACTGGTACCAGCGTGCTTTCACCACCCCAAAACCCCTGCAGACTAAGGTCTGCTTGGCATGTGTGAGGAGCAGGAACACATGTTACAGCTGGTTTGGACAGGGTGTAATGCTCCATAGTGAGCAGCTTCCAAGGGGATTTGCTCTGGGTGATGGGGAAGACATGGTTTGGTGCAAAGGAGTGAGGTTGCTGCAGACCTGTTCTGAATGGAGATAACCTTGTGGGTGCTGCTGGTGAGTGAGGGGCTGCTGGGAAGGTACTGGAGTGGAGAAAGGACTTAGGGGTGTCAGAGTCAGAATACAGAAATCGCAACTTTGAGACTGATTATTGCAAACCAAGTTAGGCTTTGGGTTTTTAGCTTTAAGGCAGGCCAAATCACACTTGAAGCAACAAAGAAAAGGGTGTGAAATAATCATGGGTGGTGAGAGTAAAGCTGGTTCCCAAGACAACGTTGTCTTCATCAAGTATAATGTCTATTTTATTTTCCCATTTTAGCTTGTCTGAGCAATAATAATAAAACCCCCTCATAACCTTCTGGCAGACTGTTTTGCCAGGCAGACGCAGTTTTTCTCCCACTTCAGCTGCCTGACTGCCAGGAGCACAAAGGGGGAAAGCCCAGAGCTGGAATGCCAGCAGTGTAGTGGGTGTCCCCAGGTGGGGCTGGGCTTTCCCTTCTCTCGCTGGGACCTGGTGTTACTTCACTCACTGTGAGTTTTGCACCCTGCCTTTCCCACAGCTCTGCCCAAAAGCAAGCTGGGAACAGCAGTGGTGAGAATAAGGGCTGGGAGCTCTCCAGTACTTTGTTCTGTTTTATACATTGGCTTTTGGAAGAAAATAATGCTGAAGGCCACTTCGGTGATAGTGGCTGGGAGAGGGGTGGACTTGGCTCCCCAGGAAGCAGTTCCTGTGATCATCAACCTTCAGCTTTTCAGAGGGATGCAAGATCATGCCCTAAAGAGACTCTTCAATGGGGAAGCACTAAGAAAGTGCTGCTTGGTCTTTCTGTATGGCAGAATCCCTCTCTCTTGTTATTTTAAAGCAAATGTTATCCTGCACACCCAAGGCCTGACTTCTTTCACATCACCCATGCAGCAGCAACTCAAAAACATTCAACAACAACAACAAAATTGTGTGTCTGTTATCCAATATGATATTTACATGTTATTTCATATACCAAGCACACACACATACACACATACAAAGCTTTCTCCTTTGTGTTTTTCCTTTAAAAGGCCCAGGGTATGGTCAACCAATTCTCTTGGCTGCTTAGCAACAGGCAATTGAGCCTGCCTATCAATTCTCAGTTTATAATAACCTGAGGCAGACCTAGATTTTTGTTTTCCCTTGAGCTTTTGTCTTCCCTTCCCTCTATAATAAATACCAGAAATGTAGGGGCAGCATGTGTCAGAAATCCTGCAGTGGAATATCTTTCATCGCGCTGGCGGGGCTGCTCCTCTGGCAGGACAGAGCTCCAGGTCCCACACGCTCTATTCTTTTTTGTTAAAACATTTGAGAGATTAATTCTGCCTTAGACCACACCCCATCGCAGATTTATCATTTAAATAGCTAAGTTAAAATTAGAAATTTTCTTTTTTTGTGTGAAAAACAAGACCCAAAGGGTTCACCTGGACAGAGAGACTGAACACAACCCCTCAAGATACACAAATATCCTGGATATCTCTGTCTTTGAAGGTGCTATAAAAAAAGAAGAAAAAATGTAATTAATTTTACTGATGAGTGGAGCCCTAAACAGCATGTCCTGCACTGTGACTCAAGGGGTTGGAGCTGAGGGGCCTGGCTGTGCCCCTGGGGGAAATGGCAATGGCAGAGCATGAATGGGTTTGGAACAGAATGTTGTGCATAAGTGTGTGCTGAGGAACTGCTGAGGGTAGCACATGGTGATGATGGAGGGGTGGGTATTCAGCCCACCCTGAGAAGTGCCTGGTGGGCAGTGGGTGGGATGTGGTGGGGTCTCATGGCCAGCTTTGTTGTAACAGTGCACTTCCTCTGGAACACTCTTGTTCTCCATTGCTAGCACCTTAGGGATGCTGCTTGCTGACTATCACTGCCTTTACTCAGGAAGGAAAAGCAACCTGTAAGGCCTGGACATAAGGCAAACCTCTGGAGATAAAAAGTAAGCAAATGGGAGAAGTCTGTTCATCTACCTCTGCCCCATGAGCAGGCCTATTCATAGAGCTTGGGGTGGGGATGGTGTGGTCTTTTTAGATGTGACCCCTCCATACCAGGATGACTACAGTTCTCACAGTTATCCTGTACCAAACCTAAGCATCTCCATCATAAAGAAGCATTTCCAGGAGACTGACCCATTTTTTTACAAGCAGGTGAGCAGGAGTAGCCCAGCTACTCCACATGTCCTGGATCACTCTAGAAAGAATCAACATCCCTGGTGCTGGTCTGCAGCCCTCAGCCTCGGCACAGCTCTTGGCCTCACACAGCATGGTTGCAAAGCTGCTGCCTGCAGCCCACAGGCATGCTCTCCCTGTCCATGGTGTTCCTCGCTCAGTCTCCAGGTAGCCTCCAGCTGTCCTGGCTGGGCTCCTCACAGGGGATGAATGTTTTCCCTCACATGGGGAGTCCTGGCTCTTGGGGAGAGGCTTTGCACCATCCAGCCCCTCACCTTACAAAGACATCACTGCCCAGTGTGGGTCCCTGCAATCCCCAGGCATTGCTGGCCTGTGACCCACAGCAGCAGCAGATGCAACATCAGGTGACAACCAATGTGACAAGAACACAGTGCTGTCCCTCATGTCCCTTATGACATTCCAGCCTGTCTGAAGGGGACCTGCAAACATCCTGTTGGAGGGAGGACTGAAATACTCTCCTTTGACTCAGGTCTGCAAATCCTGCAGATAGACTCTGGCCTCCACTGTAGGCACATCAGAGCACCAAGTGCTCTTTTTCCCCAGAACTCATAACCTGAAGGACGGTCAGAAACTGCTGGCAGTGCCTTTGCTTTCTTGACCTTTCTGTGTGGACCAATGGGTTCCTCAAAGTCTGGTTCATGCTGATTCTGGAGATGGCAGAGATGATGTGGATGGAGAAATCCAGTAATATGCATGGATCTCCTCTCACAAGCACCAGACACCAGAATGTTCCTCTTGCAGTGTGAGTGGAGGTCATGCTAGGGAAGGAGAACTGGGGGTCCCCGTGGTTCCAGCACTGCTCACGTGCTCACAGCCCTCCCTTCCAGGCTGGAGCCTGCTGAATTGTTCTGAGCTGCTGGATCAAGTAATACCATCACCCAGCTTTTGTTTGCTGGAAATTTAGCAGAGGATCCAGCTTTTTATAAAACAGACTGTCTGGAAATGAAACATAGGCAGGCTATAGAAGAGGACTGGCCTAGGTGCTCCCTTAAGTGTAATTTAATGGAAGCAGCACATCACTGGGAATGCATGTGGGCAGGACCTTTCTCCAAGTGGCATCCTACAGGAAAGCCACATTCCTGCATGATGAAAATGCAGTCAAGTGAATTTGTCAGTAGAAGTGGTATGGCTCTCCTCAGAACCTTCTTACACTAGGAGGGAAATGTCACATTGCTTTTGTTGAAAGTTCAGTTGTAACTGTGCTGAAGAATGTACCAATCTATCTTGTCCTTCATGTTGTGCCCTCCCGTTAGGACAGTAAAATTACAGGACAAAGCAAGTTCTTTCTTTCAAAACAGAATATTAAATGAAAAAAACACTTTTCACAAAGTCTGTGCATTTGATCTGTTAAAAAACTACAATAAAATCCAGGACACTTGGTGCCGTATTGTTTCAAGAGTAATTTCTGGATGCAAAGCATCCAGCAGGTATTACAGAAATGCTATGCAATCCTTCAGAAAAAGGGGAAATATTATAAAACGCTTTAGCTGGATGTCATGTAAAAGAAAAAACTTCACTGAAGCCACACAAGGGCTCGTCACCACAAAACTGACAGCATTTTAAGTGTTCATTTAGCTTACAGCAACTCTGGTGGAATTCTCCACTGGAACACTTCTGCAACAGTTAACAAACTTTTTAAAGTTCACTTATGGCTAAGAGTATATGATTAAGAAATAGAACAACCAAAAAGAAAACAAAATATGGGAACAAATACTTAGATCAGAGTATTTCAGCATCCTGAATTCAACTCTGGCTCTCAAAATGTTGACATTTTTCTGGATACACTCTTCCCATAGACCCTTGTACATTTATGCACCTGTACATCTGGTGCACAAAGCAGAATGAGACCCTTCCCCACAGCAAGGATGCAGCACTGGAAGCATTTGAAGAAAACAGCTTTGCTTTACCAAAAAAGAATCAGCAACAACTACGAAGTCCAAATGAGAATAACACTGAGGATAGAATAAAAGCAACTGGGAGTGCAAACTGCTGAGAAAATGGCTCCAGCATACAAGAAAATAATTCATACTGAAGCTTTGTGTTTCCTCAACTATTTATTATGCTCACACACAATGATATATTAAAATTCTTGTTGGCAAAATGTCCATTCAAAATTAAATGATGCTTTAGCCTCACCATGAGGATTTTTGTTGTACCAAGTCACGTTTGTAATAAACTTTATTAAATGTGATAAAATATTACACAGCTCAAACAGAGGAATCCAACAGGGAAATCGTGTCCATTTTTGTTAAACTAAGTAGCAGAGCTTTGTCACTGGCATTAGCACAGCTCTGAGCTTTGCTAGAGATATATTCTAGAAAATCTCCCCATAGCTCTTAATGAATAATTGAAGACAATATATAACCAAGACGCTTGCTTGCTACCTCCAGAGTTGGGTCCTAGAGGACCATTAAATTAATTTTTAATAACCTATGCTATGGTTAAAGTTATAAGACACAAATATTCATTCTAAATATACTCATCATATAAAGAATAATCCCAAGGTTATGACTAAGAAAGCAGAAAGGGAAACATTAGCACAGCTTACAGCTGCTCCAAGTTACTTCTCAGGTATCGTCTATGCCTCATACCTACATGTTCCATGACTTTAACAGTGCACTATGATGTGAATGCTTGAATTTTCCAGGGCAGTTCTCATCGCTTTTCTGGTCACCTTTTCCCTCCAGAAGCTGAGAATTGATGAGGCCTTTTGAGTGTACAGGGTCTGCACAAGATCTTACCCATCTAAATGATTTATCAGTGAGGAGGCAATTTCTGTTAGTGCCTCAGGGTGATGCTGCAAATGTTTCACAAATTTATTATCCAAGAAAAATTCAGTATAATAAGTTGTCTGCAAAATAAATTTGTAGAGAACAATGTAATCATTAGGAAACCCAGCCCATTTTAAGTAATTGCTAACTGCACCTAGGGCCTCCATTAATCACTGCATAATTATGTTTCACCTAATATTAATTCTGTCCTCAAGAAAGGCTGGTTTATCTTAGGAATAAATGAACATAATAAAAGAAGGGAACAGTGAGGGAATGACAAAATTAGCACAAACTTTACTCCAAAAAAGAACATAGGAGTTACCAAGTACCCCATGCCATGGATGACTCATATTTGTATAGAACTTCTACTGTTAACCATCAAGATGAGCAGCATGCAAGAACATATTTGAAGGCAGGTAGACTACATTTTGTGGGGCTGTGATGGAGCATGAGGGTTTAAAACACTGTGCCTGTGCCCAGCAAAGCTTTGTTTTGTCAGAAGCAGAAAGCAGTTTTGGAACTCCTGGTTTGCAATTTCTTGTAAGCAGATATACCATGCTCCCTTCACAGACTTACATACCTTTACTTGGATGAGAGAATATATTTTCATTTTGGTATTGGAGAGAGTATCATCAAGAGATTTTTCAAATAAAGGCATGAATAAATTTCAAGGCTTTTAAGAGAGACCCATGAGCTGAGAAGGTCCTTTAGGACTCCTTGAAGACATCTGAAGATACCTGCAAATGCAGTAAGGTCTCTGTGGTTTTCCCCTGTCACCCAGTTAGGGATATGCTACTAAGCTATAATCAGAAATCTCAGCCACACTGAGAAGGAGGTTGTTAAAAACTTACAAGTGCCAAGCTAAAGCAATCCTAGACTTGGTTGTTCCTTTCTCTCATTTTTAGGCCAGAGCATAAACTGTAGATGAAATGCGGCTCCTGCCAGAAGATAACAGTTGTGGTTTCTATATCCAGTAAATAGGGAAAGAACCATACAGTATATGCAATTTTTTTTTTTTACCTCCTGACTTTGGCCATGAGCGGGTTAGACTTGCAGGGCCTGTTGTCCCACTCACATTTCATCATCTCAAAATGAAGCACAGATTTCTGGCTAAAACCAGAATGCACATATATCCCTCAATTTACAGTACAATTTACAGTACAGCTTATTTTCCCTCCAAAGTCTGTCATGCCAGGGCAACAAAGACCTGAGCAGTGAAGAAACATTTTCAGCCATATGGGCTTTTAAATTCTTATTAATTTGCTTTTTTGTTTGTGGTAATACAGAGTGCAAGAGACTGAGCTGTTCCAGCTATCATACAAATACTGACCAAGACAAGCTTCCCTGTTACTAAAACCTTTGTGAACTGGTTAGTCACATCTAGATTAACACTTTGTGACCTTTTAGAGAAAGGTCTTGCAAGCTCAAAGATTAAACAGAGAGGAATGTGCATCTGATAATGCAATACACTAATGGCCCTGTGTTTAAATATCACCTGGCTGGAGGGATTGTGTATTTCGAAGACAGCAACATCATCCTCCAGGAATCTTCCCTTAATTGAATTATGCAAAATTGAATCAGAGAATTGACTCAAACTGTTAATTCTGTCAGCCCTGCTACAAACTCTGGCAGTAATTTAAGGAAGGCCATCCCTCACTTTTGTTTCTGTGGTTATTTTTGTTTTTATTTTATTACTATTTATCTTTTTCTTAAACAAGCAGGGCTCCTCAGGTCACTTCACCCAGGAGGTTGCTGCAATCAGATGTCCTCCCCTGGGGCTGTGTGGGCAGCCCTGATCAAGACAACATTGGCTCACCCGTGGTAGCTCGGCTTCTCTGAGACATCACCTTCACAGCACCCTGCTAGCAGGGTGAGCCCCAAATCATACAGTCTATGCACAGCAGTGCTCTAGCTGCCAATTGGTGAGAGAGAGCAAATTAAAGTCTCACCTAGTGCTCTTCGTCAAGTATGTTACAGCACTTGGAATTGTGTGAAATTGAAGGATTTGCATTTAGTCGTCTTTTTTCAGCCCTTTGTAAAGCTCTGTCTCAATGGACTGTCTGAAATCAATGCAAGCTGAAAATGGAAGTTACCCATGCCCTTGGATGACAACTCAGTCTACAACTACAACCCATCGACTCAATGAACTTGAAACATCCCATTAAAAAAAACAACTCTGAATGACAAATTCCCAGGAGCATGACAAACCAATGGGTAAAATAACGTGTGGGCTGGACAAAGCACTATCAAGGAAGTGCCTTGATCTTGAACTGTGGCCACCAGATCACAGAGCAGTCTTGAGGGAGGACATCAGGTTCCCATCCGATTGCTGCTTTTACTAAATGTCCCAGAATATCCCATTACAGAGAGAGGGTGCACACAGCTACCACAGGCATTAGCTGACTACTCAGCTATGTCCTCACAACATATAAAAATCAAATGACAAAGGAGATGATGAAAGAGAAACAATCAAAAAGAAATTAAAGCTGACAGGTATCTTAAAGTAAATGGCTTTGTGTTGTACTAAGTATCTAGGTAGGGATGTTGGTACTAAATAAGAAAATTAACCCTGCTCTTTTTATTTAATCTCAATGTTAACAGCCACTCATGTTGCCATTACAGCCATTACACTTGGCACATGCTTGGGCCACTCTCACTTTTCTGAGATCTTATTCCCTGTTAAAAACCAAGAGAACTTTACAAAGAGGATAAGCAGCTCAATTTCAGGCATGCTGGGGGAGTCTGTAGTTAGCATGGTTCACAGCATAGACATTTAAACCTATGCTTTTTGGTAAATATGTTAGGAAAAGCAAAAGGGTTAAAAATAATTTAAAGTCACTAAAATATGGAGCCACATAATAGCCAAAAGCTATGGAAGTAGAAGATCACAGAAAAGACACTTTCAGAATATAAAAGCTGGCAAGGAAATATTAAATTTCAGCTATACTAAATAAAATACCTTCTAAAGGTTTTTTTGTCTTAACGACATTGCTGAGCTCATAATCAATCAGTCTGGCTACTTAGACACAGCGCCCCATCGGAGGATTTAGCAAAAATGAAGTACTAAATTATTCAGCATTTAAGTAATTGTGTAAGGAATATGTAGCTGAAAAGAACAAACTGCAAAACAAGATTATTTCCCTGTTACATCAGTACCCACTGTAGTTTTAACAGGGCTTTCCAGGGAGATATCTAGACATTTTTTCCATGCACAGAATCCCAGCTTTTAATCTTGTATTTTAAAATCAAATTACTCTACTATTTATGTGCAGCTGAAAAGGATCACCTTTCTCAGCTTCTAAAATTAACATTTTTACTGTATTTACAGCTATGTTTTCTCTTTCTCAGTTAGGCTACCTATTTAATAAAAAAATACCCAACAAACACTCTTGCCCTTCTCTATTGTAAGTTTGCACAATGTTAAGCTTCTAAAGAAATACTAGGAAAGTCTCATCTTTGTATACATGTACTACACATATACTGTACATGAATATGTCCAAGGAGTCACAGAGATAACACTTTTCAGACAAATACCAGATATTTTCAGAAAGATAACTGGAAATTACTAAGTGCAAAAATTTCAGTTTCCTCAGGATGGTTTTCCAAGCTGTCATGTACACAAACCAGGTGGAATTTACATTTTCCATTAAGACGTTTTATGAATTTTGGATATGCTTTGATACATCAGCTCTAATCTTCTGGAAGACTTTCCCTTTTTAAGTTTTCCTCAAGATTCATTATCAACCTTTTCAATGTCTTACAAAGCATGAATACAAGCCTACTAGTGCTGGAGACTATGTCTCAGCTGTTAATAGCCGTAAGAACAATGACAAAACAGGCACTATTGCATGTAATTTCATGCAATTTTCATACACAGCTGTTAAAACACAGGCAGGAGTTCTGTAACACTGGAATTCACAGGGAACTGATACTGTAAAACGTTACACCAACACCTCACAAAATGGAGAATGTTGTTTGCCAGTGCCTGCATCTCAAGGTCACAGTATTAAACAACATCAAAATTACTTGTTAAGGTGATAAATTTTGTCTCAAGCCCCCACCTCTTTTATTTTAGCATTGAATTTCCTTCTGGCAGCTGCACTAAAATACTAAACCACTCTCAGAGGCTGAATGACACGATTTGGGCATCACGGTTTATTGACTCATGACAGATAACCAACACACATTTCAATTCTTTGATCAGTGGTAGGGTTTCTTACTTACCTTTCAAATGTATACTGCAAATTTCAGAACAGTAGAAAAACTCAAATCTAAGCCAAACAATAATGATTAAAACAGCAAGGTATCAACTTCACCTAATTTAATACTAGGATTTGTTTTTAAAGAGGATGCTTCTTGAAACTTCATACCAAATGTTTTCAGTTTTTGGTCACAGAGCAAGCAGGAGTGTTGCGCTGGATAAAACTACAGTAGATGTCAGTACTCATTCCAATGTATTTCCACAATGAGGTGACAGCACTCTCTGTTGAACAGAATTTGAGGTGTTCTGTGCTATTTAAAACCACAAGTTTCAATTCATCATGTTTCCACCCTGCCATAGTGACAAAAGATTTTCAGAGTTCTAACCCCTTTTTTTCCCCACCATTTATAAAACGTTAGAAATCAAAATGTAATTCTGACAGACTGAACCCATATAAATTTACCTAAATGGGTAATTCTGTTACTTTGGTGATGGTCTTCAAAATAAATGAAACATGACCAAATAAACACCTACAACATGCACCTTTTCCCCCACTGTTTTTCTAAGCACGTTAAAGAACTTAAAGAGGCCCGTATGTTTGTAAAGGCAACTTGATCATTCACCAACTTACAGAAAGTGCACTATAAAACCACTGTGTTAAGACACAGACCTTGCACTGCTGAATTACTGACCTATACTCAACGTTCATTTTTATATTGCTAAACTTCTGAGCAGTTTTAGAGATTTCATAATGTATGTCCTTCAGAACCCAGGGGAAAAAAAACCCCTAGTTTGTTGCAGAGACCCTAGCCTGGAGGAACCATCAGGAAAGTAAGCTGCCATGCTACCCTTCGAGGGCTGACACATTCTGCAAGAGGGTTTTGGTTATTTTCTCTTAGAAGGAATGGCGAGAATCTTCAGATGCATCCCAGACTAGAAATGTTTTATAGCAACTGCTTTACTGCAGTTTACTACACTTAACCTCAGTCTCATTCCCCCTTGTGAAGCTTTGCCCTCTTCCAACCTCCATTCCACATCAGGGTCTCCATTACTTGTGGAAGCATCCCATGCTCTTTATTTCATAAAGGCTCTTTAGGTCCTCTTCTCCAGCCAGTTCCAGTTGTCTGTTCTGTGCTGCAGAAAGAAAGAAGGTGCAGTCACTGCTTTCAGTGATATTAGTGTCAGTCCTCACAGGATCACCTCAGGCTCTTGTTCACCACTCACCTTCCCTTAGACCCTTCATCATCTCTGCAGTCAGACTAGACAGCTGCTTCTTCTCTCAAGCTCTGCAAGGGGTCATTCATCTCAAGCAAAAAACCCCACTAGTACAATCTTTTTATTCCCAAAGACATCCTACTTCCAAAGAGCTGAATGAGGGAATATTGCTGGGCTACAGCTGATGGGACTAGCTCACTTGCTTAGCACAGGCAGGACACAGAGTAGCAGCAGTGGATGGACTGAGGGATGTCATGTGCCATGGAAGTTAACTACTTAGAAGAAACTGTCCATTGATCTTCAAAACCTCTCCTGGCACTGCCGATAAAGCCCCTGGATTGAAGGCCTGAGGAAGTCACATCTTCTGGCCTGACGTTCAAGAACAGATTTTTGAGATCACAGTGGGGGTTTTTGCTTTGACATCTTAATAAACTGAGCCTTCTAACAGGAGAAAACAGAGAACCACACCAACTGCCCCGCTCAATACAAATAAAAATACAAGGCAAGTAAGCACTCAACAATTCCTTTTCTTTTTGCCAGTTATGATAAATTGAAATCCAGAAATGTTAAGCAGTTGGTCTTTCTCAAATGATATTTTGCAAAGTAGTAATCCAAATACCAAAATGCATCTTGGCATGTATTACAATGAGAAAGTGTTGACATGCATTCACACTTTCATTCTTTTTTCAAGGAATAAAATACCAGTAAGGATCCATGCATTCGCCATACTGCAAATTCCTTGTTCCTACTGAGAAGTTCTTGTAGACAATCCCTCACAAATCAGTGCTTCCTTCCCTTAGATGTCACATTAAACTACTCAGGGTTTAAGTGCTGTGTACTGGATTTGCAATCTGTTATAGTGTAAGTAAAGAGGATTGTCAGTATTTATGGAGCAAACGCCGGGAAACAAGAAGAAAATGACATCTACTTTAAAGTAACCACAGACAGTATAACTGGCATATTTTGGAATTCTAAGGCAACAATGTTGGACCAGCATGTGAAACTGTGCTGTAGACTCCAAGTTATTGTACTGCTTTCTTCTGCAAAGGAGAAATATTCTGGTATTTTCCCTTTTTTTTTTTTTTCCCTCCCTAATTCAGTGATAGGCAGCAATATGAAATGCCATCATTGCTATCAGGTAAGTTCTGTACTTCTGCATTCAACAAACCCCCAAAGACAGTACATCATGTCTGGCTGGAGTAGCACACTCTTTATTGAAGATGATCTATCTGGTGATATTCATGTATAATAAAAACACACATGCACATATTTGCAGACTTGCAATTTAATGTATTTTCAGAATTCACTACAAAAATGCAGTTTCACAACTGTAACCACACACACACTGGGACTCCTACAGTAGTACGGATAATGTACAGATGTCTTACCCAGGACTACCAATACTGTGCATTGTGCAAATTGTCTAGGACTGCAATCCTTCCTCAGCAGCAGTTGGAAGAAAATTGGTGAGCTGAATACTGATATCAAAATACAGATTTAAATAATTTACTCTTAAAAACATTCATATTTATAACCTCTTACAGAAAATAAAACAATTCATCTGATTATCAGATACATCCCTCAGTTTTTCCAGTTCCAAGGTATACACAGGTCTCCATCCTGCAGCACAGAGTAGAAATGCGAAATGCAAAGGTGCATGCCTTGTAGGTAGGGCAACGATTCCTCCAGCAGCCTCTTACAACAATCTATCATCTGTGCACTGGAAACACTGGGCTCCTTATATAGCCGATCCAAAGAAAATCTTTCTGTGGAAGTATTGATCAGCTCCTTCTCTGTAATCATCATCCTAGCAAATGGAGACAACACACAGCGACAAAATTACAATGTCATCTCTTAAACTCCTGCTTTGAAATAAGCATTTCAATATTTACTGAACATGTATTAAAACAAGAAATATTGAAGCAGACTATATGCATGCAAACAGAAGTGTCAATTCATGTACAGCTATGGTGGAGCTGAGATTTTTGTGCAGGTTGATATGCATGTCTATCTCAGAAGTCAGAGTGAACATTCTTCCATGACTATGGACACTGCATGACCATGGACTCACATCTCAAAGCTCATGACATGACATCTTTTTGTTCACTAACAGAGAAAAACACAAAAAATAAAACCCCTGTGAGGCTCCATTTTTAATGTAAGGAATAAAAATACTTAAATAACATTGGAAGTTTAGGTTTTAAGCACAAAATCATGTTCATAATTACTCTGTCTTAATTAAACCACTACTCTGTATGTCAGCAAAACAAACAGCTGATAGGTACAGTGAATGGAAGCATATTAAGTGTGTTAGTAACTTTCCAATTGCAGAATTTTGTTGACATGTTTGGACCCAATGACCTTAAAGGTCTTTTCCAACTTAAATGATTCTACGAATTTTGAATCCAATTATTTCTTTCCTTTACCCCAGAGAAATAAGACACCTTGTGGCAAACTACTCAGAAAGAAAGTTAATGTGTAGATTTAATTAAGTCACTGGAGCTGTGACTGATCAACTGATGAATAGAGTTCAGGTTCAGCCAGGCCCACTGGCTCAGGCACTGTGCCAAAGGAACACAGCTGCACTCCCAAGCCAGTCTGGCTGCAGACACAGCACCACTGCTGCCCTACAGCACAAACCCTGGGCTAGACAGGAGAGGAGCTACAAAGCAGCAGCAGCACCACTGCGATGTGAGTCAGCCCAAGCTAAGCACAGACACAGCTAGTGAGACAATCTGCCTCACATGAAAACGCTACTGTAGGGCCATGCCACTACTCCCCAGAGCTCAGGATGGGATCTCTGTGTACTTGCATGGCACTGAGCTCTGCACAAGAGCTCACTCCACTCTGGCAGCCAGTGACGAGCCGAGCCAGTGAGTTAACATAGAGCAAGCCTGTGCTCTCTATGGAACATTTCCATGCCACTTTCCTGAGTGCATTCCCCAATACCCAGGCATCAAGCTTTACAGTTCTGTGAAATCTTAGGCTCCCTGGAAGGAATTCCAGTTAGCTGGAGAACTGCAGGTTTGTCTTCTGTCACTTGCACAGGGACGCTTACACCTTTATCACCACACAAACATGATACTTTACAGAAGCATGGGAAGGAGAATCCTGCATCACTAGAAGACTGACATTATCCACACAGATAACAGAACTTTCTAGAGCAGCAGCATTTGGATTTCCTTGTGCATTCAGGTCAGAATTACAGCCACTCTATGCTGTTTACTGCATGTAAAACGTTCAAGTCCATGTGCAAAGTACAGCCAGTACATCTTGAAGTATTTTCCTTTATCTTAGGGCCTTTTTAACCATGACATGAGGCTAAAGAAAATCAGGAGGACATGAATGAGTCCAAGGAAGCATTAAGTGGAAAAGGAGTTTTCAGCTCCGATAAAAGAGGAACTACAACACAGCAACAAAACAAAAGCACAGGTGACACAGAATGACTGTTTTGTATTTCCTATCACACAAGAACAAAAGAATGACAAATTAAATCATCAGGCTGTGGATCTATAACTCACAGAACACCTCCCCCCTTTTTCATATACAGCTGCCAAATGTGATTCAAATAAGCACTTTGCTGCCCATTGGATATTTGGAGCCACAAAACGCGAACTGGCTCAAAAAGTAATATGACAATTAGGACCAGGGAAAATAAAAAGTCTATTGATTGCTATTAACATGAGATAATGTTTCCAGCTTCAAGTATTTTCTCAAGTGCAGTCAGACAGAACCTGGGAACGAGCATGGAGTAAAAAATCCACCACATTTTTTGCCCCATGCATAAAGCCACTCCATAACCTAGTGGATGACGGGGACACATTATGAACCAGTATAGTTGTTTACTGTTTCATACAAACCAGCAATTATCCAGCACAGAAGATATGCATCTTGGCTTTTACATTCTTACAACACAGCTGCTTGTACTCTGAGGGCACAGTTTTTCTGGATTAGTGTCTTTATGAAGTGTGGTAGTGTGAGGTTTTTTGGAGAGTGAGTTACCCAGATGCAAATGCACATATTTACTACAACATCCCTCCCAAAATCTATACACAATACTTTCCCAGCTGTGACATGTGGACAGTTACACAGAGAACTATTCAGTAGTTACAACTTATATGACAAATTCTGATCTCCAAGATAGACTAGGGTTGAAAAATTAAAACAAAATCAAGTTTACTGAAGTCCACCTGCAAAATGTATTTTTCCAAGTAATAAGGTCTTAACAGAGATAAAACTGCAGTGCCTTCAGCAAGACTTATGCCTGAAATAACTTCACAGAAACATTATCTGGATTTATACATCATGTATACACTCATGACACTATGATAGTTCAACAACTCATTAAAAGCTTTCCAAAGCAGAAAAATAAAGTAGCAGTAATGAGCTCTGAAAAGACCAGTACCACCCACTTACCTGTAACAGTAGTTTATTAAAAAAAAAAACCCCAGTATTGCTACTTCATCCTCAAGGACACAGCATACAAGGTCAAGAACTAAATTCACAGTTCTGATGGGTATTACAGAGCATGCCCCAAATATTAAGTATGGTGCTGTGACTCCCTGTCATAATCTCTCTCATCTCACTCAAACCTGTGAGAGAGTACCCTCAAGCTGTTTCTCTCATCATTCTTCCCCACTTCTCTTTTTCTTCACCTTCTTAGGTACTAATTAATACTTTTCTCAACTAACTGACCAATAACTAGAAATAATGTTTCTCTAGTTGATCTCAGTTATTTTTCGTTTAGATGTCACTGCTTTTTTTGTCACATTTGAATTAACATAAATAAAAATTCTTACTTTTCTTATTCATTGAGAAGGTGTTTTCCACCTCTTAGTTGGAGAAGTAATTGTAAAAAAAAAATATGGAATTTTGTCACGTCAGGAAAGATATTTTACTTCTGAATGAAGTACAATTGTCTCTACAAGGTGAATGAGAGTATTTTCTAATAACTGCTTGCATTCGCTATTGCTGGAATTCTTTACTTAGTAAAGCTGATGCGGAAAGATGTATTTTAGAAACAAAAGTGGTTTTTCTGCCAAAAGGTTCTCCTCCTTCTCCAAATAAAAAACAGGACAGGCGAAGATTTTAAAGAGCTAAATGTATCAAGTCACACAAACACTTACTCCTCCTTTCTTTTCAAATTCTCTCTTGCTTCCTGTGCTTTGGAAAAAATAAACCATTGAAGAGCTGCTGGATCACAGACTGTTGGGATCACGAAGTGTCCTAATTCATGTAAGCTTGGTGCATATCTGTCACTAAGGAAATATGATAGAAGTAAAGAATAAGGTATTATTACTTATTGCAACCATTTACCTATTTATAAAAATTACTTTTAGAAAAAATTCTAAAGATAAAGAATATAAATTAATCACAATCAGAATAATTGCTAAAAAATTATGAAGTTTGGTTCATGAGAATAAAGAAATATGGTAAGTAACACTTCTTAAAAATTACATTTCAAAAACAACCGGCACGAATACTCAAAATATATAAACACCAGCGCAAGCACAAAACTTTTGATTTAACCCAGCACAATACTGTAAAATAGACATAACTTTGAGTCCAAGTTGAATGAAATTAAGTAGAATTTTCTTCAGTCTGATTCTTAATCCATAAAAACGCACTTAAACCTTCAGAAACAAAAAGACTGACATAATGAAAACCTGAGATTGTATCACTTTTCTTCTTAGTGAGAGCAATAACCAGTGTAACAAAAATAAGAAAAGAGTAAAAGCTCTAAAAGAAATCAATCTTCCCTGCCACTACCCACCTTTCCAGAATCATCTGCAAGCCTCGCAGACTGCGAGGATGAAAAGGCAGTCTGCTGTCACGTAGTTTATTATAGAAAGAGTTCAGTGTCTCAAAGTACTCTTCCAGAGTCAACAGAGGTTGCAGTTCTTCAATATATATCACTTGGATGCCTCCCAGGAGTTGGCTTATCCGATCTTCCAAGAGCAGTAGTCTTTTTTGAAGCTTATAGTAATTTGGCAGTCTCTCAAAAATCTGTGCATACACACGAATTTTCTATGTTACAGAGCTTAAAAATTAATTCTAATAAATTAAAAAATAACAAGAAACTACAAAAGAGACACTTAACAGTGCAAACATGGAAGCCAATGAGAAAAAATTAAAACCAAAGAATACCATAGGTGAGAAATAGCAAGTATATACGTTTTGGGACAAGATATAATCTAACAAGCTTTCAAGTATTTTCTGTATTTATAACACACAGGTACCGAAAGGACATAAAAACAGGAATGGATGTCCTCTCTATATTCAGAAATTAATAGCCTCAAATTAAAAAAAAAAAAAAAAAATCATCTGATGCCTATATAAAATATTTATCACCAGAGTCATAGTGGTAGAGCTATTCCTCATACAGTAGTCACTACCTACCATCTACCTGCTAGTATTATTTCAAAGTAGTCTTCATACCAAAAAAAAGGCAAAAAAAGCAAAAAAAAAAAAAAAGGCCAAAAAAAAAAAAAAAAAAAGCTGCTGCTGCTGCAATAAATCAAGTGATTTCAGAACTGTGTCTTTAGAAACCCAGGAGAACAGCAGAATAGATAGCAGATTGTTCTGATAGTAAAATCAGAACAGCTTTTGGCACAAGAAAATTTGGTTCAGCATTTGCATTTGTTACAGAGAAAACGAGCAAAAATCCTTTACATATTGTAGCTTTGACCAAACATTCTACAGACTGACTTGGACAGTATTTTACTGCTTCCTTCTTCTAGCAATTAGTAACAAAAAAGTAACAGCACTTAGGATTGCTTTCTAAAATGAGGCAAAATTGGACAAATACGCTCTCTAGAAACTGACTCACCAACCTCATCAAGATTTTCAATAACTTTCTGTGCAACATTTCACATGCTCTTTAGTGCATATCAAAATAAAGAGCTTTTGATTTCAGGTTCAAATATGTAACAGTCTTTTGTCATCCCAAGCAAATACCATCACTACAACTAACTACACACATTATTCCTGCATGGCATTTTGCATGGCTTTATGATGCCTTTGGAAAAACCTGCAGCAAAGGTAAGAAAGATGAAGCATTTATCTTTTCAAGGAAGTCAGTGTTTATTTTAGTATAATCAGAACACTTTTACTGCAGCAACTATCAACACTCTCAAATCTCCAAGTTTTCTATTAAATTCAAGTTTCTCAGTTTAAGTTCTCAGTAAATTGTTCACTAACTAACAAGGCATGGTTTGTTTTCCCTCCTCAGTGAAACACATACAGGCAAAAATTCAAAGCACCACAAAAAAAAGAAGATTGAGTGTTAACTTTTCATATTATTCACTAACTGGAATACAGAAATAGAATATTTTCATACTCTAGCAGAGTGAAATTCCCAACTATGAAATTCCACCAATAATTTCCTTTATAAAGAAGTATATTTTTGATAGAATTATCAGGATGTTTCAGTAACCAAGATTAAAGAAAAATTCCTCAAGTGACATGTTGATATTGCTACATATTTGGCTTTTGGTCCTTTGCATACAACGCTATCATTTAGGATGTCAGAAAGCTTATCAACTCTGAACTTTACACAAGCAGCAGCAGAGTTGACATAGTCACTAAAGATAAAATTCTGCAACATCCACATTCGCTGCCTCAAAGAACAAAATGGAATGATAGGGTTGGTTAGTAGTAATTGACTGAAATTATCAGTTCACAGCTTACTTTAAATCTCATATTTACAAAAGATGGAATAAAATCCATCATGGGACTGAGCTCTTTATGGATCACAAAGTATTCTGCCAGGACTCACTGCACAGACTGGAACAGTGCATGACAGATTAGTTTTCTTCATATCTAATCAGAAGTAGTACTGACTTACTAATGAAAGCAAAGATCTAGCAAAGACTGCTAATAACAGCACACACAGGATTAAATTTTGAATGCAGTGTACACCATTATGCTAAACACATTAGCCAAGTGTTTGCTTAAATCATTCGTTATCTGCATCTATTAATATTTTTGTTACAGCTTAAAAAAGGATTTTTTAAGAATCCTTTTTAAAGAACAAGGGGCATTTTCATTTAATTTGAAATCTTACTTTGGTCCAATGATGGTGAACATCCATGGTCCCCAGCATGACGTGGCCTGCTGCACTCATACCCGAGCGGTCTGTAAATACCACCGTGTGTCCTGGAGATGGAACAAAGCTCTTTACTAATTTGGGTTACTGCAATCATTCCTACAATTACTGAAGACTTAACTAAGCTGCCAACATGTCACAAGCAATGTATTCCTGCAGCACAAATGCATGTTAGCAGGTGCTTCTGTTATTCTCAGCCTTTTGAAAGATTCTTTACAAGTCCAGTTTCAGAATTTTTTTCATACAAACTTGACCCAGGATTTGCCTTCTCTCTGTTTGAACTTGATAGATTTTTATTTACTTGCAATTTTTTCTTATGACTGCGTTTAAAATGTGAGAAAATCTCATCAGAGAGGATATTTAAAGAGTCTACAGAAATCATGTATGAAGCAGGAAACACATGCTATATGCTTGAAGCACATCTAAAGTAAAAGTTGGTCAAATAACTATTAATAACGCCATTCAACTCTTATTTCAGAACTCTCAGTTTCAGAACAACTCACATGCAAGCTGTAAGAAACACTTGCACATTATGTTTTCATTCTTTTAAAAAAAGAGACAACATAAAAGGCTAATTCTAGGTGGATTTTTAGGGAGATAAATCAGTTTTGAGTGTGAGTATGCTTTTTTAAGTTGAGTACAAAGATCCTCAAGAATTCATTATGGTAAAAGCACAGGCAACTATTTCTACAAAAGTCTTCAGTGTGATATATTAATCTACAAGACAAGGCCTAAGCAGAAGCTCTTGCTCTCAGACATCAGTTTTCCAAAATCCCAAAGAAAGAGCAACACTGACTTCAAGGCACCTTGTACCCTAAGGCAACATTAACTGTACTTGTATAATTACTGACAGGTATTTATCCAGTGCATTATTAAATATCTTCAAAGTGAAGACTACAACAGATTCACAAGACAGACTTCTCTAACACTTTCAATCTTCAGCATGCTCAGGGAAAGAAATTAATTTGAAATCTGATACAATTTAAAACTACTATTCACTGTCCTTCCCATTCTGTCTTTTGGCAAAGGATTAGGTGAACCCTCAAATGAAAGCCACTCAAAACTGAGTATCTGCAGACAGGCATAAAATGTGGAACTACAATTAGAGGAAACAGCTACTGCCACAGGTCATACAACTGTATGAGAAGAATGATAGGTCAGGCTTACAGAATATTTCAGTTTTTCCTGAGAAAACACTGACTATAATATAGTTATTTCATGGAACACACATGAGAAAAGAAAGCAGTAGTATTTTAAAGCTATTGTAGTAAATCCTTGCTAGGGTTAGAGACCTAACCACATTTTTGTCTTGAATTTACCATGGGCAACAATCTATTGCTACCTCCACTCTTTGAGAGGTTCAGTTTAAATTTTTTACTTTCATTGCTAGTATTAAGTATTTATTAAGAAGTGAACTAGATGCTGAGTGCAGTGAATAAACTCTACGGAAAAGTCACTTTAAAAAATACCCAGTAGCTTTAAATGTAAGTTCTCCCCAGCTTTTCAGTAAGCTTGTTGAGTTTGCTTTTGCAGTTACCAAAAGAACTTGTAAAAAGAACTCGAGCTCCCTTGTCACGGAAGACCTGGGCTCATTTCTGAATCAATACTATACTAGGATATACGAAACAAGCAACAGAAATACCTTTAACATTCTCTAATATTTCAGGTCGCTGTTGGACCAAGCGACCCAGACTGTGTAGCTGGCTACAGCGGTGAGCAATGCCCCAGCTTCTCTGCCACCTAAATAAAAGTGTAATTGAAAGCATTTAATCAATATTATTAAAAAAAAAAATCACAGAAGTTGATATGCAGCTCAGAGCCCTTTAACACAAGCAAAATAGCATCCCAACAGTAATAAAAGCAAAGGCTACTCAAAAGCTGTCCATGTCATATGCTATTTCAACCAATAAAAAGCCTAAATAAAATTCCAGTGTTTCTTAAAGTGAGTCCCAAAAAACAAACAAAGAAAACCAACACCACGAAAAATAAATATAAAACCAGGTAGACAGAACTTTCCCCCAATAAGAAGGGGGATAATAAGAGAACAGCACCAGACAACCCAGTATTTGGTTTGGTCATGGAGTATGCAATTTGTTTGGACACTGTGTAATGTTTGGCCAGAGGAGCAAATACAGTATGTAAGGACATTGTCTTCTTTTTTTTTTTGGTTCCTAGCCCAAAGCATTACTATGATTACAACGGAAAGTTGCTATGTATTATTCATATTCTACAGTGGAGTAGTTTTTGTTAAACCATACAGGAGCGAGGTGTTACCTTGCTGGCTTTAATACGCATAGTTTTGACATCTTTTCCATCACAGACTGATCAGACCGATAGTTAAACAAATTTCAAAAAGCTTCTAAATTGTGAAGTTGTCCCAGTGTATTGGAAAAATACACCTTTTTACAGAGTTTTAGCTGATATAAAACTGTCTCAAAGTGAAAAATTCCCATTCCTTTCTTGTACCGTGTCTGTTTGGAAATTAGTTAATTTTCTTCCTAACACCCATATTTTGTATTTGATTGACAGTGATCATAACACATCAGTACTTGGGCTATTGTGCAGTGGAGGCACAATGTCCAGGTCTTCACTTTTTCTTCCCACTCTGCCCCCCACCATCAGCAAGTAGGCTGGGGTGGGCAAGATGCTGGGAGGGGACACAGCCAGGCTGGGCGACTCCTACTAACCAAAGGGATATTCCAGACCATATGTCATGTTCAAAAATAAACGCTGAGGGAAAGGAGAAGGAAGGGGACTCTCATGGTTTTGGTGGCTGTCTCCCCCAGCAAGCATTACACATGCTGAGGCCAAACTTCCCAGAACTGGCTAAACACCTGCCCATTAATGGGGAACAGAGAATTAATTTCTCCTTTGGCTTTGCTTGAACTCACAGTTTTGCTTCGCTTCAGCAAACTTCTTTTCTTCAACTTCTACCCTAATCCAGGAATTTCCTTGCTTGTGCTTTTCCTGTTCTTCTCCTCCCATTTCACTGGGGGTGTATGAGCAAGTGGTTGTGGGGGTTCTCAGCTGCAGGCTGGGGTCACCCACAGCATCTCCTTTAGGGAAACCTAACTATAAAACCTCACTCTTTGGGATGCAGAGAACGGCACTATGCCACAGCACTTGTGAGGCAATTGAATCAACTACGAGTAATTCAAATAATTATTTGCTGTTACCTAGCAATATCACTTTGTTCTCCGCAGCACCAGACAGGAGCAGAAAAAGGTGGCCATTTCTTCATCTGTCCTAAACTTATACATGGAATAAAGCCAGTGACCCAGTTATTTTTCAGATCTCTGTGAACACCAGCATGAGGCTCCAAAATCACAAGTAATAGTGTCCTATTAAGATACTGGCTTGTCAGATTGCAAATACCCACATTCTTTTCTGAATTATAACAAAGTAACTCATGGAAGATTAATAACTCTTCACAGAAGACAATAATTTTAATGTATTTTAGAAGCACAAACTATTTAAGAAAATTAACATAAGCCATGAATAAAACTAAACCAATGCATTTAATACTGAAGACTGCTTCAGAATGTTAAAAACCCTCACCACAGCACAGTTACAGAGCATTAGAAATCGTGTTCAAAAAACCTGGCTTCAGCTTAAAGGAAACCAGGGTCTTTTGCAGGGTGAAAGGATAAAAGCATGATTTTAGAAGCTCCAACTCTCTCTCTTTCCTGGTTAAAAAAATACAACCTAACAGACTAACCCTTGAAATAATCCCCCAAAGTTTATTCTTCCATTTGTAAATACCTTCACTGCCACTTTCCCCACCTGGAATATCTCACCTCACAACATCCTCACTCAAAGGCATAAAAATTAAAAAAGGATCGCAAATTATTTTTCTGGAAAATATTCTGAAGAATCAAGATCTCCAACTGCACTCTGATCTTTCAAACAAACAAATCTCATCCGGAGAGTGAGAAACTAAACACCAGAAGAAAGAACATTTTTATTAAGCATTCACAGGATGTCATTATGTACCATGTGCAAAGTTGCATTTCACTGCTGGTCTAGTTACCTTCGTAGATATTAACTTGAATTCAGGAAGTGCAATTTTAACCAGCAAAACATCCAGACTAACACATAAACACCAGTTCTATTTCTGTGTTTGCCTCAACTGGAGTCTGCCTTTTCAGTTACAGACAGGAGGTCTCTCGGAGCAGACTGTAACAGGAGAATACTTCTAGAAAAATGCTCAGTGCAGTAACACTTCTTCAAACATGAAATATAGCTGTTGTGCTGAAATAAGCTTTTAAAGTTCATAGCATAGTATTAGACAACACTTCCTTGCTTTGACTGTCTTAATCCAAATTCAACTGATCTAATTGATTACCTGATATCTGAGAGCTGGAGTTCATGAGAAAGTTCAATTTTTAAACGTTCTAATTCTTCTCTAAGTGGCAAACTCTTTTTCAGCTTTTTTACTGCACTTGCTTCATTATCATCCAGCCAGGACCTGAAAGAGGAGGAAAAATACTCAACAGTATAAGTATGCTGCTGTATCATGTAAGCAATACAGATAACTCAATTCTTACTGATAATGTATTTTAAGTCAAATTATCAGGTAAAGGGATTTTTTAAAAATAAAGGATAGAAGATGAAATTGCTAAATGCTTCACCTTAATATATCTACAGAGGAAGCCCTGGCACTTAATGTCTTTGGAGAGGACTAAGAAATCAAACAATCAAAAACACTGACAGTGTTAAAACTATAAGACTTGGATGTGTGCATAAAAGGCGTAAAACAACAGATCAGTGTGACTTCAGGGAAGATCTTCAGAACTCTGTGATTTAATTTAAGGAGTTCCCACACATGTGCCTTTAAAAAAAACATCAAACAAACCCAAATACATCAAAACCTAACCAAAAAACCCCCAAACAAAGTAATCATAGTAGACTATCAAATATGTGAGGGTGTACTAAAGGGCTAACTTAGGTAACCTTTACAGAGCTGACATGAACATAGATCAAACAGGTCAAAGTTTTATAGTTTTTTTGCCAATAATCACAACCAGACAAACATGACTCTTCGAGTACATCAAAAATTTCAGCAGGTAATTCTGTTTCTTGTAAAATGTTACTTTTTAAGACATCTAGCCTTTGTTCATAGTATAAACTAATTTTCATACTCTAACTTTTGCAAACAAGTAGTTCCATTCTCATTTGTATTTGAAGCAAAAAAATTCCAACTCAAGTAAAAAGGGAGGCCTGATGCCAGCTATGTATTAAAATGAGGCAGTTAATACATTACTGTATAAGCTTGTAAATTTGTAAAAATAAGTAAAAATAGTTACTAGCATGTTAAATCTCAGTTAAGTGTTTTATAATTGTGTACATTACAGTTGTTTTATTTGTGAGGTGGTAAGCAGGACAAGGGGCATATTTTGCTCTGAAGGTTT
Organism: Sylvia atricapilla; assembly: GCF_009819655.1. Taxonomy (NCBI): domain Eukaryota; kingdom Metazoa; phylum Chordata; class Aves; order Passeriformes; family Sylviidae; genus Sylvia; species Sylvia atricapilla. The sequence continues at coordinate 41,940,493 of NC_089140.1, forward strand.
TTCCAGCACAGTTCTGCACTCATTTCAAATGGCACCTAAGCCTCATACAAAAAGTTTTTCAAGGCCCCAAAATGTGTGTGTCCCAAAATAAGCACATACAATTTTTTTAAACCACCAACTTTACTACAAAACATGCTACATGTAATGCAAGTTCAGCATTTTTAACTACATTGACCTAAATATTAAGGTTTTCCTGGCGAACAACACATGAGAAGCACAACACTAAGATAACATGCACATTAAAACCTTTTAACCTTAGTTTTCACGTATTATCTCCCACCTTCAACAGAATGTGATGATATAGGTACAGTAAAGATAACCATACAGGTCCTGTGTTACAGAAGCCCTGTAAGAGATAATGAGCTATTTGGAGCAAGTGGAGCCCTTGTCTCCTTTTGAATTGCCACCAATATTCCACAATTCTGAAAAACAAGATCAATCAAAACTAGATTGACCAAACATGACTGCTGGGCAAAGAGACAAGAATGCTTCAGCTTTGCTGGCACTGTAGTTATTCCAGGAGCTCATTTGAACTCTAAAGATAAAAACCATGGCAAACATGTTGGACAATGAAGTTTTGTATTGTTCAGTGTTTACTGCCTACCTTTAATAAACTCAGCATTAGAACACCATCAATTTAGGTTTCAAAATTTCAGTTCAATGAAAGCATTACATACAGTAAAGTTGTTTCCACTCTTTGGGCTTGCTCTAGTTCCTCCTCAGGATCCTTGAATCCAGTAAACGAATAATAAGTTTTATCCCATTTGATAGGTCTGTTCACTGTGCTTTTTGCTTCCTTGTGGGGCTGAGAGTTTACATTCAAACTCTGAACATGCTCTGTAGACAAACTGCAGGAGTTGAGAATATCCAACACTGTGCTCAGGAGATCCCTAGTATGTAACGTAAAACTGACTGCTCGAAACCCTGTAAAAACAAGTATTATTTAATTAAAATTATTTGAAATGCATTCCCATTTCTTTCCTCTTACACAAAAAGCAAAACAAGGCACAGATAGTTGGCACAGATGGTACAAGGCACAAGGCACAGATGATGATACTGTTACTTCAATACTCGCTGCAAAATTCACATGCAGTTTAACTGTGTCCTATCACTTAGCTACTGGGCCCTAATTATAAAGTGAGCTTTAGACTCAAGAGCAGAAGACAACTTCCAGTTGAAATGTTATGTTCTGGAGATCAGACTACCATTTTCTTGAAAAACAGCATGATTTTATTTTCTAGCATGAGGGTTCCTCCACAATTCACTCAAGTGTTTTGACTGTCAGGATATAGAATGTCAAACTCTTCTGTCAGGTAAGGCATATTGGTACTGGAGACAAATATGTAGAATAAAGTTAATCAACAGCAACATTCCAAATTTGGCAATATTTTTTGTAGTCTCAAAGAGAAGAGACAATGAAGTAAACTGAAACTTCAGATATCATACAGCTTCTGCTTCGAGAGTGAGTTCCTACTGATTCTACAAATGCCCTGACATTGTGTACTATACACAAACTGCAATGAGGACAAGGACCCAACTGTTGCTCCAGTTAAACATAGCAATGGTATTAAAAGCAGAAATATTATCATTTACATCCACCTTTTTTACTTCCTTATACTGTAACCTGACCTCAGGGCTGCAATGTTTCATTCTTTCAAGGGTTTTTAAAGCTTAAGATGTTTAATTACTTGGGACGGTCCCACCTGCCTCATCTAACACAGATTTTCACAGTTTGACAGGATTTTATTCAGCTGAAAAGTCGTTGACTGCACAAGGCTAAGCAATGGTCTGAAGGAATTTAAATACACAAAGATACATTCTACACGATATAAAAGCACCTGAAGCACTGAAGGATTCTTGAACATTAGAAGAGTTTGGTTCTCTTTCTCTTACATAAAAAGTAAGCTGAGTTGGCTTAAAGGAACGAAATCCTGGTTTCTGTAGGTTCTCCAAGTAGCCATTTAGCCTCTTCAGTGAGTTTTCATTTACTTCCTGTTTTAAAACAAAAACAAACAAAAATTACATTATGAATTTCACCATTTTTCATCTAAAACTTCTTAATCTTACATGCAGAATTAAGTTTCACAAAATGTCAGTTACTTTTATCAAGTAATAATACAGTTCATATTTTCAGCATTTATAATTACCCTGCATGAATAAATTTGTACGATGTACATTTGTGTGCATTCTAAAACCCACTGGCTTTCAAAGTTGAAGAAATTCATTGATTCAAATAAAACGCACAGCATTTCAAAGGGATAAAGTAAAATGCATTATAAATTAGCTTGGAAAGATTCAGTATTTTCTTTATAACAACTAGAAAAAATGATTAACAAATATGGGGCTTTTATCCTTGCTGAAAATCAAGGAAGTGTGTATTTTTGTTCTCTGGTACCAAGCACATTTAATTCTAACATTGTTTTTGTCTCTCTGACAGCAGGAAAACTAGAAAATTTCCACCCTTGGTATATGAAATATTTACAAAGAAAGCATACTAAAGTATTTTACCCTCTCTTTGGGATGCTGGCCAAAGAAATCTGGATGTACAGCAAAATAGAAAGGTCTGAGAGCATTGATGGCATCAGCGCCTGACAAAGTTCTTGACTGAAGAACGCACTGCAGCAGTATCTTGTCCAGACATAACCTAACAAAGTAGTAAAATGTTTATGTATGATGCTACCCATCAAGTGACAAACTGATATAATTACATTAAAATGTGACAGAATGGAGTAAACATTCATAGTTGCAAGTATAATAATTTAAAACTGGAGAATTTAAATTAGGAGTCTGAACTGTGTCTCTTTCCCGATGGGATTAACAAAGCTGTGTTTTGACAGTGCCAATCCAATAGGTTTGAGGAATGGTAGATGCTAATGGTTGAATAAGACACGTAAATAAGGAACTTCTACTTTCTCAAATATGCCTCAAATAAAAATTCCCCGGTCAAGAGTTCAAATTAAAAACCGGCTTTAGTGGTATTTTTCATAGACACTGTTGAAGCTCCTCTTAGAAGCGAATCCTTATATGACTCTGAACCTGTAAGCTAAAAATCAAACACAGTATTTTTCAAGCAATGCCGAAATATTAAATTTTACCCAGGAATTATAATCACAGTTCAGTGAAAAAAGTTCTGCATTAGTTTCTGAGCTCCATAGTTGTGTCCATTAAAAAAAAAATAAATCTACTTTCCTGAGCATAATCTTTTACAGAAAACATCAAGTAAAAAGACAGTACTGAATTACAAGAAACCAGCACAGAAAGAAATTTAATGGTAGGAGAAGACTGGCAGTTCTGTAACGAGCACAGTTGTGTAACAAAAGACTGAAATGGAAAGAAAAACCAAGTTCTGCATTAAAAACCACCAAAATATCCTGCCATAGCTCCAAGGTAATATTCACGTTCAGCAAACTAAGAAGCAAGAGAGCATACATAAAAACAGCAAAAAACTGAATTGAGAGATATACAACAATAGGTCTCTCCTTCAGCTGATTTCACAAGCTAACAAATTCAAGAGGCCAATTTCGGTGATTAACATGCATTTAAGTTTGCTAATCAGAAGGGCAGGGATTCTGCTCTGTTAAGCAGTACAATGCAGGGTCACTCCTCACAGTATCATTCAAACTGAAACCCCCAAAGAGGAAAATATATGGCAGATTAGAGACAAAGCTGCTTCCAAGTCACATAAAACTACTAACTTCATTAATAATAGTTAGCAGGACTGTTTCACAGAGAGCTATTTGTCCAGCATCCTAGACCAAATAATCATCCTGGACAAAGAAACATGACACTTTTTCAACTGCTATCATTAATTTAAAAAAATAATAATAAAAAAATCCCCAAATTTGTGCTCAGACAATAAGCAGACAGTTTTATTTTGCCAAATGATAAATGACAACATTTGAGCTGTCAAGCAGAAGCAGTGACCCTTACTTTACCTTTTTTCTGTCAACCTTCCCAGCTCTTCAATTAGAAACATGAAAGCCATGAAGACTAATTTTTTTCTGCTGAAGAGGTGGGCAAATATTTAATTAGCAAATCTTAAAAGTCAGGTTGCTGAAAACAGAAGTTATTGTAGAAAAGTGGGACAAAAACCTCATGATGTAAGAAGGCCACTGGAATTCCAAATCTGTTATGACTTAAAAACAATTTTCATGCATGTAAATTTTCATTTCATCTTAGATGAAATCTAAGATAAAAAAAGAAAAAAGCTAAAATATATTACTGGCAATCACTTCTACCTCCTTGTTGGCTGCATCTCAGAGACTCTAAGACTAGGACTAGTCATCACTACAGCCCAGGATCCAACTCAAAACAGCAGGAGATGGTGAAGTACCACAGCAATACAATGCTATTAGGGAGAGTCAAAGCTCTTAATGACAAAATCACAGCACAGTTGCCCAGTGATGCAGGAAAAACACCTCTATTAGACTAGGCAAGACAGGAAGCAAAGCACTCTGGATAAAAGTCCACATGGTCATTGGCTTTACCATTTTGGATCTGGAAGCACCAAAATAATTCTTGCTGAGAAAAAAATTAGGAAATTTTTCTCTTTTTTCGGGCAGCAAGTGGACACAAAACAGTAAAAGGAAAAAAAATATTTCCAGCAAAGGGAAAAAGTAAACTAACTAGTTACCCTTCTGATTGCAGCTGACTGCTATCCAAGAAATTCACATCCTTCTAGATCAAGCTGCTAGGAGGAAGAGGAGCTCAGTTCTCTGTACATCTTATTTGTACACCATCTCCCATATCCACTCTCAAGCTACACTGCATGATGTTTCCAGCAGTTTAGAAAAAAAGTTCAATATACCTGGAAACCAGTAATCATACTTCTGAGTTTATTAATCATAAAATTCCATCTGATAGTCTACACGAGAAATGGCCAAGTATGGCTATCTTTAGTTGCCTTGTTTTGTATCTGAACAACACTGTCATGCTAGAAGGAAGGCTCAGGATTCCAGCCAAAAGTCTATTTTGAACTTGCTTAGAGAAAGGCCAAAATTAGTCTGCGTGACAGAAGGAAGAACTCATTCACTGAAGGTGAAAGACAGAACTCTGAGGCATCTTTCAACTGAAGTGACAAAGTAAGTGAATTAAAATGGATTTAGAGGGAGAAAACATAAGAAAGATGTTTATGGCTTCACTCACAAGGACCAAAGACTGTTCCAAGAGCTTCATTTAGATCTGAAGAGCAGAGAAAGGCTTCATATTAAAATCAAGGTCACAATCACTTTGAGGGCAGCCTCTCCATGACATGAAACACAATCTCTACTAGAACACATTATGCAATCATGCCCCAAGACTGATTTAATTTATTGGCAAAATAATTCCTTTCAACTTCCTTTTTGTTCATATCTCTCCAAAGTTCTACTTTTTGGCGTATAGCTTTGGCACTGAAAAGCTCTGTTAAATTAAGTTCATAGTTACAGACATATTCACAGATTTTGAAGCACTAAGCTTTAATAACTCAATAATGCAGTAATATATTGGATATCATATTCATATTTCTCATAATTAAGCCATTTTAAACCCCTTGTTTTGTTGAGAGCCTTTTTAATGTCTCACTTGAGGACAGTGATATGGCTTTGGAGGATTTTCAACTGTGGATGCTCTGCTGCAAACTTCAAGCTGTAAAGATGAGAATTTCAAACAAGTAAGCATGAAACAAAAATACCAAACCAGTTTCACAAAAATGCAAGCCATAAACAAACATTGAAACATATGCTAAAGGTAAAATTAGGTCAGTAAGATGTCGTACCTTCTCACGGTTCTCAAGCAGCAAAACATTTCAACAACTTAATGGTTGAGCCGAATTTCAGCCATCCACTAACTCACTTAAGAAAAAAAAAGGAAAAAAATTCCTTTTAGAAATGGACATGGATATTTTCCCATTATTTACCAATGCATTTTCTAAACCTTGGGTGATAACTTTTAAAGTCACAATAGTAATATAAAATTGAGCAACCACACATAAAACCTAAAGCTTTGTGTAAGTGCTTTCAGTTCCCTCTACTAACAGTGAGTCTTGCCAATATTAAGAGTTAAGATCTTGAAAAGAGCATTAAGATCTTGATTTGAGGATGAACATTTAAAGGTACTGTAGTTAGGGAAAAAGATTTCCTAAGAATTTCAAAAGCAAACAAATAGAAGCTTTCTTTAAGCACTAACACATGGAATTCCATGTAAACTTTTACCAAGTCCTACACTCAAACAAATATTAGTACTTTAAAACACACGTGCCAACTACTTTATGGGAGTGTAATATAAAACCAGAGGGAAAATCACTGTCACACAACAATGCCTGGGAATCTTTATCAAAGGTTAGCTGATAGTCATAAAAATGAATTAGCAGTTATCACCAGGAACTTCTGCATTAGGCAACTGTAGGTTGGAGTTTGCCAACAGGAGACAAACCACTTAGCATGTCAGAGTGCAAATATACACCTAATTATTAGGGATTATGAGGTAAGCTCCCTACTGGCAATGTTTTCAAGCATTTTTTTTTAAGTACACTTTGCACTTATTGAAAGAGCATGCCTGTTATATATACTGTTTTAAACAACCCAAGATGAACAGCTACCAGAGAAACATCATCATGTTCTGATACAGCATAACACTTCCTTATGCCTACTTTGCAAAACACTTGAAGTTTCAAAAGTGCATATTACTAATACAAATACACTTAACCAAGAACCTAAATTTTTACTAGAGGCAGACAGTGGGAGGAAAAAAATTACGGAGCTAAAATATCCCCAAAACATTTGATAATTTTTGTCTTCTGATTTTCAGATAGGTGAGCAAAACAGTAACCATGTCGTTTCCACTGTCTGTAAAAACAGTCCTAATCATAAATTACGCTAAATACATTAACAAGCTTTCTTGTCATAAACTAGTTTTCCCTCACTGTAATTTTAGCTTCAGGCATTTGGGTAGAGGATGGAAAAAACTCAACAATCTCACTTAATCCGCGGTGACGCTTTATATAACCAGACAAAAGCATCATTGTTTCTTGCTTTAAATGCTCTATTAACTGCTTGGAAACTGGTACACTGCTTAGCTGAAAAACAAAACCCCCTGGGTTTGACTAAGCTTCACCTGCACCCCACCTCAAAGACAAACCCGCTGAAACATAAAAAAATACGAATTATGTCGCAGGAGTCTTTGGCACCAGGACCTCGCAGACGGCTGCCACCCCCCGCTCGTGTCTGTTCCAGGTGTTTACCTACACCTGAGGCAGCACGGAGCAAACAGTGGGAAAATCAACAAGATGACAGCGCTCAGAAAATAATCTCGGGTGAACGTGACTCGCTCGCTGCTTCAAAGGAAATCAGCTGCAATGGTCCGACCACTAATAATTTTAACTAGTGAAAACAGAGCCCTGGTAGAATTCGCTTTTCGATCCCCTCAAGGCAAGGTCCTCCCAGAGGGCGGCAGAGCTGACCGCGGTCCGGCTGACGGGCCTTTCGCAGCCCGAGGCACAAGGCGCGGGATACGGAGCCGCCGATGCCGGGCCGGGCCGAACCGAGCTCGGCCGAGACCCGGGGCCGCGCGTGCCGGCGCGCACGTACCGCCACGCGCCCGCCAGCGCACGGGCGGCCCCCGGGCCCGCCCCGCTGGAGGGCTCCGAGCGACGCGGCCCGGCCCGGTTCCAGACTCCCCCACGCACCGCCCGGGCTCGGCCTCGCACCGTCCTCCGGCCGCCGTCCGAGAGGACCCCCCGTGCAGGTGGACGGTGGACCGCGCCGCCTTCCCTCACGCCCTCCCGTCGGAGAGAGCCGCGCCGAGGGCCCCCGCGCGGCCCCGCTTACCGCCGCGGCCGGACGGCGCCCGCCGGGGCTCGGCCCCATCGCCCCCGCCGACGGCCCTGGAGGGGGCGGGGCCGGGGGATTCCCGCCGGGGGCGGGGCCGGCGCGCGCCTGCGCTCCCGCCCCCTGGCGGCTCCTCCGCTGAGAGGCCGCTCTGGGCGGGCGGGGCTCTCCCCGCCCCGGCCACGCCCCCGGCGCCAGGCGCGCGCCCCGCAGGCCCCGCCCCAGGGGCGCCTGAGGGAAGCGACCCCTTCCCGCTCCAGAGGCTGCTGCGCCCCTCAGCGCGGCTACGCCTGCGGCCGCCGCTCACGGAGACAGACGGGGAACACCCCGACAGGAGAAACGCCTGCCCTTTTGCTGAGGGGATGGGAGCAATTTAGCCAAATGTTTGCGTGCGCTTCCCGGCGCCTTTTGTTCTGCAGAAAGAAAACACCAAGTAGGCTAATAACCGGGCGTGAACTCTGCAGTCCCGAGGGGAATGCAAGAGCTGCTTTCCTACAGCTGCACAGAATCAGCTAGCTTGGAAAAGATCTCTGAGATCATCGAGTCCAACCTGTGACCGAACACCATCCGGCTACTTAGACCGCGGCATTGAGTGTCACGTCCAGTCTTTCCTTAAACACCTCTAGGGACGGTGACTCCACCACCTCCTTGGGCAGCCCATTCCAGTGTCTAATCACTCTTTCTGTGGAGAAACTCTTCCCACTGTCCGACCTCAACATTCCCTGGCACAGTTTAAGACTATGTTTTAAGTTAGTAATGCTCGATGTACACATACATTTACACGTCTGTTCTCCTTCCAAGGTAGTTGATGTCAAAATGCAGCTGATACAGCGACATGGAACCTCGGAGCAAAAATGTCTATTGCTGCCAGTGTTCGAGAACAAAAGAAGATTAACTGTTAGGGATTTGAGGTATTTGCATGTAATCTATTGCATTTCCAGCCAGAAAAGGTTGAAAAGAGAACTGTCAAGGTTTAGGAAATATCTGTAGCTCAGTGAAGCCTTAAATCAAGTTAACAATCTCATAGCCCTTGGGGGATTTTCATAATTTCCATAATGTGCAATGTGTTTTTCGCCTCCCAATAGAAGCCAATCAGTTATGTAAGCAAATTGGCTGGACAATTATGCAAATGAAAAAATAAATTTAATTGATTCAACAGAAAAGCCTGCTGTTTGTTTCACCTGGAATTTACTTTAACTCGCTGAGGAATAAAATAAATTGGGAGAGGTCATCAGCAAGTGCCATTGCCAGATACCAGCTCCACTGCTTAGGGTGCACATTTTCAAACAGAACACTCCCATCCTGCCCCAGCACAGGAATTAATTCTTGCTTTTTAGTTAAGTCTCAAAATCTATTCTGCTGATGGCCTTATCTGGTCACAATATTCCCTTATCCATACCCAGGACACATCCCTAGCTCAGCAAGAGCTCAGCAAGAGCTGCACAGATTTCCAAAGGGAAAGCTTGTTTTATAATAGATAAAATTATCATCTGAAAAAGTTTGTATTTTGAGGTCTTGAGCCCTAACACAGTATTTTAAACATTCCTGCTTCTTAACTCTTAAGTTCTACAAGTGGCAATTGGAACTGTTTTGTCCTTGCTCATTTGTTTCTGTTTTCCTCCTTAGCCAAAGATCAAAAAAATACCATCAGTTTCTCTAATCATATGTAATGGTCCAGAACTCTGAGAGAATCATGTCAGTATCATTCTAATATTACACATCATTCTAGTAATTAAAAAAAAAGAAGTAAAAAAAATAAAAAGGTTATGCAGGAGTCAAGACTGAAAAATATAGAGCTGGATTTGCAAAAAATCCCCGTCCAATAAAACCACAAAGACTCAAGATGCATCTGGAGAATGTGAAAGGACAAGAAATGTGAAAAATTGCTTTTACTGTGGCTAAATTTTACTAAGCAAATTTAATTTTACTACTTCTCAAGTGAAACTCTCACCAACATCCATGTGAATTCTTCAGTGAACTGAGCACAGCCTATAACTCTGGGTGTAGCCTGCACTTCCAGTTAAAGCTGGAAGCTGGCCATCTCCACAGCTGGGAGTTTCAGCCCAGTTTATTCATGAGCATTTGCTACATTGTGTGCTCTGGTGTGGTGAAGAACTGCACATTCTGACTGATTTCACACTTTCTTAACCTCCTCATGCAGCGTATCGTTCTCTAGTGGTTACAAGATATTAAGCTCTCCACATCTGCTTTGCTGCTTGACTATCTTGTTGCATATCTAAAGAGTGGTCATTACAGAAATATGAATAAAATGAAATGATTTAATGACAAGACAGACTCATATTTTGAATGCTTTATATAAATATTAAAAAACATTTATTAACAACTTAACAACTCCTCCAAAATGCTCTCCCTCCCACCATCATTGCTCTCACCTCTGTCCCACGTTTTGAAACTCTCAAAATTATCAATATTTTGAAATGAAATAGTGGTAAGTCTTCCAAACCACATTACTCTGTTACTGTTACAAGAAATTGTCCATACCCAACAAAAATAATCTTTACAAGATAGTGTAATCAGTGAAAACTGAAAGAAGATTTTCACAGAGGGAATTTCTCACACATCTAACAACAACTGAAGGACAGCATTGAGTAGACAGCATTGTCTACTCCAAACTACTGAGCACAGCACAGGGAAGTTTTTACCTGCACATTTTTCCGTCTCTCTCTGCAAACAGGTAAACATACATTTTATTTCCTATATGCAAAATGATACCAAGTAAGCTGTTTAATGTCAAGCATCGAAGTTCTTTCAGCTTAACTTATACTAGGAGAAAGGAAAAATACAGATATTGTCTACTGAGTGGTTGGCTCTACAGAACTGCATTGCCTCTGTTGTACTTAACTTTATTCTTCAGGATATTTTTTCCATCTTTCCAGGCTTGTTTCCATTTCACAGTGGAGTTTTGTCCTGTTTGGCACATGGAATTTCTGTTATCAAAATACCGAGAATGTTACTCAAGAAACTTTTCCGGCCTTCTGATACACATCAAAATGACGAGATTTGCACTGTATTTCACGTGGACCCAGACAGAAAAAAAATGTGAAATACAGGACTTAACAACAAAGTTGTTTCTATTGCCTACTGGTTTATCATGGTGATTCAGGGAGAAACACTATATTGACACAAACACCAGAAGCCTCAGTTGTAACAAAACTTCTGAGTAATGATGTGAGGAGGTTGCTTTGCTTGTTAATATAAAACACTGAGATTACATCCTATCAGCTGAAGACGACATTCAGGAGATGGAGCCAGAACATTGCAAAAATTTTACACAGTTCCAAGTTAAGCTTGAAGGTCAATGATTAACCTCTGTCTGAAGAATAAAGCAACATTTGGAGTTTTGTTCTGGGGATGACCTAAGTGAAAATTCAAGGTTGTTTATAGAGGAAAAAATTCTGCTGTCTCTATACCATCCCAAGTTTTGAAGCCATACAGATTACAAAGAGAATTTTGTCGTCCTCTGTCTGTCAAACACACTATTAGTCACATTGGGTACCACTCACAGAAATGTGGGATTTAGCTGAGGGTCAGACAGCCTTGTCTAATTCCAAGGGAGATTAAGCCACAAAGGATCTTATAAGAAGTAATTAGCAAAAATTACTTTGTCTCTTACTACCAGTTTTAGTTTGTTGGAACCTTCTAAAATTGCTCTTTTCACTAATGCTGGAATGGCTGCAGGAGCATCAGTTTAGATTCCTCACCTGAAACCTGCTAACTTCTTACCCAGCCTTTCAGCTACTGGGAAGCAAATTCAGCAGAATCCAGTTGGATTTGACCAGGTGGATACCCTTATAAATGGCAGAGCCATCTTAGTGAATGTGAAGGGGCAGAAGCCAAAGTTTGTTTGGACTAGTGCCAACTGTACTCTTAAGACTGAGGGGAACCGCTCCTACAGAAATGCCATCTGCTACCATTTGTACTGGGTCTACTATTTTTTACAAGGCAGGCAGATGATCCCTACAGAAGAATGATACCCAGTGAAGACAAGAACCTCTATCCTAGTATTTTTCTGTACAGGTGGCACAGGAGGAAAGTGGTGATCTTGGTGGTCATCAGATTCAATCCTCTCTACTCAGTAGCAACTCCCTAACAGACTGGATGAGAAGTGGTATTGACCAGGACCTGGCCCTGAGGAGGTCAGGAATCCAACAACTGATGGTCAGATTCATGATATCAGATTAAATGGCATAAACTCCAAGACTGGAGTGGCAACCTCCCTCAAACAGAAAAGCTCCTGACACCAAAACCCTCCACACAACCATCCAGTACTAAGGTAATGATGACTTTCATTAGACTTAGAGCTGCAAAGGACACATGCAATAGTGCTGCAGGAACTGGGAAGAGACTTGTGCTACCCCAAAGGAGAGACATTTTTCAAACACGGGTCCTGTGCCACCATCTTGATATCACTTATGATGGAACAACCTAAAACCTCATTAACTTCTATACCCAAAAGAGCTTAAGTGTTCAGAACAAAAGGCTTTAAAAGAGATAGAGTGCAGGAGCAGAAGAGCTGTATTATTGTCAAGTTTGTGAACGTTGGTGCTGGAGATCTAAACTAGCAAAACTACAAAAGTGGCGAGCTCAGTAAGTATCAACTTTGACAGAGGCAAATTACTTCGACAGTATTGTTCTACCATGAGAAGCTTTCTGGTATTAAATGTTTGGTTCTTCTTACTCAGGCTGTAGAGTGTGACTTAAGCAACTCATGCTTTGAATATGATTGATTTTCAGGTGGAAAAAAAAGCAAAAATCCTGAAGAAACAGGAATGGTGGAACGAGCTTGCTAGAAGTCTCCATCTCATTATGCAGTTGGCAGAACCTAAAAGATGGGCAAACCCATCTCACTCTAAGAGCCCAATCAAGGGAGAAAGCAAATTTTCCATTTCAGTGGAAGTATCCATATATACAAATGTGAAACCATATACAAGCTATTATCTATATCAAATAAGTATCTAATTAAATTATCAACTAAACCTTCAGCTGTGAGCAACATGTGTAGGCTCCCAGTTCTGTGAAGAAAGGTATCCTAAATCAGGCATGTCTCAAGTGCTTTTGAAATGATTTTATTCTCAATGCTTTTTATTGGGCTTTTGGAGCAAAGAAATGAAGATCTAAGGTGCAAACAGTTGGGACAGTGACCTCACAAGTTACTGTGAGGCAGACAAAAGAAAACAGGTATTATTTCTACAGACCATGAATGAATGTGGAAAATGTCTCACTCAAGAACAGTAGATGCACTCAACCAAGGCACTTACCTACACTTTTATCTACGCTTACACTTATATGATTACCTGCTGTGAGAGACAAGCTAAGTGCTAATTGTAAGAAGGGAGAATGTAGGTTCTGAGGCTGCAGCTTCCTCACTATCTGGTGGCGCCACTGCAAAATATCTATATAAGTCAGTGTGACAGTTATATATATAGTTAGGGGGAAAAAAATTACTCTTTCTGAACTACTGTCTGCATTATCATCAATATAGCGTTTAAAACTACAACTTGAGTTTGAAACCTTGCTGTAAATCAGTAAGGCACAGTCCAAACACAGTGGAAACTATTTAGTAACTACTGAAACAGCCAGACCTTCTCAGCCCATTTCATATTCTCCTGAAGCCATTTTAGAGCAGATGAATGGTCCAGGCTGAAAACTTCTTCCATATTAACATTCACTGTCATATGCTTAAGAGTAAGCTTTGGGTCAGATAAACGAGCCGCTTGGATCAGCCTCTCCACTGCCCCATGATAGGCACTGTTATTCTGAACTGCATCTTCAGATCTGTAAGGGGATTTTAACAAATGTAAAATTAGGTACCATACAGGCACAGTGTCACTTGCCTAACACTTTATACTGGCAGGAAAACGACAAAAACATTAAAATAATGCCTTGTATTTTTCACTGATAAATATTATGCTAATTTCTAGACAGATTATATTATTGTTCTGAAGATTTAAGAAGTTATACGAAGTATAATTTTAACATATTTAATGGTAATGAAAAGTAATAGGCTTTAATGCCAGTACAAAGTAGCTCTGCAATATTCACAGCACATTTCATGAAAAAAAAGAAGTCTCTGGGCTGGAAAATTCAGTAAAGGAATGCAAACCATTTAATGAGCTGGATATAGCAAGAATTCATGTACATGCTTGAATCCATAAGGTTTATTCAGTTTTGGGACATAATCACTTTTGGAACAAGGCTGTGGCTAAGTGACATGCCTACATTTTTTGCAAGAGCAGAACTTACTGTTTAAGAAAACAAACAGATATACAGTAGCATATACATGGTAACGAGATAAAAACCTTCTCACTTATCCAAGGAACAAAATTAAGATATGTATGCTTTGGGAAGGATAAGTAAAACAAGATCTATTACTTACATGACCACATGAACAAATACAATTAAAAGGGCACATATCTGACAAACAAACCTTTTCAGTACTATTTGAAGTGGCAGACTAGTAGTCCTTGAACTCTGAACATCACTGGCATTTGAAACAAGAAATATTTCAATGGTCAACAGCATCTCAACTTCAGACAGATAAGACGGAATGTTCAGAAGTCTGTGATATAAATTTCCCTGCAGCTCTGGGTAGCAACCCAGTGATAAAGCATCTGAGAGTAAATGCAGAAACATGAGGAATTAGGATTACTAATAAGATTAATAATTAGTAATTACTAATTAGGAATACTAAAAATCGAGCCATTTTCTTCTGTGTGACTAAATGTGGAAAAACCCCAACCCCAAACCCTTAATGGATTTTACTATTTCACCTATGAAATGGCCTGATTTGTGAACACAGCACACAGCATTCACACGTAATATTCACAGTTGTAAAATGTTTGATTTTTTTTTTTTTCCGTGAGTTTTATCAGCTATGATTAAAAAGCTCTGTCAGAAGTCTGACACACTTGAGACACCAAATGTGTGATAACAAAAGGACAATTTAGGCAGGTCAGACAGAAGGTTAAATCATGGTCAAAGTGAGAGAACATTTGAACAGCATCTCCTGCTTTGTTCCCCTGTCTTCTGTCAAGTGATTCCAGCAACCCAACATATACAGCATTTCAGGGGAAAAAATAAAAAATATGAGGAAAACCAATAATTTCAATGTTAACAAAACCAAATATCCATCCCAGAAAGAATGGAAGTCTGGTAACCTCAACGATTCTAAGACAGAATCAAACAGCAAATACTGTGACAATACAGAGAGACTCTAAGCAGAGCGGCAGACCCAGTATCATCTTAGCTCTGAAATGGAGAGTTATAAACAATTATGGACTATTAGCTTTCAGTTGAAAGGAATTTTCTTATAGTTAGGATAAACTAATTAGGCAGACTTTTCAAATCTTAAGTATTAATAATTTTACCACCACAGAGATGGTGGTACACTTCTGGAGAGAAATCTAATTTGCCTAGATGAGAAAGTGAACATGATGCACTTTACAACCATTTCAGGGCTCATATAGCTGAAATTATGAAATTAAATGTAAAGAATTAATTTTATCACAACTACATTTATGAAATGCTAGGTAGTATGCACTGATTCTTGTTTTCAACCCTCCATTTCCTAATAAATATTTTGGTTACAAATAAATTCCTGAGAGTGACACAGAAAGTACTGGTTTTTTTATTATTCACACTGAAATGTTATGAGCACATTACTCAAAGAATGTAAGGGGAGGATATTGTTTAAGAAAAAACTTACTTTTGTAATAGCTCCTAGCTTTGGACCACAAAAAACTTCTTCCCAAAGCTGTGATTAATCCTCTAAGTAGAACAGAATCAACAGCAATTTTTTTGGAAAGCATGAAGTCTACTGCAGAAGATGAAACCCCAAGATTCTTGTTCTCAAAACAGGCATTTATCAGCTTGTTAAAAAGGCAGCTGTATTGAGAAGCATCTACAGTATCTGAAATGAAATTAAGAATATAAACTACTAAATTAATTCAAACGTAAATTTGGTAGAAGGATTGTTTATCAATCAGTACCTAAATCAGAACTCTATTAGCAAGATGGAACAAGCTGGGGTAATATGAATGCTTAATTCATCAAAAATCTTTTCATACAGTAGTTCACACTGTGAAGGAGACGTGCTAAGGTTCAAGTAATAATTTGCTGCCAAGACCAATAGAATCAGATAAAAATACATTCACTTGCTCAAGCCTATAAATACAATCTTCACCTGATCTCTCAGATTTAACATTTCCAGCAATAGAGATCTCCTTGGTTTTCTGTTTCTACTCTTGCTCTGAACTGTCTCCTTTTTGGCAGGACTGAGCAGCCTTGTATTCACCTTACAAATAAATACATCCTTTTTGTACTCTCTAAAGTAGATGGTCTTTCAACCAATCTGTGCTAACATACCTAAAAGCATACAGTGGCAGTAGACTGAGACCTACACACAGGAATCAGCTTGGGTTTCCTCAGTAGAGCCCAAGTAAATATGTGTCTCATTTTGAAGTACTCATCCAAAATTTGTCAGATAAATTGAGCCTGAAAGAGCACTTGGTTCTTAACGTGGTATGTAAGAGACACTTACGTTAGGCAGCTCAGTTAGACAAAAAAACTCCTACCTCATTAATCTGAAATCAAGATAAAATAAAATTAAAATATCCCTATTTTTTCTCACTGTATGGACTTGTGTATGATTCTCAAAACTTTAATTGGTCTTTCCTGTTGCCCTGTGTAACTGAGCAAAGGAAGACAGGTGTGTATGCACATCCAAGTGTGTGCGCACAAGTGCAGAAAGAGTTGCAGAGCACAATACACTTTAACTGACACTATACACTTTGGAAAACAGAAACAGGCTTGTATAAATCCATCTTACTTCTTCGACAAAGTTTAGCTAGAGAACATTACAATAACACCACAGAATTTTAAAATTTTTAGCTCTTAACACCGTATCTTTTTCTTTACTTACCAGAATGTTTCTGCAAACCTGGTAAGTTCCGCAGAACTTCAAATGCCTGCCTGTACAAACTCTTCCTCAAGTACTTATGCACTATTGCACATAACAGATTATGTCGATTAAGGATGTCCATTTTATCACAGGGTGACAATGGTGTATCTGTGATCCACTCTGACTCTGTGGCAAACAACAGTGCAGTGTTATTTCTAGGAACTGGAACTTCTGGATGTTGAGACTTTGGACCATTAAAAATGTACTGTAAACTGTACCACAACACAAACTTCAGAACTGCACAGAAAGTGCAACTTGACTTATTAATGATTCGTTCCTTCTAACCAATACTCCTTGGACTGATTCTCTGAATCTTTATATTGTAAATCACCCCTTTTCTGAAAAGTCACTGCAGTAAAATGGACTGTCAGTGGCATATATAGATATGCGTATATATCTATGTACAGCTATAACAGCTGTACAGCTGTACAGCTAAAACTGAACAGCAAGTTTACATTCTCAATATCACTTCACAGCATACATTCTATTCCTTATACTTCTGAATTTCTTCTCTCTTCAGCAGATCAGAATTCCAAAAAGCCATATGTAATAACTGCAGAAATATGGTACTGTTCTAAAGCAATTATATGGAATGAGGATACTGTGAGGTGCAAAAGAACACTGCATTGACCCAAGCTGGAAATTTGACACTGAATGTCCCTTGGTTCAAAGGAAAAATACACAAAACAGCGTAATTTTCCAAGCTGCACTCCTCCCTCATTATGGAAGATTTTTGGGTAGAATGGTGTTGATAGCAGAATACTGTGAAAACTTCTGAAAAAAAATCAGGCATTAGCTGTAATATTTCTTATACATACCAAGAAGAATATGTAGCTAGTGATCCATCTTACTAACCAGTAAGATGAATCACATTTCCTTTGTTGCCCCAGTATTATTAATTGTATTTAGTAACACAGACCAGCTTGTAACTTTTATCTGAAATCTGTCATAGAAGTGAACTGTTCAAATTTAAGTCAAAATTGTAAGACAGCATTACCTCTCAATACCCTTGTTGCTCCATCCAAATTTCCAGAATGAAGAAAGATTTCTGCAGCTTTATTAACAATCTGACATCTGGATGCTGACCTCCCTGCACCTACAAGTCCTTTCAAGTGTGTAAAATGTATCTGTAGATCATGCAGTTTATCCAGAACCTTCCTTCCCTAGTGTAAGAGGAAGAAGGGAAATGCAGAAGGTCAGAAAAAGCAACGGCACCAGTGAACACAGTTTATATTTACATAAAACAGAACAGATTTAAGTTAGTGACACAGATTTATAGGTATCGATGCAGTTATCCAACCTGAGTCAGGGGTGAAGCACAGTAAAATTTCTAGTGAAGGGTTTAGGTTATTTTGACTATGTAGGCAAAAACACTCTACCAACCTATTGTTAAAGTGCTCTCAATACACTATTACCCATAACATTATTTCTACTTTATAATGTCCAATACAGTATTTTTAATATACTTCATAATTTATTTGTATTCGCTTACTTTATTAGTATTTTTAATTGTGATTCCATTCAGTGCTATACAATCTACAAAATCCTGAAAGATCATACAGGGAGTTTTCATTTTGCAGCAGAGATGTAATTGATAAACCGAAATAATTACTCCAGCGTAAGTCCAAGAAAACACTGATGATTGTATGCAGCAGGGCAATAAACTGGAAGAAGAAAATAAACTGGATCTATCTGGCCAACACTGTAATATCCAATGACTTTATCATCAGATTCCAGATTGATATTTAAACTGGAGCAAATCCATTACTACCTTACTTTCTGGACTACCTTTTGGACAAAAAAGACACGGTATCAAATATATACCACAGGACTAGGGATTTATCTGATACATATAAATGGGGTGAAACTGGTAGAGAGAGGTAAGATTGACAGCTTCCTGAAGCAGAGATCAATTTGGGATCTGCCAGTTCCAATAAAAATCAGTCAGAGCAGAACCTCATTCACACTCTGATATGGTCAACACAGGTTGTCTACAAAGTTGTTTGAGGATCTTGGTCAGTAATGTCTTGAGAAGCAGATTTCATACCTAACACAACACTCTCAAAGAAACAAAGATGTTTTGCTCTAGACATGGAAGAAATCATAGTATTGTGAGAAGCATCTACTTCTAGTAACTCATGTTGTACAAGAATAACACTACATTATCACACCCTGCACCTCTGAAATTAGGACATGAAGATGAATCTCCTTAAAATATCAGGGGCTGTGCAATCCAAGATCAGGCTCCCCCTTAAGATGGATCTGGGAAACAGCTAAAATGTGTGAAGGCACACAAACATGATATGCTGAAGAAGACAGCCAAAACCCAAGGCAAACTAAACTCTTCAGTGAGCAAGTGAGCCCTACCACTACTGAACGCCAAGATTAGATTCTCCCTTCTGTGGTGAGAAGTATCTTAACTGTTCTAACTGCTAAGTTTCGTGGAACAAAAATGCCTGAAAAGTTCTAGTGCAGTATTACTCAAATGCTAATGCAAAGACTCTCTCTCCTTTTTACTCTTAAACAGTTCCACACTGTGCTGCAGCTTGATAGGGACCTGCTGAAGGCCATTCAACTCAAGAAACCAATGCTGCAAAATGAATGATTCATCAGAACAGGTATCCTGCCTCTAGACTGATACCTTAAGATCAGACTAAGCACCTCTATCAAGTACCTTCTGGGACCTGGCTTGACTCTGGAAACAGACTGAGTAGTGCACAGGATTTTAACAAAACAGAATTCCTGAAAGTTATGCCCTAGAGACAATTGTACAAAAGACAATTTAATTCCTCAATGTGAATCAGAAAGGGTTCCCTGCTGGTAAGGTGCAAAAACCAGCCAAACCAAAACCTCAAGAGACAAAAGGGGATGAGAGCATTTGCTTTTGTTTGTAAAAGTGCGTGTGTCTGAAGTCATCCTCTATGGGATGAGGAACATCCATGTACAACACAATTATTAGCTGAAAGGATCAGGCCCAAGTTCAGAATGTGATCTCTGACCAAAACACACTCTTAAAATTGCTGGGGGTTTATATTACTTCTTATGCTATCATTTTCCATGTTGCTTTCTGTAGAAGATCTGGTTTGGTATGCACTGGTTCCTTCCAGGATGAAAAAGACAAATTTAACATTGAAATGGATCTTCCTGCTGTGAAATTATGATCAATACTGCCTGAGGCCTAAGTAAAACATCCAGTCAAAAGTCTAGTCACTTGGCCTGGCCCTGTGTAATATTTAACAGCAAAGACATGATTTTAAAGGTATTTCTTTGTGATGTCTGAGTTTTGCAAGATTCACAGAACTCGGACTGAGTGGAAGAAAAGCACTTCCAGCAGTGTTCTGGGGCAGTTCACCAAGTGCAGCCTTGCTATGCTGCCTCTCTATCTTCCTGGCCTTATCCATTCCATTTGAAAATGGATGATGCAGAAGCACCAATGCAGCAAATTGCCCAAACTTCTCTAAATATATCACTTGAGTTGGGAGGTCTCAGAATGCAGCATGATTGCCAGGCAGAAGAAAGTGATGTTTCTGGGAAACAACCCAATCAGCACCTCAACCCAAAATCTCAGGAAGACCTGTCTCTTAGCTCAGGTTCAACCTCAGCTCAGAAAAATCTCAAGATGAGCATGAGCCATCAGTTTCTGGGTTGTAAGACCAAGGTATGATGGGCTGCATAGAAGACTACTGCTCAGAAAGGCACAATAAAATACTTTGGTCCAGCTGGACAGTTAGGAAATACTAAGATGGCAGAGAGGAGGGTGGCACTAGAGGTAGGTGGCACCAGCCATTCCAGTAGAGAAACACAGTTTAATATCCAGAAGAGAAATTACTAATTATTTTTCTCTTTTTCTTCCAGTCAGGTTCCTGTAGCTCTGCATACCTTTACCCACTGCAGAACTTTGTGATACGAATACATTACGCTTATCCCAGTCCTTCCAATGAAAAGTTTGTCTGCTTTATTATGGTGTGAATTTTTCATTACTGGAAAGAAAAAAAAAATCCTTTAAATTTTTTTTCTTTTACATGTAAATGCAGTTTTAAAGAAATTACACATTTTAAAACCACAGTAATTGTGAAAACACTAAATACATTTTCTGAACTATCTGCCATTTAAAGTAGCAACTTCCTAAGTCTTAACACCAGGAGCAAGTCAAATAATTATAGTTTATTCAGACAATATTTCCTATTAATCTAAGTCTTCCATAAAATGCTTGGACATGTAATGGCTATTTTAGTAACACCATTATTTGTAAAGTAAGCTTTGCATTTTCTGGCACCACAAAGAAATTTTGGTAATTACAGAACTGAGTAATTAGAGTCTCTTTGGAAGCACTGTTAGACTTTTAGAACAAGGGTCTCAACGTAGGGTAAGAGCACAACAATCCATTCAGCTGTGGGAAGGAAATATTTTCTGGACTATTATAAAATAAAATAAAATTTGAAAAGTCGTGTTTATTTTATATTTATCTTATATTTGTGATTCCTATTTTTGTGTATGGTTTATAGTGAATTTAATATATTGATATAGTAGCACATGAATACAATATATAAATAAATAAACTGTGGGTGACTGCTCAAAAATTTTTCACTGATGGAGGTGCCTATCAGCTGGGAGACCACAGCTCTAGGGAAGACAGACTAAGTTCCAAGCTCTGACTAAATCTCCTCCTGGTGTCACAACTGGAAGCTCTGACAGCTTTTTTATACTATGAAAGTCTGTAGTCAGAAAGGATATGTCACGTATCTGGAATAAATATTCATTATGTTTTAGTTGATAACACAGGTTGAAAAATCTAAGTAATCCTTTATAAATGATTTAACATCCCATTGACACATCACCAAGCCTTAGTAATCTGCAAACGTATTAGGAAGAATGATACAGATATGCAAATGAAGGGGCACAGGGAAGAAAGCGACAAGAAAACCTGCCAGAACTATTGAAACATTAGGTTCTTGAGCACCCAGCCCTTGCAGAAACCATTTGGTCTTCAGAGAATAAAATAATTCTAAAATACCAACTTTGTTAAAAAAAAGGTACAAATTATATACATGATGTAACCTGTTTACTGTTTTTTAAGATACACAACTGTATCTACATCTACAGCCCTAAAGTTTATTTATGCTATTAACAGTGTGATACTTCACATGACAATACTTAAATACATTTGCCATTGTCCTGAGCATAGGCCATTTTTATTGAAAGAACATGAATTCTGGGTTCTCTTTTTGATTTCAAAAAACTCCACTGTTCCTCCTTCAGAATCTTCCCTGAGTTTAAGTGTAAGCAACTATGCACTTTACTTCTACTGGGAAATAGCTTCTACTGAACATTACAGCTGTACCCCCCAAAATATAGACTATTCTAACATAAAATTAACTAATAATCATGAAACGATATGAATTAATTTTTATCTCTTTCAACAACTCTACAAAAACCACTTCTTGCATCTTAATTTTACCTGCATCAGCAAAATCACAAAAAGGGACTCCTGGTCTGTCTGTCTCAGAATCTTTGGCTAGAATTTCAGCAATAGATATAAACAATTTCTGAAGATCATCAAAATGTTCACATCCAGTTCTTGCATTAAGATACAAAGCTCCCAGCTTGGTCCAATCCCTTTTTTCCTTGCAATGCTGTACAGAAGGCAAAGGATAAATATAAGCAAACCTGCTTCCAGAGAACCAAACAGAAAACGCATTCAAATTTGAGATATGTACCTGGGATAGACTTAAAGAAGAAAAAAATGGAGACCAAATGCTACCACCAAGAACTTTCATGTTCATATGGCAGTTACATGTTGCCAAACTTGCATGGACTGCTAACTACTTCTATCCCTCAAGAAATTAAATAATTTTTTCATGTCATCACCCCAATTGTGAAAGCTCAGAACTTATGAATCCTGCTTAGGAACTGGCATTTATTCACTATTTTTTTCCCATGATGCACGCTGAATTTATGGTTATTTTCTATATGAATTAATCTTTTGCTTGCCAGATCACTCGATGACTTTGGTGTTAAAGGAGTAAAAAAATCAGTACTACTTTTCCCCTTTTTATATTTCAATCTCTGGATCTGCATAGGACATGTGATAATATGTAAACTATATTATAATTGTGCATAATGCGTAATCTGACCTTGAATATGAAAGACACAGGTGTCCAAATATGGAACGTTTTACAGTATTTTCTTATTCTTTAAAATTCTGCTTAATGTTGTCAATTGCAGCTTTTACAACTATATATTGTAAAAGCTGTGTTTTTATATTAGATATGAATTCTATCTTCTAAATAATGTATTAAATAAATTTTTGGTGAGGAATGACGTACTACTACCAAGCACAACAAACATAAAGCAGAGGAAATAATTGCCTAAAGTTACAAAATCTTTGAATTTGATGCAAAACTAAGATAAAAACTGCAAGTATGTGAATTAAAATACTGACATTACAGAAAGGCCAAAGACAATTTTCTCCTGCATTTTAAGCCTTCCCAAACATGGCTTTGCATAAAGGTATTTTATCATAAGCTCACTAAACTTAATAATAAAGCCCACTAATTAAAAAATATTTAGAAATTGCTATTTCATGTAGCTTTAAAAGAAGTCATGAAGAATGCACATACTGTACCTGAATTTCAGCCACGGCCAAGCTGAAGTCAAAAATCCATGTCTTTTCAAAATATCTTTCCTTAAATCTTCCACATGAAAAAAAAAAACACTTAAATTTTAACACATCCTATTGAACTAGCAGAAGGTGAACAACAAATTATCACATACGAACATTAAACTGATATGATTTTTGATCCTATTTGCTTCACATTACACATACTGCACACTGAAAATGCTCATTTAAAATCATGCCAAGGGAAGTTAGCACATGTGTTAAACAAATAATTCAGCAGAGATATTTTCACAGATGCTGCATATTTGGTTTCCACTAAGAATCAAAGGTGTACGAATCACAAATTTAGTTTCTCAACTTGTGTGTGCATGTAGATACAGATGATACAAAAATTAAAAAGGATCACAATCTTGTCAAGAGATGGGGAAGTATCAGCAGTTTTTGAACAGATTTAACATTTTGCCCAGCATATCCCAGCTGAACTCAAAAAATTACCCTCCCTCCCTAGCAGCGTTGGCACAAATGTTTATGTAGTCACACTGTAAAGAAACTAGAAAACTACTTCAGATTATAACTAATCCTAGAAGGGTTGTTTATTTTAGATGTATCATTTGCTTATGTGGGCCTAAATGATATATTAAACCCTGATGTCTCTAATTTGGCTAGCTATATAAACTTCTATCACAGCTGGCTATCACAGCTACACAGATTGTACAGCGATGACTGATATGGAAAAAACTAATAATTGTGGTGAGAATCTAGGTTTTGATTTAACAATGCTTGATCTTTCAAACACAGTAGATTGACAGCACTTTAAAATACAATTAGGTGTTATGTGATAGTATTTTCATCCAACATATCTTTTAAAGATTCCACATAAATTTATAAAAATAGATGCTCAAGAAGGAACTAGGCAGCTGTAATTAGAAAATAGCTCCTTAAAGACATACCTGGATTTTATGTTTGAAACAGTAGTCATTTCCCAACTGGAAGCTTGCAATTGGTGAAGTAACTTAATAATGTAGTCAAAATGTTCTAACTCAAGGAACATACCAGCATCAATGAGCTGTAGTATCAAACAAGGTAAGAAAAGTGAGCATACAAAAAGTTGTGATGACTTAATGCCTCTTCAGAGGTAAGTGGCAAACAACATTAGGAAAAAACACATTGCAGTGAATCTCAGTCAAAAACTAAGGAATAAATGAAAACCCATACAACAAATTCAGCTACTCATAATAACACTTTTAGTGTTATTTCAGTACTGTTTCTAAAATGCATATATTTTAGTTCTAAAAAACAGGCAACGTATTTCAGACATTCCAGCAAGCAAATAAAAGTACAAATGAAACTTGTACCTTACAGAAGGTATTGATTAATGTAGGCACAGCATTTCTTATATTCAAAGAAGCCACATGCTCAAAAACTTTCAGAAGAACATCTACAGCTGGCTAATATAGACAAAAAAAGCACAATCAGTTTTGCAACTCCATTCAATTAGAAAGCTCAGAGATTTTAAAACAGGGTATTCTGAATTACTCCCCTCACCCAAGATTGAGTACCAGAGCAAAACCAAACACATTACTATAAATAATGCAGTACTCAAAAAACTAAAATTATGAAACTAAGATTTAAAAAATATTACAAAGTCACTTACCAGTGTCTTGATTTGTACAATTACATTCAGTATCTGAAATACTTCCTGCAACAAACAGTTTTTGAGCAATGAAACAAGAAGGTCATTCAGCACTTCAGAAGCAAAATCCACACCAGGTGCAACTTCTTTGTAATATTGCACAAATATTTGGACTGAAAAAACAATTAAATTGAATTTCACTTTGAGGTTAACTGATGCTAACTATTTGAACAAGTTATTTCCTTACGTTTTAGACACAGTGTAACAACTTTTAATTGTCCAAGATATTATGGGACAGGGATATGGAGAAATATGGGTAAAAGAATCCAGTTCGAATCCAGTGTTAACCTTACCAGAACCAAACTGACTATTCTGAAATATGCTGTATCATCGAGCTGAGCACTGTAAGCCCTGTAGGTTCCCAGAAAATTTAGCTGATTTGGTGCAGCATAAGAAGAATGCACAAACCCAGGTCAGATCTGGGACACGCATCAAGTTAGTAAGTAAGGCCCTTCCAGACAGGAAACTCTAGGAAGTGAAGTGCTGTGCTACAGTGTATGGTCTTACAACCTGTTCCAAGGCCACCCTTCCTTGATAAACATGTACTGTGGCCTGCTGGTATCCACTGCTACCCATATTAAAACACTCAGGCGTTCAGCATGGGAACACTGCAGCACAGGGTGCAACTGTTCATTGTGCTACGCTCTAAGAAGCTTTCAAAACCTTACAGACTGCTCAGGACCAGTACAAAAGGAATTACTGTCCAGAGTGAAAACAAAGCAAAAGCCCTTTCTGACTGAACTCAAAAGCTCAGATGGATCTGAATGAACTGCAGTCCCTAAAGTGTGTTTTTCATAATCGTTTGCGTTTATGGTGTAAGGACTAAACTCAAGCAATTGGAGGTGGGTGCAGTAGAAACACTTAATTTCAAGAACTTCCATTCTCAAGTTTTTGATGTTTGACCAGGGTGACCAAAAGCATCTTAATAAAATTTGGATTCTGTTAAACCTCCTTCCCGCCCTATTTACGTATTTCTACTCCCAAGTCTAGTTACAGTCAGGTTAAGTTCATTTTATGTGGAAGTAAGATTTCTAAGAACCTCCTGAGGTAAGTGCATGTCTGAATTTCTAGCCTTACTGGGAAACTGAACCATGAAAACACAGGGATTGCATGTATTCTTCCATTTGAAGTAAGAACTTTTTATTCACTGCTGAAGTGGCAATCATTTATCTCTCAACAGCCTCTTTAATTTGCTTTAAATAAGCCCAGTAAAAAAGATACAGCAACAGCTACTACTATACCATACCTGCACGTTTTAGGAGGCCTGATTCTTTGATACTAATGTATGTCCTAAGAATTGCCATGCAAATCTGTAAAAAAAGTAAAAAAATATAGTAAAATCAACCTTCAGTTTATGCCAAACAAAAGAATGACTTACAAACATGAGTTCTATTATATAAGAGCTTTACACTGCTTCCATGTAAGCCATACATACTGATAAATGATATAAGAAGGTAATGGGGTTTGTAGGCAAAGGCTCTGTCAAAAGGCCAGCAAATCAAACAGAAAAATAATGCAGATTAAATATTTGGGCAAGAGACTCCTATAACAAGTGTTTGCATGAGTGTGTACATACTCATAGCAAACAAACAAACAAAAAGGAGAATTTGAAATCAAAATTAGTATAAATGTGGCAGACTGTAAACAAAGAAAGGAAAGCAAAAATGTGAAACGTGGTAAGCAACAATTCCATAAATCTACCAAGTAAGTTAAAAAATCATCCAGAATGAAGCTAGTAACAATGATTATCACAAAGAATCACTCATAAGGACAGAAAAAAACTCAGAACTAACTTGATTTACTGTGCCATTTCAACGTGGTCTTGACAAAAAAAAAAAAATCCACACCTAGATATTGTAATGCTATTTAGTATTGGAACCTTCTTGTCTTAACATCTTAAGCTGTCAGGTTTGTTATACTTACACATTTTGCTCCATCTCTGCAGATGAAGAAATAAAGACAATTGATATTATATCTTAGGATTCCAAGTTAGGGAAACCCCCCACCCCTTTTTAGAAATTCTCTGTCACTTCTGGAACATTAGAGTCTTTCTGCATAACCATGTAAATTGGTCATATTAATACTAATTCATGAAATAGTTAAACATCAAGAGACAGGAAATGCCCTAAATTAGTAGTCATGGTATTACAGAACTGAATCAGGTTTACTTTTACATATAACTTCAAAATGACACAGGATTCACTCATGAAGTTCATTATATAGCAAATTAATTATCATCAAAGCAGAAGATATACTGGTTTATCGCCAAGACATCCTTCTTATTTTAAAATCATTAACCTGTTTAGCTCATCAAGCCAAAGAATACAAATTGTAAATCTAAGTATAAATGAAGCTTATTGTTTTTATTTGGAAGCAGTATCACAATGCTGACCCATACTCAAAGGTATACATTTCAGAAAATCATGTCAAAATTTTGATCATTTATATACATGATGTGTCACTTGGGAATAGGTTAACTCACTAAATCCTAATTTATACTCCCAAGTGGCTGAGGGCATTTCCAGAATGAACTTTAGCACATGCTTACAATATGGAAATTAGTTTGCTTTCTTCTGGAATTCGTTTTTCTCCTTCTTTGGACTGACTCCCAAAAAAAGCCAAGATTGCATCTGGAGCTCTGACTGTTCCAAGTACTAGTGAAATTGCTTGGACAGCCACTTGTAGTAGTATTCTATCTGTATTGTTGTATTACACCAATAAAAGAGACTAAATGTGTTATTAATTTACACCTTCTAGAAGGCTTCAGTTGATATAGTTGATCCAATTTTGAAAGGTGTAACTACACCCACAGACTACATAAAAATGTGAGAATCTTTAAATTTCGAGTTAGCTGTAACAGATTTTGAATGAAGGTACATAAAAGAGATTGTTCCTATTTTTAAAAGGCAGTATCAATCACACTACTCTGTCATCTATCAGTTGATTCCATGACTCATTTAACACAACAGTTTAATAAAAACCTTAATAAAGTCTTCTGTATCTTATACAACCAACTAACTCTGCAGTAAAAACATGATCCTACTACAACAATACAGAGGTGCGCGCTCAGAAGAACAAGCACAGGAATTCACTAAGTACTTCAGCATTTCCCAGTCAGTGCCCACTCTACTGTTTAATAAGCGAGAAACCCCCTGTACTGCAGCCTGTAACTCAGTGAGATCAAAACCAGGATCCTTCTTACAGGAAGTTTCTGTACCCTGTGGAAGCTTTGACATGCACAATCCCTATTCAGTGTGGCTGAAACTGACCAAAAGTTCAGAGGTCATTTAGTGGTGGCTAGAGACAGTAATAAAAGAACAGTGTAGAATCTCATTTCTTTAGGAAGCCACATTAAAAACACAAAACCAAAATCCACCACAACAGAAAAATATATTTAAGGCCCTGAAATTGTAAGACAACAGTAATGAAGGCAAATCTTCTTATTTTGTATCCTTTTTGTTTCCAGTTAAGAGGTTCATAGGATGAAGGAAAAGGAGAGTATGAAGTCACAGAAAGTACAAATTTCTTTAATGGATAGAAGTCCAAAAAAATTAATGAGTAAGGCTCACAAAGCTAAAATACAATCACAAAGAGAAATACAGCTTGCATAACAACATGTTTTGAAACCACTTATTTAACCACGAAATGATTGTCTACGCTCTGAAGTGTCATTTGAGCAAAACAATCTACTGCATTAAGTTCACGGTCTCTTGTCTTTTCACTAAGGACCATGGAGAAGAGTCCAGTGTCACCTCCTTTACCCTCTTCTCCATCACTGACACACACTGTTAAGATCCACCCTCCCTTAAATACTTTGTCAAGTATCTGAAACAGTCTTTTACTTACTTTACCTAATAAAAAACAGATTTTCACTGTTTGAAAATGAAAGGCATCTCTTAAGTGCCCCCCCCCCCCCCCAAACTGGTAACTTTTACAATTTGCTGAGCTCAAGAGTATGCTGATTTTCAAAACGTTTAATGAATTCAAGCACTGCTGTGTTGTGTGACCAACTACAACTGTAAAGTGTTAAATACTAGGAAGTTATGCCTTAAAACATCAACCAATGAAAAAGAAAAAATATTATGGGGAAAGGTATTTCTCTTCAAAAACTCTGGTAACTATTATCACTGAGAACACAGCTCTAAGCAAGTGGACTGCATAACAGTCTGCATAACAGTTCTCCTGAAGAGATTTATTCCTCCTGCATAAGATTAGATACCTTTATTGCTTCTTTACCTGTTTTTCATTTATGTACTTTGGTGCCACCATGAGGTGCTTGGCCTATCATCATTTTTAAATGGACAGGTCTAAAAACATAAATACACATACAGACAAACAAAACTCAGGTATACTTTCAGACTACCAAGAAACCTTGGCAAGGTTTGGTGGGTAGAACAGCTGAAGTGTGCTGGAGTGCTGCACCACAAGCAAAATCAAATAGAATGGATTTTTAATAGTTTTAGGCAAATAATTCTTTAATGCGCCTGAAGCACTACAAACCACAATAATTCACATAAAATAGCTGAAAATTACAAATATTCACTAAAGCCTGCCAAAGATGTATCACACTTGAGAAAAAAGGAAAAATGTTCCATACAAAACTACTCTCAAATTATCTTAGAAATTATTTTTAAGATGTCATATAAGTTTTCAAAGGGGTTAGAAAGCATTAACAAAAATATAAAGCAGGTTTTTCTTGGATATATATAAAGTAAAAGAGAAAACATTAAGAAAAAATAAAACCAAATTACACTGATGTATTTTAAAAATTCCGACATAGTATATTTAATGTATTGGGAAGATGGACAAGTTCCTTCAGATGCTAATTTTTTTTACCAATTATGTCTAACAGATTAACTGCAAGTTATTTTCTAGGTTTTGATTCTGAATTTTTTTATTTACTGACATCAATGATAAAACTGCACTCATACCAGTAAGATGGTAGGTAGGTAAGAAATAAATCTTGTAAGACCTGATGAGGACAAGTTTAGGGATTTCTTATTGGTTACTTGCTTTGACGTTTTTGTTTGCTTCCAGTTAACTTACAAAACTTTCAAACAGCCAATTTCAGAATCTTATTACATGTCAGTACAATTAGCTTGCCTTGCACAGTTCTTGCAAGCATTAAACTCATAATAACTGTGTTAAACGTTTGAAAACACAATTTACTTTGCCCATGATTGGAAAATTATTCTTGCTTGCAAATATTATGAGAATTGTTGCTCCATTTAAAAAGATTACAACATCTTAAAACAAACCCATTGTTGCACAAAACACGCAGAGGGTAAGATACCATAGATGTCTTCTGGCTTTAACAATACATACGAAGTCTTGACAAAGGTTTGCCTAAAGTCTCTCACGCTCAGGATATAAATCTCAGAATCTGCCCATTCTACTACTCTATATCTGTACAGCCTAATTGTTGAAGTGTGCTCTCTTAAAGCATCTACTAGTTCAAAAATGACACCACGTTTAAAAAAAACTTTAGAAGACCTTGAGAGGAAGAATTTCTGAACAATTTTTTCATCCATCAATCTCTGATTGATTTCTCACTTCCCATATATAAATGAACTTAGGAGATGATGTTCTGTTTTTATAAAGTGTTCACACTTACAATATTTTCCTTACTTCAATAAATCTTTTTACCTTTTCATCTCCTTGTCCTGGAACATGACAGAACCAACATTTTGTTCTTTCACACCCACGTAAAGTCATGAAATAATATCTGCAGTATTTACGAGGCAGGTTAAGTGCATCAAGGATCTGCTGGACTGACTGAGAAGCCTGGAATTAAAATAAAATTACAACAAGCAGGAAAAGCCAAGTAATATTTCCTGAAAGCAAAAATGGTCTTTGTTTTTTTAGAGTTTGAAAACATCTGCAAACTGTAAGTGAAAGCTGAAAATGCGAACTATAATTAAGCCTCTGAAACTATCTATCTGTATACTGTACTTGCAGCATTTCAAAGGACACAAAGATCAATCCCTTGTAATATCACGTCAGTGTCTAATAAAACGAAAGCCTGTCTTGAAGGCCACAAATAAGGATAATGCAAGAACTGCTAAATGACCTGGACAATGAGTAGAGAGGAAGAAAAAAGGTGACAAGTTCCTGCACAGCTCTGAGTAATCATCTGAGAATCCTGGGGCATCAGTTTCCTTGACCCTTTTTCAGTGCCCAGCATCATGGGTAAAACAGGCTGCCCTAATCATGTGAAACCTTGTCTGCTTTTTAGTTCTACAAACACCAGTAAAGCAAAAATCATTATTTGATTTTGCTTAAGCTGAAAACAGACATGAAGAAAAATTCACTGGGAATAGCAGTCCCTTCATCATTGATTTTGTTTTCAGAAATTATACTTCTTCAGTGATAACATCTTTAAAAGTGTAAAAACACAAACACGTGCAGATTCGCAGTTTCTGACTTGATACATGGGGAACTGTCTAAATATCCATAAGAAGTTTAGTGCCAAAGGATCAGAAATCAAAGATTTAACAACTCACAATTGCATTTTTCTCCATCTTCCATGGCTCAGTATCTTGACAATTCTTCAATGGCAGTGAAGTACTTCTTCCTGAAGATTTGTAACCTAAAAATTAGGATGAGGGCAGCAAATCACGTAATAAAAATGAATCATATTCAAACCACTCTCATTTATCTTATTTTCCTTTATATTTATAGTTCCTTCAAGTCACAGACGTGATTAATGAAAATTTGATTAATGCAGCCCAAAGCCAGCAATTTAAATTACAGTTTTCTTAATTATCCTAAAAGTGAGATTTTACACAAACTTCAAGAGTAAGCACATTTAAATTAAAAACTTCACTACTTTATCCAAAGGTTTCTGCTCTAACTTACAAAGATAAGAAAAGGAATAAAAACAGCCAGAAGTTTTAATTTCAAAACCTACCCACTTTATCAGTAACTTTTGCATTCCAACATCACTAGCCCTAAACTTAAGCTATTTTTTCAGAACTGACAGAAAGCCTTTCGTACTCTTATGTTTTAAGCAGTGCAAGTAGCAAGTTTAATAAGTCTAAGTTACTGGTTTCTTAGCCATGAAACTTGGTTTTAGAACTTTAATTATTATTGAGTGAGAGTTTTTTTTTCTTTGAAAACTGAGTAATGTTAATGGAAGATAAGAGTTCAAATTTTCAACTCCACATGTAAAGACAAATGAGAGCTTTTGGATGCCCTGCAGTCTAGAATTCTCATCTGGCCCCTTCAAAGAATTGAGTGTTCAAAAGACAGGGTGCTCAGCCCCTATCTGGCAAACTAGAGTTACTAAAGAGCATCCAATAATGAACATTCTACTAGAGACTGGCACTAGGTACATGGTTCCTAATCTCCATGTCTTCCTAACAGATAGGACTATCACAGGATAGGAATGAAGAACATAATGCAGAACAATGAATACTACTGAGCAGAATTCTGCTAAAAATGCAACCCCAAATCTCTCACTAACCTACCATAGGAGAACTAGCAGTTTTGCTTTTATATATGCAACGTAAAATTCCAGCCAACATCTTCAGGAACTGAAGATAGTCCTTAAGATTTCACAGGCAAATAAAGCACCCTCCCCTAAAAAGTTCTGAAGGGCTCACCAAAACAGCATACAGTACCATTTGTCGAGGATTTCTTCTCTCTAGCGTCACTGGAGAGGTTTTCTTTTCGGTCATTCAGTGGCAATCCTGATAGCAATTCACAGTTCACTTCGTATTTACAGTCACTGTTGAGTATTAAAGACCAAAAATTTGTTTAAATGAGTTTGTTCAACCAAACTAACAGGGGTTTCTTTCATGTACTGCATGCCTCAAAAGAGGGATTAAGTGTATAAAATAGGAGAATTTCTTCAACACTTTACGCAACACTTCAAAAGTTGCCATAAATTTAAATAGCCAGCAGTCCCAACAATTTTACTTTAATTACTCTCATTTGTCTGGTCCAATCTGATTATGATTTTAGCTGAGATTATTCTGCTCTAACACATAAGAAATTCAATAAATAAGTAGAAAAGGCACTTGTGAACCACTTCCCCCCCCCGCCACCCAATGCTGAGATGATTTCTGTCACCTCTGAAGAAGCATCTACTGAAGATTAGTCTCTCATGCAATGTGTGCCACAGGAGTAAACCTCAAGGCTTTTCAAATTACATCTAAGAGTCAACTGTTGTATTTTCTAAAAACTGACTACTGGACAGAAGATTCAGGTGATTTCAAAGGAACTCCAATTAAAGACTGTACTTTTATTCCCAAATATGCACATCCTAGAGAATCACATTACTAAAATGTGGTGTTTCCAAAAACAAGCCAAAAATAATGCTATCAAAATACTTGGTAACCTCTTCCATATTTGTAAACAAAGCCACAGGAAAAATATCATTCCTTTTCATGAGATCTTGTTCCCCTTCCCGCTTTTAATTAAGAATTCTGGTTTAGTGCAAATGACATTTTAACCTGCTTGCTCCTCTGCAGACAAAAACAGAGTTGCTACCAAATACAAGAGATTGAAGATATTAAATAATTCTCATAGCCAGGATAATTCATATAGTTCCTAAACTTCACGATGTTTTGAATACAATTTGAAATAAAAATGCTACAGCAGAGAGGTAGAAATTCCATCTAACAAAGCCAAACTTTTCAAGATCAATCTTTATTCTCATCAATGCATTTGGGTTGGTTTCTAGAGGGAACAAAAATAATCTCCAATTTTAGTTACTGAGAAATTTAAAATTACCACATAAAATCTTCTTATGCTTCCTCATGATGCCAGCCTCAGTTCTGACACAACAGGATTTTCCCTTCATATTTCCTTAATCTAGACACAGAACTACACACAATTTTGCCGGGAACTGTAAACTATATAGCTCTGCAAGCCATTTTTCTTTTTTTAGTAACAGCATCACTAAAAGGGGAGTTCACTAAGTAAGAACAGCAACCATATTTTCCTCTAGATAAAACTTTGCAATGGTAACATTTTTCAGTAAAACTAGAGAAAATAGCTCAACTCCAAATGAAGGCCTCTGCTCTAACCACACAGAGTGCTTACTACTTTGCACAAACATTTTACTCAGCACAATCTACTTATTCTATAATATAAAGAACTATTTATGCTGCTTAGGCAAACTTAAATGGGTATTTTATAGCAGAAGGAGGAGCTTGGAGCTCTCTAGTGGATTAACAAAATGATGCAGTATTCTCCACTGACAGACTTCTAGCACACTCAAGTCTGTCACAGAAATGTGAACGGTGTTGGAAAAAAAGCAGTGTTCTCTTTTAGGTCAGCTAAGGTTTCTTGGTTATTTTGAAAGTTATTGTGTCCTGTTTCCAGCCAGGACAGGAATTAATTTTTGCAGTAACTAATTGATAATTACTGCTCTTAAACCAAAACACACTAAAATATGTTATTTCTCTTTTAATTACTTAAGAATTCAATCTAAACTATACCTTTTCTACAAAAACTAATTCTCTGTCATTTCTGGACTGCTGATGAATGAAAATTTCCCATTCTGACACTCATTCAGGCTTGGACAATCACCCCCCATACGAAGTTCAACAAGGGAAAGTGACAGATTCTATACCTGGGATGGGGCAACACTGGAAGTACAGACAGACTGAGGGATGAGAGGCTGGAGAGAAGCACTGTGGAAAGGGACTTGGGTGTTCTGGTTGATGGCAAGTTGAATGTGAGCCAGCAGTGCCCTGGCAGCCAGGAGGTCCAGGCATGTCCTGGGAACATCAGGGACAGAATCGCCAGCTGGGCAAGGGAGGGGATTGTCCCACTCTCCTCTGAGCTGGGGTGGCCTCACCTCGAATGTTTTGTGCAGTTTTGGGTGCCACCATGTAGGAAAGGCATTAAACTATTACAGAGTGTCCAGGGGAGGGCAATGAAAACAGTGAAGGGTCTTGAGGGGAAGCCCAGTGAGGAGTGCCTCAGGTCACTTGGTTTGTTCACCTGGAGAAAGTGAGACTGAGGGGAGACCTCACTGCAGTCTGCAACTTCCCCATGAGGGGAAGAGGAGGGGCAAACACTGATCTCTTCTTTCTGGTGACAGGACCCGAGGGAATGGCCTGAAATGTGTCAGGGGAGGCTTAGGCTGAATACTAGAAAAAGGTTTTTCACCCAGAGGTGGCTGGGAACTGGAACAGGCTCCCCAGGGAGGTGGTCACTGCACCAAGCCTGACAGAGTTCAAGAAGCATTTGGCCAGTGCTGTCAGGTATATGGTGTTACTCTCGGGAATAGTGCTGTGGTGGGCCAGGAGTAACACTTGATGATCCTTATGGATCCTTTCCAACCCAGCTTACTCAGTGATTCTGTAGATCAGACTAAGAAACAACGTGTACAATAAACACTGCAAACACAGCCTGGAGCTAGAAGAATAGTAAAGCATATCCTTAACTACATGTGACATGTTTTTAAGCACCTTTTCCTAGTGCTGTACAAATATTTATTTGTCAGCCTGAATTTGAGTGAGATCTTTCAATTCTTTCATAAGCAGAAAGGAAAAATGAAAGCTTCACAATTTATTTATTACTATCTTTTGGTTTTGCTAAGTCCTGGTAAGTGCTATTGTGGCAAGAAATACATCTTACGCTACACTCACAGTGAGATGCAAAACTGAGACACTGTCATGAAGTGAATATATTTTACCACCAGGCAAAAGACAAAAAAAGCCCTATTGTCCTGTCAGGCTATGACTATACTTGTTCTGTACTTTGTAGAGTGAAATTATATAATTTCACATATTTATTTTCTTCATCACATAGTTACAGTCACATGAAAAATTGAATTAAATACTGGTGGTGTTCAGGTAACAACATCACGTTTAATTTTTATAGTAAGTGGGGAATACCACAGGTTACATGAAGGACACACTATATGTACCTTTTTTCAGCTTCACTCTTATTTTCTTCTTCAACATCAGGCACTCCATCTGCAAGCTTGAAATGTGAAGATATTTAAAAGTTATTTTCAGGTGCAGCAAAGCACTACTAAGCCTGTTATGCTTTACTCTACAGACTTAAAACTGTCAGTGATCATTGCAAGGTGTGATAAGACAGTCTTAACTGTAGAAACTGTAATTTGGTGTGTTGTAAAGATTACTCTTACAACATCTTTGCTAATGGAAATACTGCCTTCATACTCTGCTCTTTAAAATAGTGATTGTTAATCGGAAAAAAGGTGATGTGACTACCTTCACTTCTCTTTCTTCCCATGCTAATCTCAGCAATTTTTAGGCCCACTGCCCAATTTTAACTATGCCTGACAGATGTGTGGAACACCACAAAAGTTATTCCATCAAGTTTAATGAAATTTAAAACTGCACCAAGGAGGAATTTAAGCCTTTTGGTCAGCTCTACACAATCATGGATAGTTAAAAAATCCCCAACGATCTGGAGAAAAAAGACAGCCCAAGACATATTCGGAGGAGAGAATCTGAAAAGACTAATACAGAATGATGCCAAAGAATCCTGGCTTTGTTTCATCCATTATTCATGAAGTAACTTAGGACTTCAAAATCTATCACAGATTTATTATAGCCAAAGAATTGGAGAAGCATATGCTCTCCATTGGATTTCCAAACTTTATTTTACCAGTTCCTGAACAGTGTTAGCATTTTCTCCATTGTTAATTTTTGTCCTTCTCACTGGATTATTAATTGGAAAAACTATCAAAAAAGCTAAATCTGAAAATCTCCCTGAATAGTAGAGTACCTGCAATAAGTGTTCTGCCACTGCATTCCCCCTGTAGGCGTGCACTGCTATTTTCTATCCACATACAGAGCAGGTTCAGGTAAGGCTTAATAAGCATTTTGTGGTTTGAGTTTGGGTTAGTTGAGATTATTTGTACCTATTTTCTGCTGTCCAACACAGCACAGAAAAGCAAGCACTAGGACACTGATTTTATAAAGCCACAAGGCTGTGAAACAACCCAGCTGGGACTGACCTGGTAATATTGCAACAAGTACCTCACCTCTAGCAAACCTTACAGTTTGGCAGACCCTTTTTGTCTCTCCAAAAGATCGGGAAACAGAATGGCACTGTTAACTTTGTGAATCACCTTTTAGCAGCTCCAATTCCATTTGCTGAAGGAAATGTTTCCCTTCTTTTAAATTATTTTGAAAGGGAAACTGATTCTCTGCCGTATGATTAACTTCTCAATTACTTACCAATTTTTAACCATGTGAATTTTAGGGTTTAACTTATCCAGTTAAAACCACTGAGCCACTCCTGAAGTAGTGGAAAACAGTAAATGCTACCAGCAACTATGTATGACTGGCAGAGAGATTTAAATTCCAATTCATTATCAAAGAAGCAAATAGTATAAAAGTTCAGCAGATCTTAAAAGACCTAGACTTATTACCTAGAGGAGGGAAGCCAGAGAAAGTTCAGATAAAGTTAGTGAGATAAAAATGGTTCCCTCTGAACAGCTAGAAATCTGTATGTTAAAGGCCCTTTTGCTCAAGTGATGAAGCCCAGAATGATTCTTCTTCGATGCATGATGGCTGTGCAGCTCCCCACCTCTCCAACACTGCCTCAACCTTCTGATACTGAGAGGCATTTAACAGCAACATTTAAAATTAGGTATGTTATGTAAAAATGTCATATATGCAAAGCAGTACTCACAGGTCTACACTGGAAAAGTAGTTTCCATACCACTGGGAATACAGCTTCACTGCATCAACTGATATAACAATATCCTGTTCCACTTCAAATTTGAAGCTTAATTGTTAGTGACAATTAAAAAAAAAATCAAGTTCTGTCAAGCAAAGATTATATTGCCAATACACAGTAATTCACAAAATGCTAATATTCTTTTTATTACAGGAAATTTAAAATTTTGTGGATTAAACAACATTAGTCATTAAAATTATCCAATTATGTGGATTGTAATTTCTAAAACTATTTAAGGAGAGAAAGCATAATTTCTCAGTACCTTTTCATCCACGTCCAAACGCGTCAAAAGTTCATCTAGTTTGCTCTGTTGTGTATCTTTGAGAAAGTCCTCACCAACATCTCCTGAAGGAGTGCTTCCTCTGGAGGAGTTGTGGGTTTTCACATCTTCAGCTGGAAGTGTACAAACACATTGCTTTATGTGTTTCCCATGCTACAAGGCAACAAAGCTTTTATTCCCTAAATATTACAAAGGCTTGGAATTAATGGCATTTAAGAACCCCTAGGACTTCCTAAATGTGAAATCTATATGGAAAAATATTTCATGCTTAAGGCAGGAACCATTTCAAATAAATATTAGGCTTAATCTGCAATTAAAATTCTATCCAAGCTGTATGTCCTTTAATGGTCCCTGCAGAACAGTACAACAGGTCTACTTATAGAATAGTGAATTAGTATTTTAGAAATAAATTCAGTTAAACTTTTTTATTAAAACCAAAGATATGTGTGGTAATTTGCTAAGTAAAAAGACTTAGTCTTTGTTAGAAAAGGGTGTAAGTTAATCATACTGACATGATGCAACCCTGAACTAAATATAGAGAGCTCTGAGAAACTCCAAATTCCTGTAACATAGTAAACTCAGTAAGAATTTAGTGTCAGGAAATTTCAGCACCTTTTGCAGATGCCACAGGAAATGAACACCACACCTGGGTGCAACTTTCTGAAATGGCTGCTTATGTACAACGGAAGAGTTCTGCACAGAAAAGAAATTCATACTGGATCACACTAATGACTTTCAACTGCACTGTGTTGTCCACATACCAGAAGAAAGAAATCAGATTAGTATTGGAAAGGCTTTTCTCTTACAGTCACTGGTCTCTATTATCACCAAGTACAAGACACATCTGGCTGAAGACAACATACACAAGATTTCCACTTGAAAGGTGAAGAGGACTGATGTCATCCAGAATATTTTAACTGTAGTACTTTTTCCCCTTCTTAAATGGTGAAGCCAAGGCAAGGAGCCATGACCTCACTAAGTAACTCAGGACACCAATGCAGTAATGTATGTATTTCTAAATAAATACATTAGTAGTCAGTAATTAACAAAACCAGGCACCTTTCCTTTGTTGTGTGAAGGTCTCTTTTAAAAGTCATGCATGAAACATAAGTTACTGTGTGCATATTCATCTAAGATTATAACGGGATCCTGCTTGTCAGATCTGGGAAGAAGGACTTAAGGCACCACAAAAAGAAACAAAGACTTTCAGCCACAAACTTTGCTAGAACATGAAGTAAAACAACAAAGAAAATGCAGAAGCTACTGAATAGCAGAAAACTTGCTGCCAGGTTTGGCTCCAATCACCTCAACATCACAGATTCCATGGCACAGGCCCCAGTCTATTTACATGACCAGAGGCCTAACCGTGCACTTTCTCTTGACTCCTCCTCAGGGAACTCGTGTCTATTTCTTGCTATCTGAGCTCTTAAAACCTCATTACCTTTTATTTTGCCTTCTAATACCTGAAGACTGAAATCTTCTCTTCCCCTAACAGTCTCTAGTCACTCCTTTCCAGGAGGCATTATCTGCTGAAATCACTGTTCCCACATGAACATAACACATTCACATGGAAAACCAGCACAAGAGGCACCATCACAGATACCTTTCAAGCCTGAAGCAAAATAAACTCCTGATGTCAAAATGTCAGATTAACAACAAGCTGACAAACTGACACCAGAAGGGAAACACTATGAACCTCCAAAACCACTCTCAGCACTCCGTGTGTACACCCCTGTCAGTAACAGGCTTCTATTCAAAGTCAAAATCCTGTGCCTCCAACCTATCTAGTAGAAACTTCTACATCAGGTATACCTTGCACAGTAGGTCTGGTATGCAAGCTGCAGAAAACTGAACAAATCACATTTATGTGCTGCCTAGGGGGACTGCTCTGCTATAAATGAAGAAAAACCCCACTAAATCAGAAATAACCTTATTTCATTTAAAAAGGGCATACTTTAAAACCAAAACTGTGTCTCAGTGGAATGGGCACAGCATCCACAAAAAGAACAAAAAAAAGGACAACCTGGAAATAAACCTGATTACCAAATTCTGTGTGCTGATGAACACAAGAGAAAAACCACCTCCAACTCTGACCTAATCTCCAAAGCAGTATCACAGGACTCAGGATCTTACTATAATCTCAACAGCTAACTGAATTCTTTGCCTAAAACTATCAGAGAAATGTAAAGAAACCCCAGAACCAAAACCAAACAAAAAAACCCGAATCCAACCCACCAGCACTATCAACAGACAAATACTACAGAGGAGTACATGTTACTGTATGACTCAGGCTTGTGCCATTTTTGAACATGTTGATGTTGACTCAATACGCATTAGGAAACAAATTGCTGTTACAATAAAGATGCAATACAAAACCAGAGAAGTTTTTGTTTTTGCTTTGTTTTCCTTTTTTTTGGTGAAAAGTAGAAAGCCTTGGTTTTGCCACAAAACATCTTTTTGCTTTCTTCTTTTGATTATATACCAAAAAATTCCAAAGACCCTTACCTTTTAACATCAAATTACAAGAATTTTCGGTATTGCTTGACATTCCAGATTCTTGCATGCATCTGTTTTGAACAAAAAGTGTATTTAAGATTTCCATCTTGCACAAAAGCAAAAACAGTCTATCAGTTACATAAAATCAAAAGTTCTCAGTAATACTTTTAGCCATGGACAGAATCCTTACACCCAACACACTGTTTTAAGACTCTCTTTAACTTTCTCTTTTGCCTTTCTCATGTTCATCCCTTCAGGTATATACTTAAACATGTCAAGTAAAACCAAGACATTTCAAACCCCAAGATTTTCAGTAAAAGCTCAGGATCTCATTTAATCTTTGCCTAAAATAGTGAGAAAGGAAATTTTCTCTGTATAGCAAATAAGAAAACACTGTGCTAGTAAGCCAATTCATCAGT
Source organism: Sylvia atricapilla (assembly GCF_009819655.1). Taxonomy (NCBI): domain Eukaryota; kingdom Metazoa; phylum Chordata; class Aves; order Passeriformes; family Sylviidae; genus Sylvia; species Sylvia atricapilla. The sequence continues at coordinate 41,981,460 of NC_089140.1, forward strand.
TTCTAAAAAATGTGATTTATAGTAGTTTTATATTCAAGATTATTTGCATAACAATGAATCTCAAAGAGAGCAACAAAAACAACTGTTCATAGGAAGATACTTACTTCACCTATTTCAAAGATAAGTTGGGAAAAAACCAAGTATTTCTTGTTAGAAAAACTCAGGTGAGGCAAATACATATTTAAATGTTACATACAGAACACATAAAACTTCATCCTGATCATCACAGATTTTAAAAGCCTGTACCTGGTGAATGACACCAAGTGTAATGACAACAAACTGTCCAGTCAAGGCAACCTGATAAAGCATATGTGAAAAATTAATTGTACTGCCCCATTCAGGCTTCAGGGTAGAATGTTTTCCTCACTCTTTCCAGCACTCTTCTCTATGTAAAATGCAAACACCAGAGAAATAACCTGTTGAAGTCCCAGATGTATTTGGTAAAACTCAATAAAACAACAAAAAAAATAGTATGAACTGGCCATGATTTGGTATTATCTGGTCATATTGTAAGTTATCCAATAAAACTGTGGTAAGGTCTACTGCCTTATTTCAATATTCTCATATTTAGTTCATTAATATGGTCTGGACTGCTACCAACTATGGTTAATCCCCATCTAATAATCTTTGCATCAAATTATGGAAGGTAAAAAGCAAAATAAGGAATTTTCCCTGTTTCTTTAGCAAATCAAGGGGAAATTCTAAGAAAGAAGAACCATGCATTTTTATTTTCCTTGGCTAACAGCAAACAAATTCAACAGGTATCAGAAAGAAATGAACACTCCTTCTAATAAATTTACTATGCTACAGCCCAGCTGCTTCTCAAGAAGTTGGACATTCCTACTACAGACCTGCCTTGTTCTCTAGAGGCATGTTTTGGCAGAAATTTTATTCTATTAACATGTGAAAGTTTAATATTCTCATGCTCAAAGAAGTGTTCAGCACCTCAAAGAAGATTCCTCTTTTGCACACAAGCTTAATGAAAAAGGAGAGTAAGCAAAAAAAAAAAAATCAGTTATAAAGTAATACAATCCTGAAAATAACTGAAGTGCTACTTAAAATACAGGTAACATAAAGCCACCTAGAAAGACCATGCAAAGAAAATTAAAACACCCATCCCAATAAAAAAACCCTAACCTTCATAGGAAAATCTTACACTATTTCTACCTGAAGTTTTTTTTTTAAATAAAATGCAAAAATCAATCTTAAAACTTTTTCACTAAACACAAGTATCAAAGCTTGAGAAAGAAAACAGACTAAACAATAGAGGAGTTCATCCACTCCATGAAGAACTACTATCTCACTTACAAAAGCTAGTTTCTACTTTAAATTTATTTTTCCCCTCCTATGACTTTTATTATCATCTCAAAACCCAGTAAAACATTAACACCTAATTATTTATACCAGGAACTTGCTGACTGAAGATGAAGGATCATGAACCTCTGCAACACCTTAGCTAAATCATACATCTGAAAAATATTCATGTCTGGGGATAGGAGAAAAAGAATGAAGGAGAATGGCACAATGGAATTCTACTGTAGAGACAACCATTTACTCTTACAGAGTGAAGAGAAGAACAAGCTACACCTAAAAAGTAAAAATATTTCTAAGTATTGTACCACTCTTTTTTTTTTTTTATTTTTTTTTTTAAAGAAAACTGCCTTCAAAGGGTATCTGGTATCTCCAATCTGGTCAGATTAAGAATATTATTTTTCACTATCTTTGTTTCTATTCTCATACTTCATTTAAACAAGCCCTTTAGGATTACCTTGTCCTGCAACTAAGAGTTTATCCCAGTTCTTATGAATTTAATTTATCTGCATTCAGAATACTGTCATAACTCAATCAAACTTAAGACACTCAAATAAATAATTTCAACAGAAATTAGTGTAATTCTCTAAGGAAGCCTGACCACTACAACGAAAGTACATGGACATGAGACAAAAGCACTTAGAAATTTCGATAAAAAAAGAATGATATATATACCTAAAACTACTCTCTACTGAGTATGTCTTTTCTGGGGTAACAGGAGACTCAGGCTTAATATACTCCTTTGTGTCTGTAATGCAGTCTGCAGAGGACTCTCTCCCTGGACAATTTTCACAGCGTGCAGGGGCAAGCTCCTCTTCATTACTAGTTCCAAAAAGGTCAGGGTCATCCTGAATCACATCAATGAGAAGAACATCTTGGTTGTAAGCTTCAAGGATATCTGGTACATTTTGACTTTTGTGTTGTGAAAAGTTCCCTGTTGATTTTCTATCACCATTTATTTCTAATCCAACAGTGTGGTCGACTGCATTCCAGGAACGAACAGGAAAACTAGATTTTAGCACACATTCAGTACCACAGAAAGCAGGCAGAGATGGCTTTGCTTGTCCATCAAGAAGAGGATGTGGATATGCAGAAAAACTTTCAGGGAGCACAGACATCTCATTGGAGAGGTTTACAGAGCCATTGTGCTGGAAGTCCTTACTGTCAATCTCATCTGCTTTTTTCTGGTTGGAAGTTGGAGATGTAGCACCACTCACGACAGGAAGAGGATGCTGCTCAGATTTTACCAAAAAAGTCTCTTCACTCGTCTTCTGCCTTCCGGGACTAGTGCTTTCAAGAAGCTCTAGTGGACAACAAGTTTTGCTTTCAAATGAATCAACAGATTCCAGTTTCTTGGATTCAGGTTTGTTTCTGCATAAAGGAATTTTGAACTTTGTCAGGTTTCCAGAGGTTAATGGTTTAATTAGGTTTAAATCAGAAAATGTCTGGTTCGCTACTGATACTTTAGGGCTGAAGTTTATACTGTTGGTGTTACTTGTAGAAGTACCATTCTGGACTGTCTCAGACAGGTTTCTGTTTGTCACTATTCCTTCATTTTTATCCTTCTGTTTTGTTGTGTCATTCTGGACTGTCTCAGACAGGTTTCTGTTTGTCACTATTCCTTCATTTTTATCCTTCTGTTTTGTTGTGTCATTCTGGACTGTCTCAGACAGGTTTCTGTTTGTCACTATTCCTTCATTTTTATCCTTCTGTTTTGTTGTGTCATTCTGGACTGCCCCAGACAGGTTTCTGGTTGTCACCACTCCTTCATTTTTTTCCTTCTGTTTTGTTGTGTCATTCTGGACTGTCTCAGACAGGTTTCTGGTTGTCACCATTCCTTCCTTTTTATCCTTCTGTTTTGTTGTATCATTCTGGACTGCCCCAGACAGGTTTCTGTTTGTCACCATTCCTTCCTTTTTATCCTTCTGTTTTGTTGTACCATTCTGGACTGCCCCAGACAGGTGTCTGTTTGTCACCATGCCTTCATTTTTATCCTTCTGTTTTGTTGTGTCATTCTGGACTGTCTCAGACAGGTTTCTGTTTGTCACTGTTCCTTCATTTTTATCCTTCTGTTTTGTTCTATCATTCTGGACTGCCCCAGACAGGTTTCTGGTTGTCACCATTCCTTTACTTTTACCCTTCTGTTTTGTTGTACCATTCTGGACTGTTCCAGACAGGTTTCTGTTTGTCACCATTCCTGGATTTTTATCCTTCCGTTTTATTGTACCGTTCTGGACTGTCTCAGACAGGTTTCTGTTTGTCACCATTCCTTCGTTTTCATCCTTCTGCTTTATTGTACCATTCTGGACCGCCTCCAACAGGTTTCTGTTTGTTACCTCTCCTTCATTTCTTTTCTTTCGTTTTGTTGTGTCTTTCTGTACTATTACAGACAGGTTGCTATTTGTCACATCTTCTTCATTCTTATCCTTTTGTTTTATTGTACCATTCTGGACTGTCACAGACAGGGTTCTTTCTTTAACATCTCCTTCATCTTTTTGTTTTGCTGTAAAATTCAAGGTTGCTTTAACTTCTTGCACATCATCATGGTTAAAAGCCAGGGCACTTCTATCTGTATTAACTGATTCCTTGTTTTTATTGTTCATTGTCAAAGACTCATAAATACCCATAGAAGAGGATTCCATTGTTTCAACTGAAGCCTGACAGTCAATATTTGGATCAATCTTTTTATGTGTAATTTCTGCCAATGATGTATACAAACCCAGCTGTCTCACATTCTCAGTCACTGCACTATGTCCTACAGCTTTAACACTGCTTTTATCAGAGGAATCCTCAAAAGCAGCCTCTAAAAGTCTTTTTCCTTCTGAGATGGACCTATGATTTTTAAGGAACCATTCAGAAGTCCTGGCACAAGATTCAACAGGCCAAACCTTTTTACCAGTCATGGGTACTGTTCTTTGACAGGTAAACTGCTGCAATTTCTTACTAACTTTGTTCAAATTTCCCCCTGTCTTGCTTTTGTGATGATCAAAAACATCATGGATCTGAGCTAACACTCTTGGGCTATCTGAGGCAGCTGCATAATGTGCCACACTGCTTGAATTTTCTCCTTTTCCTATTACAGAGAGCTCAGATGTCTTCTTCAAGCCAGTGTCAAATGCAAGTAATTTGGTACTCTTCTTTCTCCAGGCAGATACAGTTTGTACTTCATGAGCATATTCTTCTTTATCAAAATCTAATGTATGATCACATGAAGCTGAGAGAGTATGGTTTAGTCCTGAAACCGCAAATGAGCTTGACATGGCAACTGCTGCTTCTGTTTGTAACTCACACTTCTCGCCTTTACTAGCCGTGTCTGCAGATTCCTCTGTGGCTTTCATCTTTTTTCTAGGCTTTCTACCAATATTCCACTTTTTTCCCCTTAAACACTTACTGCTTTCACTCAAGCAGCATGAAACACAGCCTTCTTCATTTTCATTCTTTTCTTTATTGGATGATAAACCACCTTTTGTGAGTGATCTCTCATTTTGCATTCTACTAGTGCTACAAATTCTATCATTCAGGTCTCCAGTACCATGAGCTACATGGAAGGATCCATTTAATTTACAACTGTTGGTAGTTCCACTAGCTGAAGGCTTCACTAATGTATTGATGTAAGTACAGTCCTCTAACATCACAAATGGATTCTTTTGGGTTGCACAGAGCAAGCCACTGCACTGGTGGAGGGCAGCACTGCAGTGTTCAGCATCGTATTTTGCTGACATATTCATGGCTTTTTCAGCTGCAGTCACACTTAAACTTTGCAAGTGCTTGTTTTGACCAGACCCGTGTTGCCTTTTTCTACACTGCACACCAGGCTCTTTTGTTACAGCATGGCAGAGAAAGCTCTTGCTTTCAGTGTCACCTGAAGTAGAAACTGTGCAAGATCTAGAATGCTGAGATTCCTTTTCCTTAGAATCTTCTGCCCTGTTTTGCTTTGTCTTAACCTTCTTCACAGCCTGTGAAATACCAGAGTCTTGCTCAATTGCTTTCAATTGTTCGTCTGCTGATTAAAAAACCAAAGAAGTGTCATTAAAGAAAACTCTTAAAAGACTACCCTATTTTATAAAGAGAACAAAAACCCACAAACATTCAAAGCTGCTGAAGAACATGACACTGTGTAAGGCTACAATATTTCTCTGAAATTTTATGGTTTTTTTAAATAAACACTATTGGGACACTGAGTAAGAATGATGCATTACCTTCAGAAACAAATGCAAAGAGGGACAGAACCTTTTGGTGTTGTAAGGACATGGAAGTTGCATATTGATTGTGTATTCCACAGAGGTGGAAAAGAAATTAGGGCAAATCTGGCAAGAAAATGCAGATCCTATCTGCACACTCAGCCTTAAAATCTTTTGTTTATACAGCAGGTTCTCTGTAGTAGGAACACTTACTCATAAGAGTACCTTTCAGAGACACAGTCCAACCAAATGTATCAGACTGACCAAGAAGATCCAAAAAAATTGAAGGACTTGCATTTTCAGAGACTACTACTTTTTATTTGAAAGCAAGTACAAATTATGTAAAAAACTGTGCATCTGAAAATTTAGACTAGAGAAAGGACTCTTAGAGCATACCAGTATAATGCTGGGTTTCTTTAGACCTTCATTTTCAAGGTAAAACACAATGTTAATACAGCAGTTTTTCAGAATACAGTTTTCACATAAAATATTAATAATCTATAGTAAGTATTTGTCATCTGAATGTATCCACTTAAAAAGCAAAAAGAATGCTTTTAGACAATCATCCTGAAAATAAGACTTTTCAAACTCTTCTTTCAGCATTGTTCCAGTTTGACTTAACATTCTCTTGAAACATCAAAACACAATTGTTGCTTCTATATCTTTTGAGATTTTACAGAAAATAGCAACTAAAAAGCTCTGAGAGCAAACCTCGGCATCCTATAAAGGCAGACACTGAAACAAGACAGCATCATACATAATCAGAAATAAACAGATAATAGATGAATAGGGAATTGATTGTCTTTTATTCTGGCGCTGCTCAAACTATAGCCCCCTTTCTTGCTTGTGGCTGACCACCTCTGCAGAAATGGGGAATGTTTTTGAGGGAAGCAAACTCCCAGCACTTCCTACCACAGCCCCGCCTGTTTCTGTCCATATCCCTCCCTCCCTCGCTCCTTCCCTCGCTCTCTCTTCCCCCGTTGAAGGCTAACTGGTCTCCTTGGTGTTAAATGGGCTGCTTTTCTCCTTCAAGGAAAGCCTTTCCTCTTTCTGAAAATCTGTCTCGTTTTAAGACTGGTGGTGTGCACAGTATTGGGAAGCACACCCCAGCTTTTCTCAAACTAAGTCAGCAGCCAGCTTTTAAAGGGGGTCTTGCAGCAGGACCGATTTGGGAGCCCAAATTCTCTACCTGCACTTCTACAAGGGAACTCTACCAGTGCTTACCACTTTCCCCTGGGCTGTCCAGTGCTTTCTGAGGGCTTGAGCTCTGCTGCTCTTCTTTCATGCAACGCTTCTGAGTCTGTCTTCTGGCTGTTGGTTGCTTTTGTCCACTCAGACCCTGCAGCTCCTGTGACAGCAATGAATTTCTGTTCCTCACACTCAGAGCTCCTTTCCTGGACTCTGGACACTGTGTATGCTGTTCCAGCAAGGCAGAACTACCCCTCTCTCTGGGACTATGTACTTTTGGTTTCACCACTGATCTCCTGCTTTTCTGGCCCAAGCATCTCCTTTCTTCTTCCTGTGACCCTAGTACTCTCGATCCAACAAATGGACACCCATTCAACTTCTCTGGTATATCAATCTCCTCCTGAGGTTTTGGTTCAGACATGGCTTCTTGAGCACCCAAATTCTTCCTAAAATCTGAGATTTCCATGTCCTGCATCATTATGGAGTCAGTGCATTTCACTTCAGTACTCCATGTGACCTTTTTGGGTTGAACACCTGGTTCTGGAAAACAGGATAGTCCATGTCTCTCTGTGCTCTCAATTTCTCCCTTCAAGGATGGGAGTTGTAATTTTATTTCCATACAGGTATGTTTGCCTTCTTCTCCTGAGCTCCTTGAACCCTTGTGGAAACCTGAGAAGTTCAGGTCTTCCGAGCAATGTTCATTCCTTTCAATCCCTGCTAAGAACTTATCCTGAAAAGTAGTTCCTGAGAAAAACACCTGTTGATTTTGACCTGTCCCTCTTAGAGTCTCTTCCCAGCACATTGCTGCAGCCGTGGCTGCTGCTTGCCAATCTTCACACTCACCTGTGGCTGAAACTGGTGAAACTACACCCTTGCTTCTTCTGGGAGACTTTCTGTGTTGGATTCCCTTGTTTTTTTTACCTGGGAATCTCTGTCTGTTCTCACCTTGCTCCTTCTGCACAGGCACAGGAAGAGCAAAATGCTTAAAGGAAGCGTCAGAGAGCCTGGCAGGTTGTGGAAAGGAAGGTAAGAGCTGCTCAAGCTTCCTCTTTGGTGCCAAGGGAGGATTCCTGACTACCATGTTTTCCCCTGGCTCACACCCTCCCCCCGAAGAGCCGGGGCTGCTGACCTCTGAGTCAACCTGCTTCACCTCGCCGGCTCTCACCACCTTCCCTGACCTCAACTGCGGCATCTCGGCGGCGCAGAGCGCACAAAACCCCACTCACCAGCGCACCTTTGGCTGCAACCTCGCTAGCCCGGCACCCGCGATGGCTGCAGGCCCGGCCTGGAGCAGGGAACAACCCCTGGCAGCCTGCCGCCTCAGGGGACGCCCGGAGGAGCCCAGACCGACAGAAAGCAAGCCCAGGTCGCCCAGACAAAAAAATACGGCCACTGACAAGCCCTTGCTGACCCCCCCGCACACACACACCCGGAGCAACCTCTCACAGGGCAGGGCGGCGAAGGAAACAGCCCCGCACCGCTCCAGCCTCAAGAAGGCCGCTGCCTACAGCCTCACACCTCTTGCCCACCCTCCCTCCTTTACTCTCTGTCCCCGTCTACCGATCCGTCCCTCGAAGCCTCGTGCAAGCGCCGCCTGCCCGCGCAAAGAGCCGCGCAGCCGCCGCTCCGGCGGGCGCTGGTGCAGCGGCGGCGTGAGGGCGGCTCCGCGGCGGGAACGGCAGCCTGGCCGCGCTCCCCGCTCCGTGCCGCGCCGCCTGCGCGCCTAAACCCCGGCGCTGGGCAGGCGAACGCGGCCCCTCCGGGCGGCCGGGGCCCGGCGTCGGCAGCCCCCGCCCAGGCGGGCGTGCCTTGGCTTGTGTGCGCAGCTGTGGCGCTGCCCCCACGGTGCCCGAAGAGCCGTGCCGAGCCCCTGGGCCTGGCCGCGGGCTCATGGGGCGCCCGAGGTACCCGGCTTCCATGTGGAACTGCCAGAGCCTGTGAGCAAGCGCCCAACCCGCCCCCAGCTCGGAGTCGCGTGGCTGGACACCCAGGCTCACCCATTTCGTCGTCCCGCTCTGTGATGCAGTATTCCTTCCTTCGAGCACAGCGCTCCAGAAGCCCGCCGACGCGGAGGGGCATGCGGTTGTTTCACAGAATCACAGAATGGGTCAGGTTGGAAGGGACCACAGCGGGTAACCTGGTCCAGCCTCCCGCTCAAGCAGGGCCATCCCAGAGCACATGGCACAGGATTGTGTCCAGAGAGTTTAAGAGTATCTCCAGTGAGGGAGACTCCACCAGCTCTCTGGGCAGTCTGTCCCAGTGTGTCGTTCTCTGCGCAGTAAAGAACTTGTTCCTTGCATTCCAGCAAAGCTTCCTGTACATCACTTTCTGGCTGTTCCCCTATTGCTGTGCACCACCAAGGAGAGCCTGGCTCCGTTGCCATCCCCCCTTTAGACACTGGCAGACATTGATGAGGTTCTCTCTCAGTTCTCTTCTGGAGGCTGAACAGGCCCAGCTCCCTCAGCTTTTCCTTGTGAGAGGGATGCTCCAGTTCCATGATCAACTTTAAAACAATACACTGGACCTGCTCTAAGAGCTCCATGTCTCTCTTGTGCGGAGGACATCAACATTGTATTTCAAGTAACACAGATTCTTAGGACTTGAGTTAGGGGGAGAAAATCACCCAAATTCATTATATAGTCAGAAAACAATAGAAGTTGATGTTTGAGCTTGAAGGGGTGATAGTTTCAACACAGGTGGAGAACACCAAAGCTTCAGGATCATCCCCTGCGTGATAATGTTGACATGTAGAAGTTAGCCTAAAAAGAGGAATATTGTACAAAGACTGAATCTAAGTGGCAGGTGTTACGAAAATCCCGAGTTATTAAGCTTAATAAGGTGGTACTCTAATGCCTATAATGCTGTCAGTGAAATTGCACATGGTTGATAAATGACTGTGTCCTACAAGCAGTCTCTTTTTGTTTGCCTCAGGTGGTCTCTGAGTGAAACTGAGGGATGAAATACCTTACTCAAATTCATTTCACTGTGGCTTAGTGCTTTCTGGTGTTCACATTTAATACATCCCAGTTTGAGATCCATGTAAAAAAAATAAGATGCTTTATGTCACAGCTTGCTAGAAGGGCAGTACTTTGAATGTAAAAGAGTTCTTGGAAAGGTGTATTTTACTAATTGGCATTGGCTCACTATATGACTTAGGCCCACATAACTCACTTTATCTCTGTTTTCTCCATCCAGAGGTAGAGATAATACATTTCAGTTCGAATGAAGACAGAGAACATTAGATTTTTGCTAAAATCTCTCCACAGATGAACAAAGAACAACAGGAAGGCTGGGAAACTGTTAACTTTCATTTGCTTATCATCTTTTTAGATTGTACATACATGTTTCAGTATAAAAAGTCAGCAAATGGCTAACTAAAGCTAATCAAACCAGAAAATACAGATTTCTTAGGCAGTTTCTCCTGTGCCTCACTATTGTGCTTCTGGTCCTTGGGACAGAAAGGACCCAAAAAAGGGAGTTAACAGCACAATATTTATCATTGTCAGTGTTCTGCAAGGCTGGTATTACATAAAATATTCAGCTCTGGTGAAATTTAACCATTTCACCTTTCAGTTCAAACCTTCTTCAGTGTGTAACAGAATCTTTTAATTTTTATAGCAAGATGAAGATATGCTGAAAAGCAGCAGTAAAGGAAATCTGGAAAAACAGTATATGAATTATCTTACTTGTAACTCTAATTTTTAGAATTTTAGTATTTAGTCGGTTATTTGCAATGATGAGAACTCTCCTCAGACCAGATCTTTATGAAATGAATAAAAATCTACTTGAAATGAATACTAATTAAAGGCATTCTTCATTAAAGTACTTTGAAAAAAGCACTAGAGCTTCAGAAAGGACATTTTGAAGCAGCTGTGGATTATGTTAAAAACCAGATTGCATTCAGTTTACAATACTGCTAAAAAGAGGTAGCATAAACATTGTCTTGCAAAGTGGATCAATTTAACCATCTTTTAAAAATACTTGAAAGATAAGAGAATTTTAATATATAGGCATGTTTAAAGAAATCCTGTGTCAAATGTTTATTAAAACTGTCAGTTATTAAAGTGGAAAAAAACTTTTAAAAATCATATAAACAGCCTAAGGATGAAAAAAGAAATCAGTTATTTTCACATTCCAACAATATTTGAATTAGTAATACTGCAAGAAAATGTTTAAACTTTATTTTAAAATGATATCTTGTTTAGAAATATAGTGCTTGTTCTTCTTGAGTTTTATAGTTATCTATCTCAATGCTGTATCTGAATTTTAGAACTAATTCAACTTTTGCTGATCTGTTGCTTTGTTTCACTGATTTCTTTTTCATTCTAGACATTCAAGACAGTAATAGAAAGATGAGGTACCAGGTGTCTGAAAGTAAAAAGGGAATTGTGGTGCCCAAGATATTTTTTCCCCCAGAATTACCAGTATACTTAGAGACGCCTGGCAATTTTCAAGCAGGAAAAAAGGAATTTGTATGACTACATTTATGTAAAGTCCATAAAATTTTTTTCTTTTTTCTTTTTTTTTCTCAGTGTGCACTTGTCTCCCCAACTGATGTAATTTACATCACTGCTGTGGAGAAATTGTGGCTGCAGATCTAACAATGATACATTTGAGCAATCTTCCAAAAGTTTTTGAAAGATTGAAATTTATAAACACATAATCCAGCTACGTAAGTGAGCGAGTCATATAATTTTTTTATTGGGCTGTATTTTAGACTTTGCTAATATACTCATCTAGCAACAGGAATTAAGCTGTCTTTTTTTTTTAGCCAGGGAAGTGGAAAGAATTAACTTGAAAATGAACTCTTTTTTTAGTGAAGCAATGTGAAAAATGTCCCCTTGGACCACTTCTTTTTACACTGCTTGCAGCTTTATGCTTGGCTGAGGGATAGATTTGTTATCTCTAGCAAACCATGGTGAAAAGAGTTTGGCAGTGCTGTAATAACTGAGACTGTGCTCTGAAGAGTATGTCTGGTCTGTTACATTCTTAAAACACACCAAATTAAGCCCTTAAGCCATACAACTAAAAAGAAGGAGAAGAGTTTCAGTCCGGTATGCCTAAGAAGCTATCCCTTTATAAAACACAAGAATTTATTAACAGTTCTGAGCTATTGGTTTTGCAAAGTTAGAACCTGAAGATAGGAAATATTGATATGATTTTTAAGTAACTTCTTTATCCCCTGCTTTCTGTTCAAATACACAGGTGCTTTGGAAATAGGTGTATTGCTAAACTGTTGAAGTAAGAAGTTAGCTTTTCTCTCAAGCCATTCATGTATATCCCTCTAAAATTGCTTTTGCTTTTCACTTCCAGGCTCTTGAGTCAGGAGCCACCTTTGACATGGCATCTAATGAGAACGCTGCTAACTGCCCTTGTATTGGGCTTGAGGTACAATGTTGGCGGTCAGCTCGTGTCCTTGGTAGCTCCCCTGTGTAGATGTTGGCCCAGTTCATACTGACAGCTGTTTCCTTGTCTGCCCTGACACTATGAACTCTGTTAGACAAGGGCCAGTAGGGTGGTGAGAGCAAAGATACCTCGGTGAAAATATGTGATCTGTTTTGTGAAACTGCTCAGTGATTACACTACATGGCAGATTAGGTGAATCCAGTGAGTAGCTGGATACCTCAACCTTTATTTTTGTGTCTGTTTTTATTATAGAGCTGTACAGGGCAGATTAAAGTAACTTCATTTTCTACCAGTTTTAAATGAGTCATTGGAGGAAAAAGGACAGCTGCTATATTTTGTAATGAACCATCTGGCATTTCTTGGTAGATCCTCTGATTCCTAATTTGCTACTGAATTGTGACAACATGAAAATCAAAATTATTGATTGTATGGAATCAGTGTTTCCCTCTGGCAATTCTGTTTCTGTCCAAGGATAGTCATAGGAGGGAAAGCACTGGGTTTTGCAATCCTTGAAAGTCATCTGTATAATTTGCCTTTTTTTTTTTTTGTAATTATGCTGCTTGACATTTATTCTGGAAGACTGACTTTCCAGATGATCACATCTGATCTGAACCTTACAGAAAATGGCACTAATCGGTTTTAAGGTTCCACAAGGGGACTCTTGTGTAAGGTTTGTATTCTGTTTTAGTTACTTTCATTCATGTGTCTTTAGAAGTTTAAGAATAAACTAGCTAGCTAGCTAGAATTAGAAATTTAAAAAATACACAAGCAATAGAGGATTAACTAGTCGAGGATGACTACACATTCAGTCTCGATTTATTTTAAAATTCTCTAAATAAAACATACCTTTGCTTTCACATAGATAATACGTACCATGTACCTACCACTAAGTCTGCCTTTGGAATCAACACCTAGTGGCTAGATGAAAGAGATGGGAGTTAGGAGGAAAGCATCTACACACTAGCAAGTACATGACACTTCCATCTCACTGCCACAGAAAGATTATAAAATGAGATTTCTAGATGAGAAAGTTAGAAAGGAAAAGAGGAAGTTGAAGTTGAATAAATCAGCTCGAAAAGGCATAGGATTAGAAATTGTAGGGGTACAGCAAGGTATAGATAGAATGCAGTAAAGCAATACATAATCAAGGAAAACAGTGCTAGACAGAACACAGACAAAAAACCCTCCAAATGGCTTCAGAAAATCACTCTTAAAAAACAGAAAGGAGTGATGCAGACTAAACACAGTAATAGAAAACTTTCCTGTGGTTTAGACTGACTGAAGAAACAGTGGGGGATCGTCTTTAGCAGTGCTCCTAGGAAAAGTAAAGAGAGCCTGAACTTTGAATAGTGACAGTGATCAATCGCAAACTGGGACCTCTATCCGAGACCTAATTCATCTTGCTGTTAGGCATTGAAAGTGACTGGCTCCTACATTCAATTTTGTTGTGCCGTGGTCATCCATTAAGGCCCTACATCTTTGTCTGCTTAGCAGTGTCAAGGTGGCTGATGTACTGAGTGTGAAGCCTCAGAACAACCTGCTGTGTCGTTTCTTCCTTGGGTGATTCATCCATACGCATCAGGTCACTCCACATTCCCCAGTACGTTCCATAGTTTGTATACGCAGTTCTGAACCTGAGGAATGTATTTGCAGTTACTCTGTGTTTTTAGAGCTGTAGATCTCGGAAATGTCTGCTACTTACATATTTATAATATTTTGAAGGCAGTATTACTCTCTAGCAATGGAAGTACCTTCTACAGTTGATGAACCCATGCTGACTGTTGTGCAGTGCACTAATTGTATAGCTTCCCCTAACCAAAGCAGCATGCAACCATTTGGGAGTGTATACTGACTTTACCACTGAACATTTTCCCACTGACATATCCAGGGTAATCTATGGGAGGAGTTGCATGAAAGATGACATTATTGGTTCACATATACAAGAGTGCGACAGCGTGCTGTGTAGGAAAGAGTAGAGTAGATCAGAGATTTACTTACGTTTGCATTCATCTGCTTCTTCACATGTTATTAATTATGCCATTTGAAAACAACAGAAAATGATCTTCAGGTAAACCAGGCACATACTAGGTGCTGTAGTGAGGGTTGGAGGTAAAATTTTTTGATGCTAAGTACAACCAAGGCACCCTTTCAGCATGGAGTCGCATCCAGCATAAGTTTCTTGCTTAATATTGACATCACTTGCGTATCTTCATATTTTGGTGGGCTGAGTGGCTGTCATAACCTCTGAGTGGTATCTCAGCTATTTGCATTTTGTGTATGAGAAAACAGTTTCATTTAAAACCTAAATACTCCCTGTCTGTGTGTCCTACTACTCAGCCAGCATTTGGGGACAGACGATTCCTTTTTCACCTCTTCACCTAGATAAATATTTTTCTAGTCAGTGTGAGGATTGTTGATGTGTTTGTGATGGCCCAGGTTCCATGCTGTGGTAATTGCAAGACTGTCCATTCTTTGGCTTGGCTGTCATTCAGTGGGTCAGACTGAGCACATAAGTAACTGTGGAAAGTGTGATTTCTGGAGTCATTGCCCCTCAAGCAACTACTCTCTTACTGTGGAGAGCTGATCAGAATATCTCCGTGCTTGCTGGTGCAGACAAATATGTAATTACTGAAGAAATTAGATGTTTCGCTGTTATAGGAACTGGACTGCCCTTCAGCCTTGCCACTTTCTAGAGAAATTCCTTTGACACAACATAGAGAAAACATTATTTGATAATATAACACAACAGCTCTGAAATCCCATTATGAATCATGACTCCACTGTAAGTTTTCTGCGTAGTATCACTGTTACTATTATGTTGGGAGAATTCTTAAGTGAGTAGTTAAATTCCTGGTCCCCAGGTCAGTCAGCTGAGGACAATTGAATGAACCATCTCAAGTGCTAATTTCATGAAGATGTGAAGACTTTCCGAGCAGGAACTGTACATGGATGTGTCACTGTTAGTGACATGAAAGGACGAAGCAGGCAGCAGAAGGTCAAGCAGGAAAGCTCTCTACTTTATTTTTCCTGACTCCATATATACAGTTTTACAAGCAGGCCAAGATTCACTACACAGGTAACCACCTCTTTGACCTCACTGGTGAACATCACCATCAATCATTTTTCTCCTCCCAGAGGAGAAGTATGTAAACAAGAGATAATTTCTAAAAACATACATCGTTTACTTGAAGCTGCGTGAGAACAAAATGCAAACAGTGAAAAGCAGGCAAACTTGAGGCAACATGGATGGTTTAAAGACTTTAATTCATGGTGATAATTAAAACTGTAGTTTCACATTCACAACCTTTGGCGTGTTGCTCAAGATGAAAACTGGGTGCTTTGCATTAATCATGGTGTGATTAGGTAGGAAATGAGGCTATGTATTCACACAGCACAGGGTACAGAAACAAAGAAGAGTAGGTCTTCTCTGATGTTACAGGATTTATACAGAAGTATCTTCCTTGCACCTCAGGAGCCTTTTTTTCAAATGCTGTAATTTCTTTCACCTGTAAGAAGGCTGGCAATAAGTGATAATTCTCAATGAATAGCAATGTTGTTGTCACACAACACACAAGTCAGAACAGCAAGGCAGTCAATTTTCTTCTTGCTGCAGCAAATGTGCAGCATTCACTCTTTGTGTACCTGCTTATGGCAGTCATTCCTTCCTGGTCTGTCAGTAAGTACTAGGGAATTTTGTCTAAATTTGCCTGTCAAGGGATAGAGACTAGGGCTGTTAAATTCCTGCATATTTCAGGAAGATAGACATACATGTAGACAAGAAATCATCGATGGAAAGAAGGGCTCACCCTTTATTAAACGCTAGTGAATCCACAGAAAAGAGAGATGTCAGATACCAGGTCTTGTCCCACTGCTTACAGAGCTACAGATTATAAGATCTTGAACAGGCTTTCAGGCAAGACTGGGTGTCAAGGGGACATCTTGCTTGTGAGGGGAGAGAGCTTCCACAGGAGTTAAAATTGCTGGCAGAGCTTTATGACCAGAAGGCTCTAAATATTGTCCCCTGGGGGAACAACTTTAGGAAATTGGGGCACACAAGCTGTAAAGCAGTATTAATCCCTCCGTGGAATAATATGTTTCCATACATGGCACATCTGAGTGTTTTTCAGGACTGTTCCTTGGTCCATGGGAATTTAAAGGAAAATAATTTATATATGTAGTTCATGTTATGTAGTGAAATTTCAGTTGAATGTAAACAATATATTTATTTACATTAGAATGATATAATTTGTTTTTGTAAACATGCAAATAGTTATTTATATTTGCAGCTTATGTTTGAGTTTCCTACTCTGTTTTGAACCGTGAAAAAGCCAGGTATTTGTATTCATTTCACATGCTCAACAGTCTGAAAAGAGACGACTGGAATCAGTCAGTTGCCTTATGTGGGCTAAGAATGATGCTGGCAGGGATTCAGATGATCAGGGCTGGGCAAATGCTGAACTGGAACCTCTTCCGGTGCCGCAGAATACACTCAGTACCTTGCCTTTTCCCCATCCACCCATAACATTTGCACTTCATCTTCAGGTACTGGTTTGTCACATAAATCTGCATTGTGGTCTTCCTGGGGGCTGTTAGCTTGTTTTCCCTGTCTGCTGAGGAAATTAGTATGTATAGCCAAAGACAAAGAGTTATTTCCAATCAGGAATCTGTTTGGATGTTTTTAACTAACATCTTTTCTTGGGAGTAGTTACAGGCTTCTGTGAATACAATTATGTTTCCTTACTTTATAGGCTGTATGTATTAAAACAGAAAGGTGAATTAACGAACTGCTGCCTCATTAAAAAAAGTGAAGCACTATATACAGCATTTGCTTTTTCAGAGGCCTGTTTTCTGATACCCTCATCCTCCTCTTCTCTTTCTCTAAATAAATGTTTTCTGTGGACTGAGATGGGAAAGTTACTGTAGAGAGTTCAGGGGCTGCACCTAGCCCTTACAGTCACTTTGGAATTTTTTGGTGTAGCTGAACCTCCTGCACTGCCAAGAGGCTACACATGTTGTTGCATAGAGCTCTGTGATGGGTTTTCTTGATCTTGTCCTTTTATGTGTGGGTAGATGCTAAAGGCATGCTCCAATGTGAATGGGAACTGGTATTCAAACAACAAATCTCTCCATGCTATAACCTCACCTTTTCCTTGCTTGAACACTCAGCTTGGGTTTTGTGTTTGTTTTTCGCCTTCAGAGTGACAGGTAAACCTGCTTGACCAGCCTGTGCTGGCCCCATGAGCTGGAGTGTCTGCCACCGCAGCCAGGCTTCACATATGTACAAACCTCTGCATTTTGGGAGAAGAAAAAGAAAGAGGACAAGCATGAGACCACAGAAAGAGAAATCCTGGCATGCTCTGTGAGGACACTACCATTCCTTTTCCCTTGTCTACTTGCTGCTCCACCATGCATGAAAGCTTCAAGCCATATAATATGAATTAGTACATAGCCTATAAAAAGGCTATAGTATATTGCCTGTTTTTGCTATAAAAACCAAACTAAACCATCACGCCTCATTAGTCAAATGGAGATGCAGAGGTACTGTTCTGAAAAGGAATTATATACACTGCAACGGTATTCACTAGGACTCCCAACCTATACATTTTTATTATCGTCTTACAGATAACCCTTTATGTCATCCTTTTGGGGAGGCTTACCGTTTGAACTGTAGGCTTTTGGGTCAGGGAAAATTATTTTGGGTGTTGTTGATTCTCAGAGTGAGGCATCAGCTGATGGAGCCCGCAAGTTGCTGCTGTGCCCTGTACCTGTGAGACAACAGTGGTAACATTTGCAGGGGCAACTGAACAAAGAATTTTATCATATATGGCCTTTAAATATTGACTAATTGATTTAGCAGTTGAGAAATATTCGGGGCTTGTGGATTTGTCTACTGAAACTGTAAATAGCTGCTGTGAGCAGTCTCCAGCTGGAGTCAGAGAACACTGCTGGTCACAGTGACCTTCCCTCCTGTTCATTTGTTGTTACTAAAAATAGTTGGAAAAAAGAATTAATCAGGACTGTCACGACTGTGAATTTGGATAATTCACATTATCCAAACTCTATTAATTCCTATGTTAAAAGGTACCTTTATGAAATGAAACCATTTTATAAGAAGGAAACTAAACTCTGTTGAATTAAAATTCCAGAGGTTGTTACAGCTAGGTATTTATATAGATTTATATACTTAATTTTCCTGCTATCTTGTGAAATCCTCATGGTGAAAATTGTTTTCCAGAATCATAAAATGTTTTAGGAGAAATATAAGCTGTTGGTAGTAGATTGGATTTTTCAGGAATGAATGGCTGCCCTGCTTGCAAATTCAATCATTGAGCAAATGACACAGTTGTGTAGTGAATTTGCAAAGCTGTAGCCATGTAGTGATGAAAACCTAGTAATATTTTGATTAATTGATAAACAGGGATCATTTTTTAAAAAACATGATGGATGATGCTTTCTTGATTGTTAATCCATTATGACATTCTCAGTGAATAAAAAGTAAATTCTCACTGGAAGTTTGAACACACAAGCAGACTTGTCTGTGCTAACTCAGTCCACGGGGTTACCAAAAGAAGTGTAAGAGTTTTTCAAACAAACTGGATGAATTGGCTCTCCTAAGTGCCTCTGGTCTTTAAATCTCTGATATATTTTGCCACTTTACAGCATGCATGACTGGTTAGCTGATACTGAATAATGCCTACCATTCCACTGAGGATTCCTGGATGTCTTTCCTGTCTTTTACTCAATGAAAAGTTTATACCTTAAGATAATAGAATTTAGTTCAGCTTATGCTAAGCTACATCATACTAAGGGATCCTTAGCTTTCAGAGGTTTTGTGTTGCTTTTGAAGGAGAACCAAAAATTAAGTTTTTGCCAAAAATGTCCCACTCCAAAACTGTGGAACCTCCAGGAGCATCACTCTGCATTTCCTTCGGTAAGCAAAAAGTTTGGACATTTTTCATTCATGTCTTTCTGGCAGTGCCTGTGCCACTCAACAGGATGGGATCAGGAGATCCCTGAGGAAGGATAAATCGAGGTATTTCCCACAAGAGCAGCAGTATGATTGCCTCAGAGCGTTGCTTATACCCTTAATCAGCCCTTCTGAGGTTGCAGAAATTCTGTCCTGCAGTATCCTTTCAGGGTAAAGTTTTTTAATTTCTGTCAAAGGTTCAGACTCCTCCATTGAATGCTTTTCTGAGAGAAAAAAAAATAAAAGCCTGCCAAAATTTTCCACCTGGCTCTTGTTTTTAATGTAGGGAGGACGCGTGGTGTTTTTCATAGCTAATAAAGATGTTGATGTCCTACTTCATAATGAAGCTTGGTTTTGACTGTGGAAATGTGGCTGATTCTTCCACAGATTTAACACTGACATAATAACTCAGCAAGTGCTATGCTCACTAGGTTAGCTCTCTCACCTAGCAGCACCTTTAGCTGAATTAACCCTTGCCTTTTCTGTCTCAATATTGAATGTCTGAAACCAGTCTCCTTGCAAGGCTTGAACACCCCAAAAAATTCCACAGTCCACAGGGCCCTGCCTCCTGTTCCTGGCTTCATTTTGGCATCACTAATCTGTAACTGTGATGACTTCTTGAATAGGACCTTAAAATGCCAGCTTTCTGTGTATCCTTTTGATTTCTGCAAAGTCCTCTGAGCTGTCAGTTGCTCTAGTAATAGTCTGATTAGCCTGTGGTGGTTAATCACTTCATATTTGCTAAAAAAGAAGGACAGAAAAGCAGAGAGGTAGAAATTTTCTATGTCTATTGTGTTTAGGGCAGGTGGTGACAAACGCTGGTGCTACAAAGATTTGTCCAAAGTGTCTGAGTTCCCAGCAGATGGTGCTGCACTGGTGGCCACAAGCGAGGGATGTGTCCAGGACTGACAGCTCCTCGTTACAGTACCATCCCTTCTCCAGCTCTTTGTGAGATGAAACTTGAGATGCAAAGTTTATTGAGGGAAAAGGATCTAGAGGACGCTGGAAGTCACCACTGTGCTGTGTGGAAGTGGCTTGTTTACACACATGCTGGGTGCTGCGCAATCTGAATTTCACCTTGTGATGTTTAGTTATGTTTGTATTAATCTTAAGTTCATTTGCACTATTGGCTTTGTATCATATTCCCTCAAGGTTTGCATGATTTGTATAAATATACAACTTACTTCTGGGGCTAGAAATAATGTGCAGCTTCATTTTGTCAGTCATCTCAGATGGGTCAGGGCAGTGCTCCTCTTTCATTCTTCACTGAAGAATTATAGAACCTTTTGGTAAAGAAAGAAAAAAATCTTTGTCTCGCTTCCTTCTCTCTATTTTAGAGTGATTTGTAAATGTGAAAAGCACTTAGCAGGTAGGTAAGTAAAACTGCAATTTTTATAGTTTGTGATTCAAAAATCACATTTTTGCCATTGTAACCACAAGCACTGAAATCAGGAATTAAAAAAAAAAAAAGGATGAGTTTTCTCTAAGCTCTGGCTTGTGCTTCTCAAATAGGAAGAGACTGGCAACAGTCAGAAATGGTTTTAGAGATATCTTCCTGCCATGTGGAGAACCATTTGCCTGTGACCCAGGTAATGACTAACAGGGGGTCGAAGGTCCTGAGCAGTGGGGAGGAGACTGGCAAAAGTAGCTTTGTAGTATTAAAGTCTTCTCAAGATTTTATCTAGTAATTTCAACAGACTAACTTTTTAGGGCAGCCTTCATATCATTGGCATCTTATGTGCCTCAGCTAAATACATTTCATAGCGTTTAAATGCTGTATTCCAAGTATGTGGGAGGAAGAAAAAGTATGCACAAAATACTGTGAATTACCCTGTGCTTTGGAATACGACTTGATTTTTAAAGACCTTACTGCAAAGGCCATAGGAACAATGTATTACAACCCCTAACATTATTTAGTAGTAATTTTTATCAGTCCTGGAGTCAAACAAGCTGATTGTCAATGTTGAACGTAATCAGGTAGAATGAGCATATAAGAAATCTTCACAAGCAGCAAAACAAACCAGCTCAGTGTTTTTTCCCTTCAGGGTCACGGCCTTTTCGTCACATTGACCACGTAGATATAGCAGGGCTTGCAGTATTTTCTTCTTTGCCTTTGTGATAATCACTAAGCAACTGGCCCCTCACTGTTCCTGTGCTCAGATCTGGTTTAGAGAAATTTGCCTAATTTTGAACTTTTTCTCTTTTAGAAACGGCATCAGGAATTAATAGACTAAAAGGAAAGTGCCTTGGATGAGTGACATTTCTTTGTTGAAGAATTAGAAATTACATTATCTTCTCCAGCCGTCTATGGAGAGAACATGAAAAGTGTCTCTGCCACCCCCACAGCATCCTACTGCTGTTGAAATTTTTCAGGTTTAGAGAAGGTGAATTTCGGAGGTGCCTACAAACAATATAGCAAATGTATGTGCTTGCACATAAATGTCCTAGTTCAGCAGTTGAGTAAATCATATGCTGTCAGTGCAGTTCAGATAGTTTGCTACACTGCAGCACAAAACACAAATACTTCTATGCAGAAATCCAATTTATATAACCTTTCCCCCCCTGAGGATGAAATCTATTGAAAAAAAATCTTTCTGTACTGCTTCTTTTAGGTCATTTCCTGGGAGGGGGGAGCTCTGTATAATCACAGAGTTTGAACTGCACTGGTGCATAGAATCATACAATCTTAGAATATGAATGGACCTTAAAGGCCATCTAGTCCCAGTGCCCCTACCATAGCCATTAAGCCTTTCTGTCCCACTCCAGCATGTGTGTTGGGGACAGTGGGACATCACACATTAGGTATGGGAGAAATAATTTTTAGATATATGCTTAGATTTTATTTCTAAACACTGGGCATAAAAACGAGTGCAACGAGAAGTGTGTGTCCTACACTAGCTCTATTCCATGCTCACTGAATCTGCTTAAAAATGAGTGGTAGCTTTTTGCAAAGATGCTAAGATCTTATATACTGCATCACAAATTTTTTTCAGGGTATCAGCTGAGTAAAGCCTTTTGTTAGCCTCTATTTAGTATCAACAAAGAGAGATAAAAGAAAAGGATGTCCTGGGGATTTTCCTAGGGCAAACTTCATCCCTTTTTATTCCACCATGAAACGAAGAGACATCCCTGAAGGTACCACACATTTATGATACAGGAAGCACAGAGATGCTTTGTAGTAAAGCAGCAAGATGCAAGAAGTGATGTGTACTCCCATTCTTACGAAATGGCATGCATGTCATGTTTGTAAAATGGCTGTCATTGACATGGGTTGCATGGTTAGTTCCTGGGTGAAGCTGACCACCTTCATGGTCAAATATTTTCATGGAATAAAGGAAAATCGAGTAGTTCTCAGCTCCTCTTTTTTTTTTTTTTTTTTTTTTTTTTTTTTTGCTTTAATCCACTTCTAAATGCCATGGAAATATGGGTTGCTGTGTAGCAAAAATCTGTATTTTTAATTCCATAAATGATCATGTTCTTCAATTCATCCTTATACCAGACTTTCATTAATAAGGAGTAGGAAATTATCTAAGAAACTTCATTGCTTGATACAGATGATTGTGGCAAGTTAATTGCTGGTTCAAAATCCCCCCTTATGATTAAAGTTTCAGGGAGCCTCATGACACAGTTATGGGACACTGCCTTTCTTTGAGATTAGTTGTCTTTTATTAAAAACTACTTTTACAGCTTCTGGTATTGGGTGTTTCATTTGAAGAAACTTCATTTTTTTTCCAAGCAGATAAGAGCCATTCTTCTCTCTCTGGTGAGACTGAATTCAAGGGGGGCATATCGTCTTGTGAAGATGGTATGAAAAATCCCATTTCTGGACGACAGGCATAGTAAGAAGTGCCATTCCCACGTTCCACAGACACCCAAGGGAAAGCATGCTTTGGCCCAGACAATCAAACCTTTAATTGTAAAGCTAATGCTGATTTATTGCAGACTACAGTGTGATTTTTTTTCTCTTGGTGCTTACTCAGAATAGTCAGGTCTCTCCCCTTTCCCCGGTGCCATTCCCGGTGAATGGCATACGCCATGGACTAAGGTAGCTGCGCTCATGCCTGGAGTCGCAAAACTTCCCCTTACAGCAGCACAGCAAGCTACCATTTATTTTTAATTGCTCCCCACCGTGTAGGCCAATTAAGGATGAAGCCAGCAGGGCAAGGATCACTGGCAAAGCCTTTGAAGGGAGCAGACCCAGCATTTGCTTCGCCGGAAGGCTGCCATTCACACATTTGTGCAAGAATGCAAACAATTGGGCTCACTCAGTGGGATCAAGTGCTATCTAATTCAGTCTGAACCACTTTCTAGTGCAGATGGCAGTGAGAGTGGCAGCACCACTGAATATTATCCTCGGGGTTAGAAACTTTCCAAATGAGATTTCCATTCGTGACCCTCCCCATTTCAGCAGGAAACACCTGCTAAAGCAGCTTTAGGAAATGCCTCTCATTAGCAGCTTCTGTTTGAGCTTAGGTTTTCCTAGCCATCCGAGTTCAGCAGGCTTAAGAACTTGATTTTTTGATAGTGTGAAAGGGAAAATATTAGAGGATAGTGGGTACAGACAACATTTTGGACTCATGTTTTCTACCTCCTTAGTTACTCCTTTAAAATCCTTGTTTGACATATTTATTTTTCCTAGCTTTTGAACCTCCTAGAAAAGAGGCTGGGCATCCTAAACTGCTTGACCATTCCCAGGAAATCCTGGATGAAGGGTTTGCTGGTTAGATTGGAATTAGCAACCCAGTATTTTTAATGGTTTAGGGAAAGAATGAGTCTGCAAATTTGGTCATGAATGTTGTGAGCAGTCTGTGTTTTCCCACTCCTGCAGAAGAGACCCAGGATTTATGTCCAGTTTCACACAGAGCTGGGAAATACCAACCAGCATGCACAAACCCAAAAATCACTGCAGAGAAGTAGGAAACTCATTTTTATCCTGGGAAAAGTTTTCAGGAGGGCTTGCTGTTCCTTGCAGTGGGCTTTTACAGCCTGTCTGTTGTGGCTCACACGTCAGTAAAGCTGTGTGCTCAGTTTTAGGGACACACAAACTCTGGGCTCGGGAGGGTTTTGGCATCCCTTCATGTCTGAATGCACAACATGCAGGTAAATGTTAGTCAAAATAAGCCCAAATTCTGTCTGTTCTACTTCTACCCATTGCATGAGGAACCTGCTGGTGTTCCCATCAGCTGCTTTCCCAGGGAAGCTTTCCATTTACCCACTGGTCAGGATGGTGAAAGCAGTGGATGCAGCCAGTGCTTCTGGCTAATGACAGTGACCTGCCCTGCTGATCATCTGCACACCTCAGTGATGCTAACTCCACAATTTTCAGCCTTAAAAAAAAAAAAAAAATTAATTTATAAATGCCTCTGTGTTTTCCAGTGGAGGAGAAGACCCTCTATGAGAAGTCTTAGATTATTAGCAACCGACCTTTTAAGAATCACTTAAAATTCTGGCCAAAGCTTATATATATGCATAGGGGTCTTTTCTAGATAAAGATAGCCTTCGAAGTGCTCATTAAACCTCTTACCTGGGTAATTGTTTAGTCATCTGTCTGTGGAAGCCGTGTATGACTGAAAGAGCTGATGTCAGGTTTTAAATGCTATTCTTTATACTACAGCAATGGAAAATGATGCAGCTGAACTGAGACTGCAGTTCCATCGTGAGTAGGCAGGTTTCATTTCACATGTATGCCATGCAGCCTGGTTTTGCATGTTGTAGAAAACAGCCACTCTCTGTTTTGTCTGTATACTGGATTTCCCCACAGAAACTCCTGCAAACATCTATGAGGCAGAAGGCCAGTGTGGCTTGGGTTATTCCCAGATGCTTCCTGCCTCCCCAGGCCCCTGCAGCACATTTCCCTCCTCCCTTCTCTGAGCTGCTCCTACTGCCAGCACAGCCACTGCAGCCCAGCCAGTGGAAAAGAGGAGGAATTTTCTGATACATGCCGAGCCCCAGGAGCATTGGCTCCCTGGGCTGCCGGGCTCTCACTGACATGGCATTGATGCTGAAGATGAGAGGACTGGCATGTCTCTAGGGCTGGAAAAGAAATGGAGCTTCTGCGATTACTTCTGTTCTGATCCTAGTTTCTCTCTCCCTGTGTGACTGCTTTTTAAGATTTCCCTGCATGTAGACTTCTGGGGATACTGCAGTTTTCGGTGCCACATGAAGTCATTGTGAGGATTACTTACTGATGGCTGTTAAAGCAAGCCAGCTATTAACATTGCTATTTTCCTTTTTGTTGTTACATCAGATGTATTTCAGCAGTAATGTAAGATTTAAATTGAATTTCATCTTTCATGACACCAAGAAAGCACTGTTGTTTTACAAATTGTTCACATATCTGATGGATGTAACTTCATCCTAAATTTTAAAAAGCTAATAATTATATACAAAATATGTATAAAATTAATTGCCGCATTTATGTGTTTTTTTCTTTAGATACCATAACATTAATATGTTATAAAGATGGAAATTCTCAACCATTCTTTTCTGGAAAGAAATTCAGCTTCTTAAAACTGTATAAATAATAACTGAAAGAAGATGTATGTATGCTTTGCTGATAATGGAGTAAAATGGTGCCTCTGTACACTTTTATCTGGCATTTGGTGATTGTACAGCACGGTGATCTAACAGTCTTCAGATTTCAGAGCATGGATTCAGCAGTACGTGCAAAATTGTTTTCAGCATGGAAGAGAATTGTAGCAAGGGAAGAGACAGAGCTGTTCAGTGTTAGACAAGGGTTTATCACACCTATTGCCAGTAGTGTATGTTTTGTAAGTTAGGATATGACTGAATGTCTATTTATATGGCTGTTATAGAAATATGTGTGTGTGTGTGTGTGTGTGTGTTTGGAATGTGATTTTTCAAAAGCTGGATATGCATTCCTGTATGTAGGTAATCATTTCACTATGATGCTTATATCACAAAAGCTCAATAATTGCGTTACAACCCCCCTAATATTACGATGGTTTGTCTTGTTTTCTCCACAATTGATAGGGTTTATATTACATCAATACATCAAAACCAAGCTTATATACTAAAATAGGAACCTGTCATTTCAGAGGAAAAAAAACCTGTTAGATAAAAGTAAACTAACTTATATTCATGAGCACCTATCAGCTTTTAATAAAATAGCATCTAGTTCACACCAAATGCCATATCCTGCCTTGTGTTGACAATGCTATCTTAGCCTGGGGATTTGACTTGTTATATTTTCTTCCCATATTTTTGTAGCCAGAAAGTCTTTGAAAGAAAGCTTTTGTTCTGATTTCTTACTGAGACGAGAATGACATTTCCAATGGGGAGTGGCTGGGTCTGCAGGTGCTGCTGTATTTTTTTGTGTTTTTTTTTTTTTTTTTTTTGTGCCTGTGGTCTGGAAAGTGCTCTCTTGCATCTCCAGAGCCTTAATGTGTGTTAGGGCAGCTGAGATGAGAAGACAGAGAGTCAGCCTACCATGACTGCCCATGCTGCTAAAACAGAGTGTAGCAAGCATAGCAGGTGTTGGAGGCTTCAGGTATCACACCCATTGTGGCTGAGTGCTGGCGTACTGGGGAGGGAAGATGGCCATGGCAGTACAGGCAGGGATGGTCGGGGAGAGAGGATGGCCAAGCCTCAGGAAAGCAAGTACAGATGGAAAGAACAATCTCACTTTGGAAACAAGAGATGGGAAGAAAAGCTGTCTTTGGCTGTATCTGTGAGCAAGACCCCCAGGACCTGGGTTCACTATTTGCTTTGGCTTCGGCTCCCTGTGACATAGTGGGTAAAACAAGTGCAGCATTTCCGTCTTTCAGTCACCCATGTGCACCCAAGGAGTTCCTCAAGGCTTAAGATGATTGTAATGCAGAAAAACAACTGGTCAGCAAGGTCCAAACACCTTGCTAGTGTTCTTTGTTTGAAGGAATTTCCTTGCTGGGGTTCTGTACAGTTCAAGCCTCTACTGCTTTTCCCAGGAGCTATCTGTGGCTTTCAAAAGACGGGTTTGTCCTATCTGGGTACAAATATTTGCCTTTCAGTTTTCATCTGATTTCAGTAGATGGGCAACACCCACTATTGAAGAAATGTATGTTTTCTCTTGCTAGAGGGATTGCTTTTCTTTCCCCTGTTGACACCAATCACAGGTTCAAACATGTTCCTGAACCCTTGCTTGGGTCACAAAGCTGTAAAACCAGCACTGCAAAGGAGCTAGCATGAAGCCTGTGCTGGCTCAAAAAATCAGTGACGTTCTCCAACATCCCTTTTACATGCACAGTAAGGAGAGACAGTACAAAACTGGAATTCCTGCATGTCAGCAAATATCTTGAACAGAACAAATGAAGATGTGTGTTTCAAAGAGGAACTGGACATCTAAATCTCCAGTTTGTTTGAGATTTATTGATCTTTCATGGTCATACTGAGAAGCAGTATGGGGGATCGTCAGTGGTATGCCACAAGAACAGTCCAATAAGGAAAGGTTCCCTCCACCCACCACGCCACCAGTGCTACCTGGAGCAAGTAGATTGCCCTCATTGTACAACGTGCTCAAATTAAGAAATTAAATCGCCCTAGAATTTTAAAAGTAATTACAAACTGGCCCGAAGGTAAAAGTTTCAGTGTTGCATATGAAAAACAAGAACCAATGACCCGAGTTGAAGAAGCTCCGCCATACAACCAATTGCCAGCAGAAGAAATATATTACGCTTTATTCACCGACGGTTCCTGCCGTGTCGTAAAAATGGGTCGGAAGTAAAAGGCAGCTGTATAAAGCCCCACACGACAGATCGTAGAGGTCATTGAGAAAAAAAGTAAATCCAGTCAATTTGCTAAACTTAAAGCAATTCAACTAACCCTAAATATTGCAAAAAAAAAAAAAGTAGCCAAAACTCTATCTATACACTAATTCTTAGATAATAGCCAATGCTCTGTGAAGATAGCTGAAAAAATAGAAAAAAGCAAACTGGCAGCGTAAAAATAAACCAATTTAAACTACTAAAAAATAAAAAGATATCGCTGCCCGATTAAAAAACCTACCTATAAAAATTTGCCGTATAGATGCCCATGTCCCCAAAAATAAAACTAATAAAAAACAGCAAAATAATCAGCAAATAAATCAAGCTGCAAAAATAAAAAAATTAAAAATAAATCTTGACTAAAAACACACAAAAAAGTTATTTCTAGCACGATGAACCCATAATGCCTCAAATCACCAAAATAAAAATGCCACCTATAAGTAAACACGAAACCAAAAAATAAATTTAACCATAAACAACATTTCTCAAATTATCAGTAACTATAAAATATGCGCCGCCATTAAACAAACCAAGCGAATAAAACCTCTCTAGTATAAAAAACAATAATCTAAGTACAAATATAAAAAAGCCTAGCAAATTAATTACATCACACTGTCTCAAACCCGCCAAAGCAAACGTCATATACTAACCATAATAAAAGCCACCACAGGATGGTTGGAAACCTATCCTGTGTCTCATGCTACAGCCCACAACACCATCCTAAACCTTGAAAAGCAAGTCCTTTAAAAGCACAACACTCCCGAAAAAATTAAATCAAACAATAAAACTCATTTCAAAAATAATCTTATTAAAACCTGGACTAAAAAACATAACATTAAATAAATATATCATATCCCCTACCATACACCAGCCGCAAATAAAATAAAAAAAAATACAATAAACTGTTAAAAACCATCCTAAAAACGTTGAATAAAAAATCCTTAAAAAACTAAAAACAGCATTTAGCAAAAACCACCTAGTTAATTAACACTCAAAGTTCCACCAACCGAGCAAATCCTGCTCAATCCCAACACCTTAATATAATAAATAAAAATAAAATCCCAATAACCCATGTTAAAAATTTGTTAAAAAAACCAATATAAATCAACCCTGACTCAAGTACAAGCAAACCCATCCATAAAGTTGTCTCTGCTCAAAAACCAAATTATACATAATAAATAATACAAAAAAATAAAACAATGTGATATATACCTCAAAAAAATCTAAATATAAAATAAAATTAATATATACTAAATATTACTACCATTGTCTGCATGTTAAATCAGTTAAACATAAAACAAAAAAAAAAAGTATAAATATCAAAAGTCTAAACAAATAAAACAAACAAAAATATATAAATACTAAAAGTCTAAATAAATAAAATAAAAATTTTAATTAAATAAATATATAAAATAAAAAGTAGAATGTTCTGGGTTGAGCTGCCTCCTATCCCATATATCCATCCCATATCTTAAATATGTTGTTATGTCTCGCAGCTGAATCCCGCCCTCTTGGGCGGGAGCCTGCAGTTCCTGCCTCCTTTTTCCTTCTTGGCTGCTTTCGGCTCTTGCTTCAGCTGGCTCGGCTGCTTTTGCCTTCTTCGCTTCGCTCTGCTTCGCTCTGCTCTCCGGCTGCCCCTGCCGCCGTTTTTCTTTCCCCCCGCTGCTTCTGTTTGTTTTTTTCTCCTCCCTTCTTTCTCTTCCACCCCCCCCCCCCCCCCCCCCCCCCCCCCCAAGGTTTGAACCGGCTCCGGACCTGACCTGACCTGAAAAGTTAGAGAAGACCCGAGCCAGACAGAAACGCGTCAGCACCCTCCTCATCACAGTAACCCGTCTTTTCCCACTATTCGGTGTTGGGAAGTGTATTTTTGTCAATAAACCGGTTTTTCCACTTTCCTCCGAAGTATTTTCCTTCCCGAACCCAGGGCTGGGGGGCGGAAGGGGTGGTGGAGGTTTGGTTTAGGGGACTCCTTTTAGAGGTTCTTCCCTAATTTACTCCAAACCAGGACAACTTTCTATCTGTGTATTTCAAATCCCCACTTTAATCACATAAACACTAAAATTAGAAATGTATTCTCAAAAATCATTATGCCCAAAACGTTAGCAAAAATTACTTTTGCTAACAGTGCTGCATTTAATTCTCCTAGTGCAGCCCGGCATCTATCTTACTAGCCCAAATTTGCATTTGATGTAACTGCATGCCATGGATTTTGTCACCAATTATCATTCTTTTCAAGGGAGGATGTTTGTGATTTGGGCTGAAATATGCTAATTACTGAAAACCACCGACACGTGAAGAACTCAGTATTTCAGCCTCCTCCTGATACCAGCAAGAGCGGTGAATGTGAAATACCACCTGTCAGGCACTCGCAGCAGATACAGCACACATTCTGCAGTGTCCTGCGGGGTAAGAGATGTGGGAAATAAAACTGCTGGAAGGGGCGATGCTGTTGCTTGCCTCTACAATCTGTACACGGAGCAGCCCGGCAGCGGGGCATGTCAGGAATTCCTCTGCTGACTGGGAAAGGCAGCATCGCAGCAAGCTGCTGAGCTCGGCAATGCTTCCCGTTCCAAAAGGGGGAAAAGTTTGCATGGGGATTTTTTTTTTTTCCTTTAAGAATCCATACTTGCAAAACAGCGACTTACACAAAAGAATAACACCGAGGATTATTTTGAAAGTGCTTTAAAAAGATTCCAAGAGAAGGGGACTGCTGATTGTTCAGAGCCACGCAAAGCTGTTGCTGCCTATTCATTTCATTCATCCTAAATACCCAGTCACAGTTTAATTCCTAGATGTACTGTATGCCCTTTCATGTATAATCAGCCTAATTTGTCTTCAGCTGCAAGCAAGTGAACCAAGATTCATTTAGTTAAGCAAGCTAAGCAAAAACATTCTTTGCTCACAGATGGGTAAGCCAGCCGATATCTTAAGATAAATGAAGGGAATTTTGTTTTCTTTTCTTAGCTACTGTAAGGACTCCTACGGATGGAAGAATGACAAAACAAATTTTGTCCCTCCATGTTTTTAATTAGTTAAACAAGACTAATAGATCTCATCCTGGACTCTGGAATCCTAATTTGCAATATTGGATGTTGTTTTGACTTCAACTGGCACTTTTAACAAATAGACTTTTCACTAGAGGTTTTTAGAAAGACCGCATGTAATATTAGATGAGAGGTACTTAATTAATGTAGGAAAGTGCCAACAAACTATCAGCCAGCACTGACTTGTCTTGGATTTGAAATAAAAGGTATTTGCTCTGTGCTGCCTGCTTAGCAATTACCATTAAATGTGTGTGGATTTAGGCCAATTCTTAATGAAAAAGGGGCCAGCTCACAATAAATGTCACCCGTGTTGTCTTGGGTTACCCTTATAGCACGGTGAATGTAACAAACAAAATGCAAACATGAATCTGGCTGACCCCAGGGCAACCAGTGGGAGGCAGAGATCAGCTATCACCCCCCTTATCGCTGTGCTCTGTCTGAGGGCACAAGGCAAGAACCAAATCTGCCCATCACACCTCCCACACAAAGAGCAAAAAGATTTGCAGAATACCTTCAGCAGGACATCGTTGTCAAAAGAGAGTGTATAGAGAGCAAAGTGCTGGGAATTGAAACACTTTTAATCCCAACGATCAATTTGCATATTAGCATGACTTCCTACCAAGAGAACTGTGCAACCATTTATCAGCCATATCCTTCCTTCTGACTGTATGCAGGTGGAAAGCAGGTGGGGAGGGGAGAAAAGTCCACCCTTCTGGGCACTGGCATTTTTCTGGTAGAGTAGCAAAGTCCAGGACAATTTGGAAGTGTCTCAGCCCTTAATCTCAGTGTTGCATCCTCACAGGGTCAGAGAATAAGTGAGCATGAACATCTCTTTTTGCTCATCTCTGTCTTTCTGGGACAAATTCTAGAAGGTGCAGGAGCAAGGGAGGACAAATCGCATTCTTTCCCCTGGAACCAAGGAGCCTCTCTAACTAGGGATGCAGGGAAGGAGGAATGTTTTGCTCTAGTTGATGGAGAAGGAAACTTCGCAGTGAAGAGGTTACTTTAGAAAAGAGAATGTATCTTCCCAAGGCTATAGAGGGACCCCAAATATTGTGAAAACTGCATAAATCCTGAGAGCCCTCGTTGAAAGGATTTTGCTTGTTACAGAGCAGGGTGATTGCCTTGGGACCAGTAAGAAACTAGGGAGCTGGATACCCTTTTTTGTCTTCCACTCCCTGTCATCATGAACAGCCACCATGAAGGTCCACTTCGTGATTTCTCACCCATCTTTACCCAATGAGCAGCAAGGAGCAGGTTAGCAGCTCCCCTGAGCTTCAACATACAGCAGAGGTAAAATATCTAACTCTCCAGCCTAAAGTCTCCTGTCATCATCAATACCTTCTTCCTCTTCTTTTTGAACAGTTTGCAAATGGCAGCTTTTAGTAAAGATTTTCTTTGCCATTGCCTCTCCCTGTGTCTTCACCTGCTCCTGGCCAATGTGTACAGTAAGGACTACAAGAGACACTTTTGGCATGTGAATATTTTTCTAGTTCCAGCACTGTGCAAAGGGAAGTTCAGTCCTGCCTGGGGCCAGGCCTCTGCATGCCCTGCTTGCTGGATAGAGCCTCTTCTCCATTTCAAGCTCCTTCAGGTCTTTCAGCTCCTCCTGGAACATCTGAATGCCAAAGCATGCTAAAGCATCCCCTGGCAAACACGGGCTCATCCTGAAGCAGGTCAAGGTAATTACTAGAAAATAAATTCTGTTTAGAGAACTTGTTATTTCTTCAAGTCAGTCAGGCACAGCAGTCAAATGGGGATTTTCTTCATGATCTTCAGAAGTATGGGATAAGCTGCAGTTATCTGGGAAGGTATGGTTATATTTTGCCCTTGCCACTCACCAGTGTAATCACACCTTCAGTCTCACAGCCTCAGTTTCTCTGTGGTAGTGGTGCTCAGCAAGCCTTTCTCTTCTGAGCCAGCTTCAGATGCACCAGAGGAGCAACCTTTGGTATCCACCTGCAGCCCTGGTTGCCTCCCATTAATTCCCTTTGGCCCCCTGCCATTTGGATGAGTTCTTTCTTTTATTACCTTTCTTTTTTTAATCTCAAAAAGCAATCAAATTCGTAATAAATTGAATTACTTTTTCAGTTACCTGGTTGTTTGTGTAATTGAAAGAAGTGGTTAATTTTTGAACACAGTGGGTTATTCACAGCACTAAAATTAGTTTTTCTTTTGTTGGACCAGAGATACATTTGCCACTAACACAGTTGAGGCACAAACCCGTATTTAGATGAGAGATGAGAAATGAAAAATGCATTGATTGACCAAAACCTTCTGTGCCACTGAACACTGTGCAGTGGTCTAACTAGCGGTGAAACAAATAACTTATCACAGCATTGGAATTACATTCACGTATTGGGAAATTCTCTTCCTTTTTTTTTTTTTTTATTTTTTATTTATTTTTTTTTTGTTCACAAAAGGACTTGATCACATGCCATTATTCAGAGACTAGCTGAAATCTCTGCAGGCCTTTGCTCTGTAATCTAAAAAGCCCTTTGCTTTTACTATGGTAGGCTTTGGCAGCTACAAGAAAATGCAAAATGATGGCTGTGCTTGTATTGATTATCATCCTAATTCTGCTCTCAGTGAAGTCCATCACAAACCTGCCACAGCCTCCCGTGGGAGTGAGTGCAGGCTGTGTATAATTGCAGTTACTTTAATACAAATTTACTTACTTGACACTTGAAATTCTGCATTCTTGCTGCAGTGATGCTGTGAGCAGCATTAAATGAACTGTCTCCCAGAAACAGGCTGAGACCGCTCATACTCACCTATGGCCCTGTTTTCCTCACCTATAGTCCTGTTTTCTGCTGGAGGAGTGACAGCCTCTTGCCTGGAGCAGCTTCTGTAGCAGTGCAGGGCTTTCTTCTGCTTCCCCAGGTCACCTGTGAGATCCCTGTGATGTACTGTGTCTTTGTGATGGATTCCCTGCCCACTGGCAATCGCTCATTTTGATGCTCTGCGTGATGTTTCTGCTTCACGTCTGGTCTTTATCTTGTTATTTGTTTTATGACCTCCCTACCCATTCTGATCTTCAGTCACTTTGTTGCCTACTTCTCCTGTTTGGTTTGCTCAGTTAGTACTCTGCATCTGGTTTTTGGGTCACGGGGAATGAACAGGCTCTGGATGAATGCCTCCTTCTTCAGGTGGCATGTATCTATAGTTTTAAAGCCATTCAGTGCCTTTCATGGGTTCTTTGCATTGTCCAAACGCAGTATGTATAGACATTTACCTTTGCCAATAGGGCACCTTCAATTACATCTTTAATTCAGTCTGCACGAGAGGGGGTCAGGAGGCTGTGGCTTTTTGCAGAGTCTATTTTAGGTTTGTAGGTTGGGCAGAGTAATGGGAATTGAGCCATTTCTACCATCTCTTTATGAGGGACAGTGTAAACCTGAGCAGCCCTGATGCTGTGTTGTGTTCAGGAGGATTCACCTGCTCACAGCTCCCCTCTAAGTGTGTTACTGGAGCAAAGCCTCTTGACAATAACCCATGAATTACCTGCTTCTGCTGTGTGCCAGCACAAGGTCAGGACCTGGTTTTAACCTCCTATTAGATCTTAGGTGCCTCCATGTACCCACTTTTTGCATACAAGAATCAGCAACTTAAAAACTGGCTGTACTTTCTGCCTGCAGTTCACCGGCTTTCTGTCAGTGCAATAACCAGGCTCTACAGAGAGCTGATGTGGGAGGAGGCAGAGCAGTGTACCACAGCCTGCTTGGTTTGCCTTTCAGAGAAATCTCTATGCCCTAAAAGATCTGAAATACCTCAAAGTATCATTTGCAAATGTTAATATGGAGAGTGCTGGGTACCCAGGGGGTACAGGCATCCAGTTAAGCCTTTAGAAAATGTCTGTCCCAAAGCTGGAGAAGTCTTAGATTTGTGTTCGCTATTGAACTTAGAACCTGCTGCAAAGAAATAAATACTTTAAAGATCTCCAGCTTGTCCGCTGGTACAGTGCTGTGTTTTGGACTCAGTATGAGAATAAAGCTGATAACATGCTGATGTTTTGGTTGTTGTTGAGCAATGCTTACACTAGGTCAAGAACTTTTCAGTTTTCCATTCCCTGCCAGTGAGGAGGTGCACAAGAAGGAAGCATAGCCTGGACTGTTGCTCAGAAGTGGCCAAAGGGATATTCCGTACCACAAAACATCATGCTCAGTATATAAACTGGGGGAAGCTGGCCAGGCTAATTTCAGCTCAGTGAGGGCCTGGACATCAGTCAATGGGTGGTGAACAACTGTATCAAGTGTATCAAACATCACTTGTTTTATTTGGGATTTATTTTTCTTGGGGTTGTTTTTCTGCTTTCATTAAATAGTAACAATAATAACAACAAACAACAACATCATGACCACCACCACTATGATTATGATTATGATTATGATTATTATGTTTTACTTTGTTTCAATTCTTATTAATTTTAATCGTTACTATCTCAACCCATGAATTTTTACTTTTTTCCCAATTCTTCTCCCCATCTCACTGGAACTGAGGACATGAGTGACATGACTGATCTTTTCATGGCACACAGGTTAGTGCACCTGATCCCATATATCCAAGCTCCAGTGGTCCTCTCCACGGAGATCCTCTGTACTCTCACAGCAATGGGATGTGGCTCTACCCTGTATAATTATTTTTATTAATTTGATGAAGAAGTGAGGTGATCACATTGCCTCCTGGGAGCTTCCTGAGTGACCAGAGGAAAGAGAAAGGCTTAGGAGGAATTTAGAAATTTTGCTTGCATAGAGAGTTTGTTTCACGTTTCCTCCAGCCTGGGAGTAAAGACCACTGGTTAGGCTGGAGACATCTATGTAGTAGGGGTTGTGATAAAATCCAGTTAAAACAGGGAGAATACAGTGCATAATTTGCACCAAACTGTTTTTATATCACAATGTCACAGAATGGGTAAGGTTTGAAGGAACCACTGGAGGTCACCAAGTCCCGCTTCCCTGCTCAAACATGTCAGGTTTATCAAGCTCAACTTGTCCTATGATCTGGGCTCAATTATCTTGCAAAACAGAGCTTCCAACTTTGCAGAAAGTTTAGAGGCAGAGCTGCATGAAGACCCTGAACACAGCTGGTTTGCATCCTGGATTGGTGCTGCTGTGATTACACCAGCACATACTGACAAGCACTTATGGGAGTCAATCAAAACTGACTTAGAGGTGGCTTTTCCTTCCTATCCCTATATTTTCCCTGTGAGGTCATCAAATACACAAATATTAATTTGACAAGACACTTCTTAAATCTGACAGTAGAAGAGAGAGTTTGGGAGTGGGTACCAGCCTTACTGGGGCAAGTTACAGGCAGCTTCTGGCCCATTGCTGAGCTCTGGAGATGCAGAAGGGTTATAGGGCTCTGTCCCTGTAGATAACCAGGAAAAGAAGAGGGACATCCACATGTATGTGTGGAACTTGGAGCCTCCATAATCAGACTGGGGAGATTTTCTTGTGTGGCTGAAAAGCTGTGTTGAATCCATCCATGCTTACGTCTGTTGCAAATGAGTGATTTTACGAAGCCCTTGGTGAAATATAAACCATGACGGATATTTTTCCCCACTCATCATGAAATGAGATTAAGGGAGCAGCAGAAGACATCAGATGAAATAGGGAAGGGATTCCATCAGGGATTCCCCATCTGGGAAGGGCCTGTCCACTGACTGCCTGCACTAAAGATGGAGGTGAGGGCCCAGGGTCCCATGGGCTTGTATGAGCCCTGGTCTCTGGTTCCTATTCAGCTGAGACGTCTACAAGCTCACTGAACACTGTAGAAACTACAGGGGCTTCTCTGGTGGTTAAAAAGGCAGCATGTTTTCTTCCACTTCAAAGTGGCCTACAGAACTCATTTTACCTGGGAGTTGCACTTAGACAAGCAATTTCATTTGAGAGAAAAACTTCCATTTCAAGTTTTCCAGCCTTCCCAAAGCAGCATGCTCGAGGACCAGCGTCCCAGCCCTCTCTTTCCCACAGCTCAGGCACTGACTCACCTGCAGAGGCTGAAGGCACAGCTGATCATCTGTTGAGGCTGAAGAAACTTTTTCTGGTTGAGACTTTTGGTTTTTGTTCAGCTGACAAACAGGAATTATTGGAAACTCATTTGCATTGCAAGTGTGCATTAAAATGCATGAGGCGTGTAAGGCTGGGGCTGGCAGAAGAAAAATGTGTGCAATTTGTGGAAACTGTGGATTGTTATGACTCCTGAATTGGCATATTTATATGCTTCATTGTTCTTAGATTTGGGATTTTTCGTTTGTCAAATCTAGTGTGTGTGTGTGTGTGACATACATACCATGACAGACTTTTTGTTGGTTTTTTTTCATGGAAGTCCTTTCAGTACAACCAAGGCCAGAGCATAGCCATAGCCACTGGGCAGCAGGCTAGATGATCCAGGAGAAATTCTATCCAGCTCAAATCATTCTTTTTTCAAGAATACAGTTGCCAAGCTATGATATTTCTTGAGAATTCATCATACTACAAATCACAGTTGGGGAATGAATACAAATCCTGTGTGATGTCTCCAACTGAGACAGTATTTTTAATCTTCCTTTCTCGGTTGTCTAAAGGCAGTGAAATTGAAGGAAAGATTAAGACCTGTTATGCACAGGATCAAAAAACGGTTTTTGAGGCATAACATTAAGAGGTACTTTTTGATTTGGAGATCCCAAAAGCAAAGGTGCTTTGGAAAGGTAATATATGCAGACATGTATTGAAAAATGACAAGCTCATTTGTCTTAGTCCTCTTCTGCAGAACACTTGGAGGAGCTTTATAGATTCTGAAAAACTTCAGATTCTTGCAGATAGAAAAATCATTGATGCAAAGAGAACATTTAAAATTCTTAACCACTTTTCATATGCTGCTCTATGGGACTAAGAAGTCATATAATGCCATAGTATGTAAAACATTATGTCACTAATTATATAAATTGTATTTCTTCTGGTCTCCAAAATACACAAGTAAAATTTATGAGACTGTATCACAAGTTGGATATTGCCACATAAACATGATAGATACTGCTTTTTCATTAGATGTATTCAGCATTCCTCTCAGAGAACAGATTTATTGGATAACATCTTTTCCATCCCCAGAATGACGCAGGGCAGCCTCACCAGTACCTCCAGGAGCTCTGCAGACCTCCACTGCACCTGCTGCAAGCTCCTGGTCCCTGTTGTGCCTGAAACCACGGGGCTGTGAGGTGGGTTACAGCACACACCTCTTAGTGCCCGACAGAGAATGAGCTCATTGGCAGCTTGAGCAAAGTGTCAGCAGAAAAGGAAAAAGAAATTTAGTATCTTGTGTTTTTTATCATGCAGGCAGCAGGACAAGCAGCCAAAGAAAAGAATGATTGACCACTGCTGGTGCTGTCTAATGCTGGACTTGGATTTCAGGAGCCAGGATTATGGCAGGTGCGTGGGAACTGTGAATGGATGAGGAGAAGAAGGAGCCTGGAAAGTTCCTTTTGTTCAGAGCTGCTCTGAGGGAGGGGCCATAAAACTGGCATTCTTTTGTGTGACAGAGATGGTGACAGAAA
Organism: Sylvia atricapilla; assembly: GCF_009819655.1. Taxonomy (NCBI): domain Eukaryota; kingdom Metazoa; phylum Chordata; class Aves; order Passeriformes; family Sylviidae; genus Sylvia; species Sylvia atricapilla. Next base: position 42,019,853 of record NC_089140.1, read on the forward strand.
CACTCCAGTTTTCAGTGAGGGATAATAAAAAGGGAAGTTGTATAGCTTCAGGCAAGAACAAGTTAGCCCTTAAAAACATAGGAAAAAATACACTATATTTTAACATTTGCATGGCACTTTTAAGCTAGAAATTGTTAGGAACGCTAAATATTATGTTCTCTAATGTGTAAAACGGTGACTAATACTATTACATTCTGTTATACGAGAGCCCTTGGGATGCAAATTCAAAGAGACACAATAAATAACCGTAAAAGGGAAAAAAAAAGGAAATAAGGAGAAAAGAGCCCCATTTCTCATTTCAGTGGGAATGTGCTGATTGACACCAGGCTCCTGGAGACATTTCTCCTCCCTGCTTGGGCTGCAGAGCACACACCCTGTTCAGAGAGAAGGAGGTAGGAAGAAAATGGGTCTGGCTGGTCACAGCCTGCCAGAGCAGCTGTGGATGGGCCCTGCCTGACTGCAGGTGCCCCCTGTGTGTCTAGAACCCCTGGTTATAGACCAGACCCTTCCTTCCCCTCATCTCTTTCAAACCAGTGAATGTAAGCAGCAGTGCTGCCCAAGCCTTACACTTCCAAGCTGTTAAAGTGAAGCTCTTGATGGATTTTTGAGAGCCAAGCAGCAGCTTTTCTTACAATAGCTCTGTTTCAAAACTGCGGCTTGAGGGAAGTGGCATCTCATTGCCACCCACTCTCCTGACTCCTGCTGGACACCAGCACTGCTCTGCAGTCAGGGATACAGCCTTCCTTCCTCCTACGCTCTGTCTGCTTTTTTTTTTTTTCTTTGCAGAGTTTTTACATCATTTGTATATGCTGTTATCAAATGAAAAAGCTACAGGCTGGGGGAAGAGTGGCTGGAAAGTAGCCCAGTGGACAAGTACCTGGGGGTGCTGGTTGACAGTCAGCTGAACAGGAGCCAGTGTGTGCCCAGGTGGCCAAGAGGGCCAATGGCATCCTGGCTTATATTAAAAATAGTGTGGCCAGCAGGACCAGGGCAGTGATTGTCCTTCTGAACTCAGCACTGGTGAGGCCACCCCTCAAATCCTGTAATCAGTTTTGGGCCCCTCACGACAGGAAAGACATTGAGGGGGAGATCAGGGGAGATCTTATTGCTTGCTAGAACTACCTGAAAGAAGGTTGTAGCAAAATGAAGGTTGGTCTCTTACTCCCACGTAACAAGCGACAGGACAAGGAAAAATGTCCTCAAGCTGTGCCAAGGGAGGTTTAGGTTGGACATCAGAAAAAAATCCTTCAATGAAGAAGTGATTAAACATTGGAATGGGCTGCCCAGGGAAGTGGTGGAGTCAGCATCCTTGGAAGTGTTCAAGAAACAGCTGGGTGTGGCCCTTAGTGCTGTGGTTTACTGGTCATGGTGGTGATCCACCAAAAGTTGGACTCAGTCTTGGAGTTTTCCAACCTTAATGACTCTATGATTCTATGACTGGTTTGTAACCAGTTTTAGGGGGAAGCAGGATTGTGCCTGACCAGATCTGTGGTTGCTGTGTTGAGATGACCATCTTGGTCACCAGGCGAGGGGAATGGTGGTGAATGCCATTTGTCCCTGCTGTAGCAGGTTTTTTGCCATAATAGCCCACACTATCCTTGCAGCCAGACTGGTGAGATCTGGTTAGGGAGTCATTCTGGGACTGCTACAGCTTAATGTTCCTACTGGTGAGTTGGGTAAGGGAACAGAGCTCACCCATGACAAGTTCCTGATGGCACTCTGCCAGGTGTCAATTCTTACAGGCAGGGATGGTCCTGACTCAATGCCCCATGCCATTGGTGACAAGCTGGTCAAAGCCCCAAACAGGTCACAGCTGTGGATGTCCTGCAGGTCCTGCTGGTGGCTGCTACTGGCTCTGCAGAGGGGCAGGGTGCTGGAGGCAACGTGCAGTGGGAAAACCCAACCCAGAAAGAGAGTAAAAAAGTAATGGGATTTTTTCCCTAAACCCAAATATAATAAGCAGAGCTTGATGAAATGTGCTGGGTGCGTGTGTTTTGCATGCGGTTGTTTCTACGGGAGTAATTTTTTTCGTTTTGCTTTTAATTAGCCAGGCTTAAATTAGTAGCATCTACTGTTGATATTCCTCCTTGAACAGCCAGAACACTTTCAATCAGGAGACTTATTAATATGCAAAAAAGTGATTTGTTTTGATTTGAGTCTAGAAGGGTTTTTCCCCCCCGCCCAAGTTTCCATTTCAGTATCTTCTGTTCTAAACGAAGGTGAAATTGCTGTGGCCATGTAGGAGAACTTGGTGTATCTGGGGAAAGAGGAAAGTCTTGATGGAGAATTTCAGAAACTCTCACATGGGTTGGTATTTGTTCTGCTGTATTTTACTATGCTGAAACAACAGCCTGCCGTGGGATAGCAACAAAACTCACCCAGGCTTCTGTGCTCCCTCACAGGGTAATTAAAATGAACACCATACAAATATTTTTTGCTTCCCAAAGGTACTCAACTATTTCCTTCTCTCCCAACCTACAGTTTTCCTGAATAGTTTCAGTGTTTGCATCACTGTATTTACACTGCAGATGACTGATGCTGACCTGCACATAAGAAGACAACCCAACAAGCCTCATGCCTGGTGGACAAGCGTGGGTCTTGCTAAGAATGCCAGGTCCAAGCACCATTTCTTTGCTGTGAGTTTTTTGGGCTGATGTGGCAGCAAACTTCATTTCTTTCTATAATCTGGAAGTCTTTGAAGAGGTATAGGCATCAAGAGTTAAACTGGTCTTCAAAATGCTGTAGCAGGTGGCTTAGATGCAGTTTTGGGCTGTAGAGCATCATAGGTCTCCTCCCCATCTTGCAGTGATGGGACTCAGTCACCTCTCTATAGGCTCTGTCCGGTCTGTAGCATATTATTTAAGGACCATGGGTCTTTAAATCCATTTCTGCGAAACACCCAGACAGGGACAGTCTGGGCTTTTTACTATTACTTGTGTGAGTGTTTAAAAAGCCCTGCTGTGGGTCATAACCCTGCTGTGTTGTGTGTGATGCATATACAGAGAAAGCTGGGGAAATGCTGAAAGGAAATCTGAAAGGGGACAAATTTCTTGGCCTTTTAAGCTCCCTTGGCACAGCAGGAGTGGCAGAAGGAAAGACCCATGCCTGCCCACCCTGCTCCCTCATGGAGGCATCTCAGGGTACCCAGACCCTTGCCACTACACTGCAGAGCAAGGTCAGTGTGGGTAAAAGTTTTGCTCTCCACTGTAATGCTTATTTTCGTCAGAAAAAATGTCATTTAGAAATGGTTTGGACTTTTGTTTTCCTCTAAGAAAATCCCAGAGTCTGTCACTGTTAATCTGGGCTATATTCAATAACAGAGTGTCTGACTTCTTCTATCAAACTGTTTCCAAATATGTTTTTTTCCTTTTTCCCCTTATAAACATATGGAGAAAAGAACTTTTTTTTCCTCCTTGATCACATGTAGCTGTGAGACTTGGTGGACACCAGTCATGTGTTTAGATTCAGAGACTTGAGTCTTCAGATGCAGAGTCAGATTTGTCTTGGGTTTGAACCAAACAGATTGTAAAAAACAGTGACTTACAAAGTGCAAATTATCCAGTCTGGCACAATTTTCCTTAGGCTGGTTGTGTAATGACAAGCGTCGAGTAACAGAATGTTACCTGATGTTCAAACCACCTCCCCAACCAGGTACACCTCCCAGCTGGAGATGTGGGGACACAAACTCAAGAAGAGAAAGGAAGCTACCCCATAACAGAGTCAGAAGAGGACCTCAGTGCAGGGTGAAGTCCCTGTGTCCCCCTTCAGCTGGAGACCTCCCTGCAAGGCCACAAGCAAGCCAGAGAAACAGCCCCTGAAATGGGGCTTTGAGTAACCTGACAACAGAACTGATGGGACAGACTGATGAACTGACAGACAGAAGGACAGAAGCTATGGGTCCAATGAGTAGAAAGTGTGCCAGGGTGCTACAGCCCTCACTCCTGTCTGTGCCCAGGGACCACTTAATATTCAAAAAGCCTCTGAAGAAAGGGATTGGACTGCCAAACTGTTGCCTTCAAAAGGAAGAGTTTGTGATTGAGAGGCATAACAGCAATGCCTCCAGGTGACATTTGCTTTGGAGGATTGGAAGGACACACTTTCGATGTGTTTTCAGTGTGCCTTTCTTCAATTGCAATTCTTCCTGACTCCAGGGAATTGGAGCCCTATGTGTCCCTGGAAATTAAAACAAAAACTGGCTTCAGTGGTATTTCCTGAAATGCGTTTTCGTCTCATTGAATCTGTCCTAAGAGCAGCCCCAAAGCATCCAAGATTTCATTTCTATCTAGTAGTGATCAAAACCAACATCAGCAAGGAATAAATAGACAAAGCCATGCTGCGGGGATATTAATTCACATGACAAGGCAGAGCTGTTTGCTTTATTAAAAAAGAAAGCTCATGTGAGGGTTTTCTTGGTCACTGAGTGTTTCAGTCACTATAAATATCTGTATTTTGCAATCTGGCATTTTTGGGAGTCTTGTCTTGGAGAGAATAAATCTTCATCTTCTTGTGAATGAAGCTGCAGCCCTGCTGAAAGTGCCTGAATTTGTGATGTGCCTGGGACACAGGCAGGCAAGGACAAGGACTGAGGGGGAAGCTCAGCTTCATCATGATGGAGACATCAGTGTAAATGGTATTTGGCCCTTGGGAACCTGCTTCCTCATCCTGGCAGGGACAGGGGGCTTTTTGGTGAATGTCTCCCTTTTCCCCAGCACAAATTTAACTCCTTTGTTTATAAAGGAAAAAACCAACCCCAGCCACGTGGATTGTCTTGCACATGGGTTAAAACAAGCCAACTCCACCCAAAGCTGCCCAGGACTGAGCCACTGTGGCTGTCCTGGCCCTGGGGCACGCACCACCTCCCACGCAGGCAGCTGCCTGCATGCTCACTGCTGCACTGCTGTGGGCTGGGAGGATTTCTGCATTTCTTTTTCCTGACAGCAGACACATCTCCCCCATGACAGGATGAGTGATGCTGTTCCCTCTGCATGTGCTGTTGGGGGCAGTCACCAGCTCCCCTTACCTTGTCATTAAGCAGCAGAGACATTGCCATTTTGGATTCAAGGCTCAAAGCCAGTATGATTTTAATTTGAGTGATAAAACTAGAAGGGCTCTTATAGCAACACAGCTTCCGGAATGTGATCCAATACTTTTGGGTTTAAACTAGCAGAAAGTGGGAAGAGATCAAAACCCATTCCTGGAGGAAAAGAGCTGCTGCTTCTCACCAGAGACTTATCACACACTGCAGCTGACATGGGAGATGCTCTCATTGTGTGACGGATCTCCCTGGAGGTTCCCACAGATGAACAAGAAGTTGTTTATTTGGAACAAAAAAATAGTAAACCAGATGTGTTGAAATCCAGCAAAGGGAGAGGTTATGGAGTGCAGGACTACTTTCCCTGGTAACACCCTGTGAATGTGCAGCAGTTCCTCAGGCATTTGGGGATTTTTAATCTCCAAGAGTCTTCTGCAACATATCTTCAGAGCTGGGGTATGTGCTGACCCACATGGCTGTTACTGTGGAAACCATTATTCTTACATAGTAAAAAATGTTCATGTAAATAGTCACGTAAACCCCCTGAAAAAGGCATAAGCCTTCTGCCGTTTATCAAGGAATAGGACTGTCAGGTGTATGGGGATAGCAGCACCTTTTCCAGAAGACTGTCCTGCTCTGTATCAGCTGAGGGTGGTGGGCACCTACAAAAACCAGCACAAAGCGCTGCCTCCTCAGACCTCCACCAGATCTCGCATCTGCAGCGGTGAGATTCAGCTGGAGCTGTGGAAATGAAGCACCATTTGCAGAGTTCACAGCTGTTTCAGTCCACGGCTGCTGTTTACATGGAGAAGCTACTGGCTTTCCTGAAGAGCCCAGGGACACATGCTACCACAGCTACACATCCCCAGTGGCAGAGACACCAGGGTAGAATGAGTTCAGGGCATGACACCCCTATGCAAAGGAAGGAATCAAGGTTTAGTCGTCTTAATAACCACTTCACTAAAGGCATATGGCAGGCAATGTATTGGGATGTTGAGTCTTTGACATATGCCAGAATTCTCTAAAATTGAACTTTTCTTCCCAAACTGCCAAAATTTTTTAGCTGAATCGTGGAGATGCCATACACTCAAAGTACTAAAATAGACCTCAGACATCTTCCCAGCTCTGCTTTTTTTGTACTATTCCGGACCTGGAATGAACCAGACTATCACAAGCCCCTGCCCCAGTCTTTGCAGACAGAGCAGCAGCAGGGACAAAGCTGCAGTGGTACAAGGGTGGCCACCTGGTGCCAGCCTCCCTCCTGACACCCAGGCCGTGTCCCTGTGAGAAGAGGAGCTTTCCTGGCATGAAGTGGGTATCAGAGTGCAGCTGGCTGGATTGCTTTGCACATCATCTTTTTCAAAATGGTCTTTGACAGCAAGAGCTGTGTGCATTAAAGCCTGAATGCGTGGGCAGTGCTTCCCCCCTAATGCATGGTTGGAGAACTAGGTCTAATCAAATGCAACGTTAAAAACTCACTTATAGAGGCACAAGTAGTTAGTCTTGTTAAGGAAGGAGGCAACTGTTTGTCAAAGAAGCACCATAATTTTTTCAATTTCCCATAAACATAAAGACAAAGAATATGACACAGCAAAGTCTCTGCTGCTTTGGCTTTTAAGTAGAGAGAATCTCCTTAGAGGATAGGTTATAAAACTTCTCCGAGTAGTTTATGTGATCTTCAGAGACTGCTTGCTCCCTTCTGTTGTTTACACCAACCTTTGAGCGAAAGTTATCTAGCCTTGGTTATTTAGCCTAGTGATTTTTATGCTCTTTGTGGTGCCACTTCACTGCACAATGGGGATGTTTCTGGCCCTTTTATGTGCACATTTGAGGCCCGACTATATGCAGTGAGGACTCTGGGTTTTTCTAAAAATACCTATCTAATATACCTAATATGCTGTGTTTAAAACAGTAGCTGTGAACAAGCTGCTCTTCCTCCTCCTTAATGTCACCTCTTGCTCACCGTGTTAAGATGCCTGAAGACTGTTTCTGTATTTTCTCCCTCCCGTTGTGAAGCTTTTATAGCACTGAAATAAAACCTGACTCAGGTTTGTGGGTACCAAAATTCAGCCCCACCTACTGTTTGCTTTGCAATGCTGCCTGAAATATCATTTTAATTTCACATTAGCTGCTTGCCAAAGAGGAAGCCCAATTAAAAGAGATGAAGAGGAAATCTGTTAATGGCACTTTTCATGAGGAACACCACAGTAACAAAGCAGCGTGCATGCGAACACAGAAAGTGAGAGATGCTGAGCCCCACTGTGCCTGTCAGCTTGGTTGTTGTATGCAGAGAAAAAGAGAATAAAATTTACAAGGCTGCTACTCTCTGAAGTGGTATGTGAGCTGCTGGTGAGCTCAGGAAGGAAACAAAAAACCCATTCAAAACAATTGAAGAACAGTGTGGATGTGCTGAGGAAATAAACCCATCACATTCAGATTTCAAAGGGTTCAAGGGTGAAATTAAATATTATTTGCTTAGATATAAGAACCACTTTTGGAATAAAAACCCTATTAAAAAATCTCAAAGAGACCACAGCCCAGTATTTCAGGTTTGATAGACTTTGCTTTTTTTCTACCCCCCATGGCTGAGTAGTGTTTTATTAACGTTATAAAATCAGGCCTTTCAACAATTCTAATGGGGTATTTTTGCAGGGTAAACTTACACTTTATTTACAACAATACACAAGTAGGAGAAAGGATCTGTAAAGCACCAGAAAACCCTCCACTGCAGGGGCCTCTCTTTTGGGGGGCTGTCCAGAAACCTGGTGAGCATCTATTTTTCCATCTCAGCAGGCAGGACTGGGGCTGACATGAAGAGGAGCTGTAGGCACTAATTAAGAATAACACTCCACAAATTTAAAACCTATACTGAACTACTTATTTTGTACATTCACCTTTTACTGCAGTACGTGCCAGCTGCTGAAAGGAGCAAACAGAAATTGGTTCCATCATCTGAAGCTGACAGTCAGCTTTTCAACCAGCAATCCTCCTCATGAGATGACATGATTAGGCTGCTTGATGACGAGCAAGAGCGCTTGATTTTCAGTGGCAAAGCTGCATTATGGCCTGCATTAATTTGCTAGGAAATCGCTTTAGAAGAGTATAAAGGGTGATATATTCAAGTTAGAGTTGCAGCACAATAAATGCCTCAAAGGTACCTCTGAAGTGGGCTGTTCCCATGAAATTCTTTAACAAAAGGAGCTGAAAATGACCTGTCTCTATATATCATATTTGGAGAAGTATGGAGATAGTCTATCAGGTCACCTGGCAGTGGATATTAACCATTAACGTATCTCAAATGTTATGTGTATTTGCTGACAGAAACTGAGCAGGTTTCTGGCTCACAATAAAAGATGAAATGGTGTTTAGTTCCACATAGGAACAGCTGCTCATGTAAACTGGTGTGTGTGCATGCAAGAGTTGTTGGGACTATTTCCTTGATGCCTCCTGTTTCTAAAGAATTTTATGCATTACCCCGTGAAACAAACTCAGTAGAGAAAAGTTTCAAGCTTTAAAACAAGGTTATAATAAGCAGTGAAGATTACCACACAGAGCACATAGTTTGTGTTAGCAGAAGACAAGTTTAATAAAACATTCTTGCATGTTTGATTCAAAAATTCATAGCGCATGAATGAATGAGAAAACATCTAGTTTTTCCTCTCATCAAAGACAAAATCCCAGTGCTAGTCTGCATCCACAGGTTGCCCTCCTAATGTATGAATGAGCCTCCCAAACACTTCTTACATTGTTCAAATGTATTGTTCAAAGGGTATTGTTCAAAAGGTATTTGACTTTTTGCTACGAAAGGAGTTCAGGGCTATGCGTGTGCAGGGAGTCCACCCGAACAGAAAGATTAGGATGGGTTCAATGAAACCACCATTGTGACCTTTCATTTGCATTTCCAGGCTGTCCCATGCTATTTCAGATCTTGTGCATATCCTCAATCTCCCCTACATCTATCTCCCTGCCAGCAATAATACATCCAGGATGGAATTGAAATAACTTTTACTGCCATCTTCAGTCAGATGAGTTAGGATAATGAAGAAAACTTTCAAAAAGCCTTCACTGGTTCTATGTTACCTGTACAGTTTCTCTCTGCACTTCTCCATCCTCTGCTTTAGACGTATCTAGTGGTTTATATCATACAAGGGAACAGCCAGACACACCTGAGAGCATAAAGCCATCCCGAGGTGTGGGAGGAATGGAAAACTCACCAAAGAAAACCCCATCCTGAGACCAAGAGCATATGCCTGCTTTCTGAGATCAAAACTGAGCAGCGTTTCAGTTTGACTTAAGGAATTGAATACCCATCAGGTGTGTGATGACCTCCACGTACATGACCCAGATTTGGATGGAAAGCACTCTACTGTAACCCACTCCTCTCAAACTAACATCACACTGGTGGTGTGGTACAAAGGAGAAGGCAGACAAGAGCCTGTTTTTAAAATCTGAAATGCATGGCACACGTTACAGAGTCACTTGGTTTGAGTGTGCCTCACTGTCCCTCTAACACCTAGGAATTTATGAGGCTCTGTTTTAGCAATGTTTTCTCTATTTTAAGGACAGCAGTTGTTGGTACCACTTCTAGATGACACCACCATTTATTTTTCCATTAATCACAACACACCTAGAGCTGGTTTAGACAGAGGCACGTTGGCAGAGGCTGACCAGGTTTAGTATCAATAGCAAGGAGTCCCAGTTTTTCCTGGTATGCACAGGACCTTTTACAGAGACTACGCAGCTGGGTGTCAGAGACAGGGAAAAGATCAGAACAAGTGACAGACAAGGACCACAGATGCGACTGTCAAGGAGAACCACACATGGAGCATGCAGAGGGCGTTTTTTCACTGTTTTCCACAGCTTAATAAAAGCTACCTGTTCCTTAACATTCCTATGGCATGTGAACGGGCAGTGACCATCCTGCTGACAGTGCTGCCCTGTGCCTGCTGAAGCTCTGCACTGCGCAGCGATGCAGGGGCTCGGGGCCAGACCCACAGAGATATTTAGGGGCCTAACTTCTATTTCAGACTTCAGTGGGAGGCTGGTGCCTAAATAGGAGTTGAGCACCTGATTACCTTTGCAGGTCTGGGCTTGTGTGGAAGCAGCCAGGAGGTGCTCCACGTCCCTTGCCTGCCCACAGGAAACGCTGCTCCTCTCCAGCCGCGGTGGAAGTGTGGTGCGGTGCGACCCTGGTGTTGTGAAGTAGCCGTTCTCCGACTGGTGACGGCCTGATTCACAACACCAGCTGCTGCACAGCACCTGAGGAGGCCCCTGGCCAGGCTCCCTGCTCCTGGGCTCCTCTGTGCTCTGTCCTTCTCCTCTCTGCAGTCCATCTTCTACACCATCGAGTGCTGGAAAGCAAAGTGACAGGGTTAGACGCATCGATCCCACCACCAGTTATATACCCCTGTGTGTCTGAAATACAAACATGTGGAGGGTGTGTGCCTCTAAAGAAAAAAAAGGAAAAAAAAGAAAGAAATGGAAGTGGCAAACTGGCTTGACACTCAAGATCTAAGGCTTTGCAGAGGTGGCCACTGCAGCGCAAAACTGCAAACGTGTACAGCTGCATTCCTGCAACTCATTCCCTGTGCTCATCTGATGAGTGCTGGAGGCTGGAAGGCGGAGAAAGGAATCTAGAAACTCAGCCAAGCCCTCAGAGACATGGGAGAAGCAGGCTGCTTTTTCACAGATCCCAGGATGTTGTTGAAAGGAGAGCAGTGCCCGAGAGACCACTTCGCTTCCTGAGTGCACAGTGACCATGAACCTTCATGCCTGTGCTGTGTCTGCTCCTCTGAGGTGGGTGAGACACCAGCACATGTCTGGTCCATTCCCAGAAGCTTCCCAGCACGCTGGCATTCAGGAATGTGCTCCCCACCCCACAAAGGTCCCGGCCTGCAAGCCTTTCATTCCCCTCCAAGGCACCCATCCCTCAGGAACTCTCAGAAGTCGTGGGATACAACCCACTGCTGACCAGGAAAAATAAGCTTCTTCTAAAATCACAAGGGGAGTTATAGATTCTGGGACTCAAGGGAAAAAATAATCTCCCTCGCCTGCGCAGGACTGACACTGGTGAGCATGCCAACCATCACACCATGCACACAGAGTGTCTTGAGCAGCACAAGGGCTCAGGGTTGCAATGCTGCACCACTGCAGAATTGGTCTTGGGGAGGCCACAGCTCCAGGTGGTCTTGCAGCTTTTCAAGCAGACAAAAAGGAGTGGAAACAAATATGTGGTTCTTCCTGATTTCTCTCAAAATGCTGCACTGGTGGTACAATGACTCACTTGTCAGCGTTGGGTCATTCTTAAGGGTTACCAACAACTCCTTATTGGGTTAACTAATCTAGGCACTTGTGAAAAATAAGCAAATAATTTATCATGTATATTAGAGACCTTCCTCAGCACCCAATATCCAGAAGGCAGCGTTTCTGTGAGTTAGCTCAGGACTGTCCCTGGGATGAGGACTCACTGTGGAATGGATAGAAAGGTGATATGCAGCTTAGTATACCTCCAGGGAAAACTGCTGGTTTTAATAGTTCTCCTGAAATGGGTTGGATTTGGAGACATAGGAAGCATCCCTCCCTCCATGCCCACTGCCCAATTTAATCCAAAGGAAACTTCATGCCTTGTCTTTCCTCTGCAGAGAAGGGAGGTGTGTATAGTCCCTGGGCAGAGAAGTGAGTAACATATGCACTAGCAGAAAATATTCCAGAGAGACAGGTTATGCAATCTAGTTGCTGTAGGAAATGGAACTAAATTTCTTGACACCCGTGCATGTGTGCACCCTTTTAAAGTCCCAATCATGTTGTACTTTTATTTAAAGAGCAGTTTTCAAAATTCTAACATGTTAAAACGAACAAACAAAAAAAAGAATATTTACATTTTATGTGTATCTAATATTCCCATATGCCCTCAACTCTGAAAGGAAGAACCAGAAAGCTGAACTTGTGTTGTGGCCAGTGCTGATCAATGGTGACCTGCTAATGCTGGATGGAGAGGAATCATCTCACCAGAGCAAATCTTTCACTGTCTGTGGTGGCACTGAGCATACTCAGTGAACCACATTGTGTCACACACAGAGCAATGCCAAATACTTTTAGTACATTCTCTGTTCCCTGGGAACACTGAAGTCTGCCATTAATACTGTGGGTGGGAAAAGGGAAAGCGAATGATACGAGCATTTTTCAAGATTGTTGAAATCCTTCTGAATCCTTTAATACAATCTTCGCTTAAGCATATCAGATTACTTTTAAAAAGCACACTACCATATATGCATTGCTTGTAGTCTGGAAGAAGCAAATTTTAAGGCCTTTTCAAGTACAAGTGAGAAATGAACACTTAATCCACTTTCTCTCTCCTTAACACACCAGAGACGAAGGTTGGTTTTCTGCTTCTTTACCCCCTTGGTCAAATAGTCCAACGTAGTCTTAGTGTATATCTAAATTTTTTTCATTTTAATATTCTCCCATTTTTACTTAATGTGATTTTATTTAGTCACCTACTGGCAATAGCATTCAGGGTCTTTGGCACTACATGATCTGAAAGGTTTTTTGCGATTTCAGCTCGATTGCACGTAGGGAAGTGTAGAATCTCCTGAACAGCTGAGTAACACAGAGTGAGGGAACAGCATTCCCCCATGGCTGGCTGGGTCCAGAAGCCCTGAGGAAAACCACCAAACCCAAATATTTACTTTAGGATAACACTAGTGCATTAGGAGAAGAAACTCATCTCCTATAAACAGGAAAATAAACTTTTCAGTTTGGGGGGCGGGAAATCTGCCAACAAAACCCCACCTGGTAACACAGATAATCCTGCCTAGGAATTTGCATTTTTGTGTGTGCGTGTTTACATTTATATATATATTTAAAAATAGGAAAGTCATAAGAAGTTGTGCCAACGAGCTGGTTTTTGTACACTGAGTTGCAGGCGGAGAGCAGGACTTGGGCATGGGGTCAGCACTAGACTCGGGGCATTGGCTGCAACCCCACCCTGAAAGGTTATTATCACCCTTAATATCCCATGCAAATAGATTTTCTTGCTTTGGTCACAGCAGTCTATTAATTCAGCCCTCTTGTCTGGTACATCTTTATCCTCTGCAGGTTAATCCTGCCAAATTCCCTTGCTGTAGTACATGTCACACAGCATATAATATCCAACAATGCAATTTTGCTAATCCTGTTTTATCAGCTTTGTTGCCTTGTCTGGTCAATCCAATAGCGAAAAACCGCACATAAGGTTTTTGCCAAGATCTCCCTCTCTTTTGCCCCTCCACCCCTTCCCTTTTGTATGGTTTCAATTAAATAGTTTGAGAGCAGAACATAGCATTTGGATATCTGCCAATGTCCTTCAGACGCAGAATGTCAAGGCACTTAATTATATAGGTCTCCCAATTCTTTCAGGCGCCCCACCTACCCAGTCAGCTGAATTTACTAAATGCAAGTGTAAAAAATCAGCTCAAGTCTCCTTTTAAAACACTCCCCATGCATTAAGGACTTGAAGATGGCTGAATAGCGACATATTTATCGCCCATTATCTTACTAAAGGATTAAACAAATGAGTAAAGACTGTCTCATTAACAGTTCTTTGTTGTCTTGTTTACTGTTTAGTGGACTCATTAGCATTAATTATTAGAAGAGGAACATCAATTATTGCAATAACCTTTGTCAAGCCAAGCAAACTGACTGCTTAACAGCAAACAGATCCTCGTTTATCAGGCAGGATTTGCATGGACAGAAAGCAGAAAAAGAACCCCGTAAAACCCTCAACATCACTCTACAGCAGGAGAGATCCAGTGTCGCTTGTTAGATCTGGCATCGGCGGCACGTCCTGCTCAAGACCTCTATACAGAGAATAAAAGGGTGAGTAAATTCTGAGGTTAACTCCACAAGACTTGCTTACCCAGCTCTAAGTAGCGAGATGTGAACAAAGGGATCCCTACTTCCTCTGGCGCTTGCCAGGCTGTATTTATTACACTAATTATTTTAACGCAGGGAACAGCCCTTTCTCTCCCTCGTCATCAGCGCAGTGCATATGCTTGTATAAATATAACGCAGACTGCAGCATCGATTTCAGGATTCTCCGTCAACACGCTGCTTGAGCTGACTGCTTCACGGCTGCAGGTGAAAGGCATTCTCACGGTTACAAGATATTATGGTTCGGCCTTTTTCCTCTTCCCTTCCCTTCTCTTCTTCCTCTGATTTCTTTTTCCTTTTGAGAAAACCTATCTCAGGTGGAGATCTCCTCCTCTGCCTCAGCAGAGATTCGATGTTGTAGCAGTATTTTAAAGACACCATATATTTCAGCAGCTTTGGCAGGAGTTAAATACCAGCAGTAGCACATCCATTATTTAAAATACTCTGAGGAAGAAAGCTGAGTCACACTAAGCTGGATCTGTCATCTCTGACACTGTTTCTCAGCCTAAATACAAGTGCTAGCCTGTGCCCAAGAACAGAATGAACCTTTGCAGAAGGATCCTCAGCCAAATCCAGAGGTTTAAGATTATATTTATATACAAACAGAAACAAGGGCATCAAAGTGCTGCACTTTGTGCAGACGCTTCCCCAGCCACACAGAGTGAGGGAATATGCAGATCTGTCCTTACACCAGCCAGGTTTTAGACAACAAACCTGTGCAATTTCTGAGCAGCTGCCCTGTGACGGCTGCCCCATGCTCGGCATCACTAGGAGCCATCCTCCTCCCCACCGGCCCCAGCAGCGAGGTCCACTAACACCTTCCCCTTGCTGCCCCTCCTAGTACATTGACTGTGTCTGCATCTCCCCGCTAATTAAAACGTGAAACAATTAAGCTGTGTGCTAAATGAACGATTCTGGCCCTACAGCCTCCTGGCCAGAGAGAGAGAGGTCCGCAGAGACAGCATAGCCTGTTACCTCGGCATGAATTTGTGCTGACAGGACAGTCCATCCGTCTTCACATCTTTGGACAGCTGTGCTTACCTAGCAGAATGTAAACATCTCTGAACTTTGCTTACTGCATAAAAGGAAGCATTAGTTTCCTATTGCATTTCCTCCTACAAGATCAATCATACACACACGGGCCAGGCACAGCATCCCTGTGTTTGTAATTAATCTCGTAAAGGAAGAACATCTCCTCTCAATCGATTGCTGTATTTGTGTGCAGCCTTCCTGCAAGGGAGGGAGTAGAAGAAAATAAAAGCCAGTAGCAGAATAATAATCAGCTGATTTCTTAATAAAGGCTGGTACATGCTATATATGCACAGCAAGATGCTTTTTTAGGTGAGCTGGTTCTCTGTTGGAAAAATCACCTTATAATCAATGTTGATCGTTAACATTGAGGACTGCAGGACTGCCCTTGGATGTCCTGATAGTGGGACTCTGTTTATCACAACAAAATTCAAAAGGATTTTCTGGCATTTTTTTCTGATGTTTTCACTGAAACAATACACATGTACTTCAAAATAATCTTCCAGATGCTTTATTGTCTCTGGATAAGTGTTACTGATTGCAGACAACAAAGCTGAACACCACACAGTCTCTGTGTTCACTGCCTGGTTTGCTCCTAGGAGACTCCTTCCCAACACATCTGGTCACGAAGGATATCTCATTCGCGTTTTCCTTACTGTGTATGGGGATGTTTAAAACCCAGACTAAGGAAATATTCGTTAAGAAACCAACAAACACCCCCACAACACAACCTGCTAAATCATCCTCTTCATGAAGAATAATTTCCTGCCCTCTCAGAGAAAGAGGTGTGTGCAAAGTTACTGCCCTTCTGAGGCTGACCATGACTCAAATTAATGGGCAGAGGGAATCAAATGCACAGTGTTTAAAAGACAAAAAAGGGTAAGTAAGTGCTTTTCAGCAGTTCTGAGGGCCCAGGCCTGCTTCTTTCTACTGTTTTAGATCCGTCTGTTTCATTGCACGACGTGCACTGAGCTCACTGACATTTACACTGGGCCAGAATATTCTTTAAAATGAGAAAATAAATAGTCTCCGAGACATGTTCAGATTAAATGTACACTTTTGATAGGCACCACACTAGTCTAGGGTGCTGCTGCCCATTTGGATTTAAAGGAATAATATGAAGATTTGCTTGCTGAATGCAATACTGAGACAAGTCAGCGCCCTCTTCCCCATTAGGCAAACAGCAGCAGGACAGAACCACTACCATTCATGACAGAGCTCACTCTGTGGTACTTCACACAAGCTGCTTTACAGGGTCTAATGCTTACATGATCAAATATTCAGAATTATTGAATTATACATGTCTGAGAAGAAAAAAAAAATCATCCATATATTTTAGGAAACTGATTTACAGCAACAGAGAACAGCATCAGTATAATCACCCTTTAAAATAAAATGCAGGTGTGGTATCATCTCCCTGACTGCTAACACTGTAGCCTCATCTGCAAGGCTTGTGAAGGTCTGGAAGCATCCTTCTTCCCTCAGCACCCTACCATTGCATCAGGTACCAATGCAGTCCTTGCTAAATGCTCTGCTGCAGTGCAGCCTCTTTCAGGACAGAGGCTGATCATTTTTATTTTGTACTGGTCCTTTCCAATTTAAACATCTTTTATATCCAGAAAAATGGAATTTTTGCCTCAAAAGAAAAAGGATCTCAAATATCCACAAAATACCTCAAATATCCACAAAATGCACCATTTTCTTTCAGTACCATTTTCTTTCTTTCTTTTCAAATTATACAGTCTTCTCTTGGATATATATATGATTTTCATAAAGAATTGGTTGCCAACACATCAATTTTGGAATTTCTGTATCAGAAAATACATCTATGTGGCAACAAGTGGGCTTTCACCTGGGAAATCTATGGCCCATTACCAGATTGCCTGTTCACTGTTTATAGGAACAGCCAGCAAAACCAAGTTACAAATCATTGCTCTGAATCCTCCCACCTCTATTTATCTGCTCCCTGCACGACAGAGGGACAGCCCTTGGACCAGGGCTGCTGGCATCTAACCTGAAATGATGGACGCTTCAGGTGCAGTGTTTGAGCGTCCAGTACCTCGACTTTTCCTCCCTCCCAGCCAGAGGAAAGGGCATCTTCCCTCACCACCAGCAAGGAGATTTCCACAGCTGCGACGTGAGCAGAGGCATGGATACGTGTCACTTCAGGATGCCTCCTCTCTGCCCCTCCTTTACCAAGAAAGTCTGGATGAAAAGTGTAAAGATGCTGTTTGCAAACACCGATCACTATAATTAAGGGACTGTTCAAACATGCAGTGTTTGATAAGGTGCAAAGAAGGCACAGTCTGGTCACCCCTCACTGGCAGTGTAAAATACAAAAGTGGTACATACTCGACTAAAGGACAAATGGTAAGCCCAGGGCTGGCTACTGAGTGTTAACCTCTGCCTTCCCTGTGTGCCTGTTTAACAGGAGACTTCAGACACTTGGCTGGCTTGGAAGTCTTGATACCTCACCAGTTGCCTTGAGGCTGCAAATCTTAGAAGATGAGATTTTCCTGTGGCGTTTGACTTTTCTGCCAGAAGCCCAGAGAGCTGAGGAGCAGATAAAATACAGGTGAAAGTAACTCACTACAAATGATAATTCACTGCATGTTCTAAGTAAAACTTACATAGAGTAATAAAGGAAGGGAATTTTCCTGTTCCCATTTCCTCCACATCCATGTGACCATCACTGTCCTTTGTTCCTGCATCTACTGCTCTCACGTCTGGAAGACCAGTAAATGCAAATCATTCTTCAGGAGAAGAAGATCCCAAACTCCTTTAAATTCTATCTGCTGTTTGTTACACTTTTTTTCACAACTAGCTAACCTTCTGTTGCCAGACCTATAGAGGTTGGAGACACACATTTCTCAAAGCCTGCAGGAAGACAATAACAATTAACAGAATTATTCAGTTCTGTTGAAGCCAGATAAAAACCACAATCTGCATAAGAATTCCAAATTATATCCCTAATGAAGTTTCTGGTCCCAGAATTTTTCTTAAAAAAAACAAACATCCCAAACAAACAACCAAACAAAACCAACCAACCAAACCCCAACTCCCCCTCAAAAACCCTCAAAAATTCCCACAAACAAACAAACAAACAAATGGAACAGCCCAAAGCAACTCCTATGGATAACCTATGCAGAAGCTTCCCTTCCTTTCCAGAGTCACACTACAACCTATGTTAGTGCAAGCCAGCTGCACAAAGCCACCCCCATTTTTGTAATCAAACCAGTAAGAAAACATGAATCAAAGTGGAAATACTTCAGAGATTTCCCATTAAAGCTGCAAACTTGACAGAGAATCACATATGGTCAGTTGTACCACACACACAAAGTCACAGTCCTAAATCCAGCTGGTCTCCTTCATCAGAACAGGATGCGTCTGTCTAGCAGTAGTCACTGAAAGAATGAAGCAATCTAGGATCTGGAAGATCGCAAGCTGGAAGGAGGCATGTTTGAGGATTTCATTTAATTAATAGCAATAGATTTTATTATCCTCTGCCTCCAGTTTTGCTCTTGGTTCTTTTCATATTTGCTCTCTATTAACGAACAAAATATAATCAGGAAAACTAAGCATAAAAGAGTTTAATTAAGCTTTTTTTTTTCGGGGGGGGGGGGGGGAGGTGGGTGGAGGGGTCGGACGGGGGGGAAGACCCAAACAAACCAGAACAACAAACCTGCAACAAAAAAGCAAGACCACCATGTATTTCAGATTCTTACTATACAATATTCATGTCTCTGTGGGGGTGTGTGTTATTATGGCACTAATTTGTTTAACACAAACAAGCATAAGCAGCTGAAGATGAAAACCTGTACCTAAAGACATGGCTGACAAAACATGCTCATATGTGCAAATAGGATGCTTGGGAATAAAGCTAAGCTGGGGTTATTTGCACAAGTAAGTGAGGTTTTTTTTTTTCCCTTCCCCAGCAGAGCTGACAATAAAAGTACCCCTGTCATCACCGCAGCCTCCTGCAACGTTAACGTTCAATTTTTCTGTGTGTGCATGTGTGCAGGCAGCTTTTGTTAGCGTTTGTCTACAACATCATAATAGGTGTCTTTCCCTGTGCACTGGCTTGTGTGATAGCGGTTTAAGAGACAAAACCAAGCCCTGTCTTTAATACAGTGTTATCAGAGGCATCTCCCTTGGGAAGGTGTTATGGCCATCTAGCAGACACCTAGATGAGATATGTGCTTCTTTGGAGAAATACTGCTACAAAGCATTTGAGAGAAAGAATGGATGCTTAGTTAATAGATGCGCATAATTACTAATCTGCGATGCTCCTTAATGGGAGATTTTGACAGGCAGTTCTGAGAGGTATCATAAAGATGTGCAATAGTGCTGCTGAGTTTGTAACTCATTCCTCTGGAATCCTCCAAGCTTAACTTTTATTAGCTGTAATTTATGTTTTTTTCCCACCTTCAATGATTATTTGGAAAACCCAGCCCATTGTTGCCCTCCCCTCCCAAGGAAGCGTGTTAGAACAGAAACGTGCATCCAGATTTCCCTCATCTGCACATGCTGGGCACAGGCACTACATCACAACTGAGCAGCACTGGTTCTAGTGGACGAGAACCCTGCTCCTGTTATGGAAGAGGTTAATGTGAAGAAGCTACTACAGAAATGGAAGACTTGAGGTGAAAAATCTAGGGTGAGCTGGGGTGTTAACACAGCAACACATCTTGGGAGGCCAATCACTCTCACTCAGGCTGAAAGTATACGGGGGACCATGTTTTACTCTCACCACTGGGAACTGCAAAACCATGTGTACTAGCTGGGTGTAATGGAAAAGTCCTGAACCTCAGAGGAAAGTGACTGGCTGTGTTTTCCCATGCTTTCCCTCTGAATGCCAGCATCCCAGCACAGCTGAGGGCAAGATTTCTGATTCTTGCTATTCCTGTCCTGGAGAGGCAGGGTGGCCTGATTCACCGCTCAGCTGGTTTTGCTCCTGTGATTTCAGGGGATGGCCTAGATGTGCTGCAAGGAATTAACCCCTTGCCCTCCTTCCTGCACATGCCATTTTGCTGTGAAGTGTAATATCGAAAGAAACCGCTACGACAACATGTCTTGCTGTGTGTGAGAATGATCAGCACAAAGCACAAAAAAAGCCCAAGCCCTGCTTGCAGACTGTTTTGAGTACTTTAAAGCAGCCTACATCTGGCTTTTGTCCCTGTCCTTCCTTTGGATTTCTATTGTACCTGGGCACTCTGGCAGGAGGTGATCATTCTTGCTAAAATCCCCTCATTTGCCTCACCGTCCATCCAACATCAAAGCACACCAATGCTTTAAGCAAGCAACCCAGAAGCTCCCATGTTGACAGAGCAAAATGTGGCTGAAAATGCTCCCGAGATCACACGTGTGGCAGGTTAATGTGGACTGTTTTTGAAGGTGAAACGGAGGTGTTGGGGTCCAAGGGCGGCAAGTGGCACGCTCCCAGCTGCAGTTCATGATGAAACAGGCCACCGGGTGTCTGTGGCTTTTCAGAAGCCCTGTCATGCATTGCAAACATATTTTGAAAGGTTTTATAAACAAATCCAAAGGAGGTTATTAAATTCATCATTCTGTGTGCAGAAGGCATGAAAAAACTGTTGTGAATCGGGTAAGTAAATAGAAGTCTAACAGCAAATAATAAAATGACAAAAATAATATAAGAATGATGACTAGATTGCTGTATTTTGAGCGGATTTCAGACAGATGTGAAACAGGTGGTAATTATTTGCTACAGCATAACTGCAATTTACTTGAATTAACTCCATAATACATTTTGGCCAGAAATCCTGGTATCAACGCAATGTTTTCTGAACTTCTTTAGGGAAAAACATCAGTTGTGTATCAAGTTGCATTTCACCACTGCCCTTATTAATTTTTTCTATCACCAGTAAAATACAAACATTAAAGCAGATCTCTAAGGTCATACAAGCAGCCAAGGCAGCAATGAGCAGGAGCTCTCAGCAGAAAATGGACACTGGCTCCATGCAAGAGTTCCCTTTCTGTGGATTTCACCCCAAATTCCAACAGAGGACCACACCACACCACATCTCCTGCTGCCATGCTCAGAAATTTCTCCCAGGCAGTTCCATGGACCAAGCAACAGGCTTGCAGGGTGACTCCTGTGGCTCTGCTTCTGTCAGGGATGTCCCTACTGCATCTCTCCTGGTTTCAGGCACATAAACTAATTAGAATCATGTTCCAGAGGAAACTTCCTCTTGGATTTGGCACACAATTCTTTCAGCACACAATGATGAACAATCTTAATTTCCTTTCCTACAGACGATCCCATCAGCTGTATTAATAAATTAAAACGCCAAAAATAAGAAGGGGGGGGGGGGAAGCATCAAGCAAAAAGTACTAAAACTACTGTGCAAGACATGTATTTGCTATATTTAGCCTTTTTACCCTACGGGATGATAATCCTAAAGTGGAAGGAAAAATGTGCTGAATCACTACATCTGAAAAAAAGGTATTCTTCTTTGAGCAAAATGTACCAGCCATGTAACCCTGAATCTGAGTGCTTTATGCCCTACATTAAAATACTTACTGAACTGACAGAGATTAAGGAAAACCTGAGACCTTCCCAAATGCATGCTGCAGAGGAGCGGGGAATGAAATCAGAATTCATTAGTCAGAAGTTGGTATTCAAATGGTTCTGTGAAAGGAGCGCTCTATCTTTTTTGATAGCCCAAAGCACCATGACTGCTGCAGGACACAGGCATTACATGAACATCAGATCCCAAACTGCCTACCTCGTTCAGGAATCAGGGCAAGAGACCCAACCTCGGTGATGCTATTCACACACGTTATAATTTAGTCCTGCAAATCCTTCATCCAGTGGCGAGGCTGATAAAAATGTGGGGGAAAGAAATGCAGATCCTCGCCGTAATTTGAAAAAGTCTGGTGTACGAAACTTGTCAAACACACGGGCAATGTGCATGAACAGAGCAAGCCTCTAAAAATGTAGGCAAATGCTGAATTTTTGAAGACATATTTTTAAACAGGAGTCATATTTTGTCAGCTAAAACATAATTTTACAGAAACTGTTCCTACCTTTCTTGAATAAGCTATGTTACCATATGGCAATTTCCACCAATGGTGACAATAATATCTTTTTATAAAAATAATATCCTTTTTTTCCCTCAACGAGCTTTACAGATGAGTACAGGAAAAAAACTACACTTGAATTAAGCAGATGCTTATGACATTCCTCCTGGCCATATAATGTGATTTATTGAGTTATACTGCAGTCTTCGGCTTTTTAACCAGATTAAGGCTGAAAAAGAAGCCAGCAACTAAAACATTTTTCCTTTTTTATTTGTATTATATTTAGTTATGTTGTATTTTTAGTTAAATAAAGTTGTGGAAGAGTACAGAAGCTACAAGACCTAATGGTCCGGATATGTAATTAATCAGATTTGAAAAGCAAGGACCATTTATCTACATAAAACAAATAGAATCTATCCTATTAAGCTAACCCATTCAAATCACAAACCTGACTGCTGCTGGTGAGAATATTTTGCTTGGCAAAGGTCCTAAAGGTTCTAAAATTATGTATGCTATTTTTATTTCCTCCTTGGATTGGATTAGTTACTAAGCAACTGAAGTGTTCAGTTCTCTTGGTTAACAGACATACTGTATTTCATAAAATTGGTTACTGTATAGGACCTAAATGCCCGTGAAGAAAAGATAGAATCGTGTTTTTTGAGGACTGTTTGCTTGTGAATGGTTTTCTGTGATGGACTGTCCCAGCTCACATTTTAAATGTACATAATTACTATCTGGGTTGCAAGTTTTTCAGAAGTTATATGTCTAGGTTAGATTTTTAAGAAAAAAGGAATCTCCAAGTCAGCGTCCTACTTGACAAGGGAATTTGATAATTTTTCATTTCCTAAAGATGCCGCTAAGGAATTGGAGGTATATCATCACTGTAATGCTCTTCAGTGCATTAAGCAGAAATAGGACACAGCTTAATAAAAAGGGGGAAAAAAAGGTAAAAAACTGGCAGGGAATATAAAAAAGATGCCCTGAAATAGCTCTCCTTTGGAGTGAGAATGGACAAGAATTCTGGCATAGATGCAGAATACTGGCAACATCCTTTAAAGCACATCCAAAGGTCTTACCTTTAGCTGATTTGCTGGTATCACTTTTAACTATGTATGTTCTTTGCACGGTCATACTAGGGTGGAAGAAGTACTTCAGCTGTCCCAGGTCTGTGAAGTGTGCTGCTCACTGATGCTGAAGCCCTACAAAAGCTCCATGGTGCACCAAACTGTTCAACTTCACAAACTATCTCTTCCTAGTGCCCTTTAAACAGCATAAAATGTGGAGCTGATGGTGGTTTGATGTCGATCCCCCGTCTTCCTGCTTATTTGTTTAACCCCAGGTGAAAGCTCTGGCACTTAGAAGGAGTGATATGCTAGCTTTTACATAAAGTTACTCTGAAATAGTCCTTGGGAAAATGTGTACCACCAGACATACCCTGGAATCTTTTCTTAAATTAAAGACTGTGATAGACAAGTCAGCTTCCTCTTTCTGAGCCAGCTGATTGCCATGTTTCCACACAGATGGTGTGGTGTGGCTGTGGATCCCAAAGGTGCTCAGACACTCCACAGATAGGCAGAGCCCACAGATGCTTCTGGATCAGACATAAAGAACACACACTTGTGTGCCCAGCTGCCACATCAAAGATCTTCTCTGCCCTTCTGCAGCTTGGTCAGCTGAACTGCCTTTCTTTGCAGCCTCCAAGAAAAAAAAAATAAAAAAACCCAAAAAACCCCAAAACTGTTAAAGCTGGCAAAACATTTCTGAGCTCAGGGTGCACCAAGTACCTAACATAGTTTGCTTAGTTGTGGTGCAGTGAGGCAGGGCCAAGCTCATGTGAAGGGGTTGCCAAGCAGGGCATCTCTTCCCTCTGCAAATCCTTATGAAATACCTGGTGAGCAGAGGGACAAAGAGAGGTACTGGAGTGTGTATCAGTCCTATACAGCTGCCTATGCCATCCGTTTGTTCTGGGTAATGTGTTTAAGCTCATACACATAAATAGACTCTACTGGATGATGATAGGAGTAATTCAAAATGCTTAAAGCAGCTGCTCCATAAATCATTTGCATTCACTGGGTTCCACCTGGGCCCTCACTGTACTCTCCTTCCTCTGCTTGGCTTGACAGGCCGAGCACAAAATGGGTCACTTTCTGTTCCCTTGAATATTTTATGACTAAAAAGGGAAAAGCAAAAGGTCAGTGTTCAAAGGGATTCCTTGTCCACATCTCTATGCAACTTCAGCAATCTGGGTAAACTCAGGACCAGACCCTTCAAGATGCACACAAGACCTCGGACAAAATCACTGCCCTCATATCACAGTGCTTTCTCCTGTGTGGCTCCTTGCTGTCTCAAGGTTAATCTGCACACACACAAAAAAATCTACTTGTAGGTACTAAGGCTGACCCGCAGCGTGTACTGCACTATTCTGGAAAGTAGTTCAGGCAATTCAGCATCTTCTTTCAACTGCAGTCTATTCTTTAAGCATTCACTCTTCTACAAGTTTTAACACAACACTTAAAAAGAACCATAAGTGATGCCTGTGTAGGTAGCACTGGACTGCAAGACAAAAAATGAACCTACCTTCTGCAGCACATCTGCACTCAGACCTGCGCGCTTAAGGACCCACAGCCTTTGCACAAGCAAAGATCCTTGCCTGAAATCTGACAAATGAGCTATTTCAAAATCAAAGGGAAGGGAAGAAAAATCCATAGCTGTGACGACTCCCACCTCTGTTCTCTGGCCAGCTGCAGGGAGAGTGGAATTTTAATCACTTCTGTGGTCCTATTTAAGCACAAAGCAGGCAGAGCTTTACCAGTGAGAGCCAACAGTACAAATGCCATCAGGAACGGTGATGCTTTTTTTCAACCAGATACTGCACCACAAGACAGCCTGCTGCATGACTCAAAATAAATGTACTTTGTGTACGTTTGGGTGCAAATCATATTTAATTTAAATTCTAGGAATGTCTCAGCTTTTCCATCAGGAATTCCTGGGGTATCATCCTGAGTCAGCGGTGAGGAGGACAGCAGATGCAGAGGATCCTACAGGGTTGGTGCTGGGGAAGATGGAGAAGGAGGGAGAGCAGTGTCTCAGCACTTATCAAACCAGTGTCGTTGTTTTAAATGATGTTTAAATACCAGTGGTGAACAGTGGCATGAGTGAAATCTACTGGAAAACACGAAACATTTAAAAATCAGTGGGGAGGTATGAGATGCTGATCTGCAGTTCCAGTAAAGGACAGTCAGCAGTGCCAGTAGGCACGCTATGCTGTGGAAGCACACCAGAACCCCAACACAAAGCAAAGCACAAAGGCAGTCCTTTAGTTTGCTTTTTTAGGGTCAGCTTCTCTTGCTTCACCAACCCTTTGCCTTAACGTGCAGTGACACAGCAGTTCCACCCCGAGCATAATGGCTAAGGAAAGCTAACACAATTTATAGGCACTGTTATGCCCAAGAAATAATATCAGAACCAATGTTTCAACACTGGAATTGCCATTCTGCAAACCACCTGTCATACCATTTCTTACAATGCCGCAAGTGCACAACAAGCAAATTCTTCGGAGATCCCTTTTATCGGATGCAATCCTGCCAAATCTTGGAGCAAAGCTGTTGGAGGTCTTCCTTTTTGACATGTGCATGGTCCTCCTGACTTCAGCAGGACTGCTCGCTTCCAGGTCTGCTTGATCTACAGCTGAGCTTTCAAAACACTCCTTATTTTGAAGTAAAGAAATGAAGCGAGTGGTTGAACCTTACAAAGGAAGGAATTCTAATAGAAATGCCTCACCAAGCATGAACTCTCAGACCTTCAATTTATTTTCCAATACAAGCCTATACTCTTGCAGCTTGCTCCTGTGGGGTGCAATGCACCAGTGACTTCTAGGACTTCCCTACAGCAAGGGATTGTCATCATCTGCTTCACCCGTGCAACTTGAGCTCTGACTACCCACCAGCAGTAATACTCAAACTACACTACACAGGAACTCAAACCACACACTTTCCATTTCCCAAACCACAACCACACAGGCCAGGCTGCTGATTTAAATGGAAATACTCACAGGTTTGCAAAACCAGGTCACAGGGAAGGGGAAAAAAAATAATCCTGTTTTGTAATGCCTGGAGAAGGTACATGTGGGAGAGATGGGGTTTCTTTTCTAGGAAATGAAATACACAGGGAAACTCAAGTAAAGGAAAATGAAGCCTCGCTTCTGAATCGACACAAACGGTTGTCTTCCTGGCACAAGTAAATTAAAGGTGAAAGCTTTGTCAGGAGCTGTGCTCTGTGGAAGACAGCTAGAGAAGAAGAATTTAAGATTTCTGGGACAGGAAGAGTCACAAGAGATGAACATTGTATGATTTAATTATCCAACTGGAGGGATAAATTAAGCTTTTGACTTGGAGTTGCATATAAAGAGAGCAATTAGACTTCGCTTTAAGAAAATTAGCATACGGTTTAAGAAGGGAGTAATAATTTAAAATGCTAGTATGAAATTGTTACTTATATGCAACGGTAATAGATCTGGATGCTAGGCAGATTGAACTAGATGCTCCATTGTTTTATAGCAGTATTCCTTTTCTAAAGCCAACAGATCTGGAACTGGTTTTTATCGTTAGAAGATGTGCCCCAGTAAGTCCATTTTCAGAATGGACACAGCCTCCACCAAAATTCACAGAAGTTTTTTCCATTTCCAAACCCACACTGCTTCTGTGTATCTTGGATATGTATTATTCATAGATTATTAATCCCCTTAAAATAGGTCTGTGCTGTGCATCTGCTCTTGAAATGGGCTTTACATATGTGCGCATATGCTTAGCTTGGGTTCAAGTTTTCATGACAGACTTCTGTACCACAGTAGTCTGTATGACTATTAATCCTCTCTTCTTGTAACGATGCCTGCGTGTTTGCATATATCTGTACATATGCACCTTTACTCTCCAGGCTCTGCTGGCACTGCATTAAACAATTCCACTGGGATGAAGCTGTTTCAGCAAAAAACACTGAAACATCTCCATCAAGATTCAGATTTCCCAAGTGGGTAAATCAGTATGAGTCCTCTGACCAGAAGCAAACTTCACCAATCTATTCTAGCTAGGGAACAAGCCCTAAATAATTATAAAAATACTTAGTAATTTATTCGAAGTTTAAATTATTTTCCACATCAGAAGGATATATAAGCTTTTTTTCTACACTGTGCACAAACTTGCAAAAAACCATGCTTGGTGTTTGGAAATCTACCAAAAATTGTTGAGAGAGATTTCATCAGTACAGAGACGAGCACTTTTGACCCCGTGTAAGATTTTGCTATGGTATCCCTATTTGAACAAGTAACAATTCTGAGGAAGTCAATGTTTGCTCTACTATCGTATTTCTATCTAGTAGCACTTTCCAGAGTGAAGAAATTGCTCTATCATGCGTGCAGAAGCACTTGGCTTGCACATAAAAAGTCCCCGGAGGGTTAAAAAAACAACAACCCTCCACTTTTTGAAACACTGTCAACATGCACACAAATTGCACACCCAAGAACTGGCTAGTATAAATTTGAATGCATTTAATACCAACGTGAGGAGCAAGAGGAACTCTGAAGCAACAATCCATCCTTTTTGCATACCTTACTGTCAGATCGAATGTTTAAAAGAGGATTAATTTTCTATTTATGATCTTTAACCAAGCAGTTTTATGCTCAGATAATTAACGTCTCTAATAAAAAAAAAAAAAGAGAGAAAAAAATGTATCAGTGTAGGTTTTAGTGCATTTAAATAAGCATACATTAGTTTAATTTTCATGTTTGAAGCCCTGAGATCTCAGTAGTGAAAACCTAATGTGATTTGACCTCTTTTATACAGAAAATAGGTCAATGAATAGAAGATATAACATCTGCAGCTCTACACATTTCCTACATTCACAAAGTTTTTATTGCTAGTAGTACTAGAGGGGAAAACATCAAGAGTAAACATACATGCCAAAGGTATCACTGTGTTAGTCACCAGTTAGGAACTCCATTATGTACACAACTTCTCACTATAACACACCACCAGAAATGACTGGAGTGTACATTTAAAGTGAAAAATAGCAGCTCTGCCTTTTATAAACCAGATAGCGTGACTTACTCTGAGCTGAATTTCAGCTGTGAACATTTTGGAGAGTGTAAGAGCAGGAAGCATCGTGATGACTGAGGCTGCTGTGGGAAAGCTTCCTTGGTTGGATGGCAACTGCTGGGAAGGCTGATGCCTATATAACTCAGATCAAAATTACAAGGTACTTATATAGCTTGAGTTATAAGATATCAATATAACCTAAAATATGGCTTTTTATACCTATATAACCTGAATCGTAACTTTTATACTTATATAACCTGATATAAATAACTCTTTTATACAATGTAGTGGCTAGTATATGGTTAAACAGTTTCTTAATGCTGAAAAAAACCAAAGAAAATCTCACCAGGTGGATAGCTTTAGAGATAGGTAAGTATAGTAGTAATGAAAAATTGGCAAGTGCAAAGCAAATTAACCACAAACCAAAGAATTTAGGCTGGTTAAGACCAGACAGACCAAGGAACATGTTAACTGCACATGCTCCAAAGAAAAAATTGAAAAGTTCAGATGCAAAGAAGACCTTGGAAGACTTCATCAAAGACCCCCACAACCCCTGGATTGGGAAGGTGCAAGCACAGTGCAAAAGAACTATCTAATAACCATGAGATCATATTGTGTAAATTAGTTCTGGTGTGTATGTGATGATGCTGTAGTGACACAGTGATACTAAGCAATACTTAGTGCATAAATATACCACAGGACTTGACAAGGGTGGGTGAGTTAGGTGGAGATATCCCCCTCACCACCAGCTCTGCAATAAACAAATACCTGCTCTCTAGGCATTGGTCTGTGGGGATTTTTTTCCAGCCTATCTTTCGGGCATCAGTGGCACTGGCATTAATCGATGCTGATGTGGTCCTCATCTGCTCCCATGGGACTGTTCAGTCAGGAGCAAATGTGTGTCCAGGCTGTAGCTCTCAGGGACACACCCGAAAAGCCTTGTGCCAAGAGGAACAGACCTGCTCATGCACACATTACACTGGTGTTCCCCCCAGAACAGACCACCCACGGACGGGCAGGAGCAAGTCTTCAGGAAAAGGCGTATTTGTGCTTTTCTGTTCCTATGCTGACACTTGGTGCTTGGATTAACATTCAGGTGTTTGATTATTTTTTCCTTTATCTGTGCAAATCCTTGAAAACCCTGCCCTTTGGGAGCAGGTTTTTGGAACAGCTGCCCAAGATGACAGGTGATTATTTATCTCTCTGTGTGGTTCAGCATGTAACTACCCTTGTCTCCCATCCTGCAGGTCAAGTTCATGTGGTCCAGGCAGCATTTCTGAGGAAGCTGTAGAGAAATGTAGGGAGTGGGCTGGGGCTGCCAGATGGCCACATTATCTATCTATCTACCTATCTATCTGTCTGTCTGTCTATTCTATTATCTATCTCTCCCAGTCCCTGGTACCACCTCATCACACAGCATCAATTGTTAGCTCCAGTGGGAAATTAATTCTCTTCCCAGCTTTCTCCTACTCAGGGAAGTTGCCACTCTCCATTTTAGGTTTACGGCTATGCATCACCAAACAAGCCCCAAGAAAGCAGAAGACAGCCAGACTGATGCTAAATGTCTGCTCAGTGTCAAATGGCAGCCAGCAGCAGAACTGGAGGGATAAGCCTGGGTTCCACATGGTGCAGGACTGTAGCTATGTTTGCTTGTTTAAAGTTTGGCATACACTTCTGAAAATGAGTGCATTGTAAGGAACACACTGGAGTACTCAATGCCTTGTGTTTTCTTCTAACAACACCACCAGTAGTCCATACAGAAGTCTACTCAGACTTAACTGTTTCGAAAAGGCAAAAGATCATGTTATTCCCAGGTGAAACCAAAATTACACCCCCACCCCTCTCTACATTCAGGAAAACTGACTGACTACAAAGTATCAAGGATATAATTTAGCAAATACAGATTGTACATACTTATTTAATACAGATTTTTTATAATACATTGGCCCAAGCCATTCTTTTGTATGACATTGTGGGTTGCCCTGGTCTTACAGGGAAACATGTCTCCCTGTCAATCCTCTATGTTGCTGTACATAGCAACAGTATGCCTGAGTTACTGCTAGCATGGGTGTGAAATGTATTAATGCACATCTTACAAAGGCTAGTTTTGGAGGTTTGTAAAAACCTGTATATTCTATTGAACAATTAGTTCTGGCAGCAAGGCCTTTAATCCAATAAAACCTCATTATGTCAGTAACAGATCCCATGCAACATGCACATCATACAGCTTTAGTGTCAACTCCCTGCCTGGTCAATGTTAGTGAGAAGCGCTGAGGGGGGATTTCCAGGGGTTTGGATGCTGCTTTGCTTCAAATGCAATTTTGTTTGATTTGCCTTTTTTTGGCAGCATCCTTTAAAAGCCAAAGGGCCCCATGGCATCCCCAAAGCACACTGGGACCATTTGTGTGCAATGCGTGCTACAAAGAGATCAGAGCCAAGACCAGTGCAGTGGCCACTGCTTCTCGTTGTTCCCTTGAATTTTAACACATCCAAAGCAGGACAAATCCCCTTCCCTTTTGCTTTCCAGTAGGTTCCCTCTCACCCCAAGACCACTAGCCTCTCCCCTCATCGCATCAGTCTCAGCCACACAAAGATAAAGACTCTGACTTGTTTTTCAGGAGCTAGGGAGAGAGAGGAGAAGAAAAAAAAAATCAAAAAGGAATAAAAAAGCGCAAAAGCACCAGTTATGGAGGAATTCAGTGTTTTCACCACCTCTCCCCCCATTCCAACCTTTAAGCATCAGCTCCAGTCAATTCCACCCAGAGAATAAAGTCATTTATCACTCAAGGACCCGCACAGGTTCAATACCTGATGTAAAGCATATGATTGCTTCCATTGATTCAGATGAAATATCCAAGGAGAGCTGCAGCCGGCCGTGGCTAGAGCGCATGCACCATTTGTGATGGTTTAATAAATAAGCCATTGATTATAAAATGGAGCCTGATAAATCCTGACGGGGCAGATCTGCAGCTGTACCTCTCCTCTGACTCCTGTAATTAATGGCTTAGTACTGTGCTACTGTTAAGTGAGGACCCGCTCATCTAGAAGCAGTAGCACATGTTAGCGGCATTTATGCAAATGTGTGTAATTATTGCACCCGTAACTGACAAGGTCACTCCTTGCTTTGGCTGAGGTTTTCTTGGTGGAGACCATCAGTGTTGGCTGGGGATGTCTTGCCACAAAACAGACCATTTCTTCAGCTGCCTGAGAACACGATATGAAGTCAGGCAGACAGGAGATGAATCCCACAGCAAATGGGGATATGAGCCCTCAAATCAAGCAACCATCAGAAGATGCTGAGTGAGAGATGTGGGAACTGACTGGGCTTTGGATGGTCTGCAGGCTGGGATAGGGACCGTCCCACTCCTGGTCACAGGTTGAAAAAAAGCTTGATGTAAGATGTCCCTTGACAAATAGCATCTCACGAGCCTGAAAGAGAGATCTGGGCAACTGCTGACAGATCCTTCTCCTAGGGAACAAAACTACTGCCTTGTTGTTAACAGTTGTTTAAATTACTTCTTTTTCTCTTGAACAAGTGATGGATTTAGGAGGACACATCCAGGAAATACTCTTCCCACCACTGTGATGCACAACCCCAGAGCTCAGCCATGACTCAGAGGCCTTCAGCCACAGTCCTCAGCGTTGCCACCTTTTGTCTCAATCTGCATGGGTGACATCAGGAGAGAAGTATTATGTCTCTCTGTAACTGATATATATGCTTTTCCAAGAATGTGTTTCAGTATCAAGCCAGGCTAATACATGTGCAATTAGCAGTGGAATTGCTTCACTATTTACCAACCTATTAGATTCTCTTGTCAAAGGAAGGTTCCAACTATTAGACAAATCTCATACAATAGCTAACCATTTATATGAGACTCATTATTTTCATAGCATTTTAACAAGGTTGCAGCTCCCTCATGACATTCTCCTACAATTTCAAGGCAAACGCCCAGATCCTTAAAAGGTAACTATATTGCAGAGGAGACTGACAGAGAGAGGCAAGGAAGAAGGGATTTGTCTTAAATTTCTATTTGACTCCTTCTTCCCTGACTGGAGACAGGAATAGATGCATGATTTAAAAAAAAAAAAAACAAATCCAACACACATGCAGTAGATTTTAACGTGGTAAATTCTTGTAATGTAAAGAGGTGACTTTGCCCATTTCAATTTAAATGGCAGATGAGCTTTCTTTGCAAACATTTATGTGTAGATCTACAAAACCCATTAAATAACATTTGGGGATTACTGAGTAGTGTCCATCAGAAAGTATTCATCTGAGTTAATTTTGTTTCCAAAATGAAATAAAGTGCAACAATAAATAATGTAATTCAATGTAAAGTCAGGATCAATCCTTTCTTTCATTAGACTTGGTACAGTATATGTGCCATGCATTTTTAATACCTTTAAATTATTTAGGAGAAACAGTGCAGTATAAGACTGACAGGAAATAGTCTAAGCTCCTAATTTTAGGAAACAGCCTATAAATTAAATTTCAGGAGGACATAACTTCTTGATTAAAAGTAAATTGTTGTTGTCACACATCAGAAAAAACAAATGCAGTATTGTATCTTATTACTCTAATCTATTACATTTGCTACTTTAATTTAGGAGAGTACCACAAAGCTGACAACCAAAGAATCACAGCCTGGGACCTCAGTGTGCTACATTCTGCCCAGCCACTGCAAAGTGAACAGCAACAATCTAGAATTTGAAATCTTACAGCAAAAAAATGGCTTCTTTTATAAGCATGCATCAGCTTCTGATTTTTGACAAGCAGCCACAGCAAATGCATTTTTGACTCTTTCCATTTTCTTGCTGGCTGGTTCTTCACCGTCTCTCTCCCTCCTCCCCACCTGTCACTCCTGACCCTTATTTCCCACACGTCGTTTTCTGTCCTTCCCTTGGATCTGATGCGCCTGATAAGCCGGGCATGCAGGACGCTGATTAGCGCTGTGGCTTTAAACTTTCCCTAACCCATTTCCCAGGTAATCTCGCACGAACGCCTATCTCCAGCCAGCACATGTGGCAGGGATGCAGTGGCTCACCTCTTATTTCAGAAACACCTGCAATAAATCAGAGGAAAGCTCTTAGCCCAGGTGTTGAAAGGCAAGAGCATAAGAGCCTGGCTGAAGCTGGAACTCGAACCCAAATCCCACTGTGTGCTTGTACTCTTCCCTGCAAGCTCATCGTGGTGAAGGGTGGTAGCTGATCCATGGAGGGAAAATAAAAGGCAAAGCGTAATTCATGAGCTTAGTCAGGCAAATAGCATTGCAAATGAATAACTCTACTCACACAAGCAGTCTCCATAAATCCCAAATCATGTTTGTGTTCAAATACTTCCTCCCACGGCTGCAAAATGTGTGAAGAGGCTGAGAAAGAGTCACCCATAACTACAAGGATTCACACCTCTTAAAGCCGTCCTTATTAAAAACAAACTGTATTTACCAAAACAGTACACAAGCAAACTCAGCTGTCTCCCTTCCTTCCTTCAGTCACTGCACTGGGAGCTCCAGCTCCTCCAGGGCAGACCAAGAAGGATAAGCTTTTTCAGCCAAGGGGGTTGAAACAGCTTCCACTTCCACTTGGGGGATTCACTGCAGAAACTACGTAGTTTAAATCACATTTTATAGCTTGTGTCACACAGACTAAATAATTTAACAGCCCCTTCTGGCTTTAAAATCTAACTACCTATTGCATCACAGGTAGTAAATCTTTTTACCAAGGGAAGAGTAAGTTTGGCCTCGATAAACAGGGCTTTTTAAAACAAATCAACCACAGCCCCACGTAAGCCAGCATGTGAGAAATCTGTCACTGTGAAAAAGATGAGTTTTGGTAAAATCTCAGAGCCTGCAACTTTTGAACAGTTTATACTAAACTCTAAAAGACTATGTAAAATAATGCTTCTTGCCATAAAACACTATTATATTTGAAGAGGAAATTGTATTTAACAAGGAACAGAGTATGAACTCCACTAACTCTACTGTAAGCTAAAAATACCTAATCTAGCACATGTTTTGGGTTCAGAAACTGAACCCTAAACATGAAAAATCCAGCCATTAGAGAGCATCCTGCCCTGCAGAGAAAAAAAAAGACAAAGAAAGAAAATGTTGCATGCTGTTCCACTCAATCCAGAGGGAACTAGGATATTTAAAAAATCCTAACTGCACTTAGAGGACTTTCACAGCAGCTAGTTATAAATGAAGTATTGGATTTCACAATTTCCACTTGACAATGTACTTAAGCAGGACGACTTGTGTGCACAAGGATAGGAATTTAGCTATCTGTCCTTTACATTTAGAATCAGTGCCCGATGTTATTTTCCCCCAAACTGGTGTTTGCACATGACACCTCTCCTGAGAAGCCAGTGTCTCTGAAGCGGAAATGCTGAGCCATAGCCTCGCACTTCACAGCCAAAAGAGCAGCTCTGAAGCCTCCTGGACTTTCCTCTCAAAGACAAGCAGCAGAAGGAAGGTTTCCTACACAGAAACGGACACAAGACTCGGAGATACCATAGAGAAAAACACCTTCTGATCTCTAAGGAGCTGTGCAATATTGGGATGTGCACTGCTTGGACCTGGTTAAGTCCCAAGCACAGCACTTTCAGCATATACAGCTCTTCAAAGCACTTGCATCCTGGACAAGTTTTCTCTGCCTGATAGCTGGTGTTCTTAAAAAGAAAAAAACCCAACAAAACAAAGACCAGGGGAAATTTTTTCTGTCCTCAGGAGAAGAAGCCCAGTGTATTCCCTTTAAAGGTAAACTGAGGATAGGAAATTCAGTAAAGCATATAATAAATGCCCTCCTCAGTTTTTAAACAGGAAACACACTTCTCATTTTCTTCTGCACATGCAACACCTCTCCACCCGACATTGATCTAATATTTTGAATTTCTCAGCAGTTTCAAACCTAATTAAAAAAAAAAAACCAAAAAAAAAACCAAAAAAAAAAACCAACAAAAAACTACTTAGCAGAAAGATGTTTTCCTCTTTTTTACTGCCAAATCTTTCCACCTCATCACTGGTTCCAGATGTAAAGTGTGCAATGCCCAGGGAACCAGTGACAGATTTAAGAGCTAGCCCCTGATGCCCATGCAGCGTTTCAGACTAGCACTTTGGGACCAGTGTGACTAACTGGGAGGTTCACAGTTTTCCAAATGAACACAAAATAACAGCTTCTCCTTTCTCATCTGGACCCAGTAGCAGAAGGCATCCAACTTCTGGGGAACAGTAATGTAAGTGCTCCCAAACAGCAGTAGCGGGTATTTCTGAAAAGCTTTTCTGTAAGGCCATACTCTGCTCAGAGCCAAAAAAATCGAGTTTTTTTTTTTTAGTCTTCACGTAAAGTGACCTGTGTAACTTTAAAAAGCAGCTTTATTATCTAATAAACCTCCCATCACATTGAATCATTCTGTGTGTTCACACACAGAGAAATAAAATGTGTGTGCATGCACACACAGCCCTATCGCAGATCCTTGCATTTCACCATCTGGCATCCTTCTAGGGATTAATAATAATAATTAAAAAATCGGTTTAAAACACCAAATACGCACCCAGGGAATGAGAATTCTTACAGAAGGTTTTAACAACCTGCATGGAGGCACCACAGGATAGACAAGGCAAGCCAGCTAAGGGTGTGAGCACACGTCAGGAGCAGAAAATGCACATTTATCAAATCAGCAGGCACAAAAAGTTACAACTATTTGCGTTTTATGTAGCATAAGTAAGCTGCAGACCAGTACATCTAATCAAAGCTTGCTCGAGTCCGAAGGAATTGAAATATGACAAATGGTAATGTGACAGAGAAATGTCAAAATAGATGAGGAATTACACATGCCAGTGACTGAACAAAAACTAGCTGAGATTAAGTCAGAGACAAAGATGAAATGCCAGATTGCCTAAAGCTAATTATCTGGACAATTAATGGAATGCCTGCAACTCGTTTTGATTATTAAGAGCACAGTCAATCAGAGAAAGGACAAAGCTATTTGCAAGAGTCCGCACTGATTTCCTCGGAAGGGGATGCTGGCAATGAAGTGGAAAAAATTTGTACCCTGGAGATCACTAAGCCAGCTGCTAAACTGTGGTACTGCCATGTCACCTGGTACCAAAATGATACCAGTCCTTTCCTTGGACTGTCCCTGGTGTCAAAATTCGATACACATCTCATTCCCAACCTGACAATTTGACTGGCATACTAGATAAGGAAAAATATTTGCGTGTCTTTGATGCTACAAAACAAGGAACATACAAGTAAGTAATTCTATGCCGTGACCTGCCAGAAATTAAAACTGAACTTCCTCCCATTCTCCCTTAATTTTTTCATGCAACAATTTTCAGAAAATTCATACATTCTTCTGTATTTATCAACTCGGGAGCTAAATGTGGTTCCGAGATAAATTCTTTATGTGATGATACTTCTCAAACTGGCCTCAGACCAGCCAGATGCAAATACCTACTCACTCAGCTAATATAAGGGAATATCAAGATGCTTAATAAAAATATTCACTTGCTTTTTTTAAAAAAAAAGAAATTAAAAAAAAAGCAGGAAGAAAAGAGTCTAATCCCAAATACAGAGAGACTCTGTCTCTATATGCTCTCTCTATCTGAGCCTTTTTCTGTTACTGGTACAGAACTACCTTAGTATCTGGGATGAGAAATACTCGGCAGGTTTCCCTTCTAAGCCCACATTTGTGTCAGTAAAAAGCACAGAGGCCACATTCTTTTGAAGACACGGTACTACATTTTAGCTTTTTTTCCTCCCCCTCTAGTGAGATCCTGGGAAATATGTATGCACTGCCATTAAGCATCACATCCATCAGTCGAAAGCCACTTTACCCTAGATAGCAGAGAGTGAAAATAGATGTGACCCAACCCTGGTGTTCCCTCTGAAGGGCTTCCCTGCAGACACTCCCCTCAAATAGCAGATGTAAATTAGAGCCCACATCTCGGCTCAGCAAGGCCTGTAGTGCAGACTCCCAGGCCCCAGCTCTGCCAGACCCATGAGGGTGAGTGGCATGGCCACAGCAAGACTCTCTCATCAGCCAGCTCAGATCCACCAGGAAGAATCCAGGGCCTGGATTTTTTCACTTGGGCTCTGCCATTGACTGACATAGTTATGCTGCTTTCAGCACTTGGGTAATTCTTTTGCGCACATGTATATTCATTTTGGAGCTTTTTACATCATTTAACAGGTCAAGATGTAGGAATTTCCTGAGCTGCCTTGATCCTGAAATGAGGATGTCTTTCAGCGTAGGGATCAAAAAGCCAAGCTGTTCCTGCTTCGTGTTTAAGTTCAGCTTTGTTGCCTTAATAAGCGAGAGGCCAAAAGACAGCATGTGCTCCAGAATGGACTGCAATCTGTGCTTCTTGGGACAGACCCTTCGTCAGGTTTACAGCAGTTTAAAACCCCATGCAGAGATTAAAACTGGTTTTACAAACTCAGTTCCTGAATAGGCACGGTATTTTAGCTGAGGGGAAGGCAGCCAGCTTTGCAGCAGGCTTCAAGGAATACTAGAAGGGAGCCCATGCCTTTAAACACACTTCATCCGTCCTTGGATGACAGAGATAAGATGCTGCATTGGGGAACTGCAGTTCCTATTTTATTCTCTACACAAGAAGGGCTGAGAAAGGGACCAACATTTGGGGTTTTAGGATTGATGTACTACCTCAGCAAAAACCTGTCTGGTGAACAGACACAGCTCTGCTGACGGGTGGGTGTAATGGCACTGGGCAGCAATCTCAGAATAAAGCCATTTTAGTAAAACCCCAATGAGTTTTGAAAACACAAAGAACACTTTGCAGATTACCCAAGAACAAGTGCTGTTGTCCCTGCTCCCTGTGAAACCCCGACTCCCAAATTCATCAGTGATAGCAGTCTGGAGAGGCACTCCAAGCAGGATGGATGTCCACCTCCTTTCATCTCAAACTGTTGCTAGAACTCAGCCCACAGTCAATTACCACCTGCAGGTATTTACAAGTAGAAAATATTTCAAATCCACAGGCTTAAAAGGCATTTTTCCCACCAAAAGTGAAAAAGTACTCTAAATACTTTTGGTCATTTGTTAAATATTAGGAAGCGTTTCAAACTATTTTACCTCGCTAACAGTAAGGGGTTTTCCAGACCTTAAAAAAAAAAATCAGTATTTCATCCTTCAGATAGGCCAAATCTCTCTTTTTTTTGCCATTTTAACTGATTTACTCTTCTGAGATGGCAATTAACATCTCAGTCAGAGACATCAGAATAAACAAAAGCTCTCAGCATATCAGGTCTTACCACTGTTTGAAGAAAGGGCTTATACTGTTCTCAGCTTTTATTTTAGTTGGCCAAAACAAAAAAATCAGCTGTTTCCCAGGGGAGACACAAGAGACACACTGATTTTCAAAACACCAATGTGATGGAGGCTGGTGCAAAATCAGACATATTCAAGGAATCTACAGCACCCTGTCCTGCAGATTGAAGTCAAGGCACTAAAGTGGGGAGCAATGCACACTGCAACGTTTTAAGGGGCTCAAAAACCTGATACATCTATGTCTGCCACTGGAGTAATTTTTTTCTGATCTTTGCTCACAAAAGATGATTTAAGGATCTGAATGATTTTTCTTTTCCTCTCAAAACAGCATGTCAGAATAATACATGCTGGCCCCATGGGAGACACAGGAATTGTGCATATCCATCACACTGATACCACAGTCCACCCAGTATCTAGCATGTCTGTGCTTTTAAAAGGTTAAAAAAACCCTCTAGGTTTTGTGATAGGATAATTTTCCTTTACCTCAGTCTTTAAAATAGTGGGAAAATTATACAATGTGTATCCATTCTTGGAGAGGCCACACAAGGGGAAGCATCACTGATTTCTTCACAGGTTTGGCTAACCCTGAGCCACTGTGAAACAGGAGTGATCAGGAGCTGAGTGCTGCCCCATGCTTTGATTCACCTGGTACCAAACAGAGCTAAAGAGACTACAGAAATAAGTATTGTAGGCTCCCGTACCACAATACATCCATCTCAAACACAGACGTGAGAGATCTTGCAAGAGTGAGGCTTTGGTAAAGTGACAACTCTGTATTTAAATGATGATTTGTTTGGACAAGGTTTTCAGGAGGAATCCTGCACGGCAGCTGTTCCCAAGGAGCTCAGCACGAGCCAGAGTGCTCATTTTATCCTACCTTTTCAAAGCTCAAAAAACATGGTAGCATTCTCTAATTGACTACTCTTTTCATATCTCAGGAGAGGGTTTTTTCCATTACAAAATGTAACTTGTATTCTGAACCTCACAGATCTTACCTAGAGGAAGAGACAATACACAAGTGGGGGTTTCTCCTTTTCCAAAATTCTGCCAGGGTGGACTTCAGAAACCATGAACCTTTTCAGACACTTAAAATCTCCAAATGAGGGAAAACCAAGAAAGCTTAAAAAAAATACACACATGCACATACTTGATTTAAATGATGAAATCCTACTCATGAAAATTAATGTGGTATCTACAAAAGAGGTGGCCCATATGATAGCCCTGTTGTCCCATTAATCGTATTTATTCCAAAAGTCTAATAACGTTATCTTTGGCCCCAGCTTCAGCAGCCTGTAATTTAACACAAGCACCTTTTTTGGGCATTCGAATCAGGTACTAACACTGTTTCTATCAACCCCTTTTGTGCTTCTAAATTAGAAAACCCAAATGTCGTTTTTCTTCAGATATGCAACACAGTCAGCGTTGCAAAATAAAAGAGCAATTAACTTCGCAAGAAAACTGTTGTGCAGGAGTGCAATACAGTACCTGAAAAACTGGCAAAAACCTAAAACTCTTCCTAGAAATGATATCCCTTAATCAGGCTAAAATGACAGAACACAGCTTCAGATACTCCTGAAAATGAAAACAAAATAAAAAAAAATTAAACCAGTGGAAGATATTCCTCCCGCACACTAATTTGCTCGCTGGGCTTTCATTGCTGCATGGTGAGAAGTCTTGGTGCTTTGGTAGCTGGAAAACTGGCTCTGTCTCCCTGCCATCTTCCTCTTCCCCAAATGAGCCCTAAACAGCTAATAAATATTAGCACAGAATTTTTCATGGTTTTCTTTATCACTCAAATGACAAAAGAAGTTTTATGAATTCTCTGCATAAAATTTTTCCTGGAGCTGCCCCAGCTGAAAAGACAAAAAGAAAGCTAACATTAAGGACTTGAAGTTGGTAAGTATTTTAAAATACAAAATTATCTTGGCTCTTACCCTTCTCTAAAATCAGCCAAGATTTTATAACTTGGTAAAATTAAATGCCTTATCAACACACAACTGACTGCTACCCAGCAAAGATAAATTATCTCATTAGTGCCATAGAAATCAGATGAGGCGTGCATAGTAAGTGACATATTAAATGCAATTATAAAACCCTAGTGAAGTGATGTTAGTGACCTGACACATGACAAAAAACCCCAACGAGGCAATGCAGAATCCAGGCTGGAAGATGTGCTGATATT
This sequence comes from Sylvia atricapilla, assembly GCF_009819655.1. NCBI lineage: Eukaryota > Metazoa > Chordata > Aves > Passeriformes > Sylviidae > Sylvia > Sylvia atricapilla. The sequence continues at coordinate 42,060,427 of NC_089140.1, forward strand.
TTTTTCTATGGAGCAGACATCAGATACAAACCTACTACCTAGCCATCAGTAAAAATCCCATAATCGAAAGTGTTGGAAAGGTTCAAGAAATTATTTATATGCAAAGAAGGGGATATCTCTGAGAGGAGCAGAGCTACCCACTAATGCAGCAATCTGCAATGGCTGTGCTGGGATGAGCAGGTTGGGAGAGCTGCCTTCCCACATCACCCACCTCCATCCTCACGTGCGCACACAGTGCCCATCAGCTGCCAGACATAAGGCAGGTTCCCACTTTTCACATCTGCAGTGATAATTTTCCAACCTTAACTATCATAAAATGAGAGTGAGGGAAACACAAGGAAAACCACAGGGAGCCTCCTCCCATCTCCTGTCAGCAGTACCAGTGAACTAAACCCTTCCTGACCAGCATTTATCCAGCTCTCCTCAAACTCCCCTGGTGCAGGACTGCTGCAAGCAGACTCCCTGGTGCTTCCCTTCTTTCTCTGCTGCAAAGTTTTTAACTAAAATCTGACCTACATTTTCCTTGCTGCAACTTACTGCTCTTTATCCAACTCACAGCAGACAGATACAGGCTATTCCTTCTCTCCAGCAGGCATTTACACCTTCCAGGGTCACACAGCCTAGCCAAGAGACCCAATTCTAGCTTCCATTATTTCTCAACTTGCTGTCCCACACCCTATTTCCTAAATATTTCGTCATTTTTGTTTAACCTTTGCTCTTACTTATATTTTCCTTGAAGGGTTGTGCCCCAAAGTGGACACACAAATGCCCCAGCTGAGTCCTTCTCAGGACCAGCTACCTTAAAAGATTAATCCATGTGTCATACATGCAATGCTGTTCACATCCAGCAAGCTGTCATCTCGCTAAAGTATGTCATGTCAACTACCACCTAGTTTTCAGACTACAGAAAGACACCCCTCAGGCATCATCCTCTGCTTGGAGAGTGAATTGGGCAGCCTAATCACTACCCTGTTCACTTGCCTCATGGAACATCACCCTCCACAAAAGCACGGACCACGGACAGACTGGTACAGCCACAGAGGGACTGCTCTGGAGAAGGGCTGAACTCCACCTTTCACCATCAGCCTCTCACACCAGCCTCGGTGCCCACAGGCAAACCCCAACACCTGACCCCAACCACTGAAATAAAACAACCCAGCAAATGTCCACAACAAAGCAGCTGCTTCCTATCAAACAGCTCAGCATCTCTCCAGGAACCTGAAAATGAGACCTCTGCGATTTGGTCTCTGCTTGAGGCAGAAGCTCTGTGGAGGGCTTAAGGATGGCTCTTCCCAAAACATCATCTTGATGGCTGGCAAAAAGGAATTTTCTTTTCTCTGAGTTGTGGGCTTTTTCTTCCCTCTCCCCTTCTGACTTGCATTAGACTTTTACGGTGAATTTGAAATGTAAACTCTTCTTCAGGCCACAGAGCTGAGGGAGTCTCCTCTGCCTGGCGCCTGCAGCGACACAGTTCTCTGCTGTACCTCCTATCTGAAACAGCACTGCTGAACAGCACTTGAGTAACACGACATGCTAGAAAAAGTGATCAAAAACTCTGTTGAGTTGCATGAAATCAGGTCAAAGCAACATACACCTGTACCTGATACAAATACACATTTTACAGTTTTTACACTTTTGGGGATTATTGTATCAGTGATGGAGAGCCTCATTCCCACAGGGAAAAAGACAAGAGGCAGACTGCAGTCTCGTCTTCTTGCAGTCTGAATGACACCAGGGCCTTGCTACAGAGCTCCCTGCTCTTTTCCGTCACTCATCAACCCCACTGCGTAAAAGAGGAGGGAAAAGGTTTGAAAAAACCTCTGGTATGTCTACTTTACATTGCTAGCAAAGGAAAAGGAAAAACAAACACGTACTTTTTACATGCCACTGTCAGATGACCCTGCGATTTTGTTCACCTATTGAAATGAGTCAGCTTGAAATGCTTTCCTTAATGCAACTTTTAGCACTTTTGTGAGAAGCACTGCTGGTGTCAGATGTGGAACAACCATGTCAGAGAGGGAGCAACCATTTTCCAAACACGTTGTTTCATTCCGCAATAAAACAAGCTATGCCATTCACAAAAAAACTTTTTATCCATCTCTTTACTCAGCAAGACAGACCAATACAATTTCTGTCCTTTTTCTTTTTCTGTACGGTTCATTTTTGTTCCTCCTGGAGGTTAGAAAGCAAATTACAAATTGACTGGTTTGAATCCTCCACACACAGAGGTGTAATACTGTTCAATTGTAGGTATGTTGCTGGTATGCCTTTCTCTATTTTAATACATTTATTTTAACCATAAAATTAATTATTGGTGACAGTAGTAAACAGAAATAATCCACAGAGATCACTGCATTTTTGTTTAAGTGTATGATAATACGGAAAGATGACACAGAACAAAAAGATTTGAGCATGTTTAATTCTGTTTGTGGGCAGTGTTCAAATTCTTGGGCTTTAAATTTGAAAGGTTAAAAAGCTTAATAGGACTAATTAGGTGGTCTACTTACATTATCCAGTAGGGATACTTTGAGGCATTACAGAATGTCTCCTGTGTTGCCCGAGATACAAGCCAGTGAAATCGAGATGAGGGTTTGTTATTGGCCGGAACCAATTATTTCTGCTGGGAGAAAAGATCAATTTGTGATAAGAATTATAATCAAATAATAGGGATAAGAATTTGAGAAATTTTGACCTTAGAATAAGTTAATATTTTCCTTGGAAAGTTTAAATACAGCCTTTATTTTATTGTATTTTATAAGGGAAATTGATAATAATTTTAAAAGAGGTAATTTTCATTGTCTTGGTGAACAGAAAACACTAATAAATTAATATTCTCTTAGAGCAGGGTTTGAACTCATCTGCCCATGTGTACATAACAATGCCAAATACCCTTTTCTCAGTTTACACAGAGTCTTGCATGCCACAAACCCTGCTGGAAGAGAGCTCCTGCAGAAGTGCTGGTGCTTCTGCCCACAGGCTCACCTTTAATTGCCCTAGGAAAGAGATCAGTCAAGAGACTCACACTCGAACTCCATTAACTCTTCTGCCTCAAAGAGTGTTCCTTACTGGCTTCTACATTTCCCTGTTTTTGTTCCACGTGGCAAAACCCATCATCTTTTCCTAAAGAACAACATCTGGGTGCTGGTTCAGTGATGCTTAGAGCTGTTTTTAGCAAAGAGTACTAATTTCTCAGGTTCACAGCCCTCCTGCACCATGCGATTCCTGCATGCCAAGGCAACAAACCTGTTTGGATTCACACATAGCACGGATCCAGCCCACAAAGACAGCTTGGTTATTTCCTGTGAGACCCCACTGGACTCAGAACATGCAGCATCATGTTCTTTCCTCAGCTCAATCACCCACAAGTTTCAATGAGATTTTAGCTTTTTATTTCCCTTCAGTCAGTGCGAAGTCAGTCTGATCTTCAGTCTCACACTCTCTTTGCAGTGGTTCTGCCCTATTTTCCAGGCTATTCAGCTTCACTGTCTCCTTGCTTGCTCCCCTTTATCTTCCCTGTTCTCTTGAGAAAGTCTCCACTGCAGAGCCTCCTCCGACAAGGGCTGGGACAAACCCTGCACTGCTAAACTGGGGGACAGATAACAGAGTTTATGGGTGGTCACAGGGTTGGTTTAAGCCCTCATTGCTGCAACTGTAAAAATTTTACTACTAATATATGCCTTCTGACTGTGTGCTAAGATAATGGAAGATGAGAACTGGATGCAAAGGGGCATTTCATCTCCAGCTGCATTTCAGCTTTGGAGAGTGATGGCAGAGTGGGATACCATTTGCAATATCCCTGGTGGATTTAAGATAGAGAGTTTATTATAATTTTAAACATGTTTTAATTAACAAATTCTTTTGTAAGCCACCGTCAGCAGCGGTTTCCATGGTTGCTGCTATCGGATATTGCAGAGCACAAAGTGGGGCTGCAGCAGCAGGGGGAGGCCACACACTGTGCTGATGGGGAAAGGGATCACTGCTGCCCACCAGGCTGAAGGGGCAGAGTAGAGACTGGTTTTGTGCCCCTGTCCCCTCGGCAGGGATCATCTGCCAGGAAGGCATCAGGAGAATGGTGCCTCCTGATCTACCCTCAGCTAGCCCCACTGGGTCCTCCTGTAGCCCCACTGGTGTGAGATCAGACCTACACTTCCTGTGGGAGAACAGCCACATTCAGTGCTGCCCCACACCCCAGGAATGTCCCCACAGCTCCCTCATAGCAGAATGGGTACCGGCTTTAATTTGTTCATCTCCAGCCTTCAATCGAACAATCTACAGTAGGTCGACTTTCTGATGGGAACTAAGGGCGATTCTTTAATTAGATTTAAGAACTGCAACACTTGAAGTTAAATCACGCTTAGAAAGATGAAAATTGAAAAATTATAACTAATGGGATTTACAGATGATTTCCTTTAAAAGTAAAAAATTATTATTACACACATGTACCCCAAGGACCTTTCAATAGCTGTTAAAAATATTCCTCTTAACAGCAGACAATGAAAATATATCCACTTATATGGAAAGATGAACAACAAAGCTTCTGCTAAGACATTTTTTAATAAGAGTAAAGATTCCCAATTATAGACTGGAGCCTGCAGTCCCTTCCACCTCCTCCTCCATTTCAGATTCTGTATTTCCTTAGGAACTGAAAATGATGTCACACCTAGGTAACAGTGGGGCCACATGTCTGGGTTCTGACCTAAGTGACATTGATGAGGCCAGATGTAAAAAGGGACATTGAATCCTAGCTCAGCTACATGCAAGTAAAGTGAAAACAAGACCTGAAATATTTGCCCTACTGCAAAGTAGTATTTCAACCCAAACTTAAAACTATCTAAAGAACTTAGACCTCAACATGTATTACAAAGGAGGCAGGTATTATACTTTTAGGTAACCTCTGCATCACTGGGGATTTCTTCAACAGTGACAATAATGGACAGAAATTACTGCTTATGGTTTAACTGTAGGGATAATGCTAATGTCAAGGTTTTCCCCCTGTACACCCAGGCACTCTCTTTTACATCACATTCATCTCTTCTGACACAGCCCCCAAGGCCAAATGACTTCAACAGGAGCAGATACAGACTCAGAATCTGCTCCATGGGAAAGATCTGTTTGCTTAATTAGGTGCCTAAAAATTGAACTTGTAAAGATATTCTAGCTGCAATCAAACACTGACCACTGCACAAGGCTTTTTTGTGCCATTCCTTTCCCACCTCTGGTTCGTGGAAGTCCACTGCAAGGGCTGAACCAAACAAAGTCAAACAAAGGTATCAAGTGCCAGCACCTACACTGGTGGCAGAACTTGCAAACACACCCACTTGAGGATGCTTTGCTGAAATTCAGGCCCTGTTCCTTTGCATGTGGCATGTGGAAACTGCAGGGGATGTGATGAATCAGGTAGGAATTCTTCACTAATGTACTTCATCAGCAATTTGAATAACATTTTTGTATATCTGTACAAAATACTATGTCTCTTACAGGAGTCTCGAAGATGTTCTGAAAGGAAGTATTTTAAGTTTTCCTTCAAGTGTTCATAGATAACAACATTTATTGTGAATTTTGTGGTCATACATGCACCTTAAAGGAATTAGCAGCAAATCCAAAAAGACACAGAAATCTGTTCTGAATCCACAGACCAAAATGAAAATGAGGAGCATGTTTGATGACATAAATAGTGATATAATAAAAATTCTTGGACAAGACAGAAGAAGGACAAAAGCTATTGGTTTTCACACAGATTATGTTAAAAAGTTTCATACAGAACTGGTAAAGGAAAACAACCCATGATGACAACTTAGCATCTTTTACCTAGCAAGGCACAATTCTTGCACAATTCAGGAACCCAAAAGTCACTAGCACACACCAGCTCTTTGAGGGTTTATTATATGCAGCAGGATAACTACTGCACTTGCAAGAGTTAGATGCCCTGCCCTTAAAACCAGTGGCAACCTTGGCAGAGAAGCCAAAATCTGCTTATTTGAATCCTTGCTCAGACATGATGGTTTTCCTGTCTCCTCAGTAGGGGAAGATACCAAAATCCTGCTACTGCTTTCTGCCAGGCACCTTTTTCCAGTGCTACATTTATTTCCCAGCAGCAGCCATAAATTTGATGTTGCAGCAATAGAACAAACAGTTTGTTCTAGTCAGGGTTTGCCAGGCAGGAAAAGTTGGGTATTTCAGCAGCTTGGTGTTCCTGGGTCAGCTTGTAGAGGGAAAAATCCATCAGCTCAGGAGCCACAGAACACTGTCACAGCTTTCCTTTCACAGAGTGCATCATTAAAAAAAGGTTTTGCTTGACTAGGTAAGGCAATATTTGAAGACTCTGGAGAAGATACTATTTGGAAGTTAGACTACATATAATCATTACAGGTAGCGTTGTGATACACAATGTGACAGATTTACAAACTGATTTCATGCCACTGCCACTTCAGGCCCAGGAAGAACGCCTTGGCGGCTATGAGAAAAGCTTATCCATTTACTCTCCTGAAAACCCAACAATCTGCCGTGTACCAGGGACTCTCTTGGGGTGCATCCTCTTCATTCACAGACTCTGATAAGGGTGCTCTATCAGTACTTTTAACTTCATCCCAAATTAGGAATGCTTTCAAATTTGAACAGCATTAAGGAGCTTTCTTGCTCTTCCTGGCAGCCTGCAGTGCAGAAGTGTTAACTCAGGAGTTTATTCTACAATGGATACTAATGACATTTAGTGACATGATGGATATATCCTGGCTTTGCAGTGTATAGATGATATCAGAATACAAACCTTATTTCTTGTTTCCCTAATATGCTGCACATGGATCAGTGTTGTCAGCAGTCTATCTTCAGTATTTTGATTAATAATATTAATGTGGTGTTCTAAATTGAGTTATTGTGCACATTTCTGATCATATTTATGCTAATAGTCGGGTGTTTTTTCTTTTTAATTTAAACTTTTATGAAAGCATTATTTTGTGACCAGCAGATTTACTTTCATAGGCTATGTTCTTTCAAAATGAAGGCAAGATTATCAGAATCAAAAATAACTTTATTTCCTCTTTAACTGAGAAAATATATTTTAGAGATTATTTTAAATCTTATCCTATTCTCCCGTTCACACGTCTGTAGAACATACAAGCAAGAAGTCCCTCAGCTCTCCTCTTGACATGAGGTCAGAGGACACATGGATTTCCCAGCCAAGAACTAGTCCAGTTTAGGAGTTTTCTTTTTTTTGCATTATGCTTCAAATGAAGCAATTCCAGGCTAATGACACCTAATAACTCATCAGCATGCCTTGTAGCCAACATGTTCTCACTCAATGCCCAAGATGTGGGATTTGAAGATGGTAACTCTCAGCCTTCATGAACAAACAGGTTTAAAAGCACAAGTCAAGACAGGCTTCACAGCAGTTCAATATGGAGACTGAAAGAAGAAAACACCGAAAACGTGTTTGAGATGGGTCTATCTCTCATTAAGCATCAAAGAAGCCCTAACAAGACCACACTGGTAGTATCCACAGTCCCTGTTAAGCAAAGATCTGATTTCCTTCCAGTCCAAGAACTGGCTCATGACATCAGACTGTAGTCTTCCTAAGGCCACGGTGAGGGCAGGATTATTTTCTATGCTCACTAATTGCAGAAATTTGCTCTCCAGCTTCAGGCATCTGAAGGGCATGATTCACAGTGTCAGCAGGAAATGACGAGGCTGTCATGCTCCTCCTGGCAGCAGGAGGAAAGATGATGCAAAAGTGATGAGAAGACTGAGGGCCATGAGGATGACTCAACCATGATGCTTTGGCACATCAAAGACAAGCCATGTTTTTACACATACAGACAGGAACAGGAAGTTCCACCCCTCACCAGCCAACACCTAAAATTGTCAAGTGTCCTAGCTGCCTCACTGAGAAAAAAAAAGAGAAAAATTAATTTTGGAGCTGATTTTAGTAATAGTTTTGCAAATCTACTTTTTTTTTTGTTTGTTTCTTCAGTCCTTAGGAACAGAACTTTTCTGGAAGGTTGTAGATGTAGAATGAACCATGTGTGGAAAGCCTGACATTTTTTCTCAAACACACAAAAAGGAAAGAATGTAGAAATTGTATGAAAACCAGTCCCACTTTCTTCTCCCACTGAGCAACAACCAACCACTCAAATCACTAAAAAAAACAATCTGCAATTTTCTTCCAGATGAAGAGCGCAGCGGCTTTTGATACATGTGCACCTAACTGTGGCTTTCTGTGAGCACAATTAATATCTCTAATGCAGCTAACAAAAGCAAAGCTTTTTAAAGATACAAAGCTGAAAAAAGGGATCTAAGGCTGAGCGAGCGGAGAGAGGAACAAAACGCAAAAGCAGCTCCAATGCTTAAGGCAACCTACACGCACACCATCTATAGATGAGTCTCTTGCTATGAAATGCATTTATATGGATCATTATCTTCACATGATACCTAGGCATTCCAGAAGCATTCAAGTGACCACATTATGCACGGCTCAGCACACCGCTTACGTACGCACGTGGGTGGCTTTAAAGAATCCTGAAATTATGTCAACACAATGGGGAAACAGGGGGCTTCCCATCGAAGGAGAGAAAGAACAGCAGAGCGTGCATGCAGAAGGCTGGGCCCGTCCTATCCTTTGTGCTGGACATAAAAAGCAAGACTCGTAGATGAAGTTAAAAACATCATTTTAACTCAATGGAGGACAGATGTTGAAAATATCAATCCTGCCCATACGCAAAGGATTTCATAACCACCTTTGCTGTGCAGCTGAGTTTGTACAGGGAGAAGCCGGGAGAAGGCAGCAAGAGGAAAACAATTAAAAAAACTTTTGTGTAGGCGTGGGAAGGGGGAGATGGCTGTACAAGCAAATTGCTTTGAAAAATCAGCTGGGTGATAGGTTAGGGCTGAAACAGAAATTTCTCTAAGCTCTGCAGTGCAGCAAAATCTGGGAACTACAGCAGAAAAAAAGACAGGTTGACTTTACTAGAAGTTGCCCAGTCATGTCCCTGTGCAGCTTCCTCACCGAGCTCCCACCTGGTCCAAGAGCCACCTGGACCTCCTTGCCACTGCCAGGCACCATATGATGGCGAGACAAGAGGCATTTTGCTATTCTAGCTAACTAGGAAATCCTAGAACTAACCTCAGAAAGCACTCTCAACTCCCATCTTACAAACCTCTGTCTCCCTGATGTTTTTAAACTCTATTTAATGGAAACTCTTTAGACAGGCTCCTACAGCCTGTGCCTGCATGGCACACATCTGGGGACAGAGACTGGCTCTGTGCTGTCACAGGGAACTGGTTCCTGCTTCCTGCTGATAAGGAAACACACTATACATTAATCTCCTTTTACAATATCGTATAAAACCCTAATTACAACCTCATGCCTCCACAACAAATGCATCACACATTTAATTCATGCACAAATGTCAGCCCTCAACAAATTTTTTAATGTGGTTGAGTTTGTAATTAAGGGTTTGCTTTGTTCGGCAAGTGAGGTATTAGGGTGTGACCATGGAGCCCAGTTCTACCACTATTTCCTGCAGGCTTTTTCCAGATATAAGCAAAACCAGGACAACTGACCAGATACATTAAGAAGATCATCTGCATGGTCAGAGGTCTCACAGACCTACTTCTGGAACAGAAAACCCTTTGTGAGCCCTGATCAATAGAAATAACCAGACAAGCACTTCATTTGAACACCGAGCAGATTTACCAGTCCAGGTAACCATTAATCCATGTGCTTCTCTCTCTCTTTCTTTGCGTCATTTCAAAGAGAAATGGACCTATCTTTCTTCTTTTTATATGTAGTTAAAAAAAACCAAAAAACAAAACAAACAAAAAAAAAACCCAAAAAAACCAAAACAAAGAAACAAACAGGATCTTTGGTGGTAGTGCTTAAAAAAGATTTTTAAATTGGGTAAAAAGGACACACAGTACAGAGCTTACACCTGTCGGTCACTCAGCCAGCAGCAGCCTTTCATTAGCCCAACACAGATCAGTCCTGAAAGTAGGAACTCAGATCTTATTTGGAATTCACAAGAGTCTTCTTCTGGGTTGGTATTCACCTCTAGGTGCTCCGACAGTTTTTCGACAACCCAACACATGAACTTTGCTATTAGCTAATGATCTTTGCTGAAACACAACCAGAGCCCCACACAAAGTCCTTTAGGATCTCAAATGTTAGTACCATGTCTACTAACAACACTCAACTAAAGACTTGGGACCCACTGCAGTGTTAAACCCCATGAAACCTTCCTATTCTTGGTTCTTCTTGCATGAACCGCATTCCCTTGACTTCAGGATAACAGACACATTTCCAGCAAATAAAAACAATTCTTCCAGTTGTAATGATATTCCAAACTTCGCAGTTCCGTGGTGGAAACTGGAGAGAAGACTCTTCCATTACCATATGGAATAAATTCACTGATTAGGCAAGAAAAACATTTTAAATAAAGCAGGACACAGCACAGGTGATTTTTCACCTGTACACAGCCATGGAACAATTTTTAAATGACAAAGTTATTGCAGTAGGTGGTCTTCTGGATTATCAGAAATGAACAGACTTCACATCACACTCAAGCAGACTGACCATGACTGTGACTCTTGGATAATCAGCCTTTGAGCTGTAACACGTGAGATGAATGTAGGGAATGTCACTGGAGAGGCATACAACAACACATACTGCCCTTGTTAGTCACATGAGATCCCACCCTGTCATATCCAAAGCACTGAGGATAAGGAGCCTTTGGAATGCTTATATGGAAAATATTAAATTATGAATAAAACACTTTGCCATCAGCAATGACAGTGAAGGAGGCAATGTTTTATGTCAAAATTTAAGTCCACAAAACCCAAGAAGTAAAAAAAGCCTCATTTTCATAAACCAAGTAATTAGATTAAACCAAATATGTAGTAAATATATATTTAATAGACTTTATCTCATGTAATCATGAGAATGACAGACAAGAACCTCCAATTTTTTTTGAAGTGGCAGACTTATCACAAGCCTAATTTCAATGAGCCCACTGGAAAATAAATACAACAGGAAGATAAAGAAAAAATTATTAGCTTGTAAATGTTCTTCATGTAAAATGTATCAAGCAAGAAAGAGCATTTAAGATCTGGATATGAAGCAAAGTTATTGCATGTGTGGCTTAGTGGGTACACTAAGAAAAGTTGGATTTGTGCTGTATTGCAACACAGGTTCTGCACAGACAGCTGCAATCCTTCGAGCTGTATGGAAGATATTGGATAAAAGTCCAATCAATGACTGTAAGAAGGGAAGAAGCAAAAGGGAAGCACAGGAAAATTTAATTAGGTTCCTACCCAGGCTTATGACATATACTATGGCAGAATTTATTGGCCAAACTGACCAAGGTTCCATTGTCCAGGAAACAGACTGAAAATGTGCAAGCCGGTATCTCAAAGGCCTTTTAAGTTAAGAGTTATTAGGTGAAAAGAACAGAGTAATAAGACAGTGGGTGTGGTTATTTCTAGTCAATCAGAAGAGACAATGACAGTCCTCAATCTGCTTATCTACAGTCCATGTTGCACTTCCTGCAGGACAAACTGACCAGAAATTCTGCCTTGAATCTTTTGGGAAACAGTCACCAAAATCACAGAAATCCACCAAGACTAGTTGTTTAGTTAGTTGAACCATCTTTTCATTAGTAGAATTATTCTGCATCTATCATCTTCTACATGATTATAAATGTAGGTGAAACAATCATTACAAAACAAATTTCACTGGAACTACTGAGATTTTCCCTCAATAATGACATTGACATTGCATACAATCACTGGGTCTTGATTAGGGGACAAACACTTTTAGAGATTGCTTTCTTAGACTGTTGGGATTTAAGCCTGCCAGAACATAAACTCGAAGAACAGTATTGACCTATATGATTGAGGCTAACATAACCTTCAAGATGTAAAGCAGGGCTTAGCAAAGGCAGAGAAAGTCACTCTCTATATCTGGTATCAGTCTGGGAGCCAGAGCACCGGAACCAAGGATACAGACAGTGCTGAAAACTGCTCCTCTCTAGATGCCAAGTAGTCGAACTGTTACCCTTGGAAAGCAGAATCAACAGAAATCAGAATCAACATGGAGTCTACTGACCAGGAGGAAAAAGAAAGGATGCTGCAGTCTTGATACTCTTTTATCACGCACTCAGATTGCTGAAGCCATTTCCTTATAGGCTTTGCCATTAACAAAGGTGGTCTCTTTCTTCTTCCTTGCCTCAGTAAACATTACTGGTAACTAGCCAAAAAATGTTTCTCGAGAAATCTTTTTATTCTGAATAGGTTAGCAGAAATCCATGGCTTGGATATGACACAAATGCATATTGTCAGTGCAGGAACCCTACTGAGCAGCAGCAAGCAAGACTGTCCACACCTCTGACACCAGAGAGAAGGGACATGTCACGCTTGCCACAAGTATGTTGGTCTATGAGCATTATGCCACAGTGACAATTGAAAAAGCCGTGATCAACACTCTCCCTAAAAATAAAGCAATTCAAAAATGTCACTTCTGTTGTCACAGTTGATGTCACTTAAGTGTCACTTGGAGTTAATATTAGACTAATCAAGCCAATTATAGAGTACTTATAGTATTTAATAGCCTCTTGGATCCGACTTTTGATACAAAAATCTGCATATTCCTTGATGTTTTATGAATTTAAACCAGTTCAAAGCTCAGCTCCAACAGAGCGAGGAGTGTGCGAGGTGTTGAGAAAAACCCCTCCACTGTTCAAGCAGAAAATGATGTGTCACTTTACCAGCCACAGTGGACTTTTAGCATTGACTCAACATGAACAGCTCTCTCACCACACACTGAGCCCCTCCAGCCCCTCTGCTGGGGGCCAGAGTCTTATGAAGGATTGGCTTCTGCTGCTTCATTTCAGAGGCAGCAAAGGCTCATGGACAAAGCAATGCAGATGGATGGAAATGCTCAGGCACAGAGACACCTCCCTCACCCAACAGGCACCCCAGCTACTTGTTCAGCCACACAGCCAGGACCACCTGGCAGCACACTGCAATCCCTGTCTCTATTCCCACACTGCAGTTCATCTATCCCTGGGGATGAGGTTTGCCTGGAAACCTGCACGCTGCCGCTCCAGAGTCAGAAGAGGCACTTCAACACTCCCACTCATCTGCTGAGGAAGCAGAACTGGGCAGAAATTTTTCTGTGACATCTATTTTCTCCTTTCTTTAGTACGGAGGCTAATGAAGAGTTTCATGTACACATAATTGTCATGCACAGCAGTTTAATCTCCCTACGCAGTGTTCGTGGTCTAAACAAAGAAGATACATTGATTCTCACAAAAATTAATTGTTGGGGCATAAAACAGGCAGGAGGGAGGGACAGCAATGTTATTTCCTCAAGGAAGAAAACCATACCTTCGGGATAACAGGTGCCCTTGAGGGAAGGTCAGAGCAAAAGCAGCGGCTGTCAGGAAAGTGACTTTGCCATTTAATAAAATGCAATTTAGTAAATGCAGACATGAAAACAAGTTGGTACAAATTCACATTTTCTTAATTCCTTCAACCCCAAAAGGTAACACTCCCCTTCCTGTTAGAGCACCAAGAGCAGAGGCCTTGGAAGGAATGGACACCAGAGGCTCTACCCTAAGCACTGTCCCCAGCCCTTTCTCACATATGGCCCAGTGCTCATTTCTCCTGCGAAGGATGCACCCCATGGCCAGCCTGGAGGTCCCTGCTCCCACTCCCTCAAGTCAGGCTGCTTATAACATGCCAATCCTTTCCAAACTTTTTATGAGCAACAAACAGGTGAATTTACTGTTTCATTGGGGAGAAAGAAAAACTCACTACATTGGCCAGTTTTATTTTAAAAGGGATGGGTGTTTTGAATATTTGCAGCAGTCCAGGGAGACAAATGGGTTGGATATGGCCAAGGGTGTACGATACAGACATTTATCATGCGCACATTTATAAGCTATGTGTGTGCTTTATAGCATAATTAATCAGCAGTTGTCTCCTATTCTGTACACAAAGGCAGCCTCTCATCTTCCCAGGCACATTCGATAACTAATTTATCTCCTTGTGCAATCCAAATAACCTTATCCCTGTGGAACGACCTGGGTGAAGTAAAAACTCAAAAGGGACACTGTAAGCGCTGTCCTTGCACATCCTCGGTCCTGCACGTTGAATCTCTGCAGGCTCCAAGGTGCACCCACTGCCACATACACATACAGAAATATGTGTAAGACTATGAATACTGACTTGAGCAAAAGAGAAAGAAGGGGAAAATTGTATCCTCAGGGAATCATTGCCGTTCTTCAGCTCTCACCACCAATGCTGCCCCTCTTTTTGTACCTGATCCTGACTCTTTAGAAGGGAGTCATAATCCAGAGAACAAGCAGCCCTCCTTCTGAGCTCATTCAATTAAAAGTCAGGAGACACAAAACATACAATTACAAAAAAATACAACAGACAAATTTGGGGATTTTCCCCATGCAAAAAATCTCATTTGTATCATACACAGAACAAAAGTATTCAGCGTGATGTAAGTGCACTCTTTGTAATTGTAACTTGCCACATTTTCACTATTTCTTACTCTGTATTTACTATTCTGTTTTGCTGCTGCAGAGTTTCCTCTGTTGCAATCAGTGTGGGTGTCTGGAGTGTGAGCTGTTAAGATTTCTGCTCCTCCCCTCACATCAATATGCTGGCAGTTATCATAAGCAGCTACAGTGCAAATCCTGGTTAGAGATTTGCAAGATCTCACACAAAAATATAAGAGTTGCTAGATGGAAGAATTATTTTTCCCCTTTAACAGAAAGTTTAAGAAACATGTACATACACTTTAATGGGAATAAATAAACAAAAAAAAGGTGCCAACTCTTTGTGGGTTTATATGCCTTATGTAAGCAAGACAATGTAGTGAAACATCCACTGAAACACTATTCTTTAAAATTAATTTAGAGGAGAACTCAATGGACTCGGAAAAGGCAAAGAATATGTCTTATGTGGAAGTGCTACGCCCACGTAAAGTAAAGGAAAAAATACCCGTCACATTTCGGATATATCCTTTCCCTTAATATGCAAATAAAAAGGAAAACCAAGATAATTTTAAAAGAAAGAGATCTATGTATTTATATTTATTTGTACGTACTGCTCTAGATCAACCCATAATTGACCTTGCTTTGTAGACAATCGCTTACAAAAGGTTGACTTCTCAAGAAATTAAGAGGGCTCAGACAAAAATAAAATGTTATTTTTTCAGCAGAGGCCAAATCACGGCTTGTCATGTAAAACAGCCCCATATTACCTTCTACTTTGTTCCCTTCTCGTGGATGCCTCACAAAGCACTTCCATTTTACACAAGGGCGCACCCAAAGTTCAGATAAAGAGGAATCCTGCAATTGTTCTTTATTTAGAGGGCATGAAACAAGCATCAACACAAGACAAAAAAATCGGATGTTTTTTAAGGAGCATTAAAGAGGAGCAATGCCGGCAGCTTATGTACTTTTTTGTGTATTTTAACTGCAAAATACCAGCACACAGGCATTCCTCACAGAACTTGTGTGAATTTTATCAATGGATCATTTCCAGACCCTCCAACATTTCATCTCTGCCTTCAGCAACTAATGAGTTAAAGATGATAAATAGCATTAACAAAGGAAAGAGGATCTTTCCTTTGTTTCCCAAAGAATGCGGAAGCTTGAATTCTGACAATGTGTTTTTTATATTCAGTGAAGTTCCCTAAGTGGACAATTTTGCTTTTAGCTTTGTTTATTATTTTACCTTAAAAATAATTTATGCTTTGATTATCCAGAAGGCAACCGTTCTATAAAAGTAATTAAAATTTTTATTTCCTATTACTGATTGTATCTGTGTGTGTGTTTTTCCCTTGTAGAAAATTAAGAGGAAAATGTACACCAACACCTCAAAATCCATACAGTCTCTGACTTCATTTCATGGAGAAAGTCTTACCAGGGCAAAGGAGAATTATATATAAACTCAATCATAACTAGTCATTAAATATTAAGCCACCAAATATGCATCTGAACAGCATTTCAGATGTTAAATTTGTCACTGATAACCTGAAAAGGGCCCGAATAAACCACTCATGCCACAAACAAAAAAGAAAAGGGTTTTTGGTTTGTTGGTTTTGTGTATAAATTATAAAAAACAAAGCTTGGTCCTACCATCTCTCCTTATGCTGGTTAATATTTAGGTCTTCAATTAATTCTGAAGGGATTGTTTCACAAAGTCAGGAGAAAAGGATTCATTGAGCACAAACAGCACTAGTCATAGCTTCACACACCAATTTCACAAAGAAATGTCTCAATGATACAAATATTGTATATATTCATAACAGAATTTACTGAACAGACTATAACTTAGCAAAATATCAATAAAAACCATTGACTCAAGTATCTGATTAAAAACACAGAGCATTTTATTGTTCTTTTAAACCTGTCAGTTATGAGCCTTATTGACCTTTTCTGTAATGAGGGGGCAAATGTTCTGTGTTATTTGGAAAACAAAATTACCAGAAGTAACAGACAGCAAATTTCCCCAAGAAAAATGGTTCTGTTTTCAAAAGTTATTTGCAAATGTGCTCACATTTTAAAATTAAACCCATTTAACTAGTAAAATCTGTACATTTATATTTGAAGTCTAAATGATTTTAGCTTTACACTGCAATTCTATCAGAAAGATAAGAACAATATATTAAAAAAAAGACAACTATCTGCAAGTACAGCCTTGACTAATAAAAGGGAAAAAAACCCCGAAGTTTTATATGAAGTGCAGTTTTGCCCGTAAATCTTTTTTCTCCCCTTCAAGTTTCCCATACCTTTAAAAAATAATTTAATTTCTACCTCTTAGTGTTGGACACTATTAGAGAAAGAAAACATCTGAGGAACAAATGTTATAAATTTTATGCTTTTAAATTATTCCACATAGTCAAGCTATTAGCATGTCCATTCACAGCCCAGTTCAACACAGGTCTGGTCGAAACCACGCGGTACCATTTTAAGTGAGGCACCTGCTCTGTCAGTGCACACACTCAAGGACAGTGTCTCGGTATGGGGAAGGGAAGAAAGCAGTTCAGCACGGGGTTTATTCAGTAAGGGGGTTTTAAGTATGGGGTAAGTCAAAGGCAAATTGTATTTTAAGTTTTCAGTGAATGTAGGGGAAGAGTAAGGTGTGTCCATTCTGCTCAGGAGGCTGCCTGCTGAAATCCCATAAACTGGCTTATGCAGCACTTCCAGAAACAACCTGCTCACACCTCTGCTGTTCCCTTCCACCTGATGTGCCCTTATCTTGCTGAAAAAACAGATGCAACCTGATTCTCAGCCGAGGGCTTTACTGTAGTGTATACAGCAGACATCATGCTTCCCTATAGAATATGGTGTTCCTCGCCGTCAGATACTGTTGGTGATTTGCATATATAGTAATGGAAGAATAAGAAAGGCAGAGAAGTAACTGCTCTGTCTCTTTCTTTCCAAGGAGTTACACTATCTTTCTGCACATTGCTAAACTTTCAACTGGAAAAACGCAGAGGGTGGAAGCAGCCGAAAAGGATCTGGACCCGATACCAGGATTTCCCCACCCCCCTTCCTGCGTATCTGTGACAAGCTAGCAGAAGTGCATACCTCTACATTTAAATACAAATAAGACTACATTGCAAAGGAAGTGCACACAAGGACAGATGTTCACATCTCATACTGGACTGCAGGCAAACCTAAACCTTTATGACAGGAATACATCTGATACAGAACCAATTATAAAGACTTTTTGCCACACACTGTGACCACAAATATTTTATCACTACTTTTGCAGAGTAATCTGCAATTAAAGAGATAGCATAAAGAATGAAATATTTTTAGGTCCTTCTGGTATAACCCACCCCCTGAGTTAAATACTGACAGCTAGAGAAAGAACACGCAGAGCTATGTATTCAGAGGCAGCACCGTGAAACATTCAATTAAAACTGCGAAGCATCGTCTTGAAAAAGGGGATACAGCAACTACATTTCCCACCAGGAGCCAGACCTCACCTCAAGTGATACACTACATGCTCTTCTTGCAAGGTGGAATATTTCTTCCTTCCCATGCCAAAAAGAAAAAAAAAAAATCAGCAGAGGAGGAAACACTTACCTTAATTTCTTTTTGGAAAAAAAAAAAAAAAAAAAAGAAAAAAAATAATAATAAAAGACATCAACAGAAGAGGCGGGTTCCAGCACCTTGAACAGCAAACGCATCTGAGCAGACGCTGGCGAGAGGAGAGGAGAGGAGCCGTGAGGCAGCAGCGAGCGCGGCAGGGGCGACGGTGGCCGTGCCCCCTTTCCCGGCAGCAGGCATGACAATGCACGAACACCCCCTCCACGGCACAGCAGGCAACTGTAGCCAGGAGACAGAGGTGCTTAAATTAGAAAACCGCTGCCAGAGGAAATAAACGGGAACCACAGCGACCCCCTCGACCCCAGCAGCTATCAAATCCGGGAAGATATAGTGCACATCTGTTTTACGAGGCCCCCGGGGAGCTCCAACTCCAGCTACTTACCCTGTCTGCATTATTAATAGATGTTAATGGCGCCATTATATCGAAAAGAAGCCTCTTCCTCTTTATGTTATGGAAATTCCAAAATTCCAACTTAGGTTTGTTTGTGGTTTTTTAATTAAAAAAAAACCCCAAAACCAACAAAAAACCAGAAGCAAAAAACCCTGCACACCATGAGACAGCAAACAGCTTCTTGGTCCTGCAAACTGCAGAGCTGCACCCTCTCCTTTCACCCTGCCTTCCCCAGCCATCCTCAATATACTGATTTGGTAGACAAAATCGATTCAAAGCAGCAAACAACTGCAATAAAGCAAACTGGCAGACAAAGACTTCCTGCCATAAGGCAACTCCTGAATACACAATTTTCTTTTTTAATAAGGTTCTGAAATTTTTCAGCTAGAGCACATACATTTATTCCCATGCAAACGATGCAGTGTAAAGAACAGCATAATTCCACAACATTCGGATTTTTCTTAACAAAATACATGGTTTATTTCTTCAGCAGAAGTTACCTGTCACCTTAAAAAGTATTATTTAGACTGACTCGATGATAAAGTATCTTCTGTCAAGCCTTTGATTTAGTTAATGAATAAAGGAATGTGATCCTAAAGTATCCCTAGGCTGTGTTTTGTTAATGCCTGGATTTCCTCCGGGTGCATTCATCCTCAAGGTAGGTGTACTGCAGTCTGCACCAAAGTGTCAAAAGACCTTCCACAAAAGATATTGACCTATTTTAATCTGATCCATGTATAAATGCAATGGAGCTACCACTGGGAATAAAGTGAACCAAAAATGTATTTTTAACCCTTTTATAGCACCGTACGCAGGAGGAACAAACGCACATCAACAACAAACATACCCTCAAAGACTGTACGAGAATGCAGTTTGCTTTAACTGGATCTCTTCCACTGGTGTTAAGAGTCATGTGAAATGCTACTTCTTCTGCAGAGAGCCAGGCACATCTCTGCACTTGAGCATAGCTATCAGATAATTTTGACCAGCTAAAAAAAATAAAAATCCAGAAATGCCAAAACACTAGGCTTCCCCAAGCCTGCTTTTACTCTGCTACATAAGATACCAATTTTAACTCAAAAAAAAAAAAAAAAAAAAAAAAAAAAAAAGGCACCTCAACGCCTCAAACTGCAGAGGAAAAGAAAAAGCCATCCTTAAGGATGGAAATACCCCAGCACTAATTGCACGATGAAATTTTTGCATGTGTGGGGGGTAGGCTAGGCAGAGCGAACGTGTCAAGAATCACCTTCTTGTGCTGCAGATGCATGCTGCAGCTGTTTGCTGGCTTTCCACAAATGAATGAAAAGTGCCGCTAATTCTTCCAAGACAAATGTAACCGATTGGCTTTGTTGCCTGCTCGCCTCTGTGGCTTTTGAGACCACGCAAGTACGCTGCAGACGCAAAATCACAGGGTCTGGCTGTATTAACTGAATTACAGACAGCGCTGATGTGATCATCTTCATCTCTCTCTCGCGCTCTCTAATTATTTATCCAGATCAAGCCTGATTGCTGGAAAATTAGCTCTCTACAGGAGGTAACCGAGCTGAAAGGTTCTTTTTACCAAGAAATGATGGGCTGGCCTCTAGCAGTACATATGCCAGTGTGCAGTTGTAAGGAAATGTCACAAGATGTAAATTTGCAAGTAGATTTCTCATCCTCCCAGAAAAAGAAATAGGACATTTTTAGAAGATATATATACACACATGTATTTATACAGACATACAAAATAAGTAACCGTCCAAATTCCTGACCCTGAACTTAAAATAATTTATTTAAAAAGGAAAGAGAGAAGATGTATATTGGTCACATCTTCTTTTCATTGCTTTACACAGTCAGTCCCACTTGCCTGTCTATGAACAAGTTCATAGTATTTCACTCGTGCAAAATTTTCACTTCTTGCCAGCAACTGCAATGAGACCAAGTTTTAGTCCCAATGCTTAGGGGAGAAAAGACAGCAGCATTTTAATCACTGTATCAAACCAACCCACAGCAGAATGAACAAAGCATAAAAAACTAGGATAATAGGGGTTTTTTTAAGCTCAAGATACTGTTTCAGCCTGTAGCAATCTAAAAGCAACTGTGAATGTAATTTTTTTTTTAGTTAAATAAATGGAAAATAAAAAGTGTTAAACCTGCGAGACAAACAAGGGTAGTTTAACAGGAATAGCTTTGAAATTATTTTCCAATTAGCAAGACTGTCATTACAAGTCAATTTGCTGTACTGCACGCATATATGGATGTACACGTTTTTAATACACTTTAATGCACGCTTTGCTCCAATTCTAGTCACATGTAGGCCAGCATAAATTTTAGTGCTAGAGAGCTTTAACTTAGCATTTGAAACATTAAACACACAAAACACGAACATTAAAACAAAGCAGCAGTATGAAACAAACATACTGATAGTGATAGCTACAACCTTTAGAACTTAATTGTTTGGAGAGGAAAGAAAGAAGCAGATTCCAGGCTGAATCTCTGCTTGCTGCACTTGCAGCAGTTTCAGCACGTCAAGCCTATCTCGATCTTTTAATTGCATTGGGTGTTATGCATGCCAGGGATGGGTGAGAATAGTTGTCAACCCACCTGACTGCAGAACAAAGAGCATTTTTTCTTCCAGCATTTGTTACTGATGCTTGAGCCACACCCTGCGTCCTTACAGAACGCGCTCTTTCTCATATTTTCCTTTTTCCTACCCACGCATAGAGACGATTTCTTCCCAATAATAAAATAATAGCCATTCTCTAGAACTACTACCCTGGGTTTCACCATTTTTTGAACCCTCTGTGGGTTTACTTTCAAGGGACCAAAGAGACCAAGGAGGACTGCGGGTATTGCTGCATTTTCCACAGTGTGGGGAGTCCCTGCACTGAGATGCCGCAGCATCCCACAACCTGGCATCCCTTGCCTTGCTTGGGATGATGCTGCCAAATGAGGGGCATCACCCTGCTCACCCAGTCATAGGAGAGGGAGGGCACAGCCTCCAGAGCATTTAAAGGCAGAAAAATAAAAGAAACCCCAATCAACCAACAAACCTAATGCTACAACAAGAGAGAAACCCCTTGCCTGGCCCTGCTACGCACCAGCCCCAAGGACCTGCCAACCTATGGGGTTGAAATACTCTGGGTGGCATTAACCCCTAATAGCTATTTGCCAAACTATGTGCTCCCTATCACACCCCCCTTCAAATCCTCCCAACAGCTGGCAGTTTGCAAGATTGAACTCCTGGTCTGGTTGGTCCACTGCTCTGCACAAAGACCCTTCTGCCTTTTTTTTTTTTTTTTTTCTCCCTGCATCCCCATTAGCACTGCAAATCACACACACTGGTCTCTCCAGAATCAGATACAAGGACAAAATCCCTTGTAGCCTGGCTACATAACACACAGAAACCTACCATGTTTTTTGCAGATTTGCATAAACAGGTGTATTCCTGCCTGGATCTATTTATAAAATGACCAAGTAATATAAAGCTAGATGCAGACAATGCAAAAACTGGTACCCACAAATCAACTCACATGCTTTTTCCTGCCTGTCTGAAAAAATCTCCTCCGTCACCTCAACAATCTCTTCCAAGAAGTCTGGAAGCAATCAAACACCATGACTTCTAACACTGCCCCCACCAACCATTTCATGAGGTGTAGCAACAACCTGGCTGTGGTTTTGGTGGCTCCCTACCAGCGGGTAGGTCCTAAGCATCTTTAGAGTCAACAAGGCAGCCCTGTCCCTCTCCATTTCCTGAAGCATCGAAGCTGCACTTTCTGATCTAATAAAAAGATGCAGGAAAGGTGGCTTTCACCAAGTCTCAGGGCAGGTGGAGTTAAAGAATGGTATGATTTAGCCTGGATTATCTTCACAAGCAGGAGTAGAGAGATTCCTCATTTTTTTCTGTTTCCCTGACATAGCACATGCATCCAATGTGCTTCCCAATCCTAGCCCAGTTGTCCAAAACAGCTGAACGAACAATGCTATGGCCTCTGTGAGGTTTGGTGTAGGGCTTTTTCTGTTTGTTTTTATTAAAAAGAGCTTTTGTTCAGCTGTTCCTTGGTATTTGATACGTTATCATCCACCAGGCACACACCACCGAAGGGAAGCCGCGGTGCTCTTGGGCTGTGGCTGAATTCTGCGTCAAACAGAAAACCGTTTGACGCAGAATCAAAGAAACTGTTGCCACTTGAACCTTCGAGATGCAGAAAAATAAAACCCTTTTAACTTCTGATCACATGATTCTTGAATAACCAGCAAGGCCAGCTTTAAAAAAAATTTAAAAAAATCTGTAATATCCCTGGACACATTAGACTGCCAACTGCTGAATGTTCTTGTTACTATTTTGAAACAGGGTGTGGGTGGAGGCACCTACTAAAGCTTTCTACTGCTACTGCCACCATTGCTGCTAATAGGGTAGGTGTTTCTAGAAATCCCTGCTCCTAAGGAAAAGCCTGAACTTGCATCTGCGCCTCTGCTGGGACACACTGAAAACAGGAGTTTATTGCACCATCTGCTATTTGCATCACCGCTGCATGGGGATGCCAGCCTGTGACAGCACCCAGGCCTGCTGCAGGCACAGTGGCAGCCAGGGAAGAACAAGATGAGCCATGAAGAGAAGTCACCAAGACTGGGATGGCCACTGAGAAACAGGCAGGCAGCAGAGTATGCGGCATTGATGTGACGGCACAGGATCCATGCCATGAAAAACCCCACATTTCCCACGAGAGAGCAGATTAGCAGCTTTCAAGGCACCTTGCTGGTGAAGGTATCACAGTATGGGAATAAGGGGGGAGGGACTCTCAGCCCAGCTCCACAGGCTTGCTCCACTGTGCATTGCCACACTCTTCAGTTGAGCCCCACCAGGATTTAACACACAGTGGCCACACATGGCACGAAATCAACAGCTTTTCTCCCCCCACCCGGGTGGCATTGAGCAGAGGTCCTGCCTGTATCTCTGGGGCAGCAGAGCTACCAGACAGCAGCAGAACTTTCCTGGTGCACTTGTCTGTGCAGCGCACTGCACCCTGCCAGGTGCCCATTTGCACGCAGGTGGAAGTGTCTACTGAATTTTTGTGGAACCTTCAACTTGTTTTCCTAACACTGCTGGATTATTTTTTAGACTGATCAACCCTGCTCAAGACTTAAGCAAATGGGTTCTACACAGTCATTTTTATGTTGCTTAAAACCCACAAGCCCCTATGAGTCCCCTGCAGCACCTCGGTGATCCACCAGCTCCCTTTTCTGACATATGCTGCATCTTGCCTCCCAGAGAACTCACCTCCCACTGGCTTTCCCTGGAAGAATCTTAATCCTTCTGACCTTTCTGAGTATAAGTCCTTCCGCTCTTTATTTTCTTAAATAATCCCTATCTCCACTTGTGGCTGAGCACACTTATTTTTTCCACTTTCCTTTCCTCATACAAATTTCAACCCTCCGTGCAAGGTTGTAAAGTTGTTGCTGTAGATCTTTGGGATTCTTTACCTCTCTCTCAACCTCCTTTAGTTCCTCTGAAATCACTTTCCTAGTTAAAAAAGCCTTGAAGCTGTTTCTCGACCATACCCAATCCTCCCATCACTTTGTCAGGAGTGCTGGACTGTCTTTTACAGTCAGAGACAGTGATGATAAATGACAGCCTCCATAATCCAGCAAGTGCTGCTGTCCAGAGGCGAAAGTCACAGGCAGATGTGGAGCCTTCCCACTGAGAACTCCACAGAGTGAAGAGGGCACATCACTCACAGCAGCAAATCCCATCCTCGCTCCGGCTGCTCAGCTCCAAGCAGTGTCAAAGCCCCCTTTGCAGGCTACAGAGCACACTGTGCTTCCGAGCCTTTTCTTGCCAGCAGATTTTGTTTTCACTTAAAACACAAAGCAAGGAAAAAAGCATCTTCTGTTATCCAAAAGAAGGCCGCATGCAACCCTGTAACACTCCCCATTTCAGCAGCTCTGATATTGACAGCCAGCTGGATAATGCATTCAAGCACTCTGGGGATCAAACCCTTTATCCAGGAAATCTGTCCCTCTTTGCTAAAGGAGCCCCTGGTGAGTAGGTTTTGAGGAGTGGAGATGCAAGCCACGCTTCCCACCTCACTCCTAACCAAAGTGGGTTAGGAAGCAGGAGTGCCAGCCAGAAGCAGACTGCCCTTCTTCCCAAAGAATCACAAACATCTTTACAAATATTAGACCTCACAGCATGCTTGGAAGAAGTCGATAAACATCATTTCTACCACCTCACCCAAGTCTTTGCTGAAAAAGCAATACTAGAGGGAAGCTTATCTATGCGTCCAAGGTCAGGCTTGGCATCTGTGACAGATTGAGCCATTTTAAGTCTCTGCGCATCCAGCCTTCAATCCTAGAATCAGACACCAGGCAGCACCTCTAACTTTTAAAGAAGAAGCATTGAAGGAAAAGAAAAAAAAAATTTACAGCCTAGCTGGAGACCCACTGGAAGATCTGAAGAGGTTGTACTTCTGAATTCAGCTGCAACATCATCCTCCCCTTTGGGAGCAAGCTCTTCCCTGCCAGTACCAGCTCCAAGCTCCTCAGGCTGTGCCCATCCTCAACAGTTCCCAGAACCAGTGACATACCAGACTGGGGTAGGGGGAAAGAAGGGTGTAACTCACACTAGGAGTGTTGGGGGGGTTTTTGTCCAGTTTTCTCTGTGGTCTTTCCTTGGCTCCCTTGGACCTGCACATCAGCCAAGAGCAGAGATGTAAAGGTACAGCCACCAGCATCTTCACCAATACCACACCTACCACAGCATGCCAAAAGTGTTTCTGCTAGCTCCAAATAAACCTGCAAGCCCTCAATGGTGGCTTGCAAGCACAGGTAGTGCTGAAGCACTGGTACTTGCTCTGGCACAGCAAGGCTGATGATCGCCTTTGAGCAACTGTGTGACATGTGTGGCACCGGTCACTGAGTGCTAGATTTTTCTTTCTTTAAGCTAGACTAATCCTGTTCTGGTAAGCTAGCTAACTCTGAGTTGGAAAGCAGGCGGTAGGAGACTCTTCGCCGGTGCCTTTTGCAGACCTTCCTCTCTCAGGAGGATGCTGTGCCAGGGGAAGGGGACACACAGCCACAATGTGGCCACCAGCAGGGAACACCTCGGCTCAACTGCAGCCAACAGCACCATTCCCCCGGCAGTGCTCTTGGTCTCTGCCTTGCTAATATTTGTTTTAAGAGGTCTTGATGAGTCAAGCTGCTCAGGATGAAAGTCCACAGCCTGCCGGCAGTGTGAGTGAGAATACAGAGCCTGTGCTAACAGAGGATGCCAGGAGTGCAAGGTGCACCTCAGCTGAGCTAATGGGACCATGAGCCAGCAGCGATGACTTGGGGCAGAGCTCACTGCTGTAAGCCCAGCCAAGAAAAACGAAGGCAGCCATTTCCCTGCAGTGTGTTCCAAAACTGTCTGCGGCATTGCTGCCTTGATAGGTAACAAAAATGATAATTTTACAACCTTTTTTTTACCCCAGTTGCACTCCAAATCTAGACTAAGTCTGTTTTAGATTAGAAGCATTCTAATTTAAGCTAACACTTTAGTAAATCTTTGAAATTAACAATTTCTTATCTGTCAGCCTCCAAAACAAACACAGGTTTTCAGCAGAACCAAGACCAGCCAAAAACTCAGCCAAAGCTATCCATCCCCAGGTGAGGTCCACAGGAGGAAGCGTGACCCATGAGGACACCAAGGAACTTGAGTCCAGCTTTGCAACTTCCCACACATAAAGCCTGAATCTTCATTCAAGACTTCCACCCTTCATGTAAGTAAGACAGAGAAATTAAATCTATTCAGCAGGAAAAACAGTCTTTCACAAAGAGAAATACCACTTTTTTTTTCCTCATCTCTACCTTCGTTGCTCAGAATTGTCCTTTTTATGCATCATGAAAAATGAAATTCCAAATTTTCAAGAATTAACAGCATATTGCTGCATTACAGAGGACCACAATCACAGGAGGGTGAACAGCTCGAGTCCACAAGAGCAGCTGTGACTTTATATCAGCTAAAGCAGTAACCATTTATTTTTCTTTATCTTGAAATTGATGGGTTTGCTTTTAAAGTTCAAAAATATTAAAATGGGATCAGACCCTTCAGTGGGAATAAAACAACAAAATCCAAGTCTCTTGGTTTGTTTAGAAAGGCCAAACTTCTTCCAAAACACTCCTAATTTTAATTGATTTATATGCTAGACAAACAGTTAAAAAGAAAAAGGATCAGACTACCAGCTATTTTTCCACCCGGTAAGACCCACTGGGCAAACAAACTCGTATTCATTATTTACCTTGGGGCAGGACCCCTACTCCTTAACCAGGTTAAGGGCCTCGTTGTGTTAATCTTTACATTAGTTCAGTGCAACGTGCCTCAAAATTAAACAAAGTAATGTCAATCCCTCTTTAGTAAGGGGGCTGGGACAAGCGACACCAGCCCCCTCCTCCCTACGCTCATGCTGTGGTATAATCTGCCACCTCCTATAAATGCTGCCATTCGTCTTTTCTTTAGATGCATTGCAGGAGTATTTCCATATAAGCCTTATTATAATAAAAACAACAGTGTGACAAACAGCTTTGCAAATAGGTCTGCTGCTCCAACAAAGCACAGACACAACACGCTGATTTGCAGCAATACCCCGCAAAATTCAGAAGTGCTACTAGTTGATTTGAAATCCAGTAAATTTAGGTGGTTGCTTTATCTTCTTCATCACGATACCTATTTCCTTAGACAAAGCTGAAGAAGTAGAACATGTGCTCAATGCCTGCAACTGTTCCCCCAATCCCTTCCTTCTCCTCCCCTCCAATTTACATTGATTACAGGTTTCAAAGTCTTAGAGATTAATTTTTAAGTTCTGTTTAAAATGCTGATTTTTACTTGTTTTCTTTTCATCTAGATCAATAATGCTCAGATGATAAATATGTACCATTTATACATTTTCATCTTATTGAATATCCTACAGCAAGCCTAAGAAAAAAATCAGTTCCTGGATAGCACTTACATTTCTCCTCTCTAGCCTATTCCCTGTTTTATCTATAACACAATACACAAGCCTGAGTGCGTTCTATTAAGGCAGACACCCATTATAACATTCAGACATTAAGTGCAGCAGAAAGGAACTGCATCTTAAAACGTTCACTGCTCATTAAAAAGTTTGTCTAATTTTATGATGACAGTTCAGCACATACATTATTCTCTGCGAAACAGTGCCCCAGTGTTAAGACATCACCACATCAGTTTTCTATTCAGTCTTCACTGAGAGATGAGAAGCCACCATTTTCTTTTTGATACATGCAAATTAAATTGTTTGTCTCTACAGAAAGTGTAAACCACGGAGAATTCTGCATTTCAGTGGCGATACTGTCACCTAGCATTAAAAACAAGCATTAATTTGTAAATCAACCTCCTCAATCGTGTTCAAAGGAAGTAATTAAGCATTTAATGTACTAACAAACCAGCACAAATATTAGTTCTGTTTCCAAGGTATCTCACAACCGTATAAAATTCCCCTCGCGCTGATGATCTGCATCAGAACAGACTCTTGTACACCATTTTCAATAGATCCAGGCTTACCAGAGTCCTGCACAAGCTATACGATTTATACTGTTTCAAATTTAGCAACACATAAATAGCTGCTTACACATATCTGGGGCTATTAGACTTGATTTTACATTCTAGAGCATTAAAAAACAACAGCGACTTGCCAGTATCCTGCCTACAAAATGCTACAAACTCTTCAATAGTCATGCAGTATTTTCAGTATTAAGAAAAAAAAGTCAAAATAATTTTTCTAGCAAGAGCATTTACCTCATTAAAATAAAGTTTTAAACAATGTCTACATTTAACTTACATAATGCACTGGGTTTGCTGTAATTATCTAGTAATTCCAACTATTCAGTAATACAGGAGACTTAAAGCACAGCTTAGGAACAGGAAGATTTGTATTTTCCAGCTACCCTGTGAAACTCTGGTGAAGTTAATTCATTGCACTGAGAAGAAAAGAAACCTCAAAACCAGTCAGGCAAAGTAGTTTAGCAGCTGTATACAGGGCTTTTCTTTCGCTCGAGGCTTTAATAATTTCAACAGGCACAATTTCACAAATCATCTTTCAAACTCTGAATAGCCATGCTGCGATAAGAACCAAAGCTGCAAGAGTCGTGGCTCTTCAGTAACGCACAAAAATCCCGATATACAGGACGGCGACTGAAAGATACATTCATTAACTTTGTTTTCCTGGCTTTAAAAAGGTCAAGTGGGATGCTGATTGCCAGTCAAGCACTTTGTTGCAGGCATTTTTATTAGACAAAAGGCTTACAGTTAGCACTGCATTGTGCCCCACCCAGCTGGCTGAGAATTGTCATCTTCTCACTCCATTAGGCTCTAGGGCTGTATCGCAATTCCCTAATTAAGCATTCCCTCCGATACATGTGTCTACCTTATGAACACACTCTGTTCTTTCCCTCCCCTCCTAAATAATCTTTTAGCAACTCAGACACGAGGAGAAAAAAAAAAAAAAACAACAAACCCATGAATGAAACAATGAAGGAACAGGATAGTACTGACCTTTTCTTGTAATAATGTCTTGCATCTCTCCTCCCTTGCTGGTTTCTTAAACTAGGAAACCACTTCTTTAAAAATTAATTACCGGAAGGAAAAAAACCCAACCCTTCTTCAAAGCACCCACTCCTCCCCAAAACCAGGGAAGCCTAAATCGGTCAATTTTTTATTCTAAATATATTTCGAGGATGAGGATTTTTCCACGCACACATCCTGCATCAACCTCACTCTATCTGCATATGACAAATGTAATGGGTAAAATAAGACGAAATAAAATGTCTTTTCTCTCCTTGCACCATGCATATATATTGACACTACGCAAATGCACAGTATGTGAAAAGAATGTTAAAAACTTCATATTCATGAAGTCCAGGTTATGAGATTTTCAATAAACACATTAATTTAACCATTCATAAGAGCAGTAAATGACAAGTTTATCACGAAAGAATGTCACATTTACTTAACCCCTATTTATGTGATTTGAGGCAGCCATACCTTATCATGAAATACCAAGTACGCGCTGTGAGAGAATATTGAAGACTGTACTAGAGTACAGAAAACATTTTCTGTTTTCAAAACCATTTAAAGTAATAAAACATTCTCCCAGGTCTCTCTATGTACACTCAGTTTAACTAAACCCCTCACCTATCTTTTAAAACATAAGCCTTACTAACACTGGCCAACAACAACATGATGCTAATACAACTCAAAATTGAACATCTCTTAGCTTGATGGATTAAAGGGAAAATAGTCAGGTAGGACAGAGTCTTCATGAGAAGGCCCAATCCTTCCCTTCCTTCTATTTTTGAAACTGATCTTAGGAGCACCCATTATTTCTCTCCTCCACAGCATCTTTTAAAAACCCCTCTTACATCTCCAGACAGCCATCATATGTATATGCAGTAGCAAGAGTTTTCAGAAATGTGGACTTCTTTTCAAGGCAAAATGCAGGCATACTGCGAAGAAACCTTACTTCTTGAACTAATATTTCCCAGCATGTATTTGACAGAGTCCTATTAACCCACAATTACTTAACCTGCGGTGAAATGCGGCCAACTCTTCCCTTCTGAACGCGCATTTAATACGTCGACGTTTCACACTGGTAAGACAGTTTTAATTCTTATTACATTAAAAAGACTATTTCCACATTAAATAAATTGAATTCGTTACCATACCTTACTTTTGCTCTGCAGCTTTCATCTGTTCCTTGACTGTTGAGTGGCATTAATGGAATCCTTGGGGTACCTACCTTCCAACGTTTTAGTGGCTCAAGCAAGGCCATAACATTGTCACAAATTACTTGAAATGCATCTCATTCTTTAACAGGGGATAGGTGCTGATAATGCAAGCACTGGAAACGCAGGCAAATTCTTTCCTAGTTACTATATATATATATATATATTTTGGTATGAAAAGCAGAGCCTTTCAGATATTACCCATGATGCCCCAGAACCAAAAACATCTGCAATATGCTGTTCCCCGTTTGTCGCAATCAACCCACCTATTTAAAGCAGGGGGAAGAAGACATTAATCTACCAAAATATACACTCACAGACACACACACACACAAAATTCATAGAAAGATCTCTTGTACTTACACGCTGCACTGAGCCGCATGCAGGAAGGTAGCTGTGTCAGCGCCAGCCATGTTGACGACCTGCAAGACCCAGGTATTTGTGAAGATGTTATTTGATGGCTTTGTGACTTTCAGCCATAAAATATCCCCTGCTTCCCCAGAGCCACTTACAATTTTGCTAATGATGTTCTAATTTTAAACGTGATGTGTGAGAGACAGGGTAAGGAGAAACGTTCTAGGTATTTTAACCTCTTGATGCTACTGCTGTAAGGCAAGAACGTTTAAGAAACACCTGAAATGCCCCTTCATGAGTAACTATTTCTTTCCTGCTGAAGCAGAAAGGGTGGGGGGGGAAGGGGGAAGCAAGCCCTGGAGCCATGCAGTTCACACCTTCAGAGGTAAGGACCCTGCTTGGATAGGACAAATGGTAGGACATGCAAGGTGATGTTTGAAATCAAGGTCTCCTTCTCAAATACTTTTTTTCCCTCCTCTCCCTCCAAGTAGGTCACGCCTCTCCGCTGATTTTGTGTAATTGATCTAGTTTGTTAAAAAGCAAAAAGAACCCATCCTGCAGCATATGCTACCAGGAGAGCTAGTGCCCTACTGCAGAGGGAGAGGGCTTGCTTAAAGCTGTTACTGCTAAAAGGGAATATCACCCACCATGGCCATTTTAGACTTCTTGTGGCAACCTGGATTTCTCAAAACCACCTCAGTAGAAGCAGCACAGCAAAGGCATTTCCCTGCTGATGACTGCACCGAGCTACAGCCTGGTCACCAAACCACGACTGCACGAGGGCAGCCGAGCTCCCCTCATCCCAAACACGGAGTGCTCCAGCTTTACCTTGGCGTCCCCCGGCCCGGGTGACAGCGAGCTGTGCAGTGGCGGTGCGGAAAGCCTGATTGCTCATTCCCCTCGCGCAGTCCCTACGGAGAGGTGGGTGCTGTGGGGCGCTCCCTTGCCCGGGAACAGGCGGCACCGCTGTTCTGGAACCTTCCTGCGCATGCCAGCCTAATGCCTGCATCCCAAAATCTGCCTGGCAAGAGCGCGCTCCTGGAGAGCGGCTGCTCTTCCCGACACATCAGCAAGCAGAAGAGGGCTTTTTCATATACTGTATATCCCAACGAAACCTTAAAGTAATTAACTGTGCTTTTGCTTGCTCCTCGTGGGGTACATAGTGGCTAGAACGTGATGCTCGCTAAGTTTGGAGGGATTTTAACTAAAAAACCCCACAAAACCAAACTGAGACAAGAAACACGCCCCCCGACAAGCGAGGTACGGCAGTACCCTTCTCCCCGCAGCTGCTCTCTCTTAGGGACGCGTGTCCTGCGAGCCCCGGCCGTGCCCGCGGCAGGCTCCGCATCGCCCCGCACCGCAGCTGGCCGAGGCCACGCGCGGCCGCTCCGCGCCAGCCCGCGCAGCGCTGCGGGAAGGGAGGTCGCCAAGGCGAGCCCCCCACGCGAGCATCCTCACCGGGCGGCAGCGGCGAGGCAGCCCGGCCCCCGGGCCGGGATTTTGTTAACGCCACTTCCCATCTTATGGAGTTCTAGAAAACTTTCCGGGAAGCGCCCGGGGCGAGCCGGGGCTGCGCCCTCGGGCTGCCGTAGTGCAGGTGCCCGGCCCCGGTCGAGCATCCGCCCTCACCGGCACCGCGACCCCGGGGCGGGCAGAACGAGACGCTCCGTTCCGCATCCCGGCCGGCCGGCGCGCTGGGGGTCCGCGGGGCTGCACCCACGGGCGCAGCGGAGCCGCGGGGCTGCGCCGCCGCCCCCCCGAAGTCCGCACCCCCGCCGCCGCCCACGCCCCCGGCCCCCCCGAGCCCCGCAACAGGTACGACCCGGGCGAGCCCCCCGCGGCCGCCGACACCTTCCCACGGCGGCGGCGGCACCGCTCCCCCGCCCCCCACGGGGAGGGGATGGGATGGGGGGGCCGGAGCCCCGCGCCCGCCGCCCGCGCACTCACCCCGCAGCACCCCGGCTCGGCACGGCTCGCCCACCTGCCGGGGCCCGGCCCGGCGCGGCGGCGGCGGCGGCTCGCAGCCTCCCGTACTGCAGGAGGCAGGCAGGGGCGGGGGCGGCGGGGCCGTATATACCAGGCACCCCCGCCCCCGTTCGCGGGGAGGGGGGGCCCGGTCGGTGCGGGGGGGGCGGTGCGGTGAGCGCGCGCGCGCGGCGACGGCGACGATCAGGTGACGGGGCAGCCCCCGACACTGCGGAGCCGGGCGGGACCCGCCGGGCGGCGGCCGCGGGGGGCGGCGGGGGGAGCGCCGCGCCGCCGCGCCGCGCCCGGGACGTGCGGGGCTCCGGAACGCCGCGGGAAGGGGCCGGGGGCGGATCGGGAGCGGCTCCGTCCTGGAGCGCCGGGTCCCCGACATCCCTTCCCCGCCCCCGTCCATCCCGAGGCGCTCCCGGCCGGCGGCGGACCCCGTGCGGCATCGGCCGGCCCGCACCGTCGGAGGTGCCGCTCCCGCGGGGGCCCTGCCCTGCCCTGCCTCCCCCCGGGGGTCGGTACCGATGGCTGGGTAGCGCCGCCGCAGTGAGCTCCCCGGTGGCGAAGGTACCCGCGGCTCGGGCGAGCGGGGGGAACAGATAGCGGCGTGCCCAGGCCGGGCTGAAGTGGGCAGAGGGTTGTGCGGGGGGGCACGGCGGGAGGAGCCGCCCGTGTCCCCGCACCGCGCGCTCTGCTGGCGTGGGGACAGTGCCTGCGGTCCACGCCTATGGTGGGATGAGTTTCATTAAACACACTGACGCCGGGGTTTTCTCTGCTGAAAAAGCACGATCAAGAGGGCTGCACGTTCTCATTGAAAGGGACTGTCAGCCTGCAGGAAAGGTGAGCTGACAGCTCGCTTTTACGGTG
Organism: Sylvia atricapilla; assembly: GCF_009819655.1. Lineage (NCBI taxonomy): Eukaryota > Metazoa > Chordata > Aves > Passeriformes > Sylviidae > Sylvia > Sylvia atricapilla. The sequence goes on from NC_089140.1 coordinate 42,093,898, forward strand.
TGATGCGGGTGAACCTCTGCTTCTGAAGATGAGTGGAGTGGTGCAGCCTCCTGCGGGGGAACACCCTCCCTGCCAAGGTCCTTGTCTCCTGTCTGCTGCCCACGCGGAGTGCTGGAAAAGCAGCAGGCTTGGCTGACACGTGACTCCCACTGCTCCCCACCTCTGAAATCTGGTGCCTGAGAACACCGAGTTACTTAATCCAAGCTCCTGACCCCTCTTCTGGGCAACGGGGCTGCTGCTCTTTAATTCTCACCCCCTCCACCCCCCTGGAGACTACACCCCCACATTCCACCTTCCTGTGTCGGTGCCTGCATCCCGATTTTGTGTCAAACCAGACTTTTGGACAAACGAGAACTGAGACGAACTTCTGGGAGCACCCACCTGCATCAGCGGGGCATTGAAATGCACTAGGGCTCAGCAAGCAGCTGCGGACTGAGCAACACCTCTGCTTGCAGGGGAGATTTTGTCTTTTAGACAGAAAAAACCCCACGATTTCCAAACTGCACTCCCCCCTCCAAAAAAAAGCCCCAAACACCAAGCCCATCCAAATACCCTGTTTGCTCCTGTTTGTCAGACCAGGCAGTAGATGCCCCTACCCTGCTGACATTTTGTCCTAGTTATTTTTGGGTCCGCTGACGCTGGGGGCAGGTGACAAGCCCCAAGTGAAGCCCCAGCTCTGCAGTTGCCTGTTCCATTCCCAGTGTCCCACACCCGCCCCACTCCCCTGATTCATCTTGCCTGTCTGCACGGCTCAGCAGGGCTGGTGGGCAGCCCCCCACCCTGGGCAGGCACACCTCAGCCCCTCTGCTGCCATTTCCTTGTCTCTGCAATTACTCTTAGCTGTACTGTGCTCCCCATCTTTGCAGGGTTTGATTGTCATGTGGCTCCTCTCTGCAAATGGCACATTTTTAGGTAGTTCTCATGGAGGGAAGTGCACTGGTGCAGAGCTGCCACTGCTATGCAGGCTTATACTGTTCTTGGGATCAGGGCCCTTTTGGTGGTCTAGACATAAGATATGTCTAGACTGATGTGTATTCTTCAGATCAAATCCTTAGATCAAAATGTAATTATTTCTGTGGATGTTTTAAATTTTCATGGAAATATTTTCCCAACGCTTATGTTTTATTATTATTCATTTCATTGCTGCAGCCTTTACTCATTTGTGTAGTCTCTGACAGAGAGGAAGCAGAGGTGTGTGCTGTGTTGCACCTTTTTTCTATGATGGAATAGGTACCCTTCACATTAGTGAATTAGCATCTTTTTCTCTCAGAAAACTCTTGAAGCTTTAACCTTGCAGCTTACAGCCATGTAATCATAAAGCTGTATTTTTCCTGCTAGAAATTTCTCATAGGAACTTGTCTCTCTGACATGATCCACTTATTGTTTTTCCCTTGTCAAGTGCAGGCTTGTTTTTCAATAAAAATAAAAGCAAAGAGCTAATTCTGAAATCCTTAGTCAGACAAAGCTTGCTCAGAAATCAAGGGGAGCCTTGTCTTGGTGTAAAGATTGCAGGTTGAGGATCAAAATCATTATAATAAAACATTGTCGCAGGAGCAACATCTCCCACTTCAAAAATAAACATCTTTGCTCCAGTTAGCTATTTATGTAGCTGCAGGAGACTATTGATTTAGGAAAGCTTTCTGGTGCACAGATGCTCTAAACCCTTAGCACTACTAAGAAGCAACAAAGCTCGGGAGGAACAGGTTACAAAAGAAATATAATATAAAACTCTGTTCTGCTCCCAGCAGTACTCAGGTAAAGCCTCTGGCTCACCTTCACCTGGAACACCCCTTTGCCCCATCTTTGCCCCATCCCATGCTCAGGTGTTCCCAGCCAGGCTGCACAGCCAGTAGAATTAAACATTTGCCCATGGTGGGGACGCAGGGCTCCAGGACCTGGCAAAGGCACTGAAGAACAAGGGCTGTGTCCCTGCTTGAGTATGATACACTTGTAGCTTCTCCCTCCTTGCCTAAGGGACTCTTACAAGAGGGACTACAGAGTTCTGGTAATTGTTTCAAAATAAGAATCTACTAATCCATCACTAGCACAGATCAAGAGGCGGGGTGGGCAGAGAGAGAGGGGGGAAAACACGCACAAGCAGCCTGAGTCAAACAGAGAAATTCGTCATCATATTTGTATAAATTTCCCAAATTTCCGTAGTAATGTAATCATCCCATTATCCTTACGGTAGAAGAATACTTTCAGAGTTGCTTTTGAGTACATTAGGTTACATTGCATAAAACAGAAAATTGAAAGTCTTTAAACAGTGCTACGAAGTGTTTCCAGAGAGTCTGCCTCTAATGCCAATGAATAGCAAAGCTGCAAATAGCAGAAGGACTTGATTACTTTTGAGTCTTGCAACTTACAGTACACAAAATTGCTTTTAAGGTACATTTCTAGGAATTAGGCTGGTGACTTAAGTGGGAAAAGAGTTGGGCTTAAAACACAACTCTTAATAATGTTAATAATGTTAAAATGATTTAAAATGATTTAAAATTATTTAAAAATTATTTAAAATTTAAAATTATTTTTATGGGAGAAGATGAAGCCTTTCTCACTGCTTCTGCTATAGACTTTTCCTCACCAGGTGTGTAAAGGTGTGCTTTTTTGAGTAATGGCCACCAGGAACCACCAGTCTGTTTGGCCCCACCCAGAAGCCATTTCTACTCTAACAAGAAATAGATAAACTTGAGTCCACAAGCAAATTTTTATCTCAAGGGAAGGCAAGTATGGTATTTCCGCACTAATGCAAACAGATGTTAACATAAAAGAAGCTGAAACAACAAATCACTCAGGGAAAATCTAAGTTGCTTAGCCTTTATTCTATTTAACATAAATAACTTCCATAACTATGGTGAATAGGGCAGTTGATCAGAAGTCCTAGTATGGAGGCTTGGAAGTCATGGTATGAAATCTATTCATCTTACATCCCACGTCCCAAAAAATGGCAATATCTGTGTCTGATGTTACGAGAAATGTCAATACCACATAACTCCATTTAGTGGCCTTTTTACATAGATCCCAGCTCTCTGCTGAAGTGAAAATACTGTTTTGGTGTAGTTGGAGGATACAGAAGTAAGTTGCATGCACTGGATCTGTGTGTCAGCATTTAACGTCCTTTTGTGGGTAGGCAGATGTGGTAGTTCAGCCATCAGGCAACCCTCACAACATGCTCAGAGCTGTCTTCTGATTACCCAGGCACTTCAAGCTCCTCTCCAAAAAGCAGCAGGTGAACCCTGATTTATTTGCAGTACATGAGAACAGGGTAAGTGCTGTATTACCCCTGTCAGAAGCTGGCAAACCCCATTTACCCATTATAGTCCTGTGGACTCTTTTCTCTGAGCAGCTTAGCTTGACTTGAAAAACCTTACAAAGACAAAGGGTGAGCTTGTGGTCGTGTTAGGGGCACAATTTGTAGATTTGGTTTTATTCTTGCCCTGAGCTGTGGGTAGCATTGCCTTGCTCTCCTGTCAGCTGCCAGCCCTTTTCCCTGCAATAGAGAGATAATATTGCCTTGCTCTGCCATGTCTATTTAGGACCTAGACACCAGTGACCACAAAATAATCATACACAAAGTGGGGCCCTGAACTTAGCTGAGAGAACAAGGCACAGCAAAAATGATTTGCCCATCTAGTACCCACGTGAGGCCACATGCTTGAGTAATACCAGTGCTAAAAGCAGCAGACTGCAGCTCAGACCCTCAGAGGCTTGCCAGTTTCCTATGGGGCTTGGAGAAGAGACAGCCCTCTGCTTCCCTCCCTCTACTCCAGAAGGGACTTTTTTTGGACCCTATTACAGCACATGGGTTTGGCAACCCTCTATGGGAGAGGACCTAGGAAACCCTGGGAGAGATTTCTACATATGGTTACAAAGCTGCAACGTGGCCCAGGGGACATCCCTTGTCGTGTCCTTAGTCCTCTATCAGGGAATGATGGAGCTGGGCCATAGCAGCCAGCTGACAAAACCTTAATTTATTATTACTGTATGTTGTCTGGGTTGAATTGACTGAATCAAAGGGGTGGATGCCCAATGGGTCTGCCCATTTATTTAACAGTAGAAAGTGACCAGGGAGGGATCACAACTGCCACCATCACATAGACTGCCTCTTGTGCTTCCCTGTACAGTTTCATATAAAGTGTTCGTAAGAAAGAGTCCTTTGTATGCCACCTGCCCTCCAAAATGCAAATCCTCCACTTAAAATGAGAGCAGCGGGCAGCCTGCAGACTACAGGTGACATAAACCAGAGTTTGGGAGCTCATGATATCATAAAATGGAGTACGAGCTGCAATGTTTGCATGTAAATTGAGTTCTCTGAACAAATTCTTTGGAATTGTTCACCAACAAGGGGTTCCAGTAAAAATGTGACTAATGCCATTAGTCATCAGAAGTGGACCTTCCGCATTGCCACAGCCACCAGTGGCAGAGTTCCCGTTACCTTCAGCAGGAGTAGGTTATGTTTCTGGGAGATTTACTGCCCTTACCTGGCATGTCAAAACCATCCAGGTCCACAGTATGTGAAATATAATGCTTGATAGCAGAAGAAAAGCCTGTTTTGGAATACGAGGAAGCTGGTGTGAAAGGGGCAATAAAAGAGTGCATTAAATGATGATGCCTCTTTTGAAAGGAAGTTCACAGGCATCTGGGGCCATTACGTTTCATATCCCAGCAATCGGGAAATTAACCTTTAACCCTTCTCTGTTGACCTCTTCTCCTTTCTCTTTTTCTGTCATTCATTCTTTTTTCCTAATGACTGGAGAAGATAGACACAGGCTATGATTTATGCTTCCAAAGGCTACAGTCTGCCTCCTTCCTATACCTTGCCAAGTGCTTCAATGTCTGTGTTCACTCAACTCTAGAAAAAGTCAAAGCTTCACTCAGATTTACTTCCATGTCATACTTAACCAACACCTGAATTGTTCATGCTTCATTTATTCCAAATCCCGTGTTATGTAATTACCCCTGACCTAGGAATAAATCTTACTCCCATCTTTGCTGTCACCTGGAGCAGGCAAAGCACTGGAGGTGTTGGGAGCCCTCTGCTTCAAGGAGAGGTTGGACCCTTCAGACTTGCACAGGGTGATGCTGTGCAGGGAGTACATAGAAATACACCACGATCCTGTTACAAAACCAAAATCAGGAGTAGGAGTCACCTCTTAACATCACATCCTGAGGGAGAGGAATGACAGAATGGATGACTGTTTCACCCTCTGATCCCAGGGAGGTCTGGCAGATACAGCATCAGATAATAGGTTTAAAAAAAGAAGTGTGACAACATTACTTCCAAGAACAGAAGGGTGACTATAAAGCCAACAAACAGTGGTTACAACTCTTCAGGGCTATGATGACTGCATACAAAATCTCTGAAATGCTGTGAGTTAGCAATATTAGCTTTATCAGGAAAAGAACTGGGAGAGCTAGACATGGTCTCTTGTAATGAAAAAAGGAAATTCTGTCTGAGTAAGTTCTGAGCAGCCTTTGCCTGCAGAGCAGCTGAAAGTCCTGAGTCATCACACTGAATTGTAAGCTGCTGGCTGAAAATCCAGTGCTGAATTCCCACCTATGGTCACTGCATGTTTTGGAAAACAAATTTTGCTGACATAGCTGCACCTCACTGCATGCCAAAATGTGAGTTTCTCATATGTTTTTGTTTTCCTTGGAGGTTCCCCCTCCCTGCCTTGGGTCCTGCCACTTACCAAGAGCTAAGACTGGTGTAACTAGTCCTCAGACCATCGTGCTCAGACGCCTGGTGACTTGGTTCTTGCCTACACACCTGGTTTTTCAACTTTTTTTACCTGAAGAAACCAAGGGTCTTTCCCTTTAAGCCCTGATAAGGTGACACTGGTACTGTTCAGCAACTCTGGGGTCACCCTGAAGCTCTGTGCTGATTTAGCCTTGAGGGATGGCTTTTCTTCCAGAACCATCTAAGTTCTTGCCCAGAGAGATGATAACTGTGTGGGCACTGCCTGCAGTTCCTGATGGCTGGCCCAGCTTTGCAGGGAAGATATATTGGGACGAGGCGATTTTTTCAGGTTACTGGAAGGAGTATGCTCAGCATGATGGAGAGTAGAAGTCTGCTTCCCCACCAGACCTGCACCATCACTGCTTGTCCCCTGCTCTTGTGCAGACCCTGCCAGCTCGCGAGGCACCATTCAATTTTTTTCCTCTGGGCCCTGTCAGAGGATTTGCTGCTATTTGCAGAGAGCTGCTCTGAAGCTTCTGGGGAGGTGTAGTTTTAGCCGGTGTGTCTGCCAGCCACACGAGGCGACTGTTTCCTCCCCTGGCTGTGGCAGCCCCAGCACTCTTTCCTTTTTGGTGGGTGCTCCCATCCCTGCAGGAACTGCAGCAGTGGCAGATACGTGTGGGACAAAAGGGTGCCTCCTGCTCTGTCTGGGACCAGGAGTGCTCGAGGGATGGCGTGTCAAGAAGCTGGTAATAGAAATAAATGAAGGCGAACCCCCCTCCTATTGTCCACAGAGGCTATTTTTGTGCAACTATTTTAAGGATTGTTCTCCTGGCATTCCACATCCTGACATTTCAGCACATTTGCCTCACCTACTGTCTGCATTACTGGGTTTTCAGCTACAGATCATCCCTATCAAGCCACTGCAGTGATTTTTTTATGCCCTATCTGTGTTGTACACACAGTGTCATCAGCACCTTTTATTTGTAAAACAATAACTCCAGGAATAAAAGGGGCGTATCCATTCTCCCCCTGCCCCCAGAACTTACAAGCCTCAGCATCATTTTAATATTCGATGTATGATGCCCTAGTCGAGCAAAACACACTTTGTGCGGGAGCTATTTAATAAAATAAAAACATGCTCCAAAGTGACCCACACGGCAGGGGTAATTTAGTATGCTGCTCTTTGTGCTTTCTGTCTTACTTTTGCTGTTTACAGATATTTTTTCCTCGTCTGTTTGCACAGGGAATAGATGCTGACATTGTCCTTTTCATGAATAAATCTCTTTTTAGCATGTTGGCCAGCACAATAAAAAAATTATCAAACAAATTAGAGCCTGAACCTGCAACCTTTTCTGATGAAAAGAAAACCTGTTTGTGGGCCAGCTCCCTGGCTTACAAGGGGCTTTTTCTGGAGGAAGAGCTGCTCACGTGAGCTACGCGTACAAGGTCTCAGAATTTTTGTGTTGCAGAGCTTGACTGTCAGCCAAAGCTGGAGGCGGCTCAGCAAAGGGAATAAAGGTGGTTGTCAGAGACGAGTCTCAATTTCCTCTTCCTCTGCCACCTGCTGCGTTGGAAGGACCAAAGGTTGCTGTAATTTATACCACGGCTTAAAGTCTGGGTGGAATGGTTTGCCTCCAAAGCAAGAATTATGTCTGTGGTAGCTTTTGCAACAGGAGAAATTTTTAGTGGTGCCTCCAAAATGACATAGATTGCGAAGTAGATTGATAGGAAGAAGTGCCCACAAAGGCTGGGCACTTTGTGGGCCCTTCTTCCTATCAAAGAATATGAAGACAGCAGCTGAGCCTCAGGTACCCTCTGAGCTGTTGTGTCTGGAGGCTGAGTGTCTAAAGGAGAGGCACTTCCCTACACTGCTCTTCTGCCATTAGCCATGGAGACCTTCCTCTGAGCTGTTGTGTCTGTCCTTGTGTTCAGAGCTAACACCAGTGATTCCCAGCGCCAAGTTACAGTGTTTTCATTTGGCTACATCCAAGCTACAGAAAGCAAATGGCAAGAAATGGTCAGGACATGGCATATAAGTGCCCCAAGTGCCATCCATTAAGCTTCCCTCTTCCCTCCTCCCTTCAGTGGGAGAGGATTTGTACCCATCCTTGTGCAGATTGAGGGTCCAGCACAATGCAAACATTTATGACCTTCATCCTCACCAGCTCAGCTGGAAGTGGATACCCTGGCCAGAGCAGTTTGCCTGAGCAGAAATGCCACCCAACTTCAGCCAAGGGATTTTGTATGGATCAGGAGGTTGTACAGGAAAACATGTGAGAGGCAGCAGAGTTCTGCCACTGAGGTTGTCCCCAGTACCTGCCAGCTGCCAAGGCAGTGCAAGGGTCCCCAAGTGAGCTTGCAGGATGAGCAAAACATCTTTTCCTGTACAAGAGAGATTCCTTCTCAGGGGTTTTAGCCCAGAGAGTTCGGCTAAAACCATCCATGGGTTGTCTGCTGCCTTGTGCCCCCTACTCTGGCACACCATTTGCCAGGCTCCTCCTCTGGATAGTGAGGAACAGCTTCAGCTTCCTCAGCCTTTCAAAACAGGAAAATTATGTTCTGAGAGATGGTTCCCAGTTCACAGGGCTGTGGACACTGACTACCCAAAGGTAGAAATAACAGGATGGGAAGTGTGTGTACACAGAACTATTTTTATCAATGGATGAATTGTAGTAGGTGCAATAATAAAAAATTAAAAACTGGTATGACTAACCCAGGCTCTCAGCAGCCCTGGCTCCCACTGTGCTGAAAATGGTAACAGCCTAAGTCTTTTATGAGCTGAAGACTATCAGGTAAGGAAAACTCTGCTTGGTATCTTCCCTTGGCTCCAGCAAGAATAGTCAATAAGGCCTTTGTGCTGTGCCTGGCAAGGAAACGACAAAAACAACTGCAAATTCAGCCAAGAAAAGCCCTGCAAGGGTAAAGATGATAGGATTTCAACTAAGCAGCAAAAATGCACTTAGGTATGAATAACTTTATAGGCTAATATGCCAATGCACGCAGGAAACCTGGTGCCCCAGCTAGTGTTGGTTGAGTGTATCCAACAGCAGCCAGCAGCCTGTGGACACCAGTTTGGACACATGGTTAGGAGTGTTTTAAAGGGCAACCAAGAAAATGCCAGCAAAATCCTATGAAACAATGCTAGTTTTACAGAACCAGATATGCAAGATGGATTATTTAGTAGAAAAAAAAAAAAAGGAAATAAAACCCAGAAGGCAATAATTCAATCAGTGACAGCTGGCTGGATGTATGTCAGAAGGGGAGGCTAATTGAAGAGTCATTTCTGGAAATACCCAAGATGCAAACAAAACCAAGAGTCTCCTGCTTTCTGCAGTGCTGCCAAAGGTCTTCAGGCACCAAAGTCCAGCAACAGAGTCATCAGCGAATAAGAAATAAACAGGCCCCCAGATCTGACCACTGCCACCCAGAATAATCTGCCTTTCTCCTCTGAAGGGGCAGTCAGGGTGCCTAAGAGCATGGAGGAGGTTGGTCATGGTGGTTGTGTCCAAGGCCAGAAGGCTACTCTCATTTCTTCTTGCTTCCTCTGCCCCTTGGTATAGCGCATTTAATCTCTGTATGAAGCTCAGGATGTTCATGTTTCCCTGAAGCACATATTTCAGAAAGACTTTAATAATTCATTGGAATAATTAAGGGTGAGGAAATCCATAACTTTCTGTGGCAGTTTGCTCCCACTGCCCATCAACCCTAGTGCTAAAAATGTGTGCCATATTTCCTATTAAACAGGTCTGATCTCACCATCCAGTCTTTGATATTTGCTGTCCTTTTCCTCCACGAGGTTAAAAGAGCTCTTATATGCCCAATATTTTTCCTCCCTTAGAGTGGAAAAAGCTGCTGTCTATCAAATCATTCCTCAGTCGTCTTTCTGATGAGCTAGACAGATTGAACTCCCAGCCTTCCACCAGAGAATCACATCCTAGTTTTCCAGTGGATTTGGAGCTCTCTTTTATACATCTTTGCTGACTTTTTCCAAATACTTCTGATAATGTGGATGTCAGAAATACACTCACTATTCCCAGTTTAGTGGATGGTGCATTATCAGTGCTGCATACAGATGTGCAGAGGTGTTTTGTTTGCTTGGGTTTTTTGTGTGTTTGTTTGTTTGTTTTTAATAGCTAGCTGTTTCATCCTTGGCCATTGGGGTCCCAGGATTTCTCTGAAAGGCCCATCCCAGGCTGTAGAGATTTTTTATAGAAGCATCGAGTGTTTGCACCTCACTTTGTGTTGCTTGTCCTCACAGTCACAACTTCTTTTTCAGGATACAAATCCCTCCTTCTCCAATTTTGGCTCATCTGTTCTTTGCTGAGAGTCACATTCAGTCAGTAGTCCTGGCACTTGCTTAATCTTGGCACTTTATTTTTTAGTGTCTCTTATGTTGTGAGATCAAAGGGATTCTAGGGGCGTAGATTAACAGCTTTTATTGATTCCCTTTCCCATACACACAAGACTAAACAGCAAACATTAAGTGCAGGAATAGCCAGAGAGAAACTGAGCACAGAGAGCATTGCACCATGTCCACATCACCCAGCGAAGGATCTCTCTGAACAAACAAGGTTTCCCAGAAATCTAGAGGGACTTTGCAGGACTTGTGAAATCAGAGACAGTTTAGGTATTTGGGTCTCAGGGGAAAAATTGGGAGTGTGTTTTGGGATTAGAGCTGGGAAGCACAGCTCTTTTCAAGAAAAGGAAGTGAGGAAATCCATAACCAAACCATAATCTATTCGATTGCTTCGTGGATAAGCACAAGAGATAACAAGGGAACAAGTTTTGAGAAATTTTGTGCTGAAAGTTTTTTGAATTTCAGCAATTTACACCAAGACATTTCTTCCAACATCCAGGAGACAACTTGTGTGAATATATTTGTGATTACATGATCAGTGAAGGCTGTACATGAAGCAAAATCTTTGCCAGTGTTGCTAGAGATAATGGCATTAGGGAGAAATCCCAAGCAGGGATAATTACTCAGTGTTTAGTACGCCTGGTTATGCAAGCTGCCAGAAAAGTAGTGAATGTGAATAACTCCAAGGAAAGACTTCTCTTAATGATGATTTTGTTGTATCACCATCATGCATTTGTTTGCTTGCAAAGGTGGGGGGTGTTGGCTGTTTATTTCCCTCAACTGATGTACAAAAGGAATAAATAAAGCTTGGCAAGCTGAAGTGAGGAAAGATGGGCAAGTCAATAAATCACAAAGTCATTAAGAGCAGGGAGCAGGTTTTTTATTGCATTGTGAAATGCACAGGAAGCACACAGGCATGAGTCCAGTCACATACATATTAAGAGATGAGCCATTGCATTTTGAAGATTAATATTTAGTGAGCGGACATCATAAAAGAAGACATTACAGGAGTCAAAATCAGAGGCTGTGAAGTGGTAATTGCTTGCTGTGACCACAGACTTCACAATAGAGCTGGTTTCCACATGCAGTGGAATTTGTTATCTCATTCTGTGTTGGGCCATGGTGTTGTGGAGCTGTGGAGGAGCAGGACAGCACTGTAGGGCAGCCTTGGTCACTTCACTTGCTTTGGCCGAGTGAGACAAGGTGATGAGAAGAGGGCAAGGGGAGTCTTCATCCCCACCACCAGAAAAACAGTGTCCTTCACTCGCAGAGTCCATACTAGATGTATTAAAGTAGGTAAACAAGAAACAGTCTCCTCCCTTCTTCCCTAGCCCCCCTGCCAAGGACTGCAGGTACAGCAGAGCAAAGGAGGAAGGCCAGTGGGAAGTGGTGGTGCCCTCCTGAGGCTGGTTGGCAGATAGGTGGGTTACCATGTCTGGTCGAGGCGTCCAACCCGTGCAGCAGCAATGCAGCCTGTAGAGCATCTGGATTCTCCAAAGAAACTGGTGATGTGAAGCTTGTTAGAAGGGAATCAGAAGCAACAGCCAAGAGGGTAAAATGCTTGCAGGTTATGTCAAAAGGTGCCTCACTACCTGGTTACAGTAAGGGTATTTCCAGTTATCAGAAAATGTTTTAAAAGGGAATTAAAACAGGCAGAAGGTAAGCAGCTGCATAGACTTTCAAAGATGTCCTTGAGAAGCATAGGCTGTGTCCACACCAGGGAAAGCAGGAGAGCAAACAGGTAGATACCCATAGTAAAAGCAGCCAAAATGGATTTTCATGGAATAATTTCATTGTTGGGCATTAAACCAAACAACAAAACTGTTTTCAACTACATCAGGCGGATGCTATTTGCCAGCCAAGATGTAAGGCCTGGAGATGACTGTGGGGTAATGGGAGCACTTAAAGATGACAGGACCGTAAGAGCACAGGCAGACAAGATCTCTGTGCTGGTGTTTGCTGGAGAGGAGCCTCAGGAGACCTCCCATGCCACAGCTTTTTCCAGCTGGAGATGAGCAAGAAACAGCCTCAGATTGAACTGTCAGAAGAGGAGGTTTTAGAACAAGTTGATGAAATGAATAGCAACAAATCACCGGGTCCAGCTGGGGTTCAGCCTGCGCTCCCAAGGAGACTCAATTACAAGACTGCCAAACTACTGACTACAATGTGTAACCCCTGCCTTCCATCAGTCATGTGCCAGGAAATGGAGGTGGTAAATAGGATACTCTCTTTAAAAAAAAAAAAAAAAAAAAAAAAAAAAAAAAAAAAAAAAAAAGACGCTTTGGGAAACCACAGTCTTCTTGTCTGTCTGCCTTCCCTTTCAAGCAAATTGTCAGGCAGTGTGATGAAAAAAAGAGCAGACAGACAGGTTGAATTGATACCAAAGATCTGTTATAGCCCTTTAGAAGAACTGGTAGGTCTGTGGATGAGGATGACTCTCTGGACAGAGTTTATTTGGCCTCCCCAAAAGGTGATGACAGGTCTGTCACCCAAGTGTCTGCTTATCGTTTAGGAAAGCACACCGATGTGTCTCTGTAGCAGTAGTGTTGATGATATGCTCTGAGTTTTGCTCTTACCCTTATGTGTGAGCTGGACCAAGCTCTGCAGGGGCTGAGGAGGAGGAGAGTCAGCTGCCCTGTAGCCCATGCCCCACTTGGGCAAACCTCACTGTATCTTGGAGCTCCTACTGGGGATGTGGAGTCAGTAAATATCATCATCATCTTCATCACTCACGAAGTGTCTTAGCCCAACACAAGCCCCATAGTGCTATGTGATATATAGAGGCAATAATAATGAAAAAAACCTGGGTTCTTGCCCATAAATATTGTAGCTACAATACATACAAGTAGATGCTTAGAAACAGTATCCAAGACTGGATTTGATTCTTTTGTGAGGGATGGTTTCATGTCTCAGCTGTTCCAGAGCACACCACCAGAGCTAATGTGTGGGTCAAAAACCCTTTCGAAAACCCACATCTTTCCCTGCAGCACTGCTGCCTGACCACCCTTTTGCTTGTACAGTGCATTATTCCTATCTTGTTCTTCTATTTATTGGATTGTGTCTGCTGCTGGAGAAAAGATCCTGCGTTTTCCAAGATGGTTTTGAACGCTAATCTCAACCTGCAGCCTACTTGTAAACCTATTTAGTTTGGTCTTATCTGCAAGTAAAATATGTATCTAAGTTATTCAACGCAATATGAGGAATTCCCATTTTTGAGCTGACAGCCTGTGCCCTGTGCCCTGATTGGGGTATACTGGAAAGGAAACTTGGAATGTTTTTTTCTTTTTTGGGATTTGTTTGGTCCTCTTTTGCTGATTAGAGTGAAAGACCATTGCTTGAGGTTATAGAATCAGCTAATAAACTTGTTTGCGGGGTTTAAAAGATTAAATCAAACAAGGAAGCTGCTGGATGTGCATTCAAAAATACATTTCTGGTTTTGCCTTTGAACAGTAATGGTATATAATGTGATGATTAAAATGGAGGATGAGGAAATCTGTTGCTTTGAACCATTTAACCAGTTATTTCCATAGGAGCATGTCAGGGAATCAAGGACACTTGATTTCCCTTCATTGTTCTGCATAACTGAATATATTTAGATCATTATATCTGTAAAAACAAAATAACATTCTTAAAAACAACAACAAAAAGAAGAACTGTGATAGAATCTGCAAGTTAAGCGTGGAAAATCAGATTTAACAATTTTCAGAGTCCTTTTTTCCCATTGATGAACTGGGGATTTACATGACTAATGTCTATTAAAACACTTAAATACCCTTTGCCTCAATGGGAACTGACAATGGGAAAATAAATCCTGCCTGCAGCCCATTCTGTCATATGAATCAAGCCTATGAGTGGTATGGTTTCTTGGTGGGGTATTGGCTGGGGTGGAAAGCACAGCCAATGTTCATATAATAGGTTTTCATCTATGAAGGCAAATGTCAACATCAATTTACCTCTGGGATAAGTGAGACCTCCTGAGGGATCTCAGTCCTATGTGGGGAGGTCAGAGCATGAATCCAAAGCCCTCGTTTTAGCAGATGTGAGATCAGGCTGGCAGCCACACAGGGAAAGGCTGATGAATGTTGTGAGAGTGGGATATGGTCCAAATCAGGATATTTTTTGAATGTGGAAGAAGGAGGATCAGTGATCAGAAATCAGTTTTTCTGTCCTGAGCACCAGGGGACAGTTGTAAGTAAGTTTCAGTAGCTGTTTTTTTCTGTTAATAAACCAAAACATGTAAACACATCCTAGACAGCCATCCATCAGAGACATTTTGCATCACATACGTTTTATGAATACTAGATAATGGAGGAATGTAACAAATAGCCATTTTGTCTCCCTCTTGAATACCAAATAACGGTTATTAGTATCTGTCAAATAAATAATGTGAATAATTTAACAAGACATCACTATTGTGCAAGAAATGATATCCCATTCTATTAAGCTTTGGAGTCAGTTATTGTGCAAAGATAATAAATACATGCAGTAGCTACAGCAATTATGCCCTAGAAATCTACTTCAAGTGTAGCACTGCTTTAAGGGAAGGAAACCATTCGGGCTCTCTGCACATGACACAAATTATGTGCCAAATCTTCTGCTCATGTCAACTGGTATGGCTCCAGCTGTTCCAGCTGTGCTCTGTATACAGTGTCCTTCTGTGACCATATATGCACACACCTTTCAGCTAGCTCCAGCTCCTTAATGAAAACGTCTGTGACCTTATCATGTCAATTGCCCTCTCTGCTTAACTTTTGAACCTTTCCCAGCAAAATCTGCCAGAGGTTTTGCAGGTGGGTTCCACCAACCTGCATGAAAGTAGGGGACCAGGAAGGGAAGAGAGATCATGTCAATGAAGCCCGTATCTGTCCATGCCATGCATCTACAGGAAGTCTATCATAATGCCGTTGGTAAGAGAGCCACAGGCATAATGAAAGGTGTCACATGAAATATTAGTTTAAAAGGATTTAAGCAATCACTTGGAGGTGATGCTCCTGGAAGATGTTGGCCTCCCCCTCCCAAACAGGGCCACACTCAGCTGCTCACAGGCACAGGATTGCATATCAAATAGCTTAAAACTATTTCAATGATCCTTCTAGATTCCTGCTTGTTGCTCATTATTTAATCAATCAAAATATCTTGGAAAATATTATTATTTAAAATGGCTATTTAGGACTGTAGAAACTATTCTACTTACAGAAGACATTGGGACCATTACCTTTTGCTGCTATTTTGTGTGATAAAACTTTGAAAATGAAAAGTGTTTCCATTATTTTATTATTGCATATTTGCATATTGTTTTCTGTGCTGGATGTTCACCGCTCGCTTTTTTTTTTTTTTTTTTTTTTTTCTTGCCCCAGAAAGAAGCTGAGGAAAAACTCATATCTCTCAGCTAAATTTTGAAAGCTTCGAGATAAGGGTCTGACAATTTTTTTTGTGGCCAAGACCTTGTGTCAGGACATGCTTTTAACCATTCCCATCCCAAGCTGGTTTAAAGTACAAGAATATGAAAGACCCCCCTCCACTGCAGGATGCATCTGCTCATTAACTGCTTTGTCTGTTATCTGGCACTGAATGATGGGATAATTTTTTTAATATCTTTCTCAGAAAAAGGATGCAGAAGACTGCATGAAAATGTAACTGTCTAAAGCTAATAAAGGAAATGCCTCAAACATTTAAAGCTGTCTAAACTGAGACAGCCTGGACGACTGTCATTGGTTGTGGTACACCTACAATATCTTAGGGCCAAACTGAGTTCTCTAAAGGACAGCTGGGCTGTGGAGTGCAAACAGATCAGCACTGTGTACACTGAGGGTTTGCTTCTGGAATTGATCAGAGCTGCAAAACCAGTTGAGTGGTTCTCTGCATCTCATTTCTCACACCAGCAGAACGTGAGTTGCACATGGCAGTGCACTGTGGGTAGCCAAAGGCTTTTTCTATGGCACAGCCAAATCCTCACCTGAAATCTCAGCCTAGCCTTGTTTTCCACCACAGAATCCCTTTGTGATGGTGGAAAGGCACATGAACCAAGCCATTCAGAGATGGCAATTTGCATGTTGTGGTACCCAGCTTGAAATCTCAGGATTGGTCTTGCAGGCGTACTTGGCATGCACAGTTGCATCTGAAATCAATAGAAGCTGTTTTCTGAGCCTATAAAGCGCTGTAGAAAATATGATGTACTATGAAATGATAAGCCTTAGGCATTTCAAACCCTCCATCCTGACTTAGTGGGTAGTTTGGAGTGTTTGCTCAGTGTGTCTTGGCTCTCTGTGCATAACCATCTCCACTGATAATTCATCTCACCAGAAGCACCGTGAGAGTCGGTTAAATGTTTGTGAAATGCTGCTTCCAGAGCAGGGTGTGAGAAGTGTGCAATAAATAAGACAGTCATGCATCGATGATGAGGACAGGCAGGATTTGAGGAGCATTAGTGAGGGAGGGGTCAAGTGGAAAAAAAACCTCAGTTGTATAATGAAATAATTAAAGATGTTTTGTAACCCATGTGCCCATAGGAAGTGGTAACAATTGCTCAGACAAGCATGCAAAGTTAAACACTCATTTAGGAGATCTTGTGTAATCCCATTCACTAGTTGCTTTGGTATTTGCAGAAGTGAGGTCTGAGCACATCCCCTTGGTCTAAGAAAATACGATTGCATCCATACTGATATTTTATATCAGATGAAATACTGACACTTGAGTTTTAAAGAGCATCAAGGCACAAATACCACCTCTGCTGGCAATGTCAGATGGCCTCCTGCAAATACTATTTCATGTGAATTTTAATGATGTGGAAATTAGGAAAACCTGAAAACAGACCATAAAGAAAACCTCACCAAAACTCTGTGGAAGGGTTTGCTGTGCTATAGAGATGCTGTCTGCCTACAGATTATTTCATTGTTCAGCTCCTTTTTCTCCTTGAACAACCTGCACTTTCATTAAATGTAAATGACGAAAAGGAAAATAAATGGAAAAAAATAGGAGAACAAAAAGGAGCACTGTATGGATGTCTTTCCTGAGGTATGGTGGGGCTGAGCTTTTCTTCACAGCAAGAGTTTCTGGTGGATTTGCCCACTCTTTTAGGAACATGAAAAATAAGGCACATTTACGAGCCCCATCCAAATTAACATTTGCAGCTCAGTTTTCAGGGGATAAAGTTCTACTTACCATAAGATATTTGTTCCATCTAGTAAAGGAGGATACAAGCTTGGTAAGGCTGCTGATTTCCATTGTTGTATCAGCTCTCGCCCCAAGTAGTGGCACGCTGCAAAAATGTTATTTGAGAAAATACAATAATGTTTTCTGATATCTGCTCCAAATACACAAAATGCAAATGTTTTGAAGAGATGAATAGTGTGTTGCAAAGCACCATGCAATTACATAATTGGTTGTGAGCATCTTTTCTCATTAAAATGAAGCAATTGTAAATAACAGAATGATATTTAAATGAAACTGTATGTAAGGCCAGTAAGAAAGATTTGCAAGAAACATTTGTAATTGCATTATCTCTAAGTAGAAAATTTATAAATTATAATGAATTATACAAATGTATCCTGACATAATAGGAGATGTTTGATCAAGAGGCTGAATATGTAAGGATTAAGTTCTTTATATTGAGGAAGTTTCTCCTGCCTGTATGCAATATTCATAAATGTGTTACAAGTTTATAAACAGAATAGATGTTTGTTAAAATACAAATTTAGTATGGAAGGTATGTTTTAAATATTTAATGAAACAATTATTCTGTATTAACACTATGTTCTTTGTTTCTGGATTAAAAATTCACAGGGATTTTTATCCCTTGCATCTTTATTGTAATAGACTTTATTGGAGTTATTCTCTGTACATTCTCTGAATACAGCTGAGTACTATTAACGTTAACATGCATTTTAGAATACCTGTACTTTGTTCTTCAAATGTATTATAATGTAATAAGAAAGTGGACTCCAAGCTTATCTCACTGCAGATCTGCCTTTGGGTAGTTAACTGAGCTTTGCTTTTGCAAAAGGAGGGTGGGATGAAGACTCAATCCCAAAGGTCTTCCAGTGGCTGAACTTCCAGGTTCTGCACACCCTGAATCAGTGGTGAGGGCGCTCCTAAAGTTAAGTTTCTCACCATAGAAGCCACCCAAAGCCACCAGGGAGCCACTGCACCTGTCTGTAGTACAGACACTGCCTGAAGCAAGGGCACTACAACCAGGTCCTGCACCATCTTAACCAGCTAACTGGATTTAAAGTGAACCAGCAAGGGAAGCATAGCAATCCATGCAGAGGCCAAGGAGGTACAGTCATGAAACAGAAAAGGAATGGTCACAAACTCCTGGCTGTTTACAGCTCCAGGGAGACCTTAGAGCATTTTCCGTACCTAAAGGGGCTACAGGTGAGCTGTACAGGAATTTCTTATGTAACAATAGGAAAAGGGGGAATGGCTTTCAAACTAAGGGGAGGGTAGAGTTAGATTATTAGGAAGAAATTCTTCTCTAGAAGCTTGATGAGGCACTGGCACAGGTGGCCCAAAGAAGCTGTGGAGTGCCTCATCCCTGGCAGTGTTCAAGGCCAGTCTGGATGGAGCTCTGAGCATCCTGGTCTAGTGGGAGGTGTCCCTGACCATGCAAGGGAGCTGGAACTTGATGGTCTTTAAGGTCCCCTTCCAACCCAAATCGTTCTGTGATTTTATGACCTCTTTAGCTTATGGAAAGTTAGGTTGGAAAACTAATGAAGGACATGGATCAATACTAACAGGCATAGCATCTTTGTGGCTTTTCCACCACTATCTCAGCAATGCTATCAAAGAAATTAGAAATTCAGAACTGCAGTGACATCTTGCAAAGATGTTTTTAGAGGAGGATTTAATACTACATCAGCCAGGACAAGAATTACTGGCAAACTTCATGTAATTTAAGGATTTATCCAAAAGGTGGTGAAAACATCCTGTGAAACAGAGACAGAACTCAGTGTTCCAAGGTCAAATTTACTGATAACTGCACAAAGATGTTTCTGCATTTTGCTTTGCCCAAGTTATCAGTGTAATACTTGCAAGGAAACTGTTTTGGAAAATGGCTCTCTGGAGTGCTACTATGCTGCTCTGTGCTCTGGAGTGTAAAGGCAGAACCACATCTCATTTCGGCAGTGTTTTTCTCATAAGAGAACTGATCCCAGATTAGCTGTGAAGACAACAAAATGCTACTGTAGCATTTTATTTTGATTTGCTGTGGAATGAAAAGAAGATAAACTAAGTGGTTTAATTGATGCAAGACCCACTGCTCAAGCAGCAGGTTTTATTACGTGATCAATTTAAATACAAAGAAAGAAAATCCTGCTGTAGCAGACCTAATCTGGGTACCGATAGAGCACTGTCAGCATTTGCAGTAAAAAGACTTCGCATCTGACAACCGAATTTATTAGAAAGAAGGATCTGGGGCTCCAATGGATTCAGTCTTGATGAAAAATTAATGGATTTATAAGTCTCCTTTGAGCTTTTTGAAACATTAAAACCATTTTTATTTGTATTACCTTGATTTTAATGGCTATTCTCTTATTTGTGAACTGTGCATAAGTACTGACCTTGTCAGATGTCTGCTCCCTCCACTGGTGGAAGGACCCTGGCAGCTCCCTGTGCTCTGCATCTTCTGCGGGCTCAAAAAGATGTCTAGCTGATGTGGCTATATTTTGCTCCATTGATACGATTAGTTTAAGAATATATTATAGAATAACTATCTGAATGTAGTGTAACTTGATGGAGGAGTGCTTTCTAAAATCAGATGAGTTGAGCAAGAAATGTCATTTGTGCTAATCTGTCTGAAACTGGGTAAGTGTGAAATGTGCTGTAGGGAGGATTTATCTCTTCTGTGACATTATAGAGAGGAAAATAAAATCTGTTTATTACACAAAATATAATGGATTTATAACAAAATCTTCATTAGTCTCACTCATTTCTGTCTAAGTTAATGTGTTATTAATTGTGCATTTTTGGATATCATTTGAGGGGGGGTTGGACAAAATATCTCTAGCACTGCAGCCACTTAATGGTAACAATCACATTTTCTTTTTAAACAGAGTAAGTTAATTTTTAAGTGATCTACAGAGGAACAGATGGGGAAACGAATTCTGTGGGTATCTCCTGCTACCCCAACACTCGGAGCACAGCGGTGCCTAGTGCCAGGCACGTCTACCTTGCAGTTCTTCCTTCCCTTTTTCTCCTGTTATCTTATGTCAGATGACCAGAAATGGAAAAACAGCCTCTGAAGGTAAAAAGATTCCTGGTGTTTGAGCAATCTGCTTCACAAACAAATTCCTTGCTGGGCTGCGGCATTCAGCAGCAGGGTCCCATCTAAGGGGTTTGTCTGCATGTCTGTAAGCACAACAGGCCTCCAGCAGCAAGGGAGGAAAGTGGCTGCAGAAGGAAAGATGGGAGAGGAATCCCTGGGCCAGTGATCACAGTGAAAAACACAAGAATAATTAACTGCTTCCTCATCATCAATTTTGCCTCCCTGCTGACATGTGGACTCCTGCTACACAGGAAGCAAAAACCCCTCTGGCTTCAGTTAAACTGGGATTTCACTCCAGATTTCATTGCGCTATTTTCTCATAAATTATTGCTCCACTATTTTATTTGTAGAAAAAGAGAGCAGCAACACATCAGTCATAAAGCAGACTTAAACTCTGGGGTTTCCATGTCCTGTGATTTTGGAAGGACAAGGACAAGGGGGACTTGGAGGCTGGAGACTGTTCTAGTGGGTGGTCTGAGCTGCTCCCCATGCTCCTGCAGTGTGTCCTGTCCTCTCTTCCCCATGTACACACCCTGATGCCAGCAAAGGGGCTGGATAATAACACCTGATAGTTTTAAGCCAAATTTTTAAAGAGAAACTGTGCCTCAGGTTACCAGCAAGAGCATGGTGTCAATCCAGGCACCCGGTTCAGAGCTGCTGCAATAACAGGCAATAACAATCCCACTACTGCAGGAGTGGCTGGGTGGCTCAGGCTCCTTCAAGGTGCCAGATCTGCACTAGACAAGAAAGAAGAATCCTACAACATGCAGTTAAAAAGTCTTTAATAACAGTAATTATAGCAAAGAAAGTAGGACAGACACTGATAAAATCCCTACCCTTCTTAGTGACATACATTTTTCTTTAAAAATGTTGCCTACATCTGCTACCAACCTCTGAACATCAGAGAGTGTGCAAAAGCTGAACATTGATGTATGAGAGAAATGCACCCTAGCCCACAGAGCATGATGGTGTGAAGCATTTTTAACCCTTCTATTAAAGTGATTTACATAACAGGTAGAGCTGATTTTGAGAGGTCTGTATTTAGGCATGTAAGAGATTGAGAGGGGAAAACAATCACCTTAGTAAAAGCTGATGCCTTTTCATTTTCAAAAAATGAAATTATTGTCTGTTGTATCCATAATGTTGTGTTTATCCAACAAATTTAGTTCCAGGCCTTCAAAACAAGCAATGAGGTGCCCCAGTGCTGTCAACAGCACTGCATCTGCCTGAGCTCAGACAAGGAAAGGGAGTGCTGGGAGCTGGTGGGAAATAGCACACCCAAGAAATAGGTGTCTGCTGCCTGGAGAAATGCCTCCTGTGATACCTGGCGAGCATGTGGGCACACATCATCCCTCTGCTACTGGACTGGGTTTTGTAACCTGTAGATCCCAGATGAGAGATGCCAGGATACTGTGGGGTATCAGTGATGTTTCTTGGAAGATGTCTCAGGAGACAGGTATTGGTGTGACAGCCCCTGCCAATGTGCCCAGCCCCTGCCACCAGTGATGCCCAGGTACCATCCAGGACATCTCCTGGCCAGCATGCTAGCCACGCTTCTGGCTCCCTGGGCCTCCACAGGGGCTTTGTCACAAGCAGCAGCATTTCTCCACGTGATCAGGCCCATCCTGGGCTGTCAAGAGCCACTGCTGATGCTCCTCAATGAGGTGTGCAAGCTAATAGGGTATATTTACCCTATTACCCACATCTGGTGCTTTAGGAATGAAATTTGGGAATGAGTTGAAGCCTCAGCTTTAAATTAGATGCTCCAAAGGCAGCTGTTTCTGTAGGGTTTGATTGAAACATGCTTATTTCCCCCTAGTGAAAAAAGTTCCATAATGTCTGTTTTCACTCTGAAAGCAAAGATGAAACACCCTCTCTGGAAAAAATGCAGTTTTCTGAGCATTTTAGAGTTACGATAAGAATTTTACACTTGTGCTGGGAGTCTTTCAATTTCAGTTGAACCTACCCCTTCCAACTATCACCCTCCATCCTAAAGAGACACCTATGTACTCATGCAGGTTTGATTTCACAGCATCACAGAATATCCTGAGCAGGAGGGAACCCTCAAGGATCATCTTTTCCAACTTCCTGCCCTGTACAGGATACCCTGAGAATCACACCATGTGTCTGACACTGTTATCCAAACACTTCTTGAGCTCTGTCAGGCTGTTGGCTGTGACCACTTCCCTGAGGAGCCTGTTCCAGTGACAGCCACGCTCTGGGTGAAGCATCTTTTCCTAATATCAATCTAAACCTCCTCTGACCCAGCTTCCTGCCATTCCCACAGGCTGAACAAACCAAAAGACCTCAGCCACTGCTGATGTGGCCCCCCCACCTCAGTTGTTCCTTGTATGGCTTTCCCAGCATGTTATTTCACAGGATGTTACTCATCTGGATGGCCCAGGAATGGTTCGGCCAGACTTCCAAGTATTTGAGATGAGCTCACCTCAAAAGAATAGCATTATATTGAGGAGATGGAGATTTGAAAGCCCAGGTTTACTCCTAGCTGTTTCTGGCTGGCCTCCCTGGGCCTCCAGCAGAGCTGGTTTGTCTTTTGCCCAAGCTGAGGAGCACACTTAAAGGTAGAACACACTAAATGGCCTGTGTCTATGTAGATTAGAAATGAATCACTCTGTCAGAAAAGGATCCTTTAAAGCAATTGCAAATTGCTTAGGTGGGCATTGCATTAGATTTATATGTGACCAATCAATATGTTTGTGTATATAAGTATGTAAAGCTGCATCAGTTCCTAGCAAATGCAATATTCATGTAGGTGTGGTGTCATAGGTATCTCTCCCTATTTCACCACAGCCAGAGAAAAGTCTGCAGTAAGTGCAGGACTGGCAATCCCATATCTTGGCTGCTCAGCAGTGAGGATCCAAGAACAGGACAGGAAAAGACTGATACGTTCAAATTCTGATGGCTTTGCAGAAAAAGAAAAAAAAGGCATCTATCCCAGCTACAATGGTGATCTGACTCTTATATGAGAGCTTTCTCCAGGTTCGCCGAGGGTGCCCTTTAGCAATGGCAAAAGGAGGCTTCTCAAAGAAGGGTTTATCTCTGAGAATGAATCCTGGATAACTGTGGACAAGTTGGGCTTAGTCATTGACTTTACCTCCCTTTTGACCCAAAACTATTGGTTCCTCTAGCATGGGGTAATGCATGTCAATTTACACACCAAGATTGATCTGCACAGAGGTAAGTAGGAAATAATATGCACCCCATTAGAGTTTTTTCCTCCATAAATCCAATTTCTGACTCTGTTATGTCATGAATCTCATTACATGAAGAAAGGTCTAGGGGTTTATTCATCACCTTGGACCACTCTTCCAGAGTATCACAAAACCATTTTTAAAATGCAGTTTAGTTGGCCTGGTTCCCAACAGAAAAACAACCTATTTCCAGCCCCTACCAGTTGCATCTTACATATCCTTCAGGAACCAGCCAAGGGGCTTAAAGAGTCAACCCACATTATGGGTGGCAAATCTCTTAGTTTATCATTAAGTCGATAATACACTTCAATCTCATTACTATTCTATCATTAGGATCTGAGTGGTTTGAGTGTTTGACTAAGTGCTTTTTTTTTTGTTGTTTTTTTTTTTTTTTTTCTCAGAGGTATATGAGATGCTGCCTCTCAGCAAGGTGTCCTGAAAATCTTTTCTTAATGAACAAGTGATTAAAAGGCTTAAGTGCAAGCAAGCATCCAAAACACAAGCTGCATTATCACAGAATGAGCCAGAAACATGCTAACCCTCAGGTCCTTAACTCAGATGCTCTCAACACTCCTGTTCTCTCTCAATGCTGGGCATTGTCCCGTGGGCAGGATGTGCTGTGGCCCAGGATCCACCATAGATGTCTGGCTTTGCCTGTGCCATGCACAGCAAAGCCAGTCCAGGGCAGAGCTGGCTTTTCCCTTGTTCCTGTGCATGTCCCTGTTTCTGGTCCTAGGCAGCTCAGGAAAGTGCTATGAGCACCCAGCTCCTATCCAGGCTGCCCCTCCTATGAGTTGGCTGCCAGGGCTAGCACAGACAAGGAGTGAGAGTGAGACAGAGTCCTCATAGTTTGTACTTCTGTGCTATCTTTCACATCAGATTTAGTATTCTGTTTATTAAGTGTTTCATGTGGAGGTACAGTGAGATAACACCAGGACTCCAGCATCCCTTCTCAAGCTTTGGAGATGACTGTCAAAGGAACACGTGTGCAAGGAGTGTCAGCCAAGGAAATGCAGCTTTCCCAGAGTGGAACCCTGGTCCTTCAGAAATCAGGGGAAGTTGGCCAACAGTTGCAGCAGACAGCAATTGTCTTCACTCATTTCTTCACTGGATGTGAGTGTTGTGCAGGCATACCAAGTGTGCTGCTTCTCTGAGGGATCCCTGGGTGCTGCCAAGGCAGCCTGTGCTTGGTATCTGCTTGTTCCTCAGTTAGGTATGAGAGGAAGAGGAAGGCTCTGGGAAAGCAATGGTGGGTGTTTAAGACTCAATGCCAGGACCTCTAGGATCTCAGCATAGAACCAGACTGATGATGTGTATCTGGACAGGGTCCTTCTGGTGGCACAGGCTGCTTATTATCTGAATGAGAAAAGGTGGAGAAATAAAAATAAAACCTTCTCCCTGACCTTTGTTGGAAATTTCTCCTCCATTTGTTTCTATTTCTGCCCTCTTCTAATTTTTTTCCCAGTAACTGAAACAGCATGAGCTGACTCTATCTGTCATTACCCACATCATTTTCTGTGACACTGGTTCAATTAAATGTCCTCACAGATGTCTTCATGTTCCTGAGAAAAAAGTTTCATTTCCCCGGCCCCAGAGAACCTATTTGTAGGGATGTGATAAACTTTGCTGCCCTTACTGTCCCACTGAGTTGTCGGGCTGATGTGTTCTGTGGTGGCTTCATCACTTTCTATTTCTTGCTGACCCCAGAAGAAGTGGGCACCAGGTGCCTGCACCATCCCCTGATTGTGTCTGAATTTCACCCCCACTGAGCCTCTGACCTGGCCTTCCCAGCAGCTGCTGCCCTGTGGCTGTTTGACTCTTGTTGAGCAGCTGTGATAAGCTCAGAAGTGGCTTTAAGGGGCTGCCTGAGCAGGGATCCTCACTGATGGCTGGGTCTGCCCAAGCCAGGCACAGTGGCTGAGCCCTGAGGAAGAGCCATTCTCCCTCTGTACCACAGCTGGAGAAGAGCTGCTCACTTTGCCTGTTCCTCTGCTGGCCAGTCTACTCTGGATCATCTTTCTATTGCAATTCTTTTTAGTGACCTGAAAGTAACACCGTTGGCTCTGATTTAGCTTGTGGTTTCTATATAGATAGCATCTAGGCACTTATGACTTCCTTGTAGGTTGTCATTAAGGACTGTGCATTAATCTCTAGAGCTGCCTTTTTTCTTCCAGAGGCACTTCTTCTCCTTCGAGTCATCTGAGATACCGGCAGAAAAGGAGCATTTTGTATTTTCAGACACAGGGTTATGACCTTGCTTCAACTGAAGAAGACTTTTGACAGAGGAGAAGTTAGCACAGTCCAGGTTGTAATAGACTTATCTGGTTCCAGACCTCAGTTAACATCTCATTCCTCTTCACCTGAAGAGGCAGTACAACTGATCTAATATAGCTCGCCCAGGGCTGCAAGCAGAGTGCTGATTCACTGGAGAGCAGGGAATCCAGGAGAAATACTTTATTATCATCTCACCCTGCTGGTAGGCTAGGTGGAGGGGGGAGTGAAATGGAGGCTTAGAATTAAAAGTCTGATAATTTGCCAGGGAGATGATGACAAAAATCAAAAGGGAAAGCACATTTTATTTGCAAAGTTCAAGAAGGGTATTACAATCAAGAAGAGGAAAGCAAATTGAAGCATTAAAAATAAAGCACTTGATAGGAACTCCTTGAAAGGGTGGCTAAAAAGTATTTCACTCAAACTCTCTCATGACACCACCACATTCCCCTGTTCTCTCCAGTCCTCCCCCAAGTCACATCCATTAATTGGCTTACGGCTGTTTGTGACGCCAGCCCATCTGCAGCCATGGTGTGGCAAGGCACAGGCAGTTTCAGGCTGTACAGGAAGGAGCTGCTCTGGGTAACTCTGACCTCTGATCCCCAAAATCAGCTTTGCAGTCCCTGACCCTGCGCTGGGTGTTGCAATAAGGTTTATATCACAAGACAGGATGGTTAAGTCACTATGGAAGTCCCGCTGAATATTGAATTTTAATGCCCTGACCTGTAAGAAGTTGAGAACTATGTCTCCTTCCTTTCCTTACACTACAAAACAGCAGTGATGGGCAGAGGCTAGTCTGCTTAGTCTGGCATGATGATGTTGGCAAAGAAAAGTACAACTTTATCTAAAGCCTGGCTTTAGTGCTCACTGTTGTTCAGTTGTGCATGCAGGGAGCCCAGGGATGCTCTGCCAGAGCCCAGGACCAGAGCTGCTGCCACTGCAGCCACCATCATTTCCACAATTTCTCTTCTTCTCCCTCCCAGCCCAGGGTCCTCTCCGAAATCTTTAACTGGTGACATTGCAGGGGTTTCTGCTTAAAACCTGAAAACTATTTTATCAACTTCAAAGCAAAGGGGGAATGTCGTGTGCAAAAGGTGGGGGTCTCTCTACCATGGATGCTTTTGTAATCATCCACTACCCTTTGAAGAAGATTGTGATACACACATTTAGATACATTATACATATATATATATATATATTGTTTTGTTTTTTTAATTTTTTTTCCCAATCCATCAGCCTACTTCTTAGGAAACACAAGGCAGAAGTGAACTGCCTGGTACAGTTTTACTTAAATAGTACTCCAGCCTCGTCTATGATTTAGTTGCTGAGCCTGAAAGATCTGAGGATACGGATGCCAGACCAGCCTCTGTATATCTTGGTCTTGGAGTGGAGAACAGGAGAAGCTGCAGAAAAAAGGTGGGAGGAGGGTGCATGCCACTGCTGCTCTCCCATGGCCACAAATCCACCTACACACTTCACCATCAGAGACTTTCCAGGGAGACTGCAATCTCCCTGAAACTCATCCTTTCCCACAGCAGGAAGTCAAAGAAAAGCCAGGATGTTAAATAGTCAGAAAAAACCTCAGCCAGACCAGTTCTTAAATGTAAGCTGCTTTTCTTCAAAAGCACAGCATAAATATTTCAGCAATTCTGCTGATATTAGAATTACTCAGATGGACTGAGATAAAAAAAACCATCTCAAACAAACACAATGCGTCAAATTGCATTGTATCAGATCTCCTCTGCTTGCAGGGTGCACACCAGAACTGTGGGAATGGCAGGTTGGATTGCATGGGTGTGTCAAGCTCTTGTGTTGTAATAAACATTTCCACTGATTTCAAAGGCCTATTAATTGTTTTAGTGATGCGAAGAGAACTCTTGACTTAATTCTGACCAGTAGGGTGAGGAATGCAAAAGCTGGGAGCAGAGCAGATGGAGATGGCACCAGTTGTGGTCGGAAGAGGAGTCAGGTCAGTGCTTCCCTTTGGGATCTTTGGTCTCATGGGATGGTCAGTCTGGGAATTGATAAGGGAACAGGGAAAGGTGACACTTCTCTCAGTCAAAACAAACACCTAAACCACCAAAACAAACACCTAAAACAACAACACAACAACAAAAGGCATTCCCGAACTGGCACAACAGAAGAAAATGTGAGGAAAGCAAAGCCTCTGTGCCCAGCAGACACTTCTGTGGAAGTTTGGCACACTGTCTTGCTGAGCAGGCTCCTGTCCTTGCCACAACACTTGTCTGCCAGGGCTTTGCTGAAGTGAAGGTAAATACAAGGCATGGGATTTGGGAGAGACCTGGCACAGGAAACTAACAGCAAAGTAAGGGGAAGGAACTGGTACAGTGTGAGATAAAATGAAGAATGGAAGCGCTGTGGGGTGGCAGCAGCCTTATCGTGTTTTTAAGCCTCAATCTAATTAAAAGAGATACATAATTTAAATGAAGTAATTAACCATTTTGTAATTAAATACAAAAATAATTAAGCTGAAATTGAGCACGATAACATCCAATTGTCAGGACAGGATTTATTAGTACTTTAATCTGATGAATTATTTTCATTGTTTTACTGATTGCGCTCCTGCGGAAAAAAACTGGTCGTTTCTGTAAGAAGGGACACAAGTTCTGCATGTCCTTTGGGCTTCTTGAAACCTGATCAATGAGCATATAAACCATGATTCCACGTCTCCACAGAAAGAGCTGCATTTTTGTCAGTGCCCCAAGAATTTTGTATCATAATCTACGTTTTCCATCATACTTGTTTGCAGCTATTTGGTCCATGTAAAATGTAAAGCACTTGGCCTAAAAACTGATTTTATTGCTGCATAAATGGTGATGTTCTGTATGGAATTTCAGATCAGAAGAATACTCACACAGAATGAAGTACTTTACAGTGTAGCAAGTGAAGGAAAAAAATTACAGCCACATTTTGAGAAGCAGACCCTGAGCTATCAATGTTTATCAACCTGCTTCTGTTTCTCTGTGCTCATGCATAAGGTGTTTATGTGCTTTGCTAGATAAGGGCAACAAAAAGTGGGGTTATAAATGCCCAGAGGAAGCATAGGCCACTTACTCTGATGCCTTTGGACAGGTTTGAATACGTGGCTTTAGACTTCCCACCTTGAGCAGAGGATCAAAAAAATCTTTTCTTCTTCTTCTGTGCCAAGTGACAATTCAGTATCACTCATCTCAGAACAAGGGCATGTCTTGGTGCCTTGCTTGTCTTCCATGGAGCTGCAGTGATTTATGAAATAACTGAAGTCATCTGGGCAAAAAACAACGAAGAGCAGTTAGAAATACTGTAAGTCTGGAGATCCATCTTTCATTTGGACATTTTCAGCTGACAAATTTCTAGCTGGTGTGGGGATTTAGGACATTGGTAGTGTCCTTCATTGCTCTTTACTTGAAGCATATTACAATTTGTGTATGTTGTGGTTTGAAAGTAAAACAAGTGAGAGGCTCCAAGTCAGAAATACAATTTAATGAGAAGAAAAGGGAAAAAAGATAAAATAAAATAAATGCAATAATACAAAAAGACCACTGACAGAATCAGAATACAACCTGAGCAGGGTGATGGGAGCAGTCCAGGTGAGGTGGTCTTCCTGAAGCAGTGATCCTGTAAAAAGGTCTGGTAGCTCCAATCCTCTAAGAATCCAGTGGGTGAGGGCTGTTTCTACTGTCCCAAATCCCAGCTTATATCCAGGTGAGAATGCTTGGCTCCTCCCCCTGGGCGGAGCATCTCACAATGGGATGATGAGTCATAATGGGGCTCCTTGATGGCCCATTAAAGAGATAACTCCCGAAGGAGATTTCTATGTGTCATGGGCAAGGCATTGGTAGGCCATTAACTGAAGCACCCCAGAGGGAGGGGGGCCTGGGAAGAGCACTGCTCCAACAATTGGATTCATCAGTTCATGAAGATGGTGATAGAATACATCCTATACTACAACCCAGGACAGTGTAGCTTTTGGTCCTCTGTGCTGCAAGTCCTGTGCTTGCAGCAGTGATGAAGTGAGCCTTGTCCTGTGTGAATATATATTAGAAGCTTGCTGGACTCTTCCAGACTAAGCATCTATTTCAAGCAGCTACCTGTAATTGAGGAGAATGGTGACCTGTGCACCTTTTTGCAGTCTCAGTTCTGCACTTGGAAAAAAAAATTAGAGAAGTGTGTATTTATCTGTGAAAAGAGTCATCTCAGTTAAGATCACAGGAACTGCCAAAATTTTCAGCCTTGTTGGAAATGGGATACTAGGCAAGCCCAGCTTTAGATGCCTCAAAGAAAGGCATAAGGAAATCAAGATGAGCAGATGTCTAATGTCTAATTCTGCTCACATAGTTCTCTAGTATTCAGACTTGTATAATGCACAAAACCACAAGCCAGGACCTATTCCAGAACCTGTTGTCCAATTTAAGGAGCAAAGTTGGTGGCGGTGAGTAATTAATGGGAAATATGTACTGCAAAGAGGAACCCAGCTGTGATAAGTGATATAAAAAGTATGGTAGTAGTGAGTTGTATAGCCTAGAAAATACCTATCCTATAGTAAATGTCATCTGATTGTTCAAGAAAATGATGGTCCTCCCCCACAAGACTGAAAATATGATGCTAAATTCCCTTACAGATGCCTTGGTAATACTGGAAAGATAGCAGAGAGGGAAAAACTCATAAATAGGAAACAGAGAGAAAGTTGAACAAGCTGATTTATGGGGAAAGATTAAAGTAACTAAATGCACATCACTCAGATAAATGACATCTCAAGGGAAAGTAATTGCTGACTCCAAGGACTTGAAGGATTGGGCACCTAGGAATGAGAGGATTCCCCAGGGCCACGCAAGGCTGGGAACAATATTATGGGGAGAAATGGGTAAAACTGCACAAATGAAAATTCGGGTGGAGGCATGAGAAATGGTTCCTTATGGAGACATTTCATGAACTGTGAAATCCTCTCCTAAGGGGACCAGTAAAATCTTGGGTTATTCAGGACTAGGCTAGAAAAGGACTTGAAAATGTACTAAAAGGCACAAATCTGCATCTGCAGTGAGTTCAGTGAGTAAGTCATAACCTTTTTCCATCTCTGTGCTGTTGGTGGGTTGGGTGGTTTTGTTTGTAACAAAGCTAGACTATTTGTCCCTCTTCTGTAGCATCTGTCTGCAACCCTTTGGTCCTCTGCACTGAGCACCTTTGGTGGCCCAAGGCCTGTTGAGCCCCACGTTCTGGTGCAGCACATCCTCTGAGCTGAGTCATGCCTTGAGGGGAGCTGGCTGCCACACCATGACGAGCTGACTCCTCTGCTTTTCCCCCTGCCAGAGGGATTGTCACTTGCTAATTGTACAGCATCTCTTGACTTCCACGTAGCTCTGCTGGCAGCAGCAGAGGCAGTGGTCTGTTGGCACACACCGGTGGAGCCAGCCCTGGGTGACAGCCAGTTACACATATGCAGCAGCAGGAACAAAACTCTTGACCTTCACTTCCAAAGACATGGATCTCTGTGGAAGGACCCACCCAACTAGCTGCTCCACAGTATTTTGAGGAGTTAGTGCATGTAATTCAGTAATGGATAGCAGTGAATAAGTAAGTTTTATCACCTGTGGCACCAGCTTGCAGAGTCATTTTAGATACATTGTAATGCTCAGAACACAAATTGATCCAGGGAATAAAGTTTTCCAAGAGATAATGGATTAAAAATATTTCAAAATAAAAACAGAACCAGGATATCAAGACTGCCTTTTGCTCCAGAGAAAAATACAGGTGCCCAGACTTTACTCCATTATTCATCTGCTTCTCTGATGGCAGCTAAACAGAGCTCAACTGGTCATTCTTCTCCCAAGCAAGTTGAGAGGGTGCAGAGGCAGCTTCACAGCTGATACCTGAGAAATAGCCAGTTCCCAAGCTCACTACATGTTCCACTAGTTGGGGGCAGGAGCTGGGGAAGGGGTTATTTTGACAAGTTAGATTGTGCCCACACTGAGATCCATCCCAGCTCTCCTGCTGGGGCTGTGCTTTCTGGTACAGGTCAGGGTGGCCCCTGCTTTGCACTGGGGACAAGGTTAGGGACAAGATGTGCCATCAGACTAAGACAGGCAGAGGCAGCTGACTGCTCTAACTGTTCATTGCCTAAATCTGCACTAGGCAATGAAGAACAGACAGACATAGATTTTTACCTCTTTGCCCTTTCTGTCTGGTTTTCCTGCTTCTGATTTTTTACATGAAAAGGAGGAGATGGGGCAGAATGAAAACAATGTCAGCATCAAAAGGATGATAGTCTCTGCATGGATGTCTACATTTTTCATTCTTACAGGGTGATGCTTGCATGAGTAGGCCTTTGCAATGCCCAAGAATGCCTGTTACCAGCGGCCAGGATCCTCTTGACTGGCTGGGAAGAAAGCAGCGGCATAAACGTGTCAATAGAGCACCAGCAATTTGTCAAGCAGTTATAATGCACTAATCACGGGGGTGGAGGGGAGAAAACTCTGCCAAGACTCAGGCAGCTCAAAGGGAGCTGCTGCTTGTGTGCAGTGCTAGGGCTCTTTCATTTGTGGGCAAGTCCAATAACTTCCCAGGAGCTGATCAGTCCTGGGATTGAGTAGGTAGCGTTGGCTGCCCTGGTTTCACTGGCTGGATCATGGCTTCTCTGCCTCCCTGGTTCCCACACAGCTGCTGTCTGCTGGCAAGCAATGCCATGACCCCTGGGTACCCCAACAGCAGGGGATGGTGGCACTGAGCATCAGGACAGCCCTCTAAGCTGCCCACAATTGTCCTCTGCCTGTCTGGGATCAGCTCAGAGACCCAACACTGTCACCTACTTGAAGGTCAAGAGTTTGGCCCATTTAGAGACAAATTATTTGCCATGAAGTACCACTTAACACCTGATTTACTGAACTTGCCAGACATAAGAAAAAACATTCCAGTCCTTATGTGGTACTCTTCTTCTTGTGGTTTTTTTTTTTTTTTTTTTTTTTTTTGTTTTTTTTTTTTTTTTTTTTTTTTTTTTTGTTTTTTTTTTTTTTTTTTTTTTTTTTTTTTTTTGGGTTTTTGTTGTTGTTTTTGTGTTTTTTGTTTTTGTTTGTTTGTTTGGGGTTTTTGTGGGGTTTTTTGTTGGTTTTTTGTTTGGGTTTTTGTTTGGGTTTTTGTTTGTTTGTTTTTTTTTTTCTGGTTAATGCAGCAGTTTTTAATCAAAAAAGGATTTGAACAGCATTGACAGGCACAAAT
This sequence comes from Sylvia atricapilla, assembly GCF_009819655.1. Classification (NCBI taxonomy): domain Eukaryota; kingdom Metazoa; phylum Chordata; class Aves; order Passeriformes; family Sylviidae; genus Sylvia; species Sylvia atricapilla. Next base: position 42,126,891 of record NC_089140.1, read on the forward strand.
AAAAATATAACCATGCAGACAGGTAGCAAGTGAGAATTGTTGCAGTCTTGTGGAAAACTGGGGGATATTTCTTCAAACCAGCCCCCACAGTCCTTAAAAATGCTTAACCCTCCCCTGGGATTGCAAAGAAACCTTTGGAAAAAGAGATCTCCCCTGCATCCAGCGCTGTCTACATTCCTCTCCTCCGTGGTCAGAGCAGATAGGCGCAGTATTGATTCATTACTCCAGGATTTTTGTGGGTGGAGAGGAGGCTGTGCTGCGTATTCCCCGTGCTATCTTATCATTAATGCATTAAGGAGCTGAACAAGCAATAAGGGCAAATGGACTTCAAAACACAGGGAACTGTCTCCACGAGGCTCAGGCTGATTTACGGCAATTACGTCTTGGCAGCATCGCCAGAGCCCATTAAGCCCCGCACCTGCCTGTAACTTGAACATCCCCCAGTTTCTGGGGGCACTTGCCATTAGTCACCCTGGCACTGCCACCAGCCCTCCTCGTCTGTGATGGAAGGCAAGATGTAAAACAATGTGGGGAGGATTAACAAAAAACTTAATAGGCTGCAGAGCGCAAATTGATCTGAACTTCGGAGTCGGATACAGTTTCAGATACCAGGATGCTTTGCTGGACTTCTTCCAAGGTCTGAGGGGAAGGGATTTGAGACAGAGCCTGGAGCCATTGCATTTGACTCAGGTTTTCCTTGTCTCTCTGCTTTGTGTTTCATTTCCAGAGGTGGACTAGCTGCTCAACTATTAATTTTCTTTCTCTGTTTTTGAATGAGTGTCTCTTTGTTACACCGTTACTTTACAGGGCAGCTGCATACAAATCACCAAGTGAGAGTGTGGCACTGCTGGAACCAAGGGGATGTCTCCTGCAAGCCCCACTGAGGGACAATGCTGCTGAGGTGCAGGAAAGCTGGGTTTGCCGTGCACCTGCTGTTTGCACCATGGAGGGAAACCAATAGCAGGGAATATCACACTAAAACATAAAAAGGGTGGATACTTCAGAGCATTGGTGCACCGAGGATGCATAAGAAGTCTCGTGGCGGATCCCAGTGCTCAAAGAGATGAGGATGGATGAGGTTTGGGGGGGAAAGGCAGAGAAATATTTCATTCCAGATACCACCAGCACAAAAGACCTTCAGAGGAGTTAAAATTTACTCAGTGATCCAGAAGTGTTTATGGCCCACATAAAATTTACCAGAAAAATGTCAGATGTCAGTGGATTGTATTAAATGTAAATATTACACAACTCTCAGCTTCCGTTTCTTATTGCAGCTTGGCACGCAGCTCTCGTGGATCTCCTGTTTGAAGGGGAGTCTCTGGAGGTGCTGCTGCTTGGCGGCAGGTCTGGAAAGGTTTCAGTGTGAGCTGTGCTAACCTGCACCTCCCCTTGCCCCTGTGAGACACTGGCCCGGCTGGCTGACTGACTGCCTGACTGACTGACAACTCTGATGTCATGAAACATGCCTGGCTCATCAGGGAAGCCCACCCTGACGTGTCTGTGACAGGACCTGCTGCGATGCTGACGTCCATCACCCCCAAAATGGGTGTGTAATCTGGCAACACCCTGGCAGAGGGAGGAGAAGGCAGCAGAGATTGCTGTCCTGGGTACACCATTTCTGCCTCCAGTCCTAGGAGGGACTGAGGTGGGCACTGGCTCTGGGCAGTGTCTCCTACAGGTGATTCAGAAAGAGAGGAGAGCATATGGGCATTGGAAGACACTCAAGAGCACAGTGGCAGTGGGATCATGCAATTGTTAAATGCACTCGCATTTGATAAAGTGGAAGACACTTTCTTAAAGCTGTCCTTGGACTTGGGCAAGTCCCACCACAGCTGAGTGTGGGCACAATGCAGCTTGCTCCAAGAACTTGTCTCCAACAAGCCTGAGAGACATCTGGCTTGCTCACAGTACTGCTGGACCTCTAATCTGTTTTGCTGGCTGTTTCATTAATTTAACAAATCACTTCTTCTTTGGCCTGGCCTGTGGATCTCAGATGCTGTGTTGTGGACAGGATGTGACTCGGGGCTTGGTGCATCCTTTCTGTGTTGAGATGCCTTGAGGATTTGTGGTGCTAAGTCACATCAATGTCTTTCTGCAGCCAGGCCAAGCTGAGGCAAATCAGTCAGTATAGGGCATTGCAGCTTATAGCCACAGATGCTGGGAAAGGACTCCATGCCCTGGAAATGCTGTTTTGTGTTGCCTTGTTGTTCATTGTGCATGTTACTGTCATGGTACCAGCTTTTACCAAAAAAACCACCCAAAAATAAAAACCACACAGAAGATCTTTTTGTTGCTTTCTCCTCAGAATGTGTGAAGAAAAAAAAAAAAACCAAACCTAAACACTTGCGTTATAATTCATGTCCTTTAAAACTGCAGTGGATTTTAGTGTACCTTCCCCCTAAAGGATTATCTTTGACAATATTGTTCTTGAAAATCCCTCTCCTGCAGTCTTTGGAAAGCTCACTGACACCACATACACACAAAACAGAGCCTGGCCCATTCCTGCTGCAAGATAGAGGAAGTTCAGAGTCATACTTCTACTATAAAAAACATAAATACAACCGGCTTTAGGAGGATCTCATGACAACTTAAAAGAAAAATTTCTGAGATCTCTTTTACAGACAGATAGATTTTTAGTCTGTGCTTTAAACAGTGAGTTGGCTATTTTTAAGTCAGGAGAATGTACACTAGTATTCTGGAAATAGTTTCTGGAAAGCAATTTCAGTTCCTGCAGGCATGTAAACAGGGATGATCCCCAAGTACAATTTATATCATGTTTTTCTAACACAAGAGCCAAGACCTATTAATGGTTCATTCATGTGTTTTTCAGGAAGCTGAGGAATCCTGTTGATATTTGGAGGAGAGAGAAATTTCCTGAATGAGCAAAATCTTTCTCTCCAGTCATTACTGCAGAGCCACGCTGCAGATTTGGCTTTGAGAACAGATACTTCTTGTGCCGACCAAAGAAACAAACTCGCTAAAACTGTAAAATGAGATAAGCACGTGCAATTCCTGCTGATATTCCTAACAAGCTGAGTTGCCATGTGCTAATCGGAGACCTTGGCCTTCATGAGAGCAGCAAAATGTTTAGTCATCTCCTCACTGCTAAGGAGCTGAAAGATGCCCCAGCAGCTCACTGCTCCTCCTGGCAGGCTTAGGCTCAAGCATGTGGTGCAGTTCTGCATTTTGACTTCCAGAAGAATATTTGGGAAAAAAACCACGCAGATGTTTCCTGCTTAAGAATCCCGACTCTGGCAAAAGTCATTAACATAATTCAATGCATTATTCACGTATTTTGAGCTGGCTGTATATAAGTGTGATTGTTTCCCCTCTCCAGTAAAAACATCTGGGCATGCACAGGAAAATTTCATACAGGGTTTAGGGCTTTCTGACTTGGAGGTATGAGAAATATGCTGGGAGCCCCCATGGACACTTCCACTTTCCTGACAAAGAAAGAACATGTTTTTTTCCTGGTCTTGTTTGACATATGCAATAAGAACACTTTGCTTTCAATTTGTTAAAGCAAGCAATTGTTGCAGTGGTGAGAAGATCTCTGGATGGACACAGTTGAAAGGTTAGCAGTGTTTGATTTAATAATTCTCATTCTTTCTCAACAGATTATCTTTCCAGAGACATTAGCAGAAGCAGAGCCCAGAAGTGCATAAGAGCATCTTTGATATGTTAGGAAGGCCAAGGACAGAGGGGAAAGGTGATGAATTGCTCTGGTCCTGACCTATTAAGCCCCAGGCACAGACTGGGAGATACAATAGGAAATCCATGCACCTATTTTCTAAAGGGAGCATTTATAAGAATGGTGTTTATGTTGACCTTTCACACCGAGGGCGTCCACCACTTCTTGTTACATGCTGGGTATCAATCACTGGTGCAGAGGGCAGGTAGGGAGAAATCTTGGCTCAGGACTTCCTTCCCCTGCGAGCTGATGAGCTCATGGTGACCAGGGAGGAACCTGAGTCATGGTGAAGTGTTTTTCTAGAGGCAGAATTGTGGTATTGAAGCCCCAGAGTATGCTGCTCCTGAGCTGTAGCAACAATCAGATGCCTGCAAAGGTACTGTGGACTTTGCCAAGCCAGGTTCACTCAGCCCACTGAAGGGATGAACAGCCTGGCCCTACTACCCTGCTTTCCACTGCCATTTGGTTATCATTTTTTTTTCATTTTCAGAGCATCAGAGGAAATGAATGAGAGGCCTTCATATTTTGGCCTTTTTCTCCTTTCAGAAAAAAAAAAAAAAAGGGGGGTGGGGAAGCAGAAGCACCTGGGAGTTGAACAACCCTGTTTGGAGCAAGCTGAATGCTCACACTAGAAGTGTATCTCACCTCTCAGACAGTGCCTGGGACCTTGTGTTCTCACCACTGAGATCAGTCCAAATCGATGTGCTGATTTCTGTGATCTCACTGTGGGTACTGAAAACTCCTTTTCTGAGCATCTGACCCCTCCTCTTGATGTAGGTTTGTTGTTCTGCACAACAGACTGTAGCCTGTGGGTCTCCTGCACGACTTTTGGAGTCAAAGCGGGCCGGCTCCTGAGTTGCACTCTGTACCCCCACAGACACAGGCGTGCTGAGACCTTTAATGGGTTGCTAATTGCTTTGATTACAAGTGAAGACCGAAGAGGAATTGTTGGATGATGAGCTCCCTGGCAGAAAAGAAGATACCAGTGGAACATTTTTGATGAATAATTCAGTAAGCAGGAATGGGAAATGAACAAGTCTGCTAAAGAGAAGAAAAAAAGACCACAGAAAAAAAGAAGAAAAGGCATGTCCTGCCTGAGCAAGGCAGACCCCTCTGAGCCTGGGTTTCAGCCCACGAGGGGCAGCACAGCCTGATTTTGTAGGTGGCCAGCCAAGCCTTTGCATGATTGCACCATACCCAGTTACAAAACACCTTGCACAGTGGAATCCAGCCCATGTCCCTGCAGTGATTGCTGCAACCAGGGGTGAACTCACAGGGTCAGGTTCTCATGTGGTGTAAATCCCTCAAAGTCTATTGAGCTGAAGGAACATACACTAGTCACAAGCTGGCAAGCCATAGAAGCTGGGATGGAGTTTTTACTCTGGGGAGGACATAACAGGTTTTTTTGCAGGTGTTTTTAGCTTTGTGTTAGAGACATTGGAAGGTCTGAGCACAAATGTTTTTCTCCAATATGGAGAGGAACTTTCTTCAAGTGTGGATCTTGTTTCCAGACCAGAGGACAGTGTGTACATACAAGTCTTAGTGCAGGACAGGAGAATTCACAGTGAGGGCTGCTTTTATTTCATGCATCTACTTTAATGTGGCAATAGTGTGTGACCATAGCAGTGCAGAACTTTCTCCCCATCCATGATGCTGGAGTTGTGATCTCTTTTTTTCCTCTCTTATAGTTTCCAATTACTCCTCTCACTTCCATTTTGCAGATACAAACTAACTTAATGTCTTCACTATCGAAGATCTGCTCTCTTAATCCAATGGTGGCAACAGCAGCAAACATTTCAATTAAAACTGAGTTCCACAAAATAGATGTATTCATTGTCTGTCTTCCTTTGCAAGGGAAGAACTAATTGGGAACAGACGTGTGAAGGTCTTGTGCATCCCAAAGCCTGCAAATAGAAATACACTGGTTGCTCTTCCAGTGAGGAGGAAACCAGTGTGCCAGGAGTGAAAAACTTCTGCCCAGTTTCCTCTACCATCCCTGGACCCATCCCAGATAATTTGTCCTCGCTCCTGGGAGGTTATAGTGCTCCAGAGAGTGAAGGAGCTTATTCACTGGGTTGGTACAAAGTTGCCCTGGGTAGGTAGGTCTGTAAGGACCATCCTGGATCCTTGCTTTGGCACCCAAGCCTCAGGGCACTTCTCACCCTCTGCTGCTAGAGGATGCCACAAGTGGAAGCAAGGGAGAAACTTCTGGGTTAAGTTCCATTTTCTTTATTTGTTCATGTGCATAACTTAGGCCCCTTCTGCAGTTTGCTTCCTCCTTTGGAGTCAAATTCAGGTGCTGGTTCATTTGTACAAAACCAGTATGATCTCATTTGAGTCTTGAATTATTAAACCCAGGACGCAGGACTTTGCATCCACGTGTTCTTTTTTTTCTTGAGGAAAGTAGCTCATGTGAGAGGACTATACTAAACTCCATGTACTTCTTCTCACAAACAAGTGGAAAAATAATTCCTCAGCTTCATCTACAGCCATATGTAGAGAAATCAAAAGCTTGCCAAGATGAAGACCAGATACCCCTCTCCCTGGCAAAGAAAGACTCATTTTATTTGGAAGCCTATTGAATCAGTGAATCAGACAATGATATCTTTTGTACTGAGAATCAGCCACGTTTGCCATGGACTACTTTGCTACCAGAAAATGAATGGCTGCAGCAAGGTGTGTTGCAGTCATCCTTCTTGAGCAGAGCAGGTGGCACAGATCCCCACCCAGATGCCTTGCAGCAGTGTCAAGCATGAACACAGGCATAGCTTGTAAAGTGCAATCATGGGATTTTCTTTCTCTGCTCCCCTTATCCAGAGGCAGATAGACATCACAAACACCCTGAAAGGCTGTGACTCAATCTACCCTCTCTTTCCAGTTAGTTTTAAGTGAGCTTTTTTAAGATGGTGGTGGATTACTGGTAAATGTGCAGTTCATAGTAGAGGTCACCTCTGATGATGTCTGGTGTGATCTAAGAAGCAGTAATAAGGAGAGGATTAAAGTCCAAATTTTCAGTGTTCACCTGCAGTAACCCAGAGTTATTAGGTGATGACTTACTCTTACATCTGCCTTTCACCTCACCAAGCACTTTCACAGTCACTCACTCTTCTTCTTGCACACTTCTTTTCCCAGTTATTTGTCATTCAAGCTGCTGTGCTCTACTCAAAGGCTCTCCTGCCACCAGTCTGCACAGCTTGACCCCCATGTACTTAGCAATTTGTCCATCATGGAAAAATATGATACTTATGAGGGCAAACTTGGCAGCGTGGAGGTCTTGGATGCACATCCTTGGCCACTCCAGTATTACTCAGGAACCTCATTCTGCTGATGTAACCTGAGAAGGAGAAGGATGGAATCAGCAAAGTGTTGCAGTATGGACTTGAAATCTCCTTTCAGATTCTTCTTCATGGTCTTTATCTCCACAATCATAGACTCCATAACACTTTTCTTTTTGCAAAATCTAATTTCAATACCTTAAAGGGGAAACATTGTTGGTTTTTTTTAGTGGAAACAATAGAGACCCACCCTTTAAAATGAGGTGGGACTGAAGCTTCAGGCCCTGGTTTTGCTAAAGATTTAAGAAAGTTTTGGACAAAAATTCCCTTATTAAAAAACCCGGCAGGATATGGCTCTAGGGCAGCTGTATGTGACAGTCACAGACCCTGACTTCAGACATTTAAACATACAATCCTTCTTTACTGTAGTTGCATCATCTCTCACTAGTTGTGAATTCAGTCTCTTTGGAAAGTGTATCTGTGAGTAAGGGAGCACAAAGATGATTGAAAAGTAACAAAATATTAAGGAAGAGGCTTATGTAAAATCTGGGAGATGCCAAAGTATTTATGATGCAAATGAGCTTGCAAACACAACCCATCTGCTCCACTTCAATACTTCCCTGACAATTCAGTGTGTTTTTATTTTGTTAAATAATTTTCTGCCCTTCCTCTTGCCCTCCTTCCCCAAGGAAATAACCCTGACCTTTTTCTCTTTGCTGGGAAATCCTTAAGAGCGCCTTCTAAGTGAAAACACATTGGAATGAGAGCAAGCACCAAGCATGCTATAATTGAAAGCAATTCCGTATCAAGAGGTGCCAAAGTCTTGCTAAGTATGACAAAGAGCACTTCTGCTCCTTAGAGAAAAGGGGGACTTTGTTCTTGCAGGTGACGCAAACAGTAGTAGGAAGGATTCAGTAACAGGCTGTGCTGGTTTTGGCTGGGTTACAGCTAATTTTCTTCACAATAGATGTTATGGGGCTCTGTTTTGGATTTGTGCTGAACACAGAGTTGATAGTTCAGGGATGTTTTTTGTTACTGCTGAGCAGTGCTTGCGCAGAGTCAAGGCCTTTTCTGCTTCTCACACTGACGAGTGGGCTGGAAGTGCATGAGAAGTTGGCAGGGAACACAGCTGGGACAGCTGACCTCCACTGACCAGAAGGATATTACATACCTTATGGAGTCATGCTCAGCATATAAAGTGGGGGAAGAAGAAGGAAGGGCACCATGTTTGGAATGATGACATTTGTCTCCACAGCTAACTGTCAGATGTGATGGAAACCTATTTTCTGGCAGTGGCTGAACACTGCCTGCCCACGGGAATCAGTGAACTATTTCTTTGTTTTGCTTTACTTTGGGTGCATGCTTTTCCTTTACCTAATTAAACTGGCTTTATCTCAACTCACAAGGTTTTCCTTTCCTTTCCCATTCTTTCCCACTCCTGCTGGTAGGGAGTGAATGCCTGTGTGGTGCTTAGCTGCTGGCCGGGGGGTAACTCATGACACAGTGGTAAATAGTAAGTGCTTTCAGGGAATTTCTCCTGAGTCCTCTGATGGGCTTTGTTGTGCTAAATCAACCCAGCCACAGCAGAAATGGTTCCTAAGTTGCACTAGGTAGCAAGGTATCTGCTATATGCCCCAGTTTAGGCACATCCCATGGGATCCTCCAGGCACCCCCATGGCTGGAAGCACCAAGCACTGCGAGCGGCAAGGCCACATTTGCCCTCTGAGCAAGGCAGGGGCAGCCCTGAAAGCTTAGCTTTCACAAAGGAGGGAGGGAAGACTTCACCACTCAAGCAGAAACATTTCAGAATCAGGAGTATAAAAATAAAAGGGACAAAAAAACTCAACCAAACTTCAGAAGTCTCACAGCTGCTATTGCTGATCATCGTGTGACTCAGAGGGTAGACTGTGTGCTATAAATGGAAATGGGTTACTTATAATTTGACTGAAATGTCTTAGTTTTGTAAGAAAAATGTCTTTTGAGAAATACTATAGTGGGGGTGGCAAGCTGTACCATATGTTCTTTGCTGCAGCTGACTTTATAATACATCTCGCTACACTTTAAACTGTATAGCACTGATTGCATTGTAACTCCTATGTCCTCTGCAGATAAAGTTATGGAAATATATGATTGTGCTTCGATACAGGCCAGTGCTGCCTATACTATTTCAAATCATCAGACAAGAGAAGAACAACCTGCTTACATAGGCTTTCCTCACTTGTTTACCGCCTTCTGTACCAGAGTGAGGGAGGCTTGCAGGTCCCCCAGGGAGAGTAAGCACCAAAATAAAAAATCATACTTGCTGGAGCCATGCTTTGACTATGTAGTGCTTCATGCTAAAGCGTGGATGCCTCGTTCCCTCACACAGGGCAAAATTAGGTAACTACAGATGCCTATGAGCCTTCAGAGGGCTAACTGGGGAGTGGACAGCCAGGAGAAAACCTGGAGGTTTTCCTCCTTGACCTTGAAAGAAATAGGTCGGGAAATGACGGTCACTGCATCCCAAATTCATCTCAAGATGTCTTGTCTGTTGGAAATTCCTTGGATGACTCTTCTGCTGTACCTCTGGGAAATGATGATGCCATTTGCCAGAAGCTGCGGTCTGGCCAGCACCCTGTGATTATTGGCCTATTAAATTTTGATACTGTGAGAAGGCTGAAGCCACCCAAGACACTGTGCTGTGGCCTTCCTGGCACTGCCTGCATGGATCAGACCTAGTAAAACCCTGCCTTTCTCTGCAAGATTCTATATGCATATAGTGTGTATACTAAACTAAATTTGTTATTAATTAATTAAATTAAATTTGCAGGGAAAACAATTTGTCACTGTAAAGTTGTCTGTGTGAGGGAGGCGGTAGAAAATAGTTTTAAAGTAACTTTCTCTCTGACAAGTTTGAATGCAATGTCCTTGGTCGTGATTTTACCAGCAGCCACGTTTACCACTGCTTTACTTAATATATTTTATGAAGGGCTGGGCCAAATGGTTGTCACTCCAGAAAATCTGTCTGCACCACACAGCTGGTCTCAGTCCTGACCTGTTCAGTTGCTTCAAGGGCTTTACCATGCTTATGGCAGGGAAATGGGATAAAGTCATGGGGGAGCAGCTGCCATCACTTCATAAGGAGTCCCTAAGGTCCCCATGCCTTACACTTTGCACACTCCGACTGCCCCTATTGATGCCACTCTACTACGTCTTGGTGGTCCTGCCCCTTGTGCAGAACTTGGCAGCCCTTCCTCTGGCTGCCCCCACCCCATCTCCCTGCCTGCCTGTAATACTTTTTTTTTTTTTTTTCCCATAACACTGCAGCTTAGGAACTGGGCTAACCTATGCCAGCCAGGAGTAACCAAAGTCCCAGGCAAGGCAAGTGCTCAGGCTGTGTTCTTCTACCAGTGGCCAAGGCATGTTTTCCTAATTCCCCATGTGCCTCCATCCAGGTACTAGAGCAATGCCCCCTGCACAATTGGGAAGAGTGGTATTAGGCACATATTATTTCAGGAATTCAATAAGGGACCATTACAAGGCAGAGGGCTTGATCTTTCTGCACCCTTCTCAGCAAGGTTGCCTTGAAAGGTTATCATTTAACCTACATGCTGATGGCAAATCATTTTATATAAGGCCACTGGTGAAAAATGCAGGAAAAATGCAGTGAGAGATGACAAGAGGTGATGGTTTATGCATTGCAACTTTGCACCCCTCCTTCATATACATATATATATATCTGCCTGAATGCACTGTATCTACTGAATGTTTTATGGATAAGGAATGAACCTGGCTAAAGGTTGAAAGGAATATTTAACATCAGATTTAAATGGTGACTCAGTGACCTGCAGAGAAATTTTCATATGCTGGATGGGTCAGCACCAGAGTGGGAGTGAGTGTGACTCCAAGGTGTGGAGAAGGGTGATCAGGTGCAGGTAAGGGGACAAGGCTGGGAGAGGGGGGCTTTGAGGGCAGCAGGGTGGGAGGAGGAAGCCCTTAGAAAGCTCTGGGGGCTGGAAGGATACTGTGGGAAGGAGCTGAAGGGTAGGTGAATGCCAGCAGCCATGGCAGTGGGTGATGAGCAGATACCTTCTGTCCTCAGTTGGTAGAAAGCTCTCATGAGATCCTAAAATTCGGGGAGAATGACTTTAGGAGCCAAAAAACAAATGAAGTGTGTGTGGGAAGAGTGCTGGCCTGAGGAAGGAGACTCAAAAGAAATTCCCCAACAAAAGGTATTGTAGCTTGGTTGCATCAACATAACGTATGGGTGGAAATGCCACATGGTGATAGAAGAAGGACAGAAACAAGAGCACCAGAGCCATGCCATGCCTGCAGCCTCACAGTGCGGCATCTCTTGAGCAGGGGAATGGCATCACTGTGTCTTACTGTCTTGCCAGTGGTTTGCAGCAGTGGTGATTTGGGGTGGAGAAATGATGTCCTTCCAGGGTTGGACCTCTGTGAACCACAGTGTCCTGAGCACTGTCTGGGTGCTCTCATAAAATGTCACAACAGGAATAAAAGAAAGGAAGGGAGGAGAGAGTCCAGATCTTGAAATGCCCTTACATATCCTGTGGGGTCAGTGCCTGAGCTAAAAATAAAAGTTTCAGTGAAGTTGACCTAGAGATGGGAGTCTGTCAGCAGGCTAGAAGTCAGAGACTGATTGGTCTCAAATACTGCTAAAAGATGATGTTGTACCCAGCTCAGCTACCCAAGGCTTCCCCAGGTGACAGATGGGAGACACCTGGGAGGTGACCCTCACAGTGACCCGCCCCGAGGGGATATCTACACTGCTATCACCATATAGACTCAGGGGGACAATGAAGGAAAATGCCCCTATAGAACAGGAGGAGATGTGGAAGGAAACTGGGCAACTACCCCTCCCATGCTCACATGGTCCTTGCATGGCATGGAAAGGAGCGAGCGGGTGAAAATGATGCCAAGGCGGAGCCTTCTGCTGCCAGGAACATGGGAAACATGAGTGCCAAGAGGAGCCAGACCACACAGCAGTGGCCAGGAGTGAGCTGTGAGGCTGCTTTTTGAGGACAGAGCTTCAGTCTGCAATGGAGATTGGTGAATATTTAACAATTGCTCTGCCTCCCAGCAAGAAACAGGGCATGGATCTGAAGGAATGAGCAGCTGTTGGCTGCTGAAGAGAAGACAAGTCAGGAATCATTTATTGGAGATGTCAGTCCTTTCTGTCTCCTGTGAGGTTATTAGCTCTGATTCACTCCTGATGTACAGTAGGCACAATTTTATTGCCATTTGCAACTAATTAATGCCCATTGCTCACTGTTTTAAGCAATTAGGTGAACACACTTGCTTTAATATACCCCAGATGAAGTATGTAAGGGAAAATAGTCCTTACATCAGTATTCACCAAATTTCATCAGCATACTTGTACTCCTATCCTAATTTCTTTGGCAGGCACAGAAGAAACAGGCTGGGAAAAGAAAACTCACATGACTATCAGGCCAGATACCAATGCTTTTCCAGACTGCCATTATTACCCAAATACAATTTTTCTCTTTCAGCATTGGTTTCAGCATCCTGGTGTTGATGGAGCAGTCTATGGAGAAGACTGGTTCAGGTCAGCAGAAGTTTCGCAAACAGGGTGACAAAGGTGTTTTCCCTCCTCCTCATGCACAAAACCCCAGCTGAGCCTCTGACTATTTTTGTTGTGAGCATCATCTTATAGCTACCCAGGAAACTTGGGTAGAAGCCCCCCATTGTTACTCTGGCCTATGAGCTGATCCCTTACAAGTCCTCCTGCTGCCCTGTTCCATCAGAGCAACAGGCAGAGGCATGTTTGTTCCCTTCTCTCCCATCATTGAGATATCATTTCCTATTAAGACACAGAGGACCAGAGACATCAAAGGCAGCAAGAGAAGATTTATGGCAGAGTGGCTGTCAGTTTGCTTTGGTCTAATTAAATGGCTCCTGCCTTCTTGACTCAGTTCCAGTGCAGCAGAGCTTGACTTGTTAAGTGTCAGGAAGTGTCCTGGCTGCTCACTGTTACTGATGCCTCGGCTCCAAAGTGTGACTGTTTGGCTGAAATAAGCTGCAAACCCCTGTCACTGCCTTCCCACCCCTCTTTGTGAGCAGCTGGATGTCCCTGCTGTTGGGTACCTGCACCTGGGACAGCAGCAACAGAGCACATGGAGTGTGGGGCACCACACACGGGCAGCAGGAGAAGGGGCCCACGGAACCACTGCTGCCCTTGAACCCTCTTCGGAGGTGTAGGCATTTCTCATCTTCTGTGCTTGGTCTTTAGAGGGACAGTGGGAACTCGGCAGTAGAAGAGCACTCTGGAAGTGAGGACCACCTCAGTGGGGTCCCACGAGGTCCTCTCCATATGACCCCAAGACTCTGAGGCAGGTGCTCTTTTCTTGAGTCATCCTGCCTCTCCTGGGGCACTTCCCAGCCTGCCTTGCCATTCTCCAAATCTCTAAATGTCTGGAAACTGAGCTGACTGAGTCCTTCACAAACAAGTCATCCAATACCCCTCAGACCATTTTTCTTCATGCCAATGAAGTAAGGAACAGGTCACGGTTCAAGTAAGTGTGTCTATTTGCCTCAGTCACTTGAATTATTTTTGATTACAGATTATTGTTTGTGTCTCATTAGCAAATTGTCTGGTGTTAATTGTCAGAGCCCAGGCTACCCAATTGGCTCTTCACATCATACGTTATTCCCTCCCTTCCCTGACTGGATGAATCAAATTTTATTAAACAGCAGCCTTCTTTCTCCCTTGCTTGCAGATGATGCATGAACATTTGTAGCTACTTGGCAATTCTGTTGTGAGACAATAAAAGAGCTTTTCAAAATGCCAGGAGAGGAAATACAGTGTGAATACTCTTGCAAATATTTACTTGTGCTCTTATTTGCAATATTTTATTGTGTAATGGATTTAATGATGCTATTTATCAAATAATGATGATTGCTGTCTTTAATGAATTCAAATTTAGCTAAGCAATTTCCAGAAATATCTGACAAAATTAAGAGAAAATTCCAGTGCACTAAATGCAAGAGATAGGGGAAACCATTAGAAATAATTACAGCTGTACGGTGCTCAGATATTGCCCAAATGTGTGTTTCACAGGCACCTTAGAGGGAAAACAAGCAGAGAGTTATCTCAGATGCAAAAAGAATGTAATGAAACCTTCCTGAGGTGGGCATCAGCTGTGCTTTTCATGGTTTTCTTTGAAGGATCTTCAAGGATGTGTTCCTAAAATAGTTTCCTATAATGTGTTTCTTGAAGACAAGGTCAGTCTCCAAGTCCAGTCCGTTTCCCTGGAAGTTGAGGGCTGGACATCTTCCTGTGGCAAAGGCTTAAAAGGCTCTATCCATATGTCTATTGAGTCATTAATCTGAAAGCGGTGAGGTGCAAAAGCCTCTCAGAATCTATGGGATCTAGGCTAGGAATATGAAGAAAAGCAACGAGGAACAGTCTTAGCTTAGTTTGAAGGAACTCATAGTGAGTGCCAGGGAATGGGACCATCTCCAAAACACCCAAGTTTCACTGAAATCAAGAAAACTCTTTCCTCGTCTTATTAAAATGGAGGCACTGCCTTTTTTCACATTGCTATTTTGACTTGTTTGAATATGCAACAGCAGCTTCTATTTCCAAGAAATGCAGTAAATATGGATTCTTGGAGAGCCAAGATCTTCTTTACTAGTTCTGAAGCACCCAAATCTTCAAAGCAAGAAATATTTTCCTCCAGCTGTCCATGCACGAAGTTGATTTATGACTAGTTTTCTGTTCAAACCACTGTAATTTTGTGAATGATAGCAGTATTGATTCCAGCAAGAGTTTCACTTTGCTGAAACTACCAGGCCAGAGGGACTAAATGGAGCCTTGGAGTGAATAATATAGCTTTCCCTCTTTATCAATTTCATCTGTTTTGCTCTCCACCTTCACTTAACAACCAACATCTCTTCTTTCCTTCCTTCTTTTCCCTTTAAGGCATTGGTCTTTTGCTCTGGTTCACAGCTATAAATGATTGAACATATTTTCTTACCTGGGAACTCTGAGCAGAATCAAAATACAATCTGAGCAATGAATAGACTGCTTGACATCTCCAAGTGGTTCATGTTGCTGTGTGGGAAGCTGAATTCTGGCTCTGAAATGCACTGAATTCTGGAAGTGAAAGAAGAAAATTATTTTTTCAGTATTTTTTTAGTGGAAGAAAATATTTCTAGTTTAGTTTTTATTAAAGCAACAAGCAATAAAATATTTAGGAGAAAAATTAAATTCCTCAGTCTGGGCTAGATTCTGCTGTCAGTTACATTTAGATGAATGAAGATAAACTTCACTGAAGACAAAGAAAATATCCTGGTGTAAACCTTAAGATATTTAAGTTTACAGGAGCACTCTTTGCTGGGTTAAGAACTGGATAGATGGCTGGGCCAAGAGAATGGTGGTGAACTGCTGCATCCAGCTGGCAGCCAGTTCTGTTCAATGTTTTTGCTGATGACATGGATGAGGGTACTGAGTCTTAGTAAATTTGCAGGTGACACTAAGCTCGGAGCATGTGTCAATCTGTCGGAAGGTAGGAGGAATCTGCAAAGAGACCTGGAATGATTGGATGGATGGGCAGAGTCCAATAAGAAGACATTTAATAACTTCAAGTGCCGAGTCCTGCATTTTGGCCACAATAACCTCCTGCAATGCTATAGGCTGGGCACGGTGTGCCTGGACAGTGCCCAGGGGGAAAGGGACCTAGGGGTTCTGGTGACAGCAGCTGAACATGAGCCAGCAGTGTGCCCTGGAGGCCAAGAAGGCCACAGGCATCCTGGCCTGGATCAGGAATGGTGTGGCCAGCAGGAGCAGGGAGGTCATTCTTCCCCTGTACTGGGCACTGGTGAGGCCACACCTCGAGTGCTGTCCCCAGCTCTGGCCCCTCAGGTTAGGGAGGACGTTGAGATGCTTGAGCACATCCAGAGGAGGCAACAAGGTTGGTGAGTGTCTTGGAACACAAACCCTGTGAGGAATGACTGAGGGAGCTGGGGTTGTTTAGCCTGGAGAAAGGGATACTCAAAGGTGACCTTATCACTCTCTACAACTTCCTAAAAAGTGGCTGTAGACAGCTGGGGTTTGGTCTCTTTCTCCAGGCAGCAACTGACAGAACAAGAGGACACAGTCTCAAGCTTCACCAAAGGAAATTTAGGCTGGATGTTAGGAAAGAAAGAGTGATCAACTACTGGAATGGTCTGCCTGGGGAGGTGCTGGATTCACCATTCCTGGATGTGCTTAAAAAAAGACTGGATGTGGCACTCCGTGCCATGGTTTAGTTGAGGTGTTAGGGCATGGATTGGACTCGATGATCTTGAAGGTCTCTTCCAACCCAGTGATTCTGTGGGTGCTATTTCTGGACCTGTAACCTCAACAATGATCTAATCTAGAGAATGAGTAAGAATTGCAGATGAATTCCATCCACACTCCCTGTGTGCAGGTGTGGCTGTGCTTCCATTTCTAATGTCAGAGTGAAAAAACCCAGAAAATACAAATGCTTCGGTGGCACTATTAATTCACCCATAGGCACAGTGTATATGTCAGCATAAATCTTCAGTAGCCTCTCCAGCTACTGAAACTGCTGCTTCTGCATTTGCTTTCTCTGTACTCACTGACTTAAAGAAAGAAATTTCAGAAAACCAGAGGGCTTTAGAGGTGTTAGGAACAGAAAAATTAATCAGAAAAATTAAGAAAGAGATAAATATTTTATTTTTCTTGGCATGCATACAACATAGATTTATTTTTGCAAATGGTCCATCCAAGGCTCTGTAAGTTTGAAGATTTTCAGGTAAGTATTCAGGAAAAAAAAAACAAAAACCCAGAAAATAATGTAAACGGTTTCTGGCACGATCAAATAACACTTTGCATTCTATCACAGGAAACATGGTTTAAAGCAAAGCTGAGATATGCCGCATTTCTCCCGAACACTGTACACAGTGGTGTGGCTCTAGCACGAGGATGTCACCAGTCAGCACCCAGGGTCAGGTTTGGAGGTGGAGGTGGGTTGCTGCCTCCATGCTAGTGCTAAACAACCCCGTGGCAGCCATAAAAACCTACAGTCCGCAGCCCATCCCCATGGCCCCAGGGAGAGGAAATGGCTCAGCAGCTCCTGATGTGGAGAAAAAAGTGCATGTCATGATGCAGAAGGGAGAATGCTCCTGCTTGAGAACCAAGCCAAGCATGAAATTAATATTTCCTTTATAGTAAAAAAAAAAAAAAAAAAAAAAAAAGCCTGTAACATAGGAATAAATGTAAACTTGAAAGCCTGGGGACAGGCTTTGAATCTCCTTGTGGGAAGAGGAATGCTTTGGCTAGTTCACTTCTCTTCCTGTTGAGCAACACAGTGCTGAAGAGATCTAGGATGTGCCACACAGTCAGACTGTGATACCCAACCTGCTGCCCAGGTGAAATCCCTGTAGGTCTTGTATTCTCAGTCCCCTTGGGAAAACTTCATCCATAAGGCATAGGTAGGGCCCGTGCAAGTCCTCAAACCCCCAGGAATGGATTAGGACGGGACCCTTGATGGACCACCATCTGCCAAAAAACACTGCAGAAAGGTGGTGGGACTTCTGAGGGGCTTTCCTCTGGAGAAAATGGAAAATAGTCTTGTGCAGGGTTGTACATCAATGGTTGCTTTTGCTTCCGTGGTGGAATTTCATTAAATGCATTGCATTTCTTCATGTCTCTACTTCCTTTAAGGAACTGCTTTAAAAGGTCTCATATATGAAACCATCAGCACTGGGGCTGACCAAAACTGGGGAGTGAAACTAAAGCCTGGACAACCCAAGAGGGGTGAGATTTAACCAAAACTGCATCTTAATTTTAGTTTTGCTTACCCTCCTTTTTTTGTTTTGATAACCACATCTCAGCACTGTCTTACCCTTCCCTCCTGTCTGGGGCTTCCTGGGGAGGAGCTCTGCATGCCCTGAGCCTAGCACAGCATGGCTGGTGCATTTCTCCTGGCTGGCTTGGCACAGAACCTTGAAGCTTCCCTGGCACTTCCCGGGGCAGGCAAACTCTCAGTGTTGCTGTCACCACCAAGTGCTCGAAGCAAAGCAAAGAGTAGTGGGCAAATACCCTGGCTGGTAAGCAGAAGCACAGCCTCCCCCAGTGAGGAAGAGCCACATCCACCTGAAATGGGCACATTTTGGAGGGTGCTGGGGTGGGCAGTTAAATACCCAGTATGTCATGCACCTACAGGCTTTACTCCTTGAAAAGTGTGAGATGAAGGAGAGAAGGCTGTCATACATTGAAAACAAATGACCCAATCTTCTCGTTTTGGCCACAACACACAACTACCTAAAAGACCTGTCGGTCTCTTCTCTCAGGTAACAAGGGATAGGACAAGAAGAAACGGTCTCAAGTTGTACCACAGGAGGTTTACACTGGATGTAAATTTCTTCACTGAAAGGGTTGTCAAGGCTTGGAACAGGCTGCCGAGGGAAGTGGCTTTATTTAGGTATTTCAAAGCTGTACAGATGTGGCACTCAGGAACATGTTTTACCGATGGACTTGGCAATGCCTGGTTAAGAGTTGGACTCAATGGTCTTAAACTCCTTTTCCAACCTAAAGAATTATATGAAAAAGTGCAAAATTATGGAAAAAGTAGCAAACTTTGCAGCACAAAGTAAAAAGCTAAATAAATTCTCACAGTTTTTCTGAGTTTGAAAAGCCTATCTTTGAGAAATCTTCTTGAAACTAGGCTTTACCTGCTCCATTCTCCTGCTTTGGCTGGGTTGAGCTGTCACTGTTTCACAAGGTCTGACATATAGCAATGCTATTGCTCAGCGCAGTGTCTTTTTCCTGCCATACGTCCAAGTTTATGGTCACTTCAACATACCGAAGCACAGCTCTTCTTTGAAAAGCCACACTCCCCTCCTAAGTCATCAAGCCGCTCCTCCTCTCAGCTAGAAGCTCAACATGGCTTTAAAAAAACCCAAAATAATTCTTTTTTTCCCCCCTGCAACTGGTATTTCTGAGACAGCCTGGCCAGTGCAGCAGGAGATGGACCCTGGTGGCTCCTGCTGCAGGAGAGTATCTACTTTTCCAAAGGAAAAGGGTCTGACAGGGGGAAGCAGCTGGGATAAGGAGCCTCTTGGTGTGCTTGGGATCCACCACGCTTTGGTCCTGTTCCCTGGCAGGCTGCCGCCCTCCTCCTGCCCTCGGTGCACCCACAGGCCTTTAAATTCCACAAAAGCTCTTCGGTTCTGGAGAAAATAATAATTAGAAAGAAAAAAATAAGAAAAAGCATAGGAAAAAAAAAAACAAACCCAAAAACAACAAACCACCACCTCCTTGATTGCTGAGGCGCTGATGGCAGGACCCCTCCTTCCCTGCTGAACCACTTAATCAGGCCGGGCCCGGCAGCAGCAGGTGCCCACCGAGGCGGCCTCGGGAAATCTCCTCATCACCGGCAAATGGCCCTGATGATGGCTCAGCAGGGGCCCTGCGAGGCCGGCTCTTTGCGAGCTCGGAGCAGCTTCTCCGGCATGCTGGAGCTTCCCACCTTTCCGCAATGCTGGCAGCAGGGAGCCGGCTCTGCCCCGTCCCTGGGCCGCTCCCTCGGGCCCCGGCTGCGGGGCGCTCAGCCCCGAGAGCACAGCCCAGTGCTCCCGGCTTTGAGACAGAGGACCTAGAGCTCCTTGGGGGAAACATGGGATTGCTGAGGAAAGGCAGCATCAAGGGGCCACCTGTGACATAAACTGGCTTGACTGACCATTTTCCTGGCGTTGCACATTTTTCCTTACAGCCACATTACTGTAAGCTAGACGGGCACTCTCTGCTCATCCTCTTGGGAAGCTGTGCCTTCACATATGGTGCCCCTCTGGGGCTTTATTCCAAATCTGTCTGTGTTACAGAAGAAAGCACAGTTTTGGCATAACCCTAGTGCTTTTCCCTTGGCTTCTGTACCTTCCATGAACACCAACGCCTTCCTGTGACCCACAGCTCTGTGCCCTGGCATTAGCAGTGCTATGTGGCCACCCTACCAACTTTACTCCAGGTGACGTGATTACAGCCCCTGTCTCCTCTGGACAAATGTCTTCAGGTTGCTCAGCAACCTCCACACCAGGATTAAATTAACTTTGATTACAATTACAGACAGCACAAATCAGCCTGCACCATCAGAGAAAAGCAGAGCATAGATTGGGTTTTTTTCTGGAGGATTTTCTTCTGAAATGCTTCTGTTGGCGGGGAGGGAGGAATTGCCTCTCACCGCTTTCCCTCCCTTGCTCTGTGTTGAGCATGGATGCATCCCAACCCTGATGCTTTAAATGCACAGTGGGATTGAGCACAAAAGAGTTCACTTACATGCCTGAAAATATTTGTCTGCTTGGGGAAGAAAAGCAGAGAGGAGGCCCAGGTGCTGAGGGCAGCTTTGCTCTTATGTCAAGGCCCCAAAACTTCCTCTGGTGAAAATGATAGGCTTAAATACAGCTACTCATCACCTCCATAAGGCCTTTGCTGTCACCTCCTCCAGGTGCTCAAGTTAATCATAGCAACATGCAGTTATTATATATGGCTTCACAGCTCCCTGGAACAGACTTCCTGTCTGGGAGGTGCAGCTCCATAAAACCCCCAGGTGAAGAGGATTGCAGGCAACCAGCCCCACAGGGATCAGACCTACGGCACACAAAGCGGGAAGATTAATCACCTCTATCTGCTGCTCATGGTCTTCTGTGTCTGCACCTGGAGGAGGCTCGCCAGGCTGGCAGGATGTGTCCATGATGCCCAGCATCTTGCTGTGTGGGCTGCAGTGGGGTGACCTGGACTGGCAGGAAAGCCTTTGCCTGGGATCTAAGAAACTGAATGTTGCTTGAAGCACTGCCCATATGCTCCAGGCCTTGGGAAGGTCAGACTTTGAGAGGTGTTCTTGCACCTCTTCTCTTTACCACCTCCTTCTAGCCAAAACAGAGCTTCTCTTTCCATGGTTTCCCCACTTTCCTGGCCTGTAGCTCTGGAGACCTGAGTGCAGCTGGCCACCACAGCGTGCAGGGGACCTGCTGGCACCGCTCTGAAGGAACTGCTGAACTGTCTTTCTTTGGGGAAGAACCTCCCTCAGGTAGATGGACAGGAAAATGGTGCAGAGTGGTGAATCAATGTGGGAACCGGGGCTGGCAGCACCACTGAGAGTCACAGAGAGCTTGGGTGTGGATATAATTATTGTTTGCTTTTTAGATGCCTTAATTTTCTTTGTGTTTCTTTGATGCCCTGGGCAAAGATGAAAAGAGAAAAGATGGCAGTGTTTCTTTTCTCCCTGGGCAAAGAGAAAGAAGAGAAGGGGAAGGCAGGGCAAGGCAGCAGCTTTTGCTCCTCGCTGTGGTTCTCTGGCCAGGATTCTGCCAATGCAGTAGGTAGGGACATTGGCTGCTGCAGGAATTGGCCAGCAACAAATGACTGTTCCCAAGTGGGAGTGGGGAAGGAAGTGTGGAGGCTCATTACACTTAATGTAATTACTCTGGACTTAGAGCAGGCTATGTGACAAAGGAATTTGGCCTTCTCTTTTTTTCCTCCCTCCCTCCCCTCCTCCCCTCCTCCCTGCCTCAATATTCAACAATATAAGTCTGGTCATGCCAGTTTGTGATCCAAAGAGGCTTTTCACAGTTCTCCTTAAACAGGGACCCCCCCTGGCCTTACACAGGTAGAAGTAAGATTGCCGAACAATTTCCAAGTAGGTCTAGGATTTGGCCAAGTGTGCTGCTGTGCACAAGTCTGATGCAGGTGTTCTGCCCTGGCATCCTTTACCTGCTGCCCCCTCCGCTCTGCTAAGAGAATAGTCAAAGCTGCTCCTTGGCCTTCTGCCCATTTCCTGCATGGGAGACACCAGCCAACAGTGAGTTCCCTTTGCCTGGGACCCACTGCTACACCTGCACCTCCTGCAAAACAGATAGCTGAACAAGCATTGGCCAGGATGGCCCAGAGGGGTGGGATATGGAGCTTTGATCTACCCACTTCAACCTCCTCAGCTCTCATTTTTGCCTTCCTTGTTTAATGCGGGGAGATGGAGATGGCCCAAAAGCTGTGGCAGTGCTGTCCTGCTCCCTCAGGAATGCACCTCACCTCACTGGGATTGCACTCCTGTCCTGGCATGGACCCCCTGGGGCTCCCAAGGCTTGTGCATGCAAGCCAGGCTGGGGCCATCTCCTGCTGGATCCTTCAGGAGTTAGTCAGGCAGGTACTCAGACTGTGGCAGTGGGTGGCTACCTGCACTCTGGGAAAGCACCTAATCATGGTCTGTCACTACTCACAGCTGTCTTTCAGTGTCTGCTTTCTCTCTCTCACGAGTGCCCTGATGTTTCCTGACACTTCCACCTTCCTCTTCCTTGTGTGCACCCAGGGGAAATTGTCTTTGACTCACACTCCCGTTTCACCGTGACGCATTTCAGCCCTGCTGCAGCCTGCTCTGACCACTCGCCAGAGCGCAGCACATCAGACATGCCAGAGGGCGACAGGATTTGTCTTTCCAAACTGCATTTCTGATGAGGAACCTTTGCATTGACCTAGTCTGCCTTTCACAGACTTGGTCAGAAAGATCACTTTGATCTTGACATCATCTAGGAGTGGCAGGTCCATGCTCACCTTTTCATAGTCAGGCTGGACTTCAAAATTACTTAGATGTGGCTCATGTCTGTCCCTTGCTGTGAAAAGAAAACTTTCTTTTTCTATTGCTTGGTGTCTTCTTCTCAAGGGCTCCTGTGATACTCTCAAGTAGTTGCTTCAGCAGTGGTGATGGAGGCACCCAAAACTGGATGCCCAGGTGTTCTCACTGCCCCTACCGCTCTTCCCAACACCATTCCTGGCCATGGAACTGCACACAGCAACCTACAGCCTCTGGCAAAGGTGCTGTCTGTCCTCTGTTTCCCTTTCAGGAACAAGCGTCCACAGCATCCATTTCTCCTATGCAGATAAACCCAAGTTTCAGAATATGGAGAATTTTAGGTCCATTTAAATACTTATTTGCTAACACAAAAGCAAGTGCCGCCATAATTTAATATGCTTCTGGAAGTAATTGGATAGAAGTCCTTTGTTTCTTTTCCTCCTGTCATCTTGCATTTATTTAATTTGGCTGTCGTGACATGGAGTGACAGATCCTGTGCTTCTTTTTTACAGATAGCAAAACTCTGGGATTCTTCTTTCTGCACAGTTAGAAATTTATGTATTCTCCCCATTCACTCGTACATCACTATTGTGTCAGATTACTGACCCCCTTAAGAATAAATGCATTTTAATACAGCTGACCCAGAAACCTCCCAGAGGGGAGATAAAGCGTAGCTCTGAGAACCAGCTGAATTTGCTGTAACTTAGAGAGGAATCAGAGAAGGGTCCAAAGTGGGTAATGCCTCAGTGCCATGGTTATTTCCCATTAACATGGCCACATTTCCTGCTGCTTGCAGCATTCTGGTCCCAGGGTTGCATCCGTTCCTCCGGTTGGGAAGGAGTTGTTCACACAGCGTTTTCAGCAATATTTTCCCAGAGATGCAGATTCAAGGGAAGATCAGGCTTTACTCCTGTGCAGATAAGGCAACAGGGTTGTCCCAGAGATGGGCAGGGAACCTGATGTCAGGCACAGCAGGCACCGAGAGCAGCAACATCCAAGGGCGGGTATTGCTCAGGCACAAGCCCTGCAAGAGGGAGAAGGCAGGGAACACAGCTGTCTGCAGGGGTTGGGAGGAGCATCACAAATAACACCTCGCAGTACATTTGCCTGGCTGGCAATGTTCCTGGCATTCCTCTTGAAAAATATTTATCAGAAGAAAGGAGAAACAGCAGGAAATTGCAGATTCAACCTTGTATGTAAATGCAAAGCTGCAGAGTGCAGGAGAGGAAAATATCATCTTTCTCTTCCTAGAAGTTTTTAGACATTTTTCTCAAATTTCATACTGTGAATCTTGCTCCCTGTCTGTTTTAGACAGTTATTTTAAATATTTTCTGTAAAATGCATTTAAAGCCTGAAGGACATGCTCATTTCTGAAGAGTACAGGCCACTTCCACTCCTCTTGCTCTGAGGTTTCGGAATCAAGTGGTCAGGTCCCTGTGGGGGTCTTCAGTTCAAAGGCAATGTCTTCCAATTATAGCCATGGCAAATTGTTGGGTGGGAATCTGTGTCACCTTGGATGACTCTGGTTACCCATCATATTATTCTGACACCTTCCCTGAGCACCACAGGCCTCAGGTGCCTAATGTCTGTGCCAGAACCTACCAGTGGCCAAATACAGATGTTTGCAGCAAAATTTATTTTTATTTATGAGCTGCATGTTGCATGTTATTCCCAAGCAGCTTATAAAGGCCATGCTGTTATTAGCCTTCAAAGGTGGACTCTGCAGTGGCCCTGGCAAGGACCTTGTCCCATGGGAACAGCAGATGTGGGTGGATGCGCCACACAGGAGCCTGCCCATGCATTTGGTATGCCACCACAGCCAGTCTGGCTGTGTGGAGCCTAGGTCTGTGTCTGCAGAAAGGATGGAACCTCCTGCTGATGAAATTCTCACCCAGCATTGCTGAGGCCATGGGGAAGGTAGTTCAAGCCAGCAATGTGTTTTATACTCTCCCTTGAAAGGACCAAACCCTCCCATTTCCCACACACACAGAAGGAATGAGCCTTTCTGCTGTTTTATTACTGGTGCTCAGGAGTGTAGGGATGAATCAGAAAGTGGCTAAGTTCATTTGCCTAATTTTTCAGGGTAGCAAAGATTGGGAAGACTCTTCTAATCCTTGATTCCCTTGAATGAGAGCGGTATAAAAGCCAGGAGGAGAAAACAGCTGAGGTTTCATATCTCAGGTTGATTTTGCAGCACGGACAAAAAAAGAAAGCAAGCTACTTCTCTTGTATGGAGCTGAAGAACATTTGCTCTGGAAGCCCTTGAAAGAAAATAAACACCGTGCAATATGGTGTTGTTTGTACAATCGGTTTTCTGTGAAAAACTTCACTTTAAATAGTTACAAAGATCTGGATAGTGGTGATTATGTATGTGAAGTTAGGGACTATGCAGTAGCCAGGGTAATATTTCTACAAATGCCCAATTAGACAACAAAGCAGGTGACATGGAAAGATGCATTTCTGAGAGCTGCTCTCCTTTTCTCCAACACATACTCACACACATGCATGTATTTACACACAGACATATATATATACACACACAAGAACTTATTTAGATCTAAGGCCCATTTAACAACCTGGTTTTAAGACTCGTGATGAGATTAATTGGGTGTGGTAATTGTATGTGCTTGAACACTACTTAGCAATTATACTTGAAGTTACCAAGAAATTCTGTGATGAATTATCTTAGGATTTTAATTCTGAGAGAGGTAAGGACAAGGTTAACAGAGGTCTAGTTTGAAGAGAGTTGAGCACCAGATAATTATTCTGCAGTGCTCAGTATTTACAGCATGTATCGTTGCCACGAATCTTCAGACCTGTTGCAACATAATTATTTCTCTTTTTCATAATACAATATTAATTCTGCACCATGGCTTGGGATTCCCTCCTCAAATCCATAGGTATTTTTTGTCTGTGGTCCAGAGAGGGGACCTGGCTGTACCTTAGGTCACTGCAGATGACTTACCACACTCTCCTTTCCTTCCACACCAAGACGTGGATTAAAGTGCCAGATGTTAGGCAACTATTTTGGAAAATTTTCATGGAAAAGCATAAAAAAAAATCTGTTTTCTGAAATCAATGCGTTTCAATTCTTAAAAAATATGGTGTAAGTGGCTGTTGCCCTTCTCTGTGTCAGCTGAACTGAGGGGGAAACGGAGGATTGGCACACATAGCACACTTCTTTCATCTATAAACATCGACTCTGCGCATTAAGACCAAAAAAGCCATAAATTTCCTTTACTCTTCTCAACCCCTTCAGGGCGTACCAGGCTGTGGTCCTGATGTGAGCTGGGTGGGGCACAGGTCTCAGCCCTACAGGGAGCTGAGGGACGGTGTCAGCAGCCAGGCTTTCAGTGGCTGGGTGGGTCCCCCAGGTCAGTCCCCTGGTCAGCACGTAGGGCTGGCACCCTCCTCACAGCAAATGACAAGCTGAGCTTGGCTTGTCTCCTGCAGCATCACTGGGTCTTCAACACAGCTGCCTGAGTTGCACAGGCAAGGAGTTTCATCTCCAGTGCTCAGGCAGTGGGAGTGAGTGGGAGAGAGGTGAGGTTGAAGGAAATCTCTGCAGCACTTAAGTTCACAAGTAAATATCGAATTAGAGAAATGTTTGACTTCAATAATAAATGAGCTGAATATCAAGAGACATGAGTACTGGCAAAGTACATCTACGGCAAAGTCTTTACAATGGGGGCATTTTTTGGCCTGCCCTCCTAAAGTCCTCACGTAAGTGGAAAAACCATGTGTGCAGCTGCTAAGGGTAGGGCATGACTTTCCTTGCTCTTGCTCTAACAGTTTGGAGGCACCCATCGGCAAACCCACCCTCATCAATTCTGCATCTTCCTGAAAATGTACTTTTAAGCACCTTAATTGCATTTCAGAGATAACCCTGCAGGCAAAGTGACAGGAAGAGAAACCATATGGAGCAGTTTGGCGGTCAGGCTCTTTGTTTTAAATCAATCAAACATCTGCGGCTAATGTAGCTTTGGGCTGCTCCTCAGGAAACATTAGCCCTATTAGTCTGGGCTGGCAGGAACACAAAATAATATATTTATGGACAAAGCACATGTGCATTACTGTTGGAGAGCGAGTGGAGGAGGAGGAGAAGATCTGTGGTCAGCACTTTGCCTTCTCAGGACGTCAGCTCCAACAAGAAAATAGAGGGAGCAGGGGGTCCTGCCTCCTTGCTCCAGTCCCATGCCACCCTCCTCCCTGCCTGGGAGCAGCCTCAAGACCTGCTGCCACAATCCCAGAGGGAAAGACCACCAAAAAAAAGGCTGTGTGGCTTCTACATTAAAGGAATGTGAAGTGGGACAGTGGAGTGCGATGTGTTACAGTCTGCAGGGACAGTGACAGGAGGGAAGCACTGGATGGTGGGGCTGGCCATGGGCCTATGTCTGGCTCCCCGCAACACCACATCCCCACGGAGCTGGTGGAAAACATCAGGGACAGGATGGGTATCCCATCTCAGTCCCCACAAGCAGAGACAAGGACCGTGTGTGAGGGAGCTGGGTGTTACCAGGCTGAAATCACCATTCACACCAAAGGCTACAAAACACAGGGGTGTGCTGGTTCCCTCTCTAGCGTTCCCTTTTCAATCCAGACAGACAGTCCATCCTATTTTCATCTCACATGGCGTCTGTGTGCGCTCAGGTAACGGAAGCAGTCCCAAAGAGGGGGTGGGAGATGGAAAGGGTGACAAGACTTTTTCATTTACATTGTCATGCATACAAACACAGATGCATTTCCAGGTGCATCAATAAGTGAGAGGGTCTAGGACACGTGTCCACCTGACAGCACCTCTTTAGTCTGTCCATCCATACCTCAGTTGCCTGGGAAATGGTGAACCATGACTGAGAGCATGAAGACCAAGAATTTTAGGTCTTCTTCATAACTAGTCACTGTCCCCTGTATGTGAAGGAATTTGCACTAGACAAACCTTAACAGGTATGAAAATAATTCGACTCCCTAAACCCACTTTTAAGCTTCTTTTTTTCTATTCACTGCAAAGAAAATCAAAAGCCTGTGGCACTGACAGGGGTAAGTTAGAGCAGCCATGTTTAGGGAAAAGTGCATCACTGACACATTTTGATTCTGCCAAAACAAAACACTGTGAATCCTGAAAGCACAAACTATTGTAAAATTCAAGAGAAAAACCAAACTTATTCAGAATAAGGAGTTGTATATTTGTTAGGCTGAGACAAACCTTAATGACTGAGACCTGCCCTTTAGTGACATTGTGAGATAATTGCACAACTATGACAGGTTGAATTTAGTTTTCATTCCAACACTAGATGAGTCTGTCTTCTAAAATACAGTCTAATTAATCCTCCTCTATTTTTTCTGATGCTAACAACATTGGGCTGAGTCAGGGATTTGGGAATGCCTTGGCCGTGACTTTCCAGATTTTTAGATGTTTTATTCCAAATTTGCACCTTTACAGACTACAATGACAGAGACTGTGGAAAGGAGGATTTGGATTTTTTTTTTTAACCATGTATCCATGTATGTATTTATTGCTAGTGTGTATGTATCTGTTTGAGGAGCTTCCACTGGTACAGTGACTGTGAATTGCAAAGAGAACACTTTAACATTCAGGAAATGTAATGACTTAAATCTGGAGAATACCAGGTCTATTTCCATATCTGGGTTTTCATGAGCATGCGCATTTGTAAGCTCTGGCTTTCCTGCAGGGATGCAGAGGAACAAAGGTGGTTTTGTGAAGCTGAGCTGCTGAAGCTGTCTGCACAACCTGCAGACCTCCCTGCTGCCTCTGTGGCTCATTCCCCTCACATGCCCCTCATTGTCCTTCTGTCCACGTCCTCTCCACATATCCCACAGCCCTAGTGCTCTTCCAAAATGTGTCAGCTCCCAGTGTTTACAGCTGCACCAAGACCATTCCTACCCCAGCAAACATCTCCATTTAATGAGCAGATACCTACTTCCATCTTCCTCTTCTCTAAAGGGATGTATGGATTCTGCTAATCCATCCACTCCATTGTCCTAGAAGGGAGCTCCATCTCCTATGAAATAGGACGGCACCTGGGACAGCCACTATTGCCTTTTCCTTTCCCAAAGAGTGACAAAGTTTTAGTGCTCAGAGGCAGGAGGACTCACCTGACCTTTCTTTGAGAGCCCATGAGAGCAACACATGTGAAACACTTTGCCCCTAAAGGAAGCCTGGAGAAACATCTACACATTTCCCCTGGTGCATGCAGGAGAAGGCAGAAGTCTGAAAACTGCTCCTAAAGTTGTCAAAGGATGTATTTTCCAAAGTACTTGTAACTCAGGCAGATTTTCCAATTTATTTGCAAATTATTTGAAAATCTACCACTACTCAACAGAGTAAGTGCTGTAACTGTGCCAGGGACCTGCTGCATCTGCACCAGCCACTTACCACCTTCTCTGGGTGCCAAAAACCATCATAATTCTCAGTAGCAGCGCCACCATGCATAACACACCAGGTTGGTTTGAATTTTCCCAGCGTCACAAGCAAAATGTTTCCTTGAGTCATCCAGAGCTGAGGGGCTTCAGGAGGAAACCAATGGGCAGCTCAGAGAAACTGCTGCTAGTGGAGCTTCTTGGTGTAGCCAAGGTTCTTCTGGGAGGGTGGGAGGAATAAGTAGCAGGTGTTTCTGGGTGGGAAAAATGGTAGAGGGGAGTTTGCTTTGAAAATATTGTGTACTTCCACCTGAAAGCAACATATTCCCCTGAAAGCAGGGGAAATGCAGGAGGTAGCTAAGGTCTTGCAGCAGACTTCTGAGCATTGGCTACCCCATGGGTCCCCTCAGTGGCTCAGCAGAGCAGGGACCTGTGCTTTGTAGGCCACAGAGCAGGATGGGGCCCCAGGCAGCACATGGGGTTCAAATGGACTGAATTTGCACAGCTTTCACAAAGGATATTACAGTTAAAAATCATCCTAGTCCACGCAGTCCAAGGCAGTCATTGTAATAATGTATTTGTAATCATCAGCTACAAGGGGAAACTTTCCTTTCTTCAGCAATACTTCGTAGAAATTACTTATCCAAGGAAAGGGCATGGAAGTTTCTCATCAGAAATGACAGGAATTCAAAGAAAGGGTGACAGTCCTTCCCTGTGCAACTGAAGGTCTCTTGTGACCCCCAAGAGGTGATACTGCAGAAAAGGATTCAGAGAAGAGTCAGTGCAATTCCAAGTTTACTTTGTGCTGCCACTAGCTGCTTGAAAGAGTTCTGTGCTGGACCAGTGTTGGAAGTGAAGGATATGGAAAGATAATGCTGCAGGGGAAAATGAAGTTTTTTGCCATGAATATTGCTGTGGGGAGATGGAAGCTGTGGCCTTGTGAGGAGTGTGCCTCTAAATTAAGAGAGGTGAGAAACAATGTGGTGACCATATGTGGATTTGAAGATGGTCTGATAAAACACTGATTGGTGTCCAGGAAGAGATAAAAGATAGGAATGTGACCTCATGGGAGTTGTCCCACTGCCTTCACATCCCTTTGAATGAGACCTATGGTATCCTCACTCCCAAGGAAAAAGAATGTTCAGGGCTGTGATAGAACCATAGCAATCACAGAATGGTTTGGGTTGAAAGGGACTTTTAGAGATCATCTAGTCCAAGGCCCCTGCAATAAGCCAGGACATCTTCAACTAGATTATGTTGCTCAGAGCCCCTTCCAGCCTGATCTTCGATCTTTCCAGGGATGGGGCATCCACAACCTCTCTGGGCAACCTTTTCCAGCATTTTACCACCCTTGCTGTAAAAACTTCTTCCTTATATCTTATGTAAACCAACCCTCTTCTAATTAAAAGCCATTCCACCTTGTTCTATCACTACAGACCCTTGTAAAAAGTCCCTATCTAGCTCTCTTGTAAGCTCCTTATAGGTACTGAAAGGCCAGAAGGTCTCCCAAGAGCCTTCTCCAGGCTGAACAATCCCAGCTGTTTCCACAGGATAGGTGCACCCGACCATCACCTTCCTGGCCTCCTCTGGACTTACTCCAGCCAGTTCATGTCCTTCCAGAGCTGAGGACCCCAGAGCTGGATGCAGCACTCCAGTTTGGGTCTCACCAGAGTGGAATAAAGGGAGAAAATCACCTCCTCAGCCTGCTGGTCATGCTGCTTTTAATGCAGCCCAAGAAGCAGTTGGTTTTCTGGGCTTTCAAGCACGTTGTCAGGTCATGTCCAGCCTTTCATCCACCAGCACAATGAAGCTCTCCTCAGCATCATCTTTGTTCATGCCCAAGCCTTTATTGGCAGCAGGGTTTGCCCCAGCCCAGGTGCAGGGCTGTGTTCTTGTGATCTTTGGACTTTGGCCTCCAGGCTGGGCCCCTTTTGCCTTTTTGCCCATACTTTATTTGTTCGAGGAGGCTGTACCCAGGTGGGCTGCAGCAGCCCTTCACAAACAGGCAGTGAGGAGCCTTGCCCAGCCCATGTAGGGGGTTACCAGATAAGGTATCAGGTGGGCTGATAATGAATCTTTGCATCTTCACTCTGACCAGCACTGCCTCTACGAGCTTTGCAAGACCCATTGTCCAAGAACCATAACCTGTCCCTAATCTTCCCTCTAGGTACCATATTAATCAATATTTGTTTTCTTTTGCTTTCACCAGATTCTCTAATTATTAACTGTGCAAAGAAATTGTGCTTTTGTGCGTGGGTTGCTTCCTCTTGCTGGGGGAAGGTGCTCTGCACAAACTGGGGGCTTGTTTGCTTCTTGATGCTCCTGAAAAATAAGAAAGATATTGAACAATGGGAACCCAATCATCTTCCTTTTTCTCCCCATGACCATTAGTTTGATTCATGGTACTTTTTGTTTGTCACTGATGAATAATGAGCTATTCCATCTTCACTCTAGATCTATGCAGAAATGATAGGTGCACATCAGGCAATGTAAAAGACATGAGGATTTAACCCCTCGGCCAACAATGTGCTGCTAACAACTTGTGCCTTGGAAATAGTGTTGTGGTAGCAGAGGGAGAAAGTTTTTTTTTTTTTAATCTACCTTTGATTAGGGACATACATTTTTGGAGTGACAGCCTGCCAGAAATATAGTGTTACACAAGCTCTCATCATCTGAACCAGCATCCTGGAGTTGCTCGTTTTTCTCTCTCAAGGTCATACTATTATTATGCAATTGCACAAGCAAGGCAGGGACTAAAGGTGTAAATAGACAAGGAAGGTTTTGACTCACTCCCATGAGCACAAGGCCTTTAGGACTGCCCATTTAGGTACATATATATCTGAAATATTTCCCATGTTTTCTCTCAATTTGGCCCTTTTTTTGGTGCAGCCCCATATGTAATCTGAGGCTGAGAAGTGCCATCCGTCCCTATATGCTGGGTATCTTGGGGTTCCACTCTCCCTGTGCCAGGCTGGAGCTGTGCAATGAGGGTGCTGTGCCAACATCCCAGCCACCTTCCCACCCATCTGGAGCACGAGGCATATGCTTCAGTCCCACCCTGAGCAGCCATAGCCAGAAAGCCCCGTGCCAGGTCAGAGACCAATCCCCTCGAGACCAATCGCCTCCCTCCAGCAATGCCCAGTACAGCAGAGCTCAGTGCCTTTGGGATCTCTATAGGTTAGGGGCAGTGGCACCCCAGCTGGCAGGCAGCCCTTGCTCATGCCCCCCTGACTTACCCCAAGTGCCATCAGGAGAATCTATGTGCGCGTTAACAGCGGCTTGGAAACGGCGATGGCTTTCCAGAGCCCGCCGGAGCTGACTCACAGAACAGAGCTGTGCCAGAGATGACAGGGGGATAGAAATCAGAGCCCTGATGAGCTTCTCCCTCAATTATTTATTTATTTTGTGCACCATCTTCTCCCTCTGCCTGTTGGCAATGAGAAGAATTCATAAGTGATGGTAACGAATGAGGAATGACAGCTAATCTTAATTGACCAAAGCTTCCCTCAAAAGACTGGGTCATGCTGGATGTAATATGCTCTAAGCATAAAAATATAAGCCAGGAAATTACACTGATGGTTTTACATGCCTTTAATCGAATGGGTTTTATGCTGCCAAGCAACAAAATCAAGGTGGGATCTGTGTGTGAGAAGGAATTTTTTTTCCCCTCAAAAGAAGAACTCTGCAATTCAGTGGCCTTACATTGCTGCTCCATCCTGCTGCCTCTGCTTCCCAAACCTGCTAATTTGGGCTCCGAAGTCGCACCACTCAGTAGGGGTTTATTTTCTCCTGCCTAATCTATCTTCACCTTTCTGGGCATTCACCACATGCTCAGTGCAGCCACTGTGCTGAGACACCACCGAGATGTGCCTGAGGGGACCCCCTGTATTTTGCTGATGACATTTTACCTTGGTTACTTATTTTCTCTCTAAATATAATGCACCATGGACTGTTATTTTTTTTCCCCAGAAAACATTTTTCCTCCCAGGAAATGGGTATTGATAGCAAGATGTCACCTTATGTTCCATCAGTTCCAGCACATTTCTCTCAGAAACTAGTGTGGGAATGCCTGGGGGATCTTTAGGGTTAGGGGGATCTTTAGGGCTGGGGGGAAAGAGGAGGAGGCCAGGCACAGCTATTTCCTTCAGGATAGGGAGGCAGTGCTCGGTGAACCCCTGGCAGAACCTGTCATCCAGTCAGACGATATCCATTATTTCCAGCGATCCAGGGAACCAGGGTCGCTGTGGCTGCTCCCACTCCTACCTTGGGCTTGCAGCACCATCTCACTCCCCAAATTACTTCTCTGCATGGAGGTTGTCTGGAACACTGGGGCTGGGACCTGTGAAGGATGAGGGCCGAAGGACAGGGGAAGGTTAGGGAGGAAACCTGAAGAGAACAGCATTTTTGCAGTCCTGCCAGGATGCTCCTGCTTGGGGTTTCTTTCCGCACTTCCCGTCTCGGGTAGGTCCCCTCCCGCCTGTCATGCCAGCTCAGCTGGGCTCGTACTGCGGCACTTTCCTGAGAACATCCCAGAGACTTCAAAACCTCCTCCTCGTCCTGGCAGAATGACTTGCAGCTTTTCCGAAAACTGGCAAGCAGCCTCACTGTTTTACCATGGGAAGAAGGTTAACTCCTTCCCTCCTTTTCTCCTTCCCTCCCCTTCCCCCCAGCCCAGCGCATCATCCTCCGGGTTTGCCTAGGAACTGGCTGTCAGGAGCGACGGAGGAGGATATAGTTTATTTTTAAGAGCATTTTGCCCTCACAGCTTCTTGGCTCGGGGTGTCGGGAGCACAGCCTTGCACCGACAGCCAGAGGTTTCATCCATCTGAGGCCATGAGATAAAATCATTTGCACGTGGTTTGTGAAAAGGGGAATTATTGAGGGTTTGGGGGTCTGTTGCTTGCAGGGTGTGGAACATTCAGAAGTGAGGACAAAAGCTTTATCCTTCAGGCACTGCAGGGAGGAGCTGGCAGCGGCTCAAAGGGTGCCCAGCCCCGAAGGAATATTTTAAAGTTTTCCTATTTTGTAGCTCTGCATAAGAGAAACCCGCAGCAATCGCGCAGCAGGACTCCTGCCTCCTCTTCCTAGCTTCGCTTGGGCTTGCAGCGTCACCTTCTTCAAGAATACCTGTTTTCCTGGTTAATTTTCGAAAACATTACTTCTCCCCCCGCCCCCACAGGAAGCTCTGCAGGTACAAAAGCCATTGGAGTTCAATGCACTGCAGCTGCAAACCCAGCTGAGCACCTGGCTCCCTGCTTCGCACCCAGGTAAAGCATGACCCTGGGGTGCTGCCTCCATTCCCCTCTGTCCATGGGCTCCTCTGTTCCCCCACTCCCCAGGGCATTCCTGGTCCTGGACGCTGCTTGAGTGGGAATAACCACCCTTTGCCCCTGGCAGAGGCTGGTCAGGATGCTCAGGGTACACGCTGAGGGATGAGGGGAAAGAAGACCGAGAAACTGCCACAGGAAAGGGGTCCCAGTAAGACAGACCTTAAACTTTTTTCCCCTTTTTCAGACTTGGTTCTCACTCCTGCAATGTCAAGAATTCAGATTATTGGGAGATAAATTTAGAATAGATCTGAAAAGTAATTTAGAAACCTAAAAATAGCCTGTTAGCCTGTCTATCCTGTGACTGTAAAACCAGAAAGGAGGAAGAAGGAGAAAAATGACTGGGGGTCTAGGGCAAAAAGGAATAAACTATTATGAATGCAAGCAGCCATGACAGAGAGAAATCTCTCTTCCGTGTGTTCCTGATCACTGGAATCTGGAGCTAGACAGGAAGCTATCTTAACTTGACTCTGCACACATTGAGAAAATGTAGCCAGCTATTTTGATATTAAAATTGAGAGATGTCATTTCATGTCACAGTGGGTAGCCCTGTGTGACTGCTCACTGCTTTACCATCTGCACCCTCTCCTGGCTGGGGCACCACCAGTACCCGTGGCCCAGCAGGATGTGATGCCTGGTCTTTCTTTCTTTTCCTGACAATGTTGTGGGAAACACCATTTGCTCTGAATGATTAATCAGATGTGTAGCTGGTGGGAATCAAATAGTAAAGGGGAGTTTTGGTAAACTGAGTAAACACAACTTGGCCAGTGATGGGGATTTGCTGTGGCAGGGTCGGACCTGGAGATCACTGACAGCCCTTGGCATGGTGAGCCAGGTCCAGGGTGCCACCAGGACATCCAGCCAAGAGCAAAAGCAGACGGAGCTGAAGATAAGCAGCAATGCTTAAGCAAGGTGTCTGTGCCGAGGAGAAGCCACCCACAGCACAGGACTACAGTCCATGCAGCAGAAAGGACCAGAGGCAGGCAATATAATGCAGGCAGGGCTGGCTGTCCCAGCCAGAGCTGGAAAAAGCTTCCTGGTCCCCCACGAGAAAGCAACCCAGGGGAACCAGTGTAGTCGACTGCCATCACAGCAGCAGAGCCCCCAGGGGGAGTGTGGCAGCCCAGGAGGGCATGAGGAGGGGGCAGTGAGGGCTGCAGATGTTTCCTGCTCGCTGAACACGAGCTGCAGAGAGGATATAAATGCTGATGCTGTGAGCTAAGCCTCATCTCGTATCACGCCTTGCTTTTATAACCTCTTCTTTTTAATATCCTGTTGAGACAAACAGCCTGTGTAAGTGTGCTGGGGGGATCTGCTGAGCAGCTGAGTGTTTTAGAGGATTGCAATCTGAAAGGTGCTCCAAGAAATTCAGTGCTGCAGGAAGTTTTGGGCTGCTAAATTGTTCCTGTCCCAGCCATGAGGCCCTCAGGAGCAACAGGGAGATGTAACATGGCCACAGGGTCTGGGTCAGACACTTGGGTGCACTGGTAACAGACCATGGAGACAGATTGCAGCTGGACAGAGAGATGATATGACAAATGCTGAGATGGTTGGTCCACGGAGTCATAGGGTGCCATGGACATCTCTTATGTGATCTCCTTGAATGCCGCTGGAACACTATAACGCTTTTGTCTAGCTGTGGCTGGCACACATGCTGATGAATATAGGCATTGGGTAGATCAAACATGGCTGTGCATTTGGTCACGCTGCTGACCACCATGAGCCTGTGTCATAAGTGTACTCCTGGCTCCTGCAACGTCTTCTCTCCTTCTGTATCTCACATCAAACAAAGAGATGACATTGCTGCAGGTATTTTTCCTTCTCCTCTCAGCACTGCTTCCAGAGAATGTTGTTAGATATCCAGAAGCACATGGGGCTGAGGCCCACAAGGGGCAAGAGCCTCTGCTCTACTTACAGCCATGCCCGCTGATGACTGATGCCTGGCACAGTTTTGCCCTTGAACTGTGAATCATGCCCTGTTTCTTTAGTAGGTGCTTTTGAGGCAGACACATGATCCGTCCTTATGCAGTCTGTCACCTTAATCCCACCTCCAACTAGGAGGAAATAGGAATGCAGACAAGGGGGATGACATGGGCCAAGGTGTCACCTTTTTTTGCACAATCAGCACCCAGACTGGGAAGGCGGGTGCCCTGTAGCACAATTCCCATAAGGGCTTTGCCATGGCCTTGGCCATAAATCCTCTAACCCTTGGCGTGACCTTTCAGCCTCACAGGTTTGCCCCAGCATCCCTCGGCATCCTGACCAGCCCCATGATCCTGTTGTAGTAGGGCCAAATCCTGCTCCCTGCTATGGGCTGATCACCATCCTGAGTGGGAGAGTTGGTGGAAGGAATCTCGCCTTGCCCCAGCTCCCAGAGTCACCAACCCTACCATCAAGGTCTGGTGAACCATCCCCTCCCCTCAGCAGGAGCTGATGCAGCCTCAGCTGCCCCAGTGAAGAACTGGGCTGACTGGGAATGACCAGTAAGAAGAGCACTTCCTACTCCCCTGTTCCTGGTTATTTACACCAGGTTCTACTTTGGTGCCTGTCTCAGAAAAAGCTCTTCTAATGAAACTCTTTCACTCTTCTAATAAAACATGTAATTCTGTCTACTCATTTATGTCACTTTGGAGAAAACCTATTTTTGCAGGACTTACTAAGCTTTATGACTGCTCTCACCACCGGGCAGCAGGCCCTGGGTGTTGGATTCCCAGAGCCCATCTCCACAAGTGGTGCCACCGCGGGGTCTGTCCCCACCAGAGCTGCACAAACCTCTGTCCGGGTCGCTCTGTCCTAACAGTGACATGCAGTGGCGGCAGGCTGCAATGGAGGCTGGAGGTACCCTTGTGCTGGTGGCAGCTACAGCCCCTAACAGGCTTCTGTAGCCGTACCTTTGTTGTTTTTTTTTTTTACTAAAGCGTCAATGTTTTATCTCGATAGTGAATTCTGCCTTCGTTTCTCACAGCATCGTTCCCTCCTAGCTCCATTCTGTCACAGCAGTGCGTGCACACACACAGGCCTGCCACAGCCCTGTCTGGGGCAGGCTGAGAAGCAGCAGAGCTGACACCGCTTTTCCTAGGGCACGGCCAGCCAGGTGCTGCTGCACCTCCCGGAGCGAGAGGCGAGGCTGTCACAGACAGGGGGATTCCTGTGGCGTGCATACCCCGTGTCCCACTCAGCCCGTTTCGGGGGGTCTCGACGCCTGCCTGTGATGGAATCGCTGGAGGAAGGGAGCTTCCCCGCCGCCCTCCGTCCCTCTCCGCAGGCGGGCAGGGCGCAGCACCCGCCCAGCCCTGGCACATACTCCTGCACTGCTTACCTGCTGCTGCTTGCAGATCGAGTAGCTAATGTCTAAACAGTCCCATTTAAACCCACAATCAAATTACAGGAACAAAATTAGAAGCCAGACTGGAGCCACTTTAAAACTTGCCCCTTATTTAATAATTCTGTCGCAGTTATTTTTTCCTCTTATCACTATTTATTCTCATTCTGGGGCTGGTCTGTAATAATAGAGGAGGTTCATTTGTGCTCCCCCTCCTCTTTCCAATGTCTAGTCTTTCTGTGTGGATCTCATTTCTGCCTTGTGAAAAGGCATTAGGATAAATAAAACAAAGATGCAGTAGTGCAGGGATCTATGTTAGTGGGATGGCACCATACTCACTCCTTCCTGCCCTTTGCCGTATGACGGGGGTGAATCAAACGCCTGGAATCCCTATTTCAGCCTTGCCCCATGCCTCAATCGATCAAGTGCGGAAGAAATTGCAGCGCTGCTCCTTCTTTAGAAGCAGCGCCGTGCAGAAGCAGGAGTCCGGAGGAAGAGCCGGGGCGGTTTGGGAGCGCCGTGTCCCCTCTAGTGGGGTCTGCGGAGAATTGATGGAGCAAAGGAGAAGAGAGCCTCAGCTTCCCAACCTGGGGGAAAGGAGGGGACAGTCTCTCCCTCCCTCCCTCCTCCTGCCGTCCCTGCTCCACGAGGCCAGCAGCGCAGGCATGGAGCGACTGGGGTGGTCGGGATGTGCCAGCTGGGAGAAGGCTTGCACAGAAGGAGCCGGGGGAAATACTGCTGTAATAATTTGCCTATTAATTAAAGATGTGACTTGATGAGAGGTTGGATTCATTCACCTGCATGGATTTTCATCTGTTTCCAGATATTGCTGGGATTAAAATAAATGCATTCATTTTCTCACTAACCCTCCAGCATTTTTGCAAAAACTATTTTTAGAACCCTCATAAAACAAATCTATAGCCATCCTACAACAAGCAAACACTACTGTGTGCTTAGCAGCTGCTGCTCCCCAAACTGCTGCTGAAATCTGTGTTCAAAAAAACCCCAAAATAGTTTATGCATAATTTTGGTGACAACTGCCCCTGTGACGTGCCTGAATTCTTGTTTTCTGTGAACAAAGCATGACCCTAACTAATGTACTCAGGCAGGCTTTGCTGTCAGGGACTGTGGAAGGCCTCACAGAGCCTACAAGCTCCTTCAGGGTGATGCACAAAGTCCCAGTGCCTGTGCAGAAGAGTTACCCATTGGCATGGGGGCTGAGGCATGGGAGATCTCCATGAAGGTAATTCAGGTTGGATGCAGCTTTCAGGGTTGGAACTAGATAATCTTAGAAGTTTATTACAACCCAACCCATTATGTGATTCTGTGATTCTGTGATTCTGTGATTCTGTGATTCTGTGATTCTACAACTCTTGGCGAGGAAGATGCCTTTCTGATTGGGGAACCTCCTGCATGGCCAGGCCTCTTACTGAGCGCAGGGAGGGGCTGAAACCTAGGAAGGAGTCAGTGCCAGGAGATGAGCCAGCTGGCTTCTCACTTTTCTCTGGGCCTTACATGCACCCGCTATTGCTCTGCCAAGTTTCTTTGCAGAAACAGCCATAGTGGCTTCAGCTGTGAGCAGGCTCACTCCTGGTGGAATGCTTGGACAGAGGTGTTAAGATGCCCAAGAGGCTTAAAGGCTTCATGCTGCAGCTCAGGAAGCTGGACACAGGGAAATAAATTGTGAGCGAGGGGTGTGCAGTAAGCAAATCTGACAGCAGCATGGTGCTCAGGCCTGCAAGCCAGGAAACAAACCAGGGTCAAATGCTGGATGGCGCTCACCATCCCACCACTCTCAGGAATCATCATGTGCTGGTCTTTCTTCCTCCATGCATAAACCCAGTACCAGAGTCCTCCTTCCACTGTGTTTGCAGGTGATTGTCCTTAACTCTGTACTGATCAAAGCATCTACTGGGGGTACTCATGAGGCAGAACTGGCCACGGCACAGGAATGAACACAGGGGCTCAGTGTCCAGCAGTCTCACTCCTGGCAGGCACCAAGAAGAATGTGAACCTTGTGCAGACATGAGTAATAATCTCCTTTTCAGAGGGGGTCTCTAGCTGGGCGATTTGCATGGACTGAGCTGTTTAGCCTCCATTTTAGGTTTGAGCTCTGAGTGAGAGAATCCTTAAATAAAGTCAGAGCAGAAAGGCAGGTGGGTATCAGGCAAGCATTTAAATATCACAACGGTACAAAGAAGCGATAGCCGCACCTTGCTCCATTCACAGCTCCAGTCATTTACACATCAAGTAGGTGAATTCGAGAGTGCAGAAATAGACCTGTAAATATATGGAGATCCTGCTTTTGCAGTAGTTCATTTTCAAAGCACATCTACTCCTTAGCATGCATTTGGGGTCACACTCCATTTTACAGCCCTGCCCCGCTTCCCAAAACTAACAGTTTCAGTTTGCTAGCTTTCCTCTGCAAGTGAAGCATAAAATCTGAGCACACACCTAACTTGTAGTGTTGTCACCACTTTCATCTTGCTGCTAATTACTAATGCAAATTATGTACATATCTAAAAATGTCTTCAGCACATTCCTGCTACTTGTTTCTTATTTTTGAAGTATATGTGGCAAATATTTACATATTTTATACTTCTACATTCTACTACCCACATCCAAACCTTAAGGCAGGATATCCCTGATATCAAAGGCAATGAGGCAAACCGGAACAGAGCCACTCCTCTTGTAAAAGATGAATTTATGATCTTTAGTGGCAAGTCTTGCTGTACATCTTGATTTTTCATCTTACCTCAGGCAGTCCAGTCACTCCCTATTGCATGCTTTGCCCTCAGCTCACTTCTGATTTGTGAAATAGAGTTTCTAATTATTTCTTGAGTGCTGCATGAAAGGTAATTCTTTAAGGCTCCTACCCAAGTAGCAGTCTGAGGGAATGGCATCCGGCTTGGGAAAAAGCACTTGCATTCCAAGGACAAGCTTTAGTCAAATGAGGGATACCAAAACTTTGAAGTGCCCCATACAGTGTAGATCCAAGCTCTCCAACCAGACTTCCCTCCAGCTGGTGTTGCAGGCATCCTCCATACCCTGGTAAGCTGTGTTACTTGCACACTAGAACACTGCAAACCTTTCCTTCACCATTTCCCTCATCCTCCTCCAGAGCTGACCAGCTCTTGAATGTTCCCACCCTTGCAAAGCTCTTCAGCTGAATTTTGCTGTTTGCAGCTGCATCATTCTTTTCTAGCTCTTACTGTTCGTTGTGCTGTGGGCTGTCATTCCAGGCAGGTGCCTCTGCTCTCCACACTGGTCTGTCCATTACCTGCCTGAAAACCTGAAGGCTCCATCCATTTTCACATGCTGCCATTAACACCAGAAGGCAGTTGCTAAACACACCTGTGTTCTGTTCTTACCAGTTCCACTAGAATGTGGCTCTTCAGCTCCTGTAGTGCCTCATTCTTTCACAAGTTTCACTTGTGTTTCCCACAAAACATAAATCTCTCGATGAAGGCTTCAAGGCAACATGGCTGTGCTGCCATGCTCAAAGACTGCAGGATGGGTTGATGGTCAACTGGCCAAAAGAACTCAGCAAAATGACAGATATGCTGAGGAGCCCCAAGAAATTACCCATTTTAAAGCAGTTGACTGTAAGCCTTAGGATCCTGCAGGCTCACATTTTAATGAATGCTAACAAAATAGGCATTCCTGAAAAGTCTGCCCATACATTAATTCCAGATGTTTTTATTGCATTTAATCTTGTTTTCATCCCACTGAAAAAGCTGAGTAACTGTGATCTGGAAGGGCTGGAAAATTGAAGAACCACGAAGACCACAGAAAGCATTTCAGACAGAGACTGGCACATCAGTTCTGCAATAACAGTTGCAACTGTTAAGCAATCTTAAAGATAACTTTTAAAAATAAAGGCCAGCATTGGTTTAATCCAAATGAAACCAGATGATGACATTTCTCTTGTTTGGACCCATTTTTCCAAGATCAACACATATGAATTCACATTTTCCATTTCCATTTCACAATCAGGTACAAACAGGGACTTCCTTGTGATGGTTGCAAATATTTTATTATAGAGTCTTATCAACAAGTTCTCTGAAAATCAGTTTTTCAGAACTAAAATCTAATCTGGCAGAGTTCAATAAGTAACAAGATGAACTCAGCCAGGGCAAACAAAATATTACTAAGTTACTTTAAATAAATTTTATCACAACAACCTCAGGAAGAGTATGTACGGGAGATTTAGGCAGCTTATCTTGAGTTTTTATTAATATTTTGGATTCTTTTTGTTATGATCTAGACTCTGATACACAGCTGTCTTCATTTTGATGTCAAAATGGGATAGATCTTTGGGTACCTTTATGCCTGTGATTCTTGTCTTATTTTATAGTGCTGTAATAAAAATAGCATCATCAGCATTCAGTGCTCACCACAGGACATTTAAGCAACTGGTCATTGCACTGAAACAGAACTTCTGGAGAAACTGAGATTATTTCCAGGCAGTAATTGCTCACAAAAGGTCTAGCTCCCAAGTCTTTTCAGCCATTCATTTTCTGTTCAGCACCTCCTATGACATTTATTAAAGTAATTTTATCAGGTTATGTTGCAAACAGTAGGACATTGAGATTCCATCTTGACCTTCACAGCAGCATCTAATACTGTCTGGAAGATAATATAGAATCCTTTTCCTTATACATACAGTCGACATTCTCAGCTTGCAGCTACTTGTTGACAAACAATCACCAGCCTCAGTTAAATACAAGGAAACCTAAGAACATTGAGACATTTTAAAATAGGCATTACTGTATTTTTAATGTACTTTGGCTCGTTTGCCTCAGCTTACTTATAGCTCTTGATTTCCAGGCTTAATTGCACAAAATTTTTTAAAAAAGCAATATAATATCTTAACATTAATCAAATAGAACATTTAAGTTTCTTTTTTTTATTGTGCAAAACATAAGCAATAAGTCTTATTAGTACAACAAGCTGAAAAAGCAGGGGATATTTAAAACAATATTCATATCCAGTGTGCAATTTTTATCCCTACTTCCAACTTTTGATGTGGAACCTACAATTCCCATCAGTAAGTGCTATCGGAAAATACCAATAATTTGTTTCACCTTTTATTATTTGGAGGCGACTCAAAATTTGTTTTTGCATTAGATTTTTATGCTCAACTAAAACAGCTGTTTAAAAGTTGATAAATACAAAATAAGACACTGAAAAGGGTGAAAAATAACCAACATGTTGAAGGCAGCCACCTAAACGGTGTCATGACTGATAATTTATAGCTTATATTAAAAAATATAATTCTGATTATCCATTTTCAACTCAAGATTTTAGCAAATAATCCAAAAATTTGTTTAACAGTTCTCGCATCTGCTAATTGAAAAAGTAATTTAGTTCAATACTTATTTTTAATTAAAATATTTATCTTGCTAGATATGAAGTGCTACCAGTCAAGGCAGTCATA
Organism: Sylvia atricapilla; assembly: GCF_009819655.1. NCBI lineage: Eukaryota > Metazoa > Chordata > Aves > Passeriformes > Sylviidae > Sylvia > Sylvia atricapilla. The sequence goes on from NC_089140.1 coordinate 42,169,911, forward strand.
AAAACTATTTGATGTTAACATAGCACCATATAGATAAATACCTCCTTCAGCAAGAGAGATTACGTTCTGCTGGGGAACATAACCACATCATCTCCTGAATATTTTAGGTATTTTTGCCTTCCACATCATAAATATGTGCAATGATTCCTTAATTAGAGAAAAAAATGCACATAATTCAAGCTTTAGGATGGTGCTATCATTTATTCAAATCCTCTTTGTATAAAAGTATCAAGAACTCTTCAGTAGTCAATTGAATATTCAAAACCAGATCAATAGTTTTATGTAAACTTGTTAAAAAACAAACCACCATATTATATGGCTTTAAAGTGACAAAGTATTTTTCTTAATATAATTTACTAGGCATGTGAAGTACTAGCATCAAGCTATAATTCAAAATGTAGCAGAGACTAGACTATCTCTGATATTGAGATACTCAATTAAAATATATAAATAATCTCCAAAATGTGTAATTCATTACAGTGGTATTGTTCATTCCAATAATAATCCTTCCTATAAGGAGGCTGAATGCTAAATAAAACACATTAAGCTGTTGTAGTTCCCAATTAGAGAACATCAATATTTTGCCTCTGCCTCTCCTTCAGCTCAAATTCACTAAAATATGGACTAGGCTTTCTACTGAAAGAAGATGGGAAATATGCTCACTATCCAGGTGGATATCTCCGAGCCCTAATCAAAATCTTTTCAGCTTATCCACAATTGTTAGATTTAGACTAGTAACAAATCTTGCAGTGAAGTGTTAAAAATAGATGGAGTAACTAACAAGCCATCTTCTGTATTTTAAATCACAGAAATCTACATATCAAAATACTTATGGAAGCAAGAGTGCTGGTGACATCATTGACTCTTAGAAACTGAGTCTTCCGTAAAAGTTGCACAGATGGAAAAGGATGCCTTGAGATAAATGGAAATAAAATCCAACAGAAGAGAGATTTCCCAGTATTGAGCCTCAATTTCTTATAAACTAACAAACATATTTCAGTGACAGACACTGCTCATTATTTTGGTCCCGTCCCTTTCCCAAGATCAGTTTCATAAGCTGTTACCACTCCAATTTAAAAAAAACAAACCCTCTTAAAATATTGTATATGGAGTTCCGGGTTCCAAAAATAAAATACATATACAGTTTCATATTCTTGCTATGAAACATCAACTAAAAAGTACGAACATTCATAAAGAAACCAAACTGCATTTTGTACATTGTATCTCTATTGATACAGTTTTCCATGTTAGAGAATTCAGCATTTTTAGAGAGTTCAACATGTGCAAGATTCAATTAAATTTTGAAGAAAATTCCAGTTTCAAAAATTACATGCAATTTTGTATCTGACAGGACAATTTAAAAAAAAAAAGCTGTACAAAGTTAGCTTCAAACCTCTTCATTCCCCCCAAAAATAGGCACTCAGTGGTTTAAGTGTGCAAATGGCTTCTTAGAAGAAACAGTGTGCAAACAGAGCCTGTTCCACTAGCTCTGCATTCTTTAGTGATTTCCTAGAGAGTATTGCCATTAAATGCTATCTACGGTATGACTTTCTAAAGAACAGAGGACATTCAGTCCACAGAGTCACAGATGTCTTTCACTTTCTCATTGAAGTCTTCAGGTTGATCAGCGTACACGTAATGACCTGCACCGAGGATAGCCTGGAGGATAAAGGTGAAGAAACACGTCAATATCCCAGAAATGTAATAAACAAATACTGGGACAGGTGAAGAACCTGGCTTTTACACATTACCTAACAGTTGGCATCATACAACCTAAAAAACACTTTAAACATAAGGAATACCAAAATATTCTTTTCCTTGTAAAGAAACTTTCCTACATAAGAAAAGAAAGTAAAACCACTGCTTATTCCACTGCTCATCTTGTTGAAAAAAAACCCCACCACTGAAGTGTGCAGAAGTCACTGCACAACAAATTTAGTAGACACATATGCCTTGCATATCAAATGTCTGATGCATCCTGATTCCCTTCACTCTCCACTCAAATAGCCTATTTCTATAATCTGTTTTTCTCTGTAAAAATGCTACAAAGTAAACTGTCACCACGGTGTACAGCAAAGATACTTGACCTGTTTTCTTTCTATTTTACAGTCAGTCCAAGACTAATCTTTATTTCAAACTACTTTCCCCTCCCCTCCTTAAAACATCCTCTCTTAAGTCTCTAACCGAATCTCCTGTAAGCATAGGTATGTCATTGTGCTAAAAACTCCCAGAAACTCAAAGCAAAAATTATTTAGGAATAAATGCATGTAACAAAACCACAGAACCTCTGTGCATTTTACCAGCATGGCACTGCCAGTCCACATCTCAGTCTTATTAAAGCCCTTGGCCTCCTATGGCTTTTTGAGCATGCCTGCAATTCTACAACTACAATTTACCTTTTAGAATCTGTATTTGGCTTGGCAAAATTTTAACCTGGAATATGATTTCCCACAGTCTTTTCTAAGAGCCCCTGACCAGAGTGGAAAAAAATCTCCCTGAATGGTATAAGCTTATCTCAGCAATATATTGTACACTTTTTAACAGTGATTTTCTGCTACAACTCCCTCTCTCTGGTTAAGCATTTAAGTGACACTTTCAGTCTGGATGTCAACATTTATGAAATATATCTGTGCTCTTTAACACACTTTAAACAGTTGGATAACAATGTCTTTTCTCTGAGTTCCAGCTGTAAATTCAGCTGTATCAAGTTATAAAATTTTATTTGGATGACTTGTTATAGTATACGATCAACATTACATATTGTACACTTCTGTCCACATAGCTCCAGACATCAGTAACATCACAGCTGGTGAATTCAAACATTTCATCACCTCGCGGCATTTTAACATGTATGCATATTCAATTATCACAGCTGACTGATGTGAAAATGTGTGAAGAATACTTTAAGATTAGTTTGTTTTAATAGAAATCAACAACAAAAAATGCAGTGTGCACAATCACATCAAGTTGTAAGTACACACATTTTAAATGACAACATCCTACCTCTAAACAAAAATGTCTTCGGTAGTAAGACAACACTAAGTATTTTTTTAACGACTTAAAGAAAGATGTTCACAAGAACCTAAGCACCAGGTACGAACTACCCTCTTATCAGAGGAACAAATGCATTATATAGAAGATGAAGAGAGTTTATGAGAGCCTCCTCACTATATTATATATACATGGAGAGAGTAGGACTGGTATGGTTTAAAATACAGTGACCGCAACACCTGCTTCCATTAGCACATTGTAGAACAAAATAAAGAATCACCTTGCTCACAGATCTAGTTTAGCTTCTAGTGCTACACTAAGTTTTCTTCTTAGCCTGGGGACTCAACACTTTTGTCTAGGTTTTCTCTGATGTAACATTTGTTTTCGCTCTCTCTGTTACAGGAAACAGAGCTTATTACCCCAGGCTCTAAATCAAAAGTGACACCATTTCCACAGCTGCTATGAAAAAACAGAGTGATAGAATAGTTTGGGTTGGAAAGGACCTTAAAGCTTATCTAGTTCCAACCCCCCTGCCATGGGAAAGGACACCTCCCCACAGACCAGGTTGCTCAGGGCCCCATCCAACCTGGCCACACAGATATGACTTAAACAAATTCACACAAAAACCCAAACAACCGCTTTAGAAGTCAAACTTACTATTGTCTTCACGTAGGAATTTGGTCTCAGAGACTGGATAGTGCTGCCAGAATTGCCATCTATACATGACCGTGCTCCATAGACCACCGTGATAGGAATGTCTCGATCCATTTGTGAAATCCGTTGCAGCATTGGCCTTTTTGCCCACCCATAAGGAATCGTCATGTTCTTGAAAGCTGTTTCGCCACTTCAAGACATTCAAAAGGGTAAAAACAATTTCAATTGCCATTGGACCTGCTTTTTATTTAAAATTGAGTATCAATGCCTTTTGGTAGGCCAGAGTACATAAGGTTGGGACTTTTTTACAATTAAGAAAAGTGAGTTTCCAAGGTTTACATCATAATTTTCAACAAAAAAAGCCTGTGTTTTTGCATGACTGAGTGGTAGCACTTGAAAGAATAACATGTCTTGTTTTTAAAGAAAATCTTTACACATTAAAATTGTCCCAGTAATTATTTAATTAAATGCAGCGCCCAAACTCTCACAAAATTAACACAAATTGAGAATAAATATAGAATTGGGATACTTTTTTACATTTATTGGTATCTGGAATTCAGAAAAAGTGCAATGGTACCTTTTTCTTCAATATAAAAAATCCCACAATTAAAAAAAAAAAACAAAAAACAAACAGCATGCACTCTGCGACCATGGCCATTGGAGGGAGCAGCAGGCACTCAGTAAATGAACAACAGACTTCAAAATACACAGTGGGAAATTCACACTCACCTGGGTGACTGTACATTGCAGTGATAGATATATTCAGCCACAGTGTTATCATCAAACATTGATGAATATTTTCTCTTGAAATCTGGTCTTAAACGTTGAACAAGGCTTAATCCTGTTAAAACAGAAAACACTATTAGAGGGGGAATGTGTATAAATTAGTTTATCAGATTGCCTAACGCTTTTCATTAGAGCCCTCAGAACACATCTCCTAGAAACTCGTGGCTTCCAAACCTGTAATTGGCTTTACCACTTGCATGTCTTAGGGAAACATGACAGAATTACACTCAACAGGAATGGAATATAAATACTGTATAGAATTTTATGCTGCTCCCCCCACTTAATACATATGGAGAATGTTTGATAGGGTCACTAGAGCAATAGAAGAAACCTACAAGGACCAGCAAAAGGGCTAAGCAGTGTCTTTTTGTCACCAATTTAGTCTCACATGATACCAATACATTCTCCTTGCTCTGGCAGTACTGGGTAGGCTAAATGCACTAAACCTTTCAGGACCAGAAGGCACTGTTGAAAAAGATGGGTTGTTTTTCTTGCTTAAGTCTGTCTTCTCTTACAGAACGGTGTGCTTCTGAAGCCAGTTCATTTAACTAGTATATGGTTGAAAGAACAGAAGTCTATGATGAAAAACAGGTGTAGGAATCTTAACATAAGGTACAAGTACTGGCACAAATGAAGAGATTTAATGTTGAAAACCACTGTCCTCATGCTCTCCTAACAAGCCAGTTAGAGAAACGGGTCTTTTCAGGGGCCAGTTCAGGCCTTCTAAACTTAAGCATCTTTCCTGAATTATTCCTCTAAGGAAGAAGCCTCTTCTACATTGACCAGATGGATCTTTGGGACAAGAGCCTCACCACAAAGCTAATCTTTGTTTAAGAGTATTAGTCATCCCTAATATCGGATCTAAACTTTTCAGTTTGAAGCCATTTGCCCCTGTCCTATCACTACACACCCTTGTAAAAAGTTGCTCTCCAACTCTCTTGTAGGCCCCCTTTAGGTACTGGGAGGCTTCCCAAAGCCTTCGCTCCTGAATCCCAACTCTTTCAGCTTGTCTTCATTGCAGAGGTGCTCCAGGCTTCATGTCCCTTCTCTTGACTATCTCCAATGGGAATGTCTCCAATACTCTTATACTGGGGCCTCAGAGCTGGATGCAGTATTCCCCCTGGGGTCTCATGACAGCAGAGTAGAGGGGGAGAATCACCTCCCTCAATCTGCTGACCACACTGCTTTTGATGCAACCCAGGACATGGTTGGCTTTCTGGGCTGCAAGTACACATTGCTGGGTCATTTTGGGCTTCTCATCAACCAGTACCCCAGGTCTTTCTCCTCAGGACTGCTCTCAATCTATTCTCTGCTCAGAGGAGGTCAGATTGCCCTGACCCAGGTTCAGGACCTTGCACATGGCCTTGTTCAACTTCATGAGGTTGGGACGGGTCCATGTCCCTCTGGCTGGCATTCCTCCTCTAGAGCCTGTTGACCACACAGCTTGGTGCTACCAGCAGACTTGCTGAGGGATCACTCTAACCTACTGTTTGTGTTGCTGATGAAGATGCGTAACAGCCAAACCCAACACTGATCTCTAAGGCATGATACTCATCACTGGTGTCCACATGGACATTGAACTGAATGTGATTATTCCTGGTTATGTTTCTCCTTTTCCAGACAGTAGGAACTTCATACCGTTGTTAATCTGTGCAATTATGATGATGTCACTTCTTCCCACCCAGTCCTGGGCAAAGGCCTGGTATTATTTATGTAGACCTTGTCACAGTGATCTATGCTTTCATAACCTTGAGATTATTGCAACACGCCCTTACGCATGTTTTAAACAGATTTAGAAAACTAATACAGTGCAAGAGAAAATAATTCCCTTATGAAACAGTGATTTAACTCCAAAAGCAATGAAGATTGTGTGGAAGTCTGGCAATTGGCTCTGCTCTATTTTCCCTACAACGAGTACAATTGCTGGACTTCTTTTTCTGTGTGTTTGGGTTTTTTGAACACAAGTGAACACAGTTGGCTTGGAATAAGAGTACTTGGAAGAAAGAGACTAATTCTGCATCTTGCCCTGCTATCAGCATAGAGGCATGAAGTGTTACCAAATTTTAGAATTCACTTTCTGTTTTGATAAGAAGTGCTTTGTCTGTGGGTCCAAATCCAAAATATCTTTCCCCTGGGAATTTACAGGAAGAATGAAACAAGGATTCAAGGCACCTTGGAACAAATTTTGGAATGAAATCAGACTGTAAATCATTGTTGTAAATATTTATTGATGAAATCCTGGATTGTCTGGCTGATGTTTTCCACAGTGTCTATGAAAATACTGTAAGAAATCCTAACACTGAAGACACTGAGTTCCACAAAAAGGGTGTGATCACAGTGACATTTCTGTTGTCATGAGGAATTTTTAGGCATGCAGCTCTAGAAATGGAATTCAGAAATCCAACTTAAGCACCAAACCCCCACCAAACTGTGAGACTCCTGGATGACTGTTCTGGTTAAGTGAGGAAAAACACGCAAATCAACTACCTGGAAATCACTCAAAAAAAAAAAAATCTCTATTCTGTCTCTCTCCCAGTTTTAAGTATTCACCCGAGGTCTGATTAAATATCCATGTGATATTATTGTGATATCCTGATGAACTTGGCTCACATTTGACCTCATACCTTTGAACAAGAGCAATTTGCTTTAGAGTGAGGTTCAAACGACTCAACTGTGTCTGCTCATCAGCTTAAGCACATGTGCATTTGGAACAAAACCTGGGTTCAGTTCATGCCTTCATCAGGTCAGGTCTGACACCTACTCGCAGCACAGTGTTTAGACCTACCCTTCTCTAACAACTGTGTTTCATCTGTCAAGAACTTCAGCTGGTGATGGAAAACTTTTTTACCAGTGCAGTGAGAAACATAAAAAAATCTTTTTAAAGGCACTGCCCTCCACGATAACTTATAAGCGAGGCCAGGCTTGGGGATACCTTGCCAAGACAGTCTGTTTCTGCAGCATGGTTTGACTACACTTATTGCTAAGGGAGAAAATTTCAGCTTTGAAATTGCCCACATGGATTGGTTTATGCATGCTCTTGTTATTGGATAGAACACATTAAATCAGGATATATCGCTCAGTATCTTCCAGGTTGTTTTTTTTAACCAAATTAGCATTTTACTTTAAAAAAAATTTGTTTGTACAAAACATGTTGCTTGTCTGAAAAACTAAACTTATCACACTATTGAAAAGAAACAAACAAATCAGCATAAGCAGTATATTAAAATATATCTTCTATAGAAACAGATTTTGGAAACAGATGTGGTTTAAATGTAAACAAAACCTAGAAATCTCACGAGTTTATCTTCAGACTGAAAACCAAAAACATTGAAGAGGTGAGTTAATTATAACTTGTGAGAGGCCTGAAGGACATTTTTTCCAAGCTTCTCCAGCAGATACTTCTGTAGCACAGATAAACCTTTTCTCCTCTAGAAGGAATACATGTAACGGCTTTTAGATTTTATTACACTTTTTTTCCCCACTCCCCAGATGAACTAAAACCATAGTACTTTTTGGTCAGCCCCACCTAGCCCAAGTATCAGAGAGTAAACAGAGAGTTTATCTATCATTCCATCAGTGCTGTTTAAGAAATGGAAATATGAACTGCCACCATAATGCAGGACACCAGTGAGACCCACAAGATTTGCTAGAGTAGTAAGAAAATGGCTAACGGAAACAACTTCGTTTACACTTCTTTAAACTTAGGTCAAAGATTTTTGCATTTATGAGTGACTGCCTTCTAATGTTAAGGGAATTTGGAAATCCCATTTGCTCAAACTGGAATTAGAAGGGAAACTAAATGGACTGTGACCAGAGGCAACCAGAATAAAAACCTTTCACATTCACACCTCTTTGTCAGGGCACCCCAAGAGATGTCTGCATAATCCAACCCACTATAACTAAAGCCTGTACAGACCATATAGTGTAGCTTGCTGTAAACTATTGTACTAGTATTTCTAATAGCAAGAGTTTGCCTCCTTTCCTAAAGAGTTCAAACTTTCTTTAACCTCTTCCACTTTCTCCTCCAACTTTTTCCTCCATGGTGATATAGACTTGCAAAAAAGCTTATCATAATGCGCTCTCTGTTCCATGTTTATGTTTAACCAAAATAGAAATGGTATTTAAGAGTAGCTAAAACTCACCAAAGGGTCCTGCTATTCTTAGCCCAGCTAATGGATTAAATGGACTCAATATAGCTCCTAGTGCTTTGATCCAGATTGGAATTGGTCTTTCGTGTTCAGCATTGTCAGGCCTCTCTGGAAAACCCCATGGCTCCACTAAGATAAGATGCTTGACCCTGTTGGCAAAAAAGGTTCAGCGGTTTAAAGTACAGTAACTTTTCTTCAACTGAGCACGATGAAAATGTGCTGTTTTACAGATACAAACATGCAGCCTACTTTAGTCACTTCTGTCACAGAGTTTCTGATTCATCAACTGTTTTGACTTCAATTACTAATTAGAGAGTGAATTGCACCTAATCATACGTATGAACCAGAAACATGGAAGCATGTGTCACAAAGAGAAACTCAGTATTTTACAGATACTCACCGTCACAAACATTTGAGAAAAAGGATAGTCTTGTTTCTGTTTTTAAAAATAGCCTAATCTAAATGCTCAGTCAACATTATTTGCAAGAGCGGCTTGATTTGACAGAAAAGAGGATAATTGCATCTGTTTCATTAAGGTGAAGTTTCTAGAAGTCTAAGATCTCTGTTCAAAGAAGAGACAATTTAACTGAAAAATCATCTTATCAAAGTAAAATTTGAACTGGAAAAGGCAAAGTAAAACTAGCAGTAGTCTTCTAAATTCATTGATTTTAGGTCAAGAAAGAAAACATCAGAGAGGCAATTTGTAAAATTATTACTCAAAGGAATATCAGTACAGTACAAAGGAATATCGGTACATTGTAGGAATCTCCAGCACATGCAACTATCGATCACTTCATGCTGTGGGCCTCCCTCAAGCAAAATCTTAATTCATCCTGGTAGATTACAATTGTACCTTTCCCTCTAACTGTCCCTTTTCAGTTTAATCCTATAGTAACATCTACTCTTAACTGTCACCTAGATAGTGGTGATTTCTGAAAAAAAAAAAAAAAGTGTATAGTTTTCCATTTTAAGATGATTTTCCATGTCAGCTTCCTCATTACTGTTCTTTACAACTACCTGTCAGGAGGTTGTAGCACGGTGGGGTTTGGTTTCTTGTCCCAAGTTACAAGCAATAGGACATGAGGAAATGGTCTCAAGGGGGTTTTGATTGGATACTAGGAAAAATTTCTTCACTGCAAGCATTGGAACAGGCTGTCTTGCTCAACCTGGTCTAGCAGGAGGTGTCTCTGCCCATGACAGGGGGGGGTTGGAACTAGATGATCCTTGAGGTCTCTTCCAACCTATACCATTTCATGATACTGTGCCCAAGGAAGTGATTGAGTACCCATCTTTGGAGGCACTTAAATGTGTGAATGCAGTGCTTAAGGATACTGGGTTAGTGGTGGACTCAGAAGTGCTAGGTTAACAGCTGGAGTAGATCCTAAAAGTCTTATCTAAACTAAATCCTAAAACCTAATGGTTTTTATATTTTTATCTTTACTTTTTCCTTCACTACTTCCTTCCCTGTTAAAGCCATGAGATAACATATTAACACAGAAGAGCTCATAGTGCCTAAAATGATGTCAGAAATGATCCCAGAAGTTATTTCTGGGTTATGATCAGTTGGGATACCAAAAACCTGTGCTTAGAATGAAGAGTTGGAAAGGATTAACCTCATGAAGATGTTTCTTGGTTGTTAGTTCAGCTATGAGCACACTCGCACCCTGCAGCAAACAGCAACAGTAAGAGAGGACAGGGTAGAGTCTAACTGTACAAACCAAGCTGGAGACCAGAGCCACAGCAGTGCAAGCAGGGACAGCCTGTGCATTTCAGGACAGCCACACATTCCATGCACAAACTATGGCATTAAGTATAATACAGCAAACAAATGAATAAAAATAGAGTAAGCTTTGTTTCATGTTTCCTTTCTTAATACTTTCCTTCCTGTTTGGCATTTCTCATTTTGGCAATCAAACCTAAAACATAACCGAGGATAATGGGAAGTTGACCATGAGAATCATTCCAAAAGTAAATGTCCAGAAATTGCAGTATTTGAAAATCATGGCCCACTTCGACTTGGCAAGATGCTAAATGGGAATCTTTTTGGATTAGTAGCCTTGGATTTTCCATGAGTGACTTTGGTACAGTGCGGCAAATTAACGGATCATCTATGCTTGGAGAAACAGATCTACTTTCCTAACAATATGTATCCAGAATCCCTTAAGCTTCTAATGCATTGTTAGATAACCTAGCTAAAAGCTGTGCTATATTTATCACTTGATTCAATGCTTTTTTAAGACCCTAACTGTCAATCTGTTATTTTGGTGGTCTTAGTTTAATTTCAGAGAAACATTACTAATGTGAGAGCACTAACTGAAACACCCCTAAATTAATTAACCCAAACTTAAGCACAGTGAGGCATGAAAATAAAGCATCACTTTTGATGTAAGTCAGCTGTGGGCAAAAAGAATACATCCCATCCCACAGGGATAGGACAGTGCCACTTATAGACTGGAAAAAGGGGTAAGGAACTTATAAGTGATCCCTACAAGAAGCTAACTACAGTTAGCCAGAAGTCAGTTTATAACTAAAAGGATAATAGGTTTATATCCCTAAAGCAGAGGATTGCATTTCTTTATTGCAATTCTGGATTCAGAAACACACCTACTATCACACATAATTTCCATCCACTTGTGCTAACTGTTGTCCATTTAGAAAGAAAAAGGCAAAGTGTTTTAGGGGAAAATGATGCATGAAATCACTTTAAATATATCCAAGTGAGAAACAAAGAAACGGTAAAATTTGACACAAAGAGAAAAGAATAAGATATGTTTAGTAAAATACAGAATTTGCTATATGATGTGGAGACTTAAGCTTATATTCAGTTTTTCATAGGAGACCACTATGTGTATCCCAACAAAAGCATTTTCCTTTTTTTTTGATACAGAACTACCTCAGTTGGTGAGATCCTAGCTAAGCAGGGAATATATAACTAGACTTATAACGAGATATATAAAAGAAACAAATTACTGCTTTAAGGGAGGGAAATATATTAACTGTTGGACACAACATGGTGCAGAAAATGCTGATGAAATACAATTAGAGAACTGCTGCACATGGGTTGTCTTGCAAAGAAATATGAGGTGGCATACAGACCATTTAAATCAAAGAGTCACTCAAATAATTTTTTCATCATTCTGCTGGCACCAGGCTGACTGCTAGCATATTGACATAGATTACCATGGGGAATTACTTTCAGAAGTTTCAATGTTATCCCTAAGAGTGGGAAGTTTGGTGGAAACAGGCCTATTTTCCCTTCACAAAACAACATTTGAGACAAAACATTCACACATAAATATATTCACTGCTATTTCACCTTATAACATGGCATGGGGTACTGAGCTGAAGAGGTACAGAAAATACATTTACCATACAATTAATACTTTGGTCTTAGAATTCAGTATAATTTCTTTAAATCATCACAGTTATCTACATAAATATTATCTATAAATAGCTTAATGAAATAAAAACTATATTAAAATCAATAGTCAAATACAGAAAAATAATCCCTTTATTCCCTTATTTTCACATACCTTGATGGATATTTTAAGGAGTAAGCAGCAGCCAGGAATCCACCTAGGTTGTGTCCAAGCAAAATCATTTTTTCTAGTCCCACCTCCTTTCTCCATTCTTCTATGGATTCCACAAACTGATTTTCTGCTTCCCGAGCATCAGTGTCAAAGTGTGGTCTACTGCTACGTCCAAATCCCAAGAGGTCAAAAGCGTGAACGGTCCTATTCTGACAGAGATCTTCAAAGTTGAGAGCCCACAGTCCAACACCTCCTCCAAACCCATGCAGGAGAACAAGTGGAGTTTTATTTGAAAGGTCTGGAGAGAACGTCAGAGTCCATATTTTATTTCCATTAGATATATACACGTATCGTTTATTGTATATGCTTGCAATACCTGGAGAAAAAATGGGAAAAGAATATGCTGCTAGACACACCTGACAAAATATAAAGTACACTCTGCTGAAACCACAGTTTTAAATGGAGCTCCTTTCAAAGGAGAGAGCTTCTAATCAAATATCTACATAAGTGAAAAATTAAAATGTAATTTTAACCCTGTTTATTTCAGTAAAAGACATACTGAAAAACTTCTCTCATTATACTTAATATAAATTTATAGAAAATCTAGTTACATCTATGAAACTTACTAAAAACCAAAGTCTTACATTTTAGCATTTTGTCCTCAGCCTCTTTAAGGTGTAGCAGTGATGTGGGACACCAGGCAGGAAGCCAGCTGAATAACCATCCAAACCTACAACAGTAACACAGAACAAAAATGTCTTGAGCTGCATGGCAATTTTTGGCACTGATGCTTTGAAGACATTTCTTTTGCTGCTCATTATAAGAGAGCCCACATTAAGAACACGGTGTGAAGAACATGACTTTGCAGTGGGATGGAATTCATTTTTTCCTGACTTTTTATACAGTGGCGTCAAAAACAGGCCTTCTTCAAAGGGTGAGCAGTTTTCCCGTGTCCTCCTATCACAGCGTACCAACCTGGAGACATGAGCTCTCACATCGACCCAACAAGCTTGGCAGGATATGTAACAATCACTGGAGTTTCCAGCCTCCTCTCAAGTTCCTTTGGAAGTCTGCCTGCACAGGCATAACCTTGCATGAACCTACCACTTCCAAAAAAGCAATAAGCGCTGTGTTCACCAACCTAACCTGAACTGATTATTACTCTAAATTTATTACTCTAAATTTAAAAACTGAAAAAGCAAGCAGGTTCATCCTAGCAAAGCAAAAACCTAGGACCTTAATTATGAACTTAGGAAAAAAGTCCCAGAGGAAAACAAACCAGCAATTCCCTCAACAGAAGCTGCTTTTCCAGCTGTCAGTTACTATCTTGGTACTGCCAGCTTGACCAAGGGAACAGGGGGAATGACTCAGCTGGCAGCACTGCCTCGCCCAGCGCTGCAAAGGATATGACAGTTTTATACAGCTCTTCCTGGGTGCTAATTTACCCCTTGTTTCTACCATGGAATCTTGTTTTTCCATCTCTCACCTGGTTTTGAAGTGGCTTAACCTACTAGTGCAAAGCTGCCACTGCAGGACCATGCTTCACAGAGAAAAGAATGTCAGTCACCAAATGAACTTTCTCTAGCATTCTTTTTCTACACTGAACTGCTTTCCAGCTAGTTTTCCGGGAATTTTCAGGACTGAATGTGAAAGCATTAGTTATACAACAACTAATGCTAAAAGACTATTAGGTTACTAACGTCCAATTTTTCAGTGTGCACAACACATCAGTAATAAATTAAAGATCAGGCCCCACAAGTTCATTATCCAAAGGATCTTCTCCACACATTCTAAGGGGCTCACCTACTACAGCTGCACAGCTCCTTAAATTTATGATATGACATGGAAGGTTTTTTGGGAATGCACAATGCAACTGCAAGCAGTATTGTTCAGATTCACAGAAACCCATGAGGGGACATTAAGAAAAAAAAGCCTCAAACCGTATCTGACCAGAAAGGATTAATCGTCCAATCGCTCAGGCTCACTGCTAGCCAGTATTATTTACTTCTCTACACTGGTATCTGTCTGTTCTATAAATAACCTTCCTGACCCACCAGATCACTGGAATTGTTATAAGGACGGGCCATGGGAATTCTTATAATCATTTTAATTGAGGGGCTGGGAACAGATGGTTGTACATTCTTCCAGGACATGTACTCATGCAACCTAAAATGAAGGAATTTAGCACATTATAGGAAAATGGGCATCCAAGTATTCTGCTTCCACATTAAACTATACATTTATTTAAAAGTAAGATTTTTAAGTTACAGCTGTGACAAGGCAAATGTAATTTCACCCACAAGTAACTGTGGAATCCGAGTTTAACAATAACACTAATTATGTCCACTGCTATGAATTACTCTGGTAAATTATTAAACAACAGCTAGGTCACCACTCTTCTGAGTCAAGCTTTCTGGTACTTATATGCTCAACTAGGCATTTTCATTCTTAACTCTTAGGTCAGAGACAAAACCAGTCACTATTTTCCCTTGAGCTGAAACTCTATGTACTGTTTATTCTCAGAAAAACCACTGAATCAGCAAACAAAATACTTTACGGATTTTATTTATTTACAGAAATGTAAAGCTGCAACGTGTCAACAAGAAAACAGTGCAGGGATACAGCCACAATGAAATAGATGTGAACATCCACAGATCACAGTCTCAGAATTGCATTTCCTCGTTCTAGGGAGGCAACTGAATACTTAGGAAAATTATTTAGGAAAATGTATCAGAATGGTAAAGCCCACTCCTTTTGTTACTTAGAAGAATTGTTTGCAAATACTTTGATTTCATTCCAGAAGAGACACTGCATACACGTATAGTTTGACAAACACAGTCAGCAAGCTGAAGCTTTTAAAATTAAAATTGTTTGCAATTCTGTCCTGTTGTACTTGCTGAACTAAAAGAGTAAGCAGTGAAAGCTTTCAGGCAAAAGAGAGTGAGCATTCTCTAGAAACATTAGTTTAGAAAGAAAATATTTAGTTACCTACATTCAAGATTTAATCCTTTGTTTGCCTCCTTCCAAAAATGACTTACCACACTGCTAGATGTTTTCCAGACATGGAGAATAAACATCTGTTTAGTTTATTTAAATATTTTTTCTGATAACTTTGGAAGGATAATTGTATCATTTCTTTTGTATATCTGTGCTAAATGTGTCTTCTAAATGCATACAGGAACATCCATTGCTTACATGGTCTATCATTTTTATTTCTGTGATATAAAGCTGTAAGTGCTGCATGATGTCAAAAATGAAGCAATGGACCTTTCAAAACAGTGTGCACACCAGCAATGGAGAAGAGTTATGAAAGAAATGAAATATTCCAGCAGTAGTTTCACATTCTAAGTGAGCTACCCACTGCCGGAATAGGCAAACTCCACACTGCTCTCATCACCCACCACTTCCCTTACACTCTGTTCCCACCTGTCTTTCTACAAAAAATCAAGAGCAGAACCTTGTATTTTGAGGAGTTAAGATGTCCACTGGCCTCAGCTGCTTGCTATTTCAGAACGTGTGAAATAAATCTGGCAACTGCCAGCCCAAATTTTTGTAATTTTTTTCCCAAATGTACTTACAGGTGTTACACATCAAATTACCAAGGCACATAACCAGTGGAATTTAACCTGTGTATTTGTTTGTGGCCATGTAGCAACATAAACCGCTGTGCACTGGTTTTTTTTTTATGCTTTTTTAAAAATTTATGCTAAAATAATCAATAACCAGCAGTAGGGCAAAGCATCGCAGAGGATGATTCCTTGCATCTTCAGTTTGGGGTTAGTTACATTTTTCACATCTGTCTGAAAATATCTGGAGAGGCTGGAAAAATCAGAGGCTAGCAGGCAGGGCAGTTGGCCTGCCAGGCATTCAAAGAAGTCACTCTCTTTGCTGACAGATCTCCTCACAGACTTGCACACTCCTAACACATCTAGGGAAGTTAAGGGAAAGCCCTGGAGACACCCACTGAATGACCTTAGTGAAAGTCAAAGTGATTAGTGTGAGACTAGAAGATTAGTGGGGACCATCAGTAGCCTATGCTGATGATCAAACACAGTAATAAATAATGCAAACAAAAGTGACACATGCACAGATGTCTGACAAAGTGGAGCTGCAACCACCACATGCATGGGCCAAGCCATCAGACAGGATCTAACACTGGCTGGCTGGAGCAAGTGTTCTGAGACCCTGACTGCAAGCATAAGAAAGGAAAAAAAAAAAATTTGCAATTACAATTATTTTGACACTTAATGAGTAAATGAATATTGTGTTAAGTGGAGCTCAGGATAATACGGCTTGTATGTTAATTTGAATCAAGAACTTGCTGAACAGCAGCGCTTGAACTGCCTGGGGGTAACTTTCAAAAGAACTGAGAATCAAGTAGAGGCAGAGGTACAGCGAGCCTGACTCGCCCATTCACCTCCAGTACTTACATCAAACCCAATGAAGAATGGCAAATTGGTTGTACCACAGTTACCTTGCTGTCAGCTCCATTAACCCTACTGAGCTTGGTTAAAATTGATTCCATGCAAGACAATGGATCTGCAGCCAGTTACAAATTTGACATACTCACAAAAATATGTACTGAAACAGCTGAACAGTCTATTTGATTTCTGGCTTGTAATGTGGATTTAAAAAATGGAAGCTCTACCACATAAAAATATTCAGCAGAAGTTGCTTATAACTCTATCCAGGAGATATAAATGCACAGAAATGGAGCTCATTCTCTCACTTTTCAAGCTTATGATTTACCTACATTAGAGTTATATGAATGCATGGCTTACAAGATGTAGTAAGCTTAAAATCATTCAACAGAGCAACCTCCCCACATACACCAGCATTGCAGATCTAGCTGTCATGACCTGTGTGGTGGAACAGCAAACCAAAAAACCCAGGGTTTGCAAACAGGTTGCAAAAAGGTAACAGAACACCACCAAACCAGAGTAAATGAAAACAGTACCATTTGCTACATGATCACCTGTTAAAAATTTCTGACCCACCAAGACATGACATGCAAAAACCTTTCTAAAGTGTTGAATATAAAAATCAGCTTTTCATTAAGAATTTTGAAGTTAGTATGGTAATCAAAACTGCCAGTACAGACCAAAACCCATGCAGCAGTGACAGGAGCATGGAGAACAGATTTTCCTGTCACGAAGAATTATTTGGACTTAAAAACTACATCAGTAAGGAAGCCAGAGCTCAGGTTATACAACAAATACACAGTAACTTGCAGAGGAAGGATTATGGGAAAGTAATTGAATGCACAAGCAACAGAGCTGCACATCTGTTTGTCTTGCTCTCGGGAAACAAATGTATTTAATATTTTTAATCTAACTTTTGCAGACAATATTGCAAACAACCAAGATTTTAGCTAGGGAAAAAGCTGAAACACTTAAAAACCTGAAACACTGAGTGAACTCACTGTTCAAGCTAAACTACTTCAAGCTTTGCCCTTTACCTTTAAATCTTATTAGAGTGAAGCTGATCTCTCAAAAACCCTAACCCTCTCCTCTCCTGACTCTCAGAATTAATTTCAGCCATTTCGAAGTAAGGAAAGAAAAACACATTAATGCAGAGAATTTGGTAATGTTTCTGCCCAGCACCAAAAGCAATGGCATTGGGATTTTCAGGCCGTTCAGCTGACAGCACAGTTATAAGCACCCAGCAATTCAAGCCAGCTCCAAATTAAGAAACTCTTACACTGTAACAGAAAAAACCCAAAGGTAAGCTATTGGAAAACCAGCTCAGATTCTACCGTCTTGTTTAGGCATGAAGTATTTTTGCAGTACTGTCCTTGCAAAGGAATTCAAAATTGCCAATATGTTGAAATCTAAATATAAGCAACATAAGGTTCACTAAGTTCTAAGATCTTACATAAACCTCATCCCATAAAAACACCACGTTACTTCTCAAAACTCATTCAGTCCTCACAGTTGTTATTGAAATAATAAGAATGGACAAAAAAGGAGGAGTGAAAAGAACCATCAGGTATTCATAACTGGGGAAGAGGCCAGGATATAAAATTTAAGGCGAAGTGTCAATTTTAAAAATAAAACTGTTTCACTGTAATGCTCTATAAATACTTTACAGTTAACACAGGAGGGGTACTTATGTGAAGTAACTACAGACACCCTTTTACATTTTCATTATCTCCGCTTTACTGGATTCTTTCTGCATTCTCCTCAGCATCAGCAGTAGTCCACACAAAGCTTAAGAGGTACATAGGATGGTTTCTTCCACCATCAACGCCACCAAGTTTTCAGAGCAAATTCTAGATTTGGTTACTAAATTCCAAGTTTATGGGTAATAGCCTGAAACAATAAAAAGCAAAAGAAACAATCAAAGATGACACAATCAAATAGAACTTTCTGTGTCAAAATGTCAGAGAAAAGTAGCCGGTTTACATCCGGCTCATTTCTACCCATGACAGAATTGAGTTATAATAAAGTTTTCCTTTCCCATTTCATTAATTTAATAGCCTGCAATATGAGAATATTTGGTGTTGTTTACATGACTGATTATGGCAAGAATCAATCCTTCTTTGTTAACAGTTACCAGCAACACCACCATGGCAAAACCCCCTATAACGTAAAGAAAAATATTTTAGTAATCACTATATCCAAGGTCCATCTTGGTGGCTGTTCTCTGTGCCAGATTTGTGAAATTCAGATTTAAACGGCACTAGATTTTAAATCAGATAATTATGGTTTAACCCAGCTACAGAAAAGTCAGAAAGTTAACCAGCAGACCTATGAACTAACAAGGTGGAAAGAAAGACTGTGAGTCAAGGTGGAGGACATCAAGCTTTTAAGTCAGAGCTGCCACTGACAGACAGGAACATATAATCATGACATCAGGTCCACATTTAACTAGGCAGGAATGTTTCTGAAACAAGGCTCAGGATTTGATTTCATGAGAACCTTAAGAGCATAAGCAATTTTAGAAGTCCTTGAAGTCCTTCATTCCTGTCCCTGAAGTGCAGCATGTTCTTTAATGTTTGTCTTCTGACAACAGTGAATATAGTCAGAATCAATCAGGCATACACAGTAACTGTTGTTGTGAAGGCTGTATATTCAGGGACAAAGCTTCTGCGTGTACAATAGAAGTCAGATGTAGCAAACACAACAATTTGCATGAGATGCTTCTAGGACAAAACACTCTGGCAGCTGGAGCCAAAAAGCAGGAGAAGAAAAACATTCCATGTTTCACTTTCACTGCATGAACAGACTAAAAACCCTCAGGGGAAGACCTTCAAGTGCACACTAAAAAAGGCAAGACCCAGAAGCAAGTATTAAGGAATGTGGTATGGGAACAAAAAAACCTCTTTGCTTTAAGAACTGTCTGTTTACCATTCTCATGAGGAGACAAAAAATGGATGAAATCATTGTCAACAGGTTAAAAAAGGATAACAATTTTTTTTCCCAGATGACATTATAACCCTGCCCATAAAGTTCTGTTTAGATGAGTTTTGAGCCAAGATGGTCAATGCAATTAGATGTTGTGAAACTCTTGGATACTTCAGTGACATTAAAACAGAATGTTTTGAAAACCCCTGCATAATATTTCTACGAAGTGTAACATACATCAGCTCCATTCCAACACAACAGCCATAATAGATTATTGCAGAATATTGCACTGCATTAGGGTAGAGGTGAAAACAATGCATTCCTCACATATTTACTGCATCTTGAACTCTGTGTTCAGAACATTCAACATCAGAATTAATATAAAAATTCAGAAGCAAGTTCTATTACTGTTTTTATCAAAATTAACTAGAAAATGTGCCTCATGAATGTGAATCCATAACCAATGAGATTTTCTGGCTATTTTAGAGATAATAAAGTTTATCATGCTTATTTTAAGTCACTTGAGCAACCAGAGCATTCATGAAGGAAAGGACCTACAATTCCGCTCGCTCCCATGTTGGACCTCAGACACAGGTACACCTTGCAGTATAACTTGCACCATTGAAGCCCCCTCTCCCTTTCTTCTGAGTCTTCCAGCACTGCCTTTTTTTTTAAAAACCATATGTGTCCCTTTTTCTATGCTTTTGTAATTTCTTCCACCCTCTTTCTAGCTATACCCAAAGGTGTCCATTTCAGGGCAAGTGCTTTTTCAGTATGTACCACAAGAACGAAGTTTACCCGTGAAGTGCCACCCAAGCCTGCAACCCGCAATACTCACATTGCTTTACAAAGAAGCTGTGATAGCACCCAACTCCGTTTCATACTCTTATTTAAAAGCTAAAAAACCCCACCAAAACAAAAACAAAAGCAAAAACAACAACAACAACAAAAAAACCACCATAGAAAAATCATATTAGCAACTATATATCAAGTATGGAATAACACAGAATACAGAGATAAAGATGCAGAGGGGGAAGCTGCACAGCCCAACTAAAACTCCTCAACCTTGTGACAGAGACCACAGGTTAGGTAACACAGAGGTCCTACTTCTGTCCCCTCCACAGTCAACTCACATCTGATAAAACTTGGCAATGTCACACATTTCACATGTTTTTAAAAAGAGCACTGCACACTGCAGTAAGAATCTCTGAAGAAAAGCAGAACTAAAATTAAGGAAATGAAAATTTCATCTTGGTGCCCCACAGATGTTATTCAACTCCCTACTGATTTTATCTTATTCCTACATCAACTGATGTAGTCCTGCTGCCCTTCAGATATTGCATGACTTCAACCTGGCTTAATCCTTGTCAGCCTTCTCATACTTACCATGCTAGCAGCCCACATTTCAGCCTGTTCCCAAATTCCATCAAACAGGACAAGAGCAAAGCAGATGTGCAACAGGCACCTCTCACTAACCCGCACTATTGCCCACCCACACTTCTACCCTGCTTCTCTTTTGGTAAAATCCCATTGTATGTCATGCACAAGTTAGATTACAGCGTTAGGAGGTGAATGTTAACATTTTTCTGTAAGGGCCCATATAAGAACACAGATACAAGACTATCTAAAGCATATGATCACTTCCCTCAGCTCCAAACATGCAATACACAAACCCCACTTGTACACAAGTATGAATATACACTGAGGCTTGTTTCACTGCAACTCACTAGAGCAGCTTTCTATGATGTGTTCCTTTATCACAGTCATCTAAGGTGACAAAGAGTTACCTATGTCAAAATGCAAGAACTGGTAATCAACATTTGGACTACCTATCTCCATTTCCATTTTCTGGAAAACCTAAAAGGCTCACAACCCTTTTGACAACAGGCTCTTTTCTCTACATGCTTACACCACACAAGGAAGTGCATGTAGTCTTAAAAATAGTTAAGAAGTTAAATGGGTCTAAAAATCCATCACATCAAAAGTTCTCTTATGGAAAGGTAAAGATGTAATTAAGAAGCTTTTGGTGTCCTATGACATCAAATTACTAAATGCAATTAAGTAAAAATTCTACCACGGTCTGTTAGAGCACTAACCCCCCCCTCCCGCATTACTGTATTTTGCCCTTTTCCACACCCTTCTCTCTCTCCCTCACTTCAATATATGAGCAGGTTTTCTCAATGGCAACAGGAGCTCCTGCATCCTCTTTTAGAAAATGCTTTTTTTATGCCTGCATGTTTCCCTCCTTTCCATAGTCTCCTATCATCCTAAGTATTCTAGTACAGCACATTCAGAGCACCTTCCTTCTTTGCCATTCCTCACCACATCACCACGTGTTCTTGCTGCCACTTAAAATCCTCCTTTTACCCTCTTAACCTTATTCCAGATCGACCTCATTCCCTTACACAGCTTTACTGACTCACAAATCTCTCTTCTCCACTGACCTCTCTCCTGCTGCTCAGCTTCTCATCTGGATCCTTCTGAGCCAATATAAATGCAGACGATCACCTTTCCTCCCATGCCCTCTTCTCCGTGGCTGTCAATGCAAATCATGTACAAAAACTATCCCAAAAGAATGTCAGAATTGTGAGTAAATACTCAGAATGTATGAAACAAGAATCAAAATATCCTCAGCAAGAAATCTTTAAAAAACACTACATAAAAGAAGAAACATTTTAATAGTTTATCAGTTGGGAGAGTTGTTCAAAGTCTCCCATAGAAGTTCAGAACAGTCAGAGAACCCCTGGCACACAGAAACTGTCCCTTTCAAAGAGGTAGGTCTCTAACTGGGCCTATCAGCCCCCAGCAGGCTCTAAAACACCTTTTCATATACCCAAATACATGCAATACTGGCTAAAATTTGTCTTCTCCAATGACCCACAGTCACCAGCACTATAGCAGCCCCTCAGCTAGTTGCTGTCTCTCTGGATTTCTAGCTTCACTGCCATTTCCACTGGGGAGGCTAAGACCCTCCTCCTAAGTCTACTTTGGCAGTGTCTGAAGAAGTGTCTTTTCTTGACACTTGTAAAGCAGGGTTCTGAGCACCTTTCTTCTGCCACCAGAATGAGAAGACAGCCCCTGTTACATTTTGCAGTCTTTCCCTCTCTCCCTTTAGCCTGTGTTAGGGCAGATGAGAGATCTTGATGGACAGAGACCTTCCCTCCCCAAAGTCACTCAAGTATGAGAAACCATTAGAAATAAACCCATAAATATCTGAAAACCTGCTCCTACAAATACCTTCTGATGAGCTCATGCGTGTAACACAAAAGGCATTAAGTACTGAAGCTGTGACTGACATAACCCTACCAGCCAAGAAGACAAAATCAGAAAAGAGGAAGGAAATGACCTTTAATCTGTTTTCTGCATCTGCTTTCCCCACTGCACTTACACCTCACTCAGTTTTAAAAAATGCAAGCTGTAGCTACCAAACCTGTATTTGATCACCTGCGCTATAGTTAAGAAGAAAAATAAGCAGGACCCAGCTTTCAGCAGCCTACTCACTCATATTGCTTTTAAACCTAGATCATGTAACCAGCAAAAAATTAAGGCAAAAATTCTGAGTGGAGAGCGTTCCTTCATACTGCAACACTCTGAACCATCCTATTAAGGAGAAGACACAAGTTCTACCAAGTCTAATAAACTATTCCTCTTTTATTAATCAAACAGCTCACTTCAAAATTGAGTTCTGTAATACAAACAAGATTGAAGGATAACACAAAAATAATTGTGAACACTGCTGTTAAGAATATATGTCTTTACTCCAAGCCATGTTTTGTGAGACTAAAGGTCAGTTGCAGTTTGGGGATCTTTTTCTCTATGTATACACACATTTAGTAGCTGTTCTTCCTTGCTATATTACAAGCCATGAGCAGTCCTGCTGCATCCAGAGTGAATAAGTGAATTCAGTACCAGCAAAAGGCTCACACTAGGCTGTCTGCCTCTCACAGGTAGAAGTCTCCACCTAAAACTTACACAGAGGAGGTCCAAGGCTGTAAACAGGTTTGGAAATCACTAGTATGTGACACGTTAACCAAGCACTGTCATTGTGACTACTAAAACATTTGTTTAGTTAATCTTCTAATTCAAAGTTAGGACAGGGCCATGAATATTTTTCATGAATATTTTTCAGCTGAGACCTTCCAGAAGGTAACTGAACCACTGTTATTCTGTTTTCACCATGCTTAGCACAGTTACCAAATTGCAACAAAGTATGTTGCATAACAATTTGAGTCACATTATTGTTTTCAAAGCAGATAAATTTGAGTTTATTCTCTGTGTATACCCGTCACTAGTAATTTAATCTAGGGGTTTGATGGTATATCTTAACTTCCTATCACTGCATTCTAAATGAAAAATTATTTAACATATTTCTCTTGTTTATAAACTTCCCCTGGGTACTGAGTTTGCTCAGTTTCGAAAGATGAACAAATGCCAATTTTAATTATTACTAGAAATAAAAGCACTAACATTTCAACACAAATGCACTTTCTGAATTCATGGAAAAGGATAAGATTTTGTTCTTAGAAGTCTTTAGTGAATTGGGAGGCTTACTCTGAAAAACGCCACATCAACATCTAATCGTTCAGAAGTTCTGAAAAATCAACACCCCCTCAAAGCCATCCAGCTGTGTTCACCACATGCGAAACTTGCAATAGTCCTCTTGAAAATTGAGCCTAACTCTATGTCCAGATCAACGAGTGTTATGATCCTGCAATCCTGAAAGGCAACTTGAGTTGAGGGTGCTTGGCAGTGTCTCAGCAGCACTCAGCACTCTGTGTGATCAAACCAGACAGCTAATGCTGTTCAGGCTAATGCGCTGAATGAACACAGAAACAAAACAGGCTGAGGCAGAGCTATTTTAAGACCTGTACTTAGAAAACCTGTAAACCAGCAACAAGAAGCTTTACAAACTACTTGTATTTAAGACTGTCAAGAGGTCAGAAAGAACACACAACCAAAAAGGGTTTCACTTGAAGTTTCAAGTGGGTAATGTTGCAGAACGCAGAGGTTGTGTTGTGGGGAAGATTTTGGAGAGCTATTTAAAGTTTGAGGAAGGGAGGAAAGTGCAGCGTTACAGAGTAGACAAAACTGCATAGTGCTTTGAAAGGCCAGCTTTTGGAGTTCGCATTTTAAATGAGAATGCTGTGTACATATGGTGATAATTGCAAAACAGGGAATTTGGAAAAGATGGATACTCCAGATCTGGTCAGATGGAGCTGGCAGAGCAGGAAAATATGTAAGATGAAATACCAAAATCCCAAGCTGGAAAAAGGACTAAAAAGAACAAGACTGAGGATGCAGGTAGCTTTGAAAGATAACACAACAGACACATAACATGGTAACACGCAAATAGCAATATCCTTAATTAAGAAGTCATGAACGCACAGTATGGTATCATGCAAATAGCTAAAGAATTTTAAGTCTGATTTCTCAAAAATAGCACAAGACTTAGTTATGCAAGAAGGGAGATGCAGAAGAAAAGACAAGAAATGAGTTTTTGAGGACTAGCAACCAGCAATGGGATAGACCACCTGATATTTAAAGCACAGAGAAAGAAGGAAAAATTCACATAAACAAAGCATACAAAGCATATTTACACACCTGACAGAAGGAATAAAGCACACATATGACTAAAGCAGAGCTAGATATATTCTGATAGAGCAGTGTTTGGACTAGAACCATAAAATGTGATGGAACAAACTTTGAGATAAGTGCCCAGCAGATATATTAAGCACGTCTGGTAAACAAACTCAGAGATAGGATAACTGTATTATTCCACAGGGGCAGACAACATATTTGGGGGTAATGGAAAGGTATAAAAATGGGTCCGCAATGAAAGCTTAAGTGTAACAAGAAATAAAGCACACCCTAGGAAGGCATACTTGAGTAAAGAACATGTGAATTGAAGAACAGACCATTGGTTAGTAACTCGTATACAACCATTTGAATGTACACACTCAAAAGATATAGTGAGGAATTACGTAATTTCAGGCAGAGGAATGACTATTGGCTATAAAAAAGTCATGTATAAGGGTATAAACAAATATTAGAGGTATATATTAAGGACTGGGCATGGTAACTTAGGAGGTATTTCAGTAGATGTGAATGCCTTGGGAGAGTGAAAGGACAGAAACAGTTATCAGGGATAGCGCACAGT
Organism: Sylvia atricapilla; assembly: GCF_009819655.1. Taxonomy (NCBI): domain Eukaryota; kingdom Metazoa; phylum Chordata; class Aves; order Passeriformes; family Sylviidae; genus Sylvia; species Sylvia atricapilla. Next base: position 42,195,523 of record NC_089140.1, read on the forward strand.
ACTGGAAAAGTTAGAGCAACAGCGCATGCTTGTAATTTAATGACACAGAGAGGCTGACAAGTGCACTGTCTGCCGTACAACAAAGGGAACGTATAGAATGAAGATGGGGTGTCTGTATGCACAGATAAAGCCGCAGAGGCACACAGGAGCACGGGCCAGCACTGTACACAGCCGTGTGACCCCCAGGGCAACAAGGGAAGGGTGGATGACAGTCGGAGCGCGCACACACGCCAAAGCAAAGCGGCAGAAAACTCTCAGGGACACGCCTGCAGGCAGGTGTGCAATGACAACAGCTGGCCAGCCACGGCGGAGCTCCAGCGCAGACGGCGAAGCAGCGGGGACACGGAGCCGGTGGCAAACCCTGCCGGGAGCCTGCCCGTGCCAGAAGGCGGGCAGCCATGGCAGGAGGGCGGGCTGTGCGGCAGGAAAACATGGCAGGCAGCGCGCCCGCACGCCGGGGAGCGCCCGAGCGGCGACGGCGGAGCGCGGCAGGCCCGGAGCGGAGCGCGGCGGGCGCTCGGGGAGGCAGGAGCCCACCCGGCCCCCGGCACAGCGGCCCGCCGCCCCGCAGCCGGTAGGCGCCGCGGGCAGCCGGGTCGGCGGCGGGAGGAGGCGGGCGAGCAGCACCCGCAGCGGCACGGCCCGGGCACCCCGACAGGTTTCCTGCCGCCGTCCGGGACACCCGCGGGGAGGACGGGGGTCACCCCGCGGTCGCTCCACTCACCCTTCGCTGGGAGCCTCCTCCTCGGCCATGGCGGCGGCGCGGTGGTCGGGAGCTGACAGCGGCGGAGGGGCGGCGGTGGCGGCGGCCGGCAGCGCAGAGAGGGACAGCGCTACGGCGGCGGCACCGGCCATTACGGGCTCCTCCCTCTCTTACTCCCTCCCTGCTGCCCGCCCGCCGCCCGCGTCATCCCCGCGGGGCCGCCCACTGCCCGGAGCGCCGCCGTGCGCGGCCCGGCAGCGGCCGCAGCGCCGTGGGCCGGCCCCGGGGCTGTGTGGGCGGCGGGCGGCCGTCGGGCACGGTGCCCCGCAGAGGGGAGCGGGTCCCGGGCGCTCCCCAGCCGCCTGCCAGCGGCACGAGTGGAGCGGGCTCCCGTCGGTGGCCCCTGAGCCGGGATGGCGGCACAGATGAGGCCCGTGCAGAAGGGCCGCGGCTTCCCGGGCGGGCAGAGGGGCGGCTCTGGCGCGGAGTGTGGGGCGCACGGTGCATGTGTGTGTATATCCTGTTCCGTGCACACTGTACACCGTGCAGACATACTACGTACGCACAGTACTCGCTGGGCATACCGTGCCTAGCTATGTTCCCCGCTGTTTTCCCACCGAGTGGCGCACAGGGGGGACGCAACAGCGAGCAGAGGCATTGGAGAGAAGTGATAAAGGCCAGCAAACAGCTGACAAGTAAAGCAGGAGAGGGAGCAGAACCCCAAGTAAAGCGTCAGCTCCGCCGCAGACGTATCTTGGGGCCAACTCGTTCAGCAAGGCCTGCAAAGAGGGCAGCAGGACTTGCCAGCACAACAAAAATGTTGTTTTTACATATAAGAAGCAAATTAGGAGTTCTGGATGCAAAGTAAGGATTGCCTGTCCCTAAGACTATTCCAAGTAGAGTACCTATTGCGATTGTCATTTTCAAGTGTTTTGAAAGACTTAAGTGCAGCCATGCTTGTGGGGAGGAGAATGCTGGCATGTGCTTGTTTTAGACAGCATTTGGCCTCATAATACTGGTTCTGGTATTGTTCAGCTGCATAAGAACTGCTTTTGTATTGGGCAATCAATTGAAACAAAGCAGCAAAGTGCAGCAAGTGGAAGGAGTGGCAAGAAGATTTTAAGTCTTGCGTTTCCTCTGAATTTTGTCACTGAGCTCTAAAGCTGTTTTTGGAAGAACAGATGGAATGATGATTACTGTTTCTTTTGGTTTCTGAAGTCCTTTGATAAGAGGTATAAGGTGAATTTGGTAATAGCTGAAATAATTCTCTGCTAAAACCATTCTGCAATTTAACAACAGCTATTGTTGAGATTACACAATCTCAGCTAAAGTTTGTTTGGCTGTGTCACAATGGTTTGGCAATCTGATATTTTTCTCAGGAGAGCGTACTTATTTTTATTATTGCTCTGAAAGATCTTATTTGTGAGAAAAGTGACTATCAGTGTGTGTGGAAGTATGTGATTGCTGGCAAAGGTTTGCAAAAATGGTTGCTGGAATTTGCAAACAGCCTGAAACAATAGCTCTGAATGCTATGGTTTTATTTCTTTCTAATTTCAATGGAATAGTAAGTTTAAAACCTCATAAATGAGATTTACATCCTACTCATGGAATGTGCAAGTGTTCAGACACAATTATCTCTCTGATTTTAAATCAGTGGTGCTCACCCGAATGGTAATTGGTTACACTTGTTTAAGAGTATAACTGTACAAGCAGCCCACTTTGACTTAGCAGTCCTTTCTCTTACTGAGGAATGACTCAGTTTCTTTAGAGATGCTTTGATTATGTGGATAAATCAGCTGTATTTCTGTGCATGAAGAAATGACTGCAATAATGCTGGTAGAAGAAGGAGAGTTGTGCATCAATTGGCTAATGTTGCAGTGGAGTGCCAGTGAATGAAGGACAGCTGTACTATAACGAGAAGCAAATAGTTCAGATGATTTTTTTTCATTTTTTGTATTTCAGAAAAATTTCTGGACACTGGAAATATCTCAAAGGGAATGGTCCCTGCAGCTGTTTAATCTCTCACTTCTCTGGTTTGATGTTTAGTGAGGCTTGTATCTGGCCTTCATTATTGAATTAGTTTGGTACCGTTCTATTTAATAAGTGGTATGTTACTCTTGAGTAAGATACTTCTCCAAACTGCATCAGTTGCAGCTTGCTAAAATCAGTCTGAGCAACAAACTGCAGAGGGGATTGACTTGGCCAAGTATTACAGACTAAGACTGTTTAAACATGTTTATATGAAAGTAAGGTCATTTATTACATCTGCTCTTATTTTGACATTTTGTGGGGCCTCAGAATAACAGGGAGAAAGCAGAATAAAACTGATTGGTTTCTGCAAATGAACCTCTTTGTGATGGCAAGAGGACCTTGGAGCTATTGTAGAATGCCCCTGGGATCTCCTGTCCATGCACTGTTGTCACTTGGAGGTCTGACTTCTCTGCTGTGCTCCTTCAGGAGAGAAGGCTGTTTGTCAGCTGCCTCGAGGACTGGAGATGTAGGAGTTGGCGTTACCTGGGCCTAAGCCTGAGTGGAAGTGCAAATAGCACTGGAAGACTGAAGATGTAAATGAGAAATTCTGCCCAGAATCCTGTTGTCTGTGTTTCTCTGGGGAGGCTCTTTGTGTTACTGAGGTGTGGGAGGAATCCTGAGATTAACTGAGCTGCTTCTGCCTGGTTCTGGACCTCACTACTATGGCAGCAGGACGTTTCAGCCTTGCCTAAGTCATTGAAGAAACAAAAAGTCAGTTTTTAGTCAGTTTTTTGTCAGTTTTTAGTGGAGTCTGGAGACCCCATACTGTTGGGCTCTCTCAGACCCCAGTTGTCTGCAGGGCCACAGCAGCCCTGGGCAGCTTGTTCAACTTCTGATCTGTCCTCTGTCTCAGTGCTCCCCTCCAAACTGGAGGGGCAGTTTGGGACCAGTGGCAAGGTGTTTGTTGTGTTCCTAGTGTGTCTGCTGCACTTTCCTAGACATGAGTATAGGTTGACCAAGAATTGCTCAAATACTTAGAGATCCTCCTTCACATTCATTTTGCCAACATCTTCCAACCTACATGTCTGCTTATGACCAGCATAAGGAGGCTATTTCTACAGATTCCCAAACTCCTGGAAGCTATGAGGGATCTTGGTGACGTGGAAGGCCCTCCTTGTAGTAAGGCTAGTGCTTCACTAATGCTCCTTGTGCCCAAGGCCTGCCCTGCATGGGAAAGCAGTCTGTCTCAGCCTCTTGTCCTTTCATGTCCTTGCTGTGCAGGAGGGCAAGTTCTCTTGTGCCCCTTCCAGGACTCGTGTCTGTTCCCACTCTGAGAGCAGGCTGTCTGTGAACTGGGAAATCAGTGACACAGGGTCCATGACTGTAAGGGGACAAACCTGGAGTGAATGTTTGGGACAAACCAGAGTCTCTGTGAATTTTGGCACTTGAACAGAAGAGGTGTAGTTGAAGAGAATTGTAAGAAAAGTTTTGCTGGTTACTTCACCATGATCATGTGATAGGAGTAAAGAACAGAGCAGTCCTGGTTGAGCTGCTGTTCACACCATCTCAGAGCGGGTTTGCATTCATAGCCTCTATCTGCCATATAGGCAACATTTTGGAAACGTGCCCATGGCAGTTGCAGTAGAAAATTGAGTAACTGTGTGCAAGAGTCAGCTATGAGAAGGCCAGGAGAAGTTTAAGTGTTCAAGGAGGGAGTGAACCCTTCAAAGAGGGGTGCCGAGATACATATTTATTAATATATGAGTATATTCAGCAGCTGAGGTTGTGACAGGCTGTGTTGCTAGGTAGAACTTCCATCTTGTCATGCTTGGCTATTCCAGAGTTCATGACTCACATGTGACTTAACCTAAAATTCCCTCCTAGACACAGGAGTGGCCGGGGAGAGACAAGGGCTCGTGTTTTCAGGTGGGTGACAGGGTGCTCCCACCAAGGGTGTTATGACTGTGTCTGTCTGGGTCATACATGGCCCCTGTGAAGAACCCATAACAATGAGACATTTGCTGCATGAGACAGGGTGTGTAATTTAAGCAGCATCCCACAACCTTCTTGTGCCACAACCTTTTTGTTTCCTCACCCTCACTTGTGATTATGAATACCTACATGAACACAAGGCTGGAGACAATTGATCCTTCCAGATTTTCTGGAGAAGTCTGCACAGAGCAACAGGGCTATTCTGGTTTTGATTACAGCCAGAAAGAAGTAAGTAGCTGAAAAGGTCAGGGTAAGCATTAGTTGAGACTGTACATGACATGGCAGAGAGATGAGAGATTAGTGATCTGCAGGACCAGAACAAAGAGCATGATCAACATGAACCCCACAGGAGTCAGGAAGGTGTAGAGACATCTGTGGAGAGATGCAGGGAGAAGGAACTCTGCAGACCTGAGATATTCTAGAAACACGTGGTTTTGTTGCAAGGGTCGTGGGTAAAGAGGGCCTGCTTTCAGCCACCAGCCTCGGCTGAAGGGAAGCCCCAAAGAGAGAGGGGGTATGAGGTAAGGGAGGTAAAAAGGCTAAGAGGGGTTAGAGAGGTAAGAAGAGTGCTGGGGTCAGAGCAGTAAGAGAGGGAGGTAGAAGAAGCAGATGGAGAGAGTGGGCAAGAGAAGGGACGAAGAGGCAAGAGAAAAAAGAGAGCGAGAAGAGAAGACAGCGAGGACCTTGTTCCAACACATTATATCTCCTTTTGTGTTGAATATTCTAATTTACGGTGACCAACCAGTGCAAGATACAAAACCTACAAACTTTGTATGTAACCTATGAGAACTACTAAATTACCATATCATCCTATATTCTAAACTCTAAAGACTACTCTTATCTACTTTTTCCTTGATGCCTTGGCAGGGTGGAGACGGACTGCATTCTTGGGTCCTTTTGTTTTCTGTCCTTCATCCTATCTCCAGTTAATCACTGTCTTCCTCCCTGCCATGCCTACATCTCAAAGCTGGCCTTCATTTCTATTTCACTCACAGATTTTCTATCTCCAGTATTTCTTACCAGACAATCATATCCAAAAGCCCTTCCTGTCCCATCTTTCCCAACAAGGAAGGCAGTTTTCAATGAACTTGGGAGTTAAGAAACAAGCTTGGCTAAGTCACTCAAACTAGAGAGAGAAACCTACAGGAAAGGGGAAAGTAAGTTAGCTTTTATGTTGGTTGTTAGGGCTGAGACTAAAAGTACAACAGAAGCATGTGAGAACAAAATCAGAAAGATTAGCATGAGAAGAAATGCAACTAGCAAGCAAAACAAAACCCCCACATCACTCGAGAAGCTCATTAATTGTGTGGAATAGAAAATGTACTCTAATTATAAAGTGAGAAAACTAAAAGGTGTCAGGAATTCAGAACCTTCTAGATTTCACCATCAAAGGTAGTAAAATAAGGAAACTAATGCACTAGTGAGGTGCATTTTCAGTTAAGAAAAGGGTAGAATGTTGAAGCCACATATTTTCAAATTGACTTGAATTCTCTCTTTAACTATATCCTAGAGTATTTAAAGCTCTCATTAACCCAGTGTCAGTAATCAACATATTTGAGAAGTTATGAATGCTAGGTAGGATAGAGTGAGGCTGTAAAGTGACAAGCCTGGTGAGAGAGGAAGGAGGAAAAAAAAGCTATGAAATTATTAAGCAAGCTAATTTTTCTAGAAAAATAGTGAAAAATATACTTGTACATTTCTGAAAAATAACATAGGGATGAGTAACTGGCAACAAGAACTCACATCTCGAAAATCTGATTGCCCTTACAATCACATGACATACTTTATGGATAGAGAAGAGCTCTAGATTCAATATGTCTTGATTTTCAGGGAACTTATGTGTTTCCCATATGGAAATTAATAATGTGTGTTCCATGTTGGTCTGCAGCTAGGTGTGTGCAACACTTTTTGGAAAACCGGAGTTACAGAGTGCTTTTCTATCAAAATGGAAATGTGTATCAAGTTAGATTGCACAGATTCAGAATCTGGTGACATGGATGCATGCTTATAAAAAGGAAAACACTTATCAAATTCACATGTGTATCAGGTTGGGATGGAGTAGGTATGCTGGAGGGCAGGGACAAAGTAAAAAATTATCTTCAGTTAGAAATATGAAAAAAATTTGAAAGTTATTCAGCCAAAACTAATGCAGCCCTAGGCAGGAATAATCAGCTGGTAGGGCAAACTGATGAGCTAGAAATTCTGTACAATAGTGACACAGGCTTTGAGTGGTCACAGACTGGGTATGAGTCAACTATGGCTTGTTATTGCCAAAAAAAAAAAAAAAGATAAGTGTTCTAGTAGGATGTATTATGAGCATTAGAGTTTGCAAGCCCTGGCAAGGAATTCTTCTTTGCTTCACAGTTGTAAAGCTAGTTTTGAATGCTGCATGTGAAAAATTATGTGGACCACCTGAAGAGCAACCGGAATGTCAAGGGCCCTGGAGGAAATAGTGAATTATCTCAGATTGGTTAATTAGGGAAGAGTAAGAGTAGGAGAATGACAACAGTGCCAAAGTATATGAGAACTTACTGATGAGATAGGAATAACTTCTTTCCTATGTCCACCTGGAGCAGAAATTGCAACCAGGATATTTTAGGTTAAACATTAGGAAAAACATTTTTGAAGGGTAGAATACTGTAGAAAAGTTGCCGGTGGTATGATCACAGTCTGTATTGTCATTTCAAGAACAGGCTGTGTGCATCTCCATAATAAGAAATTTAGTAGGTATAGTGAGGCTGTTAGTATGACTTTCTAAGGACCCTTCAGCCCTCTGTTTTGATTGTTTTTAATGTCATAGGATCATAGAATCACAGAAGGGTTAGGGTTGCAAGGGAGCTTTAAAGGTTGTCTAGTCTAATCCCACTGCAGTGAGCAGGGACACCTTCCACTAGACCAGGTTACTCAAAGCCCTATCAACCTGAACTTCAGCACCCCTAGAGATGGGGCATCTTCAGTTTCTCTGGGCAACCTGTTCCAGTATCTCACTACTCTCATCATAGGAAAGTTCATTCTTATATGAAATATAAATCTGCCATTTTAAAGTTTGAAAATGTTTCCCCTTTTTCTGTCACTACAGGTTCTGGTAAAAAGTGGATCCTGTCCACCAGTACACCTATTGTCCTGTCTCATAGCCTGGAGCCCATGCCACTCCATTTTATACTAGTGGAAGGTTTCTCTAAAAATCCTCTTCACTATCCTGCTCCTAGTTGAATTAATTTACCTATGAAACACAGTGCAACTTCTCTGGTGTAATCTTGATCTCATCTTCACCCTGTTGGTTGTAAATAAAAAACTTGTGCAATGTTTCACAGTTTTCTTTGTATGTAAAACCACATCTCTTTTTTTATTTTTTTTTAAATCCCTAAAGCATATGTTGTAATACTCAACTGGTCAACAATCTCCAAACATCTGCCATGAGTAAATACAGGAAGCCTCCTATGGGTATTGTACTTGGTATCTGGTAAACTCTGAACCTGAGAATTTCCAGTCATTTGTCTTGTGAAATAAGTTCTTATTGCAGGCTTTTTTGTTAAAAATATTATTTTGGTACCTCTGTACTTGAAATACAGTAAGTGTTTTCAACCAGATTAATCAAAATAGTTCAGAGGTTTTTGTCCTTGTTTGGTCCCAGTTATTTATGTAGACAACATGAGTAAAGAATAATTACCTTTACTAGTAAAATCTTCTTTCTGTGTGTGAAGAGAACACAGAAAGCAATATTTAAAATCAGTCAGCATATTTTAATTGTTGTTTCTTCTTTTGAGAGAAAATGTCCCCTTTTTTTGTTCTCTTTTAATAATAAAGTATTAGGGCTCAGTAAGGCAAAAAAAGAAATAGTTGTTATTTGTACTCACTCTAGCTCATAGAAAATGGCAATAGTAAGTAGTAGTAGAGTGGAAAATACTTGTCTCCTTGGAGTTTGGCCTTTTCAAAATAAAGATCATTTTTGTAAGGTAATGTCACTACTTAAGCTCAGTTTAAAGTACTTTTCTCCCCTACTCTGTAGCCTCTGTTCCTGGCCAGATTCAGCCTTATGAGATTTTTTTTTTTAATTAGGGAATGCCATGACAGACAACGCAGTTATGTCTATGGTGCACTGTTTTAATTTACAAAAAATGTTCACAAAGTCCTATTTCCCTGGAAGGAGGAAGAATCAAGCTACACAAAGCATAATGTCTGCTTACAGTTCGTTCTTTCAGCTTTCTCTTGGAGGCATGTAACTGCTGCTTCTCTTGCTCTCCATGGCTTTTTTTCTGTTTGTTTACTGGGTACTGATGACAGACAGATATGCACTGTCCTTCCTAAATATACTCAACCTTTGCATTCACATTGAAACCACAGTGCTACCCTTTATACCACATTATCTTAGTTCCCACCCCAGACTTGCCATGTTTGTCTGGGTTTCAGCCAGTATTTTTTGCTATGTCAGTTACTGATAAATAAAGGCAAATTTAGCATCATTAGATAGTCCTGTTCTGCCCACTATTTTCAGCAGTGCCCAGAGAGCAAAGTCAGTGGCTACTCACAGAAACAGCAAATCTACTGGATGAATTTATATTAAACATGAAATATATATTACTGTAATCATAATGCTCCAATTGCTGCAGTATATACCAGCATATATGGTGCATTTTTTTTTTAACCTTCTGAATGAAAATATGCTATCACTTCTGAGAGAAGTGTACTCTTTCTCCCACTTGTATTTCCCACAGGACCTCAGGAGAGGGCTGTCTTTGAAACTGCTGCTTCCCACAGCAGCACAATGGTGCTGAGCTATTGCTGTGGGAAGAAAGCACCCCCAGAGCACAGCTTCTGCTGGGTCTTGAGCTAAGTAGGAGAAAAGGACAAGTGGCTCTGCTGGTCACGAGTCTACCCTTTCCTTTCCTGCATGCTGTGAGTTTCTGCATTCTTCCTGAGGTCCTAATTTAGCTGTCCTGCAGCTACTATCACAGCTGCAAGATCTACTTTTGTGTTGGGCAGAGACTGCCCAGTGAGTTCAGACCTTATCCAAGGGTGAGAAAATCTGCAGTTTAGCAGTCGAAGAAAAGATTTTGTGAGTGGCAAAGCTGGTGCATCGGAAGCAGCAGAAACTCCCTTATTAGAAAAAATGCCATCCATGAGTGTTCAAGGATTTAACAAGACAGTCTCTGAAATGGAGTAAAAATCATAAAAATCCTTCAGGGAGAGAGTACTTTTTTTTTTTTTTTTTTTTTTTTTTTTTTTTTTTTTTTTTTTTTTTTTTTTTTTTTGTAACAAGTTGTGGAACAGAGTGATTCTTTCAGCATTACCACATCTGTGGCTCAAGACAGCTAGCTGTCACACCTCCAGGTAATCTCCTTGGTGAGCAAGTTCTTCAGCTGAACTGACTAGGCTCAGATGGGATGCCAACAGCAGCTGTGGTCACACCTTTTCATTAAGTCATATGTGCGATTCTGTGTAATGAGGAGAGCTCTGTCACCGACCTAATTACAATGAAAAGCAAATCCTGGTGGCTGCCTGCAAGACCCTGTGATGTCTGTAAAAGTTTTACCATTGTACTTATGTACCAGCTTAACATAACAACTTCAGTCTGCTTGTTCAGAGACCAAAAGATCTAGAGATCTTATCAAGCTTCTGAGGTAAAACTGACCAAAAATAAAATACTGTACCAAAATCTGCTCTGAGTTACTTTGTGTTTCATACAAATTTAACTCAGCTATCATGGAATTTCTTTTCAGTTGCACAGTCACAACCAAGCGCACATCTTTTGTCTCTCCCAGCTTCAGAAATCTTTTAATTTCTTTTGTTTTTCTTTATGTTATTTCACTAAAGCTTCTTTATCTTTTCTGCTGAATATACATTTGATTACTAAATTTGGTGCTTCTCTTCACATGACCTATTTTTTTTGAGTCTTAGTGTTGTTGCTTGGATACGCTTTTCTACATGAGACACTTGGTTTCATCTTGCTTTTTTTCTGTGCTTTGGGCAGTACAAATTGATTGTTACTGAATATTTTTCAGGCTTTTAAATGTAGTAGCTGGTTTGCCTGGCACCTTGGTTTTAGCAGAACTTTTGTCTTTGCAGATCTGTGGGTTTAGGTATAGTATACCCTGTGTAACATCGAACAGCTTACTATTGCATTTCTTTACTGTCAGTAACAAACATGGCACAATTATGCCAAGGGCAATCACTGTGTAACTTACGAGAATACTAATATTTAGAGATAAACAGAGAGAGATTCAATTTCATTTTCGTAGTGCTGTGGCTGCAAGTTATTTCCTGGAACACCTTACATGAATTCTTCTGTTTTAGGCATGGGGTAGAGAAAGTAAATAAACAGAAGGAATAAATCAAGCATTTTAGTTGTGACCAAAGTATTCTTACTCCTGTATGGAGTTTTGCTTATGCCATTTTGAAAAAAGTGTAGTAGCCTAGGACAAGAAGTTGTTGAAGGCAGGGTGGCAGAGACTTTCAGAGTTGAAGAATAACTACCATGTTATTCTCTCATGTGTGGAGAAGTTAAATAGTTTAGAATTCTTGGCCTAGAAGAGAGATGATGGAAAGCAGTTCAAGAAAAATCTTTAAAGCAACGGATGGTGTGGAAAGGTAAACAAGAAGCAAACATTCACAAAACCTCACAATATAAGAATTAGGAGTATCCTGTGAATCATGGTATAGATGAAAAAAATCATCAGGAAGTACTTTTTCATGTGACAGAAATAGTGGAATGTGGTGCAGTTGAAGACTGAGGAGACAGAACTGTAGATAAGGGAGTAGGCAATGGGAGGTATCTCTTGATTGGCATTGAAAATAATGGCCAGGGACAAATCACATCTCAGTTCTTTGGTCACTGGTTGCTGGAAGCCTAAAAAACAACAAGAAGGTTCAGAACACGTTGCTAGATTTTTATGTGGCTTGTGTTCTGATTTATATAATGTATAAATGTATATAATGTCTGGCCTATGCTGCTGCATCTAGACTGCTACTTGTAACTATGCTAATTGCATTAAACATAGCACACATTTACCTCCTTGTGCTACAGGCATATCTTGATTTTGTTGTGTAGGGTGTTTGGTCATGTAGAGCAATTCCAAGAAGAAAGGGGAAACTTTTAAAGTTTACTCTGGTCAAAACGTTCCATGTGCTTACTGGTGTGTATCTAAGTAATCATACTGATGTGAGTTTATTTAATACTGTGTATTTTCTTTGCAGGCACACCCGAAGTTTCATTATGGTTTGTACTGCTGGAGAAATAATAGAAAGATGTATGTGTGAAGGTGTTTCTGTAGGCTATGTAAAATAAAAAAATAATGCTTATGCTTGCTAATCAAAATGAGAAAAATATATGCTGTCATGTCCTCGATGGGTAACTTCTTGTGCAGAGAACTGTTGTCTTTTGAGGCTGATGCAGAACACTCGTCTCTTGAGAAGACAGATAAAATGCCCACCGAGCTAGAGAAGCAAAAACCTAAATAAGCTGTTTAAACATATCTGTCTAGTGCCATTTTCACTGCTGTGTGATGTATCTCTCCTGTACTCCCATTGTTGCTTCAGAACAGTGCAGCTCTGTCTTCAGTCCTGTGGTGTCCCTAGGAGCCCTCTGCAGGTATCTTTGATACCCAAGGGTGTGTCAAGTGGCACTAGATCATGCAGATAATCTCTGTGAGTGGCAGCTGAAAGGTCGCCTGGGGAGCTTCGGCTGACACTCCTTCAGGTAACAGGAGTGTGGAGGAACCTATCTGGGAAACCAATTCCTCACCTAGATGTGTCAGAGCACTGATGTGCAGCCTTGAAAATATAAACACTTATACTTCAGTTACATGGGCTGAACTTAGTGGAGTCAAGACAAATAAATCACATTTAAAAATCATGTATGTGTGAGTTATGTAAGAATGGATTCCACACTGTAGAGAGAACAGTACTGGATACATTACTTGGATTCAACTTTTATTTGATTTTGGTATCTAGTATGGAAGAAGTAAAAGTAAAGGTCAGTTAAAGACTAAGGTGTTGTTTCTTCTGGTCTTTTAAGGAACTATCATTTTTTACAATTTTCCTCCTTATTCAAGTATGTTCAAATGATATTGAATTTGTCCTATACCAAACATGTGCATTTAAATAGCAAATAAATGTATATGGCTTTTGAAATTAAATCCCCCCAACTCCATGAAGTACCTTCATTACCCTCTGTATCCCTCAGAAAATTGAATGATGACACAGTGAATAAAACAATAATTATATGTAATCATCCTATGACAAAGAAATAAAAAATTAATAAAACAACAATTGCAGATCTACATAACATAATCAAGGAAGATAGTAATGTATAAAGTAAGCTGCAAAATGTCCATAAAAATAATTTAAATTATATTGTGCAAATAATATTACATCATACCATAAGAGCTCTGTATTTTTTTAAATCAATGTTAACATTTTGGGGAAACTTAAGCATATTGTTTTTCTTCATATTTATAATGCAAAATTACTTTGGTCATACAATAAAGTCCGATGAGTATATTGAGGTCTTCTGAATGATCATTTAACTAAATGGGGCAGAAATACTGTCCATTGAAGGCAAAACACCTTTCACCTTTGAATTTAAGATCCTCCTTTAAAAAGTCAGGAAGGGATGTATATTTGATTACTTTGCTAATGATCAAGGAAAAAATCCAATGTATATAGTAACTCAGTATTGCTTATTAACAGGTGCCTAAGCAAAGGATATGCAAAATGCAAGTATATTCACAACATGTCTTTGCTCTGGCTAGATGATGTTGACATCTATAGTATTCCAGCATGCTAGGTCAGTGCTAGTGGATCATCACCTTCAGTGCCAGATACTGTTACTGACACCATCTAATATTGCCAGTACCCACCTTAATTCTGCCATCTACCAATCTCCCTGCTTCTAAGAACGTTAAATGCCCATAATGTTTTAGATCAGATGTTAAATGTTTCAAACCTAGGTTAGTGTGAGTTTCCAACTTCTCTGAGTTGGTAGAGCTCTGCAGCTGCACACATTCTCAGCCGTTTCAGAGCGCACAATCTTATTAAGCTGGAACTGGCCCAGAACAGCCTGTTCTACCAGTGGTCGCACAGATCCATATTTCCAGACATACAATCATCCTCAATTCTGCAGGTCCTGCCTATGTGACACATGGAAAACCATCTCTCTGGACATATTGTTAATTACCACTAAAGGCAGCTTTTCAACCCTTACCACCAGTCCTTTATAAGTGCATGGGATTGCAAATGTTACTTGTGCACTTACACTGGCATGGTGACTGCTTGTGGACACCTGAAACCACCTCACTTAGTCTGGAGGTGGGATTTCAGTTCAGACAAGCTGGTTCAACTGGGGGAAAGAACCAGCCCTGCTTCTTACTCTTATCTGTGTTAGCAAGATGTCAGAGTGACAGCATAAATGGGTGCTGACAGTCACTCAGTATTTCCCAGCATTTCCTGAGTGTCCGGAAGAGCGGTCAAGTTCTCTCACAGCCAAGCGAGAAAGAATCATGCTGTTGCAGGTGTGGGTTTCATAAAGCAGTGGATGAATGCTCCCACACCTCCACACTGCCCTTCACCAGGTTGTTCCCTGCTGTAGTCCAGGGAACTGGTGCTATTAGTGTAGCACTGCAGCTTCTCACAGAGGCAGCAGTCCCAGGCACTGGGGAATAAGCTGTGGCTGTCTCTCAGAAAGGTACATCTTTGCCTGCACTGCTGGTGCATGCTGTTGTGTGTGCCTGCCCTGGAGGCCTGCCTACCTTCTGCACCTCCAGTGGGTTCTTGCCACACAGCTCAGTATGGCCAGGGCGTGCACCTGCAATGCATGGCCCTACACAGAAGAGAGGAGCCTTCATCGGCTGACTTTGTGTAGAGCCTCCATGCACCCCAGTATGGCAGTAACATAAAAAGCTTTATGTTCCCGTGAGTTCCAGGGCCTTACATGCAATACTAGTGAGACTGGCTGTGACTCACATACATCTTTAAATACACCCACTCACACCTAGGCTGGACTGATTGAAATTGTCTGTTCCCAGACACTTGACACCGTCATTAAATCTGAAGTGAACACAGACTCCTGGTTATATAACCCAATGCCTAAGTAAAACATTATTTTTCCTGAAAAGGGAAGAAACCCCAAATGGAACTTGCATTCCATTCTCTGTTTTAGTACATGACTTCAGATGCTCCAGGCAAAAGATTTTTAAGGGCAGCATTAATGGTTAATTTTTTTACTTGTAGTTGACATTTGACATTATGAACGGAGAATTCTTTAATTTAATATTTTGCTTAGATTATTTCACTGTAGTACCAGCACAAGGGAGCACTCTCTTCTGCAACTTAAAACAGGGCAAATAGTACACTCTTCTGCCATTCCCTCTTGACAAACACTAGACATCTGCTTCAGAAGGAACTGATAACAGAAATAGAATTTCTGTTTTCTACCACACTGCATTTCTAATTGCTGATTGGAGATGGTTTTTAAACTAAGTTCTTCCTAAAATTAGGTTTGCTATATCTGAGTGTGCTTCAAATCAGATTATAGAATTATAGACTACAGGGAAAAAAAAAAAAAAAAAAAAAAAAAAAAAAAAAAAAAAAAAAAAAAAAAAAAAAAAAGAGAAATTCAAAGACCTTGATAAAATCAAGGGGTTTCTGTACAGACTCATAGTATTAGATTTTAAGTGAAACACTTGATACTGAGAAAGATAATATACTATTCTCTAATTAGTTGGAATTTTTATAAAACACTATTACAAATATTTTGTATCTGGTGTTTTTGAATGTATGACTATAGCTGACAAGTCAAGTTAAACATTTTTCAGATTCACTTTGACTTCCCTGTGATCCCCTGAACTGCCAGAAGATATCATATATCTTTATTACCCTCTGCTCTGAACATTTGATGACAGCACCGGGACCCACGTGAACACAGATGTTGAAAAACTGTACCTGACTTTGCATTCAAGGAACTAGCTGGATACCAAAAGTACATGCTGAACTAGATCAGCACATGCAGTCTGTTAACAATAGCATATGCTCACCTCCTAGTTCTGTCAGTACTTTTCTCATCAGTACGCTGTAGAAGAGATCGCAGCAAAAGGCTTTCTCTTTTGACTCATCCTGTTTTTCTTTTATAGCTCGTCTTACTTCAGTGACTGCTAAAACATTTCACTGAATATTTCAAATAGTGCTATTTTCATTAGTTCCATTTTTTTTTCTTGGTGTTGTTGGTTTCTAAGGGGGAAGTGCCATAATATCTTGAGGTCTGGTGATCACATTTCTATTTTGATCAAAAAATTAAGAGTGATTGATTCAAGGCCAGCAATTTTTATTACTGTTTTGAAGTCTGATGAGTAAACACCTGTATGCATGAAATTGGGGTCATCTGAAAATGAAGGTGAAGATACGAATCTGAGCATGTAGATGTAGTATGTAAAACTAGACTGACATAAGGAATAATGACAAGTTTGGGCCCTTAGAAATAGCAGTTAAAAGCAGTAGGATATCTGTAGTTTTGTAGTTTTACAGTTTTCCAAGCAATGGTGAGAACAGTAAAAAAAAAAGGTGTACAATTCATACTAAGGGGTAGCAGTTAAACAATGAAATTATACACAGACTTGGAAATGTATCTTACAGTGCAACATGTATACTGCATGAAAGGAAAACAGATCTCAGTTTCTAGATTTAAAACTGTTGGACAGCTGTCAAATCTATGATCATTTTGCCAGCAATATGCCAGTGATACAGCCCTTGCCTAACTATATAAGAGAACTTATTTCCTTTGAGAAATCAGTTTAGGACACTGAAGAATCAGCTAGAAAACCTACAGAATTCATTTTTTCATCATCAAGAGCTCCATAAAAGACCAGTTCCCAAGTTATGCTTCAAGTTACTTAAAAGTTAGAGTAAAATGGATTGTATAGAGGTGTGGCATTTGCAATCAATATAAATAACCTCATGAAGTTCTCTGTAAGAACACATTAAATGTTCAGAAATGATTCACAAAGTGTGATAAAAACCACCATGTACATATCTGATGTCATTTGGAATGGCTGATGATGTTCCTTCTCTCTGATTTTAGTTTGCCTAAAAGCCTCACGCTGTGGTTGTCCAGCTGCTGAATTCAGGCACAAGAGGTGAAAGACAACTGGAATCATTAACTTCTTCAGTCCTCCTACAGCAATTTCCATTCATAATTCAGAGCCCTCAGCATAGAACTGTATGGATTTATCATGTCGTTATCTTCAGTGAGTGCTACTTTGAAGGCAGTGAATGGAAGGACTTTTGCTGAATAACAAATTCCTGAACTTGACGTGTCCAAACCTTCTTCAAGCTCTTTCAGCTTTTTAGAATAATCTTCATTCAGTTCCCAAATTCAGGCAGAGATATTATTAAAACAGGTATTTGAAAAACACAAAAGGCTGAAAAGCTGCATCAGATAGTATAGTCAGGGACTGCCTCTGTGAGGCACAGCCCCAGTGTTGTGGTTTAAAAACAAACCAAGTAAGAGGCTCTAAGTCAGAAATAAAATTTAATGAGAAGAAAAGGAAAATAAAATAGAATAAAATAAAATAAATACAAAAAGAAAAAACCAGTGACAGAGTCAGAATACAACCTGATCAGGGTGATGGAAACAGTCCAGACGAGGTGGTCTTCTTGAAACAAAAATCTTGTAGAAAGGTCTGGTAGCTCCGGTCCTCTGGGAATCCAGTGGGAGAGGGCTGCTTCTACTGTCCCAAATCCCAGCTTATATCCAGGTGAGAATGCTTGGCTCTTCCCCATGGGCGGAGCATCTCACAATGGGATGATGAGTCATGGAAGAGAGCCTTAATGGCCCATTAAAGAGAGAGATAACGCCCGGAGGGAGTTATCTCTGAGTCATGCAAAAGGCATTGATGGGCCATTAACTGAAAGATTGGTGATAGAATACACCCTAAACTACAACCCAGGACAATCCACCCCTTATTCTATTACCATCTACAACATGCCTAAATCAATACATTCTTACAGATGAATGCATATATACATACAGAATGAAACCTTACACACTGCTCTCACTTAAAATTAAGTCTCCCTGTGGTACACAACGGGTTTCTCCATCTTTCTGCATTACCCACCAAGTGTAGCCAGGTCCTTGAGCAAAGACAATCCCATGGACGGGTCTGCCTTTGCCTGAAGTGGGATTAATCCAAACACTCTTTCCTAAAATGCCCTTCATGTGTACCACAGGTACTTTGTCTCCATCCACTGTGTGTAAGGGTTCAGACTGGGCAGGACCACCTCGATTGACAGACCCTCGGGTGTTA
This sequence comes from Sylvia atricapilla, assembly GCF_009819655.1. NCBI lineage: Eukaryota > Metazoa > Chordata > Aves > Passeriformes > Sylviidae > Sylvia > Sylvia atricapilla. The sequence continues at coordinate 42,213,484 of NC_089140.1, forward strand.
ACTATCCATGTGGCTTTGGCTAAGTTTAGTTCCCAATTCTTGAAGGTTCCCCCACCAAGTGCCTTCAGGGCAGTCTTTAATAGTCCGTTGCACCGTTCAACTTTCCCGGCAGCTGGTGCATGATAAGGAATGTGGTATATCCATTCAATACCATGTTCTCTAGCCCAGGTGTTTATAAGGTTGTTCTTGAAATGGGTCCCATTGTCCGACTCAATTCTCTCAGGGGTGCCGTGTCTCCACAGGATTTGTTTTTCAAGGCCCAGGATGGTGTTCCGGGCAGTGGCATGAGGCACAGGGTGGGTTTCCAGCCATCCAGTGGTGACTTCCACCATGGTCAGCACGTACCGCTTTCCTTGGCGTGTTTGGGGAAGGGTGATATAGTCAATTTGCCAGGCTTCCCCGTACCTGTACTTCAGCCATCGTCCACCATACCACAGAGGCTTCATTCGCTTGGCCTGTTTGATTGCGGCGCAGGTTTCACAGCTGTGGATGACCTGTGAGATGCTGTCCATAGTAAGGTCCACCCCTCGGTCACGGGCCCATCGATATGTTGCATCTCTTCCCTGATGACCAGAGGCATCATGGGCCCAACGAGCTAGGAATAATTCTCCCTTGTGCTGCCAATCTAGATCCACTTGTGATATTTTCACCTTGGCAGCTTTGTCTACCTGCTCGTTGTTGCGATGCTCCTCATTAGCCCGGCTTTTGGGTATATGCGCATCCACATGTCGAACCTTCACGGTCAGCCTCTCTATTCGGGCGGCGATGTCTTGCCAAATGTCAGCGGCCCAGATGGGTTTTCCTCTGCGCTGCCAATTGGCCTTTTTCCAGCGATTCAGCCAACCCCACAGAGCATTAGCTACCATCCATGAGTCAGTGTAGAGATAAAGCCTCGGCCACTTTTCTCGTTCAGCAATTTCCAAAGCCAGCTGGACAGCTTTAAGCTCTGCAACTTGACTCGATCCACCTTGTCCCTCGGTAGCTTGTGCAACTTGTCGTGTGGGGCTCCATGCTGCAGCTTTCCATTTCCGGTTAGCTCCTACAATTCGGCAGGAGCCATCAGTGAACAGAGCATATCGTCTTTCAGTCTCCGGTAGCTCATTATATGGTGGGGCTTCCTCAGCGCGTGTTACTTGCTTTTCTTCTTCTTCTTCTTCAGACGATAATCCAAAAGTTTCACCTTCCGGCCAGTTCGTTATAACTTCCAGAATCCCAGGGCGATTTGGGTTTCCAATGCGGGCGCGCTGTGTAATGAGGGCAATCCATTTGCTCCATGTGGTATCGGTGGCATGATGTGTGGAAGGAACCTTTCCCTTAAACATCCACCCCAGCACTGGCAGTCGGGGTGCCAAAAGCAGCTGTGTTTCAGTGCCAATCACTTCTGAGGCGGCTTGAACTCCTTCATAGGCAGCCAAGATCTCCTTCTCTGTGGGAGTGTAGTTGGCCTCGGAGCCTCTGTAACTTCTGCTCCAGAATCCCAATGGTCGGCCTCGAGTCTCCCCAGGCACCTTCTGCCAAAGGCTCCAAGACAAACCATTGTTTCCAGCTGCGGAGTAAAGCACATTCCTCACATCTGGTCCCGTCCTGACGGGGCCCAGGGCTACTGCATGAGCAATCTCTTGCTTGATCTGAACAAAAGCTTGTTGCTGTTCAGGCCCCCAGTGGAAATCATTCTTCTTGCGGGTTACCAAGTAGAGAGGGCTCACGATCTGACTGTACTCAGGAATGTGCATCCTCCAAAAGCCTATGGCACCTAGGAAAGCTTGTGTTTCCTTTTTGTTGGTAGGTGCGGACATGGCTGTGATCTTGTTGATTATCTCTGTGGGGATTTGGCGACGACCATCCTGCCATTTGACCCCCAAGAACTGGATTTCTTGAGCTGGTCCCTTAACCTTGCTTCTTTTAATGGCAAAACCAGCTTTCAGCAGAATTTGGATAATTTCTTCTCCTTTCTTGAAGACCTCCTCTGGTGTATTCCCCCATATGATGATGTCGTCAATGTACTGCAGATGCTCTGGAGCCTCACCCTTTTCCAGTGCAGCCTGGATCAGTCCATGGCAGATGGTGGGGCTGTGTTTCCACCCCTGGGGCAGTCGGTTCCAGGTGTACTGCACGCCCCTCCAGGTGAAGGCAAACTGAGGTCTGCACTCCGCTGCCAAAGGAATGGAGAAGAAGGCGTTGGCGATATCAATGGTTGCATACCACTTTGCTGCTTTGGACTCCAGCTCGTACTGAAGCTCTAACATGTCTGGCACAGCAGCGCTCAGTGGTGGCGTGACTTCATTCAGACCACGGTAATCCACCGTCAGTCTCCATTCTCCACTGGACTTACGCACCGGCCAAATCGGGCTGTTGAAAGGTGAACGGGCCTTACTGACCACCCCTTGGCTTTCCAGTTTGCGGATCATCTCATGTATGGGGATCACAGAGTCTCTGTCTGTGCGGTATTGCCGACGGTGTACTGTTGCTGTGGCAATTGGTACTTCTTGTTCTTCTACTTTCAGCAGTCCCACAGCAGATGGGTCATCTGAGAGACCAGGCAAGGTATTCAATTGTCTGATGCCTTCTCTCATCACTGCGGCTATCCCAAAAGCCCAACGATATCCTTTTGGATCTTTGAAATATCCATTCCTGAGATAGTCTATGCCGAGGATGCATGGGGCCTCTGGGCCAGTTGCGATGGGGTGTTTCTGCCACTCCTTCCCAGTTAAACTCACTTCGGCCTCTAATACAGTCAGTTCCTGGGACCCTCCTGTTACTCCTGTAATAGAAATGGATTCTGTTCCTATATACCTTGATGGCATCATGGTACATTGGGCCCCAGTGTCAACCAATGCCGTATATCTTTGTGGGTCAGATGTGCCAGGCCATCGGATCCACACAGTCCAGTAGATCCGATTGTCCCTTTCCTCTTCCTGGCTAGAGGCAGGGCCCCCCTATTCCTGGTCATCGCATACGTTGTTCTCTTCCTGTAAATGAGTTGCTGAAGTTCCTTCAAGAGGATCAGTCATATCATCATTCCTGTAACGTCTGGAGTTCTGTGCACGAGAGACCGGAGCAACACTGATTCTAGATGAGCTTTTTGTTGTAGGCATTTCTCTTTTCAGTTCACGTACCCGGGCTGCTAAGGAGGAGGTAGGTTTTCCATCCCACTTCTTCATATCTTCTCCATGCTCCCGAAGAAAAGACCAAAGGTTACCTCGGGGTGTGTATCCTCTCTCCCTGGCTGGGGGACGCCTGCTCCTAATCGCAGAGACTCTCGTCGGCTCTGGTGAAATATCGTAAATTTCTTCCTTAAGTTCTTTTTTCAGTTTCTGATGGCCTTCTTCAATTAAGTTCCTGACTTGCTCAGCCAGTCTTGTTTCCACAGATGAGACATGGGCACGAACTGGGGCGGTGACAGTGTCCTCGTAAATCCTTAGTTTATTAGCCAGGACACCCACCTTGTCCTCACCTTCTCTCCATTGCAGTGTTGCCAGGTAACGCGAGTACATTTCTGGTCCAAGCCGTGCAAATCTCAACCACATCCGTGATGTGCACTGGACATCATCTGGGCTCTTAGGAAATCTCTCATCTTCTGCAAAAATGATCTCCAGCACAGCCAATTCCCTTAGGCATCGGATACCTTGTTCTATTGTGTTCCATTTTCCTTGGTGCACTAGGAGGTCTTCTTTACAAAGGTATCTGTCTTTCACACTTGTTAGCAGTCGCTGCCAGAGGCTGAGAGTTTCTTGGGTTTTTCCAATTCCCTGGTCAATGACCACATCGCGGGACAGTGATCCCAGTTGCCTGGCCTCAGTTCCATCCAGAATGGTGTCATTGGCTGCAGCATCCCAGATGCGGAGCAGCCAGGTGAGGATGGACTCGTTGGTCTGACGGGTGAATTCCCTTCGCAGGTCACGCAGCTCACCCAGAGATAGAGAGCGGGTGATGATCTCTGTCTCTGTCTCTTCAGCTGAGTGCGAAGGTCCTGCTCCATCCTCGTCAGTCGCTATGCGGACTGATTTGCTCCTTGATTTCTTCTTCTGAGTGGTGGCAACTGCTACTGGTTTAGGCTGTTCCGGTTCAGTGACGGTTTGTGTGGAGATGCTGACAGCACTTTTGGTTCCTTTTTCCTCTGTGAGAGTCTGTGTAGTCGTCGATGTTATTGCTTTGCTTCTTTTTACCTCTTCTACTTCTTTAAGAACATGCTCCAACACACCATGTAGTGTTTTGATTCTAAGCATGGTGCGGGCCGTACAGAGAAAACCAAGCAAGACTAACAAGAACATCATGCTGTCCTTGGCATCCAGAGGGTACTCAATATTTTCAAAAACTGCTGTGTCCTTCCTGAAAAGCTGGAAAAATCATTCTTTACTCCTCCCCACAGGGGCTGGGTGAGATTGTTGAGGCTCCAGACGTAGCATCCTAGACTAGAACAAGAATACAAAACTGGGTATATATTCTGAATAATGTTCATTGCCTCAGATTTTATCAAGCAATTGACATAATAGACCAGTAAAGCAATTTTAGTACCATATCCTGGTCTATGCAGGAGCATTAATGCCGGCAGATAGTGCCCCACGTTTGGAAAAATATAGAGAGATAGGTATAAGACACATGTAAGCATGTTGGGCATCATAACAGACAGGTGTCCTCAATAAGATTGTAATTTCTGACTTTTCTTATTGCCTCTGCCGCACGTTGGGCGCCAAAAATATGTTGTGGTTTAAAAACAAACCAAGTAAGAGGCTCTAAGTCAGAAATAAAATTTAATGAGAAGAAAAGGAAAATAAAATAGAATAAAATAAAATAAATACAAAAAGAAAAAACCAGTGACAGAGTCAGAATACAACCTGATCAGGGTGATGGAAACAGTCCAGACGAGGTGGTCTTCTTGAAACAAAAATCTTGTAGAAAGGTCTGGTAGCTCCGGTCCTCTGGGAATCCAGTGGGAGAGGGCTGCTTCTACTGTCCCAAATCCCAGCTTATATCCAGGTGAGAATGCTTGGCTCTTCCCCATGGGCGGAGCATCTCACAATGGGATGATGAGTCATGGAAGAGAGCCTTAATGGCCCATTAAAGAGAGAGATAACGCCCGGAGGGAGTTATCTCTGAGTCATGCAAAAGGCATTGATGGGCCATTAACTGAAAGATTGGTGATAGAATACACCCTAAACTACAACCCAGGACACCCAGGCATGGTATTATGGCTACTGTTAAATCCAGACAGCACATTTTGTTAGAATGTGTTAAATTATGCTATCCAGTAAATCATAGTAATTAACCAATTGACTGCAGTACTGTTTCTAACCATGCACTAACAGATAAACTGAGTATTTTCTGCCCAGGTGGAATGACAGACACCATTATCTATAATACAAAATATGCAAAGAAAGAAAGTTAAAATTGAAATATACAAAACATACAGGTTTGTTGTTGTTGTTGCTGTTTTTGCAGGACATGCTAAATGCAGCCTTTACAATGATGAAGTCTCCAGATGACAGAAAAAGAGAGGTGTCATATGCCAGTTACTGGATGGAGGCAGTCCAATTGAACATATGGAAAATTCCAGTGGTGAGTTACTTCTGAATAGACCAGTGATCATAGGATATAGGATGCTATTCCACAGCAGATGGATGGTGCAGTCTAGTAAACTACATTCTTTTAGGAATGAAGGGATAACTAATAGAAACAGAAGGCCATATAGATTAATCAGAAGTACTGTAACCTTAGTAATCTCATGGCTCCATTTGTCTAAGTGCAGCATAATTTAGGCTTTTTGCTCCTGACACTATCACAATAATGTTAACTGGACCCCAGTAGTTAATTGTGAAATTTTTACATGAATTCATACATTATTTTCACAAGTTCAGGGAGGCTCTGTAAGCCAAAATCCTAGTTCGCCATTTGGGCATCCTAAACATTGACACATGCATCTCAAAAGAATATCAGAAAGGATGCATTCTTTTCAAAGTTCTGTGATGAAATTTCGTAACACTTCTTCATGCACAGTAAAATTACTGACTTTATTCACTTTCCCAAAACATAAAGATCACTTGGCTTGCTGGATCTCCCTCATCATTGCCCAGCTGTGCAGGCTACTCTAATACTGAGGAGACAAACATAGAATCATTTAGATTGGAAAGGACCTCTAAGATCATTGAGTCCAACTGTTAACCCAGCAATGCAAAGTCCACCACTAAGCCATGTCCCCAAGTGCCACATCTACATGGCTTTTAAATACCTCTGGGAGGGTGACTCAACCACTTCCCTGAGCAGTCTGTTCCAAGCCTTGACAACCTTTTCAGTGAAGAAGATTTTCCTTAAACGCAATCTAAACCTTCCCTGGAGGAACTTGAGGCTATTTCCTCTTGTCCTACTAGTTGTCTGGGAGAAAATGCCAACCCCCACCTTGCTACACACTCCTTTCAGGTGGTTGCAGAGAGTGATACAGTCCCCTCTGAATCTCCTTTTCTCCAGGCGAAACAACCCCTGATCCCTCAGCTCCCTATGCTCCTCATAGGACTTGTGATCTCGTCCTTGAACCAGCTTCATTGCCATTCTCTGGACTTGCTCCACCATCTCAATGTCTTCCTTGGAGTGAAGGGTCTAGAACTGGACATGGGACTTGAGGTGCAGCCTGACCAGTGCAAATTCCAGAGGGAGATCACAGCCCTACTCCTGCTAGTCACAGGATTTCTGATACAGGCTAGGAAGCTGTTTGCCTTGATAACTTTAAATTTATTTTTTCTTCACATATAAATGATGAATAACATCTTACACATGTTTTATCTTTTACTTGCTCCTCCCGGGTAATAATTTGAAAATGGTTTATCTTACTTTTCCTGGCTTAGGCAGGCTGATCCTCTTCTTTTTATGTTGTTTCCATTTTGTTTGACAGGACAGGACTTTTTGTTCCCTGGTGATCTTATTTGGAAATAGATACCTAAGTTAAAACTAAATGTTTCTAATCAGATGGACACAAGGTTAAATGGAAGAGATGTGTCTTCCTTGTACCTTACAGATTATAATTAATCAGCTTTGTTGTTCAGTTTTTATGAATCAAAGCTTTCATACTTTGACACAAACAGTACTTGTACTGCCTGAACACACTTATGTGAAAATTCCTGTCAGAATGTAAAAATTGTGCCAAGTGTGACTCAAAAAATAACTTACCCTCCATTTGCAGGAATGCAATTTAATAATGTTTATTATATTTTTGGAAAGAATCCTTATAATCTGACAAAAAATGTCATTGAAAATTGGTAAAATGTCACTGTATCTTACTCTGACAAACACGTTGAAATTTAATAACTAAAATTTTAATGTAATTGTTATTAATAGCATAAGGTAATTTAATGTTACCCTTAAGCTTTAGGTATTTCATCATCCATTTTGCACTTAAACTAATATGTCATTACCTTGTGAATTAAAAGTATATTTTTCTGTTAGTTGCTCATTACTTTTATGATAACACAGTGTTCCAGTATGGCTCAAAACATGGGTAAAGGTAAATCTTACGAGAATGATTGCTATTATATATCACTTCAGATAAGAGTCAATATTAATCTCATTATGTGACTATGTGAAGTATGGTTGTCATACTGTACATACATCTACATGCATGTAAATTAATGAGGATTGATGTATGGAAAGGTGTTTTCCTTGTGCCAGCTCTTTAACCTTTATCTGAGTTTATTTAAATCACTGAAAGAGAACAAAGCAAAACAAACCAAAAGTGGGTGCTTTTCTATGGAGCTGGTAAATTGAATGGACTTTGAGATGGATCTGGTGAATGCCAGAGTTGGCTTAAGTGTAGGGCAGAGCCTTAGATCTCACAATGTGGGTATAGGGAGAAGGAAATGATGATGGTGGTCTGGGAGTGAGATCTCACCCTTTTAGTGGCAGTGAGATGTTGGAGGTTCTCAGCTAGCTGTTGAACTATAACCAAGTTATAACCTACTTTCAGCTAGGTGTAAAAACCAGTTTCACTTCACGATAAGTTAATGAGTTCTTAATTTAGTTCAGTAGTGTGGTAGTCATTAGTCCAGGGAGAAGAGAGTTAACAACAGAATAAAAATTAATCCTCTGCTCTTGAAATTTTCATGGATTCTTCTTTTGTCTCTCTTTTTTCCCCTTTTTCTTCCTGCCTTACCACAGCTCATCCATTCTACTATGTCTGCAGTCTGCATGGTGCCTGACAGAGACAGACCATGAAAATGCTATAATCAGCTAGCAGAATGACAAGGCTGGACTACAGTCACCAACAGATACAAGCTTGGGATTTATATTTATCTACAGTGCTAGTGCAGTTTGCAATTTAGGATGGGAATACCTGATTCATCTTTAAATTAGCTAATCCTCTTAAGAGCAAACTTCTAGCCTCTACAACACTGTGATTGGCACAAAGTAATTTACTTTTTGCCATCATGGTGAGACTGTTTCCACTGCGCCAGCAATGTATGTGTGTATAGATTACTTTTTACACACATCCACCATCTATTTATGAATCCTATTTTTCTTCTGTGAATACAGCATTATGTGCTAACTGTTATGCATGGCTAGCAAAATGTGAACTTTCTAGAGAGAAACTGAGAGCATAGCAGTAAAGAATTCATTGCATAGCAGGAATGTGACACCTAGTGGATACATGACATTGAGGAAATGTGACAGTCTTATCAAGCAATATTGCCGTTAGATGACCCTGTCCAATAGAAAAGTTAATTTGACAGCAGAAAAGAGATTGCCTTTGAATGACTATTTGCATGGGCCAAAGTATTTGGATAATGTCAAGTCCCCACTGAAAACTCATAAATGTAGGCGGTGTCAGAGATGGTTTTAAAAGAATTGCTTATGATCTACTAGAAGACTGAAGACGTCAGGCCAAGAATGCCAGTAGCCTGAAGCCACTGTGGATAGACATTGTAATATTCATGAGATGCATCATAACTGGAGACATCCAATATGCAAACCACAAGAATAAGGTCTAACCCCCCGCTTTTTGTTAAACCCACCTCACTGTTACTGCTATGCTACTTCTTTGGGATGTGAGAGTTTTTCCAGTAGGTGATGCTCAGAGATGAATAATTATATGGTGAAGCCACTGGAAACTGGACAAGACTGAAGCACTGTTTAAGAAGTCTGACATTCTGCTCCATTGCAGTCTCTAGTACCTAAATTTCAAGTATCTGCATATCCCCATTTTTGCAGGGTGCCCTCGACCCTCACTGCTTCACTGGCTATAAATACTAGAAAAATTTGTCACCAAAAGCTCGTGTTTTATACTCGCTACCAAACACAAATCCAAATTTTATCACAAAATGTACATACAAATATCTCTATTTATTTCAAAATATCCTGAAAAGTCTTCCCCAAGCCCCACAGGGGAGCATGCTTTTCTGGCCACATCCTTTGCCTGCCACCACTGCTTTACAGTCACACTTCTCATCTCCTAGCTACAAATGGATGCTTGGAACTATATTGTCTACAAAAGTCTTGGTATCAAAATGCAAAAATGTTCTCTTTTCCTGTACAAAACCATGTCTGGAAAAGTGACTGACCCAGGTGAAGTGCACGATTTTTATAACTAGAGCTCCAGAAGGAGGTCTGGGCCACATCCGGAGAAGGACATGAGCCAGCAGTGTGCCCAGGTGGTGAGGAAGGCCAGTGGCATCCTGGCATCTATCAGGAATAGTGTGGGCATCAGGACTGGAGAACTGATTGACCCCCTGTACTTAATACAGGTGAGGCCACACCTCGAGTCCTGTGTCCAGTCCTGGACCCTTCAATTCAGGAAGGATATTGAGGGGCTGGAGTGAGTCCAGAGAAGGGCAATGGAGTTGGTGAAGGATCTGGAACACAAGTCCTATGAGAGTGGCTGAGGGATCTGGGTTTGTTTAGCCTGGACAAGAGGAGGCTCAGGGGTGACCCTATTGCTCTTTACAACCACCTGAAAGGAGAGTGTAGCCAGGTGAGGGTTGGTTTCTTGTCCCAGAAACCAGTGCAGGACAAGAGGACATAGTCTCAGGCTGAGCCAGGGGAGGTTTAGGTTGGACATCGGAGGAATTTCTTCACAGAAAGGATGAATAAATATTGAAATGGACTGTCCAAAGAGTTGGTGGGGTCACCGTCCCTGGAGGTGTTTAAGGAAAGACTGGCACTCAGTGCCATGGTCTGGTTGACTCGGTGCTGTTCAGTCATAGGTTGGATTCGATGGCCTTAGAAGTCTTTTCCAATCTAACTGATTCTGTGATTCTGTGACAGGAGGCAGCACAGGCAGCAAAAGGGGGAAGTAAACAAGAGAATGAACTGTCCACACGACACCGGCGGTCCATACGAGCGTTGCTGAAGCACTGACACGGGAGCATTTTCAAAAGGCTGCCCGGAGCCGTCCGGAAGGCCGCGGCAGGGCGGCGGGCGCACACGGCCCGGGCAGGGCGGGGCCAGCGGCGGGCGGAGTGACGCGGGGCCGGCCCGGCGCCCATCCTGGCAGCGCCCGGTGCCTGCGGCCGCCTCCGCCCCGCCCTGCCCTGCGGATGTGGAGCCGGCACCGGCGGTGAGTGGGGAGAGGGCGGCCGGGACTCAGCGGGAAGGGGCCCTCGCTGCCTGCGCCGCCGCCAAGGGAGGAGCCTCCGCCCTTCCCGCCCACCCCGCCGCGGCGCGGAGCCAGTGCCGAGCCTGGGCAGCCGTGACAGCTCCGGCGCTTCCCCGCCGCCCCGGCAGCGCTCGGGCTGGTGCTGGCGGCGTGCGGCCGCCGTGGGCTGCGGGCTCAGAGCGGCAGGGCAGCGGCGCAGGGCGGCGGCCGGGCCGGGCCGGGGCAGGCAGTGAGTCACCGGCCGTGCTGGCGGCGGGGCCGGCCGGGCTGCTCCCTTCCCCGGTGTTCGGTAACTATAAAAGGAGAGCGAGGCGCAGCCTGGCAGCGGGAAGGAGCCGTGATGGGCCGGCTTAGAGCGGGTTCCCGGGGCCGCCGAGGGGCTGGAGGCCGGGCGGTGAGCCCGCCTCTGACTCCCTCTGCACCGACACGCCCTGGAAAAGGGCTGCAGCTCCTGTCCTGAGCTGGCAAGGTGGTCCTTGGTCGTGGGTTGGAGTCAGTGGTCCCAGAGGTCTTTTCCAACCTCATTAATTGTGACCGCCACCCAGCCACTCCGTGAGCGCGGGAGCTCGGGGGTTTGAGGGTCTTCTTGAGTTGTTCCCTGTGCTTCTGCGTCTGTCACTAGTTACACCGTTTGTAGGATGAAGAAGAGGCCAAATAACCTCTCAAATTACCTCCCATAGGGTCTGTGCTGGGCGTTGGACAACCTGTTAGGAAAATACATTCTGAAACACGCAAGTATGATTTGGAAGAGTGCTTCAGCTCTGTTGTAGTTTTCAGTAGTACTAAGCCTGAAAATAACAAACTGAAAGAGACTAGTTTCTTTCAGTTAGATATTGGGTTAGATATTAGGCAGAAATTCTTTACTGTGAGGGTGGTGAGGCACTGGAACAGGTTGCCCAGAGGAGCTGTGGATGCCTCATCCCTGGCAGTGTTCAAGGCCAGGTTGGATGGGGCTCTGAGCAACCAGGTCTAGTGGGAGGTGTTTCTACCCATGGCAGGGGAATTGGTACTAGGTGATCTGTAAAGTACCTGCAAACCAAACCAATCTTTAATTCTGTGATGATTCTTACACAGTCACCATGCCAAGGACCATGATTCTGAATAAACGATAGGAGCCAAGTTCACTGAGTCGCATGCTCTTTATTAAACAGGCTGTTTTCAAGAGATAACTGTTCTGCAAAGCGATATTCTTAACCAGTAGGTATTATTTAGTAATTATCTAGTGCTTTTCATTTTTAAAATTCTTTAGAAATGGCAATATACACGATGTGTCAGGCATAATTTTAGCAAGCCCCTGATTATGGATAGTGATGCATTAAGGTGCAGTGACTTGACAAGACGGTGTAGTTAGTCACTGACAAGCTCGGTTACAAACTCATCACTGATTATGTTTTTTTCTCGGTCTGGTTCATTTCGTTTATGCAGATATGCATCTGAATTTTTTAAAAATACTGTATTAATCCAGTGCATTGTTTTTAAGACATGAGTACTTGGGTTCAGAGCTGTAAATTTATATGTTGCAGAATTGTGTGCGTGTGAAAAGGCAAGTGAAACTAACAAAAAACCTCTTTGAAATTTGGCTTGAAAGCTTTTTTTTTTTGTAAGTCAAAATTGACATGTTGAATAGACCTGTTTATTATGATATGCATATTGTTACAGTATCACTGTATTTTGCAGGGTATTTTTTACATATTAATAAATATTAATACATATTATATTAATATATTAAAAGATATATTAATATATTAATAAATACTGGAGACTGGTTTGTCCTTGAGTCACAGATGTATAATGATCATATAAGCTGAACTGCATCCCTAAAGCCACTTCCTTAGAAGTTTAGTATTTTAACAGGAGTGGGAAAACTGCTTAAAAGCAGCGAGTAAATTCCCTTCTTCAGTCAAGTTAATAGCAAAAAAAAAAACCAAAACAACCAAACCAGAACCAGAAGCCCACCAAACCCTCCCCTCACTTTTAAATTTAGTGAATTAAATCTGTAATAGGTTTTCTGTTTGAGCTTTTTTTACTTCTTTCTTTTTTTAATGGAGTAGGTTAGTTACCAGATTTATTGTTTTCTGTCAACGTCTCTAAGTTGCTTTATGAAACATGATACAATGACCTCTGTAGAATTAATTTATATAAAATTTGTTAACAAGACAAAAGAGAAGTGGCTGGGGTTGTTCAGCCTGAAGAAAAGAAGGCTGAGAGGAGACCTTATCACTCTCTACAGCTACCTGGAAAAAAGTTGGTGCAGGGTGAAAGTCTGCCAAGTAACAGGTTGATAAAGCAAGAGAAAATGGCTTTAAGTTGAGCCATTAAAATTCTGTGAAAAATTTCATCATGGGAAGGGTAGCCAGGCTGTCCAGGGAAATGGTTGAGTCACCATCCCTGAAGGTACTTAAAAGCTCTGTAGATGTGACTCCTGGGGACATTGTTTAGTAGTTGTGAAAAATGAGATTCACTTTTTATGTAAATTTTAAGAAATAGGTTTAATAAAAGCTAAGACAATTAGGAGATAAAAAAATCAAAGTACAGCCAGTTGGATGACTTGGTATTCAGCCAAGTCCACACCCTGCTATTTCAGAGGCTTTCTTTAAATACCCTTTCTATTGTATCAATCTGTGGAATATTAATCATTTTCCATAAACTAGTTTCCATATTCCAGGGACTGTTTTGCATGGCCCCTCCTTGGGTCTGCCTTTTTAGAGCTGCGTGTTCCTTGGCTGTGTCTTCATTATCACCCCAGATTGGGCCTTGGTCCACGCTTTCTTCAGATGGGAGATGCTGATAGCTGGTGTATCAATAGCAGAGTCTTCTTTACATGTTCACTGGATGTTATCCCAGACAAACAGACAGTTTAAGCATACTATATCACTACTACCACTATGCCTAATTTTCTTTACTAACAGCAGAAATAAAAACTTATATCCTTACCACAAAGTTATTAATCATATAGCACACACCTTGAGAAAAGCCGACTTTATAATAGGCATTTATAACAGTGGTGGACTTGGAAGTTCTGCATTAATGGTTGGACTCAATTTTGAAGGCCTTTTCCAGCCTAAATGGGTCTGTGAGTCCATAAAGGCCTGCTTAGATAATTTAGGTTATTTATACATAAAGTTGTGCTGTCAGTGCTATACAGCTGGACTTTGTCACAGAGCACTTGGTTTATAGGTTCCAAAAAGTCATTTAAGTGCTTTGCATTTAATTTGCCTATCAGTATGATAAGTATCTTACCTACCCAAGGTGGTGTGAGTTTCTGGTATGGTTAAAGCTTCACAAGATTCACTGAGAAGGTTCTTTATTAGAATGTGTTTGCATACTCATACCACGAGAAGCTTATTGATTTTTAAATACCTGTTTGACTAAGTTTCTGTCAATGTTTCCTGGCAAATAGGCTGTCGGAAGTTGCAGGCTGGTTTTTTTGAGGGTAGTTTCACCCTATTGATTTGATTTAATTTATTTATTTGCTTTACTCTCATTACTGCTTTGGTATACATAGCAACAGTAATTTTCCTATCTAGAAAGTGGGTCTTAAATGCCATGGAGATCTTGACAATTGCAGAGATTACTCAGCCTGCTACTAGTAGGTGCATTAAAATGCAAACCTATGCCTTTGATAAGCACAGACTTGTGTAACTCACTACAGTAAAGTTTTGTGTTTTTTACATTTGCACCAGAAATTTTTTAGCACTTGTATTTTCTTTTGGTTTTGTACTTAGCAAACTCTCAAGAGATGGCGGAAGAAAAGAAAAAGTTGGAGGAAAGCTGGTCTTTCTTGGATACTGTTGAGTCTAACTTCAGGCCCTTGGTAGTAATTGAACTTGCAAAAGGCACCAAAGAAGAAACCATAGAATGGCTCACTAAAAGAATTGTGGACAAAAAGGCAAATGGAGGTGGGTTCAGTATGATCTTCAATAGCACTTTGAAATAAAATTGGCTGTCACCATGATATGAAGACATACAGAAAATTAGTTTTCACGGAATTTGTGATATAATGATTGTTTGCCAGTCTCATTTAGTTTTGCATTTTTTGAACCCACTGAACCCAGTTATTAATGAAAACATTGGCTTAAGGTCAAATGCCAGTTGAACTCTAGAATTCTTCCATTTTTTGCACTGAAACCCTGATAACTTAAGTTTCAGTCTAATTTTGATGTCAGTTTTTATAGCAGTTGTCTAGACATGCTTCTCCTGTTGCTTACAGAAACGTTGTAAGCCTTGCCTAAATGAAGACACTTCACATCCTGTTCATAAGCCTTTGTACCATGTTGCAGAACAAAATTAAGTTAGCAGAAAGCAACTTAATCTTGATAACTTTATGTTGGATTTTATTTATATTTTTTGTTAGCATGTGGGGTCTTAGACAGTATTTCATTACTTATTTTGGTATGCTTCTGGGAAGTGAAGTTAGGCTAATTAAGTTGTAATTCCTTGGACTTTTTAAAAAACATTTTGTAAAAATGTCATTATTTGTGGCTGTTGTAGCTTATAGCTTATGGTCAGTAATATTTCTGTTGCTGAAGGATTTGTGACTACAAACTTGCTTTCAGGCCTCTGTTAGATAAGTTAGGGATGTTTCTGCTTCAAAAATCTGGTCTCCTTAAAACTAGTGGGACTGTTTGCAGAAGCACTTCATGCTTTTATGATGTGGACCTTAGGTGAATAGAAACAGTGCCCATTGTTCCAGTTCATTGTTGAGAGTGCTTCAGCAGAAACATGGCTAAGTCAGAGGTGACCCTGCAAGATTCTGAACATCCTATGTCAAATGCTGTTAAAACCTTAACTCTTTGTGCCCTTAAAAAGAGACATTTTCAGCACTCCTGTTAGCTAGGGCCAGTATATTGGATGCTTTTAGATGTAATTTTAATGTATTTTCTTGCTTATTTTACCTCTCTTTACTTTAAAGGTGCACAACTACTCATTAAACCTCTGGTTACAGAAAATGGAGTTGAAAATATTTATCTAGTTGGAGCTTCCCATATAAGGTTGTTGCTGGGAGCTGAAACTGTAGGTTTGGTGAAGGAATGCAGTGATAACTCAATGAGGACTTTTACATACAGCAGTAGAAAAACTTTTAAACATTTTGCAGGTAAGCAATTCAGGAATGTAGGAATCTTGGTCATTGCAAAGTGGTGACTAAAGATTATAAGCAATTGTACTGCTAAATCTTTTATGGTCTTTCCATTCCTTGGAATGGTAACTGAACAGCAAGTCGAAGACGAAGCCATGAAAAGAATATGTGTTTTTAGCTATGGAAATTCAGGTCATATAATGAATTTTGGTTTCTTTTCACGTGCTGTTAATTTTTTGTTTGTCTTTTTCCTTCATGCTTTTCATTGCTCCAAATAGTCCCTTACTTAGGTGAAAGTTTTTCTTGGAAAATACGATAAGAAAAAGAGTTGATAAACATGATTTTATGATTAACAATCCATGTTATGAATTAATGTAGCAATTTAATTTCTGTAAGCCAATTTTGAGGCTTATTATCTTGAAATTAGCTGCAAAAAATAGAAACATTTTTCTGTTACATGTACACATCAAACAAACAATAATTAACACTAAAGACACATTGAGTGGCATTTGGGCATGATTAGTGGAATAGTTCCTTTTCCTCTTTTATTTTGTGAGGATGCCAACACAGGAACATTTCCTTTTAAATGTGCTGCTTGTAGGGCATTTAATGTCTCTACAGTGGCAGAACTCATTTTGTGCTCTGCAGGTAAGTATTGGAGTTCCAGCTTAGTCTTGCCAATACTTTTAATGTGTCTGAGTGATGCCTTTCACTACATTTTCAATATAAAGCTTCTTGGATCTGTCTGAAGCAATTTTAAAGTTTGGTTGTTGGGTGGCAGTTTTGCTCAATGCTACTGCTGTGCAGTAACTGTTGCAGTGTCTTTACTTTTGTAACCTTGCTTTCCTGAAATTAGGAAGCCTTCAGAAGAGTTGGCAGTTGCAAAAATGCCACTTCAATTTCTTTCATGCCCTTACATTATTAATGCAAATCTGACACAAATTCCACTGCTAACAGAATCTCTAGGATTAGCTGGATTTCCAACTGCTGTAAAAAATGTTTTTGGCTGTTTCTCCTGGTATATTTTCTTTTTAAAAATGTAAATGAAATTTTAGTTTTGTCCAGGTGCAATCAGAGAAATTATCACCTAGAAAAGACCCTTCAGTCTGTGTTATCTTGGTAGTATTTCTGGTTGTCCAGTTAAACTACTACCATACTGTTATTTCCTGTATTGGAATTTTGTTGATATTTTAGCTTCTTACTTAATGTATTTAGGGCAATCCCTATAGTTTCTTATTTCTAAGGGGGGAAAAAAGTTGGTTTTATCTCAGAGAAATCTGGCTCTTGTTTCCCTGATGATAAATTGATGGGTTTGACATAGGTTTGTTGCTGTAATTTTTTACCGAATTCTGGTAATTTTTGTAGTTGTTTACTGCCAGGCTTGTTGTATTCCTGTGCTGCACCATTTCATACAACCTTCCTTTTTTATTTAGATGACAATCACAATTTCCTTACAATGGCAGAATGTCAGTATATCATCAAACACGAACTTGAAAATTTGAGAGCCAAAGATGAAAAAATGATCCCTGGATATCCTCAGGCAAAGCTGTACCCAGGAAAATCAATTGGTAAGTAATGTGGTTTGTTGCCTCTAACTGTGTTGATGTAGGATAGTGTTCATGCTGAAAAAAAATTAATTTTCCTGCAGTGAAGAAAAATCTTTCAGGCAGTCAAGTCCCACTATTTTTAATGAACTTTGTTTTTTCACTGCTTCAATAATAGGACAAAAGGCAATGGATGCACAATAGAACAAGGGAAATTGTCAAGAGGTATCAAGAAAGTATTTTTCTAAACAGGGTAATCAACCATTTGATCAGGGATTTAAAGAGATTGTTGATAACTGTCCTGTGGGACTTCTAAATCCTCACTAGACAAGGCCCTGAGCAGCCCAACTTAAGTCACACCTGCCTTTAGCAGGAAGGTGGACTGGATTCCTTCCAGAGGATCTTACATCCTGAGTCGTTACATGAGGCTGAGCCTCTGGACTTATGTTCTCTTCAGCTGGGTAGCTTTTGCACATGTTGATGTTATCCATTATTTTTAATTAGTACCAAAAGTACTTATTATTTAAATTACATGATTATATACTTGGATTCTCTCTGTATAAAAATACTGGAATGAGTACCGGTGCTCCAGAGTTACAAATTTCATAATAGGAAGGAAGTTTTATTTAATTTATTTGGTTTCATTGATCTTTCTCTTTACTTTTCCTTTTCATGAGAGAAAGAAGCAATGAGAGCTGATGCTATTTTTATGGTAGCTGGAAGTAGTTTGTTGGCAGAGATACTAGAGCTTCTTAGGAGAATGTATCTTAATTGTATGTCCTTTTATTAACAGTATCTTTATTAGTTAGTGTTGGTCATCACAGAGTGAGATCTGTGCATATTAGTGGTTCAAAAACTGTAAATAAATGTAGGTGTCAGACAAGTTTGCATTGGTAATTTTTTATGTAGCTAAGATATTTTTCTAGTTGTGTCAAGCAGATGATGATGGGAAGTAGTAAAATACTGTCACACTTCCAGTGCCGCCTTTTTTTTTTTTTTTTTTTTTTTTTTCCCTATGGTTGTAACTTCAGAGCAGTTTCTTCTTTATTGTTTATCCACACATTGCTTTCCGTAACAGAACTAAATACAAACTGTGGAATATGTAGTTTGTTTGCAATGATGAAGTGATGTAATTTATGAGTTAGTGGAAACTGATAATTCAAAGGTTTTTTTGTATCTTTCCCATAATTAATACAAGAATGACTTTGTGGCTATCCCCATAGTGCTACATGTGGCATTTCAGTCCTGATCTGTAGCACTTTTTGCTATTGAAGCTGCATCTGGCTATATTGCAAAGCTGTGGAGTAGTTATTGTATGTAAAAAGGTTGCTCTTTATCTTCCAGCAATACAACACAGTATTTGCAGGAATAGGTATAACTGCTCTCTCTAATTTTTTAATTAATATGAGATGATTTTCTTAGGATTTGAGTGCTAGATCTATTTAAAAAAAACTTTAGGCTTGCTAAATACACAACATAACGTGTTTGCTTATGTCAAATTCACTGTCCTTTGAATGAGTGCTGGGTATCTATTTTTTCTTTTCTCTTCTAGTGAGAAGATTATTGACCAGTGGTATTCTTGTTCAAATTTTCCCTCTGCATGATAGAGAAGAGTTGAAAAAGCTTAGTCACAGCTGGTATGGCCGAGTGAAAGTTGGTTATCAACCTTTGGGTATGTGAACAGCCTTTGTGTTGTCATGCAGTGGAGTTGTGAAATTAGACCACTACTCTTTCTACCATTTGGATGGGTTTTTCCTCTTAGTGTTTCCTGTGTGGCCTACTGAAGTGGTTCTAGACTTGCAAAATTGGTGGCTCCAGAATCTGCAGATTCAGTGTCTGTGAATTTCCATGTAACAGCAGTCTACACATCACAAATCCTCCCCACCCATCAGTAAAGCAGGAGTGGTCCAAAGTCAAGACTGTTTTTTCAAACTGACTCTTGACAAGCTCCCACGTATCTTGAACTCCCAAAGCTTTTTTGTGTTGTTGGTGTGTCAAAAGTGTATTTACAACTATTTGTTTTAAAGTCATTGTCTGAATGAAGACTGTATGTTGTTGGATGCCAGCATCACTTGAATATATTTTAGACACTGAATAATCTTAAAATTAATATAATTTTTAGTCTGGCAATGTGGAAAGTTAAGTTCTAAACTCTAAACCTGTAAACTTTATTTAAAAATAAGAAAATAAGAGTTTGGGAGCTTGCCTGATTATAAATATCTGGGTATTACAGTTGCCTGAGGTTCTTTCCTGAGCTGCAGGAAGTTAAAGATCTGTCTCGATAATGCTTGCCTCCAGAGTATTGTGTTAGGAGCCTTATTGTGTGCTGGTCTTTTGTTTATGTGAGAAAGGGGTTTTTTTTGGACTGACACTGAATCCATACAAAATTTTGAAGTAAATTCCAGGAGCCTGTTAAGTATGTACTAATTTAGTAGGAGTGTCTTTCATGTTGGAGTGTAAAATGATGCCAATAACCTACACTTGAATGTATTTGTTAATGAATTTTTGATTGACAGGGATGTTGGAGTGCTGATCCTTCTATCTGTTTACCTTTCCTTCTTGCTTTCAGAGACTTTTATCTGGTTTACAGTTGTAAACTTCTGCTATAGTGTTTTGTAAGCCATAAGAATATTCAGGTATTGCATGTGAGGTTTTTTTGTGGTGGTATATTACAGAGACATTGTGGTAGTGTATTTACAGCGTCAATTCAGAGGTCATGCTTCTGTGGCTGTTTCTTTAAGCTGGTAAATACAAAACAGTGGCATACAAGCAATCTGGTCATCCAAGCAGGCACAGAAAATGAGATTTCAGCATTGTAAACTGTTTCATAGGCATTCCTGTATCTAATCACTTCTAGATTATATGAATAATAACCCTGTATTTTTTTTATTAGTAAGGTAAGTGCTATATCTTCTTGGAGGTAATACATCTCTCATGAAATAAACCCATTACTAGTGCGCTTTTTAAGTCTCTGTAGCACCTGAGCAGACAAACTTAGTGAGTACAGTGAGTATTTCATGTATCAGTTGTTGGCTGAAGAGTGTATCTCAACCAAAGTACTCTATCTGATGTGTTTAAGATTTAAGATTTTGATACACTTGTCTGTCTACCATTCATTGATCAATTCTATTTTCAAGAATGATAGTGTTTTCTCTTTGGTTGGGTTTTTTCTTCTTTTTTTTTCCCTTTCTCTGGATGTTTTGTTTGACTTCCTTGCCATCTGAATGATATATTTACATGATATGTAACATTAAAAAAAATAATTCAGATAGCCATCTGACTTTTTGTAATAATGGTGAAGGAAGAAGGAAAAAGCAATGGTGTTCATTGTGTTATTTGGAAGAAAAAAGTTCTGGCCAATGGAAAATTGTTAGTTCATGTAAGGTCACGTTTGATATTGTAGTGACATCTCTATTAAATGTAGTCTTAATTGATTCATTTCTTTCTGCAGATGACATACGCTGCTACTTTGGCGAAACCATTGCTCTCTACTTTGGCTTCTTAGAATACTTCACATTTGCCCTGGTTCCAATGGCTGTCATTGGGATTCCTTATTACGTGTTTGCGTGGGAAGACTACGACAAATACGTGATGTTTGCCACGTTCAATCTGCTGTGGTCCACGGTGATCCTGGAGGTTTGGAAGCGGATCTGCGCCATCCTGACGTACCGCTGGGGCACTCTGCTGATGAAACGACAGTTTGAAGAGCCAAGACCAGGCTTCCATGGTGTGCTGGGGATCAATCCTGTCACTGGGAGGGAGGAGCCAGTGTACTCAAGCATTAAGAGACAGTTACGGATTTACCTGGTGTCCTTACCATTTGTGTGCCTTTGCCTCTACTTCTCACTGTACGTGATGATGATTTACTTTGACTTGGAGCAGTGGGCTCTGGATTATCACAGAGAGAATGAGTCTAACTTAAGCAGCTTGATGCTGTACGTGCCCAGTATCATCTATGCCGTTGTGATTGAAATTATGAACCGTATCTATCGGTATGCTGCTGAATTCTTAACATCGTGGGGTAAGAAAGTTGTTCATTCTTCTTTCAAGTTAGATTCCTACATACTTAGTATTTGCTTCTTTGTAGAATGCATTACTGTGAGCTCTTTCAACATAATGCTAAAGAGATTTCCCAAGGTAGGTTCTTGCTGTAGGGTAGAAAAGATGGCCATTTTAACTTCTTATATTTTTAGTGTTCTGAGATTGCGGTTTCATATTTGGTTTAATTTGATCTGAGTCTGACGCGCTGTCAGAAGGAGTGATCCTCCCTTCCTCCTCAGCCTCTCTTTGCTTTTGGTGCAGAAGTTCCCCCTCTCTTATTTAGCTTTTTGTCTGGCTGTCTCAGCCATAGTGTTGGAAAAAGGGATGGGGGGAGAGCATGAGGATAAGAGCTCAGAGGTTTATGGATGGCAGGAAGGATTGTCCTGGCAAGTTGTTCCCACAACCTGGATTTGCTTACTGTGCTTTAGTCTTACTGTACATCAGTGCAGAGGGCAGAGGCACTGAGATAATGGAACCAAATCTAAGCCCAGTCTAAATGTCATGAGAGTGTTTATGTATGCTACGTATATAATAGAGACTGGGATTCCACATCCCAATCAAAATGTGTTTCTCTGGGCACTCTCAGAAGAGGAGGAGTGTTATAATAGATTACCTTTTTTTTCCTTTGCGTGTGTGATTTATTAAACAGATTGGGCCTTGTGTTTTGCAATCTAACATAAGGACAGTGAAATGCTGGTGTTCATTCTGAATTTTAGCACTTCTACAGACATGTGAAGTCACTTTCAGACAAAGTTAATAGATTAAGCTAATGGAGAATTAACTGCTTTGTAAAGCTCCATATGGCATTGATTTACAGGACAGAATCCAGATTACTAAAGCTGGAGACCCAGAAAATTAATAGAAGAATGATAAAGCAAAAGAGAGATTGATGCAGAAGACAGAATAAAAAGAGGTGTTGAAGTGAGGATTGGTTATGCTTGCCAAAATTACTTGCTCAGCAAATTCAAACAGACATTCATGATAGTAAAAGCAAGCAATTTCTTTGTTTATGACTGTTCAAGGTTTTTATATAAATAATGATTTTTAAATTCATATCTAGGGCTCAGTTGGCTGTTTTGTTTCATTGTTTTTACTATGCTGCGAGAAAAGGCATTTCTGTGAAGTACCCAACTAATAGACTAAAATGTCTTTAACAGACAAGTTGGGTTTGTTTTTTTATCCAGGCTTTTCTGGGTTTAAGCTGATGTTTCATATTCAGCAGAGGCAGTATTTATGTAACCTGCTACACTGACAGCTTGTGCCTTTTCTGTGCTATTCAATGTGTTTCTGCTGCCATGCTCTGAATAGGCTGAAAAGCTCATCCGGCTGTCCTATCTTCTCTCCCACCTGGCATATTTTCAGATAATATCTGACTTCAACAGCTAAAGTGACAAAGCATGGGAAACAATCCAGTGTATTTTAAGCAGCCCTCTTGCACCCATTTATCATGAAAGCTGATTGTGTAGCAAAAGCTAAAAGTAAAAATTGCAGTCACTTGAATGCATTTTCACGTGTCAGGCCTAACGTGATGCTCCTGTCAGAGCAGAGCTCTGCTGTTCTGTTCTGAGCAAGGTCCATGGGTGATGGTGTCTCCTTTCAGCCTGGTTGACACAACACATGCTAGTTTGCTGCCTTCCCAGTTACTGCTTACCCAGGACTTTAAAGGTACAATCTAACAAAATAGCAGAAAGACATTTAAAATATCCCATCCACTTCCCTTTTCTTCCCTCCAGTAAATTAGCCTTCCTGAAACATCAGGTTCTGACAGTTTATCTTGAGTGAACTGAAAATCTTAATTTAGAATGAGTAATTCATCTGTCAAACTTCACATACTCTAGTCTTGCTTTAGAGTGTAGGGTCTTGTCTAACTTCCTTGGGAGATTTCTGTGAGCATTTACTGGTTTTGAATCAAATTTGGTATTGTTACTTTTCATTATATATTCTCATTAGTTTTGCATTAGTTTTCAGCCAAAATCCAGTCAATAATCAGACATATAAGACTCAACATTTTGTTAAGTCTTAAGAGCAATGGATGCTATTTCTTTTATAAAACAGCTCTTCAGAGTGAAAAATACATAAAAGAAGAAACTTTTGTGGTAGAAAAAATACCACAGCTGTAGAGCTGTAGTCAAAAATATATATGATAATACTGTGGAACAGATTAGCTTAATAGATTAAGTGAGGTATTGGTACAGTATAAATTCTTTCTACCATGCAATGTTGTAATAGTATAATCTATTAGATATGCAATTTTCATGTGGAGTAAAACTGTCTGTTCCCTCTTTGTATAGCAATGTGTAGTACATGGTAGGAGTTCCTGCTGTTTACTAATTAATATTTTTGTTGGTATTTTAGAAAATCACAGGCTGGAATCTTCGTATCAGAATCATTTAATTCTGAAGGTTTTAGTGGTAAGTACATCATATAAGCAGCTTTTAAGATAATTTTAAAAGACAGCTTGTGCTCTGTTTTATTAGTGCCTTCCTAGCATTACCACAGTGACCTACAGTTTTGGTCAAGGCCAAATAGTAGCACAAATGTCAAAGTAAACAAAATTTCTGTTATGGTTGCAGTAACTGCTAGACTATTTTAGATGCCTCTTTTATAGTGGAGAGTTGGCTTTTTATTTGTATTGAATTGTTCTTTCATTAGGATGCTGTATATATGAGTTTCTTTTAATTGGTGTGGTCCTGTCTTCAGCTGAGAACTATTCCCTTCAGTTTTTGCATGATTTTATGGTAAACCAGGATTTGAAAAGTTCATGTATTCCACCTACACTAACATTCAGACAACCAGTCAGAGGAACCTGAAAATACCTGTCTGTCCATCAGTCTACTCCTGTGTAGTTCATAGATCCTCAAATGCTATTTAAATTATCTTATCTTGTTTCCTTTTGAAAAGCTCATTTAAGTTTCTTCCTTTTTTATTTCCTGAGATTTCTTTCTTTATTTCCTTCACCATATTTTTGTATGTGTGTGTATGTTTATTTTGGGTTTGTTTTGGGGTTTTTTTGTGTTATTTCTCTGTGTTACCCACCTGTTACTGATAACGTCTAGAGCTAAAACTGTTCTAGATATCACTTAGCTTTGTCTCCTCCTGTAGCTTTTCTCCTAAAACTTAGAACCATTTCTTTTTTCCCTATGGGGTATTTATACAAAATTATTTAAAAAATTATGAAATGTAGAGTGTAAGTTTCCCCCAGTTTTCATGCTCAGTCTGTGAATGGTTCTCTGCACTCCCAATATTATCTGTATTGGCCAAAACAGGAGCTGCAGCACTTACAGCAAGTAGGAAATTTCAGAGTTTGATTAAATACTGTGCTTATGTCTCATTTTAGAAGTAGAGAATATTTCTCTTAGCCATAAAAACTTTTGAAGTGATTAAACATAAACCACAACTAACATATATAAAGGAACATTTTTAGAGATTGAGAGATAGCACCCGACACATATATTTTGACAAAGTATTACTTTAAAAAAAGTCTCTACTCTAAATGAAGATTAGTTTATTGATATAATCCCTTTTCTAATGTTATCTGGAGAAATTGCCAAAAAATGAAAATTAAATAGAAGGTGATGTGTTTTTAATGTCGACATTTCATAATTCAGTTGTAGCTCTCTTTGTACACTTTGTCTTAGGAAAGCATTAAGCTTGTTAAGTGAAAAACTGCATAAGACCAATATTGAAATGTGTTTTTTCTGACCTAAGGTTTAAAAATGGTAAAGAAAATTTTGATGGGCAGTTTACATCTTCATGGAAGTCATTTAGTCAAGGCAGCTGTTAAATTAGATGATATTCTGCATCTCAACTTTTGCTTGAGTACTAAAACCAAATATTTTTATTTGCAGTTCAACTTCTTAAATTGTTTTGCATCTCTTTTCTACATTGCCTTTGTGTTGTTTGATATGAAGCTTTTGAGGCAGGTGAGTTCCAAGAACATCTTAAGAATGTTGATGAATCTAAGATAATAAAGGATTGTTTGAAACAGACTTCAATAGTTAATTCTAAAACATAAACTTGGCAACTGGTGTGTTTCACCTATATTTTCTTAGAAAGCCAGCTTCTGTGTTTCAATTTCCCTAACATTATTGCACAGTCATAACAGAGTGGCATAATTCTTTCTCTCTGTGTAAATGAGGAACTGTTTTCAAATAAATTTGATTATTCTCTCACACAGATGAGATTGGGAAATTTTAATTTCCTCTTTATTTCCTTTTATGTTAGAAAATGTTCCTCTCTGTCATATTCTTAATGAGAGACTTTTGAGGATAGGGTTGTGATTAAGTTTGACTACAGTGAGGATCTGAGAATAAATAAAAATAATAATAATTTGAAGTTGGTGTTTTAAGTCAACTTTCACATTCAAATGCATGAAATTTTGGTATAAGGAAAATATTTTTGCTCTAAACATAATGAACAGTGCAACAAGAACTTCAGCTCAAGACCTCTGTTACTGTTACACTGAAGTGGTCTATAGCAAAACACTTGACATACCTATACCAGGCCTAACATTTGGGACATTTCCTCTACTGTCAGGTAAATTCAAGAAATAAAAAGTCTAGGAAATAAGTCAGTATTTAGCTCTGTGGTTGTCATTGGCCTATATTAAAAATGCATTAGCCTTCATTGTACTTGGTGTTCTCTTTCCAAGATACATCCAGATACACAAAGTATTAAGACTACAAACTCCTAATTAGTCCTTTTCAGCACACAGCAAAGGATGGGAACTAGATCATCTGCACTTTTCATATGCTATTGCTAGGTTTGTTAGGCTGGCCTTTTTTTCATAGTATAGTAATTTACAGTGTTACTCAAGCTCACAGAATTGCAAATGATCATAGGTTCATCATAGTTGTATAATTTTTTATTTCTTTTTTTTTAACTTAAGAGCTTGGCCACTTTGCTGATAACTTCGCAGATCCTCAACCAATTTGCAGAATCCTTGCTTCCTTACTGGCTCCAGAAGAGATACAACAGGAGGATGAAGAAACGCATGTGTTCCAAGAAAACTGATATGGACCTGTCATTATCTGAACAGGTCAACATGGAGAAAGAAATGGGAACCTATTTGGTATGTTGTAGTACTGTAAAAGAGTTAAAACTTTACTGGGCTGTAGTTGACAGAGGCATCAGCCAAGGCAAACAAGAATATTTTTGACTTTCTGGTATGTTGGATTATTTCCAGCTTCATCAGCTTTGCTGGTAGCTGTTTATGCAGCTGTATGTTATCCTGGATCAGGAAGTGGATGCAGTGCAGGATCCTAGGGACACCGGAATGAAGGGCAAGGAATGAGCAGCTCTATCTGGAACTACCTAACCCAATATCACTTGAAAGAAGTATTTGTGTGATATGCCCTTAATCTCCAAGAGTAACCCAAAGACTACCAGGATGAGTAGGCTGACAGAGGAAAGAGGGAAATTACTTCTGCTTTGGTTTGATTTTGCAGTAGTACTAGTTTAAATGGTCTGTTGTACTAGAACCAGAGGGAGATCAGTTACATCTTATGGGACTAGAAACTGAGGACAGAAGAAACCAATTCTTCAAAACAATACTCCTGGTGGATGCTCTTGTCTCTTGAAACCTCAACCTTGGTATTCTCTGTCTTCTTGGTTCTGTTCTTGACCACCTCCTACCCAGTATAATTTTTAATTGTATTTAGTGGATTTCATGCAATTCATGACTTAAAATTCTAAAGGAATTTACACAGTGGATGTCAGTGTGTATGTTAAGACTGTGTATCACAGACTGTCTGACAACTTGATCAGATGCTGCAAGCACAGTCACAGGAGTCAATACTGTATTTTTGCTTTTACAGAATAAGAAGTACAGGTACATAGTGCACCTTTCATGTAAAAGGTAGACATCAGCAGTTTGAAATTTGATAATAACACCGTATCAGATTCCTCTCTTCCCTGAAATGGGAAAAGGAGAAAGAACTTTACAATTTAAAAAAAAATTAAAGAAGACCTCTACAATTTAAAAACTGTACAGATGTGTTTCTGTGTGAAGGTTGGAGGGAGATAGAATTAGACAGCCTGTCTTGCAGTGCAGAGCACAGCAGAAGTCCCTGTGTTAGTGTCTGATCTGTAAATCAGCACAGTCCAGCACTGCACCTGTACATTGGCTAGCACAGCTCCCAGAGTTGTGTGTCCGCATCAGGCCTGGCCAAACAAGCTCTGCCTCTTAGACCTGAGCTGACTCCTGATTCTCAGCTGTCACATACAAAGCCAGTGTGATGTCCCTGAGTCACATTGCCCAGTGCTTCTTGTGCAGAGCTGGATCAAATGAATCTGCACCTGTTGTTCTGTTGTACCCTGAATAATTTTTGATGAGGACTCGAGAGGCCAATTTTAGAGAGTTAGGACTTTGCCTTGGATGTGCCCACTGCTAGCCTCAGTATCAGTTCTAAATACTGTGTACTCAAAGCCTTAATTTTATATTCAGTCTAAAGATTATTGTTTTGCTGTGCTTGTGAATAAACGACGTTAGACCATTGATTTGTTTGCAAGCAGTGAGCTGTCAGCAGGCAAGAATATTTCTAAAATTAAAACTGTCACAAGGGGGAAGCATTTGACTGTTTAGTAACTGAGGAGTCTTGACAGAATTCTGTGTTTCAGGCTCTTTTGTTTTGATTCCTTCTTTCACATACTCTTCAGCATTTAATTCTCTATTCTTTTTGTCCTCATTTCTTGCTTGCTTTTCAAATATCCAGACCTTAATCCTCTTGAGGATGTAAAAACATCCTGCAATAATTTTTAAATTATTATTATTTTTCTACTTTCTGCTCATTCCTCTAGTAATTTTCTCCCTTAATTTTTTCCTTGTTTTTGTTTCGTTGATGCTGTAGCTGATCTCATGGCTGCTGATGGCACAGTTACAAATTTTTTTAACATTGTCTCAGACTCCTGTTTTCCTACACAAAGTTTCATCAATTGAGTAGGAGAAAAATAAATACTTACTTACTTCATACTCTGCTATTATAAAAGCCAAGGTATTGAACAAGGAAATGAGAAGTGTGAGGAAGCAGTGGGAATACTGTGCAGTTACCAGAAGGAGGAGCACAAAGGAAAGCTCTCTCTCTGCCTGCAGTAATTCAAAAAATGATAGCAGTAGCAAATGTGTGGCTGCCATTCCAGTGAGTGTTCCTGCAAATATCCCTAAGGAAGACCTTAGTAAAAGTTAAAATTTGTACAAAATGTTTCTGAGGAAAAAATCTTAATGGCTTTAAAAGTTAGGTAGCTGCTCTTGGCCTGGCCTGCAGATTGGTTTGAGAGATTGAACTATGCTGTGGAACTTCAAAATGAGCTCAGGTGAGAAATGCAATTAATGAGTACCCCATGTTGGTTTGTGAGCTTGCAGACTTCTACTGCTTCTCTCTGTTTCCTAGGAGAAAAAGCACTAGGTGTTGGAGAGGGCAGTCATTTTAACAGGGCAAAAAAGAGTAGATAACTGTGTGTCTGATGCATGGAGCCAAAACCACTTTCATGTGATTCTTGCAATAATTTCAGTTACTTTCAAGTCTTCATGATTTCTGTTTTGAGAGAGGATAATTGATGTGCCTGTGTAGATACAAGATACCTAGATCCCACTTCAACTTTTTTGTGATATTTCACCATCCTTTGTTTATGAACACTTTTTCTTTAAAAGTGGTTAGTTTGGTTCTTTCATAACAAAATTGCTGCAATCGTAGCAAACTATTATTAATACTACAAAACTAATGTGCAAATACATACATGATCACCTGCATGTGAATACTTAATCAGCATTTAAGTATCCACATTCTTGGTTTAAAGATCAGGTGATACACCTCTTGGGATTTGTTGAATAGGGGTTTTTGTTTGCACTAATGGTCCCTTTCAGATGTCAGTACTACCTTGTAGATTTCAGTCTTCAAGTGGGCCACACACTGTGTCCTACCAATTTTGAAATAAACAAACAGAAAAACCAGAAAAGATTTGCCTATCCACTAGCCTACCATTCTGGTTAGGTCTTTCATGGACAGATTGAAATGCTAGGACTTTTATTGCCACGGTGTTCTCTGGAGTGTTCTGCCAGTTTGAAATGCTTGGTACTGTTTTTCTATTCCTCACTGTTCCTTCCATTACTGTCTAACTGGGATGCTCAAGAAGCTGCATAGGTTGAATGTGTTTATGTAGTTACTTCATAAACACATACTTTATATAGTATAATAAGGATAGGAAGTGTGACTTGCAGAAAATGCATTAGGCAAAAGGAAAAACTTGGGCTTCCTGTTATAAGAAGTTTTTAGTGGTTGAATAATTCCAAATTAATTAGATTTTAAAAAAATTCTTCTTGTCTGCTATCAGCAGTCATTTCCAAACAATTGATTTGGGATGAGGAAACATATTTACAACTGTAATATTATTTCTGTGTTTCTTCATTGGTTCTTTTTGTAGGTTAAAGTTGTTCTTAAATTTCCTCTTCTTTTCAGGGTACTTTTGATGACTACCTGGAGTTGTTCCTACAGTTTGGCTATGTGAGTCTTTTCTCATGTGTTTATCCTCTGGCAGCTGTTTTTGCGGTGTTAAACAACATCACAGAGATATACTCTGATGCCTTAAAGATGTGCAGAGTTTACAAGCGTCCGTTTGCAGAACCCACAGCGAATATTGGTGTTTGGCAGGTAATTTTTATGTCTCTTTTTTTTTCCTATTCATTTGTTTAAAAGAGGTTTTAGCAGCAATATGAAAGCTTTGTGTTTGTCCCATGAACCACTTTAAAGTTCAGTAGGTGCTTTGTTCTCTACAATGCCCTGGAATATCATCTACCCAACTATATATCCCAGTGATATTTTTGGTGGAGTTTTTGACCACATGCCTTTCAACTGCCTTGGGAAATAAAGCAGATAATTTCTTTAGTTCTTGTGTTTGTATTATACTTGTGTTGCAACTTCAGCAAAGCAAAGCTTCCAGATACTGCCCGGTATTCTTTGTAGCCAGTGGATTTTAGATAACTTCTGATGCAATCTCAGAAGTGTGAAGCTCAGCAGGGGTTTCAAAAGAAATGGAAGAATAGGTAAGTAGTTGGATTCCTAAGCCAGGCTTGTGGCCTGTGCACCTGTGGTTACTGGTGCTCAGGCTGACTAATTTAAAAATAGCCTGGATCTGTGAGCAGGAGCTGGAACTTTCTGCACAGCGTGAACACTGCAGTCTTTCTAAACAATTTCATGGTAATAGTACTGGGTTAAGCATTTTCTGTCCTCAGTTTTTTGTCCATGCAATCATGCTGCCACCAGCTAATTTGGGGCCTGCTGAGTGTGCTGCATGAGTGGACTGATCCTGATCAGAGTTTTCTGGAGTGACTAAGTTGCGCCCAGAAACTTTAGCATTCCATAATAGCAGTGCTTGATAAGGGAGTGTGGTAAGGTATGGGGACCTTTCTAGGGAGAAATCTATATTCTAGTTTTATTTAGTAGGTTTTCTAATGTTACATAATGGAGATAAAGGGCACAATGAGCTAATGGATTCAGTTTGGAGGAGTTGTAAATGTTATCAAATGAAGCAAGTGAGAGGTGAGAAATGAAATTCTGAAAGCTCAAGTAAAACGTACAGTAAAAACATGCAAACCAAGAATTCTGAGCAGTATTCATTAGACACACATGTAGATATTAGTGAAGTGGACTTAGAGGTGAAGTCTTTTAATAATATGTCATTAAAATGTGTGAGTTATAATCTGATTGCATTTTAACATGAGATGCACTTTCTCAGTCCAGATCTATGCTGCCAACATCTAAATGGCAATAGCTGCATTGACCAATTGTATAACCACCAGAATAATCAGTCTGTGGTCATAAGTCACAAGTATAGCTGCAGGTATAGTAATAGCATTTGTTTTTGCTAGAATAATTCGTTTCAATTAAGAGAGTAAGCTAAAAAATTACTAAAAAATAGCATTACTATGGTACAGTAATTTTGTTTTATGGTGTAATTTTTAAACTAATAGCAGAAATGAATTTGCTTTGTTAATTAAAAATAATAACTAAATATACAAGTCATCCATTTCATATGGGAAATAAGAGCATTTGCTGAAAGATTTCTGTTAAAGGAATACTGGAATTATTTTAGTAGGTGAGCTGAGTCACTAGCTTCTTGTCAAGAAGAAAGTTATTTCTGCTAATTCATTGTGACAGCCACTACAATTCTGTGTCAGTTTTTCTCATTCCAGATAGGACCTTGGAATAAGTAACCATTATATTGCAAATGCAATTGTTAAACTGTATTGATATTTTCAGACATTTGCCTCTGTAGGCAAAAGCTTCTTAGACTTCTGCTATTGCGTGTGTTTAAATGTAAATCTTTCAACAAGTCTCAAGTGGTTGTGATTTAAAAACAGGCATTCTGAACTATTCTTACCTTTTCCTCTTAACATTCAGACAGAACCTCCAAACCCAGTGTTAGTACTACTAGTTCTTCTTGGAATTTTGCAATTTGTCCTTTATCCTGAAGTAAATTTGTTTAGGAGTACAGCTGTAGATGAGTGCTTAGTTTTGCATGTGTTCAGGTTACAACCTTGTTTTGATCTTGTCAAGCTGATGAGGTCTGGACTGCTTGCCAAACAAGTCCTATGCCATGGAATTCAAAAGATGATGGAAAATAAGTTAAACTAACGGGTCTTCTGAGGCTTTAATGAAGAGAGAAGTATCATGCAGAGCAATTCAGGAACTAGTAAGTTAGAGGTAGTGGTCATGGCTGAAAATATACTTGTGTTTTATTTCAGTTGGCCTTTGAAACTATGAGTGTAATATCAGTTGTTACTAATTGTATACTGATTGGAATGTCTCCACAAGTGGATGCCCTTTTCCCAGACTCAAAAATGGACCTTGTTCTGACTGTGGCATTGATAGAGGTAAGTCTGCCTTCAAACAGAGCATGTTGTAGCAAATAACACAAACACCAGTGAAAAATGTAAAAGGAAGTAGACTTTATCTCACATTTTATATTAGAAGGAAATTTAAGATTTCCCTATCAAGTATTTCAGAGTCTTTCATTTTGATTTCTTTCTCTTCTATGTTTTCAATTACTGTAAATGCTGTTGCCATACTTTCCCATGCATTCCCAAGATACCATGATTTTGTTGCTTCATGTGCTTTAAGTATTTACTAATGCTATTTCAAGAAGCAAAATAATCACATTTTTGTGAACTGTTATGTTTTCTGCTTGGGTTGTGACCCAAACATATCTTAAAAAGTCTTCCTACATAATCTTTATGGACATATCCTGTGGGGCTTATCTGAAACAACTATATGTCATGACTGTAAATAGTTGTGGTTGTAACAGCATTTGGGTTTAATCTTCTGATTCAGTGTAGTAAGCACATCAGTGTCATTCGTTTTCAGACATGGAGGGATGACTCTGGGTATTTTACGGAACTGGAATTGCAGGACATTGCCCTTATAAATCTTTCCTTTGGGGCTTCCTTGTATTGCATTACCTTGACTTCTACCATTATTCAATTTTAGCTTTAGAAACTGGATTACTTTTCTCATGGCAAAAGGTCTGGATTGTGTATGTGTAATTACTAAAGCGCATCACCTTACTGAGATGCATGAGGAGCATATATTTCTTTGTTGTTCTTTTTACAGGTATTAAATGTTATGCAATGAATCATGAGCTTGCTTTGAATATTGTTTTCCAAACCTTGAGGTTTGCAGAGTTAACTGTATGTATGAATCATGTCAACTGGTTTGCTGAAGTTTTGAGTCTACAAGGCAGCCTGATGCACTCTTCTGTTATGCATGTGTGGACATTTATATTAAGCTCTGTGACTTGTTTTAATCTAAAACTAATTTAGCAAATCAAGTGTAATGATATAGCTCATTCCTGGACAACATATCTAGAGAGGTGATACTGTGAAAAGTGGATGGGTAAATGTAAGCAGTATGGATTTCTGACAGCTTGGAGACAGGGCTGGTTTTACCTTTGCCTGCTGTGTGTTATCCTTTTATCTGTTTAAATGTGAAGCTGGCTATTTGATCTCTATGCAGACCTCTGTTTCTTGATAGACCAAAGGAGAATACCAGCATTTTATTCTAAATTGAAATTCTGTTTATATGCAACTCTTTAAGGAACAGGAATTGCAGCATAATAATTAGGTAGCTCTTGGAACTCCTTAACACTGTATCTCAAATTATCTATAAATGCTGTGGAATGGAATTCAGAAAACAAAAGGAAGAAAGTTTGGAGGGAAAAGGTAAATTAGTACTGAGGGGAAAAATGCTGTCTTGCATAGAGAAGCCACCTTGGTGAAGACCACCAAGCTATAATTACCATAGTACAAAAGGACTGTTGGAGGCTAATACTGGATGAGCCAGAGGAAATGAAAGGTAATAATTTAGTTAAAGAAAAGTCAAGCGTTCTCTAATTATTCTGCTTAATTAAAAAAACCCTAGGCAACCAAACAATAAAACAACAAGCCATAATGCCCTGATCAGAAAAGGTCCATTTAAAAAAGTTTTGATCAAAAGTATCCAGTATGCTTGATGACTTTAAATATGCTAGTCTGATTTTTTTCTTGTGGTCATTTTTCGGTTACTACAAGCTATTTATTGTCTGAGAAAACAGAGATACAAAACCAACATGTGAGCCTTACAGTATGTTTCTGGAGCATAACAAGCCATGTGATTATTTTGGACTGTTGTTGGTTGGTTATAAACAGTTCCAAAACTACTCAGTGTGAAATGTAAGACTTTTGCAGTCTCCATAAGGACGCTCTTCCAGTACATTTTGAACAGTATTTGACAACTTCACAGGTGTGGGACTAGGGTTTTTTTTGGTTTGTTTGTTTTAGTTTTTTAAAGAGATGGAGAATAGCTCAGGTCATACAATATTGCAGAAAGTTTCTTAACACAAATTTTGAACTTTCTAGAGTCCAGAAGAGTTCTCTTAATTGAAACACATTTTATACAGAAATTTAATTGCAAAGAACAATATGAAAATAAACACAGCAAACATGAGTTTTATTTCTGTTGAAAATGTTTTCCGTTGTGTTGACAGTTAAACATGTCCTTAGTTACAGAATTTTTTTTTGTTAGGTTCTGTTGTATATATTTCAGGTTTAAACATTGATTACAGAAGGTTTGAAGAGGAGGATTACTGGGTGCTATGGAGCTATGAACAGCAGCAGTATAGATTTATGTCACCTTCAGGAGATGGCGATGGTTTTCCTTTTGCTTCCTGTGTGTTTACTCCCATCTTATCTGTTACACTGTGACTTTCTTTTATCTGGTGTGTGATGAAACAGATCAGGGAGTTGTTGTGGGAGAAGCTGTCTGGCCCAGTTCGCTAGGGAGCAGGGCAGAAGCAGCGGAGTGTGGGAGACACGCTGTAGTGCTGTGGTAGCTTTGTGCTGGATTTAATTTGTAGGACTTCTGCACCACTGAGCCTTTCTACTTTAAGTATCACTTAATCTAAAGAAAGATCTCTGAACTATGAAAGGAGCACAAATCTCATGTATTGGTGGTATTGCCATGCACCTTTACTCTATTTATTAGTGATTAAACTCTGCCTTTCAGTTGTAAAGAGATATTCAGGAACAGGATATATTACATTTGACTTCTAGGACAAACCTGGTGCATCTAAAGTACATCAATGTCAAGGCAGAAAAAAATTCAGATGTGTCAGGGTGTTGATAGAAAAGTGTTTTAGATCACCTAGTAGAGATTCAGAAAAACATGATACAGGTGAATTATTTTATTTTCTGCTGTTTGCTGCTGGTGAAGGTGAGCATTTTACTTTGTGTTTACGCTATTTTGACAGCATCTTGGCAGGCAGCTTGAAAACATTAAGAGAGAAATTTCTCTGAGTTGGCTATGTGTATTTTCACATGTTCTATTGATGGGGTAACCTACTTAAGTCTTAGCTGTCTTTAAGTATTTTAATCAGTTTTTAGTAACTGAGACTCCAGTTGAGTATTTATATATCTGTTAGATGCAAAAGGAAATAGAAAAGCACTGTTGCTGTCAAAACTGAGCATAGGTATTAGAGATGTCCTGATCTTTTTTCCCAAAAATGCTAGTGCTTTTTAATAATAATACCAATTCTCTTAAAATGGAAACAGTTTACATGGCAGCATTTAACACCATACACTGCTGAAATAACAAAGAACTGCGTGTGATATTCTTGTAAGTATTCTGTACCCAGCCCCTACTGATTTATGCAAAATATTTTTTTCCCATTAACAACTCAACTCTGATGCTATCTGCATTTTTGGTGGAAATATGTATTGTGTGAGTGAAGTAAATGTTAATTAGTATACCACAGAATAAAATACTACCGATTTCAAAATAATCACAAGCATTAAAATAATAAAATATAATAATATTTTTTAAATATTAAACCAGTGATTTTTTTGAACAGTTGACCTATTTTCATTAATTCAACATCTGCTTCCATGGCAACATGGTTTGAATCAGGAGCAGAATGATGAAACTCCCCTCTTTTACTTATGGATGGATGCTAACTGAGTGCAGCCAGTGCAGTTTTCAAACAAAAAGAAGTAGCTGAATGCCCTTAAAGCAGGAAACAATAAATGCTTATTAACATAATTTAAAAATAGTTGTATCATATTGTGTGTTTAGTTATTCAGACTTCACCATATATACATAATTCTGGTGTGAATTCAGGTGCAAAGTAGGACATTCCAAGCACACGTCTGTGCTTGTGTGAAACTGTTCCAAATCACTTCTGACTGCCTACACTGATCTGAACCACAAAAAAAGGAAGTAACTCTGAAGCAACTTGGTGCGTAGTTAGGGAAGTAGGTTAAACCAAGTGTAACCTTAATTCTGCAGTGCTTTTTAAGATTTTTCTTGCAAAAATTGTTGACAAAGAGTTTTGTTCCTGATGACTGTTTCTTTTTAATGTGGACTCAGATAAATTTAAGGAATGCTAATTAAATCGTGTTAGGACTACTCTAAGAGTTGAGTTCAAGAAATCAGTTCTATGTACAACTCTTAAGCAGTGATTTTTGCCTTTAACAGTACATCAGTAGTGGTGTTTTGAAGCAGTAGCTGTGAAGTAAGTACAGCTCCTTATGAATGTGTCCTAGTCTCTAAAAGCAAATTGTGCATCCAGCCCTGAAGTGTAGTAAACTAATGGAAAGCTTTTTTGCAGAAGTGTACTTAGCCTGGATGTTCCACATCGCATGAGTCATTTGGTAATTAGCTTGGAAATAGTAAGTAG
Source organism: Sylvia atricapilla (assembly GCF_009819655.1). Classification (NCBI taxonomy): domain Eukaryota; kingdom Metazoa; phylum Chordata; class Aves; order Passeriformes; family Sylviidae; genus Sylvia; species Sylvia atricapilla. Next base: position 42,249,923 of record NC_089140.1, read on the forward strand.
TAATGAAGATCTTTCTTGATCATGGTAATATAAAAGCTGACATTACAGTCTAGAAACGTGATTTTGAGAAAAATGTAATCAGCTCTGCTATAGATGAAAATGAAGAGCTTTGCATAGGGACACGGCTGGTGTATTTGTAGTAAACATGGCTTAAATTGTTGATTTAATTTCATGGTCTCCTCATAAGGACACAGATCTTCATGAGCTTCATAGAAAAACCTGTATTGAAAAGTCGGTTCTGTAAGAAGTATGGAGTGGGATAAAGGAAGTAATCCTTTCTTAAACTTTGGTTTTTCTGGGTGAGGAGCTGATGACCCATTTATAAAAGACTGGAAAGCAGGAATCTCGTAGTGTGTTGATAAAGCTGATCAGAAATCAAAGTAATTGACAGTTGCCTGGTATACAACTTTTCTTTAGAATTCCATTTTATTAAGTGTATTTTTTCATCAGAGGCCTTCTGGTGTAGAGTACAAGCTCTTTGACCTTCTGCTGAATAATCTTGATGTAGTAGTCCCAACACTCAGCTCAACAGCAAGCTTGTTGAATTCTAGTAGATGACAAAGTATGTCATCTAGTTCTAGGCATCATCATACTTTGCATTCTGCACAAACTTGAAAATTAGTAAACATTGCATCCTGAGTGCAGTCGATCTTTTGAATCTGCTTTCTGAGCAGAAATGGTTTTAGCTGGATTGTTGTCAAAAGTAACATATTTTTTCCTTCAAAATTTCCTTTAAAATTTCTTAAATATTTTGCAACAGATTTCAGTGAAGTCTGTTTTCTCCCGATAAAGCTGGGTAATTCTGGTTTTTACACAAAAGAGTTCTAGTTGAATTATTTCCTGGCAATAATGCACATGACCCCATTCTGACCAGGTGGAAGTGAGGCATGGTACTGCATGGTATAGCGTTTCTCATGTGTGGAGCAAATAGCTTTCTTCACGTATAACTCATGAGTTTGGGATTTAGAAGATATGCTAAATGTACATTTATGTAAGGGTCAACTTTAGTAGAAAAGGAACTGGGAAAAGATGCAGAAAAACAGGCTGCGTCTGTATGTACACATGCATAAATCCTTTGATACTGATGGAGTTACGGAAGTGCAAAGGTTGAAGCATAACAGCTGTGCATAAGGCGGTGTTTTTGCTAAATTATTTCTGTGTTATTTACAGATACTAACACAGGATATAGGAGCTGCAGAGCTTCACATATGGAATTAAAGAGCAGTGTAGGTGAAGGGACCCCTGGAGATTATTTGCCCAAACCTTCTGCTGAAAGTGGGGCCCTGGATTAAGTTGTCAGTCTCCTTACCAAGATAAGACTTGAACACTGCCAGTGAGGGAAAGTCAGCCAATTCTATAGGCAGCCTGGTCCACTATTTAATTTTTCTTGTGGCAAATAATAGGGTTTTTTCTTATGGGAAGAAAACAATTTCTCTAGTGCAACTTGGTGGCTCATGACCTCGTTTTTTCACTGCACAGCTTTGTGAAGAGGGTACCTCTGTCTTCTTGAAAACTACCTGTTAGGCACTAAAAGAATGTGATTGAATCTTACCCACCTTCCCAAACCTTCTCTATCTAAGTGTAACAAACTGAGTTTTTTCAACCTGTGTTCACGTGTCAAGTTTTTCAACCCTGTACATCACTCTCCAGCAGGCTCCCTCCAAATTTTCAGTCTCTGCTTTCCAAGTTATCAGTTCCACTTAAAAAAAAAAAAAGTGCCTTTAATTCATGCTTATCCCATTATGTCTTTCTGCTAATTGCAGTGTATATTCTTTCTTTGTCTTCAATGTATTTGCTCTTTAATCAGAGAAAATAATTTCTGTGAGTGTTAGGCAACTGTTTTAGCTTTCTTACTGCTGAACTTTTTTAGCAACAGTCTTGAGATATCTCTCTTTCCATGTGTTAATTTTTTTTGTGGTAACGTGTTTTTTCCATACTGACATGCAGGCATATGTATGCATATGTACTGCATTTATAACCTAAGTAGTTTGTCAGTTTTCAGATATAAGTGTAAGGTAGAGTACTTACTGGTAAATATTTGCTGTGTGTTTTCAGTTTCTTCCTAGTAGTTAAATGTATATGAAAAAAATATTTGATTATTTACTTATAATGACCAAATATTAATTAGGGGGTTAAATATATATCTGTTTTTCAAAAACATTTTGTGGTAAGGTGCAAACCTTACTGACAGCTTTATTGTTCATTTTTGGAAAATATTTGGCAAATTTATTCATAAAAGTATTTCAGTGAAACAAATATCATAGCCAAGACCTATTTATGTTTGCACATGGTAAAAATGGGAAAACAAAGGAAAATGGAAAAAGGCACTTTATGCAAATTGTGTAATTATTTGTAATTTATAATACATAAAATAATTCTGCAGCATTACTGATGCTGAATATTGAAAAAGGTTAATACAAAGCACTAGTGATTTCAATTAACCTATTGTTGCGTTCTAGAATACCTCAACCTCAGCTGAGAACATCTACTTAATATACATACACATAAGAAATAATATGTAAAAGCCCTCCTTTAAAAATCTAATATGCATTGTTTTCTTTCTAATACAATACAAAGTAGTAATTTGATTTTTTTTTATTCTCTACTAGACAGGTAAGCCACTGCAGTTTGGTTTTTTCCCTAGAATTGAAGTTGTGAGACATGAAAATAGTTGGATATTTTAACTTCAAGCTGAAACTCTGGCAAAAGTTTCCAGCAATTGCTGAATAGCCTCAGTGAGAGACTTAATGGAAGCTTCTAAAGCTATAAGTACTTATATAAAGACTATGTCTAAAGACTTTACAAATTCTAGTGGTTCCTTATTTTACTGTTTGGCAACATTTTAAGAGTAAAAATGAACTCAAATATGAATGCATTTTATATTCATATTACTTTGAAAAAGATTCTTTAAAACATAGATATAGTTTTAATAGAAAGGGAATAAATATTTTAGATAAGTTATTCTTCTGAGTTACAGGAACAGATTGTTCTCAGGGGTTTTTTTTTGGGTTTTTTTCTCCTCATCTTTCAGATGTGGGGAAAGAGTCATGAATTTGTTTGTATAAAATTTTATAAAAGTTAGCTGCTTCAAGAAGCCTCCTGGAACCTTATCAATGAGGTTAAAAAAATGTCAGTTTTGCTGGTTGTACATTACTACAGATTTTATTTATTTGCAAAATCAAAATTTATCACAGATCTTTTTATTGCCATCTACTGGTTCTTTTGAGATATTCATTCTGATTTAGTGTTGATTTTTTTGGTCACTTCAAGTAATAAAGCTTAATGCCAAAAGTGTGTCAGAATGAAAACAAACACTAAAAAATTCAAAGATGTTAGTGACTTGTGTTCCATGGCTTTCTGCTAGTGTAGAAATGAAAATACATGTTAACATCTATGCTTAAGTAGTCCAAAGGATTTTTGAAAGTGTCAGAAAAACCCACTATTTTCCCATTTTCCTATTTGTGAGTAATTTTCATTTCTTCCTCCTTATTTTCTGTTCTTTACTCAAACCCTTCCATTTTCAGGTTCTCAAATTTGCTGTGTTTGAAATGGAAAAATAATTCACACAGGTGAATGAATTATGCTCTTCAGACTGTCTACAAACTCTGAAATGTTTTAAATATATGGGCACATATCATAATGTGTAGGACAGCAAGAAACTGAGGTACTCCATCCATCACGTTTTTCAACCCTGATAGCTGGAATGTGTTGATGTGTTTTACTACTGTGTCTGCCCCAACTGGAGCATTTTGACAGTAATGGTTATTCCTTGCTGACAGAATTCAGAATGTGATTTTTATCTTTAAAGAAGACAGTGTGAAAAGGATGGCTGAACTAGATTAGATCAGGGGTCTTTATAGGCCAGGATCCTTTCTGCAGCAGAGGCCAAGGGAAGAGTAAATTAGTACAGTCAACTATGTAGTCATGCTCTTTCCAAATTAATTCCCAGAATCTGGTGATTTGCAGTGTAGCCTATGTAATAACTGAAAACAATCTGGCCAGAGCTGCCTGGGAAAGTGTGCAATGCTTTTATGCAATGGCATACCTACTTTTTCAAAAGAATTTGAGTTGTACTGTAGTAAAATGCTACGTAAGCAACTAATGTTGATATACTCTTGGCAACATAAATAATTACCATATGTATTGATTCTACTCTGGATTTTCATAGGTTTTCTCTGTGCATTTTTTCAATTTATTTTTCTGTCCAAGAAACATTTTTAGTTCTTAAGTTGGATTCTGCCATTGTGATTGTGACATTATAGTGAAGGTTAAGAGCATAGGAAGCCTTCTCAGTGTGAGAAAACCTTGGAGGTTTCTTAGTAGAAACAACGATAGCAAAGAGGGAATACTCTCTTCTTGCTGTCAGCTGGGTGGTGGTAGAAACAGGGAGCCACAAAGGTATCAGGTGCTAGTTAGCTAAAAGATCCGAACTTTCCAAAAGGGTCATGTTGCTTCAGGAGGAATCAGAAATGGATGTGTCTGGAACGCTGCCATTCTTCATGAATTACCATTATCTGGTAGATACTGCTATGCTCTTATTAGGAGGCTTGGATGGGGGAGATGCTTCAGGAAGAGAGCACATTTCTTAACTATGCTAATAAGTGCTTCAGACCTGTCAGCCTGAAAGAACAGCAGGAGAAGGCAGAGTAAGAATATTTTTTCCTGTTTCTTCTGGTATTGTGCAAGGATGCCAGAATGACAAAACTTCAGAAGGGAGGATGAATAGAGAACAGATCTTTGCAGACAATTACAAGACATTTAAAGAACTCTATAAGAATCAGACTTTCAAATCTCTTTAAAACCCACTTAGTTTAATATTTCCCACAAAGAAGTTTCCTTTAATGTGTAAATATTTCCAGCTAAAGCCTGAATATGCTGAATAAAGTTCCTTGCTGGCAGTTGGAACTTGAACGTCCAGACAAAAGCCATGTTAATACTTATTAATATTAATTGTTTACTTTCCACTTGATTAGGATTAGTAATTGTTTAATGACAAGACAGAGTATGAACATTCAAAGCCTTCTTGCTTCACAATCATTTCAAGACTGGCTTAGCATTTTGTGAAGCTGAATTGTTTTGTTTTGTAAATAATGTATTAGCTTATTGTCTTAAATTATTTAAATAATTCTCTGCAAATGCGCTTCCAGCACAAGCCTGAATAATGGCTTTTCCTAGGAATCTCTGAATAGGTGGAGCTGTAGGGCTCCACTGTATCCATTTATCTCAGATGCAGTTTGCAGCAGTGTTACTTTGTATTGTTCTTACTAGGAGTGTTCCTTTTTTAGGGACTGCAGTGGTTTTCTTGTCTCTAGGAAAAGATTTTTATGATTTCTTTGTCTAGTTTGGTATGTTTGGGTTGGTTCGTTTGGTTTTTAAACTGTGTACAGCATTGGACAGTAAATACACATTGTCATTTGTATCTTTTGATGATTGAGTGAAAATGAGTGGCTCTGAGCAGGTAGGATAGAAAATGTGGGCCTTGCAGCTGCAGCTGCAAAAGAGGTGGAGAATAGGAAATCAGTAAAACTAACTATAAATAGCGGGAAAAAGCCAGTCAAACATTTTCGAGCCTCTGCATTGATGATTAGATATAAACACCTCTTTACAGAAAGAGTCTTAATAATGTAATATTGTTGCTCATGTGTTTCCTAGTTGGAAATTTACAGAAGAATTTACGTTTCTTTTACTAAAATTCTTTGTGGTAAGTTCTAACATTCTGGTTTGGGGTGTTAAACCTTCTGGATCAACTTTGGTACTCGTGTGGTTGACTTTTTTACGTACCTACTCAGTATTCTAAACATAATTAGTAGTCATTTATTGGAAGCTTGCAGCATGAGTTCTATAGTCTTTTATTTAAGAATGAGTGACATTTGTTGCTATGGTTTTTAGCTTCCCAACCCTTAAAAAAAAAAGTTTTGAGGTATCATGCGCTTTGTAAAATCTGTAAAAAAAACTTTTTTCCATTTTCTTTGTTTTGTTTTTTAAATGCCACCTGGCACACTTAAATGAAAGCTGTTTTTGGAATTTAAATTGTGCAAGAAAATGCAGTACTGGATTGAAAGCCTGTAGCAGAGTTTGTTGGGGGTTTTTAATAGTCTTTCTGAAAACATTTTATTAAATGCAGGCTGAAGATGATCATGAGTCATGCTGGAAAGCAAATGTCAAAAGAACTGGGGCTTAATTACTTTATTTGTGCACTGAATTTTTATCTTACAGTGGAAGGAAGTGTCAATCCAGATTTTCACTCTTCTGAACAGAAGAAATTAGTGGAGTGATATGTAATTTTCAAAAGGATTTTTCATTTACTGTGGCAGTATGCAAGCTGTGAGGTGTGTCCTGCTTTTTTCATGCCTCAAACAGTCCTTTTGAAGTTGAGGGAGATCTCTCATGCTTGCCTATAATTGGCTAAATCTCTGCAATGAATTGCACAGAGGAGATACAGATAGATGCTGCTGAGAATTCATAAATCATAATATGTTTGATCAAGGTTAGTTTTAGTCAGAGGATTTGTTGTATGATGAAAAGTGTGTGTGTATGTGCCTAGTATAGGGATTATGGATAAACCAATGTCAAATATTAGGGTATCTTTTATTAAACTTGCAATATAGTTTGTGATACTGCAGTTAATCTGCATCTCAGCATATTTTGTGTTCTTTCAGAAGTTCGTAACTGCTGAAAAATCTAAGGCAAACTTCTTTTCAGAATCCATTGAAATAGGAATAAACAGTTTATTACAGGAAATGTTTAGATTTTTTAACTCTTAGCAAATAGCTAAGCAAATAAAGTTGTTGGATTCAAATACTTTTTTTGTTCTTCTAGCTTCTACAGGGCTTTGCTTAAGAAAAAAAGATTATATACCAAGAGTAGTTTTGTAACAGAAAAATTATTAATGCAGCTTGAATTAAAGTTTGTTGAAAACACCTGGAAGTGTCAGTCCATGCTGACATTGGTTCCATTTGGCAGTCCTGCTTCACTTCTTGTTTAATTTTAGGAATTGCAGGATGAAGCAGGTGAAATGTGATGGGTAGTAGTGTAACGTCTTTCCAGTTGTCTTGGTATCAGTTTAACAAAATAATTCTGTAGAAAGTGTATTACATTATTTTTAAAAACATAAAATGCATACATAGGCATGATTTGAGGGTGAACTCCTTACATGTGAATAAGAAGTCCACAAAACAGATTATAGACTATTCCTGTCAGTCCTCCTGTTTCTGTTTCTCTCCCTGTAATTAGAGTAGACTGTAATGACTTCTAAATTCTGACTGCAGCCTGTCCTTTAAGAGTCAAGAGCACAGCTGGTAGTGAGAATGGGACGTAGCCATATTCTTCCCCAAGGAGACAGCAGATGGAAAAGGGATACTGGTACCATTATACTAATAGCTTCATCAACTGGTCTGTAAACTTGGAAGGTCATGACATGGCCAAATGAAACTGACTCTGGATATGTCAGTAGGAATGAGTGGATCTGCCTCTTTAGGATTTCTAGTTATTTTGCTGCTTATCTTGGCACAAAACATACTGGTAATTTCCTCGGTAGCAGTGAGACTGCAGTTCTTTGCCAACTGGATGGATATTGTATTGGTGTGGCTGGAATTGCAAGTTCTGAATTTGCTGAGTAGGGGTAGAGCCTTGAATCATTTTGTTGTTCTGTTGTTATGAGTCCTGCAAGTTGATCAGGCTTTCCAAGCAACCTCAGGTGCTGTGATGGTTACACTAGCCAGAGAAATTAACAGTAATGCTGAAGAAGAAATATTAGGAGTGCATCTCCTCATATGGATACTCTGTTACAGTATTTTAATAATTTTATTCAGGTATAATTTTTTAAAATGAGAAGTTCCAAATGCGCTTAATTTTAAGCCTGTTTTTCATGTCCCCTCCCTTTCTATCAGTTCCTGAAAGTGGGGTGAGTAACAGTGCTGGCAACTTGGTCTTCCTTCCCACCATCCATGAAGATTAAACTATGAGATCAATAGTATCTATAGTTATGGAATTTAAATACAAAATAATTTGTGTAGCGAGGGATCAAAAGCTGTATGTTGTAAAGTGTCTTCTGAAGCTGAAGCGTAGGAGTATATACAGCTGTATGATATATTTCTCAAATTTTAGCTGGGGAAGCTAAATGTAATGGCATTTCTACCAGAAACTGAACAAAAAGGAGGAGGGAATCCAGTTTCCTTTGCAATGTCATACTAATAATGGCACCTGCATCTTGCTTGCTCAGCTTCCCTCTGAAGACATCTGCAGAGCTGCAGAGATCTAGTAGTGATAGAATATAATCTTGGAAGCCACAGAAAGAGATAGATGTTTCTGTTTATCCCACTGAGTAATTGTGGCTAATATGTAAAAAAAAAAACCAAAAAAAAACCAAAACAAAAAAACCCCACAAAACAAGCTGTATAAGTTTTGGGGAAGAGTTAAAACTTTGTTCACTCTGTTTCAAACTAAAGATGCCTCCTATCTGGTCATTTTTTTATTAGTGCATTGCCTCAAGACATTGCCCTGGTACAACTATATTGATGGATTCTGCTGGTACAAATTGTCCTTATACATGTGTATGCATTGTATAATACAAAATGGTAGCTTCAATATTTTGGCAAAAAGTCGAGACTTAGAGATAAATTCTTGTTGGATTCCTTAGGCCTACTGCCATCTGTCGCTGTAAACTGCACCTTTGCCATCAGTACCTTTCTAATGTGCTTTATATTACAGAATTTAGATACATTTGGAAAACCAGGGCTACCTAGTGTTTTGGTGTTTGACTCAGAAAAAACTTCACTTTGGCAGGGCAGGTCTCAGGTGTGCATCACTCTCCCTCTGCTCCTGTTTACCCCATTTATAATCAGGAGATATCAAGGGTGGCTATTTGAAGGTGGAGGAGCTGCAGTACCATGTAAGAGCTCTGCCAGTCTGGCTGATTGGGAAATGAAGATTCAAAGTGTTTTGTAGACCCTGCCTTAAGCTCAGTTTTCCAACTCTTTTTTCTTCAGCTGCTCTGAACCAAGATCATGCAATCTTGACCAGACCCACAACATGTGAGATTGCTGACATGAGGGCTTTGAGCCTTGCAAAGTAACCTATTTATGAGCTTTCTCTTCTTGCAATTCATAGATTTTTAACCAAAATCTCCCACGAACAAGTTAGGCTGGTTAATACTTTTAGCATAGAAAAGTATTTAGTCGCTGTTCCTTTCATGATCACTTTCCAACTGCTGTTTTCTGAATCACATGAACTTATGTCTTTAAACTTTTCCTCACAGGTCAGTTATTTCAAAATACTTAATTTTGTTCTCACCAGAGTTGTCTCTGCTTTTAAAATGTGATACCTGAAACAAGCTACCAGTGCACATATTTCTGAGTATAAAAAAGGTTCAGGTACATCTTGTGTTGTATGTGATGTTCTTTTTAGTATGTCATACAGTTTTTTGTCTTTTCCACAGTAGCTTTGTACTGAATATTTCTTTTTTTCTGAATTAGTGGTACATATCTTTTAATCTGTAGCTACATTGTCTTGTTCATTGGGACTGTTTCTTCAGTTTTTTCTTCAGGAGAACTGTCTTTTCAGTTTTTCAGGGTTGTTGAATTTTAATCATCCTCATTACAGCACTTGGATATCTCCTTGCTTGATATCATATATGCAGTTCTTAAGCAGATTTTCCTGCTCAATCACTAGAATTGTCAGTGAAACTCTTGAACTGGAATCTGATCCATCGTAGATCTTTGTAGGCCCCCACAGGATAGACATTCCAGCCTGATAGTTGCAAATGGTTAGTATTGGAGGGCTTTTACTTCCAGTCATTTGGGTGCTTTCCCATTCAGTTATTTGATTTAGAGTGTTTTGAAAGTGATACAACTACTGTCAATCTTGTCAGAGCAGTTACATTTACTTTTATTGTTGCTTCTGAACCTGCATTTCAAGTTTATGCATTTTGGCACTTTAGTTTCGTTTGTGAATAGTTTTGCAAGGAATTTCAGAAAAATATATTAGTCTGAGGTTCTAGCTGTCAAATTGCAGTAGATCATGTGATTTGTCCTCTGCCACTGTTCTCTGAATTATAACCATTTACTGTTGTATCAGGGCATGTGCATGATAGGCAGAAATCACAAGAAAGGTTTATGGAGGCCAAAAAACTTCGGTTTTGTTGTGTTGATATAGAGTTTTGTTGGCACTTGCCCTTCCAAAGAATTCTTCCATTTGAATTCTACTTGGTAGGCTGCAGGCTTATGAAGTGAGAAAAGATAGGGGTCTGTTCTGTGAACTGATGGCATGCCATGATTCCCTAAGCTCACCTCTACTCAGAACTGAAAGGCAGTCTGAGGTGTTCTTAAGTAGGCAGTGTTTTGTGGAAGGTGATTAGTAACCTTTCCTAGCAGAGTCTCCTTCATTATTCCTGCAGTGAGGTTGCAAACACATTATGATACTGTCACTGAGCTCTTGAGTCACTAAAAACATAGTGCAAGCTCTGATCTGGCCAAGCAGATAATTCTGTTTCATTATTACTGCTGAATATAGGGAAATATGTGCCAGTGTGCTGTGCCTTTGTACCCTTTTTCATGTAGTAACAATTTGTTGCATTGCTGTGTTAAAGTAAGAGGAGAAATATGTGAATGGGAGGCTTTTGCCCATGCTTGCTAATATAAAATATAACTGTTTTATTTTAAAACTAGCTAGCATGTTAGTCTTCTGTTGTGAAATGTTAGCATAATATTTAGGAATTTTTGACAGCATTAAGTCTGTCAGTGTGTGAAACGGAGTTGCTTCAGATAAAGTATCTGATGCATTGGCAGTGTTGGCCAGTTATAATGCAATTCACTGCCACAAACATAGGTCAGTGTTGGTGGTGGTTTCTCTTATCAGGTCACTGACTAGTATTTGGAACTGGAGAATAAATATTCTTGGGGAAGGGGAAGGAAATGCAGTAGCTTAGAATAAAAAGAACACAAGCATCCACTTGTGATTTTGATAATCAAAGGACTTTAATTAAAGTGCTAGTGGATAGTGGAGTTCATTATCTCTGTATTGGCATACTTCTTAATCATAAAATCTGGAGAGTTCTGTGACATTTTGCTAAATTCGTTCTGTACCTTTGATAGTTCTATTCTGTGTTGATAATTATGTTTTTAGCTCTGGATTCAGTAACAAAGCCACTGCTCATCCCAAGATAAAGTTTGTCATCTTCACTGAATAGCTTTCAGAAGAGGTTGTAGATACGCTATTAATGTCTCACCTTTAGTTAGGAGGTATTATGAGAGTAAGATTTTTATCCTGGAGAGGGGGTGCACAGAAACTGTGAGTATAGTGGTCTCACAGTCGTCTTACCACTAGAGGGCTTATTTGTATAACAGTGAGGATTGTTCTGGAGGAGGGTGCCTTGAGACAGCTTTCTGATGCTTCATACAATCCAAGAAAAACAGATGGAAGTGTGACGTTCAGAGGATGGATATCAAACTACAAAGTCAAGAATATAATGAACTAGCTAGTTCCTCTAAATTCCAAAAATTAAATAAGAAATGGTATCTCGTCTACAACTAAACATAGAGGCTGATTACAAGGAACAGATTGGAGAAAATAAATTCAAATATCCTGTCGAATTGTGTGTCTTAAGGGTTTTGCTGTTCATTTGCTGCTAAAAACACTGCTTTGACAGAGCTATGCATTTCTTGGACATCAGTTGCATTGTCTTGGTTTCTACTTTTCTTTGGATTTTCTTCACAGCTGAACATTTCTTCATTTTTGCAGTCATGCTAGCGTGCGTGTTTCCTTGGGAATCTGCTTAGTACGGAATGTGCCTGATTCACAGTGCCAAAGAGAATCCCAGTACAAGTGTCCTCTCTTTCCTCTTCATAAAGCATGAGTTGTAATGGCAGAATATAACATCTCTTTTGGCACTTTCCAAGAGTCTCTCTTTTGTTTTGAAACATTGCTTGGCAGTTGCTTGGCTTGTCAGTACAGAATCTGTGGAGACAGCTTTCCCAAAAACTGCCACTAGCTTTGGATTTTTGCCTGCATATGCGCTTCAATTAATTTTTGCAAAACTGGAGTTCTTGGTCTGAGTCTCTTTTGTTTAGATACTGCAAATTCTATTTAATGGTTCTTGAAATGTGCAGTTGTCATTCTGAGTTTTATGTCTGTCATGAGATGGTATGGAATCCCTAATAAAGACAGTGCAGCTTCATATTTTCTCATTAATCTCTAGATAAACTGTGGTGTGGTATTTTGGTGGTGGTGTTGTGGTGGGTTTGGGGTTTTTTTATAAAAGGTACATACAACTTTGCAACAAAACAGTTGATTCTATATATTGGAGCTCTTGCTGGTGCTGGAAATAATTACACAATGGACAGTTTAAAGGAAAATTTGACAGGCTATCCCCTTAAAAGAAATTTAAGGCAAAATTTTGTATTTTGGAAGACATACACAAAAAGGTGTAGTTGTCTAGTTTTTATGTCCAGTTTGTTCACTCATGTTTCTTTTCCAGAAAAAAAAATCTCTTTTTAAGTCTAATATTCCACATCACTACAAAACTATATTTCTGTGCAGATAATACTTTTCTCATTGGTGTAGTGGTTTGGTATCACAATACTGTGACAAACAAGTGGTGGCATGTATCACATTTCCGCTCTAGTTTGGCTGGTAATAGTTGTAGATAGATTTGGTTTTTTCTGTTTCCTCTTCCTGTTCCCAACTGTTTTCAAAATCTGTAGACAACAGTGACTTCTCTCATAAGTATCCCTGACAGCTGTAAGACCCAGATGCCAAGTTCTGCCTCGCAGGCCTTGACCTGCTTTTGGGCTTCTTTTCTGGTCTTTTGGCTGGCTCCTCTGCTTGTTGCTGGGGCAGCTGCAGAATCATCTCTGGAGCCGATCGATGCAAGGCTGGCTCATTCGGAGTGTGACTCGTTGTTGTCAATGCCACTTCTCTTAGACTTAGCTCAGGGAGAATTATGTTTATGTTTTTAATATATTCCAAGAGCAAGAATTCTTAAAATTCTCAAATTACTGTGATTACAAACACTGACTTCTTAAATTATCTGACTGTAAATAGAAAGTTTAGTTCTGCTTTTCTTAGAATGAAAAACAGTCTGAATATTAGTACAAGGCATAAAGAACAGTAATTCTCCATCCCTCCATGTTTTTGTTGGCACCAGCTTTCTGGATAAAAAGAGTGACGGTATTTTCATTGTATCAAATATTTCAGACTTTTAAAGAGCAGGTTTGTCTGAGACATGTTTAAAATGTCTTAAAAGGAATGTGCTTACAATTTGAAGAATATATTGAATATCTGTTACCTATTCATGGATTCAGTATCAGTAGCTATGCATGAAGGGTGTCTAATCTGGTTTGGAAGAGTCTCAGTAGATTATTAGAGGGAAGAGGAGAAGCAAATGTGTCAATACAGGATGCAGGGCCAGGTGGTATGTCTCGAGCTTGTTTTAGACAACTGGAATTTGTGAAAAGGAAACAATTGAATTTTTTTTCTTTTTTAATGTCAGCAAAAAGAGACGTTTTAATGCCCAGCAAAACTACTGAAATTTAGTATCACTGAAGTCCATCTTAAAGTAAGAAAATACCAGTAAATGACCATTGATGCTAGAGGTGAAGCACTATCAGTGTCTTTACAAAAACTAAAAAGCAGGACCAAAAAATCCAGTGAGGATTACATGTTGCACGTTGACAGAGGGTGTGCAGGGTTTTAAGGAAAGCTGCTGTAACTAGATAAGCATACGGAGAGGTTATCTGAATGCCTGTGATTGTATTTCAGGGCAGGAGACAAATACAGATGGAGCTTACAAAACAAAGATACTAACTTGCTAAATATCTCCAGAAATATACACTATGATTTGCACAACTTAATTAATTCCATGATGTGGGTAGTTTTTAATTTTTTTACTACTTACAGTGTAAACATTAGTAACAAAAAAATAGAATAAACTCAATATTGTAAATTCAAATGTCAAGATTTTATTCTAAGTAATTCAGAGCTGATTTAGTGCTAATGATTTGTGTCTCTTATGAGTATACAGGTTTGCAAGACCTTGAGTGTTGCAACTTAACACACTGACAGTTTTCTTTCTATTAGCCAATTGTAAGTATATGTTCCCAAATTAAAATTCTGTCCAGACCTACCTCCAGTTCTGAAATGTTCCCTTAATAGCCTAAGCCTTCATCCTCTGCCTTCTCGAAATCTTTGAACATGGTTTCAGGTTTTGATTCTCTGTGTTGGTGCATATTTGAATCTAGGTTTCAGCTCTGTTTATGGAGACATGTAGCAGAACACTGGCTTTGTTTTGCATAGAAGAGGTCTCTTTACCATTGATTGCCATGAAGGCTGGGCATTCTTTGAAAACTTTGCTGGTGTCTGAGATATGAGGGGAATGTTCCTTTGTTTAAAGGGATTTTTTTATGGTAGTTGTGCTGCTTCATCCCAGTGTTATTGCCTCCTGCTGCCTACCGAAGAGCATTGGCAGCCATTTCCAAATGTGTGCTTTCCTAACTGTATATAAACTTTTCTACCACTCTGTGCGTGTGTGTGCTTTTTGGAGGTTTTTTTGGTCATTGCACATTCAAGCTCCCAGTGAGCTTGAAGCCATCCTGGCTGTGTGCAGATCTATTTTTACCTGATAATTGGTTTTCCTGCTTGAAGGATTCACACATTGTACATGAAGGAACTAATTTGCCTGTTCCCTGCATAGTGTTTTTATTTCCTGGTGAATTGCCCTGCTGCTTGACAAAAATGGTTTATTTTAGAATATTAGCTGCAAATACTTCAAATCTACTATAGTGTGTCTGAAAGAGAAAAAAATAAACACTTTGTGAATGGGATAATCACCAAGTTTGATAATTGCAAAATGCTTCCTTGTGTGCATGCAGAACAGAATGTTCACTGTAAGAGCGTTTGACTTTTATGCAAAAATAATCCACTGATACATGATAATGTATTCTTAAAATTGGTTTAAACCAAAATTAAATTTCAGTATTTGGAGTTAGGAAACAGAAGTTGATGGATGGGGGTTTTTTACCAGAGCTAAGCAATAGTCCATGTATTGGTGGAAGGAAAAGGAAGAATTGAAATTCCTTATTTATCTAACTTAGATAATGGAACAAGTATAAATGTCTTGTTTGGGATGTGGTCAGTTTTCTTCAGCTAAAAGCTGTCTTCTTCCATAGAACAGAACACCTGCCCACTGTTATGAACATTATTGACCTATATCTCTGGCTCACTTCCCCCAGCAATAAGTCTGTAGGCACATTTCTGTTTTTCTGGATCTCGTTGCATCTTTCCTCTCATGTTTTTCCACTCCTTTGTCAGAGGCAACATCCGTACTAATCTGTTGTGAGAGTACTCCTATATCCATATCAGTCAAAAGGAGTCGTTTAAGTCATGTATACTTGCATATCTAATTTGAAACGCATCCGGGATTGGTGAAGTTGTGTAAAGGTTGTCTTGGAATAACTAGCTGAAAAATATTTCCATATATTCTTAGGAAATTGCTATAAGAAAAAGTTGGAGAATGCTAGAACCCTTAAATGCATAGAAAATGCATAGTTACCATCTAGTGAGGCATATACATTGCATGGTCCAGGTAATTTGCGTGATGTTAATGCTTGGGAGTAGGCAGGCATAAGCAGGATAGTGAATGTGATGTGTCTTCTAGATTAATTATCAGAGTTGAAGTTTGCTGTCACATGGAAGTAATTTATTACAATGCCTTTTCATATGTGCCATTATTTTGTAACTTTGCATCAGATCTTCATATGCGGCACTTTGACAATGTATTTATTAAAGATGCAGTTTGATCATAGCTTTGAATTGAAACTTCCATGTGTTCAATGCAAATACTTGAAATATTGGGTCAAATGAATACACCACCACTAAAGCATTCTGCAGTTCCACTTTCAGTATCAGGATGATACTGATCAGTAAAAACCTATTTGTGAAAGGTCCTGTGCAGATAGGTCATGTTTGTGGTGAACAAAAAGGGGAAAAATAGTTTGTATAGATAAGTCATGTTTGTGGTGAACAAAAAGGGGAAAAATAGTTTGTTCAGTTCTGCTTAAGAATAGTTTTTCAACCTGTTTTTCCCAAACGGATAATCTTTCATTTCCCATTTAAAATTGTGAGCATTATGTTAAAACTCTTAATTTGGTTGCATAATTGATATTATTCCAAAGTACCATACTAATGTTAGTTTAAATAAACTGAAAAAGAAATCTGTAAGACAAATGTAAATATTTCCAAGCTGATAGTTAATTAGCCAAGTTAATAAAAAGGAGAGGTAGTATGTTTACAGCCTGTTAACAAAGTGAAAATATAGCAAGTGGGATTAAAGAGCCACTTTATGGGACAGAGGTAATTATGAAAATGGAGTTCATAATGGGAAAGATAATTTTATAGTCCATGTGTGAGTTATCTCCCTAAAATATAAACTAGAAGGGTTTTTTTAAATTGTATCTTCCATTTTTTTTAATTTTATAAATGTTTTCTCAATAGATTTTTTTGGTATTTAAAATTTTTGAAGTGAACAATGCACATCCATTACTGCACTTGTTCTGAGTGGTGCTTGCCTCCACAAATACAGAACATCTTCTTCTCCAGTAGGGTTGAAAGGAAAAGTTAATGCATTGTCATAGAAACATATTCTTTTTGAGGGTACTAAAGATGATAATTCAAAACAAATTAACAAGCTTTTGAAGGTTTTGTCTGTTATTTCATATAATAATTTCTATAGTGTTCTAATATGAAAAAAAATCTTGGGTTTTTTTTGTGGTTTTTTTTGTTTAATGTGTTCTCATGTATGTTAATTTGTTGTAGCAATTGTTCTTTAACTATTTCTCTTGCATGAGTGTCTCTGACTCCTTCCTGGAATACCTTTGGATATTCCTAATTAACTGTATACACTTATAACTGTGGTCCACATCAGATAGCTAGAATATGTATCAACAAGATAGTGACTTGGGTTTATGTTAGACAGTTTGTACATCCAGTAATAGAACATCATTAGTTATCTTTGCTTACAGTGTTGCACTGCACAAGATTGTTCGTAATCTTCGGTCAGTAGAGAGATTTTTTTTTTTTTCTTGCAAATAGAGTACCTCATAGCTCTTTCTCCAAAATAACTTGGAAATGCAAGATGTGTAAGAATATATAGTTAAGTGAAAGCAGCTTGTAGAATTAAGTTTGTTGCAATGTTTCTTTTTAAATAGCTTGAATAAATCAAAATGTTGCATAAATCTGTACCTACAAAAAGAATATTGAAATGAGAAAGAGATAAAGTTTTACTAGAGAACTGCCGCTACCTCAAAACTTAGGATAGATGTCTCATTTCTATTTTGGATGACCTGTTCAGGGTTTTGTTGTTGTGTTGTGAGGGATTTTTTTTTTTTTTTGTTTGAGGTTTGGGATTTTTTTGTGTGTTTTGTTTTTTAGTTGTTTGTTTGGAGTTTTTAGTTGTTTGTTTGGGGTTTTTTAGGATTTTTGGTGGGTTTTTTGGTTTTGACTTTCAGCCTAATGGAAGTTAAAATGGTACATTATTTGGTTCATTAATTATACTGTTACGCTCCATGAACTAAAATTCTAGCAGGCCTTCAAAGCAACCTCGTCTGTTCTTGTACTAGAAATAAAAATATTGGGTAGGAATCATACTGGAGTAATCCTAGTAATATGAATGTCCATGTTATCTCATAGTGGTGTCACTTCTGGGTTAGGCAAGCTCTAAACATTTATAATATGCATTCCATTGTTTTGGAGGTTGCCCTTTCTCCCTGCTGATTTACCAAGGTACTCAGAACTCCAAACAGTTTCTGCTTGTTTATCATAGAGCTTTAAATTCTGTCTGTGTTAGCATTTTAAAAGTATTCAGGAACTTGATGACCTTTAGAAATTCCTTGGTATTGTTTGGGAGATGGGGATTTTAGTCCATATCAGCATTCAATTGTTAAATATATTTGAATTCTGATAACTTTTGAGTTTTATAGAATGCACTAGAAGGGGAAAATAATGGCATGAAACAGCCCCAAACTGTTTCAGTCCAGCAGAACTGTAAAATTAGTTTCAGGAATATTTTTTGGTAGAATTTTTGAAAAACAAAGGCAGATTATTACACCTTTTCCTTTTGTGCCCCTTAAGATATAATCGATCATTTGCATTCCTGCCCACAGATGTTTCCCCAGTGACAGGATGTTTGGGCTGCAGGAAATAAACTCATTGAAAGTTGACTTAAAATAACCCTGACATGTAGCTCTTTATGAACAGTGATAACATAGGTGTGATGCCAGAATAAGGAAAATAATGATTATTCTCAATGGAGAAGAATGTATCTGTAATGACTTGAAATAAGAGTCATCAGAGAACTTAAACAGTTTTCACTTAATACTGACAATTTTTTAAATACTACACAGAAAAAGACTCATTTCATTGTTACCATAGGCACATTGGCTTGCAGTGCAGTAAAACTGAGCTGCTGATCCGTTCAACCAGTAAGGCATTTTAAGTGAAGAAAAATGTTTTTGGGTTGAAGTTTGTAGTGATCCTGCACACATTGCAGTATTAGCTCAGCATTTAGGGAAATCGCCTAAGCCCAGATAAATGTTCTGACAAAGCCCAGTGTTCTGTTTCACTTTCCATTTGCAGGCATGTTTTCTCCTTTTGAGTTAAAGTACGTGGGAAAATGTGTAATGATAGGTTTAGAATTTGGTACAGGGCAATTAATTTATTTCTTCTAATTATCTATTATGTGCTCATCTTGTGGTAAACAATGAAGTTCTTGTGAACTTAGAATACTCTGCTTTTATAATACATCTAAGATACTATTTTAAATCCCAGCTGTGGGAAGCAAACTTTGGAAAAAAAATTGCAGAAGCAGACAGGATGTCATTTGCTCTCCTTTTCCTCTCCTTGACACTGAACTGGCTCTGCAAGTCTCCTGTGTATACTCAGAAGTACTTTGAGCCAAATGTTTCAATATTTATATCACATGCAAGCAAACAAAAACAAAACTGGCAAAACAACAGAGATGGGAACCCCAGCGGGGTTAATTTAGCTTCCTCTGCAGTTCAGATTTAATGTATTTATTTATTAAAGCACAGTTTGCTCTTCTTATCTTAACATCTAGAAGATACTTTCAGAACAAAATCATGGTTGTGCAAGTCCATCCATTTTTAAAGGAACCTAATGATGAGACGAGAGTTGCTAGGTTTAATCAGTGCTGTCAAAGTTCTTTTGAAATAGTTGCTAATAGTTGTTACTGTTTTGGGGGTTTTCAAGATGCTGTTATGGTGAATACAGTCAGGGATGCACTTTATGTATAGAGCAGATTTTAGGGTTAGAAAACCATTTTGATGTAAACAGTTTATTTGGTCTGTTTCCTTCTAGCAGTGATGCACAGTGATCAGGCTGCAAGGAATAATTGATATGTTTTCAATTATGTTTTTCAAAATGTTTAATGAATTGAAAGACTAAGGCTAAGATACAGATACAACCTCTGGTGTGAGTGGTCCTGAAGAAGCAGTTTGCTTAGAGGTATGCTGTGGGAAATGATCATTACCCATTTGTCTTTTCTTTGTCACTCCTTCCAGAGACAGGATGTTGAATGTTTCTATGCTGTGTTCTCAGCAACACAGTAGCATTTATTTTCATAACTGTCTAAAAGCAACTTTTAATATTTTTTTCACTTTTGAAACCACTATCAAAGGGGCAGAGTGAGAGAAGGGCTAGTCTGAGGAGACCCAGAAGGTGAGGGCAAAGATATGGCTTCCCCACAACTAGTTATCTGGATGAGCTGCAGTCAGGAGATCATCCACTGCTGTCAGCACTAGCTTTTTCAGTGTGTATTGTCCTAGGCAGGGCCAGGGTTTTTTTTCTTGGAGAGTTGTACAGACAGAACGAAAAAATTGCACCTATTTTGGTGAGCAGAAACAGTCAGAAGAGGAACAAACTTGGAGGGAAGGACAAGAAGCCACGCAAATCATCACTGAGCTTTTGCAAGAGCAGCTGCCTTTCCCCAGACAGTTGCACTGAGTAAAAACTGAGCACCATAGGTTTGATAAAGCCTAAGCACTGGTGCAAAGTGTCTGATGACAAGGGAAGAAGCATAATGTGCGTAGTGAGAAGCATCTGAGGACTGAAGAGAATTTAGACTATCTGGGGAAAGGCTGAGGTTGCTTGGAGATGATAGAATCTGAGTAGGATGCTGTGCGGAAGCATCGGGTAGGAAATCTTTATGAAAAGTTGTGGAGTTTGCATTTTCTTACATTTAGCTCTGAATTCCTCAAAATGTGTGAGGCTCCTCTTGAGATCTCAAATAACACGCTTTCAAGCCATTTTCTCAGTCTCTGGTGTCTTCTTGACTTTTGAACTTCTTTGGTATGGCTCTGTTGCTATTTCTTGTCAATAACAAACTTGGCAGCTGTGGTCCACCGTGTTCCTGAAGTCAGAGGGGCTGGTACAAGAATAGGTTGTCACAAAAACTGCACAAAGTACTTAGAGCAGTTGCTCAAATAATGTTCTGTATTGCATCATGTGGATGTGCACTGCTTCTTTAGGTATGTTTATGTGCTGAAAAATTATGCAAGTAGTGATTTGAACAGTTAAAAATACTGTTTGGAAAACCTCTGGTGGTCTCTCCCACTTATCTATCTGAAGGAATATTCAGTAATAGAGAAAACAATTTATGGTTACATGTGATAACATAATTCCCTTGTACATCTAAAAGTTTTTATTTAAAAATAGATCACTGGTGTAAATGTTTGAAAGCATTAAATTGTGTTAAATACTGTCAGATGTCTACCTAACAGTATGTATTTCTCTGTAGTTTGACAATGACCTTAGGGAAGGAGAAACTTCAAAAAAGGGTAGGTAGTGGTTAAGAAAACTGGACCTAAACAGAATGGACAGATGCTTACTGTGACCATGTTTGGTAGCTTATGTCTGAAAAGACATGAAAAGAGATGATTAATATTACAGTGGAGTTACTCTTTGTCAGGTATCACTCCGTAATAAATGATATTCCTGTGATTTTCTCTCTACTTGTAGCAGCATAAACGTATGAGTGAATGAGGACTCTTGGTTTGGTTTAGAAAGGAAAAATCCACATGGAAATAGCATTAGAAACAGTGAACTGCCTTTTAGAATGCTTGGCCCTTTCTCCTGTACCTGATCCTTCAGTCTCTGTAGTGCATAGCGCAGGGTAAGGTTGGAAAATACACATGGCCTTCTTGGGTGTGCAGTGAAGAGAGGGGTGTGTTGCTGAGTGTTTGCTCGGGCTGAAGAGAATGCTGTAAAATATTCTTTAGCCAGAAACACGGTGATCTTTTGCAAAGCCTGGTAAGTCAACTGATACTGCTAAAACATGCACTCATAAATACACAGACATTCATTCCAAAAAGAAATCTTTAACCTCTTATTCAGCTGCCTAAAGTACATTTTATTTTAGGGTAGGTAAAAATGTTATATAGAAAATTACTGTGCTTTCATATATAAACTGAAAATTTTGAACTGAAAAATTGCTGCCTACCTTGCAGACAGCCTAAAATTAAATTCATGCTTCTGTTCTTACCAAAACTCTATTTACAGTAATTACTCCCTCTAATGTTGTTCCGTGGTTTTTGTTGAAGCTCTGTGTTCTGTTCTACCTTTCATTGTGGAGTTGGACTTCAAGCCTAACTTTACTTCCCTTCCTCCCTAGGTGTCCAAGTGACCGCTGCCTTTGTTTTGTTTTTGTGGCTATTTCTCTATACAGTGCTTATGTCTTAGCCCTCAGACCTTATCTAATTTATTCAAAGAGACAAAACTCTCTCCTTCAGGTTAAACAGTGTTTTCCCAGGCTGTTGGAATGAATGCTTCATAACTTCTGTTCCTTCTGAGTGTCCGGAAAGGCCTAAGTTCCTTGCCTTCATTAAATCCGTGGAGACAGATCTAATATACTGCTTTCTTAGCATTTGATTGTTGTGGTTACACTTGCTCTACTATGCACAGGAGTGTTACAGTGAGGGATCTGGAAATTATCAGGGCTCTGCAACAGCCATGCTGGCTGTTGGCATGTCTTGTCTAAAATTCCTGTTGTATTGCCAGAGATGTGGCTGAGTGTCTAGTGAAAAAGAAAGGAGAATGAGCTTTGGGAGTGGTAGCTTATGCTATCCGTGGTGAATAGTCAAAAGAAACAAGGCCTTACGTGTGGCATCACCTCCTGCTTTAGAGTGCATGTAGTACGGGTTTGTTATAATAGGCAAAAGTCTTTCATGAAAATGTTTAAGTCATAAACTATAATATTTCAGTCTCTGACGGTGCATTAGTTACTTTTGTTTAGAAAATGTACTGCTATTGTACAGACTTTCCAACGGATCTATTTACATGTGTGACGTAATTCAGACTACTCGTATGTACTTCTTAAAAGCTCAACTTGTATATGTATGACTTTTTCAGATGATTTTAGCTCCAGAGCTTCATAGGATGACTTTTTTTTTTTCTGCTTCAGAACTGTACTGCCTTTTTCCTTTGGAAGCTAAACATTAAGATCTGAATGATGCATTCATGACATTTGTTGCTGAAGTAAACATGGGCAGAATGTCAGGCAAGACTCTTGTGTGATATTTGGAGGAACAGAGAAGAAAATGAATTGTTTTGAGTCTATTTTGTGAACAGTGGAGGGGGCAGTCTCTTAAAATCACTCACTCTGCAGGTTACCTGTCAATTAGTTGTAGTTTTCAGAAATAAAAAACTGCAAATTTGTTAGTTTCATTGTTTCTTTCCTTTCTAAATAGAGCAATAACAATTTAATTTCCGTATTTGGGATTTTGTTTTGAAAAAGGAGCTAGCCAGAGAGGAAGTTGAAAGATATTAAAATATTTGATTATTTTAAGTAGTGGAAGTGTTTATATGCTTCTTACGTAACACAGCCAGCACTGTCAGCCTGGAACTTTTCTACCTTTATTACGTTCTTGGTTGATTTCAACTACTGGGAAACTGCTGAACTGACAGATGAGAATTTTTTAGTTTAACTTTTTTACCAAAACAGCAGTAAAACTTTAGTCTCAGTAATGACAAACACAGTTTAAACCTAATTTTGTGTCTTGGAATGGTGCTTTGATGAGCTTCACCTGGGTTTTGTCTTCACTCTTTGCTTTAACTGCCTATGCATTAATTCAAGAAAAAAATTATTGTGAGATGTGTATCTATAGCTTTAGGTCAAATGGTTCAATGTTCTTCTCTAAGAAGAGAAGAACATTAAAATACAGAAATAATTTGGCATAAGAGCTAACTTATGCCTTATTAACAGCTACATGGTTATTTTACAGTAAAGTATGATTGCTTCATCCTGTTTAAGAAGATTATCTTCTTTTTGTTTTTAAAACTCTATCACTTCTCTGGGCTAAAGATAGAAGGAGGAGTATTTAAATTTCTGATTATACTGTAAGGCTGTGTGAGAGCTTAGTAGAAATTTAGATGATTTTAATAAATAGTCTACAGAATCAAGTGCATTTACCCACTTCAATGTTACTCCTTTACCAAATTGATAATTTACAAATGGGTCTTATTCTGGTAGGTAAAAGTGGCTAATGGATGTGACGAGCTTCATGGATTTTTTTAATGGATCATGCTCTGCTTTCAAAAGTAGACCAGCTTTGAGCTTGTCAGTCTTTGCAAAGATCCAAGTAACTCTGTCCCATGCACACACAAATACAGTGTTAAAATCTGAATTATCCTTAGCAGTTAAAAAGTTAACTTTTAAATAGCTTTTCCATTCCAAATGTATCAACCTTTGGGGATTAAAATGAGTGCACTGAGTGAACATGCGTGGATATCCCTGTTCATGTGTTGCTGCACCTAGGGCTTGTGCTTGAGAGATGGCAATCATTGTATCACCCAGCAGTGCAGTAAGAATTACATACACTCAGCATTTCTACATGGTGCTGCTGATAGTGAGTTGTACCTATTTCAATCTGAAAAAAAGAGTTCATGCCATAGTTAAACAGGATGTTTAAAGAGAGATAATAGATAACAAGTTTGGAAAAGGAAGATATGTAAATCAGAGTTATATATGGAATAATCTACGTCAGCCATCTGTTTGTGTTACTGTTTACTTATTGTTGCCTCTGAATTTAAGGAAGTTATCCATAGGAAGGTTTAGTGAAGGTTTTGTGGGAAGTTTTAACAAAGGAATGGGGAATGTGGATAAATGTATGGACTACTATGAAACCAGGTCCTTCAACAAAAAAAAGAGGGCCTAGTTTGATTTCACAAATACAGATAAGGCTGTTGAGATGTATACATTTTAATTTCTGTACAACTCTGCAGTGCTAAGTGGCATTTAAAGTATAGCTGAATAGCTAAATTAAACACCCTTGCATTTATTCCTCTTTCTCCTAGACTCTGGTAGCTAGCTAGTAGAATTTTTTTTTCCATTTTATTTTTTTTTTTTTTACCCATACATAAATTCATGGCAAAAAGGGAGGATAAATGGTTACTAGAAAGCCCAGGTCCAGACCAAGATCTTTATATAGCCCACAGGTATACTACAGTGTAGAGACTAGCTGAATTAGCCAAGAGAAAATAATTAATAAAATGTTCTTGTTTATCTGAACAAAAGCAGTTTTGCAGATTGCTGGTTTCTTGAAAGGAAATACAACAGAAAATACCTGGGGGTCTTACGTCCTGTGACTTCAGTGCATCTTTATGATCCGGATAGTAATTTGTAAACTGTTTAGGATATGCAACAAGTAATTTATGCATGCATTAGATTAATTTCTTGGATTGCTAATAGTTATATTTTTTGAAATGGTAATAATACAACCTAAAATTGTTCAAGTATATAATTAATGAATAAATGGAAAATACTTGCAAGAAAAACATTAGTGTGTCTAGAACTGTTTATAGCTGTTTAAGAAAATGAAGGCTGAGTTCTAGTCCATATGGAAAGGGAATGCTGCTAGTCTGTTTAAACAGTGCCTAACAGTTACATTGGCCAACCTCTGGAATTGTGCAATGAAAGTATCTCCTGGGATTGAACAATTCCAGATGTTCAATCATTTAGTGTGTGTGTCCTTTTATGGTGTTATTTCTATGACTGATTTATTCCATAAAACTGTTCTTGAGTTCTGAGTGAGGTATGGATGAGGACTAGCACAGAATGCCTTGAACATGAAGATGCAACACTTTGTGGTGCCCAGGGTGAGAGACTTACTTCTGTGGCTAAATTCTCTGGGCAATTATCTTCACTTAACTCACAGAGATACTGTGATGCTTCATGTATCAAATACTTTTATGCTGTTTCCATTATTCTTCTTCTGCTAAACCAAGAAGAATGGAAGAGAGTTGTGTAATGTCTTTTTGGAGTCGTGTAATGCAATTTTCAATATAGACCTGAATGAATTATTCAAAGTTATCCCCCACTTCCAAAAGGAAAGGATAGCTCAATTTCTCATAGGCATTTTAAGGAGGCTCCTTGATGGCTTTATGCAAATTCCAAGTATTTCATAAAAATTTGTCTATGAAATCAGTTGTTCATGGAAACAGCAGATTACTGTTTTCATTCACATATGTGTTATTTCCTGTTTTTGATTGCTGTCTGAATCTTCCATTCATCTATGAAAACAGAGTCAGGTTACTAGAGCTAAAAATAAAATATCTTCACAAATTGTTGCTGCTTGGAATACCACCTGAATTCTTGTAGGGAGTTCCTTTTTACATTTGGGTTTTTTTCCCTTCTGATTGCATATTGAAACACATTCCTGTGTGTCTCATGAGTTGTTCTCATTCCAAAGGAGGGAACTAGTTAAATTTCCATTTTATTGCTTCTCAAGTCACCTAGGCAGCTAGCTTGATCTTCTTTCCAGTTAATCCTAGAATGGGAGTATAAAATATCTCATAATTTAGGAACTGACAAAAGAAAGGCTGTTGTGTTAATCTCATGCCTTTTAGAGCATCACAGGTGCATATCCACAGTAGAGGTGCTTATCCAGTCACATTTTTCTCCTCCTTGAAAAGTTTGCTTATTCTGTATTTTACTAACTGAAGTTCAGAAGACTGTTAAGTAGTGTTGAATCCCTTGGCTTGTTAAAATTACTTCGGGGTACAACTAAATATTTATTATGCAGCAGCCTATTAACAGCATAAAGCTATATGATTAATTAGTTTCTTGTGTTAACCTCCTTAAATCCCATATAAGCAATCCTTCATTTATTTATTTTTTTAAATGTATATTAATGTTATATGAACTCATAGAATTTTAATTTAGGCCATTTTCTAAGCCCCTCCAAAGTAACTTCATTTTACAAGGGCTATATGATATCTACTGGAGATTGACATCATCTCGAATGGTTTGATCAGTTTGTCTTCCTTTGTTGCTTTGTCTTTGTACTGAGCCCTTGAAGCAAAGGTGGGCTACCTGTACTCAGGTTCACAGATCATTATAGGAAGTGTTTTATCTTCTGTGTGAGTGCTCTCTGCAGATTTGATGTCCTTTCTTTGAAGTTCTTTTCAAATACATTGAAAAACTTGGCTCCTTTTAGAAGGTGATAAGCAGAAGCAAAAAAGGACAACAAAAAATTCCACTGCTTCCATTACTCAGGAGCTACCTATTTCAAAATAAATCTGTTTGGCCCTACAAAATTCTAGAATTGACTGAAAATCCTCTTCTTGTGAAGAACTGACTTTTCACAAATTGGTGCAGCACAGGGTCTGCTGTTTTTCTTCTCTAAACAGCAAATACAATCTGCATCGTCAGGCTTTTTTTGTGATAACAGAATTTCTAGGTCCTGTATCTTATTGACAAATTGATATAAAACATAAGTGAAATGCTAAACTTATTTTGGAGTAATTTATGAGGAGAGCCTTTGAATCCTTGACCTGATTGTTCATTCTGCTCTTATCCCAGTGGTTCATATCCGCTGCCATAATTTTCAGTCTGTTCTCACAGCTCATGTCAGGGAAAAGACAATTTATTTCAGTGTTAATTAGGTGATTTATGTCTTTTGAAACATAAGAAGTCTGATTTCTAAGAGTTTATTATGTTATTATTCTTATATCTTTCCTTTTTTTTTTTTTTACTCTTCACTTTGAAGTAAAGAGAACATAGGCTTTATACATTTGGTAATTCTTTAGTTAGTACCAGTGTGCTGATCTGTTGAGGCACTTTCAGCTCATCAAATGAAAGAATGTTCCTTTGCTATTACAGTAGAACTACAAAGATTGCCAAATGACATTTGCACTTGTGAAAGTACTACACATAAGTTTTGCAAAATGGGTATCTTGCATAGAACAGTTTATGCGCAGAAAAAATATTGTTCAGGTAATAGTAATTTATTTGTATTGAACATTTCTAAATATGTCAGATTTTAAAGCCATAAAACCCCTCAAGTTTTCTTAACACTGATATGAATTTCATTATGTTTTCAGTTTTTGTCTCTTAAAAGTTTGAGCTGCTAGTATATTATCTTTAAAAAAAAATCCAAAACCCTCAAAACAATTGATGAAAATTATGCTTTCATGTACATAAGTTGCAAAGCATAAATTTTGCCGTTTAAGAAAAGAAAAATTACCTATTTTGCATTTGACCATCTTCAGTTTCTTGTCCTTCATTGCCTCCCTAAATTTAAGACCCTTCCATTCTCTTTGATGTCTCACTTGTGTACTTTAATCAAATTACCCTTTAATTTTCTTGGTAAATAAAAGGATTTTTATTGTTGCTTAGGCACCACAGGGTTTTTTCTGAAATTATTTTAGTTTCCTTCCAAATCAAGATCTGAATATTCTGATCAACAATGGTTCATGTGCTGCTATAGAAAAGGTACAACCATACTTAAGATGGTATCCTTGAGCTCTATCATATATCTCATTTTTAGGCGTTTTTAATTTATATGATGCTGTTTAATCAAAACTTTCTGTAAATTCAAGTCACATGTTTTCAGATGTTCTGTTCTATATCAAAATTATTTATCAATCAAGTTCTATAGTATTCTCAAGAAACAATTTTATGCTGATGCAAGTTGATTGGCATTAATTGTTGGTTGTTAGTGGTGACAAGAACTTTTGATTGAGGTGTAAACCAGGTGGTGATGGTGTAAACCTGTGTTGTGTTCTGTGTCTGTATATCAAATTCTCCTTGGGGTACTTCTGTTTGTATATGCATTTTTTCTGATCTTCCCTAGTTAGCACAGTGTGTCGTGAAAACAAACACGCTACGTAGGAATGAAGACATTCAGGAAACTTAATTGTGGTTATAAATATGTGGGGAAAAAAGGTTTCTGTTGCAGAAACAAGACCTGGTTTAAGAACTGAGAACCATAACAGAAATGGTCTTCTTACTGTTCCATTTGGCATTCATGAGTTTGCAGGCAAAGGGGCTCTGAGACTGGGTGGGATTCTTTATCTTTAGGTACTTACTATTGTGATGGCCATACCAAGTTTACTATTCTAAGTGTGATATAACTGTGCTCTCCAATGGATGTAGGACTCTTACTCGTGATGTCATTATTGAATGTGGTGTACTGTTGACAAGTCCTTGATTTCACTTCAAATAGTTTAGCCTCCTCTAATATGCCATTGTATAAGCTGTAGCATTTTTAGTTTTGTGGGTTTTATTAACTTGGAAAGATGCTAAAAAGAAGACTACATTGGTATTGAAGTGGATTATTAGAAAGTCCATAGAAATATAGCAAAAACTGAAATAGCTGGAAATTGTAAGTTTAAATTTATCCATGACTGGGATCCTTTTATTTTTTTAAGACCAATTGAAACAATTGTACTGGGATGTGTGGCAGGGAGAACTTACCCTGAAGCCCCAGAAAGGAATCAAAAAGACCAAACAATTCTAGTTCTCATAATTTTCTAAGTGCCGGAATGGTGTTGATGCTGTGAGCATAATTTTGATACTCTATTTCCATTTCAATTATGTGCTAAATTTTCTTCCATTTAGTTCAATGTCAACACAATAGAAGAATATGTTCTTTATGGATATGAAGCCATTAGTATGAGTTAAATAAGTGAGTTAAATAAGTGGAGATTTGCTTTGAGTTGTGTTTAAAAGAAGGAAAAAAACCAGATTTTTTTTTTCTCTCTTAGCTTAAACCCTTTTCGTTTGTTGCATGACAGGGTAGCAGGTATATGTGTCAACATAACCAAACTCCAAATGCCTGTTACATTTCAGCATTGTTCAGAAGCTCTTATATAGTATTTTAGAACTAATGTGCAACTTCTCAAGAAAGTTGCTCTTTATATATTGTATGGTAGTTATGTTTTCTCTTTCAGTACATTTTTTCACTAGGATTTCTTGTTAAAAAGATAACTAATATGACATTGTCAATAGTTCAGTTTATTCTGTGCACACAAAGCAGGACTGTCTGGAGGTGGCTATTCAGCATCCCCGTAGGCTCAGGAACCTTGGACCAGTCTCTTTGATAACAGAGAGATCAATGCTGCTGCTGAAGCTGTTGAGTGTGTTCAGGCTGTAATAATGTCTGAACCATTAATTACCAGTAGAGTTCCAGAAGCACATTGTATGAAGTATTTGGTAAGGTTGTACATTTGGTGGGTTTCTGGATTTAAGGAAAGGGAAAGGGAGAAGCACTTATTAAATGAAATGTCTATACTCCTGTCTGCAGGAATCAGTTGTCTGTCACCTATTTGTATATTCATAACACATATCTCTAGCATCATTATTTTTCTCAGCTGTCACTTCACAGCAACAAAGCAGCAGCAGCAGTGCCTGAGACATGGCATTTATAACTACTGGAGCAGCAAAACAAAACAGGCAGTCATTCCCAATTGTACTAGGCTTCTTTTGTCTTTATGAAGGTAGAGAGGGATATTCAGTGTCCTAAATGTTTTTCCAAGATTAAAGAATGTAGGTGTTTCTGTTCTCCTTCAGCTGTGATTTTGAACACACCTCCCTTGCTTTGTTGTTTTCAAACCTGCGGCACTGCATTATCTTTTGAATACAAAGGCTGTCCACACTGTTTGGTTATGCAACTGCTTTCATGACCTGTATGGCTGCTAGTCAGACTTGATTGACAATATTTCCTCTTAGACATGCTAGACAGGGATGCACAGAGGCACTCTTAAAATTTAAAGTACTTTCTGACGCCAGCCTAAAGCACTTTGAAAAGAAAAAAACTGTCCCCATAGCATTAATATTGTTCATGGGAGGGGAAGTAAAACTGAAACAGTATTTCAAAATATGAACTTCTAAAATAGTTGCAGGTGACTGACATCTGTATGCCCAGATAAATTTCAAAAGAATTTATTTGATTATATCCCATACATGCATTTTTGTAGTGGTTTGTTCTGCACTCTTTAATGTTGTAAGACTTGTAACTCTTAGTATGTAACACTTCATCTCGTAATTAATGAAGACTATTTTCTGTTAATAGCATGCCAAGGATTTATTTTCAGAAAGTCCTAGTATTTACCTCTCCACCACAACAAAATGAAGTAAAAGGAGACTGTAGATTATAATTCTTGTGAGGAGTATTTTGGTTTTCTGGTAAGCACATGATAATGATTCTAATGTAATACTCCAGTGGAATAAAGGCTCTTTTTCCTGCATCTTCTCTGAACAAAGCCCAGTCCCTCTTTTCACCCAATTCTATTCCAGCAGATGGTGTCATTAGCCTTTGAACTGGTTTTAAATAATATCTTTTATAAAGAGGGTATAATACTTTTATGGCCCCAATAATCCATGTGTATGGTTTCACTTCCATGAATATCTATGAATTGGAACTTGATTTCATCAAAGATAAAGGTTTTCATTCTGCTACCAAAAAATATCAGGGAGCTGCTGTGTGCATATGGATGTTACTAATTTCAAAGATCAAGTGTGACACAAAGCCTTCAGATGTAGTTTGGGCCTACATCTCAAACACAATACAATGGAAGGATGAATATATCTGTGTTTACATAAGGTATTTTTATAGTTAGGAAAGATATCTTGGAAAGACTATTTCTTTGGGTTTTTGTTTAACCTTCTTTCCTACCTTTAAAATACAGAACTTCTTAATTAACGAACTGTAAAGTGGATGTGTCCTGCAGGACAGTATTTTACCTGAGAGGGCTGATGAGCAGTCAGTTATGTTTGGAATATGAATTAAGCATTTCCCACACTTAACCAGAACACCTGATCTCCTGAGCGCTGGCCTGGTCCCTGACTTCAAATTCATCAGTGCTTCCCTTCTTTAAAGACGTTTAAAAAACCCAAACCATAAAATGTAAGTGCTGTTAAATTAAAAAAAAACACCTCATTTCCCCCTTGATGGGATATTAATTTTTGTTTGGCTTTGCTAACCTGTGATTTTTGTCATATAGAACAAATAAATGATGATAATACCTATCATGTCTCATAGAGATTATACTTTCAGTTTCTGCTGAAGTGAAATAATGACAGTTTAAATAGCCTGAGATGAGCAATGATTTATTTGTGAGCTTCCAGATCATGGACGACAGAATTCTTGAGAGGAAAAGGAGGCAAAATTGGTAAAGCATATTACCTTACACAGGGAAGGAAAAAGTGCTACCATTGCTTCAGAAGAGGCCCTGTATTGGGCTGTAATTAATCTTGTCACAGAAGCTGAAGCAGGGAGATAGGAAACGAATTCAAGAAAAATAGCATGGAAAATAATTAGGTGCTTGGTCTTCACATCTCTCTATGTTGATTTGCTGTATTAGGCAACCTTTGGAGTCCAGGATTCCCATCTTTCCTGCTGATTATCTATTTCCTGGAAAGTGTCACTGCTATGAATTTGGTCACTGCCCCAGTTCCTTGAACTGAAAGGCACAGATAGTGGTTGCAGACCAGCCGAATCAGTAACTGTGGGTGGTACATTGTGAGCTTGAGCTGTAATAACTTCTCACTAACTCCTGAAAAGGTTTAGAGATGGATCTCTGGTCTTTGCTTAATTCAGATGAGCCTGTTCATTTTATCCTAAATTATCAAAAGCTACTTTGTTTTCCATATGATGTTACCTTGGATTGAGTTGTTTGAGCACAGAGGGGTTTTTATTTGTTTTTATTTCCTCCAGTGAGCACAAGGTCAAAGGGATTGAAGTAGCTTCCAGCTATGTTATGTAGTTCTAACTTCTGTAATATTCTTTAAAAGAGTGTGGGTTTGTCGCCTTTTTTTTTTTTTTTTTTTTTTTTTTTTTTTTTTTTTTTTTTTTTTTTTGTGATAAATCAGATCATAAACACCTGCAATTTTTAAAACAAGTAGGAAAAAAATGCCTCTGTTCTTTGGTCTACTAGAGAAGGATGAAAAGTCTTTCTGAATTCCCTACAGATAGGCAGAATTTAAATAGGGAAAATCCTTTAGCCAAAAACCATTGATTTCACTGGAGGAATAACACAACATTAAAATGAGCAATAGACAAAATTATTCATTCTATAATACACAGTCAAATAACCTGAGTAACATAGACTCTTCCACTTCCCTGACGTATTTTTTTTTATTTTTCAATGAAGGGAAAAAAGGTTTAGACTTTCTAAGTGCTGTGTTAACCATGTTACAGTGGTTTGTATGGCTGGGTTAAGAAGTTTTTTTCACTGTCCTTAGGTAGTTTTTTTAATTAAGAATTGTCACTACTGAGGGAACATGTTTGGCTTTATCATTAAGGGGGATGTACCACATGACAAAAATCTTCTAGCTTCTTGTTTACCATCAAACACTGACAAAGTCTCAACAGCTTGGATATAATTAAGTCTTATACCTGAATCCAAATGTCAAGTTAATGCTTCAAAAATTTTGTGAGAGCTTAAAAGAGTTTATCAAAGAAATAAAATGTTAGGTCCTAGTTCTGTACACGTGTTTGATTTTTTTTAAAGCTTTGCTATACTGCTGCAGTCGGAGAGAGTTGGTTTCTATCAAATTTTACAGTAACTTCAACCTGGCAAAACTGTCAATTTTTTTTTTCTTTTTAGTGGTGATATTGTGCTTGGTGCATTATTACTAAAACCTGGTAATTTTTGTTACAAACATGTGTTGCATCTGCTCATCAAAATTGTCTTCGAACTGTAATAAGTAAGAGACCTTTTAGTGCAGATGGTTCAGTACTGAAATCTTGTGAGCATCATTAAATTTAAAAGTAAAATACTTTGTCTTGGTTTCTTTTTAGCTTCATGAAAACATGATATTAAAATACTGCATAAGCAGCACAGTGAATACGACAGATTGTTGCACATTACTATAATTCTGGTAAACCAGAAGGAGTGTTAAATCGCTACAATTTCAGTCTGCATTTGTGTATACCCAGATAATTTACTTTTTTTTAGCCTTCAGCTACTATTTGTTCAAAATTGGGTAAGTGTGGTGGATAAAAACCAAAATTATTTTTCAAGGTATGTATGTTAGAAACTCGTTATATAACCAGTTGTGAGTTTGGACTGGAAAAAAACCCCTTTTGTTTATGAAATGGGAACATTCTGGCTTTATTCTACAGGAAGGCTGATGTTAGTAATTTCTTTTGCATCATCTTTTTTTCTGTCAAGATAATCACATTTCTCTTTTCAGAATTAGGTGTTATACTGAGTGAAGAGGAGAGGCTGGAAGTACTGATTGGTGTTTATTGTAGAGATTAGGAGAGACAGAAAGGTGTTTACTCATTAGAAGAGTGTGATGCTTCACTGAGCTCCTTCTATCTCACAGGAATTCTGTCACACTTGGATAATGCCATGGTTTGATTCATGTATAGTCACTGTAAACAGCATTACAGCTCTAGATTTTATCATCACCTGATGGTGTGTGTGTGTTCCTCTGAGAGACAAACTGAATATGTGGCTGCAGTAAACAGCAAGATTTTAAGGTGGCTTTGTACTTTTTCCAGAAGCAATGCATTTTGGATACTACTATCCTTGAAGCTTGCACTGGAGTCTTGGTAGAGTTGTTTGTATGTGTCTGTGATGTGGGTAAGGTTACATCTGGTTTTCATATGGTAGGGCATGTAGATCTTAAATAATGTATCTATTGGGCACAGTCACACCTCAGAAAATGAGAGGTTTACTTTACTAAGCTTTACTTTGCTTTTTTTCCCTGTTCCTGTAATTAAAAGCACAATATTTTCATTAGCTCTTTTTGTTCTCCATTTTACCAAAAATACATACTGAACTCTTTAAATAACTTGACCAGAGTTTATTTCTTCATTTGTTAAAAACTGTAAAGCTTCTTTTTCTTTCATAATTTACTGCAGAATTGCAAATTTTTTTCCCTTGAACTCTTCTCACCAATGAAATCTTTAGATTTTTTTTCCTCTTGCTTCCAAATTTTCTTCACCATGAGTCTTACATTATAAATGATAAGTAACTTTGTCATATCATACAAATTAGCTTAAGAGCTCTTGTTATGGAAGCCAAGTATGTGTAGTATTTTCAAATCTTGTGGATAAGTGAGCCTGAGCCCAGACTATTTCTCCTTTGTCTGTAAGATGTTTCTTTTCCTCTTTCATCATACTATCTGCCACCAGAGCACCTGCCTGGAACTACTCAAAAGGAATTTCCTCTCTGCATTGCACTTGAATGTAGGGCACATTTTCACCTGTTATTTTCATTCTCTTCTGCTTTATTTCTTCCTATATTTTAAGATATTTTGTTAGAGCTTGAATATGACACTTTCTTGCAGGAAGAGTTTTACTATTGCTTTCTAATCCAGCATTCATGACCTCAGTCACTGTTATCAGAAACTGAGCTGTGATGGGAGAGAAATTTGGCCTAAACACACAGTCAAAATACTTGCATAAGAATGTAATTAAATAAGAAAATAAAATACACCTATTTAAAGCTGTTTTACTCTGTCTAATGAGCTTTCTGTTTTTAATTTTGCTGTGAAAATGAATTTATTTCTAAATTTGAATTGTTCCATTCTGCAAACAATAAGATGGCAATATAGGCAGGAGTTTCATTTTCAGCTGAATCTGTTTTCAGAGTTTTATTTGCATAAAGTCCCCTAGAACAAAGTGAACATTTTTTTTAATGTGATCTGTGGTGTTAGGTAAGACAAAGAGGATGAAAGGAATAATTTAATATTTCTGAAGTTATTGGTTAAACCTCATGAGAAATCCTGGCCTCATTTACAAGAGTGCAGTAGTATTGGCTTATTGACCTGAAGCACTTGAAATAACTGTCTTAAACATCTCATGCAGAGGCTGGATTCTCCAGCTGAACTATCTGGGCATGAAGTAATAATGTTATAGCTAATAATATAGAAATGTTAGAAAAAAGTAATTTGCAGCCTCAAGAACTAGAATAATCCTAGAATTTTTAGGACATGAGACTATATGCTGGGGTAGCTGTGCATCCAAGTTGTTGAAAAGATAATATAGAATTGTCATGAAATGGTCAGCTATAGATTTCAGCATTTTAGTGTACCTTGCTCTTCCGATTCGCTGCACAGCACTGGGGATGCGGATTAACCTCAATCTTTTCTTCAGCAGGGAGAACAATTGGCTCTTTTATAACAGATGGTATGAATAGTTCAGTTTATGATGCAAGTTCTAAGTGATTTTATAATACTGTAATCCCTCTTCCAGCTTAAGAGATAGGGTAGTATGCAACAACCCAGTAGGTAATCAAGAAACTGGCATTTGGGATTGCTGAAGACTAATGAAGCTTAAAATGTTTGCATTTGACTTGTTGATGGGAAATACTAAGATGGAAAATACTAATGGCCAGAGGGCTTTACCAGTAAATTGACCTAATATTTCTGAAAAGGTATGGGACTCCTAATTTAATGTATCACTTAAAAGCACATTTAACTGCACTAATCTGCACTGGGAATTCATAGAGTAGGGAGAATAGTTGGAAGTGTGGGTATACTACAAATTACCTATGTTGATCTGGAATTCCTGGACTACATCTGACAAAAAAATTATCTCTGAACACCTACTCAGGAATTTCAGAATGCTGTTTCATCCCAATTGCCTTTGTTTCTTTGATTTTTTTTTTAATTAGGATTAATTTCTTGTTGTCTGAGCCTTGTTCCTGAAAGGTGGGCTTTTCTTTGTTTGTTTCTTTGTGATTTGAGTGAATTTTCTTCAGCCATGTAGATGAGGGGCTGCTAGACCAGTAAAACCAAGGTTAAATGTTTTCTTATGGGAGACACACTGGTGTGATGAAAATCCACTGTTCAGCAAGCAAATAAACTGTTGGGAGTGTGGTCAAGAGCAGCTGAACAGGAGCCAACAGTGTGCCCGTGTGGTCAAGCAGGCCAGTGGCATCCTGGCCTGTGTCAGCAACAGTGTGACCAGCAGGACCAGGGCAGTGATTGCTCCCTGTGCTGGGCACTGGTGAGACTACACCTCAAATCCTGTGTTCAGTCTGGGACAGAAAGAACATTGAGGTGCTGGAGTGAGTCCAGAGAAGTGCAGCAAAGCTGGTGCAGGGCCTGGAGCGCAAGTTGAGTGAGGACTGTTTGAGGAGTGGCTATGGAGCTGGGATTGTTTAGCCTGGAGAAATGGAGGCTCAGAGGAAACCTTCTTACTCTCTACAAGTGCCTGAAAGTAGGTTGTGGCAAGGTGGAAGTCAGTGTTCTGTCCCCTGTAACAAGTGGTGGAACAAGAGGAAATGGCCTCAAGTTGCTCTAGGGAAGGCTTAGACTGGATATGTGGAGAAACTTCTCTGAAAGGGTTGTTAAGCATTGGAATAGGTTGCTCAGGGAACTGTTAAGCCACCATCCTTGGAGGTATTTAAAAGACATATAGATGTGACATGTAGGGGCCCGATTTAGTGATGAACTTTGCCCTTCTGGGTTAACAGGTGGGCTTGAGGATCTTAAAGGTTTTCTCCAGCCTAAACAATTCTATGTTTATTTCCTCAGTACTTGAGAAATCTGTACACCTGGATGATGATGATGAGAGAGACCCAGAAAGCTGAAGTGATCTTTATGTTTTGGGAAAGGAAATTATTTCAGCAATTTTATTGTACATGAAGTGTATTATAATTTCATTCCAGAAGCTTGAAAACAATGTGTCTTTTCTGATTTTCTTGTGCTGTGCATGTAAGTATGTCCCAGATGATGAGTTAGTGAAGATACAGCTTTGTGTGTTTAGATTTTTTTCCAACAGAAGTCAGAAATTAAGAAAAATGTTTCTCTCCTGATAATCCAGTGTAAGCACAATACAGTAATTTTAAAGTAGTTGAGACTGAACACATCAAAGCATATATGAGACATTTTCTAAAATACTCTCCAGTATTGTAGTTTCGGCATCGTTTGCCTACGCAAAAATAGTTCACAGAATTTTCTCTTATATTCTATATTTCATATACAGGTTAAAGGTTTTCTGAACTCTTTCTTTGTCTTATTAGAATACTGAACTTATTAACACTGTATGGAAGCCCTGGAGAGATCAACATTGTGAAATGTGAGACCTCTGCCTGCGCCCACTCATGTAAATGAACCTATTAAGTACAGACTTCACAACCTAAGCAAGATAACTATTTTACTAGTTAGCTTCAGTTATCACAGCAGACTAGGAACTGTACCTCATATTTCATAAGTTACACTGTTTTTAATGTTTCAAAGTGACTTTTCTGAATCAAAAGGTTTTGGAGTATTTTGGAGTATTCTTCTTCTACCCAAGCACTGTTGTGCTTATTTCCCTCCGAGTTTAAATGGTAAGGTTTTTATGGCATTTACTCTTAAATTTATATAAATTGGGAAGTCTCCCCTAATGTTTAACAATGTGAAAGCTAGTATCTGTCTGAAGCCAGTTGGTCTGGGCAAGGGGAATGTATAGACACCTGCAGAGAGTCATTCCTGCCTTCGTTTGGAATGGAGCAATATGCCAGTTGGGGATGTGGAACCTGCTAGCTTTGGCTACACTTGATTTATTAGATAATTAAACTTAGATGAAAGAAAATCTCATACATGATTTTAATTTACTTTTGCTCAACAAAAAAGTCTTGATCCAGCTTTGTATGACTAGTCTTTAATTTCAGGGTAATTATTATTAAAATGATAATAATTATTAATGCTTGTCTGTTTCGGTGTTTCAAGTACTTGGACAAACCATAAATATTGTATAGTAAGACAAAACTTAGAAAATACAGGTGTCTGATTTCAAGCATCTGCATGTAGTTACAAAAGTAGCATTGACCTGATTTTCAGAACTAGAGCACTGCTAGTTGTGCCAACAAAAATAGAGCATGCTGACACTTTCTCAGAAACTGGTTTTCAGCATATGATCTCCAAACTCGTGATCTAAGGTATGCGGTGATAGGGAATTGCTTTTCATTTTTCATTTCCAGAGCTATTTTCTGGCTTAATAATATTCGTTGCTCTAATCTTTGGAAGATGTGTTCATTCCACTTTTAGTCTTGCTCTGCCTCTCTGCTATGAGGAATACAGGCCTTTTTGTCATATGAGCTTCATAGCTAAATGAGTTTTGCAGGAAAAAGAAAAAATTGCTATTAGTGTTAAAGTTTTAAGAAGGAGCCAGTAAGATGAGCTTGTGCTTCACCATTCAGCACTAATCTTTCCTTTTTAATCATAAATCTGTGTGTTCTTGCTTGTTTTGTCATTGATCAAAACTGTGGTGTTTGGAGCAGGAGCTCAGACTGAGTCATCAGTGTACATGGAGTGTGTGGGACTGAGGAATACGCAGATATCTGGCTGGACTGAATTAAAATGGCCTTGCCAAGAACCCAGTTAGGGATTTTATGTCAGGCATGCTGCTTTTATGCTCCCACCCATCTTCAAGCAGCACATGGCTCACCCCTCCTTTCTGTGTATGCTTAGGGAGAAGGCTGCTGCTCCCAGATGGCTTTCCTCTGCACTGAGAGAATGCTTTGCTGATGGACTACAAACAGCAAAGGCTATTTGCACTATTTAAGCTTCTCCCTCATGATTGGAAGCTGTGTTGGCAATCATTCAAGATAAAAACAAAGCTAGTATTCCTTGAAAATGCTTTCAGTCAATTTATAAACCTTGTGTTTCTCATGATGGAGCGTTGCTCAGTTGTAAGCACTTTCAGATACAAAAGGTGTACTTCGCAGGTGAATATATAAAAGCAAAATTCATAAAGTAACTTTACTCTGTGTAAAGTAGATCTGTTATTCAGAAGATTGTAACAGAAGTTCATATAGGTTATTGAAGAATAGATTGTCCACTGGGAAGCATCTAAGTGCATACAAGGAAGAAATATGATGCACTACAGAGGCAGTGCAAGTCTGTTCTGCCATCTCTTCTAGACCTGTTATTGACTGAGTTACAGCATGTGCATTTTAGATAGCAGACCTGATTGACATTTCTGACATGTTAGCTGTGAGCTGTTGAATGTAAGTCTTATAGCAAGGGAAAAGAAAGAACATTAAAACAATGCCAAAGCTTTGATTGGCACCGTGCTATTTAATAGTTTGTATTCAATTGGAATTTTTTATTGGAAAAATTGGATTTTGCAACTCCTTATTGCCTTATGGAAGAATGTAAGGGGTGCCTGATCTTAATACCAGTTTTTTCCCAGTGACACAATCTAACCAGACTTACTTTCAGAAACTGTGTATAAATGTTGAATGTCAAGAAAATATGTATTATATTTGAAGCAAATAATTGGCTGTCTCTACTGCTTCTCTGCATTTAAGAGACACAAGTATACATTCTGAAAAACAGCTCTATGTGTAATGTTACAAGCAACATTATATATTCAGAAAACTGTATGGTTTTGAATGAATCTTTTTTTTAAATGCTGTTGCTATACAAATATCTAGAAAAAGAAGACACACAACACTTGAAAACAACATGTGAGCCATCACCCTAGGTTTTTTATTTATAGCAATTCCTTAATGATTGAATCTCTACCATTCTTGCAGTATACCTAGATACCATACCCTGTTTGGAATGAGCCAGGATTGCTGTGTAGGATGCAAATGATGGGTCTTGGGCATCCGTCTTTTGGATTACACAGGAGTAGCGTGTTAATTGTGTGAATGGCTATCTCCTCACTTTTAATATCAGATACAGAGCTGAGGGCTCCTGAGGCATAGCACCTCAGCAGCTTTGGGCCAATAACATATAATAATAACAAGAAGCATTATCAGAGTGCATTTTTAAAGGGAATATGTTCAGAACTGGCAGTGTGAATTATAGGTTCATGAGAGAAGCCCAGTAATTCACCCTATTAAACATACCCTGCTGCTGATGGGGCAAAAAAAGACTGCTTTTGCTGTGGAGCAGCTAGTTCACTTGGAGATAACAATTTTGACAACATTCTTAAAGTATGAAGGAGAATTTAAATTAAAGATCAGCCATATATATTTAAGCTTTAAAAAAATTATCGATAAAAAAATTGAATTGGTCATGTGAAGATAAGATTGCTGGCATGGTGGGGAATAAAAAGAAGGGAAAGAAATGGAAAGATGAACTTTTAACTCAACTGAAATAAATTAAATCTGTGTCACTCAAAAGCAAAGCATTGTCAGAAAAATTATCCTTACTAACAACCAAGCATGTCCTTAATGAGATCAAGGACTTAACCTCTGACAGAACAGGGTAACAAAACACCTCCCTAGTCAATACAATTGTATCTTGTTGCCTCTCTTTCAGTGTTACAGGATAATTAAGTAAACCTTTACTGCAATGGCATTCTTTCCTTTAGAAATGATATTT
Source organism: Sylvia atricapilla (assembly GCF_009819655.1). Classification (NCBI taxonomy): domain Eukaryota; kingdom Metazoa; phylum Chordata; class Aves; order Passeriformes; family Sylviidae; genus Sylvia; species Sylvia atricapilla. Next base: position 42,290,487 of record NC_089140.1, read on the forward strand.
TAAAATTCTAAAGCATGTTTTATATTCACTTCAGGCAACACAATTTTAAAAAATACTCTTGCCATTCACCGGTTTCAAAGTCTAATTCATCTTGGAAGAGGAATGATTCTGAAGAATGGCTAATATCTTCTGATGCTTCTTCAGAAGCATTCTGGACATTAATGATCCTCAAATGTTTTTGTTTTGAACGGTATTACTTTATGCTTTTTGTCTGTGGGAGAGAAGTTAAGCAAAAATTAGTAAATGCAACATGGGAAGATGCTAAAATGCTTAAAACTAAAGAATTCACTCCCCACAGAAAACAATAGAAAACTCAAATTTCTAAAAATCTGGGCCAGGATAAAATAAGGGAATGTAGGTATGACATGTGTTCAATGATAGAGTGTTTGAAACATAGTAACTGATTTTAAAAGATCAAGTATGCAGTAAAAAAAAAAAAAAAATCATTGCCTTCATGGTCATGTGAAACAAAAGCAGAAGCAATACAATGTTTGGAACTTGCCTAGTTTACATCTGACATCCCTGTAAATTCTGCAAACAATCTAGATACTTTTCAGATTTGAGGCTTGTTCCCATTGGAAGTGAACAAAGTCTTATGAACTAGTCTGCTGACTAGTAAAGGCACTATTTCTGGCTTGAGAGAACTTGGTATCTGTGGTGCTAAAATGCTTCATGATAAAAATGCATTTTAAATTGCTATACACAACAAAGTCATTTTATCTAACCCAAAACCATTCAGTATTCTCAAAGAATAGTAGTGTTCCCCCAGTTTGAAGGAAAAATATACTCAATTTTATTCTCATAATGCGTTTTTGTCATGCTAGAAGGTCTTACTTTTGAACAATGCTTGACTGAGAGGGGTTTTTTTCGTGTGTTTGAGACATACTTATGTTTCTTCTCTGATTAAAAATGCTGGATGAGATGGTAGGAAAAAAAAATAGCAAAGCTTATTTATGAGCCTGTTTGTTATCTGACATGATTTTAACCTTTTGCTATGTGTAACAATTTGCTAAGTTAGAAGATAGTTCCTTAATTGTTATGCCACAAAACCCCACATATCAACTACTGCCAGATCTCTCAAGCATTCCTGGACAAGTTCTCCCTTAGCATTTTTTTAACCTTTTTGAGAATATGGGGAAAACTTCTTTTGTACACAAGGTTGTGTGTTCTTAGATTAACAAACAACACTTGGTCAACAATATTAAAAAAGGAGGAAAAAAAGATAAGATCTAGGCCAGGAAGGTTTAGAGATTTCTACTCTCAAGTAACAGCTCCCAAAGAACTTCTAAGGGAAAAAGGCAGGGTCTCAACAAAGTGAAAATTTTCTTCATGTTTTGCCTGTTCACAGTGCTGCAGTTTCGTTTGTAGTCAGATTCATGTGACTGTTGAGGGAGTCTGTTTGGATGAAAGATTTGAAATGTTGTGATCCTTCAGTGTTTTCACCTTTATAAACATGTTTCTTTTGAAGATGATAATTGCATTAATTTACCAGGACTGCCTATTTTTAGAGGTGAGCACCTATTTCTGCACCGCAGGAGTCATCTTGACTCTTTTGGAGCCAGCAGGGTGTGGAGATGGTAAACTGGCATACATTGCTGCTTGGGGCAGTGAAGCTGGCAGAGTGCTGGGGCATCACAGTCCATTCCAAGGCATGCTCTGTTTGCAGCAAATCTTGCCCTTAGGCACCAGCTTTGCTAATTCCTGTACGTTCATGTCCTTTTGCCTTCTTTGTACACTTCTCTCATTTGTCCTGAAGAACTCTCCTTACCCACACTTAGCACAAGAAAGGAGCAGTAACTTGCTTCATCTACAAGCAGAAGGAAGTCACTGTAGAATACTTTCATTTCCAGCATTTCCTTAGAGAAGAAAGAGAATTACTTTTCAGTCTGGTCATAAGGCAAATCAATAAGTACAAATGTCCCCAGATTCAGGAAGTAAATAACTGATTTTCATCAGTCTCTGTGTGCAGACCCAGGACTGCTTCAAAACTCAAAGTCTGTGGGATACATACTTCTGTAACACGATCGTCCTGGTTCAGAGCAAGCCCAAGTCACTGCTGCTAGAAGTTACTCCTGTAGTGAGGCAATGCCTCCTCACAGCTTTCTCTCATTCCCAGATTTAGTTTTAAAGCTGAGATACTATTCTTTCTTGTATAATGTTAACTCTTTCAAATATTAGTAGCAAGCCTTCTAAAGTCACAGGTCAAAGTGATTTCTTACTTCAGTCCCTGGACTGTTCAGCATCTGTAGGCAGCATGGGTCCATTCTATTGAGATTCATGTGTGAAGTGTCTCAGTGTTCCACCTGTCTCTGCATGCATGTTATAATTACACAAGGAGCCTTTCCGATTTAGTTACTAAGGTCCAGAATCTTGTCTGACACCTCAATGTTACCAGTTTGATATTCTTGAGGTATATTTCAGAGCCATGTTCAAAATTACTATTTAATTAATTCTCAATTGAAAGTGTCCTTCTCAGCTGAGATCATTTCTGCCACAGAACGAATCAGCTGCAGCCATAATAATGGCTGATTATTCCTATGTGATAATGTTTCATAGCAACAAAGTGATGCTGAGCCCTTGCTGCAAGTTGGTCTTGCTCCAAATGGTCTTAAAATTCTAATTGAATAAATGAATCTGTAAATAGAGCTCTTCTTTTTGGTTTTTTTTGGGGGTGCATTGGTTGGTTGGTTATTTGTGGGGGTTATTTTTTGGGTTGTTGTTGTTTTTTTGGTTTTTTTTTTTGCTTTTGGCCTTGCTATTTGGAGGGAGATGAGAAGCTGTGCTTACTACATGTTGTCAAAGCTCTTACACCACTGAGATTAAACTGTTGGTTTTCATCTTCTGACTGTAGTGCCAAAGGCCAAACTACCAAGTCTCAGAAAAAAACTCTTAAATGAGTAAGTAAGTAATAGTATTTGTTGGTGTATTATTATATTTGCTAGTATTCCCTTTCTTCCTATATCAGAACTCAGCTGACTACCACTTCTCTTCCAAATGTGAATTTTTTGAGATGTCATAGATGCCCACTGAATTTGTCAAGCCATAAGCACTGGGTTATGCTGATATTTTTGGAGACCAGTTCTGCACTGATGGAACTGTGGATACCCCAGGGTATAGGAATTACTGTGTTGTAGTCTTCATGTTGGCATTTGCATTCTGACTCACATTCTCAGCTGACAGAAGAACTTGATAGAATCGCTGAGTGCCACTGTGTAGAGTATGGCTTGTTCTTCCTCGCTTGTGAAAAATACACCTTCCCAAGGGTTCTGCATTCCTTAAAACTGTAAGCAGTTCTGGAAATGTTTCTTAGGCTGCTTTTATGTGAGTACATAAAATTGGGAGGTGTGTTACTGCTGCAAAACTCAAACTTGAGTGTGACACAAAGAGTTCCACATTAACTGCAGGATTTTGTCTCAAAAGTGAATTTGGCTCACGGTGAAAGATTCTCTTTTTGTCAGCTTAAACAGACCAATTATGTTCCCACAAAGTTGAAGCAGGTCAGCAGCTAAGGCTAAACTCTGGGCTGTGTTTTGTTGTAGGGATCTGCCATGGCCATAAAAGCTGATGTGAGAATTGCATGGCTAGCTTCCAGCAGCTTTGATGAAGAACTCTTTTTTATAGCTGGAGCAGGTAATGGAGTTCCAAAACAGAGAAAATTTTGTGAATACCCATCCAGAGAAAAGACAGGTAAAGAGGGCTTGAGGAGGATGTATAGGCCTTTATTTTTTTTTTTAAGATACGGTTTTAATGAAAGCTTTTTAGGAGTTGGCAGCATATCCAAACACCTGCTGCAATGTTTAATTAAAATACTCCAGCTGAATGGAAAGCTTTTTCTCCTGACCTTTATAGAAAAGCAAAGGATTATTTGACTTCACATAGTTCTGACAAAAAAAACCCACCCTAGTTTTTACAGGAAGAAATGTAGGTGATGGGTTCCCAATAGGAAAAATTGTGGTTTTCTCCTACACAATTGTTTCAGATTAGCTAGTTTTATTGGACCCTTTTCAATTATTTTGTTTTGATTAAAGTTGCACAGGAATAGAGATGACAATTAATCTCCAGATTATAGTGTGATATATTGCAATACCGTTTGTTTATTCTCTGATAAGTCATGCCTGTGACATTTTGCTTATTATTTAACATTGCAGGATTCACCTTTTGGTCCAGATTAAAACATGTGCCATGTCCTACAGAGTTTACTTACAGCTTCCAACAGAGGTAGAGCAAAGCAAACCGCTTAGAACAGGATGAATGCAATACAGTAGGAAGAAAGCTGTGAATTACACTAAAATCTTGACTCATTCAGTGAATATGCATTGGCAGTGTGGTGAAACACTATGTTTTGTTTAAAACATGTTTATTCAGTTATGGTTCTTCATTTATCTTGGTGTTGTGAAGCAAAGAGATTTTTCACCAGGATGAATGTTCTTGTGAATCAGCTTTGAAAGACTTTTGCATGTAAAGTTGTGAGAGAAATAAGCAAATAGCTGTAAATACAGTGCAGTGCATCTAGTTGGAGAAGCTGCTATTCAGAGCTAAAGATACAGTGTGTATCATCTTGAAGAATGAGTGGCTGAGACTTGCTCTTAAAACTAAACACCAGTTACCTTTTTTGTTTCTTGCTGCCAAGATGACAGAAGATCAATTTCAATGTTTTAAATAGTTTAGATTCTAATGTAGATACATCACCTCTTCCATTTCCAGTTCATAAACTGAAAAAAAAAAAGTCAGGTAAATCTAATTGTCTTTCAGTCTCCAGAACCACCCCACAGTTCTGTGAAAACCATCTGTAAGGCTTGTTGAAGTATAGTGGATTTGCTTTCATATGTGTACATTTTGGTATCTTTGCTGAATCTGTCCGCAGCTCAGTTGGAAGTTTTATATCTGTTCACTTCAGCTTGGAGTAGGACAAGAGAGGTTTGGTTGAGTCAGGAACAAAGAGTTCCTAAAATCTGTGATGTTTGCAGTAGGTGACAAATTCTGTTTATCACTGAAGTAACAGTAGTTTTAAAACCCTAGCAGAAACATTACTTTATATTTCCTTGCTAATCACAGATCAGGTAACCAAGGAGGAATTTCTGAGTCCTGGAATAGAATTCCCTACAATGCATAAGTATGGCAACTCATGCCGTAATTTCCTTGTATCTTTTTTCAAAGAGTTAAATCATACAAAATGCATGATTTAAATGTGGAAGAGGTAAAAGTTTTGCAGATTAATAGAAAATGGCAATTATCTCCGCTTTGCTTGATGTGGAACATTAGGGCATTTTGACAATAAACTATACCTGTCAGTATGGAAGCCAATATGTAACATTAGCAATCAGCTAAGAGGCACCTTCATATGACTTGTATTAATCATACTGTCAATTTTAATTCCATGGGCATCCTTCTTTCCACTTTTCACTTTGAATTTATTTCAGAGCATGATCAAAGCTCTACTGTTCATTACATTCAGCATTAGCTAATTTGGCTTTTGGCAACTCTCATCCCAGTTCCTATTAAATGCTGGCCATAAATTGAGATAAGCATTGTGCCAAAACATTTCAGGATTACTTAATGGTAGCATAGAGATGGGTGTATTATTCTGCTAGTTTGAAGACTGTTGGGTTACTGCAAAATTAACCATTAGCAGATACTTACATCCTCCAAGACAAATGCACACCTACAGTGACTTTTTTCATGTCTTCTGAATTGACTACAGGATTAAAAAAATGTGAGAAAAATCTTGTTCCTCTAACATGTCTGAAACACTCATATGTGTATGCTCTAGTTTTATAGAGGCTTTTATACAGACAGTTTTGCAAGTGTGCTGTATCATAAAATATTTTGGTCACAGAATATGCTGTATTTATACAACAAGATTATTAGGGCAATTGTTTTGTTGTTTTTTTTCCCCCAAGCTGCAGTCAGTTAGGGGTCTGTATTGAAGACTGATACCAGAAGACATTTTATTTTATTTTTTTTTTCTTTCAGCAGGTGTTTCTAGAACATGCTGAATGCTTAATTTGTAGTGATAGATACAAAAATGGCAATTTCCCTGGAGAAAGAGGGAAATGCTGCTTGGGTATGTAAGCAAAGCACCCTCTCTACTAGCACTTGGCCCTCCTTTTTTCATACTTCAGTCTTGAAGGAGTAATCCGAAGGTAGGCTTAAAATTACAGTGTAAAAAAATCTATAAAAAGCCTTAAACAGATATGTAAATGGTGAGAAGTAATGAACTTTTTTTCAGTGCCAGGTAAGTTGGTGACAAAATTTCTATAGATTTTTGACTGCCTCACATCTTAATTGTTGTTGTTGGAGAAAATTACAGAGAATAGCTGAGCTTCTAAATCTTTTCAAAATGTCTAATAAAACCAGGTAATGCTTCAGTTTATTACTGGCTGAATATGATATGTAACAGCTGTGGTTTAAACACTAGTAAAAGTAAGTTACAAATAATTAGAAAATTTGTTTTTTAACAAAAATGTTGAATTACTAGAAAGCATAATGGTACCATAAGACAGAAAAATAGTCACAATTATGTAACTGTCCAGATTACTTGTGCTTTTGAGTGTATTAATGTATCTTTTGATGGAATATTTATTTATTTTTTCGACTTCTCCTGATTTAATAAATACTTATTTAATTGAATTATGCTTAAATTTGTATCTGGTTTAAATACTTGCTAAGGCTTTCCAAAAACAGGACTAAGTTTCAGAAATAGGACTGGCTTCCTATGCTTGCTTTCCAACCAGTCTTGTAGAGATATTTTAAAAAACAGATTTTTAAAAAACAGAGTTTCTTACAAGAACATGTAAGGGCAGAAGAGAGCATCTTCCTTACTAGGAGTTGATGTTTACAGTATTTTATTTTTTGCTTTGTTAAACTCACTGCTTCTGCAGTTGCTTCCTGGAAACATGAGCACAGGATCTGTTTCCTTAAAGATTATCTTAACCTTTTTTTTTTTTTTTTTTTTTTTTTTTTAATTAAAAACACCCCTTTCTTATTGTCTTACATGTTAGCCTCTTGCTCAGGAGTGCTGGTCTGGAAATGTCATTTTTTTCTTTTCATTTTGATAATATATGAAGTGATTGTAGTATTCAGAATAAATTTACTCCTTCTGAATTAGCTGCTGAAGCTAATTCAATAGTCTTAAGGCATAAGACAGACTTATCTGGAAAGAGGTGTATTTCAGTGCTTCTAGTGGCCAGAGCTGCTAAAATGAACCCACATTCTCATGATGCAGCCTAATACTTAGAGTTGAAATATACCTCAGAACTGCGTATTAAAGCCTAGTGTTTTTTCAGCATAGATTTCTGCTTGTGACATTTTACAGTGGATTGGTAATAAAAAATACAGACCAGGATTTCTGCACTACCTAAGACAGTTTCTGAAGTGTAAATGCAAGGAGACGCTGTGCAAGCTGCCATTCTTCCTATCAAACTCATGAATTTAGTATGTTGCACTCAGCCACCTCTAGAAAAAAAAAGAAAGCATTGTGATTCAGCCTTTCAATTTTAAGATCCAGACTTGGGCATTTTCAGGCTTAAATATTTTTCTGAACCTCAGTATATTCATAGCTATGCTTAGCACTAAACATGAGCTTAAATACTCCATTGAGCAGGTCTAGGTTTCAAATGTGCTGGTGCAGTTAACTCAAGATGGGTGATCTGCTCCTGCCCTTCTGACAGTCTGTGAAACGTTCAGGCAGAAATGGAGCTGCCAGGGTTTCTTGGGCAGCCTTTGTGTGTGTGTGTGTGTGCTCAGGATGTGAGAGGAGGAAACGGATGTTCTGTTACAGATGATAAATGGACCGGATAATGCTGTCTGCTCACACTCTCCAACATGTTTTGTAATGCCCTCTTGCATCCACCTCAGCTACATTTTAATGGGACAGGTAAAACTCTCCCTGCTGGATGGGTTCTTTTAAGTTTGGAGTTTTGAGGTTTTGTATTTAAAATAAATGCCTTCTGCCTTTTGTGAAAGTTGAAAATCTATAGGTAAAGTGATAAATATAGGCTCTTTATAAATATATATAAATAAGATTGTTATGTTGAGGCATTGTATCTGTGCTCTGAGGTAGCAGTGCGCAGGCTGACAGAAGTTTCACACTGATCTAAAGAATGTGCTTTAGGATGTTCCTATTAGAGAACTGTCCCAGCTTGGTAAAGATACAAGCTTCTGAAACATCTCTGGTTTATGTGCTTTGTAGTGTCTTAAAGAAGCACATTGGGTGTAAGTGCATGAATTTTCATCTGTACTGAGCATACTTCAATTGAGAACTGAGACACATTTCACTGTGCTGAAGTGGCAAGAGGCATTGGATGTGAGACAGGAAGGATGCACTTCAGTCCTATTGTTTCCCTGGAGTTTCAGAAGGAAGGAGGCTGAAATGAGGGAGAAATGGGCTGTGCTGCTTTGGGAATAAATAAATAGGGTAGATGAAGTGTACAGATGGTGACAGGTGTTAGGATTGTGAGTGTATGCATGTGAATGTTTGTGGAAGAGAAGATTAATGGGAGAGGTGAAGAAGCCATGAAATAGACCCAACATATAATAACTTTCTTGTCATTTCCCCTCCCCCAGGATTTTGGACATGTTTTTTGATAAAATGAAATTTTGAAGGACAAATTCCATAATAATATATGGGATATGTGATTTTAAAAGCAGAATTTATCAGAGTAGCAGAAGAAAGGCCCTTTTTAAATTCCTTCAACTGTAATAATTCTGTCCCATTAGCAAGACTCTTTGCTGAAGACAGTTGAGTCTACAGGAGGGAAGGAAGGTTTGGTCATGTTTTCGTCTAATGTATATTGCAGAAATATTTGCTCATAAATTTATTGCTGTCTATTAAAGACAGTTTAATGTAATTGAACTTTCTGAGCTTTATGAAAATTTTTCTTTGCCTGTATTGCTCCCTTGACAGAATTCTTTTTCACTTTCCTCCTGCCTTTTTTTCTCCTCATCAGAAAGATGCAAGACCCACAAAACTAAAAACTGCTGCCATTAAAAGACAGAATTTGGTTTGGTGGGGTTCTTTTGGTTGGGGTTTTTTTTGGCTTGTTTGGGTTTTTTTTTGTCTGTTCTTAGAGTTTGAACATAGCTTACTTTAATGTCAGAATACCGTGATCTGGAGTCCTAGCAAGGAAGCTAATGATCTCCCCGCTTTCTGCTCTGACAACATGATTCTGCAGTGATGCTTTCCTTTGGCAAAAACCAGCAGAGGACAGAGGTTTCAAGTGAGGTTGCCATTTTCAGGTGTTGGCTTTTGCGTAGGGTTCCTCTCTTGTGCATAGTTAGTAACTGGAGATCATCTTGCTTCAGAGTATGGACTGATTCTAGGCTGGGCTAGGTCCAGATTTCTGATTTTAATTGGAAGTTTTGATGAATAGTAATTATAAAATAGGCTTTTGATGCAAAATTTTATTAATTGTCTCTCCAAGCTGATGTTTGGCAGACACTTTATCAGCTAACCAGCAGCACAGATACTGCTTGTGTTCTTTTTTCTTTTTTTTTCTACAGTTGAGTGGGTTTTGTCAGGAATTGCTGTGGTAAAACCACTATAGAAATCAAATTAGCTGTTCATAATTTCAGGAATTTAACCCTAATTTGCAATTTCTGTTTTAGAAGAGATGAGGTTGGGGACCAACTGCTGCAAAACACAGCTGCTGCTTCTGCTCTTCTCAGTGGCTTTGCAGAACAGAATAGTTCTTCTGGCTCGCCAAGCACCTGGCACAGGACCACAAGAGTTTGATGGCACTGCATTTATTGAGGGAAAAGATTCAGTGCTGTTGGTGTGCTTGGGACATGGCAAAATAAGAGGGGCCTTTGCTGTTGGCATTGGAAAGCTTACAGCTTGTGGGAATGTTACCCCAGGTTTTTGCTCACAGTGGAATAGTCCACTTGTAATCGTGAAGGGCATGTTCTTGGAAACAACACTGCTTTTTAATGGTTGCAGCTAGAAATAATGGTTGGGTTTGCAACCTGATTTCAACAGAAAACAAACCAAAACATAAAAACCCCAAACCAAAACCTAGCTCTTATGAAGAAATTTTGAATATTGAACAAATACGTTTTCAGTAGTATAGCAAATTTGGATAAACTTTAGTATTTTTGTTTTGTAATATATTCATACTAGCATGAATGTAATGAAAGCAAATCTTGTGATTTATACTATACTCCTAAGACATTTCTTTTTTGTAAGCAGATGTCTGCTTTTTGTGGATCTGACTTGCAGGAGTTCTACTAAACAAGGCTGAGAAATCAGTATGGGAATGTGACTGATATAATGAACTTCACTACTCAACTCCCTTTTTCCTTCAGTTTCTCTTGAATAACTACTTACATTTCCTTTTTCAAGTTATAATTTCAAAATGTAATGTAGGCTGTTAATAAAATAGATCCGCTTATTTTCAAGAGGTTTCATGGATCACATGACCCAGATTCATAATTTCTGCCTTGACAGTTTTATTAATACTGTTCCAAGTTTGCAAATAAGAACAGCTGGAAAAATTATCCAAGGGAGGCTGTTTATCTGATGTCTTTTTTCAGGTTCATGGGAGTTATGATGTGGGCTTGAATTCAGTTTGCAGTCTGTTAAGTCCAATGTGTTTTCTGAAATTACACGTCTTTCACACAGAGACATCATCCACAGTCTGGACACTTTATGGCTACTAAAGCTTTATTTTCATGAGAAGAAAAAGAACATTAAAAAAACATAAAAACATTCAGAGGAATAAACTAAAGGTCTACCTAATGGTGTAATTTTTTAATCTTTCTTCTTCTTTTTTTTTTTAAGCGATGGCCCTTAATGGATGCCTAGGAAAGGCATGCCAGTGGGGCAGGCAAAAGTAGTGACTTCTCATGTCAGTACTCCAATTTTTAATCCCTCTCTGGCTTGAAGACTGACACAGAGGTTCTGCATTTGTGTTTAAGATTATATCCTTGTGTTTGTTGGCTGAGTTGTGCTAGCATGAAAACTAATTTCTGACAAGCATCTGGTTAGTTAATGCTGCAACAAAACTCATCACATAGGAAGTAATTAAAGCATGTTTCCCTTCTAGATTTATTGGAAAAGATACAATGTTTTCCAGGATTAACTGCAGTATTTTTGTTGGGTTTTGTTTTGGTTACCCTAGATGTCTCTTTTATTTTTTCCTTGCCTGTATCAAAAATAGGAAAAACTTAGTCAGTCTCTATCCTCTATAGTATTATTTACATTTCCTTGAAATTATGAATTTATTTTCTTAAAAGCTGTTTGAATTTGGAACTACTTTGAAGTCTCTGTGTAGAGTTATGTTTTAAAAACTCCTGAAGAGGCAGTGCTTGAATAATTACAGTTGCAAACTTTGATTTTCACTCCTTAATATGATTTTAAAAATATAATTATTTTTGTTGTTGAGCAGTGTGAGATGAACTCCAGTGCAAAGGAGTTTAGGCATCTAGAAGTGACATTGTGTGATACTGAGTCTCTTTTTAACTGTCTTTTGTAACTTTTCAAATAAATATCCTTCTCCAAGTGCCTCAGTTTTTGTTAATTCTGTTTTAAGCATAAGATTTTAGCCCAATTCTGCTAGTCAGTTTTGAGTAATTCCCAATTTGATATATATTTTTTAATTTTTTTTTTTTACATTTACATATCAAAATTCTGTGGATTAGTTAATCCCCTTCAACCTATGATCCCTTATGACTCTCTTCCGCATAGTAGTGTTGTTTGTCTTGTTCAATTATTGTCTTCAACGTTTTACCTTTTTCTATTTAAGAGATTCCTTTAAAGTTGACTCTGATACATGTTTTGTTGCTGTGTGTTTCTACATAAACCCACATTATTTGCTAACATTTTTCTTTTTGGAAGAAAAGCATCTTAGTAGCGGACAGAATTAACTAGAAGGGGAGAAGAAATTCTAAATGAGTGAATGGTGTACTGTTGACATAATTTTTTTTAATAATGTGGTATTAACTATTGCATTACACAGCAATTAATACCAACAGATTCATTAATCTTTTACTCTTTGTGTTTTCATTGTATCAATTTTTAGCCTTCCTTTCACCTCTTCAAAGAAAGTATTCCTTGTAATGTTTGTTTCCTAGACTTACTATGTTTCTGCAGTACATTTTAAGAAATATTTTAATGTATGGCTCTTTGTCGTTGTTCCATTACCATAATCTGACGTTTTACTTTAACTCTTATGTGTTAACCTGTTTAGAGTTTTACAATAGCTCCTGTGAAGTCTGTAGTGTTTCCTATAGATTCTTGCTTCTGTAATACCAGAATCTGAGGGATTTTCGGTCTGTTATGTTGTTACTCGTGCGCCAAAGTCCATAAAGCTCACACAGTTCAGCAAAATGGTATTTTAGAGAGGAGCACTGCTCTGCTTTATTTTATATTTAAAAAAATAGGGGAATTTGGGAAGTAGCTTGGATGTGCCATCTAAATTTAAGCACCTCCATGAGTATCATCATGGCAGTGTAAGCACGTGCTTGAAGTTAAGCACATATATTTTAGTGTTGCCTTATCTTAGTCAGGGTTTTCTTAGCTAGGAGCAAGTTCCAGCTTACAAATATGCAGCATACTGTCAGCTCAGGCCTTGATAGAAGAAGATTTATTATTTAGATAGTAGTTGACACAAATGAGGAAACAAAACTACTGACTTGACAGTTGGCATTTGGTTTTGTGAAATAGTGCATGTTTAAGTGAAATGTAAAGACTTCTCAGTGACTAGGTTCAACAGAACTTCATGACTGTTTTCTCTTAAATAAGATTATAAAGTTTTGCTATAAATTATTACTAATTTGACATCTTATACATGGAATGTTTCTCCATTTCCTGAAAAGTTTCTGTTCATGAGTGAGCCACTTCTTTAGGGATTATATTTTACTTAGTTTTGTTCTCTTCTGATGATCTCAGGAAATTTTTTGCATTTTAGTAACTTCTCTAATGCAGGAATTGTGTTTGTTCATATCTTTTACAATAGCTTATTCCATTTGTTTCTTAACATACATATATATGTGTGTTCACATATGTATGTTGTTATAATTTCATCTGATGTATTTGTGTATATATATATACATGTAAAAAATTCACTCTGAAATTGTTTATACTGGGTGCAGTATATAATATATTCAATTCCTATATACCAATAGTATGTTTTAAAAGCTATTATTTTATCTAGAATCACAAGCACAAAATTCAATTAGAATGTTATAATATACAGTGAAAATAGGATTACTATGAAAATAAGGCAGACTGTCTGTGTTTAGGTTCAAATTTTGAATGACTGCAAACGGAAAAAATATAGAGTTGCTGAGGCCTAATGTAGTTATAGTAAGCTGTGTTGTACGTGTCACAAGAAATCATTGTTTATACCTCTATTACTAAAATTTAGAAACATTATGCTGTTTTCTCCATGCTTCGAACTCTGTAAAACAACATTTTTCTTTTTCCTTTTTTTCCGCAGCACTTGCTACTAGCAATAAAGTTTATCATGGCGTTTGTAATTCCTGATAAACCAAGAGATATCCAGATGAAACTCGCCAAATTGGAATTTGAATCTTTAGAGGCTCTGAAACAACAGGTAAAAGCATTTCAGATGCAGCTTCATTTTGTCTTAATCCATCATTTCTTAAGAAGTGAAGCACTGAGTTTTAACCTATTTATCTGTCCTTTTAAACCACCAATGCATGCAAATCCACACAAGGAAAATGACTTGCCTCTTCAGACAGCTTGAAATTCCTGGTGTGACTGGTATCGTAGCACCTTATTATGTCTGTTGTCCTTGTATGTGCAAACAATATAAAAACTTTGTTTTTATATTGTTAAGGGACATTTGGCCCTATGAAACCTCATTTCATCCCCTGGAGGTGTCTGTTATTACAACACCAGAATTTCTTTCATTTCTGAAATACCATCACAAGTAAACAGTTAACTTGGCTCTAGTATTAATCAGAAATTGTAAACAGTCTGAACATGTTTGAAATAATTGTGTTGAGAAGTATATACATGTGAGGAAATAGTAATGTTGCCTTATTTGACTGTCCATACAGTGTTCTCATTCTATTGGGTAAAAAGGTATATTCTACAATATACTTAACAAACATTCCAAAGCAATTTAGGAAAATAAGGAACTAGATTGTTTTAATTAAAATTTCTCTTTTAACAAATTATTCCAAAAGTCAGTAGTGGAGATCACAAGAGATGGAAGAGTTGCATGGGATTAGCTTCAGTAGGAGATTCTACAGAGCTGGTTTTGCAATGGTAGCATTCTTTAGGAGTTTCTGACTGTACAGTGCTAGATGGGATTTCTTAGCTATCTTAGCATCAGAAAACAAACTAAGAATAAAAGCTCCAGCATTGAGCTGCAGAGACTGGTTTCCTGATTTGTTGTTGTTTCAGATATTTTCATACTGTAGAGCGTGGGTTTGCATGAACATGTTCTTGGTATGCTCAACATGCACATGTGTAAACTTCTCTACTATTTATTATGTGCGTAAAGTGGAAGGTTATTTTTTAAAGCATCTACTCTAGCTGCATGTGACAAAATGATCTCTTGATTCTAAACAAAATGAGTCTGTAAACAATACGCCACCTTTTGTAGTTAAAATCCCACTGGTTTGTGTGATACTGGAACATCACTATTGAGGTTGTCTTTCTTAATCAACCATAACAAACAAAATCCAAATTACAGTCATATCTAATGCCTGATAGTTTTGTTTTGCTTTTCTTTAGTAGGCTGATGTGAAGTTACCAGGAGCTGGCCAGGGATCTCATGGGGTTTTTAGATAATATTAAAAGAAATAGTACTACATTTCTATTTCAGCTGCTCTTTCTCTGTCTTAATTTTGTAGACAGGCAAAACTAGGTCACCCACTAGAACGTTAAGGTCAAGTGAGCATAGTCACCTTTGGTCCCAGTGTTCCAACTGGAATATATGCAGAGTCTCTTTCAATACGAGAGTGCATGTCAGCAGTTAAATCTTCATCTCCTATCCTGGCATCTCTGCATTCCTACAATAATATATGCCTGATTCCCAGTTTTTCAGGGTTGCTTCATTAATTCAGTAGCAAAAAGTTAGTCGGAATTCCAGCAAAAACCAGAAGGCTGGCCTAGTTCTCACCTATACTTTCAGACTTCGTAAAGGATCTAGGAAGAGTATTGGCTGAGTTTCAAGTACCTTGATAAGTAGTTTAAATGCAAGTATATGCCATCACCTTTTTAGATTTCCTCTGATTGATACTGTGTTATGTATGCCACAGATATATGAATATATGGGCTTTTTTCCGTGTTCTTTAGTGGTTTTTTGAGTGAAAAGTATCTGCATTTAAAAGTAGTACGTTGGCACTGCAAAAAGATACCAAAATCAGAAGCACATTTTCTATTTGTGTTACTGAGAGTCAGCATGGTAATTTATGCTGAATATCTTACTTTCAAGCAAAATATAAGAACAAAATCCCCCAAAACATGTATTTGAATCAACAGGCATAAATATCTGGGGTAAATATGTTGTGGGATCACATGTTATGGAGAAACTGGTTTGTATACTTTCGTACAAGTATGCAACACATTCCTCTCTTGATGCTCTCCAGACGTGCATTCCATTGTGTTTTACCATGTAATCTTTTCGAGTACTGCTGTCTTGGGATGTAGCTATTAGAAGGGTATTAACAATGCCACACTGTAAACCTCTGAGATGCCAAAACAGATATTAATAGGCCCTGTATAGAGTGCTTGGAGAGAAGATCTTCTAATACAGCTGCTTTGAACAGTTGTATTGATTATGCTTGGGATCCTTAACTTTTGGCAGTGGGAGTACTTTTACATTTTCATTAATGCTAAGCTAATTGCTTTTTAACGTGGTGCAGTGGGACTGTAACTATTCTGTTTTCAAATCCATTTGAAGACTTGAGTGTCTATTTGAAAGGGGTTTTAGGAAATAGAGTGTCTCAGCTCTGTAATAGAGATGAATAGTCATCATTACAGCTTGTTTAAAAACCCCTTCTATGTGGTGAAAAATGCCATTAAGAAAAGGGAATCATTTTATATTGGAATGTCAGTCTTGTTTTGAAGTTCTGAAACTTTAGAAAAGGTTTTTAGGAACTCCTGAAATGTTTCTTTGCAACATTCTTTTACATAGTTTGTATTAAGACTGTCTAAAAGGGGTAGACTGTTGAATGGATTAAATAATGTGATTTATTTTGAAAAATACTTTGTTATGGTACAGTCCTAATATCATAACAAAGTTTGTTAATGTAACTCAAGACGCAGTACGTTAATCTTTCTGAATCCAAATTGAGGGATGTGCTACAGCTGTAGATTTTGCTCAATTTTCCCTGGTATCCTTCAATGTAAAGAATGATAGAAGAGGCTGGTTAGACTCTGTTTTTTGAGGGAGCTGGGGCAGAAAAGAAATTAACATGAACTTTATCGTAGAAGACTGAAGAGATTATGGATTAAGATTCTTGGAAGAGGAGCAGGAGCGACTCCTTTCACACTCCCTAAAGTGTTGTCAGGTTCTTTGTTGCCTAGAAGGAAGCCTGGATAATGGGCTAGTAGAAATGGATATTGTCTGCTGCCACAGTGATGGGCCCTTTCCTGGTGAGCATCAGGATCCTTCCTGGGTGTCCTGTGTTGACTATGATGCCTCTGTATCACCAGTCGTCTGTTCTGTGTGTGCTGTAGGTTGTGTTCTTTTTTTTTTCCTGGACCTGCTGGGGGTGGGGCCATTTGGGTTTGCTCCCCACAGGAACCCCATTCAGAGGTTTCCTCCCAAATTTGACCTAGACCAGGACACTGGGGAAGGAGCCACTTGGTAAAGTGGAGTGAGGTGCCCAACTCTCCTTGCATCTTTGCAGTACTCTGCTCTGTTACATATACGTGCTGCAAGTGCAGAAGCATGCCATGCTCTTCAGTCTAGTTCTTATTTTAGGGAAGACTGAGTATAGATGTGCCTGCAGGCAGCATGGGAACAGTCAGTTAATTCTCCAGTGGCTCAGGAATTAGCACTGCATACATTGTACGTAGAAATAATGATGTAAAACTTGTGTGAGGTCACCACCTAGCATTTTCAGGGCAGTGACAGTAAAAGCTTCAGCTTTTACTAATAAATACTTGAGCTTCTGGATAGATCAAAGCTTAATGAATAGACAAAAAGCCCTCATGGTTGGAGTTGGGTCAACCCTATATCCTTATAAAAGGTCTAAGTTCCAGAAACACAAGACAACCACAGATGAAACAGCATAATTTTCATTTTACGGACTACATCACAGTCATGTTTTCAAGTATTAGGAGATCTCCGAAGTATTACCTTTTTCCAAATGAGGCAAACATCAAATAAGTACCTTTTTTCTGCACTGAAACTAGACCCAGGCCCAACTGGGGAGAAATAATTATTCATGCAATTATTTTCAGATCATAAAATACAGATAGTAACAACTCCAAGATGATGTGTAACTAGTAGACATTTTTCAAGGATGGATAAAGTGTTAAATGATGGGGAAATGCACTTCACAAAGTGCAACTGCTTACACAGCATCAATAAGACCGCTGAAAACAAGCTCATTGATATGAAAATACTAATTGGTTTTTGTGATATTTTTGCATTAAAATATCTGAATTATATAAATCAGGTAAAGATATTATTCCTTATAACATCTCCTGCACCGATATCTGAGCAAAATAAGCATGGCCCTGATTGAAACAACAGAGAAATATATTTTTGTGCAAGAATTGGCTTTTTCAGAGTAACTATAGAGGAAAAAAACTGTCCTTAAGCTGGAGCAGAAATGCAGATATGGTGGATTTTTTGCTCTCTGCAGCCCTTTCCCGATTTCATCCCTGTGCTCTTGCTTCCTTCCTTAGTGTTCTAGCCATCAGTGGGCAGTATCTTTTAACAGGAATGCCTTTTCCTTCTGGTATGTGAAGCCTTTCAGCGCTTCCTCTGAAGATGCCTGTCCATCTGTTAGGTATCTGGTGTCCATCTGTAAATATTCCACCAGAAAGCGACTCCAGACAGATAAAAGGCTCATGAGTAAAGGGCCCAGTCATCTGATTGACAGCTGTCACCGTTCCTCATCTGGCAGTAATGAAAAGGGTCAGGCTTAGTGAGCATCAGCCATAAAAAGATTCCTCCTTTATCCTCCCTGGTGTATTTCTGTTCAGAGAGTGATAAAGCAATGCAGTTAAGACCTTTTTGCTCTTTCATACAGTATCTCCCTTGGCAGTTGTACCATCCATATGCCACTGCTTAATGGCAGTGGTATAGTCTGGATATCCATAAACAATTGCTTCAGTTGCTTTAGAGTGATGTCTAGGTGTTTGTAAGTCAGTACTGTTTCTTCCTAATGATTTCCAGCAGAATAACAAGTTTTTTTAAGCAACAGTAGGTGCAACGCTCACTAGGATTTCTCCAGCAATGTCAACTGTTTCTTGAAAATGGGTCTTGTGTCTCAGTTCCCTCTCAAGGAAATGCAGGAAATTAGGAATTCTGTGACTGATCTCTGCATCATCATTGCTGACCAGAGGCTTCTTCAAAACATTATAGTGTGTTAACGGTCTTCTTTTTCAACAGGACAGTGAGGCAATGACAGAAAGAGACAGGTGTTTGTTCACCTAGGTGCAGTCATATGCAAAGTTTAAACCCTTCCTCCCTCCCTCTGCAGGTATTTTGTTATGTGAAAGTTGCTGTTCTCTCAGTGAAAACCTTCTGATTCAAGTAATTTCAGTGCCTTATCATTGCAATTCACCACACTGCAGCAGCTTTAATAATGGCAAAGCTTTCTTGTGTCTGACTGCAATTGCTGAAGTTTGCCATTTCCCCTGGGAACAGTACCCACTAGCACTAATCATGTCCTTTCCAGAAGGAATACACTGAGCTGGCTGTGTTGTTAGTGTGTAGCCTCTCTGAGAACAGCTTTCTGTAGCTCAGATCAAAACAGATGTATTGCTAACTTAAGGGTCTTCTGTAGCTTCTGTACCTTCTGAGAATGTGGCATTCTCCTTGCACCTCTTCAAGCTGTTTTTGTTGCAGAGATTTTCTATGTGCTAGCATATCACATGTCTCAAAATATGACTGTGGATGTGATGGGCCGAGAGCTGCTTGACTTATCAGTGAGCCTCAGAAATGAAACTTCTCTTTTTGTAGGGGAAGGAAGA
The DNA here is from genome assembly GCF_009819655.1 of Sylvia atricapilla. Lineage (NCBI taxonomy): Eukaryota > Metazoa > Chordata > Aves > Passeriformes > Sylviidae > Sylvia > Sylvia atricapilla. The sequence continues at coordinate 42,309,613 of NC_089140.1, forward strand.
GGACAGGATCTTTGTTTTTAAATGTCTAACACTGGGAGAGCATAAGTCATTATTTCTTAACATCCTGTTTATTTGTCATGCAAAATGGAAACTGAAGACGGTTTTTTGTGAGTCTGAAGCAAACTTGGTGGATTTCTGCCTTATTTGATGGTATAATTACCTGAATTTAGAGGGACCTGTAGTTTCAGGACTGCCCTCAAAATACTGCTGAAGCTTGTTCCATGCTTCCTGGCAATGCTGGACAAGCACATGGCTGCAGTCTGGAGGAAGGGCAAGTAGCTAACATGAAAAGATTTCATTCAAATAATCTAAGATTTGCGAAACAGACTGTAGGAGAGGCTGATGAAACTTGAGCTCAAGCATTGTTTTTCAGTTAAAACAGAATGTGAGCAGATAAACCACTTGCTTTATGTTTTGACATCCCCCTCCCCCAAAAAAATTCTTAAAAATAGCATTGATTCTAAAGAAAAAACAAATTAACAAATCCTCCTTTTTTTCAGAAGAAATATGCGGCTGCATGTGTTTTCATAGGCTCTACAGGTTTGTGTAATCAGATACAACTCACAGCTAATGTTCAAATAGAACCATTGCTAATTGTTGTTGGTTGCTGTACGTTTTTTTAAAAGGCCAGACCTGTTACTTCAAGTTCACAAATGCAATTTTTTTCCCCGGTGAATAGGCAGAACACTTTCAGACATGTCAATATAACATTTGCATATGTTTGGTAGCAGCAGGTAAGATTCATTATATTTTCATAATAGTTTTTTAAGCATAGAAAGACTTGCACTCAGTCATAGAACAGACTGTGCTCAAACATAGTTTTGACAGAGTATTTTAAATATGAATTCCTTTGATCCTGGAGCTTGCCTGAGAGGATGGTAATGAAAATTTCTTTCAATAGAAAAGTGTTAGCAAAACAAAAAAAAAAAATTGTGATCCGTTAAGAAAAGAAAAGTAAAATCAAGTTTGAGAAGGAGATTTGTGTCTCCGCTTTTGCTACTTTTCTGCTGAAGGTGAGATGACAAGTCTGTCTGGTTGGGAGTAAGTTAAACATTTAACTATGGGATCCTTGAGAGCTAACAGTATAAATATAAACTTTTAAGTAGGTATAATGAGGTGGTAGGTGATACTTTGCATGCTCTTAATGGGAACAGAAAAAAATAATGCACCAGCTTTCCAGCAGATGTAACTTTCTTTTTCAACAACCCATTTGTTCTCTGTGGCTGTTGCTAGGGCATCATGTTGCGTTTCTATAACAGCTGAGTCTCTCTGGAAAGATACTCCATTTTATCTTTTTTCAAATGCTGACCTAGAGCCTGGTGGTGGAATGAACATCAGTCAGTTCAGTGCTCTCTTTTTGCCTGATGTCCCAGGTCACTGACAAGATGTGATCTCAACAAGGAAACCTGGAGTAAGGGGATAGGATAAAAACTGGGTTAAAATTGTTCCTACTGTAGCTGCAGCTACTTCAGGCTTTCATATGTTTCAGAACCTGGAGGAGATCCCAATTATGTGTGTACTGGTTTGAATGCAAGGCAAGAGGCTATTCCACTTCTCATACAAATGAGGGTAAAGTGCACAGTGAGATTTGATCTCAAGAACTCTGGTAACTGGTTTTACAGGGCATTCATGTGTCTGTAGTTACAGACTTCTAAATGTGGTTGTACCTGTTACTGAGAAGGTGAAGGACTAAAGTGAGAAGTGCAGATTAAATCTCTTACGTTAAAATTCCATCAAAAGAGAAGAATCCTATGGGATTTCACTTACAATGCATTGATAATGGGATTGTCTTTACGAACTGAATAGAACTTGATGATAAAAAATACAGTATTTGTTGCAGCAGCTCTGGACTCCTACACACCTCTTACATTTTAAATATGCTTTTCTCTATGTCACCTCAAAAGATCCCAGGGAGAACAATGGACTTTAAGAGGAAATGCTAGTTTACTTAAAATAATTAAATTTTACTCTGGAAAGCTTTCTCTTTGAGGAAGACAATAGGTAGGATACATCTCAACTTTTCAGAGAATTCCTGAAAAAGAGGAAGAAATATAAAAGTGGATTCATGACTGCATGTTGATAGTGATGACACTTGTACTACAACTGGGTCTTTGCACATTGCACAGCCTGAGAATGGTGATTCTAAGAGCAAGCCTTCAGTATGATATGTTGCCTACCCAAGCCACTGGCCTTTTGTTCATTTTTGATTTTGAAAAAAATCTCTGTGCCTCCTGGTGCTGCCTTGAATACTCACGCTTTCTGTGATACGAGAAATTGCAGTCTAATATATATCTGCCATTTCAGTAGAACTCATGGCAGATGGTCAAGTTCTTGCCTTATTGATTAATTTTTATTCTGAAATGAGATGTTAATTGTTTGTCTGGATAACATAGAAAAATAAGTAATTAATGTGTGTACATTTTGTTTAAATTCAATAGGGCGTATTAATACTTAATTGTGTTATATATACATAACTGCAGCACATGCTTTTGGTGTGTTGAAGTAGTCCTTGTGTTTTTTCACACTTTCATCACAGATAACTTTGTAAAGGTGGTTTCATGGACTGCTGCAGCTGGCACTTTCAAATATCTAGTTCTGTACCTTCTCCCAGCATCTAAAGAGCTGATGCAGTTGAAAATGTATTGAGAGGGTGATTTTAAAAAGGTAAAAATCGTTGCTTGTCTCCATTGTGTATTATTTTCTCTATTTTTCAATCTGTGGTGTTGAACTGAACCTGTAAGTTAGAGGCATTATTTTAATTGGAGGCCACAGGTTACTTTATAGTCACAGGTCTGTACAGACTAACCAGGTATAAGTAGTTACCAGTGTATATAAATGCAGAACATTTTCACTTAATTCAGAAGAATCCAAAATCACACCAAAATCCCTTAGTACAGTCAAGGACTGTGTTATCAAGTGAGAGAGGAGATGCTACTGACACTTTGGTCTGTCCCTTACTGAATCCATGCTCAGCACCATCTTTCCTTATACTTTCTGCTACAACTGTGGCTTGAGCTTTAATCTCATCAGGGATGTCTTTGTGCAAAGCCCACTCCTTTGGCTGTCACAGAGTGAACCTATCCTGCATGGCTTGGATCCCTGTCACACAGGCAGTGACAATTTGTGCAGTAGCTCTCCCAACTACTGCTCTGTACCAGTAATACCCACTAAGATGTTGGTTTGTTTTTTTTTTTTACAAACCTGTCTTAAAGCATTAAGTTTCCTCTCCCTCACCCTCTCATCTAGTTGGAGTTCAGGATGGATGGAATGGTTGATCTTCCTACTCCAAACTAGGCCAAGACTGCATTGCGGGAGGTTTTAGTCTTTGAATGCCTCTGTCTCTTGAGGTGTCTGTCTGGGGACACCTGCCTAGCAGGTAGTGCAAGTGATTGACTCTTAGTCAAATTACTGTTCCTAGGAATCACTGAGTTCCCACAAGCTGGACAACATATGGCAACATTTGAATTTTGGCTTGAAGTTTTTCTGACACTCATAATATTCTAGAACAAATTATCAATTCATATTTCATTTATAGTCTTGTAATTTATGCATATTATTTGGCAATTTGGTTTTGTCTACTTGTCCTTTTTGCTGCTTCTCAGAATTTGTGATAATTCAAAAATTAGAACATACTTAAATTTGTGCTGAGGAAAACCTTCCAAATGAACAGATGGATATGAAGCAGCTTGGTCCAACAAAGGTGGTTTTATTTGTTTTAACTCTGTTTTATTAGAAGGTTTCTGCAAACTCTACAAATGCTCATCCATGTCAGCTGAAAAATAATCATGTCTGATGTAGATGCCTCTATTGTATCAGAACAGACACCACCCACTTGTTCAGAGAGAATTAGCAAGTGTGTGTTCTGTGTCAGTACCTGTTTTCTAAGACTTGCTGTATCCATGATATAAGGAATTTTGCTATAATGTCTTAAATAATTTTGCCCTTTATGAGTATGCAGACTGACTCCTAGACCATATTTAAACACATTCTTTAAGAGTTTGTGATTTCACAGAATTATAGACTGGTGTGGTTTGAAAGGACAGATAGAAGTCATCTAGCCCACATCCCCATGTTGAGCTAGTTGGTATAACTGAAGCTCCTTGTGGACTAGGAAAGGTTATATTTTTAAAATAAACACTTCCTGCAGAGTCACATTTTTTCAGAGAGGTTTTTGGAATTTTCTCCTATTTGCTTTGGATAATTAAACTAAAATCCATCTCTTTTTTTTTCTGGAACACTTTGAACTGGATGAGAGATTTGCTTTGTGAAAAGGTGCCATGTGTCAAATGTGTCAAAACAAAAAGCCCAATCTCTGTCACTAGTAGAGATGTAAGCACTCTAACTCCAAGTTGAATATGTATGTGTGGCAGGACAGCACCAGCAAAATTGTGTTTCACCAATACGGTGAGGAAAGTAGTATTTTCACTAATGATTGTGCCACTGTTCAGTGGTGGACACTGCTTGACCAAAATAAAACTGGTAATTGATGAGAAACTGCAAAATATTTGAATTCTTAACAGGGCATGACAGGATGTCCAGTGTCTGAGGAAGATGCAGAGACTCTGTGTGAAAGGGAAGGGAGATTGACAGTCCCTTTTTCTCTCTGTGCCAGCTCAGGCAACAAAACCAGGACCCTGTGTTGAGTCACTTTGCTAGAAGCAGGTGTGAGGTATCAACTAGAAAGAAGTTCTAACTTGCTTTTTTCTTCATTTCCTGCAACTGGCTAGCTTTCTTACAAGGAGACTGGTAGCACTTGTATTATCAAAGGAACTTGATTTTGGCATTTCTTAATGGGCCTGTATGATTAGCGAATCAGAAAGGGGCTCGATGGCGCACAAGAATGCAGGAGATGATGATAAGAAACTGCAGAGATTAAGCTCTGATAATTTTTCCAGCTAATGCACATTTAAGGTGCATGTGGGAGAAATCTCTGTCTACCACAGGGATATTTATAAGTCTTTTGTTTCAGTATCAGCAGTTCTTTTTAATACATGTACAAGTGATTCTCATAAATTATGTGAAACCCTGAACCAGCAGTTTGTAACCTTTGCTGCCATAATATGGGGGAGATTATTTAGGGACATTTTCTTTAGTTTGTCAAGAAAAGAGCGAGAGATGTCATTATGTAAGTTATGTAGGTATGTATTTGCTAGTGTGTGGAAGTGTAGTGGGAGACCTTCTTGACTTCTTGATTTAAAAAAATGTCATGTGGCCCAGTGTCTGAAATCAAACATCACATAAAGGAGGCATGATTTTGTATCTGAGAAAATAGGTGAATGTTGGTTCAGACTTGGCCCAGAAAACAAGGACATCAGGAACAAAAAGAACTTTTATCAAAGATAGTATGCTGTCTCTACCAGCATCCACAAACAAATGTCTGGAAAGGAGCAGGGAAGTGTGGCAACTAGGTGGTGTGCTTCCTCCTAAAACTCTCACAATTTCCAGTCAACTCTACCTCTTGATTTTTGTAAGACAGATGCAGTATCTTTGTATTTAGTAATATTCAGTTATTCTCTCTTCTGTGGTAGTGTTCTGTTTCCTTTTGAAGCATTTTTGGCATTAGAGTCCACAGTATCCTTCAGCAAGAAGTGCCACAACTCATTATTCTTGGTGCCAAGGATATATGTTGATTATTTGCAGATGTTTTAATATATTTTAATTGGGTTTGTTGAGAAAAAGTCTTTAGCTTTTACATATGAGAAGAAGTATTTGGCTAAATTGTCATGGAGGTCCTTGTGGTTTCTGTAATACATGAATTTGAATTTCTGTGACTTTATTTTATGGGCTTTGTGGAAAATATGATGGCCTGATTTACTTTTAGCTTGTTAATGATGCTTGCAAATTTGCTTTAAGACAATTAGTATAATCAAATCACATGCTTCAGGTCTTTAGCTGACTACTTTTTTCCTCTCTTTGTGTACAGATGGTCAAAAAATGTGCATTGGTGCAAATAGTCCTTTTTCTTGGAGGCCAGGTTAACATTTTGCTAACACAATGAAAGCCAGACCGATTACTGAATTTGGGAGAATTCAAGTTGGCAAGGTTCTTGTAGCTTATTTTCTTCCACCCCATTAAAGTACCCGAATTGATTTATGTAATCTGTTTCTTGCCACCGTAGTGGGCATATTAGGTGCTAAGGGTACTTTCCTGTTCTTTTTTTCATAGAAAATTGCTTAATCTGCCAAAATATGAAAAGTCTTGAACACTGGCAGTTTGGTAGTTGACATTAGACAAGGTATCATGACTTGGTGGTTGATCTCATGGCCTGTTGTGTTTCTGAAGTATGCTGGGCAGTTACACCACAACATAACAATGCTATGATACTGTTTATTTTCTTAAAATAGCTAAGGTCATTTCTATCACTTTGGACTGGGGCACTTAAAAGTCTGGTCTTTCAAGCTCTGTTAACTTTAGGGAAGAAGAAAATATTGCTCTGATGAGGAATATTTATGTATTCATGAATATATTGGGTTATTTACATGTATAACTCTTATATAAAGTTGTATTGTGCACCTGAAATTTTTATTTAGTTATAAATTAAACATTCCATTAGTAATTAGCTTTTTTTATGGGAGGGACTTATGTGCAGAAGGGTGTATAATTTGTTTCATGGAAGGGGTACTTACAAATACAAAGAAGTTGAATCTTTCTGCTGTTTGGGATCTGCTGTAGTTCTAGGGGGGCATTTTGCTTCGGGAGTTCTGGCCAGCACCTCCATAATGTGTAGCCAAATTCCAGCAGCCCCTGCTTTCTGTCTACCACTTGAGTTACATCTCTCCTTTGTAACTACTGATTTACTTACTTTATTTCTTTAGAGTCACAATAAGCAGGTTTTGGAAAGTTCAGCTGACTATAGGCAACTGCTTTCCCTGGAGGATACGCATTTAAAAGTTCCTGTCTTTCTGCTTAGGTATTGTGTGTGCATGATGTTTTCCAGCAAACATTAATCATACCAGATAGCTTTGAGCACAGAACTGTTGTATTAAGATAAACATTTGAGAGTCTGCTTTAATGCCCAAAGCCTCTTAGCTTTTTTAGGTCAAATTATCTTGTATCCTCTGACTGTGTTTCTAAGCATGCTGCTGCTAAATGCTACTTTTTAAATTCAGATTCTGTGTTCCATTTTTGTTGATAAGGTTAAAGAGAGGGTATTTCACAATTATGGTCCCAACTTCAATGGCAAAAAACCCAGAGTGGTTCTGCTTCCTTAGAGGTGGCACTTAAGAAGAGTGCTGGTTGTTTCATACTTCAAATAGTGTCTCTGCTTTTTGTATTCTGCTAGTGTCATTATAGTACTGGTGCAAAATGAGGCTGTTAGGCTACAAGAATGTGCTAGGAGTTAAACTTTTTGTTGACCAAGAATGTATGAGTTCAATATTTATACCTAGAGTTTCTGGAAAGACTTTATTTTACAAATAATAATTTCGGCAAGCTACAAATTATTTTACACAAACATGTAAAGAAAGCATTATGTACTGTGTGACTATCATAGAAAAGGCAAATAGAGGTAATTTTTTTAAAATTCCTTGGTTTTGCACTGATATAAGCAAAAATATCAGATATCAGTTGGTAAGAACTGTTTTTTCACCGGATATGTTCAAAAGTTGTAGCTTTGTGAAATACTTGAATTGCACAACAATTTTCTTTCCCTTCCTCCCTCCCCTCCTGAATGTCCTTGGTTAATATTTGCCATCCACTCAGCTAGAGATTAAATTACTGGGGACTGAGAAGAAAAAGCACTTGTAAAAACACAGGTTTCTCCTGCTGTGAGACCATGGCTGTGGTGTGCAAAATGTGATTTTTCTAAAGTTAGGTTTACTGGCAGGGGATATGTATGAAAATGTCCAAAAAGCAGAGACCTCATCTGTTCCTGCTGGTAGCTAGCATGATGCCATTAGTGTCTGTAATCTGGGGATCTCTGCGGGTGGGGGAAGTGAGGGAGGATTGTTAGGAGTTTTTTAAAATATCTCCTTGAAAGCCGGATAGTGAGAGAGTTAGAGAGGGAGAGCTGTCAGATAGTCAAATATCTGGGAGATGGTTTGGCTGTCACAGTGTATGAAAGTTATGTAAGGTGTATAAGCATGTTGCATAAGAGCTCCCCCATGCTCCAGGTCACCGGCTGCTCTTCCAAAACTCACCACCACCCGCCTGAAACCAGCCTGGAAACACACACAGCACTCCTCAAAAATGGGCATCTCTGTTGTTTCTGCAGTAGTGGCAGCATGATTGCATGAGAGACACATATTAAAATATTCAAAAGTAATGCAATGATTTGTAAGAAGAACAAAATCAAGTGTCCATGAGATTTTTTTTTTTGTTTAAACTGACTATCAGTATGAAAGAGCAAATCACATACAGCAACTTGTATTGCAGTGGAATATGTTTCAATACTATGAAATGGTGGGGAGTTTTTAGACCCAGCAGGAAAGGCCTGCTGTTTATGTGCAGTCTGAATAAGCATTTCTTTTAATTTGGAAAAAAGAATTGCAGTTCAGCAATTTTTTTGCTAGTTATTTTGTTATTGCTAGTAAAATCTTCTCCAGATTTAACTTCAGCTGTCCTGCAAATAAAAGCATGGATATTTCTCATGGGGGAAAATCTGCTGAGGCTTCTTTAATCCATCACAGTTTATGATCAGGATCGAAAGGTGCTTGATGATGAACCTTTTCCACTCTCTGCAGCACACTTTAATTGCAGCAGTAAGAGCTCGATTCTTCATGCTTTGGTCAGATAGCTACAGCTCCTTCCTGACAGTGTGCCACATTTAATTTATATTACAGGTTAAATGCTTGAAATCACTGTAGTAACTGTAACAGATAACAGATGAGAGCTCTATAAGACATTCTCTTCTTAAGTTATTGGGAAATTTAATTCAGCTTTTCAAAGGAGTATTCTTTTTCATTCCTCAGTCTCCTTAAAAACTAATTCGGAGGTGGGAAAGGTGGCACAATGCCTTCATGCACATGGCATGGAGTGTTTATAAGGAGCTTCTTATCCAGATGTTCTGGAACACAGATCATATGTCCAGAGGCCAAAGGCTAACAGGGTGTTATAATGGTCACTGTTCAAACAAAACAGGAGCTAAGTATTAGTTTCACTCTGTCCAGAAACAGTTTGCTTTGGTTGTAGGATAGTCACCATTTAGCTGAAGCCTCTGTAGCTGAGCAGCATTGAACTAAACTGAACACATTTTTTATTAGACACTGCTAATACATGAGTTCAGCCTATAGCCCAGTTACCTCTTCTGCCTGATAGTGCTTCTCAGAACTGCAGTTGGGATCTGTGTTCATATCCAGCATTGCTGCCTCTGGCGTGTTGCAGTGCTGTTGATGCAATTCACTGCCAGAGTGAGGGGCAGTTCAGCTGTATGTCAGACCTTCCCCCCCAACCTCCTGCAGAAAGCTTTCTGCTGTTTCAGTCTGTTGGCTGGTCCTACAGCAATCTCAGCTTTCCGTGAACTCTACAAAGAGATATTTGGCAGAAGTTACTGCAGCTTGTTTTCTTTCTTCAGTGCCATGAAACACATTTTGTCACCTCACAGTTGCTGGGATGTTGATGTCTAATTTGTGAGCAAATGCTTTTTGCTTTGTTAGTGGAAACTGAGCAGTAACAAAGTGCCTTTTTCTTGAGGAAGATCTCTTTCTTTATTTCCCATGTCTACGAAGATTGCCCTATGAAGCCATCCTGCAGTTCCTGTTCTGTTTAAGTAGAACATTTCACACAAACGTCCTCTCCATGTGTAACTCAGTAGTCACTGGGAGGGAGCAAGGTCTCTGTAGGCAGTTTTTATGTAATAAAATGATTTACATGTGGAGGTAGGTATGTATATGCAGTATGCATTGCCTATGTTCATCATGCTGCTCTGCAATTATTTGCCTCAGCAGAGTTTATATCTTACTGGTTCCTTATCTATAAGGAAATGGGGGGATTTCAGGACCAGCAGTCTGTAAAAATCATGGGTGTCAAGTGTATCACCAGCAAATCCATGCAATATAACTGAAACAATCAGTTAAGGTAAAATAGTTTTTCTTTAGCATTAAGTCTTTAGGTAAACAAGTTAGCTCATTGCTCCTACAACAAGTTAGTTCTGTACGTCACCCTGCATACAGATGGTTACGCTTTCCTGACAAAGGGTCCCTGAGTATGAAATAAATGTGGTTTACAGAACTGTTTGACATAAAAATAGTCTCCTCTCCTACCTCTCTCAAATTTTGTACCTGCTTTTTGTATTCTCTTCATTGTGTTTTGTTCTGAAAGGGTTTTTGTCTTCATTAATGAAGGTGTGTAGACTCTTCTAATCTTTCCAATTTTGCATTTCTCTGTTTTACTTATCTTAATATTTCTTATCTCCATGGGAAAGATGTTGTTAGATTGTTATGCAGTGAGTTTCCTGAACCCGATTTCATAACTATACTCCTGCCTTGCTGCAGTTCACCCTGGATCTAATCAGCTGTTAGGCATTTTAAAGTCCCTGTACAGTGGGTATTTTGTAAACATCATTTATTTGCCACTATGAGTGTTCCACAGCTCTACACAAAGTGACAATGGGATTAATCCAGGAAAAGAAACGAGCTGAAAAAAATTATTTAAGTACCCATGGCAGCCTTGCTCCGCTAGGCAGTTTGTTTACATTGATTTTGTAAGGACACAAACAAAGAACTACGGAAGAATCTATTCTGAATTGTTCAGTTCACTCATCACAATAATCAGTATTTGAACAATATCTCCCAGCCTCTCAAATAGATTAAATTGCATTTAATTTGCCCTCATTATGCAGACATTTTTGTTATAGCACTCAAAATACTCAGTTCTTGAAGGCCTTCATTTCAGTGGTAACAGAATGTGATGGTTTCCAGAGAGAGCCTGGTGCAAAAAAGCCTGAATACTGAAACCTGAAATTGAAAGTTGAGGAAGGTGGAGGAGTGACAGGAAAGATAGTTGCACATGGCACATTTAGAAGATCTTGTTCCTTCATTTCGTTTTTAGCTTTGCATTGATACCAAAATCAAGCAATTTCGTTGTCTTCACAGTAGAAAAAGTAATGAGCAATTCCTGCCTTCATTATCATATTGAAATGTATGTTAACTGTGAGTTCTCTTATTCTATTTGAAGTACATTTTTATTTTCCTGATGCACTAACTCCTGTACGTACATACACGTTTATACACCTGCATGTGCCTCTGGGTCTGTGCATAGCTATATACCCTTGTAACTGTTTTTTGGTAATACTGAATCAACTTGTCCATGGCAATTTTTGAATGCTGAATCATTCAGTAGCTGCTTAATTTAAATTTTATTTATTATATCAGGGTTTTTTAAAGGTTTGGGGATTTTTATTTCTTGCATATGCTTATGTGATTTTTTTTTTCTATATGAACAGTATGAACTGTTCCTTCTGTTGTAAAATAACTGTTGTTTTCATTAGTCTTTTGAGATAGGGGATCTGCAGTTTGATTAGAAAGGCAAGGCTAGTCATGAAAATTTTTTAGATATATTAAATCCTGGAATACGGAAGAAGTCTGGTTGAATTTCACCAGCAGGAATGGAGAATGCAGGTTTAAGATGGGCAAGTGGGTGATTATACAGCTGAGTGGAAACAATAGTTTCTGCAAACTGCATTGATGAGTGAATGCACTGGGGATGTGCTTTGTAACTTTCTAACAATAATAGATAATAGAAGTTAAGGAGCCCTGTGCATGTGAGGAAGAAAAAAAATCCTTTTAATGGCATAAAACTCCTATGGCTGATTGGAGGTATTTATGTAGTACTGGCATTTTGCTGTCATAGCTAGGGCTGTTAAATTACCTGCACTGAATATTATGTAGACATACTAGGAAAACTTGCTTTAGATATGCCAGTCTCCTCCATTCCTTGAAGAAAGGCAGTGAAAGAGGTTCCTCAGAACCGGAATCTAACTCTAAGTTCCAAGTAATCTATGAAGGAATCTACCCCTTTCTGTTCACTGTACATGGAGCATCTTGCGACAAGTCTCCTTCAGGGCGAAGTGTCGATATTTTCATGGGTAGAAGAAACCAGCTAAGAACTTGGCCCGTAATTTAAATCCTGTTTGAAAATGGAAGTGTTTATATCTTGACCAAGTAAGGGACAAAATTAGGTATGTCATGATTTACTTGAGGGTGAATAATGGGGCCCATTAATAAAAGACTGAATTTGAGCTTCAGAAGATAGAAGTGTCATCCCCTATCAAAGGTTCTGCTTGATAGTGTCTCTTCCTGTCCTTTTTTTGTGCTTTATTTAAACAAAATGGCTTCATTGAAATGACGAATGGAATGTCTTTTTAAATGTTAGTCCTCATTTTTACAATATTTTTAAAATACTTTATCTAAACATAGATAAATAGAAAAAAAAGAATGTATCCATAGAAGTAGAGCATTGGGTGGCTTTTTGCTTGTTATCCTGTTTATTTTTTTATAAATATCCTAGATCAGTTTAAAGAACAATAGGACCAAATTATATGTTGTTTGTTTATGCCTGAAGGTTTTTGCATTTTCACTTTCAGGTTTGTTTCCTCCATTATCATAATCACCCTCTTATGCAGAGGGACAGTATACAATTGAGTTTCCTGGAGAGTGTTATGCAAGAATATAATAATTTCCCAAGGGCAGTGCAAAATAAATAAATATACACTGTTGTCAGGGATCAGCATTGCAAACAATTTCTCTTCTGATCAGCTTAAAAACTTCTGCACCTGCACTGTCTATAAAATTAGCAGTTGGAAATTTGACTTCAAATTGACTGAATCCCTTGAAATGAACACACTAGAGCAGTCTTTGTTTCCAAGGCAACAATCAGCCCTGTTCCTAAGGGCTCAAAAGGTGTTTAAATGACAAGGTTGCCTTCAGAATACATCTTACTAAATTTAAATTTTACATTCATTCAGAATATCTATCTAGAACTATAAACTTTCGTAATGTGAAGTACAGCTCTCATTATGTCTTTACTCAGTCATGAAAAGAACTCACTCCTACAAAATATATTCACTTCCCAATACTATACTCTGAATATGTTACAGGTCGTGCTGCATTTCCAGTTTTTCCCTGTAACTATTAATGGAGACAAGTAGTGATATCTATAGCTAAGATAAAATAATACTTTCTATTTCATTAAACTACAATATTAGAACTTTAGCAAAAATAGGTTCTGGAGAACGTGGTAAAAAAATCCAATCGGGTACTTTGGCAGATCTAATCAGATCTAATGAAGACCTCTTAGCACCCCCAGGAAAACATGGTCATGATAAATGACTAGTAAATGCCTGATCAGAGTTTTATGAACTGTTTGTTATATATTAAAGGTGATTTTTCAGGATACTTTGTCTGAATGCTCATGGAGAGCTTTTTTATACCTGTGTGGCCTCACGAACAGTGATTTTGAGGGAGAAGCCTGCTAGCAAGGAATTTTTTTTTTTTTTTGGCAAAGCCATGAGAAGAGTTAAGTTCTCTGTGTCAGAATGGAGTGAGTGGATGCAGAATAGATTACAAAACTTCCAAAAGTCAGAAGAACTTAGTTTCATGTGAAGGAACTATAGCCTGAAGACAATGGTGAAAATTTAAAGGCATAAATCAGAAAAATAATTGTAACTGTGGCATTTGTGCTTGGGGTTTTTTTTATGAAAGAGAGGGAGGAAAGAGTGCAGGCATAAAGCCTCTGATTCAGCTGACATGGAGACAGGAATTTGGTGTTGGGATAGGTTTCATAGCTGTGAATGATTCTTTGCTCTCTGGTTAAATGTTTTCTCTCATGAACTGCAGATTCAAATTCTTGCCACATTTTGTAGATTTGTCTAGCTTGTTTGTGAAGAGGAGCTTTGGAAAATAATGATCTTGAGGCAGTAGTATTAGGGAGAAGTAATTTACTTGATCATGTAACTACTTCTGAAGATCCTTTGAGACAATTTCTAATTGTTTCTAATTCCTTGGAAATACTTTGACTTGAAATTGTAACATATTTAATTCTATTTATATAGGAAAGATTTCTTTTGGAGGTTAATCAACAGATAGACTTCTGGGAGGAGTAACATTTTACTGGTTTGCAAACCCTCGACTATTTTCTAAAATACAGGTATTAAAACCTGTGTTGCTTTCCTGTAGAGTTCAAATGCTGAAATGTACAAATCTGTTTAACTTAATTTCTTTTTGAAAGAGTCAAGAAACATGAAAGTCTTTATCTGGAATAATCAGCCCAACTCCATTATGTTTGTTGAGAGCCTCTCACTCTCAAGCCCAGAGGGATTTATTTTTTTTGGTGATGTTTGAATGCTTAAAATGCCTAGTGTTTTTAAAGACCTCCTAAAACTTATAACAGCATTAATTGTTGGCACCAAAGTGAGGACGGAAGGTTTGTCAATGATATAATAATTGTAAGAGGGCACTGAAGTGAGAAGTAGTAAATGGAAAGGAACTTGGCAAACAACAGCTTTGCTCCTCATGCTCTGGATTTTTTATTCCACCCAATATCCTTAGCTAGGTTATAGGATGTTCAGTGAGTGACGTTGCTTTACCTAATTTATTTTTATTTTCACTGTTTAATGGCAAAGTAAATACTTCATTTTCTCTGCTTAGAACCTAACTGCTGTTCTTTGATTTATGTGGTGTTTATTATTCAGGATAGTCAGTTCCTCCACACACAGTACGGACTACAGTCTATATTTGAGTAGTGTAGATTCAGAATTGTCTCATTTGCAAATAAATGGTAGCTCTGAATAAGTCTTGGATCTTCAAAATTGTAATTACACTCACTACTTTTTTTGTTTTTCTTGTTGCCTGCCTAATGTATTTCTGCTTGTAAAGAAGATAGGGGTTTTTTTTCAGAAATAATATATGGTAATGTAATCAAAGCCAAAGTGAGGTTTTAAGAAATGCTGATGGATTAAGTGTCTAATTTCCACTGTCTATCACTACAAATTGTGTGTGGCCCTTAGAAATTTTCTGAAAAGTTCACCTTTCATTCATTGCAGTTGCCAGATACAAAACTGAATCAAAGCTGTTTATAATCTTCAACATCAAGTAACTCTCATCAGACTGGCTAAGAATGCTTTTTGGGCGTGCATCCTCCAGAAAAGTTTGTGCAATCCATGTGTTACTCATAACTGCAAACAACTGGAAAGCTCTTCATTTAATCCAGCAGGTGGAATACTTCATCTTGAGCACTGCTGGACTGCAGAGAAGAGTTTTCATTAGCCTCAGAGGAGACAAGATGTCTTTTCTCTTTCCTAAGTGTAACTCACTGGCTCTTCTATCCTGCAATCATTTCTAAATGTACTTGCACTCAAGATCTTGTTTTACTCCAAGTTTCTTCTGCTTTTTATGTTGTACAGTATATTTGGATGCAATGTGAGGAAATCAGTAAACAAAATATCAAATCACTTTTGTCCTGAGAGGGAAGATTTCATAGTAATTAAGATTCTGATGAAGCAGGTAGAGGTTTAACACACTCTTTTAGAATGTGTTCTATAAGACATTTGCTTTAATTGAACTGTCTGGTGCTCATCAAGTACTGCATTTGCTGAGAAATACCGTTTCATATATTTAAAACCAGGAAGACATAATTATTTATTGAGGTATATCATCACTTGAATTTACTGTAGTAAATTCAAAATAGCATGGAAGGCATGACGAAGATAATAATACTCGCTTACATGGCAGTCTTTCTGCTGTCTGTTTACATACTATACTGTAAATTCTGTAGTATCTTTTTATGCTTTTACATGTTTCAGAAACCTCAAAGTTTCATAGTAAAAAGACTTTAGAGTACTTCTAAATATAAATAAGCTTAAACCCTGCAAAACTGCAACGATCCATTTAATAAAATGCCCATTTTTATAAATGCCGTGAAATGAGTGGGTGAAAAATAGTGTGACACATCATGTGGGCTTAATCTGTTTCGTATAAATTTGCTGTGAAAGCTCTAGTTCAATATAGATAATGTGCAATCTGTTCTAAACATCCAGTTGTACAATAAGGGTAATTTGTGGGAGACAGTTATGGATCTCAAGAGCCCTTTCATCATGCAGAGTATTGAATTAATCTCCTCCTAAATGCTCATTCAGAAAGTGCCAGAAGACTGCTCTGTTTCGTTGCCATGGCAGATATTATTCTCCTGGCTCCTTTGAGAGCTACATTTCTATAAACTATGAGTGTTTTCAAGTTTATCAAAGCAGTAAGTTGTAGTTATTCTGATTTTTGTTGTGGTTGACAGTTTCCTTCTGTCATATGCTTGCATTAATTTTATTCTTTAAAAATGTTATAAAATTTCTTTGTACCTGCTTGCTCTCTCAAATAGAATAATAACTTTCCTTTAGAGACAAAAAAGGGCAAAAAGGTATTTTGGACATAGAGTCTTACAGTCTTTTTTTAAAGATAAAAGTAAAAAGAAATCAAAAAATTTGGTACCTGTATGCTGAGAGACTAGTGAAAATGGCAGGACTGTGATAAATGCAGGCTGTAAACAGGGAAAATGAAAATCAAGACTATATTTTATCAAGACTGTACAGGGACAGATACTGTGAAGGAGATTGGACTGATTTCTTACACAATAAACTTTTCCATTTGCATGTTCTTCCACTGCAATCTGCTTATAGGCAGCAGAACTAATGAAACCTGATTTCCTCAGGATTTATGTCCTGTCTTTCCTGAGCCTACAGGCAGCTGTGCACATATCCTCATTAAACCAGTGGCAGCTACTCTGAGCTACAATTCTGTTTTCAGTGATAGGCTGTAGGTTTGGATTTCCCTTCATACACAGCTGCTGATTTTCATAAGGTGAGGAGACACTTGGCATCCTTGAGACCTCTGCAAAATTATGACTTCTGTTGAAATTGGCAGGTGGCTGGAAAGTTACTTTATGGTCCCTTGCTCCATGGCCCTGGCCCTTTAGATATCTGATTCAGGTGCTTTTAAAGAGACCTGTTCTCACTGTGAAAACTGCAGATTTTAGGGCATAGTTGTTGGCCACCGCTGAAATTCAGAGACTTGTTTGAATATTAGAGTTGTTATTTAATAATTATTCTGATGTAATGCATGCTATCAGTTCAAGGTATATGATTATGTTACTTGCTTGTCCAGCTGCCTGTTACAATTTGGATGACCATGTGCTTTGAACACCTCAGCTATAGATTTTATTTATTTTTTTTTAATTTAACTTTGGTTACTCAAGATAATGATACTCAATATAAGTCTGTCACTAAGGAGACTGACAGGGTAATAAGTCATTAGAGTTGGCCATGAGGTATTTGCCTGCATTTACTTACCCAGATACACCTATCAGTGTTTGAATTAGGGCTGAGCTCACAGGAAATTCTGTGGTGCTGACATCTAAAAAGTAACCCCCTCATTTGCTACCCTGTTACCAAACCCTGCCCTTTTCTAGAGACATCCAGAAGCAAAGCTGTTCTTGGCGGTTGTCAGCTGTGCAGCTGAAAGACTCTCAAAGCTAACTCCTAATCAACTGTGGATATGTGGGAGGATACTGCTTTGAATCAGAGACAGTGTGAATGATCATGTGGACAGGCATTGAGGGGAGGAAGAGAAGCTACCCATTAATAACTGGAGTTGTCAGAAGTGTTTTGTTGATATGCAAATCTACCATTTACCTAATTCCAAGTCCTTTAGTTTAGTATAACGGGACAAAGCATACATAAACTCTTCAGGTACTGGATAAGCAATAAAGTACTCATTTAGTGTGTGCACAAAACCTCAGGGGAAGGCAGATTAATTTAGAGAATTGAGAAACTCTGAGTAGGATTATACATCATAAAGCACTGGAAATTGATTCATTACCATTGCATTTTCTCCTTAAATCACATTTGTTTCTCGCACAAGGTTGTGGAAAATGCCATTCTGGCCAGAACCTACAGGTAGTTCAGACTGCCAACAAATCTGTTAGAGACCATCCCATTGAAACAACAGCTGAACTATGAAATGGTTGAACTGTGAAGTGTAATATAAAAAAGTTTACTATAAGAAAGTTAGTCACAGTAACATGAGAGAGTTTTCAATATGCAAGCAAAATAGGGAGTGGAGCAAATAAGGCCTGAGGGACTTTTGAAGGATGTAGGGGGGTTTTAACTTGATGTGTGCAACAGCAAACATTGCCTGTTCTTTCATTGTTCTGCAGAGCATCATAAAGACAGAATTTCAGCTGCATTTGAAAGCTCTTAGACTTCTGTGGAAAAGCAGCAAGTCTTGACATTTGAGAAATTTGAGAGGTTTTGTGTTCAAAGAAATATGGTTGAGGTCAAAGAGCATGTCAGTCTTTAATTAGTGTTCAACATCCTTTTAAGTTAGCATGGTGAATATTTTAGATTCTAATTACCTAGTGTGTAATTAATTCATTATACACTATGCTGTAAAAAGTGAAGCATTTCTTTTGACAAGCTGAAAATAACATTTTTTATTATTCATACAGAGAGTAAGATATTGGATGTTGTATGTTACAGAGTATGAAGTACTAAAATGTATTCTGGGATAATTTAGCAAGCAGACAACAGTGGAGTTCCTTTAACCTTTTCCTGAAGTAAGTATTAAGCTGAGCTGACTGAGATTCTACATTTTTGTCAGCTCAGTATCACATTCTGCTAAGAACTTGCTGAAAATGTGGGGCACATACTGTAGCTTTCTGTAGACAAGCATCTATACATCATTGCATGTGTATCAGTCTCAGTGCTGCTCTCTTATAGAAGCAATATTGTGTCACTGCACTGTGTTTATTTAGTAAGAGACAGAAATCTCCAATATTCCAGGGGAATTTTCATATAAGCCAAATTAATTTACGTACATGGAAAGCAGCACACTATTATATAAATACAAGCACATGTAGCTATGTGCTTAGCCAAAAGACTATGGTTTTTTCCTTTATGTGCTCTCAGGGTTGGTTCTCTTTGATGTGCAACTCTAAGAATAACAACAGGGCATGGAGTGACAGGTAGCTCATGTGCAAAAGAGAACACTGTTTAGAGCAGGTCTTTTGGGGAGATAATGTCTTTTTTGCTTCTGAGAAGCAGGCTGTCAGGAAGTTTCAATGGTACTGTTAGACTCTGCATACTAAAGCATGCTTTTTAAGGTGCCAGCTCATATAAAATGGATTAGAGAAGCCAGGAGGAAAATATCTGCCAAAAGAACTAAATTCAGACAGATACTTTTTAAAGCTTTATTGTATTTTAAAGTTCTAATAAAATAAATGAAAATTTAATGGAAGAGCCAGGACTGGCTCAAATAAAACATTTTATAAGTTAAGGTACTATAATATTCTTTTTCCTTTCTTTTTCCTTTCTTTTCTGTTGACAACAAGTAAAACTTCTGCTATCATTTCAGAGCAATTCTGCCTCTGCCGTTTGCTAGGTTATTCACCCAGTACTAGGAGCAATGTGCTTATGGCACATACTTATAATTCATATTTCAGAGGCTGTATATCCTCTGAAATAAATTGAAAACAGAAAGATTTCCTTTTCTGAGAAGCATGTGGAGAATCTGAAGTTTATTAGTTTATTTGCCCTGTTTGGTTTTGATTGGTTGGTTGATTGGTTTTTCTTTCTCATCTACAGGCGTACACGTTGCTGACCTTTTTTTTTTTTTTAAGAGTGCTTTACTCCTTGAGTCTTTGTTAAGGTTGTGTAGCCAATCTGTGGGTTTTGGTTTTGAGGTTTTTTTTGTCTGATTACCTTCTTTCCTTGGGAGAATCTCCTTTTTTTCTTTTTATCTGTTTCCTCTGATGATAATAGTATTATTCATATTCCAAGGGTTAGGGGGGGGGTTTCTCTACTGTCTCAATTTTTGTTTTATGTGGAATAAATTACAAAACTTCCAAAAGTCAGAAGAATGTGGAATATGTGTAGAGAAATGAGCCACAGCCTGGTCTATCTACCTTGTTATCTCAGAGCAAAGCTGTCCCAGAGCAATATATACTGCAATAGTGCACTTCTCACTTTAAGAGTCTCCAGCCTTTCTGTGACCTCTTCTTGGTCCCTCAAAGCAGAGGAGGCAACACTTAAAACATGTCTTGTTGGGCCAGAAGTTATCTTCTCAGACACTGAATGTTTGGCAGAGTATTGGTTTATTATGAAAGAAAAATACAAGCCAGAAAGGACCATCTCCAGATAAAACTCTGGAATTAAGTAATGGGGCACTTAAGCAGAAAGGATGGAGACATGAGGAGAGTAATTATCTCTTTTTAGGAGGAAAAAAAAAAAAAAAAAAAAAAAAGGGAAGAAAAAAGCAACAACTCTAAAACCTCAGGAAAAAAGCAACAAATACGTTCAATGTGATAAAGCAATGACTTTTTAAAGATGAAAACCAGTTTTTGATACTAGAGCAAATGCTGTTTTCATCCTGGAAAAAAAACAGGCTCTGGATTACCTAATTGTGGCCTTCCAGTACCTGAAGGAAGCATAAAGGAAAGGTGGAAAGAGACTATTTATATGACTATTTATATGTAGTGAAAGGACAAGAGGTTATAGTTTCAAACTGAGAGTAGGTTTAAATTAGATATTAGGAGGAAAATCTATGAACTATGAGGATGGTGAGGCCCTGGAACAGGTTGCCCAGAGAAATTGTGGATGCCTCATCCTTGGAAGTAAAGGCCAGGTTGGATGGGGCCCTGAGAGACCTGGTCTAATGAAAGGTGTCGCTGCCCATGGAAGGGGATTTGGATCTTTAAGGCTCCTTCCATTTTGACCAATATTGTTCTAATGTTCTCCAGAATGGCTGATCAAACTTTCAGGGATGTGACCAATTAGAGTTCCTTTGAAGATATGTTAGGAGTTTAAATTTCAATGCAGAGAAAACACTTAGCAGGTTTAACAGACATGTGCAGGCATGGTGACTTCATAGCTTTTGATAGGAAAGAAATAGGAAAAAGTGGAAGGATTTTAAAAGTTTTGTGATTGTTTTGGTAATCTTCATGTATGATATAGTACATCTGCCAGAATGGGTCACCAAATTCAGGGTTTTAATATTCAGGTCAGACTCTGAAACAAGAGAACTGTGTGTTAGTTAACTATTTATTCTGCAGTGTTTATTTAGTTGTAGCACTTAGAGGGCTTAAGCACATTAAGAGTTCTGTTGCCTTAGCTGTCTATAAAAATGCACAAGTGTTAAGTTCCTGCCTCAGAGGTCTTTTGGGGTGTCTGTGCAGCAGTACAGGTCACCATCTGCTTGCCCATGCAAGTTTCAAAAGCCTTTACAGTTCTGCCATGTGTGTTGCTTTTGGTTACCTAGGAAGGAAAAAAAAAAAAAAGACTTGGAAAAGTTTAGGCAGCAACACAGCCTTACGTGTTCAAGGACAAATTTACATGCTGTAGGAAGAGCAGGACTGCTCATAACACAACAGGGATTGCTGGATATTTGTTGAAGAGAAGTTCTGTGCTTGAATAGTTTGAAATAAATTGAATAACTAAAGAGGTCTATTTCTGTGAAAAGGGGTGGGGATTGTTATCAGCATCTTCTTGAGCTGATGGATTTTTTTCAAAAGGTAAGATGACTTTTATATATAAAGAGGAGCAAATCCACTAAGTAGATAAGGTTCTTGTGACTCTTGGTCCTTCCTGTTTCTGACTTGAGAAATTCCATCAAATCAATCAGACTGTCTTTTTCCTCTTTGAGGAAATGGAAAGGTCTGCTCTTAACACATTCTAGGTAACATTTTGTAACCAGTAGTGAGGTAAATTTGTAATGAAATAAAAGACAGATGGGTTTGGGTTGGTGAAAGTACTGTTGAGTAAACCAAGAATTTCACAGGTCTGCCAGTTGAGAAACTCTCAAGGAGCTAAATTAGACTCGGATGTGACAAGAAGTCACCTTTCTTTTGCAGATAGGACACACCCAGAGCTTCCCTTACTTGTTTTTAACATGGCGATGTTGAAATTGCCAGATCAAACTATTAATTAGTTTATCCAGTAACTTCTCTGGGAGTGATCTGTCCTGTTGCTTCCATGAGAAGTATATGAAAGTGTAGTGAACAATTAAAACTTTGGAGCAACAATTAATGGGAGCAGTTGCTTACTTGCTGTATCAATTAGTTTTAAGCTTATCTCATCAGTAGGGATAATTTTCATATCTGTGTCACAAATGAGATTATTTTTAATGCCACTGAATCTTCCAGTTTGTTGCATAAGCATCTAATACAAGAGCATATATAAGGATCATGGTGATTCTGAGCTGTATTTTCTTTTCTATTTCTTCACTGATCAGCAGAAATCTTGGAAGGAGATTCACCCATTCACTATCACAGGACAAACCCCTCTTCTCTTCTTTTTTAGTCAAACCCCTGCAGATTTCAGAAGAGAGAAAACTTATTTAAGGTGTTATTTATATATATTTTTTCCCAATAGTATTGGTGATTATTCCCATGTCACAGAAAGATGAAACAAAGTCAAGATGCAAGTTCAGCAAATGGCAGTTTCAATGGGATATGTTTCTTTGATCAAAAGTTAATAGGAAGGCAAAATTCTAATATAATTGCTTGAAGTTTATGTATATGAAATTCATACTGAGTGATATAGAGTAACATATATAATAGATACTTTAAATTAGTGCTTAATGCTAATTAGAATATACTGCCTGCTGAAAAACTCCTTTACTGGACTGACGTATGAATTCCCTATAACATTATGGTAGCAATATTGGCCAGTTTCAGAATTTCACAGTTACAAATGAGGAAGGCATTGGGAGGAAAATTTTCAGGGTAGCAAAAACCAACGCACAGAAAATAAAATCTAACAGCCTCCCATTACTATTGTGGATAATGCCCCTTTAAATACAAACACTGTAAAGTCTTCTTAATGATTTTTTTTTTTTTTAGATAGTTAAATAGATGCAGTGTACAGGCACAGAGAGAGAGAATGAAAATCTGGGTGTGTAGATTCTATTCAGGTTCTTGGTAGTTGCATTCCTACACTGGCTTACTGTAAACCACAGCCTTTTCTGTATTTCCTTACACCACTAATAATTATTGTAATTTCCTATTAGCAGGGGAAATTATGTGCTGTCATTTTAATACATAAGAGGTATTTGCTTTATTTTATTGAAGAAATTTTTTGCTGTGGTTGTGAAATGTTACTGTTTGAGAAAAGGATGTAACTAATGGCCATGGTTCTTGAAGTTCTGTTGATCCTGTAATGGTGTGTCTTTACTTTCTGTTTCCAGTGCCGAGATGGAAGCAGGAGCATGTGAGCACTGACGTATTATCAAGTACAAAGTGCAGAAAATGGATTTCTGCAGCCTGTTAATATTTTGCAATTATATGTCCTGCCCTAGCTTGCAAATTTGATTTGCCCTGAAGGATCTGTGGAAATGTGTGTTCACCTTCCATCTTATACTATCACATAAATTTGCTGTGAATTAGCTAGGTGACTCACTGGATAGTATTGACTCACTTTACTGATGCAGAAATCATATGATGTTTTCAGTATTTATTTAGAGTCTTTTCACAGCACTTACTGGCATGTTTGTTAAAAATATGGTTGGTTTGACAGATGTAACAACCTACTTTATAAAGGCCTTACTATAAAATTTACAAGACAACATACTTTCTCACAAATGGTAATATTGTACAGTGTTTCTATAGCAATCAGACAGTTTTGATGTGCTGCCGCTAATATGTTGAAGAGAAATTACTTTAGATGTTTTGTTGCATGCTAGATAATGTATTTGTTGTGATAGATTAAAGTTGAGGAATAAGAGTGTGATGGTACTGGTAACCCAGGGTGTCCAGTAAAAGCACTTTGCAATGTATAACAGACATTCCAAAGCCAAGCCTTGAGCTCTGATAGAATTAAATTAGTGTGGCAATTTAACATGAATCACAATAGTTAATCCCCCAGTGCATGCTGAAGCTGGCACCATTAGCTCTAATTTCCATTGAAGCAAAAGAAGGAGGTCAGTCTAGAACAGCAGCTGGTCTGGAGCTGCATATATCTGTTCCACACATTTATTTCTAGGCTTCAATTTATTGTCTGGCTTTATCCAGCCCCTCAGACAGAGCAGAGCCCCAAAGCAGGGCTGTGCTAGCGGTACTTTGTCCTTCCTTTGGTTCCCACTGCTCCTGAAAGGCAGAGCAGGATAATGGGAGTGGGAGGAGGAGTGTGGCTCTCTTCCCACTGGGAAGCTGCCAGCATCCAGGGCCAGTCTTCTCGACAGTTTTTCTAGTAGCGGATCTGACCCTTACCCACCTGTGAGTTTAGAGGCAGAAGGAAAAGATTTCTCATTTTGAAGAAATTGAAAAGGAAAATAAAAGGCAGAGAGTACAGCTAGGACAGTAGAACAGCGGGGTATCTGCAAGGAATAAATAAGGAAAGGGAGTAAAATACTTTAATAAAGCAAAAATGCTTTAAGGAAATTAAAAAGGAGAAAAAGAAAGGAAGAGTGCTATCAAGGCATATGAAAAATGTCTTACTCTGTGCCTGGAAAGCCTGCATAGACACAAGGTTCATGTTGACAAAGTAAAAGAATAATTGCCATATGTATGACCATTTTTGTAATCATTCAAGTTTTGTTTAGAAGGTAACAATTTTAACACAAAGTTCTAAAAAACCACAGTGTTATTAAAAGAAAATCTTACGAATGTAGGTGTATTTTATATAATACGTGTACTCTGCCTTTGTCTATTGTATTGCACAAAATTAAAATTAACAGAAAGAAACTGGGATTATAGGGTTGGCAAGGCATGAAAATAATAAAATTAAATAGTCAGAAATCATTCATCCATTTTTTTTTCAATTTAAACCTCATCCCAAAATCTTTCTCTGTAGTTTCTCAGTTACACAACATAGGGTGTTCAAAGGCACTAAAGTAGATCTCAGAGAGAGAGTAAATGCTAATATTCAACATATCTCCAGGTCATTGTTTGACTTTATATTACGGTTCTGCTTAAAATATCATCTCTCTTCAGACTGAAAATAGTTGCTCTTATCCAGCTTTAATTTAATAAAATTAAACAATTTTATTGCAAAAGAATTTCATAAAGCTTTGCAAAGAAATTGCTGATGGTATTAGAGACAGAAAGGCACAGAATTTTGTGAGAGTCTCTGATACTGTGCAGGTAGCTCTGAACAGGGGGCTGTGGAGGCAGAGCACTACATCACTTCAAAATAAGGGTGCTGAGCAACCTACAGCAAAGAGGTTTTCTTCCCACTAATGCATTGAAAAAAGAGAAAAAGCGTTTTGTTCACTTGTAACACATGAAGCATATAAAGAGAAAGTGAGAAACTCGGGTTTCACTGAAGTAAAAGGGAACTTTGTCATTGCTTTCATGGAAACCAGACCTTTACCCTTTGCTGGGTTGTTCAAAATTGCAACAGGCTTAGCAGGACAATTTATAAAGATTAGAAAATTATAAATATTGCCATGCCTATAATTTAGGATTATGTCAGCTGTTACAGTTTTACTCATTTTGAAGAAATGCGGTTATAAGCTACCAAACCAACCTTTTACTCTCCTACCTGCTTATTAGACAGTCTTTTGTAGTACAGTGTGAGTAATGCTCTGTGTCCAGTTGTGCCACTTTAATAAAAATGGCACATATAGTAAGCTGTGTCCTTTGTGTGTGTGTATATTTGCATACTGGTACCAAAGCCTCTGAAGTGGCAATATGCAGATGTCTAGGATGGATTGAAAAGCAGGAATAACATACATCTCCCCACCCTCTGCCTGTGCCTAGTTCAAGAACTTCCTGAGCCAGATCAAACCATAAATCCACCGTAACTAATTTGAGTAACTGACTTTATCTGATCAGACACATATCGACGTAAATATAGATTTAAGAGCAAATCAGAAGCCTGTAATCAGTTGATACTTATGTTTGGTCCAGTGTTTAAGGGAAAACAATTTATTTCTTTCCATGGGTGCATAGCCTTCCCAAGGAGCTGGGAATGTGGCAGGAGGGAATTAGCCTTTTCAGAGGTATCTCTGGTGAAGGAAGAAATTCTATCAGTGGTGCCATTGCCATTTTGTAAGGTATTTAAAGACCTATTTGACACACTTTAATGTTCATGGAGTTGATTGCATCAGGGTATTTATAAAATTACTGTAACTAGAAATGGTTTACTGGCTCTGTGTTGATTATTTTCCACTAAACTGTAACGAGGCAATTGCAGAGCCCTCCCAGGAAGTAGAAGAGAACTTGTCTTTGAAGAGCAAAGCAAGAATGAAAATATTACTCAAAATTACATTGTAATAACGTGTGCTTGGGTCAGGAGAGCCTCTGCAGGGGAGGAAAACAAGTAAGATTGCCAGGCAGGTCCCTTCATTGCTGGCCTTGGACTTCTTGCCTAATAAACTCTAGAGCAGAATTGAGAATAGTTCTTTACCTAATAATGTAATAATTGACTAGTTTTTCCTACTTTACTGCATTGAATTTTTTTTTTTTTAATACCGTGGTAACAATACTTTAGAATTAAACTTACTTTTCATGCTGATACAACTAAGAGGCAAATTCCCTTTTAGAAAGAACTCCCTTCACAACAGTGGTTACTTTTCCGATGTGTCTGCCCAGCATTAAAGTCTGATTTCTCAACATGTAGCTTTTACTTCAGATACACTATAAAATTCTCTACTTATATTTTTTAGATACTTGATTTCTCTGGCATTTTCTGCTGTATTTGTGAGGCTGAAATTTCTTGCCTGCCATAAAGAAATGGGAATTTTGTACTTGCAACATTGTGGCTGCTGTGTCGTAGCAGGGCAGAGGACAGCCATGCCCCCTGCAAATTTTTCTGTTTGTTTATGTCAGATTTATGTCACAGATGGTGATTTCCAAAAATGGTGCCTGAATTTGGGTTCTTAGTTTCATATCTAGAGGCTGATCTAAATTACCCAGGGAATGTTGTGCACAGAGGAGTAAACTTCTTGTGTACTTGTTTTGTTTGAAACCAGGTTTGGCTCTTTATGACTCCACAAATTAGAAAATTTGGAGAGAAATGGGAGCCCAGGATAAAACTGAGACCAGCTGGGCATGGGCTGGGGCTAGCTGTGCCTTTGTGTCCACTGGCAGAGCACAGGGTGGGTAGCACTTTAGTAGTGTTTAGGTATTGGGATTTATGTGCCTCAGTTCCTGGGGTGGCCAAATTTGTGTCCAGAAAGTAGTGGAATATATATATTTTTTTGTCTTCTGAGGTTTGAGCATAATGCATTTTGAGAGACTGTCTCCATTTTTCACACAGTCTGTTCCCTGCTGTTGCATGGATTACAAGGAGACACGTTCATGCTCTTTGAGTCTTTCCTCTGCTCATTTTGTGGCATTAAATAGTTTAAATTGGTCTCTTGCCTTTTGTACAATAGATTTACTAAAGGATGTTGGCAAGACCTGTGGGTTTTGGCCTGTGCAGTACCAGAATTGATGCTGTGTGGTCTCTCCTGGCTAAACCTCTCTGAAGTGGTTTTATGCACTCAAGGGAGCCTTGTGTCTGTAACCCAGCAGGTTCTTTCCAGCTTTAAGCTGGAAAAAATGGAAGCACAGAGTTAGTCTAAAACATATCTTCTGCAGAAGCTGTAGTGAGCTGTTTTTTTTCCGTCACCCAAGCACTTTGCCACTCAAGCAGCTTGAGGAGGAAGGACTCTCACTGTCCCCTGCAGTGCCACTGACGGACTGCCTTCAAGCCCTTCACCACCACTGCCAGTGTTCCTTCAGAGGCTGTTTGGCTGCTTTCAGCTGTGCCCCCTCCATCATGAGGCAGAGTGAGTGCAAGGCATGTGAGCTTAAGTGGTGAAGTAGTGCAATTGAGCAGCCTGGTTGTTAGCCAGGCTTTTACTGCTGTCACAGAACCACAGAGTGGGTCAGTTGGAAGAAACCTCTGGAGATCAGCTAGTCCAGCCTCCCTGCTCAAGCAGGGACCCCCAGGGCATGCTGATTAGGATTCTGTCCAGATGGCTTTTGAGTATCTCCAAGGAAGGAGATTGCAGTTGGTATAAAGCTAACATAGCTATATCTGCAGTTAAGCTTCAGTGTCAGCCATATCCATATATTAGGAATTTGTGTCCAGAAGGCTCGTTAAACTCTCCAAGTGCTGGGTATTTCTCTTCGAAAGGGTATGTGCCTGCTCAGGGACACCCTGCTTAGTGAATAAGCTTGTTAAACTTCAGAGAGCCAGAATAGTTTGGTTTACTCTTTTTCTCTTGATAACTAGTAATTGCAGGCATGTAATTAACATCCTCCAAAACCCCTGAGAAAATAAATTGTATCATTGCTCACCCTGAAGCCATCACAGCATCGTTGATGTGCTGTTAACCTAGGGGCCAGCTGCACCTTTAAACCATAGTGATGTCCGCATGACCCAGGGCACAGAATTAAAGAAATGTGTGTGGGACTGCACAGCCCATCCCTCCCCTTTGAGATGTCACCAAGGTCATGTCACATTGCACATTTTTGCATCATTGCTTTCATAGCCAGTCAATAGTTTCTGACTCCAAAATCTATTGACCAGCTGCTGATTGGGTGAGAGGTAATTGCATAAGCTAAAGGGGAGAGCATCCCTTGAGCTGGGCTGGCATCCTGTGACAGTGGTTTTGGCACACACTCCTCATCAGGCTTTCAGACCTGTTGTTTAACACTGAGTATTTTATCTGTCACTTGGCAACTATGTGGTCAGTTATTGTGAAAAAAAGTTAGGAAATATGAACTACACAAGGGCAAGAATAATGCAAATATTTTGAGGGGCAGAATGCATAGGCTATATTCTGAAGCAAATACTATCAGACTGTCTTGTGTGACTTCTACTATTCTTCATTTTTGTACTGTCTACTGAACTAAAATAAGGTTCAGCAAAGGGTGACTAATACTGTAAGAATATTGTAATGAGTATTAATTAATACTTTGCAATTTAAATCAGAGACAATCTGAAGTAGATCAGAAAAAAACTTAGAAAAAAAAATGTACTACAAATGGGGTTGCTTTGTCTGCTATTCCTTACAGTGCTGTTAATCAGGCACAATACTCCAAGGCACAAATTATGTGATTCTGCAAGTTTTCCTGACTCTGCACTTACTAATTTTGCAAACCTATTGTTTCGTTAACACTGGCTTTGTACTTGGTATTCTATCTTGACTTAAGCATACAAGAAAGGAAAAAAGAGAATTCTTTTTTTTTTTCTCTTTCCTGTTACTTTCTATTTCTTGTAGCAGATCCCCACTCCGGGTCTGTGGAGTCCAGGCAAACTTCCTGTCACAATTCCTGTAGAAACAACTATAAAAATCTCTCAAGCAGGGACGGAACTCAGGAGGTCAGTAGTTGTGCTTCCTGCTCAGGATAGGATTGGCACCAAAGTTAGACCCCAGGGCTGTGGGGGATGGGTTTTGCTGTCAGGTGCTTTGAGGACAGAAACTCCAAAACCTCCCTGGGCCCCTGGTGCAGTGCTTAGTTATCCTTGCAGTGAAACGTTTTCTGTTGGGGCTTTCTTGGCTTATTTTTTAAGGACCACTTCATTTCTTGTTCCCTGGATGTGCACCCTGGCCAAGACCCTGATTCCATCTTCTCACTGACCTCCTTGTAGATACTGGCAGGTTTTTCAGGGCATGTGCATCATCTACCTGTCCATCTTGGATTCCATAGTTAGGCTTGGCAGAGTTGATCAGTATCCTTCTTATACTTGAGGGCCCAAAACTAGATAATGCACTTTCAGGTGCAGCCTAGAAGTAAGAAGATTAGTAAATATTCCTCAAAATTTTAAATTACTGTAATTGCATACAGTCCTTGTGAGAGTGACAATTCAGGATTTGTTTATTTGTTCTCTTCAGTTTAGAGTTCTTCTTGCGTCCTTTTGAAAAATCTGCATTTGACTGTTTAATGCTTGTGTGTGAGTTTCCTTTATGGAGGGTTATTTCCACTGGGTTGCAGCATCACAGGGCCATTGGTCTTGGCTCTGGGAAATGAGGAAGTTGTGAAATTGTTCCTACAAGTCTTTTATTATGCTACTGAAGTAGGGGAGAAACTGTATTCTGGAAATCAATGGCTTTCAAGAAAAATGAGGGGGTTTAAGTCATAAGGATGACCAACCAAAAATAAGCATTCAGTGTTACATTGTGTGTGGTCCTGGGATTTAAAAACAAGAGTGTACTTGTATAGGGACTGGTTATTATTGTTGTCAAGAAGCATCAGCTACTATCTTCAGCTAAGGAAACAAATAGGTTGCTGGAAAAGTGGTCAGTCAGAAATTCAGCCTAAAAGTAACCCCAAGCCCAGAGTCTCAAGCACCATTCCCTGCAGAGTGTTCAGTGCCATAGACAAAAACCTTGAGGGATGATTTGTGATTCTAGGTATGAAGTTACCATAACCGTACACCATTATAATCAGTGAGAACAAACTTCCATTAAATAAGCTTTTAAACCTTTACACAGAATAAAATACTACAAGTGGAAGAGGCTTACTGAGTTTTGAAGTGCGTGTTAATTTGCCTCTTCTATAACTGGTTAGTACTTACAGATTAAGCTGATACAGTTCTTGAGACAGCTCAAGAACCAAGAAATTGTTGTGATTGGACACCGTTAGAAAAGAAGAATTTAATGTATATCTGTCCTGTTTTCATACTATAATTATTGCTAGAAAGTGGGAAAGATACCATGTACCACTACTCTTTCTAACTGTTTATGGGCTGTTCCACATGCTGTATACAGGAAAACCAGAAGATGGGGTTGCTGATAAAAAACATCTGCCTTTATGTATTCTTACATTTAGCATAAACTATTTGCATGTCTGTTCTTCATATATACAAACTTTTGTGTACATTATACACATAACATTACATTACATATACATTATTCCACAGTGTACCTGTGGAGAAGCACCAAACCAGTGAGTCAATAGATCCTGGTTTCTTTGGTTTTCCATTTCGTATGCTTTCTGTTTTTTAAATTGTTTTCCTCAGGTTGTGGTTGAATTGTCAGTTGGCATTATCACACACAGTGGTAAAATTAAGAGTAGTTGGAGGCTGGCTTACCAGGTCTGAGCATAACTGGAAAATAACAGTGTTGTAAGCGTCTGACACAGAGCTCAGCAAGGGCAGTAAATCAACAGTAAACCAGCAAAGGCTGTTAGTGCCTGTTAAATGTTGGCTGTCCCACAGAAACCATAAAGGAAAGGTGAGAGTGCTTGATTAGGTTATGAGTGTGTACAAAACCAGCACTGGGACAGCAGGAACGCTGGGTTCCCTCTGCTGTCCTCTGGTGCAAAAAGGTCACAGATGGATTGGCAAGGTGTGGGTGTGAGAGGCAGCTCCTGCCTCCCAGCCCAGGGGCAGAAGGAAGCCACATGCTGGGACATGCAAAGCCCTGGCCCAAAGCAGCCCTGCTGTGCAGAGCGAGGGGCAAAGCAGCTCCTCAGCCCTGGGCACTGGGCTTGGAAAATGAGGCAGGTCATGTTCCTCCTCGTGCCATGCAGAAACATCCTGCATTTCCAGGGAGGCTGTGCTTTGAACCAAGCCCTGGCACTGCTGCTGGTAATTCCCTTGGCAGCTCCTTGCATTTTGATGTAGTTGAGGTCTCTGGTGCTGCTGTGTATTTCTGTTATTTCATGTTTGTAGCTATTTAATTTTGTATTTTGGTATTGTTGGCAGCACTTAATCACACGTTTAAACTTCCATAGCCCCTCTAACTGGAGAACTGCCACATACCCTGTACACTAAAGTTGGTGTTTCTGATTGTGAGTGTGCCCACAAAGGGAGTAGTAGCCTGATTTCCATGCTTGGTACACTGCTCTGTTTGTGGTCTGATCTGTTCCATTTTAATAAAGTCCTTTCAGAAAATGTAATATTTAAATGTAGGGAAATCTAAGTAATTGGTAAAGCCTATTTGTAAACCACATGGAAAGGATTTTGCTATTTCTCCTGGAAGTACTGTCTAATTATATTACATGTGCTTTACAAGGACATTTAAACTTAATAAAATGGAAATAGCAAATCTATTGAATTACAGCAGATAAATATTTTAGAGCATTTCCTTACAGTAGAATTGTAGGATAAACAACACTGTAGCCCCACTAAAATTAATACTAGTTTAAACACATTTCACTCATGTACTGCATGCATAGGCTGCTGTTGCTAAGGGTGCTGCATAAAACAAAGCATTAAATATAAACCTTTCACTAGTAACTCTCAGCTGATAATAAATGAAGGATGGCTTCTTGAGCCAAGTAATTTCTGAGCTCTGCCTCTGATTAGTTCACAGAGGCTTTTAATACCCCTCAAATGAGCGGGTTTTGTCATTATGTATCTGGTAGGTTTAACAAGTAGATCAAGACATTTCTAATACCTCTTTTCCATATTTTTAAAATACTTCTTAAAGCTTACAAAGAAACGTCTTTTTGAGGGAAGAGTAGTTAACTCGGTCCCCCACAGGTTTCCCAGTGAACCTGTTGGGGCTGTCAGGGGGAAAGTGATCTTAAAAGGTACCTCATCAGTTTCCTTTGTCAGCAATAAAATTATAATATACACTTCCTTTCCCATATGTTGTCTTAGAGAACTATTTTCCCCTTGAACAGGAACATTTACTTTCAGAGTAAAAAAAAAAAAAAAAAAAAAAAAAAAAAAAAAAAAAAAAAAAAAAAAAAGTTTTTTTAATTCTTCAGCCTGAACTTGGCAAAGAATTTCTCTGTTTAGAGGTACCACCACATGTTGCTTGCCCAAGTGGTAGCTCTTGGGGGAGCCTGCTGCTGCCGGGTATTGCCGAATACATTTTGGTATTAGAAACTATAAAGAAGAAATTAAATATGCAGCTCTTGGGGTTCTCACGTGGCTTATGATTCATTTCCTGAAATATGTGTATGACTGCATTTGGACTGATTTTGCCCAGGCCTTGTGTGCCATTGGCAGCATGTGAAGCTATTTTAAGAGGTTTTTCTACTCACTGGCCCGCTCAAGAAGCTGGGATATTTGTTTGTTTATATCATGTCTTTTAAGTATGATAGCATAAGATTGCCAGCACAAGACAATTCTAGTGTAAGATAAGCTCAGTTAAAATTAGGAGGGCCTTCAAAAATAAATGAGAGTGGTCCAGCTTGTGCAGAGTTTTTGGAAGATTACATTTAGTCATCATTAGCACTCATGTGCTTGGTTTTTTTCCAGACTTTGGCAAGCCCTGCAGAGATCAGAGAATAAAAATACCTTTCCAGTCTTCTGCATTCCTCATTGATCCCCCTGTAATTACACCAGCACTCAGAATTTAAGAAAATAATTCTAAAATAAGAGAATTAGGTTTGTATTTGATGAATCAGGAACTGAATGAAGGTGTTGTCTTCTATGTCTGTTTTTGCATCAGGAGGAAAAGTCATTTTAATTAAAGATGCTGTAGTTTTATTCAGATATTTATTTAAATAAGTGAATCAGGATGTAGAAGAGATATCTTTCTGTATTCCAGCCTTCAGCTGTGTTTTTTTCTCTGCAGTGTTGCTATGGAGAAGCATATAAATATTTGTATCACAAACTAATTTTACTTCACTTATAGATGGCATGGAAATACAGATAAAAATGGTAAGGAAAAGTTGTTGTAGGTGTGTTTCAGCATGCAGAGTAGTGTTTTGGAATAGGTTCAGGCCCAGACTAGCAGCAAAGAAGGCGCTGTGTTGAAGCATCTGACATCTCTGTATTCCATGTTGTGGGATAGAAACTGAATGATAGTGTACACTTTATTTGCAGTTTTATCTTTTCTCATTTGGTAATAGCATTATTAGATACTTCTCTTTCTAATGTAATAGACATTTCTCGTATGTCATGGGCCATTTCTACAAGATCAAATACAAATTTAAAAGAAACAACTTCAGCTCAGTAGCACACGTCCATCCTCCACTGGGGGAATGATACAGAACCAACACAGCAGCTTAGGAGTTGAAAGCTGCGTAAATTGTTTCTTCATATGATCACTCACATTTCCTCATGTCCAGCCTTTTTGTTTCCTTGTCTGCCAAATTGCCTCCAAGGAGGCAGTGATGCTGCCATGAGTGAGTTCCAGCAGTTCCTTGCCTCTGCTCCTCATCCCTCTCATCTCTTTCCTGTGACTGTTGCCTGTCTTTTTTCAGTCACTCTGACTATTTCTTGGTATATCAGGGTGGTTCCAGCCTTCCAGACATTGCCAGGCCCTTGGCTGACAACCTCCAGGTGATGTGTGAGAGATGACTTTGGCGCAGCTTAAACTCCTTCTTGTTGCCTCTCTAAATTCTGTGTTATGAAACATTCCCTTTAACAAGAAGCTTCACAGAGTGGCTCTGTTTTCTTTTACTCAGCAGATACTTTCATCACCTGGGATTGTTATCCTGGTTTCATATGGAGATCTCTCTGGTGACATCCTAGGATAATGGGAACAAAACTGGTTATCAACAGGATTGGAAATAACACGTATCACCATAGCAGTCTGTTACCTCCTTCTTCTATCACAGGATGTTTTTATTCAATTCAACAAGAACAACAAAAAAGAGATACTGAATAACAGTTAACAGATTGTTGCAATGGGAAGTGAGAGCAGCAGTTTGTCAGTTCATTGACCTTTTGAGATCACTTAAAAGCCTAATATTTAAGGCTAAATGACTTTCAAGTGAGGCACTATTAATCACAAAAATAATTAATTAACATACAAATTGCATTGCCATTTGAGAGGGTTTTGGTGGACAAAAATAATGTCTGTGTTAAAAAATGTGCATTTCGTAAAAATCAGGCATGACAGACTGGTGGTTTTTGTTTTTAAATGCTCAGGCTCTTTTTCTGGTGTGGTTTTATTACTCGGTTGGATTCTGAAGCGTCCTGCGTTGGGCTCTAGCTGGTTTGTGTAATTCCTCCTGCTGCCGCTGTACTCAGCATCTCTCTCCGTTCTCTCCCCTGGCAGCAAATGAAGCTGGCGGTGGAGTCCCTGAAGGAGTAAACACGGAGGAATGAGGATGACTAAGGCGGTCACATGTGAGGCGGAGCCAGCGGCCGTGGGCCTGGGCGGTGCTCGGAGTGCATCCTCCACCATCTACTGAGTAGGTGGCACCTGCTTCTGTGAAACTTGGCCCTTGCCTGACGCTGTAAAAAACTGTATTTTCTCCTGCTCTCTTTGTTTCTCATATGCAATTGCTTGGGAAGGTAACACCAAATAAAGCACTCCAGCTTATGCCAGGTCTGGATAAAATCTGCCAGACTCCCTGTGCTTTGAGTGATTGAAAACAGATCCTGTGAGGAAGCATCCAGAAGCCTACTAGAATTCTCAGCTGCAGCTTTCTAAAGGGGAAAAAAAAGCACACTCTTATTTAATTTACTCTCCCTTTATGGTTATTGCCCCTTTTGTTCCTTAGCTAATCAATCCTCTTATTATTTCAAAATCTGCTTATTAGCTACTGCTTGTCCACAGCAAATTAATTTATGTTATTCATTTCATAGGGAACAACAATGTATTTCATTATGTGATCTGAGAAATAGTTGAACATAAATATTTATAGAGGATGTATTATATACTCCTGTTTGCTAGTTCTCTAAACAGGTCCCAGCTACAATCTTTTTGAAAGCTAGGTTAAAAAAATTTAGTAGGAAACAGATTGCTGAGCAGTGACTTATGAAGCATATTTATTTTCTAATTTACATTGGATTTTGGTATCACTCCCCTGGATTCTGAACTGCAGTATTGTATGAATGGATCTTCTGGTTAAATGAACTAACAGTAACAGATCAATTAAACTTGATACAACAGTACTTGGGTTTGTAGTGAATATCTGATTTGGTTTTCTTTGCATTTCACCAAAAGGTAGCTGTCCTTACGTTCTATCGTTTTCTGACAGTTATAGGACCAAAATCTACAGTGTTTGCTCCTGTGACCTTGAGACAGTTTATTTTTGGCTGCTGTGATGTTCAGTTTTGGTAGATGGTACCTGTGTGTGGTACTTGCTGGAATTTTGTTCACAAAAATCTGCTGCTGTCATAATTAAGGTGTTTGCCTAGTTTGCACATTTCAGATTTCTGCCACTGGGCCCCTACAGCAAAGTAATGTAACTAAGCCAAAATAATACATTTCGTCTGGAGCTAAAATAGGATTTCTCAGGCTTTGCAGGTGTGACCCAGTAAGAAATTACTTTCCCTGGGAAGAGGAGCAAACCTGTGCCACGGCTACTCTGTTCTTGCCTCTCCCACTGTTAGTCCCCCACGCTGCTGCTATTTCAGGGCTATCTGCTTTCACAGCCTGTTCCTGAACAGTGGCAGGGCTGTGGCTGCACAAGCTCTGCCCTGAGGATCTTTGAGGGAAGCATGTCACCCTTCCTCTAATGCTGTAGAGATCCCAAAACCAAAGGTTTTTTTAGGAGGTGACCAGTGTATTCTCCATGAAAACTCCCCATCTTTGCAGTCTCCTGTCCACTTTCATCTGAAGTAGCTCATGTTTCTTCAAGTTTTAGCTGCCTGGTCAGTGTTTTTGAGTGAGCAGTTCCAGAGAAGAAAAATCCATGGGATGGGTTCCTGTTGGAGTATGTTCTTGTGACCTTGTAGCCATTTTGAAGGGATTCTGCTGGTCTACTAATTGATAGTGGTCTGGGAGCATGGAGTTGGTATGTTTTGCTGATGGCAGCTGGATCAGGTGTCTGGAATAACTTTCTAAGATGGGTTAGAAAAGGATTCAAGTCATATGTCAACTGTGATCATGTGAAACAAGTAAGTAATCTTTTGCAAAACTGACTTCATGGTTTTCCTTGTGGGGTCCATTTCTTTTGCTTTCTGTGGATTAAAAGGAAAATCTCTAGTGAGGTGTAAGTACCCAGTGACTTCAGTAATGTTGGCTGTTGCCTTTCCCTTGGGCAAATCCCTTCACTTCTGCTTAGTTTCTTTATCTGTAAACAGGGATAATACTGTTCTTAGGTGCATTCTCCACCAAAAGTGAGGAGGTTTGGAGGAATTCTGACCTTCTGTAGTGTGAGTGAGAAGTAGGAGACTCCTTTGTTTTATAGGTATTTATTGGTATTCAAGTTTTTTCCACATATTGGGAGAACTCTTGTTTTAGCATCAGAGATGCTACATGGTCACGACAGAAACTGTTTCTGTTCTAAAACACACGCTTTAACCTGCTGAAAAATGTTCCCTCATAGTGCCAAGTAGTATTTTGTCACTGAACTGAAATTTAGCTCCTTTTCCTCTGTATGCAGCTCTTTATCCTGTCAGGGAGGGGCTTCTGTGTTTCATACTGTTTGATACTGGGTTTTGTCTTTTAGGTTTTTTATACATTCATGGTGGCATCTGTTTTCTTTTCTCATTTGAGGGAAAAAACTGTTTCTGTCTGTGCTCCTGAAATGTGTTGTTTCCTTTCTGCTGTAGGTGCACCTATAAAATTGTGGGATGCCAGGGATGAAACTCACTGACCAAAATCAGATGTCAGGTGAAAATGTCAGAAGGAGTAAGATTTTTATCAGTAGCTGCCATTCACAAGGCACGGAATCTGAATGTCTGTTCCCAGGTCCATGGCAGGGTCCCTTACCCAGCTGAGAGTGCCTCACACCTCTACACAGCTGTGGCTGTGAGCCCTTCAGGAGTGCAGGCCAACAGACCAGGGGTGTGGCAGTTCTGCCAGTGCCTGAGTCTAAGCGATGAAAGAGGTTTATCTCTGGTCTCAAGCTTCAGGGAAAAAACAGGGATAAGGCTGGAGCATCCTGTTTGGGAAGATGACTCTGTGGGAGTAGCCTATATCTGTCTGTTAAGAATTGGATTTTACAAATCTCCTCAGCAGCAACAATAACAATCCAAGAAAGCCATTTTTAAGAGGGGCATTCATAAATCACTTGCTGGTGATACTGAAGTTCTCTCATCAGGTACGTTGTAAGTACAGGTCCAATTGTGTGGCCCAAAGGGATCTGCTGACTCAGGATATCTACTGAGGACAACAGAAGAGGAAAGCACACATTACATGGAAAGGTTCCTCTGTAAGCAGGCAAGCAGTTATGGATATTTTAGCCTACCTGGACCTGAGGGAATTGACCTTGAATCTCATTCAGAAAAATCTGAGTTTACTTCCTTATTCATGTAAGCAAAGCCCCTGGCAACAATGTGCTGTGCTTTCTTCAGGAAAGCTCTGCCATGCCTCACCAGGAGCTGGAGGGGCCAGTGCCTGGGCTGCCAGCAGGGCCTGGTGACTCAGTGCCAGCCCTGGAGATGGTGCTGAGAGAGGAGGCTCCCTCTGCACCCCAGGCCTTGATACAAAGCACACTGTGGTGATGGCCTCTGTCATCACTGGTGTGATGAGGGCAGCGCTGGGCCTGCTCTAAGAGCTCCTCAGCCCTGGCTCCCAGGGCTGTCCCAGTGCCTAGAGGAGCCTGTCACAGGCGGAGGGCATGTGGCACACAGCTGCCAGAGAGAAAACCTGCTCTGTATTTCTCAAGAGAGAGCAGCGAGAGGGAGGAAATAGGAAGATGTTACACAAGGGCTTGCTGAAATGAGTTCCTGAGATCTGACATGACTCATCTGAGAGCCTGAAGTCTGTGTTACGTCTCTCTGCTTCTCAGGCCCTATGCTTGCATTTTTACAACATAATTAGTCCATCACATGGGAAAGTAGAGGTAATCTCTTTCTTTACCCTTGTGTAATAAGACTTCACTCTGTCACTAATGCAGAGTTATTGACTTCCAGAAACTGATGAACCAGATAGGCCAAACTGAATCATCTTACAATTATATTTTAAAACTAACTAAATAAATATCCAGAGCCTGTGGTTCAGGGAGGGAGGAGGCTAAGACAACTGCAGAGACACTGCTCTGGAGAAGGGCAATCCAGCAGTCCCTCAAAACACCCTATGGATGCGACTTCAGTGAGGGAGCCTGGCTTGGCTGCATGCAGTCAGCAGCTCAAGTGAGTCATTGCTACACTTTCTCAAGTATAGTCACATCAACGTGTTACTGCTCAAACACCTTTTATTGGAACCAAGTCATCATTTGGAATTCACAACAAACAAATCAGCTCTGATTCATTCACATGAACTTAACCATGGGATGGGCTAACGGGGTGGCTGGGTTGTCTGTGATGTTTGGGGACATTCCAGCTTGCCTCGTACCCTGTTTATTGCCAGCCAGCTGCATTGGGTTTTCCTTTTATTTGCTAACGAAAAAAATCCTTTAAAAAAATCTGATATGGAAAGTATTTGACCTGCAGCCACCAGCTAATGAGATGTTACTGCTGGGCCTTGCACTACAAAATGTGTTACAGCTTTCCTGTCTCGGTCACAGTCACAGCCCTGCAAATTCCTTGGCCGCTCCTTTCCTGCTACTGTCTCCACCCCATTTTGTAGTGACCAGAGCTGGGAAGTTTCTCTGCAGGGGAAAGGTCCCAGCTGCACAAGCCTGCAGGTGCAGCTCTGCACAAGTGGTTTAGCCTAAAGCAGTGCCCACTTTATGTTTTGTATTCACAGAGACCTTGTTCAATGCCCTTGATCCCTGTGTCCATACCTGCGCTGGCTGGTTACAGTTTGTGCACCAGGAGCAGTTAAATCACTGCAGCAGCGCAGGTTGTGCTGAGCTGCTCCAACCACAGGCCACCACCACCAGACACCTCTGAGGGACAAGAGGCCAGAAGCCAGCCCAGTCCCAGGCAGCCCCATGCACCTCACTGCAGCATGTACTGCTGGGGCAAAGGGGGCTGGCACTGCTGCCCTCCCCTATTTTTACTATTACCCACTTTACATTATAAAGAACAATGGTCTGAAGTTCTGCCTAAGGAACAGCTCCCTGAGCCTTGAGACAAAAAGCTCAGCAGATGACAACTGTGACAACTGTTAAACCCAAATGAATGTGTTTGATCACTGCAAGAGAATAACTGAAGTTCACAGATGGCTGTCCATCCACACACAAAGCTGCACTCTTGCAAGGCAAGGCCCCTTGCTCTGCCCAGGCACTGGAGCACAGGGAATGGCCTGGAGCCTGTGCTGCCCTCATGCACCAGACGCCAGGAGACACAAACCCCATCCACATGCAAGTCATCCGTTATGCATCAATCAGGATATCACTTTTATTAACTGGATTTTCCACTTCTGTCGCACACCATGAATGTCTGTACAATGAAAAAGCCAAACATTGCCAGAAGCAATAAGATCAGTTGATATTTCTGTACCCTCTTAACACACATGGATTCTTTCTTGGTGAGAAATTTTTATAGTTCTGTTCATTAATTCTGCTTATTTAGACTGCTACTCTTAAAATTCTGTGTCAAGATTGTCACATCTTAAATACAGATTAAGTTGCTAGAGGTACATTATTTTTTATATATTTTTATATACACACATACAGAAAAATACAAGACTAACTGTTTTTCCACAATATTTACTTTATACACTACTGTAACTATATGCAACTCTTAAAGACACGTTAAGGGGTACAAGAAACTGTTTACTTGCTCTAAATAGTTTGGTCCAATATTATCTTAATGTAGTGGTTATTCTCGCCCTTCCTTTTACGTGACGACATAACACGACGTACACCACATGCACAATCATTCACCTATCAACAGAGGGGGAGAGGACAGCACTCAGACTAACACATCTGTACACATCTGTACACCCAGAGGTCCAACCAGCCACACACAACTATAAGGCTATAATACAACTATGCAGCATAAATGGTCAACACTGCTGTTCTAAAGTGAGCACCATATATACAGTCGTATATAAAAACATTGGAAACAAAATACACCCGGGGTTAGTTAAAAGGTGCCATTCCAAGGCTGTACATATCAGGAAAGAGTATTTACAATACTTGGAAAAAAGCTGCAACAAATAAAGTTTATTGCCAATGCCCTTTATAAACTTGTCTCCTACGTGGATGTTACGCTCACTGTCTGTGAACCACACATCTCTTTTCTGGCCCTTGGTAAGATCCCTGCTCAAAAATTTCAAGCAATTATGTTCTATGGCTTCACCCACACATCTATGCTTGTAGCTTTTAATTAAACTGCAACTAGAGATTAAAACTTAAGGAAGTGGAACACTTCTCCTTTGCCTTTTTGTGGAAGCAGAACCCCCGGCTCAGCTCACCAGGAAGGACACCCCATGCACTTCAGACTCTCTGAAGTCTTGCAGGAATCACAAGAGCTGTCGTGAGCTGTGGCCATCCTGACCCAGCTGTTCTTTGGTGCTCTGCTCCCTCCACAGCAGACACAAAAGGCGCTGTATTGACCATTCTGGAAGTGTTACAAAATGCTCAACAGTGTCAAACTCCTCTGGGACACCCAGGGTCTGCCCAGGGTGCTGCTACATAGTACCCCCAGTTCCACTAGCATTGCTTAGAAGACCTAGTGCACAGCATGAAAAAATAAAACATTCTTGCCCTTCCCAAAATTAGGAATCTGCAATATATTTTATTCTAGATAATAAAATTCCACAAAGTTAATTCATCTGTATCCTTTTGTACAGAAATACTCTTAAATCAAGACCTTGCCATGGCAACAGGAAACCTGACAGGAGGGCTCAGAGCTGTGAAAGAAACACTTTCCTACAGGCTATTTTAAATGGACTTTATGAACAAGTGTATAACTGAGGAAAAAGAAGTGGACATGTGGGGAACAGCAGTTGTTTAAGCCCTAAAGAGAGTAATAATAACAAAACTGTAAATGACAATAATTTCAATATGAATCCAATTACCTAAAGGTTTTCAATCCCTTATTGCCTTCTGGAATCTCGGGGAGAGGAGGAGAGAATAGCAAGAGGGGATTTACAAGATAAAAACCTAAAATGCTAAGTGTTATGATATACTACAAACAAAAGTAATTCATACAAATACTTTGTTTTCCGTTAGCATGTAAAAACTCAGAAGTAGACTTAATAATTTACCTTTGTTATATTAAAAAAGATTGTCTGCTTGTAATATTAACATATTTCTATGGGAGAAAGCTGCCTTACAAATCTACTTGCCTTTTTTTTTTTTTTTTTAAAGAAAACTGCCTCTAGCAAAACAAGATCTTTTCAGTTTGATTTTTGAGCCACAACTTCATCCATATCATAGCTTAAGACAAATAGGTGTGGGTTTAAAATCATATTTCAAGATCACTAATTTTCAGTGCATCTTTGCTTTGTACAAGCCTTGGAACATCTGAAAGCTCCCTGAAGAGTTTTCAGCATCAAAACATTATTGCTTTGGTTCTGTTTCAGACACATAGAAGTATGCCACATATCACATATTTTAGTTTTCACAGAAGGTCAGAACAAGAATTAACATTTCATAAGCAAACAAAAGCTTCTCTCTCTGGTTTAAGTGCAGAACATGAAACTTCTAAGTGCTTCATTTACATTAGGATCCAGATCTTTATTTTAATCCAGATCTTCCATAGTAAAATTATAAATGTAAAAATTACACAATAAAATATTCTGTTATGTTGAAAAAGAAAAACATACCTGCTAGCAGCATGCAAAGACCATGCATTGTCATACCATCAAGCAAACACAAAATTAAAGTATAATAAATAACTGCTCGAAGCCCACTTAAAAATCTTAAGACAACAAAAGGGGGTCCGTGACAAGGTGTTCACAGCTCTGAATGTCACTGTCAAGCAGATTGAGCTGTTCAAGTCAGGTCACTGTCAAATGACGTGACAACAACTGGTTTGACTGGAGGTACACAGCAGCCCCTCCTTTGGGTTCCGCTGAATATTCACAGATATCTTTTCACAGAGAGGTAGTTGTAGTACATTGTTTTTCAAGTTCCTGTTCTTTAGCCGCTCCAATTCATTTGTTGTGTCTGACATTTGGTCAGAAAAAAATTTTAGGCTGCCCAATGATGAAGCCTGGTTTGCACTTCCGCTGGAGCTTATACACATTTTCCATGTTGATTTCTCCTGTACTTTTACACTGGAAAAGGACAGATTGTTTTGAGGATCAATAATGTATTTCGTGCTGCCATGAATCTGTGAACCTAGGCAAAGGCTCATTAGCTTCAGGCTCTCAACCAGTTCCCCTGCACTTCTGGATGACAGCTGCATCGAGTTTCCAGATCCAGCGCATCTCCGAGTGGAACCCGAGGTGGTGTTGGTGCTCCCACCAGAGTTACCAGAGGGACTCCCCCCACCTTTGTTGTTATCACCTGGGCTCGTTTTGTCCACCCCTCCGTTCCCATTGCTTGGTTTGCTTTGTCCGCCCCCATCTCCCTGGCTGCCAGGTGGCCCTTCGCTGCTATCCCGTCTGTGCCAGGAGTAAGTAAACCCGCTGTCCTTGTCCAGACGCCTCCTGCTTTCCGAGTCGTCGTCGCTGGTTTCAGAGCTGCTGCAGCTGGAGCCCCGTCCCTGGCTTTTCCTCCGGTGGTAGCGTTTGTGCACGGTGCTGGGCGAGGCAATGTTCATCTTTAACCTGCTGAGCTTTGGGGGCAAGTTCTCGTCCATGTCAAACTCATCATCTGACTCACCCTCCTCAAAGATCTGGTTGAGGACTGGTGCACTCTTTCTCGAAGTAAGACGATTTGTAACCGAAGGCTTACGACGCAGAACAACTTGAGTAGAAAGAGAAATAGGTTTTTTATCTTCCTCATCCTCCTCTTCATCTTCTTCTACTCGGAACAAGCACTTCCGGCCACTTGTAGTGGGTTTTAAGCTCACCGATGGAACGGCTGAAAGTGCTGGCCCAGCCAGCTCAGGGATCTCTTCCTTCTTTGCTGCATCCCCAAGGGCCTTGCTCCGGTGCCCGTTGAGAACGTTCTCAGCCGTGCGAGCCGGTGAGGACTGAGGAACAGTGGCGTGGGAGAGAGGAGTTGCTGTAAGGTCATCCTCCAGATCCTGGGGGACATCAATTTTTGTCGGCCACGACTGCCTGCGTAAAATAATTAAATATAAACAGGAAGTTACATCATGGCAAGTATTTCAGAACTTACAAGAAATGTAAGATCTGCAGCAGAGAAGCACAACTACTGACACACAAACTGGCCTCCTGAGTGGGATGTCTGTAAACAACAGTACTGAGTGACTGAGCATAAGGACGTGTTCTCAGAGAATGCGCATTCCTTTAGAAATGCTGCTATTTGAAAGGAACACCATCTATAATACAAGAACATAGTTTAGAAATTATGTTGGTTATGGTCAAATCAAAATTTAAGATTTCACTGCTCTCAGAAAATGAATTAGGCAATAGAAAAACTTGAAATAATTGTTTCTCAAAAAAAAAAAAAAAATCTGAGATTGGTACAGAACCACCAGTACCCAGAGGAAGGCACAAATAAGATAGTATTGCAACGGTTTTTAATCTAAAGCTTCTAGGGCTTTCCCCCCAATATTCTTAATATAAAAATTAGGTTAGAATTAATGTGAGTGAGACTGAAAAGGTGAGTCAGATGAAGCAGTCTCTCAT
Organism: Sylvia atricapilla; assembly: GCF_009819655.1. Lineage (NCBI taxonomy): Eukaryota > Metazoa > Chordata > Aves > Passeriformes > Sylviidae > Sylvia > Sylvia atricapilla. Next base: position 42,353,862 of record NC_089140.1, read on the forward strand.
TCTCACCAAGTTCTATTCTACAAAGGTCCCTTTAATTTCAAACACATGCAAACTGAGATGATGCATTTATTTGTCCTTAGCTGAGAATCTGGAATAATACAACTGCATGAATCTAGAACTCATGCTGCTTAAGAATATGACACTTGAATTGACTGTAAATCCAAGTTGAAAATGTATCTCTGTAATAGCATTAGCTCAAATCAAAATGAAAGTAATATGAGTGTGCATCAGTTTTACAAGTAGGCAGCTGATGTCTTATCTCCAGTATCTTAAGCTACTCTCTAATGATTTGCATTTAACTTTAAATCTTAACATATATTGTAATTTTTCAATAACGCAGACAGAATAAATTAAGAACAAACACTGTCAGTCTTCACTCTATTTGAAAGGCCTAATCGAAAAAACCAGCATCTACAGACCAACACATTAACATTGAACAATTCTTCAACTTCTTCATTCAGCAGAAACTCCACATTTCTTGTCTTCCATTTTAAAAAAGTCTGCCAATCTCTTAACTTTACAAACCAAAAGTGCTCTGGCTGCTGCATGAAAAGCTGTAGTAGAGACCTCTGTTCACATATGGACAGCGTATTACAAGATATTCCCAAACATATTTTGTGTGTGCCAAAAGAAAGGGCTGCATGGCTTTGTAGCCCAGTTTAGAAGCAAGAGGAGGAGGACAGCAGAGAAGGTTTCACCTCATGTGAAACCTCATGTGACCCCAGGTACCTGCCTGACAGGCTGCATATGAAGACCAAAGAATCACATCAGTTTCCTGCTCTCTGTCAGGTCAGGAGGTCAAGCTGAAGGAATAGGGAAGGCTCAGACACCTCTCTGCTGCAGTAGGACTGCACTTGCTGAAGACTGCACAGAAAAGTACCCTGAAGTGTGAGAAGATACTGGTCTACACCAGATTGTCTCCTGACAACCCTCCCCAGTTGTACAAACTTTGAGGAGGAGGCTGTACTAAAGCCAGCAATAAACTCACTCAGCCTTGCTGCAGACTTTGTTTTGAAACACTTGCATCGGTTTTGCTCAACCAACAGTGCTAGAAACCTCTACCCCCCAACCCAGGACCCTCTAACAGTAGGGCCTGGCTGCCCACACCCTGCCTTAGCCTGTGTGGTGCATTCCCTGCATTGAGCCATGCAGGCTCCTGCCTGTCTCATTGCTTCCACCAGCCTCTCTCCAGTGGGGAGCTCTACCTAGAGGAAAGCAACACAACCAGCAGCTCCAAGCCAAGCTGTGCAGACCAGAAGAGAAGCCTGGGCTGTGGTCTTCCTTGGTTTGACACTGGCACCCTCCCTTAGGCCCCAGCTGTCTCCAGAAATGCTGGGAAACACTGACCCAGTTTGCCGATGACTTATGCTGTGCTGTGTATTTTAAACACAAACAATTGCCTGTAATTAACAAACAGGACTTAAATACACTGGAAACATAACTACAAACACGACAGAAAATGAAAATGTGAATCTTTGAGGAACTTGCCATGCTAAAAGAACAGACTGATTTGTCAGCAAAAACAGGAAGAGTTCTGTAGTTGTCACAATAAAGAGCAAATATAGTATCTTACAGTACTGTAGTTGCCAGGCAATAAACCTCCTCACTACAGTATGTTTATCTCTCATAGCAGCCCATGTTTGCCTCCCTTCTCTTCTGCCTCTCTCTTTATTCCCATTGGGCCTGAGGGGAGAGAGGGACAGAAAAGAAGTTCCAGGTTAATTTAATAAGTTAATTTTTAAAAAAATATTTTGAGGTCTGAAAATCAAAATAATGCACTGCTGTGTCCTTTCCATAAGGTCATTCTATGGAAATACTTGGAATTTAGAACCATCAAGGAGGCAAAGAACAGCTACTGGGACCGTAAGAGCAAGGGTTCCTGAGTTTGTGCAGATGTCCTTTTTATGAAAATTCATACTCACAGGGCAGGATACAGCTACTCCAACTTCAAAAATTCATATAAAAAAATTAGATTCATTGAACTTTGTGTTCAGTTATTTATATAGCTAGAGCTGCTCTTTACTGAAAGAGTGACACTGAGGAAAAAAAAACGCAAACAATTCAAAAGCCAACTTTATCGTTCTAGAATTTCCATCTGAAGGTGAACTCCAAGTTTTCCTCTAGAGTAATTTGTTTTATAAGTAATACTTAGTATTAGGCACATTTGATGGGATTTCTTTTTTCAAAGAAGCTGACATAAAAATGAGGGGATGATCCATCATGAGAAAACTGCTGAGTCAAAATTACAATATCACCCTTGAAGAGAGGTGAGCTCTCTAACACCAAGCTCCAGACCATTTAGGTTCTGTAGGCAACTCTTAGATGTAACTCAACAGTAACTCTTCTGAAGTATCTGCAGCCACCTAAGATAAACTTTCCTACATCAGTGACCACTGAGTGAATGATCATCAGGTGTACACAGTGCAGGGTGCAGTCCCACCTGGGGATGACCAAGATACTGAAAACACTGTAACATTGATGGAGCATCAACTCCTAATGGAGCATCAACTCCTAATTCAGGGAGACAGAATGGTATTCAGAAGAGATGCCTCTAAAATCTCAAGCCTAAATCCAAGGTGACAACCAATGGAGACTTTAACCTATTTTCCCAAGTGTGTGTCCTTAATTTATAACACGTGTCCATTTTTTTTTTTATATTTAACTTGAGGAAGTAGTACCTTACTTTTATCAATTAGGCTGAGGAAAGTATGACTATGCAACAGAAGGGCATCTCAGCATTTATTCCTATTAAATGATTTCACATATGATATCTCAGAGAGAAACTTTTGGAATGAACAAGTTATTTTGTCTTTTTCTCTAAATCATACAGATAAACAACACTGAAGGTGTTGCTGGAGTTAGCAATGCTAAATATCAGCACAAACATTTAGTATTCTTTTCTCATTAATGAATTATCTACTAATGATTGTTATTATTGCTAGTAACAGTTACCAATATTTTACCTAAATAGGCAACTTTCGAAAAGACTGGAGGTTACAGGATGAAAGGTAATGGAAATGCCTCAGCACCTCCTCCATCTTCACTGGAACAATTGTCAAGATGGACCAACAAATATTTTATCCAATACCAACAGATCTCTACTGATAGTTTAACACTTAACTCAGGAAAGAAAAACCACAAAGTTTAAGAAAAATAACTGCTCAAAACCTAAACCCTCTAATACCAATGTGAGGTGGAAACTATACTATTTGCCTTTTGAGTTTGGTGTTTTGGTAGGTTGGTTTGTTTTTGTTGTTTTTTTTTTGGTTCATTGGTTTTTTTAAAGCATGTTCTGCTGTACCTGAAGATGTGGATGCTTTGGTAACTGGCTGAACATACCATTACCAACTACATGCCAAAAGCCAGTTCCCCTTTTTTACTGTGTCACAAGCTGAAGCTTGGAAAATCTCAGGGACCCTTACTATAAGTTTTTTTTTTTTTTAATTCATGTTTTTATCAAACAAAAACAATCTATTGCAATATCTTTAAGTGACTGATTGAAATGGTAAATTCAACAATTTTTCTTAGACAACAGGTACAGCAACTGACGTGAAAAAGAACATAACCTACAGATCAAATTTAGAGTGATTTCTCATTTATAACTAATTCCATATCAGCAGCTTTATGGATTATGCAACTAATTTTCCCCCAGGGATATTACATAACACGATTTGTATAGGAGCTGAAGGTCAATGCACAAGTCCTTTTCTAGGAGGTGTGAAAGCTTGCCTCTTTAGGTACAGACTTCAAATTGCCTTGTCATTTCCTGAGAAGGATAGGAATTGAAAATATGTGCAACTGATTTCTGAAGTTTCTGAAGTCTGCAGCATTTTGAAGACATTTAAAATTTGCACTAAGTAAGTATTTCACTGTTTTCAAGAAAGCAGTGCTTGAGAAATTTAATATTCTCATTAAGACAATTTAAAAAACAAACAAACAAAAAAACCCCAAACCCCTCCCAAACATTTAGATTCCTAAATTCTCACCTAAACTGAGCTTTGATGTTGCTGGGGCTTGCAGATCTGGTCTGAATTTCCTTCTCTTGTTTTTCTCGCAGGATCCTTTCAGCGAGTAAGAAGTAAGTAGCGGTGATGTGATTGTATTTGTTAGTCTCCAATGCCCTGAGGAAAGTACAAAACATGAAATAATCCAACCATCAGTGGTTTCTAAGAATTGGACATGCATCTTGCAGTTTGCTGTGTTTCCCATAGCTGGAGGAGTGCCTGAAAGCAGGACTGCCCATTTCTGATCTTTTGACAAGCATGCCTTAATTTTATTAAAAATAAAGAGCCAACAAGTCTAGCAATTTCAACTACAGTTGGAAGGAGACATCCTTAGAATATCATCCAACAAAAATAAGAGATTATTTTTCATTTTACATTCTTTAAATAATAAGTGTTTTTTATTAATGTTCTGCACCAATGATGGGTTCTCCCACTGGCACATGCAACCACGAAGTATTAATATTTGGTTATGCAACAAATGGAAGAAAACTTGCGTTATTTTAGGGCTGTCACATTGAGTTTATGGTAAAAGCAAGTTCATAAGCCAGTAAGCATCACTCAGACATTGAAACAGAAAGGCTGCCCCTGTTGTACAGCTAAAACCATAAGAAGTAAGACTGCTGCTTTCTCTTGCCCATCAACAGTTTTTTACAGCTGAACACATAAAAAAAATGAAAAAGTATTTAAGACTTCTTTCAATTTGAGGAATATTTTAGAAATTGGGTAGTTTTAATCTATTAGAAGAATTTATGTAGCTTTCTAGCAAGCTCCCTCAGTAACAGTGGCTATTATGCATTACACAGATAAAGGGAATAATATTTGAAATTAACAAAGATTCAGATACACTGGAAATGTGCTAAAGGGAAAAACGCTAGAATTTGTCACCTTCAAATACGCATGAGAGATGAAGAACAACACGGATTCCAAAACATTTAAATTTACTCAAGATGACTACTGCAGGAATCAAAACACTGTTCCAACACACTTTCTTGAAGTTCTTCCTAAATTTGGGTATACTTAAGTACTTCTGATCCACAATATCCTCTCACAGAGCAAAACTGTAATACTTTGTTTATTAACTCAATGGCCTGATAGTTAAACACCAAAGTGCTCAGGTTGTCCTGATGTTCTTGAATCAAAAACAAGAGATGCACAAAACAAATGACATCTGAATGCTGGCAACTTACTCCACTATGGTATCTCGGTCTGCGATGTCCCCAAGAACCATGCGCTGGATTATACTGTTGTGCTCCTCCTCAGACAGATTTTTGTATGATACAAGAGGAATATTATACTTGGTTGCAGGAGATGGATCAACTCCTTGGAGCCATGCATGGTTTTCAATCTCTTCCAAAGATGCCCTTCGCTTTGGGTCTCTCTGCAACATCCGTGTAATTAGACTGTGAATAAAGAATAAATCTAAACAAAAATGCACACACGTGTTTAAAAAAGCAGTTGTTATAAGAGCGACATTAGGAAGACATTTTCTGCTGTCAGGTCACATAGATCTTCACAAGTCTCACAGTAAACAATGTGATGGGAAACTTTAGTCTCAAAGACATTACAAATACTGTTAAACTGAAACTACTAAAACTATAAATATCATAAACATGGCAGTTTTCATTTACTGTACTTATATAATTCATCTGGTTTTTCTCTTTTATTTGATTTTAGTAGGTTTTATAGGGCAACTATGGGTCACAGGTGGCTTATGAGCTAGTCAGTAAAGTAACAGAAATGTGATTTTTTTTTTTTTGTTATTGCTGCTGTCAACAAGTATATGGAATGGTAAGATAAACAGAAATATTTTATTCTGAAGTAACTATCAGACATGAGACTTCAGTATCCTTCAAAAAACTGTGATTTGTTCTACCCACATAGAAGAAACGTAAACAGACCAATACACTCTCTGGGATGATGTAGTGACAAATCTACTAATGAGTTGCTACTGAGATTTTACAAGTGCTGGAAAGAAAGTGCACGAATTCCCCAAGTGAAGAGGGAAAGAAGACTTCATCAGCACAGCACATCCCTATTCACGTACTATACATGGAAAATTCTTGGGGAAGGTATTTTTGGCTTTGTTCAACAAATATGGATATATGGTTTTGTTGCCAAGGTTACAAAGAGTCTGTATTGCTCCAACATATTCTCCAGTTCTCATATAGTGCTTTTTTTCTTCACTAACTATACCATACTATACCATGCAACTTCTGACTGCAAGGCCACACACAAAGCACAAAGGTAATCACAAATTTTTAATGGGTTCTTTTGTTTGGAGTTTTTTGTTTGGGTTGTTGTGCTTTTTCTTCTGTGAGAGATGATGTACAGATTTAAAAATGGAGGTTAATCCAACCTTCTTAAAAAATTCTACAGAAAAAAACCCGTAACATTTATTTTTATTAGCTGTGGTCCCTGCCCTTACCAAGAGGAAAGGCGGGGTGAGACATGGGAGCCTTGAGTTTCTTTGCTTTTGTCAATATTATGACAGAAAGAGAACAAACACCATATTTAATTTGACTTTTTTTTAAACTACACCTGTAGTAAAACAACACAAATGCAGCACATATCCCTCCTGCTTGAAGCTTGTTTATGCATCTCAAATGCTTTCACTCCAAGCAGGAAGTTTAAGCATTCCCAGAGCCTTTTTCCTAAGGAAACCTAACCTATAGAGGATTGATGCTGTTGTACACTACGGCAGAAGACTTTGACTTCAGAAAGCTGAAAATTACTCTTATTTTTGGGATGTTTCTTTTTTATACTTTTTTACACAGATCAATTTGATAGGTGACAAAAAGGCAAACTTCTTCAATCACATTGGTCAGACCAGAGGGACATCAAGAAGAAGTCCCTCCTAGGGAAAGAATGAAAACCAAGTACAGTTTACAAAAGCACTTTCCTTGTTTACAGAAAATTCTTTGGGAAGAGAATTTCAGAAAACCAAAACATCTCAGGCACGAACCAGGGCTACAGAGGACCTGGGTAACTTGCTGAACATTGTTCATACTTCATACAGAGAAAGCAGATCTAGGCATGTAAGCAAATCAATGTTAGCAAGTATATTAAGCAAAAGGCTGCAAAAGATACGTTTCCTGGCCTCAGCACAGCATGCAGCATATCAAGAGATTGATTTGATACAATTCACTGATAAGAGCTCCCTCTTAAACCTCTTCCTGTATTGTCCTTTAAACCTCTTCCTGTATGTGAAGCTCTTCAAGCTCAGAGCAGCTTTTCTGTATTACTGGAGGTGCTAAACACTAATGACAAGACAAGAACATCAGCTATGGCACTGAGTTACAGAATCATTCAAGTTGGAAAAGACTATTGAAAGCATCAGGTCCAACCACTAAAACAGCACCACCACGCTCATCACTAAACCATCTAACTGCCACATCTACACTGGTTTTGAATCATCATCACCTCCAGGCACAGTGGTTCTACCACTTCCCTGGGTAGCCTGTTCTAAGGCTTGACAAAAAAATTTTTGTTATCCAACCTTAACCTTGAGGTCATTTCCTCATCCTATTGCTTTTTACCTAGGAGAAGAGACCAACCCCACCTGGCTAAGAACTCTGTTCAGGTGGTTGTAAAGAGAAGTAAGGTGTCCCCTGAGCCTCCTCCAGGCTAAAAAAAAAAACCCAGCTCCCTCAGCTGCTTCCCAGCTTCGCTGCCTTTCTCTGGACACAATCCAGCACCTCCATGTCTTCCTTGAGAGCCCAAAAAAACTGAACACAGGGCTCAGGATGTGCCCTGACCAGTGCTAAACACGGGATCACTGTCCTGGTCCTGCTGACCACACTGCTGCTAATGCAGGCCAGGATGGTGTTCACCATGTTATGCATTAGACTCTGGCACTGCAAGGACGGGAGGTAAAGACAGGAATGTTCATCATGACCACAGCTGTAAGAAACTTCATACTTTGGCAAATAACAGAATTCTAGATGCTGTGCTAGTTTTTTTGACTGAACCAAACACATTTTTCAAGCATTTATAAAGGCATCTGGTTCTCTGTATTGAAAATTAAAAGCTACTGTACTGCAGATTCAAGAACCCAGACAAACATCTTAAAATACTCTAAGTGATGCAACTGGGATATATATTTAAAGGCCCAAAAGTCATTAACCAATAGGGAAACATGGGAAATACTGGAACATATCACTAAAAAGGCTCCAGTGAACACTGCAGAAAAACACATCAAAAGGAATCGTGACTCGTAAGTGGATACGGTATTCCCAGACCAAATATTTTTCTCCCTTCATAGCCTAGGATGTTAATTTGGAATTGGAATTTCAGTAGGAGAAAAACTTGCTGTGTGACAGGCTTTGGTAACTTGTTGTTTGGACAGAAATTGTTAAGTACCTTCCTAACCCTTCTGACAAAATAATCTCATCACCACCTGGTATTTTGTCCAGCGAAAGACATGGCCAAAGCCAACTGGTACTGAGTAACTTCTTCAATTCTTTAAAAAATGCATGACAACTGAGAGACATAATAGAAAGAAGATCAAGGAATTTCTACACATTGATAATACAGTATGGAAAACTCCCAAAAGTAATGAATATCCACTTTGGTGCTTCCAAGTTGTTTAGTACTCTACTTACTCTTTACATTCTTTGGACACATGAGGTGGCACCGTGTATTTGCAGTCCATTATCATAGTCAGAGTTTCACTGTCATTTGCTTCTTGGAATGGTGGTTGTCCACAGACCAACATGAAGAGGATGACCCCCAAACTCCATATATCTGTAAATATAAAGTACGTATTTAAAAAAAAAAAATTCAAACTGTTGAGGATACAGACTTAACTACCATCCAACCAATGAAATATTCTTAAAATGCATATTGGGGTGATTATTGCAATATTCACTATGAGCATTACTTATGGAAACTGCAATTCCACTGAAGTACAAAATACAGTAGTTTCATTGCTTGACAGCTTTTACAGTTTTTGAAGGGGAAAAAAACCCAGAATTCATTACTTCAAGGATGCATAACAGTTTGAGATGCATTAACACTTTTGACAGCAGTGTTAGATAAAGCTGAAAATAATCCGGTCACTTAGAAAGCAAGAATTCATTACCCTTTTGATAACAGGTAGGCACAGGTTATTCAAGAGATTTTAATTCAAAGCACATTCCTTTCTGAAGGACTCACATAAACTGTTCTCTGTATTGTTTACATGTCACAATCACTGGGTTTTAAGAGACCTTCAAGATCATCAAGTCCAACCCTTGCCCTAATACCTCAACTAAACCATGGCACTGAATGTCACATCCAATCTTTTCAACACATCCAGGAATGGTGACTCCACACCTCCCTGGGCAGACTATTCCAGTACTTTATCACTCTTTCCATGAAAAACTTTTTCCTAACATCCAACTTAAACTTCCCTTGGCATAGCTTAAGACTCTGTCCTCTCTGTCAGTTGCTGCCTGGAAAAAGAGGCCAACCCCCACCTACTCCATAATGTAAGAAATTACAAAGGAAGTCACATATTTCAATAAGACTGATTTTGCTATGTTTTTCCTTCAGTGGTGGTGTGTTGCTTTAAAATTTGGCACATCCAATAGTAACTAAATTAGTTTATGTAAAACCAGCTTCTTATACCAATGATTATCTTACAAACTGTGGAGTAGTGGGTTTGCATGCTGTTGTTTTTTTTTTTTTTTTTAAATCCAAACATAACAGTTAACAGTGATTTCTACTACACTCTGAGAGTCTTCTTGTTTCCTTCTAATTCCTGCTTGTGTAAAATAAACATTTAACATCTCTCTTGTTCCCCAGTGGAATGGCATACCAAAAGATGAAAAAGAAGCACTTTGGGGCATGAAGCCCTGTAGTTGGTTCCTGCTTAGTGTAATAGTTAGTATTTAGTTCAAATCTTTATTAAGAACCTGCCTAAAACAAAATATCTCATGAGTGTCACTGCATTCAATAAAGGAAGCATAAATATTAAGAAATGCATCATGTTGCAGAAAAATAAATAACTCACTCCAATATATGCTTAATAAAATCTCCATGATCTTAAACTTCAGCTCAACTCCATGCTCTGGGAATTTCAACAGCAGTTTTGGGTCTGAAACCCTTAACATGTTACATATCTGCACCCAGTAAAACCAAAGAGCTGAGAAATGATTGGGCAGGCACCTCCCAAGGAAACAGGGGAGAGCAGCCAGCAGTGATCTGGGACACAGCACACCAGCTTTTTCCTGGAAGGACTTGCAAGAGGGATCCACATAAGCTACCTACTCAACTGCACCTTGCTTTCTGTGGCCCATTCAAAATACTTGATGCACATTTCATGCTGAAGGATGGCAACAATTTTATTTAATAAAGTAAACCACACAGATTCATCCCTAGAACAATTACTCATTTTTCTAGTTATGACCTATTCTTCTCATGGTTTAGCTGACAGAGGAATAGAAACCCTATATGGTCATTTTCTTTAAAGCTCTAATTTGTAGGAGATGTTTTGCTATTAAATAGACAATTATTAGATTACTGCTATGCTCACTAGAGCCTCAACCCTGTAGGTACTCAGCATTTTAGTGGTGGTATACAGTATCATGTATACCTGCAAATTCAGCAGGACCATCACCATGTTTAGAGATTCAATAAGTGCTTTAATACTTTGATAACTTGATGCCAGAAAGGCAATGTTTAGGAATGCAGGACTTCAAAAGCCCTCACAAGACATGGAGGCAGTTTCACCTGAAAGGTCCACCTTTAGTTTTGTTAAGTTACTTTTTGTCTTTCTGCCTACTTGTTTAGTTTCAAAGCAGCCAAAAAGCTTTGGTGTATTATCTATCTCCCATCACACAACAGATTACATGAAGTTTTTGCAAGCACAAAAGACAGGTGAATTTTTGCATTTCTGTGCTTTTTGCTATCAGTATCCTTCCTAGATTTTTAACTTTGCCTAAGATCTATGTTGTTATTTGATCTATCCTAGTATCCTGTTCAGTATCTTTCCACAGCAGAATAGAATGCTTTATGTGTCCTTTTAGCATGAAGTATTTACAAGAGTCCACACAGTATTCATTATTACAGACAAATTATATTTGCCATAATAAAGCAATACATACTAGCTAAATTTAAGCCAAAAGAAAAATACTGGGGAGCAGAGCAATCTAATTAAATGGTTAGTTAAAAATAAGCATATAAAAAGTTTATACAGATGGGAAAACACAGTAGTGTATGAAATCAAGTTTAGAAACAGTAAGACAGTCCTGAGAAAAGGACAGCAATCAAAATAAGACAAGAATTAAAGTTCCATCAAATTGCCATATACAGGAAACTCTACTGGACCTTGAAGTTTCAACTGCACTGAGCAGATACTGAACATATCTTTAAGTATTTTCCATTACAAGGTAGACTCCTAATTTACTCTCTATTTTACACACATGGCTTCTTCTCTGGACTATAGGTACACTTTGCTTTATTTCAGTTTGAAAGGATATGTGTAGTTACAGGTACTGTTTCAGTTTTCCAAAAGTTATTTAGATAAACATGTATGCACATTTACTTCATAAAAATAAAAAATAACTCTTTTTAGAAGCAAAATTCACCTGATTCTCTAAATGCAAAGTAAACTCCCAAACCACTATTGCCATTATGCAATGTCCATTAGACATCAGCCTTTATGTTTTGACAAATAAAAGAGTAATTATTGATTAGCCAGTACATAACAGAGAATTTTGTGTATTTTTTCTTTAACCAGTTACTATACTTCGCACTCTGTACCCATGGGTCTTTCAGATAAAAAGAGCTGCAAATAGTAAAATAAAATAATCTTAACATAGCTGTATGAAAATAGAATAAAAACTCTGGTTAATAATGAAATGTAAATCATGCACTGAACTGCTACTGTATTTCATTATATCATGAATTCTGTTTAATGCACAGAATATACACTAAAAGGGCATAATGTGTATGCAGAAGAAGTTTTTTAGAAACCAAAAACAGTGCTTAAGACCATTTAACCATGGCATATTATGTAGATATTCTTAGCCTCTCAGTGAAGAGCACTAGAGCAGCAATAACTACACTTTACCTCACTCTTATATACCACAGGCAAAGCTTCCTATTATACTTTTCTGACAAATGTGTATTTTACTACCCTGCCAGCATAGCAGATTTTTATTCTGATGTGACCAAGAAATAACAGTAGGCAAGAACAGTTACATGGCTTTTATTTTCAGCCTATTTTTACAGCTCTAGCTGTAAAAAGATCAACTTCATTGCACCTACAGCCAAGGTGACTAAAATGACTCAGCTTGCAGTGTCATGGACAAAGCTGAGCAGCCTCAGCAAAACTTAAAAGTCTACTAATAACCAGGAAGCAAGAAAATAGTGTGCCTAAGAAAGTCTAATCCACATGTAAGACTGAAAAATCACTGGGAGACTTAGGGCAGACCTTATTATTGTCACAAGAGAGATGTCATCTTAGCAACATCTTCACAAGCCCTGCAATATTATATTTTAGCAAGACTCTCATTTCCGGAAGCCAAGCATTTGGATGTCTGCAGATGTACTAAGAAAAGACATTCAAGTGTTCTGTGCTGCCCCTTCATATGCAAACTCTCCATAAAAGAGGAGAAATAAGGTGTCGATTCCTTGTCCCTTTTCTGTGGTACGGTTTAACCAGACCAAAATTGTTTGCAACTCCTCACGCAACTAAAACAAACCAACCAGATGACTGATGCAACACCACATTTAACGAGGCTCTTATTAACACAGCTGCGTATTTTTCAGTCAAATTCAGGAAATATGCTGCAAAAGCACTTAAATATACTGCTTTGTTCTCTAAAATACAATTTTTGTTCACCCATTTCATATCATAATCACAGTTCATTTTGGATAACTCTTCTATTCCAGAATAGTGTAATGTGGCTGAAAGATGCAGGATCTTTAAGTAGGGTTGTATTAGAGAAGTTAGTAAAGGATACTCAGAGGTTACTTTGTTACAATGTAGATTTACCTAGTTTCCTTATTTCCCCAAACAATTCACGAAGTTCCACATGACAGTGTTCATTACCAGAACTTTGTCCTGTCATAATCACTGTCAGTGCCAGTTCTAGATTTGAGACTCTTAATTGAAAGAAGAGAAGGGTTACAGACACCACCTTTAAAATGCAGATTCAAACAATAGTTTATTTTTCGCAATAATAATTTTAAGTTCTTTTTCTACTCTTAGTAACTAACAATTAGCAGATGAAGGCTTTATGGAAACTGCTTATTTCTGTCCTTAAAGGGTCATCTAATTAGCTCTCTGTAGAAAACTGATGGGAAAGCAGAAATTAAGACCCAACATGCTGCATGCATTTAGCATTCTTAATCACCTGCAAAACTGAAAGTTACTATAGTAAAGGAAAGCACAGTTCTATTCCACAATAGCAAAAATCAAAAGTCCGGTGAAGATCTCAAGATACAATTTAGCCTTTAAATTGGGTAGCTTGAAACTGTCATTGCTATGACAAGAATAAATAAAGAATAAAAGCAGTAGTGCAGTAGAGAACTTTTTTTGTTTGTTTTCTAAGACACTAAATAATCAAGTAAGGACCATAAACCATGACAACCAGGGCTGTGGACATGCAACTTCCTTACATAATGCAAAGTCACTGCCATAGAAACCAAATTACAACATTAGTCTGTGCTACACCTGTCTTAAACATGGGGTGGTCAAACATCTCTTATGCTCAAGTCTGTGCACTGCACAAAGGATATCCACAGTCATCTGCTTCACCATTTCATTAGTCACTTACTGCTTTCTGAAATTTGTGATCTACTCCTAAAGTAAGTACTTAGGATTTCAGTAAGATAAAACTTAAGTGACATAACATGCTTATAGCTTCGTATTCCTTCAAATTTCTGCTGTTCCTCAGAAGTCAGACATTTGTCACATCTTATATATGCCATGTGAACTTGTGATTTTAAGCAATTAAAAATCCATACTCATTTTGGAATAGACACATTTGTATTTACATACATAAGGTAAATTGAGCCTACTTACTGAAGTTTTATTTCAGACCTTGATGGGAAAAAGGCTGATTTTTTCCTCCTAATTTAGAACTGCTCAACAGTTTACAGTGTGCATTGCTCAGCTGATGTGTCTCTACAGAAAGTCTTTCCTCAAAAGTGACTTGTAGTATCGAGTAAATTTAGCCAGTTTTTATAAATTGCTCTTCATGTTATTTACTATAACAGCTGAACACTATAGTTATTTTCACTAGGAGCCACTTAAGCTAAAAGGAAACAAACCAACTTTTATGGAGATGACAGAAGTGTTTACATGTTTATTTTACCACTTCAGAGGTACCAAACAACAGACTGTGGATAAATGAAGGGTGGAAATGGACCCTAATTTCCAGGATTATGGGCAGTTCCTCTAACCACTGTGTTAAGGCACTGAAGAATGTTACCCCTGCTGCTGCTACCTCTTCAGAGCAGATTTCATGAAGAAAGCCCAGTCCATAGAAACCTCCTGAATACAAGTCATGGAAGAGATTCAACACATCAGTACTTCAATTAGGTTCTTGTATGCAGAGCTAAATAGGAAAAAAAAAATCTATGTAAAATCATCAGTATCTCTGCACTCCAGGCACATTCAGGGCTAGAGAGCAACTGGAGACCAGAGCAGACTGCACTTTCGAACTTGAGACACAAAAACTCATCATGAACTACTTCATTTGGACTGAAGGGTGGAACCGTGATGGGTTCAGGAGCAGGTACAGGCTGGCAGCTCACCAGGGTAAGCATCCTTGTTACAAGTTAGAATTCAAGAACCCCTTCACAGAGTAGGCTGAAGGAAACTGAATGAATACTCATACGTATAGCACAGCTTCACATAATTGTCTGAAGAACCAAAACAGAATTTAAGAGTAAAAATTCACTTGACAGGTGAAACACTGCAGAAAATGAGACTTCTACTAAAAATAGTGATAAAACATTACATACAACAGTACAAAAGATAAAAGCTGTTATCATACCACTGAATCATTTGAATGGTGCTTGTTGATATACTTGTGCTTCAAAAAGAGAGTAAGAGAAGTATTTCCACTCCTGTGTAAGCTAAAAATCTTAAAAACTTGCATCCCTTGCATAAAAAGTCAGGAGCGAGAAGGTAGAGAAAAATTGTGTTCAAGTATTTTAGCATTTCTATATGTCACAAGTAATCTTACAAGGCCATGTGCAAAGACTACTGATAAATTTGGAATATGCTCAAGCTCGACTGGTAGAATTTCAAGTGTAGGAGTAAAGAACAACGATTACTTTTTCACAGATACTCAATTTTTAGCTGATTTAACTAGTCTGTCATTCTTTAATTTTTAATGAGAAAGGCTTTGAATAAAACTTTTATACTGACCTCTCTAGTTCTCAGAGATGCTACCATCTGTTAACTCAACTCTTTTGTCATTGTAAAATGGGATTTATTTTTCTCTTGCTGAGGGCTGAGGAAGAAAACATCCACAATCAAGGCTAAAATTTTTAAAATTAGCATGTGGAATGGGTTTTTTCTTTGTTTTAAAGCACTAAAAAAAAGCACTAAAAATCCCATCAATATCACTATGAGTACTGAGTACACATAGCAGGAAAGAAAATTAAGATAAATCTTTTCCTTTCCCCATCCCTCCAAAAAAGAGCATAAATAGCAAATGGCATTTAGCAAATTATTTCCCTAATTAGCTTTTCTGTCTAGTGAAACAGTCTGTTCCAAGTTATTTCACTTGACCAAGACCCAATCATCAGTAACTAAGTCTTATCCTCAGAAGTTATTCCTATTTTCATTCAGTCTGCCAACTAGTACTCATATTCTGGAAGCCCCAACATAAGGAAGACATGGACCTGCTTCAGTGGGTCCGGAGAAGGCCATGAATATTATCAGAGGGCTGGAGCACCTCTGCTGTGGAGACAGGCTGAGAGAGTTGGGGTAGTTTAGCCTGGAAAAGAGAAGATTCTGGGGAAACACGAGAGAGGGAGAGGGACTTTTCACATGGACATGGAGCAACAGGACAAAGGCTGATGGTTTTAAACAGAGGGCAAGTTTACACTGGATATTAGGAAGAAATTCTTTATTGTCAAGGTGGTGAGGCACAGGTGGTCCAGAGAAGTTTTGGATGCCCCAGTCACTGTCAGTGTTCAAGGCCAGGTTGGACGGGCCTCTGAGCAACCTGGCCCAGTGAGAGATTCCCTGCCCACAGCAGAGGCTTGGGAATACATGGTCTTTAAAGTTCCTTCCAATTCAAACCATTCTATGATTTCATGATTGTTCCCTGAAGTCAATAGCATGGGTTTTGCTGGTTGAGTAAAACCACTAAAAATATGAGCAGTTGTTATTTTCTCTTTTTTAGTAACTAATGCATCTCAAATTTCAGTAAGGGTATTTGAAAAGAAAACACCATTGAAAAGCCCTTCTGAACACGTGCCACTGCCTTTATTCCAAAATAGGATATATTTTTAAATGCAGAACTGATTATTTGGAGTAAAACAGGCTCTCTCGTTTGATAGCTGTTGTTTAGCCACTAAAAGTTACTTAATCTATATTAAAAAACCTAAACCAACATTTTCTGCATGAATTCCAATACTCCTACTCCAGAAAATAATTAGCCAGGATAAAACTCAATAGTAATTAGTTAAATATAAAAGGAAGTTTTCTTCTTTATAAAATATATTCTCAAAATCATCGGACACATCAAAGTCTAAACATTACATACAACTATTGTACATGTTTCACTGCAATGACTTTGTTCTTTTTTTGGTATATAAAGATAATTTGCTCCAGGTATCTTAAAAATTCATTATGTTCTCAGATAGACTATCTTTTCCTACACATTTTAGCTGTATAATGCGTAATTTGTACTTTATTTACAAAAAAAAAAACGTCTGAATACAGCTTTACACATGAATGCAAAACTCGGGCATCTGGTTTATAACTAGGTAGTACACCCCTGATTTTCATCCCACCAGATCTGTGTTGCCAAATTAGTAAGTCATGGGCTGGAAATAATTAATCTGAGTACTTGTTTGAAAGATAGATAAAATTAAGGTTCCTGGCTGTGGAGATGTATTCAGCATAAAGAAACCTTGCTCAACAACAGCAGCTTGAAATATTATGAAAACAGTTCTCCCATGAACACAACAACACAACTATATCCCTATACTTAAATTACAGTTTAGCTGATATGGCAGTAACTGAGGCCTGTCTTGACAGCTTCTTCTCTGTAGTTGCACTTGGATAAATTATTCTTTGCTTCACCCAGCAGTTTATTGGTGAATGCATGAAAACTTCTGCATAAAGTAATGCAGAACAGAATATAAATCATACTTCATAAATATTAGCTTGCTCAGATTTACTGAGAAGTTATCAGGATCATGGATTCCCACTGTTCACTGTAGCCCCATCACATCAAAGTGTCACTTCCAAATATAAGGCTCCAATACTTCCAATGTAACATCCCCTTTATTTTAAGCACTAAAAATGGTTTCTTGTCAGTGCAGTAATTAGATTGAGGGAAAAAAAAAAAGAACCAAAGGATAGCATACTGCATGAAAAATTAATTCCCATTTCATTAAAAATAAACTTTACTATTGTATACAATTTGCCACAGAACATAAACTCTTTGTTATCCTCAAGACAGTGACTTTCTAAAAGTGTTCTACTACCAATTCCTTCTACTTGTCCCTTCTAAAAAGTATAAAAAGTTAATTTCCGCTAATTTTTCAAATTTGACTCAGTTTTTTCAGCATCATGAGATAGAAGTTAAGCCTGGAGAGAGCAGGTTTTCTATCAGTTTTTGGCCTTTTAACAGTTTTCTGTCAAGTTAGCTGATAAAAGTCAGTTCATCCAATGGCCAGCCATGCAGCAGAGTGCAGCACAGGAGAAGGGGTAGCTCTGCACTGAGGCAAGCAAAACAGAAGGGGAGGCACACCTTATACTGGAAGCAGCTAAGTATCACACTCCGCTCTTCCAGCCTCAAGCTCATTCCATAATCAATCTAAGTATAAATGGTCTGAAGTGTTGCAATACAACAGAAAGGCAAATTTTCAAAACAAGTAGAAAAATGCTTCTCAATTCTGAGAATTTAGCTATAATCTGATTTTGAGCATAATGAAACTCCAAAATGCTGCCAGGTATGCTCAGTTATTCAATACTGTATATGGTCTGCAAGTATCTTACAACCTGGGTTTTTTTTTTAATATCAGTCAGTCAAATCTTTTATTCAGTATTTTTTTGGTGCAAAAGGTTACTGTATATAGCCATTGGGCACAGGTTTACACTAGTCATTCAGTTTGAGAATAAAGTGGTATAACACACCCAGGAACATCCAAATTAGCTCCACACAGGCCAGACAGGATCATCGGGGCCAGCTGGCTATGCTCAAGCACCCTGTGAACATGGCTGAAGCTTTGAAACACTAAGCACACTCCAGCAACACTATATTCAAGTAAAAAGCCCTTGCAAATGCTTGATACAAAAAAGAATTTGGGTTTATTCCAACAGACACAAAGTGGGTCTAAAGGCAGGTGCATCATCATCTCAGGAAAGCAGAATGTATAAAAAGCGTATAAAGCCTCTGCTTCCTTCTGTAATCAAAAACATATGACAAGGTAATGAATACATAGTTTTACCAAATTGACAGAAGATATCCAGGTCTGAGTGTCTGTAAGCCTGTATCTAACTACTAAAGCAGCAGAAGTTATCTGCAACTACCAGGGCAGCAGCAAGTTGGATTTGGACTACAAAGTGCCAGTTGAGTAGCACCGAGCTACAGTAACCACAATACTCTTGTTAGTCATGTCTTTTATGAGGAACATCTTGCCACCATTCTCTTTGTGTTGCTGTGATGACAGACTGCAATGCTAAGCAACTGTGATGGTAACTACAATGTTATTTGTGTATTTTCTAAAGGCCAGTGCTCAACTGCGCTAAACGTACAAAATCCCAATGTTACAATCTGAATTTGC
Organism: Sylvia atricapilla; assembly: GCF_009819655.1. NCBI lineage: Eukaryota > Metazoa > Chordata > Aves > Passeriformes > Sylviidae > Sylvia > Sylvia atricapilla. The sequence continues at coordinate 42,372,830 of NC_089140.1, forward strand.
CCATTTTTCAACCCCAGAAGAATGAATTTACTCTGCAAATGTTTCCATGCATTTGCAAAATACCCAATTACAATAATATGAACCTATCATAAGTGTCTATGTCTTCCAGCATTACTGTAGCCTACACAGTTCTTCACATTTTGTAGAGATGCCAAGCAGTTAAAAATGCCCTCCTCTGAAAGAATTAACTAATCTGAAAAACTCCAACTAAATTTTCTCACCTAGGAAAGAGGCAATTTCTATTTATGTAATGATCCAATTTCTGTTGATGCTGGTAGAGCAAAAGGAGGAGTACTACCAGAATCACACTATTCTTTCTCATCTGTAGTTACAAATTTTTTAATTCTGATGGAACTCACAGTATCACACCACTGCTCTAGACAGAACTCTGATCTAAAGTAGCATGTCCATTTGATTTAGGAAATGAACCTTATGTCCAACAACAGTCCTCTCACTTTCCTCTGACTGGAACAAATTTTAATTAAATATGAAAAAAACATAAGAAATGACAAGCAACAGAACTTCTCATTATCTAACTCACCCAGCTTTTTGAAAAGCCCTAGGAACATATGATCATTGCTCAATATTCCTCTTGCATCATTAAAACTACAGCTTTAAACACAAAAGGAAATGAGAGACCTAAATTAACAAGGCTCTTTTCAAGTATGCAAACTTTCAAGTGACATTACAAAGGGCAGATTAATCCTTCAACAAGCTGAAATAGTTGTTTTCATAAAGCAAGCTTTTCTATTATTATCTTTATTAAGCATATTACTTTAAATAAAGACTTGCCCTAAATATTTCAGTTGTTTGTTGAAAGAAAATGTAAATGATCTTCCTTTATATACTCATTCTAATATTGTTCATAAGAGATCCAAAAAGCCACATTTCTGGCAAACTCTTAGGCCAAAAACACCATCATATACCCTGACCAATTCTTCTTCCAATAATTTTTACAGCAATTTTGCATAAATAAAAACAGGTGTGGGGTTTTAAAAACACAATGTATGCAAAGGTACTTTAATATGCACAGAATGTAAGCTGGGGAATCCATTTCAATTTCTCGTTTTAGCAAACTGAGCTGGATTTCAAGTGGTCAGATGCTCATTAGGGGGCATGACTATGTCACTGCACTGGGGAAAGCATGACCTCCTTTTTACTAAAGAGCAAGTTTTTAGATTGGTACAGCTGTAATGCAATTTCATCCTAACTGGTGGAAGAATCTTTGCCATTGTCAGTCACTATTATTGCAATATTAATAGCCCCATTCAGCTGACAGCTGAGTGAGTTCACAGCACTCCACCACTATTTCAAGCTATATATACACACCTTGCACATTACTGACATCACAATGTAACTGATGAAATTTCTTTCTTGAAAATTTCTACTTCTGAATTTATACATACCCTTAGTCCACAAGCACAACCTCATCCTAGCATGAAAGTTTATCTTTTAAGTTTTAGAAAGGTTTGCAGAAGCTGATTCCTCAGTTACATAATTACTTTTAGTGATACATTTCCTAAACTTACAGTTAAGATTTCTTTTGGCCCTTTTTAAAGAAGGGCCTACTTTTCCCCTCACAATCTTTGTATTTAAAATACATAAATCATATTTAGAAAACTTGTATAGTGTATCTTACCTTTTCACCCATAGTTAGAAAAGGAAAATCCAGAGTCTTCAATGTCATCATCTTATTGGAATCTTGTAGTAAATTTTGATAATTTTATTTTGGTAACTGACAGTACTTCAGAGAGATTCTGTAGTGCATTACAAAGTGATGAACAATATGTCACTAAAATGTTAGGATACCAGCACTGCAATGGCTCACCTAGGATAGAAATTTTAAGTATCCAGTAGCTGAGACAGCATACTGGGGAATAAGTCAGCAAAAACTAACCACTGAGATATATTTAAATACACTAAGAAATAGAAGATAACTGGGATCCTTTGACACTAGTTAAAATAATTACATTTTTTTCCTAATTTTTCTACTGTTCATGTGAATCCATTCTGTATTACCCAGACCTCCCCCTCTACAAATACATTGAAATTTTTTTTAGTACTATTCAGAACTTTACCTCCCTAGTTGTTTAGGAAGTCCTCTAGCAAAAATTATTACATTTATCATTAAGAGGTCCAAAGTATGCTTTGCTAACTATACAATTCAATTTGAACCATCTGGTCATAATGTTCTTAATTTCTCCTCCCTATTTATCTTCACACATCTCCTTTTTCCCCAAGTGTCTTCAACTGGGCAGCAATATTGAAACCTAATTTTTTGTTCATTCTCCAAAATTTGGCTGCTATTCCATTTTTCAAAAAATAATTCACATAAGGCATTGTACAGAATATTTAAAAAATGCACTTTTCCATCTAGTTTTGAAGGCCACTGCTATCAGTTACACTCTGCTGTTACACTGCTTCAGGAAATTCTCAAAACAGACTCATCTAAAACATCTGACTCTAAACAGAAATCATTTTGTGAAGTATCACTGTAGCATCAGCATGGATTTGCAAACCCAGAAAAAACAGATCCAAAATTCTTAATTATAGCACACTTGGGAAAGTACTTTCAAGTCCAGAAAACCCAGAAAACAATACCTATTCAAAGTTAAAAGCCACAAAGCACTATTCAAATGTTTAGGCAAAGAACATAATACCTAATAGCTAAAAATATTTATATTTTAAAATAATGCAAGAATTATAATTCAACACTGCGCCTGTCAGCTCACAAAATTAGCTGATTGTTTACCTCAGGTAAATTAGCAAGAACCTGGACAATTCTGTCTTAATTCAAACCATCACTACAGTCACTGCTACAAAACACAACAAAACACACAGCACCATGTACAGAGTCCTAATGGGTGCTATTAACACCCGTGAAAATTATCAGATACTGAGCAAATGAGAACAGGAGGCATGTTGACTACCAGAAGCTATTTTTGAAGCACCATTTGCAATTATATGTACCTACACCTGTTGGGGAAGTGAGTTGTACCACAACTAACAGATTTAAGCAATCTGTATGACTACAGGACAATATTCACTGACCCCATCAGTGTTTACAGCTATTCTAAAAAGACTCTAAATTACTTCTGCTACAATAAGCAGTAGACCTAAGAGAAACAGTAAGAGAATTACATGTAGCAGTCCACCCTGCACACTCCACTTTGCAGCTAGAAACATGAAGACTCATTTACACATTACTATTTCTTTTACCTTTTACACCATCAGAGGCAACTGGAACTCATCAGCTACTTTTGGTTCTCAGACAATAAAAGGGCAGAGACGGGATAGACGGAGTTGAAGCTTTCTTTAACTTAAGTCCCTGACTCCTCCTTTGATAGCTGAGTTAGTACTTGGTACACATGGCTTCCCACCACCTTGCAGGAGAACATGTAAGCAGCCTGGGCTCAAAATGCTATTCTTACATGGCTAAATTGAGCAAACAAAATCACTGGTGCAAGGGAGCATGGCGGTCATGTTAAAAATAAATTTAAAACAGGCAACTTTTCCAAAAAGAAGATGGGCTCTTTCCAAAAAAACATTTAAAAATATACCGACTGCATCCACATTATTATTAACATAAAAATAATTAAAATGCATGCATCATTTCATACAAAAAGAACTAAGCATTTTTGAGAATGTTTGAGTATCTCCTTCAAACAGAGCTGTTCCATCCACAGCTCATCTAGGTTATATTATTTCCTGCCAATTAGCTGCCTTCCACAAATGGCATTATCTTGAAACAGAAAACAGACGTACAAGATCATGGTATTTATGTTTATAGATTTCTGGTTGAATTCAAGGCAGACATACATACCCACTGCTGGTGCATCATATTCATCCCCAAGTAAAATTTCAGGAGCAGAATAGGCAAGAGATCCACAGCTTGTGGTGAGCTTCTTTCCAGGCTGAAATTTGTTGCTGAAGCCAAAATCAGTCAATTTCACAAGTCCTTGTTTTTCAAAGAAAACCACATTCTCTGGTTTTAAGTCTCTATGAACTACATGCAGTTTATGGCAGTAGGATATAGCATGAACTATTTGAGCAAAGTATTTTTTTGCCAGATCCTCATTGAGACCTTCTTCATGTTTCATGATGTAATCAAACATATCTCCACCATCCCCTAGCTCTAAGATGAGATAAAGCTTTGTCTGGGTGTCAATCACTTCGTACAGCCGCACTATGTTGGGATGCTGCACTAATTTCATGCACCTGACTTCTTGAAAGAGATGTCCAGTGGCCAGAGTGTCCAGTTTGGTCTTGTCAATGACTTTTACTGCTACTTTTTCACCTGTAAAGACATGCCGAGCAAGTTTGACCACAGCAAAATGGCCTCTGCCCAAAGTTTTATCCAAGTCATACAATCCTGCAATTTTTCCATCATATCCTCGTTTGAAGCCTGCCATTCTGTTTCAGAAGATGAAACAATATTTAGGCTCTTTGGAAATGTGGTATTTTCATATAAGAGTATCTGATGCAAATAAATAGTCCACAATCACTGCCAAGCATACCTAAAAATAAAGAGATAAGGTTATATACCTGTATAAAAGTAAGCAAAATTATTATCTAGTAATTATCCCAAGTTACATTAGCAATTACTACAGATTATTTACGAAATAATCTTCAGGAATTTTTGCAAAGGGTTTAATAAGGCCTTAACTTGCTGGCTGTGCTAACTTGCAGATTTCTGACATCACATTATCAGTATGCTTGAAGAAAGTGAGTTGTAACACTGCAATTATGAAAATTTGTCTCAAGTTCAGTGGCCTTCATTGTCTTGAGTCAGAAACCTTTCAAGCAACATTGGAAGAAATCAGTGTTATAAGGACTGTTAAAATTGGCAAAATCTTCAACTTTTCCAGATACACTATAAACCAGCTGGGCAGCAGAGAGTATCATCAAGAGGAACACACTTAATATGTCTCTTTTTCTGGCGCATCTCTTTATACTGTGCATGAAACAGCCCTAATACAAAGTTCTGATGGCCTGACTTGGGACTTTTACCTCCTCCTTTTAAACTGCTTTCTGTTTAGCAAAGCTCAGAGTGACATACAACACTTAATTTTGTTACTCTAATTAGCTTGAGCATTATCAATCAATATTGTAATTACAGCACATGAACAAAGCTGTAAAGGCTGAAATGAAATATTTGAGTTGGATATACTTAGTACTAAAGAAAATATCTTGTTAAATATTTTGACTGAAGTTATACAAACTGGTGATAAAAAGTTTGGAGGTAGGCTGCATATGTTCATCAGTCCTAGGAATGAGTGAGAAGGGGAAGGAGAATGGGAAAGAAGCAGAGGAGATTCAAGAGTTCAGCTTTTATGTACTATAGTCCCGCTTACCAGGTATTTGGCATTTAAGCAAACAAGACCCAACTTATAAAATATTCATATTCAAAACTGGTTTTGAAGGTCTTACATCCCATTGTCATCTTTTTTTCCAGATACAAAACCTCCCAGAACCTTTTTCTGCATTGTTAACTTAGATTGGGGTTTAAATAAAAACCTGTAGCTACCAAAAAGCTAACCATTTCTCCAACTTCTATTGCAAAGTAGTTAGAAATATGAAAATTAATGGCTTATTGCCATCTCTGAAATACAGAAAACACAGCTCTTTAGAATATATTTTCAGTTTCAAAACTGAACTTCAAAAAGAAAAACTTTGAAATGGAAGTTGGCAAACAAACAGCCCCTTACATTAGTTATTCTCAAATTGAAATGTAAACATTAGATTAAAAACACTCCCTGCTAAACAAGTTATTTCACAGACCGTGGAACTAATGAACCTGGTTTCATACAAATTCAATTACAAGGTTGGGGGGGTCCTATGAGGATTCTATGATGTTTAACAAGCTCACCTTACTGCTTCTCTCAGCTGGAGCCATGGTATAACCTCTTCACTATCCAGCTGTCTGCTTCCACAAAACCCATGGAATTCAGTTTGAGACCTCCAACCCTGTAAAATTTGAATGAAATCAGTTAACTTCCAAAACTTCATAACCAAGACAAGGAGCAGGGTTAAGTACAACATGCATTAATACAATAACAAACAATATAAACGTTGAGGTTTGGGGTTTTATATTTCTTTAAAGATAGTCATCAAGCTTCAATAACTTCATTGGGTTTTGTGTTGCTCTATGCACCCTTTCATTCTGCTACTAAGCACTATACTTCACATGTTCTTTCAAAAACCACTCCTCAAGAAGATGGTTGGCATATCTGCTTCCCAACGCTTCCCATACTGCTTATCTTACAGAGTTTCCCCTACCATTCCCATGTAACACCATCCCATCCTTATTCAAAAAAGCTGAATTAAAAACTGAATTAAAGAATGCTACATTAAACCAAATTCCCATGCCAAACAATCCTGGTAGAAACTATTACAGAATGCATAGGGAACAACAGAGTACAATGGCAAATACAACAATTAACAATAAAACTCTCCTAAGAGAGTTTTCTCCTTTGAATCTCCTAGATTCAAAAACTTTTTTACATTTGAGAGCAGTGGGTTTGTGTTTAATATCACTTGATGGATTCCACCCCACCCCTCCCTTTGAAACTGGGCAGGTGCTTTATTAAAGCATGTGAATTTTTAGCATCAAGAACATACTGCAGCAGAGCTGAATTGCTTAACTAAGTGCTGTGAGAAGCACCACTTCCTCTTGTTTGTTTTTAATCTCCTGATTATTTGTGCATCTTCTCATTCACCGTCTGTTCCAGAAGAACTATCATACTCCATTTACCTTGCCTCAAGCAACTCAGAGAATTAGTTTCCTCCCTTCAGCTCAATTTTGTTCTAATCCTAGTCTATCAATCCTTTTGCAGAGGTTATTCCACAGGCTTTAGAATTCTTCTCACCCTTTTCTACTCATTTTCTGGTTTGTTCTATTCCACTTTCTTAGGCTGCACACTGACAACGTTTTCAAGCAATGCTTTACTTTATAGTTGCATAATGTTCCATCATACTGACTTAATCCCAAAATGAAGACTAATGAAAAACAGTCCATGTACACACATAAACCACCTAATCTTAGCCTGCATGAAGCAAGAGGGGATATATTAATCAGCTGTGCCCCATATGGTTGTGCGACTCCACAATTTCACTCCTAAAGGGAGTGCCAGCATTTAAAAAAAAAAAACCAACAACAACAAAAAAAATCCCTCATGCAAACATGCTTTATAGTACTGCTGTCTCCACAGCATCCTAATCTGATTCCCAACTGCTTCTGGATTAGAGAAATTAAAGGAAAACTGGAGCACACAAATTAAAGACAACTTCTCTGAATTTCACTGCAACACTCAGTATGGAAAGATTTATGCTCACTACTTTGTTCACTTGGCACATTCTCAACCATCGCTGTACAAACTCAACAAGTGACTTAACTCTAAATCACACTGTACACATAAACATCAACTTGTCAACAGAACTCCCGCAAAAAAACCAGCTATGCTTAAGCCATGGAGAAATATATCAGAGAGTAATCAATAGGATAAGAGCTTACAGAAATGGAAGATAAACTACATTTATTAATGTTGCAGCCTCGTTAGCTGTAAGAAAATTAATGCCAATTTGTTAATAGTTTAAGTCTCCACAATAACAGACCAACTAACCCTTAACTCCGTGGTTTTAAAACAAATCAGCATAGATAAAGCTCCCGCAGCTAAATACAGGGATCTCAGATGCAACATATAGTTTGAACATGCCAAAGTTTAGAATTGTGCAGTAGTAGGAAGTGGATACAAAAATGTCATCGTGTATATAGATACAAGCCTTGGTTACAATTTAAATATGCTATCTAAGGGAGGGCAGTTGCCATACCAATACATTTCAGAGCAGTTTCTTTTTCTCAGTTTTTCTCAAGAGTAAGAAAGTAGAATTTTGACAGTATTTAAGGATCTACTAAGAGCACATTTTCACAACTTTCAAGCTAGAGCCTCTTTGAGACCCTTTGCTGTTGTCTCCTTAGCTACAACAGTAAAGCTTTTGGGGCCGATTATAGATAAAATGACGCAAACCTCTTGTTTTGCCATGACTCTCCAAACCAGGATTACTTTTAATGATGGATCATTTTGGTGATCCAGTTTACAATGTGACCTCTTGAACATTTTTACTAAATGAAGGAACTACAGACTAAAGTAGACAACAAGCAAAATTTCCACCAGCCACACGTTAGCAGCAAGCCAAATAACAGCCTGAGAAAAAGCATTTAAGAGAAAGATATATAACAGAAATATTTACCTGTCTTTTCAGTCACATTATGTTAAATCCCCAGTAAGTTCATTTTTCAGCCTTAGAGTTTAGTTTTTGCAGTTGGTGAGTTAAGTAACCATGAGCAGTGTTTAATCCATGTGGCTAATTATGGTTCTAAAAATGCATTTTTCCCTAATTATACCAGAACTCAGCTACGCCCCCGATACTCATTTTATGCAATGTAGACATTTACCAGTAAATAAATTCAGAACAGATCCTTCTTTCCACAGAAGCTCAGATACCTATCCCACAAAACACTGCAAACAGCTCCTAATGGAGATCTGCAGGAGCTGTTTTGTAATATCACATGCATCCCATTAAGAAGCTTAACAACAGTACTGTGATTCAACCATCTTTAAAGGATGGATGAATACATCTGTTTAGAAAAAGCAGTATGGTTCAGAAACAATAGCTTTTCTTTAAGCAATTCAACCGATTCAAAAAGTTTCATTAGATTATATGCTGCATGTAAGACCAGCCTAGTTCATCTCACCTGATGTGTGTATTAGCTTACTTAAGAAAATGAAGCTTCAAGGTCCCATTTAAACAAAATGCTGAAAAACTATCAATGCAAAGACTTCCCTGCATTATCAGTCTAACAGACATAAAAGCTGAAGTAATCTTCACTGGGACTCATCCTTCCACAGACAGCTAACCATTCCTGTCTCCCTTCACAATAAATGGAGATTCAGTCTACACAGATAAGAGTCTGTGATAAAACAAATTGTGCCCTAAAGCAGATAGCCAAATAGATCCAATGAATCATTTCTTAAAAGCACATGCTTTCATTTTCTGTAACAGGAGTTTAGAATTAACAGTTCAGTGGATGAACATATTATACACATCTACCAGATAGATTAAAGAACTTTTACCTTGCTTCTCCTTTTGCTCTCTTTTGTCTCAGATCAGCAACAGCAGCTATACCAATTATTTATTTACTACATAACTGTATGCTGAGAGGAAGACTTATGCTGCTAGTGTTCCTAGAAAGACTAAACCCAAAATTTGACGTACACAGAATATGGAGATTCAGACACAATTTTTTTTTTCACTCTGAAAAGAATTTGTACAAATCATCAGAATCTGAGAGGAAACTGAAGGACATAATAACTCCATAAACAAACTGCAAGTGTCATTTTTCCCAGTATTTTCTCCCAATTTTATACGCCATGAACCCTTAGAAACAGTGTATCTTGTTACCACATGAGCCACTACTTGCACTGTTACTATTATTGACACTTCAAAATGTGTCGATCTGCTTTCCTCCACAGGGATTTTTAGCACCTTTCTTTTGGTATAAGGCAGCACCAACACACCAGAAGCAGATAAAAAGCATTGCAAAAGTGACATGTGGAGAACACATACAGTCAGTGCACATCACATGCCTGAAAACCTATTATTACTTAACTCCAGCATATTTCAAACTTCTTAAGTTCCTAGTACACAGAACATTCAAGACTTAATATGAGAGTCAGGACCTCAGGAAAGTGTATTCTCCTCCTGTTTGCATACACAGGTGTCATGATCCAACAGAGCCCTTCCTTCTCTACCTTCCCATGGCCTGAGCCTTCACAACTACCACACAAAGGTACTCAAAGAAATCATGGCGATCCACACTTGCCCTAGAGCAAACATTTTGTACATGCAGTGTTTTCAGGAGGCAGAGGAAGACACAATTCACAGAGGCAGCTTTGGTACAACTCAGCCCTTATATACACAATTGCCTCTAAAGCCTTATTTTCCACTTTATGTGACTGCACCACAGCATACACACATATCTTCCCTTCCATTGATGACAAATCCTATAAACTCTCCTGTTCCCCGTGAGTTCTGTGATAAAACAGGAGATTTTTTTCAAGGTGTACATGCATTTCTTTCATTTTCCTATTAGGCCTCAGTGTCTGTATCCAGCCCATAATGTGTTACTGAAATGTCAAGATATATCAGCAAAACTCTCTATTATTCTGCACTGGCTACCCCTAAAATAATGAAGAGTTATCAAGTAATGCTGTGTTACAAACATAAAAAGAAGAATTAGCCTGCAAATTTTAACTGTTCTCCTTATTTTTAAACAGTCTATAGAATTTTGCTCTGAAAAGATATAAGAGGTGCCAATTGCTGATGAAGTTTTGCCATTGTAAACATTTGGAAAATCTCTAATGAAATGTTAGTGTTTCATTATTTTAGAATGTATTGCAGGCATTAGAACTACTGATGTGTAGCCTTAACTCTTCTTAGAACTGAAGTAAAAGCAAAATGCCAACAAGAATTCTTCTATTCTAAGGTCCATTATTCAGTGAACAGCCGGCAGCAGAAATATTTGGCAGGTCAATAAACTGGGTAAAACATTGCTCCTGGACCAAAAAAATGTTGGAGGATGGGAAGGGTAGTGCTATCATAGATTCGAGAAGAAAAATGTTTTAACAGCATTTCATAACAGAAAATGATGAGAGCCTGCATGACCTGACTTCTAAAAGCAAGACACTCTGAGGCAGATCCAACACATTAGAAAAAGAAAATGTAAAAGATACAATGCATGATTCAGGATATCATCAATCAAAGAACACAGTCATTTCTTAGATAAGGAATTCCCAAACTTTCAGGCCTACAGACTGCTGTCTACCACCTATTTTCTTGAAGATTAGTGCAGTCACATCAAGCATGGACAATTTAAGCTTTCCTCTTTCACATAGCTAAGCTTTGGTGAGTGGTCTGCAGAACACTGCAGCAAAGAGGAAACTAAAATTTGATAACTGTGTTGCAGGAGCTCCACCTGAGAGCTGGTATCTGTGTGAGAATCACCCTCAATACAGACAACTTAAAGAAGCCACCAGGATCTGAACTGGTCCTTCAAGGCCTCTACTTTAAAAGTCAAGAATGTATTTCCTTTTTCTTTCCAAGAAGGTGAATGAGAAGAAACACAGACTACGCTGATGTACAGATTGCAAAGCAATAGTAAGACAGTAGCAGCAACAGAAAGGTTATGATTACAGACTAGACACCAAAGCTATTAAGAGGACAGATGCACTAAGACTGATGGAACGATGATCCACTGACAAACCCATCACCGGCAGTCACTGGCGCTGGTTCCAATTGTGAAATATGTTAAAAGCCCAAAGTACTTTCACAACCTTGCTGATAATTCGCTGCAGTTCACAAGGTACTTTCCATTTCTAAGAGGAGGTATTACACAAGACAAAAACAAGCTGCCCTATGGATTTAAGAACTCAGCAATAGCTTTACACCATTTAAAGTCCTCACACCCGACAGCTCCAAAAGCAATTAATCTCAAGTTGTATCTGTTTTCTTCGTATGCCCTCTCTCCAAGGCCAGCATGCGACCTTTCAATTTTAAAGGAAAAAAAGCAAGAGAGGCACTACCCTGTTCACATAGGAGAGGCTTCAGCAATACAGCACCTAAGCTCTGAAGCTGCTCCTGAAGTATTATTGTGCAGAAAAATGCCAGATCTTCCTGAATAGCCACATCTTATAAATTATCTTTTGCATAGTGGTATGTGATGACATCTTTTAAAAGGACTTGGTCCAAGTTTTGTGATATCTGTTAGTACTTCCTGGCTGTACTTGTAAATCAGTTATAGAACTTTGTTCAGACCCTGTGATGTCTGCATTTAGAGAAAAATTAGTTTTAACTGAAATTCTCATATTTTGCATCAGCATTTGTACTAACAGAAAAATTTTTCTTCAACTGAAGAAAATTAGCATGGATATCTTAGTTACAGATATTCACACATTTAACCAATGTAGATCTAGTATTTCAGTCAACAGCTGTATACGCAACAGAGATAACTCATGGTAGTTGGACTCCCTAGCCCAAAATCATAATTTTCCAAGCTTGATAAACAGCAACGAAGTAGATTTTTTAAAGACTTTTAATATTCTAAATCCCATTGTGTTTTCTTTTTTCTTCCCCCCAAATAACTAGGAACATGAAACTGATGAAGAAACATTTTGCATATCAGGTGATTCACAATGGTATCACAATCTTTTAGACAGGACATATCTTTATATCTAGGAAACTTATTGCAGGAACTTTGCAGAAAGCAGAGAACTCAGATTTCTTCACCAAACTAAATTCTTTTCTAAAAGCTGCTTCATCTACTTCATGTTCATGAACTCTCAGAATTGTTTCACCTTTTTCAAATAATTCACCACATAATTTTGTCATGCCAGGCAATGCAGCCAAGACCATTAACAGGAGCTCTAGACATTCTGCCATAATCAATGAACACTTCAGTGTAACATAACATATCAATTTTACCACTGTTTTAACACCTAAATCTTTGTTGTGTAAATTCAGAACCACAAACATGACTTTTTTTTTCTGTATCAAGGTAGGCAAAAGTATCACATGCCATCTCAAACACAAATATTCAGATGCAAGTATGTGTGCATACTCTTAGTACCTCCTACAAACAATAATAATTTCTATTAAATTTCTTAATATCTTCAAGGTCAAATATCAGATAGCTTCATTTGTTTAGCAATACATCTGGTAAAATAAAATTCAAGTACTGAATTGACTTAAGTTGCCACTATGAGACTGATGTTTTCCACCGAGAATATAAACTGCTTAAATCTTGACATATAGATTGACTCCAACCTACAGTTACTCAATTTCAATACTTTATTCTCATTTATAGCATCCTAAATTAGTCAGGAACAGCTAGGCATCTGAAATCTGCCACATTTTAACATGAACTAAGTTTATAAAAGTCTAGGTTATCATCTCTCAAGTAAAGTCCAGTCAATACCTAGATAGTAGACTGCTGCAGAAAACCCCACAACGATACATAAAGAAAGAAAACAAAACAGGCTGTCAAATACAGTACAACATTTCTGTCCCAGCACTGCTGTAGAAGATCACTATAACAGAGGGATTCAGCATTTCAGAAAGTGAACATGCTCTGTTTTATACTTTGCAAGTCTAATTATTTCTCATTAAGTTCTTAACATTGGTGACTCAATCAACTTATGTGTACTAGAACTCTGCCAGCGTGAGTTATCCTAGAATTGTAAGGGAATATACGTTTTTTTCAAATCCTCTTAGACTCTTACATAATACTGTTATGTGTATTAAAACAACAGGTACTTTACATTATTATAGCAGCTGTAGCATTTCAGTTAAGTGCTTGAAAATAATACAATATAGAAGATGGGCAGAACCTCACAGGCTACTAAAGTGAAGAGCTTATGCAATTTAATATTACTGTATTAATCATAAACTGCAGCTCAGCCCTATATCCCTGATCTGAACCATGTTTCATTGGTTTCCTATTTTAAGACATAATCAGAAAACACTATTAAGCAGGAACGGACGTAAGTTCACCAATAAGTTTTACAGCTGCAGCATTTCAGTGAAACTTTGAAAATCCAAAAAAGGAAGTGCATTATTTCACAAGACACACACTGTGAGGAAAAAACCTAGCTGCACCAGGATACTGTGCCCTTGAAAGTAAGGCAGGCCAAAGAAGCAAAAGTTGCTACTTTGGCATTACAGTTGCCAGTGGGACAGAAGGGACAATGATACACAAGAAAGTGCAGACTGCAAAAGAATTACTCACGTATAATTTGAAGGCAGTTAGAAGAGACCAGGTTGGTCAGAACAGTGCACAAGATGACTACTGCAAGTAAAAGAATATCTGCAGCAGCATATTAGCATGCACACCCTTAACATGCTATTTCCTTAAAATAATCAGAAAACAGACTATTTATTACAGTGCAACCACCCACACCACATGGCAGTACCAGTTCTCATAGCAGGATGATTCAAGGAACAGCAGTAACCTGTAGAGTGTCCAGCACTCAAACTGTACTTTCTTGCTTCTCAATTGTGTAAAATGAAAACAAACCCCAAAACACAGTAAGTACACTTAAGTCAGAACACTTAAGTCAGTACACTTGCAATTCTCCCTTTTCCCTGTTTTTCATGAAAGCCTCAAATGTGGATCATAAAGATTCTCTCAAAAGAGCCAGATGAATGTGCTGTCTTAGATGCTACCTTGCCTGCCAGGCAAAGCTCCAGCAGTCAGGTTAGCTTCCTCTTTCCAATCACTTGAAAATAACCATGTCATCATTCTACCGCTTTTCTGGTCATTTAGGATATCCAGTAAAAATAAGAAACAAGACTGGACTTTCTCCTCCTTAGTTTTTATTATTAAGTCCTCTAATCTGGATGTTGCATGCACTAGAAGTTAAAGGGGCAGATATTAGTCTAAGCAAACATTTTGACATGTTTCACAAGGTAAAATTGGACTGCACTGCTTGGAAATTATTGTTACTTCTTATTTGTTTCAGATTCCTTCTAAGGATCAGCAATAGTACAAAAAAAAAAAAAAAACAAACCAAAAAAACAAAACCAAAACAAAAAACACCACAACCAACAACAACAACAAAAAACCACCCCAAACCACGAGCCAATTTCTCACTTTCCATGATATATCTCGCAAACAAACCTCACCATTCCTTAACCCAGCTCCTAATGGTGCATGCCTTGAAAGAAATGCTTACTTTTAACACAATAAGCATTTGCTAGCAAACACTTCTACAGCACAATTTCACTTTAGAGAGATTCATTAAACTGGTCCTTCCCCAGAGCCTGAAGATCTAAATATATCCATAATAAACAACTCCAAAAAAGCAGGAGATATGACTAAGTAGTGACTGCACTACAGAGGGCAGGCGTAAGCATATTTGAATGCACTTCATTCATGCTAGATGGCTGAAAATCATACAATACGCTTCAGCTGCTCCACTAACTGTGATGGTACCACTGAAGAAACCACTGCTTCGCCCTCATTTACTTGTAACAAGCTCTTGGAAGTGAGATGATCAATAAGAAACAACCCATGAATAAGCAAAAACTCAAAGCATGTATCCCACATAAAGGTTTCTCCTTCACAGGTATACTAGCATCTCTTACCAATAAAAATATGCAATCTGAAAATGGGTCACTTTTGTCATCAACCATCCTCTAGCCAACATAAGGGGTTTTGCCCTAGTGGATGTTCTCTAATACTTCACTCAGTCTACTTACAAAAAATAATAAAAAAAATACTAAAAAAAAAATCAAACCAAACAAAACCAACCACACATATCTGCCCTTCAACTAGTACCAAGACTGCACATCAACTATCTTTAAAAGTCGTCTTCCGTTAATATAAGCATCTAGGTGCCAAAACTCACCTGACAATAAGCACAAAGACCTCTATGCAGGACCTTGCTAGTTATTCTACCAATTTCTATAGTAATCTCTAGGCAGTGAATTCAATGTAGTAGTGTACTGACAGCAGCAAGGCACGTACTGACAAAGAAGGAGAGATACTTCCAGCCTCTGTCAGGAGGGGCACGCTCCAGCCCTGGGCACAAGGAGACGAAGGCAAACCTGTTGGCTACGCACCGGATTCCGAGGGGCGAGATGCACCGTCATTCCCCTAAAACGCACCCGCGGCCAGACCGCGGGGCTCTCGCCTCGCTTGTTTGTTTTTGTTGGGTTTTTTTTCCCTTCCCAGCAACAGAACATAGGCGGCGGATCCGGCGCGGGCAGCAGCAGCGGGGGAGTGGCGGAGGGACCGGTGTCACTCCGGTCACACGCGCGGGGCCGGCTGTCACCGCGGTCACACGGGGCCGTGTCGCACGGACACTCCGCCGCGCCGGGGGCACGGCAGGCTCCCGGCAGCCCGCCGTCCCCGCAGGAAAACACCCGCATCCTCGGCAGCCCGCTGCTCCCGCAGGAACACCCGCGTCCGGGGAGCCCATCGTCCCCGCGGGAACACCCGCATTCCGGGACCCTCGCCGATCCCGCACGGACACCCGCATCCCGGGAGTCCGCCGTGCCCGCAGAAACAACCGCTTCTCCCCTCCCTTCCCCAAGCCCTCCCCTGCCGCCCCGCCGGCACCGACACACCGACCTTCGGCGGCGGCCGGGAAACGTCCCCTCACCGCCTCCTCCTCCCCCCGGGCCGAGGCCGCCATTGGGCTCGGCCGGCTCCGGGAGGAACGGGAAGGCGCAGGGAGGGGGAGGAAGGAACCCACCACACCCCACCGGCCCAACCCGAGCCGAACGCGGCCCAACCCCGCCGGCAACTTACTGCCCGCAGCGGCGGCAGCGGCGGCGTCTCCTCGGGGCGCCGCGCCCCGCGCCGCCCCCTGCATGGGCAGCGCCCGCTGCGACTGCCCTCGGGAGCGGCGGAGGGGACGGGGAGCGCCGCGGGGAGAGAAGAAGGGTCACAGGAGGAGACGCCGAGGGTCCAAGAGCCCAGCAGGGAAGGTCGGCGGGGCTGCGGCGGCTCGCGCCCCTCGCCCGCGCTGCGCTCGGACAGGACCCGGCGCTGCGGCCGCTCCCGCTGCGCCTCCGAGTCGCGACTGACAACAACGGCCGCGGCTCGCGCGGGGCCGCGAGGGGCGGGGCGGGGCCAACGCACGCCCGCGCGCAGCCGCGCCTGCGCCGCGCGGCGGGGAGGGAGGGGAGGCCGCGCGCCCAGCGCAGTCACGGCGGGGGCCAATGGCGGCGGGGGACGGGCAGGGGACGGGGCGCCTGAGGGGAGCGGAGCGTGTGGGAGCGCCCGGTTCGGTCCGCCCTGGGTTTGGGTTTCGTGGAGGACCTGAGCAGCTCGCCTTAGAAACGGGAAAAATAATCGGAGGGGGAAGCGCTGAAGGTCTGAGGAGAGGGTGAAGAAGCCCGCGCGTCCGCCACCTGCGTGGCGGCGAATTGGCGGCTGCCTGTCCCTCTGGCGCGGACGCTGGGCTGGAGAACTGCTTAAAGTCGTGAAAGCCACGCCTTTGATTCCTGGGTAGAAATAACAGCGTGTAAATGAGAGTATAGTGAGCATGGAATCAATTAGATTGGAAAAGACTTCTGAGATCGTCGAGTCCAACCCGTGACCCGGCAGTAGTGTGTTAACGAGACCATGGCACTGAGTGCCGCGTCCAGTCTTCCCTCAAACACCTCCAGGGACGGTGACTCCGCCACCTCCCCGAGCACCACTGGTGCCCCCTGTGCCCTGGGCAGCTCGCTTGGGTAGCGATGGTGTGAGGCCAGCAAGGCACGCTGCTCTTGGATTCCCCTCTGCTGGGAAGCGTGGGAGCACGATGGATGGAGGAGGTCACCTAGGGAGCAAGGAAGGTGAAAGAAAAGGATAGCACTGAAGCTAGTAGGAGAAAACAGGCCGAAGAACGAGCCCGGCAGGGGTTTCAGGGTTTCCCTGTACACATACACCTGGCAGAGCAGTTTCCCCGCACGCACCCAGCTGTTCGGGCAGCGAAGGCGAGGGAAACACCCCGAGTGGTTGCGCTACAGGAGAGTTCGGGCTAAGGAGGTGCTAAGAAGGGATGAGCGAAGCGGTTGCTCGGAGCATCAGAAATAATGCAAGAATCTTCTCTGAAGATCAAGGAAGGGAAATCTTTGAATGGCCAGGGAATTAAAAGACTTGAAAACGGCACTTTGAAAAGTTTTTTTTTTCAAATAGAAATGGCCACTCAAGATATATGGAGAGAGAATTCAAAACCTCATTACACAGCTAAGCCTAATTTTAAGAGAATGATTGAGAAATGCTTTTCATTTTTCCCATGCTTTGACAAAATTTGGATATCATTCTTTTGTTAATAGCTTATGTACAGCAGAGGCTTTTGAATTAACCTGGAATTTCTTAGCATGAAACGAATCTTTTTGAATACACTACGCCAGAAAATACAGTTCAGGGAATGACTAAACTGAAATAATATGATCATATGTAATGAAAAGGACATAAGGATTAAGGTTTCAAAAGAGAAATAAAGTAAAAAATACATTAAGATTTCCGGATATGTTTAGTCTGATCACTGCCTCCTACAAGAATGAGAATTTCGTGATTTGGTCATAATTTAGACCACTCTGTGGTTTAAATTCTCCACTCCAATCAGGCTTGATTTTCCACTCTTACACCGTTCAGGCACCAATAAAACACAACTGATTGCTGAATTTACAAGATGGATTTGATGTAGGAGATTGCAATAATCAGCCCATCACCCGTGTCTGCCTGATTATCACTGATGTCTCAAGTTTGAGTTTGCACAAGCGTGTGATACGCACCACTTGGATTTCTGAGCCTGCTGTGATCAGGTGATGCCTCATGCTTATCGTGTTGTAAAACTTAAATTCTGTCTCTCTAGTTAATAATAATTACATATTTCCAGTTGTTTTTCATTGACATGTTGAAGAAGGCGCATCTCACAAAGATCAAATGATGATTCAGTTCAGTGCCACTAAGTCTTCCTTTGCAAAATGTTTTGGCATAAAGGATTTTTTTATATCAGCTAGAAATCACATTATCATCTATTGCACTGCCATGCAGGATATTGTGCTCAGATGTACTCAACTTTTCCGTATGTTTGCTAATGTGGGAGAACAGGTGTGTGGGAAACCATATATTTGCAGGAAAAAGAAAGAAAATTCTCACCTGCAACATAGCTATTTTGAGATACGGTACTTAGGGTCACTTGTGCAATACAACAGCTCTTTTACTCAATGGGATGAGTCTTTATAGATGAGTATGTGTGAGACCAAGAAGAGGGCCAAGAAAACATGCTGCACTTAAGTGGAGACAACAGGGAAGGAGTCTGACAGTCTGTAGTGGGATGGGATTGCCTGTTTTCAGGTAGCTTTATCACTGTTTACACTAGATCACATACTTCTGGGGTGAGACCAATACCCTCCTGTCACATGTACAGTCACTTAAACTGGGCTTTGTCTTCAGTGGCACAGGGCCTTGCTTTGATTTTGTGAGAGTTTTTCTACAGTGAAAACGTAATGAATGTGATAGCTACATGCCTGTAAAATCCCACAAGCTGCAGCGAGGTAGCTGAGGGAGGTCAGCCCTGCTTTTGGTTGGCCTCGCCTGGTTTACCCAGCAATAAAAGTGTCATGCCTCGGTCCCCACGTCAGTTATAAAACAGGACAGCTAATTCATAATAGCTGTGCCACAGCAAAACACACCTCTCCTGTCAGTCATTGGCCTGAATGTATTTGTCTAGGGAAGGTGACAGCAACAGCCTCATGCATCTGTTTGAGGGATTGCTCATGGCATTCCTCCTTGCTAAATCCAAGCAAAAGCTACTACAGGAAGAAAATGGTAGATAATATTGGTTTTTACAGAATACCTACTGGCTGACATTAGAAATGACCTTGTTTTAGATAAGATACAGAAAGTGTAAGCCATCTGTCAAAAGTCTGGAGTGTATAAACACATGTGCAATTGTAAGTCTACAGGATCTGAGAAGGGATAGGTTCTTTAAAAGATGAATCATTGCAGTTCACCTGTTTCAAAAATTAGTCTAATACTTAGTGTAAATTATTTTGCACCTTTCCCATGAGACATGTTTGAAGTGCAAAGTAGTGCAAGAAAATGTTGGGATGTTTCAAAATGCTTGAGGCTTTAATACTGACTTTGTACCAGCCTTTGTGACTATGTCCATTCTCCTTAGTAATTCCCAAACCCACTGGTCAAATCTGAATTAAAGGGATAGATATTTCCAGAATTACATGTTTTCGTAAGTGTCATGAAACTAGGCCTATGCAGTGAACAGTAACCTTACCTGTACTCCTTGTACAGCAAAAAGCTGCAGTGTGAGCTCACCCTTCATTAGTCACAGGAGAATCTGCATGGATGAGAGTGGCTTTTTCCCCTCAGGGTGGAAAAAGCTTCAGTCAAAATTCACACTTCATTAGACACTGGATAATCGGAGCATGAGGCTCAAATCCATAGGCCTCATTAGTTCCCTTTCATTATTAAATTATTAACAGCTTCCCTGACAAAGCAGAACAAAGCAGCTGCCTTTGGACAGATATAGAAGAGTACAATTTATACTGCAGCTTATGGAGGACATTCAGATCTGTACATTTCCATGATCAGGAGAGGTAACTCAGGTTTCTGGGCTGATGCTGAAACTGCTGGAAATATCCAAAGAAATCAAATTTTTTCTGAGGTCAAAGCTGTATTTAAGATTTGCAAATGATCCCAAGGGCAACAAGAAGAGCTTCTGCTACAACTCCCAGAGTAGAATACTGAAAACAGGAAATGTGGTCTTGTTCCTGAACGGGGCAAATGATCTGGCAGTGGAAACAGATGAGGTTGTGGCACCCAGAGCCACTGTTGCCTCAGGCATAGCATCAAGGTCTCACAGATCTCTGTGCTTAGAATTCATGGAGGAGAACCAGAAACGGGTGAGGGTCAAGTTAAGGATTACATGGGAGAATTTGACCCATAAACACCCATGGGATCAATAGAGCTGTATCCAAGCTGTTGAGGGAGCTGTCTGGTTTCACTGCAAGACTGTGCTTTTATCTTTGAAAGACAGTGGAGACTGGAATCTCCACGACCATTGGCATGTCTTCCAATGACTCTTGAAAAAAAAGCCCAAAGGGAATCTCTTAGCTGATCAGTCTCACTGCAGTTCATGTGGAATTCCATGTTCTCTTGGAACGCTTTTCTCAACACGGGAAGGAGGAGGAGATCAGGAGCAGCCAGTGTGCCTCACCAACCTGATTGCCTTCTATAGTAAAATGACTGGATTTGTAGATGAGGAAGAGCAGAGGATATTATTTACCTTGATTTTACAATGCTTTTGACATAGTCTACTGTCTTGTATCCAAATTAACACATTGTGGGCTAGATAGATGGCCAACCACATGGGTAAAAAACTGGATGATAGGACTCAGAGGCCAGCACTTAAAGGGCTATACTCTCTCTGGAGGCGAGTAGGAAGTGGAGTAGTGTAGGGATTTGTCCTGGGACCTGACCTGTTTAATGTCTGTAAGAACGCCTACAGGAGGTGACACAGTGCCCTTTCATCAGGTTTGTGCATGACAGCAAATTAGTGGGAGAGCCAATATGGTCAAGGATAGAGCTGCCACTCAGAGGGACTCAGGCTGAAGGAATGGTATGACAAGAACCTCATGAAATTCAACCAGGACAAACAGTATCTGGGACAGACTAACTCCGTGCAGGGTATGACTCTGCGGAGAAGGGCCTAGGGGACAGCCGGGGTAAGCCCAAGCCAGTGATGAAAGCTAACAGCACCCTATCAGCAGGATAGGTGGGAAGCAATTACCATCCTCTATTTGGTGCTCAGACCGCATCTGGAATATTGTGCTTTTCCACCACCACATAGTTGCTTTACAATGCAGCTGCAGGCCTTTCCAAAAGGTCTCTCCCTACTTCTTCTAGGAAGGAAGGGGGGCACAAACACCCACCCACAGCCTTTACTACAGAGGAGGAAACACAAAGCAAGGCCATGGTTACTCTAGTGCTGCTGAGGAAGAAGGTGTGTGCTTCCTGCAATGGGTGGAGAGTAGTGTTTTCAACTGGTGCTAAGGACAATTAGAGTTGCTGCCTGCTGTGAAGGAAGCACACTTTGTGTCCCCTAACTCCTCATTTGCTTTTTAGTCAAAGCAACTTATCCCATCTGGTGACACAAATAGCAGGGACAGTGATACAGGGCACCCTTGGACTGACAGGAAAACTGGGATTTGGCCCAAGCTGACTTAGCCAAGCAAGGAGAAAAAAATACAAGGCTGAGATCAAGCATGCAGCCTCTTTGGGCCCTGACTAGCACAGAAACCATGCAGAAACTTTGCCCTTCGTATGATACCTTTGTCCCACATCTCATTCTGGTGAGTTGATGACAGAGTTCAAAAGCTCCTACTTCACTCAAAAAGGAACAGGACATTAAAAGAACATCAGGCATAGAAATGATGAATGAAGTAAGGTATGACATGGACTAATAATGCCTTAGTCAGAAAGGCTAAAAATGTGTCAATCTGGAAGGAAAGGCAGAGTCACAAAGTCTGTGGACATGCCATTAGTGTTTTAAGTGATAAACTAATTAAACATAGTAAAGTTAGGAGTGGTTCTAACTCTGGTGCCTTGCATTCTTTTTCACTTAATGGTTTTGGGCTTGGCCCAAGTTATTTAGGGATTCCTAGTAACTCTTCTAGAAAAGCCAGGATAGGAAAAACTGAGGCAGTTATAGAGAAAAAATCCCTTAGTGCCAACGTGTTTCTTTATAATGGTCAAGAGCCTAACTCAGGAGTAGTCTTTGTCATTCTCTGTTCTGGGAAAGGTTGGGAGGCCTTTGTGTGGGGTAAAGTGCCAGGTTTCCTTGTGCAGGTGTCACGCTGGCTGGGGAAGACTTTGTCTGAACTGGATTCCCAAAACCCCCAATCACCTTGCCAGGGTAGAATATTAAAGAAAGCAGCATAAACCTGGGAGGAAGAAGGAGAGGTATGAATGGCAGAAAGAATTCTTTTAAACTCTCTATAAAGTATGGGGCTTGAATACCCTAAATGTGGTAGAAAGTGTAGAAAATCAGCCATATGTGCACTGCTACAGGGAAAAAGCACACAATTATTGCATTAAAATCAAAATTAGAATTCTGATCATGTGACAGATTACTTAACCCCAGTTGTTTGCTACTGAGGCGTAAGTGCTAATGGCTAGGATATGACCTATATTCCACCCTGCCTCTTTAATGGAGGAAACAGGACTATCATGTCCTAAAAAGCAAATATTTAAAAGCTTTTTACAATGTTATAATTGTTGCTTACTTTCAGCTATGTTCAAACACACATTACCTACGGAAGGGTCCATGGTAGTACATACCCCTGATTTAAACTTAATTGCATGCAGTGCACTGTAGGAAATAACAAGATGTGATGTGGAGACTTGTAGCTGAAGACCTGTACAACCGTGTAATGCCATGGATTTAAAAATAACCAATTTCTTGGAAGGAAAGCTTGAGAATTGCACCTTCGAGGGCAATTGTAGTCATGGAACAGCAGTAATCATGTTTTACACGGCAGAATGTGTTTCTTTGGAATAACTGATGTTCATCTAAAAGGATAGTATTGCCATTTTCATAAGTATAACATTTTCATTTTGAAATGGAGCATTTCAAAAATCCACGTCAACAAAGTATTTGGGTTAGGGGGTTTTGTTTGATTTTTTTTTTTTTAAATTCTGATGAATGCCATATCTAATACTTACACATCTGCTCTCAGCACTCAATAAATGTAATCAAAATGACCTCTGCCAGTGCAGTAAAGGCCAATGGTTAAAGTTGTGTGGTTAAACTCACACCCTGGAATGAAGACTGAAGGACATAGCAGCTTTCCAGGTTTAGCGCATAGAAGCTCTACATTCCCAAGAATTCACAGCTCCAGCCTTGGCCTGGGCTTTGCTAGCGATGTTGCAGAAGTTGTATCCACCTGCACCTCAACTTCACTTTGGCCTCTGCCTTAGAGTTCAGTCAGCAGTCCTATTTTCCTTCTGTTTTTTTTTTTTTACTTTCGCTCAGTCTTCCTTTCTCTTTGTAGTCTTCCTTTTCTCTAGGTGGTCTGAGAAGTATGCTGTGCATTTAATTTATCAGATTTCTGATTTACAAAGTTTCTGGCAAATGTTTAGAACTTCTCAATTCAGGCTGGAAGCGGGAAAAAAAAAAGCAGTTTTCTTATAATGACTTTGCTTCTGACACTGAATAGGTGCACAAATTGAGGTCTCTGGGAGAGATAAGTAAGGAGCCATTTTCACTGAAAAAAAAGGGAAGAAAAGGAATAGAAATGAGACTTCAGAAACTTATGGTTTGTAAGAGCTGTCACGTAATGTAGTGGTTAGAACCACAACACAAAATAACCATGTTCATACAATGCATCATTATTTGAACAACTAGGAGATTTACTGTGTTTTTGACAATTTTCATGCTGTTAAAGGCAGCTTGGATACGTTCGTTAACATTCTTCCCATTTTACAAAAAAGAAACAATATTGGAGCCACATCTTTTAAAAAATATCCAGGTTTAGCTGCAAATGAAAATCAACCCCAAACATAATTAAATGCAGAACTTTAAATTCCATTTCCATGTTTAAACAATGACTTTCTCTTGCTCAATCGCTCATAAATAACATTTGTTGTCCATTTACAACTAGGGTATTAAAAACAGAAATAGGATGTCATGATTCCTAATTAGAACATTCATGTGGAAGCATTGCCAGTCTTCAAGAGAAGTGCATGTATTTCTCTGGTTTCCCACAGTAACTGTTTTATAGCTGAGTTGGATTTGTTGCTGACATCTCTGAAACTGTGTCAACGTTTTCTTGAAGTCCTACCCAGCCCTTTCCTGCCAACATCCGACTGAGGATTAAGGGACCAGATTCTTTGAGGACTGAAACAGAGCAAGTTATGTCATGAAGCCACTGTTGTTCTTGTTCTCTGTTCCAAAGGAAGGCCAGGATTAGGTTTTCTTTAGATCCACAACAGGAAAATGTGTACCATTTCAACTCCCTCCATCAGTCTAAGTGCTGGAAACCCATGGAGAAAAAAACACAGGGTTAATATTTTTTTGTCTGTTTAATCACTGCTTGTGAAGCAGAATTTGTCCCATGGCATTATAACCATGTTCATTGTAGGACTATTTTTGAAAATGATCAAGACTATTTATTTATTACTCCTGTAATATATAAATGAGTCTGTATTACTCATAGTGAACATATGCTTTGCTGTATTTTGTTCTCATGTCAATGCAACCCCATTATTATAAATCAAACGGAGGATTTGACAGACTACTTCATTCATGTCTTGCTCACTGCTCCCACTGTTCCCTGAAACACACACAATGGGCCATTTGTAAAAGGAGCAAACTCCAACAGCTGATTTTACTTCGTTTAATAGCTGAGTGCATCTTGGTGTAACCCCAAAGATGTTTGAGCTTATTTGTTTTGACTAACAAACTTGTTAGCTAGCTCATGTAATACTTGTGAAATTTTAGTGGGTTGTTAGAAATGTATTTAGAACAGTTATAACTCGCTGATATTTAAGCTCTTCAAAAGGCACTGTGCAATATTAGCAGCAAGAACTAAATATTCTACTTGAGAAATAAGAGGCTCATTCCTTATCTGTTGTTTGAACGAAGAAAAGGGTGGGGACATTTCTCAAGCAATCACCCATACAAAATATTTCCAGATCAAATCACACCTTTCACACTGAAGAGTATAAATGACTGCAGTGAAGTATATTTCATAATGGAACAAAACAAAACATATTTCATAATGGAACAAAAAGCTACCTAAATGTAAGTTTTTGTGACCAGCAATATATTTTGTCCTCATATCTTTCACATTGCTAAAATATAATTGGAGAAGACCTTGCAGAAGATTCCTTAAAGACACAGTTTTCTTAACATTTGTTTTAAATTACTCATTGCATTTTTTAGGTTTTTTGACTGCTTGTTCTAAAATTACCCATCTGTTTGTTTTATCACGTCTCAAGGAAATGCAAGCATGTACATGTAATAAAACTGTTATGATACTTGTTTGTGCACTTTGCATGCTAGCTGACTAGGCAAGCAATTATGCTAATCTAGCAGCTAAATGTATTTATTACTTGTGCTGGAGTTACAGCCACACCTGTCTGCTCTATCTCACACCAGGGAAGGGGAGCTCGGGAACAACAGTGCTTCTTCAATCCATAGAAAGAATGTTCATGTGTGACAGACTCTTTCCTCTCCAAACATCCCAATCCTCAAATATTTGATATTAAGGACATTTGATCCACAGATCATTGGGAAGGACTCGGGGATTTTGAAATCTTTGTGACTGCTTTCTACTCTTTGGTAGATACCAGGGCTTGTTCTAAGGGAGTCAGAGAAATGCAACTGGAAAGAAATTCAGTCATGTCATGTCTTCCATAGTAGTGTGAGAAGTTCCACTCTTCTGCCCTTGTAAAAGGGTCTTCTAGTAGTAAGGGATGAAGGATCTGCAAAGCATTAGGAATCATCTGACCAAGGAGGGCAAAAGTTTTTGTTTTTTTCTCTTCTCTTCACATTCCCACTGTGGGTCACCTGTACCTATGGCCTTAACTCTCTTCTGAGCAAACCCAATGAGGTGTTGAAGGTGCTGGGATGCAGAAAGAGAGCAGAGCTTAGGAGAGGTGCTATACTGCATTTCCCAAGAGATGCTATAACTGATATTTTGTCTAGAGGTTGGAAGAAGCAAGGTCAAGCATTGGGTCTGCAGACATCTTCCTTCATAAGCACCTTGGAGGTACGTGGAATCCCAGTGCCCAGTTTTGCCAGGACTAGATTCCACATAAATCTGAGTATTTAGTGTTGAGCACTGGCAGCTCTGGGCTCTAAGCCTCACTCACATCTCCGGAATAATTACTCTGAAGTCTTTGGGTTCCCAGCCAATAGAAAACAGTAGGCACAAGGATTTAGGTGGAATTTAGGCCAGCAGAGTCTGGGACTAAGATCAATATTTAGATTAATTGAAGGTGTTATTCACCCTTCTCTCCCCCTCATTTTGGATAGCTAGCAATCAGCATTTTCTTTCTTTTAGAGATCTGAATATTTATGCAACCAGAAATAAATCTATCCCAACCTCCTCTAGGCTTTCCACAATTAGTCCTTCCAACTACACTCAGAGTTGAATCACATACCTTCTAGCAGTGATGTTCAGAACACAAGTGGGTGACTGTCAGCTGGCCAAACTTGCACATGCTTTGGAGTGCATCTCTGGTTTCCTAGGGAACCTCGCCTGTGTCCTCCTGTGGTGTTCAGAGGCACCCAGGAGACATTTCATTACTGCCACTGTTCATGGTTTTGTACATCCCTAAGTAATCAACACATGAAAGGTGCATTTGCATTTTTTATTCTTGAATTTCTAAAGCAGTAAGATGAATTGCTGACCATACAAAGCTGTTATACTCCTAGTTGTAAAACTCAAGAGCCTTGCCTGGAAGTTTGAAGTTGAAGCTCTACCTTATTCATCTCACCTACACTGCCAGTATGGGCTAATGACCAGCTCTGACTGGCAGGCCACTGTTCATCCAAGCATCTACCTGTGGCTTTGTTCCGATTTATTTATCTCCTATTGTTCAGAACCAGTTATTCTTCAAAGATCCGAATCTGTCTCACAGCCCATATATCCAGTGTCATCCTACAGCCATTAACAGCTTACCTCTTACCTTGCACAGTAGGTGAGCAGGCTGAGCTTTCTCCAGGGAGTCTTTAAAGTATACAAAGTATCTTTGCTCAAGAGAAGGCTATTTATTTCTTAAAAGAAGAGAGCCTCTCTGTGTTTGTGTGTGTGTGGGTAAGCACTGGATATTGAGGATATTGTCCAAAATCTGTTTGGTGAGCTTTTCTTTCAAAACAGAAAATACTCCATAGAGAGCAAATACTTCTGGGGAAAGCAAAGGTTTAATTAGGAGATTTTCAGTCAGTCTTTATATGCACTCATTCATCCATCTCTAGAGACTCTGAGACCCCTGTCACAGATGTAGGCTTGATATGCATCTTATCTTCTCTTCTTTACACATACTGGTCACAGATGTCTGAATGCTACATTTTCCATGGCAGGCTGAGGATTTAATGCTTTCCCCTAGAGGAGAGATAAGAGCTAGAACACGTGTAGGCAGCATTACATTTTCATTTGTAACCAGTGATGTGTAAAGTTTGTAAAAGTTTGTTGACATTCGTATGATATGTTTTATCCTCATTAGAGGGGTAGTGGACAGAGTTACATGGTCAGATACCATTTTGTTTGAAAAGAGCTTCTCTCCTTTTACCAGTCCAGAAACATTCTTCATCACTTCTGTCTCATGTAAAGAAATACACAGCCTTATCGCTTTCTAGTCTTATTACTCTTTCTTATCATTCATATTTAATGTATTTCTACCTTCTGTGTTGTAGCCATTTACATTTTATTGATTCTTGGATGCAGTTTACAAGTCAGTGATTTATTATCTTTCACTTCTCTTTGTGCTGACAGGGAACATTGCTATTTTGCTAATTCTGGTGTAGTGTGAGGTAAATAGATTTGTGTCAAAACCTTGTGAAAATGTACAGTACACATTTAAGCTGTGCTAATTGCTATTACAAAGATTTTTAGAAGAGGTGAGAAGAAAATTCATGGTTAAGGGTAACATCCCATTTTCTGTTCATGAAACATATGCAATTTATTCATTGTCTGTCACTGTTTAGGGGCTGTGCAATGTCTGGCTCAAGAGAGGACACAAAACATTCAGGCCAGAACTTTTAAAATGAGGTGCCAGAAGGTTGGGTATCCAACACTTTTGAGTTAAGGATGGATTTAAGAGCCTCTAAATTTAAAAATGGAATGCAATGGTATGTGTGCATAAAAATAAATTTTTTAACAAAAACTGCTGAAAAGTAAGCCAGATTATCTCATGCACAGGGTAAGGTCTGGGGCAGCACTATGATGTGTACCACTTTCCAAGAGCAGCAGCATGAATAAAACCAGGGAACACACACAACAAGGGATGGGGACCAGCCACAGCTGCAGGGCACTGCTCAGTCCCCTGATGATGGTGGCAGCTCTCTGGTCTGAAAGATTTGCCACTCTTTCCACACCAAGCATTTCCAGAGCAAGGAAATTATCCCCTGTGTATAGTGTCATTTGTCCTACCCTTTGCTCCTCTCTGCTTTGTAAATTATCTTTTGTGAGGAACAGAATAGGGAAAATAGGCCATGGTAGTTCAGCTGTGTTGGCAATAAACCCATCTCTTTTCTCTGGCTCACCTGGCAACAAGGCTGGTGAGGTGTTGAAAACCTCACAGATTGTTGCTGGAGGACCGAGTTCATGATGAAATGGCTTGGCAAAAATTACACCTGGCAAAAGTAAGCTATTTGCTTAGGAAAAATAGTCATTTCCACTCCTCATGGAACATGTGTACCTGCCTTTTCTTGGTTTGCGCATGGAGGCTCTAGCTGGGTTTGTCTTGCACATCACAAATCAGCATTTTCTAGGAAGTTTCTAATTTTTGTCTGGCAGGAATGTTGTTACAGTATGTTTTTTACCCATACTAGACTTCGCCTATTGCAAGTCAGTTACTTGTTGCTTCACAGCTAAATTGCTGCAACTCTTTCATCTTTGGGCTACATCTACAATCAATCCAGGAGCAGTATGCAGCTGCTCTCTTACTAAACAAGGTATTTTACCAGGAGGAGCAATTTTACAAGATCATCTGCTGGTTTTGATGTGAACAGCTTGCACAGGATTTACTGCATCCCCTTTCTGCTGTCAAAGAAGAGGATAGAGCACAGATTGCGGTTCAGGATAATGGAAGGACATTTTCTGTGAGTACCTCTCAGTTTTGGCATTTGCTTGAGGCTGTTTGGGGGCTGTGGGGAGGGGGTTGTTAATGATCAGGACAGGCTGTGAGTCTCCTCTGTTTTTCAAGGATTTCAGAAAGGATGGGGCTAGACCTGACAGCATTCCCCAAATCTGTTGTGTTTGTAAAGATTTTTTAAAACATGACTGAAATACAGTCCTGCAATCTCCAGCTGCTTGCCATAAACACTACTATGGCTCTCACCAGGGTTTTACACCTGGGCCCCACTACACTGAGCTTAGAGGAGTTTCCTCAGGTGCTCTACACAGAAGCACATCACATCACTTGACTGTTCCTCAGTCTCTCACACACTGCTTGACCATAGTCTCTCTCTGTCTTTTCAGTAAAAGAATTGGGACTTTTTGCAGAAATCATGTATCCCAGCCCCACAGCTTCCCTCCTTGTGCTGTTCAGCAGCTTAAGCAAGCTCCTGCCTAATCCCCAGAGCTGCAAGTGCTAGAGGCTTCTCATCTCACCTTTTCAGCCACCAGGAAGAGAGGAAATAGGCATGGTTTTCTGACTATTCCTAAATAAAATGAACATGCTTGCCTGGATGGTATTTCCTATTGCCATGACAGAATATGAATCTGGACAAGAAATTTATTTTGCTCTTAGGTCTTATATCTGGCAAAAGAAATATGCTGCTCTAGGAAAAAAAACCCAAATCCTGCATAATGCCAATAAACAACTCTACATATTTTCTTGTTTAAATTTTGTCACTTCTTTATGGTGTTCTTTGGGGTTAAGTCTAAGGTTCCCTGAGTACACAAGATCCTCCTCTCTCACATCTCCCCTCAGAGTTCTTCTCATCCCTTTCTCAGCTGGCTCAGCAGCTAAACCAAATCATTCTACTCTTCCTCTTTCTTGTCATGTTTCTCTGTGTAAATCTCTGTAAGTCTCTCAAGCTTTGCTGTATTTAAGATCCCAGGTTAATACCTAACCTCTTTTTCCTGCTTCTAGTGGAAGTTTCTTCTTCCAGATATTCTCCCTGAAAAGAAACTTTGGAAAACCAGTTTTCCCAAGCCTCACTGTGGCCTCTAGCCTGAGGACTAGATCAAAGGAAAGGAAAGCTACGGGTGGATGAATTGTCACTTTACCTGACCTGGAAATCTTAAAATGTATTGTCAGTGCTGAATTCATAATGAGTGGATTAAGAAGATAAAAAAGAGGGGTTTTTTTGAGTTGTCCAGAACACTCACTGAGAAGGAACAAACAGAACTCACTAAAAGCTGGAGTATGTATGGACTGTATGCAATTATTAAAAAGAAAAAAAAAATAAAAATAAAAGTACACCCTGATGCAGTAACCTAAAGACCTTGCCCAAATCCTGCTATTGATTTCTTGCTCTGAACTGGCAACTGTTGAAAGTCAATATTGGTCTAACTCAAGAAAGAGAAAAAGTCTTTTGGTCATTCGACAATACCCAGTTCAATCCAATACATCGAGCTACAAACACTTTCAGTAGGTCTGCTTGTTAGTATTCTCTTGAGCAGCATGAGAAATGTAGATTTTTCAGATAGATGGGGAAAAAATGAAAGATTCCTTAGGGCATCTCAAGATGGGGGGAAAAAAAAAAAAAAAAAAAATTCAAGGCACTGCTTTGTTGCTGAACGAGGCCACACTTCATCCTGTATGTGGATAAAAGACAAGACAATTTCTCGCTTCCCATTTCTGTTCTGTATTGCCAGGTTAATTGTTGTCATTGTATTCCCCACAAGAGAAGCTTCATCAGTGATGCCAAATAAACCAGATTAGTGTTCAGGGGCATTTGCTGGAAGTGATGCCAAATCCATTCTTGATCCTAATTATATGAAATATGCTCCAATAATTTTCCACAAGGTGAATAAAAATAATGCCAGAACTGCCGCTTTCACTGAAGCTCAGTTAGGAGGTATTCACTGATCCCAAGGCATATCATAGCTGCTTCTGTGCAATTATAGTCTCCATTTTATAAACTGTTGTTTACCTAGAGAAGATGAATATCCTAATTCCTGGCACTGATACAGGAGTGATATTGGGAGAGAGAGAAAAACATAGAGAAGGCCTGGCCCAAATCCCAACATTAGGCAAACTGACCTTTGGTTTTGATCTCCACAGGGGAGCTGTTGTATCTCTGCAGTTTCAAGTGGTACACACAGGAGATGCACACTCCAATACAGTGTTCATTCCCAAATCTAAACGAAGAAGTCAAAAGCCACTTCATTTTGAAAATAAATTCAGATTTAAAAAATTATCCCTTGTTAGTCATGGAACATTCCCCTCAGTGCACAAAATCTTGTTCTGTGGCGAATTTCAGATTTCCATGATGACTGGTTTACACCAGCTGACTATGAAGGAAGTGTGTGTCAAAAACAGGCAGTCACTTCAGACAATTGCAAATTCAGACTTTTGTTCTATGGGAAATTCGTGGTAAAACTGAGAGGCATTCTGCTAGCATACAAGTGCAATGGAATATGTGTTGATTGCATTTTAAAAAAATCCTTTATAGTTAGATTTAAAAGAGCATGGGCAAAAACATTTATTGAAACAATATAATAACAAATTATATTCATAGTGTGTAGTTGGTTTATATAGTAATATCTTTCAGGATTCTCAAAGCGTAAAACA
Organism: Sylvia atricapilla; assembly: GCF_009819655.1. Classification (NCBI taxonomy): domain Eukaryota; kingdom Metazoa; phylum Chordata; class Aves; order Passeriformes; family Sylviidae; genus Sylvia; species Sylvia atricapilla. The sequence goes on from NC_089140.1 coordinate 42,404,877, forward strand.
TCTTTTATTTTCTGTTTCTCAAAAAACCCCATCTTTCTCAATTTAGAGGATTTTACTTATATTTAGCCTACCTGTTTTCCTTCATGCCTTTATTTTTGTGGCAAGTCTGATAAAAAACAAAGCTAATATTAGAGAAACAGATGTTATGTTTTACTACTTCTTTTGCCCTCTTGACATTTTTGAAGTTTCTCCTACTTCTGAAAATGCTGGGGAGACCCTGTTTATTGATTGTCTGATACAGAATCATAGAATCATAGAATATCTCAAGTTGGATTGGATCCATAAGGATTATAGAGTCCAGCTCCCTGTTTCTCATAGTGCTACCTAAAACTAAACAGTATGGCTGAAAGCATTATTGTCTTGGGTCGCAATATGTAACCAAAAGTGTGTCTTGTATTTGCCATCTGTTGAAACTGGTTGGGGAGGTGTTTTCTTTATCTCTTGTATAACCCATTCCTCACAACTCCGGGGGGGAGGGGGCTGGTGTCTTTCTGTGGATGGGCCAGCTGTTAAAACCAGGTGGAGCAGTGTTTCTTTATCTCTTCTACACCCATCTGCCCTCGGGGGATATCTGCTGTTAATGGGCCATTAGGGCTCACTGCATGCCTGATAAAATTACATCATCCCATTGTGAGATGCTCCACCCAGTGGGAGGAGGCAAGTACTCCTACCTGGAAAAAACCTGGGATTCAGAACACCAAGACAGCCTGTTTCCCACTTGATTCCCAGAGGAAGACTGGATCCATCTCGCCACCACTGGACCCTTCTACAGGATCATCTCTACTCCAACACTACCACATCTGTTACTCCAGGAGGATTTATTTTAAATTGCTCCCAACACCCTGACCAACAGGGTGCCAGGTTGTATTCTGACTCTGTCAGTGTTTCTAGGATTTTTTTTGTTTGCTCGGTTTTTTTTGTACTGCTACATTTGTATTTTTTAATATTCCTAGTAAAGAACTGTTATTCCTTCCCATATCTTTGCCTGAAAGCCCCTTAATTGCAAAATTATAATTATTTGGAGGGAGAGGGTTTACATTCTCCATTCCAAGGGAAGCCCCAGCTTTCCCTGGCAGACATCTGTCTTCGCAAACCAAGACAATCGTTCAGACACTCCCTGAATTCTGGCAGGCTTGGTGCCCTGGGAAGCTCATTCCAGTGACAGACCTCCCTCTGGGTGAAGAACTTTTTCCTAATGTTCCAAATGCACCTTCATACCACACATTTTCCAGCACAAGCTCTGACTATTTTGTGGGATCATATAATTGCTGGTGTCCAGCAGAGTGAAACCTGACATTTAAAGAGAACAACAAAATTTTTGAGGTGAGTTTGTGACTTTGGGGTCGGTGCATTCATAAGCTCACGACACACTCCATGCTGCTGTCAGAACTGATCTCTTAGCTTCAGCTGATAGTTGCAATGGTATCTCCATAGTTCCATCCTCCCCAGTGGGACAATAAAGTATGTTGGGATTAAGGAAAAAGATGTGCATCTTTCTTCTCAGCACATACACTAAATTCTGATTGTACTCCCCCAGCCCTCTTACAGGATTTGGCTAGGCAGAGGAGGTACGGTAACTCACACCTCAAGCTGAAGTTCTCAAGCACCCTATTGTTTTACTCTTGGCAAAAATCCAAAAGAGATTTCATTAGTGATTGCTGATCAGGAATAGGGACAGGAAATTGTGTATCTACTTGGAGGCTGGTCCCTAAAATCTTAGATGACAGGCAAGCACTTATGTGTACACTGCAGGGTTTACAGCTGCGGTGTCTCCTGATAACTCCCAAATGTGAAGATTTTTTGGATTGCTGCTGCTGCTGCTGAATGGCATAATGGGTTTTGTTCCATTGACTACATTATCTCTGAATACAAACTAGTATCCTTTTTTCCAGGAGCACTGGCAACTTGCCATCAACTCAACAATGTTAAAGAGGTGATAAAAGAGGGTTTAAAAGGTCTCCTGGGTGAAGTCTGAAGGAGATGCACAAGAAAGCTAAAGCATGAGGGTACCCCTTGAGCTGCCTGTTTGCCTTTCTTGCCACAAGGACTTGTGTCCCACAAGGAAGTGGGACACAATTAGATGGAGGGAAGCTGCATTTCAGAAGGAGTTGGGGTTTGGGGAGCTCTCTTGTTTATTTGCTTTTAATGAGCTGTTTTAGGATGCTGTGTAAAAACTAGCTGTGTTGCTGAATTTCCTCAGTTTTTCTCACAAAATGCTAACTGGAATGTGGGAGATTAGGGATATTTATAATCTCTGGGCTAAGTTTGAGGAATCAATACTAGATCTTGAGGGAAATGCAGGTTTCAGGGAGGAAGCTGACAGAGAGAGTGTTTGGAGGGGGGGCTGTAGGATCAACAGGCTGTACCTTACTTCTATTTGGGGGATTCCCAGTGTAAATTCACTGCTGGCACTCCTGAATTATGGTAACCCAGTGCATCTCCAGGGCAGGTATTTCCTAGACCCTGTTTTGATATGTGGGTACAAGACATCAGCATACAGAAACAGGCCAATACAGATGTAACCTTGGAAACAGGTCCATGGCAATCCAGCAATAAGCTTCCACCAGGGTGGCATTTGTGGAGAAACATTCTAAATTACATACTCTGTTTAGTTGGTTAATGATGGTAAAGCCGTTCCTGGAATCTGAAAAATATACATGTATAAAAAGCAGTATCAGTGTGCTTCATGATGATACTGATGGAGCTGGCCAAGCAGCATGGCTGAGTGCTTCTGTGAACTGCATGCAGAAATTTGCCTGCACTGAGGAGTTTCCTGGAGGCTATGCAGGAGTCAGGGCATGGAAATGTATGCAGGCATGAAACAAAGCATTTGCAGTAAGCACATTCTGCATTGGAACAAACACAGGTGATTAATGGAGCTGTAAAGTGACTTGGGATGAGGAGACTCTTGTCTCTTTCCAGTGCCAGGAATAAACATTTTCTACTGCTGAAATGCGGTGTATATGTCAATTAATTACCATTTTTTCAATTAATTGTTCCTGAGATACACCTTTCCCTAAAGAAATTACTGAGCAATACAAGCAGAACTGAAACTAAATCTGTCACAGCTGAGAGGGTAACTGACTACATCTGCAATTCCTGCTTCCCAGATGTCCCACATTTCTTCAGGTAATGGGCAGAAGCACAGAAAGGGTAATTCGAGATAGATATCTCTGCTCCCAGATCTCATTGACTGACACTCGGTTTTCTTCTTATTTTATCAAATTTGCTCAGTGTGATGCTGATGATTTTGTTAGCCAGCAGTCTCAGTGGATCTTGAAAAAACCCAAACGTTTTCATGGGCTGTGTATTTGCAGTGTGATGGGAACAAATGGAGGCTTTCTTTACAGAGCCTTCAGTGATCCCTGGTGGTGATTGAAACACTCTTAAAGCAGCTTTTGCAGGCCCATCAGAGAAATGGCCTGCCAAGAAAAAGCCCTTTTTATCATAAATTGCGTCTTGAATGTTCTGTCATGGAATACAATCTTAATAATTTCTGTAAAGATACTTTCTCCCATATACTTTTTGAGCTACAAATGCACCCTGTGGGTCAAAATCACACTCTCTTGTTGTGTCATGTCCACATATTCTCAGCACTAGAATTTAGCTGGTTGAAGGAGTTGATTGTCCCACTCTGCTCTGAAGTGGTATGGCCTCACCTCGAACACTGTGTACAAATTTTGAGCATTGCAATATAAGAAAAAATATAAAGCTATTATAGTGTCCAAAGTAGACCTACAAAGATGGTGAAGAACCTAGAGAAGACATATGCCAAGTGGATGAGGGCACTTAGTTCAGCCTGGAGAAGAGGATACTGAGGGAAGACCTCATTGCAGTTACAATTTCCTTGTGAGGGAAAGAGGAGTGGGAGACACTGATCTCTTCTTTGTTGTGACCAGTAGCATGAAGATGTGTCAGGGTAGGTTTAGGTTGAATATTAAAAAAAAAGCTTTTTACCCAGAGGGTGGTTGAGCACTGGAACAGGCTCCCCACAGAAGTGGTCACAAGAGGTGAGCAGGTCACAGGTCAAGCCTGACAGAGCTGAAGAAGCATTTGGACAGGCAGATGGTGACTCTTGGGGTATCCTGTGCAGCACCAGCAGTTGGACTCAATGATTTTTATGGGTCCTTTACCTTTACTCAGGATATTTTATGATTCTATGATTAACTTTCTGTATCTTATTCTATTTACTTGAGCACTCATCAAAAGAGTGGGAGCTGATAACTAATAGACTGAATTTCCTTGCGGGATACCTGGTAGAAATAGCATCTACTTTCTTCTAATAAGCCACAGAAGTTGTTGGAAGAAAATGAAAGCCTGAAGCACCCTTGATTTTGTTGTTGCTGTTTCAAACTATTTTTGAATCTCCACTAACCTAGGAAGACTTCTCAGATAAATGATTGCCTAAATTAGAATTTCTGATTCACATGAAATATTGGGAAATGAGAGGAAGGGTGATATTAGCTATTTCATTAGAACTAGCTCTCAGGGTCTGTATCCCAGCCTGCAGCTGAAATGTCAAGAGGAGCAGCTGCTACAGCACACAAGCCAGCAGAACATTTCCATCCCTGAATAAGGCAAAGGGGAGTGGGGGAAGCTGAGTGAATTGCATAAGACCTGAACATTGGAAAGTAGTGATGGACTGTATGTCTGTAGAGATTTTGCTGAACCTTTAATCTGTCCATTTTTAGAGATTAAGTGATGTTTTCTTTGTGAAACATGCAGACTTTTGATAGTGTCAACATGCCATGCTTTTGGGCTTTAGTGTGGCTCACTGTACACCTCAGCCCTTTGTAATACAAGTTATTATTAGCAGAGCTTTTCTTTTTTTACTTCTTTATCTTCACTAGATGCAAAATAAGCAAACCTCTTGCCCTATTGTACTGCTTAGTGCTACCAAACAACACTTGCCAGCATAACAGTAGAGCAAATTAACTGAAAGGAACGAGGATGGTCTTTCAGGGACTATTGCTTATACTTACAACTGCTCCCTGACTAGGTGAACCACCAGCAATGTCATTAGGATTTATCATTAGGATTTATATATTTCTTTGCCTGCATGAAGTCAGAATCCAGGTCTTCCTGGGAATTATTTTTCCTAGTATTTCTTCAAATATTGCTTAACACTAACACATTGTACTCGTAAAGTATGTGAAAGGGCTGGGTTGTTGCTATGCCTTGTTAGTTGATGTCAGCATGTTGGACTATAGTTTCACTATAAAGCTGTCATGGTGGTATGCCAGGCTTTGAAGAAAAAAAAAATTTAAGAAGAAAAACATTGGCACTTAAAAAGTCAGGCAAGCATTCAGCAAACCATGGTGCATATTCACTGCCAGTGCATACTTTGTTTTATCCCAGTGTCATTCCCCCAGGCTTGTGGAAATATTTGTTAATAAACAACCTCTAGATGGGGAAAAGTAGAGCAGTATGTGGCTGTGGGTGTTTTCACATATTTCTGTGTGACAGAGCTACAGGTTTTTTTGACAAGCTTGGTTGTGGGTGATGTCTTCTTTGGCTGGCATAAGAGGTCACGGTGGTTTCTTGTTATCCCCCACATCCTCTCTACCCAGCCACTCTGCATGTTCAGTTGGTTCTCTGGACACTTCATAACTTTTTTGGGACCATTTAAACTGATTAATCTTGTCCCTTTAGTGAGGGAGCTTGGCAACACCACACCAGGAGATGTGAGGGAAGTGTGGATGCCAGCAGGGAGGCTGTGTCAGAGCTGGGGCTGGTTGTTTTGTCCTTCAGCTCAGCAGTGTTAGTAAGAGGTGGCATGGACAGTCTTGCTTCTGATCTGAGCCCCGCTCAGCTCATAGAACACTGCAGTTGAGAAGCAGAACTTTACTAGAGAGTTATAATTACTGTGCGCTAAAGCTGTACTTTTACCAGAGCTCAGGCTTGTGGTGACTTGATCACAATCAGATGACCTTGCTGCTTTCTCTTTCCTGTTGGGTCTTAATGAACTTCCTAGGTACATTGACGGCTGTCTATACCATTTGTATCAAATATCCTTACTGAGCCTGCTCAAATGTGTGGGAGCAGCTCTGTGTCGGAGCTTCCCATTTTACTGAGTGAATTTGCTTAGACTAAGAATTCATATCACAGTTCAGACCTGCTGTACCATATCCAGCATTACAGAGAGCCTTCATGCACCATGTAGCTGTCACTCTGTGCAAAGTCCTGGTGATGATTCATGGTTGGGTAACTGTAGAAAGGTGGTTTTTTTTGTTTTTTTTTGTTTTTTTTTTTTCCTTCCTCCTGAATTTGGGATACCTATAATTTATCTTCTCTGAAAAATAAATGAATAACTTTATATTCAGTAAAAATACAGAACTGGGAGAGCCAATTGGGCTCTTTGACTCAGGTTCCACACAGTCTCGTGCAACCAGGTGATAGACATTGCTGGTCCAGGAAGGTCCACAGAACACTTACTTTTCCTATTCATTATCAGCCTTTTGCATAGATCTAATTGTTTGTTATTGCAAAATGACTACCTAAATAGATATTAAGGCTTAGAAATTACAATAATTTAGTCTGACTTCCTCATAATGCTCATCCTAATGCTCATTCCTGCAGTGGAGGAAATTAATCTTTGCTATTAATTTTGTCTATTAAAGCCGGAATTCAGATTGGTCCATTTGCAGTCCTTATTAAATAAGGACCCCTGCTGGCCCTTATTAGATAGATGAAGGACCAGAGTGAAGTTCCTTGTTACTTAAATGAAACCCATGTTTAGCAAAGCTGTTAAATCACAGCTGAAGGCAGACATCTTGATGAATAAATCAGCATTCATGAATAAATAATTGACATGAGTGCTAAAATGGGATTTTCGTTTTCATGCTGTTTCTGTTCTTGGCCAAAAATTGAGACAGTCTGTGTGAGTGGCAGTGGTGGCCCTTGTGGCAGAGACAAGTAAGGTCAGGTTTCCAAAGGTGTAGTAGATACAATTCTGGTAGGACCAACAGAAGCGTCTCAGTTGGTTGGAGGCTTCAGCTCCTTCAGTTTCAATGCTTCTGATGAGTTAAGGAGCTGGAATGAGCCTTACCAGCACGTTTCCCGTAGGACATCAAATAACGTGAGTCAGTGCTGCTCTGGGAGACATTTGCACTTTGATCTAGCAGTTAAAGGCTCAGTGTCCCATTAACAGTTTGTTCAAGACAGCTGCCTTTCCCTGTAATTGTGCTGGTTATTCACACCACTGGAACTTTCATCAGCCAGCTGCTTCCTGGGGACAACTATTTTGCACTCTGCATCACCAACCTTAAATAGGTTATGAGTCTTGCAGCATTTTGTGTACAAGGCCATGAAAAGTTTCAAGAGCAATGTTTCTGGAAAAGTTTTCATGTTTCTTTTAGCACAGTGGCTGTATCCTGCCAGAGACCGAGGAAGAATCACATCCAAGGCTCATGTTGCATAGAGTTCTGGTATTTGTTTGTCTCCTGCCTAAGTGCTATGCAGGACCTGTAAGAACCATCCCAGTGTGCCATTTTGTTTTGTAAATTTTTTAAATACCTGTGGTTGTGGGGAAATGCCAGTTCTGAAATCTGCCACTTTAATAATACAAGTGGTTTTCAGATGCCGGGGATAAGGATGCAGCTGCTCCAAGAGCCCAAAGTGCTGGTATTCTTAAGAACTGCAGCCAGGCACTTACAATGCCCTTTGTGTCTCAAAGCCACAGCAAAGGGCAGGAACTGGTGCCACCCCGGAATCAAAGGCTGCTGTTCGTGCCCGCACAAAGTGGGCAGGCAGAGCCTCTGCAGCACTCCCAGTATCCAAAGCAAGGCTCAGATGAGACTAAAATGGTGCCAAGTTCTTGCTGTGGTATTTTCCTTCTCACCTCATGCAATACTTGTGATGATGAACATCAGTGCCCATTGCTGTATGCGAAGGGCCGGCACGTGGCATAACATGCAATCATCTGCAAGGATGCAGTGCTAGCACACTTTAAGAGAGAAAAAGCAGGATGGTGTCTTATTACAGGCCATTTGGGGGTTATGTCTCCAGTTACAAGGGCTCCTCACCTAGAATAAATTGACCCAGCTCCTGACTGAATCTGACTCAGAGGAGCTACACTGATTTACACATGCTGGAGCTCTGCTTTGGGTTTCTGTAGTGTAAAGCCATTCACTCTCTAATTTCACTGGCTCATAACTTCAACAAGTTACAAAACCAGCTAAGAGATATTTGCATGTTACAAAACCAACAGGTACATCCTGGAAACAGACATTCCTGGAATCCTGGGACACACATTTCCTGAGCACGTAGCAGAATAATTGCGCAAGGCATGGAAAAGCCACTCGCTATCATCAGACACTGTGAAAGACATTAAACAGGTCTCATGGCAGCATGGCATGTAAGAGGAGCATGTAAAAGGAGCATCAGCCTCATGAAGAGGAAGAGAAGTTACATGAAGTTTATATGGAAATGTCTAAAAATCCAGCATTCAGATGAGATGGGAAGCTAAGAATTTGGACCCTGTCCCAGACTGCTGAAGTTAGTGGTGACTTTGCTCGATGGCCTCTGTTGTCCTACAGCCTCTTCCTCTTTACCACTGTTGCAGCAACAGAATTTCCCTTGACAGCTTCTGTTTCCCCACCAAATCTTGTTTTTTCTTGCCAAGTGTTCCTGTTATTTTGAGCATGGAGCACCTCCCCGGGATAGAACCTGTTATTTGGTAGTCACAACATGTATCTAGGACACATATATTCCTACTCTCTTAGGAGAGGAAATTGTGCCTGGGATTCCCACATTGTGGATGAAGCTTCCTGCTGTAAAAAGCAGAATATGCAGAGTAAGAGTAAATAGTTCTACCTATTTCAGAATTTTGAGCAGAATGGACTGGCCATGTGTGTGGTAAGAACACTCCCTAGGGGAAGTCTTATGAATGTCCTGGGTAAAGGAGCCCCTAATTTTGGACCTTGTAAGCCCTTCTGTCCTTAGCTGTGCAGCACCATGAAAATTGTACTTTACAGAGATAACCACCTGACAGCACTGACTGGGCAATGCTTGAGGGCTTTTTTTCACCCACTACCTTTTGCACACAGCAGCTCCCCAAGCAAGATTTGGAGAATCCAAGCAAGTCTATGGTGAGCAGAAGCAGTGTGCAGAAGGACATCCTGTGCCATAAGTATTTTTACAGCTGAGCTCAGTCTTGCCTAAGGATGCTGCCCTATGGATCTTCACATCAAAGATATGCTCTGGAAGTAGATAAGCTAAATCAAACAATAGCAACGTGGGCAGCATGCAGGCAGGAGTGGGGCCTGGATCACCTCTGACTTTGCTCTTTCAGCACAGAAGTGCCTAAATATTGAAACTGAGGCATAGGAAATGTGGTGGTACAGATGCTGTAATGGGGAAGCCATGGGCAACTGTATTGATGTCTTCTTTTATATATCCTCAGTCATGGATTTGCTGTAGATGACGCTAAAATACATGTGAATGTGGGACCACTGGAATATGTTTAGCGTGATCATGCTCTGTTGTCAAGAGATGCCAAAACTGGCTTCAGGCTTGCCAGATCCTTGCCAGCTGTGCGAGGCCTCTGCCAGCTGTGCAAGGCTCAGCAAGCTTGGTATAAGCCTTTTTCAACCTTGAGAAGCCAAGGAGAAGTCTTACAGGGTTTGTACCATATACAAATGCCCCTGGTCAGCATTTTATTTTACTTTGTGGCTTGGTTACCTAAGCTGGAAATGCTGTTGTTTTGGAGTTGCTCATAGGACTCCTTATTGTTTATTTCAGTGGCTACAGGATTTTAAAGTTGTGATGCATAATTTTTGCTCATCCATTTATTGCCCTGAAGTTTTCTGGTCATGTGTTGCTCTGTATGTGTATCTCCTTCATGTATGTGTGCCCCCTTCTGTATCTCTGACCTACAGATCACAGATCTGACCTACAGATATTCTAGACTCTCATAGACCAGATTTCAAGGGAGTTGTTGTAAAACCTGGCAAAAGCTGAAAGAGACCAAGACAGAAAATATATTGACACTGATGCAGTCATACACAATAAAAAGCATCAATATTTTGCACTGGAGTCCCAGAGGAAGATGGTGCCCATCCAAAAAATCTTGCAGGAAACACTGTTCTTTCTCAGCAAACTTTAAAAGTGAGAAAAATCTCCTCTTCTTTTATTGATGAAAAGACCTGCCAGTTCCTCAGTGATTTGTAACAACAAATAATGAAGTTGTAGAATGGCATTTATTTAACAGAAAGATAGACTAAAGTGGAATTGGAATTCGCCTGAGTCAGTTATGCAAAACTCTCTCTGACCCAGTTCAGAGGCTGAAGTGCCAGAGGAGCACAAGGTGCTGTGCATGGCAGTCAAGATGCTGTGCTCAGGTAATCTCACTGCCCTAAGCATTTTTCACAAGCACACTCCACGGTTCGTTTCAGAATCTACTGCCTGGATAGGTTTTTCTTTGTAATGTTTGAAAAATATTTTTGAAAATCCTTTACATATTCTAACATTTTAACATATTCACGCCAAAACTGTGCTTTTATAAAACATTTCTAGTGCTTTTTTCTCCCAAGATTTCCATTGACTGCAGCAGGCTTTGGCATGGACGCTAACTGTTCAAAGCCTAGGACTATAAATATAGATTCCCAAGGACTTGACTGGAGGGAGTGACAGATGCATAGCTTGACTCCATGATCTGCCAGGGCAACATTTTCCAGAAGCAAAAAATGAGAATCATCTGTGTTAAATTTATCCACACTTGGACTTCTTCAGTACGTGCAGGAGGAAATCGCTAGGGAGCAGATGACTTTTTAATCTGCCAGTAATGTAAAGTTTGTGTGCTGTCTTCAAGGCAATGCTGTTTATTACATTCCTTGGGTAAATTTTACCTCTGATGCAAAATATATAAAACATATTCACAAGGTAAAAGGGAGGATCAAAACCATATGGTGAATAACTCTTCTTCAGCTCCTGCCTGAAGTGCAGCTGCTGTGTGCTCTTATGACATGGTTTAGATCCTTGGATCAGCTCAGTCATGGTGTTGATGGGCTTCCCAAGGATCTCATCTGGACCCTACCAAAAACCTCCTCTCTACCTCAGTTGCTTTGGAAACAGGCTGAAATGCACTGACTGATTTCCCACTGACTCCCCACTGACTAGTAGAGACCTTCTTCCTCTTCAGACTGGAAAGGAATCTTTTGTTTGGTCTGGCTAACAACTTGAGAGCAGGGTTACATTTTTTCCTCCATTTCTGGTGACCTTTGGGGCTGGAAGCATGTTTTGGACGTGAGCTCCTGTGTAGCAGAGTGCTGTGTTTGCTCCTGCCATGGCGGGGAAGGAAATGTGTGTTTAGAGGGAAGTTCTGATTAAGATCATCAAAGAGTTTCTTTTCTTCAATTCAAACAGACCTGCACAATGCAAGCTCTGTAAGCCAAAAGCATGATTCAATGCTTTAATCATTATGAGAGGTGAATCCATCCATTATAGGGATGGAACGGCATCGCTCATTTTTCAAGGGAGGGAGATGCTCTGTACCAGTCTCCTTGGCATAACCTTTCTGTCAGCATCCACCCAAACCCTTCATCAGAGGTGGGATACAGGGGGAGGCGGTGCCTTGACTTGACCCAGAACTGATGCACTGATGCTTTTGTCAGTGGTTTGCGGCAAGGAGAACCAGAGGCAGTTTGAGCTGACTGGCTGGAGCGCAGGGCTGAGTAATTCAGGCATTCACAGCACAGGTTAGCAGGAAGGCCCTGGGCGAGTCTTGCCATTGCACCTCCTCTCATTTTCCCCATCTGTTAGAGGGAATAACACTGACTCTGCCTGCCTTGCAAAGGTACCCTTGTGGAGCCTGAGTCATTTGGGAGGGCGACGGGCTCTGCAGGGTGCTACTGGTCCCAGCACAGCTGCCTGGTGGCTCCTGAGAGGAGAACACAGCCAGACGATGGTAAAGAGCTTTGAAGATGCAAAGTGCCAGTGCTGGCATTAAATCACAGGGGCCAACACGCCTTCACAAAAATTGTATTTTAGTGTCTTCTGATGAGGAAGAGAAAATGAATGCCTCTCTGGAGGGTCCAAGCTCAATTCCCTCCTCCCCCATCCCCAAACCAGCTCTTTCTTCTGCACTTGTGGGAAGGAGAGGCTGGAGGCTGGAGGCAGCCGGCTGGCTGGGAGTTGTTCCAGCAGCAGGGAGCACTCATCTGGCAGTATGCTGACAGTCTGGAGCTGGAGGACTGTCCCCCAGGGACCCCTGCCAGATGGCTGGGATTAGAGTATCCCTCTGGCGGTTTTAGGCCCTGCTGGAGCGGCAGAGGGAGCTGGGACTGGAGCTGAGCAGGACAAAGATGTTTTCCACTGGTTTAGCTGGGAGGGCTTCAGGAGAGAAGGGAACATCACCAACTGTGTTCTTGTGGCTATTACACAGGCTGAGATAAGGGAATAGCTGCATAGGCAGAGAGAGGAGCATTGATTCTGGGTACTGTGTGAATACCAGCTTTCAACTCCTGCGTGTGTAAATGTTAGTCTTGGATCGGTGATGACTGGCCCTGGAATGTGTCACCACAAAGCCATTTCTGAAGGTACTGGAGATTCATTTACCAAATGCAAGGGTGCTCTAATGAAAAGGCATGTACTGAAGTATCCCCTCCATCAGCCTCCACTGTGCTGCTGTTCATGGTTTGAAATGGAGAGAGAAGCTGCTGTGCTGCTCCCCATCCCTTCAGTGCTGAGAGCTGGCCTTGGTTTGCTGGACCTGTGTGAGAGGGGGGCAGTGGTGCTGTCTGCATGGCCAGACAGGCCCTCACCCCTGCCTCTCCTCTGCTTTGGCCTCCCTGGCTCTGGGCTCCAGCATGGGTTCATTGCTCCCCATGTTCAAAAGCCACCTCTCACAAAAGATGTCTTCTCATACAATGCAGCCTGCAGACATTCTCTCTGTAGAGGAAGGAAGGGGCTGGTTTTGGGACTGGGGCCCTGGGCTGGCTTTCAGAAATTGTTCCGCTGCAGCACAGCTCCATAGTGTCAAGCATGCTGTTTACTTGCTGAGCTTCCTCTGCCCATCTGCTTTGGCACAGGGGGTGGAGAATGAGAAATCTGCTGTTGAAACCCTGGGCCTCCCGCACTGGGTCACAGTTTCCAGATATACATGTGATGTGATGATGAGTTTGGACCTGCTAGTGGAGGGAGGAAGGGCAACTAGCAGGGTTAAAGCCTTACCCCTCCTGATGCTGCATGTGCATTTCTGCATCCCATGGCACCGTCACAGCCATCTGGTTTGTGACAGCTCAGTCACAGCTAGGACCACTGTGTTGGGGACTATAAAGTTTCTGGATAGATAGAGACAAGAAGATGGGCTTAAGGAAAATGTCACAGCTCTTGGAAAAATACCCTGACCTTTTATAGCCAACGCTGATGTGGTGAGTGAAGAAATTGCTTCACTGGACAAATATGAGTTTAAGGGAGGGGTTTAGGAGGGCTGTGAGAAGGAACCTTACACACAGGATAAAAACAGGGCTTCCAGATGCAAAAGGCACAAACAATGAAACGGGACAATGAAGGGATATACTGGGTGGGTGAGGAGAGCTTGAGGTGCTGGGAAGGTGATGGGTTGAACAGGACAACTTACTCCCCTCAGGTCACGTTCAGACCCTGCTATAGTGCCTCATACAGTCAGGTATCAGTGTGCCAAGGGCTTGTAGCTACTCAGAGAAAATAATTCTGCATAAATGTAGGATCATTATTCACTCAGCATGTCGACTTGTTTAAATTTTTGTGAGGAGAGCAAGTATATTACAGTATTGTTATCCTATGTGGAGAGTTTTCATGTTTAATTATAGTTCGTGAGAAATACAGGCTCTTACAATGTGTCGTCTGTTCAAATAGATATATACATCTTAGGGAAAAATATAATAGTGCCATTATACTGTTCTTACAAAGTGCTAGAACAAAGCATACATGCACATCTCCTCATATCCAGCAATAAAATAAGTGTAGATGACTAAACATAGGAATATATCCTACAAATCTGTGTAGTGGCTCACTGTGAGTCAATGGGACTGATCTGTGCAAATCCCTCAGGTACCTCTACGTAAATAGATGCCCCCACACCCCAAAGGTGACATTCTTGGAAAAGGGAATGTCTTGTATTTCCTGATTTGCTTCCTTGTTCTTTAGAAATCACTAATCTTGCACTTGGCGATAGACAATTTAGGGATAAACTGTTAGCCAAAAACCCAATGTGACTCAGGGGGGCTCTTCCTGCCCACTGTGGATGTTATTCACATCACCTCACTCCTGACTGCTGAGAACTGCAGAAAATGAAGTGTTGCCATTGTCCTTTGTCCTGCAGGCAGCAATTTTCTGCCTGCCTGTGGGAAATAATCCTCTTTTAATTTAATTATTCATTTTTCAATTATTTAATGCGGTACTCTGGGATAGCGGCAAGGCTTCTGGTTAGTTTTCAAATTGCTGCCACCTCAGACAGTAGAGTACTGGGATCCAGCTCCCTGGGAGAAGGGATTCGTTGTCTTTGAGCCACTGCTTTCATTAGGAGGGATATGCTGTCTCCTTTCCCTGGCACATCCCTCGGGAAGTTTCCATGTGTTCTGCCAACCTCCTCAGGTCCCACGGAGGCTTGGTCATGCCTGACCGAAGTCAATGGCTCTGGACAAGGACAGCTGAATGAGGCACCATCAGGAGTCCCTCAGTATTTCTTCTGTGCTGTGCTTTAATATTTCCTAGTGTAGGAAAAGCAAATGCTGGCCCTTTGTGGTGGCGCTTTACACTGCTCTGTGCTGGCCCAAGGATCACTTCCCATATTGCATGGGCCTCCACCAAGGTTGATTTTCCACTCTGAGCTGTTAGTTCCTGAATGGTACGTTCCATGTTAGCTCCTGAATGGCATCAGCTCTGATGTGGGGGGCAGGGGTCAGCTCTAAAAGATTACTGCATCAAATATAGAAGATGTTCATACAGTATTAAAAGAAAACAGGTCAGTTCTGCTGCCACTTGTGCTGTTTTTGATAGATGTAACTCCATTCATTTGTGTGTAGCTAATTTTGTTTTATGCCTGCACAAGTGAGAGCAGACTCAGGCCTTCCTCTTGCAGCAGCTGAAGTGAAAGACATTTCTACTTTTAAAGCTGAAAGCATTTCTTATTTCTATTTATCACATGTCACTTGGCTGCAGTGATGGTGTAAATGGCACAGAAGAATTAAATAAACAATTTATGCGCACTGCTTATGACCCTATTGCTTGCCCATCATGACAGCTGCCAGGCATTGCTGGGCAACAGAACCTAGGAAGCCTCACTGCCTGGGCAAAGACAAGGCTGGTGGTGTTCACCTATTCCATCCTAAAACTGCTAAAAGGGTGTCTTTGTTCTTTATGGATGTCTGGTTTTGCACTGCTTGTGGATGCTTAACATCTCTATGCTCTCTAGGCCTCTGTAAGATTCTATTTCCACAGTAAATGTGACTTTAGGGGGCAGGTGTTCAGTGGAACAGTCTGCTGGACACGTTCTCATGGCTGATCCCGCATCCTTGGAGTGGCGATGGACCTTCCCAGGTGAATTTGAAGGCTTTTTTGGGACACAAGATGAGACTTCTTCCCCTCTATGTCCGTTGGTGAGGTGTCTCGCAGAGATATTTTCTTCCCTCTCACAGGAAGAAATTTCCCTCCAGGCTGGAAATTTATTCCCTGTAAAATTGAACAGGAGAATAAGATTTCCAGAGAGAGCCTGTGGCTATAATAAAGGATTATTGCCAATTTATTTGGCTATGCACACAGAGCTTGGCTCTCAGGTAGAAAGTTTTGTGTGTCCTAAACTCCACAGTGGGGTGTACACGAATGCCAGTGTGCAAAGCCCTCACTGAGCAACGACCAGAGGTTTCAGGGATGCTCATCCCCAGATGAAGATATCCTTAGAGGTCCTGAGAGGCTCCACCACACAGGTTAACAAAGCAGGTCAGCATCACAATATTAACCCCAGAACACGGTGCTTTGCCTGAGTTTCCTATGCCAAGCAGCTCACCTCCCCAGCTGCCAGGCAGAGAGAGGGACCCTTCTTGGTCCCTTTCAGAGAGAGGTTGTTATGCTGATTGCATTATAGATTACAGTGCACTCCAAGTGCTAAGGGAGCCATATGACTACCACGGGCTGGGATAAATATAAAATACTATAATTTAAAGGCCCTTGTCTTTCAGTTGCTAATGGCTTAATTAAACAATAACATTTAGCAGATGTGCTTTTTCTCCTCCAGTAATTCACTCCATCTGTGTCAACATAACTAGCCCCAAATTAGTGCATCACAATGTAGATGTTAACGTCTTATTTCAGTTTTTATGTATCAATGTACATTTACATATATATTGTTTCATCTTGTGATGAGAAGATTGCCTCCTTAGAAGGAGATATTGCACACTATGGAGTTTAAAGATCCTCTCTTAGTTCATAGAGTAAGAGCAAAGAAAGCAAAAATCCAGATACAGATATATATATATAGCTATACAGATACTTTGAAATTAACTGAAAATTAGGCACATGTTATATTAGGGGTGTTACATATTGAACTGCAAGATAGCCTTGGCTCTGTGCTCTTTAGGATAGTGAGTATTTGTGACCCTTTGTTTCTGAAGTAGGTTCTCTCCTAACTTCACGTGATGGGAAAAGAAGCTTGCCTTGTTGCATGTGAAAGCAGATCTCCATCTGAACTCCTGGAGGATGTGTTGGAGGAGTGGATAACATAGACATACTTGTGGAGAGATTTGTTGTTTTATGAAATAGCTTTAATAGCATTAGAGAGGAACATAGCTCACTTGATTGATCACCCTTCGCTGTGCTAAGTGCTTTCTCAAAAGTGCTTGGGTGTCGTTGCAGACCTTGCAAACCTCCTGTGCTATGGATGCTATGCGTGGAAGCAGTCCCACTGCTGGGGGAGCACGATGAAGGCATTTGCAGGGCAATCCCTGCTGGCTCCGTGCTGCCCTGCTCCCAACTCGCACACTTCCCCTTTCCGCAGGCTGTGCTCACAGCTCTCGGACGGGACACTGCAGGGCAGAGCCTGGGACCTCCTGCACAGGCCTGTGGCAGGTCCCACCACCAGGTACTCCCAGCCACGCTGTCCCCTGGGAAGTCTGCAGGCTGTCCCAGAGCCAGCTGGGTGTACTGCAGGGCTGATGAGCAAGCACAGCGTGTTCCTGGCTGCTCCCGAGACTGGTCTTACAGGCTGTGCAAACTGCTCAACCGAATACATCTGGGTGATGCCTAGGCAAGAACATTCTCGGTCCAGATCCTTTGTTTCATTACAGTCTGAACTGCTTCTTTTTATTACTTTTCATATGAATTCTTATGAACTGACTGAGTTACTTGACTTTCCCCTAATTTAATTTTGATTAATTTAATTTTAATCAGTCTGTCTTCTCAGCATCCTATTAACCTTCCAATGAACCCTTCCTAAACAGGGATTGGTGAAGGAGGCAAGTCTACATCTGTTAAAATACTAGCCTGCTCTTTTGGACTGCAAATCATTAGACATCAAAAAAGGGTGGTTTCTTTGGCACAGCACGTGGTCAGAGGGTTGGTGACTGATGATCTAACCTTATTTTCACTGAAGACCCCAGCAAAACCAATGTAGCATCTCCCCAGATCTGCTTGGCCCAGTTCATACTGGCAGTAATATGGAAAGTGTCTAAAACTGTGTCTATCACAGGACTACAAGCCCCTGGCTTCAGAGCACCAGACTTTGGTGGTTCTGCCCTTGCCATTTTGAATCCAAGGGGACATTGCAGACCCAGACACACAGGTAGTCTCCAGTAGACATAACCTATATATCAAGATTAGAGTATATATCAAGATTAGAGTTTTATCTACCTGGTTTTTCCTCCTGTTACACTTCCCAGTTTGCCATCTTCTTAAAAATTCATTGGACTCCTAACCAAAATCAATTCCATATATATATACACACCATAAACATATCAGTGTTAACATCTGCCCAGGTAAATTTTGTTGGCAATCAACCATGAAATATTCACAGCATTTTCTTAAAAAAAGAGAGCCAAACTGTGCCAAGGTGGCAGCAGGACTCTCATCTGAGCCACCTCCAAATTTAATTTTTTTTTTTTCAAATTAAGATGGGTAGATAATAAGGGAGTTTAGCTAAGAAAAATCTGGGGGAAATGTGAATGTTTTGTATTTTTTGTGATCAGTGTGCAGTTTTTCACTCATCACCAGGAAGAAAGCGAAGTGCCTAACTGGGGGTCCTCAGCATCACAGAAGTCAATTATTGCAGCCTTTGCCACATTTTGACATGGAAAAATCCCCAGTGACTGCATCCAAGTTTTGTCTGCTCAGGACTGACATGTTGGTCACTTCAGTTATTCAGAATCTATTTCATCTTGTTAAAAATAGGTACCTAAAGAACTTGTCCATCAGCTATTAAAAGAATAGATATTTCCGAAAATCAGTGGGGCTCTGCCAGTGTTCTCTGGAAAACTTGTGTGCCATTTGGCTTACGTAAATTTGCATTCAGCCTTGCCAGGATTTCTCTCCTGAATAAGCAGCTGATGCATTTGCCACTAGGGCTGTTACATAGCCATGTACAAGAGGAAAAGGGCTTTGGATTATCACAAATAGGATGGAGAGTTCTTTACGAAACAGCCCTTTTACTAGGATGCAGTTGCAATCTGAAATGAGGCACAGAGAGATGGGTGTCTGATGCATGACAGTGCCATGGGTTGATGTACTGAGCTGTGGAGGCCTTAGCACAGGGCCCAAGAGCTGAGGGGTTGTCCCCATGGGGCTCTGCATGGGGTGCTCTGCCTGAGCCATCAGCTCAGCAGGACCACAGCACCAGGACACACCATGTGATGGAGAGAAATAGAACCACTGTGTGAGATCTGCCAGGCTTGTCCCACATTACAGCCAGGGCTCAAACATCCAACTGCAGGCACCTGCCTGCACCACAAAGCCAGCCTTAATCTCAAAAGCAAAGTCTCCCTCTGTTCACTAAGGATAGTCAGCTCTGATCCTGCTAACAGCCCGGGCTCTGACAGGTGGGCTCTGGTGGCATCAGCAGTGGGCCGAGGGTGTCACAACCCTCTTGTTTCCCCATGCCAGGGTACTCCCAAGCTTGACCAGGCAATGTTCAAGGGCAGGTCCTTAACCCTCTTCCAGTAATGCTGGCAAAACATGCGGCTCATGACATCTCTCCCTGGAGTCACTCCAGACTCTTGCAGCATTTTGCCCACAAGTGGGCATTTTCCAGGCAGCGGCACAGGGAATGCAGTGGAGGCACTGCACAAGAGCAGCCGTCCCTTTTGCTAGTTCCTCCTTTAAATACTTGCTCCAGTTCTCCCTACCTTTGTGATTGCTGAACTGGTTTGTGTGTAGAGATCTCCAACAGGTATCGACTGGCACAACACTGCTGTTGAAAGTTTAGAATTTGGTAAAGAAAACAGCAGTGCCAGAGCAACATCACAAGGTCAGCCCCCTCGGAAATTAGGAGCTGTTAAAAAGGACACAGGCAGTGCAATTTTAATTGAACAGTCCCTACAATACACAGACTTTAATTACTAATGTAATTGAGTGCATGTTAATAAAAATCTATTTTTTCTATGGGATTTTTGCCATCATGGGTGCATAGGATAGAAATCCTATTAGATAGCCACTACTGAATATAGTATTTTCCATTTTCCCATCTTGTCTCTCCCTTATCTTTCAGTTCAATTTCATTCTTTTCTGCTCAAGAAATCCCAGTTCTCATTCAATTCCTCATTAATCTTCCCTCCATCACTGTGTGCCTGCCACCTGCAACCTCCGTAGTCAGTCCTGATGTTGGTGGCTGCGACAAGCTTTCCTGGGTCCCTTAGGGATCAAGTGTGCCCATATCAATCTGCTCCAGATGAACTGATCTCCCTGGCTATATTGGTCACTTGGTGACTCTTTTTCCATGCACTGATCTGCCTCATCCCAACTCCCAGTGCAGCCTGTGCAGGTCAGAGCAGGGCCATGCAGTGCCAGGGGAAAAACAGGCTGGAGCCTGTAGGGATGAAGGACCTCAAAGCTCATGCTTTGCTTCAAAATGCCTTCCCCTAAAGCAAGCTTGTGTAAATTAGGAGTAAAAAAAGCACTTGTTTGCTGTCTGTGGAAGCGTCCTTCATTCAGGCAAGAGTCATCAAACCACCTTCTGTCACTGCTCACCCCTCTGGTTCAGTGAGGCAGATATTCCACGGACACGGCTCAAAGCCACTCTTACCAGTCCAGCCAGAAAACAGTGTCAAGACAACAATTTCTCAGAGGCTTATTTAAATGACAAGCAAATGACTAATCTATTATGAAGCCAAACATTCTCTTCCTCATTGTGGCTGCACCATCAGATCTCAGACGGGGACCTTCCCTCCATGTGACCGTGTGCGTGAGAACACCGTGTAACTGGGATTATTTTACTCACATACGTGCATGCCAGAGATTAATGCATGCAGCTTATACACAGCTTTTGTCTGAAAGCATACTCAGTGACAAGTCCTCCTTCTCCAAGCAGGAAAGGGTTTGGGAGGCTGTCCACTGGCTCTGCCTTTTGTAGCATGTGGTGACTCAGGACCACCTTGATCCACCATCTGCTCCCTGTCCTTGTCCCTTCACATGGTTGCTCTGAGCATCCTTTTAACCTGTGTTTGTCAGCACTGTGAGAGCAGGGAGTTCTGACAAAACTGTGCCCCTGCTTTCCACCCCAGTATTCATACTGGGTCCTGGGGATATCCAGGTGGAGACCCCGAGCCAGGCAGTGGCACTGAGTAGGAAAGTAGCATGAGACCAGGGGAGGGTGAAATTAACGGGGAATTCCTCTGTATTGCTTAAGTTCTTACATGCCTCTGAACCGTATTCTTAACATATGGTCTTGTTTTCCAAAGGCTTATACCTAGCCCAAATTTGAGAAGATTTTCACAGGAACAGCAGAAGGCACACCCCAAAGGTCTCTTGCACCTGCCAAATTTCACAACTCTGCTCCAAACCATGGAAAAATAGAGCTCGTAAAGGTCACTGTTATTTTTAGCCTACTTCGTAAGGAAATACAGCTATGCAATCGCTTGCTTGCTCCCTTTGCATTCCCTGCTATTCCACTGGAATTGGCTGCCCTCAGACAATTTTGACAGAGGAAAAAAAGGCGCGAAGATATTAAATTCCTACAAGTTGCACGAAGGTAGGAGCTGAGCATAGCAGAGATCCCAATAAAAGCAGCAAACAGAGGGAAGTAGCAGGCACTCAGCCTTTACTGGATAACAGATTAAATATCCTTTCTCTGCGTTGGCAATTGGTTCCCTTGAGGATATAGGGGGTGTATTTTGTTGCAGCATATGTTAGCACCTTGTAGCCTGTGGGGCCAGAGCTGGTGGGCTCATGAGGAAGGGTCCACAGTTCTTTGTTTCCCCTGTGAGAGGCAGCAGATGTAAGAGTCCCTGTAGCAATGCCTTGAGTGCAGATTTGCAGGTGGTATTAGGGTCATCTCTCATCTGGTGTCGATGTTGCCCCAGTGTAGTCATATATTTGGGTACTTGTAAACGAAGCATCTTCTTTGATCTCTATAACCTGAGGATTCTGCTAGAATATTAGCCAATATTTAAAAAGGCATGCCTGAATAACAATTTATTTGCATCCCTCAGTGTAAATATGGGCTAATTAGTTTTTCACTTTAACTTTAATGACCTCCCATGTTTTATGTGGCATATAACATCCTGAGAGGACATAAAAGATGGCACAAAATGTGAGGCTATTAAGGCAAAGATTTATTTGTCATGTTTGAAAGAGGGATGTTTTGAGCCTGTAAGCAAATCCTCCAGAGATCCCAGGTCAGCAGCAGTCCAGAGGCCTCCAGGGATGAGCCAAGCCAGGGGCAGTGTCCCTTGTCCCCAAGGGGCAGGCTGAATGCAGGCAGCCTGCTGGGACGCCACTAGTCGAGGTGGAATATAATTGCAGTCCTACCAGAGTAGGGAGTGCACTGCCTTAAAATCAGGATTAAAGAGAGCACAGCAACCATGAGGAGTCTTTAACAGAGTAACAGGCAAGTCAACAAACAGGAAGAGGAACTCAGAAGGCATCCAAATGTTGAGGTGGTCAAGGCTAGCTGATGCATATGCCTGTGGGGCTCTTCCAGGATCTTCGAGGATACTAAATTGCAATAAGGCCCTTACTGGACTAGTTCACCTCACAAGCTGGATGTGGGCATGGGTCACCTGCCTCATCAACATCTTCTGGCCCTCAGATTTATGGGTTTATGTTTGGCTCTGCTCAGCTGAGTGTTTTTTGCTCAGGTGCAGGTGATGCTGATCTGTGCTATCCTTTCTTTGGTATTGCTGTTATCCCTCAAGGTCACAAGCATCATCGGTGGTGGTTTTCTTCTAAGTAGGTATCAAAATTATGAGCTGTAATGGACACAAAATACATGATCCCTAAAGTGGCCTGCACACAATCCACACAAGGTGATTTTTATTTACAATTTACTTTATGATGTGGACATTAGGCAGCTTGTAGTTGCTTAATTTCATTTAATATTGACAGATTGATTTCATGCCATCCTAGTTTCTAAGCCAGTGTCACGCAGTACCAAGTCCAGGGTGTTTTATCGCTTTCAGCAAAATTTATCATCTCATCAAAAGCACCCGGTTAGTTTGACAAAGTGCATTTTATATAAACCACTGTGAGCTGGCATGGTTTTTAGTGACCTCCTTTAGTTCTTAGAGCACTGTGCCAGCTGTTGCGTTATTTGGCCTGTATATTGGCCTCACTTCATTAGTTTGAATTTAACCCTGTCCTGCAATAAAACCCTGAAGCAGTTAATGTGAGAGTCATGTCAGTCAATATAAAAATTACTGGGATAATTTCTGTTCCTGAGGTTTCCTTATTTTATTCTACTCCTAATCCCAAAGTAAATGACAGATTTTAAAATATGCCCTGAAATTAAAATTCACTTTCAACTGACTTTTGGGTTAACTGAAAGGTTTTCAATATCACGATGGATCTGGAATGTTTTAACAATATCAGCCCACTTCGCTTAAACAAAGAAAATTGTAATTTTATCAAAATCAGTACATGTGTAGGGTGTGTGCTCAGTGCAGGGAAACATCAATCTCTCTGAAGGGGAAGTGGATAAAGAGAGTGACTTGGTTTTCTTCTGTTGACCTCACTTTATAACACCATTTTTTACAGCCCCAGAAAAAAGAAACCCACTTTTTAATTAGAGCTGCAGCAGTTTGTATATTTAAGTCTGGCAGCGGCAATACAGGCTCAGTGCAGGTCTCAGAGCAGTGAAGAGATCTCCACAGGGCAACATCTGCCTTCAGATATCAGCTATTCCACAAGGAAGAATAATGCTTTGGGGATCCCTGTTTTACGCTTCTTAGCCAAGGGGTGACATGCTCATTCTGCCCCTGTGGAAGTAGTGTTGGAAGATTTTTGGGCACACCCCTGGGCCAGATATACCCCTTGCCCCAAGTTCGGGTGACTTTTTGCTCAGCTTGTGGTTTGTGCCCGTGACTGCCACGTCCTCAGCGAGCAGGGATCGCCTTTTGCAATCAGATGTTATAAACGGCACGTACTTAATCAGGCTTTTTTGTGACTGTTGCCCTTATGACAGATGAAAATATCCTCTCGTCATGTATTTATTAACATTCTGTGTGTAAGTAGCACGTCTCAGTCTGCATCTTCGTTACAGCCAAAAGCAAACCCTGTTTTCTGTTTGTACTGGATAAACGAGACCTCTTAAGTAAGGGAGGCAAAATCCCTGTCTTACCGTGGAAGATTTCTGATTACTTTTTCTTGAAAGCTGCATGTATTCCTCTGAACGTCGATCATATTATCGCTCTGCCTGATAATCTGGATACTTTGTCTCCTTGACGACAGACAACATCCAGAGCAGAGTATCCCTCTGTCACCAGATGCTGCGGGAATTTGGCCGCCCCGGCGGGCAGGAGGGCTCAGCCTGCGGCGGGAGGTGAGGACCTGTTAGCAGGGTGCCTGCAAGGAGATGGAGGCAGCCAGCAGCCAGCCTGTCTTCATCCCTGCTGTGCTCTGCCCCAGGTAATTCTCAAAAGCCATGAACCACAACAGAATTAACTTTTCTGCTTTTCAGAAATGTAAAAACTCAGTGTGATGGAATAATTAATGCAGCTGATTAAAGGGGAAGATTACACATTAACAGAGGAAGATAAGCACTTAATTTCCAGCCTTATTGCATTTCAAACTTGAATATATTGGTTCCAAAGGTGGCTGCAGACTTATTTGTCTTTCTCTATATGTAAGTATGTAATATACATATGTATGATTACAATCTCCTGCCCTGCTTTAATAATATACTTAATTGCTTTCTGGCCCCACCTCAAGCTGCCTAAATTCATTTCACAGGGAAAAGATTATTTGCTGTTGGCCTATAGCAAGTAAATTGCCTGCCATCCTTAATCTGGGTGATAAAAGGTACTGCATCAGCCTGCTTGCAGTTCTGCATGTTGCATCCGCTGCCACACAAAGTATTACTGACAGCTATTTTCCTCGTGCCATCCCAGCAAATGGAGCGAGGATGTAATGTAAAATGTAAACCCCACAGACCTGCCGAGAGTTGGATTCCTCGTATTCTGTTGCTCTCACTGTGACGCTAAGTAAATTATTTGCATATGACATTTGCATTACATATTACATCTACTATGCTTTTTTAATGCCATGCATTATAATAAATGATAAATACGCTGGGGCAATACTCTGATCAGCTCACATATTGGCATATATGCATATTTACACACAAAAGCAGGCAGGCTCACGGCTGTACATTCACACATCTGCAAGCACAGAAACCGTGGCTGTGGATCACACACAAATAGGCCTTTCCACCAAGGTGCCACACAACAGGACACAAATTGAGCTAAAAATGGGAAAGACACCTAACAGACAAAGATGGGCAAGTGCTCAGGCTGGGTTTTTCCACCCAAGAAGGTGCTGCTGATATGATATTGTTCATTACAGGAGAACACCAGCAGGCAGGACTGACCAAGGACAGGGGAACATGCAGCCCTTCACTCCTGTCATTTTTCCCATGGGAGACTTTGGGCGTGTAAGAAGCCCATGGTGGTACAAACATGGCCAGGAAATTCCCGGAACATCAAGGGCGAGGCTGCAAAGACCAGAATCATGCTGCATCGTTTAGAAGTAATCCAGCATGAGGAAGGATCTCCTGAAGGGTAATCTCCTTGGGGTGCATGCTGTGCATCTGTGCCTAAGCATTTAGGCATCTGTGACTGTCTTTGGTGGAAGAACACAGGCCTTTAAAAGCTTCCAGTCTGCCTTTCTATTTTTTTAATATATATCAGGAGGAAGAGAAAGGACGTGACATTTTTTTCTCTGATAAATATCAGACACATTCCACATTCAAGTTGCCAGAAAACAAGAATAATGCCAGCAAATGTCAGTGCAAATTTTGCCATAGCCTCCTTTTGTACTAGTTTGTTCAGCCCCCATCAAGTGAACAGCCAGAAAGGGCACGGAATCATGAGAGGCAGGACTTTGTCAGGACTGGAACACAACCTGCAGCAGAGAAAACTGAATAAGATTGGTCTCCAACGTTGGCAGACACAGAGGGATATTGGATAGATTGTGAATGCGTTTGGTCCTCAAGCACCTCACAGCTGGTCCACATTCAAAGCCAGGCAGATATGAAAACATATCAGATATTGCCAGCCTGCCTGGTTTAATGATGGTAAAATATCATTTCTCACTCAAGCAGAGGGCAGGGTGGGCAGCTTCTGAAAGGCAGAAGGTAAAGGCAGTAATTAAAGAAAATTGTAAGATGCTCATGAGTTCAGGAACAGCAAGGCAAAAGGGGAAGTGGTTGCCCAGCAGGAGAGTTCTCCCTCTGCTCCTCCTGAGAGGGAAGAGATGCATCCACCCCCTCCAGCTTGTTTTATCTGCCTGAGAGAGACATCCTTTGCTCAGGATGTGAAGTAAGACATTTCCTCGGTGGTTGTTTCTGAGCCTCCCTCTAGTGAGGGCTCTGTGTTTGCTTTCTGGGTACTTGGAACTAAGACTGAAATTGAGAAATCGAGGCAGTCGTGCTGCCTATTCTTCACTTGTGCTAGTTTCCAAGATGGATCAAGTGATTCCTGCCATTATTCCATCATGTCAGGAGCTGAACTCGAAATCTGGAGCTGCCAGTGTCCAGTCATGTCCAGCAGCATCATCCCCATGGCTGAGCATGTATCCAGGGGACAGTGGTGAAGTTTTCCATGTAAAAGACAACGATGTGCATGACATGATGGCCTCAGACAGATCATCCCAATGATGTGGCTCCTCCACCTGTACCTCCATTGATTCATTGTGAGATGCCTCAGGTACATCAACATGGCTAATGCTGCACTGCTGGGGGGAAAAAAAGGCAGACAGAAATAGGGAACAGCTTCTGTGGGAGGATGGGCTGGACAGACTGCAAGTGAGATGGGTGCAGGGCAAGGGTGAGCATGCAGGAGGTCCATGAAAGAAAGGGAAACAGAAAGAAACTCATTCCTTCTCACCAAGCTTGAAATAATAATGAAAATTTATTAGGGAGCATGTTTAAAAGAAGTGGGAGGAAACAGTGGTTCAGCGCTTCACTGCCATTTGAGGCTGTTACAGAATGGTGTAGGTGCTGGGAGCTTTGTCAAGGGTCAGAAAGCAGCTATACAAATTTAAGTAACTAAAATCCTTCAAGGGCCTCTAAACTCAAGGATGTCATCTCAAGCAGATGATGTCCACGAGCCACTGGGTGGAATTTCTGTGGGACAGATTCATTGTATGCTTGTGCTTTCCTCATGTCCTCCCTAGAGATCTCCTCCAGCTCCTGGGCAGGGACTGGCAGTGGCTGGCTGCCCAGGATGGCTGCTTTCTCTCCTTGCAGCCTGATGTACTGTATTGACATTCCTGCTGAGTGAATCACCTCGGCTGGATTTCCCTCTTGGGATTAGACATGGGAAGGGCAGGAGCTGAAGGGACCCAAAGCACCAAGCTCAGTAAGGAAGGTCTCCTCTGAGCTACGTGTCCCACTCTTCAGGGAGCTCTGAGTGTATCTCCATCCATGCTGCACATGGAGGCTGCAGCCTTCTAATGATATTCCAGAACGTGCTGCACACATTTGTCACAGGGCTCCTGACCTGCCCTCGCCCCTTTTTCCCACTTCAGGAGAACAGTAGCCTCAGTTTTACAAAGAAATATTTTGCTACTTGTGAATATCATGAGCAGTGATTAATGGTGGATTTTAAAAAAACCCAACCACATACCAAATTAAATGCACATTTCTGATTCCTCATCTGGCACCTTTCAATGCCATTTAATTGTGTAGCTTGATGACACATAAAACATCTTTCATGAATATTTTCTGGCATTGCCACAGCTCCCCATTCCTGTAGCTCTGGGCTAAGGAGCACCAGGTCTACAAGGAACCCTACGCTCGACTAAGCTCACTGGGACAGAAAAATAGAAAATTTTGTGGCTTGGTGTTCAGATCTGCTGCCCCCTAACAGCAAGGAATCTTGTTTTAATTTTAGAGGTGCAAATTAAACCATATGGGAACACACCGTGAACAAAACCTAAACAACACAGGTGAAAATCCTGAAAATTAAAGTGTTAGGAAAGGCAAGGCAAGGCGGGCTCTACTGCCTGAGAAGAGGCTACCAAGAGAATATGCTGCAAAGAGCAAACCCTGGAGCCTGCTCGCTGGGGGAGGTCCCTGAGGGTGCTTGCCTGGGGACCAGCTGGCTCATCCGGTTCCCAGTGGCTTTAATTGTGCTTCATCTTGGATTTTCATCCTTCCTCCCCCTCTTTCTCACAAAGCAAGTCCAGCAGAACACGTAAGGGGTCACGAGGAGAGGCACATTGCCTTAGCAAGCCCTCGGGGATCCCTCGGGGAGCAGAGACAGACCAGTGAATCTCTGGGCTTTACTCTTTATCTTTCCAGGTACAGCAGCTATGTCTGGCCACAGGGCTGGCCAAGCCCACCTTTTCAAAATCCCTCTGGAAAGGTAAAGGTGCTGCACTGCATAGCCCTTGCCCAGGGCTTGTGGGGTCTGGCTGTTGGCTCCATGTTCAGGCTGGCAGAGCCAGGGGGAATTGGGAGCTGCTGGAGGGGCCATGCACACTCCCAGTAAGCAGAGGAGGCCCCAAGGATGCTCATTCCTCCCTCCCCAGTCTGCAGGGGAGGTGGGCTGAGGTGTGCTCCTCTATGGTCACACCATCCCCGCTGTCACGCTTGTCCTTGACTCGGACCCCTCCGAACCTCCCCTGGGAGGAGGCTGGGAATGCTGGGCTCATCACTGGCCAATCCATTCGGGGTAATTGTGATAGTCCTGTGCAGAGGCCATGGCCAAAGGGGAGGTGAAAGGGGACAGATTTATCCTCACCAACTTCACTGAGCACACAGGAGGCTTGGGGGCTGCTGGCAAGGCAGCTGTGCTTGAAGCACGCCAAGAGGCGCTGGGCTCCAGCTTTGAAGGGAGGAACATCTGCACCACGGGGCTCAGCTTCAAGTTTAAAATCTTTAAATCCAAGCAAAGCATCTTTTCCTTTGGTTTCTGTTGGAGATGGGCTCACACTGAATCTCTGGGTGCATACTCTATCTCAAACTAGATATGAAATGCAAATCTGGAGTTCCCAGGCTTCAGCATTACCTGGGACTGCAGCAGCATCCCAGACTCAGGCATCAGCAATGCTGGGAGTGCCTGGAGCTGGAGCTGGTGAGCTGCTTACATCTTGGGTCTCTTTTCTTAATTTATTCTCAATGAGAGCTGGAGTTGCCTGTGTATGTAAATCACTCTGTTTATCATAGTTTTACTACAGCACCATCTGTTTTCATGGGATTTTGTGGCCATAAAGATAGTTAGATAGTTGTTGACATGAGAGTGTGCGTGTGTGTGTGTGTGTGTGTGTGTGCAGGGGTCAGGGATCCACAGCTCTCTGCAGGCAGCAACCCCATTGTAGACAATATAATGATCTAAGAAACTCTGAATTTGGAGGCAATGCACATTCACAGGTGAGCAGAGCAGGTGACAGACCTGATTTTTCTGAAGAAAGTGACTGGAGTTTTTGTTAAAAGGAATATCTGTTTCCAGACATCCTTTGCTCATAATGAAACCACATTCTGCAGTGTCTGTAGCCTGGTGATGGGGATTTTTCTGCCCTGAAAGCCTTCTATTTTAATGCCTTTTAAAGTTACTAGCATAAAAGAAGGGATGGTTATTCGTTCCTGCAGTTCAGAACAGCATTTTTTTTTTTTTTGCTGCAGCCCAGGCAAGCAGGTTTCTCTTCCTGAAATGGGCATTTGAAACAGGGTTGGAGCAGCAGCAGGCAACTGGCAAAAACATTGGGTGCACCCAGCTGAGCAAAACATGGCAATATCAGCCCTGGTGACATGAGTGAGCTCTGGACTCTGGAGACAAAGCACAAAACCCTAATGTTGGAAATAAGCTTGAGAAGAGTGAAGAAGTAAATCTGTAAGAAGAGCAAGGCTTTGTATATCCAACAGAAATAACATTTCAGACCTGCAATAACACATACCTTTAAACTGAGCGGTGTTCAAGCTACTAATATATCTCGTTGTCATGTTTCTTCTAGGTTTTCTTTGTGCTGAAGGGATGCTGTCAGAGGGCCTAAGCCAGAACCTTCAGGTTTATAAAACAAAATTAATTTATTGTTTTTATAATTTCAATAAGAGAATGTGTCCATTGCTAGTTTAAATATTGCTTGTGTATTTCCTGGCTAGTCTTGGGAAGAGAAACAAAGCAGAGCTCTCTGACGCAGAAGGAGCAAAGAACATCAATGACAAATGCATGTCCTTGTCCCAATGAAGCAGGACATGAAGCACGAGGCCACTGCCTGAGTCCTGGAATGTGCTGGAACAAAAGCACTCCCAGGCCTGAAGGTCAGCTCAGGTGACAAGAGAAAAGCAGTTAAGGGGCTTTCATCTCCTCCACAGTTTCAGCAGGAGGTCTCAGTGTTCAATAATATTCTACATATCTCAAAATACAACTGCCCTGTTGAGGAAGACCAGGGTTATTTTTAGGTCTTTGGGATTGTTTTTTTGTACCCAAAGGTTCTCTCCAGGACTACAAAAAGAAGGTCAGCTGGAAAGCTTGGGGTTTAAGTTTGTTTTGGATGGCCAGTGCTTCCTGGAGAGCTGTGGAGGATATGCCCCAGCCCCTGGTCCCCCAGCCCCTGGCACCAGCAGCAGGGCTGTTGGCTGTGCAGGCACCCCACATTGCAGGGACTTTGCAGGTCCAGGTTTGGAGAGGGAGCCTTGGAGCACTGTACTGCAGGTACCTGCCCGGCAGCCCCACCAGCTGGGCTACGATTTCAGATGGTGAGCTGCCGCTTTTCTGCTTCCCAAAAGGACCAGGATGGAAACATCTGGGTCTCATCTTCTGGTGGGGGAGTTGCTGTTTTCATTATGCTCCACACTAGTGCTGTGTTGGAGGCGTGGAGCCTCTCATGGGGGCTGGAGCGTGCCATGCCCTGTGTCAGGATGGGTGCACAGAAAGCTGTGTTTCCCATATGAACAAGACACAGAGAGTATTTACAGCCTTTTGAAGAGATTCCAAAGAATTTTGTGATGATGTTAAAAATCTTTGAATCAGATCTGGACCTCTGAAAAGCCAGGTGCTACCCCTGGCAGTGCTTGTGATGTCAGTGCAGAAATCACTTGCTAAAGATTTACAGCTGAGTTGTGAGAAGATAAAACCAGACTATGGTGATGGTCTCTTCTGGCCTGAACATGGATGGGTCAGGAAGGGGGCTAGACAGAGCCTAGCTTGGTCAAACCAGAGCACTGGGAAGGCTGTCCCACACTGCAAGGTAGAAACAAAGCTGTCCCTAAATCAGCACCTCCTCCTGAGGAGGAGGACCCTCCATCAGCTCTGGCATCTGGATGGGGATTTGCAGAGGACACTGGACACAGGGGCTGTGGGATGCCATGCAGTGTGGCCCTCCCTGGCTGAGCTCAGAGACATGCTTTGCCTGTCCTGCTTGGCCAGGCCGGGTCATGCAAGGAGACGGGCGGGAGGGAGGAGCTCCAGAAGTCCACTGCAGTGGCCCTGCTTTTCCAGCCAATTAATAATGAACCACATTTAAGCAGGCTGCAAAACAAAGGTTAAAGCTTTGCTAGAGGAGGAAAACACAGCAGGAGCAGGTGGCAAGTACTCTCAGTTATGCTGGCCCACAAGCAGATGGTACAGAAAAACAGGCTCTGCATTCATGAATTCTTGGTTTATTTAAAGTAGGAGACAAAAAGCACTGTGGGAAATTGACCTGAGGTGCATGCCCAGAGTTGGGATTTTCCCCTATGTGTGTCTGTGGGGCTGCTCTAGGTTGTCACGTCCAGTGTGATGCAAGTTCCATCTCCATATTTGTCCCATGGGGAGATGAGCCCTGTCCTGGTTGGGTGTTAGACCTCCTGCTTCATAGTTACTACTGCCAAAGACAAGTGGAATGTGTGTTACAAAAGAGAACCATTTCTAGACCAGGCAGCCAACTGCTGGCCACCTCCCCGTTATCTCTAGAGACACAGGTGGAGGAACTCTGAACCCTTCCCTGACATCCATAGCAGGCAGTGGGAAGGCAAAGAGGACTTTTCACCTTTAAACTTTTCCATGGAGTGTGCCCGGGTGATCTGAAGCAGCAAAAGCTATTCCCAGCATGAGGTGGTTGAGGATGGTGCCAGCATCACTCCCTAGCAGCCCATAGCTGGTATAGCTTGGCCATGTGGGGAGTTTGCTGCTCCAGTCTCGGCTCCTGCAGTGGGCATCCCGCCCTGTGCTCCTCCTCACAGCGGCTGTTTTGTCTACAGGCTAATATTTTCCATTTAGTGCATCCAAAAAAAATACAGCCCAGCTGGGCTGGAGAGTTCTCTGAACCTTGCCACCCCTGGGCTGCAAACATCCCCCCGTGCGGCAGAGACCTGCAGCCAGGGCTCTGCACATCCCACCACCCCAAGAGATCCCACAGCTGGTGACGGGGTTTTTTGCCACCTGTCACCCCCTAATGCTGGCTCCTCTGAGTGGCTGGATGCTGGGAAGAAAGGACTGCACTTTGCCCTTGTCCAGGCTCACGGCTGAGATCTGGGATGATGCCCCAGCTAACCATGGAGCTGCCAGGTCTCGGCACTGGCAACCAGGGAAGGCAGCAAAGGATGTGGTTGCCATCCATCCCATGTGTTAAGGTACAAATCATCTGGCTGGGGTTGTGTGCCTCTCTTTGAAATGGTTGATGGACAGGGAACGATGTAATCTGAGGCTGGCTCCAGGCTGTTTTGCCTCCTCAGGGCTCTATCCCATGGTGTATTTTCAGCAAGCATGGTTTAGCACACAGGAAGGTTTCCCAACAGGCTCCCCCCACCCCTGCCTCAGATGGGAGGAATGGCTCGAGGTGGTAGAGATGATCTTGCTGAGTGGGAATGCTGCAGAGCACAGCAAGCAGTTTAATGAGCTACCTGTCCCTCACAGTGAGCTCAGGAGCAGCTCCCCAAACTGGCAGGCAGGGGGAAGCATGGGGTGGAGAGTGCAGACCCCCAGGGCACATCTGCCTCGGCTATGGCACAGCGCCGCTGGGGCTGCTGCATGACGGCACTGCACTTGTGCTGACCCAGCAGCAGGGCTGGTGACCAGCCAGAGGAAAAGGCTGGGAAACTCATGCCCCCACAATGTTCTGAGAAAAAGAGAGGAGGAAGAAAACTGAACATGTGCCAGGGAAGCAAAAACTACAGTGGGGAGGCATGCTTGTACAAATAAAACTAATTGCCCGGCCTTGCAGTGACTCTGGTTTTGCTGTTCCGTTCCAGGTTCTGCCTATCCCAGGTTGCAGGTGCAACACAGCTTCCTGCAAAAAGCCACAGAGCAGACCAGCAGCAATGGAAGAAACTTCACCAAATGCCTCTCCCATGCCTCTGGAAGAGTTGCATGACACAACCTTGACACAGGCAGCAAAGACCTTGCGGCACAGCTGGGAAGCTGGCAAGCACAGCAGCAGCACCTGCTCCTCCCCAAAGGCTCACGTAGAAATTCCAGCCCTGATTCTGCACAGGATGTGAGGGATCCTGACTGACACACCTTGCATAACCGTGACTGGGAAATCGGCCCATCATGCAAGGGAAAGCACAGCACAAACAGAGATGGAGGCTGAAAACAAGGAGCTGGGATCGTTTTTCCAGCTAGCTGTAGGAGTGACTCGCAAATCCATTCCGAAGGCCGGTGGTGTTTAATGCATGCCTTAATGATCTGGAAAACAGGTGAGCAGTGAGGTGGCAAATCTGCAGATGGCCCCAAATTGTCACAGTTGCTTGGGATGAGACTGCAAAGAGCATTTCTGTGGCAAGTCCCCAGCCCAGGACCTTGACCCCCGATTTGGGATGGGACTGGAGGGGTCCCACCCATTTGAGGCTCACTGCTTGGCACCCTCTGGATCCTGGCTACAGCACACAAGGCATCAGGGCTTCATATCCTCACAGACGGCCATGAAAAGCCATGTCTTTCAGACGGCTTCCAAAATAAAGCCTGTGAAAGCAAATTTTGGAGTCACCTACCAGCCAGAGAGCGTGCACCCTGGGGGTCAGTGCAAGCAGTGTGAGAGGCAGCTGTGCAGGCAGACAGGGAAGAGATGGGGAAGGTTTTCTTGAGGCAGGGCCTCTCAAACTGAGGTCTGAACGAGGGGGGCTCCATGCTCTTATTTCCTTAATTCTGCCCCAATAAATCTGCCCCTCACTCAACAAAACCATAAAAGGCTGCTGCTCTCTCTCTTTTTTTTTTTTTCCTTAAAAAAAAAAAAAAAAAAAAAAAAAAAAAAAAAAAAAAAAGAGAGAGAGAGTGAGAGAAAGAGAGAGAGAGAGAGAGAGAGAGGGAAAGGGGCATCTACTGCATCCATGAACAGGCTTAAATGAGCAACACAGAACAAAACACCAACATCCCCAAATTTCCTAAAGACCTTGGTCAACCTGCCCTAAGTTCAGGACCTGACTGACCTGAAAGGTGGGGAATTTACCAACTGAAATGCCAATTTCAATGGCCTTAAATATGACCTCAGCAGCACATGAGCCCAATGGACCAGGGTATTTTATACAGCACTCTGGATAGCTGTGGAAAACGCTAAAACTGGATCTCACTGCACTTTCAACTCACTTAAAGATGTTACAGTGTGTGAGCTAAGAAGCTGTGCTGAATCAAACCTGAGAAAAGCAGGCTGTAATGCCATGGTCGGTGTGTTAGACAGTGTTATCTTGTACATGGTGGGGAGCTGTCAAAACTCAGGAAGATGAATTGTGTCTAACTTCAAAAAGCATGCCTCACCTTCACATTTTCACATATATAATAGTGTTGTGGCAGCAGCAGTGAAGTGATAAAGCCAAGTCTCGAGGTAGCTTACCAGGAATGAATAAATCTTCATAATTGACAGGCTGTAATAATAATAAATACTTGAAGAGTTTATTTCTCCCTCCATCCAGCTAGAAAATGACTACATGGGAATCCTTGCCAGCAATTGGGGCTCTTCTAAATAATTACCAAGTCAATTCACAACCTCTGCCAGCTCCAGCATCTCAATAATTAAAAAGGTACCACTTGTAGCTAATGGTAAAGAGAACAGATGTTTCCCTCAGAAGATTTTTTTCCTTCTTCTTTCTCAGTGTTTCCACTGCCTTAAGCCATCCTGTGCCTGAGTATCTCCCAGTTATGCTGGCACACCCCTTCCAGCAGGCTGCAGAGGCAAAGCCCTGCACCCTGGAGCATGTGAGGGACAACCTGGAGAAGCAAAGCTGGGTTTGTTGCACTGAAGGTGATCACTGTTGTTGACTGCAGGGCGAAGCAGTGGCATGTTCTCAGGAAGTTGGCTTAATGCCCTTATGCATTTTCCTGCTGGCGCCCACCACTTGAATGCCAGGCAGGATGAAACACACAGCCACGTGCCTGGGCTGGCCAGGGGAGGAACCTTCAATGCCTTCCCCATCTCGGTGTGGAGGCAGTTCTTATACAAAATGGTGATTTGTTGTCTGCTAAAGGTTTGTACCCTGCCCTTGGCCCTGCCACTGGACTGCACTGTGCACAGCCTCCACATTCTCCAAGAGTGAATTTTGAGGGTTGTTCTTCCAGGCATGAAATCATCTGTTCAATGGTGCTGTTTTGCTTTCCTCTGACATTACAGTTCTTCTGTGGTGTGTCACAACGGAACATGAAATAAAGATGCTTGACTCCAGTCAGAAGGCAGTAGAAATCAGAAGGCTTTATTTACAATTCATTCAGCCCTTTTACAACATGCTACACTAAAAATACACACTATTGGTCCATAGGGTTGACACATCTCCCATTGGCTAAGAAACAGAAGTAGAACACAACACCTGTTGTTATGGGAAAGGAATATTGTTTACACAAATTTGTTTTAGGAAAAAACCCAAAAACTGTTGAAAAGTTCCCCTTGAGAAGAGCTAGCTCTTCTCAAGCTCAGAAAATACTGAGCCCACAGTGGCCCAGTTCACTTTGCTTGCTATTACAACCACACAGTATGTTATGAGCACTCAAAAAATGCTTCAGTCGTCCTGAGGTCATGTGTGAAACAGGAAAACATAATTTTTTGCTTGTTTGGAGGTTAAAAGATGCTTAATCTAGAACAGAAGCTCAAAAGGCAGCATTCATCTTTGCTGCTTAAAATTTGTGTTTTATTCTGTGAAATTGTATTGTTGCTGTTTGCTAGAATTTGATGTAGTAAACATGACCTACATCTGGAATGCTGCAGGTCATTAAAGGGTTCTGGCAACAAAACTGCAAGCATGTCCCACCTTTAGAAGGTTTCTTTCCACCCAAAGTTTAAAGTTTGATAGGTTAAAGTGAAGATAACCAGTAGTATTCTGGACTTGCACAGAAGATAAAGAGAGTTGCTGGGTTAGGTCTCTGCAAAGCTCAGTCCTTGTGTATCTGACAGCAGGATGGTAGTGTTGTGGACAGTTTTACACTTGGTAGAACTCTTGGTGCCTCTGATCTCTGCATTCTTGCACAGCTCACAGGATAAAAGTGGGTTATCTGCACTCCTTCTGAGCACAAATATAAGTAGGTTCAAATTTAAGCTGTCATAAGTTAGTCTTGAGTAGTTAAGTAGTCTGGAGTAGTTAAGGCATATAAGGAGATGGTCTGGCTAATGTGAGCTTCTACAACTTTTCACTCCACATCCCAGACATGCATTTATAGAGAGGCAGACAGGGGAGATGAAGGCACAAATGAAGCCCAGCATCTAAAAGCCCATAAAGCCAGACCCATAAAGCCCGTCATGAACCTCCTGGTACAAACGCTGCTGTCCATAGGTGAAAGCAGCAGACCTGCAAGGATTTCACCCAAAGATCCCTTGGAAAGTAGGCAAACTATAGGCAGCTACAGCCAAAACCCTGTGCTGCTCTGAGCACACAATTGCTCAAGGTTCTCTTGGGGTGGGCAGTGATCAAAGAGACAGCAGTGGCAGCCAGTGACCCCCCTCAGGCCACAAGCAGTGACCAGACACGGCGAGAAGCTACAGCAGAAAGACAGTAATTGGCAATGTGCAGAGGATGGAAGGGGGCAATGGGCCCAAGGAGTCGGAAGGGGGGCACATTGTCCTCTCCCCCTATGGTGGCTGGCCACCAGCTCCACAGATAATCAGCAGTGCCCATGTTGGGCTGTCTGGCTGTGTGGCATGAGGGGTACCAGGGCTGGGGAGCAACCCCACTGCCTAGCCCCAGCCTATGGCAGAGGAACACTGAGTGGCCCCAGGACCCTCATGCACAGCTTGTGAGACCTGACAGCTTAGCAGAGCTTCCCTTCGCAGACCCTGGCCTGATAAGGTCCTGTTTGACCTCCAGGTAAAACTGTAGAGACATTTGCATCCTTCCTAAAGAAATCAGGGCTGGGTGAAGCAGAAATATCCTCATTTCCCTTTCATTGTCCAAATATCCTTTGCCCTGGAGTGGCTGAACAACTTCTGCCTGCCGGGACAGCTGGACAATATCCATCAGCCTGCCTTGTAAGAAGTATTTCTAAAAGCAGACATGTGACATAGGTGCTCATATCATCTTGCAAGTCAAGAGGACTTGTACTCCTTTGAAGATTTTCAGTTCACATGAGCAAAGAACTTTAAATATTTTGAAAGGCACTGGAGAGGCACATAAATATTTGGTTAGGGTCCATCCTATTTTAAACAAATATAACTACCTACAGGAACCCTCAAAGATGCTCACATCACGCCAAAGATCATGGTGGGCAGGTGTCTCCTCCGAAGGTTGCTTGTTTGATCTGTTCACTGTTCTCATCTCTCTTCCCTCCTACTCTTTGGCTCCTGCAGAGAAAAGTGGTGACATGATTTATAGATGTATTCTGAGGCATTTGAATACCTTATTCCTGCAACCTGCTCTGACAACTGCTGTGCCGAGGGCTCCCAGAACAAAGGCTTGGGACGAATGATTCCTTGTCTTCACTCACAAGAAAGGTTTAAAAAAGAATCACCTCCTTCTTCTATTATTTCCTTGTCTTGTTATTTTAATTTTTTCCCCTGTGCAGACAGCAACATTAAGCCCACTAGAGAATGAATGAATATCAATTAGACAGGGCAAAGATGGAATATGCAGCAGCTCTCTTCCCAAACTTATAATGAAGATGCCTACAGGGAGGCGGTATTGCAGCAGATAACACACACACTCTCACACCCACTGTTTTTGGGAAACATCCACATTTACTGGAAAACATCTCATAAGTGGGCAAGCTTCCAATTGTCTGCTCAAGTTCATGGTGCACCCACTCTTCTAGCAATTTCATATAGGAATTGCCTCCTTCCAATTACAAATGGAGGTGCAGCCAGAGCCCAGAGATGCAACAGGCTGGGAACACTAGACAGTTAGATACAGGCTTTACTGTAAATTCTCACATCAAGGACTGTTTCTAATCATAAATTACATTGCTCAGGAATTAAATTAATTGATTCATTGCTGGCAGTGAAAACGAAAGATGCATTTCTAACAGAAAACAGAGAGTTAGAGACAGTGTCTGCTGCATCAGCTAAGTCCTCCCTTCAAAACTTCCAGAGTCCAGCCTTTTGCCCAGGGTGCCATTGAGCAGCATCCCCTCCTGTTGCAGCTGTGGGGATGCCCTCATAGCTCTCTGGTCTTATTTAAACTCAGAAGGGAACAGAGGCTTTTAGTGAGTAAGGCATTCAAGTCCAAAGTTGGTTCACAAAACTGCTATCTGCAGCAGGAGCTACCCAAATGATTTCTAAGCACCCCTAGATCCTTCCTTTCCACAGGCCCTCAATACAGGGGAACAACAGCTGGGTGTTACAGGGCATGTTTCCCTTACAAGGCTGCCCAGGCAGTATCTAGTCCTGGTGACTTCCACGGCCTTGGGTAGAGGAGAAGCAGCAAAGGCCCTGCAAGGGGTAGACTAGAAAGCAGCATTTTCCATGAAGCTGTAAGCAAACAACCCTGACCCTGCCCTCCCTCTGCCAAAACAGTCCCAAAAATAGTCGGCTTTTAAAGGAAATTTTAGTTAAAGGCCAGTTGATAGCACAGGTTTTTGAAAAATTTGAGTGATAAGCTTTTCTTCTTTCTGAACTGCGCAATCACTGGAGAGCTAAGAAATGTTTTGTTGGGGTTTTATTTTATATGATAAAAAACTCAATGCTGCCCTCTGTCAGAAATGCAGCAGTATTGGTCTTCAGCTGCTTGTCCTTAATTAACAAGTACTGTGTGTTCTTTCCATGGCACAGCCTTTGACCATAAATCCCCCTCATCCCATCTGAGCAGGAAGGTGATCCGATTGCCGCCTGCTGCTCCGTTTGGTGCTAAACATCTGACGGTGATAAATAATGCACCTCAACGGCTCAGCTATTTACAGAGATGGCTCAGCTAAGGATGACTTCATGAAAAGAAGATCTATTACTGCCCAGGTAGGAAAAAAAAAAAAGAAATAGTGCAGTTACTGCTTGTGTTTAGTGCATTTTAAGTGGAAGAATACATGGGTGCTCTGTTAAACGCTCATTAATGTATGGTGTAAGGTGACTTCCCAGTTCATGAAGGCCAAGTTGAAGACAAGCCCTTCAGGTATACTGGGAGAAAAACACCCCTACAGTCTGGCACTGCCCCTTGCTGTGGTGGCTGTAAAATGTGTGTATGGTCTGTGTCGCCTGCCCAGGGCACAGGGCTTGTGCTGCTGGACCTCTCCCCAGGGGTGGGTTTAACACACCAGGAGAAGTGATTGCTCAAAAGGGATAAATCACAGCTCTTAGCTATGTACCTTGTCAAATAAAAGGCAGAGTTGTTTGGTCCCAGCACACCGTGCTGTAGCAGAGCAATCTAAAAAGATTGTGTGACAGGGGACACTGCCCGGCTAAGCCCTCTCTCAGCAGGGGCTGGTGAGATTTACACACTGCAGACTTACAGAGTGCTGCCTGTAGCTCCCAGTGAGTGGGATATATGTGCTGGGCAGCCCACAGCTTCCCCTCCTGAACACCAAGCCAGCGTTTCTATGGCCCCATGTCCCACAGGCCTGTGAGTGTCTCCAGAGTGCCTGACAGCCGTGGTGGGGACCAAATTGCCCACTGAGGGGGTGGTAAGAGCCTTCCTTGTCCTTACACCCCATCGTGTGTCACCGTTGCACTGCTGCTGGGGTCACCACCATGCAGTCCTTGCACCTCCCTGAGAGGAGACGTGGTGGAGCCCACCTTGAGCTCAGCCACCCTGCAGCCAAAGCAGGGCTGCCCTCAAAGACTACTTTGGACAGGATGGCCACACTCTCCAGTGTGGTTTGGCAAGGCCAGCAGCCAAAGGAAGGATATCTGCACTAGTAAAACACTGTGTTTGGTGAGTAGCCATAAGCACAAAGCACCAGGTTGCACTGCTTTTCAGACAAGTGTTGTCCTTGAGAAGGTGCAGAGGTCTGGGATGAATTTTCCTGACTGAAAACAGCAAAGATATCACTCAGTTTCACAATGAGTCACTGAAACTCGAGAAAGGCAATTCACCAGGGAAATCAGAAGGAGTAATTAAGAGAACATAGTAATTAAAAATGTATCCTAAGAGATCCTGTACGTGACATCCACACCAGACGGGAAGCATGCCTTTATCCACCCCAGGTTACACCAAGTCTGGGGAAAGCTGCAGCCACAAAGTCACCATGGTTACAGATGCACAAAACTGAGAGTGATGAGATGTCCTGCTCTGACACAGCCACAGCGTTCATTTTCAAGCTGCAACTATTTAAGTGACCCTGGACTGTGCAATTTTGAAAGAAAGAACCACAGAAAGTCCTAATATATTTATGAATATGAAGGTAGACAGATTAGAGATTTTAATACATGCACACTGTTCAGGGTGTGCAGAGGAATATATAATATGTTATTGGACTGTAAATTGAGGCACTTATTATGCAGCTCTCATTTTGTGTCCAAAACTTCTGCTTAGATTTGTTTATATCACCTTCTGTCCTAGAGATGCCTGCATTTAACACACTGATGTATTATGTGTCTATTTGCATGCATGCATACTAAGATGTAGTTGTAATACATCATAAGCCCTGCGTACTAATTGTCACATGCTAATGCAGCAAATTAACCATGCATTAGTTTCCATCAAAAGCAGATTTCCTTTGCATACAAGGTGCCAGATACAACTTCATGTGGCCTGATCAGAGTGGTGCATAATAACCACTTGAATACACTTTCCATGCTATTTTGCTGACATAAATCCAGTGATAAAAGCTTAAGAAGCCACCGAGGGTTTTAACTTCACAGTGTTTACTGCACATGATAAGGAAACTGGATTTTGCTGTCTGAATGTATTCCCAAGGGCACACTGATACACAGTGTTTTGGGTAGTGGTAACAGTAAAATCCAACCTCACTTTTTGGATATCTTAAGGTGTCTTGCTGTTTTTGCAAAAGCAGTCTTTGTCTGATGCTGACAGGCTGGCACAGCAAACTTAGCAGGAAGTTACTTTCACTCTAAGCAAGTTTATAGGCAGGAAGAAGCTGTTTGGAAGTACAGACTGTGTTTACAATAGGAAGTAACTCACCTAAGAGTAGCATCAAGGCCAGGCCCTGTCTCTTGCCCTGAGGCTCCCAGTCCACAGGACTATATTGACTGAGATTCTTTGCTCTGATCACCAGACAGCAAACAGCTTCTCTGTGGCTGAGGAGGCTGTTCTTCCCTCTTAGACCATGGATACATGTGTGACAAGCACATTACATACTCATCCTTGTGTTCTTTGCACAGATGTGGCTCCTAGGACGATTTAAGGCTTGCTGAAGGTGTGTGGATGGAAGTACAGCAACTTCCACTGAGCCACAGAGTCGATTGCAGCTCACAGGAAGTTTACAGGAGTGCTCTTCTGAGCCAAGGCTGGCTCTCAGTGGATATAACAGAATGGCTGTCTTTGTTCCTGGGAAGATGAGGAAACTAAGCAGCAGTCTTTTTGCTCAAATATCTGAGCTTTATTTTAATTTTAAAAATACAAGTTTGTAACTCCTAGGCTACAGATACTCAGTATAAAACGTTTTTCCTTGGAAGCTTCAGAAACGCCTGCTCTATATACGATAATGGAACATAACACAGAGCAACCCACGTTTCAAACACCAAATTGCATAAGCTGTTAGAAGTAGTGGTTCACGGGCAACGAAATTGCTGTCAGCATTTGGCTGTTAAGGATTATAACTGCTGGGCTGGTAAGAGAACTCAGGCATTACAGAAACCCTAATTATAAAGGAAGTAATTTGCCTTCCTGTACTTGCTTACCTCTTTAGTCATGTCACTGCCATCTCATCTCACTTTCCCTCCAGGTGAGGTGACCATGGTCTGTATGTAATATTGAGCATGATGTGGGTCTGAAAACATCTCGGTGTGAGCTGTGCTCACGGTGCCCCTGCAGCTCCCAAGCAGCCCATGCCCACAGCTCCTTTGGCCTAGATGAGACAGTCCATGGGCTCCTGTGGCAGCTGAAATGCCAAATTTTAACTTATAGCTATTGAGACTCCTTCACCCTAGAATACAAGATCTTCAAACCAGCCTTTTCTCAAAATATGATTTTTTTTCTGAGCAGTTACTTTCCTCTGTGCTATGCATTTAATTGTCTGAAGCCTCAAGCTGCCTGTCTGTGCTCCTCACACATGTTCTTGCTGCTTTTGTCAGCCTTACTGCCATTGCCAGCTCTTTGAGACATCTCTTTCCCCTGGAATTGTTCAAATATCAGTAGGGGGCATTATTGTCTGAGGCTGCCTAGTCTCAGAGTGGTTCCTTATTCCATTCCTTATCCTGCATGAAGACTGTCCTTGAGCAGATTGTGTGGTGACTAGAAAACTAAGACCACTTGGGTGGATAAACCTACAGGAATTAGTGATCCTAGAACCAAAGCCACAGTTGAAAGGCTTGGACTATAACTGTCATAGTCACACATTACATCTGCTATTTATTTGAAGAAATGTTCTGTAGCATAAATTTGTCCATAAGAGTCCCATCAGTAGAATCAGAAATTTTCAGCTCAGAGGGGTTTGCATGGACCTTCTTTATGAGGCAGAATATCACTATGCCTTGTAAAAGGAAACAGAAGAGCAATGCAGTCTACAAGTTAGATTCAAAGTTGGGAAGATGCCTTGAGGTTTCCACACAGAAGAGTGGTATTTTGTTATTTTGTGATTTTACTTTTATAACCGTTTATTAAAAGACCCCAGATCCCGTTCACCTCTAAATTTTCAGAATGTGTCAGCACTCCTCTGGTCAGATTTTCTTTTAATCTGGTAAAGTTGTCTTCAAACATGACCTATGGCAGTGCTCTGACATGAGCTTGTGCTTGTGCTCTGGATCCAATTCATACACGTACAGAGGAACCAGCAGAGGGATCTATGAGCTGCTAACACCCTGAAAATAAGACTTATAGAGTCTCTGTGCATACTTGGGCCTTGAGACCGCTAAAGGGAGTGAATTTCAGCTCAAAATTGGACTTCATCGTCAAGCTACAATGTGATTTTCACGCCTGGGCTTTGCTTACTAAAGATTTCTATTACAGCCCTAGGACAAAAATGCTAATCCAATAACTTTCATCTTTCCAGCATCTCTAACCCATGTCACTCCCCAGCCATATTCTGGAGTAT
Organism: Sylvia atricapilla; assembly: GCF_009819655.1. Lineage (NCBI taxonomy): Eukaryota > Metazoa > Chordata > Aves > Passeriformes > Sylviidae > Sylvia > Sylvia atricapilla. The sequence continues at coordinate 42,447,965 of NC_089140.1, forward strand.
GCTCTGGATAGAAGCATATGCTGCAAGGAAGGCTGAACAGATAGCCTGGTGCTTCTTTAAAGAGTTGTGTATTTAGTCGCTAGCCAGTATGAAAGAGTTGGATTAATTTTTATTGTGTAGCCTTCTCGGTGGAATAGCTCAGTCATTTGCCAAAAGAAAGAGCAAAAGCTCCTCCTTTCTTCCACCCTGTTGCAGTACTCAGGTGAGATCTATGAGACCTGTGCTGCCCACAGTGAAAAAATGCAGAGGATTATTCTGTCCCCTAAACTGAATGTAACTGGGGGTGCAGTTGCATCTGAGTTAGCACAGGAATTGCCACCAGGAGTAACCCCTCAGACCATCTGACCCAGTGTTCTTCACGAGAGAGTGTCAACGCCATCTGACTTGGAAAAAGAAGCAAGAAAACCTAATAGTGCTGCTACAAAGGTTAGCTTTGGTCTGGGACCATGAGGACTGGCAGCTTCTAAATGCTTTGAATAGTGCATTGCTGGTGAATATAACTCTTGGCTGCTCCAGCTCTCCATATGGCAGCAGCTTCTTTCAGACCTATAACAAAGAAAGACAATGGGGAAGACTAGGAAATACCAGAAAGCTGCAAAGAATTCACACATTTAAATCAAGCTTAAGTGAAAGGCACAATTTCCAAAGTATTGGTTTGCATATTTACTGTACTGTCTGCATCCCATACCAAGAATTATTCATTTCTGGCAGCATTTTTGCCTGTGAAACACAGTAATAGCAATTACACTCCTAAAAAATTCTAGCACTTTGCCTTAAACAGCCCAATGCCTTTTGCCAAACTCACCTGCAAGGAAGTATTTTTGAAGAAATGCTTGAGAAGTCACAACAGACATCAGGTCTGACTTAAGTGTAAGCACTTCTTCACGTGACACATCATTTTTGTGTGTGGAAAGGAAGATAAAAGCCCTTTCACCACTGGGTGCTACTCTACAAGCTAATCACTACGCTAATGTGCAGATGTTCTTTTGATACGACCTTCTTCATACTCCACACAGCGGGTTGTTTAGGTTTTCAGTGAAGAAAATGGAAAGAGACCCAGTGGGTGACTGGAGTACTGCACATTTGTTATTATCCACCTCACTCATCACAGCATCATATGAGTCGGTGGCTGTGATTTCTTTGTTTTTAACGTCTAAAGCAGTCACTCAGAGTTGCCGCTGCAGTGGCGCTGCCTGTGGAAAATTAAAGGATCGAGAAGTGAGGAGAGATTTAAAATCTACAATTTAAATCCAAGCGGCACAAGAGGAAGAGCTTAATTTTCTATATCATTGCAGGCGTGAAGCAGAAGGTGACCCCGTGGAAATCATTTTAATAATATAAATGAGATGGGATGTGTCATCTGTAAGTGAGGGAGCAGGGGGGAGGCAGCCTCAGCTCACAGGGGGCTGTAGCTGCAGGGAGAGGGAGCAGCTTCAGATGGAGATGATTTTTCTGTCAGCGCAAAGTGCGTGAGGGGAGAGCTGGGGCACGCTCACAGACAGTGGTGCTTTGAAAGAGTAGGAAAATGATCCTGTCTGAGAGATGCTCTGTCTTGCTGTGACATGAATGGAAGGAGCCAAACTCCCTGCTCAGATATGCAGGCAGATGTTATGTTTTCCACTACAAGAAAAGAAAAAGAAAAAACAAAGCCAAAAACAAAAACAAAAACAAAAACAAAAACAAAAACAAAAACAAAAACAAAAACAAAAGGAAAAGGAAAAGGAAAAGGAAAAGGAAAAGCAAAGAAGAGGAGAGGAGAGGAGAGGAGAGGAGAGGAGAGGAGAGGAGAGGAGAGGAGAGGAGAGGAGAGGAGAGGAGAGGAGAGGAGAGGAGAGGAGAGGAGAGGAGAGGAGAGGAGAGGAGAGGAGAGGAGAGGAGAGGAGAGGAGAGGAGAGGAGAGGAGAGGAGAGGAGAGGAGAGGAGAGGAGAGGAGAGGAGAGGAGAGGAGAGGAGAGGAGAGGAGAGGAGGCAGGGCAATGCAAGGGGAAAAAAAAGAGTACCTGTGTTGCTGTTGCCCTGGAGAGTTCTTTTCTGTCCTATGTATGAATTGTCCAGCAAACAGACATGCTGAATTCATGTTACATCCTTGAGGCCCTGTGCTCTCAGAGAAATGGAGAATTATTCTTTGCCTTGTTTTCATTTATTTTGCTGTGCTAGTTAAAAATTGAGCTCATAGAACATACTTCCTGGGGCAGACAGAATCCAACAAGGGAGCCAGCTTTATTATCTGGCCTGGCTCTCCCAATTCACTTCTCTGGTACCTAGGGCTGCTGCCACGGAGGGCAAAGTTCTAGTTAAGTCGTGGGAAAGTTCACTGAGACCAAACATTCCCACTTGAAAACAATGTAAGGACTGGTAGTTGGCATTGCCTTCTGGCTGGCCTGGAACAGGATCATCCTGAAAAGCAGGACAACCAGTTTCCATCCTCTATCACAGTCTGGGCCTCAGAAGAAGAGGTAAAGAGAGCATTTGCTCTCGCTAAGAAGAAAGATCTGAACCCTTTCAGGTAAGAGCCAGCTAGTCCAGACTCCTCTGCAGGTGGGAGAAGGATGGAATGACCACCATTTCCCCAGGTAGTGGGCAGTGGAGTTTATGGAGCAGAGGAATCATTGTAACTCATCCTCACTCAGATTTGGAACCAGAATGGCTGTGCATGCAGGCAAAAAAAAAAAAAAAACAAACAAATTGCTGAAAATGGAAGTAATTGTCCCAAAGGAAGACTGGGATTTCTTAGCATTAGGCTTGATGTTTCCCATTGTTTTGCAGGATGGACACAGCTCTCAAGCTACCGTCTTGGGAGGAGGGAGAATGCCTCCTTGTTTCATATGTGTGCGTCATTAAACAAAGATGACAAAAGTTAGGCTATACTACAGTGGGGAAGCTCACATCTTATAAAAAGTAGATACAAAGAGTAAGAGGCTGGACTGTTCAACCATCAGGTGAAGCAGGGATAGTTATCTTCTGTGTCCAGACCTCACACTTTGTCCAGACCTCCTAACCCTAACCCTAACCCTAACCCAGACCTCTTCTGTGTCCAGACCTCACACTTTTGCTATGGAGGTATAACACATTAAAGTGATTCCTGTCCTGTAAAATCACTTCCAAAAAATAGAATATGCTCTGCCAAAACTTTACATGAATGAAGGTCATCATAGTTCATTACAGGTGCAGAAGGGATCCAGGCAGTGATGATCTGTGGCATAAGCAGTCTTAAAGCAAAAAAAATCAAAATTCTCTCCTGTGTGAGGGCTCAGGACCAATGGCTCAGATCTCAGGATTTCAGCAGGGTGACCTGGAAGAGATGGCTGAAGAGAGGGTCTCGAAAGGACTGCTCATCTTGGTGAATTTCAGGTGTCAGCTTAAACTTCAGCATCTGAGCTAAGCAGTGACAAACTGTGCATCCCAAAATATATTCTAGCCGCAAGCTACCGGATATTTTTCAGAGAGTTACAAATGGATACTTGGGAGCCACAACACATGCTTTAAAAAAAAAAAAAAAAGGAAAGCAAATATTCTGCTAACCACAAGTTGGCAGAAAGAACTGTTAAAAATCCTGTCCCCAAAGAGCTCATGAATAAAGGAAAGAAGCTCTTTGAAAAGAGAGACAGAGCATGTGAAAGTCGAGGTGAACCACATTTTTATTTGTTATCACCAGCCTGAAGAGTTAAACACTCTTTTATTTTGTTACAAACACTTACATGTAGAAAAAAGGAAACTACTCCTCTGTGAAGCCTTTGTTTTGTTATTTTATTAAAGAACAAATTCCATTTCAAGTTACCATTTGCTGGTGTTAGTTTTTTTTTTTCTCAAACAGAAGCAGGGAAGCCCTGTGGTACTGAAACCCAGCTGATACTTTTGGCAATAACATGTAGATGGTATTTTATTTAATTTACAAAATCAGGTGCTTAAAGCTTTGCAAAGGCAGATCTGCAGCTTTAATGCATCCCCTTGTGAATGGGCTGGAATCCGCCTTTATACATGCATAGTTTATAGGAAGAGGCAGAAGGAATAGATGGGACATATTAATTAAAAACAAAAAAGCGAATTGATATATTATACCTCACTATAAAAAAAAAAAAAAGGAAGGTATGACCAGATATATCAAGCCAAGCCAAAGTTCAAAATTTATGTTGTCACAGTTTGCTGAACACACAGAGACATTGCACATTTTCAGTCATGTCTCTTACCAACAGTAATTCTCAAGGAAGCAGGACCCAGCCCTCTGTCGGAAGAATTCCTGCCAGGAAGGGTAGGAGGATGAAAGAAGTTGTGGTAGTAGGAGGCCCTCTTTATGCAGAACAGCAGGAGTGAGAGGGTAGGTCAGGGCACACAGGGCTGGGAAAGCAAGAGGCAAGAACATAATCAAATATGGGAGTAATTCTCCACAAACAGGGGTGCCAGGTACTGAAGTTGGAGGATTTGTAATGACAAGACATGGTTAGCAGGTCTCATAAACATCCTGTGTGGAAGAAGAGTGATTAAAGTGATTGCATTCCCCCTGCATCTAGAGCCCTCTCATGCCCTGCCACAGTGGCAACAGTCAGCATTGCTAATGCCACCTCCAAAAGTGCCTCTGGATGGGACATTGCTCAGTGCAGAAGAGAGATGGTCTCTTACAACTTGTGTAATGTTTCTCATGGACTCTGGGCCCATGCTCTCCTACTTTCTACTGGACAGCTCTTCACCTTAGCAGTTAAATATGTGACAGTGCTGTCACCTTAAACAGGCAGACTACGGAACACCAGAGAGCAGAGCACCATCAATTCAGTCACTGAGTGACATAAAGTACTAAGAGTGATGAATCTTTCCTACACAGACAAGAAATGATTGATTTGAATAATTGCCCAAGAATATTCACATGACACTCTAACACAGTCACTGTCATGATTACCAATGTCTCTCTTCCTCACAGCAAGTCTATAATTGGCAGGAGTATCTTAGATAATTTATACAGCAACAAGATTTTCACACTTTCCCAGTTTTGGATAGTTGCTAATATTTCATGAGACAGTCATTTTGTCATACAAGGGAGCTTTTGGCACATCTGTTGATGCCGACTGTTATTGGATTTCTCCATTTTCCTGTCTTTTTTATTCATTGTTACCAGTACCCACCTATTCCTTTCTTGTATTGTGGAGATTTATATTTAGTTGAATTTAGATTAGTGCAAGTATTTTTCTATATTTAGCAGAAGCATCTTCAAGTCCATATAGGAATTGATGTCCTGTTACAAGGAAAAATTCCTTATTGCTTAATAGCTTGCCTATATTATGCTGTTAAATAAATGAATGGCTAAATCAATCAGGTGTTTGCTTATCTAACTATCCTGCATGCTAAACTAAGCAGACCACTCCAAAAACCAAGCAGAAGCTGTCACCACTCCAGGAGGAGCTAGGAAAGAGCTACTCTTTCTGTTCCTTTGCTGTCATGCTAGTGTGGATTGCTACACGCTGCTCACTTCTGTGCTAAGTGGGATCCAACTGCTAGCAGCAGAAGCAGGGGTTGGTGCCCTGCTTGTGGAACTGGGAAGTCTTCCTGTTCTCTTAGCATCACCATGAAACTAGTGGGTAATTTTAACTGTCATCCTTAGAAGTCTTTTTTTAATCTCTCTTTGTACAAAATAGTCATGCTTGCTTACCTGTTTAACAGCACATGTGCTCATTTCACCTCATCTTACCTGCAACAAGATAAACAAAGCCTTAACCTTCTTTGGCAACACCAGCAATTACCCAGCCCTTGGGCTTAAGGAGTGAAACACTGGGATCAGAGCTGTGCTTTCAGAACACCCAGTGTCCTCACACCTCGTAGGCACAAGTCATTTCAGTGGCAGCGTTGCTCAGCAGCAGATTTATTTCTTTTTTGTACTCCTGCATGTGTTCGACATCAGTGTGTGAAAAATTGCTACTAGAGGGCAGATACTGATCATGATACAGCTATTACTGGCTGCCAGGTACTGCAGAGATTGGGGTCACTGCTTGCTTTTTCCAAAAGAGACAGTTTAATGAAATCTTGCTCTTTGGAGGCAAGAAAGCATTTATCCCCTCCAAACGAATACATAGTCCTGAGGTAAAATGACATGAATATGTATAATTTCTTTAGCGAATTACATGAATTTGTAAGAGAGGTTTGAGGCATATAGCACTTTCAAAGTCCCTCGTTCAGCTCTTTTGCATATGCTGAGCGGATGTGCAGAGAGTTCCATGGTGCCTTCAGTCCCAAATGGCTTCACTGATGTTTTTGGCTGGAATGGTTTTCCTTGCTAGGATGATTAGGCAGCAGCACACTCCACGGATGTTGCTCATTACCTCTTACAAGACTGGAATCACTGGTGCTCATCCAGTTTTTCATACTGGCTGGTTGGCCCGCAGGCTCTGCTGAGCTGTGATTATACCACAGGCAAACTGCCACATCCTTTGGGATTGTGTGTCCCACTACCCCCCTAAATGCATTTCACAAAGCTGACATTTAAAAAAATCTGAGTGGCTAAACCCCAGCAAGATTCAACCAACTGCTTGTGTAGATCCTTATTTCTGTCCTGCTGTGGAAAGGATAAGAGCACAAATGCCCACAATTTGTGCAGCACACTGAGGTAGTGAAAAGAAAGGGAGAGCAGAGGCATTGGGTAAATGGCCAAAAAAGCTGAGGCAGCTTCACACACAAACACATAACAAAGAAGCCAGTGGATCTATCAGACTTCAGCTGAACAAGGCCTGAAGTGCTGCAGTCCCATGTGCTGTTGTTCATGAGCAGGCACATCAATGACTCTGCTGGGTGGAGCCAGCTTCCAGGGTCCAGCCCTCTGGTATTTTTGCATTCAGAGAGGTTGCACATACAGAAAGAGCTATAGCCCAAGTGTAAAAGGTGATGTGAAGAGAGGACTATGAGTTGGAAATATTCCAATGTTTGTTTCAGGTTCAAGATAGAGCTCTGTCTATTGAACTGTAAAGAGTGACTCAACTGTTCTGTGAGCCTATCCTCTGCCTGTGTCTGTAAAAGCTGATTTATTCCCTGAATGGTCACATCAGAAGTGATTTGGACAATATAACTGAGTGACCCTATGTTGAAGCTCAAGTTCAGACCAGGCAGCATTTTCTTCTAGGTCCCATGTCGTACCTACCAGCCTTGTGCAGGTGTCTTGGGCAACTTAAATCGTCCAAAATTGCACTAGGCACCTATGCCACCTGAAGGGACTGTCTCTGCCATTAGCACACTCACACTGCTTCCAATAGGTATCCCCTGTAAAACCTTGCATTAAGGAAAACACATCCCTATCCTGTACAGATGATGTGCTTAAACAGATGTGAGTCTACAAACTTCTTACTCCAGGAATAACAAAGTAACTGTTTTGCATGAAAAGTTTATCAGATTATGCTATTTTTCCCACTGCAGGTTATTCTGAGGCAGACATGACAATAAATCACCACAAGCTTTTGAATATTTCATAGAAACACATTTCAGCTTATGGGTGTTCTTTTTTTCTAGAATGATTATGTCTGTGTCTTTGGCCATTCATCGTCTGTGATATGTGACTGGCCACTTGATTCAAATTACTGTAGTGGCTGGCTTTTGACTGGTTCATTAAATATTTCATAACAAGGAGGGAAAGTAGTGCTGCAGGTGATATTTACGTGAATATGCAAGCAGGTATTTGTGAAATTTTAGTCAGGTTTTCTACTCACAAATGCTTTGATTTAATAATATTAATAGATATCTCTAAATATAGTCGAAATGGTGTCTTTTTATTCCAATGAAAATTCCAATGAAATAATGAAAATTATGGCGATAATGAGTATTTGGCACTGCTGTTCTAGTTAAAGGGATGTGGGTCCAACATTCTGAAGTCTCTCCACTGGACTATAACTCAGAAACTTAACAAGAAACATAGTAGATGGGATTTCTTGCAAAGGATTTAATTACTGTAATAGTTCTTGAACAAACTGAAAAACACATCTCAGAAACCTGACATTTGCCTTGTCAGTACATGGGAGCTCAACACTGGAATTCACAGAGACTGTAATGAAATTAAACTTTAAGTAGCAACAAGCATTCCTGAAAACCCTCAGTTATTGTCTGATCTCTTTAAACACAAGTTAATTCTTCAGATTATTAGCTACAAAATCTGTAAGAAAGAAAAAAGAAGCTGGAGGAAGGAGCACTAAGCTTTTAGATTTGATTTCCCCCAAATTATTAGCTTTTCAGGAGCAAACTCTTAAATGGTAAACTTTTATATTAAATTCCTGCATGCATGTTTAGCAGTTCTGTCACTCTGGGAGCATTTAGCTATGCATACAAACACCAGCTAATGTGAAAGATGCTACAAAATCTCTATCTATGTCCTTCCAATTGAGTGAGAGCTCTGTACGGGTTTGGAAATGGGAAGCTCCCATGAGAAACAAAAGCCTCAGTGAAGTGAATGACAGAAGCCCCATTGACTTTGGGAGAGGATGGGAGCAGAGGTGCTGTTACACACACGTGTCCACCTGCTCAGGCGATTCAACCTCTTGTTGCAGGCTCAGCCTGCTCTCGGTGGCTTATTCAAGCTGTAATGGTCTCTGGGTTGCTCTGGTGAAGCCTGACTGTAGCGTTTGCTACGTTTCATCACCACGTGAAAGTGACCTGCCACCACTGTCAAAATTTCCCTGGTGGGAAAGAACCTTCCCTCACTAAGGATGTGGGTGTCTGTGATCAGTCAGGTTTTCCTGGCGGATTTTGAGCCATGTACTCATCATAAGGATGGCTGCCCTCTGCTTTAGCACCTCTTTCTGAGTGGAAGAGGGCAAGGAGTGCGGGCAGCACGGAAGAAGCCTGTCAGGCAGGGGGAGCAGAGGGTGAGAAAGGGACACAGAGGGACAGGGGTAGGACAGTGTGCCGAGGTGATGGGAGGTACAGCAGAAGAGGAGGCTCAGGGGATGCTTCACTGCCCTCTGTGACCACATGAAGGGAGGTTGCACTGGGGTTGGGGGCAGGTCTCTTTTGCCATGCCTAGCATGAGAGGACTAAAGGAAATGGCCTTAAGCTGGGACACGGGAGATTCATGCAAGCTATTAGAAACAATTTTTTCACTGTCAGGGTGGTCAGGCATTTGAACAGGTTGCCCAGGGGTGTGTTGAAGTCACCGTGTCTGGAGGTTCAAGAGACACTTGGATCTGGGGCTGGGTGAGATGGTTTAGGGGTTACAGCGGTAGTGCTGGGTGGACACTTGGACGGGATGATCCGAAAGGTCTCTCCCAGCATTGATGATTCTATGATTCCATGGAGGCTGGAGGAGATTTGGGAGAAAAACGAGGCGCTGCAGGTGGGCAACGCAGACGGCTGGGAAAAGCAAAGGGCTCCAGGAAACCGATGAGTAGAGGAGGCTCTGGGCGGCCCGGGGAGAGAGCCGGGAGGGGAGCCCGCCGGGCTGCCGTGGGAGCAGGGCCGGGAGCTGCCACCGGGTGCAGGGTGTGCGCGGAACACCCCCGATATGGCCGGGGTCAGGGTGTGCACTGAACGCGGCGGCAGGAGCAGGTCCAGGCTGTGCGCTGAACGCGGCATGAGGACGGCCGCCTGGAGGGCCCCACGAACTGCAGCCCCCACAATGCCCTTCGCCCGCACTGCGCATGCGCAGCCGCCGCCTGCGGAGCGCGCCCGCCTCGTCCCGCCCGCCGCCGGGCGGGGCCACCGCGAGCGAGGAGGCGGCCGGGGCGGCGGGGCCGGGCCGGGCCGAGGGGCGGTCGCTGCCGCGGGCGGCAGGTGAGGCGGTGCGGGGCGGCCGTGGGGCGGGGGCCGGCCCGGGCTCCCGCAGGGGGCGGTTCGTGTGGGGTCGGGGCGGCCGCCCCCTCCTTCCCTATGGGACAGCGGGTGGCGGGGGAGCGGGTGCGTGTCCCTCGTGGTCGGCGGTGACCCCGCGGCGGGGACAAGCCGGCGAACCCTCCCGGAGCGGGGCTGGCGCCGCGGACACCTCTGCAGAGCGGGGCAGCGGGAGCGGTCCGGCCGCAGCGCCCGCCGTGAGGGTGAGCGGTGCCCGCTCCTGCGGGCGGCTCTTCAATTACAACTCTGCCAACCTCCCCAGAGGTCAAAGGCGCTGCGGGTCTAAAGCCTACTGGGGCACGTAAAGATGTAATTATGTTCTCCTGACGGTTTTCCTTGATGGCTGAGTGCCTCGGGACACCACCCCCTTAGCCCCCCGACACCTGTCTTCGGCTTTGAAAGCTTAGCAATGAATTTGCGAGTTTGGCCCCAGTGGATACGGATGCTGGGTTTATCGCACCCTTCGCCTTTTTAATTACTGCGTGCTGACTAAGCACGGTGGAAGTTTCTCTTGCCTGTGTCAGCTCTGGATGCATTGCACAGGCATGTTCCGAGGGTGGGCTCACCGGTGTCTGCTGGGTCCCTTTGCTTCCTTCCAGCCCCCCTCAATTAACCCTGTGTTTAAATAGGCGGTGAAGATAAAGGCTCCATGTTTGGAAAAATAAATAAACAGGAGAGGCACGTTCTTCTGTGGTGATCAGAATAAGGACTGTATCTGAACAACTGCTCAAGCCAAGGGAACACATCAGCGTTTTCACACCAGTGCCATAGTTGGGTAACTATTGACAAATGCTGACTTTTGAACGGTGACTGCTGACTTCGGTAATAAAACAGAAACGGCTCCTTTTAAGAGCAATCTCAAAACGCTTGAACTGATTGATTGGCTTGTTAACTGAAGCCTTGACTTAGCTGGGAACCAGAAGAGCTCTTATTCTCTGCAAGGACGTTCTCCCTGAAACAAATCTGACTTATGCTAAACACATCAGCTGTATGACAGGGTGTTTATTTTGCAATGTCATTTTCAAAACCGTGGTAGATACCAAATGCGTGAACTAGATACAGGAAAGCTGCCTCGCAGTCTTCTTTTCTGCCAGAGTGCATTTTGAACGGTTTATGATTGCAAGGTGGCAGTTTTACTTGGCATCTCACTTTTGTGTTTTAATTCACTGCCATCAAAGCTGGATTTCAGTTTCCAACACTTGAGAAGTGTGGCATGAAACCTGCACTCTAGGTGCCTGGGTCATGTTTTGGGACTAATTACTTAGAGCCCACTCATTATTAAGCAATCTGGAAAATGGATTGACTCTATGGAAATCTCTTTCCAGTTAAATTTCCAATCTCCTGAGTTGCATCTCGTTGTGAACTTACTGAGGTTTGCTTCAATCATCTGGAAATTGAATATTCTCATTCCCCTTTTCCCCCACCCCCCTTTCTCTTAAAAATTATTGCTTTAAAGTGTTCCATAAGTGCTGTGAGTTTAAATGTTTCCCTGTGATATCAGACCACATTCAGTTGCTGCTCCCCAGGGTTTTTAATGTATTTGGTCTGTGATCTAACATAGCAAGGTCTTTAGGAGATTTAAAGCACAGACAAGACTTAGAGATCTTCCACGAGTAAAACTGTCAAATGATCAGAGCCATGGATGACTTTTCTCAGCAGAAGAAACTGCTTTCTATTTAAAATGGCTTTTCCAGTCAGGGTGTATCTAGGCTGTGAAGGATTTTTCTAGGAAGTAGTGGGAGGCAGGAAGAATCATGAAAAAGAAGGTGGTGCAAAGAAGAGCATTAAATCACAGAGCCAGAACCAGATCAGAGGTCCTCAGCTATGCTGATAAAATTTCTTCAAGAGACAAAGAGTCTTCTCACACTGTGGGACAGTATTTTCATAGGTTATGTTCCAGGGTGGTTGCAGAATTCAGTGTTTACATTAAGAGGTAGAGGGTCTGTGGGTCCACAAAGATCAGGGAAGAGTGGGCTGGGAAGAGTCAGTGGAGTTTTTGGGAAGATGAGTGATGCTCCCCTATTTTGCTGGCTGCCTTCCTGGGGAAGCCAGCGGCTGTCCCTGAGGGATTTGGCACCATTGGCACAGAGCACTGACTGAGGGTTATTATTAGTTGGTGGTACTGGTGTGCTGGATGAAGGCATGACATGGGACCCTCTTCCTTCTTTTAGGTCTTCCTCCCCTTTCCTTCACCTTCTGTGGTAGAACGTGTTCCCTTCTTCTCTGTCAGCACTCCACCTACTCCAACACCACTTGGCCACCTTCCCTACACAAGTGTGTCTCCCTGTCCGGGAAACCAACTGGTAGGTGTGAGGGGCTAGAAGAAGGCAGGTTTCTTTCTTTGCCTTCCAAGTATGCAGATTGTGCCTGGTGGCAGGGGCAGGGGAGAGAGGGCCAGTCACACCTGGCCGTGCCAGACAGTGCCCGGCTCTGCCTGCGTTTGGCGCAGCCGAGCGGGTCATTGAGCTCAGCACGGGGGAGGCTCAGCTGCGAGTGTTCAAAGCCAATTACTGGACGCAGCCTGTGTATGACAAGCTTCAGTTTCATTAGCTGCCTCCCAGGAGTATCGAGCTGTGCGGCTCACCTTTGCAGAGATCAGAGTCTCCTCTGTGATGTTATTAGGTGTTTTTAAAAATAGCTTCATCAATCCACTTTAAAAGAGCTGGTCTGCTCTGATAACAGTGCCTGCTGGTTCTCTTCCAGATAAGGAGCTTGTCACTTTTCCTGCTGTCATACATGCAGCTTCTGCCCTATTTAGAATACAGTATAAAAAAAGACTACAAAATAACCAGCAGTCTTAAGTAAAGATTTATGTATTTAGTTTAGGAACAACTCAACACTCCTTACTTAACTGCTTTGAACAGTATTGGCTTATGAGGAAGGGTCAAGCAAATACAGAGTTGAAGATAATAATTTCACGTACTGGTGTCTTGAAGAAATCTTCATGACAACGTCTCTTATATAACAAAATGACAATAAGCCAAAGATACCTTCCCCCCCCCCACTCTGTCCCTATTAGTAATTCATTAGCTTTAAAAAGAATCTGAAATACAACATTGTTCATGTATGTGTATTATCTATACAATGGTGGGAAGGAACCAGATGAAATAGTGTAAAACCAGTTTCAGTCTCTTTTGGGGGTCTGAAAAGAGGTTCCCAGGAGTATCATGAGGAAACTGCAATTGCAGGACATACCTAGTAATTAATTCTATAATGGTGTATGCAGTAGTAGTGTTCTAATTTACACGTTTCTTTGATGTTTTGTGAGCAGATGGCATTTTTAAAAAGGTCCAGTAATTCTGTGGGAATTTGGTAATGCCTGATTGCTGGGGGCTCAGAAAAGGGTGGTAGTCAAAGTGAGACTCCGGACTTCTCTGCTCTCGAAAGGGAGACACCTTCTACAGCCTCATTTTAAAGTTACTATCCTTTTAGAAATCCTTGCTTAAGAATATTCAGTGCCCTCAGCATAAATTTGGAACTTGATGATTGGTCTTCATTAATTGGACTGTTCTCCATGAACCAGTCACTTGTTATTACAGGTAAAAGGTACTGGGGCGATCATGGCTTGTTGTGGGACACGGCTCACTGTGGATTTTCATAGGAAAGCCCTTTACTCTTTTCCTTTTCCTCACTTGTTTCATGGCTCCTTTCCCTTCTGTGTTTCTGTCTCTTTCATCACACCTTTGACTTGGTTCCTATACTTCAGGCACTTGCCTAAAGTGTTTGCAGCACAGGGCCTAAGTACCTATTTGCACTGTGACGTCAAAGGATCACATTTTGAAATTACAACTTTTCTTTTGTAGAAGAAGAAAAAAAGGTTCCTGGTTGCTATGGTGATGAACACTATATAAATGCCTATAAATAAATAAACAGCTGATTCATGGACTTTGATTTACACTATTTTTGCTTTTCTAATGAGATATAATTAAATATCAGCATGGGAGGAAGTGACTTTCTATCAATTTTATTAAATACCTGTTATGCCTTCTCTTTTGCAGTATTTCTGCTGAGAACGATTAAATAGTAAGATGTGTATTTTTCTTTCTGTAGGAAGTTGATGGTTTGAAAAATCATAGCCAATTATTTATAGAAAAAACTTTTAGATGACAAAAGGCACTCCAGTAAAAAGGTGGTGACCATTTTCATTTTAATCAGAACATACATTTTGAGCTAAATGCTTATTTTTCCTATCTCTAAGAGATCATTATAGCTGTTACAACATTTAAGTTCCAGTCAGAAGTGTCTATAAATGTAATTATGTTCTTCTGCAGTATTTGGAACCCCACTGGTGCACAACAAACTTGAAAATGTCACTGACTTTTTCTTTTATGTCAAAATGACAAAGGCACGGTGAAAATCATATATTCCTTGTTGAAGTTCGAGGAGGAGGAGAGAACTGGCTTTTTCATAAGCCTTTTGTTCTCTGGCCTATGATGGAAAAGTAACTTTCTCTCTGTGCTAAAGGTGATAATTGTAAAATGGATTGGATGGAGACAATAAACAGTGCACTGGAGTAATCCCACACACGGGTGTTTCTCACTCAGGAAATAGGTGCACTTTGATTAACAGCAGAGGAGAGTCAATAATGGAAGGAGCTGTCTTTAGGGGAAAGAAAAAAGGTATGTGAGGTATACAGAACCACTCCTTGGTTAAAGGATCAGTCTGGTTTCTTGCTGGAAACTGATTTTACCACACTGGCCTGAAGAGAAATTTCCTCAGCTCTGAGCTGTGGAGTGCAGCTTGTGCACTGACAGGGGGTATATCTGCTTTCTACCACAGTCACAGCTTTGTATTCAAAGCAACTGTCAAATTTCCAAAGGACTTGGAGAACTATCCTGTCCTATTAAACAATGATAAAATAACAGCACATCCTTCACTGTCTTCCTTCCCTCTGTGCATTCAGATTCATGTCTGTTTGCTTTACCAAATAAAAGTATATTTGACTAAATACCTTTTACTTCCAAGTGTGGGTAATTGGGAGGACGAGGTCACATGGTTGTTTTTTGCAGTTACATACTTCTCACAGAGCAAGAGATGTATCTGCACACAGCTGTAGAAGGCAGGGGCAGAACAGGAGCAAGGAATGGTGTCCCTGAGGGTCTCACTTGAGCAGTGACAGCCTGCTCCAATTTGATTTACATTTCATAGCCTGTCACTTCTGTCACAGCTGAGCTGCTGCTGTGGCCAGGGTGGTGGTGCTGACCTGAAGAACAGTGACAGCCTCAGTGAAATAGCCATAGAACTGCTTCTGAACCTTGTGTTTTCTGCAGTGGGACTGTGCTCATCTCTCAGAGGGTGGCACAGTGTCCCCAGCCTTGACCCTTGCCCACCACAGCACTGTTTTGTGTGGGCCTGAGGCTGGAGCAGGTTGTGCCTGCTGTAATGGAATGTGTATCAAAGGCACACATGTATCAAAGGCAGTTTTACCTGCATTGAGGGTAGGTCTGTACAGTCAGTGTTTGACCTGCATGACTGACAGTGGGCAAGGCAATCCAAGGTCTCTCCTAAAAGAGTTGCTGCAGAGGCTGATGAGGACTGTAGGCAGCCTGAACCCAAACACAATTTGCTGCCTGCCAGAGCAGCAAGGAGATGGGAAGGGTGGCAAACAGGCACTCTTGAATGTGCTTCGAGTTTGCAGCTACTCCCAGGGCTAATCACATGGTTTTAGAGTTCCTGGAGACCAGGCTGGTGCTGGAGCAAGACCAGGCTCCAGAGTCATTGACAAAATTTTCTCAATTGAAAAGCAGCATTGTTAGTAGTGCATAATGTCTTTAATGGAGATGCATCTTTATTTAGAAGTCTTTTCTTTGGGGAGGAGGATGAAATATAGATATTAATGACAGGACAAGCTGGAGCTGTTGTGTATCTCCTTTTCTGGCATGGTTAGGACAAAGGGTGAAACAGTGAATATACCAGATTTTTTTTCCCATTCCTCGGAAGCTCTGCTTATGTGTGGTTAGGATTTTTTTTCTGTCAGAATTTTTTTAATAGATTGATATGATCCAGGACCATCTGGTGGAATTTGCTGTTGTCACATCTAGGTTTTCTGATGTATTGCCTGTCAAGTTATGTTGTATGTTCAGATGAATTTCTCATATGATCTGCTGACAGCTACTGACAGCCCTGAGATGGGAAGTTGGAAGCCTGGGGGGAAGAACAGAGAGGCAGAGCTAGCTTTAAAAATGTAACTTTGATTTCATTTGATGGTGGGCTTTTATTTCTGGTATTTATGGTGACTTTTTTGTGAAGAAAGGTGAATGAGTGAACTTTAAACCAAGTGCACCTAAAATACTAAATTTTACTTGGAAGATCTTGGAAGTCTGCCTGTAGTTTTTTTTGTTGTTTCTTTTTTCTTTGACATTGGGCTCCTTAGTCTTTCTCTTTCCTTAAATCTCCATCTGTAGATAATCTCACATCTACTTGAATTGCAACCTTTTCTTCATCCTTTACTCCTCAGTCCTTATGCAGTTCCTCTTTAGAGAGATCTCAAAATATTTTTGTATTTGTTAGGATACCATTAGGTATCCTAATAATCATAGTATCTCATTGTGCTGATCCTAAATCCTAATACCATGATAATTCTGTAGTAAAATGAACTTAGATTTTTGACAAATTCATATTAACCTTTGCAGACAGATCATATGCATAAAAGCAATAAGCAACGCTGAAATAACTACAGCAGTTCTTTTCTTGCTGGTATAATACTCAAATAATTAATTAAAGTACATGGGTTTTGATGTAGAGGTCCACAGTGCAATTGCATTTCCTCACACACTGGCGAAGATAATGCTCTACTTTGTAAACCAAAATCCAAACAAGCCATAAGCACTTCCATTTTGTTCTTCATTTTTTTTCTGCCATAATTTGAAGCTCCAGTAGTAGAAATTACAGGCTGGTGACAAGATAAATTTTACAACTTGTTGCCATTCATCATTTTTCAATTGGCTAGATCAGAAATGAAGTGATTTGTGTTTGAACTTTAAAGGTTTTTTAGTTTATATAGTACTGGTAGAAAGCGTAGTACAGATATTTCTGAATGGGTTGGGAGGAAGCCTGTTTATAGACAGAGGTGGCATTGCACTCCAAAGGCATGTCCAGGTGTGGCTCTAAAGAAAGAATCCCCTCCCTTCTCTCTCAAACCTCCCTTCTCTTTTGGTTACATCAGGCCTCCTGCTCATTACATCGTGCTTAAATATTGATGAGGCTGGAAGTCACCCTTGAAAAGGAAAAAGCTTTCTTACAGGGGAATTTGAATATTAAGATGACAGTCCCCAGGCCCAGGGGACTTTTGCTGAGGAAGAAGCTGGAAAGCATTTACTTGCCTCTAGTTACTCCTGTGAGTCCTTGATGCTGCTTTCTGGTCTGGGCACTGTGAGTGCCTGTCTGTAGCAGTAGAGAGAGATGTTGTATTAAGCTGACCAGTAGAACATGAATATAGGGATGACTGCTGTGTATTTCAGTCTTGTTCTGTCCTTTTAGAGTATCAGATAAGGAGACTTGGAAATCACCCCACTCCTGTGCTGTCATTAGAAGGGGGATTGAGTATGCAAAGGTCAGTGTAAAGATGCAGCAGCTCTCTGTGGTGCTGGTCTGTGTTGGATGGATCACTGTTCTCATACTGCTCAAGCATCAGCTCAGCTATTTCCTGAAGAAGTGGAGTTTGAAGGAAATCCCATAGATGGAATATGGCCAAATCCTCTGCCTGTAACGCTTGATAGCAATGCAGACTGGCAAAGCTGGTCTTCAGTCCTTAAATGGATTAAATTAACTCTATGCAAGCTTGTTGAGAAAAGGGCAATGAAGCAGGTCCAAAATGGGGTATGTGCACTCAAGCACATGCAGTGGGCTTAATGCTCTAGGCAGCATTCCTGCAGGCATGTGGCTCAGGGGCAGCCAGGTTATGGAGCACACTGTGCTGTTTGTGAAATGTATTGCAGACCACAGGTGCAGCCAAAATCACTTAGCCAGGCATAAAAGAGAAAGTCAGCTGGGAGGGAGAACAATCCCATCAGGAGAAGCTTGTGAGAGGAACTAGATGCAGTCTGGCATAATGCTGGCTGTGGAGGATGTGTTCCAGTCAGCACCCTCTCAGGACCTGCCTGAGCCCACGGTAGCGAAAATTTCAGCTTCTGGTAATGGAGACTGAGGAAGATCTCAACACATGGATTGTGTTGTTTCAGGTAGAGGCAGCATCTGAACGAGTCTGCAGCGTGACTGACGTTCAGTCTTCATCTTCACTTCATGTGATGAAGAGGTGGGAGGGTGGAGATTACTTGAAGCTGGCTAGAGGCAGAATGTAATATATCAGAGTTCTTTGTCTGAAGAAGTACACAACCTATATATAATTCAGAAACATGTTAAAAAAAAAGGGAACTGTTGTCTTTTAAAATCAATGAGCACTCAAGTCGGTTGGTTTAAAATCTTGCAATATGTCTAAGATGAAGCATGAAAGTGTGTATAAATAGTACCGACAAAACTAAGCCCTTCATAAACTCAGAATAATGTGTATTTTCCACGTTTAGGCTGAAATACCCGGAGCTCCACCTGGATTTATCCTTGTCAGTTCTTCCGAAATCACATTTAATAGAGATGTTCTTCTCAGATTTTTTTTTTGGATTTTTTTTTGTTTCTTTCTTTTGGTGTAAATATTGCTTCCTTTTTTTTTTCTTTTTTTTTTTTTTTTTCCCTCCCAAGTCTTTTCTTTTTTCTCCTGATTTAAACCTGATGTTATGCTATAGTTAAATTATCAGAGAGGGAGAGTGATATCAGTGTCCTCCGCCTTGTTGTAAAAAATCTATATTTTTGTTTTCTGCACTGTATTGAGAGTAAGATAAATGAGCAGGGTGTTGCCATCCCTTATCATAGTCAGAATGATAAATGACATGTCCTGGAAAGTTTAAAGATGTGTAAGAATGCAAATCCTTGGCCCACAAGGATGTGTGTGTTTGAAAGTGCTGATCCAGCCAGGAGTTAGGTACATCCTTATATTGAAGCAGAAGCATTGCTTCCATTGGGTATCTATTCCTGGCACCGTCCTGTGTGGGGTAAGCAAAGCTCATTCTGTGAAAGGAGGTTTGACTTGTTTGAGTGGCTTGAAGTGGGATAAGAAAATGAGCCTTTTCCCATCCCCTTGAAGAGCAGTCTGAGAGTAGTGCAGGTTTAGCTGTTCTGTGTTACTGTCCTTGACTCAACAGTGTGAACTGATGTAGATGGAAATCCTGATTGTTTGGTACCTTAGAGTGCATCCCTCCACTTCTCAATTTTCACAGTCTGTCAGTGTCTGCTAACCGTGAGCAGAGAGCCTTGTTTGTAGCAGGTTCAGCACCGCAGAACTCAGGCTAGAAGGTGGAAGCACTAGAAGAGACTGAGGATATTACATGGGAGTGCACAACTTTTCCTCCCTGACAACAGGGAAATATGTAGAAATTTTCAATAATTCACAACTCAGTCAGGAGGTCCAGGCATGTCCTGGGTACATCAGGGACAGCATGGCCAGCTGGGCAAGGGAGGGGATTGTCCCACTCTCCTCTGAGCTGGGGTGGCCTCAGCCTCAAGTGCTGGGGGCAGTTTTGAGAGTCACAATATAAAGAAGACATTAAACTATTAGAGAGTGTCCAGAGGAGGGCAACAAGGATGGTGAAGAGTCTGGAAGGGAAGCCTGGTGAGGACTGGCTGAGACCACTTGGTTTGTTCAGCCTGGAGGAGACTGAGGGGAGACCTCATTGTGGTCTTCACCATCCTCCTGAAGAGAAAAGGAGGGGCAGCTACAGATCTCTTCACTCTCATGACCAGTGACAGGACCCAAGGAAATGGCATGAAGCTGAGTCCAAAAATGTTTAGTTTGGATATCAGGAAAAGGTTTTTCACCCAAACAGTGGCTGAACACTGGAAGAGGCTCCCCAGGGAGGTGGTCACAGCACCAAGCCTGATGGAGTTCAAGAACCATTTGGACAATGCTCTGGAGCATATGGTGATTCTTGAGATGCTCTACATGGGACCTGGAGTTAGACTCAATTCTGATGGGTCCCTTCCAACTCTCCATATTCTGTGATGTTTTCTCTATCTGGTTCTTTTTCTGGGTGTCCTTTAGTGGAAGTACTCTTTTTGTCTCTGTTTTCTCTCCTCTGCTGTAGTTTGTTTTCATGCCGTGTTTCTTCCTTCTTTGTATTTGATGTCATGTGTGCTTTCTGAGGATGCAATGTATTATCTGCTCTGACTGCTGTCCACATATTCCTGGTAGTGTGAAGTCATCTATTTCTTTCCTCATGGATTTGTCCTAGCTTTCTGACTGGGAGGTGATGTATCATTTTTGTGTACAGACGGAAGTGTTTTTATTTGGGGTTTTTTGGTCTGAATTTGGTGCCATCTCTCTTGTATCCTTCAGACTCTAAAAGAGAGATGGAGGCTGAGTTTTCCTGATGCACTGATTTCATAGCATCAGTTTCGCTGAATTACCACCAGCTGATCCAACAGCATTGTGGCTGGTGCTGAAATTCTCACATTCTTCTCCTGTGTTTTAAGTGATTTTATTTACTTCATGCAGTGCAATGAGGTCTCAAGCTCAGGACTGGAAATTTCTTGGTGTTTTATTGATAAATACAGATCAAAAAGATAATCTCCCTGTCTGATCTTTTCTTTTCCTAGAGTAATCTTTGAAGGTTGCACATTCTTCTGTTGTACATCCTTTGTCCAAGTGTGTCCTTTTTGTTCTCTATTCCCCTCCTACTTGTTTCTTCTCTTCCTTCCCTTTATTTTAGTCCTAGATCTTCTTTAGTCTTTTGGATTGTTTTGTTTGGGTTTGAGAGGAGGCGTACCTGAGTTAAAGTATAGTTGGCTATTTGGAGTTAGCTTGGAAGCTTTCCTTACAACTGCCATATAAGCAAAGAGCTTAGTAATTTGCCCCTTCATCTCTTCAAACTTCTCCCAGTGTCAACTGAAAAGTTTCACAAACTTTTCACATCCTGCCTCCAGCTTTAGTTGCCTTTTGTCCATCCTGTGCTCCAAAGCTTGCTTTGTCATACCTGCGAGAGGCTGTGCTGCACAATTCCTTCATCCAAACCAACTGATGTTTCCCTTTTCCATTGTAAAATGTTTCACCTTTTCCTTTCAAAACACACATGCAAGTGTTCTCCTCTCCTCTGGCCTTTGACTCTGCCTTATAAAATTGCAACAGAGATCTAGGTACTCACTGGCAGCTGGACTTCTCTGCTCAGTTGCATCCAGGAGTCCCTTCTTCAGCTGCTAGATGTTCTGAAAGCCACATGTGCATAAAAAGGAGCCAAGGGGCATTTTTGATATCAAACAAAGATTTCTTGGTTCTTGTGTGGAGGTGGCATATATGGAGCTTGGAGCTAAAGATGAGAGGAATAAGAGTTTATTTGATAACAAAGGGGTTTCTCGTATTTATGAAAAAACAGTTTTGGTACCACGCAGCTTACTTGCCAAAGTTCAGCTGAGAAAATGTTATTCTCAGTGAAAACAGATCATGTGTTTTCAGTTGCAAAGATTTCTTTGTATATGGTGTTAATTGCCTTTCCATCTTTTTACTGCTTTACCTTAGCAATTTGATTACACGTATATTTTTGCCCTCGAGAGACGGTGGGTGTGATACAATCTCTGTTTTAAACTGCTATCATGTATTAGCAGGGAAAGATGTCTCTAGAGTCTGATGTGCTGGCATCTTTGTTACTCAAGAAGCAAAGAGCAGCTGAATTGGGAATTTTAGTCCTTGACTGTAAGTCCTTGTAGTGTAAATTTGGCATAGGCTACTTCTGTTCCAGAGAGCCATCTCTTTCTTCAGCTTAGAGCTGTGTATTAGGACCATGTTTTAATGACATCAAGAAATTGTGATGGGTTTCTTGGTTATGCTCTATGAACCCCTCGTATAAAGTGGGCTTGCACAGGGATCTTTCTTATTCATCTAATTATGTTTTCTGATAGTAAACCATATAGGTTTATAAAGATTCCTCTTGAGAAGTCTTATGGCTAATACTGAAAAGTAGTCATTGCTCTCCCTTCTCAGAGCTTCTAAACAAGACTGGGGTGTTTCTGCGACATTCTTCTCAAAGCCATGCTGTGAGCTTTTCATGTCTTTTAGTGCTAAAATTTCCCCCGTTATGTTTTAGGGCTCAATTTTGCATACTCTTCGCTGAATAAAACTTACTCTTGGCAGTTCAGTTCTCTTCACTGGTGTACTAATGTGAATGTTCTAAGAGTGGTATTCAACTGAGAGTTTAGACTTTGGTTTCTTTAAGCTCAGGGACTCGTGCAGTTTCAAGCTGTTTGTGACTTTTGAATCACATTTTGACCAACGAAATACTTAAGCACAGTCTGCATAACATACCTTGGAAATGCCTTGAAGGAATTTGAAATCAACTGCCTCTGTCCCTTCTTCTGTCCCAGGGAAAAAAAATTCTTCTCAGTTTGTGTGTAGGGACTGCACTCCCCCTACAGAAGAGGAATGCACTGTGTATTGTCAGTGATTCCCCGAATGTGCTGGGGTTTCCACGTGCTTCTGGCAAGCAGACAGTCAGATGTAGTTAGGGAATGACCACAGTCCATCACAGGGAACACTCACTGGTAAGCCTTTGATTCATTGGAAATGAATGAGTTGTGAATTGCTTTGTATCTGTCTTTGCTGTTGTTTTCCCCTCTCCCAGCTGGCCACATGTAATGTAAATTGAGTGGGATGGTGGTGGATTGTGAATTGAAATCCCTTTGCACTGGAAAATTAGTTTCCCTGAGCAGGTGAGGCTTTCATCTGTAGCTGTGTGGACAAAAAGCTCTCTCCAGAAAGGCGTGTGACAGCACTTTCATGACCTCTTTTTTTGCACTGACTCAACCGTATCATAAACTCACTTTTGTGAGCCAAACCAGATTCAGGCTGTTCCTGCTGTTGTCATTTATTTCAATTTTAATTTCAATATATTCTTGCTTATCTTTCACAACAGATAGGAGGAGTGGCGGGAGGAAAGAGGAGGAGCAGCAAAAAATAAAAAGGTTCACAAAGATTAATTTGCTGTGTAATTTTCTCTTAGAAGGAGGGAGAGACATACCTGGGAAATAGGTTATCAGACCTCTAAGCACACAGATGAAATACTGTCCTTTCTGGGAGACACTGTGGTGTTGCACTGAGTCAGTCACTTACTCAGCACTAAAACTATATGACCAGATTCATTTTGAGGAGGCATGATGTGGTTTTCTCTGTGTGTCTGCATTTTTACTGCCTTTAGCTAAGTCAGGGCCCTTGGTGCTTATCACTTTTTAATGATTTGTTCTTACCTCTGCTCCTTGCTTCTGGCTGTTTGTTCTTGACTACTTAGGTTGTTACTCATGTTCATGTAGAGACCTGAGAGTTAATAGAAGATAAAGACTGGAGTTGCTCTCACCTTCCCTTCTCCTTTAAGGTTGCCTGGGACAGTTCCACACATATTTATATGTGGCTTTTCAGTCTCTTGGCTTCTGACTCTGTTATTGTTGTGTCAAAGTATAAAGCTAAAGCTGGGAAGTTAGCAACTCATTAAAATTATTTTCTTTGGATTTCTAAAATCACTGATTAGTCATCTTTTAATGTGGGTATAAACATAGAGAAATAGGTAGTCTCTGTCTTAATTGTATTCTTTTACATGAATTTTGCAATAGTCATACATATGTATTATATATAAATATATATATATATATTTGGCACAGAGGTCACAAGACAAGCTATTATACACAAAGTTCTCTAGTTCTTGCTTAATTTATGTGCATGTATTGTCCCACTGGAACACAGGCCTCTTGCATACATGCTTATTTTTAAGCCTTAAATATATTAAATCAAATGAGAGAAGAGGGCTTTTATTTCAGGATATTTTGGGCTTTAATTTGGTTCATCACTTGGATGGTAAAGAAATGGTGGTTATTTTGTAACTCTAAGTCACTCAGCAAGATGGTTGTTTTCTAGTCAGTCCTTAGTCCCTGACTTCCGTGTTTTCTTGTTTCACATGCTTGTTGCAGTAACACAGGTGCAGATTTGGGTCTTCATAGTTGCAAGAGAAGCTTTTTGTGCTGTAGCTTTAATCCCTTTGCTTGGAAAGAGGGGTTGGCTACCTCAGCAAATTGTTCCTGTCAGCCTCCAGGTTAGATTATAAGCACATCATTCTGCCACAGAAGGGGTCAAGCAGGATGAGCCAAGGGAGGAGGCTGTAAATGTTCTCTATCTCTGACCTCTCCAGACTTGGGATAGGATTCACTGCCTATGGCCAATACATATTTTAGTCTTGTCTTCAAGGTCACAAGCACTTCCTCTTTGAGGTTGCTGAGTGTGACAGCATTCTTGGGAATGCTTCACTAGTGAGAGGGCTCAGCCCTGCTCCAACCCTCCCTGTGCTAGGTGGCTTCTCTGGGGAATGGCTGCATCAATGCCAGCTGAAGCCTAGAGATGGAAAAGCACATCCTGATGTAGGAAGCTGTCTGGAGAGCCCTTGATATCTTGAAATACTCTCTAAAGTTGCTGAAAGACCACTCTATTCTTGGCATTGCAAATATCAGCACGTGGATCCAGAGCTGTACAAAATGAATGAGGGCAGATGTTTTTAACTGGAGCTGTCTTAAACAGCAGTTGGTTTATGGGACTGATGCTGCTCTTCTTTCAGTGACAGTCAGGTTACACTTCAGTTATTTGAAGAGGTTCTCATTACCAAAGACTTGACTCAGCATTTGATGCAACAAGAGGCAGCAGATCTTGCTGGTAGGAAGGAAGAGAACAGACATGAGCTGCTGTGGCAGGGTTGGGTGAGGAATCTCCCACAATTGAAAGGCTGCAGGTGAATAGCAACTGTGCCAGTAGTTTTGCAGATGTTCCGCTTTCAAGAGATACTTCCTGCTTTTTCTCTGAAACTTTCACCTTCTTGTGTGTATTGAATGTTATATTGTCTGTTTATGGGGGTGTTAAAACCTCGACACAAGTGGGTCACAAAGAGGGCTTGTAGAGAAATGATTCATTGGTTTATTGGTGGGAAAAAAAATGGGGCAAAATTTAACCACTTCGGGTTTTATTACTATTCAGATAAATACAACAGCAAGTCTAATACCAAAAATTTCCAATCAGGTCAGGCTTGGACTTCTTTCTCTTGCTGCTGTGCCCTTGATAAATATGCCTTGATTCAATAGCCTTTCCATGAATTTTAAAGCTGCTGAGGGCATGAAGAAGCTCTTTTTAGGTATCAAACTGTAAATGGTTGCATATGACACCTGGAGGAGTTGAAATGGGCTTTTACAATTAATTCAGTGTATTCATCACACTTTCCCTGTTGTGTGCAGTGGTTCATGTTGAAGCTGAGAAAGATGATTCATTTGCTTTCTTCTCCCTCCTGTCAGTAGCAGCAGTAGCCCTCAGAGCAACAGTAAATGCCTGGCCTGCAGCCATGTGTTACTACTTCTCTTCTGGACCTTCTGATGGTGCTGTAATCAGGTGAAGGAGGAGGTAAGAATTTATCTTTTCCATGGGGAATATCAGACTGGGATTTTTAAGTACTAATCAAAACCCAGTTGTTAGGATATATTTTTTAATTGGCCAGCAGCTAATTTTCAGTCCTGTGCCTAATGCTGTCAGGAAACACCCTTTTATTTTAACCTCCTGTGTAAGTTATTGTATGATTTGTGAGACCTAATGCTCTGCTCTGAAATATCATGTGACTGTCAGCATCCCTGGGATGTGCTCCCCACCCAAAACATGAATGTTTTGTGCTCCTTTATCATTAGTCTAAAAGGTTCCACTACGGGGAGATATCCTGTGCTACTGTACTCCTAGCTGTTGTTAATATTACACTGCTGTCCAAGGAATAGTGTCGGGTTGGATGCTGCCTGCATCCTTTAAACGAGAGTGTGTCGTACGAGTGTGGCTGAAGGGGGCGTAGGAGGCAAGACAATCAGTTTGTAATTATGGGACTCAAAATGGCAGTAAACCATTTTATTTCCCCTGATTTGATTTAGATTCTCCTTTAGCTTGGCTCTGAACTATTTTCCTGTCATGCTGCTGTTCTAGCTACTTCCAGGCATTTGTCAGAGACTGGCTAATTGAAGCACATGCTCCAGCTTGGATCGAAACTGCTGTTTTGATCAAGACTGTATATGCTGTTACTGCTTCCTTGTGGAGTTCTTTGCATGAAGTACTAGGACTTTGGTTTGTAGGTTTGGATTTGCAAGGTTTTTAAGAAAGCACCAAGCCTCTGAACATAAAAAAGTGAAAGGTTAGAACAAAGGCCACTTCAGGCACCAGTCCTATCATAGAATATTCTGAATTGGAAGATACCCATAAAGACCATCCAAGTCCTGGACCTCGATCCTTGAGGCCCTCCTGTAATTATGCTTGTGAACTGAGATGTTCTCATCAGTTCTGGAACAACTGCAGACCAGTTGCATAATCCAGTGAAGGCAATCAACTAAAATTCTTGGACATCTTAAGCCCTATCCTTTGCATACTTCCACACAGTTGTTATCTGTTCACCCCTGTAGATCTGTCTAAGAGCCTGTTGACTCCTGAAAAGCAAGTTTTGTATTTCTATTATGTCTCTTCTTTTCCATACCTTGGCACCCCTATGATGTTCACGTTCAGGGGTGTTTTTCCTTTCAATAGCTGTATTTTGCTGTGATATTAACATCTTAATTTCCTAAGACATCTGTGAGACTGCTGGTTATGATTATCCTGTTTGTCTCAACAGACAGGAAAAGAGGTTCTCTTCCTTTTCCTCCAAAATTCCCAGGACAAGTCATTCTGACAGGACCTCCAACTTGAGGCTAAATTGTGGGTCTGGGGGGGATGCATTTCCCAGGCATGCAGGAGGCCCCTGGACCTTCTGCACAGCAAGTGTGGTGGGAATAAAAGATGGGAGAAGGTGTGTGGGGAACAGGGTGTGTCAGGCATGTGGGTACTCCTCCAACAGCTCTTTGAGAGCAACAGTGACTAAGCTGGTAACTTACTCCTCTCTGTCCTTTACCATGTTGACTCTGTCACATGGAGTCTTGGAGGCCCCAGCTTCTGTCTTGAGCCCTGAAGCCCATGAATACAACCTTGGAATACACAAGAGGTTGTAATTGTTGGTAGATTTTTGGCAGGAAGCTACTCCCATATTAATGGATACTGGTGTGGTGCATCCCACCTAGATCCCATTGACAGGTTCAATCTTTTTGTCTATAAAATGGGAGATGTTCTTCAGGTGAGGTTGTGGCTTAATATTGAGAAAGGGCAGATGATCTTTCTGCTGCCTGGGCAAAACCAGTTAACAAACAGCAACTGTGGGAAGCACCAAGGTGAGGCCATACCCATGGATGTCACAGGCAATGTGTTACTCTTAGTTTCTCTTGCTGAACATCATTGACTTACCAAACTGCTTTTAGGAGCATGAATTATCTCAGATTCTCTTGCAGACACATTGGCACTAATTACATTTGAAGGTGCGCAGTTGGCAAAGCTGTAGGAGAGGGGATTGATTTATCTCTGTCACCCTGCTGACCTGTCATTACTGATGCCAAAATGGGAACTTGGAAGAGCACAAGTGACACCTAACTTGAATCAGAACAGCTGCCAAAGCCATCTTATGCCTTGGGAACTGGCAGGTGACTCTCCCACACCTTTCTTGTCCACACACACTACATGCAGCTGCAGGAGCAGGCCAATGCTGCTAGGGTGGTTCCTAGCAGGGATGGAGGGGTTTATCAGACTGAGTAGTTTAGCATAGGACAAATTCAGATAGGCAAGTGTATGTTTTATATGTATAAAATAAGCTCATATCTGAAGAGGAGAATAAATATCTATGAATTTGTCAGGTTGATTTGTCAGGTCAAGATGTAGCCTAAGTGAGAGTGTGTGTGTGTGTGTGTGTGTGTGTGTGTAAAGTATGTTTGATCATACTTAAACCTTTTTAAACCTCATGTTTATGTAGAACTTGCAACCTACATCTCTTAAGCCTGGGAGTATGTCATTCTTGAACCATTCAAGCAAAGTAGGGTTTGGTCCCTGAGATATTCTTCAGAAAAATACCTTTTACTCTGTCAAAGTATATTCTTGCTTAGGAATTTCCAATATTTGGCTGAAGTCATAGTCTTTTTGGCATGAGTTTTAATTTTAGCTTCTACAGAATCAAAATGTCATCCTCTCTGTGTGAAGTCCCAGTCTTGGTGTCCAAAAACCAAATGCTTCCTTTGTGTCCTTTTTGTATTTATCAGTACAAAGACTTTTTAGTTCAGGCATAATTTTTTTTTTTTTTTTTTGTGCTCTCAAACTGAAATGCACTTTTGGTTCAAAAGCACTGCAAGAACAATTTCTTATAGAGAGTCCTTCAGGGACTATAAATAATAAATGCTGTGATTCAGAGTGATGCAGGCATCCCTGCAACATATATGTATGTGCACTGCAAAGATTCAGTAAATAATGATCTACCTACTCTCTGTCAGCCCTAAACCAAGAGGGATCTATTCAGACTTCCTTGCTAGCTTGATGAGTTTTGTTTGTGCTGTACTGCTTTTTAGGAGTCCTAAAATGTGGTGCTGTTTTTGAAGGCTGCAACTTTATGAGTGGTATTAAATATTCATCAAATTCTTAGTTCTGAGCTAAGACCTGCTATTCAGACCTTGCCAGCTGGTAGTAGGTGCTGGCTGTGAAGAGCTTGGGACTGCCACACTTAGTGCCTTATGGTGCAATAGTAATGGACAGTTATTATTTCACAGTTGCTGGAATTATTTGATTATGGTATTTCTCCCCCACCCTCACCCATTAATGAAGTTGTTTTGTACTGTGATGTGACAGATTGACAAACAGGACCCTCTTCATGACTGGGGTTAGACTCTCTAGCTCCATGCATTGCGAAACTTGTACCTAAGAAATCCTTTAATATAACTCATTCCAAGGGTAGAGAAGAAGCTTGTTCATGTATAGAAGACCAGTCTGTATATGTTGTCCTTTCTTCTCCAGTAAAATAAAAGCTTGTCTAAGAGAAAGAGACCAACATGGTGTGTCTGGGTTATTTGGGGTCCCGCTGATAAAGTCACTAACCAAGATATTTGGGATTAGTGGAAAGGCTCCCATTAGCATCAGTGGGAGGTAGGTCATGCTGTGGAGCTTTCTGAAGTGTGGAAAACACAAAGGCAAGATACGTTTTCTCAGGTGAAGTTAGCTCCAAATATGACTCCACTCTCGGGTTTGGTTCTCTTTGCTCACCCAAGATTCGAAGTGGTGGTTCGAGAGAGCCTTTTGCCTCTGAAGGCCCTGTGCCAGATATAAGAATGAAACGGAGTCTTCAAGGTCTTGTTTTTTTCTTGGTTTCTCACGTTGTTTATTAATTCTTATCTTACAATGCTCTCTGTGCCCAGCCGAGGTGTTCTGCTGCTCAGACACAGGACAACTCCCCTCCCAATGGGAGATCACTACCTTCTTATACAGATAATTACATGTATATTATTTACAATTATGTGCCAATGCCTGTCACCTGTACTAACAGAGTCATCTCTACTCTGACCCAATCCCCTTAAACTGCTTTGTGTCGTCATCACATCAGAAGATGGATGCCAGGGGAGAAGAAGAAAAAGCCAGGGCACCACCCTAAATCCTCCTTCTTGTCCCCCGTGTACCTATATTCTAAAAACCCAAATTCTTCCACCCTGTGATAAACTACACTACCCTTTTCACACCTTTGTGACTTGTAATTCTTCTCTCAGTGTTAGAAGTTTTTCCCATGGGCTGAAGTCAAAGACTGTGTCCTCCTGGGCTCTGTGCCAGGCAACCTCCCTGGACTGGCTCCACACCCCCCTGGCCAGGATTCAAACTCTCTTGTTTGGGTCCCAGTCTTCTCTACCAAGGTCTGTGACCTTCCAGGGTGTCCAGAGGAATGCCCTGGACTCCAGCACTCCACTTCTAGAGTTTCAAAATTTAGAGGAAAAATATCAGACCTGTTCTGCACAAGGCAACATCTTTGTATTCAGATGGGCAACAGGACAATGAGATGGTCATAAAAAGGGAAGGGTGACTTTGGATTTCCTTAGTCCCAATAGGACAGGCCGAGAGCACTTCTCTTTGCTCTTTTTTATTATTTATTTCCCCCAGGCAGATGTGACCGACCAGCGTCTCTCTGAGATTCTCTCCGGATAGTCGTAGACTCATGCTGTAGTTCAAAGTCCGCTTTGAGTATGTGGGAGGAGGTGTTACAGAACTTTTCTACTTTTTCATCCTTCCTTATTTTACCTCTTAGGTCTCAATGGGGAGGTCCTCACAGACAGATACTCAAAATGTATCCTGCAAATATGCAATCAACATGTTTGCAGAACCTCATATGTTTGCTTGTGATCTGCCTGCAGGAATGTCCTTGCCGAGCTGGGATCTCACTCCTGTGTTCAGTGGTGTGACTTAGTGCTATGAGCCTTTTGGAGGGCATGTGGATCCCACTGTGGGATAAGAACTGGAAGTGTTCCCAGTCAGTTCTGTCTGGTTTGCCATCTTCATGAAGCTGCTCAGTCCCCACAGGTTGAAGCTCCGCTGTGAAGGTTGGTGTAAGGCACTCACCTCCATGAGCTTGTGCGCAGTACGAGATTCTCTTATAAGCTCCTGGATAATTTCTGTGCCTTTGTGTTTAGGACTTACTTGTTTCCACAATAAAAAAAAAATAACTTTAGTATGAAAATACTGTTCCCTGGATCTCTGAAGGAGGGCAATCACAGCCTTGTTCAATTCTAAGCCATTTGCTGACCATCACAGCTGGGAAATTGCTTTCCTGGTGCTAAGGGAATTATTAGAAAGCATGATGAAAGGCTTTCACGTCCTCAAGCAAGGGGCATTTTTTTCCCTTTTCTCTCCTATTGTTCTCTTCTTTTATGTGAAGTGTCTGGAGTAACAGTGGCGTTAATGATCCTCAAAAGCAGGGTTTCTACAATGTGTGTGTCCCCCTCCCCAAGGCAGTTCGCCGCCTGTCTCCCAAGACACGCTCGGCTCCGTGAAACAGCACGGTGGTGTTTGTTTCGGTGTGACCGCGGTCGGGGATTTGCAGGAATACTGCAGCAAATCATCCTGCATGCAAGGCTGACCTCTGGGAGGCTAACAAATTGAGGTGAGCCAGCTGGAGCGATAGGACACTGCCGGCAGACAGAGCATGCTCAGACCTGGGGGAGAAAGGTAGCTCAGGCTGCAGATGGTGCACGGGTTACGGTGCCGAGAGCTCTTAGATGGGATTTTTGCTTTTTCTTTGTGGTGGTGAGGAAAGAAGAGGACTGGAGAGTGCTCGTTCCCCTGCAAACCATAGCTTTAAGGTGTCTTCTTTTTTCTTTCTCCTGTGAAAGAGAGGCACCGGATAGCATTTCCTGTTATTTAGCAACACCAGGTATGCGTGCATGTGCTGAAACACTGATCTACAGCGATAGTACTTCCAAGACTAAAAAGGTTGCAAATGCTCTGAATTACTGCATTTCTTTGCTGGGTGTAATTGTAACTGTGCTGTGTTTGCTGTGCTGATCACATACGGCTCTGAATTCAGTTTTGTTGGCAGTCCTGGTTGTAGTGTACTGAGGAGAGGGGGGAGGTTGGCATGGTTTTGATGATATCTCCTTGCTCCCCCGCTTCCATGCAAGTTCACACTGAATCCCTCCTCTACATGTGTGCACATGTGGGAAGAGAGTCAGTAGTCCATTTGTAATCCCATTTCTTTGTAGTCCCTCTTTGTTTGACTTGTGATTTGCTTTATCATTTTAAAACTAAAATCTCATGGGGAAAACATCTCTGATATGGACTAAATTTTGTAGGTTTGCAGAAACGTATTTCTTGCTGTACACGTGCTGCTGTGGGATTACTTTTTTTTTTTTTTTTTTTTTTTTTTTTTTTTTTTTTTTTTTTTTTTTTTTTTTTTTCCTTCTCCTAAAAACATGCTAATGTGGATCTTGTGGTAACCAAGGAGGAATTTTCACTGTTCTTATTGGCTGTGCTGTGCTCCCAACAATTTTGGCTCCTGCTTAGGATTTGCAGCACACAGGAGTGGTCCTGGGCACCATGCTGATGGAAAGCAGAGAGAAAGCTCAGGCTGTAAATGCTGCTGAGCACCAGTCCCAGTACCCAAATAACACAGGTACTCTGCCCACTGGAGAACACAGAAAGAAAGGATAGATAAAATACAGAGAATAACAAATGGCAGCTAAAGCCCAGAGGCACAGTTGGGGTGGCTGAAGATCATCTTGTTCAGTACTTTGGGATTTCGCATCATATTCTTTTAAATTCAGTTTTGCAGCATTAGTAAATTCTCCCTTCAGCCACCCCCGCTCTGTCTTTGCTCTAGGCAGACCACTGAAGTAAGATAAACCTGCTGCTCTCTTAACACTTTTTTTTTCTGAGGAAGGTATCTTGTTTACAGACTAAAAGCAAGAGACCAGGCAAAATGAGAGGTTTTTTTACTCTTATGGCAGGGTTCTTAATGACAATGTAACCAGATAGGTTTCAATGGGATACTCGGGTGAGCAAAGATCAGCTGGAATGAACTCTGCCTGTTAAGCTTCCCCTTCTGTCTAGCCATGGTTATTTTGAGCAACTTGGATTTTCATCTTTAGGATTGGGACTCTCAGAATGTGAACAAGACTTGAGGGATGAGAGAAATACCTTTTTTTTTTTTTTTCTTCACCTTTTTATCTCATTTTTCTTACATCTTTCCTCAAGCTTGTTTATCAGAAATGAGTCTTTTTTAGGGGTATTTTCTGGAGATTGGGGATTTTGTTTGGGGAAAGGATTCCATACTCCATTATGGATGGAGAACTTGGAAATGCAGACCTTAAAAGCACAAGAAATATTCTTTTTAGCTTTATACTTTTAGCTCAGCTTCATGAGTTGCTTACCATAGAAGCATACCATTGCTTCTATGCATTGATTGCTTAGTGTTGAAATTTTTTTTAACCTGTTATTTTGTATTTCAAGACAGGAATATCAACAAATACAAAATCAATGGCTGCTAGTCATTGTGAAAGTCAGGTTGGATCTCTCCCTGTCCCAGCTCTCTGAAATTAAATGGAACAAAACTTAGGTTTTCTATCCATAGGTGCAGTTGGGAGGTGTCCTGTAGCCACCAGTCTTCTCCTGTTCATACGGAAGGTACTCATGTAGTAGGGACCATCACACAGAGACTCACTTTCCTTGGTTGGAGTCTTGTATAGAAAGATTTACAGTTTTGCTTTGTATTCCTCACTTATGCTGAACCATAAAAACTGAGGATGGATGTAATTTTCATCACAACTATTTATAGATAAGGTTTTGATAAGATGGGGATTTTAAAATACATTGTTATATTTCATTGGATTTTTTTTAAAGCTCTATTTATAAAATTCTTCTTGAGACTGCATAGTCAAGATATTCGTATTTTTTAGGCCCCCTCTTTGTATCAGGCTTCAATAATGATATTTTTAACTGCTGGGCTTACACCCTCTGCAAGAATCTGCTCTTTTCCTGTTTAAAAAGTCAGCACTTCTACAGTTGGCTGCTTTTTACAAAGAAAATGTTCCAGTATATCAATCATTCAGTGTACCATCCTTTCTTTAATGTGCTATGTACTGTGAAAGATATATGTATCTCATTAAATAAATAGAGTGAATAAGATGATAACAGCTTTTTGGGCTGCGGGAATTGACTTGCTTGTAGTTCTGTGGGAATCTGTGACAGAGATGAGAATATAAGCAAATTCTTGGCTGCTGAATCCCAACTCCCCCTCCTTCCAATTGGGAAAGTTGCCTTCTAGCAACTTCTGCTTTAAGGATGAATGAAGTAGGTATTTAAAACTGCATGTGTTATATACACTGAATCCTTAGCTAAGCCTCTTGCATCAGGGATGGGAGAAAGAACAGAAGACATTTTGCAGGGGGAGTGCAAAATGCCATGTTTGCATGCTTTTCTTTTCCTGTACTGGCCCTGGAAAGTCTAGCGAGAGATGGACAGAGGTAGGGAATGCTGGTGGGGAAAATGTCCTTGAGGAGGGAATATCTGCTCCTACCCCTCCCACTGTGTTACCAGAACAAGAAGCCCATTTCCTGCCCATGCAGCTCTGCCCTAACTCCTTCACTGTCCTGTGGCAAGGGCAGCCCCAGTCCACTTCCAGTTGGGTTGTGTTTCTGGGAACTGTGGAGATGGTTCTGTTTGGACACCCTGCCACCACTGGCAGGCTGTGCACAGGAGCTGACCAGTTGGGCCAAGGCCAAGTTGGCCTCCATGAAGAGGCATTTGCCTCTGTGCACAGTGGTGGTGCTCTCTGGAAATGTGTCTCCTTCATGCTTTTTTGTTTTCCATTTTTTGAGGCTTTTTAGCCTGCTGTAGCTATGGGAAGATGAACATTGGCCCAGAAAATGTTCAGGCAGTTGGTAACAAAGTTAATCAAGGCCTAAATAGACAAAACCAGCACTTCTCATTTTGTTAATACCTGCAGGAATAGGTGACCCCTCTTAAGGCTTACTGGTCAGCCTGTTCACCCTTGTTCTCCCTAATCAAGCTCTTGGTTTTTTTCCCTTTGGGGGTCTTAGTAGTGTATGTTTGTCTTTTTTGTAGTTGGGATTTTTTAAATGTGGATTTTGTAGCTTTTTTCCCTATTTCTTACCTATATTGCAATTTTAAAAATGGAGAGGAGATTTGGAACATTGTCCGTCATATTAATAGCTTTAATGATTCATCCTACTGTAGCTTCACAATTAAAAAAAGAACAACAGAACTCGTCTCCTAAATGAATCCAAACAGTTCTTTATGCCAACTGCCTATTAGTGGAAATTCCTCTCTCATCCCACCCACTCTGATCTCCTAGGCATGTTAACAGGAGATGGAGACACTGTTCTCCATCTATGCTTCTTGTGTCTTACCACTTCCTGAGGATGTTTAATACATGAGATAACCTGTAGCTAACAGGCAGAAGGTGCTGCTGTGTCCAAACTTGCATGACAGTGTTATGGACCTGCAGGACACTGGAGGCCTCTGCCAGAAGTACCTGCTGAACACACCAAATGAATATTCCTGAAGACCACCTGCTCACCATCAGCCAGTGCTAGTTAGAGGAGAAGTAGCTGGGCTGTGAGAATGAAACTATGATGCTTTTGCTAAGTGAGTGGAGGTGGAGGAAGAAAATGGGATAAGCTCTTCATGCCTGTGAACTCCTGGAAAAAGAGTAAAGATGAGCTGACCAAAAATAGAGTGCCTCCCACAGGCTCTTAGCTGCTGGAGTGGCATCCATTGTGGCTGAGCTGCAAGCCTCAGGATATGCTCTTAATTCCACTGCACAATCTTCAGCTGCCCCCACACCAGTGTTTTTGTTGAACTGCCCATGTCTGGCTCTAAGTCTGCTGTCCCTTGCCCTGTCAGGATCACTGCCAGGAAAATCTGCCTCCTCTACCTCCCTCTCTTACTCCTGCTGCTCCCCTGCAGCCCACTCCTCTCGGGAGTCCTCAAGGGCACATCCCATCCCCTCCCATGGGACATCATTGCCCTCTGCCAGCTTGGCAGCAAGAAGCTCTGTGCAGCTTTTACGTGCACATCTCTTCTGGCTTGGCTCTGGTCTACCAGTTGTCATGTCTCCTGGTGCTGAAGGATGGTTGCCTTAGCATTTAAAAGCAGAGAGTGAAAAAATGTCAGTCTAATCGATTTCCTTGGTAACTGGGGCATATTACTCACGTGGAGCAGAGCCCTGGTTATCCCAGTGTCACTAGGAAGCAAGAGAGTGGATGAACATGGTAGGGATGGGGAGGAGGGAGTCTGTGGGCAGCTCGGGGGGTGAGTGGCCTAGAGGCTGCCCTCTATGTAGAAAGAAGCAGCACAGAGCACTCCACTCTTAAAAAAAGTAGCAGTGTGTCTGGCCTGCCACTTCTGCAAGTGCCTTTCAGTTCTTAAGATGTTCTCTGATGACACTGTGGGAGTGGCAGCACTAGACCTAGTTCACGAGGGAGATTTAGTAATGAAAGTTTCTTTTATTGTGAAGCAGCTCTCTTCAGGTGGAAAACTATCTGCTTTCACCTGTTTCCGTGTTACCCTCTGCCTTCTGGGGAAGTTTCTTATCCTGGGTCTGCTGCTGCTGACAGAACTTTACGACTGATCTCGGCTCAGGGGACTGAGGAACCAGGGACATGGAGAGTGATTGTTTGCCTTTGCTCTCTCAGTGCACCCTCTCTTGGGTATGTAAAAGCAGACAGTGGGATTGTTTGTTACTATTTATGTTTTATCGTTCCCTGAGGGACCAAAAATTATAGATCCTGACGTTCTGTTTTCACAGAAAGTGTCAGATTGGAAAAAAGGTGGATGATAAAATGTGGGAAAACAGGCAAAGAATTAAGACAGTTCTCTGAGTACCTGTGAAATTCTCATTTCTGCCTGCAACACCCCTTCCTGTCCACATCCCGTTGTTCACTTCCATCAAAAGCAGCTTTCTCCCAAGCAGCATGAACCAGGGTTTAGGAACTGGCAATGAGGAACAGAAATGAAGATGGATTACTTTAGCATTGCTAACATTTAACATATTCCTGACACCTGGTTGGCTAAAGCACATGCACTCACTTCAGCTAAGTGCAGGGAAGTGAAAGAGCTGCAAAGAGGGGAGAGGCAGAAGAGGGCCTTGCAGGTGATTTTTACTAAAAAGCTGAGTTGTTCATTCCTAGCCATTTAGCAGGTATGGCTGTGGCAGAGTCTGAAATGAGAATTGCTAACCTCTGAACATTAGCTGTATCCATCAGGCCGCATCTCTGAAGTGCCTCTTATGCCCTTCCCTTGCAGCTGGAGAGGAGAGAACAAATCAGGGGTGAAACATTTGAACAGGCTGTTTTCAAGGAGGCCTTTTTGGCTCAAGGGGTTTGTAATGGTCAGCAGAGTTCACCACCACCAAAATGCCCCTGAAAAACCCAGTTAAAATTGCTGTGGTAGAAACAAAGGCTAAGCGTTAGAAAAGAGTGTACCACGGTCCTTTGTGCCTCTCTTGATAGAGACTGGCTGAAGAGATGAATGACTACTAAGAATGAGATGGAGAAGCATCTTTGGGGCATAGTTTGTGGAGAGTTGATCCTGTCCTGATAATCAGGTGACCACTCTTGGTCCCTTTTTTCCATGGTTGAAATCAAAACAACACATTTTGAACTTGCCTGCTTTGCTTTTAGAGAGTTTCTAAATGAAGCAGTTTTTCAGACCACTTGCCAAAGGAGATGGACTTAATTTCTGTTTTGTTTGAGTAGCTAGAAATTGAAATGAATTTGCTGCTCAGGTCCCCAGAGCTCACCTCTTGAGTTTGTGTGGCTTAAAGCTAGCACTCAATTCTTTGGCATTATTCAGACTCCCACGTACCTTCAGTTCTTCCTAAGACAGATCCTTCAGGCTGTTGGGATCTCATGAGGTGTAGGAATCCCTTCTGACTTCATTGAGTTCTATGAATGATTCTCCATTCAATTCCAAGTTGTAGGATCAAGCATTTAAGTTGCAGCAGCTGATTTCAAAGGAACTCCTTTGGCAATAGAGGTGTTTGCTTTGGTCTCAAATATGCCTGGCTAACTTCCTCCACTTTGCCATGTAAGAAGTGTCTCTTGGTTAAAATGGTAAAGGCTGCTTGGGATGTCAGAACATGTACTTGAGACACTGCTTTTTTTCTCCCCCACGGCAAACTTGCACCAAAGGAAATTTACAATTGCTACCTTTAAAAATGGCAGCTAAAAACAATCTAGTGGGTTAATTACTAATCAGAAATTTCCCTTCCTAAAGTTCCCCATGAATCATGGGTGTAATTATTTACAGCCTGACTAGCAGTGAATCTTGATGCATAATGAAAATTGAAGCCCATAAATTCTGTAGGTGAATCAATACCTCAATTGAAGTTCACAGTTGAAGTTATAATCAATGCTCTGATACAAGCTAGTAGTGTTTCTGCATAGAAGGAAAACAGTCACAGGCTCTAATAGAAAAAGAATCAGGGAGGCTTTGGAACAGCACAGAAAAGGTTCTTAGGTTGGGATGGGAAAATGCCAACAGTGAAACCC
Source organism: Sylvia atricapilla (assembly GCF_009819655.1). Lineage (NCBI taxonomy): Eukaryota > Metazoa > Chordata > Aves > Passeriformes > Sylviidae > Sylvia > Sylvia atricapilla. The sequence goes on from NC_089140.1 coordinate 42,485,735, forward strand.
TTAAAATGCATTAGGTTATCATTTGTAAAAGGGCTGGCTGTGCTCTGCGAGCCAGACTCTCACTAAATTAAGGTTTGATTGCTTTAATGACACATCAGTTCCTCTCATAAAGAGCAGAGCTCTCCTCTCTCCCATGCCAGTATTTCTTTTGGAAGACGATGGTGGTTCCTAGCCTTTGATCCTGGCTTGCAGCCAGAGCAACACCCTAGTGACTCAGGATTCTCCCTCAGGGCAGTCCACAGACCTGCAAGTCCTTCCCCCACCCCTGGATAAAATGAAATTGGAGGTGATGCTCACTAGTTCACATTGCACACTGGAGTGCAGCGAAATCTGTCCTGGCAATACTTGCCGAGCTATTGCTGCCTGCACAGTGAAGGTGAGGGCACGCCTGAGTGCTCTCAGCTGTACAGAGCGGGAGAAGGAGCTTGGTCTGCAAGTCCTGTGCAGGTGGCCCAGTGACTGCAGTGCTCTATTTCCTCTCACTGTGGGCGTGGTCGGCAAAAAGCAGAGTGATCCAGAGTCCCAGAGAACATACTTTTCTTTCTAACAGATCTTCATAGAGCTCATCCTTAAACTCTTTTATATTTTCTTCTTCAAAAGCACAGAAATGAAAATGACAGAGGCACCTTCCTGTAGAGCAGCTCCCAGTTCTGTTTGCTTTATATTTTTTTACAGTTTTAGGGAGAGCTTCAGCACTTTTTTCTTCTTCCCCCTCATTCCCTGGATGGGGATAAAATTATCAAAAGAAGCCTAAACTCTCTTGAATAGTCCGTAAAATATGATCTATGGTGGAGCTGTAAACCTGATGTTCAAGTGGTTCCTCTCTTGTTTTATTTTCCACAGGTCTTTGCCCTCATCATGTCAAAGAGTGCTAATGATGTGTTCCCTCTCCATTGCATTCCCCACCTGTCATCCTGCTAGGATCTAACTACAGAATGAACATAGCAGCTGTGTTCAATGCCCTGCTCGTGTCCATCCTCGCTGCCGTGCTGTGGAAATACATCAAGCTGCGCGATCATGCCGCCACGGTGGAAGAGGAGTTGGTCCTCATGCGCCAGGCTCAGGAACTTTCTGAGGCTCAGATTGACTACCATGCAGCTCTGCAGGCCCTGGTGGAGAACGGTACCAGGATGGTGTGCACTGGCAGGATGCACACCGACCGCATCTGCCGCTTTGAGTCCCTCTGCTACTCTACCGAGGCTGAGGAGTTTGTCTACTTTCACAGCAACTCCTCCGTCATGCTGCCCAACCTGGGCTCCCGGAGGTTCCAGCCAGCTCTGCTCGACCTCTCCTCTGTGGAAGATCACAACACCCAGTACTTCAACTTCGTGGAGCTGCCAGCTGCTGCGCTGAAATTTATGCCAAAGCCGGTCTTCGTGCCTGATGTGGCATTGATTGCCAACAGGTTCAACCCAGACAACCTGATGCACGTCTTTCATGACGACCTCCTCCCCATCTATTACACCATGCAGCAGTTCTCCGACTTAGATCTGGAGGCACGACTCTTCTTCATGGAAGGGTGGAGTGAAGGTGTTCACTTTGACCTCTACAAGTTACTGAGTAACAAGCAGCCGCTCCTCAGGGAGGAGCTTAAAACCCTGGGCAGGCTCCTCTGCTTTACCAAATCCTATGTGGGACTGTCCAAAATCACCACCTGGTACCAGTATGGATTTGTCCAGCCACAAGGGCCAAAGGCTAACATCTTGGTTTCTGGTAATGAGATCAGGCAGTTCTCCAAATTCATGATGCAGAAACTGAACATCAGCTTGGAGGAAAGCTCCAGTGAGGAGTACATCATAGTGTTCAGTCGGACAATCAACAGACTTATCCTAAATGAGGCAGAACTAATCCTGGCTCTTGCTCAGGAGTTTCAGATGAAAACCATTTCCGTCTCTCTGGAGGAGCATTCATTTTCTGACATCGTCCGGTTGATCAGCAATGCGTCCATGCTGGTCAGCATGCACGGGGCCCAATTAGTCATGTCGCTCTTCCTGCCAAGAGGGGCCACCGTGGTGGAGCTCTTCCCATATGCTATCAACCCCGAGCACTACACCCCTTACAAAACCCTGGCAACCCTTCCTGGCATGGACCTGCAGTACATTGCCTGGCAGAACACCGACAGGGAAGACACCGTAACCTACCCAGACAGACCTTGGGATCAGGGCGGGATTGCTCATCTGGACAAAGCTGAGCAGGAGCGCATCATTAAGAGCACGGAGGTGCCACGGCACCTCTGCTGCCGCAACCCTGAGTGGCTGTTCCGTGCCTACCAGGACACAAAGGTGAACATCCCATCTCTCATACACGTGATTAGGCAGACTGTGAAGACTAAGCCCGGACCCAAGAAGCAGAAGTGGTCTGGTAGCCTCTACCCTGGCAAAGTGAGGGATGCCAAGTGTCAGGCCTCTGTCCAGGGCACGAGTGAAGCTAAACTCGCTGTGTCCTGGCAGATCCCCTGGAATCTGAGGTATCTCAAGGTCAGAGAAGTAAAATATGAAGTGTGGATACAAGAGCAAGGGGAGAACACTTACATGCCTTATATATTGTCCCATCAGAATCACACCTTCTCAGAAAACATTAAGCCCTTCACGATATACCTGGTGTGGATACGCTGCATCTTCAACAAAAATCTCCTGGGACCTTTTGCAGATGTGCTCTTGTGTAGTACATAACCTGCTGCACTACCTGTACAGCTCTTAACCTGCTCTCCACTCCATCTGTGGTTTAAAACTTCTCGTCTTGTAGTTTGTAGAGGGCTGAAGAGGACTAGACTGTACCAGTGCCTAAGTGTCCATTTTATTGCACTCCACATGTATCCTTTCAATTGTATTTATTTCCAGTGAGTGTTTGGAAAAAAAAAAAAAAAAAAAAAAAAGAGAAACCTCTGGGTTCTTCAAGTAACTTCCAGCGGTTCAATTACTTGCTGAATATGTGTAATTGAAAACAGAATGGAAGTGAATTGTGTGTACCTTGGTTGTGATTTAAATTTGTTTCTATTGTGTGGTGACTATTTAAGCACAGCGTTAAAGCGCAGTTAATTCCATGGCTAAGTGGGCAATTCTCATCAGCTTTTTCATTGTAAGTTATATTTTTCAGTAACTCTGGACTGTAACTTTGAGTTCAAGATTTTGTACGAGAGCCTTCATTAAACTGCTGTAAATCTCAATACTTTTTTTTTCATTTTATTATTTGTCAAAAGCATTACTGTGATAGATTTGGCCATTGCTGTGATAAAATGTGTATCTGTAGCTTCTTATCTTTATATTTTGACTGAAGAGAACAACTACAGACTACAGCTTCATGTTTAAAATCAGATTTTACTGCACCCCTATTGCAAAAGGTTGTAGTAACAGATAAGAGGTAGAAGGGATGGAGTAGATAAAATAATTTACTATGTTTTAGGAGATTTCATTTTGTGAGTTACGTATAGGTGTGTGAGAAAGGAGTGGGTGATTTGGGAGAGCTGATGGGGAGGAGATTGAGTCAACAGCAGTCCGCTCAAGAAAATCCTTTTTTGTTTTGGTGTTTGATCAAAATAATCTGTTGATAATAGCAACTAATCGGTACATGTTTTGCTAGGGAATAGGCAGGTGGTGGCAAAGGGAAGCTTTCTGTGCACAGGTGTTTCTGGATGCTAGTGAAGGAAGCAGAGTCAGGCAGGAAACAGGTGGGTGTTCCAGGGCATTGGACTGTCCAGAGCACATGGCAGGGATCAGGCTGATGACACTCACACCTCTGTTACTCCAGTGGGGGGAGTAGTTTAGTCTAGACTTAAATTCATTTTCCCTGACATCAGAATCTGGCTTCATTGCTGGAGTAACACACAGACTACTGGACCTGATCCTGCTCAGATCTGCTTTAGCTGGAGACCCTAAATGGCACTGTCTTTGAAAAATGGCTCTGAGTCACAAGTGCAGCTCTTGAGAAGGGGAGGAGGAAAGGGGCAGGAGTGAGAGAGGTTTCCCTGGTGGATATTAACATCCTCTATAACCAATGTTGAAGCAAAAGGAAAAGTGCTTTCTTTTCCTCTCTCTCCCAGTCCCCACCTTCCTCCCAAGGTCTGGATGGACATTTGAAAAGTAGGATAAATTATTTGCTTTCTAGGCTGATAGATGAGCATCTCAAGGCAGGATTATAAATATGGGTTCTAAGAAAAGGGAGAGTACAAATGGCTGTACAAATTTGGACAAGAAACAGAAGGATTGAAAAATGAGCAAAACATCACAGCACAACATTGGACCTTCGGGCAAGTGCTACTTCTGTATATTCATTTTCATTATGTCTTGCTTTGTTTTCGAACATATTTATGATTTAAAGGAGGGGAAGAAACAGAACATGAGTCCCAAAGTCTGCATTTGCTTGGTAATTGTAACCTTGCCAACTAATGGGTTTTGCCTTGATTTTTTAAAGGGGCACAGGAGCATTCCCATTGTTGTTTTCTTAGGACAAAACGGGCTTCTTGCTGAAGTGAGTATTCCAGCTGTGCCCCATAGTCTCCACATAGCTGCTGCACATTCCACACCATATATGTCAGAGCTGAGGTGAGAAAAGCTTCCTCAAAGATGACGGTGAAAGCAAGCTCTTCAGGGAAGCCTCCAGGACCTGTGGCTCCCCAGGAACTCGCTGGCTGATGAGCTCCTGCTCACAGAAGGGTTTGTAGCAGTCCTGCAGCCCCACATCCATTCAAACTGAAGGTAGTAGCCCTGTGGCCAGTGGCCATCTCGTTGGCTGTTGCAAAGGTGCTATTGTTGATGTCCTATTTGGTAGTGAATGAGTCCTCAGACATCTGAAATATAGTCAGCATTCATTTTCTTTGGGTATGTGAACTGCCTGTGTTCTCCTAACCATTGTTCATCCTCAGCAGGATATTGATCTGCTTGTTGCCATCCTGCCTGCTTTTCTCTGTGCCTTTGTAGTAATCCTTTGCCTGTAATTTGTAGATCATCCCATTTCACTTAAAATTAGTTCCATATGATTGCAGATTTTATAACATTTGCAGATTGGTTACAGCACATTAACTATTTTACTGTATATCCTAATGACTAATCAACAAAATTGGCTACAGAGCAATGAAGTATCATATATGTGGGTTTCTGTGCTCTTAACTCTGGCATGAAACAGTCTCTTGTGTTGAGAAACAGACTCATTTTTTCCAGAAGATAATCAAATGTGCTTTCCAAAAAAGTGCATTCAGGTTCTGTCTTCCTCATCAGTGCTATGAGTACTTTATGAGGTGGAAAAAAAAAGAAGGGCTTTTTCCTTTTCAAATTCTGAGATAGCTGAACACTGCAGTTGTGCTGGTGGCATTGCCATTTGCCTCCAACACCTGCCCAGTGAGCAAGCATCTGTGCTGGCACCTCAGTGCTATACCTGAATTTCTCCTCTGCCAGAACACACAGCAGTGAGAGCCCCTGGTGCAGCCTGTAGCTGCCACAAATTGGGCATGGTAATGTTATGCTGATTTATACTACCTCAAGAACTGCTCTGGAGTGCTGGCATCTTTCCATAGCAAGTTTTTTTTCTTTTAATAACTTTGCCATCAGTGCTTTGCAGGCCCATTCCATTTCTCAGCCCCTGACCTCCCCTGTCCCATGGGCTCTTTCTTTGCCTTGCTTCTCTCTGTCAGTGCCATTTCTTGATGGATCAGAAGGAATGTCTCTGCCTGGCATCATTTGAAATTCTGTCCTATAGTGAATACAGACTCTCTGTGCACAGGGGCTGAGGCTGCATCTCTCAGTGTGCAGGAAGGCAGCAACTGGAGCTGGATTAGTCTATTTCCAGGAGAGCTTTTTCATTGGGTGAGTTTGTGGGGCTCCTTTTGACAAGTTTGTGTAAAAGATTTGGAACTTCTACCACTGCATCATTTGTTTCTGCTCCCAAAGGGAATACAAGATGCTCTCTGGTGCTGTCTGGCCACGCTGTCCTGGAAGAAGAGAAGTAGCTGGGATTGAATCCAGAACCCTTTGGGGGCAGTGCAGGGTGCTGGTCTTGAACTCGCTGCTGCTGGGCCTGTCCGTGCTTGCAGAGATGGATCATCCAGGAGGATTTCCTCTGGCTGCAATTTCCTATCTCCTTCTAAGCCCAGTGCAAGGACCAGCCAGTGGCTGTGGGAGGGCTCTTACTGACATGTATGAGGATGAAGAGGAACTGAATGGAGGTGTTGGAGCAGGAACTGCAGGTCGATGCTAATACCTCCATGGGTGGTAGGGGCGGGCAGTGATGGGCTGGTTGCAGCCCAGATTGGTCACCCAGGGTGGGTTTTAGAGCTCCAGAAGGTGACTGGAGATAGTTAATCAAAATGCTTGGGTCTGCAGAGTTCAAATTGAGATGTTTCTGTCTTCTTCCCTCTCCTGATTCTTTTTTGACAGATCCTTTTCTTAAGGAAATTACAACTCTTAAGAGCAGTAACTTGGGACTTTGCAAAGCACCCTTTTTGGCTTTATCACCTCAATCTCTAAGAGCTAAATACATTACTCAAGGTAAATGTATGACAGGATTATTTGTTACAGCTGTCTATTGATTTTTTAAATTTTTATTCTTTCTTGTATTTCAAGCCACTTTTTTGCCTCCATCTCTTAGGGCTTTGCAAGTCCAGTGCTCTGGGATCTTTGGATGTCCCTTTTTCCAAGACACGAACACCTCACAGGACCCAAATTAAGTGAAGACATTTAGGATATTATTTATTTCAACACCTTGTAGGCTGTTGGTGTAGATGGCTCCAAGGCAGAGGCACATTTACTGCAGGTGGACTGGCAAGGGCCCTGATACAAGCCCTTAGCCTCCTCAGGGCAGGAGATGGTCCAAGTCCACAGCAAGGAGGTTGTTGCTCTCTGGGTGAAAGGAACTCTATAGGCACACCATCATTTAATTTGCATTGAGCAAAATAGTGACATCAGCATCTTTATGGCTGTATCTCTTCTGCTGAGCTGTATAAATAGCAGGTTTATTTCTATAATATTTTTGCTTCTGGTGTCTATGCTGGTATAAGGCAGGATAGGTTTAGTGGATAAAAGAGCACTTAATTTTTCCCTGCTGGACTGGAGGTAGGCACACTCTTGGAATGGCTTTCAGTGTGATGACTGACAGTCCATCTGTGCTGTGGGTGGTATGAGAAGCATCACCATCTGCACGTGTGTGAGGCACATCACCGTCCTTATGTAAGTAAAGTCACCTCCCCCAGCATGTCCCTCCTGAGGGGCTTTCAGCCAAACCCTATGCTAGCGTGGGGCTGGCTGCAGCACAGAGAGCCATGGTGAATTTACACTGATCGAGGGCCTAGCCCTGCTTGTCACCCTCTTGAGTTGTCCCTTCAGAACATGCTGATTACTAAATTAATTGTTGGCACGTTCAAACAGATGCATGGAATAGCCTCCTGTTTGCTCGAAATAACTTGGCAACGATTGCCACCTTTAAATGCCACTTAGTCCTGCCACTTTCAAATGTGTTGCCTTTAAAATTTAATTGAGTTTCCCTCTGTTGGGTGTGTATTCAAACAGCTCGCTCCAATTGCCCGATTTACCTTCTGGGTGAGCTGTGTCCCTGTATGCATAATGCAGCACCCACCGAGAGATCCACTCAGGGTAACATCTCTGTTCCATGCCCTAGAGACTCCCTTTGTCCCTCCTTGCTTTAATACTATCCTGGCCTCTAGCAATAGCCAGCCAGCATGTGGCTGAGGTGGATGGAGGTGGGACAGTCTGCTGGCACTCCATCCTCAGCAGCAACGTTGTTTTCCCACTGTGGGTTTCCAGCAGTGTTATCCTGTGGATGTTCCTAGCGGTGTGATGTTTCTGTGATGAGTCAATTCCTCCTGCTTCTTCAGTCTGCCTGGCAAAAACCTGCCAGGTCCCTGTTGCTATCCATGAATAGGTACTGGGGCAGCAGATGCTGTGTGGGCTCCAATGGATCTCCTGCTTTGGGGTGATTTCACCCGTGCTGTTTGTACAAGTCCTCATCCCAATCCTGCTCCTCTGTTTCAAGGATTTTTACCATTCTCTGTTAGTTTGTACTTTTTTGTTTGCTCTTCTCCAGATTCCATCTTCTATTTTGCCATTAGAAGATGAAAAATTTGAGCTGGACTTTCAGGAGAGGAGAGCAGGGGGGGAGAGCTCCATGAGAAGACACTTGTGTGTCCATCTGTGGCCAGGAAGCCCCTGACAGCAGTGCTTCTGCAGGACAATGGAAGATGAGTGCTGCCCTCTGTATTTCACACGATGTTTTTTCATTTATTTCCTTCTGACAGAGAAAGGTGCTTTCCTCCACACACGAATACTTTTCAGTTTCAGAGCCAGACAGCTGTGAAAGATCTCTTTCCTTTCTTCTTCCTCCAAATTCCTTCCTCAGGATGGTGGTGATGCTTCAGAAGATCAATTTGAAATGCCTTTTGCTTAAGGAGAAGAATGGGATTCAGTTGTCTGGGAGTGAGGGTTTCAGATACTTTAGGTTCTTGTTCTTTTCCCACCTCTCACTTGCTAAATTTTAGGCAGGAGGTGACTCTGTAAGACAGCCTTTGGTTAATGCTGATGCCGGGAAGATGCTGTGTCCTTGGAGAAAGGGGACAAGAGACATTGCTGCTGCAGCTCCAAAGGGTAAAACACCACAGTCCCAGTCCCAGCTGCTTCTGTGAGAAACATATCCTCTCTCTGACAACTTTTCCTTCCTCCACAAAAAAAACCAAAACAAAACCAAACCAAGCAAAACAAAAGAATGAGACTCTATTAGGGAGAATTTTTGATGAAATATCTAAATTTCAGAGCTATCCTCCACTCAAAACTGGTTTTTAAACATTTTTCAACCATTGATTAGAGTCTGGAGGGGGGTTCTGGTTAAACAGTGGTTTATTTATACCATTTTCCTTTTCCCAGGCTAGAGGAAGGGACGGGAAATTGGTGGGGCTGACCTTGATAGTCCCTATCTGCAGTGCAGAATTTTCAGTGGAAGTCTCAGGGCAGCCTTCTCTTCCCCAAACTGTGCTGTAAAGCTGGTAGGCAGAAAGAAAACTACTAAAGAGCAATTAGCTTCATTCTCTACATTGCACGTTTCCCTTCTAGGTGTCATCAGCTTTCTGAGCAAGTACATAATTTGAGCGTTCTCATCAGAAAAAAACCCCGTGTTTCTTAGAGCCCAGGTTTGGGAAACGTCTGAGCAGCAGAGTACACTTACCACAGCAGTGCTGTGGGGAAGGGTGGCAGGTATGTAACCCCAGGCTGTGATGGACACAGCTGTTGATGTGGTTTTTCCCAAGGTGAGCAGCACTGCTCCTACCCTTCTCCTGCTGAGTTAATCCTTATCCCATAAAAAACAAGAGCATATTGTTGGCCATTTTGATGCATCCTCGCCAGTAGCTCAGGTGAGGGCCTCCTACATAAGCACCACACACAAGTAAGCTGCACAGTTCTAGGCAAGGATTTTGGCTCTGCTTTCTCAGCTCTGTTGCAAAGCAGGAACATTTCAGGGGAAAAAGAGACCCACAAAATGACCCATGTGGAGCAGGTGTGCCTTGGTTTGTGCTACTCCAGGCCAGACAAGTCATTTACCTGGAAACCCTTTCTGCTTGGTGGAATTAAAGAGTATTTTACCACCATTCCCACATAATCTGTAGGAAAACCAGTTCAGCATTAGGTGATCAACAGCTTCAGGAGTAAGCTAACATGCCTGAACGCAGCCAGGTGCAGTCAGTGCATCCAGCTGTAGCTGCATGGAGCTTTTCCCTTTTTATCCTTGTTCTGGTCTGATAGCTTTTTTCATACCTTTTACCTTCATGTAAACAACCACACGGGTTGCAGTGGAATAAACAAAAATCAGGCCTTTGAATGTCATTGCTTACCAGGAAAGAGACTGATGTGGAGCTCCATGGAACACGTGTGCCACCTTTGCTGGGGCTCTGCCATAGTGGGGGGCTCCAGCCACCTGCACTGCCTTGGGACCCTACTTACCTTTGCATGGATACACAGCAGGAGGGGAAATCTGGCACTGCCTGTAAAAGGGATCTGTTTATTGTTTAACTCATGCCTGGCTCATAGGGGAACCTGTTTCTCTCCATGAAATCTAAACAGACTAGAAATGCATGTTTTTAGGCTGAGGTGTTTTGAAATGCTTTAAAAATGTAAACTGTCCATAAATACAAACTAATTGCAAATCTACGGCTTGAAGCAGAGGCAACAAGAAGCATAACCCCAGTGCAATATATTTTAATAGGTTTTGTCTGTTTCCATTTAAAGCATTTATGTAACACACGTACCTCTATGCCCACCTTATGTGCACCTGCTGCTACCCCAGCCCAGCTCTTTGGCTGCCAAGAGCTCTAGATATTACAAACGTCAATGTACAGCATTTCTTTCAACATCCTGCCCACTGGAAGCCATGGTCCTACAGCAGACCAAGTGATGAGGCTCTAGACTGCTTCACTGAGCTTGATTTAGTTGCTTGAGACCAGGCATTCCCAAGACCAAGTTGCCATTGTTCACTTGGAAGTGTGGCTCAGGGTAAATAATTTCCCAGTTTAGCTAAGAAGACAGCTCAAACTCTGCCAGAGTGGGATCCCACATATGATGGCAGGGCTTCAAAAGAAAATACTACTGACAGTGGGCTCACTCTCTTTTCCCGTTATCCAAGCTGCATCCATGGTGACATGAGGGTGATGCTCCAGGGCTGATGCTGGGAAAGAGCAGGGAGTTGGCACATGGTGGTGGTTTTCATCTGGTGGCCCCTGCCAAGCCCCCCAGGTTGCCTTGTCCCTGAGCTGTGAGCCATTTTCTCCTCAGTTAACTCAGTTTGACAGTTCCAGCTGGTCCCAAGCCATCATAATTAATGCCACATCTTTCCCATTTCTCTCTGGCTTTCAAACACGTGCCCAGCCTCCTGCCAGCACTCATCAGCCACTCCCCTGGTGCCAGCAGAGTAGGAGCAAGCCAGGGAAAAGACCAAGTGGGCTTATACCAGTGGTGCAAGGCTAGGCTTTGCCAGGTCTGGATGGGACTGGTGCGTCACCTCCCACCTCAGAAGTTTGCTCTTGGACTCTTTGCAGAAGTGGGATTAAAGCCTCTCTGCATTTGGTGGCAGCTTCCCTGTTCTCTTCCACTGTTTACTGGCCAAGTAGAAGGACCGTGGACAACCTGTGGGTGTGCTGGCCTTGCTCCCCATCGTTTATCAGAGTTGTTTCCTTCTTGAGGTTTTTCAAGCTCTCCACCCAGACAGAGGAGCTCTGCCATGCAAGAGGGTTCTCTCAGTGCAGCCATGTTATGTTCCTCTTTATTCTCCACATTTACTTTCTTTCCCCCATCTTCAGAGACAGCACAATGAATAAAGAAAGACACCTGATTAAGGGTTTCATTTGAGGGGACTGTAAAAAAATTGTGGAGTAGAACATGTTTTGCTCTGTTGTGCTAAAATGGAGATAAAAGTCTGTCCTAACTCATTCCACACCTGAAGCTGAGAACTGCCCAAGGACTTCTCTGCAGGCATTCAAAGACCTGATTTATAACTACCGCGCTTTAGGTGAAACGTTTTGTTCTACCTGATGGCAAAAGTGAAAGATTAAACCTTCCAAACTCTGGCTCTTCCCAGGCACATTGAGGAAATGGGCATACTCCTCTCATGTTTGGGGGCTGATGTTTCAACGTCGAGTTCAATGCTTGGGTTTAAGGATTTCTTTGTCATCTGACTGAGATTTTATTTGGGTTAAAAGAGCTTGTGAGTGTTTAATTAGCTGTTCCTTTACCTTTGAAGAGAACATCTATTGTTTATTAGTTTAAGTACAAATGATACACTGAGTTCTTTTTTAATAACTTCCCCCAGTGCTCCAACACAATGGCAACTCAATCTCAGCACAGGATCCTCTCTGGAGCTGGAGAAGATTCCAAAACCATGGCAGAAAAACATGCAAACCTCCATCCCCAAGGGCAGGAGAAGCCTGTGAGAGAGATGGCTGCAGAGGGGCTGTGGACACTGGTCTTGCAGAGTGTCAAATAATTTTGACTAATAGCTAAATACGTAAAAAAAAGGTTGGGGTTTCCTCATACATAATTCACAAGCAGTAAATTCAGCATTTTTTTGCTGGGAACATCTTGCCTTGTACTTTTTGTCACATAGATCTTATATATGTTGCTACCTGGAAACTTAGTTGTCTGCACGTGTTTGGTACAGACATCTCTGTAAAATCCAAGGAAAATAAGCTATGAAGAGCCAGAGAGGTTTTAAAAGAGGAATGCTTTACAGTGGAAAAATGTCAGCATTGAAAAGGCATCCAGCAGATACTTCTTCTCTTGGGCTAGTTATGGTTTAAGATTTATTTGTTATGGGAGTAGTGAAGTTGGACCCAAACTATTAATCCAAACCACAGGGAGAGTGTTCAGCTGAGAAATATTTTCCTACCTGCCAAACTTCCCCCAACATGTAGAAAAGCTGTTTCCCTGCTCACACAGTTGGGTTTAGCTGTACTTTGTGTCTCAAGGGACCTATGATTTTTTAATTTCTCAGAGGGATTTAATCTTTAAATTCTCTTCCTTTGCAGAGGAAGAAAGAAAAGAGAAATCATGGTGCTTGTGAGAAGGACCACAAGTGAAGAATGTCTTGGAGGAATGTGGGACAAAGCCAGCCTTGGTGAGGGTTCCCTGGGCTCCAGTAAGGTGATGGTTCAACAGCCTCCAGACAACACAGCCTCACCTGGAAAGAGTTGTGACCCCTCAGTCCCAGCATCCTCGTAACAGACTGGACTGAGCATCTGGGTCAGCATTTGGGAATTGGGGGGAAGATTAGGGAATAGGAAGACAACAGGATTTGAATGGAAATATTTGTTTTGACCAAGGATTTTCATTTCTTTGATTCACCTGGAAAAACTGCAGCAGGCTCATTAGAAACCAGCTCAAGAATTGGTTTAATCTGCAGCCCCCCTTGCTCTTCTGGAAAGGGACTGTTCCACCTTCTCTCCACTCCAGCCTAGTTCCCCAAATACTACCTACAGAACAGAGATGGGGGTGATTTTTAATATTTAAGTTAACTATTTTTAAAATATTTATTCATTACATGTCTGTTGGTGCCTCATTAGGGGGTGTTGGTTGAATGAATTATTTAATCTTTAGGAAAAGTGCTGGGGAATATTTTCTCTTCCTGTCTAAGTGCTGATTAAAATGAATCCCAGCACTGTGGGAGGCTTATGCAGTGGAGCCTGGGCTCTGCCCATTAGCTGGGTTCCACATTGCCCCTCATTAGCCCATTTTTACAAATAAGCTTTTATGCCCTTATTTCTAGAATTTGCTCATCAGACACTTCATACCAGCCTCATGAGCCTTGCCCAAACCTGTAGAGAGTTCCAGCCTAAGCACCTCCATGGAGATATCATATAGAACAACTCCCTGAGGATGTGTAAGGGGTAGGAAGGCGGGGACCAAGGGGCATTTCCTTTACTGATTCCCCATTAAATGGTTTCCACACAAGCCATGCTGCCTTTGTGCCCTCACCCCATCCAGTTTATGACTGTGTGGCCCAGCTGCAATCTCCACTGCACTGCAGAGGCAGGGGAAAAAGATTTTGTGCAGAATGAATGATGGCTGCCCCAACTCGTGTGAACCAAGGATGCAGGTTTGTTTCTGCAGCCTGTCAGAAGATGCTGACAGGAAGCTCCTTTCTTTTCCTGTACCCTTGCAAGAGCTTAAACTCTAATGGCATCACATTCAAAATATTAATGGTATGATCACCATATATCATTAAATTTGGGTTTTGATGAGCTGACAGGACTTGTCCCAGGATATGACTGCTGTAAGCACCCTCTTGTGAAGCAATGATACACAGCCTGGGAGGATGCACTTCTTTCGTGTAAAATGGCAGAGGTGAGTGACCTGAGACAGCTGTTAGGAGCCATCCTTTTTGGATGGATCCTGGCAAATCTTTTTTCTGAGGATGGAGGAGATCTGTTTCAAAGCTTCCAGCAGTTAATGCTGGGCTCCATCTGTTTTGCCCCTGTGAGTTCCTCTGACGGGGGTCAAAACTTGGCAAAGCCAACTGACAAATAACCATGTTTTTAGAGGCTTTGCTAAGCCCTTTTTTGAAAAATAAGTCCCCAGGGGCTGTGGATAAAAGAGCTGTATCACCCCATGGGCAGGTTGTGATCAGCCTTGCCATTTGTGTTCAGAGGGTATTGCCTTTTTAATAAACCAAGATGATTTTATGGTATTTTTTTCATATAAGGAAGAAGAAAATAAATTATTGATTCTTGACTCACAAAGAGGTTGCTTTGCAGCCTCCCTGTAATACTTGCAATGATTTTGCAATATATAATGAGTTGAAAGAAGGGACAAGGACAGTTCACCTGTGCTTGTGTCCATCCTCAGCAGCGCATTATTACTGTTGTAGGAATTACACCGTTTGCCTTACAGACCTGTGGAAGGGCTGTACAAGACAAGACAGTCAGATCTTGTGCCCTTTCCCTTCTTGGCTCTCTCCCTGACTGCCTACTGCAACCCACTGCAGCAGCTCCTGGAGCTAATGTGTTATCCACCACCAGGCAAGCCTGTAGCTGCTGTGAATCAGGCACTGGCAGCGCTGGAGGAGACAGCAACTCCAACACTGGCACCTCTGCAGTATGTACCTTCAGTTTTCATGGAACAAAACTGGATCTCAGAGGTGCCTCTCCTGGTCCTGACTCAGTGATGTCCTTCATTATGGGAACCTCTCTGCCCACGCTGGATGCAGATATGCTGCAGAGTGAGCATGTTGGGGAAGGAGGTCAGCTGGGAGGTGAGAAACAGATCTGCACTTACCTGATCAATTCAGGCATGGCCTAAGCTATTTTCCACCATCAGCCAGGAAATCTGTGAGAGGAGAAGAAATTGGATTTCAGTCTCCCTGGTATGAAGCTGGGGCCCTAATCACTAACCTATCTCAGAAATGTAAATTTTGCAGAGTAACTCCTGCAGACCTGGTTTGCAGCACTCAGCAGGAGACAGACCTCTCCCTGAGATGATTAAAATCTGATTTACAAGGCACGGTGGACAGATGGCATCTGTTTTCTGCAGTCAGTGGTCCCTACAGAATAAAAGAGGCAAACTTCAAGGCCGTAGCTCTGCAAAGACAGAGAAATTATTGCCCATATCCATGCAGGCGCCTGCACTGACACATCTGCTCCCACCACGCCAGGGCTTGAATCCACCAAGCCAGCAGGTACCTGCTTTCCCCCCTTCCCCTGCCTCACAGCACCCAAATGTTCCCTATTTCCAAGCCCTTCTCCTGCCCCACATCTCCTAAAGCTAATGTGTGGGCATGCCAAGAGGTGGGCAAAACCAATTAAAACAGAAGACAGTGCCTGGCTGCTCTGTGGAGTGTACAAGAGGCAGCTCCAGCAGGCAGGGGTTGGGAAGGGATAATGCTGCAGGCATAAAAAGGGCAGCATCTACCTAGAGTAATCAAACTGCCTCAGGAAGATGAGATTTTTTAGAAGGGCAAGTGCAAAAGCATCACGAGGTGTGAGAGGCAGGGAAGGACTGAGCAGATTTTCTTCTCTGCAGCCTGGGGTGGGGCTGGAGTGGAGCCCCAGACGTGAAGCCACATTGCTCACCCAGGGGCTGTCACCATGGAAGCATGGCTGTGCCTTTTTGGAGCTTTTTCTCCCCACCTCTTGAACCATGATCAGGCTTGAAAAGGCCATGCCCAGCTGAAGTAGAGATATCTCCCACACGTTGGTTGTTTCCCATTTCTGGAAGAGGCTGCAGCTGACATGATGCCCCCACATGGGCACCGAGTGCTACCCTCCAGTTAAGCTCTTCAGCGAATTGCTCTGGCCTCGGGTAGAAGCCTTTGATCTCTGCCTTCTTAGTTTACAACTTCAGCTCAAATGGGCAGGATGACCTCTTCCCAAACACCTAATTGTGGCTCTTGCCATGTGATGCCATGTTTCATGCTCAGGTAATAAAGCAAGAAGTGTCTGACCTAACCTGTCCATTCTGTGCATAGATGTTGTACCACCTCTCCCCTATACTTCAAACCAAGTAAAACCATGTTGAATTGCCTTAAATTTAATATAATCACCAATTCCCTTCTCTCAGACTATTTACTGTTGGCAAGGAGCAGAGCTGGCAGACCCCAGTGAACTGAACAAAAGCCATTAAAAAAGATTTGTCCCAATTGTGGCCAATCTCAGCCTCCTGGTATCTTCTTGGCACCTAGAAGCCGAAATCCACAGCTCAGCTTATTAGATCCCGTTTTTTTCCCTAAGATTGGGGAAAAAGGAGCCAAGAACTTGTTTCAGGGAAGGTCAAGGCAATAAACTTCCAATTGTTTATGTACATAATGAGCCCTGGGATGTAACATGCTCTGTTTACTCCAAGCTTTCCCAGATGCCCAGAATGGGCAATTAAAACCAAACACATGCAAAAATACAGCAACATTTACAGTGTAGCCTGCGCCACTCTATCCACTCACCTCGTCCTCAATAAAAACTCCATCCCTACTTAGATACAGCCAAACATTAAATCCAAGGGAGTAAAACTCACTCAAAAAGCAGGACTGGAAGAGGTGGTACCATACCTGCTCAAGCAGAGACCCTGGCCAGCAGCACCATGGAGTCATGCTCACCTTTTGCTAGGGAAATACCCCTGCATGGGCACATCCTGTTCCATTTCTGCAGAGTCAGGGCTCAGGTTTTCCTTGGGTCTTCCCTGTACCTGGTTTGAAATATGAATGAAGATGAATACCACTATATTCCTCTGGCTTGACTGGGGACAGGATTGAACACCACTGTCCATGGAGAATTTCTGTTTGCTTTCCCAGCACCTAGTGGGAAAAAAATCTTCACCCACTCCTTTCAGGTGCTTCCTGAAGGCATCACCACAGGCTGCCTCCTCCAGACGCCTGGGGAAAGGCCAGGCAGCCCATTTGCTGCGTTAATACCTCTGCAGACTGACATACTAGTTCCTGGCATTGGCAAGACCTCTAACAGATTGAAAGAAAAGTGCTGATGTCTCAGTCCTTGCCTCTCCTCCCCTCTCCTGCCTGGTGATGCAGAGACATCACCACCTACAGCCTCCCATCCCAAAAGGAAGTAAAATGGTGAGTCCAACTGCCTACCCTGGAACTTGGACAGGGACTGAAGAGGAGAAAAAAGCTCATGTTGTATCCAAACCCAAGACATGGTCAGAAGCTGGAGGAACATGCATTGCCTCACCACCCCTTGCATGGGGGCACAAGTGGCACCCTGCCTGTACCTGGCAGCAGGGGGTCCCAGGAGGGCCCCCAGGGTGCCAGATGCAAGAAATCCCTTTGCACCCACATCATCTCTTGATTTAGTGATGCTGGGTGTGGCCACAGGAAATAAAAACTGGCTCAGCTCAGAAAAGCAGGAAAAGTGAGACAAGTCCTTCAGTCAGGAGCAAAGCTAAAAATCCCACGGAAATGCCCAAGCACCACATGGTGATAGTGCGGGGGTAGAAAACTATTCCTGTTTGGGAGAGGCTGTTCCCATCTTTGGCTTGCCTTGCTTACAAACTTCATTTGCACAAACTGGACAAACATTTCTTACAAACTGGATTTCAAAGCCCCAGAGCATGGTTGGATTTTTGTTATCTACTCGTTGGATGCACACAGCTCTAAGAGATGCATCTTTAAAAATCCATCCCAGGGACAGCTGCAGGACCTGCTCAAAATGTCCTGAACTTTATGAGTTCTCTGGAACAGAGACAATCCTACCAAAGCAGTAGCTATCCAAAATAGCTCTAGGGAAAATCTCCTGGACTTGACCACCACTTGAGATCTTCAGTCCAAAACTCCTGTGGGTGCTGTGCACCTGGATCCATATTTGGGTCCACACTAGGATGGGAAGAGCCCTGGGTGCTGTGGCATTTTGTTCTTCAAGCAGCCACTTGCTCTGTCTTGCTCCCAGCACGGAGCAATGCTCTGCTTCCATAAATCTAGATTTTTGTTAGAAAGAGAGTAATGGGCGGGGGGAAAGGTGGAGCTGGTGAAGAGATATAAAGTACAGCTGGGCGGATTAGGCTGCAAAGGAATTAGGGATTTAATGATGCTTTAGCAGCTTGAAATCTGCCAATCCAGAGATGAAACTTTTAAGACGGTCTTGGCAAGCACTGGGAAAAGACAGCCTGTCGAGCCAATGCCACCTGCTGGAGACAGCACTCAGACACCAAGATTCATGAGACCAGTTAAATTAATGGTTTTTAGTTGTCCTTGTACCCAAAATCCCTCCTCTGAAGCTTGAAAACCTGAGCCCATGTCTGGCAGAGCAGAGACCTCAGGAGCCCATAAACATGGCCCCTCTGCCATCCCGAGGAATGTTTAGTTTCTTCCAGGTTCCTTGTCTCCTTTCTTCCATTTTCCTTAGTTTCTCCCAGGTTCCTTGTCCCCTTTCTTCCATTTGCCTTATCTGGCAGGTAATTATCCTTCCAGAGGTAATTGCTGCAAGAGCCATATGGGATCCATAAGCTGCTAATGCTGGGGGATTTTTTTTACAAAGAATCATAAGACCTGTACATTATTGTTGTTGATATTGGCATGATTACCCCTGGTGTAAAAGCAGCCAAAACTGACAAAGCAGGTTGCAGAAATGGTTACAGCAGCACAGACAGAAGACAAGGTTATCTTCTCTGAAGTCTTAGGGGTTTTTAATTGGAAGGAAATCAGATGTTCACAAGCTCAAATGAGAGAGTTACATAATAAACCCAGACCTAAAGGGGTTTGGAGCGAAGGAGGAGGGAGGTGAAGCTTTAATGTGGAGACCACCCCACTGGGATTTGAGAACCACCAACAATGCAGCAGATCCGGGGGGGCTCAGCACTTCCCTGTGTGTGTACATGGTGGTTATCTAATAAGCCATTTCTTGAGCTCCAGTGATACTGCTACTTATATCATAAATTCAATGATCTTCACTTTACTGGCCATTTATCTGCTTCTTTTCCTGACAATTTTATACTCTTTTGATAAACTGTTTGTCTAACCACATGGAAGAAACAATGTCAAGAGCTGTACCTTAGGCGTTCGCCCAGCTAATGAAGAAAATCCATCACAAGGAGAGTTTATCTTTTGCTTTTCTGGATGTAAATAAAACATCAGGCTAATTTACTTCCATTAATCTCAAAGACCATTGCTACAACAATAGTCCTATGTCAGAGCAGACTTTTTTCCCCTTTTTCGCATAAATATTTAAGTAAGTACTGAAAGCATTAATAAATAGCTTTCTAAAAGCCAGATTATTTTTATATCCAGAGATTTAACAACGAATTTGGATTTACTTGCTAGCTCTTGCCTTTCAGGCAGCAGTCAGCCCACGCTTCCCCTGTGCTGCACGGGGATGGTTGGGTGGGTTTTCCAGAACACCCTGTGGGGTCTCTAAGGGGCACCTGTGACAACCCACCCTTAAGGGGAAGGAAGCACAAGGGTGGGTCATCACGTCATATCCAAGTGCCACCCCACTGGTGTCACCCCTGGCCACTGAGTGGGTTCAGTGGTTGCTGAGGCTGCTCTGTGAGGTCCATACTGGGCTGCAGAAAAGACTACTTAATGTCCTGTGTCCTGTGTCCAGCTCAAGAAGTGCAGCAAATGTGCATTTAGTTTACAGTGGGTGAGGCCGACAAAGCACTGGAGCAGGCTGCTGGGGACCACCAGCTTTGGGGGGTTAAGATCAGACCGAACAGGAGCAGTGACGTGTGTGTGTGTGTGTGTGTGTGTGCTCGGCAGGTTGGAGCCACTCTGGCCCCTGCCTTTCAACCCCCAGCCCTATTTTCTGTCAGCTGAAAGGCTGTGCACAGCCAGACAGCTGTTAAACACGGATCACGTCACTCGAATCACTGCGGAATGAAGCAGCTCCCTCCTGGCGGAGCTCCGTGGAGGTGCGTGCCCGCAAATACTGTTCTTGGAGCACATTCCAAAGTGCCAAGGGTGAGCAGAAGGGTGCCGCAGGGATTCCCCCAGTCAAGGAGTCCTTGTCTCTCCACTGCTTCTTTTTTTTTTTTTTTTCTCTCCTTATCTGTTGCTACTGCTTTTTAAAAGACGAAGCCATCCTGCAGCCAGCTTCGGCCATTTTTTTTGCGACCACAGCCCAACACGATCCATAGTGTTGGTGATGTAGAGTAAAATTTGGTAAAACAGCATCCCTGCTCAGATGAAACCTAGTTTGTCAAGCATGGCCCCATATGAATATTTATAACTGTATAGTAGTTGTAACCATAAAAGTGAGTTTATGATAGGAAATACGACACGTTGATAGCTGGAGCAAACCAAACCCAACACAACATGGTAAAGGCAGATGCAAGCAGTCCACAGGATTCCTCGGAACAGCCATGACTGCTGTTCAGAGCCTGTACTGGCTATATAGGCAAGCCCATGGAAAAATGGACTAATTAGAGAGGAATAATGATCAGTCTCAGCAAGATCTTGGCTTTTGCTTCTCTCATTTATCCATACATGGCTCTTTGTTAAATCATGAGGGATTTTTATTCACATGTATAACTGCTTACAGATGTTCCCACATGTGTTTAGCCAGCAAACTCACATTACAACCAAAGAAATGCAAAAAAACCCCCACTACCCTGTGCAAAGTTTAGGTCGAGCAGATGCAACCAGAGGCAAGGCAAAAGCTGCTGGTCCAGCTCAGCAATGTCCACAGCTTTGACCACTGCACAGAGCCCCCACCTGTCTCTTGATTCTCGGTGAGAACTTGGTTTACATGGGAAGAAAACCTCTCCTTTAATGAAATATCTCACTTTCATGACAAAAAGCAAGACTCTGAGTGATGCTGTACATCGTAACTTACGCTCTTGTTACCTCACAGTTTTTCCCAGCACATTTTTTGGATCTAATTATGTTGCATTTAATATCCTTTACTCTTACACAGCCATGCCTGGGTGTGGATTTTCATAGGACACAGGATGAGTTATTTTGTTCTCTTTCAAGCTTACAAGCTAAGCTCACCTCCCAGTAATAAATCCCCATGATTCAGGCTTTATCAGGGTTTCCATGACTGTCATCCATCTCAAGGCACAGTAAATGGGGTGATAATTCATGGGGTGGAGAGAGTGCTCAGGAAAAGGCTCTCCCTGGCAAATTGGAGGACAGGACTCCAGGAGCAAGCTGATGGCACTTTGGATGCTGCTGTGCCTGAGATGCCAAGTGCTGATGCTTCCTGAGAGCACTCGTGCTTGCTTGTTGATTCATGTCACCACCGTCTTGCTTCATCCTCTCTTCAGCAAGAGGGAAAAGGGGAAAAAAGGTAATTGCCTGTGCTTATCAGCATGGGTGTTAAAGCATCCCCTTGGAGGCTCTCAAACTGACATTGTACTGAGAAGGATGGAGCAGGCAAGGTATCCATATCCAGCTTTTCCTCCCCCACTGCATGGGTGGCCATGTTCTCCAAAGCTATTGATATGGGACAGCTGCACCATGGTGCAGCTGGGTACCCATGCCAGTTTCACTGAGACTTTCCAAAGGCACAAGTGAACTGGAGTGCCTGAAGCATGGATGCTCTGCCTGTAACACTGGAGAAATGGAGGCCTTTACAAAGCCTTCTGGTGGAGAAGCATAAACCCACAGGCCAGGAACTGACTGCTCCAGGCAAACACTGACTGCATGCCTCAGCTGGGAAACACACTGCGGGGAAAGACAGAGCCCATCCCTGTGTCTTTTTGCCTCCTGTTCATTTTGGTTTTGAATTATCTCTCAGCCCTGAAACTTGAGGAACTGCCCAGCTGGGATGCTGCTGTTCTTCATCAGAGTGGGCTGCTGGGCAAGAGCCTGAGGGGTGACAGGAACAGGATGGGCTCTGCTGGAGGTGCCAGCTTGCTCAGAAAGCATTTTGCGCTTGACTGCCTTCTGCTAAAATAGCCTGGCATTTTTGTTAAAACTTATTTCTGCAAGCCTGGGGAAGAGTTACATGCAGTCATGCACAAGAGAGCAGCCAGGAGTGCTTTTCAGAAGTGGGGTCGTTTTGCAAGCGCTGACAGTGAAGGGAAAGAGTAAACGAGAGATTTAAATCTTCAAATCTGACACTGAGAGCATTGGCAGCAGCCTAGGCCCACCAAGGCACATGCATGGATCATGGCACATGGCACACAGCATGTGGCTCCCGGTGGGGATGGTACCATGGGCTATGTGAGGGCAGCTGCTGCCCAGTGCTGCTGGGCACCAAGGTCCTGCCTAGTCTCAGCTTCAGGCAGTGGCTCACATTCACTCTCAGGCACACATCTCGTCTGCAGGGGGAAAGGCAGAGCTGAGCTCTAGTGTCTTGTCTTTGTTTAATCCACTTAGAAAGCTACCCTCTGTTTTCCCCCTGACTCTCTGTCCAGGATGTTTTTGAATTAGTGAAAGCATCATAAAAAAGGCCAGTATAAGCCACGGAAAGGCTTCCACTGCTTCTTTAACTCTTTCCAGGGTGTCTGTCAGCTGTTCAATTGTCCAAGTCTCCCGTTTTCATAGCTGCTGTGTGTGTGTGTGTGTGAGTAAAGGCACCCAAAAACCCTCACGGATGTGCCCTTCCTTTGAAAATCCATGCCGAGACCAGAACTTGATGACTGCTGCCTTTCCCAAGCAGCTGTGGGTTGTCTTAGGAGACATCTCCTCCCTGTCTTTCCTACTCCCTGTGATTCCATCTGCTTCTCCAAGTCATCCTACAAGACGAGGGGAAACACCTCGTGGAGAGCCAAGCACCAGCACAGAGCCTCACACGGTCCATGCCGAGGGCACGAGGTACCTCCATGGTTGCTGGGACAGGCAAGGCAGGCACTGTGAGCCCGCCGGAGGTCGGTTCAGGGCGGCGACTCCTCAAACACCGTCAGGTTGTGCTGTTGGATGTGGCGGAGCAGGATTTGTGCCCGCCTGTCAATGGTGTGGAGCAGGGGTCTCAGCCCCTCGGCGCCCCCCTGGCTCTCCCAGAGCTCCCGGTCCAGGCGCAGGGAGTCCAGCAGCAGGCTCTGCAATCTGCCCGACCGCAGCGTAGCCACCGCCGCCGCTGGGAAGCTGCAGGGAGGACAGGGAGGGAAGGGCTTATCCAGGGAAAGCTGAGCACAGAGTAAGGGAGCAGCGGCGCACTCGAGCAAAGATGCTTCAAGACGAAATGCATGTCTACCCCGAGGAATGCAGGACAAGGAGCCTTCTACTTAAAACTCTACCCACGGTGAACATGTGGGATAGCTCCAGCAGACACGGACTCAGACAAATTCCAAATCAAGAGGCCTCTAGCATACCAAAATGCCTCATGGGCAATGGCGCAAGAAATGCTGAAATACCTGATTATTCATTATTTTTGTGCAGCTGCCAATTAAAGAGGGGAAATAGGCTTTGGAGCCTGCCATCAGCCACCCCGAGCAGAATAAAGAGTTAGTTTCAGGGGAGGGGCACGTGGGATGTTTTTGTGAGCCTAGCCGCCCACCCTGTTCTGGTGGGAGATGGCCCCGATTCAGTGGGATGCCCCATCAGGGAGGGAAGGAGCAGCAAGAAGGTGAGCACACACAAGGCTGCTGGCATCCCCTGTGTGCCAGCTCAGCCCTCACCTGGCACGTGCACATTCCTACCTGTCTATGCCTTGCAGGAGCCTGAAGTTGAGCTTGTCCTCAGGGTGCTGTGGCCTGCCCGCGTTGTCGATGAACACCAGGCGGGACGGCGCGCTCCTCCGGACCTGCCAGCACGAAGGGAAGGAGAAGTTCACTCAATGCAGTCACCACTGTGGGGGTTTAGGCTCCTTTTTAATGTGCAGTGAGAAAACCTGAGAGTATCTGGGGGAAAGCAGATGCCGATGTCTATGTCCCTCCATGCCTGGGCGTACCTCCCACCAGGAACCCAGCATCACCATGGGACCTACATTCCCTTTGCTACCACCTGGAAGGGCCTCCCAGGTAACCTCATGTTAGCCCCAGAACAGCCCTAGGACAGCAGGGAGACATACCAGGATGTGGACCAGGACTAGCTCTGCTGGATTCCGGCACTTGTCATGGAGCATCTCCTCCACGCAGGGCTCAGAGGGATCAGGCTGAAACCCACAGCAGTAGCGGTCTAGGCGGTCATGAACCTGCAGGAGACATTTAGGGACCTTAGCAGGGACATGTGCCTGGGATGGGGACGTCCTGCTGTGAGCTGTTCTTGCACAGAGGCAAATACAACATTTCTAGGGATCCTCAGGAGACATGCCATGGAAAACTGGTGAGTGAGAGGAATGGAAGCACACACGCAAAACCCCTTTGGCATGAAGAAGGTGATGACAAAGGTGATGGTGACAGGCTTTTCTGATGGAGTTCAGATAACTGGTACCTCCACATTCTGTATCTGCACAGAGTGAAAGGGTTGTGCTTCCAGCTGAAATGAAGGGAAGATGTACATGATGATGACTGAATTAAAAAAAAACCAACAAAGCACCCAGGGAAACGTAGAGTCTGAAACCTCAAGAAGAATTTATTTTTCCGAGTGCTGGTGTTCTGTATGATGGTTTCATCTGGTTCCTGTCACATATGCAACCTTTCGTGCATCCCTACAGTAACCTGAGCAGCTCTCAACGGAAAGATGAATGGAAAAGTATTGGCAAGGGAAAAAGCAGTCTGTGCATATGCAGGGCATGTCTGACATTTAAGTTGGGCCATGGTGACTCCTTTTAGCTACATTTGTGTTTAATCATTTGCAGGTGCTGCTAAGGCTCCACGTCATCCAGGCTGTCAAACCTCCTGCTTCCCATCCCAGTTCCCTGCAGAAACCCTGGAGCTGCTTGACAACTTCCAGTGTTTCCACACCCTTGGAGGAATGATGGGCTTTTAAAAGACATAAATCTCTGTCAGACCCAGCCTCAGTATTTATGGAGCTTCCTCAGCTCTGTCAGGAGCAGCTGGTACATCCTCTGGGGTGATTTGTGGGGCAAACAGGACCTTGTTGGTTGCCAACAGATCTCCCATGGCTGTGTTGACATGGCCCTGTAGGGGAGCCACCCCACCTCCTACCGATCTCCAGGCCTGTTTACATATATATGCTCCTTTAAATACATATGAAATATATATAAAATATAAAATAAATATACTTTCTGGTTGTAGCATGAAAATGTCGGACTTGCTGATTTGCTTGGCATTGCTGATGCCAGCCCAGGAGGCAGGGCTCAGGATGCAGAGAGGCTCCTGGAGCCACTGGGAGGGCTGGAGCAGATCTCAGGTGAGCCAGACAGGATCTACAGGTGACAATGAGACAGAAGCCAAGTGACCCACAGTGGCTGCCTATTCCCTTTACCCTGGTAATTAGCACAAGTTACCAATTACTGGCTGTGCTTTGACAGAGAGTTCAGTCTGAACCCAAACACTGACCAAGCACTGGAGAAGATGCTGCAGGGAAACACAAATTGTGATCTCCATGGCCATTCCATTAATAACTCTTTGAGAAGAAGGATTAGTCTCACACTGGAGCCCCTTAAACCTCTCTGTTTCCTGAGGTTTATTGAAGCACTCAGGTCAGTATTCCTCCATTGGGAGACACTCTGGTTAAAAAGTGCTTGAGCGTCTTGTCACAAAACACATGCAAACAGAACAAAATATCACATTTCCTCCACACATCTCCTCAGTCTGCCTACCAGAGAGCTCAGCACGCCAGTTTCTCTCACCTGCTATGTTATTTTTCAGGCTGCACAGAAGGTGAAGACAACCTGAGAGAACTTACAGAGACATTAAATAGGCTCAGAGCTCCACTCACCCGCCCACGAGCACCTGTGAAAACAAGGTGGATTGGTGCTGAACCCGCAGAGGTGTGACGTGGAGGCAGATCTGGTGTCCAAGTGGAGCCCCAGGAAAGGGACCAGATGGCTGTGGAGATGCTGAAAGTGCCCTGACATGCTGACAAGCCTTCCCTCCCCTGGCCCTCCCCTGATTTTTTGGTAATAATTTCTTGTTTCCAGAACTTAAAGAGCTCTAATTCATGGGAATCTTGGTATTATTGCAAGAACATAAATACATGAGCCACACCTCCCATCCAAGCTGAAACACTACCAGAAGCTCACCTTCAGGCCCTTTTATGCCCATCCTGAGGCATCCCCTTGATAGGTTTTCCCAATTCTCATTCAGCGTTGGGGGATGGCTTCCCTTAAGTTTCCTTGCTCTCCCTCTGACTGGCAAGAGGGTGTCCCAGGGCAGGGATGTGGCTGCAGAGTTCATTTGGTTTTGGCCCTCTTTAAAATGCAGGACAAAGTCATCAGCAGCTGCCCCTTTTCTACCAGGTTCTGCATTTTTCCCCCAGTAAAACTTTGCATGTAGTGGGGGGGTACCCTTATGGCAAATACCAAGATAAATTAACATAGAAGAAGCCAAATTTTAAGAGCAATTGAAGAAAACTACCAAGATTTCAATGACAATGTACAACAGGGCTCAAATCTCACAACTTCTTCTTCCCCAGCAAAGGTGTAAGATGCTAAAGCCATTTCTGAAAGATCTTACTCCACTTCTATAATATCCTCTTTATGTGACTTTTCTGCATGGGAGGATTCCATTAGAATTATTGAGGACAACCTGTGGTTTGCCCTTGAATTTATCATTGCACTGCTTGAGTCCTTGAGGAGGAGCTCTCCTTAGAACTAGATACTTTCTTCTGCAGTCTCAGCCTTTCCACTGCACTCAGTGGTATTTTGGCCTGGGGTGGGGAAGGGGATTGGCTAATCTTCTCATTTCTCTGGTTGTTTCAGCTAAAATATTTTCAAGCCCAGCCAGAACTGCTCCACCTCTGCCAGCTATAGTTGTAAAAAAGAGCAAGAATAAGGAAAACATATTTTAGTAGTTTGGGTTTTTTTCTTTCTTTCTTTATTTGTATTAATACTTGTCCTTTCAGGCACTTTTCTCCTGTCTGATAACCAGCCCCCAGGTGCCTAAACAGGCTTTCTTTTTCTCAACAGAAATCCCTTTTGCCTCCTCACAGCTGCCCTCCAAGACCTGATAACTCTCTGGGATACTGTTGTAATCCCTTGTAGCAGCAGGGTATGATTTTCCAGACAGAAGATTAAGTGCTATTAATGCTGAGGAGGAGGAAGGCGGCGCTGTCGAAGGCAGGGCTCCTTATTTCCAATGCCAGCAGCACATCCCTGAGTTGAATGCGATGAGGCTGATGCAAGACATGCTGCTTATCCCTAAGGGATGCCCTAGGGATGTCTCTAGGGACGTCCCAAGCCTCTGCCAGCACAAAATGAAGAGCAGAAAGCTCGCCCACATGAGGACAGACTCACCACAAGCTGCCTGTGTTTCCCCTGCAAGTCCCAAGCATGGACCATATTCAGGCCAAAGTGCTTCTGGCACGAAGTTTCTGGTGCTCCCCATCAGCTGATGAGTGAAAATACATCCCAAGAAACCACAGCCTATGTGAACCCTCAGAAGGAGACCACGGTCAGACAATACAGCTGCAGGTGCAGGGGAACCCAGGTGCCACAGCTGATGGGACAGGTGGCCTCAATCACCACAACCCTACCTGGAGAAGAAAGTCAAAGAGGGCCAGGCGGCTCCATTCACTATGTGGGATGCTGGAGCAGGGAGCATCCCTGGCCACCAGCATCGGTCTGCGTGGCTGCAGCATCTCCTGGTACTGCAGCCATCCCAGGGCACAGGAGTTCTGGTCATTGTTGGCATCCTCCAGGTGCTGGAGGTCAGGAGCCCACCAGATGATGGGCCGCAGGGCGCCGTCGGTGTAGCTGTAGGGCAGGAGGCGGCTGGAGAAGCGCCGGGCCACGGCGGGCAGGCTGCGGTTCAGCCCCAGCACCCTGTCCAGGTGGAAGGCCAGCACCTCGTACAGGTCCCCGGGCCGCTTGATGAGCCCACAGCGCCCATCCTGGCAGTCTTCTGGGCTGGCTGAGGAGACATCCCCCTTGGCATCCCCCGCAGCACGCAGCCCCACTCGCAGGACTTGCCCATGGGCAGGGACACGGGCTTTGGAGACCACCTGCCCCCTGGACAGCAGCCGCATCTTCTGGAGGTCGTCAGCAGAGAGCCATGGGGGAGCGTCCCTGTCCGTCCCCCGCCGCCTCCTGCTCCGGGCAGGGGCCTGCCGCCGCCGGTGAGTGCGGGGCACGGGGAGCCTTCTCCCGTAGGCCTGTCCTCCAGACAGCGCGGCGGCCGCCGCCCTCGGGGGTCCCGGCGGGGACGCGGCCGGCAGCGGGAGCAGGGAATGGTGCGGGGCTGGGGGCAGGTGCATGAGGGCCAGCAGGGCCAGGGCCAGCAGCACCCCGACGGCTGCCGGCGCTGGGGGCTTCATCCCCGTCCTTCGCCACGGTCGCTGGGCCTGCGGGGACAGAGAGGGGGAGTGATGCCGGAGGGTTACTGCAGGCGGAGGCCTCGGCACGGTTTGCTTCAGAGGAGCAGCCCCTCTGCTTGTGTGATCCCTGCAAGAGGCGTTCCACAGCGCTGCAGCAGGAGGGTTATGGCTGGTGCCATGATTTGTGCCAGAAATTAGCTGCAGTCCCTTCAGAAGCAGATCAGAGCAAGGGCTCAAGGGCTCACTCCCCACACAGAGGTTGCCATATCTGCAGTGCGGAGGTATAGGATGACCTTATGGGCAATTAAGTTTTCACAGTCAAATATTTCGTTTTTAAAGACTCAAGAAACAAAAAAAAAAAAAAAAAAAAAAAAAAACAAACAAAAAAAAAACAAACAAACACCAAACCAGAACAAATTCCTGTCTAGATGTGAACACTTTCCAGTTCCTAAGAGGTTTTATTTTTTGGACTCTACTCTGGGCACCCTCACTGGTTCCTATTCTGGTTGCACATTGAACCCATAACTTGGATCTCTCCATGTGTGCTGAGACAAGAACTCCGGAGCTCTGCCCATCGCTGTATCTGGCAAAAGCAAGGCAGCTCCAAGTGTCAGTAAAGACCTGTGACTGGTTATGTTTCAATAAAAGGGGTGCAAACTCCTGGAGGGCAGGAACACCTCTCCTATGAAGACAGGCTGAGAATTGGGGTTGTTCTGACTGGAGAAGGCTCTGGGGAGAACTTACAGCACCTTCCTGTGCCTAAACGGAGCTGTGCATACAAGAGAGCTGGAGAGGAATTTTTTACAAGGATGTGGAGTGACAGGACAAGGGAAAAGGACATTAAACTGAAAGAGAGGTTTGGACTGGATATTAGGAAAAAATTCTTAACTGGGAGAGTGTTGAGGCATTGGAACAGGTTGCTCAGATAAGCTGTGGAGGCCCCATCCCTGCAGTGTTCAAGGCCAGATTGGATGAAACTCAGAGCAGCCTGGTCTAGTGGAAGGTGTCCTTGCCCATGATGGGTGGGTTCAAATTACATATCTTAAAGGTTCACTCCAACCCAAACCCATCTATGAGTCCATGATACAATCTATGCTACATATGAAACCTAAAGTATTCCCAGCACTAAGGAACTGCCTTTAAACAGCTGGGGCTGCCCTAAGCACAGGACATTCACATTTAGGCTGAGGTAGAGGGCAGTGGTGCAGCAGCACTGTGACACTCTCCAAGCCAATACAGTCCCTGGACCACGCTGCATCCATGCGTCATTCACTTGGGTTTGGGCAGCCTCAGACACTTCAGGAGGCTGGAGTCACAAAAAGCACCTTGGCACCATTTCTCTGCTTTCAGCAGGCAATTCCAAGCAGCTCAAACCCACACTGGAAGTCAAGGCAATGGTCAAGTGGATACATTTTTTTCCAATTATTTATTTTGGAAGCACAAGCATATCCATGGCAGACACAGCAGGACAATATATTGCCAAAGAAGGGATAAAAGACTGTTTATAAGAGGAAAAGCTTGAAAAAAAGAGCTAAAAAGCTGGGGAGGTGAGAGCCAGCAGCCAGAATGACATCCAGAAAGCAGCTGGGCAAGCAAAAGCATTTCCAGCCCCAGGGCTTTTAGGACCACAGGCTCCCACTGACCACAGGGACCCACCACCAGCACAGCTCCTGCCCCACAAGCAGCTGTCCCAGGTGACCCCAGTGCATGAGCTTATGAGCTGACATAGCCCTATCCTGAAATCCACCAGGTTTCATGTCCTCAGCTTGGGGAGACTGCTTCAGACAGCCCCCTGGTGAGGGGCCACATCCCTTGCAAAGACACTGCATCAGCTGAGGTGGGTAAGGGGAGCCACCAACTCACTGGCCTCAACCATAGGGGTGTTCCTTCCATGCCTCCCTTTCAACAACTGAGCAGATTTAATGCAGTTTATAAATGCTATTGATGGTGCACTTGGAGTGATTCAGCTTTATAGCTCTGGCTTAATTGCTTCTCTCCCAGAAACACAATGTAGTGCAGCAAAATATATCGGCTGGGCCGAATCCATTTTTCAGACAGGGTTACACCACCTGGCAGAGGTTTACACCAGCCTCTGCCAGGAACCAGGGGCTGTCTGGTACAGGGCTTTGGGACCTGCCAGGGAACCTCTGCTTTATCTCTTCCAAGAGTGGAAAGGACCTAGCCCAGGGTGAGACTGTTCAAAGAGGGATGTCCTGTCCTAGATCACCAGCAGCTTGGCATTAACTGTACCAGGCATCAAACTACATGGCTAAATTATTGTCTTAGGTGCCTTTCTGCGGAGGGGATGAGCATGAGCACCCCTAAGCACCCTGAGGGGCAGCAGGACTTCTGTCAAGAGGCTGGTTGTGATGCATCCCCAGCTCTCTCCCACTTGGATGGGATAACGAATTGCTGTGGAACCACAGCCAATGCCAAGTGACACAGGCAACACCCAAGTTCAGCAATTCAAAACCTCCATGCCCCAGATTTCAAGCAAATTCTGCAGAGTGCAGACACACATTCTTTCCCAAACACCTGCAATCCATGTCTGGCCTCCTGAGCAAGAGTTTAGGGGAGGTGCAGTGTCTAAATCCTTGTTTAACCATAGTAAAATAACTCTGTGGCCTATAAAGGGCTGAGCCTGGTATCCTGATACCCACACTCTTTCAAGTCATCACTGTAAGTGCCTAACAATCTGTTCCTCTGGCCTCAAAGTACACTGAATTAGCAGCAGTGATACCTATGGAATCAATCCCAAACGACAGGGCTAACTGTAAATCTCAGTATTCCCATCCGAATCCAGCCAAGTCCCTTCCCAATCTGTGCTTTCTTGGGCATTTTTTCCCAGCACCTCCCCTGTCCCACCCATCTGGAGAGACACAGCCAATCCCACTTGGCCCAAAAACCCCTGTAACCCTTTTCTTCAGCACAAGGATTTTCAGGGTGAATGTTTTTGTTATCCAGCTGATAATAACCCTCTGGTTGCTTATACCATCTCTGGGTATCTAAAAAGCTTGTCTGGCAAAATTCTAGTATCCTGGGGAGAGAATGCATGTGGGAGCCACATGGAGAATCTTCAAAACACTGCAGGAAAAATCCTTTTTAACCCACAGCCGGAAAGCAGAGTATGCCAAATGGATGGCAATGATTGCTGAGGTTTTAATGTCAAGTCAGTTTACAGTCCAAGTGGTTAAGGAATCACTATTGTCCAAACCCATTTTGTCTTTCTTGTCAGTGAGCTCAGGTTTGGGCATCACAAGTTAGAGCCCCATTGCTTTCCCACCCTGAACTTGAAACCCTGGGCTGTGAAGTTGGGCAAGGGCCAGGGCAGGCTCCCTTTCCCAGAGCCTTTCAGGGTTTCCCTGCCACATCAACAACAAAAAGAAACAAAAAAGGTGCAAGAACAGCCTCTGTGTTGTTTCTGGCGGTTGATATTACAAATTTAACAATAACCTAGGTGATAAAACGTGGCATAAATAATACTGTATTTACAATCCTGTGTAAATACTTTTCCAAAGAGTCTTTCTCTGAGCCCATGCTGTAAAAAAAATGCTGCAGTTTAAGCTATGGCTTCGATTCAGCCCGAAATGCAAACCATACGTACAGCTCTGCTTTTCCAGGCTGACATACTGACAGTACAGCATGTCTTTGCCAGAAATTAGGTCCTTTTCCTAGCAGGCAAAATCCATAAAAAGGCTTAAGAGGGGTACTACTTGTTCCAGGATGCCAATAAGTAAATAATATGTATTCTCACTCATCAGAGGGACATACAGCACAGCCCAGGTTCTGAAGACACAGTGGAGAGCTGTGCAGCTTTGATGCTAGGAGATAAAACTTTCTAAGTCTAGCTGAAGGTGAGGTGGGGGAGGGTTATCCTTGACATTGTATTCCCAGGACGCTTGAACCTTGGCAGAATTTGAAGCAGAGAAGCCTGTTTTCAATTTCTTTTCAAAGTGCATCAAATTGGCTTTGTCGAGCTTGAAAGAAAAGAAAAACAAACCCCAAACTTCATTATCCAAGAATGTAAGAAACAGCCCTGAGACTAGAAAGATGCCACAGAAATACGTGGCTGTTGAAAACTGGATTGATTCCTGCTTTCCTCTGGCATTCAAGAGTCCTCTCACCCCTGCACCGGCACTGCAAGACCTCTTCAGCAGTAAATCCCACTATCCCAAAGAAGTGCCCAAAGGAGCCAGGATGGTTCAGCCATTGCCATGTCACTCTTGGCCACCTGCCTGCCCTAGACTCCCAAGCTCAGAGGACTTTGCCAAAGGCAACCTGCTGATGATGATTATCAGGTTAGAGGCAGGCTTGTGCATTTATCTGGGTGCATTCTGCATGGGGGGGTGCAACACACAGGGCTGTGCTCACCCTCCCAGCTCCGTGCTCCCTGCCCGCCCAATGAACCGCAAAACCGCCTGGGCAGCAGGAGGTGCAGCCTGCCGTGACCAATTTTAACAAAGACTGCTTGGAAAACAAGTGGGAAACCTTCTCTGCCTGCCCCCCACCTCTGGGAATGTCTCCAGAGCTTTGCACCCACACATGGTGCTCGCAGCAGCTCCCGGTGCAATGGGAGAGCGGGCATGTCAATCTGGGATTGGATCAGCCTCCTCTTTTTCATATTGTGCAGGAGGTTTTTCTGGTTTGTTAAGGGCCCAGCATGTGGGCTGGAGACCCATAACTGTAATGAGGACATGGAAGGAGAAAAAACCTCTCCATCCCCGGAGTGACTCTGGGTAAGTCTGAGCAGAAGGAAATGCTTGGCAGTGTCCGTCGCCCATCCTTCAAGTGCCTTCCTATATTATCCTGCTCAGGAAAGATAGATGGCTGGCAGAGTGGGAATTTACTAAGGACAGCTATTAAATGATGATTGCCAGTCCCAAAGGTAGTTCTGGCTCAGAGTGGCTCCCCAGGAGGACAGGTCTGCTGTGTTCCCCAGCACATGGGGACAGCTCCACCAACACTCACATCGTCATGGGGCATGAAGAATAAGACAGCCCTTCATCTGGCTCATGATCCATCAAAATAGCTGAAATTCCTAGCAGACCCACACCAGCTTTGTGTCTGGGCTTTTTCCCTCCAGAGATGAAGGGGTTTTTCCTCAAAAATGCCCTTCCAGAGCGAAGAACCATGACCCCACTATATTTTGGCACTCTGCAGACACCCTGAAGACCATCCTGCTTGGTTACAGGACAGGGATGAGGCAGGTGGGCCATGCCTGCTACCTTGTCTGCTCAAGGTGCTCCTCCAGCCACACTCTCCAGACCCAGCTCAAGCCAGGCACTGAGAAAGTGGGAAAGAGGATTGCTCCCATAAATCCTATGAAACAGAGTCACAGCAAACATTGGGTCAGCTGAAGCTGGGGAGACGGAAATGTGACACATCACCACATGGTGCCGGGTCCTTCCCTGCAGAATCAGCAAAGTCTTCAGAGCTGGCACACAAACCTCCCCACCAACATGTCCAAAACCAAACTAGAAAATGACTGACTTAAATTGCCTGGGATGAAACCTTAAAACATGCTGTACTTTGCTAAATTTTGGACAGTCTGCAAAGTTTCTGGGATCATTTATAGCCTAAGTGTGAGACAAGCATGCTTTGCACTAGCAGAGGGCAGCACTCTGGCAGCAGCATAAATGGATGGAACAGTGTTGGCACCGTTCAGTCTGAGCACTGACATTGAAGGGATGATGCCAACACACCACCTTTAACCCAAACAGTGTTGCCTTCACAATTCTTCCCAGTTATCACTACGGCCTTGGGGCAGCAAATAATAAAAACCTGGAAACCTTCAAGCTCCACAGCCTCTCTCTAGTGATAACCTGGCATGTCCTTGGTTCCAGGCCCTGCATCAGGCCCTCCAGCTTTTTGCTTCCCAGGGATGAAATGTCCTGTTTCTTCCTCTAAACGACCCACCCAGACTGACTGTTTCTGTTTTTTGGGAGGCTCCTTGCCCTGGAGATTCTTCTCTGCACATCCATAGGCCGAGTATAGCCCCTTCTCACACATCCATCATCCAAAGGACCATTTTGAACAAACTCTTTGGCCATAACTGTAAACTGCTCAGTTTAACAGCGCTATTCCCATTGCACTCTCTGCCCCCAGTTGAGTTATGTGCCAAAGAAGTACAGCAGAAACACAGGCTTGCAAACTCCTTGCCCTCTCCAGGAGTAGCTTACAAGAGCAGCAACGCTCCCAGCACCCCAGATGTCCTGTTCAGTATCTCTGAAGAAGGAAGACCTGGAGCAGGAGACAGAGGACACACCTTGAAGGAAACAGATGGCCAGCACTTGGCTGGAGGACACCACACCATGGGGTACAGCTAATGCAGTCAAGGTCAGGGCTGCTGCTTGGGGGACCCAGAGGGGACGCACACCTTGTCCTGCACCTGGTGTGGACTAAAGCCCTGCAGATTACCAGCAGGGACTTGCTTGTGATGACACCGTCCTTACCCCAAAATCATGTGATTTTCACTGAGTAAAAGGAAAGATTCATAATTCTCCTCACACCCACTATGTAAATCTCAGCTTGCAGACAGTTAATACTCAGCTCTGTGTGGGATGGACAGGGAGTTTTTCATCCTGGTGCTATATACACTGCAGCTCAGGACCACTCCGGTTTAATCCCAGAAGCCAACAAAAAGCACCACAAAAATAAACAGTCTCCAGGATGCCACACTTCTGCTTAAAGTAAGCAAACTAAAAGCTTTCAGATGCCTTATCTTTCTCCTATTTAAGTTCAGAGTCAGGGCTTTTACTGCAGATTCTTGAACTTAGCTGGATCTTCTACTTCTTGGAGACACATCTCCCAAGAGATTGATGTCATACTTTCAGGACACGTCACTGAGATGCACAGGTCTGCTGTCATTCCCATGTGCAAACATTTCCCTTACTTTTCACCACTAAAAGTGATATCGACCTGCACCCAAATCATCCAGATCACTGAGGACCTGAAACAGCATTTCATGTTCACAGTGAGGACCTGGGCAGCCCTGAATGCACGACTGTCCTGCTATCCTCACGGGACAAGGGAGGTCCTCCTCATCTTCCCTCCTCTCCCTCTGCTCACTCCCCTAACATAACCCTCACACTTACATGAGAGCAGCACAACTTAGAAATTCCTGGCAGGGATGTCAAGGAGGGAAGGTAGCACTTTTGGGAGGCTATTGCTCCCTCACTCCACCACTGCCGCGCAGGCTGCTGCCAGGTTTCCCTTTTCCCCCTCCCCTCGTCCCAGTTTCCCGGCCAGACTGTTGCACTCAGCTCTGTAAGTTTTCAGAGCAGCTTTCCCATCTGCCTGCTGAACCAGCAAGTAGGGGGCCCCTTCCCCAGTGAAACAGATGTGGCTTGCCTTTGTGAAACATCTGCGCCTCATGCCCTGCTCATTTTGAACAGTCTTGCCTTTGTTTCTGAGGGGTTGTACAGGGGATGCTTTGGAGGAGGGCAGCAGCCTGTGGCCCGTGGGCTGGACTCCTTCCCTTCAAGTCCCCCACACAAACTGCCTCCAACCCCGAGTTTCTTCTGGGGAAGAAGAATATGCTTTGTTCCTGTGGCATTCTGGAACTGACAGTCCTGCTCCTCAGCAGGTTCCAGCCACAGACCGTAGCTTCGGACCCAACTCCTTTGGGATTTCCAAACCCAGGGATGTAAGAACTGGAATGTGGGAGCCATGGACCCCTTTCCTCACAACTCCCTTCACCCTGGTAGCTTCTCTTGCTGCATCTCAGGGCTGCTCACCAGCTCTGGTTTGGCATCCCTAGAGGGCTGGGCTGTGCTGCTGCAGCTGCTCTGAGCATAACAGGCAAAGAGCAGAGGTGCTACAAAGCCATGTCCCTCTTGCATGTGTTCTGGTCTGTATTTAATATGGGGAGGAATACATTACAATAAAATCACATTTTATTTCCTCCTGCTCTTGATGAGCTTGCCAATCCTGCTTGTGAGTGCCTGGACTGCTGCTAAACTCTCACACATTTTGGCATTTGGTTCAGTTTTATTTACTTTACCAGGGGTCATGTTTTTTCTGTATTTTGGGGAGGAGGGATTTTGATCCACATATTTTCAGTTTTCATTTCTAACTGGTGGACCACCACCGGGGAACAGGAATGCTTGCTTGGTGCCCACTGGGGGCTCACAAATCCCACTTTGGGGTGTTGGCAAGGAGTAGCACTGGATTCCCTTGTTGGAGTTTCAGTGTAGGTTGCCCAAGTCAGACAGTTGGGTTTCCCTGAGCTGACTGTCAGGTTTTTCGCTTCCTGGAGTGCAGAAAAGTGCATTTGTGGGATTCCAGAGGGGAGGGAGAAGGAGGAGGACAGCGGGGCCTTTCAGCCCTGTGGGCTTTCTTCAAAACAGAATTGTTCATACCAGCCCTGGCCTCAGCTGCAGAAAGGTAACCCTATTCTCCTCCTGTTAAGCCATTACATCTGGAAGAGAAAAAAAAGAAGAAAACTGCTTGCCACTTGGCTCTGAGTGCTGCATGTGTCCCACACACCCCAATCTGGGCAAAGCCTCCTGGCAGACACCCCTGCTTCTTCTCCTAGCAAGATCCATGGGATGAGCAAGAAAAGCAAATGTGGTATGAGCACTAGTGCAGCCAGGCTCACAGGAAAGGGGCTTTTCCTTCAGGACAAGGCAAGTAGCTGCAGGTGGACTGGAGTTACTGAGCACTGGCAATGGAAGGGGTAATTGAAGCATCTGGAATCTGTGCCAGAGGATTCATACAGTGTAATCAGCCCCTTGCATTTAGGGTGCCTCATACTAGGCAAACAACAGCAACTGGAAACTACTCGCTGGCAGATTGTGAAGCCAGAAGAAAGAAGATGTTTCTGTGATGCAGTCATCCCCCAGCACTCTCTGCTGTGGCAGGTCGGGCATGTGCGGCGACCAGATCCAACAAGGAGCCGGCTGCAGGTGTGCTCTCCACACCAACAGGGGAGCTCACAGCTGGCATCCCTCTGGCTTCCTGCAAGGGGTCACCCTCCCGGTGATTTGGAAAGGAGTCAAAAATCATCTTGAGCATTTTGTTTGGGGTTTTGCTGCAAATGAAGCAACAAGATGATCAGCTGGGGGCACAGCCTGGATTTATTCCTCATGACCACCACTGCCCTGCCTACAGGTACCAAGAGCAAACCCAGACTATGGGCAAAATCAAAGCAGTCAATGCAGGAGCTCACAAAGGCGAAAGGACTGCAGAAGCAGACCTTCCCTTGCCAAGCCAAAATGGAAATCCTGGCAAAAAGTGAATACCCCACTCTCACATAGGACACTACACCAGATACCCGGCTTAGGCTGTACAGGTTTTGAAAGGCTTCATAGTGAAGAAAAATGTGCAGAAAAATGTTACTGCAGACAAAAGGCTGCTATGGGGAGAGTTGCCTTGCTTTTCCCTTTTACAGGGAGGAGTTATCTCCAAACCCCAAATGGGTAACATGAGCCCCAGTCTTGTCATTTCTTTCCTGCTGCTGAAGTTCATTAAGAAACCCATAGCAGCCTATGCAAACTGTAGGAAAGTGTAAGGCATAATACTAGTGTCTCACACACAAAAACACATACTCGGGTATAGGCTGGCACACCAGCATTGTCCCCAGAGAAGCTCTGAGTCATCAGGACACTCTTGAGGACATAAAAATGCTTCAGTAACACAAATGACCAGTTTCTGGCAGCAGCACAGGCTTCTCCTCAGCTCATCTGTCACAGATTTCCAGTGCCCAACACAAGCTTGGCAAGGGCTGAGGTGGTGAAGCAGGGACAGAGCCCCCCACCCCAGTGGGCCAGGGGGTAATGCAAACTCCCTGGCATGACACCCTCCCTTTCCTCCGGTGAGGCAGGGGTAATGGAGCATAGGGGTCTATCCCAGCTCAGCTGATGTGTGCCTGCTCAGACGGGTCTGCCAAGGGATGTTCCAAACTAGAGCACTAAAACTAGATGACATGAAACACCACCCTACGGTTTGGAATACATTACAGATGTGGATAAACCTTCTGATGCTGAGGAAGCACAACATTTCTTGGGAGGGACGTGAAGTTTTCCTTTGCCAAACTGGTCGATTTTGTGGCTTTTTGATGGAAGTGCTGTGCTTTGTCTGGAACAAATGGAAAGCAAAGAGTGGCTCTTCGTGATCTGCACTTCGCTGCCTACACCTCTCGCTGTTCCCCTGCCTGAAGCAGTGCCACCTGGCCACTTAAAAGAGGTGGGTTTTGGCTGAGAGAGTGTAATTACCCCCTTGCTGACAGCAGTGCTTTAGCTACAGCAGCCCCAGGCACTGCCTTCAGGGGCACCCTGACAATCTGCTCTGTCCATCCCTAGTGCATTCTTACAATCTGCTTGATCCATCCCTAATGTTTTTAAGGACAGAAGAGTGCTGTAGTGGTTCTCTGCCTTGCTTGCCTCACCATGCTCTGACCCTCCGAGTGGTCCCGCACAAGCTGCCCCCAGAATGGAGACACCCAGGTCACGCCGTTGCACCTCATCCCATGGGGCAAAACCAGCATTGCTTCCCACTGTCAGCTCAGCACGGAAACCCCTAAATCCTACCATGTCTCGCAGCAGCCGGCGCGCTCCTCCTCATGTGCTTCACCGCCTGTGAGGGACACGGCACACGGTCACCTCCTCAGTCGGGCGCCGGCCGCCTATGGCACTTCCAGGCGACACCAGGAACACACACAAAACACCAAAAAAAAAAAAAAAATAGCAATGAAAGAAAAAAAATTATATATATATCCAGCAACTAATCAGCCCGCTTCCTCTCCCCAGGCCATTAATCACAGCCGGGGGCTGTCACCCAGAGGTGCCCCTCCGGGCTGTGCACAGCCCCTGTTGGCCAGTTCTGCATTCCAGGGGCTGCTGGGCTCCTGTCACCACACGCCAGCGGGTGCCTCCGCTCCCCCCTGGGCGGGAGGACAACCTTCAAACTTCAGCTGTGAGTTTTCAAACTCTGGCTCATCCCAGACCCACCTCCCTGTGGGGAGGGGAGTGGAGAGGCTGGGAAGGGGGGGAATAGGCATTTGAAAAGTCTCTTTTTCACAATAAAAGCCCTTCTTGTTGCTTTTTTCCTGGTTTCTTCTTCTTCTTCTTCTTCTTTTCTTTTCTTTTCTTTTTTTTTTTTTTTCCCCATACCAAAGGCAAATTTGAGCCAGAAGGAGATGAAGATACATATGCTCCTCCCAAGCCCATTTGTTCCCGGTGCCAGCCAAGTAGAGGGACCACTAGAGCCCCAGGGGCTGCAGAGACCCAGAGCCAGGAAAGCAAACCAGAGGTCTGCTCATGACTGCCCAAGAAAATGCTCTTTGCAGGTCCTTTTTAGCATTTCTTTGCCTCTCAGTAATGGTCCAGCAAAAAGCTGTGCCACATCAGTGCCTAGAGTGGACGGAGACGTGGGAGGTTTCTTATCTGCCTAAAAGGTATTAATGCATTAAAACCACTTTTAGGGTACTGAGGCACCTGTTTTTCTGGAGCACACAAAGCCTGCAGGCAGCCAGGAGAGGGGCCCAGGGGAAGAGGACCCTCACCACACCCAGCAGCACAGACTGCAGCATGCTGAGCCCTGCAGTGACCAGTGCAGTTCCCTCATCCAGCACCTGGTGTAGGGTGCATCCTAGGTGCCATTTCCTCAGGCCTTTGGGAGAAGAAGGTCTGGAGGCATTGCTCTGGAAAGCAGTGTGTTGTTTCAAGAGCCCTTCGTGGCCAAGCAAGATACACGGGCAGCTGCCAGGCTGCAAACCATTTTTATTTCATGTAACTTTCCCCTTCCAGCCCCGGGCTTCGGCCAAGCAAAACCCATCAGCCCCTCACCATGGCAGGTGACACAGCCAACTGCTCCAGCCCTGCACTGGCTTCAGCCCCAGTCAGCCCAGCTTGGGGACAGGAGAAACCCTCTGTCTCAGGTGTGGGGGCTTTCCAGATTCCTGACCTGTCCAACTACTTCCTCTAGGAAACCGTAAAACAAGCCAGGTTGATCAGCATTGTTCTTTACTGATATTTGTAATTTTAAAAAAATATGATAAAGTACAGGTTTTTGTGAGGTATAACGAAGATATGGTGGTCTAAAAAGAGAAGAGGATGAGGCTGAGGGAAACTATGCCAAGTTACTTGACCAAGGCAGCATGGGAGGATGGTGATAGACCCAGGAGGAGTCTCGTATGTTCCCATGCCTCATTCTAGCTCACTAATCATGCACAGTCCACATTTCACCTTCATTTCACAAGGTGATGCAACACATTGGGTGTAAACAATGACGGCAACTCAGTGCTCTTGCCCAGTGTGCTCTTGTGCCAGTCCCAGTGACCCAGAGCCTTCATGAGTGCACTTGGTTCACTGAGTGCATCTTATTTTAATATGGTACATCTCCTTATCCCTTCCACTGCTACTCAAAACTATAGCTGAGAAAAGTGGTTTGAAGGGTACACACCAAAGCAGTGTGCCTGCTTTTGTCTTCAGCACACCCCACTCCATGCCATCCTTGGGCAGAGGAAGAGGTGCAGAAACCAAGCCCTGCATCCTCTCCTTGCTGCCTCCACCAATCTCACTGACTCCCTCCTGTCCTGGGCGCTGCAGCATTGAACATCCTGAAACACTTCCCTTGAGGCCAGTTCCCTGGGGGCAGAGAATAGCCTAATACTTCTAATACAATTAGCAATATGCAGTAATTAGCAATAACCTACTGTGGGCCTTGGCACAGAGATGGCCTGTCCAAAGACAGAGTGAGTGCCAGGAAAGGGATCTGCAGGGCTCCAGCGGCTGAACCCTGTGAATCACAACTCATTGGTAGCACCTCATTTCGGAAGCGTTTGCTTTCATCTCCCTTCCTTAATTTTGAAATGATTCAATTTATATGCAATTTTCTGTCAAAATGATTCCTGTCAGTGCGGCGGCACCGCAAACCTTGACTGACAGGCCGAGCGCTCCGGCTGGTCCCTCCGGATTGCCTCTCCCTGCAAATAACCGCTCAAAATGCACGCCTGACATCTGAGGAATTTGACATCACAAACAGGCTTGGATGGCTGCTGTAGGCAGGCAGACTTAAGTGATCAGTGGCCAAACCAGTAAAGTAAGCCTGGTGGGCCTTGAAATAAATGCGCCGATCTTGGCATTATGAAATTTCAAAAAATTTCCCCCGCCTTCCCCTGCTTTTTAATGACATTCACCGTGCAAAAATCAGACTTAAAAAGCAGACCTAAGAACCAAGTGCACTGTAAACCAGTTTCCTGAGGAGAACTCCCCAAATCCATAGAACTGTGACTACCTTGTACCTGAGCTGGGTAGTCCTAAGCCCAACACTGCAGCCCTCAGATCCTATGAGTAGCATCCCTGCTACTGCATTCTGGAAGATCAGTGAATATGTTAAAAACTGCTTTTCTTCTCCCCCTTTTCTCTTCTATCCCCTGACCACCAGCTTAGCCAGGAGCAAGTACTTTGAAACAGGAGAGTTGAGAGCTTTCCCTAAGGTTCTCTAAGCAGGCCAAAATCCCAGGAAACCAATGGAGAGCAAAGAAGGCCGTGGGTGCTGCTGGACCCACAACAGCATCTCTGTGCTCCCTCAAATGACTGTAGGCACTAGCAAAATCTTCTGGTATTCTGGTATAACCCTGACTCCATTTCATAGAGACTGACTTGCCTTTCCACTTGCTTGTCCTCATAAAGAAATGCCTGCTGCAGAGGGATGAAAATAGGCTAATTTTTTCTTCTTCTTCTTCTTCTTTCCCAGAAATACTTCTTTCTTTCCCTTTCTGTCCCAGTGGACCTGCATTCATTTCTCCCTTGGGAACTAAAGACAGGCAGTGGAAAGGGGACAGATTTCAAGAGCTGTCAAGGAAAGCTATTCTGCCTCTCAGAAAGTAAAGCTGAAGGGTTTTTTCTTCTTTTTAGAAAAATGTGAGGCTCTAATGGGTTTGAGGTGCTATGAATATGACTTTTCACATCTGCCAAGATAATTATAAGCTCGAATGAATTTCTGATACCCAAACCCTGTCCAGATAAATCATACCTATCAAGCACTGATTAAAAACAAGCTATTCAGAAAGCCTTCAAATTTCTCTTCCCTTCCCACTCCACTATCTCCTCTATCTGTTGGTAATGGGTCTTAGTGCTTTACTAAGGAACTCTAGAGGAAACCCTGGTACGTTACCCTTTTTCTGCAGGAAGTGTGAAAGAGATGGGAAATTAGGGTTATAGGGATCAAGCAGAATGAAGAGAGATTTGGGCTCATACTGGGTCTGGCACTGGGACACAGAAGATGCTGAGAAGCAGGTAAGGTGCAAAAGTGAGTCTTGCATCTGGTTCTGAAGTGTGGCGTGAACCCGTGCCCCACTTCTCCAATCAGTATCTCTACAGGGGACAAGCAAGAGTCCCTAACTCAGAGAAAAACCTGGACGTGGGTGATTTCTTTCAGTTCACTGTGTGAGAACAACTCGTGCATCTCAGGTTTTCCTCATTGTTCACATGGAAATAAGCCCACCCAAGTCATTTATGGAATGCACTGGATTTTCATAAATATGCTGAAGAAGCTGCACACCCCCAATGCAGCAATTAGAGTAAATTAATGCTGCTGGGATGCCTTTGTCACCACTTGTCTGACTCAAGACAAAAGGCAGAGAGGTCACATCCTGAAGGAAGAGTAATCCTTTATAAGCAGTGTTTAAGATGCCAGAGAAAACAATAACATCTGTGGAGAACCACACGTTCCCTCAGTGCACAGGCTTTATGCTTCCCACAAATACCTATTGTATCCTCCTTGTTGTCATGACTCAAGCACAAGCATATGGAGGAAGGGACAAAGAGTTATTAAGTCCTTCAGAGGTGATTACTCATTCCTCCAATTTAACATTTTAGATAAACGCTACAAACCCTGAATCGCTTGTCAGAACACAGTATTGTTTTTACAGAACATGAGCTGAGTCAAATGAGTTAGGGTTCGCTTTTCATTTTTTTAATTTCTAAGGGCTATTTTTAAAACTCTCCCGTGTTCAGCCAGAAAAAAAATCCTACCACCTCTGTTCTGTGTCCAAGATATTTGCTGTGTTATTAGAGAAGAAACTTTTTCCTAGCCTGCTCCTCCAAGAAAAGCCAACCACTCTGCATCTCTAAGGCTCTCAGCCTCCATCCACCATCAGTTTTTGGAAACAATTGAACTTCAGCCCCATGTGAAAAAAGTCACTGACAGTCCAGCCATGTTGTGGCATCCCAAGTCCATGGGAGAGGCTGAACTTTCCAGGTGGCACAACATGGGTGCCCCAGCAGGGTTCCATCCCGCTGGGTTCCATTGCTCCCAGCAGCTAGTATAACAACTTGAACTTCAGCACTGACTTTCTACCTGTATTTCACCCCAGGCTCCTCTGTCCTCTTCAGGCAGTCCTTCCGAAGGCAGGGTTCCCCCTTTTTTAAGCCTTTTCTTCCTCTCTCTTTCTCCTTTCTAGATACAAACACCAGCACTCCTATGAATCTGAAACACCATTTTTTTCTGGACTGTCACCATGTAAATCAAGAGATTCAGATCTCTGTTATTTAGTGTCCCACTAATCCTGCACCATCTGCAATCTTCACTAGCAAATAAATGCGTGTGTGTCTGTGTATCCTTAACTTGATCACTGTTTGAAAATACGGGATGTTGGATGAAGAACAATTCCACCCCAGTGCATACAAAAGCTTTAGCACTGATGTCTTATTTTGAGATCTGTTCATTGTTGAGACAGTTTCTCATCCAATATGTAAAGCAGTCCCTGGAAATTATACTGCTTGCAAAATAAAAAGGGTGTATGGTGCTGTGTCCATTGCTTTGGAGACACCCAAAGGCAGATGTGCCCTGCCAGCATAGATGCTGTGCCCTCCTCGGGAAGGTCATGAGTGTGACTGACCATGAAACCACCTTAGCTGGCAATCCTTACACTCACAGCTCCTCACTTTTTCTTAACAAAGGTTTTGCCTTTGCCGTCCACTTGTGCTGATGCCTTGAGAGGCTACCTAGAACAGTGTCAAAGGAATAAAGTAGGTACTTATTTACAAGACCTTCAAAGTATACACCTTGGGCGGTACAAGAGCCTGGCTGAGGCCGCACCCAGGATGGATGATGGGTCACACATTTTCACACTTGTGTAAGTTTTGGTCCATTTACATATTTGGGTTAATTGTCCAATTACAGCTTCAGGTTATGAAGTCCCATCCTCCCAGTTTGCTCTCCTCAATTTGCTGTTGTTTACACTTTTTGGGCCTGAAGCTGCAATGGTGTCCTTGGTTCTTAGGCTGGAAAATGACTGTTTTGTCTAACTAATCTGTGAAGAGAACTTGCTAACACTTTATATGAAGTTCGCGGTTATATAGTAATGCAGGACAGAACCTGGATAACATGAAAGCTAAAACATAAGTGCTACCACAGTGCTACCACATTTATGGAAGGTGGTCAGGA
Organism: Sylvia atricapilla; assembly: GCF_009819655.1. NCBI lineage: Eukaryota > Metazoa > Chordata > Aves > Passeriformes > Sylviidae > Sylvia > Sylvia atricapilla. The sequence goes on from NC_089140.1 coordinate 42,530,312, forward strand.
AAAGTCACTGGAAACTCTATCACCACAGAAAAATTTCCTGAAGAGTTGCAAAATTAGTGCACAAGTTAGTTGGGCTTAGAGGGGCTAAGATTTAGTATTGAGGGTTCACAGAGCTGCATGGCTTGGTGAAATACAGGTAGAAAATCAGTGTTGAAGTTCAAGTTGTTACACCAGCTGCTGGGAGCAATGGAACCCAGAGGGATGGAACCCTTAGCCTCCTGAGCAGGAGTTGTTCAAGATCATCTTACTCTGGAGGTGCCTGGGGAGAGAAAAGAAGGTGTAGTGGGGCTCTGCAGGGAGCAGCTCAGCTCATCCCTGGCTGCTCTTACACCTCACAGACAAGGTGAACACAGGTTCTCCTGCACCATCCAGAGCTCCCTGCATGGCTTAAATCTGCAGGCAGCTTTCAGAAAGCCTGAAAGGGAGCACAGACAATGCCAGATGGGAGCACAAAGCATTGCTGCCTGAGATTCATGTTAGCAGCTACTGGTGCTGCATGCCCTGCCTCCCCACAGCATATGACTGTGGCTCTCCAAGACCTTACCAGAAGTCAATCCCTACCTCTGCATGTGAACAGGCCAGATTCTGGGGGCAGAGCCTGCCCTCCTGGGTTTGCTGTGTGCCAATGTCCCAAGCCCAGGGGACATCAAGCTAGAATATGATTTCGTTTTCCTCAGAGCACACCTCATTTTCCTCAGCAAACTTCCAGCTCCAACCTGCAGGATCACACAGAAACAAGAAGAAAATGAACACAGACTGATGCATGGAACATTTTCACTCCCCTAAAAAAGAGAGAAAACAAGACAGAAGCAATCTGTTTCTTTTCCTGGAAAGAGTTCTTGGCATATGCTTGAGTTGAGACCACAAAGACACTATTGGCTGTGTACATACCTTTGCACCAGGGAAAGTCCTCTGTCACTCTGATGCCAGGACGGGGGAAAGCGTATGCATTAACACATGGAGCAATCAGGCAGTATTTAATCTGAGAGCTTTGAATTGTGGCTGCTGAAAATTGGGTCTGACCAACATATGGGCTCATGAATCTTTCCTGACAACCCTGCAGTTACAGAAGCAAGAAGTAGAGCCTCCTGGTTATAAATTGGTCATGAATAAATTTAGGCTGACAATTAGAAGGTTTCTGATAATCAGAGGATTAGGTTCTGGGAACTTTCAGACAGGAGGAGTGGGCAGTGAACCTTTGTCACTCCCACTAGAGCAGCATAAGAGAAAAGAGGAGGGAACCGAACGGCGTGGAGAATTCATCCTGTCCACGACCCCAGGGATGGCTTTGTATCAGCTACTAATGGTACAAAGCATTAGCCCTGGAGCCGAATTTCTCGAAAGTTTTGAGCAGAGTGACCAGAAAGAAAGGTCAGATTGTCAGGGTCTAGCTTGTTGGGCATGTTCTCCTTCCAAGGACCGTGAAGATACCGAATTTCCTGTTTGAGCAGTGACCACCCAGGGCTGTTTGGCAGTGCCTCTGACCCTGAGCACTCTCATCCTGTGGCACCGGGACTTTCTTCTGACCACAATCTCAAATTTTCTGTAGGATGCTAGAAATTTTTTTGCACTATGGATTGTATGGATGCTTTTCAGTCTCCTGTTGGAATAATTGTTCTGTGGCACAATTGCCTGAGCTGACATTTAAATGCAGCTGTGCCTCCCACTCTAGACCTGCTGCACTGCCAGCAGAGAGCTGGCATATCCAGTATGAACACCGTTCTTTCCAAGGTCACATTCAGGTGTCTAGGAGTTGAGGAAGCCTGTTCACATCTGGGATGAGGATCTGCATGCATCACCAGCAGCAGCAGCAGCTTGTCAGCCTCTCCCTGGACCTTGAAAATGCTTTAAGCAAGCAAAAATGATGCCACTTTCAGCTAGTCAGACTTAATTTATTTCATTATGCCGTGAACTCTGATTTTTTTGCATTATCCACAGAGATTTCCAGGATGAGCTAAGACTCACAAGTGCAATGTAAATGAGACAAGCATTAGAAATAAAAGATAAACAAGGAAGAAACCCCTCCCTGTGAAGTTATTCAGGGATTCCAGAGAGGAAGAGAAGGAAGAAAGAAAAAGCCCTCAAGCCTGTTTTCCATTTCTTCTTTAGAACATTTTTACATAGCATCTGACTGTGGCAATAACACAGCTAGCAGTGGCCTCTTCTTTTGTAAATATGAGGCTCAAACAGTGGCTATAAAAAGTCTTGACTTTTATAGTTATTGTGAAAAATATTCAGATGTTGTGCTCTCCCACTGTGCGTCCTTAGGTAAAGCTCCAGCAGATCTCAAAAATAATATTCTTTCATGCTATTTAAATATGCACACCATGACTTTTTTGAAGTATCTCTCATCTTCATCAGAGCTTCCTCATAAGATCCTGCCACATAAACCTTTACTAGGGCACAGTGCTCCAAAACACCACCCGTGGCTCCCCCAGCAGCTCAAAGCAGATGTGAGGGAAGAGCTTGGCTCTGCTGAGGGCTGTGATGAGCAGGTCAGGACCTCTCCTCACTGTGTGTGAGGAACAGTTCCAGAACTAAATAATCCTGAAAAATACCCTCCAACCAGGGATCACCAGGGAAATGTTTAAAAGTACTTCCTCTGTAACAAGAACTGGATCAAGGCACTTTAGGTAGGAAGAAGTGGCTCTGTGCTGGTGGCAATGGCGTAATTTTAGTGTTGTTGACCAACACAAATAGCTGACTGCAGGTGGAAGACTTCTCTAATTTCAATGCATATAGTGGTCTGAAAGTTTATGGGGAGGTGGAGAGTTTGCCAGAAAGGTGGAGAGTTTGCCTGGAGCCCACCCAGTTTTATCATCACTGAAAGGGAGGTGAGGAAGATATGACCAACTCTTTATCTAAAAACAAGAATATATCACAGAGACAGTTCCACAAAGTGAAGGTTGGGCCACATTCCCACTTAAGGATACCATGAAGTGAAAATTGCACAGTCCCCAGGAATTAAGCTTGTGCAGGGAAAAGGGTGTGGGTACATCACCATTACACACAGGGCCAGTGTGAAGGCAAGGGACAAGGACTGCAGGACCACCAGGGGTGTTGTGTTTAGACTGGTGAAAGCTAATCTTTCTACTTCGGTGAAGGAAATGCCAGTAAAAACTCAAAAGTACCTGAGGGTAACTCAACTTCAAACTCAAAACAATATAAAAAATCCCAAATTAGACCCCAAAAAACCAACTCAGCCCCCATCCCTCCCCCCGGAATTATAGAATGAAATAACAAAACCCTGAAAACCTGAAATGAGTAGACCACACAGTCATCCCTGTAATTTGCTCCACTTACCACTTCCTTGCAAGCTGTACTCGTATACCAATAATGCTGTGAATAGAAATTAGCACCCCTTCATCTCGATAAAAGGCAGGCACGTGGAGCTTTCAGAGACACTTTATCAGTGTGCACAGAAGAAAAGCGGAGAAGCCTTACTGGGGCTGGAAACATTTAAGGGGCACTATAATTGAAGCAAGACAAAATAAATAGAGCTATAAATTAGACCAGATTCATCACAAGATCATCAGTAAATGCAGAGATTTCTCTTTCAAGTGTATTACATCTCAATGAAAAAATTGAAACGCATTCAGATGCCAAATACAGCAACAGACATGCTGGCCAAGAGCCAAAATCATGCAAATACAGTGCTTTTTCAAGAAGAAATATGCATCACCAGCAAATCAGTTGGCCCAGAACTGTGGCTGGTTCATGGTAATAGCAGATTTTACACCTTTTAACTACAGATCATGCCAAGGAGTCCAATCCTACTCCTAGAATTGCTCACGGCTCCGAGACTTTGCAGCACAGAGATTAGGACTGAGTTTGCCAAGTACTGGTATCAGTTTAGGAAATACAGCAATTATCTGCTGATCTCAGGGTTGGGGTAAATGCCCTGCTCTGCTCCCTGCAAGCCCACTACATGTTCTGTGTGAAGTGATATGAGAAAACAAACACAGGGATTTCACCTCAAGCTCTTTCTGAACAGCAGACCCCATTCCTTTATGCTCAGCTCCAGCAAGTAAATTAAGAATCATATCCATAGTCCAGCCAAGCACACCCTAATCAACTACAAAGGCAAAATGAAGAGTTGGCTAAGCATGTCCAATGCTCTCAAGTGTTTGTGCCATCCCTTTTGTTTGGCACCATTCCCTGCATGGGGAGGCAGCACAATTACCCGGCCTCAGAAGAGCCTTCTGAAGAGCAAACGTTGCCATCGTGTGGTAACCTTCAGAAATAAACTGCACTCCTGTAGCTTCTTGTATTCCCCGTAGCTTTACAAAAAGGAAGAACCAGCCCGGAGGGCTGGACAATGCCCGTGGACTGAACGTGCACTACCCACAGTACAGACCTGCAGGTTTCAGAGAGGTTTCATGAGTTGCTGAAAGGAGCACGAAATGCTGCCGATATGGAACAGCAGGTCAGAAATGCTCAGTGCAGGTACCAAACTCCAGTCTATCCCGTTATTGCTCTTTTCTCCTCTTGGCCAAACTGCAAAAAACAGTACTTTGACAGAAGCCCTGCTTGTCAGGTGTGGTGTTAGGGAACCCAGCTTTCTTTTAAGGCACAGAACGCTCCCCCTCCCCCCACCCCCAGCAGTGCCTAAATCTTTAATGCCCTGCTCTCTTGGCGCAGTGCTAGGGCAGACACAATCCTCTACGTGTGTTTTATACCACTACCAGGTCTTCAGGACAATCCCAGCTCCCAAGGATTACCGAACACCTTCTACTGTGGAAAAGTTTCAGCTGCCTCAGCAGCTGCCGAGTGGTAGGAATGAAAACACTGGATAAATTGCAGTCACAGACAAAGATGTTGTGGGGAAGACAGTACCTTTAAAAACGAGTAAGTGGTGTAGAAAGTGTTTCTGAGCTCCTTATGATTGAAGGCACGTCTATTTTCTGTACAGGCACTTTATAACCATTTTTTCCCTCAGTCTTATATAACCAAGCTTAACAGTAGTACATAAAAAAAATCACTAACTGTAAGGGACACATCTTTCACCTTAAAGGACCTCCAGGTTGATAGAACTTTGAAGTTACTTTCAAGTTAAGAGTTTTAGAGTAGGTGGATTTTATCACTTCAAAATCCAATTTAAAATCCAGGTCTCCAGACACTTGGAACACGGAGTTTTTTACATAATCTCTGCTTTTTTTTTTTCAACCCATCAACCATGTGCTTGAACTCTATTTCGAAGGGTATATAAACAGCTCGACAACACTGTATACTTTTAAGTGCTTCGGTATGCCTAATGCTGGCTGAAGTAAGCAGCACCATGTAAATGGTTAAAGCATGTTTTTAACATAACCTTATCAGTGTATTTGGCAACATATATTTGAGTATGTATATGACAATATAAAGGTCTCACAACCTTCATTCCTTAAAATACATACTCCCTCCTCCAACTTATATTTGACTGTAAAAGTAAATTGCTTTTGAATTACCAGGTACCTCACACTTAAAAGATTTCTCCATTCAATGTGAAGAAAATGTATCTTCTGTCAAAAAACTACAGGAGGAAACACAGGAAATAACATGGATGCTGGCACTGAGATTTGTAATTATTTTATAATGCAAAAATTAAATTGAGCAGTTCGGTGTTTCAGACAAACTCATTTTTAGATCCTTTTTACCTGATGGTTTTGATTAGTGGAAATTATATGTTGCACAGTTTAAGGAACTGGGAGTTAATCTCAATTCTTGACATAATATCTTAAACTTTCCAAACAGCAAACATACTGAAACATATGCCAACAATTCCCATCTTATTAATACACCACAAATTACTGTAACTGCTTACAGGGCAACTATGATGTTTGATATCTGAAGCATCCAAGTATTTCAGGTCACTACTTAAAAAATTGTGCAAGTTTTTTAGAAAATACTGTTCTGACATTCTTGTATTCTAACCAGAACACATCCTTTCAGCATATGCCTGAATTTATACAGAACTATTCGTGTAATTATTTTCACGTATTTTACACTCAAGACTGTGCAAGTAACTTCGTACATTCCCAACCAAATCCAATAGCTGACTGCTTTTAAATGTCAGGATCTGACCTACTTCAAAAATGGGAATACTATTATTTCAGCTGGCATTGGGTATAAACTACTGGGCATAGAATGGCAAAAGCATTCCTGCAGGCTCCTGGGGAATACTAGAATACAACACTCAGACATTAAAAAATGAGACAGACAACAGCTCTTGGTCAGAAATAAAAACAAATGTATGATTACAATTTAAATCAAATGTTTGTAATTTTAAAATCAGAACAAGGACACAGAGTTATACATAATGAGAAGTTAATTTTATTTCTGTGCCTTCTGTGCCTTCGGTGCTGGTGCCTTTTCGGGCTTCTTAGCCTTGGGTGCCTTCTCTGGCTTTTTGCCCTTGGCTGCCTTTACTGGTTTCCCTGGCTTCCCTGGCTTCTTGCCTTTCTTAGAAGCCAATTTCTGGAGCTTCTTCATTTCATGCTTGATGATTCTGTTCCTCTGTAAAAAAAAAGAAAATGTTTACACTTTATCAGAATGAAAACAGCGGGAGTTCAAATACTGTGCCTTAATTCAAATTCTAAGCTTCCAGATTCTGCCTCTTTTCATTATCACCCTTTACCATGCATAATATTTGAAATGTCAAATTCCACGTAAAACTGTTCCAATCTACCAAGTGGACATTATAATTCTGGCTGGTAGCTCAGACATCTCAATATTTCATATGTAATGATTTTCATTAGAGGGTGAAATACTAACAGCAACCCATCCAGAATATTTGATTTTATCAGCAAGGCAATTCCTTCCTCAGCTGCAACTTGGGAGGACTCGCAGATGGATTATACAAATTCAAGTCTGACCAACTAAAGAAGAGAAAGTGGTGACACACAAAGAAGCATGGAAAATTCAAGGCATTCACACCCAGGGTGTCACCCCATAACCCAAGCCAGCTGTGAGAGTAAGGCTACTAATACTGGATACGTTAAAAAGTGACTCTAAAGGGAAAGCTACAACCCCACCAAGAAGCAGCACTCAAACACTTACCATTTTCTTTGCTTTCATCACCTTGTAGCGATCAAAGTCAGTCATTTTGGCTTTCTGTGTGAAAAGAATCAGTCGTTAAACTGTGATAAATACAAGTAATAAAACTCAGCATTCCAAAGCATTCAGAAGTAACTGAGTAAATGAGGCTTAGCTGCACTTCTGGAAGTAGCTCATAAGTTAAGGCCTTTGCACCATCCCAAGATGCAGTAAAAGAGCAGGCAAAGAGGCTGTTACAGAAATAACTGAACAAAACCACATTCACTGTTAAAATACAGGAAGTTTAAGCTTTTAAGCTAAAAACCTATGCCTTGTCTATCTTTAATCCTAGTTTGCTATTGAAAACATGCGCCTTTAGACTGCACCTAATTTTACAAAGCAGGAGCAGTACTTGCACTCCTCATCCAGTGAAACACTGTTACCTTTTCTCGGGCTTCAATCTTCTTTGCCCATCTTGTTGCAGACCATTTTTCATTTATATTTTCCTTCTCCCAGGCAAGTCGCACGCACTTCTGACGAGCGCTGCGTTGGAACAGTCACAAAATCACATTCACAGTCTGGATTAAAAAAAGGTTCTCCCTGATGCTGGCCTCCCAAATTTCATTCAAGGGGAGATGACTCTACTACATTACTTCAGACACCTTACTTCAAGTCAATGTCACATGCATCTCTGTGGCCTAAATAACATTCTGTTGAATAAATGCTTTGGTACAACTGACAGAATCACAGAATGGGTCAGGTTGGAAGGCATCACAGTGGGGTCACCTGCTCCAACGTCCCCTGCTCAAGCAGGGCCATCCCAGAGCAGGGCACAGGATTGTGTCCAGGGGGTTCTGGAGTACCTCCAGTCAAGGGAGACTCCATCACCTCTCTGGGCAATCTGTTCCAGTGCTCAGTCACCTGAGCTCCAGGAGATGCACATCTCTCTTGCCCTGAGGAGCCCAGAACTGGACACAGCACTCCAGCTGTGGCCTCACCAGGGCAGGATCACTTTCCTCGCCCTGCTGCCTGCACTCTCCCTAATGCCCCCAGAACACCACTGGCCTTTTTGGCCACAAGGACACTGCTGGCTCAGAGCTGCTTTCCAGCAAGCTGGCCTCAAGCCTCTACAGGTGCTCAGGATTACGGTTCCCCAGCTGCAGCATCCTGCACTTGTTGAGCTTCCAAAGTTTCCTCTCTGCCCAATTTTCTAGCCTGCTGAGATCCTTTTGATTGGCAGCACAGCACTCTGGGATATCGGCCACTCCTCCCAAATTTGTGTCATCAATGAACTTGCTGAGCAATCTGCCCCTTCATCCAAGTCACTGATGAGTAAATTAAACAATACTGGGACCAGTATTGAACCCTGGGGGACACCACAGATGACAGGCCTCCAACCAGACCCTGTGCCACTGATCATGGACCTGTGGGATCTGCTCCCAATCCACCTCACTGTTCAAATGAGCAGCTACTCCTAGCACTGCTTCAGCATCAGAAGCACTGCCCTTTTTTGATTCTAAACTACAGAAAGTCACACATTAACTGAGCTAAAAGAACAGAATGAGTTCAGCCTCCTGTAATTCCAGTGTAGTTCTGTAGGCAGGGAACCTATTTAATGCCTGAAGGTGACCTAAACAGTAGCAAAAGCAAAGCTGCAGCAGCATTTACATTGCTTTGCCTCACACCACCCACCACAGAACTACCTGTGAGATGCTTTGACTGCTGTGAGACTTCCTTTGCTCCTGATCAGCCAACACTGACAATGAAAATCTAGATATATCCAACTATGATATCAGTCTGCCAAATTTTTACTGTTAATCCACTACTATTTGAACTTTCTAGACTTACCAAGGATGAGTCATCAAGTGACAGCATGGGGATTTTTTACACAGGTCAAGAAAAATGCCAACTTACCTGTGTGGGAACTTCAGGACAAAGTCAGTCAGCTGCATGCACTTGAAGGGCATGGCCTGCCTCCTGACACCACTGCAGGGGCCATCCACCAGCGCCTGAAAAAGGGAAACAAATGTGAGGGGCTTGCAGCAGTTTTACCATTGCATTTGATCTGGACAGCTGCTTTCTAATAATGTATAAACAGTATCTTGACAACACTGATCCAAAACTGAAACACATATTATGCAGACAAAAGTGGAGATTGTTAAGTCTTGCCTGTACAACTCAAGCTTTACAGAAGGAATTTTAAAGGCCTGCCTCTGAGATAAAACCAAACTGAATAAAAAAAAAAAAAAAAAGGCACACAAAACTAAGATGTGCACAGGAAGAGTCCTCTAGCCCAAATATTCACTTTACACATGCATTAATGCCATTCCATTCTTAAGTTTTAGACTCCAACTGACATCCCTTGTCCACTTTTACACCAAGGAAACACAGCAAAGAGGGGGATGTATCACTTTATCACTTGCTGGCAGGAAAATGGGTGCTCCTAAAGGTTTCAAATACAACAGCTGTTAAATCCTATCCCTTTATCAATTACTCATTTGAAAACAAAATTTCTATTGAAGTTAATACACACAGCCTCAGCATAAAAGCTTCTGTTAAGGCAGAAAGGAGGAAATACAGGTGCAGCACTCACAACTTACCCTGTTTTGGTCAATAACATCCACGATGGCCACCAGTTTCCCAGCATGTGGCCCGAAGGAGATGAAGGCAACTCTGCCGATCTCCACGAAGCGCTTGAACACCTGGGAGAGCAGGCAGGAATGCACAGAGAGTTAGGTGAGAACACACGCAAGGCCATTTTCAGATTAAAGCTTTTAAAATAGCTCCCCCCCCAAAAAAAGAATGGTTTGGGTCAGAGAGAGAGATCCTGAAGATCCCCTAGTCCCGACTGCTCTGCCGTAGGCAGAGACATCTTCCACTTCACCAGGCTGCTCAGAGCCCCAATCCAAACAAGCCTTTAACAATTCCAGAGACGGGGCATCCACAGTTTCTCTGGACAACCTGTTCCCGTGCCTCAACACGCCCATAGTAAAGCATTTTTCCTACTATCTAATCTAAACCTACTCTCTTTCGGTTTAAGCCATTCCTCCCTGCCCCGTAACCACATGCTCCTGCGAACAGTCCTACCCCATCTTTTCTAAGTTCCCTTCAGCTCCTGGAAAGCTTTCGAACTTGCACGAAGCCCCACGCTTGAGCAAAGGGGCCACGGCCCGGCCGCGCTCCGAGCCCGGTCCTGCCCGAGCCCGCACAACACGCGGAGCGCGGCCCCGGCCGAGCGCGGCCCCGGCCCAGCGCGGGCGAGGCGGGTGAGGGGGGTGCGGGCTCCCCGCCGCCGCCGCGGGTGCGGGCGCAGGGAGGCGCGGGCGGGAGCGGCGGGGCGGCGGGCGGGAGCGGCGGGGCGGCGGGCGGGAAGCGGCGGGAGCGCGGCGGGCCCGGCGGGCCGGCGGAGCGGGGCATGGCCGCACGTACCATGATGGCGGCGGCAGCAGAGAGGGCGGGGCGGCGCCGCCGGCGCCCGGAAGTCGCCTCGGCCCCGCCGCTGCGCGTGCGCGGGGCGGGGCGGCCGCGGGGACGCGCGCCGTGGCCGTGGCTCCGCCGCGCGCACGCGCTGTGGTGTCCCGCGCGCCGCTCGCGGGCGCGTTCCCGTCCCTTCCCATTGCCGTCGGTGACCTCCTGTCCTTCTGTCGGACTCCTTGCGGCAGGAGGTCTTTTCCACAAGGATCAGTTCTTCTCTAACAACCTGCAGGTCTCACCCTGCTCCGTAAGCACTGCATTAAACTGCCCCTCTCTGGGGTCCCCCAGTGCCCACCATGAGCCCCCGTGAACTGCAAAGTGTGGGATACACCAATCTCAATGGAAATTGGCTTAAATCAGAATGGTCTTGGATGTGACACGTTGTATACTTAGTGCCGCTTTCGGCTGTTTCGGCTGAACTTTGTTCACAGTGGCTTGTGTGGGGCTGTGTTTTGGATTTGTGCTGAACACAGGGCTGATAATATATAAAAGTGTGTTTGTTATTGCTGAGCAGGGTTTGCACAGAGCCAAGGCCTTTTCTGCTTTCCACACTGCCACACTGGCAAGGAATTTGGGAGTGCATGGGAGGCTGAGAGGAGACCCAGCTGGGACAGGTGACCCAGAATGACCTAAGGCATATTCCGGCCCTTATAACATCGTAAGTGTGTAAGGTGGGATAAGGCGGAAGCAGGGGGACATTTGGAGTGATGATGTTTGTGTTCCCAAGTCACCACGACGTATCATGGATCCCTGCTCTCCTGGAGAGGGCTGAACAGCAGCCTGTCCATGGGGAACAGTGAATTAATTATTCGTTTTTATTTATTTGACTGTGTGGTTTTTACTTTTCCCTATTAAACTGTCTTCATCTTAACTCAGGAGTTTCCCAGCTTTTCCCCATCCATTCTCACCCTGATCCTGTTGGTGGGGGAGTGAGCGGGCAGCTGCCTGGAGCTTGGCTGCTGGCTTGGGTGAAACTACCACAACTTTCAGGCCTTATCAGCAGGAAAGGCGACCTTATCAGTGAACAGGCAGCTTATATAGATACATAAATAATATATTTTTTAAAAATAAGAAGGTCTGCTTCTAACCATCAGGATTTCCTTGCTGAGAATGTGGCATTCAAGAGATAATGAGTCCTGTCCACTTCAGAACCTGGATCAGTTTTGTAGTTTGCAAATTTCCACTCCCTAGAACAGCATTTCAGAAATCTCTTACCGCTCTATTAACAATAGCTTTTCTACCGGCATGAAAATACTGGTAGAGGAAGGAAAAAACATAATAAAAATAAAAAGTACACCTGGCTTAACTTTTCACAATTTTATTAATCTTCATGAGCAGGCACTGAAAAGTATAAAAAGAGAAATAACCTCTGGTTTGTACACATTCCCAAGTGTTGTCATCTTCCCTGTCTCTCCCAGAGATCCTTTCTGTTCTAGACAGCAGGACAGGGATCTGGCCTGTTGATCTGGTTCCAGCTCACACTTGGGGGAGGAGTTAGCTGTGGTCACTGAAGCTGCTTGGCTGGAAGTTAAACACCCTCAGCTTTCCCATCTGAAACTGGCAGGAGAGGTACGACTGAGCAGGTGGGTATCCTGGTGACACTAAGGGAGACTAGATACATAAGGACTAGATACATAAGCACTAAAAAGCAAAACAGGTGATTCACAGGGGGAATTTGATTCTTTGAACAGATACTAGGCCTAGCCAAGTACATCAGGAAGTCCAAATGGTTTTTGAACAAATGTAATTGTTCTTTAGCTGCCAGCTCTACAGAGACTAACTTCCAAGTGTGTTCCATTTGTGTAAAACCACATCTGAATGGCCCTGCCACTCACAAAGCAAATGTTTTGTAGGGCAAGTCAATATTCCAGAATACAATTTTCCACAGAAATTTGGCAATGAAAAAAGACATTTTAATGTTTTCTCTCATCCAATTGTCTGGAGTTTTTTTCACCCATAACTGAGCTTACACATCCATCACACAAAATACCTCACACCAGCCTCTGTAATATCCATGCACTCTGAACTAAATTTTATACTTTATAACTTTGATGGCACAGAACTCTTCATAATCTTATAATACCTTTCACCTTATTGCTACTCCAGCAGGACTGACAAGACTTAGCAGTATATCAATAGGGAAGGGAAAAAGCCCTATTGATCCGCTTGAAAAATCACTTTTTTCTTTTTTTATTTAAAAAGATATTTAGCTCCCTTCAAATCATCTGTCAGCCTGTGAAAAAACACAAAAGAAAACAAAACCCCAACCCCACAACCAAACATAAGTAAGAAGGTGATAGAGAAACAAAAGACTGAAATTAAAAACATTATTTATGGTAAAAATACTGGCCACTGTTCTCCTATCTATCCCCTAATCAATACTGGCAATAGATGAAGCTGAGATAGTCCTGTGATTTAAGGGAGTGTGAGGTTTGGTGAAGAACGCCCAGGCTTTCAAGGAAGCCAGCTTGAAGGCAGCAGCACTTGTAGGGGGAAAGCTCTGGAGTCAGTATGTTTGACAGAAGCATCTGCCAGGTGGACCCCAGTGCTGCTGGAGGACAGTGGAAAGGCTGACCAAGACACTAGAGCCACGACTGCAGCTCCAGCAGTACACTCCTGAACCACAGAGAAAAGGTGTTTTGGTGGCCTGGAGACTGGCTCCTGTTTCTCTTGGCCTTGAAAGAAGGGCTTAACATGTTAATGGAATGTTCAGATCTGAGACTCTATCCGGACAGCTGAAATAATACATACATGTCAAATCAGTACAGACTGCCACTGTCTGAGACCAACACTATGTGGGGTATACAGGTCAGGGTTTCAGTATGAGAACCTACAAAAAGCGTTTCTGTGGAAGTTAGAAAAGGACACTGAAAACTCCAGTGTTTTCTAGAGGGAACTATGAGATATTTAAATTTAAGTTCAGTTACTAAAGTGTGAAAGCATTTTGTTCCACCTCCAAAGCAAATCTTATGTACCAGACCAGAGGCATTTTGGGCTCTCCATGGTACTAAAAGATAGAGCTCTGTTTAAGACAGGCTCAAGTCCTGAGAGGTGTTGACAGTTTATTTACACCTTTTTGTGATGGGGATCAATCCATTTGGAACAGCATTAAAAACAATTCTATCACAGCCCTTCCTTTCAGTTCTTGTCACTATCCAGTCCTTGTTCCAGTTTCAGAAATTAGATTACTTCAGGGCTTTTAGTGTCAGCACTGCATACAAGGACAGCTACCATGTTCCCACCTCCCACACCTGCTACTGGCTTGTTTAGTTTTATCTTAAACAACTGCCACTGTGATCAAATCCATCACTAGTTGAGCTTACCAGTTAGCACAGAGTTAATGAACAAGAAAAATAATACATACCTGGCAGGAAAATGCAAGTAATCCGTTATAAAGCAAAGTGACATATCTGCCCATGTTTTCTCTGCTGCACACTGGACAAATTAGGTTTACAGAAACAATTACCAAAATATTTCAAAAGCATTCCAATTCACCATATCACAGATTCCTTTGTGCCTCTTCCCTATTTATGCTTCTGGTCCAGGAGTCATTTTTGCTGTCTTTATTTTTGAAAAATGGGGGGCAAATTAAAGTTCTGCTTAAAAGCACTATAAAATTTTCGTTTTGTCTTCAGCAGAGTTCATTCATTCTGGAACAAACACGTGTTCAACGTGAGGGATGTTCTTCCGGTGATGCGAAACAATGCACAGGTAGAGGAGGAAGAGGAGACACAACAGTGCCATAGCTGTGAGGAAGACGAGGAGCCCAGCAAACAGAGAAGGCTTCAGAGGTAACTGGATCAGCTTGCCTTCTGCTGGAATCATGTTTGTGAGGCTTAGCATGTAACCAAGTGACCAGGCTATACTGCTGTTACCAACCTGAAATAAAGACAGAAGAGTCCTTTTCCATGGCATTTTCAGTCAAAGGAAATAGACTCCAAAAGCTCAACTGCTGGTTAATGGCAACTGTCCTTTAATTTAGCAAGGAGAAATCTTTAGTAGAATATACAAAGAAGACACAGAACCATTTTAAAATACCCTTTTTCTGTCATTCCAGAGGATGGTAATAAAATTGGTCACTGGGCTTAAAGAAGTGAGACACAGGTATTGGATGGGTACAAAGAGGTGTGGTCTATATGCAGACAGCCAGTTATCCAATTTTCTGTACAGGAAACACATTTTAAACAAACAAATAAAAACCCCATGACTACTACGCCAATTCCTAAAATTAGCCCCTCACCTTAGCCAAATCCCAGGATGCCATTTGAGTTCAAGCAAACAAAAAAATCCCACAGAGTCTCACCAACATGGACAAAGAGGAAGCCAGGATAAAGTCCCCAAAGCAGGAACTATTTATCATCTTTTGTTCTATGTTTGGTTTTGTGCCTGCAAATGAACCAAAACTAGGCTCTTCCATTTAAAAAATAAACATAAATGAAAAACTACTTCAGAACGGGTGAAACAATAGCAAAGGGAGTATGTTTATATTTGCTCCATGGTCCTCCTGCTTTGCTGTCTTAGCCCACTTCTAGTTTGAGCAACAGAATTTACCAGTTTTCCACTGCTCTTTTCATTAAGTCATTGTCCTGGCACTTAATAAGCATGGGATCAAAAGGTAAAGTGTCCTTTGTCTCCCTCTCATCATGAGGTTTAAGACTTCTAATTTTTGCCAATCATTTAGCTCTGGATCTCACCCAGATCTTAGTATTAGGCCAAGGTTCTTTTCATTGGTTGTGTTCACTAATTAAAAGGAAATAAATACTCCTAGCATAGATAAAAATCCCATCCTCCAGTCATAGTGAGACTGTTATCTCTGGGACAGCTTAGCTGATCAGCCAACATTAGATCTTACTATTTTTGCAGGAGCAGATCTAATTAAGACAATGTAGCTTTGCCTTTTGGAGGTTCATAATTACCCTAGTGAAAAATCTAGGCAACAAAGGTATTAATTTTAAATGCGTCTTTTGGGGTTTTGTTTTGCTCAGTATTTTTATAGCCTTGGCTATAAATACAAGAAAATGTTGCTGTTTATGGCTGCTCCTATCTGCTGGGGACAATGCAATATATATTTAAATATCAAGACAAATCCACACCCACGCCCCTGCTCAGTGGAGATTTAAGATCCAGGTTTTCCTGGTGGGACAACTAAAATTTGGACACTCCTCCAGAGCTGTTAGTGATTGTCCACCAGAACAAGGCAGGAAAATCCTACTTGATTCCTTAGTGCATGAGTAATAGATATAGCTGTTCAGAAAAATACTGCTTTTGATTTCTCATTCACAGCTTGGCAGCATCCTCTGCATCTAAGGGGATTTAAAAATACACCATGAACATCTACAACCTAATCTTTTTTTCGGTTTTGCATGCAAGTGCTGAAGCATTTCCAAGCTATATGGACACTGGAAAACAGTCTGGGATAGGGTTTTAGAGGAAAGCTTTGTGCAGCAGCAGAGAGGAAAATAAATGTATCTATTACAAAGATATTGTAAGCCTTCTCTCTCTGTCAGCTGAAAGGCAATAGCCCATCAAAATGCATTCTTATTCCAGAGAGCCAGATTATGGTACAGATGGATGAGCTGGGTGAGGATGAAAACTGTCCTAGTTGCTTCATCACCACTCACTGACTACAGACTGCTTTGCCAGCTCCTCCAAGGCTCTGCCAGGAGACAGCAAAGCAGAGTTCTGCTCTCTGGCTGAGCAGGGTTAGCTCAAACTGACCTTGACTGGTGAGGTGTTTTAGGCAGATCACTGCCTAGAGCAAAATACTGGGGAAATGTTTTAAACACAAGTGTTTGATCTTTGCTTAAAGCTTTTTAAAGGAATCTATGTAGCATCTCCAAGTAATGCTGCAACCCCTGAAAACAGGCTGAGATTGCTCCCGAGGTTTGAAAAGTGGCTTTGTCTTATGCCAGACATTTGACAGTCATTTATTAAGGCTGTTCACAGCCATTCTGTTTTTGCAGGCTGCTGCATCTTCTGTCTCCTCCTCAACCTCTTTGGATTAAAATGACAGTAAAAGAAAATTACTATTACTCACCTCCTTTTGAAAATGTATCTGTGGCCAAGTTTCTGCATTGAAGTTGTAACCATGTACAAGCAAGTAATAAATGAAATTGGCTGAGAAACAGTAGGATCTAGCATATATTTCTTCAAATTTAGGCAGCATAAACTGGAGCTGAAAGCAAAAGGGTTTTTTCTAAAAAACATGATAATTATAGAAAAAGCAAATGCTTTGGGGTTTCATAACTAGAGAATATTTGGGTTCTAATTAGAAGTTAGTAACATTTTTCAGAAACACCAAGTAAAGGCGTAGACAACTAGATAGAGGAATTCATAAGAAGAAAGACTCTAAAAGTGACATAGCTTATGTAGTACACAATGAAAAAAAAACATAAAACTGCACATTGAAGATGGAGGATGTAATGGTTTCTAAAATTTCCCTGTCATCTCTACAGCATGGTTAGAACTGTGAAATGAAATTTTGAAACCTATTCCAAGTATTAAGCGTGACAGAAATACTACAGGGTTTGAAGTACAGTGGAAAACCAAATGCTAGGTTGATACAGGCCTACTGAAAGGTTCTGAACACATAGCAGTCCGTATTATTTTTATATCTCTCTTTTAGAGGTTTAAAATGGAAAAGAAAAATCCCAACAGTACCAAAATCCAACCAACCCACTTACCTGTGCCCAGCTCTGTGAACAGAAAAACCACATACTTGAATTGAAGTCATCTAGGGAAAAGTGTCCAGATAAATTCAAAGCATTCATTGTATAGTAGAATCCAGAGAAAGCCTATAGAAAAGGAGTGGATTACGGGTTACTTTCAGAACTACAGAAATCAAAAGCGAGCAAGCTCAAAAAGAAATACACCGTGTTTGCAAACCTACCACAAAATTCCCTGTAGCTTTTGGCTGATGGATTCCATTAAAAGGACAGTCCTCTCTGTCTCTGCAAGCAGTGAAGTTAAACAATAAAGAAACCATCTCCTGGCACAGACCTGGGTCTCCTGTTCCATGGAAATTCACCAGCTGGTTTGGGTGGTAATTTGCTGGTCTCAGAGACTGTGTACAAAGGCTGCCAAAGAAGTACTTCATCGTTAATGCTGTGTTATAGTTCTGAGGGTAACAGGGATTATCCACATTGGCACTGGCGTTTGATTTCTGGGGGGAAAAAGAATCAAACAAAAACAAACAAGAAACCCCAAACAATAAATACTAGTCAAAAGCAAGAAGGACCTAATCTGGCATGAACTACAGGAATCTTTTTAAACTGCAGATGCATGTATTTTTGTTCACTGACATGACTGGTCAGCACAACACTGCTGATCACTATAATTCATAGAAACTCCTTTCTCCAGAATTCATTGGCAAAACCAGCAAAATATTTATAAGGCCTTTTTGTCAAATGGCACAGAACTCTCACTAATTTTTAACAAATATGAAGTTCTTTGTATGAAACCTAAGTGTGTTTGGCCACAACAAAGCACAACTGAGCTCTTACTGGGGTCCCCAGACACCAGGAAAGGGAAGAGAAAAGGAGCCTAAGACTCTGCTCACACAGTTACTGAACACTTGCAAGAGCAACATAGCAAAGGGTCTTAAACAGACCTGGAGCAGCAATGCTAAAAACCTTTTCTCAGCTTCATCTCTCCCATAGCACTGGTAGCTGTGAGTGTAGACATTGTAGTTGTAACCATACAACTTCACTTGCAAGGTGCTATTGAAGTGCTCCTCAGGGTCCTCAGGGATAAATGAAATTTGAGTGGAAGCTCCTCCAAGGTCCAGTGCACCCATAGTCTCTTTTCTGTAAGGATGGACCCATGTCCTCCAAAGGTTTCTCTACATGTAAAATTAAAAACAAGGCAAATTAGAAATATCATCTGCTTGTTCTCCCCTCAAGCTTTTCTACTCTTTACTTCTGGAAACTTACTCCCCCTCCCTTTACCTTGCAGTCTTTAAAAAAAACCAACTAACTATGAGGAAAACATGCAGATGTTTTTACATTAGAGTGATGTACTTTCATAGAATGAAATGATCTTGAAAGATGGGAAAACAAATGCAGCATAATATTCAACTCAATAGGACAGCACAATGATCAAAGAATAAGACTAGCCATAGCAATGTCTCTCCTAGAATGCAGGGAATTGAAGTTCACATACCCATGAAAACTTGAACAAATCTGGATAGAAATAATATCAAGATTTGCTTGTTTCAAGGCAAGGAGAAATATTAAAGGACTAGAATACTAAGAGATCACAGAGACAGAGAGTGAAAAGGGAGTGAAAAGAGAGTGAAAAATGCAAAAAAAGTCAGATGAAAGCTCCATCAAAGTCAAAAAACAAGGACCCTTAATCTGCACATTTCCTCCACTGAAACTGCAGTCTGATCCATTCAGATGGCCTTTTTCCCTATTAACCAAAATATTCCTCCAATTCTGTATTTGGTTTACATAGTCACAGTGCCAAATATAGGTTTTCTATGATTATCTATGTCAATATTTACCCAATGAGCATGATGAGATGAATATATACACAAGAAGGGAAACAATGGGGTTTATGGGCTAGCAAATACACTCACAATAAAATTCTATAGTGAAAAATTCCCATAAACAATCCCTCACAGAATTTGACTCTTAGCCTGTTGTCACAAAGAAAGGTGAGAATTTCTCTCTTCTACTAGTGATATTCCACATGTATTTCTTCACAGAACTCTCTAGACTAAACTGGTTTCACAGCCTCTTGCAGTCCATTTTTATGAATTTGCCACATGGAATTTGATATCTGGATTATTAAAATTCATGTGGTAGAAGACTGACACCCCCTTGAAGTTCATGATGCCATTTTTGTTGCACAAAAGGCACACAACGAGAAAAACTCCGGCAGAGTGGGTGATTCCAATACTTGTTTTCTTAACGTTGCAAGTCAACAACACATTCTCCAAGAGCTATCACTCACAGTGCCAACAAGTAATTCCTTCTTATTTAATGGCCATGATCTGGTAGAAACCACTCAGCCAGGACAGCTAGCAATACTCAGCAGTACTGAGTGAAATTCATTCCAGCCTAGTAAGACAATCTGGCAGCAGTGCTGTTGATGCTGAGGGCAGCACAATCCTGCCACGAATGCAGATGAGTGATTGCAGATCATCTTGGTTCAGCTTTTACTCTGAATGAAATCACACTGAATACCTGTACCTAAAAAGGGATCTTCCAACTCATCTGGCTCTCTCTCTGCTATGAGGCTCCTGCCTGACCCTGTTCCAAGTCTGAGAACAGCATGGGTATGTTTATATTGGTATCACTTGGTCTGCACAAGACAGTTGGTGTTGCAGCCTACTGCTCGTAGCCTGCAGCTTTTCAGCAGTCTTGGAATGAGCTGTGTATGAATGATTTCTGCCTCAGCTGAGGCATATCTGACCACCTTCAGTGCTTCAAACAGTCTTGTCTGCTTAAGACAAGTGAGCCAACAGTGCCAAACAATTTGGAGACCCCTAAGCCAGCAGGTCCTTCACCAGTAGGGCGACAGGGACAGCAAATAAGCAGAAGAAAAGATCTTGGCACCACTCTCAAGACAATCAACACCTGTGACACTTAACATATCAATTCTTTTAAGAGTGATCTAACTTTTTGGTTTTAGGTAAGGCGCACCCAATGTCATTTAGAGAAGAGCTCTTTTTTGTGAATCAACACAATTTTACCTTTGCCATATCCCATTCCCATAACAACATACTCTTTGATTTATGCTTGCCCTATTACTGCCACAAAAAGACCGTGTTAGAGACTTCAGGGGAAAACAGAATGCAACTATGACACTTCAACAGGCATGTCCCCTCAAACGTCTCATTTATAAGAGAGAAACAGTGAAAAGAAAATCATGCAGTTTTTTCCACACACCTCTAAGAAATTGCCCATTAAATAGTTGGCTGTTATCCATCCATACACCCCTTCCTCTGGCCCAGTTATGATCTGCGCACCCCTAAATTCAAAAGGTTGGGCTCTGAAGTAGTTTTGAACGCTTGCAAGGACTTCATTGGCTGCCGATTCATTTTGCAACCTAAGCAATTCACAAAACATGAGACACTGAGCATCTGGAAAGGCAATTTCATGTTTATTGTTCACTGACTAGCAATTCAAGAAAACTTCTACAATCACCTAATAAATGAAATAGACATTGTTTCCCTAAAGGGGAAGCTTATGATAGGGAACAGCCAGTATCCAGCACTGTTTCAGCAAGCAACTCCCTCAGTGTGTACCAACCTCACTCTTTATCATGCAAGTTCATGGGTGGGTTTTCTTCCCCTTATATACACCTTTATTCTTAACGAACTGAGCATTTATATGCCAGCTTCTGGTTAAAACAGTCCTGGAATCTCTCTTCCAGCTCTGTTTAGCCACAGAACAAATACAATGAAGCTAGTTTGTGTCAGAGCTAAAGCCACAGATAGACCCCAAAAGCCACATCAGAATCAGCTCACACCCACTCTCAGAATGCAGTGTCTAGCTTCAGTCTGCCTTTGCTGCCCATGGATGTGCACAAACATTATCTGTTTACATAACACTGTATTTTGTGACAGATGTGAAAGAGAAAATCAAACCCTTGCCTTCTCCTAAATAAAGCAAATTTCTTTTCAATACAGCATAATGGAGAGGTTTTATGCAGACACACTTTCACTATCAAAAAAGTTAATTAAATTAAATTGGCTGGGCTCCATTTTCTTTTGAGATGGCCAATTTCCAGTGGGTAAAAATGCATCCAGTACATTTTTACATTTTTCCTGAAAACATTCTGTTTTCACAGACTGCTATGCTAGTATGCATACAGAGTAGTTCAAGTTTCTGCCGTACCTCAGCAGTCTCATGCCAGCTGTAGCCCCCAGATAAACAGAAGTGTTTTTATGCAGATGAACTGGTATTCTCTCCTTTACTTTATTCAGACAGTCATCAAGAGGCTTGGCAAGAGCTTCAGGGCTACTCTCATAGCTGGATATACCAGGGCCTAAAAGAGAACAAGGAGATAGATTTCATTCTGCTTTGCCAACTACAAATTAGCCCAATTAGCAAACAGGTGTTAAGAGAAAGACATTTCCCCCTTCCCCCCACCACCAGAGCTGCAAACAAGGGTGGGATGGCTGAAAACTAGGAGTGCTTATGGGATAAACAATGTGGTGCCTGTGCATTTCAAGATGCACAGAAATAAATGGCTCTTGAATTCATAGAGTAGAAGTCTGCTCTGGTGCACGAACTAGTAAACAGCTTTCTGAATTTCCAGAGCCTTCAAAGAGCAGGAATGAGAGTTACACCACGCTGCCTTGCTCAACACTCCAAGGACCATCAGGATCTCAACTTATTCAGACTCAGCTTGTGTGTAAATAAAACATTCCTTACTACAATTCCCTAGCTGAGGAAGTCGCACAGGGAGCAATCCAGGCCCTGCCATGCAGCCACTGCCTCACAGAGAACAACTGCCGGTACTTCATCTACTTCTGTAACAGCCATGTCTTGCACAACCTGGTCCCAAGCTAAACAAAAGGTGGCTCTTACTGAGTTGAAATGAAAAAATATTTATGTTCAGTCGCATTACACTGATAGAAACAGAAAAAATACATAAGCCTTTACAGATTCCACACTCCAAAACTTATTTTCTGACTGTGTGAATTTAAACATAAACATTACCATGTCATCATTAGATGTTCACAGCCCTGGTTTTGAAATAAGACTTTCTGAAAGTCTTAAGTCTAGCACAAACTGCCTGAAGCTGGAAGGAAAGCTGCCACCAGAAGAAAACAGAGCAACACCATCCTCTGCAGCTGCCATTGCCTCACACTCCTTTGGTGGCTGCAATTTCCCATTTTCCAGTTTTCAGACAGAGCAGGCCACAAGGCAATGACCATTTTTTTCTGGACAACTGCCTGTTTTACAATGCCTAGAGCCTCACCAGGACTCATTAACTGCACTGTAAAGAAAGGATCTGGATCTGAGGCTGGTTCCTACACACAAGGGCAGATGTACTTAATAAAGGTGGAAATGAAATCATAAAACCACCACAGAATTCACAGAGTAGTTGATCATTTGGCCTTCGAGTTCAATAGACATGAAAATCCGCCCCTCATTATGGCCCAGAACCATCCCCCAACTTAAATGCTTAAGACTATGGTTACACGGTCACTAAAGAAACACTGACAGATGTGTTTACCACCATCACCCACAGCTTAGCTGAGGACATCTCCCATGAACCAGCCCTCTGTCTCCTGCAATGCAGAGTTATCTAAGACTAGAAGAGTATAACCTGGTGATTTGGTACACTTAGGGATGAGGAGTACTTGTCTGACCATGGCTAAGGACGTGAACCTAGACAGTTCACAGCAATTTGGACTCCTCTGTTTTGTAATTTATTTGTATTCCGTGGAGGTAAAATCTAGACCAATTCAATCAGGTTCACAAAGCACTGTTGGGTTTTTTCCGAGACAAAGAATAATGCAGTTTCTTTGTGCATGTTTCTTTCACCAGAATTGCTAAAGGCAAACATTCCTAATGAGTCAAGACCTGAGTTAGCAGAGTGTACCCCTCACTTGGGGTACAGGTTGGCTGGCCACCATTACAGCAGTCTGTAAGGACATTTCATCATTAGAGACATGACAATGCAATACTTCTGTTCACGTTACACTTGCTTTCCTTTCCTTGCTCTAGAATTGCTAAGAATTTCCACACATATGTTTAACACTGAAGACAGAAATGCAGGTGCTGTTAAGAAACCATTGCTTTCTATTCCCTGTTACTCATGGGCCTCTGTGGTTATATCTCCAGCATCTATTTCCAGACACAAAGAGAGAAGCAAGACTTTGCAAGATCATGACTGAGAGAGAAGGAAAATATTCTCTTTGAACACCACAGTTATTATCAGAGAATGAAAAACCTGATTTCTCTCCCCTACCTGGACATCTGTCTTCACAAAATGCGTGGCATTTTCATAACTTTGAAAGCTGAATCAGATGTCACTGAAGTTGACTAAGAGTTTCTATGAAGGAATCCACAACCAGCTAACCATGCTGGAGTGTGATCAGAAGTCAGCCTAGTCTGTCTCTCTGTGAGGAATTAATTCAAATCCTCAGACAAAAGACAGGGCAGGTCGCCAGTGGTACCTGTGGGACATCTTCTAGCTGCTCATAGACACAGGTCTTCCTGAGACAGAGGCCACACCTCCACATTTGATGAAATTATGACACCCTGTCAGAAACAGTTCTGCCAATTTAGCTATTTTACCCAATAATTTTATTAGCTACTTCCTAGTTCTGTAGTGTGGAGAAGCTTAATTAACATCTAATGAGAGCTAGATTCCCATTCTTCAAAAACTCTTTTTATTCCAAGCTATTTTAAAATATATAGAATACTTTTATTCTGAAAGAAATACAAGGACTAAACATTTACAGGTCCTGGCTCTCTTTAGATTGAATTCTGTCTGCACCAATCATGCACTGCCATGGAGTAAATCAAATTTTGCTACAATTTCCTTTCTCTGGTGCAATTATTAGGACGCCTTACTGTATCAGTAGGAAAAGAGCTAATGCTGACAGATACAGATATAGTCTTGACAGCCTTGCCTCCACAGCACTGCAAAGGGAACAGAGGGAAGGGAAGGGAAGGGAAGGGAAGGGAAGGGAAGGGAAGGGAAGGGAAGGGAAGGGAAGGGAAGGGAAGGGAAGGGAAGGGAAGGGAAGGGAAGGGAAGGGAAGGGAAGGGAAGGGAAGGGAAGGGAAGGGAAGGGAAGGGAAGGGAAGGGAAGGGAAGGGAAGGGAAGGGAAGGGAAATGGTACAAGCAAGGCTTAAAACAAGTCAGGAACTTTCCTTTGAGCTCACCTTTCACATTGCACTTGAAGGTTTGGCTCACTACTCCCGTGTTGTTTTCTTTTTCTGCTGGCCACTCGTAGACATAGACTGTAGTCCTAGAGGATCCAGCATCAAGGACTATTCCATACTGAGGATTAAGAAAGAATGCATTAGATGAAGAAACAAACAATGACAGCTTAAATGCCCATATGCAGCTGCACTTTACTGCACCTCCAGACATTCAGAAAATGCATGCACAGTGTATTATTTACAAGAGAGATTAATTCGAGTGTTAGGCTCTTAGGCATGAATCCAAAAGCCAAGCACAGAATGAATCTGGCTGCAAACCAAGGAACATCCTACATATCTTCAATAATTAATTCAGTGGGGATGGAGAATGCTCATCTCCTTTCAGCATCAGGTTCAAAACCCACACTGACAAATAGATAACACTGTGTTAGGACCTGATTTTGGAGCAAGTTCATTTCCCTTTATCCCAGTCCATTCCCTGAACACTGAAGGATTTGATAGCTAAGCACAGGCTTTAGATTCAAGGATGCACAAGGGATCCATGAAGCCATAAGCAAAGAGGTAAAGTACCTAACAGTCGACAGTAAGAATGATGTAACAAGTCTGGTTCTTTCCTAATTGCCCCATAAACCTCTCCCTTTGTGTGGTTTAGTCCGCCTGAGAGTTTGCCTCTGAGAACAGGCTGTGCCAGAGTACAAGACAACAAAGAGGGAAAGAGAATCAATATTACCCCATGATTATTTATAAAATAAATGAGAGATATTTAAATTACTTGCTTCAGGTCCCTTGGACTCTGGCATTATAGCACAGGTTTCTCCATCCTAACCCAAGGCTCACCAGACCAGTCTTTCTCCCTTCCACATATTTTATGGCAGGAGAAAACTGTAGTAACTGGGAAGACAATCTCATAAAGGGAAGCAAAATGCAATTTTGGTATCCTCTTTATGATCCTTGAAAGTATGTTTAGCTCTTCCAAAATCACCTAATTGGTAGGAGTCACACAGTATAGAGTTCACTTTTCTGTCAGCTTTTTTCTTTTGAAACAGACAGATGCCCAGGAGCCTGACAATACTAAGAAATGAGAGCCTCCATCTGTCTGCAAAGAAGTGAGAGCCCCTGTAGTATCCTGGGAAATTTCATCCCACTGCCTCCCTGGAGGACCAACATGGGAAGGACCAACTGGGAAGGATCACTGCTTCAGGTGGCAAAACCATTCAGCTTCCACACATGATTATTCCCAGCTTCTAATGGAATCCTAAAAACATCTGGCCAGTACAAGTCTAGCCTGTTTCATAGAGGACTGTTAAGATAATGAAAATTTCATTTATATTTATGTAGACAATATTTACCCTGATCCACTAAACTGTTAAGAGGCTCCACAGATATTATCAAACCACTACATCATCAGGTTCAGTTTCAGTAACTACTTTAGCAAAGATAATTTGAGTCTATTTCCTCTCCTTGGAAGAGATGAGCACTCTGGAGGTACATAACACAGTAATGGTCAATCTGCTCAAGGACTACTAATTAAATCTAGTCTCTGTCAGCTTAAAGTGGCAAACATAAGCTTCTAACTTAGCTAGTTTTAGAGCTAACTATCATGCCCAAGGAGAGCTGGAAGATAATGGAAACATTTTTACCTCAGTTAACTGTGGACTTTTTGAGCTACTTCCTCCTTCTCCTGCATCTCCCAACTCCCTTCTGGGAGTAAGAGATTTCCATCCCAAAAAATAGCAGTACATTTATCTGAATCAAAGTGTGACTGGCTTTTTTTTTTTCTTTCCCTCTCCCTTAAAAGAGATGCTCTTCCTTCCTAAAAGAGATGCTCATTTTCGAAAACCCTTATCCCACGGTAGCAGCTATTAAAGAACAGAAATGCTTTTTTCTCCCTTCTTTCCTTTCTACTTCAACTGTCTTGCTGAGTATTTCCATCATCTCAAAGGCCTGGTGATTCCCTAATACCCAAGAACTGCACCATCTACTTAATGGGACTAGATTAGTCAGACAAGACAGGGAGACAACATTGACTCAGAAAAGTTTCAGAGTTCTGTTTTTTTTGTCTAGAAGAAAGGGGAGAAACAAAGTGACTTGAACGAAACAGCTTATTATGGGAATATGGCTTTGTAGGTACATCCTGAAGAGTAGTAATCCCAACAGATGAGCAAGCACAAGCCCCAGGATCAATCACCTTTTCAGCCTAAGTATCATCCCAATAGGAGGAAGTAGAGATGCACAAACCATTAAAGCAGGCACAGTTAAAGCCTTGCTTGTACTGTTTCCCTTCCAATCACTTCGGAAACTGCCAGGAGAAGCTAGCAAGCTAAACCAGTTACAGGGGAGATAGAGGTCACAAAAGTGGATTTGTGCTAGATGCGTGCTTCAGTTCAGCTCCACAGGCTTGAACAACTTTTAATCAAGTACAACATCCACAAACCATGCCAAACTTCCTAAGAGCCAAAAGAGACAGGAAAAATTTAGGTATTGAAAACTGCAGCACCTCGAGGGGCAAATTAAAGAAATAATAAAGTGGGGTTTTTTTGTTGTTGGTTTTTTTTTTTTTTTTTTTTCTCTAGGGCTCACAAAACAGCAATAGACAAACAGATTTATTTTTTGGAGCTGGTACAAAGGCTTATTATGCTATCATTGTTTACAATTACAGACTTCTCCACTGAGGACATTTGTGTTTTCTTCATCACTCTTCTCACTTCATGGTGTGTATCAGTGAGTCATGAGATTTTTCAGTGCCCCTGCCTCATGCAATGGGCAGGCCCTTCCTTCACTAATCACTGGCTTAGTTTTCAGATAATCCAACCATCAAGGATCCAAAATATTCAATTTTGCAACAACAGCTTAAAACAGCAGTGGCGTAGCATGTAATGTATTTATCTTTGTGCCACAATGGATGCTCTTGACATACATCTTGGGAAAGAGCTTTTATGCCACAGGTAACACAAACAGTAGTAACAGAAGAACAAGGCAATTTACAAAAAATAAATCTGCTTTCATCATGTTGTTACCATAATTAATTTTAATCAACCATTAAGTTCAGGACACTGTCATTTCCAGGCTCCATCATATCACCCAAGTACTGGAGGGTTTCACTGGCATACCAAGGTTCTCCTTCTACCTGTGAATTTCTTGTGAATGTAAATTACTCACTGAGGACGACTCAGTGTCTCAGGAATCAAACTCAGGGTCCTCCATATCACCTGCATTAGCAGGCTCACAGCCCAAACTCAAATCCAAAGCCAAGGCACACCCAGTAGAAGAAACACCAACCTTCCTACAGAACCAGCTGTGAAGCTGCTGTGATTCAGTAAGCAAACCTCTCCACTTAAACCAGCTCCAGATGGTCCAGCAGGTTCCAATGCTTCCTCAAAGAGTAAGGTAAACAGTTTAATCATTCTGACCGTGAAACTGAATCCATGACAAACACAAGAGGTGTGTAGGCTGTCTTTTAGATAGTGGCTTCAGCCTTGTCCTGGCTTCAGCTGGGATACGTGTCAGTCCAGTCTTGCCTTGCATGAAAATTGGTGGGATGTGAGGCTGCTGCAAGCACCCGTCTGGGGCTCAACAGAGCACATTCTTGAGGCTCTGTGGTCCCATGCACTATCCCAGCACACACCCCCTGCTACACCACACAAACACATCAAATGGGTATCAGAATTACAGATTTACCCCATTGTCTGACTCCCACGCCACCAAATGATTCAGACAAAACTAAAGGTGTTTGTAATCCCATGAAGTGCAATGAGGCATTAGCCTATTGTTATCAGTATGTGAACTATCCAGTTAAATACCCATGCAGATAGAAAGGTAGAAGGGACTGAGAAGAAAAATCTGACAAGAGGATCATGGGGAAAAAAACAGAACTCCACATGGCAGGCTGCACAGCTTCTTAGAAGGGCGTTTTCTACAGCTTTTCCTCAGCTGTGTACACCTCTCATTGAAGAACCTGGACACACATTCCACAGCAGAAGGCAAAGCTTGATCTTCAGAGTATTTCAGTTTGTCTTTTGTAGTTTGCTCTGCCCCCCTTAATGAAGTTAGTTTGCTTCTGTTAATAGCCAGCAAGTCCCAACATGTGGTAAAGGATCAAGTGCATACTTAGAGCCCAAATGCTTTTGATACACAGGATGCACAATTTGCAAAACACAATTTGCAAAGATGTCAGCATAAACTTCCCAGCTGTGCTTGGGGGCAGAATTTAAACTCTAGGTATTTCCCACATCAAAATTATTTTTAACTTACTTTCAATCTCTGGCAAAACTGAAAAAAAAAAAAAAGGGAATTACATACTCTCCCCATTTGGCCTTTCAGTCCTGAAGAAGACATTGTGCAATAGCCACCACAGAGAGGGAATCAAGAAATACTTCTCCTGCTTTGCCACTGACTCTTGACTAATTCTCCTTCTCTTTCAGCTTCAGTTTTCCCACGATGATATGATTAAACATTATTTATGGCTGTAAGCTTATTTGAATCACCCCATAAAAATTAGTTTAGAGAGGCATATTATTAAATATCAAAGTTCAAAACATTGTTCTCCTTCCTGAGGTACCCTATGACTTACCTTAAGCCCTGGGGAGAGGATCTGTTGCTGATTTATCTGAATCACTGCAATAGCAATAACAAGAACTATGCTTAGAAGAAGGAACACTTGGGCAACAACACTTGGGGTTCTGGTGAGCATCCTGAAACGAAAAATGGGAAACACTTAGGGAATTTGAAAGGATTTGGCTGTTCTCTCTTAAAGCCTAAAGCCCTGAATCAGGTGAAAATCATAAAATCTGATTTCATCAACTGGATTACCTAGTGGAAATTCCATCTCCTCCTCCAGAACTGCCTGGTGTTTTTCAACCACTAACTTTTTATTGTCTGCAAAGGCTGTGTCTGTATTGCCATGCTAACAATGCCAGATTTCACCCCCACGGTGCCCTACGTGTAAGTGCCTGCTCCCACCTCCCACACCTTTGGAAAAGCAGGCTGTTGGCAGGCAGGCTGTGGTTGGTGCTCACCCAAAGCTCCCCTGTGCTCCTACAACACAAACACAACCACGGCCATGTAGACACTTGAGGGAGGCTGCTCCACTGAGTGCAGCTGGATATTTCTGCCAGAGATGCAAGGTTGGTGTCTACAAGAGATACAGGCTTCTTCAGCAGAAAAAATAAGAAAGGAGGTTGTAAAAACATTAAAGCAGGCATCTTTCCACTAACTGCTGATGAAATGTGGGTGGGTGTGTCTGCGTATTCCTATTATTATCGTTCTGTGTTGCACATAAAATATAAAATGCACACTTTAACTCAAAGATTTTGCAATGAAAAGTTACTAAATCTACGTAAATCTAACACGGTTATGTTGGACAAACCCCAAGGTGGCATGAAACATGCAAACTAACAATAAGGCTATTTATATGTTCATATCCTCCAGAAAAGTTTCCTAGAATTCAAATGCGGTTTAGTTTTCCTGGAACTTCTGTTCATCCTTTTCCATGTCCCTGTCCAGACATCTCTTAGCCCCAAGAGGCCATTCAGTACCTCTGAATACTGACAATCCACATATCAAAAAACCTTGTGCTCCCCAGGGGTTGAGGAGGAAAGAGGCAGCTGGAGGGATACGGCAAGCTTAGAAGTGTCAGAGGAATGCAACAAGGAGAACTTGCCTGCCTTTCTCATTTCAGGAACCATTTGTTTTGGCACAGAAACACCCACATAGCCTGGTGTGATCTATCCTGAGTCACATCTCCTAATTCTTCCATACTGATCGTTGAACAATCAGCAGTGGCTGCTCAGGACTGTCCTGCTATTTCAGCAGACACCAGTTCCAACCTGTGCTGAGGACAGGAGCTTAAAGGTGGTCTCCAGTCCATGGCTGAGCACACTGGGTCAGCCCCATTGTGTCTGCAACACATGATCTTGTCCTTAGCTCCAACCAGAGCCCGAGGGCTGAGGGAGAAAGCAGAATAAATGCTTCTCACGCAGTTTTCCTTTTCTAAACCCCATGGGCTCTTCATCCTGGGTACTCATGGTCCAACATATGTTCACATTCAAAAGAGAAGAAAGAAATTTGTTTTGTTCTGGGACTAGCTTCACACTGAGCTTTGCCCACAGCTACTGTTTCCCTTCTTTGTCTTGCTATTTCTGTTGTGAAAACTGTCTCAGATTGGCTTTTAAAAACTCTTTACACATCTTACTTCCAAAATACCAATTTTTGCATTCATTAACTCCCTTTTCTAGATCCATAATCCATATAGGCTTCTTTTTTATTACCTATCTACTCTTCCAATGCCTTCTTTCTTGCTTGGTAACAGCTTTATCATCTTAATCATCAGTCAGTTTAAAGAGAAAATCAACAGCCACATTGGTGATCTATTTACTTCTCTCCATTGAGAAGGTTGAAACATTTGAGACATTGAAACATCATGCACACAGTGCACAAATGATAGAAGGAAATCTTTATTTTACAATTACAAAATATGTTAACACCTATACTGTAACCTGCAGTGCTTAGCTGAGTATCAAAACCCAGTTGCATTCAGTTATTAAGACATCATCCATGAAGCAAGAAAGAGCATTAATACATATTTTCCACACCAAGTTAATCATACTGGGTCGCACAGGAAGGATCACTTTCTTCACCTCACCTGCAAGCAAAAAGAATTCCTGCCTGCAAAGGAAAACACACTTGACTTCTCCATGCCACCAACATTTTAACTAAATTAAATGCACACCAATAAAAATGACTGGGCTGAAATTCCTTTTCCCAAGTAACCTGAAACACCAAACCACTTCTTTTAAGTACTGACCTGTGTTGTTCAAAGGGTGGGTAAGCATGCACCTTTCTTCACACAACAACCTGAGAGATACAGACACTTTCCCATTTATTTCAGACGAGGTCGACAGGTGAATGTTTTAAGTGCTGTGGGGGGAAAAAAAATTTAAAAACCCAAAACAACAACAACAAAACCTCAAACAAACAAAAAACCCCCCACGAAACAAACCCCATAGCACTAAAACCCCGAGAGCCACAGCACTTTAAACCCCATGATGAAAACCTGCGAGGAGGTTTCACACGCCTCACTTCGGATGAGAGATGAGGTGAAAACAAGCACATGGACACCAAACTGTGGGTGAAGCTTTCCCTCAGCTCACCGCCGTCCCGGATGAGAAAGCTTCACACGATGACTGCGATTTGCGAGAAAACACCAAATTATCCCCCAAAATAAGGTCGGAGAGACAGAGCGATACCCTCGCCCACCCCCGACCTCAGCCCGGCCGCGGTGCGGGATCCCGGCCCCCAGCACAGCCCGAGGTACCTCCGCCAGCCGGGCCCGGCCGCCCGCTCCCGGGATGAGGAATGCCGGCAGCCGGCTGCGCCCTCGGAGCGCCTGCGAGCGCCGCTTTCTCTCCCGGGGGGATTTGTGGGGAGTCACCGCCTTGGTGCCCGCCCTCCACTCCTCTATGTCCGAATCGATGGAAAACAAACAAGCGAAAAAAGCAACTTCTTGCAGGTTTAAAAAAAAAAAAAAAAAAAAAAAAAAAAAAAAAAAAAAAGAGAGAGAGAGAGAGAGAGAAAAGAAATCCGGGTGAACTGACTGAAGTGGAGGGAGGAGATCTGCGGCGAGCGCACGCACCCGAGGCGTCACGGCCGCGGGAGATGCGGCGGGGGCCGTGCCCGGCGCGGGATGCAGCGGGAGCGGGGCTGGGAGGCCCCGAGTGTCCGCAGCAGAACCCCCGGGCACGGCCGTGCCTCCCGCCCCCTCCCCCGGCGGCTCCCCGCCCGGGGTTTGCAGCTGGCGCGGCACGGTGTGGCTGGCCGCCCCCGAATCGCGGTCCTCAGTTCCCTCCCGAAGCGGGGGCTTTGTCTAGATGTGGGTGAAAGAATCCCTGAGTCTTCCAAAAGGAACGGGTGCTTTCTCAGGAAGGCATTCCTCAGACCCCAGAAATCAGCAGTCCCTCCGCTCTTAGGGCTGCCTTTCCATCCAGGTTTTAGCGTACAGGCACCAGTTATTTTGTAGTTTTACCGGAGTTCTTGCCTAACCTGGGCTGCTCAGTGGACCTAGCACATTCCCAGAAGCACCATCACACATCCTGCCCCGTCCAACCTGTGTGATCAGCTACAGCCAAGGATCATCCTACAGCCTGAAGGATGGGTTTGCCAGGGACACGAGCTCTGGAATCACAGCGAGACACTTCAGCTGCTCTGCCACCATTTGCTCATTGCTCTAGGATTCAGAGTCCCATAATGTAAAAACCCAAATGCACCTCTTTGATTCGTTTTCTCACAAAGATCTTGAAGAATTACGGCATGTTTGATTTTTGAATAAAGGAGAACGAGAAAACCAGCTGCAGGCTTGTGAACGATCTGTAAGCATCTTTTCATAATCTACTCGTTTTGGGAGTAGAGGCAATTTTCTCTTTTTGATGACAACACATTATTAAATCTGATTTAATGATGATCTTGGGAGATCAGTTCAGTTATTTCTAGCACATAAAGACAAAGCCTCCCATCCCTCCTGATTGCCTGTCTTTTGCATGTAATTTATTTCTTTTGTATAATTTCCATTCATGTGGCATATTTTTCTTCCCCCGTCCAAATGTATTTAAAGCCCAAATGTATTTAAGTCCAACTGACTGCATTGGTCAGCCACCTGCATCTGCTCAGGTGTCATTTTAAAAGGACAAGTGAGCTGGATTGCTTACCACATGGCAAAGCTTATTATTTTTACACAATCGAACACGAACATTTTGAAACAGAAAGTAAAATGTCAACCAGTCCTACACCAGTGACTAAAATTTAATGCTTGCAAAGACAGGAAACCCTCTCTTCTATATCATCTACTTCTATAAAAACAGACATACAAGATTGTTTTCTTTCTGCACCATTTCCAAGAGCTGGGCTGTTGCATGAGCTGCTCTTCTTGTGGCTATTACTGCCACTCTAAAATCAGGATAGAAGCACAAGTGATATATAAAATCTCCCAGCTGGCTTGAAGTTCAGGACAGTGCTCCAAAATCAAATGGAGTAGGAACAAGATTCCCCTCCAGGCATGCCCAGTGGCTGTGTTTCATTGGTTCTTCTGCTTCAACCCAGGGGACCCACCTTAGATCCACTGCTTTATCTTCTTGTTTTCCTAAGCCCTCTTCTTTGGCTTACTTCAGTTTCCTCCTCAGCCTGGTCCACCCTTTTATAGTTCTCTTCTCCTGATCCTCCATCCCTTCCTTACTCCCAAGGCATAGATTAGGCTGGGTGCCATTTTCTCAGCCTGCAGCACACACAACTCTCCATAATTTTCTTTGCTGCAGCACCTTTTCCTTCTCTCCCTTCAGATATCCTTGTTCAAATGCACTTAGTGTAACTAATCGTATTGATTTGTTTTGCTTGGACAGAATCTACCCCAGGTGTCCATTTAAAAATGACAAATGAGCTGGATTGCCAACAGTGTCAAGGAAAAATTTATTGCTTTTGCTGCCATCGAGCAGGAGTATGTGGAGTAAAAATACAATTACTGATATTGGCAGATTCATACATGAATACCAGTGTCTATGATCAATAGCAAGTCTCTAGAAACTAAAACATTATGGATATGAATAAAGTATTTGTTACAGACACATTTCTGCATTGCATTTATGGTATCATGCTTACACAGGACCCACAGCAGATTCCCTGCCCCATTTCCCTGTGGAGTGACAGCAGCAGGAGTGACTGGAGAGGAGATGGATGATTATACATCCCAAGAACTGCATCAGTTCCTTGTGTAATGCTCATCCAGCATTGGATGCTGGAATATCAAGAGGCCTCAAAGCATCCTCTGATGAGACAGCAAAGGGTGAAATGGGGAGAAATCTTAATGTAGAAAATGGAGGTAAGAAGACGTTGGTGGCTCCAATGAGAGAAGCTTGCTGTCTTGCATTGTAGTTTGCCAGTTCATAGAGATAAGATCCATCCCTCATTTCTGTGCATTCTTTGCAAGGTCCAGTAAACAGAAGGCTTCTCCTCTTCATCCTAAGCTTTTTGCACCATTTGTGTTGCTTTTTGCACATCATTTTCCACCGGTTGTGCTGTCAGCAGGTTGGTGTGATGCCCTTCAATTCAACTTATCACTTCCATCGATCTTCCTGGATACTTTCCTCCTGGGATTTTATCTCAGTGTTGACAAAGAGCCTCCATTCACAATTTCTGCTCCCAAAGACCTCCTACCTTCATGTTCACCTCTTCACCTCAGGATCATCTGTGACAAATGGCAGTGCAGGCAGAGCTGTCTAAAGAATTTGGAGCCCTCTGGGCCAGCATAAATCAGGACATTAAAATTAGGCCTTTTTTGTGACTAACATCTTATTCCAAGGCAAAAAGCATTTATTCTATTTGTTTCAGGCAAACATTCTACATATTATGCATCCAAAGCGTTGCAACAAAGCTGGTGAAGGGTCTGGAGCACGAGTACTGTGAGGAGCAGCTGGGGGATCTGGGGTTGTTTAGCCTGGAGAAAAAGAGGGTGAGACCTTATTGCTCTCTAGAACCACCTGAAATAGGAAGGTGTAGCCAGGTGGGTGTCGGTCTCTTCTCCCAAGGAACAAGTGATAGGGCAAGAGGAAATGATCTCAAGTTGTGCCAGGGGAGATTTAGATTGGATAAGAGGAAAAATTTCTTCATTGAAGGGGCTGTCAAGCACTGGAACAGGCTGCACAGGGAAGTGGTTGAGTCACCATCCCTGGAGGTATTTAAAAAACCTGTGGATGTGGTGCTTAGGGACGTGGTTTAGTGGTGGATGTGGCAGTGCTGGGTTAACAGAAGGACTCAATGATATTAAACATGTTTCCAGTCTGAGTGATTCTGTGATTATAGCAGCATACTGTGTGAATTGTCAAATTTAGGAAGATAGCTCTCCAGGCTTTCAAGCAAGGAAGTCACAAACCACATGTGGACTCTACATTTAGAAGAATGTTAGATGCAATTCTTTTCAGAGATCATGAACACAGGCTGGGTTTTTTTAGACCGTTGCAAAACTGATTTTTAATAGTCTTAAAGCATCTGCTGCCCTATAGTTTTCTATAGTACTGACAACCACCACCACCATACCCCCATAAAGATCCCGTAAAGTAAATTCATAGCTGTGGCATTAGAAATTCAGTTTGTGTAGTGCTCATACGTTCTCACACATTGCTCATGAGATATTCTCATTGTTTTGGGTAATGGCTGGATACAGACATTGCCTTGTTTCTTTCAGCATTTGACTGATGGCTTCTTTGAAGTACCTTAGACAGCTATTTTGTTGGTTTATGCTTTTATTCCTGTACTGGAGCACTAAAGCTAATGATGTGTCTGAGATTTATTTTCTCATACATATGACTCTGTACTGTAGTAACAGTTTTCTGATCCACATCATCTTGGGAGGCCTTGAAATAAATAAAAAATTTCATTCTGAGGCTGAAGCAAAATATTTTCTAATTTATTTACTTCCCTTCCCGAGGCTTAGAGCTTTATACCTTGCTTCTCTTGTCCTAAGAATCAAGAACTGCTTCAATCAGTTGAAAATCCTCAGGAACAGCCTTCATCACATGGTTATGAGCCAGCACAAGTTGTAGGCACGTAATTAGGGCAGCAGATTGCTGGGGCAGCAGAAAAAGACAGCCCCTTTGTCTGTTTTGCTGTGCCCGAGTTTTGGCAAGCCAAACGAGCTGCCGCGGCAGGAGAGGGCGTGTGCCACGCTGTGCTGCTGAAAGGAGCGCTGCTTTCCAGGAGTAACAGTGGCTGCTCCCATTCCTTTCCTCCCTGCCCTTCAACTGCAAACCAAGCTCGTGGAGCTTTTCAGCAAACTCGTCCCGGATTTTTTTAGCCATGCCTGTGAATTTATATGCTATGTCCCGACTCATCTATCTATCCCATTGTCATAAAACCAGACACAGGAATCTGACAAAGAAATACCATTCTCTTACAAGAAATTCACTATTGGACTTGAAGACATGAACCACCACCTCCAGTGAATGCGGATAAATGTACAGAATCTACTCCTTAGGATTTAATCCTTTAAAAATTGCTGCTTGGAAAACTGCTCAACTCAGAGGATATCTGTGCAGTTGACAACTCTAAATGAATGCTTCGCTTTCCATGGCTCAGAAGTAATTGCTGACAAACTGCCGGTGCAGGAGAAGAGATTCAGCCCCTATGTTTTCAAAAAGTATGTAGTCGTCCTTATAGCAATATTTCTGTCACGTTTTTGTGCTCTTCCAGGAATGGATCAAATCAGCTGAATAATTTTAAAATTCCTATATAAAATTATTTCCATTGCAACTCCATATAGGTCAGGTTATCTCTCTGACTAGATCTGTGGATGAAATAAGTTCTATTACAGCTCCTTCCAAGTTCACCTGCCAGTACTGTTATTCATGTGTTGCCTTGTTTCCCTAACTCCATGCTAATATAACAAGTTATTTTTTCGCTTTCCATTCACTAACATTAAACTGCAGTTGTTTGGGACCCTTCACAGGCTCAGAAATGCAGCTGTAGCCATTAAAGTCAGTTGTACGGAACAAGAAGCCTGTGGGAGAAAACAAGCAGCACACGGAAGAGTAGAATGATCCCTATAATAGTGATTCTAACAACCATTCCTAATTTACAGACTCACCCTTGTGTAGTTCCTGCTCGAAAATAGCCTGCACTGGACAGCTTGTTTTCTCACTAACTGAACAAATACAGAGACACTTAATTAGATGCCTGGTTTGATTCCAACAGATTGAAAAGCTTTTTCTTATCCAGTATGGTGGAAGAGAACTTCTTGCTAAATGAAGTGCAATGCTGTGTTTGGTGGAAGGCAGGAAGGGCACATTGATTGGAATGTTCCTACAACCTTGACTGTGTTTCATTATCTTTTTTCACCTTTGCAGCCACGAGTACAGTATCATCTCTTTAAGTTCATGGTAGTAATAGTAAATGCACCTGATGTGAAAAATGCCTCCAGTTTTTGGTATATCTGTGAAATTTTTTTTCATTCCTTTTGTCTCCATTCTGGTGCCCTGAGTGTTTATGATCTACAGAAGACCATTTCACACACACCATTTTCGCACTGACTGACGGCTCTGTGAACCTTCCAGGGAGCGCCTCAGGCGGGTTTGTGCCTTGACTCAGCCCTGGGCGAAAGTGAGTGCCAGAAACAATCTAACATCGAAACGACAGAGGTCCTGCCTGCAGCTCGAGTCTGTTATGGTGGTCCTGAGCAGTCAGCCCTGCCAGCCACAGGATTTGTTGTGCGTGCACAGTAAAGCCAGACATGTTAAAGGCAGCTGCTGCATTGGCCAGCCCCTCATAAGAGTCTCTGTCTCTTCAATGTCAACGCTGAAGTTTGTTGCTTGCCCATATCAGTCCTATAAGCACAAAATAAAAAGGGTGATGATTTCATATGGATGCTTTGAAAGCTGGTGTCAGTTTGCCCAGGTGTTTTTTTCTTTTCCTCCCCCAGTCAGATTTCCTAATGGTATCCTATCCTACCGTTCTCCCTCCTAAGCCAAATCCACTGTTTGGTCCCTCAGCATAGCAGTCATCCTGCACCATCTTACCTGTCTTGCTTTGATCCTTGCTCAGGCTTCTTCAGCTCTTCCCACTGGTTTTGATGTTCTGGTTTTCCTCCTCAAATGACTCACACATATAAGACCTCTCTTCAACCTACCAGTGGTAGCAGTTTCCTTTAGATAAATTCAGGATGGAAAAAAAAATCCTCTCCTTAAAAAAGCATATGCATACATATATGAATAATCTGTGCCAACAGACAGGGCACTCTCCTTTGATCTTCCTCATGTCATGGTCTGTGCAGAGAGCTCTCTGAGGGAGGGATTATCTCTAAAGTGGCAGAGGCGTGGTGCCAGGAACAGTGGAGCCCTCATTTGGCCAGGGTACAAGACTCAGCCGTGACAAAATGCATTAATCATCATAAACCTGGAATGGGGCTTCATGAAACCACACATGCTTTTAGTCCAGCTGACTTCGATTAAGATCCACGAGCACAAAAGCTGACCTCCCTGGGGTCGCTTCACATCAGTGCAAACAATTATCACTCACAGGAAAACAAATCACTTCTCTGTGGTTTCCAATCTATTTTATTTGCCAAGAACAGATTAGATTCATTTTGCACTCTATATACACAGCTTTTTACATAAACCTGTATATGCAAGGTTTTACATGTGAGAGGCTGCCAGACAGGCATTTTCATTTTGACTTCTATCTGCTGAGCAAGGTCAGCAGTATTTTAGGAGTGTGCCTCTGCTTACTTTAATACTGTATTTCCCAGTTTGCTTCTCTTTCTTCAACACAGTAATTTAACCCCACTTTCCAAGACTAATACTAAAGAACTAACAGATGTACGAGATCAGACAGAAGGTAGATGTGCCTTCTTTTTAAGGATCAGTAGGAGCAGATGTTGATGAGAAGGCTGTTGGGACAGGGCTACCACATGTGGATAATTTCTCTGAAATACCCTCTCAATTGCTGCCATCTCAGGCCTTAGAGACCGCTTGAGCCAGATGTTATATCTGGTCTAATAGCACCTCATGGACCTCTCTGCCCCTGAATGTATTTGATGGCTTTTTGAGCAAATGCTTGTGCAGCAGGCAAATTCACAAGGTGCCTGTCTGTTTCTTATGGAGCTTGAATGCCAGAAGGGATCTGATTTAACCAGCTTGGCTCTCTCAGCAAGCTCCAGATTTGCACAGAGAAACATCCAAAAATTTCTTTTTTTTTTTTTCTGTTCTCTGAGACATGCTTAATTCTTTCATAAACTTAGATGCTTATCCACTTTTTTAACTGTTGGGGCGTTTTTTAGGGTATATTTATATTTGCCTACTGCTTATGATAGGGTTATTAGTTTTAGCGTAGAGATGAAAAATGAAATCATTAATTGCCCTAATGTCACTGCTTTAAATTCTTAAGTCTGTTTGTGAGCCCAAGACTAGAAAAGTCTGTACACTAATAATTTGATATTGAACTTTAAACCACCCTCATGGATTATCTAAAGGAGCCTGGTCAGAGAACAGTGGACTCCAACAGCATCACAGACAAAATCTCAGTGTGTGTATGTGGCCTTTGCTGTGTGTGAAATGTCTTTTCATGGGGTGTATATAGCAACAAAAAGAGCTTAATGGGAGTGTGATGGGGTACAGAGGCTTTCTGCTGGCTCCCTGCACAAGCTGGATTTCATCAGTACAAAACTGTCTCATAATCAGCTTAATTACATGGATCAGTTTTACAGCTGTACCTGGGCAGAGCTTTCTTACCCAAATGTGAATTTCAAATCTAACCTCTTTTTAGGAGTCTGACTGTCAGCACTTGCCCTGGGCGTGATCTGTGACCCACATGCCACCTCCTGCAGGTCCCTCTGACCACTCCTTCATGCTTCTAGCAGACTTCAGTTCAAGACTTTTAGACAATAAAAAACATGAGAAAACCATGGGAATTAGGACCTCTCAGGACCAGAATTTAACAACCAGCAAGAGTTAAAGTCTCAACCTATGCACTCTGAGAAACATAAGATTCACTTTTGCATTAAATTATATACATTTGCATGACTCGGCACAGACTTTTAGAACAACCTGATCTTATGAGGAAATTGCATCTGTTCCTGAATACAGTTATAAGAAAAATCTAGCAGGAGAACTGGACTGTTACTGCCACCTCATCCTAGTAACAAACAAAAAAAATAGAGAAAGAAAGTTCAAACATTCAAGCAATCCCACAATCTTTCCATTCTGGTCTCCTTCAGAAAAGGAGTTTGCTGAGAAGGGTCAAATATTAAGAAACATGACACCTACTGCGGTCCTGTGTGCCTGCAGTGATCATCCACATTTAAACCACTATTCACCAAAGGTGACAGACTGGAAACTAAGGGACTGCACAAATGAGAAATGCTCTCCTGACTCACCAGGCTCCAGTGAAATACATTGAGTCAGACTCAGAGACAGCTTGGAGAAATGAGGCCAGTGTCAGCTCTCCATTGCTGACACAATGCACATGTTTACTGAAGAAGCAAGTGGGAATAGAAGTAGTACAGCATGCCCAGGGCAAAGAAAAGCATGTTTGTGCTCAGCACATCAGACAGATCACCAAATAATTGTTCTGTGAAGATATGACCTCTGTACTGCCACCAAGGGCATGGAAGCATGGTATTATGAGAGCAGCTCTCATTAAGCACCTCATATTTCTATAAGACAAAAATGACAGAAAATGCCCAGCAAATTTGTTGCCCTCAGTTATTTCAGCTGTTTTCATTCCACTTCCCAACAATACCTGTCTCATCCCTTTTACCTGGAGACATCCCAATACATTTTCCAAGTCAGTAGCAATTTCGCCTCATTTAGATCTGGGTACATGAAACAGAAAACCCAGACGTGAAAGAATGTAATATTCTCTAAAGCTTCTGTTAGGGTTGTTTACAGTTATCCCTGTTTTCCAGAGCAAATGCACTTGATTTTTAGGAACTGACAGCCCACGGACAAAATGGTCTGTTGAGATCATGGGTTATTCATTCTTTTGAAGCCAAATTATCTATTGATTCAATTCCACTGAATTCATTGAATTCTGTAGTCATAAATTTTACAAAGCTAAACTTCACAGACAAAATTCTCCCATTCTTTGCAGATTGTTTTCATACACAGAAAGCAACAGTGTGAACTAATTAGTTTATGCAACAAATTCATATAACTCTTTTTCTTTACTGATAGTTAAAGTTGCTTCTGGATACATTCTTTCCCTAAGACTGGAAATGAGAAACAAAAGAAGAATCTTATGTATTCTTTTCACTTGTAACAAAAATGACATTGATGTCTCTTCATAAAATGAAAATT
This sequence comes from Sylvia atricapilla, assembly GCF_009819655.1. NCBI lineage: Eukaryota > Metazoa > Chordata > Aves > Passeriformes > Sylviidae > Sylvia > Sylvia atricapilla. The sequence goes on from NC_089140.1 coordinate 42,571,479, forward strand.
TCATTACTGACTACTGACTCTGCTCTCTGCAGAGACTTTAAAAAACCTCATCACCTAAAAGTGTTTTTAGAAATCAGTCTGCTGCTAGGAGGTGAAAATTTGTCAATAGGATTGGCAATTTTTTGATCAAAATTTTCATTGCAAATCGAAAGTATCCTTTTCAGCAAAAATGACATTAAATCAGTCCACAAACACAATGGTGAAAATGCAAGAAGGGGCTGAGTCCAACAGGAAAGACTGAAAGTGCTTCCCCAACCCTCCCCTCACAATAGTTAATTGCCTGTTGGTCCCAACATTTTGTGGGAAATTGAGAGTGTGTATGTCAATCCTTACTGAAAGAGACAAGAACTAGATCTGGGTCTCTCATGCCATGGAAGAGACCTTTCAACAGACATTATTTTTGGCAAAAAGGATAAAACACCTGCCATCTGCTTAGCTTCAATGGGTGATTTTCCTTTGCCAATTCCCAAAGAAATACCTTGATACCCATTTGGAGGAAAAGAGGACAAGCCACTCATCCTGAATGGAACAAGGTGGTTCTCTGTGACACAAAGTTAGGCTCTTCCGTCCTGGAGGCAAACAGGAACTAAGACTTACTCCTCTGTATTTTCCTCTCTGTTTTCCATGGCTGTCATTTCTGAGGAGGATGTCATGGAGTTGCCTGTTTGGAGGCACTTCTCTGCCTCCATGCACAATCTAGAGAGCCACAGGGACTAGCTGATGGCTGTGCTCTTCATCACGAGATAAATGTGTGGGAGATACCTATTTTCTCTCGTAGGTGTGGACTTCTACCCTCAACCATCAACTGAGTTAAAGACAGTAAAGGTTTCACCACAGTATTTTGTCTCTGGATACAGGTAGCAAGGAAATAGCCAAGGCAAAAACCTCATTTCCTTCCCAGGGTTTGTGGTCAAGGCTCTTGGATTAGGCTGGTTTTCCCAGCTAATCCCACCCTGAAAGGCAATAAAACGTGGTCTGAGCAAAGAGGAAAAAACACTTATTTTTAAAAAAGTGAGCAAGATTTTGTCTCCTAAAAATTACAAGCATTTCTTCCCAGGGTCTTTTTATGAATGCATTAGCCTTATATCTAGACCTTCAGTACAAGACTACATGGAGCAAGGAGAGAACTGTGGCTCTGTGAACACCTGAGACCAGTTATTTCATAGTCTTTGCAAATCAGAAGAGTGTTTCCATTCTTTAAATATTTTTCCAGTTTTAAAATGGTAGCTCCAGTTTGCTTAGAATACAGCCAAGCTATCCACAACACTGCCTGCATTGTGACCTGCCAGGCTGGGGATGGAAATGGGGGAAGAAAAAATGTTTCAAAGGGGGGAAGAACAAACATAGGTTGGATGGTGATCCAAGAAACACAAAGATTTTACTTCTTTCCAGGTAGTTTCCCTGCTGGTTTTAGAATGTAATTTAGACTGAGATGTTTGGGTCAGTTTGAAAAAAAAATTCCTTCGTATGTTCCCAACAGGTGAAAGACCTGCCATGTCTTGCATCGAACCACTGGTGGACTCTAATTCACTTGGTGAAACCTGCTCTCAGGTGCACAAATACTGAGAAACTCGTGAGAGCATATTCAGATACAAAAAGGATCCCAGAACATTTTCCCACAGCTCTTGGAAGCTTCTATTAACTTCATGCCAGTAACACTCTAAAGTATAAAATCTACCCCTTCCAGGAAGAAAGAGAAGATTTAAATCAGAACAGGGCCTGTTATACAATACAACATTGCATTAGCACAGAGACAGCTACTTAAGATTTGGCAGCTTGTGATTAATACCAAGCTTAGTCCATGTCCAAGAAAGATATTTTCCAGTTGATTTCTAGGGGTTTTGGCTGAGGCCCACATTGCACATGCTGTGAATTGTTCCTCTCATCCTAGGCTCTCAGAAGTAGTAAATGAATAGGAATAAACTTAGAAGGGTCCCAGTTTTTCCCTATTTTTGCATGGATCAATTCTATGGGACTAGGTAACTTCCTGATATCCTCTAATTTGATATTTTTTTCACAGTTTTGAGAGTAGTACCATGACACATTTGAAACATTCATTCTCTCATGCCCGACCGGCTTAGAAACCATAAGTAATAACCCTGTTCCATTGAGGTGCAGTAAAAATACACAAAAGCTGCAATTTCTCTGATTACACACCACTACTGTTAAAACAGTGGAAAGACCAAAGTCTTCTGTAGAAAAAAAAAAAAAAAAGAAAAGCAGATGAATTTTAAATTTTCTATATTGCTGCTGCTTACTGAAATTTCCTTCTGACAGCAGTTCAATGGTAACAAAATAGAGCAATATGCTCCACAGGAAAAGATAACAAAGAATCGATGTCTAAACAATTTCAGAATCATCTCTGAATTTGATGTCCAGCAGATTAGTTTGTATCATAATGGTTCCTTGGTCCTATTTTAAGCATCTTAGAGAAGAACACTGTGTAACCCAGTTAAAATGTTCCTTATCAGACAGAAATCAATATCCAACAGGAAGCAATGACCTCTCCCAAATTTTATTAATGCTCACTATGGGAGCACTTAAAATATTAATCCCAGGGAATCCACTGCAAAATTGAGCAAGTTTTAGATAATCCAGGTTGGCAAAAGGAGCTTCTAACAATTCATTGAGAGAAAATAAGGTTTCTTCTTCCTGGGAAGAGCCTGGGAAAAAAAGACTGCCTGTTCTTCCTTCCTTCACACAGACTGACTAGTTCTGGGTGGCTGTGCCTGTTTGACTTGGTCTTGAGACAAGACAACTCTCAACAGCTCTTGGAAATATAAGAGAATAGTTCATATATATCTCATACATATATGCACACACACACACACATATATATGTATGTCTATTCTTCACAGACATACTTATATATATATATATATTCCTGTGTGCATTGGGTACCCTCACCTGTGTTTTTGGAGTAGGGCTCCTAGGACAGTGTTGTGCTTGATTCCACGCATGGCACATAGATCTTCATTGTAGTGACTGGACATATGAACAGTACAGCTACAGGCACATTAAACAGTGGCCAATACTGAGAAGCACATACTGACAAGCTGAGGAGTATTGCACACAGCTCTCTTGGATTGAATCATCTTTGATTTGATTTCATCCTTCATTATACTCATTCTTCTTAACATTTTGCTAAAGCCTACTTTCCTTCTACTTACAACTTTCTGATCCTCATATTGTTGACCCTCATCAGCTGGTGGTTTTTTTAATTCAGAGCAGCTCCAGTTACCTCTGTTACTCTGCAGATATGCATTCTAACTTACCTCTATTCTCATGTCTTTGGGGTTCATTCAGTGCACTCCTCTTTCCTAGCTATCCATAAGGGTAGCTGGACCTACAACACCTCAGTGAAGTTGTGTTCCTACCTTCCAGGACCTTATATCCAGTATAGCAAAACAATGTCTTTAGCTATTTGAAAAAATCCTCCCTCTCTTTTCCTGATGCACCTGAACAGGGCACCATCTGACTATCAGTCTCCTAGTCTCAGCAAAAGCCAATACAGGAAAGAAAAATGAAGGCAAACTGGAAGAGAGGGATGTGGTCTGAGTCAAGCATAAAGACGCTCACAACAGCTTGAAGAAGAATGGAAGAAATTATCTGCTTTGTTGATGTAACAGACCAAAACCTATTCATCTTGCATGGCCTTTGCACAGCGAAGTGCTCACAAGGGGAATGCTTCTCATCCCTCTCCCTCTCTCAACCGGAATGGATGGGTCATTCTCCTGCCAACATTGCAGGAATAAAAATGGGATTCTCCTGTCCTGATAGGCCAAGTACATTTTTATCTGTGGCAGCAGAAAAAATTAAGCGCTGGAAAAAGTATTGCACAAACTGCAACTTAGGGGGCTTCACAATCACTCTTGTTTATTACCAATTGTTCCAGTGGATCACTGGAATCACTGATGGAATGGGGAATAAAAGGAATGATTGTGTCACGTGCTTGAGAGAAAAAAGGTACGTAGATTTACCTACTTGATTTTCCAGGACAGGCACTGAGAAATTTTGTAGTGCCTAATTTAGAAACAGACAGACTTTGGTCTTTTTTCTCAGTTGCAAGGGTGATTAAATTCTGAGATAATTAAACTGCATAGTAATTACCTGCCTTGTTTTAATGTGTCCTCTAAAAATTGTACCACTGTATTTGTCATACTGATGAGTGCTTATAAAATACTTCCCTTTTTTTGCTGCTGCTGTTCAGAAGGAACTCCTGGGGGTTCCAACACTTGCGTCCTTTGCTGCTCAGACCCTTTTCTGCTGGGCAAAAAAGAAGCTGCAAGCACCAGTCAGGAATGGAGACACTCCCAGAAAACCTGAAGAGAAGGAAGTTAGTGACCAAATAAAATTCTCCTGTTCAGTTGATGAATCTGGAAATAGCAAGAGAAGAATGTTGTCTTCATGAGGAGGCAACTGTGTGTGTCCTGGTGGAAGGTGAGCTTGTGGCTTTGGCTGCCTGGCCCATGCAGCTGCAAGGCTCGTGTGGGATTGTTTGGATGGCTCCACTGGCTGTCACACCCTGTGCCTGGAGCAGAGTGTCTGAGCAACAAGGACCATGGCTTGTCCTTGTCCTCCCCCTTGCTATCTTTTGCCCAGGTGATGACCACAGGGCTGGGAGGGCAGAGGGGGAGAATACCAGCCACTTCCAACGCGTCACCCGCTCTCTCCTCTCACAGGGAAGTGAGTAAGAGCGTTTTCACACTCTCCCTGCTTATATCTTTGTTTGCATTTCTTCTGCAAGTCATCCCACACAAAACCAGCTCTTCCTCGGGCAACACCACCCTTCCTTCAGAGGTAGTTTGAGTGGAAACGGAGTAACAATCCACATTTGGATTATAGTTGTGGGAAAACAACTTCATCCTCACAAAAGTTTGGTTATAACCACGTTTTCATACTGGCAAGCTATTTAAAGCATAAAAGAAAATGTCTCTCTTCCGCTCAGCTGTGGTATCTTAGGCTTCCAGTCAAGGAGTGCCTGATAAAGACTCTGTATTTTTCCATTAATTAAGATGCTTTAATTAATTGGGTTAGCTAATTTGAATTAGCTCTAGGAATAAGTATAGCCCTCAAGAGAGCAAAGAACAATGACTGCAGTTAATTCAGAATAGATAAGGGAAAGCTGTGCTTTAGGAGAGGCATTCAACCCTATAGACCAAAGCATCAGTGGATGCACAGCTGGTCATTTAAATGCACCAGGTTGGTTTGTTTGGTTTTGTTTGGGTTTGTTTGAGTTTTTCACTGACAGTGCTTGCTGGTCCTTTCAGGAGTTACAGTCACTGGGATTTTCCCCATGATGTGATCACATCTAGGTTTTTGCCTGGACAAAAAAGATACTTTTGATAACCCTGTATTGCCTTCATATGACACTAGAACTAGAAAGAACACCCAGGCTGTGTCTTTCTGGTGCTGGCACACTGCATTGCCCCCAGCCCTGGGGGATGAGCAATTCTTTCCATTATTGTCTTTCTGTCATCATACTGAGGGATCACATGTGAAAAACCAACACTGATGGCACCATACCAGGGTCACCCAGCTTGTTAAAGCAGGGAGCAGGGGTGGAAGATGAGATCAGAAGCCTCTGAAGGAGAAGGAGATCCAGGGCTAATTCCGTAGATGATTCCTGATTCAGAATGGGCAAAGAGCCTTTCCAAAGAGGCAAGCTGGACTAGGCATGCAGAAAACAATCAGAGGTATTTGTTTTCTCGTTTGCACAAGCACACTTCTTTCGGGAAGAGAGGTGAGAGAGAAAAACAAAGTGCAAATTTTTATCAGCCAGTGTGATTATTTGAGCAATAGCTTTGCATTTGGCAAAGTTTTTAGCATGTTCATCACTGCAGGAAGAACTTGTTCTGCAGAACAGGTAGGTCTGTCTGCAGGTGCAATCATCTATAGATGATTGTTCTCTACACTGAAACACACCAGTAGGCTGGCCTGTAGAAGGATTTTGATGCTAGATACTAAGCAGAAAGTGTTCAGTCCAGATTGAAATGTTCTAGTAAACCAAAAACTGCCACAGCCAGGATAGAGTCCTTATCACTGGCACAGGTGTGTGAATAACAGAGGCCTCCAAGCCCAACAAAATGCCACTGTTTTAGAAACAGCAGCAACTTCTCCTCCTTGTACAAACAGCTGCAGTTGGACATTGTTGAAAAGGCCACAGCATACTTGCTTTTTTCCCACTCTGACATGAATCCTTTACATCAGATATGAAGCAGGATCCCAAGCCAATGACTTGGATTTCTTGAGACTGTGATTCTTTTTTTCCCAATACTCAATGGAAATACCAATTTGAGCTCAACAAACACATCACCCTGTCCTAAGAGAAGCATGGGTTCTGCAGGACATGCATGTAAAACATAAGACAGCAGATTAAAATCTTTCCTAAGGTTTCTGAGGATCAGCTGATCCAGTTTTCTCCAGGGAGCACATCAGAACAATAACATGAAAATGTGCTTGCAAAAGTCTCCATGGGGATAACCACCCTAGATTCAAATAAGGGCATTGCATTCCCCCTTTTTCAACCTGTAAATATTGTGGACTCCTATTAACCCTAAAGGAGGTACCTCACTTGCTACCTGAAGGACCCCAAAGAGCTGGCCAGCATCAACATGAGACTGACAGTTTTCAACAGATTTTTCAGTTCATCATTTTTCCAGAAAACTTGGATTTGTTTGGGTGTTCCTTTGCTGATGGGGGGTAGCATTTTTAGCTCTTTTGTTTAAAAATAGCAATCTATTAAAAAACCTGATTGCTGCTAAATACACCAGGAAGGCTCTTTCAAGTAAACAATTAAACAATTACAATAGGAGATATTAAAATAAGGTTTCTGCGATATGATGAGATTGATTTAAGAGGGTTACAGGAAGCTGGAGCCTGCTGTTCTGTGACAAATGATTTCCCTGAGAAAACTCAGTAAGGAAAACATAATCACATAATGGAATTGATCTTGAAATATCACTAGCTCCTGGGTTTGGAAATCAGCAGCCCCCAGTGACCTTGTATTTGACATCTTTATTCATGAACTAGGAAGAGAAAAGGTAAACACATAAAGGATAAACCAGTAGACAAGAAGGGCAATGTCAGGCTTGTTTAGTCCATGGGGAACTCAAATGGAAAGAGATCTGATTAGAGAAGTGAATTGGGATGTTACAGGCTACCTAAGAAAACAAGTCTAATGAGTCATTTAAGGGCAGGACAGAATGGAGACCTGCAGAAAGATAGAAGCCAGACAAGCAGAAGGCAAAACAGAACTTATTAAAGTGAATTTGGGTTACATCAGGAGTACACTCGGTGCCCATCTGACCTTAAGAGCTCTAGAAGCCCTTTGTTTCTCAAACACTACTGCACTCAAACATCAGCCCTGATCACCAAAACAAAACAAAACAAAACAAAACAAAAATCAAGAGTGGAAGTGCAAATTGTGCTTCCCACTCCCTTCATCTTGAAAAATGTTGTTTATGGCATACCATCACAGCCTGTCCCCTGGAGCCACTGATAATCAGTTAGCCTTTGGGACAATTCTCATAGTGGCAAGCAGGTGGGAAAATCTGCTTCTGTCCATGAAAACCAGTGTACTTGGAAGACTGGCAGTGGCTGTGGCTCCAGGAGGGATTGATTTCATTCAGGAGTGAACATGAGGACCAGGGAATGCCAGGACCCTGTTCCCTAGGACACAGAAAAGTGTGCCCACAAGATGAGCAAAATCAGGAAGGCTGTGTGGTGGAAACCTCAGGCTTGAATTCCGTGGCCAAAACTGAAGGGGCAACTCTTGCACTTAAAGCAACTACAGAATCTTTGTTCGGTGCTAAATAACTCCACAGGGTGTTCATCAGGATGTGGGCTGGAGGAAGCACCAACTTCTCCCCTGTACGGCAAAATGAGGAGATGGTCAAAGAGGCTGCAGCCTTCTCAAGCAGCAGCTTTCCGTCTCCATTCCTGCCTCCCTGTGCAAAAACGCTGCTGGCAAACAAATGTAGACCAGGGTGAGTGGTACTCACGGTTTTCCAGCATCCTCCTTACTGAAGGATGGGGAGAAGCTGCTGTCCCAGCTACGTCGAGCCGGTAGGAGAATCCAGGGACAGACACAGTGAGTGATGGTTGCCCGATTCGGCTTTTCCTGCCAACGGTGCCCAGCCCTAGAGTCTCCTCGCATTCCCCGTGGAGCCAGAGTGGCACCTGCTGGTCACATCGCCCTCGCACTAGCCAGACGGATTTTTTTATTACTATTTTTTTTTTTTTTTTTTTTTTTTTTTTAGTGTTTGGTAGAGTGAAAATGACGGAGGAGCACTCGGTGTAAAGCAGTCGCGATTAACGAGATCAGTGACAAGCGTTGGCTGCAATTAGTTCTGTTACTCATTATTTTCCAACGCCCCCTGTCATTCAAGTACAATTGTTTATGTAACACACCCACTGCACGAGCCTCCCTGCCCGCTCGTTATGCTCCTGGGAGTGGAAAGGAAGGAATGAAGACCTGTCCTAGCTTGCTGAAAACATAAAACATAATTTTTTTAATTTTTTTTTCCCCTGGCTTCTTAAAAAAAAAAAAATTCAGGGCTTTCTATGTAGGGAGAAATAAAATAAGTCTGTTTCCAATCAGCTACCAAATGCACATCCCTAGAGATTCTCAGGGCCACATGTGCCTTGAAAGAAAATATTGTTATTCTCCTTCTGTCTGTCATTGAGACATTCTGTGCCTCGGCAGGACATGACTTCTGCATATCCCTGCACACTGCAAACCCTGTGAATAATAGATGTGCTCTGAGGCAGAACTTCTGCCAAGGTTGCTCCTGACATCATTAACTTGTCTGGCAAGCTGAATTTTTGGTGCAAAAGTGCTCTGTCTGAGAGATGAACAGAAAAACGAGCCCATACAAAGCACCGAACCTAAGACAACTTGCTTCCATTGTATTCAGATCTTTTGGCCGAGTGATTTTTGTATGACTGAAGGGTGAGTGCTTCATTAGAAATCAGATTGATGGATTGTCTGTCTCTTTACTTCAGACAAACCAATTCCTATTGAAAGTTTTTATGTAGCTGAGCCCCTCTCTCTCTCCTGGGCAGTGCCTTTGTTGTCTAAGAGCAGCTTGCTCAAACTGCTGCCTTTTCCCGCTTGAGACTTATCTTTTCCCCAGCTGCATCTTTCCTAGAATTCACAGGAACACGCGGTCTCAGAGATCGGAGCCTGTCTGCAGGCTTGGTAGGAGTTGCCCAATGTGTTCAGCAGCCACCAGGATGGGCAGTGAAGGATGCATAAAGTGGTGTGGGCACACAGTGTGACAGCATGAGCTACACTTCCTTAGGAAAACAGACTACAAGACTTGGGACTGCATGAAACAAAACCCATCTCTCCATAACTGTTGTTCTGCAAAGAAATTACAACAGCAAAAATGAGGCAATTATACAGCAACTGCCACAGTATGGAAGCTGCCAGGGCTGGCTTTCCTGTGTGCCAGGGTCACCTTCCCAAGCACCATAACTGCACGCAGAGAGGGATGTCCACCTCTCTGGTGCTGCTCCAGCACAGGCAGCAACTGGAAAAAAGGTGGCTTTATGTGAACATTGCTATCCATTTTAATGAAGAGTGGGATGTGCAGGTACAGCCTGAGGATGGCTTTTTTAACATCAAAGACACTCAAGGTAACAGAAATGGTACATGATGTATCTCGGATGTATCCCAGAAGGTTCTTCTGGTGAAGAAAACAACAAAGTGCCAGTACCCTTCCCACCAGCAAGTTTCTTCTCCTGTTCTACTCCAGGGGTTACATCCCTGATGCAAGGGCAGAGGTTGTGGAAGAAGGAGCAAAATTAGGGAAGAGAGCTTGTAGGCAAAGTGCTCCATCACTGGGAATAAGTGGTATGAATATAGTCATTAAAAGGCAACAATGTAGAAGTGCAAGATGAAAAGAAAACAGCTTTGAGAGACAAAGGATTTACTGCTTCTCGTTTCTCATTGAAGTATGCCCATAAATGGCAGAGGGGCATTAATATTCTTGCCCCAATGTCTCCTGAGATACAGAACTTGCTGCTCTCTCTGTTCCACTCTTGGTTTTGCATTGTATCATAATCATCATCGAATCATAGAACAGTTTGGGTTGGACAAGACCTAAAAGATCATCTAGTTTCAATCCCCTGCCATGAACAAGGACACCTTCCTCTACAGCAAGTAGGTCCTAGCCCCATCCAACCTGGCAGTGAACAATCTCAGAGCTGGGGCATCCACAACTTCTCTAACAACCTGTTCCAGTGTTTCACCACCCTAACAGTAAAGAATTTCTTACTAATTTCTAATCTGAGCCTAACTCTAAGCCAAATCGCCCTTGTCCTGATACTACATGCTCTTGGCATAAAGTTTCTCTCCATCTTTCTTGTCAACTCTGTTCAAGTACCAAGACTTCAAGTACTACAGTAAGGTCACCCCAGACCATTCTCATCTCCAGGCTAAACAATCCCAATTCTTTCAGCATTTTTTCATACAAGGAGTGCTCTAATCATCTTAGTGGTCCATCTCTGGACTTGCTCCAACAAGTGAGGAAAGAGAGGAAAATAGTGCCAACCCCCTGACCCCAGTCAAGTTCTGTGCAGCTGAGCTGGACCAGGTCTTGTCACCAGTTCAGTGATCTGCTTACATAGAGGAGCAGAGCAATGGCAAGGCACAGCGTGAGCTCAAACTACTGTTTTCCCACCAATGCAATGCTCAGGGTCTTTTTCTGACACACAGGGATTTTTCTGGTTTAGCTTATGTCATGCTAAAATGAGTTTAAAACAAATGAAAAAACAGTGCCGCCTTTATTCCACAACAAAAGCACCCACACAGGCCACCAGCCCAGTGGAAGGACTGAATTGGATTTACCAGTAATTGTTACTTTTCTGCTCAGAATCGCTCAGTGGGGACCTGCACCGTGTTTTGTAAGGTCTGTGCAGAACTAGGAGGAACAGTACAACCAGGGCCTGTTTTGACAGCCATGTCATATGCTCCTGCAACTGTTCTAGCACTGCTCTTACAAACAGGGAAATACTACTGCCTTTCTCCATCCCAACATCTCATAGTTGCACTTTAGAGTTCAAGAAGTTCAGTGATGTTGCTTCTGGGAAAGGAGGTGGCTATGAGACACATTCCTGCATCGTGGCTGGAGCCATGTGATGTCTTCTGCAGGCTAAAGGTTTGCAGCACAGAAATTATTACAGACATGGCAGTGCAAAAGGGGAAGTATCAACTCTGTGTGAAATACACTACAGGGTTCAACTGTAAAGCCATAGGGTTAATACAGGACTGGAAAACACCATCTGGAACTGACTTTATTTTATAATTTTTCTGTGTGGGAAGAGAATAAAAGGATAAGTAAACACAAGTGCCCTCAACCTAACAGAACGTAAAAGGATGGGAATAAAGCAAATTAACATTAACCTGTAAATAATACTAAGTATTAAAGATAATTTTAAAAACCAAAACCAGAAGCACATTGTAAAAATAACACTAAATTGCAAACCTGCGGGATACAGCTTTTTCATCTGCTGGTCTGCATTTGGTAGTCATAACTTTCATGGGGAAAAAGGCTCAAGCACTTGACAGACTTGAGAGAAAACCTGTTTGGTATTTGGTGAAACACAAGTCCCTGCCAGAGGCAGATGGCAATGTGAACTGCTTCTCTGGAAGGAGCAATCACTTCTCTGGTGGGAGAAGATAATGCACCCTGAGACAACAGGACACAGAAACATCACACTGACAAATCTTCTTGACACAGCAAACTAAGAGATTTCATTATCAAGGCACTGAGAAAACCTCCCGTAACCATTTGTGTCATATCAGTAGAGAGCTGCTATCATTCAGAAGAGTTTTACAATGAGGGAAGTTAAACACTAGTTCCTAGGAAAAAAAGACTGATTTAGAATGTACTTACACACACAAAGGTGATCAGGGTCAACCTCTTTTTCTGATGCACAGGGATTTTTTCTTGTTGTTCCCACTATTAAGTTGTTCCCACTGTACATTCATACACGAGATAAAAACACTGGGTGCCAGGTACAGTCTCTGCAGTACAATGCAGCATTTTTCCTTTGAAACAAAATGTTATTTGGCAAGATTTATTAACCAGTTGCTCAAGTCACACTTGCAAGTACCTGTAGGCATCAGATGGCACCAATGACATCTCAGAACCACACCGAGTGTGCAGCAGCCAGGGAAAGCTCAGGGCTGTCCTAGCATGGGCACAAAACTCACTTTGGCATTGGGCAGAACCAAAAAACAAAATAAGGCAGGTGGCACAGACCCAGCCATTTTAATAGTTCCTCTCCTAAATGACTGCACTATTTGTGGGAACATATGAGAAACAGAATTTCAAAATGAATGATGGATATTTCTCCTGGTTATCAGTGGGGCTAAGCCACAAGATGCATGGGTTAGTGGCTATTCTGTCAAGCAGGGCAGGGAAGGAGGCTGAGTTTCTGCAGGACAGCATGGTCGCTGTATTGTAGGGAAAGAACAAGCACAGCAACATCATGACACCTTGTAAAATCATTTGCATTCATTTGCATGAACATGAAATCTCTGCAGACCCCCAGACCTTTCACACTGTATTAAGAAGCTACCACCAGCTGTAACCATCTCGCAGCAAAAAGGTATCATTTTAATGAAATACTAATTGCAGAGCACATCCTACTAAAGCTCCTCAGGGAGGAGTGAAAAGCTGTGGGGAGGACTGCACACGCACTTCATTTGCATCAGTTGTCCTTATTATTCCTCCAGGTTCTCTTTTCTTTCTTCAACATCAATTATGGCTCATGCTGTGACAACCATGGGGTGTAAAGGGAGCGATGGGGAGGCACATTGAGTGACTGGCAGACATTTCAGGTGGTTTAACTTATCCCACTGCATCTCATTTTTTCCCTAATTCCTTATTTTTCCCTAATTTCCTTTTTCTCCTCCCTAAAAACCTACGGTAGGATATGCTCAGGAATATATTGCATCTAGGCAAAAAACCTGATGGAAACTAATTCCTGCTTTCTTAGCATAAATAACCCTGTTGATCTCCTCCACAGACAATGCACAAATAGCTGTGGATATCCAGAGCTTTCGCCCATGTTTAGGAAGGTCCCGAACGGGAGGCGTATTCCTGACTGCTTACTCTGCGCCGGTTTTGTAGCGACAGGCAATGGGGAAACAATGCTCCCAAATTGTTTGGGGCTTCAAACAGGTTAACACAGGTTTCATGTCAGCTGCTCTGGAGATCACCTAGAACTGACTGAACTCCAAAAAAACCCCCAGGATTTAATTTAGCACACTCCTCTCCCAGAGAGTTAATTTTCATCTGAAAGATCATGAAGCAGAAGTATGAAATCTTGTAGCACCATCAAAGCCTGGCAGATTTCTACTCAAATTCCTACAGGAAAGGTCCTTCTCCCTGTTTTAGCTGTTGTAAACTTGGTTTCCAAGCGAGGTCTACCCATAGTGCCCAAGTATTTCCCTATACACGTAAAACCATTTGGTCGTCATTTGGACACACATCAGCAGAAAGACTTGCAAAGCTTTCACTCCAGAGCAAATTCACTTCCCTCCCATGCTGCCTTGCCATCTGACTGGCCAGCTGGGAAGAAATGGATTTTAGAAGTGCAAACTGATTGAATTGGTTTCAGAAAAATAATTACCATAGATCTAAAATTTACCTAGGTAGTTCAAATAGCACCTGAGTTAGCATCATGTTATGTCTAGACACCATGCATACCAAACCCACGCTCCTGGAAATATTGGCTCATGTTTCTTGGTAAGAGAATAGGCTTCATATTCAGTACAGACTGCAGAAAATGGAAATCTCACAAGACTTTAATTTGAAAAGGCCTTTTTGAATGATGAAATACTTGGAATTGTAAGTGGCAGTGTTTTAAACTGATTATCTTTCCAAAAATTTGATGGTAATTTTTCTAGCTGCCTTTCCTAACAGAGGCTTTCTGGTGTACACACCCAGCCATGAGATCAGGGGCTCCATCTCCTCATTTGTCAATCATCTGACTTGGCTCATAACATTGAGATCTTGATTTTAACTGCATGGAAAAGAACAAAACCTTTAGGAGAAAAGCTTCACCATGTTCCAAATCCACATGCTTTTTGACTGAAAAATTATCCCAATTGTTGTTTAAACTCTGAGTGTTGATAAAAATAATGGCTTTTTTTGAGTAGAACATCAAAAATTTTAATAACCTAGAAAGTGTTATGAAAGGCTGGTTGGGGCTTTTTTTAGAAAATAATTTTGAGATTAAAGAGTAACAATTGTTACGTGTTTCACTGCAATTCCAATATAAGATCTTTCTGTTGGTAAGAAATGTCCACCTCGGCTCACAAGGGACAGCTCATATAAAGCCCAAATATGTAGTGCAGCAAGCACAAGGCTGGAAAACCTGTTCACAAGCAGGCTTAGTCCCTTGGGCTTTACAGGCCCCTCTAGAAGCTTCCCTTGTGGGATCCCCACTGTCTCACAGCCATCCTCTTGACTCTTTCCTTGAGATCAGCAGAAACTTAGATATCTTTGAAACCCTTTGCTTTCAGGTTGAAATTAGGCAACAGTCCAAAAGCTGATGGAAGAAGAGAGAGAGACACTTCTCATGGAGCTTGCATGTCCTTAGGGAAAAGGGACTAAAAGCATATACCAGAAGCAGGTTTTCAAAAGACAGACTCAGCTACTGGTTGTTGTAAGGAGTGAGAGTGAGGGAGTTTTGCTGTTTTCCTATGACCTCTGTAATCCCTCTCACTTTAAAATACTTGGATCCTACAAAAGAAAAATAATCCCTAAAAATTGAAAGATACTAGTCAAGAAGGATCAGAATCACTTTTTATCACTTTACATGCTTCATGGTGATTCTGTCTTTCCCAACGCCTGTGTTGGGAAAACGAAAGCGGGGACTTGAATGGAGTACTGAACACATCATTGAAGGAAGGAGATGCGTTCTGTTCTATATTGCAGGATGAGGATGGCCCAGAGAGGCTGGGCACTGTGCTGCCAGGGATCCTGTGCTAAATCCTGCAGCAGCTGCCTCAGCTCAGGAAGCCAACTTGCACTGAGGGCTACTTTAACTGCATCTATGAGTGATATCTCACCATTAATGGTTACACTATTGTTAATTACAGCCTTCCATGGCGGTGTTATACATACATACATACATACATATATATATATCTTTAGCAGCCAGCAATAAGGGCTCCTCCTGTCCCATTCCAGCATTGCTTATTCAGGGAAGGAAAGGAAGTGCCTCTGTATATGGGTGTGCAGCTTCTGCCTGCCCATACCAGCATCTTCTCATCTTTTAGCTTTGCACATTCCCATCTTACTCTGCTCTGAGCCCTCCCAGCTGCTCTACTTTACTTCTCATGGAATGTATTTACAAATCGGGACTGTTTATCTCAGACGTGGCCAGGATGCTTTTTTGGGTACCAGGGGCTGCAGGCGCTGCTCACTGACGGTCTATTCCTCCCCACAGAGGATGGCCCTCAGGAAGCAGCAGAGATGCTGGAACAGGTAGGTTTTCCAGGTGTTAGTTCATGCTGTGCTACAGGTTCGGGCTTTCTCTGAGCTGCTCCTTGCAAGCTGAGGTGGATATTTCTTTCTCAATAGAAAAATCTACACGTAGGAATTATAATGAAGTGCATAGCACCTGCTACTCTTTTGTGTCAAAATGCCACTCTTCTAAAAGAAAGCCAACCAGCTTTTCCTAACACTTTCAAAATTATTGGAACTTTCGATATTCTACACACACGCAAAAAAACCAAAACAACCAAAACAAACAAACAACAGGAAAAAAAAGAAACAAAACCAAACCAAACTTAAAAAAAGCCCACCAAAACAAACAAACAAGAACCCCCCTCGTTTTTCTCAGCACCCATGTAGCTTCTGAACAAGGTGAAAGTTCTCTCTTAAAACGTGGGTTCTTTCCCACGCTGTTCAAACCGAGAGTGCAATGTTACGAGCTAAGCCAGAAGAAGGCGAGCACTGAGCCCCCGAACTCAGGGCTGGGTTCGTGCGCCTCAGCCCCGCGGCCCTGCCAGCGGCGGGGAACCCGGCTGGACGGACGGACGGATGGATGGATGGGTGGATGGGTGGATGAACGGATGGACGGATGGACTGATGGATGGGTGGAGGGCGGAGCGCTGCTCTGCCGCCACCGCCCGCCGGGAGCTCTCCCGACGCCTTCCAGAGGCGCTGCCGCCGCCCTGCGTCACGGCCCCGCTCGGCGCCGGCTCCCGCCCGGCGGCGGAAGCAGCGGGGAAGGCGGGGCGGGAGGGCGGCGTTAAAGCGGCGGCGGGGCCGTGCCGGGCCGGGCCGGGCCGATGGAGCCGGGCGGCGAGGGCGGCTGCTGGTTCCTGTACTTCGCCTACGGCAGCAACCTGCTGCGGGAGCGGCTGCTGCTGCAAAACCCCTCGGCCGCGCTGTGCGCCCCGGCGCGCCTGCAGGTGCGTGAGGGGGCGGCCGCGGGGGCGGGGGGAGCCCGGCATTCCCGCAGGGAGCACGGCTGCGTGCCCGGGGAGCTGCCCGCGGTCCGGGGCTGCAGCCCGTCCGTCCCGCCCGCGGGGGAGGGCCCAGCACGGCGCAGGCGGCGGGGTCTCGACAAGACGATGGTGGCAGGATCTGTACCGTGGTGCCCAGTGACAGGACAAGGAGCGATGGACGTAAACTAAACCGGAAGAAGTTTCACCTCAGCATGGGGAGTAACTTCTTTACCCTGAAGGAGGCAGGGCACTGAACAGGCTGCCCAGGAAGGTTGTGGAGTTTCCCTCTCTGGAGACTTTCCAAACCCACCTGGACGCGTCCCTGTGTCATGTGCTTGAGGTGACTCTGCCTTGGCGGGAGGGGTTGGACAGATGATCTCGGGAGCCCCTTCCAGCCCTGGCTGTCCTGTGCTTCTTGACCCAGGGCCCGCTGCCGGGGCTGCCCACAGCAGAAGGGATGTTTGTGGTAGTCCCACTGCTGTGGGGTTATCCGACAGGGTTTAACCTTCCAGGCTGCCTGCCATGACCCACGGCCCGGCGCGTAAAGCGCTATGGACTTTGAAACGTAACGTAGCAGGAAGAAATTCTTCACCGCGAGGGTGGTGAGGCCCTGGAACAGGTTGCCCAGAGAGGTTGTGGATGCCCCATCCCTGGTAATGTTCAAGAGCAGGTTGGATGGGGCTTTGAGCAAACCAGTCTAGTGGGAGGTGTCTCCGGTACAGGCGAGGAGCTCTCCCTGCGCTGTGTGACAGGCAGATGGGAGCTTTCACCCAGCTCTGCACGTCTGCAGTTAACGCCTTCATACACCCTACGGGGCAGTTCTCTCCCTGCCAGGGTTATTAAATGCATTTGTATCAGCTTGGCTTTAGTGTAGGCTTGGAAACCCGAGTTTGTGGCCATTAAAGCTGTTGAAATACAGATCTGTGCATCTAGAGAGAGGGATGCTTAGGGGAGCAGAGCATCAGCTGATACCACTTAAAGATGACTTGAAGTTTCCCTTGGGGTAACTGGCAGGAAATTATCTATATTAGAGTGTATGAAGAAATTCCAAAACCTTGTCATTAATAAACTCCCCATAGTCAGCTACTTGGTGCTTCTTGGGGCTGTCAACCTGGCAGCTGAGGCCTGCTCCTGTAAAGTGTGAGGAACTTGCAGCTACCCCTCCACTGAACGTGCTAAGAGCCCAGCTCCTTGCAGGATCAGACCTTGAGGGCAGGGAGAAAGGCTCTAGTAGTGTGTGCTTATCTTCTAATAGAAGCAAGCTTCAGCTCACCTGGCTCTCAGATCGATTTCCCGGTTAGTCAGTAAGCACCTCTTGCCCCACTGCAGGTTGGCTGCCTTCTCTAACTGGCCTTTGACCGATTGCTGTGTTCGCTGCCGACACCGGGTGGCTTCACTCCCTTGCTTCTAGCTGGAAAATCACTGATGCTAGGGACTAGAAAGACTGCAGGAAGGTTGGAGCTGTTTCCTATTCATTGCTCTGTGATAGGGCCAATTGGGCTTAAAAAAAGGAGAAACAGCCTGTAGTCAGAGTACTTTGGATCCTAAACTAAAGTAAAAACTTTAGTTAAACTTCAGCTAAACTTCCCTCTAATGTTACTTTTTAAAGCTTTGTTAATCTTCAGCCAAAAGCTGTTAAGAAATAGGATGTGTAACAAGCACAGAAAGAGTATTACACTGGTACTTAGAAGGACCAAAGACCAATCCCTTGACCCAAGAAAGTATCTGCTGTGTTTTTTCCCATCCTCCCAGCAGTCCCTGACGCAGTTGCACACATGGGTAACTTAGAATTTCCTGCTTCCAGAACCAGAGTGAACTGTGCTGTTTCTGTGTGATCTCTGTTGCTGGTTTTTGGGTGGTGCCTGATGAATTTATACAGCTCCTTGCAGCTATTCAGTGCAGGTCACGTCCAAGAAAATATAACTGGAGGAATAAAGTAAAAATTAAAATTGGTAGGGTTTTTTACCCTTTGTCTCTCCTTTTTTTAAGTGAGACTGCAGTGAGAGTACTTGATTCTATCCAGGTATTTCCTTGGGGCTGCCCTGCAATTACTTGTTCTTATCTGTAACTTCAGTTTATGACTTGACTGGACTATTGTGCAAATAACTTGGTGCGTTTAAGTAAACCTTTTTCTAGTGAAACTGGTTAAATAGGGGACATTTTATGGGGCAGGAAGATGACTCTGTTGATGGAGTAAACAGTGTGACTTTGCCAAGCTGATGTCACTTATGCACACACACAAAAATTGATTTGTCTTCTGATTAGTGTTGTTTTTCTGTGTGTAAGCCTCCAACTGTTTCTTTTCTTTTTTTTTTTCCCAACCTTTTTCCTACATCTATTAGGACATATTACAAGAGAGTGATGTGCCTCAGTGGGAATATTAATGTGTACATGTGTATGTTTCAAATCAAAATCATAGCTTCAAGAGGGTGGTCAGAAGAAATACACAAAGCTGTGGGGCTGCATAGGTTTGGGTTTTATTTTTGTTGTTGTTAAGCAGGTAGTCTTCCTTAAAGCTTGATGGTTTGGATTTTGAGGGGAGGGAGAGAGGGCTTGTTCCCTTCTGTACTGCTTGGGAAGAATCTACAAATTGGCTAATAAATAGGAGAGGATACTGAGTGTATTGAGTCAGGTGAGAAATTACATTGATACCATTCAATAACCCATTATTCTCTTTTTCATATATACTAATAGTTGATATTACTTGTAAGAAAAAGTGATACTTGTTTTCTAAAAGAGTGTTTTAGTTGTAAAAACCTGAATAAGGTCACTGAAGAAGACATATGCCTTGACTTAAAAATACCCAAGAATGTTCCAGTTGAGTGATGAGATGGCACAAAACATTGTAAAATAGAAGAGATGGTATTTTATAATTGGGTAGTCTTATTAGTGGCGGAGGACAAGGCCCAGAGCTCACCATCTCATAGACTTCTTTACTATTTTCCTGGATCCTGCACAGTGGCATTTAAGTCTTACCACAAAAACCTGCAAAGGATTTGGCACCAGGTAGGTGGCATCAGGTGGCACCTGTCTGTTCTTCCTTCTCCAACTGCCTACATGTACTACTGTCCTTTGGCTGCCCCTTTCATGTCAAGGACAGCCAACAGCCCTTATTTTAAGTGGAAATTGATTCTCTGCGTTGCTTTCATTTGCAGGATTTTAAGCTCGAGTTTGGCCACCATCAAGGCAGAACAAGCTCTGTCTGGCATGGAGGTACAGCTACCATTGCTCAGAGCCCTGGAGATGAAGTGTGGGGAATAGTGTGGAAAATGAACACTTGCAATTTAAGTTCGCTGGATAAGTAGGTGACTTAACTTTTGCTGTCTTCTTCTAGAGAGCAATTGAAAATTAGTTAATTTTTGGTCAAGAGCTGTGTGGAAACTATGATGTTAGAATCACGAAGATAATTTTTATTTTAATATGTGAATTCTATTTCACAGTATTGACTTCTGACACTCCTGTGATTAAAAGTGCTTTGTTTTCAAGCTAAAGCTACTTTTAGAGGTATTTTAACAATCTGTGGATCTTGGCTTGAAGTCAATAGGTCATGCTCCTTTTTCTTTTTTTTTAACCTGTCTTCCCAATGTCCTGTCTCTTATAAGATTCTAAAATCTGTATTTTGTCCTATGGTGTTTTTCCCATTACTTTAGGGAGAATTTCCTTTGAGACTGTCTTATCCATGTTTCTCTGTATACATCTGCAGACTCCAGCAGAAAAGAAAGGGATAAGGACAAGATTGCAGAAGAGAGATTTGTTAATACAGGCAAAGGGACCTTTTGAGGAAATTATTTAACATGTCTTTTCTAAGGATGTAAACTTCTGTGAGCTTGAGGAGCATCCAAGCAGAGAGCTGGGGTGTTATTGTTTCCCCATTTGAATGGGAGAGCCTGATTGCACCTTTACAGTGTGTGGGGGAGAATGTTCTACCTGTGCCTGGTAATTAAGAGACATTCAAGGAACCCTGAGCAAGTTGCTTCCAGGCTGAAGTCTAAAAGACCACCTGGTTAAATAAAGCAAGGAATAGCATGACTCCTTGCAGGGTCTAATTCAGGGCTTAGAATCTCCAAAACTTTGTCTGCTGCCATGTGGTTGTTGCAGCTTTTGAGATGTGCCTGCACATCGTGGTGCTTCTGGTACACAAGGATTGTTTGTTCAGAGCAGTTCATCACTGACAATTCCAGTAGAAATCTAGGCTGATGAAAACAAGGCAGCAGGGCATAGTAAACCCAGTGAAAGCACTACCTCAATACTGTTCTCCTGCCTCTGGTACTGTTGCAATTTCACTGTGTAAACATGTCCTTAAAACTCTGGCTGTGAAACTTGGTTCCAGTATGCTTTTTGTTGCCTAGGGTGAACCTGAAATACAATAAACTGTTGCCCTAGTTCTGTTTGCACCTTATGGTAATGGCCACTCTGAGCACTCTTGTCCTGGCTGGGAGTGTTAGCCTCAAGCAAGAGGACATGGGCCTTTAGCTGGCACACTTATGCTTGCGGACAGCTTCAAATGTACCTGCTTTTCCATCTCCTGAGCGCCTCTGCTCTTGCTTACAGTAGCACTTAAACATCCTGACCCCCTTCTGCTGACCTTGACTTTAAACTCCTGATTTACCATTCTTTCCTAAAGCATGAACTTCCTAAGTATGATGGTCCTGTCTGACAGCATCTGCCTTTGTGTTTCCCCTCCATGGGGACAGTATTTTGGACTTTGACTTCCATAAGTGTTTACACACTGTTTACAGTTGACATAGTGTAGGAATTGCAAGTCCCTGGTGTTTGTTTGATAGGGGATAAATTTCAATGCTTGCTAAGGTACTAGAGACTTGAGTGCTGGAACACTACCAGAATCTGCAGCATGGACTCTAGCACTACAGATTACTTTGACCCAGTTGCCTCAATGATGTAATGGAGGTGAACTGGAAATGGGATGTGCTCTTGGTTTTTATAATCACAGTCAACAGTGCTCCTCTAAGAATTGCTTCTAACCCACTCAAATGAGCTTGTAGGTGCTCCTGCTGAAGGTCTTGGGATCCTTTGGCTGCTTGCAAGCTCATATATTTGTAGGTTCGCCCCCAAGTTATTTCCTGAAATTACCATGTATCAAAAAAAAAAACAACAACAAAAAAAAACAAAAAACGCCCACCTTTTTTCTTTTTGTTGTTGTTGTTTTTGTTTTGTTTTTTTTACCTCTCCTAATCTGGGGTAAAGTAGCTGTGCTTTGTTATCCAGGAGCAGAGGAGGGAATGTGTAATTGAGGCTAATAAGTTGAAATACTAACAAAACAATGCAATATATAGAAAAAAAATATGGGAGGGGAACGTTTTTGCTTAGATGGCAGAAGCCTTTGGCTTCAAATTTTTTTTTTTTTTTTTTTTTGCTGTCTCATAGTCACTTCTGTGGGTTTTTTCTTTGTCCCTTGTACTTCACAAATCTGTAAGTTACAGAATAAATCATGACTTTGCCTCATAGAGTCTAGCAGTGGATGTTACTAAACAGTTTTCTGGCTCTCACACAACCATGTAACTTATTTTGTAGTCTATTGGCTTTGAATCTGCAGTTAGCTTCCAGTCTGTACTTGCACTTAACCTAGTTACTCACCTAACATGGCCCACATTATGTATGTTAAATAACTTGAAATGGTAGCAAGTCTTTGAAAAAAAGATGAGTTCTCAAATTTATACTGGACAAGCAGGGTTAAAACCATGTTATGACTCGTAGCTGAAGTACCTCTAAAGTTAATTGTGCTATAAAGTCTCCTGTATTGCTTAAGCTTCTCATGTACTTCCTACTGTTTCTTCAAATTTTTATTAGTGGCTAAATGCCAGTGGTTCAGGACAATAAATAGCCTTGGTTTTGAGTTTTTGTTTTTTGAAGCATGATTTTGCTAATTAAAAAAGTTGTGGGGTTGTTTTTTTTTTTTTTTTCTTTTTTTTTTTTTTTCCCCTCACCTAGCTCATTACTGCTCTGTATGTCTTGTGCAAGTTAAAAGGTGTCTTGGATTATTCATTGGAAAGTGCATTGCACAAGCTGTGCAAATTTCCCCTTGTTAAAATGTAACATAATGGGCAAGATAAAACTTTGCAATTGTTTCTTTATCTGGGTGGCAGTTAAGGAACATGTGTCTGGTTCATCAGTTCTGATAATCTTGCTTGTGTTTTTCTTTCAGACAACCTGTCTTCCACAGTAATTAGTTTAGGAGTATTCCCTTTCTGACTTTGCAGGTTAATCACAAGTCATCATTTCTTACAGAGCTGAAATGATAAAAGTGAATGCTGCTGGTTCTCTAGAAACATTTCTTTTAATATGAAACAAGTTTGCACAAAAAGCACTGAAATGTGTTTTGCTTTATTTGTTTTTCTTAAAGTATATTAAAGCACAGACCAGTGTCCTGTCTTGAATTCTCTTATAATACACCTGTATGTTTAATTGCATGGTTGGTTTGAAAGATGGATCAGTTAATTGACATGAAAGGAATATATGTGTTTTACAGGCAGGAGGGAGTTGAGGATGGCATTTATATCCCAATAGAAGTTAATGTCCACACTCAAGCAGGAAAGGTACTGACCTGTCGGAGCTACCAGATGAAGGACTATGTCTCTGGTCCCCCTTCTCCACAGTATAAAAAGGTAGGCGTTGCATCACTTCGATTTTGGGAGAGCATACAGAAGTTTATAATGCAGTACTTCTGTGCTATTTAATAAGTACTTTAATTACAGGGGACGGAAAGCATGACTACTGGAAAGGTATAACAGTCCTTGTGCAACATAGTGCTGTAATGATGCTCACAGGAGATTGCTAGCTCTTACAGGCCTGTTAAATCACTGTGGGGTTTTTGGTTTAGTTATACTTTACAGGAAGCCCCTATTTAACTTGTGAATTAGCTATGATTGACACAAGGCTTTCTGGAGGATGTTGTTCACATATATGCAGCACTTCTGTGTTTGAAAAATTAATGTACTCCACTGAAAGGACAGAGGGAAGCTTCTGTGGGGAAAATACAGCACCTGGCTTGTAGTTTCCAGGACGTGGATTACCCTTACTGTCTTGGGAAGTACTTGCTATCACTTAATACAGGAGTGCATGTCTCCTTTTACCAGACACATCAGCAGCACATCACAGGAGCCCAGCAGCACTGCAGAGCACTGCAGGGTTCCCCCTTGATGGCTGGTGAGGCAGAAGTGTTTCAACACTGTTCTGCAACCCTGACTCGGCAGAGACACATGATGCAGTCACGCAGCAGGCCTGACCTGCTTAGCCCCGTGAGATCTGTGCAGGCCCAGGCTGGGCTGGTGTGGCTGTGTGTCTGTCTGACACACAGTGCTGCAGCTTCGCTGCTGCTACACAGACATCACTGCAGCTGGCTTTTCCTGCCTGAAGTAAAGAAACCAGGAGTGAGCCTGTTAAATCCCAAGTGTGCTGCCTTCTCCAAACTAAGGAGCTCACTCCTGTGAGTTGACTTTCAGGAGCACAGCTAAGGCCAGCTACTGTGGGACTGCTGAAGAGAGGGCTTGCTTAGAAAGCAGGCTCTACTTTTCCACAAACCTCTTCCCTGCCAACCCACCTCGTGGCAAGGCGGGTCTTCAGGGCTTTTCAGGGAGTTAATACATAGTCTGCTGCTCTGTGTCAGCTCTCATTGGTATGCTGTAAGTGCAGACCTCTACTATTGGCAGCTTTATCATTCCCTCCTGGTCCTGTAAGGAGCAATTGTTAGTTCTGTTCTTCTCCTCTGCCCCTAGCTTTTTTTTTAAGTTAACCAGGCAGGAGAGCTAAAAATTTAAAAAGATTACTGCATCAGCACACAGTCATTTAACTACATCCATCTACTGTTATGTACTTTTTGTGGCAAAATTCATTCTTTCTAGACACCTCATCCTTGAGGTCTTTCTAGACATTTCATCCATGTTAAATGCATGAAAGCATACTTAGAATGTTCATTTCTATATGCAGGCTTGCTTGGTGTCTCCTTTAAGCTGTGTTCCTACAACTTCCTTTTTGCCTTTCATTTTGCATCTTTTCTTCTGCACCAATACTTCAATTTATTTTATGTATGAAAGGAAAGCTGCAGTAACAAACTAAGGAATCTCTTCTTTTTCACTGAGTTAAGTGTCTGTTTCTGTTATTCCTTTACCCTATCTAGGTACTTGTTGTTGTCTTTTAGACAGCTTAGTTTTAAAAATAACTGCTCTTTAAATCTTTAGCCAACTTTAGTGTCACACCTGAGTGAGAAGCAGCATATATTATTGAAGTTATCATCCTGTCTGGAAGAAAGAATGGAATAACTAGTAACAGCTTAATTACAGAGTCATGTGCGCTTCAGTAATGCATCAGAATCTCAGGGGTAGTTAAAAGCCTTTTCAGAGTAATTTTGTTCGTGCTGTTCTGGCCTTCTGTGGTCTCCCAGAAGACTTTGGCTATCCTTGGGTACAAATAGCACTATTTGAGATAAATTTTCTGGGTAACTTAAATGGTTTTTCCTACTCAAGTGATTGTTTGGAGGAGTCTGTCTTTTCTATTACTGAAGGCTCTTTTTTTTTTCCCCCTTTTAATTACAGGTTATCTGCATGGGTGCAAAACAGAATGGCTTGCCGACTGATTATCAGGAGAAATTAGAAGCTATTGAAACTAATAACTATGCAGGACTGGTGCCAATCATGGAAGAGATTGAAGCTGCTATTAAAGCAGAGAAAATAAAGTCTGCATAGAATGCCTCTGCATTTTCTTGGCCATTCACCTTGACTTAGATACCTCTCCTCACTGTGCTGATCAGCAATTTCTTTATTTATTAAGAAAAGATGAGTTTGCTATGCATCTACAGTAAACCATTAGACATAACTTGCAGTCTGAAGACACGCTGACATTGGTAACTTATTTTTGTATGTATAGCTTGGGTACATGCTGAAAGTACATTGCAGATTTAGAAATTATCCTTCTGTAATTGTCATGTAGTGCTGCATGCAAATTAGTGCTTCATGTCCAGTTTACTGATCTTTTTAAAAGCAAAAGACCATCTTCATGAGTTTTGGCACCTGTTGCCTTCTGAGGAATAAGGGCTGCAGGATCAGGTCATCTGTTTGTTAAAGTTGTATGTGTACATGACTGCATTTGTTAGATGCAAAGTAAACTCAAAACTCTAAGGCTAAACCCTTTTCTCTGCTACTTCTCTTAATGGTTTAAAGCCCAACCTATCTGATGCTATGGAGTTCCTGTTCCTGTTTTATTTTTAAGGAAAAAAAAAAGAAAAATAGCATTTTTTAAAATTCTTTCCATGTTTTAAAGCATAAGTCCAAAAGGCAGCCTGGGCCTGAAGACAACATTCAGCAAAGCATCTCATTCAAACCATCATAGCTTCCTCCTTTCAATGTCTAGTGATTGTCGTAGGTGAACTGGTTAGCTATAACCAAGAGATTTTTAAAGAATTCATTTTAATTTGATATTTCCATGGGTTTCTTTTAATTACCCTTTTGACTGGCTTGTTTGCCTATCTAGGCCTTGGTCCGGTGAAATCAGAAGGTCTCCTTTGAGCCCTAGCATATTTATTCTGTGGTTTTGTTTGTCTCTTAAACCTTAAATGAACAGACTTGACTACTTGTATTTTTTGTTTGTTTGTTTCTTCTCCCAACAGCTCTGACAATCCAATGCAAAACTGGAGGCTTTTGTAACATGCTTATTTTCATGGTACTTTGCAACGCCTGCAATTAGTCTATGGGGGAAAAATTGACAACCTGGAAGATGTCAAATCACTGAGATTTGGCTTATCTTCTCTACAGTGTATTTTTTTCTCTTGATGTACAGAGAGGTGTAAGCTACAATTGATGTCACTGTGTGACTGCTTAGGTAAACAAATGATAAAATAACAGACTCTCCATGTCTTCTCTGTATAAAAGGTTTTCTCTAAACATCTGCCAGGTACGTGTAGCTGCTGTCCTGATGTAATATGCGTGTCTCCAGAGCTGGGCACGGTGACTGCTGGAAAACACTGTACTTACTGTGTTAGCACTGTCTAGTTTGAGTAAATAAAATTGAGATTACCAAACCTCTGCCATGCCTGTTCAGTGTGCATCCCTCAAGAATATCACAGGTTGTTAAGGTTGGAAGGGACCTCTGGAGCTGATCCAGTCCAACACCGTGTCAAGGCAGGGTCACCTCGAGCAGGGGACACAGGAACACGGCCAGGTGCGTTTGGAATGTCTCTGGAGAGGGAGACTTCACGACCTCCCTCTGCAGACTGCGTTGCTTATGTAAGTAAAAACTGGTGGTGTAGAAATGCAGCTGAAGCCTCCATCGGCTGTTCGTGTTTTTTAATGGATGTAATGTCAGTGGGGGGCGCAAAACTATGCGTGAAACACTCCTCTGTATCAGCAGCACTTCTTTCGCCTTGCCCCTTTGGGCTTTTCAACCTTTAAATGAGTGAAGAAAACAGAAATAATACCCCGGCAGTATCCTTGCGCGGGGGGAGCTTGACTGAGGGAAATGGTCGCTGCCGAGGGACCCCTGGCACCTCTCGGGGGAGGAGGGATGCGTGCGGAGGAGAATGCGATGCCGCTGAATAGGAAACCTTCGGCCATTCCTGCGCGGGGAGGAGCCGCTTCCCGCTGGGGAGGAGAGATCGTGTGTGGGGCGGGAGGGGGTGAGGGAAGCGCCCGTGGGCTCCTCCCTTGGCCTCCGTCCCTCGGCCGCCGCGGTGAGTGCCGGGGAAGGGCCGGGGGGCTGCCGGGGGAGAGGGCTGCGGGTGTGAGCTCCGCTGTCTGCTTTCTGTAAAGCAAAGTTTCTGCGGTACCGCCTGAAAGGCTTGCAAGGTGGGAGGGGAAGGGCTGCGCCGCTCCTGAGCTGGAAACTTCGGCGCTCCTTCGTGTTTCCTCAGGAGGGTCCCTCCCGGCCGGCGCTGTGTGACAGGGAGCGGGCAGGGCAGCAGCGCCCGCAGCTCCTGGGCGTGGGGACAGCGCCTTCGTAGGAAACTCAGCAGTGCTGCCCGGCGTAAACCGTGTTCCAGATGCTGGCGAGGATGTGCTGTTCCTGAGGGCTGCTGGCGAAGGGCGGCGAGGTCCCGGGGAGGGAGGAAGGTGGGAGGAATGCCTCGCTCCCCTCCTGCGCTGGCGCCCGCCCGGCTGCCCCGAGAGCGGCGGTAGCGAGGTGCAGTGAGCCATTTGCTTCCCCGAAAGCCGGAGCGGAGATCCCAGTCCATGCGCGGACTCAGGCGGCACTCGCTTAGGCCCCCGTGCTTTGCTCACCTAACGCGAAAGCGGCTGGAAGAGCGGGAGGCGGGGGCGGTTCGCAGGGCGGGATGGTGCCCGTGGCCTCTGCATCAGTTTCGTGATTCCATCAGGTGCAACTTTCCAGTGTAGGATTCACTGCTGGTTGAATGTGAAAACAGTAAACACCTAAAAGCAGTTCCATGTTTATAGACAGCAGTAAATTGCCCCCTCTTCCTCTGTCTCCTAAAAAAAAATTCCTAAGATTTCTCTGGTTGGACAAAGTTTTTTTTTTGCTTTCTAGTAGTGGCTTTTATTATTTATTGATCTTTTCCCATCGGAAAGGAGTTACAAGGAAGCTGCATAAAGTCTTCTTGACAGGGGCTTCTTAATGCATCCAAACAACTATATATAAAGTTCTCTTTCTACACAAAGGAATCTGTTATGATATGTAGGAATAAAACCTGTGAGGGATGCGAATATTTCTGTCAAAGTCTGTGCCTTTTAAAGAAAAGCTTGTCATTTTACCAGATGAAGGCAGAAATAATTTCTTCTGTATTCTTTTCGATCTATTGCTCTTCAAATAACTAGGGATGCTTACAAAAGCTTATGCTACAGTCAGAAGAGAGAGAGAGAAGGGAGGGAGGAAAAAACACTGAAAGATGCTGATCTCTGTGACCCCAGAGCAATGCAAGAGGACGTGAGTTGTAATGGATTTACAGGAACATGATGTTAACATGTGGCTCCCTGGGCATTTATTGATGTATGTAGCATCAGTGATGATAGTTAGAGATTGTGAAGTGGGGTGTGATGAGTATGCTTTCATTCACACAAACAGAATAATTTAAGATCTGCACAGGGACTCTGTACAAGCTCTACCAATGCACCATTTTTGCTATAATAATAAAAGGCTATTTTTTAGCACCTTTGGGAATACACTGCATTGCTTCTCATCAAACTTGCAGACCTTTTGTGTAGCATATGTGCCCATTTGCCTCTGATTTCTGCATATTTTTTACTGTTCTTGAACTAAGTAAAATAGCTGAAGTTCTTTTAAATGTGGGAGCTGCTGTGTGGATATAGTGTTTTCTTCACTTATTATAGTCATAGACTGACTGCTGTTGCATGCATGACATAAGATGTGGAAAATCAGTCCCTTTTCTGTCTTTCCCAATGATAGCAAAAAGTCGATTTTATACTGGCCTGACAGAGTCCAGATTACCAAGCATAGCAAAGTTTCCAGTTCTCCTCTTGCTGTAATGACCGTAGTGAGGAACTGGCACTGTAAAATAGCTTTTCTCGGGAAACAAAATTGACTTGGAGAGACAAAGGGCATAGGGCACCATTTCATGTGAAATGGAGCATAGTTTTCATACAGCCACCTCTGGAAGAGTGATTGTGTTTTCAATGCTACAGACAGAAGGCTGTGCTGGTGGGGACTCCCTTAGCCCTGGGCTGGCACTCAGGTCTCTATGCTTCACTGTTGTCCTGCCAGAGCTGGCTACTAGGTGCTGTGCAAATCCTGAAGATATTCCAGCTACTGTTCGCAGGTAAACTAGGTAAGTAGCACAGAACTTTATTTCACAGGCAGTTTAGAGGAACAGTTCTTGTCAGAATAGCAAGACTGTAGAAGAAGTACTATTGACTGAGTTTTCAGCTCTTCAGAAATATTCTAGATTGGTCTCAAATCAGTTGCTTTAAGGGACAGTTCTTAATTAAGTTGCTCCTTGTATTGCCTTTACTGCCTCATCCTACACAGTGTCCTTGCGAGCAGCCAGCTCAATAAGGACTCAATTCCCTAGCTGACCCAAAAGTTGAAATGTTTTTTAGCTGTTCTGTAAGATCTTTCAGACCTTTTATCTACAGCATTTACCTTTGACAAGACCTCATTGCAATAAACCAGCTCATTCTTTGCTGCCAGGGGTCTTGCAGCCCTGGAACTGGAACAGGCACTGCAGTTTTGTTGGAAGAAAGAGCTAGGAGATCTTGGTAAAAAGAGGATGTGAGGAGGGCAGGGCCAGGAAAAGTTGCACAATGCTGAGAGTAGAGGGAACTCAGAGGAGACACTAGATAAGAGTGCCAGTGCCTTCATGCAGAAGACATTGGCACCACTGCAGCTTATTGACATGGATTGTACAAAACCTTGCTGGAAATACTGATGCTTTTACTGTACCTCTTACTATGACAAATTTCATTTCCCTTTTTCATTTCCCTCCTTATTCCTGGCCTGATCCCCATCTTGCTTCCTCTTTTTATTCTCAGTTGCACAGGTTTATGATAGCATTGCTTGCCACACTTGCTCTTGCTTCTCATATAATTTCAGTCCCCATCAACATTTCATTTGGCCAAGACCCTGTCTTCCCTTTCTTCTTGGCTTTTACAGCTGGTGGGTAAGTATTCTGCTCTCAGGTTCTTTTTAATTCTTTCTGCCTTCTTCATCTGATTAACTTTGCTGGCCTCAGAGTGGTTCATTGCATTTTTTCCCCAACATCATTGGCAACGTCTTAAGTAAGTAATTGGCTTTTTTTATTTTTCCTCTTAGGAACAAGAAGTCGATTCTGTTACCAGCTAGAAAGCTTTTCCCCATGAGTGTTTGTCCTGTTTGTCTCCCCATACCAGACTGCTACTTCACTCAGGCATCATCTGTCTTGTCTGTCTCCATTCCTTCTTAGGTGTTCTGCTGTTTCAGCTACTCTGTCAAGTTTGCAAATCTTTCACTTTTTCTTGCTCATATCTCCAAATAGATGTGTTCACAAGCTGTTGCTGTTGGAAGAGGTGATCTGTCTTGACCATAACTTGTAAGAGCCTTAAGGTGTCTTTCAGAAATACGATTTTATTCACTTTAGCCCTTTCAGAAATGGATGGCAGTACACTGAGGTGTCTCACATTAATGTATGTTTCAGTCTTTTCTAACAGCATCCCCATGACTGATGCAACATCAGTCACACAAATTGCACTGGAATTGAATCCAGCATCTGGAGGGCCCAAGATAAGGCAAAGAACACTGTATGCACTCTAGTAAGGAAGTGCTTTCAATGCCTATTTATAAGCTGCATAAGCATTTACCATTAGACATACCAGATGTGTAACCTAGCATTGTAAAACTGACAGATCCTTCCACAAGAGACATAGTAACCTTGTGTTCCCTCACTGTAAAACTCATTGAAGCACTAAGGAAGCTGGGACTCTTTCCCGAAAGAGAGGTGATGGGCTTGCAGATAAGCTGGAGGCCTCATGTTGTCACACACTGGCCTCACATTTTTAAAAACACCGCCAAAAAAACCTCAACTGTAAAAAACACCCCCACAACACAAAGCCCTAGTGAAACAGAATCGTGTGTCAAGTTTCTTCATACAGCTGGTACACTTTGCTATGAATTCATGTAGCAGGAAGTCTTTCTGTTCCAGCACCATTTAAAGTTTGAAGTGTTCAGCTCTTTATCTGGTATGGAGTTTCTTAGTCTGTGAATGGTAGAAATTTTTATTTTTCGTACTAAAAAAGACTCATGAAAAGTACTAAGTAGTACTGGATGGTGTGAGGTTTTGCATTAAATTTAATATTTTCATTGAAAATGTCACTGAGTCGCATTGCCAGTCCTGACTTCCCTGCTTGGCATTTTTGTTCTTTCTCCTTCTCTCCCTGATGTTTAGCCTCACTTTATACTCCTTTTTGCTTGGTTTCTTGTTTCTCCATTCTCCTGCAGATCACCCTGTGTGAAAGGGAACATGCTCTGTCCTGCAGCATTTGTACACACACCCCTTCCAGTAACAACCATGATTTGTGCTGACTTGGATGTACTTAGATGCAGGGCAGACATCTTTAAGACCTTCTGGTCATTCCATATTTTTCATGTTCTGTCTTGCTACTGTATTTCTTCTTCCCTTTCTTATGCTCTTTGTACATGGAACTGAAATAGTGAAGAAAATACTTCTGTTTGGTTTGTTGGTTCATTCTTATGTCTTTCTGAATATTTGCCTCAGTTCTTCTTACAAAGTATGAAGAAAGAATATGCATTAGAATAATGTGGTCCTAGAATAGCCAAAGCAAGCAGGGAATGTTGGGTGGATGCAGTATCTTGAAAGAATAGGGTTAATATTTTTATTGCATGTTTTAAGATGATGCTATCTCTTTAACTAAAGCCCACAAAGATGTAAGATTAAATTATGTTTTCAACATGCTTGGAATGAGCTTTCTTGAACAAAGAGATGTGCCAGTGTGGCTTCTAGGAAGCTGAGTGACTCAGAAATAAGCCACTTCCTTGGGTGGGTCATCTGAATGGGGTAATGAAAGGTTGATTTGTCTGAGTAGATGCAGTCACTTACTGGTGTGGTAAGAAATTCAGATCACTTGGTTACATTCCGTTTGTTTGAAACAATTTTGCCATTTGGGGAGTTGGCTGTGACCCAGAACAGTTATGCTGGGGATTTGCCAGGTCTCAGCCTTTGGAGAGCCCAATTCTTAATGCAGTTATCTGCATCCATGCAGGTCAGCAGCTGTAAGTTGGGACCTGCTGGGAAATCAGAGGAGCTAAAGCTGGTTTGCCCTGCTGGTTTGAGTGTAGATAGTTAGTATCACTAAAATGCAGTAGCATAAACTGTGTCTTTCTCCAGCATCAAGCAGGAAGAGCTTCACTGATGCAGACAGCAGCTTCTGATATAGAAAACCCATAGAAGTGAGATTGTTCCAGTAGCAGGTCACTTAGAATAATCTGTGAGCTGGCAGGGCTTGACAGTGGAGTGCTGGGGAGCATTTGAAAAAGTTTGCCATCACTGCAAATATCTTGGGAAATTATGAGAATTTTGTAGCAGCAGAGTTGGCACATTTACAGAATTGTTGAAGGGTTTTGTCTTTTGGTTTTGTTGAGATGACTGTAATCAGAATCTAAGAACATTCTTCCAGATATCCCTTGACCTGCTGGAACAAAAGTATGTTTTAACTTTTACCGGGGCTTGTCAGACATTTGTGTTGATCATGCAGATTCTCACTGTCTGTGTGGAAGTGATTCAGTCATGATGTTGGCAAAAAATTAGTTTCTTACATGGGAAATCATATGTGCAAGTTTGTACCTAAATAGTACCTGAATGAACTTACTGTTGAATTGTTATTACAGCATAACTTCATGCCTACTGTATGGTGGGCACATTAACTACAATTACAAGAAGCCCTGCTTTAGTAATACAATACTGAGCAGACTGATCCTGATTCCTCTTGCTTTATGCCTTGTAGAGAAAAATAGGAATAAGTGGACATCTAAAAAGAGCTGCCAAGAGGTGGTCTAGAGAACAAAGGCATACACTGTGCATACCTATATTTGCAGACAAAGAGAGAGCATTCAGGCTAGAGTATGGCTTCAAAATAACATTCTTCCTGGTGTAGGTGAACCTGGAGTCCTGAAGCTAAACTCTTTTCCCTAGTTTGGCTAAAACTGTCTCAGAGTTCACAAGGCCTTGCTTGCAGGAACAGGTATTATATTTGCAGCACTTTAGACAGTCTCTTGTTGTAACAATAAAAAAGCAGCATGAATTGCTACTATAAATTAATTCTTCCCACAAAATTAATTGCTATGAAGTGTAATTTTATTCCATTTATTTCCTTGTCCAGATTATGTTTGGACAGATGCCCTGCTTTGTCTACTGAAACATGAAAAGCTAATAAAAAATATTAAATTATGCACTAGGAATAGGCAGTTAATAAAGCAGATACCAGTGGTGGTGTTTGAGGTAAGCTAGAGTAAAATATTGGTACAGGAGGGAGACTGCCTTTTGTAGATATTTTATTTTTCAAAACCTGAACAAGTAAGTGGAAGTACCTGAGGAAGAAATGTTATTAAAAAGTTTGCCATATTACACAGAATTTGGGAGTATTCTGTGATGTCTAATTGAAGGATGTATGTGCATAAAATGAGGTTTAAACTGAGGTTCTGTACAATTACTTTTTGCAGGCTCAGTGATATGAAGGACAGATTTCTTGTTTGTCTGAAGTTAAATCCAAGCTGACCTGTCACTACAAATGGACAGTTTTTCAAAGATGAGGCTTGGTGGAGCAGCTTCTTGGTATCTCAACTATGGAAGGCCAGCTTTGTGCTAATATGGACATTTCTGTGAAGAAACCTCCGGGAGCAAGCCCTCAGTCCTTCATTGCTTTGCTGAAGGTTCACCGAGAGCTTCTGGTCAGTAGGATCCGAAACACACAGTGTTTGATTGATAACTTGATTAAGAATGACTACTTCTCCACTGAAGATGCAGAAATTGTTGTCCAGTTTCCTACTCAAGCAGATAAGGTATATATTTTTTCTCTCTAGCCAGTGAACCTTTTAATTACTTTCAGTTTATCACGAGATTTTAACGGTTTATCTGAAAATTTTACATCTAGTGTGTTTTCTAATCTTTGTTATTTTGGAGTTTTCCCACCCCATTGCTCCTGGATGAGTGTCTCCAGCACATCCCTTTCCAGCAGGGCTGGCACTGCTGGTTATGCCCGTTGGCAGCTATAAGAATTTAGCAGGGTGATAATTGCTGTTCTGTCCCTCCCAGCTGCAGCTTTGTCCTCTGATAAAGTGGTGGCCACATGGTTGTTAGAGTACAGCAAGAAAAATCTGCTTTAGGATACTGTGGGACAGATCATCCTGCTTTCGGAGAGACAGAAATGAAATGTTTTAGAAGTTAATGGTTGCTTGTTGTCTGCATGAACACCTTCCTTTCTCTTTAAAGACCTACGTATGTTGTAAATCTTTCTATGGAAAACTGATGTACCCTGGCATATATAAACCTGGGGTTTTAATTCATCTTTGGACATCAGTAGCAAAAATTATTTCCTTTTGTTAGGAGAAAATTAGCATGTACACAGTTGGTCTTTGCAACATAACTTGAAACAGCTGAGGAGATTGTTTCCCAGACCAACCAATCAGGCAGCTTCAGAACCCTGTCACAGTTAGGGGCAGGCAAACCATAAAAAATTCAAAGACCTTGGACTTCACCAACAGTGCAGATTTTCATAAAATAATCATTCTTGCTGGCATGTTGAAATGGTAACACAGTGCTCACACTGTGTGTAGGGTCAAAGCTGAATAAATGCATGCTGTATGATGATCTCAATTTCTTATTGTTCAGCATAATATGCTTGGTTGTTGTACCAAAGCTGAGGGGGAGGCCATGCATCAGGAGCCTAAGCAGAGACAGAGAGCAGGCCACAGTAGTGTAAGTGAAGTGGACTCTGTGGGAGCTCCTCTGGGAGGCATAAAATTGCTTTTTAGAGCATACAAATTGTCAGAAATAGCTCCGTGTGTTTGTTGTGCTGCATGTACATCACCCTGATTTAAGCTCACAAGAGATCACAGTCTCTGGAAACCCTTTGGTTTAGAACGGCATTCTTCATTCATTTCTAGCAAGAGGATCCCGACATTCAAAATGTGCCCCTGGATGATTGCTCTGTCTTGCAGAGGGTTTTGTACTTGTAAAGACTGCCTTGTACTGATGCACAGAGATCACCCTATGCTTTGCCCATGGAGGTGGCACTTTGTGCTGAACTGCTCCAGCCACTGCCTGGTAGCCATCAGTTTTGGCAATCACTGCAGGCAATGGGGCCATTGTACAGAAAGCCTGGAGAATTGAGTTGCTGGGTTGGAAGGAAAAGTTTTAGGGTTTTGGCTCAGTGTTAAGATCCAGGCAGGGATTCAACCTATTCTGCTCTGGACCTGGCTGTATCCTGAGGTAAATCCAAATGTGACTGGAGTATTTACAAAACAGAGGGTGAATTTAGGGCACTGAGAAACCACCTCTGTTTTCATTTTAAACAGCACAGGATTTAAAACACACTATCTAGCGAAGCTGAGGGAATCCTTTGGGTTCCCTCTTGAGGAGTGGTATTTATCCATTTTGTTTCTGGTTAGTGAGATTGAGCTACAGGTTCATTCCTTACCTTGTAGAACCAACTCTCTCGCAGCATTCAAACAAACAGCAGTTGAGTTTTGTGATGGCTCCAGTTCAGAACTAGATTTTCATTTCACCTTTTTGAAGCACCAGTTTTGATGTTGGCCCCCTGCTCCAGTCCAGAAAGGATCCTAAAGCGGTTGACAAGCATTACTGTGATAAAAAAATGCTGTGTACCAATCATCTTTCCTGTGGTGTCTCTTCAGGTTCGCAAAATTCTAGACTTGGTTCAAAGCAAGGGAGAAGAAGTTTCGGAATATTTCATCTATGTCCTGCAGAAAGTCACTGATGCTTACTATGAATTTCAGCCTTGGCTGGATGAAATAGGCTACAAGGCTTCAGAGAATATTTGTAGTAAACTTGTGGTAAATACAGATCCAGGTAAGGGTAAGGTCATACACCTCTATCCCTTCCCTTGGAATTTCCCTGCTATGTAGGAAGTTCCAGCCAGGTGGCAGGAGAGTAGGAGTTCAGGCAGGCACAGCCAGGGAAAATAACTGTGTGCTTGCTAGCAGTGGTAGCCAAATTAAAAGGCCCACTGTATAACACAAGGGTGATGTTGATAAATTACATCCTGTTTTGTTAAACTCAGGCTCTTTCTGCATTTGTTTGTGGGTGTGTAATACAATGGCAGAACCACCTTGTGCCAGCTCTAGTATTTTCTAGGCCTCTACTACAATTTATTAGCAACACTATGATGTTTTGGCCATGGACTAGCCAGTTTTTCATGATGAGAACAGTCAAGCAATGAGGCAGGTTGCCCAGGGAGGCTATGCACTTTCCATGCTTGGGGGTTTTCAAGATCCAACTAGACAAAGCCCTGTGTAACCACATCTGATGTCAGAAATGATCCTGTTCTCAGCAGGAGGTGAGACTAGACCTTCTGAAGTCCCTTCCAACCAGAATTATTCTGTCATCCTAAATGATGATTTTTAGCAACCCTAAAAATCAGAGTTTAAGTATTGCAGAAATTATTTCCTCTGGAGAGGTTTTTCCATACTACATAAATATAGAAATCACTTTATCCCCATCTGAAGCAAAGTTTCTGTTGAAAAACAAGCCAACATTGCACAATAACTGAGATTCTCGCTTTTTCTGTCATCTTAAAAAAATCTTCAGAGGTGCATGGCACTTGGTTTCTAAAATGCATGGCTTCTACTTGGAATAATATAAATTACCAAAGAAGTTAGAAAAGAGTAACCTCTTAACTGTTAGAACTGTGGGTAGGATGTAAGTACAGTGAAATCAGTGACCAACAACTCCAACAAGCCTTTGCAGAGTGTTAAGCAGCCTTTAACAAAGGGTCAGGGGCTTGGCTTTGAGTCTCAGGTGAAGGATAGCAGCCCCTTATACCAATGCAGCATCAGTACTGGCTTTCAGGAAGTGGTGGCTCACCTTTCTTTAGCACCTGAATTTCCCACATGAGTGATGATGGCAGCATAAATAGAATTAATCTGCCAAAGAACCCTTTTCACATTAGAATGACTTTTGTGTACTACCCTCTCTGAATTCCCAAAGAGGTGGGTCATTGTATACATGGGTTTTTAAATAACAGTTTCTTTAATAATAGTTCACTGTCTTTTTAGTTAGCAGGTATTGCCAGAAACTCAGACATGAACTGGGACGGGACTCCAAGTTTGTTATGTCGTACGCTCAGAAGGAGGAGATGCTGCTTGAAGAAATCTACTCCAACAGCATTATGGAGCTGGTCAGTTTTACCAATGAGAGTCTTGGCCAGGTGGGTCAATTAGAAACCCTTTTTGATGATGCAGTTGGGCTAATTAATGAAGATGGAGAGACTGTTTATGTCTATGGTGATGCAGGAATTGGAAAATCCATCTTGCTGCAAAAGATACAAAACCTGTGGGCCAGAAAAGAATTGGACATAGGGGCCAAGTTTTTCTTCCGTTTTCGGTGTAGGATGTTTAGCTGCTTCAAGGAAGATGAAGCCATATGTTTGAAAGACCTCCTCTTCAAATATAATTGCTACCCAGACCAGGACCCCACAGAAGTGTTCCGTCACATCTTGCAGTTCCCTCATACAGTTCTTTTCACTTTTGATGGCTTTGATGAGATCTATTCCAACTTTGATCTCAGCGGCATACCTGAGATATGCTCACCCACTGAACCCATCCACCCCCTGGCGCTGCTCGTAAGCCTTCTCAGAGGAAAGCTTCTTAAGGGATCCAAGAAAATTCTTACTGCCAGGACAGGAACTGAGATCCAAAAAAACATCATTAGGAAGAAAGTATTGCTCCGTGGTTTCTCCAGGAATAACTTGAAGGAATACACAGCTATGTTTTTCAAAGATGAGCGGCAACGAGCACTGGTATCAGACCAGTTGGAAGCTAACCCAAATCTCTGCAGTTTGTGTTCAGTGCCTTTATTTTGCTGGATTATCTTTAAAGGCTTTGAGCACTTCCATTCCATGTTTGACAGCCACGAGCTTCCAGACAGTTCTGTTACATTAACAGATGTATTTTTGCTCATGATTGAAGTCCACCTGAACCGATCTGTGAAAACAAGTTTGCTGAAGAGCAATGTCAGGAGCCAAGCAGAGATGTTCAAATCAAGAAAGGAAAGTCTTCTAGCTTTGGGCAAAATGGCATACAAAGGGATGGAGAACTCTTCCTTTATCTTTGAGCAGGAGGAAGTCTCATCGGCAAACATCTCTGAAGAAGATCTGCAATTGGGCTTTCTCAGGACAGTTAAAGGTTATAGTGGCTGTGACAGTCAAGCCACTTATGAGTTCTTGCACTTAACCCTCCAGTCTTTTTTCACAGCTTTGTTCTTAGTGATGGAGGAGAAGGTGGGTGCCAAGGAGTTACTCGAGTTTTTCAATGAATGTTCTTCCATGGACACTGCCCAGCCTACTTGCCTTCGTATCCCCTGGCTGAAGAAACAACTAGCAGGGGAGGATCCTTTCCAAAATAAAGAACACTTCAATTTTATCAACATGTTTCTTTGCGGCCTACTTTCTGGACCCAGGCAGAAGCTCTTCAGACATTTAGTTTCGCCTACTGTCATTAAGAGGAAGAGAAAAACACTCATCACATACCTTGGGAAGAGCATGAAATCCCACCTGAAAGGCTACACTCGGTCCAGGCTAAAAAGCTACAACCAGGTGCAGGTGCAGCCCA
The DNA here is from genome assembly GCF_009819655.1 of Sylvia atricapilla. Taxonomy (NCBI): domain Eukaryota; kingdom Metazoa; phylum Chordata; class Aves; order Passeriformes; family Sylviidae; genus Sylvia; species Sylvia atricapilla. Next base: position 42,610,210 of record NC_089140.1, read on the forward strand.
ACTTTGTGTGGATGCTGAGGTGCCTGTACGAGACGCAGAGTGAACAGGTGGGGAGGATGGCAGCCCGCCGCATGCACGCCAACTACATCAAGCTGGCCTACTGCAACGCCTGCTCTGCCGACTGCAGCGCCATCTCCTTTGTTGTGCACCACTTCCAAAAGCGCCTGGCTCTGGATTTGGACAACAACAACATCAATGACTATGGAATAAAACAGCTGCAGCCTTGTTTCAGCAAGCTTGCAGTGATCAGGTAGGAGTCCCTGTGTGTAAGCACGTCCTTGCGTATTCTTCGTTTATTCCTCAAACTGGTGGGCTGAAGGAAATGACCTCGCAAGTGGAGAAAGATGAGGATTAGTGCTGCTGGAAATTAATGTTTCAGATCTTCTGAAATCTTTGTTTGTTTAGTCACAGGAGCAGACATAAGCTGTGAATTTGGAAACCAAAATGAAAAGGGTGGTAAGAAGTCCTTAGAAGCACAGACTATTTAAACCTGTAGGATTAGTCAGCTCCATCTCAAATTATTTTGTCTCAGAAGAGGATTTTTATGAGAGAAGGTGCTTAAGGGGAAAAGGAAACCTAAGAGCATCCTCCATTATCTGAAGATTGCCTGAGGCCATCTCTGCCCTTGATCATAAGGGGTAAGGGAGGATCTCCTATTCACAATAACCCTTGATCAGAAGCTCTGCATCTCTTGCTTTTGCATCCTGTCAAAATGTCTGGCTTTCATAGGACAAAAGCTATCATGTACATCCATGGAAAGATGTAGTTGATGCCTTCAGATGTGGTATTTCCCTGAGGTGATGTGAAGGGAGGGCATGGCTTGGCGTGAACAGGGGGAACTAACTCCACCTCCAGCATCACAGGCCAGATTGTTTCACCTGCAACCCTTTGAGGCTGTACCATGTACCATCTTATTTGTCCAAACATTTAGGTGCAGAAAATCAGGAACTTCATATATATCTTTTTTAAAGCTCCTTCAGCCTCATGAGATTTTTTTTTTTAACAACTGGATTTACTACTTCTGTTTGGCTGTGCCTTGCCTTGTTTTCCTCTAGGAATAAATCAAAGCCAGTGACTTGTTTTGTTTTCCCAGTTATTTGCAAATTGACTGACCTCCCAAGAGAAAGCAATAAGGAAACTCCTGGGGAAAATGCATAAGTATGTAAGACAAAACAAAGAGGAAAACGCCAGCCTTTCATTCTCTGTTTCTGTCGTGATCATGTGCCATAACACGGTGTGATCCTAACAGCATCCCCAGCACCAAAACAGTCTTTTAGGTTGCCCTTTTTTTTTTTTTTTTAATGGATCTTCAGATGCTGGAACTTTTATTTCTAATGAGCAATTTCTGCAGGTCAGGAAATGTTGTTTCCAACAGCTTAACCATCCCTTTCAAAGAAGCAGACTGTTCTGATCTGCAGAAATTGGCTGATCTCTCCTGTGTGCTGGTGGATTCCAAAGGGACCAGGTTGCTGACTAACAAAGGCTAGGAAGGCTGTTGGTGATAAGGGACTCTCAGCAGGAAAGCCTCAGCTACTGAGTTTGTGTGCAAACTAAATGTGGTTAAAATCTTTTCATAGGGACAGCTTTATCCAGAAAATGTGATTTGTGGCATTTGGAATGCTTCACTTAGACCTGTCCATTTAGTGAAGGTGAAAATGCTTGAGAAGTTATAAAAGGAAAAAAAAACCCAAAACAAACAAACAAACAAACAAACCAATAACACCCCCCCCCAAAAAAAAAAAAACCAAAACAAAAACCACCAAAAAACACCACCAAAAAACACCAACAAAACCAAAGCAACAACAACAAAACCCCCACCTCAAAACAACTGTGAGAAAAAGCCTTTTTATTCTGTGAATGACTGACATTGATTTGTTTCGTGTCTGGCTGGGACAATAAAATTAGAAACATCTAGCACACCCATGGGAGCACAGTTCTGTTTTCTGACTAGGGCTTTTCACAACCTTTATTTGGTGAAGCCTGAATGTGTTGTGACTTTCAAGATGCCTGGCTTTCACTGCATACTCAGAAGATTGCAAGACTAGTAGTTTGGACAGCTTGCTTTTGCTGGGGTGTTAAGCAGACTTTCTTCCTGAAATCACAGTAAGCACAGGAGGAGGGTGAGATGTTTATCTGATGGCTGACTTCCTACATTTTATTGTTCTCAGTTCCGTGGACAGCTTCCAGGGCATTACCTAGGAGATCTGGGGCTCTCTGATTTAATCGGTTTTGGAGTGAGCCACATGAAGCTGAGCTCACATTTCCCTTAACAGCTTTTAATATGTGGAATAAGGACCTGTTAAAATATCAAAGGAAAATGCATAGGCCTCCAGTTATTTGTTAACTCAGGGGTTATGAACATTTGTAAGATGTATTGATTCAGACTTTGCATTCCCATCTTTCCAGGCTCAGTGTCAATCAGGTCACAGATCACGGTGTAAGGATCTTGTATGAAGAACTCTCCAAGTACCAAATTGTGTCTTTCTTGGGGTATGTACCAGGTTGGGAGCAAAACACTCAGCAGTGATACTAGATAATAAAACTGATGCTGTCAGTACTGGCACAGCAGAGATGGGGTGGGAACTGCAGTTACCTCCTCATTTAAACAAAGCAGCTTTTTGTGTCAGAAATGGTTCTGTAACAGTTCACTGGGACCACAGCTTCCTCTCCCATCACACTACCTCACAGCCTCCTTCCTGTTGGCATCAAACCCTTCTGTGACAGTGTGGACCACTGTCAGGTTACTGAACTGTGTGAGCATGCTAATTTTTATACCAACATCCTTCTGCTGTGGAAGGGATAGACTGCAAGCAAGAGAGCATGTGTAGTTATAGCCTGCTGTTTTCTCTGCTGTAAACTGATTTATTTCAACTATGCAAAGCAGATACAGCTTGGTAGAGACTAGTGTCAGGAACATGCAGTTTCAAGTGTCATGTTCATGATACCAATTTCTTTCAAGAGCTTAATTAGTTCTTGATGAAGTTGAAGCTGGAAGGCATGTTAGCTTTGACTTCCTGCTCTTGGTTTAAGTAGCTACATAAAAATGACTTTTTGAAAGGTGAACATGAATACCAAGAATAGCTTTTTTCCTCCAGTGCCCTAATGTAAGTACAACTGCTCAGGTATCTGCTCTTCAGTAATATTTGCAAGGGGATTTTATGACTTTTAAAAGACCAAAAGTACATTATGGTGTTTTGTCTTTTGACTTACCTTCTGGCAATATTATTTCTGTACTAGCACAGGAATAAAGGGAAGCTTTGTTTGCTTGTGGAGAACATGTATTTAAAAAATTATATAAATATTCATGATTTGCAGTCTGGTCTCCTTATATTTTTTATCTAGCCCATCACAATATGAATTATATATCAAAACAGAAATACCAGCAACTCTGAATATGTACAAAGCCGTACAGAAAAGATAGATGCTATGTGTGCATCATAAAACATTCAGGTTGTAAATATTTAACAGCAGTAATAACCTATTTTTACCAATGTGATTTTTCTTAAAGCTTATACAACAACCAAATCACTGATGTTGGAGCCCAATATGTTGCAAAACTAATTGAAGAGTGTTCAAGCCTGGAATATGTTAAGTATGTTGGATTTTTTTTTCCTTTCTGTACTATCCTAATTAAGGTTAACCAACTTGAAAGGGGAGGAAGAGTAAAAAAAATATTAAAATTGTATTTGGAATGAAATATAATTTAGGTTGCAGTTGTATATTTATTTTGCAGGAGTCTAGCAGTGGATGGCAGCAGGTGAAACTATTGAATCTATAGTCTTTTCTGGAATATAGCAGTGAGTTAAAGGAGTGCATGAGACCTGTTCTTTACCTAAATCCAGTCTGAGCACCTGAGCAAGGCTTAAGTTGTGCATGGACCTTGCTGCTGCTTCCAGCAGGCAAATTCCCTTGGATTTAGTACCAAGCTTTTTAGTGTCTGATCTTTTATGGGCCATTGGGGTCAGGCTGTGCTGGTGTCATACCTCAACTCTGGAATTCCCCAAATTCACTTGGTGAGTTGTTCCCTTGAATTCCTGGAACTGCCCCCGATAAGAGTGTGTGGCCATGCACATTGGTTGGACATAAAGGTAGATCATTAACCAATGGTTTAATTATGACCATAGCAGAAACCAGAGGTAACTGCAGCAATGTCAGCTTTTGGAGGGAATGTAGGAACTGTCAGCCAGGGACTCCTGGGTTCTAGTCCTTGCTCTACCTCTGACTTGGTTTGGAACCCCACTCTAGCCATATCTTTCCTACTTGAAATATTTAGAAACCCAGGAGCACTCTGATTCTTTCACTGCTTTGCCAGTGCTTTGCTTATTTAATGTAGCTTTAACAAAAAAAAGCCTGTTGAAAGATGATTGCTTTCAGGCTACATAGTAACCCTAGAGATTATTTTGAGATAGAGTGAATGTTCATGTGCCGAAGTCAGCCAAACAAGACAGATTTATGTAAATGTAGTGACATGGGGGATTTGGGTTTGGTCTGTTCTTTAAATCAATCTATATGCAATTATTTCTCCCTTGAACTCCAGCCATTTGATATCCACATAGGCCAAAAATAGAAAAGCCTTTGTGTAATATGCCAGCCAGAGACTGACTGCTGCCCTGACCTATGCCACTGCCTAGAGCCTGTGCTTACAACAGAAAGACTTGAAATTATTGCAGTCTGTGCTTATGAGCTGCAGTCTCCTCTGGAAACACACAGTCAAGAAATATTCTGTTCCCTGTGGCATCATGAAACATGCTGCATGTAATTCATGAGCTCTGTAGCAATTGCTGATACTATGAATTATATTAAAAACAAGACTGGGATCCTTACCCTGAGGATCAGTTCCTAAAGCTCATTTCTAACATACTGAGCACCAAACCCAAGACTCTACTGCAATACTTCTGATTTGGAGGGCTGACATGCAAAATATGCAAAAGACAATATAAAATCACGTCTTTTAGTCAAAGGTCAAGTGCCTGCAGTATTTTTTCACTCTGGGTTTATCTTTGATAACTGCAGGTAGCCTCCAGACTTAATTAGCCTTAAGTACTTGTGTGGCTCCCTGAACTGGTGTTCTGATAGCTGCGCAGTTGTAAGGGATGCACCTCATCAATTTATGTATTTTGTGCAGAATAGGAGCAAACAAAATAACGAGTGAAGGAGGGAAGTGCCTTGCCCAGGCCATCCAGAAGAGCAAGACAATGTTTGAAATTGGGTAAGTTCAGTGCTAAGGAGCAGAACTTAGGACTTGATCTTGGTCAGGCACCTGTAAATCCCTTAGGATTTTTTTTTTTCATGCTTACCTTCTCTCTTCAACAGCAGCATTAGAACAAATAAGTGTAGAGTCACAGCCATGTTTTCCATGGAAAAGGAGGGCTGCTTAGTTTTTCTTCAGTTCACACAACATTTGTTTTGGGTTTTGGCATCTGCTTTTTTCTTTCTCACTGTTCTGACAGAACCTTAAAAGAGAAACAAATAAACAAGAGGACAGTATGTAAAGCTAGCCACTTTCTTTATGGCAGCACAGCTCCTCTAGAGATACTTGGTTATTTTTAAGTCTGTATGGTTTTATGACAATTGGCACTGCAGCTAGTTATTGAGTGTCATTGTTACAACTGTCAAACCTTCTGTATCACATCCTGATAAAGTTGTGAGCTGGGAGAAGAAAAAGGAATTCACATCATCCTTTTCTCTTAGTCTATCCCTAACTGAAGAGAGATATTATTGGAGAGAAGCCTGAATGTACTCCAAACCTCTTTCTCAGCAAAGGTGCTAGGTTTGATTTATTTTATTTATTTTTCTGCCCCCTCTGGCAGTTTTTCACTCTACAGGAGGGCACATTTCTTAAAATTTAGTACTTGAATACATGGAATTAAAATCTCTGCTTGGCCATTGTGAAAATCACAGTAGCCATGAAACATGAAAATCAGATTTGTACAATCAGATTTCTGGCCTTTAATTTTGTTGTTCCACAACATTTCACAAATACAGTGAGCAACCTGCACACGTCCATATAGCTGGGTCTGCTGTGCTGTACTTGCTGTAATTTCAGTGAAGGACTACTATTTTCTCCTGTGGAGGAAATGATCACTTCAATGGACTTAGGATAGCTTGGACAGAAATGTTTAAATAGCAAACTGCACTGGCTCTGAAGGACAAGGAAGTTCTGGGGGACTTACTGGAAGTCCATGTGTTTAGATACCACAGAGCTCAATTGATTTTAAAAGAGCTGCCAACTAATTACCCATAATCTGAGTGTGGCTCTGAATCATCAAGCCAGGAACCTGGTAAAAAAACCAAACAGTGTAGACTTCAGCAGAGGTGTTTTCAAACCTCATAATGCAGGGTGAATTTTCAAAGTGGTTAATCTGCACAGAAAGCATTTGTCCAGGTACTCCTAGTAAATGTCAGTCAGATCTCTCCAGCTTGTACCATGTTACCTTCTCTCACAAAATAACCCTTTGTGTAATCAAGGGTTCTTTTGCCATTGGAAATACTATTTCTTACCGGTGTGCAGCAAGGTGATCCCAAAAGCACTCCTGCTGCACCAGGCTGTCTCCTAGAGCTGCCTCTGTGCTGTGGCCTGAGGGTACTGGTGAGTCAGCAGAGGTTACTGATGTGATGTGCAGGGAGTGGAGCACACCTGCCTCAGTGGGGAGCGTACCTGCCAGGTTTCTCACAAGCCTGAAAGACTGTGAAGTCATCAGGAGGGAGGGAAGGGGAGAGAAACAGGGAGAATGCACTGCCACAAGTCAGTAGGGCAGCACAACTGATATCTCCTATTCTCCTCTCTTCATTAGGATGTGGGGTAACCAAGTTGGAGACGAAGGAGCAAAGGCATTTGCAGAGGCCCTGAGGAACCACCCCAAGTTAACAAACGTGAGGTAAAACACTGGCAGAGCCAAGCTCAGTGTAGGGCTGGCTTTTCCATCCTGATGTGAAGCAATGACTCTTTCTACCAAGTGTTGGCCTAGAACGTCATCTGGTATTGCAGCCTTTGCTGTGCGACCAAGAGGTCCCTGGTGCAAGCAAGAGGCCAGACTCTCTCAAAGAGCCCTGTGCAGCCTTTAGGCAAGTTAAAAATACCACAGGACTGGCATTCTTTCCTCTGTGTGCACCTCCTCCCCTCATGCTGCACACAGTTCTGGCATTTGTGAAGGCACATGGTCAGTGGATGCCATTTTGATCTGGGAGCATTAGCAGAAGGAGGCACCAGCTGTCACAGAACTGGGCTCCCAGTGAGCTCAGTATTAATAGTTTCTATTGAGAAAGTGCAGCAGCCTTTACCAAAGTACTTTTTAGGCCATAATATGCTTGGGTAGGGCTGGGACATTCTTACATTTGGGCTCATCCTGGGCTCCAGTGGAGCTACACCACCACAATATTCAGTGCTAGTGAGATGTCACCCTCACTGGAGTTCAGGGATGGATCTCAAACCAGCCTTTGGGGAGTTATAACATAGGTGAGGTTGGAAGCACAGCAGAAACCAGCAGTGTTATACAGCCCATCTCTGCTAGACTTTCAAATTCTGGCTGGATTTAAAGATGTTTTGGAGTCCTTCCACACAGCTGGAGCACTGGGTTCATGGGGACCCTTTCCATTTGTCTCTCAGTTCTACTGGCCTCCACCGTGAGGGAGCAGGCAAGGCTCCGTAGTTTCCCCACAAGGTGGCAGATGGCACTAGTTTCTTCGGAAATACTCTGGGAGTTCGGGGATCTCTGGAGAGTTTATTGCTGCCACTTCAGATCCAGGGATTTCAGAGCTGGTGCCTTGTCCTCTTTTCTGCAAGTGAGTAGTCAAGCTTAAAAATTAAAAGCTGTACAGGTGCAGTGACCTAGATATATTTAAACTTAAAAGCCATCTGAAATAGCCATCTTCCCAAAATTGCACAATCCACCCAGACGCATCAGACTTGCAGACTTGCGTTTTTCAAAAGAAAACATTTTGAACTTGAATCAGAGCTCAGGGATTCTCAGACAAGGGCAAATATGCTGAGGAATGTGGTTGCAGAAATAAAGAGGAGTAACTGTGGTGTCTTGAGCTCGGGTTTGCTGGCACTTGTGCAGGGTGAATCCTCTGCTCTGCAGTGTACTTGCTCTTGGTTTTGTTTCTTATCTCCCACTGGCTAATCCTGCTCCATGATTTGAATTCATATTAAGCACCTGTGGTAGCTCTGAGTGGAGACCAAGGGAAGATAATCCCTACTACATCAGTTTACTTTATTTGCCCTTTTTAGGCCCAGTCATGATGAACTGAGAATATCCAGTTTAAGCTGAGGCTAGGAAGGACTCATGCCGATACGTACTTGTGCCATTGCTCTGTTTGGTTTCCCTTTCTACCTTTTCTGAGGCCTTGCATTATTTTGAGGGGGGAGATACTTTTTGAATTCTGAAAGCCCAGAGCTTAACTTTAACTGGATGATTTTGCCAATGTCTATTCAAAGAATGAAGGGCAGACTAAGAAATGGTTTTGGTTTGCAGTGGAAAGCATTTACAAGCTCATCTCTCCATACACAACAGAAGATGTTGTATTTGGAAGAAGAATGAGGTCTTTAGATGCCTGAAGGACTTAAAGGACAAAGTGCCCAGTTTCTACAGGGATGATAAATGCATCTAAAAACCTGTGTACTGCTAAGCACAGCTCTTTGTCCTTGTTAAAAGCCTAACTCTGAAAGTTACTGGGTGCAACTGCTGTCAGCCCCAAGAGCAAACCTTGTGGACTGTATGACAGACCTGCACTCAGGCTGCAGCCTTTGAGCTGCTCTTACTTGTAAAACTTGTAAGGGCTCAGTGGTTTGTGAAGTAGGTGAGCCTTTGAAACACAGAAATGCTGAGCTGTACAACTGGGAAGCAGATCATCCAGGATGTTGCCTTGTATTTGGCAGTGGGAGGGCCAAGTGGTGCTGCTTCTTAGACATTTGTGTCTTTACTTCACAGTCTTGCATTCAATGGCATCACAACAGAGGGAGGCAAAAGTATTGCTGAAGCTATGCAACACAACAACTCCGTGAGGATATTCTGGTAATTGACAGTGTGGTCTCTTTCTCCTCTGCTTCCTTTTCCAGAGCAAAAAGGTGTTCTATTTCCTCCAATCCCATTGCCCTTCCTAATCTCCCCTCTTCCTTCTCTCCCTCCCCTCATCCCCTATGCTTTTACTACCAGCAAGGTACAAGATACACCTTTGGAAGAATATGGACATGAGTAATGGATCAGCAGCACCATGTCCTTTGGGATACATTCCAGTGACCCAATGTCATGCCTCGCTCTGCTCCCTCCATCTTGCTTTCCCCATCTTCTCCCCTTTCCATCATCTGAGGCCAAGTTCTTTGTCCTCAGTTTTTGCACCTCTTCAGTGATGTCTGTACCTTTTCCCACTACACCTCATCTACCTTCTAAACACTAAAGCATCATCAGAAAGCATCACTACAACATTGCTCAGAGGAAAAAAGGTCTGATACTCTTGTCTCTTTTACCTCCAGGGCTTCTCTTCAATATCTCTTTGTGTCCAGCCTTTACAAATGCTGAGGGCAGGAACAGCACATCCCCCTTTGGCTGTCTAAAGCTAAGTCACAGACAAGCCGAAAAAACAGGGGGCTGAAAAATAAAGTCAGCATCCCAAGTGAACATTTTCTCTCCCACTTAGGTTGACTAAAAATGAGCTGGATGATGAGGCAGCAATGAGTTTTGCAGAGATGCTGAAGGTCAACAAGAAACTGGTGCATTTATGGTGAGTTACATTCCACAGTGGCACACGCTCTTTGGCAGACACTACATTAAAGCTTCACCTTCCAAGTCTATGTAGGTCACAGTAACAGCTTCTGTGCATGGTCTGGATGCAGCTGACTGCTCGTAGACAGTTCTAATGGGAAGTTAATAAAGCTGCTGTCTAGCTGCTTTCATACAGGGAAAAGTTCAAACTGTTTCTGGTAACTTTCAAGCTAATGATTGATTTTATTTCTCATTAGGGGAGCAGTATCAGCCTGGAAACCAAAAGTTTGAAAAAAAAAAAACCAACCGAAAAACAAAACCCCAAGCAGACAGCTAGAATAGAATAAGGTTATTACAATTCTGTTCATCATCATGCTATGAAAGTAACTCTTCAACCAAGAACCTACATGACAGACACTTAAATACATGTCACATTTGCCCAACACTTTCTTTTCGGGCTAGCAGTACCCTGATGCAAGACATACATCTCCAAGGCATCAATCCCCAGGAAACTAGGGATTATTTCTAGCAATCACAGTGAGACCTTTTACACTTCTAAGAAAAAGCAGCATTGGCTTTTTTTAATCCAGAGATTGCCAATGGATGGGGCTGGGCAGATGTGGGCTGTAAAAAAAAAGCCATCCATTCATTTCAAGTGATCAAGGCAACATCAGACATGGAGTCTCTTTACATGCTTCACAAAGACTTGGCTGACCATACTGTAGCCACTCCCTGTATTAATCCTAGTTCCAGCCCCTTAGGAAGCATGCTGGCCGTCATGAGTGCCAAGTACTTGTAGCCTCTTTTGAAAGCAGCAGAAGCTGTGGTGCCCATCACCCTGAAAATTAAAAGGAGGTGGGGGAAGTGCTTGATTTCTTTGTGCACAGCTGCAGATCTAATTCACTGAGCAGTTTGGGTTGAATTCATAATAAAACTTAGCCCAGCCAAAGCAGGCATAGTAATCGAGATAAATGTCTTTGTCATGGCTCAGTATTGTCCAAGGGTGTCTGCCAGTGGAAAAATTTATATCCAGCTTTGTTGATTACACTAGTGGATACCTCCAAAAGGTGGTGACCTCTATAGATAGTTGAGCTTGAGGCTGAGTTTAAGTCTTCTTCCAGTACCTGAAATATTCTACTTGCATTTTGATCCCTTTGCATTTTGATTCATACACCAAGTGCAGAAACTCCTTTAATGGGAATACCTCCTTCCCTCCCTCCCTAAGAGATTGTTCAGTATACTCCAATTTTCAGCCTCATCCTGAATCCTGAGGGATTCATGCAACCAGTCACATGGGTGGTACAGCTATGGGGCTCACTATGGCACACTGAAAGGTGAGTATTGAATTAAGCTAGGCTGACGAGTATTTTTATACTCATGCAGATGAGTGGCCTTTGTTCATCTTTAGCTAGTGGTCTGCAGTGGTTAATAAGTTACCTACTGCTTCATCAGTTTCACTGCTTGAGGATATTTATGTACGCTTTTTTTTTTTCTTCCCTAAGCTCAGATGAGATATAATTTACAGCTGGTAAGTTGGCTTCACTGAGACTTGCACCTGCTTATACCAGAGTCAAGATCAGTGCTTCATTTTTCAAAGATCTTGTTGGTCTGATAAGCAAGACTAGATGATTTGGCAGCTTCTAGATCATAACTGCTAAAACACTAGGCCTACACAGGGTCTGTACTCCAGAATTTTCTGTACATCACTTAAAAGTGTCTCGCAGTCTTCTTAGTAAGAAAGCAGAACTGAGAGGTTTGTCTGTCTCAGTCCAAATACCACAATCCCATACCACTAGTGAACAGTTCATAGCAGAAATTTGTCAGCTGTGTAATTGAAATTGCTCAGTATCTCCAAGAATGCAACCACATGCAAGATTAAAAGAAAAAGATAATACTCTGAGCTCTGTTTCTGAAAGTACATGTGGGGCATTTGACCAATACTGTGTACTATTTTCACAGATAAAATCACAGTCATTTTCTTGAGGCAGACAGCTTTGCTCCTTGATGTCAAGTAGAGCATAGATTGTGCATGTGCTGCAAAATAGTTCTCATGTTAGATTGATTTGAAATGCTTTTTTTTTTTAGGCTTATCCAGAATCAAATTACAGCCAAAGGGGTGAAGTACCTCAGTGAAGCTCTCAAGGAGAACACGACTATTCAAGAAATCTGGTAAAGGTCTCTTTGTCAAAGGCTCACTTTGTAAACTTTCTTTCCCTTTAAAAACCCTACTGGCCTTACTACTTCCCAGCCTAAAAAATTCAGAGCAAGTTTATGTGAGGCAGGGGTTGTAATTCAGCTCTGGATTTCAAACCGGGAAAAAGCCACTGCCACTGAAACATTTCCTTGTGTGTTCTGAATGTCAGACAGTTTTCCTGGTTCACATCTGTCTGTACCACTGATTTGCACAACGTGTGTGTTTGAAGAATCAGGGCCTGAATTTATAGACCAAGTTTTGCTTGTTGCTTTTATTTTTAAACTTCTGCACATGTTCATACTTTTCAGGACCTAAATGCCAAACAAGCAGGAGATGGTTACCTTTAATCAGCATTGCTAGTCTGGGTCACAGAATTTGTGCTTGGATTTTTTTTGGTCTGGGCTCCAAACATACTGAAAGTGCTAAGCTACAAGGGGATTAACTTTTTGTAGGATTTGTTTGTTTTAGATTAGGTGGGCATCACATAGTCCCACGTGTATATTTAAGGCAGAAAGCCAAATACCACATTCCTTCCCTCACCTCAGGGAGCTCAGGAGTCAATAGAATTGAGCTGGTTTTAGCACTGCTGCTTTATTATTGAACATGAAATTTATTTTTAAATATAAGTATTTGTTTTAGTGAAAGGACACTGAATTTTTGCTTAGAAAGACAATGACTCAGTGTCTGACTAGCATGTTCCCTGGAGATGTGGAAGAGGTACTTTTTTGAAAAGCCACTGTCAGCTTTCGTCTTACAGAAGAGACATCAATTCCCCCTTAGATCATTCTGAATCTTCAGACTGAAATCTGTCTTTTGATTCTGGCCTGAATGTTCAGAGGCGTTCATTAACCCAAGTAGTTTCATTTATCTGAATGGTTTAATGGCTTTCAACATTTCTCAGAGCAGCACTTAACCACGCTGCTCATTTTCAGGGGTGTAAGTATCAATGTAGATTATCTTTACATAGCCAGAATTGAAAATTTTGTTCTTGGTCATTTCACAATATTAATGCCTGAGTACTTCACTGAATTTTCTTCCCATGTTGTCATGGAAGACACAAGATGCTCTGGAGACTTTAAATGTCTTTAAACCAGCCCACTGCACAGTAAGAACCTTTGTCAGCTATGTGCTGCTCGCTGAGATGCAAACAGCTGGGTTTCCAATGCCGAGTTCAATTACTGGAGCTTACTTGTGTGTTCAGGTTTTATTTCTGAGGGAGAAACCTTGTTCTTTGGATGTGCAGTGGGAACAGCAGTGCTGTATCCTAACACCCATTCCCAGTTAAGAAGCATGCAGACCACGTGGCATTGCAAACCTCTGTACCAAAGCCGTGGAAAAATAGAAGATGGGCAACACTCACTGCCTTACTTTCACTCACATCCCTTTTGTTGTGTTCCTCCAGCTTGAACGGGAACCTGATAAGCCAAGAAGAGGCCAAGGCTTTTGAAAATGAAGAGCGGATCATTTGCTTTTGAATGAGGATTTCCCATTTTGCTGAGCTGGTGTTAACAGAGGTTACTCCTACACTTGGACTGCAAAGTTTATAAAGGCATAAATCTACAGTTGCTCGTGGCAGGAGAGAGATACACAATAAGCTGCCTTTTTATGAACACAGTGCACTCCCTCAGCTCCATCCCTTACCCTGCCTGTTATTCTTAATCCTTTTGGTGAGTGGGAAGTTGCCTGGATAAATAATTAACGTTTGTTTGGTGCTTTGAAGATGAAATGCAAAGTGTTAACAGACTAAATTCACTGGCAGGTGTATGCATTTTGATAACTGAGTCTAGATCTATTCTGTACAGTGATGTAAATAATCTCTTAACTTATTTATATACATAAATAAAGACAAGTATACATATGCAGGAAAGGGTGCAAGATGCACAAACTCCACCAGCTCTGAGTATTACCTCCCTCAGAACTGAAAATGAATATATACACAGCTTTACCAGAAATGGTATCTATAGTAGTTGCTTGGTGTCAGTGTTTTGAACATTAATTCCTTCTTCCCGCCTAGAAATTAGGTCCCTATTTCTCCACTGACTACAGGCAGCATCATAGACACTGCTTTTTTTTGCTGTTGTTGGGTTTTTTTGGATGGGTAGAAATGGATGCATCGAGCTCAAATTACTTTCAGTAATCTTTTTTTCCCATATCGAAGCCAATCCATTTTCGTTCATGCAACCAGAAGTCCTTCCTGCCATCCCTGTAAAACCATAACACAGGCAGTAAAACCACTTCTGCTTCAAATTTCCAGAGGGCTGCATATAATCAATTGCCTCCTGTTTCCACAGTGTTTGTTCTGGGGAGGGGGTCTGGAGAGAAATGTGAACAATTAATCAGCAGGCTGTTCATTGCCTTGGCTCCTGGCCTAGGCACCGTGCTGGTAGCACTACACCAACATCACGTTGCCCAGCATCAGTGGGGAGAAAGGACAATTGAAAATCAACTGTGTCAAGTAGAAATCCCTTCTCCCAGGAACAGGCGAGTACACAGGAGGACTGAGATGGGCTTGGAAAGCTTTTACTCTATGCTTGAATCAGTGGACAGAGCAAGGCAAGGGGCAATAGTAATAATAAGGACCAGCAAGAAAACATTATCCTCCCCCAAAATTATTACTGTTTAGGGAGTGTAACTTCAGAGGCTTTAAAAGAAACCAGTTAGAAAAGGAGTGGGGTATTTGATTATTTTTTGTGGGAGCTTTATAAACTCAAACTCTACCCCACAGTGTAGGGGGTGGAGTTTGAGTTTATAAACCTAAAATGGAAAAGTGTGAGCCATTTTCCTTCCTTCCCCCGTATTATCACCCCCCGCACCCCAAATTCTGAGAAACAATTCTCCAGCTGCTGACTAACCCACAAAGCCTTTCTAGGTTGGAAGAAGATCTCCAGTTAAAATGCCAAACCAATGAACCCTCACCTCCTCATCTCTTATATCTGCCCCTTGAAGCAAAGAAAATCCTTGCTTTGCAGGTCAGAGCTTCTCCATTTCCTATGTGGTAGCAAACCTTTCCCAGCCTTCAATTCCGTCTACTCCCTTCAGCTACCTAACACATTTTAAAATACTCATAGGGCTTCTCACAAAACCTGCAGTTACAAAGGAAATAAAGGGGGAAAAAACCAACTTAGGTATTTTTCAGTGGCTTTTCCTCTGTGCCTGTGGTATCAACACTGATTTTTCACAGGGAGACAGATGAGGTTTTTCAACCGTGCCAGAGGGAACTCAGCTAACTTGAATGATTTCTGCACCTGAGCCATTTGTTTACTGAAGCAAAAGGGCACACACTTACAGATGAGCTGGATTTCAATTGCCAAAACATCTGCCAAAGCAAAGCCTTTAAAGACTTCTCGGTGACTTTAACAAATCAGAGACTCGTGCACCCTGTCAAAGTGTGTTTTGCCAGCCTACTCTGATGGAAGGGAGAAGGTGTAAAGGAAGGGCCTTCATCAGAGGTGTAATTTGCCTGTGTTTGAGGAAGTGTGCTCCTACTTTGCTCTAATCACAGAATTATTTGTTCATTTACCAGGTAGAAAATACGTTTAAAACTGTAGTTCCTGTCCTCATTTCACTAGTTGACTAAAACAGCTCCCCCCAAGCTTACCAGTGCAGTCACATCTGCCCCCTTTTTGGGCTTAGAGCAGCCTTTGGCATTGTTTGTAGTGACAAGCTCAGCTCTGTTGCAAATCTTGCTCCATACCTGGTTACAAGCCTGGGCATCCAGGGGGTGTTTTCAGGGACAGCAGCATTTACAGGCCTGCAGCAGCATTTACAGGGCTGCAGCAGCTAAATGCAGCCTCAGGGTAAGTGATGGCAGGATCAAGCCCAGCTCCACAGGGTTTGGCACTGAACAAGATTACAGTGCCAAACAGAGCCAGTCACAGCCACTCCTTCCAGAGGTGGTTTTGGGCAGCAAACACTTGTTTGGACTGGGCTGAAGGTCTGAGCACAGCTCACTCTGGGCTTGACAAAACCAAGGGATTTCATAGCATCCTGCTCCCAGCTCACCCAGAGCAGCAGCTCTGCTCCCACAGCTCTGGGAGTCGTGCTGGGTAAACTGGTTGCTGCTCTGGGAGCAGCCGGACATCCCTTGTTTATCTACACAGCATTTCTGGCTGAAGCTCTTCCTAGTCTTACCAGCCTCTTTGTAAGGGGCATTGGAGCAACACTTCTGCAGCTTGCAGTGAGAGCCTTGTTTACTCAGACACAACTGTAACTTTTTTAAGACTTGTTTGTAATTTGCTGAAGCCTTCTCTGTACACTGCGTCATGTTTTTCCACTCATCCACTGTGATAATAAACAGCTTTTTAAAGAACAAGCTGCCTGCAAGTGCTCGGGCTTTGCTGAAGCCCTGTCAAACAGATGCTTGGCTGGATCAAGATGGGAGAGTGACACCCCAATTAATTCTGGCTACAGATAGAGGAGTTGCCGCAGCTGGAGAAGGCCTTTCACAGCTGCCACTGCCCATGAGGGGCCCTTCCAGCAGCAGGTGCCAATCCAGTTAGGGGCGGCGAGGGAAAGCACAGTGGTGCCTCAGGGATGTGCTGCAGCCATGCTGTGCCCTGCAGTCCTCCCACCACACCGACTGCAGGAGCTCGTTGCATTTCCACCTGCTGCTGCTGGGGGCAAAGACTTGCTGGCTTGAGGTGTTACTACTTGTGTTTGGCTGGTGCAAGCTGAGTGTGTTTACTGGTGCCAGATGACACAGCAGCCCTCAAGGAAGCCCTGCCATGACACAGTGCAGTCCTGCTCTAGTCACACACTGCTGGTCCTCAGGAAAAGGTGTTTGTCTGAGCCTGGTGTCACACGTGTCTCCAGGTGCCAGGCTGCAGTTTATGACTTCCAGGGTGGACAAGCAAGGCCACACAGCCTTTGCTCTTCAACCACAGCCAGTGCAGGATCTCAATCCCACCATCCCATGCCGAGGGAGCAGTACTGATGCTGAAAGAAAGCAAGACACCCATGCCTGCTTTTCTGTGCCTTCATTCTCCTCCCTTACCTTGCTTCAGCAGACAAAAACAGGAGCTCACCACAAAGCTGTACAAATGGCTGCAGTCAGGCTGCATCAGAGCCAGGTGAACAGCAGTGAGGGATGGGTTTGCCTTGAGGAAGGAGAGGTCACTGCAGAAACCTGTCGGGCACAAAAAAGCTGCAGCTGTACACAAAAACCTGAACTGCTGCTTTAGTAGGTAGAAACAAAACAGCAGGATTGTGCTAGATGAAAATGAAGGCCAGGCTGGGAGCTGCCAGCTGCGCTCAAGGACTCCAAATTTACTCACAGGAGGAGGTTTCTCCTTGCTTGCTGGAGGTTCTCAGTTGCTCTGTGGGATAGGTCAGCCTTCTAAAAACACAGCAGAGCAACTGGGGCAAGTCCTTCCTCACTTGCTGGGGTGGGAACAAAAGGTAAGAGGATGCAGGGAGTGCCACAGGTGCTAGGAGAGCCCCTCTTTCATCCTGGGAAATTGTTGATTGGATCCCCTGTGAATCTCGACAGGGCTGAGGTCAGCCAGTATTCATTCTCCACTCCTAAAGGTAAATGAGAGCTGATGGCACAAGCTGCAGACGTTTGAAATAGCTGCCTACAGGTTCATAGGGGGACGTGAAAACAGGGATGATACTTCAGAGAAAACAGCAGCTTCAGCTTCAGGAGCATCAAGGCATGAGAGGTCACAGCAGGTGGGTTAAGGAATAAAAACTGGTCTTACTCAGCCAGAGGCAAAAACTACAGTCATTGCTTTATCCTGGGAAAGCAGGAAATGTCCTTTGCCTTTTGCAGACAGGGAGTCTGGGTGATGCACTGGAAAACAGCAGGTTTTGGGCAGTGCTGATGCCACCTCACCCACTCGATGTCAGCACCTGCAGGGCTCAAGCACCCCGTTAGGGTGGGGATCCATAAATTCCTGCCACACACGGGGCCTGCAGCTGCTGCTGGCACCAGGGCTGCTGGCAGGGGTCTCCCTGCAGTCCCAAGAGGCTGCCCATGGTGCGGTGCTGGTCTGAGAACGGTGCCAAGCTTGCCCATCCCAGCGCCCACACAGGCGGCTGGCTCAGGGGACACGGCTGAAGGGACATTTCCAACACCGCGGCCAGTGGCTGTGCCCGACAGCAAACCAGCCCTGGTGCAGAACTGTCCCCCTAGCTCCCCCGGGGCGGCTCCAGCTCCAGCAAACCCCTTGCAGACAACTAAACTCTGCCCAGCCCCTCCTGTCTGGGGATTCCCCTTACACACTGACGGCAGCAACTTAATGATCTGAAGCCGGGAGACTCGGACCTCAGAGACTGGAGCCAATGAAGCCGTCAAGCTTTCATGCTCCCATTACCTGCCAGACACTTTAATCCCGAGTTCAGCAGCTGTTAATCCTGGCCCGGGTGGCTCGTGAGGAGGAAAGCCGCTCCCCGGACAAGGGGCCGGGCCGGCGGGGGCGCGGCTGAGGCCCGCAGCCGGGCGGGAACAGCCCACGGGGGTCACGGCGCTCGGTGACAGCGCCCGGCGGGCTCGGGGCGGGCCTGGCAGCTTCCTCTGCCTTCTGCTCGGAAACAGCCAGCAGGGAAGGGAGGGGGGAGGTTCTGTTAAAATGTAAACGCACGTTCAAACAAAGCAATCTGTAAACAGGAAGGAACGAAAGTAGGGCAGAAGCTCGGCGCAAAATATGGCTGCGGAGATAACGGGCCAAACGCGGGGAGGCACAGAGCACCTGCGGCTGCCGAGGCTGTGTCCCTGCGCCTCAGGTCTGCCTCCTCTGCGCTCTTGCCCTTACGAGCCGTGAGTCATCTTGCGTCAGCTGAGGATGGGCTTTATGCAATTATTTATGTCAAACCCTCCTCCCTGCCACCATGCAGCCCTGATCTCATCCCCCTCAGAAAACACGCTTTATTACATGAGGGCTGGAAAACTCCATCTCACTTGGCTTTTGCTGAGGCTCCTTGTTTCCCAGTGGCTGGCTGGCAAGGAGACGGCAGGAATGAGCTGCACAGCACCTCACAGGCAGCGTGCTCTACGGCCTTGTTCTGCTTTTTGGACACCCGGCAGCCCTCTCCCTGCAGGGTGGGATGGAGCTGGGAGCCTCCTCTACTGAACAAACATGCTGGGGGATGTTTGCAGACAGCAGCAGGCTCCAGCCCGCATCCCCCCGGGCACAGACATTGTTCAGGTGTTGTAGCCTCAGAAGGAGAACGAGATCTTACAGGGCACTCAAAAGCCAGGGGAGGGAGTTCCCTGTTCAGCTCCTGCTGCTGCAGGGGACTCTTCCCACCTTCTTGTTGTCTTTGCTGCAGGCTGTGTGTTGTTTCCCTCTTTCTGCACAGCATCCAGAAGTGGACATGCACCACTGGCTGTACCAAACAACAGCGTGTGGTAGGGCCAGACACAAACACACACGTGTACAACATCACCTACTGCTGACAGTTCCCAGGAACACCCTGGGGCCAGCACAGCATCCCAGATCCTACAAAACTACCAAGTTGGGGCAGAGGTAGCATGTCCCTTGTCCCAACCATAAGGGAGGAAGGTAGGATGTGATACCAACAGATGTCACTAATTTAAATTTCATGCATGAAATCCTGTACCTACTGAACTGGAATGACTTCCAGCAGATTTTTCTGATTCAAAGCCAAACTCGGCTCTAACCGGTTATCAATTGCTTCCATAACACAGCTCAAGACTGAGGAGGAAAATACAGAAATAACCAGCAGTTAAGGAATTCCAGAAGGCGACTGGGAGGAGCGGCTGGGGAAGTGGGGAGGGGTGGTGGAAAATAAGTTACTCTGACAAATGATAGTAACATGTTCCTCAGTTATTACATCCAACTGTTTCTGGGTGCAGACTTGAATAATTCATGCATTAGAACTATCATCTCCCACAGAGAGAATTGTGATGGTCCAGTTGTCACTGTGCTTTAGCAATGGGTTCAGCTACGCTCAGCCACGCCAAAAGGCTTATCTCAAAAATGGAGCAAGCAAGGACGGACACACAGCTGTGGGGGAACCTGTGCCATAAATCCGTGCATCACATTCCATCAGCAGGTATTACCGGCCTGCACAAGTCCCCCTGGCTGGGAGCAGCACCAAAGGAGCATCTCCTGCCTGGAGACTGAACTCCTTTCATTTTCCCTGACATCCTCCACATAATTTCGGTGAAATGCACTTGGATTTACCCAGAGCACCCACAGTTCCACTCCCAACTGGTGTAGGGGGAGAGGTGTAAAATCACGCCTTCCCCGCAGCAGACTTACCCTGTACACTATCCAAAACCACACGGCTCATCTGTGCTCCTGTCCTCATCTCACTTTACATTCAGCACAAGAGCTGCAGCTCCCCAGCTGCTCCCAGGCCAGGCAGGAAGGTTTGGAGTCGTAACACAGCCAGCCAGATCTCTCACATGCACACCTACCTGCTGCAGGTGACCTGACTTGCAGAGCTGCAGCCACTGCCCCAGGAGGAAGTTTCCAGGCAGTCGGTCTGATCTGTCCGTGCCGGGATGCTTCACTGGAGAACAGTTTAACATCCTCAGTGGCTCTGGGCAGAAATTCCCCCCTCCAGCAACATGTCTCTGCAGGAGCCTGTGATAGTAGCCTCCTTCCAGCCGTTTAGGGACAGATGAGAGTGCTGGTAACCACTGGGGACAAAGAAATCCATACACTGCCCAGCCACAGGTATGCTGTCAGTGAATCAGTTTTAAAGAAGCAACCATGAAGTGTTTGAGGAGGAAGCTAAAGTGGTATTTGGGTTTAAGGAAACTGAAGGAAAGAGCAGTTACTGGGTTACTTTGATCCTCTGATGAAGGTTCCCAGACTCAAGATGGTGAGAATGGACTTTGCTACCATCTTCACCCCATATTCTTTTTTTTTTTTTTTTTTTTTTCTTTTCTTTTGAAACCACCCATGAGTTTCCCTACCTCCTGACCTGGCAGCTCTAATTTATGCTAACCTTGAAGGCCATCATGTCTGCTGAAGATCTACAGAGGATGCATTAACCAGAGATATCCCACGTCCAGCCTCCAGCCACCCCCACAAAACAGCAGCTACCTCAGCTCTTTTCTGATGAGACCTTCCCTGGCAGACAGATGCAAGCTTGTCACATCACTGCTTGAGGGACAGGTGAAGAGTGAGAGCGGCTCAGAGGGGCCAGAGGCTGGCCCAGAGGGTTGCACTCCCACCTACAGGACTGCAGATAGGTGAGATGTCAAGCTGCTTTTCCGGCTGCAACTCTAAAGCATGTACTGCTTTTCCTTCCTCTGCTCCAGCTCAGACTGCAGCACATACAGAATTCTGTCCCACAGCATTGCCTCTTTGATCAATACTTAAAAAATAACCTGGAAGTGTGAGGAAAACTGTGCTTCAAAAGATTTATTACATATATTTGTACATATTTTACATGAATGGAATGTTAAACATACAACCTAAAAATCAATAAAAAAATATTTTCATTCGTGATTATGTACTGGCAAACCACTGAAAAGAGTACCTTAGAACAACTTAAGTCAACTTGCAATCACACTGCTCAATTAAAAAAAAAAAAAAGAAAAAAAAAAACCAAAACAAACAAATGTTTTACATTTACATTAGACATTGCAAATTACATTCCGATTTCTGCTCCGGGTAATGAAAGAAGGTATCTTGTCCATTACCACTGCACCTACAGGTGGCATTTCAGAAGCTAGCATGGATTTCCTTCTAACTCACTGTGGGCAAGGTTAGCTCTGTAGGAAGAGGCATATAAAAAAAGGGAGTACACACTCTGCTCCCTACCAGCAGGTATCTGCCAAAGGGTAGGAAGAGCCAGGATGAGATTTGTAATCAAGGGATAAAGGTTAACGCTGGATCACCACTCATTCAGTGCCACACTGCAGCTCTTAAAATTTGTTACAAGTAGTTTTTACATAGTTCATTAAAGCATCCCCTCTGCAGCTAAGCCACCTCCCTTCTTCCTTGAAAGTTACAGTGCTTTGGCAATATCAGCCAGGGGAGAATTCTTCACTATATGGTAACGAATATTCCAGCTTCATCTGAATATATACAAGAGCACAGAATCAAGCTTTGATGTTTCTTCCTCTTAGAACTTCACACCTTGAGAGCTTGTGACCAGTCATGTTGAGAAGTGTTTACTATGAAATACAACATATCAGCAGTAAAAGGGACAGATGTAAAGGAAAACAAGAGGAACAGGATTCAGCAACAGATTATGTTCTTGCAACGTCGGGTTACTTACACTTGAAACTCTGCCAAATCGAGCAAATCCTATTTATTGTTGCAAAATCTTTGCCAAAGCACACCCAAGGGCAAAAGTCTCTCAAACAAACACATATAGATTAAAAGCTGCCAGAAAGATCAGTGAGTGGGCTGGCTGCCTTCTACTTCTTGTACACTGGCAACTTATTAGATCCAAAACAGAACCAAGGCCAGCCTTTTTCAGGTGCAGGATATTCCTATGGTGGTTAACCTGAGCAAGTCTTCAACATCTAATAATGCCCCACAGTGAGGTCATTTTACAGCTTATCCCATCATCAGCTCTGATGTACTAATTGAGACATGACTTTACAAAACACAGGCAGCTTGGGAAGCCAGCCTACAATTGTGGAGTAAGATAACCAAATGTAATTTGAGAGTATGGACTGGGTTGGGTTTTTTAACCCCCAACAGGCTAAGACATCTCCCACTTGATTTTTAGAAGCAGGTTAACTTGTGTGGAGAAACAGAAACATCACAAATTTTCCATTCAGGAAACAAATCCTGGACCATGGCTCTGTTGTGAATTTCTCGCACAGAGTCTTTTGAATAACAAAAAGTTAAGTGGTAGGAGCTGCATGAAAGAAAACCCGTGACAAGCCTTCTCTTACAGTTACAACCTCTTACATCACTCCTGCTGATGCCAATGGAAAGCCTATTCATATGGGAATACGGCCTAACATATATCTCATCTTTAGCTAGGCAGAGAAGAAATTGATACTAAAATGACTTTTATAAGCTAGAAAGGGTGGAAAGTGAATCATTAAATATAGCACTCATCAAAAAAAGAGATAATTCTTCACTGGCAAAGGTGAGCTGGAAGATCCCATGGTAGCACTTGTGCACTCCCAGGTGTGTGGTAGTCTCTCGGCAGGAAACTCCCAAGTGCACAGCAGAATTAGTACCAAATTTGCACACAAATACTGTTTCAATATAGGAAAGTGGCGAAAAGCCACAGAAATTCAGAGAGATCACTGCCTCTATCAAAACCAACATGTTTTGCCACCATTTACAAAGAGAGTAATAGTAACACTCAAGTGCCAAGTTCCTTGCTTTTGGTGGAACATGGAAGAAATGGCACAATTTTCTAAAGCCCTCACATAAAAAAGGCAGTGCACTAAAAATGTTCTTAAGCACATGTCACGTATTAGACATACCCCTCCAGAAACACCAAAGATCCATATTTCTGAATAAAAATGATCTTTCCCATATTTGCTGAGATTTCAGTCTCCTGGGAGTCTGTTTTACCAGCTCTCCAGCCTTTCAGCAAGGCTTAATTAAAAACCCAGTGTTCCTAAAATTAAGACGTAGGATAAGATAATCTTGAGATTCAGTCATAAACCTCCCTTTACATCATAAGGGGGGAAGCAGGGAAAAAACCAAGGTCACAAGTATCCACCCACACTTTTGTACATCACCTACATGTTTTCCATTCCAAATTACCCCAGTACACTTACCCTTGATTATGACAACTAACTTGACTACAAGTAATATAAGACCATCTGTTTTTGGCTTTATCCCTCCCAAAAATAAAATACCAATAATTTATGGTGTGCTTTGTATTTTTGCTTTTACATCCCACTCAACTCATTGCTGAATGTATACGCTGAAAGAAAATGAGCTACCTCCCTCCAAAGTGAAGCATTTACTTCACTTTGACTTATAAGTGACTTATAAGAGCCAGGACAAAAGGGTGTCCTGTGCTGACAGCAGTTCTGACTCCCTTGTTATTGTACAGGGTATGGTTATATACAATCCAACTCGCAGCCACCTCCACTATGAACTTCAAAACACACATGAGTTGCTACTGAAGAGACATGGGTATGCTACAAGTTCAGAAAAATCACACATTTCAAGACAGTGTCAAATCTACTCTTCCCCTGCTGGCAAGCAGCATGTTTATGGCAGACCTGAGTATGGGAATTATTTCACACCCTTACATACTTAGGGAAGATATAGGCCAGATGACAGAAAATACTCTGAAACAGCACAGAATTGGCAATCTCAAGATATTTACAGGCAAAGAAGCATATCGCACCAAAATTGAAGTTATTGCTTCTTGTGGACAAGTGTGGTGTTCCTTGTTTGAGACACAGGACTTGTTTGGTGTTTATTTTTCCCTTCTGAAGCACAGTGAGTTGACACCCCTGTGAGGATATTTTCAAAATGAAGGTGTTGTCTGTGACTGGAGCTGTGCCTACAGCATGGTCATCACCAGCTGATGGTGACAGAAAGCTTACCTAGGTGAGTTTCCACAGGTGTTTTCAAACCCAAGCATCACTCTCATGTTTCCAGGGTCATTCCAGGCTTGGTCTACGTTACAGGTATACAAAAAACCTCCCATAGTCTTTCAGAAGAGATTTATGGATCAAGAACATCAAACTAAGGCTGACCTTATATCAGTTCCTCAAATAATCCAAGGAATTGCTGCTCTACTGTGCTGATGGAAGCAGTGATGGACACTTGCCTGCAAAAGCATCACCAGTGTAATGACTTAGTGACCTGCTTTTCCAACGCTGTTCCTAAACGTGAGACAACAGTCCTAACTGCTGGGTCTTTAAATCAGCTACTTCCATCTGAACACAGAAAATGATGGGTTTTAAGAAAACAGTAAGTGAACTAGAAGTATGAACTACCAAAACTGAGCTCAAGTTGTAAACAGATTTATGTTTGTTGTTTACCTACTTAACCCTCAAGCCAAAGACTATCTATAACCTCAGAGCACAGGACATCAAAACACCAACCTACCCCCTCTTACATGACTACAGGTGAGTTTCTGTAGGCATGAAGCCAACAGCAAACATTAAATCAATGCAAATGGAAATATTTTACTTTCAGAAGATATCAGGAGTTTAAAACATTGGGAAAATGGGCCTGCAGGCAACACCACTATTTGAGTATTACAGGTGCAGTAATTCTTCATCCCCTCCCTCCCTCCCCCAAGATAATACAAGGCAACACAAATATTCTCATTGAAAAAGGACTCTGTACAGGGAATGACTGTACATTTGCTGTGACTACAGAATCAAACGTGTGACAAACTTATTCTGCTCCCACTGAAAAAGAGAACTCAACAGGGCCCCCATAGCTTACAGGTTCAGCTAAAACCAGTGATGCAAGCCCAAAAGTGTAGAAACTGCACTGGCAATTACAACAATTATCTAGTTTGGACTCCTTTAGATTTGCAGCGTAACAAAGGCATTTTACAGAGCAACATTCAAGAGAAAATGTTATCCAGGGAAAAACTGCTCTTTAAACAAGACGGGAGAGTTTAGGAACATGCACTGCACTTGTTCTCCAGATAGCAGCAGTTGCTCCTGTTCTTTGCCCTTTCTGATATAAATAACAGCAGCAACAGAGAGAAATGTGTACTGAAACAAACAAACAAACAAAAAACAAAGCCCCCAAAAAAAAGAAAAAAAAAAAAAAAAGAAAACCAAACAAAAATAACCAAAGACAAGACCAGAATTATTTATGTACAAGACAAACATTTGCAGTGTTGTGCAACTTATTTTAAGTATTGAAACTCACTAAGAATACTGTTGCTAATAAATATTCATAAACTCTTCCCTGTGTTGTAAAATTCAGAAACTACTACAATTAATTCTCGATATGAAAAGTATGCCTCTCAACCCTGATATCTTTTCCAGTTTATTGGCTCTTTTAAAAAAAAAAAAAAATAATTAACTGTGATACTTTTTGGGAACTAATACATATCCACAGTTTTACTCAGTGTACCCACCCAGAGACATCCTGTGTTCCTGTGTTTTGTGGAGCTCTGGTATACCAATATATTACAGTAAAATACTAATAAATTAAACAAATGCAGATGCACTAAAAAAAAAAAAAAAAAAAAAAAAAAAAAAAAAAAAAAAAAAGGGAAAAAAGAAAGAACCCAAACTAAATGAAAACCCACACTGTCAAATGCTGGTCTCCACACGAAGACACCAAGGGTTTAGATGCAAAGTACTACAGATCCTGCCACCAAAAAAACCATTCAAACAAGGAAACAAACTTGTGCATGTTCGAAAAATAAACACAAATCCCACCTCAATGTTCTCTCGCCCATGCCTATAAAAACTTCTCCCTGTGCCCACATTTGTAGTTATTCATTCACACCTCAGGAGGCACCCTGGAGATGAGAGTAGTACAACAAAATAATTACCTGAAACATCTTTAAAAAAATACCCGT
Organism: Sylvia atricapilla; assembly: GCF_009819655.1. Lineage (NCBI taxonomy): Eukaryota > Metazoa > Chordata > Aves > Passeriformes > Sylviidae > Sylvia > Sylvia atricapilla. The sequence goes on from NC_089140.1 coordinate 42,636,514, forward strand.
TAAACAAATTACCTTAACTGGCAGCACTTAAAATTGGTAATTCTTTTCTTTTTCCTATTTTAAAAAAAGTTGCATAGCTGTAAGATTTTGCTTTGCTGCATTTCTTTCTGTAGTTTTGACTCACAAGCAGTAAAAGAGATGTTTTAGTTACTTAAATAGCAATACAGTGTGCAGATTTCAACAATCTCCATAGCTTGATCAATATAAATTAGTTACCTGTCTTGGTTTTACTCTTTGGACTGCATTGTGACAAAGGTTTAGTTACAAAACTCTGAAATTCCTACGCGGAGCGGTTTATGTTTTCTGTTCTTGAAAAAAGTGAAGAACGTAAAATAGGGTGTGAATTCAGTAAATTAAGGTCACACTGTTAAGATTTTATTTAGTTTGCCATTAACTGTTCTTCAGCCAACGAGAAGGTGAAAACGTTCCCACTCAAATCTGGGGCCGTCCCCCTGCGAGGGTCTCAGACAGCAGGTATCGAACGTCTCCGCTTCCACTGGAGGCAGTAGGAAACATGTCCAATAACTCGCTTCTTCACAGAACCAGAAGTTAGGCTGAAACTAGGAACTTTGGCCTTCGATACAAAATAGTGTCAGTAATGTCTCTGGGGAGTCGATTGTTACAGGATGTGCAGCATTTTCAAAATCCCTGTGTGTCCTTTGCATGAGTGTTTGGTATACTGAGCACTACTGGCAAGTAACAGTGTCTGCAATGCTTTCTCTGTGTTGCTGTCCATCTTTGCCTTTTTCAGCCACAAAGAACTAAGTCTCAAGCCAGGCACGCTGTGTTCAGCAAGGGAACCTCACATCTCCTATGTTTTCTGATCAGTGGAAGCAGCTGTTGGAAAAGCAGAAGACAAAATAAGATCATTTTAGTACAGAAACCACCCAAGCAGCATGAGCACGACCACTGAGTTTTTCTTCCCCTTTTTTCCTGAGCCCCCAGTTATCACCATCTCTGCTGTGGAAAAAGCAAATAGAATTTAACATGAGGCTGGACAGCCATGAGCATGTACAGAGACAGACATGCAGCCTTCTGCCACACCCAGAGATTGGGAGCAATATAGGAAATGTGTTTGTTTATGAATTTTGCCTAACACCGCCCTGAGGTTAAAACAATTATCTCTGTAGCAGGGCATTTTCCTTGTGGTTTTCTTTACTACCCCTACAACACAGACACATGAAACAAATGCACAAATAAATGCTAGTCATGAGTACTCCAGACATTTTCTTTTAATTTCCCTCACAACAAAACCAAACTCTCAGCTACCAGACAGAATTTCAGGTGTCTCTATTTCTCTAAGAATTATGATGATTGTTGGTGTGCTTCATAAGGCTTAGGGGCAATTGTTTAATGTAAGATAAAACTGCTGACTTAGTCAACTAAAGAATAAAACTATCCTTTAAACTTTTAACACAGGTTGCAGATCTGCAATCATTAACACAACATAAGCTGGAAAAATGTGAACTTCTGTGAGATGGGATGGATAGAAACACATCAACATTTTTTATTTATTTCTATCCTTTAAACATTCTGGAATGCATTAACATTAAAGTAGTTTTGAAAATACCTAGCTTCAACCTTTTCATATAATTCCAAAGGCCTTCTGTCAGAAATACATGCCAGTACTCATGGAACAATCCAAAATAACACAGTTTTTGTGCAATTATTTAAATTTTGTTTCATTTCTATGGAAAAGTACTCTTAGAAAGTTAATGCTAAAGGTTTCTTGACACTGAATTGCCACTTTCCAGTACTAAAACTGGAAAGACCATGCCATGCAAGGACGTAGAAATCTTTAGCCTATATTGCAATATACATCAATCCTTACTGATTAATACTGTAGTTCTGACACAGAGTAGCAAATTCACAATTGAAAAGAAACAGTACAGTTATTTCAGATAATCAAGATATTTATTGTTAGAACATAAACAAACATTACCTAAAAATATGAATCTTGTCTTAATCTGATGGATGCTCAGGGCAAGATCTATTTACTTCAAACCATTCGTCTATGCAGCTGTTGGATACAAGACAAAAAATGAAAACAACTGACATGAATGCCAGTAACATTTAGCCGTAGGATATGAATATAAATTGGCTTCTCAATTTCAATAACTTCTAGAATTTTATATTATACAAAGAAGTATATGCATATACACGCATCACTGGAAAAATTAATAACCCCAAACCACTGTAATATTTGTATTAAACACTGTTGAAAACCTAAATTTCTTAAGTGTTAAAATTTTCAAAGGAAGCATTTTACAAATTACAGATTTTATACAGGCTAATTCACTATTAACATTATCATCTTGCTTATATCATTAATTGACATTTTACTTTCTGTAAAGTACAGACACTTATAAAAGAATATGAAACAGGTTAAAAAAGCACCACTCCTTCTCCCTGCCCAACTCTATTAGCATTTGACAAAACTTAACCCCACATGACTTAAGCTCCACAGCCATGATACACATTCCTTCCCCATCCAGGTGATTTTCCAAGAATGAGAAGCTTGTAGTAGGGAAAATCAACTTCAAATACATTTGGTAGAGATGCAGAAAGATGTAATTTAAAAAACATCTTTAAGGTTGCTACTGCTGTTTCTTTGTTGGTATTAAGTGCAAAAAGCAACTAAGTTTAAGCACTTCTTTAAGCACCCTTTAAGAGTCACCCCATAAATGCTTCCTCCTGAAATTTTATATCCATCCTAAGGAATACTTGCCCTTTATGATATATGCAGAGGCAAGGCAGCCGTGCTATAGTATCTCCTTGCTGCAGGTCTTCCAGGCATATTGCACACTCCCCAGCATCTTTACTCAGCACATCCTCTGAGGAAAGAGCCCAAAGTGAAATGGTTAAGAATCAGACTACTACAAGCAAAATGTACTTCATCACGGACAGCTACAGAAGAAGGTTTGTTTTGTCCTGCAGAAAGATAAGGATCAGTGACACACCAGCTGACTGAAGAATCATGATGAGAACCCATGCTCAGTCTTCAACATGAAGGTTAAGTTCAAGCCTCAACATACCATTTCTCTGACAAGGTACTGTAGGTAAGTAACTAGGTAAAGGTTTTCCTAGCTTCTAAACACTTAGCCTATTATTTGATTTTTCTACTCTCCTACTCTGTATCTCTCTTCTTTACATCTGGCCTTCTTTGACCAGCCTTGCTGGTAACTCGTATTTCACACCTTCAACATCTTCTCACCATGCCAGCATGTTCTACATCACATCCACCTTTTTCTCAGTGTAAAGAAACTGTTAACTGTAGGAATGTGAGATTTCCATGAAGTAAAGATCACTGCTGTATGGCTTCAATGACTCCCAGAGACACTGAATTTTTTGCAGTATTACCAAGTCCCGGAACAAAGGAAGAAAAAGTAAATTACTAGGAATGCAAAGGAGTTGGCTTTCACTAAGAAGTTTCTGGGAAAACATATTATTTTTAATAAAAACCTTCTCTCTTGATCACTTCTCTTAGCCAGAATGTGGGATGTAAAATTCAGTCTTAACACGAAGCAAAACAGAAGATCACATAAGGCCCTGTCTGCCAGATGCAGATTAGAAGTCCCAGTTAGACACAACCTCACACAGTCTAAAGGGCACTCCCAACAAGAGACCACGTAGCAACTATACCAGCAGATCAGAAAGGCACACACTTGGCACAAAATAAAGTCCACATGTTCAAGTTTCCACGGTTTCATGAGAAAAGCTTCCCCTTCTTTGCATAAAGGTACCTCATGTGGTTGCTTATGGAGAGTAGCTTTTGCAGCTATGTCTGAGACACCAGCAGGTCTATGCTGTTCTCTCCTGTGGCTTCATCACCATTGGCATTCCAAACACAGAGAATGACAGACAACTAGAAAGCTACCAAGGCAGCAAGAAAGTAAAAGGAAATTAGGTCTACATTGTTTCCATTAAATGACAGCCAGCTGTCTTGAAGGTGCTTGGGTTTCTAAAGCAGTGCTTATTTCAGTCTCCACTATATTCACTGGTTAGGCTAATATAATGCCGTATGTGTAACACCTTCATGGAGATGTGAAAAATATCTAGCAGAAATTGAACTATTACAAAGAAAAATATTCAAAACAAAATAATAAACAATATACATCCACCACAAAAAAGAACATTTTAAAATTTAAACTCCAATCAGAGTTTATCAACTCAGTAAACTTCAATCAGAAGCTGTAAGCTTCTCAGAACATTAGAGATACTGAGGAGACAAGGTAATTTAAAACAATACAAAAGATTTCAAGAACTCTTACCTGTCAACTTGCCCAGAAGAGGGTGCTAAGGATAAATACTTCCTTGAGGTTGGATTTTGGTATTTGGTTGTTTGGGTTTTTGTTGGTTTTTTTTTTAATACAAAAGTATTCTAATATCTGACACCAGTAGGCAAACTCTCCAGACACTGTCCAGCTACAGAGATATCAATCTGTGTCTGACCCTGTCAGACTTCATCCTCCTGGACCACCTCTTTGCACAACTTTACAAGAACTCCTGTGAGCAGTTCTCTTCTCACAGTTAGGCTGTAGGAAGCATCATCATCAATAATTCAAGCATGTATCATACACACAGAGTATACTCAATAAAAGTAACTTTTTCCACAGAGTCCCTTTATCAGATCAGCAGCTTCTACCCAAACCAAAATGGGACTAAGATATCTCTAGTGAATTAAATCCCACATCTCACTCCCTCAAGCACTCTTGAGAGGGGAGCATTTAGTCAAGCTTTGATAACAGAAATTAAAAAGCTGTCTGATAAAAATACAGTTTATAAAAGAATGCATTCATGTGAACAGCTTTCCCATCGTTCTCTATTGTACATGTCTGGCTTATCCTGCACTCCCCAGACTGCATAATGCTTGGGTCTGAACTCCCACTGAGCAATTTAGCAAGGTTCTGCACCTTTTGGCTAACATTAGGGCATGACGCCAATTTAAACAGTTGTATCTCCCACCAGCCCTGGCGTAAGTGTCTGACACTCCTTTATTTTCCCTCCAGTATTCCTGCACTGTCCCTCTTGCCAGCACTGGCCCTACTGCACAAGTCCCTGGCAAACAGCTTGCTGCCCTCCCTGGCTTCACCCCAGGCTTCCCAACTGGCCTGAGCCACCAGGCACACACTGGGCTTTGGCCAGCCATGCCAGAGGGAGCTGGTGGGAATGACGGCTGGCACAGACTGCACCTCAGGAACAGGGAGCAGCTCTGCCACCCCTGCAGGAGACCTTCGGTTCACAGGACTCAATGCTCCTCTTCCTCTGAAATAATGAGGAATCAGCATTCCCTACTTGTGTAAACCTCATGAATCCTACCTAAGGCTCTTGTGCATAAATACTGAAGGTATGAGTACAAAAAAACAACTGCTGTAAATGCCCATGTGTAACTTGCACGTTAACATACTTCATACCCATATAATTAAGCTCATAATTAATTACACCCATAGAGCAATGACAGCAAAACCAATCCTTCACGGACTTATGACACCTTGGATCTGACTACCTTTTGACCATTTTAGTGATTCAGATCATCAATCTCAGACAAAGAAAAAGGAGTGAATAATCCTGTTAGACCTGGATCCGGTCAGATTTTGTTCTGTGTTTGTTTTATCCAGCAGTTTCCTTCAACAACATTGGCTGTATCAGATGGAAGTCAGTTTAAGAGCCATTTAACAATGACTTTTAAACATATTTCTTACAGAAAAATCTGTATGCAATTTTGCACAGAACCACTGTAGTCAAGAGGTTTTGTTTTCTTTTCCTGCAGCAGAGTGATTCAGCAGATAGATTTTATTTTATAATTTTTCCCTTTAAAAAACCCAAACAAACAAACAACAAAACATATAAACCAAAAGAAAGAGTAGAGCAGCTTAAAACTTTATCAATGCTACGATTAAAACATTTGTATCAGTGTATGACCTAAATGGAAGTGGAAAGAGGAAGTAAGCCCCATTTTTCCATTTCGCCCACATGTGGGTACATACACAAATACCACACCCCCACATCCACATACACTGCACTCAACAGGAGGTAAACATTCCTCCACCTTCCCAGCTGCTTGAACAAGTACTTACTAGCCAAAGACTGGTGTCAAAGATGAAATCTTGGAAAAGAGCATTGTATTTCCATCCTGAGTCTGCTCAAGTACTTCTTTGTCTTCTCCTCTATCCCTAGTTACTACTGTTTTTACTTTGAGTTGTCAGTAATTTTTCCTCCTAAATTTCTGCTTTTATCTTTACTGGAAAATTAATTCTACTTCATTTCTGCATTTACAGCAAAATAGGTGGTAGAGGACTAAAAACCAGGCATTCTGGCAACTTTGCACATACTTTACCAATTAAAGGTTTCTTTGACATTACAGCTGGTTTTGTGTATTCTGGCTGCCACAAGAGGAATACTCTTGATTCTCTAGGGATTATTCTTGGATGATGAGGTCAGCCATCCACTGCTGCTCAAAAGTTGAGGCAGAAAGACACTCTGAAGGAGAGATGATTCTTAGGTGCTCAGAGCTCCCAACAGAAGGAGGAACATCATTCAGTTGTCACTGCAGATGCTTATTTTGCCACTCAGCTTTCACAGCTATAGGGTCAGTCAGCAGACTGAGCAAGTCAGAGCTGAAGCCATTAGCTTCACTCATGAAGCTTGTGCCTTCACAGACAGAAGTGGAACTTCACTACCCTCAGCAGGAAACACACCTTCTGAAGAAGCAGTGGGTTCCTAACTAGAAACCTCTTTTTGCTCTAGTATAAGCCACCTCCTCTGATCAGATGTAAAAGGGAAGATATTTAACATCCAATGTTTTAACTTGTACCACAGCTAAGCAGTTTTCAGGATCCACAATGCCACAAAGTTGAGCAGGTGGGAATTCAGTATTCAGCTCCTCTGAGTAACTTTAAACCACATTCCCTTTTATGCTGCTGAAAAAGCCCAATATCCTTGTGCTGATCAAACAAGCACAGGCAGTTTTGTGGATACAATAACCCCAAACACCACTGTAGGACTCGTGGTAATACCTAGAACTTAAGCAATCCACAAATAAGTTCCCAGCCACAATATACAAAACCCAAACCTCTCTACAGCAAGCTAACAAGCTACAACAAATGTAACACTTCATCAAATACTGACAAAGTGCTTGATAAATTGCTGAGTTGGAGGTGTGGTGATGTTGTTTGGCATCTCGCTCTTCACCCCTTGCAACATGGCAGCCCATTACAATTTCTTACTCTAAGTCCAAGCATTTTCTTTGTTTTCCCCAATCCCTCTCACCTCGGTGTTGGTCCAGGACTGAGACAGCTAATCTACAAACAGATATCCATCATTAAAGACTTCCTGCACACACACATTGTCTACAGTCTTTGGTGCTCCCTCTTCTTAAAACACAAAGGTAAAGGGGAGGGAGTGCACAAAACAAAGGGAAAGTCACACAAGAAAAATATTTGCAGAATGAGGCCTAAGTAGCAATATTCGAGTCGCAACACCAGACTGAGATGGAAGGAGATGGCTGCAGAAGTTTTATGGTTTCTTAGCTAACCCACATTTGAAGAACTGGATTTAAATTTTTGTAGGACATTCTGAGCTCAGTAAATTCTGAGAAACAGCTAGATGCTTCCTGTTCAGACAGATAGCAATCGGGTTTATGGCAGAGAAAAACTACTTCTGGTTAGAGAAAGATAAAAACTGAAATAGTAGTGATAGAAATACATTTTAGGGAGCAGGAGTAAAAAGGGCTGTGTTGTGTAGTCCTAGTTTACCTAAACAGAATTGTATCCAGGTAGCTAATTAATATAGAAAGCAAAAGCATTTGCACACTGAGGAAAACTGAATTCTTTTGTAGAAAGATTTAGCTTCAGCAACAAGGGAAACCTAGCTGGAGCTATACAGGGTGCCAAAACAAGTTATGGTTCTGAGAAAAAGCAAACTAATCAAATCCCAAGTATAAATAACACAGGTTTGATACAATGTCCAATTAGGGTATCTTACTCACAAAGTCAAGTTTGCACCTCAGGGCTCCCAGTGAAAAGCTAGGCTTTGCAAAAAATGCCAAGTAGTCGGTGAAATAAAGCTCCTCACTGCCAAGTATCAACAGCCACAGTCATTCCTGCGCCACTGTTATCAGTGCACCAGCTTTCTCAGTCCATATTTACACTTCTGGCAGAAAGTGTTGGGGTGAAATAGGTATTCATATTAGATAAATTCTATTAGCCCAACTGGACATTAAATGTCTTATCCTCCCATTTTGAGATTTATTGCCAGTTACAATGCCTTTCTACAGTAATTCAAGATTTGCTCTCAATACAATTATTTGACTGACTTTAAAACTTCTGCTCGAGTCTTACGACATCTGTTTAATCAATCTGACTGCAGTTTAAGATGCCTTTGGACATTAAATAATCTCAAGATAGATAAATAACTTTCTCCTGTTGCACTGATTTCTAAAGGTAAGTTCCATTATCACATTTATAAGTACCATGTCTTTAAATTGTTAAATTTTAGTCTAGGTATGGGCCAAAGAGCTGCACCTGTTCATAAATGAACCACAAATAAACAGTCCTGTCGTCCAGAACACGATGTAAAAAGACTTTTTATCAGCCTTAGCCATCTGTACTACGTCCCCACTTCAAGTGAACTGACATATATTTGTTTTTTGAAGGACCCGAGGGGTTCCTTGTTCTTGAAGTCTTCCTTGGCATGTTATATTTTGTCCCAAGGCTTACCCCACTCCTGTCAGAAACATTGCTTCTGGGAGACAACACTTCTAAATATTGTCTTCTCAGGAGGTGATTTGGTGAAAAAGTCTTGAATGCAGCCATAGCAAACTTGTGCCTCATGTGAAATCCCACCATGAATGGGGTACCCATAGCACATGCTGTCTGAAACAAAGCTGCTCATTGCAGCACATGGAATAAGGAAGCTGCCTTCGGGCTGTTTTCTTGGTTTTTCATCAGTATTACATGACCTCCCAGGTTATCTCGTGTTAATCCTGAATGTCAGGAGTTAAAAGCAGCATGTAAAAAGGGGCAAACCCACAAGAAACAAAACAGCAGCAAAACAAGACACCTTAGGAAACAGCATAAAGAAAGAATCACTTGGGGAATACATCCTCCTTGACTCCGTGAGGTAAGGATGATTTACACTTCTCAAGGCTGAGTTTACCATCAAAAAAAATCTTACACCACAAGTATGCTACAAAGGGAGTGGTTGATTAAATGGCCAGAGGCAACCAGAATGCATTGCTGAGAGTCTGCTGCATTTGGAAGGGATAGTTTCTTACAGGGAGCTGGAGATAGAGCTGTGATGAAGGAAATTTACAGAAGCAGGGAAGAAAGAAGTGTGGGATCCACACATGCAGATCTTTTATAATTTTTGTTTCAGTTTTGCTTGTTCAGTAGTAAAGCAAAGCAAAATATTTAAGTGCTGCTTATGTGTACCCATCAATCCATACTAGTACTAAGAAACTGCTATGATAGATGAAAAATCAACTTATGTCTATTGAAAACTTGGGATTTCAATCCAGAAGGTTAAAATGTGGGTAAGCCATACAGTTTCCACTTAAGCAATGGTCAGGGTTACCAAGCAGGGTTGGCTCAAGAAAAATGAGAGACCTCAACTCCAGTTCATCTTGCATAGGAGATAACTACCAAAGGTTAAAAAAAAACAAAACAAAACAAAAACCCACAAACAAACAAACTCAAACTCAAACAAACATAAACCCAAATACACCAAAAAAACAACCACTCAACCAACTAACCAAAACAACAACCCCCTCTCCCACCACAAGCAGCCAGGCATAAAACCCCAAGAATACTTATCTATAAAAGCTTTTTCTGGTAGTAAATCACTCAGCTATCTGAGTTAATGATTTCATGAAGAAAAGCTACCACTGTGATCAGAAGAAGGGTGAAGAATTCCTTCCAGATAAAGTGCAGAGACAGGTCTCTTCCCATAACTTTACAGTAAAAAGGAAGACTTTGTTCAGGTGCTCTAAGTCTGTTAAAATGAGCAACTTTTCCAGATTAAGACTGGATGCTATCACCAACAGCGCTCTTAGAAACTTGGCAGGTAAGGCATGGATGTGGCAGGGGAAACAACAGTAGATGACTGTCTGATCAAGCTGAAGGAAAGATCTAAGTTGGATAATACCTCAAAAGTGCAGGATGTTGATGTGGCTGTTCAAAAAGATCCCCACTGAGTTTAGGAAATCCCTTTTGCTTTGTCAGCTTTTTAAAGTGACTAAATTTATTTCATCCCCAACACAAAAGAAGACCTAAAAGACTGCAGAGAACAGTTTTCCAAATAGCAAGTCTTCAACTGTTCACCATCACTGAAACTACAGCCAGAAGCCAGAGAAATTGCTTTGCAAAGATTTTCAAATCAGAGGTTTCATTCTTCATGGTCTGCAATGAGCCAGGAGTGTGATGAGGACACAGTGGCCTAATGAAATGTATGACAACTCTCACCTGACAGAAGGCAGATAAAAGAAGCACATTAGAAAACTTCACAGAAGGAAAGGGTAGAGCAGTAAGTGTCCCTGAACAACAGCGGCAGAGAGCAGGAATGAAGAGAAGCAGCTGAGATGAAGTTATCTATTCTGTTAGTCTGGACAATATGGGTTACTTTAATGGTGACTTGTTTTGAAGTTGGATGAAGGACTTGATTCCATGTTTTGTTTACTTTGTCCTTTTTCAGATTCATATTCCAGGCTTCCTACAGGTGCCCTGAGCACAATGAGTTTTGCCAAGTCTTTTTTCCAGTCTTTAAACATTGGCCAAGTAACTGACTCATTGCAAGCAGAGGAGTTTGGTTTGATCTGATGCAAAATGAGTGCACAGGGAGATGGCATGAAAGATGAAACTATGAGCCTAAGGTAAAACAGGAGCGGAGGGAGAAAAAGCAGGTGTGTGTGTGACTAAGACACTATTCTTAGGGAAGATAGGATGCATTACTAAGCAACACACAATGAAAACACTGGTGCCAAAACTCAGTGTGCATAAAGTCTGGCTTATTAACCCCAGTGCCAGGTGGTGCTAGGCCTAGAAGGTACTTTTCCCAGCAGGCTCCAGATCAGCTCTCTCCAGATTAACACAACGTCTGGTGTTAACGTGCATACATGGGACGAGGATATAAATCACCACATAATTTTTACTTGTCTGTCTTTTCTGTTCATAGCAGACAGACTGCTTTTTACAAGCTATTCCTATTTTAAATGCAATTATCCTTGTGATATAGATGGAATGCAAAACATGTCTGAATGCAAAAGGTTCTGATAATATCAGCTATTGAGTCAGGCCTTTCAAAGTTATCTCAGTTTTTCAATTCTACACTAACCCATTATCCAGTATTATAATTTATTGCACCAAGCATAGAAATACAGAATTTCTGGTGCTAACAGGTACCTACAGGTTATTACTATCCCAGTGAGATACTGAGTATGTAGGCATTGAATCGCAAGAGGAGGAAAAAAAAAAAAAAAAAAAGAAACCATCAATAAACCTTCCTTTAAATCTTAAAGTAACCAAGTGAAATAAAAACCAAGCACAATTCCAACAGTACTCAGCCATCATGACCATTCACGAACAATAACACAAAAATATTAACGTGGAAGGTGTGCTTAAAAAACCCAAAAGTCCCAAAAGACACTTCTCCAGTATTTGTTCCATGCTACATGCCCATAATCTGGCAGTATATTTCTATAGCCATATTAAAGTTTTATTTTTCTCGGTTTTTTTCAATTTAGAGGTTACCAAAACTATTGAACACCATTATGACATCATTTCAGGTAACAAAGCCATAGATAAAAATAGACTTCCTTGGAACTGGGAGAAGAAAAAAGGTAAGCGTTAATCAAACTATTCCTTCCTCCACCTCTTCGTTCCAAACAAATAAACAGTATTTATGGGCTAAAAATTAACAGTGAATACTACGTTCTTGCTTAGCTACACAGGGGCTATCAAATACCTAACACTACACACGAATAGTACCTAATGAAACCTCACAGAAGGAGAAGGGCACGAGGAACATGGTCATAATGATGAAAACTGATACGGCTTCAAATTACAGATAGCTGTTAGTGCAGGGTTAAAATGGAAGTTGAGGTTTTTATGAGGAAATTTTAACAAGGTTTCATGAGTGTTAATATAACTCAGCACTAAACACCAGTGAAGTTTCTTCTGTTTCAGCTGGGTGGTAGAACTTGGGGTTATTTCTGAAGCTGAGCAAATCTGTAGCCACATGAGATAAAGTTACACAAACTCTAGGGAGCAAGGAGGTTCCCCCAGGGAGGATGGAATAGGCAAGTCGAGTATTTTGTACCTCTATCAGTAGGTGTTTTACATCCTTGTTCTAGAATCACTGGATTTTGTTTAAAATACAAGAAACTGGTAATTTTTTCCCCTGTGTAAGCAGTGATAATAATCCCCAGTTTAAAAGTGTGAGTACTCTATCACACCAGCAGTGTTCTCAACCTAATTGTTTCTGAAGAGTTTGGCTTCTTGTATCACTGAAAAAGCTGGATTGACTTATTTTGTCCCTATTGAAGGGCTGAGTTTGCAGCTCAGAAGCACAGGACTATTTAAGTAATCAAAGAGTAGCAGGTTTTGAAGCAAGATTTTAATCTGAAGAAAAAAAAAAATTACAAATGATGTTTCAGGCAGTACTTTCAAACTGATCTGCCCTCAGGGCAGCTTCTGAGCCAGAAGAAGTGCCTCTTTTTCTTTTATACTTCTTTAGGGGAAAAAAAAAAAAAGGAGAAAGTCCTGATCTGCAAATAATCTGTATTAGTTCCTGCAAAACAGTGAGAAATTTAGGGAAGGAAATACCTTGAAATTCCTACACAGATGATTTAATCTCAGTGAGATGCATTCTGGCATCTATTTTTTAAAACCTAATGATTTCAAGTAGTTTTATTTCAAAATCCAGCAAATGAAATCAAATCCATTTTTTATGATTTGAAAAGGGATATTTTCAAGGTTTCATCTCCACAGGGCAACTAAGGGAAAAAAAAAAAAAAAAGGAAAAAAAAAAAGGCATACTGCTGCTAGCAAATGAGTAAAATCTTAAGGTTTTTAGAGGTAGCAGCTTTAAAGACTGCAGAATTACCATCCACAACCAGCAAAACTAGGAGCACTATTTCCCCCGGAGGCAGGAGTCACAAGACTGCAGCAGTTGCAGCCGAGCTTTATGCCATCCTCTGCATGACCTCTCCGAGCTGCAGATCGATTAAGCCCAGGCAGGGAAGGTGGCTGCTGTCCGCCCGCGTCACATGCCGCCGAGTCACAGCAGGGCGGGCGGGCAGCGCTGTCCCCGGCCCCGCCGCGCTGCCATGATCCAGCGGGGCCGGTCCCCTCCTCCCGGCACCTGCACACGTTCCTTGCGGCACTGGTTCACAGGTGTATCTGGCGTTTTCTAGGACAACAATTGTCATTTGGCTTCAGCGGCACTGCCAGTGCAACAGCAAGACAACGGTGGTAGCTGAGGTTAAGGAGTAGCTTATAAGCAAAAAAGGTATAGCTGTCAAAAGCTTTACTGTATTTATCCAGTGCTCCATATAAAATTTTCCCATGGCACAGGTATGGATTTAAATAAAGGCGATTCCACTTTACTAAGAAAAAAAAAAAAAAAAAGTTGTCCTGCTCTCGAGAACTGAATTAAGTAGGAGGTGACACTGACATATTTGGCCATGGCTTTGTCACAGGAAGTTCGGTCTAGTAGATCTAGACCTGGCTGAAGGTAAAGTGTGCAGAAAATACTTCTCTCCAAAAGGTCTGTTAAAAGAGAAAGTCACATGCACAACAAATCAGAAAAAAAAGTTTAAGATATTAATGGGTGTGATCTCTGCAGTGTGCCCTTCTGAGCAGGATCCAGCATGTCAACTTTATTTCATTACGGTAGAAAGAAAATCCAGCATCATCTATTGAGCATTTCCAACCTGAACCATGAAAGTGAGCTGTCATAGCTTGCTTCCTTACAAATCTATACCCCACCTTTTCCCTTGCATGAAAAGTAAAATAGTAAGCAATATTGATACTTCAACCACCACCACTACATCTCCATGAGTAAGTATATCTTGCAGAGATAAATGGGGCAGTCTGCAGTTCTGGGAATTGCTGCTCCAGACATTCAAAGTACTTCCCTGTCAGTTACCCCATGTTCCCATTTGACGAGCTTTCTTCACAGCCGTACCAGTACAAACACACAGCTTACTTTATTGGCTCCAAAGCAAAGGGTTGACAGTTTGTGGGTGTGGAGGCAAGATAAGAGACTGCAGCTTCTAAAGTGCTGCAACTCCACACTGTAAGAGACTGACCCAGTTCATCCGGTGACTGAGGCTGGAATGGGGTCACTGAAGCAGGTCCTACCTCCTCCTCCTTTAGGAGGCAGGCACAGGCTGCACAAGTTGAACTAGAGTGGTTTTATTTAGTGACATTTATCAGCGTTACTCTTGAAGATGAACAACCTCCCTTCCCAACAAACTTGAAATGTAACAGACTGCTTTCACAGTGATGCTCTTCTGTGAGGTACCCAAAACTGCTGAAGGAGAGATTTGGGATGGCGGGAAGGAAATACAGCTTTACTGAACAAAGGGAGGAAGAAATTAAGTTTGCCATTGTTCTTCTTGGCAGTCTGGTTTGGACAAGTTGCTGTCTTTGGCCTAGACTGGTGAACATAGGTAAAAGTTTGCTCTAGTTCAAACATTATCAACAATTCTTAAAGGGAGAAAATAGAAACCAGTCAATGTATTTTAATCAATCATTACTTCAAACAGAATTTCTCTTCTGAAAATGACAATTCCCTCCTCAAATTTAACAATGATTTGCAAGACAAGTTATGAAAAGTCTGGGCCAATATTATATTAATTCACAGAAGAACATCTGTGCAAATGTCTGAGATGAAAATTTTATTTACCATAATAATGCTCTACTGTCACCACATTAAACAAAACCTTAAAGTTCAACAATTCTTTATATTTTCAAGAACTACTAAAGAAAACAGTTTTAAAGCATTAGGGAAACTGAATGAACCTCCTACATACTCTGGAGGATGTTCACAAGTACACAAGATCAAAAGAAAGAGTAAATACCACTATTTTAACTGCAGGAAGGGGATAAGTGTCTTTTTATATGTTCTGTTAAACTATCTTTTAAAATATGCTCTTCTGCCCCCCCCAGCATCCCTGAGGACAGAGTACAGAGCCATCTAGGGCAGAGTAAGAAGTTAGAAACTTTTAGCCAAGAATCCTGTTAAACTTTTAAAATTATAGAATCAAGAAATCCTATGGAGAATTTTACACCTTGGATAAAGTGAAATGAAATAACTGATCTGCCTTAGCATTATTTTGTACTGCTCTGCTAAAAGTCTAGTCCTATTAAAGGATGATGACAAGGAGGAAGGCTTAAGCTTTTCCAGGCAGACTGGCAAGATGCCCTTTTGCAAGGTCTTTCAGGGTATGATCTCAGGAACCCTGGCAGAGAAATTACCTTTAAGTTAATAATTCTTTTCATTCCTGAAGTTTCGAGTGCATCAGTCAAAATGATTGAAGCATCAGCCCTGCTGAATAAATAACTCCCTTGGTGCACAGAAGTGACCAAGTAAGTCAAGTCATTGCAGTGGGCAGGACTACCAGAACATGCATTTTGGTGCTTCAAATATTAGGTTAAGGTGCATAGTTTTTCTTTTCTTCTACTGAGCAATATGAACTCAACAAGTTCTGGTGTAGGTATCTCATCCCAAAGACGCTGAAACAGGCAGCAATCAACAAAGGTTGCAACTTGTGTTATTAAAAATTAGGTCAGCTCCATTCAAAAAGAATGTTTCCAAAACATTTTTATTTAGTCCTTTAGGTGATTCATGCCAGTATTTAAATCTCTGCTCCTGATCAAAATGCATGTTTATGGTCATCATTTCAATGCTGAAAACTCCTCTAGAAGGATCATTGCTTACACAGATTCCAGCTCAAAATTCTGACACTTGCTCACCTGCCGGCCTCAGCATATGGCAGTCCCAGCAAGAAATGCATTCCTCACAGGACAAGACTTGATGCAACACCTCAAACTGATTTAGAAAAAAAATCAGTGTGTTTAAATCATGACAAACCCCTGCTTTGCATCCTTGCTCCTCTGAATCAATTGCACTGTTGTGGCCCAAGTCAACTGGAGACGGGCTCAGTTGGTCAGAGCATGGTGCTAATAACACCAAGGTTGTGGGTTCAATCCCCGTGTGCTTCATGCACTTAGGAGCTGGACTCAGTGATCCTTGTGTGCCCCTTCCAACTCAGAATATCCTATGATTCTGTGAATTTGATTAGAAAGCATGGGAACATTCCAGTATTTGTGCCTGGTGATGGACCAAACACCCCAGAAAACAAAGTACGTTGCTGGACAGGAAGAGCACATTGAGTTCCACTCCTGTTTTCCCTTCTGGTGCCCATACCTTAATTTTTAATATTCTGTCTACAACAGTTTTCCCCATAGTAACTCTCCTTTTCAAAGAAACTGGATAAACTCATAAAATCGTATCTGTAATCCCTTCTATCTGTGATGTCAGATCTCCTGCTGGTTTTAATATAGTAAGTCTAAAAAATTCATTTGTAATTTAAACAGAAAAATTACGAAGTCCTTACTTCAAGCAAGGCAAAAAAACCTTCAGCAGTTCACGCACTGGATGTCTCAACACTCTTCCTCTCTCTGAATTACACCAGTCAAAGCTTTTCCCCTTAAAACAAACCTGCGTAAATACGTTGGCCAACAGCTGGACCCACTGGCACACGTGAATTAAATGCAGAGCGCTCTGAGCGAGAGCAGCACTGATGTCAAAGCAGAACCACCCCTGAGCGAGCGACTTTGAGGAGATCGGCTTAGAAAGTTTCCAGTAGAACACCATTCCAACAGAAAGTGCTGACTTGATGAAACCCAAAATATTCCACAGGAATGTGCTAATTCAGTCAAAACTTTAGAAAGAGGACAGGCCGGCTCGCCAAGCCAGCCAACCAGTCTAGTGAGCTGACTGGCTGTCCCCAGCTCTCCAGGGTCACTGGCTTCCCCATCTGGCCAGGTGCCAGGCTGCTATCCCTGCCCTCTGAGGGGCCCTCTAACAATAATAAAAATAATGGAGTCTTACATAGTGTGCTGAGAAGCAAACAAAAGAATTTAAAAATGAAAACCAGAATCATTTCAGAGCCAACTGGAGGGTTTCATCAGAAGGAATTGGGTACATTTGTTGCAAAGCATCTAAAGTCACAATTCTCTCCTGTGTGAAACATCTTCCAGTGAAAAAGAGCTATATCAATATTGCAACAACACAAAATAAGCAATAATTATAATCAAACCCCAAACTTCACCAGGCACCTGTAATTATCAGCAAGGAGTTTAAGGTAAGTTGCTTTCAAAGCACTGAAGAAATTCACATAAATGCCAGTACCTGATCAAAACACAGGGCTACAGTGTAAGCAACACTTCACAGAGCAGCCCCTAAGTGGGCTCCCTGCTTGTCACCACGACAAATTTGAACAAGATGGTGCAAAGGGCCTCATTTAACACTCTGGAGAAGCTCAAAGGAATACGTATGGTTACACAATATTTTAGCAGTCTTTAAAAAAAACCAACCCTGTCAACTAGCAAGCAACCCACTTTCTTCAAAAACTGGCTGTTGGCAACCTGTGGTTAACCAGTGCATGGGACCTAGTCTGACTCCTCAGCAACTCAGCAAGTAACAGTAGTTGCTAATTGCTAGGAAAGGTTTTTAAAGACCACGTCACCAAACACCATGATGGTCTTTGCACAATACCATTCACTTAACCAGCTTCGTAGAAAAATGCCTAGATATTGGTTCATGTGTGAACACCACAAGTAGTTTAAAAAAATGTGGAACAAAGTTTCACAGAAAAAGCAGAAAGAGCTCTTTTTAAATGCTAAATTGAGTCAGCAATGAGATCTCTGTTGCAGGAAAGTCACATGATTTTGAAAGAATAAGGCTAATAAAATGTACTGATATATTTATATGAAAATCAGCACAACTTACAGCATAGAACTGAGACAACTTTGTGACCACTCTTTCAGAAAACACATGTAAATCAGACAGCTGCCCGAGTTTGCAGTTCACTGACCCTTTCAAATGCCAAAAGCAATGCACAAAGGTAGCTCAGAAAGCAATTAGAGATTGGCTGGGAGGACTCATTAATTTATTTAAACTTCAAATCACAGCTAAGCAGTCTTGTAACATTTTTCTGAGGAGACTGTATGCCTCAGACTCATATTTAAAAAGAAAGGTTTGTCTTCTCAGAATGACAAAATACATACACAATTTGTTCCCTGGTGTTTCTTAGAACAACTAATACATTTACAGTACCGTGAGGAAACACATCCACAACAGGAAACACAAAAGAACAGTCCCATTCAACTGCTCAATCTCTAAATATTTCTGCACCTGCAAAATCTAAGGCTCCCTTCAACCACTTGCAAGATAAACCTCAGAGACAAAAGGTGATGAGAAAAAAAAAGGAAGAAAAAAGCTATTTTTCCTTCTAGTGATAATAGGACTGGGAAATATCAGTGACCAACACAAGCAAATGATGCCTGGTTGGCTCTGTTCTAGTATATATGGCATGAGGCCAAGATAACAATGAGAAAGTAAAGCATAAAGAGCTGTCTTTCCTTTTGGAAGCAGGTATCAAAAGTTGACAGAAGCATCTTCTCTCAAACAAAACTTGAGATGCCCTTGGCCTATGGCAATAAAGCAGATTCATCACTGATCTCATGATGAAACACAGCAGAACAGACAGGGAAAAAAATGCATGCATATAGACAGTCATATGCAGGTCTGGGCCTGAAATCAGGGCAGCATTAAGTTACCAATCTGCTAGTTAATTTTCTTTCATTAGCCTCATTAAAGGGACCACAACTATAACACAAAGTAACAACTGAGCACTGCACAACTCTGAAGCCATATCCTCAATTTCTTCATGCTGCAGTAATTTAAACAGGCAGCTATAGGCCACAATTTAAGATTTAGTCCATGACTCCAGGAGCTAACCAACTGGAGCCACAAGGAGCAATGCACACTTCTCTGAAGTGTCTATGAAAATGAGACCATACTTCTAAGTATCTCTCTCAAACCAGCCTACCTCATTTGATAATATCCTTATTTCACATTTACATAACCATTTCCTAGACTCAGTTTCTGAGGCTCACTTTACAGAAGACACACTCCTAAAGCAAGATGATAATCCTGCTGTTAACTTATTTTGCAGTGCCCACATCCACTTTTGTCATGCTGCATATTATCCAGAGTGGCTTCAGGTGCCACTCACAGATTTTACTTCTGCTTGTTTGTTGACTTAAAAAACTGTACAAAGGTAACAAGATGGCCCAAAGGAGCTCCAACCAGCAGTGCATAAGCTGAGACAACGCATGAAGGAAAAAGGAGGCTGAATATGGCACCACTGTGATTCAAACAAACATCATAAATGATACTGAGAGTTTACATTAGGTAATTGCTGTCTCTTTGAACAAAAGTTAGTCAGCTGAGTGCACTCATATATAGATGTAGGGAGAAGCAGGGGAAAAGGATTTCAGTCAGTCAAATTTGTGCACACCCCATCAGATGGATTAGTGCCAGGGCTTGTTCTCTACCAGTCTGACTCCTCCTGCTCCACCCTGACTGATCCCAAGTGCATTTTCCTGCCCTTCACTGGGGTGACTAGCATGTTTTTCTTCTCTCCAGCATCCCTCAGTACACAACTTATCTTGGAAAATGCTCAGACCTGAATTTAAAAAGGAAAAGTAGAGAGAAAAAAAAGTCCTCTCTGTTAGATGAAATCAACCTTCTCCAATATGTGTGGTAACACCAGGAAGAAAAAAGAAATATTTACTTTTCTAAGTACTGTGCTTTCAAATGGATGTCACAACTCTAAGCACATGTTTTAAAATTATTTTTGCAATAAAGGACTAGTAGTATTGGATAACATTATGCTATCCAAAAAATAAGATGGGCCAAACCATTCTTCAAGACTTGTTTCAACAAAATGGTCCAGCGCAGAGATACCCTAACAGCAAGGTGCCTGGAGGGTCAAAGAGCCCATGACACTGCAGGTTATTTATGTAGGAAATAACCAGAGTTGGAAGAGACCTCTGGTGATCTTCTGGTCCAGCCCCTCACTCAAAGCATGACCAAGTTAAACTAAATTGCTCAAGGATGGAGGTTGCACAACCTCTTTGAGTGCCTTGACCCCCCTCATTATGTGACATTTCTACTTAACACTGAATCAGATTTTTCCCTGCTGTAACTTGTGAGCACCAACTTTCAGCTTCTTGCTGTTCACCTACAAAAATGTCCAGCTCCCTCTCCTCTCTACAATCCCTTTCTAACTGCATTCTGTTCTGACATCTGATGACTGGTGGGCAATAATCTCATTGAAGATTTTCTGCCAAAGCAGGCACTAAAATTTCAGTAAGATTTTCTAATTCCTGGTTTCCTCAAACCTTTTTGTGTGCTTGCCATTGAACTGTCAGCCTAAGCCACAGTGATAGAAAGGTTTGACCCCAGTGGCAAAATTCCTGTTTGCCTTGCATTAAAGCATGCCTAGAAGGAGAGCTTAGCAGTAGGGAAAAAAACCCAGTAAAACTACAGGTGATTCATTTGATATTGGCCAGTTTGATTAAAATAACAAAAACATATAACCAATCTTTATGAAGTATCACATATGGAATCAACTGAAGAAGGAGAAGTTTTTTTAGTTCCTTCCAGAAAGTGTACTTTCTTGAATAATGTGCAAATGCACAGCACGTCAAGTAACAGTCCTTAATAAAGTCCCCAGGAGACTCAATCCCATCTCAATGTCATAAGCAATGTCATACTCGATGTCATAAGATGAAAGGATGTATAAACTACACATATCTCAACTGGACAATAAACACACACACTAACCAGTGGTCAAAAAATGGAATAAACATATTTAAATAAGAATAATCTTATATTTGCAGGACACAGGACAAATTATACTGGCATGCAGTGCATAAAGATCAAATTCTTAGGAATTAATTTGAATAAATAAACTACAAGCAAAAAATCCACATAATTTCTGAGTCCACCAAACTAGTTACCAGAGTTACCAGAATATCTTATTAAGTAAAGGATTATTATCACACCGATGTTTAAAATGAATAAATAATTATCAGCTTACTTCTTTCTTACCATTGTAGGTTATCCTTGGTTTTGTCAAGCACATCACAAGATGTAAATCCATTTCGTCAGAAGATACAAATTTTGAACATACAGGGCACTTGAATCCTATGGAAAATAAAAATATGTAAGTGTGAGCATACTCAACCATGTAGCACATATATATATTCAAGCCAAAAAGCTATTCTGCACACATAAAAATAAAGAAGAAAGAAATCCTGAAGGCTTTTCAGTTTTGACCTGACATTTCTTACATAAATACGATTCCTTTGATTTCAAAAGATCTCAAAATAGACCATTGTTTCTGGAACTCATTCTGTTGACAATTGCAAACCTTGTCAGCACCTCTGGAACACAAACTTTCTCAATAACTTACGAACAGTTTAGGGCAGGAGCAAGAGGATCATATGACTCTACTAAAACAGAAATTACAAATGTGTAGAGGACATCGCCATTAAAATTTGAACTTGGGCAGGAATCTTGAATTACCATGTTCATTGTTACCAGGAATTGCACTGAAACTTTAACCAAGGATCTTGGTTTTACATCTCATCATACAAGCTGCAGCATCTTTTACCAGTCTGGGACACTGGGAAAATATTAACTCAGGGGTGTTGCCTCACCTACTGAATCACTAATACTTCCTGTAGCTCTGAATTTGTCTGACTGCTCTCATCCTAGCCAAGCACGACCTTGTTTAGCTTTTGAGGTCACTGCCTCAGGCAACATGGGGTAAAGAATAATTAAGGCAGTCTGGATTGTGATGCAACTGCATAACAGTCTATGACAAAAGTGCTTAATACCTTAATTTCTGTCATTGCCAAAGACAGCAGTCTTCCAGTTAAAGGACAAGATCAGCTGGACAACTTTTACAGTTCACAGAAGAGCCTGATTGATTTTGATCTGCTGAATAATTAACACACAAGTGAGAGACAAAAAAACCACCAACAGGGATCTCGATGCGTAATAATTGTTAAGGAGTACACCTACAGGTAAATTGTCCAATAGGACAACATTTGGCAAAAATATCTAATCTACATCCATCTCAGCACAAAGACACAACTTTTTCTCTGATGCTGTGAAGAGTAATGATGCAGGCCTGTAAAAAAGGTCACTGTACCTTCCACCAGCATGCCCATGTGGGCCCGCTCCCACATGTTTTAGTTTGTTGCCTCTTGCTTTTTACTTCTAACCTTGGGAGCCCACAATAAACTGAGTCAGTCAAGGATGACAAGCAACTTGATGCTGCGCTTTCAAATAACTGATGCCTGAGAATTTCCACCTTTACTGTTAATTATTACCCAGATGTAGATCAAGCAACTAACCTGAAGCATTAGCACTTGATACAAGTACTGCACTTCCTTTATCAAGAAAATGATTTATTTCTTACTGGCAGCTCATAGGAAGCAAGTCAAAGAGGACAGCTAGTAACAACCATAAGGAACTCAGGGCAGCAGCTGAACATGTGCTAGAAACCACTTCCTGAGATGAAGTACAGTTCTGCTTCCTCCAGTATTAGTCATATCTATTTCTTCTTTGTGTCAATCTTACACTTCAGTTTAAATATTGCTCTTCTCTCCCTAATTTTATTCCTCCTCCCCCAACCCACATTTTTACAAACAACAGATCAATAAGCATAGCACAGCCAAACATGTCTTAATACTTGAAAGCATTAATTTACTTGTTGAAAGCTTTATCAGTGACCTTTCAGCCACCATGTAGCCTCCTTCACTCAGGCTAGACCTCAACATGACTAAAAATCAGAATTAGTCTGTCCTACAAACATCCACCCAGCCATTACTGTTCTGTTACGGTTTCTTCAAAAACTGACCCAGGGTAAATTTTCTTTCCATCTTTATCACCCTTTTGCTGCTGATTACTAGGTTTTGACTAGACTTAAGACCCATACATTATTCTCATTTATATGCTTCTGTAAGGCACACTTGACAACACAGTTTGACGTGAGAAAGCCTCTAACTTGCTTATATGCTTCCTGCTGTGACAGAAAGGAGTGTTTGTATTACAGCAAGTTAACTTTTATGTTCATGGCTAGTTAAGCACTGAGACAGTCATTAACAAGTTCCCTCGACTTTCTGGACAGAACTCTTCTAGCTTACTCCCAAGAGTCATGAGCACATGTGATTGGGAGTGACAGGGGACATGGACAACAATCAACAGGTCCTTAGAACCATTGTTTAAGGTAACAGTGTTAAGAAGGTACTATCCTAGCAATTCTGGAGGAAATATTTTAAACAAAAAATCAATCAACCAACCAACCCACAAAACAAAACAAAAACAAAAACCCCGCAAAAAAACCAAAACAAACGAAAAACCCCCACAAACTCCAAAACAAAACAAAAAACCCCACCAAAAAAAAAAAAAAAAAACAAAAACAAAAAACCCCCAAAATCCAAAAAAAGAGGAGAGCTTGATTGAATAATAATGATAATTTAATAATAATAATACTGCTTTTACTTAAAACCATGGTTGAAGATAGACAGCTGTGAAAAATCTTTCAAGTTATCCACCTAGAGTATTCAGATGAATATGCTTTTACTACTATGCACCTGCCCTTCAACCTAGTAAATAATCCATGTTCTAGCAATATACTAAGTATTTTAACATTACATTTTGTTGTGGCTTGTCTTGTGTCAGGGGGGATGTGAAGGTAATGGTTAAAGGACTACAAACATCCTCCTGACACAGCAAGTCTGGGATCCCTGCCGGCTGTAGCTCTACTCAGTGTGCAGAACTGAAGAACCCAAAGAACAGAGGCCATCGCGCTTAACAAAGCTTTAAGGAACAACTTAGCTGAGAGAAGTAAAACGTGTATTTGTGGAAAATATGTTTTTCCAATAACCACAATCAGCTGTATGCCAGAGACTAGCATAATAGGAGAAAAAGAGCCTTGGGCTCACAACACTTGCTGAAACATTCCTCAAACACAAGTGAAATCCGATTTCTCATTCCTTCACAATGTCCTGGATTTAGCCATCTTCCCCAGCAGATGCACAGTCTAAGTTTTGTGTAAAGGAAATTACCATTTCCAACTCCTTTCAGAAATCCCAAAGAACAATTATTTTGAGTATAGACTAAATATTTACTTTAGTCTAAATGTATTTGAAAAATGTAAATAAGCGAACCATCTACAATGTCCACAAGCCAATTGAAGGTCCTTAAAAAAGCTCATCTTTTCCTACCTTTCCTCAAATCAGAAGGCAATAGTTTCATGACCCAGTTTGCAATTAAGTACTGGGTAAGAACAAAGACTCCACTGTACCCCTGCCCAGCAGGCTAACAACATTTTATAGCCTATGTTTGTTTTTGCCATTTTCTCAAAGAACAATTCCAATTACTTAAAGAAAGTCTCACATGACTTTAACAATCAGCAGTGGGTCAGAAATAACTTGCTCTCTACATGACTTGTTCTACTAAGTTTTGTAGATAATTCATAGACATTTGGACAAAAAAGCAGAAGCAGTTATCAGATGAGGTAGCATCACATGAAGTGTCTTCCAAAAACCTATGAAACTCAATCAACTGCTTTCTCACTCTCTTTACAAGGAGAGCACAACACAGAGATAATATACAGTTCTAGGTAAAAATCCAGCTCTTAGGAAGGTGATGATTTCACAGCATCCCTTATTTTGTCCCAGATGACAACTATCACCTCTGTATTAGACTGTCAGTACATCACTGCAAAGTTGTCCTTCCTACTCCCATAGTAGAGAACTCAGCCTTGTGACACATCCTAAATCAGCTAAAGAACCTCCTCTCACCTCATTACCTGTGTACAGAAGTACAGCACTTCTGAGTGAGCACCAAGACTGAGCAAACACACACCTCTAGCTGACTTCTACAACTGCATCCTTAGGAGGGCAGGGAGCCAAATTCTTACAGGCTCCCACCATCTAGTTTCACAACCCTGACTACAATAGTGAAAGTAACACATGACTTAAAACACAACAAAAAAAAATTACAATTACAAGAAATGGAAACAGAACAGAAAGTTGCAGTACAGCTACTAGAAAATCCCAAGGTGACACAGAAAATCTGAAATAACTAAACCTGCTTAAGTATCAGGACTTACATCAGAGGTGAATTCTGTCTCTCATTCTCTCTTTAATGTGTATTGCTTTCTTCAAGCTCTGCTACCTTTTGCAAATGAACCTCCAGTTAGCTAAGAAATCCCATCTTCTCTCACATCCATCTACCAAACTCACATTTTTCATCTCTCGCAGACTTGGGAACTACCCACAGGGACAGGTTGATTGGTGGCCACTCACTCTATGGGCACCAATTTCAACCTTTTAGGGATACCTTACTGTGTTTGCCTTGTTTTGCAAACATCAGACTGCTTAACTTGCACTTCAGTGCACAACAGAGCAAACATCAAACACCCAATGAAAAACAAATTCCCAGATTGATTTTTACAAAATCATGCCGGCCCTTTTTCTGGAATATCTACTTTGTGGTGAAAAAAAAAAAAAAAAAAAAAAAAAAAAAAAAAGAACTGCTAAGAGCTTCCAGACAACACAGCAGAGTGTCACAGAATTGCACATAAAGAAACACGTTAGACTCGCACAGAAGGGTAGATGATCCTTCCAGTCAATATTAAACAGTTGTAGCAAGAAATAAGCACAAATAAAACCTGCACCAATACAAAAGATTGAAGCAGCCTGATCAGAGTAACTTTTCAGCAGAAAACATCAACTGGAACACTGCCAAAGCTAAACTAAAAGTAGAATGGGAGCAGCTGCTCTTTTAAAGTATGCAGCAAATTACTGTTCTAAATCTTTGTATCTTCATGTTTTCAAATAAGATGGATAATGCACCTTGTTTTGCATTTAAAGAAGTCATAAGACAAACCCTTGCATCCACTGACTTTTTTTTCAGGTGAATTTCAGAATAAGATGCCTGACAAATGTTACTTACATATTCACACATGTTCTGTGGTACTTAGAAAAAGAAATACAGACAATCTGGAAACACAGCATCCAGTAAATCTGATGGTATCAGGGTGGTGTGCAAAATTACTATCACACAAAGGAAGTCTGCATAATGATGCTCAAAAGGAAACAACACAACACAAAAAAAAAAGAGTTGGTTACTTCTTACATGTTCAGTAGACATGGAAAATAGTAACTCCACTCAGTATAAAACAGAAGCAGACACTGGGAAGTGTGAGTCCTTTATTTTTTTCCCAGTCTAAAAAAACCTAGGATACTCTAATCTTTCCTCACAAGCCCTAGTACGTAAACCTTTCATTGCTCTTGTTGTCCTCTGGCCTCTCTCCAATCTTACCATAGTACACTGCCAAGAACTGGGCACAGCTTTCAGGCTAAGACTTCACAAGTCCTAAGCAGAAATTAATACTTACCTATGACATTGCTCCATCACACTAGGTGTTAGTATATATAGACCTATCTATACACAGCGATATGTCTTTGATGGGTGTATATATAGGTAAGTACATTTTAAACAAACCAACAGGTGATGGGCTCATTCCTCTCATGTCTCACAACAACCCCTATATCTTCAGCAGAACTGCTGCCACCCAAGCCTATTTTTAGTGTTGTATTTCTGCTCCCATTTATTAACTCTTATCTGTCTTTTTTTAATCCATTATTAGCACTCTTTTAACTTGTTAAAAAAATTATGAACGTAAATTTTACTCTCTATAGTGCTAATAAGTTTAGCATTTTATTTAGTTTCTTCAAGTGCCCAGCCTCCAAAAAAGAAGTTGACTGAAAAGAGACCCAAAGCAGACCACTGTGATATTTGATTTGAATTGCTTTCCTAAAGCAGCTGTAGGATTTTTTCCCCAACTACTTTTTCACCTAGACCAAATTCTCTAAGTTGGCTTATAAGAATATACATCAAAATAGCATAAATATTTTAAAGTCAAAGCATAATGCCTCTTTTTCTTCCACTTCTTCCTTTTCTGTTTAACTGTGTAGAAGACTATGAAGTGAAATTTTAAGAACAGCAGAAAAATAAATGGAAATAATTCAGCTTCTCGGTGAAGTAACATTTCTGATGAAGATAAAATTCTATTACTCCCTTCCTCTAAAACTAATTTGTAAAATTTGAAGAAGTTTAAAAAAGAAAAAATAAGCTGTCCAGTAAAGACCACATGGTCTATCACAGTTATATGGTCACAGAATTCTCTCTTCTCCTCAGACAGCTGAAATGGAAAAACAGAATGAGTAATTCTATAAGCTCAAAACCACGAAGCTTTGTACATGAAAGCATATTGCTTTAACACAGCTAACATCTTGCCTGGCAAGTTTACCCTAACCATCAAAGAGAATATGAAAATTATTTCACACTAAATTCAAGAACAAAGAACTGACATTTTAAAAAGTCTAAGTTAGAAAGCAAAAGTAAAAAAGAGCATTACCAATTCTCAGGGAACCTTCTACAGGAAAATTTCTAGGTGGTGTAGCAGACAATACAAATGGCTACTCAGAGAAAGTTTGCCATTTTATGGACATAAGTTTTTTGTTAATGAAGAAAATGTCTCAGTGAAAAATCACATCTAGTTCTGTACCTTTCATCCTTCCTTATGCTGACAATTGTCTAAGCCAGGAGAACGCAGCATCACCTGGAAAGACTTCTGGAGATGAAATACTCCCCTCACTTTGGGAGAATATGGAACCGAACAGAAATAAGGCACACAATACAAACATTCTAAACTCTGTCTTTTTTAGAAAACTGAGTCACAGTAAGAACAAAAAAGCACTTATTGATTTCAGGTTTATAATCTAGTGGGCTTTTCTTCTCCATTTTTGTGCCATAACACTTTTTGTTAAAAATAAACAAACGCATGAATTTCTTGAGGGAAATGAGGGATTTTCTCTTGTATTTTCTGATTTAAATGTCCCACAGAACTCAGTGGGAAAGAGGGATATATAAAGCGGAGGATAAAAACAAACCTGGACTATTTTAGTTAAGAGTCCACAGAATAATTAGAAAATACATGTTTGGATAATACTTTATCTCCTAAGCAAAAAGTTATGAAAGGCAGGATCTTATTACATAACTTCTTCAGGTCCCTTCATCTTCGTAAGTGGGAAAGTTAGATCTTCAGTAGCAATCGCTGAAAAATAATGCAGTACAGAATGAAGAGGAGAAATTGAACAAGACATTTTCTGACTCATAAACAAAGCCTTTATCAACTACACAACTTCAGATGTCTAATATCAACGTAAAAGTATCACGTGATGTTGATTATAATTGACAGCTTCACACTTTTAGAAACTGAAGGAACACAACCATTAAGAGAGAAAAGAAGTTCAATTTTAACATATCTTGCAAACTAGAAGATGAAATTACAGAAAGGATAGACCTATGGAAAGACTGAAATTAACTTCAAATTGAAAAATAAGAACAGCTGTTATTAGAGGAACGGCCTTTTAAGATTGACATTTCAGATCGATGCAAGCACCCAACAAAGGGAGAAGACCTTTTTAGCTCCACCTGTTCTGCAGGTCAGTGTTACCGTCCCATCATCCACAGGGATCTGTAGTTAAGCCAAATGAGAGATTGCTCGAGTCTCCATCACCCAAAGTCCTGGAGTAGCTGCACTTTCAAATAGACAAGCATATAAACAAGAACAGCTTTTCAAGTGACCTGTAAGCCATTAATGCACTCTTTAACTTACTACTTCATTACCTGCGTATCAGACACATCACACCCTTCCCATCCCGGACCTATACCACAAGTTTCTCAATGGATCTGAAGTAGCTGAACACTGACAAATGTGAATATAAACGTTGGTTGGGAGCAAGCCACAGTTTTTATAAAAAAGGCTCCACCCACACCCTAAACCCATAAGATTTTAGCTTTTGGTTTACAATGCTCTAGAAACACATTTTCAACTAGCAACCAAAAACTCCACTTAACAGTGAGACTTTGCCCAGAAGAGTATCTTTCACTTCCATTGCATTTCCCCAAGGGAGGGGGACAGGGGAGAGAACCCAAGGAAACATAGTTCTCTTTTCCATGTAGGTGTGATGACTCCCTTCCAAAATCTGACTCAAGGACAAGAAAAGAAAGACACTTTTCTTCTCCCTCATGTCCCTCCATCATCAGATCTTTGACAAGCAGAGACAAGAGCAAGGTGCCCCTCTAGCCTCACCAGCAGGGTAACATAAGGAGTATGGGAAGAACTAACTCCATCACCATTTCAGAGGCTTCTACACAAGTGGGGCCACTTGCCACTCGGGTGAAGCTTTGTGGAGCTGAGCTGTGGTCTGAATATGAAGTTCAGCCAGGGTGGACTCATTTTCGAGCCCGAATGACTACCTTCTTCAGAAAACAAGTAGCCAGAAAGCACAGTCAATAGTTCAGGGCACAAAAGTATTTTATTTACATTCAGCAGGCAAGATCAACCTGTCTAACTGGCTCAGTTATGAAGACAACTCACTGCAGGCCAGCTTGGAAGTCTGAAAACTTTTACATAAATGAAATGCCTGAAAACTCTTACTTAGAGATACCCCATACTCCCATTGCTTTTTTCTTCTTAACTCGCCTACTACACTTCAAAGAGGAAGAATTCTGTCTCATTCCCAGTCTCTCCTGAACGTATACAATTGCTTTTTTTCTTTTTTCTTGAATTTTGCTACTCCCTCAATTTTCTCTTATTGCCTGGAGCAACATTTTTCTCAAACACCTGAAAAAGGTCTTTTCACTCATCATTCTGCAATACAAGTGGAGGAAGACAGACAGGACAACTGTGTTCTGTTGACAGAGGAAGGCACTTCTTGAGCAACTGAGTAATTTGGCAAGACAACTACAAATTTTTAAGTGCAGGGAACCAGTTTGTCTACACTCCCCTGCCCTACTTCACACTGTCAATAAAGTCATTACTTTCAAAAACATACCAGGGTTAAAGAAATTTTTCCATTAGAAATCACATCATTGAGAAGAGAGTGTAGGAAGAGCTGCTCCAAGTTCAGAAAGATCAAGTCCTATTTTTTTCAAAATGCACAGGCATAAATATCTCAAAAATTTGTACTGTACAGTGCAACAAATCTGATCAAAATTACAGGAAGCACGATAACAAGAGAGGAGAGGGTGGCTTTACCATGCTGAGAATATATTTAATGATAGCTAAAAGGGAAGAGGTATGATGTGAAAATGGCTGAATAATGGTTGACGAGGACGACTAAACCGAACACTGTGAAACAGAGCATCTTGTTGGACGCAGAGGAATCTTCTGAGCAAACTGGCCAAAATGCATACGAGGTCTTATGAAAAAAAAGAAATGGGAGAGACAAAGTAAACACTGCACTTGAAACGCAGCAGACAGGAACAAAGGAGCAAGCCCCAGGAGAAGGCAGCATCTTAGAAGACGGCACAGATAATGATGCTGCTTGAAAGCATGCAGAAGACAAAGTCTCTCGGAAAATCTGAGAACTATTAGTCTACTACACAAACAAGGCGATAATGGAGACCTGAGAAAGCACAGCATTTACAGACAATTAGTCTGTTGTCTACAAAGTTTTTACCAAAGTAAGTGAGGGTAAAAAAGAAAAAAAAAAAAGTCCTCACTAAGGCAAAACTTTGTAAAGTCTGATTTGGTCGAAATACTTACCAATAACCTACGTGTTCCTGCAGAAATAGAGGTAGCAGTGACAAAAAAAAAAAAAAAAAAAAAAAAGGGAAAACCAATCAATGACAAAAAAGCCAGAGTACAAAATAAAAAGATTACATCTGGGAAGAATATATGTAAGTAAAATGTTAAGTTATTATGTGGGATGTTCCCAGGAGTTTATATATTCATTCTAAACAGAAAAATTATTCATTTTTTGACAGTAACATTAAATTATATACCAAAAGTATTTAGTATTACATTTATCACTCAGTACAACAGGAAAATTTTATCTATTACAGTTTAAAGAAAGTCAAGAACAAAGGTTTTAAAGCATACTTTTCTTGTGCTTCTCATCTATTTTTTCATCACACATACAATAATTTTTATTACTTAAGCACGACAGCAGATTATCCTGTATTATACTCTATATTTCCCCCATTATCTCTCCAAAATAGCAGTCCTCCAGAGATGACATAATTTATCAATTCAGCAGGGAAATATCTAACCAATGCCCTCATTTACTTTTATTTACTTTGAAACTGGTGAGAGTTGAGTAAATAAGGCTGGTTGGCTGGTAATTTGAATTTGTTGTGGAGATGTTGTTTGGGGGTTTGAAGGATGGCTTTTTGTGGGTTTTGTTTGTTTGGCTTGATTTTTTTCCAGTGTAGGAGTATGGCCTATGAATAAAAACAAAACTTATTGGAAAAATCTGGCTTAAAAATACTGTTCATTGTCAGAACAAAGGAATTTTCTTTTTATTCAAAAGTACCGACATTCTGTGCTTACCTTAAAACAGCCTTTTATTTTTAAACTGAACATTCAGCTAAAAGAAGTTCACTGTCCACTGACCCACCTATTCTTCCAGCTTGGAGAATATTTACTTTAAAGTACAGACTATTGGCCAGACTAGGGTGTTGGACCACAAGAAGCCAGACATTTAAGAAAACTAAAGAGAATTTTACAAAATACAGAGATGTTCAAGGGTTGGTTACAAAACACATTATTTTCAAGTGTACGCTGGAATGAGACCATTAAATTCCTCAGTATAAACATAATTAAAGTGTTTAACATGAGGAACATACAAACTTTGGGAAAATGTGTTTTGGGAAAATGTGTTGCTGAAGTTTCAATAATACATCTGTGTAGTGCAACCACTAGTTTTGCATAAGTTCCTACGTCTAAGAAGCTTTTAAGAGCATTTGGGAATGCACCATTGTGAAGAAAGCATCCAAAATGCCTAATAACAGTAAAGAAGATGCATAATTACTTCAGAAAAAGACAGAACTGAAGTCAAAAAGATATAACCCCCCTAACTATTGTCAGTAAAAAGCGAAGAAAAGCTATTGAGTTACGTGTTTTAAACATATCAGTGAGAATTTTGTCTATATTTAGTCTTTCACCTCTATTAAGAGAGTACACAGCATTCATAACATATTCTGCAAAACCTTTAAGAACATCCGTAAATCCTGAACCAACCAAACTTCCAAATGATGTTACATCACTACTACCACAGCAACTAAGGCAGAAACATAATTCTTGGTTTTTTCACAGCTAAGACATCACCATTTGAACAAACTGTTCTTATCCTCTGTATCACTCATATTTTAAATATCCCTTGGGAATAGGGGAAATGCTATTTCCTATTTTTTTTTCCTATTTCCTGAGCATTTCCTATTTTTTTTTTTTTTGCTGCTTATAACTGCTGCATTGGTCTATCAGTCAAACTGTTGAGAAATTTGATTAGTTACCCATTTTAAACATCTGTGTGTAGAAAAGAACCATCTTGTTTACATTAACCAGATCATGCTAATAAGATGCACATATGCGTGCATACGCACACAGAGCATAGACTCTAAATAAATTTTAACAGGGATCTGCAGTTGGAAAAAAATAGATTGAATGATAGTTTGACTTTTCAGCATTTTGAAAAAACAACACGGTAACTCAAATGTTTTTACTTATCTAATTACACCTTTCACACAGGGTGTTACATGCTTTCATTGCTCTACTCATCCATAAGGCTACTGAAGGTAAGAAAACCTACACCTAAACTTAAGAGATATTTTTTTTTCCTTCACTCTTCAAAGAAAATCATGACCTGTCTTTGATATACATAAGCAATACTCATTTAAAAAAAGGAGACACTGTTTTGAGTTTGAAAACTGAGAGAGCATGACACTGCTAATGAATTATACTTTAATAAGAAAGGGTTTTCTTGGTTTTTTTAATATGCAAGCGACTACAGAGAAATCATAGTCAGTAATCCTGTTTCAGGAGTGTCCTTATTAGATCAGAATCACAGCATGCCAAGCGGTAAAAATATGTTTGATCACATATATGTATTAGTCCCTCCTCCAAAGAGCTTACCCTACAAAACAGACAAGAATAAGCAATGGTTACAATGGGAGCAATGTCTCCATTATACACTCGAGAAAGACTAAAAAGAAACTAGTCTTACCTTACACAGAAAGTCAAACAAATCTCCTAAGTGTCTGGCTGTCACCTTATATAAAAATGCCTATTTGCCCACAATGACACTGACACAAGGGTCACAGAAAAAGCAAATTAGTGACAGAAATTTGCTCTGCCTTTCTGTGTAGCGCTGCCTTCTTAACCAGCACCTTACCTAATGAGTTAGCAAGGCTCTACCACAGGTCCCTAAATCCAGTGACTGCGTAGTTTAAACATAAATAATAAAATGCTCATTAAAAAAAAAAATCATGTTTTGAAAGAATTAAAAAGCTTTTTAGAACAGTTCTTGATGGCAGCATAAAAAAATGCCAGAGTTTGAGCCTGCACTCCTCCCAGCTCATTTACATATCCATCCCTTCACCTTCCTTCCCCACTGTATTAGCCAGTTTGGAGACTGACAAGACCAAAACAGCAGCCAGAGGGCAAAGACCAATAAGGTGCATCCAAATAAATCCTTCCACGACATAAAAAACTCTAAACAAACAGTTCAATAAACCCCATGCTAAAAAACTGTGGACTTGCAGAACAAGAGACAAGCTAATGAAAGAAGTGCCCCAAATGCATACTATACATATATTTTACCAGCAAACAACTTACTTACAGAAAAACATCTTCCATGACACACATTAAATAACCCAACACCTGGGATGTAATTCTCTTCAGAGAGGAACTCATAATTTATTTTTAGTGCCCTCACGCATTTTAACAGGGATCTGCAGTTGGAAAAAAACAGACTGAATGATAGTTTGACTTTTCAGCATTAAAAGCCCTGAGATAGACTAGTCTGGAAAACTATTACTACCCCAGTGTCAGAATCATTAGAGACACAGATTTGTATCTGCTTTCCCATAGTAGCCTTTCATTCTAGGTTGAAATTCCTAACTTTCCAAAATAGTCTGTGAAAGAAACAATAGTTCTCAAAAGGCACTTTTATTTAAGCAAACCATTGCCCAAGCAAGAAAGATTTCACACTGCTAAGTGTTCAGGCAGTGAACTGTCTCATCGTTAATTCTAACACTTAACATAATTTATAGGCATTTTTCTTTTTCAAATTAAATCTCCTCCTTTATCTAAGAGGAACATTAGCACCTCAAAAATACTTCTGTTTCAGTAGACAGGACATGTATTTTCAATGTCTTATGAAATAAAAACCCTATGATAGTTTTAAGTATAAATCTCTCACACTTCAACTGTTATCAATTTTTTAAAAAGCTTTCTTATTCTGGATTTTAGGAGAAGTCAAGGGAGCTGTTTCCCACATAGACACAAGTTTAAATCCACTCCTTTCATTGTGGAAGAAGCCTTCAGAAGGCAAGTGAGTCCACTGCACGCAGATGAGTGTAAGAGCAAGTGTGATGAATTTCACCGTACAGCCAGACAGAGGATAGTGAGATTAAGCCTGGTGTAAAGACAGACTTGTTCCAGTTCTTCCACAGCAAACTCTACCTGTGTTTAAGACTACTGAGAAGTAAGTGATAGGCATGTAAAGGACAGCCTCTGCCTCCAGGCTTTCTGGGTTTATCAAGTAACCTTTTTTAAAAGCTGCCTTTAACTACCCTTTTTGGGAACACTTAATAAAAGCTCCTAAGGGAAGCCTGCCATTCCTGCCAGTCACCACAAAAGCACAGTCTTCTCTCTAGAGGATGCCTTGCCATACCTGTCCTTTATAGCAGTTGTATCAAATCAGAAATCAGTAAACCAAGAGATGTGCCACTAAGAGAAACCTCTTTTTATTGGCTTTTATTTTTTTTTTTCCCCTTGAAATGAAGCAATACTCAATACAATTCCTGGCTTTCTGCAGTGCAAATGCCATTTAAACCACTTATGTCTCTTCTTTCCAGAACTGTACACACATTGTACCAATTCTATTAATCCTGTAAGCTACAAGAGCAGTTTCTGGTCTGGAAGATCTCTCTGCAGGGCAGTGGACATGCTACAGAAACTAACATGTCTCTAATCCTTCATGGAGTTCCTCCAGCTCCAGGTTGCAAAATGAGTAAATGCTGAACTTGTTCTGTGAACAGAAGACTTCAGCCTGTGCCCTCTGTCAGGTGCTTTGCCCAGAACATGGTAGGATGGACTGAAATTCTGCTTCTGGTGTAAAACTGTTGCTTAGCTAAAAACCACATCATAACAAACCAGAAACTGGCCGAAGAGGAAAAAATGGATGCAGTTCGAAGGGTTATGTCATATATACGGGAATAGAATTCTTTTATACATGAGAATACATTTCTGGGTAGAAGTCAAAACCAAGAAAATTGCCCTTCTCCAGTCCTGTGTAAATAGGACAATTCTTATTGACATCAGAGATATTCAAAACAACATTGGAAATTAAACTCTTACTTAAGGAAGGACATTCACAGCACTTAACATCTACACAATAATTTCCATAAGAAAAATAAAAACTCATTTACCACAACTCATAATTATCTCGTAACTCATCATATTGCAAGTGTCTACCTGCAATAAAATTAATATGGGTTGCACTAAATCTTGAAAGGGACTGATCTTGTTACACTGTCACCTAGTTTACTCTAGAGCCATCTTCAAGGGGAAACAGGTGATCTACGCTCAGAAAAACAAAATCAAATGTGTGTCAATTCACTGTATTACCAGCCTACATCACGGGTGGGACTATAGCTGCTGCAGGGCCTTATTGTTGTTCTTGGCCTGGCCTGGTTTGTCACAGAGTTGAGTGCAGTGCTATCCACAAAATAACACAGCAAGCCTTCCGGAATCAATTCCAAATATTTAAAGAATAATACAGTATTCTAATCTATTAGTACCTGGCAAGAACATGAGTACACAAATCAGAGTCTTTAAAACCAATTTACACAAAAATTCTGACCTCAGATGTATTAATACAGACAGCTACAAAGCTGCCTTATTTTTCACAGACAAATGGCTCATACACAAGCAATTTACAGAAGATACAGGAACATCTTCTAAAGTGCCACTTATGACAACTTGTATTATCAAGCAACTGTCCCTCAGGGACAGTTTTACAGAAAAGAAACTGAAAATTAAGCAAGGAAAAAAAAAAACCCACATAAAACTGCTAGCTTAAAGTAGGCTTTAAATTTATTTAATGTAAATGTAGATGACAGGTTCCACCCCCAACCAAGTAAATACAAATAGCATTTTATCTATTGTCCAATCCCTATATTTCTATAACTATTCAGGGAAAAAACTGTTCTTATACCAAACCTAAGAAATCAGAATACCAAGGAAATAACTCCTAGAATGTGACTTCAGCAAAAAACCTTGACTTATAAATAAAATCACATTATATATCATCTCCCAACTGAAGAAGGATTAAGGGGAAGAAGAAAAAATAATACTGAAAGGTAGAATGCAGCCCTGGAAATCACCCAACAACTTGCCAGAGTTCCCAGATATATGGCAGGGGTCCAACTTACACAAAGCAAAGTTACCCATAACTTAGGGACAAGTGATTTGCAAACACATCTTTTCCAGGACAATATGAAAACTCTAATATTAATTTTGTTTAATGATGGATTTCCGTTTTTCGTTTAGAAAATACACTCCAACAACCGAAACAGCAAAACCAGTTAATTTTCTTTTCCTCTTGAAATTCACCTTATTTCTTCCAGTAGGAAGGGAGTGCATAAAATGCACATGGGTTACTTTTTTGTTTGTTCAGCAGCAAACTGAATAATGCTACCAATGTTCTTACAGAACCTGATGTAATGATATAGTAGTAGACCCAAAAGGTCTTCAGCATAAAAAGGAATTCATAATTACTTAGGATTCACACCCCTGAGGCAAATCCTGCAATACTTTGCTAAAAAGATGACAGTTAAGTAGGGAAAAAAGCACATACTGTCTTAAATAAACTACACTTAACAATATTAAAAAATATATTCAAACCACATAGCTCTCTGCAGCGGGGTCATAAAAAGACAGGGGAAAGGTCACTAAAGTATTTACAAAACTTGTTTTCACACAGGAATCGAAGCATTACCATGTTTTCCATCTTGGCTTTGAAAGCCATTAAATGAAATTAATTATTCACGTTTTGTTCTTTTTCCTCCAAACACAAGATAGATCTTGTCTGGTTACCTCAGTATTACTGGATGCAAAGCTCTCCCTTTTAAAAAGTAAGTATTTCAGAATACCACCTTGTAGATTTTATCCTCTTACCAAGAAAAACTAGTATTATTTCTAAAGGTTAATCTTTCAGTGAGCCTCCCACTGCTTTAGGCATCTTTCTAATACCAACTCAAAACATATCAGAGGTTTCTCCAGTTTTTTAAACATTTAAGGTAAAATATTTTAATCCTCTCTTTTTCAAAACAGTGAGGTCACAGAGGGTAAAACAGACAGTGAGAACAGCAAGGATCTGCATAACTTTTTCTTTTCTACTTCCACTTACTGTAAAGTAGGGAAGTCCAGCTGAAACCACAAGCCTACCGAAACTTTCAGCAGAAAATGAGAACTAGCTCCAGAAAGTCCTAAAACCACGTGAAAAAATGAACAACGGAGATGAAACTAAGAACAAGGAAGCTGGTGGTTTAGCAATGTTTTGGAAAGCTGTGACAGAAACCTATTTTCTAAGATAAAAGTGAACAAGTAGATAAACTTCTGATTTAAAAAAGAAAATAACTGCAGGCCCGTGAGTCACACTTGGAAAGAACACCAAAGAGCCTTCCAGGGAAGAGCGCCTACTCTAGGCTCAAGGCTGTGAAAGCTGGGGCACAGGAGAGCCTGTGTGTTTCAGCAGCAGGCTGTGGGGCAGGGCGGCGGGCTCAGCCGCGGGAGCGCCCGGCGGCGCCGCTCCGCCTGCGCTGTCCAGGGCGCCGGTGCTGAACGGGCTCCGCCGCCACCCGCCCGCCGGCTTCTCCTCTCCTCGGCCCCCACTGAGCCGGCATCGACCTCAAACAATCCGCCCTTCAGTACCGGTCTTTTGTTCGCCCTGCTATTCGCTGCAGTCAGCCAAATACCACAGGAATGACACAAACATTAATATGTGACGCCTGTCTTCTGCATCCACGCCCCTTTAGGTTTTACTCTCAGCCTCTGGCCAAGATTCATGGCTTAAAGATAAAAAATTCAGTTTGTGTAGCAGGATGATGAGGTACATGCAAGTGTAAGAAAACCCCTGAAATGCTCTATTTATACAGCTCGAGTGCCAGTTTGTATAAACAGTCACAATGGTACTTTCATATGTGTTACAGAAACGTCTTTTTTAAAGCCCAAACAGCTGCTTTTTAGTTTTAAAGAATAATTGCTGCTGGCTTTCTTGTTTATACAAGAAGCAGCAGCTTCAAGTTGACTAGCTAACACAAACAGTAACACTAGATAACTCTATACACAAGCCTGTTTTCAAAGAATTCTCTTATCAATCTACCCTCCTGAATCTCACTAGGCAGGCGGCCACTGACAGAAACAAACCACCTATATTTTTAAAGACAGTAACTTCATTGTTAAATGTTGTCTTCCTCATTACCACCCTGGTCCTTTTTTCAGACACATCTCAACAAATTAGAGCTTTCCACAAGCCTGATTCAAGGTAAGAGGCTATTAAAAATCGAGAGATACTAAGTGCAATAAATGTCCTTTCAATTACATTTCAAGGCTATATGCATCATTGAAATTGTAGCTAATAGCTAGCAAGAGTCAAGTACAATTAGAAAGGAAGAAAAGAGCCCTTCATGATTGTAGTGAGAAATGAACTGTCTGTTTAAAAAAATGCATCAATTGCAAATTTCTGCATTTAAAATTGGAAATCAGTAGCAAAATAGTACGAGTAGTTTGCTTATTAGGAATTTTTCTAATGGTAAAATTAGTTGTCAAAATAAAATACCAGAGAAATTAGACAGTTTTCCACCAAGAAATTAAGAAAGAAGAAACATCATCTGCTTGGAAGGGGCTAAACCCAGCTGATCCCATATTCCAGTGCCAGTAGGAACCCCAAGGTCTCTTCATGCGCTATGAACATCAGAGACTTTCGCCCACACATCACTCATTAGAATTAAATCTGTCCTCACAAGTCGTTTTGCATAAAGTTTTTGGAAGAAAAGTAACTGTATGCATAATAAGCTAAATATGGTAATGAAAAATTTTAAATGATGGATTATTTTCCAAAACACTCTGTGAGAAAGGAAAAAAACAATGTTTAAGTACTGCTTACAACAACAGCTGACTGAAACTTCTGGCTAAGTATCTTTCCTCCTACACTTACCTCTCTCCATAGAAGTACTTGTGGTGATATTTGTAATCCTCAGTCCGAGGGTTCAATTGCCACAGTATTCACTGATTGCCAGGGTTAGGAAAGAACCATTAAAATTTGCTTACAATTTATGAGTTTCTGCAGAAGGTTACAAAAATTAAGGAGCGTGAATACCGAGACCGCAGAAAGAGCTCCTTCCCCTCCAGCAGAGGAAAAAATCCTTGCCAGTTATAGATGACAATTCCTGACAAATGGGATTATGCCCTTCAAGGTAGATTTGTGAGCAAACAAAAAGTTCTGCACGAGCAAGAGCCACTGACTGGAGTAAAGCTGCCCTCACAGTGTTTTAGCTGTACCAATAGCTCAAAAACATTGTACCTAGTACATTCATCATCATCGCCTGAAGGAGCATGAGACTTAGTATGTCAGAGAGAAACTACAGGAGGGAAAATAAAAGTAAAATAAGGTCCTGTCTTGAGGCTTTTCTTCCTTTCTTAT
This sequence comes from Sylvia atricapilla, assembly GCF_009819655.1. Taxonomy (NCBI): domain Eukaryota; kingdom Metazoa; phylum Chordata; class Aves; order Passeriformes; family Sylviidae; genus Sylvia; species Sylvia atricapilla. The sequence continues at coordinate 42,676,452 of NC_089140.1, forward strand.
TTCTATCTGAAATTTCACATGTCTGAAATCAAATTACAAGTGTGTAATTTTGTAAATTTACAAATCCTTAAGGCATAAACAGAAAACCAATAGGATTAGAATTTAATATGTTGACATTTAAATTCCAGGCTATAGTGCCTTGTGCTAGAAGTACAGCCTGTTTACATGGTTAGCTCTTTGAGGGAGCAAATTTTATCCGTTTTAACTCATGTGCTTCAAACACTGCTAACAAAAAGCAAAATTTACCTCACAATTTTCAAGTTTGGGGAAATACAAGTTAGAAAAATTGGAATTCAAAGAAATACTTATGAACAGATACTCTAAATTAAATAATTTAATCAAAACAGCCTCTTCTCTTTGATACAGACCTAATTATCTATCTCAGTAGGTTTCTCTTCAGCATTATTTCTCCATTAATACTACTGATACAGTATCGCTAGATAAAACCAGGATATTAAAGTTAAAATCCAAATTATAATATATAATACCCTAAATTACGTCTTTTAAGAAAACCAAAGAAACAAGTCCTAAACTCAAATACTGATCTTCTTTCTAAATGTGAGTATTTTTAAGATCCAGCTAAGTCAGTATTTCTGCATATTTATTTTTGTTTTCAATAGCACTACAGTTACTAATAAAGGTGCTGCAAGTAAGATGACTCATCCACAGAAAACAGCAAAAGGCCAGGGAAAAGGAAGACAAAGGGAGAAGCTCTCAATAAGTGACACAGCACTTTAGTGCCACAGGACCACAGTTTAAGAGATACAAACAACTGCATTAGTACTCACTCATATCCCTGCACCCCAATTCCCTCTAAATAAGAATGCAATGAACATACATACAGACCTTTCCTTCCCTACAGACCATTCCATACAGACCTTTCCTTCCCTCTTGCTTACAAATCCGGCATCCTTGCCAGATGATTTCTTTTGAGGTTAACATTTCTTGGGGTGCTTACATTTTTCACTCACTTTAATTCTGCATCTTTGTGAATAATGCTGGGCCAACAACACGTTGAATACAAACATTTGTTTATAAGCACACTTCAAAGAATGCTTGCAGCCTACAGCTAACAGAGTTTCAGGCTGCCATGGGACACAGCTATTTAACAGCCCAGAGGTAGTGCAAATCCATGACTGAACAATGATGAAAACCAGGAGTACCTAGAGGTGCACCTTATAACCAGTATTTTGCAGCACCTTGGAAAATACAGGAATATTGGCAAGCTGTAGTTTTGACCACTGGCTAAATAATTATTTCAAAAATTGGTTAAATATTTACCCTTTTAACTTGTTTGTTTAAGCATCAGAGCAAAAGATTTCAAGGACCTTTACTGTGGTCCTTGCTTTTAGAATAATAAAAACTAATTTCTGCTATTTCTTTCAACTCCTGGCAAAAATTATACTCTGAGTAGTTTTATCAATGCTAAGTATGCCTTGCCTTATATTTGTTGTCACAAATTTCTCTGCAACTTGCTTATTGGCTAACCAATCCCTAAATGAGAACCAACAATGGCCAGAATTTTCAAAATTGAATGTTTCTGACAACCACTCCCTGGCCTGACATTCCATTACCACATAAATCTGTGTGGATAGGAACAATCTCAACATTGCTGTCAGTCCAAGCTCTTTTCAGAGAGCTTAATTCCAGCTCACTTTTCACAAATTAATGGATTTCCCCAACATATTAAACAGTTTAATGTCAAGAAATTACATCATCCAAGCTGACAATGCTTTTAAACATTTCTTCTAAAGAAAACTTTTAAGCAAAATGCACAATGATTAAATACATGCAAAAGGCAGGTGGCCCACACACCTCTGGAGAAGTCACATATACCAGCCCAGCCCACTAGGAGGAATTTTTGCCAAATGTGTTCATCATTTCCTCTGACTTCACCAGCTGAACACAACTGTGTGCTTTACAACTGGAGAGGCCAAGTGGAGACACACAGGGAATAACCTGGGCTGAACACGTCATCCTTTCCCCCCCCCGCCTTGCACTCTGTAAAACACATTATTTGCATTAGCTTTCTTATCCCTTTGTTTGCAGCAAAACTAGTCCCACATTTCCAAGGAACATTTCCTCCACTCCCTAGTTCTGTGCTGTCACTGGATCTCGATCTTATCAAGTGCATGAAAACCAGTTTATTTTAGTACATGGTTTATTATTCTAGCAATGGCATCTGCATTTCCTCCAAACCAGAAGCTATTTCAGTACCCTACTTATTTCAATAGTATTTTCAACACTTTTGGGTTTTCACAGCCATGGTTATGGAGAAGCTCAGTAGCATGTGTCTTTGAAAACGTTATCACTTCAAAACACACAAATTCACAGATATGGCACACTGGGATATTAACTAATCCAACAGCCAAGCTATACATGCATTACTCTTCAATTAATTTTAATTGTATTTCAGTCCTTAAAAAGCAAGGCAATGCCTCCACACTTGTCATCTGGTATATTAATATTAGATATCTAGTATGCAAATGTTAGGACAGCTGAATTAGATATTCAAAAGGTTCTTTAATAGCATGCAGCCCTTTCCCATATGTGAATTTCATGCTGTTTTCATTCATGTGCTGTTTTAGTAGATCATTTCTCTTCAGCCAGCAACAGCTTTATGGCACTACTGCATGGGTGGACCAGGTCATTTTATTTCTTTACACAGCACTTTAAAAACATAGAAATAGTTTTACAATTATGTTTTATTATTTTGGAATTGTAATTTGTTTATAGATTGCTAGAGCTTTAACAAAAAAATCAGGTCATCTTTGCTCTGCTTTGTACTCAGGCAACCAATCTACTTGTCCTTCACTGAGTAATACTCTCAATGTAAAAATAAAACAAATATCTATCCAAACTGATCTGCCTGCCTCTAACTATACCCATATAGCTAAAAGAGTGAAAAAACCCCTGAAACTCAAACATTCAAACCAGCTCTAAATTTACAACTGAGTTTGAAAAAATCACAGCATTGAAAAATAAGAAGGAAAGTTGCATAGCCAACCCTGTATTAGGGCACTTCACACCTGAACTCAGCCACACCACCTTTTAGAAAACTTCACCAAAATCAGCTCTGAAGATGAATCATGATTATCCAGTGTAAGATATTATAGGAGCCCTGAGTCACTCATACACATGCAAACTATGCCTTCCAATATTCAGAACACAGGTGTGTGATTTTAAACTCATTCTTCCCAAAGGACAACACCACACACAAGAAAATTAACAGCAAATTCTCAAGTCTGGCATCTTAGGCTACTTCAGTCCTCCTTGCTGATGCAGCAAAGACAGTGAGAAGAAAGAGAACTGCCTCATAGTGAAAGCAGAGAAGTTAAATGACCACAGAGAACCACATTTTACTATTGTCACTGTTCTTTATGTTCTGGAGATTGTCCACCATTATCTCTCTGACATTCACTTAATTGATGATGCTCTGATCTATTTGGTAGGGCCACAGCATTTTCTTTAGAGAAGCAAGATTCTTTTTCCCCAAACTGGAACTTTTATTCATATTCACACTGAAGAATAAAAGAGGAGTGATGTTCTTCATTCTACAGTAAGTAAAACTTCTGATAGCTGCAGGAAATCAGGATTCAAAGTAACGTGATTTTCAGAGAACTATCTAAGATTCTTGACAGGATGACAATCTAATTTGTTAATTTTTCTAAGTTTTCTGAAGGACTATCACCAGATTGGTCCAGATTTCATTATAAAAAAAAAACTAAGATTCTCAAAATACTGCTTATGTGTTCAGGCAATCTGCAGAAACACCTCTGAGCAGTCACGTCTGTTAGTGCATGCTATGACAGTTTTTATTTTAGCAGTACAGAACAACTGCATTTAGGTAACAGTTCAATTCAGCAAGAATCCATCCTTCAATTCTGTGTCAATTACAACACTCAGAGACAAATGCACCTGTATTTTAATAAGACATGGGATCCTCCCCTTCCTGCACTGAAGTGCTCTAAGTGCCTTAACTCTATTTCAACTCAAGAAATTGCATATACACTTACACTTTAGGGAAAAAAATTCCAGGAAAGGCATAACTAAGCTTCATTTTTTTACCAAAGAATAACCTTTATGGAATATGCTAGTATTGGCATAAAAATACTGTAATTTACTAGTATTGACAGTATTCCAGATGCTCAAGTAACCTCTCATATGTAAAAATGCCACCTTCAACATTTAAAACCATAATGAAAATGCAGTATAAATCAATCTGACGTGAGGACTAATTATGGGAGGGCAACTAGGAAGTGTTCTGGAATACCACTAGTTTAAAAAGCCATTTACAGTTAAAATGTTACTAAATAATTGCTTCATATAAATGATACTTTGTATGGAAAGCCAAACAAATCGTAACAGCTTGCTTCTCCTTGCCATTACTCTTAGGTGAATTTATTATAAGTTACTAGAAGACACGCAAAGTGCATGCCAGATGAGAACTCTGTATTTATAGCGCACTAAGTCAGTCAGCAAACAGAATCTACTAAAAATATCCCTGATGGTATGCAGCACACCCACCCTTTTGGGACTGTACACAGGCTGTGGTGGTCTGATTTTGAGACAGAGCAGACTAGCAAGAAAACACCCAGCTAGGTCAGTCCCTGAGGAAGACAACTGAGGGTGAGAGAGTCAAATCCCACACAACACTTGGTATTCTGCTTGGCAGGCAGTCAGACACCTCCAGGCCTGTGAGATTTTCCTGCGTGCTTCCTGATCTCTCCAGGTCAATACTACTCAATTTCCATGCAGAAAATAGAAGCATGTCCTGAGTGAAAGGGAGAACCAGCCTCATTCGTTCTATGGCTTACCCTTCCCTTTTTGTAAGCACCGGGAATTTGAAGCCTTTCAAACAACAGAGGTCAAAACCTCTGGAGGCACACTGAGATATCCTCATGAAAGTCACGATGATCATTTACAAAGGAAAGGTGGTCTTGGGAACACAGGCACTTGTTTAGGGAATATCTATCCAGATAGTAGACAACAAAATCCACTCTCCTAGATGCTTAAGATATGCAGTTCTGGTTTTACTCAGGTAGCTGTGGTTTTATACAAATTGTTTTCTTTTGATTGGAAAGATGCATGTCATTAAAGGTGCTCCAAAATAAAAACTCGGAGCACTCAAGGATGTCTCACTTTCTTTTCATGGGCTAAACAGCAGCAAGAACAACATGCTCCATTACCACAGCAAATGAACACAATCTGTTGAAATGACCATATACATCTCCTGAAACTAATTAAGCCATTAATGGGTAGTAGACACACTGCAGAAAAATCTTGAAAATAATATAAAACTGGTTGCATGCAAGCAGCATGGTAAACCTACCCAAATTTTTTCGCCTACCCAAAATGCTATTCAAAACCTAAAACTTTCCTGCGAGGCTAAGAGAGCAATTCAAGAACGTTTGTATGATGAAGCTTTCATGAGCAGCTGGCAAGAACAAGGGAGGAGAACTTACCCAAACAGATGCATAGGCAATGTGTTTTAAAAATAGTTTTGAATTTCTAGCAGTGACAAAAGGCTTTTTTGCAAGACAAAGAAATTACTTGGGAGACTGTTGGAGACTAGTCTGCAATTACGTGACAGAACATAAGGAGAGACACTGTCAGAATATCAGGGCTGCATAGGTATTCAGAAGACATTAAATATGAGGTAGGCCTTTGTTTGAACTGGCACTGCAAAGGTTCAATCAGGTATTATCACCACCTTGATAGCCAAAAGAAATATTTATATATGCCATTACAATTAGGCTGTTTCCTTTTCTTCAGACGGTTAACTATTTACATCTCTCCCACAAATGCAGTGCTGCCATTTCTTACTATTTGGCTTCTCCTAAACCCTTTTGCTTACCAAGCAGGAAGAGGGAAGAAGAAGAAAAAAAAAAAAAAAAAAAAGCCCTTCAAAAAAACAAAAAAAGCCGTTCAAAGATCCCATATCCCTCACCTCAGTCTTTACTTCACTTCCCCAAGCTACTCATCACAGAGACTGTTCTCCAACTGAAGGAAATGAAAGATGACTCCCAGAGACTTCATGAGCATCACCAGAAGACACAAACAGTTCTTCCTTCAGCTCACTTTGTCCAAACATTTAACATTTGAGACTATAAGCACTCTCTTGACTGAGCTGGAGCAGGGAGCTGCTGGTGTGGGATTTTTGCTACTTTTTCTTGTCCCTGACTCAAGAGGGTTTACACCTTTGCTGCCAAACCAGGAACTGTATATTGCCCACGGAATGTACACAGGAGCAGAGAAGCCCAACTAAAGACTGGAACAGTGAGACTCTGCAAAGGGACTGGATTCCTCAAACTCATCAGTAAGAACAGACCTTCTAAAGCTCATTATAAATAGGACTTGGACTTAACCTTGGCCTGCTCTCCTAGCACAATGTATTTTTCAATCTGTGTTTTGGTGAAGGGGATGCTAACGCATCTACAAAATCCTCCGTATCTTTAGAAACTGCAAAAGTGACTCCTCTCTCACTCTGTAGTCAACTCACTGATGTAATGGAACATAACGATCCCTTGCCCCCAGCATCCCAACAGTCTCATTGCAAGGCACACTTCCCAGCCTTTCTCCCAATACAGGGGGCAAAGACCTCAGAGTGCCCCTTTGGCTGGCAAAAGTCTAAAGTGTCTCAGAGTTTCATAATTTCTCAAAGCAATAGTACTCATGTCATACTGGAAGAGAAGTGCAAGGAAATGACCAAAAGACAGCTGAACCTCAAAAATATATCCAAATGTACCATATAACTAAACAGATCTGATGGGAAACAAAACAAGATGTGGCCTTCTAGGTACTGTGAGAGATATTGAAAAAACTCTGCTGAGAGTTCACATCATTCTTCTACTGTTATCTGCTTCCCACAATTCAACTAGGAATTCACGATCCTGAGGCTCTCAAAACCTTTCTTTTATAGAATGAAGAACTCATTCATTACTTCTATTATTACAAACAGATGCTACTATAATATACCGACAAGGTTCTACCCATACTGAATTATGTACGTTCAGTAGCTGGTGATAACTCCTGCACTGTAAAGTACTTCATAAAGAAAGTCTGATCATTATTTGGCTTAAGAAGAATGTAACAAACTTCCTTCTCCTAATACAGCTGAACAGATGCCACTTAATCTCCAAATCATTACTCCCCGTCTTGACATGAAGACTGTCAGCCGTATCTGACAACACTATACATTTAAAAATCTACCTACAAAAACATCATATGACATTGTATATGACCATATACAACACAAATTCAGATTTTGTGTAATACCTGTACAGTCTGCTCAATCATCTTGAAAGAAGAGCTGATGTGAAAAATTTAAAAAACTCAGTATGTTTGAGTTCCTACTACCTTCATCTGAATTTTAATGTTATTCCCTAAGAGACTCATAATGACAAAACAAAACAAAAACAAAATAGTTTAATGGCACTATTGTCTTATAGCAACATCCCCGCATTTGAACACCAGAAGGATACTCACACTAGGTGTTTTTGCCAAGAAGTCTCCCAGTTATGACCACCCAGAAACAGGAACATAAACATGAAGAGGGTTCTGAGGAGCTGTCAACACTTTAAGTGATGGAAGTAACACATCAGCAGCTACCCAAAGCAAAGACTATCCCCAAAGTCCATTTTTAGCTGAACCAATTCCATCACTGACAAAAACAAGCTATATTGTAACCACACGGGTAGCTTTGCTGCAGTACTGATGAGTATGTGATCTCTAAAAACACAGTGGAAAAACTAATGTGAATCTGGCCCCATGGTCCTCAGGGCCAACTGTTCTACACACAACAGAAGGTAAGAATATTTACTTTGGGGCTGGAGGAGAGGGGAAGTCCCATTCACTGAGGAACAGAGCAGGGAAATTACTGGTCAAAATTCCCGATAAGTGTTATCACCTTAAAGGAGGCTGGAACTTGGCACTGTGTTGCAAGAAGGCCCTTGAATGTCATGCACAGGTTTGGCCTCTCTGGGAGTGCCGTAAGATCTTATGGAATTTGGGTCTCACTCTACTTAACGCCCTAAGCCTACTTCAGGCATGCTCACAGCACAAAGTTAAACACACACACACATATATATACACACCTTTTTTTTTTTTTTTTTTTTTTTTTTTTTGTGAGACCAAGGCTCTGATTATTGAGTGAGCTGAACTCCCCCTGAGATAAGAAAAAGCTACAAAAGCTACACAGCAGTATTTACTCCACTATATGTTGTTCATAAAAGTGCCTTAGCCTGAGGTCAGACGGGAACATGAGACCTTCAGAGTCAGGAAAGGCTGTTAATACTACAGTTCCTACTAAAGGAACACAGGCATGAACTGAACACACTTGCCAATACATTAACATAATTTTTATATTCTCATTCAAATGGTGCATTAACAAGCTTAGTATATATTTAAGCACGTTACATCAGAGGGTTAATACTTATACATTACTTCAGCATGCAAAACAGCTCAGTAAAAGTGACAGTAGAGTGTAATTCACTAAAGGCAAATTAATTACAGTAATTTAACAAATGCACCACCCACGTGTCACTGACTGATGAAGCCAAGCAGTATGCCTAAAAACATAAATAGCTGGAGATTCAGTTCAACTTACAGGAGGTAGTCTTGTTCTTTTTTATTTTAATTTTCACAGAATTGCTATGCTAATCCTCACAACTAATTTTGGCAGTTTTCAGGATAAAAAGAAATAATTCAGCTAATTTGCAAGTTACAAAACAAGGGAGGGGACTTCAAGCATGCTCAAGATACACAAGATAAAGGCCAGATACCACACCTAGACAAGCTTGAGCTAGTTATCACCAGGACAAAAACAATGCTTCAAGTTATTTTTCAGAATGCTGATGCTATTAGTGCATGATCTCCAGTTGGGCTACTTTTCCCAAGCATGTAGTTATTACAAGGAATCAAGAAAACACAAAGCACGCAACTAGAAAAGGATGGCAACACTGAGTGGGATGTGGAGTAATGTATCACCAACATCACAAAATATTTAAATTGCCAGAAAGAATAATGCTTCAAGTGAGGCCTTCTTCACAGGTGTTGCAGTATTATGATTAAGCAGTTATTCATCTCGCTATGATACACTGTCTTTATGTGGTCACAAGACAGTCAGGAATCTATTTGCTTCTTCACTAAATATCTTTATGTATCTTGAAACTTCCCAGTTATATTCCTAACATAAGGCAGTCCTTATCTATTAAGGAGTAGATTAAGACAATGTACCTTTCCTGGCACTTCTCCTGCACTGGTAAAAGCAACAAGCTTTGCATCACTCCAAGGACAAAACACAGTGTAGTACAGCAATTAAAAAATTATTACATGTCATAGAAAAGTAAGAATAACTCAAATTCAGAGTTATTCTGAAGAGACCTTCCTGCATCTGAATACAGCTTCCTAGGTTATTTATCCTCATCACTCCATTTACATGGAGTAATGGAAGGAGTGAATTAAATATAGGACTTAGGATAGGCTGCTCGTAAATATACAGCCTATTTACATTTACATTGCTTTGAGAAATTATGAATTTAATCCACTCCTTCCTGGCACCAAGGCAAGTTGCAGCACAGTGTTTTAAGCAAGGAGGGGGAACAGAAGAGTTTTACCTTTGAGCAACACATTCTAATGACTCCCTTGTGCTTAGCAGGAGCTGTACAGTACTCCATGATAGCACATCCTTTCATCACTAGAAGAAACACATGCACCACCTTCTTCCTCAAGATACTCTGATGGTGTAATCAGTATCCTTGCAACAAAGCATGCCTGTTGAGCAGCTTGGTACTATGAGAAGAGTCATGTTTCCTTTCTTAGAAAAAAATATTATTATAATAGAGTTTGACAGCTTTCTGTTAATGTTCAGCCGCTGGGACGAGGCAGTTTTAGATATAGGAAGTCAGAGCTATGCTGTCTTGAGGTCAGCACGCCAGAGGCGGCAGGCCATGTGACAGAAACCTCGTGTACCCGGCGACGGTCAGGCTGCACACAGCTCTGCCTCGGCTGAAAGTGGGTGAATTACTGAAAACAAGAAAGCCAACCTGCTACAAACAGCTTTCATAAACGGGTTAATAAGAATACAGAAATGTAGGCATTTTACACTAGCCTCTTCTTTTCCCCCCAGATAAAAGCTGTGGGGTATTAAGTTTCTATAGGTAGCTATATTTATATATATTAATGTATATGCATGTATTAAAAATACCAGTTGAAGAATACATCTATTAAAAAATAAAAATTGCTCATTGTTTGACCTACATGAACAGCCTTTAGAATGAGCAGTACTTAAAGGAGTCAGCAACTTTGAAAGCAGTTGGCAACTAACAAGATGGTTTTCAACTTCAAGGTGAAAAACACAGGCAGTAAAATGCTCGTCCTATACAGCCTATTAATCTCGGCAGAGCAAGACAGACAAAAAAAACCTACAACGTGCTCCACGTTTAATGTGCTTCTCAAAGGGCCTCAGCTTCCTGGTTATTTTCGAGTTCAGCTGAGCGTTCCTCCTGCCTCAAGAGCACATGTGCCCATCCTCAAGGCTACAGGGCACCGCTGCTGCAAGCCCGTACTCCAGCGGCAGGGACAGCTATCCGGCCCCGCTCACCTCCTACGGGGGGCATTAACAGAGAAACTCATTTTAACTTCTGTTTTCCTGAGGAAAGAGCACTTTCTGAACAGAGAACCCGAGAACTCAGAAAGAGGAACAAGCATCAGCCACACATTAATCAGCGCCTAAAGAGGAGTTTGGTCCGATTTTAGAATAAACGGCGGAGACGCATGATCCAATTAAATTCTAATTATGTAAGTAGCAGGCAAGAGTATTTACACAGGCACTGATTACAGCTATTAGAGTCTAAAGTCGCCGGCCGGAGAGGCTCCGCTTCCTCCCCGCCGCCGGGCTCGTTTCATTTTTAACCTCCCCTTTCGCAGCTCTCCTGACAGACAATAGGAGACGCCGGCCCGACAGCCCCGTCTCCGAGTCCGGACGCCAGCCTGGAGGAGCCGCAGCTCCCCCGGAGTGATGATTCATTGCCCGTCCCACCCCGGAGCCGGGGAAAGACCCCCCAGAGCCCATCCCACCGCCCGCAACCCCGGCCCCGCAGCGCCGGGACCCTCCCCGCCCCGCCCGTGGCCCTTACCTCCGAACAGGTGCGGAGAGAGGTGCGCGGGCAGCGAGCCGATCACCAGCCGGGGCCCGCCGGAGGAGCCGCCGCCGCCGCCCCCCGCGGGCCGCTCCCGGCCGCCCTCCTCCGGGGTGCTGCTGACCGAGTCCTGCGAGCCGTAGGGGCCGCTGCTGTGGGGGATGTTGAAGGCGGACTGCGCCGCCCGGGCCCCGGAGGCCGTGCCCCCACCCAAGGACCTGCTCCGGGGCGCCGACCCCGCGGCACTCCCCGCCGCCGCCGCCGCTCCTCCGGCCGCCGCGGCCGCCGCGCCGCCGGGAGCAGCGTGAGGCGCCGCCGCCAGGTGCGCGTAGCGCCCGCCGCCGCCTGCCGAGCGCCCGCCGGTCCCGTTAGCGCCGCCGCTGCTGCTGCTGCTGGAGGAAGGCAGATCCCCGCCCGAGTACGCCCGGGTGCGGCCATTGGCGGCGGTGGGGCTGCTCTGCTTCGCGCCCATGGTCCCGCCGCCGCCTGGCGCTGCCCGGTGCCCTTCGCAGCCGCCGCCTTCCCCGCGGCGCCCGGGGGTGGTCGCAGTCCGGCCCCGGCGGGGGCGATCCGAGGCGCGGGTCGCGCCGGAGAGGGGGGAGAGGGAGAGCCGGGGAAAGGGGACGGGTCGCTCGGTGGGTCGGTGTGGAGAGGGGAGAGCCGCCCGCCGGGATCCGGCTCAGCTGGCGGCCCCGGCGCGGCCGCTGCTGGCGGGTCTGGGGCGCCACCATGAGCTGCTCGGGACGGTGCTGGCTCCCGCCGCGCGGCCGCTCGGCCCCGCCGCCGCTGCTGCTGCCGCCGCTGTGCCCGCCGCCGCCGCCGCCGCCACCGCCATCCTCCTCCTCGTCCGCCGCCGCTCAGCCCTGTGCGGGGCACCGGCGGCAGCAGCGCCGCCGAGGCCGCTCGCTCGCCCGCGGCGCGCCGTGCCTGTGCCGAGGAGGCGGGAGGGGGCGGTCGCCCCGGCGCAGCCGCTCCTCTACCGTGTCGCCATGCTGGGGGCGGCACCAGCGGGCGGGATGGGGAGCGGTTACGGCGGGCGGGGGCCGCCGCCTCGCCTTCCCCCCGCGCCCGGCGGGAGACCGGCCCCCGGCGGCGGCGGCGGCGCAACGGGCCGGGCCCACCGCTCGCCCCGCCTCCCGCGCCGCCTCCCGCAAGGTGCGGGACAGCGCCAGGTGGGGCCCGCGTGGCTCCGGCCGCGCCCGCCTCGGCTGCAGGCAGAGTTCCCGCCACGGGCCCGCCGCCGGGACGCACGGACACACACAGACACACACATGAGGGGAGCTCGCTGCGCCCTCGCCCGCGGGCAGCCCCGCTGCTGGCGGAAGGCGAGCAGCCGTGCTCGGGGCCGGCCGGCGGCGGCCGCTGCGTCCGCGCTGCGTTCGAGCCCCGGCAGGTGAAGGCGAGGAGCGGCGGCTCTGCGGGGCGGGCAGGGCCGCGGTGGCCGTGCCCTCCTGTGCCCTCCTGTGCCCTCCTGTGCCCTCCTGCCGCGCCGCCGCTCGCTTCTCCGCCCCTGCGGCTCCAGCGAACGCCCGGATGGCCGAGCTCTCGCCCGGGGCCGCTCCCGGCTGCCCGCCTGGAACGCGGCTCGGCGGGACGCTGCGGGTAGGGGCCGCTTGGCCGCCTTGGGAGCTCCCCCGGGTCGGCGACTTCAGCGCTGACGGTTCGCTGCCAGTCTCTGTTCTCCGAGAACCTGGACGTACCAGGAGACATGTGAACATATCGGGAAACGAGACAAGAAAGATGAAAATCTCTGACATCTTTGGTTCACAGGTGATACAGGAAAATCCTGTATACCTCAGTCTCTACTCAAAGTCATGGTTTTCTTACACGAGGATTAACTAGGCTGAAAATTTTATCCCAGTGAATAATACCCATGTGGATAGCAGGCTCAGTTTGCTCATGACAAAACATTCAGAGGCATAAAACCCTTTTGTGCCTTGTTTGATACTGAATGTCACATACACCGAATTAATATAAACATGATTCCTACACTCGGTCATCTGAGGAAAACTGCTTGTTTTTATGGATTATTGCCTGCTCTAAAATAGACTGTCACCATGAAGCAGTGCTTCAGGACTCTCCATCGTACTGTCTCAGTAGGGATTCCAGCTACATTCCTGCCTATGTCACAGTGGCACAGTACCCGAGCCATGTTGTAATTAATACCATAAAACCGATCCAAAACTTAATTAAAATACAAAGTGTTATGGAGCATTAAATTTACACTTGTGGCATCTTCGATGCTCCTCCTCAGATGTGAAAGGCCTCCTGTTCCCCCTCCTTTTGCCGTGCCCCTTACAACTGCATGTGGCATCACATTCTGGCATCACTGCAGCTCACAGCTGGGTCTGCAAGAAGAGGTACCATCGTTGGGGGTGGCACCGGAGGTTACTAGCACTAACTCTTCATTCCAACACCACTTTTCTGGATAGCTGAGACGCTCTGTGTCTCAGACCCCATTTAGAGACTGCTGGTGTAAACTGTTTGCCCGTTTCAGCAAGAGGCAGTGATTCCACAGCTGTCTCATCAAGAGGCTTTTGTGTGCTGGGTGTTGGGCAGACAGCTGGGGTCGATAATCTGCCGTCCCAAGCTATGTCATCCCCACTTATGAATTATAAGCTTCAGTCTCTGCTAGCACTGGTAGATACTCCAAAGTAGATCAATCATGAGCACTTTCTAGTTCAATTCCCTGCAGAAAGAAAAAAAAAATCAGTGTGGATATTCTGTCTGCTCTGCCACTGGTTACTTTTTAAATCCTTGTCCAGCTTCAGCCACCTCTCTGAGAGACATTAACAGTATAGAAAATAAGTGGTTATGTAGAAGATAAAGATTCTAATGTTCCCACAGAAAGGAAAGCTACCATAGGAATTCCTATCCTGCTAGATTCCAGGAATCTGCTTGGGCAAAGGATGTTGCAAACATGACTCATAATTTCTGCTGCTCACAGAATGCCTCTGGCATGTTGAGCCCTATTGGAGCAGGGTTAGAGGGAGCATGCTCAGAGTTTTATGGAGTTTTTAAAATTTCCACTGCTGAGTGTTAGGAGAGCTGTTCAGCTGCTAGAATAAACAGCATTTTGAAAATAGTACATGGCTACACAGGATCACAGCACTTTGTATATTTTTTTAACAGTGGATTTAAGAATTGAGCAGGTATTAAATACAGATAATAATTGACTGTGAAAAATATTTTATTCAATTTAGGATTAAATTATTAAGCTTATGGTGGAAAAAAAGCCCTACAAAAAAAGACATACATTTTCTCAGTCTTACAGTCAGAAAGTTACATTTAACAGCATAGGATATTTTACAGAAAAGAATTCACAACAGGACAGCCTGTGTTCCCTTCTCAGAGAGCATGACTGCTCCCAATGCAATATGATTTTCTTTTTTTCTTTTCTTTTTTTTAATAGGCTTCAGTTTTTGTTTTGCATCTATGACATATTTGCAGCTCTCTCACTATCAAGTGTGAGTCTAAACAAAACATGTCTCTCAAATAACACCTACATGTTCAGAAAAAAAAAAAAAAGTGCCATGACTTTGAGCCAGCTTTCTCCCCTCAATTCTTCCTGGTCTCTCTGAAAAATGAATAGAATTTTTTCTGGATGTTAAAATTTGCTTTATATAAGCAACAGTACAGTTAGGTTTTCAAGCTAACATTTCTTCTAACAAGTGTCTATTAGCTGTCTTGTCTTGTAGAGGCAAGTACCTGGCACTGTAACCTCCATTCATTTGTTCATGTTTGCATAAAACTTTTTAAGTTACAGAAGATAGTCACTAGTGACAAGAGGAAGCATTGCAGAGGGAAAATAGAGTATCTTGCTGGTGACCATACTTCTACAGATTTCAAGAATTCAGTGGAAAAGCAGATAAGTTTTATAAAAATGAACTTCTGTAGGTGTATATGGGTGAATGCTGCTTTTATTCCTGTAGAAACATACCTAGGGAATCACAGTCATACTTAAATAAGCACTACTTGTTCCTTGTCCAGGACAGTGGGGAAAAAACTGGTTTAGACAGGCAAATAAACTCACTGTTCTTTGTTGCAAGCTGCATACCTCCATTTCAGTTCTGGTTATACCACCTTGTCTATCAGCAAGTGAAAATAACAAACGTGATTCTTGACCAGTTTCCTTGAACATACCAGGTGGCAGGTGTGCCCTAAGCATACAAAATTAGGTGTAAATTCATAATATTGCACATTTTGGGAAATGTGTGCTGATAAATGGAACAGAGGCCTGCATTTTGCTTGACAGTGAGCTATGCAAACTTCCCCTCTCCCCTCTTGCCTCCATCTGTGCTGGCTTTTAAAGGGACACTGAAACAAGGATTTAAGCAAGGTTTCATTACTGACAGAAGCATCTGACCCTGAACTAATAAAGCCAGCCAGAGTTTCATTCTGTTGTGAACCAATCAGATAATCTTTTCTAAAGGAGAAAGATTTAAAAAGTAATGGCATACCCTCATAAGCGTAATTTTATAATAACTAGTGTGGGCTTCTAAAACCTTCTAAAAAAGGTTTAGCCAACTGGATTTTCTGAGCAGGTACCAGGCTAGAAGTGCACATTGTGATTGGAAGAGGTCAGTCAGTGCAGTTTTTACATTACTGTGTATTTCATCTGTTTGAAAGAAATAGCTCTGCACACCACTTCTGCACAGACAACTGAAAATAGAGGTTTCTGATGTGTTCAGTTGCTCGTAGGGAAGGCAAAACAGAACTGTTTTATCCCCCTGAAATAAGACGTGTAAAATGCACATGCCTTACATCTGTAGCTAGAGTAAGCCATCCAGCAGACAAGGCTGTTTTATGTTCACATCTGTACACTGAGGGAAGCAAGTCCCATATAATCCCTCTCAGTGTGACTACAAAGAATACATAAACCTATTGTAGGAATCCCTTTAGATAGATTTTGGTGTCAGTGATGCTCCAGCTGGTGTCTGGTGTTTTTATAGATGCAGGAGACCCCATTATCCAGATTTAGATTTTTATTTCTATTGAATAACTATACATATTGATGTTAATCATATGAAGATTTAGGCACTGACATACGAAAAACAATTCTGCAACATGTTGGGATCAATCTCCATGGAATAATAAAATCAAGCTGCTTGTGAAACTCAAGGTTTGGTTTCTGAAATTGTTTTGGAAATTTGTGGTGATACTCACAAGGGTAAGGAAGTTCATCCTCGCTTTATAAAATTTCTGTTTAAAGCCTCCTATCTTTTGTTTGAAGTTTATGCTTTTCTGAAGTTTCTATCACACTGCAAACAATATGCTGTATTTTGTACTCTAGAGTTGCCCATAGAGAAAACTGATCTTCACAAAGAAGATAACTTAATCTTGAAAATAAACTGACATTTTGACTGGACTTATTGATTGACCATTTTGTACAGGAAGAAATACTTGGAAATAACATACTTGATGAAATGGCAATTTGTGCTGTGCACTTCATTACCACATGCTATAAAGTAGTGCTTGAAATATACTTCAGTCCAAGATTGGAAAGGGTATTCACCCTAATAATTTCTACGCTGTCCTACACTCAGAGTTATATTATCATAGCCACTGAGTACCTGTGTAGGTAACCAGAGGCAATACCAAATGCTATTCATATGAATTTGCCTTTTTGGTACATGATCAGGCCAGTGCTGTTACTGGTTCTCCCATAAACTGTATTCGTTTTACTTGTTGGTGGGGGTTTTCTTGTTGTCGGCTTTGCACTAATCACCTCTCTGTGTAGCTTCCTGATCTTTCATGCAGTTATAGCCCCCCCAACCCTCATTTTTATTACATGCCTGAGAAACAATTGAAGACAAATAGCTGCTTAGGCTATGCCCATTTCTATGCTGGAGGCGTCTGCAGCATTCCATTAATGAAGTGACATCGATGCAGGTTTATCTGGGCAAGGCATGACACACATCTGTGGGTATGCGGGTCTGGGGCATACAAGCGGACATATAAAAGTGCCATCCAGCTCATTTTCCTGTTTCTGTGACTTCTAAGAGGGGGTGGAGGACAAACTAACAGATGGGAAGCATGTTTACTATCTCTTGTTTTAGATCTCCTGTGTCGGTACCCATCAATGCCAGCAGAGCCTGAGTTTGGGAGTCGGGGGAGGACGATTGGTCACCTTAAACTCTCTCTGCTTGGGCAGGGGCAAATAATGGTAGTCTTTTAGGATATATCCCTGAATTACACTGATTTGTTTTTCAATGCAGGGTGGGACCACAAAACCGCTCTGCACCTACAGAGGCAGCTGGCTTAACAAAGAGCTTTATCAAGAGCACTTTGTGATAGTTAATAATAAGGAAGACAATTCAAGTCATGACACAGTGAGAATTGCACAGGTAAATCAATCTTCAGAAGCTGATTGCAGGTAAAACTCTTTTACAGGATACATCTTTCATTATTAATACTAATTCTTTGAACGCCAGACATCTATAGAAAGAGGTAAGTAAATGGAAAACAGTATTACAGAAAAATAACGGCAAAAAATATAGGAATGGAAGCAGGTGGTAGAGCCATGTGACATCAGGCTTGCCAAGTACAATCTGTGTTCTCTCAGGTTCTCTGTTATCCACCAAGTCTTACCTTAACTTCTCAGAGCCCAGAAGAATAAATGCCTTTGTCCTTATTTTTGCACAATATTTGTTAATGCTTTATATTAATTATTAATATTCTACAGCCCCCTACTTGCATAAGCCTAATAATGAGAAACAAAACCACACAGGAATGTCAAGCACAGCTGCTTTGGCAGTCACATGTGTCACAGTGACTTTGTGCAGTAGGAGGCAAAGGGACAGTACCAGCCATAAGGTATAATAAAAGTGAGGCACACTAATGTATCTATCAGGATAATACCTTATTAGTGAAGAATACAAAGGCATGTAACTGGGTTTTTCTGAAGGCCTAGATCACAGCTACAACACTACCGAGTCAGGAGGATGTCAGAGAGCTCCACACTCTCTGCCAGAAACGTTTTCTGCCTTGGCTTCTGTGCATCACGCCTGGTGTAAACCAAGCATGAGGGTGGTGTAAAAGGCTCCATCTGTCGTGTTGGCTCAGATCCACTCGACAGAAGCCAAAACCCATGAACATAAGAGATGAGAAATCAGAATTGTGAACCCACTTCCTCCTCACTCTGCTTTGCCTTTCCCCAGTTTGTACTTCTCCAGGAGCAAGAGGAGCTGTGTCTTGTTCTAGATTGCTGCTTGCAAAATGAGGGGACTCAGGGTTCATCCATCTTCCTCAGCCTTCCCGTAACAACACAGGAAATGAGGGACTTAAATTTCTTAAAGAAGCAAAATGTTTTCTGAAAGTGGTGGAAACTAGTCATTTCATCAGTTCAGAAAGACAACATACACTTCCTGGCTGATTGCTCTGCCCCAAGCTGGTTTCAGTTCAATATTCAGAAAATGCCAGGCAAATAGTAAATCAAGTGCAAGTTAGAACAGTCCTTGCAATTGCCTGGTGTAGCAAAACACTTCAAGATGATGCAGTATCTTTCTAGGCAGTAGGAATGCAAAGACTCAATCTTGTCAGTAGGTTCTTGTTGGATGGGAACTCAGTTGCAGGATTAACAATCCCCATGGACCACCTGTGCAATGCTTTCTTAGCAGGGTCACAAATCATCAAGATAATTCAGAACCATTTATTTTTCTTTATTATTTTCTAAACAAAGCTTTTTCTCTGGACTCATGAAAACTCCTCTTAACTCAGTCATGATATGATCACAATTTAGATAGGGTCCTTTTCCAACCATATTAATTCCAGTCAAGGACAAAAAGCAGTTCTACACTTTCCACGTGGAGTTTAAACAGAAAAAAAAGACCTATTTTGTACAAAGCATATGATGAGGCTGGGGAGGCTTGGATTAATTCTGGATAGCGATTCTTTCTCTGTTGTTAAATAAAACTTACAGAGCAGTCTGGTATTGCAAGTCCACACTGACATCTAGTGCTGAAAAAATTGCACTAACCAGTGAGGAAACAAAGAAGGAAAAAGGTGTTGCATTGGGAATGAAAAGCCTAAAAATATAGCTAAGCATCCTTCCTGCTTTTTGAAAATGCCTGGTGGTTTGTGGGTCTGTCCTATGGGCAGGAGGTGCTCTGTCTCCATGAACTTGGGTGCTGAGGGGGCATCCCTTGGAGAAATGCACAGGATACTGGGTCTGACAGACAACAGCAAGCCCTGGCTGCTCCTGAAAGCTGCTCTGGAGGTCATGAGGAATCTTGAGTTGTGACTTATTTTAAGTTTGTTTTGTAGCCACTGCTACTGTTGGTGTTGGTCCAGATTAGCATAACTACTAGAGAACTGCTGCCAATGGCCCAGTAGTCTTGATGTTATAAACAAAAGACTTCACAAGATTAAAATGTTCTCACCTTCCAATCTGACAAGAGAATTTCCTGGTGCTTTGGAAAGATTCCCTCTCTGAGCTGTTTCTAGGGAAGAGGTGTGTGCCTTTTTTTTTTTCCTTTTCTTTTTTTTTTTATTTTATTTTATTTTATTTTTATCCAGTGGCTTTTAGTTCTTGGCGTTCTCTTACCTCCCATTTCAATACAAAACATTCTCATCATTTTTATGCACACAAAAAATTTGCACTTTAAAATATTTGACTGTGCCTTTGCCTTTAAGGGCAAGCAAAGATTGTAAAACAAAATATTTTTGATTTTTTAAATTGCAATTTCTACCTTCCGTGGGGAAGTAAAAAGTAATAATAATATACAGAATAATGAATGTTTTTCAGTGTCTTGGCTGCCAGCACAGTTCCTTCCCTGTCACCAGGGAAGTGGTGAGATTAAAACCATGTGCTCTGCGTGCTTCAGAAGTGAAATATGCATGTCAGTGTTGTATAAATCATCAAAGGAGACGAGCAAAAGGACAGATCCAAAGCCACCAAGATCAATGGACTTTTTTTTCCCCATTAAATCCCACGAGCTTTGGATCAGGTCCCGGCGGATGTCAGAGCTCTGCCAACCCCACTGAGAAACTGTAGTCCAAACGCTGGTGTGCTGTTGGCAAGCCACAGCTGTGAGGTTGGCAGATGTATCCTTCGTGGAGAGAATCCTGGTGTTGATGAGCAGGATTTCACAGTGGGACCCAGCACAGGGGAGTTCTTGTTTCTCTGCATGGAGGCAAAGCTGGGCCTACCCTACCAGTGGTTGCTGTGTGTGAGGGCATCCTCTTCCTTCAGACACACACTGAGGTGTGCACACCAGCAAGCTGCATCTCCTGGTGCTGCCTGGGGAGCACCTCTTTCCTCCTCCTTCTCCTCCACAGCACAGCAAGCAACAACTGGCAGGATTTAGCCCTTACTGCCTTGCCAGTGTGAAAGCCTCAGAAGAAAATGTGCCTTTTGTCCTGCACGTAGTACCCTTCCTCCTCTCATAATCAGAACCAGCCTAGGTGCTCAGACATAATTTCTTCTGTCAGGTTTTGCAAATTTTTATATTTTTTTCTGGGAAATAATGATACAGAAGTAAGCATGTTGTCACAGCTAGGCTGCATTTTTTTGCCCCCTCCCTGTATCTTGTCATCAACAACAGGATGCAGATTTTAGAAATGTTTTCAGACTTTTGTGTCTGGGCTGGACAGATTGGGATTTGAGCGGAAGATTGGCAGACCCAATTAGACAATAAATAGCGTGAGTAGCTGTCAAAAAATAAGGCTAAAGCAAGAGAAAGCATGTGGCATCTCTCACTAGATAAACTAGAATGATTGGCATATTCAGTCAGAAACAGTCATTTTCTGATTTAATGGGGGCTTAAGACAAATTGTCTTGCAGCTGAGACCATGCAAATCAATCATTAAAATGTCAGGTTAGAGCCCAATGTCAGTTAAAATTCCATTATTATATCAGTAAAATTGCACCAAGTTTATCCACCCAAATTTATAGGGTGCAGAAATTGACCCATAATTATTATTAGGAGCACAAGCATGCAAAACTGTGTCACATGTCTAGAATTTTCTTGAAATACAAAGTAATAGAATAGTAAAGCCAAGAATGTATAATAGACTAGAGTAAAAAAGAAAAAGAAGGAAAAGGAAAAGGAAAAGGAAAAGGAAAAGGAAAAGGAAAAGGAAAAGGAAAAGGAAAAGGAAAAGGAAAAGGAAAAGGAAAAGGAAAAGGAAGGGGACAATGGAAAGAAGAAAGAAAAAGGGAAAGAGAATGAAAGACTGAAAGAAATGCCAAGAAAAGAATGCAGCAAATTTCCCTGAGGAACTTTTAAAACATGGGGGAAAATCCAAATGTATATTAATAACATTGAATTAAATCACTTCAACATTACTGTCATCATATCATGTTCATATTCATTCTTTCCCTTTCTGCTCCCAAGAAAACCCAAAGGAAGCCCATGAAATCTGGTGGCAGTGATTTATTCAAGAAGGCGCCATTATCATTTTAAAGGTGACTAGTTTGCAGAGCATATTTGGTGCAGTGTTTGAGCACCCGGTACAAACACAGTCAGCTGACATTAGTTCCTAAGCCTTTAGGAACATTCCGAATGTGTGGAAATCAACGTTTTTTCAGTGTGGTGCTAGGCAATAAGTGATACATTCCCAACTAAGAGCACTGGCTTGCTTTGTGCAGAGCAACGATCTGTTTGAATTTCAAACACTTGGGGGGAGGCAGCGAGTTAGGCTGAATGGTAATAACTCAGTATTCGGTGCTTAATATTAAATCTCCCACTTGATCCTTTGCCTTCTGCTTAGGAGTGGGGTTCAGTGAAGGGAACACTCCTGTTCATACACACAGCGTGAGATGGGGCTACACCCACAACCCAGCTCAGAGGGCCTCCATGGGACCTCCTGGTGATTCAGGACTTTGACAAATCCCCAATCTGGGTTGAAAGAATAACTTTTGTAAGGTACTAGATTGGTTTTACAAACACTAGCTGCCCAGAAGACAGGAATGACAGAGTTTTGGCAGTGTACAGACCCATGCAGCAGCAGATCAAGCTGGGGTGGCTGACACAAGTCCCAACCTTGCCTCATCATGCTGCCCTTATCAGAGAGGCTGGCATCCTTGCCTGGAAGCTGACAGAAGGATACAGACAGCTTGACATGTTAGAGTAAAGCAAAAAATATGTCAGTCAGGAACAGAGGCAGTTCAGGAGCAGCTGTGTGACCCATCAACACCCTCCCCTGCGAGGCTGGGAGAAGGGGTGGGACAGCCCTGCTTTAATCCATTGCCACATCCAAGTTAATATCCTGATACTTCAGAATTTGGCTATGAACAGCTTCTAATTCATGCTGGCTCTCCTCAGCAACAAAGAAAAATGTAAATGCATAATGGCAGTTATGCAGCATGATGTGTTAGACAGTGACAACAGAGGAAAAGAATGCTTTAGAAAATTCACAAATAGGTAGTAAAACCCCTAGAATTGAGGAAGGTGAGGAGCATTTTGGTTTTATTTTTTTAGCTCCTTCATTATATTTGGAGTAATTCTCCTTGCCTTTATCTGAAAATGGTTCTTTCCAGAATCCTTTTAGACTTCAGACTTCATTTGAAATCATATTTGATGATCTGATAGTTTGCTCTGTCTGATAATATGACAGTGCAGGTTCCAACAGCTGTAACCCAGCTGAGCTGATGTGCCTCTACTAATAGTGTTCAAACCAGGGCTTCGATTCAGGTCCCTATTTGCAGTGGAGACTGAAGGAGAAATGTTAATGCAATTCTATTATTATGAAGGGCATTTTCAAAGGGAAGAGAAAAAGTCAAACTGAATAAGAATGCTAAAAATTATTAAAAATATGTTGTTAAATCAAAAATTATTTACCTGAAGGATATCTTCCCAGTGGAAGAAAACTGGAAAGACACTATGTTTTCCCAAAAGAAAAGGAACAGAAGGAAAGAGGGTACAATGCTTGAAGAGAAGCAGCATAGGTCAGAAGAAAACTCGTCCTTGTTTTTCAGCTCTCAGGCTTAATTATTTGGGCAACTTATAAGTCAGTCTAGTCTCTAGCTGATTCTGTTCCTCCCTTTCTACTCCCTACCTCTTTATCATTTTGTCAGGATAAAACACATTACAAATTGCAAGAAGCTCAAGCAGTAAGTAAAAGCATATTAATAGGCACAGAAGGTCAATACATTTTGTACTATATCCTTATGATAAGGAGAGCTTAGGAAACACAGAACTTTAAGGGAACTCATAGTATCCAAGTTATGGAAATGCCAGTCACAAAAAACCCATGTCACTAATGCTCACCTGCTAAGCAGAGCTATGAAGCACAGAACATGCAATAAATATTTCTGCAAAAATATCTTTTAAGTTCATATACAGCAGGATATCTCTGAAAAAATGAGTCAGAGAAATACATTGTCGTGTAGAGATTGTAGCAGCCTGAGAAGCCACTTTTGAATTCACCTGGTGATTTATAGATAAGACCTGTACAAGAGGAAAAGAGATAAATATTTTTTCCTGATCAGCAGCTGACATAAACCAAATGTATTTACTGTCAGTGCTGCACAATTAATCAAAAAATCCCAGAAATCAGATGGTACAGAATCTATTGGGTTTTTGCTAATATTGCTGTATGGTACATATTAGGGCTTTCTCAGGTAAGAAATTAATTCTTACTAAAAAGTCTTGTGGGCATCAAAACAGAAGTGATCAGACAAGAATTAGCTGGGAGTCCAGAGGCAAATGGAGTGGGGAGGTCTAAATAGAACAGCTCCTTAATAAACAGTAGGTGAATACTCATGAGAAAGAAGGAGGATGCCAAATGGAACCAGTTTTGTCTATTGCCTGAACAGTCTCACCCCATTTTTAGAGAGGTAGGGTGAAACATTGTCAAGGCTGATCTGTCTCACAGACAGGCAGTAAAGAACTTGGTCTGTCTCTTTATTAGTTTGCTAGCTGAGCTGACTGCCAATTCAGACCACTGGTGGAAGTTTAATTATCATCCCTGTTGTTTTCATTATAAACTGCTGTTCTTTGGTGGTTTATCACTTTGGTTTTTAAGGCCTTTCTGTGTGTGGTTTGGTCACAGAAGTAGCAGAGCTAGATTGATTTAGAAACAGATTTAACCAGACTGGTGGTGAAATTGTGGTTAAACTAGCCTGATATATTTCTTCACTTCTTTCTGTAACACACATGCTAAAAAACCTGCCCTTATATTTACCAGAATTAAACATAACTGAAATTACATCAGTAGTCTTTGCAGAAAAATCTCACTAAGATGCCTCTTTGAGAGGCATATGATTAATCTGGAATCTCTTAATGAGACTACAGCCTGGCTAACATCCAAGGTGCAGGTCAATTGATCAACATTTGCAAGAAATCATGAATTATATTCCAAATTTTGTTTTTTCACAGAGCTCAGAAGATCTTTCCCCTATCCTCTCGCAGATCAGGGATATGACAGTATTACAGTTCTATTGGTTAGTAAAGATCTGAAAGCATAGTGTTACTGAGAGGCTTACATGTGTTTCACGTACCAGCAAATATGCCTGAAAAGTGAGAACCTGAGAGGACATAAAGCAGATTTCTGTAGGCAGTATTGCCTTATGCTGGTTTTCAAAGAAACATGATGGATTTTAAGGGGTTTTTCCCCCTCCATAAATCAAAGAGGTTACAGAAAGGGTGATTAGTTCCTCTTCTTCTCCACACCAGACTGTGCTTTTGAAGATCTTCTAGAGTACTTGCCAAAAAAAAAGTGTTTATTACTGTTCAGGTCTTTAGAGGGCAAGAATATATTATTTTGGAAGGTGTAATTATCTGGTTACAAATCCAGCATGCTGTGTGGCTATTGGTATAGGCAGACATTATAAAATGCTTCCAGAAAAGAGACAACAATAAAAGACTCAATAAAAGAGTTGGAATTGATGAACTGGGTTTTCCCAGGCCAGATTGTTCAGCTCTTGCCCATTAGAATCTGTCTCCACTCTGGGTCTAATTCAAGTGAGCAGCAGGCCCAGCCAGAGCCTGTGCAGCCACGCTGGAGGGCTGCATTCAAGTGCCATCACCCATCTCCATTCTAGAGTGCCTTCCCGAGAGAGAGGAGGGCAGGAAGACAGAGGTGGAAGAACTGCACAAGCACTTTGGTTATCATTTGTGTTTGGTGTCAGAGCTGAGGGGTTTGACCCCAAAGGCACGTGTGGCCCTTCCCCCTCTGATCTGTTTTCTGCAAACCTCTAAGGGCAGTTGGAGGGACACAGACTTTGCCTCAATATCGTCTTCCTCCTGAACACCCCTGTCCAGAAATGCTGGATTTAAACAGCCCAGGTGAGGAGCTCCCCAGTTTCCGGAGTACGGACAGCTCTGAATTAACTCCATTTGTGGCCTCTTTTTGCTGTCAGATCTGCTTTCACTTTTTATTTCCTCCCACACATGACCCGGATACTTACAACTTCAGAAGTGTAAGTTTAAGTAACTTCAGGAAATTTAGAGATTAGCAGTCTCGATTGAGAAGTGTGTGACTTTCCCAAATGTCCCGAGCTCTTTTTCTTCCTTACAAATCTCTTTCTTTCTTACAATTAATTCCTTATCTTGCACATGTGACATCCCATCTCATGTTCATCCAGGAGCATGTTCTCACCAGTCAAACCTTTTTTTTTAAATATGCTGTTACTATTCACATACCAGTAAAGCTACAGAATTCATACACTCATATAAAATGGACTTTTTACAGTGTTTTTTATATACTATTTTCACTAAGCAAAAGGTCAGATTATATTTCACCAAAGGCACTTTAAAACCAGGTTTTTCTGTTCTTGAACACACCAGTTACCCAGCATTTTTCTCTCCTACCCAAAGCAAGTTTTGATAATTGAGAGTCTTCTTGCTTGACACAAACCTCCAAACACCATTAATGTTGGATGACTGGCCTTTGAGTCACACGCACACAGATGTCTCGTACACAGATGTCTCATCTTTCGACGTTTAGCCTGAACCAGGGCAACAGACAAACGGGGCATCATCTCCTCTCCTCATCTGTCTTCTTGTCACGGCTTGCTGCCCTGCTGATACAGGTTACTACCCAGATCCGTCCACCATGCCCCAGGCAGTGCCCCTATCTCAAGAGGCATCTATGAATCATTTGCAGATCCAAAGCGAATCCATTTTCTCGTATACACGGATACGCGTTATCCAGCCTGCCCAGGGTGAATTTTAACTGGTGCATAAGCGCTGTGTAATCATTGTTTTGTGCGCTATTTCGGCATGTTTTATAAAGATACCGCCCTCTGCATGGCTGGGGTGTTGCTCCATTTGTATGGAAATGAATCAGTGTGAAGGGGGCCTTTTCTGCTCCGCTCCTTGCCCGGCCCTGGTCCCTCTGATAGCTGAGCAAGGCCCCCAACAGCAGAGCCGCTAATGAAGGTAGGCGAGATGAGGACAAAGAGCCTCGCCGTACCTATTCATGGAGAAATCTGCATCTGAAAGTGCCTGCTGGAAATGGGCAAGATGCCAAACAGCAAGGGAGAAGGGGGGCGCGCTGGAATAGAAAGGAGGGCATACCATTATCTTTTTTTGTCTTTAAGTCACTGATTAGTCGTTTAAAATAAAATAAAATAAAACCCACAACAACAAGGCGGACGGCTTGATTTGGCATCTGGGCATTTTATAGCCACAATCCAGCAAATGTAACACCTTTTCTCCCACCAACCTGTTTCCTGCTGCTACTCTTCTATTACTGCAATTCTCCTCTTCCACGTCTCCACAGCCGTTCTCCCGTCCCGTCTCTCCGTAAGAGTCCCTCCCAAGAGCTGATGAATGTGCTGATCTACACTTGCCCCAGGATGCAGCAGTTCGGGCTGTGCATTCTGTGCATACAGGTGACCTAAGCACTCGTTTTCAGGGATCGCTTTCTTCTGGGGAGTGTGGGTTATGCAGCTGAGCACGATGCCCACAGCTCAGGTCACAGCAACCACCAGCAGCCTTTGCTATTCCATTCTAATGAATGGGTTTTGTTTTGCACTTCTGCCTCCACCCATGCCTACTCCCCTCCCGTGGTCTTCCCCACTGTAGTCCCTCTGCATGCCCTGCTGCCTCCAAGGAAAGAAAGCTTTCTCCAAAAGACCGTACGTGCCTTCAGGTCCTGAAGTTTAATGGCATCCCCTGCTGAACTCAGGTCAAAACACACAGCTCACATCAGAGGAGAAAGTGGGAAGCAGATCAGCAGAAGGTTTATCAGTACTCACATTCACAGGGGACAAACTGCAGCAGGAGCCTGCATGACAGGTAGGAATGGCATAGTCAGCATCAGTGGATAGCATAATGCATAATACTGGAGCAAAAGCTTGTGGGCTACCTCCCCTACATTCCTTTTGGTAGCTAGGCTGGTTAATAGGCAACAGCCCTCTCTCTGAAAAAAAAAAAAAAATGGGGTGGGGGATTATGTATAGGCCTACAGTGAAAGAGTTCAACTGGGAAAGACCATCTTCTAGCAACGAATAAATTATGCTGAGCTGTAAACCCGGAGTTCAGCATGGTGGGAGGAAACCTTCAGGCCCCTCAGTGCAGGTTTGATAACAGTGTGTGAATCACTTGCCAGGGGACCTGGGCTGAGAACCTGCTACCTAAATCTCAGCTTCCCCAGTGCCAGAAGCACCCCAGCTGAGGCTCATGCTGGATTCATCTGCAAAGACTAAGAAAGAGAAGGAGCAGTGATTGACATGGTAATACAGCATCTCCCATGGAAAACGGCCCTCAACCCCCTCCAACATTTTCATAACCAAATACACACCTTGTTTTGCACTGTAAAGAGCATGGGAATGAAATGTGATAATGAGACATAATGAGATGTATGTATAAGACAAGCTGTGGACAGGCAATGAACATAAAAAGAGACATGTACATGTGCACATACGGAAGAAGTGGCAGATAGGCACTTTCTTATAATCTGGCAACAATAATCATGACAATAACTGTTTTAATTTTCATCCTCCCTGCACTTTTGTGTCTCTCGAGAAAAGAAGCAAATGACCAAATTGCAAATGGTCATTTGCAATGAGAAAATGACCAAGAGCAAATGAGGTTTTCTATTCAGATTCTCGTAACTAGAACTCAGTGAGCCTGTCAAAAATGTCCACTAATATGCACTTATATGATCAGGCAATTCTATTTCATCTGTCTTCCTGCCCCTTGTAGTCAGTATTTTTTTATTTATTGAAAAGAAGAATGCTGCATGGAAAACCTACTAGAATGCATTTTACAGAGAATATTGAAAATATCAATTCAGAATTCCCTTTTCATAATCTATGGCACACCCACTGCTAAAAGCTGCTTCCACTTTATCAGAAATCAGAACCAATGCCAGACCTGCCTCTGTTTCTTACATCTGCAAAATTAATACCAGTAAGCTTCATCTCAGAAAGGACTTTGAGAGATTGTCTGGCAGATATTTTCAAATGATAAATATTAGGGGGGAAACAATATTCTCTGGACAGTGTACCGGCTGAAAAAGAGGCAATATTGGTTCACTAAAATCTTTTCTTACTATTGACATACTCCAACTACTCAGCATGAGAGGCAAAAAAAAAAAAAAAAAAAAAAAAAAAAAAAAAAAAAAAAAAAAAAAAAGTTAAAATCTATCCATGTCCTCCTCTTTTTGCACTGTTCCTGGTACTAATTTCAGCAGAGGAGCACTCTGGACTGAAATCCTCTGACTTTTCTACTTAAAGAAACTCAAAGGCTGCACAAAATGTTGCAGAATTTCTGATTTTTTTTGCAATAATACTTTTGTCCTTTTGCCTTTTTGTGAGGTGAGGGATCCACAGCAACAGCCCTTTAGCTGAAAGCCTGTTGCAAACTGAACCAACAGTAGCAGATGCAGAAACATATTTCCCTTGGGAAATAATGTCAAGTCAGTCTGACAGCTGTAGTGGCAAGTACTAGCAATGTTCATTGCCCTTGTAAATCTTGGGGATAAACACCCCTAACATGTCAATGACTGATAGTGGAGACTGAGTGGAGGGTAGGTGTTGTAGTACACAGTGTACATTCCTGTGCTCTCACTGTGCAAAAATGGCAGTGAAGGATCATTTATATTGGGCAGGGTGTAATTATCTGCGCTGTGTCACAGAGCTCGTGGGCAGGCAGTGCTGGGGTGAGTACAGAAAACACGTCATGATGCTCAGAGTTCATTGATTCTTTTACTCCCTTCTATTTGTTGCTGTCCAGGTGAATGCTTCCTCTTACTGAAGCAGAAATTGTTTATGCACAGTGCAGTGCCAAGAGCCGTGCAAACATTAAAATGTGGATATGATTCATTCCTGCTGATGGAAGCAAACCCATGGCATAAGAGAAGGAAATTATTCTGTTTCTTTCCACCATGGCATGGATGTCTGTAACAGACTTGAGGGATTTCTAGTCTTGCAGGAGAAGTTAGGCTGGCTGCACATCCTCTTCTGGGCTGAGACTTGTGCCTGTCTCATGACAATGATGCCTCCCCCAAGGCAAAGTTTTCCTCTCAGCCAACCTTCTGGATACCATCTTTTTGCCCTTTTTGCATTAGACAACAAGGAAATTACTGATGGTACATCAACAACGAAGGGAATTTCATTGGCAAAACCAGCAACCAGCTTTTCATTGTTAGTTTTTACTCATGCCTGGATCATCTTGCAGTGGTTTCTATGACAACAGAAAAGTTATTTCTTAACATAAATCAAGTTTGTCAGACTTATACTTGTGCATTGCACTTGCTGGAGGCTAGAAAAGCAATTCTGAGACCGAAAGGAGACAAACTAATAGTCTCTATGAAAATGGAGCTACCAAGGATCTAAAATAGAAAAGATTCCCTGTTTTCCTAGGGAAATTTCCTCTTAGTATTGCATTGTTGTGGTTCTTTTATATTTTGAGAAAGAAAAGCATGGGAATAGTGAATATCATAAGTAATACACTTATATTTCAAATGCAGACACTTTGGGACAAAGCAGCTGTCTTTCTAAGAAAAGAAGTGTGAATATTCAGTACAGAAACAACATAGGAAAAAGAAAAGAAGGTTCATAGGGGCTCCTTTTCAGACAAATGTAAAGAGGTTTCTGAAAATCACATTCTGTGCCTGTTTGATGGACAGGTAGTGATAGTAGTCCTTGGTAATTTGGTCCCCAGAATGCAGAAACAATTACTTTCACCTTGTTTCTCATCTTGTCCTCTGGCATCTTTTTTTAGCCCCTAAAAGAATAGTTAGCATTGGCAGATCTCAACAACTGTTTTGCAGGCAGTTCGTCCCTATGCCACGTGTTTCTGCTGCACAGTGATTAGCCTTTTAAAATAGTTTGAAATTTTTTACAGACTGAGTGATGAATGGTCTCACTCACCATGATATGGAGCACCCCATATCTGTTGAATCTAAAATGATCATAATTTTTAGTTATGGCAAAACCCTTCCAGAAGCTTAGTGCAGTTTGCGGTATAATCTATTTGTTCTAAGCAGCGAGTTTCTCTTGGTAATCTAAAATGGGTGGTTAACAGGCTGTTTCAGCTGAGCTGTCTCTGACCAAGGGGTATCCTGTTCATGCTCTGGAAGAGAAGAAACTCCACCCCTGGATATCAGAATGGGCTATGGTATGAGTATGGACAAGCATATTACCTTCTGTCTATAGCACAGCTCCTGTTTGTCTCAAAGAGAGCTCCATAGAATGAACAAAGGCAAAGCCTCACCTTTTGCTGCAGAAGGTAATGGATTATTATCCCTTCACTCCTTTGGTATTTGATTCAGTGAAACTCAGTAGGAGTGATTTCCCTTCCTTCCCATCTTCCTTTCTCTCTTTCTGCTCTACTTCCTTCTTGGCATTTCTCCTTTCTTCATCCTTCTCCTTCCAGCAATTCCAAGCCCAGCCTCAACTGTATCTTGGCTTCATTTCTATTCCTCTCCATCTGCTAAAATATATTCACGTATTATGTATCAAATGTTGACATTTATAATGTTGTCAATAAGGTTTTGAGTCAAAGCCTGAATAGAAACAAGCAAATTGGGCAGAATTTATATCTCATCAGTATAATTTCAGACTATTTTTGGACCAAAGAAAGGAAACACTGCACAGTTTGGACCTTCTAGGAAGATTTTCTGAACAACCATGATAGATAAGAGCAATTTTTGTACTTTAATGGAAGCATAAATGCTAAAAATATGGTGGTTCTCTGTGGTTAACTCATGAATCAAGGTGACCCAGCGTTTCAAGAATCCTGTATCAAAGTAAACATAGGCCACTGCAGTGAAGTGAATGTGCAGTCCTTTTGGAACAACCACATACACACACATGCATGACTGGGAGTGGGGTTGTGTTCTTAAAGCTGAAATTCCACAGCAGTTTGGTGTATGATCTAAAGTGAGGTTGCCCTCCGCCTTTCCTTACGCGCTTTCTCCATTCTTCTCTTCTCTTTGTGTGATCATACAGAGAGCCAGTTAAGGGGGAGAAATGAGCAAATAATTTCATGAGGTGTGCAGAGAGGAAAAGAAGCATTTCCTTCCAGTTTAGCTCTCCAACTCACTGCAGGATTAGGTATGGTTTTTGCCAGTGTGAGGGAGAGGTGAAAAATCCAGTCAGCAGTATCATGGGGCAGAGGGGCAGGTAGTAAAGAGGTAACAGCAGCCTTGGTCAGCCTAGACTCTGACAGAACTGCAGATCCGAGTGGGGATTTTGAAGATCTCAGGCATGACTTTGCTGTATCCACAAAAGCATAAGAGGTGTGTCAAACTTGCTTCAAAAGCATTGTGGCATTCGGCATACTTCAATTTACAGCCCTGTTTCCCATTCCTTGTATCTTATGTATTGATTGCTACTCTTCCTCCAAGCTGTTTGCTATGCATCACACTTTGATTTTAGGAGATGTCTCAGAGAGGTCGGGATATCTGGATAAGATAAATTTCTCCAGCTCTACAGATTTATTTGATTTATGTTTACAGGGTGCCCATATCTGACTGCTTGGATATGAATTCCATATACACCAGAATTATTTGATTGCAAGTTCCATAGGTCTTCCAATTACAAGATGCTACAATCATATGGAGGCAAAATATGAAATAGGATCAGGCACAGCACCAGTCAATACTTATTTTTCCCAAAATGCAATTTTTTTTTCTATTTCATTCAATAAAAGTTCAGCATTTGGAAGAAATGGAACAAAATATGATAGAAATCCTTACATGTGATTTCCTCTTGGAAAAAAACAACTGAAATGAGCTGAAAATCAGCTTCTCCTAAGAACTAGGCAAGGTAGACTAACAAGTGCATGGCTGAATCTGGAAGGAACAGAGGTGAAAGAGATTATAAGTGAAAAGAGAAAAAACAATCATTTTCTGAATGCCTCAGTTAGTCAAAGCCCCGAACAAATGCCAAGCTAGGTGAACTGTGTCCCCTTTACTCTCTGATCTTCGTCTGCAAATGATTCATGGCATTCACTGATCCACTGCACCAGCTTTCCAGTCAGTTATTAGGGAATCACAGTCTCTCTTTTTTGCATTCCATCCTTGATTTTACTTCATTCAGGTCATCTCTCAGTGGTGTATTTGCAAGTGTGAAAGAAGCAGCAGTGAAATGCAAAAGAGCTCTCCCTCTGTGTATGGCCCTTCTGCCACCCTGTCTTTTTGCTTTAATGTTTTCTCTTGTGTTTGGTTCTTGCTAGCCCCGGTCTTTTTAAATATACCTCATTTTCTCTAATCATTTTACAAACACAGACTCAACCAAAGGACACCCTCCAGGGCAGAAAAGGTTCTGTTTTATTTGCTCTTAGAGGTCACCTACCCTGAATATTATATTCACAATTTATTTTAAAATTGTTGTTTATCCATTCTAAGTGGTTCAACCCATACATAATGTCCTAATAACAAAAAAAAAGACCTGGTTTTGAAACACTCTAGAGACCACCCAAGAATTGCTGAGCACTTCCCACTTCCATGAGAACTGAAGGCTCAAAGTAACCTCCTGTGCTGAGCCTTAACTCTTCTGGCAGAACAAGACTGTGAGGCTTCACCCTGATGCTTCTGCTTCCCACCTTTCCTGTTTGCTAAGCATCAGCTGACAGGCACCAGTACCTGTGGTTGCATTTCTTCAGGTGTGTCTCAAAGAGAGAAGAGCTTAGCAGCACTTTTTCATAATTAGAACAACCTCTTGTAGCGATTCAGTCAAAGGAAACCAAATGTGGGAATATTTGCAGGAAAAGTCCAAACCTCACACCTCAGCAGGTGAGCACAAGCATTTTTGGGAGAACATGTTTTGTATCAATCACAAAGAGTTTACAGATTAAATTCTGGTCATTCTGGTGTATGTGACAACCATGACTTTTCATCCACTACAGGATGATCCTGTGCCATTGCAGGATGATACCTGTCTGTCCTAAAAATGAGGCAAACCTTCTTCTCTCAGGAGGTGAATTCCAAAATGGAGTAGTGTATTATTTAGTTTCCCTTTATTATTTATAGTCACCAGGACCCATTAAAGCTGTGAAGATGCACAAATGTTTGCCAAACTGGAGCTGTAGTCTTTTAACGCATAGTGCATCTGGCAGCACAATCCAACATCTCATAATAGAAACCTGAGGGTATTGTCAGGGGGAAAGAAAGAGTTGTGAAGTGATTTCAAGAGGAATCAGAAGTGTTCAGTCATGAAGCTAATATTTGGCAAGGGAAAAGTGACAGTTTGCAGAGAACAGAAAATGTATTTTCAGAGGATAGTGAATGGAGAAGGATATAAGAAAGTTGTGCCAGATGGCAGAACCACCAAATGAGAAAATAAACTGTACCACTCACCAGAATTTTACATGGCAATACATCATCTAATGTGCTGTAATCTCAGCTAGGTAGGCTGGAATAACTCCATTAAAATCAATGAACTCAGCAAGTCCAACTGGCGACACGGAGAAAGATGTGCCTTTAGCAAGTCTTTTTGTTTAAGTCACACTTCGGTGCTTACTATGCTTTTGTTTTCCTCTTTAACACACTAAGGGCCAAATTCATTTTCCAAGGTTGTCCAGCACCCAACCCTATCAGCATCATTGCTGCTCCTGTCAAAACCAGCACATGGAAAGCCCAGCAGATTGGAGCAAGATGCCTG
The DNA here is from genome assembly GCF_009819655.1 of Sylvia atricapilla. Lineage (NCBI taxonomy): Eukaryota > Metazoa > Chordata > Aves > Passeriformes > Sylviidae > Sylvia > Sylvia atricapilla. The sequence goes on from NC_089140.1 coordinate 42,710,595, forward strand.
TGCTGGGCAGTGGTAACAAATGGTAGCAGACAGGAACGGACTAGAGCCTCAAAGCAGCCCTCTGAGCTGGCCTGCCCCTGCCTGGACCGGCAGGACAGCCCAGGACTGGCAGGGCCAGGGGCACTTGGGCAGGCAGCGCTCCCAGGGAGATGTTACGCCTCATCTCCTCTGCAGACCAGCTGCTTCTGCTCCTCCATTGTTTCCAAAGGAGCCAGGAACAGGCAATTACAAACCTGCACACAGGCTGGCCAATCTGTTGTCCCATTATGTCCCTTGATCTGCCCTCTCTATGTCTAATGGAGTAGTGAAGTCAGACACAGGGCACTCTGCATTCACACCACGTGAGCAATTTTAAAGGAAAAGCAAAGCTTTTGACAAGAAAGAACTTTGAGGGAGCTAAAAATTTTAATTTATGGCATGTAAAACACATGCTTGTGATGAAATGACCTAGTCATATGCAACAGACAACTTGCAGAAAAACACCAGTGCTAAGAATAGAGCAATTTGAAAGGAAACAGGTCTCCTGTGAGTTTTTGCAGCTTTTGCTTATATTTCCCTTTGGCAGCATGGATGCAAGAGAGAAAAACCACCTGTTTTGTTTTTCCCTCCAACTTATCTTCCCAGACCTCTGCAAGTCAGAACCCACCACAGACAAAATTCTGGGGCAAAGATCAGCAACATCAGACCTCCAGGTAAATGGATACCTTAGCTCAGAAAGCTCACTGTTCTCAAAATGAGTCACTCTTGTTATTCCCTCCCTCAGACTGCAAATGACAGTTATTGAGATTTTTTTCTTTATTTTTTACCCATCATCAAATGACCTTTAGCTATGTGGGCAACACCAAATAAATATGACCCTGTCATATTATGGTTAAAGAGAAAAGGCCTAGAAGAAAAGCAAGGGTTGACATTAAGTACACTGCCAAGCAGCCCATGTATCCATCAAGGAATCTCAGACAAGCCTCCTGAGATGTTTATCAAGTCAAATGCTCAATTCCTTTCCTTCTTTTCCCATTTTTCCTGCTGCCTTTGTATTTGCTACCTATCCAGAATAGTTGTCTGGGTAAATAGGAGTACTTTGGAACAACATGCTGGCTCTTCTGGCTAACTTTTTCAGAACTATTCCATTCCTGAGCACTGCAGTACAGTAGCAAAGCATTACGAATTGAAGTTTAATGAGTACGTTATTCAACTCCTCTCTAGATACAAGATGTCCTAATTTATGAACAGTTGCTGAGTTTTTTGGCATAATGAGGGCCTCTCTCTGGTCTTCCTCACTATGATCATAACCTAAAACCCCACGAATATTAAGGACCTGTTAGTTTTCCAACATTTTTCTGCAACACTCTCAGAAGTCACCAGGAGCATCTATTTTCCAGTGAAAAATCCCTTATTGCTGTCAGTAGGGAACCAATGAATTGTTTCTCTGACTTGGCAGTGAAAAGCGACACAGGAATAACTTCAAAAGCAATTTTAGGTATTTTTTCTGTACTTTTTAGGGCAGTATAGATGTATGTCCTAAATGTTCTCTTCACGTTAGCTATGCCCATTTGTGTTTGTGCTGGAATTGCTAAAGCAGTACCGCATGTGGGCAGGAGTTATTAACCTCAGAGAGGATACAGAAGAAAAGCCTCTGATGGCAGGTTGTAGCCTGAACCTCCTGCCACCTGTCTGTGCCTGCTACAGCAGAAGGGACCTTGAGAGAAGGACAGAAGGCATCTGGATTTCATTAAGTCACTTTTCTGTGGCACTGTGGAAATCCTTTTTTTAGAGCTTGTGGAGAGAATAGACTTGAGCAGGCTGGTCAGCTCTCCTTCCTCACTCCAGAGGTACCTGAGGACCTCAAGAAAACTGGGAAATTTGAGAAGAAACTCTGTTTCAAGTGGTTTTGAAAAGCTCTGGGCAAGGAAGTCTCTTTTGTACTCTCTTTTCTCTACATGAGCATTTATCTTGTGATACAGGCTGGAATTATAAATCTTAGTCAGAAAAGTAGACTTTTGAATGAAAATCAGTCCTGAGACTAAGGAGGAAAAGGTTGGCATCCTCCACTTAGTGAATGGTTGAAGATAGGTATCTTCCAAAAGCCTTTCAGCCCACCAAGCTTACACTCCTTTTTTAGGATGTGATAATTGCCCCCAGTGGTGGACAACTCTGTCAAGGTTTGTGTAGATGCTTGGTATCTAGAAGACTAAATTTGGTTAAAATGAATATTCTCCTAGATCATAAGATTTTGTTAGTACTTTGGACTTAATCACCAGAGATTGCACCCAGCTTGGTCACTGTAATGCCTCATTTGATATTGCAGCCTCTGTTTCTCAGGCATTTCCTTTCTCCAATGATGTTTTAAGAAGCCTAAGGTTGGCCATTTTGGATTACAGAAGTCAAAACCTGTCTTTCCTTTCTCTCCTTCAAATGACCAGGGCTGTCAAACCTTGTGTTGGAGATAGCATTTTAACCCCAAAATATTTTTCATTTTTTATTTAAACATACATTTATTTACCTCCATTCAAGCTGCCTGTATGTCAGATTTTGGCAACCATGACACGAAAAGAACTGTGTGGGACTGGGACTAGAAGAGGTTGCTGTGCCACAAGAGGAGTCATGAGTGTCTTAGGGACAAGTCAAGCTCCTTGGAGGTAACTGGGTTCACCAATTCTGCTGGAACATGGTAAGACAGGGATGGGTGTTCCCAGCACTTGGAGCCAGATTTGTGATATATATTTAATTTCATGACACCCAGACTTCATTTGCCACTGAGAGGTATCCTATCCATGCCTATATAATTTATGAGTTTAATCTTTAAAGCTTAACTTTTAAAAATAGCTATCTCCTCCAGCCCCAGTGACTAAAATTGTACTTTGGGGGATTTACTTCCTGTGAATTCTGAAATAATTGCTCTATTGATTACAGAAGGGGAAAACGCTGCTGTATGTAAGAGCTGGAGGATTGGAGTCTTGAGGGTTAAGATTCTCCTGACTGTGATCATCTTCCCTGTTTGGTCAGCTCCAACAAATTGAAGACAAGCAGAACATCAGCACACAATACACAATTATATTTCTGACATGTTGCATCTTGCTATGCTATCTCTTCTTAAATCAGAACCTGTTTTCACTCTTATAATTTAATAGAGCATGATGTGAAGCCTAGAATAGAATGCATTTCTTTAAAATTTGACTAAATATAGCTTTCCTTCCACAGTGAGCTCGTGTCTTTTTTGCTTTGTTTTATGGTCAGTTGACTTCCATTTCACACATACACATATTTTATGAAGGGAATTCGTACAAATGAGATCTCTGAATCATTAATTTACTTTGTGATTTATTTTAATAGTTTCCTTGTATGAGTTCTCAGAAAAAGAGTTGGCTGTTATGTAAATGGACTTTGGCAAACATAGCAACTCATCCTGACCATAAACACAATCAAGTATATACTTTTATGGTTTTCATTTGAAAAGCAGTACAGTTAGTGGCTGCTGAGGAAGAGTTTAGATTACATACTTTTGTTACCTTTGGGCTTTGTTAATCTCTGTGACTGTAGGTTTGAAAAATAAAATGTATACATTTGTTTACCAGACACAACATAAGGCCCTGTATTAAGAAAAAACTGGATTCTGTTCCTACTGAGTTAGGTACCTGGAATGAAGCTGTGGGAAGAACTCTATTTTTTTTTTCAGCCATGTAAGATAACAGGGCTTCACGGCCTAACTACATTATCTATTGCTTCCCAAGCTTTTCTGTTAACTCTGGGAAATGGACATCTGCTGGGAAATGGACATCTGCTGGGAACTGTCTGTATAACTCCTGGCCCCTTCATGCTCCACTTATGTCTTAAATCCCTTTTCTGTGTACAGTGCAATTGGGTTTCTTGTCCCAGCATGGATTGTCCATTTTTATGACTACACTTTGCAGCACGAAACCTGGGCATTCTTGCAGGCAAATGTTCATTATAAAGTACTGTTTTAAAGAGGGCTGTATGTCTCCAGAGTTTCTCTGCCATATCTGTCAAAAACCAAACTGCTTGAGGAGGATGAGAAGGGAATTTGCATTCCTAAAGTTCAGTCAAAGAAAAAAGCCCTGCTCATGCTGCCTCATTAGCCTGGCATTGGTTTGTGGACAGAGGACCAGCAGGGCAGATGTTTGTTCAAGGAAGCTGTGACTGATTATCAACAATGATGGGCCTGATTACTCCCAGGGCCTGAGGAGACCTGCAGGGGGATTAACATTGGAGGACAGAAAAATGCTCTTGGCAAAAATTATCTCATTAGAACATGTATTGGTGTAAAGAAGACAAATTTGAAGGTGTCAGTTATTCTTCGAGGAAAACCCCTTTGTGACATGATGCTTCAAGAGCACAAGACCTTTAGCATATTTACTCTGTTAAGGATATTCACGACCAATGCATTAAATGTGGTGATGAAAACAAATAAGGAGGTTTGAAAAAAAGGAAAGAAAAGGATAAGTAGGAACCAAGCTTGGATTTCATGTATGTTAGAAGCTCTGCCTATTGGCTTAAAAAGCTGTAACATCAATTAAAGGGATTCTGAGCTTGTTTGCAGAAGGATACGCTTTCAACAGACTTGCAGAAATCTGAAATATTAGAGTGACATTAAGACCACTAGGTTACACCTCACCATATCAACATGACTTTTCACAAAGCATTTGTTAGAATGTCAAGAATCTGCTGAACAACAGGGTTCAAATATTTCCTCTCACGATTAGGTCACTATGACTGAAAAAAGAGAAAAAAAAAAAAAAGAAAAAAAAGAAAAAGAAAAGAAAAAAGAAAAAGAGGAAGCAAATCAAATCTTGGTATTCTTTGCAGTTTAGCAGGATGGCCAAAGAACATCTGGTGAATGGCAGAGGTTGAGCCATGGATTCCTTTGTTTATTAATCAAAGGCAAAACCATGGGAAGAGATGTCCTGTTACACTGTTGCACAGTAGCTAATATTTTGTAGCTTGCACTTGAAAGGAGACCTGATACTCATCTTCACAGTAAACCTGATCTCTAGAGACCTCCACAGAAGGTATAAGCACTGAGCTTATACTCAAAAACTCTAAATCCTGCAAGACAATTAAGATGCCTGATTTCATCACAAGGTGATAGAGCCAGTCTGTCAGCACTACAATCAGCAGTATGTAATCACCAAAACAAGAGTCTCAGGCAAGCCATCCCTCATGACGGACATAGTCAGAGATACCTCAGGAGGTAGGAAAATTCCAGTTGACTCAACAGCATGAAGCTTCCTTCAAGTTACAGCTAACTTCTGCTGAAGGCGTGGTTTTGCTTTAAAGGAAACCTAACAAAGAAGTTGTGTTTCATAGAAACATCCCACCTAACATTGAGAAAATGGAATGGAGCACCATGACTGAACACTGGAATTGTCAGTGTTACAACCTTAACCCTGTCCCTTGATCCATCACAGTACCAGTCTGGCAGGGCATACTTTAGGCAGGCTGAAAGGAAATTTCAATCTGTAGCTTCCACCACTGTGTATCTTAAACTATTTTTCCCAGCATCTCTGAAGCCCCTCCCAAGCCAGTGGTCTTTTGTGTGTCCCACCCCATCATCATTCTCCCCTCCCTCCCAACTGCCAAACAACTCTCTTTCTCTTCTGATACCTCTTTCCTGTGGAGTCTGAGGGAGGGGAAATTCTGCTCCTTCTCTGTAAATCCCCCATTTACTCTGAGAAAGACACTATCAGATTTATTATCAGCAAAGCATTACCTGGTTCAGGTGATTCCTGAAGACTATAGGAGGTGACAGTTTAGAGAACAGCTCTACTACCATATTTGGATTATATCTTTTTCCTGCTCCAAAGGGCAGCAGGAATGTAACAAACGTTCTCTTTTCACTGCTGTTAAATTGTGGCCAAGAATGCTACAACTGCAAGTTCATCAGCTTAATCAATATTAACAGTAATCAAAAGAAAATTTCTATAGGTAAAATGGGAAATGTTTTCATTTCAGATGAAGACCTTCAACCAGTACTTCAACCATGAAGTAGATGTCTGCTGGTTGCTCATAATTTTGTTATATTTTAATTCTCATTTATAACTGGGTTGTATTTTTTTGGACAGAAAAAAAAAAAAAAACCTCCAGAATATAAAGTTCTCCTGTTCTTGGTGGTGAATATTTTGCTGTATGGCTCATGACATTGGAATGTACATATATACTACCTGAACAGAAAATCTATTTCCAGTTCCTCACCAAACATTAATAATGTTGTTGTTAACCAATACCCAAGTACTGTATCATAAACTGAGCTGATTTTTACTCCTTGCAGGCTGCAGATACCCATAACTTGGGGGGGGGAAAGGGGTGTTATGTAGGTGACTGTCTCCATTAATTAAGCTATTCAAATCTAATTAGCTTTTTCTAGAGGGTACTTTATCTCATTACAGTTCTCTTAACTTAAACAATAAAACAAACAAGCAGAAATTACAAACCCAATCTCGCTGTTCCCCATGTCACAATCAGTTAATGTCCTGCTGGCCAGCAAGCGAGCAGTGATCCTAACACATCTAGTCAAGCCTGCTCCTGCCTTCATCTAAGATGGGGAGCAATGCTGATGTTCATTAGAGACACTCATCACTGTCACAAGAGAATGGCAAGTCACATCACAGCAGTAGTGGCCCACCATGGTCCGCATATTCCAGCAGCAAGAAACTTTTGGATGTAACTTGTTTTGTAGGCAATAATAAGCCTAGCTACTGCATGTAAAGGTGAGGCCAAAGTTCTATTCTTGATTCAAAAGGCATTGCCTGTGTGCTGAGAGTGTAGCATGTGTGAGGATTTCCAGGACTGAGGCTCAACATTGTTGTTTCTCACACAGGATTTCACCCAGCCATGTGGAAGTGAAATGCTACACACACCAAGTTGCTCTGCCATCTGGACACTGCAGGAAGCATTTTGGTTCTCATAAACAGACTGAGATCATCTTTCCTCATTAGCTAGGTCACTGAATGGCTAGCTATCGTGCCGTGTTATAACATGCATACTCCAATGCCTAATCACTTCAGACCAATAGCCTCTAAAACACAAAAATAAGGACAGATCCATAATTTAACATTTCTTTGGTGAAAGATGCCCCAAACTCATGTTCAGTGCTACTCAGCAGTGTGAATGAGCACCATTCAGGTCATTTACTCAGCAGTGACAGTGATTGGCAGCTCTAAGAGAAATACCCAGATGTTCCTGTTCATTTCTTGCCACCTTGCAGGACTCTGGCAGCTGATCGTAATCCAAGCAAGGACTCGTAAAACCAGAAAGAGGGGGTAATAAAGGCCAGATATGTTGGGAAGCCCATGAGAACAGGGAACAAGATGTTCTGTCAGTGACGCAGAAGCAACCTCCTCCCTTAGGAATAATTTTATGGTTTTTTTTGTTAGAGGACAGAATTTGAATTAATGAGAGGCTTGATGGATATAAGTAATAATATTTCTATTTGGGAACTTGCATAGTCAAGAAAAACAATCTAAACAATCCATGAGTGCTCATAAAAAAAGATAATCCCTGAACTAGAGCTATGTAGGATTGGCAAGTTGGATCTCTGAACCCTTTTGCCCATAGTAGGTGCAACTGCTGGCATGCAGGTGGAACTTAGTAGTTGCCAGGGTTGAAGCAAACGGAGAATTGGTTTCAACACTGAACGTTACCAGCAAGCCTGAGAGAGAGAAAAAAAAAATGCCAAAGTAGTTTTAAATTAGAGGATTTCAAAACACTTGTAATTGATATGAAAAGGGACAATTTGGCACACAGCTCCTTTCCTCCTCTGGTCTCTGAGGTAAAGCCTTTGTGTCTGCAGTGTTGTTTTGTACCATATCAGATTCTGCAGTAGTGCAAAATCGCATGTGTTGGCCCTTCCTTCTGTGTTGGCCCTTCTTCAACAAGTAGTGAAAATGCAAACTATATGGATAAACAGCAATTTAGAGATCAGCTCTCTCTAATCCTAGTTTCCTTCAGTGCATGGACTCAGAAGGGACAGCATCATAGACCTTGCTACTTTATCAGATGACCTGGGTGGAAGATGGGAGTGCTGTGGAGGGCATAGCTGGAGGCAAATGAGGGGAAATAGGACAAAAATCTGTAGGAATTCAATATCTATTTGTTCTGCTTCTGACAGAGCAACGTGTTTGCACAAGACAACACTTGCAGCAAACTTCAGCACCAGGGTATGCTTTGTAAGGCTGCTGAACCCTAACAGCAGAATTTCCCTGTGATGTTTGAATGGTTAAACAGGTTTTGTTTCAGAAACTAGAGGAAGTATTACAAATATTATTATGATTAATGGATGTTGTTATACTGCCCATTTCGTAGATATGTTGTAGCTAATTTTAGATAACATGCATCAACCCTTCATGGAGTCACAAAGTCATTGGTTATGAAAGCACACAATCTCTAAGGAATGCGCAGAGCTACAAGATGGGCACGTGAATTTTAGATGCCTGAGACAGAGTCTCAGTGTCAATGACATGTCCATGCAACACATACCCAGAACTCAGTATGGGCAATATTTGGGGGAACTGAGTTGGGCAACTCTACAGAGCCCAAAATAACCATTGGGGAGGAGAGCAAAATTAACATGCATCAGACATGCACTCATTTTGGCTGAGCCCTGAATCCTTCATCCATTCCAAAGACAACTTTGTAGAGGACTAAATGACAGGTTTGCTTTTGGAATGGAGCATTTACTGCTGATTTGAAGGGATAGTGCCACAACTGATAAACTTGACAACACCTATTTAGCTGGCCTCTAGGGAGATTGTGACCCTGGGGGAAGATGGTTTTTGCGATACTTAAGATTAGGTTGAGCTCCTGAGTGATGCTACAGAGGTTGCCTCCTAAGCATGTGATGGTGTTAACAGTCACCAATAAACAGGAGTTTCTGGATGATCTCTTCAGAGATCCTTGCAGCTGGATCTCAGTTGCTGTGGATGAACCAGTGACCACTGTCACCGTTTGTCATAGTCTGAGGAGGAGAAGGCCTGATGACTGAAGATGGGGGGTTGAAAAAGGGAACTACTTGGTCCTGTCTTAATTCTGAAAACCTGCTGCCTTGCTGATATTCCTGTTCCTACACAATGTACTTGTGTGTCTGCTTGCATGGTTCTTGGAGATGCTCAGACTAAAATTAACCACTACAGCCACCGATTGTTATGCATCTGAACTATTGCATAATCTGAGCCACAGGGTTTAACCCACAACCTTGCCCCTGCTAAACTGATCCAGGCACTCACTTCTGTAATGCAGAAGCATAGTAGAAGAGATCTGAGTAGATGGTGAATTTCTTCTCTAGCTGGTGTACACTGATGTGAGAAAGCAATCAGACACAAGATTGCTCATTCCAGTTAACATACCATACACGTGCTGAGCAGTCTGTCTCTTGTTCTTCATCTGACTTCAGGTTTTGCATCAGTAATGTCCCAAGTCAAGGTGGGAGTCATCTCATCTGACATCAGATGTCTCTGTCTGAGCTGGCCTTTATCATCAGTGAAGTAGGTACTTTTAGGCATGAGTCATCTGGCCTCTTCAAAATGTCTGCACTGGGGTGAGATGACTCATGCTCTTACCATTTACTACAAAGGAAGCTCAAACCCAAGCTCAGATAACATCTCAAGATATCAAGACTAGCCAAGCTTTATTCTTAATATCTTGAAGTGTGTATGGTGGCCCAGTGAACTCCTGGCCTGTCCTTTCTAAATAAAACAAAGCATTTGCCCTGAGAATGATGTGTTGAATTCATGCCTAGTTAAGTGGGCACTCTCAAACTGGAAATAGCCCAGTTTCAAGTAAAGTGTAAATATCATGGAAATATCTCCTGTCCCTGGCTTCTATAAAGCCAGCTGGTAGCCAGCTATATTTTGTTAATGTTTTACATTCACATCTTGCTGTTATCTTTTAAATTATGTTTCTCCAAATACCTTCTACTCCTGATAAGCTACTACTGAGACACCAAATAAAGCACACAAAAAGGGGACACAGCAAAGAGAGAAGCTAAGACATACAAATAATTCTGCCAGCTATATGAAAAAAAGCGATTGACCAAAAGATTTTTTCACTCCTGTCCCTTTTCTTTTTTCAAAAAAAAGTTACTTATAACAGCAATAGAGACTTCTCCAATAGAGTGATCTTAGTGGGCAGTGTCCATTTAAATTAAATTTTTCTAATCAAATAGCTAACTTCATCAAGCATCCAAAATCAATTCTTTATATTAGACACGGACTCAAACTCATTAAGGCTTTATTATTCAAGCATGCACCTCCCTTCAGCTTTTATCTCCCCTCAAGGGTTTTCATAGTAAAGCAGGCTTTTTTTTTTTTTTAATTAGCCCTTCTGCCCTGCAGTCTTCTATTTGATTTTCCAGTATCCAGGGAAGTATTGTTTTTTTTTAACTACTCAATTCTTGAATAGAAAATTTTGCCTCTTAGTTCTACATTATCAGTGATAATAAAGCTTTGTGGAAGACATTTTGATAATGCAGAGAGAGAAGTGCACAAAGGCAAAGCGACACTTCAAAGGAGCATTAGCTCTGATACTGGAATCTCATTTATCTAACTTGCTCCTAAAGGACAAGTTAGCAATTCACGAGGGTGCAGTTCACACGCACACATGAAGTGGCATGCAAAGCCTTTCACTTCAGCAGAGCTGCCTGATCCCAGTGCCCTTGAGCGTGTGGAGCTTTATGAATGCTGTAGTTGTATTTTTATTTTCCCTCGACTTTCTTTATTTTCATATGGAGAACCAACTGCTTGTTTGGCTGTTTCTGCACGTCCTGTGTGGGACCTGGAAATGGTTGTATAAGGATTATGGTTATTGTACGGGGTGTAATATGCAGGTTTGCTGCCTTCCCATGTATGCTGCTCCCCAGTCCATGACTGCCCATTCAGGTACATGTCTCGGTGTCAAGGATGCTTTGTCTTTGCTGCTTAACGTTGCATATCTCATAGACAGGATAACTACAATGCTCACATAGCAGGACGTTATTAATCAATGTTTGTGCATTCAGTGGGGATGAGTATATGTCTTACCCACTGGAAATACCACATGCACCTATTCAGGAACTATAAATTTATTAATAAGGGCATTAGAGCATGTTGTCCAAGGGACTTCTCAAAGCTCAATCCACATGCTGGACCAGATTGCTGTCAGTGACTGGTGAATCTGTAGGGTGGGTACCGCTCCATAGGAGCACCAGTGAACCTGGATCTGCTCACAGGGGCTCACCCCAGCATGCTGTCATCAAGACAGAAGGGCTCATCCGCTGTAGCAGTCAGGGCTCCCAGAATACAAAGAGGTCGAAAACTGCTGTCACCTTTTCTATTATTTCCATCCTTTTCACAATAACTCACTGTGTGCCAGCCCTGAGTGCCAAGGCAGACATTGCACATCTGTGGCACAAAACAATCTGGTGCTGAGCTGAGTCAGACAGACACACCCCTGGTAAATTTCCATTCTGGCAGGTAGCTAATGCATCTGTCTCCTTCCCTTTATCAAAGGTTTACACTTACCTTACTTCCATGCTTGACAACTGCCAAAGTCTCCATACCTTGCTGAAAAACTGGGATGTCAAAACAGACCAAGAAGTGAAAGCTTTCAGCAAGAGACAAGCTCAGGAGCCAGTGTAACAGGGAACAAGGCATTTGGTGAAGTTTTACCTCAGTTATTTTCAAACTAACCATCGTCACATGAAGAAAATTCAATGTGAACTGTCAGCAAATTGTTCTCCAAAGCATGAGACACTTTCAGGAAGTAACTTGGAAAGGAAACGGTTCTACTTCTTTTAGTGAAAGAAATGTCTGCAAGTAGCCATTTAAATGTCTATGCAAATTAATTCATTCAGTGATCATTTTGCTCCTGCTAATGAGTTTATCCATATTCTCCAAAAATCCCCAAGGCCTGGGGAATTTAAGGCTGTGCACTGTTTGGGGGAAAACCACAATAATAGGAGATGAAAAATGGAATTTGTTGAAACAGTGTCAAAGAACAGAAATTGGCCTGAAATGGCTGTCAGACTGAACATTTTTGCCTCACTTTCTTGGTCCGATCAGCTAATTTTCAAAATTAATTGCTTCTTAGTGTAAGCTTGTCAGAAGCAAGCCCCCAGCACAGAGGGCTCTGAATTGTGCATTAATTTTCATACAAACTCTGTATGTTTTCATATTTAAATCACGTTGCCACAGAATTCCTGATCCATCCTGCCATAACTTTCCCAACAAAAGAAGACTTAAGGCAGAGCTTAGCACCATCCTACTCCCCACATGGGTTTGGAGATAGTGTTTTCTTCATTCTGCATCACCAGCATGGGAGATAATTTCCCCTACGTTGTCCATGCTTCTCTGTCTCTCATTCCTGCAGGATCCACACCTGAAGGGAGAGGGCTGGCAGCACAAGGAGGTGGCTGGCTTTGCAGTGTCCCATGTGCACTTATTTCTTTGTTCTTCTATCTTTTTGTTCTCAATTTTTCCATGAGTCTCACTTTAGCAGTGGATTTTGGCATGTTGCCTCATCTCAACCTCTGTGATTTTGGTGAGCACAGTAAGCAAAGCCAGGCTAGCACATGCTCTTCTGGAAAGTTCTGTACCGTACTGGACAATAACTGGAAGTCTCCAGAGTGGAGTGTCCCTGGTGCTTATTCCAGCCTGTGATGGGGATTCCCAACCCCTCTGACTTGACATCTTACCTGCATGTGTAAGCACTTCGAGCCCTGGTCAAAGCCACGCAAAGCTGCTTCTTGTCATAAATCACAGATCCTTGGTAACTTAAGGAGCCCATGGGGATGCAGGTTTCATAAATGTGTGACCCAAGGATTTAAAGTGCTCCGTGTTCAGAAGGTGGCTGGCTGGCAAACTGAAGAATATGCTGCTTTTAAAATACGTGCCATGAATAGCATTTTTAATACAAATAATTTGCTTGGAACATTGCTAGTTGACTGAAAGGGAAGTCTCTCTTTTTAGGCAGACCATGATTAAGACCATGCCAAATATACCAGCTATGCTTGGTATTAAAAACAAATACTTAGCTCTCAGGAACTCTTTAGATCATTAGCATATCTAAAAGTGCTCAGGCCTTTAGTATCCACCTAGTCTACCATTCTGCTCCATGATAGAATCAATTAGAAGTAAACTAGATTTTTGACAAGAGTTTTTCTAGTCTGCTCTTAGAAACCTTTAACAACAGAGACTAAATAAACACCTAGGCAATCTCCCCCAGTGTTTCACAATGCCTGGAGTTAGGAAACTGAATTTTCTGGTCTATGTCTCCCTTGCTGTAGTTTAAGTTCACTTTTCCTTGTCCTGCCTGTGGTGGAAAGACTGTCCCCTGCCCATCAGCAACAGCATGTTTAAGGGCTGCAGTCCTCACTCTAAACTGTCTGTTTTTCTTTCTGGTCTTACTAAGCACTGCCCATTTGTACAGTCTTTTCTTATTGGTAGTGTTATTTACACAGTTCTATGCCCTTGCTTTCCTTTGAATACTGAAAATATATCAAGTGCTTTTGTTTTGGTGAGCTGGTAGATGCCAAATACAGGTCTCCCGCAGAGCTGTGGTGCTCCCAGTGTCTTATGGACAACACTTACCTGAGTGAATCGAATGTCTCCCACACATTTTCACTGCAGTGTGTTAACATCAATTGGAAAGTGTCACCCTTAGGTCTTTCTGCAGAGCTTCTGGTGGCTAGGAACACCAAGAGCTACAGAGGTAAAATGGCTCGAGCAGTCCCCTCCAGATCAGAGGCAGGCGTGGGAACAGGCAAGAGGAGGTTGGTTTTAGAGAAGAACTGTGTGAAAAGCAGGGAAAGAACAGAATGTGGGAATGCAAGTGTCAAGGGTTCACAGGGATCCCCTCATCAGAGTTGCAGCCAGTTCCCAAATCACTCTCCTGCATTTCAGCCCATCCTTGAGTTTTCTCTGTTTGCCCCAGACAAGCCAAAGAAGTTAATCTAGCACTTGCAGCCTTAAAGATGTCCACGAGGTGGTGAAGGCCATACAATATCAAATTCAGATACACACCTGGAGTCTTCCATGAGTGCCAGAGCACGGTTCAGAAGTGAAAGCAGCCAGCAAAGCAAACACTCGGTTCTGTAAGGGTGTGTCAGGCTCACTGCAGTCTCCACAGCACAGTGGCACGTCTGGGCTGAGCACAGCCCTGTCCCTCTCTCACTGACACAGCGATGGGGCAGGGGGGTACAGGGCTGCATTCAGAGAGCTCACAGCGCAGTGTGGTGACAGCGTCAAGGCAGGGTCAGAGCACAGGAAGGATGACTGATGCAAGCAAGGTGATAGGGTGGGGAATGAAAAAACAGAACCTGAAAAGCTCTGAGCACATTGCGCTTTCTTGTTAGCAATTTTCATTTGCATTGAGAAGGCAGGTTTTTTTCTAACCATCACCAGCACAGGGCCTATTTCCTGACTATTTGGAATGGTCCAATCAGGTAAGATGTTCTCATTGAAAGCTATATTGCTTGGAAATAAGAAAGTCTGTGTTAGAAGAAGGCCACCATTTTGTTTTTCCTTGATGCCCTATTGTTTGTCAGGCACTGACAATGCTCGATGCCATGTACACAGCATCCCTGCCTGGAAGGAAGGTGCAAGGCTGTCATCCTGGCTGCAGAGAAACAAAAGCTCCAGGAGGCACTGCTGTCAGGAGCAGAGGGGACACGGAGCCTCACAGCTGTCACCCTCTGACTGAAGCTCCCTATTCACTCACCTCCTGCCATCCAGCCTCATTGGGGCTCCAGATATTCCCCCCTCCCTCTATTTGTCACTCATGAGCCCCCAGGGATGCTAATGCCATCCCTTTCCCCTGCAGCATGAACAAGAAGCTCTATTCTGAAGTTGGTTTACTAGGAAGCCTCACAGCAGTAATTAGAAAAGATTCAGGATTTGGTTGGGGTTTTGTTGTCTGTCTTGTTGTGGGTCTGCAGCAATGAGCCGGCTCCCGTGTCCCCAGCATAATTATTTATGAATGTTCCACAGAGACCAGGTCCTGTCAAGAATTGATGAAGCCAAATGCTCGCTGGCTGCACCACTTGGCTGTTGTGGCAGTCATCGTCAGTGATCACTGGCAGAACAGGATACTGCCCTTATTAAAACAGACTACCTAATTGCCTCCTCAGGGAAAGAAAGAATCCAAAATCCAAATCCTCATCTGCTTGGAAAGTGGACACAAAATTCCTGTTTATATCTTTATAAAAATACATACATAGGTGTTCACATGACTGTAGTTAATGCATACACACTGGCATGTGCACACAGGCATCAGAGAAAGGTGATAATGACATCTTGAGATTTCCTGCATTGTGTGAAGCAGTGGGCAGCTGATAGGGTGGTAGGTGGATCTCACCAGGCATCACAGAGATGACAGCTCAGTACAGCTGAGCTGTGTAAGGAGAGAGAGCCAAGTAGCTGGGTCTCTTCACACTGGCCCCTGATGGATAGTCCCTCCCTTGCTGCCCCCTTTGCAACACCAGTGTCACAGACCTTCTCCCAGTTTGTGGGAACAGGCCAACAGCAGAAGAGAGACTTACCACTCTGTATTTACAATATTTTGTAGTATTTGGACTCTAAAAAAAAGCAGGAGCACAGCTTACCCGGTGTCTTGGAGCACTGCTATCAGTACTTGGCCCACAGATTCATATTTCTGCAGAGTGCTGAGACTGGTGAGTAGTGTGACCACCTCAAACCTACATCTCCTATCAGTCATATATCCTAGACACCTGATGTGGTGTGATCAGTGCCCTGATGAGGATAGGAGTGGATAAAGATGGACAAGGAGGAGACACTGACCCAGTGCTTGTCTTCTGCTGTGCAGTAAGTGCTAACATCAGAAGTTTCAATATGTGATGGAGATGTATGTTTTCTCATATGAACTTTTGTTTCCCTGTCTGACAGGTCTCTCCTGTTCAGGACTCAATGCAGCTCCCATTCTGATGGCTGCATACCACTTCTCTGCTACTAAAAAGAAATTAGGCTAAAAAGAAAAGGGGAAGAACGGCACTACAGCCATTTCTGGTCCCCCCCAGATATCTGTTCTTCCAGAAATACGAACTGAGTGAAATTTTGGGCATCCACATCCTGTATTAAGTAACATATTCCAGCACTTGAGTACATTTTGGTGAAGAATTTAATTGAACCTGCCTTCTGCTAGTTTTATTTCATTTTCTCCTCCTCCTGTATTGGAGAAGAAAGTTAAAACCTTTTTCCTATTCTCTATGGTCACATCACTTATGACTTCACAGACCTTCAGCATCTTCCCTCCACATTTTCTCTTTTGCAAGAAAAAGAGTCCCAGAAACATTTATCGATGTTAAGTTTTATCTGCCATTTCATCACCTGTTCCCCTTGCAACTCTTTATTTGGTTTTGATTTTATTACATCTATTAATTCATTTTCCTACAGCTATTAACTTGAACTTTCACAGATGAAGAATGCGTATATCCTGGAGCCATGGCTCATGAACATCACAAGTGAGAGTCCTTCTGCTGTGTTGGAAGGGCTCTTCAAAGCAGGCAGCCTTGGATCTCATTTATGGTGTCTCCAAGGAGAGCTTAATTTGTAACTCCTGAAAAGAAATTCCTAAAGATTTCAGAAGCATTTAGCCCCACTCTGCTGGCTGAACCTCATGCCTTGAAACAGAGAGGACCCACTCCTGGTAGCTGATACCTTTGGAGAGGTGCAAGGCATTGACTGATGTAACTGAATATATGTTCTACTCTGCTGTGGTGAAAGGACAGAGCTTGGTGAGGCATGCAGGGTCTTGTTTTAACCCAGTTTTCAGAGGAAAGAGGCAGCTTGCTGCTCTGCCACCGGTCTGTAGTTTTTAAAAACCTTAAAACACTGGTAGCAAAGGGCAGCTGTCCATGGGTAAGATACAAAAATAACTCCTTTTGACCTAGAATGATAGAATGAAGTTCCTCTCTTCCTAGTTTCACTAGTTTTACATCATCATGTGCCACCAGAGAAAAAGGATTTGTAAAAGCTTATAAATAAAACGTTTACAAAAAAAAAAAAAAAAAAAAAAAAAAGGCCAGCTGCACTTCCACAAGCCTCTGCTTCTCTCTGCCATAGACACATCCCTCACGTGCCCAAAAGATGGGTGAGGTGAATGAGGTAAATGCTGAGCTGTGAATTCCTGAGCCACCCAGCCTGTTACTAATTACCATGATTAAATATTGACACAGTGACTGCACACAGGCCTCCCAGGCAGAGATCAGTACCCCTCTCTGGTGGCAGCAGAGAAATCCAGACAAAGAAGTAGTTGCCCAAGCACTTATACTGCAAGACCCTATCCTACAATTATCATCCCTTGTGGACCGGCAGCATGTGTGAGAGCTTGCAGAGCTCTAGCAAGAGGCAGATGGGGGTCAGGAGGTTTCTGACCCCAAATCATTGCCTTTGGGACTGCCTTTGTTGCAGCCTCCAGCAGCTGGATAGGGCAAGCAGGATGAGGCAGCACAGAGGGATCTGCTTCCCTGCAGCAAACACAGGCTGTTACTTAGAAGAATAATAGGGCCCTGCTGCTCTGGCTGCCAACCCCAGGGCATCCTCAGGGAAGCTCCCAGACTGACCTCCCAGTCCCACTTGGCTGCCGCACTGTTCACCTGCCCAGGCTGGCAAGCCTGCTAATTGCATCCCCCCACATGCTCCCTCAAGCATCTTATGCCCTGTCCTTTCATGGGCCCCAGTCAGAGATCAGGACACAAGCTTGTGAATCTGCACTTGAGAGTGGTCCTGTTCAGGAAAATGTCTAATCATACGTCTGAGTGTCCTGTACAGGGAAGCACAAACACACCCAAAACGGGAAGACATTTCCCTAGAGACTCTCACTGCAAGAACACAGAAGCCTGTGGAGGCTGTAGCTCCTTATTCTCTCTCCTCCTCTTCCCCAACACTTCTGGTTAATGTGCTGGGCTGTGTGCCAGGGGAGCAGATGTACTACAGCATGGTTTTTACTCCCATATCGTAGCCGTGTCCAGCACTGATTTTGACCATGGTCATTTTTTAATACAGCAGCTGACTTGGCCACAAGTGAAAAATAAAATATGATCCCTTGCAACTGCAAACTGCCCAAAGCTATCTGAGCTCCTTCTCCTCTGGGAACAAGAAGCAGTATCTGTGAAACTCCTCTGTATCCAGTGCATCTACCAGCCCAAACTCCATTCCTTCTTCGTTAGATTTTCAATCTTTTACCTCTTCAAATCATACAGGGCAGCTGCAGAGGCCAGGATGAATTTGTGCCAGGTTAGCACTTGTAAAGCAGCAGAATATTAAGTTTCTCAGCTTGACCCTGCTCTAGTGCTAAGGTTTTTAATGAATGCTGCCCATTGCTTGTGTTAAGAACAATCACTTCAAAGTCTGAAGCTCTAAGAAGTATTTGCTTTGTGGCTGAGCTTTCTCATCCTGATGCCAGACAGAAAAGTATATTTTATTTCAAAAATGATGATGACACAGGTAGCTTCCGAGATTATATTTGCAGGGAAACAACTAAGACACAGCTTGTATATTGATACAAAATGTTGCAAAGCACAAATTTCTCCATTCCCCTGGTTTCACACTGCAGCATCCAACAGCTTTGCCCCTGCAGGGTGAAAGGCTACAGCTGCTGCAGCTGCTGTGGGGCTGGATGGGACCACCCTGGCTCCAGCTTCCCTCCTTGCTCTCCCAAGAGCAATGAGGATGAGAGGAAAGAGAGAGGAAGTTATGCTGCAGCTTCTTTCCCCATGGAGTGTCAAAGGCTGAAAAGACAGAGAGAGGCAAGGGGCCAGAGAAGGGATTAAGATAGTTGTTTGTGATGGTTGCTTATCCCCTTTCAATGTACCTTCTGCTGAGGATAGCTCACGTTCAGGAGCCAATGGCAGTCCTGAAAAGCACTCACAAAACCTACTTATTTGGGATGGGGAGAGGAAGAGGAGAAGACAGGACACAATGTATTTATTATTCACCCCAGACATAAACAACAAGCTGTTAACTACCACACTGTAACACATACAGCTGTAGCATACGTGGTTTATACTGGAAACTGTGGTTTAAAGAAAGTATGAAGGATGATATTCCTTTGGCTTCTGTTTTGCCTGTATAGAGCATGTTGCTTGGTACTTTAGTACATGCCTGGTACATTTCCAGTTAACCAGAACTTAGCTGGGAAGAAGCCTGAGACATTCCCCAAGTTTGCAGATGGTCTGGGAGAGGGGTCAGGGAAGCTCAATTTTGTTCCACTCCACTTCAGACCTTTCCCCTGTGTTCAGGGAAGATGCTGGGGCTGAGGGGGTCATTCTAACCTAGGTGTAGGTCCCAGACATCTGGCCTGATTTAATTGGGTTTTAGCAGCTGAGAGCTGCTCAGAGTTCAGCACTAGAGAAGGGTTTATCCAGTGGGAATGAAGGGGAGGGTGATGTGGGAATTTGCAGAGAAGGAAACACAATTTGTCCTGATTTCTCCTGGTACTTTTGTAACCTTGAGATGCGTGAAAGGAGCTTCTGTTCTGTTCTTCCACTTTGATGATATTTTAAGAGTCATTAATTAACACAGTTGTGCATTCAAGTACTTGAACACTCATGGTTCAGGTGTAACTTCAACCAGCAATGAGGATTGGGATGAACATGGTGGTCCACAGCCAAACAGCTGTGAAGCACCTACACAAGAAGTGACACGCCACCATCTCAGGCAGTCATTTGACTCATTACTTTCAGCTGTAGCTTCTTTTCTTGCTATTCCCTAACCCCTTAAGAATCCACACTTGTCACTCCATTGTCTCCAGATTTGGAGCCAAAAGGTGAACCAGCCTGGGTTAGAAATAACTTCATCTGTATGGAGGTTGTTTTCAACACAAATCAAGTCCTCAGTCTCTTCATTGCGTGTCCTGGCAAATAGTCTCACTGACACGACTGAGAGAGCAGGGCTGCAAAGAAATGAGTGGGCAAATGCAGAATGAAGTCTCACTTGGGCTAGATCTCCTCCACAAGTGTGCATGCCATCCAGATGCTATCTCCTGCTCATACTGCTGATGCTGTGCACAGGGGCTGCCTGTTGCTCACACTCCTCAGAACCTGTGTGGGCAGCACAGTGGTAAATGCACTCTAAATGTGAGTATCAGCAACTGTGTTACTTCTACTGAAGAGCTGAATGTGCAATAGAGAAGGCATTAGTTCAAGTGGTAGTCCCAAGTCTTGCTGCTGTTGGTTCCTCAGCAACTCTTCCCTAGTTCTTGTTTTTTTCTAGCTCTACTTCCATTTCATACATTAAAACACATAACAAAGAATTTCTGTTCTTGTTTATGCAAATTTGTAGCCAGAACTTCAGTTATGGAGAAAATAGCATGGACTTGTGTACAATTGGTCTAAATTTTCTGATTAAATTAATCCAGATTTTCCCCCCTTCCTGAGAACAACTAAATACGTGGTGGTAACTTATACCTCTACAAATCAAGTACTTATTGTCCATCTAAATTTTTTCAGCTTCTTTCAAATCACTTTGTCTCCTGCTTTCCAGAAGAGAAAACTTCAAGTGCCTGAGTTCAGCCTGTAAAAGTTGTTCATGAGTTGGCACAGAGTGTGAGCTGAGACAAATGTTGTCCCAGGCTATCTGTCACTTCAAAAGCCATCAATCCGAAAAACCAGAAGTTGGTATTACATTAAGGCATCCATGGCACATCTGGTCCTGTAAATACATCATAGTGGAGACTTCTATAGGTTGTTAAGGGACAGGTTTGTATTTATGGCACCCAATGAATAAAAAGAGGGAAAATTAATTTCCTGTTTTGAAATGAGTCTCAATTTTATCATAGGGAAAACTACATCACGAAGCTGACTGCAATTTAATGTACACAGCTTTCCTATTTAGCCACTAAGCAGATTATTCTCTGCTGGATGGATGTGTCATTCCTTTGAATGTTAATGATAGCCCCACATATGCCATGACAGAATAAATGTCAAACTATGTGAACCATTTAATCCCTAAAGGAAAATGGAGTAAATCCTTCAAGCAATGTAGGATCTGCCAGCAAAGTGATGGGAGCCTGTGAAGGGTAGAGAGAGCTTCTAGCAGAGCTGAAATGTAGGGATGTTGCTTTGCCAGCTTTGGCAGCAAAGACAACTGAAGATGTTCCCATCCATCCTGTCGTACCTCGTCCCCTTGTGCTGTCATCCCCTGCTCCCTGAGTTGAAGCAACTGTAAAAATGAGATGCTAACAGGACAGATATTTAAATCACCCCTTCAGAAGAAACTAGAAACCCAGTTGCCCTTGTTCGTCTTTAACCCAGCTCATTTCACAGTTCTGCAGATAGTTGTACCAGAGGCACTGGGAGCAGCAAACAGTGGCCAGAGTCCAGGAACAAGCAATTAGGGAGGGGCTAGGGAGAAAACTTGGTATGCTGCTGTAGGAGGGAGCAGGCGAGCCAAAGGATGTGGAGTTATGCCAGAGTGCCTGCCTTGGCACACAGAGCATGGCTGTGCCACCTCTGCACAGGAACGCTGGCTCACAGAGCTGTGGCTCACCCAGCTGATGACTCCAGCAGGGTTTGGTCAGCACATGGCTTCTACCTCTGCCTTTGCCCAGGCTTTGAGGTGGCCTGTCCAGTTCTCCCAGATCACAGCCTGGTTACTCAAGGTCCATCCCTGCTGTCTGTCCTCTGAGGCACCTCTAGAAGTCATGGACACATGCCAGGGCAGCATGACAGGGGACTCCATGACCCAGAAAATCCTGAAGATTAATGGAAAGGGCAACAGCAAAATATCCTTTGGAGTTCTCTATGCAGCCATAAAGTAATTGTTTAGATGGACAAAAAGAGCAGGAGCTGGATGAAAACCAGCTCCAAGATTCACTGATTAAGCTGAAGAGGAAACTGGGATTTTACTCTTTTAGGAGGCTCTTGTAACCCCTGAGCTACATCAGTAAATCCGCTTTAAGGGTGTATTTTCACACAGATGTCACAATTTAACAAGTTTATCAATAAACAAACCCAGAAGCATTACTTAGTATCTTGAGTGCTGACTTGCCCAGAGGTCAGAGCCACTGCAGAGGAACTAAGTTGGTCCTGCCCAGTCTATTTTCCATAGGATGAAAATCCAGTGGGTGTTCCCAGTAACAGCCTACCTGCAAACCTGAGATACTTTCATTCCCTGCACTTTGTCCAAAAAAACATGTATTTTTTTAAGAAATAAAGAAGATTCTTGCCTTAGGAGTTGAGAATCTTAGAAGTCTTTTCCAACTTCAGTGATTCTTAATTCTATGATTCTGTGGTTTCTGAGGCAGCCCTCATGGCATTAATGCAAGATTATACCACATGGAGTTGATGGAATGCAGTCAATGACAACAGAAGAGGGGAACGAAACCAGACTTTTGCTGCTTCAAACATAGAGTAGGTAATCAGATCAAGTTGTTTCCTCCCCACATAGGGTTTTCTTCCATGGATGAGCCAGTCTGAATTCGCATGGAGTCTCTCATATGGTACCAATAGGATATGAAAGAGAAAATAGCCAGGAGGGTCCACACTCCAGATCTGGCAGGTCAGCCTCTGCAAGCCCTGTTTGCTACCCCACCCTCTCTTGCCCTCCAAGACTGATGGGGACTTGCCAAAGTTCTGCTGTGTTGTAGTCAAGACAGCTCAACATGCAAGGCTGCTGCTCACTGGCTGCTGGCAGTGGCTTCTCCCCATGCATTTGACCTGCTCTTCTGCCTGGCTGTGGTTTGGTGAGCCCTGTATATGTCCCTGCTCCCACACTCCCAGCATTGGATATCATTTGCTGTAGTAGTATCAGCAAAAGCAGACAGGAACAGGGAAGAAGACAGAGGACCTTTCAAAGGCTACTTGAAAGAAATGCCCACCTTAGTTAGGAGGAGCTGTGCTGTTCATCGGAGAGGCTGGGAACTATGGCCTGTTTTGGGGGTTACAGTGGAGATGTCAGTAGAGATGTAACTCTGAGCATTGTTATCCATTCAGTAGCACATGCCCACAATCTCCATTGCCAGGACAGTTAATAGGGACATTGGCTATTTCATCAGTCTTCTTTTTTGAAGCTCTACTCCTCTGCTAGCACAGCTAATGAATCATTTTTATGGGATGTTGGGAATGCAGATTGAGACTATTTAAGTATCACTGCCAGAAAGGAGTTCATGCATTCCGAGAAATGACAGGTAGGTAACAGGCACTGACTGGAAGGCTTACTCTGCCAAGCAGCAGCTGCAAAGGCAAAAAGAGCAGGGGCTCAGGGACCTGCAAGACCACATGAGCTGCCCATCAGATGTGCTGGCTTCAGTGGCAGTAGTCAGAAGCATGCTCTTCACATCTTCTGTCCAATTTACTTGCGTGTCCGATAAATGTCCGATACACAGCAGCAACTGACAGGCCACTGCAGATGACTGAATGGCTAAACTTGGTCACTTTGCTTTGATTGTAGGAACTCTCAGCATCATCATCCCATTATGCAACCTGCAGGCCTGGGCAGGTCCCTTCTCCATGGGTAAGGCTTGCCATACAGTGTACAAAGAGCCCTGTTGCAGGGCAAGTGGGAGGAAGGAGACTTTCAGGAAGTCAAGGAAGTCATTAGGAAGGAAAACACGATTTTTATTGTTCTGAAAGAACAGTTGGGGGGTGAAAGCTCTAATGTGTGATAACATGTACATGTTCATGCAAACAGACGTGCTGACAAGCTGTGCCAAGGGTGCGAAGGACTTTAGCCTCAGAGCTGCAGCAGTGCCTCTCTCACGGAGCAGCAAATAGCTCTGTCTGTTCAGTGTGGTGGCTGGGTGTGGGGCACTGAGGCAGCAGGATAGAGCATAGCCATAAGGATCTGGGGTCCTGACAGTGCTCTTTTTGCAAAGGTTGAAGAAGCTGAGTGACAGGGGAAGGGGCCAAAGGGGCAATGGCTGCCATTCATTACTCGGGTTTCACACTGACAACTTTTCTATCCTCCAGAAACCCTCCCGTTTATGAGATGTTATCTCCAACACTCCTTACATGTTTCTGAAGACTGTTTAATGGTGGATCTGGCAGTGTTAGGTAAAAGTCTGGACTCAGCCATTAATTAGAGGCCTTTTTGAACCTCAACTATTCTAACCCAGAGATGGCAAGTCTATCTCCAGTTTCCCTCTTGAGCTCTTTTATGTACTGATGGATGAAAGCATGTTCCTGGGGCCTTTGCTGATGTGCTGCTGCAATGCAATCTATCTTTTAGCAGGGATGCTGCACGGAGCCAGTTACATATTTGATTGCTCATCTCTGCCCAGGAGAGTTCAGGGAGTGATGATCAACCCTGGTAAGTGATCACATTACTGGTTCTGCACACAACAGACCCCCTTTTTTTGGATGACACAAGAGAAAAACTGTCCATTGACAAAACTTAAGGAATTTAGTGAGAACCTTGCTCTGGTGATTCCCAGAAAAGTGCCTCCTGCTATCCTGCAGAGCTGGAAAAACATACACTCATGCACTGGTCCTGATGCACAGTTGGGGAGGTCTCAGCAAATATTTCACTATCCCACTTTATATCTGCAGCTCATGAATTGCTGCATCCGTAAAACTGTCATGCCCTCAGGTTCAGATATTTTGCGATGGCAAGGAAGGGTCCATGGTCTGTGCTTTGTAATTTAGGTTTTGCATAGATAATTTTATTGCAGCCTTCTACACTGACTTCAGAAGGCTCAAAAAGCAGAGCTGAATTAATCAAGGTTAAGGCATTCACTTTCCATAGCCAGACGCACATGGAGGAGAAGATATGCGACCAGCACCTGGCTGACCACCCTAGGCACGGCAGCCAAGAGGGCCACTGACAGCTGGGTGACACATCAGCAGCCTTTTTCATGAGATGATGTGAGCTGGGCACAAACTCACATGCTTAGATCCCAGAGCTGCCACTCCCCATCGCTGCTACATGACTCACAGGCAGCTCAACCTTCCCTGATAAGGCATTTGCAGAAACAAAAAGAAATACAGTAAACAGGGAGTAATAGGATAATAGAAAAACCTTCAAGAAGAGCCAAAATAAAAAAATCCAAACTTTTATTAACCAAACCAGACAGTGTGAAGGCATAAAAGCAAAAACTGGCACTGTTTGTCTGTGTGAATCGCTGCATTGCTAGCACTATGTGTCCTCCTGAACCAAGACTGCAAGTGTCTGCTCTTTGCTAGGGCTGAGCATATGATCCTTAAGGATGCAGAGGAAAATGGAGAGCTGTGCTTGCACGGTTACCAGCTAATCAATAGGGAAAGGGGCAGCCATAGATGTGAGTATGCTGACCAGGAGAAAAGCTGGGGAGAAAGAGGTGTATTTTGCCAATTGCACTCCCAGTTATTTAGCCTGCAGCTGTAGCTGGGGAGAGGGTGAGCAGCGTGTGGGGCGAATGCAAGCTCATGTCCACTCAAGGTAACTCATTTTCTCATTGCTGAGAAATGTGATGCACATGTTGGCAGTGTCCTGCAGGCACTGATTGCAGGTCTCCCCCCTGACAGGGCTGCTTGCTGCAAGGTAAAGACATGGAATGCATGGACAATGTCCATGGTGACTGGACATGGAATGACTGTGATCTACTTGTCAGCCTCAAATCATTTCAATGTGGCAGAGACTGGCTCCCTTACACTGCTGTTCCAACACCAAAAGCCTAAAAAGTCCAGGGAAAACTCAGCTCCACATCCAGTCCTAAGCCAGGGTGGCAGGTAAAATGAGTGCCTGCATGAAGAAGGCTGGGATTGCAAGGATCTGGGCAAGAAGAGGTAGCATCTGATCAGCAGCTGCAGCGTGGCTGAGGCCAGCATGGCACGGTGCACACAAGTGAACACTGAGAGCAGAGCATTGTGACCAGCAGCCACACCACTGCAGCACTGGAGTGCTGATGCACACACATAAAACATGGCTGGGGCAGAGCTTGCTCTGCTGGGACATGCTTTCTGATGCTGTACAGTCCAGCCATGATCCCAGAAGGAATGGGTACCATTGGAGCCAAGAGGTGTAGGCACCAGCTGCCACTGTCCCGTGCAGCCTTGACAATGCTGGCACCCATCTTCCAGCTGCTTCTCCCCCTTGCTTCAGGTTCTCAACCTGTCTGCAAAGGAAAAGCCTGTCTCCACACTGGACTTCTTGCCCCATGAGCTGATTCTTCTCTTCCCCAGCCTGATCCCTTCTCCAACAACAGCCAAAATTGCCAGAGAGAAAAAGCAGGGTCTCACAGGCCAGCAGCAAACTTGTTTTATCATTCCTGCAAAGCTACCATCAGCCAGATCATTTATGCGTTTCAAAATGTAGGCTCTGCTGACCTCTAGGGGACTGCTACAAACCCAAACCCTTAAAGGTTTGAAATCTCATGGCATGTTACAGCCCTTCTTCACAGGCTCCTCAGGAGCCCCGCGGTTGGGACAACACGGCTGACACAACCCACTCCCAGTCTCTTTTAGCACTACTAGGAGCTGTAAATAAAACCCTGGCACCAACACTGCCTCTTCCATCTCACCTTTATGGCAGCAATACTTCAAGAAATGTGTACAAGCAAGGTTAGGTTGCTGGAGAGATATTACCTGCTATCAGACGGCCTCATGTAATTGCTGCTTTTCAGCATGGAGGAGGACGCTGGGAGTTTGTGGCTTTCAGTATCAGTTTGTCTAATAAAAGGTATAAAAGCCTTGCTTTGGTGTTGCAAGTACATCACTACTCAGTGAAAAGCACGGATGCATATACCTAGGCATTGGAAATAAAGTTAAATGTGCTTTTTTATGGCATTTCATCACTCAGCAAACAAGTGGCAGAAGCAAGAACCTTGTCACGGAGTAGAAGGAACACAAAGAAAATATAAAAATCTGATGTGCTCCTTAAAACAGCACATGGTGCTGCCAAAGGCAGTAACGGCATTTCCCAACTGGCTGATTGAGGACAGAGGTGGGGAACAGAGCATTGGGCAGGAGTGAACAGAGGCAGCACACACTGTGGGCCTCTAATGGACCTGTTCATGATACAAAGCCAAAGCCTATCATAGCCCTAGAGTATCCTATTTTCTTGATCTGTAGAAGGTGTAACGTAACTTTGGAGAGCTGGACTGTGGACAGACTTAAGCTGGGAAAAAAAACCTGCACATGGCAGTGCCCCCAGGTGCAGCCACCACCTTCTAGGGCAGCTCCCCACCACAGCAGGGCAGATAGTGTCCCTGAGCTGAGGTCCATGTTAGCAGACAGCTGGTGTCAAAACCATGTCAATTCACTTGACCTTCTGACACAGGAAAAAGCCTATCCAGCAGACCTGAGAGGGCAGCAGGCTCCAAGCAGCTGAAGAGATGCTTGGGAACAGCAGTGCTTCTGGCAAGGGCAGCTGTATCTGTAGCCAGAGCCTAACTATCCCAGTGGTTTCCACCATATGCAAAGGTCTGTCAAGAGGCTGTGGGCCCATGCTGTCAGGATCACGCTCCAGCACAAGGGTGACAGTCCTGGCAGGCACTCCACCAGCCACAGAAATGGCTTTATAGGCAGCACTTGGGGTTCTGGGCACACCAGTGGGCATGTACTTGGTGTGCTCCTACTCAGTGCTCATGCCCTGGGAAGTGCCACAAATACAAGGCAAGTGCTAAGTTAAAGCATTTCCTCTTCCATGGGCTAGAAGATGTCAACCCACAGGGGCTTATGACAACAGGTAACGACTGACTTGACTCTTTCAACAAAATCATAATGAGAAGATGTCAAAGCAGCAATTAAGAGCCAAGTGTTTAAAGAAAAGAGACAAATTATTCTAACAGAATCACCATTTTCATTTCAGCATTGTTACACGTCTCTTAATTAGAACAGATGTCTCCCTATTCTGTGCAAAACAGAGAAGGACCTGTGAGGTCTGAAATACTGGCTCATACACAAATACTACCACCAATTCCTGGCTTCTGACAGCAAATCCACTGCCTCACACTGTGCCAAACCAAACCACTTGATGATTCTGGGTCTTTGCAGTGCCCAAAGATCAGATGACATCATTTTCTCCTCCTCACACCTGTAAACACAGTATTATCCCACCATGCACCAGCAGTGCCCATGAAAGTCAAGCCTGTGCCACATGCATTGTAGCTGTGTTTTAGCCCCTCAGATCCACAACTCAGTTGATTTTGCTCACAGAGAAAAGACACCATCAATCATCAGTTTGGTAAGCTCTTTAATGGGAAGCTCATGGTGTAATGACACCTCTGGATTTGACATCTTGGTGGTGGATGAGGAAGGAGGATCAGAAGGCAGGTAGTGCTCCACTGAAGGCTTACACCTTTGAAAAGTGCTGAACAAAAGGGCAACTTTTGCTGACTCCTTTCACAGCTTTATATTCCCAGACAGAGAGGTCTTCCAGCCAGAAAAATGGTGGAAACCACACCAAAGACAGCCTTGGCACGGTGTGGCACAACATGATTTCTGCTTGATGTGTTGCGGGCTGACTAGTCCCTGTATTAGTAAAGGAAAACTTGACGAAAGAATTGCATTGACTGAAATCCAGAGCTGATATTTCTACCACCACCACCCCTGAAGATGAAAGCTTCCTCTACACGCAGTGTTACCACAGATCTTTGCCTACATGAGCAACAGCATGTTGGTACAGAAAGGGAATTTCAAAGTTCAATGTATTTTACATGAAACCAGTAACCTTCATTATAGTCAGCAATAACTAGTTCAAAGAAATTTGGGTTCTTTCCTTGTAGACAAATGAAGGCCCTTTATATTAATCTGTATTATTTTTTTTTTTTATGTCCAAGCTTATACTGACAGTGCAGTGCTACACAGCTCTGTATGAACTGGGGTTTGCAATAATGCAGATGTGCCTTTAGGCTGTGTCTTTCTTTAAAAAAAATCAGCAATGAGAAAAAAGTCAAACACAGATCATGTAAAAGACAATTTGGCTCACTGAACAAGTAAATGTGGCTAAGTGAAGAGGTTTCCTCTGCCCACCTGCCACAGACATCAGACACCAGCAGTGCAACTAAATCTCATAAATCCAATGAAAACCCAAAGTGACAGGGCCTGCCCTCTAAGGACTAAATTTAATGACTCTATTTAAATATCTGCATTGGAAGTGATGTCCCCAGAGCCTTCAGCTCTGTGGCTACCCTGCAAGGATGACCTCTGTTACAGGGCCTAGGAGCTGCTGCCCTGAGTCACTCCTGCCTGGCTCTCACACAAAGCCTTCCCAGTTGCAGCAGTCTGCAGAGACAGACTGCTGGGTAGGAGGGGAGGTCCTGCCAGAATTAAACACATAAAACAAAGCATTTGCCTCTGCTCAGCAATTTACAGAAAGGGACATCCAGCTAATGCCCCTGAAGGGATCATTCCCAATTTCCCATGTCCTCTGGCCAGACTGAAAACAGCCAGCACGGAGAAAGAGACCTCCCAGTGACCAAGGCAACCAGACAAGTCTCATTTTCTGGATGCCCAACCTGGAGAGCCTCAATGGATTATGATTTTCAGAGACTGGATTATCTGGCTAGACATAATTGCCTGTGAAAAGATACTGGGTTTGGCACCTAAAAAGACTGCTGTCTCCTGCACAACCCCTGTCTGGCACGGACCACTCACGGGTCCTCAAGGGATAACACATGTCTCATGCCACCTCATCCCCCTGTACAGAAAGGACAGTGTGACACACTGTGCTGAACTGCAGCTCCACGGATGCACCTGGCTGCAAGCTGTGGGAGGTAAGAGGTGTTTCTCTCCTCCTTCCCATGCTTCCCTTCTTCTGGGAGTGAGAACTTTTAAGAACAGAATGGTAAGGATGGACAGGAGGGAAGAACGGACACAGGGTAAGGATGCAACCTCGCCTCCTGCCACTGCTAAAGCTAACACTGAGTAAAGCAGCCATAGACATCAGCCCTGAATCCCAGACAAAGATCAGGGAAGATGCTGCAAGAGGCTGGGAATACATCCTGAATGGCAGTTTTCCAAAACAATGTCAACAAGGTTATTGCAATCATTTTTACTGTCACAATCTCATGTCCCACCTTGAGGAGGGGTAAGGGGCAGGGACCTCTCAGCAATGTTGTAGCAGAAACGCCTCCCTGCTGCCCTCAGCCACCATCTCACAGAGCACACCTTCCAAGATGCAGCAGCTGACATGCATGCCACTGATGCAGGAAAACAAACTATGGCTATTCCCAGAAAACATGGCATTCTTACAAGCACAGGACTTTCAAAGACACAGCATGGAGGGAAACTGCCTGGAAAAGAGCCAGGAGCAGGGCAGGAGCTGGAGCTGAAGTCTAGTAATGGTTCAGGTCATCATGCTCAGGGGGGAGCTATTCCCCCCATTTCTATGAGATAACAGCCTGACTATTTTTTCTGTCATGAGCAAGTCCTTTTAAGAGATGTTACTATGGACCTAAAAAAAGGAGCTTCCTGCACCCTGACTGCTCCTCCTACCAACTCACACAGTATCATAATGCTGGAGAACAGGAATAGGCTTTTCAGTTTACTTTCTCTATCCCTTCCTCCCTCAACCATCTCAATGCATTGATCAGGCAAGTCACTAACATGAAAACACAATTGAGCTCAAGGCCTCAGTAGTGTCCAGAGGGGCTTTTTTATAAACTGCATGGGTTCAATATGCAGATACTTGGCAAGATGGCTTTGGCTGTCTCAGAAATCTCAGCATCTTTCTCTCTGAAGGGGCTTTGCTCACTCTTGCCCCTGCACTCGTCACAGTTCTGAAATCTGCTTTTTCATCTGGCATCCTATTTATTTCTCATTGCCCAAGCAGCACTCTGCTGACTGCATTCATGCAACTCATATTCAGAAGCACCTGTTCTGCAAGAGGCTCTGCTCTGCCATATTTACATTTAGTTAGAGCATGAAAGACCTATGAGAAAGGCCAAGGGAAAAGGGAGACCCTTCTGTGTCTTTTCATCACTGGTTTGCCCTGAGGACAAGTGTGTATCTCAGCTCACCCCCAGACCTAAAGCACTATATACACTCCTGGACAAATAATACTAACACGCCCTTTTGCAAAAGGCTTAAGGTGGGACTTTCAAAGGAGTTACTCAGCTCCTGCTAGATTTTCCAGAGGCCTGCAAGCGTAACTGGAGGCCTGAACTGAATTCTCAGAGACTGAGACTCACCTAAAGCGCAGGGCAAGGCAATAGCAGAGCTACAACCCACATCTCACCAAGTACCCAGGTTTGCAAGCATTTATGCATGTGTTGGCAAATCTTGTGTCTCAGTCTGGCAGCCTCATCACTGGGTCATGCTTGCCCTGATTAATTATTGAATGGCTACTAACTGCAACATGTGGTAGGAGGGAGGGAAAATAAAACACAAATGAAATACAAAAACATTTCTTAGTACAACCAAAGCAGTTCCACACCTCTTGAATCATTTGGCAAGTATAGAAAAGTAACACAGTAATACAGAAATCTATTTGGTCAAAGTAAGGAATCAATTTTTTTTTTTCATAAAATACATTCTATATTAATGCTCATTCATCACATTTATTACATGTAAATTAAATTTTCTATGTATAAAATTCCAGTTTATTCTCAGTGCTGTCTGGTCATGCTTCAGTTCAGCAGCAGGGCTCAACACATTCGGTTCCTAGCAAAGTGGGAGGAAATGAGGGTGCTCAGCTTTCTGCAGGACCGAGTCTGCAGGACATCCCCTGGTCCTGCAGGTCCTGTCTGAACAAAATCTCACTGGCTTCAGTGAGAGTTTTGCAGGGGAGAGCGCTGCAGAAGGGCAGCACTTGGAAGTCTGTGTGGAGGTCACGCAAATGACATATGACATTCCAAAGAAAAAGTGAGTTAGTGAACACAGAAAATAATAATTATTTATCTACATAATTTACATTGTTGTTTGCTTGCAACTGTAATAACGTTCAACCACTCATTAACAATTCAATCAATACGCAGGGAAAGGTAGCAGAGCACAGTACACATTACAACCTCCTGCATGCAACTACAGGCATGGGATCATAAGTCTTTTTCATTTCATGAATTCCTGACTATTCCGCTGCCACCAGTGCCCAGTTCCCACTGAGCCTTGTGGAGTCGATCCCTCACAGCATTTAGGCTGGTCCACACCTCTGCCACAGGCCCCTGACACCGTGCAGGGTGCATTTAGCAGCAGGTCTGCAGCTACTACCCATGTCCACCCTGCACCCTCCCCTCTGTATGCCAACACTCGTCTATGCAGCCACATGCTGAGCCAGGTGGTGGGATGGATCCAGCTGGAAGCCTGCCTGTCTGTAAAAGGCAGAGGGTTGTGTCCCAGTCAGGCTGGGCCCGCAGCCCAGCTCGCCATGCAGGTGTGTGTGGGCTGCCAGCACCTGCCCCTCAAACAAATGGGTGCAAGTGCCCAGCAAACCTGAACAGCAGGACTCTGCCTCCAGTTTGCACTACTGTAAATTGCTTGCTTGCATTACACAAGACCAGAGAAAAGACAGCCCCATAAGATCTACTGTGAGCCACAACACAAGGGTTGGATGCTATGAAGAGAAAGGTTCTCCGGAAGGAAGGCTCTGTTTAAGGTTATAGCATCTGTCCTAACTGGAGAGGAAAGAAAAATTTAGGGGCTTAAAGCAGGGATGGAAACCACTGGTCTTACACTTTATTTCAGTAAGCAAAAAGCCTATTGCTGCTGTACAGTGTTATACAGTGAACTGCCACAGTTCTCACGTCACTAGTCCATAGAAAAAAGGTGCTGCAACTACCATGTCTATGCCTGCATGCTGAAAGAATGTACAAAGTTGCATTAAGCTCTGTTTTTCTTCCACTCTTTTTTTTTTATATTCTTAAACTCTTTTACAGTGTTGCAGACACTTCTGTGCAGACTCAGGTAACACACATTGTCCCAGTTATGGAAGATCTTTGCCTCCGATAGAAAAAATCACGTGCATCTCTCAAATCACCATCATAAATGTAAACCACCAAGAAAACTTGCTCTCTTTAGTAACCCTGGAAAAAGTCTCTAAAAAATCTATTAAAAAGAGGACATCATTAACAACAGGGTTTTCAAAATAATGCGAGTTGCTTATAGGAGTTGTCCAAGCATTTTCTCTTCACTCACTCTTTGTTTTTATAAAGCTAATTCTGTATAAAAGGGCTTTTGAAGCGTGTGACCTTCGTTTCACAATTTTTTAAAAATTGGAAAAAGGAGGAAATTTAGAAACATCTTTCTTGATTGTGGAAAACAGCTGTATTACAACAGAATTACCTTTGCTCTTTATATTTTTGGTACAAAAGGCAAGTAAAGAAAGAGACCCTGCATCTTCACAGTCTGGCACTCATCCAAGTTACTTGGAACTACATAAAACAGGTAAAAAATACGAGGGGTCATCTTCTCCTTCATACTAAGACCCTTGTCAAACCCCTTGGGGAGCAAGTCCCCAGATAAGTAAAACCTCACTAGACTTTGCATCAGCTGACACAGTATTTCAGCTCCCCTCCAATAAGGTGTAAATGCCCAGACTAGCTCAAAGGCCCAGGAAGAGGTCCAGCATAATTTTAAGAGCCAGGTGCTGGTTGATACCCTTATGGCTTCAGTGTTAAGTTGCATTCAAGTTGCACTCAAGGAAGATCCTGGAAACTACAGGCCTGTCAGTCTCACTTCAGTGCCCAGTAAGATCATGGAAAATATTATTCTGAAAGGTATATAAAAACACCTGGAGTACAATGCAGTCACTGGTCACAGCCAGCATGGCTTCATGTAGAGAAAGTCCTGCTTGTCGAACCTGATTTCCTTTTACGACAAGGTATTCCACCTAGCTGCTCAAGGGAAGCAAGTTGATGTAATACATTTGGAGTTCAGTAAACCTTTTTGATACTGTAGCAAAAGTATCCTTCTGATTAAAATGTCCAGCACACAGCTGGATAACCATGTCCTGGGATTGGTGAGCAACTGGTTCACAGGCTGAGCACAAAGGCTTACAGTGAATAGGGTGACATCAGACTGGCGATTTGTCACCAGTGGGGCTCCATCCTTGGCCCTGAGCTCTTTGACATCTCATTAACCAGGACACAGGACTTGAAAGAATACTAAGTAATTTTGCTGATGACACTAAATTGGGAGGAGCTGTCAACTCTCTCAAGGGTGGAGAGGCCCTGCAGAGAGACCTCGACAAACTAGAGATGGGCAATCAACAACTGTATGAAGTTTAACAGGGGTAGAAGTGCTGAATTCTGCAACTGGGACAGGGGAACCCTGGTTGTGTATAAAGACCAGGGAAGGAGAGGCTGGAGAGTAGCACTGTGGAAAGAGACCTGGGGGTTCTGGTTGATGGCAAGTTGAATGTGAGCCAGCAGTGCCCTGGCAGCCAGGAGGTCCAGGCATGTCCTGGGTACATCAGGGACAGCATGGCCAGCCGGGCAAGGGAGGGGATTGTCCCACTCTCCTCTGAGCTGGGGTGGCCTCAGCCTCAAGTGCTGGGGGCAGTTTTGAGAGTCACAATATAAAGAAGACATTAAACTATTAGAGAGTGTCCAGAGGAGGGCAACAAGGATGGTGAAGAGTCTGGAAGGGAAGCCTGGTGAGGAGTGGCTGAGGTTACTTGGTTTGTTCAGCCTGGAGGAGACTGAGGGGAGACCTCATTGTGGTCTTCACCATCCTCCTGAAGAGAAAAGGAGGGGCAGCTACAGATCTCTTCACTCTCATGACCAGTGATGGAACTCAAGGAAATGGCATGAAGCTGAGTCAGGAGAGGTTTAGACTGGATATCAGGAAAAGGTTCCTCACCCAGAGGGTGGCTGGGCACTGGAACAGGCTCCCCAGGGCAGTGGTCACAGCATAAGCCTGACAGAGTTCAAGACACATTTGGACAATGCTCTCAGGCACACAGTGTGAGTCTTGGGGTGTCCTGTGCCGGGCCAGGAGCTGGACTCAAGGATCCTGATGGGTGTCTTCCAACTCAGCATATTCTACGATTCTGTGGTTCTAATGCACAATGCCACAAGGTTTGAGTAATAATTTGGAGTAATTTGTATCAAAACCAGCAAAGCTTGAAGTTAGTTCTTATGCAGAAGTGGGATAGGCAATGGCTATTTTTCACTTGATTTGCAAGAAACTTGCCTTTGGATCACATGTCAGAGTACGAGGGTTGGTTTAATGCGTGCTGCTGGTGCCAGTTACTCCCAGTTATTAATTCAGCACTTGGAAATTCAGGTATCAGTGAAAGGACATCAATATGTCTGACACTCTCTGGATCTCCTACTTCCCATTATTTTTGTTAAGCCTTCATACACACTTCTGCAACACCAACCAGTACTAAACTACTGTTTCTCAGGAGAATTCTCTCCACGTTTGGTACTTTGTCAAAATCCTATAGCTGTTGAACTAAAAAGAGAAGCACAGGATGTGTTTGCTCTCTGCACTGGTTTCCTTGGAAAGGTCACTGGTGAGGACTGGGCACTCTTCCCACACACCTCCTACATTCTCAGTACTCTACATTCATGTCAGCAAACGCTACTCTCGAACACAAATCGAAGAGACAAGTCAGCGACGAAACTACTTCTAGACTGATAACGGCAGAATGCTACCAAGACAACTCCATAGAAAACCCACTGAAGCAGGAGCAAAATTCAGGTCACTTCTTAGCAAAGCTCATCATGGATTATTATTATTATTTTTTTTTTAACCATTTTTTGTAAAACTTTTATCTTGGCAGCCAGATATCCCCTTGTGATGTCCTAATTCAAACAGGCTAACGTGGGACCACCTGACCCCACCTGGTACCAAAGGCTTCCGAATTCTTTTATAGCTTCTCAGAAAATCACTGCTGACTGACACCCATCTGTTGGTGATCGGCTTCTGGTTCCTCTTCTTCCACATCTGCGTTATATTCTTCAAATGCATCATCATCAACATCTGGAAGCCCAAGTAACTACAAAGAAGAGAAAATACTGTGTAACAGCAAATTATCAACTTGTGCAGCTTTGCTGCAAATCTTCACACAAATCCTACGTGCACTTCTTAAAAACCTCAAACCCAGGAATAACAGTACTGCATAATGATCTTGACTCTCTTTCTCTCCCTCCTGGGATAAAGAAAGATTTGAAAATGCATCCTCACACCAAATTAAGAGACCGGAAGATAAATAAAACCAAAACAAAGCACTTGCAAAAGGCTTCATGTTCTTCCCTGAGGTCACATTATGAATTGTTGAGTGTTTAGACTTGGCAGTGGTTTAACTTCAGAAAGAACTGTGTTAATACTGTAGCAGTAGTTGTCTTGGTTTAAGTTTGTTTTCTGTCAGTCCTATAAAAGCCAAAGAAGAAAACACCCTCATGAAGAACTGGCTAGTGTGGAGTCCCTCGGGCAAGGAGTCCCTAAAAACCCAAAGAATCTGCCATGTCAAATGCTTCTCTTGAACACCAAAGTCTTGCATGCTGTGTGAAGCCCTTGCAGTACGAATTACTGTGTATTCCACTAAAATATTGTCCCTTTAAACTTTTCCAAATTAGATTTGGGCTTGCAAGGAACTGCCACCCCTCCTCTCTGGACAATGTTCGGATGTCTCCAACTGATGGCTCTGACCACTGCAGCGTCACCTCTTCACTACAGGAAAAGGAGCCAACAGCCATGTTTGAACTTCTCTTCCCCAAAAGGTTGCCAAGCCAACAGAAGTCAGGAAGACAGATATACCATGTAACAGTCAAAATAATGCATCTGTTGTGGAAATCTTCTATTAGAATCCTACACTAACAGCTATTAATAGCCACAAAGCAAAATCATAGGCCAGGCATTTCTAAGAATACCATGTATTTAGCTCGCTGGAAGGGCGGCACAGATGCATGCAACACCCTCTTTGGAGAGTGATGCAGCTGTTAGCTCTTGAAAGAGGCAAAGCCCAGAAAAATCTTGAGGAGGGTGACAATCTTTAGGTGAGAGCATGGAAATGAGAGGGCTGCAATGAGGCAGATTTTCAGGGACCTAAACTAATTCAGTCTGTGATGGACATTCAAAATTATTCAGTGGATATAAATACAAGGCATAGAATTAGCTTCTGGGTGCAATGAAGCTTGTACTCCTCACTGTCACTGGGATTTTTAGTTACAAGGTTTCTTTGGCAGGGAAATGGAAGGAGAATTTGCTGACTAAATCCCCTCTTTTGCATTTTTAAAAATACTTACGGAGAGACCCCAAATGGAAAACATTCTTGTTTTCTGAGCAGAACAAAGTAATTGTTCCTATGCATACATCTTTTTCAAATCAAATGTTTAACTGAACATGAACTGCTCAGTTCATTTTCAGGATGTGGCGGTTTTACTTTGTGTGGAAACTAAAATTAAAATACTCAGTTTTCAAAAGGCAAAATCATGAACTCCTTCTAGACTTTCTTATATACCAGTATTATTTTTGCTAAACTAATCTGGTATATTCAAATTAAATGTGAGTGTTGTACTCCTGTTTGTATCACCTGGGAGAAAGACTGCATTTTTTTCTCCCACTTCTGGTCACAATTCCTCTTTGATTTGCAAGGAAATGAGTCACATGAATCTTCATTTTATGGGACACTGTACTGCAAAATTAGCATGGAAAACACAACATGCTCCACAAGAACTGCAAAGACACACAGTCCCAAAGGATGGGGGGTACATCCTGCTTTTCACACATCCCCTCTCTCCTCGCCATCAGGAAATCCAGCTCCAGCTATCCCTGGAGCAGTGTAAATCAGAGGCAGCAGCATAAATCAGAGTGATGCTGTAGACTTCAGTGGTTTAACAGAGGAAGAATGGGGGTGGGATGGGATGGAATGGGAGGCTCCTCCAAGGGAGATGCAGTTTTATTCTCTCACAGACACTTTATGACCCTCCAAGGCACCAAGGACCTCAACCATGCAGGTCTTGCTTTTAGGTGTCACATCCTGTTGCTTCCCACAGGATTATGGTGGTCCCTCACTGCTGTTAACCCCTTACTGCTGTCTGGATTGTAGTGACAAATCAGCCCACACCCTGAACACAAGGAGGGAGGATCAGGGTCCAAAGCCCAGGGAGCTCTACAAACACTGTGACAGAACAGAACGAGGGTGTACAAAAGGTAAGGACAAAGTAAGATGATAAAGATGGCCTGGGCTGATCCTAGATTGACTCCCACCTTGTCTTCTTTCCCACACACCAGTTTCTGCTTCTAGCCCATAGCTGCTTCATGCATTAAAGTATCAGCTATGCAGCAGACTGGAAAGGACTTAACTGGAGAGGAAAACAAGGAGAAAAGACATAAACCAGAAAACCACTGTAGAAAAAGAGAGCTGATCCATCAGCAGAAAAGCAAAGGGATACAAACTGCCAGGCAGGGGATCCATGACTGGGAGGAGGTCAGGGGCATGGTGAGGAGGGAAGGAGGGAAGATAACAACAACCAGCAGTGCCTGAACTACAGCTATTTATTTCTGCTGGCCAAACTACCCATCTGAAGGTAAAGGAGAGGTCACTGGGACATGCATGAATACAGTGAATATGGAATAAGTGACTTTTACACTGCAGACTCCACTCCCACTTCAGATGTAGGCTTTCCAGGCTGAAGATGAGCTCAGTGTAGGACCCCTGGAATTTGCTGCTGAATTGTATGACTCATGCCTTGGTTTTTTGCAAACTTTGTCAATTGGTGTGATGTCCCTCAGGCATCTTATATATTTGTCTTTATTAACCCTTTCAAAGCACCCTGATTTTATAAATTACTTCACAGTTACCAACTCATGGAAGCAGAGTGACACCCTCTCCTACTAAAAGCTGGCACACAAGCACACTGAAAAATAAAACAAGTACAAGACTGAGCTTTAGCAGTTCATGTGATGCTACACTAGAGACAACACAGTTCTGTTGAATCCTTTTGGGAACAATGGGATTATGTCTCCGTAGTCCTGGGACTATGTCTCCAGGCAGATATGCTTAAAAGCACCAGCATGGGCACCTCCTAGCACCAGAGCATGGCACCTCTGACACCAGAGAGACTAAGGCACAGGAGGAGATGCGATGCTCTGAGGCAAGTAACAGTATTGGAGCCCAGTGCTACTGGTTGGTATCATGCACCTTTGTGGTGTCTGGCACTTATGGATGCTCCCTGAAGAAGTGGATAATAAGGCAAATAACGGAGTTTTGTGGAAACTGACTCAGGAAGGCAGTAATGGGTAGAGACAACATGCCCCTCACCACCTTCAGTACAGAAACACCTTACCTTGTCTACAGCAGGACTTAGAGGTGTGGTTTAGTTGTTGCAGGCAAACCAGCACTTTTTAAAAGCCTCATCTAATTAAATATCCTGCTTGACACTGTGTTTAGGCCCATAAAACATTAGGGACAGATGCCTGAGAGCAGTGAGGGACAGTGAGCAGACCCAGACCACCCTCATTGCCTTCTGTGCCCAGGGAAGACTGGTGAGCAGAGGGAACTCTCTGTCTCTCACTGAGAGGGACACCAACTGCTGGGCATTCCTGTCCTCACTGTCTCCAAAACACAGGGCCCAGCAGCATGAGAAAACAGTCCCTTCCCACTCCACAGGCCCAGGGCAAGTTCATGGAGACATGGCAGGGCTGTTATCATGAACATGCAGAGCAGGGCTAGCTGCGTTACCAGAAAAAGTTGTTTTTGGAGCCCTCTGTTATGCAAAGGCAGATGTTCATGCTGTGCACAAGGGCGTGGAAAGCTGCAGATGCACTGCCACTGTTCTCTTCTAAATATCTCCCTTCAAAGGACCCCAACAAAGAATTTCAGAACTGTCTAATAATCATGGATGTCTACTGAGAATGCCAAAATGGAGAAGACTTTCAGAAGGTGCTTAGCAAGCACCTGGTAAAAACCTGGTCCCCAGGACCACCAGATACTTCAGAAATGCCCAGTCTGACCTTCAGTTGCAGTTTTTTCCTCAACTGCCATTTTTCAAACTAGAGTTTGCCAGACTAGTCTCTGTCAGCTCATTTGCTGGGACAGGGGAGAAGAAATGCCCTACAAATGCACTGCTGCCTTGAAGCTGACAGCAAGGTGGCCTCACTAGTAAAACAGGTCCAGCAGAGGAAGGACAGGAGATAGTACGAAGTGATACTTCATACAGTGCCAAGGAAATAATTTCCCAATACAGAAGAAAAGTGGTTTTGTTCTGGCAAAGGCTTGAGGGTGCAAAATAACTTTTTCTATACATTTATTGTAACATCATTCAATTTTTAAAATCTTTCCTCCCATGTATGTGCTATTTTTAATAGTTACTATGAGGGAAAAACGTCAATACATGCCTTAATTAGACTTGCTTACACACAGCCATACCTTAAATGATAAACCCAGTTTTGTTATGCTGATGCTTATCTCTCAATACTGGGTCAAAGGAGAATCTGAGAAACTTAGTATCTGTGGTATAACCACGAGAAAATAAAGAGGTACTTGATTACAGTCTGCAAGAGGTCTCTGGCAATTGAGGACACAATTTTTGAGCAAACAAAAGCAAAATGAAATTCAACAGCTAGGAAGCCAAACTAGAAAAATGCAGATTGTAAACAAAAGCGTTATTTAGAGCACCATAACTAGCCATGAGAAGAGAAAGTGCCCAGCAGCGTTGTATCCTTTAAGTCACCTGAAGACAACATCAAGAGTGGATGTCTTTGGAAAAGACACATTCTAGCTCAACCTCAATTTATATGGTCAGCTGTGGGAATCATGAGATGAAATGTGATGTATTAATGAAGGGCCCAGGCTACGTGATTAATGGTTCCCCTTGCTTTGAACCTTTTTATTCTGAAGAGTAGCTCAACTTGGTTTGACTGAAGTCAATTTCTCAGTAACTTGAGTTATGCTGTAATAAATGTAGTTTAAATGAAATACATAATCTGCACCAATTTAATTAAGTCTTTTTGAAGTTCTCCTTAGTTAAACCAATGTAAGTTTCTCATCAGAGGCATGGCTTCCCTGAGCAGGGGAAGACAGCTATGATGATCCTAGAGCCCAATATTGTTCCGGGAAACATGCTTATATTTTTTGCATGTTTTCACAATTACAAGCAGCTGTAGTGACAGCTCAGATTTCCAGTCCTTTCTAAGAAAAGTGTGCATCTGTTCTATTTATTTCTAGCCTCTCAAAGGATTCTTTAAAATGATGCTCTTTTATGTCAACCAGCTGTGGCGATCTGTGCAAACCATTGCAAGGGTGTAATACAGGGGAGGCCAGTGTTTTCATATCAGGGCTCCAGGCCCTCCCTTTCGCACTAAATACTTGGGATACATTTCCAGTCTTCTCAATTAGTCAGCCAGAAAAAGAAAGGAGGGAAAAGGTCTACATTTTTAGCTGAGTACAAAAACGTCCATTGGTGAACTTTCTCATGGACATCATAGGAGAATGGCTCTGGCTACAAACTTTGCCCTACTTTGTGCCAAGCCCTTAACCAGCCCCAAACATTCAGAAGGAGAGGCTGTGTAAAAGGAGCACTTGGCAAAAATGAAGGACAATAGCCACCCTAAGATATCTCACCCTGATAAAATCCAGGCTCTGGCACAAATCTTAGTGTTAAACAGGGACAGAGAAAGCTGAGCAGCAGCAAAACAGAAAAATGCAGGCCCCTTCCCCACAAAACACAGCTTCTCTTCCAACTTTATCTTAAGCAGTGACCAAACAAGTGTGTGCAAATATCAAGTGGCAACTATCCTAATAGCAAAATCTGCATCACTTGTGGGAAAAAAAACCCAACCATAAAATAAAATAAACCACCCTAAGGAGAGACTACACTTCCCATTTTCCAGAGGTTTACTCTTGCTGTTCATATCCTTGCAAAACTCCCCAGTTCCAGTGCCAGGAAACAACTCTGCCACAAAGTCCCGCGGTGCTGACTTGAATCCTGTTCCTAAGAGTCAGCACTGCATCAGCAGGACACGAGCCCCTGCCTGCTGCCACTGGCTGACACACCAGTTGGCCTCCCACCCCACACAGTAATCTCATCCTCTCAAACACAAAGATGGAAATAAAAAGGCAGCTGACTTCCAGGAAACAATTTCCAACAGCCCAACGGTAGCTCATGTGCTAACTGGAGATGTAAATCTCTGGAGAAGAAAAAAAACCCCTTGCTCTATCTAGTGCTGTCCTATTAAAATTCACAAGTAAGTGTCAATGTTTAGAAGGAAAAAAAAACCCACTTACGGGTCTGAAGGATTTGAAGACTTTTTCCAATATTTCATGGAGTGTCTTTTTCCCACAGGAGGAGATGTAGTCCTGTGCGAGCTGCAGGAAAGGTAGGCAGTCCTCACTTTCACTCCACACATGCTGAAAGCCAACAGCAACACAAGAAAGGAAAGGCATTAACAGGAATTCACGCCAACCTTTCCATGTGATTTTATAAGGTGACATGCTGTAAACATCTGCCAAAGTACACCGAGCCTCCTGCAGTTCAGACCTGCCTGGGGACAGGCATTGCAGGCTCTCTCAGAAGCCACATTTCTGAGGAGGAACCTGGATTTTATTAACATGATGCATCAGAAAACAGGGAAATCGATCCAGAAGCGGAAATGCCTCATGGCTGCACCAGCCATGAAGGATACACACACTTGGCACATGCACATTTTACCTATAAAGGTGCTTTTGTTTGACATGAGCCCTGCTCAGACCTGGAAGTCATGTTGGGTTTTCTCTTTTTCTGCATCATCTGCTGCAGTGAAGCCCTCAGGAAGAGCTAAAGCATTTCTTTGTCTTCCTGGCATTAGTGCAAATATGATGCGACCCTGGAGGTGGAACTCGATGTGTAATTCTCTCGACGATGCAGAAGAAAAGATGCAAAATCTGCCTGCAGGCTAGACACAGAGCCAAGGAGAAATGTTTGGGCACTCACAGCATTCTGACACTTTGAGCCTCCTACCTTGTTTTGAGATTTACTCCCCCTGGAACCCAATCTTCTCCTCCCAGGCAGGCAGATTTAAACCCATTTGAGATCCTCCTGTCTTACTCCTGCTCTGGAGATGCTGGTTCCCCAGCCTTACACTGTGAATCCTCTCTCAAAACTGATGTTTATTCTGCTGCTAGGAGGTTGTATAAAACAGAGCTGGCAAGCGATGGAGGGAGCACTCAGGCAACAATGCTTCCTGTGCCCAA
This sequence comes from Sylvia atricapilla, assembly GCF_009819655.1. Lineage (NCBI taxonomy): Eukaryota > Metazoa > Chordata > Aves > Passeriformes > Sylviidae > Sylvia > Sylvia atricapilla. The sequence goes on from NC_089140.1 coordinate 42,753,569, forward strand.
GGGCACAAGCTAATGCATCATCCTAAACACTTTCTGTTTGAAGACTTGGTGTATGGGACTGTCTTAGGCAGCTTGCCACACAGAGAAGTGCAATACTGCCAAATTGGTTTGAGACTCTCGTACCTCTCTCTTTGCACAGCAGCTCTTTTCCCCAAAGTGCCTTTTTACTTGCTATAAACAGCAGGTTATGCTTAAACAAGGAAAGAGAAGGATCTCTCCAAAGCTTAACTAACATTCAGGGAAAGACTCAAAATGACAGATGTTTCTATCCCGAGCATAAGGCTTGCATGTTGCCTTCCTCTTCAGTGGTGAGTACCTGCCAGGAATGCAGTTTTGCATTTAACAAAAGAAAACAGTACTTAACATCCCCTGAACTGCACCTTTATGATAAAACCTGCAACTGCTTTGCTATGAACCTCATTGACCTACATTCTCCTTGCTGCTTGTTGCACTTTACAAGCATAAACATAGTGAAATGTTCTGTTATGAAAAGAGCTCTGCATTACTGTGTAGGTTCTGCTCTTTCCATATAACCAGAGTCATGTCTTAACCATTCTGGCAATAAAAATAAGTTCTTTACAGTGTTGCCAACTCTCAAACGCACATACCACAAGTCTCATGATACTTCATGCCATCTTAAGAGTCATGGGCCTTGTAATCCTATAAATATACAACTAAATCTCAGCTTCTGTTTACAAAAAAAAAAAAAAAATTCTGCACTTTGTGATTTCTATGGCCTAAAAAGGCAGAACGTACATGAAGTGAACCCAAATGAGCCCTCTTCAAAATATCAAATGAACACTTCCAAATCACATTTTAAAAACAGCCTTTGGAGACGGTTTTGGAGGTCTGGCCCACGATTTCTTCATACTTGGAGTTAGCAATAACTGTTTAGTTACTCCTCAACTTCAGGGCTCAGTGTTGCAGCTTGGCAATTCCTGGCTCGTGCTAAACCTGTTGCAATCGTTTATATATATAAAACAATTATTATGCTGAGATCCTCATTCTTGTTTACATTGTGGCTTCTTTTGACTACCAGAGCTATACACAGGAGCTTCCACATAAATGAAAATCAGGCCCTGCCCTTTAATAAATCATAGCTGGTTTGTTCCCCAAGGAAAGTTAACCCCATGTTGTCCTATCATGTTTTCACAATCTCTTTTCAGGCTGCACCACATTTCAGACACCAAGGTGAATTCATCAGCAGAATAAGACGATCTAGCCAACAAGGGAAAGCCTAAGAGAATTACCTGATCACTGAGTTTTTGAGAAGATTTTTTTGCATAGCATCATAGGACAATTAGCAAGAAACAATTGCAAAAATCTCCCTATCTGCAGAGGATTTTAAATGTTGACTGTAGCAACAAATGCACTACAAACAGCTCCATGTGCCATAAGTGCACACATCTCATTCGGAAACGGGCTGATTTAATCTTTTCCCTCAAAAACCTCAACCGTAATAAAGACCAGCGCTGTAACGCCTGTAGGTTCAGCTGCACCTCCAGCTCTCTGTGGTGGTTCAGTGCTGCAGCCAGGCAGCGCAGGAACTGTCTCAGCACTGACTCACCCATCTCCAGAGGAACCTGCACAAGGAATTTCGGCCTTTCAAAATAAAAACAAACATAGTTTCAGGATTCAGCTCCTGCTTAGAAAGTTCAGGAAGGCTGCATATACGGAGATGCTTCTCTTGGAAAACCCAGTGCCTGAGGACCTCTCTGCAGTAGGAGAAGGCGGCTGCTGGCAAACTGGTGGACCACAGTGCTTGGCTGTGGCTGTGCAATTAAAAAAACATTAACTTCATCATCAGAGTATGTGTTTTTCAAGCTTGCCCAGTTTTGCTCACAGTTGCTTTGTGTCACTGCAAAAGCACACAGCCACTAATTTCCACCTCAACTAACCTAAGATCATTCAGTTTAGCATCTACACACAGCACATAGCTGAGGAAATCAATAGGGCTGCATCTGGAGGGGTTTGCTTTCCCTCACACCTTTACGTGACTCAGTGTCGCTGGATGACAGAATCACTTGCTGGCCCACCTTTGTCTAAGCAGCCCACTTGTTGTGCATGACAGCAAAACTTTATATTTATAGGGATAATTTGACTTGCATAAAATATTCGGACCTGCTGACTCTGTTCTGAAATATTTTCAGGAAATCTTGCAGCAAGATGTCATTATTTTTTTTTTATCCGTTACCTTGAATACGTAATAACATGGTGACAAAACAAATAGACTGTAAGGAACAGCATCACAGCCCTCACTCTCCTTGATTACGGCTACACAAGTCCAATTAATTTCTTGAGAACCTCAGGAGCATCAGGAGCTGAATTATACATTGTTCAGCTATCTAAAATGCTGATTTGGAATTTCTGTGTCCAGGTGGTACTGAAAATGCCAATAAGCGTCTGCATGGGTCTCCTCCATCCCTAGCATGTTAAAAGCCTAGCCTAAAGATATATTTTCAGGAAACGAAAAGTATCAGATTCTTGTGAACTGGGATCTCTGATGTTAGACAAAATTCAGTGTTTTTCTCCCCCAGACTGCATCTTGGCAACCTTTCCACATTTTTTCTCCTCTTCTCTTTCCTTTTAAGTTCATCATGCTCATCATTTCCTCCTTACAAGTGGGTTATCATGGAATTCTCTGGCACCTCCTACATAGCTTTTTAAGTCCCATCATTATGAAATGACGACGTAAAGAAAGAACAAGAATACCAGCATCAGATGCTTACTAAATGTGTGGCTCCCTTATAAGAGGCACAGGATGCAAGAAGGCTGTAAAGTGTGTCACTGTGAATTCTGTTTATATTTACTTTTTTTCACACTCCACGCTGTCGTGCAACAAGGCTTAAAGCGCAAATGATAATCAGTCCCTTGGCTTGTATTAAGTCTCCTTAAAATAAACTTTAGCCTGTAATTGCACACAGAAAGCAAAGTTATAATCTGGAACATTGGAAAAAAAAGGAAAGTGACTGCAAAAAACCAAGATAATCAAGCTGTGAGCTGAAATTAAGTCCCACAGTGCACTAGGAGAAGGAAACAGGATGCTAGAGAATCTAATCATCAGTGGGTCTTAATCATATTAAAAGAAAGACAATCTCTTTAAAGAATTAAGAATGACACATATCTGCCTGTCTTAAAAGTATTATCATTACAAAAAGTGCCTCAACTAATAAGGCTAGAAAAGACAGAAGAAAACACCACTTCTAGTTTTCCATTAGTTCTCTGGTTTATGTTCCAGATTTGACAGGAGTTGGCCCTTTGCTCCATTTTACTAGTGGTGACTCTGGGCAGGGAGTTGTCCCCACATCAACCCTGGAATGAAAATATTTTCAAAATAAAAGCGAAAATGTGTTTTTAACTGAGGGGAAAAAAAAAAAAAAAAAAAAAAAAAAAAAAAAAGACCAGCACTGGAATAAGGTCTGAAGCTGCTTTAGATTTTTTTTGAAGTTGACTGGACTTTTATGAAAGAGTTCACTCAATTATTTGACCCGTGTATAAAGAAACAATACATGTCTAAGAAAAATAAATGGACTTGGTCTGAAATTTCCAATATCATTAGTGTCCAACCACAGTTTTAGCCTAGTGCTGCACTGGATCCATACATATTCCTGTTTAGGAGTGCAGCAGGCATGGCACTTTCTGAGCACAGGCATCTCCAGACAGGAATGAGCACTAGGGTCTGGCAGGCTCAGAGGCGCTGGGAAGACAGATGTAGAGAGCTATTCCCACAGAGGACTGAGCTAATCCACAGCCTGAGATACCCCACTGCTACATCTGAAGGTCTCACGAACCCCTGGACAGATGCATAACTAAACTCCAGACAACTTCTCTAGTAATTCAGCAACACCATCTACTCGACACAATAAATAATTAAATAAATAAATATAAATGTCCTCCTCGCTTGGGATCTGTGGTCCTGGAGAAGCCACTCCACGGCTCTTTGTTTCCACGGACCCATCTGTCAGATGGGCTCACTCCGCACTTACCTGTTGGAAAGCGAATTAGCAAATACTTGTCAAGCAAGTGGAGGGATTAAACTTCCTCTGTGAAAGGAAGAACCTACAACATTCCTACAATAATGGTGCTAGGAGCTGTTTTGTTAAAATCAACAGACCAAAATCATTTCACTGAAGTTAACTGGCACTTGGCAGCTTACAAACCCCGTGGCGAGGCGCCGCTTTTCCGTGACTCTTCCTGCACTTCTGCTCACCACCGGGAGGGTCTGGCCGAGGGGAAAAGCACCCCTCGACCCTTCCCAAAGACAGGGGTTGCGGTGCCGGAGCTTTTCCCGCACAAACTCGGCGCTGAACTCCGCGAGGGGCGGCGGGGCGGGGGCGCCCGGCCGGCACCTGCACGGATCCCCCGGCGGGCCCGGGGGAGCGGCGGGGGGGGGGGCGGCCCTCCTGTCATCCTGACTCCATTTTATTCCTGCCCATTCTCCATTTGCCGTGACAGCCCTGCCAGTCCTGCCGTCCCCGCGCCGTGCCCCAGCCGCGGCACCCCGGGAGGACGGAGGGGCCGCGGGGGGAGCGGCAGCTGCAGCCCCCGGGGGCGCGGGGCAGGCGGGGGGCTGGCCCCGCTCCTCGCCGCCCGCCCGGAGCCCGCAGCCACCCCGGGCCGGTGATGGGGAAAGGGGGGGCGGGGGTGTCCCTGCCCGCAGCCCTGCCCGCGGGGCCGCCCCCCACCGGCAGCGGACTCCATTTTGCAGATTGTGGGAGGATCCCCCCGGCCCCCGGCCCCGCCGCCCTCCATCACCGCATCCCTCCCTCCCGGGCACGGCGCCGTCCTCCGCCCCCCCCGGCGCTGCCCCTGGGGTGCTCTCCCCGGGCTCCGGGGATCCGCACGGACGGAGCGTCCCGGAGCGGCGCGCGGGCTCACCGCGCACACGCGCGGGGGCTGCCCTCACGCCCGTGACCCCCGATCCCCTCACGGGGCACTCACGAAATTGTCGCCGCAGGCGGCCTCCGGGCAGAGCACGTAGAAGGAGACGCCGGGCTCGGCGTAGAAGTCCATGCGCCGCTCCGTCTCCTCGGCGGCGATGAGCTGGAAGGGCGTGCGGGCGCACCACCGCTCCGCCGCCTCCGCCAGCGCCTCGAAAGCCATCGCCGTCCCCGCCGCCGCCGCCGCCTCCCGCCCGCGTCCCCCGCGCCGCCCGCGCCTCGCGCCGCCCCGCGCCCGCCCCGCGCACCGCCCCTCCCGCCCCCCGCGCCGCGCCTCGCGACCCGCGCGCGGCTCCCGGCACCGGCCCCGCCGGAATTCGCCGCAGACAATTGACTCGACGCCTTCTGGCAACTTCGGGGAGGGGAAAGGACAAAAAGGAAAGCCCCACGCGTGAACGCGCTGTCGGCCAGACCGCGCCTCGCATCGCCGCTTCCCATCCCTCTTCCCAGAACGGGGCCGGGATGTCGGCAGCACCCATTGTGCTGAGCACACGGGTACCCCCTGCGCTGGGTTCGGTGGGAGCCACAATACAGACAGAATCACCCCGTGGCATTGGAAGGCTTTATGGAGCTTTCCCCGGCCCACTGTCCCGTTAGATCTGTGGTTTTGCAATGAGGTTCACTTTACTCTTGCAAGCTTATCCCGAGGGATTATCTACATGTCCAGGCAAGGCATAGGAGATACGAGAGCTGATGTGCATTTATAAAGGGCCTTAGATTTGCACTGGTGTGCACTGTGCTGCAAAGGAAAACATCCTCCCAGGCCTGGGTGGGTTTTCAGTGGGAAGCCCAGGAATTCATAGAGGTTAACAGGAAGCACAGAGCCCATACATGGCAGTGGGCAGAAAAGTTTGCACGGACAAAGAGAACACTGGCCTCTGAAACAGCCCAGTGGCTGTTTCTGGTCTCCTGAGTGGTGTTCCACTGCATTCCCATGGCAGGTACCAAAAGCCCAGCTGACTGGGTCAGTGTCACACATCGAACACTCCTATCCTACGTATTAGATGGCGCATAAATCATTCGACCACTCCAAAGTAGTGGTGAGGTCACCAGAGGTCTTTTCTAGCCTTAATGACCCTGAGGTTGGCTCGGCTACAGCACGGTGGCGATAACGATTCTGTGATTCTAAGCTGCCGAGAGAACGTGACTGAGCACGGCAGCAGCAGCAGAGCTGCGGCAGGGACACATTCCCGCTGCCTGCGGCTGACCTGGGGCACGCTCCGGGCACACACGCTGCTGTGCTCAGCCCCACGGTCACTGTCTCCTGCTGCTGCCTTGTTACAGATGTGGGCGTGGATGCAGCAGAACTCGGTGCTAATGATAACGTAGATAAAAATCCTCCACTGGCGTTGCAGCCGAGCACGGAGGTATCAGGAAGCGCCAACAACGAGTGCTTGTACAACTGTAACTCAGCTCCTTTGTGCATGGTGGGATGTGAGTGCTGGCTGTTTTTTCATTTACTCTGCACAGATATTTTGGATAATGCCCTCATTCCTGGGGTGCTCTTAGAGTGGCAAGTGCTGAGCACTCATCACTACACTTGAAGCTGTGCTCTGAAGGTGCAAAACGTGGTAAAAATTACAAATGTTCAAAAATTCCTGGTCTAGGTGCCTCAAATCTCAGAATGTGGAGGTGCTCTTGTAGGTACTTATCCTAGTCCTGGCACATGTCTCTTCTCCAGGGCAAAATGAGACACCATCAGTCCCTACCTACTGCGTAAGTCAAGTGAGTGCAGTAATACCTGAAAAACACTCACTGTGTTGGGTACCCGTGGAAGACCTGTGGCTCTACAGGCAGCCTGGGGATGGAGCAGTGAGTCCTGACTAGCTGGAAAGGAAGACCTAAGCCTCTTGCCACTTCCTGAAGGAGCCAGGGGTCCTGCAGAAAACCAAATGCTACCGCAGGCTGTTGGGGTTCCAGGTGTTGGCAGAGCTGTGACTCCTGTGCAGGTGCAGGACTGTTCAACTTTAATATTCTCTCATCATTGAGTATTTGGTGTTTTCCTTTCCAAATACATTTGAGTAATTAGCATAAAAATAAGACATGGGAAATATTTTCTCCTAATATGTGACATTTACAGCTTGCCTGCAACCAGTGAGCAGGGAGCCACCACTTGGGCAGAGATCTCCCCTGCCACAGGGCTTAGCCACCAAGGTCAATCCCACGATCTCTTCGTGCTTCCCAGAGATCTGGCTTTGTTTTCTATTCTCCCCAAAGACCATGCTGGCATTGAGTGAAGACGTGGTGGTGGCAGTGAAACCTTGGCCTTTCCTGTCGCTGTTGGAGCCATTGGCTTTGGGGCCTCCCAAGGTGGGCAGCCAGGCAGCTGTGTCCTCCTGTCCTGGACCAGAGCAGCAAGGGGAGGTCAAGGCAGCATTGCAAACAGGCACAGTTTCAAATAAATGGGGTGTCACTGTTAACACCTATGATTTATGTGCATTTTCAAAGCCTCACATGAACATCTTTTTAGCCCTTAAAACATCACTTTGAAGTATGTCATGTTTATTATCTCCCTTCTGTGGAGTAGGGAGGCTGACAGGTTTCAAATGAGATTTTAAATATCTTATTGCAGCATGCACTGCAAAATCCTTTGTCACATTTGAGGGTTCAGCCATTCAAATCAGACAGATGTGATTATTTGTTTATTTACATGTGATGAGTCTCTTTGCTCTAACACCTGTACCCCAAAGCAGATTATAAAAACAGTCTGGTAAAGGGTAGTGATTTTGGCAATGCAGAAGTGCTGCTTGCAGAGCAAGCCAGGCTCAGTGGCCCTGACTCTTGTGCTGATGCCAGGGGCTGAGGGATGGACATGTGGATGCAAGGCAGGGCAACGCTCATGACAGCCTTATGCCTCTCTGCAAGTCACAATCAGAAGCATTCGCTGCTTCTTTGACGAGATGAGGAGATAGTCAGCAGTGCTGTACAATGCCTGAGCTTTTCTCGCATAGTGTCTGCTGAAATCACACACATGGTTTTCTCTACTTGTTTCAAATACCCATGAGCATCCATGTCCCAAAGCATGGCCACGTGAGGGGAGCAAGTACCTTCTTGGGAGATAACAGGGGGGTCAAGGAAGTCTCTGCTGTGGCAAAGATGTTTTACAGAAGAGAAACCAGAGGGAAAGTAGTTGCCCCTATCCTGAGGAGATGGCACTTCCCTCTCCATCTGCTTCAGGAACATAGCAGCTCTCATGCATTGCCCTGATCCAGGCCATAGAGAGGGCAGGGAAACATTGCTGGATCGTTTCAGAGGGATGCCGGTAGCCACTAACTATGACCAGCTGGAAAAGACATTTCACTTTGAAGACCATATGGAGAGCATTAGGAAGGGAGAGCACGTGCACTGCCATAGCCATGCTAGTTGGAACAAAAATATAAATATCAGCATTTTCCATGTGACTTCTGGTTTTTGCAGGTTCTACATCTCCACAGAAATTAAAGAGTCAGGTGTGAGGGGAGTGTCAACATGAGGGCTGAGTGGATAAACCAATTTTCTGCCATTTGCATGGACTGGAGGAGGTGTGGAGGGGAAGGTTTTCAAAGTACCTGGCTCCCAGGAGTTACCTTTACAAAAGGCCTTGCCTCTGCAATGCCTGGTAATGTGTGTGGTCTACAAGGCTAAGGAAGGGCAGAGTACCTTGCTAGGTGTTTACTATTTCTCTGCTCCCCTTGGACACCATGACACTGGGAAAAGACATGTGGGGAAGGCAAAGCGAGAAGCTGTGGAAGATGGAAAAGCAGACGTGTTTCTGAAATGTGTCAGAGAAACACATTTTGCCCACAGCTGCGGTGTCTCTCTGAAACACTGAGCCACTGTTCTCCTCTTACAGCAGGTTAAAAGACTGACAAATTCCGCTCATGGACTGGCCACCTTCAAGATTTATTTTTTGCTCCCTTTTTTTTTTTTTTCTGATGGAGTGTCCTCATTGGTCTGCTTTTGGTGAAGTGCCAAGCAATTCGCATTAATTCGCCTGACCAGCTGTAAGAACCCGATTGCCCTCCTGCAGCCCTCATTACGCACCCTCCCTGCTGATCCGAACACAGAAAGGTCAGGAGGGTGAGCTCCAGTAAATTATAAGAGATACACCCTTAGCTGCTGTGCTGTGTCAGCTTGTTCTCTTGCAGCTCTCCACTGTATCCACAGTTTGGTCTCCCAAGGAAAGACTGGTTCCCTTCTTCTAGAAAATAAAAACATCAAGAAATCCCAGGGGAAAAAAAATAGATGAGAGGGGTTGATCCCTTCATGGACAACCCCTCATAGACCTTTATACTACAGACCTTTACAAAGAAAATATTTCTGATTGTTATCAGTACTAGTTCATTCACAACATGTTTTTCACATATCCAGAATGTCCTTGACATTTGCACTTGCTTGAGAAAGGTGCTGGAAGGGCTATTCCTGCAAAAGCCTGGTCTATGCAGGGCTTCCAGTGGTGTTTGCACCCTCACGGCATTTCCACTGAGCCTTTAACACCATTACATATCCTGCTGCAGCAGAGCAGCAGGGTGTTGTTCCAGGGACTCAAGCTGAGTGACTGTTGGCCAACAGATCAGTTCTAGGCTGGAGTCCAGGAACCAACATGTTGGTATCTTGCAAATTGTTCCCCTACCTTACTTCCCTGCTCCTGAGGATACTCAGCTTTCCAGACAGCCTGTGTTTATCTTATCTATAATGAGGAGCACAGCTGTGTCTGTCCTCTTTGCTTTGGGTTCCTTCTTTTTTTTTTTTTTTTTATTTTAAACCAATGGTAAATGGAGTTGGGGAAAGAGCAAGAAAACTTTGAAGAATAATCCAAGCCAAGAACGTGTTGTAAAGGGAAAGTGAGTTAGAAATGTACAGTTTCTCAATTAAATTAAAATGTTAGTTAAAAATCTATATAGAATAAAGATCCTGCTGCTCCCACAAATCCTCCTTTTGAAGTCAGTGGTTGAACATCCTATTGGTTTGGCAGTAAGAAATGAAACACATAAATAGTGATGAAGATCTGGGCTATGAAAAATCCACCTGCTTAATTAGCAGCTTTCCCTGGTGACATTGCCAGCTCCAAAATATGAACCTAAAATTTAAAAAGGCATCCAACAACCTCTGCATCAGTCCTCGTCCTATTCCCTGCTTTTTAGCAATAGGAAGATAGTGTGTTAAATGTGAGGGACAACATGCTGATGCACTGTCATCTTCCTGGTCTTTAGGCAGCCACTTTTGAAGTCTGTATTGCTGTCGACATCCAGGCCAGCAGTATCACACCACATTGCTGAGTGCTGTGCAGGAACAGCACAGTGTCCCTCCACTGGTTTGATAGTTCCACGCACTTATTAGCAATGGCACGTTACATTTGTGAACAGTGCAGTGAAATATGATGGAAATATTTGATGACTCTGCAAGCTGAGGGTGATGCAAGGCTGGATTAACTGTGGATCCCTTCATCTGAAGCTTTTCATCCATCTTCCCTTTATTCTGACCCTCAAAGCCTGGTACAAAGCCCTCATCCTGTCACATGCTGGTAAAACCAACACCGGCTGATCTTGAAATAAGTTGATTTTCCTTGAAGCTTTCTGAAGCTCAGGCTGCACACACATTTAATATTCTGCATCCTTTTGGAAATGGTATGTTTCAGACACAGACACAATGGTAGAAATGACGAGTTGTGAACTTTGTTTAGGGCTTGTCAGCTGAGGCTCAGCAGACAGCTAGCCAACATGGCCAGACAGGAGGCTTAGTAAGGCAGACTGGATACAGGGGTGGGAGAAATTGGGAGCAGAGCACTGGATAGCTTCTGCCCTTGCATCTTTTTTGGATGCAGAAGTTGGTACATCACAGTTCCTGCCTTTTTCACCAGGAAGTATCTGCCAACACTTTTGTTTATTGCTGGATCTATGTATACATGAGCAGACCGTGTAGCCAGGAAAGCCAGGTGGGGGAGACATTATGAATTGGCTTATTAAGAGCTGAAAGGTGACTTTGCAAAGACCTGAATGTCATAAGGCACCATAATCTCTTCAGGCAAACAAACAGGATTTTTTTGTCAATTTCTGATCCTTTATGATATTGAGAGGACACAGAGCTGCAGACTGTCCCTGATTTTCAGATGAATTGCTCCACTAATGTAAAAGATATTCTCATAATAGTCGCAAATTAGTTGATTGCTTGAAGTGCCAGAATCCTTAATGCTCTGCTATTTTAACATATGGAAATTGATTCAACACTTATCATCTATTTAGAGATGTAAATTTATTGAAAAAGATGCCACTTCTTCTTAAGCTTTAGGCAAGCTCTCATACTTAGTTTTCTGGGCACAAGCAGGTTTTTACGAGGACTTACAATTTTAACTGCAGCGATTTACTTTCCTTCTGAAGGAGGGGAGAAGCAGAGGAAAATTGACTGTATTGTCTACGAGGGAAAAAAAAAAAAAAAGATACTGGTACAAGCACTGGTGTGAACTGACACAGATAGGGCAGTATCTGGCACATCATACCCTGAGGGTCTTTTCCCAAGCACAGCAGTGGCCCAGACCTTGCCCTAACTTCTGCTGCTATTGCTCTGTAAGTCTACACTGATGTTGGAAGCATCCCTTATTTCTGACACAGTCACTTGCTTTAGGACGAGGGTAGTGAAAAACCAAGCACAGGCAGTGACAGCAATGACATTGGCCAGGTCAACACCCCATGGAGAAGAAAGTGCCCTCGTTTCCAAGGTTGGCCTAAGCTTCTAAAAGCAAACAGCCTCAGTCTCTTGGGATGCCTTCCTGCACGGGCAAGCCCTGTGCTGATGTCATGAGCATGAGGCTGCTGATAGGATTAGACGGGAAAGTCTGGAGCCTGGTCCTAGCTGTGCTTTTGATTTGGCATAGTCACTTAGCACCTTATAAGATGGAGATTTGTGTGTATTAATTAGGAATACTGTTCATTCCTTAGAGCTTGAGAAAATATGAGTTTCTCATGTGGAAAAAGATTTTTTTGTAAAAAATGGTTATCTTAGGTATTTGATCCTGTGTTATTATTATTCAGTATGATTCATATATTAATGCAACACCAAGAATGTCTCCATAAGGCCTGATATTATGCTTCTGGGATTAAGCAGTATTTCTTAATGTGTTTCTTATCCCAGTATTTTTGCAGAGAAGCTGGAATGGGGCCAGTTCATGCAATATGCCTACGCATTAGTAGTTAGCCTAAGTCAGGAGAGCACTTACAAAGTGAATGCCCCAATCATCCCTACTTACCCTGCTGTGGTTTGCATCATGAAGAGGGCAAAAGAGGTGCCTTCCTCTCAGATGAAAGGCAGACAGCGTGCACATTTCAATCTCAGCACTCTCCTGCATTATGGATTTGCTCCCAGGCTGTACTGCTTGCTAGCACAGACACAGCTGCAGTATATTTATTGCACCTTAAAATCTCTTGATGACATTTAGGAGGTGAGTTCACTGGCTGGATTAATTAATCACCAAGCCTGGTATTTTTACTGGCTAATGGTTAATCAGGGGCTTTATTTTCTAGTTTACACCATCCTGTTTATGATGTTGAGTCCACCCTCAGTAGCATAGAAGAAAACTCTGGCTCTGTTCCTGAGGTAAAGCATCTTAGTGTCTTGCATAAACCTGAAAAATTAATTTGGAGTAAGACAGGGTTATAACAGAGCTGGCTTTGGAAGTCACTTCTTGGGGTCTGGCTCAATCAGAATCTTTACTCCCAGTGGGAACTTGTGATGTCCCTTGTCTTAAGACTCACTGCTCCACTTTGAAAAGAGCAGGAAACCACCACAGCCTGCAGCTGCTGAGTGACCCCATCCCTACCCTTCCCTTCTGCCATTGCTCTCCAGTGATCCCATACCCCAGAAACTCTCTCTCTTCCCTAACTACAGCAACTGCATACCTAAATATAACACTTCCTACATTGTGAAGGAGAGTAACCAGTAACTCTCAGGGCATTCAAAGTTTCTCCACCATATAGGTGACCTCTCACTTTGGTTGTACTGGGCTGCTATGAGGCTGTGGTCTGACTCAGCTGACAGAACACTGTGGCTGCCATCACTGGATGGTCTCTCACCTTTGTGTCCTCTCCACCTCAGTCCCATCAATGGCCCTGCTGTCATCTGTGCAAACCACTCCCAAACATCTCCTCCCATTCAGCTTCCCAATCCACACAAGGCACAGCCTGTGGCTGTGGTGTTGTTGACCATTTTGGTACATGTCCCATACACTTACACAATTTTTTGTCATCTTTGTTATGTGTGATAAGCATACAGGGCTCATATCACAGGGTCTGTGTTCCTGGCAGAATATCACAATCTTATTTGAAGTACTGGAGTAAAACCCTTGATGCTCACTGAAGTATTTGGTAGTTGATTTCCTGAGCAGGTGCTTGTTCAGTTTTGTTAGTGTTGTCAATGTCTGGCAGTAGGAAAATGTTAAGGAGGTGTCAGAGTTATGGAGGAAAAAGCCAATTCCCAAGTTGTGGAGGGGTGATGGCAGAATTTATGGGCTGACAGAGGTGGCAAAGGAGCAGACAATTGCATCTTACTGACAGCACACAGGGCATGCTTTCCTTCAGAGCTGACCCTGTACAAGTGTGCCTCAAAGATTTTCATGGAACATCTTACAACAAAGCTAGCTGGTCTGGGAAGAAACACAGGTCAAAATTTTCATGCAAAACCTTTGACGTGGTATTTAGTTCATTTTTACACTCTGCCCTTCACAAAACCCTATTTTTACAAAAGATTATGAGAATTAAAATCTCAGTCAGAGGTACCAGAACCTAGAGGTTCTATGGGATTTCAAGTCAGATTCATGTAATTCCTTATGAGATATCCCATCAGTTGTCTCATTTAGTTGTCAATGCCGTTTAAAAAAATGCAGCACACAGAAGAACAAAACATGTCAGCCTCACTCCAGTCCCTCCTTCCACCAGCATCTGCCTAAAAATTTAAGCACATGTGGGTACTCCCACTACACAGGGCACACAAAAACTCACCAGCAGAGCTAAACAAAACAAGGCAAATCATCCCCTCAAAACTCTTGAACAAATCCCTTCAGCAAGGTGTTTTCAACCGAATTTTTCTCCAACCTCTACTCCTCCCAGCCACAGGGCAATGGTAGCAATGAATTTTGTGTTGAGTTTACAACAATGCTGTGAGATCAAGTCAGGCTAGTTTGAGCCATGGCTCCATGACAGCATCCTCAACATATGCAGCATCAGCTTGAGGTCTTTCACCCTCTGTCATCTTGCCCTTTCTTTCTCTTGTCCAAAGGAATACTGTTTAGTCCTAATAAAGGCAAAGACAAGGAGGGAGAGGAAGATGGGTCCATTCATAAGGTCTTTGTCATTTACAGTAAGTTTAGAGCAAGGGTGAACACAGCCAGTGCATTTGTAATGTTTCAACACCTACCCCTTTTCCTGTAAATTCCTGCAGGATTTTTTGGCAGCAGGACGCATAACTATGCTAGAAGTAATGGAATTACAAGAGAAAGAAAGGAAGGGAGTGTAAGCAGTGGGAATAGGAAGCAATTGCTAAACAGAGACTTTTCCATTTATATACACACCCTTCTCACATAAACCAGAGGCAGCTGTTGCCTAACTGACTATTAGTTTTGTTAATCATCTTATCCTCTGAGAACAGGGTTTGGGTGTAGGATCAACAGCTTTCAGTTCACATGTCTGCCCCCAACATGGCAGCTTTTGTTTGTGAGGCAAGCATCAGCCTCACAAACTCTTTTCCTTTTGTTAGCACGCATATTTGTGTGGGTATAACAAACTGTAAATAACCAGACAGACCCAAGATGTTGTCATTCATCGTCAGCAGGTGAATCCACAGTCATCATCAGAAGCCTTCACCCCATGAAGATGCCCATTCCTGGGCAGCTGTGTTTTCCATAGGATCTCTGACTCAGCAGCTAGCACGCTGAATAATGAAGCATAGGCAATTACTGAAAATAAGTGCTCTCCAACACATGCATTTCCAGGCTATGTTTCTCTTAGTTTTCAAATGAAAAAAAAAAAAAAAAAAAAAAAAAAGTAGATGTGCATAGATTGTTGAACTTTTTGGGTTTTTTTGACAACTCAAGTAAATGGACTTTGAAAGAGAAAAAAAGACTGTAAAGCCTGGCACATCAAACTCTTTCTATACTTAACTATAAACAAGCCTATATCTAGTCTATAATACAGGAAACTGCAAATCAACTAAGGCAGAGCATCTTCAAAATAGATGTACTACCCACAGTCAAATGTGCTATTCCGAGACATGCTGAAGAAAAACCTTTTTCCACCAGTCTGCCTTCTCCACAAAATCAGTTCAACCAAGACTTGTGAGAGGAGGTGGATGCTTTGGTGGAACAAGAAAGGGCAGTGCCACCCACTCTTACACAAGTGACTCTCACCAGGTGACTGGGACACCTTTTGCCTGGAGGTGGCTGTTCCTGTGGTTTAGCTGGAGTGACTCAAGCCGTGCCTGCTGGCAGGGCTGGTCAGCCCTCGGGGCTGGAACAAGGGCAGAGATGGGTGGAAGTTTTTCTGCACGTGACTAAAATCTGAAACATGATCTCAGGCATTGCTGCAATTGTATTTTAAGACATCCCACCCAGAACAAGCAGATGACTGAATTTGTCCCTTTGGAAACTAAGTGTTTTTAGGAAAATAACAAAACAAAACAAAAAAAAGTAACAATATTTGAAATTGGGAAAATTTACTTAAATCATTATTTATTACTCCTACAGCAATTCTAGTTCTGGGAAGCCATAAGCAGGCCAAGTTTGCTGCTGAAGTTTAAGGAAAGCCAAACCACTGAAATGGATGAAGTCACTGATCAGAAGAAAACCGTCAGAAACCAAAGCTGCCTTGAATTGCTCACCCTTCCGTGGCCAGGAGGGCAGCTCTCCATGAATGCAAAGAAATCCTTAGTTTCAGTTCATTCTCATAATTGTACTCCACATACACTGCTAATCCACATTTTAACTGGCATTTAAAAGACATTCCTACTTTATGTGGAAAAATTACTGTGTGTGGTGATAAGATATGCTAGTGCTAAAATCCTGCAGGATTAGAACCTACCACAAATAATCAAGAATACTTTATTTCATTAACAGGCTTAATCAAAAGATTTTAGTCAACATATTTCTCCAGCATGTTAAATATATTTCTAACTAATTAAGAAAATTCTAAATAATTGCTTGGATTCCATTTTCCATCCAAATGAAACTTTCTGCAAATTATGAGCCAATGAACAGGCCATCTAATAGGAACAGATAGACGATGTTTAGTGGCTCTTAATACACAAACCATAAAATTTCAATCAAAATGTCAGGCTGGCAATGGCTTTAAAACACGTACGTGTTCAGAAAAAACCATTGTTGCTGGCGGTGGCAGCCACCTCTTCTGATATTATCAGTTGCCTGCTGCATGGTTCACCTTCACAAAGTACATTCCTAGTACCTGAGAAATGTGGGAAGGGTGGAGATGCCAGAGAGCTCCTCAGGCAGGAGATGCCAGGGGCCACTCGGGACAATCGCAGGCAGGGAGGGGCTGGTCACACACTCGAGCAGGCTGTGGTTACTCACCTAGGTGTGGAAAAGGCCAACACAAACAGCTCACTAACAACAGGCACCCTTGATATGATGTATCTGAGGGGAATGCAAAGCACAGCCAAATGGAGTTGTGTGAAAATATGTTAATTTTGTTACCAACAAACGGGGGGGGGAGGAAATCTGTCAGGGAGGGATGAGCAGGAAAACATGGCCTAGCGTACAAAAACAAGGCAGAAATCGATTATGTGAATGAAGCTTTCCCAACTGCTGCTCTAATCATCAATTAAAGCAGTGAATCAAATCAATGTAGCCCGGTGCTATCTTACCCTCTGAAGTTTCATATCTTTTGTTTACACATAATTAATAAACTTCCTATGACATGTGCTGGTTTTTAGAGTACATGAGGAGGCAGTGGATGGTAAGCAATGAAAATACTGCACTCTGCTGCTGTTCCATTTGAGTGCAAATAATATCAACAGAACTCAGGCATTCACTCCAGTAATGGGGAAATGGCATCAGAAAAATGTCTCCCTGCTTATTCGGATCTTTAGCTGGGGGAGGGTCAGGAGCAGCATTAACGTTTATTAGACTGCAAACCATACCATGCAGATCTCCTGTACCAAAGTGTGAAATCCCAAATTGCTACAAGCCTGTTAAAACAGACCATTTACTGTTAGAGGAGGAACAGGTTAAAAAGAATGAGAAAAAAATAAAAAAAAAAAAAACAATTGTGGCTTTTCATCAAATATATTTCATAATTGTCCATTAAAATACATACCTACATCACAAAACACTTTAAAAAACCAAGTATTTTCGAATGTATGTACAATAATGCAAAAATATGCCTAAATATGTATCTAATGCAAAAAAATAAACCATTTAATAAAATTTCCCTTCAAATGTCCCCTTGCTCTTCAACATGTTAAAAAAAAGGAGAGCTCAGTAAACAAACAGGAGTTAAAACACAAACTAACAGATGAGAGCAGTGCAAAGCAGACTCCTGAGAATGGAGAGGCATCTGATTCAGCTTTCCATTCCCCAGGATTACACCACAAATACGGTGCAACTTGTCCTATGTCAGCAGAATTTTGATTTTAAAAAGTCACCCTGGTGTTCAAGCTCTAAGAGGCTGCCTATGGCACTCATTTTCCATGTGAGCAAAAAAAGTTAATGATAATCCAGCTAAGCACCCTTTAAACCCCCTTTAAACAGGGGTAAATTTCACCCTAGGCAAATATTTCATGTTCTGTGTACTCCTGCCAAGCACAAAGAGGTCTCCTCCAATGAATAATATAGACTAAATTCCACCTTGACAACTGTGGTGGGAGAGAGACTTCTGCTGTTTCACGGCTACTTGTTTAATCATCTCTTCTTTCTGCATCCTCTAGGAAACTGCAAAGAGGGCTCCAGTCTTAGAATTTTGCATTTGTGGCATTGCAATATAGTTGGGCTTGTAAGTATTTTCTCTGAAGACTAGGCCTGAATATCTGAGTTAAATGAGACCCTTCGGTTTCTAAAAAGAATGCTGATCTGATTCCTACTTGGATGAGTTTAGGTGATTGATGTGTATCCTTTATCTTGCTAGAGTCACTGCCCTCAGAGCACAGCAGGCTGTATGTGACACACAGCTCTTGTTTGCAGAAGCAGTCTGAGGAGGTTTCAGTATTGCTCCCTACAGGGAAGGTGGCAGGAATTGAAATACGATTTAAAAAACCTGCTTATAAGGCACTGGTGCAGCAAGGTTTGTGATGAACATGGTTTAATCATTCCTATTTTCCAACTGTTAAAAAGTCAGTCTATCAACTCAACCATAAATAGCAATAAAAAGGCATTAGAAAAGTCCCAAACCAAAAAAAATCAATTTAGCATTGAAACTTAATTTATGGCAGTCCCGCTTCAGTGCACACAGTAGCTCCTGCATGTTTTTTTAAACTCATTGTAGGCACATGCTCACCCTATATACAAAAGTCCCCTGACAGAGTCATGATGCGCTGAACATCTCCTACAAACAAGAAAATTTTAGATGACCTCATACAGTTACATGTTAAAGTTACAGACAGTGGACAGGAACATACATTGGCTCACCCACTGTACATATCTATTCAAAGCTTTAACAGAATGAGAATATACACATTATATACACGTAATTCACACAGTAAAACAGTCCTCAACATCTGCTATTTTGTAGGGCTATGCATTTCTTCTATTAAAATTCCACACATGGAACTATCTCTGTGCCAGCTCCTCTTCATAAGCAATAGGATCACTTCAAGGTAAATTAGTTCTTCATGTATATGTAACAGAAACAGCAAAAGCTCAGCTTCTAGTCATCACTGTCACTCCCAGACTCACTCAACTGCAAGTCATTTCCTATGGAAAACAAAAACCAACAAAACACAATAAGTGAGTAGGTGTTAATTCACATTTCATGGCAATCAAGGCAAAGAACAGACACATTTACACTGCAAGATTTAAATAAGAATAACACATTAAATGAATGCAAACATCATCTGTGATTTAATGAAACTGCCCAAGAACATAAAGAGCTGCATGGGCCCAATACAGAGCTGGATCCAGGCCAAACCAAGCATCCTTGTCTCCAGAGCCACCAAAGGTGCTCCCTGGTGGGACAACAGCCCTCTCCATGCCAGCAGCTGCAGAAAGCATTCCAGAGCCTCCAGCCAGCCATATATGGCTCCCATATATGGCTCTGGGACAAGGCATTGGGGAATTCTTTGGCTTTCTTTACCCCTTTAAAAACAGATTTCTATTTGGCGTAAGGCCATTTGGGTAGCCAAGGCAAGGCCTCCACATGTCAATAAACCAAAAGGACTCTTAAAGCCATTAAAACTCAAGGCTGAACTAAGCTGACATGTGCTGTGGATGGTGAAGGCTCCCCTCCAGAGTGCAGAGATGGGATGGATGAAAGGCCAGGATATGAATCAAACCTACTGGCTCTGATCCTGTTTTGCTGAGTACTTGTGATTTGGCAAGGTGGAAGGGATAAAAGGGGGCAAGAATCATGCTTGTGTTCTGATAAGTGAACCTAACTCTTCCAGCAATCTCCCATGACCCTTCTCTCAAAACAGCTGCAGGGCATTTATTCAACAGCTATGCCCTGGATTTCTTCATCTCCTCTTCCCTTTTACGAGACAAGAACTTGCATTAGGGGTGATTCTCCTCACAGATAAAGTATTTTAAACCCAAAGGCAAAAAGCACTGCATGAAGGGAGGAGCTACGCTAGTAGTTCCCAGATTCTCCTGCAGTCAGAGGCTTCACATCATTAAACCCATACAGTATTGTTGTCGTAGAGAAGCAGGGAGGAGGCTGCTCACAACCAGAAACAGGGAAACGGACACAGTCCTAATGACTTTGCTGAACTTTGGATTTAACTTAGTCCTTCACTACTGGCAGGAAGCCTGACAGGCCTCGAAGTTTTCCAGCAGGGCTTTTTGGTGTGGTCTGTACAATATCCTTATCTTCTCAAAGCTGGAAGCCCTACACGTATCTGTATTCAGACTCCAGCAGTCCCCTACAAATGGGTGCCAAGAGATGTGTGCAAATATTCCTCAGGAGGAATTAAGACCAATTTATGGTAATTGCAAATGCAGTATTTTAACTCCACCAAGTCAGAATATACCTGATGTAGTGTAAGGGAAGAGCAACACAGATGCACACCATGTTCCCAGAGAGAGTCTCATGGGACAGAACTATGCTTTAAAAATGTTTTTGACACTTTTTAAAGGGTGAAGTAAGTGTGTACTGATTCAGTGCTTGCAATACCATAGCTGTAATATTTTAACATAATTTTAATTTGAATTTCCCTTCAAAATGTGGTATTTGTGAAAATACAGCTGAGACCAACACAAAAAATATGCTGACAAAGTAATACTGAAGATCACAGAGACTGCACTTGGTACCCACAACACTCTTGTGCTGTTCATAGTTCTTTACAGACCTTTAACTGACACGTGTCAACCCCATTACTACTATTTAATCTGTGTATTCACATGAAAATAATTCCCATCCTCCAGTGCACCAGATCTCCCACACCAGTGGCTACTTGGAGGCCTGAATCAAGACCCAACAGAGCCAATGGGGTCCACTGGCTGGCGCCCACAGGCTCTCCACTCCTTCACACAAGTCTCAGCCCCCTTTTTATGAAATCTGCCCATGTATTTCAGCCGGTGCAACTCCCTGGGACTACTGTTTGGCAAAAGGCATTTCACAAAGTTCTCCTAATGTGCCAAGTAAAGGAGTGGTCATAATCAGCTTTCACCAGTGGTAAGACACAAGCATTTACTTACGGAGCGTGTTCATGAGCTGATTGCTTCCTTGTGGCCTGCTGGTGCCATTAGCAACAGCATTCCTGTTGTTATACTGCTGGTGTGGTGGCTGGGAAGGGGAAACATGTGCTGCCTCTTCCCCCTCGCTGCTGGAGCTTTCATCTTCACTCCCAGATGAGCTTTCTGAATCTGATGAGCTGCTTCCACTGCTGCTGCTCATCTGCTCAATAATTTCAACCTCTGCTCTCAGCTCTGAAATAAAAAGGAATTCATCTGGTTGGTACCATAAACAGGGCCCCATGGAATTTTGGAAAAGAATGTGCAAATGGAATAGTTTTGTCAAGTATAGTTTATCACACCAAAATATCTCACATGAAAGAACAAGACAGGAAGGGAAAGTAAAAAATTCTGAAAACTTTTTTACTTACTGCTGTAGCTAAATTTAAAGAAGCAAAAGCATAGGTTAGTATCATAAAACCTTCACTTTCACAATTATTCTTCATATACTTCACACTCCTGAAAGCACTTTCAGCGTCATTATTTTTGACAGGCTATATCGTCTGCATACAAAGTAAGCACATTAGCTGATTAAGGAAGTCTAAATCTGAATTGTTAGATGCTAGTGACATTTAGACTTTTGGAAAACACAAGAAATGGTGTGTGGCAGGTTGAGTACATGGACATGGGCAAATGATCACTATAGAAACTGCCTTGACTTCAGATAATGTATGGAACTGCTTCAGCACAGTCACATAGCCCATTGTAAACAAACTTCAGAAGCAGATGGACGACATCAAATAACTTTGCAGTAGGACAGATGAGAATAGCTGAGAATTTTCACATACTGGGGAGTGGCAAAAATACCATAACCTGCTGTAGAGCTTGCAAGTAGCCAGGAAATAATGAAACTACTCTGAAACTAGGAAGTTATACAACTCAAGATACTGCCCACTTTAGGGTTTCCAGTGCAAAGAAACACTGGAACACCATGACAGCACCACAACAGCCTCATCAGCAACAGCTAGTGTTGGCTGAATGACTGGTTACTAAAGAGCTATTAAGGTATGTCACCCCAAATTATACAATATTGTTACATTTACAGTAAATTATAAGTGGCCTAAACACTAGTAGAGGACAACTCTTTTGTATCCACCCACAAGGCTGAGTAGCTAATGACTCAGTTCATCTTGGCAGGTTTTCCTGGAGAGAACAACATCCACACATATATTAAGCATGGGATATGAAACCCTCAAAATTTAGGCTTCTGTTGAGCTACCAGTTCTATACCCACAGAATTAGAACTCAGTGCTTGCCCTGGAAACGCACAGACTCAAGGGACAATAATGAAAGAAGGGAGAGATGAGGTATCATCACCCCTACCTAACAAATGGAGAACTGTTGCTGGGAGTAATTCATGTTAGGTCAGATGTGTGTCAAGAGTCCCTTTTTTAATAAGACCCATTTTCCTTGGGCTGTCTAAAATAAAAGTAACAGCTAAGTTTTCAGCCTCCACAATGTTGGCTGGAGAGAATTCCTTTAGCTCAGCATGTATTAGTTTGAGACTGTGTTTTCTTTTGCCAGATTTAAAATCACTATTTTTCACTTTGAAGGTTTAGAGCTCAATTTCAAGTGGTATAGTTACACCCCAGATGGGTACTTAAGGATAGTGGTGTTGTTTCTCCAATTTTTTCCCTAAATCTAGATTCCTGCCTAAACTATCTGTGCTCTCTGTGGTTTACCAGTATGCTGGGTAAAACCTACTCTTTCAGCTTGAAGACTCAGCACAAGAGACCACTGGAAGAGAAAGAAAATATGATTCAACAGAATCATATATTGATCCAACAGGCCAACAGAAGATACTACTTAGTACTGCAATATCTTTCTCCTTTATTGCCTCTCAACACAGTCTTGCAGGCTTTAAAAATACATTTCAGGCTGGAGTCTGATAAACAAACAAATGAGCACCTGTGAGTCACTGTTCTCAGCCTACCCATATAAAGGATTTCAAATTATAAATGTTCCTTGTGTTTAAGGCTAAGAAATTAATAGGGGAAAGCTAAAGAAAATGTAATCAGGAATAAGGGTACTTTCTGTCTAAAATGCTCAGCTTTAAACTTTTTTTACCCCAGCTTAATGATGTAAAACTTCTACATTCTTCTAAGTGATGGAGTTGTTAGTTGCAAATTATAGTGATGATAATACATTGTTAGAATATCCTGGATTGCAGCAAGCACAATCACCTTTCACAGTCCATACTGCAAAAAGATACAACAGACAAGTCTAATACAGGACAAGTGCCTGGGAATTACACGTTTGCCTACAGAGCTGGAGTCTGCAGCTGAAATGGAGGAATGTTGGCACAGGGACTGAGAACACAGAGCCCACATATAAAACAGAGTGAAGAAGGTGAAGTGATCTCAGGCATTGGTGATGAGAGGAAAAAGTTAAAACAAAAACACTGCAGAGAACTAGGAAAAAAACCCTCTAAAGCAAGAAATGAGGACTCGATACAGAAGGTGAGGAGATAACTGAAGGAAGTGATGCTGTCTGACCATGGGAAAGGAAGATTAGCCTGGCCAATTTTAAACAGAATTGGAGATCAGTATGAGAATGAAGAATGGGAGGTTTCTGCTGGGGAAGCAGAAAACTAAGAGCCCATAGAAGAGGTTTGGTTATGAGAAGGGAACGAGAGAATGCCCTGAAGTAGTGCTAAAGCCCACTATGCTGAACAGACGCAAGAAAAAAGCAAAACAGAACCACTATCACAAGCTTCAAGGACTGGAAGTTAAAGCTGCTATCAGTGACAGTGGTCATGGGTAGAAGCTTGGTCAGAGCCCATCTTCTAGTCACAGGCTTTTGTCTCACAGGCTGACAGCTTCCCCTTAGATCTCTGTTGTCTCTTTTTCCTTGAGCTTAGAATTCTAAACATCTTATCTGAGCAGATGAGAGAAAAGCAATTGTTTTCACTAATGTTCTGGTGGCTGCTGCACCACTACAAGTCTGTCAAGAGAAATTCAGCAGGACCGCTAAGGAATTCTGTTCAAACCACTCTGTCTCACACTGTCAGTGACTAAGCCAATAGGAAAGCCTTATAGGAAAAACATGGCTGCTTTAGGATGGTTCGATTTTGCATTTTCCCATTTGACTGCTATGCTTAGTACAGTTATAGGTACTGAAGATGTGGGTTAAACATTTCCTTATGCTGCTTCCAATAAAAACAGCTGTGTGTATATGTGCACATACATTCTAAGCAGAACAATGAAAGAATTTGACCTTTACTAGATCTTTCTGCACCGTAAGATCAAACACCTCACATCGACGTGCCTTTGCAGTTTAATAGGTGACAAGAGCCAGGATGTCCAGCAGTTGCTTTTAAAAAAGCTTTCCATACAGTACACTTTCCAACACTTCCTTAATTGAGTCTATGTCATCTGAAAAGGCTGTCACTGGTTTGGGAACCTTAACATCTCTGTATTTCAGAGATGTTAAAATTTCTTCTTTAAATTTTCTTCCAAGAAGACAAAATGACTGTTTTACCCTGACAGGCAGTGAAGATTTCAAAGTAAAAAAAAAAAAAAAAAAAAAAAAATTTCATGGTCAGAAATTATCAATTATCATCCAAACAGAACAAGCTTTCTCAACATGGCTGTCTTCTGTATATATTTGGTATCAAATGCCATAACAGTGTTTAACTGTTCCTACTTTTTCTCTCAATTCTAATAGGTTACACAGTTTTTTTTTTAACTAAAGCCTTAACCTCAGACTGCAAGAATACAAAGGACTTCCAGAAAAAAGTCATTCAGCTTTAGGGAGGGTTAAGTTTGAATGCCTATAGCAGAATTCTTACTGTTAATAATAGAATGCAAGGTGGAGAAATCAACTTGATACTGGCCCCCTGAGCATGTGGAGATGGCAGCTAGAAGAGGCAGTATTTTATACTGATGTACAGAAATTTTGGTTGAGGTATTCTTGAGAGACAAACACAGTGCTATGGCATCATCTTCACACACCTCAGCTACATTCCAGGTAAGTAAAATCTGTTCAGATTTTTCAGCACTTAGTCTTGAAACCTGAATTATATTTATGTGGGGTTTTGCCTCAAATGTTGTAATTATGTCAATATTATTGACATATTGATGTATGTTGCATGCTGTAATTATGTCAACATTGTTGAAAACATTTCTGCTATGGTCAAATATGTCTGATAAATGGAAATTATTTTGTGCAAATAAATGGCTGTATTGTGGTATATGTGTGCAAATGTGTCTTACTACACCCCTAAGTAGGGCATACTGGAAGCAAGAGTGTCAAGATGCCAGAGATCCTTTCAAGCACCTTCTTTGGGAATTTTAAGTTCTGTGCTGTGTTCATTAAGAAAATCCACATAATTTCAGCTGTTTATCTTTCTTTCATATAGAGGAACTATTTCAAGCAAAACAAAAGCTACTACTTGAATGGAAACAACAGAGGCTCTTCAGAACTTACAGGTCTGTGTCATAAAAACACACATTTAGAGAAGGTAACAGGATTGCAGACTACCTTACAGCTTTTACAGGTCATTGTCTACATTTCATTGTGATATGGTACCATTTTAATTCTACCTGTTTTAAGTAGGTTCTTATGATATAAATGGTTTAGCAATGCTGACACTCTAGATCATCAATGCTGGAAAAATTTATAAAAAGTGTAAGCAAAAACCACCCCTGCCCAGGCTTTTGAGTCTTCTGGGGCCTTGCACAACTCTCCCTATAAAGTACCAAATTAAAGTCCTATTTTTAGTACAAGTCAGGTGCTCTAATCCTTGATTTTGGAAACAAAACCCCACAGGTTATGTATTTGGAGGTACTTTTATATAAAATATTATCAGGTGACAAAAAAAATATTAGGACAGCTCTGAACAATGTGACACACTTTAGACATCTAGAAAATGATCTTTTAGAATAGGTGTCACCCCAGACAAATGTAATTATTTTACTGTAATACAACCTTTACAAATTGCTGTAGGCATACAAAAGAGTTAAGTAAGGTTAAGTAACTTATTACACCCTACAGGAAAAGACATTTAAAATCCACAACGGATTCAATTAAAAAAATTGATATATCACCTATTATCTTTTTCTGCACCTATTACACAGAAAATAAAAATAAATAATAAAAATAATGCAGCTAAGGGAACTGTAGCTAACAGAATCACTCAGATGTTGATTCTGGCTGCTGACCAGCATCCAAGTATTGAAAACACTACTGCTGCAGAAAAGTGAGACCAGTCAGCACCTATGCAAACACACAGCTTAGCAGCAAAAATGTCACCTAGTGATTACCATGAACTGAAAAAATACCCTGCTGAGTAATTAACTTCATCTGGGCAATTAACATAGGCTAAGTCTACAGACAAAAATAGCTATATGGGACAGAGAAAAAAAAAAGAAAGAAACCCAGAAAAAAAAATGCAGACAGAAAGAACAAGCTTAAAATAAAATAACTGTGTCTGGTGCCAGTGCCAGAGAAGAACCAAACAAAGATTTAAAGTCTTCCTTATCCTGACTGTAATATCCACAGCAAAAACAGGTATCACATCGGTAGGAAAAGAAGGGCATGGGCAAAGAAAGTGTATGCTACCCACAGCAGAACACTAAGACCAAGTGCTGCTTGAGCAGAAGAGTGAGTTGAGCCAATCATTCCTTAAAAGTACTTTTTTCATAGAGGTTTAGCAGCCATATGGCAGATGTATCAAAGCCGCAAAGGAGAGGTTGTGGAAGAGGGTAAACTGCAGGTTTGTTCACTCTCTCCTTCACCCCCCTACTAGCACTGCTTGGCATGGTGCAAGCTTGTCTGGTGCTGGGAACACAGCTGCCTAGCCCTTCCATCCCACCAACCTTTCCCAGTGGAGGGTAACTTTCTCCAAGTGACTTGACTTGCATAATGAGACCTTGGACCATTGGGCTTTATTATTGCTGTTGTGGTGGCCTAAGACACCCGTGCAACTGGTCCAGCACTGAGCTACAGGTTTCTGAATTCACATTCATTTTTTTTTCTTCTTTTCAGAATAGAGAAATAGTTTGGAAGAGAGAAACTTATCCAGAAAGAAGTTTTCTTATGCCAGAGAAGACGACATAAATATATCTATTCTAGTAGAAGAGAATAAATAATCACTTGACTAAAATGGATAAAGAAACAAGATATAAAGAAGACAACGCAGCTGCCAAGTACCATCTTTTAATCCCTGAATGTTTTTAGAAATTGCACAGCTATAGTTTTTATCATAAAGAAGAAAGACAAAATCAACCAAAACTTAAGAAACTACAAACCCTTCTTTACCTCTCTTAATATCGTCCAGCTGAGGCTCTGGTGAAGGATTATCCTTCAAAGGAGAAGTTTTAGGTCCAACTGCTGGCTTGGTTGGGGCTCTGAACTGTGCAGGAGGCTGAGATGCTCGGGCAGACTGTTGCTCTATTCGGGCTTGGATCTTACTGCTGCCCTCTGCTCTGAAGAAACAACCAGACACATTCAGCGGTACTGTGCAACCATGTCCAGATTTTTCAAGATCCTTGTGCTAATGCATGATCTGTGACTTCCTTTTGTCCAGATCTCTACTTTGTTTTACAAAGATGAAAAGTGAATTACAGCTTTCTGTATGCAACACTTACTTTTAATAACAAAGAAACACATACAACCACACTGCAACACCCTTACAAAATGTATTTTCAAATCCAGATGTGGTTCAGTGATGCCAAATTCTCTACTTGAACAACAATGAAGGCTTTAATTTAGCAATTAGTATTTGTATTTTTTTTAATAGAATAATCAATCATAGTAATTTAAAGTAACTACAAATCCATTTACAACAAAATCCTGCTTAAAACAATCACAGCCAAAGAAACTATTTTCTCATTTGCAATTAAATCATCTCAGACTGAACTCTCTTAGAGGTCAACTTGACTACAGTAATCATTCTTAAGGCTAAATACAGCATACAAGCATTTAATTCGTGGTTTTTATCCATCTGCTGTTAGCCCTTCAAAACAGTTTAAGCTGTTTCCTTAATGGAAAATAGTCTCCAGAGTAACACTATGCCAACCTGTTCAATTCAAACCAGGTATTTCTGCCTTTTACTGAACTTCTGATGTGATTGAGATTCCAGAACAATCAATATCCTTGGCAGAAAAAGAAACACAAAAAACCAACCACAAACCCAAAATAGGTTCCTTTATGGTACACCATAAGGTTAAAGGGTGTGGCATTATTTATTGCATAACACCAAAGCCTTTGGGGTTATGGCTTTATGCAGTGCAGCACAGAAGCAGCTTATGGATATTAGAGCTCAGTTTCTGTTCTAGGAGGGTCCCACCTCAGCAGTGTTACACTTTGTGTCTGAAAACTAATCCCACTTCAAGATAAGTTAAACTAACCCATGTCAAACTTCTTGGGAATTCACCTACACCACCTGTGGTACCAGAGCTGGTACATGGAGCATTTACTGGGGTATCTCTATGCCTCAGTGAACTCTAGATTCAGCCTCACACAGAACTCCTCTTCATTAATCAGTGACATGCAGCTGTTGGATACCACATTAATGCAGCTTACAGTCTAGCTACAGCAGAAGGCAAGAGTTGGGAAGATAGTCACTGTATCAAATGGAAGGTAAAAGCCAAAGATTTCTGGTATTAATTATGCTCTTGGAACTACAGATGGTTTTATGTGGAGTAAGTTAATTTACTCTCCTGTGAATGTCATCAAGGTGTTAACACTAAAAGCCCTGTTCCCACAGTGTCAACAGGTCATTAAAGATCAGAGTAGCCATGGAAAATAAAAGGCACTTCTGATCTAAAATCAGTGACTTTGCAAAGCACTCTTAATCAAAACAGGGATCCCCAAATTTCTTACTGCCCTCCCTCTGTCTAAGAACAATTGGAGTATTTTTCCCCACGAGACACAGAACTCACTAATCAAACATCTCACTGAGCTCAGGCCCTCCCGCCCTTGCTCCCCTCTGACTTGAGCTCCTCGGACAAAGTCCAGCAGAACTGAAATTGGGAATTCAAATCTCATCTCTGATGTGCTCATATCCACTGGACAAGATGAATGCTACATGGATGAGTTTTCACATCACTGACTCAGAGGAGTGTTACAGTCCATTTACCTTGAACTTGAGGTGTTCTTGGCAAACATCTAGCCAACTACTGATGAGCTGCAACCCACATTTCTAGTAGTTTTAGCAGTTAATGGTTCTATACTGCAATAAAAGTTTTTTTACTGTAAAACTTCTAAACTTATTTAAGAGTTTCTTCTTCACAGGACATTTGAATGACTGCTTTCTCTTTAGATCTCAACCTGTGGTTCAGGGATACCGAAAGATCCAGACATTTCAGGTACTTGCAGAGCAGCAGGACAAATAAAAATGTTCCAGCTGCATACTTTGTAGCATTTGTGCAGCAAAGAAAGAGCAGTGGGTCAGAAAGGATTTCTAGCTGCACCAGTTCTGCTAGGTAAAACATCATAACCATTATTTCTACAGCTCTGCCCACCTTCACCAGCTGGTGGCTTTGTACCACTTAATATATTGTTTATCCACTATGGGAATGAGTGTTTCTTGCTCCCTAAGATTATGTTATTGGAACATCATGACTCTCACAGGAAGCTGCAGGGAACAAACTTAGAAGGTCCAATAATCCTTTTGACAGTCTAATATTTTCATGTGTTTTTTTGGCTAACTAGAGATTCCTGGAACACATCCCATCCTTCAGCCAGCTTCTAAAGCCTCAAATCATCACAGGTGTTTCACTGCAAACTATAATTATGTCATTTCAGCAGCACAGAACTTACAAATTCTTTACTCTTGGATTCATAGTCCTATTTGCATTTTTAGGCATGATAATTGGCCATGTAAAGCTACAGCTTAGTAATTAAACATCACTACAAAATAAGAGAGTTCTGTTTCAAAACCCAGTCTTAATAAGAAACTTCAGCAATAATTAATCCTATCAAGAACCCTGTCCCCAGCTTTACCTTGTTTTCTTGACTTGAATGCTGCTACTAAGTTTTTCCAGCACATATTCCCCAGTGTCATGATTGATAATAAGCACACAGTCCTTCTGATACGGCCTTTTATTTCCTTTAAAGACAGTCATTGGTGGAGTTGAACCCTGGTACAAAGAAAAAGCACATATTTGTTTGGTTATATTACCCTGTCCAAAAATTGATGTATACTAAGAGAAAAGAATATCTGTATTGTTCTGAAAAAGAAGCTAAGCACTTAATATTTAGTTCCTACAGAAAATATTCATTCATGAAGAGAAAAATACAGAGAAAATGTGAAATAGATCAGACATTTCCTCATAGCAATATTATGCCTTTCATCATTTTAAGTGTCTCTGCAGTGACAAAACATCTTCTCCATGGCTGCCTTTATTTACAGTTCTCATTCCCAAAATGGCAGCGTAACTAAATTTGCATAGCTGTCCCTGACAAGTATCAGAAATCTTCTTGGTGTTTCTACCCTGGAAATCATGGGTTGGGATAAGAAATAAAGTTCTAATTATTTGTGTAGCAGAACTATTGCCCAAGGAAATATGGGGTCAATTGAAAAATAATTTAAACTGCATTGTATATTTTACATTAAATATATATGGCAGTATTTTCACAGTGGATTACCAGCAACTGTCACTTACAGACTATGTAAGAACAGCTGCCTTCTTCAAAACCAGATTAGCATTCATATGCCCATGCAATTATATTGAAATGTCTTCTCAAAGGCAAATGGGGCATTTTGATGCCTTCCAGAGAGTGCCCAAGTCCACACAATGCTGCATAGAGACTTAAAAGTCTAAAGACTTAGACTGAGAAGCAAAAAGGCAACAAACTCATGTGGTGGTGCACACTGGCTAACTGGTAATGCTGAGATTATGCTCAGCTGTACTGTATCCATGCACAGGCTGGTTCATATACCTGGTTTTGAGGTTCCAGCCAGCCGAATCCATGGTCTATTGGCAGGTTATAGCATGGATACACATCTGGACGTGTCAAAAAGTTGTTACTCAAGGGGTAATGTTCTCAGCTATGAAACATTCTCAGGCTTCTCTGTAATGTATAGATACTGTATAAAAAAATCTGTTTTTAAAAATAAGTGTTTATTTGCCTTTGCACACACTGTAAGAAAGCAACCAAAATCAGGGAGCAAATGAAAAACCCTTCACTCTCCTGTATTTTATTCTGAGTTGTAAAAGTGAACAAACACATTTTAACTACTCTGAAAGCAATTCCTATTCTCCATGTTGCTAACAGAGAGAATATATTTGAACTTAAAATAGGTTCTGAACAGTGTGAAAAATCTGCGTTCCTAACAAAGACACGGTAAGAAAAATTCAGAAATACGATTCAGAAAGGATGTCTCAAGAAAGTCTAGTCTTCAAAGGCATGTTACATTTTTATCATTCCTACATTTAAGAGAGGAAAGCAACATTTAAGAGAGTAAAAAGAAAGCTGAAAGTAAAATCCTGCTTGCTGTTGACAACTAAACCAGGAAATGTATAATGCACAAATGTAAAGAAAATCGATCAACCATTCTGCTACCCAGAAGCCTCCTAACACAGCAAAGACTGTGATTTTGGCTAAACAATAAGTAGAAATATAAGTGTTTAAGCAAATTAAGTCTCACTCTTCTACTTAAAACTAAATGTTTAGGGTTTATGTTAGTGCCTAAGTAAGAGTGGCTTACAGATTTTGCTGATTATAGGACTGAAGTGTTTTCACCTATGAGGGTTTTTTGCCTGACAGTTCAAAAAGTGCTTGCACAATTGCTCTCAGGCACATGGTGTTATTCTTGGGATTGTTCTGTGCAGGGTTAGGAGCTGGACTTTGATGATCCTTTTGGGGAGCCTTCCAAGTCATGATAGTTTATGATCTTCTTCTGTAGTACTCTAACAAACAGAAATTTTCCCTTTCCCAATCCAGGCTGGTTTTGAAGTATTAAAGTCACTAAATCCACAGGTAGAAATAGTACTTCAATTTATCCAAGCTGCAAGAGCCACCAAAATATTTCCAGCAAACAAATTATCAAGTTATATTCTCCGGGATTAGGCAATTTCAAAAAGAAAACCTCAACTCAGAAATTGAATCCTATCCAATTGTTGGACAACTGGGAAGCAAAGCATCCAAGAAATTTAGTGAAATTTGGATGAAACAATCTCAAAACCTCTCATTCTTTTCCAATTTGCCGAGCGTTTTCCAGGTCTCTGTCCAGAACACAGGCAGCACTGCCCTGAAACAACATACAGAGAGTGGCTTGGCTGCCTCAGCCTTTGGAGCACACCATCAGCTCAAGGCTGTTCATACTGAGGGGAAGATAATCAAATTAAGCTCCTAAGTACAGAGATTTGAAAAGGAACATTACAAGTGATGCTGCTTAACACAAAAAAGTGAATGAGCAACACTGTTTCCAACTAATCCAAGATGAATGCTGCTGTTAGTTGCGTTACCTGCTCTCCAGTAGCACAACCACGCTCCTCATCTCTATAGACAAAAACCAGTATGTGACCTCCTGCAGCACTGAAGGTGACCAAAGCCATACAAAAAACAGGAGCAGGGTGAAGCAGGCTACAGCTTCATTCAGTGAGAATTATCACACTACCATCACCTACCAATTAAAACCACAGGCCTGCTGGGATGAACAATACCAAAAGGATTTGACACACGGCTTCCAAACTGACTGGTGACCCCCTGCAGCTACCAGACCCCTTGATGTCTGTGAATTCTGCTTTATTGGCTTGACACACAGTATTAACTTAAGCTAATAAAAAAATCCAGTTCCAGCACACGAGCACTTTCTTTTGTTTTGGTAAGGAAACCACTGAATCTTCAGTTACAAACCAGCTACCCCTATAAACAGATTAATCACTTGTTTTATTGCTGCTTGACCATCATCCTCACACAGCAGATCTTTATGGCATCATTAGGGAAGGAAGTGGATGGGAAACTACCTCATGGCCACTCACCAGGACTGTCCCCTTGCTTCCATTGATCAAGCTAAAGGCAGGGAACCCTCTATGCCCTATCTGTACATGTTTGAATAAAGGCAGGAACGTGCTTACAGGTCTGCCTGTGGGTTCTGAACATCCAACCTTGACTGAATCCCGAGTTACACTGTCTTTCTTCAGCAAGCCATAGCACTAGAAATGGATGGGAACTAGGCGTACAGCTTCAGCCAATAGTAAAAGTCTCCCTGTCTTTCAAGGAAGAGTAGGAAGGAAGGAATCAAAACTATAGAACAATTTGGCAACCTTACAACTATAACCCTTTACCAAGATCCAACTGTACAGTCCTTTCCTAAGGTAAGAAATTACAAGTCCCACTGCTTCAATATTGAACCCACAGTGTTAATGAAGAAAGCGAAAACAGCATTTACATTAGACTGTAACAACACTGCAAATTTGTTGGAGAGTAAACAGGAGCACATATATAACAGACTTACTGGAATATGTGGCAAAGTGATGGTAACATCATCTCCTTTACCCACTTGGAGGTCCCCCTCACAGGACGTATCAATCGATGCTGGCTTAAAATCATCTAAAGAGGAAAACAATTGTGATTACATTTGTTAGAGTGCCCAGAAGCATCAGCATGCCCTGCAAAGAGCCACCATACATTTACTGTGATTACAGGGAATGCTAAAACACACACTAGTGTTTACAGCAGGCATGGAATAACACGTCAGTGTACTGTGTCTATACGTAGCAACACAGTCATATGGTGGAACAGTATTCTGAACTTCCTTTTGAAAATGGAAATAAGGTTCTAGATCTTGTGTTTGAACACCAAAAGCAGACTTCTCCAAACCCCAGGCTTTTAGTGGCACTTGTTTTACAGGCAAGTGTAAAACTACCAATCAAACTCAAGAGAGTAACAACTTCCAAAACCCAGGACTCTGCTTAGCTCTCACAAGTTCCAAACCAGAGTACTCTCTCTGTGGCAAACACTAATTTAATGACACCCACTCATTGAGTCTTACTGATATTTCAGGCTCTTTAACAGCCATCTCGCCTCCACAACAGTGCTAAAAGCTTCACATGGGTGGAGATCTCAGCTCTCACTGATGAGGAAAGAAAGAGGTGTGGATCAGTCTCCATGCTGCTCCAAAGCCACTGTGGACCAGAAAGCATCAGTAAGGGGAGACACTGTACAGCTTAAAACCAAGACTTGTTTTAGGTATTTTTGCTCTGTTGTACAGAATACTTTGTCTCCCATCCAAGGCACTTCTGTTTAATATATTCATTTGAACTGAGATAATTTTAAATTAGAAGTATTTTCCCCTCAGTATTCTGTTGTGCTGGTGAGCCATAAAAAAACCAGAAAAAAACCCTATCAGAACCTCTAATACCTTGAGAGAGGATTTAGACAAAGTGAAATAAAATAACACAGATATAGGCTAGTTTGTTTTGTGTTTGTTTTTAAAAGATGCCTGCATTCAATTCTAGCATCCCTGCATCTGAAGAGGTGCAATTATATTCACAATCAAGGCTTTTAATTACTGCATTAGTTATGAAATTAATACCTCAGAACAAATTTAAAATATAATTTCACTATGAAAAACACATTTGCAGGAAAAAACCTCCAAACTCTGGCTTGTAATAAATTCTCATTAAGAGGATGTTAATGTTTAATTGAGTTTAACTTTGACAGCACAACAAGCAGAATCAGACACACTTGACTTAATCCTCATGCCTTAACTGCCAGATCAAATCATAGCCTCCAATTTCATCTGAGCAATCTGTTTCTAGCTATTGTTTCCCACCTACTTTATGTGCAAGCTTGCTAAATAAAACAAACCGGCTGTACAAGAGCTAGTGTCTTTGCCAAAATGGGATCAAGAGTTTCAACAGCACAGTAACTAACTTAAAAGGAATATCAGATTTCTTTCTTAGCTATAGCAATATAGAGTTACTCTAAACAAACACACAACTAATTGTTTTCATTTTGTTTGCACACGCTTGGTTAATCCTCATGTAGGTCAAGAGCACACAGTCCCTTCCAATATACCCACAGCTCTTTTCTTAAAAATCAAATGTTTTTAAGATGTGTTTTCCAAGGATAATCCAGTTTGTCAGTATTTCGAAACTATTACATAAAGGAATGAAGTATTTTAAGAAGGCCTAAACAAATGTAGCCTACAAAATCCTCTCATTGTAGTTTGTATGAAGAGGATTATGGAGATAATATAATGTTTGGAACTCAGATAAATCATTCCAGAACAACAGTTAGGGGAAAAAAATATAACAAGACAATGAAGAAATCTCATTTGAAAGTCACAGATGGAAAACAGCATTCAGAAAGATCTTCTGAAATAAAACTGCATTCTTCCAGTTGTAGTCTGAAGAGCTCTGACTTTGCAATCCCTTGGGAAATTGGTTATTGAAGCACTTTCCATTCTAGAAATCCAGTATATTTCCACCTGGATATGGCTTGGGTTTAATTCACGCAGGATTAGGCACTCAGGTGACCAGTAGCACTGAAACTACTATTTGTGGTGTATGAATATGGGCAATGAGACCAGCCCTATACTTGTGCATCATAGAACAAAATACCCTACTGCTTTGCATATAAATTCCCCGCTTTCATAGAAAACTACTGAATTATAAGTTTAGTATTCTTTACATTTACCCTTGATGGTTTACCAGTCATTTCAGTAAAATAAACCTGGACTTGTTTTGCTCAGATTTCTTGCCCACAGAATTCAAGTACGGGAATAAAGTGAGCTCCTCTTCAAAACAATCTACCTCAGCATTTATCTTGCATTTATTAGGCATTACTGTGCGTGTCTGAGTCCTTTCTGCTCGCTTTCCTGGGACACCGAATTAGACAGCTGCCTGGAGTCGGGACAGCCAGGGACTGGTCTGCTGGGCTACACATTGCTTCATCAGGAAAGCACCCAGCTAAACACCAAACTCCGGGTGCTCCCGCTGCCTCTCCACTCCGGGAATTAACTGCCACAAAGGGGACAAAACACAACGGGAAAGCCACCCCCTTATGAGGGGAACTCTTTATGCTGCCAAGCGACTCATGACAAACTTTCTAAAGCTGTTCCTTCGCCCTGGCCTGCCTCGCTCAAGCCTCCTCCCTGCAAGCATCCACCTTTCCCTGCTTCCCGGGCTGGACCCCTCTGTGGGGAAAACGCTCGTGGAGAGGAAAGACGAGGGAAGAGGGAGCGGGAAAGCGGGGAGACGGCTGCTGGAGGGGCAGCGGGGAAATGGGGGGCAGAAGGGCGCTGAAGGGGATAGGAATGGATTGGGGAGACGGGCGATGAGGGGCCAGGAGGGGAGGGGGTAAGGGGTAAGCAAGGCGCTGAGCGGGCACGAAGGCCCGCGCTGGCCGAGCGAAGGAGGCGAGCAGGGCAGCGGGGTGGGCGCGGCAGCAGCAGCAGCCGGGGGACGGGAGGCGAGCGGGGAGGAAGGGGCGGCCGCGGGGGAGGCGCTCACAGCGGATGGTGTGGAAGGAGGCCTTGGGCCGCCGCTCGAAGCTCTCGCCCAGCTGCAGCGGGTGCTCCTCCTTGTCCAGCAACGAGTTCGCCGAGCCGTTCATGGCCCCGCTCCCGGCCCGGCCGGTCCCTTCCCTCTCCTCCGTGCGCTGCCGCCCGGCGTCCTCCCGGAAATTCTTGGCTTTCCCTTCCGGGAGCCCTCTCGGGCCGGCGGCGGGTACGGCGGGGCGAGGCGGGGGCCCGGCGCCGGGCTGGGGCTGCTGCCCCGGGGAGGGTCCCGGGGAGGTGGGAGCCCGGCGCTCCCCGCCCTCGGCAGGGCAGGGCAGGGCAGGGCAGGAGGGGCTTTTCTTTCCTTGCCTGCCCTGCCGGGGTTTCCGAGCCCCGGCTGCGCTGGGGCTGGAGCTGCTACAGACAGGGACGCCGGTTCCGTGTGGGGAGAGCGGGAGATCACACGGAGGTGTTACATGTTTGTGGTCTTAGCTCTGGAGGAAACACATTTAAAAGGCTCTATAGCCTAAGCACGGGCTGTTGCAGGCGAGTTTATCATCGCGCTGCCTTCCCACCGCAGCAGACGCGTCACTGACAGCCCTGGCTCCTCTGTTTGTTTCCCTCGCGCGTTCTGTGATGAAATAATGGAGCGTGCCTAGCACATCGGCGTGCGGAGAAATATGGCAGAAATGTTGCTGATTAACTTTTTGTTTGTTTGTTCTGAGGATATGCTCTTCCTGAAGAGTCATCCTTTCAAACGAGTCTCTTCTCCATAACATCTGTTTTTGGAGGAAAAGGGAGTGGTGTGCCAGGGACATTGGATGAAATTCGGACAGTTTTTTTTTTTGGGTTTTTTTTTGTTTGTTTGTTTTTTTCATTTGCACGCTTTTGTGTTTTTTGTTTGTGTTTGTATCGTGACATGTAATATCATGATAGCATCATATATAGCATCTATGTATGTATATATATACATATGCTGTACATATATGTATATGTGTAGCATATATAGATCTGTGTATGCATTCTATGATACGTCTGTGATACGTATCATAGGATGTATTTTTTATCTTATGATAAAAGTGAAGTACTACTTTTTCTTGCTTTTGTTTTAGGGTGTGTATTGTGTTTTTCTCATATCCTTTCTGGTAAATTGACACCAATGTACACGAGTGCTGTGTGTTTGCTCGCTGGGCTTCCCTGGGAGTTACTGAACCATGCAGGATTTAATTCGCATGTTCCATCATCCAGGATCTGCACGTTTATGACAAGGCAGATGTCAGAACTAGTTTAACATCAGCAAAAATACTTGGGTCCCTTCCCAGCCTATGCGAAGCTCTTTTAACTTCTGAAAATAAAACCACCTGTGATTGTTAAAACCCATGTGAATCCTCAGGAGGAGGCAGTGGGAGGAATGCTGACACAGGCCAGCTCTAGGCATTTCAGCCCCAGTACTGGTTTGGTTCTCTTCTTTAGGTGACAGGGTGTCATAAATGCTGTTGTTTTCAGCAGTGTTTTCTCACAGAGCTGAGAGCAGGAGGGAGAAATGCTAACATGAATACACTTTGTTTCATTAATTTTAATCTGTTCTTCAGTTACCTTTTTTTCTGAAGTGTTCTAAGTGAGGTTAATGAGAAACAAAGCCCTTGCTTTCCCTCTCAGGTCTCTTTTAGTGAAGGTAAAGTTAGAGCTGCACCATCTTTTTCTTGTTGGGTAGCTTTCTAGGATGCAGAGGGAAGACCAGGAGATTCTGAAGTATCTTCTTTAACTTTGACATCAGTGTGATTGTTGTATACAGTTCTTAGTTTAGATGAAGGTTTTCTGAACTTAAGAGAAATCTGGTGACAAGTAAGTCCATCAGGTAGGACAGATCACTAATGTTGTAGTAAGTGCATACTGTAATTATTTCTCATTTTTAATTCTGCTCCTAGGTCCACATATATTTTACTTAAGTTAAGTGATGGAACCATACATTAAAGGAAAGAAATCATCCTTGGGTCTTTGGTGTTCATGTTTGTGTGAAAGAATCTAAGATGTTCCAAGAAAAAGCATCAGCCAATTGCTTAAATACAGTAGCAACATCTACTGTAGATGGTGCTTTCCAAAAAAAAGGCCACAGTGCTCGAGTCCTTAGCCCAGAAGAAGCGGAAAAACTGGCAAAAGATCAGGTTTTGGTGTCTGAGTTCAAACAACTAAAACTGGAGAAAGAGGCACAGAAGAATTGGGATCTGTTTTACAAAAGAAACAGCACCAACTTCTTCAAAGACAGACATTGGACAACCAGGGAGTTTGAAGAGCTGAAGGCATGTCGTGAGGTGAGATCTGTGCAATTCTGCTGTAAAAGATGGGATTGATTGTTTCCAGTCAGTTGTTTCTGGGGGAGTTAATAATGCCTTTTGGATAAGAGCTGACATATTTTTGCAGTGCCCTGTGTATTTTCTTTTAATATCAAAGATAATTTCTCACAATCAGATGGATCAGTTCAGTTTCAGTTTATAATTGGCCCCTACAGGATGAGGATGCTGTTCGCAGCATCCTGGATGCTGAGAATGAAGTCTGGAATGTTCTGGTTTTTGAGTCCCAAAGTAGACAGCTTGCCCTCTCTGTGTGCAAGCTGGTGCACTTCAGTACACTGCCTTAAAGAAAAGCATCCAGAATTGCAGGCTAATTGCTGAACACAGTTAAGGGGAATAGCCAGATGTATCTGTTGTTCCTTATAGCTGAATGAAAAACAAGACAGAAATGGCACAAGTCTGTTGATTGCTTAAGGGGTAGATGACTGAAGAAACATTAATATGTTCTAAAATGGTTTATAATTTTGCAGAAAGCAGGATGTCTGGGTTTGAGTGTCAGATTATGCAGTGGCTGTCTACTTTGGTTTATTTGAAGAATCGTAATTAAAATTGATTATAGCTTTTAAAATGCTGTTTGAACAGGGCCTCTGCTCATATGATGAGAAAACAAAAATTATATGTTTTGTCTTGTGTTGCTTCCTCCCCAGTTTGCA
Source organism: Sylvia atricapilla (assembly GCF_009819655.1). Classification (NCBI taxonomy): domain Eukaryota; kingdom Metazoa; phylum Chordata; class Aves; order Passeriformes; family Sylviidae; genus Sylvia; species Sylvia atricapilla. Next base: position 42,792,769 of record NC_089140.1, read on the forward strand.
GATCAAAAACTGACCATTCTGGAAGCAGGCTGCGGGGTTGGGAACTGCTTGTTTCCACTCTTAGAAGAAGATCTGAATATTTTTGCATATGCCTGTGATTTCTCTCCTAGAGCTGTTGAGTATGTGAAGGTTGGTGTGATATTTGAAACTTCTTCCAGAGTGTTTTTTAGAAGCTTCTAAAATTCCAAATGACTATAACAACAGACTTCTCTTGGCTTCGTGTTTGTACGAAGGGTAGAATATGCTTTGCCAAAAGAATTGAGACTGATGCATTTCAGTGGAGATCCTATGTAAGAAGCCAAATCATTGCTCAAGATTTGGCTTTTCAGTGTCAAATTAGAGCATTATGGTATACTACTTGAATGATTTTATGAAGATAGTGTTTTTTGGGAGCACTACTATGTCTCTGCTGACTGTGCAGTACAAGCAAAATTTCTTTGTCATGGAAGCTTGCCCTTAATAGAAGGAGTGCCAAGGAGAACCTTGAAAACAAGGCTGGGAAGATTATTGTGAAAGAAATTTGTAATCTGATTAGGAGTAGGTTTACACTTAGTCATGGGTACTGCAATCCAAAGCCAAGCCTTGCAGCAGGGCTGGTGGGGGCTTTGGCCTTTAAAAGTCTTTATTAAGTTTGTAATCACAGGTCAATTTCTATAAATCTGTTAATTGAAAGCATTGTGACCAGACAGCATTTGTCATGGGAAAGATGGGAAGAAATACCTGTGGCAAACAGAAGAGGACAGCAGCTCCCTGGGATGCTGTGGCTGCACCCCAGCATGAGGTTGGGCTGAGGGTGTACCCTGGGTTTTGGATGACATAATGGCATCCACAGCCCTTGCTGAATTTATTTTCTGCCAAGACCAGGTGGGGTTTTGTTGTTGTTGTTTTTCATCAAAACTGGGGGCTAGAGCAGCCCAGCTGCAGGTTATGTGACAATCTACAAAGAAACCCCAACTGTTTGCAGTCTACCTGTAGCTCCAGAACTTTACTTTCATCACCCTGTAATACATAATTTCTTTCAGTAGTATTTATGTATTCATTAAAGAGTAGAAGCAGGGGTAAAACAGAAATAGTATGTTTTCTGAATTGTCTTAATGCACATTCCTTCTCAAATTCATGGGGACAGACTATGCTACTAGTTGTAGTTTCACTATTGTAGTTAGCAGCAAAGAATTTCTGATTGCAGTAGCTGCCTGTTGGAAGTTAATACTCTCTTGCCACTGTGTTTTGTGTCTCTCTCTACTGATTAATTTCACAAGGTCTTTACTTTATTGTAGCAATAAATGCTGTTAATTTTCAGTGAAAGGTTGCTCTTTTAATTTCCCTAGAAAAATGCCTTATATAGTACTGAAAGATGTAACGTGTTCCAGTGTGATCTTACCAAAGATGATCTTCTAGACAATATACCAGCAGATTCCGTGGATGTCGTCACACTTATATTTGTGCTTTCTGCCATTCATCCTGACAAAATGCATCTTGTCCTGAGGAACATTTACAAGGTAAAACCAGCTGATTTTACAGTCTTTAAAGCACTTTCCTTCTTTTTAGCTCAAATGTCCATTTTTTTTCTGAGAAAATTGCTCTCTTGCAATGGTGATTTTTCACATTATATTCCGTGGATGTATTTCATTAGTTCACTGAGTATGCAGGACTAAAATAGTGTTTCACAGTGTCCTTTTTTTTTTCTCCTGGTGTTGTGAGATTGTTTGGATTGAGGCTTAATTCATGCCATCAGTGTAACAAACAGATATATAAAATATGGGCTTCATGTACCTGAAAGAGGCCTACAGGAAAGATGGAGAGGGATTTTTACAAGAAAGGACATGTAGTGACAAGGAAAGGGGGAATGGATTCTAACTGACAGTGGGTTTAGTTTAGATAGTAGGAATTCTTTAGGGAGGTGCTGGCACTGGTTGCCCAGAGAAGTTATGGATGTCTACTCCTGGAAGTGTCAAGGCCAGGATATATCGATGGGGCTTTGAGCAACCTGATCTGGTGGAAGTTGTCCCTGTCCATGGCAAGGGGTTGGAACCAGCTGACCTTTCAGGCCCCTTCTATCCCAGGCCATCTGTGACTCTATGATTTTAAAGATGTGACTTGGGTTGTATACTATGAATAATGTTGATATATTGCAGAGATGTCTGTGTTCACAAGGTGTGAATGATGGTGAGCCCAAATTAACTTCCAGAGATCCAGTGACCTGCAGTTAGGACATTGCTGTTATTATTAAACATATTTGACCTGTGGTGATTTAAAAGTGGAGTGGTGTGTTCAGAAGCCAACATTAGTCTAGCGAGACTCACCCCCCTAAGCTGTCTTTGTGAGTTGATAGACTAGGGTAGGCCCATCCAAGGGTTGGCTTAAACAACCTGAGTTGTGATTCTTCTGAATTTTCCTGAGATGTCATGTATTGACTGAAGAGGAAAACAGGCAATATATTTCTTTTTTAACTTTTGCATACATGTGTATTAAGGGTCTTGTATTTTCTGATTCTGTTTGGCTTATTATCAGTAGTTTGAAAAAGGAATGTTAGGGTTGGGTTTTTTTAATATCTTCAGCTGTTTTCCAAAATCAGGATTGGTTCTTAGCTCATATAAATATTTAGATATCTAAAATCAGCACAGACAATGACCATCTATGTACAAATTTTAAACTCTTTATAGCTTGTTTCTTTATCAAGAATCAATTTAAAAATTCATAATGCATTTTCCTAAAATGGTTTCTTATTTATTTCTCAACATATTGCAACATTTTTCTTTCTCCTGTGAAAAAAGAAATGTCATGATATTGTAAATTTTATTGTTAACCATTAAACAAAATCAGGTGCTAAACAGGATACTAGCCAACAGAAGAAATGACCTGATGGGAATTTTTGTTAAACTGTATGTTTTCCTCTTTCCTCTGTGTTTGAAGAGTGTTGCTAATTTAGCTGATCCAATTTAGCACCCAAACAGGTATTCTAAAACTATTTGTAGCCTTTTGTTCATAGGGAAACATTTTTAAGAGTCACTCCAGTTTTTACACAACTTTTTTGTTGCACAGGGAATGAATTGTACCTATATCTACATCTTCATCTATAGATTAGTATATCTATTTATAGAGGTACATGTAGATATTTATCTCACTGTTGTATTGACTATGTTAGTCTACCTTGTCTTAGTTACCTGTGTCTGTATGTGTACGCAAATAAATATACCTATACATGACTAAATCTGTTTAGCTTATTAATGCATGTGTGTATTATGTGACAGGTATTAAAGCCAGGCAAGTGTGTCCTGTTCCGAGACTATGGCCTGTATGATCATGCCATGCTCAGGTTTAAATCCAGCAACAAACTTGGGGAAAACTTCTATGTCAGACAAGATGGGACAAGATCGTATTTTTTTACTGAAGGTAAGATAATACTGTGGAGTGTTTTCTTTTCCGTGAATCTTCTGTTTCAGCTTTCTCCAGGGAACTGCTAAAATGCCCATGGAAGTTCTATTTTGTGTGGATGAACTGTTAAATTGTAGTTTATTTTTTTTTACCATCCCTTTTGGTAAGAAGCAGTTATTTAGACTGGCAGAACTTTGTAGAGCACTTTCTTATTTACAAGCTTGTTGTATGTGCTGTAATTATCCAAGAGCAGCAGTTTCTGAATTTGCCAAATTTGTTACCTAAGGAGAAAAGACTGAATTTCCTGATTTTATTACTGAAGGGGAAAAGACCTATGTTCAGTAGGAGAACTGATCATCTTCATGAAGGAAGTAAGCAGTTCTTTTGGCATCATTCTTTGTGCAGGGCTATTTCTGGTGAGCAGGATGAGGTTTTTGACTTCTAAAAGCAGAGTTGTGACTGCAGCGCTGACAGGCTCGTGCACAAATCCTGCTGAGATAGCACTGACAAGCTGTGGTCACTTTGTCTTCTAGAGTTTGTTTTTTAGTGAAGACAGTGCAAAAAACCATTTCCATGTGATGCAGTATTTAGATTTTGTTCACTGGTCATAATGGTTTAGGAGGAAGGGCAGTTATTGCAGCTTACTGTTGGAGAATTTGAAGCCCAGAGACATGGAGGAATTTGCTTAGACTCTCACAATGAATTGGGATTATAGCTTGGCTATAGCTTCTAACTCCCAGTTCCTCATGCTAAACTCATTACTCCCCCCTATCACTTGTAGGGCATTGTGTAGTAAGAGCTGTGAATTTATTTCTGTGGGGCTCTTTGTTCTTAGTCTAAAGCAAAATACAGCCGCTGAAGAGACCGATTTGGAGCCAAGTAAATGTTATTCATATTTTATGCCATAACATATTGCCTAATTGCCTCTGATATATAAAAACCATTAATCTTGTCTGAGCTCCCCCTATTCTTCATAGGACAATGATGAAATCTAAGATAATGCAGGCTGTGCTACAGTTTCATAGAAGCATTTCTAGAACTGTTATTTATTGAGTGATTTTTAGTTCTGTTTAAACAATTAGCTGTTACAAAGAGAATGGATGCTAAAGGGAACAAATAAGAGACTGACCTAGCTGTGGAATTTTAAGTCTCATTTCTATTGTGTTTTAGAATAGTTTCTGAATGAGAAGTTCCTTGCTAGTATGCATGGTTCCCTTGGGAAAAGAACTGAGGTAGGGACAAGGAAGAGGAAAGGAGAAAAGAGAGAATTTATTTTTTATTGCAAATGTCAGCAATTGTTTTTCCTTGGGCTGGTCTATGACTGTCTCACAGATCACTTCTACTCCCGTTTTTAATCATTATTATCTCATTCATTTCACAGATTTTCATATAAACATTGCTTAATGCTTGAGAATTCTTTTGTTACTGGAGACATGACTCCCATCATTTCCACAGAAGTTGCAACCCTTGCTATTTTTCATTTCTTTAGCACTACATTGGTACAAGTACACCAAGTAATAGCTGCATGGGGTGATTTGAATGATACTTACGTATAATATGTCTGGCCTCAAGATAACATGGGTCTTCTGCCATGGGAAAAAAAAAAATCCATTCTTCTACTGTTTGAAATAATATTAAATGTGTAGAGGAATGGATGGTTTTAGTTTTGTATTGTGAAACGTGTGCAACTTCCTTACAATAACATTTCAATAGGTCCACAATGGAGTGCTGTTTATTTATGTTTCACTGGTGTGGGTCCCCCATTTTACATCAAGACAGGATGTTTACAGCCATGGTGGGCTGGGGTTGATACAATCCTGCAGTGCCACCAAAGTGGGTGGTCTCATCTTCCTCAACACACCATCTCTTGTGGTGCTTCCTGTACCCACAGGATCCCTGTTTCATCAAGCTAATCCCCCTGAGCAGTGAAAAATGAAATGTCTTTGTTTTCCGTCAAGTAACACAAGTTTAGAGCAGCTTAAATTTACTGTGAAATTCCTGCCTAAGTGAATTGAGGTGCAGGAAAGGAAAAATGATGATTTTTAATTAACATGACAAGTCAATAGCATGAGCAGACCTTCCTGCTGCACACCTGTTTGTGAGGTGCTTTTGTTTTCCTTAAGGGAGATATGCCTTGAGTAAAATTTTTTGTTTATGGAAAATACTTTCATTTCAACTTAGTGGAGTCTTGGTATCACCATATTCTCTTTGCCATTTTGTCAGGTTTTCTGTTGAGCAATAGCATGTAACATAGGGTGTTATTCTTCTTCCCTGAGCAGAGGTACATCTGCACAGCTGGATTGCCTTTGAAATATTTATGGTAAGTGATGTATTCAGCTAGTGAAGGTCAGCTGCACAAAGGAAAATGCACTGGTGTCAGTCACAATGAGAATGACAAGGCTTAATAAAAATAAGAGATGTGGCAATTTTTGGAAATTCAACTGAGTAACTAGCTTAAGCCCCAGTTTTACAAGCTGTTTTGCTTAGGTTGATGTTTCTAAAGGAGAGCTTTATTGATTTTTATTCAGCAGTCTGCCCACATAGAACAGCTTGAAATCTGAAGGCCTGTGTGATTTTCACGCTGTAACACATAAGAACATATGCTTATATAAATGCTGTCTGGTGTTTTAAAAATAGCTTAAACATAATATTTCATGGGTGTTTTTTTGGGTTTTTTTTGGTTTTTTATTATTATTTTTTTTAATTCTCTTCCAGAATTCTTATCTCAGCTTTTCAAGGCTGAGGGATATGAGGAAGTGGTCAATGAATATGTGCAGCGAGAAACTGTGAATAGGAAAGAAGACTTGCGTGTTCCAAGGGTTTTCCTTCAAAGCAAATTTCAAAAGCCTTTCAGTGAGACGTAAGTTCTTGCTGATTAGCAACAGCATTGCCTGATTGAAATGGAAGCTAGCACATGAGCTGTGTGCCCATCTTTCTGGTGAACCAAAAGTAACGGCATCCAGTATCTCTGGTTGGTTTCCATCCTAGGATACAAAATATGAATGCTATTTCTAATTCAGTTTTAAGACTGTTTAGTAATGCAGGCAACCTGTTGAGCATCTGTATTCCTGCTTCTAAAATAAAACCTGTGCAACATTGTTGGAGGATCAGGTAAAGCATGTAAATAAACTTCCATTTTTATTAAAAACTTTTTAAAATAAGTACCCCGTGTTTCCTGTCACTTGTGATTTTTGAGGCTTGTTAAAGTTAAAATATTTCATTTACTTTCAGTACTTGTTCTGAGGACTTCTGAGTGTACTTTCTCAGATACAGTGAGCAGTATGGTGTAAGTATACTGCCTTAATATTTTAATAATGGTATCTTTTTAATATGCTTGGCATTTAGATGTGTAAACAAACATTTAAGTAAGATCCTAATTTATCTGATTTCATGCTTGAAGAAACATTTTAGTGGATCAAGTTGTATTTATCCCTAATTAATTTAAGATGTTCTTCATTTAATGTGCAGAAATAGCTGAAGTTTTGCAAGTCAGTTTCCTGTTTGAAACTGAAATCAGGAAGTTGGGAGTACTTTCTTTGATATGAAGTGTAGTCAGCTGCTTCTTTCCTGGGCAGAGGTCTTAATTCCTTTCCATCACTCTCAGGAAAGTTGTGTTGCTCTTTGCTGTTCTTGCCACTAAAAGCCACAGTACTTTGCTGCTGCAGACGTAACTGCTTGAAGGAACTTCATCCTTTCCTTACTACTCTTTGCAGTGTGGTACTTTGCACTGCAGGACCTTTTCTGTGTTCTTGGATGATGTAGTTTCAAACTCATGCCTGGGTCTTTAACCTGCATTTTGAACAGCTGGACTGCAGCAGAGGAGGCCCAGAAGTATCCGGTGAGTTGTGCAATGGCCTGTGCTGATCCTGTGTAATGTACACAGTTTGCAACAGGGGAAGTTCCAGTGAAATACTAAGAGGAGATCAAATACTGGGGCAGGGCCCAGAGAAGTCGTGGAGCCTTCATTCTTGGGAACACTTGGAATAAGACTGGCCACACTGAGCGTCTTGTGTCTTTGAGAGTGGCCCTGTTCTGAGTAGGGATTTCATCTCTGGCTGTATATATGAGTATGTGATTGCTTGACTCAAGCTGTCATTCCACTGGATTTGTGTGTTGTTAGATGACCCAGTCAATACACATCTGATGTGGACCAGAGGTGACTTTTTCCTTCTGTTCATGACATAAGATATGGTAATGATTTTTTTTCCCCCAGGCCATAACACTTGGGTGTATGTGCATGAAACAAAAGAAGTAATAATTTTTCAGCCTAAAGCTTAGTGTTACAAAGTTAACAGTCAAATTTTTTTAACAAATTTGAGCGGCCAAAGGTCTTACTGAGTTGATATGGTTAGAAATGAATTTGCAACAGATCGCAAATCTTTGGCCTCAGAGGAAAAAATGCTTAAATCACTCACAATTCTCCTAATGACTCTTTGAGGAGGGTTATTACATGTCGTCTCCTTTTTTTATGGAGAGTATTATCCCAGAGATTTACGCATTGCTGGCCCCTGCTGTGCAACCCATTAGCTCTTTCTGCCATGCTAGTAATAAATATCTAGTAACACTTACAGTAAATGAAAAGCTATGCTAAAAAGGGATATAACAATGACAGCACTGTTCTAATCTGAGCTATCATTATTTGGTGGCTTTTGTCAGCACATGTTCATCTCTAGCACAGCAGTTTTGCAATGACATGTAGTCTGTGCTCTATTGATATTTAGTGGTGTTTGCAGCCTGTAACTCCAAGTGCCTTTCAGGACTGGAGGCTTGGTCCTTTTGGAGTATACAGCACATAAATGAGACTGAAGGAATGCCTCATCATGGTGCTGTGTGCTTGTCATCAGATGCAAAGGCAAGTGCAATGAAGTGTTTGTCCCCAAAAGGAAATGAGATGTAGGCAAGAATCAAAAATATTAATCAGAAGACCTGAGTCAGCCCAATAGACTTAGCTGGAGACAGCCACTAAGTTTCTTTTTACACTGAACTATTGCCAGAACAATAATACATGTTTTTGAGTGTATTTCTTCAGTATTTCCATTCACAGTTTTTTTGTGTAGCAGCATGTTAAATGGAGAGCGCTATTTCTAACTTTTTTATTATATCTCATTCAGTCTCATTTCCAGTCAGACCTGCAAAATAAAGTAGCATGCACTAATGCCCCTGCCAGAAAGATCTTTAGTTGACATAAAGCAGATGTTATTTTGAGATGAATGGCCAGAAAGGTTAATTTGGTTTCTATGACTCTGCTTCTGTGGACTTTAAATCATGGCAATTTTTTTCTAACTGTGGTAAAGTTTGAGGAAGTTGAGTCAGCTTTAAGAAATCCTTGCCTCATCATACTGTGAGACACAGTAACTGATGGGGTGCATGTGGTTGCTGTAGTGCTTGAGTAAAGTGGATTCACTCTCCCCAACTCTTCTGCCTTCCCGAACTCAAGTAAGCTCACCAGCAGCACATGCCAAGGACACCTGGACCTTGTATCCTTACTTGAACGGACTGCAGTGATAGGACAAGGAGTTCCTGGTTCAGACTGAAAGAGGGGCAATTTAGGTTAGATACATGGAAGAAATTCTTTACTGTGAGGGTGGAAAAGCACCAGAACAGGTTGCCCAGAGAAGCTGGGGATGCTCCATCCCTGGCACTGTTCAAGGCTAGGCTGGATGGGGCTCTGAGCAACCATGGCAGAGGGATTGGAATTAGATGATGTTTAAGGTCCTTTCCAACCCAAACTGTTCCGTGTAGAACTCTCCTTGGGGAGATATCAGAGATAATGGTGTTAAAATGACTTGAAAAAAGCATATATGCACTGAATTGTGCTCACCTTGTACAACAAGGTACTATGCCATGATTGTAATAGATGTCCTGATTGTTCTTTGATTCAAGTTGTCTGCAATCAATGACTCAGTTGTCTGTAGAAGACCTTCTTTTTGCTCCCCTTAAGATGAACTAGCTGCTCTATTTGGCAAGCTTAAGTATTAGGTTCTTTTAGGCCAACGCCCTGCTCTGAGCAATATTTAGGATAGAAGCAAATGATTGTTGAAGTAATGGGACTGAGAAAGGCCATTTTTATTTTTTTTAATGATTTGGTGCCCTGTGCTTACATTCTCTGATGCTTAATAAAGTATGAACTTGGATTAAGGCTTTTCCTGAAGTCAGGGAATCCTAAATGGCCCTGTTCAGTGTGGGATTCTCTGATGTCTCCTCCTGGAATTGGACAGCATGTATTAAGGAATGATGTTAATGAGCAGTGCTTCAGTGAGGACATGGATAAGGTCTGACTGTCATCTATTTTCATGAAATTTGCAGAAATATGAAGTCTTTGCGTTATCTGACATTGTGTGTCCTTTCTGTCAAAGGTTGGTTGATGTTGTCTGATGTCTGACAACAAGCATTGACTAGACAGAAATCCACACAGGTATTGTGTCTGTACTATATGGATGGGTGAGCTTTCTTTCCTTAGAAATACACACTACTGAGAAAAAAAGCATTTGAACTTTAAGGTGATGGTATCACAGCAGGTTTTATGTGGTTCATTTGATAGCTAGAAAGCTATTTCAGGTGCATCTTTCAAGTACCTGAAAGCTCCTTGGGTTCCAAAGGCAGAATTTTTAAGTAATAATTATAATACTAGAGCAATGGTTGATTGTGCATCAGTTCTATGAAGCCAAGTGCTATAAAAGTGAAACTTCAGCAGCTGTAAGCATCAGCAGTCAACTGTAGAACACACAGCCTTGATCTCCTAGGAGAAAACTGGTATATGGAATCGAAAAAGGTCATTTATATGCTCATCTGTTATAATTTTTTTGCTTGATCTGTTGAACAGTTCATACATCTGAATATATTGAGAGATGCAAATTACAAATTAGGAAGTGCTTTCTGGGAGAGTTAGTTGAAAGATATAGACATATATATAGAGATTTTTTGAGAGGATATCAGTGTTGAGCATCAGTGTGTGAAGGAAAAATGGTAAGATTATGATTAAGTTTCTGGGGAAAAAAAATCCTGAATTTCACAGGCTGGGAATTACATATAATTAAATAAGCTGTTCATCTAAAAAGTGAAATTTTGGAAATGAAAGCCTGCAGATTCCAAAATTAGACTGGTGTTTCAGGGAGGCAGGAAGGTGGCATCTGATTGTGTGTGATATTAGTAATACATGCAAGACTCTGTGGGAAGCAGAATTTTATATTGGAAAGATATTACTGAGGTACAACTAGTAAAAATAGATAATATTTTTAAAGAGTTTTACCTTACCATAATAGAGCTGTGATGAATTTTTCCCTGGTTATGATTATTATTAGGAAAGACTGCAAGCCATTTCAAACATTTGGGAGCAAACATTTGCTAGTTATGCATACTGCAAAAACATCTGACCCTTGGGTGCAGTAGGCTCAGGATATGAGTATGTTTGTGCTCTGTGTTTGCAATGTGAGTTCATTTATTAGAGCAAAGGCAGATGGTGTGCCTGCACTGTGGGGAGGCACACAGAGGCATTGCTTGCAAAGATAGAAGCTATTAGCCAGGTAAGATGTTCCATTAGAGAACCTTTTCCATTCCCACTTCCTCGGCTGATGGGCACCATTCACTATGTTTGCAGCAGGGTGCCGTGAAATTGGGGAAGACAAGGGCACAAGGAAAAGACTACATGATTCTTCCAAATGAGCAGTGATTTTGTGTATTTCTACTTAAATTATTCTGTTTGTGACCATTTGCCCTCTTTCCCAGCAAATTTTAGGTCTCACCCTTGGAAAATTTGGTTGCTTTTGAAGGTTTTTGCCAAAGACAGGCTTAACTTGCATGCTTGAAAAATATATGATGTGAAATATTTAGGAAAAGCCTGTTAGAAATAAAACTCAGAAGAGACAAGAACCCGCCTCAAAGTAAACTGAAATATTCAAGCTAATACAGAGCCAGAATGTATTTTAGAAATAGTGAAAAATCTTCCTCTTACAGATTTTCCTCTATACAAAATACTAACCTGCCCTTAGGCTTAAGAGTTCCTTTCCAAGCTACTTTCCAAGTTCCAGAACCCATAAACCTTTCAGGAAAAGAAAATACCACAAACAGACCTTACAGCATTAACCACATGCATCTCCTAAAGTAGGACAGTGGTGTTCTCAAAAGCCCACTGAAGAGGGGGTAAGCCTAGCAACTGAGGGCTTTAACCTCAATTCCATAATGCATAGTTTGTACTTCATTTTCACAGACTTTTTTAAGGGAGATCTTTGTCGGATTCAATCGCCAATAGTAGATCAGTAAAATAAAATGATTTTGCAGTTAAAACAGATCTTGAGATATATTAGTACTTCTGTAAGAAAAAAAGGTTACCTGTAAATGACTGATGAAGGAGCAAGACTGTTTTGTTAGCAGCAACATAGTTTGTTCATGTGCCATGCCAGCCTATTGTTTGGCAGGAAATTCAGTGTCAGGCAGTATTTTGTAGTATGGCAAAAAAAATTCAAAAAATTGCTACCCTTGTCTTAAAAAAAAAAAAAAAAAAAAAAAAAAAAAAAAAAAAAAGAAAAAAAAGAAGACCATCTTTCAAAAATTTCAAGAGAGGAGCTTGAATGTGCCTGGCAACTAAAACTGTAGCTGCAACAGTAGCATTATTCATATTTCAATACCAAACATAGCCAAAGATATGCAATGCCAAACTTTGCTCCAGTAACACTCAAATGGTTTTGCAGCATAGGTAGCAGTAGTGTAACTTTCTGTTAATGTGATGATAAGGTTTTTGTTTCATGTAGCCTTGTAGAGAGTTGTGAATATGTTACTGCTGATTGCATTCATAAATACGAGCAAAGTATGAGGCATAAATATAAGCAAAGTATGAGAAATTTTATTTTGTGCCTTGATTTGACAGTTCCTGGAGCCTTTTATATCACGCATCTTTACTTCAGCTAATTTTATATTGCTATTTATTTTATGGTGCATGTCTTAAATATTACAGGACACAGAAAGAAATATAAATTGTAGATTGTACACTAAGACACGAGAGTCTCAGAAAATGGGGTGAATGGAGCCCAAATGCCAAGTTTAACACGTGCCATCATCCAACCAGGATTCTATTGAACAAATCCCTTTACAAACGTTCACTACATGCTTGTTGTAGTGATGTCTGGCAACCCTTGAATGGGACAACATTTTTCTAGGTGCTGTGGACTCAAAAAGTAAGAGACAATCCCTGTCCTAAAAATCATAACCATTCAGTTATGCAAGATGGGTAAGAAGAGGAAGAAAGGACATCCCCCTTGTGGTAAGACACAGAGATTGATATTTTCCCTACTTCAAATTTAAGTTACTGTGACAATGGGACTGAAGAAATTATCTCCTATATCTTGGTTCAGTACCTAACTAACAAGATATTTTGATGCAGAGCAGATCCTTTATTAATGAGAGATACTGGCTCTGATGATGGAAAACCTGGTTCCTGAATGACTTGTCACTGCAATTTGGGTGATGAGTACCATTCTCAGCCCTGCTGTTGGTTTCCTGGGTGACTTCAAGCCTTTAATCTCACTTTCTGCCTTGTAGGGAAAAGGGAAGGATCCTGGAGTGAAAAACTGAAGAATCATAACATTGTTTAGGTCGCAAAAACCTCTTAAGATCATTCAGTCCAAATGTTAACCCAGCAGTGCCAAGTCCACCACTAAACCACTTCCTTAAGTGCCATATCTACAAGTCTCCAAAATACTGCTAGGTATGGTGAATCCACTACTTTCCTGAGGAGCCTGCTCTAGTGCTTGACAACCCTTTTGGTGAAGACATTTATTCCTCCTACCCTGGTTCAACTTGAGGCCAATTCCTCTTGTACTATCACTTTTTACTTGGGAGAAGGGTCTGATCTCCACCTGGCTACACCCTCCTTTCAGGCAGTGGTAGAGAGTGATAAGGTGTCTCCTGAACCACCTTTTCTCCAGGCTAAATACTCCCAGCTCTCCCAGCTGCTGCTCATAAAACTTATGCTCCAGACCCTTCACCAGGTTTGTTGTCCCTCTTTGGACAAACTCCAGCGCCTCAGTGTCTTTCTCAGAGGCCCAAAACCAGAGACAGGTTTTAAGGTGTGGCCTCACCAGTGCTGAGTACAGGGGAATGATCACTTGCCTAGTCCTACTGGCTCCACAGGCGTAGTGGGGCACTGACAATTTGCCCATGGATTATGGGATCTTCATTCTGCTCCCTGTCCCTGTCTTCCACTTCAGTGGGTACATGGAGACCAACTTAATGTTAAACATTGAAGCAAAGGCAGCATTAAGTATGTCAGCCCTTTCTTTATTCCTTTGTCACTGTGTTTCCTCCTGCATCCATTAAAGTATGGAGATTCTCTTTAGTTCTTCTTTTGTTGCTAATGTATTTATAGGAACATTTTGATTGTCTTTTTCAGTAGTGTGCGGAAAAAGTTCTCCTTGGGCTTTGACCCTTCTGGTTTTCTCCCTGTATAACTTCAAGATAGCCTTGTTGTCTGCCTGAGAGGCTTGCCCCTTCTTCCAAAGCTCCTTTTTTTTCTCCCTTGAGATTCAGCCAAAGCTGTCCAGCCAGGCTTCTCTTCCACTCCAGCTTTTCTTTAGGCATGTGGGGACAGCCTGCACCTTTATGATTTCCTTCTTGAAGCATGTCCAACCTCCCTGGATTTCTTTGCCCTTCAGGACTGCTTCCCAAGGGACTCTATCAACAGTCTCCTAAACAGGCTAAAGTCTACCCTCTGGAAATCCAAGTTAGTCATTCTGCTGATCCCCATCCCTCTCTGAGAATAGAAAACTATCTTTTTTTTTGGTGATCACTGTACCTAAAATGGACTCCAACCATCGTTATCACCCATCCCTCTTTCTCTGTTCACAAACAACAGGTCCAGTGCCTTCCTTAGTTGGCTCCCTCACCAGCTGTGTCAGGAAGTTACCTTCCACACACTCCATGAACCTCCTACACTGCTTCCTGTCTGCTGTGTTGTCTTTCCAGCAGACATCTGGTAAGTTGAAGTCCCCCGCAAGAAATGATTCATAAGAAATCAAGAGCTACATTTGATATGAGTTCTTATTTTCCTACTGCTATAAACATCAAGTCTTAAAAGGGTAGGAGATGAAGAGTTAACCACAACCTTGAAAAGGAGAGGGCTGGGTACAAGGACAAAACTGGAAGTACTTTCCCAAATTAGAAATTTGGGCATAGTAAAAGGTTCCTTCTGTCGAAGTTGAGGGGAATATTCATCTGACTTCCTTGAGAGCTGCTTGCACATTTAGGATGGCAAAGGGGCTTGCACTTTAGGATGGGAGATCTAATGCACCCCTCTCCTTGCTGACCCTTGATGTTGGCAAAAGAGGAACCACTGATACAGGCAAACTTGATCAAAAAATCTGATGAAGTAGATACTCAAAATCCATGGGATGTAGTGGGAGTGTAGGAGAGGTGGGCAAGGAGGAGAAAAGTGTATCGAAGTGTCTTAAGTAATAAAAATATTTTTAGTTTTAGTGGCACAGTCTCAGTTACAATTGCATGGTACCAGATGCAGACTTTGTAATAAAAATTGTTAGTATGTTATGAGAAGTGTCAGTGCTGCTTTTCGCCTGATCTCTCCTGTCTTTCCTATCTGTTCCTGGTCAGAACACTACAAATCCCACTCTTGTGGGGCCCATCAGGAAGTTAGAGGGTTGATTATCCCTGTGTTCGTGTTGTTTGAAATGCAGTGAAAAAGGAATAGCTTCTTTTACCATCACCCGTAATGTAAATATATTTATCTTCTGTCTAGATTCAGTTTTGTCAAGCTCTTGTCTGGCCTGATTGGAGGCTTAGTCTCGTGTTTTATCCCTAAATATAGGGATCTTATCATGAAGTTACTAGTGCAAAATCTGGGGTTCTTTTAACTCTGCTGCATAAGTAGTAGTTCGGTAGAAAGGATGAAGGAAGGGTGTTTGGGACTTTGTTCACAAGGTGGCACTAGCCACTAACTAGTGCCACCTTCCTTTTAGTCCCAGCACCAATTGTCTAAATCTTTTACAGGGTGGTAGGAAGAACTGGTAATGATTAACTATAGACCAGACAACTAAGACTGTTTTCTTACATCCTGTCAAGTCCTCTTTTTGTCTACTTAAATAGCACTTGGATATCAAAGAAAGAAATTTTTTTTTCTTTTTTTTTCTTTTTTTTCTTTTTTTGAGTAAACACAGGCAACTGCATTCAGAGATACCTGTTATGTAGGGGAGGGTTCTTAGCACAATGTGAGGGAGAGTAAGGTGAAATACCATTACTGTTAATGGCAGCTGGGATTCTAATTGTTTCTACCCATGATGCAATAATTAGTTGCATTGACAACTTGCTGTTTGTTTCTGTTTCATCGATGTCCCACTATATTGATACCTTAGAAACTGCAGTGCTTTATGCAAATTTCCAAATGCAGTGCCTTAATACAATATTTTTTTAATTCCACAAAAACATTAGACAAATCTCTGTTTATATTAACTGCTCCCATCTTTTTCCCACTTCTTTTGTTTTATAGACAAGCTGCTTTCCAGTTGAGCAGCCATTCAAGCAGAAATGCATAGGATGCACATGACCAGAGAGGCAGTATCTCTCTCATTAATTACTGTGTGAAGTCAGCTGCAGTTTAGTTTGCCATTTTACAGTTTCTCCTACTTGAGTAATCCCCATTTTGTCTCTGGCAAGCCCTCATTTCAAGGGAGAAAGGAAGAATAGAAAAAAATTACATTTACATATTGCTGGCTTTATATCTCACTTTAGGCATGGTATGCTCAGTATAATCCATTACTGCTAATAAGCTACATGCAAAATTGCCTCAACTGCGTTTTATGCAACAGTAATTCTTTTGGATATTAAATATTTGAATTAGTGTAAATGCTAATTAGCTGCCAGTGCAGAAACTGATTTGTAAGAACATAGCTCCTCTCTTTGCCTTTCTTACACCTTCCCTTCTCTTTATTTAGAGCTGGCTTCTTCTTGCCTTTTGCACGAGTGAGTGGGATCTGCCAACCCCAAAATAAGTGACTTCATGGAGAGGCTTCTATGAAAGAAATTTATCACCAAGCAAAGTGCAGAGGCTGTATCCAAATGGCTCTTTCCCAGCAACTGGATGATAGACAGAAACAGAACAGACTGAGCTGCTTTTTCCTCTTCCCAAGACAGTGGTGAGTGGCACTAGCCGGTACGTTTAGCTCAGGAGAAGTGTCACAAGGGACTGGCTTCCCACAGGCAGCCTCTTCAGGCACAGTTCTTTCCTGGCCCCTCTCCAAGCACTATGCCCATCTACAAATGCATTTGGTGGGCTTTTGTGCTCAGAGCCATCTTACTTGTTATCAAGGGCCTGATCTAACAAAATGCTGAGTTGTGCCATCAGTTTCTACTGACCTTCATGGAGGGGCCACACCATACCACAGATTTGGGCCTTGAGACATTTCAAGGAAATATTACTTTGATTGGGAATGACAGTAGGAGTTAACAAGTGAGTATTAATACTGTGGTATTGTGTACAGCCTCGCAGTAGAGAAACTGGTTAAAAAGTATTCAGGCAGCAATCAAGCTCACATAACCACACACGTTACCAGGCTGGCTTGGCAGAGAGGCAGAAGGCTCCCAGCCCCAGATCAATTTCCAGCAAGCGTTTATTGCAGTGTGCTGAAGGTGAATCCAGAGGCAAAAAGAGTGAACATGTAGTTTTTCTTAGTTATATAGGGTCTCAGGTTCGTGGGTGGTACAAGGGGCAGGGCGGGGGGCAAGTGACCATAGGGAAGAGAGGAACAGGACACCAAACCCCATAGCCAATGGGGAGACAGGGAAAGGGGATGCCATGAGGTGGGTGATGGACTTGTGAAACCCGGGGAGAAGATTGCACAATGTCTGCAAGGATCCATGGAGGTGAAGCCTTTTTTTACATCTGAGGTATCTTTAATCTTCACTTTTCCAGGGAAGGGCAGTTGGAAATTCCTTTTATGGCACAAGGGTCTCCACAGTATTGGACTCCTGGCAAATTATGTTATTCTCCCTTCCCTTTCCACCAAACTTGTCCTGACTTCCACCATGAATCTGGCCTACCGCTTCCTCTCTAAATACCCAGTGACCAAAAAGAAAATGTGTCATTGTCATGTCAAACATTCATTTGTCTGTACAGGCTGAGAGAGCAGCAGGCCCAGAGAGAGCAGCAGCTCAGAGCGTACTGGTGTATTTGGGCCGGACAAGAAGTATTCCTTCCCTGGTTAACACAGGTTGATGGGGTGTCACAGCTGTGGGACTGTGAGGTTTCCCTAGTTATGCCAGGATTCTGTTCAGCCTTGACATCTTTTTCCACTAGACACTGAAACAGAAGTGGAGCAGGGGTGTTGCAGGTAACCTGTGGTGTTTCTCTTGGCAGGTTGGTCTGTGTCACTGCCTGTGGACTTGACGAGGCATGGCCAGCTCACGGGAGGAGGATGATACTGGATGTTTGCATCCTACAGTGCTGGCACCAAGGTGTTCAGAGCCAACAACTGTACAGCCTGCAAGGGAGATACCAAAACTGGTATCTGCACTTTGTTCAACAGGTTAGATGATCCTGGCTCACATTACTGAGGCTGCATCCAATACAAAGCTAGCGACAACACTAAAACCCCAGCCTTCCTGCTCCCCACCCCTCCAGTGCTCTTTGGCAGCAGGCAGGGCAGTAGAAGAATCACTGGGACAATTTGCATCCAGGATGTGCAGTCCTTTCCTAGGCTCCCAGTCCCACAGCCTCTTCCTTTCTGCCACGTTCTCAGCGTGAAACTGGAAACAAAGGGCATGTGGAGGCCTGCAGCGTTGCTGCTCCCTCCTGTCCTCACAGCAGGTGAAGGGAAGCGCGACTGCTCCGTGTCGGAACTAATCGCTGGTCACAGCTGCCTCTGAGGCTCTGCTGGATTGTTGTACCCTGGAGAAACCGTGGCACGAGCAGTTGGAATGGGATGCTGTGCTATGTGCAGGCTCACATTGTGCCAGGCTAAGCAATTAGGGCTCGTCCACTGAATAAAGCAAAGTGTGACCAGGCTTCTTGGCACTGGGTGACTATTGCATGGCAGATGGTACGCGGGGTATAATGGACTAAGAAAATATTCTGAGTGGGGAAAATGTCACTGCTAAAAATGGCACCACAGCTGACATTGCTCTGGAAAAGCAGAGGCCAACTGAAAAAGCCTTTTATGCAGGCAGTGGGTACCAGCAAAAGATGAAGACAGTCATAAGACTTTTTCTTTCCTCCCATTCTGAATCAGTCAATATGTCTCAGACTTTTGAATTGTGACCAAGTAAAGATAAGAAGTGAAGAGTGCATTTTCTTGTTCTGTTTTTAATACGTGAATACAAATTGAAAATGCAAACTGAGACACCAGCTTTTTCCATTGAGGGAGTTAACATGGTCCCTGATGAATTGCCGTGCACTCAGTAGGGTCTGAGACAGAGCCATCAGAGAGCATTATTACTAGACAACACAAAACTGACCAGTTATATGGATCAATTAAAATTTTCAAGGCAAAGGGAAACCCCCATGCTGGTTTAGGAAATTTAAGAATGTTGAACAACTGTGCAGTACTAGAGGAGGTACTAGAAAATGAAATCTAAAAACTACAAGTAATGCAGAAAGGCATGCCAGCACTCAAAATGTGCTGATGTAGAGACTTTGGCAAACATTGTTAGGCAAGACAATGCAGCGTTTGAAAGAAGGACATAAAAACACCCACAGGTTGTATTATTTGCTAGTGGAATGCAAAGAGTATTGATTGGACTGGAGGATAGTGAGCTTCAGGAAGAAAGAAAAGGTGGATACTGCTTCAGCCAAAGCAAATCCCTCCTAAACCACATAATTGTGTTAGCAAAGTTAGCCAGTGAGTCACAAGCTGATACGAACTGCAAAGGTTGATAGGAACATCAACATAGACACAGTGCTGATATGACTGAAGAGAAACAGATAAAATCTACGTGATGGTGGTAAGAGATGGAAGTTGTGTGTGGGCTCTGTTAGTTTGCTGGATGCAGACATGGGTTGGATATTAATTGTTATGGGAAGCTGGGACTTACCTACTTGCTGACCTCTCCATGTGAATGTGCCATTAGAGAGGAAGGAGGCAAAAAAAAATAAAATAAAATAAGAAGAGTGTGTCAGCAGTATTTGTAACAGCACCAAACAGAGACAGCCCTGCTGTCCCATACCATTAGTGTAGCTCTCCTTGCCCTGAGGCAGAAGTCTGGGGAGAGACAGGCAAATTGATTACACTGTGAATCACAAAATCAATAAGGGAGTTAACAGCATAGATACCCATTTGCTTATTGTTCTGAGAGAAGGCAGAAATCCAGAATTATCCACTTCATATATGAATTCAAAGAAATTTAATAAGCATTTAGAAAGGAAGCATTTCTCTGTGACCTGGAAGAAAAATGCTTGAAGATTTCAAAATTTTTTTTTTTTAAGCTTGGAGCACCAGCAAAGTTCTGAAAGCCTAAAGAGAGTGCATACATGCATTTAAACCTTGTGCATTGCTTGGACACTGTTTGCTCAGATAAACTGTGGGACTCGGACCTGCAGCGTGGCCCCCAAATGACTGAATGTTGGGATAGGCTTGTTTGTGCACCATTTGCCCTTCTCTCTCTTGAAGTCCTTGTTTTCATTAAAAAAGACAATAGCTGTGCAGATAGGGAAAAAGCCAGAAGGGTCTCCATGGGTACTCCCTTGTATTATGGGGTAAACTCATCCTGATAGGCTTAAGATGCCACTTGGGATTTCTTGGCTCCTGAGAAATTTCACTGGACAATGCAAAGAACAGTATGGGGAGCAAATGTTTCTGCAGAGCAGTGCTTTGTCAGCCTGCTCACTGCCTGTGTCTTCTTCTCTCAGAGACAGTGGTGAGAAAGATATTCTACTAAGTGATGCAAGCTCTGGGTGGTCAGGCCTGTGCAGTATGCAGGTGCTGAGGAGCACTGGCTGTGCATGGTTGGGAAGGGAGCAGTGCTGCAGTTTTTGGGAGGTTCCTCTGCAGAGTCCCACGTTGCACAGGGGTACATGGTTGCAGCCAGCAGGCTGCACAAGGCATACCTCTGTGCCTGCTTGGCTCAGGGTGATTTCTGAACCAGGAAATCAAGCCAAACAAGTCATCTCCTATCCAGCCCTTTTCTCCTTTTTCCATAAGGTCCTTCTTTATTATCCTCCTACCCTTAAGTAAATTGACTTGCCTTGCTTTCTCCCTTCAGTGATGCAAGCTACCACTAACACTTTTTATCTGTATGAGATAAACATTTCCTTCCTTCTCTAGCTTATTGTCTTTGGACTGCAAATATTTGAGAGCAGGTTTGATTTCCTGTATGTTTACATGGTACTTAGAATGGCAGAATCCAAATTTGGGCTGAAACTATTAGGATTTAGTCACTCTCATTCTTATTTATCATTTATAAAAGATAAGTTCTGCTGGTAAATGCTCTGTAAAAAGCACTGCTTCCTCCACTGGCCTTGGTTCCTGCTGTGCCTCATTTGAGTTGAGGATGTGTTGGAGGAAATTGCTCTGCACACAACATGGAATAAATTGCACTTTATTATATCCTTATTCAACATCTCTATTTTATTTTTTCTTTTAATTTCTCACAAAAATGTAGAAAATTCACATTATTTTTTTCTTATTTGAGCTGTAAGAGCTTTCTCTGTCATATTCTACTGACTAGTGATTTCAAACAGTTTCACATCACTCTTCACATACAGTTCAGCTATGTCATCCAGCCTCTTCCCTTCAGCCATTTGCTCCCATCTCAGCAAGTTCTTAGTCTAAAAAAGATCCTAAGTTGCATTAATTGGTCTTAATGATAAGACCTGACATATAATGCTGCCTGGTTTGTGAGGCTGCACAGAAAGAGAGGAAACCTCATTCACTGTAAACTAATGTTCTAATTTCTTTTAGCCAAGTGGTGCTTACAGACATTTGTGCAAAGAAAGCACCTGTGCTCTGTAGATCCAGTCCCAGTGCTTATTTCCCAATTTTGGGTCATGCTCCCTTTAGAAAGTAGTTGTGAGAGGAAGAACTGCCCAGCTGAGGAGAAGAAGTGAGAGATTTAAGGAGAGAATAATTATGTTTGAATTAGTCTATGACATGTATAAGAAAAAAACACAGAGGCTGGTGGGCTTCTACTTTGGTTCCATTCTACTTTGGAATCTTTAACCAGCAGGGAAGCACAGGTAGAGTAAATAATTGTCTAGAGGGCTGATTTGGTTGACAGTCCTTATTATGAAATGAACACAAAGGTCAACAGTGATGCAGGACAATGTAAGTGCTCTTGCTATCTGTTCTCCGAACAGTTTGCTTTGTTCCTTAGAATTACCTGGACAGTACAGGATTTTCATAAAGCTGGCTAGGAAATGCATGGTAGTGTCTTAAACACCATCTGTTTGGAGAAACATAAACGGCAGGTCCCATCCTCAGTTTCTTGAGGCAGAGAAGGATTAAGTAGTAGGGAGTGATGGACAGGCTCACTAGTGGATTTGTATCGCTGAGTTTAGATACTGAGACTAGATAGGGCTAAATGGCTGGAAGGACATAGACAAGGAAGAAAATGCTGAGTTAAGCAGCTCTGGATGTATTTTGGCCACTCTTGCAGTCTGTTTAGGATATGAAAAGAGAACCAGAGGGAGGTAGGCTCTGGTTTTCCTTGAGGCTGGAGTTTCTTGGCTGTGTTTGCTTGCTTTCAGCTCTGTTCTGTTTGCTCTCAGGTAGTGGGTAGCCTGGGTGCAAGATTTGGCTGAGAGCTTCAGGCATTCAGAGATGACTCCCTTCTCCTTGTTTTTCCCATGCATCTCTATCTGACTCGAGGCTCTTGATATAACATACCATACAGTAGTGTGAGGCTCAAGCTCCTATTCACTATAAATAGTAAGGATTGCTCACTTGGCAGGACTTGGCTTTAGCTCTCAGAAAACTTTCATTTTCTTGCTTTGAGTTCCTCAAATCCCTACAAAAAAAGTTGCTCAGCTGGCATTAAAGTAGGGAACACATGCAGTAGAAGAAAGACAAAACCACAATTTGAACACCAGTAGAAGAGAAAGTAAGCAAGGCGTGTGGAAATAAGGCTTTGTGTGCAATGTCAACTCTCTATGTTGTCTTCCCAATATGCAGTCCACGTTCATTGTTTTGTTTTTCTTCTTAGAGCCCTGGTTCAGGCTGTTGTATTACAGACTCAGTTCTCATTACCAGAAATACAACCTCAGTTCCCAATCCTCTGAGCTGCAGAGCTTCAAACAATGGCATGATAGCAAGACCCTCGAATGGAGAGTCTGCTGTGAATCTATTTTAAGCCATTTTGGGAGGAGGAGAAGGGTTTGACAGGAGGAGGATATTTGGTTATATTATGCAGAAACTGCAAAATTCTCTTTCTTCTCTTCCCCCACTTACAGTTCTTGTAGATGAAGAGGTGGGAATTGTACCAGATTACCTGGAGTTCATGTGGGAAACCTATCTAGGATTTCTTGATTTAAAAACTGCTGGACTTTTTGTATTATGACAGAAATACTTTAAAAAACTCTGTTGTGTTTAATGTGCTTGTAATTTTTAAAGATGTCCTAGATATAATATATAGTAGATAAAATAGATAGAAAATACATTTGGGATACTGCAGACAAGAATGCATGCATGTAATGGCTGTTAGGATTTGTAGGATAGGAATCTAAGTCAATAGGTGTGTTAGGAGAGAGGTCTGCTCATTTGAGAAACCCCACAGAACTACAGACTCAAAAGCAAAAAAGATAAAAGCAACTGTCTTTTGAACTTCTCAAATATTTTTTTATTGCTTGTACATCTGTGTGAAAGATAGCTGTGAGACCATTTTAATGCATCTTTTGGAAGGAAGGTCAGTTTTAAACCTGAAGTTTTCTTGCTTGCATTTATTTTTCCCCTCCAAGGCATACAGGTGTTCCTTTGCTGTCTCTGTACCTGCTCATATTGCAATCTTCCATGGCAGTGCTTGGGGTGGTGGCAGCAGCAGCCTGGCTGTGGGTCAGGCTGTGGCAAGCACACAACAGGTACCTGGCAGATACCAGGCACCATTTGTTCTCCACCTCTGCTTTGAAACAGGCAGTGGCATGGCTCTAGCCAGCATCCCTTCAGTCGGACCATGTGGATTTGTAAAAATAGCAATTTAAAGTGCCTGGCTGAAAATGATAATTTAGTAGAGAAGTATTTCAGTGGTTTTACTGCATTATGCCAATGTAAAGAATTCTGGCAGTTCTAATAATAACCTTTCTTTACATAGCTTAACAAAACCCTCTAGTCTTTCTTTTCTCCTTTTTTTTTTTTTTTCCCCAGGCAGTTCCTAGTTGTAAACTATGTAATGCAGCTTTCAAGAGTAACTGTTTATATTTTTCTACTGACTAGAAGAATCAATGTTCTTTATTGTGAGACCAGACTTTAAATATGTGACTCCTGAAAGGTTAAAGTTTATTTCTTACATGAATAAGTGAATTCAGATCAAGAGTCCAAATTTCAGAGTTTTCATTATCCTAAGTTTTAAAGATCAGGATTGTGGAGAAGTAGGAGGATATGAAGTAACAACATTTCAGAGGAGACTTTTGAACTCTGAATTTAGCATTCATTGCCACTGTCCAAATTACTAAATTTTTTCTTATTTTGAACCATTTATTTATTTATTTAGTAGTTGAATTATCATAACATTAGGAAACACATTAGTCACACATCTGTTATCAGAGTGGTTCTATCAAAGTCTGATTACAGTAATTTTTAAAATCAGAGCCTGTAAGTGAAGTCTGTAGTATCTGTTTTCATCTAGATAAAAAGCAACACTCTTTTTTGAAGAGAAATTGATCTGACTGCACACTTGGATACCAATTAGGAAGAAATTCTCACTGCAAAAGCACAAGAAAGGGTGGGTGGAAGGTTGTACATCTCTTTAAAAAGAAACTGTAATGATACCCTTTTTTACAGTCATGTTAAATTTGCCATTTGAATC
Organism: Sylvia atricapilla; assembly: GCF_009819655.1. Taxonomy (NCBI): domain Eukaryota; kingdom Metazoa; phylum Chordata; class Aves; order Passeriformes; family Sylviidae; genus Sylvia; species Sylvia atricapilla. The sequence goes on from NC_089140.1 coordinate 42,817,093, forward strand.
AGAGAATATCTGAAGGGAGATGTCAGAACACAGGCTTTTGGGTGTGGGAAAGGTGCACCAGAAAACAAGCCATAATTGATGAAAGGGTGCTGTGCTGTGCTCGAATACTGAGATACTGTTAAATGTTAATGCAATGCATTTGTTACAGGTGAAGGTGTGATATGCAGAGGTTTTGTACCCATTAATGTATTTTTGGTAGAGAGCCTGTTTCCTTCTAAAACAGCTACAGCTACTGTAACCCTGTGTAAAAGGTATCATTAGCTTAAAAGGAACTTAGAATGATGCTGCTGCTTCCTCTATGAGTATAAAAGTCAGATCCATCTTGCCCATTCTGCATGAGACTTAGATATTTGAGTCTCAGGTGTGCTCTGCTGTGCTGCCTTCATCTCCAGCCTTGTGTGTGACTGCAGTGGAGGTCATAGTGTTACGGTGCAGCTGTGTTAGGTTTTGGAGCCAAGGGATCTCTTGCTAGAAGGTGGTTTGTCTGTCAGTAACTTCATACCATGGCCTTTCCTCCATCTTGCACTTAGGAGTCAACTTTGTGCCTTGCCATGTGATGCAACTGGTGAAGCCCTGTGTGCTTCAGCACAGATGAGAGAGGTGTCCATGGGCTCAGACAGACCAGCCTTAATGTGTGGGTGGCTTGGAAGCAGTCGTCCGTGGGCATACTCCTGTCCTTGGGGAAAAACAGGGGTATTCAAGCTAACTTTATCCTTTTTCACAAACAGGGGTTTTGTTGTTTTGGGTTTGTTGGGGTTTTTTTTGTCTGTACAAAGAGAGTTGTACTTCATTACATCATGATTATTGCATGTATGCAAGTCATGACTAAACCCCTTGCTTCTGTATCATAAAATTGTCCCTTGCTGCTGACAAGGCAATGGGCAAGTCTTCTTTGCCATAAGTGACCTGAAGCAGGTTGCTCTGCACCCTCACTCTCTGGGTCTCCTTCAGCTTCTGTTTCCCCAGCTCTGGCATGTTGGACTGGTTCTTCAGTTAGGAAAGAGGTACAGCTCCCTTGAACTCAGGAGAGCTTTACTAACCTGTGCAAATTGCAGATATAATCCATTATTGTTAGTGTTCCCAGATGGTGAAATGTGTCCAGATGCTGTTATTGTAGGCAGGGAAGAAGAAGCCATAGTTTTGTCCTTAATCTGTGTCTTTGTAATGCTATGGAGGGGGGAAAAGGTGAAGAAGGATCTTGTCTCCTCTCACTTCTGCTAGTATTTACTCATGGATGTAACAAGCTGTCATTTTCTAGTTTGTGTGAAAAGTGACACTTATTTCCCTTCCCCTCTTTGCAACCTTGCCAATGTATTTGCTGCATGCAGATATAGATTTGTGTTCATTTCCCTAGCAGATGTCACAGTGATTCAGTGCAAATCTGCTTGGAGACATGATGATAATTGAACTGTCCTCCAGGAAGGGGAGATGAATGCGGGGGTGTTTTCTGCTTCCGTTACAATAGTAGAGCTTTATATTTCAGATCCTCGCTTCAGAGCTTTAATTTTCCATTTTTCCCAAGCAGACTGGGTGAGATGTACTGACATTCAAGATGATGTTTGAAATGTGCCTTACCTAAACTGCTTAAGAACTGACTTTATATGCCATGCCATTGTGAAGTTACAGTTGTTTGATATTTAGATGCAAGAAAGCATCTATTAGTGGAATGTAAATACTACTGTTATTTAAAGTAAAGTTTAATTAAGTGCTGGCTCCTAATACTCAAAATTTACTGAGAACACTTATCCTTTTTTTCACTTTCGCATCCAATCTACACGTAAAAATAATTCACTGCCAAGGAAGCAGCTCAAGAATGTTTGGTGTTCTTGTTAGGACAACCCAGGGGCACCACTTCCCTCTTCAACGAGTACAAGTTGATTATATAGCTGCAGCAAAATAATACAGGAGCCAAATTAAGAAAGAGCAAAAAGCAGTAACTACCTGCTCACATTGTTGCTGCTATGCAATTGTTTGATAGCTGTATAATTGATGTGTGTGGCTGTGATATGCAATCTCCTGTTTGTGTGCATGTTTGGTGCCTGTATATTCTTCCAGGAGTTCCTGGCTGCCTGCTATTTTCTGTTGTTACGAGTAGATGTTTACATGCAGTGCATCTCCAGCTGGCTCTTGACCAAGCCTTCTCAGAGCTCTTGGAAATACCCCTCCTTTAATAAAGTTAATGTCAGTGGAGATTGCCATTTTCAACCGTTTTGATATCCTTGGCACAAAGGAAATGCTGTTTCCTCCCTCTGGAGGATTAGACAGCATTAAAGCTGCTCCATCTGTGAAAAATAACACACTGCTGGGTGGCTGTTTTTTCTCCCCTTTCCCCCATGAAAGAGTTACTGCTCCAAAGGGGTGCCTGCAAGAGGAGAGCTGTACTGCAGACTGCCTGACATCTGCTTTGTTCCTTTTGCTCTGTCTGCAGAATGCCTGCACCTGAAAATCAGTTTCATCTCCTGCTGTTTGGAGAGGGTGTTCCTGTGCTGGTATCCCACTGCTCATCCCGGCACTGTGCAACAGCAGTGGCAATACTGAGTCTGCCCCTGCTGTTATACTGGGGTGCCCTCCCACTCCTGTTTGCTGGGACTGGGGAGCAGTGTGGATACCAGACTGCATTCAAGCAGCTTTTGTCCTTGTGAGTCAGCATTTCGTTTGCATTATTGACAGGTTTCCCAATCTGCTTGGGAAATCCGACAGACACCTCCTGGGTCTGCAGGGTGTTGAGCACACCAAACCCTCTTGTGACCAAGGAGGCAGAACTCGCTCCTTTCTGGTAGGTTGGCTATTGAGAGATTGATACGCCAGACATCTTCTCAGCTTATTTTGCAATGTGTGTATCCTTCTCCAGACAAGGGCTGGATGATCCTCACACCCCCGTCAAACACAAATCCTTTCAACTGCTTTTGTCCACATTGATTTCCAAAGTCCATTTCCTGAAATGGTCCTGAAAGCAAATCACCTAGGCAGCTTTTCCTTTTCGAGACCTGAACACCTTTTTCACAAAAAATAGTGTGAAAAACTTAGAGAAATGAAGGTACCCTTTTTTCGGACATATTAAACCATATTTTGGACATATAAAAATCCCACTGTCCTACCGAGAATCTCCCCCAGGTATTCAGCATACCTACCACTTCCAGGGAATTCAGATATTTTGCATCACAGAAGATTTGTTTGTGTTTTGGTGGCTCGACAGAAGTGTGGGGGGTGCAGGGGTGTATGTGTGGCTTCTAGTGTGAACAGCTCACTTGAAAGGAGTTACCCTGTGGGAGGGTAGGAAATAAAAGGGTGGGAGGAAATTGGAGGAAAGGCTAAGGAGCTGAAAAGAAGGCTCAGGGGTCACATTTTAGATCAGAGGAACACAGTCCCCAGTGTGGAGTGATTTGTGTTCATCTGCATCTTAATAAAGGACAATCTGTCAGGCTCAACATGATCCTATTGGACAGGATTTTCCAAAGGTCTGAAGTGTGTTCCCTTATCTTTTCCTGCTGTTGTGGAACTTGCTCCTGAGATATGTAGTGGCTGTTACATCTAGGAAATACACGTGCAATTTGAGCTGGAAAAGTGCTGTTCTAATACAGTCACTGGAACTGAATAAAGGAATTGTCATCTTACCTTCTTGTGTCAACAGAACAAGGAAAACAAAAGAATGAATGCCCTTTTAGAAAAAAGGGAGTAGTTTTTTAATCCAGCTACCTGCACAAAGTGAATCCCACTCTGAAGGTCTAGAGGGCATCTAAAAAATATATAATTTCTGACTGCTGGAGGAGTTGCAGGGACTTTCAAAGTAAAATGTTTCATTTCTGTCCCTATGACCTCCTACTCACTGGGATTGCAAAACTGCCTTCATATTGGAGACTTCAGTGGAAAGGAATTTGCAGCTAGGGTTGAATATGTTTCCTGTGGCAGAAAAGACTGCTCTGCTGTGGGGAAGATGAACATATTCCAAATGGTACTACAAAAGTTTTTTCAGTCTCTGCAACAGATGAGCAAACCCAACACCAAAGTGGGAGGTGAAATGATGAAGCTGCATAATTTTGACAAATAGGGGTATTGAACCATAACTAATGGCAACTGCTACGTAACAGTTTATACATGAAGGAAGGGGAAAAGAGAAATGAAGGATAAAGACAAATTAAGGAAGGAAACAATGGGTTAAATGATACTTGCAGTGATAGAAAGAAGGAGAAGGTATTGAGACTGGGGAATAAACAAGGCTGAGCTGGATGGTGAGGCAGAAGTAGAGATGACAGACTTGAGGAGTGGGGAGTAGAGGTGAGATCTGCACTGCAATCCAAAGTGTTTATTAAGTTATAGGAGATGTGAGGTCAGGTACTCCTGTAGCATGGTTGTGCCAGGGAGGCTTCAAAACATGCCCTGTGTGACTGACTTTGGTTTCACAGCCTTGGTGCTGCTGCTGCAGGCTGCTCTTGGGCACCAAGATGGAAATGCAGTGTGCTCCTGCAGGTTATGGCATGGGAGAAGGCAGGAGAGGGATCACAGTTAATCACTACTTCTTCTCCTGACATATAAAGTTGGGTGCTAAAACAGACTCTGCTTCACTCCTACACACAATGTGCTCAATCATTCCATTTTTAATGTAACAGGAAGCACTGAAAAGTATGATGCTGCCAGGGCAGAAAATCTAGCTATTAATGCTGGAAGAGAGGGAAAAAAGGGGCTTTGTACACAGGAAGCATTTCACTTGTAAAAATCTAAGATGGATTTTTTAATTCACATATTTTAAAGGTTTGAATTTCCTATATACGTGGAAGAGCGCACTTGAAGTGTGGACACTTAGGATCTTGCAGACATCAAATTCAGATTTGTTAAACTGACAATTTTTTCTGTATCTAGATACTTCATAAGCTCATGTTTTCTGGCACAAGTTAAAATAGGCTATAACCAGCCTGGAAAGGAAACTAAAGAGGAGGGTATAAAAAACATTTCCTATTTCTCCTGTCATTGCTTATAGGCAGTCAAATGCGGTGAGGAAGCAAATAGACAGTGCAAAGGCCTTTCTTAATATCTTGCTAATGAGACTTGGCTGTGGAAGGGCCTGTCCCCATCTCTGGGCTTTCCAGCTGTCTCCCTCTTGGCTGCCAGTCTGCCTTCACAACTCAGAGGCAGGAGTTCCCCTTTGGTTGCCTATCCCTGTCTTTCTCTCTATATAGACCATGATTCTGCCTTTTCTCTTTGCACTTGAGCTGTTCATGATGATGATGAAATCCCAAATCTTCCTGTAGTTACCTGGTCTACTCAGCGCTGTTTGGAAGCTCATTTTGAACAAGTGTTTGTTTCCCTCATCCTCTGGGCCATGCTTTTACTTGAAATGTCCATGCTGTTTGACTCTATTATTCAATCAATTGGCACTTAAAAGAAACGGGATTTGTGCTGGAAACCAAAGGGAAAGGTTCTCTGGGTAGCTGATGCTTGAAGGAATGCTCTGAGATCTCCTACAGAAGCTTAAGGTTTTAATGTTGTGTGTTCAGCAGCTTCAAATAGGGTATGAGTGAATTTCCTGCCTGATAACAAGATTAGTAAGAAGCAAAGTCTGTGGTCGGAGAACCTTCATCAGTCACCTGGTTGCCTTTGCACAGAGCTGTGCTCCAGCCCGCACACACCAGGTACCTTTGCACCATAGGAGATGACTCACTGCAGGGAGTGGGTGTCACAAAGCATCTGTCAGGAGCGTTGCCTGGGACCAGGAGGCACATGGAGACCCTTTCCTGCTGAGCTGGAATGTGCCAAGTGCGTGGAGTAGCCATGCTAGTAAGGGAAGGGTTGTGGAAATTGCCAGCCTTAAGGAACCCTTCATGGCTCTCTCGCAAAAAGTGCACCAGACACATGAATACTCTGAACCAGACCCACAGGAACTTCACTACCTGGAGTTCCTTGTTTGTCCTTACATTTTCATAGGGACTTCTGCCTTCACCTGTCACTTTTGGTATCATGATCAGCATGGGCTGATGGCAAGAAACTTGCTAATGTTAATTTACCAGTGAGAAATCTACTGATACAGTTAAATAGCCATAAATATGGAACCGGTCTGAACATTAAGCACACTACTGAAAAAATGAGATGTGTTCTTGCACGTGGCTGATGTTATTTGAGAATCAGAGGTGGTTCTTTAAATAAATGCTTTAAATGTGGTTTGAATAGATGTCTAAGTATAAAGAATAAAAGATGAGGGTGGGTATTTTTGAACTGAATAGCAATGATGTATCCATACTGCTGCAAAGCCTTAGTGAATTGTCAGGCTGGGTAGAGGAGAATGGCACTTGCATCTCATTTTGGCTCTCACGAGCCAATACCTCTTGTCTAAGGCCTCATTTTGAGTACAGTCAAACACCTTTGCATTTGATCCTGCTGCCATTGAAGCTGATGTGAGGCTGCTTATCAGGGAAAGCAGATAGCAGGACTGGGAACCTAGGTGGATATGTTCAACTTAAAAGGGTGCAGGATGGGGTTTTTTCCCTGTTCAAGTATGAAGCACTGTAAAAGGGATCTTCCTTATCATTCATCAGCTGATCTGAGGAAGAGGCTCATGTTACTCTGTTATTTTTTAGATCTGCAAAAGCAGCACACTCTGCATTTTGGCCAGAGGAGTAGTAGGACTGCTGCAAGTGTAGTGTCATTGCATGGATGGATTTTCCAGTGGGAAATTCCACTACCAATAGCCTTGCCAAAAGACAGCTGGGAGGAGGATAAAATTTCCTGTGATGATGGTGGTTCTTTCCCAATGAAATAACAACGAGCAGGGAAATCCATCGAGCTGTTAGTCATGCATTTTTTACACTTATATATAGCATAGTGCATGTGAGTGTGTTTATGTCTGTGTATAAAAACTAAAAGAAACTATATTGCACTCACACTCTCTATATGAGGCATCATCAATTTCAGATACTAAGAAAACTAGCTCATGATATGATGGGAGATAAATGTATATGCAATGGAAAATGGCCCAACAGATAATTTTGCTAATAATATTTGTATTTAGTTTTTTATGGAAGATACTAAGATTAGTGTGGCTTGAAAATAGATTGTACCTCTTTAAAATGAGCCTCCTTTCTTTGTAGCCCTGTGAAGCCTGGAGGTTATTTTGAATTTTAAATAGTGCTTGTTAAAGGGAAGTGAAATCAAAGGGTATTTTGGAATGTAGCCTTTTCTTTAAATACATTCCTTGTAGGTGGGGAAATCTACAAGTTTTTTTGTACCACAGATGCTCAAGCTCCATTAATATGTCTTTGTGTGCAAGTTCATAAGGCGATACCATCTTACAAACTGGTGTAGGAGAGAGAATTGATTTTTAGTGCTTTCTAAAATGCAGAGCACAAACATGCCACAGCCATTGTGAGTGTGGAAGCGTGAAAATTTTCTTGAGAAATAAGCCAGAGGAAGTTTTGATTCCAACCACTTTGTGTTTAATACCCTGCATATGCCTCCAAGAAATTTAAAATCTTCAGTAAATTCTCTGCATATCTTCCATAGAAATTTTGTGCTTAGCCTCCTATAAAAGATTAAGTGATAGAGGCCCATATCTTCAAATGTACTATGATGGTGGGTGAGATCCCACTTAATGTTTAAAAAAGTTTCCAACATGTGCAGTCAGTTTCTGAAAACCAGGAAGGTATCCAGGATTTGAACACTGACAGAGCAATGTCTTCACTGCAGCTTGGAAGATAGAGATGGTGGCTCTGTGTTTAAATGAGACATTCCCTGAGTTAAACTAATTTTTGGTGTAACATTGCAAAAGTCAGTGTAGTAAACTGGTCTTCAGGGTTAATTCAGCTAAGAAGCTACCTGGTAGATTTCATGCTCATTAATGTATTTTGGGGACTGTGTTTCTTACTCCTTAGAATTGGATTGTTTATACTTCTGTGTTCGTTTGTTGGTAAATTACTTAAAACCAAATTGCAACAGCACTTCAACATTTGAAGCCAATTGGAAGCTAGCCTCCAGCACCATCATCAATGGAAGCAGAAGAATTTTTCAGAGCAGAACTGTTTCTCCATTCCCCTGGAGGAGAGAAGCAGTATTCTGTAAGTAAGGATCTGTCTCTTAGGCTGTTTTCTTCTTGAACATTTCCATGAGCTGAAATGTGTCTTCAGTAATCAAATGTGCATTCATTAGTCCTGAACTCTGCTTAGTTTGCTATCAATGTTCAAAAAGAGAAGATGCACGTTTATGAGAAAGGAAATGCAACTTTTGATTTGTATTTTAGGCTCTTGCCTCTAGTGCTGGGGCAGAAGCAAGCATGAGCAGAAATTTGAATGTAAGATGAGATTTGGAAGAAACCCAACTCTTCTTTAAAATCCATTCAGAATCTACCATTATCAAATATATGCAAAATTACGCTATCCATTGCCTTTGAATTTTATCCTTAAATTAACTATAGTCATTAGGATCTTTCCTCAGGCGATTCTTCACTGATGCATACTTCTTCCCAGCTTATTTTATTTAAAATGCAACTCCTAGTTCCCCAATGGCTATTCAGCAATGTAATACCGAATCTACAGACCATCATCTTCCAGAATGAGGAAGAGAATTCTTCTCTGCATTCCTTCCTCAAAGTACAGACATTTCAATCTTTCCCTTGCCAAATCTTTCCCTTGCCTGTACACTGATGATTTCTGTGGGACCAGATGATGCGGTTATGTAGCAGCTTCCCCAAAAAATAGAGCTGTAGCAGTCCTCTCAGCCAGAACATCACCCTTGTCTAGGGATTTCTGTGCTCCAGGGCAGGATGTTAATGATGAGGCTTGTACCCTAAATGCCTGTCATGCCACAAGACAGAGGTGTTGCCTGGTACACTTCAATTGATTGCTGAAGCAACTTGGATTGTGGCTTTTCCTGCACCAGAACCTCTCCTTGTGCTTTTTAGTTGAGCTGTACCCTCTTCAGCATAGCTCATATTAAGTTGCAGCCCAGCCTGACAGGTCTGGACTAATTCTCTGCTGTGGCCACTCTGGAATCCCATTAGTGAAAGAGCAAGCGGTTTCTTCCTGCCTTGACTTCAGAGTGCTTTGTTCAAATGTTGAATACTTGGGACTGGGGTTTTGAAATATTGATACAGGAGAAAGTACAGACTGTCTCAGTCAGGCCTGGTGCAAGCTCTGCTCAGACACTCTGGCGCACGCAGGGCCTGTGGGGGAAGCGAGAAGGTCAGCATGACTGGCCTTCTGGGCGTGGGGTGGGGCTGGGCAGCAGCCTGGCCTCTCACAGATTGTGTAGGAGGGATTTGCCGGGATGAGATCACTCATGATTTGGCAAAAGTAATACCCAAATGCCATCCATAGAATCATAGAATGGTTTGGGCTGGAAGGGACCTGAAAGATCATCTAGCTCCATCCCCCTGCCATGGGCAACAATGTCTTCATTAGACCAGGGTGCACAAAGCCCCATCCAACTTGCCCTTGAACACTGCCAGGGATGGGGCATCCGTAACTTCTCTCAGCAACCTGTGCCAGTGCCTCATCACCCTCACAGTAAAGGACTTCATCTGATATGCCATCCCAGGTGGGGTCTCACCAGAGGGGATCAGAGCGGGAGAATCACCTCCCTCGCCCTGCTGCTTGTGCTTCTCTCAATGCAGCCCAGGATGTGGTTGGCTTTCCAGGCTGCAGGCACACACATTCCTGAGCCATGTTGAGCTTCCTGTCAACCAGCACTCTCAAGTCCTTCTCTTCAGGGCTGCTCTCAGTATGTTCTCCACCCATCCTGCATTTGTGCTTGGGATGCCCCAACCCAGGTTTGGCAGCTTGCACTTGGCGTTGTTGAACTTCAAGACGTTGGCCCAGACTCACCTCTCACACCTGTCAAGGTCCCTGTAGGTGCTGTCCCTTTCCTCCACCCTGTCAATCACACCACACAGCTCCATGTCACCAACAGACCTGTGGAGAGTGTGCTCATGTGTGAGGCCTATGTGAAATGCAGGTTTGTTCCTCGGGTATTTCTCGGGTCCTACTGCCCTTTGCATGGGACAGCAGTTTCAGCAAAAACCATTCCATGGAGAAGAGAAGAAAATGAACATGTAAATAATAGCCTTGAGTCTTTTATCGATCTTTATGTGTACTGAATAGTCTCCCTTTCCCTGTTCTGTCAAATCATTTCCTTCAGGCCACTTTTCTGTTAATGCTCTAGTGATGTCTGCAGTAATGACAGATGTGTGTTCTTCACTGATTTTATTACATGTAGATCTTCCCAACATATCGATTTGATATAAAATGATCTCACAGGCCTCAGGACTCTATGAGAGATTTCAGATTAATGGGAAAAGGTGTATCCACGCCATCTCTTGCACAGTACTAAGCTCTGTGGGCAGCTCTCCCAACTTTCTAAATCCACTGTACAACTGAGGAGAGAGACAGCTTGCTCTGCCTTGATGGCAGCAGATTGGGGAGTTTGGCTGGAGGTTTTCAAGCTGCAACAATCACAGAGGGATTGTGAGAGTAATAATGGAAGAACAGGGTCCTTTGTGCAAACACGACAAATCCCTCTGGGAGAGCATGTGTGCACAGGAGCACTTCTGTACCCTGAGCAGTGGGCAGTGCTTTTTGTGACATTGCCATGGGTCAGCCTGTGTAGGTTTTGGAGGAACATGGCATAGCTGCAGTAAATCTTTTACATACTCTTGTTTTTTAGAAATCAGAGTGATAACATCAGGACTGGCCACATTAAGTCTTCCATGTGCAGCTTTGTGTTTTCTGTGCTGTTTTAGGATGATGGGAATGTTGAATATTTGACCACTACAGTCTTGGCATGAGCCACAGCACACTGGGGAAGAGAGAAACGCCAAGGCCCTGGGAACCTCTGGCTGTGTGTACACATTGGATTCCCTTAATGGACAGCAGTAAGAGTAAACATTTGGCTTTGGCTGATTTGGGTTTTGGTTTGTTTTTATTTTTTCCCCCCCTTTACATGATTTCTTCTCCTGTGAGCATTGAAGATGTTGCAAACAACCCATCTGCGTTTTTGCAACACCTCCTCTGTTCCTCGATAAATTTAGTTTGTTGGTGTCACTTTGCCTGTTTATACTATTTTGAAATGTTTATGTCACTCTCTTTCCATATTTTGGGTTTTTTCCCTCCGTCGCTTTATAGCATTTGGAAGAGCTTGAATGCTTTCTTTTGCCTCCCTTTTTACCTTAGTTACCTTAGCAATGTTAATTTTTATCTTCTTACTTTCTCTCCCTCTTATATTTATCTTATAAAGAGATATAAGATTTTTTTTTTCACCTGCAGTCCCACAAAGGAAGCTTCCTTCTCCACCACATCTAAACTTTCCATTTTTATTACCTTTTGAGGAATTTTCTAACAATAAATGGGGTTAAAATAATAGTGCTACTTTAAAAGTGGAAATATATTCCTCATCTGTTCAAAATGACTTGTTATCCACCCCTGTGATGAGGGAGACACTAATCTGAAGTGCTCGGCTAGACATGGGCCGTGCACATACATACTTCTTGTACGAAGCTCTTTTTTACTGACAACAAAAGGATGTCTTCAGTATGTCTTTTTCTGCTGCATGCAGTAGGTACAATAGCTGCCCACTTAGCTGCCACACACCAGAAATCTGGGTTTCATTCGAATTTTCAAGGTTGTTGAAAGTGCCTTTAGTATTTTTCTCTTCTCCCTTTCTCCCTACCCTTTTATGTTTCTTTCTTCTCCATAGGAATGTCAGGCTCCAGCAGAGCCTGAAAAAGAGGAAAGAAAAAAAGAAGGGGTGGGGGGGAATAAATTTAAAAAAAGCCAGCAAGGTGTCCTCAGCGTTTCCTTGCACCTGGATGTGCTCATCCTGTGTGCTCACGCAGTGCTGTTGGGGCGGGGACCAGGAATCAGCACGCCAGAAAAAACGGGGCGTGAGGGAGGGTAAAAAAAAAAAATTAAAAAAAAAATTAAAAAAGCGGGGGGAAAGAAAGGAAACCCCGCAATTTCGCGCTGTTTTCCTCCGTTCGCCGCGAAGGCACAAAGAGACGGGGGCGCTGCGCGGAGGGAGGGTTCCCCGGAGGCGGGGCCGGGCGGAGCGGGGCCGGGAGCGGGGCCGGGAGCGGCGGAGCGGGAGGCGCCGGCGGCAGCAGCAGCGGGAGCCGCCATGGAGCCGGCCGGCCGCCGGGGCCGCGCCGAGGAGCCGCCGCGCCCCGAGGACGAGGAGGTGGACCCCCGCATCCAGGTGAGGGGCGGCGGCCTTCTTTAAATTCCTTTTAATGGGTGCGTTATGGCTGTATGTGAGAATGGTTGCCGTTTATTTCATTGCTTTTGCTGCGTATGTGCATACATACATATATATATATACGTGCACAGACGCATACATACACACACGCGCATATATATATGTGTGTACATATATACACATATAAAAATTTTTAAATAAATATATATATATATATTATCCCCCCCCCCTTTTTTTTTTTTTTTTTTTTTTTTTTTTCTTTTTTTTTTTTTCTTCCCCGGAGCAGCCCCGGGTGTCTCGGCGCCCCCGGGGCGCCCCAGCCCTTTGTTACCCCGGGCATCGCTCCGCGCCGGGCTCTGTTCGGCATCCCTCCTTCTCCTCCTCCTGCTGAAATCCCCCCCTCCTCTTTTTAGTTTTGACCATGACAGCGTGACCTTGCTCGTGGAGCGGGGGCTGCTGCTCAGAAATTCATAAATGCGGGAAAACGTAGGTTAAAAAAAAAAAAAGGATTTAGTTATTTTTATCGTTGTTTTTTATTTCTTTTAAAAAGGAGCTTGAGCGGAATATGGTGCTTCCTCTCTGTGAATGCCTTCTGCAACGCTTTTTTTTCTTGCATGGTGTCTAAACAAAGCTTTTCTCCCCAAAAATCATGTCTCGACCAATAGCCTGGTACAAACTTCGGGCACGCTGTGGTCCCTGAAATGAGATGTATTTTTAGGTCTCTGCAGATTTATGGCTTTTGCCTCCAGCATTGCTGGGACTGTTTGTCATGAATGAATATAACATGTGTGTACATTGCTGAGAGGATCCTTGGCGTAGGTCCCTGCTCGCTGTAATTGTCATTCTTTTCCCCATCGTGAGCATTTCGTTTTCCAGGGCTGCGCAGAGCAATTGCAAAATTCTCAAAACATGGTTACACAGAGTGAGGCCCTCAGCCAGAATCTGGTACTGCCCTGATTTTAAGAGGCTGAGCCTGGTTGGTGTCTATTGATGTAATTTTGGCTTTAGATTCTTCAGCTTGCAACACGTTTCCACGTATACGATTTGTGAATTGTTAGCAGAACAATTGTTTTTGTTAAGTTTTCTGTTTGGTTTGGAAAACAGGCTACTGTGTCTGCTTCCGTGAGAGCCATCAGGTTTTGAGCCTTACAGTAAGAGACAATTAGGTAATTTTTGGATGAGTGTTCGTTTCAGACAGCATGGATAAGGAAAAAGGTATTTTCCAAATCCTAGGAGTAGGAAATGAAATCTGACCGCTGAGGATAAGAGAGCTAAACTGTTGTAATTAATTCCTTTCTGGTTGTAACCAGAGTCATTCTTGTAGTCTAGTGGGAAACTGCTCAAGTGACAATCAATTTACAACGTTCGGTTTGTACAGCAAAACATTTTCAAGGTGTATTGTGTTACACTGGTTGACAATTAACTAACGCTTAAATTGGAGAACACTCCTGTCAAAAATCTTACAATCTCACTTGAAGGAACATGTTGCTCAGATAAAGAAAGCTATCAGATCTCCTCCTGAGGCTTGCTTTTTCTGGTAAGAAAGTCAGTAAGAATGAGCTTTATTTTTACAGTAGCTCCATTCATGCCAGCACCACCTCTACTACATATTTATTCAAGGGATTTAACACCTTTGTTTCTGCTGTTAAGGGATCAAAATGTTGGCAGGAAGGCACATTGTGTAAACATAACTCTATGTCCCATTGACTGGTTGTGTTATGAAATGGTTTGCTAAAATCCAAAATAAAATGCCTCTCTTGCGGCAAGATGTGTTTCTTATCAGTTGTGTCCTTTCAGTGCGTTTCTCCTGTGAAAGCACAAACTTTATGCTAATAGGGTGGGTGTGTCTGTGTGCCCAGTACCTCGCTAAAATTGACTATATTGGCTAATGAGACAGAGCTTACTGTGGACCTTGTGTTTATTTGTAATAGTGAAGAAGAAGTAGCCAGAATTGGAAGTGTGTTGCCTTAACGTAAAACAATAGAGCTGCTCAGATTTTTTTTTTCTTTGAGTAGCAAAGTAAAAGACCAGTGGCAAAGTTAAGTTTAACATCTCAAGGTTTCCTCTTTTCACTAAATTCATTAGCCAAAGCCCTTGTGAGCTTTCAGTGGGGATGCTGAATGAGCCTTCTCAGACATGTTGTTTTCCCTGATTTCTTACTATGCATCTGACTTTCTTTCCTTCTAGGGGGAGCTAGAAAAACTGAATCAATCTACAGATGATATCAATCGCAGAGAGACGGAGCTGGAGGTATAGAATTTATCCTTGCATTTTCCTTTTGTGCATTTGGATTTTGTGAACAAAGGGGACAGTGTTTTTGAGTAGGCTGAATTTGTGCATCCTGAATGGTAATTTTGCAGCTGAGTCTGGTGATGATTTTTTTTAAAGGTATGAATTGACCTAACACATGAAAAGAAAGGGAAAAGGTAGAGGTATGCTGATAGTGTAAAAAACCTGTGTGGAGAACCTCCCACAACAATCACTGCCAGAACTTATTTTTAGGTTTTGACACTAAGCTTAGACAAGTTCTGTTTTTAAAAGTCACTGTTTTGTGTTTGTTGATTATAGACAGGGAAAGTTTATTTGGTTAAGGGTTTTTTGCCATACAGCTGTCTGCCAGGATCTTCTCTTTGGTGGCTGTTTGGGGTTTTTTTAGCTTGTTATCTTCGCCGGTTTTTGTCATCACTTCCTGGGCAAGGAAGGTGATGAAGGAAAGTTGGAATAAAAGACTTCCTGGTTATACAGAGAGGTTTTCATAGATGCTGGAAATTCTGATAGCAAGTCCTGAAGAAATTGTTTCTAAATCCCCAAATTTGAGCTTCATCTAATTGGTAGTTATTCTTGAAGGCTCAACATTATTGATCTAATAGTGAAGCAAAACAAACTGTCCTATCTGTGTGTCTAAATTTTCTTTTGTTTGCAAAACAAAGAAGATAAACTCAGTGGAATTAAAATATTAATATGGTGCTGAAGAAAAACTGGCATAAAGTATGACTTTACATCCCAAATAATTTTGATATCATTACACAGTTTTGAATACTGTATCAAAACATGCTGAGATTGCTGTGAGGAATGTGTACTTTACTGGTAAAGTAAATCTGTAGATTTCAGTCTGTACCTTTAAGATCTCAGTCTGGTTTGTTCGTTTGTTTTTAAACTTTTAAAAATTTATTAGTTTTTATTTTTTTCCTTGTGTGTGTCTTTTCATGAGATGTATACCTCAAGCATGGGATGGTTCTTGGTAGAATTTTAAAATACTGGAGCGTCCACTGAGAGCACTGTAAAGAAAATGGGCTTATGATCTTAGGAAACAAAGAGCCTTGCCTTTTTTCTTCACCCCACTTGTTTGCATTTTCTGTCATTTGTGGCATGTAGATCACAAATTTATTGGTAAATAAACTTAGTTAATTGCGGAACTATTTGCTATACGGTATTTTTGCTGTGAAAACTGTTCAGTGTCACTAGCATGATTGAAATTTTATGAGTGAACTTTAAAAATCAGTATTCTAGTCTGCAACAGTAGCAATTAAATGGACTTCAGGAATCTTTATATAGATATATTGAAAAAAAGATCATTATATGCATCTTTTCAGTCTCCTTATTTCATGCTGAGGTACTGAAATTGAAAGATGGTGTTATGGATAGTTGCCTGGATTTCATTAATTTTGTCATAACCTTGCACCGAGGACATATTATGAAGCAGATGGAATAGTAATAATAATGCAAAGGCATTCTCGTGAAATAAATCCCAGTGACTTTAAGATTTTGCTGCTTGATTAAAATTATTCATGTGATCAAGTATTTGTCGAGCCTGCAGATTTGTAGCTACTGTGTGTGTGACACGTGCTGAGCTGTAGAGGCTGAAAGGCTCCTGGAAATATAACTGTAAATTAAAAGAGCAGAATTTCCACATTAGCTTGGTCTTGCAGTGTTGCTTACTCAGCCTAGTAAATACCAGGTGTTAGATAGGTAGAAATGATACAATCATTCTCTGCCCTTTGCCATTAAGTGTTTACTGCAGATCTGTCTGTAGCACTTACTGTAAGCAGTGTTTGATGGAGTTAAGGTGGAATGCCACCAAGAGTATGCTTTCTTGAATGTTTCCTCTTTACTTTTCATCCAGAAATCTTACTGGATGATGCCAGTTTGTGATATCATGCAACTGCATAATTTTTAATCTGTAAAGATTTTCATTACGTTTGATCTGCTTAAATATTGAGGAAAAATGCAGTTGGATGATGTAAGCAAGGCTTAATTTATATACAGGTTGATAAATGCATTTTAAATAGACTTAAAACACATTTCTAGGAAAGGAAGAAAGAAGACTTCCACTACATCCAACCTGCTAACCTGCATATGGTTAGCAGGAAATCTCTGTGTTCATACTCTGGACAAGAAAAGAAGGATTTGCCAAGCAGCCTTATAGGATAAATCCAGAGTTTGGAAGGAGGAGTTTGGAATTGAGATCATTCTGCTTCAAAGGCTTCCAAAATTCATGAATGCTGTCAAAAATGTGGGCTTCTGGGAGAGCCATGCTGAGTTTCCCTTTGAAGATTTGCACTTTTGGCTCTTACTAGCTGCTTTGGGTCCCTCTTGCTACCCCTTCCTAGGCTGCAGTATTCCTGCCATATTTCATTTGAAGAAAGATGTGTGTGGGTGTTTTTTAACCAGACAATGGAGTTATATTTATCCTGTTTTGCTAGTATCATTTTCATCATCTTTTCAGTATCTTTAATGGGAACAGCGATGTATCATTGCATTATTTAGAGCACAAGTTGCTGACTGCCAGCTTCCTGTAGAATTGCTTTGTGGTCCATACATTCCCACTGTTGGTTTTTTCCCAGAATAATCTGGAAAAGCAATAGGAGTGTTTGAGTAGAAGGTATATTTCTTTGGAGGAAGTTCAGAAAAAGACACCCATGTTTTTGTGACTTGATGTACTCTCTGATAAGCAGGAAGGGTAACCTTGTGGCATCTGAGTTCTGCAAGACTGTTCTGGACTTCCTGTATATCTCTTTGTGTGAGTTGCTCTAAGTGGGACTGCTGGCTGTCTCCAGCTCCCATTAACTGGAAAACAAAGCTGTTAAATCCTTCTAAACCCATGCATCTGTTCTGCTGTGCCTAAGGTCTGCATCAGCAGAGGGGAAGTAATAATGCTGCATTACACAGTGGAAAATGTTATGGGGCTAAATTCAGTAGAGAGTTCTAGGATTTTGGGGCTACACTGTCTTGGTGTAGCCACAGGAATGTCCGTGTTGGAGCAATGGAGAAAATACAAGTGTCTACTTACAGAGGTGATAAATAAAATGGGGAATTCTGTTTTAATCACCAACTGCCATTTCTTTAAGTTCTGCACTGAATCTGCCATATGCACTGTTTTTGAGTTTTTGAACAGCCTGGGTTTTTTAATCTTCTAAAGTTAAGGTCTGCACCCATACCGCCTGTGAGAGCACTGGATATACATGCATGGCGTGACTTGAATGGATGCGTTGAAGTTGGCTACATCTATTCTTTTACTTGGAAGAATTACTCATTTTTTGCTCTTTTGACCTGTCCTATTAAACCCTGAAGAAATATTCTGACCTGCTGACGCTTGCAGCCTGTTCAGGAGTTGCAGAGCTGCTGAAGGGCACTGAGTGGCTGGTAGTTATATGTTGCGTTAATGTATTGCCTGTTAATGAATCTTTGATTAGACTTGATTTAAAATCCATACTGCTGCTCATCCTAAGTGCAACACTGAACATTACTGACACAGCAGAAGGATGATAAGGATTCTCTGAGGGATTTAACACTTGGCTTCGCTAATGTCCCTGTTTATGTTTGAAGTGTCTGTGGAGAGCTGGGGGAAATGTCTTGCAGGGGAGATACAAGTGTGTTTTGGCCAAATGCAAGAGGTTTTTTCCTGTTTATTGGAAATACATCTCCATCTGAACTCGCATCAGGAGCTGCGAATGTGCTTAACAAATGTGCAGGATTTGCCTGTCCAGCCAGCCCATACGCCTGGCTCTGAAAGTACAACTCAGATGTAACAAATTAACCCGGGGACCCTCTGGCAGCATTGCGGGGAGGGGAAATGCAGCACATACCATTAAAGTTACCACTGGAATCCCAACTATCCCAAATGTGGTTTTTGTTAGAGTTTTTTTGTGTTGCTGGAGCTACGAGCTTGCCAATGTTTTTTTTACTGCACAGGGAAACTGGAGCTGAACAGTGCTGCTTTCAGCCATACTCGTCATTAGAGGGGCTGGTTGGGATCCTTCTTGTGTGCTTGCCTAGATCCTCTGGTCCTGATCTACAAGACTTTGTGTTACTTCTAGTCCTGGGTTTATCATAAAGGTCACCCTGGGTTGTTGTTGGATATGAGGAAAGGGCTTTATTAGCTGTGGTGCTCCTTCGCTTATGAGCCTTGTGAGCATTTGAACCCTTCTCAGAAGGGGAAGGACTTTTTGTCATGATGTAACCTCATCTTGCTGCTAAGCATGACACAGCTCCTTGCTCCTTCCCCGCCGGTGGGACGGGAGGGAGAACCAGAAGAGTAGAAGTGAGAAAACCCGTGGGTTGAGATAAAGACAGTTAAGTAAAGCAAAAGCTGCACTCACAAGCAAAGCAAAACAAGGAATTAATTCACTGCTTCCCGCTGGCAGGCAGATATTCACCAGTTATTTAGAATTGCTTCTTACTTCTTCACTAAAATACTTGGGTTTAGGAAAAAAAAACTTGAGCTGTTGACCCTGTCACGCATAAAAAATGTAAGTAGATTTTTTAAAAAAAAAACCTCCATCTTTCAGGTTTTATAAAAATGAACTTTGTGTTTGGGATCTCATTCTGAGCATGCCTGCTTGGATTGAGGAAACATCTATCTGTGGAAACATCTGCCACCTTATCAGTATCCCTGTGCAGCATTTTCCAGAGAATGTCCACAAAGAATGCAGAGATAAGGGCACAGCAGCTCACTGGCTGGTGTTCCTGCTGGCTTTTGGAGGAGGATGTACATGTGTGATGGATTTGTCCAGCACTGTCAGGACATATCTTTCCACATTTCTTTGTGATCTACTTGCTTCCATAGGAAATGCCTTCTGCATGTGAATTGCTTGTTGTTTTGCCTTCTGCTTTCATCCAAGGATGAGTAAGGAAGGGAAGGCTTCTTCCTCTGCTTTGGCTCTGGAAAGATTTTGTCAACCAAGTGAGTCAAAGGGCTTTACTTGATTCATGTTATTGACGTAGAGATGGGTTTTCAGCCTGAGAGAGGAAAGGTTAGGTGGAGAAATTTTGCTTTATAAGGAGCACCTAGTACCCTCCCGTGCCTGCTTTCGTCTCTCTTCTTGTAAGAGAATTAAAAACATTTGTAGTAAAAAAGTATTGGTAGTCTCAATTTGTAACTGTCTGCAAGCAGGAGGTTAGAACAACTTTCAGGTACTGATTTTTAAATTGTTCTTAGATGGAAAATTAGTAGCTGCCTAAAAAAAAAATAAACCAAAGACTTTTCTTATCCCTTAAAAATTGAGATATTACTTATTCCCTTCCTTGCACTTCGTTGTTAAAGTTTGATTGACAGTCTGGCTTACTTGGACTGCTCAGGTTCCAAAAAGGTGTTAGAAGTGTCTTTAACTGGTTTGATGTTTGAAGGTAGATTTCTGAGCACACCTTGTGCATCTGTTTGATGTGGATGTATGATACTGATGCTTAACTTGGCTTAACTTGGACATGAGCTTTTGCAGCTGGTAAGTCTTTGTAGCAGAGAAGGTGGGTATGGATACTGTCGGCCTCTTGGAAATAGATGAAGCCTGTCTCTCAGTCAGCAATTCTATTTCCCATGCTTGACAGAGGTTCTGCCCACCAGCCTGGCAGAACGGTCATGGGACAACCTTTGTAAATGAAATTTAGATGTGCTTGGTACTAAGATGATTCAGACGTGGTTGATATGTAAAGCTCATTTTAAAAATAAAATTGTTTGAAAATACATGATTCATTTGATGGGCAGAAATAGTTATTTGCTTGTCATCTGGCATTTAACACCAGTTCATCGCAATCACTCCTGAGTGAGCAAAACAGGCATGTATTTTTCTCTGACAAGTGCAGTATAGGTTGAAAATTGTATTTGAGTTTTTTTAGATTTTCCCCCACGTTTGAAAGTGGATTTTCAAAATGCAGCTGTAGGGATGACCTGTCCTTAAGTGTGGTCCTTCTTTCTGGTGCAGTATCAAAAAGCTGCCCAGCAGCAAGTCATTGCAAACAGTCTGCTTTTAATAATGAATTATTGCAGCAAAACCATATATGGGGTAGAGGTCTGGCATGCTCCCTAAGACAGTGAAATCTCTTTTGAAAGAAAAGTGCTAAGGATTTCCAGGAAGAAAGTTGATGAGTGTGGAGCTCTTGCAGCCATAGAACGAGATGTTGAAATGTAAACTGCAGCTGTCCACGTGCTACACTTAAGTGCTCTGCCTGCTGGAGTGTGTGTATGACAAACACCTAGCTAGTGAGATTCTACTTATTAGGGCTGTAATTTAGGTGAAAAGCTTCTCCTGCTACTTCTTTTTTTGTTTGTTTGTTTTTTTAACCTTGCCACTACACGCATTGAGGATAAAGTACCTTAATCGGCTTTTGTCCAGCTTGGAAAAGGTTTATCATCATCTCATTTGAGCAAATAGGAGGGAAAAAACATTGAAAGCTGACTGACTGGCTAACATCTTCAATGTCACCTTTCCGTTTCTAAAATCAGTATCAAAGTGTTCTTTAAAAAACATGCTTTAAAAATGTCAGGGTGTTTGGGATGTCGTGTGTCAGTTGCATTGCTTCTGTTAGAGTCTGTGTATGTATTCAGTGCAGTGATGAGAAAAACAAAATGTATCTTTAAAAAACCAAAAACCCCAAAACATAAAAACCCACCCAGAAATGGTGAGTGTGACTCACATATTAGCTAAGGCTGCTGTTATCAATGAATAGCATTTCTGCTGGAATGAATTATCTTTCAAGAAACTGAAATGCAGAAACCAGAGATTGAGGACTGAGCTAGAAGATTTCTCTGGCATATGCTGCACTGTCTGGGTTTTGCTCACAACAAGAAGTTGTGGGAATTGACATATTTTCCTTTCTCTGTTATCCATGTGTACTAGATAAAGGTCTAAATGAAGCAAGAGTTTGGCAGTTAAATAGTAAGATTTTTGTGGAGGGGGAAGTCACACCAGAGGATTCCATAAGTAACTTGAAAGTTTTGTGATTGTCTTTCTAACATGGATGTGGAACTTACCCTGTACTGGGGACCATGGATGAGCGGCAGTGATGTGCTGTTCGGAGCCGCTAAACTTTTGCTGTGTAGGTCCTTACAGAAAACACCATTTGAACCTCTTCACATGTGGGTCAAAGTGTCTCACTGACAGTAACATGGGAAGTCAGACATAAAGCAGTGAATTAAATCAATTCCCCAGTTAGTGCCTTCACCATAGGCCCATTTATTTCCATGAACAAGAGATGTACTTCTCATGTCATATAAGGAGTAAGTGCACCGAGCTCAGTCCTACTTGGTGCTTCTGACCCCATTTTCACATGTGTAAAAATAGCTGCTGCACCTGTAGTTGTTACTCAGCTGCCCCCAGGATTACCTGCCGGGGAGTTTTGCGCTGTCCCAAGGGGGATGTCTTTGCAGATGCTCTGCCAGCACGTGGCAGGTCCCACACACTGAACCGAGGAGCGTGGCTGGGTGTTGGCAGGAGGGAGCTGGGACGCTGCTCTCAGGAAGTGTTGCCAGAGCTCCCAGATCAGAGGCATGGTCAGGAGAGCTGGGTCAGTTTGGGCTGAGGAGGCCAGTTTGGGTGTGAAGGCACTGCGTTGCCACAGGAGCAAACACACTGTAGATACACAGTGTGGGATCCTTTGCTTTTGCAATGTAGTTGGGGCTGGTGGAGAGTAGAAGTGGGGTGTGTGGGGCTGCAGAGGGCATGGGTTTGGCATCTCACTTCAGAGACCTGGGCACCCTGCTGCTGGGGCTGAAGGGGATGGATGGCTGGAAACCTTCGGTAGGTTCTGATCCCAGCAGAGAGCTGAGCATCTGCTTGTTCTGTCATGCAGAAGGTGTTGGAGCCTGCAGGCTTGTGTTCCTGACAGTCAGGAGCCTGAGAACAAGTGTCACTTAAAATAAGTTGTGATGGATGATACAGATATAAAGTTCCAGGGTGTTTTGGTTTTCATTATTGTTCTTCACTGCAAGAATGAGTGTGATCAGACCTAAATTAAGCCTTAAAAGAAGAACCAGTCATCTTTGGAGGAAAATGATAGACTGGAATTTCACACCAATGTGTTTTGCAGCTGAAGCTTTCTATTCTGTGGAGTTGTGTTCATGGGCAAACGTGTATTTCACTATTTGTAAGACCGGTGCTTCAGGCACCAGTTAGAGGAGCACTTGGAGTTCAGTAGTTTGTATCTGCTCCAAGAGTTAAAGGGAGATGAGTTGGTACAGAAGTTGCTCTTAATTTGACTGCTTTGTTCTTAGTGTCTTTTGTTTTTTGTTTTGTTTTATTTTGTTTTTTTAAACTCCAGGTAGGGACTAGTAATCTTTTTCCTATTGGATAAGACTGTGTATAATTGTTGCATTAATAAATTTGGGGCAGGTCTACAAGCACAGATTTGTAGTGCTGGTTTATTTTTTCAAGTACTTATCTTACAAATGTGGAAACTGAACTTTTTGATGAATCACTGCGTAGGGCTTTTTTTACTTAAACTATTTGCTTTGCATAACTATATACACAGCTTTCACAAAGAGATTGAAAAGAAATCTTCCAGCTCATTCATTTAGAAATGAGCTTTTAATTCTGTTCCTACACCTGCAAAGAATTTTTCTCTTTGTTAGATATACTTCAGTACTTACTATTTTTCTTGCAATGTAGTCCTCGTGCTTCGAGCGTTTTTTCAGTTACTTATGAAACTCATTTTGAGCAGTGAACCATGTATGGTCTGGTAATTTAATTGGAAATATTCAAATTCTTGACTATTCAAATAGTCAAGAAAATCATTGACTCAATAAATATTGTTTAAATGATACATTTCAGGCTTTCACTGAGAAATGAGATTATTGACTGGATTTGAGTTAATGAAATAATAAGTTAATGTCCATTTAATTCTCCATTTTTGACCTTGTTACCCATTTGAATAATTCCCTAGAATAAATTGGAGTACCTTAAGAATCCAAAGCTATTTGCCCTGGACTAAAATAATCCTGATGCTGGTTCAGGTTCTACATAACACTAAAAAGGAAGCCAAGAAGTTCTTACAGGAGTATGTTGCTTTTTCCTTAAAAACTGATGTATTGTTGCATTTTTTTTTCCACTTCTGAGAGCATGGTGGCAGCTTGCAATGTATTTTAAATCTTCCAGTGAATAAGCAGTTTTGCATTCTAGAAATCCTCAACAATAATGACAAAACCCTCCTGAATTAGGGCACTTCTTCAAGCCAGCTGCTTCCTGATTATCAACATGTCACTCCAGCAGTCTGCATAAATGCTGCACTCTAATTAGAGTTACAAGCCTTGTTGAGAGCTCACATGGCCCTTCCTCTTCATCTCCTTAAATCCTGGGCCAGGTCCCAGCCTGAATTTGCATCAATCTGCAGTAATTTCATATATTTAGTGTCAGTGGTGGATTCTGAGATTGAAATCAGAATCACTTTGCTTACATGTGTGGAAATTTTAGTGAAAGAGAGAAAATATTTTAATTGCTTTGGCTAATCATGTAAGGAGTGCAACTCATCCCATTTGGAAGTAGCTGGATTTTTTTAAATATAGAAAACACTAACAGTGAAGTGGAATGTAGGTGCCCTTATCCATTAACAGAAACCATAGCTGAAAAGATGGGTTTTCTGTGCCAATTCCATCTGATTTGCCAGTCTGCTGTGGGGGTTTGGCCTGCCTGCTAGCACCATTCTAGCATTATCTGTATGGGATGTCTGCCATTGAAGTCTCTCTCACAACTTGTTACACTGCTGTTTGCTTCCTCACCGAGTGAGTAATTTACTAACAATTCCTCTCTGAGGAACCCTGCCAGAGGTAGCACCTAGAACAGCCTTTATATAAAAGCTTTATATAAAAGGCTTTATATAAAAGCTGTCACTGGAAGATAAAGATTTGGTGTCCAGGATGCCGACTTTAGGATTTGACTCTGGGTTCCAGGGGTCCTCTGCTAAAAAAATTCTGTCTTAGTTCAAATGCCAGTAACTCTTTTGAATGTGTCAGCTCTTGTGTGAATCTAAAGAGGAACCTGAAGGTAGAGCAAACAGGTAGAAATAATTTTTAAAGCTCTAACCTGCCTTTGTCCTTTCTTCCCTTCCTGCAACTTTCTGAAGGATGCACGCCAGAAGTTCCGCTCTGTGCTGGTCGAGGCGACGGTAAAACTGGATGAACTGGTAAAGAAGATTGGAAAAGCTGTAGAAGACTCTAAACCTTACTGGGAAGCTCGGAGGGTGGCCAGGCAGGTAAGAACTTTCTGCCTTATAAGCTTGTGGTGGAAGTTGGAGGGTACACACCGATGGTGTTGCTTTCCTGCTATTAATACCACCCTGAGCATATGCACTTGGCTGACACTGGTCTGTGTCTTCAGTTGCATGTCAGCCATGGGAATTGATGGCAAAATGGATTTCTTGATAGCCACAGCTGCACGTGCTCTTCAAACCCAGAGCAGCTACAGCAGACACAATAAAAAAGGCTACTTCTATTCTCTCATTATAAATGGCCTTTCAGAGCCATGCTCTTTCCTATCAGTAGTTGTCCTTATTTTAAAAAACAGTGTAGACTTTGTGTATCTGTTTTTTCTTCTTAAAGCAAAATACTCAGCAGCTAAATGGCTGCAGCTGGAAGCTGCAGGGAGAAAGACTGGAGTGGGGCAGGCTTGGGGAAACCCACAGGGTTTGGTGCTGATTGGGTTGTGATGAGGTAAAAATGTGCTAAATGCTAAACACACTCTGAAGTGTTTTGGTTTGGGGTCAAACTGAGCTCAGCTCTCTCTGTCATCAGGGCCTTACTTCCCATGCCTAAATTACTACTTGATTGTTGATAGCCCTGTGTAGCTGAGGGAGGGATGAGGTGTGGAAGGAAGAGTGTGACCTGCTGGATGAAGAGAAAGCCAGAAAGCTTGTGACATGTCAGGCAGTATCTCATTTTAGAGAAAAAGCTGCTGAGGGTTGGGCATGTGGTAGATTAGGTAGTGCTTCTGGGTTTGTAGTGGGGCTTGCTGGTGTGTGATGCTTTTTGCTTCTTCCTCAAGGGGAGTATGTTCCTGGCTGCTATTTCTGTTTTCTCTTGAGGCAGGAAGAGTCAGGAAGAACTGCCTAGAGCTGCTACTTCTGAGCTTGGCTGGAAGGATGTGTGGGGTGGCATCTGCAGCTGGGATGTGGCTGTGTTCAAGGGAAGAGTGAGAGATGGGGTGGCATGTATGATATACATGAAAACTGCAGAAGGATTTTGTTCATAAAAGTAGGGAGAGGGATGAGAAAAGTAGAGTAGGTGTGTGCCAGGAGGCAGAAGGTAAACTCTCGGGGTCAGAGGAGGGGAGGAAGAGAATGCGTCCTCAGAACAGCACACGGGAAAGGGAGGAATGGACAAGCTTAATTCCCTTGAAAGTTGATTAAGCAGGAACTGGATTATGGGATGTGACATACAGGATAATATGTGACTATGTTGATGCTTTAAATTGCATAGCATTGTTTTGGAGGCATTGTCTCAGGTGATGGGGATGAGGTGTAGGGGCTGTTAGGCTTAATCCCACAGACTAGAAGCAGTGTGGCAAATAGGTAAAGTCTACCCTGCTTGCTGTGTTTTGAAGTATCTACCTCTCATCTGTAACTGCTCTGAAATCCTGCTCAAGGGGACTGTGGTATGTGCTAGGTATAAACCAGAGGTGAGCTACAGAAGTTAGTAATTGTGTAAGCTAGTATGTGCAATTTGGAAAAACAATCCCTCCAACCCTGCCTTGAGCATAATCTTATACTTCTATTACTATAAATAGCTGGGTAAGGCACAGCATGCATAAGACTTTAAGAGTTACGCTTGGAAGAGTTAATGGTAGAAGCCACACTTTGCAGTACCAAAAAAAACCCCATCAAAAGATCAATTGACTTTGAGGTTTGTAACATCACAAGCTCAGGGCAGTGAACTTTGCTCTCTGTCCTCCAGCTGGCAGCAGATTATGTTCTGAAAATGGAATTTTGTATTGTTACATCTTTGCTACCCCTGAAATCCTTTCAGTCATTCTGAATCAAAGGTACTTTGCAGGACCACTTAGAAACCCAAGCTCCTGAAGGTCCTTAAATTGGTAGAATCGCTGCTCCAGCAGTAGGTGTGTTAGTGGGAACCATATTTTTCTCCCAATCCATTCTGTCACTAGCTAGGTTTAAATGCTGTTTATCCCAGATCTGCTTATTTGCTACACATTTGAATGTCTTTTAATTCCTTGGTAGCATTTTATTTTAAAGCAGGGGTTGCCCTTCTAACCATTAATTTTGATTTTTTTTTTTCGTTTTGTGTGATGAATCTGGTCATGGAACACAGTTCCTGCTTTGTATCTGCTCAGCAGACAGAGATGAAAGTTGATCTCTGGCTTCCCTTTTGCCCTTTGTCTAATAGCATCTTAAAATGGAAAATGTGAGGGCCAAGAGGAGTGCAAGCACTGAACAATGGTGAATTTATCTGGAAGCTGGGAGATTGGAAAGATTGGTGCCAGTTGTCAGTAAAGCATGTGCCTAAAGATTTTTTCTAGTTTTCATTTAATCTAGATCAGTTCAACTTAACTGGGAGCAAATCCACTATCATAAGGCATGGAGAAGGGGTGAATGGGTAGGGAAATATGAAACTGGAGGAATGTATCAGAGTATTAACATGGTTAGGTGCCAGTTTGCATCTGTCTTTTTACTTGGATTTGCAAAGCTGTAGAGGAATCGTGGGAAGAGCTTGTTATTTTCTTTCATTTAAATTAATAATAGCATCTGGCCTATGAAGAATTGTCTTCCTCCTCTTGTCTTTACAGTTATTTTAGAGCCATTAGGCTGCCTTCAAAAATATAGGCACAAGGTTCTTGGGGGCTGAAGCAGCTTTAATTAAACAATAGGGGAAAAATGAGTGACTCTACTGGTAAG
The DNA here is from genome assembly GCF_009819655.1 of Sylvia atricapilla. Classification (NCBI taxonomy): domain Eukaryota; kingdom Metazoa; phylum Chordata; class Aves; order Passeriformes; family Sylviidae; genus Sylvia; species Sylvia atricapilla. The sequence continues at coordinate 42,844,378 of NC_089140.1, forward strand.
AAAAAGGGAAGTGTAAATTCCTGTTTGTTGTTCTCACTAAAGGGAAGTAAAAATATGACCTATAAAATTTAAGCCTTTTGGAAATACAGAGTTGCATAATTAATGACTCTTAGTTTGGCAGAAATGCAGGAGTTGTCCAGAGTTGCTTGCATTTAAGATTTCAGCTGCAGGGTAAGTTACGTGATGCAAGCTGTGTTAAGTCACACTGAAGAGCTTGCTTTCACTTGGCACCAGCACCAGTCTCTTTTGGAAAGACGTGTTTCATCTATTAAGGTAAAATCCATTAAAAAGGTATGAGGGCAGTGATGTGGGGTCATCAGAAGACAGGTCACCAACTGAAGTGTGAGACACTGGAGAAACTTTAGGACCTTGAGCCCTTCTGTCTACTCACCCTTATCCCCGTCTTGTGCAATCTGGTGTTGGCAGAAGATAGGGAACTCAAAAAACAAATTAACTTTTCTATGCAAAAGTCCTGTAGGATCTTGTTTGTGGAGTGTTTGCCAAGAGAGCAAAGCGGCTTGGCCTATCTCAGGGTGAAACTTTGCTTTACCAGAGCACTGGCCCCTTACAGTCTGAGTACTTTGCCCTCTGAAATGGTTGCACAGGGAGTCAGGATGTGCTGTCTGTTGCTACCAAAGCAGTAATATTTGGCTTTTGCTGAGATTCAAGTGAGATCTATCTAATATTACTGCTCAAGGAGATTTCATGTAACTTGTGCCAAGACAGAGCTGTTGTGATTTCTCATTTGATACAGCAGTGGGCTTTTTGTGTTGATTGCAGACACACCTTACTGTTTTGGAGCATTTTGTTTCCAATTTGTTGTTTAATCCAATTTTGAGGTACTTGTGCTGCAAGAACACGTTTTGTTTGGCATATTGTCTTTTCATGTTGCTCTTTATCTTATGCAGTAATGCCCTTGTTCAGTGGAAGAACCTTGGCACATAGAGGAGTGTGCATTGACACAAGCAATGCCCACACTGCAGCAGTATTAAATTCCTGTAATCCAGAAGGTGGCCCAGGTTCTAAATGTTCAGAAAATCAAACTTCTCGTGTCTGTTTGGTTTGGGTGGTCGGGGTTTTTTGTTTGTTTGTTTGTTTGTTTTTTCCCCCCCATTAGTAGCTGCTTCCCTAGTTGACTAGTCAAAGAATTAGAATTTTCTTGCCCAAAGCTAATGGGGAAGAAGGGTGAGGTTGCCAGGAAGCATTAATAATGTAAGCAGAAGTCCTGAGCCTCTGAGGTAAGGAGTGTCTTAAGCCACTGTTAACATTTTGCAGGACTGGGGCTGGAAAGTGCCTGTGCAATTGTGTTCACAGTGGTGTCTGAGCGAGTGACAGAGCTGGGAAGTGTGTTATACCTCCCTGGTGACACATGCTCTGGGACAGGATGCTGTGCAAGAGCAAGTGTGGTCTAATGCATAAATCACTGGGCTGGCAGGAGCTGATTTTGTGCTGCTGCATGGCACAGATGAGTGATTTCATCTTTTTCAGTTCCCATGTAAAATGAAGCTGTCAAGCTGCTGTGAAGCTGAGTTCATTAAGGGAAGTAAAAGCACTTTGGGGTCACTGGGTGAAAGGTGGCATTAAAACCCTGCTATCCATACATCATCACTTGTGAACCCATAGACAAATTGAACAGGAGATGTGCCTTTCTGCTTTGCTTCTGCTGGAAGAATAATCTGATAAAAGTGTGTTTCCACACCCACAAATAAAGCAATCCATGCATTTTTAGTGACCCTAAGCCCTAGGAGTATTGCTTTTAATTGAGTTTCAGCTTTTTTTTTTTAGTTTGTTTTGGTTCTTTTTTGTTGCTTGGTTTTTGTTTAGTGGTGGGCTGGTTTGGTTTGGTTTTGTGGCAAAACCATGTTTTGGATGTGGGATTACATTTTATTGGCTCATACCGGGAGTAGGTGAGGATGCTTTGCTTAGTTTTAGTACTGAGCCTGTTCAGTAGAGACATGGTTTTGCTTTGTGATATTCCCTTCACTCCTCTGCCCCCCTGCCTCATTTAGCTTTTACAAAAAAGCATCAGAAAACTTGCATCAGGCAATAGGTGGAAGATCTATGCTAGGTCATGCCTGTCTGTACCTCTCCCTAAAGGACTCACCTGTACCATATGTTCATACAGCAGTATGTTGGAGTATATGTGTGTTCTGCTTCCTATTGGGTCAGTCTTCCTAGGTTTTTACAACTAATTCTTTTTTTTTTCATGTTGTTGGCATACCTAAGCAGCACTTTTTAATCTGAAGAGGTTTAGAAAAGCTCACGGGAACGAGTATTTGCTCTGGTTCTTCTCCACCTATGTCCAGGTGTACCCCAGAGGATAGACAAGTAGGGACAGCTGTCCTATCCTGTTCACTGCAATTTTTTATGTTGTAGAGCTCCTTTCTCTCACCTCACTAATAATCTTTTACTCATGTAATATTTTATAACTGGATTGCCACATCTGTGTGAAGAAATCGGCTGAGAGAATAAAGAATTATTAGAGATGAGCTTTCAGATATTCACATCCTGCCCCTTCATTCTGCTTGCGTTCACAAAACTTAGGGGAGCCCGCTTACCACTGGGAAATTATTTCCCTTCTCAAATGTGAGATTTGATGTGATTCAATGAATTTTTTATTCAAAGTGAATCAGGATGAAAAGTAGCTGCTGTAATCTTGCAGAACAGGAATGGAGGAGGAACCAAGTCACTTGGTGGTGAGGGTGGGAGTGTTGTAAGCAGATAAGAGCACACCTAACTAGAAGAGTCTTCCTCAGCAGATGAGACTGATACCCTTCTGTGCAGAGATCAAGCCAGTAAATGAACAAAACTTTCTGAAGTGGCCATTGCATCTCAACTTCTAAGTGTACAGCTTGAGATGTTTGAAAGTAGTATGGCAACTATGGAAAGCTACAGATGGCAACTTCCTTAGCTCAGGAAACAAAAGCTTTTTTAAATTCATGTAACTTGAAGGTTGAAAACTGCCGAACATCCCTAAAGATTAATTAGGAAGCTGTGGCCTCACCAGTGTCGATTCCTGCAGCACCCAAGTTTTCTGTCCAAATTCACTCAGTGAGTGAGAGCCAATGGGATCACAGCACCAGCTGGCTCTGCTGGAAAAAGGAGGGCAGCATTGAGTGTGGATGGCAGCTCCTGGGTGCAGTTCCAACAGTGGTAGATATCCAGGTCTTTCCCTCTGGTTCCTGGACACTAAATGTGTTATACATTGGTATATTGACTTCCCATGTCATAAGGAATCTCCTTCTCCATCCTACTTTTATGAGCTGAAGTCCTGATGCTCATGTTTAGGACAACAAGGGACTGATTTGTCTAATCTGGTAAGCTTATCTTGGCAGAAAAAAAAAATAAATTTGGTGGAGGGAGAAGGAACTTGAGAAGCAAAAATTAAATGTCAGCAGAACTGTGACAGACTTGCATTCCTGTTTGGAGACGTGCCATGGAGCTAGTAAAAAGCAAAATTATTGGCACAGTTACAGAGGAACAACCAGCTGACCTTTCCTGGCTGAAGAAGTGTTTCTGGTTAACTGTTCATAAACCAAATAACTATCATGTGGATTCGAATTTTGAAAGGAAGGAATACAGAAACTTGAAAATACACTTTGACAAACCTTTTGCAAATTCTCCCAACTGTTTAGGGAAAAAACCAAACACCCAGAGCACTTGACTGCTTTCTGTGGCTGTGTTATTGTTGTTAAATAATCATACAATCATGAAATGGTTTGGGTTAGAAGGGACCTTAAATATCACCAAGTTCCAGCACACCTGCCATGGGCATAAGTGCCACCCACTACACCAAGTTGTTCAATGCCAAAGGCATCCTGTCCTTGAACATTTCCAGGGATGGGGCATCCACAGCTGCTCTGGGCAACTTGTTACAGTGCCTCAGTACTCTCTGAGTAAATAATTTCTTCCTAACATATAATCTAAATCTCTCCCCTTTTAGTTTAAAACTTCCCCTTGTCTGATCACTAGGACTTTTGTGGGGTTCTTTTTGCATTTTGTATTATTTGTATTTTGGATGGGTGTTGCTGCTCTGGCCTTTTGCCATAACCAGTCTAGACTGGTAGTGTAGGTTTGTATTGTTTGTGCCCTGCCTGTGCTGTTTGTCCTTTTAACTGAGGGTGCTGTCTTGCAGCTGCCCTGGTGGGTCTTGGGGAGCCTCTTGGCAGTGGGAGATGGCAGGGAATGATGTCTGGATTAGGAAGGTGGGGTGAATGGTGTGAGAAGTGACTCACTTTCCAGGTCTGTAAATCAACCATATGGAAATGGCTGTGATTTTTAGATTACTTGGATTGATGGGTTGGTGAGGCAGAGGAGAAGCGCCCTCCCTGAGCTGGGACTTTCCTTGGTGGTTGAGAAACCTGTCTGTGGGATGGAGGCTGATGTGATGGTCTTGGTTAGCACTGCTGCAGGCCAGGCATGGGAGGGAGGCAGGCAAGCAGCACAAGCCGTGCCTGGGAAGAGATGACTAGTGTGCTCTGAACGGAAAAGGAGACATGGAGGTTGACTGTGTGAACAATTAGAAAGCTCAGTGCTGTGAAGAAATGGTAAGGGAATGAAACGTAGGTGAGCTGTGCAAGAAGTGCCTGAAAGGATGGAGCATTGAAACTGTGTTGTACCTGCTTGCCTACGAAGTTCTGTGTGCCGTTTTTTCCTTTTTGCTCCCTGTGGACCTGCTCTAGGTCTGAACCCCTTCTTCCCACCAATGTTTTTAGGTTTTTTATTACAAAACACATCATTAAATCTTGGGGAAAACATGTTGATGTGACGTCAGTCCTCTGGTGAAATGTGGAGTTCCCGCTGCTGTGATCCCAAAGGCCATTCTCAGTATATTAATCTGCCTTCCCACATGATGCATGGCTGAAGAGGGCAATGGCCAAGCAAGGGAATCTGTAACATTATTATTGTGGGTGAGGGGTCACTTCCAGGACTTTCACCAGGGAATCCACTGAATTTTGTAAGCTTTTTCTAAAGCAGAATGCACTTTGGATTCAGTCAAGCAAATGTTTTGCCATGCTGAAAGTTTGATGGAGTGCCTCTCATGCTCTCCTGTCACGTTTGCACCGTTGCATCTGTAACCCTGTGAGCAGCATGTGGGAGTCACTGCCCTGCCATCAGAGCTCAGTGTCCCACTGCTGCTGCACAGAGCTTGTGCTTGCTGTGCTCTGTTTCTTCCACCTGAATGCTTAGAACTCGAAAACTGTATTTTACGTCTTGAATCATGGTTCTGTTGCATTTTCCTTCAGGCCAAAGTGCAACAAAGCCTAGGAAGCAGGGAACTCAGGGTCACTTACCTGGGTCAACAAGCTAGGTTTTGCCTGGCTGATTTATTAACATTATCTATTTACTTAAAGCCTTACTCAATGTGACTTTTGTGTTCTGGCTTTGTCACCTGGTTGAGCAGTGTGATATTGGAGTGTATCTAACTGGGTATCCTTAAAATGCCAAAGAAGATGACACAGATTGTCTGGTCAGTTTGGGAAAGTTGTGCCAAAGATCTGATCTGTGAAGGAAAGCTCCTTAATGTGTTTGTCTTCCCATCAGCCATGCTAATGCAGGACAGTAGGTCAGTGTGGCTGGCAGGCTTTTACCCTCTTAATCTGTCCCGTGTTTGGGAACACTGACAACTGCTACTTCTCAGATGAATGGAGAAAAAATCCTTACGTGATTGAGACTTAGTACTCTTGTTGCTTATATTTTCTGCAGAGGAGGTGGCATCTGTAACAATATCATCTGCAAGTACAATGTTCCTTGCACGTTTGTGTAGTGGGAGCTAATTTTAACCACTTGCTTGTTGAAATACCTGGGTCAGCAAGTTCTGTGTGCATGCGTGTCCCCCTCTAAAAGTTGGATCACCTGTATCTCTGAGTCTCTGTGCCTCAGTGAATGGGTCTAGTTATTCTGGATTGCTATTCATACACCCTAAATTTTCATTTTGCGTGAGCACTGTTTTGTTGACGGATGGCTGTATAAGCTATTGATACAAAAACTGTAATTGGGTTTCTTATGGTTATGTGCTGATGTGCCTTGGAGGGCTCCGTCATGTAAATATCTTGACTATGCACTGCAAATTAGAGGTTCTTCCCTCTCCTGCTTTTCTTCGCAGAAGTAGAAGAAAATACTCTAAGCTGTTTTGAAGGATTTATCTAGGAGAGATAAAAGAATTATTCTCTCTTTTGGTGAATCTTTCTCCCACTTTCTCCAACCCCACAAAGCCTCCATCAGTTCTCAGCCATAATGGATGGCAGTAGTTCAAAGCCAGTTCAACCTCTTCTCCATTAATTGTTGGGAATCAAATGACCTAATTATTTTTTCTACCTTCAAGAATTTTTTTTTCTGTTGTGAAATACTTAAAGTATTGTGCAAGTAGGTCTGAAGTAATGGAATACTGGGTTGAGTTGGTGTGGAAATACCCTCAGTTCTTTGGAGTAACAAGGATATGGCTGGTGCAGAAAAAAAAGGGTTTTTTTTTTGTAGATTTCAACTGATTTAGGCAGGAAGAAGTGATACAGGTGGTCTGGCTATTATGCTTAGCCACAAATACAATAATAGATGCTGGGACTGGCAGAAAGGTGTAAGCAGCTCTCAAAGGGTGCTGGCATGTGAAAACGGAACAGGATCTTTTTTTCCTCTGCTGTTTTATGAAGATTTGAGTAACATCATTTTACATCCTCTTCAGTTTGGAAAAGCCTGAGAGATTAGGTTGTACATTCCTTTGTGTGACTCTAGCACTTGCACAGCTATTGCCAAAAGACCAATCTACAGGAAAAAACAATTTAAAGAAAAGGTTGCTTTGCTTTGTTGTCTCTCACCATTTCCTCTCCTGATTTTTTTTCCCCTGGCCTCTAGAAAAGGCTATTTCAAGAGATTGTAAACCACACACAGGATAATCTGTTAAAAATAGTAGTTGACATTTGTGCCTGGGTGGCTTGAGGTCAGGGTGATATCCTATATACCTTTTTTTGTGCGATACTTGCTCAGGGATGACTGCTGAAGGCAGCACAAGTCTTGCAATTTCAGGGAACTTTTTCAGCCAACCAAGTCTTTATTGTGTACAGTGGTCTCAATAGGTGGGAGTTTATTTTGGAGTGATAAATGCCCATGCTTAGGTCTGCTGCCAAAACAGATGTGGTGTGGATGTCACTTACTGCCTTCTGGGTGTGTTTTGTTATGACTTCTAGTAAAACAGTATGAATTTTGGAGCTTTTGTCTGTTCTTGCTGAAAAAGATGATCTGAAGAGTCTAATTTCTGTATTAGGAAATTAGCATGTGGGAATGGTTCTGCACTGACTTAGTTTCTGTTAGAAGTACATCTCAGCTGCAGCAAATAAAAAGTTGTTCTATAAAACAAGAAATTTTGCTGCCAGGACGTGGAAGAAGTGTCCACATCTTTTACCTGTGGCTGCTTCCAGTGATTGTTTATTGTTTTGTTGTTTGGTTTGTCTTGTCTTGTCTTCTTCTGCTTTGGTGAAATGTGCTAATGGCTTGTTCTCAAAGGAGGATTTTATTGCTGTGAAGTGCAATTGACATATTCCCTAGTCCTGCTGCTACCTAGACTTTTTCCTTCCAGGAACGGACTTAGCCCTTCATTATCCAGGACATCACCTGCAACTTTTTTGTTTAAGTGAAGCAAGCCTGTTATTCACCTGTGCTATGGAGTAGTGTAATTCAACTAGGAAAAATGGTGAAGGGTCAGTAGTTGTCTTCAACATGTCCCTTAGGAGAAGGACTGTCTCAAGAGTATCTGTGAGCGTGCAAAGGTGGACGAGGTCAGCCTAGAACATTCTTCCAGGGCATATTCCTGGTATTGAGGACAGGCAGTTGCTGGTGGGTGTGAGGCTTTCTGGGAACTGGGAGAACATGTTCAGAACAGCCCATCAGCCAGGTGAAACTCCTACCCGCATGCCTCGTCTTTGCTTATGCCAAAATACATGCACAAGGTGTGCTTTCAGAACCAGGCTGCCAATCTCTTGCCGGTTTACTCTGGAAACTTCTACTTAAAAACATTTGCTGCTTTGGTCGCAATTGCATGAGACAATGATCCAGTGTTTCTTCTGAACATACCCGTTGCATCTGTATGTGCTGAATGTTGATTATCTTGGATAATTGGCAAAAGCCACTAAAGCAGGTTGTGTACTCTTGCAGGGTGTATTTGTGGGAGTTGTTCCTTGCTTCTATATTTAATTCCAGCAAAGCAGGCTGCTGCCAGGTGCAGATGAGCATGTACAGCCTCTATAAACCTAGAAACCAGCTGTAAGCTCTAGACTCGCTGACTCACTGCCTAAGCTCTCAGAATGCAGGTGCACAGAGCAGGGAGGATTATCTTGGTGCTTTTCTCTCTTACTAAGATCTTTTACTTAGGAGTTCAAAGCCTGGATATATTCTATCATCCCCTCTTCCAGGAAGCGACAGCCTAATAATTTTGGCCACAAACAATTGCACAACTAACAAGCAGATGGCAGTGAGTGCCCAAGAAGGCTGTGCCTGGATGGTATTAGATTGAACCATTTGTCATGTTCTGGTGCCTTGGACTGGTTAATTAGTGTGAGTAACTCCAAGAGCACCAGCATCTCTCAACAACCACATGAAAAACAAAGGAGAGGCAAAAGGCTTGGGGTAATGTCTCCCATGCAATCTCTGCACACAAGTGAGCATCCCCTCCCTATGCCTGTAAGGCAAGGGGCTACATCAGTTAAAACCAGTGAGGAGAGCAGCAAGTTTCAGATGACTGGCTGCACAGTTGCAGTGATCAGCTCAGAGGGGATATCCTTGCTCTCATTTCACAAGATCCTGGTTACAACCTAGATGGGAGCTGCCAGAGAACAGCAAAGGGCTGGCCACTGATTATGCAATTCAGTCCAGAACTGGTCTTAACAGTGTTTAAAGGAACTTAAACCCTGTTCAGAAACTGTGTGTTGAGATATTTTCTTTCTCATTTCCTTCCACAGCTCCCAAAAGAAGGGAGGTGGGATTCTGCCTTTGAGGCGTCCAGCTGTCTGCATACTGGTAAAAGAAGCAGCTAATGAATGAGCTCTTGGTTGTGCCGTGAGCCTCCTGGGTCCTCAAACACACTCGTGATCCTGTCTTAAAGGAGTTACACATACCACCTAACTTTAGCACAGAGCTAGATGTCTCTTGAAACATGCTTTGTAGGTCTGCTCTTATTTCCTGCACCTTTTTATAGACTACAGGAATGTAACACAGAACCAGGAGTCAGGTCAGTTTGGCTGTTAGAACAGAAAGGGTGGATGCATGTAAGGGGCCAGAGAGCTCAGCACAAGAATAATGCACCTAATCAAAAACAGAGACTAAAGCACCATGTGGTTATAGTGTTCCATAGACCTTTCATTATTTATTATACTGGGAGGAAATGGATTGTGTTCTACAAAACTCTAGCAAGTCTTGTTTTCACCTTTTCCTTCCCTTTGCTTTTTCCATCTAGTTAAAAATCTTTCAATCTGCTTTTGAAAAAACAAATTCTAACCTGTGTTCAACTGTATTGCTTTATAATAAACTGCTTAAAGGACACAAGATTTCAGACTCTTGAGGGACTGTATTTTTTGATGCAAACAGTCATCGTAGATTACATAGCTCAGACCTCATAGATCTGTCAAAATGAGGTTGCTCCCAAGGCCTTGGATTTTAGAAGTTGTTTATAAGAGTATAGCTAGAAGGGGATTCTGGGGTGGTTTACTACTTTTCTGTTCTGGTTTGGATCAGAGTTTTTATGCTGTAGGGAGAAGGAAAAGGAAGGTCATAAGAAGGAAGGTCCTTAAGAAAAGCAAACAAACCCCTTCCCCCCTAGTTGCACCAGTAGTCTGTTTATTCAGGAAAATAAATGCGTGTGAGTACCCAAGAGAACATTCAGCATCACTGCAAAGTTTTTGCAAAAATGTTCTTCAGGTTTTGAGAAACTAAGAAAAATATGATGGTATTTGAGAGAAATACTGGTTGCACAGGACCTTTGAAGGTCATCAGATCTCAACTTTCTGCTCAAAGCAGAACTGTCACATTGCTGGATTGCGTCAGCCATGGCTTTGCTGCCAGAGGTGGGGATTTGAAACCCCTCTGTATAACCTGTCTGCAGGATTGGCCAGCCCTGGCCCTCTTAGTTTAGCCTAGGACATGGTTTGCATTACTCTCTATGAGACTGCACCTTCTCAGCTTTCTCAGCCTGACACCTGTTGTAATGTGCAGGTCCTTTTTGGCAGGGCTGACTGTGGGATTATTCCACCCCAAGAGCAGGACTCCACAGGTCTCCTTGTTGTAAGGTGTCTCTTGGCCTTGTCAAGTTTCACAAGGTCCATGTAGGCAGAGGTTCTGACTTTTCAACACCTCCTCTGTCTTAGTGCCATTCGCAGATTTGCCATGGATGGAGCTGTGCCAGTGTCAAGGTTGTTATTTGTTTGGATGTTGAGCACTATGAGCCCTTGTGCTGACATTTGGGCTGCTGCTCGTGTTCCTGCTTGCCAGCTAAATTAAAACAGGTTGAGGAAAACTGAAGCTGAAATAGCAGCACTCAGTGGCTGCTTGCCGTGAGTGGTGCTGCGAGCACTCAAACGCCTTTAGCCTGTAGGCTTCTGAATCACCGAATGTGCTGCAGTGGTGGGTAAGACGGGGGTGCTGTGGTCAGTGAGTGGTGATCCTGCTGTCCTCATCCCTGCCAGAAGCTTGTTCAGAATGCCCTGGTGCAGTCCCTGCCATCGAAGGGATCCCTGAAGACAGGCAGTGCTGCGGCAGCTCTGGTGGTTGATTGCTGGAGTAAAGTTCCTGTTTCAAAACATGCTCCCTGTTGTACTTTGCACAGCAAATTATTGTGGGCTGTTGATAAACGAAGGAAAGGGGCCCAGAAGGAAAACATCTGAAACTTGATTTCTTCTGAAGAGTGGAACTGGAGCACAGGTTATCAATATCTACTTGCTAGTAAGCCAGTACACGTTTGCTGGTAGCAATTAAACAATTGTTTTAAAGATTAATGAGTGGGAGAAACATTGGTTTCACAGTAACAAACAAATGCTTTCTAGAGCAAGGGCCTTGGGCCAGCACGTGGTGTGCTGGTGCCTTGTTCTGAGCAGCAGCTGTGTGTTTCCTTCACATTCCAGCTTATGGTGATTTCATAAACAGAGATTGTTCATGTCTTCCATTGGCAATAACTCAGAGATGCTGAAATAAAGTGGATGTTAAGGCCTTGGCAGTGCAGGATGAGATAGATTCACCTGGGTAAGTGAGAAGCCAATTTTGAAAATATCTGATCTTTGCTGACTGATTTTTCTAATGGGAAAATTTCTAGTTTTGTTGTGGTGCCCTTTTCATGAAATATCAATACTTGAGGTCTGGTCCTGTGGTGAGGCTGCCAAGGGGAGAAATTCTGCACAGGCTTGTCTCCACAAAATAAACTCTCTGCATCTATTCAGGGCAGCCTGGCTGGGCTGTTAGCTGTGTGCAGGTGTGTTCACGTGCCAGAGGCTGAGCAGTGCCTACCAGGGTACATTAGATGTTGGCTAACCTCAGAGGAATGTTGTAGCTGTGCTGTACCATGTTTCAGTGACACCGTGCAGAAACAAAAAACAAAAATCAGAGATGAGATGAAATGGAGATATGTCATAGGTTCAAGATATATATGGGAAGGTGGGGGAAAATCCTCTCTTAGCAGCTTGGTGAGGGCTCTGATTACAAAGAGGGCCTGGGTCAACAGAAGCTATGTGAACTAACCAGAAAGTCATATTTAGTAATAAAAGAGTGCACAGTTTTCTGCTCTGAAAGTGGACAAGCAGATGTCTGTATGCTGCTGCCTATTTGAGGAGGACTACATTTAAGAAGTGCCTGGTTTTGTTTTTTTCTGTTAGCTTGCCGTGGCCTAGCGCTTTTTTAATTTCTAGCTGACAGCATAATCTGGCTGTTATGCATGGTTCCCTTCTGTGCAAGACCCTGTGTAGGCTAAGCAGAGGACTACCCATGAGGGTGCAGCTTTTATCCCCCAAAAGGGATTTGTCAGGACTGAGCTCCTTCCAAGAATACATTAATAACTTGCAGTTATGAACCCTGTCAGTGCCCCTTTAATTTTACATAATTTGCTTTCTAAGCTGACATGCTTTTGACAGTGCACGATTTGCTTCTGTGAGTGCTGCTACTGCATGTCACTTCTGAGTCTTTGGGAGCTGCCTGGGAAGTTCAGGGCTGTGCCTGTCAGAGCCAGGGAAGTCAGGGAGGCAGATGAGCTGGTGAGAGGAGGTCACACGTGCAGAGCAGCACAGGGTGGACAGCAGTGTCAAGAGAGCTCTTGGCCATGAGGAGGGGGGCTCAGTGGGCAGAGCAGGACTTCCGCATGAGATGCTGGTAGTAGGGAAGGGATTTACTGTTATGGGAGATGTGTCTGGAGGCTGCTTGTAGAAGACTGAGTTGCAGAGGAGGGACAAACAGTGGCAGAATAGTTGCTGCTCTATGTGGAATGGCATGTGACAGATGTGCTGTGACAGTGGGATTCTCCTTAGCTTCAATCTCTGTGGCTGCCTAATCGTGTTTCTTAAGGACTCCCACTTTATATTTTACACTGATATAAGAAGGGTCTGCAGTGGTGAAGGCATTTAATTGAGTTTCCTGGCAGAGAGCCCTGATCAGGAAACACAGTGAGCAGTGTCACTGTGGCAGTGGGAGCTGGGGCACAGGTCCCCCAGTTCCCAAGGTGTCAGGACTTGCTCATTTTCAAAAAGAGGTTTCACTGGACTGGCTCTTCTGACTATAATGAAAGAGATCCTCACTTCTGTATTGAGTAGGCTCCATCAAGCACCAGCAATATGGATCACAGGCAGGAAGTTGACATCCTACTTGCCTCCAACCTCCCTCAGCAATTTTTGTCCTCATCCCTAGTACATTTTCTCTCATTCTACCCCAAGGCTAAACCTCTCTCAACTCAAACACAAGTTTGTGATGAAAGACAACCTAGTTTTCAGCCATTCATTTGAATTTTGGACTTTCATCTTGAGAGAAACAGCCGCTGTCTAAAGTGGTAAAGTTTATGTGCAGTATAAGGAGGCTGGATGGAGATGTGAGCTCCTGCTGGTTTCTCTGTGATTTTAAAAGTAGCATGGCTACTCTCTTTTACATCACATGGAGTGACCTGCAGGCTTAGGACTGAGAGCAGCTTGTTGGTGATGGTGCAGAGCAACTTGTGCATGCTGGAGGGAGTTTTAAATGAAGGCTAATTATTGTACTGTACTAGGACACAAAAGAAAGTGTTTGAGTACTCTTTTTCACATTGGCAAAACCATCCTGTTGATGTTTTTCTAATGACAATTGTATCATTCTTTACCGTAGCATTTGTTTTTTTTCTTTCTCAGATTTTCAGTAAGCTGCTTAAAGTAAAGACTGTAGGCTGACTTCAGATAACTGTTGAAGCTAAATTGCTATTTGGACTAACTATGTTGCTCAAAAACAAAACAGTGTTTCCAAATTGCCACTGCAGAGCAATATTAAACAAATACAGCTGGAAGGGAGTGTTTAAGTATAGGTTTTTTTCAGTTTTCCATTAACCCACGCAGTTAAAGGGCATGAAGCTGAATGAGTTATGGGCCTAGAATTGTGGGCTTGCCTGTTAACAGCTCCAGCTGTCAATGTCCTACAGGTCCAGGTGCAGGCGGAAATACAACCGAACTGTAAATTTTACTTCTGTTTTTTTGTCATAAAGACTGTTTTCCTGTTTTAGAGTCAATTGTCCATCAAGGCCTTCACTGGAAGAGCTACTAGTACTGTAAGCTACCACTAAATGTTGTTTTCCATGGGGATTAAGTATCTCAGCTCCTAATGCTCTGCAGGCTTTTTGCTGGCTTAGATGTCTTGCTCCCTGACCCAGGTATCTGTGCCAACAGAAACTTTCAAGTGCTGATGCAGTTACGGTGAGAAAACCGTACTTCTGTGCTTGCACTGCCCCTGGGATCTACTTGTACTGAGTTTCGAAAGCAGTTACTTGCTGAGGAGGTTCTGGCTGTGCTAGGAATGGGTCTCCAGTCTGGTTTTGTGTGTTTGTAGGTCATTTCTTGCATGGGCAGGCCTGCTCATGCAGCAGGGCAGCCAAGGAGCTGAAGCTGCCTTCACAGCCTTGTTGCTGGAAGCTACTGGGACCTGGCTCCCTCTCGTAGAGTCTTCCATGAAACTTGGTCTTGATCTTTCTCCAAACATCCTTAGTATTGTTCTACAGTACTTGGTGCAGGCTCTTGCTGGAGTCTTGCATTTTATTTCCTGTCTTAAAAAATCTTGTCTCAAACTACTTTTATGGGATACTTTTGGCCTTTATTTGTATGTGATTCCTTTGCTAGCATAGGTCAAACTTACTGAAGGGAAAAATCTAGTAGATATTTAGTAGATAGAGGGTCTAAAATTCAGGCTTTTTGCTGCATTCTTTGTTGGAAGCCTAGGTTGAGCCTTGTTTAAAATTCCCCAGATGGCTTTCTTGTGCTTGCTGCATTTCATGGTTTAGGTTAGTTAGTGGCTAAATAAAAAATATTCCATAGTCAGGTTTATTCTGAATTTATAAAATATATTAATACATTTGAAATAGGCAACTGGTGACTGGGGTGATGAGGAGATGTAACATTTGGGGTTTTTTTTCAGAGGAGAAGAGATCATGTTGGCGTTGAACTTGTACCAGGATGCTGTGCATCCACTAACCTGGGCCCAAAGATCTGTGCTGCCCTGGAATGTGCAGCTCTGCATGGAAATCAACACTTTAGTGCCCTGCCTCTTCACAAAGGCTCCAGGCAGGGTGATAATGTATAACCTGCCTGAAAACAGTGAAGGGCACGGTTAGATGAACTTCTCTGTGGAAAACACCACCAGCCATTTCAGAAGGAAATGCATCAGGGACCTTGGCTGGAAGGAAATTCCTGCTCTGATTGTGATGACTTTGATTTCCCTTTCTAGCTAGTAACCAAAGGACCTCTGACATATAATTCCTATTTTTGCATGGTTACCTTGGGGTGAGGTACCTCCATGTGAGAGAGGAAAGGAAGTAAAAAGAGCTTGCTGCTATTTCAGGACATCGTGAGGGAAACTTGGTGCGCTTTATTTCCTTTTGAGACTTGTGTTTAAATTATGAGTCCATCTCCCCTGTCATGGGGCAGGGAGGGAGGATTTTTTCCATTACCTTTACAAATAACTGTGGTGTCTCAAGTGTGGAGATGTTTGCAGCTGGTGTTGAGAGTGTGTGTTTTGTGGGATCAGCCAGCTGTTTGCTGAAGAAATTCACCGTTGTTCCACTTATTTTGTATCAGGGATTTTTTAACTACTTCCCAAATGGCCACCATTTCTTCACCTCTTCCTATATCCATAAGACTTTCATCTTCCTCAGTGTGGTATTCTGTATGTCAGAGTCCTTTCTCATGTTTGATTCTCAGATTCCTTCTGTGTGCATCATGATATGTAAAGTTTTATTCATTATTTTGTCCTGTCAGTCATGTCTGGTCAAAGACATTTTTCATAGGTATGGGCTGGCTAATTCCAGTTTATTTTTGAAAAATCCTTGAAGTGTAACTGAAAACTGTCTTCACAGTGCTGGATGTTCAATTAATTGAATGCGAGGCTTACATTTGAAGGGTTGTATTTCTGAGAAAAACAGCCCAAAAATACTCCTTTAAATAAAAAATTACAAAATATGTAATGTAGAAAAATTCAGGTAGAGGTTTTATTAAAAATTCCCTTGATTGTTCTTGTGTCTGTGTGCTGGGGACTTGCTGCACCAGTTCTGTTCCAGCAATAGCAAAATAAAAAATGCCCAAAGAATGAAGCAGTCATCAGAGAACTTGTTTATTCTTTATAGCAAGGTAATAATTCCAAAATATTTTCTCAGCATGATTAATGGTGTATCAGATAAAAATCCACCCTGACTAAACTCAGGGAGTGTCATTCTCGGTGTATTCTTGACATGCCACTAGTTTGCTATTTCACTTTCTTTTGGTGTGGTTATCAGTGATTAAGCCTACATCATTAGGTATTATCTCTCAGCCAGGTGCTTATTTGTAGGCCATCAGCTGTGAGTTTTTTGATCACAAACACCATGAGACACTTCTTGGCAGATGACCTCTTTGGGTGGGAACAGCTGTGTTAGCCGAACTTGCTCCAGTGAAAAATGTGTCATTTCAAGTAAAAGTTTTCAAAACAGCGACGCTGATGTGGCTCTTTTAAAAAGTCTTGGGATTAGTGTCATACATCTTCTCAATGTGACAGTGAGGGTTCCTTTGTCTCTGATCCCAGCCATTTTTTTTCCCCCTTAGGCACAGCTGGAGGCTCAGAGGGCGACTCAGGACTTTCAGAGGGCCACGGAGGTGCTGCGTGCTGCCAAAGAGACCATTTCGCTCGCTGAGCAGCGGCTGCTGGAAGATGACAAGCGTCAGTTTGACTCTGCCTGGCAGGAGATGCTCAACCACGCCACTCAGAGGGTAATAATACAAACTTGCCCCAGCATCTGCCTTTCCCATTCTTTGTGTTCTCCTGTGGTGTATGAGGCCCAGTTTATGAAAGACCGAATTTTACTTTTGGTCCAGATACATGACATGAAGAGAATGAAGCTGTGAAAATTATTGCAGCCTAAGGTTAAATGATCAGGGCCTTGGCTGCTTCTGGGACAACTCTGTCCCAGTTCTCTTTCTGGTGGTGCCATAGTAGTGGAGTAGTTCTCTACAGAAAATAAAAGTTATTGCCACTATTTTACAGGGATGAACAATGTCTTAAGGCATATCTGCATTTGGAATTGTGCCAGAATAATTGCATGGGGATGCCTATTCCTGAATACATGTGTTATGGGAGTGGTTACCCTGCAAAAATAGAGAAATGTTCCAGTTTTAGTATAACCTGTTCTTAGTATGGGCTAAACTGAACCAGTCACTTTGCTTCAGAAACGTGTATTTGAATGCAGAACTACTCAAAATTATGTGTTGCATTTTAACCTTGCATGCTGCTTTACCCTGAATTATCTTTGGAATTTAGACAAGGTCCTATGTGTTTTGTAAAGTCTTGTTAAACCTACAGAAGAGATGCACTAAAAAAGATAGGCAGTATTCTTTCTAGCAGATGTCAGGAAGAATTTTCCTGTCATTTATCTTCTCTCTCTAAAAAAAAAAAAAAGGCAGAAAGGTTTATTTTAGCATAAAAGAACCAAAAAAATCAAAGTTAAAAACCATTGTTCTGTCATTTCCTTAATAAGCCAGTGAAGCTGAACTTGCTATTCCAAACATGCTATCATGCCATACAATGCTCATATTGTCTTGCAGTCCTCAGTGCAAGAGCTCTGTTCTGTTGCAGAAGCTTCTCAGTTATAAGAAAGCCTCTATTTCAGAGTGAATTTTAAAATCCAGCTGCCTGATGAAGAAACAGGGAACAGAAAGGATGTTGGCTGTGTCATGGGGAGAGATAGAAAACCTGGTATATGTTAATGAGAAAATGAGCTCCAGGACACTGTTTGTGTTATTGGCCCTGTTATAATTTGGTTATGATTTGCAGATCTGGTGACCTTTGTGTTTACAAGGGGAACCCCACCTTTGCAGTGTGTGTATGCCAGCTGTCATTTTCCCTAGCTGTAATCCCTGCTCAATATGCACAAAGTCTAGAAATAGATAGTTTTTGATTTTCAGAGTTGATAGATGAGAAAACCAGAAGCATTTAAGGAGTTGCTTAAGAGCTGCTGGCTCCTAAACTGCTGAGTTTTGGTGGACAGTGACAGCAGTCACATCTGCCACCTACCTCTTTCTAGCTGACATAACAATAACTTCTGTTGGCATAGGTGACAAAAGAAACAACGGCAACTTGAGAGTACAAATGAATTCTTCTTTTCTTTGGCTGTTTCAAAGGCATCCTTGTGTCCTTCTACAACCCTTGATCATTCCCTGACTGTCTGTGAGAGGTGTGCACCTGAGATGAGCAAACTCAGTGATTCAGAGCAGCAGATGGCTGCTGGCAGCCTTTGGTGGAGTCCTGCTGGTGGTGTTGATAGATACCATCACTGATTGCAGGATACCTGCTTGTTGTGGGGCTGATTCAAGGCACAATGTCTCTGATTTGTTACAGCTAAACAGTAAATGGGGAGCTCAGGTATACTGACTGTAAAATCTCCTAGACACTGACTGGACTGTATAGGGCAGCTGAGGGCTCCATGAATGGAAAACTCCTTGTCCCACAATTCCCAGTGCTTAAAGTATTCTGGGTAAACTCAGCACCCATCTGCACCTTTCCATGGAGCAGCAGGTTTTGGGAGTGTTCCATGGAAGCTTGTCCTGTGATTTTCATTGGCCATGGTGGAGGTCTTAAGGGTAAGGCCAGAGCCAAGGAGAGTCAAAGTGCTGTTGGAAGTCATAGCTGAACACACCCAGCATTAGTTGGTTTGGAGTGCTTGACTGAGTTTTATATCTTCTCTAGAAGTGGAGTGAAAACTTCACTTGGCTTCAGTGCATGCAGTTAATGAAGTGCTTAGTGTTCAGTGAGGCTAAACTGGTATCTCAGGGAGCAGAAAACACTGACATTCCCTACCAAGCTATGGATGGAAAGAGGTTAGAGGATGAGATCTTTTAGAACAAAACTTCTCGTTGACTGCTGCAGTGTTGGTGACAACTCAGATCATTACTGTTTATTGCATCAGAAATCACTAATGGAAAAAAAACTGTTTCTTGGCGTGAAGGCTGAGGATTAAGAAATAGACATCATCTACTTGTACATATAAAATTGCTCTTGGAGAAAGCTTTTGCACTCTGGTTATTTGAATTTTCGAGCTTTTTTTTTTTTTTTTTTTTTTTTTTTGCATGCATTTATGGATTGCAGTTTTACTGTGCAGAGAATAATCTTGCACCAGCTCTTTTACAGCAAGGACCCAAGGGCAGAAAAGTACCTCTGAGCTAAATGTTAGAAGTGGACTACTAATTCATTTGTTTCTCTTCTGATAGAAATGTCAGGCCAGAGTAAATGGCCTGGTTTTATTTGCTGTTCTTAGGCAGAGGGACCAGGCTTTACTGAATTAATCTGAAACTTGGACCCAAACCTGAGCCCTGTAGCAGCTTGGTGGCTGACAAACGCCGTAAACAGAAGGCATGAAGAAAAAGGGTAGGCAAGAGAGCAAATGAGAAACTGATTTCTTATACAACTATGTGTGGAAATGCTGCCAGGTTACTTTTACACTTGACCTAATGGATATAGATAAAGACTTGGGTTCCAGGGTATCAAACAGGAAATGCTGTTTCCAGACCCTCACTGGGAGGAAAGAGAGATAAGGGTTGCATGTTGTAATTGCTTTTTTATGTCTTGATAGTCTGAAAAGCTATTAGCACTGTTTTTAATGTCACAACCTATTGGGCCTCTGTAAACAAGGCTTTTGTAGTCACTGATCTAGAAAATCATACAATTCAACTGGTGTGAAACGGGAGAGTTACCGGAATTTTGTTCTTCCTGGGTGAGCTGGAAGCACAACATGCAGAAAGTATTTCTATTCGTGGAACAGACCAAACCAGCATGAACATGTACATGGAGTATAATAGGCTGTCACTCAGAAATTTTTTACCACCTTGCAGTTTGAAGTGTGTTTCCAAAGGAGGCTGGGAGCATAAATAGGAGCTGGATTCCTGCCTACCTGCCTGTGAAGATGCCACTAATCCCTGCAAATGTCTGTGTTTGAGCTAAGTGTTCCCAACAGAGAAGCACTGGACTATGGTACAATCCTGAAAGTCAGGCAACTGCTTTGCCCACTCCTTTTCTTACCTTGATGCGTATTTCAGGGTAAAGTCCTGCGTTTTTTATTCTAAATTTCCATTTTTCCACAGATCTGAGAAGTGTAATGACACTTAGATTGGAATTCAGCTCATCAGTGTCTTGTCTTGACTGTGTATCACAATTACTTGCCAAAAGTTCCATTATGATGAAAGGCTGGCTGATCAATAAGTGGTGTCTGGAGAGCAATTCATGTAGCCAGAGGGGCAAGTTCATTTTAAGACTTGATTATAATGTAAATGGAGACAGGCTTGATGAGCTCTTAAGCTGCCTGGGGAGGAAGAATACTGTTCATTCGTAGCCACTGGCTTACCAGGATTTTGGTGGCTGTACAAGTGTCTCTTTACAATTTGAAGATGATGTTCCTGCAAGCCTGTTTGTACTTTGAATTGTAATGCTGCAGTTTGGGGTGCAGAGAGCAGGGCTGTGACAGAGAGTCCTGTGAAAGGACCAAAGGATATTGAATTTTGGAGGGATGGCACATTTATTCTCTTACTGAAAATAATTCATAAAGATGTACAAAAGGAAAGTACTGACAGGTGTGTTACCTCTAGTTTGACACAAGCTGGAGTAGAAAGGAAGGCTCTTCATGAATTTCAAGAGAAATCTCTAATTTCTAATTGCTGATGGAATCTGCAATCTTAAAAAGGTTCTGCTTTTACAGTCTTTCCTGAGATATGTTGAGTTCATAAATTCTGGCAGGGAGAAGAAATGTTTTGGCTCTTGATCATGAGACATTTTAAAAAGTAGAGGATGAGGGGAGAGTAAAGAGGGAGGAGGCATGCTCCCTCTTGGATTAATTTGGCTTGTGAAGCTCCCTTTGATATTACACTGTGAAGTACCATCTGTCAGCATGAAATGTGTGGGTGCTTTCGTGATGTAGAGAGAAGAGATACTTCCTGCAGCTAGAAAAACTAGAAATACTTAGAGGAAAAAGGGAGAGAAGACAAGTGTATGAAAGAAACAACAAAAAAGCCACATCTTTCCTTGTCCTGATCCTTCCGTCACTTTATCCTGGAAACACAGTGATTTTTTGCAATCCCTTGTATTGTTGATTCTCTTCTCCTGGTTTACTGATACTGCATTGTTTCTTTCCTTTTTTATTTTTAATTCTTCCCCTAGAAGAACAATCAGTTTAATGTTTTGTGAAAGAAACAGTCCTCCAGAGTAATTCTCTGGCCTAGATGGTCAGCATTGCTCAACTCCACTGATAAAACTCTTCTTCTGCATATGTTGTTATTATTACTGAGATATTGCCCGGAGTCCATTTTTACTTCTGATGATGAAAACATTTTGGGTGGAACAAAGCTACCTGTACAGACTTACTTTTGGTAAATATATACTCTACACTGACCTTCCTTTTCCAGACAGCTGGGTAGGAAATAAAGGGTAGGGGAGGAGAGAAGAGGAATTGATCAGTCCCTGTGTTAGGGGGTTTTGCCTGCTTAGTTTCCCATTACTTGCATCTTATGGCCTGTGCTACCTGGGACAATGAGCTCTGCCTGGACTAGGTGATCCAGTAGTTAGGGACAGTCAAGGGCTACAGAAATGTCTGGTGGTTGTGTGGGTATCCTGGAAGTTGATCCACTCCAGGTGGTTTTGTCCAAGAGTATGTCCCCTGCTCACCCCAAGGGTGAGCTTCAAGGCAGGTACAATGTCGGGAGGTGAGATGTGTCTTGAGCAGCCGTTGTTTGAAGAGGTGTCATCCTCACTTTTTTCTGCCTTTTTTAAGTGATGCTGTTGCATCTGTGATGGCTTAGGAGCATCTACAAGACAAGGTGGGTGGTAGAAGCACTTGGGCTAGACAAACCAGCCTTATTTTGGAGCTGTGGCCGAGAGCTTGTTTACAAGTCCATATGACAAGTCCATTTTTTTACCAAATGTATTATTAGCTCTAATAAAAAGTTCTTCTTTCCTACACAGGCCTGTCTTTTTCTAAGCCTACTTAAGGAGATGAGGAGTTTGCCAACTGGTCTTACATGGAACTTCCCAGCTGCAGAGGTGGCAGCATCATTTGCAGTTTGTTTCTCTCTGCCAGCCCTGTTGGACAGCTTCTCCATTTAAAGACTGTTTGGCTTTTGTGGAGGGGTGGAAGATCTCTCTTGTTTCTTCTTGTTTGAATGAAGTGCTTAGATGCATCTTGGCAGGTGATGGATCTCTGCAGAGGTATCTTATAATCCCCCAGGTATTATCCTCAGCCTCAGGCATGCACCTTGAGCTGCCATCCCTGGAAAGGGCACAGGTGGTATCTGCAGACTTGTGTGGATAATGTGAGCATGAGGACAGAATTCCCACAGGAA
Source organism: Sylvia atricapilla (assembly GCF_009819655.1). Lineage (NCBI taxonomy): Eukaryota > Metazoa > Chordata > Aves > Passeriformes > Sylviidae > Sylvia > Sylvia atricapilla. The sequence goes on from NC_089140.1 coordinate 42,866,418, forward strand.
AACAAGGGTGTAGGGGGAGAGAGAGATTTTCTTACATCACTGATTTTTCAGAAGGATGAAGTATATAGCCTCTTTTCCCCTTTCTTTCTGGGAAGGGTAATGTGCACGAGTATATATGGCTGGCAGGAAATTCCATGTTTTGTCAGATATTTGGAGGTGTTTGCAGTCTGTCATCCTCAAATGCCAGTTCTGCAGGGTTCAGCATTCCTGTAGTGTTTGATATGAAAAATTTGAAAAATCAGCACAATACTGGACACCTGACCCGCTTTACAACCCTGGTGTTGGTTGTACTTATCATGTGATTTATCCCAGATATCAAAGTTTATGCTAATTTTGCCCTAAGAATGTATGTGAGGGACTGACATGTAGCTGAGCATTGGGCAAATTCCAGTTGCTCCATTATTTTGTAGCTTACGGCGTTTTTAAATTGCAGTTTCCTTGCCACACTAGAAAGATGATGAACCACCTTCTGTGCAGTCTTTGGAGACTGCAGTTTAATTTAAGAGACTTCCATGTTAAAACCAGCCTTGTCTGACATGTTTCACTAAGGCAAGTCGTCACACCAGCTGGCTTTAAAACAGTTGCTTGAGGTAAGAGGCTGCAGTTTATTTTTCAGGGTGCAGGAGAAAATATGTTATGAGCCTGATAGATTTTTTTTTTCCCTTTCATTGAAAATGGATGCCATATATATATATATATATATATGTATGTATGTATGTATGTGAAGGATGTTGGAGTTGAATATATTATTTTATATCTGATCAAAAGATCCTTTGAAAACTTTTTTTTTTTTCTCGGAGTTTGCAGGTCTGTAGCAATTCCTTTCTTTAATAATGAGTGGTGAGTGGAGATGAGCAAAAAGTAGCCTCCAGTTGATGCAGCAAGAGCCCCGAGTTGATGGTGGTGGCTTTGGCAGTTTCACCCTTTCATTTAGGCATCAGAAAGGACAATATGTCAGTTTTCCTGAGAGGAGCAGCCAGCCAAGTGAGTCAGAGTTGACCATCACTTTTCCTTGTTCAGTTCAGCCTGAGGGCTGGGGGGACTAGCACACTTCTCCAAAAAATTAGAGCTTTGTGGATGAGATTATTTAAAATCAAGCTATTTTGAATATTCTCTCTGCATGTGAGAGCTCAGATGCACAGTCTGGTAGGAGCCAGGTGGAACATATTCGTGTAAAGTTGCAGAGTAGTTGGTATCACAGCTGAGGCATTCCAAAATCCAGTATTGGAGAAAATCAAGTCCTGCCATTTTTTGTATGAATACCTTCATAGTTGCAAAACAGGAAGCTTAAAAAATCACCTGCTTTGCCCTCATTGTCAGACCAACAGAGAGGTGTCACCACTTTTCTGACTTTAAAAAAATCTGAATCATGACTGCCAATGCTCTAAGTAAAACACATTTGCTAACTTAGACCTCTGACATCACAAATTTGTTGGCTTACACCTCTGACATCTCAAATTTGGACAATGAAAGTACCCTGGATAAAATTACGTGTGGCTATGTGATACTAAAAGTTCAGCTAATGGCGAGACATCTACTTTCCTTCTCCAAATGCTTGACAACACTTTCTGTGAAAATTTTTTCCTAATATCCAATCTAAACCACCCCTGGAGCAACTGGAAGCCCTTTCCTCTTTCCTGTAGCTTGTTACTGGGGGGAAGAGGCCAATTCCCACTTGGCTACACCCCCCTCCTTTCAGGGGGTTGTAGAGAGCACCAAGGTCTCCCCTGAGCCTCCTTTTCTCCAGGCTGAACACCCCCAGCTCCCTCAGCTGCTCCTTATCAGACTTGTGTTCTAGATATCTCGATAAATGAGGAGAGGGGCTGGTCATTCATGGAACGTTCCTTGTCTGCATCGTGGGGATGGCAGCGCAGGGCTTGAACCTTTGCATTTTCAGTGTTGAAACTGTGATTTCAGGCATGTCAGCTGTCTGAAGAGGAGAGCCATCTTGGACACACAGTTTTCTGGTGATTGGTTATTCAGGTGAAAATGTATTTGAGTCTTCCCTCTGCTATTGTTGGTGTTTAGCCTTTTCCAGAGTGATGGAGCTGCAGCTGGGAGCTGAGCAACTAGCAGCTCTCTGCTGGGAAAGTCCAGTTCCTGGGAGAGAAGCAGGAAGAAACAGAAACATTGCTATTGAATGTAACTGGGTGACTTCTGTTAGTGTTGCTCCACTTGTGAATATCTAACTGGGTTAAAAAAGGGATGATCCCAAAAGCTGAGGATCTTCTGAACTTCCTGTAAGAGAGGTTATATGAAAAGCTGTAACACCTTTGTCATAATTTACACAGTGTTTGGAGACTTGCTGCTCTTTTCGGGAAAGACTTTTAAGTAGGTTCACTGAAGTAATTTTTTTCTATACCCTCACTTTCCTGACATGAGCTGATTGGAGAGATTATAACGTTGCTGTTAATTGAAAAGATAAGAAGTGGATCATTGTATCTTGCTGCTCAACCTGTTTTTCTCCCCCTCTTGAAGGTCATGGAGGCGGAACAGACCAAAACGAGAAGTGAGTTGGTTCACAAGGAGACTGCAGCCAAATACAATGCTGCCATGGGAAGGATGAAACAACTGGAGAAGAAGCTGAAAAGAGCCATCAATAAATCAAAGTATGTTTTATGTTTGGAGAGGAGTTTAGTGGTGAAAACTGTTTGGGGGAAATACCTAGTCTGTGGGGTTTCTGAACTTGTGAAAGTGTATTGCTCTTTGGGTTTCTCTCTGTGTGTATCAGCCTCACAGCACAACTAGTACTGGTATTTGTCCTTGTCCTTTTAAGTGTCTTTTGAAACACCTTACTTGATGGACTGTTGAACTACATGGGATAAGAAACCTTTTCCTAGCAGCATCTTGGTCTTGTTCTAGTGCACTGAACTCCTTGGTGGGGTGTGATTTGAGGAACAGGTGCATGGGATCCAGGTGCTGTTTGCAGAGCTCTGTGTGGATGTAGGAACAGCCTAGGATTGTTCACAGGTCTTTATTTTTAGTTCAGAGAGCAACAAAGCAAATGACAGAAAGCTGAAAGGTGTGAGACTGCAGGGGTGTAAGGTGCTGTATACGAGGCTTGTTTCCTTCCTGCTGCTGCCATGGCAAAGCTGTGTGAGAGCTGTTCTGGGGGAAGGAAACACCCTTGAGAAGGCTTAGCTAAGCAGCTCATGTCATTAATAATTGTGCCTGCATTTGCTGTGCCGTTTGGCTCTGTTGTGGAGAAGTGAAACAGCTTTTTGCTCAGAACCTGTTTAAAATTTTGGTCCTGTTTACAACCAATTCTTAATCCTCTTTATATTTCACAGTCTTTTTTTTTTTTTTTTTTTTTTTTTTAATATTACCAGACTGTGGCTTGTCTAAACAATCTGCTTGCTGTATTTCGCTTTTAATCCTCTCCATCTAAAAATTACTTTTTGGTGAAATCGGTCAACTAAAAATCTATTTTGATGGTGTTTGCTCAATTCAAGAAAGGATTAGCACTTCTCAAGCAAGATTCAAGCATGTTTGCTGAAACAGTGTAGTGGTGTGACTTCCTAGAATGAGCTGCGTGCTGTTTGTCTAGCACTGCACAGGGGCTGTGAAAACCATCATCGGATCACTAAATGACAGATTCCTCTGGTTAAGGGCAATATCTGAAAACAGTTTTGGCTGCCAGGAGTTCCTTTCTTGCAATAAGATTTAAAATAAAGACCATGATTAAGTTGTCAATGGAGTCCTACATATGTTTTTGTGCTGGTGTGGAGCCTGGTGTCCCAGCTGCCTCTTGTGTGATGTGCCTCTGAGTTTTCATTTCTTTGCTGGAACTACCCTCAGAGGGGTGTCTTGTGTCATTCTCCTTGGGCTAAGCTGGTTTCCACTTCTGTGGAAAGGATCCCAGTGTATTATTTTGTCTCACAGTGAGGCTAACTGCAGCACAAACCATCTAGGTAAGGTGGTTTGGAGATCCTTTAATAAAGGGTGTACAGAAATGCCACTTCTAACCTAGTACCATGTGAAAGATGCCTGGTGGCACAAATAGTTGTGGATGTCTTTGAAGGTATGCTACATAGGGATGTTGGAAAGGTCAGTCATGTCCCAGCATCGCAATTTTCACATAAAGGAAAATTGTAACTGAGCTGAAAACATCAGTGCTGTCAAGTGGCTGTAGAAACTGGGAAATGAGACTGCTGAATTTGCAGCTGTTTGTATTGTAGGGTGTAGCTGGCCTCTAGCTGCTTTTCAGGAAGGATTTAACACCAGCATCCTGCACTCCCTGGGTGGTGTGGGAGCACTGGCTGTAACACTTAGGCCTTTCTGGTCTTTTGTTCATCTTCTCTTTAAACTTGTGGATAAACACGCTGAATGAGTTGCTCTCTTTCGGGCAGACAATGTTTTGAATTTGTTCCTTGCTTCAGTTGGGATTAAGATGCTTAAAGCATTACTATTTTGAAAGCAAGACTGGGGCATCCTGGAGGAAAGTCATTTAGATGATTTGCCGTGTGAAGTTGATGAGCAGAGGATTATTGGATAGTTTTGGTTTGGTTTTGCTTTTAATTTAGTTTTTGGGTGCTTACATGCTTGTGATCTGTGAATGTGCATAGGGCTGCATGTTCTTAACAGTTACCAGATCTTCTGGCTCAGTGCCTCTGAGCTGTAGGGTAATGAACTTGCCCGTATTTGCTGGTTTTTGGAAGTCACTTTCTGCCGTGATGACTTGGGCAAAGTGTCTTTCACTCTTCCTGTCATCTACTTGGGAAGCACTTTGTCTGTGCAGTGCCCTGGGCTCAGCCAGCCGGTGATGTAGGACAGTGCTTGCATCCCTGAGAGGTTCTCCTGCCCTGCTGAGTTACAGAGCAGCCCTCAGTGGTCACAGGGCCATGGATGTCAGAGAGTGAAGTGACCCTGGGACATGGCAGTGCCTCCCCTGCCAGTGCCCTGGTTCCTGCTGGCATCAGGTGCCTGGCTGTGTGTGAGCCATGAGCAAGCAGGAGTGTTTGTGTGTGAGCTCCTCTCCTGCATGTCGGATTCTTGGTCTCCTTTCAGTGGCTGAGGTAGTGCTTTTCCTACCTGTTGCAAGTAATCATTCCTGTTTGTATATGCATGTGTATGTGTTTGTGTGTACACACACATGCATGTATGTACTGTTTTTTCACACTGTGCAAACACACATGTGCTTCTCACTGATGCAGAGGGGACTTTTCCCAAGGCTTGTGAAAACTAGTGGGAGGTTAGCTGGTTGTTCAGGCCTGGTTGTTCCCTCCCAGCTGGCACAAGGGTAAGGAAGGTTGAGAATCAGGTCCTTTGAGGTGAGTGGGTTTCACTGCTTTCCCTGTGACCATTCTGTCAGTGTCTGTGTGCTTTGGGGTACGGCTGTAGGAGTCCTTTATCTGTTGGATCCAAATTCTCCACTGCAGTGTTTTATTTGGCCTGGCAGGTGCATCTGTGTAGCCTTTGGCAGGGTGATGTCCCACTAAGGGAAGGCAGAGGTGTGTTTTGGCTGCTTTGGTGTCACTGGGAGCATCAAGACTTGGCTGTGTGCCCCTGGTGGTGTTGGGAGGGTGCTTAGAAATATCAGAGCTGGAAATAACTTACTCTGATGGAAACACAACTCAGTTATTTTTGTGCATGACTGTGTAGTGAATTCAACCCTTCGAAGAATATAGGATCAGAAAGCCACAGCTTCACACTCCTGAATTCTAGTGCACAGTCCAAAATGCTGCTGTGTTGGGCTTGCAGCTCAGAAGAGCCTTGCTGTCAGGGTAGAAACACAACAAGGGTACTTCACATTCTATTTCATGTTAAGCCATGTCTGATTGTTTATCTCTCCTCTACTTTCCAGGAGAGCTTCTGAGAGGGGAGGAGGGTAGTGAGCTCTGCTGAAATAATAGGGCTTCTTTTTTATTTTTTTTCCATCTTTCTTTCTTTCCTGCTCAGTGTTGTATCAAATGATATGTATCAAATAATATTGGCTTGTGGGCTTCAAAACTTGGAGGGTGGGAAGTGGTTTCTAGGCTTTGTACTCCACCTTTTATACTCCTGTCCCCTTGCAACCTTGTTAGCAAGTTTAGGGAAGTGCCTGGTGGGTCACTGCTGGGAAGTGGTGTGCCCTCATATGTGGTGCTCTGACCTCTCTTCACACCCTCTCCTTCACTGAAAAACCCAAGAACTGCCCCTCCACCCCCCACAACTGCACATGGAGCAGATTCACCTTCTGTAGGAATTTGTGTGCTGTGAGCTCAGAAATTAGCTGGGTAGAGAGAGAATGCCTGTGCCTGAAGCTGGATGTTACGTTTAAATAACATGCAGAAATATCTATATAAAATATCTAGACCTGGAGGAATTATGCTGTCAACTCCAAAAACTGGAATTTTGCAATTTGTATTTAGGTCAAAAGACCCATGAGAAATAGATGCATTGGGGAGTAAGAGAGAGACATGGAGAGCATGTGTAGGTGTTCCATCATCTGAATAGTGTTCTCTTGGGATTGCACTGCTACACAAAATAGCTGTGTTAGTGCTACAAAGAGAGCAACTCCCACACCAGTACACTGCATTCAGTCCCAGTGATTGTAAACAACTCTTCTTTGTTTTTCCACAGACCTTATTTTGAACTCAAGGCGAAGTACTATGTCCAACTAGAGGTATGTATGTAATTCAGATCCATCTGAAACTCTTTATTGCTTACAGTAAATACTGAAATTACATCTAAAGTGCTCTGACAACTATGTTGTGTTTCTATACAAAATCAATTCAAAACCTCTTGAGCAATTTGCTAAGCACATTTTAAAGATAAAAGACTAAGAGAGTCTTTGTTTCCTTTTGTAAAACAAGAGTGTTTGAACTCTGTCAGAACCAAAAGAGTACAGTTTGACTGTCTTTGCTTCTTGTAGTATAATGTGTCTGGGATTTATTTGTTGTTGTGGGTTTCATTTTTTCCCCCTGTTTTATGCTTCAGACTGTTTAACTGTACTTGGGGTGCTCTTTTATGTTCACTGGTTGGATTAATTAACAGAATAAGTAACATGCTTGCAGTGCTCAAATATCATGCAGATGTGAACTTGGGGTTTGGCATCAGAGGGATTTGGGATTTGGCTGGATAGGCTTCCAGGGCTTTTTGGCATCTCTGCACTGCATTGTGTGGTGCAACAATGACTGGCCAGTGCTTGTGCATAGCACATGCCTTGCAGGGCACAGTGGCCCTGGGGCAGGCTGGCAGTTCTGTGTGGGATGGTCGTCCCTGCTATTACAGCCAGTCTTGGAGCTGCCAGGGATGAGAGGGCAGAGTAGCCCTACAAATTCAAATGCAAGAATCACTCTCTTTCTACTTGAATGACTTTTGCTGCATGTGGCTCCCAAAACTGGGAGCCTGGCTCCTCACAGTTGGAGGGTAGTGGCCGGGGCTGCTGTTGTGTGGGATGGGCACAGGGTTTAAGTGGAGCACGTTGCCTTGGGCTGCTGGCCCTGGGTGCAGGAAGGCAGCAGTGGGGTGCTGGGTCAGTAGGACCCTAGCTAGAAAACTATTCCCATTCCTTGTCTGGGGTGCAAGGCGTATCCCACAATGGTTTTGTGAGCCCTTCCCTGAGCTGCCTGAGATTGAACAGCATTCTGTGAGCCTCAGAGACTCTGGTGTGCACCTTTCTTCCAGGCTCGAGTGCCCTCTCCTGCTCTGCCTTGCCTGCCTGCAGCTACTGCTGCATCAAGCTGAACCCTTGCCTGCCCTGGGCTGGGTGCCAGGCCAATAATCCCTTTTGCCTGGAAGCATCTTTTGAGAAATTCCCTTTTTTCCATGGGCAAAGGCGCACTGTTTGTGGGCCTGTTGCTTCTCCATGGCAGCTGCTCAGTGCCCTCCCGAAACAAGGTGATTGTGTAAACTGTATGAAAGAAGACAGCACAGATTGCCGTGAATGCACAATAAAAGCCAGCACTGAGAGAGCTACAGACACCCAAGCAGTGTTTCCCCTTTGGGACAACACTTACGCCTTTGCTGTAGGGTGGTGCCTGGGGACACAGGAACTGCTGTGTTACAGCTGTCAGGGTTTGAGGGTTGGTGCTTTCTGCTCTGAAGGTTTAGTGAGCAGAAGTGACAGGTTTGGTGCTCAGCAGAGAGTGAGGCTCAGCCCCCTCAGGGGAGACCCCCAGCCCTGCTATACCCTGCAGACAGGGGCTGCCAGCAAACCTTTGGGGTGGTTCTGGGATAAGCAGTGACGTAGCTGAGAGCTGAACTCCTGTTAAGGAAAGATCCTGCAGGTTCACATCTTAACAGGGCCTCTGCTATGTGCACTCCAGAGGCAGTCCCAACCCCTGGCTCCCGTGGCTGGCCTTGCTCATGTCTCTTTCTCAAGTGCCAGTGCTTGTGCCAGAGTGCTTCTGAATTCTGAACTCTCCCATCCCACAGATACCAGCCCTGGTCTGTGCTTGCCTGTGCAGAGCCAAGGCACCTGGACACATAACAGGGAACTGTGTGCTGTGCCTTGTTTGTCATGAAAGTCCATCTAATACTTGTCTCCCTTGTTAGCAACTGAAGAAAACAGTGGATGACCTGCAGGCCAAACTGGCTCTGGCAAAGGGAGAGTATAAGACTGCCTTGAAAAATCTGGAGATGATCTCAGATGAGATTCATGAGAGGAGAAGGTCCACTGCCATGGGGCCCCGAGGATGTGGCGTGGGTGCCGAGGGGAGCAACACCTCTGTGGAAGACCTGTCAGCAAGTAAACTGGAGTCAGACACCGTCTCCAGTGAGTACAGAGCACTGCTGGGCTTGGGAATATCCCATGGGCATCGTAAGAAATGCTGACATCAGGGTTGCTCTTTGGATTCTGCAGTTTTGAAATTTGCTGGCTGCTGTGGGACTGTGGCTATGTTGTGATGCTTCTTGTTATTGCAGGAGTTGATTACATTCTTTAATAGCCAGTTTTCAAGGGAAAGGGTAATGAGTTAAAGTGCATCAGCCGTTCCCTTAACATGCCTGTAGGTTTTTTTTGTACAGTGCTGTATGAAAGGAGCAAAATCAACGCACTTCAAAGCGTGTGTCTAATTTTACCCCAGTGGTGCTGCTGGCAGTGACTCGCCTGGGGTGGTGGCAAGGCTGTCACAGATCAGCCAGCCAGTTTTTTGGATGAAGTGCTTGTCTTCCAGTGCTGGGCCTGTGGCAGAGGGAGCTGAAGTTGTGGCTACAGTAGTACAGAGAGGCGTGATGCTCACGTGGTGGTGTGTAAGGATAAGCTCCTTTGCGCTGCAGAGTCTTTTGCCAAGGTGTGATTTCAGCAGAGCATGTGTGCTGTGAACAAGGGAAGTGAAGAAGCAGCAATATGCTGCTGCAGTGTGCTGAGGGGCTCTGTAGGAGAAATGGGTGACAGCAGCAACCTCCAAGCAAGCTCCAAACAAGCAAGGTAACCTCTGCTTTCTGGTGGCACATGGGGACCTTGTGTTGCAAAGTCTGTTATGTGGTGAGTTTGCATTTGTCCTGGCTCTGGGTAAAAGTGGATAGATGGATGGTACATGTGGCCTGCTTTTGCCTCCTTCCTGGACACTTCTTCCCCTTCTTTATGCAGAAAGTCTTCTTCTTGCTGCCCAGTCCCACAAATTCCAGTTTAATTCTATTTCAGCTTTGTTTCAGCAGGTAAAACTCTAGGTCAGGATTGCATGAGTTCATGATTGCGCAGTCCTGGTGCCCAAAGACAGAAGATGCAATTTCCCCATAGACACCAGTGTGTCCTGGCACTGGGGCCTTGTGTGAGCTGTGGGAGCCGGGAGGCCCTGGGCTGGCCTCCACCCTCTGCAATGGCAAGAGTCTCTGCATGATGTGTTGGAGCTCTCTCACTCAGTACTGTGCAGCTGGGACCTGAGTTGCAGCAGCAATGCGTGCTGCGTCTGGACAGCTGATACAGCCATGTTTCAGTATGGCTGCTTATCTTTTGCTACCCTTAATTCCTGAGGTGGACCTTTTCCAACACAGAGGCAAGAATTGCCTCCTTTGGATACCCACAAGTTCCCCTCCTCATGCGGAAGGCCTTCTGAAAGCCTTAAGTATAACTGAGTTTTAGGGTATTTTGTGCTGAAGGAGTTCAGGGACCTGGGATATAGGGGCAGGAAGAGCCAGGAAAGTTAATTAATATTAGTTGCCAGCTCCCCTGGCTGCTGCTGAGGCTGCAGACAAGGACCAGCAGTGTGGGCTCATCCCTCTCTTTGAATTGCACAGTCTGACATGAGTAGAAGGACTTCAGCTTGTGTCTGGTGCCAACACAGAACTGGGTTATGACAGGGCAGGACTAGCAGCCTTTATTAAATAATAAAAAAAAATAATTTAAATAAAAATAATTTAAAAATAATAATTTAAATAATAAAATAGCCTGGATTAAGTTCTCATTGCAATGTGGGGAGAGCTTTCCACCAAGGTCCTTTTGTATCTTGATTTCTGTCTGCTGGAGCTGGATAAAACACCTGTCATCAGCAAGAGTTTCTTGGCCCTTGCAGATGCTACTGTGTGTTAGGGTGAATTTAGATGGTAAAAAGGAAGCTACAGTTTAAGTTATGCTGCTTGTAGACTGCCTGATGTCAGTGCTTCTTGCCAAGCAGAAGACTCTAATTGGAAACATCTATTTTGCCAAGCCTTTTATTGCTTTTGCCCTCCCACAAAGTTACTGTACTGCTCACCATATATAGATGAAACACAGCAAGTGAGAAGAAAGGCTCCTCTGCAGCCTTAGATTTGACTTCATTAAAAACAAAACAACAAAACCCAAACCACAAGAATAGCTGTCTCTTAAGTATGAAGTGCCCTGGAGAGGACTCAGGAAGGTGGATAATGTTGTTACCCATTTTATGTTTGAAGCCTTTTGGGTCAATTTTGCAATGTGTACGTGCAGTTCTGCAACCTGCAAGTCCAGCAGAAAGAAGTTGAACATCTCTGCCTTAGCCACAGCAGCAGGAGCTTCTGCTGGCACCTTTGTGTCCAAGTGGTGCCTGCGAGCCCCAGGCTGCCAAGGTGACAGAGGAACTTCTTTGAAGCTTCTCCTTTGAGCCATTTCTATTAACACTGCTGCTTTGCTCCTGCTGCTCTTCTAAGGTGATTCTGAGCCTTGCTAACAATGGCAGGAATCTCGAGGAGGAGGAATTGGAGATAACCTCAGGTCACTGTGGATGTCTTGCTGTGTCTGGGTCTTCGTAAGGCCAGTGAGCTTCCAGCACACACTTGTTTTGTGTAGAGAACCTTCTGATCCCAGTGGGACTGCTTGTGTGCAGTAGTCTTTGGTCCCCACATCCTGCAATGAGCCTCTGAAATGTGTTGAATTTCAGCAAAATCTACATCCTTGCGTTGCACAAAACAGAGCTGCCTTTATTGGATTTCTCCTCTGGTTGTTCATAAGGACCCTGCAGTTTAATCTAGACTGACAGTTTGGAGTGGGTTTGCTTAATTAGAATTCGGATCTGAGCAAACGCAAGCAGGGAAAAGAATATCTGTTTTGAGTTTTTTTAATTTGGTGTTGTTTGGTGATCCTCATTCAAAAAGAAATCTTGGGACCTGTGTCTTTCTAATTAGTGCCTTAAATAACCAGGAGGCTATGCTGGGATCAAGATAGTGCTGGGGGAGGCAGACGCAGGGAATTAGGCTCTAACCTAAGTTGTCTACTGAAGAGCACAAAGTGTACAAGGCCAACAGGGCCAGTAAAAATCCAAGAGCTTGGCATGAGGAGCAGTAGCTATTGCAGAGCTGGCCTTGCATGGCCTGGCTGGCAGGTGTGCTGCTGCTCAGGGCAGAACCAGGCTAAGGCTTTTCACAGGGGTCAGAAAACCAGAGGGGGCAGCCCATGGGTAAGCACTGTGTCCATTTATGGAAGATGCACACCTGAAAAACTGCCTTTCCCTGGGCAGGTGCAGGAGGGGAGGCTGACTTACTAACTGGAATATTCTTTGAACGTTGCAGTGGCTTCAGAAGTGTTTGAGGATGATAATGGCAGCAGCTTTGTGTCTGAAGAAGATTCAGAAACTCAGTCAGTGTCCAGCTTCAGCTCTGGTCCTACGAGTCCCTGTGAGGTGCCCACTCAGTTTCCTCCTGCGACACGACCTGGAAGCCTGGATCTGCCCAGCCCTGTCTCCCTTTCTGAGTTTGGGATGATCTTCCCTGTCCTGGGCCCCCGGAGTGAATGCAGTGGGGCCTCCTCCCCAGAGTGTGAAGCTGAAAGAGGTATGCACAGCTGGATACGCCCTGGGCCCGTGTTTTTAGCTTCATAAAGGGAGCAGGAAAGCCTTCTCAGTTCCCAAAGGCATATGCCAGGGAATGCTCTGAGCTGCTAGCTGCTTCTTTGGGGGAAGGCAATTGTGGAAGGAAAGCCCTGTGTCTCAAAGTTAACAACGATATCTGTAATGTATTAATTACTGTTCTGCTGGCTGGGAAAGTTCCCCAGTTCTGTCGTAGAGCAGGGGTTTGAGATTTCTCACTAAATAAGTGAGCAGTGAGATTCTCATGGTACATTTATTCGGAGGAAAATCTGAGTTAGTTTATTTAGATTACTGTCCTGCTTTTTGAAAATCTTGTGTTTCAGGGGAAAAAGCCCCAGCAAAATCCCCACCAAAAAAAAAAAACATGCCAGAAGGAGCTTCTTGCAGGCTCTGCCAGCCCTGGCTGACTAATTCAGACTAGAGGATTACCACTGCCCTTGTCTGCTCCATCCTAAGGCTGTTCTCACTAATTTGCTGATGCAGTGCACAAGATGAGCACGGCTTGGAAGGCCAACTTGGTTTTGTTAAAGCATCTTGCTCCTAGTCCTGTAATTTCTGTGTGCTTTGGCAAAGGAAGCTGCAGCAGCACCTGCTTGAAGCTTAACTTGCAGAATGAAATCCGGGTTTAACATCCAGTTTAATCCTTTCTTTGCAGGGGATAGGGCAGAAGGGGCTGAGAACAAGACGAGCGACAGAGTGAACAAGAATAGGAGCAGCACCAGGAGCAGCTCCACTGAAGGGCTGGCTCTGGATAACCGAATGAAGCAGCTCTCCCTTCAGTGCATGAAAATCAAAGAGGGAATATGTGCGGGCAGGAAAGCTGCCCAGATTGGCTGAGGCCTTCTCGTGCCCCGTCCTGAATAATGGGAGTCTAAATATTTATACATGAACTTCTAAGTGTTTGAAGAACGTTGTGCCAATAATATATGCCAAATCTTAAGCGTTTACTCTGAGAATTTAAAAATGCACTAAGAAGTTTAATTGATGTGGAGGGCTGAAGTTTTTATTCAGTAAATCCTTTGTAGGCTGGACGAGTTATCTAATGTTTAAGCTGTGCTCATATTTCACAGACTTTGTAAATTGTTTTGTAGCAGCCTGGCTGAAGCAATAACTAGTAATGTTCCCGTGTAAATTCATGCCAGTCGGGGGTCTGAAATTCAAGCCAGACTTTTGCAGAGAGCAGTTTGGCTTTGGTTTTGTAGACTGAAATGCTCTTTAGATACAACCAATCTCTTGAGTACAAGTGGCATAATCTTTAAACATCTGTATTGGTCTGTATTATGCTGAAACTGTAGAAATATTTTGTATACAGGAAAGCTGTTGCATGTGTGGGGTCTGAAAGCCTTCACTCTTCCCTTGGTGCTCACAGAAAGGATAAAATCAGTCATGCCTCTAAAAGCCTATCAAACAGACAGATGACAGGATGGGAATGGTAGTGCCCAGCAGTGGGAGGCCCTTTCTAGACACCTTCCTGAGTCTGACTTGGACTCTGCAGGTGATTCCAGTGACCAAAAAGAGTTGATTGGCCCCTTGCCCTTCTGCTTCCCTGAGAAGTGAAGTATTATTTTCAGCACTTTAAGTGTATTTTGTTTTGTTTTGGTTTTTTCCCTCAAAATGGGAGTCATAGATGTTTTCAGGATGATTATGATAAGGGGTTTGCCCTTGAAATATGCATGAAGAAAAGGAATTTCCAGTGTAGATTGACAATGTGTTCTTAAGCATCTCTGTAGATTGTACTGTGTGGGGATTTATAACTGTTAAAGGGACTTGGGATTTTAGTATGCCCTAGACAAAATGTTCAATAAAACTAGAAAGGGCACGGGGCATGTTTTGCCAGCAGCTGTTAGGCAGTAGTAGTGTCTGATAATTATGTTAACAAGTGGTAGTAAAAAATCCTAGGACTCTTCAGTTTTGGTGACTAAGCATTTCTGAAAGCACCATTTTATCTAAAATGTCAGTTTATATTGTTAATTTGATGGGAATCTTAGTATTGCCCAAAGTATTTTCTATTCTATGTTTTTGCAGTCCTGTTGTATTTCATCCCTGCCACAGCTTGTGTATCTATTTTCAAAGTTAATGTGAAATTCTTCACACTACAGTAAACATTTTTGTTTTCCACATTTTGAGTGTGTGCAAGTGAAGTTTCTCTCAAGTGCTAGGAACCAAATCTTCTCCCACAGCAAGTTTAGCCCCCAGATATCCACTTCCAGCTGAAGACTGCAGGCTGAGATCACACTGGTATTAGAGTTCATTGTGGTATGTGGGCAACTGGTGCCTCTTTACAGCTTCCCAAATCCCTGCATACGGGGCTCACTTTTTATTCTGAACTGTACCACAAGACCAGAGCTTTAGTCAGGTTCTCCGAAACCCCCTTAGTGTGCAGGAGGAGGGAGGTATTCTGTTACATAATACCTCTGTACTAATGCTGCTGAAATTTGCTGTAAAGCTGGGCAGAATGGGAGGTAAAGAATCCTGTGTTCATAAAAAAATAGATTCATCACATTATAGCTGTTAAACTGTAACTGTGTTAGACTTTTATATGTTTACATCTTCTGAAGACCTTAAGGCTAAAACCTTTCACTGCCAGCAGTTCCCAGCCCAGAAAATGCTTAGGAAAGAAATCTGTGGTTCCAGCTTCTGATGTGACCATTACTTGGGAAAAAGCTGGGATAGAAAATGTTAAATATGAAAAGCAGTACAGGAGTGCCACATTGTATTAAGTGTTTTTACCTAAACTTTCATAATTGAACTACTGCCTGTGCTGCATTCAGTCAAAAAAAGTAGCAGAAGTCTTTGTGGTTGAATCTCACTTTTGCAGACCTCACAGTCACCACCTGTTACATTTTCCTGGTTGTTTTGGCCATGATTTTTTTTCCTTTTTCTTTTTTTTTTTTTTTTTTTCCTACCTCTCTTGCTATCAAATTTCTTCTCAACTTTCCAGTTCTGACTGGAAACCCAAACTTCCCACACTTGGGCGCAGTGAATTAATTTTGTTTGTGCGCTGCCTTGCGTTTGTCCTGTTCAGCTCCCAGCTGGGTAAAATCATTGATCTTGAAGTTTGAAAGGGTGTGGAACCCACTCTGCCCTTCCATTTCTACCACCCTGCTGAAGGATCATGGTGCAGCCTTCCTCCTTTGGTGAGCCCTGGACTTGGCAGGTAAATCACCCATCAACTGTGCAAGCAAACAGGCAGAACCGTGTGTCTAATAAATTAATGGAAAACTCATTTTATTTTAAACTTCATAAAAGCCATAATTATAAGTATGACAGACTTAAATGAACATACATTGCTGTGGAGTACAAGCAAATGAACAAGCTGTCCCCAGTTACTTTTTACTTAAGCTCTTCATGGATTCTGAAGTGTAACATGATGGTAGCTGCCTTCATGGTTATAAAAATAAGCCTCTGGTGTATCAAAGTATAGATGATTGCTTCAGCTGCCCTGATGTGAGAATGTATAAAGCAAATGTCTACTTCTCTTTGGTATTATGAAATAATTCCAGTGTCCATTTAGATGAAGCAATGAAAACTTGTACTGTATGTACATAAACTTAGTTCTAAATAGGTGGCTGTTCAAAGGCTGCAGAGATTGCCTGGGTAAGTGCATAATTACTGTACAAGATAGTTACATGAAGCTTGCAGCTGGAGACTAGAACTGAACTGAAGACTCACAGTGTAGGGGCAATGGGGATAGAAGCTGTGGATTCCATTTATCCATGGTACTACGTCTCACTGAATCTTTGAGAACTGAGGGATCAGATCAGTCAAGGGTTAACTGGTGTCTTCCTAACAAAACAGAACAAACTATGTTCTCTGTCATATGCCTCAAAAAATGTTGAACAGTACAGGGGAAAGAAAAGCTTAACTTAGTAGCCTGATGTCATGTTAAGCTCTAAGAAACAGTCCACTTTGCAATGATTTTTCCAGACTTACTTGTGGAGAAAATATGAAAGTATGTATTTGACAGAAAATACTAAAGCAAATCCCAAATACTTACATCAATGTTTTTTCTTAAGAAAAAAGCCAAGAAAATTTTGTTGTAAGATTAATTTGCCATAACCAGAATCCCTAGGCAACAATTCATATGGATATTTTGTAGTACCTCTTAAATACTTCACCTGAGTGTTCTGTCCTATATCTGAAGGGAAATGCACAGTGATGGCATTCTAGTAGCCTATGCAGGTGCAGTATTTGAAGAGAATTTGCTTTATATAGATAAGATTGACCTATATATAGATATATGTCAATATATCTATATAAAGATATATAGATATATGTCAATCTATCTATATAGATAAGATTTATATAGATGAACTTGTCCTATGTATTAATGGGGTTGAGCCCAATCCACTGACTGTTCTGAATGTGTAAGAAATATCAGCGTATCCTGGTGGGGACAGGATCCTATGGCCTTAATGCCTTTGCCTGGCATTAGGAAAGTGAGTACATTTCTGAGTTTTTACTTCAGTTCAGTTTAAGTTCAGCACAGAAGCTAAGCCTTATGCTTGTTTCATGCAGCATAAGCTTTGGCACTAACTTGTGCTCAGGGGGAAAGAGAAAAGAAAAATTCCTTCCTGCCGGGTAGAAACAAGCTACTGAAGAACAACAGATTTTCCTGTAGGCAAGTCTACCAGCTTGATCTCAAACTGCAGAGAATGTGCAAGAACTTGGTACTGAAAGCTGGCACTTCTGGCTTCTGCCTTTTGTACAGCCAAAAAGATACTCAGCTGAGACTTCCTCACTACCTCCGACTTTAGAGGTGATAAGGTACTTGGAGGACTTCACTGCTACTCTGGTTTAGCCTCAGCTAAGACAAACCTAACAGAAACCTGTAGGGAAAATGGGAGTTGAATGAAATTTTCATATTTTAGGGATGAAGCAGTCCTTGGCACATGCTCCAAAAGCCAAGCATAACCGCAAGGAACTTAATCTATTTTTTCTCAGCTTGCACCCTTGCTGTTCCCTCTGGTGATTTATTGCAGTAATCATCAGAAACTTCCCTGCAAAAGAAGGTAAGTCACACTGACAAACTTGTCACGAATTCCCTAGCCCAGATGGTCTCTCACAGCACTGCAGTCAGCAAGGCATGTGTTTTCCAAGGCAGGAGCTATCGCTGCCCTTTCAGCGCCAGACACTTGTTATGCAGCTGTCTGATGAAGGAAATGAAACAAAAGGTTCTATTTTCTGGAGAGGACTAATAGCAGATTTCTGTGGGAATAATTTTAGCCCACAGATATTTCTGGTGCTACTGTAGAATGTGTGTTAGGTTTCCCAATGGCCAAGTGACACCTGTAATCCAAAGCAATATTTAAATGCTACCTTATTGCTTGGAAAACTGCCAAACCAATGTGAACGGCAGCAAAATTCCCCCCCTCCAACTGTGCAATATTGTAAATTTTGTAAAAATGACAAAATTTAATCCATTTCAGGATCTGTGAGGCAGTTGGTATTAAATAAAAACTTCTCATCTTGAGTCCTCTTCAGATACAATGCATACAGATCTAGAGGAAGAGCACACAGGCGAGGGAGGCATCCAAAAAAAACAACTTGTTCTGCATTAATCCCACCTCCACTATTTGATTAAGAACTCGGACCCTGCTTCTATTGATGACACTTCACTGGCTTTAACTTACAAGGAAAAAAAGTATCTTTTCAAAAATGCCTTACATAATGGAATCCAGAATTGCATTCTTTGCAGCCGTGGTGTATTGGGGGAGAGGTTTGAATGATCCTTCCCTACATGCCGCATACTTAAAAAAGAGATGAAAACAAAACATTTATTTGCTGAGTTGCTGATGGTGGGCAGTTCCCCATCTCCCTGTACCAGCAACTAAGACTACCCTCAGTAGATACAGTGAATCTTACAGGGGATCTTCAGATGAAAACCTTTCATAGCTGCTCAAGAAGGCTGTGCTGCACTGCCTGGACTCTACTGCTGGATAACCTCCTGTCCTTCCTACTCATTGGGGTCAGCCTAGGTCTGGCAGATGGCAGGAAGGAAGCCATAGAACCTCATGCTCCCTTATGTACTAAAGTCACACAGATGGGAAGTAACAGCTCTCAAAGGACACATAACATGAGCAAAGCAATTGCTCTGCTTTTAGAAATAGCTAAAGCTGGAACCTTCCTTTTCCTTTACTCGTATATACATATTCCAGATAAGATGACACATGGAATACTATTGGCTCAGCAGTAGTACATTTACATTTAGACGCGAGAATCAGTTCAGTGCTGAAAACATTAGAGACAGCAGCACAAACATGTAATAAAAGCTATTTGGTCCTGAGACTGAATAAGCAGAATACACGAGAATTTTTTTTCTTACATGTTTACTTTTAAGAATAGAATCTTTAGCCCATATACCCTGTATGTTGGGAGGAGAGAATTTCAGTGTTAGTTTTTCTCATGACTCACTAGACTTTGATTCAAAGTGTGGAGAAACTGCAGTAAATTGAGTTCTGCTGGTTCATTTGAATATATGCATTTTAGCCTACTCCCAAGCCTGTTGAACAGTGCTCACTCCTGGCCCATAGCAGCAAACCCACAGCTAACTTCCTGCCACAATTAACTGGCAATCCGCAATTCCATGCTTTTGGCTATAACTCAGGATGTAATTTTCTTCTGTGCGTGTGTAGTAAAGAGTTCTTCACCTGTTCTCAGGCTGTTGGACAGATCAAAACCACGTCCTTAAACAGCATTGCACAGTTCTGTCTCATCACTGCAGCTGTGACACCTTAAGAGGAGTAGTACTGTTAAAATCTAAGAAAAAAGGGCCCTCTTGTTGAGGCAGGAATGTGGTGGGGATAATGTTGTAAACTCCAGCAAATGTGTTCTCCACCTCCAAGTAGCAAAATCCACACCTATGATAAAGAAAACTACCTGTTAGAAATGGGATCTAAAGTATGTTTAAAACCTCTATACAGACTTAATTGTTACCTGTAGTCACCACTGCTTTTTTTCTGAAAGCCATAGGAACCAGGATCTCCCACTGTTGAGACAGTGACAAGTTCAAAACCAACGCTGTATTGCCTGCAAGTGACATGACAGATTTGCTTTAGATATTTGGGTCATCAGGATTACCATGAAGAGGGCTACTTATTAAAAGCCATACATCATAACTGAAAGACATCTAAAAGTCTTGTCACGTTA
Organism: Sylvia atricapilla; assembly: GCF_009819655.1. Taxonomy (NCBI): domain Eukaryota; kingdom Metazoa; phylum Chordata; class Aves; order Passeriformes; family Sylviidae; genus Sylvia; species Sylvia atricapilla. The sequence goes on from NC_089140.1 coordinate 42,885,749, forward strand.
GTGACAAAAACATTAAGTCAAATCTACCATGATAGGAATATAGAACCTGGAGGAAGACAGACCTCAGTACTGTCTCAGGTTTAGACTGTAGGTAATATGCCTGCTAGAAGCTGTCTGTGCACTCCAGCAGAATTCAAGTCGTTAAGCTTGTGACACATTCCTGTGCCACATGGCAGAAATCCTGGGGTGGGATTGAATTGCTATCAGAGGACTCAGTGATCTCAACTTGGGACACTTTGTCTGCTCCTGTTAATGCATGTGACAGGCACCACTGCCCCTGTCTTTCAAACTACCCAAATACGATGTGCAAGTGCAGGAAAAAAAAGCATAAAAAGAACCGCTCAATTCATGGAACTGTGCAGTCACACCTCTTCCTTCATCTTCATTTCATGAGAAAAGGAGTTTTGTCAAAGAAGGGAGGAGATTTGTGGGGCCCACTGTACAGCTTTGCAAAGGATAAACATTTGATTGCAGGTCAGGAGATGTTGCTGTTCAGAAGTGTTCAATACTGGTATTTTGAGGTAATCATTAATTGTGCTAAAGGAATTTGGCCTGCCTACGTCATCTTTATAGGACATTGACATCCAGCACTTCTCCTGGCCTGTTAGTCCAGAGTATATGCACTTTCAGAGGTGTTTGAGAGCTGTAAGGGTTTAGTATCTTGCACATTATCTCTACTACAAAAAAAAAAGCATAAGTACTAATGAGCATAATTAGTTTTAAGAAATCCTTTATACCTTCTCCCCTAGCTCTTCTCAGATGCTAGAACTAAAGAGAAAGGAAGGGTGCTGCTTTCCTTGCAGGTCAAGGATTTCCCTCAGTAGTGAATGTGTAGATTTAAAACACTATTGATGGTAAAGATAGAAAAATAGTACTAAATCTGAGTCAACTCCCACACCTTGTCTTCTGGATTTTCCATGAGCTTCCCAGCCTCCCCAAGGGGATCCTGACAAAGCTTTTTCTGGCATAGCGTCTTCACTGCATTGCACTGTATTATTTTCTACAAACCTCGGCCCCCGTAGTTCAATTAGCAATGGTCCATTCTTGTCTAGCTGGAATTGATAAATGGGGTTATTTTTGTAGGTGTCTCTGAAGTTTCCACATCCTCCAGCACTGTGACCTTTCCACTGTCCATTAACCTGAAAGAAGTCAAAAGTACAGACAACAAATCCTGAGGATTTGTATTGCTTATATATACACACAAACAAGACTAGAGGGTCCTCTCACTTAAGAGGTTACTGACTTTAGTGACCTCTCCTAATTTTTGAAGTGAAGTGAAAGACGGTGTTAAGTATTCACAGTGTCTCGTGAAGTTCCCCATCCCCCTTGATCAAAGCCTTACATCCCTGAGACACGTACTGTATTTTTCCAGCTTATATTGAATAAGCACTGTGTGACTATTTCTGACTGACAAACTGCAGCCTAATAGCCACATTTCCACCTATCCCATTACTAGACTACATAGGTTATTTTTTTGTCCTCAGACACTGCTCCATTGGGTTAGATAAGAAAGAGCAGCGATACAAGGCAGTACAACACCAATAGTGTTGTAACCTTTGCTTTTAAAGATCTCTGCCTCCAGCCCTGTCCATCACCTCGATGCACTCTGAGAGCCAGCACTGCAGTGACAAGAGAACCATAAGGACAGATTCTGCAAGGATAAGGACACACACGAGGAGAAATGCTGCTCAGACTTTGAGAAGCAGGCCATCTGTTGCCAAGTTCCTCTTGCTAGTCATTAAACTGAAAGGTTAGACTCATAAGACATGCCAGGCATTCCCACAGATTTATAGCTGAGATCCATCTCTCCTGTTACTTCTCTCCTGTCTGTCAAATCAGCAAGGGGCAGAATTTTCCCTTGTGATTTAATTTCACTCAATGCCCACACCCCTCAAACATGGAAAGTCTGGAAGGAAGGGGAATTTCTCCCCTTACCATGCTGCTACCTAGGAACCTAGAACTGCTATGTACTGTGGAGCTTTTCTAGCCCTTTTTCACTTCTGTTACACTTAATTCCAGGAATCACATCAGGGCTTGGTGAGCTCCAGAGGTGACCACTTGACTCCAGTATAGGACATCTAACAGAACCTGGTTTTACTGCCAAACTGTGAATTAGTTCTCTGCTTGCTTTTGAGTGTGATGACTGCAAAACAATCACCAAACAGGTAGTAAATACAGGCAACCAACTTTTTGTATTCAATCCTAAAGACAGAACTGGTCTTGGATAGATAAAACATACCTTTTTTTTTTTTTTTAATACTAGACAGACATGTTCAAATAACCAACAGGAGTTTTCTACACACTTGATTCTCTTTTCAAACATATTGTAACATAAAATGGATGTTCCTCCTCAAAGAGGCTTTTCACCTTGAATGTGTTTTTCCACCTCTTAAAGCACTTCCTCTAAGCAAGCCCAGGGTTTGATAGCTATATAGGACACTGGTTTCTGGAAGAACAAAACAAATCATCTTGCTGTTCCCAGCAATCTCTCTGTTCACTCACCATTCTCTAGAACAGGCTTCAATGGACTGTTCCAGAAATAACAGCTGGTGTGGAACATTGTCTGAGCTCGATAGCCAAGCTGCAAGCCAGCATATCCCCCTGACCATATGAACTAATGCAATCCTGGGCTTCAGGCACGAGTGTCCTGGAAAATGGACTGTTCCACTGTGGTTCAAACTCCCTTGTTTCTCTCTTCCTGAACAAGTTACTGTTTGGACAGAAGACTTCTGACTATAATAGGATTCCCCCAGGATAGGCATGGTAGGTGCAGAGCTGAAGTTAACAGCTGCTGGTTTATTCTTCCCTGAGGATAAAACTGCTAAAACACAAAAATACATGCAGGTTACTTTATCCTGCGAGCTCTTGGCTATATTTATACTTCAGCTGAAGGTGTAACTGCAGCTCATGTTGACAGCTGAAATATGAACAGCAGCTGGTCCCAAAACTGCCCGAGCTTCTGACTTAATTTCAGTCAAGTTTTTCACTCTCCCCCCCTGTTCCTATACTCTCAGGGAGCATTTCTATCTTTGTAAAATTCAGGAACAGTAATGTGTTGTGATATTGCCATCCTCAATTTGTTTCTTATGGTCTTGCTACTGATGCCTTTGGTTTGGCATTGCTGATTTTGTCCCATCGTTCCAGGAGTTTTTCCAAGAAAATCATGCAATTCTCTCAAGGGGAAATGAGCAACACTTCTGGAGGGCTTTCAGTCTGCACTGTTACTAGCACAACCTGATTTTTGCAGAGTGATGACTTATTAGGGTATGGGTTGTTGTTCCAAAGGCCAGTCTGTTCCACAAAGGCTTTGCAGCACGTCTGCAATGGCACAGCTGCGACAAGACACTCTGTGGTGGAGGCGGGGCAGAAGTATCAGAAAATTTTTAAAAACCTTGTACATCTCAAATAATGGAAAAGCCAAACCAGTGACCCATAAAAGAAAATGTTTCTTTACCCGTTTGGAAATGGTGTAAGGTGTAGGAATCTTGGAAAAGGTGAACTTGCACAGGGAATACACCTGTGTTGTAAAAGAAGCAGCAGGTCACAAATACATCTTGCACTTTTCAAATGAAATCATGACAAATTAAAAGAAAGCAGAATTGCCTACACAACATTTTTAGATATTTGCTCACTACATGCCTGTATTACCCATCAGATGACCCCTGTGTAAAACTCAAAATTCAGAATGGTGCTGGGACTAAGACTTAGTTCTACTTAACTTTTCTAAACAACTCCACCCCCCCAAAAAAACCCCTCAACCAAAACCCAACAAAAAAACCCAACCAACAAAAAAGCAAAATGTTTGCATTTTACTCTGTTTTCAGTGGGAAAAAAAAATCTACCATTGATCATTATGTGACTCAGCAGCTAAGAAAAAACCCCAAATCCTAAGTCAAGACTACAGAAGTCAAAAATCTTTAAATTGTAACCAGGTTTAGTTTGGATACATAGAGAGCAAATGATCTGCCTGTACATAGTTTTTTATTCTAGGAAATAAGAGTATTTTTCAGCTGATTTTGTTACTAAAACTGCACTAATATCTTAACTAGGAATGGAGAAGATTATCAAACACTTTATCCAGTGGTTCTGCTCTGTCATTCATAGCTTCCCTCCCCAAAACAGCAATATTGATTCAGAAACACCCTTATATCAAATTTAAAAACAAAGAACACTTTACAGCTTAATTGCTTACATTCATTATGAAGCAACAGCACCTACCCTGATGGTATAATGGATGGTGTTTTGTTTCTCATACTGGGACACCACTAAGGTAAATGTATGGGAACCTGGAGAGGTCAGCTTTATCTTGGTCAGGTAATGAGGACTGTTGATCCGAATGCCATCAATATAAGGAGGAGGATCAGCTGAAAAAGAAAAGGATGAACATTTTTTCCTGACCAAAAAATCCCCCAGCTTGGTAAACTTCTAGGATTAGACTGAACAGATCCAACTCAACAGATGAGAGCCTCAAGATTTATCCATAAAAAGGACAGCCTTAACATCAACTATGGTTTTCAGGAGAGGTACATCACACATGACAAGACACAAATTCTGTGCTTGAAAGTACAGCTTAAATCCCAAGACTTGCAAGGACTGCTTATCCATCTCCCACCAATATCACTACTCAAAGAAGCCTGCTGTAATTATGTTGAAGTTTCAAGAGACAGATAACGAATGTTTAAGCATTCTTTGAAAATCTCTGAAGTTTCTGCTCTTTCTCTATTGGCTGGACAGTTCCAGTATGCCAGCTGCCAAAATCTTTGGCCACCATGTAAACAATACTTCAAAACATGTTAATTCCTTTAACTAAATCACACAAGCTTTCTCTCCCTCTCTCTTCAAATCCCTGTGATCACTATACAGATGTAGTTGCATCCCAGTACCAATGCACATGTGGTATTTAGAAAGATCCCAAATGTTTGCTTTTACAATTAGACAGTGTAATTTGTTATTTGGCCTCTAATTGGTTCTTTCCAGACTTCTTTTAATTTCAGTGAAGCAGGACCAAATCTAGCCAATTACTTCAATAGGCCCAGGATCAGGTCCTTTTATTTTCTTCCACAAAGCAACATGGGAGAGGGGAAAGGATTAATATAAAACAATAAGAAGCTTAGGAATGGGAATCTCGGCCTTGCTGCCAAAAGATTAAGCTGCTTTGTTCTCATCTCATTTTAACAGATGGTTAAAAATAATACTGCAGCTTGACCAATCTATTTCCATGGAAAAAGCTTTTAAACAAGTTTGAGCTCGTGAGATCTGAAGTTTTTAGAAGAGTTTGTGTAGCAAGACAAAACATATGAATGATTCAGGTTTTGCTACTGGTCTCTTTCAAGCACAATAGAACCATTCCCTTTACTATACAACTGTGTTTGGGTTGCTCATTTAACAATGTTTTCAGTGAGACACACATGTAAAATAAGCACTGCTACAACTGCCAGGAACATCAGAAACAACCTGGGCATTTGCTTCTCCTCACAGAGAAGCTCTTGCAAAAACAGATGATGATTTGGTCAGGTGTCAACAACCTTTCCACATAAAGACTTGGGTTGTAGGGGAAGCTTGGATTCTGGAGGAATTGGTCAGCAGAGTGAACAAGATCAGATGTGAACAATGTAATTCTTATTAGCCATTCAAATAGAAAAAGTTCCACAAATTCCACTCTTCGGTGAAAAAAGCTTTAAAATCTACTAAGGGAGCTGTTGCATGAGCAGCTACCTGAATGTAAACCTGGTTCTAAAGAGATTCCTATCTGTAAAAGCAACTGGTCAAAACCCACTTGTTTTAGGATACACCTTCACTGAAGAATTCCAAGGAATATTTTTACAATCTCTAACTTAAGGGAAAGAATAAAAGAACAATTATCTTATTAGCTGTGCCTTAAAGTTTCAGTCTAAACATTCAACCTGGGCATAACCTTTACACCCTGTGTGTCAGCCTGTGTTTCAGAGCTGCTCTCTCTCTTGAAATAAAGCACACGTGGCTACTTCACACCTCTTCTCCTCAAGGTGACAAGAATCTGACATATAATGACCAAGAGTGAGATTTTGATAAAATTTAAACATTTTAAACATTCCATACCTGATACTTGGAAATATGCTGAAGTGTTCACCTATATTTCATAAGCTTGCTTAGGTAAGCCAACTTAATGGGACAATTAACTCTGATTATTTTCATTTTGTGGAAGCTGTAGACCTTTAAATAATTTCACAAATGTAGGAAATAATTATGCTATCAGAGAAACTAATGCACAACATCTGTTCCCTCTAAGCATTAACTACTGGTAAGGAAAAATAAACAGAAAAAAATAAAGAGAATGTTGCATCAAAGTAAGTGTCAGCAGGATTATGTAAACCTCTTAAGAGTTCTTATAGCATGTGTAGAATGGCCTTTTCCTTCAGTGTAGACCTCAAGTAGGATCCAACAGAGCAAAACAATGATTTCAGAAGACTGACCTCTTAATGAGGAATCTAATTTTAAAGCAAGAAGTGCCTTTCCTCTCCACAAAATTCTCTGTGCTTCCTCATTTAGTTACAACATCAGCATCTTGACAATTAAGGTACACTAACCTGGATAGTAAACCTTTTTGCCATCAGTCTTGTACACAACCATGGTAATGAATTCCCGATTGTGTGCAAAGTCATCCTATAAAAACAAAACCCAGAGAAAACCACAAATCAGAATTATGCAATTCTGTGAAACATCATTAATACTTAATCAAATCAAGTACACCTTCTACCATCCCTTTTGATCACCACACAATATGATCTGATATTTGTATTTATTGGGATACCAAATGGAATTCTTTTTCAAATGCTTGAAGTAAACAAACATCCCCTAATTTAACTTATTCAGGCCCCAAGATTCAAAGTTACCTCAGAACCTTTACAGTGAAATAGAATCACTTTGCTCAAATTTTACTCCGTTTCAATTGGAGGTACATGTATCTGCTGAATCAAAAAATTCTACATGTACCCAGGCATACACCCCTGAATATGGGCAGTAATAAACTAGTAAGAGAGAGCCATACAGAAAGATTTACAGGAGCTGAGGCAGAGCTCGCAGTGCAGAGCCAGCACCTTGTCAGTGATGTGCCTGCTGAGCAGGACCCAGACGGCAGCACCACCCTGTGGACACTGCACCTCCAGCTTGTACTGAGGGTTGTTGGCCAGGCTGTAGGCATCCTTCACCGGGCCCTGCTTTGCATCCCACGTACTGAAAGTGATACAGACACGTTATTAGACCAGTAAGAAACTAATCTGTGCTTTGAAAGCAACCCCAAATCCTACACATAAGCAGAGTGTGATATTATCAGTAACAAGTTACCAAAGTCTAGTTTTCTACTGGCATCTATGGCAGTGGTTACATAACACAGTCCCATCGGAAGCATTATCTCAGAAACTGTTTTATAAATAAGTTCATCACAATACATGTATGGTAATAAAAAATGCTGAATACAAACAGCCTGGCTAGTGACTGCAACCACACAAAGCACAGAAAAAGCTGAACCATTTATGCACTGATTATACATACCAATATTAAATGAAAAACACCTACACTTTTGTAACTGTAGAAATCTATCTATCTGCAATGGTTGGCTTCAAAAGCCTGCCAAATTTTTTCCTCCTTTTTTTTTTTTTCTGAAGCAATTTTTATTTTAAAAATTTCCCAGTTTCATGCTTAGAAGGGTACCCTGCAAGAAGTGTTAAAGATCTTCGAGGTGCCCTACTGCAGAATCTGCCTGATGTCTTGTGAAGTGTCTAGACAAGAAAAATACAGTGAGACAAAAAAAAAGCGCTGATGACTGAACACAAAGTGTGGCACACTGGAAACAGAAGCATATACAACTATTCCCAAGTCTCCTTGTCCCTCTCACACTGGTAAAATTGAACAGCATGTGTGGAAGGTTTCATTAACAAGCTTCAAATTATCACCGTCATTACTCTGCATTTTATGGCAACTGCCACTGTGCTAAGGCTTTTCCCTACACAGAGGGAAGACAATTACTGATCACATAAGGACAGACAGACCAGTAGGTGAGATCTGACACTAGCACACACATTATCTTGTCTTGCTACATCACCACAGTGTATTTTAGAAATAAGTGTAGCCCAAAGATGGAAGGAGCCTTTACAGATAAGCTCAGAAGTCACACTGTGGATGGAGAAGCTTGTGCAGAGCTAACACATGCAGGGACAGCATGGAAGCAGTGGCAAAGTGCAGTCTAGTGGAGTGGAGAAGTATAGAAACCCTTGCTTTCCAAAACCAAGACACAGATACACACACTTATCCTCAACTGGGAGACAAAACTCCTGAATGTAATGGATATTTGGTAAGAGACAGGTATCACATTCAGAAAACAAATCAGCAGGCAAGGAAGATTGATTATGATAACAACAGCTGCTAAAACCCAGAACTGGTTAAACTTCCCTGATGTCAGTGAACACACCCTACAAAGGCAACACGCCACACAGCTCACTTGCAAGTGGCCAGAAAAATGAATTCCAAATAATAACTAGGTCACTTAAGGACTGTCTGGGCACTGCTTAGAGATGGAGTGTACAAGATTTTTATTCTGGTAGGGAGATGTGGCACTGAGGTCAGAATCTGGTTACACAACCATAGCTCCACAGCAGCATCACAAGGGTCACTGAGCTCCACTGATGTTACAGAAGTAGTCAAAAACAAAGCCTGGGCTGACAAAGTGTAAAGTCAGGCTCAAAAGAACAGGGCTGGAATTCAAGCCCCTAGCTGTAACAACCTGGAAGAAAGGAAACAATACATCAGAACACTTACTGAGATTTTGAAACAAAAATTTTATCTTTTGGACCAACCTGTGAATACATGTAGATTCTTTAAAAAGACTTGGGTTCCAACTCAAATAAATAACATCATAATACTGGCACAGGTCCTCCCAGGAAATCCAGAAAATGCCTGAAAAGGAAATGCTGTTATTATTTTCTTACCAGATACCTTGATTTTAACTTGTTTCTCAAAAGTCTCTCTCTAAGCAAATGATACAGCTTATATAAGCCAACATTTCTGCAAAATGTAGTAGTAATGTTTGCACTGCCTAGATTGCTATATTTAAACTTGCCTCCCAAACCAAGTAAAAGCAAGAAAAAACAAAGTTATTCTCTTCTTGTTATCAGGGACTTTCTGAAGCTGTCAGAATGCTTTTCCATTCTCAAGGACTAAGTGAAAGGTATGAGAAAATTTGCTATTTCTTGAAAGAGACATCATTAGGTGATTCTGACCTCATTTCCCTTTTTCTAGGTTTCTAAAAACAAAGAAATAAAATACACAGTCAAACAGGTTCCTGCAATTCAACAACCTACTTCAGCAGTCATCCAGCACAATCAAGTATTAAATCAACATGTATGTTAAACTGTATTTCTAAGATACTTCATCCAACACCTATGTAACTTGATTTTGCAACCCAAATTTGCTTTATTTTTGCAATATTCTCGTACATTTATTCTAATTCTCCATTAGCTCCCTTAATTGCAATTCTAGCTAACAATAGTGCCTGCAAACCAACAAATTCCTAGTGGAATGAACTTCTAAGATGTTAGCAGCCTTATAAATCATGTCTCTGACAACAGGCAATTGCAGATCTTGCAGCAGTAAAACCCAGTCATAAGAACTCCACAAAGTCAAGAAGATTGAAGTGTAAATCCAATTAGAAGGAATAACTCCATTAGAATTACCAATGTATTTTCATATAAAATTTTAACAACTAGATGCTACAAATTACTTACTAAATGAATTGGCAAATAAATAACAAGCTATTATCTCATAACTGTCACAAATCCAGGGCTCGTATTTTTATGTTTGAATCCAAAGTTTTCATCAAGCATTTGCATGAGGCTTATCAATAAATGCTATAATCTAATGGATTTGGAGGCATAGTGTTGTTAAAACAACGGCGCTGAACAAAAGGGCTCCCTCAGAGATTTGGGACAGCAATGAGGACACAGTAAAAGGCAGAAACAACTTCCTGAAAGTAAAATGCAGCTGCTGCAGCAGAAAGATTGATTTAAATACTGATTACAGTAAGCATGTTGATACATATTTGAAAACATTGGAGAGGAAAAAGACCCACAAATAGTCCATTCATGTATTAAAAAGCAGCATTACACAGCTTATTGTCAGAATGTTCTCTTTGCACTGAACTCCCACATACCGAGTCAGCACACTTGCCGAAGGAGGTACTTTCTTGTCACTGAATTTGAGATATATATTTAACAGTCTAGATTACTTAAACCCCAGACAAACCTGAAATGACAAATTTCAATACACAAATACTTCCTAAACTTTTGGACTATTTACTTTCTAGTATTTGTTTTACTCCTGTTGTGCATAAGCATTCCTTTCCACCTTCCCGCAGGGATACACCACAAAAATCTATACTATTTGAACAGATAATGACTTTTAAAACCTTATTACCATTATCTATTTTCTGAGCTGTTCTGGGATCAAAGTTCAAGTATTTTTGTAAATCTGGGGTCCAGTTTCTCGTGTCATTTTCACTGTATCGTCCCTTCCAACGTAAGTGGCTCCAGGGATTTTTTAGCTGAAGAAATCGAAGTCCCTAAAAAAAACCCCACAAAGTAAAATTGTCAATTCATCTTGTCATGGGTGGTTTTGACATATTGAAAGTCATTTTTATATGGATCACAAAAACACAGAATCATTAAATTTTCTGAAATTCCACAGTAGAGTCCAAGACAAAATAAAATATATTAGCCATTAGAACAAAAAACCAAAAAAACAAAAAAACAAAAACAAAAAAAAAATCAGTAGCTACCCATCTAGGGTAAACCTAGAAACACATGTAGGTTTCCAACAGGAGTCTGAAAACACCTTCAGTTTCACTTGATACCTTATATTCTCTTATATCCAAGACTGCATATGCATGGGTTGGAACTAAACCCCACTTTTCTCCTTCCTCTTCAGACATCACCCCTGTTGCCGTTGTGATAAGGACATCTCCCTTGTGGAATCTGTTCAAAAAGAGTTGGAAAAATAGCTTAATTAAGTTGCAATCTAACATTTTCCAGACACTGCAATAGCATGTTTCTACACTGTCCATTAGCATGACCCTGCTTTATAAAAACTGAGATACAGGGGGTTTTGTCAGCAGAAATCACTCCTGAAAAAAAACTATTTGAGAAAGTGCATCCATTTTTCTTTCAGAATGGAGTATAAAGTTTAAAATTTAAAATATTATTTTAATATGATTTTGTATTTTCATAAACAAAATTCAGCATTTATCAACCTGAAGCTCAGCCTGTGTCACTTTTAAGATACTCTTCACAGATCCACAGCAGAGCAGATGAAATGTGGTTTCATCATCACTTAGTCAATGACTGCATAGAGCAAATTATCAAGTCTGTCACACCCCATACAGAATGAATGAGTAGTTCACACTTCCATACTTTTGCAGGTGTTTATACTCAAGTTTAGTGTTCTGAATAGCGATGGTTAATTCTGGAACAATTACTATTGTGAAAACACACTGACATGTTTCCAGCCTATGCTAAAAACCCAAGTACACACTCAGTGTCCCTAGACAGATTACAAGACCACTATACATGTATATGTATTATATAGATCAACACATTTTCACTCTAGCATAGGTGAACAACAGCAACATTCCAATAGCTAGATCCTATATTAACTCCAGTCATGCCTTCAAATTATAACAACAGAACATCTGAAAAATTGTTGACAGCTCTGAAAGCTCCTAAGTAACTGAAAAAAACACTGTAGAAAGATTCTTTTATCATGGATGCAGATGTTTCAGTCAACAAATAACCCCCTTCTATTGCATTGAAATACATAAGACACCAGCTGCACCAAAACCATTTTGAAAGAAATCAAAGTACTTGGTATACCTGGCAATTATAATTTTCAGCTGTGTCTTTCACCATAAGCAAAATAATAGAATCATTTACTCTGGATCTTTAAGACCATCAAATCCAACTGTTATGGTAGGTGTGAAAACCAGTATTGCAGTTTTGATAGACTTTTGCTGCTCCTCCAGGAGATTTACTGAGGGGGCATAATCTTGTGACACAATTAGAAATACTGCTTGCTAAGGACAGCACATATAATATAGTTCTGGGCAATTGTGTGGAAACACAGAGCACATACTCTTCTTTTTAAACACTTAACGGTATATATTGTAACTGGTACCAGTTATAATGTAACTTGCATTGTGGTTCCAAACTACTCTTCGCTGACTCTATATTCTTTTTTCTTTATCAAGGAAAAGACAAAGAATCCCATTACACAAAATTCCCCAGTACTTTAATCTTTTGTTCTATCAAAGCCTCCAATACCTCAATTTTTCTTCTTCCAAATAGCACATGAAGGCTTTATAAAGCACAATTGTAGCAGTACCAAAATGCTGTTGAAGTATCTGTGGTGACTGTATTGTTTTTACAGTGGTAACACAGCTAATACACAGCAAGCATTTTAATTACTTAGGAAAGAACAAATGTCTACCTCTGATAAAGCATTCTGAAAGTGCTATCCTTATTGAAGGCTTGATTGTCAGAGTGCATAGCAATTCTTTCAGGTATCCAACCTGTCAGTGCATGGAGATCAATATTCTGAAATGCAAGTATTCAAAAGAAATCAGAAGAGATAATCCAGATATAAACATATGATGTCTGTACACAACATAAAAAAAAAAAGCCTTGAAAGAAATCAAGTACACAAAAGTTACAATACAGCTCTATGCATAAAAGGGTCAAAATTAAGACTAACAAAAAATTTTCTTTGATTAGACAAGGACAAGATTTCCAAGTAGCAAAAAACAAAAACAAAAACAAAAAAAAAAACAAACACAAAAAAACAAACAAAAACCCAAAAACAAACAAACAAACAAAACCCCAAAACAAACAAACAAACAAAAAAAACCCCCCCAAAACCCACAAAACAAACCAAACCCAAAAAAACCCCCAAACAAAACAAAACCAAAAACAACCAAGCTAGAAAGTGAACTGATGAAATAAAAGCAATGGATGCATATCAGAATCATCAGTCATGCTCAACTGTTTGATGTTTTCTATTTATTTAATTGATTTACAGATTTTTAAAGCATATCTTAGAAGCACTACTCGGTACCTTGTTATTATATATGCATTTTAAATAATTTATGTTTTATTTCTAAAGCTCAGGATTTGGCTTTTTTATTCTTTCTGGTAAAGCTGACACTGACATGTATTTTCATAAAAAAATGCTTTAATCTCCCAACTCCTTGAAATATTGCTAAATTCCTATTCTTTTGCTTTGTACTCCTCAAAGCAAAAGCAGAGACTGTAAATGCTTGAAGTGTCAATAACCAGCACTGATTATTGGGGGGTGGGAACTTGAGGAATTAGAAGTACATGACAGCCAGATTGTAAGTAACCTTGATTACAGAAGGAAGCTGGAATACAGTGGAAAGTGGAGGGGGCAGGAAGGGTGGAGATTAAATATCACCAGTTAAGCTGTTTCTCTAGATAGCAAGTTAAGGGTGACAATGGGAATAAAACACAGTTATTCTCACCAGCTTTTGTCCTTCAAAACAAAGCAGCCTGACACATAAAAATATGTGCTACATTTACTCCTTACACGAAGTTACATTTGTCTCCGTAACAATTTTTCAAGAGGTGATGATATACCAAGTATACCCACCAAGAATGTGATTGTCAAGACACCAATTAGCATCATGAAATAATAAAAAAAATCTTTAAAATTTTATTAGTATAAATTTAGAAAGGCTTCCTAAGTAACAAATTATGTGGGCTACTCGTTTCAGCAAACCATCTCTCTTTAAAGAATAACTTGCATGTCACTTGTATGATGTATGCTGACTGTTTCTTTAGAAACCACATTATAGAAACCCAGTGCATATTTATGGAGACGAATGAACAATCTGATAAACAAACTTGCACAGATCAAAGTACTTGCTCCCTCTATATAGACCTTCTCAATGACAAGACTGTTCCTTTTCTAGCTGACTCCATTACCCGATGAATTGTCCTATTTATTGAAAGAGTTAAGGACCAAAATCAGCAGTATTATATGGGCAAAGAGAATTTATGACTTCACCCAACACCTCCATTTAGACTCTATATAAAACACTTCCTACCCACAAGCGTCAATAATACTCAAGTCTGAGAACTAACATTAACCATTGAGATGTCTTGCTCATTCTATTTTGATGGAATAATTTCATTAAGTACAGCTAAAAATATTTGTGAAAGAAACAAACAAACAAAAAAAATTAAGAAAATGCCAAACCAAATACTTGTCTCCCCAAGTTGTTCATTTTGATTTCATTAGAAGGAAATTATTTTACCCATTATTATTTAAGTGGAATTTTTTCCTCTTAGAAATAACCTCATACTTACAGAATTTGATCCAGGAAAATCATATCCTCCCATGACCTTCATGTAAGCCTTTTCTATTAGCGACACCCATAATTCATTCTTATTATTGGAATAAGAGCAGAGAAGTTCCCCACTATGATCAACAGGTAACTGGTCATCTATGATTACCTGTGTGAAATGAATGAAAGATCATCATGAATTTAATAAAGTATTTCAAAAGTAATCAGAAAATAAAACAAAATCCTCATCAATACAAAGCTTCTCAGACACAGCTAGACCTGACCATTGTTCTCACATATGGACACCTCTATCAATTCTGCAGTGGTTTGTCCAAGTGAACAAGAAATTCTACTGCCAGCTCTTGATTGCACTGGTCTAACTGGGTGATATGTGAGTGGCTGCCTTGACTGATGGTGACAGTACACTCTTATAAAGTGTGCAACAGTTACTGTAAAAGGCACTTGCAGAAAGGTTCTGTGCAATTACAAGCATAAAACATAAAGAAAAGCCTAGCAATATTCCTCATCTAATTTGGAATTAGAGCATGGATGGTAGCCAGCAGAGGAGTAAGTATTTATTTATCTTTAAGGAAGCAAATTGTGCCATATCACTTTCATAGCCTCTAGTTCCAGATTTAATTTCTTCTCTCTGAAAAGGAAGAACACCTGAAAGCAGCAGCTCTGACAGTATCAACATTACTTCTTTAAATTAGGTACTGTATATTCATCATTACAGATTCTTACTGCATATTTGTAGTCATCTGAAACAGTTTCCATGAATAGATGTTTCAGTTTCCTGCTGGCACTGGTCCATTACAAATACAGGCTACCAACACAGCACATTCTCTGATCAAAACCTATCTGTGCAGAAATGAATAGACCTTTTCATAGGAGAACAAATGGTCATTCTTCCTGACAAAAGGCAGCCATTAGGAGATACTCTGGAAAGAATATTAAGAGCAAGGCAGACACAAAAGTGATATTTTCCTGAAATATTCAGATTCTGTAATTTTGAAGCTCAAGGACTTCCTGACCCAGAGGTCATATCTTAACAATTAAGAGCCTTTGGAAAGTTTCCCCCTACTTCCCCACCCCATGAATATGACCAACCACTCAACTTCTGAACTCTCATAAACATTCATCAGTCACTATGATCTGTGCTAGTTAAATATTATATGGAGAAATACATTATTTTATGTTCTAATTGATTGCACTGGAAAGAAAATGAAGTTGTTTGTGAGTTTTAAAAGTTTTATCTTCATGTATTTCCTCGTCTTAGTAAAAATCTGTAGTCGAGCAAGGCCTTGCTTGAGTTATCAGTCGAGTTATTCCTCTATGGTCATTTCATATCTATACTCTTCCTGGTATCCCCCTCTACATTTTTTAATTCTGTCTAAGATGGAGTGGAGGAGTGCACAGCTAATTCATAAACAGGGGATACATAGCTTTGTTCCTGTTTGTTTTTCACAATTCTGTTAAGTAATATAAGGCATTTTTACATTAATTTAATGTAAGGCTATTTTTATGAACACCTACAGAAGTACAGACACAAGCAATATGTGGTTTCATACTTCCAAACCAAAAATGAATCTCAAAAAGTTTAACAATTAAAAACTTTCCTAAAACACCTGCCTTAAGTTTTTGCTATGCAAGCACTTCCTAGTGAAGCTGATCCAGGTTTTTAAAACACATGACTTATGCAGTAAAAGTACTAAACTTCCCCAAAAGATTTACCTTTCTAGGAACACCATTGATATGAAGCTTCACCATGTATTTACCACATGGATTATATTCTGGCTCTCCTTTCTTATTCTGAGGGTAAATGATACTGTTAACAGAAAAAAAAGGAGGAAATTATGACATAAATCACTGTACCTACACTTAAAACGATAAAAGTGGGATTAACACAGTCTGTTTATGGAATTTACTCTGAACAGAAATATGGAATGTTTAATGAAGAGCAACTCAAATTCAGTATAAATAATCCTGTTTAAATAGGTTTTATTTTTTCAGGCCCTGCTCTTGCTGTAGCTTTCTATTTAATATAGTAGCAAAAAGAACATAAGTAACCTTATTGTTTCTCAAACAGAAGCAAGGCAAACAAATTTATCTTATGATTAAACAAGCAGTATTTACAAATCTGTAATATAAACTCAGTATTTGCTGAATGACAAGTCAAACTTTTAAAGGAGAAGGCAGTGCAAAACTTGCTGCTCTTGAAAAGAATACAAATTCAGTTATAAAAACAATAGGTTAAAACAAAACAATCCAAAACCATTCACACACTGGGTTGGCAAAAGCCTTGCAGCAAAATCCAGAAAACCCATGAAAAATTTATCATAGGATGCCAATTGAGTGGAGCTGTGATAGTGTTGTTAACATTAATTCTACAATGATTTCAAAAGTGGACCACCTGTTGCACTAACAGCAGCTAACAAAGTAGAAAAATGAAACTAGAGAGCATTATAAATAAAGTTAGCATTTTAAAAATCCCAACAATTTCTTACTCCTCAAAGCACATCTGAAGTAGACTCCAGCGTCTGTGTACATACATACATTGACAGCAAATAATATCCTAGTTAGCCAGGAGTTTTGTGATTTTTAAAAAAATTTGTAATAAACTACGTTTAATTAGTTGAGGAATGTTTGACTGTGATTTTAGGGGCTTTGATTTAGATCTGTGTTGGCTGAGTGTCAGTAGAAAACCCTGAGAAATTATCTCACAGCACCTGCAGAAAGGAACTCCATGAACCCATACCCCTTAGAGAACTTAAATCAGCAGCTGAAGAACAAAATTCAACAAAGAATTATTTAACGGTTACTATATAACTAGAGATGTATAAGATGTCACAGAAAAAGAAAGCTATCTTGAGTAAATTAAGGAGTCAAAGGTCTACACACCCCAGAAAACCTGATTAATACACTACAGGTACAGTAAGGGAGCCACTTCATAGGCTTGTTACACCCCAGAAAACTTAATCAATGGTAGTTGTCTAGCCAGGACAATAAATTTAATAATAAAGTGTTGCTTGGCTGGATAAAATTTGGGTTATCCATTAAACAAAGATAGATGAGATTTTCTGGTAGTAATAAAAGAAACAGAACCTATACCATCATGTAATAAATTGGCCAGGCTTTTGGGAGAGTCTATAAAAATTTTGGGTATTAGAACGTATATAAATGTCTGAAAATTGTTTCCTTGAACATGTCTATGGTGAATAAATTCACAATCTGTTCTAAATTTTGACTCAATATTTTCATTAGGAATGTTTGTCTAACAGCTTTTTGCTGTTAAACTTAAAACTCTTTGTTTCAATATAAAGTTGGCTTCCAGCTTAGTAGTGCTGAAACCACATGAGTTCAAGGGAGATGAAGGTGAAACAAATGCTATTTTTTACTGTGTACAACAGTCACAGAACACATTGCAAAAGCTTGGCAGTATTAAGTCTGAAAAGATCTTACAAAGCAACAGCTACTTACCTTGTGATCAATTTTTTGTTATATCTTCTCTCATATGCTGCACTGATAGCTAGTGATGCCACGAAAGAACAATCTGACACTATTGTCTATAAGGAAAAGAAAACCAGTGAGGACATTTTCTGATAACTCAGATACTGAGAGATGAATGCAGTGTGTGGAGGGAAGGAAAACAGTCAGTTAATAATTCCCTTCAAAAGGGAAGGCTTTAAACCACAAGAAGCCAAGCCACTATTAAAGAGGCAGAAAATGTATGCTTGCTCAACATGAGGCTACAGAGGAAAATTATTTCTATTTATTTAACCTCATAAGAGTCAAGGAAAGCACTCTCATATTTGAGGATTTCTTTTTGTACAACCAAGTTCCCCCATGATAAACCAACTAGCAACACATTTTTCCTCGGGAACAATTTACCTGCTTTATGCTGAAACTTGATACAGTATAGATCATCGTAGGGTTATTTGTTATGTCATCTGGTCGCACCCACTTGGCAAACATTGCTTTCTGTTTGGGGGATAATGGTAACTTCCCACACTTATCACTACATTGAAGAGAAAAAAAAAAAAAAAAGAAGAAATAAATGAATAGCAGTTTAGAGGAGCTTTTTATGGTATGTACAGTCTTAAATATATCTGATAGATGGTGCAAAATATGCACAGAACAATTACAAAGCAGTAAACCAATTTCAAAACAATTTCAACACTGCATCTAAGTTTGTGATTTTTAAGGGGGGAAAAGGCAAAAATGTTAAAAAAATTAAACAATCCCAAATGTCTTTGTCTGTTATGGCCGTGTAATCTTATTATTCTGGCTTATGAATGAAAGTCTAGCTGTTATATATCACTATTCCTTGGAATAGTCCTCTACAGAGGAAGCAGCTATTACCTGGCACCTCACAAGCAACAGAGCTAAACTCATTGTGTGGAGCAGCATCAGAAAACAGACTCAAGCTGCCAGCCCAGCCCAATAATCCAAAAATCCAAATATAAAATTATCCTTACAGGCTTGAAGACACAAGTGCAAAAGTACTACAGAGCAGCTTACAATAAAGTTTTAAGTTCAGAGTGGAAGAAGGAAGTGGTAGTATTTAAATATCTCTGCCTGAATTATGCTTAAAAGCCTACATAAACAATTTTAAAACCTGAAAAAGGAAAGACAGAAATACCAAATATGGAAAACTTAGAAAAGAAAAACAAAAATGAAGTTCAGTAACTGAAGCATACTTACGAAAAAGGCATAGGGAAGGCAAAACGTTCCCTCAGATCAACACTCATGAAAGGTACATATTCAATGCCATTAATCTTTGAAGTCTTCCTGCAAGTCAGAAGAAAAACAACAAAAAATAAGAGTTACAAACCTATCAATCATCTTCTGAAGATTAACTTCTAGAAGGTAACAATAAAATAATTTTTAAAAACTAGTAATACACAGTGCTTCTGCAAACAAGACAGTTACCTCTTGAACATTATATATTTAATAGTTTTCAAAAGTCACAATCTAGGTAATGGCTTTATGGATTATTTGTAGCTTATTTCGCCTATAATAAAAAATCAAAGTAAATGGAACTGGATGTAATAGAAGGCAGAGTCATATAAAATACTACATTCCTTCAATTTCCAGAGAAGTTGCATAATATTAGCAGCTGTATCATCTATAAAAACAATTTTGCGCTTCGGCTTCTCAGAGACAGACTTTTCATGAACTCATTTTGGAAAACCTTAGACGTACCTCAGTACTTCAATCTCCTCTGCAGTGTATCTCTGACCTTGAGATTCACTTGCTTGTACTGCTCTGATTGTCTGTGGTTTATCATTTAAAGAAAAATCAGGTCCCAATGGAAAAAACGTTCTGACTGGCTGATTTGGTTTGGCTGCAGTTGACTTTTCTTTCTGAGATGACTTCGACATAGATACCTTCAGTGCTTCTGCTCTAAAGCAAATAAAGAATGCATCTTCTTTACAACAGTGATAAAATATAATTACAGTTCTATTACTGATTTTTTTGGTTCATGTTCCCACATATGTTAAATGGAATGAGCAAATGCCCAAGTTGACCAACACTACTTTTTCTAAAAAACCAAATCAATTTCTGATGCTGGTACTACCTTATTCTTCTGTTCTTGAATCAATTAAAATATAGCATTTCCAACTCATACAAGCTAGTTTTGACAGAACTCATTAGATTTTTATTGCCTCTAAATTATGCTAATAGGAGAATCTGTGTAAGTGTTCATTATGTTGACTCTCAGAACAAGATCACTGGAACACAGAGAGAAAACTGATCTGCATCCTCTCATACCTTCCAGATTTATTTTGTCTAGCAGGTACAATAGTAGTAAAACCTATGGGCATTCTCACAACCCAGATTTTCAACTGCTTGAACACTGTGTATGCAGGAGCCATATTTTGTTACTGCTGCATTAAGCTGCTGGATACTCACACACATGCAAAATATTGGGATTTTTTTCTGAATATATACTGGGAAGTGCTAAAACCCAGCTTATACTGAAACGTAGCCAAACACAGCCTGGGATTCACCATCACAGAGCTGACTGAATTTAAGAGGCACATTGAATTTATACTTGTGTAAATTGTTTCAGACAGAGATTTCACTGTACATATACAATGTAATTAGATTGCTATTGTAAAAAAAAATGTTTCCCCGTTTCCAAGCTGTCTTCCTCATGGAAGGACCCTGATTCCTTGACCTAATGCTAGCCTGAATTCAGCATCTTTTATAGAGGCCATTAATTATAGTACTCTGGATTATTTTTCTGAAGTACTGCATTTGTTCTAACAAGCACACAGTCCTTTCCTAATTCTGCGTGTCCCAAGACTCCCAAAGGGTTGGCACAACAGCTGCTACATTCAGCAGTGAGGCAGCTGGCAACTAGCTCCAAGGTGAACTTTGCAGGAGCTTAGTCTGCACAGAATCCACATAGAAATGTTAAGACTGAGGATCCAACTCAGAGGGTGCACTTAGACCTGACAGCAACTATGTTTACTAACATTAGCAGTACTCACCTATCCAGTGCTTGTCGAGCCAGCTGTTTCAGTTTGGCCTGGAGACCTGCTTCTGAGGTTTCAGTAGCCTAAAGTGTAAAATAAAAGAAAAATCTACATATCCAAAAACCACCAACATGTTTTTAAGCTCAGTTGTCATACTTCTAGATTACAGCAAAGAGTAACTAGCTATTTCTTCCAATTCTCTTTTTGAAATGAGCAAATATTTGGCTTTGTTTGTTGTTTCTCTTTTTAAACTCAGCATAAAAATTACTATGCAAGCCAATATCATTTTGCTGTTCTAGTGAAATTTTTATAGAATGGAAGTTATGTCTAAAATTCTTCAGCATGGAAAACAGTGCATACACAAAAAAGAATTGCCAGAAGAATTAATTGTATTAAAACACTATTGGCAGAAAGAAGACAAAACAAAATGTTGCATATACTGCTGAGCTTGAATGTGTTCCGACTCTTTTCCCCACATGTGCTAAAATGATCATGGTAACTTAGGAAAAAAATGTTTTCTTACATAAAATAAGTTTATTTCCAAACAAACAAGATAGAGATGCAATAACAACATTTTTAACTTGCAGTCAAAAGCATAAAATAACCTAGGACAGTGTGACAGATGTGGAGAGTGTTAACTTCTGCTCCCATTTGGGAGGTCATCCACTACAGTTTGTACTTTTGTCTTCCTTACAGTGAAGCACAGCTTCTGCAGCCAAACAATCTGCAGGAGGCACAACATGAGGCATGGCTCCTCCTGTGGCACTCACAAGCAAGTTTCAGGTTCTAGCTTTGTGCCTTGACCAATTATTCCAGGTCAGGGAGTCAACTGAGGATCAAAAAGCAAGCTACTTTCACCCCAAGAAACACCCTCTGTGAGTAACTAATTTCATTTGCAAATAAATAACACTCTGGGGTTCCTGGTTGGAAAAGACTTTTAAAGATTTATGAAGGTAAGTAATGGAGATGGAACACCAGCACACTCATCTAGGAATCAGCCACAGAAGAGGAGTAATGGCTGCTCCCTGAGTACTTCAAGGGTAAGGAAGAAACAAATCTCTCCCCCTGAATATACTGAGGAGAAAGACAGGAGTAAAGTTTCAAGATAGTAGAGTTCCTTAAATCTCCTTTCATCCTGGGAAGAACGTGGTACTTTTGAGTCATCCCAAGGAACAAACCTTATCATCGTGTCAACAAAAGAATATGCTAGTCAACATTAAAGAAATTTCAGGAGTCTCTTGTACCTAATGAAATACCCAATAAATGCAGTTGTCAATATGAAATATTTTCAGACTAATTTCAGTAATATTTGCATGCACTGACATGACAGAAGGAGGAACACAGCAGAGAAAAAGGAGGATGCTGCTGCAGTAAATGTTACGTAATACACTGAAAATGTTCTGCTCCAGCAGCTCAAGTGGAAAAACTAGAGCAGCTCTAGTAACTCTTGGTTACACTATATCACCAGGGGTTTTAGCCTAGGTAAAACCTGTTAACATAATTAAGAGAAAAGGATTTACTCAAGCATGTAGCAACAGTAATATAACACCCTCAGCAACCCACAAATATTTTTACATTGTAACATTGAAAAGAAGAGAAAAAGAAAAACAGACTTGGTGGAGTTACATTATGATGGTGAGCTCTTCTTGTAATGAGTTAGTTAAGGCAACTGGACTTAACAGAGAAAAGCAGTACCTGTAATTATATTATTCATTGTTTATGTAATGACCAATTCAACCATATTAATTTCAGAGTGAATTGAATTCGCTCACAACAGCTTTAGTGTTGAACACTTGAGTAATCAAGTAGTATTTTTAATAGTTTTGGCATCAGTAGACTGTTACGTCTTCAGAAAATGTTACACACAGAAATTTCCCTTAAATGACTTCCTTTAATGTAGTCAGAAATTAATACAGCTGACACATTAGCAAGTCATCTTCATTTTTAACACTTTTTATTTTCCGTTTTTGTGGTATTTGCTCCAGGGCAAAATCAACATGAAAAACATTCCAGAATATTTCTAGCTTTTAGTATAATCCAGTTTAGAAAAAAACCATAAATGATAAGTCCCCATAAATTTACAGTGTTGTATAGCAACATAACAAAGATTGGAAGAAACACTAAGAAAAAAAAAAAAAACAGTGAAACAAACACCAAAAAAAATAAAAGGTAGTTTTTACAAATACAGGTACTCCATTTTCAAGCCAGCCTTTAAGGGTCAGTCATTTGTGAGAGTGGAAGAATTTCTTACCATCACATAATTCCACCAAGCTAACCTGTAGCTTAACATACTGTTTTCAAACAGAGTTCCACTGCTTCTGTGTACAACTCTATGGCTTCTTCTGCATTGCCTTTATCATCTTCATCAAAAGCCTGTGTAACGAGGAAGTGAGCACGCTCCAAGTCCAACTGTTGTTTTGACTTCAGAGGGTCTGTCTTCTGTGACTGAACTAAATGAAAAAAAAAGTATTTAGCTTTCTACAGCAGAAGACATGTAAAAACATCCTGAACATGTCACCAAAACACTAGCAGCTCTAAACAGATGGGTAATGCCTATTTTTTTTTTTTTAATTTCTAATGTTTCTTGCCTGGAAACAAAATCTTACTAAACTTTGCTAAAAACACCTATGCAAGGACAAGGAAACATCATAACACTTCCCTGAAGCAGAGGTTAGCTCTCAGGATATTTCATATGTGAAATAATGTTAATAAAATCTTTCATACTACACTGAGAACAAGAATGTTTAATTACATAAAATATTGCATCATTTGTGAAAATACATAATCTATGACAATATACAAGTTCCTTAGGTGTCCATGTCACTTAATACCTTTATTAATGACCTCTCTCACATTTGCTCTGCAGATATGGTTCCTCAGAATATTTAAAAGCAAGGAATACCCACACCTAAGCCCTTAGAAAGTCAGTCTCTGCTTAATTTACGATGTATCACAATTCAAAGCACTGATGTGCACATTGTATTTGTGGTTCTTCACAAAGGACAAGAAAATCAGAATAATAAAAACAGAGCAAACACCATTGGTATGTATTTCACAGCAGCAAACAACTTTCCACTCAATTAATTTAAGCAGAGATTTAATTAGAAAGCTCCTTACCCACCTGCTGAATGGAGAGCTTGAACTCTCTCCAAGTACTCATTTATTTTTTCTTGAATATTTTCCAAGTTGGACCCAGCCATCCCAGCATAAATCAAGGCTTGTGCAGCTTCCTGCAGGGAGAAGAATTGGAGACAAAGTTAATGTTTGCCACCTAGAAAATCACTTACCATAAACAGAGGGCCTGCAGCAGCCACAAGTTGCATAAAAGCAAGCACTAACATCCACAAAAAGACTCGGTGGCTGCAGGGAAATTCTGCTCAAAAGAAAAAGTTTCAAATTATAAGACAGATCATGTTTAATTTCTCACATCTGGGACAACATATGAGAGTATAAAAAATATTCAGAAGTTCTGTAAGACCAGATATCAGGCCTGTTTATATAGTAATGTATGAAATTAGGAGATTTTAAGTAAAACTCTTCAAGCATGCACTGAAATCAGTTTGATTTTAAAGCTGAGGATTTAAGGTTAGGGAAAAAAAGTAGCTATTCCAGTTATTTGTATTTAATCTGGTAATAATGAAAGTAAACAAATATGAAAGCTTTTTAAAATCAAACACCAAGAATTTTTGTTTAGAAAGTATTTTCTTAAATTCTTATTACTCAGATAAAGCTATCCAATCTGGAAAGCCTAGAGATGGGAGGCTTCCTAGCTTTTCAAACTTGGTTTCTTTAATGTTTATATGTACACAAAGTAGCAGATGGAAGTCTCCTGTCAGGAAGGAGCATAGGTCTCTCGCTCAGAAGCAGAGTACATTACCCACATTAAGGCTTTTTCCATACTGTACAAATCTATTAAGAAAAAATGCCCTCAGTTGCATAAGCTGTCTATCCCTTCACTGAATTTATGAAAAACACGTAAGCTTTGGCAGGGTTGCAATAAATAGCCAGAGCTGACAGAGTCTCTGAACCATATGGAGAATCAACATTTGTCACCTCACAAAAATGAGGACTGAAACCTTGTTTTGTTCTCATTATTGACATGGGAAACCCCCCACTTCTGTGGCAGTGCCCGCCTTCCCACCAGCAGCAGAGGAGAGGAGCTGGTCGTGTAGCAGGCAGGCTGGAAGGCAGAAAGCAGAAGAGTGGAGAGCTGCTTCACAGAGATGGTGCTCAGAGAGGCTGCCCTGCATAGGGCAAGCACAGATCCATGGCCAGGGCTCCCCTGTGTGTTTTATGGCCATTATTTTGGTCAAACTTAGCAGTTTGGTCCCATATCCATCTGTTTAGTTTGCCCAAACTTAAAACTGATCCTGATACAGCCTGTATTTGTTATCAGGATAAATATTCACTGAGAAACATCACAGAACCAAGTAGTGCACGCTCACTCCCAGCATCCATCTCCATATTACATCACATAAGACATCCACAGCAACTGAAGGGGTAAGCAGAAGTACCATTTGTATGTAGCAGTTAACTACCATTAAGGTCTACCACACAATTATTTTTTGTAGGGGAAAAAAGTGCACTACAGCTACGTGCTCAAGGGACGGGTATATTTGTCAGTGTGTCATCCTGCAAGTACAGACTGACAAAACAGGTGCTGTATCACAAAGGTATGTGGTCCACATATGATGCAAAAAACAAATGTGGATTTCCAAACCAGTATTACAAAACTGCTGTGTTATCGATGCTGCTTCTGTGATTTCAAGCACGATTGTTTTTGCCTGATTTTAAGCGAACATAATGGAAACAAGTATTTTCTAAACCAAACCTGCAAAGGACTGAAGCAGTTGAGAGAGTGCCTGTGGAGCCAGCATGCCAGCTGTTTCCAGTGACCAGATGGATGTGCAATTCCGACTTAGCATTTACAACCTCTCCAATGTCACTACTGTTTGTCACAAGCAGAGTGCCACAGTCACGCTAAGCTAACTACTGATCATCAGTCTGCAAGCTGCTAACAGCTGGTCAACAGCCAGACACAGCAACAGCCTTCAGCAGTTTTGGCTGAAGTCATTAGTGTCCAAATATGATCCTGATATTTCTGCAGAGCCCCATTAATTAGCAAGCTGCCCAAAGCTAGTCCACATGCAGCACTCCTCTAGGCATCTGTCAAAGTTACATGGTAGCAGGAAGCCAAGCACACTTGCTAACCATAGGAACTCCATCCACACAGGTCTGTTTTGGTTGCCATAGTTGTTATCTATGGCAACAACTGTAGCATTTTCCATATTTCATCCTTAAGGTCAAGTTCCTGCAGAAGCCAGTTTAGTACTCAAGCTTTCCCACATGCTTAGTAATTGCACCAGTGGGCTCTGAACTTCTTAGAGCAGTTGACAAGAAAGCTGGTGACAGACCAGAGCATACTTCCACTGTGCTGGAATAAACAAACAAACAAGTAAGTAAATGATCGCTGAAGTAACAAATGACATTTTGTAACTATTTTGTATAATGTAACATGGCAGTGATTCTTCAGGCAATGTCTGAAGAGCCAAACATATCTAGGTAATGCTCTTGTCTCAGGAAGCTTCAAGTGTACCAAGACTGTCAGGGGTACATTTTTTCCACTTAGCAAGAACATTACCTGTATACAGCATGTGAAAAAGACTTTCCACACACATGTATACTCAAAAGCACACAAGCATGACTATTTGTACAAAAAGATGTTTTCATTCTGAATAGCACTGAGTAATTTCTTCCAGATAAAAGGAGAAATACACAGTACTAAAGCAGTACTGCACATGGTTATCAGACCAGGCACACACACTGCTGCTGATCAACACAGAGCTGGTTGGTATTATCATGGGCAACTATAACTTTTGCACATACAATGTTTCCATACATAAATTTAGCCCCAACAAAATTAACAAGTGGGTTTAAAAAAAAAAAAAAAAAAAAAAAAAAAAAAAAAAAAAAAAAAAAAAAAAAGAAAAAAAGACTCCTCTTCCTATTCCTTCACATTACATGCATAGGCTGCCATGATATAAACACTATGCTTTTTAAACATTTCACAGACACCTTGTACTCATGAAATAAAGGGCCAATTACATATCTCTTAACAGGTTATTGTCAGGATAATGGAATTCGTGGAATGATTACTGTGATAAGGATAAACAGAGCCTTCAAAGACAAACCTTCTCATAGGTGAGAAGTCAAGAGGACACAGAACATTAATGTAACTTTATGCCGCATAAAATGAGATGATTTACATAGGTGAAAAATGCCTAATGGTAGCACAAAAACTACTAAATACTAGTAGTAAGCCTACAGATATCAAGCAAGACACTGAATGAATCCTTAGCCACGCTAACCTGAAACTACTGAAACAATAAAATGTGGTCCCTAATGGAAAGAATATTCACAAGAGGTTAAGAGCCTGTCACTGATGCCTTATGATCTTAAGCTGTCTTACTCCTAAGCACCTTGTATTTCACCACAGACCTCTCTATTTACTTGATGACTACAATAGAGTGCTCCCAGCTGCACCACACCCAGGAGCGGCAGTATGCCCACCTGTGGTTGTCCAAAATGTCCCGCGCTTACACCGCTAGCATAAAACTGATCAGTCTTTCTGGCCTGGCAGGGCTTGGGGGGAGGCCGGGAATGAAAGTGTAGAACCAGCGGGGCAGAGACGTTTTTAGGTTACGATGAATCCTCCCAGAAGCACTAAAGGGGCTGTGTCTCCAGCAGCTGGAGGAAGCGCCCGTTCCCGTTTTTTCAGCAGAGAACCTGCAGTGCTATCCCTAAGCCTGTCGGTACACATCAGCGCACGGGCAGCGCTCGTTCCCACCTAAAAACAGGACGCAGGGAAAAGGCGTTTCGCAACCCGCCCTGAAAGACGCGGCCCCTCGGGAGACTGACAAACTTTCGACGCTCACGCACGGCCTTCCGCTCTCGTCTCGGCGGGCACCGCCTCGTCTTCCCCGGGCCGAGCAGCTCGTCGCCGAGGCACACCCGCCGGGGGAGGGCGGGGGCGGCCGCGCTGACCCAGCGCGTCTCTCTCCGCCTGCAGGGCCGTGGCGGGCCGCGGGGGTGCCGAACACTCCTCTCCGGCCCTCAGGGTGCCAAAGGGGGAGCACCAACATTCGGACAGCTCGGGAGCATCACGCGGCCCGCGGCGAGGGGAAGGAGACACCGGCGCCCCGAGGGAACCGGCGCGTCGCCGCCGTACCTTGTAGTAGAAGACCGCTTCCTGGTAGCGCCCGCTCTGGTCCCGCTGCACCGCCAGCTGCGCGAACTTTACCGCGTCCAACTCCAGCGTGGTGGCGTCCATGGCCGGCGCCCTCCCGGTGCCCGCGGCAGCGGTGACAGCTCCCGTCGAAGCCCACCCTGTCCCCGCGCCCGCCCGGCCGCTTCCCCCGCCTCCCTGACCCCGCCGCGCCCGTCGGCCGCGCCCCCATGTCTGGGCCCGCCCCCGCGCCCGCCCCGCCGCGCGTTTGGCCGCGCCCACCGGCCCCGAGAGCGGCCGCTCCGCCTCGTTTGGCCACGCCCACCGCACGCCCACGCCCGCGCGCCCCGGCAGAGGCCGCCCCGCCCGGGCCCGCACTGCGCGTGCTCGGGCGCGCGGGGGCGCGCGGGGGCCGTGAGGCGGTGGGCGGGAACAGCGCGCGCCTGCCTGAGGCGCTTGAGGCGCGAGCGCGCGCAGGGCGCTGGTTACAGAATTACAGATTTACAGAATTAGTTGAATTGAGTTGGAAAAGACCTCTGAGATCGTTTAATCCAACCCATGACCAAAACACCACCGCGTCAACCAGACTGTGACACTAAGTCCCGCCTCCAGCCTTAAACACCTCCAGGGACGGTGGCTCCACCACCTCTCTTGGCAGCCCATTCCAATGCGTAATCATTCCTGCGGTGGAGAAATTCCTCCTAATGTGCAAACTGAACCTCTCCTGGCACGGGTTCTCTTGTCCTGTCATTGACAGAGCCCTCCTAGATATAGCCTCCTTTCGGGGAGTTGCGGAGAAAGGTCTCCACAGAGCTGAAAGGTCTCCCCGGAGAGAGGAGAGGGTCCCCTCCTTCCCTCCAGGCTGAGCACCCGCAGCTCCCTCAGCGGCTCCTCACAGAACTTGTGTTCCACACTCTTCATCAGCTCCATCTTTCCGTTGTCTGCCTGGACTTACTCCAGCACCTCAATGTCCTTCCTGAACTGAGGGGCCCAGAACTGGACACAGCACTCGAGGTGTGGCCTCACCAGTGCGCAGTACGGGTGAAGAATAACTTCCCTGGATTCTGTTCCATCCCTTCTCTCCCATGGCTGTCAGGCACGGGTGAAGGAAGCAGGTGCAGCCCAGGGGTTGCAGAGTGTAGTTGTTCTTTTCTTTGCATTTCTCAGTTTTTAATAGAGGTGAACATGGTCAATCCCCTTGAGGCTGGGTTTTCTGGCCTTTAAAGGAGAGCATTTTCAGTGTGCACCTGTTTGTCATATAGGTGTAAAGTGGAAAGCAAACAAAAAACCCGGGTTTATTGTACTGATCCTTGCTAAAACAAACAAACAAAAAATCAGGCTAGCAGCTTTGTAATCTAGGTTGCTTAGCTGTGATGTTCAGGATTTTCTCTTTTTTCTACCATAAAAGGCAGTTAGGGGAAATCCGAGGGGTGGGATTCTTGAGGGTCCCTCCACAAGGAGCCACGTGGCAAGAGGTGATGGGAACAGGTTGCACTGGGAGAGATTTCGTCTTGACATAAGAAAGAAAATTTTTATAGAACATTGACTGTTCATTGGAACAGCCTCCCTGGGGGCATTGCTGGAGGTTTTCAAGAGGATATAGACAAAGTACTAGTCTCATCTTACTCCTCTTCCCACAGAAGGTTGGATGAGGTTCCTTCTCACCTGGACAATTCTGTGGTACTACAGGCTTTTATTTCTGCCTGAAAATATAGCTTATTGCAAGGTATTGTTTTCATGAGATATAAAAATACTGGCTGGCAAGTTATTTTGCAGCTCTCTTTTATGTGTGTCTTTTCAGCCTGTTTTCTCATTATAGATTTAGTTGGAGGTGCAGCTAAATGCAGGAGTACTGGGTACTGAAATACTGAAATCTACTATTTTCCCTATAATTTTCTTAAGTACACAGTAAAGTGTTCCCATTCCATCTTCTTCCCTTCCTTATCCCTTTTGTGCTTTACTGACTGCATTTATGTAAATACAGCAATGTTTAGTGCAAAAAGGATCTTTGGTTTTGTGATCTGCTATGTAGGGGGAAGTTCTTGTATTCTTCATAGCTTTCCTTTTTGGCTGAGCTCCTTATAAAGTTAGTTGTTTTGAGTTTTCTTTCGAAGTATGTTTTGTGGGTTTTGTCTGAGCACAGGAAAGATTCACACGATACTAAAAGGTTTTTCTGAATAAAGCTCCATTTGTTCCATATATCCCTAATGATACCATGAAAATGAAGGAGTTTCAGTCAAGGTCTGCTTCAGTTTGATGTTGAGACATAGTGGTGTGACTTGCATAGCCTAAAATTAATTTGTGTATCATGGCTTCAGATTAAACTATTTATGGATCAAATGCAACTCTGAAGTATTCAGAGTGACATGCATGGTGAAAAGGAAGCTGAACTGGGTAGAACCAAAGATAATGCCATTTCTTACTTAAATCTACATACCAAAACCACTTATTCTGTAACATAAGCTAAGACCTCTTCCAGCTAATCGTGATTCAAAAATGTCACTTTGAAGAATTATTTTTTCACTGTTTGATGGTCACTGTGATTGGCCCTTTTCAGAAAATAAATGGCTTGTGTGTTTGTGTTTCTTGCTAATCCTCTGTAAAATTCTACAAAAGGCTTTTAAAAGTACAAAAAATACAGTAAGTTATTAAGGTCATGACTGCAGCTAAGACTTCACACATATCAATTTTTTGCCTTTTGCTTGTAGTGGTGGAGCAAGATATTTACTTTTTGAGCTAGATATTAAAATGGACTTGTTTTCTTTCTAGATGAAGAAGAATAATTTCTTTCAATTGATGTTGATATATCCTGGGCATTTAAATTTTTGTACAGTTAGCTCTTGCCTCCCAAGAAAACCACTTCCTCTAACTAAGATGGTTAAATCCCTTTTTTCACTGCCACAAATTCTAATTCTACATCCAGGTTCTCTCCTGCCTCAGTTTTTCTTCCCTTTGGTGATATTTGTTCTGTGTATCCCTTACCTCCCACCTTTTACTTACCTGATGTGCCTTCCTTCCTAATCTCATCTAATGCTTGCTTTCTTTCCTTCCTGCCTGCCTTTTGCAGTCAATATTCTCTGGGAAGATCATAGCTCTGTATGTTATCTTAATATTATTCCCTCCGGCCCATGCCTTTTTGCAGAGGCAGTATCTGATGAAAAAATTCAGGTCTCTGTTTCTGTGTCATAGTTTTTCATTGCTAACATGACAGAATCAGTTCATTCTCATTTGTCCTTCCTCTAAAGATACTTTCATCCCTCTTTTCCTTTTGTCTCACATAGTGCTGTAATTTGCTGTCTCCCAGCTCCTCTTCCTGCCTCCTGATTTTGCTTCTTGCTTCTCTACCTCTTCTTCTGCTCGTTTTTTCAAACGTGTTGTAGAGACAGACGTTTGGTGTGTTGGTGATGCTTCTTACCTAAATTTTGTTTATTGCCATAATTATTTTAATTTGACTGCAGCCAAAGCTTTTTAATGCTATGTAATGCTTTTAGTGCTTCCCCCCACCCCACCCCCCCAGCATTGAAAACCCCAAAGATACAAACCTTCTATATGGTCTGATGTGTGAATTCCTCCACAGTCACTTTCACTCTGTTGAGGCAATACAGAGTCAGAACAGGAGGTACTCTGGTCCTTTATTCCTCTGACTGGAGTCTAGTTGATGCCTGTTGACAGAGTACAGGAACAGGATAAAGTCAAAGTAGTGTTTTGTCTCAGCTTCCCGTAGGCTGTGGGTTGAACTCACGTTATTGCCTCTGATACTACTTGCTGGGCTTATTTTCAATTAATTAGTCTAATTACTGCTTTAGCACATATTGATTTTGGCATTCAAAATACTTTGTGGGAATGTTTAGATTTGTTGTATAACATTCCATTTAAAACCCAAATAAAACCTAAAACAATAAGCCAACTTCCATGCTGTTTCTCAGTGCATTTTTTCACCCTTTCTCCCCTGCTTATAAAAAATTATGATCTTATCACTCACATCTTTTATTTTGCCCATAAATTTCTGTTCTTTACTCTCTCTTTCTGCCATTTTTTTTTGTCCCACATTATATCTCTTTTCAATCTCGCAGTATTTCCTTTGACCTGGAGTGACCAGAATGGTGTGCAGTATTATAGTTGTCTTATTAATTTTGTATCCTTGTGCATTGATTTCTTCTGTTTCATGATGATGCCCAACACTCTGTTTGCACTTTTAACCACTGCTTAGCATTGCCCGAAGTTCTGAGCACTCTCCAGAATGACCCACCTTTTCTGAGAAAGGATTAAGGATTTAGCATCTGTCATTGTGTACCTAATGTGGTGTTTTTTCCCCTTGTGATTTAGCAGCATTTAATTTCACAGGCTGTTTACTACATACACAGGAGAGATCCTTTACACAGTTTGCACAACTTTCTTAGCAGGCTTTCACAAACCAGACGATTTGTATCACTGGTTGTGGGAAGTTGCCAGTCTTGCTGCAGAGAATTGTCGAGGCTGGTCGAGCAACGTGAGTTGAGGTGCTTGTCTCGCTAGAGCAAGGCTTAACAACTCAATGTGTGGGGTACAGCAGAGGCCTCTCAGGCCGGTGTTGGCTCAGTGAAGCACTGACACTCTGTACAGGGGTGTTGACCCTGAGATGTGAATCCCCCTCACCCAGGTGTAACAGGCCTTGTTAGAAGTGTGAGTCTGGTCCTTTGAGGAGACAATGGTGTATGGTTTTAACATGCTCATGGAAGCACACTACTGGGCAGAGATCAGACAGCCTTTACTGCTACTTGGACTTTTTTGGAGAGGAAGCAATGCTGAAGTGTCAAGGTTCTCTGTTCTGCCCTTGATTCATCTGTAAGTCCTATAGCTCAGTTTGACCAAAGGTCAAAAAGCCCCTCATTATCATGCCTTTGCATGTGAAAAAATACACCCATCAATATGAAAATGGGAAAGGGGCTGCCCCCCCACCTATGACAGCAGCAACATTTGACCAGTTGTATTTGACTACAGTCCCATGCCCATTTACCCAAAAATATAACACTGACATTTGGAATCCTCCATGCAGAGGATAAAAAGATGACCCAGTTCACAGACAAGTTGTTGGGCTTGCTCCTCTCTCCTCCCCAAAACAGGTAGGCCTTTTTTTTTGGTAAGATTTGTGATTTTGACTGTCAGGGCATACTTGGGTGAAACCAAGCTAATTAACAGTGAAGTTAAGCTTAGTGAAAAGCTGAATTTGTTGCTTTATCTTGAACTGTTAATTTAGCTTAATTAATTGCCAGCTAACTTCGAAATATTTAATGCAATAAATGCATTTATCAATGGCTATTCCAAATCTATTTCTCTTGCTCCAGTAAACTGCACCAGTCATGAATTTGTGATTGTGAAAGTTCTTATTGAACGTGACTGGACTTACGGGGTCAAATTGGTTATAATCAGAAATTCAGCCTAGCTGCACCCAGCCCCTCTGATCTCTGAGGACTACCTGAAATGCAAGGGGGTTTATTTTCTCCCAGATTGCATACTGTAATGCAGCACTGGCTGTTCTCTTTATAATTTCTTGCCATTTTTAGGTAACTTGTGAATTTTTGCAATAGGTGACCACCTTGTTCAGCAACAGAAGTTGGATATGCTGTGTTCAGGTTCCATAGGGGCCTCCCCCTTCACTGTTTTAAGAGTCAGTGTCTCATGTGTTTTACCAATGGTTAGTTTTTCCTCTACTTGTTAAAGAAGAGCACTGTGTGGGACACATTAAGTGTCTCTGTATGGAACTGCCTTCAGGATTTCTACTCTCTTATGAGTGACATAAGAGACATCATTTCCCAAGTGCTCTCCTTTTACAAGTTGCTTTCCAAACCTTCTACCTGAGATGCTGTTCATATTTTGAAACTGTTCCTTTAGCTAGGACAGTGTTCTCTCATTACTTCCGTGGACTGTGCTGTTTCATGTCTAGTCAGACTACAGGTAATCTCTTCCTTTTTTAGTTCCAAGTACAGCAAGAATATGGTAATTGTCACTACTGTAAAATAAATACAACTAATCACTCTATTGGCCCCCTCTCCCTTCATGTAATTTGTGTTATTTTAGGCATTGGAGTATGTTGAATAATCTCTTCATCCTACATTAAGAGATTGTAGATTTGTGTTTCCCAGTTTGATTCAATGCAGTAAATGTCAGGTTAGTTTATTTTAGATGTGTGATGGTTAATACTTTAAAAACTTGGGGAGATCTAGGACCTAGAGTCATGAGGGCAAAATGACAAGAAGCTAAGGAAGGTGAAATAGCTCACTAAAGAATGGCTGCTGTTTGTTCAGAACATCTTGGAATATCAATACCTGTTTCACCAATAACTTGTTGAATGTGTATACACAAGAGTTAAACAGATTCTGCAATAATTTAGGGAAATGTTGCCCATATTTTTCAGCTATGTAGGAGCAACACCTTATATCTATATTTATGGGCCTGGTTTGCTTTGGTGCTCCAGAGCAAATCTGTTTATATTCTCCAGTGCATAAAATGTTTTCTTAAACAGACTAACTGATCTTGGCTTATTTTCGTGCAAAGTACCACAAATTTATTGTTACATAGGCTATTTAAGTATTGTATTTTCAGGACTGAACTCCTATCTATTGATTATATTGAAGTCTTTTTGCTACAAAATTAGATTTTCCTTGATTGAAGGCTTCTGAATATGAACCCAGACCTCTGATTGTTGCAAATGGTACTTTTAAGAAAGTAAGAAGGCAGGAAAAACATAGGTGAAAATAAAGCCTTTAAGTTTGTATATGATATTTTGATTTTTAATATGCTAGAAATCCTTTCTATTCATAGGGCTTTGGATTTATGGATCTGTTTGAATAAAGGAATCAATTATATTATAACCACTAGGTGTCCATCTATGATTAGATTGAAGCTAGAATTTTTTGCAGGGTTAAAGGAACAGAAATTGAAAAAATACATGTTTAGTTTGGCTCTGATTTACCTATGAGTGTGGTTAAAGTTGCTTGAGTTAATTTTGATTTTGAAGTTTTCTTGACTCACTCTTAGAGAATTAGATTTGGTTTCTACAGTCAATCATCCAGTTTTCAGACTGATCAGAAATTTTGCATCTCCCTGTCCCCTAAACACTAGAGAAATAACAGTATGAAATATAAAATCACGTTATTATAGATTGTGTAGATTATTCTTTTTTTTTTTTTTTTTTTTTTTTTTTTTTTTTTAAGTAAGTAACACAGTTTTGGCAGAGATTATTGCTGTCCTCCAAAATTTCTTCGTTTATTGCAAAAATTAATACAACCTTCTACAAGCAAAATGTTCCTCTTTACCCTTTTAAAACACCGGTTCTCAGCTTTGTGGGCTGTAATTTGTGGCATCTGTTTTGGAACAGTCATGATGACAGGGACTGTGATCCTTACTATAGAAAGAGGAAAGAAAAGAGAGAAATATATCTTGATAACAATATATCAAAATATTTAACATAGCCCTAGTTAATTTTCTCAATTTGAAGGACAGAAAAGTTATAAAATAGATGCTCAAATGTGTCTCTGTCATCTGTTGAAAAACATTTCTGTAAAAATCCCTATTCTTTTTAGGATATCAAATTTTTACAAGAAGCAACTCCTAATGGGTTAGTATTGGCTGATACTTTATTTCCTTTTTGAAGAAAAATTAAAATTCAGACTCTATACATTGGGCGAGATGGGCCTTTTTAAAAAAGTGTTCCTTTGCTGCTATTTATTTTCTCATTTCCGATGAAGGCATTTTAATTAGCATGAATAATGTTATTTGCAAGAAACTTGAATTTAATCAAGTAAGTCCTTTACTGAAACAGCTTGTTATGCTGTCAAATTTGTACTCCCAGGTAATTAAAAATTTAAAACTCTAGACACATTGCTCATTGTGATGGGTTGGCTTCAGCTGGCAGCCAAGCTCTCTCACTTCTACCTCCTCAACAGGACAGGGCTGGGGGAGGAACAGAGAAAACAGAAGAACGGGAGTGAGAAAACTCATGAGTCTAAAGACAAGGAAACTATTCACCAGTTACTGTTGACAAAACAGACTCCA
The DNA here is from genome assembly GCF_009819655.1 of Sylvia atricapilla. Lineage (NCBI taxonomy): Eukaryota > Metazoa > Chordata > Aves > Passeriformes > Sylviidae > Sylvia > Sylvia atricapilla. Next base: position 42,921,876 of record NC_089140.1, read on the forward strand.
GCTGGGGATTAAAGTAATTTATTGGCCATTAACATAAACATTTAGTTAGTGATTTGGGCATTGGGAAACAAAGATAACAAACATTTAAACACTTTGTGAAAACACTTTTTCTCGCCCTTTTCCTGGCTTAACTTTACTCCAGATACCTCCCCTTCCCCTCTTGTTACTGGTGCAAGTTTAAGAGAGGGTGAAGTATAATGCGGGTGTTAGATGTCAGTATGTAGCAGTTTCTCTTTGCTGCCCCTTGCTTCTCTGTTCTGCTGCTGCTCTCTGTGTTTACTCGTTTGCTGTGCTCTGGTGAGGGTCCCTCCATTGACTGAAGTCCTATGGGGAGTGTATTGCTCAGCCTGGGCTGCAGTCCCTTTGGGGTTGTACATGCTCCCCGTATGGAGTGCCTCCTACTGTCACCCTGTTGCTCTGTTGGTACCATACATTGGTCCTCTCAGTCTTGGCTTTTTCTGCCCTTCCTTAAAGTATTTTTCGGAGAGGTGTGACAAACTTTGGCTGGGTCAGCTAAGTTTGACTCAGGGCAGCCCCATATCTCTATTCACTGAGGCCTCTTCTGCAACCCCACCAGCACTACCAAAACCCAGTTCTTTGTACCCCAGTGTGCTTATGAAGGGGCCAGCCTAGGAGAGAAATAAGAGGTTATTACAAATAAGGATTTTTCCTCAGGTTTGTTAACAGGCAACTCGGTAAAACTAAGGCAGTCAGTTGGACTGGATTAGTTACTGCTTGAAATCACCTATGTAAGGCACAACTGAAAAGCTGTTGGAGGGTAACAAGACTCATATAGAGGATACATGGATTTCAAGTTCCCTTTGTGGGGTTACGCTCTTTTATTTGCAGAGGTGTACCCTGGAGTGCAGTTGATGAGCTAAACTAAATTCACACCTGCAAAAGGAAACAGTCCTTGCTGCCTCAGCTGATATTGCTGAATCTGGCAGGACAGACCCTTGTTAAAGATCCTTGCTGGTGATCAGGGGGACATAGGTCAGAAACCACTGATGGCTCCTGTGACTTGTCCTTCATGTACCAGTTGTATGTTCCTGTGGCTGCTGCTCTCGTGAATGTTTGGGTATTAAGAGTGTTGTCTCTCCTCCTGTTGGAAGGAGATTCATGTAAGAAGGTATTTTTGTCATTTTGCCAGCAAAATTAAGTTTCTGAACTTGATGTGTTATCACCTGTGCTGTGCCAAGTACTGTCTGAAAGCAATACTAAATAGTGAGGTCAGTGAGAAGGTAAAACTGCTTTGTGCATGTTGTCTTTTAGAAGGTGAGGTACATGTGGCAACTGTTCATTGAGTTTGCACTTGACCTTTCCAAACAGTAATTTTGTTTGCATATCATACTCTTAATTGAGACTGTGTCTTTGAGGTGCATGATTGGTGTATCTTGACTAGGTTCTTCATGCCTCCCCCACCCCCCCCAAATCTCACATTGTACTCAGACTCTGATTGCTCTCTCTGATTTGTTAGCAAGTTTAACAGTTCTAATAAATATAGCTATATCAAAATGGATTAAATTTCAACTTTCCTCTAAGTATCGAAGTGCCCAACAATGGGGAAAGTTTGAAGAACATTCACATCAGTTGGACTTGATTAAAAAGGTCAGCTCAGTGGACTGTGGGGAGGCCAATTTTTGTTTTTTGAAAATCCTTGGGACCACAGTAATCATTTCTGTGGACTGTAAGTGAGATGGTTTGATACAGGACTGGGTGATTTATCCTCCTGCCAATACTGCAATTAAGTTGGTCTGTAAACATTCTGATTATTTTGCTTGATGCTCTTACTTTAATTAAAAACTAAAATTTTGCTTTAATTAAAATAACGCTTCTCCATTAAAAGTATATTCTTGCAGGATTTCATCAAGTAGCATACTCTTTATAACTGTCTTCCAGGGTGAGCAAGATATTGGATGCTTGAAGAACCTTTTCCTTCATAAATGAACTTCATTACTGTACTAATGACATCTGACTGAATTTTGGAGACTGGTTTGTGGTAAAAACATTTTCATATCCTTAAGCTATAAAATCTAGGTGAAAAGGGCAAATGTGTATGAAATAATGGGGAAATGTATATGAAGGAATGGGGAAAAACTGCTCAGAATAATTGTAATGGGAGGATGGAATGCAATTGCTCCAAGATAGTTTTGACCCATCTTGGTAATTGCCACTTTTCTGAGAAGGTTTTTCCCCATGAATTGATGCAGAGAACCAATCTGATAGCATTTGGAATAGACACCAAGTGCACATCTTCAGCTCTCCCCAGTCTTTCCCTGTGTGCATAAATACACTTGTGCTCAGACAAGCTGATTTTTACTACAAATTTTTTCCATTTTTAAGTCAAATGACATGGTTTTGTCAATCATCAAATTACATGATTTGTTTGAGTTTGTATTTTTGAAGGAGGTCAGACATATTGCTGTAATTATTTAGTAGGCAGGCAGCAGGCAGATTCCATGATGACTGCTAAAATAATGCCATTTATAATGCATAGGAATGCAGCAGAAAAAAAAAATGACATTGAAGTCCTGAGGACACCAATATGCATGTGATGGTGGACCTCATTCAGTTATTGCATGTCCTAAACTTTTACTTTACCCTTGAAAATTTCACTAGGATTAAATTGTTCATGGGCATAAGTGTTTGTACAGCTGGAACAAGAGAAATTATAGGTACACTACATCTGAATCCCTTAACCCAAACATAAGCCTCCAGCTATTAATAAAAAAATAGCATGCCAAAAAAACTAGTTTGTTTTTCACGCGAAAACCCGACTATTATTTTTTCCTTCTGCAAGTAACCAGAGTCTCCCTTCAGTCCTGTGGGACCATTATGCAGCATTTACCTGTGTAATAAAACAACACTGAATGAAGTCTAGTATGCAGTGGGTTTTATAATCTGCATTGTTTCAGCATGTCTCCTCTGAGCTATCAAAATAAAATGGCCGAGTACAATCAGAAGGAATTAAGGACAGAAAACCATGATCTGGAAATGTCACTTCTGATCTGGCCATCATATCCCATAACCTTTCCACATGGTGGTGGCTTTACATGTGACTGTCTCATTTTTATTATGTTTTTACTCATACATTGAAGGTGTTAAAGTTAAAAGGCAATAAGGTATTTGGTTTTCAATAAAATTGTGTCTGCTTCAGACAAGTGAACAGCACGATGATACAAAAATGTCCCTCAGAACTAAGACAATTCCTGTGCTTTGTTTATTTTTAAAGTACTGCAGGCAAGGAAGTTGGCAGTGAACATGGTCTGGAAAACAGAACTGGGACCTCGAACAGTACTGGTGAATGAACATTTCTTTGACTGTTTTGCTGCCTAGGAACAAAGAAGCAGTTTAGAACTGGAATTAGAGCAGCCTGGAAGTTATAACTGTTTTGGGCAAAAATCCCCCGTGTATCTTGCAGGAAATTGTCTTTCTGCTGTGTTTTACAAGTGATGTGTGCATCCACTTTTTTTAAAGTGGATCCTGTTGTTAGAGCTTAATTTCAGGCTCTCGTCCATGATAATTGACTTGAGTCTGAAGAGGAATCCTTGTGTTCTGTATGATAGATAATTTTTTCATCGGATCTGAACCAATCTTCGTTTCATAAAAAAATTTTCAAATAATTTTTTCCACCCTCCCTGAAAGTCTGTGTGAGAGAAAAGTAAAAGAACCCAGCAGAAATGTAGCAATGCTCTAGGATCAGAGACTTCTAGAGCTAAAAGGTGGATTTTTAATGCCCTCTGCTTTATTTCCTCTCAATTCATTGACTCTTTGTGGTTATCTGACATTTTAGCAATCACAACACCCTGCTGCAAAGCATTTCACAGCTTAAGCACCCAATACTTGCGCCTCCATTTTGCTTGCTGTGAATCTACCAGCACCTATCTTCAGTTGATATCCCATCCTTTTGTTGAAAAGCCACTGTTTCCAAGTTGCTCATGGCTTTATAAACACCCACTGTATCTTCACTTGGTCGTCTATTTTTTTCCAGTAGTCTGAATAGTCACTTTATGCTTGGATGTCTTTCCATACTTTTCATTTATCCTTTAACTCTGCTTTGTGCTTGGATGAATCTGCAGTTATTGCTGATCTCTGAAATCACTGTTACTTTCCTTCAATGGAGACAGGGGTATTTGATCATCTGAGAGGAAAAAAAAGTAAGAAAATGAGCACGTGGGCTTGAAGGGTCTGTGTTGTCCAGTCAAATGCAAACATTGCTGCTTCTTTCTGTGTATCATATGATACTCTGCCATGAAGTTAGGCTCTTCAATAGATCAGAATCTTCAAAACCAAACAGCATGTCACAAGAACAGACATAAAAGCCAAACAAAACAAATGTTTAGGTGAGAGTGATTCGTGTTATGAAGTAATAAAGGGAAATCAAGAGAAGTAGTAAAGGTGTGCAATTGTGAGCATTTTATTCACCTGATCTCATCTTTATGTACCAGCCAAGTGGGAAGTATTCCAGTTTATAATAGAGCTCAATGAACCATCCATTCTTAGGAACATAGCAGAGTTCACTTTGCCAGATGTTCTAATTTCCTTTCTTTTGTATGAAAACTGGTGATTGCCAGAGGAGGAAAACATATTTCCATAGAAGGTGGGTGTGCCTTTAAGGATTTTCTTTATGTGTCCTCTAGTTGAAATCCAAGTAATTTTCACTAATACCAAAATTTCCACAATAAGTTTTTACTTCAGTAATGACCCTTGTCAAAAGCCATGAGTGTAGAGATCGTGCAGAATCTGTAGACTTAAAATGTATATTTTTTCTTTTGAGTGTTAAAGCTTTAGAGGTTTTACTTTTTGCATTTCCTGTTTTGAAATACTCAGACTTTTCGATATCTGTAGAGGGACAGAATTAATCAAATGGAAGTAGAGCCTGTTTAGAGCTCACTGTGTGTTCTTCTAGACAGTGCACACACATTCAGATCAAGACCCTGAAGACATGATGAAGATTTAAGCCACTGGAGTAAAAAAAATTATTGATGCAAGGGTGGCATGCTGTGACAGTGTAGTTTCACCATAAGCCTGAGTTTGATCCCTTTAAAAATAATCACACAAAAACTGTATTGTGCTCAAAAACTACCCTCAGCTACAACGAGCGAAGCCTGCCTATTGCTTTCCCGCCATCTCCCCAGTTTGCTTCCGTTTATGAAGTACCTTAATGTTCCCAGGAGTGCAAAAAAAAACCCAAAACAGGTTCCCAGGAGACCTAGTTAAAAGCTTTAAATTTTATGCTATTCATCATAAGAGAATAAATGATATTGTAGTTTTCTTTTGACCTGGAAAATTATCTTCTGCTTGGAGTTTATTAAGGAATAAAGACTGATCTTGCACTAAATTTTGAAAATGTATACAGATGCAGTGATTGGTTAGACTGGAGTGGGTTTATTCCTCAGTTTTGACTGAGGATTTTAATAGCTTTTCTTTGTAAGAAAATTTCAACTTCAGTAATACATGGAATTCATTCACCTCTTGCTGGCTTCTGCAATGATGAAATGATTCTTCCTGTGATGATATTCATGTGATGACTCCAGGCTTCTTAAACTAAGAGACTGGATTTTTTTTTTTCCTTTAAACCTAAGGCATCGACCTCCTGGCATGGTAGCTTGTCTGTATTAGGAAGGGTAGGAATCAATTTTTGCAGCAGCTATTGCTGCTCCTCTGATCCCACTCCTTAACTTCACTAACCCTTGCCTAGTTCCTTGTAATTTTAATCTCCACATTCATTCCATCCTTTTATTTAGAACTGGCATCCTTGACATGGGATGCAAGCCTGTGTACAAACAAACATAAGTACTGTGCAACAGGCAGCATTTTGTATTAGCTTTATTTGGGAGGATAAATGAGTCTGGTGTTGCCAACTAATGGGGTTAGATCAGCCCATGGAAATGCCAGCTACCCAGTTTTCTACATGTGGTTATTTGTTTTCCTCAGTTTTGTCAGTGTTCTTTTACAGCATGTGTTCACTGCTATTCACTGGAACTATTGTGGAGCCATGAGATGTCACTGCAGGGTTATAAACTGAGCCTGAGATATTTGTAAGATGTTTAAAAAGTCAGATTTTAAAATGTGTTCTCACTTTCCTAGGGATTAATCCTATCTGTACAGGATTAAGTACACTGCCTGTGTACTGTCATCATGTGAATGTGCTACAGAATCAGAATGACCCAGAAACTTTTTCAGGTATTCTGCAAATAGTTTTAGTTTGAATACTGGATCAGGCAAACATTCAACAGTGTCTGTCTCATATTCTGACCAGTGGGCTCCCTACCCCCAAATGCAGGAGAGATTAGCAAAACATTACAGTATTTAATGGCTGAAATCAGTTTTTCAGTAAAAAGTTCAACAAAATAGAATTAAAGCCACTACATCCCTAAAAACACCCCCAATGGTGCAATTGCCCCATTAGCTGGGATGATGTCGTCCATACTGTGTAGAGCTCCTTGTAATTGGAGGAGGGTTAAATTTGCAGGAATCGTTACTCATGTGATCCCTGTTCCAGCATTAGCCTTGCTTACTGTGGCATTGTTAGCTCATCCTTCTTTTAGCTTTTACACCTTTCTCAGTTGCTGTGTTCAGAAGGGATGGACTTTCCTACTAAATCGTTCGATGGAAATAAAGCAAAAAATGTCTCTCATACCTTGAAGCAGTGTGACCTGTAGAGTCACTCTTACAATAGCTGACCATTGCCTGTGCTGGGCAGTCTAAGTGAAAGAGCTTTTCCTTTTTCTTCTAAGGAAAGACATTATTGGAGAGGTTGGAATGCAAGTCCCATCTGTACACCAGATCCTTATCTACTGTAAGCTGTTCTATTGAAGTCCATGGTTCTTTGCTGATTTGTATCCCAAGGGATATGTTGAATAGGAAACAAATTGGAAAAAAAAAGCGAAGTTGCTGCCTGTCTTTCCTGAGACACCTGATTGCTATAAAACAGAACAAAAATTATGTGGGTTTTGAGACTGTATGATACATAGAAGATGTTTCCTAGGGAAACAACAGAAAAAATGAATGACTCAGCTGTAGGTTAAAGCAATTTGAAAATAAAATGAAATACTGAAGAGAAAAAGTCAGGGTGCACAGAGGAAATCAGGCAAGCCAAGACACATCTGGAACTGAACCTGGCTAGGGAAATGAAAAAAAACAAACAGGTTTACTTCAGGTGCTTAGGACAAAAAATGAAGAGAAAGAAACTGCACCATGCCTGATCACTGGGAAACATGGGCCCTGTCTATGACTGCCATGTACAACATGAGATACTCAACAATGTTCTTTTGCTTTGGTCTTCATCAGCAAGTGCTCCAGTCGTGTCACCCAATTTCAGAGTCCAAAGGTAGGGACTGGGAAAATGCCCACTTAAATGCCCCTTAAGAGAAGATCAGGCTTAAGACCAGCTAAAGAACCTCAGTGTGGACAAATCCCATCTTTTCCAGGTGTCCTTGCCTTCTGTCCCCCCCTTTCCAAATGCCCTTGCACAATAGGTGTGAGGCTCTACAAGTGGAAGTGGACAATTACAAAGGTGATGATTCATCTTGTGCGGGAGTGTAAAGTTGCTCTACTCCCTGCATCAAAACTGCTTTCATAAAGAAAAAAAGATGGGTGAGACTCTCTTCTGAAGGGAACAGAAAACACAATGTCTCTGATGTGGGCAATTGAGCTTTCAGGATTTCCTTCCCCATTTAAGTTTGAGACATCTCAAGCATTTCTGTAGCATGAAGAAGCATTTTTTCTCACCTACGACTCCAGATAAATTCACTAACATAGTGGTTGCTGTCTCCCTTTCATTGAAGGGAACTTTACTGTCTGTTGAGGCAAGTGTCTCTGGGAGGTATTTTGACCCAGTTCTCAATTTTCAGAGGATCCCAGGAGCTCTAGTTGCAGTGTTTGGAAGTAATTAACATGTTTTGAAAAAGGGACTGAACTGCAGTTAAATTATCTGTATGTCACTATGTTGTGCAGGACAATGTGCAAGATTCCATTTCTTTTTAGCCTTCCTGACACAAGACAAAGTAAAAGCATTTATTTAGAAGCCTTTTTACATCTGAACTGAACCTACAACCTTCCAAAGCAAAATTAGAATGTAGAAACATAATGGCTCATGCAAGAATTCTAATCAGTAAATAATTAGAGGCATATGGTAGTCTTGAATTGAAACATTGTCCAGGAAACATTAATAGCGCTCAGGGGAAAAACATTGATGCTATACTTGTTTTCTTTTGTGTGGTCCTAGGGAAACAGAGGGTTCTTTTTGTAGATGATGCTGTAGAGGCCAGGTTCAATGACTATTATTAATTGTATATTGTCTCAAATTACATTTTCTGCATAGGTTATTCAGTGTGCATGAAGTGAATTTCAGTGGGTGTTGTTTATATAAAAATGAAGTGAAAGAACTTATGTGCACAATTCTTCCTGGGTTGGAACATCAGGGACAAGGCTTTGAAGGAAGAGAACCCAACACCTTCAGCAGTCTGCAGATTCAAGTGATATTCTTTCATCTGCCAAGATAGTCCTATGTAGTACTGAGTAATTATGTATGACAAACCCTCATTTTGCAAGTGTGATGTAGGTAATTTCAGAATTTAAAAGCTTAGTATTATAGCATTTAAAAAAATCAGAGAACACTGATTTTTGAGAAAATGGAACTAGAGAGGTGCCAAATTGTATTCAAGTTAATTTACCTTCAGGGAAAAATTGGAATTTTTGGCTTATTTTGGTTCTGCAAGAAGCTACATTTTAAAGTTTCTTAGCTCGTCACAAAACTGCTTTTCAAGATCTGCTATAGTGAGATACCATTTCTGAGGATTATTAATGAATGTTTGGGTATGGATGAACTTACATTTTATCGGGTGCATTGTGGCTTTAGTGCATGGTGAGTGTCACAAAACACATTTTCTAAGTTACCTGCATAGGCACACAGACCTTTGAGAAAGTGTCAGATTTCCACATTTACTTTCCATAATTTATTATGGATTCTTCTTACATTGTGGCAATATATAAAACATGCTGTTTAATTTTCATTGGTTTCACAACAGCTGCAGTTGTAAAGATGATTGCCACAATGTTGCTCAGCTCTAATTGGTGTGCATGCAATCATTTACGTAATTCTTCCACACATTCAAATCCAAATACGATATCATTCAGTCAAACAAATCTCCTTCATGTCAATGAATAAGAAAAAAGCCTTTGGATAAACAAAATTTATTCCAAATGATTCAAAGTAAAATATGCACCTAGTAATAATACCAGGATGCTTCAGAAATGCATGCGTCCCTTTGCTTTGTTCATTTTACAAAGATGTTTCATTTGACAAGACAACATGAGTCTTGAACTAATTATGGGTGATATTGTAGTCTTGTGAAGATATTCACAAACAAAAGTCTTGATTCTTCCTAGCTTCATCTTTTCCTGCCATCAAAAGTGATAGATTCTGGTAAAAATACATCATTTTCAGCACTAGAAATGAGAGGATAATGAGGTGGGTTTTTAAAAAAAAAGTATGTTGGCAGAAGTTTTATTTCTATTGAGTATTGCAAGGTAAGATTTCTTTTTAACATTAAGTTTTTATAAGAAAAATCTGCATCTTGCCACAACCAGTAAGCTCATATTTTTAGAATCCTATCTCAAAGGTACATCTAGCATATGCTAGTGAATAATTGATGGTTTAAAAATTGTGTAATGCTGCATGCAAATTGCTGTCCTCAATTTTAATTTCCCTGCTTTGTGGTTGTTCAGCATGAGGTGACTTACACTATTTTTATTCTAAAGCAAGACTTTTTATGAAAATAATTTGTTCCAGATGAGTTTGAGTACTTGCTCCTGTGGATAGGATGCTTTCTCACTCAATATTCCTGGAAGCAGGAGAGTCACATCTGCTGGTTTTCTTAAGAACTTTTGGCTTTGAGAAGCTGCTTTCATGAATGAAATGTTTGTGTTTAGTTCACTTAATATCCTTTACTAAATGAGTCAGTGAAGCACATGTGGGTAAGGTTTAGCCTTTGTGCTGTTGATATTTGTCTACTTTCCAGTCGAAGGGACTGGTAAGGATATGAAAAATTACTGGTATCATCCTCCAGGTTTAGCTGGCCCATTTTACAAGGTCTGTAAGATGGTTTTGGTTTCCTGCTTAAATGCTTTTTATTGATTGCTTTTATACTCTTTTCTGTATGTAAACAAATTTGATCTGTGGCACTGCCATGGTATTTCTTTGATACTGACATGATACTACAACAAAGTCTAAGACCAGAACAGATAGGAAAGACCAAGAGGAACAATAACAAATGCACCTCTAATTCCATAAGAATTTTCTGATGTAGGAAAACTGCTCCTCCATATAAAGGAGCTCTTTTGGCCTCCTTTGCCCCTTCTAATAAATCCCTTAGTAGGAGATACATTCACCTTGCTGTGAAATACATACATACAAGTTATTGGTCACAGTCCCAAACTGTTGTATGAAGTCCCCTTCTGCTCTTCTTTTATTGAGGCCAAAGAGCAGAGTGTTTAGGAGTTTGAAAGTGAGCTAGTCCTAGGTCAAAATGAGTCATTGCTAGGTAAGAACTCATTTAACAAGGTTTAGAGACTCTTAGGTTCCACAGCTCCATTTATTTGGTTTGGTTTTAAAATTCTTTCCCCCATCTGGGATGAAAGGTGAAATGTAACCTTCAGCTGGACTTCTTCTTGAGGAAAATAAAACAAGAGTAAAGTCTAAAGCTGTAGTAATGTGCATAGTTATGTTCATATTTTAATGACAACTTGGGATAGTCTAGTTAAGTTCATACACTTAGAGACAAGCTTTAATTTCAACTGAATATAGAAGTTTAAATTAGGGTGTAATTAGTAAACAGCTAATTACAGAGTGTGCAAAGTGAAGAAATGAAATCTTATCAGGCTCTTGGAATAGCTAACTGTGGTCTTAGGTAGGTGTTGTAAGTATTCTGGTTAGATTTAGTTTTCAACTAATGAGGTTTTCAGCCATTTGTTTTATTTTATTCTGTGTTAAAAAATAGCTTTATGAGGAAAAAACCCAGACTATTCAGTGAAGATTTCCCTAAAGCAAAGTATTGGGACTTGAGGCAGGCAACACAGCAGTGTCAGAAAATTTGTTATCTGAGTCTTACAGAATTTTTACTTCTGACACCTGGCAGGCAGCAAGGACAGCTCTGCTTGTCTGGCTGTCATGCATTATGGGGGTTGCAGTTTGCTCATGCTAAGGGAAGGTGTGTAAAAGAGAAACTCTTTTTAGAGGATGCTCAGGACTTTGGAGGGAATTGTCCTGATCCTAGGGGAATATACATATATACTTTATACATTCAACACATTTGTCTTCAAGGGACACTAAAAGTGTATGGTTATTTCAGATGTTGAGTTGTTACAAATAGTTTGGCTCCTGATAGAAGATTTGTTTTTGAGGGATCTTCTGGACTGAAGAAAGAAACTGTAATTTTATTTTTAATTTCATGGTAGGTTAAGAACTGCTTGAGGCTCCCAGGATACTGGGGTTGATTAATAAAATTTTGTTAATGTGTACTTATTACAATTTGTTCTGTTTAAACCATCAGGAAGATAGAAGTATAAATGATAAGGAATGTTTGCTTACAGGATCATAATGTGCTAATTACTAAACTTTACTCAGAAATGGAAAAATGGGCAATAGACTTACAAAAGGTGCACCAAATACTGAAATGGAAAATTAGTATGTCTCTTCATTCTTTAAAATGAAGTCAGCAAGTAAGCATCCATCCCATTTGCTCACAGACAGGCAGACACTGATTTTAACAGTAAATGAAACTGATTTTTATTGTCAGTTTTTCCTTGTAAGACTGAGTGCAGACTCCTCATGGGCTGGCTGTGTGCTTGTCTGTACTTACGTCTGTCTGTGGGAGTGTTCCTGTCCTGGTGGCCACGTCCTTTCCAGCTGTATCTGCATGCCCTTTTCAACAAAACCACCCCTTGAAACAAACTGAACCTCATGTTGTTCACACTGACTTCTTAAGTCAGGTAAGTCACCCAGAGTCTCCTTGCTTGAATCAGTGCCTGGCCCTGTGATTATACCTGGAATCATTAGGAAACTCCTTTTTCTCCTGGAAATCTGCCATGTGTTTCTTCTCGAGACATTTCAGTGCTAACAAGAAGATAATGTACTTGTAGGAAAAAATATGTGCCTGTAGAGAGGAGATAACTGGAAAAAAAAAATTCTTCCTTTACATAAAGAGCTGACACCTAGAAAGTATTTTGCATTCTTTTTACAGCAACATTTATATTTCTTCTGGGACTGTGATTTCTCAGTGTTTAAAGTTCAATACACGCATATATGAGGAGAGTGGTAAGGTGGGAGGGTGGGATGGACGTTTCCAGTTTTACTGTTTGGTGAAACCAGGAAATTGCACAGTTGAAAACCAGGCTTTAAATTTGCTTTAGTGAGAGAAAAGAGGATGGTGGAGGAAAGGAATAATTAAGTGGGGCATGTAAGTTGAAGCTTTCTGTCTGTTGTATTCCAGGACTTGATCTTATTTCAAAGACTTCAGAAGGAATGAAATCAGCATGTAGAAGTTGAAGTAAGCTAACTGGAGTACTTCAGTAGGTAGGAGAAAACTTCATGATCACATGTATTTGCACTGGTAGAGATGAGATTTTAAGTTGGGACAAGAAAGATTGTGTTCCTTCTGTTAGTATATACCAACTCAAGAGGAAAAATGTCCCCAGTCAGGTGTGCAGGGAGTTCCTGTATGCAAGATGCTTATAAATCGTAGGTGAAAAAGAGATGTTGCTTCAAGATCTCCATGCTTTTGACAGTGTGCTTAAGAAGCATATTTTCATTTATTTGAGAGTGTGTTTTGCTCTGGCAGCAAAAATCTACCTGCCTAAAACATTGAAGAAGCTGAAGATAAGATTGGGACATTAGTTGGTTAAAAAACCAAAAACAACCCAAAATATATTGGCAAGTAATCTTTGCGAAGCCTTTAAAGGATTCCAGAATACCGTTAATCTTCTTCTTCCTTTGAGATTTATATACATATTGGTGTATCTCTAGGAACAAATAAGTAAAAATACTGGCAGTAAAATGAGCTTTAACATATGTATTACTTTATACTGTTTTCTAAGGACTTTCAATAATTTTCAACTCTTGTCTCCTAAAATAGAATTAAAATGGAAAGATGTCTTAGATTTTGGAGAATTGCAGCCTTAGCATCTTGCATGATTATGCTTCTATATATATATGTTTATATAAACAACTACAGATATGCATATAAAAGTGCCCTATGTTAAGACCTTGTGTATACTATCCTACATTCAAATAAATTTTAGAATTAAGATATTGCTAGTGTAATGCTCTGTAGCACTGCACGTTTCTGAGAGAGTTTATTTAGCCTTTGATACATAGTATCTATGAGTTTTCTGATGTGAACTTTCCGTTAAATTACTTCTCATTTTGTATAAGTAAATAATGAAGAGTACACACAGAAGGCCTAAAGCACCTCTATCTATGCAGCTTGTGGTGCGTGGTTGGAATTTTGTATGTGAAGATAAGGCAAAATAAATAGTGCAAGTAGGAAAATTAGTCTGCACATGTTTCTAAATTGCAGTGTTTCTGTGTATTTAAAGAAGCTGTCTGATGTCAGTAGGGACTAATTAAGGGAAAACCAAAGCAAGTGGAAAATAGGTTCCTATCTGCACTCATTATTTAGGAAGAGAGGGAGAGATTTTTCAGGTCTTGGGTATCTGACCTGAAGAACAGGAAACATTCTTAGGGAATATTCTTGGATCACGGGGCTGAAAGAACCTAAAGGAGGCAAACAGAGACCACAGATGTTAGAAGGCATGGAAATAGTTGCATAGCTAAACAGTCAAGATTATTTTTTATATTATAACAGTAAGAACTAGATTTTGGTATGAAATCTGAATATTTATATAATTGATGAAATTTGTCTGCTTGCTAAAATACCAACTGTATTTTACTCATCTGAGTGTGAGCAGCCACATATACCTTGGAAGCTTGCTGCCATTTGGCACTCTTGAGTTTTTCACATACTCATAGTCATAGAAATTTCTAGAGCAAAACACTAATTGGAGGCTTTGGAAATACTGGCAGCATTTTACTTATCTGCTCTGGTATATGTACATGTCTAGCTGGGTCTATAGATCTGTGTGCAATTTATTCAAACAAGAGAGTTGAAGTTACTAATGCTGCTCTGGCATAATAATTGTGCTATCAAAGCAGGAACTGTGTAACACATTAAGGAAAATTATTAATCATCATTATATTTTGGGGCTGCCATAAAAATATTTAATTTTCTGTCAGTATAAAGTTTTACCTTATTAACATCTAAAAAAATAGGCTCATATAATTAGGTGCAGTAGTGAAAATAGATAACAGGATTAAATGTCTGTCACAGTGATCAAGGGGAACTTTTAAGAGATTCATTTACTCTTAGGAACATATGCAGAAAAATTAATTAAATCCAAGACAAAATTTAATTGTGAAGATGGCATGCATAATGGTTGCCAACAGTTTTTTTTTGTGTTAGTAATGCTTATTAAAGAAAATTGTGATGTGCAGAGGCATGAAGGAGGTTTCCTCAATGCACCAACCCCACCATTGCTTTCTGTTCTTGTTGAGGACTACACAATACCTGGAACCTCTTTGGTTGCGTAGGGACCTCAATTGCAGCTGGAATTTCTGTGTTACTGCCATTGTAATAAAAGTGAAAAGTGGCTGTATCTGATAAATGTCTTGAAATACAGGAAATGTGGTGCTTTTTCCCCCAAAGGTTCCAAAGAACTCTTCAAGAGCTTCAGTGCAGCTTGGGGTGACTTGGAAATGAAGTTTTGCTCTTGCCTGAGGTTAGAATATAGATTCAATCAGATAATTTCTATTCATTGCCTTTTGTTATTTACAATACCTAGATAATATTACGTGCTGTTACCCTAAGAACCTGGACTGAACCCTGTGCTCTAATGTTAGACCAGCTGTAATCTTTCTGCAAAGTTGTCTTTGCAGATCCAAGATACAGAATAAACATTATAATGGGTTGTTAAAGGCAGAATCAAGTGTGCTTGTGTCCTAGAATAGAAAGTTATTCAAAACTGTTTTGTTCTCATTTTTTTAGTGTGCTTAAACTCAACATGCCTTAATTTTGTACTTTCTGAGAGATTTTCATTCCCATTATCCACAGCACTGAGTTCTGGCTTTTGGGAAATTTTTATACTGTATTTCTATTTTTCTATGACAAGTGTCTTTATTACTGGTTCACTGGTGAATTTCATTTGTAAATGAATGCTTGTTCTTATCTATGTGTACCATATATAGATAACACCACCAAGCTTTGCCTTAATTCATGTGGGGGTGGGAAATTTCAAGGCTAGAAGGAAATCTTAAAGGCATAACTCCCATTAATCTTACCCTGTGAATAGCTTGCTTTTAGTTGAAATTTAGATCATGGTAAATATGGCTGTGTGAATCGGAACAAATCATGATTGTGAGAGCTAAGCATTGAACAGTTCCTGCTGGTTATATGCTGTACATCAGCATCAAACTCTTACAGCTCTGCATTCAAAGCCTGTATGCTAAAAACTGAGGGGAAAAAAATAATTTTAAGTGCTACTTTAAATTGCATACAGGTAGAAAGCCTGCATGATATCAATAAAATCCAGTTCCTCCATAATTAAAAGCCTCTCTTTTAGGGAATTATGCTCTGTATTTGTTATATCTCTGATTTTGATTTTTTTTTTCCATAGGAAGGTTTTCAGAATGGATACCTGGAAACCACTTATTCTTCTCTACATTTTCACCTTCTCTACAGAGTCAGAGGAGACTGGTAATACACTTAAGAAATGACTATTCAAGTTGATAGCAAAATAGCTTTTTTACATTTATACCCAATGTCAGAGTGAGATGAAGAATTGATGAAAAATTTTTTCTAACTATGAATTCTAATTAGGGATTTTGTGGTATCTTTTTATGAAACTTATCATTACAGTAAGAGAGTTTTCAAAAAGAAAGCAAAATTTAATGCAACAGCTCAATAAATTTTGAGGTTTTTTGTGTATGCTGAGGTTTCATATTTGCAAAAGCAATGTAAAGCTCTTACAGTTACAAGACTGCCAAAAGCAAGATAAGTCACAGTATTTAGCAGTTCCATTTTGGTAGTCAGGTCTTCTGGAAGATCTGCTTGAGAAGTGTTCTGCCCACTTGCAGGATATTTTCTGCATGACTGTTGATTTGAGGAAATAATAACTGTTCCATCCACTATGGTCTGCTGGTGTTATATGCTTCTGGAACTTGTGGAAACACATGAGTTCAATACCTACTACAAGGAAATGTGCTTAGTACTCTTTAAGTTGGTGTGAACCAATTTTTTTCCCATCAGAAAATAAATATTAATTACTAATGTATGCATGCAAAATGGAGCTCAAAGTGCATGACTAACTCTTCCTTTGCTCTCTTGAGAGCAGGCCAACACATTGCAATGGTTGTGTTTCACATACAGAAGTGTTTAATAAGCATTTACTACAGATACATTCTGAGCAGACTGAATAAAAATAGTATTGTGGATTTCAGTATCTCTTCTTTTTCTATGAATGATGGTGCAGAAGAATGTATCTTCTGACCCTCTGTGTGATAAACAGTGGAAAAGAAGGAACTAGTGGGTGACGGCAATTTAGCAGGATAGATGGAGTGCTTTTCTGCAAAAGGCAAACAGGCCTTGGATTCTGAAAAGCAATTGGGATTCAAAATTACTTTTCTATTAAATTACACAACCCTTAGGGGATGTTACAACATATTTCTTCAGTCTGCAAGAAAGCTTCCATGGCAGACATAATTTTCCTGATATGGATGTGAGTCAGCACAGTGATGTGACATACACTGAATTCTCGTTGAACACTTTTTATAACAAGAATGATTCCTTATAGAAGATACAAAAATTACATTACAAAGAAGGAGGCACCAAAACAGGGCAGAGCCTCCAGTGCTAAAGAATCACTTCATAGCAAGAGCAAGTAGGCAAAAAGAGGCTTGTCCACAGCCTTTTTCAGTGAGTACTCTGCTGACAGGGTAAATGACACAGAAATGTCTTTGAGGAGCAATGGGATCTATGTCTTTGAAGCTGACATAAGGATGATAAAATCCCCCTTGAGAGTGGTTTTTAATAGCTGATGATGCAGGGAGATTTCACAGTGGGAAATCTTGACACACTGAAAATCATCAAAAAAATGTCAATCAGGTCTGTTAATCAGATCAAGCATCTTCCTGGTCAGGGTAAGGAATAAACCCTGTGTTGAGTGTATAATGACAAGTATCCACATGGCTTTCTGCAGTGATAAATGTACCTGAGCTAGCTGCATGGCCGTGCAATTGTTTTACCAAAGAATACTGCCCGTGTCTGCAACTCACATCTTGTACTTTGCTTCAGTCAAGAGCCACTAGACTCTTTGCTATGGTAAATAGCTTCCGAAGTAAGACAGTGCTTCACATTGAGCCCTCATATTCATAGTTTCTCAGAAAGGAGCCAGAGCAGATGCCCCCAGCAGGTAAAAAGAGGGAAACAGAAAATTCTGTGATACTTTAAAAAGAACCTCCTAGAAAAGTAGCTTTGCCATCTCCAGCTGAGCATACTGCTTCAGCAGGACTGTCAGCAGCCACTGTCTGTCAACAACACTGAAATCTCACAGAAGCACTGTGCAGAGGGGGGTGTGAGAAAATCCGTCCTTGGATATGTGGGAGGTATTGGCAAGATGTGAACAGCAAATCCATGGTAATTTTGAGGTGCTACCTAAAAGCTTTTCCTAGATAAGAAAGACGAAGTGGTATCTCTTACTACATCTTTTTGATGGCAACAGTGGCTTGGATGCCACACAGCCTGAGAGGCTGCCAACCCCAAAGAAAATAAAGGTTCAGTAATGCCTTTAGTTAATATTTATCAACTTTATCAAGCAATTTTTATCAAATGTCACATGCTGGTTTTGAGTCTGAGTTTATTGTGACTTGGTGCTGCATAACTAGTCACCTTATCACATGGAAGACTGAAGTACAGAACATACACAGTTGCTCTTCAACATTACATGTGTTAATATAAGTAGTTTGATAATGCTGTAGATGTGTTGTTAAATTGCAAAAACGGAGAGCATGACAAATAAAAAACTGATCTCTTCTGACTGTGGTGTAAGTGCCTGGCATTGATTTGGTATGGCAAAAAGAGACAGTTTTCTCTTTGCTCATCCTTATAGGGACTGTTGTTTAAAGCTCCTTATTGTCTTCCTATGTGTTGTGCTCAAAAACAGGTGATATTTTACATGTGTTGGATGTATGCTCTTTGTTCTCCTTGTTACGCCATAAAGTTGATCTCCAGTTCTCCAGGTTTCATTCCTTTTGTGATCAGAAACTTACTGAGAAAGTGGGATGAACAATGAACACACTACTTGTCTAAGGCGTTTTGTAACAACAGCAGAGTCTCTCATGCATCCTAGGCTAGTGGGATCTTGAACACCTCAAAACTGGCTGCTGTTTGCCAGGGTGCTGGAGGCCAAAATGAAGAGCTGAACCTTTCTTCCTAAAGGCAGAAACAACTCCGTGTGAATTATATCTGCTTAGGTGGTTTGCAGAGAGAACAGCTGGGCCTGATTCAGTATGAGCTCTGCACTCCCTCCTAGTCTTTTTCCCATCAAGAGCTGAGCAGAATCCCAGATGAAAAAGCATTCCCTGGCTCCTGCAAGCAGAGAGAGAAGGCTGCTGTGGAAGTGGAATGCGCTGTCATGGAACAGCGTGACCGTGGCTGACGCAGTAGCACCTCCTGGTGTTTCATGGCAGGGAACAGGGAGATTTAATGGGAGATACAGCAGCAAACTTTGTATATGTACAGGCACACTTGTTTAGAGAGACAGAAGCTAAGGAAAGCATATTGGGTTTAATCTCAGTGATGCATATATTTATTGCTAAGATCTGCATAAATTTGTCTCATAAAATGAAGATCAACTTTCTGTGAAGCGTGTTTTATCTTGTCCTGTCATCTATTTTAATATATTCACTGACCTTCTTCCCTGTAATAAATCTATTAATTCCCTTTTCTCCAGTCACCTTCTCTTAAACTGACAGATTTTTTCAATTTAAAGAATTACATTTCAGGAACAGCATGTTGACAGGAGAAAAAAAGATACCTTTGCAGCAGTAAGGCAGGGTAGTTTAACCATATGGATGTTTGTAGGAGAACAGGTGGTGAGAAGGAGAGTTTGGCAACACAGAGGTGTTTACTCCTGCAAATAAATAGAGATTATCAACAAGGTATAGAATACCTACCAGTAGATTTTTTTGACACATTCTCATGCACAACATAGTAGCACAAAAAAGGTGAACCATTTACTGCTATTTTGTTATCCATGTTTGTACGCTGAGGATTTGACAGAGGACGTTTTAAGGGCTGGGTAGTGTGGATGACCAATCGTCAGGGCAAAATTGCTGACTTCATGCTTAGCCTTCACACTGCCCCCAAACTATGTGACTATAAAGATCCAGGTCTTAAAACAACCTCATTGTGAACAGACGCTCTTTGTGCTGTACAAGAACACATACTGGAAGAAATAACCATTAGATTTTGTATTCACATGTGTGTGTAGACATACTTGCACGTATAGATATATTTAACTGTTTTGTTGTGAGCTAAAAAGATAAGAAGCATAGATTTTTGATGTTGCTCTGAGGTCTGAATGTCAGATTTTTTTAGCCCTAAAATCTCGTTCAATGTGACCTTTTACATTCAAAGATTTTCAGACTGCTTTCTGGCAGATCATACCCTCTAGGGGGCAGTTTGTACCACAAGTGATAATATTGAAACATAATGATAGTTCCTTTGAGATGAAATTATTTCTAGAAGTATTTGGTTAAAGAACTGAACACATTTCTCTCTTTCATGAGAGAGGAAAACTCAGAAAACTAATATGGAATAATAGGAACAAGCCCCAACTAGCAAACACAGAAAGCAATCTTGTGATTTGCTGTGTTTCATAGTCAATGAGTGAAAAGAGAATAAAATTAGGTAGAGTACTGCTTTACAGCAAAAATTGCATGCCTCTGACTTCCTTGCAGAGGTACAACAATGAATAATAATGCATCTAAGATCACAGAATAAAATTCAACATGAGAAATGAATAATCAAGGTAGAGAAGAAAAAAAACTGTGGTTTAGCTGAGGTTTCAGTGAAGGCAATATGATTGGGGCAGGGGGAAAAATTAACCATGTCACACTTATTATAAGCATTGCTGTTATTATAAGGAGTAATGTGAGCAATTCCATAACTGAGGTAGCCAACACCTTACAGCAGCTGTTTTTCACAATGGTTATGACATTTCATGTAGGCAATGCTGCCTCTCTCTCTCTAATGTTTGTTTCTTTGGCCTGATGTTCTACATTTGCATGTATCACCTGGTCTTGTGACGAAGTGACAAAGCATACTCAGTCATCAAGGTTCCCTTCACAATTGGAATTTGTGTTGTATATTCTCAGTTGGTTGCAAAGCTCATGGAGACATTTTCAAGATTAGGCCCTTTGAGGAAACTGGGCAGCTGGGGGACAGATATGTTTTGCAGTTTGAGTTATGTGCAGGTGTTGAGTAATTTACTTCTTAGTATTTGCAAGTTCACATGGCCACACTGAAACTTACGGGCTGATGGTGTTTTATGTTTATGGAAAACCGGTCTCACTGATTCTTATTTCTGGCTTTAAATCTACCAGGTTGCATTTTGTTCCACAATTCTGACAGAAAACAAGGTCACAAAGAATGTATGTTTATAGTTCCTTGTTTCCTATATTTTTTTTTTCAGAATGCAACATAGATCTTTCCATAGCAATTGATATTTCAAGGAGCTTGCAGCCAGCATCCACAATGCTTCTGAAACAGAGACTGCAAGCATTCCTCCCCAGACTTCTACTCCAGATGAAATCACTGCCAAATACCAGCTGTAATGCTCCAGTGAACATTGGGTTCAAGTTCCAAGTATTGGCACAGAACAAACAATTAATCTTTGACTCTGGTTTTGAAGACTATAATGAAGAGATCATCCAGAACTTCTTTGATGCACAGACCACTGTGGACACCTACATGAATGCAGAATTTTTACAGGCACTTGAGGAGAACTTCTTTAATGTGACCTCTGCTAAAGTTAAGGTAACTTAATGGTATGAACATACATCTTAGGAAAATTAGGCATTTTGTTATTTACAGACTCTAATGCTGAGTACTCCAGGAAGACAAAAATGTAGTTTGGGAACAGATGATGCTACTATGCAGAATCACAGAATGGTAGAGATTAGAAGGAAGTCACCTTCTTCAAGCCCTGTGCTTAAGAAGGATCAACTAAGACCTCTCCAGGGCCATGTCCTGATGGCTTTTGAGTATCTCCAAGAATGGAGACTATTCAACATCTCCAGGCATACTATACCTGTGCTCAGTCAGCCTCATGCTTTCTTAAGTTTATACAGAATCTACTGTTTTTTTCATTGACCTGTTATAACCCGATATATAAATTCCAATTCCCTAGGCACTCTTGTAGTGAGATGGTATCCAGAACATTTGGCTTTATACATGTGACAATAAGTATTCATACAGACAACCTTCTCCTGTCTACCATGGAATAATTGTACTTTGGGCAGTGGAAAGTGGTTTTCTTTCAGGAATTCTTATTCCTAAAAAGAAACTACTTTCTTATTCCTGGGTCTGTATCTTTGTCCAGAATAGTGACAGGTCAAAGCAGAAGTCACAGAAAAAGGTTATCTGAGAAATTTGTTTATGGAAGTTTATTCATGACATTAACTTGTCAAATAATTTCAAATAACAAAGCTGAGTTCTACTTACAGATAACTAAAGATCAGGAAAATCTGCCTAGATGCTGCAGTTAATTCATCCATTTTGAAGTGAGGTGAAGGGAGAAGCATAAGCCTTCATCTAATCTCTTCTGAAATGCATGGGAATTCTTTCAACTCGGGTTCAAGAAATTCAGATCTCACTGGAGTGTTTCAGGGTCAGTGCCTTGACAATTTATTCTTGATAAGGCACTGACTCTTAAAGTGCTGAGCATGTCCTGTAGTAGCTGTTTGAATATTAGCATTTAGTGAGGTCTGTATGCTAAGGGAGGACTGGTTAGTTCTTGCCAAATACATAAGGATTTTTCTCTTCCAACTTTATTTTCACTTTGATGAAACACCAATTTTAATGTGACATCCAGTGAGAAAACCATATTACAAATATCTCTGCTTTCAGATAAAGTTGGCATTCTATTTTTTACACCATTTACATAGGTGTGTGTGACTTACCAATTTAAGTTGTCATTTGGTGTGTATTTATGGTTTTTTTCCAAAGATTTCTTTAAATGTCTGAACAGGGAACATAACCACAAAAGATTTTGCTTGTTCTGAGTCTCAGAGAAAGAACTTGTTTGACATAAAAGTCAAAGCAGTGCTTTTTTCCTCCTAATTGCCAGTTCTGGAGATCAGCGTCAAGCAAGGCATTAATATATAAATATTATTATATTTATAATAATGCCTAATCCTTAGGCATTATTATTATAAATAAATATGTTGCATATCTCAGCACTTTACCAGTGGATTAATATTATTCTCTTACACTGTTTATGTAAAAATTGAAAGTACAAGACTTTAGAATGCACATGAAATCACAATATAATCTTCCTAGGATCCTGAGCAATAACATGTTTGTTTTGTAAAGATTATTAGTCATAAAACTCATCAGGGCCCATGATTCTCTGTTGCTTGAATTTCTTCTTTTCTTAATTTGATTGCTTAAGAGCAAAAAACTTGTACCTAATTCCATCATTTTCAACAACGGATGTGTTCCAACAAGAGCTTGATATAAACAAATGCTTTGTAAACATAATAGCATATCTTTACATATAATGCCCACAGTAATACCTGACATTCCCTGTTCCCCATGTTTTTAAAATGGAAATATCACAGAATAAACAACCAAACCCAGGCCTACAGTGTTGTCTTCAACAATCTGTGGTGGGTTTACTCATCCATGGTCCAACTCTCTACTGTATCACACAGTGCTCGAGCAAACAGAATTTGTACCAGTGCCTCCATGTTGTATGTTTGGTAACATACCACTTGTCTCTAGCTTAAATTGGTGTGGCAGTCACTTCATTTGCTTTTGTCACTTGTAGAAAATTTTACCTTAACAGAAATAATGGGGTTTGCATTAGTCAAAGCTGTGCCTTGCATAGGGAATGTAAAATGCGAAGGGTGGGAGGGAAGAAGCTCTAGCTGTGCTTGTCCACTTGTTGGTCAGAGAGTTTAGGAGGATTTCAAATCATTACCATTGGGGATAGGATTCAATTTACTTGTGCAGCTTCTCTCTGGGCAAACTAATCCACTCACTGAGTGGAACCTGATCTTCTGTTGTTTTGAAGAGGGAGTTGGAGGAGAAAAATGGGAATAGACTGGTAGCTTGAGGGGGAACTGTAAGAAATTGTGCTTTCCTCCATCCTGGAAGAGACTTAACTATAGCTCTTGGCTATCTTTGCCTGAAAAGATGGAAATATAGCCAATACAAGTTATCAGCATCCTGAGGTGAGCTAAGCCTGATATCTTAAGAAGAAAACATAGGACAGAGAACAGAGCAGGGTGGTGAATTGCTGGTGTGGAAAGGGCAAAAAGACATAAATATCTGCATGAGGGGAGGGTTAGACTTGGGGAGGATTAGACCCAGGGAGGATGTGCTTCCTGGTGTGGCTCAGTTGACAACCAATGGAGCTCTTGGAGAAATGGAAAAATTTATTTGCTCTAAATTCTTCTCCCCATTCACATATAAGAGAACTCTTCAGATATCAGAGAAAGTTTTTCAGTGGATAAGTGAAAAAAGATTTGTCTCTTACCTCGCACACTAAGACAACAGATATAATATAATAGCCGTGCTATATTCAGCAAGAAAATTCCCTCAAATGGAAGTGCTATCAGGGAAGAGAGGCTTTTGTGTTCTGTTCTCATTGTTCCTCACTACAATTTTCCAGCACACATTTCAGATCTACTGAAGTGTAGTACAATTTGACCATCTCATAGCCATTTCTCAATGTGAACTGTAATTCTTACAAAGACTGAGCTTTCAGTTACTTTGCAATTGACTTGTCATTACTCCCTTTCCTGACAGGTTCTGTTAGTATTTTCAGATGGGCTGGATGATTCACTGGAAGACCTGAAGAAAGCAGCAGACTCACTTCGCTTTAAAGGTATTACAGTACCACATTGATGCTCCAGCCTCCTACTACCACAGGCCTGATGTACAGCTCCCATACTGCAACTTTTCCATGTAACACTGGCTTTCCATGCTCATGTGGCATTGCCCAGGAGTCCCTGGGAGAGTATTTACTTCTCCATGTGAAGCAGTGTACATGATTACTTGTCACTACATGGCAGATGTTGCCGGAGACATGCCTAGGGGTGCAGAGGTTCTAGTTCCTGGAGTCCAGCTCCAGCAGCTGGAGCAATTCAGAATGGACTCCTCTCAGTGACGGGTACAGCACCAGAGGTTAGATACAACTCTGACTTCTCTAGGAGAAAGCAAGTTTGAACTTGTGTTTGGGCACTGAGATGTCAATTAGAAAATTACTGGTCTGGATTTTTCTCTTACATATTTTTCTCAATAGCTTGATTTCTTTTAACATTCTGTTTTGAAGCCATGAAATGTAAGTCTTGCCGACTTACTGGGAATTGCTGTTATTCAAGTTTATATTGTTGGTTAAATAGTATGTTCTTTAATAGTGGTTAAATTCACTAATTTAAGTCTGTGTTTACATTGAAGGTCTTGATGCACTTCTGTTAGTTGGCCTGGACAATACACAGAACTTGACCGAATTTTGGGAAATAGAGTTTGGCAGAGGGTTTGGATACAACGAACCTCTGAGTGTTGGGTTTTCAGATATTGCAAACATCTTGCAGAGAAACCTTGTAAGTCCTTCTATGATATAAATAAAAAAGGGGCAGAAAATCAGTCTTTATTTTATGATTCATATATGTAAATGAAACGGTTCTTGTAATTTTTCAGGGTACTGTTGCAGAAAGAAAATGCTGTAAGGTTATTTGTAAGTGTCTTGGAGAAAATGGTGATCGTGGTGTCCGGGGAAATCCTGGTGGGAAGGTAGGAGATCTAAGATAAACATTAAATAAAAACTGCTTTATTTTTCAAAGTGTTTCTGGTTTTTGTAGTATTTCAGAGCATGCATGTATGTCCCTGTAATATTTAGTGTTAGGACAGATGAAGGAGAAACATTGAATGTGATCCTTTCTCTGCTTCATGCTCCTATGGAAAAGTATCTTTACAATTGAAATGATTTGTACATATAAAAATCATTAAGCACTCTCCTGCACCAATTCAGCAGAAAATGGAGAGGGATTTAAAAAAATAAGTCTGATTAATCAAGAAGCTTATTATCTATTGGAAATGAAAAATTTCCCACTGACAAGCTGAGACTAGAAAATAATCCTTTTTGCACTATGTATGTGCCTTATCCTTTTGTAACTGGTTATTCCAAATATCCTCTTCTATAAGCCTGTATTGATCCAAAAGGATTACTTCTTTTAAGATTTTAAATTGTTTGTTTTAAGCCTTTTTGAATATTACAGTTATCACTACTTCTACGGCATACTTGCAGAATTAACTATTAAGGTTTTTAACATATGTAGTCTCCGTTTGACTATTATTCATTCCATTATTTCTACTTATTCCAGTAGCATGTGAGATAAATGATATCTGCAGTTCACAGTCTTTGGCTATGTGGTTGCAGTTAAATAAAGCTTTTGGTTATCTCTTAACAAAAGTGTAGTCTCCTAGTATTTCTTCATAAACCAATTTATTGATTTCTTCCATTACTCTTGTTGATTTTCTTACACCTTTCTGTTATACTAAAAGGCTAGATCGAGGTGCTTAGACAGTGTTCAGAATGTAAACATGGTTGTTTTGCAACTAGAAATTCCCTTTGTTCCAGTTTCTCTCTGCTCAAGATTTTGCCCTAAGGGTGTGATATTTGCATGACTTCCAATACAAAGTTGAAACATTCCAGTGTGTTTGCAAGGCATTACAATAACTTAATCCTAACAAGTCTCCAAGTCCTTATATTTTTCATTTCACCTTAGAATTTCATTACTGTGTAATGCTTCCTTTTCCAAATCACTTGAAAGGTGTTTGATTTGACCAAGTATCCCAATGAGTTTTTTTATCAGAGAGTTTCCTGAAATCACAACCTGAAGTTTTATAATAACCTTTGGTATTTTCTTGGGGTTGTGCTTGGAGTTTTTTTCACAGCTATGTCAAACACATGGGACTGTACAGTGTGTCTGTGTAAATGCAAGGAACCTGCTGTCCTCAGCATAACCAGATCTAATTTTCAGGAAATGTTTTCTATCTCTATGTGCAGAATAATCTGATAAAGATGAACCCAGTGTGCTTGGATAACAGTGTTACCTGTCTTTTAAATTGTCGTTTTTCAGGGAAGTACGGGTTACAGAGGATCTCCTGGCCATCCTGGTGAGGAAGGTGGGATTGTAAGTAAACATTTATCTTTCTGCTATGATGTTGTTAGTTGGTGCCTGAACCTGTCTGCACTTTTTCACTGAGCACCTATCATTGTTAACCCAAAATGTGTTACAGGTAAATACCCAGATCTGTTTCTCTGTGCCTATGCACCTCACCATAGATTGTTACTCAGTTAAAAAAGCAACTCATCAAAAGTGGGTTAGTTATTCAGTTTAAAAAACCAACCCCCCTTCAAGTACAGACATTTCAGTTGGAGATTGGTAATGCACTATAAACATGACATGATAGTGAGAGCCAAGAACCCAGTGCGACTCAAATTAGTAATTGATGTTCTCTTATGGCCTGTATGAAAATTTCTAGGTAACTTGCATTTGTGTCCTTAGTGCAGTGAATGGTGATACAGTTCTGTCTTGCTTTAGTCTTATGTGATGAATTAACCAGTAATCATCATTGTGTGGATGAGATTGAACATTTTCAGTTGTTTCTTAGGGGGAGAGAGGCCCAGCTGGTTTCAGTGGGACTCAAGGAGACAGGGGATGTCCAGGTGCCAGAGGCCGTAAGGCAAGTATATAACCTTGAAACATTTCTTTATTTTGTTTCCCACAAACCTGTTTTCTATATTGAAACAAATCTCTGTGCTGTCTTCCTGAAGCACGGATGAATGTCAAGATCCAGCTGTAAGAATGGCAGACAGTGTTCGCTGTCTCATTTTGAGAGGTGTTTTATGTAATCCAAGCTTGGTTGAATGGCTCAGGGTTTTGCTGACTAAGCAACTTGATGATGACTTCTTCAGCACCAGTTCCAGGCTGGCCTTAGTTAAAGCTAAAAAGCTTTATGGAGTGGGAATGAAAATTAAGCCTGTACTGTCTTCCCAGGGGAAACGAGAAAATCCCAGTAGAAAGTTTGACAGTAGGGACTACCAATACTGAGCTCAGCATATCTCTGTACAGGAAGATATTGTGCCCTGCTTTTCAAGCTCAATACAAATACTTTTACCAAATTTCATCTGCATTTATTTTCAATTTCAGGGGGCCAGAGGCTATAGAGGAAGTCAGGTATGTGTTTTCATATGTGGTCAATTTTCTTTGAGAGCAGAGTTCTGCTTCCTTTCATGTTACCCTGTAAAATGAAATTATCAACAAGGAAGGAAAATAGTGTAAAGCATTTAAAGTACTTTTTCTATGGTTCTATATGGATGGATTTAAGATACCTACCACATTAATCATAATCAGCAGTTCATAATTGTATTTTTATGTGATTGCAGTCGTTGTTGATTTAGTCTAACTGATGGGGAAAGGTTTTATTTACTGACTAATTTGATAATCTCTTGAGGTGGTAATTCTGATCAGCTAAGTCTCATTCTCATTGTGAAGAGGAGCAGAGGGGAAAAAAAGGTTGTAACTAATATTTATTGGGGGTTTGGACAGCACTTTCACTGGATCATTATTGACACATTTTCAACATCCAAACTTCTCTTCAAGCTGTGTTTGTCATCTCATCTGGTAATACTTCAAATCTACTTCTTTAACCTTTCAAACATACCTGTTCATGAAGGAGATACAGTTAGTAGTTTGATAATAAAAAGTGAAGCCTGGAAGACAATGATCTATAATGGTAATAGTTTCCAAGCCACAGTGATTAAAATGAAATCAACTTGTATTGAATACTTTGATACAAAACCACTTCTAAAAATGACTTGTGAGCCTCAAAGATTCAGAAGATGTCTGCCTCCATAACTGAGCAACTGGGAGAAAGTTCAGAGAGTGTTTCTGAAACCTCAGCTCTATTTAAAGTACTGCTCTGTACTAACTTTTAAATCTTCTTATGTGTTTCTCTTTTATTTTCCATTTTCTGCTCTGTTCTCTGAAGTCATTTGTCCTCCTTCAAATATCCAAAATGTCTAATTATAGAGGAGGGAGAGTACTTGCTAATGATTTCTATTTGTTGAAGTTAAATAGTGCAGTAGGTCTCACCAGTTGCACAAACCCTATTGAAATCCAGTGAATATGTGAATATCTTCATTATGTTGTGTCATGATACCCACAAATTTTATTTTAAATAAAAAAATGAAACTTTCAGCCATAAAAAATGTGATTCAATCATGCCAACTTAGTATGGTTGAAGCAGTTTATTGAAGTCTGCAAGGCATTTTATTATAGCTATTTGAATAAAAGGAAATACTGAATGTTTAATAGTGTGAAATTTGGCTCAGGTTTTCTGAGGAAATGACTGATGGAAAAAAATAAAACTTCAGTAGAAGTCATTACTTAGTGCTCAAAATTTATCTGGAATGCTTATTCAAGAAATTCTTGTTTGTGATGTATAAATCTAATCAAAATGTACAGCCAGCTGTTTTTTCTTGTAGCAGATACAGAACTGTTTTAAATGAAAGAAGTTCTTCCCCAGGAATTTTAAACAGGTGGTTTTGCAAAGGCAATTTAACATCAAAACCTACAAAGCAATTCTATCTGTGGTCTCCATCAGAGTGAGACTGCTGATGGCTTTAACTTGTTCTTGTGCCACTTTCAGTATTTGTTAAATATCATTTCAGCTTTCTGGTTAGTTGTCTCTGCTAAGTTAATTCTTACTACAAATTAAACCACCACAGTTAATTCCTTAATTTTTATCCTAGTAAAGAAAGTTGGGAGAAGTTTCAAAATATCCTGTAAAAATTGAGTGTGTTATTTGGCTGAGTCTGAAGTATTGTGCAGCATACATACGTAAAATAAGAGTCTCACAGTTATAACTTTATTTAGATGCCTCACAAAATTTGACATTGCAAACTCCTTAAGTCTGAGATGGGTATTTTGTGGAAAAATAACTTCCATAAATGTTTGCAATGTGGTGTGTCACTTTTGCAGGCAAAGGGAAGAGAAAAACAATGTGAATATAAAAGGGGAGGTGACTGGTATTTATGTAGCACTGGTATTTATGTACTCTTGCTGAAAGAGTTATGAAGCTTCTTAAAAAAATCCTAAAATCTAAGATCAGTCTTCTGTAATTATTTTTTAGTCATGGTTATTCTTTCTGGTTTTTCAATCCACTGTTCATGTTATTAAACTATATAAAAAAGAAAAGAAAGCAGAGTATAAACACATGTGATGGTTGAAATCAGAATTACAAGGTTATCAGCATGATATATAAAATAGTAGTAGTTTATTCCAGAATATATTCTTGGATTTTGAAGGTGCTTCAGCTGGGAGAAGATTTGAAAGCTAAAAGAAGGAAAAGCAGAATTTAAATCCTGATAGAAATCTATAATTTAAATAGCTGCTTTTCCTCTTAAGTCTCCTTAACATTTAGTCGTTTTAGACATTGTTAATTAATAAAAAGATGAATTAGTAATTACAATTTATAGTTATTATTCTTAATTATTCTTGCTAATCATTAAACCACAGGTCTCATTCAAGTTTCCAAATGTAGGATGAACACTTCTTTCTTTACTCAAACAGATAAGTGAACTAATGCTAATTGCCTTTTTTTTCCCTTATTGCTGCAGGGTGAACATGGTGAGAGTGGATTTGATGGCACTGATGGAGAGCAGGTAAACATTACTTTAAATGTGCAGTGCTATTAAAGACGCCAACATCAGGGTTCAAAGATAACAGATGTTTTGTCTTGAATGGGCTCTAATGCTGAGCAGAAGTTCTATTGTTGGGTGTTTAGAATTGTATGTCTGACTGAAGCTGGATTCTGCCAGAAAAAGCTCAAGAATCTGATTTAGCAGAAAGAACGAACATTATTTTTCTTCTTTTTCTGCCCTTTCTGCATTTAGGGAGAACGTGGATCTCCTGGACCTTCTGGAGAGAAAGGCAGCAGAGGAAAATGGGTGAAGTACCTCTTACAGTAATGTTTATATTTTATGGAAGCATCTTTCCAAAGTGTCTGTAATGCCTGTGAGTTGTTTTTAATAGCTCCCTGTTCTCTAATATGCTGTCACTCCTGCTCTAAATCCCTGTAGCTCCACTGACTTCAACACATCTGGCCCTCTGCTGTCACAGATACTATCTATACTTGCACCTAAATTGTTTGTGCTCTTTTTATGAATTTAGGGCAGAAAAGGCCCCAGAGGAGAACCAGGCGAACGAGGAGAATCTGGTCTAAGAGGAGATCATGTAAGTGCAGTGCTTTATTTTTATTATATTTCAGTGATCTGCGCCTCGATTTTGTGATGGAGACATCTGAAATATATGTGATTTGAAGATTTTTCCACAGTCTAGAAAATGCAGTACTCTGCAAGAAGAATGGCATATTCTGGGAGTCTTGACTCTTTAGATGTAGATGGACTGATGTGTTTTGATGTGTTGCTTGGAAGCAGATGTTTGAGCCTCAGGTCTCCTCCTTGTTTATGAATTCTTGGTTTGTTTGTTTGTTTTCGCCATAGGAAACACAAATCCTTTTAGAGCTACTTATCCTAGAATCAGAGAATGCCTTGGGCTGACAGGGACCTTAAAGATCAACTAGTTAGCTCCACACGTCCTGCCTTGCGCAGGGACACCTCACACTAGACCAGATGGCCTGGTAAAAAGACTGGGTGGACTAGGTGAGTCTTCCCTGTTGGTTACCACCCCACAGAGGAATTCTGGATCTCTTGAAAACCCTGTGCACTGACTCTTGGTTATCAATTTATAATGATGCAAAGGCAAGTTACTTCTTTATGTTCATATTTTTTCCTTGCATGGTCCAGAGACCTACATAAATGCACTCCCTGAAGACTAAAATTCCAGCATAGACACCACAATTCTTGTCTTGAAAAGACACAACTTTTTCTTTTCACATGTATTTCAAAGACTTTGTTCCAAACAGTCATATATTGTGCTGACTCCTGTCTTTAAAGCTTATATTGAAAAAAAATGCTCAGGTGTCTTGGTAATTTGCCGCTTTGAAAGATCAAGATTTCACCTGATCTAGCATTAAGTGGCAAAATGGAACTCCATTCTAGTGTAACCCCTCATCTGAAACTCATGAGTTATGATCTTAACTCAATTAACTATATCAAATCAGCCAGAACAGTTTCACATTTTCAGTTTAATTTGTTGTCCATTAGTAATGTTACTTTTAATCTCTGTGGAAAAGAACTTTGTGAACTTTGCAGAACTTCCTATATTATGTTCTTACAAGTGTCTTCATTTAAAATAGCCTTTTTATTTCTTGCTGTCTGCAATTACAAATCTAATTAATTCTATTTCTGTATCCCACCACTCTAGTCAAAGTAATAAAGGTATGGTAATGGAAAATGCTGAGCTTTCCATTGAACTTTTTCAGGGAGATCCTGGGGCTAACAATAATGTTACTGGTCCCAAGGGTGAAAAGGGAAACCTAGCACCACAGGTAAGCAAGTTGGTCTATTTTGTGGAGAGAGGATTTGCGTAATTGCTAATTGCCGTTGGCTGTCCAGTGACCAAGGAGGTTTTTGTTTGCTTGTATTTTGCCTTTACTGTTTCTGTGTCTACAGCACAGAAAGCTTTAGGAAGTGCTTGAAACAGTAAAAAAAAAAAAAAAAAAAAAAAAAAAAGGTTACAAACACAATGGAAATATTTTCATAATAGCGAGCTAAGGGAAAATATGGATTTAGTATAAATACATTATTCTACCACCGACTTGCATCAGCAACCTGAGAGGCTTCTAGTAATGGGTTGAAAGGATACTGTTAAAAACCATGCTGGGAAAAATGCACAGGGTATCAACAGGCTATGCTAATTTTGTTATGAAACTGCTATTGCCTCAGGGTCGTGGGTAGGTAAACTCCATTTTGATCTGGAAATCGAATATAAGAGCTGGAATATATACTTGCATAGTGATGTTTGAGTTTTTAACAGGTGTTTTAGCAAAACTGCAATGAAAGAAGCATAGCAGAAAAGCATGACTTCATTACCATTACAGGTTGTTTGGAAAGAATTAGCAAAGCTGATAACTAGTTGAACAGTAGCATAAAAATGATGGTGAATGAAAGCTTAAGAGGATGGCAAACATGTGAGAAAAATCCTCTGATTTAGAAGTCTGTTTCTCTCTGAAAAAGTAGGATTGTATGCATACATGTATGTCTATGTAGAGTGTGCTGAAAGCACTACAAAAGCTCTGAGGGTTACTTTTTGAAGAATGATTGGGTTTTGGCGACTCTTTGGAAGCAAATCTCATCTGTAGTAGTCCAACTGAAAGGCTGAAGTCAACAAAAATGTTTTCACAGAAGCCTTGAATTAGTAGTGGCTGTTAGTAATTGGAAATCCAAAGCTGACATGATCTGTTGGGTTTAAAATTTTTGAATATAAATAATTTGTAAAAAGCAAGAATAAACATTAGTATGACACAACTGATTGCAATGAAAATACTTAGAAGAAACAAAGAAGGAATGTATAAAGAAGAATATGCATGTACAAAGAAAAAGAAAGAGTGTTTAAAGAGCTTGGTCATCACTTTGTTTTGCAGGGAGACCCAGGCCCACATGGACTCCAAGGAGAGCAGGGTGATGCTGGCCTAGATGTAAGAATAGCAGTCCATATGGGATAGAAATAACTGAAAAAAAGATACAGTGGGGTTCCTCCTGAGAAAACCCATTTTTTTATTCTTTACATTATCCCACCCTTCAAGTACCTGCAAGGAGGAAGAACAAAAATCTTCTAAAGTTGTCATAGTGAAACATATTTGGCTTAAATTTGGCTTAGTAGTTTATATAAATTGCAATATGTTTTCTTTTCTTTAAAATCAGGAATTTGCATTCCTCTTAATTTCATGTCTGATTCATATGAAGTCACAAGACTTAATTTCTTTTTCAATGAGCCTTAACTGCTTCACAATTCCACCCTAGATTAACCTATCTCTTCTTTCTCTCCATGACTAGAAGTTTTCTGTGTCTGTTCAAGCATATAAATAAGCTCACTGGCAGCTGAGCTGCTCTTTTGGAGTTCACTGGAGACTGGAAATTGTGAAGGCCCTTCTTCTAGTCTGTCAGAATGGTGCCTAATGCCAAAGTCTGGCATGATCATTCCTCAGTCAGGCTGCAAAAACATCCTAAGGGCCTCCAGTGACGTGAGGTTTAGCAGTAACATTCACTGGAGCTACTCAGCAGTGTGCAACAGGAAGTGGTGCAAGCCTCTGGGCTCAGAGGCAGAGAATAGGGCTTTTTTTCCTCTTTATTTTAGCCGAAGGGCTGACTGGGAAGATATTTTCCAGAATTTTGTTGAAATATCTTCTCTGCACTCTTGAAGGATCTAAAATATCTCTCTCTCTCTTTTTTTTTTTTTTTTTTTTTAAAGACTAATTTGTGTAAGAATTTCTGTCCCAAATCCACTTTTTTCTCTTTTTTTAAACCTTAAATCTTTCTGTGGGAATAATCTCTGCTTTCTTTAAGCTGTATTTGGTTTTATTGTATGTCTAATGTGTTTGATGATAAACTGCAATATGTTTCACATATTGCTCAGTATTCTGAATATAATCTCTCATGCCACTCCTTCCTAGGGTGCAGCAGGTCGAAGAGGCCCTCCAGGTATAAAGGTGAGTGGCTGACACTGCTGCTACCTATTTATATGCAGCTACATGTCCAGCCTGAGTGTTTGCTCCTCTAAAGGGAAAAATTTCATTGTGAGCCAAGACACAAGTGTTTAACAATCAGAAGTCTACTTCAAGCCAAGGCAGCCTTTGAATCTCAAGTGGATGTAGTAGAGACCCTCCTGACTTGAAGGATTTAGAATTGGAAGGGAGTTTTCACCGAAATAAAAGGATGGTTACTTTTACTATTAGGGCAAATACGGGAACAGAGCTAGAGAAAAGACTGTCACTAAAGATGACAGGAATGAGTAGTCAGGCTGCAAAGTCTGACAGTTTATTCCTCTGCTGTGTGCACACAGATATGCGTGATCCACATGTGCAACACAGATAAAATTAGGACAAGTTCTACATGATGCTTTGCTCAAAAGAAACAGTGTTATCTGCAGCTCCAACAATTGGTCAAACATATAACATAAGCAAGATTTTGGAAATAATTTCCCAAGTTAATATCTAAAAGAATATAGGATGTACAGAATAAGTCAAACCTATTGCATTCTCACTGATCATTGCAGGATGATCCTCTGGTAGAAAAATCTCTCATGTTACTGAGAGATGACAAAATTTCTCTCATTGTTAAGTGGTAGCCCTGGTTTTGCTAGACTTATATCCCATAGAGTCACAATGAAAGAAAACTTTCCTGAGATGTACTTAGTAAAGACATCACTGCAATTCCCTTAAATGATGATTCAGATTACGATCTTGGAAAACTCGTTTGTCCCAGGGTATGAATTACAAAATACAGTTATCAAAGTAAATCTAACACCAGCTATATTCAAGGGTGGGTTAGTGCAAATAAAAATTAAATTCTGGGTATTCTGAAGTATAGGTTGCATGATCATTCTAGAAAACCTTGCTTCAGCACAAATGGTTCACATTTGACCCAGTCTCTCTGCCTAGTTGCTAACACAGATAAGGAAGATGTATATGCCATGATACAACATTTCACCCTTTATCTTAGTGCATATAAACCCAAGGAAGCATTATACTTTTGTGTACAACACTGTCAGTACCAACCGGGTAGAATATATCTTGAAATCCTGCTGTGTGTTGGAGTCTGGGGAATGGGTAGAGTTCTAAATAAAAGTGCCAACCAGCATTTTGAGTAGGCCAAAAAGAACCATAGTGATGCAATATAGAACATAGATTTCAATGAAGGAAAAAGACTGTCTTTTATGACAGTAATATTTATTTAGCAGCACAGTGTTTGATTTGTCTCTGATTTCTGGGCTTCCTGTCCCTCTCCTGCTGAGAGGTTTTGCTATACCTTTATTACTTTTTTCCTCTGTGTGGCAGCTAGGTAACACAGATTTTTTACATTTAGAATGATTCAAATTAATATTTTCCTGGGCAATGTCAATCAGAAGTGAGAGTCTTGCAAGTTCCCTAAACTATAGTCTGGTCACTTTCCAGGTTTTTGCAATACACATGTATATGCCATGTGCCAAAACCCCTGTTACCACCTGGTTTCTGAAAGCCCCAGTTTGGATTTCACTTTGAGAATCCAAAATTTTCGTTGAGGCATTGCAGATAGGAATATACTGGAAGATTTTGGTACTGTCTGCCAGCAGAGAGAAAGCACAAAGCTTTGGCTATAGCCAGGATCAGCATAAGTTGAAAGAATATGAGCATTTTGCAGTTGTTTGGTATTTCTATCTCAGGAATTCTTTGTAGGGTTTATGAAGACATTTTAGATTAAAATATTGAAGAATATTCATCAAGTCTGCCTTTTAATTATTCCAATCCTTGCTTGATCACTCAGAAATCCATTTCTTAGGTAATTATTAAACTTTGTGCCTTTTTTTTTTTTTCCTTTTCCCTGTTGGATTGCAGCTGATATCTCATGAATGTTTACATTATTCTGTCAGGTCCTAACAAAAAAATCTAATCCAGATAAGCTATGATGCTTACAGGATCATAACTGAAGTCAGTGGAAATAGGTCGGCAGTTGTACTAATGGGCACAGGAACTCTTATGTAGCTAGAAAATAAGAATGTTCAACTTGTTTAATAAATTCACAGAGTACAGAGTTAGTTGAACCTTTGCAGCTAATTGAACCTTAGTTGAGACAACCCTCTTCATCTCCATGGAAGCCCCCTCTGCCAGTGATGAGGCCACCCTTTTGTAAAATGGCAGGGAAGAGAAATGGCTGAAACTCACAGCAACAGAGAACTTTCAAACTATTTTTATTCAAGTACCTGATGATCAGCTTTGACTTCTAAAACATATTAAAACAACATATCTCTGGGTCAGTAAGCATTGAAAGATAGGTGATCAGATGATGTAGATATCCTTCACTGAAAACATGTAAAAAGTGAATGAGAAAGAGAATTGCACACTTCTGTCTTCCACATCCACTAGAGAAGCAAGATGGAACAATAAACCCTACAACAGGACAGTGGCACTTATCCTTGGGTGAGACTGTGGTTGTTGTGTCCTTCCACTGAGATCTCTTGCACGGCAAGATGTTACAAAGCTGCCACAGGGCACAGGTCTATCAGCAGAAGTTATGAGAGCTTCAGTGTGAAGCTGGGCCAGGAACCAGATCTAGTTAGTCTGGATGTTTGTGGAGTCTTCAAGGGCCCTTCTGTGGACCATGGTGTCCTGCTTTGTAAGGAAATAGGATATGGCCAGTCCTTCTGGAGGAGGAAGGGTTTGTGCTGAAATGGGATAGAGAAGAATCCCTCATTCAGGTAGATAAAAGGCATTATTGGTGGTGATGTGCTCAGAGATGAATAATCAAATTAGAGACAGTGAGCCAGAATTCACCCACGTAACACATGAAGACTTGTTTTAGTTTAGCTGTTAATAAAAGGCACTGAAATAACACCCTCATCATCAAAGTCATTAAATTCCCTAGCAGTCAGCATGAAAACACTGCTGTTCACTATATAATAAAAAGGACTCCTCCAAGGACTTGCAGTTCCAATGGTCTGTGCCTTACTGTGATAAAAGGAGACTAATTTTTTCAAATACTTAAAACAACATAAAGAAGCACAGCTAGCCATTCTTAACAATCAGAAGTAGCCTGCAGGCAGAAAGAATATCAGAGTGGTATCAGAGAGGTGTTTGTCACAGACAGGAACAACATTGCAATCTGTGTGCTGGAAATAAAACAAAATAGTGAAGAGGGAAAGGAGATTAACTTAGAGAAGAAAAGGCAAGAGAGAGAGGAAAAGGCACGGGAGAAAAAAGGACAACCACTTTTCTGGGTTTTGATTCAAAGTAAATTTAAGTAGCTGAAAACTTTATATTGGTTTTAGATTTTAGTAGAGTGTGCCTAAGAAATGTACACATTTTTAATATACTCAAAATTTTTTTTGTGGAAATTTATTTCTATTTGATTTTTTTACCCCTGAAAATATCATATACTTGCTGATTTTACAGTGTTCTTACTCTGGCTATAAATTAATTCTTTTTTGCTTTGGCTTTTTTTTTCTGTTGTTATCTTTTGTTTCATTCATATGGTGCAGAATGAAAGTTCACCCTTTTAAATTCATTTTTCCTCAAAAGATTCTATCCAGAACCATCTGTCTCCCAAGATTCTTCAGACATATGTTCATGATTTCTCCAGTGAAAGGGGGTCTGCAAGGCCTGTAGTATCTTGATGCTAATTGTTGCCATTTTACTCAATCGAGAAGCCAGTGGGTATTTCTTATGGACACTAGCTAAACTGACTCATCTTCAGATGGCAGCTTTATGGAGATGGGAGCTGGAAATTTTTTTTCCATTATCAAGGAAGATTTGATTTGCCTCACTGAATAACCAGAGTAAAAGATGGGGCCTTAAAAGGCATCTAATTCTAGTGTGATTGTGGAGTCATGATTCCTCTTCAGAGCTATTACCTATAGATAAGGGGGAAGAGGATCTGCCCTTGTGGCCTGGCTTTATGATTCTGGTTTTCACAGTGGACAAGTGTAATGCACAAATATTGCTGAGACATGGTGAAAAATGTATTCATCAAAATAAAGCTGACCTCTTCTGCTGCAGCTTTTATGTTCATCACACCTCCCAAAAAACTAAAGAAAAGCTACTCTTCTGCTTTTTATTTGAGTTTTCTTCAACAGCAATTTGAAGCTGATTAAAAACTTGAGTGCATTAAAAAGCATTCTATGAACTGATAATCTGTATAGATATAAAATTATTATTTTTTTATGTACAAATGAGAGATACTGATTTGCCTGTGTTCATTGTTGTTTTCTTGGGTTTTGTTCTGGCAGGGTGAGCAAGGAGATCTGGGAGAAACAGGTTACTCAGGAGAAATTGGTCTTCCAGGCCCACAGGTAAATAATAGAACTTCTGAGTTGTTTTTATGTTAGTTAGAGAGAAAATAAATTTTCTGCCTTGATGTTTTGTTTGTATTTTGGGAAGCTTTGTTAACTTCAGCTAATGAATATTATGAGTAAGACTCCTCCTTAGCAAATCTTTTCTGTAACTCTGAGGAATTAAATGTGATAAGTTACATGGATGCAACTTCTAGTGAAATTAAAAGAGGAACATGAGTAGCAAAAATAAGTAATTTAGCCAACATGCCTCCAATTTACATTATATTATCAAGCAGATATCCATAAAATGAATTATTTAGAATTTGCTAGCAATAAATACATAAAATCTATTGAATTGACAAAACCAACGAGAAAAACTGTGTTTAAAAAAGTTGCTAGGTGGAATAATTTTGAAAAGTATATTGTGGTAGACTTCTTACAGTAGCTTCTAGTTTAAAGATGCTCTTAGATACTCTGAAGATACTTTCAACTTTACATTTTAGGATGCACACAACATGCCTAGTTTATACTAGGCTGCATATGGCTCCCTTGGTATCTTAGACACCTCAGTGGGTCTCTAAATCAGGCTGGCAGGCAGTGACCATCTCAGGTGCCTCACACAGGCAAATCCTTATAACAAAACAGCCAAAAGTTTCACCTGTAAAATAAGGCTTGTGAAACTGGTGCTGGGATTCTGGTCATTGCAGAAACATGATTGTCATTGAAAGGCTGTTAACATTGAACTGACTTTTTGTTTCAATGATTTCTCTACATCAGGGTCCCAGAGGACCACAAGGAATCAGAGGACCTCCCGGACCACAAGGCATGCCAGGCCCTCTGGTTAGCTTCAAATAATATATTACAGCTGAACCCATTGGGGCTTTTCATTCTCAGTGTTGATGTTCTTATAAAAAAAGCTTTAAAAAGTAGTAAGAGGGCTTTTTGGTGTAATACTTCAGAAAACTGATTTGCAGTCTTGTGTGATAACAGCCTTGAAAATAAATTTAGGTGAGTGAATAGCAAGTGCTAGGGTGTGATGATGTTGTAACTGTTGAGTTGCTGAACTGTCTGCTGAACTTCTCACTTTTGTGATGCTGTTGATTTTGGGGATTCTTGTTCTGGAATTACACCACTGTAATTCAGGACTGAAATATCCTTTGCTGTCAGCCTTGGTCATATGTTTCATACGCTGACATAACCAATTATATCTGTACATTAATATTTTTGTGCACATATGCATGTATTCACTAGGTATCTATGTAGATAGAAAGTAACATTTATGTCATATTGATAACATTTTGAGAATTTTATGGCAGTTGTACAGATGACAGGAAATAAGTAGACTGATAGCTTGACCAGTAACTCTTACTTGTAGTCCTCAACAACCCAATATACTGATTCTGCAGTAATTTCAAGTGGCAATGAATCCTTGAATGCAGTGAGCCTTTGATTTTTTCATTGTGCACCTTTTAACTGATACTACTTATCACAGGGTAGTCTGGGGATGCCTGGTTCACCTGGCTCTGTTGGAAAGTTAGGTGCAAGAGGAGCAAAGGTAAAGATTTTCAATGTATCTAATTACAGCAATCTAACAGTGTCATTCATTCAAGACTGACCAAAGAAGCATAGACTAACAGAATTAGTTCCATGCAGTGAAACATGTGCAGAATGTTAATTTTTAAGATATTTTTAGCATGCATCACAAGTCAAGTGATGTGTTTAGAGTAATCTTGCATATATTAGAACTATACTGAGAAGTTTTTAGTGTTGCCATGACCACTGTTGTAATTGCTTTTGTGGTGATGGTTCTGAATGGGACCTGGCTTCTGGAGTAACGGAAGCAAAATGGAGCAGAAATAAGACAGCACTGACCCTTGAGATTGTTTTATGATTCCCAAAGTCTGTCCAATCAGTTGAAAATATTCACCAGTGAATTATAGAATATCATTTTGGAAGGGATCCACTGGGATCAAGTCCAACTCCCTGCTTCTTACAGGACTACACAAAACCAAACCTTAAAGAGCATCATTCAGATGCTGCTTGAAGTCTGACAGGCTTTGTGCCAGGACCACTTTTCTGCAGAGCCTGTTCCAGTGACCAACACTGGATCAGTGACTTCCCCCTTACGTGAATAACTTTTTCCTAACATCCAATCTGACCTTCTCAATTCAAAGAAGCATAGTGGCTTATTTTAACCTTGTTTTTCTAAGGATTCCAAACCTGTCCAAGGATCCTTGACTGTTATGATATCTATTTTGGACAAATGCACATGTTGAGAAGAACTGAATAAACATGAAGTCAGACAGAAAGGCTAATACTAACAGGTTGTTCACATTAGAGTTCACTTCCAATAATGTTATCCTTACTTGCCTTTCATTTATGTATGTTGATATGTGAGATTTAATTTAATAAAAATAACTCAGTTTAGGTTCTGTTGTATCTTTGAATCTAAAAAGCACAAATAATACCAGCCAGATAAGCCCTTTCATCTCTTTGAAGGGTGGTAACTTTTAGTGACAGAGAGGTATCAGAAGGTCAAATTCTGGCATGAAAAGAATCACTGTGTGAAAACATATATGAAAAACTGTATGAAAACTGTGTGAAAACAGTAACAAAAATTGGGAAGATGTATGGGAATTTCCATCATACATTCCATTTTGTCAGTCTGGTTTTGTGCTGTTTAATATTAGGGTCTTTGTTAGAAGAATGCTCAGTTAGAAAGTGAAAACAAAAATGGAACTGAAGAAAAGAAATCCTGCAAAAGGGCTAAGAGCGCAGTGTAGACAGCCTGCCTGACTCAGAAATATCATTTGCTATCAACAGGTGCTTCAGGCTGCTGGATTTCAAGAATATGTCCTTCTACCATTAATATAATTTTTTCCAAACTCCACTTCCCCCCCCCCCCCTTGTAATTCTTTATCATAATAGGAGTTTTATTGAAAAACACCTTTGGGGTTTAGCTGTATGGATGCTCAGCATATTCTGATTTGCTAAGTCCTTTCCTGTTCTACCACCAGGAACATTCCATGGTCTGTAATGGAATGCTTTTGCCCAGCATCAAGTAGTCTATAAAATGTATAGGCACACTTAAGTTTAACAGACAGGTTTGCATTTCAGAAAGAATTCTTCTGAATGAGGCAAACTAATGGCTTTTGTGTTTGAATTATAACAGGGTGAACCTGGTAACCCTGGAGAGAAGGGCTTAGCTGGACCACCAGGACAGAGGGGCATTCCTGTGAGTATTTCTGCCCTGATTCAGGATGCCTGTATTTTGTACTTATCCATCTGAATCAGTAATGTTCATTCCCTTCTATTTTCTTCATTTGATACAATTAAAATTATTTTACATTTGGTTCTCAGTGTCTTTATGGACACCAGATTTCTTGTGGACTAGAGGGAATAGCTTTCCCCTCAAATCCTCTAGAAGAGAGAAAGTATAATAAAGATAGGGCACACAGTGGAAAGGAACTATGACCTCTATCCTTGTTTTCCCTCTACAGTTTTTTGCCATTGTTTGCTAGTGGTTTTAGATTGTGTTTTGATAGCTTGTCCTACTTCATCAGTTTTAACAGCTTGGCCACATCATTGTAATTGGACATTTTTGTTCCAAAATAAATTGGATATAAACCTAGTCCTCTATTAAAAGTTAACTCACAGTATATTTAACCCTCACAGGGCATGGATGGCAGAGATGCCTATGGTCCTGAAGGAAGCAAAGGAGCAAAGGTATGTGCTTCAAGTCAGAGAGTCTCTAAGTCTCCATTCTACTGTGTTATCAAACATGACCATTCACATTTGATTAAAAAGAAATGTAAGAATGCAAAGTGCATTTCTAAGGTTCAGTGAGAGGCTCAGGCTTGCCACAATCCATGTGAAGCATTCTTGTATAGGATATTCTTTTGAGGACCACTCACTCTTACTCTTTCCCTGATTTGTGTATATATATGTGGAGGATTGTGCTTGCAGTACACAGTGCTTTCTTCCCTCTTCAGGCTGCCTGACTAAACATCATTATTGTCAAGTATTGGTGGACCAGCCACCATGGGCTGTTATAATTTTTTCTTGTTTCAGAGGAGGGATTCCCTAACTACCAAGGTGGGGGTGATACTCTCCAAAGATCCTCACTGTTTTCGTGTGAAATATTTTTCCTTGTGCTCCTATGGTCAGCAGTAGGATCTGAAGATTAACCTCTGGATTGCTAAGAAATTCTTATCATTCCCTTCACAGTGCTGAAAAAGGAAAGTAATGAAATGTCTTGTTCTCTAAAATTGTACAAGAATTCAGCTAAAATAAAAAGTATACAGAAAGTATGAGGTCAAAGCCATGGCACCAGTGGATCAGTCCATGACCAAAGTGGTCAGGATGTTGGAAAGAGCTGCAGTTCTCCTTTCAAAGAGTTTGTGCAGTAATACAACACCAGTTCTTTCTTGTTGCTTGTGAAACAGGAAAGGTCAGTGAATCTCACTGTAGGCCTATCTGTTTCACTTTCCCTTTCTGTGGGAGAACCAGAGTGCTGCAGAAAGCTGCAGAAAAGATATGAAAGGCTTTCTAGGAGTCTTTCCAATAGATAAACTTCTTTTTCTTAAATGACTTTTTGGTAAAATAGCTCTTGATGCTTCTTATTTTCCGATCTCTTCTCTTGCCTTCTTAGCTCTAACGATTTTCTTTGATGGCAGGTTTCAGAGGTTGCACATATGTTATATGCAAGAGGACAAGGACACATATAAATAGTGTGAATTCTGATGTTTAGGAAAGATAAAATTCACTTCTGATTGGTTTTTGTGAGAGTTCCTGTATTTTTTTTGGTGAGAGTTTCTGTATTTCTCATGGGTGAACAAAGAACACACTAGAAACGGAAGTAACAGAAAACAGTTGATGACTTGACTTCTAGTAAGCCAAGAAAATATTTTGGTATCATTGTTTACTCTGGGTGGTAAAAAATTTTGAAACTACATTCAAACACTGAGTAATGAATCTGAATTCACATGCTACATAGGAATTCCTCTGCATGTTATTAGTGGGCATGAATAAATTTTGATAAAACATTTATTTGAGAAATGGAATATTCTTGAAAATTTAGAAACTGATGGAAATTCTTAAAATGCTCTTCCTTTAGATGAGCAAGGTATTAATCTAAAATGGTGTCATTTGAGACCAGAGTAGCAGCCACTATTGTGCTGATGAGTTGTAAAGCTGAGAATAATTTTGAAATTGTTTTTGGTTTAAAGACATCAAACTATAAGCAGATCATGAAGTTCTAAGTTCTTATGAAGTCTTTGTCCTTTATTTTCATAGGGAGAATCTGGATTCATAGGATATCCTGGTCCAGAGGTATGACTAAATGGGCATGTTTGCTTTCTTTTTTGTCTTGTTTTACATTCTTCTTATTTGGAAGAGCTTACCTTTGTTCCTGTCTGAATTTCATTTATTTTCAGGGAGAAGAAGGAGATCAAGGCCTTCCGGGGGATGAAGGACCCAAGGGAATTAGGGGTAGAAGGGTAAGAATGATAAATCTGCTAACTCTGTGAGAGTTCTAAAAGTAAAACCCTTACCCCCAAAGTGTTTCTTATCAAAAGTTTTAAAATTGTTTGCCAGTCTGATCTATTATAGCCATAATCTGGACAAGAAGTCTTCAGAAAGTACAGGTCTAAATTTTCAGAAGTGTTAGTTGCTAATAATTCTTAGGAGTGGTAGACTATCTTTAGGAAAATGCAGGGTCCAGCTCAAAGTGTCATTACAGAGTTTTTTTCCCTGATGAAATTTGGTACCAGTGCATGCAATTATAAAGAATAAAACTTGTATTTCTATTTTTAGGGTAATTCTGGCACACCAGGTTCCCTGGGAGATCCAGGTGACCGAGGGCCACCAGGACCTTTGGTAATAGTTTTTTTCTAATAAAATTTTTATTTTTAAAAAATCACCC
Source organism: Sylvia atricapilla (assembly GCF_009819655.1). Classification (NCBI taxonomy): domain Eukaryota; kingdom Metazoa; phylum Chordata; class Aves; order Passeriformes; family Sylviidae; genus Sylvia; species Sylvia atricapilla. The sequence continues at coordinate 42,966,137 of NC_089140.1, forward strand.
TTAGATTGCTCTTTAAATTACTATTAGATTAATGGAATATCTAATAGTGTTTCACATAGTAAACTATGCTTAATCAGCCTGACAGTTGCACAGAGTTATGTCTTGCCTGTGGATGTGTGTGCACAGAAGCACCTGCTGCTGGAAATGGAACCGCAACAATACAATGCTGGCCAGAGTTTCTTCCACAGTATTTGGTATTGTCTTTAAGCTGCATGCATATCTAATTAAAAGAACAGAGAATACTGAAGTATAGAACTGAATAGATCTGCTGAAAGCCAATGCATTTTAAAATATTTAATTAATTAATTTAGAAATTTATTTATTATTAAAAATCAAACTTGCATTTATTATTAAAATCAAACTTGCAGTTACAGGCACTTTTTTAAAGTTTAATTGATTATAGCCTGTTAATCCATGATACAAGTAGATTTCTTGATGTACTTTTCCAGTGTCTATGTTCTGCATTTTATACCACAAAATGTTTTATTCTCTATCTAAGCAGGTGAAAGGATTGTGGATTTCAACAAGATTTTACACTAACTCTTTAGGTAGTTAGGAAAATCCCTCTATGTGTCTATCTTTATCCTGTGGCAATTCTGAAAATCAGCTCCATAGTAACAAGAAACAATCCCTACTGTTAATGATTTTTATATTAAGAAAGAGTAAACTTTCTTAAGCTTACTCTTTCAGTTTAAATGTGGAACATTATTGGTAACATTACCAGTATAAAATGGACCACAGGATGTGAGCAACTTAGAAAACATTTTTTTCTCTTCTCAATACACTGTGTTGGTTAATGAATGTACCTGTCCCAATTTACTCTATGATGCTGGGCACAAGAGTGGTTAAGAGTGCCAGCTGGAGTACATTGCCCTCTCTGCTGCTTGGCCACTCACAAAATTTACAGATGGATCTTGTAAGTTGATGAGCCATGGCTGTAGGCCTTGCCAGTCTGTGGTCCAAGAAGTCTTCAGGAGTATTTTAAGTTCAAGATTTTCTCTTCAAATGAGAATAGAGCTTGGGATATATGGGCTCGGTGAGATTATTACTGTAGCAGTGCATCAGTAAAATGAGAAAGTGGGAGCCCTGTAAGAACTGGAACGGATAGAAATGCAGGAAGAGGTACAGGTAATGCAGGTAGAAATGCAGGTAGTAGGCAGGGCCAGGCAAAACAGGCTTATTTTACCCATCCTTGGTGATTTGATTATCCGTATATGTCAAGTCTGTACAGCACCGTCACCACCACTGAGCTGCTGTAAGTAGAATTCTTTAGGACCTGGGCAATTCACAATTAACTTTTACTGAACAATATCAAAGAAGAACATGGACCTGCTGGGAAACATAAGAAGAAAAAAGCATGGAATGGCACTGATGGTTCTAGCAGCAAGACAGCAGAGGAGGTGAGGAAGGTAGCTCAGGCAGGTGGAGGAATGGAAGGTTAATTAGAAGGGGAAAGAACAAATATGGAGACAGGGCTGTAATTTGGAAATGTAAGAAAGTATATAATTTTGGTAAACTGTAGTGTTATCATAGAGAGAGGGTGAGGAAAAGAAGTAGGATGTGGAGTTCAATTTTTTCTGCTGTATCTCACTGCAGCTCCCTGGGAGTAAGGGAAAATTCTCAGTAGTTTTCTTAGGCATCTGAAATGCACACATGATGCACACAATACTCAAGCTCCCTTGAAAATTAGTTATTTTCCCTGTATTTCATTTCTGTTATGAAGACTGAACAATATTTTTATTTTGACAAAAAGATGCTTGGAGTGCTGTCACTTTTCCACATTTCCCGAGGAGAGATTTGCAGAGTAAGCAAAGGTGCTGTGATGTGTGTGTGGTCTGCAGGATCTTTCAAGGTAGAACTGTGGGGATTGTACTGTGGAAGAGGAGAGGGAAAGCTTGTCACACACCAGATGTTGAAAAGTACATGAAGTGCAAATTACAGAACCAGAGCGCAGAAACTGCTGTTTATAAAGGAACCTAGTTCTGAATTATATTGTTCCTCAAGGGCAAGAGATATTGGACATTTAAAAACCATTAAGGAAAATGAGCTGAGAAATAAATCTGACAAGTAGCCTGCAACTCTGACCAGGTCCACAGAAATCTGTGCTGGGAACTGCTGTCTCCTGGCAAATTCATAAGTGATTGCTGGGAAACACTATTTGCCTGCATTTTCTTTGGGCTACAGAGTAATACACAGAAATACATTATCAGGATCTGATTTTTCTGATTTTTTTGGACCTGTGTTTAATTTGTTTCAGGGTGCCAAGGGACCAGTGGGCACCATTTTAATGGAAGTAAGTAATCGCCTTACACCTAACTGTACTGCACAGAATTATCTGGTTTAGTTTCCGTTGATAATCACTGACAGCAATGAGTACAATTAGCTGTTGTAAAATATTATCTTTTCCATGTGCTTGTCAGAGTGTGCAGTGGGTTCTTCTATTCTGCAAGCAACCAAGGAATGAGAAACATTTATGCATTTGGATTAATACCATGTACAAACTTCTGCAAACTCTTGGACAATTAATATTAATTTATCTGTTTCTTCACTCATATCAATTTACACATCAGCTCATGTCAGGATTACTTTTTTCCCTCTTGTAAAAGAAGGCATTTCTTCAGCAAGTTATTTTCACTGGGAATAGAAGTGCAGGATTTCTTCAGAATCCTAATCCCATGTAAAAGCAATACTTTTGAGTAAACACTTCATTAGTCCTTGCATGAATAACTACCTGCAGGCAGTGCTACTGCAGGTGTGTTCTGTGTCCAAAGGGCATCCTGTCCTCCTTCATAAATCTCTTCTTTCCTATGTGAGTCACTGTTGGATTGCCCATTGTTTATGGAAGTGCCATTGACTGGTGACATTTTAGATCAATTTATTACACCAAATAAATAATGGATGACACTCATTTATAAAGAATGGAATGATATTTTTAGTGCTTCAGAACATTATTAAGTGTCAACAGAGTGTGTCTAAAACAATGTGACTACTTTCTGCAGCAAGGAAAGAGGGTCCCTGTACTATCTGTTATAAAAAGGAACTGGACTGTGTGATTCTGGATTTACTGTAATGAAAGTTATTTTAGGAGCTGGGATACAGCCTTCAGCTCAAACCAACAGTAAGATTCCCAGTCTGAGGTGGTCTGGGATTTGCCATTAACTCCTTTTTTTTTTTTTTTTTTTTTTTTTTTTTTTTTTTTTTTTTTTTTTAATTTTTATTTTTATTTTGAACCTGCAGCCTTGTGAACTTGTGAATTTTACCCGAAAAAACTGCCGTAAGTAGGGAACACCTTCTTTTACCTCTGCTTTTACCTAGTCACTCTTCCTAAGTGGAACAGCCTTCATTGGAAACCTATAAACTGGTAGCGTGTATCTGGGTTCATTCTGACTGGTAGTTGTTAATTGTGAGGGGGTTTCAGGAGGTGTATGAAGCAGACAAGCTTTTTGCTCATTTTTCCTGTTTATTGCAAAATATTATAGCAAATATCTATTCCTTATTAAAGATTAAACTAATCTTTGGCATTGTGCCAACATACTGAGGAATTCTGTGAGAAAAGACAGTATTTGTATATCAGCTGTCCACCAGATTAGGTGTGTTCATTCTCAGATGTGTGCTCAGCAGAACTCAGGACAAGTTTTAAAATACTTATCCAGTAAAATTGCATGATTTCGAGTATTTGATTGTAAAAGAGGAATGTGGTCTTACACTGATAGACTCTGTCAGTTGCCTGAATTTTGAGCCAGGCTCTTCATTGAAAGCAAGTGAATATGTCACTATTTTAATGCATATGAGTCCAAAATAATTTAATGGCTCTCCCTCTCTTCCTTCCAGCATGCTCATCAGGTAAGCCCATCTGATCTCTTCACATCCATTCTTTGATAGACTTGAAGAAAAAACCTGACCATGTTTGAGTTGTGGAGAAGTTCTCACACAACTTTTCTGCTTCAATACACAGACACATGCCCAGCTTATCCAACCGAAGTGGTTTTTGCCTTGGATATGTCTGACGATGTTACACCAGCTGCATTTGAAAGAATGAGGAACATTGTTATGTTATTGCTGAAGACCATTAAGATCAGTGAAAGCAACTGCCCAACAGGCGCTCGAGTCTCTGTTGTTTCTTTCAATACCAACATGCACTACCTCATCCGATTCTCTGAATTCCAAAAAACCAACTTGCTGCTACAAGCAGTCCAGAGAATCCCACTAGAGAGATCCAGTGGAAAACGAAATATTGGGGCAGCCATGAGATTTGTTGCAAGAAATGTCTTCAAACGTGTTCGTCAGGGCATCCTCACAAGAAAAGTTGCTCTATTTTTTGCCAATGGTCCATCACAGGATGATGTTGCCATCAGCACAGCTGTACTTGAGTTGAGTGCCTTGGATATCACTCCAGTGGTAATTGCCTTCAGTGAAGTGCCAAATGTCAGACGTGCCTTCTCTGTAAGTAGACAGCCTATTGAAAACTGAGTCAGTCACCCCCTTGCTGAGTATCTGCTAGGATTTGAGTGAATCCTGTTCTCAAGTCTAAGTTCTACAGGAACTGTCCAGCCCCTTATTAGAAAGGGGTACATTAAAGGTTACTGTTTTAACAAAGAAACAGTGATTCACTTGACCATAGTGATCACCATCTGACCTTTTTCTGAACATGAATTATTAATCACTTGTGCTTTCAGGGCACATCAGAGAATTTTCATAATGTTGTCTTAATTTCACTTATTTACCTATGCCATTGTACTTCTGAAGTTGTGACATAGTAACTATTTAACTAACAAACTCTGGCCCTAGTTTCTAGAAAAATGAGTAGTAGGCCTCAAGCATGCTAGTTTTTTCAAAAGAAAATTAAATTATCAATGCCCCTTTTGATATCTTTATTGCTGTTTGTACAGGAGAAAATGATGACATTTTGTTTTATTATATGACTTCATCTAAAAGATAGTAAACAGTCCATTTTACAAGGTACAAAAGGAAAGCAAATCTATATTTATTTAGGGTTTCATAATATAGATTGCATGTTCTCTGTCTTTTCAATTTGTTTTAATATCATCTGTGCATGGTTTTACCTTTTTCAAAATAGAATTCTTTCCAGCTGCTGTTTCCTCAAAATTGTCTTTATAAAAGGAAATACGTTCACTTGTAGATCATAAAAAGTGCAAAATTTGGAGTCTTAGTTCTGATCTAGCAACATCTAAGTCAGTCCTTTATGATTTATACCATATTCTCATGCAGTCTCATATTTATTAGTTGATTAATGTATTTTTCTGGCTAAATGATAATTTAGCACAATGAAAAAATCTCTGCTGACGTAGTAGAAGGAAACATATGGTTTATTGCCTGGGTTGTTCCAAAAGATAAACAGGAAGAAGAATGAGTATTTTTTTTACTTAGCATGAGCAGAATACAACTCTAAATGCATGTGATGGCATCTAATGACTTCATATAAATCAGTCTTCAGAGTAGAAGAGTTTAGAAGAGCTGCTTAGCAAGGGGAAAGGCAAAAAATTCACTGCCCAGCACTCCTTTAAGTTTACAGTGGTGGCAAGGCAACCAACCTCACCACCACCCCCACGTAAATTCAACTTCCCTTTTCCTTTCAGATGGACTTTTGCCCTTGCAGTTGAGAGATAGTGTAATCTTTATGATCCTACAAGTCTGTAGCCACAGATACTCAATGGCTTTACTTCACTTTAAGAGCTTCAGTTTAGGGACCACACACAGTCATTGCCAATTCTAATTACTTTGAAGAGCTCTATCTGTAACATTCTTTACAGATGTTAGTCAGAAATTAATTGTGTGATGTGTAACACACAAAGCTGAAGTTTAATGCAAAGAAGTAATTATTTCTTTGCTTACCATTATAGCTTATTCACATATGTTCATTTCCTGTAATACTGTGATATTTTAGAGACATTGTTATTTATCTTAGTCTCAAGGAAATGCTTTTCCATTGGATCACATCTGGATGGTTGGCTGGTGGACAGTGAAGTTATAGAATGTTGGAGCATCTTCAGAGTTCCTCAAGCATTTCTGTAGTCAAATCTTCCACTGTGAAAGATTGTCCTTCTTCAGATGATCTCAGGAAACACATAGATTACTCTCATGATAAAACTTTCTAATGTTAGGATTGTCTCTCCCAAGAAATTGTCTTCACTCTTTGTCCCAGAAAAAGCTGAGAGATCCTACCCTTTTCTCTGTAGAAAAAATAGCACCCTATCAAGAAGAGAAAAAAGTGATTATCCTTCCCTGGCAGAAAAAAAAAAAATAGAGAAGGTCTTCATATATTTTGCCTGTCTTCTTAATGTTGCTTTTGTGTCTGCTTTAAAACACAGATTGATGACATGAGAAGATTTCAATTATTTGTTTGGAAAAGTCAACAAGATGAAAATTTGGAGGGCATCACATATTGTACACTTTGCTTTGGTAAGACATTTTAGAAATTGCATCGGTTGTATTGGTCTATTTGCCATTTCAATTACAAATTCTATTACTTTTTTATTGCAATGTGGTGGGGGGGAATTTTTAAGGTACACCTTAAACAGGTCTGTGCTTAAATATAAAAAAAAAATACTATTGAACAATGCACCAGTCAGAATCCTACTGCCACAAATGTTCTACAAGGAGTTTGCAGAGGTGTTTTAAGAAGAACTGTATGGTTGGTTGCATGGGGAAACTCAGCCCAGTTCTGTGGCCCATAGGGGTGTCTGAGTGTTCCTATTCCAGGACGGCTACAAGACAGTGCTGTGGCTGTTTCTTATCATCTCCAAGAGAAACCTCACTCCTCTACAGTGGAAATTTTACTCCTTCTTCTGTCTCTGACATTCCAGTTAGTTGAACCCTTCTGCAACTGGGCCTTCTTGCCCTCTGTGACAGATCATTTTGTGATTACAGAATACCACTGCTGAGCAGTTACAATTTTTATTTCCTCTTCGGTGGATAATAAGAATTAAAATCTCAGAATCACAAAAGCTGTTTAAGTAATTTCTGTCTCAGCCATGTGAAATGAATTACTGTGTTTAGCATTTCCTTTTTAACAGAAAAGCACTTAAAATAGCAATATGATTTTGGGAAACCAGGCTCATTAGCTGTAAATTCTATGGTATGAGAAGGGATGAAGCTACTAAATGATATGTCAAAACATTGAACAGTGATCTGAGATGAAAAAATACAGTTTGATTCTGTATCCTTTAAAATGTTTAGATTTCAACTGAAGAAAATTTCTCCAGGGAACTGTTATCTATGAAATTTTACCCTATGAATGTTTTTCTGCTGTCATGCATGAATAATTTCCCATGATATCTCAAACCCTTTTTTAGCAAGACTTGTCTGTTGTTCCTTATTAGAACAAAAAGATTTCAAGCTCCTGTTACAAGAGGAAGTAGGAGTTTATGTAAGTCCTTGTCTTTTGGCCAGTCCTCTGGTAGCAGGTAATAGCTTTATTGAGGTGGCCAGCACCCCAAAACCCACTCTCTTTCACAAGTTCTTTAATTATGGCTGATTTGGTCTGTTGTAGAATTAGTCATTTATTTAATAGACATAAAACTAACATGCATAAGACTTAAAACAAACTAATACTTCACAGGAATAAGGACAGAAAGAGAAACTACTAGTGGATATATACAGCATGAGGTTAAAAGTATGTACCTATTAGTGTTACAGCTAATGAAGAAATAATACAACTTAGGATTCATTGTATCTTACCATCCAATTGTTGGTGAGGCACACACACATCAAGATCATTTCCCTCAATCCCCAGGGAAGTAACCATGGAACCTGAGGAGAGTCTCTCACACTTTCAGGGCATGTGTGTGGAAGGATTTTGCCTCTGTGATAACTTGTGTGTCTTTTATAGTTTGTAAAACAGTGTATCTCAGTCAAGAATATTTCCTTTATCTCTTCCCACATCTGGTCTCCAGACTAAGATGTTGATTCTTAGCTGAGGCCTGAGCCTGTTTGGTGCCAGAGATAACCCTTTTCTGGGCCTTTCATCCCCCAGGTTATCTCTTTATGTACCAATTGTCTGTGGTAGAGAGGAGGGTGGGGACGTAGACAGAGCCACAGCTCCCAAATTGATTAGTTTTCGGGGGGGGGGGGGTGTTGTTTGTTTGAGTTTTGGTTTTTGGGGGTTTGTTTGTTTGTTTTTGGTGGGTTTGCTGTTGTTGTTGTTGTTGCTTTTATTGTTTTGTTTGGTTTTTTTTAAATCAAAGTTTAGGAACAAAAAAAAGATTTTGTAGTGAGTTGACCCTGTGGGATGGCAGACATCCATCAAAGCCTCTCTATCACTCCCCTCTACAGCTGGGCAGGTGATAGAAAATACAGTGAAAAGTTGATGAGTTGAGATAAGGACAGAGAGAGATCACTCATCAAATAGTGCCACAGGCAAAACAAACTTGAATTATTAATTGAATATATTACTAATAAAATCAGAGCAGGATAACAAAAAGTAAAATTAGACCTTAAAACTACCTTCCTCCCACCCCTCCGTCCTTCTCAGGTCTACAGTCTCCCTACCAGTGGCACATAGAGATGGGTAATGGGGGTTACCTGGATCTCCATGGGCTGCAGGGGCACAGCTACCTCACCAGGGTCTTTACTACAGTCTGCAGGGGAATCTCTGCTTCAGCATTCCCCTCCTTGTCACTAACCTTAGTGTCTGCATAGTTGTTTCTCTCGCTTATTTTTCTCTGCTTTTCTCTGGCCACAATTAAATCTGCACAATATTTTCTTCTTCTTAAATATGTTATCACAGGGGCATGTCCATAATTTCTAATTGGCTTGGCCAGTGGCGTATCTTTCTTGTAGCTAGCTGACATTGGCTCTGCTGGACATGGAGGAAGCTTCCATCAGCTTTTTACAGATTCCATCCCTGTAGTGCCCCTCACTACCAAAACCTGGCCATACAAACCTAATACAGATCTACAGGACTGCATGAAATTTTTAAAAATTTTTGCAGTTGTTGTAATTGTTAAATTGTTCGCTGCCTATTGGCTTTTCCTGTCTAGATAAATGCAATCCAAGAACCAACTGTGAGGTGCCTTTTAATCCCCTGGTTCAGATGGATATGGATATAACTTACATCGTGGAGAGCTCTCACAGCATTAGCAGTGAAGAGTTTCAGAGAGTCAAAGACTTTGTGAGCAACATGTTGGATCAGTTTGTTGTTTCCTCACAGCCAAATGAAACATATGGAGGCATCAGAGTGGCACTGGTGCAGCAGGCTCCCAGGGGCTTCCTGCCTGACAGAAATGAGACACCTGTGGCCTTGGAGTTTGACCTAGTCACGTACAGCAATAAAGATTTGATGAAGAAACACATCCAAGAGTCTGTTCACCAGCTGGAAGGGCCATCAGCCATTGCTTCTGCTCTACAGTGGACAGTTGAAAACGTGTTTTTTAAAGCCCCCAGACAAAGAAAACACAGGGTCATATTTACAATAGTCGGAAGCAAAACAAGCACATGGGACAGAGAAAGGCTGAGGGAGATTTCACTCGGAGCCAAGTGCCAAGGATTCACCTTGTTCACTCTTGCACTTGGCAGCGATGTGAGTGACAGTCAGCTGATGGAGCTCTCAAGCTCCCCCACAGAGCAGCACTCACTGATGTTGGGCAAGGTTTCCACACCAGAGATGGTGTATGCTCAGAGGTTTAGCCGGGCATTCCTAAATCTTCTACAACGTAAGTATCGCACAGTGGCATTTGCTTCAGTTATGGAAAGAAAGACAAATGCTGTGTAGAAAAAGGTAGTCAGAATATATGTGCTATCGTTCAGTTCCTGGTCATAACTTTGCTGCTAATCTTTCATTATTAGTTTACCTCAAATGCTGTACATTAATAAAAAGTGTCAATAATGACAGAACAGCATTCTATTCTAGTCTTAAGTAGTCTTTTTCCCTTAAGTTTTTAATGTGTAGCTTTGTGTACTCCACTTCCACTAAGACAGCCCATTCTTCAGTTAAGAGAACACCATCATATTCCTGATTTAGGCCCACATTTCTCCTCAGACCATTGGCAAATCCAGATCTACTGAGCTGTTTATGCCTAATTAGGCTTTGGGACAGGTACAGGATAAATATTTTGCACATTTGACCTTAACCTCTAGAGAGCAGAGAGAGGACTTACATTTCAAGACACATTCATGCAGATTAGCAGGTCTTAGATGCTTTGACATGGAAACAAGGGAATATCAAAAAGGAAAATGCCACTTATTTAATATCCTCATCAGGATATTATGTTTGGAGATGTCAAAGTTTCAATAGAAGGATAAATAATGTATTAAAGAGCAAGACAAAAGTATGAAAGATTGTTTAAGGAGTCATTCTCATCTATCTGATCTCTATAATAATTTTCATTTTTCTGGGCACAGTGTCAGTCACTCTGGATACAGTGTGTTACTTATTGAAAGATGCAAACTCCAGTTCACAAAAACAGCCATGTAGTGGTTTTTATTAACCATACTGGGGTTTTGAGGACTTTAAAACTCACCCTTGCTACCTGTGCTTTCTCACAGAAGAAATGAACAGTTATCCTTCACCTGAACTTCAAGAAGAGTGTGAAAACTTAGATCGAGGAGACATAGAACAGGAAGCATCCACGACTGAAAGGTTGGAAATGGCATATTTAACTTTCTGAGTGCATACTTCTGAATGTAAGATTTATCCGTTCGGGTTAGTTGTTACATTCAATGTAGTTATAACAGAAAAGAGATTGGGATCAAAAGGTTTTTTTCATGTTTTTCAGAAGGAGTGAGCCAGATGCATTTTCTAAGGTCATATTAGTGTTTAAATATTTTTTCCCCCTCTCCTTGGAAGGATACCTTTTCCTGCAATGGCTGAAAGTGGTTCCCATCAAGTTTTAGAAGACATGGAAAAAAATCAAAGTAGAGTCATGAAGAGTATGAAAGAGAACACCAAAGAACCTGTACATACAATGCCAGAAATGAGAGATGATTATGAGGAGAATGAATATTTCACAGAGGAAAATGCTAAAAGAGAAAAGCCTCAAGAATGTGGAAAAGCTCAGAAGGACAAGAAAAACATAGAGACAACAGTAGAAACTAGAGGTGCCTGTAAGGATTATGGTATGATTCTAGAATATGAAAATATTTTTTAATTCAATAAAAAGACTATACTGTGAAGTACTGAATTGAATGTTTTTACAAGGTGAAGAATTTCCAGTTACATTTTCCCAAAGCTTTTAGTCACCATATGTTAGTATTCAGTCCAAATCTATATAGTAGTTAAAGGCTGAACTACAGGTGTCATTATAACTTCAGTTTTGCTTTATAACTTTTGTAATAATATCATACAAAGTTCTAATCCCCCTTATTAAAACAGTTGATCATTTTAAAATCCTCAAGTTGCACTGTAATTTGTGAGTTACTCCTGCTGCTAATTTAGCTCAACATGGAGGAACTAAATATATCTCTGCTACAGTCTGTTCCTGTAGGAAGAACAGGATCCATCAGCAGAAGTATCAAAATATATATTCTTCATGTTTTTAACTGTGCTTCCTAATGATACATTTTTCATTGCAGATTTGCCATTAGGTATAGGTGTGGGAAGCTGATTATGAGATTATTTGTCACCAACGTTCTTGTAACACTGTTGAGTGGTTTTATTGTTTTAACTACAATTAGAAAGAATTTATGAAAAAATAAATTAAAAGGTGTCTGCATAGTTTGGGTGTGGTAGCTCATTTCTACTGCTGTTATCCCTTTGTTTTTCATCCCTCTCCACTCAAGAATGGCTCTGGAAGTGTCTGGTAGCCTCATTCAGGATGAGAGAGTATGAGTAAAGGAAGATACGTTACTGTTTATGCTTTACAAATGAAATAAAATATTTCCCTTGAGGAATTAGTCATGGTCACTTAAGTGAGAAATTATCTAAGTCACTTATGAGAGATGTATGAACTGCCTTCCCCGATCCTGTGTAATTAGTGACCCAACAGTTTACTTCCAAAAACATGCTGCCCAATTCCAGAACTTGCCTTTTGAGATATATTCTTTGTGCTTATCTCTTGCTTGAGATTTTTGCTCTTCAGTTGATTAGGAGAAGGTTATGTAATTTAAAATTTTCAAGCTGTATTGTTATATTTCTTTATTTCTCAGTTCTTCCTCTTTAATGTTGTACTGACACCAAAGTCTAGAGCTGCCTTTCTGTCTTTTGAGTAACTCTGAATTTACATTGGTGAAAGATGATTAGATCTATTCCTACCAAATACTAGATTGCTACTAAGTGTGCTTCTCTTACCTACTTTGCTAATTTATGCAATTTAAATCTGTAATACACTTGGATTTGGCTAAGAGACTACCATGGATGATTTAACAACCTATGTATACTAATTTATGGAATTTTATTGATGGATATCAGTATAAGATGTTGGAATAATGAAGAGGGGAGTTATTAAAAAGTTTATTCTCCTAGTCCCCATGAACCAGGTATGGTTATTTAACAATCATTTTAATAAATTATGCTAGCAAACTAAACACCATTTAGCAGTCCTTCTGTTTATGGCAATGAAAATCTAATTGTTTCAGACATTCTTTCTGAGTAAAGCAATCATGAAAAGAGGGTCTTCACGGTGGCACTGTGGGGTTATAGATGAATACTTAGTGAATCTGTGTAAGTGTGTAAGATCTTGAACACTGGCTACTCCTTTTGTCTGACAGTTTGCAATGAAAATTTTATTTTCCCTTGCATTTATAATGCTGAGAAGGGTGAATTTTTCTTTCAATTAATCTGTCTCTTATTTCCCTTTTCCAGATGCATGTGACCTTGTTCAAGATAGTGGAGAATGCCAGAATTACATTTTGAAGTGGTAATACGACAAAGAGCAGAAAAGATGTGGTCAGTTCTGGTATGGGGGCTGTGGAGGCAATAAAAATAGATTTGAAACACAAGAAGAATGTGGATTCTTGTGTATAGAATCCTCCTAGTGCAAAGACACTTAAATTGCTTTAACTCTTCAGTTAGACTATCAGGTTGATGTAGAAAAGGCATTCAAAGAGGAAGCTTTACATACCCACTCAACTACCATATTTCAGTTGAAAAAAATGCTTGATTATAAAGTTATTATCTGGTAATGTAATTGTGAAAATAAAATTTAGGCTATTTCTCCATTGACATAATATGCTGAGTATTGAGAAACTCTTGTTAGCCAATGGTGCATTGTTTAAAAGTCATGAAAGTAATGAAACTTGACTTTCTTCCATAAATACCAAAATGTGCACTTTCTGAATGTACTGCACAAAACAAAGCAGTGCCTCAGATACTTACATGAAATAACATCAGATGTAAGACACTGAGAAAAAAATGTTTTGCTTGCTTACATTTATCCTGCATATAGAAATACCAGAAAGCATTTAGATCTCAAATGACAGAATTCCTAGAACTTAATTCCCTTAAAGGATTTAAAAGATTTATTACCGTAGCATCATTCTTGGCTCTTTTTTTTTTTTCTTCTGAATAATCTAACATGTGAATAAAATCAATCATTCTCAATTGTTTTAGTTCTGCTGTTAGTTTTTGAAAGAGGTGTAAGCATATTCTCATGGTGTGGCTTCCCATTGATAAATAAGCATTAGTCCCCTGTCCTTGTTACTAGATGTTAGACAGGTGCTTTTATTTTAGAACATTAGATTTTCATGGTTGCTCTTGAGTGAAAGAAAAAATCCTGAGGACATCTGATTGAATAGAATAAATTCAATGGCCTGCAGAAGGGTAGGACTTAGCTGAACTTTCATACTCACATGACTTACCCAAATTCTGCTGTTGCCCATTTTATGGCTGTGCATTTAACTGTCACCATAGGCCATTCTGCAGAGGTGGCTGTACTTACCTGGCATTTTGTTCTTCTCTGGATTCACTTACAAGACAGAAGAATAGATGTAGAGGCATCTTTCTGAATGCTCCCTTGGGGGAAAAAAAAAAAAAAAAAAAAAAAAAAAAAAAAAAAAAAAAAAAAAAAAAAAAAAAGATTAAACTGGAAGAAAAGCTGTAAAAGTGTAAAAGTCATGGAGAAAGTGTTTCTTACTGAAGAAATAAAGTAAAATAATGACATATATTCCATACATGAAGATGGGTGCCACTCGATATAAAACAATATGTGCCAGCTTTCCTTAAATAAAATTTAAAATTTCCCTTTGAAAAGATAGGCTTTACTCTGATTCAGAGGAATCACAACAGTGCACAACAGAGCACAACAGTGAGCGCTTCCTAGGAGAATGGAAGGGCTGGTTACTGAATCCATGGAAAGAAGTTCTTGTCGACTTGTAGAAGAAATTAGCTGGGAATTTTATGAATTAAGTCATTCCGGTGCTCAGTGCCACTGGGCCAGGCATGCTGAACTTCCACATGAACTGCAGTCAAAGGCTGAAAGTATCTGTGTCACAATTGGCACTGTCAATGCCTTTTGCTCAGTCCCTTTGGTGGTAGAGTGCAGCGTTGCTTCCACTTGGAGGGATGATTGTACACCTGAAATCAACTGCCCCAGGGGTGGAAAAAAAGCCCTACTTCCATGGACTGATCCAGACTGCACTGGAACACAGTAAAGCTCCAGAACACCTACAGTACATTGATGATACTGTTATTGTAGGGCAATACAGCAAAAATAGTTTTTGAGAAAGAGAAGAAAGTAGTCCAAATCTTTTTGAAAGCCAGTTTTGCTGTAAAACAGAGTGAAGAGCCCACCACAGGAGTTCCAGATTTTTAGGTGCTTCTCCTAGCATCCTGTTTACCTATGTTGGATTGGATGTTCTAAGGGAGGCTTTCCTCTGCACATCATGCAACCAATGCTACATGGAGTAAGTGGGTCACACTGATCACATAATGAGTTCAAATAAGAAACCCCAGTCATTCAGGAATCTTAGAAGTGATTATGGGCTGGTCAGAAGGCAAAGATTTTGGAATGTCACCTGAGGAGGAGGAGGTAGCACATGCTGATAATGCCCCACTATATAATAAATCAGAAGAATGTGAGAAGGAATATGCCTGGTTTACTGCTAGATCCTGCCATCCCCCGGGAAGGCATCAGATACGGAAAGACACTGTATGGAGTCCCCTGCTACAAGCCACAGAAACTACTAAAGGAGAAGATAAATTGAGTTAATTTGCAGAGGTCAAAGTCATCCAACTGGCTCTGGATGCTGTTGACTAGGAAAAGTGGTCAACATTTTACACTGATTTCTGGATGCTAGCAACTGCAGGGCCTGTGGGCCTGGCTGCAGCAATGGAAACAGAATAACTGGCACCATAAGGCTAAGCCCACCTGGGCTGCCACACTGTGGTAAAATATTGCTGCATGTGTGGAGAACCTGGTTGTGCAGGTACATCATGTAGACACTCATGTACCCAAGAGTCAGGCTGCTGAAGTACATAAGAATAAGCAGCAGCTGCCAAGACTGAAGTGGCTCAGGTGGATTGGCAATATAAATGTGAATTATTACTATCTCAGTGGGTCCATGACACCTTGGGGCATCAAGGGAGAGATGCAGCATATAGGTGTGCTGATGGCTGAGGAGTGGAATTAACCATAGATATTACAAACACAGATGGATGTGAAAAGTGCAGTGCAACAAAGCAGGCCAGGCTGTTAAAGCCTCTTTGGTACAGAGGACAATCACTGAAATGTAAGTATGAGGACGTGTGGCGGATTGACTATATCACACTCCTGCAAACCTGTGACAGCAAGAGTCATATGCTTAAAATGGTGGCAGCAACCACCAGATGGTTGGAAACATACCCTGTGCCCCATGCCACTGCCCACCCTGGGCCTTAAAAAGCAAGTCTTATGGGACAGAGTATTCCAGAAAGAAATTAATCATTGCAACTCATTTCCTAAACAATCTTGTAGACACTTGGGCCAAGGAACATGGCATTTCAGTGGGTGTATAACAATCCCTATCATGCACCAGCCTCTGGAAAAAGCAAACAGTTTAATGGACTGTTAAAGACTACACTGAGAGCAATGGGTGGTGAGATCTTCAAATGCTGGCATTTAGCACACAGTGAAGGCCACCTGGTTAGTGAACACTAGGGAATCTGCCAATGAGACTGGCATTGACCAGGGAAAAATTTATGTATTGTAGAAAGGGATAGAATTCCTGTAAGTGCAAATAAAAAATGTGCTGAGGAAAGCTGTCAGGGTTATTCCTACCTCAGGCAAAGACAAACCCATTCTACTCTAGTCCCAGCAGCTAGAAAGGATTTCCATGGCTTAACTGCAGCCAGCAACCAAGCCCCATGCAGCCAGGGAATTGGGAATATAAAAGGGAGAAAACTCAAGGGTTGAGACAAAGGCAGTTTATTAGGTAAAGCAAAAGCCATGCATGAAAAGAAAGCAAAACAAGGAATTCTTTCACTACTTCAACTTCACACAGGCAGGTAGTCCAGAAGGCAGAGCTACCTCATGTGTAATGGTTACTTGGGAAGATAAATGGCATCATTCTGAACACTTCCCATTTTGTTCTTCCCCAGCTTTAGATGCTGAGCATTTTGCCATGTGGTATAGAATATCCCTTGGATCCATGGGAGTTGGCTGTCCCAGCTGTGTCCCCTCCCAACTCATTGTGCCTCTCCAGGTTTCTTGGTGGCACAGTGGGGTGAGGCCTTGACTCTGTGCAAGCACTGTTCTGCAATAACCAAAGCATCCCTGAATTAACAACACTGTTTTCATCACAAACACAAAACAGACCTCCATACCAGCTATTGTGAAGAAAATCAGCTTTACTCCAGCCAACAAACACCAGAACATTCTCCACCCCTATGTCAGCTGGTGGATGGGGTCTGCCGCTTGGGACCCAGAGAGCCACAGCCACCCCAAAGGATGTTTCGCTAGCTCCTTGGGGGGTCAGGGCGCCCCTCAGGTGGCAGAGGGGCTTCTCAGCATCGGGCAGAGCAGTGATTTTTCAGCTCAGTGATTTCAGCTTTCAGTGATTTCAGCTCAGTGCTCTTAGCTCATGCCCTTGTGAGTTAGCCCCTCTTTTAGCCGGTCGTGGTGAGAGAGAGAGAGGTCTCGTATGGAATTTCCGCAGGTGGTACTTTATTGAGAGAGTACCAGCGAAAGGGATCCAGGGACGAGGAACCTCTGCTGGCCAGAGGAAACTCAGGGGTTTTTATGGGACACCAGGGTGGGAGGAAAAGGGTACAGAACCAATCAATTGTAACAGATCTACATAAAATCCCGAGGGGGCTTGTGGGTCTCCAGACAGGTCACGGTAGCTAGGAGGTTTGCCTTTGTCTTAGGTGCTCTGGCTGAAGTTGCGAAATTCTTCCTTGACTCCTCAGCTTAGCTCCCTCCAGGGCAGAGCAGCCGGGGCTCCGCCCACCTCCACACACCCCTACAGGTGACAAGGTTCACCATGTCTGGATAACAGGTGACCACAAAGCCGCTCTTTGTACTCTTCCCTTGCTCTGCTGTGAGGTCCCTCCCACAGAGTGCAGTCCTTTGAGAAAAGGCTGCTCCAGCATGAGACCCCTACAGAGTCACCAGTCCTGCCATCAAATCTGCTCCAACATGAATTCTTTGCTCCAAGGGATCACTTTGTAGATGTTCAAATTTTTGGTCTATTTCTAGACCAAATAGATTCTATGTGCCCTTTTGACAGCCCTACATAAAACTGCACTTCTGTAGATGGATTATGTTATAGTTGTCACCAGCCATTCTTGCCTGTCTTGCCTCTTCCCCTCAACTAGGACAAATATCTGAGCAAATCTTGAGTTATTGTGGCAATCTGGTAGCAGTCTTTGACAGAGTTTTGTAAAGGCTGATCATTTCATGCCTGGATAGTCAGTCCAGATCTCTGTCAGGCCTGTCAGGTGAAGGAACTGTCCAAGCGCCTGAAAGTGTTTTTAATGTTGTATCATGCTGTCCATCAATGACAAATCCAAGAGTTTTCAAGAGCTGAGAAACTCTCTTGTGAGTTACTCTTGAGAGTAACACCCCTCTGGGGTCCTTGGTTAAAAGAGGCTTCTCTGCAGATAACTAGGTGATATTAATCTAGGTGATATCTTCTGCTCATTGATATCACCTTTGCTTTGTCAAGGTCAATGTTCACTGACTGTTTTACCTTCACAGAATGCACTTTGTGCTCTTTCCTGCATGGTATGTCTTATGCTCTTGGGACCTCACCTTTCTCAGGAGATGAAAGAAGAAAGAAAGTGTCCAAACAATCTCTAAACCCGTGGGAGAAGTTTTTTGGCAGCCTCATAGCAGCGCTGTTCTCCAACAATTCTATAGAACAGCCTGTGAGCAGGTGCACATCACTGTGTCTCTCACAGGAAGCAAAAAAAAAAAAAAAAAAAAAAAAATCCCAGTGACTTCAGAGGCAGCTGGCATTATCCAACTCATATCAAACCTGAATGCACCTTCTGGACAACAGACATTTTTGCCGTGTACATCCACCGTTTCCTAAGTCAAGTAGTGTAGTGAAGCATTTTATATGACCCTTTTCTGCCCAGATTGCTTTCTTTCTGGGTGAGTGCATGTTTCGTGTTCCAGGGATGTCTGTCAGCAGTTTTTAAGATCTTAGGGAAACTTTTTTTACTTCCAAATCCCATTCCTGCTTTAAGAAGTAAATAAATGAATAAGAAAAATAAAAACCTTATCTCTTAAGTGTGTCTAATGGATGACCATATCAGTTTCATCTGAGAAATATGGTACTTAATTGTGAAAATCAGGGCCTGCTTGATGCCCAAATTAAAAGACTTTTTAGAAGGAAGCTGTGTATTACACCTTTACAGATATTTATTGCTAAGCTGAGAACACAAAAAATACCAATTAACTGCAATCTACAGCAAGGGAGGTCAAGGGTTTACTGTAACACAGATGTGAAGTACAGTGTTCTCTAGCAGGATCTAAGGGTGAAATACCATATAATTCCTCTTCTTTAATTAGTTTTCTCATCTAATTTAATCCACAGCTTTAAGTTCTGAGATTCTCTTATCTTTATGCTTTCTTTGACAAGAAATCTCTGAGTTGCCACAGAATTTCCTAGGCAAGGCAGTGCTAGCAGCCACAGCCTCAAGAAAGGGCATGTCTGAAGGGCCATCAAGAGCCAACCTAATAATTACTAACGTTGAAGTTGAAAGTCAGAACTACCAGCACTGGCAGAAAAGAAGATGTTCTTGTAGTTGATGACTGTAGTCTTGGTTCGTGCCTGAGATGTTTTGGTTTTTTGGAATTTTTTTGTAAACAGGGAATTTTTTGTAAACATAAGAAGTGCTTTTGTAATTGTACTTATGTTTACATTTTTTTTCCTAGGAGGAACTTCTTCTTGATGTCCCTCTGGTCTTACCAATGTAATTGAAAAGGTTTGTCTTTGTTCCAGCAATCGAACTGCTCTGTGTAAAGTAGTATATATAAAAGGGAGACACATCCCAAAAATAAAAAAGTCATTTTCAGCCTTCTGAAGTCAGAGTCTGTGTCGTTGTAATGTACAACAGTGTCAGATGACCATGTTGCAATTGTCTTATCCCTGTTCTTGTCCTGCCTCCCTGTCTCAGCTGTGCCTAGATTACCCCCAGTGTCTGTAATGGAGTACAGGAGACTTCCAGAGTCCTTAGATCAGCAGAGCCTGAGCTCATGAGGAAGTTAGGTGCTTGGCTGTAGCCTTGCTGAGGTTTTAAAAGAGCTACCAGCTTTATGTGCAGAAATATTGCATTGCAGTAGTTTGCACTGACAATTGTTTCCTAATGACTTGAATACATATGCATGTGTTTTTATACACATATCTTTAGTAAATAATATATTTACAATCCTGCAAAATAAATGCTTTCTTGCAACAAGTATTCTGTCATCAGTTAACTCATAGGAATGGATTCTTCTCAACTAAACTAAGATCACAAAAATCAAATATCAGCCCAAAGACTTGCTCCCACTAAAATTAGTGGAACTAAAATCACCACTCAGTATTCTGTAAAAAGATTTTCATCACATATTACTTTAAAAACAAGATGAAAACCTTTTTTGGAAAATAGTGGTATAACAATATAAGATACTTCCTGAAATCACAAACATGCACATTTATTAAGGGCTAATAACTGTTCAAAACACATTTTTAAAATAGTTACCATTTGATTAATATGTGGCTAGTTAAGTGTTTTCCACTTTCCTTCAAATTAGAAAAAAATCAGGATGCATCTGGACTTCGGTAGAGCTGGCTCTTCCTGGTACATGTGCATGGTTAAAAAATAGCTTCTTCAGCTTCCTGACTGTGGCCATTCTTTTCAGCCCCCTCAGAGGGGATGCTCAGACAGAATCACCAGGACCAAAAGGAAGACAAGGTAACATGGGATACCTCCTCCTCCTCAGGTGACATTCCATGGGTAAAAGAGGTCTAAAGATTAAACAAAAATTCTGAAAATCCTGTTTAATTGTGATTTAGGATAATTCTTCAGTGTTTTTATTACATGTTTACAACTTTTGCCATCATTTTTCTTTTCATAGATATAAGGATTTGTTGGGAAAAGGGAAACATATTACTCTAGACAATCTGAATGTGTGAATGCAGTATTCTCTCAGGTTCTCTCTTGCAATAATTAAAGATTTTGAGAGTTTTGCAGAGATGTCAGTGAGTATTGAGTCAATGTTACCTTTTTTAAGCTGTGTGCAGATATCTGCTGCAGTGCCCAGTTCGTGGTTTTGCCTAGGAAACACACGGGAAATCTAACTGCAAGCAATAATTTGTGTGCTTCGAGTTATTTCTCCTTTTTTTTTTTTTTTTTTTTTTTTTTCCTGTTTGGTTGGTTAGTTCTTAATGTGAAAAATTCATGCACATTTTTATTATTTCAGGAATGAGGAAGATAGGAGTGATGGAATTAGAGGGGAAGAGATACATTATTTCCTTTCTTTTGCCCTCTTGACCTCAAAGTTACTGAGTGGTAAAAATGAAATAATATACCATATTTTGTCTCTAAGAGATCTCTTGGGGTTCTTGGAAAGAAAGGAGAAAAGGGTGACTTTGGATATCAGTAGCACTTAGTCATCTTTTATTGGTCAGGGTTTGGATTTACGGACAATAGTACGGCTATTGCATAAAACTGTCCCTGTGAGAAATGTCTTTAATAAACTCTCAAGCATAAGGCACAACTTTGTACCAAAAAGTTATTTGCACTTCTTTTTGTTTGAGTTTCTATCAGAAGAGATATAATAGGATATAAAATACCTTTCGCTCTTCTGAAAAAGAGAAAATTACTGATGAATAGCCAGTGGATAGTTTTGAAAATAGGGTATGTATTGAGTAGAAGAGGCCAGTATACAATAGGGGAAAAAAAAGACAAGATTGTTGTAGTAGTCTTTATCAGAAGGTGATTTTTTTAATACATGTGCAATGCTCTAAAATAACTACTTGGTACCTCAATCCAGACAAAACTTTCTTACCTTTTCTGTCCTTAGAGAGGTGCTGAAGGATACACAGAGCTATACGTGTTCCAAATATTGCACATCTAAAGCTATATGTGTTCCAAATATTTTTAGGCAAGTTTTAGGTATTTATAGCTTGCATTTAAGTATTGTTAGATATATAAAATTCCTTTTTTCATTTATTTGTGTCAGCTTCCACCATCCGGCCTAGTGCTCAGCAAGTCTTTCCTGGTGACTACAGTATTAAATTATTTTTTTAGTGTCCATACACAAGACATTGTGTATTTAGTGTCCATACACAAGACATATTTCAAGAACAGTACCACTACATCGTTTCAGGAGTACTATTTTTGAATTGTTTTTGCTGTGTGGATTGCTAGTTCCTTCTGTGTCTGCAGTGTTCAATGCTGAAATTAGGCTGAATAGACAGATCCTCTGGAATCTTCAATGACATCTGTAAATGCAAGGAAATATGTTACACATAGGAGGAAGATATTAAGAAAAAGTTAAACATTTTGATACAATGAATCCCTACATTTTACTGTCTGTTAGGTCACAAGAAAAGCCTTTACAAGACCAAGATTTGTTGTCATTTAGAAAAAAATCTGTTTGGAACAGCCTGGTTACAATGGCTTGCAATGAAAACAGGGATACAAAAGACCTCAGCAAAACATTTTTAATATTCAGAAGGGTAAAAAGCCCCAACACTAATGATTTGTGCGTGCTAACTGAACTTTTTTGTACACTTTGATTTTTAGGATCAAAAAGGACAGAAAAACCAGGAAGGCAGAGTCTTCCAGTAATAAATGTACTGAAAGCATGCTATGTTCTTCAATTAGAAGGTATTGGATGTGTAACCAGCTGAGTATTGAAGTCTGAATGCTTTTCATAATATTAATTTTTCAAAATTCTTGTAAGTACACAGTTTTAACCAGAAATACATATTGTTAAGAGACAAAAGCAATTTAAAAAAATAATAAAAATTCATTATTACCAATAAAATATCAGATTTATATTAATGCCAACTTCTTAGAAATAATGTAGAAAAAAGGAATAGTGTAAGGCTATACTTCTCCTGCACCAGTACTTTTCTCAAGCTGTGATAAATTCTGCAATTATACCTAATAAATTGCTGTAGTTATCTATAACAAGCTACTAACAGAGGCCTTGACCATTTTATTTCAGTCAGCTAAGAGAGAAAACAAGACAAAGGTCACAGATTGGGTCATGCAAAAACTATCAAGTATGAATTGATGCTATTATTCTAATAATTATCATAATTTTAGTTCCTAGGAATTCTAGTTATTCCATTGTTGAATTCCCTTCCTGGAAAGGTTTTCTGCCTTTGCTCCTTGGTCTCCTTTCTATTTGTGTCTCTTGTTCCAAGTGCTGTGACACAGGGGCTTTTGTAAGGATTTGTTTTCAAGAGCAGTTGGAGTTTTGTAGGTGTATATTTACATTCTTCCTGCTCATGCTCACATTTCCTACAACCTTCATGGCATTCTCAAATATTCTGTATAATTGTGGTTGAGTACTTAATTAAAAAACAGAGCAAATAAACTGATTTTCACAATCTGATGGAATAATTTAGCCAGCCAAAAGACTGAAATTTTCTTTCAGGCTGAATGTGAAGTATGAAACCCCAATCAATTCTCAAAACAATGAAAATTGCATAAATAGAACTGATCTGTGAAATTTGTGTACACTTGAGGCTTCAAACAATAAGGCTGCTTCACATCTATACTCTCTGTAGATGCAGAGCTATCACCACAGAAAAAGCAGGCTCGCTCTACTGAACACGGTGGTTTGGTGACACTGTGGGCAGAGATCTCTGACCCTAAGTAAAGAGTAAAGAAGAGTAAGAGTAAAGAAGAGTAAGAAATGCTTCATGTTCCCACAGTTTGCTGACTGATATACATTCCCCCATAGATGCAGAAAATCTGCCAGAGGCTTGTTCTTGTTGATATCACTGGACATTTAAATGTTCTGTGCACAGAAATTGCCTGGTAATATTTTCTCCAATATTTGTGCTTACACAGCAATTAGGGAGCAATTAGAAGTTTTGTTAAATAAACTGAACTGACAGCTCTTCACTGTTCTCAGGGGAAATCAGTGTGTGCTTCAGTAAACAAGTAGATAAATCACACTTTGGAAGCAGCCCACTTCTGCCACAGACAGTATTACTTGGAGAAAACACACCAGTCAACAGGATAGTTGTGGCAGATTAAAAGGAGGAGTACTTTCAGCTCTGTGAAACAAGATGTTTCAAGTCTTTTGTTATCTTATGATTCTGCAGTAAAGTAATTGCTGCATCTCATTTTCCTTTTCTCCAGTAAAAAATTGACTAGTCATTGTACAAATTTGGTATGAGTTTTTTACACGAATCTATGAATAATATTTTTTATTCCATATCCTTGTGTTTCAGGGGGAAAGTACTGTCATAATTCCTTGAGAAGCTTGCATTTTTATCAGAAGAACTTCTTGTCAGATTTTAATTGCATTTTTTCCAACTAACTAGAGTAAAGCTGGGGACAAGGGACTTTGCAGGGGCACATGGACTAAAAATATACAGAGACAGAACAACAATTACATAATCATTGATGCTCTTTAATGGATTTTTTTAATAGGTTCCTCCTTTGCATGTGCTGATTTTACACTTGTATTGATTTTCAGATGTTATGTCTCTCATTTGCAAAAGCTGTTACTACTCTGCCCCTGTGTAGGTATACTAAACAGAAGCAATGACCATCTCTGAATATCCTACTGTATGTGTTCCAATTAATCTTCCTTTTTTGCCTTTTAGGTAAAAAACTGCTGTACAAGAAATAAGCTGGTTTAAGAGCAGTGAGATGATCAGTGTTATTCCCCAGCAACTTCTTTGTCCCATTTTTTTTCTGCCTTCTTATATGTTTCTTTCTCCCTTTTCTTCACAAGCTTTTCCACGGCTGAATAGTAACTTCAGATGTTCTCTGCTATGACAGGGACTGACAAAGGCTGGCTGCTCCCTGATGAAGCATGTACTAATTTTATTTTAAGGACTGTATTTTTAAATGGACTTTGAACATATTGGATGAATAACTCAGTTAACAAAAGGGAGCTGAACTACTAGAAGAAAATTGGTGCTTTGATGTTATTCATCCAGGCTGTTCATCTCTTATAAGTGAAAATGGTCAGACCTGATGTACTTCTTTCTTATTTCTCATTTACCATTAATTCAGTGGAACTTAAGCATGTAGCAAATAAGAGAAGGAGAAAAGAAATCTGTTCATTTCCAGTAGAAAATAAAAATTTTATGTTGCTTCTGTCTACTGTTTGAATATCACATATGTAACATGCTACTGTTCATAGAACTATTCCCGGACCTGCTGGTCTGGAAGACAGTTGAAGGGACAGGGGATCTCCAGGATGCAGGGCAAGACCTAGACTCCAAATATTTTGCCATTACTGGAAACTATGTTTGTTCTTTTTCATTAAGGGAAATAAGGAATTAAACAGAACATTTTCTTCCTGTTGTGGTGGTCTGGAGGAGTTACTTGTGCAGTGTTCTGATGACTTCAATGATATGTTGCCCATACATTGTAAATTGCATGACTATGAACTTCAATATTTTATTCAATAAAGAAGACAGGAATACATACATACATCTGTATGTAAATACAAACCAAGTACTTCTGAATGCAAGTAACTAATTGTATACCTATAAATGGAGCTTTCAGAAATCACCATCTAAATACAATATTTGTGTATTTTTGAAAAGCATACCTGACTCATACTTTGAGCCTCTCGTTTTAACTAATGCAAAAGAGAATGATTACTGAAATTCTTGGTTGTCAGGAGCACTGTAAATTTTGCAATTATGTGATTCTAACAAACTCTTTAGAAGTGAGGGCCGTTGTGGGAATTCAACAATATATATCTTTAGTCTCAAATGTAAGAGGCTCACTTTAGAAATATTTATTTCCTCCTTGACTTTGAGCTTTGCAAGTTCAACACGGTATAATAGACAGATTTGGTTCATTTTCCTCTCATTAATTGTTACCATTGCTAAGAAGTCTGCAGCTCTTGCTTAGGTGGTATTTTCCCTGTACATCTCTGTACAGATAATATACTGTGAAATTCTTACAGCTGCAAGATAGGATTAAAGGTGAAGTTAATTACAACAGTCATGCTCAAAAATTCCTGTAAGTGCTAGAGGTCAGTCCTTGCAATAAAACATATGTTTTCTCAACCTAAATGGAATAAAGATTATATATATATACATATATATGTATATACACATATATGTGTGTAAGAATAAATACTTATATATGTAAATATGTAATTAAAATAACAGATAACAGGTAGTAAAACCTTCAGTTCTACTGTGGAATTTCAATATCCCCAAGTCATAGTAGACATTAAATAAAACATATAAAAATCTGTAATGCAAATAACCCTTGGCTTTAGTTGATTTCCCCCCATGATTAGTAAAATATCTGAGCAATTTAGTGAGATGAAGAGAATACAACTTGAAATTTTTTTCTTTTTCTTTTTTTTTTTTTAGAGGAGTTAATGATGGAACAGACAAGCCTGATTTTCTGTACGTATCTCAAAGTCTGTGTTACAAACACACACAAAATGCACCAGCTCACTAAGTACTCATCTGCTCATGTATGGGTTTTTGTTCTTATCCACAGCCATGTGAATTCATTACCTACAACTACAAAGATGGCTATAAGCATTCAATTGTGTTTTGATTTTGTAAAGCTGACTAATCACTTTCTTTCTTCCCTGATAATTAATGTCACGTTGGTTCTGTGTTCAACACTCCTGCAAATTTATGGTTTTAGCAGGCAGGTTGCTTGAAAAATTACGTTAGGGCTGAGAATGCAAAAGTATTTTTTTGCTTGCTTACTGTATTTTACTGAAGTTACTGTAGCATAATTTATTAGAAATGTTAAGTGTCTTGATATTCAGTGGTTCCAGTTACCAGGAGGTAAGTTTGGATTATTTTTCCTGGTCTATCTATCCTATTTACTTAGGAGAGTGACTGTGCCAAACAGTCTGAGTTTCTACAACAAGAAGCACACTTATAACTGTAAACTCTGAGAGAAACCTCTTAATGAAAATGTTTGGTGTGGAGAAGCCTCAGTCCTGCTTGTCCTTTTACTCCATTCTCCAATAAAACCAAAAGGAGTTCAGCAAGCATACATAGCAGTTGAAGACATTAATGACCTTAAGTCACTGAAAGACTTAAAATCTGTAGAACTATGGAAAATAAATTCAGTGTGTATTCCAACAATGATTTCAGCTTTTGTTTCAAAAACTCTTTAGATACAATGTTTTTCTATTAAACTTTTTTCCTGTTTCTTTTACTTTCTGGGATGGTTAGTACATCTTACTCCCATGTTTCTGATACTAATGGAACTATTTATTTGTTAATTTGACCTAGCAGAGATCTGATAAGCTGTGAATTACTTTGCCTATGTAATGGTAGGCTCCACTCAACCAAACATTCTGAGCTGTGTGTTTCCTTCACAGGGGTTAGACCCTTCATGGAGTCAGCTGTTTACTGATCTGCAGATCCAGCTTGGCTCATCCATTTTTGGGTGAGAGAAAATGAACTTAAAAACAACATTTAAGACTAGATGTAGCTTCTTCAAATCTTTTATATTTCACAAATTTCTATTTACAATAAAGGTCATGGGTCTTCTTAGAGGCTTGTATCCTTTTGTTTCAGTGATATTTTATTTAACCCTATTAGTGAGGTTATTACTAATCTAAGGCAAGAATGAAGGAGTCTGGGTTCCTCCTTTGTCATTTCCCTCTATTCTCTATGTTCCTGTGCCTATTATTTTTTATTATTCCTTTCTACTTTTCCCTGAGACATACAGCTTGCATTATCCTTCTCTGACCTTTCATAATTCTAATTGTCTTGCAGCTTCAGCACTGCAGATTGCCTTCCTTGTCCCTTCTCTGACCTTCTTTCCGGTTTAACTTCACTCCCACCAGTTCCACCACTGCTTCACACTGAACTGACAAATAATTTTATCACACCCATTATTTAGAACTTTCTCCTCTTTGTTTGTTCTGATTTCAATACTTCTCTCCTTTGTTTTGCTTCGTGCAGTTTTTTTTTTCCCCTAACTGTACTCAGTACTTGGTGTGTTCCACGCCCAAATATGCCTGATACTGGTTCCACACAGGAAATGATGATGGAACCCCTGTCCTATACTGAATTTGGCTGGAATGGTGATTCAGTAATCTCTTCCCTTCAAGAGTGCTAGATAAATGATCCTATTGTTACTGTAGTTATGCTGACTGCTGTAGCCTGTGATTTTTTAAAATTGCATTTTTCTTCATGATGCAGCAGATGATTTTCTTCAGCACAATTTCTGCTTTTAGATGTAATATAATGGCTGGAGTAATTACAAGATGAAATGTGTTTTACTACAGAAATATCACATTCATTATAAAACCTGAACAGTTCTCTTAGTAATAATAGCATCAAAGCAGTATCTGAGCCACACAGAAGTACCTGAATTAGTGTAGGCCCACAGTGTGCCACAGAGGAGCTTTAAAAGGGAATATTGTGTCCTGAAATTTGGTACAGCTGTACACCCTAATGCAGACTGTGGCAGGCTCACTCTGAGGTCAGTAGTGCAGGTCCTTCCTCTGCAGGCACATTCAGCAAGGGGGCTCAGGCTGCAGCAGGTATGCATTACCAGAGGTTCAGAGTGCAGGTGGATGTGGGCCTGCCAGAACTTGGACAATACCCAAGATCATTTCTATTCCTGTGTTGTCCTGTGTTTATGTGGTGCTGGAAAAGCAACTTCTTTTCTCTGCTGCAGCTTATGCCTCTGTAAATATGCTAGAATTTAGCACTATTTTTCAAATATCTTTGTGAATCCTTTTCACAAAAACAAACAATTTGTACTCTTCTGTATACATTTGGCAGATTTTTGTCTAGCTCCCCATTTTTCTTTGTGCTTCTATCAAGTGTGGGTTGTAGTTTATCATTGTCTTACACAGGTTTTATGTGTATTACTCTCTGTGTCTGAAATGCAAAAGAACAAAATAATTTGGGGGTGATTTTGTTTCCTGCAACTCTGTTACGACCACCTCATCTACTTCTCAGAGTTTCATAACAAGAATACACTACTCAAAGCACTAAAAAATATTTCTCACCAGAGATCCTCCAGTGAACAGGACACTGGATATGTGATGAGATTCGTTGCCATAAATGTTTTCAGATGTATAAGGTGCTAAAGTGGAAAAAGAGCTGTGATTTACAGCCATGGAGCAGCTTCTTCTGTTAAACCAGCTCTTATGGAGAGCTGTTAAGGAGATGAATGCAGTAAGAACTATTCCGGTAGTTACTATGAAGTTTCTTGTTTTGAGGGACTGCATAAAGAACAAATGGGTGTGGAAATTCTGCTTCATGGGAAAAACTGCAAAATGCCTCTACTTGTCTGTTCTGGTGCAGAGACATCTCATGTGTAGATGTGTCTGACCTACTTTTACCTATGAGCAAATGCGGATTCACTTTACAAAATGAGTTCTCAGAAATGAGTCACATTCTGCCACCTGATGTGCTTTCCTCTTGTGATCTTATTTCTTGTTCTCTGTCGACTATTTTAAAGAAAATGGGTGAAAGGCTGATAACTGGGCTTTTCCATTTTACTTTAGGAGCAGAGTTCAGGGAAGGGACACTGGGAAAAGGCATCCTGTGAGGCAGTGAAACTGGCACAATTCATACACT
The DNA here is from genome assembly GCF_009819655.1 of Sylvia atricapilla. Taxonomy (NCBI): domain Eukaryota; kingdom Metazoa; phylum Chordata; class Aves; order Passeriformes; family Sylviidae; genus Sylvia; species Sylvia atricapilla. The sequence goes on from NC_089140.1 coordinate 42,995,231, forward strand.
CACAAAAGAGAAACTGTGAGAGAGCATGAGCATAGCAAGTGTTTGGACCTGGAAGGCATGGACCGGCTGAGTAGCCTGGCTACTTATTTGGATGTTGTCACCCACGTTGCAAATCTCTCCTACCCATTGTTCAAAAAGTCCATTAGTGACATTGTTAAGGTAGATGTTCTTTATCACTGATTTCTTCAAAATCCTCAAGCCAACCAGCTGGCTCTCTTCTGAAGTTTGAGGTGAAATTAATAGTGCCCATAGTGCAGCTAATGAAAACACAAAACTTCTTTTGAGGTGTTTTCTGCTTTTTTCTTATATTTTAACTAATAAAGCTTAAAATTATTAGCTGTCACGTTGCTCTTAATAGGGCATTTTGTAGAATTACTATAGGTACACTCTACTTCTAAAATAAATTGCTGCGTGCTGTAGGTTCACTAAAGTATGGATTATTTTTTATTATTTTGCTGCTTAGTTTCTGAAAGGACTTTATACTCTTGTCACATGCTGTAAAAAAATATTAGAAAGGAATTCATAACTGTAGTGGTTCCTTTAATACTGCCAAGTGGCCCTACAGGGAAATGTGATCTGTCTATTATAAATGTCCTGGTAAATAATGTAATTTCATTTTAGATTAAAAAGACCAAATATAATAACATGTACTTGGCATTAAAGAACATGATGTGGAATGAGGGTGTATTTCTATGAAAAAATGTAAAATAGAATGTACAATAACTATAAATTTGGTGTCAAGTGTAAATTATTATTCTGATTCAGAATGACTGAAAGGATATATAAAAAACTAATTGTAAGAAGGACATGGATGATTTTTACATGAAGAAAATTGAGTTATTGATTTAGTTTATTTTAATGTTCACCAAAAATACTCTGTGATGTCGCAGAAATTGTAATAATACTGCTATATAGGAAGGATTTTGTGAATTCAAAGAATGCATTCTTCCTTTTTGCCCTATATTATAAAAACACCCTCTCTTTTAAAAATTTATTAGGTGCTGTTTCTCTAGCATGCAGTTGAAACTCATGGAGCAATGTCCAAGATTATTTTAAGCTATTAGGTTTTCTTTCTGTCATAATTAAATAATGTTGTCTGGGAAAAAGACTTCCATGTCACACATAGTCTGTGAAAAGATTATATTAAGTACAGTGTAACTTGTGTGAAAAACCCCAAAGGGGAACTGTGTTTCTCATTAAGACTGAATTATTTAGTCGCATCCTGGTGGTTTCTATTGCAGAGGATTTATTTGAAATGGAAACCTCTTCCTTTTCCTCATGTGTCATGTTCAGCTTAGAGGTTAAGAGATGAGAGACTGAAGCTTCTGGAAAATCTCTGTTCTTGTTCATATGCCTCAGGCCTCCTCATGAGAGCGAGTCCAGCAGGATCTGACTTGCCACTTCTTTCATGTTCACTGGATTTAACTTATTTCCTAAAGCACTTTTTGTCTTCATCGAAAAAGGTGTGACTTTATTCTAAAACCAATGAATTAAAAAAAAATAATAATAAAAAGGCGCTTTAAAATGCCACAATAAGATTGTGTAATTTGGAAAAGTTTGTGTATTCATGCATCCAGCACAATTCTAAAATTTGTTCACCTTGCGATATCACCACAAGTTGACAGTGATCACTGCTGCTGCTTCCTCTGTGTCACATCCTGGGCAGATAGGGAGTTTATTCTCTTTCTTTTTCTTGTAAAAATGTGAGGAATTTAATTTCAAGCTGCATCTGTTAGAACAGAGTCGGTGGTGTGAGGACAGACACAGGGCAGTGCAGAACTAGTTTTGCTGTTTCAGATCTTTCCATAAGGATAAACGGTTGTCTGGAGACAAAGTTCATAAGCAAGAATATAAGTGATCAAAAAAGCTGCCATCAAGTGATCTGGAAACCTCAAAGGAGTTCTGTCCCAGACAAGTGATATTCTGGTCATTACATTCCCTGTATATATGATAGTGAACTCAAAAATACTGCCTTTATTTATTCGGAAGAGTTGTTGGAGTAACTCCTGAAAGTTGTTTTGCCAGATACTGGGCGTCGTATATTGTGGATTCATCACACAGATAGAGAGGAAATTCAGCCATCATCATGGTTGTTTAAATACAGAGAATACAAATGAAATTGAGTTCAGAATTCATTCTAACACCTAATTTTCTTACTACTTAAAAATATAAACTGCCTGTCAAATGAGAGTGAGAAGTCTAGTGATTGTATCCTTTACAAAGTGTGTTAAATTGTGGATATAGACCATATAAAAAGACCGAATGAAAAGTCAGAATACCTTAGTAGGAAATAAATAAGTAAGGTATAAATATAATCCATTCATTGAAATTTAAGGTCCTTCATTTTTTTCATTCAAATTTTCCCATTGATAAGTGCAGAAACAGACAACTATAACATTTATATAAATAGTGTTTGTTATAAGTGTATAAAATCAATGCAATCACTTAATTTGCAGCTATTCTTGGATAAAAGGCAAAACTTTGCCAAAATCTTTTAAATCCCATAAAACTAATGAATTTTATTACTCTTTTCTGAACAGGAGAGGACAACTACACACCAGAAGAGCCCAAGAAAAAGCGCAATAGACTCCACTTTCAGAATAAAAGATCTGTGTAAGTCCATTAAATAATTATTCAGACATTAGGGGTTAATAGTGGATAAGATTTGCTTTCAGAGCACTGTCCTTCGTGGATATTTTCAACAAGTTTTTTGTATTATTTGCAAAGCAAAAGCATGGAACTGGACTATAAAAAACACATTAGATATTGACATCATACCATATCTGAAAAGTCTAAAATTATTGTGCATAAATAATGACACCCATTGTGTTATTTCTGTGTTTTAGATACACGTTTACAGTCACATGAGACTAGTGACTGTGCCCTTCTGAAAATTTCCAAGTGCTGAAACATTTTAATATTAAAATGCTACTTTGTTGTTGTTGTTATTGTTGTTGTTGTTACACTAAGGCATAAACACAAGGAAAAAAGAGAAGCCAAAACTGAGGAAAACACTCACTAGTGGCAGCCAGCTTTGTGATTTCTCCTGCCAAAGGCATTGGTTGATTGGTTGATTCTGAAACTGAATCCAAGTGCAAAGGGCTCACTTTCAATGCAGAGGTTCACTAGAGAACTGCCCACTAGGACACACACTGGAAAGTGCTGCAAAAGGACTGCAGAGTCAGAATTCTGATCAGCAAAAAAAAGATGAAGGCTTTATGAAACATGATGTTTTCAAGCAATTGTCTTTGGGGTTATTTCCCAGAAGCAGGAGTGTGTGAAAGTTCCTAATATTTCCCTGTTCCCATTACTACTATATAGAAGGATCTCACTTATGTAGGCAGGCACGTTGTCTTTTACAGCTCTTGTTAAGGCAGCTTTAGCATGAACGTGGAGAAGAATTTGAATTCTTGCATTAGAAAAAACTGTAATAATAATGAGCAAAACTAAAGATTTTGAAAGCCTACTCTTGGAGAAAAATAGCTAGAACAGCTGGTTGAGAGTTCTTGTAGTTACCCTGTTTTGAGTTTTCTCCAGCAGCAGTTCACATTACAAGGGATCATGGCTATTAATAGTACTATTATTGACTTGTAACAGTAAACTTTGGTTTTGCCCCTGCTTCAAGCTGTTCTTTTCATTCCTTTTCTCCTTCTCTATTTGAGAATGAATGATTCACATAAGCCTCCATCCATTTGCTGAGTGAATCCTCTCTAACAGGGACGAAAAGCTTGATGCTTTTTCACTCACCTGCTGAGAGCTAACCTTTTAAAGTACAAGGTTGTATTTTGGTTTCTATCAGCTCCATGCTGTTTCCAAGATTTATGTGAATAAAAACTGAAATGCAGAGTAGATGTCAGAATAGTCAATAGCTGCTTAGCTAAAAGGAATGGATATTCTTCAAGAAAAAGTCCTGCAAATCATTCTTAGCTTTTTCTTGAATTGCATTTCCTGAGAATTGGTTTGGAGTTTGCAATCAAATGTTAAAACATGCTTTGCAACTTTTATTCTGAATTCTTTCTAGCTTTCATGCCTTTCCCAATGTGTGAATTCCAAACACAGATACTATATTATAAGAAGAAAATTGCCAGCACCATCAAGAGATGAAATGTCTTTTCCTTGCAATTCTCTGCTATTTGTTGTCCCTTCACAATGCATCAGCAATGCTTGCTGGAATCAGGATCTGATGGTGGCTCTTTTAAAAACTTGAAGATGAGAAGTCATTTTCAGCAGCTCTCCATGGAAAAGGAGACCAGAAGGCAAAGATTTCAGGTCCTTCAGACAGAGAGCTAGAGTGTATCAAATTAATTCCAAATGGAGTACATCGATTCTCCAAGTTTCCATATCTTCATATCTTTAGCTTTTAAAGTTTTCTTTTCTCATGCAACATTTAGAGGAGAAAGGGGGTGATACAGTGCTCACAGTGATAAGAGATATTTTGTTCTCATCTGTGTCCATCACAGGCACTACAGGAGCACTCTTTAAATCTACAAGCCCATTTAAGCACATGAATTGGGAAGAGATTCCCTCAACAAAATATTTGGTATCTTGAAAGCAAAGAGGATGCAGAAGACGGGAAGAAATAACCAAAGAAATAAATTTCTCTCCTCATAAGCAGATGTTTGTGTTTGTTTTGTCAGATGTCTTGAAAAGGGAGAAGGAACGTGCTTAAAAGGCATACAGTGACCTGAAGACAGGCAGAAGCCATTCATGACTTTTCTCTGAAAGTACACTGCATTCCAGAGAGATCTCTGTTTCTCTTCAATGTTTCCAAGAGTTACAGAGACCAAGGTCACTGGAAAGATACTTTAAATATATTACAGCTTTTAAATAACAGTACCTGTTCCTCATGCCTCAGAGAAATAAAATCTCCATTGCTTTCAGAAACCTGAGAATATACTTGAGCTCTGATGTTAATATGTAGCCTCTGTACTGCAGAGGTGAGACTATTGAGAAGCTGAATCCTACCACAGTATTTGTCCATCTGGGTTCTTTACTGGTGTTAATTGATTTGCAAGGTGCCATGAAGTTTGCTTTTTACTTTTTGTTTTGTGATCGTTAATAAACTATATTGCAGAATTTCCATTTATCCTGATGGCTCTCCTATAACATGTATATCCTTCCTTATTAAAATCTTCTGCACAAAAATCGTCATAGGACAATATCTTTCAGATGAAAGAGAATTGTGAAGTAAAAATTAAATTTGGCGTATTTGTGAGATAGCATGTGTGTATCCCCTTTGCGATTTACAGCCTCACAATATGGAATTGTCCCCCACAGGTATAGGAATCTAGGAAATGTAAGCATAGAGTGCAAGGAAAAAATAGTTTTCTTTATACTCCAAGAAACCTTGTGAAGAGCTGGGCCATAACAGAGTTCTGAGACAGAAAAAACAGAAGAGATGTGTTGGGTGATACCACTGTAGTTTCCTTTGAGTTATAGAATTTCAAGTCATCATAAACTGGAACACATGCTGACTGCTCAAAGGTTGCACATTTTATGAAGGTTCAGATAATTATTTTAATAAATTAACAGCAAGAAATGAGCATGTGACATAACTTTTTAGAACCTATTGATTATAACACATTTGACAGAGAATATCAGCTTCTTTTTATAGATGAGTCAATTCTGATATCATAAAAATTACCAACCACTTTACATAACAAACGCTTTAATGTGGAATTTTGCTGTACCAAATATGACATGGAAGAACTGTAATACAAACAAAAAAATTATAACTATCAGAACTGCCAGTAAAAATAATTTAGATATGTCATATATACTGGGTTTCTTGCTGGTCTAAACTTCTCTTAAATATAAGCTACTGAACCTATTTTACAGAAGGAGACTAATATTAACTTTATAGAAGAGATTCATTTTCATATAATTACTGTAAAAGAAGAATTGCATCTGGATATTCATAAAAGACTGGCTACTGTTTCCTTTATTAAGCTCTAAGGTGAGTATGGGGGAATAAGGAAACTGAACATTGTCCATTCTACACTTCAAGAAGTCTTTTCTAAAGCGTTTGTTATTTGTTCATTCAAACGGGGGGGAAAAAAGGTAATACTCTTATTGGAATAGTTGTGTCCTTGGCCAGGCTGGGCAAGTAAAGAGGAAAAGGATTGAAATTGGGGATCTTCCCCTCTGCCATCACCCCAACTCTCCTGATTATGCTTATAATTGTATTCTCAGCATCCTTTCCTCTTCTCATTCCTTGCTCTTTCACAACCCAGTTAAACATTGAAATATACCCAGTTTACCAGTTCTTGTTCTTGGAAACCTCTTTTCTTTTCCAGCCAAAATATTTTTTAAAAAATATAATTTAGAGAAAGAAATGTACATCTATTTTAACCATTTCACAAAACCCCAAAACAAACAAAAAATCATCAAACTGCTTGGAGACATCTTAATTCTGTGACACAGCTGAAGTTGTTTGATCCCTCTGCCCCTTTGTGAAGTTTGCCTTTGATTCTTACTTCTCATGTCTTAGCGTGTCTAGCACAGAAGTACTTGAACTTTCTTGGTAATGACTGCACTACAAAATATAAGGAAGCTCTAAAATGACATGAATGCATTGTCATGGCTGCATGTATGTGATGTGTCATCCAGACAGCACAGGTTGTATCTGAGCTCATACCCTGCTTTTCCTCTCATTAGATTTGTCCCTAACCTCTGTACTGTGGTCGTCTCTCTAAATTCTGCAGGAACTTCAAAACTTTAGGATGTCTACCTTTCTGTCACATTTAGTTGAAATTGGCCAACAGTATTCACAATTCTACTGTGGCAAGAATAAACAGTAAAGACAGACACTGTAAAAATATCAACCTCATTTTCACTGGAAAGAAAGGTAAAAAGGAACAGTAGAAAAACAGGACCGGTACACTCCACCCTTCCTTCTCAAAATGGCCAGATTTTCATTGTACATATGAAAAACTTGGTTTTATAAAATTTCTTCTTAAAACTATCCCAGGTTATAAGATTGTGAAGGATTTTACAGGATGCCATATTTTTAAACTGATAATGAAACAAGGAATGAATTTCCAGCTTATCTTCTCTGACGAAACTGTCAAATAAAAGCTGTCACAAAATTTATTTCATAATTTATGCCATACATGATTAAACCTGTGGTTCTGGTTCCTGCGTCCTTTGTGCTTGCTGTGAAGATAACCACAGTACTCCTTGTGACTGTATCATTCCCTGTGGCTGGTTTGTACTGACTTACTCACTCTGGCTTTTTGATTCTTTTTTCCCTCTTTTGAGAAGATAATCACAGCATAATGTGATCAATTTCTCCAAGCAAAACAGAAAAACCAATAGGTGCTCCAGCCTGTCTTGTAGTATGATACACTGACAGGCATGGACTTCCAAAGCACATGTTACTTTTCTGTATGAGGAGTGAACTGGGCTTGTGTATGATGGAAAAGTGTCATTGAATGCCAGGGGCTTTTTCTTTCACTGAGCCTTTTTATGGCCTAGAACATAATGGCCTTTTCCTGCCTCAGTCTGAGATTAAAATTTTGGGTTGTGCTAGTTAATACAAAGCTATACATTTATGCATGCTACATTCTTATTGCAAGATGAGGATTTATGCATTTTAAAAGTCAAGTGTTTGGTCTCCTTTGGGAAGATCTTTTTCATTCTGCCCTGCATAGTTAACTCCGCTGGCATATAGAAACAGATTTTTTCCAAAATTTGCTTTGCATCCAGGAGAGTTTTCTGACTTTACATGTTATCTTTATTTCTGTTTTCACTTTTGCTACTCTTTTTTTCTTGATTTTTTTTTTCCTTTTCAGATGCTAAGGCACTCTTGCAATTTTTATTTGAGAAGTCATTCTTCTAAAACCATGCACAAGTGAGATATCAAAAAGAAGGATTTAAAAATGTTATTTGAAATAGATGCCTTTACTTACACACCCCAAAATTGCAAGTAGTAATAAAAATGGAAATGTCTAGCCTGGTTACTAATATACTCAGGGGATGAAGCAAAGAAGAATAAACTGCATTCTGGTGGCTGCTGCTGGCAGATGGTTATGGCTCAACTTTCATTCCCAGCCTTTTGCTAAGCATTCTGCCTTCTTCAGTTCAAGCACAGATTCCATCGGGATCATGTAAACTGTGCCAGAACCTGAATCTCACAGGCAGATGTGATATTTACATGGAACTGCCAAGGTAAATCTCATCTTGAAGAGATTAGTGGGAAGCCCAAGCCCCTATTTTTTAATGAAAGTTTTGACATTCTGAAAACAATAGAAGATTATTTTGTCCTTGCTGTCACCATTCCTGAATATTTACTGTTGATTCATGTATTTATTAATTCATTTCAGATTCAGTGGTGATTATTCTAATGAGATAAATAACAAAAAGGTGTTTTCTTCTTGCAATGTCACCTTTTCATACAGTGTGTGCAGGGGTGAAGTCAATTTCGTTTGCAGATTAGCCCATCTGACCCAGTTACCTTCAAAGATGTAATATTCTCCTTCTGAACATCTGTAACAGCAACATCAACCATTCTTGATTCGGGATTTGAGAGCAAGTTGTTTCTATTACTCAGCTTGCTTGCATAATTCTCAGGTCTTTGTCTCCCTGTGATTTTTAGACATACTCTTCTTGCCCTCGCTTTCCGTAAATCCTTGAGAGACCACTTTCTTTAGCAGTGCCTTTCTTTTCTGTGTATCTAAGAATATTAACTTCTTTCTCCTTAATTATGCTAGCAAGGTCTCTTGTGATATAGTCTCTTCCCAAGAGACTGTACTTGGTATCTCTTACCAAACACTTCTATGTAATACCAATGTAATATATTGTAATAATATTCTATTTCAGCTTCTTCTAGTCTCTGATTTACTTGTTCAAAACCCAGTTTTTAGATGATGATACAAAACCCATGTAGATGATGATTTAATGCATAATTATCTCCTTTGAAGCTGACACTTTGAAGAAATCAATGAGCTATGGAAATAATAAGGTGAGAAAACGGGCTTCATTTCAGTCATTATCCCTACACTGTATTCTAGAGGATGGCTGCCAAAGTGGTGTCAGCTGGAATAGAAGAGACTCTTGGAGGCTCCAACCAGCACAGCACAAACTCATTACAGTGCAGGATGGAAAACAGTGATTTTTAACACTTTGCTTTTCCCTCTCCTGGTTGGGGAAGAAAATCTGGACTGTTATCTTCACAGGTAAAAAATAGAACTTTTCCTTCTACTTTCAGATCTGTTGCCAGCTTTACTTTACTGGTAGTGCTAATGGTTTTCTGCCTCCCAGAATCCATGGAACCTTTGTGCCTTATGCCAGCTGGTCTAATTTTGACAAGAAGTAAATTATCTGAGCAGAGCTAAGTCTTTGCTTTTTCTGCAGTCAGGATATACTACCCCATGAGTGTTTAAAGTTGGAAGGGAAAGGGATTTGTGTGATGGCTGGATTTCTAAAATGTCAGAATAATCAGGCAATTCATAACAGTCTTGCTAACATCAAGCCATTTCTGTTTTCATGGAAACTGAATTCCCTTCAGGAAGTTATTTTAATAAAAATACAATATTCTCTCCCATTTTACAGAAACCTGTGTGCCCACAAATAAAATTTTATTATTTTTTCACAGCCCATTCATGTCAGAAAATTAATGCCGGAGTTATTGCAAAATCACAACTTTAATTTTCGGTGTGGCATTTTTGTATATAACAGTTTTGTTATCAGTAGCCCTTAATGGATTCTTTTTTGCTCTAAATATACTAAAGTATGATTTGAACATAGGCAAACATTGGTGTTCACAACAGCCCAAAACAATGAGTTTCATCACTTAATAACATGCTTTATGAAATAGAACCTTCTTTTGTATATGTTTATCTCGTCTTTTTTGTGATACTCTGTAGCTCTTGCATTAAATGCATGAGCAAACAGTTATTGCCTATTCAGTGCTTCCTGCCATTGCTTATTTACAGATCTGTTATCTCTTTCTTCAGGCTTCTGTTTTCCAGATGTTGACCCTGAGTCTGGTTAATGGTTCTTTATGTGAAAACACTTCTTTACCCACAATAGGCCTCTCTGTTCCTCCCACAGTTGTATTATATATGTTTTTATTATTAAGGGGAAGTGCTACACACATTATTCACAGTAAGAGGGCACCATGGATTCGTTCACTGGTGCATTATCCAATTCTTTCCCTTGTAATGTCTAACATTTGTTTTAACTTCTGGATCAATACCAACTACTGAGTTAATATTTTTATAGGACCGTCTGTTATAATTCCAACAATTTTTTTCCCTGATTAGAACTATGTATTCAGTACTTATTCAGAACTCTTCATTATAAACACAAAGTTAAAGGTAGGCTGCATTTATCATGTATACCATTTTTACCAGCAAATAATTTAATTTTACATGGGATTGTTCAGCCATCCACCATAATGAAATCCTTATGCAAAATTTTTGCTGCCACTTTTTTGTTCCTACTGCCCCAAGTAACTTACTATCTTCAGCCACTTTGGGCATATTGGTGTTCCTTTCTCTTTTCTCAGTCATTGATAAACATTATGCAAACAGAGGTCATTTATCTCTACTGATAGCTTTACTCCACTGTGAAAACTGATCTATTCGTGGTATCACATATTGTGTCTTAACTAGTATTAAATAATATTTAATTTAACAGCCGTTTTTAACAGTGTTAATCTGTGGGAATATTTTGTATTAGATGACAACATTAATTATTTTTGGAAGGCTTTCATTGGGGCATTTGTCCAAAGCCTTCTGGAGAAGCAAAAGGATCAGCCAGACATGTATTGTTCACATGGCTAGAAATTCTTGTAAAGATAAGCTTATGATAAAAGACTCCACCTTACATGTTAACTCCTCCTTGATAGAGCACATTTATTGATGTCTTTTCCAACTATGCTTTTTTTTTTATAATTCATAATGGTTTGCCTACTGTATGCATTAGACTGATCTCAAAACTCCCCAGGATTCTTCTAAAAGATCTCGTGTGAATTCTGCCAGTTTGAACCTTGTTAATACTAGAGTAGTGTTAAGCAAGAGGCTCCAAACCATAGTTAGCAGTTTGGCTGTTTCATTCCTGATGCCCTTTGAAATATACCTTCTTTTAGATAAGAATTTTCTGCTCATGGCAATTTACTGCTGATTGGATCCTCTCCTAACAACCTGGCAGATGTTTCAGGCAGAAGGATTCTGTGGCACATCACATACATGTGCAGAAAAGGGACAGGATTCTAGCACAGGAACCTCCCTGAATTCCTCCATGGTGAACACAGAGGCAAAGTACCCTATTTATCTGCCATGGGTTGTTTTGTTTGAAATCTTCTTTTACACCTTTCTCAATTATTGACCAAACAAAACTGTCAGGTTCTCATTCCTATATATTTGGAAAAGAGTTTATTATTTGTTTTTATGTCTTGCAGAATGTTTTCCTGAGAATATATTTTGCCTTTCTATATTGTATTTTCCATATGGTTTTCAAAGTTTATTTTTCTGTTTTCCATTTTAGTGTCACGAATTTTGAAAGATTTCCTTTACCTCATACTAGTCTTCAACATGCTACTGTGAATGTGTTAACTGAAAACATTATCTTTGCTTAAATGTCACACAGCAGTAGGATGTCATCATCATTATGGCAGTTAAATGGAGTCTTTCATGATTGTGCTCTTCACCTTTGCAGCCTCTGTAATTTCCTTTAGCACAGATGGAATTGCCTTTCTGGTAAGAAAATCCATGCCTTCTTTTGATGGGATTCTGCAGCTTCAGCCCCCCTTTAAACTTTTGCCAAGCTCTGCTCCAGGCCCAATCTGAGACTACAAAGCTTCTATTGACATGAACCCAGAGGAAACGTCACTGCAAATATCATGCCTTTTCACATCTGTTCTCCGCTCCCTTGTCTTTCCCTTAAATATTACACCAAAACTTGTCTAATTGTAACTGTTGGCAATGTGGTATAATTTTACTTTAAGACTATCTTTCCTGAAGGAGCTACAAATGATTCCCTTGTACTCACTGAATCTCAGTTCTGCCTCTGTACACAATGTCCTGTATCTTTGTGCAAAATTCCTAAGACAGTTTTGCACTTCAGACTTTGAGACTGGTTAGGCAGCTGCTTGAAATGTGTTTTTGAAATGTGGGTGAAACACCAAGCTCCTGAGTTCTAAAATTCTTTTGATCAAATACTGATGAAATTGCTAAGTCTTATCTGCAGTTTCTCTAGGTTTGGGAGGGAGAACAGGGACTGAACCAATATTGCTACTCTGAGAAATATAAAAATAAAGATGTCCTAAATTGTAAATCAGCACTTCCACTTAGCCAGAAGCCTTCCTTTTTACAGGGAACAAGTCAAAAAATCCATGCTACTAATATTAGTATTCTATAAGATGTAAGAGTTTTGATAAGTATTATTGAAGAAAATTTTGTTTTCTTTTCCCCCTTTTCCATGTCCACAATGCAGCAGTGCAGCATGGTTGTCTCTTCCTTACCCTGATCTAAAAGATGCTCCTAAACTTAAATAATCCAGCTCTGATTTTAAAAGTTTGGGACAACAGCCAACAACAGAGAAGCCCTCACTCTCTTCCTGGACTGTGATCCAGCAACACTTTTCCATGAGATCAGTCTCAGTGCAGTTTATTGTGGGTCTGTGGGTCAAAATGGTATTAAACATGAGAGAAAAATGCCTAGTTTTATTAATCATTTTGGATTGTAACTCTCTGCTTTTGGTTTGGTATACAGGCATACTATGTTCTTCCCACTGATATGGTGTTTGCCTTTGACTTTCACTCAGAAGCTACACCTCAAACATTTAAAATAATGAAAGAGATTATAATTGTAATAGCCAATGTCACCAAAATCAGATACAATGACTACAATGTAGGAGCCAGTCATTGTTGTCTTCTACACCTTGGCTTTCCACAGCCTGGTCTGCTTCTCAGAGTCCTGCAACAGTGATAAACACCCCAGAGATCATAAAAACCTTAACTACCAGAGATCAAGTGGACATAATACTGGCAATGTGGTGAGGATGCCAACAGGAACTTTTTTGAGTGAATGATGCAGAAGAAAGAGCTGTGTATTTCAGCCAGGGCCCACCACAAATATAATATTAAATACTGCAGTCCTGAAGTACAGAAAACTGGAAATTTATAAGGTTTTTTTGCAAGTCATGCTTTTAACATTATCCTGCTATTTCTTAGAGGGTTATCAATTCCTGTGTTCTCTGTCTACAGGACTCAGCTAAGGTCATAATTTGGATTGAATTGCTTGAATTGCTGGCTTAGCTGAGTCCTGTAGGGATTCATGGCTTCTCACCAGGTGAGTGTATTTCTGACTTTTGCTACATTTGTTTCTCTTTCAACCTAGATCTAGATATTTTTATCTAGATATTGTTAACAGACTGCAATCTCTTAAGCAATATAACATTACAGAGAGAGGAACTACTGAAACTGTAACTGTTGTGCTGCTTGGCAGTACTGATGTTGGCAGTACTCAAGGCTGGGCCAAAGTTCATTTCCCTACAAGTGGTCCCACTGAAGAGATTTCTCATAAAATTTGACATTATTATTTTTTCCTCCACAACATTACTATATATGGGCAAAAGCCTTACTCAGATATAGTTTACTGGTTATGATGGTTCATTGCTTACCCTGGTTTATGACTTTTTAATGATGATTAGAAATTATTTTGACATTCTGGAGATAAAATTATATTGCAAATTATTTTTAGTACTATACCTACCATTCAAGTGTCATATGTGTTTCATACTACTTAAAATGTCTTGTAAGTTTCATATGGTGTCAGTGGATTATAACACCTGAAAATAAAACCTGATCTGCTTCTTTCATCAAATTATTTTTCAGTGGGCAGAACCATTAACCAAGCAATGGCAGCCAAAGAGGTGATTCCCTCCACCAGGTGTATAAGGACCTGTTTGAAACTGAGCACCAAATGGATACAGCAGCAGAACAAGCTTGACTTACCACCCTTGCTGCTCTGCAATACAAGCGGACTGAGAAAACCTTCCTTATATCTGAATTCATACAACAAAGAGACAGCACTAGCTCCTCCATACAAAGCAAAGAAAAAACTTATTCAGCGTAACAGGGAGCAGCAATGATAAGATCTGCAAAGAAATGTCACACTGTTCTTGAACTCACTTCTTATTTTGTTACTTACAAGCTCATTCTACTACACTAAATTATCCAAGTAAGGCACTCACAAGGGAAAAGAAGGAAGTGTTTTTCCATTAAATTCTGAGACTTCTTAAACAAGCCATTATTTCAAGTGTTGTCTCTTCAAAGAACCCAGTTCACAAGGTAAGAACATTCCCTGCTTCTATCACATACTCTATAGGCTTCCATTTTTTTTTTTCCAGCTACACTCAAAAACACATGTCAAATTAGTGCTGTTTGTTGTCAGTGACTGAGTCCATCCATGCAGAGGGGATCAATCACCTGTTTTAGGGGGAAAAGTAGTACCTGGAACTGCAGGTACGGAATGTTAGTAAAGCTTAAGCCTGAAAAGGATTTGGAAATATGAAAAACTGGATCAGATAGTGAAAGAGTGGTAAGAACATTTACTGCACCTGTCTGACATTTAGAACTCCCACATGAGCATTCCATGATGAAAAAGTACTTCTTGCTGAAAGCCATGCTTTGGCTATTTTTGACATCCATACTGAATGATGGAGAACACCATCCCACTGATGCTGCTTTAGGTTCCCAGGACAGCAGATCTCAGCCTTAGACTCAAGTTTAAAGCAAGCTGGATGCAAGGCACAGTTGAGGATCAAGGACACAACTGTCAAAGGACAGCTGAGGATTGACACAACGCTAAGCTAATCTCAAATGACAATTAACAGCCCAATGGCTCTAGCAGCTGAGACTGTGGAATCACTGCAGTGGAACCACGGATGTAAAGAAACCCAAGTACCAAACAGGGAAGGTCAAGTGGACTTTATTACAGTTATTAGAATGTACAGAGACATCAGTGCACTGGTTCTTATTTACTTTCTCAGATTCAACACAGGAGCAGTTAGACACTAGCTCTTTGCTTTGTGCACAATGTGTCATGTGGGACATCCTCAAATAATTTTCTGAAAGGTTCTTGAAGAACAATGTAGTCAAAACCAAGCTAAGTGTCTTCATAGTTTCCCTGATATTTCAAGGAAATGCTATGGGTACCAAAAAGCTTTAATATAAGAAGTGATTAGGAAATGCCAACAGGGTGGGAGGATACAGGTAACTGATTTTATCATCACTTGTATAGTTTTTAAAGTCCATTCCATTCCATTAACTGGAAACAGTCCTTGAAAACTTCATTATAACACTATTTCTTTATTACAAATATTTACATACTATATATTAGTACAATTTTTATTTCCACACTTTAACAATCCCATCCCTTGAGGCAGTTACTATAAACCCTTGTGTGGTCTGGAAAGTCGCGATATCTGTGATAATATCATGATGCCCGACTGGCAGAGACTCTGGACCCTTCCGAGGGGTCTCATCAGTGGGCCCCAGCTTTTGCTTGTTCTGAATTTCCTGTATAAAAACAAAGTGAGAAATACTATTTACAGAAGGGTTTGCAAAGAGACACTGTTATCTGTATTAGGTTGTCAATGTAAGAAGACCACAAAACCTCTTCCACCAAAAAAACAATCAAGCAAAAATGCCCAACCATACAACCTCACACCCTTTGACAGTTTTCTCAGGATTACTCCTTGTTTCGTTTCTTTTCATTACACACAGCCTAAGTCTTAATCTGAACTGACATTATAGCTCTTTGATTAGGTAAAAAATGGGTTTTTTTTTCATATTTATTTCAATGACACTAAGATTTGATATTCCAATAGGGGAAAAAAAAGTTATAGGAAAGCATACATTTTGGCTTCCCAAAGCTTTTATCAAAACTGCTTCAATAGCATGAATGTAATTTAGAAGTTTGAGAAGAAACACTAAAAAACCCAGTGTATTGGGTAGACTCCTACTGACTTGTTTTAGTCACCTTTGAAGTAGCACTCAATTTGTTGAACTGAAACAAAACATTGTGCTATTTAACAACTCGCAACACTGCCAGTTCCCAAAGTCACTCTGAAGGATGTAACAAAAACTTCAGCATGCCAATACTGCTATTATCCTGGTACCAGTTCATCTCACATTGCCTTGCTCAAACGACTCTACTCAAAAGATATTCCAAACACTGATCAAAGCCAGAAGTGTTAGAAGTCTAAATTTCAATGTCCCAAAAGAAACATATGACTGTGGCTTCTGCATGTAAATAGTACTTGGTGGTCCAATTCTGTCAAAAACAAATTATGTTTTTCTTTTCAAGTAACTTCTTCCCAACTGCCCAAAAATGCAATGCTGACACCATCCACAAAAAGTATGAGTGAGTGAGTTATAATTAAAGACATCATGCAATGAATATAATCCATAAAGCCATCCAAAATCAAACAGAATAGGAGTCTATCAAACAAAGCAAAATACCTGAACCACCTCTGTGCCCTCAATTATCTTCCTGTAGTAGGAAACAGATGGACAATTAGAACTTCCAGCAACAACATATGATCTCTCAGGGTAGGCTAGATCCCAAAACCTAAACATGAAGAAACAGAATCAAGGTGAGATGTTCAATTTCATCAGCTTAAAACAGCTGCTTAAGAGTGGCCTTGCTCTTATGATGAAAATGAATGGGCACAAATGCTATCTGCTTTCTACACTTAGTGGAAGGGAGTGATGCAGAGAAATCTACACACATATCAAGCTCACACATGAGTTATTTTTTTGGTTTTGTTATGGAGCCCATGAAGAATTTTATAGAAGTATACACACTGTGTTTCAAAGTACACATTGTGTTCCAGAGAAGCACCAAGTTCTGCAGTCCTTTTGCTGAGAACAATTTCCTCAGCTCACTGATGTTTATTAATGAACACATATTCACTATTATTGTTTTGGCTTCTTAGAGATTACTCAGGCAACACTTGGTAAAATTTAGTACACCAGTAGGGGTGGAGGGGAGGTTGACAAACAAGAAAGTATCTTAGTTTGATTACCTTATTTTCATGTCTGAGCCCGCTGTCAGTAATATGGGATTACCAGAAGCTGGACTACAGTATATTCCATGGATGCTGTGAGGAGAAGGCTAGCAGGAAAAAAGGATATATAAAAATAACTTATCAGCAATAGCTGTCACCATGATTCAGAAAAGGAATGCATTCCTTGCCACATTCATCCACCCAGTTGTTCCAAATCTTTCTGGCAAATGCCAAGTCACTTTAATGGGCCACATCTTAATATATTAATGTACATTGCTCCCTTACACTTTACTGAGCAATGCAACAGAGTTAACCCTCTCTAATCCTCTTTTTTTTCTTTTTGAACCTTGGAAATTATAGCAATTGACATTCTCAATGACGAGACATTATTTTTATAAGAATCAGGCAGGCAAATCCTACCGAAAAGCACATGGATGCTTAAATTTTTAGGCTATGAAGGCATTACAGGACAGATACGTTATCTGAAAACAGAAACTACAACAGAAAACTATCTTAGATCATGGAGCTCCCAGTGTAAAAAAGGGCAGAATTGGAATGAACTCAACCTGCAGTCCTTGTAGACATACAAATCTAGGTTTAAGTAGATTCCAGATATGCATTTACAGCATTTATAGAAGCAGCTGTGTTAATTTTTGTCTATGCATTTGTGAATGATATTCCAGATTGCTCCTTTCCCAATTAAGTCCTTGAAGAAGAGCCATTTCATGCTTTTAACTAGCAATTAAGTGTAGTAGTGGTATTACATTGCAGAAAGAATGTGTAAAAGAGCAGATGCTTACAGAAGTATGCATAGCCACAGGAACAGTAAGTAAAAAATAAGTACAAGATGCCACACCATGAATTTTGGCTTTCTCATAATCTTTACAAGCTTGACCAGCTCACTGCTTTTCTAAGACCTTGAGTGGGTATAACAAGTGAGTGTTACAAGTACATTCCATAGACAGTGGAAGTTACCAGTGAAGATTCAGGTTACACTGCTGTTTTACAAAGGTGATTTAATTCTGACAAGTAAAACAGTTATGGTGCCAAAATGAATCCCAGGGCAAGTTCTGTACCAATGCACAGCATGGAGTCTAAGGTTGTTCTAACCCTGGCTATACAACAGAAACTGGAAAAGAAAGAGACCAGACCTGCAGTTCTGAAAGAGGTGGTGCACTGCTGGCCCACAGAGTGAAGCGTCGATCACCAGTTTCCATATCCCACATGGAGACTTCATTGTTGCCTTGAACAGCTACAGGAAAGATAAAGCCAGTGCAAAAAGTACAAAACAGGTTGGTTGGCTCTTGCTGTTTGCTCTACTGACATCACATAGAGGGTATGACATAGATACGCTCCGTTTGCTCTCTGCAGCATTTGTGTTAGTCTTGCTTTAGTACTTTAGTTTCACTGCTTGAAAGCAGCTTGACTATAATTAAAAGTGCCTGATTTAAAAGAGTTTAAAGGAAACCTGATTTAATTCCCAACCCTTTTTAAAATGTATAAAACTTTTAGTTTCCTCCCCAAAAATCTTCTCAGCCTTCTTTGAGAAGGATAGATGGCTTGTTCAGCATAGTCAAGTGAAGTTCCACACTCATGTGGACAGGTAAAGAATTCTCTTCAAGGTATGCTTATAAGCCTGCCAGCAACCTAGTTGGACTAGGCAAGGACTTTTTAATAATAATCCAAAATTATCAACTTTGTCATTCATTAGTCTTTCGCAGGAAAGAAACAAACTAAAAAGCACAGTGAAACTTGCTTTATTCATATGTTTTTTCAAGAAATTTGTTTTACCTCCCAGGGTGGTTAATAACTCAAAATAGGAAGTGAAGCCTAAGAAGTAAGCAAAATATGAAACTCAAATTACTCTCATTTTACATCAACTTGATAAATTTAATTATTGTAGGATTAGTTTATTGTCCATTTCAGAAAGTGTTCCTGACACAAACATATAAAAGTCTATGACAGTGCCGCATGCAGTGAGGATGAAGCAGCTGTAAGCATATCGGATGAGGAATCTTGGAGATTTCCAAAAGTTCTAACCCATGATACAGCTGGCTTAGATTAGAAGGGGGGATTGGAAATCAGTCTCTGCTATACAGAAGGTGGTGACAGATTTTCCATCAGCTTCAATGAATGTCATGAGTTTGAATTTAATATTTTGTAACATTTTGTCCTTAAAAAGGGATGGGGTAGACAACACACAGGGAGGGCCCCTCATGAGAGTTGCAATGCTCAGAAGATGAGAACTGTAAAGGCTATCATTTTGACAATGGCTAAACCCTACTTTTTTTCTTTTCAACTCCCCACCAGGGCTTAAAGCAGAAGCTGAAAGAAAAGCTGCTTTAATCACAACTTCTAGCAGTTGTGAGGTAAGTTTAAGACATCTTTTACCTGCAATTACCCAGGACTGATAGACAGGATGCATGAGCAGGCGTCTGATCCGGGCCTTGGAAGGATGAAAGTGGCTGGAGATGGGTAACTGAAACCTCATGTCCCAGCATGCCATGGTACCATTGCTCGTTCCTGGAGAGAAAAAGCTCCCCTTAGTCAGAAGGATAAATATATGAAGTTTTGTCCTTATCTTTGTGCTCTGTTCCTAGGGAGATGGCCTTCAGCCTCAAGGCCTTCAGCCTTAGCTGGCAGAATGCTTCCCCAAAATAGATGAGAAGATATTTCTCTCCTCTTGTTTGAGAAAAGCATATGCTAGCAAAATCAGGTCAAGCAAAAGCTTGAGCTGTAGTTACTGTAAGAGAAAACCTTAAGGAAGAGGAGGGCAGGAAAGAGAGAGAAACTAACAAGAAATACAGGCTTACCAATACACAGCCAGCACTGGTGTATGTCCACAGCAAATGAAGTTATGAGGCCTAACTTCAAATCGTGTTTCAGTGTCCAAGCATTGCTGCTGGATCGCAAATCCCATCCAACCAGAGATCCATTAACTGTTCCATAAGCCAGTACTGACTGGGCTCCTGAATTGAAGTGATGCATATCTACCACACAGCCATCATCCTTCAGATCTAATGACCTGGGTTTAAAGAATAAACTAATTTAGACACAGGTATGACTCCCTCCAAGTTTAAGACTCCTTCCCACAGCCTATGCTGAGCAGCTTTTTCCTCTTTGTGTCACTTCCCAAGGCACCTGCCAGAAACAGCTTTCTGATTTTAGTACAATGGATGCTTATGCTTTCTCCAATCTCTCTGCTGATGGGTCCTGCAAGGCTGTCAGCAGCCCTTTGCAAACAGAAACACAGCTCTGTGCCCTGGGTCAGGGCAATCCCAAGCACAAATACAGGCTGGGTTGAAAATACACTGAAAGCAGCCCTGAGCAGAAACACTTGGGGATGTTGGCTGATGAGAAGCTCAGCATGATGCAGCAATGGGTGCTCATAGCCAAAAAAGCCACCCACAACAGTAGAAACAAAACTGTGGGATTTGGGATGTGATTCTCCCTCTCTGCTCCACACTTTTGAGACCCCACCAGCAGTACTGTGAGTACTTTCTGAGGCCTGGACATACCTCGCACTTAAACTGAAAGATTAGGCTGCAGCTTCAGTGACAAATACTCAAACACTGCTCATATGGAGGTAAGAAAGAGCTAAACCAAGCTCAAAGACTCCCTTAAATAGTATCCCATTACCCATATCTCCACCACCTTATTATGAGCCTGGGAGGAAAATTGCAGGTCTGAGGCCACATCACATGCTGTAGATCTGTAAACATTTATCTAATGACCTCCAAAAGTACCTTCAAAACCACTTCATAAGTATTAAGATTGTAACAAAGGAACTAACCAATCCCAGTACATAAATAAAACAACTGAGAACTATTCAGAATGGCTGTTTCAAGCTCATAATGTGTTCAGTGACACAGGAAGTACAAATATCCTATAGCTAAGAATGGTCAGCTCTGCACAGTTCCCTTTCAACCCTTCTTTATGAAGAAGGATAAGAACATTACAGCCTTCCAGTACAGTCTGGGCTCACCCAGCAGGAAGCCTAGAGCAAATTTATGGATCTATCTGAAGAATACACTAACAGCTTGAGCTCTGTGTGTGGTGAGATTTAAATGCTTTAAGTACATACCTGCTTTGTATTGGATGAATTTTAGGAGATTTAGGGAGCTTTGAGGCTTCAATACCAAGAAGCTGGATGGCACCATTGTCTGAAGCTATAGCTAAGTAATGTGAGCCTTGGCAAAATGTAAGTGTCTTTACATGTCCTCCAATGCGAGAGTATGTCAAAATTGATCTAAACAGTACAGAGAGAAATACAGGGAGAGAAAGAAAGAGGTTGTTTTTTATGGCACTTGAAAAATTACTTCTCTTAAACACCTACTTAAAACCAATGGCTCTTGAGAGAGCTCTGAAAATAACATTTTCTAGCTGTTCCAAAATGAGAAAGAAGAAAAATCCAGTGTTGGCTTTAAACAACAACACCAGAATACATTTATATATGTACAAAAATGAAATCAAAAAGCCTGTAATTATTATGGCTAAAAAGCAGTCTCTTTGCATTTTTTCTTTTATTAACTAATTGAAATAGCAATCTAATATTATAGATGCAAGACAAAAGGAACACAAATATATCTTCTTACTGATATTTCCAGTACCCCCACAAGTGATTCATATTTTGCTCCCTGCTCTACTCTTCTTTTTTTTTTTCAGTCTAAAATTGAAGCCTCAAATACCAGAGGTTTTTAAGCTACCTGGTTGTAGTGGTTTTTCCTTCCATTTTTTGGCTGTTCCAGACCTTCACTGTGCCATCATTTGAGCAAGTAGCAAAAATGGAGTGTTCATCCGAGACCCGGATGCGATTCACCGCAGACTTGTGTTCATGAAGGTGAGCTACCAACAGCCCTTTGGGACGCCAGCCTACAGGGAAAGCAAAACCACAACCTAGTTAGGAACATGCAAATTCCCCTAGATCCATCCACTAACAGCTATATCAGGATACAGTCATTACAACTGCAAAGCACAGACAGCACTGAAAACAGTGTTAAGACATTTTAAATATTAAAGGCAAGAGCCTACTTGCTCAATTCTAAATTAGACACTAGGTCATAGATGTTCTGCACAGGAAACACATTTTCTTAACTAAGAATTCCCTCTTTTCCTCATCCTTTGCATTTTTTTCCATGAAAGGATGATATCTTGACTCAAATTATACACACACACACACATATATATAATTTTTTATCTAATAACCTCAGTGGCCTGTGATGTACCTGGAGGCGGGGGCTTGCTCTCCCACTCAGCATTCTCCATCATCTGTTTGGCAAGTCTCTCTGCATTACACTGCTCTCTCTTCTGCTGGATCAGCTGCTGCAGCTCAGTTTTGCAGGTGGTGATGCGCAGCTGGTGTGCAGATGGGGACATTGTGCTGCTCAGGGATTGCAGGGTCGGTTTCCTGGGCTGGACAACTGCCCCATCGGATGCCTGTAAGAAATCAGCTCCTTAAAAATATATGCCTTACATTCCAAACACAGATAGATCCCCCTCATAAGATTTCTGGGTCATACACAGTGAATAAAAATGGAAAAAAAAGTCTTTCTTATTGAATCAATTAGCAATGATTTAGCATTAAAAATTAATGCTTGCATGAAGACAATTAAAAATAGTGAAAATCGTTATTTATATAAAAGATTAGCATTCTCTTATTCTACCCTGTTTGCCTACTCTGTTCTGTAATCTGTCTAAAGAAAATGTAATGTGCTGTGCACATCTATTAATGTGATTATAGAGGCAGTTATTGCTCTCAAGACTAAGAGAAATAAAGGTTAGCTCTCAAATTTGTTTACACTGGGCTTTAAAAACCAAAGTGTGAAGTGTTTCCCTTATAGTTCAGGGTAGACACACTCATTTAAAGCTGGCAGAGGTTAATCTCCAACTAGAAGCCAAACAAAAAGAGTGTGCAGTGTCAAGAGATGCCTCCATGGCCTGCAGAGTTTGCAGCCTATCCTTCTCTAGCCAGTACTAAGTATTACAGCTACAGAATGTCTAAACTCTGCTGTGATTTCCAAGCCATGATATCTCTTTCTCACAACATGTATCAGGGCATGCAATTTGAGGAAAAGTCTTCCCTGCCAGAGAAGTTTACATTATAATTGTCTAATTCACAAAGTCCATTTCTTTGTGCAAAGCATCTATTTGTTAATGATGCTCTTCTGTTCAAGGGACTAAACTTACTTCAGTCATCTCTCAGTTCCTATTTTAAAAAATAGTAACTTGAAAGTCAGCAACTCTGCTGAAGAAGACACCAGCCAATAGCATGGCCAGTGTCACAAAAACCCCAAACAAAACAAGAACATCATATCCCTGTAGTCCCACTTTAAAGCAATTAAATCATTTCAGTTTAAGATGAAAACCTAGTATTTTTCAAATATACCTGTGGGGAGGATGACAAAGTGGCACAAATGCCAGCGGAGGACTCTGAACGAAGTGGTTTCCCAGCTTGGATGGCTTCAGGATCAGTAGCTTGCCCATGTCCTTTGGATATTGGCTGGGAGATGTTTGTTGGTTCCAGGGACCCAAACATGCTTTTCCATTCTTCATTTACATTTGAATCTTGCTTTACGTGCTTTCTAGCTATAAGTAGTTTGAAGGGAGGGAGGGAGGGAAGGAGGAGGTGGGAGGAGAAGAAAAAAACCCACACCCCCCAACATTACCATGTCATTCAGGCTAGTGATTACTTTAAGACTGCACAGAAATCTAATGTTTACATGCCAGATTGTTATTTATGTACAGAGAAAAGCCTACTGCTATGTTGTGGATTTCAGCTAACAGGCATTTATGAGGGAAACCAAAGCACCTGCCACGTGTTCACATTTTCTTGATCCTATAGCTGACTCATGTAATAAACCACTTCACTAGAGGGAAAGCTTACGTCTAGAAGGCTGCAGGATTAGACTCCACCATATGATAATTTTTTCTTATAGAATCATGGAAGGGTTTGGGTCATTTAGTCCTACCACCCTGCAATGAACAGGGACATCAGGAATAAATTTGTAACAGCACAGTAGGCAAATCATTGTTAGTGTCAAATACTAATCAGTTTTCCATCATAATTGCAATGTCAGCTGTAGATTCAAGTATGTTATATCTTTAAATAGGAAATTTATTTATTTTCAGCATTCCTTTTTAGAGTGACTTAGAAATGTAGACAGAAAAAGAAAAATGTGGGACAAATTAAATTTGGAAAAAGTCAGTGAAGAAAAATTAAAGGCATGAAGACTTCAAGGGTAACAGCTTTGGCTGAAGTAAAGTCAACACTTCAACTTCCTGTTCAAGTATAGACTTCATTTACACTAAGTTTTAAATCAGGTTGACTCATGATTCAAGGATGCAAAAAATGAAAAATCCTATACTTCTGTACTTTCCAATTATATGCAAAACACCCTAATTCTGGAAATAAGATGTTAATAGCTATAGGCTTTACAGACATTTCTGTATTTTTATATGTAAAAACACAGAACCTACCAGTGATGTAATACGGGAGGGAATTACAAGCTTGAGAGACTAAAGAGGAAGCTCAAGCTGTCTGCTAAAGAAGAATTTTGAGGCTACAGAGAACTGGAATAGTTAGCAGCAAGTGGGTTTCAATCTGAACAAGGAACGGTAAGAGGTTTTCTGAGCTGAAAGAGGAGCAGGTGAAAAAAAGTAAAATAGGAGTGGATGAGAAGCTGAGGAACCCTAGGGCCAAAAAGCATGTACTTGGGTGAGCAACAATTGACAACTCCTCAATGCCAGCCTGAGGAATTTTCAGTTTTCTTCAGGCTACCTCAAGAAAACACCCAGGATTTTCACAGTTAAAGAGTTTAGCACTTGTTGAGAGGAAACAGAGCAGATCTATAGCCTTCAACATTTACACTGTTGCCATGAATCACTAGAGTCCTGTTTGTCACAACCAGCTGAACAACTGCACATGCAGTCAAAATAATTTAAAATATTCACAGGGGAAAAAAATAATCCAAAATTTTCGATGATCAAAGAACATTTCGCCATCTCACATTTCAAACAGAAGCAGTAATTTTCCTATTGCAAACTCAGTGAGGATGATGGTAGTCATGTAGGCTGATTTACTGAGAACACCCTGAAAGGAAGGCTATACTTCAACTATATAGATCACAAAATATACTAACCACGTTTGTCATCAGAATCCTGCTTTGTTTTAACAAGATCCACTTGTCTCCCAGTTATTCCCAGAGCTGACAAGTCAATCACCCCTTTGTGACTGCTGTCATGCAGGTGGCTCTGATCCACAATATTGGCTTTAGCTTTATTAGATTTTAACATAAAGTCCTTCAGTGCTAACAGTTTGTCTTCTTCCTCCTCAGTCATCCCCTACAGAATAAAAGAAAAGGTAATATTACTCTCTTTTAACAATAACATGCATCAAGGCATGAAGATTTAAGAAGCAGTAAAATTAATGACTGCCTCAGAAGTGCAGAAGAGCACATCCCCAGAATTCAAAGCATTGGTCCATTGCTCATACAAAACATAAGGTAAGCCACTGCAGTGTAAGAATATCTTTCCTCCTGAGGAATGGGGCAAGGAAAAGTGAAAGGGCAGAACAGAATTTAATGCTGGATCACTGTCTGGTGCAATCTACTTAGCTGCCACCTAGACCATGCTTACAGCCCCCAAGCCATGGGGGGAAAAAACCCCACACAGCTACAGTCCTTTCTCTTCCCAGTTCTCACTACTTTGGGTGGGTGATTCTTTATGTTCCTGTCTTCACACATAAGCCTCAAGACCTTCCAGCTCCATTTGTTTTTGGCACACTTGTCTAGCACTTTGACAAATACATACTCCTTTATCCAGCACAATGCACTTAATCCAGCAATGCTCTGTAATGCTGCCACATCATGGATGCATTGGAAATTTAAGACCTACAGCCATTTTTTAAAGACTTAGGTGGTATTTGTGTGTCTCTGTATCTGGCAGATCTTTTAAAAATCTTTAAGTTCTGAACAACTTGTCCCACAAACATATACTGAAATCAATGAAGTTAACGGCTTGGAGGATCAGAACTGGGAGTCCTTCACAGCAGTAACTGCAAGGTCAGGGTTTGTGGAAGTGTACAGAGCCCAAGAGTCCCAAGTCTGACTTCTAAACTACAAATAAAATCCAATTACTTGTGAAAGAAGCTTCTTCAACAGCTGTGCAATGGCAGGATCCTCTGGGGGTGGGCACTCAGAGAGAACTCCAGTCCTCTTCTTTTGACGCAAGTGAAGGTGTCGGAAGAGGCTTGTGATATCCTTTGATCTTAAGACATAATCAAATATGGAACGGCTGACAGGCTCCTTAAGTACACTTAACAGGACTATTTCTTTGTCTACCTGCAATTCAAAACAACAGACCAGTCAACATGATGATATCCATGTAACTTGTGCATATTACCTAGATTCAACTTGTCTACTTTCTTGAAAATAAGATCTGTGTTGGTCATGTCAGCTTTTCTCCATTCTCTTTCCCTCTTTCCTATAAAGTGCTTCTCATAGCTTGCTGTCTATATGAAAAACAACTCTGAATGAGTCCAGAGTGGGGACTTAATATTACAATCCAACTTAATGTTACCCACTACTTCCTTGCTAAATATAGTGCTGCACAGCAAAGGAAAGATTTATATACTAAGATGAAGAAGAGATTTATATACTAATATGGCACAGGAAATGAACAGGACAAATTTATCAATCAATGCCTAAAGCACAATACAGAGAACATGTAAACAAGGAAAAATGTTATTATAGTGAAGTTTCCATCTGCAAGGTTTACAACAAAATGTTAAACACAGGATGCATTTCTCAATGTACATACTGCAATCATTTCTTATCTATTAAAACACCTGAGAGGTGCAGTCTACAGGTCCTGAAGCTGTATGCAAAAATGGCTATATGATCATACTACCAACAACATCATGCAGGTCATTCCTGGACATGCACTGATAGTAAATGACTTAATTCATCCATGCTGAGCATTGTGCCCAATCCTTGGCAAAGCACTGAAACACAGGAGTGATGCTGGTGAAATCACAAGCACGGTAATCACTACTTAACAGACTGGTCATTTAGATGAAAGCATAGAACATAAACCCACTTGTTTCACAGCCAGCTTTTCATGCCTTTTAGACTCCAATAAACTATCACAATATTGCAAGAGTTCGACTAAACCAGGCAGAAAAGGCTTGAATGAAAAACATACCTGTTGATTTCAGGCTTTGTAAAATGTTTTGCATTTTGTAACAAATTTGAAACAAGTCTTTAAAACATGGAAAGCAATGGCCATTCTGTAAATCTGCCAGCAGAGATCAAAAATCTATAATTGTCTGTAATCTTAATTGAAAAAAAAAAGTATATATAGTCCTTATAGCCAGGCTAAGACAAACTTAAGAATCATGGCCAGTCTAGACATATTCCCATTAATATTATTGGAAGTATTACCTGTATTATTGGTTGTGTGATAAAAGGATGGAGGTATGGCATTAGCTTGCAGTAGACATCAGCAATATTCAAATACTGTGCCACCACAGTGATAAATCCAACTGCCCCATAACATATCCAAAGATTAGGGTGACACAGGAATGGTGCTGAAAGAAGAATAGGCTGTTAAAATCTATCATTCATATAGGATAGAGGAGATCATCCTGCATATGGCAACCTGTGATGTAATTTCCTTATAATGGGACTACTCCCAAACCGAGCCTTCTCTCCTCCAGAGCACCAAGGTTAAAACATTCATACGGAGGAAATTATTTCATGGATTACACTGTGCTCATGCTGCTCCATTTCCTTGCTCTTGCCAAAAAGCATATTTTCCTTATTTGTTAATTTCAATCCCTAATTGTCAACTACAGATTTGCAATGGAGACTAATCTAAAAATAAATCTCAACCACATTCTAAGAATTAGAGTGAATCCTAAAACCGGTGATTTATTATTTTTTTAAGTAAACACTTGATTCCTTTCTGATTTTCCTCTCTTCCTTGAAGAGTCATTACTTACACTCTAAGATTATGAGAGTCAGAAGTCCCCCTAATTATGTGGGCTTTAAGAAGTTGTTGTCAGGGCACTGTATCTAGTCATGAGACATAATCACAGATCATGTGCCCCAAATTCTGAGTGCATTTGAAAAACTATAACATTAAGAAGAAGCAGACTACATCTCAAAAGATCATTTAGTATTTTTTTTTTCATAAATAGCTGTTAAATCTTGGGCACATCTAAATTAAATTGACAAGCCTGATCAGGAAGGAGACTAGCTCTGTAACCAAGGGTGTATTGAGTTAATGGGTTTTTATGGTGTTAGAATAAGAAAGGATCATGATTGTCTGAATTCTCTCACCTTCAAAAGCTAATGTGTAAGTGTTTGCAAGTTATGTGCCTGATGGACTGCCAGAAGTAACCAGGATTTTTTCTTTACAGCAGGTTGTCATGTAGACCAAGGAAAAATCTTAAGGCAGAAAGTTTTTGTGTGAGTGTTTTTTGCTGCTGGGCTATATAAAATCTGAGAAGATGCTTCCAGTTTGTTCCACCAAAACTATTATTTTAGAGTCCTGAGCACTAACATGGTTTAACAAACAGTAGATCCTCACCACAATTATTGTTTAGATTCTAAAACAGAACTACAGGTTTCTATTCTGGACAGCTAAGCTGACACTGTAGCCTTATGCAGTACCAGCTCCTTACTAGGAAAACAGGGTATCCTCCAATATTCCAACTTACCGATATCACAAGCAAACTCATAAATATGGGGCTTTTGCAAGAGCCCCAGCTGGCACATACAAGTAAGAGCATTGAGGGCTTTATAAATGACAAATTCTTCAGCATCACTGAGACCTTGCTGAAGCAGAGGTTTAAGTATTGATGAGCTTTGCCAGCCAACATAAGCAGCAACACCTGAAACATAAAAATATCACATAAAAATCCAAAACAAATTGATAAACACCAGAAAACGCTGTGTCTTCCTATCAGAATTAAGAGTAAACCTAAAATAACTTTATCACTTCTACTCTAATAAGGTAATGATTTGAATCAATATACTTGTTCATGTCTTAATGTTGGACTTTGCAACCCTTTCCTAAAAGGGAGGAAAAAGAGAGAAATAGCATAGGTAAGAGAAATCCCCTCAGTGCCAGTGCTACAGAAGGGTATCTGCTCACAGCCACACTTACTTTTTGAAGTAAAAAACCCCATAACTTTAGAACTTAATCTGAATTATTCTGTGGATGTTTTGAATGGATACTGGGAGAGGAGTTAAAATACATGTTACATGTCTTCACTTTTAATTGCCTCACATGTCTCTCCATATCTTTTTCAAGAAGTCAGGACACTCTGACCTGTGCTTTGGCTGCTCCATTGCTCCTTCTAAACAATTTCTTATAAGTTATCAATATCACCTCTTGGCAGTTTGCCAGCACAGCATTTTGTAGCTTCCAGTCACAATGGAATATGTAGCCATTATAATGGCCCCACTGAAAGTTTGATCATGATTGTTTTTCTTGCCATGCATCTGAAGCACCATTTTTGCTCCCAAGAACTACAGTTGGGAAAGTTTTCTTGACCCACAAATTCTGAGCACTGACTCTCAGCAGTGCTCATGTGGATTTCCAACAGATATGGAGCATTAGTTATACTTAAAAGCTGATGTCATATTGTAAGATTTTTTTAATTGTTTTGAAGTATTTTAAAGTGACAGGAATCTTCAGGTGAGGTTTTAAGGCACTAAAAAACCTTTTCCAGTTATAACTTTAGCATATACCAATGCCTAGTTTTCATCATATGAACAGATCTACTGAAGTGAATGGGACCATGTGCACATGTGAAGTGATGATCTACTACAGAGATTGCAGAAATCGTAGCAATCACTTGCCATAACTTAGCTTTTTAAGTTAGTGGCTGTAGCAGAGACTTAAAGAAAAAAAATTTAAATTCCAATTTTTTAATGTTAACCTACCCTAGACTTAAATGCCTCAGTCTCATTTGTATTGAAGATTTGGACTAAAAGAAGTAAACATTTATACCTACATTGCTTCGTCTTCATTCCCTAAAGAAACATTTCCACCCAATAATTCAGAAAACTCTTTTCTTATAAATTCTAGAAATCTTTATAACAAAAGACCTTTATATGACTTATTTTTTCATATCCTGGAAACTGTTAATTTATTTACATTATTTTCTTTCTACTCTGTTTGGCCAAAACCAAACACTTACCAACAATGCTGTCAAAGAAAGCCCCTCGAAGATGCCAGTCATTCTTGTCATTTAAGAAAGTGATCATGTGAGACAGAAGAACATCATTGGCTTTTTGACGTCCAAAAAAGACACACAGACGTGTTATTCCATTTTCCATCAGTGTTTGTTTCACAATATTCTCTGGGTCACTTAGCAAAGTCACAACTTTCTGCTGGACCATTTCATGCAAGGCTTGCAATTCTGCAAGGAACAGTAGGATGAACGTTTTGGCTGAGGAGAAACAGTGTGTGCATGTGTACCACCTGCTGCTAAAGGAGTCACAGTGACAGGTCATCCTGAACAGTGCCTCACTTGGTAAAATTGGCTATGCAACAGAACCTCAGCAGCTCCAACAAGGGCTCTCTCAAGTCTTACCAAAGACTTCAGGCTAAGCATGGGGTGGTGACAAAACCAAATTGTAGAGAAAGGAGAGACATTTTTACCCAGATCAATTTATTCTAAACTTGTTGCAACTTCCACTAAGACGATTCTGTTTATTTTATACATATAAGTGATTTGCAGATGTGAAGAAGCATCAGAATGAGTAAGCACAAGAAACGTTACCACAGGAAACAAAATGCTTTGAGGCAACTTTGGTTTGATATGTTTATTTGACTATGAATTTCAAAAGTTGTG
Source organism: Sylvia atricapilla (assembly GCF_009819655.1). NCBI lineage: Eukaryota > Metazoa > Chordata > Aves > Passeriformes > Sylviidae > Sylvia > Sylvia atricapilla. The sequence goes on from NC_089140.1 coordinate 43,026,114, forward strand.
AACTGACAACAGATCAAGAGTATGTTTTTAGTTAGGTAGATAAATTTACTTCATGAAGCATACAGAGTGGAATATAAGAACACTTGAAAAAGAGAGTGCTTCCAGTTTCATTAGCTTTCTGTAGTTAACCTAACAATACTGATGAAAAATTTGAAGATGACCTTGCCTATGGCTTCTACTTCATGACACAATTAAAAAAATCCTATTAAATGGAAATAAGAGACTGCTAATGCACTGCATACTATTGAAAACTACAAGGCAGGATCTCAAACAAGCAACACAAAAATTTCAGCTACTGCTGCACCAGTTTTGAGGAGTGATTATTATTTGCCTGCAGTGAAAAGTCGAGCTAATTTGCTTTCTATCATGACCCTGTCTATCAGTCACATGAAAAATCTGCCTCCTGGGTTCAAATTTCTCATGTTTAATTCCTAAAAGGGTGAAAAGAACAGAACTACTCAAGCTTCTTTCTTCCTTGTTACTTCCTTCATCACCAAGGTATCTCAAGGGATAGGGGATAGCATTTCTTAGAAACACAGCTCATATGAGTGAGAAGCTTCCTCTCTCACTTCTCAGCAATTCTGGGTACCTCATGCCTTACATGAAGGAACTTGAAGAGGATCTTTTATATTTGGTTTTAGTAGATTCATTGCTGTTTTATTTTAAAGTCCTGCAACTAGTTAAGAGATAATTGCCTTTTCCCCAAAACAGAATATGTGCAGGATGTTTACCACCTCTGATTAGTCACAGATTGATCTACTTAGCCCATAAGAGAAATTACTGTTTTTAACCACAAACCCTTCCCAGCTAGGAAGACTTGCCCAGCATTATTCCGGGAACTTACGCAACACTACAAGGCACTGCAAATGACACACAGTGTCACTTATTACCGTGTGCCTTTCTCAAGGGAAAGGAAAAGAAGATCCATCCTTAGGATTTTAACTCATTCTCTGTGCTAGTTATAACACAAAGTTACAGTAATGTTACTGCCAAATGGCATCCACACATTTAGTTTTGCCAGACAAGAATTGGGAGGCACAGGGACAGAAAAGGAAGAATGACTGAAAAATGCAGACTATGCTAGAATTTGACAGGTTTTCCAAAGCTCCTTCCCACTCCAACAGAAGCAGTATTTGGAACACAGGTGTATTTTTGCAGCTAACTTGTTTATGAGACAAGCGGGAAGTGAAGCTGGATATGCAACCAGGCAGCCAGCATCACAGCCAAATACCTTGAGGACCTCTGTAGAGGAGGAGCATGCTAATTTATACACTCTTGTGTCTCTCACAACATTCAGAGCAGAAGAGATGTCTGTCCCTGCATGAAGCTGTAACACCCACACTTTGATACTGGTCAAGCAAAACATTCTTCTCATTTAATAGGAAGGCTAAGCTCTGAGAGATGAGATAGATCAGTGCTACCTAGAAGCTTTGGCCCGTGATTTGCTATTATAAGCAGGCAAAAAGTGGCATTACCTGTGTCATAGTTATCACTAGGGTGAGATGCTTCATCCGTTTCTTCACTATTTGGTTCATTTTCCATATTCAGATTTTTCAGCTGTACTAACTCCAGAAATCTCAGAGCTGTTTCTGCCAATAATGCTATGTTTTCTGCAAAGGAAAAGATTTAGGTTAAGAATTGTTCTACTTTGCCAATTTACATCATTCTGATGATCCCCCTGAAGAAAGATTATAGCCACCAATAGCACCAGTCACAGTGAGCAAACAGGACTGAAACTACACAGGATGCTCTGGTCAACTCACTTCTGTTGACTCCCAGCAAAGCTACTAAGTACATCAAATCACACATTATTTTTGTCATGTAAACAAGTGGAAAAATCCTAATGATATTAGGCGCAACGAAGGCTAATTTAATTCTTCTAGAATTAGCCCTAAATGAGGCTTAATCTCAGTTTAGGGACTAAATAATTTGACAGAACACAAATGCCAAATAGCCTGAATTACCTAACATTGCCACATAGTAGACTGCAACAAAATAACACCAACCCACCACACGAGGACATGTATCCTAGAGAATAACAACTTGTTACCCTGGAATCCACTTTTAGAACATTTGTCAGTATCTACCCAGACGATTTGGCACAGTTCTGCACCATTTGGAAGCTGCTGAAGCAGCTCAGGCTGCATTATATGGGTCAGGCCACTACTGGCACAGCAACAGTAACATCAAGGCAGAAGTCCCACTTAAGCAGCCGTTCTGAGTGTCATCCAAAACAACAGTAACTTGCCAATGGAGCCTGACCACAATCCAGACAAAATCCTCTTAAGTTACCAGCCTGACCACTTCCAAAAGTGTACTATAGCAACAGAAGTTAACTCAGTTAGACTACCTTTAAATATATTGATGTATTTGAAATTTAAATTGATCACGGTGACCACAAGCAATTGGTTCTATTCATTAGGTGTACAAAGTCTTCAGCAAGTAGTTTTATCAATTTACTTAGTAAACAGAAGAAAAATACAACCTGAGACATTTTCTACTGAAAACTGCATTTATAACTAAAAAAATAAAACTCCAAAACTAAAACAACACACCTGAAAATGTACTAGTCATAGCAAATAAGGGTACATAGCAAATAACAAACATAGGCATTACTACAAAACTTCTTCCTGAACTGTGCAGAACTCACATATACGAATAACATCTAAAGAAAACATCTGTTACAGTATAAGCCAGTCTATTACAGAGCAAATAATCTAATTTCAGCCCCTGCATATCAAATTTCATTTTGTTGGAAAACAGCTCTGCAGCCCAGCAACACACTGATGCTTTAAGTTAGTTTTGTATTTATTCAGTTCTATCAGACCATTTTAGGGAAACAGGGCTAATGAAATGTGAGTACGGGTGTCATTACCTGCAGTCAATTCTGAGACTTCTGGTGAGTTTTATTGACAGAAACAGTTAAGAGAATACAGAAAAGCTCACGATTTGGACTTTTGACTGGATGTCCTCTTACCAGCATATGCAAGTCTGACGATGGTAGCTTCATCCTGGGCCAAGTGTGCAATGCCTGGCAGAATGTATTCTGGGTAAATGTTAATATCATTGCGTGGCACCTCTTTGACAAGAGCGAGAACTTTAGTTAGTGTCCTCACAGATTCTGCCCTCACCCTGGGCACAGAGTCATTGCTGAAATGTAACAGATAAGGAGTAATACGATCCAGAAGAATCTCTACACTTAATCTTGGTGCTAAATGAAGAATCAGCTCCAAAGCAGCAAGTTTTGAATCACAGTACTTGAGAGTCTGTAAACAGGAAGTTATCACAGACACTAGAATAACCAGCCCATTCTCTTTTGTCTCTCCCTCGGCCTTCTCTGTGCGATCGTGCCCACAGAGATTGTGAATGATGTTGTCCAGATCCTTACGTATGACCAATATACGCTCATCTGCCGACACAAACGTCTCCTTGGCAAACTGGGCCATGTAAGGCTGAAGGAAAGTGTAAAATATTTCAGGAAATGCATTGTTACGTTGCTGCTTCAAATAATCTTCAGCTGCTAAACGTTTATCTGGCTCTCGATGGATCATCTGAGTGACCTTGGGGAGTAGGAGGGAGTGGGAGAGAAAGATCAAAGGTTTAGACATTTGTAACACAAAAACATCAAAACTCAAACCCAAACAATAAGCAGTCACCAAAGTAGGTGAAATGAACTACAAACAGAACACATAGATAGTTCTAATTCTGTAGTCCATCCTTACCAGTTCTCTGATGCTGTGGTCTTCAATTTTTTTTAGGACTTGATCAGGGGAAAAGAGGCCATTTCTATAAGCCAAAAGCTGAGATAGATCAAACAAGGGTACACCTTCTGTGAAGAGCTCTGCTATTACACAGCCTGAGACAGAAAGAAAAAAAGAAGTCAAAGATGTCAGAAGATTATAAACAGACATTTGAACTTTGTTTTCTATATCCAGACAAGAACAAACCCTAAACAAGTCTTTGCTCAATTAAAAATAAGGCAAATGAGTTGCCAAATTAATTTGCAGAAAGGAGATAATATCTCAAGCTCCAAAACCTGGCTTTTATACTTGATCCCTGAAATATGCTCCAAGTAATTTACTCCAAGCATGTCAACAGCAGAGGAGTTTGCAATTACAAAACATGACGCAGTGACTCCAGCCACCTGCCAGTTGAAAAATCCATCACTAGAAAAGGAACCCACATCACTGTCATGTGGAAGAAGAGTGTGGTAAGTCAGCACGGATCGGGTAGTAGGTCAAAATTAAGCAGCCCTTTTACAGAAGGTAAAGAAATAAGTTCTGCTCCCATGTCAGATGCTGGGAGACAGCATATATTCACTCACACATGACTGCCAAAACCAGACACCCAGTGTTGTGTACATGACAAAGAAAGTTCTCTCTGTAAAGAACCTGCTCCTGCAGTTTGCTCCCAATAGTCTGCTTTATATGAGTGGAGTGTCCTGGAAGTTTGGCCATAAAGGCAACTTGTAAAATGAAGTAACCATTTCCCTGAAATTAATATTTTCAACCACTTTAAGGAGACAGAAAACCCAAAAAAACCCCCATAGGCTAAACTCATGACTTTCGAGACAAGGCCAAGACTCAAGGCAGTCTACCGCAGTCAAACTCCAACAAGTATTTGTGAGTGAGCACCTTGCTCCCACTTTGTGCCTGTGGGGAAAACAAAATGGGAAAGGGTTTCTAGAGCCAGTATTGCCAAATTACCCTGAAAGCAGTGTCAGTCCCCCCCAAACTGGACCACTGACTGGTTTCTCCTCTCAGGCCCCATGAGGCACATGCTTCTCTGCCAAGAGATGATGGACTGTGCCTTGAAGAACCACCCCTTTCCTGGAGCATAGTTGAGCCATAACAGAATACTTTGTGATTTCTCTCCTCAGATAATAGTGATACACTTAAATTATGTAGCTTAGTAAGTTATCTTTGTATTTTTCTGAGAATGAAAAAGGTTTGGGTCTTTATGCTTAAAATACCTAAGTTTTTAACATGGTCTTCTCCAAGCCCGCTGTAAAAAAAAAAACAGAAAAGTAATCAAAAAAACCCTGTTAAGCTGTTCTCCACTGCATTAGTCAGAAACAACACCTGATAGCTGCAAGTACCTGCAGAAAAGATATCCATTGCACGTTTTAACTCCCCTCTTGTTCGCTGATTGCTATTTGCCAAGTCTACCAAAGGAGTGGAAGGGTCTCGCATGTTTTCCAGCTCCGTGGCAAACATGCTGCCATCGACAAAGCGCTCGGGAGCGATGTAACACGTTCTCCTCCGGGATGTGTCAAAGAAATAATTGAAGTCAGCAGGATTGTCTTCAGGAAGGTAAGTTGGTTTAAAACTGGCAAAGTCAGTTAGAAGAACCCAGTTCCAGCTGGTGACCATGATGTTCTCTGTTTTAATATCACCATGGCGGACTCCAGATTTGTGCGCTTGGTCCACCGCAGTGAGGATCTGGAAAGCGATCCACCTTTTCTCAATGTTGTTCAGGAATGGCCTGGTACTAATTCGGTCATAAAGGTTGTCCCGTACGTACTGTCTGAAAAGCATGGCGGCCTTCTCGGACAGGGTGGCTTTCTGGAAGGGGAGGCAGTTCTGTGCCGAGTGTAACCTTATCTTCAGCTCCTCCAGCTCCTGCTTGTAGCTCGTCAGGGGTAAGGTGGGATCCTGAATGGCAAATACCTTCACGACCACCAGCCCCTCCCGGTGCTTGGCTCGGGCCACCTTGAAGAAGCGGGTGCTGCCCAGGCTCTTGTCGTACTCGAAGTCGTGGATGTCCGAGAAGTAGCTGTCCACCGAGAGGATCTGCGAGGGGGCGATGCCGGCCAGCTGGTTCCCCATGGCGACACCTCCTGCGGCCGAGGGCACCGCGCCGGGGCCGTCCCGCGTCTGCCTGCGGACAAACACAGCGCGGATCTCACGCAGCCCCGGGTCCGCCCCGCTGCCCGGGCCCGCGGGCCGCGCTCCCCGCCCCGAGCGGGCCCGGCCGCCGCCGCCGCCCAGGCCCGGCCCCAGGGGCGCGGGGCCCCCCGCAGCACTCACCGGCCCTGGCGGAGCCGGGACCCCCGGCCCCGGAGGCGGCGAGAGGGAGCGAGGCGGGACTCGGGGCGGCGGAACCGGCACCGCCGGGCGGGCGGGGAAGGGGCGGCGCCGTGAGCTCACATCCTGCGGCCGGCCCGCGGCGCCCGGGCTGTCCCCGGCCGTCCGCCGTGCTGCCTCCGCCGCGGCACCGGCCCGCCTCCTCTCGCCGCCTGGCCTCGTGGCTTCCTGAGGAACTTTTATTTTTCCCTCTGGCTCCGTTCTCTGGAAGGGTTTCTTTCTGCTCTGCAATGGGAAGAGGCTAGGGCGGTAGCGTATATGTGATGTGTTCAGGCCGGCGTTAAGTTGTTTTCTTCTATTTGTTTAGCCATGTTAAGGAAGAGCCGTGGGGGTGCAGCGTCTCCTGTGAGCCGGGTGCTGAGCCAGCTCGAGCAGTGCGGTCGGAAGGTGCCTGCAGGAGATGGGGATTCTGCTGGGACGGGCCTCAGGAGCATCACTCAGGACCTTCTCCCAGCAAACAGGAGAAGAACTGCCGTGCTTCCCTCTCCTGGTGCTTAGCACCGGGTGCCTGTAGGGTTCTTCAGGTGGCTTCACTTCTAGATCTTTTCTGACAATGCTTGGTGTATCTGAAATATGAGGGAAGAGGCATTTTGTGGCAAACAAAATTATTGCTTTTCTCACAGTTTGATCTGAAAGCGCTTGAGAACAAGGAGAAGCTCAGGGCAGTTTGTTCATTCTTCCCTTTGCCTTTTCCCTTTGCCATGTTCTTTCTTTGCTACCTGTGATGCATTACTAAAGATGTGGTATTTATTTCTCACAGACCAGTGCCTGTATACTCAAAACTTTCCTAAATATAAGATTGCCACCAGCCTTGTGTGAAGTCACTTAATCATGCAGTCTTCCAAGTGGTTGGAGTTGTCCTGGTGAGGGTTTCTTGCCAGCAGGACGTCAGTAATGGACACCTGGAGAGTTAGCCTGTCGCAGGGCAGAAGTCTTAGCCCCAGCCTAGGGTTAGGTTAGGACTAGGATCAAGGTGAAGAGAGTGAGAAGTAGGGAACCTTCTGGCATTAGACTGGTGCTTAGGCACAGTTCCTTCTAGGGTCATGACTGTCATGCCATTTCTTCCCTTTGGAATCCCATGATCTGGGCATAACTTCCATTCACAAGACCTTTATCTGGAGGGCAGGTAGGGTAAGCATCAAGTGCCAGGGGAGTTTGGAAGAGAAGACACATAACTCAGTTTTCTGCTCTGGTTTTCCTGCTCTTCACAGGTTTGCTTCATGCTGTAACACTGTAAAGATCACTGTTTAACTCCTGTCATAGTGGGTAGGGAAGGGAATGTGGAGTGGTGACTATTGTGCTTCCTTTTTGACTTTGAAACAGACAGTATGCTAATGGTACCCTGGTATGATCTTTCCTAATCACCTAAAACTTCATTCCCTTGTTTTAGGGCATAACATGAGTGGAGAAAGCTGTGTAAGGAGACAACTGAGTGGCTGCTAAAAGTCTGGCTAAATTGGATGTTGGATGTCTTGTAAGTCACTAAAAGGATAATCAAAAAATCTCCATGGACTTCTCTGCAGAACAGTTACATAGGTGTTTCTCTCTCTAATGGAAAAAGTAAATATATTTAAAGTGGAAAGGGTTTTTTTCAGTTGTATCTGTCAGCCCCTGCAGCTTACCTGTGCTCTCCAGCCTTTGATCATAGGAGGTGGGTTCCCTTTCCAAAAGAAGACAGGGCTTTTTCATAGTCAGGGCTCTTTGTAGCTGCCACAGGCAGATTTTGCTCAGAGCTGGGCTGTCAGCTGCTGTCTCTGAGCTAAGACATGTTTATTGCCTGTGCCCAAGGTTGTGATGGGCTAGAGTCACACTTCAAGCCAGTTTTTCAGCCATCCGTGTCAGGGTGACAGCCTCCACAGTACTGCCAGGTGTACAGTGTGTGTGGGCACAGGTGCTGAGAGAGATACAACAGGTCTTCATTTATTTGGCTCTTTATTTGAAGTTTAGCTAAATTGGCCACAACAAATGGAGGAGGTGCATTTATGGCTTCAGAGCAATAAAATGGAAAAAAAGAGTGAATTGTGTATATGCTCTTCTCTTTCAACTTCTCTTCATCCTACATCATACACTGTTTAGGTGCTCTTCCAATCAAAAACAAATAGGAAGGAAAACTTATCATTTCACTGTGGCATCTTTGGTCAGCATTTATTCAGAAGTATACAAGAAGTAAAAATACACACTTAGTTTTAGCTGTTGATCATGCTGAAGTTAACAAATTATATAAGCTGCCAAATACATTGTCATCTTTTTTCTTGTCTCCCAAATCTGTTTCCCTTCTAAAGCAAACATCCTATGCAAATGCAGTGCCTTTCATAATTTCCTGAAAATGTCAGAACTCTGATGCTACTGCAGAGCTCAGCTTAGAAACAGAAAAGCAAAGAGCATTGCCATATCAGAAATCTCCTTTAAATCATGGATGAGGACTGGAAATTGTGTGGAAACTGCCTGGGCTCAGTGGTGCATCCTATGGATCTCGAATGCTCTTGCCCCAGTTCAAAGAATTTATCCCTATCTACTCATTCCAGGCCTTGTGGAAATATTTATGTTGTGTGAAACCAAACCTGCTTTGAAAGAAGAAAGGAGATATAATGAATCTTCCATCTAAACCATCTTGAAATAAGAACAAAGCTTCTGAAATGCTCAAATTTGTATGTTTCTTATGATTCCCTATGCCAGCATTTTGGGTAATTTTTTGCTTTCGAAATGGTTCATTAATATGTCAGTTGACTTTCTAGGAATGGTGCTTTTTTAATTACTAATTTGCCAAGGGAATCAAGATCTGTGCATATCACCCCTGATTAGTGTGTTTGTACATTTTAAAACATTCTGCAGCACCATTCTGTGCTATCACATCTTGTGACAGTCTGTCCTGCTGATTTAGCAAGACTTCACTGCATGCAATATGGCATTGATCCCAGGGACTTAAATGGGTGAGAGAAATGATTTATAGAATACTTTCTTTAAAAGTACCTGAGGTAGGAGAACTGCCTCAAGTTTAGTCTCCAGACTGATGTATTGACAGATTTGTTCTGTAGTCATGTGCTAATTGTTTTGTAATGAGAATCACTTGCTCCTGGATCCTTCTATCAAACCAGCATGTACAAAATTAATTTCATAAAACTCAGCAAGAGACCATATGGAAGGGGAAAATGGTATTTATTTTAAACAAAGTTGATTTCAGTCACTAACACATTGTGTTGTAGATGTCAGTCCCTTGCACTCCCACACCATGTACTCAGAAGCATCCAGTCATGTGTGATACTTTCGTACACAATCTTCCATTAATGTTTCATTCAAACCAAGTTCAGTATTTCTGCCACACAGCAAGTTAAATTGCACTAGCACACATGCCCACCATTAGGTTATACTGGAGCAGTTTTCTTCTGTGTCTGCAGCTACTCTTGACTTTGGGAATTAAAAATCAAAAGATGGAAATTGTAGAGGCGAGTTCCATTACATAAAAACCTAAGCCTTAAACATACCTGCAAGCTGTGGATAGTTCTTGTAACCACCTCCTTGTAGGGGGAGTGGAGCAGGAAGAATGCTTTGCTTTTTTTTCTTTTACAGGACTGTGGAGATTCACTGAGGAAAATGTTGCTCTGTTTTTAGCTTCAAATGAAATTTGGGTAATTCTTTAATCTCATGAACTAAACTGTGTATATTTCTCCTTTCCTACGTTTGATTCCTCTGCCTGAGACTCAGAAATGGCTCTTCTGTATTAGCTACAAGTTAGCTAATTGTCATCTTTTATTGGACTAAGTCAGCTGCAGTGCCAAACACCTCATGCTTCTTATTGTCATATATCTTAGTTCAGTTAACCTAAGCTCCAATGCCAAACACCTTGTATATTTAATTAAATTATTTTATTTTAATTTTAAAATTATTTTATTTTACTTTTGTTTTGTGCATCTTTATTTGATAATTAATTTAATCTAATTTTGTAAAGTGACTATTTAGTCTTCCTTTGAAATCCAGGGTACAAATCCCAAACTGTGCTCTTAGACACAGATTTAGCATGTTCTTCAGTAAAGGTACCAGCCCTGTGCTAAATGAGCTGCTCTGTGCCAGATTCAGACTTGGTCTTAGCTGTGACCCCACAGAAATGCCAAGTGTTTCCAAGGAAGCAGGTCCCTGCTGGAAGCTGAGAGGTTTGTGTGTTTCAGCTGTTTATTTTGTGTGCTGATGAGAATTTGGGAGGGTCTAACAGAGTGGTCAGCACATTTTGGAAACATGTTTTAGATAGGCAGGTTTTGTGGAAATCAGTTGCCTTCCCTAAACAATTATAACTCATCATTTCCAGGGCTTTGGTTTCCCATGCCCCACTTGTTCCTGTCTCAGTAAGAAATAATTTTACCAAGACATAGAGGAGACTGTTCAAAGCATCTGCTGACAAAAGGCTGAGTATCATGTTGCAAATGCATGTCCTCATTTGCTGGAATTGTACAGGGAAAAGAGAGCATAGAACTGGGGTTGAATATTAAATTTCCCAACAAAAAACAGCTAGCATGTGCTAGTTGCAGTGAAATCTGGATGAAATTAGAAGCGATTCCTCCCTTGCAAGAGAGATGATGATGTGAGACTGAGCTCTTTGGGAACAGGTGCACTTAGGAGAAAGCTTGCTGAGAAAAGTCAGGTGTTAAGGTTTCTCTGGCACACAACTGACAGGAGTATTGGAATGGCAGCATCTGGGGAGGTGATGCAGGGTTGGGAATACCTGGCTGGTCAGTGGTGTTAGTTCTGGGAATGTCAGGTGAGAGGACAGTGAAATAGTTATGGTCAGCCCCATAACTGAGTATTATTGCCCTCCAGGACCATATGTGAGAGCAACCACAGTGATACTGGGTTTGTCCATGGGAGAAAGGACTGAGAACAGAATTGCTGCTTTTCATGATCTCCTCATGTGGACATACAGCATTAAAAACGGTTGCACCTTATTCTTTCAGTGGCAACTTTCTGGCAGAGAGAGAAGTGATGTTTATACTGCGATATCAAACAGTGCCCTTTCTTCTCCACTCTTACCCTTCCCACTGAAACTGTAAAATAGCAGGGAAATTCACTGCTAGATTGCAGTCTTGCTGCAGTCAGATTGTTCAGCTCCAAATCCTGGTCTGAATACAACTAATGTTGTCAAAGATTTTTTCAAATTTGAGACAAAAATGATGGACTAAGGCCCATCTTTACTGAAGGATCTATTATCAGATGCCAGGCTTAGTGAGATCAGAACATAATTATGTACTTCAGTGCAATATTCAGTTGTTAGTCATTCTTCCCTAATGGTGAAATGCGTGACAGTTTCGGGTTTTGATTGACACCTCCATTACCTGCTCTCAGTGAACAAATTATTGGCTTTTTTTTTTCTTTTTTTTTTTTTTAATTTTTTAAATAGATATTTGCCATCTTCACCTTGCACACAATCTTGTTACCCAGCCTGTTCTAATGTGTGCTGCAACTAATAAATGAGCAGCTGCCATGGCTACTGTAGCCATACAAAGAAAAGCTCTTCAGTTTTTAAGAAGTGGCTGGGGGCAGGTAATTAACCACGGCTTCACTCCTTGCACGCAAAGTGCCTGGAAAGCCACACACAGGCTTCCACACAGGAAATCCACGACTTCCCTGTGGATTTTCCTTTTATCAGCACTTACTTGAAGGATTGCAGTGTTGCTGCCAGTTCTGGCTACTGTGAGAGAGTAAGAAAAAGCAAGGCAAATCCAGTTATAATTAAGCTGGTGATAACAAAGGGGTCTTAAAAATATAATAGCAGATTAATCTTTGGAGAACTTCCTTCTCCTGCTTCCTTTTCAGGCTTTACTCCTTCGTGCTGTTGTCTGTTCACTGGTTCAAGAAATGCATCTCTAATGCATCTAGGAGTAAGAGGGTGTTCGCCAAATGATCTTGGCTTTTTCATATCAATGCATTGTCATTTTATGCATCTTAATCCACTGGTCCTCCATTTCTGAAGAATCCCTGATATTATAGAGCTATTTAAACTCATTTTTTAGCATGCAGTGTAAATCACATTCTGCTGTGTAGCAGATTGTTATTTGTCTGTCAGCCTACAGTAAGAGGCCTGATTTCTGCCCACTGACTTCACTGCAAAGTTCTCTGTTGCCTATAATTAGGGTAAAATTTGGTCTGAGAGTGTTAAATTACATCTTCTCCAGCTTAGAAGAGCATACCCTGACTTTCAGCCATATCAATCTGTTTGCAAGCAACAGTGAAATTGTTTTTGGGTCTTGCTGAGCCATGACAACATGACAGTCTCTTAGAACTATAGATTGGATTTCAGGACAGAAATTGCTACTACCAGCTAGTTTCAATTCTTGTAGAGGGAGGCAAAAATTCATCCAGGAACTTGCTGCAAAGCTATACATCCTGGATGAGCTGAAGGCCAAGAACTGCAGCCTCTTTTACTCAAAAACAAAAAACTCTTACCAGGAAAGCTACTGCTATTGGTTTATTGGAGTATATTTTATTTCTCTCTATTTCTCTCTTTCTCTCTTCTCATTCAGAGCTTATTCACTTGTCTCAGAAATTCAAATCATTAGTAGTTGCTCTTTAAAGGTCAGCAATAACTTTAAGTCACTGTAAAATTAATATGAAGCTGAAGTCGCAATTTCACTCATATTCTTACTGTTCAAGTAGTATATTTTAAAGTGGGGCTTTGGGCCAAGCATTGATATAAATCAAAATAAATACTTGGCTGACTTGCTTGGGTATCTTTCTTTGGCAATCTGTTTCTAGCTCACAGTTTGGCCTTCTTTGTAGCTGAGATACCTGGTTCTTTTTCTGCCAGCTTTTTTTTAGTGGGTTTGGTTTTTTTCTGTTGTTTTTGGCTTCTGTTTTTGCATCTTCTGTCTAAAGCAAAAAATTATCTTGGTTTAGCAGTCTAACTTGCACTTTGTGATTTCTCTACACTCCAGTCAAGAGTTTTGCCACTGCAATCCACATGTTTAAAAAAATATTGCTTATTGCCTAACTTGTGTAATTCTCTATAATTAATTTCTTTCCGAGACAAAGAATTATGGTGATAACTGCTGGCATTGACTCACACTGCTCTTTGTGCCCAGCCTGCCTATCTGTTGACTTCAGTCAGGCTGCTAATGTAAGGTTTGCAAGCCTCTGCAAGAAAATAAGCTTCTTATAGATGCTCTTCTTTTAAAAATCCTCATAGGTTTCAGTCCATCTTCGTCCTTTCCCCAACCCATCCTGATTCCCTAACTGTGTTTTCTGTGGCCTCACTCCTAAGGCATAATGCCTGCCTGGGGAGGAGAGAAATAGTGATGACAGCCAGCTGCCTCAGCCGGCTGGGGAGTGGAGTGCTGGGGAAGCACTTGTCTTTTGTCCTTGTGCTCCACCACCCTCTTCTGCACCAGTCCAGAGTGTGGGGGCCAGCTCAATAACTGGTGAGGAATTGCAGCTGACTTGGAGTGACTGGATTCTTTTTGAGAGATTAAGTTCTAGCTGTCCTCTGGGCTTCTGCAGCGTTTGAAAAGGATGAGTGGGATGTTTTGTTGCCCTATTGTTTTCAACTGATTTAAGCATCTTTTAAACTTGGGGACACTTGGGGATAGCAGGTGGAGTGAAATAGTTGTCTTAGCATCTTTTGAAAATACTTTGAACAGCACCAGACTGCAACTTAGAGGGAAAATATTTCCCATATTTCCCATTTTGGAGTGATTGTGTTTGCAGCCCTGGGTCATTTAGAGAATCTCTCAGCATGCACACTGCAGACCATCAGAAAAAAAGGAAAAAAAAAAAAAAAGAGGAGCTAAGCAGCTGGATTTTTCTCCTGTAGTAGTATCCACTGGCTGGCCAATAATACAGTCACTTTGAAAAACAGCATAACAGCATTACTGCAAGTTGTCCTGGTCAAAAACTGAGGGGTGAAATAATAGTAAGACTGAACTGGTGGGTAGGAATTGCATCTTCTTCTCTCAGTGCTAGCAAACTTGCTCCATCTCTGAGACTGGGAGGAGACTTCATGCTCCTCTTGGGCCATACTTCTGCTGTGAAGCCATCTGATGGCAAAAATACAGTAGGACAGACCACTAGGAGTGTTATGGCAGGTTATTAAGAAATGTGCTTGTGTAAGGAAATTCCTCTACTCTGCACCACAGAGTCAGGCATGCTCCTTGTCTTTGTGCTTTTTGACTACAGGGGCAGGTTCTGCCTCATACAAGAGCAATGTTGATATTCTTGAAACATTTGGAGAGGAGCAAAGCACAGCCAATATCCACTCTGCACCATGTGCTGCTGGTCAGGTGGCAAAATAGCACTGTACAAGGAAAACATAATTTCTTCCTTCAGTGAAAAGCCCATTGCATTAGAAGCAGCAGGATGAATTCTGCTATGCTTCCATCTTATACTAATTGTGTATTAGGTTATACAGAAGATAATTTTAAAGTGAGATTTGTCTTTCCCAGCCTGTGAAAGATTCTGTTTTCCAGCTGCTGGAAAATAACATGAGCTGATCCTGTAATGAACTCTCTCATGTAAGAATTGCCTCATTACCACTAAATGTTGCCAGCTCTTAGATTTGTGTTCTACTTCATAAATTCTAAAAAGCAGCTCAATGTATTTAGAAGCTATTTCCCAGTTTTAAAAGGAACCAGAGTCTATTCCAGGACCCAAGACAGATCCCTTACAGTTTAAATTAAGATAGATTGCCATGAGCTTATTCCAGAAGATGAAGAAAAACTTTTTGCAGAGCAATTTTTTTTTTTTTGTGAAAGGAAAAGAACCTGTGCATTTTGTGTTCTTGAAGAACAGTGAGTAAGTCCAAAAAAATTGCACTATTGAGTGTGCCTGATCGTCAAGTATGAATATTTTTTTTTCCATTGGCAGAAGGTAATAAAGGACCAGAATTCATTCTCCCTGATTCTACATACCAAGTCCATAGGGTTCAATTCACTCCAAAATGAAGGGGAGCTGCCTTGGAAGAACTAATGGTGAGGTCTGGAGGGCTTCTCCCATCAATTTTTAATTTGAATATAATCCATGTCAGTGTTGAGCACTTTAGGTCAGCTCTGTGTTGCTTGACTGCTATAAAACAATGAAAATCTCTTCTAACCATGGTGGGTGGTTACTGTGATTTTTCATTTTTATTAGCAGCCTGAAGTAGTGAATAAGACAAAGTGGCAATTTTATTTTCTTACCTAGACAGGTACAGGCAGAGCAGCACAACAAATTTGTACTGTTATTCATGTTGCATATACCCGTAAGAAATAGAAGGGAATTTGCTATAGGCTGCAAAAGTAGTTCACAAAAGTGAAGTTGCCAAGGAGAACATCAGTTCTGAACTGCGCACCTTCCAAATATCTGGGAATTCTGCCTGGGCAAAACAGTAATGTTAGTAGACAGTACTGCACACGTTGGGTTTAACCAGTGAATCTTTCAGAAAGGAGCTAGAGAGGGGAAAAAATCCGTAATGCAGTTGGGCACATTTCTAGTTTCCCATTGAAATCTGTCTGCTTCCACTGTGCCCAAGCGGATTTAAACAGATGAAAACATGAACTAATCAATGATTCTGTATGTACATAAATTAAGATATGAGAGTGTTCAGTAATTAATTTTAGCTATTAAAATACTGCTGTGATTTTGACTTTGAGAAAGGAAGAGCCTTAGAAGGCTCAGAAGACAGTATCTAATGCCAAACAACCAAAACTGGATGAGTTCAAAGATGCAAGAAGATGTGTTCAGGCAAAGATGTATTCAATCTGTTCAAGAAGGAGCATGCAGCTGTATCCTAATAAAAAGAAATAATTGAATTTACTTGATCTTCCAGGGTTCTTTCCTTCATAGTCTATCCAAGAGAGCATTTTTTGATGTTATGACTTCTTTTCTTCATAATGTCTTTCAAAACTAGGCCTAGTCTCAAGACCCCCTCTTTTCCAGTGTCAGCCCTCACATTTGGCCGCTGATATGTTCATTACATTGGATCCCTTCTGCAGTGCTCCTGGAGAACTGCACAGCAGACAGCTGGGAAAGCCATGGCTGGACCTGGACTGTGGGTTCCCCATCCATATAGGACAGAAATCTGCAGAGAAGGACAGCTGACATGACAGTGTTGAGAAAAGCTTCTAGCTGAATTAATAGTTACACCAGGAAACTGTCAGACTCTCTACATGGACTTGTTTTATTTTCTAAGCCCAAAATTCAATTTTACTTGTCATGTCCTAGCTGAAAGTAGAGTACATAAAACAGAGTGAAATTCCAAGTGTAGGTATAATGAAATATTTAACCCTAGTACCCTATGCAGCCATTGCTTCGTGTTCCTTTCAGTTTTAAAAATAAGTGGATTTTCTTCCAGCTTTTCCTCAGAAAATCTGCAAACAGTTATCATTTCCTATTGCAAGAAGGGCTGAAAAATTTGGCATCTGAACATCATCACCTTATGGCACGTTTTACCTGAGCAAAAACTTACCCCCACACTTCACAAATGCAGAAACCATGGAAGGAACTGTTGCAGCACTTTGAAGTGCTGTTTAGGCTGTCAGTTCTCTTTCCATAAATGTTTTTAAATCAGGGATTTAAATTAAGCACTCACATTAATCACTCTCAAACTAATCAGTGAATTGATTCCAAATCTGGCAGCCAGTTGATAGAAGTTTTGCTGCACGTATACTCACAAATTTTGTTTGCATGGTATTTTATTGCAAATATAAAAAGGCAAATGCAGTTGTCAATTATGAATGAAATTGAATCAGGATAAACTGAAGCATGAAACTGGTGTATATACATTCAGCAGCCTGTCAGTATGGACAAAACCACCTGTGATTTGACATCTTATTTGATAGATCACCTTGCAAATTATAAATCATTTTTTCTTACTGCAAATAACCTGAACCATGTTCATCTTTTGAGATCCTTTACATTATTAACAGCTTGGCAGAGAGATCAGAAACTCAGGAAAGAAAATATACAGGAGATCCTATATAGTTTATATTAAGATTCCATGCTGATCTTTTGTACACAGCCTTCCTATTTTACTAGCAAATTTACATGATTTTGTATTAGAAAAGTCATGGTCCTCTGCTTCTTGGGGCATTTCCATACTGGAAGTATTCTGAAATATGATTTGAATGACAAGAATCACAGAACATCTTGTTGAAAGAAACATTTAAAGATCATCTAGTCCAACCCTCTGCCATGGACAAGGACACCTTTCATCAAACCAGATTGCCCAGAGCCCATCCAACATGGCCTTGAGCATTTCCAGTGATGAGGCATCCACAACTTCCCTCAGAAACATTTCTCAGTGCCCCACCATCCTCATAATGAACAATGCCTTCCTTATATCCAATCTAAATCATCCCTCTTTCACCATTGCCCCATGTTCTACCACTACAGGAAGGTTGGAATCTTTTTGTTTTACTCAATTAATGCATACAGTTTGTTATGTGTTTCAGAAAGTGAGACATTTCCAGCAGTGCTCTTACATTTTTACAGCTCCTGGAGCTGATGTCCCAAGGAACAAATTTCTTCTCAGCTACAGTCTGGTTCAAGATGGGTCATAAAGAAGCCATGGCAAAACAAGGGAAGAAAGACAGAAGGTACAAAGAGCATGCAGACAACTCCTAGGCCAGGAAATAATCCTATTCCTCCTCTGAAGACAGTAACACACACAAGTATGTCTTTGTTGCTAAAGCTGGTTACTTTCTAGCCTTGACATGCTTCAAAAAATATTTCTGTGATGTAAACAATAACAGGCAGTTATCTGATGAAGACAGTGGTACCTTAAAAGCCTCATTGAGTGATGAAGAGCTGAGCCTGTTTGTTTACTCCCAAAAATGCCTAATGTTCCTGTGTATGAAGGAAATTCCATATTCTCACTGCAAGAGGTTAGTGGGCAAAGAGAGGAAACCAAAATATCTATCATGGAAGAATAAAAGAATTCCAAAGTTCAAGAAGCAGAAAACAGGTGGTGTACTCCTTTCTCTCAATCCTTTTTGTTATCTGAAACATACTTTCACAGAAACAGAGGATTGCTAAGGCAGGGGAGAAAACTTGGCCGGAAAGGATTCATGTCCATGCCTTTTTTCTGGTGCAATAGTGAGCGTGGGGAGGGTGGATGTGGAGATGGGGGACAATGACAGTCAGGGTTCTCTTCCACAATGGCCACTTAATCTTTGGCTGTAACAGTAAACACTCTCCTCATCCTTCCAGTACAAGATCCAGGGTCCTGAGTGCCCTGGGGCAGGTGTAGGTGTTTCAGAAAAGATGAAAACCATCCTGTTCTTTCACGCCCTAAAAATCTTCACACGAACAGCCAAGTTTGGTTTTAGGTCTTGAAATTGCATGTGGGCTGCTGAAAGTAAAGCTATCATTAAATATTCATTAATTCCTTTCTAGAAGTAATTTATTCTCCTTTCTTTTCTTCGCCCCTCTCCAATAGACATCTATTCCTCAGGTTTCTGTGGCAGATAACCTGCAGGGCTAAATGGAAATTGAGTTTGTGCCCTTAATTCTAGAGTGATTTGGATTGGTGGTGTATCACTGGAAAAAACAGCTATCCTAGCTGCTAGGCAATTTTAATAGTGATTTAGCCACTTTTCCCTTATTTATTGTGGACTTCTTTTCTTAATTTCATATTTTCTTGTTCTTAATCTACACATCCAGTTCATAGATATATAATTATTTACTGTAAGCAAAACATAGATTTCTTCCAATAGCGATTTGTAAAACTTATATGAAATATAAAAGGAAGAAAAACACTCTGGTACCCGAGGGAATGTATAATATCTACAACACATCTTCATTGCACCAACCTGTACTCTTCAACACATAAGCTTACTGAAAGACCTGCAGGAACATCACAAATGCACATCTGATTAGCTAAAGTTAAACAAATCTGAGTGTTAATTCAGCAGAATCCTCTGAACTGGTAGACAGCCAACTAAATTAAACAGTTACCCTGATAAAGAGGCACAAAAATGCATCTGAAAAGACTTGCCATGGCACAAAGTAGCCATCAAAGTAAAACTACAGCAATAAGGAGATTACTTACAGCATTTACTTTGCCTTTGGTATTTATTTCGTTATTATGACTGGAATCCCTGTGATGGAAGCTTGGCATTTCACACGGATTTAAGAGCTTGAGATACTTCATTTCTTTATCACTCAATGAATATAACCCTGTTAAGCAGTTTCACTGTCATTAAGTGTAATTGTGCTAAATTAGCATCCATGGAGATGTCCTGGTTAAAAGCTTTTTCTATACCAGTGCTTGTGTACAAATAACATAATCCTGATAAAAAAAAAAGAAACCTGAGCAATAGCTAAGAGAAGGAATTTGTAGTTGCTTTTCAGAAGAGCAGGCAGACAAGTGGCTTCACACCAGCCTCTCCTGGGACAGGGAAGATTCCATTTTCAGCTAAGTCAACAGAATGGTCCTGGCCCCTGAGGACTGCTGTTTGACACAGGTGTCTCTCTAAAAGAGACACATGACCATTGCAGCTCAGGCTTTGGCAGAGTCCTGATCTCCACAGTGCTTGGCTCTCTTGCTGAATGTAAATTATCTGCAGTGCTGGTGTTTCTTGGGCTTCCTCTGTGCACCCTGCACAGGAACAGTTTGTCATACATATTCTTCAAATGATCCTCTTAAGAATTGATGTTGGGAGAAGGCTTTTTCCTTTTTGAGCTGTTATGCTTAACATCTAATTAGCCCACGGTGTCAAGGCTAACATGATAACTCTGTAGGCCAGACATTTCTCATAAGGAGTAAGGAATAATTTAAAACCATCATTAGGAGCTGCAAGGTCTTGAAAATAGAAAATCTGTTCACTTTATCTATAACTTTAGATAATTGTGCTAAAGTATTCCTTCCAATTTAGTGCTCATTTCTGGAGTTACTAGGTAAAATAACAAGCTGACATCTGTGCTGTGTCATATGCTTGATTACCTGTATGCAGAAAATGGCAAAGAACTATTTCAGATAACCGAGTGATTTAATGCTTGAGAGAATTTCCAGTATAATTAATCAGAATCTCAGGATTTTAAACTGTTTGCTTAAGAAGGATTTTTGGTTAATTGAGGTTCACTAACTAAGGTTACATAGAATGTAGAGCAACATGTAGTTAGGCCTTGAAGCATTGCAATGAAGGGTGTTTCAGTGGATTATTTGAAAAAATGTTTTACACATCTGATAATCTGCCTCTTAAATTTCCTAATTACTAGCCATTTGATTATCTTTCTTATAATGTAAGCTAAACTGAGAGAAAATTATCTTACTTTTTATACAAAACAAAGAGTAAAAATTGGTTCTTACCTACATACAGAGAAACTTTGAGTAAAGAATCTTAAGATTCCCTTAGTGCTGAAGCATATTAAAGTATTATTAATTCATATTCATCTGCACAAATTGAACAAACATATATTTCAAAACTATTCCGATAAATTCTATCTTTAACTCTATGCTTCAATCAAAGCACCAGGAGTGTGTTAGAAAGGAAGAATGAATTCCAGAAGGAAGAATCTTCTCTGATCGTGCCTCTTCCCAGCCTCTGTTCAAACACACATACCTGAACTTCACAACCAAGAACTTCACAGCTAATTTTGACAACATCCTTGTTTTCATCTTCTCAAGAAATTGCAGGATGAATGAATCACAGGGGTCACATTTTGACCAACAGATTACTCAGTCAGCTGAACTGACCACTAGATTGGTCTGCATATCACTGAAGAAATGTGGATAATTTTTGTCCCTGACAGTCTTCGGTTACAGAGTAAACAAGCACAGTGAGGAATAGTGCACACAAAATTTAGGACTCAGCAACAGTCTATGTCGATGTTTCTCAGCCTTTACTAGTTGAAGAACAAGCCAAAATTTATGCAAAGAAAGATTTATCTTACTTGTTTTGTCATGATTGTTTTCTTCCGTAACTAAACAACATGTATATTGAAATGGGATCATTCATGCTTTCATTTTTTTATACTACCCTTTTTATTAATTTTTTTTGCTTGTATTTGGCTGTATATCTCACTAACATTAAGGGATTTAAAATTGTTTGGAAAATGTGCCATCTGAGATATGATGAGACAGTGGTAAAAAGCTGTTGAGAAGCACTCAGCTAGGAAACTTCTACAGGTCCTTTCTATCCATTTGCTCTACAGCCCTTTGATATATAGTTGTTTGCGAGTAGTTAGTTGTTCCTTGGCACCCAGCTTGCACCTTTCACTTCTGAGCAATAGGAGTGAGAATTCAAAACCTTCCCCTGCATTCCACTGCTCTGTTTACACCGTTAAGCTACTAGGGCAAACAGAAATGTTTACTGCTGCTGTCTGCAGCCTGTTCATTCAAATTTCATTATTTCAGTGACCTTTCTTGTCGTAGCTGTGTGTAATGTTTGTAAAAACAAATTTTGAGCCAAGGGATTTGTCTATAAATTCTCGTTTGCTTCTACCTATTTTATTTCTGATGAAGGTTCTGATTGACAAATTAAGTGTAATTGCTTTAAAAAACAGCCTTGATACATGCTGCCTTACAACTAATACTTTATGAGGTGTTTGTGAACTCAGAGTCAGTATAAATGTCAACATGGGAAATATATTTAATCTTTCTGTACAGCTGTTTTTATCAACCTTTTCCTCAACTATTAACAAATAGCTGATAAAGCCCTCAAGGGAACTTGCCATGACACATACTGAAATTGGTATGCCCATCCTGTCCCTTCTCATGCCTAGTGGAAGGTTAATGCTTTAAATTGGTCAGAGAGTTTGAGAAGATGGACTAATTCAGGAGCAGTTACACAAGTGATAAGGGGTCTGACCTTGTCCCACCATCTGGTATGAAATTAGAAGGCAACTCATTTCAGTGGAAAAAGACCCCTCTTCTAATGCTGGGATGAATTTTGTGATTTGCTAATTTATATCAATGGCTCAGCTGCTCCAGATGGAAACTCTGACTCACAGCTAGTGGGGATTGCAGGTGAAATGAGGGTAAAACACTTCCCACCCATCTGCAAGCCACAAGGGAAGGCTGTAACTTTGTGAATAGTATTCCTGACTAATTCCTGGCACTATTCCTTTAAAGAGACTGTGTTAAAAACCTTCTCTTGTAAAATTGATAAGAGTATTTACATCATTTTCAGTACAATCAGAATTTTATGCTGAAGAGGAAGAAATATAAATCAGAGTGACTTCCTTGACAGTAGAGACTGTATGGCCATGATTTACCTAGGAAATTATTTTTCTAGTGCCTGGGAATTTCTGTTTTTCATTTTGGTCAAAATTACTCTGTTGACAATGCTTATTCATGACATATGAATAAACACCTAGGATAGTCTTCGTTCGCTGTGTTTACCTGACAGAAGTGGCTCAGTGGGACAATTGTGCTCTTGAGTAAATTATATTTAGGGTAGACCATTTGAATTGTCCTTTGGCTGAAAGACCACGGGAGTCATGCTAATTGCTGTTCATTCTGGCAATTTTTGAACTTTAAAGGTGCTGAGGAGTGCTTCAGTTCTGGAAATACATATGCTTTTGAGGGATGAAAAGGATAATATTGTAATTTACTTTTTTATTGGAGTTTTGTGACTTAGAAAATAATATTTCAAGAGTGACAAGTGCTTTCCAGTGAATTTATGGCCATGTTCATAAATGGCATCCCTCACAACATTATTGGAGGTACCCTGGATTTGCACAGAATTTTTTAAGTTGGAAAAGACCCTTAAGATCGAGTCCAGCCATTGCTGGATGTGCAGGAACAGTAGAAAGAAAAGCCCTTTATTTTCAGCAAAGATGTAACAATTGCCATGCTGTTGTAACATGCCTCTTTTCCCTTCTAGTGTCCCTTCTGCTTTTGCTAGAGAGGATTCTTAGCGGAATCTAAGAATGGAAGTAAGGCTTGGTTTTCATGCTTTTCTCAGAAAATGCATGTGGTAAACTCTCCTTATGTTACCTATATGTCTACTTCTATGTCACTTACATGTGACCTGTATGTATGTGACCACCACTGGACAAAATACATGAGGTAATTTTGCAGCTCAGTTACCTTTCATAGTTAAAAGCTGGAATCTGGGGCAATGGGCAGAAAGAGTGTTTGTATATGACTGTTCCATCATCACTATGCAATGAATCAGTGGTGACAAAATCCACTTTACAGAACACTGTGTTCATTTCATCACAGTGGCCATGATGAGGCTGACTGGGTACTGGGACTTAAAGATCCTCTTACCCTTGAGCGAGATTTGGCCTGTGGTTTTAGCTGCCTGAGATTCGTATCTCGTGAGTAGACAGCTCCTTGCAAATGCATCAGATAAATTATGCACAAACACTCTATCTTAGGCAAAAAAACCCCAGATACAAATGCTGCTTTCCTTTCCCCAAAAAGTGCTTTTTTCTATCTATACAATCTTCTCCTATCTCACACAGTAAATTTATTTTATTTCCATTAATAGCCACTCTGTGCACTCATTTCATCAAGGGAATTAAATAAGCCAGAACTGTGGAATGAAACACTGATACAGTAGAAATAAAT
This sequence comes from Sylvia atricapilla, assembly GCF_009819655.1. Classification (NCBI taxonomy): domain Eukaryota; kingdom Metazoa; phylum Chordata; class Aves; order Passeriformes; family Sylviidae; genus Sylvia; species Sylvia atricapilla. The sequence continues at coordinate 43,049,676 of NC_089140.1, forward strand.
GCAGATGTTTCCTATATGCAGGCTTCCCAGCTGGTTAATTGACAGTCTATACAAATGTTATTTTCTGGCACTGTTAATAATTTTATTTTGTGATTTGTGTCATAATCTATTTATTTACAGAATCTATCATTGCATTGACAGCGGGGAGTACAGTGTACTTTTTGTAAAGTCAGTGTGAAGATTGTTATTTAAAGCAGAGTCCAAGGCTTACGAAGAAGATATCCCAGGAGGTGATAAGGGAAATTGCATTGAGACAACAGAGCAGGAGGTCAGCTTCCTACGCTCTGGAACGGAGAGATATGAGAAGCAAAACAGAACAGTAGTAAATCCCAGGGTAATGGCATCATGTTATTTCATGGAATGCCACGGAAAAACAAATGAAAGAAGAATAGTAATGTCTTACACATGCACTGTAAGCATCTATAGGCAAACTGAATGACCCATGTGCTAAAGATGGGTTTTAAATAGAAAAATGGGGGAAGAGAGGGGTGAGATGCCCTGCTTGCTCCAGTTTTCACTCCACTAACTCCACTAGAAACCGTCTTGAAATGATCCCCTGAGAGTTTGGAATGCAACTCTTCATTTTCCCACTCAAAAACCATAGCAGCCCAAAAGCTCAAGAGCAATGTTCTGTGTACAGGAAGCCCTCAAGATGACTCTTGACAGAAAACACCTGAAATGGAATCATGAAGAAAATGGAGTCTTCCTTTTTCTTCAGTGTTTTAAAGCCAGCAGAGTACCTGGCATCAGCTTTCTGCATCAGATAGGGAAGTGGGTATCATCTCTTACAAGATTAGCTGTTACTGGAAAGCAGCAACAGCCTAGAGGTGCTTTGAGAAGCTCGGGGTAGGCTGGGAGTGCACAGCATGTTCCACCTTAAGCTGGGCCTTGTGGCATTTACTCCCAGCTAACTTTGCCAACAAGCTCTCTTGCTCCACCCCTGAATATTTTTTCTTGGTGTTACAGGGTTTGCTGCACTTCTAAAGGCAATGCAACTAAGGTATAATAGCAGAGCATCCTCCTCCCACTGCACATTCTCATTGCAGAGACATGGGGAAAAGTCCCTGTGTTTGACAGCATCAGAGGATTATAGCATTCTACTGATGTCTTGATCCGTCCCAGCTCTGCAGTGTTATTTTTCAAATTTCCCCATAACCCATAGAGTTAGCGACCATTTCCCAGTTATATGCTGCACTGAATATCTCAAATACAGTGACTGTAAGATAATTTTCTTTGCTGACTGACAAACTGTGCACTGTTTCTCTATCATGGAACCTTGACTGTGTCTGGAAACAGCATTTGAGCATATTTGGTGTATTGTATCTATCAAAATGGGGAGAAAGCCAAAGAAGGCGTTCTCCATAGAAACACAAGGTTACAGTGGGAACACTGAGTCTTCTCTTGGTGATAAATGGCGCTGACACTATGATTGCTCTGCTCTTGTAGTCTCTGGAGGTGTCTCTATGCAATAAATTTTTTACTAACATGCCCCTTATTTTCCTTTTTTAATCTGCTCAACATTTTGGCTGCCAGATTTTACGTAAGTGAAAACACACTGTATCATTTTTTCCCAATAGTAGTTTTCCTAATATTTCTAAGCCCAAAATTTTATATTTGCATGTGAGCATGGTACTATCAAATGATTCAAAGCAACTGATACTTCTAGACCAAGGACTGTTCTCAGTTACTGGTAAGAATTCAGCAGTAATTTAGCTACACAAATTTATAGTTTCTGCTTTTTAGAGTGATTCATAAAGGAATTCGACAGCCAGAGGAATGATAAGAAGGGGAGCTCACTGCTACAGCATGTTGTAGGCACCAGTAGTTTGTATGGGCTCTTGGAGGAATTAGAGAAATTAATGCAGGAAAAATTATTCTGGGCTGCCATATCTAAGGACTCCCCCCTGATGCAGGAACTCCATGACCTGGAGATTGCTGGAAGCTGACAAAAGTACCTGGGGGAAGCAGTGCTGTGTGCCTGCTCTGCTCTCAAGGCAGTTGTGTGTGCATCTGCTAAAAGCCCTTGCAGGAAGCAGCTCTCAGGGGACACATCCTCTGAGTGGGTATGGCTGCTTTTGTGAAGCACTTCTGGCAAAGGGTGAGACCTGCAAAACCCTAGAACTGTAACTTGAGGTACAAGACCACAGTAGCGCTCCTTCTGCTTGGCAGAAATGGATGAGGACATTCTCTATCTCATCTCAGGGCGCTGAGGGCACCCCCTGCCCCTCCTGGGGTTTGATTGCCAGGGCTCAGGCCAGTCTAATGCCCTGTGATACAGCTGCTGGTCTTAGGGAGAAAGCTGGTAGGACTCAGTGAGGTCTCTCCTCACCTGCCCTTCATGCAGGATCTGGTTTTAAGCTTAGGCTCTGGCTCCTTGTGCCCCAGCCTGTCTGCACTGCACAGCCATGCCCATGCTTGGCTGTGGACCTTTCTGACGGACTGCCCTTGATCCATGACGTGGTTTCCCAGCCTGACCCCAGACCTACCTCCTCATGGACTTGCTGTGCCTGGCTGCCCCCTTCCAGCCTGCCCTGCTCCCTCCATGAGGGCAGTGGGATGAGCCCTGGCTGGTGGGGCCATCCCCTGTGGCTCACAGCTACCCACCTCTTACCTTGGGAACTCCCTCCCTTGCTGTGCCACACCAGTAGCCACTCTGGGTGCCATGACCAAGTCGTTGACCTAGTCTGTGATCCATTGTAGGTGATGAAAGGTTGATGTTTTGTTCACCTCTGGTTTTTATGCACCTTTAGCTGTGGGGCATGGGCACCCTCCAGCTGTCATACATCCCAATCACTGCCTGCTTGTCTTTTGTCAAGTGAATCTAGCACATGTGGTCCCAACAGAGAAAAAGTAATAGGTCTGACAATATGCTTGATCATGCATCACTGTGATCTTATAATTCAATTACATCTTTACAGCGATTCTCCTATAAAAATTTATAAGTTTGAAGGTTACCATGTTAAACACAAAGGTTAAGGATATTTATGGGCAATGCTGCTCAATGAACTTCAGTAATAATTGTAAGGTGACCCAGACATGCTTTGCCTGGGGTTTCTAGAAGTTTGTCAGTGGGTCCTTTTGACTTCAAACAGACAAAGATAATAAAATGGCCTGGGCTGAAACATGGCTTGTTGCTCACTTGTAGTCACAAGCTAGGATAATGAAGATCACTCCAGCTACCAAGAGATTGTGTATTGGCATAGGCTGTGTTCAGAGTTGAGAGAAGTTTATAACACAGCAAACTCTGCAACTGGAATTGTTCATCTAATTTGCCTCATGAGACAGAAAATTGGTTGCAGGTTTTCTCTTCCTGCATTCTTTCCTTGAGAATTCATTGGCAGAGGAAGCCGGTGTCAAACAGCCCTGACAGATCATCATTTCTGTGCACAAAACACATAATTCAGGTTTCATGACCCTTTCCTGTCAACAAGTTTCAGTCTGCTGGGGAATGAGAATTTCTGCTACCTCCTGCCTCAGCTAGAATTAAACCATGTTCAAGCTCAGGATGAAAAAGTACATACAGCAAATCATTTTGACAAATTGCCTCCCTGGTAAACCATCAACTTATATTAACAAAACTTTTAAATGTTTAATATTGCATCTGCTCTGTGATTTTTGTTTTGATGAAAAATCCATTTATTCATCTCTTCAATATGTCACATTTCTGTTTCACCCGCTCTATAAATGTGGTGCTCTTTTACTCAAACATTTGGAGCACTTTTCCTGTCTTTTCACAGTTCCACCTCACTGAGCCTAACCTCAGAACCTCGAGTTGTTTCTCTCTGGTTGATTAACTGATGTTTCATCTCTTTCATTTTTTTCTAAGGAGTAAGTTGGAGATTTTCTTTCTAAGTCACTACATGTTGATTAATTTGTCTGTTTACTAATTCAGTTTCATTTCTTCTTAGAATCTATATCTTCCCCTTTGTTTTAGGTCAAAGGCATTATAAATGAATTAACAATTCTTTCCCTGCCTGCCAGAATAACTGTTCATGAAAGTCTGGTTTCTAATTTCTTAGAGTTGATGAGGGACCTTTGCCCTGAAGCATACAGTTTGATATCCCAGCCTGCATCCATTCTAATGAATGCTCCCATTATATACTTATGTGTTCAATATTCCTTTGAATCTGAGTGATATTTGACCCCTGAGATGACAAGCAGGAAAAAAAATTCCACATTTTAATCACTTCCTATTTTATTCAAAAGAAAATCTATTTTAAAAAACCAGACTTCCTTCCTGTGTTTCAGATGTGCTGTACCTAGTTCTTCCACAGTCTTTCATTTCCCTCTGTGTCTGTCCCCTGCCAGCTCTAAACAGTTTGCATCTTTTCAGTCCTTCATATAAAAGCTTTTGTAGGACTATTCATGACCACTGTCAGTCTCATGACTTTTCATTTCTGCAGCTAGATTTTGTGAGATGATGATACATCTGGCTATGGGTGCTCTCACTTAGTCACATCCTTCATTTGTAAAACAGAAAATAATACAGCCCTCTATTATTCTCTAGGCATACTTTTTTGATCATCTGTGCATAATGTGAGCAATAGCTTCTTCTTGATGTCTTTAAAGTGATGTATATGCTCTGGACTAGAGATCCAGGCTATCCAAAACTGACAGATAATTCAATCCTAAAATAATTTCTGAAGTGTGTACAAGACAGAAAGAAAAGATTGACATGTAGCTACAAGGAAGAGTGTCCTTTGATATATAAACAGATAAAGTCTAAACCAGACATAATTTTTCAGAATCAATTTTCTGAATGTCTTTTTACTTTAAAATACCATTCTTCAAGTCAGATGTTTGCCAATTTACAACACAAAACTCAGAGCCTGTTGGGCAAGCTTTCATTCTAAACTATCATGCTGGTTCTTCCTTTTAGCTGTATGTAGGTTTCCAACACATTCTTCTTTTGATCTGATCAATAGATAAATGAACTGCCCTGAGAGATATTTTAAAATGGAATCTTTCATAAAGTAGGATATGGGTTTTTTTCAGTTGATGCTAAGCAGCTAAATTATTAATTCCACCTGCAGTTTCAGGTGCTCAGCAATTGGTCCTTACTCTCCACTAGCTTTCAATTAGATCCTTTACATCCTGTCAGTGGCAGGATTCACTGTAGGATAAGGCACATTTCATGCACTCACACCATCTCCTCTCCTTGCTTGCTTAACTCACATGCCTCAAATCTGAGATCATAACATAGACAAGAAGAAAAATCTAGAATTATCTAGCAGTAATCTCCTTAACTCATATACTAGGGTAGGTGCTTATAAGTGAGAGAAAGGGAACCTAAAATGAGCTCTTATAAAGCCAATATTACAATCTTTTTCCTTTCCTCCTCTGTGGGGTGTAGCATTCATATAAGAGAAATGTTCCTAGGAGAACATTTGGAAGGGTCTTGGAAAAGAATTACAGACCATGAGAAGATGGGGGAAAAAAGGTGAGATATTTTTATTTCTCAATTGTTGAATTGTCTTGAGAATGGTAGGTACATTCAGAAACAAAAAAGGTTTTGCATAGTTATAAAGAAGAAACACATTCTTCTTTTCACAAGAAAATATAGCAGAAGAAATCATGCAACAAGTTTGAGGAGTAAAGTTAAAGTGCTAGAAGGGGTTACTTTCACTTGAGTGAAGAGACTCCCTAATTTCAAGGAGAAAGCTGTATACCAAATCTGGCAGAATGCATGTTGAATTTCCATGTTCTCTTTCCCTAGTCTAATGAGGGGAATGTTTTGAAAAGCTAACACTAAGTGTTTAAAGGTGAATTGCTAGAATCAGGCTCAGTTTGAGAAAGACTTTCCCGTTTTCCTACAGTCTATTATGGGGCTCTTAGCAAGTATGAGTCTTGTATCCCTTAAGTACACCTGCAGATCTAGTCCTTGGTGTCTAGGATGTGATTTCTGTACAGCTTGTACTTGAATAGGAGAAGGTTTTCTTAGTAATCTGACCTTGTGTGTCTCTTATTCTGCCTTATATAAGTGCACTTGTTTAGAACCTGGACTGTACTGTAAGTGTTCTTCACTTCAGGCAAACTTCCAGGGGAAGTGCTTTTGCTTAGGGCTCTTCTGAGTAAGATATGGAAACTGTTCAGATGAGTCCTCTTTGGAGCTGGAAGAGTTGTGTGTCTGAAAAAAGGAACCCTAACAAATAAAGGTGCCCTACTTCCACGCTTCAGGCACTTTCTGCTGGCTAGGAGCTTAGTGGGGTTTTGAATGGGCTGCTCTCTGCTTTCGAGTGTTTGAAGGCAAACCTGGGGATAGTAACAGTGCTATAGGAAGACTAACTGGGCTAGACAGATGAGACTGGTGATGTAATGAGTTAAACCTGGGATGAAAGGGTTAGAGGTGAGAAAAAGCTCAGCTGGCTGCCAGGTTCACAAGCAGTGAACTTCTGCCTGGACTTTCTAGCCCCACTGCTCTGTGAAGCATCCTAAAACTAACCCACAGTCCATCAGCGCAGTGAGAAGGAGGTTTTCATGCTCCTTTGAGATATGTGTGAATAATTAGTTGAACTTTTTTGTTCAGACTAAGTTAATAAGCTGCAGTATATTATGTGTTTAGTAGACAAACGAAAGCACAGTGGATTTCTGTTATCTACCTCTACCATGGCTTCTTGTTGCTATGTGTGGGAAGCTCCTTCAGGAAGAATTCCGCAGGAGAAAAGCCCTTCTCGGCTTCATAAACCTGTAACGTGAATACAGAATTGCCTGGGCTACAATGTCAGGATAATTAACAATGAAACACCAGTGGTGAGGGAGCCATCAAATGGGATATCTCTGAATCAGTATCGAGTCTGGTATTAATTAATGAAAGCACTAATTAAGGTTTCTATTAAACAATCTGGAAGACAAAATGAAGCACGCATTGATCAAATTTGTAGAGGCTAGGCTGAAACTACAGAATGATTGATCAAGAGATTTTAGAGCAAGAGGCAAATTTTAAATAGGGTGTGATTTTAATTTAGATAAATTTAAACAATGCACTAGAGGGTGACACTTCATGAAATGGAAGGCTGCTGATTAGAGCTCATTAATGTGAAGAACTAGGAGAGTGGGTAACAAATGGGGCCCAAATCCCAATACCATGGAGTTTTAAAAAGACAAATAGCTTTCCTGGCTGTGCAGAGAGTAAAAGGTAGGTCGTTTCTAGGACAGTGGCTATAAGAATATCTATTCTCTGTTTCTAGTGAGGTAATATGAGTGTAAAACTTCAACCTCTTATCCATGTGAAATTAACTCTTTGATTATGACCCCAAGGTTGGCTATTAAATTAATTAAGTTTCTGAAAGCAGTGCTGGGCTGATAGATTTGTGTACGTGGCCTGTGGGAGGCACATGAACACAGTGTGTTCCACTGACAGCTGCCTCTCAGCCATGTGACCTGATCACACACTGATTATGATCCATTGACTTCTGATGCATTCCTTCACTTGGCACAATGCAAAGGAAGGAAACTGCTTTGGTCAATAAAAATGCAGCAGGACATAGGCATTGAAGTCTCAGCTTCTGTCTACCATCTTATCAACCTGTTCCCTCCTGTTCCTACAAAACTGAATATTTAACATTATCTTCTGACTGGGCAGGTAATATTGGGTGAACCTGAAGAGCATATCCAAGGAAAGAAGTTTTGAGAAATGGATGCTGGGTTTTGGGCTTTATTTTACAGCTGGGATTTCTCTTTTCTAGGAGTGACATTATCTAGATTGAAGCCCTGGTACAGCAGAACTGGCTGCAGCCAGTTGTTCTTCATGACTTTGTATTCTTGGGAAATAAGGAAGAAAAGGGGGAAGCAAACTGCTTCATGCATGTTTGGGAGAGGTAGAAAAAAGTCTGAAAATACTTCAGCATCTAGGAGGAATTATAGACCAGTTTTTTGGTCCAACAATTTCAAGCAAGCTGTTGGCAACCAAACTTGTATTATATGTAGCTATTTGATGCCTGTGGGAATGCCTCTACACAAGAGTGCTGTATTATATTTAGAGAAGTGTTCTGGAAACGCAGGCAAATTTTCTTGCAATAAAATGAAATATTTTTTGGCACTGCACCAGCAATGAATCTATATATTTGGGAATCAGTTTACTGGCAACATTTCTTTAACCATGTCTTCTTTCTTTAAAAAGCACTTACTTTTTCACAGAATTAATGATGCCATTTGCATATCCTTAGATGTTTTTTATAGTAACAGCTTATAATTGCACAGAATTACAGAATGGCTGAGGTTGGAAGGGACCCTTTGGAGATCATGCAGTACAATACCACGCTCAAAGCAAAGTCAGAAAGAGCAGACTGCTCAGGACTGATAGCAAGGCTTTGAACATGTCCAACGTTGAAGGCTTCACAACCTTTTTAGCAGCAGGTTTCAATGCTTCATCACTGTATCAGTGGTTTCATAAACAAATAATTACATTTAGGTGGCACTTCCTGCATTTCAGTTTCTATCAGTCCTTTCACAGGGCACTGCTGAGAAGTCACGTTCCTCCTCCTTCATTTCAGCCTCTCAGGTATTTATGCATATTAAGAAAATCTCCCTGAGTCTGCCATTCTCTAGACTAAACAGTCTATGCTCTCTAAGTTTCTCCTCCCATAACAGATATTCCAGTCCCTTAATTATCTTCATGGCTCTTTTCTGGACATGCTCCAGTATAATCATGTCCTTTTTGGACTCGGGAGAATGTAACTGGACATAAAACTATACTTGAAGCATTAAAATCCTAGAAAATCTAAATTAGTGGTGCATATCAACGAGTTTGTATCGTTCAAAGAAAAAAACAAAAAAACAAAAATAAAACAAAAAAAACCTGGATCAAATTTTAACTAGAACTGAACTAATAAATCCTGCTCAAAAATACAGAAAATTGGATTAGTTGAAAATGTTGGACTAACAGCTCTGCTGGAGTTAGTATTGTATATCAAAGCAATGAAGTGGGGGAGATGGGGAAAGAAGCAAATTCTTATTCTGACAGCACAGAAAGCCAAATGCAACACTCCCTTTATACATATAGGACATGCTTCAAGGACCCAAATGCAATGGCTTCCTTGGGATAGAGGAGCTCTGCAATGAATTTAGAAGGTAAACGGCTGTGGCTGAGGTGCCAAGATTTCAGAATACTATTAAACAGCTCACAATGAACAAGAATTTGACTTGGCTGCCTTGCCTGCTGCCAGCAGTTTGTACTCAGTACTAGGATAAAGTCTGTGGTTTTTCATCAGCTCCTTAAATGTGTTTTCAGGGTGGGGGCATTGTGTATATATATGGTACCTGCATCTCTATGGATATACACATATACCTGTGTAGATGCATACATATCTCCATTTTGGTGCATTTTTGTTGGTTTATTTCCCTCAGTGAAAAGAATTATTTGCTACTTTTACACAGGATCTGGATGCTGTGTGTGGATTTTGGCTGCTAGCGATATATTTTATTACTGTCATTGGAGAGGCTTGTAATACAGGGCAGGGGTTGTCTAAGTGCTATGTGAGAGATGCTCTATTTACCTTGACTGATACCACAAGAATTAGATGAACAAATAGGTTAGTGCTATTCTTGTTGATACTGGATAGTTGTTCAGGCCAGAACCGAGGAGTTTAGTCTCTGTTGTTTGCTGTTTTCTGAGCAAATAATAGATCATTATTTTAGTATAAATTTGATCCATTCCTAGGTAGAGTCAAAATGTTTAAATTTCTTCCATTTTCTTTTAAACACAGCATGGCATGAGAAGTGAGGGGATTTCTTTAATAAAAGCACAGGGCACAAAAAGAAACTGTTCTTTGAGGTGTCAGAACTCATGTTTGGAAATTTTGTCACATTATTTTACACCAGAGAAGGGAGACTTTTTCACTAAAACCCTTAAACTAAAACATTCTGACAGCTGATATTGTATGTTGAAAGCTTGTCTTTGCTTTCCTTGGCTCATTACTGCTTTTCTTAAACAGGGTGGAGAGAGGAAGAACATTTGTGATATGTACCCATTGGCTTACTCTTGACAGTGTAAGTATTTCCTAGTTAAGAATATTTCTCTCTGTTTCAATAAAGACTTTAGGTGCTAATCAAGGAAATGTAGAATTCTGATATTTGCCAAGGCCAAGGTGATTTGCTCAACCAGGTGATGTTGTCCTACACTCCTGAGGCTCCATCCATCTGGATTACTGCTGATATCCCCCTTTGTGCTCCTTAAGCACCTACATGCAGCATAGAAGGGGTGCAAGTGCCTGATGAAACACTGTGTTAGGCCAACCTGAAACCTGAAACAAGCCTACAGTGCTCCATTCCTCTGAAACAGCTTGGTCATGCACTTCAGAACTTCACAAAGAAGCATCTTCAGCCTGGTCTGATTTTGCAGGGAATGGCATCAACATAACACTGTGATTTTAGGTAAAAGTCTGAGGTTATACAAAACAAATATGTCCAAGTATATGTCCACCACAGCAAAGTGGAGCTCAGTGTTTTCCTCTGCTTGACTCTTTTATGCCTGGCTTGTGGTTTTGCTTTTACTATTCTTCTCCTTCTGCTTGTGGTGCTCTGCTTTGCAGAGCAATTAAAATTCCCGTGCTAGAATGTGTCACTGATCTTCCTAACATCCCCCTGGCTTCACAGTAACGAGTGTACTTTGCAATTTACAGCGCTGACAGCTCCAGTTTTCTTCCTCTGCTGCTCAGGTGGTCGGAGTCACACAAGTGCCAACAAATTTTATAAAGCACAGGAACAACGTTTCTGACTCAGCAGGGCTTTGTACCAAAGTGAGGGCAGGAGAGGTATTGTGCCGAGAGCCCAAAATTGGCTGGCATTTCTCGATAGGAAGCGAAACAGGAAGATCACCTTGTAAGCAGGCTTGGTGCCATCCAAACAGATGGGCTGAAGTATAAGCAGCCAAACAGTCATTTAGGAACACAAAAAGGATTTGTTGAAGGCACATTTCCAAGCATGAAATGTCAGAATGGTTGCCTGTGTCAAGCATCAAACCTGAAGGGAGGGATATGTGCAAGTAGTGTGGGATGAGCTAACACTGAAAACAAACATGTAAATCTGTCTTGGATTCTTTCCTGAATCCATTGAAAGATTTTTTTTTTTTTTGTAGCTGAGAGACCTAGAAAGGAGGAATGGGAGATGAGTCCTGCAAAGCAGTATTATTTCCCTAGCATATGGATCACTTTCCACAAACTGTGCTGACAAGGTAAAGAACTTATTTCTTTTGCCTCCCACAAATGTTGATGTGCAGGAGGCACATAACATTCTCTGGCTGGTTAGTCTTTAGCAGCTGTATTTAATAGCTTCAGGATAAATTCTGTAGTATTAGCCTGAAGCTCTAAATAATAGAATCATAGAATGGCCTGGGTAGGGAATGACCTTAAAATAATTTATTATGCATGGAAACAAACCTTAGGAAAGACTTAAAAAACTTGGAGTTAATGGCTGTGGAGTTGTAGCGAGGACTGAATTGCTTTACTGTAATAAGAACCCAGCTCTGTGACTTCTCTGCATAGAAGGTCAACAACAACAAAAGAGAGAGGGAAACATGCACCCAAACTTCCATAACTCTGGAACTTAAGATGATAATTGATGGAAGCATGCTTTGCTGCTTTTCCATCCACTACAAAAGCCAGACAAATACTTGACTGTTGATCAAAGGTGCAAAGTAGAGAAGGAGTCATAAAGACAAACGTAATGACTTGAAATGAGTTTGCGGGTAAGATTCAAGGCAAAGCCCCCAGTTGCAAGCTAAGCTTTATCTGAGCTTGCAGTGTTATGCTCTGTAACTGGTGCCTTGCAGTTCCAGTTTAGAAAGCGGGGAATGAAAGAAAGCATTAATCTGACTGAAATCCACATAACAGGATTGTCTGTGAAACAAAAGTGAAACCAGACAGTGCAGTCGGTGAAATACAGCTTGAGGAGGAGGGGTGAATGTGCTGGACACAGCAGTTTTCTAACCTCTTTACTGCAGCTGAACAAGCTTTAAGAGGCATCAAGCATTAGGAGGGGTAGGCAAAATCAGGACCCAGTTACTGTTATTTGATTTTTGCAGCAGAATGTTCTTACCAGAAGTAGAGCTGTTTGAGCAGGATGCCAGGGAAATGATTTGCATTTGATAGAACTGCCCCTCAGTTCTTGCAGCTCACACTGCCCTTGTGGCACTGTAACACTAGTCATTTGTTGGAGGCTCTGCATTTGATGTTTTGATTTTCACCAGTTGCTCTGCAGAAAAGGATTGTGCAACAGTCGAGGACTACGAGTCTTTGGGAAGAGGCAAAAAACATGCATTCGGAACTCCAGACAGGGAAGCAGTAAGAGAAATTACCTAAATTATGGATAATCTGCTGCCTAAGTCTGTCTTCTCCTGTTTTATAAAGCTTCCTATCCATGCAATTTGGAAACTTATATCGACAGTGAAAACCAAGAGGAATCAAGAAAAGGTAAAAGCAAATTAAGAAAATAACTACTTCAGTTGTAACCCTGGGGGTGACCTAGCTATATCTTAAAGGGGAGGATCACAATTTTAGCTGCACTCTCTTCTAAGTGTCAGTACCTGTGAGTAGTGGTTCTATTTAGGATTTTATGAGAGCATTGTGAATTTGAAAAAATTTGCTCTGAGAACAAATAATTTTTGATTCTGAGGAAATTACTGGACACTTAAAGTGATAGGGGTCTGAGACCATGAAGCTTTAAGCAGTCATTATCTGCCTCTTGAAGATCACAGAAGCCCATATTTCACTGCTGTCATGAGTTGTTTTCAGTGTAATTCCAGTTCATCTTGAACCATTCATCTCCATACTAGCTGTGTAAAAAAATTCTTAAACTTCCTCATATTCAAAATAGTCTTGAATCTACTTGTTATGCTAAGAGGAGTATATTTGACAAATTAATTTCTAAATAGATATATAAAATAAATAAAAAATAAACCAGAGTTTCCCTCTCTTAACTTTCTCTTAGCCATAGGCTTTATGTTATGCTGTTCTCTGTTCTGAAAGGGCTTTATCTTTGCTAAGAGATTTTCATTCTTCTGAGATCAGGTGTAGGCACTGGTCAGTACTTGGGCCCTTTGTCATGTAAATCTGTGTTAAATAAAAGGTTGCATTCTTGGCAGTAGGGCTTGTAACCTGATTTCTCAAATGTTTTGGTAGATCGTGATTTCTCGACTTAAATGCAAGAGGAATATCCTTAGGAGAACTGAACTGTAATCTGAAGCTGTTGCTGTTTCACAAGGAAATGGAAGCTGTTTAACATGGGTGGGGGGAGAAGGAGTGAGTCTGGAATGAGGCCGTCTCTGATGAGTTACTGTTCCTTTTCATCCAATATGTGCTGGATATTAAGCTGTGTGATGAGCATTCAGAAGAACTCTGTAACAAGGACTGAAATTCTGCATTCCTTTGAAACAGTTAAACTTCTTTGTTCTCTTTGTGCTAAATGATGCTGAATAGCATACTTCTCCAAATCAGAGGTCATCAGGCAAAGAAAGACACATTCCTTTGCCGTGATATATTTTGGAAAAAAAATAAAAGGACCAGGGCTGTAACTGGCAGGGGGTGGGTGGGAGGGAAATCTGCTTTTCCTGTTTTGGTACAGTAATGTTCATTATTTTCTTTCTTGCTCCTAATGTTTTTACAATGGCTGACAACTCAAGCACTACATGCTTAAAGAAACATCGCGTTCATTCTCCTTGGGTTTGTCAGATGTTGGCAGGGCTGATACTCACCACATAGTAACACTTGCTGCTTTGACTCTACAAACACAGAGTGCAGTTTTACTCTGGAGGCTGCCCTGCATGGTGTTGAAAATAAGCTTTTTATTTCTGGGGATCACATTCTTTTATTCAGCAGGGTAAGTCCTTGGGATGGTTTGCTTAACACTGACTGAATGTCTTTTAATAAGTGTATCAGTAGATAAATGCCTTTTTTTTTTTTTTTTTTTTTAGGTTTTTGTTGTTTTCTCACTATTCACCCTTTTCTGATCTCAGTGGGCATTACAGTTCCAGAGAGCTTAGCACATTCTAACTGTGCTATTGTCATGTTCTGCTCTGATAGATTGTGTCTGATGTACAGTCACAGAGGCAAAAATCACAAGCAAAGGATGCATGCAGGGCAAGTTGGCTAACAGCTTTTGAGTCGTTCAAGATTTGTCCTGACAGCTGAACTTCAGAGGACGCACAGGCCAGTTAAACTGTAACTTAAACATTCATTGGTGGAATTGAATGAAAGAATTAGAGATTGAATTAGAGAGCAACCTGTAACAGGATGCTAAATTTAATCATTCCGCTTGCATAAGCATATGAATATCCTTAGTGCAATATAGTTCTGGCACTGTTGCTTCCACTGCTGGAAGAAATCCATTTAATCAAAACAAGCATTGATGTGGTTATTAGCATGTTAGTCCTGAGACACAAAGCTTTATCGATATAAAATGAACTGAATGTGGTGCTACTATTCATTCTCTTTACATTGCTTGATATTGTGCACTGAATGTAATGAGGCTTGTTGAAGAACTGCTGTTCACTCTGATGTTCCAGAAAAGTTATGCATCCTGGGAGACTTGTTCTCTGATCAAACATCTTAAATGAAATACAACATTAAAATAAGTGTAATGGTTACAATCTGAGCTTAGCTTTGCATGCTTACTTTAATGACTTGCAATTTCCTCTGGAAACTGACAACTAAAAAAATCTTGTTTACGAGTTGCTTAGAAACTGATCATCAGTAAGAGCGTTAGACATCAAGTATTTCAGTAAAAACTAAAGAAAGGAAATACATGTGTACTGTTCAGAAAAGATAGATTCTGGAAAATACCACGGATTTTCATGAAGTCCAAGACATAAACAGATTATAAGAAGGACATGCATATAGATAAGAACATCCAGACTTATACTAAGAAGGATAAACTTGCTTGTTTCAGGTATACAATACAGTTTAAGAAAACTATTTCAGTACTGCCAGTGTATTAAATGTTTTCTTCCTTAGATCACCTTATGGAATCATTCCTTACTGAACACACAAGGCCCAGGAGCATGGACTTCAGGGAGTATGAGTATGATCCAATAATGGAATTATTTATGATCTTTGATAATGGAATTATTTAAGATTTTTTGCTTATTTTTAATTCAAACTTGAATGTTTTAAAGCAAAGAAATCTGAAAGCTTTTAAACAAGCCCTATAGAAATGGTGTGAAAATGTGTTCTGTGGCTACATGGTATAGTTTGTTTGAGAGCAAGTGACATTTTAACAGCATAGTTGAGTTTAGGAGGTAATTCTGGCTAAATGAGGCTTTTATCTAGACCTCTATAGTTCTTTCTTAGGGGAATATGTACTTTTTAAGAGCAATTCTTATCTAACTCCATACATTGAATTTTTCCATTAAAACTATTATGATTAAGTTCTTGGAAGGTATGAGGTTTCTAATATTAATTCAGTCTGAGTAAGGAAATGAAACATGCCACTTATTTTCTTGTCAAACATAAAAGGCCTATTATTTCAACATGTTTAAGCGGCCTCTCTGCTTAGATAAAAAACAATAGAAGGCATGTATGTGGCTTATTTAATGGTGTTTATGCTGGCAGGATTATCTCCTTTCCTTGAAGTAATTTTTCAATCCATTTGGCAAAGCAAGAAATGATTTTCTTTTGCCTTTGTTGCTAGTTACAGTATATCTCATTAACATTTGAGGAAATTAGTTTTCAAGAGTATTGTAAGGTTACCTCTTTCCATAACACAGGCATAAAGCTTAGACTTCCTGCTGAAAATTCCAGCTGGACCCAGATAAAATCTTTTTTCTGGAAGAAATTACAGGATGTTTTTTTCATTCACAGTTTCCAAAGAGTTTGTGACCAATGCTAAAGGAAATGGAAGAACCATCATTTTGTTCTGAGAAACCACTATCTTTCCTCCTGAATCCCAGCAGTAAATAGACATGTCTTGCATCCTTTCCAGCCAATGCTTGTTTAGGATTATTTCTCAGCTACACACCAGCCACAAGATGAATGCTAAAATAATTTCTCTAGCTGTTAGCTCATGCATAAGAGTGATGCCATCAATGAGGTTCCATACAGGAGAATTAACAGATGGGGCTTTGTCCTTTAGGGAACCCACCAAATGAGCTTTGGGAGTTCAGAACTGAGGCAGCACAGAGTGATTTGTACATTGTGCTTGGCATTGAGAGTATGTTTCTTTAACAATTAACACAGCTGCTTTGGCAGAACCCTTTTTAGCCTCTTTTCTGAAGGAAGTGAGTTGTATCTGTCCCCTTCCCCCAGTAACTGCAGAACTCATGGATAGAGAGTCTCAAAGATGTGAAACACCCACACACTTAATGAAAATGAGGCTGGTTGGTAAGAGGGGAGGCATCCTATTAAAACTGACTTTAAGAGCAGCATTACATCAAAGAGATCACGCAGGGGAGAATAATCAGCAGAACTTCGTGTACTGGAAAAGCTCCCATCAGTGTTTGCACCTCTCAAGTATTCAAAATAATAATTCCCAAAGCCTACCCTGGAGAGCACAATTGAGAATATCCTTGACTCTGATCCCTGGTAGTGGCTGATTGCTGCAGCTCAGTCAGTTTCCAACTCAGTCAACCAGAGGATACCAGACTGCTGGAGAACAGGCAGGACATTCCCCTATTCATGAGAGAGCTATTGCCATTAAAACATATTTGCCTTTCCCAAGTTTACAAATCAAATTAATTTAAAAAGCAGTGATTGAATTGAGAGTAGAGTTGGAAAATAGAGTCTGTGCTGAGTGGTATTAAACAGTCTTTCCTTCAAATCTCTGTTCTAACTGTGATGGGCAGGATTTGCAGGTCCTTCTAAGGTATGAGTAGGAACAGGGGACAGATCCTCTTGTGAGGATGTTCTCCTAACAAAGCTTATCAGGTGCTTGCTTGTTTAGTGCATTGTTCTTTTGCCTAATCTTTAGTTTTCCTCAAAAATGGCAACTCTGTTCAAGTCAAGGTCTTATCTCAAAATAACGAGGATATAACACTATCTTTGAGGAAGACAGTGTTCACAAAGGATGGGTCTTTAATCAAGGAGAGAAAAGCTTACAGGCTGCATGCAAATAGGATATATGGCACCAACTTTCAATCTGTATTTAATATCTGGAATAATTTATCTCGTCAGCCCATACTCTGAAATTGTGGTTAAAAATTCTTATAAAAGACTTCATACAGATGAAATAGAGGTTATAGTCCTTGTGCACAGTTTAGAGGTGGAAGTTCTGTTACATATACAGTCAGGCTGAAATAAAGAAATAGTTCCTTACATCTTTAAAATCTACATTAGTTGAATCAAATTGGCACAGTTCAACTTTGTCTCTAAATGTAGTTGTTGTATTCCAAGCAACATTAATGTAACTGAATCTTATATATGCTTCACACACAGTCCCTGAAATTACAGAACTACAGGCATTTTGAAATACATATTTCATGTGACAATCTAAGACTTTTGCAAGAATGATCTCTTCCAAGAGGGAAAGACTTCAGACATCTAGTTAGTTAGCCCGGGGAAGAAATACTGAGGAGCAGCTAAAGGGTCTGAACAGGACATGACTTTATCCACTAAAAGATCTGGCAGCTTTTGCTGAAATAGCTGGCACTTGATCTCTGCTCTGAGATGAACAATACCTCCCATTCCACACAAGTTAACCTCTAGCTAGAAGTGAGGTTGTCTCTTAGTGTGGAGACCTGTCTCTCTCAGGAGAGATGGCATCTGTGGTTGCTAGTGTTGTAACAGTGATAATGCTTTTATTATGGCTGTGATAGTTCAAGTGCTACTGCTAGCTTACAAAAAAGAAGGAAGGAAAGAGAGAGGCACTCTGGCTTTGTTTTGCTTTTCTAAAGATTTCTGTATCTAAAGATACATTTGGTGTAGGTG
Organism: Sylvia atricapilla; assembly: GCF_009819655.1. Taxonomy (NCBI): domain Eukaryota; kingdom Metazoa; phylum Chordata; class Aves; order Passeriformes; family Sylviidae; genus Sylvia; species Sylvia atricapilla. The sequence continues at coordinate 43,067,528 of NC_089140.1, forward strand.
CCTCAGGTTTAGAGTGTAAGTTGCCTATGAAATACATGGGTATTACAAATGACATAGTATTTCTCTGCTAGGACAGCTAAGAAATCTGTAAAGCTATAACTTTTCCTTAAAAGTTCATTGTAATGGCTTTATCATGTCTAATTAATTTTGCTTAAGAGCAGTGATATTTTTACTTTTTGGTATGTAAAAACTAATGTATATGTAAAATTTGAGATGACACTTTAAAAATGGTGCTTGCTTTGAATGACTAAGGCACTCTGATTTTTGTGGTTAAACAGAGGCTTGACTAATTTTTCTAATGAAACATTTTCCCTCATATCTCTTATTTGTGTTCTGAAGCATAAAAAGCCCCGAGTGCTGCATATCCCTGGGATGTGGTATCTCCAGAATCTAAAATACTTTGATTCTCTGGGTCTGATGGATATTATGTTGTTTAATATTTTATACTTAAATCTATTGTGTCAGAACAATTACTATGATCTAACTGTTCCTTGCAGTTCACAAATTCATTTGGAACACTCTAAATCTTCTGATAGAGATTGGCAGCTCAGGTATCTTCCTTGTCACATTAGCTTCTCCTAAGCTCACTTAGATCAATATTTGAGAGACTGCATCAGAACAAATCCCCATTTGGTCTGATTTGGCTTTGTGCTAGACTTTCTCCTGTAGTCATACAGAAAGTCCTGTCAGGACTGTATGAAGTTATCCAATGATGTGTAGATTCTTTGTTATTTACCCAAAGCAGATTTTCTACTTGAATTATGATCAGTGGCATCAAAGCTTGAATGTTTTGCCTCTTCAGATAAACATCTTTGTTGAATCTCCATCTTATATTTCAGTTATAGGCTGGGTCTCCACTGCTTTTTGTCAGACATGACCAGAAAAGTTTTCAAGCATATGCTATGTCTATCTTTACAGACACATTTTAAGGTGAGGAGGTTTTGGTGTTGCCATAAGATACCAGCAACTAATAAAAACGACTTGAAGAAACCTCTAGGCTAAGCAAGGATCCTAGTCATAAGGCACTGAGCTTCTGCCTGTTTCACAAAAGCAAAAAGAGCTGTTTTCCAAACAGAAATCATAGAACTTATCTAGCTGCTGATGGACCATGGCAGCTCTTGCCTAATGGTTTATTCAAATGCTTATTGTAATATGTTGAAAACATATGAATCTAAATGGTCAATGCTAATTTATTTTTGGAGTCTGAGATTGAGATGATCTTCTGAAGAAATCTTACATCACTGACATTTTAAATAGGGTTGTAGTACATTTCCTGAAATAGTGTTGTTCATTTAGGCAGGTTTTTTTAACACAGATATCACATCAATCAGATATGGCCAGATTAGATGGAGCTCAGAGCAACCTGGTCTAGTGAAAGGTGTCCCCACCCATGGCAGGGAGGTTGGAACTAAATGATGTTTAGGGTCCCTTCCAACCCAAACCATTCTGTGTTTTGGCAATTCTTCACTTAGGCCAGTATGAAGACTGACGGGTTGCTGCTGACAGCTGTTGCTTGGGAAGGGACGGGAGTGGGGCAGGCTGTCTGCCACTCCTCAAATCTAGTGAAATGAAAAACCTTAACAGAATAGCCTGTGCAGTAGAAAGCTTATTCTCTCTTTAATCCTTAAGCTCAACTTTTACAGCTTTATTTAAATAACTGGTAGAACAGTGCATGTAAACACAAGTATGTCAAGGATTAAAAACCAAGAGAAAAAATTTGAAAACTAAGATATATTCAATTACTGAAGCTTTATTTGATTACGAATGAAACAAATTATTCATAACTCACAAAAAGATCTGTCCTATCCCACTGTTTCCTCTCTTTTTCATATAAGAATATGTCTGCCAGATACAGATGGATTAGATTAAATTTTTGGAGTCTTCATGTTAGCATTTCTAATGTAGTGGAAAGGCAAGGAACTAACAAAGAAACAAAGCTTAGGGAGCATTTAAAGGTCTGAGACAGTCAAAACAGATGCTTGGTTCCTGCTTTCTTAACTGAATTTCCTCAGCTGTGCCCTGTTAAATTAGCTTCTTGCACCATCAGATGTAGCGAACGTATGATACAGTTAAGAAGTACTGTGCTCACGTGCACTCAGTAACAGATATATTTATTTACATTTTTTCCCAGGAAATTAGACAGAATGGTAACAGTGCTACTTTCTAACCATATTTTTAAAAAATCAGAGCAGAAACGGCTCAAGAGGCATTAAAAAGGGCTAGGTGAAAATGCTTTTGAGTGTTTGAAATTCCAGGATTGTCAATCACAACCATTAAAAAAATTAATTGCCCTTTCAAATTCTGATTTCGATTCAGAGAAATTTCATTTGGCCTTTCTATTCAAGTTTTGAGGTTCATGCCTTCCAGATTTTCTATTCAACTAAAGGGATTAGAAGCTTTTTTCAGCATAGGCAAAATTCTTTGATATAATGGCACTGTTCCACAAGCCAGCCTGTAATATCAAATAATACAATATTAAAGCCCAGGAACTACAAAAGCTTAAACACAGCAGTGTTACAGGCATCAGGCTTTGGGTTGTAAACCTTCCTCTGGCATTCATGCCATGTCAAGCCTCTTTATGATATTTGCTTTGCATCCACAGGAAGTTTGTTATAAGCACGTACAGCCTATGCCCAGCCCTGAAGACAAAGCAGGGAACCTGAATTAGTAAAAGCAATCTTACTAATAGTGGTTGTCTTTCATAGTAACACATGGCATTTTTACTGAGGGCTAAAATAAAAATATTTGCAACCATTTTACATATAGGACTCAGAAGTGCTGGCATTGCTGCTGGAAACTTTTAAACCTGACCAAATTTCATGTTGCTGCTCCTTCAATCACAGTGCTGCAAAAGGCTCTGTGTTTGGGCTGGGCTAATTTCACATGGAAGGACAGGATGTCATGCCACAGCTATTTTAAAAGGTTGCTTGGAATTACTGTCACCAGTGACTAGGATACTTAAAAATCATTTAAATATATTAAAAAAAAAAAAGGAAATAAAAAAGGGTTCTGTTTAAAGACAAGTGCTTATGAAGCTTGCATACCTACAATAAATCTGAAACTCATCAGAGAATATTTGCTAAGAAGTTCCCATTGGGATCAGAGACCATTGTGTGCAGAATTGCAAAAATGAAATAATTTGCTTTTTTCTTCAGCATGGATGTACTTCTTTAGGTGGCCTAGGGCTTGGTGGAGGGAATGGGGGTATTCCTTTTGCTACAAACTGCAAAAGAAAATGCTGTTTTAGAGGTTTTGGCGAGTCTGAAAATGGACTTTATTTTTCCTCTCCAATTTTCAGTTTCTCTGCTACAGTTCGGCATTCTTTATGTTTTGACCCTAGGAGCAGTATCTTGATTACACTTTGCAGGATGTAACAGCTGAATTGATGCAAAGCTTAATTTATTCAAACCTAGCTCTCTCTCTTTAGATATTGCAGTGAGGCTATGATTTCAGATAAAACAGACTTAATAAACAGGAAAAATGCAACACCAAGGTTAGTTTATTCTACATCTTTTATAATCTGTTCCTGGAAGTGAAAAACAGCCTCACTGTACATAAATGTTGAAGATCTGAGGCTCTAAACAACCAAAGATCAAGTTTTCAAAAAGGCAAAACAATTTGGAGTGAATATTGTGGGAGACATGAAAGATGAATTCTTAAAAGCACCTGGCTTACTAAAATCTGCACCTAATGAAGAAAATCCTCCAGGAGTCCTGTTTTGCAACTCCAAGAGAAGCAAAATCAAGATTTTGGTTCTCAATGCAAACACACGTAAGAGATTTCTGATTAATCCATGTTGCTACTACAGTGTCAGAGGCTTCCAACAATTGCTTTGTTTTTTCCCTGGATGGATGATTTTCCACAAGTGAATGACTGATGAATCAGAAACATTTACATCTTGGTATCTTTTTATTTCTTCATATTAAATAAGTCACAGATAGATGGCTGGATAGGTTTATTATTAGGCATAACATAATAATAGATAAACTAATGACAGGCAGATTTAGGATTAAGTAAATCATAGATATAATAGGATTCATATAAATATAAAACATGCAGTATATTTAATGTGATGTGATAGATATGTTCTCATAACAGTATCTTAATATGACCTAAGATAATCTTCTGACCTTAAGTTTATTATATGACATATGATAAAAGTAGTATAGAAACCATGCCTCCCATTAGATATCAAAACATTCTGGTCAAGTTTTAAATGGTATATAGGAAATTCAGGGTTAAAGTTTACTTAAAGCTGAACTTCAAATAGGAAACAAGATTTTTGCTGATTTTTCACTACCAGTTTCTGTAATCTATTTATAGAGTTGTATCCTCAGAACTCCTCAACAGATCTGGATTAGGCTGGAGGCCCTTAAAGATGGAATGGGAACTGCCTAATTTTTTTCCTGAATGAGAAATGTTGGGTTTTTTCCTTCCTTCTGAATAGGCAGTTGTCATGCTGAATTGTACTGAATGTCCCCACTAGCCAGATGGTTGGGAGGAGGGCCTACGATACGAGTTTCAACTCTTTTTAAATTAAATCCTCCTCTGGTGCATCTTGGCTGGTTGCAGATGCACAGAACGCAGCTGACGTTAGCTGCTGAATTACTGGGAGACAGAGGGGCACCTCAGGGCCCTTTAAACCTTCCCATTGCGACAGGCTGCTAGAATATGCTCTCCCAATTTATATGATATAGATGTGGGCTTTGTCCCTCCCATATCCACTCCTGTCACTTTCAGCTGGGGCTGTACCCAACCGTTGGTGATGCATGAACTGAATATGTGATCTATTATTCAGAGTCAGGCTACTAAAGACGGTGATGTTGCCGGGTAATATTTTAGCACCTATTTTCAAGGCAGACAGGAGCCTTCTGTGAAATGTGTGCTTGTTTTTTAATTCTCTTGGGCTGAAGTTTGATATTCACTAGCAGTGGGGTATGGAAACACTCCCGGGCACTTGCTCCCACCTCCGCTTTGTCCTCATACAAGTTTGTGTGGCTGGATAGGTTAGAACAACCTTGTTAAATTTGGGTATTTTTTCTAAGTGTACTTTACTAAGTTCCTAAATGTTACACAACCTGTGTGTGCAGTTTTTATTCCTCCCCCTGCAACCTTATTGTTAACTTTGACTAAGAAAGCATCTGAATACAGATTTAGTCTTTCAATTCATCAGTTGGGACTGTCATAAAGTTAGGGGTCTTTATGATAGAGCAGGTAGTTGCAATAGAAGCACCCTATCTTAATTGCTTTTATCAGTCACCTTTACCAGCTTTAAAAATGTGACCTCAGACTGCTCTTTTCAAGACATAAGGGAGGAAAAAATCCTCTGTATATTTGACTCCATTTACATGAAAATTGTTGTAATACTAAAAATAAAAAGGTATATACAGGTGCTGTCCTGTAAAATGAAAGTTTGTAACGAATTCCTCCCAACCTGAAAAGCTGCCACATGCTTTCACTTGATAACATTTTTTGGCTCTGACTCTGAATAATATTTCACAGCCCAACATAGTATGCTTAAGTGTGTTATCAAACAAATCATCATATTCTTGCCAGAAGCTGAAATTGTGTAACTATGTAAACATCTGTTTATTAACTGCCAGCTCCTCACTGAGTATTACCTTTGCCCTGTTTTGCTCTCATCCATAGTCTTGAAGAAGAATTTCCAAGAGAGTCTTGGCAAACTTACATGTCTGTAATATATGCAGCATTCCTGAAATTCTTGGCACATTAGCCTTGAATCAATTCAAATGAAAGTACTTTGCTATTGCTGGTTTTTATTTGCTGTTTATAGTTTCATTGTTGAAATGTCTTTATTCTCCACCACAGCTTGCTATAATGTAACTGAAATAATTTTAAAGTAAATGGGGTGCCTTCTTTGCCATGCAATAAATTTCAGTCATTCCTCAGAAAGAGATAAACCTTTACTAGGGAAGACTTTTCCACCTTCTGCTGTATTCAGGCTACAACATGATGGCAGCTGCAGCTGGCAATGCAAAGGAGTGGAGTCTTTGTCCTGTAGCAGACATCCTAACAAGGCATTTTTCCTGCCTCAGCCAAGACTTCCAACAGTAACTTGCTTCACAGCATATTCCAATTATAGAGCACATGTTTCTTGGCTGTCTTTTACAGGCAATGTGAAACTAGATCTTTACTTCACAAAATGTCTCTGGAAATGTGAAGCCTCCAGTAGATAGGACAGAGGCACTTGTGAGAGCTTCCACATTAGCAGTGAAACTTTACTGGAGTAGTTAGCTTTTAAAATAGTCACTGAGGAGAAAATAGAAACAGCTGAAGAGCTCTGTGAGTCCTAAATAAAGGGAAGGGAAACCTCTCTGGAAAATGTGCAATTAGTATTTTTAACTATTTCAAAATAGTGCAGCTGAAGGAAGAAAATAGCAGGTGAGAATACTGAATATGTGCATGAGATGGAAGGTACTGAAGAAGAAAAGTATGGAAGATGATATGTGGGTTTGAGATAAGTTGAGTGCTATGGTCAGAAAATGAATTAACTTTGTCTTTCCCTGAAGGATAGATTCAACCTGATTTTCTTGAACGCTCCGGGTATACAGTCACAACAGTTCAAACTGATTAAAGATTTTAGTCCTGTCACTGCTGTACACTGCCTTCCTCCACTACTTCTGAGAGTTCAGTAGTAGAGCCTTTTTTGAGGCAGGCTTTCTTTTTGGCCAGATCAGTCCTCCTGAGATGGGTTATCAAGAGAGGAGAATGTCAAGGCCAGTGCAGAACTTGACACCAGCAGAAGGGCAATCACAGAAGCCTGATTTTATGTCAACTTAAACTGCTGTGGGGCTGCACACCTCTGAGTGTAGAATATTGGTAGGGGTGCTGCCTAGGGATGGGATGACATGGTTAAATTCAAGTGTTTTAAAAATCAGTGAAATATAATTTAAGACTCCCATAAACCAAAGTTCCTTAATTAGCATAATTGCAGAGTGTCAAGACAGGGCTGAGCCAAGGTAATTTGAAAATGTAGTTATGTTCCTTACATCTTAACATTCTCAGAATTATAAAATTAAATGAGCACTTATTTCCTCTGGGAAAAATGTATAATTTTTCTTCTTTTAAACTTGAACTGATTTTATACACACACACACACACACACACACATGCAGACATACACAAAAACATTTGAACTTTGGGTGGGTTTGCCTTGGGTTTTCCTCTGGAGAATTTGATATGGAGATGAGGTGATTGCTTCTATCTGCTATCCGTTGAACAGCATGGATGGAAAGGATGTGGAGATGAAATTTGCAACACAGGCTTTATAAATGGCGTGCCATTTAAAACATGTAAATGAGAAGTTCCAGTATCATTCCTCCCCTGTCCTGACTCCAGTCATACAAGAACCTTGTGGAGGGCTGTAAAAGCACTGGTGAGTTTTTGACTTCCAGATGAAAGACAACAAAAAAATGTGATTAAATCAACGTCTGTCTTACCAAAAATCAGGTTTTTTCTTCCATGAAAGCTAATTTGTGCTCAGTGTATTGAGGGCTGTTTAAGTTATACCTAAAGCAAAGCAAGCAAGCAGCAGAGAAGTCTGTTTTGACAGAAGGATCATACACCAACCCTTTCTGACCCAAACTGAAATGCTATAGAAAGCTTTGTCCATATTAAAATATTATCCATGATATGGTTCAGAAGATCAACTCTTGTTATAATGTATAAATGAATTCTTATGAGATTAACAAAATTTGTAATAGATTTCAGTAGCATTACTCAACACTGACAGACTTTAAACAAATTCATCTTGTGAAGGATACTATAAAACAATACTTTAAAAGAATCTGGAAGCTCACTTCAGAGCAACAAGTATTTCATGTGCTGTCATGGTCTGAAAAGTGACTTCAACAGAATTCTCTATAATAAATCTCTAATCTGTGAACCATGCAGTTATAGTTATCCTTGTTATGTTTAAAATACATTTTACTGCTTTTGATAATGGTGTAGCACATGGGGAGCCATTGAGATGAAGTTAAATTGATTGAGATCCCAAAGACTAAACCAAACTTGTAGTTCAGCTTGCATATAAACAAGCTGCAGGTTAAGGCCTATCTGTTTAATGCCATTAAGAGTGAATTCTCCCTTTTTCGCTTCCAACTGTTTGTTGGTACTTCTTAGACTGTGACATATTTACTAATTTTTAATTTTTCCAAGCTTTCCAAAGGCCTTTAATTCTTCTGAAGAAATAGAAAGGCAACGAAAAACTGGGGATGGGGTGGTGGTGGCTGGGTGGCAGGAACTCTTTTCTATTGATGCAGAACACTAAAGGGGTGCTGTGTGGCATTAAAACCCGGTAATACAGCAAGGTAAGGAGAATGCCTCGGGCAGGGCGCTGCTTTAGTTGCCATTGAATGCTCATGGAACTCTTCCCTACTGAATGTAAACCTATTTCCAGAAGGTTTGCTTGTTTTTATGAAGTATTTTCAGGACTGTGAACTAGAAAGAGAAAATGCTAACAACCACCAGTGTTCAGTCCTTTTCCCTCCCAAACTTATCAGTGTTGCATATCTCTTTCACAAAAGGAGATTCTAACTGTGACATTTAAAGACTGTTTGTGTATGTTTTTCTGGTTTGTATACGTATTTTCACTGGAATTATTCTCTTTGGGCTAGACATGTTTGCTCACTGGAAATTCAGAGGAGCATTTAATTGCAAGATTTTTTTCAAGATTAAAAGAGGTAAAGCAAATATTATTGTAATTTGTGAGTGCAACTGGCTATGACAGGTTACTGTAAGTAAAGCCTTTTTTTTCAATTGTAGACTTATCTCTACAATCATATTTTAATAATGTGCTTTGGTTTGCCAAATAATGCCTTTGCCACACACTTCAATGAGACTTCCTGAAGATATTAAGGCTGTCCTAATACTCTTGTGAATCAAGCTCAGATTAAGGATGGGATTTTTGAAGAAACAACATTTACCAGCAGCTGTAAATAAAATACTTTGAGCTGTTTATCAAACGGTCACTGTTTGCAACGTGTCGAACATGGCAGAAACCATACTATAATTTTCAAGGATGGATATAGTCCTTGTATAATGCTGAAGTGGCACTTCCCAGCTGCCTGGTAGCATTACAGGCTGTAATATTGGCAGATGTACATGATGTGAAAGAGATTAAGCCTTCAAGACACAACTTTTTTAGTTGTTGCTATGGATAAGGACTTGCTTTTGACTTCTCTTCTTGTGAGATAGGTGAACACAGAATGTTTCTTAGTATGCAGACTTTTTCCCAGATATTTAGGTCTCAATTGTGAATAATCTCAGTAATGTTCAGGAACTCCCACTCTTCTCCCCAAAACTTTTCACAATCTAAAGAAGCCCAAACGTGTTGTGGATGTAAACAGTATTAGGACCTACATGCTTTGTTTTTTTCTCCATGAAATATTTACCGAAGTTTTTAATATTTCATGATAGAATATGATATTGAAAGCAAGACCAACCTGCTTTAGCAAAGCAACTAAATGTTTTTCTCATTGGGTGCATCAGTTTTGTGTTGAAACTGTGGCATTATAACTGTGAGTGTGTCATGTGTACCTTGGAAGGGTTCGTAGTTTGCTTACATACAAGTTAACATAAGCGCTGCCTTGGAGGACAGTCACTGCTACTTGTAGTGGGATACTTCATGGAGTAACCACGGAGAGACTCAGGTAACATGGCAAGTACATGGGACAGGTCAAAAATTGTGTAATAGTTAATCTCAAACTACTAACTTGCCTGTTGTTATCTTAATTTCCTGAATGCAAATATCCCGAGCCTTTCCTTTAGGACAACTCTTCTAACTCTTCTTCACTTCTCAAAATATATTGATGAATCTATATTACATCAGAACTCAAAGTTACCTCCAAAAGCTTCAAAAGAAGCAAGGATGGTCTTTAGCTTCAAGAGGCATGCTATTATGGGTTGAGAGATTCATTTGAAATGTTAAAATTCAGTTCTGTTAAATGCTGCTTATGAACTGACAAAGACTGAGTTTGGTTTCTTCTGTTGCTTAAGAAAAACAAAACCAAGGCGACAGGTTGTTAATCATGCGATGTCAATGCAAGTGCTTTTTTCAGACCATGTTGTCACTGCTTCTTTAGAAATGGGATGTAAAGCCTGCAATTAGCACGTCTTCATTAGATTCCGACCTTGGAAGTTGAAAGTTATTTTGCTCTTGCTAGTAGTGTACATCACACTTGAAATTAAAATTAATCATCTCAGAGGAAATTATTTTTACTTTTAAACTTCCCCAGCTGAAGAGCTCAGCATTGCAACTATAGTTTCAAATAATATTCCTTTGGTGTCTAAGTGAACATAATTGAGTTGGTAAAGCATTCCCCCCCCCCCCCCCCCCGAGAATTCAACTAGTTATTAGGGTTGGTGGTTCCATAAATGGTAGCTAAAACCTACCTTTAAATGTAGTTACCTGATGTGTTTTAAGTTTTTGTATTGAGTCGATTTTTTTCCCTGCTAACATGTACAAGAACATGATAACGTGGTGCCGCAAAACCAACCAGGGCTGCCAGCCTAGCTTGGCTGTATTGTAACTCTAACATTAGGAGCTACCTAATGCCTTAAGATGCCATTGGGAAGATTCCCATTATTAGAGGGGGAAAAAAATCACTTTTAGGGTGATCAGGCATTGGAACAGGCTGCCAAGGGAGGTGGTGGAGTCACCATCTCTGCAGGTGTTCAAGAGGCGCCGGGATTTGGCGCTGGGTGTTATGGTTTAGGGAACTCAGTGGTAGTGCTGGGTGCACAGATGAGCTTTATCACCTTAAAGGTCTTTCCCAGCCTTGACGATTCTGATTCTATTCCATGTGCGTGACCCCGGTTTTCATGGGAGGGCAGCAGAGCAGCGCTGTGAGGCGAGCGGGAATGACGGCGTTGTTTTCCCACGCCAGGAGGGCCGGGTTTGGCTGCGGGCGCTGGCGCCGGGCCGGCGGGGCCGAGGGCACGGGCCGGGCCCTCAGCACAGCGCGGCGCTGCTCGCTCCCCGCGCCGGCCGCTCAACGCCGCTCCCGGATCCGCCTTCTCGCGGCGCCGGGCGGCTGCCGCCCGGGCGGGGGCCGAGGCGGGCACCGGGCGGGGGCTGGGCGCTCACACGCGTTTATTTTCAGCCGCGGCGCGGCTCGGCTCCCGCAGCCCGCGGAGCTGCCCGGCGCTGCGGGTGAAGCCGCTCCGCCGTGCGGGGGCACCGGGGGCCGGCACGGCGCGGAGCGAGCGCTGCCGGCGGGGGCGCGGGCGTGTGTGTGTGTGGGCTCCGCCCGCCCTTCCGCCGCGGCGCCCCGCCCCGTCCGCCGCCTCTGCCCGCGGAAGTGAGCGGAGCGGGGATGCGGCCGCGCCGCCCCGGCGCTCCGAGGTGAGAGGCGCGGCCGGGCGGCGGGGCCGGGGCGGTGGCCGTGCCGGAGCCGCCGCTTGCGCCTCTGAGCGCTGCCCAGCCGCCTCCCCCGCTGCCCCGCGGCCTGCGCCGCGCCGCGGGCGGGGCCCAGGGGGCTGCGGGCTGGCGTCGCTTCGGGCAGGCAGCGCTTCCCTTTGCCGCTCCTCTGTCTCCCGCCTGGCGCCGAGGATGCGGGGCGCGGGCAGAGCGGGGAAGGGGGGGTTACTTGGGGTGAGGGTTTATTTTTAGGAGCGAACGCCCCTCCCCGGGTGGGACGAGGCTGTTGGAGGCTGGTGGCGAGGGGGAAGCGGCGGCGCTGCTCCTCCGTGTTGCTGGAGCTGCTGGGCGGCTAATCCTAATCCTCATCCTCGGTGGTCTCTCACAGCTGTGCGGGCTCCCTCTGTGTGCGTGTGCTGCTCTGCGCTGGGCAGCCTATACTTTTTTTATAAATTTTGGATTTTTTAAAAAATAATTTTTCCTCTTTTAGCGTTGGTTTCTCTTGCAGATGTTGCTGCAGGTGGGGGCAAAGGGAGCTCTGTGATTGCCTGGGATCTTGGGGCATTTCTGTCTTCACCTTTCCGCTCCTGCTCCAGCGCTGCTGTTGCTAAAGACTTTTGTAACTATCGACTCAAGTACAATTTCGATGGAAAATGAAGGTAAAGGTCTCATCAGAGTCACTGACTTCATTGGAGCTAAGAGGATTTTTGCATGCAATTTGGTGACAACTCCTAACTGGTGCGTGTGTATGTTTTACCGTTCCAGGGGTTCGCAGGGTTGCTCTCGTGTGTTAATCTTGTGGTAGGGACTTCGATCTGCATATCGAGGTTTCAAGATTTGTAGCATCATCGTTTTTCTTTATTTGCCCTGCTGCTTGTTGAACTAATTGTCAGACCGATTTTATTCTCTCTTGACAGATATTCGTAGCATCTATTGTGCATTTCAGTGCTCCGTGTTTTTGGAATAAAATTATTTTATTTAGACAGAAGCTTCTTAGCATTTGTTGCTCGGTATTTGCTTAGATTATATGACTCTCTTAAATTTGTATTTCGGGGGAAATTGAGAAGCATTAGTTGCATTTCACTTTGAAATATTTAGTGTATTTATATGTTCTTGAAAATTACTCAGATTTGCCCTCTTGGACAGTATTTAATTTAAAAATGATGCTGAAGTTTTGAGTACTGAAAGAAGTTGCTCTATTTTGCTTTCCCCTTCGTATCTAGTTTGGAAATTACTTAATCTGGGGAATTACTTCATTTTTTTTCCTGTTGGCCTTCCGTTTATGCTCTGGGAACCTTGCAAGCCCCTTTGCATTGTGACAGTGACTTTATGTTTGTTTCTCTTTCTGTTTGACTCTATATGTTGAAATTCTCTGAAATTTATTATTTTTATTGCTATATATTTTAAGAAAAGAAGCATTGATACCTTCCCCCCCTTGCCTTTTGCCATCACTATTCCTTGAAAATGGGTGGTGGTTTAGGTGGCTGCTGGATTTCTTTGCTCTAGGTTGTTACATGACATGTTAGGTGTTCCTTTTCCTCCCACCCCTGTTTCAGAAGAGGAGTGGTTTTTAATTGTTTGACTTGAATGAATAACTGAATTGAGATTGATTAGTAGACATAAGTTATTTTTTATGGTTGGATATTTTTCTGTTTTGAAATGTGGTTGTCGTGAATGACTGAAAGTTGTGGTAGTTTTGAAGTCCCATCCAAGTTGAAAAAAAACTGTGGTTTGCTGTCATCTGGCATTTCAGAACTTTCTTCTAACTTTAAAATCATGTTTAGAATATTTTAAAATCTGTTGATCATGCCTCCAGCTGGATACTTGTAAAGAAGAGCGTGGACCTTGTAGGTAGCAGGAATTTTGAAGTGCACGGAGCACCTCTAGATGATTGATCTTTGTTTTTAGAGGCGGGATGGCTGACAGAAGTGGGGTCAGTGCCTTTGCATTGCAGTCACTGTTACAAGTAAAAGGGTTTTGAATGGGCAACGCCCAGGAGCAGGGGAAGGCAAGCAGAGATAATACCACTGAATAGAATTACACTTAAGGGAAAAAAAGTATCTGTGTGCCAAAACCCAAATGGCAGAAAGACTTTTAACGCCTTACAGTTCTGCTAGCAAATAAATAGTATATCACAGATGTAGTTTACATTCCAGTTGTGTGTGATAGTGTGGCTCTGCTCTATTCTTCCAAATGCACAAAGATGACATTTCTTATGAAATAAATAAATTTTGCATAAAAACCAGCAGTATTTGTATGATAGAAATTATATAAAAAAAAAAAGCTTTAGCTAGGAGAAAATACTTTAAAATATGATCAGATGCATAGTTCAAGGGCAGAAATAAAGGCTGTGGCTTATTGAGGGTTTTCAAAATGGGGTAATCTTATGGGGGTAGGAGAAAATTATGTATGATAAAAGGACTGAAGTGGTTCTCTGAACACATGAATTACTTCTTCTCTACTATTTCTGCTCTTATATCCCTCCATCTCATAATTAATTGAGTCTCCAGATGGGCATGGATATTTACAACTGTGTACTGTCTGTTTCGGTGTTCTGGGTATTTCTGAGCTCTTTTTCTGTCAGTGTGACATTTTGAGGCAGCTAGACACCAACAGCTTTCATATTGGAACTTTTCAGCACTCTGGATGTTCCTTAATGTATTTTTTCCTGGTGACAGCTGAATAATCTTTGTAATCTTGTAGAACAAAGATTTGCATTTAGAATATTTTTAAGCTTTTTTCTTTTTTCTCCCCTCAAGTATGTGTTTGCAAAGTCTCTTAGGTTTGGATATATGAAGATATGGCACATTGTGAGGTTTTTTCCTGTCCTATATTTCAATGAATATTCAATATGGGGAAATGATGAGATGGTTAGGAAAACTGATGCTTTTCTGTGTAAATTCAGTACTCATAAGCAGTATTATGTGTTTATGTCCAGGCTAGTTAATGTTTTATCCTGAGACTTTGTGGTTCCTGTTTCTTGTGTTGTATTGATTGAACTTCCGCAGAAATTCATGTTTCTCATGGTAATGAGGAAGAGAGAATTTCCCATCATAGAAAGACTTCTGTGTGATCATACAACTATGATCTAGAGGAATGATGTTTGTATTTCCATTTGGAACGATGGAATTTTGTGACTTCTTTCTGTAGGGGCTTTTTCTTAAACTGTAGGCAGTTAAGAAAATCTTGCATGGACAAAACATAATTTTGTAATTTTTGGATCTCTCCACTGGTGCTTGTGGGTCATCTGAAGTAATTTTCTGTACTGTAGTCTTAAATTTTTTTTCTTCCTCTTACCAATGTATTTTAGATTGTGACTTAGGCTGCTTGCTTGAATGGGAATTGTCTTGTAGAAGTCTGCCTTTTAGTAGAAAAATAAAACACACAATTTAGATCTCATAGATTTTGAGCTTCTTTGAGGTCAGACCATGATGGCAAATACAAATTGTTAAGTAGCAGTACTGCTTTGTTACCAAGGCCTTAGGTAGTATTTGTTTTCATCTCATTAAGACCAGAATGAGAGAGGTCAAAGTAACGTTTTCCTCCAAAAAAGGTTTCCCAAAATCCTGTGGAAGGTTGGTACAAAAACTCAGACCAGACTTGCTGCATGTAATAAAACATCATATGGTGATTCAGAAATCCTCCTTAATCCTCATTGTTTTGAGTCCTAGTTAATTTCAGCTAATCTTCAAAGATGATGGTCAACTTCAGCCTATAGGCTGTAGTAATTTCAGGATAATTTTAATGATTGGATGAATAGGGAGATGCAAGTGAAGACTTTTGTTTCTTAGAAAAAGATACTTCAGTTCTTCATAAAATCCTGACAAATTAGTAATTCTGTTTGTCTCATGCTTGAAGTGCAGTTGAATTTCCTAGTGAGTTTCACAGGTGGTGGTTTTTTGTTTTGGTGGGTTTTTTTAAAGTGATGACAATGGACGCAGTTGCTAAACTATAAGATTGAAGATGAGTGAATAGATTTGGGGTTTTGGGGGCAGTAAGTTTTAGCACCCTGGACGGGCTCATCATAGATTAGGCAGCCCTAAGTACTAACAAAGGGGTGGAGCTTGTGTACATGCAACAGACAGCAGAGGGGGAAGGGATGCCTGCGGCAGCAGTGGCTTGGAAACAAACTAAATGGTTCCAGAGTGTCATCATCAGTTGTTCGTTAAGTAATATCTAAAATAATCAGATTGAAATTTGGGATGAAAAATGTTGGAGTTTCTGAAATGGACTTGGTGTTATCACAACAGTTGAAGTTCCTTTTGGAATTTAGATGATTTCTTAAGACATTAGTGGGTGAAACAAGGAATTTGATATTCATTGATTACAGTTTTTTACTATCTACAGCTTGTAGAAAGCTAGAAACTAATACTTCACACTTATGTTGGCAGAAGTTACATCTTTTGAACTTGGAGGTTAAGATGGGAGAAGAGAATTTTTCTTACCTTTTTTTAAAAAAAAGTGGGAGTCTTCACTCAAGACCAATTCTATTCCTATATGTAAACAGTACTTTGATAACTTAAATAACTGCTAAGTTAATATAGCTCAGGCTTGCATTAGAAACATGTATTTCCTTTTTAAATGGAGAGTCAGAGTAATCTTTTGATCTGTCTGGTTGATGGAGCATTAGATAATTTTAGCCTTTTCTTTCCCTATGCAGGTAACTTGGAAATGTTAATGTATAATAACCTAGAAGTGATTTAAGATGTTGTCAGTTTGAGTTCAGATGTTGCAGAATGTATGTTTAGTTATTCTGCTCCCTCTGAAACTTTTTTTCTTGGAGAGTCTATGGCATAATCTCCTAGTGGGGCAGGAGAGGCATTACTGTAAGGAAAATGTAGACAAAATTCAACCAAAGAGAAACAAACATTTTTGCTTGTGCTTTTGTAGTGAAGAGTTACAAATAAGCAGTGATTTGAGCATCTTGTGGTGCTTTTCTGTAGGACTGAATAAAAGGGCCTCCTTATTGTTGAAAAAAGATCCTGCTTCTGAGCTGTGTTCCTGTGCTGATGTTGTGTTGACTCTCGTGGTTGTTGGACTTGTCTGGCTTGCAGGCTTGGCAGAAGGTTAGCCCAGCCCATTCTTCTCTTTGCCCTTGTTGGGCAGCTTTCTGTTGAGTTAGAAAATTGAATGGGTTCATGAGATGTTCAGGTCATGTTGATGGACAGAGGAGTGAGACCTGTTACCTTGACTCAGTTCCTTACATAATCATGGCTTCATTCAGTATCAATTCACCCACAGACCATGGTGGAATTTTGCAAGAGTGGCATAAGTTAATAAGTAGATTTTTAGTTGTGAGAGCTGCCTTTGATATGTTGAAAGAGTTCAGATGATAGCTAATTGGCATGGGGTGATAAAATTGACATTTGCAGTGTGGTTTGTAGAAGCTAAAAGGAATGATAAAGTTACAAGGTATAAATTTGGGACAAGCGTCTGTTTCTAGTTATTTGTTTTGGAAACATTCTGCTCCAAACAACTAGAAAGGATAAAATGGATAATGGGTTAACAGGTGCCATCTACAGAATCTTTTACAAAGGCTTTTGAAATATTTGTAAATCATAAATTTTCTGCAGCACTTTTTTCTGCATACATAATTCACAAAAAAAAAAAAAAGGCAGCATTATGAATACAGTGTTGCTGCTTTCTTGATACTAGTCATAAGAAAATTTATTGCTATAAATAGAGTAATTATGCTGTGAGTTGTGTTTGCATTTAAATTGACACTGACACTAGCTTGGTCCTGAGAACTCTTGGAAACAGTAAGTTCAGTATTTTTTTACGTAGAAATTTATTTTGTTGCATTATGAAGAGACTGCATAGCTGTCAAAGATATAATTAACTATGGGGTCTTGAACTTTGTAATTTTAAACAAATACTGAGAGAATGTTTCTATTGGTGTTTTTGCTTAATACCATTATATGGCTACTAAATTCTGCATGTCATGGATATCACAGGGTGATAAAGTTCTTCATTTTAGCGTTTGCCATTCAGGTGCCATCCTTGATTCAGAGAAGCTCAGCACTTCCAAGTGTTATGAGATACAAGCAGGCTGTTGGAGAGCAGCCATATGATCTTATTTCTAGGCTTAAATGTTCTCTTCCAGAAATTTAGTGACTCTCTGGCAAGGTGGATGACTGATACTTAGGCCCAAAGTTTTTTGGCCTTTAACTTCTGCAGGGCTTCCTGTGAATCAGGATTTAAGCTCAAGCAGGAGCTATTTAGAGTCAAACAAGGCAGGGCCAGCAGTGTGATCTTCCTTGGTCGATGGGTTTCTGAACTGATAAGCTTTGCTTTCATTGAGGCACTAGCATTGATTTGATCATTTTAGTGTGTACTTAGGATTGTTTATCTTTTTGTTCTTCTGATTAATAAGTAATGACAAATGTAAGAAATGTCCAAACAGACTTTCCTAGTGTTCAAGGAGCTTTTTTGAACAGGAAGACTGAAAACCTAATATTTTTGCCAGCCAACTATAGATAGGTCTGATGAGTTTGTCAGTGCCTTCTTGGTATAGCTGATACCATCTCCAGGCTTACAGCAATGAGGCTTTAAACTCATCATAGTACATCCTCCATAGTATGCATAAGTACTCTAAATGGTAAATCTTTTGTAGAAATGAAATGGGAAATGTGTTTGGCATTCTTAAGTTTTTCCTGTATTCTACATTAAATAAGCTAAAGGAAAATAAAGTGGTGTTGGAGATTTAGTTGGATTGTTTTGCCATCTGACAGTCCACAGCACTGCAGTCAGGTTAAGGTATGATTATTTTTGTGAAATGTTTTCTCTAGCTAGGGAGTAGGCAGTTGTCACTCACAAGGTTTGCAAGATAATCACATGGTGTATACTATGATTACATCAAAGTGCCCATCTTTACTCTTTGCTGCTAGCCTCAGTTGAACTAAATGTCCTACTTTCTGTTTTTTAAATTAAAGAAGACATCGGGAAACATCCTGAAAGAGCAAAATGTATTCCAGTTGTGGAGCCATGTTTCTCAGAGAGTGTTCTTGGAAAGTATTTTTAGAACTGGAGAATAGTTCTGGAGCTTTATAGACTATTGTAGAGTTAATAAATTGGATGTTAAATGGAGCATCTTAGTCCTTATTACACTGCCTGAAGTAGATGGGGTTGGGGATAGGTCACTTAAATATTTTACAACTTTTAAGGTAGGACAAGCTTGAGATTTAAAATGGTCAGTGCCAGTATTCAATTTCTGTTTCTTATTTGGTCAGAAGTGCCAAAGGGCTGTGTATCAAAGAGTAGGGTTCTGTATTATGGTTGTCTCATGGCCACGGTGAAAGTCCTAAGCACTGCTGAAAGTGGTACTGGAATATAAGGCAGGGATTTTTTTCAGGCTTACAGAGCAGGTTGTTCTTGTAATTTGGGTGTTTATATTTCTTTGGTTAATGGATGGTGTCTTGCCCTTTTTCTGTTAAGTGTTATGAAATGGCACACAATAGCAAGGGGCTGAAACTGTGACCTCCCAGGATAAAATTACTCTGCAAGGAGTACTCATTAATACAAATTAGTGGCTTTCTTTTCTTCTGGCTTTTTTAGAGTCAGAACTTTTCTATGTGAACTTCCTTTGATGTCGGGGCTCCTGGTAAATGTTTTAAACTAAAATACTGTTGAATAGGAACAAATTTTTTTTGACTGTTAGAATACAGGGTTGCTGCAGCTGTTTCTCCAGAAGTGAAAAATCATCACACTTTTCCAGAGGAGTACATTCAAAAAAAGGCAGTAGACAGTAACTTCAAAGCCTTCAAGAAGTATTTGTTTTTCTGAGCAAACAGTGCCTGGTAGAAAACAAGTGGCTTATTAGTTTGCAGACTTCAGTCTTTTGTGGGGTGGGAAGGGACAGCTCTTTGCAGTGCAAGTGAAATATTTTTGCTAATTGGTCGTGGCTATTTGTGTTGAGTAAGTGTTGGCCCTTCTTGTTCTAAAAGCCTTATTTCCCACAGAGTTATGTTTCAGAGTTCAATGCTCTCTGACCATGTTCTTTTAGATAACTGCATAAGGAGGGTGCAGCACTGAATATTAGGGCAACAAAACTTGTGAAGGTCTGAAGCACAAGTCCTTTGAGGAGTATCTGAGGGAGCTGGAGTTTAGCCTGGAGAAAAGGAGGCTCAGGGGAGACCTTATTGCCCTCTAGAACTACCTGAAAGGAGGTTGTAGCCAGGTGTGGGTTGGTATCTTCTCCCAGGCAACTCAGGACAGGACAAGAGGACATGTCCTCAAGTAATGCCCAAGGGAGGTTCAGGTCATACATTAGGAGGAACTTCTTCACAGAAAGGGTGATTACACACTGGAATGGGCTGCCCAGGGAGGTGGTGGAGTCACTGTCCCTGGAGGTGTGTAAGGAGACTCAGTGCCATGGTCTAGTCACCATGGTGGTGTTTGGTCATAGGTTAGGCCCTGATCTCAGAGGTCTTTTCCAGCCTAATTGCTTCTGTCGTGTCAAATGTGTGTGCTTGAAGATACTTGATGTTATGTGGGTTTTTTTATTTAGCAGAAGGACACATTCGTATTATGTTTTCAGTGTATTTTGTAAGTATAGTTTGTAATCGGCAAAATGTAGAAATCTCAATACACAGTTCATTCACAATACCAATGCAATTCATGTTTCCTGTCTCTATATCTGCACCATTGTCATGCTGGGCATCCCTCATCACCAGAAAGGATCCTGTGGGTTGAGACCCCACAAGGTGCTCCTGAAATTTTGTCAGTGGTTCAGTGCATGTGGTCACTGAGCATGGTGAGCCTGACCAGCATAGGGGGGAAGCAAACTCCAACATTAGCATTCTTTTGGTGAAATGGGGAGAAACATTCACACCACCAGTTGATCAACTCAGCTGGCTGAGGTGTTTATCCAAAGCAGAGGCCACCCTCCAGTCCCACTGCGTAGAGGTCAAGTCAGCCTCTTTGGAGCAGCTGTGGTTTGTCACACCCTGTGTTATTTCCTGGGCCTTCATGGGTGCTTCACCCTTGCTCATCTCCTAAAGCCTGGTACAGGATTTTATTGGTCAGTATCTATCATATCTAAATTTACAGGAGTTTGAGGCTCGTCTGAGAAGTTGCTGGTCAATCACAGTTGATCTTCTTGATTTAATCGCATGTAAAGTACAAACAACTGTATCACTGCAGTCTGTAAAGATAACGCCTTTCTTGATATAACTTTCAACTTTATGCATGTAATTGAAGTATGGATAACTTAGTTCAAAAGCCAAGAAGACAGTAAAAATCAGAGTTCATTTAAGGTAAAGTTGTGGCTTGACTGCATTTTTAGTTTGTGAACCTGATTGCACCAGGTTTTATTTATTTTATTAAGTTTCTATTTGCCACACTCAGCTGCTTCTGCCTGCTTCTTCTGCTACCATAACTGGTTAATTTCTCTGGAATTTAACTCCTGTTAAAATGTGCTGAAATCTCACAGATAAAATTGTGTCATAGTCACATGTTTAGTATTGCTGGTTTCAGAATGGTCTGGGGGCTCTTTGTGTGCTTGTCTCCCTTACTTCCACTCTTGGAAACCTGCTGTTGCTTTCGGGGTTTGCTTCTGGCTATACAGTTGGTCTAGGATTTGCTGTGACTATTAAGTGTGCCTAATGCCCTTTTTTTTTGGTGTGTGTGCTTGGCTTTTTGTGTCTTGTCATCACTTGGCCGTGGTTCTGTGGCTGAGATTTGTATTGAGGTTCCAGAAGCACTTTTCTTCTAGACAAAAGGAGGAGGGAAAGATGGCATAAACATAGTGAGATAGGTATTTTTAAGGTCATTGCTAGCTAGTGACTCTGTGGAATCACAGTTGTGATGCTGAGCAATATTGAAATAGAGAGCTTGATGATGCTTAAGATAGGTAAGCTAGTTACGCTTTAAAGAAGACAGTTAAAAATTGGACTCTAGCCACAATGTCCTAATCAGCATGAGAGGGTTTTGCAGTGATTCTTCATATCTGATGGAAGTGACAGAAAAAAAGGATTACTTATATTCTGGGTAGTCTTTTCCTTAAAGATGCCTTTTGCAGCCAAGAGTCTTTACCTAGTGGGAACTGTGTCCAAAGTCTGCATTCACAGGGAGAGTCAGACCTCTGTGCTCATTGACATCTAGTTGAGCTCCAGTTCTGTGTGCTTTCAGGGTTCCAGGCAGTGCAGAAGAGGTAGGCACTTGGTATTTGGGTATCTTTCTGTATGCATGGGTGCCTCTGTTGCCGCTGTGCTCCTGTTATCCTGGCTTTGAATTGTACAGACATGGAGAAGAGCATGCATTTTAGGATCTGAGCTTTTTAAACCTTTCAGTGTATATCACACAAGGTTTGGTCATATAGAAAGTTCAGGAAATGGGAAGCTTGTACGTTTCAGTTTGGCGTTCAGTGGAATACCTTTTATTATGTTGAACACTACTGTTTTTATCAGTGTGGGGAAGGTAGATAAAAAATGAAACCTTATTCTTACAGTGGGCGAGGAAATCCTTATTCTTTTGGCATCCCAGTAAAGAAAGGCATGAACACTTGAAAGACAGATCACTACTAATAACTGAGAAAAGACAATACCAAGGTATAAAATAATACTTCCTTTCTGATGCTGGGAATTCTGAGATGACAGCTTTGGAAGGATCTCTGGTCAGGGCCTGGCACACTGTAGATCTTGTTTGCTCATTGTTCATTTGTATGGGGCTTTACTTACAGTACAGTCATCTGTCACTGGTAGTTGGGTCTGGAATGAGAGCTTTGAAGTGTCCCATGGATAGTGTGCTCTAATATCCTTACCTCGTTAATAAAACTGCAGTTCCTGAGCAAGGTACACCTAGTATTTCAAGTGGGAAAGACAGCATACTGTACATATACTTAACATGAAATGCCCATTGATTAGTTACACATTGATTCTGTGGACATTCATTAATTGTGCTATCGATCAGACGCAGCACGGCTCAGTAACAATCACATGGTATCCGTGATGATCACGGACCTGAATGTGGGTCACTGACTGCTCGCACAGTAATAATCTTACGGACGGATCATTGCAAACAAGTTGAAAGGTCTTTGTACTACTTGAATTGGCTTGAAAGGGGCTCAGTTTTACAGGGATTGATGGGACAGCTTCAGACAGATTTGGTGAGCTGTTCAGATGGACCTGAAGATTCAGAAGGTGTCTCAAAGAATCAGAATTTCTTTCAGTACCTCAACTTAAATTTCATTTTTTTGTCACCATCCGGAGGTTTTTTTCACTTCTCTGTTCTCTATAGGTGTCTTTCTCTTCTATGTTTGTATTTCATACTTGTAGGTCAGTTGAGAAGCTTTATGTAACATTTGCAGGGCTTTATATTGGCTAATTAGCTGAAGTGTTTTGGTCACCAGTTTGTCTAAAAATAGATTTTGCTATGAGAGTGTTCTAAATTTTTAGACTGCTCTCAGTGAATGTGGGTCTTTCCAGTCACATTCTCTGAGCAAGAAGAGCTAAAATTCCCCTTCAAAATAATTATGAAACTTAATTGCTGTCAATGAGCCCTACTGATGGATAATGGACTCATCCTGCTGAGCCGAGAAAAGCAGTGGTAGAAGTAAGCTGTTGGTGCTTCATATTGGTCACGGTAGAAGGAAGTTAGGTAAGCGCTTGTATCTTATGAGGGAGGAGAAACAGTAACGCATTGCTGTTAACTAGATTCTTCTTCAGAAAAAACAGAAGGGAACTCTAAATTTCTGGATAGTTTAAGCCTTCCAGGCAAATTTGTATTAATTTTGATAAACATCCTTTGGTCACAGTTCCATGGTCGTATGATTGATGCATATTTCTTGGCCTAGAAATGATGGTATGTACCTTGGAAGTGGTCCAAGAAAAGCCCTTCCTGAGGCAGTGATTTATTTTTGTTAGTTAGCACCCTGCTGCTTTGTTCCTTGGTGGAATTAGTTGCAAGTGAGGAATGGAAAGCTGTAGACATAGAAGCTTCAGTGATGATGTGTGTTCTGCCTATCTAATACCTGATGTTGGCCAATATAATTTCCCAGCCCGCGTTTTCTTTATCTGTAATAAAAACTTGGCCTGCAATGAAATACTGAACTATTTTAAGGTATCAGCCGATGAATGATGGAAAATCAATTGCAGCATGGGATGGAAAGAAATTTTGCTCTATGTGGGTTGTCTCCTTTAGTACAGAGCACTGTGGTTCTGGGAATAGCTTCTGTTGGATACCTTAAAAGGTGTTGCGGAGGCCCAGATCTCTGGTGGGCAGCAGTGCAAAGGACTGTAGAGAGCACTTGCCAGCAGTATTGAATAAGTAATTTTGCTAGTTTTGTGGAGGTAAAAGATGCACAGTAAAAGGAAAATCATTTGCTTGAATACAGTTATTGTGGTCCAGGAGATAGGAAGCACAGCTGTTTTTTGGACCTAAATCTGTTGGTGTAACCCACTTTGTATTTTGTGAGGGGAACAGTGATTGATTTCCCCTTGGCTAAGCAATTGAATTTTAATTTGTGGCAGTGTTAGATATTTGAAGCTGTTCTTTTTTGAACTACAAGTGTAGTTTAATCTACCAAGATTGTAGAGGGTTTTTAGAAATTAGATGAGGATTCATCCCGAAGTATTGTAAAATGTGTAATTCTGCTCTGGTGAAAGGAGCTGGTTATTAAAAAAAAGACTTTCTGAGCCTTTATCTTTCTGATTCTGTATCAGATTTTCTCTAGATTTTTTTCATCACATACTGTACAGCATTCTTCATAAAAGTGGGAGGTAATATGAATGAAATACATGCAAAATTACTTTTTTTTTTAGTCTGTCACAAAAAGGTTGTCAAAATAAGCTTTGTTGTCGCACTGTAGTTCTGTACTAATGAAGATTTATTTGGAAAACAAATCTGGTCTCTGAAAGAACCTCAACGTTTCTGTTTAAGGATTCTTAAATTCTTAAAATCTTAAAAAACCATGCTATTAGACTTCCTGAAGTCCTAATTGATAATATTAGGGAAATGACCACTTATGTATCCTTTTTTGGTGTTGTTGTTTGTGTTTAGCAGTGATGTCAGATGCTGCAGGGGAAAAGATTTTTCTCAGTACTGAAATCTGTAATGGCTGTCAGTTCATTTCTGCCTGCCCATATTGGAAAGGCATGGTTGCTCAGCATTTTTGTTGAGAGTGTGGAGTCATCTTGGTCAAAGTTGTATGTTGGTGGGCTTGTTTTGGAACAGCACTCAGGCTTAATGGTTTTCTGTTCTAAACTGGTGTTTGGTAGCTACAAAGAAAATGAGCTCCAATATTAGAGTACATGGCCAGTAGCATGCAATATAGAAAATTAAGATTGCCATGCCTTTTTTGGGGCATAAAATGCTGGAATCTTTTAATGTGTTGTCATGTTTAGGTACTTGTATTTTAATTATCAGCACCCACAGAGGAGATATATACAGTGCAGTAATTACAATACAGTAATTATTTCCTAAAGCATAAACCAGCCAGTTGAAATTCTGTGCAAGTATAATGTGAAAGCCATTTCTGTGGTCTGCATGTTTGCATGTTAGGTCTTCCAGTTAATGGTGGGGGGCTGTGTGTGCAGCATGAAGTATTAATTGTGGGTGCAGTGAGACAGTCAGTAGGACAAAAAGAGTATCACTCCAGCTTCTCACATAAACAAAAATCAGAAACTCTGAAGTTTCATTAAGTATCAAAGCGATGCTGACCTATGCAATCAATGTTGCTATTACGCTCTTCCGCAGTTCACAAAATTTTAGCTTCCTAAAATTACTGAAAACATTACTTTTTATAGTATTGATTTGAAGCTTTTGTGCTGTAGTCAAGTTTTATGGCTTCACTTGCATCTGTACTCTTGTTTGAGATTTTCTTACTGGTGTTTCTCCTTTATGTACAAGAAAATGTAAATAGGCATGCTTTGAGCACTTTCATTAATGACTAGAAAACAGGAGCAGGGAGTGAAATTTATTTGAAGTGACTTTTTGACTAGATATTAATGATTATGAGCTAAAGGATTATTAAGTGACTTTGCTGTTAGGATCTTTGCCATCACTGAACACATCATTACAGAAATTAGTGCTTTCACTTGCATGTCCTGTGTTTTATTATTGCAGGTGATAACTGCATGAAAATGGAGCTGAATTGTAGATTATTTAAGTGCAATGCTTATAAAGAACTGCCTTTGAATGGCATTAAAACTTAATTGCTCTGGCATGTGTTGTTGAAAATAAGACATTAGCACTCTCCTTCCCTTCAGAATTCTGTTTTGTTTCTAGGTTGCACGTCTTCAAAAAATCCCTGATGGTGACAATGAGACAATGATTCCTGTACTGTCTTCAAAAAAAGCAAGTGAATTGCCAGTTGATGAAGTAGCAAGTATTCTGCAAGTAAGTAATTTTTTCATATCTAAAGAATGTACTGATGTTAGCAAACAATACGTTTGATATTTCTTAAGGACAGATCTTGTAATTGAAAGTTGATGTGTTATCATGCAGCTTGATGTTAACTATTGCCTGCTTCTAAAAGCAAGTTGATTTTTAAATTGTTACTAGAAATGCTCTAATCTCTTAATATTAAAAAAAAAACAACCTAGGCAATTGCAGGGGGAGTGAGATTCAACTTGAAAATGTTTGGATTTGTCTGCTCTGAAAATTGCAATTCTTTAATAAAAATCCTAGAGTCAATCTTGCCATAAAAGTCTGTCCTGGGTTTTTTCTTTTTTTATTGCTTCCATTTCTCTAAGGAGTCTTTAATGTTCTTTATTTATTTTGGTAGCCTCCGTCTTAAGTGGAGAAACAGGCCTGAGAAAGCTACTCATTGACAGATTTATGAACCATTCAATCTGGGTTAATTTTCATGATAGATGGTCCTTTTTCATTTTCTGTATGCTTGACTGCTTTTGGAGTACACCATGATAAATGTTGGTCACTGACATCTCGAGATTTTGAAGCTATTGCTGTCATTTGGCTGAGTCACTGAACTCCTGACATAACCCTCAAGAGTCTGAAGGATGCCCACAGTTTGGTTTATTGTAGAGTTTTTTGCAGGGAAGGTCAGCAGTCATTTAGAGATGTGAAACATCTGCTTCTGTGGTTGTTCTGTGAATTTTTGATTGAATCCCTTGTATAGTGCCAAACAGAGAAGTTAGTTAGCTTTTATTGTCATACAAACATTAGTACCAAGCTTGTCTTTCTGATGTTGCCCAAATTTGTATAATCTAAGTCCGTGGATTTGGGTGTGAGAATTTACAGTAGCTTCTCAGTGTAATTGCTGACTGTTTTATTCTTTGCATATTCTAATAGGCTAATCTTCAGAATGGCTTAAAAAACTGTGAAGTTTGTCATAGACGGGCATTCCATGGATGGAATGAATTTGATATTAGTGAAGATGAACCACTGTGGAAAAAATATATATCCCAGGTGAAGATTTTTTGTCCTTTCTTCTTTTTGGTTTTAATACCTTCCAATAGTTTTGTTCGTTATTTTTTGCTTGGCTTTTGTGTACATGAACATATTTTGATCAAAGTGGGAAAAATCTAGTAGAGTGGAAAACTACAGCTTGTATAATTTATATCTATTGTACCTATTGAAAAAGCTTTTATTTAGGCATATACCTATAAGCATCATAGTGTTTTGATTGTAATTTGTTCTTAAATATATGTTCACAGCTATCCAAAGTGTGCCATTCATAACTAGCCTGAGGGCTAGAAAAGTAGAATAAACCTCCCTGTAGTCAAACCTGGAATTGTACTAAGGTCAAAGAACAATGCATATGACCATTGGTAAATATTTAAGTGGAATTTGAAATATTAATAACTTGATAGGAAATTTCAAAAAGCAAAGCAGCTTCCTTTTATCTGAGGGTGGAGGTGGGACCAGCCTTGATTCTGATGTTGAGCAGAATTGGCAAGAGTCAAGTGTGAATTTTTGTCTTAGTGTGATATATCTCAAATACATATATACATATCTGATGTGAAAGTGTCACTACTTTCTCCCACCCATCCCATCTCCTAGCTGTACAAGATATTTACCAGATGATTCTTCCAATGAATTTGTAATGTTAAATATTTTGGTCAGTGCTTTCTGCACCTTGGCTGTGCAGCAGTGCAGCCCTGAAGTTACACTCTGTGGTTGATTTTGTGTTTCTTGGGGGAGATTAAAAATGCATTCAGTGCTCTGATGATGGTAGTGGTGGGAACGCATCCCATCCTGGCTGTCCTCTGGCATTAATGCTTTATTTTCAAATGTGTAGGGTCAATTCCTCAGATACATCAGAACACTTCTAAGGCATGTTGCCCAGGCCTGTTTTAGATGGGATTTATTAAGATTCATACTTGCTTTGAGTGTGCTTATCAGATCTGCTTTTGGAATGTTCTTCAACTGAATTGTAGTAATGTTGTTTTTTTGTAGTATTTCTCAAAAAAATCACCAAATTAGCAACAAGCTGTCATAGAAGCAAGATCCTTTATTTTTTTAGCCTTAAAGATCTGGGGTAATCATGTGATCTAAAAGGAAATCTTTTGTCTTATAAAACAGGAAATCACGAATTGAAAGTTAAGAAATATTTTCCTACCTTAATAATAATCAGTGGCTGAAACAGAATCAGTCTTTTACCTCAAAGACATTTTCAATGTGTTTCAGCTTCTTTTTGTATGTTTAAATACAGTATAAACAGTTATAGGAGATTATTCTTTTTGCATTTAAAATGTGAATCAAGAAATGTAAGAAACATTTTCTGCCTGTTTCTTACTGAATACAGTCTATTCAAGGTCTTTGATATTTAAAAGAAAATGCCTCGAGTAAGTATCTGAACTGTAGAGTTCTCTTTTCTTTGCACTGGTAGGTTATAAATATTTTAATAATAGAATAATATGTTTCAAAAATAGATCTGGTATGCTTTGAGGGGTAGGTAAAATGGCCTTTCTGTCAAGAGTGTGGCTGAATTACTCTTCTGTTTCATTTCAGTTTAAAAATCCCCTTATTATGCTTCTCCTGGCATCTGCAGTCATCAGTGTTGTAATGCATCAGTTTGATGATGCTGTCAGTATTACTGTGGTAAGCAACTAAAATTCTGTCTTAGTTGGGAGTACTTGGGAATGTGTGACCACATGTGTGTTCAGCATCATGTGAATGCCAGTGTGGGGTGAGATCACTTGATTGCAGTTGCTGAGTTGGATTTGTGTGTTTATCATTAAATCCGTTTAGTTTGTGACTGGATTTCGGTTTTTTTTTTTTTTTTTTTTTTTTTTTTTTTCCTTGATTGATAGCAGCAATACATATCAAAATACATCCATGAATAATTTTATGGCTGCTTCTTGCATCTTTTCTGTTGGTTAAAATGCCTGTCTTTAGGCATTTGTTCAGAGAAGCAATTTTTGCCATATTCTGTTTAATTTTAATCTTAAATTATGCTTTAATTTCAAATTGAAGCCAACATAAACCTTCTGTGAATTTACTTGAAAGATGTAATCTTTTAGAACATGAAGAAGTAAAACCTGAACTGTCTAGAAATCTAGAAGAAAGATAGAAGCTGAAATAAGAAATTTTTGTAGAAGGTTGCAGTTAGATAGGGTGCTAAACTAGTGAGCCAAATATAGTACTCAAAACTGTTTGTCACTGCAATTGGCACAGAGGAGAAAACTGTAATCCCTTTGACCTTTTAGGGGTGAGAGGTGGTGACTGAAAATCATGATTTCTGTATGACTAGAGGCACGTTCTAGTTGGTGTTTTTTTTCTGTTTTGTCTTACCTCTGCACTTTCTCTGTTGACTTTTGTACGTAACACAGGGTAACTGGAGTGACTTTGCTTCTAACCCCTCTAATTTTTTATAAAGAATAGTTGCCTTTAAAAGATAAACTATGTGGCCTCTTAAAGATAAAACTTGCGGTTCTGAATTTGAGTGTAGTGTTAGTTTGGGATAGTTTATTGTGTTCCTAAGTTGAATGTAGGTAATTCGTTGTATTATGAAATATATTTAATTATTGTGGCTGAAAGTTGAATTATTTCATGTTTTTTCCACTTGGTTAGTGCCCTTAATTCTATTTCTTAACCCTCTTGAGCAAGACAATTAGTGCAAGAGAGCAGTAATTTCTGCATTATTTGTTGCAGCCTGGGAAGAAATCTTTTAATAGCCTTGTGGACATTGGTAGAAGTATATTAAAGAAAAAGTGTGGTTGATTTAAAGTTATCAGCTGTGGGTTTTGTCTAACTTCTGACTAACTTGTATCATTTAGTCTTGTTATTATGAATAATTCCCACTTTATGACTGAGTGAATATTTGTTTTACTTTATTTTCAGATGATAGTGCAATTTTTCTATGACTATGCATTTGTGCTCAGAGCCTTGGCAACAAAACTCATTTGCTACTAAAGATCAATGACATTTATTACTTTTGGCCACTCTGCTGTCTTAAGCTGCTTCTGCCATACTTTTAGCTCTGCTGCTACAAATGTAAGACTTCTTGATCTGGACTGGGAACTGATGAAGATTGAAAGAAAAATAAAATTATTAGATATTTTCCATTTGGCTTCTTAATGCAAGCCATTACACACAGACACAAGCCGAGGGACTGATGTGAGGCCAGGAATTCAGACCATTTTCCATGGAAAAGTGAAATATATATAGTTATTTCCTCATATTTAGTTGGTGAGGCTAATTTTACTAGCACAAATAAGGTGGATTTATGTGGATTTACTTAAGAGTTCAAGAGATTGGTTTTTCACTTGCAAAATGGTAATATCTTGGTTATTTTTAGTAGTTGCTGTGTGTACTTGAAAGGCTTAATTAATGATGGCTGTGTTAGGGTTCTGGAAGAAATCATTGTAACAACTCAGGTTGAGCAACAAATTCAGTTAATGTAGCAAAACTCAATTTGAGAGTGTATTGAAGGAGAAGATGAGACTTGCTTTGCAACAAACTCATCTTTGTTGTTTCCTGGAATAGATTTCTTTCATTTGCTTGCTTTCCCATCATGTACTTAGAAGCCCTGTAATGTTGATGTTGAAGCGTTGCAATCAGAATTGTATATGATAGCGGGGACTATGAAGGCTGTTCTTGAGGCCTTAGTACTTACCTTGGGTTCTTCCTAATGAGCAATATTTTTTTAGCTTTTTTGTTTGGGATCTCTGACATACTGTCTGTTTGGGTTGTTCCCAGTGTCCTGTTTCACCCTGTGAGTGCCTTGGACAGAGTTTCTGAGGCTCATCCTCCTCTTGTTCTTGCTAGGATGTTTGATGGCTCCAGACAGGTTCTTCAGCTTGCTGCCTCTTCTTATCTATAGTCTTTGTGTTATCTTGGTATTTGAATGAAACCACATCTGTGATGCCCTGTAGCGGTTACCACACCTTTGTTCTGGTCACAGAAGACACCAGTCAGTTTTTCTGTTTATGTCATGGGTCTCTTTCTGTTGCTCTCTCTTATTCACTATTTAGAAACAGGGAGCAGAGGCAGTTTTTCAAGTTTGCTATCTAGTTACTAGTCTTATTTTCAGTAAAAGCAGGTTATTGCATTCTTGGATATCACTGAGGCAGGTGCAAATTGATAATGGCATTGCTTTTATGACAGACTTTAGGGATACCAAGTGATTTTAAGCATGAGAATATGAATTTGTTTCCAAATAATCTTGTTAATATGTAGTAACAACTATGACTGAGCAAAATC
The DNA here is from genome assembly GCF_009819655.1 of Sylvia atricapilla. NCBI lineage: Eukaryota > Metazoa > Chordata > Aves > Passeriformes > Sylviidae > Sylvia > Sylvia atricapilla. The sequence goes on from NC_089140.1 coordinate 43,098,513, forward strand.
AAGTATGATTGCTTACTTTCATGGTCATTTGGAATGCTCTTGTCTCATCCACTTGTGTTCTCTTGCAGGCAATAGTCATTGTTGTTACAGTTGCCTTCGTTCAGGTAAGAGAGCTGTTGTCCAAATAAGATCATTGCTTTTATGTAAACTCTTTTATTAAAAAGACTGAAGTAGTTATCTTGGTGCATTGTGATGTGAGTGGTTGAGTAATGTGCTTTCATGCAAGTCCTTGCCTTTTCTAAAGTGCAGGATTTGTCCTGCTTTAACCATGTTGACATTTATGCACCTGTATCAGTATTATACTCAGCAATAAGAGCACTTGTAAGGAAGCTCTTGTGATGAACAGTGTAGAAGTACTTAAACAGGTAACTTCTTAGAATTTGAAAATGTAACTCTTGCTTTAGTTTTGTGCAGAAATAGAAAAAAAAATGGTCTTTGTTTCTCAAGTCATAAAAAGGTTGTTTTCATTCTATAAATGCACAGCTTCAGTCAGGGTGTACCTAAACCAGAATTACTTTGTGTGTTTGTGCTTTATATCTTTAATTACCTTAATTTTGTAACCTGTTTATCGAGTTAAAGATGAGTTGTGTTACCTTGGTTCTCCCGGGCCTAAGAGCATGAACGCAGTATTTTTGGTACTAATTTGCTAAACTGTAGCATTCGATAATGTATCTGATCCCTGAGTTTAGAAGCATTTCAGTAAGTATTACAAAGACTGTAGGAAAATGGAAAGCACCTCTGCTATTTTTTCAGAAATACAAGTAGGCAAATCTGTTAATTTTTTCAGTGCTTGGACCATATTTGCTTTTTAACCTATCTAATACAGAACTGTTGAAAATAATCTCTTGCCTGTTTGGAATATTATTAAATGCAACTTTATTAATGAAATAAATTTCAGTAGCTGTATTTCATGTTATGTAAGTTTTCACTGTTTAAAACTGCGATCTGCTTTATTTTTAATAAAATGTCTCTGCAGGAGTACAGATCAGAAAAATCTCTTGAAGAGCTTAGTAAACTAGTGCCTCCAGAATGCCACTGGTATGTAGTTTTGTTCTTTGAGTACTAAAGTAAATCATAAGAAGTTTAATCTGAAATGAGTGAATGGGAAAGATTTTACTGAACTTAGTTCCTTTGTATCAAGTTTTTATGCTGACACAGAACACACTTTGCTTTTGCTCATTTTAAAGATTGTTTTATGAGCCTAAAAAGCTACACTGTGTAATTGTCTCTGAGCCCTTCCAATGATGTTACTGATGTGTAGGCTCTCAGGAAGAAGCAGCAAATTTGAAATATTTTGCTGAAATGTGTAGCATTACAATGTGCAATCAATGGTGTGAATGCTTTTCTCAGCCCAAATGCCAGAAGAAGTTACTCGTACTGCTCTTTGTGCCTGCAGTGTGCGAGAAGGTCGGGTGGAACACACACTTGCAAGAGATTTAGTGCCAGGTGATACAGTCTGCCTGTCAGTGGGAGACAGAGTCCCAGCTGATCTACGATTATTTGAGGTATATACCTAACTTGGATTTAATATTTTATAACTTTACTTTTTGTGGGACAGAGGGGAAGGTAGCCACTGAATACTGAAGTGCAGTAAGTGGTTCTGTTTGAAATTCGCAACTATCTTGACAGAAAATTTGAAATAATTACTTTCAAAATGTCACATACATTCTTAAACAATGTGTGTGGTTTCTACCTAGGAGAAGGAGAAGAAAATTTTTCAATTTTATGTATAATGCATTCTTGAAAATGCTATTTCCTCTCCCCTCCCCAATGTTAAATATGTTGTAAACACATTGTTTTCAGTCTGAATGCTAAAATATTTTGGCATCTGGTTGAAGGTGGTTTTCACTCTTTATTTGCATTACATTTTAAGCTGTAGTTCCACTGTTCTCCAGTCGTGGAATACCAGAAAATCTTGTGAAATTGTGCTGGTTAATCTTTCCTCTCTGATGCTTTTTCACCAGTGTGTGTGTTTATATCTTCTAGTTTACTGAATACTTCATTTGTGGTATTAGCACTGCTGGAAGTGCTTGAGTTGAAGGAATTGCACTATAGCAGTACTTAAACATTCTCTAAAAATGAAGTGAAATGTGTGTATATATATTTTTTTCTGTCATATTTTGGTGGTTTTAGTTGAATAATGTCATTTTTCTATCAGTCTGGGCATCCTCAGTTTGCTCAGTACCTGGGCTATCTATCCTGTTGAAGTAGTGTCTGGATATAAAAATCTGTAATGCAGGTTATCCACAGTTGATAATTAATTAATCAGTGTTCATTTCATAGACAAATTCTAAATTAACTAGTTTCTTGACAAATTTGTTTGGATTGTGTTGTTAGCCTCTGTGGTGTGGTTGGTACTTGAGTGGGTTCATTTTTTATGACTGCAAACATTCTGCTTGGCTTGGCAATTGTGTAGTCTGCATTGTTATGAAACTGCTGTTGCAGCAGCACCTACTTTCTTGCTCATATCTGATACCATGTTATGATAGCAGCATGCTCAGGCCTCTTGCAAAGGAAAGCAGAAATGGAATTAGAAGTTACTCAGCTGTCTGCAGCCCTTCACTAGACGAGAATTTTTCCGTCGTAAACTACTCTTGCATGTCATTTGGAACTAAGACCATCTTATTTTCCTCTTGTGTCTACTGGGCATTGCTGCAGGGTGGTGGGGTTTAAAAAGAAATTACATGGAGATCATCTTTCTGAGAAAGAACTAGATTTGTTCTGCATATTCTCATTGATGCTGTCCTAGAAAACAGTAGAAGTGGTAACTAGGCACTATTTGCTTTGGGATGGGATTTGTGTAAGTGAAAACTTTCTTCACTGGTCTGATTTTATGGGGTCAATCTTGATTTTCAAAATGAATTTACAGATCTTTTCTGGCCTAGGTTTTCTGTATGTTAATGAGTGGTCCATCAGATTTTCTGATCATCTTGTCTAAAGCCAGCATATTAAATCAAAAACTAGCATACCTATAGCATACCTATAGCAGTGTAGACTTAAAACACAATTCCTTTTGCTGATGGTGATAAATATTTCAGAGCTCATGGCTAAATTTGAACAGTAGCAAAGTGGCATCTTCATCTTCCATCTTTGACTCTGGTGAGAGCTTTGTGGAAGTGCTTGTTGGTTTGTTGATCCTTAAAATATTGACTTGTCTCTATCATATGAATAAATTGGTTATATTTTAATGGTGAGAATTGTGAAACTTACCTTTACAATTTGAAATACTTACAAAATATTGTCGTGCTTTTTGCCTATTTTGTTTTCAAAGGCTGTGGACCTTTCTATTGATGAGTCCAGTCTCACAGGTGAGACAGCTCCTTGCTCTAAATCTACAGCTCCTCAGCCAGCAGCAACCAATGGAGACCTTACTACTAGGAGCAATATTGCTTTCATGGGGACATTGGTCAGATGTGGAAAAGCAAAGGTAAAATCATTATTGAGAGATAATATGTTCCCTGCTTCAACTATTTGAAGGCAGTTCTTATTTTTTAAGTTTACCTCCAGGTGATTAGTGTGATACTTTGCAGAGCTTTTCTCACTGGTGTTTTTTCATACACTAGTTCAATAAGAAAACTATGGCCATGAGAGCTCAAATTCATAGGGAGCAGATGATGTGAAACTCCTCTGTCTTGGTTGTGGTGTTTTCCTTCTAGAGCTACAGGCACATGCTTGAAATTGTGTAAAAGAAAATACAGTTCTGACTAGTGTTAGGTGTTACCAATTTGAGTATTGCTACTGTTAGTTAATAAGTACTTCAGCAATGCACAGAGAAGCAATTTGTTTCACTGAGGCAGAAGGTTTTTAGGAAAAATTCCCTACTTGTGACAGGAACTAATTCTGTAAATCAAGTTAAAATTTTTATTTGGCTAAATGGCATTTTCCCATGATTTGAGTCAAAACTGTCAAAAATGGCCAGTGACATTAAAACTTAAGATTTGATTTGTCTTTTTGTTGTTTTTTGGTTTTTTTAGGGGATAGTTATTGGAACAGGAGAAAACTCTGAATTTGGGGAGGTTTTCAAAATGATGCAAGCAGAAGAGGTAAGAGAAGGTATTTAGAAGCAAAGACATAGTTTGAAAGTGTGTATTTCGTTCATTAAAACTTCTAATTTATTCTGTAGGAACTTAGTTAAGCATACATTGCTTTCAGTATTTTCCTCTAGTGAAGCGAATCTTAGCTCTTGGACATGGAAGTAGTAATTGAATGCAGTGCAACAAAATATCCATAGCTGACTTAAAGATACTAACTGTGAAAATAATGCTCTGCACCTGTCTAAATATTTACATAGCTTTTTCTTTTGGTAAATTGAATTTTCTGTAGATGATTAAAAACATTCCTTCTGAAATATAAATGGCCTTCCAGGGCTCTAATGCCTCTGTTCTGAAAATCAGTTTTATTCTTGCTACCCAGAGCTTTTTTGGTCTTGGAGGAAGTGTGGTGGCTTGTAGTTGGCATGTTTTGTTTTTTTAATGACGTTTTTGATAAGACATTTTATATTTGATTTGTTGCCGATGTCACAAAGCCCTAGAAGAATACTTCTAATAAATATTTCATTTAATTGAAGTATTTTTGAATCGCATTGAATTCTCTGAAAGAACTGTCACTTTTCCTAAAGTAAATGTATGGAAATATAGGGTATAACTGCATCTTATTCACTGACTGTCTTGAATTTTGCATCTGTGAAGTAAAATGTGATGCAGTCCATTTGTTAACTGCTGCTTGTTTGCCATTCATCAAGGCTCCAAAGACACCTCTGCAGAAGAGCATGGATCTCTTGGGGAAACAGCTTTCCTTGTACTCCTTTGGTATAATAGGTAAGACATTTTATGTAGAATAATTGCAAAAGATTAGCTAATGGAAACTAGTGTCTAGGCCTGGGAAATGGAAGACTCTTTTGGCTCCTGATTTCGTTGGTCGCTTTGAGTTCATGTGTCTAGTCATCTGAAAATTGCATAATGTGACATAACTCTAATCATAAGGGTGTTTACTTGCTTCTTCCTGCAAGTAAATGTACTTTACTGACTTCTTGTCCTTTGAATCCTTCCTTTTAAATTGCAATGTGTCTTGGATTCTGATTCAAGGTGTGCATAAGTGAGTACCTCACTTAGAAATGTGATTAGGCAGCTTGACTGGCTGATACTTTCTTCATCTTTGCCATACTAATGGAATCATGACAGTGAAATAAATAATAAATTTTTATAGGTAGCACAATTGGTAAGCTTTGTTCTGGTTATTTGAGGGTTTTTTCTTGTCTTCATGAGGCTACAGTACATGCCGGTTTTACATTTATCCCCTTGAATGTTTTCTTTATAGGAGTTATTATGCTAGTTGGCTGGTTGCAAGGAAAGCATATCCTTGATATGTTCACAATTGGTGTGAGGTAAGATTTATGTTATGAAATAATGTAGATCATGCATTACAGCAAGTGTTTGAAAGCTAGTGATCTATTTTGTAATGTGCTTGCATACACTGCTCTTAACTTCATGTAAGTAATTCAAAATGAAAATAGAAAAGCAAGTTCATACATATTTTTAATGGTGCAGTAGTGTGTTGCTGTCAGTCTCTTAAACTTTACATTCATGTGGTGATTTCTGAGTGTCTTGTGGAACATCTGCAAACAGGCAGTAGAGTTGTACAGTTTGAATTTTTGTTGCTGAGTAAATAAAGTAGCTGTAATTTTACAAGGCATATGACAAAACTAAGTTATTGTAAGCTTTGTGTCATGTAGTTCAATAACTCATCTTCTATTATATTATGCAAACTTAATCCCAGTGTGTTTGCTGAGAACAGCACTGAATTTAGATGGTCTAACTCCATACTTCTAGAAAATTTTATTGGGTTGCTGATTACATGGGCAGTGCATAAGGCAGAAGGGTTTCTTTATGTGACAGGGTCAGACTCTGAAGCATTACAGATTTGTGGAGGGGAGAAAAGAAACCCAGGAACTGCATCTTTGAGCATTGCCTGATGAGTTGTGATCTTGTTTATGCTGTCATCAAGTTCTTTATTTGTTTGTTTTTTTAATGACCTTCAAGGCCATTCCCTTCACTTAATTTGCTGCCACATCATGATCTAGCAGTAGCAATTGTGGATCAGTGGTGGCATTTCCCAGTTCTGTTTAGTGCTGACTACACTTATTCTTCACAATCTGGGCTGCTTTGTGCAGCCCTAATTAGTGTTTTGTGTAGGCAAAACAGATGTACAATTGATTTCTCCCTCTCCCCTACATTTCTTCATACTTTTGCATAAATAATGAGTAGAAATGATCTAATTTATTTCATTTGTTGCTGTCTTCAGCAGATTTCTTATAATGAATGCTATACAACTAGAATCACATGGCAACTCCTTCCTTTCTGTTTTAATCTCATTGACCAGTCAGCTACAGAAACAATGTTCTGAACTGTGAATTCATCACTACTGTGTATCCCTGTATGACATTTGAAAACAGATCTGTGTGTTTACTTTCCTTACAGTTTGGCTGTAGCTGCAATCCCTGAAGGACTCCCAATTGTGGTAACGGTGACATTGGCCCTTGGTGTGATGAGAATGGTGAAGAAACGGGCTATTGTAAAAAAGCTGCCTATTGTTGAAACTTTAGGTATGATTAGACTAACTTAGAGATAGTGTTTGTGATGTAAATTTTAGGAAATATTAGTGACTAATGAGGAAAACAAAGCAGGTTTTCTTATTTTGCTAGCGGTGTGGTGGCATCTTTAAAACATTCCTGAACTGAATGTGGGATACACTGGAGCAAGTCAGGGAGATGTTTCTGTGGGCATTCTAACTACTTTCTTTGAACTGAAATACAGAATCTGCCAGTTAATAGCATGCTAGCAATACACTAAACTGATTGTTTCCTGTAAGATGTTCTTGTTAAATAAGATTTGTGAAATGTTTTTTTTAATTAAAACTCTTTGGTGTAAATTTAGAAGTGATATTTACAGTTAAAAACAAATCCATATTTGAATATTAGAAAAAGCTTTGTAATCAGTATGCACCTTCAGGATGTTACATTAAAATGTAGGATAATTTAAAAACTTTAAAGCTCAAAGAAGTTCTGTATGCAGGTTGAGTAATGTAAAGCACAGAACATGGAAAAGAAATAGAAATACTGAGTTAAATAATTCTGCTGCATCTGAATTCCTTTTTGCAATTTGAAGATTGGGATTTTTTTTTACATGCCTCCAACAGAGTTTCATTAGTGTTACAAGGTTTTTTGTTGTTTGAACAGTTCCTGCTGTCGTGTCCAGAAATGTTAATATGCTGCAGTGTTTCAGAATCTCTGTTCTGGAGTTAAAAAGGCATATGCAAATCTCACATTTTTATAATCTTTTCAAGCTTATTAAATTTTGCAGGTTTTTTAGTAAGTCACGCTTGTGACTTCCTAGTGTAACACTTGTGTGACACAAATATCATGGCTAGTGTTAAATACACGTTGTACTTTTTAAGAAAGAAGAACAACTTCTGTAAAGCAGGCTCTTAGTTTTTCTCCTCACCAGGAATCACAACTGAGATTTCAGTAAAGTAGCTATGTAGCTTGAGGTACAGCAAAATGAAAAAAAGGTGAGGTAGTGAGTGGACATATTTTGTATAAGTTGTGAATTTGTGATTTAAATTAGTTTGGAGTTTTTTTTTTTTTTTTTTTTTTTTTTTTTTAATTGGACAAACTCTTAAAGAACCGTGTGCAATTATTCATTAGTAGTTGAAAATTTACTGTTTCCCACTTGTTTTTATTCACAGACAGCTGCAATATTTCTAGAACTTTGCTCAGCTTACATACTTTTCTCTTTTTTAGTTACTCAGATTGTTCTAAACAAGAATTGTCTTATTTACGTTAATTTGTTGTTTCAGGTTGTTGCAATGTTATTTGTTCAGATAAAACTGGAACTCTGACAAAGAATGAAATGACTGTTACCCATATTTTTACTTCTGATGGGCAGCATGCTGAGGTATGTAGTGTGACACTTAGATTTGAATTTGCCTTTTTATTTCATTGTGTGTATCAGCTGAAACATGCTGGACTATACTGCAGGTAAAGCATCAGTTAAGAAAGCACGAATTTGTTGCACTGAACTCCTGTTGTTGCCTCAAGTTTGCCTGCTTTTCACTGTTTGCATTTTGTTCTCACGCAGCTTCAAGTAAACTATGTATGTTTTTAGAAAATAATCTCGTTTACATTCTTTTCCTCTGGGAGGAGAAAGATAGATGATGGTGATGTTCACCAACAAAATCAAAGAGGTGGCTACCTCTGTAGCCAATCTTGGCCTGTCTGTAAATTTGTATAGATATGGAGTCAGAAAAATAAAGTAGAAGCTTTCCTGCTTAACCTCCTGCTGCCTGCTTCGTCCTTTCGTGCTCCTAACAGCAGCCGCAAGTGTGACCCTCCGTCACATCCTGTCCTTCAGTTTATTTAGTAGGCAGCCTTTGAGCTGTGTTAGTCAAGCCTTCTCCGCTTACAGAACCATTTTTTTTCTAGATGTTAAGTTCTTCAAACTTTTGGTGACTGTATGGCACACACACTAAGAGATACTGAGATACTAAGATGAGAGATTGTGCTTTTCTTCAGTACAGAAAGTTGAGGTTATTTTGCTGTTTCAGGGACAAAGAAAACCCCATAAAATTTATATGTTCCAAACATTTAAGGTGGAGATATCCAACTCTTTGCCTAAAAGACAGTTCATTGTGTGAACTGTTCATTACTGAATATGCACTGTCATTGTTGCTTTTTTATAATGGATGGACTTGCAAGTAGGAGCAGGACATGAGTCAGTGATTGTTGAGATTAGGGAGTTCCTGGAAAGACCAATGGTGTAAATCCACAAAAGAGAAGCAAAAGCAGCAGGAATGGAAAAGCAGTGAGGTGTGGAACTGGATGTGGGTTCATAGGAATGTTTTAATCAAGTTCTTAAATTCTCAAACTCCTTTTGAGAATCAGGCTTTTGTTTCCACAATAGAGTTAATAGATGGTCTTGTAATTTTATTCTGTAAGCAAAAATACTGGCATTTTTTCACATTGCTTCCTATTATTTACCTATATTTTCTTGTATATCCTCATATTTGTTTTTTTACTGCTAGAAGTCTATATGAATACTTCTACTAAGCAGAGTTGCTTCTGGGTCAAATAATTTTCTTTTTTCCTAATGAAAAGAGAACTTAAAATGACTGTGAAACATATTAGCTGTTAATGCTAATATAGTAGATAGTAAGCCTTTTTTAGGATCTTAGTATGATGCCTGGTTTTATGCACTAAAAATACAGTTTTACTGATTCTAACACCTTTCTGAGGTCTAAACTGAAATTGAGAGGCTGTTCAACTGTGGTTGAACAACAGAGGTTGTTTTTGGATTGGGTTTTTTGGGGGGTTTTTTTGGTGTTTTTTTTTTTTGTTTTTTTTTTTTTTTTTAATGTATATAATTTGATGGAAGTAGGAGTCTGCTTTGTAATTCCATTCCCCTGCAGGAGATTTGCATTATTAATCAGGGTAAAGACAAATAGGAGAAAAAATTAGAAAGCAAAAGAAGGAAGAAAAAAGAAAGCATGCCTAATACTGTAAGGAAACAACATACTACATTTATTTATGCTAAGGTACAAGAATTGATGCTGTTTAAAGAAATTTGTCTCTAATATATTTTATTGAATTCAGTGTTGCTGCATTAGAAGCTGAGAAAGAATTATTCATGCACACTGAGTAAAAGCAGCCATTAAGAATGGCCTTTTGAAATTCTTCTGTAATTTATTATAAACCTGGTGAACACTACATTCCGTGTTGCCTCTGGCTGCTTGCCTTGCAGGTTACTGGAGTAGGTTATAACAGGTTTGGAGAAGTGATGCTCGATGGTGAAGTTATTCATGGTTATAACAACCCATCCATTAGCAAGATTGTGGAGGTAAGATCTTGGCAAAGAAAGGTGAGTTTTAACTGATGATGAGAGTTTTGTGTGGCATTTACTTTGTGCTCTGTTTTCTCCCCTTTCCTTCCTCATCTTCTAGGCTGGTTGTGTGTGCAATGATGCCTTGATTAGAAACAACACATTGATGGGGAAGCCAACAGAAGGGGCTTTAATTGCACTTGCTATGAAGGTGTGTACTTGATGGTGTTTTTTGGATTCATGGCAGGTGGGAAATGTGTAGAAATAAGTTGTGGCTTTGTTTTTCTCATTTTCTTCTCTTTTGGATCTCCTAGATTTGTATTGCAACTGCTCATCTCCTATGTTTCTTTCTTGTAAATCTTGGGCGTTCTGAAGGATCAGAAAAAAATATTTACGAGTGAAGTAAAATCTCTATTTTCATCTTCTTGCACTTAGTACTGTCTTTTAACCTGCCACAAACTGATTTGCTTGTTGAATATTGACTGTGCAATCTCTTTTCCAGTTTCACATCAGTAGGAGAGGGAAGTTGATAACTGGTGTATTGTGACTGCAGAATTTATAATGCCTCAAAAGTTAAGGGCTTTTGAATTGTGGACACTGTGCTGAAGTGTTTGGGTTTTTTTTCTTTTGGGGAGGGAAGGGGGTTGTTGGTTTTTTGTGTGATTTTTTACACACCCATTACAGCTACTGAGAAGTGTAGCAAGGCTCACGCTGAAGCCTGAAAGAAGCTTCTAGGTGTTTTCAGTGCTAGTTTGTCAAGAAGTCTATCTAAATTGGAACAGTGTGCTCAAAAGGCAACTTTGGAGATGAAATTGTTCTTTAATGAAGTGATGTTTGCTAACTAAGGTGTTTCAACGACTATTTGAAAAGAAAAGGTCCTGACATTGCGGTTGTACTTCTGTTTTATACAGATGGGTTTAGATGGAGTCCAGGAAGACTACATAAGGAAGGCTGAATATCCCTTCAGCTCAGAACAAAAATGGATGGCTGTAAAATGCATTCACAGAACGCAGCAGGTAAACTTCACTGTTTCCATGAACACTGGCTCTTGTAGAATGGTTATCTACCTTGTATAATATCTTCATTTTTTGCTTCAGAAGTTTTGAAAGCCTGGGAGTAGTGCACAGTCCTAGAAATATGGTTTGATAATAGATGCAGCTTTAGTTTCAAGTTCTGAAATAGAGAAAAGGAATCACAAGAAATAATTTCGATAAAGGACATCCTGGGAAATTATTTTAAGTATTTTGAAATCTGACACCTTGGCTATATACTTAGCTATTTTTCCTTCCTTCTTCTTCCTTCTCAAGCATCTGGAGCAATTCTGCCAATCCTCTGCTGTTCCAGTGCTGCATAGTTACATAATGAATTAAGAGCAAGAATATGCATTGATGTTCAATAGTAAAATTTCATTTGTTTGAAAGCACAAATGAAACCAGGGTTTCTGGTTTTGATGCAGAGATCACATCCCCAGTGTTGGCAAATTTTACTGATGTCGTCACTGTCATGGATTATCAATACAACCCACTCTTTAACCCCTTTTCTTGTCTTCTGGTACTTTCAAAGACATATGTCCATTCATGTTTCATTTAGATCCATGTGAATGTTTTTGTTACAAGTATTGACATAATTACTGCCAGTCTGGAACCTTCTAGACAATATGTTCAACAGCAGACCTTACATTGAATTTATGAAAAAGCTTCCAGTACTTCAGACCAAAACCAGGCTTGCTGATAGTGTTCTAGTATCACTGTAAAATCTTTGCTTTGGAAAGAAAGCATTTGACTCGTTTTAGCTATATATCTCTATATATATACCTATATGTTGATTATCCATATCTGTGTATAGAATGGTGAGCAGAAATTTGCATAAGATTTTAATCCATATGAAGACTCACTGTGTCCGTGTTTTGGAATCAGCAATTTTAAACAAATGTTGGAAAATTGATAACTGATTTAAAGGGAACATAAATTATTTGAAGACTAAGAAAATACAGTGGATTTAGAAACTTGGAACTCTCATCAGTTAAGCCTATCATGAAAGATTGAGGTAACGTGACTGCTGTGCATATAAATAACTTAGCAGGAAGAAAATAGATATATTAAAAAAGAGTTTTTTAGTTCAACTGGAGAGCAGATGAGTAAGCAGTGATTGGAAACTTAGCTGAGGCAGCAGTTCTTAATGGAAAGGGGGGGAAGGGAAGGAATTAAGTTGGAGTTAATGTTTGAGGTAGTTGGTGGACTCTCAGTCCCATGATATCATCGAATCAGGGCTAGATGGCTATCTGGAAAGTATTAGAGTTATTAGGCCTTGTACAAGAATGGAGGGAATGTTTAATGACCTGTGCAGCTTAAGGTCTTTCAGGTGTAATGTCCTGTGTGGGTTGAATTTCTGTCCTTTGCATTGGCTCTTAGTCTGTAAACTGTGACTTGCACTGCCTCTGTCTGATGCCTACTGAGATGAGATATTGATTATTAGCTTGGCTTGTTTGACTTTACCACTCTTGAACATACATTGTCTAGAGACACTCAAATGAAAAGATTTTTATGTTTGGATTTGCATTATGTTCTTAAGATATTTTAACAAAAGTACGCATCTGTCATTCTTATGTATCCATGTGTGTATGTACTTGTGTAGGTGCAGTTATGCATACACACATGTGCACACAACAGCTCTTTTTTCTTCTAGGACAAACCTGAAGTTTGCTTTATGAAAGGTGCTTATGAACAAGTCATTAGATACTGTACATCATATAACTGTAAGGGACAGAGCCTACCCCTGGTGCAGCAACAGAGAGAGCAATACCAGCAAGAAAAGATGTCTATGGGTTCTGCAGGGCTTAGAGGTAAGGAAGGCTGTTTCAGTCTGTCAAAATAACAATTTCATTTAAATGGCAACACTTGTTGTTAAAAAAAGAAAAAGAACCCTAAACCAGCAACAACAAAACACAGGATCTTCTTGGTTGGTTGGTTGGGGGTTTTTTGTTCAGTAAGTCCCACTGTGTTGTTTAGTTTTCAGGCCTATATAGTAACAAGATTAAAGTACAGAGGGTGAGAAAGGTTACTGTTGCTTCCTGTCATCTCTTGCATGTGACCATAACTGAGTAGTACATTGCTACCTAATGGCTTCCATACCTTATTATAGATGCCTGTGGATTTTTTTTTTTTTTTTTTAATATATGAATGTGTTTATTTGTCCATTACTTTGGCTGCTGTCACCTTCATGCGTTAGGCTAGGACAACTGATTGCAGGTCAGGAAATGCCATTTAGAATTACCTTCTGTGTTAACAAGCTGTGGAGAACTTTAGATAAAACAAAGTATTTTTCACAAGATGATTGACAGGAGTTGATTATGGGTCAGGGTTATATATGGCTTTCTTTGGCCCCTCTAAAGAGATCTCTAGGCTGTTAAGTCCATGCACAGCTTTTAAATTATTTTTTATTATTTTGTTTTAAAGGGAGAGATACTCTGTGGCTCAGGAAATTCATAAGATGCAAATTATTGGAAGCTGAGAGGATATGCTAGGAGTGGTATTTTTTTGCTGTTTTATTTGAGCAGTCATTTGTTCTGTCTGTCAAACAAAAAAATCAAGGGTAATGTTTTGAAAAAAGCAAACTTGCTTTTCCCTTACAACTCTAATGATATTTAAATATATTTGAATTAGAATCCTACTTTAAAACACATTCCAGAAAATATTCAGCACGTACTCAATGAAGTCTGCTTCTCAAAAGGTAAAAAAACCCCAACAAAGCAGAAAATAAATACTTTAACTGATCCTCTCTTTCATCCTAATGCATAAAAGAAATGCACAGAGAAAGCTAGATGTGGTTCTCTTTCCACACAGTCAAAATATAAACACTTTCGGATGAGAATAAATAGGAAAGTTATCTTTAAACCTGGCTGTTTGGCAAGAAATTCTTTAGAGGACAAGAGTGTACAAAAGTAGATTATTGTGAATGCTCAGCATTGCTACTACCAAGGTTTAAAAAAAGGAAAACATCAATTTCAGCCCTTTGCTTTATGCTGGCCATTTAGGCTGAAACAGTTGTTTTAAATGCTGATGTAAAAATAATTTCAAATTGTAACATTTTTATTTCTTTTTCTTCCTAAAGTTCTGGCCTTAGCTTCTGGTCCTGAGTTAGGACAGCTGACTTTTTTGGGGCTTGTGGGAATAATCGATCCCCCACGGACTGGTGTAAAAGAAGCTGTTACTACACTTATCACCTCAGGAGTTGCAATAAAAATGGTTACTGGAGATTCACAGGAAACTGCAGTTGCCATTGGTAAGAATGGTTAATTTCCTTTCATATTTCCTTGTCTTCTGCTTAGTTGATTGTTACAAAGTATGGGTATTAAGTCTTTAATGTTTGTGAGTTCTGTATTTTGGGTTAATATATGTTGCAGTGGAATTAGCAGGGAGAAACACCCAAAAAACCCAGGACTCTAGCCTGAAGTGATACTTTGGTTTCAGCTTGAACAGTGTTTTTTCTAATTTGATTAATATATGACTTCGGCTGTTTGAAACTGTATTTTTTATGGTGTTTTCTTATTACATATGCTTGATTTCTGGTTCTTACTGTTACATCAGCACCACCACCCTGCTTACCTTCAACTTTGGAGTGATGTCTCTGACAACAGGGATAAACTAAAATGGCCAGTGACAAGGAGTAATGATGGATGGCACTTCAGTGCTGCCCAGTACAGTACAGTTGTCTGTACAACTAAGTTTGAAACTTAAGTGGTATTAATAAATATTTAAACAAACTGTTTAACAACTTCAGACAATACAGTGCTTTAAAGAACAAGCACTTTAGTTGGAATATGAATTCTTTATAAACAGGATAATGACCAGTTGAATGGGTACATGAAAAATATACTCCCAAATCAGAATATTTTATCAGAGGTTCTTTTTTTCTTTCCCTTGCCTCTCTCTTGTTATTTTTCATTTTCTGTCATGTTTTTTTTTGAACTGTAAATTCTTTCAGAGGATTGAACTCCTCTATTTGTTTATATGGCACCTGACAGAATCAACTACAGACCTTTAGACCTAAAAAGGACTAAGCAAATAATATCTGGTTTAGGATAGACTTTGTAGCATGTTGTTGTTACTCAAGAGTTCATCTAATTTACTCCAACATACGAATCAATAACATAGTAAGATGTACTGCTCCAGCTATTTTAAATATGAAGTGCTGCAGAAAATATTAGGATTAAAAAAATGGGTACTTTATGTCTTAAAAGGGTAAATTATTATAATAAATTTTTATGACTTTTTTACAGCTAGTCGTCTAGGATTGTATTCCAAAAATTCACAGGCAATCTCTGGAGAAGAGATAGATGATTTGGATATTCAGCAGCTTTCTCAAATAACACCAAAGGTTTGTTTTGGTATAGTGTTTACTGAAATGTGGCAAAGAATACATTTACATATTGAGAAATGCTTTTTTTCTGTGGCAAGCTAAAATGTAATTTCTGAATTACAAATAATGTTCTGACATATGATCAATATGAAAATCTATTTCTTTTCAACTTACAGAGTTTTCTTTTTAGGGTATTTATTACTTCTGTCTCTTTTCATGATTCAGGGTTTTTTAATCCTTAACTTTTATTTTGCCACTTCTTAGTGAACATCATCTTTTTATATTATTAGGCCATTTTATTTCTGAGCAACTCAGTTCATTTATATAATGTTAGAGTCTGCATGTTCAGACAGTCAATTCTTTTGCAATTCATAGGAGAACTTGTCTGGGCTTTTAATGATTTTGATGGATCTGAGGTCACTAGTTGGGAATTTTTAAAGGGTCTATTTATTAAGTTACCGCTTAATACTTTCTAGTTATTTAAATAACTAAATGGATTAACCAATGTCAAAGTTAAAAATGTGAACATGTAATCAAATGCAATAGAGATTCAGTTTTGGCTGTGTTGCAAAATTCATGCATCAAAATGCTGCTCTGTTTGCAAAGGACTGCAAAATTAGACTGCAGCATGCTTGAGCCTGGTATAAGCAAACCAAACGCCAATATTTGCAATCAAGAAATGTGCATGTCAGCTTTCTGTCTTTTCTTAGTGACTCACAGAAACTGAGAAAAAGAAAGAATTGTGTGGCAAATAGTAATTTTTGGTTTATTTGGTAATACTTCTTCTTAAGGGCTGTCCATATTAAAAAAATGAAATAGATACAAATTTACTTACACAGTTTTGACCTTTGACCCAATTGCTTTTCTAGGTGTTTGTTTAAAATCTTATTAGGAATTAATTTAAATCAACCAATGAGATTGATAGCTGTATACAGTCTAAAGTGGTGGTTAAGGAATCTAGGTTTTTGTCAGGCTTCTTGAAAAGGAAAATTGCTAACTGTATGGAGATTGTGGAAACTAAATTCCACGTGCTTAAATTTCAATTTACAGAGAAGTCCAGAGACCAAGAGAAATCTGAAAATCGGTCCTTCCAAGTCAGAATTTTTAATTAGCTTTAAAACTTCAGTTGTTAGTAATACGCTATAAACTAGGAAAATTGAAATATGCTGAGTAGCTTGTCACGTGTACTCTCAAAGAAAAAGGATGTTGATTGTAGAGTCAGCATCACAATTGCCTACATGATTTTAGTCAGGAAGACCAGCAGCAAGCCATTATACCTCAGTTGCTTCATTCTTTTAGAAGGCATTTGAATTGCACATTCTCTCTTGAAATAAATAAGTAGCACTAACTTTGTTTCCTAGAACAAACTTTGAATCTTCTCTGAAATTAATGATTTCACCCAATTAAAAACACAGCTCACTGGTGCTTCGGCTTAAGAGCTAACAAGAATACAGTTGGCCTTTGATTGTATTTTTTAACCTCTGCCTTAATAGAATCCAATGCAGTTCTTTAAATTTCTGAAGTTTTCACCATTGCTTCATTATTCTTTTAATAGGTTGCAGTGTTCTACAGAGCCAGTCCTCGACATAAATTGAAAATTATAAAGGTATGTATTACAGAGGCTCAAATGCTGGACTGTTGCTATGAGTGTTGCCTGTACTGCCTTTACTTAAAGTGTAATGTGTGTCAAGATAAAATCAAAAATTCATCTGATTTGACAGTGAAGTGTACTTGAAAATATTACCTAGAAAAATGCATAGTGCCCACAAGGAATAGATAGATAACATTCTGTTTTTTCTGTGTAGCAGCTGGGGATTGATTGAGGTTTTGTGTCAGGTTGCAGTTGAATTGACCAGGAATTTGAAAGAGCCGTATTTCTGATACTTGTCAGATGAGATAAAAGAGAATGAATTTCAGGCCATGTCTTTGGCAATGCCTCTATTCAGAAGTTAACAAAAGAAAGTAGCAAAGAGGGGCATACTCAGTTTAACAATTGGAGCAATCAGAAAAGTAACAATAAGGAGAAGTCAAAACACTGAGACCATGGGGATAAATGCAAGACTTATAAGAAGGTGATAATGATAATATGTAAATATAATATCTTCTACCTTTCTCTGGAGTTTTTTTTCTTTCCCCTAAAGGAAATTTTTATATACCCTAGCTATAAAACTTAGGCTGTCCGAATATATGAACTGAAGTTTAACCCAAAATGTTGCATAAATTTATTTAGAACAGAACCAGCCGCTTTTTTCTTTAGGACATTACAATGCAATTGTAAGAAATGGGGGAGGGGGAGCAATGACACAAACCTTGTATCTAGAATAATTTTATAGGACGGGTTATTTCAATCCCTGATTTAAGCTCTTTTCCCTCTCTTTAGTCCCTGCAAAATAACGGTGCCGTAGTGGCTATGACAGGAGATGGAGTGAATGATGCTGTTGCTCTGAAGGCTGCAGATATTGGTGTAGCCATGGGACAAACTGGAACAGATGTTTGTAAAGAGGCAGCAGATATGATCCTCGTGGATGATGATTTTCAGACAATAATGTAGGTGGCCTTTATGTACATGTCTTGTACTGTATAGCTTTTATGAGATGTTGCCTGGGTTAAAACCAGTAGAAGTTGCCCGGAACTTGTAAGTGTAGCAGCTGTAAATGAGTTTTCTGCTCAGTCAGGAGTATTAGTGTGGTTAGAAGCATAACTGAGGTGAAATAGTGAGTCTATTAGTGGTTAGTGGATTTCATTCAATATCTTACTTCAGAAGTATATAACTAATGAAAAAATGACAGAGCATTCCACACAAGATTTAAAAAAATTATGTACTTCTCTGTTTGTTTTCAGCTCTTAAATATAGTGATTTCAGAAAAGGAAAAAAATATAAACTATCTAGATATCACAGGCGAAAATAGGTTATTAGCATCTGGTAACTAGCTGTTTGTACTTGTTTGGGTTTTTTTGGTTGGTGCATTTCAAAAAGAGCTTAGCTAAACTTATCCTATTTTGACTTTAATTTGTCTGACTTTTGAAGGTAGTGATTGTTGACAGAGCTGACCTGCTGTCTGGTGAAATAGCCTTCATTTTGAAATTATGCATCAATCTCAGAACACTGCAGTTCCAAAGTATGGCACTTAACACTTGGGAAGAAGTGAAATGGAGAAGGACAGTATAAGAAAATCTACCTATGTAGCACTATGTCAGAGGATGATCTGAGGTTGTCACACTAATTCAGCCAACAGAAATATGCTGTTATGCAAAAACATAGCAGAGAAGGGAATCATTTTAACATAGTCAGAAGAGTACATAGGAAGGACATCTGTAGTAAGTACTTTACATGGGCTTGGTGAGGTTTTTGCTGGAATGTGTTATCCAATTTTGCTTACTTCATCAGGAGAATCCTCAGTAGGAGAGAGAAGAGTGGTGAATGCTAAGGAAAAAAAGAAGTATGAATTTGCGTTGTTTTACATCTTTTCCCCAGGCTTTAAGTTACCAAAGGAATGCTGTTTAATTATGGGGAGAATGGAAGAAAAAATGAGTTTTATTTGCAGCAAAGAATGCTTGATTTGGGTGTCAGAAATCCTTTCTCACTGCAGTAATTGTGATAATGTGATAGGCAAGTTGTGACATATGCTAGGGGTTGTGAAGATGGTCTGTACCTATTTCATTCTGGCATAGGAATGACATGGTCCTCTAATGCCATATTTTTTTAAAAAGGGGTGTTAGTTGGCTTTTTGCGTTTTGTGGTTTTGGTTTTTTTTAACTATCCAACTTAATTTAGAAGCTCTTATGGTAGTGAATTTTGAACATAGAGGAGATCTTACTAATGATTACATTTTGAAAGTTAAGCATCTGGAAAAATAACTTGTGATTATTCACAAGCACAGAATAGTTCTTATAGTCAAATTGAAAAACAATGACTGCCCAAGTTAAAAGAACCTCAACTCTGTTTGTTTCTGGCTGGTTTTATTGATGCCTAAATGAATAGCTTTTTTGGTTTGTATTAAGCTTTTCTTTGCAGTAGATTCATTTGTCTAGTAATGTAATCTTTGTTTTTAATTGCAGGTCTGCAATTGAAGAGGGTAAAGGAATTTATAATAATATAAAGAATTTTGTTAGATTTCAACTGAGCACGTAAGTTTGAAAAGCCATCAGTATAAGAAGTTTCTTATGAATGAATCAAAGCATGAAGCAGATGCATAAATTCATGTTATTACTGTAAATTTCATGTTGGATGCTGATATACTGTGCTTTTGAGTTTTCACTCTTTTGTGTTTGGTGGCTTGTTTTATTTTTGAAAACCCAGAAGATAGTGCAATAAACAGAGATGTAACTTTGTCACGGTTCACCCTGTTGAGATGCATAAAGTCAGCTACTGAAGGGATAATGAGAAACAACTTAGCTGCCTTTGGGTCCCTGTTTAAATGAGAAGCTTGTAATCAGCCCCTCCTTAACCAGAACATGTATTCAAATGGAGGAAACTAGGAAATCAGGAGGTTTGTGGAATGAGCTAACTATATGAAGCTGAATTCCTTTTCTTGCACATAAGGTTTCATGTGCTAGCTATATAATGTGTATGTAAGACAAGGGGACAAGAGTTTATTAAGCCTTAGTTTCAGTTTCTTTGTGAGTTTATCCTATCAGCTCTGGATTCAGGTATATGGTTTTTCTTTTCACCACGTTGTTCATGTACTTTTTTGAAGCCTTCATGACATTTCAGTGTCTCTGAAATTTGCAGAGTTGGAAAAAAAAAAAAAAAAAAACCAAAACCAAACCTAAAACCTCAAGTAAAACAACCCCAAAAAAGCCTCCCAAAAACCCCAACCTACCAACAATAAATACCACCCCAAAAAAACCCCAGAATAATAAAAAAATTATTAGCAAAACCTCCCAACCCAACAAAAGTCAGAAATTACCAATTTGTTTACTTGCATGTACACTGTAAGAAGTGACATATACTTTCAGTCCTACCTTTCAGTCTTACTAAGACTAGACTGGAAATCTGCTGCTGAAAAATAACGAAGCATAGATGTTCTAGCAAAGTGTGCTTACCTGTTTTTGATTAATCAGTTACCCTTTGGTTTTTTTCTGTCCCTCTTTGCAGGGAGAGCATAATAGAGTTCAGTACAGTGCTAAATTTGGAATTAATATAATTGTTCTCTTCTTCTTGGTTATGAAACCACTTAATCTTGCACCGAGAGCAATTAGTGCATACTTGTGTACAGAAGTTTTTAATGCTGAGCTTGCAGCCAGATAATCTGTTTTTCAGTCTTTGGCCTGGCCTTCTCATCTTGCTAGTAAGGAGGTGTGGTTGTGGGTATTTTTAGGGAGCTTGAGTAGTACCTTGCCTTGTCTGACCAGGCAAACCAGTGACAGGTGCACAGAGCGAGTTTGTTTATGTCAGGAGTGGAAAAGCAGTTTGTTTTTCAAAACCATGTTTAGAAGTTCCACTTTTGGCACAGAAAAAGTATAGGACCCATTTCCCCATAAAAAAATCAACTTAAGTGATGGTGAGTGATAACTCTGAAATGCTACCTAAAAGTTTGTGAGGCTTTAAAGCACAAATTTGCTGCCTTTTTATTGCCAGAAACAATGCTGTTTTAAATATGGACTGTGTCAGAATGAGTATCCTAAAGAATTTCATGCTCTACCATTAAAGTTTGAGTTAATGTCAGTCATGATTCACACTGTCAAAATCTGTATCTACTCTTGAACATTGGAAGTATTGATTACAAAGCAGTTATCAGTGGATCTTCAGAAATGTTCCATGCTGACAGTTATAAAAATGGATTCTTTCAACAGGAGTATAGCAGCACTGACTTTAATCTCACTGGCTACATTAATGAACTTTCCTAATCCTCTCAATGCCATGCAGATCTTATGGATCAATATTATTATGGATGGACCTCCAGCTCAAAGGTAAGTAATTACTCTCAACTCTGTTAGGTTCTCTAGTTCTTTTATTTCGCTCATAAAGGAAACTGTGAAGTGATAAACTTCAGTGAGATGTTTCACATCTCTCTACAACTCCCTGAAAGGTGGCTGTAGTCAGGTGGAGGTTGGTCTCTTTCTCTAGGCAGCAACTGCCAAGAATGAGAGGACACAGTCTTAAGCTGCACCAAGGGAAATATAGGTTGGATATTAGGAAAAAGTTTTTTATGGAAAGAGTGATAAAATACTGGAATGGTCTGCCCAGGGAGGTGGTGGAGTCACCATCCCTAGATGTGTTTAAAAAAAGAGTGGATGTGGCACTTGGTGCTGCAGTTTAGTTGAGGTGTTAGGGCATTTGTTGGGCTCAGTGATCTTGAAGGTCTCTTCCAACCTTGTGATTCTGTGTGAGCTTTCTGTGTGAACTTCAATGTTTGCGGTATGTTTCTGTGTTAATTTTATTTAGTTTGCTTTTGTATCTTAATTGTATGGGGGCAGCAAGGATACCTAGAGATCCATGGATATGCCCATGATACTTGAATGCAGAGTTCTGGCTTCCCTGTGGGTTCTTCCTCTGACCCTTTTCACTGCAAGTAGATGGTGGGAGGGAGAGATGGTGAGGAACAAGCATCAAATCCTCCTTTTTCTACTCAGAAAATCTAATCCTTAAGTTAAAAGTGGTGAATTAATTTTATGATGATAAAAATGTAAAATGTTCTTTCAATTGTAAGCCTTGGGGTGGAGCCTGTGGATAAGGATATTATTCGAAAACCTCCAAGAAATCTGAAGGACAGCATTCTGACTAAAAACCTAATTGTTAAAATCCTGGTTTCATCAATAATTATTGTCTGTGGAACACTATTCGTCTTCTGGAGAGAGGTATGAAAAAAGTACAAAACTTAAAACAGTAACAGCCTAATTTAAAAGAAGTCCTTTTTATACCAGCAGCTGGAATTCAGAGTTAATATTAATTTAGTTGTGAGTTTTGGCCATGCTTATTTAGTACTAGCAGAGTAGAGAGGAAGATTTTCAAAATACTTGTTGAAATGTGAAATACAGTTTTATTCCCCAATCTCTGTTTTGACATAGACCTTTTCAGATTCCAGATCTACTTTAGAAATTTTGCCCATAGAAAGTAATTATGTAAATCTTCTAACCAGATTATTATGAAAGCCATTTGACTTTTTCCTAGTAGAGAAAAATGTTGTGTGAGCATTTGGTAGCGCATCATAGAATTCCTGCTATTCCACATGCTTGAATAAATCCTAGTCAGGATGATTCATTTTATCACAGCTTGGAATTACAAATTTTTAGAGGTTACAGGTATGTAATATTTGCTTTGTGATTTAATAAATCAGCTTGGGGCAAAGAAGTTACTTTTGCTTTCATTTCTTAACTAGTAAAACTAATTGTAGAATTATTGTAATGATTTTGTTTAATTGTAGAGGGTTTAAAGCATGCTAAAGCCATTTCATTTTATTTTGTCGGCAGTTGAGAGACAACGTAATAACACCACGAGATACAACCATGACCTTCACGTGTTTTGTATTTTTTGATATGTTCAATGCTTTGAGTTCTAGATCTCAGGTAAGTGATTCATATTATCCATTTACACAGTATTAACACAATATTAGGAGTTTTCTTTGAGGGAAGATCTTGCTGTGTTTGTTTCAAGTGTTTTCCTGTAGATATACTTCACATCTGCTATTAAGCTCAGAGTTTCATATATTTACTAGGTAGGATTTCTTAAATTGCAGATAAGTTAATTAATTTGTTTACATGGTGATGTCCTGACAAAAGCAAGAAAGTTGTTAATAAGAGTGAAGTGTGATGGTCCTTTGTATTGCTGTGTATACTTGGTTGGTTTTTTATCTTCCTGGAAATTCTGTAAGTTCAGCAGCATTACCAGAATGTGAAATTTCTTGAAGGCTTTGGCTTTTATTTATTGTAATCCTAACTCTGTAGTCCAAGGAAAATTTCTGAAACTGTGGTGTTTTTTTTATCTGTGTGTATTTTTTCATTTGAAGGAAGCAAGTCTGAAATTTTGTGATAGTATACATTACTACATTTATTGTAATTTACAGTCTTATCTGTAGTGAAATAGTGTAGAGGTAACCTTTTTCTGATGAACTGTAGCTGTGGAATAGTGATCTTAATATGCAAGTTGTTGACTATGAAGACAAGACTTGTACTGTATTTGCCAGGGAGAAAATGCAATTAGCCTGTTCAGTAACTTGTTCTGGATTATCTAAGAGGTCAATGGTAGTATTTTACATTTTTTCTAAAAGTCTCAATGCAAAGAAACTGTAGTTTCTTGTCTAGATAATTAGGATTACATGTACATTGTAACATATTTTTTTTTCAGACAAAATCTGTGTTTGAGATTGGACTTTGCAGTAACAAAATGTTCTGCTATGCTGTCCTTGGATCTATAATGGGGCAGTTATTGGTCATTTACTTTCCTCCACTTCAGAAGGTTTTCCAAACAGAGAGCCTGAGTGTCTTGGGTAAGAACAATTCCCTTTTCAAAACTGTGCATTAAGGATTAATTTATAAATGTGGTGAGTGGTGGTTCTGTAAGAGCACTTTCTGGCTGTTTGCATACAACAGGAATACAAAGCCTGCTGATACTTCTTGTTTTGTGGATAGGGTTTTTTGGGTGTTTTGTTTATTTCATTGATTTGATTTTTAGTTTTTTGAAATGTTCTAGATGTTTTCTTTGGGAAGCATGATTTAAATTCATGTGGTACATAACTGATCAGTGTGTTCTTAAATTTCTATAAAGGTGCTTACTTATTTGGGAGATTTTAATATAATTTTTTTTGCAGGCAAAATTGTTGACTTTGTAGTTTTCTCAGCACTATTAATTTAGTCGTTTCACAAGTTTTTCCTCTAAATATAAACACCTTATTTAGAAATCATGATCCTTTAATATTGATTGCATTGTCATAGGGTAAATAAACAGGAGGATTTAAAGAAGCTATAAAAACATAATGCCATTGGCCTCATTAAGACTTAGATATATTACTTCTGTGGGTTTTTGGAGTTAAGTGATTGTAATGAAATACATTTATTTATTGTAGCATGATTTCTGATTATATTAATATTAATTTTTCAGAATTAATTCTTTTAGTGAAAAAGTTTATGAAATATTTTAAAAGCTTTTAATATCTTGTGTGTAGTTATGATTTGTGCATAAACCATGCATGTTAATCTTCTGGTCCTGCAAAAAATTAATTTCTCCTGAACTTTCCCAGTGACTGGGAGGAAATTTGAAAGTCTTGTAAGTCTTGTTGTTTTTGTAAGCCTCAGCCTTATATAGCAATTTTGAAGAAGTCTAATTATCTCTTCCAGATTTACTGTTTCTTCTGGGACTCACTTCCTCTGTGTGCATAGTGACTGAGCTAATAAAGAAGTTTGAAAGAAGCAAGGAAAAGATCCAGAAACGTGGAAGTTCTTCTTCATCAACTTCGTCTTTTCTTGATGTATGATGCATATTGCATTCTTGTGTTTGCAAACTTAGCGATTGCTGTCTAAAGATGTTGGAGAAAGCAAAACAATATCTGGAGGATAAAGAGATCCTGAGGGCTTTTGACAAGTCCTTTGTTTCACTGGCTAATGACGAACTTAATGTTTCAAGACTGTTTAGAATTTAACTTCCAGCTGTGGAAGTAAAAAATGAAATTATGCAACTTTGGTAACATTTTTCCTCAAACATAAATTTACTTTTAAGATTGAATGGTATTGTGGGGGGGAGGGGGCAGGGATTAATTTAAAGAAAGATCTAAGCCCAAGTCCCATTTTCTGCACTTAAAAGGTATAACTGTGTAAAATCCTTCTCTTAGATATAAATATTTTAGTTTGTTTTTATTTAAAGCATTGTACTATTCTACTTTTATGGTGGTGGGACTTTGCTACTAATACAAGGATAAAAATATTTCAGAGGCATTCCACTGGGTTTAGAGTCTGTCACAAGAGTGCCATATTCTAGCTACTGTATTTATTTACTTTATCCTGCAATGTGTAAGCAGCTCAAGTACCTTGTGCTACAGTTTTTTTGTATCCCGTTTGGTTTTTTTTGCACAGGATGTGACCGCTGTCGGATCACTGTTTTTCTTTTCTTTTTCTGTGATTGAAAAGCCTATACTGCAATTTGAAGTAAATGTTTGCTTTTCTTATAAGTGTATCGTCTCTTTGTTTTAAAAGAAACTGGCATTTATATCAAATGAATGAGCTTGTTTGATTGCAGATACAGGCTCTGTTTCATGTCTTGTTCCATATTTACTTTAGCTTGTGACTGTTAGATCACTTGAGTCATTATAAGACAGTAGTTATGGAAATTGTTTGTAGTGTACTGAATTAGAAAATTGATGCAGTAATCCTCACTGGGAAAAATAACCCCATCCCTCTCTCAAAGAAGCTTCATTTTACTTCCTTCCTTCCTGTTCATAAAAACAACCTCTTTTTCCTGGTAGGGTAACTTTGAATTTTAACCCACAGATTTACATTTTGAGCTAGAAAGGCATTATAATAAATTTGTTTTGACATTGTAAAAGTATTTTTAATATATTGCAATGTCTGAATACTCTAATATTCATTAATTGGAAGTAATGTTTTTCCTCAAAATAGTCTTGTCCTGTTGTCATCAGTGTCATCTCATCAGAGAAGAGAGTGTCATCAGTGTCTTCTCATCATCCTTTCAGGAAATGCAAGGAACTATCACCTAAAGAATCTTGAAAAGAGGATGTCTAAAGATCTCTGTGGGGAGTCAAAGGCATGGTGGTACCTCTTTCCCTTGTAAACTTGTGCATGTGCATCTCTCCTCACTGTAGCCTGAAAATGTGGCAGAGGCCCATGCTGACACAGTTGTCATCCTGTCATTTGAGGAGGAACTGTCATGAACAGACACTGAGATATTTCTACACTTGCCATTGTGACTTGCCCCACATGCCATACTTGAAAGTGCAGTATGAATTTCTCTGCTAGTGTTACTGGAATTGTTTTCTTCTTTTTGCCTGTAGGATTCCTAGACTTTGCCAGGAAATGGGCTGCAGACATGGCATGAGTGCACGTTAAGTCTGCTTTATACATGCAATTCATCCATGGCTCTCCCTGACCCTCAATATGCCCATAATATCTGGACTACCAATGTGCTGGAAATGTGGTTGTGTAAAGACAAAGATCCTCCAGTACCTGGCCCTCATCTCTTGCTGGGGTTGCTACCACTGAGCTGGGAGTGCCTTAACAACATGACTTCTTACAGAAATACTCCCATGTCTTCCAAGCAAAAGTTTCTTACGTGGAGCAGTTCTGCCTTTTAGAAGTTGGACAAATTTGACAGTTGTTGAACAAATACTGTGTTTGACAAGTGGGGCTCTAGCTGTTCAGTATTGTAGTGTGTTCAGTATTTCAATACAATTTCAGAACATTATAAAATCCTCAGTGTTCTTTAATAAAGACAGATACTAAAAGCTGACAGTGCATGCTGATGAAGAATCTTGAACAAACCTTGATTTTGGGAAGGGACAGCCACTATACCTTTCACATTAGTCTTAACTTGTGGTTGATATTCTTCCACTGGGATTTGACTGCTTTGTGCTCTGCTCTTGGTCTTGGAGTCCCAGAAAT
This sequence comes from Sylvia atricapilla, assembly GCF_009819655.1. Taxonomy (NCBI): domain Eukaryota; kingdom Metazoa; phylum Chordata; class Aves; order Passeriformes; family Sylviidae; genus Sylvia; species Sylvia atricapilla. The sequence goes on from NC_089140.1 coordinate 43,125,293, forward strand.
CTAGGTAAGTACAGATGAATGCTAGATTCTTGTCTTAGCTTGGAAGTCATTGCCAAGTCTTTGAACAAATGTTACTAAGTGCCCCTTTCCCAGCACAAGTCTCACTTTCTGAGTAAGGTATGTCGTTCTAGACAAATAAAATTTCAGTCTCTTAAGGACAACTTTGCCTTATTGCAGGGTGGTCTTAGTTCAATGTAGTTCACTTGAATTTGCCCAAAGTTTTAATGCTGTGTTTTCTAATGAAAGGCAAAATACTAACAAGTAATAAATCTAGTTCAATGTCATTATATATATAAAAAATGCCTGGACTGAATTCCATTTTCATTACTTTGGCTCATCTTATGATTCATTACCACTTTACAACAGGCTTGAGAAGAGCAGTTGAATCAATAGTGGGAACTTTCCATAAAAACTAAGAGGCATTTCTTATGGGGTGGACATAAGTAACAACCAAGGAATTTACTTGCTTCTACTGAAGCATGGAATAAAGAATTTTGGTTTTAATAAGTAAAGACCCTCTCTAAAAAAAATTCCTACAAAGAAGACAGAAAACCTATAATGAGTCAAAAAGGAAACTCTTAACACTTTAAATTCTACATGGTAACTCTAGAATGAGTAATTATTTTTCTCAGCCTACAGGACTGGGTTTTGCAATGAGTGTGTATCATTTCATCAGCAATAAAGAACAGCTGAATTCTGCATTGAGAATATACTTTCACTACAGTAATTCTTAATAATTTAATCTGCTTTCACAAAGGTATTCTCAAAATGCCATGTGGTCACAGCAGTGTTTTTATCCCGATGTGGAATATTTGACCTTATCCAGTCTTCTGAATGATCTAATTGAAAGTACGACTTCTTATTGAGCCTCAAGAATTTTTGCAATCTCCAGCAGTTTTCTGATAAGGGATTCAGAGTAAATGAAGATCTCTCTTCTCACCAGCACTAACCAAGTGGAATCAAACAGCCCTTTATTTTTATACTTAAGACTTATTTTGCATGTGACTATTTCTGATGATTAAAAACTCCATGGAATTACAAGCTTGGTAAAATAAAACATATGGGATCATAATGGAGAAGAGGATAATTTGGACAATTAAGAATTTCCTTTTTAGTTAGTAAAATCGGTAAACCCTTTCAACTTTTATTTAAAAGTCATCTGATGGAAATGTGATGCTGTAGGCTGCTGTACATAGAAACCTATGGAGAAATGGGTTGTGAGGTTCTGGCTTGTGGTGTGTTTGGGTGCCCGTGCCATCTGCTGGTAGTTCAGTAAGTAGCAGCTTTTGTACTGGGGGAAAAAAGTAACAATCTGCTAGGACAGGCTGTATCTTGAAACTAGTTTTCTCTTTAATGTAACATCTTACAGATCTATTCTTTTCTCATTGACTATATTTGGGCAGTATCAACACTCAGCTGTACAGTATAGGAGATCTTTCCTCTAAACCCTAAGATATGGTGAGTTACTTCCATGGGAACAGAGCTAATAAGGGAGCATAAGCAGGACTGAAAACTTGAGCGCACAATGCAGGAATCAAGCTTGAATTCAGTTAAGTTATGGGAGAAACTTTGATTATTAGAGCTAAAAGTCATGATTTTCCTAAATGCAAGAAAAGGTATGGGGATTCTTGAGAAGAAAAATCCCAAATGTAGCTATATTTTACATGGGGGAAAAACAGAAGTTTCATAAGAAAAGCATTTATATAAATTGACTAATTATGCTGGAAAGTTTGCTAATGCAAAGCACTGAGAAACAGATGATGTAGGATTAAAAAAAAAAAAATTGGTTTTCAGTATTACCATGTTGATAGCAAGGGTTTGTCAAGTAATTAGGGCAACCTAGAGGAAGTCAAAACAGTTCTGGTTTTTAATATAGCCATTGTAGAAAGAGTAAGAGACAACAGCTTAATAGCAGAGGCTTGCACACAATTTCTGTGAGAACTACAGAGAATTAGCAAACCTGTAGAAACTTGCTCCCATGTGATGGCTTTGTGTGTGCATGCAACTTTCTTTAAATACATCACAGGGGGAAAGGGAGAAATAAAATCTGGTTTCTCCCTGAGCATTGACAAAACCTGTAAGGCTGCAAGCACAACTTACTCAGTTGTCACTGAGCAAAGCTACGTCTCTCTGTGAGTAAAAGTAATCCACCAGTAATGACTGATTTTACAGTATTTTTAAACCTGTCAATTTCTTTTTTAATCTTAACTGTTAGACCGTGACCACTGTGTTCCTCAAATACAACTTTAAAGTTGTATTTTTTTGTAAATTAAGTGTTCAGGGAGATGAGGCAGAGCAAACTATAAATGTTCATGAAAATAGTTCCTCTAAAATAGTCCTCCTTTGAAATGCTGAACAACTTTGCTCTCATTTTCAATTAGACTGATACCCTAAAAAAAACCCAAAACACCACAACTTTTAGACAGCATTTCTTTTATACAAATATAAGTTACAAAAAGGTAAAGAAAAAAGAAATCCCCTGAAGCAAAGTTTTTGGTAAAGACTGAATCAGGAACTTGTGTGAAAACAGTTCCAATACAGTCACATTTTTAAATGTTACTTCTTTCATCAGCATGGCATTAGAAGTTATTCCAAGAATAATGCTTTCAGTCATCCACTTCCAGTGATGCAAACCTATTAACATTGCATAAATGCTGAGTTTCTGGCACAGCACATCGGATGGCTGTTTTCTTCTTATTAGATGCTTTCCTCTTTTTGCAGGACTCTGATCTGGTCTTGGTCATCTTCTGAAAGAAGTCTGGAGATACCATTGACTCCACTGTATTTAACAAAACCAGATATAGCTGAGCCATTTTTGGAGATGAGATAAACAGATTTTCCACTGAAGGTGCTGATTTAAGCTCTTGATACAGTCTGTGCACAAGGGTCCCAGTGTAAAGCCTGCTCAAAAGAAGGAGAGAATCTGCATTTAGAATTGCACCTCAACAGGACAGGTACAGAACCATGTTCCTTGATGACAAAAAACATACAGTATCCAACAGTAAACTCCTATGCTAAGAGTATTTGTCTTTATAATTTCTTTAAAGAAGGAAGTTCTACTGAAAGTACTGGACAAAGGAGTTTGACAGAGAAAATGAAATGTTAACACTTTCCATCAGGGGCTTGTGTGGAAAGCAGATCTCTGGAAAAATCTTACCTACTTAGGTCTGGCTCAGAGAGAGGAGTACCAAGTAGCTGGTTCAGATACAATCCCATTTGAAGACAGCACTGCCACTGGCAAAAACTGTGCGCAGCATCTAAATCAAAGTCGTTATTTTCCAATTTCTTTTCCTTCCATTTTAGAAATTCGTTATATGCAATGTTGTCATCTTCAGCAGGTAGAACTGTGGGATCTAGGTTATAAAAAGAACCCAAAACTTGGAAATAAATTTCTGCTGTGAACAGTACAAAAGGAGGGTGAAAGGAGGAAGTAGCCAGGTGGGGTGGTCTCTTTTCCCAGATCATAATTGATAGGGCAAGGAGAAATGGCCTTAAGTTGTACCAGGGGAAGTTTAGCTTGGACATGAGGAGGAATTTCCTCAGAGAAAGGGTAATTAGACACTGCAATGGGCTGCCCAAGGAGGTGGTGGAGTCACTGTTCCTGGAGGTATTTAAGGACAGACTGGATGTGGCACTCAGTGCTGTGGTCTGGTTGACAAGGATGCATTTTGTTCAGTCATGGATTGGACTCTCTGATCTCAGAGGTCCTTTCCAACCTAACTGATTCTGTGTGATCATATCCAAACAAGCTTTCCACCTCAGTACACCCCACTTGGAAACCTTGTCAGTCTGGTTTCTATAAACCAGAATCTAAAGAAACTGTATAACCCCAGCATGCATTGTCCTTGCCATCAAATGAAGGACTCCTGGAGGAAATGCCCATAACCCTAACAGGTATAAATATTACTGAAGCAATTTATGTGATTATTTAATACTTTCAAATATGCAATGAATAAGCAGAAAAAGTGTGCCTGGGGAACTTGCATTTTTAAGTACAAATGATTTTAGAAAAACCCTAAAAAATATATCACAATGCTTCAACAGTAGTTTTCTTGATGCCTGAGTATGTTAAGCTTATTTTTTGTAGCTTTTATATCTGAATTAATATCTTGATCCTAAAGAAAGTACTTATACATGCAAATTAATGCTTTACAATGTAGTAGAGCACTGTTTTACCTATATAAAATGTTAAATTGATGGTTAGCACTTTTTCTTTGTGCACATCAATGCAGGGAGTGTGACACCTCAGGATATAGTGTAAATCAAGGCTAACCCCTCTAAATTTGGACAACTCACTGTAAGTGTGGAAAAATGAATTATGGTCTGGATTTTTGTAGTAGCTGAGCACCTAGAGCTGTGTTCTTTGGAGACATACCTGGATCATTGGTTATCCTCTGCAGTTCTCCAGAAACTATCATTAGAAGCAGAGCCTTTAATTGGTTCAGCTTAACTTTTGGTTCTGAATGACGTGTCCAGTAACACGTTACAGCAACAGGGAGTTGTAAATGGCTTGGGAAAGGTTCTAGGAAACTCATTTTCACTCCCAGAGTCTCCAGCAAAAGCATCTGACGGCATGATGTGGGCACCTGAAAATAGATTTAAAAATTGGAGGTAAGAGACTTGATCTTTTGTGAGCAATTTCTAAAAGGCCAGTAAGTTCCTGGGCAAATTAGTTACCACTTTAGGTTTTTGATAAAAAAAAATTATTTAAGTTTCATATTCTGAACAGGAAATATTGTTTTAAATGTTGCTTAAAACTTAAAAAATGACACAGTCGAACGTCAGATAGAAAGATAAAAGTAGCAAATAAGTAATTAATTCCTAGCACATGTTCCCTTTTTGCTGAGCCATGTAACTTCCAGAAAGTGGTGTTACAAATTTTGTCCATAACTTCATGCATGCAGAATTGCAACAGGCTGTTCAGCTGCAATCCAAGTGCTTTGTAAACCTTGATTAGGATTGTTTTGCCTACTCTTAGGCAGACACTCCCACAGCAGAAGAGAAACTGAAGTCAGTTTTGCTGGATCATTTGAAATGCCGAACAACATTTCTTCATCTAACCTTCTGTTCAACTGCTAATTCCCATGTATTCACTAAGGAATACTCTTGTAGTAGCAAAGCTTAAATTCCTCAAACAGCACACACACCAAGGTTGAAGTAAGGTGTCATTAATGTCTCTTAACATGAAACTTGTATTTTCAAACTCTTAAGTGTTGTGTATTGTTTAAAAAGTGCGTGCCAATAACCTATGTAAAATAACCTGTACTTTGGACCCACAGCTATCTGTAGCATTTAATGGGTGTAGTAGTGATAGACTTGGTTCCTTTACAAAGGAGCCACCAGCCAGTGATAAAAACACTCAGCACTGCCCACACACAGAGATGTGTTAACAGTCAATCTGAACGCCAGAATGGATAGAGCATGTGCCTTAACGCGGAATTAAAACACACGGTTTGTATTTCTGGACGTTGCAGAAATTTCTGCATACGAAACCTCAGCTACACAACATCGAGAATGGCAGATCACTTCCCATTATGGCAAGAGTTACAGTCTTAATCACTAGAATTTACACAGAAGTGCTACTTCTGTGTAATGGTGACTGGAAGGAACCTAGCACAACTTTCCTGTGATGTTCAGGTGTTGTTCTGCTCTGTCTGGCAAGCATCAGAGGTTCCACGTTAGCAGGAGTACACCTGGGGCAGATAAAACTGCTGGGCAGCTGCAACATTCACACGTGAAATAATGACTTCTAGTAAAAAGGCATGGGTCAGATTTTGTTTCAGAGCACTGCTCTGAAACATTCCACAGCTTGATCAAATACAAATTAGGTCTTGTAGTGTTAAAATCTGACTTCCCTAAACTACATGAAACTGATTTCCTTCCCATAAAAAGCAAGTATTAGTGTAACCAAATACACAGGATGAAATAAGGGCTTCCAATGGAAAATTCAGGGAGTGTTACATGTACACACACTAGAACTTCTCATATAATTTGTCTTGGTACACTTGGAGGGGGCAGGAAGGATGAAGACAACCTGATGTAGCTTCTTAAAATATCATAGATACTTCTGTGTTAAGTAGTTACTTACTGAGGTGCCTTAGTTCAGACATCACATTCAGTGGCCACATGGCAAACGTGAGTCCCAGCTATTTTTGTGTCACTCTGAAACACTGTTAACCCTGATCTGTTAACAGTGACAACCATTTACCTCCATTAACTTGTCCAAAGGAAAACGATCATCACAAAAATCTGGAGGCAGGCTTGCTGCTTGAACAAACGTTTTTTGAAGTGTCTTTTGGCATCTGTCAAATTCACATACAGTGGGCAGCTCGTTGGTCTGCTTACTTGGGGAAGCATCTTCAGTACTGTGAGATACTCTCAGAAGCAGTCCATAGATAACTTGTCGGATGGGCAAAGCTGTGCTATGAGCACTGGGTCTCTGCATGTTCTCCACCTGAACGCGGAGGAAGGTACTTCTAAGTATCAGGGCATTGATGACGAACGGGGCCAGCTTACCTTTCGCCAAAGCATCGAGTACCCACTGTGGTACGTCTGCTTTCCTGGCAGCCTCGCACTCATAGCTCCCATTCTGAAAGAAGTCCTCAAGATTCACCTCAGACGGAGCATAATCCTCCATTGAAGTGCACAGGAGTTCCCGTATTTCTTCCCTCTGGTGTTTCTTGAGGTATTTCAGCACGTTGTCCAGGGCCTCGGCGGGCTCCGCAAACTGCGCCAGCCACTTGAGCAGCCCCTGCAGGCGGAGGTGCCTCCCGCCCCTCCCGGCCGCGCAGCCCCTCGGCAGGCGCACCTTGCTGAAGAACGCCTCCAGCGCTTCCAGGCCGACGTAGTCGTTCCCGTTCATGACGGCGAAGAGCGGGAGCAGCGCCTTGCTCAGGCGCCCGAAGTGCCCGCAGAACCTCTCGGCGGAGAAGCAGCGGGCGGGCACGTAGCATCCCTGCGGGCCGGCGGCGGCGCGCACGCCCTGCCACTGGAAGTGGGACAGCGGGCAGTACCCGCCCGCCAGGTCAAACACGAAGAAGTCGCTGTCGAGGGAGAGGACGGGGCAGCCCCAGAGGTTGGCCAGCCCGGCGATCTCCCGGTCGGCCTCGGCGAAGCACTGCACGAAGGGCACGCCGAGCCGGCCCAGCGCCTGCACGAAGGCCTCGCGGGTCAGCAGCGGCACCAGGCAGCCGCCGGCGCCGCGGGACAGCCCGTGGGCCGCCCGCAGCTGCTCGGCGGCGCGGCCCCGCAGCGTGGGCAGCTTCCTGTCCTCGGCGCCGCGCCCGCCGTCCAGCACCACGAAGGGCGCGACGCCGCAGGCCCGCAGGGCGCCGAAGAAGCCGCGCACGGCCGCGGCGAAGGCGCCGTAGTCGCCGCCGCGTCGGAAGTCGGCGTCGGGGGCGAGGCAGAGCCGGTGGTAGAGGCTGCTGCCGTCGATGACCAGCTTGGTGTCCCGCACCCGCAGCTCGGTGAAGAACACCCCGCGCTCCTCCACGAAGCCCGTGAGGCCCTGCACGCCCATGGCTCCGGAAGCAGCGCCGGCAGTGACACGCCGAGCCCTCCCATCCCGGCTCCGCTTCCTCTCGCTCCGCCCGCCCGCCGTCTCCTGGCGACGGGGCCGCCAGCAGCGCGGGAGCGCCGCCAGCCCCGGGGCACACGGGGCACACGGGGCACACGGGGCACACGGGGCACACGGGACACACGGGGCACCGCAGCCCCGCCGTCGGGACGGGCGCTGGAGCGGCAGGAGGCGGCGGGTCGTGAGGCACCCCCGGCTCCCGGGGAGTCCCGCTGTCCCGGAGGAGTGAGGAACGGGACGCCGCCCTCGCCCCTTGCTGTGCCGGAGTGTGGGTGCTACCTTGTGTTTTGAGCCTGACACAGTCTTGTAACAAGGTAACATCGCTGAGGTTATCCTAGGGGATCTCGGCTTCCCGAATGCGCGTCAGGGAGATACTAAATTTAATAGTCGAGTACATTTAACCCTGCTTTACCATCACCCTCAAGCTCCTTTTCTTCCAGCACTAATAATAAAATTTAGTTATCATTTCTCTAGGAACGGTGAAAAACTGAGCTAAGTGAGATGATGTCACTTTAGCCTTGGGTAAGTTTATAAATATGTTACAGAAAATAATAATGGAGCCAGTGTTAAAAAGTTAATTTTATTTATTTTTTTTTATTTATTTTTTCCATGAAGGAAAGAACAAGGACAGCATCTCTAAACATTTAAAGGAGAGGGCCACTGAAGTCATCGACAGGAAAAAAATCAAGTAGTAAATCTTGAAGATATTTAAAGCTAAATGTAAAGACTTTAGAATTTGTGCTGCAGGGTGGCAAATGTTAATGTAACACAATGGTTCTTAAGGAATAAAAAGAAAAGCTGATACAATTGGAAAATGGCCTCTTTTGGCAAAGAAGAGATTATCTTGGAAGCAGAAAATGTCAGTGTCTTAGCTGTTGCTAAAGAAACCTGAAGGTTAGTCTTTCTCACAGAAACTACAAAAGGTGGTTTGCACTTAGCATGTGTAGGTGAAACTATGAAACCCTAACCAGCAACTTTCCTTTAGTTTTCAATATAGAAAGGAAGATCTAACTCTAGGCAAGGAAGAAAATATTAAAAAATAGTGATCCAGACAATGTAATTCTATTAGTTTCATTGGCATCAGCAGGCTGCCTGGCTCTGGGATGGGACTTGGGAATGGTGGATGGGACAAAGGAAACTCCTTACCAAAGATCCTGGATAGGGTATATTGAGATTTTTTAGGAAAAGAGAGATAGAGACTTGATTGCTATCTATTAGATATCTTGATATCTTGATTGATATCTAGTTGTTCTGAACTCTTATGGAGTAGTTGATGCTGCTTGGGAAACACCTGCTCATTGGGAGATGGACACTGGTAGGAAAGGAACACAAGGAAGGTTGGGCTAAAGGTTTGAGTGAGGTAGGAGGGGATGTGGTTCATATACTTCTTGAAGAATCCATCAGTCTCATGGCTGAGTCAATCTTTAAGGTCTATTGGCTCTTAAGAGGCATTTCTTCCAGATGCAGTGCTCAGCAATCCACATCTTTTGTGCCATTAATGCCACAATGGCAATTGCTGGTCCCTGCCTTCTAACACTCTTCAGCAGTAGACACCTAAAGCATTTCACAGAGTTACATGATAATTATTACTATTATTATATAGGGAGGGAACTTGAAGCATAGAGGGTAAAAGGTGGGAGGCATTATTAGAAATAAAGCACAGAAATTCAACTCGGTGAGCTACTTGAGCATGGTTTTGTGGTCATACATTCCTAGGCCCAACTAAGTACGAAAATTTGAAGGTGAGCTGTGTAAAGTGACTTCAGAAAGAAAAACAATAGGTATAGATAGCTCAGCAGTTTTTCTAAGTTTCTTAAGGAATTTATGAAGGCATGCATAAAACAGCAATTAGGGGAATAGAACAGTAAATGAAAATCACATAAACTTTCTACAATTGGCAATATAATATTTTATGGAGTTCATCTTCCTGCTGTCCCCTCCTCTACGCCTCAACATGATCCATTTGGGCTCCTTCAGAAAGATTTGGAGTTGCAGAGAAATAATCTTCTAGCTGACATTCTTTCCTTAGCATTGGTGTTTCAAAATTTTTGTCAATGTTACTGAAAGAGAATAAAGAAACAGTATTAAGAGTGGTGTAATTAAAAAAAAAACATGCAGGATTTGTATTATTAAGATGTCTTTTAGTAACTGAAGTTTATCTGTGTTTCATAACGTGGCGACAGTGCAATGTCAGTCTTTTTGGTATGGTGTGGCAGCAGTTCAGCAGATGGGTATGAAAATAGGTCCTTGTGCCTACACACACACACACACACACACACACACACACACACACACACACACACACAGAGTTTGTTGTTGCAAGATACAAATCTGTAATCTTAATTTAGGCTCTGCATTCATTTGGAAGAGAGACCAGTGATTTGGAACCTAAAGTTGTACAGCTTTTAAAATTAGGCCATTTGTCTTTGCTCTTCCAAAACCACCACCTCAACAGTGAAAATCCTGTTTATGTGCTTGCCTTGGCCTTGAAATGATGTGGTGAACAAGGCCAGTGTGGGCCTGCTGCTCTGCAGTGCTGGTGGATGGTGACAACAGTAGCACTGATCCTGCAAGACCTTTACTTGCTCCAAAGGATCTTCCAGCAAAAGGATGCATGTAGCATTACATAAAGACAAAATAATGACAGCAATATTGTTTTATTATGTGCAGTGAAACACCTCTCCTTTTTCATTTGGAATGAGGAAGGTTGAGTAAACAATGTTACTCTAAACTCATGTTGAGCTATTGAAAACCATAGAAATGTTAGAGCTTGGCCTTTGCTGTCCTTAAGTTTGCAGAATTAGGACCTCAGTTAGACCAAAGCTAACTTGTTGGAAAGGTTGGAAAGGTGAGTCATGAAAGGACACAGGGAAGAAGAAATGAACTTTAGGTTGAGAGTCGGGTTTTATTGAAAGTCTTGCAGATTTTCTGTGAAACTATTTTGCAGAAAACAGTAGTCATGAGTCACAGTGAAGCTGTGAGGTCAGCACTGGAACAGATGGTAAAATTTGAAGGGTAAATGAAAGAGCAGAGAAAACAGAGATGGGAGAGAACTCACATTTTGGGTGGAGGTTATGCTTCAATATGTACAAAAATCTTGAAATAAATATCCTGAAATGCAGATATTTTTGGTGTCAGGTAATGTGGTGGGATAAAGACAAGTGGTGAGGAAGAGTGCCATATCTAGGGCAACTGTGCTATCAGTTCAGTGAATAAATTTAAAGTTGGTTTAGAGGAAGACTGACTATGTCATATCTATGTTATCTGGAGTTTGTTTATCAAGTCTGCTGCCCACAGTTTAGCAGCTAATGAGTCCACTTAATTTGTGTTTGCTGCAAGCTGGGTATTGTAAACACTGCCACAGAATTAAATGAGAGGTTTAATAAGAATAATACATTGACAAATCAATATTTTTCTGTTTCAAGTGATCTCTGTGAACATCCATGGAAGAATAAAAGGATTTGAAAGCTACATCCTTGAGAGAAATTAGTGTAGTTTTTGCTACAAAGAGAAATGCTGAGATTTCAAGAAACTGCTAAGCATGTCACTGTTCCCAGATTTAATTCTGCTTGCTCAGACGCTGTGATTGCAAGAAGATACACTATACAGAGGAAGCTTGGCAATGGAAGCTTTGGAAGTGTGTATTTGGTTAATGACAGAAAAGCAAAACGAGGAGAAGAATTGTAAGTAAACCCTTCACATGCTTTAAACAAAAACGTTAGGAACGTATTTCTTGCACTGTAGATATTTTCTTGGTATTTGTTTTTCATCTCTCAGTTTGGTGTTATGCTGCAACCTTAACTGTGTAACTTTAGTGAGGATGTAAGGTAGAAGCAGACTTTTTTTGATAACACTAAATTGGATGCCTTCAGGAATTGATTCTATATTACTGTAAAGACTCAGATTGTCGGAAGGGTCTCAAAAAAACCTGTACAGTACTGATGACCTAATTTTTATAACCAAGTTGTCTAAATGAAACCTGAGAAGGAAGAGTTACAGGAATTCCAGTAAACACCTTTTTATTTGCTGTAGAAGGTTTGGGGTTTTTTTTAATTGCCAGAAAATCTTGATTGTGTTTTAGCTTGCCTGAATTTCAGACAAGTCTCGTAAGTTTTACTGACAGACCCTTTGGGATTCTGAAGCCACAATGACAAAAAAACATTTTCAGTGTTGACATTCCTGTGGGTTTGATGTTGGGTTTGTGGCTGGACTTCCTGTTGTGTAGAACCGTGTTTATCTACCTTGATACTTCACCAAGTGCAATTTAAATATTTTTGTTTTATCCAAAAATATTTGTAAGGCTCTTTGTCTAAAGTCAGAAACATCTAATCAAGTTACTCCTCAGCCAAAAATACGTAATTCCTTTAAATAAGGGATCTATTTGTTCTTATTGATGGACACATTAATGAGCACTTACATGATTAAAGATCTTTTTTTGATTCATTTTTGCCTCATTTTTGCTACTTATGGCCACACATTATTGGCAATATTGGCTTTAATAAGCATGCAACCAAGACATAATTCTGTCAATTGTTTTCTTTCTACACCAGTTTACAGCTTCTGAAGCCCTTGCATTAGGATTAAGGTCCACTAAGCTCTTAGCTTTTTTCACATGGTTTAAGCAGTTTTGACTGTCCATACCCTTAGCTACATGTTTCTCAAATAAAAAAAAAGTTCTTTAATGAAATATTTCATTAATGCCAATAAAGAATATATTTCATTTTACTTTTATGTTAAGATAGTCTATCATGCACACGGGGTGACAGGAACTACCTGAGCTTCTAAGATGCTACAGAATTCAGCTGTTACTAAACTCATTCTTAGAATATTAACAGTATAGTGAAATCAGACATTTGCTGCTATAGCACAACCTGCCGAACCTCATAAGCAAGGAACATGCCTTAAGCTTTTAAGTGGTTACTTTCTTTTTCTTAGGATTCTGAGTGGCTGCCTTTACTGCCTTTACAGCATTTACTGCCTGCAGCATTTCATGCCTGCGTTTTGTTAGGGATGAGCCTGAGTGTGTTCTCTGCTATCTTCAGGACAGAGACTGAATATCAAATGACATATTTTTGGGTTTATTTTACATTTTTTTATCGGTCAGTTTTTGTGACCGCAGTACAATAGAAATACACCGGTATTTAACCAGCCCAAGTGCTCGAAGATGTGCAATGCTGTGTTTAAGGCTTCCATCACGAGGGGGTGCTCGTCTATCACAGTTCATTCCTTCCACGCCTCAACCGTGAATCGACGAGGCGATTCCCCCACAAATTTCTACACTTACATGCTAGTAGAGGACAAAAGTACTGTCCCAGCTGAGCATGAAAACACAGGTAGCATAATGATATGGTGTGTAGGATTTAGAAATACTGGTTTCTTAAGGTGGTAAAATATGCTAGAAGTCACATTCTCAATACTGCTTTCAGATAATCTCATATGGAACCGTACTGGTTGCTGCTTATGTTATATATATATTTGAATGAAAACGTATGTGGTTGAAAAGAAAGATCTTAATACCACTCTGAAGGCACTTTGACAGAAAAAAACCTGCAAACAACACAGCTGTGACCTCAGTAGAATTAGAATTCTTTTTTTATTTTTTCAGAGATGATCTGACAGAACGAGAGGACACAGTCTTAAGCTGCACCAAGGGAAATATAGGTTGGATATTAGGAAAAACTTTTTATTGAAAGAGTGATAAAGTACTGGAATGGTCTGCCCAGGGAGGTGGTGGAGTCACCATACCTGGACATGTTTAAAAAAAGACTGGATGTAGCATTTGGGGCCATGGTTTAGTTGAGGTGTTAGGGCATTTGTTGGGCTCAATGATCTTGAAGGTCTCTTCCAACCTTGTGATTCTGTGTCATTCTGTCTGATCTAGAACATGCTGAGACAAATGTTATGTACAATGTAAACTCAGCCAAAGATAATTTCGTGAGCACTGCTATAGTCTAAAGCACTATTAAAAAAAAGTAACTATAGGAATACAAATTCCCAAGAAAAGTTACATATTGATACAGAAGCTGTTTAGTGATATCTTTCTCAATTTTCCATCAGTGTGATGTCTATAGAATGAGTTAATGCAGAGACTAGCAGTGGTTATTGTGTTATTTCAAGTATGCCCAGCAAAACTGCTGCATGATTCTAGAAACAATTTTAGATTGTGCCTTGTATTTTGTTACCTCTCAAGGATCATACATGTAGTGAGTGAAGTGTTATGCACAGAGTTGCTCCAGCCAGGAAGGAGAGATTGTTGAAAATTTGGGGCATACCTCAAACTAACAGGTTTATTTCACATAAAACCTTCAGGGCTGCTCAGGCCAGCAGTGCCTGCCTTTCTAAGAAGTACATGCCAGCTTCATGCTTCTCTCCAGTTCTTTGTATGGATGGAATCAGGATTATTGACTTTCTCAGATCATACTAGATCAGTATGATGTGGTTGACTTACCTACTCTGTAAACTGTAAGGTTATGAAGTACCACAAGTACAGTAGCATATGGAGGTCCCTTACTATAAGTCCCTCTTAAGTATTGCATTGTACAACACATTCCTTGCCTGTTCCTTTAACTTCCTAACTGGGTGGGGGGGATTGTTTGTGTTTTTTTGTTTCTTTGGGGGTTGGAGGTTTTTTTTTAAATTTCTGGTGCAGGAACTTTTGATCCTGTTGTATGGTTCTCATTGAGTAGGACAGAGGGTTAAATATCTCAGATAGAAGTCCCTGCAATTTATTTGAAAGCAGCAAAGAGAACAAAAAGAATGCCCTCATAGAAAGGTCAGAACCTGGGATATTCTTCACTATGAATAAAGTTTCTCATGGACTAAACAATCTATACAGGAGAGAGATTATCAATTTCCCCCTTCTTTTGGAGTAAACTAGAATCAGAATTCATATCTTAGACCCTAAAGTCAGTTGAGCACAAGAGACAAAAAGCAAGCTTCTTAGTTCTAATTTTACACAGGATGTCTTAGTTTGTGGATTATTTGATATTTATTTGTTCCTGGACATTATGGACCTAGACCTACCCAAAGCAGATAATTTGGTTTGTTATAAAGAAGGTAGCAGGATTGTACCAGCATTTTTACAACTGAGTAATATTCCTGCAGTCACTTCTATGCTAGTCCTGCTGAATATCTTCTCAGTTGATGATAACAGGTAATTATGGTTAAAGACAAAGTCTTTTACAGCAGAGATAAGTTCAGCAGTAGTCTTGAAGGACAGTGCCATCACTTAGAGAAAATGAATGTCCTAATCAATTGTGCCAAGGGAAGCTCTGGGTTAAGTATCACTGATTCATAACCATGTATGGGCGCACAGCTGAAGTACGCAGTAGGCAATAGGGACTTCTAGTTCATAAATATTCACAAGGTATTTACGTGTCCCTGTGGTGGAAAGGACACGCTGACAAGTGCCAAACTCCCTGGACTGCTCCACTGTGGGGTAACTGTGGGGTGTCAGCTCAGCTTCTGCATCTGACTTGCATTATAGCTTTAATCCAGACTCATGCTAGGATTCCTTGGAAACTGTGCGCTTAGCTGAATAATTTATCATGTGACTTTCAATTATTTATGACTTCTTATAACAAATGGTATAAAATCTAAAGGTGGAAGAGATTTGTTCCTTATGAATATCCAAGTGACAGTCAGCAGATTGCTGTGTTGTCAAATCCTTGTGTTTGCTGCCTGTTTGTTTCTCTGAAGATATTCCAAGGGAATGGTCATTTGATGCTGAATTGATTAAAACTGAAAAAAATTACTCCCTGCCAGTTGTTGTGTGAATATTCATCTAATTACACTCCTTTCCTTTCTTCTTCTTCATTTAATAATAAAAACTAGGAATTAAAACTGGAAATTATTAGGGCATTTTAGATTTGTGAAAGAATATTCACAATCGCCTTGAAAACTGATCAAAGGTGCATTTGCTGTTGGACCTTCCTGATTGTGTCTTATTTTTAAATAAGCTTTTCTTAGTGAACCATCTTTTGCTTGGTTCAGTCACATGTACCTATGCTTTTTCATGTAAGGCTCAGCTACTGCTGACTGGGTATGGTCATGCTTGGCTCAAATAAAAGCATTGACCTTGTGGATTTAGCTCGAGCAGTTTGAGAAGTGAGGTTTCATGAGCTTTCCACTTGAGTGGCCAAGCATGACTTTCACCTTCTGTGAGCAATGTTACAGGAGTCAAGGCCTGGAGCTGTGTCCAAGCAATTTCCTTGCAGAGCCTCTGTAAGGGTGGCTGATGCTCTCAGGCTTTTGTTCAGAGTACACCTGCAATGGAGGTTGCCAGGGAGTGAAACTGTAAATGTTTTGCTTCAAGTTTAGCAGGCAGTCCCAGTTATGACCCCAATGCTTTCAGATCATTTCTAGTGCAGGCCAGTACGATCCTGATTCAAAGACAAGTTTGATAACCTCGGACTCACCCAAAGCAGATTTCACTGGAAACCACATGGGAAGGTGCTTTAGTCCCTACTTCCTGCATCCCTGTCAGTGCCCAGCTTTTCTTTCAGCACAGCATGGAGCACTAAGGCCCCTCCAGCTCAATGTAAGAAAATTTAGGCTCTAGGAGTGCTGCAGGGTAGCTTGGCATTGAGGCACAAGATGTAAGATTTCACCCTCCCCATGCTGATGTAATGGATTTGGCAATTTAAAGTCACAGCCACACTGCAGTCCTTTGCACAGGCAATTACTGTGTTAAATTTCCTAGTTTCCTCACAATCGAAAGCATTAACTCCAACATTCTGTGGCTTCTTTGGAAGCAAAAGATCCATACTAGGACATGTCAAGACCTTTTGTTCAGCTTGTGTAACACAAATGTCTGAAATCCTCCACAGTTCTGTCTGATACAACTTTTACATCTGCTCAGTCACCTTTATGAGCTTTGGTGGTATCATTATTGGTTTTTCTTTTTTGTTGTTTTGGTTCTTGTTCTTTTTTTTTTTTTTTAACTGCTCTCCTTTTAATACACCTTTTTTAAGCTAAGTAGCCTACTTTTTCGTTATTGGTGGGACTTGTCCATTTGACTGGGGAGGATTCTAACTAGATCTTTAACAATGTAAGTGGGAGGCAGCATGCATTAAAGAAAACACTACTTGGGTTCACAATAAATCTTGTCCCCCACAGAGCCAAGCTCCCAGGAGCTCGGTGCTGCAGCACTCATCACATTCTGGTCTGACATGCAGGCAGTGAGCAGTGCTGGTGGTTGAGTTCATGGTTTTGAGACTTGTTTACAAGTAACATTTTCAGCATTGGGTGGAGAGTTGTGCTTAAGGCATTACTGGTGAATTACCTTTCCTTGAGGTGCATGGCAGCAACAGAATTTAATGATTTTGTAACTGAGCAAACACCTTGAGATCGCTTCTGTCTCATTCACTTTCCTGAAACTAGTTCTCATGCATTTGTAAGCTTTAGTAAGGAAATGGGGAATGAATATGCCTGTCTACTGTATCCTCTTATGGACTACCCTTGTTGGCATGACCCTCTTAAGTCTGCATCGGGATGGTTTGACCTTCTTCCATGCAGAATGAGCCTCCAGTGTTTTGTTGCATTGAGTACATTGTATTGATAAAACTGCTGCAGTGAGTGGAAGAAATTCTGGATTTGCTGGACAGTCACTGCACTTTCCTCCCCCCTTTTTTTTTTTTTTTTTTCTGTTTTGTTTTGGTGCTTATATGACTTACAAGTAACTAATTCCTAGTTCATTGTATCCCTTACATCCACTGTGCGCCCTTCTGAAACATTTTAATGTTGCTGGGTAGTTGCTTAAGTTTTGAACTTCACGTGTTTCACTAATTGTTAAGATCAGAGAATCATACTCAAGAGGGCTTAAAAGTATGAAAAGATTTTTATTCAACAATGGATGTTATATGCAATTAATTTTCCCAGCATTTCTTGATTCCCTTTGCCTTTGATTGTGGACTATCTCATAACGTGCTTTTATAAAGCTATAAACCAAGCTTTTATCTTTTTCTACACTCCTCTCTCTTTTATTTTTTTCTCTTTTTTTTTTTTTTTAACTTTAGTTTTTTGGCAGTATAGATACTTGAATGCATATCAGAAATAAACATTGAAGGAGATGCCTGATGGAAAGAGATGTGTAGAGAGAGTGAATTTTCTCATTAGAGGTGCAGCAATTACAGTTTAAATTACTTTTGGGAATTAGTTCCACTGGAGGGACAATACTGTTGACATAAATATCCTTGCAACAGTGAAAGGAACATAATTCTGCTTACAAATATATTTAAATTCAGAAGAGAACCAATTAAATTTTGCATTAAGTGTTTTAGTTGAGTTTTTATGGAATGCATTCTTACAGCAATTTTTAGTATGTAATTTCCCTTCACAACTCAAACTGTTTGAATAACAGTATTCAAAATAGTCTGTTTTTCTGTGAACTGATGAATATAGATCATGATATGAAGGTCTTTCTTCAAAATTTCTAATTGCAACTAATTAAAAAATTCAAACTAATTCCTACAGAAGGAAAATTTTTTTTTGACAGATGCTCTAGCCCAAGGCTACTAGTTGAAGTGTTATAGTATGGCAATTGTGAGATGTTTAATCATATTAAAAAGCTTGAAGACAAAATGCTGCATTCAGTCTTGAGTTCTGTAATGGTGTTTCCTCTTGTTTGAAAGTGGATGTTAATTAGCAGAGAGCAATTATTGTAAAGTATATTGTCTGTGTAATGAAATCGCAGTGCTGGTTTAGAAGATTTGTTGTGTGATGAAAGTCTTCAAAGATGCAGAGAACAAAACAATTATTTAGTCCCTGTTGTATTTCTCAAAAAATCCCATTTACGTTAGGAACAGCATGGTGCTTAATTGCATTCTTAAGAAAGACTGGGCTGTAGGAAAAGGATTAAATGAACAGTAGAGGGGGATAATGCAACATGTAACCATAAAGTATTGCTAAATATAAGTACATTCACAGGTATTAGTCAGTATCTCATCACCATTTTTAGTAATTTTTCTGTTAATACACAAATTTCTTCTGTTCAGACACAGTCTATTAGTATTTGATTTAGAGCTGAAACATATGAATGCACTATAAATGTATTTACATTTTATTTTTCCACCTTTCTCTAGGAAAAAAGTTCTAGTTTCAAAAATATAGCTTTAGAGAAAAATACATCCTTTATTAATCAATGCCTACTTTTATTCTGCCACTTTTAATCAATGTAGATGACTACCCAAAGTATGCCAAAGAATTATCCCAGTGAATGCATTTGTATATCTAAATAAATAATTTCATTTAGTTACTTATTCAGTTCTGTGGAAGATAACACAATTGCCCTGCTTTGCTTTATTATTACTGATTTTTTCCAAAATTGGCACATATGGTTGACCAAAAATAATTTGAGTTATGCCCCTTTGTATAAATGACAGTTTGCTCAGTGCAGAAGAAAATTATATAAGCTGTATTCCTTCAGACTAAGTTCTTTCAGCAGTCTTCTCTTTCCAGAAAATATATTCTATATTTTGGGGGTATTAGTAAGGGACTGTTAATTTTCAAATAAGCATAAATTGTTTTCATCATGAGTTGGCCTGTTCAGTGTTAGTGCATATGTTAGAGCATTTGAAAATTTGGCATCTTGAAAAATATTTGTAAGTGGTATAATTGTGACTTGCTGATGGAAATGGAAAGTGAATCATCCATTTCACTTGCAAATTTAAGAAATCTCATTGCCATTCAAAGATACTAAAGCAAGGTTATAAATTAGTTAAAGTGCTTATTCAAAAAATGAAATTATATTTAATCCATTTGCAGATATTACAGTGCTCATATAGAGATTGAATTCATAGTGGTTAAGTCAAGGATTAGTTCTCAGTGTCTGTGAATGTTCATGAACTGTGTGAATAGGATGTTTTGGAGAACATAAAAAACTTGTTGCTGATGGCTGTTCTGGCATTACAAGGAAGTCAATTATGTCCAGGGGAATGACAAAAGAAGTGCAGCATTAGATTTAAGAAGCTATGCAGTGGTACTTGGTATTGAAAAGGGGTTATGGCTTGCTAATAAATCCACAGTGGGCATGGGAAGCCAAGATTCAATTTTAGAAGTTATGTAGTACTACTTGGGTCTGAAATGCTTTGGATAATGAGTAAGTATGCATATGTAAGGAGGCATATCACACAGCACTTGTTTGGTTTTCACTGGAAGTGTGGTAATCCTCTTGATTTTTCCATAGAAATCAAGTGCTCTTAATTTACTGTATTTCTTTCCTTAGCTAAAACCAAGAATTCTTCTAGGTAGGACTGATTTGTGTATTCTGCTTTATTATACTTCATGGTTTCACCAGCTTCCTCTTTCTCTAACAGATGGATGCATGTCTTTAAGTTACCTGACCATGCAGACATTTGTGTTCCAAATACGATGGATAAAATGTAAAGAATGCCTATTTGAATTTTTGTTGCTAAGCTGTCAACTATAGAAAAGAAGTAGTGATGGTGAGTGAGTTCACCCTGTCTGTAGGCACATGTTGCCTTTATTACCAAATTTCCCTGGCAGTTTTAATAGTGTGGAAACTTTATGCAAACTTCTGCATG
Source organism: Sylvia atricapilla (assembly GCF_009819655.1). Taxonomy (NCBI): domain Eukaryota; kingdom Metazoa; phylum Chordata; class Aves; order Passeriformes; family Sylviidae; genus Sylvia; species Sylvia atricapilla. The sequence goes on from NC_089140.1 coordinate 43,145,414, forward strand.
AAGTTTGTCACCTCTTCTTCATTTTGGTCTCCATTTGCCTTCTGTGACTTCTCTGTTGGCCATTTGATAAGTAGAATAGAAGGCATCATTAATTAGAGAGGCACTCCTTTAATTTTGTTGTTTGTGACCAATTTCAGATCCAGTTACAGACCCAGTAAGATGTGATGTATTTTTACAGAATTGCACCTGGTCCTTGTACTGGAGAGTTAGCAGGGTGAAGTGGTAGTCGTGCAAAGGTCAGCATGGATAGAAATACACCACGCAGTTACGGGTTATGCTGCAATTCTCCATAGTGTCAACTCAAAACCTAAATGAAATTTTAATTAACTGCAGTTAACTGAAAAATTACCTGTGTAAAATGAAGTTTCTGTTAAATTAAAAGCTTCAACTCTTGATCATATATTCCTAGATCATAATTTTCCTGTTATTTTATCAGAGCTATTTATTCCCGACATTAAAAGAGTGATATTTCTTTTACTTCCTTGTCAGCAAGCAAATTTACCTAGGCAATAATTCCTATTGCAGTTTGCTCAATAAATGGGTGCATTTTGAGAAACACTGCCTTTTAAGAATTGCATCTGGTCCAATCAACCAAATTATATAACAATAAAGTATGTCACCTACGTAAACAAATACCAGATGGGTTGTAAAACATTCAATTTTAGATCTGTACAAATAGCCTGAAATAAACACTGCTGTGGTGTATTGTCAGTTACTAGTAAAGCTCAAAAAGGGATTCCCACTGTGTGACTGAATTCTGGCAGGTTCCACCTTCGTGTTTGTTTTTCTCTTGCTCTGTTTAGCCCCACTTGCTCCCCATTATTGCACTTTCAGGCCCAATGCTTGGCTGTTTTTCAAAGTGTGACAACACAAGCCAGCAAGGTTTTGCTAATGAAAATCAGGTGTTCCCAGGGAAGGGTTGTGGGTGTGTTGAGCCGTGGGCACTGCGGAGGATGGGACGTTGATTTCTGTATTTTGGAAAGTGGGAGTGGGCTCATCTCTCATGTTATTTTCCCACCCTGAAGAGATGGATGTTGTTACCTGTCCCAGACCCAGCTTCCTCTGGATAGATGTACATGATGACAGTTGAATTTTTTTACTATTCAGATATGAATGCTTTTACAAGACTCTTTCAATTGTGGTCAGTTCAAGAAAAAAAGTTTAAAGTGTGTTTCCATTATTGATTGAATTGTAAGGCTTTTTCCACAATAGTTAAAATACAGAAGCCGTTGTTCTGTATTTAAGATATCTGCTAGTGCTTCTGTAATAAAGTTTTCTGATTGTGTGTTCATTGACACTTTGTCTTATCTTTAGATACGTGGTCTAGTGGTGGAATTGGCAGTGTGAGGTTTGAGGTTGGACTTGATCTTAAAGGTCATTTCCAACCTAAACAATTCTATGATCTGCTTATGTGTTATATTCTACACTAAGCCAAATCTGTAATAATATTGAAATTTAAATTAGTATATGTCATTTAGCATTCTATCAGAAATGGTAGTTAAGTATTGTATTTGGAGGATATCCACATTTTTGTGGTTTTTCTTGGTTTTCTATATATGCCACCAAAATCTCTATTTTCTTTGTTCATGTGATAAATCTGAGAGTTCTTAATTCATGCAAACAGCTTTAGACCCTATAAATCCTGCTTAATACTTGAACCTAAGTGGCAGAAAATATAGGGGCCGATTTTTTGAAAAAACCTGACTTTCAGGTGGCTCTGTATACTCCAGATGGAGTCTTGGTAAAATCTGAACAAGAGAGTGTATTATTCCCAAAATCCAGAATGTAACACTCTTCAAACTGTTTGTTCAAAATACTTCAAACAGTTTACAAAAATAGTTAAGTAACACGATGCAGGCAGTTTTTCAGCAGACGATCTACAGGTACCATGTCTGACTTGTGAGCAGTGATGTCTCAGTCTTTATTATTACCCAACCATAAAATGCAGGTTGGCTCATAGAAACAGAAATGTATTGTGTCCTTCAAAATACAGAGCTAGATTTCATTGGTAGAGAGGAGATGCAGTCAGGATGGCTTAGCTAAGAAAGGTTTATTGTTTTCTTATGGTTACTAAGCTTTTATTTGTGGATCTATCATCCTATTTGACATCACCAGGGGTGCCAAATTTGAGTTATTTTAGGAGCTGTATAAAGCACAGAATGTGCCCATTTTAGTTGTCTGTTCAGGTAGAATTTACTTGTGTAAATGCTGAAATGGGGTAGGGTGACTTTAAGCACGCTTTAGGTGTTTCATGTATTAAAAAGTATAGTTAATTTATACGGATGAATTTCTGGCTGCAGACTTTTATTTTCTTTTTTTTTTTTTTTTTTTTTTTTTCTTCTAAAGTTAACAGAAAAGAGCTACTTCAGGTCTGGAGACCTCTGTTTTCTCTGTGGGGCTTTTGAGTGTCTGACATAATTTCTCTGTCAATACTTAATTAAGGCAGAGGGGTTTTTTGTACATATCTTAAATTTTTAAGTGTAATTACTGAAATATTATCAAAAGCTTTGCAGAAAGTATGAAGTCTAGTTAGGTTCTTTATATTTAATGCAGTAAAATCAAACCTCATCTACATATAGACACAATACACACATATACCAGAGGCATGCAGTTATGCCTAATCTCAGTTGCATCCAAACGTTTTCTTTCTAGAAGCAAATGCCTTCCAGCTGTGGGTATGAATTAGAATTATGTTGCAGAAAGCCAATATCTTATTTACACAAAGTGTATTTTCGTGATTTCTTCTTCTGGGAATTGATTTAAATAAGAAAAACACCTGTCATCTTGTCTGACAGCTGATGACAGCATTAAGATCACTGAGTGACTAAGATGATAAGCTATCTGTACACATCAACACATCAGGCTTTTATTGCTGTCTTGGGTATGCAAGAAACTTGTGTTAAGTGGTCTTTAACAAGGACTCATCCTGTTTGTCAGTTCTGTGACATGATTTTTATGAAGGAAGGGGTAATGACCCACGTCAACTGAAGATGAAGAGATGACAGTGGGTATTGCATGTCTGTGTTCCATGAAGCTTGTCTGCAGAGATGGGAACAGATCAAAGGGCATGTGTTTTTCATCACGGTTCCTGATGGGGATTAGGCAAGTTTATATGAAAATTCAAACATTGCTAGTCAGAAACGGATTGCTCAGACTTAGGAAAAATATTTCTCATAAAGAAAAACAGCTTCCCCCCCGCCCCTTAGATAGGGTGAATTATTGTAGTTTTATCACTATCATATTTAACTACTGTAACTTTACAACCATGCTCTATTGAATGGGGAAATTACTAAAAGCACTGTGGAAGCTTCCCTTCAGTCTGAAACTTGCCCTCCATGTATTCAAAAGTTTGAGGAAATCCACCATGGAGAGACTTGGGCAGAAGCTGCAAATGCAGTTTCTTGCTTCTCCTTATTTCATATATGAATCTTGACCATATGCTCTGAGTGGGTTTGAAATCACTTAGATTTGATTTTTTGTTTATGTTTGTTATTATGCAGTAATACATAGCACTGAAAACACGTTCTAAAGAAAACAGTACAGTAGGTAATTAGTGGGAGAAATATTTCAAAACAGTATTTTTAGTATGTTACTTAATTTATATGGTAACTAGCATATTTGTTTGATTTTTTAATGTATTCTCATTGTTTACCCGTATTTGCCTCATCATTTCATGTTGCCAATCGTTGGTCAATGTAACTATTTCGCATTTAAGGAAATTTTGAAGGTATTTTGAATGTTATATATCTTTATATTTTTCTAGTTTTATTAATAGAAGGATTTCTTTTTTTTTTTCCCTCTAGAAAGGTCCTAAAGGAAATCTCTGTTGGAAACCTAAAGCCTAATGAAACAGTTGAAGCAAATCTGGAAGCACAACTACTTTCCAAATTAGACCATCCATCCATTGTCAAATTTTATGCAAGCTTTGTGGAGCGAGATAGTTTCTGCATTATCACTGAGTATTGTGAGGTGAGACTGAAGAAATTTGAAAAAATGTGTGTATTAAAATAAGGTCTTCTTAGAAGCCATTTTACAAAATGTTTTAGTTTGAATTTTAGCCTTTATTTGCTGCTTGTGGCATCACCTGCTACTTGTTAGGTGTGTTCCTTTCAGACAAGGGATGTTACCTGCTCATGTGAGACTCATAGACAAATAAACCACAGAAGCAGAAATAGATAATTTTAAGTGCAAGTTCATTTGGTGTTACAAGTGCTACAGGAAAGACTTTAATGCAGACAACTGCCAGGTCTGTGGAAGAACTCAGGAATATTGTACCATTTGTCTGATGTGCTACTGATAGGTGAGAGAGGGTGAGATTGTGGGCATGGAGGCACGATATAAATGGGGAAGGGAAAACTCACTTGTGATTTGGAGATGATTACAAGAAGCTTAAGCCTGGTGACATGGATGATGAGTTGGCAGCAACATTTGCTTTATAAAATGAAAATCTGTGTGAGTCTAAGACCAGAGTAAAGTGGATACAACAAATATTAAAGCAGGATGTTTTACAGTATAGTTACCATGAATTTTTTGACTCTAGCATTTGGTTTAAGAACATATTACTGGAATCTGTTTTAAAGCTTCCAAATAAGATTTTAAGCCAGTTGTTTAGTAGTTTATATAAAACAAGTGCCTATTTTGTATTAAATATAGATGTGCACTTTCAAAAAAAATCTGTCATACATAAAGTGATCTTTTTATCAAACTGTGAATCAAACTCCTCAGTTGTGCTCTGCTAGACATGGTGAAATTCTTTGGAAGATAATCAACTTAGACTACTGGATTACCTGTATACAAATCAGATTTGACTTAACTAATCACACATCTTCAAGAATTTACCTTTCATGGGAATAATTAAACAAATACTATTCCTGTAATTTATTTCTTCCTTGGAAGCTTTCTTTGATGACAGTTAAATGTATATTTATTGCTGGGATATTTAAAAATTAAATCTGAAATGTTCAGTTCTATGATACAATCTGAGTATTTGTTCACATACTATTTAACACCCATGCAGAAGCTTTTTGTTCCATTCCCTGAATGTCTGACAGCTGGGGTTTGAGAACATTGTCAACTCTTAGAGGAAATCCAGAGCTCAGGACTGAATGATTATTCTAATTCTCCAGCTATTCTCATGCACTCATAATTTTCTCTCTACTAGCACTACAAAGTGGCCCAATAGCAGATCAGTTAAACATGTAGGAATAAAGGAGCCTATTTCAGCAGCACTATAATGTCTTTTTAGATAAAAGATCCACTGCTTTTTACTATTTTTTTTCTTTTTTTGTTCATTGGCATAAAGTTGTATATGCATAGGAAAGAGCATGATAGCAGAGTAATCACAAGCATCACTCCTTGGAGCTTTGGGGTTTTTTATGCAGGCAATATAAGCTACTCTGCATAAATATGTTTTGGTAGTTACCCTAGAGTTACCCTAAGATCTGGGAGTCACATCCTCAAACAGGTGAGAATGTATTACAGCAAGGCAGGTGAAGGAAGAGGAAATGGATTCATTGGCTATGCACTGAATCTTTTCAGTTCTGAGTCTGCTAAGGGAGGTCAGGGTGATACTTGATCCAGGATGTCCTTCTGACTTTTTCCAAAAATATGTGTTCTCTGGTACTGTTGCATTTAAGCCTTTACAATATATTTCATTGAATGTTCAGACAAGGAAAAGTACAAAGCAAAATTGCACACAGCGCTATAAAGTTTCTTTTCTATTTTGGTTGGATATTATATTTTTGTATGTGGTGGGATTTGGGTATTTTGACCTAAAAGATGCCTGTTTAAACCATGGATGAATTGAGAATGAGAAAAATATAGTGCTACCTGATCCTTGCTTGGAAGTCTAGTATGTTCAGTTTCTCATGCATAGAATAATTACCAGATTGGCAGTAATTGCTACTCTTGGGCAGACTCAAAACAAAGAGCACACATTAAGTTGGCATGGAAACGGAACTACCCCCCTGAGCTCTATTCTGTTTTCTCCAAAGTACTGTGACTTATTCATTAGCCACAGTGCTTTGTTCATTCTGGCGTGAGTAGCACAGAGTGAGCCTCCAGCACAGCTGCCCCATGCCATACCTTGTCCTGTGAAAGAAAAACAGAGAACGTTGGTCTCCATGGCTCAGCTTGACATCTTCTACTACAACTGAATTATATCAAAATTACAGAAAAGTGTATTTGTTCTGTTTTGATCTTACTTGTTGAGCTTCTTAGACACTTCCCCCAAATCAGAATCTTATGGGTAGCACAAACATTGTCAGCTAAGACTGATTTCAAAACAAAAAGCCTTAATGAACCTTAGATTTCATTTTGTCGTACAAATTTGACTTCAATAAAATACAGTTTTTACAAAGGAGTTACTTTAAAAATTGCATTGTTTTAATGTATTATAAGGCAGAACTTGTTGTACTTTCCCTCAGACAATTATTTATGTCTCTTGACTGTGGTCTCAGCTGTGATGTGAGTACACATATGCTAAGGAAATCTGAGCAAAAGGAATAACTAAAGCAGTCAATGCCTGTTCACGTTATCAGCTCTAGATGCTAAACTGTTTTAAATAATTTACTGATGTGTTTGTTATTCTGATATTTAAATAGAAACTGCAGCTTGGAAACTCCATATGCACTTAATTTGTTAAATTGTTGAATTCCTTATGAACTTCATTAGATTGATCTTCCAAAATGTGAAATTGGGTTTTTTAGAGTTTCACAGCAGCAGTATTTCAGCGAATCTTTTATGATGTGTTTTTGTTTTCATTTTTTTCAACACAAAATCAAGGGTAAATTAATTGTAGGACATTGAGACCACTCTTCCCTGGTTGAAGGTAAAAACTTATGCAGTTATATGAGGGCACGTGTAGTGCATTATTCAACTACTTTTGTTCTTCTTAGACCTTTTCCAGGAATTGTCCCTAAGCTTCGCAGTATTCGCTGCCATAACTCTGTTGCTGCTGCACTTACTTTTCTTTGTGTTTTATATGGCAATGTGTTATTGTGAGAGGGGACACGTTGGGACAGGGAGAAACAGGGACTGGAGCCTTTTGTACAGCTGGCCTCACCTGGGTAGTACACAGTCCCTTGAGGCCAGCAGCAAGCTGACACATGTTTGAGCACTCCCTCAGTCCTGGGCTCTGGATGGTCTGGGGCATCTGACTGAAACAGTTTATTTTGTAATAATGACTCATTGTTTTCAAGGTGCATGAGTAGACTTGGTCACAGCCCATCTGGCTGCCATGCAATGGAGTACCCAGCAACAATTTTTCTTTCCTTCCTCTTCTCTACTGCAAGCAACCAGGGGGAAGCTGCTGAACATTTGGAATTGCAAAGGGGAAGCAGCTGCTGAGAGTTCCAAGTTCCCAGAAGAGCTTCTCTCTGGGCTACAGTAGGGCAGCAGATGGAGAGCTGAACCCATATTCCCTTCCCTAGTGTATGAGATGATTCAGACATTTCAATTAAAAAATGGCAGGACATTATCAGAGAACACACTTTTGATAGATGACAAAACAGATTGGCTTTGTTTTAACACACGCTTTGGAATTTTGTAACTTAGAACCAGAAAGGCCATAGAAATTACTGTAAACCCATATCAGAAGCACATAAATATATAGATCTGCAAAGGACAGAATCTGCTTATTTTGTAGCAGCACTATGAAGCACGGTGGTGTTTGGAACAGAAAAACAAGAAATGCTGAAGACACCATAAAATGGTGAGAGTCAACAGTGCAAAGGAATAAAGGGATGATAGAGGGAAATGATGGTACCGGTACAGTTGTGCAGGAAAAACAGTTTATTGTATATGGCACAGAAAACTTCTGATTTTATGTAGAATGTATAATGTAAAAGTAATGATTTATAGCTAATAAACTGTCCTGGTGTAAGGTAATTAGTCACTAGAATGTAATCAAACTCATAGACCCTTTGCTCTGGGGTTAACTACCTCAACACATTGCTTAACATTAATGTGTGTGCATTCTTGTAGACAAAATTAATTTTTATTTATAAACTGGCTAAACAATCAGCTGACAACCATCTGTATATTTCTGAGCAAAAAGAATGGGTTTCCTGGAAGTCTCAAAATCTTCTTTCATTGTCTTATTGTACAACTGGCATTTTCAAATATCTGGCTTGCAGTTTTCAAGTACTCTTTTTCTGGATATATTTTCTGATTTATTGGCACTCCATGCTGTGTTGTCCTATTGTTACATTCCTAGTGCTACTTCAAGATCAATTGTTGTTTTAATGAAGTATCACAATAACACATGCTACGTATTCTTGAGGCTTTCTATAACAGATGCCATGTATTCTTCAGGCTTTAAATGTTCTGGCAAAATTTTGAAAGAGGGCAAAGTATCATAATTATGAAATAGCATTTTAATTCTTAAGAGAACAACATGCTTTCTTTGATGCTGTCATGGTTATTATAACAAAATAAATGAGAGTCACTTGAATGTGCAATGTTTGACTGGAGTGAAAATGCTTTTCTCAAATTTATTAACTTATTCGGACTGAGGCAGATTAATTTTACTTACCTAAGTGTCTATATCATAGCCAGTCAGTGTAGGCCCTCATCATAAATTTTGGCAGAGGAACTATTTCTACAGCATGATCCATCCCTTCGAAATGTAGACAACTAGATGACAGGGATAGTTGCACAAAACAGGCGCGTGTTCCTTTGTGTTGACAAAAAGGTTTGGGGTGACCAGCTCAGATGCTGAAGTTGGGTGACATGAAGGAAGAACAGTTGGAAATTTTGATGATCTTGTGTAATACAAAGAGAAAACTACAAAGCCAGACTGGTTGATACCATTTTGATCCTCACTTGTGTATTTGTTTGGTGCTGGGAGTTCAGAAATCGCGTGCATATGTTGATTTTACAGACCTACATGATGGGATGCCTGAAGGCCTAAGGAAATTGGGTCCTGTACTATGATGAAGGAGATAGCATTTTGAAAACTTACTTTAAATGTACAAATATGTTGTGATATTTTTCAGGGTGGAGATCTAGATTTTAAAATTCAAGAGTACAAAGATTCTGGGAAGATGTTCACTCAAAGTCAAGTAATAGACTGGTTTATACAGTTGTTACTCGGAGTCAACTATATGCATGAAAGGTACAGTCATTTGATATGAGAGCATTCAGCATGGGAGGGGAGTGAATGGACTTACTGACTAGTTGGAGGTATTCAAACAGAAATGAAAGTTCTGTTCACCAAACCATTGTAGTTAATTTATGTCAGATATCCTCAAGTATAATTTATTATCTACCCCACAGGAACATTGTGCATTACATCTTTTAGCAGAGCAATAATTGTCTTCCAGCATTAGGCACATCTTTTTTCAGTGCCAAATGGAAAATGGAGCCCAGTAGAAATAGTTCAATATTGTTAAAAGAAAATGGATTGAAAGGTTAAAACAAAGTCATCTTTTTAAAGGGGAGTCAAGAAGCATGTCCTGCACATATTTAATGTGAAGCATCCAATATATATGCTTGATGGACTCCCAGTAAAATCAGTAGAGTTGCATACATGCATTCTTTGAAAAGAAATGTCATTTTTAACAGCACATCAAAGATCAACTTAAAAAAATGCTGCAGGTCATCCAGATATGAGGAGATCAATCCTGGTTGGGGCAGGGGTAGTGTATATGGATGAATACCAACCTGGTCATCTCCATGAGCATAGCTCTTGCCTGCAGTGTGATTTAGGCAGGCTGAGTGCAGTGATGGAAAGATTTCCCTTATTGCCAATGTGCTGGACATGTACAATTCCTGCCTGGTACATTTCTGCATCATCCTTTGCAGGGCTTGGGCAAATTCAGGCTTCAATTGCCTGAATTTTAGGCACAACCAAGCAGTGGGTAGAGAGGTCACCTGTCGTCAAGAGCAACCGTTCCCGAGTTGAACTGAAACTAAGCGTGTGGGATGTGTTTGACCTAAACTGATGGATGCCTAATGAGTTTTTGCCAGTGTCAGACTGTAGAGGGAAAAGGGCAGAGTGAATTGCTGCTCGAGATGCAAGCGCATTTTTGTTCCTAAGTGCCAATTTTTCTAGGGCTTGTACATGAAATGCTGCCCTGCCAGTGATGGGAGGACACAAAGAGGACTCTCTTGGGGTGCTGTGCTCCTCAGGATTCACCTCAGGCCAAAAGGACAGAGGGAAATGGAAATAAAAATCCTAACAGTTTAACTAAACTATCAGTGTGATTTGGGTTTTTTACTCTCTTGAACTTCAATTAAACAACTTACCATTAAAAATTTTGGTGCCCTGGAATGTCCCCCTTTGGTGAAATCCTTTCATTAATGTATGTGCTTAGAAGATGCATTATGCAGAATAATGCAGCATAATAATATAAATGTTGCATTTGGGCTGATGGTCACTGTAAGCCCCTTTCAACTGAACTACTTTATTTTGTGAGTTACTCTTTTTGTCTTTCATTTTCTATATTTTCTTATGCTTCTTTCATCTCTTCTATTTTTCTTATCTTCTACTTGTTCTAAAACAAATCTTTAAAGTCAAATAAGATCCTAAAAATAAACTTTATTTGGTAAATATGTATATGAAATTTGATTTCCTGAGAAGTCATTTAATTCTCCAATTAAAGCAATTGGATTTCCCAAACAGGATTTTATTTTCTCCTTTTCAATCATAGCCAATAGTACCTCTCCAGACACTTACAAATAACTTGACAGTTTTAATATGTATATATTTATTTGTATTTTGTGTTATTTGGCTGTATGTACATTATGAAATACAACCTTTTTCTCATTGGTATAGAATCAAACAATAGCTTAAATGGAAAAGGTTAGGCTTAAAAGAATTTAAAACTACCAACAGAAATTTGAAATACTAAAACATAATAACATCCCTCTTTTCCTATACAGAGGAGTCATGCATGATTTCTTCTCTACTGCCATTGAAAAAAGTTGTAATATGTTTGAATTATGTTCTAATGCAAAGAAAGCTTTTCCCTAGAATTAGAAGCCTGAACTGTTTACAGCCTGTGTGTTGGTCCTTCCCCATGCCATTCCTAAGAAAACTCAGCTGCTGTGGATGGAAGTTGTTTTTTTTCTTTTCCAGGGCAGCAAAAATTGTTATTTATGGTTTTAAACATAGACTATTCACTTGTCTTTCTTGCACAACTTCAGTTGAACTTCTACACTTTTTGAAACCTCTTATGCTGGAAACTTGATCTAATTTTTTTAAAAATTTGAAACTTGAAAACAAAAATGTCAAGAATTAAACTGATTCAATTCCTATCTGTCTTTCCCTCTTTATTTTATTTCTCCCTTTCTTTATATCAAACAATTCAGTGGTGTTATCTTTATGGAGGCCTTTAGCATGAAACCATCCTGTAGTCTGTCATAGTACACATAGGCCATTGCATGTCAGTGCACAGAATTAATCCCACAGCAACCAGGCAATGAGGCCATTGATTAATTTAACCTCAATTTGAGTAAGGGTGACTGTTATGTTACCCATCATTTTGCTAATCTTTATGAAGAATTTATGAACACAGATTTTTATAAGGTTACTCTGTATGCAAACAGCAGAGAATACAGGGTTCAGACTTACACAGAACCTCTCACTCTTCTGCAGAGTTCTTCAGATAGAGGAAAGAGAAATTAATTGTACATGATTTCACGGCAGTGATTAACTTCAACTTCCCTCAGCTTTACTTGCAGCTCAATCTGTTGCAGGCGAAGCTTCATTCAAGGAGGCTGCCCTCTGCTCAGGGCTTGTCCTGTTCTTTTGTGACTAGGAGCCAGCAGGCAGATACTCTACAGAACACAGATATGGGTATATTTACAGCCTAAATTTGAAATTGTCCTCAAGTGTTAATTTCTACCCAAAATAACTACTCAATAACTGCTTCACTGTCCATCAAGTAAAGTTTTGCTGGAGCTCAGTTAATTAATGCTGCCTTTATAGGTGCTTTCCTACAATAAAAAAATTGCTGTCTACCTGGATTCACAGTGCAGGCTTGATATTATTATCTTACTAGTATTAGAAAATTCTTTTCAGGTAAGATTTCAACTGGTGCCTTGTTTGTCTTCAGACATAGCAGAGTAAGGTGCATAACAGTGAGAGATATCATCATGGAAAGCTGAAAATAATCACCCCAAATATTTCTTTGTCATATTTAAATATGAAAGCATTTTATAATTATTGGCAATACAAATAAAATACATAAAATTGTCATCAATATGTTGCAAGATTACAGTAGCATTACATTGTAGCTCAAACCAATGTGACCCAAACATCTTTTTTTAATCTCCTTTTCAAATAATATGCCACTGAAAGCTTTCTGGATCGTTTTTCTACTTCAATATACCTGTTGTTAAAATAAGAGATATTCAGAAAAGTTTCAGGTTCAGAAATTCTGTGGTTCTATTTCTACAAAGGAGTACTATTAAAAGAAGGTTGAAATCCACCAATTCTCAGCAACAATGTGCAAGAATAATTTAAATCAGTGAAAGCAAGTTCTTTCAAAGGATCTGTGTGATGAATGGTGAGAAAAGTCCTTATGAGTCTCAATTAACACAGCAAGATTTCTGTAAAAGTGTGTGTGTATATACAGACATATATATATATACTTATGAAAGAATAACAAATATCACCTTAGTTTAATTTCCTTACTAATGTATTGTATGAGTGTATGTGTATTGCTCACAGAAGTTGTCAAATAGAGAACAAATTATTTATAAGCAATATTTTATAAACATGGGTGGAGGCATATTGAATGAAAGTTTCATTTTTCCCATGTGCAAACCTTTTCTAATGAAAGTAAAGCACTACTTTCAGGACAAAAAAATTGGAAGAAAAAGAAGTGAAAAAAGATTGCTTTAAGAAATATGAAGAACTCTTTTCCTTGACCCATAGAAATAGAAATGTTTCTTTTTCATGCCCAGTCTATCTACAGACGACAATGAATTCTAGTATTATTTTTTGTGGTTTTTTTCCATTTGTGAAGTGAGTATACTGAATTGCATACTTTTTTTCTTCTTGCAAAATGTTTTTTCAAATGAGTTGTGGAAAAAACTGGGTATTTAAATTGTGCTATAGAATGCGTATTTTCTAATCCTAATCTAAAAACTCTTTTGGAAATAATTTCATTGTGTCAATGCCTAGGACTTTCATAAGACAATATTGAGATAATACTTGGGGATTGCTCAAAAAATTGAATTGAGTATTATACTTGTTTTTTCTGCCCTCAAAAATCTAAAAGCATCAGTTTCTTTCTTTACATCATCTAAATGGCTGAATGACTACTGTATTTGCATTAGCGAATACAGTTTCTGTAGCCAGTATGTAACAAATGCTATTCTAACCTCCTCCTGAACAGAGCTGATGACTAATCCTGTGTGTTAGTAATCATTTCAAAAGTGGATGAATTCTAGTTTAGGTGAGGTTACGGGCAAAAACAAGGTTATTGACAAGAATTAATTGAGAATACGTTTTGTGTACCGCAGAGATACTTTGTTTTCCTAAGGGGCTGCAGAATTACTGTCACACATGTAAGATTTACAGAAATTAAGAAGGTTCTGTGTATCCTTACATGGTGTGTAGCTTATAATGGGTTTTTTGTCAAACACTGATGGAAAAATAAGTCTCTAAAAGCTAATTGTTCAGTTCTTTTTCCTTTTCATCTTTGTCTTTGTAAAGTTCTTTCATCTTCAACACTGTTACTGTAAAAAATTGAACTACTAGCTTAGGCTATATACATATTTGTCTTTGAAGTAATACTTTTGCTCTGTAGGAGTCTTCCCTTAGCTTTGAGAAAGAAGCTCTTATTGCTGTTTCTCTCATCTGTTATTCTCTTGTGAGGTATCTCATTCTCCTGGCAGAAAATAAGATGTAATGCTTTTAAGGCAAGTCAGATAGGAAGACTTGCCTTTCTCCTGTCTTCTGCAGCTCATGCTGTCTGTACCTGTATTCTTAAGCTGGGATCCCCAGGTATATTTTTATTATCCTGCTTAGGCTCTCACCCTGCATGTGGGTGCCTATGAATGCATCTCTGTGAAGCTCCTTAATGCCATTGTCCGTGGATTGTCACTGGCAGAATTAGATTGTAGCAGTGGTTGGCTGGCCTTTCTGAAAAGGGCTGAAGTTAAATACCTGAAATACTTAATGCATGACTCTGAATGCTTCCAGTTGGATGAGACTGTATTTCCTTTTCTATTCCAGACGGATACTTCACAGGGATTTGAAAGCCAAGAATATATTTTTGAAAGATAGTCTTCTTAAAATTGGTGAGATTTCCATACTTCTTAAAAATATATTTTCATGTGAGAGAACAGTCCGGCAGACATTTTGTCAATAAGGAGATTTAAAGAAAATCATGTCTGAAATAGCATTTTGATTTGTAGACATTTATTTGACAGATGGAGGAGAGGCAGTGAAATCTCTAGCTTTGAGGATGCTTCAAGCTTGGCTGGACCTGGATCTGAGCAGCCCCATTTAACTTTGAGTCAGGAGTTTGAATTAGATGACCTTGTGAAGCCTCTTCAAATCCACCTCACTCTCTGATATTATGCTTTTGTGGTGTCTTTATTTTGAAGAATTACAGAAAATAGTTTTCCACATTTTTTTAAAATACTAGCAGAATTTTCTGGATGTACAGTCACTTTATCATGTCTGACAATAAAGAAAAAAGTTTATATGAATATATATATGTTTACATTAATAGATTATTGTTCCTACTGATATTTTTAGGAGACTTTGGAGTTTCTTGTCTTTTGATGGGTTCATGTGATCTTGCAACTACTTTTACTGGGACACCATACTACATGAGTCCAGAAGTACTAAAGCACCAGGGATACAATACAAAATCTGACATTTGGTGAGTAGTCATAATGCTGTTTTGGTTGGATTAGGCATTAATCTCCACTAAAACTATTTCAGGACATTAGAATCAAATGTTGCAATCTGAGCCTTGCACTTCGTGTATCACATCAGAGACTGGACCTGAATCTTATTCTCCTTTAAAGTCTCAGATAACCCAGAATAAAAGCCAACTACATGCTTCTTAACACAATGACTGCAGACACAGTTCAGGTTTTTCTAGGAAGGGGGTAACCTCTTTTTTTCTTGTATTGAGATAGCTGAATTGAAAGAAGCAACTTTCTGTGAAACTTTAGGTGGATGAGGAAAGAGTGATTCTGGCTGAGAGGATAGAAGGACCTTCGCAGGAACTAAATTTAAAAACATTGGCAAATGTTAAAAGCAAGAAAGTATTTGGAAGTGGAGCTGGAAATGAGAATAGCTGTGGAGTTAGAACAGAAACAAAAAGGCCCTCTGTTTTAGAAGAGGCTCAAAGGTAGAAAAGTGTCAGTTCTGCATTTCCATGGAACAAATTCTTGAGATTACGACTTCTGAGGTGATGATTAAAGGATCAAGTTTAGGAGCTGAGGTCTGTTTAAAGACTTTAGGAAACTTCTATGTGTGCAGGTACTCTTCCAAGCTAAAATGAAGAAAGGTTTTTTTTGGAATGGCAAAAATATCTGGCTTGTTTATATGGGTGTCCTAAAGCATCTCATGTTTCAAGATTATAGTTAAAAGTGTTGAATTTTAAAATTTTGTCATACTATTTTATTTAAGTAGCTTTGTTTCTTTTATGAGGTGCTTAGTTGTTTTTTGTTGGTTTTTTTTTTTTTTTTTCTGTAGATATGTATTTCAGAAGACGAATTTTTTATAAATATTTCAAAGCAGGAAAGTTCCTTTGTAAAACATTTGGCCCCTGGAATATAGTTTGATTGCTTGATAATTTACTCTAGCTTTATCTCAGTTCTGCCTTTTCAAAATATACTTGTGGCTGCAGGATATAATTCTAAAAGTGGAGATCTGTATTTTCAAATGGCAGGAACCTTTTTTCACAGTTGACATATTCAGCCCAGTCAATGGATATGTCAGGAATCTCATCTCATGGCCTGTGTAGCTGACTGCTATGGATTTGATGTCAGATTCTCTCTTGTTCATTTGTAGCATAGATCAGTTAGTACATGTGATCAATAAAAATGTATTGGGAGAAGATTTCAAAAGATGTCAAAACAAATGAACAGACAGGGAAGCCAGCATTTTGTGCTCTTCTACTGTAAGGAATAATCTCTTTTACTGCAGTGCAAATAGAAAGTAAAATACATGTTTAAGTTCTATTTGTGGTTTCTAGTGTCAATCCATATAGGTCATTGAAGCTGTATAGAGTAAGCAGAAGCAGAGTTTGGTCCAATACTTTTATAAATCATGTGTGGATCACCCTTTCAAAATTTACAAAAACACAGGAAAAAAAGCCCCCCATCCCAAACTCAGTAGCTACCAGCTTTCTGCTATACTTTCTGCCTTTTGTGATCTTTCCAAAGGATTACCAAGGGCACTGACCTGAGGTTGAAACTGCCTTTCACAGGAGCTTCTTGTCCCTCACTGCAGCAGCACTAAGGAGGAGGTGTGCCCTGATTCAGTACTTCCCCAGCCCACAAACATCTTTTTTTGAGCCAGGAAACTCTTCTGATCAGGACTCATGTGTTTGATTGATACTGTCATCTTTTGATCTTTTAATAATGATTCTATTTGATTTTTTTTCACTCTCCCCCTTTAACAGAGGCCAAAAGACAAGAGGACACTGAGCATACAGGGGAGCCCACCCTGGAGGCTCTAGATGAGGTTAAGTCCTTGGGCCACTGTGCAAGAAGTATGGTTCCTCAGGAAGAATCAGACTCAGAATGGTTTGGGTTGGAAAGACCCTTAAAGATCATCTCGTTCCAACCCCCCTGCTGTGGGCAAGGACACCTTCCAGGAGATGAGGTTGCTCAAAGCCCCATCCAGTCTGGCCTTGAACTCTTTCTCAGTTTGAAGTTGTTACCCCTTGTGTCTTATCATTACACATCTTTGTAAAAAGTCTCTCTCTGGCTCTCTCTCACTTTATGTGCTGGAAAATGCTCAAAACTCTCCCTGGAGCCTTCTCTTCTCCAGGCTGAACAACCCCAACTCTCTCAGCCTGTCTCCACAAGGGTGTTCCAGCCCTCAGATCATCTTTGTGTACGTCCTCTGAACTTGCCTCAACAGGTCTGCATCCTTCTCATCTTGAGGGCCCAGAGCTGGATGCAGTACTCCAAGTGAGGTCTCAGAATAGTGGAGTAGAGGGAAGAGTTTCCTTCCTCAGCCTCAGCTGGTCACACTGCTTCTGATGCAGCCCAGCATGTGGTTGGCTTTCTGGGCTGTCAGCACACGTTGCCAAGTCATGTTGAGCTTTTCATCAAGCAACATCCCCCAACTCCTTCTCCTCAGGCCTGCTTTCAAGCCATTCTCTTCCCAGTCTGTATTTGTGACCTAAGTGCAGGACCTTGCAATTTGCCTTGTACTCCATAAGGCTGGCACAAGCCCACCTCTCAAGTCTGCCAAGGTCCCTCTAGATGACAGCCCTTCCTTCCAGCGTGTCAACCATGCCACACAGCTTGTCAGCAAACTTGCTGAGGATATGCTCAGTCCCTCTGTCCATGTTGCTGATAGAGATGTTAAACAGCACTGTTTGTTGATCCCTGAGGAATTTCAAGGAGTTGCCCAAGTCTTTGATGTGTAGCTGAAGTGACATTCTCTCTTCAGACTTGTCTTTCTGATCTCTTGCAAGACTCAAAAATTCACACACAAAAATTCAGACTTACAAGTGTTCCCACGTAAAACATAAGATAACCTAAAATAATTTCTGGTAAAGACAATTAGTGCTATCTCACCTTGTTATCATGATCTGCTCACTGCTCAGTTCAGTTCATTGGAAGGACCTTATTTATGCTGCATTGCTGATGTGCTCTAAAGAGACACTGTACTTTTCACTGAAACATTTTGCAACTGGCTTTTCAAAACTGGCTTGAATGTTCACAGTGCAGAAACTGGTGCAAGTATTGCCCTTTATAGCCCAAGGTCAATAGATGGGGAAAAACTTCATGCTTTACAGTTTTTCCCTATGGAAGTTCTGCTGTTGAGCTCAGAGAAGTGGCAGAATTTGTTTTTCTTCATTGAAATGTCAGGACTGGAGTTCTCTGCCATTCCATGCTTTATGTCAAATCCAAATTCACAGGAGGCAAATTAAAGTTGGCTCACATGTTTTCCTCAGCAACCCTGAGCCTGGACTGGCCAGGTCATGAAAGAAAACCTTAGCAGGTGACACAGTCTGGGGTTTCCTCCTTTGAGACAAGGAGCTTCTTCAGAGAGTTGATTTCAGTTTGGCAGTTCACTGCCGCCTCTGCCCATAGGTGTTTCCCCCTATGGATCCGACAGATGGTGTATCTGTTGTGTTTGGGTAAACTGGGCTGCCCAAACCACAGATCTCGGGGCTTTCATTTATCATGCTTGCTTGTCAGTGGTTTTCCCCCACTTTGTCTTTTTCTTTAATATTAACAGTCAAAAAATGAAGCAGTGTGAAAGCTGAGGGGATGGGGGTGGGGAAGACAGCAGCAGAGAGTTCTCATTTATGGGTTGATGAGTGAGTATTGTGGAAATTAAATTCAGAGACCTATTCCTTACAATCTCTGAAGCCAACAAAGTCTTAAGACCTTCTGATATGATCAGACTGAGAGATATAAGTCATAAAGTTATATGCATTTACATTATCTGACTTCTGAAGTTGAATTTAAAGCTAACTTGGATCTTATGACCTTTGAAGAACTGTAATATTTTTTACAAATGATCAGAAGATGTTAGAAGGATGACAGTATATATGTAAGCAACACCAAAAATCTCAGGGTAGTTTCTCCTAAGAGGGAGAAGTTAGAGGTCTGTCAGATGAGACTGGGGAGAACACACTGAAGCCTGTCCAGATGCTCCATTTTATGGTGTAATGGAGCATAAGTAGCTTCAACATGAACTGGTCATGCCACAATTTTGCTGACATTATATGCTGTTCAGGAACTTTGTCAAACCTATTTGTGAATGTAGGAGTTGTCAAATCAAATGTGCTGGCTGGCTGGTTTAATGACCACTTTAGGATTTTATATACTGGCACTTATGCAGGCTAAGATTATAAAAGTAACTAAATTATATGTTTGGATCATGTGTGGATTGCTTACAGGAATTGGGAAGAAATTTTCTCCTGCTCCTCACAAGGTGCTTAGGCCAGAAATGTAGAAACACAACTGAGAAATGCAGTTTTGAGCCAAAAGCTTGTCTGTTACTTCTTTGGGTGTGTGCAGCTCAGCAGCTCTCTTGGGAAGAAATAGCCTTGTTTAGGAACCCAGGGCAGCATTTCTCAGCTTAGGAGATATTTATTTAATTTCAAAGATTTTGATCCTGCATAAAGAAACTTTATTCTTTTCCCTTAATTTTTCTTTACTTTTTTGCCCTGTGTTTTTCTTTCATGGGACAGATGGGATTTTCCCTGGGTAGCCTGTTCACAGTCCTGGCTGCAGCAGAATGCCCTGGGCATTCTTTTCATCTTCCTCCACCTCAGGTGTAGTCAGAGTACTAAACTAGATGAATAAATCAGCTTCCCTGATGTGTCAAATCCCATGTTCCTAATGGCTCATTAAACAATTTCAAGCTGCCAGAATCAAGCAGCTTCCAAAACAGATTGATTCTGCAAAAATAAGTAATAGTACAGTCTGTCAGGTTGGGATTTTCCTTCTTTTTTTTCTTCTCTCTGGCTGATTTCCATTTTTATTTGATGCTTTCAGATGCAGTGTGTGTAGGTTTTTTTTTATTTTTTTTTTTGTTGTTGTTCTTTTTGCTTTAAGTATTTTCTCATGAAGTAATTTTCTTGTTTCAGAGTCTGAACATGCATCATAAATACAGATTATCATCTGTGTCTTACTGTTTACTGATTTTGAAAGGTTGAAAGCTGTTTGACAGTTAAATCTTTAAAAAACCTAGGCAGCTATTTATTTACCTCAGTGGTTGTTCTTTAGCTAGTTCTTAGCAAAAATGCTCTGCTTATGGTTTTCACATACTTGATTGAAAAGTACCAGTGAGTGGAGTTCTCCCCATTCTCACTCTTCTGTATTTGTACTGCTGGTAGAGCCAGGGTTTTAGCTTTAAAATTATTTGCTCTTGTTCTTTTATTGCCAAATGGACCAAAAAAATTGCTCTTTAAGCAAAATGGTAATTGAAACTTTATTCATTATTTGCTTTCAAAGATTTTTATGCATCTTTCCTGAAAGCCATTCACCCATACATATTTCTTAGAATTATGCTTTATTTTCTTACTTCTGCTGGAATCACAGATTAAATTATAAATACCACAGTAAAATGCAAAGATATTTAAGCTGGTTTCTTAGATGAGCCTCAGCCTGTGTCTGGCTCTCACCTGCATTTTCTATGATCTTGATCAAGTCAATCATTGATCAAGTCACCACCCCTGACTGGAGAAAAAGCTGAACATCCTCCAAGGCCTGCAAAACTCGACTCCCATATTTTTTTAAAAATTTTCATCAGACAGAACTCAGCTGAAGTGCAAACTCTTAAGAATAGTCATTATATAAAATTATTACGAGAGTGTTTATTTTAAAATGTTCAACTTGGTGATCTTTTATGATGGCCATTAGGACTGGTGAATAATACATACTATTCCTATTTGTTTATTTTTCCAGGTCTCTGGGATGCATTTTGTATGAGATGTGCTGTATGAACCATGCTTTTACTGGACAGAATTTTTTGTCTGTTGTGTTAAAAATTGTGGAAGGTGAAACACCTTCTCTTCCTGATAGATATCCAAGCAGACTGAATGCTGTGCTATGCAGGTATGTTATTTTCTTGTTTAGCAGGTTTTTCAGTAAGTTTAGACAATTGCTTAATTATTAGTTTTGGTTTCTAATGTTTCAGCATGTTAAGTAAGAATCCCTCATTGAGACCAGCTGCAGCAGAGATCCTAAAATCCTCTTATATTGATGAGCAACTAAAGGTATGTAAGAAAAAGCAGTAGCTATACACTTGCCATTTGAGTACATATTTTGCAAAAGCAAAATGGAGGCAGGGAGAACATGCTGAGAAAAAATAATTTGATGGCTGTTGATGGGAGCATTAATCTGGGGGACTTTCAGAGCTATAGTACAAATATGACTGAGGAATGAAGTCCTCATCACTTGACAGGCTGAATGTATCCCCTCTTAAATGTTATGAGCAATAAGAAAAATACATTTTTGCATAACAATTGTAGATCACTTGGGCCTCGGTACATATATCTCTAAACTGTTCTGGTTAGTCATAGTTTTAATGAAAACTAATGCCTTTTTCTCCTTTTGCCCAGGCTTCAGTGCCTGCATTACTTGGCTTTCTGAGAAGGTGGGGAAGGAAACTGCTTGGTCAGTTTTTATATCAGGATAGTATTGGGTAATAGCTGAATACACTGGACAACTTTATCATCAAGTTTTGATATTCCTTGTGTTTTATTCCCTTGCAGAAAACACAGTACAAGTTCACAAACGTGACTGTGAAAGACAAGGCACTTAACTGGCAGAAAGAAACTGCTCCCATTTTTGGTGCTGTGTAAGTATTTTTTAACAGTTTTATGGGCAGTAGTACATGAAATTACAGTGTTGCCAAATAACATCATTGACACTTGTGTCAATCTCATAGTGCTTTATGTGTAGACAAACCTATTCCCCTGAAATACAAGAGTGCAACCACATTAGGGAGATGCACAATTCATTTAGGGACTAAAAAAAAGATTTTCAGATGAAATATTTTTATTACGTGACTTTGTAAATTGGGCATGAATGTGCAGTATATGTTTATGTTAATTTAGTGCCAAATGGTATATAAATCATGACCTTTGTCTTTAAATTTTGGAAGTTTAAGCTGTCACTTTAGTTAGGTCATCATCATTTATAGTGCTGCTGTTTCTGTACCTACTAAAAATTGAATGTGAAAGCTATGTTTTTTAAATGACACAAAACTTAAGGCATATACACTTAGACTAATATTCATCTAATACCTCTGTGGGATACTGTCATTTTTATCTTGCAGCTACAGTGAGAAATCAAGAGTAGCAATGTTTCTTGGCTCTTACATCAGCAGCGTCTTCACACATGATCTCTCTCTTAGGCACTGAATAATATATTGATTTAATTAATTGCATTACATTACAATGCTGCAATGTTTTAAGCAAATTCCAGCATGGGCATTTTAATTTTGCCTTTGTAAATTAGCTCTGAAGTTTCATGGGCAACTTGCCTTCCCCTTTGCTCCCCATCCCTGAGTTTTCTGTACAGGTTTTGTTCTGTTGAGAGCTAACAAGAGCAAAAACTGAAGTTTGTGATCCTGTGAGGAAGCAATGAACATCCCTGTTTCTTGTTTCCTCTAAATAACTGTCAAGATTTTAACAGCGCTCTGATATTTGTTTTGAATTATTAGGTAACAACAATGAAGATTAAAACAATGCAGAACCGGTAGTGCCTTTGAGTCTATAGGACTTTCACCTTTGTTTTTTGTGACCTTTGCTGTTGTACAGGACCCACAGTTTTGCAGCTGTGATCACTTTGCAGATGCTGCCAATTCTGCAGCTTGCAAGCCTCTCTTCAGAAGAGGTGACCACCTTTCCAAACAAAGTGTAGTTTGCTGTCAGTAGTAGGAAGACAGACATTGAATTCAGCATGGTAAAACCTTTTATACATCATTTAACCCAGCTTAACTGCTGTCAGTGTATCTGTAGGCTCTCGTCTCTACAGATTGTGGTTGGGTTTCTACTCAACACTTCTGTCCTTAGTGTCTCTTGTTGACAGATGAGTCTCTGTCCTTTTGTGAGAACAAAGTTTTCCATTTTGATATGAATACGTATGTTTGGTATAAATACTTCATTGAACTTTGCAAGCCTTGATGTAAAATGAAACAATGAATATATATATTCAAGTTACTTCAATTAACTTTGAGAGGATTCCTTTCTTTTAAAATTAAATATAGGTAACTACTGTGGTGTTCCTTACTGTAAATAGGGTTGGGGCACTGAAATGTTTCCTAGATATTGTGCCAACTCTATCTGAATTATATTCAGTATTTAATGCTTGTTGAAACATAGAGTATGAAAATCTTCAAGAAACTTTTAATTCTTGCCTTTATCTTGTGGGCACAAGATTTCAGGTTATCTATATGCACCAAAGCCGTTGTATCCACTTTGGAGAAGCAGTATTGTTACTTGCAGAATATATATCCAGACTTCAAATATCCTCATGCTTCTAGAAGAGACTGATAAAACCTTTTTTTTTCTTTTTTAATATATTCTGTATTTTATACCTGATCCATTATCATTAGCTATAATGTATTGAGTCCCATCACCTTCCAAATGGACTTCATTTTCTTGCAGAGGTAGCATGTGGGAAGCACATTTATGTATATCCTAGAATCTTTAAGTATACTTTTTCAAAATCAAGTTTATAGTGTTAAGGAGGAAGAGCAAGTAGTTCTAACTACAAACATCATGCGCTTATACTATTGTTAGAAGGAAATAGAAGGTCTGCTTCTGTGCAGAGGTCCAGGGTTCCTATAAATCGTGAAGCAATGAATGGCAATTTACCTTGAGGTTTTAGAATTCAGGGCATCAATTAAAGAAAAGAATCCTATGAGAAGCTTTACTGTAACTTATCCTTACTTGTGCTATAGTGTGATTATTTTTGCCCAAGTGTTTGGAATATGCAAGAAGTCATAATCTTACAGTGACTCTCCTTCTACTTATGAGAACATTAGCTGCCTGTATTGTCACTGGTAACCAAAATGCCAAAGAATTTGTACAATCTCAGATCTAAAGAGATAGGCAAAATAAACTGAAAATACCTGAAAAAAGACAGAGAGCAGAAAAGGGGAGGAGGAAGCTAAACATAGTGAATTCCTCATATCTGCTGTTTTGCAGCAATACTCTAGTCCCAGTGAATGTACAAGCAGTTGCTTGCCGTGGTGTTCTCCTCAACCATTGCTACTTTATATTTATCTTTACTTTTTTCTCACCAGGAATTCTTTTTGCCATACAAAGAAAAGAAGTTGACTCTAGTTTCTTCTAGTAAAGGCCTCTGATGGCTTATTTTAATCTATTCCCATTCAAGTAATAAATTTTAAATATTTAAGAAAGTATAAGGCTGTACAAGTTCAGTTTCAACTTGAATGAAAAATTGCCTTTTTTTTCCCCCATGAGATTCTTTTAATTTAAATTAGAGGTTTTTTACAGGAGACAAGAAATATGTCTACATTATTCATACTTGAAGAGTTAGTTCCATTCTTATGAATAATTGAACTCTTCTTGTCTTTGTCCTTAATCTTTCATATTTCACACTAATATTCATATCTTTGCACTATTTGAAAAACATAATGAATCTTCTCTGCTCATTTATTAAAATTCTGATTTCAGAATGATAGTCCAGAAGGAGTGTTACAATTTGTATGGTTACAGACCCGGCCTCTTAGATTATCAGAAGTGAATTTATCTCATAAGAGCAAAACCAGTAATTTGAAATGAATACTTGGTATTATAAATGCATGACATAATAGATATATATTTTGTGTAAGTGAAAGGAGACTGCTAAGGCATTTCAAACTGGGGTTTAATTTTAATTAGTGTAGGATGTGAGATAAAAATCGGAGATTGGTATCCTTTTTCTGATAAAGGACTAATATTGCTCTCTTTAGGAATCTCCTCTGTTGATAAATACAGCTGAAATGCATAACTCAATAATTCATGCTCAGCTTTCAGAGATGGTCTGTGGAGACCATTTTACCTGTGAACTCTTATTATTTGATTAGGACCAGAAATCCAAGACGACAACATGATAATTGTACCTGTCATTAAAGACACATAAGTATTCTCTGTTATTCTGGACAGCTTGTAACAATCAATGTAAAATGTACAAGTGGTATTATGGCTCTCATTTACAGACTGCCTTTGTACTTGGAATATGCCCAATAATGAAGCCCCACAGGGTAAATATTTTGCTGTGCTTCAATATTTATTCTTTTAAGGAGACAAATCTACCTTTTTCCATCCTCACCTGAAATAATTCACCTTCTTCACAAATCCAAGTATAAATATTTCAATTTAAACAGGCATTTGCTTTCCAAATTAAAGTCTAGTTAGTCTGCTATACTTCCAGAGACTTTCTAATTATGCCATTTGAAATGTCACTGTGTTTCAATATCCAGCCAAAATACTGAAAATTTAAATTTTTTTATGAAGATGGGTTTGCTTGCATTCAATTTCAGGCAGAAGAAGGTTCATTTGCAAACTCTTCAGGAACTTTCTGAAGTACAGAAAATGACACCACGGGAACGAATGCGGCTGAGGAAGTTAAATGCTGCAGATGAGAAAGCAAAGAAGTTGAAGTGAGTTGTCCCCTAACCATTCAATTTTTGCCACCCAGCAGTCTAATTGGAGAATGGAATTGTCACTGGAGAAATAAAAACAGTATGAGTCTTCAGCTACTCAAAGTCAGTGAGGACTTTGGATGACAATAAATCACAGTAATTATTTATGTAGGAAAAAAAATTAGAACGTTCACCCCAAACTGGTGCTTTGAGTACTGTGGTTATGATTAAATAAGTATATGAGAGATTTTCAGATGTGTTACAATAGGAGACTTTTTAAAATGACTGGTTATGTTAAGAATTGCCTGGTCTGAGTAGCTGGACATTTAGTTACAATCCAGGTTTTGTCAATTGTTTTGGTCTCAGAGGTTTTCCAATAGAAGTTAATAGCTCAGAGGATATATAGTCTTGTCAAAGGATCAAAGATGGTTGTGTTGTAAAGGCTTTGTGATTTATAGGTTTTTTTATTAAGTGAGACATAATAAAATGTTTTGGAAGAGATTAGGTACGGTTTCTGATGGAATATGAGAAACAACTGGAAGGTTTTGCTTGTTTGGTTGTTTTTTTTTTAATAAATAACAGAATATTCTGTTTTGATGACACATTTGAAGCAAAGAGCTAAGACCTTCATGTCCTTTTGGAAAACATGTCTGAAGAGTACTTGTGCCTGACTGGCATTTGCTGCATAAATTGAAAAAATTTAAAAACACCATCTCCTTGAACTGATGTAAAAAGTATTAAATTTAGAACCTCTTCTGCATGGTGCTTTCAGTAATATGGTAGGCCAATTCTTATCCTAATATGAAATTTGTAAACAGGAAGTCTGTCTCTTTCACTTTTTAAAAATGAATGGAGATTAGTAAATTATACTAATTGCAGGATTTTTCTAGTTTGGTTTTCATTTTCAGTGCTTTCTTTCATTTTGATGTTTTCTGATGACATTTTCTCATTTTTTCTTTCCCCCAAAGCCAAAATGAAATATATTTGTTTTGTAATATGAAGGCAACATTGATATTCAGACCTCATTCTCAGTCATGAATCTTTAAAACAAATCAACATTGAGCTCTAGATCATTGTCAGCTGACTCTGGCTGAAGATGTTGGAAACAATGCAAAAATGATACCTTCTCAGACTGGCAATTGGCTTCTAGCAGTGCAAATCTAGAGATGGGCGGGAAGGGAATATCTTAATGGAAGCTGGAAAAACTGCTTAATGCAGCACCTCTCTTAAGTGGTTCCACACAAAAAACCCACAGTTACCACCTGTCCTCCAGAGGAAGAGTTCATAGCACAGAGATGTTGCGTGCCTGTCTACAGCTGAAAGGTCCCTGCACTATGTGGTGGAATAAAACTCAAAGTATTTAATACCTTTGGAAGAACTAGAAAAGACTGGGAGTAATAATTTGCTATTTCTTAATTATGTTATGCAAGTTGTGAAAGCAAAATATTATGGGGTTTGGAAATAAGGTCTGTAATCTCTTTTTGCATTCATTAAAGCCTGAGTAGATGCCATGCATTGTTGGTAACATGAAAATCTCAGTATGGAATTTGTTTTTTCCATGTCTGCTTTTAGAAGATCCCTTTGTGCATGCTCTGATGTGTTCTGTATTTACAGGCAACTGGCAGAAGAAAAATATCAAGAAAACATCAAAAGAATGCAAGAATTCAGGTCCCGTAATTTTCAGCAGCTGAATGTCAATGTCCTACATGTAAGTATGGGCTGTTTTTTTGAGATCTCATTTATGTGCACCCAGTGTATAACACTTTTCTGTTTCCTGCATGGTTTCTTTACCACTAGAGGCACTGGCTTGTTCTGAGACTAGTAACTGGAAAATGTATCAAAATCTGGACTGCTTAGCAGAACCTGTTGATCTGTGATGAGGCAAAGTATATTCAGTTATTCAGATATGGTTCAACAAGCTCTATATTCATTGCAGTTTTATTTTTTCAGGTTACCCTTTTTAAATTTGCCCTTAAACCTAAATCTGCTCTCTGAAATGTTTTTACTGACTATATGGCATCAGAGTTAAAAATACATTTCTTTTCAAGGTGTTTAGAATTATAATCCTTTAAGCATTTTAATTTGGCATGGCTGTGGGTTCTTTTCATTAGGTTAAGAATATTAACACTTCAACTGACTTTCTAGTAAGAATGAATTCTTGGAATGACTCCCAGAATAAGTTGTCCTTTGCTTTTAAGCTATTTGCAACAGAAGACGAGCCAGTTCAATTCTAGCACCACATCCTATTTTAGAAAGAAAAGGGTCAGTTTGGAAATAGGTGGTGAACACATCACAGAAATAATTTTTTGTCTGCTTTGTACTCTATCTTTTCTTTTGCATGTCCTCTGGTTTCCATTTTCCATTGTGTCTAGAGAAAAAACAATATATTAAACCGGCTTCTTATGGCTGAGTCGCTACTGATCATTTACAAAAATGTTAGGATTTTATTTTAGTATTTGCCTAATACAAGTCCCAGGAATTGTGTGGATCAGGGCAACCATTGTGTTGTGATCCTACTGAAAGCTCTGTTCCTGTTTCTCCATGCTGCTTCATTGTTTGACTAAGGAATCTGATGGGCAGACTTCAAACCACCTCATTCATTCTCAGCCGGGCACTACAGGCAACTGTGTGTGCACAGGAAATGATGAACCCAGAGGGAAGGGATCAAGTGAGCTTAGCATGTCTGAACTTCCAGACCACGGTAAGAATTCAAAGTCTGATGTTAAAATGAAAATTCCTATCATGAGAAAAGATTCTTCCCTTGTAGTTCATATGCGGTAGGGAAACTGCAGTTTAAAAAGTGGTCAGATTTGTAAAGTTGTCAAAAAATAGAGAAGAGAGAAGGAAATTAATCTGGGTGAATGTGTGTACAGCAATGTATAGGAAGATTATGTGGCAGGAGATCTGTGTTCCCAAAGTTTGAGTGACCTGTCAGCAGAGATAGAGGTGAATGTACTTCCTTCAAAGGAGATGCTGAATTAGAAGGAAATAGCTTAAACTTTCCACATATGAAATGACTGGCATTAGATAAGCATTCCCTAACTTATGTCTCCAGTGAAAAAGGGAGTACAAGAATTCAAAGTGTTTACACCTTTGGTACACTTCGATGCCATTTTCTTTATCTTTAACAATGAGAGAAGCAGATGGAATCTCTTTAAACTCTGCTTATCTATATTGTCCACAAATACTTAGCTATTGTCTAAAGAATATGAAGTACTATATAACATGTATTTTTCTGTTATAGACAAAAAAATAGTCAAGCTTTTTGAAAAGGGTCAAACTGTGGAAATCTTGAGTTTAATGAGGAGAATATTTTTAAATTAACATTTGTATGGTTTTGTCTACAATGTTCTGGAGTGATGTCTTACTCTTAAATATTTAAAAATCATTGTGTGAGCACTATTATGGTGAAAAATTTTTAATTAGATTAGACTCTTACAAATATGCATCAATATACTTTAAAGTAAGAGCACTACTTTTCTCTAATAGTGTTGGTTTACGTACATCTGTGAAAGTATAGGTCATTAAATTAAAGGCATCAGAATCAGTTCACTTGTGGTGGAGGTGTTTTGGGGGGGTTTTAATAGCAAATGGCACTTTTTTTCTTTCAATGTACCCTCATCTGTGCCTGCGTGGTTGGCTTGCTGTTCCACAGCATGAGGAGAGATGACCTGTGTAGGAGAGAACCCAGCTGCTAGAAATACATCCTGCGGGGAGGGTGGGGAAACGTGCAAAGGGAGGACTGAGAGAAAGCAGTAAACGTGGGTGAGAGATGGACTGGGAGAAGCATACAAAGACTGCTAAACAGAAACAGAACAACATGCTTGGAAGGAAAGAAACAGATTTTTCTGCCTTTAGAGGTCATTAAGCTGTGTAACTATAATGATGGAAATGAGATGCATTTATATCTGTGATGCAAAAGCTGGGTCAGTCCATTGTACAAAACTGAATGCATGTTTAATTGCTTGTGCCAGAATCTCTGATGGAGGAGTGGTGGGTTCATGACAAGAAGGAGTTATGGATAGGCAAGAGAAATTATATGGTTTCTCTTCTTTGCTTTGTGAATACCTTGTTATTCCTGAAGCTGATGTCAAAGCTTGTTCTTACTCTATTCAGTATTCAGCCTCCTCTTTTCTTTAAGCATTTCAGTGCAACGATGCATATCCTACATGTCTAATTATTAAGTTATTAATTGCACCTTTGTATTTG
This sequence comes from Sylvia atricapilla, assembly GCF_009819655.1. Lineage (NCBI taxonomy): Eukaryota > Metazoa > Chordata > Aves > Passeriformes > Sylviidae > Sylvia > Sylvia atricapilla. Next base: position 43,174,890 of record NC_089140.1, read on the forward strand.
AAAATGTAGAAACAGTTCCAGCTATTGATTTTCCAACAGAACTTCATTCTTGATCCATGGCTATACAATAATGAAAGAAAAAAGCTAGAAGCAAGGCTATAAAATGGTTTTAGCAAGTTGTCTTTCATGTTAATTAATCTTGCTGACCTTTACTATGTTAACAGAAGAAGTTAGCATGTGAAAACCAGACTAACAAGTTCCCTTGTCACAACTAATAACTAAAAAGAGTTTAGGAAGGAGAGAAAAGGCAGGAGCAACTTTTTAAATTATTAGGGCAGACCTAAAAAAATAATTTCAAGAAAAACTGGTGAGGAACAGCGAGGGATAGTACCCCAGACCCAGCAGGTATGGAGGAAAGGTCAGAGTATCTGTGGCTCATAACCTGCAGTTCTTATAAAATTTGCAACATGAGCTCAAGAGAAGGGTTTGGAGTATCGAAAGACCAAGGTATTAAAGGATTAAGGAAAGGAATAGAAGATAAAACAACTTGCAGTCCTCTTTCAGTGAAAATTGTCTAAACCATTATGAATCACAGTTGTATGTCATTGTGGAAGCTGTCAAATACAAAGCTTAAAGTTTAGCTTTAGTAAGTAGTTTTGACTTCTGTGGCACCATGAGTCAGATGTAGTAGTGGTAGTTACAATTAACTGAAATTTGGAAAAAATAAGGCAGTGTAGATAAAAAACCCCCACTAAGGCAGTTTGTGGTTTTGGACTTTACAGTGGACAAGTTTTAGCAATGACAAAAGCATTCAACTGCTATAGACTTCCCTGGGAAGTTTAAGCTTCTCTCCATGTTTGTTTTATGTAATCAGCAATGACATTCTGAACACTTTTTATTCTAACTAGTAGTCTTGTGCACTTGAGAGACATCTGAAAGAGTTCTTTGAAATCACCTATAGCTGACCAATTTGTTAGTCTTCACTCACATTTGTTTCCTGGAAAATGAAAGATGTGAGTGGACCCTGTGGTTTTGATGTGGAGATGAGCTCATTGAAGTACAGAGAAACTTTCTCAAGACTGCTTACAACAGGTACAAGTTCTTGAGAACTTAAAGAAATGATCTGATTCTTATTCCTAAAGAGAAATGCTTCAGGCAATGTAAATACTGTTTTTTTAGCATTTTTAAGATGCATTGCTTTATTGCCTAGCAGTTTAAGTACTTCCCTCCTCCTGTGTATAAACCTCCCTAAAGCACTTCTATATCATTCATATATTTAGCGCTGTTCACTTTTAACATACCGGGACATTCTGTCCTTATTCTTTCCTTAAGATGCTTCCTAGCTATTCCCTCAGAATTTATAATAGATAATTTTTGTTTCAATGCCCTAATTTTTGAACTCACAACTCTGTTTCTTTGAGTTTCCTCATTTTCCATTATTCTACTTCTCAGGGTCATCTAGTATTTGTTCTTGTATTATCCTGGTTCTGGGACTTGGTCTCTCCAGCTGGCATGCTTATTAGAACAAAGGATTCTTTTGCTTTGGCTATTACTTTTCTCCACACTGAAGATTATCAGAGAGGTGGGCAGGGTAACATTACTTGCAGTAGTGAAGTTTTAAAAATGCACTTTAAATTTCTATTTCTCTGAAGTTGCTGTAATAAGTTTTTGAACAGTTTTGCATCTTTAACCATACTGTCTAAAGTAAACAAATATTCTCATTTGTAAAAAGACAGGCAATTGAGGGGCTAAGAAAGAGCTAGAAAAAAATTACTTCTATGATTGCTGTTAGCCATATTAAGTAACTGAAGTATGTTGATTGTATCATTGGAACAGTAAATGTTCTTACTATATTGTTTCAGCTAGTTAGGCCACTAACATGTTCCTTAGAATACTAAGACTTTGAAAATAGAAGAAAAAAGTATTTTTGCTCATTTGCAAGTCTTTTATGTAATAGCTTTAGTCTGCATTAGGTTTTTTAGATTCGTTAATAGGAAACAAAACTTGTATTTTGCTAATGAGATATTTATGGAAAGATATTTTATAGTTGTGTTTAATATTAGTTGAAAAATGTTGATATCTCTGTCGTATGCATCCATGAATTTGTGGAATTGTCATCATACAAATAATTTAACTCTATGGTGGATGGAGGAGTTAATATATTGTACTACTAGGAACAATTTTGGGTTACTGTAGATATCTTTGTATGTCTTCCATCTTCAGTTTCTCCAAGTACAAGCAAGAGACAAAAAGAGCTGAAATAAGATTTGTATAGAGATAGTACACAGAAACACTGAGCCACTGTCAGTATTAAATTAAAATATTTTTGTGTTGAACATATATATATGTGTAGATCTGTGCACGTCATTTGTTTTCAATGAGCAGTGTAAAATAAAATAGCTAAAGATTAGCATCCATAGTTAATGATTAATAACTGAATTCCCTTTATATTTTGATTTGGATGTTTTGTTTTCTGCTTCATTGCTCCAGTTCATTTTATTGTTTAATTATTTCTGAATGTTAAAAAGCATATTTTGCAAGTCATGGCAATGACGCAGGAATGAGCAATGCAAAATGTGTCAGGATAAACATGTACCTATATTTCCTGTTCTTGCTGAGGGTTACCTACTAAGTAAATTATTCATCTTCTCTTGTTATCATCAAAAAGAAAAGCCACCTAGTAATAAATGGCTTAACATCACACACCCACCCACATCCACACACACCCTCCACCTCCACCCCCACCCCGTCTCTTGACCAATTTTTTATAGAAGCTATCTCCATTTGGTCTAAGACAGATAGGCCAAAGTAAATTTTTCTGGAGATTACTGCATTTTCAGTGCATGTACTTACCTTTCAACAGTGTGTTTGTTAAAATACTGGTGAGGCAAATTATATTGTAGTGCTGGCAACCAGAGGTCAGTTCATCTAATAGAAAAAAACCAACAAAGCTGTGAAAAAGAACTCTGCATAATAAACTGCTCATTTTCACTAATAATAATGACTGCAGCTGGAATAAAATCATTCATTTTACAAAACATAAGCAAAAATTATCAACAAGATAATAGGACCATCCATGACCTACAGCCCAGCCTTGTTGTTATGGACAAATATGGTCAGTGTCCTCCTTTGCCAGTTAGAACAATGCAAATCCAGCTGGGCAGGTTCATTACATGTTTAATGGTAATGATGTGGCCTTCCTCTGAAAAGCTACTGGAACCATGACAAAAGTAGTGCATTGCTTCCTAATACAGCATTATAATTCTTCTTCATCTTCTAATTTACCTGACAGAGCTTGTCATCCACTTTTCTGATAAAAAAACAATAACCAGAGAAGCAGATATTCGCTTTACCAGAGAACTGGATATTGACATTTTAGGGTGCAGAAAGTCATCTTTGCCCTAGATTTTCCACTGATAGACCACTTCAGCTTTTTTGTGGGTGCTACTACACACTGAGCTAAGTAATGGCAGATTTCTCACTGCATCACATTAATTCTGAATGCAGGTAGTTTCACCTTGGTTGCAATGTCTTCTAATAAAGCCAGATTTTACAGCATAGTTCCGCTCAATTCTTTGTACCTCTTGATTCCTTTCGACTTGCCTGTATTTGCAGGATATTGAGTGAATTAGGAAACACTGCTTATGGGGACTTACTGTAAAAAATCCAGAGAAGTCTGTATCAGACCATGCAGTGTACCCACATGTGTGGGAAAGTAGTGTGAAATATCAGAAATTTCTTAGTTTACTAGATAGAAAATCCTCTAGGTAGAGGAGCTCAGTCTTTGCAGGTGAAAATAGCATGAGGAGCAAGGCATAATCTTGTTATATAACAGTAATGGCTAAAGGTTCAGGGTTTCTGATACAATTTCTATAGCAAAGCTTGCCTTGAAATTGGCCACAAAATCATAAGCTGTATCTAAAAGTGCTTCTAGGTAGTTCAGTGCAATTATAGATGCTACAATTCTACCATTTCCTTAGTGTCATTGTTGATTCTGGTTTGGATCAGTGTACACAGTTGAAAGATAAACCGGATACAAAGCTATCTTCACTACCAGACCATTTACAGAAACCATAAGGAATGTTGAATTCAACAAGCCACACTCTAACAGGCATGAAAACATAAAGCCATGCACTGGCATTCATGGCTAAAATTGCCACTTTATATTCGTATCAATTTCACGGTTGGTGAGACATAGTAAACAAGGGTGCAGAGGATTTTTTTAAAAGGTATTAAAATTTATATATTTATCTATATTATTAAGGGCTTGTCCTCATTGTATCACTTCATTGCCTGGAATGAAAGAAAGCCAAAGCAAATCAGCATTAGACATAAGGGGCACTAATAAAATATTACATTCTGCATTTTTGGATTGCCAGCTGAGGCTTCCAGAGTGTTCACATCCATTTTTGTAAGACACTCAGCTCTGCATAAACTGCTACTGCAGTTAATAGACATATTTTTGTGTGGGAAGGGGGTCAAGTTAAAAGAGGAGAATAGCTTCAGTTAAATACTTGTAGTATTTAAATTCTTTGTACAGAAAAATAATGCAACCAATTAAAGCTATATGAATAAAGGGACATATTATATGATCTCTCTGATCTGTATTATATTGCTTTTTATTTCTGTATACTGAAAAGATGATAACTTGCTAAATTCCTTAGCTTAATATCTTGCAATACATTACACCTGGCAAACCTCTGATTTTATTACAGTTTCAAAATAGCTAAGTGTGTTACAGTAATTGTGTACATTATTCCTATGTCTCCATGGCTAATTTTAAGTTATGGATATATTGCTTTGAATTTCAAGTGGGCAAAGTTCAGTTGGCCCTCAAATAAGAAATGTTCACTCAATATAAAATACTGTGCTTTTTTCTAGCCTGTTATTTTTACAAGCTGTGTTGAAGGATTTTCAAAGTATTTTGTTAATTTAGGAAAGTTAAAAACCTGTAATATTTCTGAGCAGTTCTTCCCACATCTATGTACACACACCTTTATTTTGATGCCTGTAAAATGCACCAAATAACTGAATAACACTCTAAAAGATGACCATACAAGTTATCACAGTGCTCCAAGGCTCTAAGGAAAAACAAGTCTTGTCTTGTTTTTCAGTCTGGCAAGTCAAAATAAAGCAGAATAGTACTTAGAATAAGTGATATTAAGAACCTTTCTGCATTATTCTTGCTACATTATCCTTTGTAACCAGGAAATCTTGTCTCAATTAAGAGGAAAGCATTGCTGTGAGTTCTGCTGTGGTTAACCATTGGTCTCCTCTTTCTTGTGGTTACCCTACTTCCAGGATCATATGGCATATTCCCTCACTTGCTGCAGTGATCGCGTGGGATGCTTGTGGAGAGAAACTCACTGGTTTAGTTCTGGCATTTGCAGCTACCAGTCCTACACTTGTCCTTGGAACATGAGGTGACAAACTCCTGAGACTCTTGCAGGATCTGAGGGTGTAGCATGCTCCTCTGACCTTCTCATCTGTCTCTTGTTTTCATTGCTTGGTTTCACACTGAGCTCAACTTGTCCCAGATTCAATTAAAGGAACACTAAATCTGATTTATTTTAGCAAAATCAAGATTTAATGAAGTTTGCAAGTTTTATCCAGAAATTGGAAAATTAATCAATGCTTTTTTTTAATTTTTTTTTTTAATCATTGACTAAAGTATTATTGTTCTTGATTAAGGAGTTCTTCCCTTGAAGTATTGCCTCTGGAGAGCAGGAGTTGAACCCTAGCCATAAGCTCCTCAGGAAACCTTTTCCAAATCTATCTATTCTTCAACATGCCTAGCTACTAAAATCTTTTCATAGCTTCACCAAGATTCATAGCTTACTTCTTACAAGAAGTCTTGCTCTTGCAGGTTCACAGAGGAAAGCTTGCAGAATGAAGTCTTTACACAGCAGTTATATTAAAAAACCCAAACACTTCCAAAGCGTGGGGAGAGCAGATTATGCTACTGTATAGCTCCTACCTTCTCCTAATCTATTTTTCATACTGGTTTAGTTTGGCATTGATAAAGAGAGTCTACTTCAAAATTCACCTTGGCCAATGACTACAGTTAAAATTATTCTGGGCTAGTCTTTTAAAAAATGGCATAAGAATTCCCTTCACCCTTTCCAAAGCATTCTGTTAAAAAACACTTACAAAGCTCTGTGAATGAATTCTGTGAATTTAGGAAGCAGTTAGAAGCAAATGCACTGAGATTGTATAAGTCAAAAAAATACTGCATACTGGATCCTATAACAGATACTTTCAGATAATTTCAGTGTTTTAAATCCTCCTTAGAAAGATACTAGCTTTTATTCCAAGTTATCCTACCTACAGAGCAAAGTAGCTTTACACTGCACCTTAGATGCAAGGTTAAACTGGTGTAAATAAAGATGCACCAGGTTTTATTTGCAAACAAAGCATCAATGAACAGGATGGTGTTGAAAAAATTTTGAAAGGACTCCCAGTCCAGCCCCAGTTGGAGTTTTATGGTTTTCTTATCAAACTAGAGGGCATTTCTGGGGAACTGAGACAAATTATATGGTGATGCAAGAAGCTGGAAGCAATAACAAGTGAGGAAGAATTTACTCTGAAAGAAGCTGTAAATGCTGAATTAATTCCTATATTCTACCAGTTTAGCATTCACTGCATGTGACTGTCAGACAACTGGGTGGAGGGAATGAGAAGATGACAGCAGGGAAGGTCCTGTTTGAATTTTCCTGCTATATTTTCTGCTTCACAGACCAAAGTGTGCCCCTGTGATCTTGTAAATATGTGCTTTTGCAAGTGAATTTCATCCAGGTGTTTAAGGGCTCAATACCTTTTTGCTTGGTTGCAATAATTTGCTAGTTTTTCTTACTTGTTCAACATATGACTTATATTATTGCTTATATCCAAATTAAATGCATTTTGCATCTTTGCTACATCCAGACTCTTGTGTGCACAACTGCTTACACCATGTTTGGATATGAGCCATTCCCATTAATTTTCTTCTCTTTTTGTGGATTCTTGTTGTGAAAATATCCCCCATTTAAGTCTTAAAAATGGTATTCTTGAACCAAATCTCAAGAAGAAGGAAGCAAGTCTCTTAAGGGGCAGATTTTGTGTTAACATGTGGACTTTTTCCTTCCCAACACTGTTGTGAGACTGAAAGGGAAAGAGTCAGAAGGTTGGTATCTGCCAGATTCAGGGGGAAATCTGAGTTTGTATTGGAAAGTATACTTCGATAAAATAAGTTTAAAATAACTCAGGTAGTGAGATAGTTTTAAGCTGATGTCATTAGGTCACTTTTCTTTCAATTTAGTTCTCATGGTCTGTTCCTGAAGCAGTGTAAATAGTAGGGCAACTTTTACAATAATGAAGACTCTAATGCATAACTGAAATGGCTTCCAAAACTCACTAAATGCTCCCTGTTATTGACTAAATCACTATGTTGTTCTTTCTCTTTATTCACCCATCATTACTAAGAAGATTTTGGAAGATTTTTAGATTTGCTGGACTTCAAGCCATGTTTGAAAGGCAGCATGGCTTCATCTTAATCGTCACTGCCTACCAGAGCTCCCATTTCTGTATTTGTGACAACTAGGAAATCAGAAGAAAAAACCCCAAACTATTCAGAAAACTGGGGAAAAATATGATTAAAATCTTCCTTCTTGCTGTTCATTTTTGTTAACCATTCCTTTTAAGAACTTATTTTTCCCTCTCATGCTTTGTCACTGTACTTACTGATAAAATACTAAGAGGTGGAATATTTGGGGAAAAAATCTGTGTCCTTCAAATTAAATATTTCTCTTAGAAGTTTAATTTTGGTTAAAAAGAGGTCATTTTTCCTTGGATAAAAGCACTTTGAAACTTGCTACTTTCCTTCTAACATCAAGTAGTAGATGATTCCCATAAGGCCACTCTGATTTACACCCTCTGTATCTATTTTTCTAACCATTTCACTATAAGTAGTTCTTCACTCAGTGACACCCATAAAATAATTGAAGCTCTTTACATTTTTTGAAATGCAAAGAGGAGAATTACAAAATATTAATGTTTAAATTTGGTTATTTTTCTGGTTCTCAATTAGAAGAACTCACTCTATGTCTAAGCTGCACATGGCCATGTCAGAAGATGATTAATTTAACAACTTCCTAGTCCTTCTGTGCTTCTCCAGAAGGATTGTACAGAACTTTCATGAGCACAAAAGTCCTGTACATCCCCTAGTTCATTTCTTAAATGTATGTTCTGAGAGTCTGTTTCAGCCTAGTTAGAAGAGATGGATGAAATATTCCACTGTCTTTCTGAACAATGAAGCTTCAGAGTTGAAAATGCATATATCGTCTATACCTGGCCATAGGATGGTGATTCACTTTGACTGAAAGTTTTAAACTTGAAGGGTTTTGTCTTATACAGGGAAAAAAAACCCCACCTCAACCCCCCAAACCAATCTGAGTAAGCTTAGATTATAAATTTAAAAATAATTTATTTTATTTTTTTCTATTCATATGGGTATTGTCCTGAGCTGCAGAGGGGCACAGAGCCCTTGATCTCCTTTGTGGTAGAATTCCTTGTTCAAGATGATGTAGCTCAGGGAAACATATCTTTGTGTTTCAAACTTCTCTCCTGCTGACAGTGCTTCAACTCTTTGTTTTCTTCCTTGAGGGCAGAAATCCCTTTCTGTTTCTCCCTCTATGATAACTGATGCACAGTTCTGAAGAGTGCTGCCCAGCCCTGTGCACCAGCTCCTCTTGCCAGCTCTTAAATTTCTACTTAGCTTGTTTAGTGTGTATGTTAAATATGTGCATACACAAATAGATTTGGGGTGATTTTTAACTGTTTGTGAGCAATGAAATAGCCACAGCATTATAAAATAGTTTAGGCTGGAAGGAACCTCTGGCAGCCTAGTACAATCCCCTGCTCAAAGCCATTCTTTTCAGATCAAGTTTTTAAGGGATGTGTGATCAAGTTTTGAACATATCCAAGGGTTGATTGAGCTCTTGCAGCTTCTTGTTTGATCACTTTTTTTTTTTTTTTTTTTTTTCTTCCATAATGTCAAGTTGGGATTTAGGAGTTCCAGATGTTTGTTGTTTCTTTTCCTATCACCATTCACCTCTCTGAAGAGACTGACTCCATCTTCCTTTTATCCTGTGATCAGACAGTCATAAACAGCAGCAAGGTTTCCCCTTCACCTTCCCTTCTCAGGGCTGAAGGATCTTGCTCTCTCAGCCCCTTCTGGCACCTTCAGGTGCTCCAGCTCTGTGCCCAGCCTGGGTGTCACTGTGCCATCTGCTCCAGTAAGTAACACCTGCTCATTTGGGATCTAACTGGTCTTTGTTGATGCATTTCCACAGAAAGGAAAGGATCAGGGCCAGCTTTGTGTTATTGCCAGGGTCCTGCCTGTGGCTGTCTTGCAGCCCTGTGCAGCACAGAAGCAGAAGGCAGAAGAATGATTTTCCCTGCTCTTGCCTCAATGCCCAGCATGGCCCATGTACAAAGCCTTGCAAGGGGAACAGTGCATGGGTCTCTTTGTCCTGGCCCTCTCTCTCAGTTTGCTGAGTTCCCTGTGTCAGTCTGTGGTAGCAGAGATGTGGTGACACCACTTTCTGGTGTCCTGGTTCATGTCACCACCTTAGGAGTCCATTATGTCTCATGACAGTATGTGTCAGAGCAGTTAAGTGATTTGCTCCTCACTTTCCTCTGTGTGATACTGTGCCGACTGAGGAGTGTAACAACATGAAATTGTAACTATTTTTTCCTGTAAAGTAGGAATGCAACAGCAGAGAAAATCTGCCTTTTTCCAGAGAGGCAATGAAGCCTTTGGATCAAAAAAGTACAATAGTTCTTAAGAGTCAAGTGTGACTCTGTTACTGTGAATACAAATGGTGAAAATTTACATATGTTACACCATTCTGGGTTTTTTTTCTTTTACATTTTTTCCTTTCTTTTAATAAAAAAGGCTTTACTTATTGTATTCTGCATGCTCTGGAATGTGGGAATACTACATTAATGTAGCAATGACAAGTATGACTTTGAGGCACAAGAAAATTAAACATATTTATCAAAGTATTTTCGTCTCTTTGGAGAAAATTGTTGCTGAGTTACCATGCTACCTGAAACAAGCTTTTGGTGGATTTAAGCAAAATATTACAAGTATTACATTCCTCTGTTTTCTGTTTAGCTTGTCTTCTTGGGAAATAACCATGCTTTTATGATTTTATTTTTTTTTTAGATAATGAGGTTTTACCCTTCATTCCATTATTAGCATCATGTTACTGTATAGAAAGAGATCTAAAGAGGAACAATTTTTATTTAAAGCTTGTTTTCTGTTGAATACCTAATAGCAAGTATCAAGTGTCTTAATCCTGTGCCTAAACCATCTAGCAATACCAAAGCAACAGCTGAGTTTGTTCTGAATTCAGTGTTTTTAAGCAAATAAATGCTATTGTGACTGGCCTTGGTGCAATGTGCACAGCGGGATAAAGCACAAGGTGCTTTCAGAGACCAGCTGAGAGATATGGAGGTTTGAGGGGGCAGAAGCAGCTCTACAGACCCTTCCTCGTGCTTCCTATGGAAAATATAAGTATGCTGTATCAGAGATGTTCAGCTGGATGCCAGTCCAGCTGTCAAAACAGAGGCAGTGTCACCTGGGTTCTGCAGCAGCACTTTTGTTTCTTCCTTCAACATGGTAGACTTGGCATTGCCCTCACTAGCACCACTTCTTTACCCAAGTACCTCCCAGGCACAAATAGGCATAATATCTATTTTATTTTTCAGGGAAAAATAAAAGGACAGGGTCAAGGTCCTGTCACTGGAGTCCATTAAGCTTTGCAATGGTCAAACAGTCAAGCCAAAAGACCAGGATTTTTATTAAAAATACTTCCCTGAAAGCACAAACCAAATAATTTTCTTCTGTGCTACATTACTTAGTGTGCAACTTCACTGGTAATGTTCAGGAATGGGGGCAGTAACCAGCCTTTTGTCGCCTGGTTTGTGGAAATTGAAGTGGTATACGAAATCACAGGGAGTTATGGGAAAACTCAGGTAACAAATATTCTTCCTGAGGATGGACTGCAGACATGGAAATGGAAGCTTATGGTGCGTGAACTCCCCTGACCGTGAGAACACCAACTCAAGCTATCTGCGCTTGGGCTTTACTATGCCAGCACAGGTACATCTTGCCATGTTGACTTATGGTGCCTGCTGTGCCAGATCCACTTTATCTGTTCTTGAGATTTGTCTGATCCTGGGTCTCAGCTCAATTAGCTCTTCTGTACTCAGATAATTCTGCAGAGAACCAGACATGTCTTGTGCATCTGTAATACCTGGAGGACTGGGAGCTGGCTCTGCTTTGCTAAGACTCAAGGAATTGTTGTATGGAAACAGTTTAAATAAATGTTTAAATGCTTTGAAGGCTCCTTCTTTAAAGATGCTAGTCATAAAACCAAAAAGTTTTAAGAACTTTTATTAGGTACATGCCAAATTCCCCTGCACTGGACTTGCTGTCTTCTTTTAGAAATGCCACTGGAATTGGTTTCTGAATTGGGGCCAGTAAACTTGTATACCCTGGAGCATCTCTAGCATCTGAACTAACATTTCAAATTGTATTACTATTGTATTACTATGCTCAGATTAACTGGCTATCTATAAACAGCGGTCAAACCAATTTCACAAATGGTGAGGTGAATAATTCCAACAAGGATGCAAAATCTGGCATGGAAGTGTGGAATACAGCCACTTCCAGCCTCTCTGCATAGTTCAGGGTCATCTCCAGTTTTGTATGGTCATGGGCTGCTCACAAAGTATAGAGCTTACAGTAGCCAGAGCAGACATTTTGAACTTACAATTATGAGTAAAAAGACTGGTTTTGGTACCTTGTTTGGTTGGAAAGGGGAGGCTTGCATTTTTTAGTCCAGCAAGAAACAAATGCAGAATGTGGGAGGAGAAGATGACTCAGAAAACACCAGCATAGCCTGATGTTTGTATTGCAACATAATAAATGGGCTGTTTTGTATGTATTTGCATGCACATAGACAGAATGCAGATGAACCTAATAAAATTATGCTAATCACTGGGATGACAGTCTCTCTGCAGGAAAGAAAAATTGATCACCTCACATGGAAAAGGAGATGTATCTTGATTTTGTAGTGTTCTTGCCACATAGAAAGGATGATATTTAAGATTCCCTTTTTAATGAAGTGCTGGATTTCTCTGTCAAATGGCACTTTGTAGAACTCAAGCAATTGAATAATGGCTTTCTTTGTGAGAAAATGTTTTGGGGTTGGGGGCATTCTGCTGGAAACTCAGGTACTGATTAGTTGTTTGCTGGTTTGCTTGTTTGTTTGTTTTTTCAAACTAAGAAATGTGAGAAATAGAAACAGGAAAGATGAGGATTAAAAATTGTGACAGTGGAGCATGGGGCTTTTATGCAGCTTTCACTAATATCTTAAACCAGAAACCTAAATCAAAATGTGTCAACATTTTGGAGCTAAATCAGGTGTATAAAGAAAGGAAGTACTTTTGAAATTACTTGGTGACAATAGATAGTAGACCTTATATCTCAACAGGAGACCTTAACCATCTAATGCTGCAGATAGTTATACTATTTTTCCTGAGTTCTCTTTCACCTTAAAGATTAGAATTATTGCTCCTGCCCAAACTCAAATGTGTTTTAATGAATTTGAATTGCATTCCCCTGTTTGAATCATTCTGGGTTTGTAGCCATGTGAAACAATTAAAAATTGATTAATAATTTTTATGTCATATTGCTTGCATTTAATTTATTTCAATGCAGTAAAATTTAAGATAGTTCTTATTTCTTTAAAGGGGCAGACTGAGGAGAGTGGTTGAAACTAGCATTAGTTAAAATTATGACAATGATGATTTATGACAGCTGAACATTAAATATTTTTTTGTCTTCAAGTAACATTTCTTGTAGTAATATCTCCCTGAAGGAGATGCAATCAGACTTCAAGCTGTGTCACTAATTCTTTTGTACAGAGTCTGGGATGCTGAAGGATTTCACCCAGTGCAGAGTGGCTGGAGTATCTTTCAAGCTGTGATGAATGTGTTGAGTTTTAATACCAATTATGGTACTTCATGGGCTCATTTGCTATATTAGTATTGTACTCACTGCTGTTATTAAAACTTGTGATAGTAATAAAAAATTGAGAGAGCATGACACCAAAGTATGCGTAGCTTGACTTTATACTAGTTTATTTTATTATAGTTTTGCTTCAAGAAAGTTTGGAAAAATATATAGATTTAATTTCTTGTATCTTTAAAACATGTACCTGATATATATTATTTTCCATTTTAGCTTAGCAGTTGTATTCACCACAAGTTATGTGTGTTAAAGAAAACAAAACTGAGTTATAATTTCAGCTCACAAAAGCTGGATTCAATTCAATACTGGCCCTGCCTTGAATAAATGATCCCATAAGGTTACTTCCAGCCTGATTTATTGTATTGTTTAGAGATTTCAGTGCAATATCCATATAGATCCCTTAAGTTCATTAATTCACACATGATGAGTATTTGCCCTTTGCCAGAGACAGCTTTAACACTGCTTATCATTTCATTAAAGACAAACATTTTAATCTGAGAACCTATCCTTTGCTTTCAATTACAGAATGCATTGCAATTGACATAACATTGGTGCTATAAAGTTTATTTATATATTTTTCAGATCATACTTTTTTTTTCTCTATATATGCTATAAACTCATAATTGCCTTTAGAGATCCCTGAAGATCCAGAGATTGCAGAAGAATATTATAAAGATGAGTTTGAATCCTGTTCAGAAGACAGTGAAGAGGAGGGAGATGCAGAATTGCCATTGACACTCTCTAAGACAAATCACCAGGTATATGTGACCTTTGAGAACACTGTATACACTTGATGCTCATTTTCCATGAGAAAACTGAGTTCCTTCCCAGAATTCGTCCTACTGACATTGCTGATTTTTGTTGTTGTTGTTGTTTTTGTTACGAGTGTGTGTATATATCAATAGCATGAATTAATTATATGTGTATTATAAGATATTGATGAGAAAGATTTTTGCATTCCTTCAAGATTAAAGATAACACTCCCATGGATGCCTTAAGGTAGATCATTGTCAGAAAACATCCTTGTGACTCTAAAACTCTCAGAGTGGGATCCTCTCAGATGCTAGCTACGATTTAAATTAAATTAAAGCTGAAGGTATACTTCAAGCATAAGATCAAAGTTCCAGCTCTAGTTCCCAGGCAAGGATAGTCACTTCTAGTTCCTTTCTATATTAGGAATATTTTCTCGGACAGTGTGATGAATGATGAGCCTAAACAGCTGCAAGACTTGATCAGCAAATCTGCAGACTTTCCCACCTCACAGAAAGTGTCAGTGAAGAGAAAACTTATTGGTGAAAGGCTTAAAGTAGCTTTATCAGTTGAAGCTGCCACAGGAAAGTCAGGGATTGCAGTGTGAAGGCTGAAGATTATTGGAAAAGGCACCTAATTTAGATCGAATCAGAATGAGCTGAGATGAATCTCGTCTCCAGTGATCAAGTCTCAGTTAAATCAATAAACTTAAGTGCCTGAGGCAGTTCTGAAAATGGATCTTCCTAAGGCATTCAGGAACTATTAATTTCTCCCATAGGCCACCAGTTTCAAGCATGGCCTACAGTGTCTCTGAATTCTGGTTCTGCCTAGGAACAGTTACTTTATTCTGTGATCATGTGCAAAGTTTGCAGAACAGGATGTGATGTCTTCTGCATTTCAGGTAACTGGCCAAGTGGACTAATACTTTTCACTAAATTATAAATAACTTGTGGGGTTTGAAAAAATCGAACTAATAGCTTCTTTGAGATGGAGTTTTTAAGGCAAAAAATAAAGTGTGAGAAATCAGAATGCTACTTCTACCATGGTATCAGGGGATCCTGAAATTGTCCCACAAGTAAAACTTGAAGTTTACTCAGAAATAGCTCCATTCAAACAGACATGCCCTCCTAACTTTCAAATTAAACGCACAGGATGCCTTAAAATTCAGGAGCAGTTTGTGCAGTAGTGTTCTAAATAAATTGTTGTTCAATTGTAAAATAGTAGATAATCTTAGACAATACTTTTTTTCAGTTTGCTGGGTTTACGCTTACCCACAAAACATAGACATGCAAAGAAACCATTGCCCAGAAAGTCTACCACAAGATACTCTTGGAAACAAAATTACTGCTCATTTTCATCAGACTCAGAGACAATTTTTCTTTTTTTAGAATGCCTTTTGAAATTTTCATTCAGCTTTCATTGATGGTATCATTAAGTGTCAATCAATAGTGTTTTTGAACAGGCAGACTGCTGCTTAGAATTAATGAAGGGCAGAAGACAATAATAGATTTCTCAGTAATGCAGAATAAATTAGGTGTTGGCATTCAGATGTGATCTGCAGCAGTCCCTCATGTTGGGCTCACTAAAAATTCCATAAGAGCCAGCATGGTGGGCTGGAAGAGCCATCCCACTGGCACCCCATTGTCTCTGTGCAGCCCCTGTGGCCCTGAGGCTTTTCTTTACCAGCACACAGACCACTGACCCTCTGAACTGGCCTGCACAGACTGACTGGAATGCACCCCCATGACCATTTGCCTTTTGGGACTTCCTCTGTAAAAGAAGATAATTACCTGTGCTTTTCTTATGTTGACCCCAGCACATTAAGATATTCAGTAAGAGTGGTTTTGGATATTGGTACAATTACCTTTTCTATTTCTTGGGAAGTGAAAATAGGCAAGTTTTGCTTTCCCAAGTGAAAAATTCTGCAGTGAGTCTGGGGTGAAAGCACACTGAACATAGTTGTGCAAATCTGAACATCTATGTCTGAGCCCAACAAACAGAAAGGCAGTACTGTGAGGGGAAGTAAGCCAGCATTATTAGGGAGTAAACATCTAATGCATGTTGGATGGAATATGCAGAGAGGTCCCTCTTTGGTGATTATAAAGGGATTTACAATTATTAACATGCACACAACACCTTCCTTTGGATATCAATGTTTATGTGAGATGAATCCCACTCAGAGGTAGGTGGGATCATGCTCAGTATTAATAATAAGCTTCAAATCCTACCAGAATAGCAAAGGTTTGCTTCTGCTGTCATTTACTTAATACCAAAACCCCTATTTTGATGATGACATTCATACTCTTAAATCCTTTCTTCAAAGATACCTTAAACCAAGCTTTCAGAGGTGTGTGCTGAAAAAGAAATCATTCCACTGCAACACAGTAAGGGCTTGTAAGTTGCAAGGTAATTTCTGCAAATCTCTTAAATTTCCAATCCCAAAATTGCTTTACTAGTTACTTCTGTGCAGAGAGTGCAGAAATGCTGCATCTGGTGGTGCTCTTTGGTGACCCCATTATTTCAAACAAGGATTAAAAAAAAAATTCCAATGTTCATGCAGTAGCATGGGGTCAGAAAAGTCATCTTTATGAACAACATATTAAGGTGCAAGATGTAGAAAGGGATATGAGCTGTTTATTCAAGCTATATTAGGCTCTCACAGATGTCAAGACAGACTGAGAAGTAGCAGCCTTGTGTGGGATGTAAGACTGATTAGGAAGGTGGAATTAGGCACTGAAACACTGTAATTTTAGAGGTTTAGGATAGGAGCTGAGAAGGCTTCTTTTCTCCTGTTGATACTTTTCAGTACACCCTATCTGATTTCAGATACATTGGCCAGCACTGAAGTTTAGTGTCCTTTGTTCCTTTCTTTTGGGGCAGAAATGCACATTGACAGATTTCAAGCAGCAATTTGCCAATTGCTTTTCCAGACCTTCACACCTTCAAGCCAGTGGCTCTTTTCTACGTTTTTTTTTCTAGAAAAAACAGTCTCTAATTAGAGGGGAATCATGAAAGAGAATGACAAACTGTTTTAAAAACCCATTTTAATATGTGATGCTTAACAGAGGTTTCACCTTGAAAACTTAGTGTGTAATGAAGCTTGCATCGGCTTTGATTTAGCTGAGATGCTGGTGAATGCTCTTTACTGCAGTTTGCCACCATGCTCTTAGTGGTTTTTCTCAGTGACCATAATAACAAATTCACCCTCTTCATTATGACAAAGTCTATTGCTGCGATGCAGTAGGTTCCTATTTTCCAAGTCCAAGTTGCTTCTGAGATTGTCAACCCAGACAATTGGCTGACATAAATTATTACAGCTCTAGCAGCTCTGAGTGCTCTGTGTGCTGTGACCCCAAAGATGCTCCACTGGTTTTCTAACACATGTTTTGGCATGGTTTGTGGCTGTTAGAAATGGGGTTGTTTGTTCTGAATCTGAAATGTGCAGACATTCACCCACACTGGATGTTCTGCATGGGAATACCTCTTTTCTGGGCATCTGTCACAGTCCCTTGTCCATTACGTAGGGCTTTGCTTTCTCTGCCAAAAAAAAAAAAAAAAAAAGAAAAAAAAAAAAAAAGAAAAAAAAAAAAAAGAGAGAGAAAGATTAAAGAAATATATTAAATGAAACAGCTAAATCCTCTTCCAGTGCTAAACCCAAGTGGGGAAAACACATGAGTTTCACCCCTTTCATCACATGAGTGATGAAAGAGGTGAAAAAATATATTTTGCCTTACAGCAAATCGGCTTTGCTGTTATAGTTGGAGTAAATATGATGTCCTATTGTGAAAAGTCAAAGGTTTGGGAATTGCTGGCTTTATCCCATTAAATTTTTTAGAAGGTTTTATTAAAGCAATAGGGTTGTATATGGTTATTTACGATGTTTTGTCTATGTGTCTGTAGATTTGTGGTTAACTGTCAGTGATAATGAAAATAAAAATGGTTACATGGTAATATTAGCAGAAAATCAATATAACTTTTTAGTTTTGAATGAAAAAGATTTAATAACGTGTTTAATGAAGTCCTAATGATTCTTTTTTTAGAAGTACAGAGAAATTATATCTATAATACTAAGTCAGTCTTAATTCAATATTTAATATGTACTGTGTACTATTAACATAATGAATGCATTCCTTAGCATTTCCTGGCTGCAGAACTGGAAACTCTTGTGCTGATTTGATCCAATCAGGACCCCACAGGCTGCTCCAAAAGGGCAAAGAGGCTCCTTCAAACCTATGAGCTTGTGGGTTACCTGCTGTAATGGCCAACCAAGAAGTGGATTCCCACCCTGCAAACCTCAGCTAAAGTAGCAAAGCCTGTTTCAAATATAAGCCCATGAAACAACTTGGGGTGAAGAACAGTTAGTTTATGGTAATCTATAACAGCTCCCACTTGCACCAGAGGGTCCCTAACCAGCTGGAAGTCACTGCCAACAATTATTGCTGTCCTGTTTAGGTATACTGGGAGTTCCTAAGTTGAGAAATTTAGGATGGGCATTTTAGTAAGATCACGGAAGGATATAAAACAGATTGTCCATTGTAGAAGTGGAAGTCCATAGTGTTTCTTTTTATTCTATTAAGTCTTATAGGCATAGAGTACTATTTTTTTCAATATGTATTTTTGACATGTTTTTTGGCAAGGTGAAGATTTTGACTGTCAAGTTCAAATAGTCAAAATCTTGTTGTTACATGTGATAAGGCAGCAGCTTCTACACATTCGGACTCCAAGTTTTTCTTGGACTTTCATAAATTTGTGATGTACTTCTTGGACAACAAATATTGCTTAATGGCCAGAACTTTAAATTTAGTCTGTGTAAACAAACAGCATTTCATATGAAAGATAACATGGCAAAATTGTTAGCCATCTGTTTGGCAGCAGAACACTTGAAATATAAAAATGTTAAAATCTCTTCTTAATTAAAAATTTTTCGATTAATTGTTGTTACTAGACATGTAAGTAGATGCAATTACATGAAAGATAAGTATTAATTTTCTGTGGGCAGCTATTATAAGCATTAAAAAATTTTGGCATAGTTAAAAATTATATACTTGCCTTTTTCAATGTCATATTGATTTAGATATTCCAGGACTAACTGATGATAAAATCCTGATATTTTTTCAGAGATTGTGCACCACCCTCCACCATAAATACATCTCTAAATTCCATGCACAGTCATTCTAAACACTTGTGTTCTACAAGGAATCTGACTGAAATAGGTGTTTGGTTATAACATCATTCCAAAGCCTGATATTTTAGGAGAAGAAAACGTAGAAAATGTCTTGGGAAATGTAACTTCTTTATAGTCAAGTCTTGACACTTACTGGTATGATATCCTATATGTTTATGGAATCGTACCTCTGGGACAAAGTGTTTGTGTTTAGGTTTGTGCTCACACTAATGCTATGCCTATTTAATTTATTCACAGGACAGTGATATGGAGGCAATGGTTGAGTATTTGGAGAATGTCCTGAATAGCAGCTCACTGGGTAAGATGATACATCTTCTTTAGATAGCAGCAGTTATTAGCAGTCTGTATGCCTCACTGTCCAACTATTTACATTTTGTAACAAAATAACTCAAAAAATGTGATCTCCTTGAAAATTACTTCTTTAATCCACTACAGAGAAGTATAACAATGCCAAAAGAAAAGGCATAAGCAGTTAAGTGCTTTTGTTGAAAATAATAAAGCCATAAAGCATGCTACTCAGAAGTATAAAATGTTATAAAAAAACTTTTAAAAACTTGGCTACTGTCATTTTTTCTCTAGAGGAAAATATTTGAGGATGCGTAAGTTATTTTGTAGCTTTTAATCCTGGTAACAATAAGAAAAAAATAATTGAAATATTTAAATTTTTAAAAGTTATGATCAAGGTTCGGATAATAATTTATGTAGCAGTATCTCATTAGAAGTACAAAGAAATCAGTGAGAATTTAAGTTTGTAATTTAATCCTAAAATCTCTGGCAAAATACTGTCTATAGATTTACAGTTTGAAAACCTAGGTCCTTGTGGTTTACTTAAAAGCTAAAAAGAAAACTTATATGAAAGAAGGCAGTTTACTGTGTCTGCCATAGGCCCTGTCCTCAGAGGCCACCAGGTGGGACTGTGCCAGCAGCAGCCTGAGTGTGAGCTGAGTTCCCAAAGGCTCCCGTGGGAACTGCAGCCTCATTTAGCTCCTCCATTTGCACTCGTTCATTTGAGATAAACATGACTTGGTATTATCTAAGACCACAACACAGGAGACTCCTAGGAAGTCCTCCTTCCAGAGATCCTTCCAGTGCTGAGCTCTGTTTCACCCCTGCTTGTGAGCCTGGACAGATGGGAAGAACCAAAGAAGAAGGATAAAAGGGAGTAATCAAAGTTGTTGCCATCACAGTCTTGTAGCCACTGGTCACCTACTGGGCCCCATGTCAGGGAGACCCTCAGGATTGAAGGAAGGAATATTTACATCCAGTTTCTATTCACACTTACAGAGAACCCCTTGTCTCCAAATTCTGCACTATATGCATTTGCAGCATCACCGTGTGCAATGGGTTTGCAGAAGTTGAAATAAGAACAAAATTTTGCTCTGTGCTTCAATATTCTGTCATTTAATTAAAGAGAGGAATTGCCTTGAAGGCTGCTGAGAACAAACAAGAATATTAGCTGAAGACAAACAGTGGTGTTTTAAAACCAATCTTAGTATTAGAAACTCCCTTATCTTAATCTTTTTCATTCAGTATTAGGGACAAGAAGAGGCCTTTTTAAAAATTGTAATATTAAAGAATTAAATTGTGCTTTTATCCCTAAAAAATCTCCAACCAGTTTGTGCTGAAACTTATAGCCTTTCTCCGAGCTAAGGCAGTAATTACGTATGATTGTCTCCAAAGAAATATATGTGATGATAATAAGAGACAAAGATAATAAGAGACTCTTTTTATCTTTGTATGCCCAGTGTCACTGAGAAAATTAAAACCTCCATTATTTTAAGTTCTTCCAAAATCAAACTATACCCCTGCAGCTGGGTAGTTTTAATGTGTTTACTAATGTTAATTTATACCTTGCATATTCTTCACTGGGCTCCAAATTCCCATTACATCAACATTTTCTGTATATGGTGCATTTTACTTAAGTTAGATACTTGCTGTCTTTTTTACCCTAAAGCTAGTTGTGTCTCTTTCCAGGTGTGCATTTCTTTACCTGACCACTAGCACATTGGTTTTAGCCATGGCATTGCCAGTACTAGCCAGAGCTTCCCTCCTCGTCATCCCTGACCTGTAGTCCTTTACACCTCATCCTTTGTTCCCACTTTTCAAGGCATCAGCTATTGAACCAGGCCTGTACTTCTCCACGTTAATTGAATTAAGTTAGTTATAAATATGTCTTTCTACACAGAATACTACTATGCATCTGAAAGTGCAGGTTATATATTACAAGAATAATTGGAAATAAAACAAAACAGCCCCCTATGTAGTAATTAGAAGTACTGCTGCTATAGCTTAAGAAAATAAATCAAAATTTCTGTCAGGACAAGGCAAGATCACACTCGGTTCCAGGTGTGTGCAAGCAGTGGCAATAACATATTACTGGGTTACAGGGCTACAACAGAATTATAATGGCTACTCCTAAAACAGTATGGATTTCATGGCAATAATAGGGCAATAGAAGCAGAAATCTGGCCAGGACAGAATTCCTTGTAGCATCTTTCATTGCTAAAGTATTACAAAAACATTGAGCCATTTCAAGTGGTTGTTAGAGAACAACCAAGAATAAAAAAAAAAACTAGAACTTTTTATATGTCAGCAAAGGCTGTGATTAAAAGGATGCAATAATATACTATTTTTTTTTCAATAGGTGGAATTTGTTTAGTATAAACCTCAGTGTTTATAAAAGGACTTGGAAGCCAGCTGAGTTTTCTCCTCAAGAGGTCCCAGAATCAATCCAAGTACCAGAGTTTTTGTAGTACACAATTGCTTTTGTGTTGGCTATACAGGTCCATGAGGAGTGAAATAAGATAAGCCATTCTAAAACCTGAAATATTGGGAAGATCCCAGAAAAAAACCTGCAAAATATAATGGAGTTTGAAAAACTCATTTTAAAATTTAAGAAATTTGTTTGGCACTAAGGAAGATTGGGTTAGGGGCAGTTGAGTCACTTTGTATTGTTTATGAATCTGGAAAACACATTTGATTCTAATCTTTCATATCTTGTAGAAAAAGGCATTATAGGATCTCATATGTAGCAGTGAAAGCTAAAGAAAGGAAATCTGAAATACAAACAGAAGTTTGTGATTCAGTGGAGATAACAGCTTCACAACACACCATGGCTTATGAAGAGATGTAGTAGATGCGTATCACCAATTCTTTGGTCATTAGCAGAAATGTTTGTAGGAATGCCTTTGGACCATAATTTATAAAAACTCTTACCAGATAATGCACCTGTGAATAGATTCCTTTCTCTACAGATCCTCAATGAAAACATCAAACTGGAGCTCTGTCACCTGAGAGGACAAAGATCTTTTGCCCTTTGGCCCATGTTTTCTCTGCAATACTGGGTTAGACACTGGGAGACAGTGAAATTCATTTAGAAACCACAATACCTGGTTTTGAAAAGTCAGTGTTCTTGTTGTTCCATTTGATTTTGTTTAATGGATCAAGAAAGATATATTGGATAAAAAAAAGAGAAAATAATTATCTTTTTAAATAATGTTATATGTTAAATATATGTTAAATGTTAAATAAACATATAAATTCTTTGTTAAATATTAAACAATATGCAAATAATTAGCTTTTTGAAGAAGCATAGTTCCTTGTTGTGTGTTGATATGTGGGTACATAAACTGCCTGAAGCAGGGTGCAAAATATATTATTAATCAAGTAACTGCTTCTAAGAAAATACCTTTGATATAGAAGTTGGTATGGTTATGAATCACCCCAGCAAAATTTGTTGAGGTGTGGTGTAGCACCAATGTATCAAGCTCTTCACAGTCTTCACTGAGAAAACTTCTTTTTTGACTAACCACACCTTTACAGGATCCTATATTCAGTTTGTGCTGCCTTGCAGTAGCAGAAAAATCATATTAAATGGAGAGGAAGATAGAGAGTTTGCACATAGAGACAAAGTTTTTATTGGCCAGTTGCCAATGTGTAAAGTAGACAAAATATTAATTATTTAGCCAGAAATCCCAGGGGAAACAAACAAACAAACAAAAACCTAAAAAACCCCACCGGACACCAAACAAGAAGGATGTCTTTAATAGTGAAATGTCAGAGGAGAAGGAAATATTGTAGTAATAAATATACTGAATTCACTAAACAGAAAGAATATGCTGAACTCTTACTGCAGTGATGTATCCTGTAATAATAGTAATGACAGAATTTATCTGGTGCCTGTGGTTAAATGCACTCTTTCTTAAGAGACTGCAAGGTTTATATTTTCCTTAGGCCACTGGTGTGTTGCTTCGTGTGGCAGCAGTATTCCATCGTGTCCAGGGAGGCGCAGGCGCCGGCAGGGAACAGAGGACACAAGTCTCTTTGGTCAAGCACCAGAGTCCATTTTATTTCCTCCCCACACCCCGAGCCAGGGGGGAGGAGAAGGCGACGAGAGAGAGGGAGAGAGGGAAGAGGGCAAGAGAGGGAAACCCCGCTCCATCTCCCCTTGAGTGGAGGGTCAGGGGCAGGTGAGGGCATTGACCCGAAGCCATGGGGACACACCGAGGGGGAAGGAACCACAGGCCAAGGTTATTGAGAGGGGGCAGAAGCGACCAAACCACTGTGTATGGTGATTACATCGAGTGGCTGAAAGCATTCCACACACTGGTGCTCGGGGCATCAATTTTTAATTGGTTTCAAAGCAGCAAAGCCCTACATCTGGACCTTAGTACTGTGCCAACTGAGAGAGGAGCAGGCAGCCCAGTAAGCCATGAGCACTGCTTTGCACAGCTCCTGGGGTTTCCTCAGAGCTATCCTGAGGATAGATGAATTTTCCAATGCTGTAAAGGAGTTGAGTGCTTCCAGAGACCATGCAAAAACATGTGGATATGTATGTGCACTGTTATAGTAAATTATCAGGAAATGCTTTTTTGCCTTAATGGGTAAAATAATTGCCAGTAAGAACTGGGCTTGTCATTTTTCATCTTTTAAACTACATTAACTATGCCTGAGTTGTAGTACTTAGGAACCAGAAAACTCACAGACATTAGTGTAAAATAAGCTAGGAAAATGTTTTAAAATTTATAATTGTTTGTCCATCCTGCTAAATGAATCAGGAATCCATTTCTTCTGTGCTTCCAAGCTTCTGAATCCAGCAGACACTCAGTGTGAGTGATTCACTAGGGTCACTCACAATGGAAAGTTTTAATCTCAGTATTCAAATGGATGTGATCAGGGTCTCGAATCATGTAAAGCATAGGAGCTTAACTGTTGGAAGAGCCATGATTACACATCCCAGGGAAGCATTTGGTGCTCTCTAGGAGTGTCTATACCAGCTCATATCCTCAGAGGGAGGGGAGCTGCAAGCTCCCTCTGGCTGCATGTGGTCCCTTTTAATGCAATCCAAATAAGCCAAACCCCAGCTGACTCCAAACTGAAAACTCCTGGTAGGAGGGGAGTGTGTGTTCATTTAGACAAGATGTTGTGTTAATGTGTTTGACTTTTGGCTTGTTCCAATCCTATGCAAAGCCCTCCCATGCCTGTTCAGAACTTGGGTCCTGTGTGGCACAGCCCACACATTTACACCCTGATACATCTCTTCTTTTGGGAAGTGAAATCCTAATGCCAAACAATTGGCAAGAAGAAGCTAAAAGAGCTGCTTTGTTCAGCTTAACAAATTGAAAGCTGAAATAGAATCTTTTTTCCCAATTATAAAGAAATGAAAGCAGTATGCAAAAGGGAAGAAAAGAACTGCATAAGCCAAAAGACAGGACTAGCACAGGAGGAAAATGAGCATGAACTGCTCGATAAAGTAATTTTATCAGGAAATAAGAGGGGAGATTTTAGCCACTAGCTCCCAGTGAGGCTTTGAAATTGTCTTTCAATGGGAGCAGTCAGGGCAAAAATACATAAATTTCTTAGGAAAACCACAGACTTGTATGATGGGATGACTATATGAAATTGCAGCATATTTGAGCTGATAACCCTGGCTGTGCTCTGTGATTCAGCACTTCTGGGTTCCTGTGGATGAGTGCCTCACTGGTATGTGAGCCCTAGGCCCTGAAATATTGCAACAGCTCACAAGCCTTGCAAACAGAAAGAATGGGGGTGTGTGTTTGTGCATATGTATATTTCTTACGCATACATATGTATTTACATATACAGGTATGTTTATATATATCTATATTCATATATAAAAAGAGTACCTTTATCTGAAGGAGAAACTGATGCTGTAGAGATAAATACTTCCAGTTTACAGCAATGATCAAGCTCAAGGAGAGACTTGCCTGTTAGGAGGAATGTTCTTGCTCTTAAAGATAAGTAAAAAAACTATGGAAGAAAATGCATATTGTCTTAGCAAATTTAATTTTGTTGTATATTTATCCATCCCAGCACATCCTCAAGTGATTATCCTTTCTGTTGTAATTCCTTGTGTATTCCTTATTATTACAATTCTGGTGCCCTTAAGCTATAAACCTACTTGTCCCTCAGAAAGGAATTGCCCTTAATGTACGTTTAATAATCTAATTAATTTTTAATTAATGTTGCACTGCCTTGTGAGAAACAGGAATAGTCTTCCTCCTTCTGACTGCCCTTGATTCTGCACTAGAGCTCGGGGGACGAAGGTGAATAAGGCTGTGTGTCTGTTCATTGATTTGTAGGCTCGAGGACTGTCACCAGAGTGTCTCCAGGGGCACCCCGGGGATTCAGAGCTCTCAACAGTGCAATGGCTGAGACCAAGCTGAAACACATGAGGGAGTAAGTAGCATATTTATGTGTTACCAATGTGCAGGCAAAGAATATGGATTTGAAAAACTGCAAAGCACAGCAAATAAAACCCCAAAATCCCATCAACAAAATGAAGTGGATGGTAAGGTGTTTAGAGACTTGCCTACTTGCCTCCAGAGAGGATGAAAGTTGACCCTCACTTCTGATTGTTTTCTTGTAAGCTGCACAATCACTGACATTCTTCCAGGATCCATTTTTTCTTCCCTGCTGTCGGTGTCATTCTGGATTTCACTTTCTTTATTAGTACAGCCCATGCCCATAAATCACCTGCAGATGTGCACATTACCAGCATGTTTGCTCCCTCACCCACACTTCCATTCTTACCTGAAATGAAAAGTAAGTGGGTTTGTTTCCCATGGTGATATGATGTTTTAAACCAACCAAATTTGCTGCTGTTGGCTGGGATTTTCAAATGAGACAGAGGAATGTACATTGGCAGTTCCCTTTGAAACTCTGCCTATTTGTTTTCAGCATTGCTGAAATCCCAGCTTTATTTGTAAAGATTTCAGTGCCTTAATAAAACAAGGATCTGTGCTGCCTTTATAGAATGTACTGGTTAATGTATCTTGAGCCTTTGTCTTGATTCAGTAATTTCTGGCCTTCCAAGATTTATTGCGTCCTAATTTAGGTACTGATCTGATAATCATAGCAATGATTATTTCTGAGCTCAAATATTCTTTGCAATGTTGCAAGATTCAACTGCTCTCAGAATGTAAACTCTATTAAAAAGGGCAATTTTTTTCTCTTGTGTAGGTGGACAGCGCCAGTAATGTGCTGGATGTTATTGGAATATTAATAAGTTCAAACAGTAGATGCTAATAGTTATTTAAGTGAACTGTCTGAAGAAAATGAGTACAATTCCAACAGCATTGATAGCAATCATTGTTTAAAACAAATCAC
Source organism: Sylvia atricapilla (assembly GCF_009819655.1). Taxonomy (NCBI): domain Eukaryota; kingdom Metazoa; phylum Chordata; class Aves; order Passeriformes; family Sylviidae; genus Sylvia; species Sylvia atricapilla. The sequence continues at coordinate 43,201,475 of NC_089140.1, forward strand.
CATGTACTTCAGGAAAATGTCAATCACATTTACTCCTGATAGAAGTTGTTTGGTTTTATAAATGCAGCAGCTCCTAGAGTTCCATTTCATGGCTTAGCCTTTATTGTGCAACCAGTCCCAGGTCTCACAGCCTTCCACTTGTACTGCTTTCCATCCTCTTTTCATGGAAACTACTTATAAAAATAAATTAATGCATTGTGTTGTCCCAGCTACTTAAAAGGTGAGATTTTTAGTTAAAATGCCCACTAAACTTACAGATTTCACCTGGTGTTCTCATGGTTCCTGGATAAAACTTAAAATATTTGAACTTCATGGTCATTGCTTTTAGGGCTGAAGTATGATTAGATCACTTCTTTCAAATTCTGTTTTTCCAGTGCTTTTTCATGGAAAAAGCATGGGATTTTTTCATGGTTTGTTGTGACTCACATTATTGTCCTTTTTCCAAAGCATAACACGACTTTTTCATTTTCTGAATATGTAAAAGTGACAAAGGACTTAATTTCTTCAAAAGTAACGTGTTAAGAAAGAAGTCAATGAGCAGAGTACCCAGCGTGTGTGTAGTCAAGGAGATCCTTGCAAACTCTGACCCATGGCCAATCTGTACACAGGGCACAATGGGGTTTTCAGTGGTAAGAAGGAAGCACATCTGGATATGAATCAGCAGATAAAGCCACAGCTTCTCTGTTCATCCCTCTGCAAACTTCCTATGATGTGTTTGTTGAATGTCATCCACACAACAGTGCCACATAAGCAAGGCTAATATAATTTAGACTTGTGCTATTCAGTTTCACTCAGGTAGATACAGACTTTTGGAGGGGGGGAGGAAGTGGTCTTCCACATGACAGCTTCTAATGAAAGAGACAATGAGGGGGATTTGTCTTACAGAAAATGAGTAGCTGGAGTTCCTAAAAGAAAAGAGAAGAGCAGAGCAGAGGAGATAATGTGGAGGTACAGTGAAATCCGTTTGGGTGTCAAGTCACTCTAGAAAGAGGACTATGAAGGTTTGGGATTTGCACCATTTTCAGATGTTAGGAGCAATAGATTCTGATGAGGGAGACTCCTATGTCATGAACTGCTCATAAAAAAAACTTTGTGCCCATGCATTACTGATGGCATTACTGGAAGAAAGTGTCAGTAGCTCTGATAAAATGGTAGATTCATCTAAACTAATACTGGGTCTAACAGCAAAAGTGCCTTTTTGCCATTTCCAATTGACACATAAATAATGTTGGCTTGCAAACAACTTGTTACAACTGTAACAAGGCAGTCACTTGACAGGATGTTGTGTGCTCATTGCTTGAATTACTGCAGCATAATTATAATTACTAAATGCCTACTTTGACTTGCTGTATATCAGAGCACCAGTTTAGGAGGTTTCTGTTCTATTCTTATGCAGGACTTGACAAGGATACTCATGTGAGAGGGAAACTGTGCTAAAAATCTTTATGGGAATAAAGAAGGAAATCACTGATATTCTTGAATGTGGTAGGTAGGAGTGCTTGGTCTCCTATTTTAAGTGAAAAGAAATGGAGTTTTTTTCACTACAACCCCTAAATATTTCCGACTTTTTCTTTCCAGTTACCATTGCACTCTCTGTTCCAGTTGATCACATCCAGCATCAATGTGAATTGCTGTCCTCTCAGTAAATATCATGATAAAATTATCAACTCCAGTGACAATTTCTAGTTTGTTATATTTGATATCAGAATTCGTTATAAAGTTTATAAGAGCAGAGCTTTAACTTTACCTTTCAAGCAGAGTTCATTGTCTCCACAAGAATTTCCATTTCAGTGGTAAGCATTTTGATATTGGGTTCTGCAGTACTGATAAGAAATCTCCATTTTTTGAACTAGCTCCCTCCAAGGTTATCATTTTGCTCCTTCCCAGCCCTGCCTGCCAGCGAGAAATCAACCAAATATAGAAATTGGAGCTGTGAGACTCTTACTCCTTATATTGGGCTTTGACACTGAGGAATCACGTTAGATGCTGGAAATGGGAGGAGCCATTTCCTGGTATTTTCTGTCCTGGACACCATCTGATTCTCGTGGTGGTTCTCATCCTTGATGGTACGAGGTAACTGGGTGCATGCTGATGCTGAGAAGCATTACTGCCACGTGCTGTCCAGAGCCAAGTCATCTTCATGGACAGATCCATGAAGACAAATGACTGTTCCACTCATGTTCCCCTATAGAGACTTTCCAACTTTGCATCTCAGAAGAGAACCATGCTGTTCTTCAGAAGCAACTCCTCAAGCCAAAGCAATTTTCCTCTGTCAGATTAAATTGTAGTAGCACCTATTAATTTTTTCCCCTAAGGTCCATACAAAAAAACTGAGTACAGATCGTTCTGTGCTCCTTTGTGGAGATATCCATGAATATCTACAATGAGTCATTTTAATAGCCATGAACTTTAATATACACTTTAGAATTCAATAAAATGTATGGCAGTAAAAGGAAAAGGCTTTTATGCCCCAAGTTTTAAGGAAATTAAAATCCTTTAGCCCAGCAGTAAGCACCTCTTAGTCAGTCCCCAAAGTCTTATGCACAGCAGCATACCACGATCAGGCAAAAGACTTCATCATCCCCTGCTGAGTGTAAGTAAAGCAGTCTTTCAGAAGTCATGAAGAAAAGGCATTGGGTGATATTTTTATTCTGCTCCTCTGAATGCTCATAATACTATTGGTTTAGACTCATGAGGAGTATGTAGGTATGCTTCTTGTGCTTGTGATGCTGCCATCAAATCCATAATTTATCTTAAAAATTCAGAAATAAAGGTCATTTTGAGGTCATGCAATAGGCACTGGATGTTCTTTGAGGTAAGTAGTCCTAAAATGCCAGAAGTATAAAAGACTTTGTACGTTTATTTGTGCAATTTAAAAAAAAATTATTTGAGTAAAGATAGTGTTTACTTGATGTAGTATTTCAATTAATGCAGAATGGACCCTTTTAAGCCAACTGAAACTGTTTTTGTTATTGAGGTCATTGAGGGCAGCTTAAGTGAAGACAACAGACACAAATACAGAAAAGTTAATTGTTTTTAAGATTTTGATTTAAAAACTTAACAGTGACCTTCTGATTGCCATTGACTGCCATGTTGAAGGTGTCATGATGCAAACATACTTGAGGAATAAGATGTCTTCTCACAGTCAAGAGACATACTTGGTAAGGAAGTTTATTGACACTGTCTGAGCTACCACATTTTTTGCAGGTGAATAGAGAGTACTCTTAAAGGTATTGATCCTGAAATGTTTTTGAGCATTGAATTTCCTCTTAGACACATCACAGTGTTCTGTCCAACACTCCATTTCCAGGTAATAATTTCTGTCTGGTGATCCCAAGATATCTTATAACATGACTGTAGTTTTCTGCATCTCATGGGCTAAGTCAAAATTTTATTTATATATCCAGCTTCCTTGTCACAGTTTCTCACACCTCATTTTTAAAGGCTAAGTGAGCCTAAGTGAGTTCATAATGGAAGCAAATCAAACATCTTAGTCCATAAGTTTCTCTTTCTTTTACTGAAAATCTATTTTAAGATAATTGCACCATTACCTTCCAGATCCAAATCTGAAAAAAGGATTTTGGGTTTGCTGTTTGCTTTACAAGCAAGTGAGAGTACAGTAAACTTAGCAGGAATGCTGAAAGATTGAACCCCTGCCTGTGTGCGACCAAGCTGGAATATTGGTTCTTGGCTTCTGTGAGGGAGAAGTGAGCTCAGGAGTCATTGCTATCCCAGGACAGCAACTGAAAGAGAGAGTTGTAGCTGATAAATCCTGGGCTTCTCCTGCCCCAGAAGAAATGAAGATGAGTGAGACAGTGTCTGCTGCTCAGAAGCATAGGAGTCCTCTACAGCAGAAGCAGCAGTAACCCCTCAAGGCCAAAGCTGGAGCTGGTGGTCTAATTCCTCAGGCATTTTCCATAGGTCTTCATTCAGCTTCTCCCCACGGTCCATACTCCTCCCGTTTCCATGACAAAAATGGGCTGCTTCCCTTGTTGGCAATTTGTCTTTTGTGCTGCTCCTCTCCATCCTGCATCTGAGGATGGGAAGAGCACGTCACCGGCCAACACCATAATTTCAGCAGTTCTTAGCAGCTTTACTTTGCACTTTGAAATAAATAATGAGAACAAACTTGGTAGTTAGAGTGAATGAGTATTGGGGCACAATTTAATTTTGATTCATTTTCTTGGGATGCTCATCTTTTGCCCATTTTGCATTGTCATTACTTGAACCTCAGGTTGTACCCTTAAAACAATGTGTAATATTTTGTGAATTTACTTAGAAATGTAAAGAAAACAGATTTTTTTTTCAGCTTCTCTGGTGAGCTATATGTCATAGATCCATGAGTCATTCTGTTATTCTGAATTTTTAAGGACTTTTTTTAGGAGACAGTAAGGTTATGATTGCTTTAGCACCACAGAGAGTTTTTATTCACTTTGAACATAGCATTTCAGTGGCAAAACACCTAAAATTTTAAGTATAGATTCATTCATTTCAAAATGTCAAGTGGCCCCAAACACTCAAAAATTCAGAGAATTAGACTTATATTTCTTTTTGTTTTGCACACAAAACATAGCTTGCCTAGTTTCTCGTGCTGTGCATACATAATGCATAGATTGATCTGTTCAGATTTCCAGCACCTTGACTTTGTCAATAGTTTGCAAATGTGAAAACGCTTTCACACAGCATTAATTATATAGTCTGTTTTCAATATAGAACCACTTGAAGAATTGTGACAGTGTTTACTAGAAGTAGCATTGCAACCTTGGAAAGTTTACTTGAGAGAAATATAGGTTGGAAATTTTCCAAGAGGTTTGACACAGGAATGACCAGAGCTCTCTTTTGAAAGATATTAAATGTTTCCTTTTTAGGAGAGAAAGAAAGTACTAGATTTCTATCTATGTCTTTAAATGCCTAAACAGCTCTGTGAAGCTTGCCTGATTTTGATGCAGAACCAGAAGAAACTGAATGCACAAATCTTCCTAGGCCTTTCTGAAAATCATAGATCTACTGTCCATAGTTGGTAATTGCTTTTCTTTCTTTCTCTATAGAATAATGTCATCATGGAATTGTATGGCTCTGCCATAAATAAAGAGGGAGGGGATTCTTTCAAAAATTCCTTGAATTTGCCTCAGTCGTTTTGTGCTAAGAACTTCTTAAAGGGCTACAGACGTGACAAGAGACCTGAAAGAAGTTGTGGACTTACTGCACCAAGCTTCGGGCCCCGTTGGGTGGATAAAGATGTGAACTAAGCCCAAATGGTTGATGTTTGAAAAACTGCTTGCATAAAATCTTATGCAAATGAGTTTGAGAGTCTTTTTTGGTATATGGTTGTGTCTATTTTTATGTATATGTATATACACACACTTAAACATTTGCCGTAATTGGACAGCTCACATTCCACAGTGGTTGGGGCTTTTTTGGCTTTTAAAATGTCTTTTTGATTAGATTGTTTAAGAGTATTTTTACTTTTACTGTAAGCTTGTATGGATGTTCAGCATAGCCAGGAACTAGAATACTGCTTCACCTCCCTCTGTGCCTGTGCAGTGCTCAAGCCCAGCTGGAAATTTTGGGAGTAAATTACTGTGGTGTTTGACATTTCTATTAAGAATTGCTCATCTCCATACCAACTGATTATATTAATCTCTCCATTGAAGCGTCTGACTTGTTGGCTGCCTTTTAATGAGACTGACTTATTGCTAACTCAGAAATACGTTGGTTTACATCCAGTAGTAACACTTAATTAGAATATGGCTAAAAATAGTGCTTGTATTGAGAAAAAAAATACTAATAGTTACTACTCTGGTTGTTTCATTGAAACGCATAAGTACCTTTTCCTTTCTCTGATGGGCAAGCTGTTGGTTTTAAAACTGTAATTTTGGTATGAAATCCTAAGTCAGGAGACGCCCCCTCCCAATATTAAGCCATGTAAGGAAATCAGCATTAACTCTGTATTACCACACAGCTGAACAAAGGAGTATACAGTTATATTCTTAAATTCTTACAAGATCTGCATATAATTATTGACTTTTCAGAGGTAACTGCTGTATCCTCCCATGCCCACATTCAAGGAGTAGCTGTATATTCTGCTGCTCTTCAGACACATCTGTCTAAAATGCATCGATAAACAAAGCAAATAGCATCAGGTATGTGTTAAGTGTGCCATGAATTCTTGCTTGATCTTGATCAGTGATGCTGAAGAAATTAAACTGATGACTTTTCAAAGATTCTTTGAATGCCATGGCACTGTGAAAAATTAGAGTGTTGTTTAAAATAATTATAGAAAGACTAGGAAATCTCAGACTGTGTCTAAAGTTACTGCAGTCCAGGAAAGTGTGTTTCAGGTAATTCTTCATGGCCACAGTGAAAGAGTGTAATTTTCACCCACCCTACCTCATGATGAATAGCTCTATAGAAGCAAATATATTTCCTCTCTTATTTTTAGTATTGGTAGTAAGTTTCTTAAAACAGGAAGACTTGAAAATTGCAGTATTCAGGTTTGATATAAATTACTGTGTTTTGTTGTAATTTGTTTCCTTCTGTGGGAAAAATGAAAAGAAACACATCTTTTCTTATGATAAAGCATCTTCTAAATTCATAGTAGCTAGAATTCAACTAGCAGCTCTAAATTCTAATTAACACTTCTTCCAAGAGCAGATGTCAGCTTCAATTCCTATTTTATAAATTCATTTATCTCTGAATATGAGGTGCATGGAGAATATTATTGTTGATATTTTTTCACCTGTGTGTCTACATATTTTAATAATAAGATTCTTCTTAACTCATGGGAAAACATGTCCTAAACCTGCTTTAGATTTTGCAGGTCTTTTAAGAAGGGCATCAGAGAGTTTTGTTTGCAATCAAATTAAGGTGCTTTAATTCAGGATATATGAAGTAATTAAGGATGAATTAGGAAAATTATCATTGTGTTTTCAAGTGAATAAATTTTCATTGAGCAGTGACGTGAGGATAGTCAAAGTCCACTGCAGTTTGAAGGTGAAGGTGGGGTCTAATATTAGTAATTAGTATTGCTTTTCTTACTAGCTTTTATATAATAATACTTTCCATTATATATATATATATGTATATATTTTTAATAAGCTCTTTGCTTACACTTGGCCATTTTTTCATATTCCCAAGACTGAGCAGCAGTCAGAACTAGAAAAGTGTTGCCCTACCTTTAAAAATGAGTTCCTAAAACCTGAATCATGGAACTTATGCCGTTCTCCTAGCAGATCTCAAGGGGTCTTTAAACAGCAACAGAGAAGTTGTGCTGCAAATGAGGATTTGAACCCTAAGCCATTTCTTTCAAGTGTCAAAGTTTTAATCATTCATAGTCAGTAATGCCAGCAAACCAAATGACAGAAAGATAACTCGAGAGGACAGAGATCTTTTGTGTTCTGACTGAGAGAAACCTGTTTGTTTACTGAACCATAGATGCTGTAGCAGATATCTTAAGATTTTCTGGTACAGTTAGAAAACAATATTTTGTATGAGACTAAGGGGTATGTAATTTCCTGGTTCTTTTGCAAAGTCATCTTGGGAGATAAATGTAAGAATCTTTTTCACTGAGATTCATATCACTACTGGTTAGCTGGAAAGTGGCATGATTGTACTGTTTTAAAGAAAAATATGGGGTTAATGAATTGATGCTTGGAAATAACATTAATTCAGGGACAAATCCTTGTTGGATGTGTTGATGAGAATCCTGAGTAATACTGCTGGACTCCACTGGGTTAGCTCCTTTAGTTAGGAAGAACAGAATTTAGAGGCATCTACTGAAATTATTCCTTCAAAGGTCCTTGCACTTGCTTTTATGCCTCGTGAGCCAAAATCAGCACAGATTTGTTCTCTACTTTACAATGTGCTCTTTGGTGGTGGATGCAGGTGGGCTGGCTGCATTTGAAATGATAAATAAATGCCCAGAGGAATGAGTATTCAGTGTCCAGAAAATTTCTTTATTAAGGTTTGCATCGATGTGGGCACGGGTAACTGGTATTTTGAAATAACTGAATTTTTTGTGTTTTTTGGAGCAGTGTGTTTGTTGCCTGTTATGGCAGAGGTGTGATGTTATTGCTGATGCCTGATCTGGAGGGACTTCCATGGTGTTACTATTCTGGTGTGTTCAGTAATGGCTTCTGCAGAGCCTCTCTTTGCACACACCACATGCAGCTCCCTGAAGGCACCAGTGAGACCAAGATGGCTTGAAATGATAGTTGCCATCGTGCTAAATGACACTGGAAAATGAGAAGCTGAAAAAACTCTTAGCTGCCGATTTGTGTCATAGTTACCCTTCAAGGCAGGTCGTGACAAGTTGTTGAGAGATATTAACCCGGCTGCTAACGCCCATGGAGGAGCACAAACTTCAGCATTAATCTTGTTTTGTGGCTTTTGTCAGTGTGGCATAAAGGCACGTGTATTGTAATTGATCTCCAAGCCAGAAAGGAGAGGTTAATATGTAACTAGTACCAGAACAGTCAAAATGGATACCTGTGGGATAACAGAGAATTCTTTGTTCACCTAGGGAAAGATTTACAACTTCCTCAGCCAGTTGAGAACACAACATTATTATATTGTCAAATTTTAATAATTTTGCACTGATGCCTAGAAAATCAGCTGCGAATCACCAGATAGCCTGATAAATTCAGATCCACTTAATGACTTGGAATGATTTTAGACGCCCTGTGTCTAAAAATTGCAGTTCTCAAGGCTCCTATTTAGCTCTCCTCTAACTCCAGCAGTGCCTATGATTTTGCTGATATTCTTTACTGTGTCTTGCTTACTTAGAAGTGCCTTATCCTTGATGGAACCAAGTCTCTATTTTATGTCCATGCTCCATCATGATCCACAAATCAAATATCAGTATACCTTTGGGTCTTGCTGCAGTTAATTTTCTCAGGCATATGTTGTGTGCTGCATGAGAACTGGCAACAACAGGCATTTTTTTCATGCCATGGCTACCATGGGTGACAGCATCCCCAGATTAGCAATATCTGCTGTGCAGCCAGTGGGTTGATGGTCACAGCATGCCCTTGGCCCTGTGCCTCCTCTGCCTGGAGCATTAGGACTGCTCTCTGCAGCCAGGAGTGAGGGAAGTTGAGCTCAGTGAATCCCTCCATCTAAGACTCTCTGACAAAGAAAGAAAAGAACAAGCTGAGATACAACATTTAATATTACTGAATATCATCTGAAGCCGGACCCTTGATACGTAGAGCCAGATGTAATTTCTTGGATTTTAGCACACTGAAAAACAATTTAGGCCAGTGTGGGATGGAGGTCTGGCCCACAATTTTTCACAGTAATGAAATCCTGGATGTCAGGTATCCCCTTTGCTCGTGTTGTCTTGGCTGAAAAAGAGATGATGACTCACAGTGGGTTTGTAGGTGAGTGAGCTATAGGATAGCATGAAGAAAGTAAATGCCAGTAAATCAGAAAAAATGGATGGCCAAATGTGACAGTAAATGGGAGTTCTGCACTTGTTCTCACAGCACATTTGGTGGTAAGTCTTTAATTATTTTCAAAACATTAGTGCAGGTGTCCCATATTTCATGTGAAAGAGCAATCTGTAATTGTGCCTCTCCAGGATTTTACAAGGATGGACAAATATCCCCTAGCGCAGCATCAGGGCCATAGTGGACAAACCTCACTTTTCTGGAAGAGCCTTCCCCTCTCCCTCCATCAGGATTATAGATTGACTGGGTGACACCTCTTTGACATTTACTCTCTGAGATCCCACACTTCTGCCTCTGTGATGCATGATGTGGTAGTAGAGCCAAATTAATGCAGCTCTCAAGTCCAAACAGAGCCTGATGTCTTCTTTTGTAAAAGCAGGTTATAATTTTTGTAACCTACTCTGTAATTTTCAACCTATGAACATTTTCCCCTTAATTCTATTGTATCAGCTGTTATACAGATCGGCTGATTTGCATGCTCCGCCAAGCTGAACAAAGAAGATTCAAGTCTGCAGGTCACATTTATTAGCAGAAACAATTCTCCCAAGGTATATGTTTACTTAATTTTTCATCTGGAAATAGACAGGACTGCCAAAAAATTAAACACACTTGTCTAAGAAGGAGAGAGGAGTCATTAAAGGTGCTCATGAAGTAGGAATGATTTCAGGATAGCTTTTCATGTATTGATTTTTAACTGTTGGAGAGAAATAGTGCTATTTTTGATAATGTTTTGTGAAGAAATGTGTGTTGTTTGTCAAACAAATTTCTATTTAGCTTTCAGTGGTAATCCAATCCCTAGGCTTCCAGTGTCTGAGAACTAGTTATTTCCAACAGTTTTTATTTTCTCCTAAACAACATTCTTGGTAGAAAATAGAAAGGTAAATTCTAGATTTAGAAGCAGTATTGAGTCAGATCTGGACCTGCAGAGATTCCAGCTTGGCCTTGTGACTTCTGATCCTGAATCTGGGATTTCTCTGCCCCAAGTTCCTGATCTGCCTCTGTGTCAGGAGCCAGCAGAGAGGTGACCTGAAGCTGAAGGGGGATCACACCTGGGCATGATCAAGGTACTAGAAAAGCAAAGAGCAAATGGGATGAGGGAAGTTTGAGAAGCAATAAAGTAGAATTCTTTGCAATGTTTTCCTAAGAATTGAGGAATTTACATAATATGGAACTCTTACTGGCTGACATTTCACTATGATGATGTCTTTCCTCAGCAACAACAGGATGACCACTGATAAAAAGGATCTACACCATTAGGTTGATTATGCTATTGGGTGAGAAGAGTTGACCTTGTCCTGTGTTAGACATGTAGCAAAATCAATACAAAACCAGGAAAAACTACAACTGCAGTTAGTGAAGTTGTTGTTGGGAGGTAGGTTTAACTATTTAAACTGCCACTGGAAGTGTGCCTGCTTCCTCTGGACCTACATTTACTGAAGTTGTAAGCTTTAATGCTGGAACCCGGAGACATCTCTTATCCCCTTCTCTGCCCCTGTATAGTTCATCCTTGGTACAGCCACAAGCCACGGGTGTGCCAGCTCCTGCTGCCTCAGGCACTGGCTGGAGAGCCTACTGCAGGCACTACATGACATGGTTCTCTTCCAATTACCTCCTTTTTGTCTAAAAGACAACCGACTCTCAACTGCTCTAACATGTAAAGGTTTAGTGAAAAAGAAGCCAAATCCTGTGTCAGGAGCATGAAGAGCAGGCAGACAGTCTCTGATAGCCCAAAGGAAAATTACCCTGATATTTTCATCAAAATATGAAGCCATCACTGAGTGAAAAAAATTATGTTACCTGTGATACATGAATTTAAAGATGTTTTTCCTTTAGGAGGAAGAAATGCTGTTCATTGTCTTGCAGTTTTCAAATGGGTCTTTTTTATGAATCAATATTAAGATGCTGTGAGTGTGTGTTTTGTCACAGAGTCACAGATCTCTGTTCTGATAAAAGGAGAGCACTGTAGAAAAGAAAAAAGTGTCAAGTTATCTCGTGCTGAGCTTGTACAATGGTTTTCTTGTATTTGATAGAAGCTAAAATAAAGCAGTGAATAATAAAGTGTGCTCACATAAAATGCCACTGGTGTTCTGCTGACTGGAGTTGCTTCTTTTGGTTTTGATGAAATCCAGAGGCAGTAATACATGTGTGTTTACCAGACTTGTAAATAAAAGAGTCTGTCAGGCTCAGCATGAAGAGAATTTTTGGATTGTAACTATGAAGATGACCATGTTTCCTAAGATGTTGCTATGGCTGCGTTTTTACTCTTGGGCTTTTTGTATAGCAACTAACCATGGAGAAATTTGCCAGGAAAATTTAGTTCCTTTTACTGTCAGATAAACAAGGTGCATCATGATATCATTTTAATCAAACCTACAGCATTTAGAAGAAATCTGCACTAGTTAATTCTTGTGTTCATATAACATGAAATAACTTTTACTGGCCCTCTTCTGTAATATTTATCCTCAGATCTGCCATTGGGAAGCTGGGAGTGGAGGCATTCGAGGCAGTGTACAGCTGCCTCAAGCAAGCCAGACAGCAGAATGCCAGTGAGGAGGAGATCAGGAGCTCTTTGGAGAAACTGGTTTCTAGAGCAAGTGATTGCTTCGAAGTGGATCAGCTGCTGTACTTCGAGGAACAGCTACAGTCTTCAGAGCCACATCTTCAGCCGTAACAGTGTGTCAGCAACAGCTGGAAGTGGCACCGAGGGGGAAGCTGGCAAGTAAGTACAGGGGGTATTTGTAGGACACTGCTGAAGGTAATGTAGTACATTAACATGTAGGTAAGCTCCATTTGAGAGTCCAGACTGCAGTGAGAAGTGGGTAAATATGGCATGAGTTTCAGGGGCAGGAAGAAGAGCAAATGTTTCTGGCAGTTGAGGGGAGGATTCACAGGTACCCATGTCCCCTTTTTCTGCCACTTAAAGCATAAGGAAGGGTGACCTGGGCTGTGGCTGGACACAAGTCCTGCACTCAGAGCATCACTGGCAAAGCTGCCTCTGATGGAATGATGAAGGATTAGACTCCAGCTGCTGTTGATTTCTGTGCTAAACTGGTCCTTGTGATATTTAAGCCCATGATTTTTGTAATTTGGCAGATTTACTCTTAAACATGTATGTATGTGTATGGCCACTCAGCCTAATTGTCTTGTTATTATTGATTGTTCAAAAGGGCTGCTTTTAATCTGAACTTCAAAGGAACTGTGGAAATACATGCATATATGCATATTTATATACATATGTGCGTGCTTACATACACAGAGATAGATGTGTATATTCATAATGGCAGAAGTATGTCTGGTCAGACACTGTACTTGTATAAAGAGCTTTGGATTGAATTCATTCTTCAAAAATGGAACAATAAACTGATTTTTTTTTCTGCCTTGCACATTGTTACTGTTAATGTTCTTTCTTAGTATTTATGCTCCCTTCTTCATATGCATCCCACTCCTGCTGATTTCAATTGTAGGCTCTGATTACATGTCTGATGTTTTTCTTCTACCTCTTCCTTCCTTATTCTGCATTTTGAGCTTCTTCCTCCATTTGTATAAAAGACTAAAGGTTAACAAAGTCACATGATTAGTAAAGGAATCTAAAATGAAATGTAGACCAAATGAATTTTAGCCATTGAGCTATTATCACAATCCTTATGCTTCTTGCTTTTTCACCACAACTCTTAAAGAATTTTGGGACTGTATTAAATAAATTATAAGAAAATCATATTATGAATATCAGAAAACCATTTCTATTTGACCTGAGTTATTTACAGTGAAGTATACCAGTACTGATGGCCAATTAAGCAGTGCTACTGATACATCTTCATGACTTGTGTTAAGAACAAAGCAAAAGGCAAGTAGAGTCATCTAAATCTGTTTTAGCAGCAGCATAAGCTGAGGAAGCAAAAGACATGTCCTGCTACAGATGATGTGACGCTATACTTCCAGCTCAAAGTAGTAAGAGATTCTGATATGTTTCAGCTTTTTCTAGCTTCAGCTTTTATTTAGAATACACAGTGTTACAAGCCAGAGACTAAAGTCCACTATGATGTTCACTGAGGTAGGGAAACGTATTTGTTTGTCAGGTTTCAGTCTCTTTCCAATTATTTCTTCTTGATTTACACTCCCCATCCTTCTCAATGTTGGGTATTTGTGCCTGATTCCATATTTTCTGCACAGAACTTAAGACAATTTTAAAACAGAAGTGCTGAAGTCTGAGATACAGGAGGAGTGCTTGGATGTTGCAGAGACTATGAAGTCCAAAAGTAAACAATGAGTAACTGACACAGGGAGAATAATGTCAGAAGAAGATAATCTTCGCTCCTTCATTTACCTCAGCTGCAGTTCAAGGGGATTTACCACAAAAACTTCAAAAAGGGCCTCTGTAAGCAGTCAATTCCTTTTTTATTAGTGACAAAGTCTTCTTGAAGCGCTTTGCCATGCAGCTTGCAAGAAAAAATACCTGGGTAAGAATGGGTCAGGCTCCTTAAGGCAGTCAAAGACTCGGGAGATCATTAAAGGGAAACCTTTAAAACCTGAAAAACATGGTTTAGTCACTCAGATCGACTTCAGGGAAATGGTTGCTCTCTGATGAGCAGTATTTTCTTTCATTTGTTGCACAGGAAAAAGAACTCACAGTGCCTTTTACATTTACTTAGTTGCTTTCTCCTCTCTGCAGGAAAAGACCTTCAAGTCACATGAGGATCTGGAGGTTACTGGTTTACTGCTTATATGCTTTAAACCATACTTTGTTTTATATTGTGGGGTTTTTCAGTGTTTTTTTCAAGTAGCCAATGTAGTACACATATTAAACACAGCAGGAAATTTTTGCCTTTGAGCTGAAGTAAAAGCACAGAAGTACATCCCATGGGTTTGGCAGAAATTTTTGCATTACTGTTTAGCTTGCAAAATCCCATTGCTGGTGGTCATTAGCAAAAATCTAAAAGGTAGGAAGGAGGATTGTTGATATCATGGATCTACAGTAATAAAAAGCAACAGAACTGCTGGACATAAATGTGAGGAAATAAATGTAAAGACATTAGATTGCTGTGTATAAATCTTCATAAAAAATCCCATTTAACCTACGCATTTGTACCAAAAGCTTTGCAAGCATGAGGCAACCTTGCTGCCTTTTTTATTGACTCTCTTAAAAATGCTACAAGATGAATTGCTTGATGAAGAGATATTGAAAACAAAGGAAGTGGGGTGAGTGGTTTTTAAATGCTTTGAGGCCTTAAATCTGGTATAAAGGTGCTTGAACTATAAAGGGAAAAATAACATCTGAGTTTTCTGATAAGAAGTACAACTGTCAGTTTCTTGTCGACAGCTGGATTGGGAGGCAGACCAATTCTATTTTTCACAGCAAGCAAAAAGAAAATCCTTTCTTAGAGGTGATTGTTCTGCTAAATAGTTTCTAGAAAGCATCAGAATCTCCTCTCTGCAAGATGAAATAGAGGTTTCCAGTGCTTGAAAAATCCTGCCTGCAGGAAAGGACCTTCCTTACTCACAGACCTGGCTTTGTGACTGTTGCCCTGTGATGAGCAGCTCCAAGGTGCTCTCATAGGCAAACCACAAAATTGCACCCAGCACAGCAGGAGCTCACCCCGGCTGCTGCTGGATCTCCAGGTCCACACATAACCAGAGCAGTGGGGCATCAAACAGATACATAGGTGAAAAAAAGGGTAGGAGGCAGCAAAGTGGCCATATGGATAATGCAAAGGCTGACCTTTCATCTTTGATATAAGTCAGCTCAGACTGACCTGTAGGTGCAACCACTGTTATCTGAGGGAATTTAGTGGGAAGAGAAGAAAGGCTCAAACAGGAGATTTGTTTGGAAACAGGATCAATATGCACAGAGGCACATTCATCTTTCATATTTTGTTTGTAATATGTGTGCACAACGCAGCCTAACCTGAAAACTCCTTAGCCTGTCTCCACTGAATACTCTTGTTCTTCAGGAAGGAGAAGTCCAGAAGAAAATTTCTGCATGTGATTATTGGTAGTAGGTAGAAGTCTAATTAAAATATGGTCTCCAGATGCTGCTTTGGCTGATGATTATTCTTGTTCAGGAATATGACTGCCTTGGTAATAACTATCCAGAAGTGCTGGATATGTGCACATAAGAAGAGCTGGTTGACAGCAGAGGCAGATGTATTTATGTGCAGACTGGTCAGGTACAGAGGGTGGGGAAGGGATAGAATAGGATGAAGACGGTTGTAGGTTCCTTCCTCTTACACCTTCTCCTCATATACTTGCCACACCCAGTCCTACTTACTTTTGTTGCTATTTTTATGGTTGGAGGAATAAAAGGACAGAGACTAGCCTTTTCTGAAGGCCATTGAATTATCTAAAATGAGACTAAGAATGAAAACCTAACAGGAAACCTTGATGTCAGCAAGAGAAGACCATGCAAATGCTTCTGGTTCCATAGAACTATGAGTCCAGTTTTCTTTTGTCTGTGTTGGAATATGGCCATCATGGCTGGGAAGTTAGTTTGTATTTACAGATAATTTGCCCTGTTAGCTCTGCAGACATGTTTCAGTCCTCAGTTTTTCATGGATGGTTAACTACAGCCTCCTGACTTTCAGTATCCTCACACTGCAGTTGGTCACTTCTCCGTCAGGTCAGAAAGCAGAAAACAGGTCTTAGGAAAACTTCCAACAGAAAGAGCAGTTGAGAAAAACTGACATTTAGTCAGCTGGTTTAAAAGTATACCTCTTGGGTAAATGTTTTCCATTCCACTTGATGACACCTGGCCAGGGATTTCCAATGTTTTGCAATGTGTCTCACATACACACCCTGTGATTATCATCCTTTATATGAAATGGGCTTGGCTTTGTTGTCATTTTTATTATTGCATGCATAGCTGTAATCAAAGTACAAAAGCAGTGGTGTGCAAGCAATTAAAAAAAATCACTCTGAAGAAAAATGGCAAATGAAAGAGAAGATTACTGCTTTGCAGTAGTTAATTGTCCTATGTACTGATATATTTTAACATTTAGAAACTGCTGTTTGTCTTAGGGAGCCTGAGAATGTTCTATCTATGTACATGGATCTACATAGAGAAGTGAATGACTCTCTCATTAACTGTCTATCCATCAGTCATTTCCCTCTACATTTATGTATTTTTATATACACATTTTTACATCTATACATTTTTATATACATGTGGGCATGAATATATGCTGATGCAAAGCATGTCACCAAACCTTCAAGAAAATGTTTTCTCTCTTGATAAATGAAATATCTGCCAGCTGCTCCAAAAAGTTCTTACGTGCAGGTAAACACAGATGAGTAGAAAAAAAACCTGAATGTTTTGATCTGGTACCACACCAGGCACTGTACAAAAGAGCTCCAAGGCAATCCCAACATCCCAGGCCTCCCAGCTGAATTGTCCAGCAGGAATATGAGTGAAAGACAGTTCAGAGAAGTAACTTGAGCTTGTGTAGCAAAGTGCAGCAGGAAGCCAAGCAAGGTGAGCACTCCTGATCCTCACCTGATGCTGTGCCAGGCAGTCAGCCGTGGCTTGTGGGTACCGGGGTAGGGCAAGGCATAAAGGAAGATGGAGTGTTGTGAGATGGATTTTAATACACAAAACCAGTATTGAATGAAATATGACTCTGTGACTGTCGTGGAAGTGTGTGTTGTGATGGACTGTCGATGAGGTGATTGTGTGCCAGAGCATTATGCCCTAGAGGGTGACCGAGTGCTATGAAGAAGCTGAGAATCTGTGAATTTCTGTCCTCTCTCCATTGCCATCTGCTAATGCCTCAGGGACTGCCTTATTGTACCATGACATGCAGATATTCTCTTGGGCTATGTTATTTCCTCTCAGCATCTCTAATATGAGTTCTATTTCAGATATTTTCATTTGGAAGTCTCTTTCTGGCAGAGGCTGCTCTATTGATCTGCAACTATAAAGGGTCAGCAGTGTGAGAGTGGTCTTAAATAATGCATTGGAGTTTTCTCCCTTTGCTCTCAGTGAGCCCTGGAGAAATTCTCCATAGGACTGCCATGGAATCTTCCTAGTTTAAACTGTCTCAGTTGTCTTGTCTTGGCCTCTTTCCTTCCCAAATCCTCAAGGACAGACAGCAAAGCAAACTCTAGGTGCTCAGAATGTGTAGAACAGATGCTCTTATTTAATGTCCAGAGGCAATCCTTTAAATCAAGAGAGGCTGCTTCTCTTGTTTTGTAAGAGACTTTCGGAGTGTGAGCATTATTTTATCGATGCCTTTAGGCATCTGACAATCAGTGGCATACTTTTGCCATCCTGTCTCTGCCAGTGAGTTGTGGTTTTTTTCCCCACCTCAAAACGAAGCCTGCTTGTTTTGAATGCTCTTTTGGCAGGGGCTTGGCTCCTGAAGCTGACAGTGAATGTTCCTTACTCCCTAGAGGCCTTATTTTGCAGTTACTCATGCATGGCCTTCTACAAACTGTCTTGGCAGCTGGGGACTGTGTTTCTGGGAGGGGGTGGTATTCTAACAAGAGTAAGCAAGGGTGTTGAAATGCTCCTTCTATTGCCTGAGGACAACAGGAATCACTTCCAGGTGGCACAGTGGGACTGGAGGCAGCCAGAGCAGCCCCAGGCCTGAGCATCTCCCTGGTGCTGCTGGAGGAGCCCCCAGGGTTTGCTGCATCCCAGGTGGGCCAGGAGACTTGAGGACCCTCTGGATTCACGTTCATGTCGTCATGCCTGCTGTTCTGAACTAATACTGCAGAGAGGACATTCATGGAGAGCAAACCCTTGTAAAGACAGTGAGTCTCCAGACTACCTAATGACTACTTAATGAGTGTCTAAGCACTGCACCATTATTGGACTTTAATTGCCTTCTTTCTGGCTTTGTGCTAGAAAATGAAAAAGGAGCAAAGACTACATGTAATGAGGGTAGATGACTAAAATATAATACCTAAGAGACACCCAGGCATTTGTGGAAAAGACCAGAAGCATAATGTGATGAGAGAAACCAGCACTGCTGTGTGCCTGCCACCACTTTGGATTTTCACAGCTGTTAAAAATTGAAGCTGTTTTCAACCTGATGTAGCATAAAAATAGATTATTTGGTATCACCGATGTAATTAAACTTATTGACTTTATTAGATCAATAAATATTGATTAATTACCACTGTATGGAAAAATCCAGTCCACATGACCAGGTCAGTGCAGATGGGCTTTTCAGAGGTTGCTCTTTAGCCCTGTGCCCTTTCTGATGCCTGCTCAGATTATTTTTCACTCCATTAAGTGAATGTGCCTTGCTTTGAGCAGTAGACAGCAGAAAGGCCCAACTGAGAGTAGACCAAATGAGCCCTAAATCCATCAGGCATTTAAACATGTGCTTAGTATGAATGCCAGTCTCACTGCTGCACAATTGCCAGGGAAACAGGGAACACTGGGTTGTTGTACAGTGCAAAACACAGCACAGGGACTCTTTGCTTATAAAAGAGGCTGATCTTCAGAGCTGGAAGCCCACCTTTGAAGCTGCATGCTTTCAGAAGTCTGAAAAGACCTCCAGCCACTGAGACAGTGTCTCAGCCTGGTGGTCCAATCAGCTGAAATAAATTAATATAGATTTATAGAATTAAAAGCTAAATTTAATTAAAATGTATATAAATTAATTAGGTTCTTATAAAAAGAGTTAAATGGCAGAAAATGTGGTTTTGGGGAAAAACTTCCATAATTTCACTCTTTTCAGCTCGAAAGGGTGTGCATTTGTGGGGTATTTTAACCTGAACCAAAAGAAAACTCTGGCCTCATGTTAATGTCTCTAATACTGCTCTTTTGTTTCTCTCTTTCTCTTTTCATGCCAGACATTTTGTCACCAGGCACAAATCTGACAGGTATCTCTTGTGCAGCTTCTCTTTGGACCTCTGTTTTGCTGGAGTTTATGGTAACTCTTAGTGAAACATTTTGTACTCAAATGCTTTCATAATGAAAACCTATTCTTTCTTTCTTTCTTTTTCTTTCTTTCTTTTTCTCCCTATCATTCTCTTTCTTTCTTTCTTTCTTTCTTTCTTTCTTTCATTCTTTCTTTCTTCCTTCCTTTCTTCTTTTCTTTCTTCCTTTCTTTCTTTCTTTCTTTCTTTCTTTCCTCTCTTTCTCTCTTTCTTTCTTTCTTTCCTCTCTTTCTCTCTTTCTTTCTCTCTCTTTGTTTCTTTTTCTGTCTTTCTTTCTTCCTTTCTTTCTTCCTTTCTTTCTTCCTTTCTTTCTTTCCTATTCTTTCTTTCTCTCTCTTTCTTTCTTTCTTTCTTTCTTTCTTTCTTTCTTTCTTTCATTCATTCTTTCTTTCTTTCTTTCTTTCTCTCTTTCTCTCTTTCTCTCTTTCTCTCTTTCTCTCTTCCTTTCTTCCTTTCTTCCTTTCTTCCTTTCTCTCTTTCTTTCACTTTCTTTCCTTCTTTTTCTTTCTTTCTTTTTTGTTTTTCTTAATTTCTTTCTTTCTCTCTCTCACTTTCTCTTTCTCTCTCTTTCTTTCTTTTTTACTCTTTCTTCCTCTCTTTCTCTCTTTCTTCCTCTCTTTCTTCCTCTCTGCATTTGACTCTAAGAAGCTTTCTTCTAAGTGCATACTGTGTGTCTACATCCCTGTAACATCTTAGAAAATTATCCCTTCAAATTTCTGACAGATATAAAGCTTAAAATAATTCTGACATTTTGGATCAATTATTACACTTTCTATGTATTTAGTAGCAGCCTTCTCTTAAAAGACACCAGAATGGTATTTCTGTCATATCCCTTTTTTTTTTTTTTTTTTTTTTTTTTTCCTTTTGTAAGGGCTCAACTTTTCCCTTATGCTTTACAGTGCTCCCTACATTTTAAATTAGTTTTGAGTTTTTGAAATAATTACAAACAAGATTCTGCCTAGGAATGAAAGATGAGCATCATGCAATACTTCACGGCAAGACAAAACCACCCTTCTGGCTGAAGAGACTCTGCAGAGCAAAACAACAGAGACAAGTCATAAAAACCAAGTTTTTTCAGCTGCCAAAAGAAGGGACAAGTTTTCAGAATTCTTGCTATGAAATGAAGTATCTGGAAGGCAATAAGAAAAATGGGAAGCATCATTTAGGCATTATTCTTACAAAAAATCTACAGTATTTTTAGTATTATCAGGACATGAATCTAATTCTTTGTTATCAAGTTACTTTTTTATTATTGCATTAATATTCAGAAGAAACATGAGAAAGGTCATCCCATTATGGCCATCTGAGAAAATATACAATCTTTTCATCTATCTAATCTAAGTTTGGCAGAAAAAATTTAAGAGACTAAAAGCCTGGACAGATGACTTTGAAGAAAAACACTTTTCTTCAAGATTTATGTATTTTTCTAGGAAAGTAAAAAGAATTTGAAATGTCTAAAGTGTGAGCTGCATCAGCTGATCTTGTGAAAATGAGCTTCAATCAAACAGGCTTTGATTTCTCAGAGAAAGAAGCACACTTTCAATATACTCATCTGCAATCAAAAAGCCTAGACAGATTTGACTTTTTCAGCAACAGATTCAGGGATTTGCAGAACCTGAGGATGTGTTGATTTGATGACAATTCCCATGAATTATAATGAGTGGCATTCTCACACCTGTGAATATTTCCATTTCCCCACAGTATAGCACCAACCCATTTAAAATTGCCCAGGAGCAGGAAGATATTACTCCTTGGGCCGTCACTAACTGGAAGAGCAAAAAATCTCCTTGCGTGGACCACATCTTAGGTTCAAGATGATGAGACCTGGTCAGGATGAGTAACAACAGGATCTTAGGCCAGAAGCAGAGCCTCAGTCCCACCTCCACCTGTAAGAACCTCAGGTGCTATGGTTGGACCTCACATTGGGCAATGCTACACTGGCAGTGCCTCTAAGGCAGAACATGATCCTGTTTCTGCCAGGATGTCTTATTGCAGTCAGTGAAAGGGGATGATCAAGACAAATATGCCCCCAAGGATGCCGGTGGTGTGGTTTTGTTGGATCACAGAGCAAGAACAGTCAAGCATGCAGTTTTAGATGGTGAGGATGGGGTGGATCACAGCCCTGAGCTGTCAGGCAGTGACAGCTGCCCACCACCCTTGTCCAGGGCCAGCAGTTTTCAGGTTTTTTTCCAAAGGGTAAAACCTCAAAGTTGGTGCTATTGTGTAAAAGGAACCTACATTCCCACTGCTAACATCTGTCCATAATTCCAACAAGGCACCAGAGACTCATACAAACGAAGACAGAGCTAGTACTAATATGTGAAGTATTGTTGCTTAGTGCTAATGGTTTCTGCCTTATTGTAGGCATTTATCCCTTTTCCCTTTGTCACATCCTTCTCTCAGGTATGAGTTACTGTCACCAAAGATGGGAAGCTATTTGCTGGGGCTGCTGCCTAAGCAAGAGTTGCTAATTATAGACTGGGAGCAGGCAGAAGGAGCCAGGTATGTTGTGACTCTTGATTAATGAGCAAGCAGCTAGGCTGAGGGTCCCAATTATGTTCTGTATGTCGGCAGACTTGCTTCTCTCCTGACTGGTTCAGGACCAGAACAGCAATCCTGCAGGGTAGATGTGTGTGCTCCCAGTGGGAACTGGCCTTGCACTGATCAGCCTGCAGGTACAGAGGCCTGAAAGCAGCACACCACATGCACCCAATGTGACCTTTAAACACCCATTTAAACCAGCCATCCTCAACATTCATTGTGAAAACAAGGCAAAAACTCATTTAGTGGTGAGGGGAGTTTTATCCTCAGAAAGAGCTTTCACCCTTGGATTTGTGACTTTGTACTGGCTGTCCAGATAGAGCAGTGACTTCTCAGTCAGTGCTGCTGGCCGTGCCACAGCTCAGTCTGTGTTAGCTGGATGGGAAGGAATGCTTCATTCCATCCACCTGGACCACACAGCACACCCCTGGGCTCAGTAGATGGTTATGTTTCCAAGAATGTTGTGGGTGAAGATGTATTAGGAAACTGTCTCTTGGAATGGAACACATGAAGAGAGAGGCAGAAACTCCAGATGTGCAGAAGATAAAGAGGTGAAGAGACAAAATGCATTGAAGAGAATTGTAGACCTCAAGCCCAGCCTGGTAAATGAGGATACCACCCTTCACCAGGTAGGGACTCCTGAAAAAGAGACACACTTCTGAAAAGAGAAGAGAGTGCTGCTATCCCTGTGGGTGTATGTCAGTGTTTTAAGGTCTCTTTCAAATAAAACAGCAATCAAGTCTTTTGGGTACCAATAATACCATAAACCTGCCAGCCTCTCTAAATTCAGAGGGGGCTGATGTGCCTGACTGACCTCATGTTTCTGATAGCTGTTGGCACTAGGGCCATCTGATTTCAGCCAGAGCAGGGCACAGGAAAACACTGGAGAGAAAGTGATTTTCCTCATCCTACTCAGCAAATCAAATATGAATAAGAGATTTCAGAGTGACAGCCCTTCTTTAATATCTGAGTATTGCTAAATGTGTCTGAGTTTACACTGGGTCTGATGAGTTTAATATCAGCCATCAAACATAATGGAGCAGACTGTCTGAATTCCCTTCCCAGGATAATAAGATATACTAAAGTGGGGATGATTCTTTTCATGTTAATAAGCCAAGTGCCTTTCATTGTATTGGCACCATGAGGAATTTGAACTGGATTCAGAATAAAGCCCTTGATCTGGCAGCAGGCTGACTGTAAGGCTATTTGAATGACTTCTTTGTTTTTAGGTTTACCAGTGTGAGGGTGAAGCTTCAGTGTAAGTTCTTCAGCAAATGCTTGTCGATGAAATATCAGCTCCTTAATTAAGGGAAATTAGGAAAAGGGCACCATGGATAAACAGTGTGCTCTGAGATGTTATTCTCATTAAATAAGCTTTGGTTTACCCAGAGGCTGGATCACCAACAGTGTACCTTTTTGGCAGCAAACTATTTCCAAAGTTATAGAGTTGAAAAAACAACTAATGACAGGTGGTACAATGCCCATAATGAACAAGAAGTGATGTGGCAAGAGGGCAAACCAGCAGGATACATCAGCACAGGCAAGCCCACGTGCATCACTCATCTCCTAGAGAAGCGCTGAACTGCTATTGCATGACAGCAATTAGTGCACAAGTTTGAAGAGGCGGGGGAGTCAGAAAAGGCATGTTGGCAACTGAGAAAGTCAAAGGTGCTGGCTGGACAATCAGACAAATGTGACTGCTCTCATCAGGAGGGAGAGAAGGCAAGAACATGACTGGGTAATGAAGGAATTTGAGATAAAGCACATAACCAAACCTACAGCTGACAAGGTCTCTCCGGACATGTTCAGGTTGATGTGTTAAACCACAGGACCAGAGAAGACATTGATTCTAGGCCTCTGCTGGTCTGAAAATCAAAACCTGGCAAACAGGCTCTAGCCCTCCACTGGTATGAGTATTAACAGTGTCAGCCACAAAGTTCCAGTCACTTGACTTGGTGCAGAGCTCAGTAGGTGAAATAAAAGGATCTGTACAGGGTAACCTGTATATCACAGTAGCAGTCTGTAGTATCCTTTCTGACTTCCCAGGCAGCTCTGCAGGTATGTTTTGTATGCAGCAACACAAGCAAGAAGCAGTTATTTTCATCAGCAGGGTCTTTTCTGTGTCTAAAAGTGCTTGGGTGAATGTTAGTTGATTGAAGAGGTGTACTCCTAAGGAATATCCCACTGAGAGTGTCAACCAAGTGACTGCCCAACTTTTCCAAGCAAAAAGACACAGACTGACTATATTTCTGAATTCTGCTACAGTGTCCTTTAGGTAATCAGCGAAAAATATGTTCAGAGGTGTTGCCAAATTTGATTGCAAAAGTAGAAATCAAAGTCTTGTCTAGTTTCAGTGTATTTACTTCTGAAAAATTGATTGCATTTCAATGACAGAGCACTAAAATATGAAGCACTGAAGTTATTCAGTTAGAAATAACTTGCTGCTGTTCCTGTCTGTTTAGTCTTCCCCCACTCAGCTCTTGTCACTCAGAGAAGGACTTCCACTGAAAGGAGATGCTTGCTTGGCTTTCCAGATTGCTGTTTAATTGGCTCCATTCCCCAGAGACTAAGACTCAGAGGAAGTTTTCGAAGCTGAAATGACAGTAGTGCAAGGAAGTGTTTCCTCCTTCTCCTTCACTTCAGCGTCCCTGCTTGCAGGTCCCCTCCCTTGAGAGGCCCACATGCTGAGGAGCATTCAAGCCTCAAGCCGTGTCAGGAAGGGAGGGCACACAGAGGTGACAACACACGACAGTGTCATTCCACAGAGATGCAGATACTCTGGAGAAGAGCAATTCCCAGCTGGGGCAGTGAGATGTGTGTGAGCTTGAGCAGAACTGAAGAGAGAGGCAGGTGGGTCTCAGCTGGGTGAAAGCAGAAAGACTTCTCAGTAGCTGCCCCCTGACAAGCTGTCAGATAGAGTTCCCTTGCTAACTACAATATCTCTAGTATCTCCACAGTGGGCACGACTCAGACTTTGAAAAGCATTTCAGAGCCACAGATTTAGATATACTGTTCTATTACTTTCTGATTACTTCATTTAATTTTCTGCTTAAATTCATTTATATTGACTAATTAGACTGATCTTATTCAGATTAAGACAGTGTTTCTTCTGATGTCTTAGTTCCAGTAATTCAGACCAGCTGCTATCTACAACTGTCCCAGGCTCCTTACAGAAGCAATAGATGGAGCATCCACTGTGGAGGCCAGAATACAATACATTACACTAGCTTGCCAGAATACACCCGCTGCCCACAGGCAAGCTGAAAACTCTGGGTCCATCCACAATTCATGGCTATTCCTTGAGACAAGGTCTTGACCAGATTCTGGGAGTTAAAGTTGTTGCTAACTCCCAGTGCAGGTTGAGGCTCTCCTAAATCCAGAGATAAAGATGACCAGATCAAAGAGGGATATGTGGGGAGTGAACATTGCCTGGAAATTATACCTTAAGCATTGCAAACATTTGTTGTCTGTATTCTATATGTACATCAGGCTACTGGAGGCAGCCCGGACCAGACTCCTTGCCTGTTATCTGCCCTTTCTTGAACCATGGGCATTTCAGCCCCTTCTCAGCTCCAGCATTCTTGTCCTGGGAAAGGCAATAGGCATTCTTTCCTGGTAGCCCAAGCAAAGAGGTTCTTTGTAGAGTAAATACTACAAACATCCCTCCCCACATGGATACCTGGATTTGAGGTAGCAGATTTATAACTTCCTCTGAGAAAAGCAAAATGACTCAAGAAAGCAAGTGCCCAGCGCACCAAACTATCTACTGTCCCCTCTTGTTTCAGACTGCAGAAATGAGACGGGCTAATTCCTGCTGATTGTCCTTTTGCTTCATTTTCATGAGAAGTATAAACCAGGGTTGGAAAGAAACATGGTTACAGCTTTATTAGGGTAGGATAGAATAAGGTAGGGGAGGGTAGGGAAGGGTAGGGGAGAGGAGAGGAGAGGAGAGGAGGAGGAGAGGAGAGGAGAGGAGAGGAGAGGAGAGGAGAGGAGAGGAGAGGAGAGGAGAGGAGAGGAGAGGAGAGGAGAGGAGAGGAGAGGAGAGGAGAGGAGAGGAGAGGAGAGGAGAGGAGAGGAGAGGAGAGGAGAGGAGAGGAGAGGAGAGGAGAGGAGAGGAGAGGAGAGGAGAGGAGAGGAGAGTCTGAGAGCACAGCAGCACTGGCACTGCTTGACTGCCACACTGGTCACAGACCCAGGGAAGGATCTGTTGAGATATTGACATGAATACACTGTAGATGCAGCAGCTTTTTGCCACAGGTATATTGCAGCAACTCTGCAAATTGCTACACTTCACTGCTGATACTTTCACTTCTCCACAGAGGTGTGGCACTCACACATTGTCTAGATGACCCAGAACTAGCAAAACTCTATTTTAAGACACTTAGTGCTCTTTCAGCAGTCTTTCTTGGGATGGCAGCGTATTCCCTGGTTCTCATGTTCGTATTACAGTAGATCAATGCATTGCTGAGCACACCCAGCAAGCAGGTCTGCTTTCCATAGCTGTGCTGCTGGGCTCTCTTGTTGCTGAGTAACAGGCAACTGGAAAGGGCAGCTGAAAAAGCACCTCCATAAAGCCTGGTAATTCATCTACCCAAGCTTTAACAAGCCTATAGCACCTTCTGCTTGGATTTGGCCAGTTGTGCAGAGGACGTGCTCTGTGTGTTGTCTCCAGGAAACAACAGCACATTTGCAGCTTCTTGCACTGCTCCATAAAAAAACTAACAATCTTTAAGGGTGACAGCTTACAAAAGATTTACTTCCTGATCTCGGTATTCACACTCCTAACTTCAGCTGCTGCTCAGTCCTGGAAACCTCACTTTCCAAGTGTAATGCATCTGCCAGAATTCAACTGGCAACAACAAGGACTGCACTCAACAGAATGAGCCAGAATCAAGGAAAAGAATTACTACTTTGTGAGTTTATTCTCCACTTGCAAAGAAAAAACAGATATCTGAATATTTTTTTAAAGGGGACAACAAATCTCTAGCAAGATAGGTAAACAGTAACTATTGCAACTATTTTCAAAGTAGAGCGAGAGCTTCAACAATTTCTACTGTATTTTCTTTTGGTGAGGCAGCTTCTAGGATTTCCTCTGCTTTCTTGCACTAATCTAGATGAAGAAACTAAGATTCACTCTGTTGAGTCAGGAGACCTGTACTGACCTGTGCAACCTGACTCTGTCAGCTGCTCCTTGCTTTGCCAGCACCCCTCTGTTTGGCCAGACCTCCCTGGCCTGTCCCAAGGCTGTTTGCTGGCCTTGTCAAGCATCCCTCTCTGCTTGAGCAGATGTCAACAGGCACTTCTTCAATGTTTTCTCCCCAGGGAGCTCTGGATAAGGGAGGCTTTGGAGGGAATGGTGATGCCATTTCCATGCTTTTGGAGGTGCCATGGAAAGCTGAAGGGATCTCACCAAACCATGCTGGTGTGTAGTATCTGATCTGTGTGTGGCACCCATGTGGGGACACAGGTACATGGCCAGCACAAACCTCCCTCACTAATCCAGAGGGGGATTTGCATCCCCACTGAAGATAGAAGCAGTCACATAATTAAAGACAAAGTGCTTGGGCAGGATGGCGCCATACTCTTAGGTGGGTGCATTATCTCTGTTGGATTTATTTGATCTATTTGTCACATCTCTTTTCCAAGGAACTGTTTAGCAAAATCCCTGTGCCTGTCAACCCTTTACCTCCAGAGCAGCAGTCAGATGTATGAACTAGCATTGTTGCACTCCATCTATTCCTGAAAACAGAGAATAAGCTGTGAGGCTGCAAAAATCATCAGGAGCCAAAAGCAATTTGTTCGGTTTCTAGGGAGAAATGGCTTGTCCCTTTAGCTGTGTTACCATAATATCAGCTTCCAGCAATGGAACAGCCTTTGCTTGCCTAGGCGAAATTATATTGTTCCTGGTCTCCTCACTCTTCCTTGTGCTGCTTTATCCAAGGTAACCTTAGCTGGGTCCCCCCCTTGCTGTAGTGAGGCTGTTAACTACATTGTTCTGTATGTCTTTCTTGGGCTGCTTCCCCAAGGTGCTCCCAAAGATGAAGGGCATCTCTTTCAGGGATTTGGAGAGACTTTTGCAAGAGTTACCTTTGTTCTTTCTGTGTCATGAGGAACTCACTCGCTGAGGGTATGAATCTGAAGTTATCATTTTTCTCCAGCAGCATTGCTGGTTAAACAATGCCTGCTAGGGAGAAAGGAAGACAAGAAGGAAGGAAGGAAGGAAGGAAGGAAGGAAGGAAGGAAGGAAGGAAGGAAGGCAGGAAGGGAAAAATAAATAAAGGAAAAAAATAAAAGAATAGGTGCCATCCTGAACCACATCAGTTCTGTTATGCAGATAAAGGAGGAGGGATGACTGAAAAACTGTGGTGATGAGGATGTCCTAGTAAGTAACTGGTAGATTTTCTACCTGCTTTCCAGAGGAAGTATCTTTCATTCTCAGGATTACAATAAACTTTCTTCTTGTGCACCATCAGCTATGTCAATGTCAATCACTGGAAATCCATTGCCCACACTGAAACTTTACTTCTTTATGGCAACTGAAGGCCTGACTCCACCACATACTGACTCAACAGACAAATCCGTACAAGGACTTGACAAGGTTTGAGAGTTTGAGCCTCAAAACAAAACCAGAGGTTCACTGCCAGTGCAAATGATTTTTCCCAAATAGCCTAAAGGAAACTGTATTCCTGCATCTCTTAGGCTCCCCGGGGGTCCAAAGTGTATGCAGCACTGCAGGCCCTGGGAACACAGAAGCACAGAGGTGTGACAAGCTGAGGCGACACAGGTGCACACAGCTCAGATCTCAAAGCTGGATTTAGCCTGAGGCCAAAACAACAGCGTTAGTGATGCCAGCAGTTGAGAGCTTAGTCTTTCTCTTGACATCTCATCCCTGCGTGAGGCCAGTGGCACATACATCCCAGCAGTGGGATAGCCAAGCTCTCCCAAGTGACACGAATCAAACCTCCTTCCATGTGCTGAGCGTCACTCATAGCAGACCCTAACTTCTGTGTCCCCGGTACCCAGCAGCACTACAGACCACAGTGAGGCTTATGGCAGAGAGCAAGCAGGTGTCTGAAAGGGCCACCAGGCCATCTCTGTGGCCAGGGATCTATACAGGACAGCATAAAAGAACAAAGAAGAAAATAATAACAAAAATAGAGCAGGAAGAATGAAGCCCAAATTGCACAGGAAATAGCAGCAAAGAAAAAGTGTTGGGAATAGAGCTGTTGAAAATGTCATTGCAAAGGTCAGGGCAGGCTCAGGGAGACAGCGATGACAGGAATACTAAGCACACCAGGAAATGTAAATACGTTCTTTTTCCAGTGTTCACAGAGGGATAATGAGAGCAATGCTGGGGACAGCCTTACATTTTCAGGGGGAATAAAAGAAATAATGAGGGGACTCTGGGTAAAACCAGAGTGAGTGATGAAGGACTTGCTCTTGTTGCAGATTGTTAAAGTCTCAGGGCAAGGATTCAGCTCCTGGGGGATCTCAGCAATGAGATCCCAAGGAGTGGGGGATGCGCTGATGGACAGACCTTGTTACGCTGCCACTGCGGTCTCGTGGCAAGGTCAGGCAAATGACGCAGGGAGTAATGAGTCAGGGTCCTTGAATTCAGCAGCTGGTGAGTCCAGCCAGATGGAAAACACCTGGAGAAGTGTAATTTGATTAAAAATAGTCTGCAAGGGCTAACAAAAGAAAATCATGTTTAACAAATTCCATGGGAAGTTATTGTTCCTGAAGTGGATGACATTAAGAGCTGACTGGCGAATGCTGTGGGTGTAATTTACCTGGCCTTCAGCATAGAATAAATGAATACATTAAATTTGCATTTATATAGCTTCTTTTTTGTCCACACAGAGCACACTGCAGACATCACGTAGTCCATGCAAAAGATACGTCCATGACAAATTGAGACAAAGAAATTATTGGGAAAGCAGGTCCTGGAGAGGCTGTGGGTTGGAGTCATGGATGTCTCCTCTTAAAGGAGTGCATGATCCCCACCTGGGTACCCATAGTCTGTCCATAGAGAGCCACATAATAATTGGAACATAAGCCTGCAGACCACTTGGAAATTTATAGAAGTGAATTCCTGTTGGCAAACTCACACAGCTCCTCCTTCTCTCCAAGGGGAATCCCCAAGCAAAGGGTATCCAGGCTGTCCTTTAACTTCTTTTAGCTTTTATGGTGTACATTGGTCTGAAGTAGCCTCACATCTCCCTGGTCCTGCAGCAGCAGCTGTTGCTGCATTAATCAGCACATCCTGCTGTTGCTGAGGTTGGCTCATAATGAACAAGTCCCTCAGCAAAATGCACCTAAAAGCTTCTTTAAATGTCCTCTGCTACAGCAACAAACAACATGGTACATTTGTGGAAGCACCTAAAAACCTCATTTGGAATTGACCATAGTATTCTCATAGATGATGAGCATTTTTCCTTAGTGAAAAACAGCAGAATTGTTTCCAGATAGCTGAAGTGTGGTTTATATTAACCTTATCAAAATATTTGTATTTCTTTTTTATTTTTAGTAAAGATGATTGTTGCACAGTTCTACAGCTGAAAGTACTCCAGCAGTTAAACCCTGCTGGCAATCATTTCGAGGTTAAGAAAGGCAGGAAGAGGGCTTAGAAAAAGTCAAAATCATGACCAATGTGGAAGAATTAGAGATTACTTCCATGTCAGCCAGGCTGCTCATGGTCTCTGCCCTCTCCTGCTTGATGTAGCCTTCACTGCCCTGAGTAATAAACTCCACAGTAATTGTGTCAGTAAGGATTTCGGTAGCATGTTGCCATCAGGACTGCTCAGGACTCTGCAGTTCCTGGTTGTTGGTTTATCCTGTGGGCTTATAACCCTTTCATTGTCTCCAAGACTAATGCAATCCCATGCAAACACTAGGCTATGTCTCTCCACAGCTGTGAGGTACTGAGAATATCTCTGTGGATGGACTATCTATCAGCAACTTTATTGGTGCTAAGCTGGTTGTAATTTCCTTGTAGCCTTTTCTCTTTTTTCTGTTTTAAAGCAATATAAAGTGCCTTGCCAATATAAATAACAGTAACTTAAAAATCTTCCTCAAAGTTGTCTCTTCTTCAAACATTCCCTGACTTATTCCAAAAGCATTTACTATGTGAAACAATTGTGAGAAATTACACTGGCAGCCAAAGACAAGCTGTCTCCAGAGTCAGATTTTAACAGATTATTTTTATTAGAAAACACTGGGAAGTGTCAGTGAGTGACAACTTGGAGAACTGGTTTATGGCAGTCCTTTCAACAGCTATCTCTCTGCACTTACTCCACATCAATCTTAAATGAGTGTTTCCTTCAAGGCTTATCTCATCTACTCCAATTTTAGAAACTAATAAAGTGCATTTATCCCCTCTTATCCACGTGGAAGTTTGCTAGTTCTGCATTTATGTAACTTTTATGTACATCTCAACCTTGATCTGCTTTTCATAAAAATACACTTATCAGCCTTTGATGAAGGGAATTTCCTCCTCCTTTTTCATTCCTCGATGCTAACATCCCTGAGCTGTACTCAAGCTGTTGCACTCAACTGTTCCATTTTCACAGTTCAGCTTTTAATGGAGGCTGGAAATGGTTGTAGGAGGGTATTTGTGATCCCACTGCCTCCACGTTTTAGCATGTAAGGCATGAGGCACAGTCCCAGGACTGTTTTACAGGAAGGCAATGTGCCTTTCTCCCAGGTTCCCTCAGCCACTCGATGTATGTGCACAGTGAATTTAGGACAAGTTCCTCAGATGGAGAGAGAGTCTACCTAAAATCCCAGCTATATTCATTAACATCAATGTTGTTCAATTGTACCCAGTGTGCATTTTAATGAGACTTGGCCCTTTTATATGTGCCAGGCCTAGGCCAGGCTCTGCTTCCATCTGACACTCCACTGAAGAAAGTCATACATTTATGATGTAAGAAAAATGTGTTTTGGTACGTTGCAAAGATCTACTGTTTCCTTTCTTCTTTGAATTCAGGAATTTGCATTTGCAGCAGAAACATAGATATTCTTGTTTATAATGGGGAACAAGGATTTGTAATTCAGACTTACTCAGCTTCCAGGGAGTATTTCTCAGTCATTTTTTGTTATTGACTGGCCCTGCAACCTCTTCTCTCCAGCCCTGCTCTCAGGAGCACTTGTTGCAATTTTAACTTCTTTGCTCAGTCCCTGTCTTTCAGTCTCTTGAGGATGGGGACAAGGGAGACCCCATGCATGGAGGGGAAAAAAACCAAAGCTATCTGCCATCCTGTGAGGAGCTAGATTCCACCTCTGTCAGCCTAACAGGGAATACTGGCCAAATCCCAAGCCCTCAGGGCACCCTGATTCTCACAGGGCTTCATGGAACTGTACCGTGTGACTCTAGTGGCAGTGCTGTGGCTTTCCACTTTCATTGGGCTGCTCTACTAAGTCTATTTTTTTTTTGCTCCTTGATTTTTCCTCTCAGGTCATCACAGTGACCAGTTCTCTGCTCTCATTTCCAATATCCCACCCTCAGTATGTTATACAAGACAGGCACCCCCAGCAGAGCCATGCACCCCTCGCTGCCACCCAAGCTGTGCATTACAGGGTTTGGATGCTTACACCCCAAAACAGACCTTGCCTCTCCTCCGCCTCATCACTGTCTCCTCTGCTGCCAGCCTTTCTCTCCCCTGGGATCCTGGGTGCACATTCGCACGTTTGTTGCTCTCCTTTTTTCTCCTGATATCAGCAACTATTCCAGGTGTTGCAGATGTGTATGGAGGAGCCCACTCAAGTTAAATGGTTTCAGGAATAAGCCACAACTGAGCTTTCAGGAGGTCAAAAATGAGGCATTTCTCTCAGATATGGTCTTGCTTGGTTTGTGCTCTTTTCACTGTCAAAAGCTACTGCTGCACAGTAGGTCTTCATGGACTTGGTGGGATCTCTAGCATTCATGTTTTTATGCATTGGAATAATGTCTGGAGTGACCTTCTGCTCGTCCTTGTGTCGACCACTTTTGAAAATAATAAATTCCTTTTGACCCACCAAAACAGAGCAGAGCGTGGTCTGCCTGGTGGCATTACAAGATGATTGAATAACCAGTTGTCCTTTCAGCACAGTGATGGGAATAGGGGATGAGCTGAAGAGGTAAATTAGTTCTTTTCATGTTGGAATAGGGAGCATGTAATAAAAAAGAAGACATTCAGAAATAAATAACTGAGATGGCATTTCAAACAAAACTAAGGTATACATATTCACCTATTCCCACACAAAACCCTGTAAAACTTTCTGGGCAGAGTGGGGAGCTGATCTTTGCTTTGATCTCACCACAAAGACACAAATGGGGTGAGAAATGGTAGGAATTTAATCTCATGACAAATACAAGAGTAATATTGAGCTGCTTTATATGTGTAATCCGATTTTATTTGTTTTCCTGCATGACAGTGCTCAGTGCTATGTGCTCAGGCTCTTCCTCATGGGCTGCCTTTTAGAATGACTTTGGCTGGGCAAGTGTTGTCACAGGATAACCACGATGATCTCCTAACTTCTCAAGAAAGATCTTAAACCCCTATCCAGGCAAGTCAAATCATGCTGACAGCATTAGAGTGTCTTTGGTCTTTCCAGGGAGTCAGTAGTGTGTGTGTCCACAGAAATTTGATCACACCTTAGAGAATAGAAAAGTGGTTTTCAACTGATTAATTAGCAAGGGTGAAGGGGATTGGGCAGGTGTCTGATTAACCTCTGCAACAGCAAAGCCTGGAGAAAATTCCCTGCAGCACTTGCAGGCTCATGGGACACTCTGGTTGATGGGGGCCACACATTCCACTGCAGGTACACAGAAATCTGCTGGACACCTGAGTCCAGGCTGCAGCATGGAACTGTCCCAAGCAGACTTGTCCAAGGCTTGGGAATAAAATGTCCCTCACCTTTCTTACAGTGGTCAAGCCTAGTCCCAGCACTTACACGCATTATTCTGTTTTGATGCATTGCACACAGAGACCAAGGGAAGACTACTAAGGGGGTTCTGACCAGTGTTTTTCCTCTTAGAAGTCTAAAGACAGAGACCAAAACCCAAAGCCAAGTGTTTGGGGCAAAATTATTTTATTTCTTTATATATTCCAAATGGCTGAGCATTATAAATACCACATATGTCACTGGTAGTGTAAGTCCTCAGCAAACATGCTGCAACTCCCCAAAGTTAATGGATCAAAATAATACCATTTTGAGAGATCTCAAAATGTACAAGAGCCTACATTTATGTCTGAAAATATCCTCATCTTATCACTTAATTTCTTAAAAAGTGCAGGACCTGATTTTCTTCATTGCATTTCTAATCCTACTGCTCTATCAGCATACTGTTGCAGGACTCTTTGTCCTTGCATTGGGGCAAAAGAACTAAAACTTCCTGGTTTGGAAGCTAGCAGTGATGGGCTGAGACATGGCATCATGCTGCTTTTGGTGTTGAATTATGCTGAAACCTGTCTCACTCACCAACCCCAAATCAACATCCTGATAGTGAGGCAACCAAAGATATGAGTCTGGCAGTCAGTCACTTTATACTATAAAAGTCCACTCCACTCTCATATGGTTTGGCTCTTCCAACATATTCCTTCTTGGAGTGTGTGGAGATGCCTCCCTTGGGTAAGGGATGCCCCCCAAGGACAACCTTCAAGGCTGGGTAAAAGAGATTAAGCCCGTGGTCGTTGGTATGGGTGTGTTACATTGATCTCTGTTTTAAAAATTGTTTCTTGCTTGCTTTAATATAATTACTTCAATATAATGTCTTCGGTATAGTGCACTATCCTATTCTATACTATAGACCACTTAGTAGTTCTAGCTGTGCAGTAAATAATTCTAATTAAGACATTTTTGTCTAATCGTTAGTCACAATAAATGAATCGCTTTATACAAATATATCTGATTTGCCATGCTTAATCTCTCTGGATTAAGTAATTTAAATCACTGACAAAGTCTGGGGCTGAGGTGGGATCCAGCTGCACCCAGACTCCTCTATGAGAAGTTCAGAAAACAAGAGAGGTCCTTTCTGCACCTTGTGACTCAATGGCAGGGCTTCTCAAACTCACACCCATGACACACGTGTATCCTTGGAGAGGTAAAAGATTATATAAAACCTTTCACCTTTGCTGTTTGACGAAGATGTTATCCAGCTTGTCACAGCTATCCTGCTGTGCACAAGGAACCAAAAGGAGAAATTTAGTGGACAAAGAGATGTCTACATTAGCACATATTTCAGTGCAATAGGAGTAGATCTGCAGAGTGACGGAACAAATACCAAGGACCAAAGCTGGCACCATCCGCCAGATTACTTTACTTTGGAAGAGTTCTAGTTTGGTCACATCAATAGATGTTGGAATTCATTAGGGACATCCCCACATCTTCCAGTTTACTTTCATCTGAAAAAGTTCTGATTTGTGCACTCTGTAATCATGCCATGATGGAAAGCAATGCATAGGAAGTGAAGAGGATCAGGATATTTGCTTTCAAATTTCACTGCCAATTTGAACTAGAATTTGAAGCAAAGCAGGACAACTCCCACACTGATTAAAGAAACACATCACATATTTTCAGTCTATACATAGTTCTCATCCAGCAAAAAAAGGTGACAGAAGATAAAACTCACAAGTTGTTCAGCACCTCTTGAAGCATCTCCTCTGTTTTCTAAATGAAGTGGGAAGCCACTTCTTACAAAGATTTTGGGGAATTGTGCACATGTAAAATCACATGCTAAAGTCCTGGAGCTTGTTGTGACATTGCATGAGCAGGGATAAGCTCTGCTGGGGGGTTTTTAGCTTAAAATATGGCTAATTAGTAAATGCTCAGGGAGTCTTATTGTATGATATGAAAAGGGAAAATTAAATTCAGGTTCAGCATCTGTATTACAGTTTTCTCCTTGCTTTATATACCCATTCCTCTTACCATCCATATGATCTTCGAACAGATGAAGCCGTATTCCTATTTAATGGAACTAAAGAAACACATATTGCATTGATGAGAAATCTTCCTATGTCCTTGAAGAAATCCAGAAAACCTCTACCTGTAAGGACATGGAAAACTTAAAACAGAGAAGATAAATTGTGGCTGAAAAGGAGCTGTAGGATGAGGCCTCTCTTTGAGGAAAGACCTAATAAATTAAAGATGACATATGAAAGTTTTCTTTTAAAAAGGAGATAAATTCAGAGGTCTGTCTCACCAGAAGTGTGCATACCAGGGAACACAAGGAGCCTTCCTGCTTACCGGGGCAGAGGTGACTCACCTCTACCTTCTTTCACTGGAACTTCCTGCAAAAAACTAGACTCATGCCTTTGTGGATTTACCTTGTGTCCTCACCCTTCATGTGACAAAACATCCCTGGAGGACTGTCTGTTTGTCCAGTGGGGTTTGTGCTGTGGCAGCATCTCCTGGAAACTCTGTGCCCGATGCCCTGGCAGCCTCTCATGCAATGGGGACAGCACAGCCAGCCTGAGCAGTGGGGGCAGTGCTGATGGGCCAGTGCAGTCTAAGATCCACGGGACTAAAAGCAGTTGAATCTTAAAATGAGATGATAAGGTAAAACTCTGTGGCCTCAGCCACTGGACGATGGGCGTATTTTTGGTGAAAACCTGCCTGAAGAACTTATGATAAAATTTGACTCCCTGCACAGCATGACAGAGAGAAGGAAGGGAGGTCAAGAGCAGGGCTGAGCCTGGCTGTTGGCTGGCTGGGTGTCAGGGTCGGCACCAAGGTTTGTAACTACTTTTGAAGCAATCCTGCAGTAAACAATAGAAAAATTCAGGCCCTGTACATGCTTCATGGATTACAGAATAACGGAGGTCAGAAAGTTTGGTTGGAATCATCTGGTCCTGTTTTAATCCATAGCAGGGGTAACCAAAGTCAGTCAAAGAGCTGATCACTCAGGGCCTTGTCCAGACAGTCACTGCAAAATCTATGCTCCACCACTCCAGCACCTGACCTCTCTCATTCTCTCATGGAGAATTTTTTCTTCCTCTATCCAAAGTACACCTCGCTGCAGCCTGTGCCTTGATTTTCTTTTTTTTTTTTTTCTTGCAATGTCTCACATTCATCTGCTGCTCCTCTACCACAGAGCTGCTCCTCACAGTCAGTCCCAGGCTCAGGACAGTCCCAAGGAGAGGATTTTGTATCTGTTTTTGCTGAACTTCAGGAGGTTACTGCCAGGATGTGGTCTCAAGGGTCCCCAGCCAGCCTTTTTTACAGCAGACCTCAGCTAGTATAAATAATGAAGGCTTGTCACAATCAGCAGCAAAACCATTAGGACCTGTCTTGGAATTTAGAGAAAAGTACTAACACCAAAGCAGTCCTCTAGAGGATGTCAAGAAAGAGAAAAAGGGACGTGAAAAAAAACCATAAACTGTCCTGCTTCCTTCAGTCATTTCTTGGATGATTAGACCAGAAGACTATGGTGAGCACCAACTTCTTACACACCATGGCTGCACACAAGCACGCCCTACCCTTCAGCTGGGCCTGATCCCTGATGCTCAGACCCCTGGGCTGTGACAAACACAGCTGTGCTGTGGAACAGGAGGAAAGCGTCCACGCTCAGGGACCAGCCACTTGAGGGAGCCAAGGTGACATGCACTAAGGACTGGCAGATTACATAAGCATTTTGGGAGTGTTTCAGCTGGAATCACCTCTTCTTCTGTAATATTAAATATGTTGGGTCAGAAAACTGCGAGCTTCTGTCCCAGATTTAAATTAGGTTTTATTTGGTTAAAAATGAAGTCTTGCACAGTTGTGCTCATTCTACCCCTTTTGGTAACTTTTGATGGAGTGTCCAACAAATTTTATAGCTCTTCAGAAAATTTAACATTACCTTTCTACAGGTTGCATGAAAACAGACAAAAAACAGTAATGCAAATAGGTGAAGTAAGGTCTTTTTGTCAGTAAATCAGATAATATAGTTGGAAAAAACACACAACCACTTGGCCGGCAAAATTTCATTCAGGTCCAAGCCTACTGTCACTATTTTAAACATTAGAGACTCTCTAGAGAATAAAGTTACAAGGAAGTTGTAGGAAAACAGTAATATGCCATAAGAAATCAGGATGCAGTGGTCAAAGAAATGCTTTTAAATGTCACACAGCAACTTTTCCAGTATGGTTCACTTTTCCTCTCACCCTCTCCTCACAATTTCCTTTCCCCAAGACCCAGG
This sequence comes from Sylvia atricapilla, assembly GCF_009819655.1. Lineage (NCBI taxonomy): Eukaryota > Metazoa > Chordata > Aves > Passeriformes > Sylviidae > Sylvia > Sylvia atricapilla. The sequence continues at coordinate 43,239,509 of NC_089140.1, forward strand.
GACTATTTTTTCCCATCTCATGAACTCCAACTCCTATCTTCCTCTTAAACCAACATTTCAGGAACATTACAACTTGAAGGAGAAAGCTCAAAGACTTAACTCATCCTAGATTTTAACCCATTTGATTTAACATACTGTGAGTGAAGCCTTCTTCATGGAGCCAGGAGATTTCCCCGTTTCTGGGGCCCACAAGAATTCTTGCCTTTCCTAATAGGACTTTGTACTACCCAACTCAAGAGTTTCAGTCTGTGTGTCTGAATTCCAAGCTCTTTGATGACCTCACACTAGGGTGGTGGGACTTTGTATCCATGGAAATCTTGTTCCTGAAGGACTGTGGTGTCTCCAAGTCACAATATAAACAAAGAACAGAGAAAACTAGAAGGCAAGGGGAGGCAGAGTAACCTAAAAGAGAGGGTTACGATGCTTACCTGGTACCTAAAAGGACCACCACACTCCTCCTTCCCAGATTTTAGTAAGCTGTAGACTTCTGTGGGTGTGTTATGGACAAGACTGGTTCTTGCAGAGACTCTTAAAGGAAAATGGCAAAACGTTGTTAGAGTTTTGTGAACCTTTATTCAAGTATCCTTTAAAATGCTGTTCAAGTTTCAAAAATTATTGCTGAAACTCTATGGAAGTAACAACACAACTCTTTGATTATACCTGTAATTCATCTCCATGTGCACTGGGAAGTAGCATTAGAATTTTGGCAGTAGTGTTACATTATGTTATGAGCTCCCATTTCTGTTTCCTTTCCCCCCAGGCAGATTTATTTCTTGCCCACATCAAAATGCAGAGATTGTTCCATCCATCAGGACTATGACATGCAAAAGAGATGTTATCAAAATGTATCTTGCATCCTGGCACGGAAAACTTGGTGTCAGTAGAGATGTTTAACAAGTGGACAGAAACACAGAATTTCCATGTTAACAGATACTATATCAAATAAATAATAAAAAAAAATGAGTGACAGCACTGACATCATTGCTATACACTGAAATGCATCACCAGCAAGTCAGTGCCACTTGACTGTAAGAATAACCTGAGGAACACCACCTGGGGATATGAATAGGATTAGCACATGGCAGAAGGATGATGATAAACATCATGCCTCTTGCTCAAAACAAGCCTTTCTTCTGAAAAGACAGAAGGTATATATTCAAGAGCATGGCTAAAGCCATGTGCTTTTTAAAAAGACCTAATTTTGCAGTGCATGTATACATGTGTCTCTTTCTCTCTCTCCCTCTCTCTTCATATCCCTATATATGTAAACACTCATTATTTCTTTCCTCACCATCAAGAAAGGTGAAATAGTCTATAGGTAAAATGCCTATACATGAAGCTTCATGACATAAAAATCAGTCTCCTCACAGCAGCTCCAGGTGTATACTGAAGAAGCTGTTGCAAAAGAATAAAAGCATCAGTACCATTCACCTTCTGCTGTCTTGTCCTTGTGTTCAGGAAAAAAATGTGCCTTTATTTAGAAAACAGAATTAACACTGAAGCAATTTTCACATCACTGGTCCTTCAGCCTCCTCAAATATTGTTTGTGGTATCTGCTTTCATGCAAGAGAATGAGGCCACATAAAAGCAATCACAAGGATGAAAATGGTCTCAGCAGGAGGAAATGGGATTATTAAAAAGCAGAGGAATAAGGCTTGTGAATGTTTTGTACTCTTGGGCATCCATATGCCATTTGAGCTATGTAGAGTGTTAATAGATAGATCTAAAAATAAAGAGTACATTATTTATAAACTTACTAAGCTTTCATAATCAAGAGCTGAATGTTTGGCTAATAAAGACATCAGACCACATCCATAGGAAGACATGTGACCATAAGGTGGCTGAAATGGAAATCTATGGGTCTTTGGGAGGTCATTCAGGAATGCAGACACTGAATTACCTTTTTCTAGGGAAAATACATAGAATAAGTTTGATGGCATCTCTTTGACATTCTATACCTGCCCTTGCCCTGTTTCCCCATGGTAAATAGGAGTAATTCCATATTTTTTCAGAACAAGATCTGCCCAAAGGAAAATACGATTCAAGGGAAATATGATACCAGAGAGCAAGTTTAATGCAGAAAACAAACCCCTGAAGGATGTTTGTTGATATCTCATGACCTTCCAGGCCTTTGGCTGAGCAAAACAAACTGCTGCATGCACCAGAGCAGAGTTAATTACAAACTGGAAAGCTTGGACCAGCTTTCTCAGGCCACCTTCTCATGAAGGCTGCATCTTTATTTGCATCCTTGCCTAGCTGTGCTGAAGGAGAGAGATTAGCAGAAGAGGCTGGTTATTGAGTCTGTGACCTGATGTCTCTCAGATCCAAGGAAAGAGGTGCACAGGTTCCTGGAGAGGTCTGGTCTGTCTCCACACTGATCCCTACAGCAGGCCTGGTGCAGAGGGAAGGCAGGGGTCTTGAACATTGTAATGACATTTGTGGAAATCAGACTTTTATGAAGACTGCTCACTTTACCATTTAATCACCTCCATGATAGCTGCTCATGGAAACCATAGCACAGAGGTTATATAAAAAGCATCAAAGTTGAGGACTTTGGAGCTTGTGGTGCTTTTCATGAGCTGATGGGCTGTGAAAGGCACAGAAATGGCTCTTCTTTTGTCCAGTTAAAAGTCAGAGGAATCAGAGTTGTGTTATTGTCTTTGTGGTTATAAAGACCTAATTTTCACTCCTCCAGCCAGGCATCTCCCTTTCCCCATGCTAATCATCCCTTTCCCTCATGGTAAGAGCACCTCAGGATAATCTGAGTGTACACCTGGGAAGGAAGGGAATGAGGGCCAGAAAAAGAGCACAAAAACATACACTGGAATCATGGAGAATTCTTTTTCAAGGGGACAAGCCCTGATGAAGAAGGAAACCTCCAGACTATAAAAAAGCTTGTTTGGTGATGAAATAGGAAGGGAAAACTTTTGCCCCTGGATGTTCCTTGCTGCCAGATAAACTCTCTGCTCATCCTAGAGAAAAGAGGTCTTTCTTTGAAGCACAGGTCTTAGTACAGGCTCCATACTTTTTACTTATTAAATTTGTGGATTTTTTTAAAACCCCAAAGCCCCATTATCTTCAGATGGCAAAAAAGTGGTGTGATCTGAGTTGAAAGACCAACCATAGCCGGTATTTTAAAAGGAAATCCTACAAAAAACCCAAAAACCCAACCAACCAAACAAACAAAAAAGGGAGAAGAGGGGAATGTTTTGAATTCATGGGTTTAAATTTTGTATTTTAAGAGAAATTTTTTTTTCTGTTATACCTGTAAGACCATATTATATCTTTGTTTTGAAATGTCACATCATCCAGTGTAGTAAGTGCATGCAGCTGTTATGCAATTGCATGCAACTGTTATATAATATTTCTATACAATATTTTATTTCTATATTTCAAATGTATATTAAAAAGGCAGTAAGTGGAAGATGTTTTTGAATGTTATTGGTACTTCCTGGGGGCAATAGCTATTCATCTGGTCTTACCAGGCCCCCAAAGGGCAGCTCAAAGCTCAGGAAGTTACATGCTCCAGCTCTTTGCTGTGGAAGACAACGTGGAATGCCCGTGTTGGAACCAAACATCAGTATCTTAAGGGTAAAACCTCCACCCTCCTCTATGTTCCCTGGTGCTCTGGGCAAAGCCTCTTTTGTCTTCAGCCTCTCCAAGTCCCCAACACAGTCTGCTCCCTCCAGCTTCACCTGGAAGGTGGGCCATAAAGTCAGGCCATAAGACAAAGGATTTACCTGTTGCATTTAGTTTAGAAAGCTGACTTTAAATGAAGCCTCATACTTTATAGCTCAGTGTTTATCAATGCCTGTTCTGAGAGGTTGAAGAGAAGCAACACATTTTCTTCCCTCACTTGACGGAATTGGGTGTCACTGATTTCCATCTCCTGAAGGCAGGCAAGAACAAAATGACTGAGGAGCCCCCCCTCAAGGGAGTAAGTGCCAAAATAATTCATCTGAGGAGCTCCCCTTCACATTAGGAATGCCACTTAATGCTAACCATGATGCCAGAGTTAATTGCAGCAGTCAGCTGCGGCATTTCATCTACAAGTCCCGCTCGGTTTAATTAACCTTTGGGGAATTAGCATTTTGTTGACTTACAGTACCTGCTTTGAATTTCTGGCAGTGTTAGAGAAACACTGTGACTTGTTTCACTCAGAGGAGAGTGATGCCCAAAGACAAGGCCTTTAAAGGATGGCCCCAGGGCAGCAGCAGGCTGATTCTGAGTCAGAAGAGTCTGGAAAGAGTCCAGTACATCTTCTGCCACCTGACTCATGCCCCACTGTTCTGGAATTACTCACCCCCACCATGAGGTCAGGTGTGAATTTCTTACTCCTCCCAGAGTCTCCCTGAGCATTTTCATACTTGTTCATCACTTTGTGTTTACAGTAATTTCCAAGCAGCTCCTTCCAGCCGGCAGTGCTGTGCCTCTATTTACCAAATAACATGTTCTGCCTTTGAAAAATCACCGGGTCACCACCTGCAGGTGGCAAGAAATTATGCCCATCCCAAGAGAGTGCAACCCACTGGATGCATCCATATGCACTCTGTCCTAGTGCAGTGAGTTGTTGGTAGCTCCAAGGAAGCGTTGTGTGCCCAGGAATGAGAGTTGAGTTTGGCTAAGTAATGTATATCTTGGGACTTACATCTATCTAAGAGCCACCCTGGTCTGGGAAAAGGTGTTGCTCAGGTTCCTTAAATCAGGTTGGCAGGATCACGTCCATCAAAGAAGGTGTTTCCAGTCTCTCTGAAGGGAGCTGTTCTCCCACCTTCTACCATGCCTGATCTTTCAGACCTACACTTGTTCCGTGGCTTTTCCTCTCACTGTTTACCTCTGAGCAACATCTGAGGAACCACTGCAAGGGGCAGGAGATGAGGTTATTTCAAGTGGCCAAAGGGAATGACAACTGTGAGAGCTGTTGGAAAGTCAGACTGGGACTTGGGCTGGAAAGGAATGATGCAACCCTGGGTACAGGAAGGGAGGTCATATCAGTGCTGACTCACCAACCCTGGGACTGTTTAACAGACTGTGGATGTGGTGCTTAGGGACACAGTTTGGTGGTTGACTTGGTTCTGTTGGGTTAATGGTTGGACTTGATGGTCTCAGAAGTCTTCTCCAAATTAAATGATTCTACAATTCAGTGATGTGGCACTGGTTGGTTGCAGGCTGAGGATACAGAACACAGGAGGACTCTGAATGATGCTGAGTGGTGTCCACACTGGCACGACTGACCACTTCCATATCTTGCTGCCACTTACTATTTGTCCTGTTTTCACCTGATTCAGCCACCACAACCATATCTGAGAGGAGACAGCAGCTGGCCAAAGTGTTAGTCCCAGAAGACGGGGAAGCCCAGCCCAGCCTTGCCAGCTGCTGTGCAGTTCCAGCAAAGGTAGTGGGCCTGGCCTCCAGCCCTGTACCATGAACTGACCTCCTACTGTTCTCCATGTCAAATGGATCCCAAGCCTCTCACCTGGGGATTAAACACTGCCTCTCTGAAAGTCTCCTTCTTCCAGCAAGGGAGGACGTCTCTGAGGTGGGAGAACGCAATGCACTCTCAGCAACTCCCTCTGCAGCAGGCTGACCCTGGCCTCCCACTTCTACTCTGTGCTTGACCTTCTCCGCTGTCTTTGAAGAGTGCTGAGAACAGAGGAAAATCAATGAGGTTTTGTGAATTAACTGTGGATTGTGCTCTGGGCAGAGAACTGAGAAAGCACATTCTAGATATTCTGGATCAATAGGATTCATGCAACACTTGAGCTTCTACTGTTAGCTCTCATACTAATGTGCTTTCATCTTTACCTCTGATTGGGGGAACTTTAAGGTGATCTACTGCAAAAACTGTTTTCTGTGAAAAGAGCAAGAAGGGTATCATCTGTGAGAAATGAGAAGTAGTGGTTTTCCCATAATCACATTTCTTTCCCTACCAGAGATCTATAAACTTCTTACTCAGAGGTCCGATGGTATTACTCTTAAATTTACCAGTTCAAGAGCACAAATAAGAAACACAAGAGACAAAATATAAAAAAGATGGATGTAGGTTATTTGGAAAGCTGAAGCACAGGCATCCAGACATTTTCCTGTTAATTTAGCAGTCACTTCTGAAGACAACATAACATTTACATCCTTTGCAGCAGGAAAAAAGCAAAACAGCCTGTTATCAAAGGAGTTGTCTCTGGCACATTTTTTGATTGAGGTTTGGTGAGGTTTTTTATCCCCTCTACAGCTGTATCAGCCTTGGTGTGAAACAGAATAATTGCTGCTAGTTTGTAAGAAAAGGTGATAATTTGAGGCATATTTTGGGCTGTTTTTCTTGAGGCGGTTTAGTTGAAAAACTGTTCTTTTCAACTGAGGTTTTCAACATTGTCAAACTACTATACCATTCAATATAGGAGTTGCTGCCATGTTGTCTGAGACTGCATTTACCTCACTACCTATCTATTTATACTTGGAAAATTCTTTGGCAGCAAATAATACCATTAATTTCATATCAACTTTGTTATTTTATGAGGAAGTGAATAACGGTTATTTTGGTGCTTTCTATTCTGCATTTACAGGGTGTGAGTGTTCAAAAGGGTCCTTGCTTCATCTACCTGATATATTTCCTACAAACAGAGATGGTCACAGTTTCAGAGATTGAATCTGTATTAGTTACTTTGCCACGGAAAATATTTTATTGTTTGTTTGCTTTTACAAATAAACACAAGGTTTGATTCACCAGTCCACCTACACTCTGTTTTGTCAATGGACTGCAACAGAACAGCACTGGTTTTATAAAGGGACAACAAGGCTTGCTATAGTCTAGTAGTAACATTTTTTTCCACTCCCTCTAGGTAATAAAATTCTTTTATTTGGGGTACTATTAATCCCTTTCTGCCCTCCTCCAGTCCAGGATATTCCCCATACTAGCCTGGGTGGAGGTTTGCATCTTAACGAAACAACAGGTCACCTCTCTTCCAAAATCCAGCTGACATGTCCAGCCCACCCTGCCACATATTTCTTAGTAAGAAGCATTTGGCTGGGCTGTTCAGGCCTTAGTTTTTCACCTAAAATACAAGAAAATCCACAGCTGAGATTATGGTGCCATCTCCATTAATTATGTACCTAATTCTCCTTGCTCTGGAAGTGGATACAACCCTCTGAGCCCCCTGGAGTTCAGTCTTGTTTGATGCTTGTCTGCACTGGCTCCTTTTGCTTGGCTGGCTGCAACTCCCACCCTGCCAAACCTCTCCAGCCCTGTAGCAGGGACCAGGCTTTCAGGAAATCCTTTCTGAACATCAGCCACAAAAAAATTTCCTCAAACCATTAGCATTACACTCGGCTGCAACTGCTTGAGTTAAACCTTTACCTTCCTGAAACATTTTATGTGTGACCTTTTGCATTTCACTTCACATGGTCCTTCAGTTAAACAACAGCAGAGAGTGTATGAAAGTGAAGGCTGCTCTGGTGATGATGGATGAGGCTCCCTCTGCTCTGCACCGCTTGCAGCCCTTGAGTCATTTGCTAATTTCCTCAGCTAAAATTGACAGACAATTACCTGGAATTTCATCACAGCCAAACAGGTTTTTTATTCCAGAGCTCACTGTCTATCTTTTGATAGCAATGACTAGCAGCTACAACACTGTCTCTCAAATCTTTAATATTTTATCGCTACTGCTTTGAGTTCTTTCTCTCTTTCCTCTCCCAGGGTTAAGATAATTCAAATGTAATACTGCACAATATGATGTGTCTTGTGTCTTTGCTGCTCCAAATCTTTCTCTTTATCTGCTTCTTTACAGCACGTTACTCAAGAGCTATTCTGTTAAATTCTTTATATAAATATTAGAACAAAACATGTTATTAATGAGTATTTTTAAAGGTTGGGGTTTTTTTCCTAAACATAACTCAGCAACTCTCCCCATTGGTTCCTTCTTGCAGATGATGATGAGGATGTTTAATTGAAATGTAGAATTTATAGTTTCACGCAATATCTAACAACAATCCCTGAGCTCCCCGCTCCTCCAAACCCTTTGGCCGGACTCTCAGCATCACTCGGTGGAGCATTGCACTGGTTAGCAGACAGCCCAGGTGCCAGAGGGCCTCTTTTCCACTGAGGGGAAAAGGTTTTCTCCTGTAGATAATCTGGACCTATAGTGAATCCCTCCTCAGCATGCCTGGTGCTTGGGGCAGCCCTTTGCTCTGTGGCTGCTGCCTGTGATGGCGCCACTGGCATATCCTGCCTGTGTGAGCCACTGGCTTCCCACGGCTCAGGGACTTCTCTGCTGACCACAAACTGGGACTGGGACCAGCTTTAGAGACTGCTGCCCCAAAGTGAGGAGCCTGTTTAAGCAGCACCATGGCTGTGAGGGAAGGACCCTGTGCTCTCTCAGCAGCTGATGCAGGGGAAGATTTTTAGAGCCCCTCTAGTGCAAACTAATTAATAGCAGAGGATAATTGTCCTGGAACCTGCTGAAACAAAGGCCAGGGATGTTTTATGCACAGTGAGAAAGCCTTCAGTCGTTTCACCCTCCTAAGGACTTTTAGGAGATTTTATAATGGTCATCTGATATTCAGTTTTGATCCTTTTCAAATTGATCAAATGCCCTATATTAAAACATAAGATCTTCCCTTGCATGTAGCCCTGGTTCCATGCCTGAAGTGTTTTAGTTTTCTGAAATTCTTTTCCTGGAGAATTTTCTCTAAACAGGAGAAATGTTTTTGTAACTGTAACTATGTTATTCAATCCTTTTCCTAGGAAGGACTTCTTCTTGATGTCCCTCTGGTCTGACAAATGTGATTGATGAAGTTTGCCTTTGTTTCACCAATCAAATTGGTGTGTGTAAAAAAGTATATAAAAAAAGACACATCCCAAAAATAAAAGAGTAATTTTCAACCTTCTGAATTTCAGAGTCTGTGTCATTGTAGTGTAAAACAGTATCACTTGCAGAGATTTTCCAGCTTCAGAGAAATGATGTCCCACAGCATTTTAAAAGACATCTTCTTTTGGCAGTGTAAAGAAAGTACACTCTTCCCAGAGAAGATGTGGATGTTCCATCCTCAAAAGTGTTCAAGGCTAGGCTGGATGGGGCCTTGAGCAACCTCGTCTAGTGGGACATATTCCTGTCCATGATGGAGGGATTGGAACTAGATGATCTTTAAGGTCTTTTTCGAGCCAAAACATTGTATGATTCTACATCTGGGCAACCAGTGAAAGGCAAAATGTCCTCGGGAGCTGATGATATTTTCCCTTCCTAGGAGAGTCCAAAAACACAAGCTTGCTCTGTGTTATCATTTCATCATGTTTTCTATACGAAGCCATCTCCCTCTCAGCTTTTTAACCTTTTGATATGCTAAATCTCTGTCATTTATACTGCATTGGTGAGCTGTGAATGCAGTTTGGGAAGTGACTGCATAGCCCTGGTAGGTGTTGCACATGGCCAGGTGGGCTTCAGAACCTAAAAAAGCTGTGTGTTAAAACTGACAAATACTTTAGTCTACTCCTTTACACTTTTTTCAGGCTAAAATTTATTCCTGGCCATCTTAAGCACACGTTTCTTTCCTGGTAAAGGTTTCTTTCCTTTCTTCTGGCAGTAAAAGCTAGAGAACAAGCATCTCTACCTTAAAAGTCCCTTCTTCTCATCAACAGCGATGTCTCTATCCCTCTGTTGATCCTTGTGGCCCCATCTGCACCTGCATCCACTGAACTGGATCTTCCACACCACAATCAGAGCTGCAGAAAATACACCAGGCTTTGGAAGACAAATCTTGCTGTAAGGCATAAAATGTAGAAGAGTGGAAAAATTAACCACATCAGTCATAATTCAGGAGTAAAAGTATGACATTAATTAATCTATTTTCAAAACTTACACACACCTCTTGCTCTTGGCTAGATCTTAACAGCTGACAAGAACTCAGACACTAGAAATGCTTCCTGCTCTTATTTACTCAACTAAAAATAGCTGTGAGTGTTAAACCACCCCAGCACTTCAACCTAGCACTTTTGCATTCTGTACGTGTGCATATTTAAATATATATATATAAAATGGTGTATATTTTATATATATTTATATACACGCAGGTAAAATGCATATGAAACATGTATACAACATACAAATGTGTGTACACACATATGCATACACACACACACACGAACACATCAACATATATAAGTGTTTTTTGCTGCTATTTTGCATGAAGCAGAATGTCCAGCCAAGAGCAGCCACATAAAAAGTCTATGTTTTATGTGAAACTTCCTGCAGAACTAATGGCTTATCTGTATGGTGTTTGTTCACTCCAACTTCTGTAACTTTAGAGAAGTTAAGCTGTCATTTAAGCTATCTTACAGTAAGGTGATTAATTCCTCCCTCCCCACCTGCAATTCCAAAGCAGCTCTTGGTAACAGCACGGGTTCGTAATCATAAAGTATTGATGTCACAAGCTTTTATTGCCAGGGTAATCAGAGGAGGAAAGGTTACTGTCTATGTATGTGCACATTCATATGTATGACTTCTGCCTGTTCTTTGTGTCTCTCCCTTTGATTCCCCAACACATCAAAAGCCTTGTGGAGGACCCAGCTGAGCAGCCACCTGCAGCGGGGAGGAGCTCCAAGATAGTTTGCCATCTTACCACAATGGCCCAGGGAAGGCAGGTGGTCTTCCCATCTGAGCTCTCTGAAAAGGACGAACTAAAAGCAATCGTTTAAATTGCAGTGCTCCCCAGGAGTATGTTGAGCCCTTCCTTTAACGTGCCTGGATTTGTTAACACCTGTCCTGGGCTGGTGAGCGGCGCCAGTCCTCTGTCATTTCCTGCATGTGCTCATGTGGGCCTGCCGAGCACAAGGGGTGGCCAAGGGCAGTGGAGAGGGAACTGAACGAGCCTCTCTGGTCCTGTGTGAGCCAAGCCTGGCTGTGGCTTAGAGCTGCCACAGGAGCTGCTCTGGCCTATAGCTCTGGCAGAGCATCTCAGTGGATTTCTGCTCTGCTCTGCCTTCATTTGTCCCATGTTTCTGGCCTTTGAGACACACACTGCTGGAAAACATCCTTGTACCTTCTTAATAATTGTGCTTCTTTATCAAGCCAGAACATGACAGATCCTTGAGGACAATGAATCTCAGACTCATCTCACTTTGTGAATATCCTAGGTCAAATGAAGGTCTGGGGAGTTAAGGATGCCAGGGAGAACAAGGCAAATAGGAGGGCTTTGTTCCACCATGGTTGACATCAGCTGGTGCAAATCACCCTTTCACATATTGTGGGCCAATGCAGCTGGTGACCCCAGTCGGATGATGATTACATCCTCCTCTGACACATTTTTATCCCTGAAGCCTCTCTTCCTCTAACCTGGTCTGTGGGCTGTCCATGCAGTTAGGTCACTTGTACAAGGACCACTGCTGATCCTGGCAGCCTTTAAGCTGGGAGTGTGACCATACTCCAGAGTGAAAACAAACCTTGTCTTGATAAATACATCATCATGAAATTAAAAAAAACCCAACCAAACAAACAAACAAAAAAACCCCCAAAACCACCAACCAAACAAAAAACCAAACCAAACCCAACTGTGTGAATCTGGGAACTGCTCTTCTTGGAACTGGCTTCAAAACAACTGATGATCAAATCCAAGAAGTTTGTGGCTGTAAGTTATGAGAAGGGAAAAATGCCTTTAGTTTCAAGAAGCCCTGTTCTCTATAATGGCCTAATGCAAAGACTCCAGGAATAAGGGGGAAGTGTTTACTGACTCTAATGAGCGAAGGCAGAGGTACTGATGGATGTAAGAGAATATTTTTTTTGTTTAGTCCAATCAATTTGGACAAAGAAGAGTAATTTTTTAAAGGAAGAAAATGCCCACATTATCTGACATGGCTGACTCTAAGTGCTGAGCTGCTGTGATCTGAACCTGTGTCATTATTAGTGACATGAATAAAAAACAAGAGCATGAGGCAGACATAACTCAATGTTTTTTGTATACAACCATAACAACTGATGCATGAAAAAACTAGCCAGAGAGAGTTGAGAAATAGCAGAAATAAACAATTATCTCAAATCCTGTGGAAAAAAAAAAAAAGAGTTGCTACTCTTAATGAAAAATGGTATAATCTCTGTTTTTTGCAGAGGGTAGGGGTGGATGGGGGACCTTGGACACACAACAGCCTCAAATCTACATCCTCCCAATAAAAAGAAAATCTATGAAATGCATGAGAACAAGATGGAAACACTAACTCTACCTTCATCAAAGCTGTTGTGTGGATTGACAAGGTCCTTGAACCACAGCCTTATACAATAGAATTCTCTTGGAGACAACCCATTAGCCCAGTGGGCATTGGCCTGTCTTCATCTAAATGAGCCTCTTCAGCAGAGTGAGTTTCTCTGAACTTCTGTCCTGAACAGATGTGTTCCTGCAACAGGGATCTGGGAAAGACATCTTTATAGCTCTCCTTCAACTGTGTTTTCCCAGCTGTCTCCACATTAGCAGGATCAAATGCCATTTGTAAAAGGGGAAAAAAGAGGGCAGAAGCCTATACAGAAACACCTGAGCTCCTTAAAGTGCTGTGTCTGCACCGACACCAACTCTGTCCTTTCTCAGTGACCCAGCACCATTTAAAGAGTTTTCACTTTCACAAAAGCCTTTTCAAATGTCACAATAAGACTCCAATTCCAGCTCTGACCACCAGGTATTGAATTGAATACTGAATTGCCATTGAAGGATGTGGTAAAATCGATCCCCATACCAAGCAACTCTCAGTTAAATATGGGAAGGGAACATCATTCATTGCAGCATACACCCCACAGCCAACTTGTCCAGATACATCTGCATCTGGAGCCCTCCGCTGACAATGGACAGTTCTTAGGCATTTGCAGTGCACAAGGATGGCATTTGCCTGGTTTGGGATAGATGGCTGAAACCCCACTCTCACCTAAAGGAACCTGGCCAAAACCTTGCAAAGATCCCACAGAGCTTTCCGTCCTTTAAGGCACCTTGAGACATCCACAGAAAAAGGTGCCTCCTGATGGGAGAAGAGGAAAGGATGAAATCCTTGTGAGAACATGAAGCATTCATAATTAAGTAGGGCACTTACTAGCAGTGACTAGAGCAACAGAGAAAATTGAAGATGTCTCTTCAGAAAGTTCTTTGCAGTGCAATTTCCAACTAATCCATGCAGCAAAAATGTTTTTAGGATCAAGCTTTAAATACAGCCATAGTTCACTACCAATCCATTACCTATTGTTGCATCTAAGGTTGCACAATAAATAGAGAAGTCACTATTTTACCATTCCAGGTCAATGAAGAGGCATAAATCATCGGTGTTTTATTATGTGTTGATAAGCCTCTTGCTCATCAATATTTCTATGCCATGCAAAATTAGACCATTTAGTCATATGTCCCTCTCTCATCTAGTGCTAATAAAAGGCCTGGCAGCAGTATAGACACAGCAAAAATACATGTGTGGGAGCAGAGGAGGAGCAGGGACCATCAGCTCCATGATCTCGCCCACACAGTGTCCGGAGTGAAATGGCACCCAGGACACACACCAGCGATGACACAGGGACACATCAGAGCACCAGCTCTGGGTGGCCTCTCAGGATGTCTCCTTAGGCACAGCCAGCCTTTCCTCTCCACTCTACCTTGATCCCAGCTGATAATTCTGCATGGCTGAGCATTGTGAGGTTGTACTCCATGCTTGAGGTTCAGGGACAAGCCTACAAGAGTAGAACATTCCCCAGGCTTTGGCCCCTCTTCCCTGGGGCAAACACAACCATCAAGAAGCTCTGGGGTGTGTGGCTGCCTCCAGTGACCAAGCTGACCTCCCAGTCCAGTCAGACTGCTGGGGAGTGCCGATGGATGGAGGGGTCAGCAGCGCAGAGCCAGGGAGAGGCTTCATTCCCCAGAGGCACACCAGGTGTCTGCCTGACACCTTCACCTAAGGTGTCCATCCCACCTGGCACAAATCCTTTGTGTTCCCTCAGGGCTTCGTTTAGGCCCTGTGTAACACCTGGGGAGCTGCAACTCCCTTCCAAAGCCTCCATCTGGACTTGGCAGGAAGTACATTTTCCTGTAGGGCTGTGTATCATGTACGTTTCTCATCAGGAACTAAAAGTAATTGCTATTTACAGAGAAGCCAAATTGCAGAGGGCTTTTACAAACAACCAAGGATGAAAACACACCCACCCAAAGTGTTTATGGCTGTAGTGGGAGTACACAAACTGTCTGCTGAAGCTGGCTGAGATTTTCTATGGGGCAACCTGTGCCCCCTCACAAGCTCATGACATTTTGCTGTGTTTCAGGGCAATGGTTGCACTGTGGGCACTCAGCCTGCAGGATCTTTCCCACAGCATCCCTCAGGGCTGCCCGAGTCTGCTCCACAAGCCCAAAAACCAGCCTCACACCCCAACTGTGTCTTTGGACTCTGCAGACAATCTGTGGGGATGGGCATCTCAAGGCAGGTTTTTACAGAGTCCCCACTGAGGACTCCCCAGCCCCCACCTGGCAAGGCAGATTTTTACACAGACTTTGAAAGTGGCTTTGGTAATAACAGGCACAGCAACAACTGACACTTCTGCCCTCGCACCTCCACATTGTAAAGCCTAAATTACATTGCGTTCTCTCTCTTCTGCTTCTCTAAGAAGAATCCCAGCAATCAGCAGCACAATGGTGATTTCTGTTTTCTGATGAGCCTGTGGAGGAAGCTCAACTGCAGAATGAATGGAAATTTAGCACCCGGGCAGAAGGGTTTATCTGCTTTTTTTAATATTAACTGTATTTTGATCAATGTGAGTTGATCCGTCCGCCAACAGACAGGGGAGTGCTGAGCTGCACCAACGGAGCCAACAAGCAGCAGCTGCCTTCCTGTTATTTTCATCTCTCCAAAGCCTCCCACACCTCTTATGCAGACATGCATTTGAACTCTGCTTTCATTGTGAGTATAAAAGGGGGGGAAATATGGACTTCAACTGATGCTATAAATAGTTCACAGCCAGTTACGGGTGAAAATCAGAGAGAAGGAATCTCCAACTTCTGTATGTTAAACTGAAGTGGTTTATCAGGAGAGGAAGAAGTAAACACATGGAACGAGGAGGGAAAGTAGAAATGACGGACCAGTGTTCTGACACTACACTGAAGAGCCAGAGGTGAATGTCTGAGAATGGAAGCTCTATCACAGGACACACACTTGGAGATGTTGCTGGAGTTAGGAGAATGCTGGTCAGCTAAGGGTGTATCCCGACAATTCCCAGTGGCCCAGGCTTTGTTATCCTGCCTCACTCTGTGCAGTGCAGCAGGGCTCTTTGTGAAGGCTGTCAGGCCCTATTCACAAGGGGAAGAAACAGCTGCTGTCCCTGGGGGAAGAAGTTGGTGCAGTGTCTTGGAACAAAAATTTTTGGAGTCTGAACACAACTCAAGACCTGGCAGCTCAGAGGTGACAACTTATCAGGGACTGTCACAGGAAATTATAAATTACCAGTAACTTTTCCAGGGACATATCTCATGGCATCTAGCAAACAATCATACACTTTGGGAATTCTAGAGGTGTAAAACCCCTTAGGAGCTGTCCCAACATGTACACATGTCCCTCCTGCCCAGAGCAGGAACTCACAGCAGCACCACTGCTCCCCTTCACTCATGCAATGAAAGCCTGGCTGCAGGAGGACCAATGAAAAACTGGATACAGAACCCAGTAAAACAGGCAGGTCCATCAAGTGTTGCTGAAGATTATTTGCAAAAACAAAGCTGACTTTCAGACTGAGTTCATGCTTGAAAACATGATTATACACATGAAAACATGGCTTGCTCCAGTAAGAAACATAGTGAGTGGTCAGGCTGCAGCTATAGCCAGGAGCAGCCAAATTGGCTTGTTGGGGATGGACAATGCACAGCAAGGATTTTGATTGTACGTTTCATTAAAAACCAAAATAATTCTCATTCTTTTCTGAATACATAGTAGAATAAGTATTTGTGTTGTTTCTGGCCATTTTGTACCCATAAAGATCAACTTTCTGCCTGAAACACAGACAGTCTAGGGTAGTTTTCAGAGTCCCAGAAATGTTGGCTGAGCACCACTGGTGCCAACGTACAGCAGTTCCACATCTCTGACTCTTTATCAGACACTGGTCTAAACCAGACTCTTAATCTATAGCTTCTCAGTAACCTCTTCCAGTGTGGAGAAATTTCTTCCTAATGTCCATCCCGAACCTCTCATGCCACAATTTGTAGACATTATTTCAGCTCAGACAAGAGTTGGAGGAGCAGAATGCAAAGATCTAAGTCCAACACAGAGGGCCAGAACAAGAGTGGAACATTTTCAAGAGTGCCTTAAATATCTTACATCTAAATTTTATGTACCTAAGTAAGTAGCGAAGTTATTTAAACACCTAGTGAGATGTCCATAGTTGGAAAATAGGCAGAACTGAATATAGGAGACTAAATTTAGGTGCTTTCTGCAAATTCACTACAAGCAGAATGTGAATTGCAGTCATGGTCTTACTTTCATCTGTTTCACGTTGTTCAGTAGTTGGTTCGCTTCATCGACTCCAGAATTCATATAGGTTTAACACAAAGGACCTGGAGAACACAGCTCTTCCACGGGAGCCACCAGCTTTTGGGATCGTCCTTCTTTGACCAGTAGTTCAACTCAGCTCCATAGAGAGGGGCTGACCAGCAAAGAGGCACAGCTCCTGTGGCTCCTCTCTTGCAGACTTCTGTAGCATTTCCAGGCAAATATCATCCCAGAAGTACAATAAATTCCAGGCAAAGACCACCCCAGAAGTACAGTGAAGGAAAGGGCCACTTTGCAGTCATTATTGACGCTGCAGCAGCAATTATTGATGAGAGCAAACAGTAATATTAGGCTCAGAATAAGGATTTCCAGAGAAGACCCTCAACAAACAATGAGCAGATCGGTCAAATCAGCTTAAAAGCTTGAAAGGCAGAGGTATCCCAGGGTAAGGGAAGCCCATACAACCTAAACAACAGCTGATGTATGAAAAGTGAATACTTGTAAGTCGAGGGCCACCCTCTGCACGTTGTTTTGCACCTCAATTAGACAGAGATAATAAGAAAGAAAAAAGTGTGGTCAAACTGCAATGAAAAGGAATGGATTGGTTGTTTAGATTTGTTGTGGTAATGATGCTTGCAAATACAGCTTGTCTCCCACTCTCTCATTTTCTTGCCTGGGACACTTATGGGACTGTGGGACTAGGATTGGATACCAGTTGCATTTAACAAGGTACTTCATATGCTGTTTGGATTTCAGTGTTTGTGCAAACATGAGATTAACTAAAGGGAAAAATAGTGAGAAGCTGCTAACAGCTTACTTAAACAAAAAAAGGTTTTGCTTTCTAGGTCTTTCAAAAACTCAAGTGTATCTCTGCATCTAAGTCTATTGTAGCTCCAGTGATGTGGTTCTGTTATGGCCTCAGCAAAAATCCAGCGACTTCATAATTCCCTGCTCTGCTGAATGAATTTGGATCCAGGGCATGAATACAGACAGCACAAGCCCTCCTAAACACAGGCAGTGCAGGATGAGCTGTTCTGTTCACAGGGAGCACCAGTCTCCAGCCTGGCCTGGACCTGCAGCACAGAAATGTCTTGGAACAGCCTAAGCGGCTTGATTGCCACATACGTGTTCGTTTGATAGAGCCAGTGAACAAGATGGTGCCAGCAAACCTTGAGACAACTCATGGGGCAGTGGGGGGCCATCTGTGGGCTGTGAGGATGGGAAACAGCTCTGAGCTCAGGAAAGAGCTGTCAGCACTCCCCATAAAGTCAGTCTTACAGGCAGCAGCATCACTGCTGGGGCAGCAGAGCCGATACCAGCTCCTGCACATCCCACCTGAATCATCACATGCTGAAGCGCTGGGTAAGATATACAACTCATCTTGAAGGTTAAAATGGAGGTGAGGAAAATTTTCCAACAAGAACTTGTTTTCCTACTGTCACTTCAGTGGTGCACACCCCATAATTAGATGACCTGAAATTTTTTGGCACTGAAGAATAGCCTGCTCTGACTTTCTGAATAATAATTTTAAGTCCCTTAGGACTGGCTTGGCTTTGTTGCTTTGCAGTCTGTGCCGCTGCAACTCATTTGAAAAAAACATTACCTTAGCGTACAAAGGAGAGCTGAACTGCATCTGTCCCTGCAAAGTCCATACATGACATCTCATGCTTTTGTTAGTAATATATTGTCAGCAAAACTTCTTCTCTTCTCTTCTCTTCTCTTCTCTTCTCTTCTCTTCTCTTCTCTTCTCTTCTCTTCTCTTCTCTTCTCTTCTCTTCTCTTCTCTTCTCTTCTCTTCTCTTCTCTTCTCTTCTCTTCTCTTCTCTTCTCTTCTCTTCTCTTCTCTTCTCTTTCTCTTCTCTTCTCTTCTCTTCTCTTCTCTTCTCTTCTCTTCTCTTCTCTCTTCTCTTCTCTTCTCTTCTCTTCTCTTCTCTTCTCTTCTCTTCTCTTCTCTTCTCTTCTCTTCTCTTCTCTTCTCTTCTCTTCTCTTCTCTTCTCTTCTCTTCTCTTCTCTTCTCTTCTCTTCTCTTCTCTTCTCTTCTCTTCTCTTCTCTCATTAAGGTCTGGCTGTTTTACAGAATCACAGAATAAGCCAAGTTGGAAGGGACCCACAAGGATCTTTAGTCTATCTTCTGGCTCTGCACAGGGCCATCCCCAAGAGTCACACTATATGCCTGAGAGCATTGTTCAAATGGACCTTGAACTCTGTCAGGCTTGGTGCTGTGACCACCTCCCTGGGGAGCCTGTTCCAGTGCCCAAACACCCTCTGGGTGAGGAACCTTTTTGAAATATTCAACCTAAACCTCCCTTGACACAACTTCAGGCCATTCCCTTGGCTCCTGTCACCAAAGATATCAGTGTCTGCCCCTCCTCTTCCCTTCACAGGAAAGGTCACCCCTCAGTCTCCTCTTCTTCCAGGTTGAACAGACCAAGTGACCTCAGCCACTCCTCACCAGGCTTCCCTTCCAGACCCTTCACCATCCTTGTTGCCCTCCTCTGGACACTCTCTAATAGTTTAATGTCTTCTTTATACTGTGACTCTCAAACCTGCCCCCAGCACTTGAAGTTGAGGCCACCCCAGCTCAGAGGAGAGTGGGACAATCCCCTCCCTTGCCCAGCTGGCCATGCTGTCCCTGATGTACCCAGGACATGCCTGGACCTCCTGGCTGCCAGGGCACTGCTGGCTCATATTCAACTTGCCATCAACCAGAACCCCCAGGTCTCTTTCCACAGTGCTTCTCTCCAGCCTCTCATCCCCCAGTCTGTCTGTACATCCAGGGTTGCCCTGAGCCAGGTGCAGAATTTGGCCCCTGGTAAACTTCACACAGTTGGTGATTGCCCAACTCTAATTTATCAAGATCTCTCTGCAGGGCCTCAAGGAAACTGACACCTCATCCCAAGTTTGTATCATCTCTAAACTTATTATCCCTTCCAGCCTTGCATCCAAGTGATTTATGAGGATGTTGAAAAGCACAGGGCCTAAGATGGAACCCTGTGGAACCCCACCAGTGCCAAGTGCCAGTCTGATGTTATTTAGCTCCAAAGGCTTTCCTGTGCCACAGCAGGGAGGCCCTTCCAGGATGTGAGACATCTGTGTCTGGAGGGCTCACCCCAGGCTGTCCAGGGATCAGTTTTGAGGTTGAAAGCACAACCCTGCTGTCACCTCCTGGTGACAGGAAAGTGTTTGGCTGGAGAGGAGAGCACATTCTCTGGAGCTGGAAGCACATGTGGTCCTGCAGTCCTCCAGTACAAACTGTGTCTAACAGTCACTGCTTTCCCAGTCACCCCCACTTATCCCAGACTCTCAGGTGAAGAGCACCCTTAGAAAAGCCTGCCTTCCACCTTCCTTTGCTCTACTGTTGCTGTGGAGATGGTACATCCACATTCAATCCTTTCATGCAGGTTTGCTTGGTCTGACTATGCAGAAAAACATGCAAAAATGTGTATTTCTATATCCAGTAATTTTTTAAAACAGTGTGTCTTTGCACTGATGCTGTAAGAAATTAGAAATTGTACCTAAAAGGTAAATTTTAGTCTGTGTTTAGTTACTTAATTTGTGAACCTGGAGCTAGATTTTACAAGATCCAGTCTCTAGTCTGAAAAACCCTCCAAGGCTGATCAGTTTAAGTTTGCCTTTCAAATACTTGAACCCTCAAGGTACAAAAATGGTCAGATCCTGTCCTGCTGTTTCCTATCTTAAACACAAAGTAAAACTGGACAAAATGGAGTGGCAAAAAGGCAGCTGAGGACAAGCAGGTTACATTAATGTGAAATAAAATCTATCATCCAGTTCTGCAATGAAGTAGCCAAGCATCTTCTGCTTCTCACAGGAGAAAAAAGCTAGAATTCCATGTGCAGAACAGAGCCTAAGCACCGCTGCTGTCACCAAACCTGCAGTGCCTGACAACAGTTGATCAGGGATTACTGACCTGGCTGGCAGTTAGACACTGAGGTACTGAAGGAAAAAAAAAAAAAAAAAAAAAGGAAAAGGAATGGAAAAATATTAAAACAAGGGAGTGGGGGAAAAAAAAGAAGAGAGAAGAAAGCTGAGCTGTTTTCAAGATATTATCACCTTTTAGAATTTTGTCTGTCAACAGCTTTTTGGAGATGTTAACACAACCTGGGCTGGATAAGAACTGCCAGGAAGGCACAGATGTGATCAGTCACAGAGCCTGTCAAGCACGTGTTAAATTCCAAGTGAACCTCCAATATTGCACTGTAGCTACTTTTGGGTACATACCAGATGCAGGATGAAGCCTTTTCTCTGCTCAGCTCCTTCCACAAAACTTTCTGTTCCTCCACCAACCTAAAGTGTTGCACCTGATTTCTCTGCTTCTTGCCGACTGTTGCACTAAGTTCACCTGCCACGACACACCCAACAAAGTCACTGGTGGTAATTAAGTTTGTTATTGAAAGACTGGCAGCCACTGCCACAGAGAGGCAAACAGAGACAGATAAAAGGAGACAGAAGAGGCTGACAGATTCCTCAGCGTAGATCGCCCTTGAATTTCAAAATGTGAGGTCTGTACATCCTGCTGGCCCCTTACAAAATATTCTTGATACCAAGCATACACAGCAGCAAGCACAGCAAGCAGGGGATTACTTAAGCCAGCTAAGGATGGGGCTTAAATTTAAATCCTGCCCTTAATCAGGGAATGAAAGCCTAGCTGCAGGCAACCGGCAGGCACTTTCCTCAGGAAATAATTCAGTGCCTGGATTCCTCTTCTGAAGATTATGTGCCTGAATTTCTCGTTTCAAGAGGGTCCCTTATCTTTTCAGCTGGGTTAAAGCAGCCTCACCAAGTGTGGAGCAATTTTATCATCCCCATCTCCCTCAAACCTTGTTCTCCTTAGAGTTCATCTATCTAATTTTGTCAGGTTGCTCTCCCAGATGATGCCCAAGTTGAATCCTTTCAATGCAGTCCTTAGCTACAAACACTTCCTAGGTTTGCTACCCACATCCATCCTGGTTTTGCAGCCTGTTCCCTTGTTCCCACCAACCTGCAGCACGAAGCCACGTCTCTCCTGTCAGAACTGTCAGAACTGCTTCTCTGCAAATTCCTCAGTGCCTCCTTCCTCAGTTGCTCATCTCCACACCAAGTCCTCAGTGCCTGCAGTGCTGGGCTGCTCACACTCCTTACACACATCTTCCTCTTCGCTCCCTCATCATTCCCGTCTCTCCATCAGTTTTTAAGTGCTGCCCCTGGTGCAGCACAGCTCTAACAATGTGACAGTCCTCAGCTGTCAGGTGTTTCCTCTCTTCTCCTTCAAAGCCCTTTCAGAGCAGTCCCTGCTTCTCCAGGACCTCACACACGCTTGTCCTGAGTCAAGTTTCATTTAAAGTCCACAGTCTGTGGGATGAATCTTGTGATATACTGACATCTTAGACTTGTGCTCTCTTGAAGCCACTGCTTACTAAATTTAAACACACATAAACAGCATTTGGAAAGGTAGGAGTCTGGTTTGAAAAATACTTTGTAAGTAAAGAACTGGGCACTGGTAATGTATTAGGTATCTTACAAGTGAATTAACAGATGGATACTTTCACATTTTTGAAACAGCAATTACTTTCACCTGATGATTAATAACTATGAAATTGTTTTGTCAAAATCTCTCTGTGTTTGAAAACATGTAATTACTTTTAATCATCCGCAATAAAGTTCATTAAGTGATTAATTGAAGATGACCATTTAAAGCACTGGCTTCAGATGACAGCACCTGGTATTTCCAATACAGTCTGCATTTCAGTCAAGAGCAAGCTTTGTGTTCACATCAAAGCACATATTTTGGACATCAGTAAACGTGGTAGATCTGACTGGGGGGATGCACAATAGGGGAGCAGACCAACACTTTTGTTATGTGTCTACACTGAAGTTCCAGGACTCCGTTTGAGTTTTTTCAAAGAGTGCAGACTGTGTCACCAACTGGAGCAGTTGCACTGAACTGTAAACAGGTGAAGCTTGAAAGGCTGTCACTGAGACTCCTGATCAGAAATAACATACAGCCAGCGCTGGAGGACAGGCACGTACACACACAGTTTGTACACTGTGGCGCTTGGGTTATTCAGCTGCTAACTCAGAGCTGGTAACATTTCATGGGTTTAACAGCCATTGTGCAGGGCACTCAGCAAACTGTGCTCCCAAAAGTACTCCTTGGCTTTTCAGTAGCATGAGAAGACAAAGACTCCCTGAAACTGCCTTCTCGGTGTGTGTACGATGGGAGTGGGTGAGTGCCCTCAGCACAACCCATAAATGCAGGATTCATTCCTCCCCCAGCCACACCATTAAAGGGTGCAATAGCTTCAAATAACAAGGCTTGAAACATTCTGTCTCTGGTGCTTGCTGTGCCTGCAGGATGATAGCCTTTGGGCACACAGCCACGGCTGCATTCGTCCAAGATTGTGTGACAAAGAGCCGAAGGACATTTCATGGCCCCTTGTTCTGAGGGGGTGAAGTAGCAGGTTAGAAACCAACTGGCAATTTCACAGAAAACAATTGATTTTCTCTTTAAGTGCCATACAGGGAAAGCATTCCTCTCTCAACTTGCGATCAAGGGAAATGAAAGATCAGGGAAACGAAATAAAATGTTTCTTTTCTATCAAGCTAGTTCTCATATGCAGCTCTAAAATAAAGGAAATATTCCAATAAAGGTAAATTTCAAGCTAGCCTAAGGAAGAACATAGGTAACTCCAGAGAAAAATCTCCCTTTGGAAAGAGGTGGTGCAATTTGAGAACGAATCAGTGGACAAAAATGCCTTTCTTGCTCGCTGTAGAAAAAGGAACCGTGATTTTGAAATATGTACCATGTAGTAAATCTTTCCTTGCTCACTGCCAAATTTTCATGCATACTTTGCTTGGTGCTGGGCAGGTGTATATTAAGCAGGACTGAGGCACCAAAACTGTAATTTGTGCTGGAAGTTCACTATTGCATGGAGCAACAAAAGATTTCAGGCAAGATACGTTTGGAATTGGCTGAACATCACTTCAAGAGAGGCTATGTGCAGAAAAGACTCTGATTCAGAAATCTTGATCTTTCCTCTTGATCTTTTAGGAAAAAAAAAAAAAAAAAAAAAAGAAGAAACTTTTATAAAATTACTCTTGCCTAGGAACGATGAGTCATTCTTCTTTTCAATAGAGCATCGGGTTGCCAAGGGACCTTCTTCAAGGTTTTGAGTGCCTGAAAAAACCCACATTTTTAAAGGTTTTCTACTACTTAGAAAGGAAGTGAGGAAGGAGATGAAAACAGATAAATGAAATCTTGACTTAGCTGACTGGAAGACTATGTCACTCAGGGGAACGTGAAGCAAATTATACAGCTCAACTTAATTGATATGAAGTTGGTTTAAGTCAATTTTTTGTTAACAACCCCCCTTTGCAAACCTGCCTCTTCCTAAACTCCAAATCTGGGTTTGTGCTTAATTTGACTTCAATAAATACATCTTATGCCAGATTTGACACACAGAAATTTGAGAAGCAGCAGGAAGCACCATAGGACAGAGGGTCCCATCTCCAGCATATACTCGTTACATTACAGCAAATAGTTCAAGCCATTTTTTGTGTTCACACTAAAAACTGCACAAATTTTCTCAGCTGACTTTCTCTTCTGGGTTCTGTTGTAGTGTTCAAAGTTACTGCCATGACAGTGAAGACTACTTTAACTCCCAAATGGAATTATTCCCAAGCAGAGATTTTCAATTCATGGGCAGTGGGTGCCACTTGGATGAAAAAGCAAGTCCACAGCCCAAGTCTTTTGTATTCCAAAAGAAATGATTCTGTATCAACCATACACAAAGGTGGGACCCCACATGGAATACCTCAATGGAATGAGGGTGAACTAGGATATTATTATGGACATTGGCACTGCTGGAAATCTTTCTTGATGCCCACCCCAGTGCCACATTCCCACTTAGCACACACACACTTCTGTGAAACAAGGGGAGAGATGCAAGGAAGACGCACTGACAGAAGGGCAGGGGACTGGAGCAGTGTGATAGTCTTCTACAGTTCACATCCCACGTGTTTTTGAAGCACTTCATGAGGTGGAAGTCAGCATGTTGCATTAATTTGGAGACTACCAGTCCTGAGGTACCCCCTTCCTACCTGACACCACGACTTGGCTGTGCACATTACTCAGGAAGAACTGCCATCTGTCTTTCTGCCACACTTCAGACACAGCAGAGCTGCACCCATTGAAATGAATTCTTTTTCTGGCGTCATAACATTAAGGCTACGTGTAATCAACTTAAATTCCTCCCCCAGAAACTGCATGCTGTCTCCAAAACCAATAAAGACCCAAGTTCAAGGTCAGCATTCCTGCATGTTCTTACAGCTGTTAAGTGCCTTCAGGCACGTTAAATAAATAAATCAATCATACTAAGCTATGCTACATGCTAAGGTGTGCAACAGAGCAGGGCAATTTACTGCAGGTGAGAGATGCTCATTTAATGCAATTAATAAGCACTAGCTGTGCACTGAAGGGCAGAGGAGCTAATTACTGGAAGACACCATATACAAATAATGTTTGCAGTTATGAAACCAAGGCATTCCCATGCAAAATCTCAAGGGAGGGGGAGAATGACATAAATCACAAGAAAGACCCAAGCCCAGCCGTAGCTACAGACACAGCAATCCTAAAATTAATGAACCCCACCACCGTCCTTGTTAAAAACGGGCCAGGAGACTTGCTCCTTTGAAAAGCCTTTATTAGTCAGCTCTTTAAAGGGGGAACTCGAGGGGTCGCCTGCGCCGCCGCTGCTCCTGTCGCCGCCCTCGCTCCTGTCGCCGCTGAGGATCAGGTGTCAGTCGGACCTTTTGCTCTCGCCGCAGCAGAAGTCGGGAGGCTCCGATCTCGCGGGAATTCCCGGCAACCCAACTGGGCTCGTGTGGTCTAGGGGTGTCACTTCTTCCCAGTCCCTTTGTGGTCGTGGCGAGGCGGCAGAAGCAGAATTCAGTCTTTAGGTAGCTGAGGGTCTTCTCGGTGTTGTAGTGCCTCCCTTTTTACCTGGATTTGGTGCTGGGTCGCGGCTTTTGGGTCCGCTTGCCGGCAGCTGTACTTCGGTTTTGGAGCGGTGCACCATGGAAGTCCTTGGATTTTCCTATTAGGCGGGGCCGGCAGCTCGAGGAGCCGGCAGGGAACGGCGACAGCCTAGCCCGACGGAAGGGGGGGGCCCCGGGGTTTTAGAGGGGGTATACAACTTGGAATGAGATTTTTGAGGGTACAAACTTTGGTACAAACAGCTTAACAGACCGGTTTACAACTGGCATAATATTTGAAACAGTACAACTTTTTAACAAATGGCAGACTGTGTAAGAAAATGGGAATCTCTTACATTTTATTCATTTCAGTCCTCACTGTGGTTACTGGGCCCCTCTATTAGCCAGATTTCATGAAGCACTCAAGGAGGGATCAGCAACTTCCTTTGCATAGTATTCACCTTGGCATTCCAGGAGAGGCCGTGTGCTGGAGCTCACAAGCATGGGGCTGGCACCAGGCTGCCAGTGGGAAGCCCCTGATTGGGGTTTGGGTTATGCACATCAGCCCCCTCACAGTTTGTATCCTCATCAGTTTTTCTTTCAATCACAGAGTCTTCAAGGTTGGCAAAGGCCTCTGGGATCATCGAAGTCCTCCAGGACGTCTAGAATTCAGCAAGGAAACAGTAAGGAGGGTGGAATTTTACACATAAGCTCTTGCCACCTCTTCAGTTTACTAGAATAATATTTGTTAAATAATAACAGAGCAAACCACATTTTT
Organism: Sylvia atricapilla; assembly: GCF_009819655.1. Classification (NCBI taxonomy): domain Eukaryota; kingdom Metazoa; phylum Chordata; class Aves; order Passeriformes; family Sylviidae; genus Sylvia; species Sylvia atricapilla. The sequence continues at coordinate 43,265,726 of NC_089140.1, forward strand.
CCACATGAAGTGAAAATAGCAAACAAAAATGTTTATCGGTCTCACATAATGACAGAGCAACGGTATTTGAAAGTATGGTATTTCAAGAGAAATAAACTTTCCTTGTTTATCATCAATGGCTGCAATTATGTTGTCAAGTGATACATGAGTGTTTTGATTTCCTCTTCCTGCTGTCTTCTTACCTTCAACTTATATTGTAAGCTTGACAGTGTTTATTCACGTAGTATTACAGAACCACTGAGAGGGGTTATTATTGAAGAGTATTTATTTTTCAAAGCAGTCACGCCATGAAGCCACAGACATAGCTAAAGCTTAACCCTACATCCTCCTCCAGAGCAGCATGTCCCTAATGTTAACACAAACACAACAGCACAAGGAGAGGGTTAATGAGCTCCTGGGCATGCAAACCCCAGATCAGTGACTTGAGCACAGCAAAAGGGCATGGAATTAACTCCTAGAGTGACTCCAGAAAAAGGCCACAAAGGTGATCAGATGCTGGAGCACCTCTCCTATGAAGAAACTGAGAGAGATTGGGTTCTTCAGCTTGGAGAGAAGGGTTGGGGGAAACCTTGAAACCTTCACAAATTATGGCACTGGTAGCAGAGCTTGCCAGTGATTTACTTCCTTGGGCAGCATAACAGCTCCCAACACTGGGTAGGATGTTGTCCCACAGAATTCAGACTCCTGGTAACATGTTCATTTCCTTCTTTAGTAACTCAGGTAATATGGAATAAGAACTTATTTTTGTTGCTGTTGTTGCTTTCCCTGAGCAAATGTTGCCTGATGGCTCTAAACTGTCTTTACTCAGACACAGCAACAAAACACACAGACACATCTACTTGCAACAGAGCCCTTGGTCTGCCTTTTCACAAAAATTAACACATCCTTTTGCATGCGAAACTGTTAGCTCATCTGAGACACGAGGAGTTGATGTTTGCCTAATTTTGTCTTTTATTTGAAGCTTTAAAGTACATCTCAATTAGCCACAACCTTTGGCCACATTGAAGAATGAATATTCAGCTCCAACACCTTTGATAATGTCTAAAAATAGTTTATTAAACATCATCAGCCTTTTCTAAACGCCAACTTGTAGGTGGGCTTAAAGCATTTGGTGTCATTACACTTATGAACAATTTTGCTCCTTTAAGTAAATTCAGCCTGGCCTTCTCCTGCTCAAAGTCCCCCTCTTTACCCAAAAAAACAGACAACAGAGATGGGGACAGTAAGGAAAATTAAAACAGCATAAGCCTTCCAATGCCTGATGGAAGAATGGGTCTAATGGATGATTATGTTCCAATCTGAGTTGCACTACTCTGAGCTCACATCAGCAGATCTTAGCCATCTCACTCTGCATCTGCCATACAGAAAATACTTTGGGACATCAGTCTGCAGTTGAGCTATGAAAGCTCTTGTCTTTGATGTTCCAGCATTCCTGATAAAGATGGAAAAGGTTTCACCTGCACATCTCAGTACAAATGGAACTTGAATAAGCAGCAACTCAAAAAATCATACAGCTCACATCCAGCATACATTTCAAAATCAAAACTGCAGAGATTACTCTGATGGAATATTGGCTTCAACAGAAACTTTAAACTTGAACAAATGGAAGGCAACTACAGCATTCCCTGAATGGCTGCAGTCATTTCCTGGAGCAACATGATCAGATCATTGGAATTTCACTTTCCATGCCAGAAAGGGGAAAGTTCTCTCACCAAACAGGGATTGAAGTACCTGGTTGATTTTCCCTACACTGAAATATCTGATACGGAGTTCACCTTAATGTACTTCCATAAACATGTAGCTTCCTCTGAGCTCATAGCTGGTGAGAAAGCTGCAAAGATGACCAGACAGCACTGCCAGGGTATTAATGGTAACAGTGTATGCAAATTCTTGAACTACTGCAGAGCTTGAGAGTAAAGTGCTCAGCTGGCACTGACAGTTAGGAAGATACTTCTGTACGTGAGAGGATTTACAGAATCCAGAATATCAAACTTATAAGTAGTAAATCATGCAAGATGAAAAGTAGAAGGGGCATGATCCCAGCTACTATTGAAAGGTGGGCTAGAAGAGAAAAATGAGCACTAACAGAAAGACAAATCCCTCACATTTGACCTCTTTTCTTTGAAATAGCTCTCCTGTAACAGCATAAGAATCCAATACAAAGACCATGGTAGATGCACAGAGACTTCTCCGGAGACCATTCAAGCGACCCTCTGTGAAGTTCAGAACAAGTTGTTAGCAGAGGTGACAAACAGGTGGCCCCTGCAGTCCTGGTGCTGCTTTGTTACTGAATGTTTCCCACCTGAACACTCCCTCACCCTACTCACAGCCACCATCACCCTCCCTGTAGAAAATCTGTTTGGTACCTGCTACATTAAACAACACAAAGGCAAAAGGAGAGAAACAGCTCTGCATAAAAAAAACAGAAGCAAAACAAGCTCATTCTGCAAAACAATGCTCATGCATTTTCTTGTTTTATTTTGGATTACTACTCATGGATTCCCCCCACCTCAGATGCCAAGGCAGATTTGGAACCTTTTTCTGATTGATCAGAGTTGCCCAGTATAAAAGAGAAACAGAATTTGTTCACATTTAAAAAATGAACTGGAGCCATCTCCAAAACAACAGTTTTTCAGGATCGTGTAGGTTTTCACAGCCTGAGGCAGAGGACAAAAGGTCACTGAAGAGACAGTTTGGTGTGCTTTACAACCTGTTCCTCAACTCACTTGTTGCTTTAAGTACAGGTTTGAGACTGACAGTGTGAATCTGATTACCTGACCAAAATGGCAATACCTGAAGTGTTTAAATCAGTTGGCCAGACTGCAATTCATAGGCTTACTTTTATACAGCATTGCAATGTATTACATGAAAATAACAAAACTGTTTTCAAAGATGCAAGGAACATTATGCAAATTTGATAGATGGATCTGTGAACTGGAAAATCTCCTCATCAAAAAGGTCTTCTGGTAGTTCTTCATCTCCATCAGCAAAAAATGTAGGGAATGGAGGGTTTTTATTGCAGTCCTTGTAAGTAGGCAATTTGCTATCTCTGACCTGAAAAACAGGAAGAGAGAGAGTAAGTTAATAAATCTTACAGAAGGTCTTCAGACAGTGATACACCAGAATTTAAAGAACTCAGCTTGCATGCATAAGAAAAACAGAACAGCATTCATGCTGCACTTGTTTGAAAAATTCCAGGTATAATTATCAGTTACTTTAACATCAACCCCAGCTATTGAATTTAACATTCTGTATTCATCCCTAGAGATGTTAAAAATCAGCAAAACTCAAAAAAAAAAAAAAAAAAAAAAGGTGAATTTGTCAGTACAGTGAATCAAAACCCACTCACACGGATTCATTGCTCAACATTTTAAAACGTTATTAAAAATAGAAGTATAGCTTGTTTAAACATTTCTTACTTTCCATAGTATGTTCCTACATGACATTCCAAGTTATGCAGCGTAATCACCTCTTCAACAAACAAGACATGCATTTGTATGGGTGATGCAAACTAATTATGGCAACTAATTTTGCAGGTATGTGCATGTGCTGTACTGAATCCCTCTGGCTGTTGCAGAACTGCTCAGTGACTGCAGAGTTAAACATCTAAAATTTTTCACTCAGGAATCAGTACCTTGGTTTGCCAAACATGAGCCTCTAAGACAGTTCATTTGCAAGAACCATGGTGCCATGGAGAAATTCCTTTACTGACCTCTCTGCATGTGCAAAGATTTAAAATCTAGCCCCTGAAACTCCAATCTCTGAAGAAAATTAGTAGCTAGAATTATCAGCAAAAAGCAGTTTGTCTGCAGTAGCAGATAGAAGGTTGGTATCTCTGAACAAAAAAAAGAGCTACAAATTCTTAAATTTGATTTAAAATTAAATTCTTTTTTTTCTATATTGTTACATATGAGCTTCCTCCTGAGCAGTAATAATCCCTTTCAGGCACTATACTCAAGTAGATTAAAAAAAAATAGTGCAAATAGATTAGACAAAATTTTAGTAGAGAGAAGATAAGCTCTTCCTCTTAGTTTTTGGTGGGATTTTAAAGAACAGGACACTTGTTCTTACTTGGTTGGACAAAGACCTCACATAGGACAATTCTGATTTATGCCAGAAATTTAATTTAAAAATAATTATGCCCACTAATGCTCTGTTCTGACAACACTGTATTTACCAAATTCATATCTACTATTACTTGAACCTTTCCCAAAGTCCATGAGGATTCCTGCAGATGGCACGTACAATAAATTTGACATTCCAATATTTTTTTAAGGGCAGGCTTGATATACAAAAGAAAACCTTTTGCTAAAAATGAGGGGATGAGTGTTGCACTGGTTAGGATGGCTAAGTAGCTTTTCAAGTAGATCATTCCTCTTCTACAGAAGTGTTCTCTGTGGCCTTGTGAACTGCCAGACCTGTAATTTCCAATTCACACTGCATATCTGGATGGAATGAACTAGCTGAGGTCCAAGTCCAAACACCTCTGCTGCAACAGTTCCAGCACCAGTGAGCTCAGAAGACACAGCCAGAGAGCTCCAGCAATGCCACCTGAAGGAAGGCATTTTCAGACATGTCATCCTTCCTTTTCAATGTGCTGTGGCTGTTTCTTTTACTATATGAAACCACATTTTAATCACTTCACTGGTTATCTATTATTTCCCTTGCTAATTTCTCCTTTACTCTCTAATCCTATTACACACCAAAAGATTTCTCTGTCAACAGCAAAACCCCCCAGGATCCCTACATGAGTATTAGAAAGATTAGAATAAATGATTTTAATTATGATAACTTACTCATTTAATGTATACCTTATTTAAATGTTTTTCATGCCTAGCTTTTGTTATTTTTTATTATTTTCAGCATTAAATAGTATGTGCTGTCACATATAAGTTGTGTCATTGCAGGCAGCTCTGGACACCCAGAAAATTAAAGGAATTGACATGTTTGTTTTCCTATTTTTTTTCCATTTCTTCTTAAAACAAATTCTTATGACAAGATTTAGCAGCAAGACATCTGCTCTTAACTGAAGGCAAATCCAACAGTCTAATCTTAGTCCTACATTAGTTTACCTACATGAATTTAAGATTTCTGTCCAGACTTAACATTGTATGAATTACATATTAACGCCAAGGAGCATTTTGGACATAGTATCTCCAGTGTGATATGGAGAATTCTTACAACAGTTTTAACAACAGGCCATTGTGCTCTCAGAGGAGTACAACTCTGTTTCATTTTGCCCTTTCCAAACTCCTCAGAAGCTTGACAGATCCCAGAAGCACAAGCCACATCTGATGCTAAAATAGTTTTCTTCTGATACGCTCTTTTTTTTTTTTTTATTGTTATAATTGATGCAATATTTCTTGTGACTGGTGAAACTACTGCTCTTTTCCATCTTCTACATTCATAGCTTTCAAATGCAATTTAAAGCAAAAAAGTGCTGTTTTGGAGCATCACTACAAAACTAAATGAAACTCTTTCTCCTTGAAATTTAGAAGACTTAGATATTATTATTCTATTACCAGGTATTATCATCATCATTCTGATTTAAAGGAAGAACTCAACTTCATTTTACACCTGTAAGTGTCAGTTAGCAACTAAAACATACTGTGATTTATCTGTCTTCTCAAGAGAATTATTTAATTACTCCCTTTACATTTATGAAGGTCCCAGCATACCAAAGGTCTCCTGTATCTGTTACCTCAGATTCCTGAACAATGATTTCACAGTGGTATAAAGGGGTTCACTGATGTGCAGCAGCAGCAGCTACACTTGTCTGTATAAGCACGTACACAGCAAAGTGCAGGTGACCCAGCACAGCTCTTCCCACTCTTCTACTAACCTTCTAAGAACATCCCTAATAAAAGAGTAAGTTTTCATGCTGTGTATTAAAATCCAGTGAATTTGGTTCTCATCCACAGAAGGAAATCAAGCTCAGAGTCCAAACTGTTACTGCTGTAACAGAGATATTTGCTGTATATCTCATATAATAAATGCTTGGCTTACTCAACTGCTGTGTTAACAGCACTATATGTTACAGTAGACTATACCATAGATAGATAGTATATACAGATGATGGTATAACCACGACAGTGTTTTCTCTGACAGGTCATTTTATTAAGAAAAATACTAGAGAAAGCAGAAATTGGAGCTGGTTGGGGTTTTGCCACTAAATCTTTAGAAGAGTCATAAAGGGTTTTGCAGACAATTAATAAACTACACTTATGTATGCCCTCTACACTGACAGCATAACTGGTAGTATAAACAAATACAAACTCAGAAATCTATCACCAGAAAAGGCTTAATGTGGTCCTAAACAAGTGTTAAAAACTGATGCTTAAGTCACAACTCACATCTGTAGTTTAACAGGGCTTTAGGCTGTGCTAAACAACCTAAAGCAACCACAGCAAAGAATGCCAGCTATTTGCAAAACATAAAAATGTGTTTAAATATAGAAAACTATTAGAAATAAGCTCCCCAGGTGTCACCCATCACCTAACTCAGCTTTTCTGCTATTTTTGCAGCTAGACACAAAAACTGAGCCCAAGAATTATATCCATTTCTGACCAGCCTTATTCTGTTAAAAAAATAACCCAACCATACAACTCCCCCCAGACCTCCACACAACTCTATGGATGAGGCCCAAGATAAAGGACAGAGAACATGGAAGAACTGAAGGCATCACACACATGTCCTCAACTTCAGCAGAGTGCACCCAACCCAGGTATCAACAACTAGAAACAGCACAGTAACACAGGGTAGTGTGATACAAAATAAGTAGGATGCAAATCACTATATATTTCTCTTAAAAAAAAAAAAAAAAGGGAAAAAGAGCCAAACAAAAATAAGGAATCTCGAGACTTAAGTTACTAGCTCAAGTGGAACATCATACTGAAGCAACTTGTATACTTCAGTTTAACTCAGGTCTAGCATATAAACAGGCCAGTTCTGTATCTCACTTGCTAAGCAACTCCTATGGGCGACCAGATTTGCCCAAATTTCTGCCTTCACTACAAGTGATATACTCAAAGTGACCAACATCCTGAGAAAATCAGGTGCCTTAAAATTAGGGTAGGTATAAAACACTATCAAAACCAAATTATAACAATGTGAACTATAATATACTATATTACCCTCCATTATAAGGCATCTACTTAAAAAGGGAGTTAAGTCTTGTGCATCTCTCTTGAATGACAAAAGAGAGAACTTTTTGGTAATACACCTGGGAGAGCAATCAAGAGCCATAACCTTTGGAAAGGGAAAGCTATTACAGATGGTAACTACAGACCCTGAGATCCAAGAAGATACTCCAGAAAGGAACAGGTTTCCTGAGGCAGGCTATCTTGACAGGCCCAACACACAAATTTTACAAATGCTTACTCTGCAATGTTACTCTTGTAACAGAAGAGCTTTGTGCATTCCAGCACATTCCTTAAGTTCCTTCATTTTATCAGACCTTGCAAATGAGAAAGAAATCCACGCTAAAGTAAGCTTTTTTTCATTAGTTTTCCAGTTGGCTAGAAACATTACTGATGTCAGTTATTTACCTGAATACTTCAGTGTGCAATATCAAATGAAAGGTGATTCTAATTAAAACCAGAAATCCATCAATCCTAGTATTCTGCAACTTCCTTCTGCTGAAAACAAAACTTGAAAAATTTAAGTGCTTCATCTCTGTCTTGAATACAGTGCTGATGCACGAAGTTTCCAAAAATACAACATACAAAATAAACATATGCTTTAAAGGTGCACTATGGTTTTAATGGTTACCAAGCAACAGAGTGGGTATTGAACACAAACGCCTTCCCCCTTGGAGGCACCCAAAGAGGAAAGCGTTATGCAATATTATACTCTGGAGCTCAAAGACAGATGGATTCAAATTCCCTAGACATTATTCCTACTTAATTAAAGGCAGGTATTTAGTAGAATGAACAGTAATTACAACAGCTAATATCCCATAATTCCTCTCCCTAACTACACATCCAAACAAATATACAACAATATATTGGAAGTCGATATCTATAAGCAAACAAGAAAACATCCTGGAAGAAAGGTGTAAGGCAAGCTAAAAACACTACAGATGAGTGCAGCAGGACTAATGGAGAAAAAAAACCTCCCAGAAATTAGAGAACCAAATAGCATTGCTTTACCTGATTTTATAATTTTTACAAAAGATTTTATAATAAAATCTTTTCTACTCTGGTCAGATATATTTGAAAAAATAAGGGAAAAAATGAATGTAATGTAATTCAGATGGTCCATCCAAGGAAAAAGCCACAGAATGGATCCACCAGCTCAAGGAACTGGAATGAAATGTTGCTTACAACATATTGCCTTCAATCTCCAAATAAGACTGGAAGCAATTTTTGTAAATGCATTTCTTAATCACAATAATACCTACTGCTGTGTCTTTATCTCAAACAGTGTTATTTATTTTTAAATGTCATGAAAGTTTAAGTCTGGAGCACTTTGGTCAAGACCTTTCACATACTCTATTATTTTAAGCAAGGTGCACTAAGGGAAGAAAAGCCTCATTCTTCCCATGTATGTTTTTCTCCAAGCAGAGTGTGCAGTGTCTGATCAGCAAGGGAAGAATGACTTGTTTCAACGAGATCTTCGTGGTGTACATAAGAACGTGCAGTATTAACACACACAGTTTTGTTTTTAAAAACAATTTATATTACAGGTGCGTAATAAATGTTTGTTTTCTTGACTCACTTAAAATAAATATAAATTAGTTTATTGACTCTAGTTAGAATAAACGTTATGGTCTGGCAAAAACAGGTACAGTGTTCAGTCAGAGTGGCTTCATAAGATGTTGCATCCTTAGAGATAAAACATGCGAGACATGTACCTGCATTTGCCACCAAGTGTGGATTTTAACAGCATGACTAGGATAACAAGATGCACAATCTTTTTCAACAATTAACTCCTGCTTTAGAGAACTATTAAGATCAAAGAATACAGTCTGGGCATCAAACATTTCTCATTTTTTCAGCTGCATTATGCTGCTTGTATGCATACATTATAATTTAAAACTAATATCCTAAAATAAATTCCCATTTAATTAAATTTCAGACTGACATAGAGCAACCAGGTTCATGCCTCAGGACTAGGAAAAAATATGTTGAACACAGTTAAGAAAAGGTCATTCAGTCCAACATACAGATGAAAAGCCAGCTGAACTACACTCCTAATTCCATGTAATTGATGTCATGCCCAGTAATTTTGCAGAAGTTGTCCTGAAAACTACTTTTCTTGGACATCTCTTAACCAATTTTCACTATACTGGAAGAAAAATGTGTAATGTATTCTCCAGGCTGAGGCTAGAAATTAAAACAGTTTAGAGATACCTTGCTTGGGAAAAAACGCCTTATTTGCAGTGAGAGAAGCACCATTTTTCTACGGTTAAAACAGCTATTTGAAAGCAAGGCTGCTGTACATAAAGTCCAGTAGCTGAAGAGTTCTGCTCCACAACTAAGAGACAAAAACCAGATGTCCATAGTAAAACAGAAGAAGATAAAAAAAACATTTGAAAACACCTGAATTTGATGAACTCTTCAACTTTTCAAGTCCTGAACGGTTTAAATCCGTGCAATACTTCCAAGGATTTAAAACTGTCAGGTAACACAGGTACAGGCATACCAAACTTCTTACAGTCCTTCCCAGCAAAGACATTTGATACCCTGCACTCTATTCAGTCAGAATGGAAACCACTTCCTCCAAGTAACTGGTGTTAGCACGTGTGTAGAATATACCTAATTAGAAAGAAAAATCTACTTTGAAAACTGCCTTTAAAGAGCCCTTTTCTTGCTTTGATGTGAATTATTTACATCGTAAGAACACTTATTAGACTCTTCATTGTCTCAAGACTGACTATAGAAAACTGACGCAATCTCCATAAAATTCAAAATTAATCCTGAAGACTGCCACAGACAATACCACTGGCACATTTATACTGATTCTAAAGGGAATTTAGATCTTCACTGTGAACTCCAGCTGTCTCTTCCTTACCTCAACTGCTTCTTGGAAAGGTAATTGCTACTGGCTATGGGAATGCTTTAAATAACCTCTAAAGCAGGACTTGCAATCTATCTCTGTTCATGATAGATAACACACTGGAAATGTTACCACCATGTTACAGGCTCAGCATTCAAAGGGGATGGGACATAGCCTGGAGACCTTACCACAGGGTTCAGCAACTGTGCTGGTGTATCATAAGGCACATGGGTGCAAACCTAAGAAAGAGCCATTTAGAGTGCCCTACTGAGCCATTTAGAGTCCCCACTGCCCCATGCTCTTTCACAGATCTGATTCCACTGCCCTTTAATTCAACAGTACAAGATTTGTCAGAAGAAACTAAAATTGCATCCCACCAGTGTTTTTCCATCTGTAAATTGATTTGTAGAGAGTTTAGGAGTCACCAATACCAGCATTGAAACTAGCAAACGTACCTTCACCAGACAATTGGTGTGACCTGGAACAGACCCATTTACATAAATAATGTCATGTTTTGTATTGATTCTCCACACCTAGGAGACAGAAACAAAAAATCAGATATTGAGGCCTGTTTAGAGACTATTCCCAGTTTTACAAACAATAACCCAGCAAAGCCCAAATTGAGTAAAAATGTTCTGCACAGGCCTAAACTTGCCACAAAATTCACTCACATGCCGCTCTGGGTGCAAAGCTTCCTAATGCAAGAGGCTGAAACAGTTAAAAAGGGCTGGTGACCAGGCTCTATTTGATAAAGTGGCTCTTTGTTCAGTGTAACATCAACCAAAGCTCCTAGTTTCTTTTCCCTCTAACAGCAACATGTTGAAAAACATGAAAAACATCACAGGTGACAAAGTAAAACAAATGTCCTCATGAAAATGTTTCTGTGTCCATGTTCATTTCTTAACTCAATCAGGTGCTCAACTGAATACACACATTTTCTACTAGAAAAAAATCAGTTGTAGTAAACTGAGAACAGCAGCAGCACTTTTTAGCGAACTAGAGCTCAATATGCTTTTTGTGCAACTGCAGAGGTTGCCTTCAGAGACAGAGTTACTTTAACAGCTGAGGAGCTGCTGTAGCTATGCACAAATGAGAATTGGGACAGAAACTATAACCCCCTTTTTGCACATGAAAGTGGAAGGCCATGATCAAGTTAGAACTTCAAACAAACTTAGAGCTTCAAATTTGGATTGGGTAGGAACAATTAGAATAGGCATGGAGACATTAACTGAAGTCACCAAAAGCCTGATTGTTTTCCCTCTTCAAAGACAGAAGTCAAGAGGTGTAGTGAAAAACACACTGGATGTGGAAGTATCACCTGAAATCCCAGTTCCCACGGTACCACAAACACAAAGGATGTTCAGATAAGTTATTTGTAACCCACAAGAGAACAGGAGAACACATTTGCTGCTCTGGTCTTTCCAGCTTGCTTACTTCAAGATGCGGCTGTCTGGATTCTGCCAGAGATGACAGACAGGACACCACTGCTTGGCAATGCCACCACCTTATACACACACTGGTATACCCAGAACTCACCTTTAATCCAAAAGATGTCCTGTAGATGTTACCCATTTTACCAGGCATTTTCTTTCCACGATAAACTTTGGCAGCTTTCTAGATAAAAACAAGGCCAAAACCACTGTGTTAACTGCAAGAGGTACACTTACAAACTCAAGAGGTGCACCAGAGAAAATATGCTGGTATTTCCAAGGCTGAAAATAGATAATATCAAAAAAATATAATCCTGATAAGCATTTTAAATACCTTTGGCCAGAGGTTAGGATTTGCTCTACATGTGTTCTGAAATGCTTGACCACAATCACAAAATTTATATATATATACACATTTAAACACATACACACTGCAGCTTCTCTCCTCCCCTAATCAAAAAGTTTTTACATTGATGTTAATCAGATCTTTTTTAACGTGTGTATTCTTGAGAATGAAATTTTTAATTCCATGCCCCAGTATTCCTTAGTTTCTGTACCCCGTTTTTGATTGGCTGGGCATAGCCTGAACAACAAAGGTGGGGGAAAAAAAAAGGCAGGAATAAGTGCAATAATTTTCAATTCTACACTGTTATCAAGGGATTTGTATCCTGCACCTCTCTGTTATTCATTAATAATATTTCTTGGGGTTTTTCTTAATTCTTGTGGAAACCATTATTTCAGGAAATCAGCTGCAATGCAGTTCTAGGGAGAGGATTCTCTCCTGAAGAGTACTGGATTCCAAAAATGTCTGATATGGCCAGCCATTAATGGGAAAGTACTGTCAAAGCACTGTTTTTCTGCTGTTGCATCCTTTCACCTTGTTTCCTTTCCATCATACCTATTTCCAATGTCATTTTTCATTCTATATACTTTGTGAAATTACATGCAACATTACTGCTTAGGAAATTCTAATTTAAAGAAAAGTAAAGAGGGGTTATTTTGTAATGATGAATACCATCTGTTAAAATCATGTTTAATGTTCAAATATTTAGATTCTTCAGTGAAAACAAGTGCCAGCTGTCAAATTCTTTTTCCAGCTGAAACTGAGGACTATAAATCAGTAATGCATGCTTTTACACTCCTAATTACTCAAACTTCATTACTGTTGCCAATTTGCTTTTACTATTCTCTTGAGCATTATTAATCCTTTTTTATATTTTAAGTTCTCTAAGAAATTTATAGACAGTTCATGTTCAGTACTACGACTCAGTTATCTTAATTAGTTTGCAAAAAATTTCTCTTAGTTCAGTCTAAATACTGTACAGGCTTTATAAGACAGTCTAAAATTACCCTGCTCAAAGAGCTTTTATATTAATATTACTTATAGTTTGAAATGTAAACATATGACTCTCTACTCTGCTTAAAAATGCAGAGAAGCTTCCACACTTCTGGGAATAATTCCCTACCAAATTATGGGGATCAGTTCATTAAGCAGGTACACATGCCAGGCAAGGTGATAAAAGGAACCAGGGTTCCAAAGAACAGTACAATATCTGCAGGATAAAGTAACAGGCAAATCCTTTCCAATCTATAAATGCTGTGATAAAAGCTTCTTAGAACTCTCTTTGAAGTATTAAGACTATTCCTCTCACTATATCACAAAATATGCCAATTATAGCTCAGTTAACATATGTGCAATTACCAGCAATACAGAATATTCATAAATCGAGGCCTAAGAGAACAGCACTGCTCCTTACAGAGGTTTCTGAACCTCCTTTGCTGCTGGGATTCCCTGCTAGCAGAGAGTAAATGTGGCAGCTAGCTACTGTACATTTGTTCAGTTTCAGAAAGCTGTTCTAAAAACACTTAAGAATGTTTTAATGGGAAATGAGAATCCTCACATTGGTAGATATGGCTCCAGGTCGTCTGTGAGTTTTTGTCTGGCCATGGCTTGCAGGCTGACCTTGAAATCCCCACCTTTTCATGACACCTTGAAATCCTTTACCAATTCTGAAAACAAAAATAATTAAGAAACAAACCTGGGTTAGTCAGACATAAAGTTTCTAGTGATAACCAACAATTTCAGTCAGGCTTATGACTTTTTTACCTTTAACAACAGCCAGCTTAGAGAAGAATATACTTAAATAAAATCTGTATTTTATACCATAAACATATTTTAGCACAATGCTTAAAGATTGCTTTACAGAATAAGAAGCACTAGAAGAGAGTCAAATAGGCAAGAATACTAACAAAAAATGCTCCTTGCTGTGACTGTCCTCAATAAAAGTTACCATAATGAATCTGTCACCCAGTGAGCACCAGAACAAACAAACAAAACCCCAGACAATACCATATACCACAACTTAATGTCAGGCCTAAGCACTGAGAGAAGAAAGCAATGGCTACTTAGAAGGAACATTTCTTTTCCATACTACAACAAACTCATCTCTTGAGAGCAGCTTTGTGTATAGTGACATGTAATTCCCTTGATCCGTACTCATCCAACAAATAAGTTCTAAAACATAGTACCATAACAAAACATATTTTCAGAGTCCAGGTCCTTCATCTTTGAGCCACATATCAGCATTACTGGCTTTGGAATTCTCTATTTACTGCAGGGACAGGCTCAATAGGAAAAATCACCACTGCACAAAGGAAAAGCCAAATAAAGAGTGTGTTAAACTGGCATCGTCTGTGTCCAAAAGGAGAGGTCTGACCAGTGTTTATGGCTGCACGGATTATTAAATTTAACCTGAAATTGGCTCAGTTGGTCAGAGCATGGTGCTCTAACACCAAGGTTGTGGGTTCCATCCCTGTAAGGGCCTTTCACTCAAGGAGTTGTACCCCGTGATCCTTGTGGGTCCCTTACAACTTAGAATATCCTGTGATTCTATGATTTTGCAAGAGAATCCTTGCCCTCTGATTTACAGAAATCCTTTCTCTCCTAATGCACTTCCCATAAAAAATAAAAACATATATGCACTTTGCATCTAAAATAAAACTGGGTATGAGCATGCACAGAGCATGCTCTATGCAGGAACTGCACTTGGCTGACTCCCTGCTCAATACTTGGCTGACTCCATACTCATGAAAAACCAGAGAACACACAAACACAGAAAACACCAACATTAAGGAAAACTAGATTCTTTCCTCTTCCCACTTGATTCAACTCTCCTCTAACTGCTGTCCTGGTTGCCTTGAACATATCAAACCACAGCCAAAATTAGCCATAAAAGAAAGACTCTCTAAAGCTACAGAACTGTAAGGGAACACAAGCTCTGCAAACAGTCTGTCTCATTGTCTTCCCCTTCCCTGCTCAGAACCTATGGGCCAATCCCAGTTAAATTTGGCAAAGAAATGTGTAATTGTTTGAGTAAAAAAGTTACTGGTTAGAAGCTCCTGACTATTTTTTGCTCCTTACCTACAGCTAAAGAAAAGCTAAAACTTAATTAAAGCGGTGATATCTTCCTTCGACCCGCCAGCTGGCCAGTCATGCAAGTGATTCTCACCAGCAAGACAAGTCCTTCCAGGCCAGCAGAACAGTGGTGGGACATGAGGAGATAAAGGGGGTCAGGGCCATAAGAAGATGAATGAAGGCACCTGCAGGAGCGAGGATCTGGGTTACCTGGGATCAGGAACACAAGACAGGAATCCAAAGGATGCAAGGCTTTGTTACACCACTTTCTGATAGAATCAGCTTATTTTAAAACCTGGCAGCAGTAAACAGCAATAGTCATAAAAAAAGGTTTGAAAATTACACTTTAAGAGAAACTCAAAACTTGTGTTTTTCTGTTTTCATATTGCTAAGGTGCAGTAAGTAAGAAATACATGCAGAAACTAAGCTATAGGAAAACTCATATCTGTTCTGCCAAAATGCTATTTTTTTTCTTGTAAACTACCTATTACTGGCCATGTTTTCCAAGCAGATTACTGCTGGCATCTCTAGCTGGAAGATGGACTTAGCAAAGTCTCCAAAACCAACTGCTATTGGGTTGCAGCTGTGCAGTCAACAGAGTGAGCAGATAAATTCTCTCTTTAAATGATGAGGCATGATAAATTCTTTAGCTGCAGAAATGCCCTTGCAATTCAGAGAAAACCACACAACCATAGCAACCCACCATTTCAAAAGTAAACACTACCATCAAACTTAGCCAAGAAGAATAAATCTCTGGTATCATGAAACCACTTCAACATTTCATTCAACTACTAATTTTTTAACATGAACAATTTGGAATACTGTCAACAGTGCTTAAAAAATTAAAAGCATAATTACTTAACACATGTAAGAGAGGTATTTTTTTAAAAGAAGAGTTTAGTACATCGAATATTGTAAGATATCTTCAAAAAAAGAGTGATTATATCACAAGACAGAGTTGATAGTGTTTAATGATACATGCAATAGCAAATGTTTGGTTGCCTCTTGATCCTTCCAATTACACATGTATTTTCTGTGAATGAAGACTCAGATTTTACAATACTGAAGCCTTAGGAAATCTATAAAAAGTGTGATCAGACTAGACAAAAAGCACTGTTGGTAACTGAAAGTTCTCTTGCATCATCATGGAACATGAAAACAAATCTTCAGCCTCTGAAATATTCTGCCTAAATTCAAGGAAAGGTATCACAGTGCTGAAATTAAGAGTATTTCATAATGTACAATGCTTTATTACCTATCATTTTTCATCATATTAGTTCAATAATGTTTCAGATTTTCATTTCTTATTTGTAAAAAATTACTCAATTATCTACAAGGACACTATGACTTTTTGACATTAATTTCCTATTCAAGACACAGCCATCATGATTAAAATAATAAGAAGTAGCTATAGGTTTTTTTCATTTTGGTATTTTTTTACTTTAAAAAATGAATAAACAATGCATAATGTTTTTTAAACACAGGCTAAGAAGACAAACAATTAGACAGTGTATATTGCTTATTTGACTCATGCTCTACCTGAAATAAAGCTGGAACAAGAATAAGAACAGAATAAAATTATCTAGACTTAATGTAAAGTTTAAAAGAAAGTAAGGAACTACTAACATCTGGTTTATAATAAAATTTAGAACTGGTGAACTAGGCAGTTAGTAGCTCAGCCAGTATACCTCAAGCATTCTAAAGAACAGTGTTTTTCCAGCCTAAGTTGATTTGAATAAGATCTGTTTTCACAGAAGTGGTGGATTTCTCCACTATATGCAAAACAAACAAAAAAAAATGCAGTGAGAACATTTTCCATGACCCACAATTTATCTGTATTTCTAATGCAAATATTTTACATTCTTCCAATTGTATAAAATGCAATGTATTTTTGAAACTGATATTTATTTTATATAACAAGGAAGAGAATTTAAGATGCATGCTGTTTAAGACAAATTATGGAAAATCAGAGAAGGGTTTAAATGCCCCCTTTGCCCTTCTTAAAAATTACTAGGTGTGCATACATTCACAAGTATCATCAATAAAAGAAAAAACTCAACCTAAGCCACCGGAGATTTTAAAAAAGCCTTAAGATCTGTCAAAGCAGGATGTTAATACAGTACTATATACTAATTTAACAGAAAAACTAACTAGAATCCATTCAGAAAAAATTGAGTTTGCTACAGTATCTGAAATATATTAACCAAGAACCTACACTGAAGTAGAATGTTTGACATCCTACTTATCCTGTTGTGTTATCATGCTAAAACATCTTCTACCTGTTGTCTTGGTTTGAATCAAGGGATACATACTTCGAATGTTCTACCAGTAACATCAGACACCATAACTGAACACAAAGCCACACATGCATGAGATTCATAAAACTAGATTTGAAATGTAGAATGCCCTCGTTCTTCAACAGATGCAATTTAGTGACTTAGTTTAGCTGGCTTCACTGAGTGAAGCAATACCTGATCCCCAGAAAGCAATCACAGGGAGCAATGACGATATGAAAAACTAAAACCCGCAAGAGTTAAATAAAAGGAAAATAATCTTTCCGTAGAGTTAAAAATAGAGTTTAATTACAGTTGCTCTGGTCTCACCTGAAGGAAAGCAGGTGTTGAGGTCAACCATCTAATTCTGTACAAACCCTCATTTTCCAGGTTTGATACAAGTTAAATGCCAGTACCTAATTAGAGAACTTTCATTTAGAAAGCTACTGGAATGAAGCACTCCAATTAAGCAACAATTTATTTTGCTAGTAACTCTTCAAATGTAGTTAGCTTAAAAGAGCATTATTTCCATGCTGCAGGGGAGAAGTATTCCAATCACGTAATCAGATAACTTTGGGCAAATGGAGAGTTCAGATTCAGGCTCAGATTACACTGTTAATCAAGCAAAACTTAAATAAACCATAAACACTCCAGACTCACCACTCTAATTCAAGCCCATTTCCAACAAAACTACTATTGGCTTTTTCTTGGGAGTAACATTTCTGATTTTCCTAACCACCCTCACATTAAAGAATATCTTCCTATTTTCTAATCTAAACCTACTCTCAGTTTGAAGCCATTTGTAAACATTTGTTTACTTTTGTAAACACATAGTCTTTCACCATCTCTCTCACAAGCTCCCTTCAGGTACTGGAAGGCTGCAATTAGGTCACCCTGAAGCCTTCTCTTCTCCAGGCTGAACAATCCCAGTTCCCTCAGCCTTTCCTGACACAGGAGGTGCTCCATCCCTAGGAGGGAACCACAGAGTTGGATGCAGTACTCAAGGTGGGGTCACCGGGCTGTGAGAAAAGTGTTTCTGGATGGTGTTACGCATTTTAGCTCCAAGATTAGCAGGGCTAAACTTAAGGAGCTTTTAAATTGCTGAAAATACGTACTAAGGAAAATATTTCAGCACTATAGAAGACTGACAGCATGCAGACACAGTGCTTACTCTCAGTGCTCTAAAAGCCACTCATACCACACTGAACAATTACGAGATTTCAAATAAAAATTAAGTGCATATGTAAATCTTTAACTGAGCCCTCTTATTCCTGTGAAAGTGTTTTTCTTTACAGAGATATAAATGAATCAAAATATTTCAAAAGACTTTGACAAAAACGTTTGTATGGAAGACTAAAAGAAGACAATCATGAAATCGCCCCTACATTTTGATAACCAAATGAAGAGGCTAAGCCAAGACTTCTGAAATGAAGTTTCAGGTTTCCTTACTTTTAAGGAGCAAGTTTTTTATTTAAATTTTGGCAGAAGGAAGCATACAAAAGGGTATCTTGCCCATGTGAACGATTAAAAGTTGGTTAAAGATGAAAATATTCTTTTTATTCCACTTTATTATCTCCTCAGTAAGGTGACATTAGTTTTCTTTCTTTCCTTTTTAAAGGACTTATTACAATTAATCATGCTATTATCAACAGCACTGCTATTTTCATCCACATGGTTTCTAACATTATACACTGTGGTGTTTCCTCCAATTAAAGCAAAATTACTGTCAAACTCAAAAATGTAAAGTACACGTTCATGTAAAGACATTTTAAAAAACTTTACTTGTCTGAATGTTTTTAGGAATTACTGTTTTTTAAGTCCATAATGGTTTGAATCAGGAAGACCCAGGTCTTCCCTCCAAGTGCTTCCCCAGGTTGGATAGGACTTGGCTGGTTGAAATTGCATGAAAAAAAGTAAAAGAATAGAAGAACTGAAATGTAGTAACATAACTTAATTCTTGCTCAAGAGCTAATGGAACATGATAAATGAAGCATGCTAAAGAAGTAGTAATCAGAATGTGAGCGAGACAGAGAAAAAGGTTAAAAATTTTTGATACAGAAAGACTGGAATGATTAGTGAATCACACTGACAGAAACCCCATTTCACCTTTCTCTTTAGTTTAAAAATTTAAATACTTCCTTTACAGAAGGATTACAAGAAATATGCTACCAAATCAGCAGTACAAACACATAGCTAATTTCTGAAATGGGATCATACAAATATCTGGAGAAAATATATTAGAAATACAGAATTACAGTCCAGGATGGATTCACTGAACAGGACCAAGAACTCAGTCTGTTTTTGGCTTGCTAGTATTTTCAAATACTAAAAGCAAGATAAAAATCAATACCCTGTAGCTTTTCACCAATATCTTCTATACTGCCAAAAAATCCCTTTCCTAGTTCTTGGAAAAACTCCTAGAAAAAACAAAGCTTTTCTGCATTAACAAAAACTGACACTTATTTTCCATTAAATGACTGTATTCCTAATGATCATGTGTTTTGTTTTGCAAACAAGCTATATAGTCTCTTACAGGATGCTCACTGAATGCAATTTAGAACCAGAATGAATAATACGCCAGATCTAAGTATTGCATAATAAGTCTGACATGAGAAAAAATACTAACTCCAGTCAATTCCTTAAATTGCTTTTCTCAATAGACTGCCCTCACAAATGTAGTGAGGTGTAGATCTATTAGAATTGCGTACTCAGCTCTGTTTGTACGGCTGGTTTCCCCATATACAGAAAATCCTGTGAACAGTATTGGACATTTACAGGTATTACACATTACATGTGAGACAACTGCAGCTGGGTACTATCTCCATTGCAGAAAAAAATAAAATATGTAATGGTAAATATTGTCTTGGTATCATGCCACTGAAATAGGCAGACAGGAGCTCTCTTGGTCAGGGGAAACCACAGATGTACTACAAGAGCCAAGACCAGTCTTTGCCACAAGGTGCCAGTTTTTCTTTTGAACACCCTCTATTACTTCAGCATTTGCAGTGGTCTGAGAGGAAATTATTCCTCCCACATTAAAGATCTTTAGCCACTGCTGGCAAGGACACGAGCTGGAATGTGAGAGAAAAAAAAAAAAATTAGCTCTGCTGTACTGATAAATGTATTCACCATCTTTTTGCTATCCTGTCAGTCTCTCTTCCCATCTCTTCACCAAATAAAAATTAACCAGTCTTTTTGGGAACCGATGCCTTTCAGCATTTATTCTCCATTTTTACATACTAGAGATACTGCAATAAAGATCTCTTTGCTGATGCTAATCATGGACACATGAGGGAACATAGGCAGAACCTCAGCCTTAATAGTATTACTAATCTACCTGCCCTGTTCAAAATCAAGAGTAAACCTCGTCAAGAAACATAATTTGATATTTTTGACCCAATGAGTAAATTAATTTCCTGTCACTACCATTGCAATTGTATTTCAGCTTTTGTAAGATATGGGTTCAAGCCAAATTAGAGGGGAAAAAAAAAACATCAGCCAGCCTCTTTGAGAGAGACTGAAGACATGATAAACCCTCAGGCACCTACGTTTTTGCAGTAACATCCACAAACTGCCCGGGGCGGAAGTGAGCAGCATACAGAGGAGTACCTGCAGGAGAAGAGGAGAGGTCATGTTCAACTCAGTGATGAAATCCTCAAATCACGACCCAGCCATTATCCTCCAGGGGAGGTTACAGTCACAGGAAAGGAAACAGAACTTGTTATCTATGTCTTATTTGTTCTCCTTTACGAAGCTCACTGACCGAAACAGATGCTTTGTATTTCCTATTTATGCACACTTCTTAGGATATAACCCAATTTCAGATGAGCAGCAAGGAAGTGTCAAGGCTTTACTCAGATACATTGCCCTTCATACACTGCCAAAGCCCAAAGTGCCTAATTAGTTAAGACTCATGATACATATGCTTAGCAAGAAAACAGAATATGCTGCACTTAGAACTACCAGCACTTCACAAGGTGGAGGTTTCTAAAAAAAAAAAATCAAACCAAAAAAACCAAATAAATCACAAAACCTCCCCACTTACTATAAAAAATGGGGTTAAAATTTTTTTTTGCAACACTTCCACTATTAAGACACAGTGTTTCCAAACTGATACCTGTGGCACAAGTACAGCTTCCTCCACTGGGGAATTGTCTACATGCTAACCTTTAGCAGAAACAGTGCTACTGTAGGTCAGTGACGTCACTCACCTCACTGTAATTACACGAATTTCTTAAATACTTGCAGTATCAAAATATTAATTTTAGATTTGTTTTGTCTTCAGTGATTTTTTTTCATCCAAGTGGAAATGTTCTTTCATTAGCAGCTTAAAAAAAACCTAACAAAGCAAAACTGGTAATTTAGTTCTTTATAAATGGACTTTAATCTGAAGATCCATGTGCCTGAATATTTCAGTTTGCAGTCTGTTATAGATCCACCAAAAAACCTAAAACTTTAACTCCTTCATGTTTTTTCAATTGCTTTCATGCTTTCTCAAATCTGTATGAATGCAAACTGAAATGATGTAAACCTATGCTTCATAAGTCTCAAGCATAAAAACTTTCAAGCTATTTTCTGTTATATTTACATAATCCACACATTTGGATAAGATAACTGCCAACTGACACAAAATCATGCACACAAAGGATATTAGGTACGAAACACAAACACAGCAAAACCAGTTTGTCAAAAACTTGGAATTCTGCTTTATCTCAAGCTTTTACTTCCATTTATCAGTCCAGACTTCCTCTTCATGTCAGATTTGATTTTTATCAGTTACTGCACTGTCTTAAAAAGGTCTTGCAAAATGCTCCACTAATGGTACTGAAGATGCAATACATTAGAACTTTCTACCTATACAATTCTTTAGAAAATACCTGTAACTGCCAAAAATCACAAAATAAATACAAGCTAAATACACTACCTAATAAAACCTCAGAAACTTTAAACTTTTCATTTAATCTCCAAACTTCCAACACTTTGCTTTTTAGTGAGAATGTTTGTTATAAACATGTTTCAATGTGTTTTACTTTGCAAGCTGTCAGAAAAAGCAACCATTGTCCTACTTTTGAATGCAGCAAGAAGAAACAAAACTCAAACTGCTATTTCAGGGTCCTGAGAAACATCACCACAAAATTCTGTGTCCCTCTTGTAAGCATAAACACTGGACTTTCTGTAACTGTATCCATATTTATACCCAGTAAACGAGTCAAAGTCACAGACACTTACTTCTTAACTCAATATTCAGATTAGTAAATTTAGATTGGATTTATTTTTTCATAGATGGAAACACAGTATCCTGGAAAAAACCAGAAATCCTACATCACATCAACTAAAAAGTAAAACTCATCTTCTAATTTTCCCCATGAAAAAAATTTGCTTGTGCTTAATAACAAGGAATTCAGCAATTTCTATAAAAAAACAACACTGAAATGTACATCATAACTTCATTTAGGTCTACAAGTGGCAGATGCTAAATGACTATGCCCATAATACTGAGTAGCTCAAAAAGATTACCTGGCTTAATTATGGCATCATCTGTTACATTAAATGTTGTAACTTTCTGCTTCCGTGGCACTCCAGCTTCTTTAAAAATTTCATGGGCAGACTCTGGTTTCTGTAACACAACGCAGCCACAAAAAAGAAGTCATCTTAAAATACCCAAGAACCAACCTAGCACAAAAAATGATTACAGACTGTCAACAACACTCAGAGAAGCAAATACATCATACCAGAATTTCATCTTGAGGCTAGCATTTTATCTCTACATAAAGTTTATTTAAAAACTTCTGCCTTTTATTTTCTGTCAAGTAGTTACCCTACAGCTACCTAATAAAAGCAAGAGATATACGAAGATATCGAAGATCAGCAAAGGAAAACCAAACATTTAGAATGTACACGACAGATGCTACTTTCTTTTTTCATGGCTTACAAGGAGTTTTGCAGTAATTTAGAAGTAGGTCCTCTTTCTCAAAGCTTCTGATGGCTTAGTTCCACACCACAATAAATGTAATTTATTGAACTAAACCACAGAAACCAATTCTCATCTTGCAGAAACTTTTAGGATTGCTTAAATTTCCACAGAAGGAAATTTTGAGTCTCTGGGGAAAAAAAAAAAAAAAAAAAAAAAAAAATCAGTAACAATGAGTTTATGATCCACGTATTTTTAAAATACAGCAAATACACTCCGTGTCAAACCACTGCTTACTTAATAAAGCAGGGATTTTCTTTTCAGATGAGTCTGATAAATTTAAAAGTACTTAAAATTGTTCTCAGCTGTTTTAACCAAGACATCTCACAGAACAGCAGACCACTGCAATGAAACCAAGCAACAGAAACAGTGATGCAGGAAAATTGCCGCTACAGGAGAAAAAAAGCGATGCAGCTGATTTTCCTTTAAATGATTTTTGGTGGAAAGCAATTTAAACATCTAACAATACTGTTACACTTGGATAATCTCATCTCTGAGGTTTGCTTCTCAAAACTCCTGTGCAGTTCCCTCTCTCTCAAAAATTATTTTGTGTATTTCAAGAGCAAGTAATGAGGACAACTTTAAAAATGTTACTTAGCGTATTTGAAAACACAATTTTGAAAATCCATGTTGCCCTTTCTTTGTTTTCAAACGTTTGTTGTAAAGTGTTACAACAGAGGAAGTTTTATGAAGAATGAGGAAGCAAGATGATGAGATCTCTGATTTAGAAAAAAGCCAGAAATTTTAAGTTTATGAATCTGTTTCTAAGAGTGAAAAGTGTTTCTCAAGATATTTTTTAACTTGAGGTCATAGTACAAAATACTTCAAATACCTTTAAAAAACCAGAATCAACTACATACAGAATCTCTCCTAAGACCACAAATATCTGATCAGTGGAGCACCTGTAGTAATCTGCAAAGCTATATGTGAGGATGAAAAATAAAGATATGGACTTCCTACTAAGTGCCTGCATATTAATGCTTTATTTCCAGCTCTGTAAAACTGCTGCCTCAAGCTACAGCAAGGGGAGCCCTGTGCTCAGCACGGGTGGCTGGAAAGAGCTACCACAGCTGAGGAAATGTATGGTGAAGCCAAAGGGTAAAATTCACTAAAATCTCAAAGGTCCTACTCTAGGACTGTTCTACTGTAAAAGCATCTCCTCTTCAAACAGCCAAGTCAGAGAGATGTGTTTTTACAAACGAAACACTGCAGTCTTTACAAACCCTTCCTAAAAAGCAATATTGAAGAAGGGAACACTGAGTGAATTCGCAGATGTTTCTTTTTTAAAAAAACACCAACAATGTCTTTCAGTATTATAGGAAAATGAGCAACACATCCTCACTGATAAGAAGCATACAAAATAATTTTGACAAAAAAAAAAAAAAAAGTTTGAGCACTGACAGAACGGTACTTTTGAGCATAATTTTGCATTAAAAAATCATGAAAAATCTGTTCACTTATGAGAGATTGACATACACCAAGCTAAAAAGGAAAAATAAATCTTGCTAAAAATGAAATACCCCTTATCAGTTTTAAAGCAATTTGACACTCCAAAGAAATACAGGAAATTCTTTGTTAGAAAAATTACTGAAGGAATCTTTTGATTGAATTCATTAAAAATCAGTAGCTGTGAGGAATCTGAGGAAGACAGATGTTTCTATGAGGAATTAACACAAGAGAAATTGCTTATGCTAATAGAAGACAGTATCATTCACCTTTCTTTTCATTCTCACTTCTGACACTTCGGAGAGAAAAGCACATAAAAAGGTTGATAAACACAGGAAAACAATAACCGAAATTTGAAGCTAAACCACAGAAATACATCACTTGTTAGTACCTTAACATGCAAAACTGCTCAGAATCAGCATGCCAATTTCTTCCTTAGGAATTATCTAGTTTATACAATGATGATGTCAAAAATAATAGTACAGAGCTCAGCATAAAAAACCAATAATACATAGTTCAGTCTCAGGCCAGGACCTCACCAAAGACTGCTCAAAGGATATTTAATTAATTTTTTATTAAAATGAGTCTAAGTTCAACCAAATTAATAGAAGCTAACTTGGGAAAAGTTATGTCCAAAGAAAGTCTTTAACATAATTCACACTACTAAAAATTCCTTGAATTGACTTTTTAGGTAGTTCTGCTTTGAAGAAATTATCACAGAAGCTGTTTAGAAAGAAGTTTTCTTTATACCTCCTCACTTCTGGCATGTTCTTACTCTGACAACATACTGGATTTACTGGTAACACCAACTTCATGAAAAGATCAACTCTAAGGCATCTAATGGGAAAAATACAACTTGAAAATTATTATTCCCATGATTCTTTCATGTCTTAGACCAAAAAAAGAGGAAAGAAAAAAACACAGCTGTCATTTCTCCAGGAAAAATGGAAAGTGGAAATGGACTGAAGTGACAGGATACACACCTGAAGAGTACAAGCTGTGATAGTCAAACATGGCACAAACCAACTGAATAAAAGAATAGTACCTTGAAGTATAAGCATGTTCAAAATCAGTAGAATATACTAAAAAAGCCAACATATCTATCAAAGAAAAGAAGGTCCTTCTTCTCTTACTTCCACCCAAGCAAAAACAAGTACACAGATTAATTCTGAGGCCCTGGGACAAACTTTTGTTTGAAAAATGGAAATCTATGTCCTCAAAAAGCCATGATCATGAACTGAGATAATCTGCTTAGTAGTCATGAGCCCTGGGATTTTTTTACTTGCCTAAATCAAACAACTTAGTGCCAGGATATTGCAAAAATTGAAAAATTTTATTTTACAGAAGTAATGCATCACAGATACTGCAATCCTTTGAGGGAATACTTTGTTCCTGTTTGATCTCGAACTCATCCTGGGGAATGACAGCTCTGCCAGACAACCTCAGCCACTAGAGATAGCTGGGAATTCCACATCAAGCAAACCAGGATGTCTAAACAAGTGAGTGGCTTTGATATGGCTGTTGATGAGTTGCAATCATAAAGCTATCTTCTTGAAAGGGTAAGTCTTAAAAGTTACTCATCAGCAGAACTACAGGCAAATTAAACAATGTCAACACACCTGGGGAAAAATTAGAACTGTAGCTAAAAAGACAGTACAGCAGAGTAAGCTAGAGCACTAAGTTGTAAACAACTGATGAAGATGAGTAAGTTTACAACAGGTCCCTGAAGTGTGTATCTTGCAATCCTCATCTCAACTGCATCTCCACAGACATGAAGAACACACATTTCTCCACTGCTAGTGGTCCTTCAAACCCTTTCACTAGCATGGGACACTGCAAGTCAAAGTAAATTCCTAAACCCACAGCTTTCCTAGAGAATTAAGAGGCAAAACTTTCAAAATGTTCTTCTTGCTATTCTCTCAACCAAGAATTTACACTTGCTTTAGGAAATGGCAAAAGTGAATGTGACAAAAGATCAATTACAAAGCACTCTTGTCTGCCGATAAATCTTTCAGAGAAGTCTACTTATGCTACTTTTGTATTGTAATCACAACAGAAACAACTATTCCAACAGTGACACCCCAAGTGCTTCACTTACAGAAAAAGGAGATACATTTTTGCCTCCAACAAGCAGCTTGGCCGTTTTTCCACCCGACTCTTCCTTTGAAACATATCGTAAAACATGGCAATCTTGAACCTAGAGAAAAGAAAGTGTTTGTCTGAGCATAAGCAGATGTGTACACCTTAAGACAACAAAACACCAAAGCCAGTCACTGCTTTCATAACAGAAGATACAGCCTACAAGACAGTGTGTTACATTTTTACCACTGACATTGCTTTTCCAATGAACTGAAGGCTTATTTTAGAAAAAAAAAAATAGTAGAATGCAAACTAAGTTCATAAATGCTCTAGAAATTATAATCACCTTTTTCACACAAGATCTGCAAAATCCCTATTGTAAGCATGCAAAGCACATAGTAAGAGCCCCCATTTTAGACTCCTGCTCCTCTGCCCTGTAAACCTGATGGCCTTCACAGCAGTGGCCCCTCTTATGGCAGCAGCCAGTTAGCAAAAGGCTTCAGTACAAGAGCAGCTGCCAGAGAATGTGAAGAAGCAGCTTCAGAGCTACAAAGGCTCAGAAACCAAGGTGAAACTAATCCCAACACGCCTGCAGGTGGAGAAGTAAAAGAAGTGAAGTGGGATAGTTAACCCCAGCTTTGTCACATCACCTAGGTAACACCACACAGAGCTCCACAGCATTTGAATAGCTGAGGCAGTGGGGCAGACCACTCCTAGGAAGTTTGGATATAAACAGAATGGGCATGGTATACTACACAGAAATGAAATGCACCTTCACTTTCTTTCAGGATTTCCTACTCTGTTCAAGTAGTAAGTTTCACTTTTCCTTGAAACAGCTGGTTTACAAACTGAATACAGTGTAGGAGGTGAAATTCATTATGGATTATTTCACCTTAAGTAGTGTGACAGCATGTTTTTCTCCTGATTTGGTCCATATTGGCATCATTCCCAGTTTTACTGCAACAACACCAACTCTGATGGAATCTGTAAATCAAAACAGAACATGGATGCACCTTCACACTTAATAATTGAAAGAGTTCATCTAATTATCTGCAAAGTCCCATTAACTCTCTTCTTTCCCAAGGAGGTGAAGGAGAAAAAACACCACTAAATCCTTGCAGTTAGGCTGGGGGTTTTTAACCCCACCAGCAGTAAAGTTGTACCTATTTCAGTTGTGTTTGATATAAAATGCAACTACTTTTGGTTCAGACGTTTTTCCAAAATACAAGGCTCATGTATTAGAGCCAAACTAACTATCAAAAAGTTTACTGCAGGAGGTTCCTCCCACCACAATCTTTGCAAAGGCAACTATCAAGTCTGCCACACAAATGATGTACCCTTTTAAAAGCTCAAAAACTTAATTCTGTGTTCTAGTCCATAAGAATTTGTAATCACAGACCAGAAGTGGCATGTATTATATACCACACTTTTTCTTCAGAATTCAGCAATATTAGCAAGAACATTTTCAAGTTCATACACTTTATATTCTAAGCAGACCTTTTAAAAGGATTCTTAATTTATTAACTTCTTGTTGTACAGCAGAGGGCCAAGTGTTAGACTAAAACCCAAAGTTAAGAATTAAAAGTTTTTAAAAGGTTCTTAACATCTTGTTAAGTTAAATGCTTTTTAAGAGAACTTTTAAATGATTTTTAGAGAACACTGTATTTACTTATTTACCAAGAGTTTTATTGAATGACTGATGTGAAAGCCAAAAGGAGAATACTTCACAAGACACAATCATGATGTTACTGAATGCAAAAACACAACAATAGTAATTTCAGCATGAACAGGTATTTCAGAAGAGATACTTTCTCACCTGGTGTCCACTTATTCAGTGGCCATGGCTCATCTTTCAGAGGGCACAGCTTGCTGGCTGTCTGAGCTTTGTACTCCTCTGCAGTTATCTTCTTGAGGAACTCCACATTTTCTTCAGAAAGATGCTCATGCCACCATGTTGAATTGTTGATGTGCCTGACTACAAAGCCCAGCTGACCTCTTTCCAGAGGTGGGAAAAGGTTTTTAAGTGTCTTATCAGTACAAAAAATGTCTCATAACAGGTATGTTACATCTAACTTACTAAACACCTAATTATCTGTCATTTGACTAAGTATTCTGAATTATACCAAACGGGAGCAAGCAACAACCAACCAACCACACCTAAGATTAAAAAACCCCAGCTAGATCCATGAACAAAAGAGATAACAGTAGGTACTATTTACCTTAACTTTAGCAAGACTTTTTAAAAAACAATCTCTTGTGGGATCCTTCTATCCAAGATGGAATGTTATGGCATGGATGTGTGGGCTATCAGCCAAGCAAAAACCTGGTTGAATCATCAGCTGAAGGAGTCACAGCTGATGGTTTGGACTCTACTAGAAGACCAGTTACAAGCTGAGTTCCTGAAGAGTCTACTCAGAGACTTGTCCTGTTCAACATCTGTATCAGTGGCCTCTGAGAGGGGACAAGTGATTAGGTTTAAAGGATGCCAGACGGACAAACCAACAAGGAACCCAGTGAAATTCATAAAGGAGAGATGCACAGTCCAATCCACAAGTAACATGGAATAATTTGTGAGAAAGCTACAGACAAGACCAAGGCAGGCCATGTCAATGAGGTACACGCCAGAGAAGTGAGAGAAGCGTTATAAGCTGAAAAGGGGGATTCAGATTCGACGTAAGAAAAAAAATCTTCAGCCTGAAGACAGTCAAACACTGGCACTGGGGGCTAGAGGGACTGTGAAGATTCAGTCCTTGGAGGCTTTCAAGGCCCAAACCCACAAAGCCCTGAGCAACCCAGCCTGACCTCAGGGCTGTGAGAAAGAACTTAGACCTCAGCTTAGAACTTGGCTCCTCAGCTGCCTTCCAGCGCCAACAATTCTCTGATTCTACAAACACTGCTAAACAGCTGCCATAAATTTTATGAGGGCTGAAAAATGCTTGAATGCTCCCCAATCCCCTCCACCAAAAGAGTAATAGTACAGGCAGTGAATGCACGTGGCCAGCGGGCCAAGGTGACCCAAAACATGGCAGGTCAAGGCGCCCACTATGCTGCAAAGATGCTTTGGGAGCGAACACGGCTGTCCTGCCATAACTCCCACGGCACGCTGGGGGTACTCGTAAGGCCGGGGCTATTTCTAAGGCTGGAATGCCCCAGCAGTAGCCCCTGGGACCACGAACACAGCTTCCAGGCGCTGCCGGCAGCCTGCACACGGAGGCCTCTCCAAAGGGACACAGACAGGGAGAGGCCGCCGAGGGAACAGGGCCCCTCAGGTGCCCCTCACCTTCCAGTACCTGAAGGGAATTTACAGGAAGGACGGGGCAAAACCACTTACAAGAGCATATAATGGCAGGACAAGGGGGAATGGTTTCAAACTTACAGTTTGAAAGAGTGTAGGCTTAGATATCAGGAAGAAATTCTTTACTGTGAGGGTGGTGAGGCACTGGAACAGGTTGCTCAGAGAAGCAGTGGCTGTCCCATCCCTGGCAGCGTCCAAGGCCACGTTGGATGCAGCTCTGAGCAACCTGGTCTAGCTGAAGGCGTCCCTTCTCACAGCAGGAGGGCTGGAACTAGATTATCTTCAAGGTCCCCTTCCAACCCAGGCCATTCTACAATTCTATGACCTCGAAGCTGCGACAGGGGCCGGGCTACGCTCTACTCCTCGCTCTTCCTGCTGCTTCTTCCTTCCCTCCCCTCTCCTCCCCCGGCGCAGCCCCTTCCCCTCCCAGCCGTCCCGCTCGCTACCTGTGTCCGGGAGCCGCCGCCGCCCAGAGGCGCCCGCCGAGCCGTGCCAGCCGGCCCCAGCCCGCCATGCCGCCACCCCGGCGGAGCCGCCGCCTTCCGGCCCCGCCGCGTCCGCCGCTGGAAACCTTCCGTGCCGCCCCGGACACAGAGTTCCGCCCCGCGGCCGCCCGCTCGGGAGTGACCGGAGAGCTCCCGGGTCACCCCAAAGTCGTGGGCTGCAGCGCCCGTGGCCGGTGGCGCGACTCTGGCCCGGGGGGAATGCCTCACCCATCTCTGCCATCACTCCTCTGCCTGCATTCCAGCCGCGAGCCGGTGAAATCCAACACACGAGCGTCTAAGACGGGAAAATGCCAGCGGCTGGTGGGGGTTTATCGCTGTTTTGGGCGTGAACACCAAAATAGCCCAGTTACAAGCATCCCTTAGCACACAGGGCTGTGGGACAGTAGACTCAAACACTTCCCGCAGATGTTGAGCGGATACCCTCGGGGATGGGGTGCTGCCTGGGAAGAAGCGAGTCTGCTGTGTCAAACTTCCTCGGGGTGCGGCGTTTAACCACCTCGGGGCTTTGCATCCGTGGAAATGAGCGACGGGACGAGAGGAAAGGGCCTCAGGTTGTGCAAGAGGCAGTTTACATCGGATATCGGGGAAATTTTCTTCACGGAAAAGGTGGTTGAGCATTAGAACAGGCTGCCCAGGGAAAGGTGATGGGATCACTGTCCCTGGGAGTGTTCGGAAAACACGTGTAGATGTGGCACTAAGGACGGGGCGATGTGATGGCCCTGGCAGTGCTAGGATAATGCATGGACTCGATGGTCTTAGAGACCTTTCCCAGCCTGAATGATTCCAACATTCTAGGATTATGTGCTCCGAGTGGCTTGGGCCGTGTGACAGCGGGAGGGCAGCACTGAGGGGAAGTGTATTTAATAGTGTACCAGGGAAAGTTCCCGGTCAAATTAAAATGGGTCGGTAAGGCAGAGGGTTCTGGGCAGCCCCACACAGGGATGGTACCTGTGACACTCTGGCTTTGGTGTGGTCTGGCTTTCATCAGTGTTCAGAATTGACTCACCCTTTTTTTTTCCATTTCTGAGCAGGGAACCAGCACAGCTGAGAGTGCACTAGCGAAGGGGTATGAACCCAAGATTCCCTTTCAGCAGAAATGCCTTTTTATAAAGACACATGGGCTTTCAGCATGGTCAGCTGCCATCTGTCCTTGCTTCTCTTTACCCCACTACTCCATCTTCTCCCCTCCTATGGTATGTGTGTGTGGGGGTGTTGCACTTGAGGCTTGTAACTGGGCTATTTTGGTGTTCACGCCCAAAACTGTGTTCCAGAAACTTACCAGTACCTTTCACACACATTTCTTGTCCCGAATTTACTTCTTGCCCTTTTATGAAGTAACCACGTAGTGTGTTCAGAATTGTATCTCCCAAGTTTACAGTCCAACTGGCATTCCCTCTCTGAAGCTAGGTAATCATCTCTATCACAGGAATCCCTGCATTTTTTTGCTCTCTCCCTGGCTTCAAGAGCAGCATAAGGGATGTTGCAAAATTTTATGCTGGTATGTTTTCTAATGGGGTAGGCTTATGCTGCTGCTCTGACAGAGAGACCTTTATAGCAGGAGAAATAAAGGGTCTAAAAATGATAAAGGTGTTATGTCCCAATTTCTGAGCACTGTGGTAACCCTACAGTGGTGCTAACCCAACCAAAAGTCCCCAGGAAGTAGCAAAATTCGATTTGCTCCCATTTTCAAGATCTGGAATGAAGGCACATTGCAAGATGAAGTAACTTGCCGAGCCATGGCAGAGGTTCCCAGCCAGAGAAGAGAGCTCCCTTGATCCTAGTGAGCCTTGTTGCTTTTCTCATGTAGCATCCTGCACAGCTACAGGATGTGTAGGATTTCATGCACCTTTAACTTGGAAATAATACACAGGGGTACACATTTCTGAGAGAAAAGTTTCAGTTCTGTACTTTTCCCCTTTTTTATCATGATGCAAAATCAATCTTGTTTGTTTGCTTGTTTTTGGTTTCTTTAGGAGCATGCATGAACTCATCAGGTTTGTGTGTGTAAGGGGGAGTGGGTGTAGCAAGATGGCTGCAGCTCTGAATGCAATCGGATGGCAAACTGCCTGCTCTAACCATTGGGACAAGAATTCAAGTGCCTCCTGAACACAGCAGTAAAAGGCTTTCTGTACAGCACTGGAAATGACTCCCACTTTTCTGGAGGCAAAGAAGAGCACCCATTACAAAAGCCTTTCCCACCAGTCTGCTGCCTTGGGTAGTCCTGGGAATTGCAGGAAGTGGAAACACCACTTTTGAACTGTCAGCTTTCACAGGAGACATCACCTGGGTTTCACCTGATCAGTTTGGAGGATCTCTCCAACTTTGCAACGAAATTGAAAAAAACAAAAAGGAGGGGGAGGGAGTGCAGCCAGCTGATGGTTTGCAGTGAATGCTGCAAGCAAACATGCAGCTGGGCTGACAATTATCATTCATGTAGCTCTCTAATAGTTTAAATTGTCTCTGGTATAGTGCAGTTCCTCAGCTCATCACTGCAGGTACAAATAGGACCTGTGTGAAAGAGGATGGGTGGTGCTATAAACTTTATTTTTCTTGTGGCAAAAATGGCACTTCCTGTAAATAAATAAATAAATAAATAAAAAGTAGAACACTATATTGTTCATCATGATAAAATCTTCATATGGAAATAAGCAGTTACTAGTGTATTAGTGCTTTTTCCAAACCTCTTGTGCAATTAGGTTCCCCTACAAACTAAAAATACAACTCATCCCAGTATCTGGCTCAAGAATTATACATGTTAATGTATTTGGGACTAATAGGAGTTTTCTGCGACTTTTTTGGGTTTTGAATTGGATTTGAGATAAAAAGAAAGGCAGAGTTGTAGTTGGCAGAGAATATATTTTAGATCATTGGTGATCCCAAAAGAACAAGATGTAATTTATTGTAAAGCGGTATTCAGAATTTAAAATGATCCATCAAAAGGCAGTAGAAATTTAAATTTGCATGAAAAATCTGCAGGAGAATTTAATGGCGGTTCAGCCTAAAGGCAGAATGGCCTTGCTAAAACCCTAAGTAGATAAAACAGGAGAAAAATATCCCATTTCAGAGATATATTCATATATTTAATGAGGTTACCCTGGATAAAGTCCACAGTATTTTATTGCAGAGAATAGCTTGGAGCAATGGAAATAACATCCAAAGCCTCATTAGAAAGCCTCTACCATATGGCTAGTTTTGCCTTTTGTGCATCCTACACCAACTCACCACAGTATTACATGTTTGTCTTACATGCTGAGATCTGTACAGACTGAAGGAGATTTCCAATTGATTTTTCAGTACCGTGAAGGTATCTTTCCAAATACTTGAGGACTGCTACAGAATTGCTGACTTATATCAACCACTGATAATGATTTGTTTTTAAGTAGAGAGCATTTATAATCAGGATTGTGTGAAGTAAACAGAAAGATCTGCAGCAGCTGGAGTTCTAGAGGCACTTACATAGACCATGTACACACATGAAAATGACTGATGGTTTATATAGCTCAGTATATAATGGCCTGTTGATCTCTGCATTTTATGCGATGCTACATTATAGAAGTAGCTCGTAATGTGGAAATGAAGAGCTGTAACCACCCAATTCTATGTAACCATAAACACTTCAAAAATTAGGTTAGTCAAAGATCACATGTACTAGAAGAACAGTGTATCTGATTCCTAATTTTTCTTGCTGAAAGCTTTCTTTTATTCAGCCTGGCAAATGATAAAGAAAAGGCTGAACTTCTCCTCAACTGTAAATGGCACCCCTTAGTGCAGGTCCCAGGGTAATGTAATACCCTCTACATGGTGAGAGCACCATCATGCCTCTAAGGAAGGATCTCAAATCACTTTTCAAGTGTCAAAGTCCCCCAATACTATTGAGAGATATTTACAATACATGACAATGACCTTTATTTTACAGATGAGGAATCTGACGTGCAGAACATTTAAAAATCTTGGGCAAGAAAACAAAATGAGATACTGGAGGAGGAAAGAACATGGAGTCATTTTTTCAGTCCTATGCTTTAACAGCTAGAAAATGCTCCTCCTGAGAACAGGGAAGGAAAGAAAATAGGGGAAAAGTGGGAATAAGAAACTAGAAGTGTTGTATGTAAGAATTAAGAGTCATTGGCAGAATGGTGTATGACATGTAAGGGGATATCACAGTAGCTTCCAGATGAAATACAGCCACAGAGGGAGAGATGTGCAGCCTGACCGGGTAAGCTCTTAAATGAAGTCTCAGCCATTACATGGAAATGTGGATTTGAGATCTATCAGTTTGGACATCTCTAGACAACTTATACCCATGACCAAGTAATACTGGCTGCTGCTCAGAATCTGATCAGCTGAAGAAATCTTTACAAGTGTGAATGA
The DNA here is from genome assembly GCF_009819655.1 of Sylvia atricapilla. Taxonomy (NCBI): domain Eukaryota; kingdom Metazoa; phylum Chordata; class Aves; order Passeriformes; family Sylviidae; genus Sylvia; species Sylvia atricapilla. The sequence continues at coordinate 43,300,508 of NC_089140.1, forward strand.
TGGCACTGCAGGATAGAGATGGGCAGAACTGAATGTGCTGGGGAGGCAGCCCCGTGCATCTTGGCTATCCCACTGCCTTAATTTAAAATTACAAAGTCATTTAAAATTACATCAATCAAAGCTGATCCTATGGAAATTACCTTTAAAAAAGAATTACCTCCAAACTCATTTAAAAATATGTATTTCTTAACTGAAACCCCTTGCTCACAGGGGAAGGTTTCCAAAATATTCAGCACTGGCCCCAAGCAGCTTCTTCAGGAACTAGCAATGAGTATGTTTTCAATTCAGTGGGAGTACAACTCATCCAAAGTTGTACCTTTTGGACAATCCCGCATAGATTATTTTATGTTAAAATTTCTCCTTACTTTTTAACAAGTCATCCTTCGAACACAAAAAATAACATTGATCTAATTTCTTCACTTACATAAATATTTCAGTGGAAAGTGAAATCCACCACCATTCTGTTCTTGTGTGTCCTCTTTTTTTTTTAAGATGGTTTCAATATTCTTTTGGTAAAAAACAGTTCTTCTATCACACACAGGCGATCTGTGTGAGGATGAAGTTACAAATCACTGCTTGTCACAAAATCAGGCTGTGCAAAATTTCATTTGGAAAATGTGCCACATGGAGTTGGACACTGCACGTGGGTTTTAAAACACAAGTGAAACAAAATAAGAATTCCCAAACAGAAGAGATTGTAAATTTGGATAGCCCAAGTACATCCTGTTTGAAAGCCAGCCCGAATGTTTGAATTAAGTGGGCATGTTTTATGACATGCAGTCCTGATGGACCATGCTCTCCAAGCCAAATCTCTTTACAGTTATGGTCTGAACACTTTGTAACAGCTGGATTTGTCAGGCTTTTGAAAAATTACTACTCAAGCCACAGACTGTATGGGCTTGTTTGGGTGTTCATGTCATAAGGTGCTAATATTAGAAATGCCCATGCTTCAGGTCAGGTATCTCTTGAAACACTTTATTATCCTTCCCTTGGAATATGGAAGTTGAGAGCAGGCAGTCTTGTGGCAGAGAGAGAAATAAAGACAACTGCAAAACTGTGTTGTTTTTATTTTAAACATGCAAAATACAGTTCATGCATCTGCCATTTTGAAAAATCTCTCAGTTCATAATAGATTAAACCAAAGACATTTTGGCTATTCACTCTCAATAAATATTTCAAAATGCTTTACAGTGTAAATATAAGAAATTTAGCAAAATTTCAACAAACCTGTATAAAAACCAGATACAGATAACTTTTTATTTCAAGGCAACATGCTGTAATGTAAAGAGTTCACTTTTTTTTTTTCTGGATTTTTTTCCTCATAAAAAGTTTTCAACGATACAACTGCTTAACAGATTTAAGCCTTTAGGCTACACATGCAAAAAAAAAAGTTATTTTAGTTAAAAATCACCAAAACGTGCTAATTTTTTGTTTCCTTTTTTAAATACAGTAGTTGTAGACAGTAGCATTTTTCTTTTTTAATTTTGTAAAAGAGTGCAGGCAGGTTCATGGAGCTAGTGTCCTGGAAGACTCGTACTCTGACATACATTTTGGTTTTATCCCTTTGCCATTGTAATAGTCCACGACTTGGTTTGGAACTTCAGCCAAAACGCTTTTTGCTAGAGCAGCTGGGGATGCCTGCAGGAAATGGTAGAAAACACAGCATTAACCTGACTCTCTGCTAGAAGTGCCATGAGTTTTAGAGGCATTGGTGCCATGAGATCAAGGGAGGAGGTACGGTGCAGAAATGGAAGGCAAGAAAGACTTAAAGTGAATCACACTATTGCTGGAAACTCATTTTATGAGTCAGTTTAGGTATGGAGCTGCAGCTGCCTAAAAGTACACTAAAGCCAAAAGTGCTCTGTGTGATTTCAGGTCCATTTGGACTATTTTAAGTTCAGGCTAGCTGAACTTCCCTGCACTCTGGGAGAGCCCCATATCACAATGAAAAGCTGCAAAGACTTCATTCATCAGTGTTCAGCAAGGAACCCTGCAGAGCTCCAAGCTGAACATAAATGGACAGCACCGTCAAAGGGAGGCCTTCATCACCATTCTGTTCTTCAGAATCTCGCATGGTGTTTTAATGGCTGGGAATGTTTTTAAGTCAATAAAAAAATACCTTTTTAAAAATTAGAATTAAACTGTAGTTGCCAAAAAGGTTCAAGGCTTGGTGGAAGCTTTAAAGTTCTTCCTAAAATGTGAAAATGGGCAATATCAACCAGACTTAAGAACTGATGATCCTGAAAGATAGAGATGGATATAGGGATGGCCAGTGGCTTTCACTCCAGGTGGGGAGGAGGGCTGCCCCCCAATGCAATGAGAAATCCTGCCCTCCATCAACCACACCGAGTTGCTGCCTCACCCCCCCAACAATGCTTCATTTTAAGCAGAGGGGCCTGTGGATGTTTTGTGGGCAGCCATTACCTGTGTGTGCTGCATGGATATTCCTCAGTCCCTGAATTCAGCAGTGACAAAACTGGACTCATTCTCCCATGCACTCTCTTGGCCCCATGTTTTGGATATTCTTGTTTCTAAGTTTTTGGGTAGAACTGATTCCAAGTCCTCTGGAACCAGCCTGCTTGGCCATGTTCCTTTTGAGCCCACCACAAAATGCAACTAAAGTGCAAATACTTAAATTTCATTTTGAGAGGTTTTAATTGATGTGTTTATCTCCATAGACTGCAGCTCAGATGATGCATGGGAACTCAAACTATGGCTGGATCACACTTCTTCTGTACACCAAGTATTTTTTCCCAAATTATTAACACTTTCCTCCTCATTGTCCTTTGTGTTATCAGCCAAGTTTCAAACCTACCATGTCACAAAGCAGTTGTATTGTTTTTTGACCTACTTTGTTTTGTGGAGTGGCATCCTTATCCTTACAGAGTCTTAAAATTTGGTTTACATAGAAAGTAAATGGTAAACCCAGGCTAATCCATGGGTCAAGAAAACTCTAGGCTGTTAAAAATTCCAGTATCAAATAAAAAGATAATGCTAGCAAAACCAGAAACAGGTTGGTTTTTTTTTTTTTTTTCCCTGTATTTTTGTATTTTGACTCACATATGAGATTAGTAACAAATAAAATTAACTGCTATTTCCCTACTGTGACATTTATACCAAAATATTTGTGCAGCCAAAAACGCCTGGGACATTTCTGCATGAAGAAACTGGCAAAGCATAGAGCATACTTTATGTGACAGTGCAGCAAGTGTTCTAAAGTGTTACACAGTAACAGACCCCATTCATTTTAATCCTGGAAACTGAAATGCATGGTTCTCCACACTTGCCCTAGTCTTGCCTAAACCTTTTTTTAGAGAATCATGGAATGATTTGGATTGGAAGAGACCTTAAAGTTAATCTAGTTCCAACTAAAATAATCAGGAAATACCCCTTGGAATCACATAAATGGCTAATTTCTACAATGCTATTGAAAATTACTGTTCTTTAAAATCTCCTTCCCAGTGTGTCAAAGCTGTACATAGCTTAGCCTGCCTCTGTGCTATCTTACCAAAAATACAACCCTACACAGAGATGAGAACCGAGAGTGGGGAAGTGCCCTGAGCCAGCGCTGCACACACAAACTGTAGCAATCAGGAAACTTCACTCTTCTCTGTCTTTAAAAATGCTGGGCAGGAGCATTGGCATCAGCTTCTCTGGATCTGTGTAGTTCACATGTTCTGAACTTTTGGCACTCACTGCTGTGCATCATCCTCCCTCCAACAGTTCTCTCTTCTGACACCACATCCATTCCTCCTGAACGAGGGTCAGCCCTTCAGAAAGGCTCTGTCAGGGCTCAGATGCACAACTGAATCACTGCCACTTCAGGAGTCCTCAACTGAAAACCTTTCATTGAGGTTTAAGTGAAAACATTTATTGTGCCCATAGGCTCACAGGCAATATCTGCCCCTGAGGTAGCTGGCTTGGCTCCATGCTTTAGTCTGAGCACAGGCAACTGCTGCTTTACTGAGTTTCATCATGCCAGTAATGTCTCTTTGTCCTGGGGGTCTCTCTAGCAGGGAGCATCACAAAAACAGGCAGAGGGTTGGTTTCCTCTCTGATGGTTTGGACCACTTGTACCTTACATAGTTTTTATGGTGGTAAAGCACTCTCATTTCCGGATCAGGTGGTGCAAAGAAGAATTTTTATAAGTGAGAATTACTCTCAGTAATTTCTAAGCTAAAATGCAGAACCTAGTTCATCAGTGTTGTGTAAGGATTACCTTTGCTGGGTCTTTAACACAGATGAGACATTAAATTAATGTTTTACTGTAATGTTTTCTCCACTGCTTGAAGAGCATTCTAGCAATAAGCAGCTAAAGATGAATAGTTCTCAATTAATAGCTGATACACAACAATCAGATCAGTCAGCAGTAAGAAAATAATCCCCTGTGATTCCATAATTGGTGAGTGTTACAAATGACTGTTGGTTCAGTTCTATAGCTTCACAATGCTTAACCTTTAACTACAATGCACAGTGCAAAACATTGCTCCTTGCAGTGGTTATGAGCTGTGGTTTCCATACTCCTCTGTGATGTATGTTATGGAGACACGGCTGTTAACCTTTGTGAGTAAATACAGTGCAGAATGGAATACAACCTACCCATGGCATCAGATTTGTGTCCAGTAAATATATCATACGTCCCAAAGACAGAAAATTTCATTTCTTAAAATATGACTGTGAATGGATAGAGGCAGGTGATTTTCTTCAACTACGTTTCAGTGACAGAGCATCACTGTTCTACAGTTTCAGGTGAAGGACCCTCACACTCCTGGAGTGGTGATGATTACAGAGAGAAAAAAAGTCACTTAGATTCAGGGGAAATATGTTTCCTTTGTTTGTTATGTTCTCCTTTAGGGAATGGTATCTGTCATCCACTATACAATGGGACATTTTTTAAGTGTTAATGGTTACCTCGATTTTATCAAGCCTCTACAACTGCAGGATTTGCCAAGAATCACTACAGTTGCTATTGTTCTTTTGATGGCTTCAAAGATACTCCTTAAAGAGAGAGAAAAAGCTTCGATGTTTTACTGGAGTACTTCTGCTGCACTGTATCGTGTAGGAGATTATACCCTTATAATAGAGCCTGCTGTCTACACTTAGTCTTAAGCTGGTAAAACATTGATGTGGGTATAAGATTTTAACAGCTGATTGAAATGTGTTAAATGCCTGTATGAGTGCTGTGCAGGCTCAGAACCTTCTCTGAAGTCAAACTTATAAAATAAAAGGGATTTGTTCTATAGGTTATTTTTACAACTTCCTTCTCCCCTCCTTTGATTTTCTCAAAGGGAAAGGTTTTCCACAGATTATTTTTGATCTCTTTGGATAGATACGAGATTTTGAGTTCCAAGCTGACCTAAGAATAGAAGTAATGAAAAAATATTGCTTGGGTTGACTCCCAAGAGAATTCTGATTTACTCTTCCAGCAAAACAAAAAATAAATGCTTACACATAACATTTTTTCCTCTCCTTCCATCATTAATAGATATAATATGGATTTAGGAATAAATAAATACTTGATTTATCAGAAAGACCAATAAACCTTACACAATTTAATTTTTAATCTTTCTAAAAAGATTCTTCAATTTTTTTTTCTACCTAATAAATTAACACAAGGTACATTGTCAAAAGGAATGGGGGGTTTTTACCTAAATATGCATTTTGCTTAAAGCTGTCAAAAGTAATATGCTGATGTATGTAAATTCTTGTGTTTGGTCAGAACTGATCTGACAAAAATCTCCCAATTGTGTTAAATCTGCATTTCCTCTGTGGGGAAAAATAAGTTTGAATCAAAACATCACACTCATTTGTCCCATGGAAAATTATTTCACTAGCTGATGTATGGTCCTTTGTTTGTGCTAAGTAAGCAAGGAAGCTGTGAATGCCACTTTGTTGAGAAAGAGAGATTATTTGGGATATGACAATAAAGGAATTCAATCAGAAGTGGCTATTTTTATGAGCACTCATCCATTACGCTGACATTTGTTGAAAAGCTGAAAGATCGCAATAAACAGACTAAATATCAGGTTGCATAAAATACATTAACTTTCCTGATAGAGCAAATATAAATCTATTTCTATATCTATATCACCTTTGCTACTGAAAGAAGGAGAAAAATATCACCATTTAACAAGAAGAATACATAAAGATTGCTTTCCTCTCCCAGTACTGGGGAAGTTAACCTAAATCAGCTAAAAAAGAATATATGCTTGTCATTTGTCCAGTGCTGGCAATAACAATGCCACAGGTTCAGTCACAAGTTAACACCAGGGGAACAATATATTTAGAAACCAGAACTGCAGCTGTCAGCATTAATCTATTAAATCCAAGATGATTTTAGCTTTATTATAAAATACAAAGTGAAACTAAAAATAACAAACGTAGCTGGCTTTGCCAGTTCCTTGCAGAAACATTTTTTCACCTAATTAAAAGTAGCTCCCCCACTAGCCCATAAATAACTCAGCTCTGGACACTTTTCCAATGACTACAGTGCAGCACAAAGCACTTGTGATTATGTGCTGCAGGAATCACAAACTATCACAAGTTGTGCTCATGCTTTGATTCAGCAGGTAGGCAGGTAGGTGACCGTGCACTCCTGTCAGCACAGCAATGTGTGTGTCTTATAACTCAGTAGTCATTCTGCAACTATTTGGCATGGTGATACCAAACTAATAGCATAAGGTGAGTTCTCCCTCCTGCATGCATCCATGGTTTACATAAAGCTAGAAGGAAAGGGGAAACAAGTTTGTTTCTCTTGCTCCTCAGTAGAGCTTGTGAAAAAGTATGTCTAGATCTAAGGCAAATATTGCAAAATCGTATTTGGAAATACAAAAAAGAACAACCATTGCAAAGAGAAAAATGAAGGTATTTTGGAAGCAGCAAATAGAAAAAAAAAGCTCTTGTGGTGACAAAAATCCCAGAAAAACTAAAAGAGGAGCTAATGTATAAAGAAATACAAGCAGTGCATACCCATACACAGATCAAAACCAGCCCAGGGTTGAGAACTTGGCTGTGACATATCCAGATCTAAGGATCTCTAGCTATGGGAGCAGATTGAAAAGAGCAATCTCATGAGGAGAATGAGTCAGTTGCGCTGTGAGGTAAAGAAATTCTCATATCAAATACTGAGGATATCCTTCCTAGACAGAGCAAAAAACCAGCCTGGAGAATCAAGTAAATGGTTCATTAAATAACAGAAGTGAGAGGAAAGAAGGCAAAGAAAGATGGAAAAAGGGAAGGAAAGGAATGGGATCAGCATTGCTAAGGAACATAAGGCATGCCTCCATAAGGAGGAAAAGGGCTCTGAAAAACAATTCTGTGTGTGGGAAAGCCCCTTCTGCTGGTGAACACTGTGCCTACCCTGCTGCTGAAAAGTCTCTGGAACAGATGGTACAATGTAGGGCAGGTGACGGAGAGGAAAATTTAACGACCAAAGCTTTACTTTAGATTTGGCAATTTAATGCTTGTTCTGTTCCTTTCTTTTCTACAGAGTGTCTTCTACACCACACTGGCCTCAGTCAGGAACAGCTGGCTGAGAGCAAAGGGAAGCTCTCAGGAATGCCACTTTCTTGCCTGTGTTCTTGTACAGAATTTGGAAATGGGTTTGGAGGCAACCAGGATGCTGTGGGTGAATAGTCCTGCATTTGAGAACTCAGGGACCAATGGAAATGAAGGAATGGAAAGCAGAATACAGTGGTCCTAATAGAACAGGTGCAAAAGAGAATGCAAAACAGACACCATAAAAAAATTAGGCAGGGAAAGTAACCAAATTAAATCAGGGAGAAAATGAAAGCAAGGACTGGCACCACAAAAAGCACATGGATTCTGCCTCATCTCTTCCTTCCCCATCCTCACTAATGGAGCACATTATATTTTGATTCTGTTTTTTTCACTGTTTCTGACACAATAATGCTTACTCAACAAATTACTTACTCCACATTTAATGCATATGCAAAGTTAAGCCCAGCCTCACTAATCATTCACTCTACCCATTCACCCTTCTATGGCAAGGATGGAAAAATCAGCTTACATGTTTGAAGTTCCTAAATGGCACAAACTGGACAATGTCTCGAAGCACAGGCTCGCCTTTGGGAGACCTCAGGATGCCATCATCACCATCCAGCATCTGCATGTCACTAAAATCAGCGTTGCCCACCCCAACAATGATGACTGACATGGGGAGGTGAGAGGCGTGGACGATGGCCTCTCTGGTGTCAGCCATGTCGGTGATGACGCCGTCCGTCAGGATCAGCAAGATGAAATATTGCTGAGGTTGTTGGACAAGAAGTGAAAAATTATGTCATTAGTTAATATTCCAAAGCTGCTCAACCTTTTAAGTTAAAAAGTATAAAAGTTTTTTCTGGTAACTCCCTCATGGACCTTTTTAAAGAGAACAGAGCCTTTATAGTTACTATAGAGAATTTTCTGTTCCAAGTTCCTCAGCTACTAATTTCTCCTTTGCAAAGCAATGGGGTCCCTGAGGAGAGCAAGGAAGGAATATATCCATCTTCATATTTTTCATACAGAGCCCCAAAGACAGGTTTTCTCATTCTCCAGAGAGGGCAAGCAATTTGGTGAGCTTGTAATTTCTTTCCCAAAACTCCAAAGCCCACTGAACAAGGATCATGATCTACAACATTTCTTCACTTGGTTATGGGGAAGAGTGGCCCTTACTTGGATCCCTTATGAATTGTTAGGCCGACAGAGTAATTTAACAAATGTACATTAATAGGAAAAATGAACAAATCATGGGATTTGATCACTCTGCATGAGCAATACCAACACACTGAATATCAATAAAATTTATTTATATACAATGGTATAAACTCAAAGTGTTCCAATCATCTTATCCTGCCACAAATAAAACAGAACATGCAGGGAGAAAACTTCATCTTGAACATTCATACTCTATATTGTTTTTCAGATAGAAAGGGGGGAGCTTAGGTATAGAAAGAAGGAACTTATTCAGTAGGGTGTATTAGGTCAGAAACAGCACTGGGAATAGAGTGAGCCTCAAGATTAGGTGGGTGTGGAAATTCAAACATAGAAATTCCCCATTTTAGGGCTGGGACCACAAATACTATCAAGGTTCTGGAAACAACAGTGGAATCCCAGAATCACAGAATCGTTTGGATTGGATGGGACCTTAAAGATCATCTAGGCTGAACAGATGATGAGGCAGGGACACCTTCCACTAGATCAGGTTGCTCAGTGCTCCATCCAACTTTAAACACTTCTGGGGATGGGGTAACCTTAGCTTCTCCAGGTAACCTGTTCCAGTGCCTCACCACTCTCACAGTAAAGAGTTGTTTTCTAATATATAATTTTAAGTTGTCCTCTTTCAGTTTGAAGCCATTACCATTTGCTCTGTCACTACATGCTCTTGTAAATATCAGTCACAAGCCCAGATTGATGAACAGAAATATTTGGTAACTGCTGTCCTAGATAGGACTTAAAAAAGACCCAGCACATGAAGAAAGCTTAGAGAAAGCTCTAGGTCAAGTGATGAGGCACATACCAATGCACAGCTCTATTGTGTTCTGTGCTGAGACACTTTTCATGCTGCACACATGCACGTGCAGTTTGCACAATGTCTGTCTTACATCCTTTACTCCTTTACAGCACTGCTCTTCTAAATGGCTCAGATCTACTTGCTCATATATTCCCTCCATTTCTCTTGTTCTCCCTTTCTCTCATTCTGTCTTCAAGGCAGGATCAAAATAAACCTAATGCATCTCAAAGGTGTACATTTAAAACATGATCCGTAGCACATCCAGTGTGTACAGTCTTTTAGCCCAAGAAATCTGTCCTGGGATTTTTATCAGGTGCAGGCTAATAGACTTGTCTTCTAATTTCTAAAATGGACAAATTACTTCATCAGTAATAAGAAGCTGAAAACTGCATCCTTACCATTTTCAAATGAATAGTTGCAAAAGTCTCCTAGGTGAGCAGAAAAAATTTAGTACAGGCTCTGCAGGAGACATAAAATTGGGTAGCCTGAGTAGGGAATTCATTGAACTCATCTCCTGGTACAACCAAGGCATTTAGGGCTTCAATGCTCAATTTCTGTAACCTTAGTGGTGCCATTTCTGTTTCCACAGTGAAAAACTGGGTGTGCTACAGTAAAACAGCCCTAAAAGCAGGAAATAGATCAGTGGTGAAAGAGTTTAAAGCTGTGACAATCGAAGCTATAGAGATACACTTTTCCAGCTGACACAGGTTTAAGCTGCCTTCTGTGAAGGCAGTTATAAAAACTGTGAAGGCACAATCTGCATTAAAAGGCCTTGTTTTGACGGCCTACAAGAGATCCATCACAAGACAAGAAAAAAAGGCAAACACAGCTTTTTTCCCTTACCGAGGCCTCCTTGGTGTTGGTCTCCTCTGATGCAGATTTTGCCACTTTCTGGATGATAGGAGCAATGTTTGTCGGTCCATACAGCTGCAGCTTGGGAAGGCAGCTCTGATAAGCTTCCACAACTCCCTGTATTCCTAGCATGAAAAACCAAAAAAAAAAAAAAAAAAAGGAAGAAAAAAATTGATCACATGGCAATGTGCTTGTTTATATATCAGGCTTGTTTAACATGTAAATGAAAGGTGGGTTCTTAATGAACAAATAAAAAATACTACATGATTAGCAAGGACTAGCAACTTCAGATAATTTCCAGGAATCTGTCTCTAGCTGCCTTGAATCTTGTTTGTAATATATAATTCATTTTACCATGCTTCTCCTTCCCAGCAGCTTTTAATGTCTATTTTTCAGGTATGAGCTTGCAATGCCATAGCTTCCATTCTTCTTGTTTTAAGACAGGATAGCTTCCTGACCAACAACTAAGATTCATGGTGGAAGGCTAGACACGAATTAAGAAACACTTCCACACTTCTTTCTCCTCTTCAGATAAATATTTTTGTTTATCATGGCAGTTGCCAACAAATTTGTCCTTTGTACTTATGCCCTAAAGCTGTTAAGGAATTCAAAACATCTTTTCAAATACCTGACTTCCATGTGCTAAGAAAGTAATTTTTCAAGGTTAATTTGCATAATCACTCCCAGGTTGGATTTGACTATGACCAAAAGCTGTGAAGTCTTGGAAGAAACAGCAGGATGCTTTGCAGCCTACAGAAAAATGAGCTTTAGCTGAGAAATTTTGATGGAAAACTAGCTATTTTTGGCTTTTCATTTCAGGATATATAGTCAGACGAGGGAGCAAAGACTTCTGCCGACACACTTGACAGATCACAGAATGGAAATTGGTATTTTCAATCATTGAGAAGAAGGATTTCTTGAAGTGATGCACATTAGCCTCCCCATTCAGAACTCCCAGCTTACCAGACCTAAAGGATTAGAGGTCTAATGTTGGAAAGAAAGTGATAGACTGAAAAGCTTTACAAAAGATCCTGAAGAATGAAATTACTTCAGTAAGATCCTAAGCCAGTTCCAGTTTGCACTGAGACTTGTTCACTCATGAGATTTTTTACTCAACCATATTTACAGGATAGATGGGTGCAGACTTATTACTAACAAATGACAGGGAGTTGTAATTGTTTTACAATGACACACACACACACACTCCTATGAAGAAGTGGTGGAGAACACAGTTTTGTCTCTTTAGAGACAACTACAGATATATTTTCCATTGCAATACCAACAGACTAAAGGACTTGCTCCAATTATAACTGTGATTGGCTGAAATGTAAAGTAGTGTTACAAAATTTCCCTTGGTAATTCCAATGACTAAATCACATATTGCAAAACTGACCTTTTGTTAACTCCCAATTTTAAACTTGCTAAGGAGTTCTTTCATTACATATACTTAATGATGTTGCATGAAGGCCTCATAAATCTTCCCTTAGATGATGACAAGATACAATGTACTTTTCTTCTTATGCAGGAAAATAATGTAAGGTAAGTCTTACTCCCTGCATTCCACAGAGATTTAGTGTTGTTCATATCAGAAAGTTGCTCTCATCTTAGAGACATGTTCTAGAAACATAATTTCTTATTTGCTTTCTCATGTTAATATATTTTAGAAATATCTTCTGTCCATCCAATCCCAACTCAACAGGATATGTAAGTGGATTACTTTGTAGCTTGCTGTTCTTGTACTCCTTTATCTTAGGCAGAATCAATGTGCATTTTTTTTTACAATTCAACTCTCTACATTTTTATTTGGAATCCACTTTCAGCATCTCAAATGAAATACAGTGTATGAATACATATAGGGGTTTAAGACAGATGTATAGAAACATTCATTCAGACTAGAGGCTACTGCCTATTTTCTTCCTCAGATAATAAACTAAGTATTAATTATAAGACTATAAAAGTAATATACTATAAATATACTAAGCATAAGACTATAAATACTAAAATTTTCAAGAATGGAAATGGTAAGAGGTGAGGATATCCATATTTTATGAATTCCAGTGCTCTTCATCTCCATATACCATCCCTGTATGTAGAATGATGCTTCACACTACCCTGTGCCAGCAAAAGCTCTACTTCCACAGAGAAAAGGATTTCATTCCTCAAAGGCAAAATAGACACATACTTATTACATTGCATCCAACTGCTGTTTCTTTGTTTAAAACAAGATACTCTCAAGCAATTTTGCTTTATTTTCTGCAAGTATGCTAGATCCTACAAAGTAAAACAGTGTAATCACTAAGCACTTTATCTCCTTCTCACTCTTGCATCCTTTCTCCACATGACTTGCTGATATTACTGTTCCCTGTGACACCTAATACAGTGAGAGCATCAAGAAAACATCACAGAACAAACAAGCACCCACGACAGGCAGATGAGTGAGCTGCAGCTGACAATTAAACAGCATTTAAACAGATTTCTGTTTTGTCTCCTCTTCTTGCTTTCACCCAGGGGAATACTATTTAAAAAGGTATCATTTAAGACAAACAAGAGCCTTTAATATCTTGGAGATACAGGTGCAAATGCTGCAAAATTTCTTCCCTGGAATTCTTTCATGCTGCAACAGGTTTTTTAGGGGTTTTAGCCTAGAACTCTTTTCAGGCGGTGGGTTAACTTATCAGATAACTGAGTCTTATGCAAAGATACAAATAAAGTTAAAATTATTAAGTGACATAAGCCAAGCCTCATAGAGCAGCTCCTTCCTGGTTTTTTTACCCCCTCTCATTTCCATTGTTATATTAGTTTTGCATACAGAATGTGGTTTGGATAGTAAATCCCTTGCTTACAGAAGGTTTGTCTGTACAAACTCTGCTTGCTGGCACCACCTAAATGTGGCAGCCTTTTCAACCAATAAAAATCATTATATAACAATGCCAGTGTGATAAAAGAATTAACCTTGAAGTCAAAAGAAGCAACAAAGGTGGGGGGAGGACAAAAATAAGTGTTCTTTGCTTGGACTGCTAGAGCTTTTCTCTGTAGTTTGCAGAGGGTCACAAATATTGTGCAGTTTGATTGAGAAACAAAGCCCTATTTGAATACTACATGCATAAATATGTTATCACCTAATGCTGACCACTGTTAACTGTTTTGATGACACTTTATAAAATATGATGGTCCAGTTGGAATTTTGAGGTTTCTTTTGCTTCCCCACCCCATCCATACACTGAAGTCCCAACATCAAGCTGGCTTACAAGCTTATAAGCACTTCTAGATGCATACATGTAACTTCTGCTTCTTTGGACTCAAAAGCAGTGTAAAAAGCTGTGTGAGCACATCAAGGAGCTGTAGGACTTACACCCAATTGCATTTCAAGCATATGACCTGCAAAGGCTGGGGCAGTCCAATTCAATAAACAAAGTGCAACAACAAAGCAGGAATGCCCACTGAACCAAAAACAGGTCTTGCATTTAAGATGTGTGAACTGAGAATTCTTTTAAAGTCTCTTTCCCTTGAACTGCTTGTTCTCTCCTCTTTTCCTCACTTCATGTCTTTGCATCTTATTTCTCATCCTGAACATGTTTGCTGCCCATGCCTGAAAGAAAGCCACTAATAAGCCTGAGAAGGGCTAACAGGAGCAGCTAGAAGATTTGAACAGAAAGAGTATTTTGAAATACCTGGTTCAGTATTTGGATGGAAGCAGAAGGATAAGGGAGAATAACAACCTGTGGATTTTAGACAGTGATGATCACCTGAGAAGACTCTTAACTGTTACTCTGCTTAGAGGCTGTTTTCCTGTTATTGTCTTTTACAAAATGTGGCGGGAGATTTTAGAAAGACAGCATCAGTCACTGCAGATCTCACTTAAAAATACAAGACAAACAGCAACATCTGCTACATAAATCTGTCCTCTGATTATCAAGGATTAATGACTGTTGGTAGTACATATCAATATCTTACTCTGTAGCCTCCTGCTGCGTGTGCTCTCAGGCAAGTAGGTTTCTTTCTACAACAACCAGCATCAGCTGCTTCCCTGCCCTTGACTTGCAGCAGACTGTAGGTCTGGTCAAAGAACTGGCTCTAAACTGAGGGAATTTTTGATCACAGAGGTTCACAGTCTGCTTTTTCATATCCTGCCCTTCTTAGCAGCACAACCTATGATGTTGAGGTAGCTGAAGATTTTCAATTAGTCTAGCTCCCAGAAATACTAGTGATTCCAGGAAGTCCAAGTGCTGACAGTCTACCTACTTTTCAGGAAATTAATGTATGGGACTTTCCAAGATTTCTAAAGTTAAGCTCAATGGTTTGGAGCCTGTCAGGTCCCCAAATCCTAGCTGCCTTCTTTAATAAAACCACTTTGAATAATAGTCAGGTGATACAATAACGAATGCACATTTTGCACACAGCAAAATTATGGCAGTCTGTCCTACTGTGAGTATTACCTGCACATTCTGGGTTATCTTCATTGAAATTGATTGCAAAGTCATGAGAGACCTGCAGTTAAATGGAAAGAAAAGAAAACTGTTGTCAGAAAAATTATTCCAAGAAGACTTGGGGTTAAACACTCTTGACATTTTTTCTGTGGTAAACCTGAGACCTTTCAAGCTTTCAGCCATTAAGTGTAAAATATAGTCCCAGCTGGAGCTCCCCACTGATCCAACGTAGCAAAACTGGACTCAAATCAAAACAAAGAAAACCCACCCAAATACATAAAAATTCATATAAACATGGTGTCAGGATCGGGCTATCAATTCTGGGCACAAAAGAGATATCTATTGCTGATGCAATTTAAATGCCAGCTCTTCTTAGCTCAGCATCTCAGACTGTAGGAGAGACAGCAGTCACAGCAGAAACTCAGCTCACTCCTGACCTCACTGTGTGAACAGTTCCTCATCTAAGGCCAAGAAGTACTAGGGAATTAATTCTCCAGAGAAATCAAGGATCCACTGTGGAATAGTAGTGTAAGAAATATAACGAGTCTAAGTTGGTTAAAATGTTAGATTAGTCTGGGGATAATAAATAAAAAAAACCAAAAACCTGAAGACTCTTAGTTTTCCTTGCATGTAGTGAATATTCCAATCTCTCTCTCTCTCTCTCTCAATCTGTCTGTCATTAGATCCTACAGAGCTGTTATTAAAAGAAATCACTGTGAATACAACAAAGTTGCTGATTTTCAAACAAAACAACATATTTTGTCTTTGGTGCCCTGGGAAAATAATACAAGACTATTGTATGTTTAAACAGTGCTAGACACTGTAAGTCTCCAGTTCTAGAATTCCTCTTTAAGGTTTATTCTTGCCTGCATTTTTCTTTTTCAGATTCCTTCTTACTTCTTTCTTTGATCACTGAAAAGCCTCAATTCCTTTTAATCTCTTTGGCTCTGAAGCCCAGCCTCTTAATTCTGTTTGTCTTAATTTTTCTTGAATGAAAAAGCTCAGATTTTGTCTCGCAATGCATAATGTGTGAATATATATATGTGTGTATATATATATATATTTGACTTGCAAAAAGTGGATATGGCTGAGAGTCTAGCAGGTAATTTGCATAATTTAAAGTTGAATTTAGATGTATCATCCCAGATTGAAGAAGGCATTTATATAACTGCAATTATGCACATTTAAAGCTTTATAGATCTCTGTAGGATCTTCAAAAGTGCCAACAGTCCTAGTGATATGGGAAGCAACTTCCTGTACAATGGAACCAGGATTGTTTGCAGGAAGAGATTAATTTGTTGGATGTTGCTGTTTCATTTGCTTGTTTGGATGTCTCAACAGCAGAATATGGACATTGGTCCATGACCAAGGGACCTGTGGATCAAATATGTGACTGCAGAGAAGCTTCTGTGAAAGTGGTGTAAGTTGGCCAATTACTGCCAAAGAGTGTTCTTCATAGAGAAGTTGAAATTCCCCATCATATGCTAGTCTTGTTTGCCACAGTGATGCCTGCCATTATTAAGAGGTTAAATAAAGCAGTACTTCTACCATGATGGGAAAGGACTGAAGCAAAACCTCACTGAGAAGTCTGCAGTTGCCTCAGCCCAGCCAGGCATTCAGCATGCCTACATCAACCATGGAGAGGGTTTTATTTGGTCTATTCAGTCTATCCTGCTTGGCCATGGAAGATAATGCAGCAAGTCACTATTTATGTTCCTCAGTGAGCAGCACAGAAGATCAGGGCTGCCAGATACACTTCAGAGGTGCTCCAGAGCCCTTCTGCCTGGCTGCTCTGGCTGTCTCTCAGTGCACTTTCCCCAGCTGGTATCTGCCAGTCTCATGACCAGCTGCAGGCCAAAGGTAATTGCATCTGTCAAGAACTGTTACGGGAGTTTTCACTCATTGATATTTTTTGTTGTTCACTGGCCTTTCTCTTTCCTTTAGGGTTTCTATATTTTGCATTAACTGTGTTATAAAAGCAAGAAGGATGGTAATGCATGTTTATGTATTGCAGACTGATTCTTCCAACACTGTGCCTCTTCAGTGATTTTATTTCTTTATTCCAAATGCATTTGAAATTATACCTAAAGGAAAATAAAAATCTTTTCAAAAGCTATGAATGCAGCATTTTAATCTCACATGCAAGCATAGTTTGGATGCTTTTGTTGCCATACCTGTTCCAGAATCACATAATGCAAACAATTTATCTGGTTCAAAGCTATGGCACCCAGGCTATTATTTTAAAAAATGTAGACAACAGTTCAGGCCAATAAGGAATGCCCAATTCTAGTCAGTGCACAATGATCCAAAAAATAATACTGTCTGAGCATCGGCTGCTATTCTCCTAAAGCAAACGGCCCTCATACATTGTCATCCTGATTCACAAAGAGCAGTGTTAAAATGTACCCTGAAGGCAGCACAGGAAACGCAATGAATGTGCAGAAGCATTGGCTTGTTTCCTATGCTCTCTGAGCAATATATCACAATCTAAACAAGATTTAAGTATAATGTGAAGGAGAGAAGTTCTTTGAGCAACTCAATGATAGTTCACAAACAGGAAATCATCACCCAAGGCAAGCCAACTGCAGATATTTTTTAAGCAGTGCATCTCCAAATGCTTCTCCCCAGCTCTGTTAAGCAAAGCCAACTGTGCTTCAACCTGCCCCTTTGCTGACTTCCTTTTGGTGGCCAGAACTCAAGCATATCCAAACCAGCAGAGACTTCAGACTTACACAATGTACTGAAGCCCTTACTAAACTTGGGCTTCATAGGATTCCATGTACAGCTCATCCATGTCAAAAGGTGATTTGGATCAAACATTCAGTGCTTTTGCTTTCTGAACAACTGCAAGTGCAAGGTGATGAGTTTCTCTCCTTTTCTTTTTTATTTTTTTTTCCTTCTTTTTTCTAATCAAACAGGCAAGGGCTTTGTGACTGAAGGGCAAACCATGCTGATGACAGAGAACCAAAAGCTGGTATACTCAATGGCATCTTTCTGATATTGACACAGCTCTTGAATGATACTCCCAGAACTGATAAACTGATGATGAAAAGGAGGCAAAATTTGAACACCCAAGACACTGTAGACTGAGAAGTCCTCAGGGGAAACAAGAAGACACTTGGCTGTTCAGAAGCAGGCATGTTTATATCATTTATTAGGGTGATTTGTATTGTGGATCAATCTAACAGTCAGGAAATCCTGGAATGTGTCATGTCACACAAATACAGAATGACTGCTTCACATCAGTACCTGGCATAGGGAACTTTGCCAAGAACTGCAGACCAGTCTGTGGTGGAAGTCAGCCTCAGCCTAAGGAATGTCCTCACAAAACCCCGAATGTGTCATGGACCCTGGACTAAGTTTCGAATAGGAAGCTGACCCTCTGCTCAGCCCTCCTCTCTTAACATTGATCCATTAACATTGATCCAAAAAAGGGAAGGAGAGAAATGCTGGCATGCTGAGGTGATTACTCGGGATCAGCCTGGTGTCACTTGGACTGCTGCACAGAACTGCATTTAAAGCCTGTAGCTAAAGACATTCACTTGCACTAGCTGTTTTAATCTTTTCCCTCTGCAGGGCTCCAGGTACATTCTTTAGCAGATGCCATCATAGATGTGGGATTATTAAACCACAGCTGTCCAGGAGCTTCCTACACCACGAGCACACTATTTCACAGGTGATTCCTTCAAGGTTTTTAACAAGCAATTTAACTAACTCTACCATACTTGACGATATAGATTACAGTGACAGCATTTCTGAGGATATGACAATTAAATAAACAGTACAGAATAGAACATTTTTGCTAAAACAGATTATAGACATGTTATTTTTTACCACTGTGCAATGCCTCCCCTGTGTGTATATATACAGTGACAAACACCTGCAGTTTTCCATCAATGTGATTGCACCCATGAGACTCTTGGAAGAATCCCAATGATACTTCCACGTGCTTATGGTCACTTCTGTAGAAAAACCACATTGATTTAACATAGCAGGTACCTTATTTCCCTCATATTAGGATGTGATTCAGTTAATCTTCATAGCATGGCCCTTACTAAAAACATTTCTAATTTAGGCTGAAAGAAAAGGATAATTTCCTAGCTGAAGAGAATATTTGAGATTTCTTTAAAAAAATTTATGAATTCAGGTAGAAACCTCAAATCACAAACATAAATTCTACCTTGGAATCTGAAAAATAATAAATTTCCCAATAAAGCAAATTGCTGGAAAACTTTTGAACTGTGCAAAGGCATTTTATTTAAGTTCCACTGAAACTTGTTATTCTAGTTTCACATTTTTTAAACCCCTTTAATTGAATTTCCATTTTTTAAATAAGAAGCTATGATTTTGAATTATTTTCAAATGCTGAATATGGATGCCTGAATTCTGAAAATTAGTAATCCTTTTTTCCCCTGTCTCTAGATTGTGGAATTCATGTAAACTACCCTCCATGTCCCAAACAGCATCAGCTTTCCTCTATGGTGATGGTCAATTTGACAAACAATCTGACAAATTCAGATGTTTAGGAATGCTTTCTTAATGATTTAAATAGAGATTGTCAAAAATCCATGAACAATAGATGCATATGAGAGTAACATGCAAAATGCACTATGTTGGACACTTACCTGTGAATAAATTGAACACATTAAGCCACTGCCAGTCAGAAAACTAAATACGAAATGCCTGTGTATTTTGCAAAGGCTTAAGACACTAATGAATTTCAAGTATTCTTGGTCAAAAGCTATTATTTTCAGAATGCTCATTAATCAAATAGTTTGGGAGCTGGACAGCTTGTGTTTCTCGCTAAGATACATTGTACAGTTTTCTGCTTGGCAAAGCTGGGCCATTTATTTTCCTTTACACTTCATTTTTGTGCATGCTGCCCAAGTTTCCATGTCTAAATCCAACTTGCATGGATAAGGAGACTGATTCTGTTTTGTCTCTTGGTCTGTTACACATCCTTTTCTTGTTAGGTTTGCGTATATTTTAGCCATCAATCTCCTGAAAAGTGCAGGAGTCATAAAGACCACAGCATTTCTCAAGTCCCTCACCTGTCCCACAGACCAGAGCAGCTTAGGATTGTATAGACACACTGTGTCTATAATTGCAGTGAGTTTCTCCCCAGCACAGATTCACAGCAAAGGCAAGGAATGAAGCTTTCACTAAAAATACAGAAATAACCAGGACTCTCTTAAAACAAACTGCAAGTTGTTTAGTACCTATTCGAGTGTCAGCCTGCAATTCTCGTTTAGGAAATAGGCCTTCATTAATGGCAATCCACCTGTCATGGGACTGACACAATTTGAACTTGCTGTTCATTTCAACAGTAAGTTTTGTGCTGCTTTGTGTTTTTTCAGCTCCTTTGAGTCCTGCCTGCTAAGAAGTCAAGTGTGTGTGGTTTGCTTTCTTTCCTCCTCTTCACTGTGTCCTTTCACAGCCATGTCTGAATCCATACTATCTACCATCTCTTCACTTTACATCAGACTTCTCAGATGCTTCCTTTCATTCCAAAAAAAAAAACAAAACCCAACATTCTGCAAGCTTTGTATGATAGAAACTCACAAGGGAAATATTTCTCTCAGAGGTTTACTTAGATCAAGAAGCAGGGTGATGCATTTGTCAGGTCTTGGTGGAAGAAGATCATATTGTTGAATATTAGCTGAAAGATCTCTAGACTGATGAGGAATGATATATATGGCATGTCTTGCTTCCTTCATTCCCATCGATTCCTTATGCCACTAAGAAACTGCTGGATTTCTACTAAGAGCTGGAGTGTGTCATTTGGAGCTGAAATGAGGGAAAATAAAGTCAACACAACATTGCAGTGTGCTCTTGAAATGGAAATTCTGTAGAAAACATAAATAAAAACAAGATTTAAAGGGGTACAACATCAAGAGATTTATGAAGAGCCTGCAGTGATAGACACTGACATAGCTGAGGAAGGAAGTGATGCTGTTTAGGTTATATGGGGGCTCCATGGTTACTTAGGAACCCTTGGCAGTGGGAGTAATTTCTTCCATAGCCCTAGCAACTTGTTGTCTACTGACAGAAATAAAAGACCAGATGCTGGAGAGCAGAGACCAACATGCTATGAGCAGGTAAGATCACTTCATTAGTGATTAGGAGGCTTGAAAAAAGGCACTCTAAATTAATGATAAGCTGATTTATCCACATGATGGGGTCAGAACTTAGAAGCTCTTATAATGATTCTACCTAATTTTGAAGACATAAATTGTTACAGTAGTGGTACTGCTCTCCTTTAGTAAAACAAATGTATGGTATATATGACATGTAATACCTGTGACTGAAAACATGAAAAGATCATTTGAATAGCACGAGTTCTGCACTGTTGCTGTGGTGTCTAGAGTGTTACCATATTTTTGCAGTAAGAAATAAGAGGTTAAGGAAGAAACTTGGGAACACTTTTTTTAAATAGTCTCTGTTACTTTAAATTTTATCTGTTTCTTCTCCATTTCCTATGCATCTTTCCTATGTTCCAAATCAAACACTGATCATTCTTGGCTTTGAATTACCTTTATACCACTGTAGACTAAATTACTGAAGGATTTTCAGGTTTATTGGTCTTGACTTAATAATGCATCATGATGAAGCTGACTCTTCATTCTTAGAGGATGTATCTTTCCAAAGTGCAGTCAAAGCCAAGCAGGGACTCAAAAATATTGATATAGTTTATTTTAAGAAGCCAGATACTTTTATGGGCTGTGTAGAATATCACAGGGAAGGACTGAACAATAGCACAGATGACTGATAACTCCTCATGCACTTCCAGCTGGATGTGCCCATGACAGACAGCTGATTATTTGTCCCCATCTGTTGCACAGAAGAGTTAGTCCCTTGCAACGTTGATGTCTTCAAAGTCTTATTATGTCTTATTATGCTTGTGAGCTGATGTCACGTTGTTCTGTCTTTGCCACTTTCTGTCACAAGTTTCCACAGCAGAGATTAAAGATGTTGTTCTGGCCTTCACCTGCATCTCCATTTACCTTGGGACTTGTTTTATTTAGTCACACATATGTAATCCACAAGCAAGCAGCCCCATCTTCTGAAGTTTACCCTTACTTTTCCTGAACTTTTCAAAATCTGAAGGTCCTAAGTCACATTCATTTTTTTTGCTTTGAGAAGTTAGCAGCAGACAGACTGTTCAGAAGAACTCATGCTACAGGATAAGACTCTTCATTCATGCATGGACTACTAAGTTCAGTGCAAGTCCCTGAGTTTCTTAAGGGTATTTGCAAGCAAATTATCCAAACACTAATTCTGCCAAAGTAGAAAATCAATTTGTGTTGGTAATTGCAGGAATATCTGGTTACACAGACCCCTGAACTTACTTTCTGTCAAGACATCTGTTTTCCAGCTAGCACCTGAAATGTGCTCTCACAATCAGGTGAGAAGGATGATACTGGAGTCCAACAAAACTGGTATGTTGCCAATAGGCTCATGTGATCTGAAGCATCAGCGCTACCAGCTGATTATTTTGGCTGAGAAGAGCAGCTTTGTGCTGGGATTTTTATTATACTTCTGTCACTGGGAAACCACTGAAAGCACTTCAGCTGACACAGTAACACCTTCCTTCAAGCAGTCCTTACATAAGGATGGCTCTCTAGGACTAGAAAAGTTGTAAGTTTTCCCACATTCCACTGGTGGTCACCTTGCAGATAATGGAGCAACCAGGTCCTGACACACCACCTTAAACAGCAGTGATGCTTGTCAGCTGCTGCAGTTGGAACAAACATACAACAGACACAGATGTTCTCAGCTCATCATACCACATTAAAATGTGTATCAAAACTCTGGAAGCTGTCTCTTTGGAAAGCAATAACACTGGTGTTACCCTTGAGGAACAAAGCAAGGAAAAACACCTTGCCAGGCACAGACAAGCTTAGAAAGCAGTGTTGTTAAAACATACACTAACTTACCTTAGACATCTCTTTGCAAGAAATGTATCAAATTTGCTGCACATCACTACAGTTATTCTTCTGCAGGTATCAAACCTACAGGCTGTGAGGAACATACTGGTGCATTTTTTTTCATCTGCTGATTATGCCTTACAACACTGAATGCACACAATCCCTCTCAGAAATTCTTACCTGGCTACTGTTCACCTCCCTACCTTGGCCACAGCCCAGAGACACACAACCCAGAGCAGGGCACACAGGATACTGGATGAAGTCTGCATGATTAGATGGTTAATACTTCTTACCAGACAGTATCTGAGTTGCAGAGTACCCACTTAGATTCTGGTTACTTATCTATGCAGAATTACCTTTCTGCCCATTCAGCCTCTGTGAAACAAAGGATTTGAATTTCTATTTCTTTTTCCTTGGGCCTTTGTCTGTTGGATGCTCCTTCTTTTACTTCACTGTCTTCACTCCAACCCTACCAGATGGCATATTTATGCTCACAATTGCAGCATCACTGCAGATCACTCTTTTGTTGTTGTTGTTGTTTATTAATGCCTCTTCTCTCTAACACGGCTTTCTCTTCCTGGTATTGACCATGTCCACCATGACACAGAAATTTGCAACAGTGCAAAATTCTTCTCAAGTCTTTATTTTCAGGAAGATGTTTGAAAAGGGATTCAAAACATCATTTCTCCTCCTAGCATCCACTAGCAAAGCTTTGCCAATACCATAAAATATTTTGGGTGTCATCAAACAATTAAGTCTAGCCCTGCCTGATTTCTGGTTTCAGTGAGGGATCACTGGGTGAGAAAGCCAGATGGAAGAAAACAAGCAGAGGAGCTGTTCTCATTTGCAACTGCCCTGCCTTTTACCATTTCTCCCTTATTTTGTGCCTCATAACTCAAGGAAATCAGAAAATTACACTTAGGCACCTACTTTGTATTCTGGGGGTATTCTTGCTCCAAATCCAAAGGCTGGGAACATTTTGTCACTGGAAAAGAATGAAAAAAAAAGATCAGAGTACCCACAGAGAAATATTGTTAGAATAAACATTTATTCCTCTGTATGCATTCATGAGAAATGCAAAGCAACACAACAGCACAGAAATAGCTTTTAAGTCAAGTGATGGCAGACTGGAAGGGTACTGGATTGGAGAAGTAGGGTTGTGTGCTGAACAGATTGTGGGGGGGTGTTATGGAAGATTTTTCAGGTGAGCTCCTAGCATTTCTGTTAATACAGAAAGATATACCAATTAAAATCACTTGGAAAATACTGAGAGATCAGGATATCTTATACTTCCCCCACAAATGCAATAACAAATCTGTATTACCCACTCTTTTGCATTACCTGGTGGAAGCAAGAGAGTTTGTTGACTGAACAGCCTGTTCAGTCATTTGAACACATTTATTTCATATAAATATGGATGTGCTCCCCAGCTCAGAAAATGCATCTAGTGAAGATATGACTCAGATTAAAAGTGCTTATAAATTTGGGTTCTTACACTTGTCCAGTTGCTCAAAAGTGACTCCCTAAAATATCTGAAAGGGACAATTTCATGCTCTCAAACCTGCAGGTTCTGTAAAACTTTCCCCCCACGTCTTTAGTTGCTCCTCTAAAACATGAGATTATTTTTAAAAGGCATAGATTGATGGATAACCTGCCAAAATGCCTTGGCATGATTAGTTTACTTTCAGACACTACAGTGAGGTTATTCTACCCCAGTTAGATCTGCAACAGAAAAAAATACCTGATTCAGAGAACCTGGAAAATTCAAGGCTCTTAATACCCTTTCAGAAATGCAATAATGTCTCACACAGCCCACATGCTGTCAAGCTGCCTCTTCCCAGATGGCCAAGTGGAAAACAACAAACTGCAAGGAATATCTTGTCCCTGAGTCAGCAAAGCACTTGATCATGCACTTGAGGTTAACAATTCACTCAAACATATGCTTAATTCCAGACATATCCTAAAGTCTCACTGATGTCACTGAACTGTACTCCAGTCCTCTGATGAATCAGACTAGGTTTACCCTAGTCTACTTACAGGGTTTCATGGCCCTTGGAAAAGTTGAGTTCCAACTACCATGACTGGAACTTTTAAAAACTCCCAGGAGAGGCCAGCAGCTTCAATATTTTTGGTGTAGTTCAAGAGATAGCCACTCCAAGCATCAACTGAATAATTCACATCCCAGACATACTCCAAAAAGATTACAACACCCATTAAAGCTGCTCGGTTCTTTTGTCTGGCATAGGCTGTTAAAGGCTCTGTGATATTTCTGATACAACCTAAAGAAAAACTGAAAGAAAACAGAACTGTGTCCCCTCTGCTGCATAAATCTTGGGAGCACAGTTCTGTGTACCATATGTTACACCATGTGACAGTGGATCTTAGAAAGGAAGACTAACATCATTTGCATGGTAATGAAACATTTTTTTCCCAAGAGATGTCAGAAATGAAGTAGCTGCTGACATTCAATGCTAACTGCCTGCTGATAGCATTCTCTTTGATTGAACACTTCTGGAAGTGGGAAAGGCCTTACAAATGGATGCAGAGAAATCAGGCACACACTTTGAGGACAAGAAATGAGAAAACGTTAGAAAAGAATCCGAGAGAGGGAAAAAGAAAATCTTGTTATACATCAATGATTAAGCATTGCTGGATTAGAAAATCAAACTGTGGAGCTGCAGTTAATTGATTTGGGGCAAGAACAAAGAAGGCTTAAAAAAGAATTTTACTTAGAATTTTACTTAGGTAGAACATAAGTGTCTAAGTTCAATGTTGGCAGCAGTTATACAACTGGGAGATGCCTGAACCCATCCAGTGCCAGAACTCTACTGCAATGTTTCTGGAATGTAAACAAGTGTAGGAACACTTGTATCTACAGCTCCATCTTCTGCTCTGCAGCAATTCAGAGGCATCCATAAGTCATTCCTCCAGCAGCCTGGATCCTCCTTCTGGTGGCGAGACTCCCACATTCCCAGTCACACAGTGGCACAGCCTCCACTGTAATTCTACACTCAGAATACCTTACCTCCACAGTCAGGACACTTGTTTTTATGTTTAAACCTCCCACATCTCCTTTTTGAGTAAGTGCAACCATTACATAGTGAAAGAGTAAAGCAGGATCATGTGCCCCCTCAGGATGGGGCTCCATATGGCTGCTTTTTAGAGGGAAGTACATGAACTCTAGAGAGGAGGAGTGTCCTGGAATCTTCTCTGCTTAGTACTTTCTGTTGTCTCAGCCAGAATAGCTCCACAGTCTCATTAGACAGCTCACCAGAATCTAGTGATTTGATTCAAGCTGCTAGGACCAAGAAATTACCTCTCACATGCTATTGGAGCTTGATTTTTAAGGTAAAAGGGGAAGCTTTTGACACTCATGCATCCCTTGAGTAAAAAAGATCATGATGTTATTCTCTGACCACACCTCAAAAATTGCAGGTGATAGCTTTCACAATAAAAAAAATTAAATATATGGAATACTTTTCCTTTTATCACACAAAACAAAGTGTTTAGCTAATATAAAGGTCTCACTCTTTTCTAAGTGAGCAGTTGAATGGCTTAGTGGTGTTTTGTAATTTAACCCCTTGAGTCTTCCCATCTACCCCTCACTTTATCATATAAGAAACAAATCCAGCAGCTGAGCCTGCTGCCCTCATTCTGCTCATCCTGCACTACTGAGACACAGCAGGGGAAAAGTGACCCAGAAGGGCAGAAAAGAACTCTCCCACTTCCAGGACAATACTTCACGGCACAGAGGTGTGAGAGAGCTGCTCTAAAAGACCCAGGGCTATCATGGCAGCATGCAGAAGAAAGCAGAGCAGCTTCCCAGCTTCTGGAAGCTATGTCAAGGGTTAGGCTATCCAGGGACTTAAACTACAGTCAGAAAATGAAAAGAAGGTTTTCTCCTGCCTCAGGGATGAATCACATGCATCAGAGACTCCAGCCCTGTTTCCTAGCCTGGCATTTCAGTAGGAAAGGGATCTGCTCTAATGACTTTTCTTCCTTTGTAATTTAAACTCACTCAAAAGAAAAAAAGTGAGAACCAGTTTTCTTTTTCTTCCTAGTGCTTGCTCAGACATTTGGGTGTTGTTTATAGCAGGAAATAGGCCTCTGACCCTGGCTGAAGCAATGGGACATGGCCACAGACATGATCTGTGAGCACCCCCCTGATGATGCTCCTGCCAACCAGCGCTCCCAGAGACCTCCCAGGGACAGTGGTGGGTCCAGCTGTGCCTGGCACTGCTCCCAAATGCAGTTTGGGCATCACCAGTTTGTGCTGGGAGGAAGAAAGCTGAGACACAAGGACATGGGCAATGTCATATCCCTGGCCTCAGGCAACCTCAAGACCTTTGACTTGTTCTGTTTAAAGCTGGCCTGAGTGTCCTTGGTAGACAAAAGGAAACTGCCCACACTGTCCTGCTGGAGGCAGATCGATAGACAAAGGGAAAGGATGGGAGAGAAACATGCAACTGGAAAAACCAGCTGAAACTTGCAGAATCGAGAAAGAAAAAGAGGACTGTGACATGGCAGAATGTTTACAAAATCACTCCATCACGTCTACTTCACCTTTTATCTTTTCTTTATTTTACATAAGTTCCCTTGAAAATTTAAACGTGGTGTAACTTTTAAAAAGCTGAAGTACTTGACATGAAAATCAAAAAAGCGAAAGCATCAGAGTCTGAATTTTACACCTGGTTATTTAAGGACCATGAGTAGTCATGCAGGCATAGATGTATATGGCTTCTGGTACTTCTTCAATCATATATGCATATATTACTGAAAGATACCCAAGAGTGAGCAGATCTATGTTATACCCTGAAAGAAAAATCAGGGAGAGGATTCAGGTTCAGTGTTCATATTGATAAATGTAAATTAATGCACACAGAAATTAATTGTCAGGGCTCCACGACTGCAGTCTTCTGAACAGAAATACAATTGGTTAGAAAAAAGTTTGTCAGTAACCTCAACTATAACTTAACACATAGCAGAAAACAATATCTGAAAATATCCCCTATTGTCCTTTTGGGACATTGCTCAATTTTAAACACCCATCCTTCAAGCTATCTACTGGAAACAGAGCAAGAGCAATGACAAATCAAAAGACTAACAGGGGCAGAGAGAAGAGAGATTTCAGTGAGCTGTGCTGCACCTATAGAAAAAGAGATGAATAGAGGTAATATTACAGTTTTGTAAATTGGTAAAAGTGATATAGATAATTATCCTGTTTTCTATTTCACTAGGAAGCCTAGTGCTACTGGAAGGAAAGAAATATTCTTATTATAAAGAGTCAAAAATAAAGAACATTTCAAAATCTTGTCTCATTAACCACTGGTGCCCTCTGACATGTAGTATCATTGAAACCAGGATATTACATTTATTCTGAAAAGGATTTGCTATTCCTACTAATGAGATGGAGAAAACTCTTCCACTAGGTAAAATTAATTAGTCAGACATTAAAGACATTCTGCAACCTCATCAGAAGTCTCAGGGACAGACGATGCTTGAGATATTCAGCAGTGCAGCAAAACCTGCATTCAAGAAAGTTGCCAGGACTATGCTCTCTGAAAATCAGTTGCTTTTAAAGATCAAAATTTGGAATCTGGGTTCTTATGTAATTGTATAGAGAAAAAAAGGCCTAAGCCATTCTATATTAATTCTGAATTTATTAATTCTGAAAGATTATCTCCTAGCTAGCCACTTACACAACTTCTTTGGGACTAATTTTATTGGTTCCCATTAAAGCCCTTTGGTATGTATCTACAGCTGTGCTTAAGTTTATTCTCTGAATTCAATGCAGCATTTGTATGGATGCTACTTAACCGACCTTGGAGACCATCAGCACGAAAACCTGCTCACTTTGTGCTAGAATGACACAGTAGCACAAACAGTACTAATGATGCAGTGAATGGGGGGAAGGAAAAAACATGGAGTGAAGAGAGAGAAACACCAAGAGCTCACTTTAAGTCACAAATACCTGAGAATCTTAAATTTACAGCTTGCATGGAGAATAGCAGACTGGATATATATATATATATATATGGAGAATAGAATCCCTGGATATTAAGCTGTCACTTGTAATTCTGGTCTTAGGTCAGATCAGAACTACTAGGGAGATATTTTAAAAGTACTGGATGCAGCAAAATCAATTATTATGCCTTTCATTTTCAATTCCAGTCTTAAAGGAATAAACTGTGATCTGCTCTGCTTGACATACTTTTCCCCTGACAAAATCAGGTCGTTTTCCTCTGTTGGAAAGAAATTTCAAATTGACAAAATTAAAAAGGGAGGTGTGTGTTACACATGTAATTGTAAAAGGGGTGAATGTGAAGAGAGCATGCAGGAGGGGAAAAGGGCATGGAAAGAGGAAGAGGGAGAACAGAGAGGAAAACGTAAAGGAAAAGATAAAAGAGAAAACAGCATATGCCACAAACAAAATAGAGCTATCTCTAAACTCAATTAAAATTGTAATCTTTCATGTTCAGGGACTGAACTGGAAGACGACAAGCTGAATTGCTTCTTTTCTAAAGCATATGAATGAATCATGTTTTTGAGTATATTATTTAGTACTTATCTGAGAAGGGCTTGATGCCAGTAAATTCTGAATCATAACAGCTTACAGGGATTAACAGCAGTTCCAAAGAAAATACAGAAATCATTTGAAATATTTAAACATTTACAGCTCCCGCTTTGCAAGCAGAGCTAGGCAAATAAAGGACATGATCTAGCATGAGAGTTGGAACTACATGACCCTTAAGGTCCCTTGCAACCTAAGCCATTCTACAATTCTGTGATCAAATAAAACCATTTCAGTGGAAGGGACCAGAGCCCATCCATTTCACCACTTGTAGTCTTGCACAGCCACCTGTGCTCCTCCAGGATGTAGAGCCAGGCTGTGGTCCAGCTCTCAGCCTGCCCCAGTCAGAAAGACCACAAGCAGTAGCAGTGTTTTCACCCACTGACCTGTATTCTACCCTAAGGAACTGCTACTCTGTCACTACGTATTCACTGTGTGGTTATGTCTGGTTCAATACAACACATCCCTGGTTTTGGCCAGGTTACTGCGTGTTTCAGCAAACTTGCTCTATGCTTGCAAACTTGCTCTAACACAGCTTGGCATCCAGTCCATAATGCACAGTGTTTTCTAGTGGAGTAGCAAGGGTGATTATCATACATCTTGGTCACAAAAGAGATCTGGGAGCATGCAAATCAATGGCAAATCACTGCAACAGTACATCATCTGGGTTGTCACAGAGTTGCTATATCATTAGGTGCAAAATCCTTAAAATTCACTCACTATCTTTAATTACAGCTCTCAGGCACCTTAGGCTGGAATCTGCTGAATACTGAAAAATAGATACTGTCATGCAATTGTTTTTCAAAAATACAAAGCAATGCCTTCAACGTCTCACCCGAGGGAGAAACAGTTAATGAACCAGGAGAATACAAATTCCCTAAAGCCAATCACCAAAAGGCATCAATTCATGAAAAAACTAACAAAGCCAAATCCAGGTACAATGGATTTAAACTTTCCCTTGTTAACATTAAAATAATTGCAAAAGAAGCTCTGCAGGGTAAAAAATATCAGGTAAATTCAGAAATTCCTAGGCTGGGGAATAGACACAGAAAAAAAAAGTCATTAGAGCTTGAGGGAGGAGTAGGTTAAGCAAAAGGAAATGGCAGTGAGATCTATCACTTGCTAGAAGGATAGCCTAATAAAATAACATACTCAGGAATGTGAGACAAAATGTCAAGCTTCCCTGCAAGATAACAAACAAATTGCAATGACCTGATTTATGCCTACATGAATGACCCAATTCAGTAAAATGCATCTTGAAAAAGAGATGAGACTCTAAAACTGGGAATAAACCAGGAAAGGAGATGCTGCAAGAGGCTACAAAGTTGTCTTTAACTTCTCAAGTTAAGTCAGGTTTCAGACAGTCTTGTATTTTAAGGGATTGATGTATGCTTCTATACCCTCCAAAACCCTAACTGATATATAGTGGTTTGGCTTATCTGTGGGATTTTATATAGAGAACTGTACCACCACTGAAAAGGTAATTCTCACACAAACTGTAACCTCAGATGTCTAAAACTCGACATGTCTTGAAGGTGACACTTGCAGGCAGGAGGCTGAATTCCATTAGGTTGTGAAGAACCCCAAATTGAATGGTTAATGGCCCCTGCCTTCCTGAGCCATGAGCGTGGCTTACAGTGTGTACTGCACTGGGCAACCACAAGAACAAAAGCTTTGCCACCACATGTACCCATAATTCTGCCCTTTTTTACAAATCACATTGAAAAAGGTTGGTAAGAGATCTTCCTCTGCAACAATTTTATACCAGAAAATATCTGTCCATAAGGGGTGTGTTGGGAAGAGGGGATAACAGGACTGCATTGGCGCATACATATATATATATATACAAGGAGTTGCTGGGAGAGGAATTTCTCATCAAATGCTCTCGAGATACAAATGTACTTTCTAGGATGAGCAGGATTAAACCCTTATAGAAGTGATACAGTGACTTAATATGATCAAATGAGCTGTTGATGTAATTTTACCAAAACTGGAATGACATTAAGTCAAAATGAAGAACAGTAACAAAGTCAGTTAGAGGAATACCATAATTGAACTGTACTGATGACTACACATTGAGCTAGGCATCACTGAATATGCAGGAGGAAATGGGCTACTATCTTCTGTTCATCTGATAATTTGGAATCTCTGACCAAGGTCAATTTTACAATAATTTCGAGGTGATACTAAGATAGTAAATGCAACTTAATTCACAAGAATTGCCTAGTTTCAACTGAGACCAATTGGACACATAAACCTGTTAAGGTCAACTCGGGCATGGTGTTCATTTACCCCACAGATGGGTTTCCAAATGTGGATAATTTGCCTCTCAGCTGTACCCTAATATAATGGAGTGGATGACTAAACTACATATATCCTTAACAATGCAGGGAGGAAAGTCACACTTCCAAAATTGAGGAAATGATTGCATTAACTAATATGCACTAGATCAGTATCAAATGGCCTCAGTTAAAATGGCAACAGAAATTTCTCCTTTACTTATGCACATTTACTTATTATTCACACAGGTGTCTAGTTTCTACAGCAGTAGGTGGAATGCAAGTCTTGCAGGGCTTTATATGTCACATTGTTTTCTACAAAAAGGACTTTTGACAGAGAAATCCCTACAGTAGCAGTTTGCACACTTGTAGAAAAGTGCCAGGTACAGCACTGACCAATGCTCTTCAGAGATTTCATGCTGAGTTGAGAAATTGTAAAGACCACACAGAAAAGCCATGCAGAAGGTTCAGATTTTGAGGTTTCTACCAGCTGACAGAATGCAGCAGAGGTCTGAAAAGCATTTGGAGGAAACTGCAGCTAAGCAGTTTCTTAATAAAAGTAACTTCAAAGGGACTGCCTGTGCACTGGCATAGGAACTGAGTTCCTGGAGGGAAAGGCACAAAGAAGACACACAGATGAAAATCTGGCAAAGGAAAAGGCAGAGCTGTAAGGATTGATAGGATCTGCCCAGATAAAGGGCCTGCATAGAGGTGTGCAAGTGTGTGTGCTTGTCTTTAAATACATGCACACACACACACACACACGTCTGTATGTACATCTGCAAAAGAAGCCACTATGAAGTCATCTTCCCAATACAGTTGGTATATGAGACTAATTCTCCTGTACTCATTCTTGGGATAAAAAGTGGTGATTGTGGAAACTCTTGGTGATTGTAGAAACCCTTTTGTGGCAGCAGTCCACAAGTGACAGGTTCTGCAAGGTCAAATACTGAATATACGTTTGTATTCATTATGTAATTGTGCCAGGCTAGGTCCACAGCTGTTAAATCCAAGGATTTTTACTCCGGTTTGAAAATGAAAACTATAAGTGATTCCTTTTTGTCTGCGCAGTTCTAGACTTGGGTTATCCAAACACTTCAGAATATGTTTACTCATACCTGAGCGTGTTGACAAACATAAGCTACAATATTTTTCTGTAGAGTTTACTGTTTCTTTTTTTTTCTTTTATTGTATGTCTATGTAATTTTTGCCCTATTAAAGCATTAAATAAAAAGATCCATGTCTTTTCCCTGAAATTTTTAAACTTGTTTAGATATGCTAATCAGCTTTTGTGTTAAACAGCCTCCAGAAAGGTTGTTTCTGTAATTAAAGTGATAAAGAGACATGCTTAATAATTAAGCATATTTTCATTTATTGATCTGCATGAGCAGATAAAATTTTAACATCTACAGTTCTATGTAGGGAGTTAATGAAATATTTAATGTCACATACAGTGCCAGTAATTCTAGGCATCATTCTTTTGCCCCAGTTTCAATGAACTTCTAGTATACTACTATCACAATCAAAGCAAGTTTCTGTTTTTCTCTTTGTGTCTGGCAAAATTAATTCAAGGAATTTAAGACAGATCCTTCCAGTCGAGGTAACTTTCTGAGTTTTCATTCACAAACCCAGACAGAGCTTCAGGATGAAGTGACCTGTTCAGTGATTTTTGGGGATAAGGTTCTGATTACTAAAGCAAGGTGTAAATTCTGGGATCTCTCTCCACTTAAAGCCGTAATTGAAACCACAGTATTTAAGTATAGACTGATATTTGTATTTGGGACTAATTGCACTGATTTATATGCAACTTCCATAACGTACTGTATTACACATCCCTTGATCTCTTTCTCCTCACTAACTGCCCTCTGCTGGTATCTCAGGAAAAGTATTTCTGGGACAGTTGGAACGCCTCAGGCTTGTATTTTTTCACTTCTTAGATCTACACCAAAAGCAACATGCTGGGCTGAGAACTGTGGTCCTTTAATTTTTCCCTTTCATTTCTTTTTTCCTTCTAAATTTTGAAGTGTACTTTACAGGGATAGAAGTGCTTATATACAGTTTTCAATCATAGTGAACAGATTTGCTCAGGCTTAAAATAGGGAAAAGAAACCATAAAGAGAAATTTTTGCATTTACTCAGCAACTGCTGCAATTCATTGTTTGCAGAAGGTAATGATGCAACTCAGACTGACTTCAGGAGTTTCATGTCTTTTGTGGAAAGTGGCCTGGTTTCTAAATTTTCATTCTTAATTATTTTGTAGAGCTCAACACATAAATAAATTCTGCCCTTTGCAGGAAGAATGTACTCTTTGCTCATTAGTGGCCTCTGGGGAGGTTGCTAGTCAAGTATATTTTACAGAAGCAGTTTATTTGTTAACGTACGATCTCAGTGTGAATGTCACTTCCAAGGAGCTACATGAGGATTTAGAGTGAAGGAGACTATTTGCCTAAATGAAAAGAAAACATTAGTGTCAGGAAACAGAGTTTATCTTCCATGCGTTTCAAGGGCTCTTGAAATGAAGGAAAATGTGCAGTATCTTTAAGAGAGATAATAAACAGAGAGATTTAAGAGTGAATAAATAAACGGATGTAAAATAATTAAGAACTAAGATTATTTTGAAATAGATTTTGAATAAAATGAAGATCAATTCAACAGGATTTTACAAAATGATGTGGTCAAGTATATGGAATCATGCACTTAGTGCCTAGATAAGAATGGGGATGGCCCATCAAGAATGGAAGTTCCACAAATATCCAATGCAGTAAATGCTTTTGCATCTGATACTGCAGTAAAAGCATTTGATAAAGTACATCTAACCTTGTCTTTTTCAATGAATGAGTATTGATTTGACCACATGAAAACTGATTCTCCTACTTGTTTGTGAATCCTTTTTATTAATCCAATGAAGAACTCTGGGTGTAGAAATATAAAAGTAGGTGTGAAAAAAAAATTAAAAAATCAACCAGGTAAATGGGAGGCACAGGAGATTCGTGTGTGGGGCAAACAATTAAAAATAAAGTTCAAATTCAGTAAAACTCTTAATTCCATTTTAGTGCCATCTATACTTTGCATAATACCTCAGGATTTGTTTGAGACAGACTGAATTCAATGGGATTAGATAATAAGCTTTAGTGTCTTACTGATTCAGAACAGAAGTTTTAATGCTAAGATAAATATTTAATGTAATTTAATGAGATTCTTAATAAGCACATGCAAAAGAAAAACTACTAACTGCAGAAATCAGATTTCAAAGTGAGGAACAGATTTGCAAGACCTGCCATGGGCTTCACCCACAACAACATCATTAAAACCTGCAATAATATAAGATCCATTTAGGAAGTATTTCAGCCTTTAGCATTGTGTGCAAGTAAAACATTTATCCTTACAAACAAGCTGTTTACAGTCCCATTCTGGCCCATTTTTCCTTTGATAGAAACAGCAATCACTGCAGAATGAAAGATGAGCTCCACTCATGGCTACTTGCTTGTATTCCAGCACCAGTAAAACAAATCATTAAGATCAAAGCACCAGCCATTTTAATAAACTGTGTGCGCTGTTGTTATTGTGACTTATGGCTGTGCTCTGCACAGAGGGAAGATGTAAACAGCACAAAAGAGAAATAATTTTTTTTTACTGAATGTCTCTGTATTAACACTAAATATTGTACACACATAAGAACATTTAATACCTCTATGTTATGTGCATACTTTTATATTAATATACACATGAGTAGAACTCTAGTTTTACATACAAAGAGGTAGTTCAGGTCCTGACTTGCAGTCAGGACACGGCCAGACATTATGCTGGGACAAAAGGGGAAAGCAAATGTTCCCTGGTTCCCCAGTTTAGCCACAGGCTTCTCTGGCTTCCAAAATGGTGTTGTTGCATGCCAAGCAGAGTGCAGTTTTATGATATATATTGAAAAGCTGTGGGGAAGAGCTGCCATGCAGAACAAAACACAGTCAAAATTATTTAACTAAAGAGACTTTCATGGCTTTTATAAGATTATAGTCACAGATCCTTTATTTCAACTGTTGAAGGAGTTTGCCTTTCCTCATATCTGGGTATTCAACCAGCAAAGACATCATCCATCCACCCTTTGAAAACGGCATTCTCTTGAAGGGGTGTCCACCAGTTTCCAAAACAAATGGATGGCCAAAACCATGGTTCAGCCAGAGTTGTTGAAGGTTAGAAGCCCTAAGCCAGCACAGAGAGTTGGGTTTAACCCCATCTGCCTCAAGCAAACTTGCTAACTCATTGTGCAAAACATGTAGAGGGAATATACGCATATATAGTAGTGATCAACTGATTTTTCAGGATCCAGGCTGGTATTGCTGGTCATCAGAAATTATTTTATTTGACTTCTGATTCAGAGAACTCAATACAGAAATTACTGAGGTAAAAAAAAACCAAAAACATGAAATTATACAGAAATACATCTTTTAATATTAAGCACTTCAATGCCCAATGATTTTTCATCATTTTCACCTTTTTCTCTATGCTAAAAACAGTGGAGTAGACTTGTACAATTTCAAGGTAAAATTATGCCAATGATGTAACTTTTATTGTAAGAGAGAGCTTCTGAAAATATTTAAAGAGAAACAGGTATTTCTCACTTATTACTTCATGATGTTGTTTTTAAACATTCATGAGTCATTTATCTTAAAATAAATTCTTCTCCATGAAGTTGTCTGCTTATTTTTAAGTTTTTAATGTGTTTCTCCCTTTCCAGTACTTATAACTACATTTTATAACCTAATTCCTAAAAACTAATGAATGTTTCTCCTTCCTTTATGATCCACTGCTGCTGTTGCTTAGCCACTGGTAATATCACCTACATACTCTATCTTCTCTCTTATGAAAAACGTTGTTATGGCCTGAAACAATTCCACCATACAGATAAAGCATTAAGTATTTTGTGCAGGTGAATAGCTCTTCCATTTCCCTTATCATTATCAGATTGGCCTATTCCTACAGGACTGCAGCAATTCCACAATCAGGATAATAATCAGTGTCTCTCTCATTCTCTGAATATTGCTGATAAAAGAACAAATCTCACTCTTTCACGCTTAACTATGCAGAACGGCGCTACTCATTTAACTGTTTCAGGAATCTCTGAACCATATGGATAAAAGTGCTTTTGGATGAGCAGGGTTTATTCCACTGTATCTAGAGATGTAAGGCAACACGTTATTTGGAGCATTAATTGCTTGTAGATGCATTATATTAGGCTGATATGTACAGAAACCTAGATTATGAGATTTGGCTTGATTGATCAAACTAGCAAATGTTTATAAAACAAAATTTTGCATTTTGAATGTAGTCTCTCTATGTATTACTTGCCAATCCAATTCTTCCCAAAAAACAAGAAATTTGAATGTTTCTAATGAAAGAAGTATTTTAATTAATAACCATACAGGGTTTTTTTTTGTTGTTGTTGTTGTTTTGTATAATTTAAAAAAGCAGTCTGCTTATATAAGTAGCAAAACTGCTTAGAATTCTACAGCTCTGTTATTGGAATAAAAAACAAAGTATTGCAAACAACAGATTTTACTTTACTCATCTATTTTTTCATTTGATGCAAATACATTAATCCTGAGACCGAGTTAAAACCGCTCTATTTTTCTTGGTTTGGATTGAAATCAGTCAGTTTTACCTATCTGAGATAATTGATAGGTACAAACTATAAAACTTCAGGTAAGACCACTGCCACTGCGTGATCTTATATTCTAATCTGAGTAAACACATGCCCCCAAGCAAATGATGACTCTGGCTCTAAACAGCCCTTGGTTCAGCAAGTCTGTTTCTTTTTACCTCTGGCTTGTCTTAATCTGGAAACAGATGCCCTGCTCCATTATCTGAAGCACAACTGGACTCACTGGAGCAGTTATGTATCTGCGCCACATTTCAGATTTTTACTGAATTTGTATTTTTTTTAAAGAGTATATACAGAAGATTTTCTTTGTAGGTAATACTTGCTCAGACATACAAAGCCTGCAACTCAACACTAATAAGGTATATACATAACCTGTAGATCATTTTGCATTAATGTTTGTTCCTCCTAATTTATTTCCTCCTTTTGAAAAATTTTAAATTCTTTTCTGATTTACTGGATTTAAAATGTGCAAGTATAAAGAGAAGGTCCTCACTTGATATTTTGATCAGAAAGCACTGACCATGTTGAATCAACTTGTCCATGGGAATATATTCATAGTGTCACAACTTGAGAACATGTGCATGCCCAAAAGGTGACATCTTCACGGGAAAACAACTGGCTTTTGTTCAGCCCTAGTTCATAGCTCATAGACCCTCAATTGTGCCGATTAGCATCAATAGGCATTTTCTGCAGCACAATAGAACAGGATGATGCTGGTGATTTCATTTAAAAAATAACTGGCTATTTTTTTGCTACTGATTGAAATATACTTATTGAGAGAAAAATCCTGATTTGGAGTTAATATTTCCATATAGAATGGACTGTGTCACTTAACTCTTTAATTTTTTTAAAAAAATACAACTTAAGTGATAAGATCAAAAATTCTGTGTGCATAAACCAGCTCTTTTTACTCCTTTCCTTATTTTTTGAAGTTTATTAATACTCTGAATTATTGCTAGTAATTATTAAATTACTGCATAATCACTGGGAAATTCTCAGCTCAGTTACAATAAAATATTAATTTTCTCAGCCTCATTGACTAAATCTGACCATCAAATTCTTATAGATATAGATATAGTTATAGAACTCATATCAGAACAGTGTTTTTTGTCATTCTTTGAGAAGACATTTCATTACCATGCAAATGGAAGTGCCTCTGAGCAGGCTAGTTGGTATATGCTACATGTAACATGCAAACCATAGACTGAAGTCCCTCCACAATTTATAGAGAAAGTATAACTCAAATTTGACTGGAAATACCATTGTTTTCTTGAGATCTGGTATTTACGTAGGGCAAAGTGGTGGGTGGATATCTTTCATATGTGCGATTAGAAAGAACAGCTATGTAAGGGTACTGTGTCTCACCACCAGAGAAAGAACATTTAAAGGAAATGAACTTAGTAATTAAATTAATACTGGGCAATTAATTTGATAGAAGCAAGCAGTCTATTTGAGAGCAACAGAAGTACATAATGTAATCAAAGCATGTTTGGTCCAATTACTTGCATTTGTTTATTTATTTAAAGGCATGTTGTGTACACACACTACCTTTCAACATTTATTTTAGAAGAGAGTGCAATGTTCAGCAGGCCAGGAGAACACTGAAAAAAACCATGGGTTTACTTCTAAAAATAGGCATCATCAATAAGCAGTTTAGGCAACTACAAATTCAGTTTCAAAGACAATGTCTCAGGAACACTCTTCAGTAGAGTGGGACACAGACTCCCAACTGTATCAGACAGGATGCTGCCAGAATCTGCCAAACTGGCCCTAAATTGTTAATCTTGAACACATGAAAAATCCACTCTAACATGTAATTTTAACATGGAAACACAAACCTGAAACTTAACACACAAATCAGCCAAACAGGCAAGAACCGTGACTTTCTTTATCATGAAACTAATCTAAACCCAGTGTCACTCTCAAGAGAAGGTTCAGGCAGACTAATCTTTCTGACGTGCAGTCATTCCTTGTAAGTGCCTAAACACGGAGCCTCTGCAGCCAGCCACAGGCAGTCATTAATTTCACACTGTGAAAACACTTTCTAAAGACAACTCTGTAATCAAACTTGGCTATTTACCTGTCATAGTCTTGGCAAATCTCCCCAACAGCTACCAAAGCTTTCAGGTACTCATTGGGCTGATAGGGGTGGATGTAGTGCAGCGAGCAGCTGTTCCTAGGATCGCCGTTCGATGCAGTGAAATCTATAGCTACCTGGAAAAGAAAAGTCAATGTGTTGCAGAGCTCTTCTGAGCATAAATACAACTGCATCGACTATGTATCTTTACCAGAAATAATCTGCCACAGCAAAGAGACAGCAGCCTCACAGCAAAGGTCATTTTACAGTGTTCTTAATCAAATTGGAATCAGGATTGTACTGGTAAATATATGTAGAAGCAAATGACAGTTTATAAAATAGGAGATAATAAAGCTATAACGGAATAATTAGGTAAAAAATTACCTGTATTGCTAGTCTATGGGGGAAATTATGTTCTAATACAAATGAATCAAATTAAGTATCTCTAGGTTCTCATATTTAATTAAATTATTCCAGCTCAGGTGACATTCAGGACATAAAAGCTTTGCAGCAAAAATGTCCATAGAGAGTTACAAGTCCTACTAAAACTATAAATTACAACTCCAAATAGGGACATTTCTTAGCTATTTTAATCCTTACTGTAGCTGTAGTAGTATATATTGCTTGTCTGGTAATTTTTCTCTTCAAAACATCTAAGGATTGAATAATTAACTCTCCCAATTTCACAGTTGATAGCAAGCTTAAACATGAGCTGCAGGGTAAAAAGAAAGCTTGAATCCAGTAAAGATTTTGCTGTTTTTGAAAAACCTTAGAGAAGATTGTGGGAAGTATTAATGAATCATCTTAAAATTAATTTCTCCCTTTTAAAATACTCTTCATATTTCTCACTGAAGGTAGGCTCTGGCATGTATCTTCCTTCGTTCTGGATCAGAAAGTCCTCTGCTGAATTTGTGATGCTGCTTTATAGGAATTCCTAAAAGGAGCAACAAGAATCCCAAGGGTCCTACGAGGGAACAAAGCCATTTATAAAATGTCCTTGTGTCCAATAACCTATTCCTCTAAAAATCCCATTACACCTGATTATTCAATAGACAAATGCAGCAAGTTCAGATTTCAGTCTTACAGTGTAGCTGAAAGGTAAGAAAGGGTCTTGCTAAAGGCTGCAAAAAGAACTCTGAAGGCACAGCTTGCTTTTGCAAATGTTCAGCTTCCCCAGCTGCAGCCTCTGCTTGGCACAGGGAACAGTGCTTTATGCAGCTTCAAAATGAAAATGAAACATGACATTTTCATGCTTCCTTAAAAAAATTACACAGCCCTGCTGAAACTTATTTTTGTTGCTGAAACGTAAAAGGGAAATATCATACTAGGTCTACCCAACATGGCTTTACTCCACTGGTTGTGATTTTCCACCTCTATCTTTAGCTGAAGAAATTAGCCTCTAGCAGGCCTGGAAATCCCTGCTTTGCCTTGATCATCTATGAACCCCAGGCACCTCACCACATCTGGTCAGGGGAGAGATGAGATTTTTGGCTTGCAAATAAGAGTAATCTTTCACCTCTGCTTCCTACTCACTGTTCAGGCACCCAAGCACTGAGTTTGTTTTCCACATAGATATTTTTTAAAAAATGGTATCTGGATTTAACTTGAATAAATCAAAGGACAACCTTGAACCTCTCATGACTTCACTTGTAAGGGAACTGAGGAACACTACACATATTTAACTGAGGAAGGAAACAACATTAGTGGTTTGTGAAACTCAAGATAAATCCATGGATACTTGTACAGACTAGATCAGTTTGGGGAAAATTATCTTTTAAGGTAGGCATATTTTCTTAAAAATAAGCATATTTTCTCTGGTATTAATTCAACCTTAAATTGATTACAGAAGGCACAAAAATGCCACTGTAAGATAGAGAAACAAAGAGGATTCCTGGAAAATTGTTAAAAGCAGATGTTTTTAGTGATAATCTCAAAACACTAAAACACATTAACAAGACTTTAGTGACACATAAAACAGAGCTGGGCAAGTCTTCATTTGAAAGAAATCAAAGAATATGGAAATGAAATGAAATATGGAATGAAATCAAGAATATGGAGTAGGAATAAGGAGTGGGTTTCATAAGCTTGGAAAAAAGCCTGTGGCTAGTGTTTGGGAAAGTAAAAAAACCAACTTCCTGGAACAAGCTTCCTTTTGGAAATGGTCTTTGCAGTAGAGGTCTGCTGATAAGTAAAAAAATATCCTAATTTCCTATGATGAAGAATTTATGAATATTTGTACTTGGATGCAGTGTGCTTGAATTTCATCCAAATCTCTGTTTGACTCCCACTCCCTCCTCCCCACAGGGAGGACTTTTAAGAAAGATGACCACTGTAAATTGCCACGATTCCAAAACAACAATGAGCTCTGCTCCTTTAGCATTACCCAACAGGACCAACCAAGGTCTTGTGCAAATACTTTGGATAAAGATTTGTAAAAATAAGTTAATATATGACTGAAGGTATGTTAATATCACTGAGCTTATCTTTTGGGCAGTAAAATAGGAATCTTTTTATAGTGTGTACATTTGATTTTCATCAGTGTATCTTCAAATGTATCAGTTCCAGTGTAGCAGTCATCTTCCCTCAGCTAAATAAGAGCATAACAGGGTAACAACTGCACTCTGTACCAGCTTCTTATTTTTTTTTTTCTCCTCAGACTTGTAAAAGGGTGATTTTCACTACACTCCAAACATCCTACATAGCTGGGACCTCCTGCTAGATCTGTCAGCAACAAATCAGGCTGCCCAATACCGTGACCTGCCTGAGAGAGCATCTGTCCAATATATCTTTCTATTACCATTCCTTTTATGCATGTTACACATCCTTTCTGCTGTATTTCCTAAAGTGATGAAAATGTCTTTTGACTACAGACCCATTTGCACTGTCAACCTCTGAACATTTCTTCTGCAGCAGGGTACACTGTCTGATAAGAGATACAGTGTTGGCAATAAACTGGGCATAAAAATAGAGGGCTGGAATCAGCACTATTGATCTCTATAGATGAAAGCTTCTTAATAACTGGTTTTAAAGTGAAGGAAAAGTTTACTTTCATTTTTCAGAGACATTCTTTCTAACTACAAACCATGTTTCTACAATCAAGGTAAAAGGTATCCCAAGAACGCACAGCATGATGTTACCAAAGCTTCCATTAGTGCCTTAAATTAGCAGGCACATCATACTACAGCTTTTTGTTAACAAATGTGTGTGTGGCATCCCAGTTTCTCTCTCTCAGCAAGTGCTCTTCCAAATCATAATCGTATCATACTGCCTGTACACAGCATGAGCTCAACAGAAATGTCATTAATATTAGGACAACGACAACAACAATACACAAATCAGAAGAGTTTCAAACAATTCCAAATCCACTACAGTTAAAAAAAAAATGGAAATCTGGCAAAGTCCAAGGGACAATTCTCCTCTGTTTCAGTGGTCTGAATTAATCAGATTAGAACTATGTGAAGAGGAGATTATGTGATGCATGCCGAAAGTAAGGGAGAATGGAGTATCTTCCCAGTAGGCTGCATCCTTTTGTTTCTGTGACCACGGGAGAATTCATTTTGGAAAACAACACCACATCTCACAACCAGTCTGTGCTGAGGACTGCTGGAAGAAGAGTGAAGGAAAGTACATGGAGAGCCAGTTTATGACGATGTTTAGGTAGAGCCACTACGTTATGTATACAGACAGCTATAAGTACAGAGACGTCACAAGGGCTTACCCTGGCTCTGTGCAGGTTGAAAATTGATAGTGATGAGCTTACACAATACTATGGATTTACTTTTAAAGGCAACAGTAATTCAGGGATCTCTGTGGTTGACAGTATAATGAATCTTCCATTTCTTTTATGTCCTCAGTTCCCATCCATGAAGATGAGCTTGCTCAAGCCTTCTATTACCAATTGTTTTGTTTCATTTTAGTAAAATGAAATACAGGAAAATATAGTAGAAGCCACTCTGCACTTTAACCCATTTGCCCTACCACTTTTTAACTTGTGTTTCACAGTCTACTAATAGGAAATTGTGACAAGTAAATTAAAGGCAAGCAAATCGCCATAACCCTTCCTTGCACTAAGAAGACCCTCTTCCATTGGAAAACAGTTACAAAAAATCAGAGTTTGAAAAGCTGTAACTTAATATGTAAATCCCTAGATACTTTCTAATGGTGGCAGTGCTCTTGCTGCTGAGCTGGACTTGTGGGAAATGCCTATTTTCTGGTCTTTGCATGCGCCTAACCACATGCCCTAATTAGAAAAGGCTTTCAAATATAACATGAAGGCATTAATGTCTTTCTAAAAATGACCTTGAATACATTTGATAGTTGAGTTCTTCCAGTCATATTTTAGGGAGGAAATGTCAGAAAATATAAATTAAAGGGGTTTCCAGTGACTGCCAAGTTTCAGACTGGAAGGAGAAATGTGCATTGCTGGTACATGGGGATAAAAGAAGAATTAGCCAGGTAAGGCAGAGAGGTAATTACACAGTATGCTTTATATGAGAGAAGACAATTACAAAGATCGTTGTCCACTGCAGAAGGCATTTCCTTCAAAACCAAAACAGAGTCCTCAGTTCTGGGTGTTATCCAATGAATTTGGGATGACTATGGGCAAAGTCCATGTTTAACACTTCAAAAAGCTGACCTGTACACAAGAAGACAATCCACTGCTGTCTATAGCTACTGCTGGAAATTTCTAGTACAATAAAAAAACCTTTCCTTTTTTTGTCAAATCTTTTTTGGAAAATGAAGGCTTGTCTGGAAAATGTGAAATGGAACATGTCAGTAGCATCCAGTGTCTGATACT
Source organism: Sylvia atricapilla (assembly GCF_009819655.1). NCBI lineage: Eukaryota > Metazoa > Chordata > Aves > Passeriformes > Sylviidae > Sylvia > Sylvia atricapilla. Next base: position 43,344,607 of record NC_089140.1, read on the forward strand.
TTATATGTGGGAGAAGAAATAGGACAGGATGCTACAGGAAAAGAAAAGATCTTCAGAAGAATAATATTACTTTTGTGCATTAGATTTTAGCCCTTTAGCAGGCATAAATTAGAAGTCACATAAACCAGATTGGAACTGAGCCACAATCCATATTCCTATGCTATGGGAAAACCTGATACATCGTATTACATTATATTAAGTATATTAATTTTTAGATACATGATACATAAAAAGATCAAACCCACATATCATTAAATGTTTCTAAATTCATTAACTGGAAATATAAAAACCTGTACTTCTGTTTATGAAGAGCCCTGCAAATCCCTTTACATCCTATTCCTTGAACTGAATAGCTTCTGAGTACACTCTAAATTAGAACTGTGTCCCCCTGTAGCACCATCTTACTTAGTAGCTATGGCTGAGATATGAAACACCAGCATTTACCCCAGGCTGACAGAGAAAAGTGCCTGGCTGGATGTCTGTGTATGACGTTCAGTATGGCACCATTTCAGGGGAAACTAAGGGAGGACTCTTTCTGGAAAGGAAGACCAGCCCTTAATACATTTTGCAAGAAGAACTTAATAATTTACCAAGGAATGGCATGTAATAATCATTTCTCTGAAAGTAATGAATTGGTATCTAAGGGGATTCCCTTTCTTCAAAACAAGTTAGAGAAGTAAGACACTTACTGTAAACTGTATTTGGCAGCCTCCCATGATATAATCTAAGAAAGAATGCATCTTGTGTATCTGCGGACAAGAAAGCAAGACATTCAACTTAGCTGTGTACTGATAAAACATAAGAGAACTGCCTGAAAAAAAAATAAATTGGAAGGAGGAGAGGGATCAACTGAGAATAAGGTAAAGGAAGAATCATTAAATACAGTTTGAGACAGAAACAAAACTATAACGGGAAAAAAATATCAAAATTCTAAACCTACAGAAAGGAAAATTCACATAAAAAGTAGAACCAGCTTCTCAGTGGGAAGTGAGAGGAAATTCTGCTGTTTGTTTAGGAGGAACAAGAGCAATTTTGTAGAAATAATGGAAGCATTAAAAGTAATACACACAAACTTGACAAGTCTTTAGGTGTTAGAGTTAAGTATTGTCTTTTCCATTGCACAAGAGCAGGGATACGGCAAGACAAATGAAACAAGAGTTGAGGGCAGGCAACTTTTGAGATTCAAGTCCTTGCCTTTACTTTTTGTAGGGGATAGTTTCCATTGCTATTCTACAGGCAGTTCCACTTTGTTCCAAGCACCATTAAAATATATCACTGAGAGCTTAGTAAAGAAACAGTCAAAGAGCAAAACATATATTTACCTTGCACTGGTTAAGGATGACAATGCCTGAGTTCTTGTAGTTCTTCTTCTTTGCTTTGTACTTGGGGTTAATGCATTCCCATTGCACCTGTGAAAAAAAATAGCAATCACTCTCTGCAGGAAAATTTTATGTACAGATTGAATAATTAACAAAAACTGCACTGCCCAATTTCCACAGTTGACTAAATCATCACAAATAATGGTGCACAGAGAGGTAAAAAAAAACCAAAACAACCGTTAACTATGCAGAGAACAGTTAATAGAAACAGGCCCAGGGCAAACATCAGGTTTTGAACATATACATTGGATGTGGCAGTAAGAGAGACATCCAGATTCATTTGTTGTCATCTTCCAGTCTTGTAGTTTCAGGTGTTACATAAGCAAGATTGAGGATCTTTTGAGATCATTTAAGAGGACAAAAAAAGAAGGAACTTAGTACAAATGAAAATACCGGAGAGAACAACCTGATGCATTGTATTAAGTACAAAACTGTTGTCACAGTAACACTGAGTTTTGTATTAAACTCATGATTAGAAAAATTCTCATCAGCAATTATCTTGCTTTCTCCTTTAAGTCTGATAGCAAAATAAAAAGTAAGAAAATCAGTAAAATGTTCACAAAGATACAGATAACTAATAGTGCATTTAAAATTTATCCCTAAGAATAGATTAAAATCCCTTTTTTATTTTTTTCATAGTTTCATTTACAAATAGTCAATTTTACAGCAAAACAGTCCTACCTTGTTACTGAAATATATCTCCTTGTTCTCATCATAACAACTCACAGGTTCTTAATAATTTCCGGTTCAAATGTTCTGCCTTCCTCTGGTTTCAGGCAGAGTGATAATGCCAAGCTTTCAGATGCTCACCTCTAATGTTTATAGTATTATTCATGCCTTTTACTGCAGGAGTAAAATCTACATTGTACATGCAAATGTATATTGGGACTTGTATATACAGACTTATCTGTAATATGTTGTTAATGTGGTTAATAACATGACTATTTCCCTTCAGGGAGATGTTTTCAAGTGTGGAGACAAAACATGTGATGCTGGGTAACAGAAAGAAATACAATTCCAAAAGGAACTAGAATGATTCCTTTAATCTTAAAACACTTCGTCTACAGCAAGGTACATACGTGATATATCTTAGCAAAGTGTTTCTGCACCAAAAACTACTTTTACTTTATACTCAGCCCCAGAAATTTCATTGAGCTTCCAACCATTGTCTAACAGTAATTGTTGGGATGTCTCTGAAGTATTCCAGATTTAGAGATTTTGTCAAACATCAGAAAAAGAGAAGGCAAACCATATGGCTTTGGAGCAATATGAGACTATTTCTGCACAGGGGAGGAGGGGTATCTTCATCACAGTGAAAAGGTGACAGAGTGAAGAATAGGAAAAGACAAAAAAAAAAAAACCCTGTTCCAACTGCAGAAAGCACATCTGCTTGCTCTCCCAGCTAGCCTACAGCTCAGTTATTTGTCTTGTGAAACTAATTTTCCAACTGAAAAGACAGGCAGATACAGGCCCTCACGTTAAGGGGAAATCCCCCGTAAACACTTTCTCTCTACTCAGGAGAAGCAGTCAGGCTCAAGAAATAAAAGCCCTTCTCTCCCAGCAAAGAGAGTGCTCTGTAACACGACACTGGAGTGCAATAAGCTCATATTTGGGTCTGAAAGCAAGGCAAAAGCATTGCCCACTCTCATCTTGATAGGTTGCTGTCAGGCAAAACAGTTTAACACACAGTTGTCTCCACACTTACTCGAAGCACTCCCACAGAGCAATCATGCTGTCTGTATTTTATACATAAACTGTAAAATATCAAATAAAAAGGAGAAACAGGAGACAGGATTTGTGTTCCTCCCGTTGACACTGAAATACACTGGAGAAGTGCAGTAGCTTTCTCCCGAATGTCCAAGTGAACCTCCTTAATTTTAGTATCCTCCAACATGAATATTTTTTCAATGTGCATATTTAAACAAGGCCTGACCTATATGAAGCCATATACTATGCACATACACACAATCTTTCCTTAGTAAAAGGATTATTTAAGCCTGAAAAAAAAAATTTCCATGGTATTTGAACAGAAGAAGTTTACAATAAATAAAAGTGGCACAGAACATTACTTCAGGAGAGAAAAAAAATCTCAGGTTCCCTTTGCTAACTGTAAAATGCAGTTATGAATTTTCCCCTACTTTGCAAAGCATTTTGAGATGTAGGGATGACAACTCTCAGTAACTACCTAAAGCTCATTTAAATATTCTATGTGCAAGTTACTAATATTATTGGGTTATGTGGACAATAAAGCAAAGGAAAGAACAGATTAGAAAATTTAGAGGAAGTAGGAAAACAGAAAGAAAGAGCAATTTTGCTCTTATTAAATATATTGATGTATATATAGTATACTATATACGATATATATATAGTATAATGAAGGAGAGAGAATAAGAGAGGAGAGAGATGACACTTCCCAGTTCATAAGCTTCAAGAAGCCAATAAAACTGTTTTACATAAAGCTTAATCTTCACTTATCCACCAAGATCCAGTTCTGACCTTGGCAATTCCCACAGTTCAAGCTAAAGATGTAACAAATACCATTTTAAGGAAATTCCCTATACAGGTCTTACTGTTTATCCAGCTTTTATAATCACAACAGAGTTCAGAATACAGCTCTAAGCAGGTAAGTAATAACGAGAAACAATTCTCAAATATTTTTCTTGCACTGTTGAGGCCAACCTCAATTTCCAGTCTGTTCCTACATACCCAGTATTGATTTGGTATCTGACATTGTTTTTTATCGATCCATTTTTGCTCTTAAATTAACTTTTCAGTTGAGAGGAAACTAATGCAATAGTCTGCAATCTGACACTGATGGTAAACATTGTGAAGTTTGCATTCGTCATTCTGAAAGTCACTTAGCGTTTCCTCCAAATGCCTGACAGCTCTGGGCTGTGCAAGCTCTTTCCCTATCAAACAGAGAATCTGCAACAGAAAGCAACCTGGTTCTAAACCATCTACTGTTAATTTAAGTAATGTTGCAAATGTTGGTAATGGACTACCAAGACTACACTGTGCTGGCATTTCTTTTATACACCTTAATTTAAACCACTTTGTGGAGAATTTCTGAACAAACTCCTTTCAGCTATTCTTGATGAATAGCACATCCAGAGGAGGCAATGAGGCTGATGGTGGGCTTGGAACACAAGCCCTGTGAGGCACAACTGAGGGAACAACTGGGGTTGTTTAGCCTGGAGAAAAGGAGACTCAGAGATGACCTTATCACTCTCTACAGCTTCATGTGGCTGTAGTCAGGTGAGGGTTGGTCCCTTTCTCCAGGCAGCAACTCACAGAACAAGAGGACACAGTCTCAAGCTGCACCAAGGGAAATATAAGTTGGATATTAGGAAAAAGTTTTTCACGGAAAGAGTGATAAAATACTGGAATAGTCTGCCCAGAGAGGTGGTGGAGTCACTCTCCCTGGATGTGTTTAAAAGACTGGATGTGGCATTCAGTGCCATGGTTTAGTTGAGGTGTTAGGGCTGGGTTGGACTCAGTGATCTTGGAGGTGTCTGTGATTCTTCAGTAACAGCCAGTGAACTAATGTTGACACTTGGAAGGTCCCAACTCTTTTGTGCCTGTGATGTGGAGACACAGATCCCTCACTGGGAGATGTTACTCTGCAGTGAAGGAAACTGTCTTTCCAAACACCCTTACTCCTTTTTCTTACAAAACTTTCAGAAGAGAAAGAAAAGCAAACAGTGCAACCAGTGGCTAAATGAAGGCAACGACTGCAGAACCAAAATTTGGACAGTATGTGGCACAAGCTATTCAGAGAAAGGACTGGAGGTGTCGGGAGACATTCCTGTACCCTAAGGCAAGACAAATGATAGCAGTTGCTTTCTCTAGGAGAGTGCTTGCACACCAGGACATGGGGCAGGCCTGTGAGGAAAGGGCTAGAGAGCTTGCATTTCTTGTTGTATGCCCGTGGCATAGCTTGTAACATGTTCTCCTGCCTCCCCTGCACTTCTTTGGCTTCTTTCTTCTTCCTTCCTGTTCAGCTGCTGCAATGAATTGCACAGTTTGTAAATGACAAAGGAGGCACTACACTTTAATGGATGGAGCAAAACCCCAATCGATAGCAGGCAGCGTTATATCCTGCATTGTCTCTTTCTGACGCCTCAAGAAAAATCACTTTCAAGTGAACTGAGTCTCCTCCTGCATGAAAGGCTACTTTATTCCTGCCATCCCTCTAGGCAAGAGGACAGGATAGTTTTGTGGTTTTTTTCTCTTTCTGTCCCAGAAATACATCCACCAAGAGAGAAGAGCTGCCTTTAATCACTATCAGAGATTTCCTCTGGAAACTTGCCCCCGGGGAATGAAGTGGAAATGAAAGCATTTCTTGTTTCTCCAGCCAAGCCCACAGCCTCCCCTGTGCTCCTGAGGCTGTACCAATGGTTGCCTCCTCACAGGGATTTGGCATGTGCTTGGTGTGGCTGCACCCTCTGCTGAGGCCTCTGCTGCCCTGTCTGGGGCCAGCAGCAGCTGCTGATGTTGCAGACAGCCCTGGGAGAACCAGGCTGTCTCCTGATGAAACTGGAATTGTCCAGAGGTGTCAATAACATCTTCGTCCATTACCAGGAGCTTAAAGGTCGCATCCTGCAGAGTCATCTGAAGAGCTACCAGATGGAAAAGCCCTCCCTAATAACACTCTGAACTTGTGGGAATGTCAGTGGAGATGGGAAGTTCAGCAGGGTTTCTTCCTCCTCTTTCCTTCTGTGTGTGTGCAAATGCACACATGTCCATTTTTTATGTAATACAGGAACAGATTTTTCCCTTATGTAACTCCTGTGCTGCATGGGGATCCAGGTGATTCCTCTGTCTTTTTTCCTCTCAAATCCCTCTGCCTTTATTGCCTTGATTAAAAAAACCTCAAAAAATGAATTTTTTTTCTCATTAGTAGAGGATTTCTCCTTTCAACTATGATAAGCCTTAATAGTATTTACATTTATATAATCTCAAGCTTCTTCTTGTCCTGTTTAAATATGCTTGCTAGATTAATATTAGAACACCTTAAAAACTGCCACTGTACACACATATTAAAAACATATATTATATGTATTCTTGAAAGAAATCCTAAGACACAATAAACTCAGAATATTTATTAGTATTTCACTTAAAAAGATAAGGATGCACTTATTTTTACTGTGGGGTTTTTCTGGGTTTTTTTCGTTTGGGTTTTTTTTTGTTTGTGTTTTTTTTTTTTTTGTTTTTTGTTTTTTGTTTTTTTTTTTTTTTTTTTTTGTTTTGTTTTTGTTTTGTTTTTTTGGTTTTTTGTTGTTGTTTTTGGTTGGTTGGTTTTTTGGTTTTTTTTTTTTTTTTTTTTTTGGTGTCAAGACTATGGTGAAGGAGTAAATAATAAAGTTTGGAATGGTGGAAAGTGTTAATAGAAGATTTAGAAACTACAGAATTACATGTTGGAAAAGACTTCTGAGATCATTGAGTTCAACTGTTAACCCAGAACTACCAATTTCATCATTAAACCATGGTTCATGCAAGGGCTGCTTCAGATGTGCATTTGAACAAGAGGATCTCTTTGTGCCATTTTTATTGGTGGTCATTATGAAAACAGCCTAGGTGTCAGAACAGAACATTACGTAAGGTAATTTTTATGGAGCAGAAACACATAAAGTTATTATCGTGAGGTGGTTCATGATCAGAAAGTCTTCTGAAAACAGAGGACCAGCAAGTTTTCCCAGAATTCAGTCCTCTCAGTCACAGAGAAGCACATAACACACTGAAGGAGCTGTAATTCAAGATTTGTGAATCTCACACAAGACATATCACATTCAGAAAAGAAATTCATAAACAACTTATGCCACTTCTGATCAAAAACAAGTGATCTCATTCAGGCAAGGAATTTTTTCTTCTCTTCACACAGTACTGGTTCAACCACTCAGAAGATACCGGTGCTAGATTCACAACATTTATGTAAATGATGTCTGGTCTCAAATAAGCATTTCTGAGAAATCTCACAGCCAAGGCACACTATTAAGCTCATCTGAGGCTGACACTCAAAACTTGGGGTGATCAGTACACAGCCCAGGGATAGAACAGTCTTAGAAACACCTCCAGCTCATATAAGTAAGCAGGTGACACATATCCATTCTACCCATCTCAAGTGGTTATGTAGCAGAACACTGATGGATTGGCTACAAGACAAAAATATCCTTACTTTTAGAGGGGGAAGTTGAAGAATGGGTCAGAATGCTCAGTGCTTTCTAAAGGATGAACCCTGTACAGTTAAAAGGCAAATTCAACATCCTTGTCAGCTCCTCCAGAGATGAGTTGAGCTGGTGAAATGGTGAGAAGCACTAGCAGTTCACAGATGCTACACAGTCCATCCTGCTCACCAGCACCAACTGTGGTACTCCCACTCTCACTGTTTAATGCATTTATGACAACTTGTGCTGCTGATTCCAACCAATACAGACATTGCTGATAGACAGAGATGGGGACCTGTGCTACTGGTGTAGCCTCCTTTAAAACCCACACAGATTTGTAGCTGAAGCTTTTTCGAAGTTCCTGGATCCCCTACCAATGATGAATGTTCTTCCAGTTCTCTCCAGTTTCCTGGGAAAGTGAAAAACCATGGCTGACAATCGCTAGGGTGTTTTGATTATCTTCTGACAGAACTATAGCAATGTACTGTAGCTGGCAGTAAAGCTTACTGCACAATAGAAAATATGACAAGAGCAAGAAGGTTCACTGCATCTCCTAGCAACTCAAACAGGGATGTCAGACCTAAGCTCTGCTCTTTACTCTGGCTTCCACAGCATTTGAGATAAAGTTCCAGGCTTTTGGCCCTCATCTTCAACACTCAACACTCAGTGTTGTGACGCAGTGTGAAAGAATGTTAACACCAGGGGCTGGAGGATGTAGTTTTATTCCTCTGACTGAAAGGATTACTACATGGAAAACAAGATTTTCTGGTCTGAGGTTATGAAAGGGTCTTTTCTAGGAACAAAGAACTATGCTTAACCTATTCATCTCCCCATTCACATATAATTACATTTCTCTGACATGGCCTTCCTTATCAGAAATAGCTAGCAACACATCTACTTGAAGGCAAAACACCTTTCTTCTCTATAATTCCCTCAAGGTTCACTTAAAACTTCTTTATTTAAAGTAAACACTCCATTGCACATGCTTTTTTTTTTAGGGAGGTTAAAACTAAAGAAAAGAGCTGACAACTGCTAATCACATGACTTAATGTTACACAAAGGATGCTGACATAAACTACCGCACTAAGATGTTTTTATGGGGTTCACAGACAATGGCCCATATTGCCTTTAGTAGCAATAGTTCTTTCTGCAGAATAGAGAAAAATGAGATAGGATGAGCGAAGGACAGAGAGAGAGTGAAAGGGAAAGGGAAATTACATTCTGGCTCCTGAGTGGAGCCAAATGAGTGGCCTCCCACACAACTGACCTCTCCTGTACAACATGTGATCACTGTATTATTTTCCATAAGTATGCCATCTCCACCAGGACCTGCTCAAATTCCTACTGCTTGTTCTTGTCTGTCGAGCTATTAGTGCTCAAGAAACCCTGATTTCATGAGGGGCAAGAGCCATCTAGCACAGACATTTATATTTTTGTACTACTATTTATCAGCCACTTAAATGACTAATACTTTCTATCTTACGCACTCATTCTCGTTTTCCTCTAAAACAGGCTACAAAACAAGGATTAGAAAAGAGGAGAAAGGAAAATTATTCCCACCTTGATGGTAACTGTGTCCCATGAGAATCAGTTATACCAAGAACAGAGTTTTATAGGTGCAAGCCCACAGAATAACTTCACAGCCACAACAGAAGGAGAGGAACAAGAAGGAAAAAAAAGGCACAATTCCTAGAGTGTGTGGAGGAAGATTGCAGGTGAAAGGTTACAGGTAAAAGACAACCTGCAGAATGGCAAATGGCAGGCCCATAGCAAGAGTAAGATTCAGGCACTTAAACCGTAGGGTGAAATTAAAACATTTCTGGACGGCACTCTGATACTGCAGTGACAACCTAGAACAAGAACTGACAAATGGCTGCATTAAATTTTTATGCCTCTGAAGGAGTAATCACCCATTTTGCCAGCTGAGGATGGAAAAAAGCATACTATTTCTCCATCATAATAATGAATACATAGTTTATCCTGCAGAGCCATTCCTGGCATTCTGGAATACAAGGCTCTTGTCTTGGCCAACAAGCTGTCTCCTGGGAGGGACCATGGTGTGGTTTTAAGACATTTACATTGAAAATACACACCCTTTACCATTCCCACACAGTTCCTTCCTGAGCCACAGGTATTTGTATACAAAATAGGAGTGTTGTCACAACGCTGGCCTTGTTAATATTATTCATTCTGGGATTTTTTTTTACCTCTTTGTTTCCACTCAAATTTTGTTTGATAAAAGTTTCGATCCACTAACTTGATCTGAGAGAGCAAACAGGGTTTTGTTCACACTCAGGTTGTGTTCAGAAGTTACTTGTAATGGATTAACATATGACTGATACATATTAGCAGTATTTTACACACATGAGCAGCATTTGCCAAACTTCACTGCATTCTAAGAACTTCAACAGAAAACATCTAGAAGAGCCATAAATGTTTCTTCACCTATGGCATAGACTGACTGCTTACCATTTATCAAACACCTTCTGACTCTGCGCTAGGTTTTTACTAACACGTTATAAAGAGAACCTTAATATAAAATCCAGATAAAGCTTATTAGGCATTTGTGTTTGGGATTGCGATTGCAACAACACTGGAATAATGAATACAAATTATTTGCAGGATTAATGTTTTTAACTCCCTCTCAGAGAATTTATCAAAACTAACACCTTTAGGAGTAAGTAATGATAGAAAATGACAATTTCTGGAATTAGATGTGCCAAATCACTTATCATATTAAGTAATTACTATCAACTGCAATTTGAAAAGATCAGGCTGACATAAAGAAGTGAAATTATTGATAAGCTAACAATTTCATTTTCCCTTAGGACTGTAAATCATGACATACTTAGAAAACCAATTAGTTTCATCATGATGGGTTCTAGTTAAAGGTGACAGCAATGAATGCAGCACATGAGAAATGGATAAAGATGGAAAATGACCCTCACCCAATTTAGGCCAGCATGGAAATGCTTTGAGTAGCCAGAACGAGCATCTGCTTTGCAGCACAGAACCTCATGGAAACCATGTGCTTGGGCTCAAAGGAAATAAATCTTAGCAGAACGAAATGCTTGTGGAATGGGAACTAGAAAAAGACCTTAAGTATTCTAGGCATGAAAGTACAAGACAAATGCTTTTTTAGATTTTCAGATTATTGCATCCAGGTAACAGTAAAACCTGTGGGAGAGATCAATACAACTAAATTCTGGGAGATGATGAGTCAATGCCACCTGCTTGATGACAGGATTGTCTAGGGAACACTGCTCTACAGAGATTACATAGTGAGATTGCTCAGGTGGTTTCCACTTACCTGTCTTCCCTCCATAGCTCCTCGCATTTCCTTGAAAGTCGAGCTAAATTCTCCAATGAAGTCATGCTTTCCATTGGAATCCCAGTCCCAAACTATACACTGGGGAGACAAAGGGGAGAAGAACAAATCAGCACATTTTTCTTCAGAGAGAAAAGATATTTTACTGTAAAACACTACAGGAGAAACTATGATATATGCTGGATGGAGTCTTTTATCTGAAACAAAATCATAGGACATATTAAAACCCTATTCTTGCTCTGATCAAAATAAAATAGCAAGTGGAATCTCAACACAGCTTGCTGCTGATAGTTCTGTGCTATGGATTTTGCTTAATGAAGCAAGTCGTGTATTTCAGAAGAAAATGATTTCTTGTTTGCATCATTTTGCCAGGTGTGAAAATACAGGATTATGTGTATTTGTATATTTATGGTCAAATGGTGTCCTGACTTACCTTGTTGATGTGCTTTACAAATATAAATTAATATTCAAAACCCTGTTTGCCTTGGGCAAACATTATTTTTCTCGTTTTTACAGTCACTGAAGGTGAGACAATAGTTACAAACATAATTTTTTGAAATAGGTTTGAAATTATACACATCAGTGTTTGGTGCCCATATAATTGCTGTTTCCTGCTGTTGCTCAACAGTGCCTATTCAAACCAAACCTCACTGGTAGTCTTGCCTAAATTCATGCATAAAGATGAATATCTCAATGACTTTGAGCTTTGAGAATTTTATTTTACAGATTTTGCTAAATACAGCTCAGCTAGCCAAGACTGAAGCGCATAGCAATAACTACATGCTTTGCTAAATTTTAATTTTAAAACTGCTCCAAAGACAACAAAGGGGCTCACAGCTTTAAAGAACAGAATTCCAAATTCAGCTTTATGTTCTCTCTAGATAAAGGTTGCATATATCAACAGAATCAGGAGGCCTTTACTGAAAATGTCCAGCTAAAAAAATATCTTTTAGGGTTTTTTTAAAAGCAGCAATGTATCAAAGCCATCTGCCCTGTCACATGATGAGCACACTGTTGTATCACTCTCAGGTGGTTCTGAGGGTAACAACAGTGGGTTTTATCTGGCTTCTTTGTCTCAGTGAGGCTCAGTACCTTTCACTCAGCACTGGTAGTCAGACAACACGAGAGGAAGAGCAAGGTTTTCTCCTCAAACACTCCTCAAGTCATTTGAAGTTTGCCTGGCCCAAAGGGGCACTGAGTTCATTCAGAAGGAAACTGAAATCACTGGATGTCCACTGGATTTTGAGTTTTAAATATTTCCCAAAACAGCACTTTATTAAAACAGACATCTCTGTCCACCAGTTCTGCTTTCTAACCAGCCCAAATACTCCAGTCAAAGCTGGTAGGTGGACAATCTCTTTTAAGAGTGCTGGAAAGACTCTAGAAAGCTTGAGATTTGGACCATCCTACCACCTCCTATTTGCCTTTTTTTTTTTTTTTTTTTTTTTTTTTATGTGGGAATTCCAGACTAGAGGAAGATCTCCATATCAAAAGATTTTGCTCTAAGACTTGGAGATACTTTTTTAGAAGTTTTGACATTGAAGGGATGGGTAGAGGGGAAAAAAGGGGCAGTTCCTTCATGTGTTTGTTTACAGACTAAATTTCACTGGAGAGAAATCAAATGAAAGTGGGTTTCTGATTCTGATAGTGGTAACACTGCCTGGAAAAAAACTAGAGCCAGTATTTTCAACACTAACAGTCCTGGAGTAGTCTTTTGGATTAAATCTTCCCTAAAAATGAGAAACTGTCTGTTTCTTATCAACAGGAATTTTTAGATGAGCTGGCAACAAGAAAAAATATCCAAGAAAAACTAATTTACAAAAAAAATTCCTGAAACCAATTTTGTTTCACAGAGCTTGAAAAAATTTTATTTTTTCTGTGAAATTTCTTGCTAATATAAAATGCTTGTTTTTTATTGAAATTACTTTATAAATATTTAACAAAAAATGGATTTCACAGGTGAAGCATGATTCAAAAATATTTTTTCTGTAATAGCTGCAAATGCTATTTAAGATCTTAGAAGTAATACTAAATAAACAGATTTGTCAAAATACCATAGCAAATTGGTATAAATGTACAAAAAATGTAGTTTTAGTAATACTGGAAACTTTGAAAACAATGTTTTTTAAAAAGTCACTATTTCACAAAGAAAAAGAAAAAAAAAAAGTACCCTTATTATGAAATTATTCAACCAGATTTCCTTTTCAGGTTCAGTCTTTAAACTCGATTGGACCATAAATACGAGAACAGACCCAAGGTTATAAGAGTCCTCTAGGAAAAGCTACTTTGAAAAATTTCTATTAGGGTGCTGACTCTTACAAAGAGAGAAAAGCTCTTAGAGCTTATTTGTGGTTAGAACTTTGAGTGGAGATGAGCAAGGTTAAATTATATATAAAATGTCCACTCAACAGGGATCCAACTGCTTTTTCTTTCAAGCTGGAGGTTCTCTAACTTCAGTTTTCAGAAAGCCAGATGGTACTTTAATCTTCATATTGGCTTCATGGAAAAGGCAAACAATTACAGTATTATCTCAGTGCCATTTGTTCAATTACAGCTAAGGGAGAAAGGGGATTCCTGCACACACATCCATTATGACTTCTTTTTTTTCCCCTGAGTTTCACATCTGGCTGTAGAAAGTAATTGTTACTGTCTGAAAAACATGTTGTACACAGTAATGATCCTGCATTTCAAATGTATGTGAAAAGCATTTCTGAAACATAGAAATAATGTGCTCCAGACATTTTTATAAAAACCCACTCAGAGAGATCAAATAAGCAGGGAAGGATCTTTGCAAATAATCCATAATCCATAATCAGGTAAAGACCACAGATGATAAAGTATTATTTCCTATTAAATACTTCTAAGGGTTTTTTGGTCTCTCTTCAAATCTTTCACATTGTAAATCATACTTTATCTTTCAGCAAATGTGTTCTTCCAGTCTCTACTCTTAGAGATTGCTTAAATAGATGATTAACAGTATACATACACTCTTATTAAAAGTATCATTAATTTAAAGAGGCTTTCCATACACTTAATTTGAATGCTGGTAAATCAGTGTTCAGACAACTGCTGAAAGAATTCAGTCTCCTACCTACTGCTTACAGCTCAACTACAGGGAATAAAAACCTATGCTAATGCTGCATGGTGATGGAATAGCACTGACTGGAATGATGGAGAACATCTTTCAGCCCTGCATGATCCTATTTTCCTCCTCAAAATACCTGCTGAGCAGGGAGAGGGAACACTGTGCTATCCTTGGTAGAGCTAACTAGTAGACTCAGTTAAAATTAAACCAGAGGATCCCTTCTGGCTATTCACATCTTCATTACTTCAGCTTTTCTTGTAAATAGCACAAAATGAAAGATTTCTTTCCAGGCTGAAACTGAACCTTTCATTGGAGAAAGGTCCATTTTTAAAAGGAAAAGGTATCTCAGGTGGATGCTGATGGAAATTTTACCTGGTTTAATTTCAATTTTTTCACCAAGATTAGATTTTGCCAATACTCTTGCCTCAAAGAGCATTCATGAAAGATTGTATTGGCACTGGAGCTACAACTGCACAGGCATCTCTGGCTGATTTTCCTAATGCTTCCCAGAAGATGACGGCTAGATTAATCTTGCTACCTCTGCAGGAGCAAGAACTCACTTGCACAATTTCTGATTTTATTGAGACTTTTTCCAAGTCTCAATACTAAAGCCAACAAAATTCCAGTACAATTGTCATAAAGTAATTCTTTCCATAATCCTGGCTAGCTTTAACTACAAGAGCTATGTAAGGGAAAGACTGGCTACAATAAGCATGTGCTTGTGTATGGGTCTCAGCAGACACTGAGGTTATCTTCCCTATACAGCTTCTGAGAAATGCTTAAAGTGATTTGTCCCCATTAGATTTTCACAATGAGAGAACTGTTATATACAGCACCTTTGGGGGAAATGTGGAACTTAACCATGCAATTTATGAACAAGCCCAAAACATACTCTGAAGATTAGTTTCTAAAAGACTGTCAGTGAGTCTCCTGACTAAATCCTATCAGGAGTCAGCTGACAGCCAGATTGTGAAAATGTACTTCTTTAAAAGGATCTATTCAAGTTTCCTTCAGCTAGCCAGACATTGCAGATTGTCACATGCAAAAAAGCCAGTAAAAAAATTGAAAATTCCCACTCTTGCCAGCGGGAGTTTCTCCAGCTCTGAGTGTATGTGTTCAAAGTCCAACTATGAAATGTTAGCATGGCCTATGCTGGTATTACCTTGGACATAGTTGGAGAGGGAGAGTGTTAGACAGCCCTCCTGACAACCTAAGAGCTTATTTAACTTAAAACACTCATATAACTTGTGATCAAAAGATACTGGCTTGGGTGGGAGAGGAAACCAAATCCTTGGCTGTTCCATGCCAGCAGAAGTGCCAGACAGACAGAAAGACAGCAGCCTCAAGCAGTCACAGTCAAGTCCCTTGAATAGGAGGCTCTCTACCTTGATCTGGCTCTGTTCCAGGTGAGATTCTAGTTCATATGTTGCGGCAAAAAGGAGATTTTTCTCTCTGTTTTTACTTCAGTATGTGTCCCCTGACACTCAATAAGAGGTGGAAGGCATACCTTTCAAGAAGAGAACTCTCTGTGTCCATTAATTGTCTCTTTTCCCTAGCTACATGTTAGGATAACAGTACCGAACAAAGTGGCTAAAATTCTGAACAGAAACTGTCTTGGATGGCTTCCTTGCATTTTTGTGAAACATGATATGTTGTGGCTAGGCAAGAAGGAGAAGGCTCATTGTTGGATTTGAATAGAACAAATTACAGCACAGTCAGTCATAAGATTTTTAGCAATTAATTCTAAACTAACACCACAATGATGTTTATAAGTAGAATTTATATGACACTATGTCTCAAAGAAATGAGGTCTTAAGACAACATCAGTGACCTGCTCTACTTCTTCTAGCCCTCTGAACTGCAGG
Organism: Sylvia atricapilla; assembly: GCF_009819655.1. Classification (NCBI taxonomy): domain Eukaryota; kingdom Metazoa; phylum Chordata; class Aves; order Passeriformes; family Sylviidae; genus Sylvia; species Sylvia atricapilla. The sequence continues at coordinate 43,360,428 of NC_089140.1, forward strand.
TGTATGAGGTGGCAAAAGGCTACAAACAAATGCTCCTTTGGTTCATCACCTAGAATGAGTGAAAACTTAAAAAAACCCAACCATAAACAAAAACTTCAACACATACAAAAACTCCAACATCACCCCCTACACCACCCCCATCCCCCTCAACCTTCCCCCATGAACCCAAACAGAGAAGGTGAAAACAAAAATCTCAGAAAAAAATTTACTTGATTATGAAAGTGATCTTTCTGGAACAGTCTGGCCCTCATCAGGGTTATTACTACTTGAAATGAACCAAATATCCTACTGTACCCCCTAAATTATCCATACCCAACTTGGAATACTTAAAAAAAAATGTCTTTTTATAGGAAGACCTTTACCCATTACCTACCCATTCTCCCCACCTGGGTATCAGGAAAATCTACATAAAACTGACAGCATAAAAGCAAACACTTCAAGTTACCCTGTTTCTCTAGTTATGATGTTCCAAAGCCAAATTCTACATTATAAACATCACAGCATAAAAATTTGGTATTTTCTGACATATATTAAATACTCTTTTTTCCATCCAAGTTGGTCATCACAGTTTTAGCTTTTCAGTAGTTGTGCTTCTCCAGAAAGAGAAAATAAACTTTTTAAGTCTCATTTCCAATTTCCTCTGAAGTTGGCCTCCAGTGAGAATAGAGCAAAGCAGCTGAAATGAACTAATGTTTCTTGCAAGTCTCACACTGGTCGAAGTAAAGCCTTCTTCAGAGTACTGCAGATAAAATATTTTAACTTTTTCTTCTCAGAGAGATTAGCTCAGTTTTTCAAACTAAAGTACTCAAAATCCCCTGAACTAATGGAAGAAAAAGAGTTCATACATTATGCTGTTAGAATATGTGCAGCTTCTGTGAAGCTGAAGTAGAAGAAAGTTTCAAAGTTCTTCTTGACTACAGAGCCACTTTTTTTTTTTGCAAACCACATCTTCTATTCTTCTGAACTGGAAATGGACTGACACCAGTCCAGTCCACCAGCACAGATGAGTTTGCTCCTTAAACATTAGGTGAAGTGCTGGCTCCATTGCAAGCAATGAGACTTTTCATATCCTCTTCAACAAGTGCCCAGATTACATTAATGCATACATAGATGGTGGCAATTGATATGTTAAAAGTTTATAGTGTTCTTCTGGACTCAAGTCCTTTGCCTGTTGAAGGACACTTGGGACACAAACTCATCAATAGCTTCTTTTTGGTTAATGTAAAGAGATTCTGCATTGCCTTTGACATGCTGCAGTAATTATAGCAGCCAAGACAGACCCAAAACACAAAGAAAATAATTTCCCTGTGTATATAAACAAACGGGAAGTTCGATTTTAAAATTATTTGCCTGGAGAGAACGGTGAAGGGAAGGAGAAATCTTCAAAAGAAGGCAAGTATTCTGACTCAAAGCGAGTGAGTAATTTTTGTTGACAGCTGTGATATGACACCTGCCTGAGTCTACTTCAGTTCTTGAAAAGTGAAAACAGAGACCATTTACAGAACCACTTTCACTGAACCAGTCTCTCTACACCAGCACTAGAGATTTAAGTGCATCAGCAGTGGCTCAGCAATGACGGGAATCCTCGCAGTTGGATGTTGCCCTTTCTTGACAACTCACAGCATGTGAGAATTATCAGGGTCATTTCAAAACCAATTACTTAAAACCATCGCTTGTTTATTACCCTTATTTGTATTACAAGGGTGCCTAGGAGCCTCAAACACAGATCTTTCAGTGCTGACTAATGAAACCCACAGATATTTCTCTAAAACAGAGAAATATGCTACAATAAATTAGAATTACGTGAAGGAGAACTTATAACTGGATTTTCAATGACTCTCTAGGTTTTTCATGGTGAAAACATAAATAAGCTTCTACTTAACAGTCACAGCTAGGTTTATGCAACAACATCCTCAGTATATATACAAGCAATCATACAGCTACTAAACAGTTACTAAACAGGTTCAGCATGGACACAAATGCATGCACACTTCCATTTCTGCAGATGAGACCTAACATGCAGATCTGTGTATCACTTTATTTATATTAAAGAACTCCTTGTTAATAACATTTTTTTGTGTATGTGTGTATTTCCCATCCAAGACACCCCTAGCAACTTACTATGCAATACCAAAATTGGGCAAGTTTTTTAGTGCCCTGCTTGTGGTGATGAAGACTTAGTTGCTCAACAATTAAGAGAGCAGGGTGTAGCATTTTTAAAGTATAAAGTGGTGACTTTCCATGCCAATCAACCAGATTTAAGTTTCTGAGACTGTCTTTGGCCTTGCCATGCACAAGATAATTTGCAACGTTCTTTTCAGTTACAATAAACTAATAGCAAAATATAGTAAGAGCAAAAACTTCTGCAATTACTCCCCTGAGGCTCCTGTTGTGAAATTATCAATATCCCTCCAGTAGTTTTCTCTACAAATATCCTTCTTTTAGTTCACAGTCTGTTCTGTCCTTATGCAAAAGAATATTTCTAAACTTTGGTGAGAGATGATAAACTAGTGTACTGACCCAGCAGTGCCTCCTCCCATTAGATGTATCTGAGATCTCTGCTCATCCAAGTTACTAACAATTCCCTACATAGCAAAAAAAAGGCATTACTCATTGGCAGGCCTCTCTGAGTTACCTGCAAGCACAGCAGTGAAATTTATCATAATTCATGGCTGCGTATCTAAAAGCTCTCAGAACAAGATTCTATCCAGTTCCCACTATGTACTTTCAGTTCCTAAAAAAAGCTCCTTAGCTTTATCTTGCTCTCTGAAAAACAGCAGATAAAAATCAGCTATTGCCTCGTATGTCAAGCAGGAAAGGAAGATGATAATAATTGGCAGAAAGAGTATGAAATGCTCTTCCACACCAGAGCAGCATCAACCTGTCTCCAAACCAATTGTAATAATGATGAGTGTTTACAGAAAGTAACTGATTACACTGATTGTTCTGTTGTCAATCAGTGGAGGAGTTAATGACTTGGATATCATTCCAGAAGAATAACCTGGCAAACAGGTTTAATGACCCTGAACTGGCCACACTATTCAGTGGATGACAACACAGGGGAAGGGAGGAAGGTCTTCCCAATTATGGGTAAGTTCTAAAATGAAGACCAGTTGAGATTTCAAACATAGAAAGTTTTTAGTATAAAGTGGACAAGAAATAAATTGTGAAACATAAAGCAATTCTAAATGTTTGTTAAAATAATATTCTAATCCATGTTTCCTATGGAAAATCAAGAGATATAGGTAGAGAGAGAGCAGAAATGCTATATAACAGAAATGGCTAAAGTAACCTGAGGGGTCAATGTTAAAGGTTAAACCTAATTTTAATTTAAGGGTAAAGGTCTGAGAATAAAGGTCACAATTCCTTATCTCATAGTCACATATCTGATTTTTTAAAATGCTTGTGAAATTTCTACTGAATACTGTGTACTTATTTTAGCAGTCATCTCCAAGTGTAAAGGGCCTCATTTCTGGGGTGGGTTTTTTGTTCATTTTGTTTATTTACTTTTTTAAAATTTATTTCCTTCATTTTTCTCACATTCTGAGCTTAGTGCTTTCACACAGAGGCACTGATGCTTCAGGGTGAGCCCTCCATATAACATCTCGCAGTTAGTGCACAGAACACACAATTAGAAACAAAACCACCAGCCTTTTTCAGCACTGTTTTAGTTTTTTTGTCCAGAGCTTTATTTTATATCCTATGCTGTGTTTACTGTTGAACTTGTCTCCTGTATGGACACTGAAAGCATCTCCATGAAGAATCTAAATCCCTGCAATGTCACAAGCACCCAAGGCAATGTATTATTGAAGATTTCCAGTAAAGAGTTAAATTAAGATCATGACATGGTATCTTAATCTTCCATCATGTATCATGAGCAGATATTTTCCTGTTTCTTGGAAGCTCATGAACCTGCCAACACTGTGAAATGGCAACACTTGACAAATTTAATCTTTTTTATGTAGCTTCTCAAATTATTGAGGGATTTTTGTACACATTTAATAACCTGGTATTGGATTTTTGTTCTTGTACTGAGTAGAAAATATCACTTTAACAGAACACATTAGAATACCTGTTTAAATCTAGGCAGACTTCCTTTCCTATTTGTATTCCCCTTGCATGCATTCAAGTGTTTAATAAGTGTTCTCCATAATTATGAGTTCTTAGTAGCTGCTCTGTATTTTCCAGGTTTATCTCTTTCTGCAACCACGGATGTGACACTTGGTATAAACAAGCAAGTTGTACGGTGAGGTGGGAACATGAGGATGAGCTTCCTGGGAAAGCTGGCACAGGAGCAGGGAGCTCTTGCATTTGCCTATCAGGTTTGTTTCCAACATCTCAGGAAGAAACAGGCTGAAAACCAGAAGTGCTCAGCATCCTGGTTACCCTAGATGACTGGCAAACATATATGGATACAAGCAGTCTCTTCTGTAAGAATATTTTATAAGGATGCAGCCAGAAAGGAGAAAAACAGTGGCAGAAAGTTAGCTGTGGAAAACAGAACCACGGAAGTTTCCACATGGGTGAAATGATCTAGAAATCAGAAGAAAGCTTAAGCCTGATGAAGTAACTGAGTGCTTTGCTGTAGCATCTAGGGAGGCCAGATTCTTCCCCTATGAAGATGAGACACTGTGAAATACACGTCTATTAAAATGTAACACATTATAATTCTATATTAATGAAAGAATATGGAATTAATTTCTCAAATATGGTGTATATAGACATAGAGAATATGTCTAGAATATTATACATATAAATGCACACTATATATGTATACATTATATTTTTATATATATATATTCTGTAATACACATTCTAGAATATGCATGTATTCCAAATCAACAATTTAAATAGTATTTTAATCTTACCTTATATGAGACCTTCCCTGCTTTTCATCAAAGAAACATGATGTTGTGTCAACTCGTAAGGAAACTCAGCTACATACATTGGAACTAAAAGAGTGAATCTGACAGCTTTCTGTTAGTGTAAAAATATTACTAAGACACAAATAATCTGCTGCACAGAGTGCTCCTGAAAGTAGTCGCCTTCAATCACTATTGTGATTTCCTTTTGCCAAATAGACAAAGCAAAGCATGTGCAAACAGTAATTAATTTGATTAATTTTGTCTGCCCTCCTCTTTTGAACCATCTAAAAACAGATGATGATTTTTGTGAAATCATATATTTATTTTGAAGAGTTTCTGTGCTTATCCTGTTTCTCACTCAAAAGCAGTATGTTGTGACTTAAGTGAAAGTTTTAAGTTTGGTACTAAAAAACCTTAACAAAATTCTGACATATTCACAACACAGCAAAATGAAGAGCCCAAAATGCTCAGAATCAGTGAGAAGTGCAACATTAAAATTTTCAGGAAGGAAATACTCATTCAAATGCTGTTTCTTGGTATGTTTTCCAGTGACAATAAGAAGGGATGTTGTTTAACATCAGACTTATTTTTGGGATTTCTCTTTTTCCAGTGCATTATCAGATTTCTAACAGATACTTGGCAGTTTTCAAAATAAACCTGTATCCAACCACTTTTCTTTCCTTCAAAATAAACAAACAAAGAAAGTGACACATAGCTATCATCAGTGGCATCTGAACGAGGTGGCAGAGATATACCTCCATCCTAGCCCAAAGAGACAAGATTTTGGCAAAGGATACTAGTGAAGACAGACACTGACTTTATTTGGGAGAATCCCTGGGTAACAGGGTTACAGGGTGGGCTTCTCAGTACAGGGAAAACCCTCTGTGTAGAGGATGGGATCGAAGCTTGCTGCAAAAGTTTTCTGCTGCAACTCCAAGTGCTGCTGCTGCATCTCTGATGCACTAGAATACTTCATTCCAAAGGACAAGAGAGCTGACCCTGTTTCCTGGCCTGATTCCAGCAGAAGCAATTAAATTTCTGCCGTCTCAACAACCCCTGCAGTTGAGGCTGGCACAGAGTTCTTTGCTGGTTCCTGCCCCGAAGTGTCGCAGAGCATTTATGCCAGCTCGTGAGGAGGTGCCAAAGTCAATTCCGGAATCGGCTGCCCAACAGCAGCTCGTGAAGCCCTGCTCATATGCAAGACTTTGCAACCACTGTGCTGAAAGCAACGAAGATCATCACTGCTTGTCATTCCACCATTATCTCTCAGCAGCTGAGGAAAATCTAGCTCCTTTTTGTTAATGAAAATGACTAAGTATTGAGGAGCAACTTAAAAGACATATACTTCCATGGCATAACAGCGTAGAAGGATAAAATGAAAACATTTGTACATATCCACCCATATTAAGTTTCCTCCTCTGTGTTTCAAATCTGTTCTCAGGGTGTCCAGGAGCAATGAGAATAAATGAAAGAACATGCCTGATTCCATAAGAAATTAATGTAAAGATGAACCCCATACATTTCAGTGTGCTTGCTCTCAAGTTACAGCTACCTGCTAACACATCCCAGAATGAAGAACACAAGAAAAATAGTAGAGTTACCATACTTGACTATTTTATAGGATATAAACCCAGCAAACAGTTTGGGAAAAAAAGCAGTAATGCCTGTTTCCTGGGTTTAACAGAGGGCTCCTGTGTTTTGAGAATGCCAAGAAATGCAGCATTTTGGAAAAAGACTTAAAGAGTGGAGCTGGTGCTCTAAACCCAGACTTTTAATGGCTGATCTCTGTGTTTGTACTCCAAATAAGTGGTGGGAAGTAACAGTGCTCAGCCACCTAAGTATCTTCTCTGAATATATCATCAGGATTGCATAAATTACAAAATTGCACCAAAAATAACTGAAGGTGAATAAAAAGAGGTCTGGTTAAAACTGAGCTGGCAATTCATTCCCTAATGTTAACATTATGTCAGATTAATGTGCAATTTCCTTTGCGTTCATGTAGGTACGGACATCCTATCATTACTCTGCTTAGGTGAATTATGAAGCTGTCATTAAAATAATTACCAATGGAAGAAGAACGGAGAATCAAACATTTACTTCAATGTAATTATAAACCCTACTTCCTACTAATGTGGGTAATTTATTTCACTACTATTAAAGGAAGTAGAGTAAAACATGTGCCTGTATCAATACCCTATTAAACAACGATCACATATCAGTGAAAAAGAGACCCTACAGAGAGCAGAATATTCAGGCAGAAAGAAGCGGTTATTCCATCTGGTCTGCAGATAGTCTCTGAAGACTACCCACAAGGAAAAGTAATTGAAAAAAGATCTAAGTCATAAATACCTTAGTTCATCCTATGAAGCAAGTGCAACTGGAACTAATAGGATTTTCTAATATCTTCTCTATTTCACTGTGTTTCTTTTCCCAAGCAGTGTGATGTGTTTGCCCATTGTCTCTGTACACCACTTCTTATTTTCATTTATTTAGGTAAAAGCACAAATGCACTCTATTTTTAACAACTGTGAAAAGGAGGTGGAAGGAAAACTTCTGAAAACCATGCCAAAATTCACATATTAAAAGTAATAATGATAAAGAATTCATAACAGTATACTTGGTAGTCGGACATCCTTCAGCATTTTATAATATAAACATATTATAATATAAAACATATATAATATAAAACATATAATATAAAACAGGAGAAGAGAAAACCAAATAGATCAGAAATGCACTGAAGAACTACATTAATCAGTTAATCATTCTGATTTTACACTGCTAATAAAAAAAAAAAAACTCTCAGGTTCAAACTCAGTTTACAAGGTACGAGATTTCTTTACTGGTGATGTGTGCACAAGGACTGACATTTGCAGTGAAGTGTCCTAGTAGGTTGCAGAGCACTTGATATCATAAAGAGCTACAGACAATACTGTACCAAGCTTTATTGGATGCCTCTGACAAGTCACCATTGCAAAGATTATTGGTGCAGTAACTACATTTTCAAAGAAAATAGTGAGAAGTTTAAGGTCTTATTATGGTAGCTGAAATAAAGCATCTCTTCTTAAAAGGCAGCACCTTCTACAAATAACTGATGATTGCTATTCTTCCCGTTTCTGTTTTTTCAGTGCTTTATTACAGTGAGCCACTTTACCGCAAACCACTTGTATAAGGCTGTGGACTGCAGGTGGCACCATTATGTCATTATGAAATGAAACAACATTATTCCTGAGGCAGGTAGGCAGAAGAGAGTACTCTCACCTAATTAGTGACAAACTCTGTGAATATGAAGTATGCAATCTAATACTAGTCCTATATACATTTAGGAAAAACAATTCTCTCTAAGGTAAAGATTAGGGGATCTCATCTGATGCACACTGTCAACATTAGCTGAATTAAATGGAGCTGTGTAACTTACACCAGCTGAGAATGTCCCACTGACCTTCAATGGCCTTTGGATAGCGCCCTCAGAAGGAACACCTGAAGAAAAAACCCCAAACTGCAAGCATAGTACTGTGAGAACTCTTTCTTTAAAGTAGCTGGTCAGAAATAAAAGCAGATGCCACACTGCAGTTAATTCTGCTATGCATTGGATGAAATGAAGAACAGATATAATGATGAAAAAAAAAATCAACCTGTGATATTTTCAGGAATGTTACTGAAATGAAAAAGGTTCCTTACATGTTTCTGATGAAATTATACAAATTCTATACTCATGTATACAAAAAGGGTTAAGCAGTGTACCAGGAACCCATCTGGTACACAACTCCCATCCTCCCAGAAGCTGACTCTATCCTATGAACAAACAACACGAAGTTTCTGGTGGATCTGGCAAGGAGCTGGAGATTGGCTTCACAGAGCTATTTGGAAAGAGAAGAAACTCCTAACACCACTTACCTTATTTTGTGCTATAATGTATGTGAAAAACACATTACACTCATGGCTACATGGAAATCACTAAACATAGCATTTCAACCATGGAAGCTCTGCCATCAGAAAATACTCTTCTCTGCCTTTCACATGCATACACAGAAATATTTCCAATTTGTGATGACTCTGCTGTGCACAAAGACACTTATTCCCAGGAGACTTCTGCTGAGCACTCAAAAGAGGTACCTCTTGCTGGCAAGGAGATCAGCATTCAACGTGTACAGCCCACAAAAGCATTCATTTCCACTAGGTGTGCACCAGCCTCTCAGCAATTCGCTGCTTTGTCTTCGCACTACCGTGGGGAAGAGTTTTTAAGCCAGTAACGGCTGTCAATCTCCCTGTAAACTAGCCCCCATCTACCAGTTTGATCAATTATTCCAAAGCCACACAAACTGTCCCTGGTAGACCTCCTCTGGATACAGAAAAAGTATTTTTGCTTAGCAGTCAGTCAGTTAACAGTCAAGATACTGCTGGTGAGGCTGAGTAGTCGGTGGGGATTCACAAGTGGAAAGATGAAATTGAGGGTAGAATCTCTCAGGAAATACAGAGAGAAATTGGTAAATAACCTTTCATATGAATAGGCCTGAGAGTACTCAAGGATCAGAGAAATCTGTATTCCAGGAAATCTAAGATTATTTACAATAGAATTTTCTTTAATATTTGTTATACACTTTGCTTTCTGATTGCTCACAAAGTAGTGTTAGGCTTAATTCCAATAGTATATAGAGAGTTGGCATGGTCCTTAATGGAGATTCAAATTACTGAAAATAGATCTCAGACTTGAAAGTGGATTTGTTCATTTTTGAAGTCATAATTTCATTTTAGTATTGCAGTGCGCAAGTGCGAGCTTGCACTCGCTGACATTTGAAGGAAGATGTCAACTTATTATACATCATTAAATTCTCATCATTATACTGCTGCATTTAGTTGAGGAACATACGTACCAAAAGCCTCATATTCTGAAAATGACCTGTATGTACCTAAGCACAACACTCAGGGTCTGGAACTCCTAGAATAATTTTGGGCCAGGAGTTAACTTCTGTGGATTTGTTTCACTTATCTGTCAAAACAAAGTAAAAATAATCAGGCTGGCAAAACACTTTTTCCAGAAATGTTAATGAGGGCTCCAGGCAGGACCTGTTGCTCCTCTTAAAGGGATTAATTTGTACTAAGACTTGTTGGTTTCTCATGCTATAATTCTAATTCCTGTAATTAGACAACGGGCTAGATATCCTGCATATCTCTAAGATCCTGCCTGCTACACCTGTCCTAGTAAATAAGAAACTCTTTTCTAATAAGAACATGGGAAAAATGTTTTTCTCTCCCTGGAGGCTTTTCAGGATTTCAAAAGACTCCCTCCTCTTACATCAGGACAAACCCAAGACTGTTTCTTATTTCTTTTAGGGGTGGAAGGAAGGAAAAGAAGATAGTGTTTCTGGCCTGTGGGTAAGAGCCTTTTTCATTCTGACTTCTTGCTCCATCATTTTCCCTGCTATTTAGACATGGGCTTTATCCACTGTTATAGAAACTATTCCAGGCTTCTGCTCTGTGCTTCTCCCTTGCTCTTCTCTGTTGAAGCTGCTTTGTTTTGCATAAATCTTTAAATATTTATTAAGGCAAGGTTTTGAACCCGAGTTTCCCACATCAAAGAGAAGCATTTAAATATCATACTATGGCATCAGCCTTTCTCTTGTTCACCCCCCCTATTTTAATTATACAATTCTGCTTCAACAGAAAAGACTGGGAAAGACATCTTGCAATTAGTCAATAAGTGAATGACTTGCATTCAAATGGCTTCTCCACATCTCAGCCAGCTGTTCTGGGCTGGGGACTCTCACAGTGCTAATTGCTTCCTCCCTTCCTTTCTTTCCGTTATTCCAACAAGGATTTCCCATCCTGCTTAAAATATTTCTCAAGGAAAATTTTTGTCAAAATAGGAGTTTTTCCATTAATTGCCAGACATAGTTAAATCAGTCTTTTCTGGTAAAATTCTCTTCATCTACGGAAAACATCTATTGATGCTTAGCAGCCATCATGAGTGTTAGGCACAAGTGGCAATGAGCCCTGGTTCTACCACTGATGAAATCTCAGTCAAGCTATTTCTGTACACATTACCACTCTTCCCATCCACTGGCACTAGGAAAAATATGGACTTAAGGTGCAGAACTTCTTGGCTATGTAACCTAAGTGAGTGTCCCTGCATTAAACCAGAAATGTGCTGCAACTTGTCCCAAGTGCTGTAACATTTTTAAGCTTGATCTGGAGTTTTGTGACTGTATCTCAACTGACCTATAAAAATGAGTCTTTGCATGTATGAAATAATTTCAGAACCTGATCATAGGGTAAACAATAGTATTTTAAAATGTTATGCTTTTGTTTTAGTTCTGTAACTTGCTGACATGTAATTCATTGTTTTGGACAATTGTGCTTTGCAGTGTTATCTAAGTTAAAGGCAGGGTTTAGGCTTTGCTTTTTCTAGTTCTCCTCAGGGCAATCATATTGTTATAAATCAGCTCCAACACTGCAAGTATATAAAATAATTCATTGTAGGGTGTTTCAAAATCTTTTTAAGAAATGCTCCAAATAAATGTGCAATATTAAACCTATTAAGTAAATGTGTTATGAAAAGATTTGTTAGTTCCACACATTGGAACTGTGAAATAAAGAAATACATTTAATGAATGCACAAAAAAGCAGGAAAGAAGAGGAATAGCTTCTCTCAGTGGTTATAACTATAATCTTCCATCCACTTACATAAAAATGGTTATTTATTACCACAACATACTAGCAAGAGTCACAAAACCAATGCAGTTCGCATAATTCTCTCTAAGTGATGTGCTCTGCCCTGTGTTAGAAGATCCTGTCTTTCAGAAGAACTGAAAAATACCACAGGAATTAATCAAATATGACAATCAACTGGTCCCTACTAGGAAACATGATCTCTGCCTCTGTTTTGTAGCATTAAAAAAGTCAGTCAATTTAACAGACAGCTGAGTTCAGAGGTGGCCTAGATATATATCTAGACAAAATAATAAAGTTGAGATACAGAACTAACTTCACAAACCCCAAAAATTTCATTGGAGACTTGTGATTTTGATTCCTCCAGTTAAGTCCCTTCACGAGATTTTTCAGAGAAAAGTACTGAGAACAAACCCCTTTGAAAAATCAAACCTTCCTAGACTGCCTCAGGTTAGGTACATAAAAATAATTGGTACTTTTTAAAAATCCCAGCCAAAAATCCCCAGTGAATTTTAGTTAAAAGCACTTGAATCATGCCTAACGTCACATGGTTTCAGTTTACTTCCAGTTTAGGGACAGGGCCTGAAGACAAAAACTTCTTTCATATTTATTCTCTAGTTCTACATATTCATCTAAGAGAAATACTGTTAAAAAGGTCTTTTGAATTCAAAATATGAAGGTCTGTTCCAGGCTAAATTATTCTACAGTTTTGTATCTATCTATGAGTATCTAGATCCAAAACAGTAGCAGAAGACCACATAATTACTCTCATTTTTCCAAGGGAGACTCCTGAGATTTAGAGAGGTCTATTATCCAAAGACATAGCACAAACCCAGGCCTGAAAAACTTCTGCAATTTCATCCCAGCTCAGTAAACCTTTCCATGGTTTAAGTAACTACATTGATATGCTTTATTCATGCTATTAATCCAGTAGGCAAAATATTTAAGGAATTCTGAAGAGGATTTGGAAGTAAATGCAATGCTAATAAAATCTTGATAAAAAAATATGCTTCAGGAGTGACAATATCACATTGGCTAACCATGATATCAGAACTGAAACAGAAATGGGCAGAAAAAAGTTAAGGTACCATTCCTGAATATATTATCCTTTTTGGAAATGTGATTGTCCTTCTTCAGTTATGACTGGAGAGAAAAAACAAAACAGCAAAAAAAGTGATGCTAAGACGTGCATTTGCTTTAAAGTAGGTTTGATACATAATTCAGGGTAATGTAATAATAAGGTGAGATATAGATACTGAAATCAAATATTTCTTGATAGATCGAACTTCACTTGTCTTTTATTACCTGAGATGTGATAACCATTATCAAAAACTGAGAAATGTATGAAAAAATTAACCCCTTTTTGGAAATCGCTATGAAACAATGGAAACGCCAAAGGAAAAGGAGATTCACGTCTCCCATTAAAACAAACAAACAAACAAACCCAAAATTGAAACCAGAAACAAAACACTTGAAAAAGGGAGTCTTGCTGAAATGTCTCTGTTTCTGTCTCTATGAGTAAAGTATGGGAGAGCAGAGGAAAAGGTGGGATAAAAAGGACTATAAAATCAAAAATAAAGCTGTAAAATAATTTTGCTTTAGCAGAAAATAACTTGAAAGTATGAGCAAGGATACTGCTCTGCTCCTTGAGTGCTGTGTTCAAAGTTAGAGGGCTTTGCACATTTTCTGTTTTAAAAAGCCCAAAACCAAGGCTTAACCAGAAACATCCCTGAGTTTTACACAAATGTCCATCTCTGAGATGCTTAAGATTAGCATGGTCAATGAGAACAACTTTTCATTAATTGCAAAGCACAGGACATGGGTTATAAGCTAGAATAATAAGCTTATGAAAGAAAGATCGTGACCATTTTAATTAAAAGGATGTATTTTAATTGGGGCAAAGAGGAAAGAGGGAAAATAAGTTGATAGTTTATTGTTTGGGTTTTTTTTTTTTCCCAGCAACTACTACATCTTTTATATAAATATAATCACTCAGGTCTGGAACAGGAAAAGACACTAAGGAATTACTATCAGCAAGGCAATGTTACATGAAAAATTGATTTTCAAGGAGAGGCTTTAGGAAGGTTGTTTAGCCTTTACAAAATCCAAGTGTAAAAAAGTATAAAAGAAATGATCTCTTTTTGTAAGTAATCATTTTTATAAACTCCAAGAACAATTAATTTCAATATACCAGTCTGTTCATGTTCGTTGAATAAAATCATTCATGCCTAAATATGGTTATATTTCTTCATTGTAAGGTAAGAAGGTAAATGGAACATGCAGTTGCTCCTTGTAGTGCTGTAACATTCATTTTAGTAACACTCTCCTCTAGACGAAAACAGTATTTTATCACAAAGCCAGTGACTGTGTAACATCTTGACTGATATTCCAAACTTACAAGGTAATTTAAGATTCCCAGAATATAATCAAGATACATTGTTTACAAACTATACCAGGTAGAAAATTAAAATGACTAATCAATGGTCCCTTTTCATACATAACAGCTGGGAGGTGCAGATCTTACTTTTATAAAATGTATTCTTCCAAAATATGGTTTTCACCAAACCCATGAGGGGGCTTGGATCAGACACCTGAACAGCCAAGATGCTGAATTCATACTGCCTGTTCCCCAGGAATGTCACCCTGAACTCACCACTATCCAGTTTCCTGGAAGTGGAACACAACTGTGAAAAGTGCCACCTTGAATTGGAGGTGCAAAATATACTTCAGCAAAGTTCTCTGTTTGATCCAAACTGATAACATCAGTCAATAAAAACCACATAATAATTTTTTTAAAAGAGTAATGGGCTTTAATTCCAATTTTAAAATTTAAAGTAAGAGAAGAAAATTTATTGATAAAATGCTGTTTTGAGTAGCAAAAAATAAAGGCATTTAGTTTGGGGGGCACTTCTTTTGATCAACAGTCTGCTAAAACTGCGATAGATTCAAATTGTTTTATGGGAATCAAGCAGCATGTTTTGGGGGAAAAAATTGAGATGAAAATTCTGACCAATTTTAGCCCTTTGTATTTGTGCTTGCAAGAAGTATCTTCAGCATTACGACAGTATAAACAGAGGTGAAAAAGGGATCTGAAAAAAGGATGGGTGAAAAATCTGCCATTATCCTGAAGTTTTCCTTCAGCACAGCATTATGTTAACATAAACAGACTATTCACTAAGTGCTCTTGTGGGATTGTTGTTGAAGGACTCTTGTTGCAGACTTACACAGATGCTTCTCTTTCTCCATGATAGCAAGTGGAAGCACATGCATCTACAAGTCACAAAAGGATCCTGGCACCACTGGATCTTGTGGAAACCTCCCCTAAAAGATGCAGGGCAGTATTTTTCAAAAATTATCTGGAATTCTGATTGTTTTTGAGAAGTAAAACTTGTGCAATGTTGAGATATTGGAGCAATGGATATCCTAAGAGGAGCATAAATTGATGGACAGATGAATAAGGAAGGTGAAGGAAGGAAGTCTTTCCTGGCAACAATCTATGGAATAGTGATTAGAAAAAGTGCATATTTTCATTTTTCTTAATCCTGGCAAACAAATAAGGGAAGCTTTCAGTACGAAAAAATATGTCCACATCTTGCAGAATTCACTGGACTCTGCAGTGTTTGGGGTCGTGAAGGATCCCTGCATCCCTGCAATTGGGGAACATATATCCAACAGCTAAAATATCAGAAGCTGAACTGACTCCAGTACCAGCCTCTGCTAATGCTGCACCCTTTGAAACAGAAATATTAAAAAACTAAATTAAACAAACAAACCCCAAACCAAAACAAAAGCAAAAACCCCCACCCGAACAAACAGAAACACCAAAGCAAACCTAAGAGAAGCCACAGGCAAACCTCTGCATACTTTTTAAGATGAAGGAGTGCTTAAAAGTAGAACTTCCTGTAGAGAAAACATCTGGCTTTACAAAAATCCTCAGCTTTTTGCCTATGAAGGAATGCTAGTCTATACAAGACTGACAAATGAGTATCCTTCTTTGGCTTATTTCTTCTCCCCAAACTTCACTTTTACATCCTAAGCTCCTCTGAATACCCAACCTGCAACTAATCTTGATCTTAAATTTGGTGGCAAGCCTGTCCCTGGGCACAGGGCAGTGACAGTGACAAAGTGGTGATCAGAATGATGGTTTGCCTTCTGAAGGAATGAAGGAAATTAACAGCCAGAGGAATCAGCACAAGAAGCTGTATAAAAGACAGATCAAGCTCCTGTTTCTGTATCATTAAAGATCGAAGGAAAGAACTCAAATGTCAACAGCTTTACGAGTACATGCTTAATGCTCTGAACAGCCAGGAAAATGGGAGCAAGTCAGAGTGGGAGAGCACGCAGGGGATATCATCACATTACCAGGATCCTGGATTTTACTTTTGCAGGTCACCTTAAAGCTATGTAGTGTAGAGGATTTAAAGCTCTTAAGGAGATTAAGAGTTCAAGAGCTGCGAACAAACAAATTTAGGCTACTAAAATCACAATTCTATATTTTAAAATGTGCATGAGACGATTATGAGTTAGTGATTTTTAATTATTTTGTGCAAGTTTTGCATATTCATAAGTCTGCTTGGAGAAACACACACTGCATTCTGATGAAGAATGCCATTATCTCAGGCTCTTAACACAGCCTCAGTAAAGCACAAGACAAGGTTCAGGGGCAGGACATGACACTGCAGCAGACTCAGTTTCAAATGTCCACATACTGGGATACTGCGGACTGATCCTTCCCACGGCCTCAGTTTAACTGCATATGGCACCTTCTGCTGCCCAGTCTGCTTCATCTCTGTCCTCCCCAGGGCTTGGTAAGATTTAATCTGCCCAAATTCCTCATATCCAGAATGGCATGGGGAATGGCTGGAGCCAAACCACACTTCTGCTTCCCCCACCTCAGCCAGCCTCTGCCAAGTGTCAGAGTTGGGACATCCAAGGCTCCAAGAGAGGGGCATGGGATGGAGGAGGTATGAACTCTAGCACAGGGATCCCACACTCAGGAGGAAGGTGGAAGGCATCCAGGCTTTGTTATCATGCCCAAAACAACCACAAGGTGAAGGCCTCCATGGCCAAATCCTGACTCTTCCCAGACAGCTCAAACTGGTGGGGAGCCCACACCTAGGGAGGAAGGACACACCTTCCCCACAGGTATCTGTGTCAGGTAATCCGGTTGTGTCCTTTCACTCTTCTTTCTTAGTGGCAGTATCATGAAACATTTAGGTGATAACCTTCAGCACTGCTTGGATTAACATAACTCATTTATTAATAATATTTATCGTTGATCTGAAGCAATGTTCACACAAACCTCCCCTCCCAGTTCCATTTTATTAATACTTGCAATAATATGAAGAAAATACTTGCAATATACAATATGAAAAATACTTGTAATAATATGAAGAAAATACTCTTGAAATCTGAAAATTGGCAGGTTTTTCACTCCCATATTTTATCCTGGTCAAAAACTGAGGACTCATTTCTGGTGCAACTCTAATAAAGCATTTCTTCCAATATTTTGAAGTGCAAGAGTCTGAAACACTGTTGTCTGTCTGAGAGAACAATTGTGTCTCCCTAATGTGAGTAGCCTACTCCTCAATTAGCCTGTAAAAATAAACCTGCCTTTCCAGACATTAGTCACCAGACTCTCAGATGTTTTGCTTGAAACTAGAAATGGATTCATTAAAAAAACAGAAGTAGCTGATATCAAACAGGGATTTCGTTGAAGGGCAGTATTTTTATGAAAAATGTATAAGCTCATATGTACAAGAAAGGAAGGCAGCAGAGGGCTGTGCATGTGTAACCAGCGTCAGTATTTGAATCAGGATGAGTATTTGAAGGCATTCACAGGATTCCCTATGCTCTACTGCTGCTGCCAAAAAATAGTAAAGGGCTTGACTGGCTTATCTGGCTTATCTATGTGTTTATACACAGCAAACATAGAGACACACTTCAGCCCTAAATAATCCATTCACCTTCTCATAAAATTTTACTGGAGCCAAAGAAAAAAACACCCTTGCAGTATGACCTACTAGCAGTGTGCACATCACCTTGCTGTGAATATGCAGTTTTTCAGACAATGAAGCCCTAACCATTTAAAGGTTTCTCAAATGAAAATCAGTGAAAAAATGAAGCTTAAATTTCATTTTGAAAGCTCCAAGCTTTCATCATAAGAAAATAATAAAAAAATATGGTACCAGTATCATCTTTCTGTCAGATGCTAGTGAACACCTAGGAAAGAGGATATTCCTCTTTACTTCACCAGATTTTCACTGTTACTGACAGTGAACAGCTTTGTACTCTTGTGAAGCTGGAAAGAGCATCTAATAGATGCTGTTAAAAGCCAGCCAGAATGCAATAACCACTCATGAGTTTGTCTACTCAAATTTTTAGCATATTGACAGATTTTGGCCTCCCAATATCCTTTAATAATCCAAAATATCCCTGTCCCATCACTGAATTGTGTTGTATAAAAAGAGAACTTCCTTAGTGCCTGGTCATACTGATTTTCATGTTCATGTGCCCTGAGGACAATTAATCAAAACATTCCCTCAGCATTTCCCCCAAGTCATTAATGACTTCAGTGTTACCTCTTTATCTTTTCCTACTACAGAAAACACCTTCTATCAGCAAATGCTGGAATTTCTCAGAAATAAAATCAATAAGGAGACTCAGTAGGAACTCTAGGCTAGTAATGTAATGGTCAACAATGTTAAGAGGTGATTTGTAGATCTAAACAAACCTTAGGCATTTGATATCTAGCGTTGTCTAAGAGATCAACTGCTGATGCTGTTGCTGTTCCTACAATGTAACTTCAGAGCAAGGCAATTTGGAGTGTGTGGGGCAGGCCAGGCACAGCCTTTTATATCACCTCTTCTAAAACCAGACCCAACAGCCTGTCCTGGTACTACCGAGAAATTATTTCTAACATTACTCACCTTCCCTTTCACTCATATGGATAATGTGGGCAATTAAGGTGCTTTTCAGGAGAGGAAGGATTAGTGTGTGAAAGGAAACGCTGTCACTTTGGCAATCTCAGGCAAAGCGGATACAGTGGCTGTCACGCTCAGGACACCAAACATCTCTATGGTCACAAAGTCTTTTGCTCAAAACAGTTTGCACATGCTTTGAGGTGCTCTGTGGTACCAATGAGCTAAATACACCAAGCTTTGAACAAATCTGTTGAGCAAAACTTCTATGAACCGGATGGTGGAAACAGCTAAATGGAAAGGGGAAAGGATTGCTGCACCTCAGACGGCTGGGCAGTGAGGGGCCCTGAAAAGCACAAGGGCTGGGGCTGACACTGTGGCAGCTCAGCAGATGAGGGGCCAAAGGAACACCATCCTCCCAGGCCTCCAGAAGAACACAGCCCTGGCATTGCTCCAGGTAAGCAGGCCATTAAAAGAACTCCACCATCCCTAGTGAACAAGAAGCTCCTGATTTCTCTTTGTCTGAGGGGCACTGGGATGAAGGTGTCAGAAAGGAATTTTATCTTAACATCAAATCCTGCTCAAAGGTCTGCACTGGTGATAGGAAACACTTTGGCAAAGCTCCCCTGAGGTGTTTTAGCAGCTATAACACACTAACAAAACAACAGCTACCCATAAACACACTGAAGTCTCTGATCCCAAGGGCTCTGGCGTCTTCTAGTATTACCACAAGGAGGGTGGGGTTTTTCCACAGAATCCTGTAGAGCATTGCCATTGAGCAATTTCAAAATCATGCTGAGAACTAGCATACATGACAACCATGCTTAATTTAGGGTAACTAATTTAGATTTGGTAAGGCAGATAAAGCATTTTTTATTGCAAAACAAAACTAATTATGTAAGGTGCATATACATTATACATGTGCACTTACATAATGAACATATAACAAGATGTGTATAACATCTAGCTGGGAAAAAACATGGTTTTGGTAAACTAAAAATGCAGATCTAAATTTTAAGAGAATGTGAGTTAGATGACATCCCTGGGTACAGAAGGGCTAAATACATAATTTTAGTGTGAGACTATGTTCACACTTTACCACTATGTAATAAGACATCTTCTAAAATAGTTGCATTTAGGGGCACTTAATACCTATTTCTGCTCTAGTGATGTCTTGAATATCACAACTTATAATTAGCCCCCTGAAGATACTACTTCTATTTAAAAAAAAAAAACAAATGTATTATTTTGCCTAAAATTTGCCTCAGCTAGGTTCCCTGAGAGTACAATTTAAAATACACATATTTTGTTATCTGCACCATGTAGCCTTTTTCACATGGTAGAATGTTAGCTCATAAACTATCAAATACAACTTATGAGTAGAATTTTAAGGTAATCTTCCTGTTTGAAGTATGCAGTTCATAGCAATGACTACGTTTCTTACAAGATTTAACAACAAAGAAAGAATTTCTGAGAGTGTCTAATTTTCAATTTACACAGTGAAAAATACATCTGGAAAGAAACCAAAGGCCTTGGTAAGTTGATTATATGTCAGCCAATGTAAGGCTTTGCTACTTTATAAGAGACTGAAATGAGATTTTCTAGAAATTGCCTTCCCTATTTTTTCCAATCTCAACAGAAAGAAATGAAAAAAAGAATATGAAAAATTGGTTAGACTTCCCTTTTTAATATCATGGGATGCTGTAAGTCACACAGTAAAATGTCCTGTAGACACAAAGGCATGAAAATGATGGATTTTCTTTAAGATATGCAAGACTTAAAATTCTCTCACTACAGCATTCAGCTGCTTTACAAGGTTACAGCTAAGCCTAATCCTGATGTGTTTTAGTGAAAGCAGAGTTTCATTGTATTATCTAAATTCAAAATGGTAGCACTTGTTTCTAAACTTACACAGTAAGTAGCTCTGAGCTAATTCTGGGGTCTGTAAGGCTGTTCAGTGCACTATCAACACAGAGACAGAAAAATGGGGAAGAATGTAGAGGTCATTTAATTAATAGGCATCCCACATGCCCACCCTCCAGTATGGATTGATCCTCATTACCAGGGCTGTGCTTTGTTTCATTTTAAATGGTCCCAGGGATGGGATTTAGTGCTCTATCAGCTATTCCCCCGTGAAGGAGCCAGACCTCTGATTTGGATTACAGTCAGCAGCACTTATAGGAGCCTCTGCTTCATTTCAGGGGATTAAAACTCAGTTTCAAAGATAATGAGAAAGAGCCCTTAAAAACATTTTTCATACTGATGACTTGCATAGCAAAGCTGTAGAAGTCTGTATTTATTTGTCTTGGGATGGAAACATGGAGGCAGTCAGCAATTTGAAGGAAGCTCCCAAGAAATGCAATGTACAAATGATTTGGAGGTAATCCTCTTATTTGCAAAAGAGAAACAGAAAAACCACTCCACAGATCCCCTAACCCAGACAAACATACTCACACAAAATATTTCTGTTTGTTTGTTGCCCTCTCTGTCCTTGTTTCAGACTATGAATTCTCCTTGCAATGTCAGGGGCAAAACTCATTTCTACCCAAAAGGTCATGGAACTGAGGGTTCTGGTAAAGAGCAGGAAGCAAAAATCTCTTTTTACAGTGAACTCTGAAACTTGGTCTGTCAGAGTCATCCAATGGTTGGAAGAAAGACTCCTCTCCTTCACTACTCTGCCCATTTTATTTAAATATAGCAGCTCTTCAGCCTTCTACCACCTTCTGCCACCTTTTCCAGTACCCAGTGTCCTTGGAGATGTGAATATAACATTTTTTCTTTTTAACCACACTGTATCAGATGATTTCTCCTTGTGCAATTCACTTGGACCCTTACTTATTGTGACAACACTTGTTATTTAGAGAGCTCAACTTCAAAGCACTTCAACTTCAAAGCACTTGACAAACATTAATTAACCCAAATCTAGATTAATTAATCTGAAAATAATTTTCTATATATCCAGCAATTCCCATAATGGAAAACAAACTAGTGGCTATTAAAGTCAATGAAACAAGTTCACTTGCCTCCAACAGATACGGAATCAAGCTAATTTCTTGAGTCTATTTCTCTCTCCTAAATCTTGACTGCAACATAGCATTTTCTTCCCCAGCATTTCAGCTGCTTTATCAAGAATATAACTAAGGAATGGCAAGAGAAAAAAAAAAAGGAATCTAAAAGCTGAGATCACACACACACACAGAGTTTACCAGTTTTGTTTTAAGGGTCATCTTAAATCTTACGCTCCACCAGCACGGAGTTTTTGAAGATTGATTGGACCAGCCCTTGACACATTCAGACAAAACAGGGTTCCAAACACACTGCTGCAATTAGTGAATTCAGGACGCACTCATATCACAAGCCCATTGCTAAATTACAGATTAACCCAAACAGAAAACAGGGTGAGTGGTGGCAGCAAATTTCCCACAGTCACTGTAAACCTTGTGAAATAGGCACCTGAAGATTTTAATAATCTTTGTAGAGCCTGTGGTTGCACTTCTCTCTCTCTCATGTAGAGGAAACAAGGGGAATATGAAAGAAAAAGGAAAAGAAACAATTACTTGAAATGAAGGTTTGATAGTATTTATGAAAGAAGGTCTCAGACACTGCCTTTTAGAGTGTAGTTAAATTTTATAATAATCCTCAAAATGCATCATTCTCTCTGAAGACAGTATGAAACACCTATGCTCATGAAGCAGTATGCACTTAAACAAATATTTCTCTTAGCTCATTAAATATACAGCTCATCCTAATATTTAAGCCTATTTTTTTTTCTTTTCAGCACCAAGATGGATCTTTTTATTGTCCAAAATTATCAGCTGCACAGTTAGCTCTAGAAGAACTTTGCTGAAAATTCACAACATGATAACATCCTTGAAGTGGCTAAAAATAAATATTATTCAGACTAAAGAAAAAGCAGCATTCTACAAGAATGAGGCAATTATTCTACAGATTCCAGGAAAATGCTTTGACCTAATAAAAAGGAAACAATTTACTGAAAAAGAATTTTGAAAATATCTTCTGATTCATACTAAAGATATGTAAAGGTTGAGGCCCCCTTTCTTACTTTTGAACATTTTCTACAAGGAAGACTCCATTTGCAAATACCTCTTCAACAACACCAGAGTAAGCAAGCACAGAATGATTGGCTCCACTGGCATTAATTTGGTGAGTAAATTGAAGGGAAAATGTAGAACTGCTTAGTTAATCAAGTATGACTGAAATCACCCAATCAAGTAAATAACCAGCAAGTCTCGCCTGTGCTGTAATTTGTTCTTGGTGCCAGTCTCTTTCTACATAGAATTAAAAGCCCAAAGAAAACAGCAACAATAAATGAGCCTTCTCTTATGGAACAGTATAAAATCCTTCAGTTCATGCCTTTCTAATCATCATTTGACACTGCTTGAATTGCCTTTTAAGCCACATGCTTTTTAAAACTCTGCAGAAATTATTGCTGTTGACCACACACTGTATTTTTCCATACTAGTGCCTCAAACACTCTGACAGCTAAACTGTGAAAGAATAAAAGCACTAATGGATTTGTCTGACTGTATTATTCCTTGTATTTTAAGCTTTACTTGGTCTTCTTCACAGGTTCTGCTCAGTTACTTTCACTAGTGGCTTTCAGAGATACTGAGGGTTTATTGAAGGATTACAGTTTATAATATACCTGTATAAGCAGAGCTGTAATCAAGTGTTAAAGGTCACTGAAAACTTATTGATCTAGAGAACACAGCAGTAATAACTCAGAGAATATCAAAATAGCCACTGCTATTTGCTTTTCCTTAACTCAGAATGGAGCAGACAATCTATAAGAAGCAATTTCTTCCCCTAATAATCCATCATTTTGCATGAAAGAGTCAACACTTTTAAGAAATCAGAAGGAAACAGAAGGTTACAACTGTATGAAGAAGACCCAATATTCCACCCACAAAAATGCCATAGCAGACACTGGGGAAGAGATTATTATATTAATACCAAATTCTCATGTAATGATTTTATATAATAAAATTAAAATAAAGTGATTATCTATTTACATCTAGAATAATGTCAAGATCTTTCTTATAAGCTGTGGAGCTTCTTCTATTAATATTGTAACGAGGTTCACATTATATAATAGTATCAACAAGGCAGAAGCAGCACTGCACAGATTACTAATTTAAGCGGAGTGCAGGTCTCTCCAGAAGACCTTGTTAACAATGACCTACCAAAAAAAAAGTAGAAAATTCACAGTCTATGGAAATTCACATTGGAAAGGGACCTACTTATCAAGATCTTAGTATGGAAATAAATTGAAAATTACCTTTAAAGTGCTGAGTCCACCTTGCTAGGACTAAGAGCATCATAGGTACACTGGGGCTTACAAGCATATGGAAATAGACTCCTCCTTACAAGCATATGGAAATAGCAGAAACCCCAACAATTCCTGTGCTAAGACACAGCTACTCCAACAGACCAGATGGACAGAGCCAAGAGAGTCAAATGGACATAAATGAAAACAGAGAGGAACGGCAGAACCACATTTTAACCTCATTAGAAGTGCACAGGAAGGGGCAACCTTCCCACAGTTCCCAAAAGAAAGCAAAAGTACTGTCTGGGGGCTGCAGGCTGCAAAGAGCCTTTCACACACAAACACACACACACACACACACAGAGGCCTTACAACCCGGTGTGTGGAACAGCCCCACTCCTGTACCCACGGCTGCATGTCCCACTCACAACTGCCCATTCACCAGTGTCATTGGGGTCATCACCTGTCACCTGGCTCATGCAGGGATGAAGCAATAAACAGACTGAGAGCAATAATATAGTTGCAATACACAGATTTTTGAAAGGTATAAAAATACCTAATGGACATGTTTCTTTTGAAAATTTCCCTTATGTAGGTGGAAGCTGGAAAGGGCTTTCTATACAGTTTTGATATATGCTCCCCGCTCTCCTAGCAGCTTATCAGTTCACCTCAGCCACATTTTTATTCCAGCTTTTTTTTTGGCCTCAGTTCCTGCTTTTCCTTGTGAACAGAACTTCTTTTAGGGAGGTTCTCTATACAACCTCAGCAGGAGATTGTATTATTGTATGTCATATGCCCTGTGTTGCCTTTGCCTAACAAGCACCTTGTTAGGCATTTATTTCCCAAATATTATAGCACCTAATACCAAAACAAAAAGAGATTAGTTTTCTATTTACATTACCAGGACTCCTCGAGAAAAAGAACCCTGCAACTTTTAGAATGGGTAGGCAGTAGATGATCCCTACCTGAAAGTAGCCACAATACAACCTTGTATTGCAGATAAACTTTTGACAGCAACATAGCTAACATGCTGAAACCAGATTTGAATGCCAAAGATTCAGTATTTAGGGGGCTTTCAGCACAACACACTAGGATGAAATCTGCTCTCAGGAGTACAATCCACACTCAGATTTGTCAGTGATTACTGTTGTGATTTGAAAATCTTTCCATATTAGAAAAGCAATGCACTACTTTTGGATCAAAGAGGTATTTTGTTCACTTCAGTGCATACACTAATTGTCTGTCCTGTTAGCATTAAAAGAAGGTATGATTGGCACTGAAGTGTGACCAGACTTCTTGGATGGTTTCAGTGTCTGGGAAGAAAAGCTCAGTAGGTTCATAAATCTAATATATCCTTTTCATAATAAAACCTAGAGCAGCAATAATTGTAATAAAGTTTTACAAGGTGTCCTGAGAGGAATAAAATGTTCATTATTCTCTGCACCACAGATATATAAAGCAAAATTAGTTTCTTTCCTTAAAAGCCCATAAGGAATTCAAATTAACAGACTTTGTAAAGATTGCTAGCAAAACACTTTTGGCAGAACCCAGCTATTGGTTGCTTTGATTTCAGTGACCTTGCTCATCTTATCTTTCTAAACAGACATTTTAAACCAGAAATTTTCAAATGCTTAGACAGTGTAAAGACTGCTTTGGGTGCAAGACCTACAAAGAGCAAACTTCCTGTAAGTTGACTGACTTTCTGTGAGTTGTTTTAGGGTACTTTTCCCATGTTAATCCTCATTCCCCGTAACAAAAATCTGAGTGCTAAGCTCAGTACCCATTTCAATTCAGTGGCAGAGAGGAAAGGCCAGGACTTCACGCTTCCAAACATCCTACACAGGTAAAGGTAGGCACAGTTGCAAGGTGTCTGCATTTAAGAATTTCCACAAGCTGATAGCTCCCTCTGAGCCCTTCTGGCGCCTCTTTAAGCCTTAACTTAGATTATGTTTTCAGAGTATGTTAAAAACTAATAGCAGGAAGAGACCCAAAACTACCCAGCCTTATGCAATTACTGTTCACAGTGATCAAACCATCTTGGCAAGAAGCTGGTCTCAGCAAGGCAGCTGGAACACACTAAATGTCCCCCACGTTAAATAAGGCACGGGGAACTCTTCCAACATTTAGCAGTAACATATTGCTATATACTTTACGAAGTGAAACAAAGCAACTGAAGTCAAATTTTCCAAAATATGGTAACGTAAAGAGTGGAATGCTTAGTCAATCAAAGTAAATTAAAGTATAAACATTCATACAGTGCTATACCAGTCACAGACACTTCATCTCTCTAATTCTTATCATTTTCACTCTTCTGTCCTAGCTGCCATCCAGTTCCTAGGTTACAGACCATATAGAAAAGAAGCAAATAATTATCTGACAAGTATTATGTGCTATCTCTCAAATACAAGTGATTTGGCTGGCTGCTCTACCATAACAGTCTTATCTTACACCCACCAAAGGTTATAAAGGGCCTGAATTTGAAATAAGTATCAAACTTTTTCTTATTTTACAGCCATAATTAGTTTTAAAATATTCCTGTACTCATGAATGATCTGATGCAAATCTTAGTACTTTTAGCTTTTCTGCAAATGGCTGAACTGTAGCCTCAGGCAAATACTCAGATATCTAAAGCAGGGTTAAAAACATTTGCATACGCAAATGAAAAACACAAAAAATTCTCCCCAAAAGAGGGAACAAAAGGACTGTCTTGAAATTTCTCAGTAGGTTCATAAGGCCCATCATGCCCTGGTTTTCTTCTTCAGACATTCTTTCACTGACTTTCCCCTCATCTTCTCTACAGGCAGTCCTAAGGGACCACTCTTATTCTTCTTCACTTCTCTCTTTTCAGCCTGTCTTTTGGCAGTTCATCTGCAAACAATTTTGACTACTGTCTCTGCTTAAAGCCCAAAATACCACCTTTATTCCCAGACCCATCATCTTTTGCCCACACTGAAATCTGAGCCTTTCTTATACCTTCTCATCTCAATTTCAAAGATAAGAGCATTTTTCTCCCCTGTGGAACGTCGTTCTTCTACCCTTACGGGCTTGTCACTTGTTCTCACATTCTAGACCTCATATTTTGTTTGCTTCTCTTCCTAGGTTTTCTCACCAAGTGATTTAAAGACCACATGTACACAATGTGATGAAGGCAGTGCTGTGCCTTCTGCTTTTCATTTTCATTTCAGTAGCAGAAATCTGGTCCATCTCTTGTCTCAAATTTTTATGTTGTTCCACATTAACAGGGCTTGTGAATCCAAGCATTCATAAGACTACTTTTAACCCTTTCCACACATCTGTGATGTGCATATCCACACCAGCATTTTGTTTTTATCTACCTGCATAGTACATCCTGCAGTAAGTAATGAGTGAGAAATTATAATACCCCTTCTGCAGGGTTTTGCAGCTATAATGATGAAAAAACAAATGTTTGCAAGGACAAACTAAAATTCTATCAAGCTATGTGGTATAGTAAGAAAAACAAAACAGTCATACTTTTGGGTCCAATATCCTTTCATCAGGTCTAAGATTCTGGAAACCAGTGCTCTCTGTTCAATGTTTTTTAATTTAGTATTAGCTTTAAAACTGGTCAGAAGATATAAACAATTGGATAAAGCCTTGATTTAAGCCAAATTAACCAAAAGAAGATGATATTTTCTCTATACAAAGCTCCAGGTCCCAAATGATCTGTCTTTCTGTCAGATAAAACACTTCCATTATTATGGCATGTGTCTTTTTGTGGCCATCCTATCCTTAAAATACAATGACAAATCTCATATTTCACTGTTTCTTTTACAGACAGTTTTCAGATATAGAAGTGAGAAAACAGTAGTTAAAATTGTGATGGGGTTGCCTCTTTCCTTAAGTATACTTTCACCAGTTAAAAGATGCTGGATTTAAATTATCCAACTGATTGGGAAAAACAGCCCTACCATTTTTTGAGATTACTGTAAGAAATATAGAGCATAATCTACTGATTACAGTGGATTACCACTTCTCTGCATACTTAATTTGATTATGGTAATCATAATGCAGCTGTGTGATCATCTTTTCCATCAAAGTAGAGGGAAGTGCAGAATAGCAATCTACAGTTGAAAAGGAGAGACTAACTTTTGTTTTCTACGAGTAGAACTATTTAAAAAGTAGGAATTACTTCTGACCTTTAGCCTGCGATCCTGGTCTCCACTGCACAGAGAATTTACAGACACTTTAAAAGTCTTCCATGCTGGATTTAAGTTATTCATCACAACCTGTAAGTGAAAAGAAGAAAGAGAACCCTTAACATTTCCTCAGCTCTCAGCAGAATGCTAACAAGAGCCACAGTTCTCAGTACAGTATATTCACCAGCAAGAGAAGAAAGCAGAGCTCAGCTGGAGTTTTCAGAACTCTGTCCATTGAGATATGAGCCCTTGAGCAACCAGCATGTTTCCCACACTCTTCCTCTGGAAAGCCCCCAAAAGGAGCATGAGTGGGAAATGGACCCATACATACCCACAGATGATGCTACAGACATTGTTTCAGCACTGCCATGCCTCAGTGGGAGATAGTTCACAAGGGAAAGGTTGCAGAACTGAACTGGAAGCAATGGAAGACATGCAGGACTGGGCAATAGGGATGGGCAACATCAAATTACAGGTACATTGTTTGCCTCAGTAGGAAAACTCTATGGAATCCATAACAGGTTTATAACCCCAACACCTGCCACAGTTCCATCCTATACACCTAAATGCCATTTTCAAGACAGTGCCACTCAATACCATGGAGAAGTAATGTCATTGGGCGATAAGAAACAAATGTAAAGCACCCAGATTACAATCCTGCTAGCACCAGAGACCTGGGAGGAAGTGGGGAAGAAACAACATAGTATTAATGGGAAAATATGATACAGTCTGTAGCCTGGTTTTGGCTAAATCTAGTATTTATATATCCTAGCCTTCCAACAGAGTATCTGCCAGTTAAATGATGTTTGGACCTTTGGCTTCATCTTCCTTTAATGTAAGGAGCATAAGTCAAGACCTGATACCCATTAGTTAATAATTACACTAGAGTGTAACACTGGGAAGTGTTTTTATGTGTGAGTGTTTAGGCATCTGCATTTAAAACCACTTCCCTTTGTGACATGGGAAGTATAACCTATGCCTTCTGACAGCCCATCTGTGTCCTTGGAGAGTAAATTCACTCTATTCCTTACCTCAGTCCTGTGAACAAGTTGTTGGGTTGCATCATCATTCACCCGAAAAATCTCCAGAAAAGGATCAGATTTGCTGAAAAAATCCTAAAATAAAGTATAGGACAGGTTACTCTTGAGGCTCCTTTCTCTCTGAGTGTTTCAGGCACAATGCTGTGGTGCTTCCCTGACTGCTAATGAAAAGGAAGACCCAGAGTAATTTTAGTGAGACCTCTTGGTGCTTCTCAGCAGTAATTTATTCTTATCCTTGTCTCACCAGGATTCCCGTGGTACTGTTGTTGTTCTCAGTTTGACTATTTAATCATGGCATGCAAAACCTTAAAGTGTCCTTTTACAACCTCTTCCCAGTCTTACACCCAGCACAGCTTCCTGAGCATTAGCTCCATCATCCACCTAGTCTCTTTCTGTGTCCCTACATGTTTGGTCTTTTGATACCAGTTTTTTAATGCATTGCACTTTGAAGCGTATTCCACACTAGGGTTGAATTTCATGCTCTTCACCTACCCTCTCAAAACAGAAGTTAATTGGCCAAGACACTTTGTTGCTACCAGCTAACACAAGTACTGTCAAAATGGATTAGTGGTGGTTAGAGAAGCAAATCCTCTTTAGGGTGTGGTAACATGGCCCATGCTAAGATGGCAAACAGAGCAGGGTAATGCAAAAAGTAATTTGTTATCTCTAGGCAAATCTGTGACAGACACTGAGGTTCACAATCACACGCTGCAGAACACCTTCTCCTAGTCTTGCATTCAGCTAACAACCCTGAACTTTCTCACACAAACCTAACTTCAGTTGCTTTCTACAGTGCTGCTTCAGTTTGGCCACCGGCTCTTTTGTGTCAACATCTTCTTATTTATTCTGAACATGCTGGCTGAGGGGAGAGAAGAGTAACTGGCTGTTAACCCAGGAGGGGGAAAGCTTCCAATTTCTAACTGTGCCATGCTGAAAAAGCAGGATTTAAAAGCACTAAGTCCATTTCCTGTAGTTTCGAGTCCCTTCTTTCATTTTCTTCTTCAAAAGAGCCACATGATTAACTTTGTGCATATGAATAATATTCTTCTCTATAGGACATATCCAAAGCCAGAGACACCAATGTCAATTTTGGGAAGTGAGATATTCTGTTCAGTACCTAAGTGTTTCTATGATAGTGTTAGTGTAAAAATTACACTAATACATACAACTCTACAAATTTCACCATATCTATTTTTGATTAGCTGCAAGGACATTGGTTTGGGAACAACTTTGGATAAGATACTAACCAAAGTCTGGGCTTGGTAAAATTTATTTTTAGGACGTTTTTACAATTCCATAAGTTCAAAACAAACACAGAATTCAGGGCTTTGAAAAGGGATGCCTGAATTTGAATGCCTGGATAAGAAAATGAGTCCCTACAGATCACAAAGCCTTGAGCAAGGCTCAAGAAACCTTAAAGTCGTGTCATCCACTAAAAATTACATAATGTTGCGTTGAGAGTGCTGTTTTGTCATTAATCTGCTTTTTTTATTTTCTAAAGAAAACTTAATGGCATATTTAGCAACTGATGCAAAGCGCGTGAAGATTCATTTGCTAAATCCTATCGTGGGGAGCTTGGAAGAACAAAGCTGTATATTTGGCTATTTGTTTCGGCTGCATGATAAACAGGACAATTTATGTCAAACTGTGTAAAACCAGTGCAAAATTCAACGAAGTAACTCTAGACTTTGCCTCAATGACCTGATGTAGATTTAGCACCTGGACTCCACTCACAATTTGAAACTGTTAGTATACAGGGGGGGTTTTGTGATCAAATTCTGCCAGATTACCAGTGTATAGCAAAGAGAATGCACACAGAGAGAGACGGTGCTGCTTTAATCATAGTGACATGAAAATCCAGAGAGCATAGGGTTAAAAAAGATTGAGCTGCCTCTTCTCACACATAAGATTCTGATTGAAGCTGAGTAAGAGCTTAATGTTAGGAGTTTCTTTATCAAACACAAATTTGATATGTTATTTGAAAGAAAATACTTCAAAATGATACATCCAAAGAATGCATCCTGGAGTGCAAAAGAATTCAGAAAGGAAGCCATGATTTAATTTAAGGCTCAAATATAGTATCATTGCTAGCTGAGTGTCATAAAGCTACAACAGCACATCAGGAAATATTTTTTAATACCTGGTTTTAACAACCAAGATAATACCACATAAAGGGAGAGATTCTAACGCTGGATGGTGGCTTATATCACTCCCCCTTCAATGCAAAACCAAAGCCTAATTACTTTCAGAATTCAGCTACAAACAAAAGAAAACAAAATTATTCTATATTGAAAATGCTTTGTAGTAAGCAAAAGATGAAAAGCTGAAGAAACATTTGCTTTCACAATAAACACTTTTGGTTGGTATGCTGAATCTAATAGCTTTGCATTATCTCCCCAAGAATATCCCCTGAAAGAATAGCAGCATTATATTGGTGGTATTTTAATAATATTTAAAGGATTAATGTAATATACTTGCTAGTAGTATAATGCACATCATTCTTTCAGTATGTGCAGCAGTTACACAGTAATGACACAAGTACATGGCCTAAATTTTAAAAATTTAAATATATCTGTTTCTAAGCATCTAGTTTGACACATTTTTAGTAGATTAACTTTCAGAGCCAAAAATTTTTAAAATTCAGGATTGGGGATCAAGTCAAAGGTGCCTTAAAAAAGGGGTGAAGCAGCCATAAGACTAAAATTTGGAATATTATTCAACAACTAAACTGGGCATTTGATGAGGCGTTTTTCTTGGTAGTAATTTAATACCAGGGAACTATATATAAAAAAAAAACAATATTAGCTTGTATTTCGCAGATATTTGCTGGATAATCTTTCCTAAACAATGGTAACTGCTTCTCTCAGAACAGGAGAAGCAATTTGCCTGCCTCAGTGATCATAATTTATTATAGCCATAATAAAAAACGTAGCTGCTTGTTATGGTAATTGTGACACAGCTATTAATGCAATAAAACCTTTCCAAAAGTTATTGTTCCACAGTGAAGTGTTCTCAATGGATCTCTTGAAACAAAGATGTGCCATTTGAGCTGACAGGGCTTCAGTAAAACATGAAAAAGCAGTTATATTTTCCAAATAAGCACTCTAATAAAAAATATAACTATTATTTTGGCTAAAGTCAGTTAACTAAAGGAAACTCTCATATCCATAATTTCCCTGTAATTTTTCTCTGAATGTATCAGCCATCCCAGTAGGAAAAAATTGTTAGGCTTTGTTTTGTAGTTTCTCTAAAATTCTTGCAGTTTCATGTCAAGGGAGTAAAAAACATGCAACAAACAGATCCTGCCTGTTAAATCTCATCAACAAACTTTGTTTCATTTTCTAAAAAAGTGTTGTTCATGTATTTTTCCTTAATGTAGGAAATGCATACACATCAGGACCTCAATCTGGACCCTCTTTCAAGGATCTCCTTAAAGGGATGAAGGAAGAATATTCCTGTCCATTCTAGATGGCAATGGATGGAAAGAATTTTGTTTTCTTTTTATCCTGAGAGCACACACATGACATCTCCCCATCCCTTCCTTCATCCACAAATTGTGAAGCATTAGGATCCTGCTTGTCTTCTGCCACTCCCACAGCTACCAGTACAAGAATCCCAGGGCTTACAAAGGTGACCCCACAGCAGAGCATGAGTCACTGCTTCAGGAGGCTTTCCCCTGTTTTTCAGGAGACTCTAAGGCCAGTTTCAACCCTCAGTTTGTTTCTCTGATGTTACGCTTCTGGTCTACTTTTCTGAGTAGGGAGAGGCATGCAAAACCGAGCTTAGGATTTTGTAAAATGGGCTCTTCTCAATTCTCTGATTTATTTTTTTATCTTTATGCAATATCAGAGCACTCATTCTTTTTCATCAATGGCTGAACTATGTAATTTACGCTATTTCAAACCTTAATAAAAATAATTACTAATAGTGCCCTGCATCTAATGACATCAAAGTTCATTATAAGCCATACTTTTGTTATAGAAGAAGAAAACCAAGCTTCAGCCAGGTTTAGAACTACATCTTTAGCTGGAGGAAATTGAAAGACTTCTTTCAATGCAATAGGCTTTCAGAGATTTTCATCAGTTAAAGACAGGAGTTTGGATTCAGATAAGACATGATGAGTCACTGCTTGACTTGCACACTGTATCACCCAAGAATTCTTTATTAGATGAAGCCCACCTTGACTGGACATGTTAAAATGGCAAGAATGACAATATGACAATACTGTTGCAATATTTCAGGCTGATCCTTCTCACCTTATCCCCATAAAGTGTTTTAATCACTCTCTAAAACTGTTGCACCCAGACAACACTGACGTGGCTCAGAATTGCATTCTGGCAGCATCCTTTTAATTTATACCAACAAGAGCTAGAAGCAATCCTAATATTTAAAGCAGATTACATTTTGCATTTGTGGAAAAGGAATAACTAAGTGCAGTTTTATGATGTTGTTTATGTCCTTTCCTTTTTCCTAGATGTGACAGCATGTGGATCAGGAAGGAACTTGTGTACAAGTTTGGAAATTACCTCCAAAGATATCTGTCTAAAGAAAGGTTATTAAATTTACATTTTGACACCTAAATAAATTATGCAACTCAAAACCACTAAGACTCCAGCAACTCTGAAAGAGAAAAATAATTTATCTTTCAGATGAGAAGCTACTTCAGATCCTGATCATTTATAATTGTTAATGATCCTGAGCACGGTAAAATTTTATAAATTTTATTTTAAAGTTATTCATCTTTCTGTGTACTTTCTGCTTGGCTGAGATTTTCTAGTAGTTTCAACTGAAAATATTTTTCATAAGTTACAACCTGATTTTGAAAACCTGGTGTATGTTTCCAAAAGTAGTCTCACTGTTTCGATTTTAAGCAACTCTCACATCAGATATTTACAAGAACACACTTGGGGCATCACAATCCTAAACCCTTGTGTAGTGCTGCCATATGCTTCTAATTAGAAGCACCTTCATATATAAGAAGGGACTATACACCTCAAAGAATTCTTTGCCTGCTACTGCACTGAAATAACAGAGAGTGGTACAAGCAGTTGTCAGGTTTCCTTGGGCAGTCAGTTGAGATGCTTATTATATGTAAACTTCTAAACAATAACGTATTTTCAGAAAGAGGTACTTCTTACAATGTTGAGCAGTGTTTGAGTCAGTAGAAAGTTTTCCTAGAGAGGGAAAAAGTTTTTAACAAATATGCAGGTCTTTTCTCACATTTGAGCTACATTTTGTTGAACAAAATGTGTACCATGACTGTGCTGTTATGAAGTTTTCTACCTGTATTTTAGGAAACTTCAATGATAACATCATTGACTACTCACAGAAAGTTCACTTCTATAAACACTTCTGATCTGTGGCATTTTACATAATTAAATTGTCTTGGTTGTAGTGTAATTAACTTGCCTTGGTTTTAATTAGATTTCCTTGAGGGTTTTGTTTTTTTTTTTTTTTAATTACTTTGCAACTTGAGGAAAGCCTCATTGTGAACATTCATCTGAAAACCCTGATGTGTTTTAAAAATATCTGTCATGGAAAATCTCATCAAATTATATTTGCAGGCATCCTTACATCTTCCAGAAAGGTTAATATCGAGCAGCTTACCTTGTCATCCAATTTCCGTGCACTGAATGAAAGTTCAACGTAGTCATCGTTGCCAGACAATTCCTCAGCGATCACCTAAATGGAAAGCTACATTTGAGTTGTGCATGGTGAAATGGAATGGGAGAACAATGCCATTTTTCAGTGTGTGAAAACTGCAGACCCATTTAGGAGACTGAATTGTGTGGAACATGTTAATGTGTTTCTCTTTGCCATCAGGAAGGACAACACCTTGGTCAACCCACAAACCTGAATCATTTGACTTTGTGTCATGCAGCTATGCCTTGTCAATCTCCTATCAATGGACAGACATCCACATCCACCACGGATTCCTTTCCTCTGAGCAAGTACTCCTCCTTAGAGCAGAAAACAGAGGATCTCACAATTCCTCAGTGTCCAAGGGGACAAAAACGCTCTACAAGAGTTGTATCACTCAGGTCTAAAGCCCAATTATTTTTATGCCACTTCCAGCATCATTTGGCATAATAAATTAAAAAGGAGTGAAGTCACCTGGCATTAGTTGACATGAAAGGCACATTTAAAAGCAGGAGAGCTCTCCTGGTGTAGTTTTTCTGCAGTAGCCCCATGTGCAAAACAATTTATTGTAGGTGGAGTCAGAAACAAGTCATCCTAAAATAATATAGCATGATTATTTTTGATTGTGTAAGCTATATCAGTAATGATGTCAGTCACTGTGCCGTGCAATGTTACAAAGAAGCCAACAGAACCAACTAAACCAGTTTCCTAAGTAAGCCATTAAAATGCCTCAGGGGAGAGATGCCATTAACCAGATCTGGGATATTTCACTGAAAAGTAATCTTTTAAACAAAGCGCATTATATTCTATTTTACAGCTTTAAAACTTTTTTCCCTATTGTAAATGTTCTCCCTAGGGATTAAATCTCCCAAAAGGACCTGTTTCTTGGGTGTTTCATGACCACACATGTGGCAGCCATGCCAGCTTCCCAGACAGCTCTGACTGTCTCCGCCACTTGAAGTCCTTGAGGAGCTGCTGGGAAAACCCCAAAATTTGCCAAACTGGCTTGGCAGCAGTTACTGACTGCACCCCAAAACATCAACCCATCAGAGGTGCATACAGCACCTCTTGTGAACCCATTTCATGTTGAGATTTTTTAGATATTTGGATTGATTGAGGGTGAGCAGTTCCAGACTGGGCCCTTTGGCCTCCAGAGCCTGTGGGCCCCTGAGCCCAAAGGGCCTGCCGGCCACAGTGATGCAGTTAGAAATTCACAGTTGTGGCACAGTAGAAAATTCACAAGTTTATATTAAGGTGTTCTGGGAAGTAATGGGTTTCTAAATGTAGAATTGTAGTTCTAACACTTGAGCCACCTTAAGACTTAGATAAATAAGGTTTGTTTGCATTCTTTGTATAGCCTGTAACTGTAAACTATGTGGTGAACCTATATAACTCGCCACGGGCTGATAATAAAGGGGAATTCGACATGGAAGCCACATCGGTTTAGATGTGTCGTCTATTCTGTCTGATCTCAGGACCCTTGCTACAATTTCAGAAAGGGCAGCAGCTGCCAGAGGCAAGAGGCACAAAGGAAGGAGAGGTAGGAGGCCTGCAATGCCACCCTGAGGAAGATCCAGGAGGAGGCATGGAGAAGGGGCTGTTCTGGGGACACAGCTGGCGATTCACTCTCAGGAGGTGCTCCATGCTGGAGAAGGCACCTCTGTGTACATCCTCAGGTAAGGCCCATGCTGGAGCGAAGATGCCCCTGAAGGGTATGTGTCCTACGCATAAGTCCAGAGCAAAACTAAGTAAATGAATTTGAAAAAACTCAAAATGCAACAGGAAAAAAAAAAAATCACTATTTTTCTGATCATGACCTGTGTAACACAGCACCTCATCAAAGCGACTGAGTACAACAGGAAGAGAAGGCAAAGGGAGTGAAGAACAGGAAGGAGGCAGGAGAGGTGTCAGAAGGGGAAGGGGCATAAAAAGTATTTTCAATATATTTTTTTTGTCCTACTTATTTCTCAGTAAATAAAAGTTTACTTTGTTTGGCAATGAATTAAATTAAGTAAAATTCCCTGAGTTGAGACTGTTCTGGCTGTGACACCTCCCAGCAGTGAGCTGTGGTGTTTCTCCATGCAAAATGCTCACATGCAGCCACGCAGATGCTTAACTGGGCATTAAAGTACCATCACACAGGCACATACGTGGTGTGTCACATCTTCCAGGCAAACATCAGCTTGCTGGAAATTTGGCCCATGGAGTCTGATAAATTGCTCTTCCATGTAGTCTGATGGTTTAGAAGATCTGGTTAAGCTGTCAATGACCAACAGTGCTCTGGGATTTGCACACCAAATTTCACTAGTATTTTTAGATGAAAATAATGAACCTGGTCTTATAAAGGTTTACAGACTTCCAGCTGGAGAAGCTGAACAATGTTCTGTTTGCTTCCCACAGCCCTACGGAGACATTACACAGTCAAAAGGCTAAAAAAATTCCTGCAAAACTTGCTACGATAGGAACTTTCAAAATCCTATGAAAAACTCATAGCTGACTACACTGAATGAGTTAGGAAACTAGTATTTCTAACTTCCATACTTGACAGACACCTGGTATGTCCCCAGATCCAGAAATAATGATAATTAATCAGTTTTTAATTATTCTCTTGAGAGAAAAAAACTTTTCACACAATATTTTTTTTGTCTTGGTTCAGTTTTCTTCCACTCAAGTGAATGCTCTTTAGAACTGCTGGATAGAAGCCAAAGCATGTAACTAAGGTCCATATTTCATGATTATCAACCAATGTGAGGCCAGCAGGGACTATAAACTAATTTTGTCTCATCTTCTGTTTATCACAGTGATTTAATTTTTGCCAGAACCCTCCCCTAACAAGCCAAATAACTTTAGTTGTATTAGAGCATTTGTGTTTTCACAAGACTAAACTACTTTGTGCTCCTCAAAGAACAGAAGGGAGGTCCAGAACACCACAGGGATGGGCAAGATGAAGTCTGCCCAGATTATCCCAGCAGGCAAACCACACCAAGTTTTTTAGGGAAGAAAACTCTCTCTTGGTTCCATTCAGCCAAATGAGTGGGGATCTCCTTTCCAACCCCACACCAAAATCAAGTTTACTGTATACATTTAAGCAAATCAATTCCCAGACAAGCAGCAGGGAAGACATCTAAGAAATCAAACTCTTTGGGCTCTCAGAAAGCATCTCAGAGTCTGCTGCCTCTTTTGTGGCTGAAGGCAAAAAAAAAAAAAATCCAAACCATCAAGCAGGAAGAAAACCATCTGGCAAATCACACATTAAGGAAAAAAATCCTCCTCAATCTCATGAGGCAACAGAGCAGATATCCCCAAAGCAGAATATTTTATTATAGCCTTCATCTTAATGCAGAACTGCAAAAGTCACAAGGTTCAGTGGAGACAAGGCTCATCTCCCAAGCAAGCCAGCACAGAGAAAGATGAAAAAGAGGTAATACACTGATTCTCAGATTTCAAAATATACGTGGGGCTATGACAATCCAGTCCTTGTTGCCTTACAACACATCTAAAACTAATCACATCAAACTTCCCCCCCGCCCCAAAACTG
Organism: Sylvia atricapilla; assembly: GCF_009819655.1. Classification (NCBI taxonomy): domain Eukaryota; kingdom Metazoa; phylum Chordata; class Aves; order Passeriformes; family Sylviidae; genus Sylvia; species Sylvia atricapilla. The sequence goes on from NC_089140.1 coordinate 43,398,544, forward strand.
AAAAAAAACCCAAGGGAAAAAAAGATGAGGGTCCTTTATGTGTCATAGCAGGTAAAAAAATCATTTCTGAAGGTTCTAGTCCTTCAAACTAAAAGTTTTCAAGCAGCAGAAGTTAGTTGCTGTCATCCAAGTACCTTAAAAGTAGTACTAGTAAGTATTGTGGCTTTTTTACAGATCATACATTATTTGTTGCCATTTCCTTAAAACAAGGAAATGTATCAAAAACAGTGCAAGTCATTGAATAAAAAATTTAAATAAATTTCTCAATCAAGGGTTGTTGGTGGCTTAGCAGGATGCTTTTAGAGAGAATTAGTCACTTTAGATATTTCTAAGTAACAGGAAAACAAAAGCTTATTTAAGACTGACTTACTGTTATAGATGACTTTCCAGCTGTGTTACCGTGTTTGAGTAAGGATTTGGAGAGCTTTCTCTGAGAAACAATCTGCACAAAAATAAAAACAAAGGAAAAATAATTAGAATCTGTAGTAAATAAATGGTTTATTGTGATTTCAGTTTTATGTTGCTTGCTTTTTCTTTTTTCCTTTTGTATCAAGGTACTTTCTCAATCCACAGTAAGGCCACAACCAACAAGAAAGGTCCCCCAGGAACCCTGCACAGGATGCAATGGAAGGACAAAAAAAGCACTTGGGGTCAAGCAGAATGGGGAGAACACAATTTACTGCATTGAACAGAACAGTGAGCAACACGTAGATTTTCCTCACGTATTGCGGTGATGGTGACAGAGGAGAAAAATAAAGTTTAACTGGACACAAAAGACAATAAGAATGGAGCTGTACACGGCAAATCTATCAGAGATACCTTCAAAACTCTGCTCATTAATTTTTATTGGAAATTGAAGTCCATTTACAATGAAAAGGAATTTATTTTATCTCAAAATATCAGCAACTCTAAATTCAGGGCAGAAGCAAGCAAGCTGCTCCATATTCAGTTCCAAAATGGTCTCCTTTGCTTACCACACACCAGACCTCCCCTAGAACTCAGCATTATAAATTAACTAGGTCATTAACCAAATTGTAAATATACTTCAAATCAATGACATCAGAGGGACCCTGACAAAAGATGTTATTTGCCATATCAACAATAACTAGTTCTCTTATGATTTTGAAACATTTAAAACCAGACCAGTAAAAGTATTAGAAAAGGAAGAACCCTTATAATAAATAATGCAAAACTACTAAGCTACAGTGATGTTCTAGTGTATTACTCACTAGGAAAGTTAATGCTATATTAATTTCCTTATTTATTAAGTGGAAAACTTCAAAATGTAGGACAGATATAAAGGTAACTCAGAACACTGCTTAGAAATCACAGTATTATTTGTCATCTGACAAAACTGGAGTATAGTTGTGCTCTGCAGATACTGAGCAAAAGATTGACTGTGTGGTTTTTATACTAGAAGTAGTCCTTTCCACATCCAACAGTACTTGGACTACTTCACCCCAACAGCTGATCTAAGTGATCTACAAAATTGACATCTTTGGCAAATATGCCAAAATATTAGTTTTAAAAGAAAGGCAGTCACCAAGGGAAAAGGAGAGTTCCAAATGCTTCATGACAGTCCTGGGCATCATACAAATTTCAGCAATAAACCAAAACAGTAGGTAATGGCCAGAGCTGAGATGCTCTGAGTAATGCAAAGTCACAGCCAGGCAAAAAACGTGCTGTGAGACCGGAGTGAATAGGATGCACATTTAATCCTGTCAGTGTGGAGAAACATGTTTGTCCTGCCCATCAATTTACTGAATTGAACAGAAAATGAAAAGCTGCACCTAAGATTATCCTCAGCTACAGCTGTAATAGAAGCAGCAAGACAGAAGCAAGTTTTAAACAGGCTTTAAATGTGAGATAGGGGAGCCATCATATGACAGGATAGCACATCTGGAATCACTGTGACAAGCTTCTTGTTTCTATTGCAGCTATACTTGACAGGAGTGTGCCTAATCAGTTCTTACAGAACTCAAAGAGAAACACTCTCCTCTGGAAATTTATTGTATTAATTATCCTTATGAAAATATATTTTCCTAACAGCTAATCTGATTCTCTGCAGTTTAAGTCCATTATTTCTATCTAATGCACAATGAATAGGTAAAACAATCTTTTTCCCCTTTTCGGGCAATCTTTGTATCGGAAGACTATTACCAGCTCCCCACAGTTTTATTTACTACATAACCTGAGTTTGTCCTATCTTTCCTTCTTGACCAACTTTCCTAGCTCTCAAACCATTCTCTCTACTCTCTGATGAGCCTTCATGGACTGGCTCATAAACGCTCTTAGAATAATGCTCAAAATTGGGCATAATAGCCCTGGTCCTTCCCATGAGAAGCAAGAAGAGTTTCTCACTGCAAGGCTGATACACTCCAGAATTACATTTGCCTTATTTTAAGAACACCATAATACTGTTAACTAATGTTGATAATAGGACCATTTCAGATAGCCAGCTGCAAAAGTGCAGCTGGCTATTACTTAAATGAATAATTTAACACTCCTTTTTGGACTGTCTTCCATAATGCTATCTGTTGCCAATATCTCATTCAATTTTCCAAGCTAATTTCTGGATTTCAACTCTAGTGTTGGTCAGTGGCAGCAACAGACAAGACTACAAGTAAGATGACAGCATTGCTAGGATTTAGCAGCTCTTTTTCATCCCTGGAATCTTGGAAATACTGTTTGCAGTGACCTTCTAAGTCATCCCTACATTTATTTTCTTGCCAGCTAAGCAGGTTCAGGTACAAATCATTGCACTCCTGTGAACTGTGAGGTGCAATTCAGAAAATCTTGTTTGAGAATCTCAGATAGGATGTAATACAGAAATGACAGATTATTCTTAATATATAATTAAACTATGAGTTCTGTACCAGCCAGACAATGAATTATGGCAGCTGAAGAGCAGGGCCCATTTATCTCCATGGCCTCTCCTCCTTCCCCAAGATGCTCAGGCAACTTTGTAAAATACATTTAAGCTTTTCCACTGAAAGCTGTGGGTATTGTCCACCAGAAACCTTTTCAGACACCTTACATATACGTAGCCATGGTATGAGACAGAGCTTGGGTGCGAACCTGTCCTAGAGTAGCCTCTTTAGAGAGAGCAGGACTTCTCCCCCTGAGCCACCCAAACTTTTCCAGCTCTCTTTGCTGCTTTCTGAAGGGTCACAGCTTTCACGAGGCATTGCACAGCTTGGGAGCTCCTGTGCAGGTGGCAGATAGACGGCTCAAAGTTCCAGAGAGAATAATTTATTCTGACGTTCTCATTAGTAGGCTGCATTAATAAATGCTCGCTCTCTAAGCCAGAAGCATCGTTCTGACACAGTAAGCACTCTGCATATGTAAATATGTGTATTTGGGTGCAAGTGTTTACCAGTTGTTCATTAAGTGGCCACTAAAACCAATCCTCCATCTGGCAACAATGTGCCAACATCGTTGCCTCAAATTGTAATTGCAATTGTAATAACTGTAAAGGAGTCTGTTTTCCATAGCAGTAAATTGATTTTTTTTGTTCATGAACTGTACAAAATAAGTCTCACTGGTTTAAAGAACCACTTCTGCCATCAATTACCTATCATATTTTTGTTCATATCTCCATGCAAATCTTCTTCTGAACATTATTATACAAAGCACTTGCTGACCTGATTGTCAGACAGCAAGTCCTAAACAATGATAACTTGAGGGACTAGCAAGCATTAGTCTTAGTTCAGAGTTACAGAGACAGCTGAGCTGGCAAAATGTCTTACAAGAAGGTAATTGACTATAGGTCCTTCATTTGTCAGGAGTCTTTGGCTTGACTCCAACTTCAAAATCTTGCAATTTAAAACTTCTGCTTCAGAGAAAAAATAAAGGGGACGTCCAAAACTGATGTGAAGAAGTGCAGAGTAAACGTCTCTTTCTAGAACACAAATAGTAGAACCCAGTTCAGCCCTAGAAATCCTCATTACATTTCCAGAACATGTATTTTCACAAATACTTCTTTAGAAACATGACCTACCAGTCATCAAATAGATGTAGAAAACAGTCCTTGTTCACACCGTAATGGACTTCATTTTCTTTTTAGTAGCTGGTACAGTGCTGAGTTTCAGATTTAGTAGGAGAATAATGTTGATAACACACTGATGTTGTGGTTGTTGCTAAGTAATGCTTACTCCATATTAAAGACTTTTCAGTTTTTCCCATGCTCTGCCAGAGAGGAGGCACACAAAAAGACAGGAGGGAAGATAGCAATGACAGCTCACCTGAACTAGCCAAAAAGATATTTCATACCATAGACTGCCATGTTCAGTATGTAAACTGGGGAGAGCTGGTGCTGCTGACTGCTGCCAAGGGATGGGCTGGGCACCAGTCAGCAGTTGGGAAGTTATTGTACTATGCATCACTTCTTTCTCTTGCATTTCATTATTTTCTTTCTATCTCCTGTTCATTACAGCTGTTGTTATAACAATAATAATAGTAATAAAAATTTGTTTTGTTTTAATTATTAAACTGTTTTTATCTCAAGCCATGAAGTTCACCTTTTCTTTCTGATTCTCCTCCCCACTGTGGCAGGCACAGGGCAAAGGTGTAAGCAAGCAGCTGTGTGGTGCTTTAGTTGCCAGCTGGAGTTAAGCAACAACAATCCTTTTTAGTGCTCAGTGTGGGGAGCTCGTACAAGAACCAGACCTCAGAAATATAAAAGGTATATAAAAAAAGATATAAGAGAAGTGAAGTCAAGTTCATTTTCAGCTGCATATAAACTACCACCCAGTTCTGGCCTAAGAGCACCACATGTCCAATAAAATTGTCCCACTAATATGTTTGCATGAGGTGGAAATAATGTAAAAGCCACTGTTTCTGAGAGGGAGGATAAGCGCATGAAGTTATTCCTATTTATCAGATATGAAATCATCTCAACAGAACATCATCTCAGCTAGATTTCTGGTCTGCAGTGATAAGGGATGTCAGCCGTGTGGTAAGATGGGAGTGAGAAATTCCCTTGAAGACAATCTTAATTTTCCTTATTACATACAAGCCCTTATAGGTTAAGGACGGATGTTCAATACTGTTGTAGAGAAATCTGCACTTACATCTCCATTTGATCCTATTTCCAATTTAAAATAGCTAAAAGAGGCCTTGCACTTCTTTTTTTCCATTATTTTATAAGTATGAACAGATGCAAGACTCCAGATAAAAGCACCAAGGCGCTCACACCAGCTGTGTACCAAGTATTGCTCAGCAGTCACTCAGAGACAAGGACTCTGATGAAGGTTTCCTCTCTCCTGTGCCTGAGTCGTGACTAATCAGCACTGTGTAAGACGAGCTGTGAAATATAATGACTTGTTTTACCTGGCTTGTTTAGGAAACTTTAAAAATGTCTTTCTCTAGCTAGTCCTTTCTTAACCAAATATAGGGATAACTTTCAATAATATCATGCAGAATTCACAATGCTCATAAATCGAGCAAACAACAAGTTTTCAATATGGCTTTTTAATCTAGTTATTTCAACATCATCGATTCAGCTTTGCAAGGTACTACCCTGAGCCAGAGGTCAAGTGTCTCAAATTCTCTACTTGGACTGCCCTCTTCTGCACATTGGACTTTCTTACAGGAACCCCAAATCTAGTTATTTACACAGACAGATTAGGCACAAGTTTCCCTCAATCACCAGAGTGCACAACTTGAAAAAGTCTTTTTATCTCTTTCTTGCTAACAGAGATAGCCAGAGAGATAACTTTTCCTAGCAGCCCTGTGTTAATTCTTCTTCCAGATGTGTTATTCCTGCTATATGGACTTTCACAGTTGCTCAACTGTCTTCTAGCCAACTTAACTCTTTTCAGGACTGCAAAGAGCGCCAAGTCACAGTTTAGTAGCATTTTTCCCTTTATCCAAATGCCTTTTTCACAGACTGAACCTTCATGATCAAATACAGTTAAGTGCAGAGCTCTTGCTGGTAAATACACTTCAAGCCTGGAGAAGCAATTTCCCACCAAACAGCAGAGGTACATATAGAAACAGAGTGTTTTTCTAACAGCATCCACTAGAACTGTGTTGATATATCACGGGAAGAAAAGTAGCAATCATACTCTTTCAAAAAAACATATCTCAAATCTTGCACCAACCCTAATGTCATGGTTTAACCCCAGCTTAGCCAGCAGCTAATCCCCACACAGTCACTGCTTTACTCCAGCCCAGTGAGATACAAGAGAGATCAGAAGAGTAAAAGTGATAAAACCTCACAGAGTTGAGACAATAACAGTTTAATAGGTAAAGTATTGGTAAAGTACTCTATCTTGTCAAGTTAGAGTCGGGAATTCAACATATACAATCAAAATTATTTGACTCTATTCACCAAATAGTTTTGATCCTTGATGCACAGCAAGAGAAGGATTCTGTGGCACATAAAATTTGAGACATAACCATATCAAAAGTATTCACCAGTTATGCTACATGCTCTCTTAAGCTCTTCTCTTCTAGCATAAAAGTATAACCTTTAAAGCACCTTTCTCACTGCTAAAAAATCTCCCAAATGAAGGAGAGCAATACTTTCATGATATTGCTGTAAGTGGAATGATGCAACCAGAGCGACTAGACAAATGATTGGAGATTTAACATTTGTAAAATATATTCTGAAGCTTGTTTATTAAAATATTAGTGCACTCTTACTATAATCAATTCAAGTCAGATACTGTAAGCCTCTAAACACCTACAAATATAATGTCAGAACTTAATGACATTTCACTTGTATAGGTGAATAGTGAAAGACCAATTTTAAGCACAGGCAATGGATGTAGCTCTGCCTCACAGCGTAAAAACTCTCCTTCTTCACGCATTCCTCTTCAGCCTGGTTTGCGACAAAGCAAAAGTTTGTACAACTCCGATGTGCTTGTGTTTACCTTACTATCTATTCCCCAGCTGTTTTTGAACCCACCAAATAGTTTTCATGAACGGTAGCACACAGTTGTAGATGCACCAAGCATGCTACATTTCAACATAAGGAGAGACCAGACATTATGGAAATGTCACTGACTGTACTCCACTCTCATGGGAAAAAAAGGGTTTGGGCAATGGGTCACAGACACCAAGAAATCCCTTCAATTAATCCAGTTCAGATGTACAGGTCCACAGTGAAGAAGGTTTTATTCTAACTGCTCACAGAATTCTTGTTCATTTGTAGAGCTGTTTTAGCGCTATAATCATCCTTTCTGTACATGTGATTCTTTCTGTACCGTACTCATCACTCTTCAAGATTTCTTTTGTTTGCTATAGTATTGTTCAGCTCAGAGTCTATTTACAGCTGAATTATACCTCTTCCTGTCTTTGTTAAAGACATCTACCTGAAAATAGTCAATCAAAACAGAACATTGAGGGAAAAAAAAAAAAAAAAAAAGATATGCCTATCACAAGAGGCATAATCTTATTACAGGAAGTATCTTGTCAATAGCTTAAAAGGTCTTTGAATTTAATTAATGTTTATACTAGCAGTCCTTTTAGAATTAGTCATAATAATATCTCCTTATAATAGCAAACTAAATTTAAATTACTTTTCTAAAGACTGCTGCAGTAATTCATACAAAAAGATAAAGCATGTGAAAACAAAGCAGTGCAAACTGTACAAGAAATTCTATTAACTATGGCAAGATTCATCTAGAAAATCTCACAGCTTCAGAGATCATACTGCAATGGCAAACCAAGAGCTTCCTGGGGATAACTGAGGTGCTGAAAGGGTTAGGCAAAGTTAGGAAGAGTGCTGTGTTCATTATTTGCTTCTGCTCTGAGTCAGCGCTGGTAGAAAATGACATTCACATCTAATAAAGTACATTATTCATCCCACTAATGAATTGAGCAACTTCATTTGGAGGAGATCAAAGGCCAAGTATTTAAAGGTACCTAGATACCTAAGGAAGCACACAGACATCTAATGAGATTTAGGAATTGAAATACTGAATTGTAGCACTGAATTGAAAAGCTGATCCTATGTCTTCTGCACCACAGAAGAAGTCAACAGTCTATTAAATAAATATTCTCATGCAAACTGTTTCAGTTTAATTAATTCAGGTGCAATCATGACTCTTTTAGCCTTTCTCTAATTTAAGAGCAAGGGGATTTGCAATGGCTGAAATTGAACTAATAATCAGTCAGCTTTTTCAAGGGCATAATCTGCTAATGGCATATATTATGAAAACACATGAGAAACAATTATACTCATTACTGTGAAGTAAGATTTTCAATCCAATTTGTACACAAATGTGTGTACGGGTAATATTAAATCTCAGAATAATACTTGAAACTATTCTTGACAGGAAAAGATTTACATCTTTGCAGTTTTCTTCTGCTACTGGTTGTGCAAATAAGGGAGTAACAGTATTTTAACAGTTCTATAAACTGAAAGAAACCAAACAAAGGATGGAATCCCAAATTTGAAAATACCAAAGACCAGCCACAGTAAGTAATGGAAGAAAAGCCACAAAGGCTATTCCCACAAAATATGTCGCAAAGAATAACACAATCCACAGAGCTGGGGTGGTTCACAGCATTTAAGAAATAAAAACTTTACTTGTTCCCATAATTTAATGATGTTGCATGCACACTTGAGTGGTAATTAAGAATGTCTTGGCAATGTGAGTTTGTTTAGTTCTCATCAGAAAATGGTTATTCGTTGAAATAGCTTTTGTGAGCTCTTAAAGAATAGACTAAAATTTCTGGGTGAAACTTCAGAGGAAAAAAGTCTTTCTAAGCCACCCACCTGATAATTACTGTGTGGTTAAGAAATTAACTTCTTTTATTAGAAGCCCTTACTGTACTATATGATGCAATTTCAATGTTCTATAAAATTTATGGAATATAAATCTGAACTATCCCAATAAGAGAGCTTTAGAAGTTCATGACAAATGAAGGCACTAACACGTAAACAGAATAGGACCTGGGTTTGTGGTTTTGCTGTCTGTATTTGGTTTCTTTTCCTACAGTAGCCCTCCTACATCTGTGCTGTGCATTGGTATCTGGAAAGGTGTTGATAACACACCAGGGTTTGGTGACTGCTGAGCAGGGCAGGCACAGCATCAGTTCTGTCTCTCAACACTTCTCCCATTCATAAAGGAGCTGAGGATGGGCAAGACCCTGGGTGGCCAGCTCACCCAAATTAGCCAAAGGGATTTTCCATACCATGCACCCCAGCCAAGGTCAAATCACCACACTATCCCAGTTGAAAATCACCATGAAAATCAGACAGTTAAATTTCTGACTGTGCTTTTCCATCTAATATTTTTCCCTGTTGCTTTTATTTCATATATGTAAAACCCTGACCCATTAAACAAAAATCCATTTATCTCCTGACACTCAAAACAATTACAGATTTTATGAGCAACCAAAAAGCAACAGAAGTACAAAACCCACAGTGACTAGGTGAGCATTCCTTGGAAGTGATTAGTCTGGGTGAGTGGAATGCCTGAACACTTTTTCTAGGCACGGGGAAGGGGAAAGACAAAAACAAAGAGGAAAGAGAGAAGAATCTACTCTCCAAAGTTACAGACATCTCAAATCATGATGAGGCATGAACTGATTCATAGCATCTTAAGGAAGCCATCAGTACTGTGAGGGTGCTAAACACTGGGATGAAGCCCAGATAGGCTGTGATAACTGCATCCTTGGAGACATTCAAGACTGAACTGGACAAGCCCCTGAGCAATGTTTTGAGCAGTGGATTGAACTGGAGACCCCAGAGATCCCTCTTCACTTAAATTACTTCATGACATGAACAGGAAGAGCACACGTTCCCAAATATCTATGCCACTTCCTTGTGTGGTATTTCAAGTAAACCAAAGATTTGCTTCAGAGACATCACCCAGAGCGATGCATCCTGCTTGGGGTCTCCAGAGGAGGGCCATGAAGAGGGGGTCAGAGGGGTGGAACACTGCTCCTTACAGTGTCAGACTGGGAAAGTTGGGGTTGTTCAGCCTGGAGAAGAGAAGCTATATATATCCTGTATGTCAAGGGGGCTACAATGGAGGAGCAGAGGGACTTTTTACAAGGGCCTGGGGTGACAGGACAAGGGCTGATGTCTTTAAACTGAAAGAGAAGAGGATTCAGACTAGATATTAGGAAGTAATTTCACTATGAGGGTAGTGAGGCACTAAACGGGTTGCCCAGAGGAGTATGGATGCCCCATTGCTGGAAGTGCCCAATGCCAGGCTAGGTGAGGCTTGGAGCAATCTGGTCTAGTGGAAGGTGTCCCTGCCTGTGGCATGGGAGTTGGAATTAGATGGTCTTTATGGACCCTTCCAACCAAACCCTGCTGGGATTCTATGGATATAATTTCACAAATATGCTCCCAATTAAGAATAACCTTTGTGAGGTTACAAGCAAAACATGGTACAGTTTCCTTGATTAAATAGCTACCATATGACTGTAAAACTTAATTGTTAAACCCTAGCATTATTAGGTATTAGCTTTATGAATTTAGTTAGAAATAAAATGCAAAATTAAAAATAATAACATATTTTTAAAAAATTATAGTTTTTAGCTATGCACCTTAACCTACCATTTAACAACATCACTTTATTTAAACAATACAACACAAGCAACTTAATTGCTTGGAGTATGGTACATTCTCTTGATGTGAAGTTCCTTGAAAAATTCCATTTTATAAGCTATGTGTAATTGCAGACCATATTTTAAGATTATGCTGGTAACTGGGATAAATTCGTTTGCACTTTCAACTTTCCTACCTTCTCTAATATTTTAGGGTTTGTTTGATTTGGTTATCATTCAAACTGTAGTGAACATGTTTGTGAATATTCTGCCCATCTGCACCTTACCAGTACATTCAGGAAGCTGGGAAACTGGAATGCAGAAAGAACCTTTCTCAGTAGAAGGAGCAGAGTTTTAGTTCTGAAAAACAGACCAAAAAAATCTCTCCTAAACACCTCACACTAAGCCTGCTCCTGTCCAATCCTTCAAGAGATAATCTGCCCTTTTTTTTTTTTTTTTTGGAAGGGAAACTTCTTAGTGTGATGGACAAAACAAATCACTTCAAGAAAATGTCTTTATTTAGCGCGTTAACCTTTATGTAGTTACACTCATTAGGTATCTACCCACAACCATTTGTTCTACCATGTTTAAATGATCTGGCATAAGAAATTCCTGTTGATGAATCTGCTCTTCACACCCAGGTATGACTGATTGCCTGCCAGGATGCTGCTAACCACCATATTTTACCAGTAGAGGCACAGAATTAACTTGTCCTGGCAAGAGAAGTATAACTAAACCTTGCTGAAAATCCAGTGGGATGTCTCTAGACAACATATGGCTCAGGATCTAACAGCCTGTAAGTCACTGCCCTCAACACTCACAAATGGAACACAAATTTATTAGAGTATTTGAAAGGATATTAGTGAGAACTTCCAAGTGAAAGCCTTTTTTCATCATTTGCATCTAGGACCCCAAATTTCTGACAAACTTATACCTATTGGGTAGGCTACATGTAAGACTGAGATCAGAAGAAAGATAAAAATCACTTTTCTCTGTGAGCTTACTGTATAACTGTGCTATTGTCTTACCCAGCATTTATTATTTGTATCAATTTTGGTTTCAGTAGAAGTATTACATGATTTGGGTAAAGATTCCAGATCTAAGTAATTATCTAAAAATAAGTACATGTAGCAGTGACTTTCTTAGAGATCAACTATTACCGAAAAGACAGCAATAGAAGTTGGTGCTTTTATGGGTGGTGGGAAGAATATCAGTCTTTTAGACTAGGCATAAATTCTACAGCCTCCCTGGATGGCTCAGTAAGCCCTACTTGCACAAGGAAAGTGAGCTGGGAGGCAGACAACACACTCACACACAAAATTCTGTTTTATTCAGGCATTAAAGTGATGTAGACAACAAATTCATGTCAAAATTGTCTCAAGGAAAGCTATGCGTCTATTATAATCATTAAAAGAATGCTGTAATTACACCATACAGCCAAGCAAGAGTGTAAGCTCCATATGTGCTGTAGGATTTTCAACTTTGGAGTCTTCACAAAAGCTTGACTTGGATGACAATTCCAGTGCTACTATTCTGGAGTTTCTTAAATAATTTTTAAGTTTTATAAGGTAAAAAACCAGAAAAGGGGGGAAGGAACATCACCAAAAAAAGTCTAAATATGAGATCAGAGTCCTCCAGGCTACATTACTGTGAACAGAATTCACACTGTTATTTTTTCTTGGTTACCATTAAAATTACACTGCCAACAACCCAGCTGTGTTCTATTTATAGAGATCAAATCATTATAAAGACATTTATGCTACAGGCAGCAGCAGTGACATTCCCCCCCACACACTTCTTTTTCAAGCCAATTAAGCAAGAAGAACATTATAATAACATTTTGCTTTGTTTCCCATTCTCCTTGATGTTATAGGATAGCTTATTTTCATTGATTAAAACCACAAGAATTCTGTCAAAAGGAACAGACTTTATAGTAGAGTGCACTGTAAATATCCTAAATATCAACATCTCTATTTTAAGCTTCCAATTTAGTAAATGCATATATTTCATATTATTTCTCTTGCTGAGAGGACTTTTCCTCATCCAGCATGTTTGGCATAATAGCTGTGGGAAGAAAATCAAAGGTATTCCTGTGTGGTGGGGCTGAGGAAGGAGCAACAAAAGGTGAGAAAACAGGGAGCCAAAGCTTTGCAGCATCTTCCTGTTCATAATAAAAACTTATGTGGAAGCACTGCAAAGGATAATCTAAATAAAAGCACTTCCTGATCTTGGCACACAAATTACCACAGCATGGAGAACAAATTTACACTCAGCTCAGTGAAATTTGGCATTGCCATTATGGACAGAGCAGAAATCTGTGCTATGAAACCCTGCATGACAACACCTGCCAGTCTGAAATAAACTGTGAAGCCTGGGACCCTGTAGTGTGCCACCAGTCAGCAGTATGGGAATTCACCACAGAGTTGGCTATGATGGCATCTAGATATTGATTTCATGGGTAGGACTCATCACCCTTAAATTTAGTAATCCAAAAAGTTAAGTATCTCCTCTAAGCCAGCTGTCTAGACTCTCTTGACAACTGATGAGGAAAGACAGGTATCTCCTGAAGACAATTTATCCTAATCTATGATAGGTGTCTCAGGCAGAATGAATCAATGGTTGGAACTGTCTGTTTCTCTCCACTGAACTAAAGATGGAAATCAGAAGAGTAACTTAGTCTAGACACCTAACTTTTGGATGACTGAGAGTCAGGGAGAAGAATCCAACCCTATCACTCTATTTGCCACATCACCAGGCACATGTGAATAAAGTGTATTTTTAAGTGTTTCTTGGATTTGGAACTTGCTTTAAATGCCATGCAATGTTAGGAACAATAACTTTCTTCAAAATCAGTCAATTTTCCAATGCTGGTCTAATGAGCATGGGCTTTCAATGTCCAAGGCCAGTCACTGATATTCCATTTCCTATAAGCACTGGCTGACCTGAAGCTGTACTACAGCAGTAAAACAAACCAGCAGAAGTTCTCAATTATCCCATTCAAAGCAACAACTAAGAATTTTGCCGCAAGTGACAAATCTTACCCATCAGTCACTCAACAAAGAACACATTTCATATACATACAAAAAACAAGCAATGACGGGGAAAATGGCAGTGACACGTACTTGTCCGAGGGTGCACTCCATGCCTCCAAGGAAATCTGCTTCCTTCAGCCCATTATGATTGCTGCTGATGTCGTGGACTTCAAACCGCAACCGCTGCACCTCTTCAAAATAGAAGTCCACTGTGAACAGCTTGGAGAAGACAGGGTTTATACAGGTCCGAATCACTTCTGTCCTGTCAACCTGTCAAATGGAAAAGAGGTCACATGAGTGGCTTCTCTTTCTACCAGTGATGAACAACCATGAGCTCCTCGAATGCACTTTGCTTATTTATCAGGACTGACAGCTGGGACTGTGGCCATGGACAGTCCTGTTTGTACTGTCAGCAGCAGCTGCCCTTTCCGTGCTGGGCTGACCACAAGCACAAGATAAGACCACCTTCCCTTGCCTCTCCCTTCCAGCAAGTCTTTAGCAGAATAACTGGGAAATATACTATAGAATAATTACAGAATTTATGTCTTCAGTGGTACCCATCCATCACTTCAAAAGCACAGCAGAGTGATACAGTTTCATCAAAATAAATGGAAAAGAGAGTAACACCACCGGTAATTACTCATTTCAGACAATTTGCATGATTAAGGAGTGGGGAACCGGATCCACAGCAACAGCTTTTCTTAAAAATATATCAATTTTTCCATCCTGCTAAGTTGCATCACAAGAATCTGATGGGTTATACACTGCTTATTCCTACCTCTGAATCTTAAAACTTCTAAAGAAACATCATTAAATCTATATTGCTATTTCTTTAAAAAAAGTGTTTATAGATTACTTTCTAATTCTCTTAAGATGTAGTACTTGGGTTTCCTATTTTTGAAATAGGCTTTGCTATTTTTCATTATGATGCATCATTGGTGACAACGTAAGCAATGAAGCAATTTCCTTTTCTCCACTCTTTTTGCCCTGGCACAGAAAAAAACTTAATAATTCTGTAAGATTAAAGGAACTGATCCTGAAATGAAGTAGGACTTGGGCACATCAGTCACTAGATAGGAGGTGGCTGGTGTGCCATGGAACAGACAAATTAAATTGCTCAAAGGAAGAGTGATGAGATCCTTTGTCTGATTCCTGATCAGGAACATCTGTTGTGCAAAAAATGACAGTCGCTTGCTTCACTTTTCAGAGTTTATAATGCATTAGCCTTTCTAGTAGTTATCGGCAAGGACACAAAGAGTCAAGCAAATCAACAGCAGGGTAAAAAATGAACAGTTCCTTGTAGAACAGGTTTATTTTAGTGCTCATCAAAGGTGTCAGATTGACAGCTCTGACAGCTGAAATCCTTTAGCTAATCATCAAACAGATGCTACCACTTATGGAATAGATACAAACCAGTGTTACCATTGCTACCTTCTCACACAGCTGTGCCAATGTGCTCTGACTATGCCAGGATGACACCATCACAAAGAGGAAAGCAATCTCACTTAAATCTTACTTTAATCTTAAAAAAATTTCATAGACTAGCTGAAAATGATGGGTTTAATATCAATCATGCAAAGAATAGTAAGAATAATGTAAGGTGACAAAGGATACCAGCTACCTTCATTTAGATGCTGGTCTATCTCAAAATTTTTGGTTATCTCTACTAGCAATCAGTATAACTCCAGCATTACTGCTACAACAAGAAGTATTTCTTATGTCAGATAATGATGACTGATCAGTTCACTGAGACATTCCTGAGACCACTCCTAAGTGAAAAGTGATCTGATTCACTTCAGAACAGTGGTCATCTCATGAACTAGTGCTTCAGCAGACCAAATAATCAAAACATTTAAATGAATGGTTTTAAATCTTTTTTTCATAGCCACAGTAATCTCCTAAACTCATTCCTTGTGTATAAACTGTAAATTCAATGCCATCATCTTAATTGCTTCGTCGGTACAGCAGATTTCAGGCAGTAACTGAAGTTTCTGTTATTGTTTCACCTCATCTCTGCCTTTCTGCTGGAAAGCATTCTCCACTGTGAAATACATCAAGATTTACACTTGCACTCAACACAGGTTAAATATGTGGCTGCTCAAGGGAGTAAAGTGCCTGAAAATGGAGGCACAGGTTTGCACATAGGGACATTAAGAATTTCAGTCTCACACAGAGATAAGCCATTGTTTGCTTTTTCCAGCCTGTGATTGACTGACATCCCTTGACAGACACTGTTCTGAAATACAGCCATTTCACTGTATTTCCCCAGTCTTCTCACATTATTGAGATGATACATCAAGCCAGCATGTCAGAGCATGGGATTACATGAAAAATCTGTATCAAAAGAAGCAATGCCTTCAAAAGAGGCAAAATCTGTATGGAAAGAGCAACAGCTCCACAAGTAATATAAAATTCTTTGTGCCTCTCTCAGCCATCAGGTATAGCACCTACCCCTATTAGTCTACCTTACCTCCAGTCTGCTTTGGAGGTAAGGTAGACTAATAGGGTAATTTAACTATTTCACAGTTACCCTGCTCCCTGACTAGACATCTGGGAAGCATCCTAAGCATGGGAAGCCCAGCTCCATTCTCTGGCTTTGATTACTGTGCAGGAGGGCTGAGAACTGATAACCAGCTGGAGTGATTTGTGATGAAGAAGCTGTGGCAAACAGAACAGATCAAAAAAATTCCCCAGCTCCCATGGAACAGCCTGGTCACAAGGTATAATGTCTACTATATAAACACAAGCTATAATGTCCACTTGACTCCTGCCACTTTTTAAAGGCTGTTCTTTCTTGAGTATATATTGCTCTCATATTCAACCACAAAGCCTTAACATTCTCTTTAAGAATGCTGGGTGAATGTAAAACCTTAATGAAAACTGATGAAAATACTACTGCTAAGTGCAGTTTCATGCTGCACCATCAAAAAGTCCATGATCTACAGGGCTGCAGACACTTCCAAAACCAAACCAAACCAGTAAAAGGAAAGAAAAACTGACCTGGTTTTGACCACAAGTTATCCTCATACCTGCAGGACCTGTTTAACATCAATCAAAAATACGGTGTCATCCTCCATACCAACCCAAAATACAGGTTCATAGGTCTGACAAGATGTCAGCCTCAAGCCAATTGTCCTTAATCCTGCTGTTACCCAGAATCACTTACAGCACTTTCATTTATATGGATGATGAAGGCTCAAATGCTTAAAGAAAACACAGTTTAGCTTTGCCCAGCCTCATTAACTGAGCACTCAGGAAGTGCTCATTTCGCAGCATGAATGTTTTCCAAAACATAATGAAGAACACTAAATCTCCATTACTTTCGGGGAAGACAGCTTTCAAGTCCAACAATAGTATGTTATAAGCAAGTGGAACTTACACTTCTGGTCTTGTTACAGAAAACCCTAATCCTGACAACAGGCAGATTTTTCAACAGGACATGGACAGGGGTCATGCCCACAACTTTACGATCCGCTGATGCCTGACATGTGAGCCATCTGTTATTTTGGGACTTTGCTAGAACAAGGAATTTCTCCAACTCACTGAGGCAGAACAAATTTTCAAAAGAAACAATTGACAGCTACATGCACCTTTGGGCGGTGTCAAGAGGTAAAATTGACCTCAAAAAGAGCAGCGTTTATCTGACACCACAATCCGAACATCTGCTTCGTGGTGCAGCTTCATCTGCACTTTCCCTTCAAGGACAATTTAAACAGAGAAAAGGACTTGCATCTTCACCTCCTGGGACGGACTCACACTGCTTTCCCTCTTCATCTCTTTAGGTCCTTGTCACTTCACAGAAGGTGGCACCCTGCTGAGTAGCCAGGATTACTTGGCAGGCCCATCTGGATGCAGCCACCCTGTGAGCTTCCCCTTGGGGAACTATGAATGACACACAAACACCAAAGTTGGCATCCACAGTGCAAAGTGCCATCTCAACAGCAGGAATTAAAATATAGGAAAGAAAATGGGCCTTCTCAATCCTCTTGTCAAAACTCGCAGGGAGATGGAAGCTGCGTTTGAAAACCGTTTTCTCTGTGTACTGCTGACATGGATGGACAATTGTCAGAAATGTTTGCCTCTTTCCCTGTTTGCCCACCACCAGTGCTGGAGAACTGCAAAACTGTCTCTGCAGTCAGATAGCATCAAATTAAAGAAGGCACAAAGGACAGATGAACAAATAATAAAATTCAGGATTCTTATGCTGTTTATATCCTTTGTCTGTGAGCTGCTGAAAAGCAGTGAGTTTTGCAGAATTGTGATAAATATGGTATCTTCAGTGAGGAAACAGTTGTTTATCCTAGATAAAAAAAAAAAATCACTAACAAAGAATTCAATGGTTGAAGTATTAACTAAGGATCTCCACTTCATCTTCTACCACTAGCTGAAGTCAAGGAAAAAGATCCAGTCTGAGGGCGACTTTTTATATTCTGCTATCAAAATTAGATGAAGTTTAAGCTATTGCATATACAGGAATGAACAAGGATTATGTAGAATCTTAGTGTCACCGGGTATATCTAGGACTTTCAAGTGATCATGAGAACAACTTTCTCATTATGTCCTTGGGAATCGGGAAGATCGAGAATTGCCTACAGGACCCAAAGCTCTGCACCTCGAGGCCATGCTTGAGTGTTTAGCACAAAACAGTGATGTGGAAATCTCCATGTTCCACACCGATAATTGGTACCTACCTGCTCTCCACTGTATTTCTAGCAAACATGCAACTAGTACAAAAGAAACACAGCTTGACAGGTTGTTTCTCGGCATCTTTGAGGTGAAGAGCAGCCAAGGGCCATGAAGAACTCACTGTGTCCTCACCAAAGGGACATTTGTGGGGGTGGAATTTTAATCAGGCTCATGAAATAGTATGGCTGCCTCATGAACTAAGGAAAATATTTGGTCTACAAAATGACGGTCTGAAAATTCATACAGGTGCTGCAGTTCCTTGAGTGTTTGTTGTAAAAACCTAGCTGAAGAGCCATAAAAATGCAAATTCCATTAAATAGAGAATGTGTGTGTAACCAGAATGTGTTTCTTGTGGTTGTTACATTTTTAGCAATTTCTTAGTCCAACAAACTGACTCATTGTTCCTTATACATTTTAGAGGCCAACAAGAGAAAACCAACAGGCTCTGTTTTCTGTAGAAGTCATTATAAAATGCTGATTAAATCTAGTAGAATCACATTTGTCAGCTGAGATGACAAAAAGTACAGAGGTGAAGGGGTAGCATTATTTTTAGGTCATCTGAATCTTAACAAGACTGAAAATTTCCACGATACAGTACCTTACATGAAAATTTGATAGCAAGCAGAAAGCAATTTACACTTTGCTTGCAGGTTTCCAAGAAAGTTATTAATATATATATTTTTATTATTCACAGCACTTTCACAGCATCACATTTCTATCCCACAAATGATAAGTTATTGCAAAGGTCACCATAATTTATTTCCCTTGTTTTCAGTTTAATTGATGATTGAAAACAGTGGAAAGAAATAAGTAGTTCTTTAATTCTTTTCAGGCTGTAGAGCTCAGGGCTGAGAAAAATCTTCTCAATGTCAGCAGAAATGTTTTCCCACAGGCTGGCTTGAAGAGAAGCATTTAATTTGAATGGTCTTAAAATTATTTGCAATTAATTTCTTTTATTTTTGTATCTATATGTGTATCAAATAGGTTGTAAACCACTAAGTCACAGCCATGAAGACTCGCTTTCCAGTACTGGAAAACTAATACATAGAAACAGCCCAGAAAACTGAAATTACAGGAAAACCAGGATTATAATTTCTTAGTTGAAAAGTTCTTCATTAAGGAAGCCCGATTCTCTGCTAACAGCCACTGACCAGCCTCTGCTTGATTACTTTCACTTGCTTAGTTACTTTTCATTGCTCTGAAGCAGAAAGTGGATAATTTATTATGTACACTGTGCAAAAATTCTGTGAGAAGTTCACAGAATGGAGTTGCATTATATGCTCATAGCTTTTAAAAGAAGAGAGAAATGAGATTGTTGATAGGTACTTGCACGTGGTTTGTCTCATTCACTCAGAAACAGCATACACAATAGCTCTAACAGCCACTGCACAGTCACTCAGTACCAGCACGTGAGGGACTGTACTGAACCCTGTCAGACTTGAATCCTGTGCAGGTTTCAGAGTCTTATCTGAGCAACTCCAAGTTCTAACAGCTAGAAAACACGAAAAAAACTGTGGGTGCAGCACATGTAAACTCTAGTGCCAGGCAAATTGTGACATTGGTGACAATGGTGGCATTGTTAAGGAGAAGAATGCGGGAGTTTCACAGGATTGGAAAGAGTGTTGCTCAGTCTCCAGTATGATGAGAGCAGGACCTAAATTGGTTGAGAGCCCTTGTGCCAAGGGAATCACTGGTTTTCTGGAACAAAAGATATCTCTGAGGAAGCTACAACAGTCCCCTTTAGTTTTCAGACCACATGCAGTTGTTATCACAGATTACCTTGGTAAGTCTAAGCTTTCTAGGCTGCATAAAAATACTGGGAAGTGCATGGGTATCCCTCCCACTCACTGTCCTTTTGGAAAGCTCAAATACAAGAGAAAAAAAGCAAGAGCTCTGCCAGTGCATTAATGCACAGTCACACTGTTCCTGACTGCACTAGGTTCCTGATTTTAGTTTACTCTCCTCTGGAAAGAAACACCTTCATTTCATTCAAATAGTTCCGGGACACAGAGAACACTAAGTCTTTTCAGTTTAACGTCATGAAAACCAAATATTTTGGGCCAGAGTGATAATTTTTTGTCACTGTATGGACTGCTGTGAAAGCAAACAGATTAAAATTGCTATTTTGTTGGACTTCCATGTAATACTCTCGGATTTTTAACCGTTTTCCTGGTAACTACTGGGACTCCAGCTGCATCACAGGGAGTGAGTCATAGCTTGTTGTGTCCCTTAAGCAAAGAGATGATCAGGCATATTACAGGGAAAGAGCGTGCAAACATGAACTTGGGTTAAACAAGAAGTCAGGTTAAGCAGAGGCTTGACAAAAAAAATTGCCTAGAAAGATTTGAAAATAAGCCAGCTGCATCTCCTGGACACCAGACTCTGTCTGCTCTGATACAGACCAGAAACACTAACTTTCATCCCTCACACCTTCGGGGACCATCTGAGCCACCAGGACACGGGGGTTATCGGCTCCCCCTGCATTCTATTCTCTATACATTATAAAACACTACTTCTCCCAGAAATACCCATTGCAACAATGTCTCACCACTAACTTTCCTGGCTAAGAATGCCCTAAAGTGCCACATGCCACTGGAGGCACGGGAATGTCGGCCAAGCCCCAACATCAGTGTCACCAGAGGGTGTGTGAGGGTAGGAGGGGACTCCGGGACAGCGGCACAGCAGAGCCTCGGGGTCACGCTGTGCTGGGGGACCAGTGACCCCAATTGCACACACACATCACTGACTGACCCCACACACACACACACATGTCACTGACTGACCCCACACACACATCACTGACTGACCCCACACACACATCACTGACTGACCCCATACATGTCACTGACTGACCCCCCACACACATCACTGACTGACCCCACACACACACATCACTGACTGACCCCACACACACATCACTGGCTGACCCCACACATGTCACTGACTGACCCCACACATGTCACTGACTGACCCCACACATGTCACTGACTGACCCCTGACCTGGCCTGGCCTCTTGGGCTCTCTCTGTCTCAGCTCAGCTGCCAGCACTGCTCTGACTCCTCTCCCTCTGCCGGGTCTGTAGGGGGAAGCACCGATGGGAAGAAGGGGTGGTGAATTCATGGCCTGGCCAGTCCAGGCTCAGGGATGCTGAGGAAAACATGTGAGCCAACTTTAATTTGCCTCCTGTGAATTTAGGTTTCACGTAAAGCATGGAATAACAAAGAACTCCAGCCCTGACATTTCAACTAAAGTAAAACATAAATGCTGCCACTTCTCTGAGTCCAACTGCCATGGGGAAAATGTGTAAAGCACGAAGCTTTTTCCCATCTATTGACCTTGGGCTATAAAGAACAATGCACCAGCTGCTGCACTGTGAATATTCAAGCCAGTTTTGAAAAGCCAGTTGCAGAACATCTCGGTGAACCTGAAAAGCACAGTGTCTTTTTAGAGCATATCATTAATGTAGCACAAATTAAGGTCTTTCCAATGAGCAGTGATTAACCGGACTGAAAAGTGAGAGGATCATGATAAGGTAGAGAGATAGCACTGTCTTTTCCATAAGATATTTTTCATTATCTTACATTTAACATGGGATCACAACAATCCTTGAATAGTTTCGTGTAACATTTTAAGTCCTGCTAGAGATAAGAAGGACAAGTTTGAAGAGAGAATCAGGTATGCATAATAGATTTGGAAACTTCTTGACAAGCAGTGGAAATTCCTGCGAAGCAGTACAAGTATTTAATCTCATGGATTTAGACTCCAGGGTGGGCTCCCCCTGGAGGTTAAGGGGGTCTCAGTCTTTTGGCCCTCACTATCACTGTACAGAGTAGTGCTCATGCCTCAGTGGAGAGCCTTTTCTTCCATATCCCTGCTTAAGACATGAAGGTTTCTTCAGAATTAGCTATGAGCTATCACTCAGAGGTAACCTAACACAATACCCTCTTGGGTACTGAAAAGTTTAGGCTTACGTTTCCAAATAACTTGTTTCCTTTAGAATCTTTTACAAAAAGCTTGAGCATCTGCACTTAGAGTCTCCTAGTGATGAAGCCCAGCAAATTCCTTGATTCCCTCTGCACAAGGCCAGCAGCTGCAGGAGCTGATATTATGGAGGTCACACCTTCCAGAGTGACCATGGGCATGCACCAAGTTGTTTTTGGGAGCAGGTAGCAATAAGAGTGCTGCAGCCTTGCCTGCACCAGATTACATCCTGCAGGTTCATTAGAGACAAGCAATGATTATGCCAAAGCCCTTTATCTTATTCTGGTAAGATTTCTGAGCCTTTAACAATCACATAAAATTGACAATGTTCTGGGTTGAGCTGCCTCCTATCCCATATATCCATCCCATATCTTGGATATGTTGTTATGTCTCGCAGCTGAATCCCGCCCTCTTGGGCAGGAGCCTGCAGTTCCTGCCTCCTTTTTGCTTCTTGGCTGCTTTCGGCTCTTGCTTCAGCTGGCTCGGCTGCTTTTGCCTTCTTCGCTTCGCTTTGCCTCGCTCTGCTCTCCGGCTGCCCCTGCTGCCGTTTTTTTCTTCCCCCCCCCGCTGCTTCTGTTTGGTTGGGGGTTTTTTTCCCTCCTTCCTTTCTCCCCCCCCAAGGTTTGAACTGGCTCCGGACCTGACCTGACCTGAGAAGCTGGAGAAGACCCGGGCCAGACAGAGACGCGTCAGCACCCTCCTCATCACAGTAACCCGTCTTTTCCCACTATTCGGTGTTGGGGAGTGTATTTTTGTCAATAAACCGGTTTTTCCACTTTCCTCCGAGGTATTTTCCTTCCCGAACCCAGGGCTGGGGGGGGAAAGGGGTGGTGGAGGTTTGGTTTAGGGGACTCCTTTTGGAGGTTCTTCCCTAATTTACTCCAAACCAGGACATAAGATTTCTGAGCCTTTAACAATCACATAAAATTGACAATTGTAGAATTTTTGGGATGAAAGAGTGCATCTCCTGAGGTACCTGACACATCTTGACCCGGCCATAAGCAACACAGAAGGATCTAATAGAAATCACACAGTGGCAGGAGATACCCATGAGCTGTGCTCCCTGCATATTTAACAAGTGCTCGGCAAACAGCAC
Organism: Sylvia atricapilla; assembly: GCF_009819655.1. Classification (NCBI taxonomy): domain Eukaryota; kingdom Metazoa; phylum Chordata; class Aves; order Passeriformes; family Sylviidae; genus Sylvia; species Sylvia atricapilla. The sequence goes on from NC_089140.1 coordinate 43,421,851, forward strand.
AAAAGCATAATGACCTGCATCAACTCATGGGATAAGGTGCTATAACTCACTCAGATGTGATTACACTGGCATAAGAAAGAACAGAATTAATTTTTTCACTGAAAACTCCTGAATGCTACCTCCAAGCTGAGCCCTGAAGCCTCAATACTAGCTCTTTCTTTACTTGATATCCCAGATACAGCCCAGACATTCAAAGACTGTGATGACTGCCATTTACTATGCCACAACCTTCATTTGATGTTGAGAGCTTCAATCAAATCTTAATTTACACATCCCTGAGGACACAGGCTTTCTGTAGAGAACAAAACTGGTCCTTCGAAGTGGTAACAAAAATATTCACATATTTTACCATTTAGCTCCACTTTCAACTTGCCATGAATTGCTACCAAGCAGTCTGGAAGTCAGAGCACTGTGCAGACATTTGGAAGCTCTTCAGCCATATATTCTCCACACAGTTTCCCTCACAGATTAGAAAGTCAGCCTTGGGAATACAGGTTTTCACTGAAGCAGTTTCAGTTTCATTGTTACTTGGTTGCTCTTCTTTTATCTGCTTCTATGAAAAAACACATTTTTGTTTATTATTTCTGTCCAAGAAGGAAGAGCTTTTATGTGTCAAATACTTGTCTGCTTTTCCCCATACAGATGATATTTTAATGTCTCCTGATAAGCTAAATTTTAAGTTCTTTACTGTAAAATGAAATTGTTTTGAATATTCTTTTAATTCACAATGCAACAGATGACCCTGCCTGCATGACAGTAACAAAAAATGCAAAAAAAGGAGGATGATTTAAAATTCGTTAAGCATCTGATGGTTGAGTTTTTCAAATGGCATTGTATGGGAATCCTCAGTTCATTAACAGAATACTGTACTCACACAATTAGATTCTGCTACATCATGTGGCAAAGAAATTGTGGTAAGCTCAAACTTACTCTAATCAGGATGCAAAGCATTTATGTGCTAATTCCCCCTTTCATTACTCCAAAACTAACTTCCAGAATTAATTTTTAGTACAGCCAGATAATCTCAAACCAGGGCACCAGGCTTCTACAGCATTTACAGTCATGTTTCTTCTTTTCCTGATGTCCTGGAGGACAAAAGATTTAGCAGATTGACAAATACATTGTGGTGCCAGCCCACTGGAACAGTACAGCAAACATTTGCTGTTGCTCAACAGCAATAAAGCCTGCACAGAGACCTTTAGAAGTGTTCAGGGTGGCAAAGGATTGATCTGGAGAGAAATCCGACATTATACAATTTCTCAGGAATTTACACATAACTGAGAACAGAGAAACATCAGGTGATGGGATGATCGTTGCTTCCTGAGTATCAGTAGGACTGCATTATACTATGTAAGAAGTCTACACTGCTTCAGTAATTTGCTAGCTAATTAACTGACTATAGAAAGTATTTTGATAATTTATTTATCTTGAGAAAGATTTCCTGCCTTATGCACCCAGGTAATATCTAATATAGATTCTGAGATGGGTTAATGAATTATGTCAATTGATATAGGCCTAGTCAAGTTGTTAGCTCAAGAAATTAATTTTCTAATGAAGCGCTCATAATTAAAGATTTAATAATTTGTTTCTAATGTTGTATTTCAACTGCTAAATCAATTATATCATGGAGTCATTAGCAGCAGAAAAGCAAAGTAGTACTACACAAGATAAACTGTGCTTTACCAGTTTTTCCTGAATTCGTATATCAGAAGTAACAATTTACAAAGTCCATTTAAACCAGCTTGAGTCTTTGCACACAACTGGTGAATTTGGACCATGTGTTCAAATGACAGCCTCGAGAAATAACAGATTTGTTGTGACTAAAGTCCATTATAAAGTACTCTGACTCTTTCTTTTACACATGGATCTTTTGAAGCTTCTCAACAGGGTTACCATTTGCTGAAGCCATTGCATCCCAACAGCTTGATCCACTTCACAGGAACATCAATGGAAGCCTTTCTGTGAACTACAGCAAAATCCACAAAAATAGAGTAGGCCATTGTTCTTCTCCCAAATATATTCACAAGCACACATTCTGGTACTGAACAGTACAGAACTCATTAGAAGTATAGGGCAAGTTTAGCTGAGTAGTATTACAGTCTTGCAGTCCTATCAGACTCCTGACTTGGGACCTGTTTGGTTTGTACTGCAAGGATCTCAGTGAGTTAAGGTTGCTATAAGTATCTGGTAATATCTAATTCAAAATGGTTTCTGAGAAACAAGAAACTTGTAGCTCAGCCTCATACAACATGCATGCTATTCAAAGATGCATAAACTCAATCTGAGATGACCACAATTTCCCCTTCCCTGAGAATGATTGGTACCTGGGATATACCACATACAGGGATCTTCTTTACTACATCTGACTTGCCTACACAGCCACTACAGACAATAAAGAAGCTAAAGCTGCTTCCTGTAATGGTTTCAGGTCCTCCTGGAAAGTGTTACAGCTTTCCAGGAGTTATTTGTATACTCTATGTCCAGATACATCAGATATGTGCAGCACACATACACATTAGTCCCTCTTACATTCACTGTGGTGGATAATATTGACTGGTATACACATAGCTATGAAGAAGTACAATTGCTCAGAGTATACCAAATCCAGCCTGGTACACCTCTTGCCAACAGCAGGGATGCTAAAAGCGGACTTTTTTTTCAACTAGTGAGCACAAGATTTGATTGCAAAAGACAAGTCATTTGGTCATTTTGTCATTTGCAAGTAGTCTATGTATCGACTCTTGTTTCTACTATCATGCTCTACATTTTGTAAATACAGTTTTATGGGTGTGAATTATACAAGCTTCACCACTATTCAGTTTGTGTGTATCTCATCATGAGATCTTCCCGCCCTGGCACTCAGGGGTTTTAACTTAGGATGAAACAGCCAACAAAGAGAGCACAACACCCTCTGGAAGACACTGCCCACTAGGAGGGCGGTGGATACAGATATGCAAGAAACCTAGGGCAAAGACTTCACATGACAGCCAGATTTAAGCAACCTTCAGATAAACCCCATGGTACTCCCAGGAAGCCCCATGAAACTGCACACACTACTGGCCACAATATATAAGCAGGGCCAGCAGGACTTGGTCCTCCTGGTAGACTTTAAAATGAGCTATGACTGAATGTATGAAGAAGCAGCCTTGTAGCAAGGCAAGTTTTGATGGAGATTTGTTCGTGTGTAGCTCATGGCTTCCCTTCTGAGGCTTTAGGGACAGACAGTCCTAAACCACGACACAGACATGAAAAAAACCAGCTGCAAAATGAAAACACTGCCCAGGCTCCTCTGACTGTGAGAATAGAGGCAAAACACTCAGCACCTCCCAGCAGTTCAGCATGGTCAGACTTTGAAAGAGGATCCCAGTTCCCACAGTCTGCATGCACAGCTCACCTGGGGTTACAACCTGGTGGCTCAGAAGTCCTGTGCCCAAGGCGACTCACAGCCCTCACAGCTTCCTGCCCCTGCCTCCTGTTCTGGGAGACCACTGCAGTGGAACGTGCTTAATTAGTTACTAAGTAATTCATAAGCTATTTGGTCTTTATGCATGGGGTCCTAAAATTCGATTTTGCTGACACTACTGAAAACCTGTGAGTTGTGTCAGGGATGAAAGGCATCACGAAGAGCTATTTTTGCCTAAAATCTCCTGAATTTTATCCTGACTTTTTAAAAAGAGAGCAAAAATTAATGCAGCTAAATACGATCATGTATATTCTTGTCCCAAGAGAACACTAAGCTTGACTCACAGAATTACCACATTTGACAGTGAGGCTCTTCCACTTTTAGGGGCTGTAAGACTGCAAGCCAAAGAAAGCTTTGATTTCAGTTCTCTCTTTGTGTCTTTGAGATCTTTTCCTGATACCAGTAATGTTGAAGTCAACAAAACTCAAATATTTATTTTCATGTTTTGCTAAACAATGGAAACGAAAAGCAATGGAAATTAGCAAATCAGCAGCACTGCTATTATGCAGCTGTAGTGTTGAATGTGTTTATTTTCTTTGCATAAAATAGATGGCATTTTATAAACTGGCCTTTCAGTATAGCTAATATATTTCAGGCATGCTTTTGTCAATTGGTATATTTGGGCAATTTAGCCAATGCTTCCATATTTAAAAAAAAAAATAAAAATATTACCTGCTCTCCACATATCTCTTTAAAATTCCCTTTGACAAAATACTTTTCAATAGCTTCTCTGCACATCATGGCATTTTCTAGTAACAAACTGATACAGAAACGAGAAATGTAAATAATGCTTGATGAAGTTTGTCTTTAGACCTGGAACACTGTAGAAAATTGTTTCTGTTGTAGATGTTTGGGGAGAAAACACACTCTTGGATTCTGTTCCAAATTATGAGACTTAGAGCAATGCACTTCTGTATCAACAGTCCAACCTCAAATCTGTGAAGGTTGGACTGGAGAGTGCTCTTGGTAGTAGTTTCAGCTCAGAGCCTTGTGCAGCCCTCAGGCTGGGCTTATTAGGGCTAGATTTAAACAAGGAAGGGGTGGGCTCAGGCACACTGCATGTAGCGTCATTGGGGCGTTCTTTTCTGAAAACCACCTACCCAAGCAACCCTGGCGTTAGACACACTCTGATATGGTGCAGAAAATCCTTCAGCACCTTATAATGATTGCAAAAGTCAAAAGAAAACTCTCCCTTTTAGCAAGTGAGTGCAAGAGGGATTTTGGCTGAACCACAGAGTGGAAACGAGGAACAGCATGTGCATTGATCCTATTGCTGTAAAAGTATAGTTTGCACAGAGGTATCAGTGAGACGGTCCTCAGGCCATTTGATCACTAATAGGACACAGGGAGGTTGCAAGCTACATGTGTAAGAAGTCCAGCCTGTAATGCATTCCTTATCAATCTGCCATGTGTTTGGAGCTCCAGGCAACAGCCCTGAAAAACACATAAACATCCTGCACTAATGACTCATCCCAACACAGCACTTCAGCCCAAAACATGGAGCCCATTCTTCTTGCACATTGAGAAACAAAAGCAGGACTTGGTCTGCCAGGTAGAATCAGTGAAATTGGTGATCTAGCAGAGCGATGTGCATTGCAATGGGGAGAAGAACAGGTAAATAGCTACCATGGTTAGGGGAAAAAACAGGTTAGGGAAAAGTGACAGCCAGAGGATGAAACTCCCATTATATAACCAGGAGTCAAGTATCGTTCATCCTGATATCTTAATGCATTCCTGCAGAATAAAAAGATGTTGGTATGAAAGAAGAATTAGCAGAGGCACGCTGCTCTCTTCAGCTTCAAACAGAGAGAAACAAGTGCAGTAGATACCAACCATGCCAAAACACATCAATATTCAGATACAGTAGGACAGAAGTGCTCTTCAAACATTCTGCATCTCCAGAAGGCCAACTTGCTTTAAATCAAGAACTACTCCTTTTAATAAATTCCTGCTGTAATTTTCTGATAGGAGAATCCTCCTATTTACCCAGAAGAAAGTAGTCCAAGGAGAATGCCTTTCTTCATCTAGACACATTGAAAAACAGGAAGAAAAGACTACAACCAATCAATTATTCATTTAGGTCAAATTCTATGGTCTTTACCCTTCTTTGTCTACTTCAGACTTCTACCTTTGCTTTTATTTTACCAATGGTAAGGAATGACTTCACATTTCAACCAGTTGGCAGATTTTATTTTGTCTCAAACATCACTTCCATCACTTCCACTTTGCACAAAGCAAATCTTGTAAGGTTAACTGTATTCAGCAGCAGCCTTTCACTTCAGGCATCTTTGTTTCAGTGTCTTCCCATCAAGATCTGTACAGTTGGATTTTTAAAGCTGCTGTGCTCTTGGTGCTCCAAGTGATTCCAGCAAGGACTGTAAACACTGAGCGCTTTTGAAGGTCAGATATAAAGTGATGAATAGTGGGACAGGCACAACCCAGCTGGGAGGTTTCCCACAAGAGAATGTAGCTCCTCCAAGCCATGGGGGAGTATGGGGGATAGAAAAGCAAGATGATTGCAGGAAATCTGTCCTGGGAGTTAAACCAAGTTGTGCTGGAATGCTGCTGAGAGTGATGGAAGACAGGCCAGGGAGCTGGTAAATGCACAGAAAACTTATTCACAGTAACCTTCTCCATCATCTCTCTACAGTGTTTCCAACTGCAAGAACCATGAGGTTGGGCACCTCCAATAAAGACCCCACCCCACTGCAAAAATAACTGTTTTCTTAATTGAAGCTATTTTCTTTGTGGTTTTGGGAAAAGCTCTGAAATATAAGGAGAATTATCTAGTAATTTGAAAACTGGGTGATAACAAAAAACTAAAATGGAGATAACACTGATTTTTCTCAATCCCTTTCTTTTTAAATGATCTCTTAAGCTGGGAAAGTTGATGCAATGCCCTGAAATGTGTGAACTTGGTTCTGTCCAACTTTGCAATTCCTGCTGTAATGCCATGATTCATTGGGTCACATGTAGGGAATCAAGTGAGGACTCAATGCTTTTAGGTTTTGGTACCTCAGGTTTGAAACTCTGGCATAAACTGCCAGAGCATAGCATCCTGTTTGGTCCTGTGAATATCTTGGATGAGCATGAAACCATTAGTGAAAATTTAAAAACAGAGCTAGCAGCCTTTATAGCTACAGAATCTTACTGAAAAACACATGTATTAGCGACTCCCCATTATAATTCAAATTGATTTAATGCTAGCTACCAAAAAATCTGCTGGAAGTTGCATGCAACCATCAGGATGTCATTAGTAATCTAATCCATAGCAGCCTGATGGTTAATGAGCCCTTTGGAATGTAAATCACTTATCTCAGTTTCAGCATCAGTCTTGGTGCAGCAAAGGACAATCTTCTGCTTATCCAGCTCAGCACTAAAAAAGTTGGGTTTTTTCAATTAACTACTTAATGATGTTGCAGAGAAATCTAGGAGTTAATATAACACATGGAAACATGGTTGTATAAGCTGTTGCCACAAAATTTTTAAGGGACAGGTGTACCAAAACACAGAGAACAGCTGAGAAGAGAATATTTCAGCCATGATTCCATTAAGGATAATAAGCTGTAATCCTTATGGAGCAAACAGCTTTGATGAATTAGATAGATTGGATCCATAACTTTGCAGAGTAAATATTGGTATATGAAAAAAAACCCCAGCAAAACAAACCAACAAAATCAACCTACTTTGAATCAAAAACTATAAAACAAGACACATGAGTTGTAAACTCTATCTGTCGTTTCATTTCTCCCCATGATCCCATCCTTTATTTTTCTTCCTAACCATAGACTCTTCAAGGCAAGAACTGGCTCTTTTAAGATATGGTGGGGATGTTTCTATAATCTAATTCAGCAGCAGATTATTTCCTCACAGGCATTCATATAACAGGGGTGGAAGATTTAAGGACATCCATGCAGCTGCACCCTTGTCAGCTGATACAGAACTGCAGATCACACACATCAGTGATAATGTGGCCTGAACTGTTTAAACATGTTTAATACTGCTTTCCTGCCAGTAACTCCAGGCTTGATTTATCAATATTCAGAACATATGTAAATCCACAAGGCAGAAAGATGGTCTTCAGTCATTGCTAAGCTTTTCAGCGCTTCTACAAATACTACAAGAGCTGTGCCTTTTTTCCAAAAATGTCCTTTTTTAAATTCATGGGCTGCTCTATTTATTCTATGAAAATTGTTTATCAATGTATATATGAAATCCTCCAGACTTTGCAAGGCTTGTCAGAAACTAAATTTTCATGGAATTGTAGGTAGTGCTGCTAGTTTAACCCTGATTCAATAATGCATTTATGTGCCTCCTTTCATGCAGGCTCCGAGTTCTCCTATTTTAATGGATCAGCAGACTGCAAAAAGGTAATGAAGCACCTAAGTGTTCTGTGAATTGGAGCACTTCATAATACTTATGCAGCAATGTAACTCTTAAAAGTCTTCTTTTCTAACAGTTACAATACCACTGTTTAAAAAGTATTTGAGTCCTGTTTTAATTAGCTATTGCTAGGTAAAATTTTTAAAACCTTTCTGAAATTACAAAGATACAATAATTATTTCAGTAGTTTAAATCAAGCTTATTTTGCCTGCTACAGCTATAATTGGGCATTTGTTTAGTAATGCTACACAAAAATGGCAGAAGTATTTTTTTAAATGTTTGAGCACTGTTCATTCTAGCAGAAAAGCTTTGCTGTTGCTTATTTTCACACATCATTTGGGCTGAAAACTACTGCAGTGAGGCAAGGTGTGTGGACCCCGGCTTCAGCACTCCAGCTAGGACGGTCTGTGAAGCAGAGAAACTCAAAAAGACCTAGGTACTCCCCACAGGTAGCAAGCAGGTCTGCCTTTTTTGGCACTTTTTGGAAGGACTTTCATAAACATACTTGCTTATACAGGAAAAAAAATCCACTGATAAACGACGACAGATTTCGTCAGCAGCAGAAAGTTACTGTTCTTGACATCTGCTCCTACGCCATATGGAGGCAACAGGAATTTTAATCTAATTTTTAACCTTTAAAAATGTCTCACCTGTATTCTAGAAACACTGTAACACCCTCTATGGAATTGTTACCAGGCAGAAGATCTTTCAGCATCGGTCTTAGTCATGACAATCACCCTAATGAAAAGGGGCACTGATTTCATTTGCTTATACTCTGTAGGGAACACTTATATTTTTAAATGTGATTTCTTAATTGTAATGTGGCATGGAACTACTGTAAGGCAAAGGCAAAAAACCCCACCTAATTACAAATTCTTTGGAACCTTATCTTGGATTTTTCACCCCTGCAATACAAACCCACAGCAGTGTACACTCAAACTCTTAATATATCACAACGTGGCACAGCTATGTAAATGGCTAGTCCCAGAAAATGAAAGGTTTGGGGTCAAGTCATTTTTTAGAAGGTAACTTATGTAAAGAGCTCCAAATGAAAGTGTGCATTGCAGTTTTCCTCAGCTATAAGACCAACCAGAGAATAAAAGAAGAAAGGAAAAAGGGCCAAGATATTTAGAAATATCAGTGTTTCTGAAGTGGGTGTTTTTGTCATGCTACTCACTTCTGAGATGTTCCTAGGTTAAAAACTGAGATCTAAACTTCTGCTGGTGATGTTTGGATGAAGCCCTGGAACCATTAGGGAGCATTGCACATGGCCTGTCCACTACACATTTCAAAATTAAATTGAAATGATGATTAAATACCAATTTCTCTAGCTAAAATATAAGTGATTGTTATGGTGAACAATCCAGAGGCTTGAGAATCAGATGGAAGGAACCACGTTGATGTTACCTGCTGAGACATATTTCCTAGAGTCACATTAACAAGAAACTAATGCAGTGCCCAAGTTAGATACCAAATAGTATCTTCTGAGAGACTTTTTGCTTCTGGAGTTACCTATGGAGACAGCAGTGCTGGAAAGACAGCATGGGAAAAGTGCCAGAAGATCTAAGGGGCCAAAAAGAAAAGACTAGAAGATACTGTTAGTCTGTGAGAGTGGCTGACTACTCACTGTATACTACAGAAACCTGAAAATCCAGATCTTTCAGGAAAGGCACTTCTCATCTCAGGAGAAGGTCTGAAGCCTTCATGAAATATTCTGAAGGGCAAAGCATTCCCAGATGACACATTTTGTTAAGAGAAGTGGGAGTTATTTCAAGGTGGTACAAAGTGCCTTGGAAAGCTTGTCAGGTGGCATATGGAAAATTTAAGCAATGTGTGCTGGAGTGCACATATGGTTGGGAGGCTCTCAGAAGCACTAGCAGAAGTGGCCAACAAGCAGCAAGATGATGTCTCTGACACTGCACTCATCAGTTACAAGAATAGACTGGTTGAACCCTGCTTTAGGTGCATCCTGTGACAAACAGCAAACCAAACCACCAGCGTCACACAGATTGTCCTGCTCCCAGCAGATGTGCATTATAACAGGGGTGGCTCAGTGATAAAGTACTCAATCCAGCATACACTCTCCTGCATGTACATCATCCTGGGTGAAGTCAGGAAGCTGCTTTTCAAACCTGGACCGGTTTTGACAGTATTTCATAAAACTCCTGACGAGCTGGGGGGCTGAACGCTCTCCTCCCGAGCACTAAACAGCTACCCACACCTTCTGTCAAGTACATCTGTTATTGCCAAACGTATTGTCAACACTTCTATTTACAACTTAACACATTTTTAATTCATGCCACTTCCAAACTGTGTGCAAATACTACTATCCCCAACCACTTCCCCAAAACTTAGCCCCGCACAACTAATGGAAGAGTTTCATGTGAAACAGAGATCTGGATCCTTGGGCAGCCTGTGACAGATGCCACAAAGACCTGGGCTCCTTTATCTGAAGAGGTTGGGTAGCCAAAAGCCAGTTCTCCTCAAGAAATCCAGCCTCTGCCTTAGGGGGCATGCAAGTTTCTAAGGAACAGATGCTGAGAAGCCATACAAGAAGAAGGATTAGTAAATATTTGCCCTGTCTCCTGTACAGGCAACTATAGGAGACAAGCAGTTGAACTAGACCCATCTTTGGTCAGACAGTGGTCACTTTTTGTAGGCTCTGTAATTGGCATAAAGCTGACACTCAAACTGAGGTAATTCTCTTAGGGAAAGAAAAGCAGAATCCAAGAAAATCCAATCATGTCCTGACTGGTCCAGGGGGTTTTGGGTAGCCTAGAGCCAAAATGGTGTACACTGACATTATGGAGGAAGGCTGTTAACCCCATTGTTCTCAGCTGCAGAACCACAGGCTCTACTTGTCTCAAAGAATTAACAGCAAAGAGAAGTCAGGAGAGGCAGAAGAGCTGCTGTAAATCCATATGCACATGGAAGCTTATTTCGATGTGTCTCCAGATTTTCACATATGTAGAATGTGCTCTGAAATCTGCTTTCCTGAATGTGAATCTGCTCTGAAATCTGTTTTCCTGAACAACTGCTAACAGAAGTGATATTAGGCATCCAATATAACACTTGCTAATTATACACACTGTTTACTAACATCGCATCTAAACACTGACATTTTCTTCCCATTTTTTGTTTATGGTTGGAACATCCAATTGCCTTGATACTCATGTACTTCAGGAAGTGTCCATGTAATATGAAGGGTTTCTAGGAGGGAAAGAGTGGCATTGCAAGATACTGAAACAAAACCACATCACTTCGCTGTGAAATATTAAAGAGCAGACGATGATTATCCTAAAGAAGTGGTAGTAAAGCATAAACCAACCTCCATAGTGTTTAGTGGATATCTAGCCCACTTGGAACAAACTCAAGACCATTCTATTTGTTTTACTTTTTAACTGTCTGTCTCTTTGTTGACAATGCAAGAACAGGGATCTTTCTGTTCAATCCTGTGTTTAGATTCTTTTCTGCTTTGAGTAGATGTAATGTAATGTCTTGTCTCACTGGGATGAGACGAAACTAAGCCCATCATTCATATATTAAGCATACAATAATAAAGTCCATTTCAACAAATTATGAAATACTGCTCATTGCTTTCACTATTCTTCAAGGAAGATGATTAAAAAAATATTTGCAGAAGTCATGTAGCCACAAAGATTTACTCTGATGCCTATCATCAGTAGGGAAAGAACTGGACCTAAATACGGATATGAACACTGTGGGAATCAAGGGACAGCACCAGTATTAAATGGGCTGTTTAATTTTGGAGGGAATAATTAAAACAAAAGCCAGAATTGCTTTTCGGTTATAAAACTCTCATGCATAAGCTATACTCCAGGAAATCTGTAGTGTAGCTTCTATGAGCTTCTGTTTCCTCTGCAATGGAGCCATCATGCTGTGCAAGGAGCATTTTGCCTCCAGAATCTTAAGACATACATGAGGACATCATGAAATAGTAGGCAAGAGCCATTAGAACTGTAGAGATGCTTTGAAAGAATCTGCCCATACTTTCTCTTCCTCTTGACCTCAAATATTATTCCTTTAAGAAAATTTTCTTTGGACAGTTCCTAGTGAACAAGAAGAAATACAAATAAAACCCCTAAATTCCTCAGGAAGCTCTAAGAAAATGGAATATAGAAAGCAAGACTTTAAAGAAAAATGAGGACAGCCTCAGTATTAATCAGGTTTACATGATTATTGGGCTAGGGAGCTAGTGAAAGTAACTGATATTTTCTAGTCTGTACTTATCAAATGATAACTGATCGGTGGGGGTTTTTATACATCTTAAAAAAATTACCTCCATATATTTTATATATATGCTTTTAGAAATACTTTAGTCATATTTACAAAGGACTTGAGAATTTCAGTCAGGGAAGAAAGCTTTCAGTACCCCTGAACAAAATAATACTTAATAATTTTTTTTCTCTTGTTTAATACTTCTATTCGAATCTATGTTCTTTCTTACAGGGCCAAACCTTGCTGCAGAGCCCTTACACAATGCAAGTTACAAGGCAACATATTTGTCCATTTCAGAGAAATGGACATGAGATGCCAACAGGGCTCCAGATACTGCTCTTCAATCAAGTTCAAGTACACTACCATCCCACCATGAAAAATTTCCAGGAATTTTCAAATTCATTCAGAGAAATATTCATCTGCTTAAACAACAATTAAGAAGCTACCAAAACACAGAGGAGAGGGAAAAGCCAGACATTCTCAGGAGGCTCAGAACCTTTCACTTATTGTTTTCCATGCCATTATTCATCTCTCATCACTCTTCACATCTTACTCATCCCACTCTGAGAGAGGAAAAATACACAGAAATCACAAGTTCACCATGAACACCCATGTGGGCACATCCATGTCTGAAGTGAGACTTCAGCTACACAATATTCTCCTCCCACCCCATCACAGCTGAATGCAAAGGACAGCAAGGTAAAACGAAATACATATAAACCTTTTTAGTGTCAAGGAATCAAAGGCAGGATGTCCTGGAGAGGAAGAGAGGTATTTTTCCTCACTCTTCCAATTTAGCAAAGCTACTACCTGACTCCCACAGTGTTTTCACCAGCTGTCAAATACATCTCATATTATGTGACTGTTACAGAAGATATTAAATATCAGCATGTTACCAAACTTCTAAGTACTGATTGCTGATTTTTCTGTAACAGTAACAGGGGTTTAATGAGAAAGAAATATCCTTGGTATTTAGGTTCTAAGTCAGTGCTACATTTGTTACTACAGATTTCAAGAGGAAAGATTTCAAGACAAAAGGTTTCTCACTTCTGCAAATGTGAATGACGGAGAAAAACTAAAATGGAAATACAATTAAAAGGTTTTGTAAATAAAACTGCTTTTCTGTGAGAGCTAAAGGGAGAAATGTTATTCCTTCTTCCATTCACCTCCCAGTGCAGAATGAAATTGATTTAACCTCATTTACTGCTCTCTAGGAAGAAATCACTCAGCCATAAGCTTCCCAGGGAGCTTCCCTTCGCTGAACAAAAGCTCAAAATGTCACTGCATTTACAAATGAACAGAGCCTCTCACTCAAAAGGCTTCAGTGGAGTCACCAGGAAGAGCTGTGGCCTACAGGTCTCTTCCTCTCAGGGTGAATTTATTAGCAGGATAATGTGCATGTTTCTCTAAGCGAGGAGAGGTACCATGGGCTTGGCAGATAAAGCAGTTCCTGGCTTAGGTTCAAATGCATTTATAGCCAGGTGTGACCTTGCAGTTCTACCTGTGTCACCTGGAGCAGTGTCCACGAGCTTATGTAAGATCAAATGTACTTGGTCTCAGCTTCGTTGGGAGATATTGCCAACTGCTTGAGCCTTCTCCTAAAACTGCAGCACACTATTCTCAGTCCCCTGCAGTAACAGTGTGGTGGGATCCGGTCGCTCAAGAAATCAGGGCACTAAACGGTGCTGAGCTTTCCAACCTTCCCCTGGCTTTGAAAATCTGTACCAGTGTCTCTATTACAATGTTCTCCACCAACAGAGCTGGCAAGAATGGGCTCCCTTGTCTCACAGACCCATCCCATACACACACCTCTTGCACACCTACTGCCTGCAGACACTATCGGATCTTATTATCTTTAGTCCCACATAAATGCATGACTGCAAGCAATCTCAGCTACCATGAGCCATCTTTTTCACCACTCAGCATCTCCCCCTTGGTTTATCACTGCCTTCCTTCCCCGTGCATGCTGCCTCTTGCCACAGAGGCACACATATAATGCTGCCAAGAGAGTGCAACCACAGAATGCTGATGGTGACTGTTTCCAGCTTGGTCTAGATTCCTATACAGCTGTTTGATTTGTTAGGGGAATGAGGATGTTGATGTACTGAGACACATATGGAGCTCAAATTTTTTTTTTTCTAGGGAAAAAAAAATCCTTTTCTGTTAATTTTGGTTCTTATCTCAGACCTTCCTCCCCTGATCTTTTGTTGGTGGGTCTTTGCCCTTACCTTATGTTGATTTAGCCCTATCAGGTGTGCCCTCCAAGTAACACCGATCCCTAGTCCCACAAAATAAAGTTCTACCAACAAAGTTCTTCTTTGCCAGTAAGTTATTTTGGATATTTTCTGGGTTTGCATAGGCTTTGCCACCCAAGGGGCAACATTAGCTGTAGCCCCTGGAAGATGTTTGATGGTAGAGCTACTCAGGAAAAACACTGGTTACATGGATCTGGCCTGTGTTTGTTCCCTACTGACATTGCTTTGCCTTGAAATGGTTTCGCTGGGGGTGAAGAGCAAACATATGTTACAGCAATATCACTTGCAGCGTTACACAGGTGGCTAAATCCATCATCATATGGCATCCACTGCAGGCAAACTAGCTGTGAAACGGCACAATGCCAGCCAAAACCACACATGAAGAGACAAATTTAAAAAAACCACAACAACCCACTACTTAATCCAAGGCCATGAAATACACAATTCATGAACAGTGTATTTATAGTATATGAATTCAAGGAAGCAATTGAAGGAAGAGGGACAGAGAGCTGGGGATGTAAAATTCAGAAGGTGCTTTTCACCACACCCCATCACAAAATCCCACCTCACAAAAATAAATGGCCTCTCTAAATTTTATTTCTCACTTCATTTCTGTTGTTTTGGTTTTGTTTTATTTTGTTGGTTTTGTTTGTTTGTTTTTAAATTGTGTACAGATGCTTCAAGAGCCTAAAGTGCCTATACAGGTGGCCATTTAGAACTGACACACTCAGCAATTAACTGTGAATCCTCCACAGGCTTGAGCATGTACATACATTAATTGTGTGTGCACACTTATGGAGATTTCCTGCTTTGGATACCTGTGCCTTTGAAATCTAGGAAGTCATGAGTACTTGATGTTGGGCTGAAAGTAAGTGTGATTGCCAAAGGGAATTGGTTCACACAAAACACCATGGAAAAGATAAAAAATGCTCGCCACAGTCAAACAAGTTCTCACAACAGTACTTCTTCAGTCTCTCAGGAGAATAAAGAGAAGATTAAAGATTAAAAATTAAAAAGAAACATAACAGAAAACAAAATGAGAGACTTTGCAGCCTCTTCTGTTCAAGTGATTTTTCAGCTGGCTGAGATACAAACACAAACACAGTTCTCTCTTCGCACATTCTTCTCCTTCAAGTTCCTCTGTACCTGAACAATGCCATTTTAAAAAGGCAGCCACATTTTCTCATCAAAAAACGTTGGTACAGCAAAAGCATGCACCTAAGAGATGCTTCCCACCAAACTGAGAGACTTGCTGAAAACCTTCAGAATAGTGTCAGTCATGAAGAAAAATGCAAAATGATTACACTTTATTTTGTAAATGATCTAGTTTAACATGAAAATATTTTTCAGTTGCCTATCTTACTTACATGCCCTACTCATAGGAACTTTAGTGTAATGACAAGGATACTTAGAATACCTACATTAGCTGATCTCATAACTTTCATTCTTCCATTTCTGTATGAGCAAAGTCTATCACATTCCTTCCACAATAACTAAACTGCAGTTCAATTCACTGATATACACCACAAATACACTAGAAAACCCACTTAGACACACACTGTAGTATATAATCTGATTAACAAAATGGTATACGATTGCAGCATGCAAGGACTTTATGCAAGCAAGTTCAGTCTCAAGCACACCCTTAAGTCTGCCTCGATTCTGTACAGTATATACTCAAGCCCAGCTGATACCCAGGTTTAAATACATACTTAAATTCTTTATGAAAGAAGTTGAGGGGGAAAAGCATTATTCAGTTCTAAAGTGAGCTGTTCTTCAGCTCAGACTGCGTTCTCAGGAATTCGATTGCAATAGTTGCGAATTCTGTGGTGAAAAAAACGCACTGCTTTTAGCATCAGAAAGCCCCTTCTAGGTGTGTTCAAGGAAGAGCTGTTGTCATCTTGGTACACAGGAAGAAAAAGTGTACATGCTGCAGCAGAAAAACACCTTAGGCCTGCTTAAACATCTCTGCTAAGTGGCTGTGCTCTTAAAACTTTGCTGCCTTAATTGTAGAGCATGGGCTCCACAGGAGTAATTAGACAAAGCTCAGAATCTCACTTGGATTTAGCAATAAAAAAAGGGGGATAGATATATCTGATAAGTCATGAAGAAATTCTGGTCAATGGTGGGAAAAAAAATCCACATGAAAGAAGAGAAAAAAATCAGCCCCATTCAATCTACATATTGAAAATCTGGATTAGTGCCTTATACAGGAAGACACAATTGAGCATCTTCTCTCTCAAAGCACCACTGAGTACAAAGGAAATCAAACTGTAAAAGGTTCAGCCAAGTCACATTTTGAATTTAAATTGATCTTATTTGGTTGGCTTTAGTAATAATTGTTTCTAAGGCAGCCAGGAAGACATTACCTGAAAAATTTCATATGCATTAATTCCTTTATCATTTTACTTTTCCAGTTTTCTTAAAGCAAACTCACTTGCTAAATTCATGCCATGTAACCTCTCTCCTAGGCTTTCATATCACACACTTCCCATTAGCCTTCAAACACTCAAAGATGATGTAAAAATGAGCAAGCAATTGCAGCTTTCAGTTCCTTAGATTTTGTTAAGACTGTAGCCTGAAATCAAGAAAGAAACCACTCTAAAATCCAATACAAATATAATTCAACTTCTGCTTAAGCCCCAGTTAAACCAGGCTTCTGATTTGCTTTTCAGTGACTTTCCCAGCAATACAGTTGGGCACACGTTCAGTAATATGGTTATGTCCTGGTAATATAGATAATTCCAAACAAAATAATAGCTATGTGCAAATTAAATCAGTGTGACTTAAAAAACAGCCGTTAGAAGTTAGTGCATATTATAGTATTTTACTAAATATAGCTGATGAGCTGAAATAGATTTCTGTTCTAAAGGAATACAATTGGGCATATTATTTAGAGGCAGCTTACAGAAGCTGTAGCTACAAAAACCTCCATTTTTATTAATATCAATATCAATGAGTTAAATAGTTAAAAATATGTATTATATAAACATGAGGTATTTTCATGCAGATAGAAGTTAAATCAGTTTCATAATTTTATAGTTTGTTGCATGCTTTTTACCTTCAAACAACCTCTAATCTAAGAACCTCATAAAACTGTCTTAGCAGAGATTCCATAAACCAAACACCACAGACAGAAAGAGCAGGGATGTAGCAAGAAATGTATATCCTGAAAGAGATCCCTGATCCCAAACAAAAACCTCTGAAATATTTCTATATTGTGAATTTTGGCCAGATGTGCAGAATAGGTCCTCACAGTTTTCTCTGAGCTCCTCTCCTCTCAAAAGCCAAATCAAACCAATCAAAAAAGTCTAATTTGGAATCACAGATTTGATTCCAGCATGGCTGAGTACTTTCCAGAACCCTGTTACAAACTATAGTACTTTTTAATAAATAGGAGATGAAATATTTATTTCATCTTTTCCTAAAGCTGTCAGTGGCACTGAATACCTGCTGGATGACCCAAGACTCAAAGAGATGGTGATATTGTATTCTCAGACCTGAAGGCAAAAACTAGAAGGGAGGTGAGGCTGCAGAAATTCAAGTCTTGCCACATTAAAATTGGACATTTCCAAGCAAATGGACCATATGCATTATTCTGTGTGACACCTGCTGTTCCATTAAAGTCTAATAAAGCCAGTTCAGAGCAGCTTCTATCTCATGTCACAGAGGCTCTCTGACCTGGCAATTTCTAGTACTCAATAATTTAATACTGTATTAGCACATTTAGTGGATGTTCCCTGAACAGTTGCATGCCACAAATCACTGGTGATTTCAGGAGCAGGCAAGCCAAAATGGTTGTGACTTTGGTTTAAGACAACATATCCACAGGATGGGGAAGGGTTCACAGCCTCTGCATGAGCCAACACAGCATACCTCAAGACCCAAACCTCTTATCTTCAGCTTTCAAAGATTACTTTGATCAAAAGAACTGCATGCCAGGCCCTGGTCAGGAGTCCTTCTGTAACTCATTGGCAGCACCAAGTGTTCAAGCCTGCAATGACCACCTAAGGTTCAACACCAGGAGTTTCCAAGTGGCCAAAGGGTCAGATAAGCTGTGGAGAGAGGAGCCTGTGCAGGGGACTGATTTCTACAAACTTTCACATCACAGGATCCTTTTCCCCTCCCCTTCAGGCCCTAGAGCTCCACAAGCTGAGGCAGGTGAGAGAGGGTCAGCTCTCTCTCCGAGAGGATGAGATCTGGGATCTGACTGCAGTGGAGTGAGCTATACCTGCAGCCACAACCTGCACTGTGGAGAAAAGATTCAAGAGCAGGTTTGAGAGTTGCTAGAGCATGCTGAAGCCCCTGACATTCCCTGCAGATTAAAGTTATTGCTGCTAAGCCAGAAAAGCTGACAGGGAGAGTAAGATTGAAAAATGAGTCTCATTTACACTGGAAAATGAGGGCAGTACACAGACCCAACACTCCACCCTCCAACCTATTGGATACCCAATCTGTGTACTGGTACAATAGCTCAGACCTGAAATCTATAGTGTTGCTCTGATGCAGTGGAGCTCCTTGGCTTGGGGGGCTGCCTTGCTTCTTAATCCAATCTCTTTTAAACCTGTATGTCTCCAAACTGGCAGCTATGTAGAAGACAGGAAAAAGGAGCAAATTATCCCAGCCCTTACTGTCGGCTAGCAGCAAAATGAGAGAAGCCAAAGCCCAGTGGAGGGCCACTCCCCAAACTGTACTTTGCCCAAGGTAACATTTAACTCTATCTGGCATGGCTCTTACAAAAATAAATGCTTGTAGAAATGCAACAAACTGGTGAGTAGATACTATCACACTTGTGGTAAGTAGAGCTCGAGAGAATCAGGAGACCTTTGGAGAATTCAGAAATGGCAAAAAAGTTTCCCTTTGAAAAAATGATTGATTATGGCAATATTTATTTTGGAACAGTGAAAACAGCAGGCAAACAATTCACAAAAGGCTGGAATACCCTGGGGGTAGCTAAAGTAGGGATGTCTCTGAATTTCACAATCTAGGTAGAGCAAGGAAACACCATGCCCAGCATGGTGTTTTCACACTGGAGATTGCCATATTCATTTCACTCTGGACATCACTAAAACCCAAAGCATGCTAAAAATGTTCTTTCCTGAAATTACCTTAAAAACAAAGCATTCTGCCAGACACACTACTTCAGAGCTAAAGGTCTCCAAGTGGAGACCTATCACCCAAGCTCAGAGCTCCAAAGAAGCCTGGAATTTCCTAGGCCCAAGGCTCATGGCAAATCC
The DNA here is from genome assembly GCF_009819655.1 of Sylvia atricapilla. Classification (NCBI taxonomy): domain Eukaryota; kingdom Metazoa; phylum Chordata; class Aves; order Passeriformes; family Sylviidae; genus Sylvia; species Sylvia atricapilla. Next base: position 43,441,428 of record NC_089140.1, read on the forward strand.
CATCTGAGGAAAATGGCAAACTGAATGATAACTTTTTAATGCGGCTCATACTGTATTCCCTTTGAGAGAAGCAAAAAGCTTCTCTGAAACAAGAACGTCATTCTAAGCCTAATTCCAGGCAGATGCAAAGGCTGCATTACCCCAAAAACTGTGCTTTTGTGCCAAAATTTATGATGCCCAGGGCATTGCACTGCACAGTAAAAACCACATACAAAGCTGTGTGATCCCCTTAAGACACTGCAGTTTTTATCTACAGTGTCTCTCTAAATTAGTAGTAAAACTTCCAGTTGAGTTAATACTAGGATGGAAGAGAAAAGCAAGCAAAAAGAAAAAATGCACAGGGTAAACACAACCCACCATTGTTGCATAACTTTGCCCTACTGCAATATTTTTCACACAAAGATTTCCCTTTACAAGCATTAATCAGCAGGATTTGCTCTTGTTTTAAGTGTACAGAGCTGGAAGGAAATTATCTGACTGTAATGTAATTTTAATTGCATTAATATGCAGTAAAAGTATGTCTGTGGCAAAAAATGTTATTACTATACTACTTATTGGTTTAAATATTAAATACAACTCTCTTCTTCAGAGCTCCTATTCTAATTACACTTTTTATTTTCCAATATATATTTGTCTTCCTGAAAGCATTTTGGAAACTAATGACAACTTTCAGGTTGGCTGGATTCCATTCTTTTTAATACAGCCAAGTGACATTTAATTTGAAATCTGACATCACTTTAAAATATTAATCAGATCAGGGTAGTTTTACAGTGTATATTCATCTCAGTGCTCAAAAGGAGCTTCATTAAGTTGGTGCAGGCACACCTTAAAATGTGAAAAAATTGTATTTCAATATACAGATGAATTTAAATCTATAGAGACAGAAGATAATACAGATTAAGCTGAGAGCCTAAAGAGCAAATTTTGTTGCCAACTTTCATCAAAGCCAGAAACTCCTTGAGAGCTACCCAAAGGGAGGCAGTTCCTGGAACTCTCTGAGAGAGGAAGGATGTTATGTCCTCCCATAGGAAGCCACATCACTCAGTTCCTGGAGCAGCTCCACAGACAGCTACTGCCAACATCACACCTTCAACACCAGCTCTCTTGCTGACAAAAATTGGACTTGTCCAAGGCATCGTTATGGAGGCTGTACGTAATCACTTGAACTCCTCACCCTCCCATTTAAATCACTCCATTTTCATCCAAATGCACTTCAGTAGCTTGGACCATGATGGACCAGCAACTGAGAAAAAAATGGTTAAAGTTGTGGCACAATAGCCATTAAGTCTGAGGAGATGTTAGGCTCATTTTTAGAACCACACTAGTTTGAACAGTAGGAGCCAGGACACAAAAGCAAAGTGTCTGTGCAGGAGCAGCAACAAGAGGGTGGATAGAGCTCCCCTGAAAGGCTGAAAGAAAAGGCAAAAAATGGGCTTTGCCTTAATGGAATCACGTACGTTAATGCCTAGTGCCAGAAAACAACACTGAAACACAGAAAGGGTAGAATGCCTGGAAATCCATGAAAGCATGAACATATCATCACCCCAAGAGGGAAGAGGAGCTGAATGACAGCTTTTTTTTCATGGAGTGGCCAACTGAGTGCCACAGAGAGAACTGAGTTTTCAATTCTGAGAGAAGAAAAATGCCTCTAATGTTAGAATTCCTAGAGTGACTCATGAGAGCAAGCTTGGCATACATTTTTTTCACAGAAACATGGCCAGATCAAAAATGTACAACTGACAGATTTACTTTTTTCAGAACATCAGGTACCAAAGACATACAGCCTTAAAACTGCAATAGTGACAGACAGGGCAATGCATTCAGTGCAAGACAAGAAGGATGGCAATGGCAAGTGATGAGAAATCCTAAGACTGGCAGAGTCAAAATCCAGTTCTATATTTATTATTTTAACCACGTACTGTGCCAGTCCAAGCTGTCTTTGGAGGTGATGGTGCTGCTAAGTGCGACAAAGCAGCATAAAAGTTGTGCTTTGGATACATAATCAGACTTGTAGGGGCTTGTAGAGTCTTCCCTCGGTTTCTGGAGGATGGATATAGCTTCTTTGCCTGAACCAAACAGAATATTGTATTTCTCAGGAGTTTATGAGTTATCATTAAAACTGCACTAGTCTCCCATTACACTTAATTTCAGTATCATGCATAGCAGTACTCAATTTTCATCTCCCCAGTCCTACACTCCTTGCGACAAGAGGATGAAACATACTCTGAACCTTTGTAGTGGAGCACTCTGCTGTGAAAATTGTTTCGGAGTGATTATTCTGACTCTGCCTCATCTTTGTCACTCAAAGACGAGACAGCAAATTAGTCTGTGTGAAAAAGACTGAAGAAAGTATACCATGGTGCTCATTATTGCCACTCAAAACTGCTGAAGGTGCAACGGTTCTGAAGGAAAACTGTTTCAAATGTCATATTTTCAAGAAAGCAATCAAATTCAGACTTCAGGCTAGCTGAAAGTCCAAATAATGTCACATGCAATGATGACACAACAGATCAGAAACTCCAATAAAAAAGTTATGCAGCCAACAGAATAAGATTAGCAAACTCAGTTCAATCTCATTTTTTTGTGTCGTGAAGGGATTTTTGGTTTGTTTATTCGGGGATTTTATGGGAAGCCATGGGGAAAAATAAAATAGTTGGTTACCAATTGTTGACAATTGCTGTTTCAAATGCACAAATACTGCAGTTACCTTAAAGGTACTAATTGTCTCATTTATCACACATTTAATTCTTTCCTCTTGAAATAATTTTTGGAGGCATTTTCATGTAAATGTAAGCACCCTTCAAATTTTTTCATGTACCACTATTCCATTCTTGACATTTTAACCCACTTTATTGTCAATGTTTTTTGCCTGCCAAAAAAGGGAAAAGGAAACAAGTTTTGGTATATTAAAACATTTCAGTGGTACTTAATCCTTCTCTGCACAACTAAAACAGACTCAGAATTACCCTAACTGCACAAAGAATGTAAATCCACTAACAGCACGTTACTTTTTCCTTGCATCTGTTGAAGTTCACGTATAGTCGATTGCCTTAACATTTGATAGTGTAGCCACCTGACTTATGGTTTTATCAGTGGAAAAGTAAAGGTTATTGGTCTTCAAAAAACCCTACCACGAGCATGTTATTGCCACGAAAGGTATTAAAAAAGACAGCACAGATCTCATTAATTTCAACTAGACCAAGGAACAGAATGTGAAAGACTCAGGCTTTATAGAAAGAAAAAGACTGTTACTCATGTAACCTCCACTTTCATAATTTTTGTATTAATAAAAACTACAGCTCAGATGATCACTCTTAAAAAACAGAATATACTAAAGATGGCTAAGAGAACACTGGTGATTTAACACCTCAGTCTTTCTGTTCTGTTAACAACAGTAACAATTAATTAAGGTTATTTGTTCAGTTTTCACAAAAGCCTTCTACAGATGTTTATCAGACAGAAGCAGATAATCAATTTAATTTGTCTAGGATGGTTTTCAGTTTAGCCCACTGAAGCCAAAGATACTAGCATTCATCCTAAAATGTTACTTACTGTCTAAAAGCAACAAATCTATCTCTAAGCATCAGATTGTTTTCTATGGAGAACTTGAAAAGGCTAAATCAGCTGAAATAGAGACAGCAAGGATTGTCATCATTCGCTCCACTATTTGCCATTGATTTTGCCATTCACATGACTTTTCTCTGAAGATAAATGCAACTCCACATGCTAAGGAGAAGACAGGTTGAACATTGATAAAAAAGTGCATGTTGTCCCATGTGTTCATTCAATCTATTTATGTATTTAAACTTTTTGGTACTTTAAAAGTAAATGCTTGTACTCATTGAATATAAATATTCATATTACAAGGAAATTATTCTAAGACAATATTTAAAACTGCAAATTTTGGTAAACTAGGAAACAATTAAAAACAGTGGTAAAAAGTGCTTTAAGATTATGCTTTTACTAGACCCCATTTGGTTACAAAAGTATGTATATACAATATAAAAAAAAGTATTTTTCCTCTCAGGAAAACCATTCTTCATGAATATGTATAATTAGATGTTCTCTGTGAGTGAGAAGTAGTAATTAATTCAGTGTTAAACATCACAACTTATTACTTGAACTCCATGGCAACCAACATTGCCAAAAGAGAAAATGAAATTTCAAAGCCTATTTTTAGGTTATTACAGCTACACATTTCCCAAAATTTCGAAGCAAGCTTGTGGTGTTTTTAGATACACACAATTTCAGTTAACTTCTCTAATTGAGAAAAGATCAACATGACAAGTAATGATTTTTTCTTTTATTTTAAAAATGGCTTGATGTCAGTGAACAGGAAAGTAGCCAATATTCACAATAATTATTCCGTGGTTCACACAGCACTTGTAGGGAACTGTGTTTTCACAGTTTTGGATACCCTTGGACTGCTCTGAATGAACAGGCCCTCACTGGGGTTTTAGGCTCTAACCTAAATGCTCAAACCAGTGATTTTTACCCTTGAACCCACAAAGATGAAGGTAGGCTGAGGAAAGCCACAGAGAATCAGCATCTCTCCAAACTATGAATAGCCCGGCTTAAATGGCGATGTTTGCACCTTTGTGGTTTCTTCTTTACCCAAACAAAGTCTTAAGGGACTACAACAGAGTCTAAAATATTTTGCATAGGAAGATGAGAACAGCAAATTAAAAAATGACATTCAGAGAGGCAAGTAGCAGCACAGAGGGAGGTGTGACTACAGCTCCCTAGGAATGCTGGTGTAAAGGAAAAGGGTAGTAAAGGGTAGCATTTCCTCAGAGAAAGTGTAGGAATGGCTGAAATACAAATCATCCTAGTAGAGGTAAGATAGCACACACAGCTAGAGGACAGATCTGATCATGCATTGAGCACATGCTGCACCTTAAATTTAGGTGCTTTAAAAGCACCAGGTCAGTCTGTCAAGGACAGGTAAAAAGTACAGTATGAACTGATACTTTTCAAAGTCAGGCAAGATAAGGCCATAGATGCAATTACAAAGCATCAGAAATAACAAGAAAGTGACAATAAGTATTTTAATATAAGAAGAAAGTCAACAAAAGTGTCTTTTTGCTACTCAGTGGAACTGGAATCTTGGAATCTTGCTTAGCAGTATCACTTGGCAATGCCAGAAAGATGAAATTGGAATGCTTTTTTTCGCATCATTTTTTTATTTAACATCAATTAGTTCTCATACTTAGTATCAGCAATAGATGATGAGATGTCAGACTTGAATCAGGAAATAAAAGGATTAAAGACTACCTTGGTAAATCAGAGAATTTCAGTTTGGTCTGGCTTTTCTTGAAGACCTGCTGGATGAGATGGTGGCATTTATCTTAGGGCTCCTCTGGGATACACTGAGTTACCAAAAGACTGCAAAAAGGCAAACAATTAAAGGAGGAGCCACAAGTCTGTAAATCCAACACCTTAGCTTCAATTCCCTGAACTGTGAAAGAATAAATGATCAAAATACTTGTAAACTCCTAAAAAAGAACCCAAGAAGATGAGTAACAGACAGCACAAATTTGTCAGGGAGAAGACCCATCAAACCAATCTAACTTCCTTCTATTACAAGATAATGGCCTTTGGGGAACAGAGAAAAACAGTAGCTGTCCTATTACTTTTTAAAGTAGTTTTGATTTTGATTTAATGTGAAATTCTTTAGAACAAGATGGAAATACTAAGATGCTCTAGAAATGTTTGGAAAAGGCCATTAAAAAACATACTTGGCTCATCATAAGTAAAGAGAGATGCATGCACTCAATGATATTTCACAGGGAAGTTTCCTAAGTGCACTATTCTTGAATATTTGTCTTAATGAACTGAAGGATGGCAAAAAAAGTTTGTCAAATAGCACTCAGCTGTGAGGGACTTTAAGTATATTGGAAAGCAGGACTTCAAAATTTCTCAGCAAATTGGAGAATAGAATGAATTGCATGTGCTGCTTGTGAGCAATAATCTTTCTCTGCAGAAATAATTAGATATATCACTTCAAGTGAGGAAACACATGGCTACAGGAAAGCCGTCTGGAGATCAGAAATGTTCACATGACAACTATTTTATCACACTGCTGGGAAGACTAGAACAATTTTACAGCAGTGTATGAGAAGAGGTAGACCTTATGAGATGCACGAAGTAAATCTTTCCGCTCAAATTCAAAAAGGTGCTGGAGCAACTGCTCTGTTTGCTGCATTGCATTTCAAAACAGGAATGACCACCTGAAGCAAGCTCACGGGGAGAATACTGAAGATTGATCACAGCTTCGGAAGACATGACTTAAGAGGAAAAACTGAACAAACTGGGCCTATTGTCTTGAAAAGACTGACAAAAATTTATGAGCAGCAGCTACTTCAAAAAGAGGAGGAAAGAGTGTTCTTCATGCTCAGAGGATTTAAGTGCTGAAACCACACAAAACCCCTAAGGTTAGATGTAATGGAAAGTAGAATGAAATGAACTTAAAGCAAAACAGTGCTAGAATAAGATGCCTGGGGAAGCTCTGCAGGTCTGGGGAAATAGGTGAGAGATACATCTGATTATAGAGCACAGAAAATGAACATGGTCTTAGGACCTTTCAAGTTCTGTGAAGGACAGACAAAAGGATCCTTTGCAAGGTATCCAGAACAGAACCAAATCTGGATGACCTTTAGAAATTATTCAGTATTAGACAAGTCTCTGTCCTTACCAGAATATGGAAGGAATAGGCACAAGAATTCTGCAAAGAGAAGTGCTTTCTTTAACACACAACTATGGCGAAACCAGGCAGTGTTGGGTACTTTAGTGATTCCTACTGCTACAGTCAAAGCATGTTTTGTGTGTCAGAGATTGCCAGATTAGGTTTCATTTAAGAATCAGACACAGTCAGAGAGGAAAATTTCATTAGACACAGGCAACAGGTATTTGAATGAATAAAACACTCAGTTACCAGGGAGCTCACACCATCTGCTGGATTGCTGTTTCTGCTTCCTGAGCAAGCCAGCACTGCCTGAGAGTGCAGAAGCTTCTGCCTGCAGTGATCTAAAGATATTAGCAATCCACTTCCAGCCTCAAAAGGCGGCCCTTTGGCCAAGTTCTCATTTCACCTCTGTTCTCTCTAAATTATTTCTCAAGAAAGTTTAGAAGGCAATTTTCCTTTTCAAGTCACAAGATGTGTTTTATCAGGGAAGAAAAGAGTTTTGACATTAAGTGGACAAGAGCCCAAATTCTCTCAGCAGGCTACTGGATGAGAAAAGAAATCATGGAACTAGGCAAAGCTTCTGCTGATTTCCCACTCAAGCAGATCTATGAATAAAGAGTTGCAGTAATTAGTCAGGTAGTTTCATTCTACTCAAAAGCAAGACTTCACCAATAAATCTTGCCAGCTGATGTTTAAAAGAATGATAAGCATTCTCTCCATTTTCTGAGATGAAGCCATTTGGGGAACCTGGAGTTGAAAGTAATTACATTATGGATGCACTTCATATACCAGCAAAACTACAAAGCATCCCACTCTGTAACTTGCTGATATTCCAAGGCTGCTCCTCAGCTGATAGAAAATGGCCTGGCTCTGCTTGCTGCAGGGGAGCTATGCGAGTTTAAACTGCTGATGATGTGCATTTACATTTTCATTAGACTACTGAGGAATCTCCAGACTGCAGGAGTAATCAGTCAAGGAGCACACCTGCTGAACATGCTAAGACACTGAAGTGGTTGATATTGTGCTGAAAAGGAGTCAATGAAACATTCATTCATGTATGTCATTTGTACCATGAGCAGGATTTTTTTATACTTTTTAATCTAATATTCTCATAGAGTTTAGACAACACCTCCAAAGTGGCTAAACATTTTATGGTTAATCCCACTGAAAATATTTTCATATAAATGAAATGCACTGCATTCATTCAGGAGATACCACTAAAATTTACCACCCAAACTTACCACTGCCAGCAAAGTGTAGGAAAAAAAATACACCACACCAAAAAACCAGGATACAGAAATAGAAACAGTGCAGGGTTCAGCAGTCTGCTGGCAGGGCTGGAATGGGACAAGCATGGCAGTATAACATCACCAGGTGAAGTGAGATGAAACCAGTGCACACATCATGAAGGTTTTAACACCACTGCTTCTGATGCTGATTTTTACACACCTAAGACTAGCCCAGTAACAGTGACCAAACTTTGTCTCCCAAAGCATGCAGAATCAAGCCTTAAGTACATAACTGGGGAATACTTACCACATGTAGTTTGAGAGTGGCACTCAGTCTCTGAACTGTGATATTTCTGATCAAAGAGAAGTGCACTCAATGACAGGCTACACCTTCCCTGCCATGAACCATTGCTTTCACGAGTGGACCCAGCTTTCAGTTACATACCATGAAATGAGGATTTAATTGGTATGACTCCAGCTAATTTTAAGAAAAGATCTTAAAGCATCCATAAGATATCCTGTAGTAAAATGCCATGTACTCAAAAACATAATCAAAACCGCACTGGGTGTTTCCCAGTCACATCTATGGCTCTCAAGAATTCTTTCTCCTAAATGCTACTTCAATTCTTGCTGCTTATTTTTTTACTTACCTGGGCAGCTGCTCAGATATTTAGGAAGCCTGTGCTATGTGGTGTGAGAAGCAGAGCTTTTAGATCAAGAAAGGCCACTGCATGCATCACGAAGGCAGTCACACTGTACAGCTGAAAGGGTAAGATCCTTCATTTTCAAGTCACAAAATTAATAACTCCAAATAATTAGAAATAAAAGAGTCTGCAAAGGAGGATACAGAAAAAAAATCTAAAAATACTATTTCGTTTCCTTACTAAAAATATCATTTCTTGAAATACTCCTTTTCTCCACAATAACAGAAGGCCACTGCATTTTAATGCATGTCTCTCAAACAGTTCCTGATTTCCTAAATCAGTTCGAGGGCTATTTTAAGGTTAGTTTGATATTCTATTGCTACTTAACGACTGCCTGGAAACTGCGCAGAAGTGTCTAAAGCAATAAAGCCATTTCTGAAGTCAGGAAAAAGTAAAAAAATAAAGAAAATTCAGATGGCGGTTGGAGAATACTCACTAGAAAAAAGATAAAATTTTATTTTGTTTTCTCCCTTAAAGTCTGTTTGCTGATGGTGTGAGGTACATAATAGAAAGACATCCATTATCATATCACACATTCTTTGGATTTTTTTTTTTTGTGTTCTTAAATACCATGCTACAAAGTGTAGAAATAAATTACATTTGTTTAAAAGAGAATACATCTTCCTGAATCAAGTAGTGAGAATACAACAGATAAGGGCAAAATAAAACAATTTAAACCCATTTGAAAAGTATTTTTTCAGTTCTTAGTTACAAAGATAATGCCTCAAGCCACAGAAGTCAGGAATCTTATGTTTGCAGGAGTGGTATTTATCCCAAGATTGAAGACAGTTCAATTTAATCTCTGAGTGAGATAGATTTCTGACCATCCACTCTGGAGAGACCAGAGGGCCATCACCTGGTGTACCTCTCCCTTAGATCGAGATGCATCTGTCTCCTTGCTTCCAGGTCTGGAGAAGACAAGGGAAGAGCAGAGTTCAACACAGTCAGAAAAAAAACAAACCTGAACAGCCAGCAGCTACACAGGAGCCCCAGGGCCACTCAACACTAGCTGCTGTCACAACCTTGTCCCTTTCTGCAAGTACCTCCTGATCAGCTTTGGAGGGCTCTGGTAAGCTTTATCCAAGTTTGAAAGAGGAAGAGAAGTCTTTAAGCCAAGTGACTTCCAACAAGTTTGGTGAAAATGAAAGACTTGAATTAGCCCTCAGAAGGTCCAGCATAGCAGGGACATAACTACTTAGTTTTCTTTTTGTTGGTATTTCCATTTGATATGATGCAGAATTAATATTTGCCTTGACACAGCAGGAAAAAATGGATGGGAGCACACCACCTATAATGCCCAGCACTTTATGATGTGCAATAATGTTATTGTGTATTAATTTTGTTTACATAGCACTGTCACACAGCTTAAATAGTAGACACACACAAACCTTGCATTAGGAAAGCATTATTAAAGCCACTAGATGAAATAGACTTCTCTGCTTCTCAAGGTTGCCTGTACAACCCTAATTTTGGCCCTTTTGTCTACATGCTTTATAATACAGCCCTCAATTACATGTCTACATCCTTGTTTTTTAACCTAATCTTTGCTTTATTCAGCACACAGAAGATGTTCACTTAATGAGCAGCTGTCTTCTTCCTTTCTTCTTGTTGTTCAATGTGTGACCCTTTACCTTACTCACTGTAGATTATTCAAACAGGGCTCTCAAAGCAGCATTAACAATTTCTTGGGGGTTTGTCAGCTGTATGCTGTTTCAGTTCTCTATCATCAGTGACAAGATTATCCATAAAAATCTAATAAATCTTGACTAAAGATAAGCTTACTGTTTAGAACACGCTTATAAGTTTTGCTTATTAGTTTATAAGGGCAGATTTGCCCAGAGACAGAAATGGGCATTCTTTTCACCAAACTGCTGGTGGGAGGTATTATCCCTATCCAAAAAAATGAATTCATCTTCAAAGACAGGCAAGACAGCATACTGTATAATTGGTTCTCCCTAGCAAAAGGTTTGATGGGAGTAGAGCTGTAGGTAAAGTCACTGTGTTCAGGCTGGTGCAGCTTAAACCATTGTGTGTGGTTCAGATCTGATCCTGAACGTTGGTTTGGGGATCTGTCCAAAATTTCACAAGAAATAATTCACCAGAAACTTATACCTATCTCGTAGCATGTCAGTCCAAACAGAAGCAGTTTGGCAAAATCATAAGCAGCCGAGAACAAGCTTTTAGCACGAAGCATGAGAAGGTGTTTATAGTCCTAGTGGTGATTTTGTTAATAGAGGAGTGTGCTGTCAGCATTCGTGGTGGGTTGATGACAGTGTAGAGCATTGTGGTGAACTGAACTGTGAACACCTTCTCGGCACAGAAGCAGCGATATCCAACCCAAGTGGTGCTCATCTTGTCAAACTGGAAATTGAATAGTGGCCACTGAGAACAGCAAAGGGAAAGGGAAGCACAGACCACAGGAAAGCACAACGCTGAGAATGAAAAAGCAAAGCTAAAGTCAGCTCTGGGAAAAGCTGCCAGCTATTGCTCAGTCTTGCTTGACCAGAACACCAGACAAGCAGGAGCTGAATTTGTCCATCCTTCGCCTTACTAAGCTGTAGTCTGTAAAGAATAAATCAGTCCTTGGAATCTGAAATAGCAATGGTGGCTTCAAAAATCATGAGTTGTTGATTTTGTTTTAAAATAGGTACATTGTTCAACAGTTCTAAATTTACACTGTTTTGTGACCTTATGGATATAAGGTCTCTCCTGCTTTCTTCACACAAAGTGGAGATGGGGAAACAATTTTAAAAGTAGACAGTCATTGTGTCAGAAAATTAATGCTGGGCATTAAGAAAAGCAATGTATTTTATGTAATCTTTTCCTGTGGTACTCAAAACATCCTTTTTCCTTCCTTACCTGCCCTTAGTTATTAAGTTGGCCTTTGCCTTTCCATACTGTTAGATATGACAGTGATGAGGCTGAAGAAATCTACTGAAAGAAGATTTAGTAGCCCATTTCTCCTGACCTGTGACCCATTTTCATAAAACTCTGAACTACACATTTGTTACAAAACAACTTAGAATGGAGGTACAAGCACTGAGGTTCAGCCATTGCACTTCTGAAACTGAAATGGATGCATTAATCTAGAAACACAGATGTCTTTGAATGCGAACCATTAAAATTCTGCCTGTAGCAGGAATCTCCTGCAGCAGGAAACATAATCTGGTAGAATTTTGTTTCATATTCATTTAGATTCCAGTAGTTACAGCATTTTACAATGTATTGGCTGTTTTCCAGAGAATACATCCTGGGAAACTATTCAAGAAGGAACGATAAATAGATCAGTGAACTTATATTTCCATGTCAGTAGGAAGAAGATAAGTGAGAAATCAGTCTGACAGTGTTTGCTGGGGTGATAAAAGGACATTAAATAGCAACCAAGTATAAAACCCAAATTAAGGATTTGAAAGCCAAACAGGAGTCAATTTGACAAATACCAATATAGCAATGTAAATGTAAGTCATTCATCACTCTCATTTCCTAGGGGACTGAGAGTTTATCAGATTTATGCATCCTCTTGGTAAGACACTGTGCCAAACAGCAGTTAGGATTTCTAAACAGCCAGAGCTACACATGGCGTGACTAATGGCAACAAGGCACTGGACCAGAAGCCCAGAAGTCTGCCACCCACATTGCTGCAGCCTGCTTGGTTAAATCACGCCTCAGACTAGGAGGGCAGAGAAGCACTCCACCCTTGTAAAACAAGAGCAGCTGCCTTTACACCACACAGATTACATATCTTTGACATACTGTGCTGTCTCAAGCTCTTTCAGCATAAAAGATGCAGCTGTAATAGTCTGGATTTGCACTGAAGCTGGCAGCTGCTCCACTCCCTCCCTTCCCGTCTCTCCTCCCAGCACCTCCAGTCTGTGAGCAGTGGCTGTGGTAATCCAAAGTTTTTAAATAATACACATGGTAAAGACGAGGCTGTGTGTCTTGGGAAACACAAACAGGTCCATTTCTTTCCTGCACTGAGAACTCCAGGTGGGGTCTCAGAGCACCAGAGCAACACAGAGGGGGAGAATCACCTCCCTCTCCCCACTGGCCACTTTTCTTGTTGTGCAGTCCAGAATATAGCTGGCCTTGTTAAACCTCACCTTGAGCACACATTGCTGGCTCATGTCCAGCCTCTCATCCCCCAGCACCCCAAGTCCTTCTGTGCAGGGCTGCTCTCGATCAGCTCATCCCCAGCTTGGGCTGATGCCAGGAACTGCCCCAACCCACATGCAGGACCTTGTACTTGGTTGGCCCTGTTGAACCTCACAAAACCTCACCCACCACTAGTACGTTTTCCCTTAGATTAGTTTAAAAGGGTATTTATTTGAAAAAAGAAGTCCCAGACATTTTATCAGGCTGTAGAATCATCTGAATTCCAGTTGATAGGTAAGAAAGCAGCATGCATGCAGTATAAAAAAATAAAAGGGCAGGAAGCCCAAGTTTGCTACCATCAGCTGTTCCAATTAACTGCTTAACTGACTGTAGTCCTTGATTTTCCTTTCCTTGCAATTCCAAACACCAGGCTGCTTTGGTCCTTGCATCTGTACACTTTCTAGCTCCCAGCTGTGCAGAGGCTTCAGCAGATAGGATGCCACTAGGTGAACACCACAATATTTTTACCTGTTGATCAGCTTAACTCCAGACAGAGCTGATGTACCAAAGCATGCACCTTTCATAGCACTCAATGGTTATTTTTCGATAGGGAACACCCTTCTAGCAAGAAGAGAGGTTGTTACTAAATACAGGTGATATTTCACCTTGGACATGTTAGCTGGCCTTGATCCTCCCTGGCCTCAGGACCTGCAACCATCCTGCACCAGTGTTCAGAGCCACAGGACCCCCAGCAACAGAAGAGCTTGACCACTCTTGCATGTCTGTCTGTCCTGCAAGGGGCATTTCAACACCTCTGAACTGCCACACTTACAGGTGACTAAAATCTTTCCTAAAATGACAATGGTAGAGCAGTAGGAGAACACCCTCCTCCTAAGCCCAGTACCATTCTGCATCGCATTTTTTTCCAGAACAAAATCTACCTACCCTTTTACTGACTAGACTTCTTACAAAGCATGCAGTCCCTCTCTGCTCAGTTGGCACTGGGAATCGGAAATTAATGTTTGATTACTTTTCCTCTAATGCTGAGGGATTGAGGTAGCCAGAGAACCACAGCTTTTGTATCTATCCAGAATACTTTTTTATCTATTCAAATAGATGATTAGGAAACTCAAGTGGTACAAAGCCTTAAAACGTAGAAAATACAGAAAGCCAGAAAACTTGATAAAGACACAATTACCTTGCACTTGTAACACTACCCCCTCATATTCACACCAATTTTAATTCCACTTTTTTAAAGATAAAATTCCAATAAGTATTCATGCATACTGTATTTTTACAGAAAAACCGATAAAAGGTGTTTGAGAGACAAGTAGTATTTCATTGCTCAGAAACTCATTCCATAATTCAGAAAAGTAAATTTTACTCTTTTCCATACTTACTTAACAGCCTTCAGGAGACCAGTTCCTTGTCACATATTTGGAGAGCAGCATTTCTTTGCTGCCTGTTTCGCTCAGTCTCTTTTGAGAAGATAATACAGAGTGAAGGGGGAAAAAAATCACAACTAATTATTTCCATTTCAGTTTATTTAGTGATATCCAGCTGAAAATCACATATACAACACACTGCTCTAGAGGCTGAATGTCTTTACAGAAGTAGCATGGAAATTAAAATATCAGGAGCAATGGGCATCTTGGCTTTCCCAATAATTTAAATCAAAAATGGTTTGTGTCATTGCAGAGAGCTTCACGGGCATCGTAAGATACTTATTTTTGACAAGAATAGTCCTTCATCATTAAGAGATATTTATGGGAAGAAGACAAATCTTACTCATTGCTTATGCCTGGTTCTCCTGCTTGTATTATAAAGTTGGCTTTTCTCAAGATGTGTGCTATATGATTAATAACTTTGTGGTAAGGATATAAGTTTTTATTTCTGCTGTTAGTAAAGAAAATTAGGCATAGTGGTAGTAGTGATATAGGATGCTTAAACTGTCTGTTTGGCTGGGATAACATCCAGTGAACATGTAAAGAAGACCCTTTACAGCTATTGATACACCAACTATCAGCATCTCCCATCTGAAGAAAGCACGGACCAAGGCCCAATCTGGAGGTGATAATGAAGACACAGCCAAGGAACACGCAGCTCTAAAAAGGTAGACCCAAGAAGGGGCCATGCAGAACAGTCCCTGGAATGTGGAAACTAGTTTATGGAAAATGATTAATATTCCACAGATTGATACAATAGAAAGGGTATTTAAAGAAAGTCTCTGAAATAGCAGGGTGTGGACTTGGCTGAACACCAAGTCACCCAGCTGGCCATACTTTGATTTTTTTATCTCTTAATTGTCTTATCTTTTATTAAACCTATTCCTTAAAATTTACATAAAAGCGAATCTTGTTTTTCACATACTTTGAGGAGTGGCAAGAAAGAAACAACACTACCTCCAAATATTCCCCCACCCCTGTAAGATAGTTGATTAGAATTTTTAATGAAATTCACAGAAGAGATATAGATTTTGAAAAATTTCACTTATATGGGCAGAAGACCTCACAAAATAGGCCTCCCCCTCTGATATTCAGTGAGACTAAATGTGGCTGAACTGCCTCCAAAAACCCACAGGATTTTTTCGCCTCCCTTGAATTCAGCCTAGGACCCAGAGGTAGCATATATGGATCAAGGACCCATAAAAGCACGTGTTTGGGAGCACACATTGAACTGTCTTTCTTTATCCTCTCCACAATGTATAAAGAGGGGACACAACTACAGGGAACATGCCTTAGGATACTGCACCAGACACCTGACATACACCTGAGGTAAAATGAAGGCCTGCACCAGTCATGACTGCAATGCCAAAGAAACTCCTCCAATAAGTCTTCAGTACACCATTCTGTCACAAAATGAAGTGCATGCCTTGAACTGCTCCTTCAAGTAAAAAGCTCTTTTATTCAGCTGTATCACTATCCATATCATGACAATCTCGAGGCACTGCTGTTCCTTTCGGTGGCCCAAAAACATTTTTGAATTCTGCAACTTGCCTGAAATACTCATGAGTAAGATAGGGTTTAAGAAACAAAAAAGGAATTTTTACAGTAATTATAGCTGAGTATGTGTTTAAATACAAAGGTAAAAATTAGATAATGAATCCACCAACTCTTGCAGAATCTGGACCCAAAATTACATTCAAACTTTAGGATCTGTTTTACTGTAAAATCCATTTTTCACGCAGGTGAGAAGCAGCTCCTGAAATGCTGGGACAGGTTTGGTGGGCTCATGGAGCAGTTTCTCTGGTTATTGGAAACCAATCTGCAAACTCTGACTCTGCTTACAAAGCCCACAAGCAGAGGCAGACATTGGTGTTAAGCCCCAGGCAGGTTATTCCAGAGCATTTAACACAGGAAGGCAGGTCCAGGGAGCCAGCACAGCAGTGCATGGTTTGGCATCCCCACAAGCACTGGGTGGCTCCACGAAAATCAAGTGTAGCTTAAGCTTTGCCATGAAGAAACCTCATCTACCCTGTGTATGGCCCTGTGCCACCCCTCAATCTCTCTGCCATTTTTGTCTCTTTCTCTTTTCCTTGATGATAAGACACAAGTCCCTGTGTTATTTTGGGGCTGAATTTGGCATCCCATGAAGTCTCACTGATTGTGATGCTTTCCAAAATTACATTTTACAGTATCCTTCCCACTTTGTACTTACATTCACTTTGATTCTTATATGCAGAAGGATATGTACATGTACAGAATCCATACTGAAACTCTTGAAAGCAACTCAGCATTTGGGCTTCTTGTGGCAGATGCTTTCTTCATAGCCATGTGGTTATTTAAGTCTAACTTTTCAGGGTGAGAGTTATTTCTTCCTTCAGGCCAAAGCAGGCTACACTTAGCTGGCATTTGCACTCATGACTCTAACCACAGTGTCAAAATGAATCCTCATTTCACAAGTCCAGCTCCTGAGTGATTATAAAAATATTAAAAAAAAATATTCTGAAAGCATCCTCTGGTTTTGTGTCCCCACCATTGCAAGGGAAAACAGCTACAGATATCTGATTACCACAGCATATTAATATTAGTTTGTGCCTTCAGCTTAGATCATTTACAGGTCAGAGACACATAAATCCATCCTAAATTACTTAGTGTTTCTAACTTGTGGGCGTGAAAAAACCAGCACCTGAAACACATCTTCTTGCTCATACTGTATATATTAGATGTATTTACCCAAACTGCCTTCACCTTGCAAAGAAATAAGGGTACTTCAGGATAAACTTCAGGATAAAGCTAAACCACTGCAGGATGCTTATTCTAGCAAGTGGACTTCATCTGAGAAATCCTACCTTTAAGGCTAGTAAAAGACTATTATTTCTAAGACACTGGTTGGCACGAAGCCACGGGATTTGCTATTAAAATATGCAAAACCAGAGTGGAATGGTGCTGTGTGTGTAAATTATGCATGTTTCTTATTAAATCAAATCCCTTTACCTCCTCCCCTCCTCCACTTATTACACAACTTGTCATCTCTTATTTACGTGCCATATGATACACAACCCAAATAGAGAGGGCAAACATCCACAATATGTGCAGCAAAGGGAGATATTTGCATTTAAGACATGAATATGCATTAGGAAGCAACACATTCAGGATACATATTTTAAAAGTGAGACTGTTTATTTTGACAAGCTTATTGCTAGAAATGCCACTATGTGCTCCCCCCCATGCCTCCCAGCATGGAGTTTGTTCTCTGACTGAACACACAGCACCCATCCCTAGAAAGAGATCTGGCTAAAGCCACTTTCAAAGCCATGGACTGAGAAGGAAGTCACAACACTGGCAGGTGGAAGCAGGAAATTCTTGGGGAACAGAAGGAGAATGCAATTCATAGCATTCTCTCTTTTCTTTCTTTTTTTTCCCCTCCTTCTTCTCAATGTAACTTCTCTGTGAAATCAGAGAAATTCTCTGATAGAAAAAAAGCACCACCTATGAAATTACCATTGAAAAAGGCTGGTGTTTGCTTTTGAAATCAAAACAGGAAGCTAGCCTTCCAGGGAAAAAAGATAACCTCCTTCTGCCTTCCTTTTTTTCTTTTCTTTTCCCCTCTGGCTTTCTTTCAAGCAAATGGGTAAGGCCTAAGAGGTTTAAGTTTATTACTTGAGATTTAGCTAAGTTTTATGCCATCCCTTTTATTCCATAGATACTTGAATAACTTTGGGCACTCACTTAGACCACCTGTTCTTGGATTCTACATCTATATAAAGAGCACAACAGTGCTTCAACCTCACCGAAGTGGTACAAGTATAAATCAACCCGTAAAAAAGAGTTATATGAAGAGATATAAGCTAGGCAGAAAAACAGAAAAAGAAGCCTTCTGGGTCAAGGGACTGAACTCTAGAATCCAGGCTCTGCCACCGACTAGCCTGAATTCTCAATCCTGTTTAATTTACAGTTCCTCATTGACAGGTACAAAGGAGCGATGCTTACCCTCCTCCCTAAAATGGCAGTTCAGAACTAGCTGGCCAAAGCTTAGATAGGAGGTGGCGTGCCTTCTTTTTGTAAAAGGGAGATGACAATTTTCTCATTACATTTTTCAAACATTTATATAAAATTATAAAAACAGTCAAACACACACTTTGCTTTCAGCCAAAATGTGATAACATATGGCTGCTTGTGTTTTGCCTTCAAATATTTTAAGATAGCAGCTTCCTCACAAGTCTCTGTTTCCCCCTGTTAAGAGATTTTGCTAACGCTTTGTGAAATGCAGGAAAAACCAAATATTCTATTCTTCTATTTTCTTTTTCTCTTACTTTGAGTTGATTTAAACTTAGAACATCCTCTTCTTTCTGCACATCTACATGGGATTTTTTGCCACTTTGTCCAGAATTTCTGAGGAGCTGTCTAGAAGCAGCAGTTAATAAAGTCAAACGTGCAAGCTTCTGAGTGATGGGACTTGCGGCATTCACCAGAATGAAGGAAGTGAAGCACTTACTCTGTACTACTGCAGAGTCTGGGCTGTGCAGCAATTTTTAATGTGACAACTCCAGAGGACTTGTCAGATGTACTAGAATTTTATAATTTTGCTGCTCTGTGTTTTGTTTGGTTTGGTTTTTATGTTTTGGTCTTTTTAATGAAATACAACATCACAAATATCCATGGTGTTTGGTGGAAATAAATTGACACTACTGTATAAGGCTTACAATATGATAGGGTTTGTTGGGTGATTTTGTTTATGCAAGAAGGTGAGAAGTAGAGAGAGGCTGGGACAGAAAAGACATAGTTTGCACAGGAATGTAACTGATGGTTACTTGACACATAACCAACATATTATTCATGGTCTTTAAAAATATAAAGTCTTATATAAGTCTTATATATAAGACTGATATATAAAGACTTATATATATAAGTCTTAAAATATAAAGGCTTATTGCCTGATCAGAATCCAAAAGAGTATACAGAGGATAAATTTATAGAACCATAGAATCGTTTTGGCAAGAAAAGACCATCAAGATCATCAAGTCCAACCATTAACCCAGCACTGCCAAGCCCACCACTAAACCATGCGCATAAACACCACATCTACAGGTCTCCTTAATACCTCCAGGGACTCTACCGCTTCCCTGACCAACCAGTTCCAATGCTCAATTAGCACTTTGAAGAGGAACTTTTTAGTAATATCCAGTCTGATCTGGGTGCAACTTAAGGTCATTTCCTGTAGTCCTAGCAATTGTTACTTGGGAGAAAAGCACTAATTTGAACTGCTTAAACTTTCTGGCCACCAGGAGAGAAATGTGCTTAATTATGTCTCTTAATCCTTAAGATAATAGCTGAACTTCAGAAAATTTGTATCATGACACCGATTTCACATATCACTTAATGTGTTTTTGTTTTTCTTCTTAAGGAGTTTGAAACCATGTCTGACACTGGTTTTAATAATCTGAAATTCAGTGATATTTGCCCGCTAAATTCATGATTCAGAACAAAAAGTTTGCAAAGAAGCCAATACCATAGGACTTTCAAATATGTCCAGGCACAATAGCCAACACTACCAAGCCAGAAGACAACACAACAATTCAGGAACATTTTCTCTATGTAAGTTATGAATCCACAATAAATAGTAAAATGTCATAATAGAAGGGCATGTAGAATGATATCTTTAGGTCCTTTCTACAACAGAATAAGGAGAGATTGTGCTTGGCAATTCTGTCTAACTACAAAGCTCTTAAGGTAGTTATTTTAGATCCAAATCACTGCTCCAGTCTCCCAGTGCTGCTCAAGGTGCCACTGGCAACTGGAAGCAGGACTGAGGCACAAAGGCAAGGATGACTTTGGCACACTGGGAGACGAGATACTCTTGAGCAACAAGAGATACCTAACACCAAACAGGCAAGATCAACCTTTGGGAAATAACAGGTCCTGAGCTGAACTAATGAGAAGGTCATCTGGGACTGGGTTCCTGACAATGGTGAAGGAGAGATGCAACTTCAGATGCAAACAGTAGATGGTTTCTGCTTTTCTGGATAGGAAAGGATATCTGATATACCTTCACCAAGTTTTCCAGTGCACACAGAATACTCAAGGGAGCAGCACAGTTGATTTTGTGAACCAATAAGGCCATGGAGTCCTACCCTGCAGACACACCACATTCCATTCTTTTTAATTCAGTCTTTTTTGCAGTATCTGCAGTTCTGTACACCGCAATAACAGAAACCCTTCCACAGCTTTTGCTGAATCACATATTTTTATGTTACACCCTGTACTGCATGCCAAAAAAGAGATGTGAAATTAACCAAAGGACAATAAAAATAATAAAAAACTCCCTTTCTGGGAGAATAATGAAAATAATGAAAACTGTAAACTTTATTACACAGTTAACAGTACAGAATCTACTGTTACAGTCAGTTAGACTATCAAACTACACCAAAGCACCTTAGTTCTTGCTACAAGAAGAAAATTTTAAACATGTAGCAAGGCTGCCTAAATATGTTTACAGGACCTTCTTTAGCATTATATTTGCTATCTGTTGATAATCTCAGGATAAAAAACAATTTTGACACAAGAGATAAATAAGGAAAGGAGAACAAGACTCTCAATGTTACTTTCCCAACAAACTGGAAGAACCTAAAACTGGTACCATTAGGTACCACAATGAAATAGCCACAATGAAATAACCAACAGTAAAACCTGTTCTAAAAAACCAAACCAAACCAACAACCCAAGCAAAAACCAAACCACTCTTCTGGGGGTGAAAAAAGGGGATCAAATTGTAGCATTTGTGAGTATCTACAATATTTGCTCAATTTTTTTCAAGTTTTTTCACAGGGAAAACCAAAGCTACCAAAACCCAGGCAAGCCTAATCCACCCAGACCCATTCTTCCACATTGCTCCATCAACTTCCCATCCTCACTTCTCACAAGCTTCAGAAGGTGTGCACAGCCTGTGCACAGGCTGAACCTGCTCCAGGAAATGATGCAGCATAGTTCACAAGAAAGCAAGAACAGTCTTCCCCATGGTCACTGCAACTGGGTTTTTTCTCCACCGCAGGAGAAACACAACACAATGGTGCCAAAGTAACCTCACAGACAGGACACAGGAGATGTAACCCTTTAGAGACCAAGACACAAAGAGAGCCACAGAGGACATGCCACCACCTGGTCATTCATAGTTATGATCTTTCAAGAGCAAGCAATTGGTTAAGAAGGAAAGCAGTCCCTTACAGAAGGCATCCCTGAAACACTGGACTTGCCACAAATCACATAGTCACAGAAAAATGCTGCCCACTGGTAAGGCTCAATTTCAGAAAGCCCCTCAGATTAAGGAGAGCTTCCTTTCCCCACTCAATGGGATGACACTGATTCATGCATGCTGAGCTAAGAGCATGCATAAATGTTTGCAGGATCAGTATCAAATAACCACATCCCTCTTCAAAAGCTCTCTATATAATCTGCAGGAAGATTCACACCAATTATATATTTCATTACTAATTATTCTAATTAAACTGACTGGTAGCACATTAGTGATTCAGACAGAAAGCAAAATATTCAGACTTTACATTCTCCTCCTCCACACTCCAGTGAAATCTCTAATGTATCTTATGATTTACTTATCTCAGCCCAAAAATACACTGAGAGTTTTTTTTAAAAAGTCATCAGCTTCCTCCAGCCTCTTACAAGAAATCCACCCTGTACAGGGAGATGGTAATGCTGTTTAATGCCATCCTCACTGTTTCACAGTTCCAGTTTATAAAACCTTTCTGTACTGGTGTACACCTCCCCACACCATCTCTGAGCACCAGAACAATTAGTTGTAATCTGCTACCATGAGCTGCCTGGTGGTAGCTTCTCATATTGCAGCTACTGTATTGTAAAAGTTCTCTCTGATGGTTCATCTCAGAGAATTTCCCGTGACTTAATGACTCACTTCTGTTACCCCACCTGCTCACAAACCCAACTGTGTTTACCTATAAGGGGCTGAGTGCCATATGGAGAGCAGGAACAAAAATCCCTAATCCCTGTATTAAGGAGAGCTATGACATCCTGCTGAGAACAGATCTTGCCATGTTTTTGTATTTTTATAGTAAATAAAGCTAAGAAAGGACACAGCTTTCTTGTGTCACTTTATATGTAAAGCATCATTATATCTCTCTGTTTGTATAGGGCTTTCCAAAAACATCATTAGGGTGAAGACTTGTGATTCAAAGCCAAGTGCTCAGAGTAGTAATTTCCAGAATGAAGACGACCTGTGCAGCCACAGTTTCTATTTTTGCCTGTGAATAATGATCAGCCTACATTACATGATGATTCCCTCCTTCCCTTCACCTCATTCCCACAGGTCTCACATGGTGCACAGGGCAGATCATACTCCTAAATGGAATACTGAATATAACTAAAGGATTGTTTCTTTCTCCCATGCCCCCTTACCCTGGAAAGACCAATACACAGAATTTACTGCAGTGCTTATGAATGTTTTACTGATGAAAAGACTTTCTTCAGATGCTGAACAGACATGGTACAATTTTGCTACTTTGTCTGTTTTTTGGGGGGGATTTTTTTGCAACTTACATGTGTCTTCCTGTTGACCTAAGAAACTTCTTCTGTGTATAAGCAAAAAAAAAGAAAAAAAGAATCATTAAATCAAATGCTTGATAAATCAAGAGTCTAGATTCACTTCTTTGTCTGGGTGATAGTCTTAAGATGTCTGGCTTTGTAGAACCAAGAGAAGATCATGATCTGCAGCAATATGTGACTGGGAATTGGAAGTACTTCAAAATCTGAAGATCTCAGCACCACGCTGTTCAAATCAATTCCTTACCAAGTACTCAAATAAAATAATAAAAAAGAATTTAAATTGCCCTACAAGGTGCTGGCCCAGAGTTCCAATTGCTTCTAAAATAAGATCCAGGTGCTCTTAAAAGTCTAAAGCAGCTTTTTAATTTTAAATTGCTCTTCACTGCATGTGCCATGAATGCTGATCTTTAAAAAGCATGTCTAAATCAAAACACTCCATATTGGAGGATAAATGCTTATAAAATATAAAAAAGACTGCATCAAGATAGCCCCAGCCAAGTTAAGTGGTAAGTCATGTTTAATATTTTCTCTAAGCAAAAGATAATAAAAAATAACCAAGAGTGTTTTATTCTCTTTTCTCTGTATCTTCAAATAAGAAACTTCTACTCCAAAGTAAGTTACTAGTTCATTTCAACTGCATCAGACTTAGTGCTACTCAGAGACCCATTGTTACAATTATTTTATTGCAATGACACGTAGAGACTTTGGAAAGGTTCTTAATAGTCTTTGCAAATAAAACAAGATATATTTCCTGCCCCTAATGGCTCACAGCTAAGTATTTATAAAAACACAGAACAGCATGGCAAGAAATCGGGGAAAAAATCACATCAGCAAAAGGATTACATTAGGTCTGAATTTGCATACATATGTATTTTAGAATAAAATTGCAATTTGTGAAATCAGATAGAAGGTGCCTGAAGAGTTTAAGAGATCAGTTTTACAAGTGATGGTGAAGAGTATGTCCATCACACCTATACCCACTGCAATCTGCTGCATGAAATATCACTCTGCAGACACACCATGACTGATTGGAGGAATTGCCACTTTGGCAAAAAGGATCAACAGAGCATCCATCCAGGTATAAACCTCAGTAAAGTATGATCCCACTGAGCTACATGCCAAGATTTGGGTCCTACCAGATTATTCCACTGAGAATGAACCACAGGATCACCTAGTTCGAAAAATACCTTAAAGATCACCAAGCCAGACCATTAACCCAACACTGCCAAATCTACCACTAAACCATGCTATTAAGCATCACATCTAAAAAACTTTTAAATAACTCCAGGAATAGTGACTCAAGCACTTCCCTGAGCAGCCTATTCCAACATTCAGTAACCACTTGGGTGAAGATTTTTTTTCTAATAACCGACCTAAACCTCTCTTGGTGTAACTTGAGGCTTTTTCATGTTGGTATCTGAGAGAAGAGACTGACACTCAGCTCTCTACAAACCCCTTTCAGGCAGTTGTAGAGAACAATAAGGTGTCCTTTCAGCCTCCTTCTTCCCAGTCCAATCAAATCCAGTGCCCTCAGCCACAGGACTTTTTCTTTAGAGTAGAGTGGCTTTCCAGAAGTCTCTGGAGTCAGCAAGCTTTAATGCTTCCTATTTTAAAACATTCATAAAGAAGTCAAATGAACAAAATTTTCCTTCCTCACAGCCATAGATGTCCTTTATAATAATCTCAGATCCAAAAGTCTATCCTCTAGGCTTCTCTTCGAACATCGCTCTGCTGCTCTCCAAGCTGTATTAAAGTTTCCATTTTTTATTTCTAAAAAATGGGTTTTTAAATACATTCTCATTTTGATTCTACAATAGTGTCTGTTCCATCTTGTCTTGCTCTCCACTTTCTCACATTCGAAAATACATACCATGCCCAAATAAAACTAACATGAGCCCTTCCAGCCAGGACATCCAGAACTTTCAGTAGCTCCCTGCTGGGGAAGAACAAAGACCCCCAGAGCTGTCACAAAGTAAGGTGAATCACTTTGTGACTTTTAATTAACTCAAAGCCTGGGATTTTGAATGCATACTGAAGGCAATATAGAGCTGTAAGGAAATCAACAATAATGTTACAAAAAACCTCAACTAACTGCTTTTGTAATAAACAAACTCTTCATAAATACTTCACTTCAGTGCTGTGTGACACAGACCAGCCCTCCTTTAATTTCATATAATAGCACCAACTTTTGGCAGAAAGAGGATTTCTGAATGACAACCACAGTATGTAACTTGGTCAGCAACCAAGTTCTACATATGCATTACATCACAGCCTTCTTTTCAGCTTTTCCTCTCCACATATGTAATGAAGGGAAAAGGCAGGCAGATGGCCATTAAATTATGTATTCTCACCACAAAGATCCCCAGGAGTAGCCAAATTATACAACACTTCACAAGAGACATTGAGATAAAAGTGTGGGCTCTTTAAATAGACTGACCTCCAACTCCAGCTGAAATCAGCAGCAAAAGCAGAGTGACACAATGGAAAGGAGGAAAAAGTAATTAGCCTGCATCCGCTGTGCTCCAGTTAAAGGGATAAGAGCACGTGGCTGCTTTGAAAGAGGATATCCAGATGGAAAGATGCATACTATGACAATGTATGTGAACTTTATGTCAGAATCTTATTTAAAAATATTCCCAACTGATATAAGTAAAATGTATTCAAAACCTTGAATGGACTTACTTTCAACGTTAATTAAAGATGCATGTATTCCTTGGAGTTCATAGTATTACCCCTCTAAAAATAATACGAACAAAAATTGCTGATGCCCAGCTGAGGAGAGTATATGTACAGCTTCTCTGAATTATAAAGAAAACTTTTGAATGGTTCCATAAAGTGTTAGAATGATTTCTTTCGTTCTTTAACTCAAACTCTGTGAATTGGAAATGTTTCCATCATAAAAGCTCAGAGACTGAAATATCACCAAGTTGGAAAAGTTACACTAAGTGTGTTGTTTTCCATTAAAACTGGGACGTGAAATCAGCTTCTTTTCCACAAAATGAAGGTCAGGACACGGCTACTTTAAATCATGACAACATCAGATCAAACCTGAAAAGCCAAGTCTAAAGTATAAATTGAAAAAACAAGCATGAAAGCCTTGTGAGCACTTTACTTTTTAGTGCCAATGCAGCAGTGCAACGTTCAGCAGCAAATGCAAAACCAACCAAAATCTGGCCAAAAATCCCCAGAAGCTGCAAAACAGCATTACATGCCAGTTGAATTCATAAATAACAGTTTTGTTTAGAATCAGAGTTTTATGTAGAATCAGAGTTGCATGTTGCAAGTCTCGCTCTCTACCATACAGTTAGTAATCATCAACTTTTGCCAATATTATTAGAGAATCTCAATAAATTCCCAGGGAAAAATATAAAGATATATGAAAAAGGAAAATTTGTCAGTAATATTTTGGACATGACTTCATTGTGGAGCTATAAGGCTAAATATGGCAGAAGACCAAGTAAGTCCCACCAAACTAAGGAAGAAAGAATGGACACTCCTTACCAAATGGCATGAAGCTGTGTCCAGGGAAGTTTAGGCTGGATATCAGGAAAAGCATTTTTACCTAGAGGGCTGGCTGGGCACTGGAACAGGCTCCCCAAGGAAGTGGTCACAGCACCATCCTGACAGAGTTCAAGAAGCATTTGGATAACACTGTCAGATACATGGTATGACCCCTGGGGATGATTCTGTGCAAAGCCAGGAGTTGGACTCAGTGATCTTTGTGGGTCCCTTCCAATTCAAGATATTTGATGACAGCTTTTTTTATTAAGAGAACGAGCATGACTAATGCAAAGATGGTCAAGAATCTACTTGGTATTTAAATTAAAGAATTGAGGAATCAACAAAACTGAGCACACACGAGACGCAAAAAAAGTACTGAAACATCGGATGACAGTGAACATAATGCAAATAACTTCAAACAGGGAAACAAAATCACGGGAATTTAGATTGTATATTCCTGTGCAGAACAGGAAAGACACATACATGGCAGCTGAAAAGCTCAATATAAGCTGGAGAAGTGCAAATACAGTTTTAAAACAGCAAATGCCACTCTCAGTTCCTGCATCCATGTGGAACCTGAAGGGCAGCCAGGGGAGTTAAGGCTGTTGAAGCTAGTCCAGTTCATTTGGCAGTGACATAGCATAAGCTTTTAAGTTTACCCCACTTACAAGGCAACGGCAGACTAATCAGCCCTCAAACAGCATTTAAAGTTAAATACAACAAGATACAATGATCAACCTGATGTTTCCCTGGAGAGGCATATGAAAGGCATGCAGTGCATCCCTTGGTTTTGCACCAGCAGCTGGTTCTACACCAATGGCATACACAAGCCAGCTGGTACCATAGCTAGGGCAATGGCTTTTTTCCAAATATTTGAAAAACAAAAGCCTCAAACCTCATATTTTTAATTGACTTGTTTTTTAATTGAGATTGACTTGAAAAACAAACCTCAAATCCCTCTGATTAAGTTTATCATGACAAATCCAGATTACCACAATGGATAGTTTTTCTGCTTCAAAAGCTCAACATTGCGGGTTGGTGGTGTGGAATAAAACTGAGCATCTCACAAAATTGTGACATTTACCTCAGATAGTTGCAGTTAATATTTCATGATGAATTTTAAACTAAAAAGTAGCTGAACCATACACTGTAGGCCTTTTGAACACAAAAAATTTTCATAGAGAGCTACAGCAATGACTCCAGTTCCAATGACTTACATGATCTTCTAGAGGAGACTGTTCAACCCAAGAATTGGCTTATCACATATTTTTCTTCTGCCATCTTTAAGTGTGACATTTTGAACAAATGGCCAGTAAATTTATACAGATCACCTGCACAATCCACACCAAAATATTGTGGTTTTCATATGGATTGTCCAAAGTACTCTGAAATTTTCTATGCAAATAAGCACCTTTGTAGAGCCAGGATCGGTACAATTTTGCTTTGCTGTCAGCAGCAGTGGCGTGGTGGTGGTAGCAGCCACTCCAAGCCCTCTGCCAGGAACTGGGGATATTTTCCACCCTGTGGCTTCCTCCTCTTCAGAGACTAGTCTTACTAGTTTATATCTAGGATCTTCTTTTGGTGAACTCTAAGAGTAGCAAAGAAACAAGAGAAGAAATCACAATTCTGGTAGTTGATGCAATGTAGCTCCACTTTGATCACCTGTTCTTACATGCAAAATTGTAAAGTTCTCAAGGGGAGAAACAAAAAAAAAAATCAGTCTATACCATTTTTGGGAAAAAACAAAACAAAACAAAACAAAACAACAAAAAAAAAACCAACAAAAAAACACCAACAAACTTTTAAAAATCAGGCAAAAATCAGGAGTCTGTATTCTGGTCTGGTTACAACATAACTGATACAAAATATTTTTAAGTTACTACCAAACATATGGAAATATGGGAATTGGAAACAGCAGTTCCAGGGAAGTTGCTTTTACTTTCCTTTGCATAAACTTGAACTCCATCAATTTGTGTCAATAGCACATTCCCTTACTATGTAATGGTTTTAAGCCAAACCAGCTTAATGAACTTAGTATCCCTGGTCAATCAATATTTGAATAGAAGTCTTTCCAAAACACAACTGCAGTAGTTCAGACTATTTTCTAAATCACTTATTCTCAGAGTTTCAAAAGTGCTCTTTTCCTTCAGGAAACAATTTGTGTTAAACCCTAAAACACCTCAGAGTAAACACTGAAGAGGTTCACATTGCTGACAATTTCTCAGTTCCATTCTGATGCTACAGGTTAAGAATCAGTGTACTGAATCAATCAAGTGAATTATCTATTTACAAAGCAGCTCCAAAGATTCCTGTTTACTGTAGGTTTATCACAATCTGTCAGACTACTGAAGTCAAACCAGGCTTAAAATCTGTCGTGGAGATGTGTCAAGTTTGTGTATCTGTAAAAAATAGCTCCTGAGAGGAAGGCATATGACTGAGGTAATCCAAAATGTGCATGTGCCTGCCCGTGATAAAAGCAGCCTTAGACTCTCCATCCAAGTTTAAAATACTGCATATCTGATAGATAATTAAACTGCAGGGGAAGAGAGCAAGAGAAATTTTTTTTTAATGTTGAGCTGCTGACAGTATAGAACTCCTCCTCTCCTCCTGTATATATTCCTACCAAACTCGTCATTCAAGGTTAAGAAAGAGTGGGAGCACTGTAAAACCTTTTTCCTGATATCTTCCTTAGATAATTTTGAAAACATTTTTAATCATCTCTTCTTTTTTTTTTTTTCTTACCCTACTCATAGAACAAAACTCTAAGACCTGATGTGGTTAAAAAGGAGTAAATATTGGAAAAATCTTGTTTAATTGCATATGTATATATATGATCATATGTATGTATGTGTGTTTGTGTGTGTGTGTATGACTGAGAACACTGTGTAAGAGTCACAGCTTTCATGGAAAACTGTCCTGGGAAAAAGTTGTGCAAAGTTAATGAAGCATGAATTAAGAACTATCAAATAGACAGCATGGCTAAAGGCAGTATTTACAAGAATGTCTTAGGATGATTAGAAACACTGACAAAAGTACATTAACAACAAAGAAATATCTAAAACTGCATGGGAAGTTTCCTGTTAATGAGGCAAAAAACCCCGCTTTTATTAATGTAGAGTAAAATATTTTATTGGCCATAGTGTTTTGACGTTTTAAATGTTACAAATACAAGAACAGACGAGAACTCCTCTCAGTTCTTAGTATTTTATGTCTCCAATGCAATTACTCAAAAGTTAAGATGAAGGCAAAATTTTCAAGTGGCTTAAAATGGTTCAAAATGTTTCTACCAACAAGGATACACAAATGTTTGCAAAGCCATGGAGAAATCCAAGTACAGAGCATCCAATCCTGTTCCTTCACAGGTATGAACGACAAGGTAAGTACACAGCACTGCTTGCAAACACAGACATGCTCTGGCTGAAGGCATCTACTGGAGGAATGAAACTGTAAAGAAATTGTTCACCAGGAACAGAGTTCCTCAAACATATCCATAATTCCTGATCCTCTGGATGTTGACATAGGATGTAAAGAAGTACGGGTCATTCAGATTTCCATCTAAGCTAGTGGAGTATTGAACTGATTTTTAAGCATGTAACTATTTCCTAACATAGAAAAATGACTACATGATCCCACATTTCATTTCCATGGCTCCCCTAGGCGCTGATTTACCAGGCAGAGGGCTGCTGGATCTTCCTGGGAGAAGATGCTCCAGGCCGCAGGTTCAGGGAGAGACCATGCAGCTTTTACCACCTCTCAGACATAAGCACTCCCTCCTGACTTCTCAGGAATACACTTGGTTTTATTCAATTATGTAAACTACGAGAAAATAACTCTTCAGTCTCCACAGCTTGAAGACAAGGGACCTGAAGAGGTTTAGTGGTACAGACAGAGAAGCCAGCTTCCAGTTCTGGCAGAGAGGAATCATCCCACCCAAATATGACCACTCTCAATAAGAACAAAGACATCTACTTTTTCTCTTGCACATACACTACATTTCACAAACTGCACTACAGAGGCAGAAAATGATGTCTGAGCTGGTGGAATAATATGATATTTCATAGATATTGACTCAACATGACAGTATTTGTTTTCAGTTGAGACAATCTGTCTGATTCAAATGAGTTCAAGCTGAAAGACTAGCTGATTTAAAGTCAGGAAAAAAAGCACTGTGGTTGTCTTTAAATGCTGAGACAAGGAGGAGGCTCAAGAAAAAGCAGCAGTGATGGATGAGATAAAAACAAGAGGGAGTTATTATAAAATGGATTTTAAATAAATAGACACATTACTACCTCGGGTCTAAAAAGAAAAATCTCATCAAAACCTAATGATGTTCATATTTCTGAACTAGGCACAGGAGGAAAAAATTCCCAGTACTAGCTTCTTATCAAGTATTTGCCAACACAAGAAAATTAGAGTCTTTAGTTTTCAGACTTCCAACTTTGCATAAGTAGTTTGGAAAGATCTGGGAGAGAGTTTTTTTGGTGTTTTTTTTTAACAAGAAGGGTAATAAAAATTACAGTTCTAGGGTTTGAGCTTATGTATATATATTTGTAAATATGTACTAAGTGCATTAGGGGCTGAACAGGATATGATGAATGATGCTTTGTTGGATATGGAGGAAAACTGCATAGCAAATGGCCTCCATGTGGAGAATTTTTCTTTTTCCAGAAAGAGTTAATGACAGGTCGTCTTCAGCAGGCAAACCCTTGGAAGAAAGGGTGCCTCCAAAATATTAAGGCTTGGAAAGAAAGATATCTGATTAGATGAATTCAGGCTGAGAATGGACCAAGATAAAACATTCAATTAGCCTGCAGCCTGACCCCACAGACTTCCAATGGTGCTTGAAAAGATGAGCTGTCTTTGACAGTCACACCTTACAAAAAGACTTCAAGGAAATGTACCAGGAACAGAACGCAAAAGCTAAAAGCAAATCTTGGCAGAAACAGAGGTTACCAAGTAGTTTTGAGTAAAGAAACATTCATTAGCATGAACAGAGACTGGGTAAAAAAGGTGAAAGAAAAGTATGATATTAAATTATGAGGATGAAATAAACCCTAAAGGCATATACACACGCACAATGCTATGATGTAAATAAAGTCACAGCTTTCAGTTTGAAGAGTGAAAACAAGCTAAGTCTACTGCCACTTAAAACAAACTTAAGCATCATCTTCCAGGAACATCCCTTGGGAAGTGAATGCTGCAGGACGGTTCCCGTCTCTTCCTTGGTCCACTGGTCAATAATCAAAAGCAGTACTCACAGATCATCACCTGCAAGTTGTGCAGGGCAGAGAGCTGGGCTAACACAAGACCAACTGCTCTGAAGGCCAGAATGATCTGGGCAGGAGGGGCCAATCAACTTGACTGCCAGCCCTGAGTTAGGAAAGGTAGGACTTTGGCCACCTTGTGGCTCTATTAGAAAAAATCCCATTGCCTTTATTTCCTGATTAAAGTCTTGATCATTTCAATTAAAGACTCAATTCTTCCCCATTGGCTTATGTCAACCACACTCGACATGAATCCAGTTTTACAATAGATCCAGTATTTCATTCAAGACTTCGATCTAAGCTTTGGCCAGAGAACTTGCAGGTAGCATTTTCAATTATCAGCCCTCCTCTACATCCAGAAGAAAAAAACTCCCAAATTTGCAAATGAATCAGATGCTTCTTCACAAAGCGAAGAGCTAATTTCATAACCTCTATTCAGTGAAAGCATCACCTTGCCACCAAATTTGGCACAACCTGATATAAAACATCTCATCAGAACTTTTTAAGTTCCTTTCTTTGTCAGGGAAAAATCTTCCTAAGATGGTATGTTCATCTTACTATAACCCCATTACTCACAAATAATTTCATCCAGGATGTTTGTTCACCAAGTTGAAATCTTAAGAGTGAAATCAGAAAAATAGTATCTAGAATCTGCTCTAGCATTGACTAGAGCATTATTTTTAAAAAACCCCAAACTTCCAATAAACCAGCCCACCGTGAAGACTTGTAGTTTTTTAAAGAAGAGAATAAATCCCAAATTGCTGCTCAGAAATCTCTGTGGAAATGCAACAACAGGTTATGGCACTACATCTCTGCAATGCTCTGAAATAAACACAGCTCAAATAACTACCCAAAAAATCCATGTTTCTTGATAGCCTAGGCATGCTGAATCTTCAAAATATAGGTTGCCCTTTTATACAGCCACTGACAAATCAGAATAAAATCCCAAATGGCACTGAAAAAATGAACAGGGATTTTCTCAGTGTCTGCTTTAATAAAGGAAAAAGGAACCTAAAAATAATCAGCTAGAGGCAAGTTCAAAAAATACAAGTAATATTACTTTATTCAACCCCCACTTAAGCTGCTGAGCCCTTATGTCCCATGATATCCTGAAATCTTATCTTTTATATACAAAAACTTTTAAAATTATTTGAACTGAGTTGTGGAAGTTATTCTAACAACCTCTTTTACAATTACAAAGGTAAAAACTCCTGTTTAAGAACTCCCTGAGCTACAGATCACTGAGAGCTGGAAGAACAATCTGGAAAGACACTTTTATATTTCTCTGATCCCATACTTTTTCATCATCACCAACTAGATGCGAGATAGGGTTAGGCAGCCTCAAGCCTCATTCTGTATGGCTGATGGTGGCAATTCTTGTTTCTGATGAGTGAAACTTCCAGTTCCATCCAAATGCTTAATCTATTACCTGTTCATCAAAATGAACTAAAAAGGATGTAATTTTTCATGTGTACTTATATGTGGGGTTTTTTTCCCTCTTCACAGAATTTTTGTGTGCATTTTGGAACAGTTTGGTAGAGTCATGGAATATATCATCCCACAGACTCCCCTATTTCATGGCTTGTTGGCTTCTGCAGTGGGCTGTAACAGCCACAGATGGATAACATGAAAGCTACTTTTGGGTATCTATGGAAACAAATAGCTGAAGTCTGCCTCAGGGTCTTCTCTTCAGATCTTTCACCCATGCTAGGAAGGGGCAGGGAATTTCTCCCAGTCCCCAATACAGAGGGGAGAGAAATGTGGCAGCAGGTGCTGGGAATGTAAATGAGGTAGGTGAAAAGGCAGAGGAAGAAGGAGGATGTGGGATTTCAGAAATGAAACAAAAGAGAGAGCAGGACTAAGGGGAAAAGCAAATACAGATGAAGAGCAAGACTGTCCTTCCTATAGCTTCATTCCTATGCAGCCTGTTTAGTAGGCTCCACTGTGTATCCTATACCTTAACTGGTTCCATGCATTTCCCAGCTCACTGGTCTCTACCATCTGTATGCACAAAGGTCTGTGTGGATGTGCAGGTTGATGGGAAAGGAAAAGGAAATACAGAAAACTCAGGTTTGTTTGTTTAGTCCTGCCAAGCTGATCCTTCAAATGTCATCCTGAATTAAAAGTGAATAACTTTTATTTTAAGAATATCAATGCATTTTTACCAAAGCCCAATGAGTTTTTCCACAAATTGTGAGAACCTTTCAACAACAAAAAAAATTATCTATTTCAGTAAACAAACTTTTTCATTCTAACAATTTCACCGAATTCCATCAAGATGACTTTTAGCAAGTGCATGTTGTCCTTGGGTGCTGCTTTATTTGCTCTGCAGTTATTAAGGTTTAATAAAAGCTTTGGGTAAAAAGCAAAACCTCCATCTGGCTGTTCAAATCCACAAGGCAGCAAACACTATCTGCCCTTCTGCTGAAAGCCAGAAGAGTACAACTACAGTAAGCCCTCTCTGATTCCCAAACATGGCTACTTGTCTTCCTAAGCCCCTCTTCTATTTTCATATTCCTTCACATTCCATCTGGTTATGTCAGGCTGTACAACACCTCCTGATCGCCTGTAAAACTTGTATGACCAGACACAGCTCAGTAATTTAAACAGCTTTCAAAATAACATGTACTATGTGTATTTGCCATATGCAGATAACCTGTGAACAGGCCCAAGCTGTTTTCTTGTGAATAAGGAGTTAATGAGAATGCCAGTGCCAGCACATCTCAGCTGAAGGCTCCAATCCTATACGTTAGCTAACAGTTAACATTTATTACACATGGACATTTAGACTCTAGATGGATAAAATTATCATTAGAGCAAAGGAATTGATCATCATGTACCTCAGTCATTCACCATCTGAAACTTAGTACAGTATTGAAACTCCTTGAACACATTCAAAGCAAGATGGAAAAACAGCCATTTAATAATTATCTTAAGCAAACAGCCTAAGTACAGCATTTGGACACTCTGCAAGTTTGAAACTGCCTAAAATTATGGCCAGAAGGGCTAAAATTCAGCCCTGGATCAGCAAATAGGCTTTTAGTACACAAACATAGTATAATCTTAAATTCTGCTGTATCACACCCTGTCATGTTAGACTTCATACGTGAGGAGGAGTAAACTACCAATTTTCCTGGGGGACCAAACATACAATTTACTTTCTATCTTGGTGGAGATAGTGCTTTTCAGCCAGCACCAACATACATACACGGGGAAGTGGAGGGGGGAGGTCTGTGTGCACACTTGTGCATGTGTGTGTGCTAATTTCTTTACAGAGAAACAACTACCTAGACAAGAAGAAAAAAAACAACAAGCACATCTGTCTCAGAATGGGGGAGAGCACCAAGAATCCTTTGAGTATTTGTCCAAGATCCTGATGGTTTCACTGTTGGGGAATTTTGTGTCCCTCGTCAAATCATCTAGGGAACTACAGACCCACCAATTTCACCTCAGTTCCTGGGAAGTTGATCAGCAGTTAACCCTAGGCACATTAAGGATAAGAAAATCATCACGAGTAGCCAACCAAGAAAAAGTCTTGCCTGAACAACTCGACAGAGCTCTAAGATGAAGCAGACCTACCTGGCCTGGCAGATGAGAGAAGAGCAGTGGGTATTTTCTACCTGGATTCCAATAAGGCCTTTGAAACTGCCTCCTGTAAGATCTTCATAGAGGAGCTCTTGATGCAGGGAGTGGATGAGCAGACAGTGAAGTGGACTGAAAACCAGCCAGGTCCAGAGGCTGGTTATCAGTGAGACAAATTCTAGCCAGATGCCTGTGACTAGCAGTGAGCCCCAGGGATCAGAATCCTGTTTAAGATCTTCATTAATGACCTGGATGATGGGGCAGACTGTACCTTCAGCAAGTTTGTAGGTGACACACCTGGAGGACTCAGGGGGCATCTTGTCAATGTAATACCTGAAGGGAAGGTCCAAAGACAACAGAGCTGGGCTTCTTTTCACTGGTGGCTAGCAGCAGAACCAGAGGTAATGAGCACAAGCTGAAACTTAGGAACACATCAGGAAACATTTTTTCACTTGTGACAGTGACCAAGCACTGGCACAGGTTGCCCAGGGAGAATGCAGAATCCCCCTCCTTCATGTAATATTCAAAACCTGTCTGACACAGTCCTGGGCAACTGGCTCTAGGTCCTCACCTGAGCAGCACACGGACCATGGGACCTCTAGAAGTCCCTTCCAACCTCACCAATTCTGTGTCTGGGAAACAAACAAACAAAAGCCCCCCAAACTATAAAATACAAAAAAATACAGGAAAAACACAGTTTAAAAAAATGAAGAAGAATACTTAGATGTCATTTCCAATCTCTGGAAATGGCACCAACCCACTCTACAAGAGCATAAACACATTTTCATTCTATATTTACATGTGTGGGTGGCATAATTTACACACACACACACATATGCACACACAGAACTGAAAAAAAAAAAATTCCTCAGCAACAGGCTGACATATTTTACCAAAATCCTCCCAGAGAAAAAATGTGCACAGATCACTCACTTTCAGGGATTGTCTGCATGTGTAGAGTGAGTCCCTTATATCCCAGTATCTCTAACTTAATTCACAATGCAATCCCATCAGCCTAAGCCCACATGCTTCAGCTATATCTGGCCCAAGAGCAGCCATGCAGCCAGCCCTCAGTACTTTCCATGGATTTCAAACGCACTTATATGCAAGAGCACAACCTACACAGACCACAACTTGTATTTCAGACACCTTCAGTTCAGCTACTCCTTGCTGACAAAACCTCACACAACCAGGCAATCAGTTCATACATTTCAGTAATACTGTATCTTGCTACAGCACATTTGGATCTCCAAAAGGTTTAAGGTATCTGGAAATCCAAGATGATTTATTAAGGCACTAAATCCACACTCCTCAGTTCTACTTGTTTTTTTGGGTTGCCATTTTAGTGATTTCTATGTTGAATATACTCACTTCGCTGATAACTGGATTTTACTTTTTTTTAATTATTACTTGGTCTGTTTTTTCAGGTCTTGCTGGATCATTGATTGCCATCAGCAGAAGATTCTTCCAGCCAAATTATGTGTCCAGCTATACCTGAATGACTCTGCTTAATTTAGCTCAGCAATTGGAACTTAATTAAAAATTCTGTTAAGAAGGTGCTGGCCAGAAAAGACTCATCATGGCAGAGTGGCATTTGCTTTGCAGCACTGATAGGAACATGAACTAATAACTTTTTTTTCCTGTACTAAAATGAATTACCTGGATTCTCACTAGACAGTAGGAGCAACTGACATAAGATGAGAATCATATCAGTGGGTAGATCTGTTCTGCAAGAATGACTCTATTCAGGCAATTGCTTTCCAAATTACAAACCACATCAAATGAAGGGAATCTCCACTGCTACATC
This sequence comes from Sylvia atricapilla, assembly GCF_009819655.1. Classification (NCBI taxonomy): domain Eukaryota; kingdom Metazoa; phylum Chordata; class Aves; order Passeriformes; family Sylviidae; genus Sylvia; species Sylvia atricapilla. The sequence continues at coordinate 43,478,305 of NC_089140.1, forward strand.
AGAATATATAATTTAAATATTCTTACCCTTCCAAACTGTATGTAAATGCACCCGAAGTTATTCAGAGAACTGAGACAGCATAAAAGTTTTCATTGTGTCCTTTCCAAACAGGGGCATTTCATTTATTTTGACCTTTAATCCAGTGCTTGGTTAATTTCTACTATTTGTGTGATTACACACAGTGCAGCTAATTGCTATTTTTTCTACTCAGAGAACGAAAATTACATTTTTTTTGGCTAACTATTATATCACCCTAAATTTCAATTACATGGACACACTGATTTCGTAGCACTTAAACAGTGGTGAGAGTTTTATTTCTATTTATAGTCTGGTTTTCCACCAGGGATATGTCTAGTGGTTCTACAGGAGCAAACTACGAAAAGTAGAATACCATCAAAACCCCCTTAACTTTCCTAGGCTGATGCTGGTCTGAACAGGAAAAAATTCATAGGTCAAAATGATTGGAATAAATGAAACAAAATCCTCAAAACCTGAAAAACTTGGCTGAAAACACTAAATTAAAAGATCCTTGAATTTAAAATTTTGCTTTCTGCATATGCTCACCATTATTTTTGTCTTTTCATAGATAAGACAATTATAAGCTGAATGCTAATACTCTTTTTAAGAGAGGGATGAATATGCACACAAAATTAACTGGATTAAATAAATTACTAATTTTCTCTTACATACTTTCTATTACCTTTTTTAAGTCACACCTTTTAGCTTGATTAACCACAAACACTCAACTATAACTTTTAAGTAAAATAACCAACAAGATGTCATTAAAAATATTACATTCCATTCTATGTTCTGACGTTACAATTCTAATTTCTTTAGAGACCCCATGTTTCCAGTTATCAAAGAAATTGTTTCCATGATTGTGTAAAGTAACACAAAGCAGTATTTCAATCAAACATGTGACCTGCAACACAAGGCAAATTGACAAAGCAAATACATTGGTTTACCTGACTGCAACAATGAATCCAACTGTAACGCTCAAAATTTGCAAGTTAAGCTACTCTGTTACCAAATCCCTTGCCAACTAATAATAAATCCCCCCTCTCTTTATATTGTAATTCCTAGTGGTCACTATCATTATCTGCGCTATTATATAGCTTTTATGAAAAAGTAAGGCCTAAAGGGAAAAGTTCTATGATGCTTCGTGCTTTATTCATCTTGGTTTTTTAATCTAGATTCCAAAGAGAAGTTCAAAGTTTCTGATTCAAAGTGCGTTAGGGTTAATGGAAAATCTCCCTTCCCCCTTGCAAGATTATGCCAGAGGCTTCAAATTGCTTCTTCCCTTTACTATTCTTGCTATTTCAATTTGGCCTCAGTTTGTCTATGCCACCCTAAAGTGCCAGAAGAATCAATTTTACTTTATTAAACACTTACCTCAAACCACTGGCCATGCGACTGCATTTTAAGGATGACACAAGGATCTGGTTTTGAGAGGGCATCCCTGTCTGATATGCCTTTGCATGCAACTCGCAACTCCACTTTAGTCAGGCATGGGCTGTTAAAAATTCCCAGAGTATTGGCTGCTGATTCATAGATGTTGCTCATTTTCTTCATTCCTTGCTCTGAAAGAGAGAAAAAGTCTATTAAGGATGGTGCACACATGGTACAGCCCCTCTCTCCACACAGAAGCCAGTGCAAAGTTCTGCTAGATAGCAACAGTGAATGAGAACCAGACCATGAGGAGAAAGAATAAAATCCAAGGAATACCTATAGAATAAAGAAATAATCATCTCATATGTTTATAAGTAAGCCAAGCTCAGAATGAAATTTTCCACCATGCTTCTGAAGTCTTGGGGTGAACTCTGACCTTGACTTCCAGCTCTCTTCCTGCTTATAGAGCCACATTTCCCCAAGCCAAAGGATAGACAGACAGGATGGTAATTCTTAATTTCTTATGATAACACTTCAACAAGGGTAAATTAAATTTGGTTAACACTCCTCCAATCTGCTTTTATTTCCCTCTATTTTTCTAAAGAGTATGTACTTCTTCTTACACAAATTTTTGGCATAAATGCCATACAAGGTCCCTTTCATACTAACCTTAAATACCAAAATATATTTTACTGTTTCAACACTTAATGAAGATTATTTGCCTCCATTCCTAAGCAAATAGCCAAGACTGATGTTCTGATCAGAAGGGCAGGATATTTATGCTGCCATGTCTCATTGTTATGGAGTCTTTGCTCTTTTGGGTCAGGAATCAGGGTTACATGAGCACAGGTAGCTGGAATAACAAGGACCTCCAACCTCTACTTCATTATGAACACCATCACCAATCTTGTAGCTCAAGAATTTTCCTCAACAGAAGCAACAAAAATATTTTAACACAGAGCTTACCAAAAATCTCTATATAACCATTTTTTCATCAATAAAGAATAAAGGAACACTATAATTTGCACATTTTTTCACAGCCTGACCCTTTAAAAATCTTCTTCCTAATACATGGATTAGCGTCTTCATCACTTTACCCATACGTAACAGCCACAAAAATTTAATCTCATGCTTCAAGCAGGCAGATTTGTCTTGCCATTTTATCAGCAAGACATTTTAGTGGTTTCAAACCTTGTCACAGTCTATTCCACAAAACTCTGTTCTCAGAGGTTAACGTTTTTTGAGAACTATTTTGATCAAAATTACATTTCAGAGATATGGAAATGAAAGTGAAGCTTTCTTTCCCAAATCTCCTAAGATAAAAACAAACTCAAAACCCAGAGAATCACACCAATCCAGCTTTCCTATGAATTAGAAAGGTAAAATTAGAAAGGTATTTCTCAATTCAGAGTAAGGGGAGTTGGCAGTAGAGTATGAACCACTAATACAGGCAGATACATTTCAAGAATGCAAGCCTGAATGATGAGGCAGATTATCCGTTCCCCTGGGAGAATGGATAAAAGCTTTTCAACAACTTACAGTTCTTCAAATCTATACAACAACTTACAATATGACCATTGACCTGCTGTGACTACCCCATTCAGATACAAGTGAAGTGAGCCCGAGTGGACCCCAACCAACCTCTGAAGCTCAGGCTCTACAGGCATATTTGAAATGTGAGCCCCACCACAAACAGAGTCCCTTAACATCCTAAGATCAAAACAGCCACCTTCAACCCCTTCCAGTTACTTGTAAATATTGTCATCTAAACTAGTGTCCCTTGGATTTACTGCTAGAAAATAAACACAAATAAGAAAATACGCAAAATAAGAAAAACTAAGCAACACATGGAAAAGGTAATGATATTGGGCTACATTATAAAGCGAGGGACTGGAGAGACTGTTGTCTAATTATTCATCATTTTGTAATCCCATCTCCTTCAGAAAGCTGCTCAACAAGCTCATCCCACACATTTACAAGACATTTTTACATGTTGCCCTTTCCAAATTGAAATCCATTTGAAAATTGGGTTAATTCTGTCTCATACACATCATGCATCATTAATAAAATGTCATCCTTTGTGCAGAAATAGTCTGGTGATTTAATTAAACTGGATGATTTCAACACTGAAGAGAAGAGGAAAACGTAGCAGAGTGAGGGGGAGAGATGTATTTTTCTCCCTCCTACAATAATTATATACTATTTTTTCAGAACAGCAGGTAAGTATAAAAATTATATTTCTTTTTATCACTACAACCATTATTTCAGCATTTGCAAGTTCTAAATTTATCAATGGAAAATATCAAGCCATAGCCTTATTCTTTTGTCTCATTATATTCTTCTTTTAATATAATCACCAGCTTGGGCTGTTGTGCTGATGTCACATCACCAGGAAGCTGGAGGCCTGGAAAATAGCTTCTGAGCCCACTGAAAGTGGCTAAAAATGGTATTGTTTTGCACAAACATAGGCAAGTTAGATTGCGTAAGAAGCTTTTTTGTCAATTAACTACATACATTATTGATGGAGGGAAAATTATTCATTTTTCTTTGCTACAAACTCTTCCTTTTTCAGTTCATTAGAACCTTGTTATTCCTTCAACGTCCAACAGTTTCCATATTCACTGAACAAGAGCTGTACCCATTAGAGGAAAGCAACAGCACAGATACAAAAACTAAGTGAAATAAGTGATAGGCCACATATTTCTAAAGTTTTCATCTCATCGTTGCATACATTCTCTCTCATTTCCCTTGGAAAACAGGAAAGTGGTGGATCATATGCTTCCCACACAAACTTATTAGCCAGTGCTAGACTGAACAGAATGGGAAAGCAAACCCAGGCTTTCTGTTTTCGCCTCTCCATAGTGAAACATCAAAAAAAACACTACCAACTGGAAAAAAATTAAAACTGCACTATGCTGAAATTGAAATGTACTAGGCTTCAAAAAAAACCAACCAACCAACAAAAATCCCTAACAAACAAACAAAACCAAACAAAGAATGTGTCAGCTACAAAGAAAAAGTGAGAACCTTGAAGACAGGTCTCTGTTGCCAGTCTCTCAAACATGTTCTATATCTGGTATATTTAGAGCTCATTTACTAGAAATTACCATGCTCTTTTGGCCTTTTTTAAGAGAGTCATGGCTCAAAGTGGTCTTACTGATATATATGATGAGATGGGGAACGAAGGAAATGAAGCCAAATTCTTGTCAGTAATGCCCAGTGACAGCACAAGAGCCAACAGGCACAAACTGAAATTCAGGAAATTCTGATTAAAGAAAAGGAAATTGTTTACTATAAGTTTGGTTGGACACTGCAACGTGCTCGGAGAACATGTAGCGTCTTCATCTTTAGAGATATCCAAAACTTGTCTGGACACTGCCCTAAGCAACCTACTTTGAGCACAGGCTTAGAATAGATGATCTGCAGAGGTCCTTCCCACCCTCTTCTACTCTGTGACTAACCAGCAAACAATCGAATTACAAACTTTTTAGGGTACAGATTGTCTCTGTGATATGTTATTGAACTAATTGATTATTTGGGTCCCTTGGCTCCAAAGCCATGCAGAAAAACAAAATATATACATGAGCTCAGCATTTCTGGTACAAAGTAATGCCACAAAGGCATCTATGTGTAGGTATTTCATTAAAAACAACAGCACACAAGTTCAGAAAACTGTGCCTACCTAGATAACTGGATTACAATGAAAATCAGTCTTACACATTTGACAGCTACATCTTTCTCTATTCAGGGGGACTAAATGGCTTAAAGATCTTCAGTTGTCTAGTGCCTGCAGAAGTAAGGATCTTTGTGACACAGAACACAACGAGTACATGCCTCTCTCCGGGAGCTAAACAACTTGAATTCAGCTCATACAACCAGATCCAACTTACTATAAAATGGTGATCCACATAACCTCACCACATACTTATAACTAGGCTCCTTAGATTCACCATGAAATAAATCTAAGATGCAATCTGAATCCAGATTTCAAGTTGACTCCTTGGCCCACAGAGTCATATTGCCCTCCTACAGAGACAATGTCCAAAAAGCTTTTCTGCAAAAAAAATGAAGAGATTTCTCTCTCACAGCACCTCGTGAAGAATCAGAGAAACATTCACACCCAGCCTCACCTTCAGTTCAGGTAATAAGTGAGCAGCAAATGAGAAAGCTGCTGAGACTAAAAGCAGTAACCAGTGTGCTTTGCATTTAGAGAAAGGCCTTGTTATTTAGAAACCTGTACTCCAGACCAAACTACATGCAAATGAATTTGGAGGTTGCAGGTTTCCCATCACCATATATTGAGAGCTGTGCCTGAATTATTTTACTGGCACTTTGGGCATGAAATGAAAATGAGCTAATAGCATCTGTCTGCTTCTACAGAAGTAAACAGCAAGAGTCTGCTCCTGGAAAGGTAAATTATGCTTGCAGTATGTGCACGTGGTGGGAAATACTAACAGTAGAGTTACAGGAAATATGAGCTGTGAATAAGTGCCTCCAAAAGAGAGCAGCCCTAAAAGCACTGGATGTTGTGACACTAACTGCTCCCTACGTATTTACACTTAAAAATTATATATGGGAGAGGCATTTAGTATTCAAAACACATGAACAGCTTAACTCTATAGATAGAAGGCTTTGTACCTACAGTTTCTGGATCTTCCAGGGTTTAAAGTCTAATATAAGGAAGTATGAAAACCGAGTCTATAGTTAGAAGCTTAAAATTAATAAAACTCAGATCAAGTTAAACAAAATACAGTGAGAGCAAGATTTATAGAAAAAGCTGAAATTATGTTGGGTATTCAGGTAGAAGAGTTTCTAAAAGTTCCTTTGTTTAGTAATTTGTTCAACTCCAGCAGAAAACAGGCCATGGACACCTTCAGGGAATGATAGTAATTGAGGTAAGTAATTATTTTTCTTTAAGAAATTTCATGTAATTGGGAATTTCCAATCTCTAATAATTACTGAATCAGCTGTTGGCAGCAAGGCTTTTTTGGTTGTGAAAAGCAAATCCACTCTTTCACAGTCAGCTGTAAATAAGTTTTGTACAAATGAGGAAAGGTGGGAATTCATCAGGAGTTCCTGATTCAGTAAGTTCATTAAATTAATATTCCATGTGTTTAACTGGGAGCTCACTGAGACACCTGGCTTGCCCAGGTCTGAACAGAGATCCCAGCATGACACGGAAAGCAGACCTATCTTTATTATTATATGTATTAAGGTTTTTTCATTATGTCTAATCTTTGTTGCTGCTGATGCCATTGCCTTGGCCTTCCTCTGGAAACTGCTCATGAACAATCAGTGCTATCTTAAAACAGAGTCATTCAATTACTTATCTTTGACCAAGTTCCTAGACTCCTGGTTTTCAGCCATATCTCAAATCACTGCACAAGACTCTCTGCCTGTTGGCATTAAAAAATTATCCTGGTCAACATCAATTATATTATAAATTGCTACAGAAGTTTAAATGATCATAGATAATACAGACAAAATGCAAGCTGCCAAAAATAATCTGAATATGAATTGCTATGTAATGAAAAGTCAATAGGTTAGCTGAACCCCTCCACAGGATAGTTTGTGCAATTAAAAATACAATTTTTTCTCCTTCACTTTGATTATCTGAGAACTATGAATGAAGATTTATTTGAAGTTACACCTACCAGAGTTTGATAAAGGCCTTTGAAAAATGAGCAATTAAACTCAAGTAAGGAAGAGGGATCTGGAGAATCCACAGCAATGCTATTGTGAACAATGAGACAGATCTGATAATGCAAGTAACCTATTTGGACAGAAGGGGAGAAGGTTCAGAACAAAGTGCCAGCAGTGTAAATGGAAATATACACACACTGACAGTTCAAAGGGACTCATTACCATAGAACCAGCTGTTTAAATTATAAGGGGAAAAGGAAAAACACTGGAAAGAAACTGAGACATCTAATGCATGACAAAACACTGTACAAAAGTGTGCTGCAGCTATACAAATAACCCCATTTCAGTTAAGAGAAGGCAAGTCTGAATGATAACTGGAACACTGGGAGATGCTCAAATGTGCCCAGTTCTGGATGCTCTGAGTGGCTCCCACTGAAGTCAGACTCAGTGCAATGCAAAGCAACTTTAGGAATCAATGCTACAATACATATATTTTATTATTCTCTGCTGGAAGAGAAAATCTAAGATTCACCCTGACTCCTTTAGCATGTAGCAAATGCCATCAGTCACCTCTTCACAGAGTTCCCACTGTCTTCGTTCTTACAATGCTGTAAAATATGCAGGTGAAGAGAAATCAAAAACTCACTAATACAGAAAACAGAAAACTGAACAAATACAAGATCAAAATAACCTTCCTAGGGGCAAATGCACACAATCTCCCTACTAGAAGGCAGACTCAATGCTTTTTACTGAAGAAGCAGCAGAGATTTTTTTTTTTCCCACAGATTTAACCAAAGTCTGCTTCATTTACTTTCACTGGATTTGTACCAGTCATAAGGAGTCTGCCTCTCCCGCAGCAAGGCTGGCTACAGAGGGTGTTTATTTGGTCTTGTTTATAAAATGACACATTCTAAGGCAGCGCGTTGGTTTAATGGGATAACAGAATGTATTTTATTTGGAACAATGTAGAAGCTAGAGAGAAAACAGACTGGCTCATCTATATGCTGACACACCATTACGCATACAATTGTCCTCTTACCCAGTCTTGTTTCCTCAAATATGCCTGTCCAAAGCCTTCACTTGCAACTCAATACTGTCAAGCAAAAATATTAAAGTCTCTGTGTTCCACTTCCAAACCACGAAAATGGCATACTTTACCTTAGAAAACATTAACGATATTAGGTTTGTTCTTTATTTCATTTCTATTTGCAAAGCAATTAGAACTGATATTCTACAGCCCTTTCTCACCACTATAAAAGTTAAAAATGCTTTAAAAAAGCAAGAGAAAGAAATGCCAGCAAAGTTCACACTGTTCTGTACCATGACTCCTGGTGCTGATGACTTATAAGCAGGACTGAATAATATGAAACCCCAGCAAAATTCATGCTTCCACAAGTAAATAATTTGCCTTCTGGTTTGGGTATTGGTTCTCAGAGTCTGGCTTGAGTCTGTGCTACTCTTGAGAGAATACCTGAAGCAAAGGCAGCTGTAAGAGCAGGGATTAAGCATCGATACGTGAAAAAGCCCAGGACCATTGAATCAACTTCAGACACCACACTGAGGAATTGCACACACAAAAAACCCACACCTACAATATGCAAGCAGTTTGCAAATAAAAGTGACATGTAAGCCTAGTAAATCAGAAAAATGTAATTGAATCTCTCTAATCAACAATTTCAAAGCTACTACCATGTGATACTTATCACTGCTTATCACTAAAAGCCGTTACAATTTTCTTAGGCTTGTCATTTCAGTTTGCTGCTTGCACTAAGTGATACATGAAATGAAACACAGGAACAAAAGTATGTGTACTACAAGGATACGTGTTTGCTGCTTTTTTAAAATTAGTTCTCCCAGTTAGATATTAGAGGGAAAATAAAAGTGTCTTAGCAAGAAACAAAGCTTAACAACATAGTTATCCAAGAATCTTAAATAATTGGGTATTTTGCTATACTTCAAAGAAAGATAAGCCTGGAAAAAAATCAAATAATCCCAGCACTCTAAGGTGTAGCAGTCAAAATTCTGATATCAGCTAAATCCAACTGAGAACCTTCAGAACATGTTTGAGGCAAAATTATTCTTGAAATAATTAGACAATTCTGAACAACAAGATAGATGTATACTCTTCTATGTTAACCCTTGCCTTATCATTTGCACTTGTATAAAATACATTTGATATTAAAATTACCCTTTATGCACCCTGTAAAAGCATACTATCAGCTGGAGGAGAATCATAGAAATGTTTATGCTGAAAAGACCTCTAAGATTGAGTCCAGCCATTAATCCAGCACTAATCCATGTCCCTAAGCACCACATCTACAAATCTTTTAAGTGTCTGCAAGGATGCTGAATCAACCACTTCCCTGGGCAGCCTGTTCCAGGGCTTTACAACCCTTTCGGTGAAGACTTTTTCTCCTAATATCCACTCTAAACTTCCCCTAGTGCAACTTGAGGCCATTTCCTCTTGTTGTATGGCTCATTACTTGGGAATGAAGTAGCAAGTTGTGTTCCTCAGCTATACTCAATTACGGCAGAGTATGTATACAAACACATGTAATGTCTGGAAGAGTTTATCCATTTACAGATGTAACATATTGCAAACTGCTAATTTTCCTCAACAGATGGCTGTAGTGGCTCTTCCCGCAGCATGAAAACGATTCTAAAAGAGAAGCTAATTCCTGCTCCTGATGCAAAGACAGGCACATCAAGAAGAGCACTGAGGAATGACTTCCCATTTACATTTATTTATTGCATTTGCCATACAACCAGGAGCCACACCTGCCGTAAGCTGGCTCAGGGTTTCCTAGCAGTGTGAGAAAAACTGAATTTATCGATTACACAGAGGCCACATTGAGCCCAAAACTGGGACAGAGCTTTAAAGTCAAGTTGCTCTGTCAGGTAGGGCAGGAGGAGAAGAAAAAGAGCAATAGATAGTGCTGCAAGTAGCTACTCTCTCACTTCATAGTTGCTCCCCCAACATGCTTGACCCCTTTCTCAGCAACAAGCAGAACTCCTATGGCCTCCCAGGACTCTGACAGACAAGGAGCAACCTGCCCACCCTCAGGGAGTTTCTGGGTAATGAGCACCTTTACCTGATGACTGGAGTCAGTACAGAGTTCATTCCATTTGCAACAGAGGTTCAGGGACAACACACTGGGGTTTACACCACTAGTTAAGTTAGACCCTGAGCCCTTCTTGCCTTCTTGGAATTTACTTACTTTCTATTTTCTTCCCAAAATCCTTGATCAAATATTTGAAGAGTCACTCATGTGACTTAGGCCAAGCACACATTGCCACTGTCTCAGCTAAATCAGCAAGGGATACGATCACATTGCAGCTCCAACTGCAGGCATGAGAAGAGCCATGACAGCCAAATTATATTTATATGGAGAGTGTTAATTCCTTTCCTAGTTTAATTTCTACTAGCTTATTCTGACTTTCCTCTAGGAAGTTATATCCTACTCCATGTTGGGAGTGTTTTGCAATCCCAGTACCATCGATACTATGATAAACTCAGTCTGAATAAGCCAGTAGCTATTTTTGGTATCAAACTGATTCACAAAAAAATTGCAGCATGCTGTCAGCAAAAAGTCCTACCAGTGCCAAATGTACCGCTGGTGCCAGTGCCGTGCCATTCCTCTGCTGGTGTGTCCATGCTCCCCAGGATCTGTGCTCTACTGAGCTACCAAAGATGGGTCCTAAAGCGTCAGGACACAGCGCAGCCTCACAGAGATCCTAACCTGGGCCCTGGAAGCAACAGAGCTTTGTCAGCAATGTTATAGTAGACCTACTTCCTTCTGACACAGTGCCAAGACTTTGGTTAAATAACACTTTCAAAAACAAGCTCTAGAAATCCAAGCCATCAAGAATTTTCAAGAGTTCCTCTACCTCCAGAATTCTTGAGGTGTAAGAAATATCTATGTTGCCAACCAGTAATAAAGATGAGAAGCAAGATACTTGGAATGTCTTTTATAAAACTTTGTCTGACATGAGGTTGTCCCTTAGGCACTTCTAAAAGGAACCTATGAGTATACACCAGTTACATCTTCCTTTTGAAATCTGCAAGTCCCCATCAGTCTTTGTTAGCACATACTGACAACAAAAGGGCAAAACAAACAATTCAGCTCTCACAGTGATTACAGAGTTAGAGGTAGAGAGAAGGAGTTCTCAGCTCCTCAAATGATGCACACAAGAAAATGAACTCACATAATCAGTATTGATGAAGTCCTACTGCAAATTGCCACACACACAAAGCACTGTAACACTGCTGATCTTGATATCGCTGCCTGCTAGGAGAACAGTTCATGAAATTCACATTAGGCAAGCAATATCCCTAAGATTTGGACACATATTGCCCAAGACTTCACCTACATTTATCTGTCTTTAAAGGATAAACGTATACAAAGTGCAATAAAGTTTATGAACAACCCACTGCTAACAGAGAGAAAGGAAAGCTATGAGGCAGCAGTGATGGCACTCAGGGAGAAGAGATGCAAAAAGCTGGTATTGAAGTCTCCGACAGATGTTTCCACTTCACAAATACAATCTCTATGGTCAAATTACCTATGACACAGCTTTGTATGAATTGGGAGTTGAAAATAATTTCCAGGCTTTCTCTCCAGACCTCTGAAACTCTTCATTCCTTCCCTCACCTGCCCTCTACTGAGTATGATTGCTCTTCAAACAGGAACTTATCTACTCTCTTACAATGCTTGTTGAAAGACAGTTGAAAAGCACCATGAGGAATGGTATGGCAGAGTCACCATGATATTTTCTAAGAGCACAGAAGACTAGATATCCCATCATGCCAAAAAGGAGTGTCCATGACTAAACTTGGTGCCAAATATTCCATGAGAGATGCCACAAAATTTAGAACATGCTAAAACTTGATCGTTGCTCAGAGCACAAAGCAATGCCTTCCTTGTTCTAGTATTTATATCTCTGTTCACTCTGAATAGATAGCCATTGGGCTTTTCTATACCTACAGATATTTGGAATTAGGAAAATTCATCTTGGCAGTAACCAAAATGCAACTGTACCAACAAATAATATTCAAATCAATCTTTGAATTCTTCAGCAATACAAGGAATTTCCCATGCACTGCGTGTTTATCTAGGTCTTATTCCTGATCTGCATTGATCCAGTGAAAATAGATCCAATAGTCAGAGATATTTTTCATAACTTAAAAAGAATAATATTTTCATAATTTCATATAATTACTGGTCTAATGCATGAACATGTTTCCCTGTATACAAATATGGGGTAACTCCAGAATGAAGAGATTTAAAAGGCCTTTATAACTATGGAATCCAAGATCTTAATTTTTGTTCCTCCTAACTAGTAGAAGATTTGATTCTCATTTCTTCTCTAGTATCAGCAACCACCTTAGGTAAAGGTGCTTGGAGAGGAAAAGAACAAGCAAAAAAACCAATAAAAATTAATAATAGAGAACATGGGTTATAGTAACTGCATGTCCTCACAAATGAGCCCACCCAACACATGTCCATCAAAATCTCAGTGACAGATGCCTTTGTAACTCCTTTATGGTATCAAATCCACCCTTGGATACCTGTAGAAAAGATGTACTAAAAATTTCTAAAACATTTTCAAACGATATGCACTTTTACAAAAATTTTGTTGTTTCAGTCGTATGCACTCTTTTGCAATTACAAAGATTACAGCAATTCAGATCTGACCCAGTGAATGATGGATGACACTCTTTACGCTCTGGAGTCAATGTGCAAATTTTACCTATAATTTCTGCCCTCTACAAAAATTGGGTTATAAAATAATGAGGTACTTGATGGCTGTTACATTAAGTCTGTAATGAGACTGAATGCACAGTCACACCATTTAGTGTTTAAAATTGCTTCAACTTCAGAGTAAATACATCAACAAAGGCCAAGCTGGGATATTAAGTGTAGAGCAGTACATCAAAATAAGATGTTAACTTGCTGATGTTACATGAAAATTATTTCAATATTCCACTGAAGAATTCTTCAAATTATTCACTTGTGTAATATGTTATTAAATGAAGCACATAGAGGCATCTTAAACATTATCTTAATTGAAGGTAGGAATAGCACACACAAATATTCAATACTTGCTGTAGGAAAATACCAATTCTTCTCATGAGATTCTTACCATAAGCTAGAAAGCCTGACATGAATTACATTTCCTATCTGTGCTGGCTCTTATTTTTACCTCTTACAAGAACATGGGCATTTTACAACATGTTGAGTAAACTGTTCTGTCAAATGATTACTGCAGCATTTCTTATTTACCTACTTCCAGTGTGAAGTTTCAGCTTGCTTTTTCCCCTTTTTTGGCCTCTGAGCAGCCATGTTTTTTCCATCTATGGTAAGTAACCTATAATAATTTCAGACTTCTGCCAAGACTATGCTTTCAGGTGAAATAGGTTGCCCAAGAAAATTCTCAGATCAGTTTGAATATACCTGTGTGGAGGCCCAGGGGCCTGCCACCAGGAGAGAGATCTTTTTAATTAGGGTGAGAAAAACCTTCCTCCCATGGGCCTTTCCTAAGAAATATTAGCCACATGCTAATATTTCTTAGGTTTTGTTGTTCTATTGTTTTGTTAAGCTTACATCATCCTGTCCAGCCCATGTTCACCATATCTGCACCCATCCTAGAATTTCTTCCTTCCCTTGAACCCCACTGGGTTAATTTTGCCGCAGGGTTCCAGCCCTGTAATCCCATTAGTCCCCCCAGTTCATATTTACCCCTCTGCACCATTTTTTACCATCCCTATTGGACCCTGACCCTCAAGGACCACCCCTTTATCTGCTGTATAATCCTAGATCCTTGGCCCCATTTTTGGCTCTTGTCCCTGGAGCACGTTTGTGGCTGTACCCACCATCCATGTGCTGACCATAAACAGCGCAGGGATTTCCAAATGGGATCCTGTCTCCTTGCCTTTATCATCAGCCCTTTATTGGCAGAGTGCACCAGGCCCCAAAGGCACTAGTCACTCTCAGGGACAAGCTGCTGCATGATGCTACATATACCTACATCATGTTTCCCAGTGATACCATAAAAGAGCTCTTTAATTCTCACTCATTTTGACATCTGACAAGTGCTGCAGTCAAATTGCACTGGGTCTTCAGTACAGTTGATGCAGGCCAATTGTCTAATAAGAGTAATTTAGGTTGAGAAGGATCTCTGAAAATTTTTATTTTCCATCCTTATCTTAAAGCATATTTGGTTCCAGTGAGCTCTGGCAGTCTCTAGTGATGAAGATCCCACTACCCCTCTGGGCCTCTCTTCCAGCATTTGACAACCATCTTCGACAACAATTTATTGTTTGTTTTCCTTGTTACAGCAGATGCCTGCTGCCAAACATCCTACCATCGTTCTTCCAAGAAAGCCCTGGCTGCATCTTCTCAGATGACAGCAGTAAGATCACACTCCCTTAACCTTCTCCTTGTAACACTGAACGAGGATCCTTCCAGGACTCCTTCGACTTCACTGACTTAGTGTGTCAGAAGGTCTGGTTATCTCAGTTAAAATAACTTAGGAATAAAAAGGAAAAATATCTCTGCAATTTCCTGCATGTTATGGACAGAAGACAGGGTGCAGAAGACCACAGTTACATTAAACAAGCAGTATTTTCCAACTGGGACCTGCATCCATAACTGGCTTTCCAGAAAGCCATTTGCAATGACAACTTTGGCTGGTCAAACTCTACCAACAAAAATGCAAGCTCTTGAACACTTCACTTACACACTGCCTACAGAGTAACTATTAATACAGAGACAAACATCTTTTATGGGGGTGTAGAACTTCCCATGCATTTCTTCAAGGGACACTCAAGAAAGGTTAAACAAATTATTGCAAGTTTAGTCTGCTTGTTATAATGATGTTTCAGAGCAGAAAGGTGGCTTAATAGAATACAGTGATAAATAGGGAAGACTGTTTAAAACCTTATCTTTCACTCTTTGGTATTTTGAATTCCTGAATAAGTCCTTTCAGTCATTTCAACACATTTTGAACTCAAATGGTATTTTGAGATTTTTCCCCCCTCAGAATTTTGTTCAAAGATTGTATTAAGAAAATTAAATACTTAAAAGTTTCTTTTACTTCCTGACTGTTTAAAATGGGTTCTAATTTCTGTTTGCCTTAGTTTCAAATTAAATCTTTAATTAAAACTGCTGTGCAGTTTTAAGGGTACTAACCTCTTTTGTTTCCTCAGCTGATCTATCTGCTGTCCAGTACAATTAGTATTTCTTATTATGTGAAATTTAGCAGTCTGCTAGAAAAATTTTTGTCTTAGCTTCAACCTGTTGTCCAAAATGAAATCACTTCAAATCTGCCCATTACATTAAATTGTCTAGGAAAATTAAAAGTAGTTTGGTGACAAACTTATTGAAAGAGATTCCGGTAAAGCCTCTTAAGTTTGTTATCAATATTATGGGTTTCTTAATTGCCACAGAGATTGCAATTTTTACCTTTGCTGGATTTTGTGTTTTCTGTTGTATGCTGTCCCTGCCTTCCCCCAGTACTTAAAGCAATGAGCAAAGAGATAGCTCAGAGAAGAAGCTGTATTTTCTATTGCCTTCTTTCCAGTGTTCTCATCTTCAGTTTCTTATCTCTAAAAATTGCTTCATGTTTTGTATTTTTCAAAACAATAGCCTCAAACTCCCCTAACACTAAGATAAAAGCTCCAAGACATCAAAACCTAATTTTGTCAATTTTTGTCATCAAAACCTCCATCTACAAACAGAGAATACTATCCTTAGAATTAGACAGAGGATGACGCAAAAGTTTTCTGTCAAAAACAAAAAAAAAACAACAACTCAACAAAAAATACTACCTCAAAAGCAGCTGTAAGTAAGTAAAAAAAAAAAAAAATAGTTCTGATTATGCTATGTTTAGTCTAGCAAAGGTTAAAGGTCACAAAATCATCTTTTTAATCTGGCTGCATGAAAACTCAGGGATTTTGATTTTTGCCATGTATAAAATAATTTTATTTAGGCTGTGTCATTTGCAATGGTGTGTTTCAGGAAATGCTCACCCTTCATCTATAATCACTTAAAGGCAGGGAACCCTTGATATTTCCCCTGCAGCACCTGCAGGCTGAAAACTCCTAAGCTGACACAGCACAGACCCCAAGTGGGAGGAACTCATCCCTGTTCTGTCACTCCAATGTCTTCTTCATTTACAGTAAAATACACAATGGTGCATACAAATACCAAACAAATGTGTAAAATTGCATTGTTTACCTAACAGCCAGCAGTCAGCCAGCTTCCATGAGAGCAAACCCAACTCTTCATAGGAAAGAAGAAACCATTTATTTCAATCTAGTCTAGCTTAGCCAGTTATCTGATGTGATCTTACCCAGTACTGAACTGGCAAGTACTTGTTACACTGTCACCAATATCAGGACCGACATCAAGAGACACTGAGCACTTGGCATTTGAATAACACAGTGTGTTTTGTTCTAAGAGGGGGAAATAGACTACCCAAAGAGTAAGCTGATTGAAACAACCCCAATGCAGAATGCCAAACTGCACCTCAGTTTCCCAGGCACAAACCTCTGTGTCCAAGGATCTGACATCTCCAAACAGCAAATAACTCTGACCACACTGTTCCTCGCTTTTCCTGTCTGTTAATAAGAATGGAGTGGTCCTGCTTCTATCCTGGTGCTGTTGGAAGACCGGGCTGAGAAAACCACTGATGGATGCTACACTTTTGTTATGTCATTCTAATCTCTGCCCTCTCTAGTTGTAAGCTTTCTGCTTTATTTACCTTTACCACTCATCTCAAATGTGCCACCATGCACAGCTGTCACTCAAGGCCAAACCACACAGAGACAGGTGAATCCCTCAGATAATTATGTTTCGGCTTCATACAACATCATGAAGAATTCAAACATTTAGCTAATGCAATTTATGATGGAAAGGGTGTGGAAAATGGGAGAGACATGTTAGTTGGTGCTATTAGCACCAACTATTAAATTATTAAATTTAATATTAAATTATTAAATTAATAAAAATAATAAGTTATTAAAACTATTAGCACTCACTTGTGCCTGTCCAGTTCATTCCAGCCACTGCTCAGATAAGCTCACAAATGCCCATACAGCCCTGTCTGATTGCAGGCAGACCACAAATACACCTGCAAATACCGTGTTTACCAGTGACCCAGAGAGAGGAAGCAGCACCTCTGGCCAGCTGTCTCCCTGCTGATCATGGGGAGTCAAGACAGGCATCTGTCCTGCAACCTACATTTTAAAATAAGGGAAAATATCAGGTGGAAGGCAAATTCCACATTGTCATTCATGCAGTCTGTACTTACCCAAACAACCTCTAGGATTTCCTATACTTGTCCACCTTAAATGAGCAAGTTTTTAGGTACAAATTACTGCACTGGATCCTACTTCATTAATTCCAATTCAAAACGTAGTCCCCACACAAAGTAATGAACCTCATTTATCAACCTGTTGCCTGAGAGACTCCGAGATGACCTCCAAGTAATCACAAGACAGACAACGACTCTGCCTATTCAAAATCAGGACACTCTTTTCAACCACAAAAGGTAAGACTAAAGCCAGTTTCCCCTTTTAACCTCAAAATAAAAAATCCAAACCAAAACCACACACAACTCTCGTCCTCAGAGGATATGAGGCTCAAATACACAGTTGATGTGAATGAACAAGCTTCTGTTAAAGTGAAAAGGATCAATTCTTTTTCTTTTCCAAGGGTAAGATTTGGAAAACTCATTTTTTCCTCTAGTGCCAACACAGTAGCTGCACCCACATGCTCTTTGGTTAGAAAACAGGTATTTGGCACAACAGCTCACCTTCCCAATTATCAAAAGGGACCAACCCTTTTGGAGTAACAGTGAGGTTGGAGTGGCTGTGACTTCCACAGCCACACTGACCACAGTCAAAATCCTTGTCACCTCCAGAGCCAGAAGCTTAGATCTGATACAGGCAGTATTTTTCCAAAGCTATATTGTGCTAGAAAAGCACAAACTACCCAAAATGCACCTTTTAATTCCCCTAGATCAGTTATTCTATGGCATTTAGTAGGATTATTGACACTGTGGCAATAGCATGGTCAAAGGGGACCACAAAAGCCATGTGAGAGGTAAGAAAAGGACACAGACCACCAGAGACAAGTTATGAACACAGCAAGGTGTTCCTGTCCTGAACACCACTCTAGAGGCAGCTCAGACATGTAACATGCAGGATTGAGGGCTCTTGAGTAGCCACAAGCCATTGTTCCCCTCAAAGAACCACAGTAAGCAATGGTTTCTCATTAAACCCTTCCAGGAAGTATCTGCCTCTGACTTGCCTTTTCTATTTACTTTTTTTGCCCAACTTATCACAGTCCTTCTGTCCCAGCTCCACCTTGGCCAGCTGCCTCACCTTTTTTGACAGCTCTGCAATGTCACCCCTACTGCCAGGTATGGACAGTGGAGTCTGCTGGTCTAGAATGAGATTTGCTAGAAGAGAGGGGGGAATGAAGAGAACACAATACACACTGTGATCCTAATGTTCTCTCTCTACTATAAGAAAGTAGATCTGGACTGCTGAGTCAAATGCATCCCATAAATTTCCCTGCACAGAGTCTGGATCTGCTCCAGAAAGGGTGATGATTACTACAGGTGACCGTAATTACACCAGGCCCACCCATCTTCACTCAAAAAAAAAAGAGAAGTAATGTCTCCATATTTTCCCTTCAGAGCAACAGAACTTTAAAATAGTTATTTTTCTATGCCAGTCTAAGAGAAAACCCTCTTTCCATGAGATTTTGGTCATATAAGGTCAAACCAAGCCAGAAAGAAGAAATAACATCCACTGGCTGGTCACAAGTATGCAATAAAAATGGAAATCGATGTTTATGGGAGAATGTTGCTTGCTACTTAAATTTTATTGAACAGCAAATACACTGAGCACGTTA
The DNA here is from genome assembly GCF_009819655.1 of Sylvia atricapilla. Classification (NCBI taxonomy): domain Eukaryota; kingdom Metazoa; phylum Chordata; class Aves; order Passeriformes; family Sylviidae; genus Sylvia; species Sylvia atricapilla. The sequence continues at coordinate 43,497,261 of NC_089140.1, forward strand.
TCCCTTCCTTCATGGATATTCTGCAAACACAGAGAGAGACATCACATAAAGTATCCATTCAAAAGCATTTGCTCAGTTAATATTATTTTATGGCTATGGAGGAGAATTTCTTCAGTATTTCTGCAGGATTCTAGAGGCTTTCCAAAACAGAGTTTTTTCTCCTATATCAAGGTGTTCCAGTGATCTGTGTGAGAGCCTTATCTCCAGCAGATGTGCTGTACTGTTTTGGGCTGGGATTAGGCTAATTTTCCTCACAGTGGCCAGTATGGGGCTTTGTTTTGTTTTGCAAAAGCAGTGTTGATAATAACAGAGAAATCTTTTATTGCTGAGCAGGGCTTACACATGGTCAAGGCCTTTTCTGCTCCTCACACCACTCGACCAGTGAGTGGGCTGGGATTCACATGGAGCTGGGAGGGAACACAGCCGGGACAGCTGGCCTTCACTGACCAAAGGGATATCCCATACCATACAGCATCATGCTCAGCATATAAAGCAGGGCAAGAAGGAGGAAGGTGAATGCATTTGGAGTGATGGAGTTCATCTCCCCAAGCAACCACTACATGTGATGGAGCCCTGCTTTCCTGAGGATGGCTGAACATCTGCCTGTCCAGGGGAAATTGATCCCTTATTTTGCTTTCCATGTGTGTGCAGCTTTCACTTTACCCACTAAACTGTCTTCTTCTCAACCCATGAGTTTTACTCACTTCTACTCTTCCAGTTCTCTCCCCCACTGCACTGGGGTGAGCAGCTGTGTAGCGCTGTGCTGCCAGCTGGGGTTAAACCACGACAGCTGCTGCACACTGAGAAAGCAGATCAGACCATTAAAGCGAGTTTAGAACATACTTATGGAAGTAGTAAGGAGGTGTCTGAGGAAAGACTCCTTTGAAGCAACTGTTTTAAAAAGCTCAGAATAACTTTATGCTTCTTTTTATACCAATAATGTTTTAATTAAACTACAAAGATTTCCAAGATCCTGAACATTCTCTCAAGTGATATCCTAAGGCTTCAGTATTGTGAAACTTCTATCACAATTACACACAGCTTATACTACTTACCAAATGCTTTGTTCCTTGCAATTCCCTTGATTATAAAAGGAATTGATTTTTTACCTAATTTTAGATCCTTTACATCACTTTAAATTGCATTACTAGATTGGAACATAAATCTTTACTGTTTGTGGGGTTTTTTCACCTAAAGAGAAGTCTGATAATTGCATCAAAGATCATACTTGAACAATGAAGCATCCAAAAGTTAAAAAAAAAAAATCTATGAGATTTTTAAATAACATATTTTAATATAAAACTTTCCTTTATTTCATTTAGTGTCTGAAAAAAATGCAAGAAAAAAGTTTCTGAAACTAAGGGGGCTGTACTGAAATTCTTCTTTTACCTGTCTTCCTATCAATAAGTCATTGGAAAAGGAAAAAATTCAGCTCCAAATTTTATCTGAATTTGAAGCCCACTCTAAACTCTACTGAAGACAATGTAAAAATCTAATCCACATCACAGGGCTGGGGAGTCCCTGAATTCTCTTGCTTTTGTAGCATTTGACCTTTCCTACAGGCAAGTTAAGGAGTGAGTCACCCACAAACCCACATGCTCTCGAAGAGTGGTAAAATTGCCACCAAAGATGGCAAAGACTCTCCTGTTGCAGTACTCTCACAGAAACGCATATGAACACTTCATAAAAACCAGTGTCATAACTAGAAGGCTCAATTAAGTAATTAATACAGCATACTATGTTCTGGCATTCCCTGACCCTCGAGTGCTCGGCTTTGCTTTTCAAAGCAGGGAGCTCCTACATTAAATATGCCAGAGTTATTCAGAAAGCAAACCATCAGCAGACAATCCACCCAGCAAACACTTGGTGGTACAAAACACAGACATCAACAAGACAGAGGGGGTTTTATCACATGGATACCTCCTGCTCATGGTGAAGTAGAACCTCACAGCACCAACAGACTTTCCTGCCTGCTACAGGCCAGAGCAAAGTAAAGGCTGTGCAAAAACACACTCCATGGCATGGGGTCTGTACCAAAGGAGCTTTGCCCATCCACTCTCAGTCCCTGTCAGGAGAGCAATAACTCTGGCTGCTGGCATGGGAATACGGTACTTGAACCTGTGCAGCAAGTACACCAAATACAAAAGCTCCTCTGCCAGGAAGTACAGCAAGAGCAGCAGAGGTGATAGGAGGCAAGCGTTTCATTAGCAAAGGGTTTATTCATTGGTAACTCTATATAATAAATTATAGAAGTAGAGGGGAAAAAAAAAAAAAACAACAACAAAAAAAAAAACCGGAAACCTCAGGTCCTATTCTAGACTGTGCTACAGCTATACACTGCTCATTTATGCATCCTTCCTGTTTGCTGTCATCTCTGCCTATCCTGTCTCTTTCTTACTCTTAGCTTAGTATCCATTTGTGCTCTTCATTTGAGCTAAACAGCACCAATCTTCTATCAAATTTCCTTTTTCAAGTAGCGTCAAGTCTTGAGCGCTTCTCAACCCACTCTGCTCTCTCCCACAACAGTTACTTTGTTTTGGTTTGGGGTTTTTTTATTTCTTTCTTGGGGTGGGATTTTGAGAGGAAGGAGAACAACACACTGGTTGGTTTGCTTCAAAAAGAAACCCTTCCTTGCCTTTTGCTCCCCTCACCCAAATCATCTTGATCAGGAGCTCCCTTTCATCATCCCATCTAACCCTTTAGGACTCTATTTCATAAATCTGAGCTCAGACCTTATCCTTACCACTGCACCAATCACTCTCCCCTGTTCTCACCTACTCATTCAAGCTTTCCAAATACAACCAAAGTGTTGTATTTTTCAACTTCCTTGCCTAGTGTACAGCTCCCCTTTTCCCAGAAGTTAATCTATTAGTCTCTCTTCAAATGCAGCTCTTGCTCCTTTTTGCCAAGAGAGGAAAGAAACTTGAATTAACTGGTAACACGACAAGGAGAAAACCGAGGCACTCGACTTTTATTTGTCTGTCTTCGTTGGCACCCCATTCCTGTACCTCTAAAGTGGATGGCCTGCAAGACAGGGATTGAGGGAGCAAAATCCCTCCCACTCTGTGAGGAGATCAGGTTTATGACCACCTGAGGAATCTGGACATATGTAAGTCCGTGGGAGCTGAAAGATGCATCCCAGAGTCCTGAGGGAATTGGGTGATGTAGTTGCCAAGCCACTCTCCATGACATTTGACAAGTCATGCAGTCAAGTGAAGTCCCAAGCGAGTGGAAAAAGAGAAACATCGTGCTCATCTTTTAAAAGGGTAGAAAGGAGGACCTTGAGACCTCTCAACCTGTCAGCCTCACCTTTGTGCCTGGGAAGATCTTGGAACAGATCCTCCTAGGGGCTATGCTAAGGCACAGGGAGAATGGGCAGCTGATTCAGGACAGCAGTGCAGCCTGAGCAAGGACAGGTCCTGCCTGACCAACCCAGTTGTTGGAGTCCAGGGCATTCCTCTGGACACCCTGGAAGGTCACAGACCTTGGTAGAGAGGACTGGGACCCAAACAAGAGGGTTTGAATCCTGGCCAGGGGGGTGTGGAGCCAGTCCAGGGAGGTTGCCTGGCACAGAGCCCAGGAGGACACAGTCTCTGACTTCAGCCCATGGGAAAAACTTCTAACACTGAGAGAAGAATTACAAGTCACAAACGTGTGAAAAGGGTAGTGTAGTTTATCACAGCGTGGAAGATTTTGTAGCTTTGGGTTTTTAGAATATAGGTACAGGGGGAACAAGATAGAGGAATTAGGGCAGTGCCCTGGGTTCTTCTTCTTCTCCCCTGGCATCCATCTTCTGATGTGATGATGGCACAAAGCAGTTTAAGGGGATTGGGTCAGAGTAGAGATGACTCTGTTAGTACAGGTGACAGGCATTGGCACATAATTGTAAATAATATACATGTAATTATCTGTATAAGAAGGCAGTGATCTCCCATTGGGAGGGGAGTTGTCCTGTGTCTGAGTAGCAGAACACCTCAGCTGGGCACAGAGAGCATTGTAAGATAAGAATTAATAAACAACATGAGAAACCAAGAAAAAAACAAGACCTTGAAGACTCCGTTTCATTCTTGTGTTTGGCACAGGGCCTTCAGAGGCAAAAGGCTCTCTCGAACCACCACTTTGAATCTTGGGTGAGCAAAGAGAACCAAACCTGAGACCCAGTGGCCTTCTCTGATGGAGTGACTACTTCAGTGGACAAGGAAAACATCTATGGACATCAACTATTAGGAGTTCTGCAAGGCTTTGTCAGGGTTCCCCAAACATCCTTCTCTCTGAATTTGAGAGATACAGATTTGATAGATGGACTGTTCTGTGAAGGAGGAATTGGCTGGATGGTCACATCGAGACAGCAATGACCACAGTCCAATGTCCACATGGAAATGAGTGACAAATGGTGTCTGTGAAAGACAAGATTCACTTTTTATGTAAATTTTAATAGGTTTAATAGAAAATAAGATTATTAGGAGATAAAAAAAGCAAAGTATGGCCAGCTGGGTGACTTGGCATTCAGCCAAGTCCACACCCTGCTATTTCAGAGGCTTTCTTTAAATACCCTTTCTATTGTATCAATCTGTTGAATATTCATATTTTTCCATAAACTAGCTTCCATATTCCAGGGACTGCTTTGCATGGGCCTTCATTGGGTCTGCCTTTTTAGAGCTCGCGTGTTCCTTGGCTGTGTCTTCATTATCACCTCCAGATTGGGCCTTGGTCCATGCTTTCTTCGGATGGGAGATGCTGATAGCTGGACAATAGCAGAGTCTTCTTTACATATTCACTGGATGTTATCCCAGCCAAACAAACAGTTTAAGCATCCTATATCACTACTACCACTATGCCTAATTTTCTTTACTAACAGCAGAAATAAAAACTTATATCCTTACCACAAAGTTATTAATCATATAGCACACATCTTGAGAAAAGCCAACTTTATAATAGGCATTTATAACAGTGGCCCATAGGTTTCCCAATATGGACAAAGACATTGGAATGGAATACTTCTTCTGTGCGAAAAGGCTGAGAAAATTCCCTCACCTACAACACAGAGATCCTAGACTTGTCCAAAGACAAGACCACTGTATTTTATTTTAAAAGTATAAAAATGTCACTTTCTTGGAACCTTACTTAACCAAGGTTTGGGCTTTCCTTTGCAGTTAGGAACACAAATACCAGCATAGAAGTTTTTTAAAGTCAGTAGGCAAGTTAGAATGGAGTAGTGTAGTGTGAAGTGTCAGAAGACCTTAATAATAAGTTTAATGTATCTTTAGTGTAAAGCGATGCAAAACAGTGTCCCAGATTCATAAATACCATAGGTGCTGAAGACAAAGTGTTGTGAATCTTGCAGTAAGACAATAAATGAAGTTTTAAGTTAACATCAGATGAAGCCTATATTAAGAGAGGCATTTGTCTCTCCCACCCAAAACATCAGAAGAAAACCAATTCCTCAGAGCTTATCAGTACTTTTATTCTCTAAAATAACATTTATACTTGCTTTCAGCATCAACCAAGATGAACTTCTGCTGGTATTACTGACTGAAATAATTTCATATAACTCATCGATTTGCACAAAACTCTGTAAAGGTTCTCCATATTCTGAAGAAATTAATTCCTTAATTCAATCCCTGTGTCTTTCTCTGGGTTTTCTTAATTATTCGTTTATCCACAAAACCAGAAGGTTACCAGAAGGTCTGGAGTTATGTATAAACATAGAAGCAGAGGACTGGAAAGAAGAAACTTGCCCATGTTTGCTTATCTTGCTGGGAAAACTTAACATTTGCATGAAGTAAGAAAGCTGTTAAGATATTATTTTTGCCATCCCCTAACTAAAAGTCCAAACAGCCACACACATTCACAAAAAAACCAAACCAAAACAAGAAACAAACAACAACAAAAAAAAAACAGCACCAAAAAATTACTTGGTAAATAACCTGACCTACTCAGTCAAGCAATCACATTATGTAAGACCACAGGATCACCTAATGCTGGAGTTGTCCCAAGTCTCTGTAATAGCACCTGGCAGCTCAATCAGTACCACTCAGTCCAGTTCACATCCTTATCTACTGATAAGCACCAAGTGATCAATCAGTCCCAGTGGGGTATACATCAGATCAAATGATGGGGATAAAAGCTATTTGAGCCCTTCACAATCACAGCATATCTCAATAAATCTTTTTAGTGTTAAGGTATTTGACAGTTTGGCTTCTGTACAAAGGCAAAGGGGAGCAGCTCATCCAAATAACTTCATCATGGAGGTTTGGCCCTAGTAACATCCTCCCTGCTAAAGAGCTGGCCAGGAGAACAGACATCTTAATCCTTCTCAAATATTTAATGAGCTGTAATATTCGTTTTCAAAGATGTATTGCAGCATCCTTCAAAGAGCCCATAACAAGAGGAGATTTAAAAGAAAACCGTGATTTGTTTGTTAGATGCTGTGTTATTTTTTTCCCCTTAATATTACATTTCAGCCATTGCATTCATCAATAAGCTTAGCAGGACACTGCCTGACATTTTTAAATATGCAATCAATTATGAAAAGTCACGCTGTTTGAGAAAAATTTATCCCACACTGAAAATATGTATTTAGTGACTCTCCAAGCTTTTAAGCTAATCTTATTATCCACATAATAATGTCCAGGGGCATAATAGTCTCCAGAGGCACCAGGCCATTGTGTTAGTCACAGTGGAGTAAGTCTATAGAAAAAAAAATAATTGCCTTGACCTTATCTAAAGTTTTCTGATGGAATCATCTGAAATCCAGCTTTTCAGCCACAAGTGTTTGTTTGCACCCTTTTTACAGAGACTGAAAGACAAATGGAATTCTGGCCTCTGCTCTCAAGTCCATCCCACCAAACTACTAACCCACAGAGCTTGCTTAGACTGTCAAGGCCAGTCTTCTCATACAAATCAAAGAAAGCATATCCTTAAATTATATGGATCCCCTTCCCAATATCTGTGACTTTTACACTAAGAGAAGATCAGTTATTTTTTTAAATTATGCAAGTGCAAAGAGCAGGCTATGCGGTGAAAAAAATCACGGTTACAAGAGTAGCCCTACACCCAGGTGCAGCCATCCTTGCTGTATCTTATTTCAGAGGATCAGCTGTTTTATATGTGAAAGTGTTGGCAGCTCCTTTCGTCTGAAGTGAAAGAAGCACTCCTGTGACCAGGTTTGAATTCTTGTGTAAAACAAGTCTTGCTTAGAAGAGCCTAATTCCAATCTCCTCATTGCTCACCTAAAGCATTTGTTGTGTTTGGCAGGCTGTGAGGAAGAACAGCCATATTGATCCCAAGATTGTGGGACTGAAACTAGTGGGAACTGTTATAAAATTTTAATATATGTCATCCTCCAGACAAAAGGAGGCTCCAGGGAGAGCTGACCTTTGCGTGCAGAAACCTCAGTTACACGTCAACAGTGGGGTTATGTTTTCAATATAAAAACAAATGACAAAATTAGGGAGATGGCACTACAGTTGTACTGCCTAGAAACAAGAAGGTTTCTACTAGGCCTAAGTAAATTTGTGGGTTATATAAATCGAAATAATATGAAAAAAAGATAGAGACAAAAAAATGCTGATGTAGTTGCCATTGATTTCAAGCAAAGATGTGCCAAACAACAGTTCATAGTTGATGCAAGTGCTATCTCATCTTAACTTCTGACTATACACCCACAGTATTGACACTGTTTTTAGCAGTCCTCCTTCAACTTGTACCTTTCCATTCACACTCATTATTATTACAAGGGAGGAAAAAGCAACTGCCTGCTCAAAATAAGCGGCATATTCCCCACAAGCAGAATTTAATGGAAAACAAAACTATTTGAAGTTAAACTTCACAAATAGTTTTACCCAGTGGAAAAAACAGAGAAGAGTCAGAGTAAGTTAAAACTTCAAGGGATCTCAGGAGGTCATCTAATCAGACCCAAGCGATGGAATGTCTAAGAAGTCTAAAAGCTTGGTTTTAAAATTTCAGAATTATTTTGCATGTGAAACAGTCTGTGACTGACTGATGACATGCTTGTTTTTAAATATATGCCTTTAAAAACATGCTTAGAAAATCGTTCCTTTCAAAGTGATCATGCTCTGTTCTATCCCAATTGCAGTGGGATAGGAAACCTTTGGCAACATTATTCATCATTTCCCACCATCTCTAGATTATGGGGCTCTACCCAGACTTATATCCCCTTATTTCATTAATTATCAGCCTTACATCCTCCCACAACAAATTTCAATCCTCTCATGCATTTGACAGTAGGAAAGGTATTTAAAGCAAAACAAAATGCACAACAAAGCAAACAAAATCAAACAAATGCCATGATCCTCAAAGTGTTATTCAAGAAGAAATTCAGTGCCTTCTGAGGAACAACATTCAAGAAATGGATATACTTCAGAATGATCAATAGTTCCTTTCACATTAAGAATATTTCTTACCCAGCTGCTCTACAGAATATGTTCTATAGCACTGCACAGTACTCCCAATGTTTTTTATTAAAAATTCAGACTATAATACGACAAGTTTATTGATTCTTTCTCTAGTATTTGAATTTCCTGTGACTGTGTCTGGCATCCACCAAGGAGGAGCTGACAACTGACATCTGGTAATATGGGAATTATACAAGCATATGTAAAGCAAAGGCTCTGACCATAATATATTTAATTTAACACTGACCTGGAAAACACTTAATGCATTAGACCTACAAATAACAGTAACTAGAATACTCAGCTCTTTGCTACAAAATCACATCAAGACAACATTATTGAGAAAAGTGCTTTCACTGTAGTCAAACTTAGACACATTCCTGAAAAAGCAGTGGAAAGAGAATATGTATGTTTATATACAGCTTTAGAGTAAAGCCATGTACTTCCCTATTTTTACCAGCTTTGGACTGGTTGTCATGAGATGACAATGATCTACACAAAGTCTGTACAGCAGAGATGTTTCTGTCTTTGGTCTGTGTGGAACCATTTGCAGAGGTTTCCTATTTACTTTCCTGATCAATTATTCAGTCACATATGCCTGTACAAAATGAGAGTTTTTAAAGCACACAAAGACTAATTATTGTCCTAGGTTAAATAATTAAACTAGGATGGCCAGAATGTTTCTCTGGGTATTTGCATCCAAGAAGGACTGCTGGACAACCAGCACACCCCAAATATTTTGCACATAAAAAGCATTATCAGGAGGGAGGATGGTGTTAACTTTCAGGACCCAGTACTCTTCCTGCTCTGCTAGCTCTCTGCTGCCAGACCTCAGAGTGAAAATTGAGAAAATCATGATAAGCCTTTGTCACACAATGAGCATCAGGAAGATGATTTCTGCCAGCTCTATTTAAGGCACTCTAGTAAGGGATGTGACTTGTGCATTCATGCTGAGAATGAGCAAGAACTACAGAAATACAGATATTTGAATCATTGAATTCTTCTCGTAAAAAAGTTATTTAACTGATTGATCTGTCAAGACCACAGAGCTAGACTGTACACTCTACAGCAGGTTTAAGTAGACCTTCTCCATGTTTTATGTGGGTTTTTTGTTCAGAGGTTGCTAAGTGAATTTTTGTACTCAGCAACCCAAAACAATCTCCTGGTATAATTAATTTTATTTGCCCTTTCTGATCTGGGATATCTGGAAGTTCTAGACTATTTTAAACCTTCCACCACATGTACAGTCCTCCAAAATATTGGCAGTCTTCAAGATGAAGCAATTCTAAGGAGCCATAGAGACAAACTGTGTGTCGCTTGCAATTGTTCACATTCTTCCTCCAAACTAAATAAGCAATAACTTCTATTCGGGGATGTCAAAATTGACAGTTAAGGTACTTTGCTCCTGTACCTGCCTCTTTCCTCCTCTTAGGGTCACAACATAAGGTGCACTGATGAATACCTCAGTGCTGGTGGAAGTTTCATGCAATCAGCTTCAGGTGACTGCTAATTTATTTTTAATTATTATTTCTTTAATTAAAGACAAGACTAACTATAAAGAGTTAGGGGACAGCACCAAGCTATTGGTTGCTGAGCTTCTCACTAACTGCTTTTTTGTTGTTGTTGTTTTCTACTCTGCACTATGCTGTGCTTGCTGGATTCTAGCAGTCAAACTGCAGACTTTATTTTAGTTTCTACCCGCTGCTTTCTCACATGACACTTTTGCCATCTATCTTTCTTTATAAAAATACTCAAATTGAACTCTAGGAGCCCTATTTTTCCCAGCTGAAAGTAGCTTTTTATCTCAACAGGAATCAGTGGCACAGTATTTAAGGCAACATAGGAATGTAGCTGTAAAAGGTTTTTAATGATTTTTTCCTCCTCTTCTTCTTCCCTCCTAAGAAGTACTGCAAGCACATTGTAAAGTAGCAGTGATTTGGAATGTTTATTTCAAATAATTTCTTAAAATTCCTAATTCCTTCATAATTTCATTTTTCTACACACAAAATACATTATTAGAAGTCTGTAAGTTTTTAAGTAGAAGATATCTTGGCAAAACAATCTCAGCTTCATTGAATATCAAAAAAGGAAAATATTGAACTAATGTTATAAAATTATTATGAACAGCTGAGCATACCCAATAAGCCAGAGCCTTATTTTGTTTGCTTCAATATGGAGAGTATGTAACCTTTGGATGTGCTTCCTATGGATGCAATGACTTTACCATCATTTTTAGTTTCATCATTATTTCTGTCTTTTTAAAAGTTTGTCCTTTGACTCAACGATAAATCATAGGCTCACTTCTAAACTACAGTGATTCTGATGCAGAGTAACAAGTTTCTTGTACACCATGACCTATTCTGTCCTCAAGGCAAGGGCTGGTTGCTGGATCAGCACTTCAAATTGCTGTCTTTGTCAGAGGGAGGGTAGTCTAAGCATGTTGTGTGTTACATTTGTTATACTGCACTCCCCTAGTTGAATCATATCTGGATTTTGGTGTAATTAATTTGCCTCCTGGTTTTTCACAGGCTAAACCAGACTTTTGCAGCTCTAGGGAGAAAACAAAGCTGGTGAATGAGAAGCGCAGTACATGGCACTGCTTAGGTATTAGACTAAGGAAGATCTGATGTTATAGTAACAATGATATATAAGAAACCAGAAAAAGACTTCTACAATGATTAATTCTCTCATCTCTGGCAGCCATAGAAACAGATCCAAGAACCTGTATCTCTATTTAAAGTGTCTAGAGAAAACTGGATAAGATGGTGAAAAAACAGAACTTTCTAAAAGACTACTAGTTTCTGAAGTGGCGAGAAATTTTTGGATATACATAAATGTATGTATCTATTCCCTCCCTGTTTACTGGATGCTTTACCTCAGAAGGGTTTCTGCAACTCTTCTCCACTCCTTTTGCTTTGCTGGTTATGGAAAGTCAAGTGTGACTACCTGAGAGTCAGCATTTTGTTTATGGGTCTGTGCCACACATGCTATGGGGCAGATAGAAGTGCAAAAGGAATCTCTGCCAAAGCATCATGAAAATGCTTTAAATGTGTCTAAATCAGGTTTAAAATGTGTTTAAAATTATTTAAATGTGTTTAAATCAGGTCTTCTTGAGGGTGTGTTGTGGTGAGGGTGAGGAAGGGCACTAACTACTCGTTCACCGTGTTATCTGTGGCAATAGTGCTCCATTTTAGACTTTTCCTGACCTGAATCTGTCATCTGTAAGGAAAGGCTGTTTAAAAGAGCATGGAGTCCAAAGAATGTTTTTCCCAGCCTCTCCTGTACATTATTTAATTCTCCTTTACCTTAATGGATGTAAGTAAAACACAAACACTATGCAAACTGTAGTAGTTGAATTTGTATAACTGGTGGGTGTTTCAAAAAGAAAAAGCAGTTTTAGGAAAGGCTGTTTTTAATTTGTGAGATTATAGTTCGCCAGTTTTGGTGAGCATCCTAGACCTGTCAGATGCTGTTCATGAATCAGAAATGGAGATGGGAGAGCTGTTAAAAGGCCTAATTCTAAAAGACAGAACACATGCAAGATGAATTTTGGATGAGGAGGCAGAGCTCTGCTTCAGGTCACACATGAAGGCTCATCAGTGTTGTGCACTGGAGGGAATTTGCTGGTGCCAGGAGCTCCCTGTGCATTTGTGCAAGAGGCTGCAGCTGGGAGCACGTGTGTTGGCTGTCAGCAGGCAGAGCTGGGCACACAGCTGCCCCCAGGGCTTTTCACTGCGGTATGTGGGACAGCCAGGGGCACACGGGGAGGTGCTGCAAGGCAGGGCATGTAAAGAACTGCGATTCAGCAACCCTGCAGGGAAACACAGCAGCTCATGAAGTGTAGGGGTTTGCTATTTATTAATACAAAACCCAAACCAACTAAATAAAAGAAAAGCCAGAAATGACTCCTCCAAGTTTAAAAAAAAAGTGCATTTTTCCTCACAATTATTTCTGTCTCTCTTCATCCCTGGTTCTTGCTTTGGCCTATGGTCCAGGAGGTCTGCTATTACCCTTGTTCAGCAGAAGAGGTGGGTGCAAAAGACCAGTGGTTGCCCCTCAATGACCCTGTCATTGAGGCACATGGCACATGAATGGCACATGAATGCCCATTGCACGTCCAAAACTCCTTCCTAAGCTCTGTGCAGTATTTGAGTGGCACCTTCTGAATGCCTCAAACACTGACATCACATCTCTCCTCATTTGAGGTTTATCTAGATAATGATGATGGAATATTATGTGACTAGTCAGTAAATGTTGTTACTAATGCACTGTTCCTGATACTACGGACTTGCACTTCCTCAAGAATAACAATGGGGAGAATTGCTTCTAATTCACACAGTAATATGATTCATAATGTGGTCATGCTTGAATTGATCTCTTTCTTTGCTCTGGCAGTGCACTGACTGCTTTGCAGACCTTTTATCAGGGCATCTTGTATAGAAGCTGGAAATGTGAAGTGAGGGGATGTGAAAATACGGGTCTGGAAATACTGGTGTGAATACTTGAAAATGGTAGAGCAGAAAGAAGTTCTTAGAAAGTCCTGGTTTTGACCCTGTTTCCCTCCACAAGAGGTGCCAGTGTACCTCTGAAGTGCTGATATGATGGGCATCCCAGCATGTACAGTCCTTCTAAAGGAGAACAAGAATATCGTCCTTTCTATTTAATCTATGTGCTTGCTTTCTCAGTTCAAGTTCAGGCACCTTAACTCACTCATGCAAGTCCTTTTGATTAGCTAATTTATTGCCCTTATTGAATGTCATTCTGAAATTAAAAGGCTGGCACAAAAAAGCTTCAACGCAGGACCTTTGCTGGGCCTATTTGTTGAGCAACCCAGTCCTTTTATTCAAGTTACTGAATTGCTCTGTTCAGTCAGGAATGGTCTGGTCTCCGGAGCCTCAAGGAATTTGGATGCAGGAAGAGGAAAATGTTAAACCTATTCTAATTTAGTGATCTATATTCAGAAAAGGGCAAAATTGCTATTTAGCCAAGTAGATAATGAGAAACCAATTTTTAAAGGAATTACTAGGTCTGGAAATTTGCTTTGGCAATTTTTCATGGCAAATTGAAGTATTAAAGTAATGCACCTCTCAAGGATTTGATTTATATGGCTGATTTTATACCTCTGCATTACTCTAGAACAAGCTAGAGAGCTGTGCAAGTGTCATCTTGAGAAGTTTATTCATGGTATTATATGTGACAACACTCTCAGCCTAATAGACTCAGCAATACAGATGATGTGCACCCTTCTGGAGGAGAAGGGGAACATCTTGTTTGGTACTGTGAAGAATAAAAAAAAAAAAAAAAAAAATCTGAACTTCCTAGGTTAGATATAGAATGGATATCACTCCAGGACACTAAGATTAAAAAAAAAAAAAAATCCATGAATATAACACACACAAAAGACTGCAAAACACTACAACATCCCTGAGTCACCACTTGTATTCACACCCTTTCATAGAACCATGATATTTTGAAAACTGGCTGGGTAATTGCTCACTGTGGCTAAAGTTACTGCTGCCACACAATACTGGGTGGGAAATACCACTTACTGAGAAGTCAAGTAGTAAACTTATATGTGGTCTCCAAAATGGAAGATCCAAAATTAAGAACCATCTTTTCAACACGTCATTTGAAGGATGCTTTCTATCCCTTATCATGGGTTTTGATCATCAGGGTGATTAAAAAAGCCCAAAACAACAATAACAAAGCTTCAAACACAAACCACCAATAAATAGGACAGGGTGATTAGCTGCAGCTCTGTTGGGGAGATTGAATTTGAGTTTCCCAAGTCCATTAACCTATCATTCTCATTTCCTGCTGTAAATCAACTTTTTTTATAACATATTTCACATATAGAAAAACAAAATTATGAAAGAATTAGGAAAATTTATGAAGTTATTTGCAATAAGCATTCCAAATTGCTGCTGCTTTACAATGTAGTAGAGAATTTATTTATTCTTTATAAGGGTGTCCTGGTTTAGGGCTAATTTTGGGAGGAAACCTCCAAATGGAGTCCCTCTAGGAAAGCAAATTCAAGTGGCCCCTCCCCCAACTGGCTCAGGAAGAACCAAAGGGGGAGGATGAAGAAGAAAAAAAAAAAATTAAAAACCTTTTACAGCTATACTCCTATGTGGCATTAAATGCTGTGCCACTGATTCCCGTTGAGATAAAAAAATTACTTTAAGCTGGGAAAATAGGGCTGCTGGAGTTCAATTTGAGTATTCTATAAAGATAGATGGCAAAAGCATCATGTGAGAAAAAAAAAACAGGTAAAAAACAAAATAAAATCTGCATTTTGAACTGGGAACTGCAGTTTGACTGCCAGAAACCAGCAAGCACAGTATAGTAAGTCCACAAAGTAGAGAAAACCAAAATAAACCCACCAGCAACTAGCAGCTTCTCAAGCCAGGGTTCCAAAGTGGCTTGGCTGGGCTTGTTGGATGTTTACAGAGAAAAAAATCTCTTACATAGATCTGCATGCTTGAAAGCAGCTTTAAACTTATTCAGCTGTACTCAGAAAAGCAAGCTAATGCTATTGGGGAGACTTGATAAGGGGACACTCTTATTAAGCACAACTTTCTAAAATAATCAAAGCTAGATGAGGTAGAGCAGTTAACACCGTGCCTTTGTCTACAATGAAAAGACTTGGATGGGACACTAAATTTAAAAATTCCTCTACCATGGTCATAACAGACTTGCTAGCAGAGTTTGGATCAACTTGAGCTTTTACACATTTTAACCTCTTCAGCCTGTATGAATGCAAGATACATGAACTGGCAAAAAAATCACAGGCTCTACCAAGATACCTTCTATAGGTATCTATAGGTGCTACCTGTCATTGTCCCTTCCCTATGGCTCCAGTGATAAAAAGTACTCCCTAATCTCCTTCCAGGAAAGTCAGTAAGCTAACTCAAATCCATTTTCCCACAAAAAGCAGTTTAAATGAGTCTAACAAATTTAGACTGAAGCAGACTAGAATCATCAGACGCATCTGCTTGCAGACCTGTTCAGAAACAATCTCTGACAACATGGTGCTGCTAAGTACCTGCAGATGACATCAACTTAAAATAGTGCAAAAAGTGAAAAGCATTTTTGCAGCCAAAAATTTTTAGTCGGAGTTTCTTTAGTTAGTAAAGTTAGGAGTTCAGAGCATAAGCAGGGAGAGTTAGCACACTAACCTGACTCACAGTAACTTGTGAGCCCTCCTTGATCCAAAATTCAGAGCCTGGTATTGAACCCTCTTCCTGTCCTCGGCAAGAGCTAATCAGGAGGAGGGTGGGACAAGTAGTACAGGTAAATGTAAGCTTTAATAGACTACTGTCACCATGAAAAGAAAAAAGAATCCCTGCATAAAGTCCCAAAATTCTATTTTTTGTTTTGCCTTGTTAAAACACCCTCATTAAAAAAATGCTAGGACACTACAGAGGAATACTCAATCTGTTAAAATCTTCATATGATGTCATAAAAAATATACCAGAGACTAAGGAAAAAGCATTCCCTGACTTCACTGGGCTGTGGTCCCATCCCCTGATATCTCAAGTCTGACATGCACCAGCTCTTCATGCCACTTAACGACTTATCCCTTAACACCCAAAGGAACAGTAAAGTTCAGCTCTAAGAGAGAGGGACAGTGGTACCAGACTAAGGTTAGGAGACCTCAAACCCTCTCCACCCACACCCAACCAACATGAGCTTGATCCCTCCCATTTCCCACCAAGGCCCACAGCTCTAGGCAGGTCCCACCTGCATCACCCTCCTTCCTACCCCCAACAAGCTTTCAGCTGAGTGGTTCAGCAGCATCTTTTCTCTTACCTTCAACCCAAGGCAGCTGCTTGTCTTCTCAAACAGAAATCAAATGCGATGCTAATTCTCAAACATCATCCGCTGCTGCAGGCACAATGTTTTTAAAATAGTATACAGTATTTGAAGTAAATACCACACAGGCTGTGTATTGCAACATGATTGAAGTCACTGTCTTCAGTGTATTTCTACACATCCATTTGGCTGCCAGGCTGGAAAATGCCAAAGCTCTAAAGACTATTGTTTATGACAATGGGAGTGTGAAAGTCTGCAGTCATAATAACAGACAAAATGTAAAAGAGAAGAAAATTGAAGACATCATTCCAAAAACCCCTTACACACAAAAGATTTGACTGTCCCTTTATGAAGCTGACAAAGGAGCTTTCTTCCCTCCTTCCCTATTAGCTCCTAAAAAAATTAATCTCAAAATATAATAAAGACTGAGAGGAGCAGGAAAAATAATTTTTTGGATTTTTTTTTCTACATGCATTATACAGAGCAATTTTTAGCCTAGAAAGAGGTATTGCAGTTTACCTAAATTGACTCTTGAGGGTATTGTACTTAGAATGAATGTTTAATAGATGTTAGTTCAGTTGAAGTAGTAAATAGCTCATGGAAGAGAAATAGCTCTAAATCTCTCCATAAACAGTATTTTTTCCACAAGAGCCTCTGCATGGGATAAAAGCATATCTGCATTACTGATATATCACAAGCAACTATTTCTGCCTGTCACTTAATTTGTTTGAATTGAAATTAATCAAAACTTTGAGATCAAGCTTTCTGCTCTTTTTGTCCAATATGCACAGTATTTTGTCCAAAACACTGAAAAATGTTTTTTTAGCATTTTGTGTTAGCATGTGTGCCAGATTGGAAGTCCAGACATTCCCCCTCACGGCCACAGGTCCCTTGTATGATTACAGACAAATCCCATAACCCTGCTGCCCCTCAGTTCCCAGTCAGAAGAGTTGGAGTAGCATTACTTCCTTTCTTTACACAGATTTGAAAAAGCACAGCAGCAATGTTTGTGACTCATTCACCACAGCACAGAGGAGCCACACTTATGCAATGGTTGTAAGAATTCAGCGGCTGGTTCAAAGTGTGACTTCAAAAGCAGTTTTTCTTTTTAATCTTCCCTTCCTTTTCTTCCTGTTTCAACTTTTCATATCAGCTCTTCCTTCCCAGGGGGTTAAAAACCAGCTCCCAAATACACAGTTCAGGTAAGAAAGACCATGACAGGGAGATCTGTCACCTGGCATTGCTGCCCAATGGTACCTCATACCTGAGCCTTGCTTTCCCAGAACACCCTACAGGAACAAGAGCAAAAGAAGCTGAGAGTCACCACTTCCCTTGACAGCTGGCACAATAGCAAGAGGTTCCCAAAGAAGTTGAATGGGATAGGGTAAGAGCTACCAGAAATGTTTATTCAGATAAACAACCCAACGACCCAGAATTTCAGTTCCCTCTGATACAACATGGTGAGTTGTACATGATTTCCACTCACTTTGCTAAATCCCTTCAACTAAAAATGGAATAACATTTTTTTCCAAACACTAATGCTATTAATGCAGTTAACGGATGCTGTCTCAGCCAGTGTGCCCCTGACAGTGATGAACTCCAACACCACGTGAAACCAGGCTGAAGGAGAAGCATTGCACCTCCTCTCCCTGCTGCATCCAGCCCAGCAGGGAATCCAGGCAGTTCTCTTGTCCTCTGGCCCAGCTCCAAGTACAAACATTTTACAGAAAAAGGAAAGCTTCAATTTACCCTCAGAAAGTGGTCTAACCATCAGCCCATGCACTTAAGGACCAGGAATCCTTGCTGTTGATTTTTAAGGCCACCTATGTGTTCTGCTGTCATAAAAGCTTCTTTAGAAAATCAATTTTTCTTTCATGAAAGGAATATTTAATTTGAATCTCCCAAAACTCCCCAAAAATATAATTCCCTTGTCTTTTCAAAATAAGTAACAAGTTGGATGAAGATTCGTATCAGAACAAAGCAAGTGAGCATATATGGTTACTTTGTTTTCAGTGGCCAATTAAAAATCAAATACTTTATTCACCTGACCCTGCAAGCAAAGAAAAACTGACAAAAGAAAGTCAGAAAGCACATCAGTTTCAATCCAGGTCAATGGTTTAGGAGTATAATTCAGGCTTCTCATATTTCTCTAGTCCTTGAACCTCTAGGCTGGGCTTGAGGTAGCAATGTCCCTCCCACTGTAAGCAAAGAGCAGGTTTGGGGCCACTTGATGAAACTGAACAGAAAGAAGACCCCAGGGCCTGATGAGAATGCATCCAAAAGTCCTGGGGGAGCTAGATGATGTTGGCAAGCCCCTCTCCATCATATTTGAAAACTCATGGCAGTCAGGTGAAGTTCCTGGTGACTGGAAAAAAGGAAACTACTCCCACTTTTCAGAAGGGAAGGAAGAAAACTACCAGTGAACCTACCTCTGTGCCTGGGAAGATCACAGAGCAGATCTCCTTGAAGCAGTGTTAGGGCACATACAAGACAAAGAGGTGATCCAAGACAGCCAGCAAACCTTTACTGAGGTCACATCATGCCTGACCAAACTTATGGCCTTCCATGATGAAGTGATGGCAACAGTCCACAAGGGAAGGCCAGTCATTGTATTATACCCGGACTTCTCTAAAGTTTTGAGAGTTCTAAATGACATCCTTATCTCCAAATTGGAGAAACACAGGCTTGAAGGATGGACTATTTTTTGGATGAACAAGTGGCTGGACTGATGCAGCCAGAGTTGTGGTCAATGGCTCTGTGGCCAAGTGCAGGCTGACAACAAGGGGTATTCCTCAGGGCTCTGTCTTGGGATCTCAGCCCTATCACATCTTTATCAATGACATAAACAGCAAGACTGAGTGCACCCTCAGTAAGTTTGTGGATGACATGAAGCTGGTGAAGTTGATGCAGAGAAAGAAAACGATGGGAAAGAAAACGATGGATCGTCCAGAAGGACCTGGACAAGCCTGAGAAGTGGGCCCATGAGAACCCCATGAAGAAGTTCAGCAAGCCAAGTTGTTCTGCCTGGAGAAAAGAAACTTCAGGGAGACCTAATCATGGCCTTTCAGTGGCCTTACTTAAAGAGGGCTTATAAAAAAGAATGACAGCAACTTCTTACATGGGCAGATAGTGGTAGGACAAGGCGAAGAGGTTTTTAAGAGGTTTTTAACTAACCTAAATTTCTGCTCTTTCAGAGATTAGTAAGAAATTCTCTGCTGTGAGAGTGGTGAGGCACTGGAACAGGTTACCCAGAGAAGCTGTGGATGCCTCATCCCCAGAAGGGTTCAAGGCCAGGCTGGATGGGGATCTCAGCAATCTGACCTCCTAGATGACTTTCCTGGCCATGGAGAGGTTGGAACTAGGTTATATCTAAGGCCCCTTCCAACCCAAACTATTTTATAATTCTATGATACTTTTAAAATTAGAAAAATAAGAGTTATTATACAAATATGAAGTAAATAGAAGCAAGTCTGGTTTTTTCAGGTTTTTTTATCTTAATAATAAGGGTAAAGAGAACCATAACTCCTTAAAGTCTGTTTTAAAATAGCCTAACAATAAGAGCTGAGCGGAACCAAGAGCTAGATATTTAATGAGTACTAAAAGCCTATCCTCTTTATCTCTGAATAAAACACAAAATTACTCAGTGGAAAATCTTACCACATTATTTGTTTAAATAGAACACAAAAATTCTGAAAATGTTCAGATGTTTACATTTGATTTTGAGACATCGATCACAACTTTCTTTTTCATTTCCACCACTAACAAGAAAACAAGATGACAATACAAAGTAAAATATTGAACTGTCATTGTAGTTTGTTTGGTTTGCTTTCTTTTCTCATCTTCTACCCAACTCAGTGTTGTTTGGTGCTTTGTGAGCATTTTTAATGATGGGGAAAAAACCCAGTAAAGTCACAAAACTGAGCTCTGCAAATGCTGTAATTCTGCACTGAGCTTAAAGAAATAACCGGAAGCCAAGAGAGCTTGCAGCTCAAACATTATACCAGTAGATATTTTATCCTAGAAGAGTTAGAAAAGGCAGCTAAGTGACAAACCAGCTACACTTCAGAGTCAAATCCCCCACTATGCACTGCATAACAAACCCCTAGAGAAAAAAGCATGCTAGAAAATAGTTTCCCATCCAGCTTTCCATTACAAAGCATCCCAGATGCATGAAATCCTTAAACCGACACCCTACAAGAAAGAATTAATAAAGAAAACTCTCCTAGCATTTTTGCCTAATTCATGAGCCTTCTTCATGAGCTGTCATGACAATATGGAGTGGGGCTAATGCTTCAATTGTTTCTTTGAGATTGTTTGGTTTGATTTTTAAGCATCTTGGCATCTTACTTGAAATAGGGAAATGTTCTTATCATCTCCTTTCTGAAAAGAAAAGTCACCAAATCTGAGACGCCACAGCCTTCCTTTGGGTTCCCTTAATATGTGCATGGTGACTAGTGCAGCACAGAGAGAGGGCCAAGTGACAGCTGGAGAAACCTAAATTCCTAAATCATGCTCAAAGTTTATTTAATCTTCTCCGTTTAAACTCTGAGTGCATCTCTGAAAACATACATGGATGCTTGCAAGCACCAAATATGATCTAGCAAACTATTTAAAACAGGTATGGCCAGTCTTCCTTGTCACCAGAGCCTCACACCAGCATCCTCACACAGCTTCAAGCACTGACCCACACTGATGCCTTAAGTTTCAGCTTTCATATTTTTTCAGATTCTCTGCTGCCTAGGTGTGTAGCTCTGAGCTTCATATTCAGTAAATTCTCTTCACAGGGTAGGTAGACGAAATGATCCCTTTCCAGCTTGAGACCAGGGACAACTGTTACAACTTTCAGGCCCAAAAGGTATAAACAACGGAGAACTGAAGAGACCAACAAGGAGGATGGGACTTGATAACCTGAAGCTGTAATTGGACAATTAACCCAAATACGCAAATGGACCAAAACTTATAAAAGTCGTCCATTTTGTGACCATTTTGGGTCCATCTTGGGTGTAGCCTGGGCCAGGCTCTTGTACTGCCCAAAGTGTATTATCTTTTAAGGCATTTTAATAAATGCCTACTTTATTCTCTTAGCTCTGTCTAGTCTCTGTTCCAGGTCAGCCTTCTCAAGGCATCTATACCATCTTAAGAGAAACCCTAGAAACAGAGATCATTCAACAGGAAAGGGGTGACACAAGCTCTCATTAATCATGCCTTGGTAACACAAGGGATTTCATCACAGGAGCTGTCACAAGGGGCCCTTTCAGACGTTCATCATCTACATAAACCCAACTCGACTGGCAGGTAGGGATTAATAGACAATCTCAGCAGGACTTCCTGCAAAATGCTCAGCAGCTCCATCCATCTCCACCCTTACTGACACCTTTCAGTTCCTCTGCTCCAAACTTTCTGCTGCTTACGCACTGTTTGCTCTGCAGAGGAATCCTGGCAACCCACTCTCCGTGGTGGATTACAAACAAAGCAAACCAAATGTAACTACCTCGCTCTTTACAAGGCTCACAAGACATTTTACACTGACAGCTAATGCATTATATTTTCCACAGAGGTCATCTTCTGTGTTTTCCTCCTAACACATGGCTAATAAGAGCATTTAACACCCATCATTCTCTCATTCATAAGCTTTTAGCTGCATACCAATTTTTCCCTCACTTCAACACAAGTGGCATGAACTTCTACCTTATTTTCCACCTGCAATTCCACTGGGTGTTCTCCATCTGCTTACAGCGTCCATAATCAAATTAAAACAAATAAACAACAAACAAACACGAAACCCAACGCAAAATCCAGGCTACAAAAATTCTTCACTAACGGAGCCAGGGATAGGTCGCATGAGAACCACTTCAGAGAAACTGAATTTGTGGTCTAATGTATATATCATCACTAAGCCAAGGAAACCACAATCAATAACAGGTTATGTTCAGCTGCAAGAAAAACGTCAGGGGAACTCTCTCCTTCATTTTCCCATATCCTTCAACCACTGGTCACTACCTCTTCCACAGAACTTGTGCATTCTGCTGGAAACCTACACACTGGTAATCTGTGAAAATTTCTGGAGCGCACCTCGTATTTTGTCAATGACTTTAGGGAGATCAGTTACACTGCAAGTCACTTGCTGCATCCATCTTCCCTAATTGTCTTGAACTGCAGGAGAAATGGACCATTTAAAATTGATCAAATCCTCAACGTTCTCTCTTTGCTATTTCATTCAACCCCAACTTAGCCTCCAGTCACAGTTAAAAACAACATTCTGAAAAAAATTCACATCAGACAATGGATGGTCACCGAGAAATGGATGCAACGGCAGGAAAGAATTATTCACCTGCTAATTGGGTGGTTAAACATGACTACGTAGTAGAACATAATAAAACACCACCAAGACATAAGTGCAAATAAGGAAATTAACTCTGAGTACTCTAGAGAATGATTATAGACTAACTGCCCACAGTGAAAGCAATTGTAGGAAGGAAGGTAGTAAAATTCAAGTCATGCAAAATTCTGTTTTATGCACATTATGATCCTAAATTCCTACAGAATATCTTTATTTGGCTTCACCATTATCACTTGTAAAAGCCATGCTTCATCTTAAACTTACTCAGTAAAAACCAGCTTTAGGCCTTCTTAATGCCACATAGGCAGTGTTTATGTAAGAAAACTGTCAGGAACAGATTTATTTCAGTAAAAGAAGGACCAGCATAGTTTAATAGGACAGGAAAGCAACTCAATACATTAACATCATGAGTATCAAGGTGCAGAAGTTAAAGATTTGTTTAAGGCAGGAGACAAACATCTTCACAGTGAAACTACTTTTTGTGAGCACAAATTAAACTTTGGTTCAAAGCAAATCCATATCCACTGCAGATTAGAATAGCTAATTTTTGAAATCTCTTCCAGTCAGCTCTTCTGAGAGTCACTGCTTGCCTTCAAGCATACTCCTTTGAGCAGCTAACTTCAAAAAGTTTAAAGGATGCTGCTTCAAAAGAGATTTTAGAGAATTTCAAAACAAATTGTATCTGATATTCCTGACTATTTTTAAACGAACCAACCAAATCCATTTACTTAGGTGATAAATTCAACCCCTAATTAGGGAAACACCTGGAAAGAACACTGCCATAAGAAATTTCAACTACATACAAGAACCCCTGTAAATTTTTGTTTTGCTACAGCAGGAGTCATTCTTCAGCATCCCACCCTAATTAAAAAGAGAATTTTAGCATGCTTCCATGCATGTCATCCAATTGGTTGATTTCTAAAACCAAACCAGTAGAAATCATCCTATAAAGACAACTGCTCTCAAACTGAACACTTCACAAAAAAACAACCAACACACAACCAAAATAAAACAACAAATCACACAAACCCCCTCAACACCACCACTCTAGTACATAAAATAATCCTTACCAAAGCAGTAAGTAGAGGATGACTGATGGGCCAGTCACTTTGATAACACCTGATGAATGCTTATGCCACATCTGAAGCTTGAAGTGGGATCTCTTCAAGGCAGCTACCACAGCATCTTCATAAAGAGCAGTGGGAAGTCATTCACATCACACTTTACCTATCTCCAGCAGCAAGAGGGGTGGCACTTTTCAAAGGCGTCAAACTAGCACTCAACTAGCAAGTCATAGAAGCCACTTTAAGTAGTCAAATATCTAAATTGCAACAGCAAATAAATAAAAAAGCATTAATAAATAGCCAGTTTACAAAATAGGACCATCACCGGCTGCATACTATCAGAACTCTTAGTTCAAGGAAAAGCTAACATCAAAATCAAACCAAAACAAACTCCACTATTTTCACAGTTTGTTAACTCATGTGATCTTCTGTCAAATATGTTGGCTTCCTTCATGTACTACACAGGTATTAACAATTTAAGAAAGCTATGTTTCCTGTGTAAAAAGGCTCAAACAAACCAGAAAGCCTGCTTTCTGGAAGATTTCATAAAAATCACAAAGAGTGTGGCTGAAATACCATTTGTCCCCAAAACTGAATTAACTGTATCTGAAAACTCCACAGTAGACACTCTGCTCTTCAAATCTTCTACTAAATGAAATCTCACTTACTTCAGAACTTTTTTTCTGTTGCAGTACTGTTCCAATGAGAAAGTTTGTCCCAGTGTTTGACCTGATTTTCCACTATAGATAACAGAAGTTCCAATACAAGAAAACACTCAGTTTCTTTCCTGATACTCTCTTCCTTTCCTGACTAGCTATTTTTTCATTAAAACTCACTTGTAACATTTGATCCTTCTATCCCTTTGGAAATACTAAAAGTATCATCATGTCTCCTCATAAAACTTAATTTTTATTTCTAACTTTCTTCTAATTTTACCTACTGCACCACCCTTTCCTGCATATAGCATAGCAGGCACATGTCCTAATTTTCACCCTCAGTCCATTGCTCCTTTACAACTCCTGTCAAAATCTTGAGCTTCATCTTCCTCTATTTCCTTTTTGATAGTCTTTTGTGCCTTTTTGTTTTTAGAATTATAGAATAACTTAGGTTGAAAAAGATCTTTAAGATCATTGAGTCCAGCAGTTAATCTAATGCTACCAAGCCCGCCACTAAACCATGTCCTTAAGTGACACATCCATGAATCTTTTCAATACTTCCAGGAATGGTGGCTCCACCAGTTCCATGGGCAGCCTGTTCCAAAGCTTGACAACATTTTCAATGAAGAAATTTTTCCTAATATTTAAAATAAACCTTTCCTGGCACAAAAATATGAGTTTTCCTGACCATAGGGAATCTACATCAGCACCGCTTGTCTCTAAGACCAGGCAAAGAGCCAATTACAAACCACAGTAGTGTCAGAAATACATACAAAACCACACTGACAGGTAGAAGTGCAGCACAGGGAAGGCTTAAGTTACAAGGCTTCTCCTGAAGACATCCAGTTATTTTGAAAGTAGTTCAAATAACCTTGCAGCTACTATTCACTGAGTGTCCTCCTAAGGGAATTGGCACAGCATAGCTCATACTGATTTCACACCTCAGCTTTGTGTGAATCCTCCTCCTAGGGGTTCAGCTATCTGGGATTCAAGGCCTAGTTTTGACACAGCAAAACTGCTTAACCTTGAATGAAACTTCTAAGGAAACTGCCAGCTTGCAAGAAAGCTGTGCAACAATACTCAGACTAGAGCCATGATAGACAGGAATGGTAAATCTGCAGCCAGACATGAGATCCTTGAAAGATCCTAGGTTGTTAACAGTTCAAGGACTCAAAAAAAACCAAAACCAAAACCAAAAAAAAACAACACAAACCCGCAAAAAGCTGTAGAAAAAACCCAGCAATACTAAGAATCAGTCCATCCAAGGCACAACAGAAGTGAACTTTCCCCAATAGCAATGACTGCTAGGCCAGCAACGGTGCCAGGATGAGTGTGACCACCCCTGGAGATCTGGGTTCCTCAGTGAAAGAGCAATATGGACACACTGGAGAGAGACCAGCAAAGGGTCACAAGGATAATGAAGGGATGGGAGCACCTCACATACGAGGAAGGAGAACTAGGACTGTTCAGGCCCACGAACAGAAGGCTCAGGGGAGGAACTTACTGGCTTAAACAAATACTTGAAGAGAGGGCACACAGAGCATGGAGCTGGCCTCTTCCCGGTCATGCCCAGTGACCAGACCAGATGCAATGGGCACAACACAGTGGTTCCTTCTGAAGATCAGAAAACACTTTTTGCACTGTGAGGGTGACCAAGCACTGGCACAAGTTTCCCAGGGAAACTGCAGTTTCCTTCACTAGAGAATTCAGAAACCACTAATCACAGTTCTGGGTAACTGGCTCTAAGTGGCCATGCTTGAAAAGGGGAATTGGACCAAATGACTTCCAGAAGTGCCTCCCAACCTCAGCTATCCTGTGAGGCTGTGAAGCATGTGTCTTACCCAGAAGTGGTGTATCAGCACTTCCCCTGGTTGTTAGTCACCTACCACACCTCTCAGTCAGTAAATAACAGTTCTTAAATCATGTATATCTTACTTTCATAGTCTCTTTGTGCACAGTAAAGGGTGAACAAAGTGCCCAAGGGAACATTACAGTTAAACGTGTTAGCTTCTCCCCACAAGGATGGTTAACAGGAGCTCCATCTAACAGAATCCATGCTGACAACCAAATTCACCGAATAGTTCATAAAATTCTATGGTTATGAATGCACTGATGAAATCAGAAAGTTCATAATAAGTCCCCACAAACTAGACATTTTGGCTTTGAGTGCAAAAAGTGAAATATCATTTCCCTTACTAGTCCATGGAAAACATTTAAGAATTAATCACCTGAAGAGTACTTTTCCTATTAACTTATCCTTGCAATCTATTTTATTTAATGTTGCAGGTTTTATTACATGCTGTTTGGAGTTGATGTGGAACATTGCATCAGCTTATTCAGGTATCTCTTCCTTGAGTCTGCAGTTGAACATAATTCACAAATAAGACTATTAAAATTCAAGACACGCAAAAAATATTTTCTCATATAATCAGTCTCTTTCATATCCTTATTTGCACTTAAAATAATTACAGAATGAGACAATATTTAATTCAATACTAAGGGATAATCTCATAAAAATATTTAAACATTTCATGCCTTTTTGTGTATACCTTATTTTAAAATAGCCATTCATTACAAATCTATGTTCAGAGATTAAGTTTTAGCCTTCTGTTTCTAATTATAAGCTGCATCTTGACATTTCAAACTACAGTTACAAGCAGCATATAAGGAACATTTATTCTGCTTCATCTCCCAGTCCTTGATAGAGAGATACAAAGTATCTGAGCTTATGAAGAAAAAGTGACTTTCAAACATAGATCACCAGTTTCTTCATTTCTGACTACTCTGCAATTCCAACCCAATTTTTTCTTTACAGAAGATAAGATTTTGATGGATAGCAAAAGAAGGATTGATACTGTCACTTTTCCTATAAGTTGCACTTAATTTTTTAAGACATAAAATCTAAACTAACAGAAATATTTATTTGGAACCTCTAGCAAAGTTAGCATGACTGCTTATGTCACAAAGAGAAGCAAAATTACAATTACAGATAGCCAGACACCACTTAACCAAGGTGAAGAGCCAAAAGGACTTTTCCTAAATTCAGAGACTATTATAGGGGCCTTAAAGGTTTTTACTTGATCTTTCTTCACTTGACTGTGGCCACCTCCAGCATGCACTGGCATCCCCAACATAAAGAGCTGACATTGCAATTTATAAATTTGCAAAATCATACACACGCAAAAATTTTAAAATTAAACTCTAGTACAGCATTTTAATTTTTTTTTTTCAGTTTTTTCTATGCAAGTGGAGCTGGGCCTCAGCCCAGATCTTTAACAGAAGCTTAAGACTGAAAGCTTTCTGTGAGTTCAAAAAGAACATCCCCAAGCAGTTACAAGCTTGCCTGCAACCCCTCACAGCGGACTGGACCCCACTTAAAACATTCTGACGGGCAAGCTATGCCAATTTTCTATTTTCCCTTCCCTTACTTCTCCTTCATCTACACACTCATTCCAAATAAATAATTCCATAGATTTTAACAGATTTTCTTTTCTTCCTCCTTTCTTTGATCACTATGCAAAGATGAGCCTGTCTGGTCAAAAGTCTGGCAGGATTTCCAAGTCATTTTCTGGTTTTTTTTTTCAGGGAACTTTAATGATCCCATAAAAATTGCACCATAAATTAAAAGCCAAGTAAAAGCATCTGCTCTTATCAACACATGATTGTACCAGGGCACCATCTGCACCAGGAGTATATGGATGATGTGCAATTCCATCAACTCACAAACGCAATGGTTACAGCAGCAGCAATTAGTGTAAAACCAAATAAGAAACAGCTGTCTACATTACTTAGCACACTGTTAGCTGCAGGTTATTCATTTGTCCACATTTCTGAGGATTTTACTGGCAATAACTTCAAAGTGTCAGTCACAGTCCTCACATAATTGTACACATATTACCTTACTGCACATATTATACAAGATATTTTTAATTCAACCAGCCAGTTCTGCACTTTTCAAGATATTCAGTTGATTTTGGCAGAGTTCTAGATGACAACTAACATTAGCAATCCCAGTCCTTCACGTTATGCTGAGCCACAGTGGCAAGCATTACTAAAGACAGCAATCTTGCCAGAAGGCTCTGGTCAACATCATGCAAAAAGAAAAACTTTCTCAAGTAAACAGCCAAAAAAGAGTCAGAAATTAATTCTGGGACTGCCCCTGTCCGAGCTGCACCCCACAGCCAAATTACTGGCTTTCTCCACCTGTGAGAAAGGTGCCATGCCCTCTCCAGATGCACAGTGAATGTCTACCTTGCTGCCTGATGACTTACAATCCAAGTAACTTTAAGTCATCAATTCACAGGAGGCAATTACAGAAGGCAGTAGATTAGAAAATCACGGATTAACTGCCCAAGCAGTTCCCCAGCTCAGTCTTTTACACAAACTTTTCTTACTTAGGGCACATCTGCTTTCCATTTGCCCCTGCTTAACCAAAGAGAATCTTACTACGTACTACTCCAGGTCTCTGTAATAGCCACTCACTCCCAGGCTTTGCTGAGCCACTTTGCAGTTACCAGCAAATAACGCTGCGGGTACCCCCCTCTGTGTCAATCACACATTACTGACAATAAATGAGGAATCAAAGTCACACAGTCGGGAATCTCTGCTTTAGCCACAAAAGGTTGGTCTAGCCAAGGATCCTCTTAGTGCCCCACCCCGAGGTGATTCTTGCACTGCCTTCAGTCAGGCTACCAAAGAAGCCGGCAGACATTTCATTTCCAGCTTTGGAGGGCCTGGGCTGGCAAAGTAGGAAAGGTTAGTGGAAACAGTAGGGCAGGAGGAGGGCAGCGAGCTGAGTTAGGAGAGAAATCTCCGGCTCAGACCAGCTGCTACAGGTAACGAGGCTCACAATGAAAGAAAGGGCTTTGCTGTCGCAGGACACCGTAGTGTGACCCGGGTAAAGCAGGCGATCGCTGCCCACCGCGGGGTGCGCAGGATGTGCCTCAACAGGGGAGCAGAACAAGCGGCTCGGGATGCCCCGCACACCCTCCGGCATCCCGCGGGGAGGATGTCCCTCACCGGGGGAGCGGCCCGGGGGACTCGGGATGCGCGCCGGGATCCCCGCGAGCTCCGCCGGTCCTCGGGCGCCCCCCGGCGGCTCCGCCCCGGCCCCGCTCCCGGCGCCCCGGCCCCGCTCCCGGCGCCCCGGCCCCGCTCCCGGCGCCCCGGCCCCGCTCCCGGCGCCCCGGCCCCGCTCCCGGCGCCCCGGCCCCGCTCCCGGCGCCCCGGCCCCGCTCCCGGCGCCCCGGCCCCGCTCCCGGCGCCCCGGCCCCGCTCCCGGCGCCCCGGCCCCGCTCCCGGCGCCCCGGCCCCGCTCCCGGCGCCCCGGCCCCGCTCCCGGCGCCCCGGCCCCGCTCCCGGAGCCCCGGCCCCGCTCCCGGAGCCCCGGCCCCGCTCCCGGAGCCCCGGCCCCGCCGGCCGGGTTAATGGGACCAAGACCGGGCCGGTACCGGCACTTCCATACTCAGTGATGGTCCCGCGTATGGAATCAGCTAACAGGGACTGACGCGAAAACATCGTTACTGGGTAAATCCCATCGTTTCTGCAAGCCGCGGGTGGAACTGCCAAGGGAGTTTGCTTAGACACACCCTCCACATAATCATTTTCTTAAGGAAATCAATAGGAATTGGGTCATTTACTGCATCAATTTTCACTCAGCATTTGGGTATCAGAGGGAAAGGGAGAAGTACTGGTCAAATTTCCCAGTAAAGCGACTTGCAATGTAACGTTTCCATTCCTGTCTGTAGCATGTACAGTCCCACTCCTGGTTAATTTTTGCTGTCTGGATGGTCTCCGAACACCTGCCCTGAAATCCACTCCAAGCGCTGCACTCAGCTGCAGCAGAAACTCTAGGTATAGTATTTCTGCACCCTCACAGCTGTGATTCAGCAAAGCATTCCAGCTTATTCACCAAAACACTTGGGCATGTGCTAGTTTTTAAGCATGCATGTAGCTCCCCTTACTTCTGCGTAGCTTTTTTCTAGGCCATAAATGCCAAGTTCAGACCTACCTTTCTCTGAGAATCCAGGCTGTTTGAGGACTGCACACCACTTGGAAGAATGTGGCCTGAGTCAAAGCTAGATGGCAACTTCACAGCTGTGTAGCACTTGCAGCATAAAAGGGCAAGCAGGAGCAAATTAACACAGTTCCATTTGCTTACAGACAGCAACTGCACTTGGCTGATTAATGGGAGACAACACGAGGGTCTTTAGCGACTCAAATGTGAATTGAAACTGAATAAAAACCTCTCTCTACAACAACTAGCATAGTTGGCAACCCCACCAGCAAAGGAAGCTTCAGTTCCAAGGGCAGACAAACGCAGAACTCCTCAGAACAGCTACTTTGCAGGTTCTGCTGTCAGGCATCTTGCAAAAAGACTGAAAATACTTAGCCAACCTAAAGTTTCACACTGCAGTTTTTAGGAGCAAAAATGGACTTAAACTTTTGAGTCGCAAATGTTTAACTCCAAGTTACCATTTTTCACATCAGCCTCAGCACAGCTTTTGGTAGGCATGCAGCCTTCACCCTCCAGTCAGAACTTCCTGCCTACCTAAAGTCACCTTTCCAATGTGATACACTAGAGCAGGTGATATTAAATTTTAGATTGGATATTTATGCGAAGTGTTGCTGACTAATGGTTGCACAGGAACTATAATGCTGACCACTGGCTATCTCACATTCAAATTTCACCACTCTGACCACCCATTAATAGAGTGTTGTTTTTTGCATGGAGCCTAATAGAGGATTTTAAAACATTAAAATAATAAACCCAGGAAAAGGGAAGCTATGACAGCATGGTAAAATACCAATGCCTACCAAATACCATGTGCATGCAAAGAGATAGAAAGGAATGTAATAGAACAACACTTCAGACTTGGAATGTTGTCAGCCAACCACTGAATGCAATACCTAGAAAGAACTGTTCAAACAATCTATAGCAAACAAGCCAGATCGAACTGTCAGTCTAGACCTTTTACAAGCTGGCCTCAATGCTTCTCTTTCAAACTCTGCAAGGCACTTAATCTCTTCACAACCACGACACTTTTTTAGCCCACCTTGTGAAGACAAATCAACAGTTGTGATATATAAGTGATAGCTGCCATAGAAAAGTCTCGCTTAAACCAGCATTGAACATGGAACACCACAACATGCATCTCTTTAGATTTTTCCATGCATGGAAAGCTCCAGGGTTTGGCATACTGTTAAGAAGACAGCTTTTTCTGTTCAAGGTGCAAACATCCAATCTCTTGAGCAGAATTAGTTCACCATAATTGCCCTTACTTCAGTGTTTCAAACTGGGTTATGTTTAAGCACCCCGGTTTAGAAAAACCTCTGCCCAAAGATTAGGAGATGGACAGTTAAGCATAATAGCTCAGCTGCATGCTGGCTAATGAGTTACACAAACTGATAATGCTCTTCACATGCATATTAAGGATCTCCTTTTGAACATTATTAACAGCTTCCTTGAATACTTTTAACTTAAGTGATACACAATTTGTTTTCAATTGCCCTAGGTCTGGAAAGTTGTTCATCACATGCCTGAGCTTTTTCCATAGACTTATCCTTAAACATATTAGGTATCCAACCTCCAGTGAGGTTAGTAATACCAACACACATATCTGCAGACACTGAATTTACATGCAATCGATTCGTACTGGATTGTGGTCTCAGTCTGGGAACACCAGTACTGAATACCAAAGCTAACAGAGTTATGCCCTGCTTCAGAAACACTCCCTATTCTTTTTAATGGAAATGCAATGGTCCCAAACATGGCAAACACACCTGCCTCACTAAAGACTATTTGAAGGCTATTTGAAGCTTTCCAGAAATGTATATTTGAACTCCACAGACC
This sequence comes from Sylvia atricapilla, assembly GCF_009819655.1. Classification (NCBI taxonomy): domain Eukaryota; kingdom Metazoa; phylum Chordata; class Aves; order Passeriformes; family Sylviidae; genus Sylvia; species Sylvia atricapilla. The sequence goes on from NC_089140.1 coordinate 43,529,402, forward strand.
ATAATACAATACCTTTTCCTCACTTGAATAGCAAGATCGATCAGACCTACACAACCTGAAATTTCAAGGAACCAAGAACAAACTTGAGAAGTGCCATCCCAAAGGAGTTTTCCCTCATCTGAAAGTAGTTACAACCCCAAAGAAAAATATTGAGTTTTGTTTGTTCCACTGTCCCCAAGTCTGGTGCTACGTTGCTGCTACTTGAAGAGCAAGAAAGTTTCTGCTTTATTTTACCTACTTTCCTGCCTTAAAAAAAAAAAAAAAAAAAAAGGAGGCAATTTGACAAAAACTCTTGCAGTTGCAGCAAGACGAAAAGTTCCACAACCAAGTGACTGAATTCTGTAAACTGCTTACTACCAGGTATTTCAGCAGCACAGAAAAACCAGAACAGCAGTAACTGAATAGTCAGCTCACATGTGTGGAAATTGCAACCTCCAAGCTATTCCAGGAGCAATGCTGTTTTCTGTAACATTTCTGCATAATCACACCAGAAAGCATGCTCTTTGCTGGAGAGACTGATTACATGCACGTCTGCACACCTTCTGTTACAGCTGAGTCCTTGGTTATCAAATAGAGCATCTGAGGCTCAGCTGCAACGCAAGTGAAATAAAACACGTTCAGGATGAAAACAGTTAACCTGGCACTGCCGGCAAAACACATGGAGCATTTCTAAATTGCAATTGCTATCTCTCCAAAGGATGTCACCAGCTTCCCTGTTTACCCAACGCGTTTACTCTTCTTTAAGGCAGGTAAAAGAGTCCTCCCACTACCTTGTACACATCGAGCGGAGAGGGCTTAAAGCAGAGAAATGAAAGAAATTTGACTGAAAAGTACCTCAGCTGGACCAGAGAAAACAAGACCCAGTTGCAAAGTTACCTAACTGAGCCCGTACCGCACAACTACAGCCAGTTGTGTAACAAACCTCAGGACAATTTTGCGGCTCTTAATCAGGCAAAACTCCCCGCTGATTTCCACGAGGGAGCTCTAATCAATCAAAAGCTCAGAGAACTGATTCCGGTTTTCTCCTTTTTAATGAAAAGGTTTATTTTGAGCTATGAGAACATCAGATTATATGAACTCGGCAAATCCACAACCTTCACTTTTAACGGCATAAGGAATTCGTCCTATGTTATAACCTACTAACTGTATTTGGAGGTGTACAGGAAAAAAAGAAACAATACCTGAACTGACATAGAATAATTTCACAAATAACGGACCTGTTCTCCTGACAGGTAAAAGAAAAGATGGAACAGGCAGAGGGAGAGCCCCGGCTCTTTAATCAAACTCCATCCCCTTCGGGCGAACGGGGAAGATCAGCGTTCCCGCCCGGGTTGCTCCCCGAAGTTGCGCCGCTCCCCGCGGCAGCCGGGAAGAGAATCCCCCCGCAATACGCCCGCAAGTGACCGCCGGGGGTCCCGCGAGCATCCCAAAATCGCGCCGGGAAGACCCCGTCGGGAAGACTCCGCCGGAGCGGCGGCACCGAGGGTCGGAGGGAGGCGGGCGGGATGCGAGGCGCCCGCTCCACGTGCGCCCCCTCCGCACCGCCGGTGTGACAGAGCCCGGTGTGACAGAGCCCGGTGTGACAGAGCCCGGCGCGCCCGTCCCGCCGCCGCCCGCTCCCCGAGTCCCCTCAGGTGCGCCGCCCGCCCCTACCTGCCCGCCCGCGGCAGCAGCGACCGGCCCCTTCTCCGGCGCCGGGTCCGTGTCAGCGGTCGGCGGGAGAGCAGCAGCGCTGTCCCGCCGGCAGGGCAAGCCCCATGTGAGGAGGAGCGGGGGAGCCCGGCGGCTCCACCAGCGCGGCCGAGGGGAGGGGACGCGGGGAGGGGACGCGGGGAGGAGGCGGGAGGGCGGGACGCGCCCGGCGCTGCCCCCGCGCGGAGCCGCCCCGGCCCCGGCCCAGCCCGAGGCGCCGAGCCCCGCCAGCGCCCCCTGCGGGGAGCACCGGGCACCGACGGGCGCTGGCCGTGCTCCGGGGATCCCGGGCACCTCTGTGCCCTCTCTGCGGGAGCACCGGGCACCGACGGGCGCTGGCCGTGCTCCGGGGATCCCGGGCACCTCTGTGCCCTCTCTGCGGGAGCACCGGGCACCGACGGGCGCTGGCCGTGCTCCGGGGATCCCGGGCACCTCTGTGCCCTCTCTGCGGGAGCACCGGGCACCGACGGGCGCTGGCCGTGCTCCGGGGATCCCGGGCACCTCTGTGCCCTTCTCTGCGGGGAGCATGGAGCTCTTCTCGAGAGCCCTTTGAGCACATCCGCGCAGTAGATGCACTTGTACTTCGCTTGTTCTGCTGAAGGACCGCCACTAAGGGGCTAAGTCAGTCCAACCAGTGTTTCCAGTGAGTTAAACATTGCAGTAAATTCGGGCTGTGACAGCCATATGCCTGCAGAGCTGAAAATGCATCGGGGCCCACAAGGTAAGGAGGCAGCAGTGCCAGCCTGACAGAGTGAAACAAGCTTGGATGGCTGCTGTGGGCATTGCTTCTCCTGGCATCGGGGCTCTTTCTGGCTCTGCAGTGCCTCCCTAAATGTCCTAACAGGGAGAAGGGATAGGATGGCCCCAACTAAGGAAAAAGAGAGTTCTTACAGTTAAAACACAGCACAGAGACTTGGAATATCAGGATTCACTCTTTGACTTTGCCCACCCATGGCAACCACTCAGTTCTTGATCCACCGAGCAACTGTGGTGATGCCAAAGTGAGTTCTCGTTAAAAGTTTGGCTGGCTTCCCAGAAATCCTCAGATTACGCAGGGAATTGGATTCATACATTTCAGTTAAACAAGTGCCCAAATATTTGCAGAATATGGCATCTTTGTGCCGTAGCTCCCCATCTCTATTACAAACCCCCCTCTCTACCTCAGAAGAATCTGACGAAGACCTATCTGAGGCACAACGATTTCACAATGACAGAGCTCCTGAAGAATATCCACTAAGAGACAGACGCTGCAGTTTCATTGCATTTTCCTCCAAACAGGCATAAAGATATAAACAGAATATTTTGAAAGGAAGGCATCTCCAGGGATGCAAATTTTTCAGGAAAGGAAAGAAGTGAGAGACAGAGAGAAGTCAGCGTGTGCTGTGAATTTGATGTCAGGTGTTTGCTGAGCTGGCAAACCCTGGAGTACTGCTCCTGACACTGTGAGGTGTGAAACACAGAACAGGCAAGCAAATACATTTGCTAGCCCAAACCAAGAACACTCATCACAAGTCTTCCAAATTAAAAATTTTAAGAGACGCTCCTTGGGGTATAGGTGAAGTCCTCTGCCAGAACCCCATGACTCTCTAATTAGAGATTTCAGTATGATACTGGTGCAAATGTTAAAACTATACATGGTAACCCTGATCTTTTTTCACACTGCCAATAAAGTCCAACAAAAAGCAGCATTTTACTGAGCACATTATGCAAAAAAATCCTGCTGAGTAATTTGGCCACAGCATTAAAATCAAAAGTCATTCTATTTAGGCACTTACAGAAATCAACTTATATTACTTTTATGGTAAAGTGAAAACTATACATCTAAACTCATCTAGATATAATAAACATAATGATTTCTCTTGTATTTTCTGCTTACCTCTTCTCTGTTACTGTTTAGTAAATCTGTGATTTTTTTTTTCCTTATGTACAAGTACTTAATAGCCCAACCACAAAGGTAATCGAGTTCTCCAGGAAGCCAAAATTTCCCTTAATTTTACTTGGATCTCACAAGTCTTTAGCTTATAGCAGCAGAACCATATTGCACAGATACACATAGGTGAAGCCTCCAGGGAAAATCTGTGAATTGATACAAAGGCAGGTTGTGCTATCCCAGAATAACTGCTGGCCAAGGCTGCTGGCTCCCAGACTCTGCACGCTGTGTCATGGCTGGGAGCTGTGACAGCACACTGGCACTGCTTCCTGCTAGTGGGTCACAGCCTCTTGCACACCAGGATGCTGGATGCTGTGCTTGGCTCTCTAGAAAACAGCCAGAAACACAGGATGCCCTGCAGGAATTAGGGAGACCTCATGCATCTGTGGCTTTGGCAGGACTTTCATAGAACATATTTTGTGGTCTAGCTGGAGGCTGGAGCCTGCCACTGGGGTCACCGGCTGTAGGGGGCTGTGAGAAGGAGCAGGGTCAAGCCTCCATCTGTGTTTGTCTGAGTCCAGATGAACACGAAGAGGAAGCTTTCTGTTCTCTATCTTACACTCCAGCACTAAAATAATACTTCCCATTCTGAGGCACAGATCCAATAAGGGCTGTGAATATCACCCTGTAGTTATGTGCCCACACAGCTACATGCCTTGACGTTCCCTCTGCTTGCTAATATTGCCGGCTTGTATTGCTAAATCACCCTTAAAAGGGCAGAGAGCTGCTGTAAATCAGGACAGAACTGCTGAAAGTACCTGAGTCCTCCTGCGGGTGGCATCAGAATGTCTTCAGTAGACCACGGCGTGCAGCGGAAAGAGGAGAGGGATGATACTCATGCTTGCCAACCGCCAGAATCATTACAGTGCGAGTGCTGCTAAAAAGTTCACATAAATCAGCAGATCTTTAAATTAAAAGGATGATTTAAAGTATTAAGAATTAACATTACTCCATGAGCCCTTTCAATTCTGACAAAGAAACCTTTATTAAATCTTGCAGCCAAGCTCTGTACAGGTTACATTTATCACAAGAGAAGGATGCACATGAATGGTTTAAACTCGCAGCTTTGACAGCTTCAGCAAAATGGGACCAACAAAAGTAGTTTCATACTTTTTCATGTAAGCCTCAAGGAGTCAGTTACAAATTGATGAATACAAATGAATAACCACAGGTTATTGTCCAACAGGACACATAATGTTAAAGTGTAGCTGGGATAACAAAGGCTACAGATGCAACCAGAGCAGGGTTGTTCAGTGTTTTTAAACCGCGGTGTTACAATTGTCATGCTTGTTTCTGGTACCCGTATAGATCAGGAAAGACCCTATCACACTGGGACAGGTCAGTGCGTACTCCCAAGCCAGTATACATTTTGGAAACATTCAAGTGCTATGGGTCTAACTACAGAGGAGACAACCACCTTACCTGCAGAGTACCTTGTGCTCATTTTAGAATACATTTTTTTCAGAATTTGATCATGCCCTGTACTGTTCAGTTGCCAATATGACTAAATTGCACTGCCTGAGACCATAATCACAACCAACCTTAGTCAAGTTCCCAGCAACCACAATCAGTTCTAAAAGAATGACGTTCAGAAACACATCAGGAAAAATGTTTCTTTCTTTTTTGTTTCTTTTTTTCTTCCTCTTCTTTAAAAGCATTTTACATTATCTAAGTTGGTGTTTGTTTCCCTTGCAAGCATTGATCTGCCCACCTGACATTTACATCTGACTTTCTTGCCAGAAAATGTGATTTTGCTTAGGAACTTCATTGACACTGTTGCTTGCAAAAGGCCTGGATTAACTTCGTTAGAGACTGAATATTGGATCTCTACAACAACTAGTAAGGTGGCACCCTTTTGTTTATTAAAGCTGAAGTTCAAATCATCTGCCTTCTGAAAAACTGAGTTCTTTCAGTGTATTTCCAAGAAAAGGAACCCCATATGTTGCCCTAAAACTCATCTCTGATTTGTACTGATAGAGGATCAATTTCACTTTACCATTTCCTTCCATGAAATTGTTCTTAACAAAGTTAGTGTTGAAAACAAAGTAAGATTTGTTCTCATGAGATTTAGAGTTGTGGGTCTGTGTTTACAATAGTCATCACAGAGAATGAGTGGTTTTTTTCTTGTCAGCAGTGATGCTATTCTTAGTTTTGTATGTGGTCCTTATGTGTGTCATAGATAGGCACAATAGATACACATTGGCAGCTTTGATCATATTCAGAGATGGGCTGATCTCCCAGTCCAGGAAATTATCCTAAAACGCTCATCATCTTGGCAGCAGAATTTTAACCAACAGTTCCCAAGAGCCTCTGCCAGCACATTATTGCCTTTAGAGGATTCAGATCAACTAAACATATTAGAGGAAATGAGAAAGACACTGGGGTTATATATTAAAAAACCCAAACCCACAACAACAACAAAATCCGCTTGGGCTATAGGTATAACTTTGTATCCCAAAGGTTTTGGAAATCATTCAGGCAGTTGTGTGATGTGTGGCACTATCTGAACCCTCACACTGGACTCTTTTGGCTTCAATCCATAATCATCCCGTGGTCCCTTAGCACAGCTTTGTGGCATCAAACAGCAATAAAGCTGGCACCATTGCTGACCCTAGGATGTGGTATTGAGTAGTGTGACAAGACAAAGTACACATTAGCCTGAAGGCAGGGCTGTGCTTTGTAGCAAAAGAAAGCTAAGTGGTACAATCTCTTCCTGCCTGCTACTGCTGAGTCACATTCACTCAAGCCATGGCATGACTGTGAGGAGCCTGAGTAGTGCCCAGCAGCTCCCATGAAACAAGAGATATCCCAAGCACGACAATCATGAGCAATAATTGATGCAGAAATTGATTCCGGTGACTTTTCAAGACCGTATTATCTTCAGTGTCACCTGCTGAGCTATCTGACATCTCTGGGAATTGACACCAAGTGAAAGAATGTGAAAAAGACAAAGATGTCTTTGTTTCTCTAAAAGATTCCCTTCTTAAAGAAAATTATTTTAAAAGGAAAATAATCAAAGAAAGTGATAAAGGTTGAAGATTCTGAGGCACACAGAATGACCTCACCTTTACCTACCCAGTTTGCTAGGGGAACTCCATGCCATTTTGTCATGGGTGATACGAATTCCCCTTCCCCAGTGTATTCATCCCTCTTGTGCAATCTCACAGCCCTGCTTAGTGACATCAACAGAGAAAACATTAAGAATAATCCTACCTCTGAATAAAAACATTTGTCACTGTCCAAAACTTTAAAAAGGAACATTGAATCCTCCCTCATCCTCTCCAAAATGGCTGATGACAGTGACCATCAGTGATGCTAGAGAGCATCCTGTAGCAATGCAACAGTAAATGAAGTGCAATGTGGAGCTTTATGGCCCTTGTGTTCCACCTGTGGGGTATAGATGTACAGTTCTGTTGATTTCAGTACCCGCCTATGGGGTTCTGGCTTTACTTGCTGGTTAACATTTGAAGAGCCACATAGCTCAGCAGAAATCAGAGTAAGCAGCCAACCATTCACTTTGCACAACTTGCAGGATTTTTGGCCATGTTCAGACTGAGTACTGCATAAAACAAAGGAGTCCATTACAGAAGGGGACCTGTACTTCTCTATAGTAATTACAATCAAAACACATTCAGCTACAGCTACTGCACATTGCAGATAGACAATGTTAAGGACTTGCCTTACTGCAAGACCCATAGTGCCACACCTCCCATATTTCATGAGTCTTCAGGTCACCAGACAAGTAGAGGAGGCTGTTCCTCCCTGTCACTATGGGATCATGATTTTGGCTCCATTTACCCCTACATGGATCTTCAAGCTCAATATAGGCAGCCAAAACAGGCCTTCACTGGCCAACAAAACCAGTGGTGATACAAAACCTATCCAACAAGTATGATGCTGTCATTGGCAACACTGCAAACTGGCATTGGTCAGGGTGCCATAACCAAACTTCCACATTGTGGGAAGGGATGGAGGATACCAGTTCACAGTGTGCAGAAGGAAGCTGTTTGCAAGCTTTTTGGTCATGTCGGAATTTAACGTGGGGGAATTTAAAAGCCAGTTAAAAATGTAATCTAGCTGGCTAAATATTGTGGAAAAATGAAGACAGATCACAGCATCTAGACAGGATATAAAGTTTTAAAGTGGTACTGCATTACTGAATAAAGCTTTCCTTATAGCAATGGTGAAAATGGGAGGAAATACAGTAGGACTTACATAATATAGTTGAGTGATAATTTTGCAATGATATATTAATATACCAACACCTTTTCCTCTTACCAGCCTTTTCTGTGTTTTGGCAGCCCATAATATTTTTTCTGTGGCCCCTCCACTGCCCCCAGACAGAGCTGAAAATGAGAAAAGGTTCTGACATAAACTAAGCCGAGAATAATTGGTCCATCACGACCTTTTTTTCTGAATGAAACATGACATTTCACCTAGAAAAAGATTCAATTTAGTGTGAGTTTTTTGGTCAATTAGTTAATATAGGGTAAAAATTACACTTTGGTCATGCTGTTGCCAACATGTGATTGGCCATTTGCCATTCTGGCTGTTTCTGGACAGATTTTTACTGTATAACATGTGCATTTCTATCACTCTGTCAAACAGCAATTGATTATGCCAGCCTCATGCTGTTTTCATTGGAACGAGAAACTCTAAAGCTTGTTTAACAGTAAGAGTCTGTCACTTTCTCTCAACAATAGTCTGATAGAGAAAAAGCATCTTTTGTTACAAATGGTTTGCTTAAAAACATCCAGCTCCTTTTGTGCTGAAGTTTCACACACAGCAGGAGACTATCTGTGTTTCAGTAATAAAATGTCTCTACTGTCAAGGTCAGAGGTGGGTTTTTGCCAGGTACCATGGTTCCTGCAACACTTAAAGCCCCGATAGCATAGAAGATATTTAATATCCCTTATTCCCTGTATCCTTCAGATGGTGATTTTTATTGGCTTTTATGAGAATATGAATAAGGAGGAACTGTACCAAATGGAAATTTACCAATAAAAGTACATTTGGAGCCCTTAAATAGCTTGTTATCTTCACTATGTAAAGACATCATGAAGCCTGTTCTCTATAATAAGATAATACAATATGAAGGTAAAAATCAGGTTTTCACCACCACAACAGAAAATTCCTCTTCACATATCCTCTTAGTACCCTCTTAGCAGGAAACAGAAGAAAAACATAATTTCAGTATATTCTGGTACAAAGCTAAGACTCCTCATTGCTCTGCACAGCTTTTAATAGAAAAAGGGGACACCTTAATGCAATTGACAAATTCCAGTTTTATTTATAAGATTCTTTAGTATTTCACCACAGAAAAAAAGTTACCTTATCTAACTTGTTCCTACATTCTCTTAGGGTTTTTTTTATTATTATTAGTTTAAACATCAAAAGCAGCTTTTCTAGGCCAAAATGACCTCTACTGCAACTTTCTTCCAGTCATGCCATTAAGCAATGCCACCTTTTTAGCAGTAATGATTATGGAAACCATTGCTTCCATCTTCTTGCTGTGGAAAGCCAGTTGTGATGTCCAGGGCAAACAAAGACAGGCCATAAAGATTGGACTCTGAACAGGAAAAGATTTGGCTTCACAACTGGAAGAGAAGGAAGAATATCCTGCAGTATTTTCTTTTTTTCATTGTCGAATTTAGAAAGCCTTTGAGATTCCCTGTAAAGCAGTTGAGGACAAAAGTACAGAAGAACATAACATTACCCTCAACCCTTGCGACTAGCAAATCAGAACTAAAATCACTGATGGCTGGCAGGGAGCATTCACAGACTAGTCACAATGACATGATTTCCTGCTTCTTTCAGTAGCTGACCCAGAAGCAACCACAGCCTGCTTTTTATTTCTGTATTTTGCACTGGTAGTAGTCTGGTCATTTGAAGTGTTATTATTACACGTGGCTGCTTCAGCCCTTTCTTTCCCCCTCACTTTTTAAAGGGACTGCAGGTGTCCTAGAACAGGTAAGAGAAGGCAGATTTCCAATGAAGAAGCTGCCAAATGGGCAGCTTCAGAGGCTCAAAGATAAATGCATTTAGAAGGAATTGTATGAGAAATTCAAGACTAACGAAAAATTGATTTTTTATCTCTCTTAAAGTATCAGATTTAATTCTGCTAAACTTGAGGTTCAAGTTCTATAATTGCAGAAGCTGGCCTGGACACCAGCTCCACTTCTGCAAAGCATAAATGGATAAAATTAATTGCTGAAGCTGGGGATCCCAGCTGAAACTGAAGTCCCATTTGTTGGGGCTTTACAGGAATAAAATAAGCAGCTTGTAAGTAAGAAGATGACTAGAGAAGGTGGATGTGAGAGGGAGAGAACAGTGGCTCAGATTAAAAATGTGAAAGAATTTCTTAAAACACCAGTGTCAGAACCAAAAGTAGACCCATAACTTTTGATAATAACCTTCCCAGATCAGCACCTGGAGTGCAAAAAACTCCACAAATAACGAAATGGTCTTGACCCACCCGGAAGTTTTGATCCTAGGGAAGTATTTACTATTAAGCAGTTCCTTATTCAAGAAAAGGATAAACTTTACATTTTGAAGTCTATAGTGATCCCAGTGAACATTTCAGGCGATACGAGAAATCTGGCTTGGGATAAGCCTCAGATTTTCAGAAGAGAGGCAGAGAATTATCAAAAAAATGTGTGTGTACACAAAGTATTTTCCACCACTGGATAGTAAGAACTATAGCAAGGGCAGGGTGAGGAGGTGTCAGATGTTAACAGAGAGGCCTGAACCATTCTGCCAGCTGTACTGGCTAGTGCTAAGAGAAAGAATTAACACAGTGACAAGGGTTAAAAAGGCCTTCAGGGGTGATGAAAATATACACCAAAAACATTTTACACATAAAAATGCTTGAAATGTGTTATTTGCAGTTATTTTAACTACTAACATGTGAAGCAGGAGGCAGACCATTTTCTCTCTTGTTTCTGCTCTCCTAGCAACAGAGTAAGTGTTTTAACAAGTGTGAGCCACAGAAATTCAAACAGAAAATAAGTGAAAGCTGGGTGAAACAAGAATAAGGTGATCCTTACAGGGAGATTCCTGCCCCGTCAGACTACAAGGATAAATTTATTGCAGAATTTGATAGGGAAATCAAATAGTGACAGGAAATCAAATGGTGAGAGCAAATCACATGATAAGACAAGGACTGGAAAAAACCCCACCCACTATTTTTTTATCTGCATTTTTTAGAACTTATGACTATTTAAATATCTACTTGTTTAAGAGTGCAACTTTTCATACAGCTCAGCAAATCCCAAACCCTCTGTGACAAGACTAGGAAGAAATTCTGCCTATGCACAGGTTATTCTACATTAATCACCTGCCCACCATGGCAACAGTAGCCTTCACAAAGATAAGATGTCAGAACGAGATGAAGCATTGGTCTGATTCAGCATGAAAAGTTCTCACATGCTGGTGCTTAAGGTTTTCCCCAAAGTGCTGACTTTTATCCTCACTGACTTTAGTTCACACACAAGTGTATTAAACAAAAAATAGAAAGATTGTCATCTTCCTTTCTGCTGTGCATGCACGTGTTTTTTTCAGCCTGTGACAGGGTTTCCAAAAATGAGGTCTGTGATATTTCAAAGTTTCAGCCATTTTGCGTCATAAATAAAAGGGTTGAGGAATCCTTAGATTTCTTACAGAAAGGTTTTCTTTTGTACTGTGACTAACACTGCTGAGCTGATATTTTTTCTGCATATTTGCTGAAGATGGAGGTTAAAGGTAATGAGAAAAACTTCAAGGGCACAGTGATTTATACCTGAGTTTTAATGAGAACAAGTTATCTCCTGTTGAGTCCCTTTTCAACTTTTTTTTTAAGTTAACAAAATAATTCCAAGAATTTACCCTGATTAACCCAAACTGTTACCTGTGAAGATATTCAACTATCTGCTAGAAGCATTTTTAGATAGCACCTTCCTTAAATCAAAAATGTTAGCTGAAGTTCTAATTCATGACCAAAGAGAAAGGGCTTGTGCACATCTCTGCCTCAGAACAGTTCTGATGCTCTATGTAGAAAGCCTGAAAAACATCAGAAATCTGTGGGTTTATCCTTTCTAGGATCCTCTTTTATTTTCTCTCTGTGTGTCCTGCTTCTCTTCATGAATCTTACCTCTGACATGTCATTTGAACTTCTAGTTTTTTGTTTTCTGTCTCTTTCCTCATTCCCCAGCTAGGAACTCTTTCAGCTCTGTTTCACTAACTTTAGGTTTGGGCTTATTTTCCTTTCTAGACAATATTCAGGACTATCAACATTATTATTAATGACATATTTTTCATCACTTTATTAACAATCTTTCATATGCATCTGCTGTACTGCTGAAGCCAATTAGAAAAACAATTATCTTCCTGTGCCTGAGCAGAAAACTGGCTTAGCTCCAAAAAAAGTGCTCTCCAGGAAGGTTCCCATTAAAAAGTAGCTTACAACATGCAGTAGCCTGAACACTATTGATTCTATCTACTGAGTCCTACCTAGGCACAGTGTTTATTTCCCATAGCAAATCCATCAGTGATGAATAAGTGGGTTCAGCAGCTCCTGTCCAAAGATTTGCACTTGCTTACTGGAGGGAATCCTGCACCATCTGTTATACACACACTGTCCTCAAGGGTCATCATTAGCTAGGAAAGAGCCTGTTATTTCTTGTATGCCATTCTCTAGGCACACTCAGATCAGCTGCTGAAGTCTTTCTGGGTTCTTGGAGGCCACTCACTGTAACAGCGAGGACCTGAGGGCTTCAACAGCCTTGACTGTCTCTGTCTCACTGTGACCACTGCCCAGCACACCCAGGACCATCAGACCCTGCCCCAGCAGTGAAGCAGCAGAGCTGGTCTCTGGTGTCCCACAGCTCCGGCTGCCCAAGGGCCCCACTGAGTTGGGCCCCCATCCCGTCCCATCCCATCCCATCCCATCTCTGATCCCCAGGGCTGGGGCTGCCTCACTTCTGGGATAGCAGGATGAGTCCTGACTTGTGAGGTCCTGTCCTGATACCCTGGGAAGGAAGTACCCTCAGGTCCTTGTCCTTCAGGGAGTAGCTGGCATTTCTGCATGCTGACAGTAACCACTATAAAAACTTTTTATGTCAGACTCATTGGAAGAGTTGGTAACACTGATACTAAGGGGCTAAACAAAAAATCCTACTATTTATGAGTGTTGAGAACTAGAGATTTGCTTTTCAAGGAGGAGTCAGCAAGTGAAGTATTTGCCCAAGCTATGGAGAGAAACCAATATGGGTCACCAGGAGGAAATTAAAGGGGCCAGGATTACAGCAGCATGAAGATACAGCAGCCATCATCTTTTCTTCTGCTTCTGTTTGGGCCATTTTTATTCTTGACTTCACCTTGGCCTTCCTCCCAGCACTCCAAAGTCCACATTTCCTCACTGCAAGGGCAACAGGACAGAGGTCTCTGTAAGAGCCTTGGCAGGCCATACAGAGTGGGATGATCCACCACTTGGATCCACAATCACAAATATTCAAAAACAGTTTGCTACATCTATTCTACAGCCCAGAGCACTATCTGTCTTGCTACATCCAGGATTTAACCCTCAGCTGGAACGTGCCCTCTATCCACAAGAGGGAAGGAGTGCATCCACCACACCAGCCACTTTGTGATGTGATGCAGTCCCTGCTTTGGCTGACTATCTCCAACCCTGGTTCTAAGAACCCTCTGGATTTCAGTTTGACCAACAAATGACATGAGCTGTTTACACAGGAGATCCCAGGCTCTCCTCACAGTTGTGTGAAATCAGAAGGCAGCAGATTCCTACCTTTGCTGGAGCTCTCCTCACCAGGCCATCCATCTTTTCCTTTCTTTTCTGTGGCTCTTCCCATGAGACTGGAGTTGCAGGGTCTTTCATCTCCACTGTACTGCCAATCAGTCACATTCCCAGACATGCTTTCTCACCTTCTTTCCAGCCTGCTGGCCTGCGAACAGGAGAAGTTTTATATCGGTGTTACACATTGTGAAAGGTGAGCCTTCCATACCCTGCCAAGGCTGCCCCTCACAGCTTTCCATTGAAGTGGGCTCTCTTCTCTGTGCAGCCTGCCTGTGATTGGAGATTGCCACCCAGTTAGGGTGGCAGCAGGAAAGTACTTATCACCTCTGAATCAAACATTTTCAGCTGTTTCTTTCACAGTTTATTAATGTTTGTTAACTCCTGTTGATATCTTGCCAAAAGCACTTTTTGGAGAAGGGCAAAACAGTTAGAAGGTATCCACACTCTTCTTCTTCTTCTTTTTTTTTTTTTTTTTTTTTTCTGGATGCTGCACAAATTAATTATTAGAGAAAGACTAATTCATTATCCACAAATAGTTCATAAGGCAAATGCACTGCTGTGTCAAGTAAAGCCTCAATTACACGTTTACATTCTTCATTGGCATTTGCAAAAGCCAAGCTTTGAAGTAGGTGTGGATGTGCTACACATTTATTTTCAGCTGAGGTATTCTTTTCTGTTGGAATATGCTGCTTCAGAAAGTCCTTCACTTCTGAAGCATGACAACAAGAAATTGCTATGTAAATCTGGGGGCAGAGGATGACTAACCCTTAACCCCAGCACTTGGAAAGGTGACAGGTCTGTATTTATCTTATTTACCAGTCACAAAATAGCAAGGGAAGAGTTTACTCCCTTCAGTCTCAGTTTTCAGTAGGAACACTTGGACAACTCTGCATTTCTAAAGAACTTTAGGCAGTAATACTTTAAGCCTCGCAATTTATTTCTCAGACAAGGGTAACAACAGGAAAGAAAACTACAGCAACTTGCCACTGAGAAATCACTCAAACCATAATTATCCTTCAGGAGCTCAAAATGTATCAGAAGTTTGTTTTCACAGTCTGCCAGTGTCCCGGATAATGCATTTATTGTATTTTTCATTCTCCATATGGATAGGCCCATCATCTGCAAGCAAAAAAGATATATTCTATCAAGGAATCTGGAAGAACACTCCCCAAGAAACAAAGACATGGCCAAGTATTAATGAAAGAAAACACAACTGAGGATAAAGAATAAAGCTGAGACCATCTGCCATGGTCTGTCTGTAGTTGTCTAAATGGACAGGTATCTACTACCCTGTCACAGACATTTTAAACATGCACTCTGCAGATGAGAGCTGGAATACAGCTCTCTGAAATATCCTTACTTTTATATTTCTGTTTCACCACTAACCAAAGGTATTTACCTCTTCATAAGATTCAGATCTGAGTGTACAAAGCAATCCCCATGCTCAGTGCTACAGAAATCTAAATAGAAATCCCTCATGTCTTCATTTTAACCCTAAAAAAGGTTGCTATACAAGGACTCGACTCACAGACAAATTTCTGATGAAGAAGTAGCAAGTTTCCCATCTCTTCACATGACATTAGATACTGACCTGCTAGCTCTTCCTGGCTGGACTTACTCACTGGTATTGTCACACCCACAGATCTGTCCTGCTTACACATTATTGTTGTCCCAGGGCATGCCTAACTGGTGAAGGCCAGCAGCTGTGGCAGAGCTACCCCAGGATGGTGACCTCTGTGTGCAGAATAATTCATAGGACATATCCTCTTTCTCAAAACCATTATGTTTCTCCTTCTGTGGGGAAATAGATGTTTTGAAATACTACAGCCTTTATTCAGAGGGTTCACATAGAGGAGCGTTCCAGTACTACTATAGAGGAATAATTTATGCCAGTTCTGCTGGGGAAGTCTTAAGCCTCCTTTAAATTCATCACACAGTTCTGCAAACAGAAAGGAAATGCAAGATACCGTTAGCAAGTGGAAAATCTTTCACATCAGCTCTCTGGCACAAAAGCAACACCTTTTGAGTCTGTCCAGAAAACAAATTTGGAGACACAAAGCAGTAGTAAAGCATGACTAGGTTGTGGTGGTTTCCTATTCACTATTAAACCTTTTCATGCTGACAGTAAAACTTTGCTGTATGCTCTCCAAAAATCAACAGGACACAACAGCAAATTTTCACTTTACAGAAACAGAGAGGAGGATGAAAAAGCACAGAGAATATGTTTTCTCCCAAATTGACAATGCTTTTCTTAATTCTACAAGAAAGTTTACAACAAAGATACAAAGTTTCGATTACTTCGGAGTTTCATTTTTGGAAACGGGAGTTCCTTTTCTTAGACATTCCCAAAGAAAAATGGGCTGTTTCATTAGTAAATCATTGAGGTTTAGTTAGAACATTAGTTTTAAATCATCTAATGTCAACTAGATCATTAAACTCTGACAATATTTACTGGCATGACACCACCACAAATACTGTAATTCCAGGATGGAGCTATGTGACTTGCAGGGCTTTCCTATATTCTGTAATTTATACAGGGTAAATTCTGTTTATTTCAGTTCCATAGACTAACTCCAAAGATGAGGAAAAAAGCAACAACATCATGTCATTACTTGCAACTGCAAAGCTGTTATGTACAAAGATTTGCTTTTTTAATCTATTTTTTTCTTGTTTTAAAGGACAATCTGTGTTCCAAAGGTTTCAGAGACACAGAGAAAAAGTGTCTGAAAAGGTAAACTAAGGCAACATAGAGGAACTGTCTTTTATCCAAGGTCTCACAGCAAGTCAAAATCATCACCAAAAATAGCACAACTTCCCAATTCACAGTGCAGGGCTTATCTGGGTTTTGGAGACTACAGTGTCTACAGAAATTTATTGTTATGAGCCCTGAAAAACCTCTACCATTCCATACTATGCAGTTGAAAGATGACCAGAAATCACCCTGCATTTGTTATGTGTCTGCTGGTAAACATGGCGTCAGCAACTGATTTATTTTTTTAACAGAAGGAAAAAGTAGTAATATGCAGATAAAATACTAATCTTAAAGTAGAATAAAAGTTCAGAAGAATGAAAGCTCTAAATTTCTTACTCCATGGCACATTGTGATAACATCTTTCAGTCGTCTGAGCAATACAGGTAAGATGGAGACCCTCAGAGGATCCCTGATGCCAGATCCTCGCTGAGGGACATTTTAGGCATCCCTGGAACTGATGGTAAAATTGCATCAGAGCCCACAGGGATATGCCTTTACCCTGTAATGAATATCAGACTGATGGTCACCTTGTCACCATCCTATCAGAGCAAAAATTACAAAAACACTAGAAAAGTAAGGATATGTAGAGAATGAATGCATTAAATTTAATTTTTTTTTTAAAGGAAACATTTTTACTTGCACAGAAGTGCTTAAATTGATCCGTTTCCAGGACTAAAGTGTACTTTGGTTCTTCTGGTTGAGCAAAAGATATTAATTGAGGTGTTGCCCCCAATACTAGTTCAGTGATCTGCAGACAGTCCTGTACTGTCAGATAATCGTTGAGATGGAAATGATATCAGTGTGTTTGATGAAAAGGTGCAGCACACCTTCATACTTCACAACTTGGTCAGCTTCTCTAAAGAGTGGATAGAGCAAGAAAAAGGAATATTCAGTTCCCTACTGCTATCTTGCCTGCTGAAATATCTGTAGATGCTGCACTTCTACTAGCTTCATAATCCAGACAAGTCCAAAGAAAACAAAATCTCCCCTCAAGAGCTGGTATAATTTTTCACAATTCATTTTTGTACCAATGCTAAATAACTATCCTGGACTAGAGAAGAGCATTTCAGGATGGTGCTGGGCTACAGAATGGTAATCCATGATTTGTATGGTTTCCCTTCAGCACTGATTTTTACTTAGTGTTACGGTCTGATCTTGAGTCATTAATGGAAGCTTTGAGCTTATATAATAACTGGACAATATTCTCTAGGGGATGGAGTGAGTACCTAGTGTATTGATTCATGTAATTTCTCTGTGGGCATTTCCCAAACCTACCTCCTCAGAGTTATCTAAATAGTCTAATGTATCTCCCTATTCTATTGTTCAAAATGGCTAAAAATGCATAGGAACTTCATTATAATTTTCTGCTAATGAGGCTCTGTTGTTTTTTTTTTTAATGTAAAATGATAATGTGTCAATACATCATAACTGAGATATGTTGGAGAGGTTTTCTCCCTTTAGCTAGATATTTAAAATAGCTAGTGATGTGTGATGTATATTTTTAGAGGGCTGTCAGGCAATGCTATTTTTGATGACACAATATGTCTGTTTTCCCTTACCACACAGGAAGACAGTGATGGTGGACTGAACTTGTTTTTCTCCCCAAATAGCATGTCTTTGGGGAAATATCAAGAAAAGTGACAATACATAAACAAGACAAACAGCATAATTTAATAGGCCCTGCTATAAGACCTATTATTTAATTGAAAGAAAGAAAATATTTCATGGCTTATTTTTCCCAAGGAAATTAGTTTCTTATCAACCTTAAACCTACTCCTGCCCTCCCTGAATTCAGTAGAAGAATTGACTGTTCAGTCAGACCTCAGGCAATGCACTTATTAGTGTTGTTGCTGTTAGTGGATTAGACAGAAGAGTCTGCTAATAAGTCAGCATTCTAATACCAGGATCAGTATCACAAAGTAGCAGAGAGAGGCTGTAATTTGTGAGCTGGTTTGTGGTGAGAGAGCTGTAGGTGTGTGCAGTGGGAGCATAATACAGGCACCGGGACTGTGTTGTGATTCATGTTGTAGATCTTAATATAAACTAAGAATACCAAACATGTATTAAGGACTACAGTGTGCCTACCCTTTGCAGGGACCACAGAAGTAGGGGAGGAGTGTGGTCTCTCTACCCAATGGTCTCCGGATTGGCAACAAATGCTGTGCCAAAGGTGTTCATGGCAGCTGCCTTTGCACTTTAGATGCAGCAGACAGCTAAGTTCAGCTTTGCCCTGTGCACACACAAACGCAATTATTCTGCAATTAAAAACCCTGAATAAACAAAACCCCAAACGAAACAAAAATCAGCCAGAGAATTGTAAAGACTTCTAGTAGAATGAAACAAAATCCCAGAAGGACACCACTTCAAGATGCATTGTAACATCTGTGAGAACAATAGCTGCCACAGGCTGAAGACCTCTCTGTTTCTTCAGTAGAAGGAAAGAGCAGAATCTGCCCATGACATAAAATCCCTTCTGGTAACAGTGCTGGTTCAAACTCTGCTTAAACTGTGATGGTCTGTAGAAAGCAAGTAGCTGCTTCTGACCTGATTGGCTTCTACAGGACTGAGCATTTGCACCACAAGCCAGTCTACTGCCTTCCAATCTCATCCTTTAACAAAACAATTGGCTAAAAGAGTGTTCTGACACAAAAAAGAATGAGCCTCGGCAGGCACATGACATCTAGCAAAGTACTCCAATTCTGAATGCTGAAGTTAATATATTGTTCCAAATTAACCCCAACCAAACCACAGACTTCCCTGGAGCTAAAATAAAAATGAGTTTTGCCCTTTGTGTGGAAAACCAAATAGAATCCAAAAGTCAGATGAGAAATTGCTCCAGGTTGATGGCAATTAATGAATCAGGGCTCCTCCCATAAAAAAATAAGTGCAAAATAACCCATAGGGATATTCCATAACCTGAATATGAACAATGTTAGGAATCAAAACATTATAAACCTATTACTCCTCCACTGTAGTTATGAAAGCATAAGAGACAGGATTTCTATAATTGATCCTTATTACACAGAATATGGTCATACTAAGCTGGATCTTGTCTGATGTCATTTTGGGTAAGAATATGTCCTATAGATGGCTAGAACTAAGTATGGCCAACAACCACTGAGAAAGATTCCTCTCTTTTCTATTTCTTGGTACTCAGAGTTACAGGTTTTCATCCAGTGGATGGGAGAAGAGAGACTACAGCAGAGGATTTGCTTCAAAGGTGTGAGCTGTAGGACAGTCTTCTGGCCCAGCAAATGAACCACTCTCTGCCTTCCCAGTGTCAACAGTCTACTTATGTATCTTCAGAGACCTTATTGTTATATTCAAATCCAAGTTCCTGTGCATTGGACACTTGAAAAATAGCGGAAGACCTTGCCCAGGGTCTTGAAGCCTAAAATAAGAAACAAGCAATATTTCAGCTATGGCTCCATGCTCAGTTTCTTTGTTACAGATGACTGTAACTGAGACGGGCTTGCCAAATTGATTTTAAGTGTGAATTAAGTGAGATGTTTTCAGTCTCTCATTGTTCCTTGCTAAAGATGTGGCCCAAACTAAGTTTTTTAAGAGAGAAGGCTCTGATATCTGGTCCAGGTATCCTCACAAGTCAGAAAAGGAAGCTACTTACTGCATGATTTTCCCTGAGCACTTGGTCCATATGCACAGACAACACAGGACCAAAGAGCTACAGGTATGTGAAAGAGATATATAAGTGCAATGCATCCCAGAAAGGTGACTGTGAATGCAAACTTCCTTGCAAAACTTCTACTCTCCTCCACCAAAATAAAATTTCACAAGTTGAATTTGCTGCTAGGAAGTTTCCCAGTCCATAATGCCTTAGGGTGGCTTGGTACAGACAGTCCTACAACAACAGCTGAAATTCCTTCCAGGGAAATAAATTTCTAACTTTTTAAAAACAGCAGATCAGCCTTGGCCCCTGATTTATCTTGCAGAGCTGCAGTATGGTAAACTGCCAGCTGCTGGAGAGCAGCATCATGCTGCTGCCAAAGCAGAAGGTAAAGAAGCTGCAGTAAGGAATGACCTGCAGCTTGTATTTAAATTTTTTTTCCTTTTTTATTTCTTTTTTTTTTTTTCTTTTTTTTTTTTTTTTCTTTTCTTTTTTTTTGTGTCTGCATTGGCTTGAAATAGCATTAGGGATCTGAGATGAGTAAGAGAGAAGTGCTAGAGAAAGCATGAAGGATTAAGTCCTGGAGAAAGGAGAAAATGCTGGGGTGGAAGTCATGTTTCCACTTCAGACAAAGCAGAAAGATTGGTGGAAGTTTTCTGAAAAAGTGATATATGGCTACAAATATTTCCAGAGTGGCATAGATATATTGGTTGGTTCCATAGCTGCAAAATATCTTCTACATGTACCTTTTCCCCACAGAAGAGTGAAAAAATTTCACTGTGTGTTAAGTTATGGAGGAACAATTTAATAACTGGCCCAATAAACCAGCTCCTGCAGTTCTACAGATACCTTTCCTTTCCTGCTATAGAAGTAGAGTTTATACTTTGTGTGTATGTGGTAATAATTTCTTTTGCAAACTTCCTTGGAAGTATCTCAGGTATATTTGCACTTATAAGTGATTCTGCATTCAAACTTTCTGAATGATGTGCTGCATAAAACCATCTTCCCAGGCCACTTTCTGTCAATGTGGTTACTGTCAATGTGGAGCAGACATGAGAAACTCAGCAATCACAGGCGCATGCAGCCCAGTGCACATACTTTATACTTCACACAATTGCTTACAAAACCTGATTCTCCAACAGGCAACTTTCCACAATAGCTATTTTATTTTATTATTCCTTCATAAATTAGTTTATTTCTCTTTATTTCAGTGGGCTTTCATGATTAATTTTTATAGGAGACTTAGCTGACTGCGGTTATGTTGTCTTATTAGATCATCTATTCAACCCACTGTACCTTACAGGATTAGTCAGGAAACAAGAGAGCACATACTATTGAATTTTGGGCTTTGAATCTCTCATGTGTAGCTCAGATCACTGAAAGGGCCTCTACAACTTAATTACTCACTAAAATCAAGAAGACAAGTGCTGAGCAGTGATGAGCGGCATTTTTTCCCAAAGTCCCTAGCAGCAGTCAGCATCTATTCAGAAGTGCTTTATTGGTTCTTTTTCTGGCAGGGAATAAGCTCATCACATCATTTTAAGGTCCAAAGTACTTTTTCTTGACACCCCCAAATCCCTCATCTTTTTAAAGTGAGTGAAAACTTAATTTGTCTCAGTAAGCAAGCATCCAACTCCCACAGCCACCTGCGACCTTCCTTCTACATCCTGCCATAAGTACCTATACACATATAAAACATTTCTTTTTAGTTGTACTAAAGTAAAATGTGACACAAGCATTTGGTTTAGGCAGTATATCTGATAGAGCTGTGATTCTGGAAATTTCTAGCAGCCATTGTTGGACATCCGGACTCTTGTGTAATAAATTGTTTCTCGGACACTGAAATTACGAAATTTATACCTGATATGCCCAGTTGTCTCATTGGAAGATAAACAGAAGATGATGCTCACTTTTTTCCCATTAGCAGTTCCCATGGAACATCTTAGAGGAGAAAGGAAGCTACAAGTTCATTGCTGTATCTTAAAGCATTGGACAAACTTAGCATGATGGGTGGCATTTCCATCCTTACTACTCACACAAGTCCATGCAAGCTGGTTGTTTTGCCAGCTCCTTCTTCAAACACAAATCTTTTCCATGCACAGAACTAATTTAAGTAGTGACCACCATAACAGGGATACAAAATTTTCTCCTGGAAATACCAGACTTATCTTAACTGATGAATCACATAGTCCAACAACAGTCTTCATTCCTGTCTAATGCAATTCTAATCTTTGTCTGACCATCAGCAAATTAAACATTTAGCACAGTCCCACGTAAATACTAAACCTCATTTGCTTCTCATAACCATTGTTACAAACAAATCCTGTTACAAACACATCCTCTATTCTTATTTTCAATAATTCTCATCTCCTTGCAACTCCAGCTCCCTCTAGCAGAGGAACTATGATGCTGCTCAAGCTTCATATGTAACATTGACTCGTGGGAATCACAGCTTTACTTCTAGGTATTTGAGAAGAAATTATTTCATTTAGCCTTCCAATATTAATTAAATTATATTAATTACTACCCTTTCCTTGGCAGAGTGCCCAAGTCCCCTTACAAACTGCATTTTCCACACTGACATGCAGAAGAATGAACTTTCACCCTCAGCTTGCAGGCCACTCTGGATCAAGCAATGAATCACATTAGTGTGGTCTCTACCTCCCACAGCCTTATCAGAAAATTTATTTGGAGCTTTTCTTGCCACAATGAACTCAATATAGAAAAGTTTTGGACTCTCAGAATAGACTTCTAGAGGAAGGCTGTTTCCTCTGACCTCATATTTCTATTTCTTCTAAACTACATTTCTATTTCCAGATGTTTGTTTTAAAAATTAAGTTTGTGCTCTTCAAAATGTGACAGACTGATTGTAGAAAAATGAAATTTTTCTGTCCACAGAAGGCTTACCTGTCGAGGTTCATCATCACAAAAGCAGAGAAGATATACCCATGCTGTTGATTAATTGCAGTGCAAAATCTCAAGGGTAAAACATTTCAGCCCCCATAATTCCTTCAGACAGGTGTGTTTGCTTCTTTTCAGGAAATCCTCCAAGTGTTCAAGTTAGTACTCTCATGTCAGGATCTAAACTTGCACTTCTATCTTAAAACTGCTCAAATTGTTCAGCTATCTGAGAGCTTGTGAAAGCGGTTTATCACCACCTGAACGCAATAAATGGCTCTTGTTAAAAATTAAGTGTCAGAACCATCCTTTTGTTATTTCAAATCAAGAGGATCCAGGCTCACATTCCAGGCTTTGGGGGAACATGCTTCAGGATCTTGTTAAGAAGTAGAATACTTGCATAAGAGTCATCATCTTACAAATCAAAGTTTGAGTAGGATTTTTCTCTCATATAATTATAGCAGGCAAACTCCCTCTCTCTCTCTCTCTTTTTTTTTTTTTTAATTATTCATCAGTCAGTCAAGTCCAGACATAGAGTAGTATTTCAGAAAGAATAACCTGTTCTTGGGCACAAATCTTTTGTGACCTTTACAACCCTTGCATGGAATGTCTTGTGGGTATCGATGCTGCTGCCAGAGTTCATTTTTCTAACTTTGTTCACTTAAGACTGCCACAGATTATCTGCAAAATCAAAACCTAACCATACAAATATATTTATTTGCTTTTTTCTCCAAGGATGCAGTATTTCAGTGAACAACCTCATAAACTTTTAAAGAAAGCTGAATGCAGATGGAGCTTCCACTGCATCACTGTGTGCCATAATGCAGATTCTCAGATGAATGTCACTGCTCTGAGTAGTAAATAGGCAGAATTTTCTGGTCCTCATTATTTCAAATTCAATCATATACTAGGGACATGAAGCTGTCCATAAAATAAAGTAACAAAACAAAACAAAATCATAAACTTCCCACCCTCAAAACAAACAAACAAAAACACCAAGCAAAACACAAAATCCTAGGAAACAAAATAACACTGCAAAAAAAGCAACTGAAAGTCAACACAAAAACCTCTATGCCCCCCTATGCCCAAATAAGAGTCCTAAAAATTTATTGCAGTAAAAGCACATCTTACACCACCTCTTCTCTACCTACAGATTTTTTCATAAATACACAGTGCAGCTCAGGACCAATCCAATGCAAAGTCTTAATGTTAGAAGGAGATCTGCAGCTTGTGAGAATATCTGTTTCTAATTTATCTTGATGAAATTTGTGCCCATAATTCAAATTCCCTGTGCTGGAGCAAATATTTGCAAACCTCCCCTTAATTTATTACTAAAAGAAGAAGTAGGACCAACTGATCTATACACTAGACACATAAAACTTCAAGATAAAACTCATGCTTTGTGCCATCTGGTGCCAAACAAAATTTGGATTTCGTTAAACAAAACCGATTTTTCTAGAGAAAACCAAATTAATGAAGATGTTTTTTATGTAAAACGTGGGAATATGAAACAATGTTAATTTTAACAAACACACTCAATGAACCCGTTTAAACCAAAGCTACGTATTAGTTTTCAGCATAGGAACAGGATTGAACATATAAAGATAAAACAGGTAATTTTGGTTTCGGCTTACCCTAGGGAGTAGGACAATCATTCATGGACTTCAGTTCACAGCTATTCACTCCTATTACACATCAAAGGAATACAATCTGCCAAACAGGACAGACACAAAGCAGTCAAGAAAAAGCAAAACCACTGGCAGTTCATATGGACAGAAAACAAACTAGATCCTGCAACAAACTAGACATGCAACTAGAGTGCATATCTTTAAAATTGGTATAGACAGTTTGTCTGCAAGTGCCTTGCAAGAAGAGGCAGAAGAAAACAGGTAAGATACATGATACTAGTCAGCCTTGCAAAATATCATCACACCAGACTTAAGAAACATAGAAAGCTGAAGAGATTGCAGCCTTAGTCATACCCTTTGGACTTTGAGGCCAAATTTAACATAAACATTCAGTTCAGAGATCATCTCTGTCAGTCTTTCAGAAGTACTCCCTTCTACAGTCACACATTAATTAACATGAACTTCTTATTCAAGTATGGTCACGCCAAGTTTAAGCAGGTGAACTTTTTTAAAATTTGTTTTGGGGAATTTTTTGTGGGGTTTTTCTTGTTTGTTTGCTTTGGGGTTTTGTTTTGTTTATAACAGTGTTATTCATGGAACCTCGAAGATACACTTGCACTCGTGTGTATACATATATATATGTATATTTTGAACTCTGGTCTACATTAATTCCAGCCCTTGCCCTTTCATACAGGAGAGAAAGTTCCAGTAACCAGCAACTAGCAAAGGGTCATACGAAAAAAGAGTTAAGTCAAATAACTATATGAAGCTACTCTTTGGCTGTCAAATAGCAGTCATTTCATAAGTATGGAGTCAAAAGGAGAACTTAGAGGAAACACTCTCAAGACTTTCATCTTCATTCAATTTTCAACACTGATATGAATAAAATGTAAGAGATTCCCATTTTCTTACACAGTCTGTCATTTGTTAAAAAGTTGTACTGTTTCAAATATTATGCCAGTTGTAAACCGGTCTGTTAAGCTGTTTGTACCAAAGTTTGTACCCTCAAACATCTTATTCCAAGTTGTATACCCCCTCTAAAACCCCGGGGTCCCCCCCCCTTCCGTCGGGCTAGGCTGTCGCCGTTCCCTGCCGGCTCCTCGAACTGCCGGCCCCGCCTAATAGGAAAATCCAAGGACTTCCATGGTGCACTGCTCCAAAACCGAAGTACAGTTGCCGGCAAACGGACCCAAAAGCCGCGACCCAGCACCAAATCCAGGTAAAAAGGGAGGCACTACAACACCGAGAAGACCCTCAGCTACCTAAAGACTGAATTCTGCTTCTGCCGCCTCGCCACGACCACAAAGAGACTGGGAAGAAGTGACGCCCCTAGACCACACGAGCCCAGTGGGGTTGCCGGGAATTCCCGCGAGACCGGAACCCCCGACTCTGCTGCGGGGAGAGCAGCAGATTCGTCTGACACCTGATCCTCAGCGGCGACAGGAGCGAGGGCGGCGACAGGAGCAGCGGCGGCGCAGGCGACCCCTCGAGTTCCCCCTTTAAAGAGCTGACTAATAAAGGCTTTTCAAAGGAGCAGGTCTCCTGGCCCGTTTTTTAACAATTTGGGGGCTCGTCCGGGATCTAAGCCACGCCCAGAAGAGGACCAGGACGGGAAGGCGCAGCCCGACCTCGGACCTCCTGGACAGCTGGACATCCCGGACCAGAGGACAACGCTCGCCAGCCTCGCGGGACGCCACTGAGGGAGCATCGGTAAGAATAACCGGTGGCGGGAGTGGAGACGAGCGAATGTGGAGTGAATGGGGGGGGGCCGGCAGCTCGGACCCCCCAAAGCAGGAAGCGAGTGAACTGGGAGAGACTGAGGCGTCTCCAGGGGCATAGGCGCCCCCCTCCGGACGTGCGGAGGAGAGAGTGAGTGGCACGTCAAAGCAGTGGGTGACAGAAAAGGCTTGGGCCAATTTCAAGCGTGCAACAGGGCTCGAGCAGTGTAAAGCACGCACCACACTGGCTGAGGCTACGGCCCAGAGCGTCTGAGTACCGGCTGGGGTAGCAAAGATAAGCTGCTTTTGGGGTGCTTTGGAGACTGGCTGGGGTAGCTGTCGGGGTGCTGGGACAAAAGAGTCTGCATTGGTCGGGGGTACCAGAGAAGAGGTACGCTGTCCGGGTGCAGAGGAGTAAGAGTCAAGGGAGTCCCAGAGTGTGAGGGACTTTTAGGTAGGGGTAGTGGCTGAGGCCCTAAGGGCGGGTCACCAGGCTACCTGTGGGGCATTCCGAGCACTGGCAGGGGTAGTGCCCAGACCCTAGGAGAGGGTCCCTGGGGCTACTTACGAGTGTTCAAAGAGTGAGTGAGAGTTAAAATTTGGGCTGCCCGCCTTTAAACTTATGTGTGTGTAGGGGCACCTTAAAGAAGTTTAGTTAAAACAAAGTCAGATAATTTTGCTTTGTATTGCCCTGAAGTAAAGTTTCTGTCAGGGTAAGAGCACTGTAGTTTTTATTTGAAACCCAGTGAAAATGGGGGCATACATAAGTAGAGTGGAGCCAGTTGAAGAGAAGAGAGAGAAAAAGATAAGAAATATTCCACCAGACAGTCCACTAGGACAAATGTTAGAACTATGGGAGGTTGATGAGGCCACTAAAAGCTTAGACAGAATCAAGATGATCCATTATTGCATAGAAGCTTGGCCTAACCTAAATTTACCTGCAAAATGGCCATGGTGTGGAACTAGAGACCCCTGGATGTGTTCACAATTAACTCAATACTTGAAATCTCGAGGAGATTCAAGTATTGAACAGATACCCTATGCTATCTGTTGGCAAAAACAAGTAGTCAAAAATAAAACAACAAAAATATGTAAGTTACAGCAAGGGAAACAAGGGAATGAAAAGCAGAAGATCCAAAAAGAAGCTAGCCATAATTGGGACCCCTTAGAACATTTGCCTCCTCCTACAGTTTATCCCGAAGTAATCCTCCAACCTCACCTAAAATCATACCTTCCCAAACTGTAATCCCTGTTCCTTCCCCAGCTTACCCCCCTCCAATTTATAACCCCTCTTACCCTCTGCCATTCCCTAACACTGGTCTAACCTCCTCTCCTTCACCATCCACAATCCCTGCACCTCCTCACAGCTGGGAGTTAGGTCTGGCACCTAACAATGCATCCTGTCAGGCAATAAAAAACCCAGAAAGTTACCCTTACAGTAACACCAGGTCAAAAACCAAACTCTTTCCCCTAAAGGAGGTCCCATTGGGTGGGGCAGTTGGAGGAATAGGATTTGTCAATACACCTTTAACAGCGTCAGAAGTCAGAAGTTTTAAGAAAGAGCTGGGGAATCTAGTTGAAAACCCAGTGAGAATTGCCAACCAGATTGACCAGTTTTTGGGCCCAAATATTTATACATGGGGAGAACTAAACTCCATCTTAAATATACTATTCAATCCAGACGAGGTTCGGCTGGTTAGGGCAGCAGGAATGCGCATCTGGGAAAGAGAAAACCGAATGGACCCACCCGGTGACCAGAAGTTGCCAATAGCTGACCCAGGGTGGGACCCAAACAGAGGAGAAGAGAGGAAAAATATGGAAGATTATAGAAACCTAATGATAAGAGGTATTAAAGAATCAGTTCCTCAGAGTAGCAACACCAAATTAGCTTTTAACAGGATGCAAGAGAAAGATGAAACCCCAGCAGCCTGGCTGAGCAGGCTCAGATGGAATTTCCAGCAATATTCTAATTTGGATCCAGATAGCCCAGAGGGACAGATATTATTAAAGTTACAATTTGTCACAAAATCCTGGCCAGATATCAAAAAAAAACTTGAAAAGATGAAAGACTGGCAAGACCGAGAAATAAATGAATTATTAAGGGAAGCCCTAAGAGTATACCTTAAGAGAGAAGAAGAAAAAACAAAGGCAAAAACCAGAATTATGGTAGCCGTGGCCAGGGAAAGTGTAAAGGATCTCAGAAAGGATACTAAGAGTAAAAGAAACACAAAATCTTTACCAGGAAAGGTAAGAAAAAGGAACCCACCACCTTGGGATACTCTTCAGAGACCAGGAGAGACCCGAGCCTGTTATTATTGTGGAGAAATAGGACACTTTAAGAAACATTGCAAAAAAATGTCATTTAATGAGACTGTCATGAGGGAACAAGAGGCATTAGAAAAATTATTGAGGAAGGAGGTCAAGGAGGATTGGGGGTGTCATGGGCTCTATGCGTTAGGGGACCCCATGAAACATCAAGAAGGGCCCATAGTAAATTTTGAAGTAGGTCCCCAACATGAAGAGTTTGAGTTTTTAGTGAATACTGGTGCAGATAAATCATGTATTAACCAACTTCCAGCTAAAATTGCGATTAAAAGAAAGACATGTGGAGTCCTAGGAGCAGAAGGGGAGCCTTTCGAGGCTTCAGTTATAAAAAATGTAGAAATTAAAGAAAATTCCAAAAGATGTGTCACTAATTCGATATATCTACCCAAAGTAGACAGTAGCCTGCTGGGAAAGGACCTGCAAGTTCAGTTAGGAGTAAGGATTCTTCCTAGAAAAGGAAGAATGGTGCTACAAATCATGAGGCTGACTGTTAGAGACTTAGGAGAAGTCAAGCCAGAAGTCTGGGCCGAGGAGGGAAAATATGGATATTTAGATATCCCACCTATAGAAATAAAAATGCAAGAAAATACGCCTCCTATAAGGGTCAGGCAATATCCTATTTCTCTGGAAGGGAAAAAAGGACTAACCCCAGTTATAACCCATCTACTCACAGAAAGAATATTAGAACCTTGTACGTCACCCCACAACACCCCTATTCTGGCTGTAAAAAAAGCAGAAAATAAGTTTAGATTAGTGCAAGACCTAAGAGAAGTAAACAAAAAAACAATTACCAGGCACCTGGTGGTACAAAACCCCTACACACTCCTGAGCAGGATCCCTAAAGAACATTCCTGGTTTACTGTAGTAGATTTAAAAGATGCTTTTTGGGCCTGTCCTTTGGCAGAAGGAAGCCGAGATTGGTTTGCTTTCGAATGGGAGTGCCCTGAAAGTAAGAGAAAGCAGCAACTAAGATGGACTCGTCTTCCTCAAGGGTTCCCTGAAAGCCCAAACCTTTTCGGGCAAGCCCTAGAAGAGTTACTAAGGCAGTTTATCCCTAAAAATAATGTACAAATCCTGCAGTATGTAGATGACCTCCTAATATTGGAGAGAGAGAAAGATGAAGTGAAAAAAAACAGTATTAATCTCCTAAATTTTCTAAAGGAAAAGGCCTCAAAGTGTCAAAGAACAAATTACAGTTTGTAGAATCACAGGTCACATGCCTCAGACACCTCATTGGGGAAGGGTGTAAGAAATTAAGCCCTGAGAGAATCTCAGGTATACTCTCGATCCCAGCTCCAACCACAAAAAGAGATATAAGAAAATTATTAGAACTATTTGGTTATTGCAAACTATGGATAAAAAAATATTCCCAAAGTGTTAAATTTCTCTATAAAAAGTTAGTCCCACCTGAACCTGTAAAATGGACAGATAAGGATGAAGAACAATTGAAAGACCTAAAGACAAAATTGTCTTCAGCCCCTGTCCTGAGTCTCCCAGACCTTAAGAAAAGTTTGACCTATTCATTAACTCTGAAGGGGGAATAGCTTATGGAGTATTAACCCAAGAATGGGGAGGACACAAAAAGCCTGTCGCATATCTTTCCAAACCTTTGGATCCAGTTGCAAGAGGGTGGCTGCTTGCCTCCAGGCTGTAGCAGCCACAGCTGTTCTTGTAGAAGAAGCACAAAAACTGACACTGCAGGGAAAAATCATTGCACACACACCCCATGATCTCAGGACAGTGTTGATCCAAAGGGCTCAACAATGGCTGACTGACTCTAGAATTTTAAAATATGAAGTGATTTTAACCGGCACCAGTGATTTGGAGCTAATCACATCAAAAAGTCTAAATCCTGCCCAGATCCTCTCAGGGGAACCCACACCAAACTTAGAGCACAATTGCCTGGAAATCATAGATTTACAAACAAAAAGGGAAGATCTTGAAGATACACCTCTACCATGTGGGAGGGTGCTATTTATTGATGGATCATCTAGGATGACAGAGGAAAAGAGAATATCAGGCTATGCAATAGTCGAAGGTACAGAAAAGGACAATTTAAAAGTTATAGAAAAAGAAAAACTGCCCCCCCATTGGTCTGCCCAGTGTTGTGAAGTCTATGCCCTCAAGAGGGGATTAGATTTATTAGAACAAGACCAAGGTACAATCTACACAGACTCAAGATATGTATTTGGAATAGTACACACATTTGGAAAAATCTGGGAAGAAAGAGGCTACCTAAATTCAAAGGGGAAAAATCTGATACATAAAGAATTAATTAAATTGTATTAGAATCTCTTATGAAGCCCCAAGAAATAGCAATTGTACATGTCAAGGGACATCAAAAAAAGTACACATTTGAAGGAAAGGGCAACCAAGTAGCTGATCAAGCAGCCAAACTAGCAGCTCAAAGGCTGGGAGAACCAATAAAAATTCTTACTTTAAATGATGTACCAGCTAACAAAGTTAGTGAACCCATATATGATGAAATGAATTAAGAGAAATAAAAAAGTTAGGTTTACACCAAGGGAAGCGGGGGGAATGGCTGACCCCAGATGGAAGAAAATTCCTAAATAAAGCAATAGCTCGAAAAATGCTAGCAGAAATCCACAGCCTAAGACACTGGGGCACCCAAAGGTTGTGTGATCATTTCCTGAGAGAACACCTATGTGTTAGAATCTATAACCTGGCCAAAGCAGTTACTGAAGGATGCCTAATTTGTCAAAAGTAAATCAAAAAGTAATAAAAAAGCCCACACCAGGAGGAAGACAATAGCATTAAGACCCTTTCAAAGCATACAAATAGACTTCACAGGAATGCCTCCAATACAAGGACATAAGCATCTTTTAGTTATAGTTGATCACTTAACGCATTGGATGAAAGCCTTCCCTACAAAAAGGGAAACAGCACAAGTAGTAATAAAGATACTACTAGAACACATCATCCCCCGATATAGACTGATAATAACATCGTTTCAGACAGAGGCCCCCACTTTGTAGCACAAGTCCTGCATGATATTGTTAAAGCCTTAGAAATGAAATGGCAGTTACATACACCCTGGCATCCTCAAAGCTCAAGAAGAATTGAGAGAATAAATAAAACCTTCAAAAATGTATTAACTAAATTAATAACAAAAACTGGAATGAATTGGCTAAAATGTTTGCCCCTAGCACTCTTGAAAATCTGAGTTCGACCAAGGTCAGACATAGGGGCTTCACCATACACAACTATCCCGAATAAAAAAACCATTGCCACTTCCCAGTGACTCTGATACCCCAGCAAAGACTCCCTCCAAATAGACCACCATTAGAGACCCAGACACACTTAAAATAACCTTCAAAAGACAACCAAAGCCCAATTAGAAACAAACAAACAAACAAACAAACAAAAAAAAACAACAAAAACCCGTTGTTCAAAATCTTTCCAAGTTGTTATCAAAAACTGTCATTTAAAAATGTTCTCTGTAAGTTGTTCTAAGTGTTAAGCTGTTTTAAAAAGGTTGTGATAATAATATCATTACAGATCTCTTATAGGGCACACCACAGAAAGCCTAATCAAAAACTGAACAAGTGGGGGCACACTGAAAGAAACTCCATAAGGCCAGCTAAATAACTTCCCAACCCAAGAGGCAAGACCAGGTGAGATCGAGATAATGGTTCATACTGGACTCTTGGGAGGACTAATTATAGTCCTATTGATGAGCAAACCCACCGAAGGAGCATGCTCTAAGAATGACTATCCCACTTCCCTAACCCAAGAGGCAAGACCAGGTGAGATCGAGATAATGGTTCATACTGGACTCTTGGGAGGACTAATTATAGTCCCATTAATAAGCAAACATGCCAAAGGAACATGCTCTAGGGGCTACCATCTCATCTATGATGAAGAGAATCTGCAGTCCCTTATAAGAGTTCACACTCATGTGAGTCCCACGTGTTTTAATATAACCCAAGTAAAAATAAAAAAAACAATATTGGATGGCAAAATTGCTGCAACGTTTATGCAGCACCTAACGAGAGAGTGCCCTATAAGAGAATTGTTTTACCAAAAAAAAAAAAAAAAAAAAAAAAAAAAAAAAAAAAAAAAAAAAAAAAATTAGACAATCCAAAGGGAGTTACAAATTTAATAAAAGAAAAGCCACTGAATGAAATTGATGAACCCCTTAATAAAAACTTACCTATTGACTTATTTATTGTAATAAGCATCCTTGCCAGCTTTCTACTCCTTCCCTGCATATTCCCGTTTAATTCGAACTGCAACCATTCAAGCAAGCCCCAAACCTACTGAAATAAAACTAGAACCCCAAACTGAAGAACTGAATAAAGCCAAAAGAATATATAACCAATACCAGAAATTAAAAAAGATATACTCCCATGAATCAAGAACTGCCAATTGATGCGGGCAAAGGCCCGATCAAAGAAATAGAGGGGGGACTGATATGAATAAAATGTAAGAGATTCCCATTTTCTTACACAGTCTGTCATTTGTTAAAAAGTTGTACTGTTTCAAATATTATGCCAGTTGTAAACCGGTCTGTTAAGCTGTTTGTACCAAAGTTTGTACCCTCAAAAATCTCATTCCAAGTTGTATACCCCCTCTAAAACCCCGGGCCCCCCCCCCCTTCCGTCGGGCTAGGCTGTCGCCGTTCCCTGCCGGCTCCTCGAACTGCCGGCCCCGCCTAATAGGAAAATCCAAGGACTTCCATGGTGCACTGCTCCAAAACCGAAGTACAGTTGCCGGCAAACGGACCCAAAAGCCGCGACCCAGCACCAAATCCAGGTAAAAAGGGAGGCACTACAACACCGAGAAGACCCTCAGCTACCTAAGACTGAATTCTGCTTCTGCCGCCTCGCCACGACCACAAAGAGACTGGGAAGAAGTGACGCCCCTAGACCACACGAGCCAGTGGGGTTGCCGGGAATTCCCGCGAGACCGGAACCCCCGACTCTGCTGCGGGGAGAGCAGCAGATTCGCCTGACACCTGATCCTCAGCGGCGACAGGAGCGAGGGCGGCGACAGGAGCAGCGGCGGCGCAGGCGACCCCTCGAGTTCCCCCTTTAAAGAGCTGACTAATAAAGGCTTTTCAAAGGAGCAAGTCTCCTGGCCCGTTTTTTTAACAACACTAGGTTCAACAGTGTCTTAAAACTGTATGAAAAAATATTCATCTTCCCTTCACCCACAAGGTCAGCAACCCAGATCCTGCCTGGTGATACTGACAAGGTGATGAGAAGTTACAAGATGATCTATTAGGTTATGTTTCAGCACTAAAAAAAATGAAAGACGTTTCTACACATAACAGAATGTAGTGATAAAAATGTCTTCAGGCAATGGTGAGAAACAGCTCTTCTGTACTGCTAAGTACCTTCATTAGGAGTTTGCATTTCCATCTTCAGAGCTCATTAGGGAAGGAGTGATTTCAGGAGTCAGCACAGATGTCCACATCCAGGTCTTTTCTACTTCTTCCGATGAATCAGTGATCATGAGAAGTCGCTTTGAATCTGAAAAATTAGGAAAAAGAGATTTGTGGAGGGTTGTAACAGTTAACAGCAGTTGAGATACTGAGATTTCCTTCCAGTTTTCCGAGGTCCACCCCTTTTTCTGCTTCTTAACGTGGAATTTCTCATAGGACAGCAGAGAGAATTAACATCTCTACTAAAGGCAAATGAATTACCTGACTAAAGAGTTCATGGAAGCAGAGAAAGGAACATTTCACAAGACAAAAGGAAAGGAGACAACAGTTCCTCTTGCTGTCACACTGCCACACCAGGTTTCCCTTTAACTGTGGTGCAGAAGGCAGCTCTATAACGCTAATTGTGCTGCAATTGTCTGCTGTGTACGTTTAACATCTACCGTGCCATAGCAATCAATACCAGTTAACTTGTTTTCCTTTCCCCCCCTTCATGTGATAAGTACTGTTTCTTTCCAGCTTGTGTCACAGTTTGTATTATCTTTGCTGACAGCCCAGTTTGCAAGGGAGTCCCTCCTTAGTGTTATGTCAACAATTTTTGAAGGGAAATTCACAGTGCAAATTCCTAAAAACTAGGGAAATTAAACACCACTGTGTACCTGGCTACAGCCCTAAAACTGGAATGACAGAGCTATTTTGTCTGAGTGCAATGGCACTGATTTCTCTCTTTCCATAAAATTATGCAACCATACATCAAAGCAGTGGTTCCATTATTTGAATGTCTACCAAACAAACTGGACATTATATCCTGGAACCTGAATGTCTGTTATATGGACAGCTACACTATATGTCTGGCTGATGACAGACCATCTGCAAGACGTGTCACTATAAATTGATTTATGAGGGACAGAAGGTAAAATTCTCTGGAGACAGAGAGAAAGTTACACTTGCAATTTCCGATTTTCCACCTTAACTACTGCAGCAATACTGAAGATTGGCAAGAAAAAGCAAACACAGATGTTCCCCAGTTTTGGCTAGTGCTTGGTGATTGGCAGAAGTCCCAAATCTGCTTTTGGTAAAAGGCCATGAGAACTCTGGGTCCTTCTCTAAGTTTAAAAGGGGATTCCAATAAAACTTCCACTCAAACAAAGTTTTTTTCCAGATTGTTCTTACATGGAGAAATAAGCTGAAACACTGAAAGAAAAAACACGAAGTGGTCTGTATTTTTTTTTTTTAATGTTTGAATGAAGCAGTGACAATCTCCAAATTTTTATCTAAAAACATAGCATTTAAAATGTCTTTAAAATTTCCCATAAAGAATATAGATTGCATAAATTATTATTTACCAGTGAAATCACAAGTTTTTCTCCAAACTTAACAGTGAACTAATATTATATTACAAACTTTGGTACGCCTGTTTTCCACAGCATGAAAGTATTGAAATATTAAAAACTCTACTCAAGATAGTTCTTGTTGAACAAAACTTAAGATGTTCATAAGATTTATTTCTAGTTAATGGAGTTTGAAAAAGTTTTAAGACAAGGCTTCTAGCCTCCTAAATATTTTTTTAAATCAAAGCTCTGAACCATGACAGGTAAACGCATTCAAGAGTGTAAAATGTATTAAAAAACCCCAAACAGCCAAGCCAGTGGGTAAAATGCAAGGGCTATGTGACATCCCGTAGTTATCTATGACAGCTTAATAGCATTTCAGTGATATAACAAATACAGCCAAGATTTCTCCAGAACATTAATTCCTGGCCATACTAGCTCAAAAATAAAATGAATTATTTGATATTGATACCTACAGAAAAACTTACAGCCTTTTCCTCCTGTCATAAACATTACACATCTTCCTTACAGGAACATCCTTAACAGCCTCATCCTCTCAAGTACCACTTTAGAAAAAAATTGCCATAAGGTTGGAATATAGCCTCTGTTATCCA
Organism: Sylvia atricapilla; assembly: GCF_009819655.1. Classification (NCBI taxonomy): domain Eukaryota; kingdom Metazoa; phylum Chordata; class Aves; order Passeriformes; family Sylviidae; genus Sylvia; species Sylvia atricapilla. Next base: position 43,565,109 of record NC_089140.1, read on the forward strand.
TCCATGCAACTCTTATTCTGACATCAATGTTCATGGGAACTAGTGGAAAAGAACAGCAATAGAAGCCCCTGAATGCGAGAACATATAACACATTTTTTTCTGTTCTGTCTTTTTGGTCCCTTTGCTGCTTGAATTTTTGTGGTTATGTATTGTTTTCCTATGTTAGGAGAATGGCATGACAATCCTTTAGTGTATTTCTCATTCTCACACAAACCTAGCTTGACAGGTTAGCTAACTATACAAAACCTAACTCAGCGATAAAAATGGAGAAGATGAGGAGAAATACCTTTCCCTAAATAGTTGAGCTCTAAAGAAAGCCTTTAATAGTTCTTCTCTACAGTGACATATTCACCTTCACAGCTTTGTGTACCTCCTTGTTCTACACTAAGATAGAAACACACACGGACAAACCTTAGTGGTTTTTCCCACACATACAACACCTATATGCTCCAACTAAAACAAAGAATTTTGAAGGGTAAGTATCAAAGTATTTACATTAATACATTAATTACATTCACTGTTGCCAGAAACTGTAACTTCAAAATGTTAAATAGAATTAGTAGGACAAACAAAAGCCAATACAGCCAATTCAGAAATGAGCAAGCACTGCAACTGACTCTTTAAAATACTAAGTCATAAACCCTTAGAAATAAAAGATAATTGAACAGATACCATGTAGGAATGGTTGCAAGCTATGAATGGTTGCAGAAAGCAAAAAACAACTTCGTGAAAAACACTGCACAGGTAATGGCAGTACTGCAGATACAGCCAGGCTTAATTAAACACATCAAATGGTAAAACATTTTGAGGACAAGCATAGTGTTAAATGCATGATTCTTATGAGAAGCTGCGGGGTGACAAAATCCAGATGGCAGCAAATCACGACTGTAAGAGAAAAGGGACTTTATACATTTATCATTTTGATCATTACCACTATTACTATTTTTGGTAATAAGCAGCAACTTGAAAAATGAGCAACATTAGGCTAAGCGAGATACATGCATAGTAGACTACTACTCCTACATCCCTAAGAGCACATCACTTTCTAGCCTTCAAGACAGATACAGCTCAAAACAGGTGGCCTCTTGTACTACCAGCAGTACTGACTTCCATTTAGGTCAGGCTTTTAGAGATAGTCAAAATTCTTAAGAAGTTAAAAAAATTATTTCAGGCTGCTTATGTTGATAGGCTTCCTTATGGAGAACCCTGCTGGAGAGTTTCTCTCAAGGAGTTTCCCTCAGAAACAGTCTCTCTGGAGGCTGTTGCCCAAATTCAGAACTCCCACACAAAAGCCCCATGGGTAACTGCTAAGGAGCTTTTTTGTTTCAGCTTTGTGCCAGGCCTGCTGTTGTAATGACCAACTCACACTACTCCTAACTCTATTCCTGACCAACCAAAATTGCCAGTTTCAGTTATTAAACCTAAAATCTCAGTGTTACAAAATTGCTTTAGAGAGAGTTGTCATCAACACAGAGGGAGCTAAGTGAGGGCAGAGTCATCCCAGTCCCCACACAGATTTCTCCTGGAGGATGTGGGCTGGATACTTAATTCATCACACAGAAAGCAAGGGGGTAATTAAGATGTCTCACATAAAGAGCAGTTGAGAGCACTAGTCCTGGCTATGATATCTGTCCTGACACACCAGTGCTATTTTTATCCTCTCATCGCTTACCAAATGCTAAAACCTCCCAGCCTTTCTTTGCCTATAACTAATCATTACTGGCAACTGGCCACAAAGGTAAAAACATCCAGTGGTAGTGTTCCATGTAGTTTTCAGAAAAAAACCCACTTCTTAATACAATTTTATAGTGAAACACCAAGATGCAGAGAATAAGGATTGTATTTTTTAGTCCCATACTATCATTTCACAGTACTACATTTCTGCATTGTATGCATTACTGTACATACCTGCACATGTATTTACAATGTGCAGGTCCAGATCTAGACACAGAAACCACGACCCTTCAAAAGACAACAAGAAGAAAGCTTTCTTCCAAACACTCCAAGTAATTTACTTGAACCTTTCTTTTTTTTTTTTTTTTTCATGTATTAGCATTTTGAGAGTAGGGCACAGAATGTATCTTGATTTTGAAGGACTTAGTTATCTGTGGTGTGTATGGTCTTTCATATGGAAATCAGACAGTATTTCTTCCCTTGAAAAAAACCCAATTTCAGTTTATACAAAAATCTAGATTTACATGCCCAGAAGAAATATTACCCCCATTTATTTCCAAGCTCATTTTGAAGTATAATCCAAACTCTGGTGATAGACTGACCCACAACCATTTACCATTTGTCCAAATTTACCCAGCTTTGGCAAACCTTCTTTGCCTACTCTTCCAGGATTTGTGCATGTTCTTTGAACAGAAGTTCACTCAAAAGGGTTGCTACAAATCAGCAGTGCGCAGCTGGTATTTTTCATGGGGTTTCTATACAAAACCTGGAATTACCAAACTTTTTGGTTTTCCACACATTGTGAAGATACAATGCTGATTTAACAACCCAGAATTGCCCAAACCATTCACTTCTGTGAGAAGAATGAATAAGCAGTAGCACATCAGGACAAACCAGCATAATCTATGCCAAAATTCACAGCATTTATGTTTGCTTAGCACCTAAACTTCGACCCTAATGTCCTGATCCAAATGACCATTAAATCTGAAAATGCTCTAGCTTAAGCCACCCACTGGTAGCCTTTCAGAAACATAAAACACATTCAGATCAGCTTTCTGCCATATGAATGTTTAATCTTAGACCCACTAAATTCAGCAGTGAAATTGTAGCTACTTTCTATGGTATTGAATGGAAATAGGCTGAAGTAAATGGAAATTTTTCTGCTTACTCCACAGTGGCATTCTAATACAATAGCCAACAGAGACTATTAATATAATATTAAATTTCTCACCCTTAGGCTCAGTCTTTAGTAGACTAGTAGACTAGTTCTCACACAGCATTTTTAGCATCAGTTAAATATAATCTAGAACAGGTTGAATCCTGGGCTAGACTGGGGTAGGTGGGAGGGATATCTGTCAGGAGATTGTTTTGTCCACACTTAAAAAGAGAAGACTTGAGGAGTCCTTGTCTACAGCTGTCAGATGGGAGGGAGTAGAAAAATGGTCAGACTCTACAGCTACACAGTGGGTAGAGAAGAAGCGATAGATACAAGCTACAACTTAGGAAATTTCCAATTAAAAAAATATATTGTCAGAGTGGCCAAGCACTTTGCCTCTTTGCAGTGTTCAGTACTTCACGTCTCACTGTAAAAGCTTATGCATGCTATAATTTTGATGTTTGTATTTGTAATTCCTGCTCTGGGTAACACCTAAGAGGCAGTGCTACACTCAGAAAATATATTTTTTTAAGATGCTATATATGTGGTTTTGTGAAGGACATCTGAAATTTTACAAGCTATTTATTTTTTTCAGAAGTGCCTGATCCTCTCATTTCTTCCCAGCTGAAATCATCCTGAGGTGCATAATCATTCCTGCAGGAACCAATTGATTTCACAGATTGTTCTTTCAGTTGAGAAATAAGCAGGAGATGATGAAATCTGCAGGGAAAAAAACATTCTTGAAAAATTTCCCCTCTCCCAAGCTAAAAAACAGAACAGCAGGTAAACTATGTATGTAACAATTTCCAAACTTTTTTTTTTTTTTCTGAGAAACAAGTAGACAAATGATAGTCCCAATTCAGCAAAGTAATGAGGTATCTGGACAATCTATGAATCATGAGTGTTGGCTAAGAAGATGCCTCTCTGAATTTAAGCCAATGTTGAGTTACATTGTGTCCTCTCCTTTTCTCATTTTCCTTGACCAAAGGACTCTTTCCTGTGTGGCAGACATATCAGAAGATCTAAGGAGACTTCACAGGTACCAGCAACTGGTGAGTGCCACTCACAAGCAGAGTGTTAGTATATACTAACTCCATGTAGCTCTGCCCTCCCCCACAGCAGCTGAGTTAAGCCAGTTCTAACATCTCCAGAATGCCACTTAACCCAGCACTCCATGGGAATAAAGTTGGATTATAGCCCTCTCAACACATCTGCATTGAGCTGAGGCAGAGTCTCTCCCAGTATTACATCCCTTCTCTAGTACTTCTGCTTCCCAGAGTAAGATGTCACACTCTCTTATTAGATAAATCCTGCTCATTACACTGACTGAATCAGAAATACAAAGAGCAGGTGCTTCGTAGTGACAGCCAAATGCAACGACTCTGAATCTTCTATGTGCTGCTTTCACACAAGGTCAATTGCACTTATAATTAATTTATATAAGCTGAACCCTCAGCTGTTACCTTGCAAATGCACAGGCTGCTCAAAGCTGTATTGGTAATTAATTTGTCAAGCAAATGCTAGGGAAGAACAACACTGGTAATTTATACCATAGATATTCAAATGAAACATCTCGCCTAAGTAATTTATTGTCAGAAAGTAGGAGAGCCACAAAGCAGAACAAAGAATTGGAGTCTTCCACCAGCTATTCTTGAAGGGACATTACTGTAATGTGTTATGAGCTAATTTCAGAGGCAGTAGAACCACATGCTTCTTCACTGAACTATTCCGGATAGGTTTTGGCATTAAAAATGGTTGTAAAATTATAGATGCATGTCCTATAGACAGGATGACAGATGATGATAGAACTTAACCAGAAAAGACCTGTATGGAACACACTCTGAGAAAGTATGGGTTTAGCCATTGAAAATACATGTTGCATTCTAGTTCTTAGCAAAAACAAACAAACAAACAAAAAGGCGTATGACTGACCCCATATCCTTTCTTCTTATTCTACCACTTTAAGTATATTGTTGTAGGTATTTGGATTCCCATCATTTATTACCAATCATCCTCTCCAACAATAACACTAGTGATTGTAGTTGTTATAGTGTTACTTTTTGTATGAATTTCACTTGAAAATAAAAAAGATATTGGGGTGATACTACAGGGCTTTGCCACAATATCCTGTACTCAGTGGACTTCAGGAAAACCAACAGTGGGATTTCCTGGCTTTGTGACTATGCATTGAACTTCACTCTAAGATGGAATGACCTAGTGTTGGAAATGTTTGTAGTGCTAGAGGACTGTGTCTGAAACACCCAGAAGCTTCAATTTCAGCTTGATCAGCACTTCAGTCCTGCTGCAGCAACTTTGGGAGACTTGGTGAGAATTGTAGAATTTCCAACCTTGAATAAAAGACTATCTCAAATCTTGGTGTTCCACCCTGCTAAATGACTTCCTCAAATCTTCAACCAGTACATTTTAGAGGTCTGGACCAGCTGACTTAAAGAAACTAAAATGTTTCAGTCCAGAATGCCACTAAATGTTTGCCTGGAAAGCTCTCACCTCAGCAGTCAAGAAGAAGTGGAAAAGAAGGAATTCTTCCTGGTGGCAGAAGTTAGGTAAAGTATTTCAAATCTTGTTGACAGTAGAATAGTTTATAATTTAAACTGTAAGAAACATATTTTTACATGTATTCACAACAGGTGATGAGGATAACTATGCTTCTAGGTAAAAAAAATTGTTGTGCAGTACAAAAGAGCCCCTTCACTTTCTGCAAGTATCATCAGTTAGGATATTACAGCTTCTGAAACAGGCGTCTTTAGCACCAGGATGATCCATTTTCCTGGCTTGTGTGTCTTGGGATGATTTAGTGGGATAAACAAGGGTATTTCTGAAGGAGCAATGGTAGACCAAGCAAAACTACACCAAAAGAAAAAAAAAAAACCACCCTTCGCTATCTGTCTGGTTATGAAACTGTGATGGGGGAAATATGAAAGCAAAGAAGAATAATTTGGAAATCACCTGATTACTGTTAAAACCTCATTCTCCAAGCAAAATTTGTTGTTAGTCTTGAAAAAAGCTGTGTTAATATAGGTCTGATTGTGGGATTTTCCCCTTGATTTTTTACACAAGGTATTTGACAATAAGGCATATCACTACTAGATTTTAATCCAGCTCTACTTTACTCTCAGCAATATTTCTGAAATATATCCTGCTGAACAAAACACGATAAAACAAATGAAAGATGGGATGTGGAAGCAAGAAGAATATTTAAAAAGAGGCAGGTAGGAAATATAATTCATACAGAGTTGAAAAGTCTTTGAAAAAAGTGAGAGGAGATGAGGGGAGCTCTGCATACAACTTCTGCAAAAGCATAATTAGTGGATCTCCTGTGTGATAAAATATCACTGTTCACAGACACTCCAGGTGTACTTCAGCCATACAAAAGAGAACAAAAGAGCTGCATCTCGAGCAGTGTGAAGATATATATGTTAGTCAAAAACAACAAACAGGAACCCCACAAGATCAGCTGGAAACAATCTGAGGAACTGCTCAAGGGGATGAAACTATCATTGTTTAGAGGGTACAAATTAATTCAGTCACCCAGTTTGACAATCAAGGTAACCAAGCTAAAAAATATAGGATGGATGAGAAGTAATCATGAGTAACTCATCCAGAGTATTATACAATAACTATAAAGCAATGGATATCTCATTATTGAAATATCACTCAACCTTTTGGCCTCTCTCTGGTACCATTGAAGGACTGAAAACAAGTCATGTTCCCAGCAAGTGAAAATATGGGTAGCTTTCAAAGGGAAAAATGTGGTAGAAAGAATATACCAGCTTCCATAACACAGGCTTTAGAATGGGAGAGAGAACCAAAAGCCAACATATCCGGCTTTGAAATCCCACCTTTTTCATTCATCTCCTGGGAATCCATGAACAAATCATCTCTTCTCTTGTCTTCGTTTTCTTGTGAAGAAACTGGAACTGATGCATCTGTGATGGGAATTTGACAATCCTGATGTGATCATCACTTGAAAAGGGATATTTCATATCACATATCACATTTTTAAAATGTAATATGAGAATGTTGGAGAAGTGCTGCAGTTGTACACCTTCCCAGGTTTCTGTTCACAGGTGTATGAGACAGAGGATCAATCTGGGAGGTTTTTTTTAATTAGAATTGTATTTACTTATAATTATTTCTTCTCTCAAGAGAGAAATTTGAGTTAGTAGATGTTGGGAAGCTTGAAAATGGCATCAGTGGCCATAAAACCCAGCTCCATGTCCATTTCACTATCTCCTGATGAGAAATGCAGTGTAGGCACTCCAATTTACCAGCTGACTGATGCTTCACACCCAAGGAAAAATAGTGTATTACAATTCACTAAGAAAGGAGGCCATTTCTGTAGCACAGTAATCTCCACAAAGTAATTGTTTGATGGTTTCTCCACATAGTAATTGATGGTTTTCAGCTGGAAAAAAATATGCTAATAGGATCAATAAACAAAGAGAAAAAAGCTTTGAAACAATGACAAATACAGATAAAACAGCGCAGTGAAACAGAGCTGTTTCCAGAGATATTTCCAGATGGCAGCCAAGCATGAGCTAGGAAGCATTGCAGTGTCTTTTCTGAATGCAAAGAAAGAAGAAAATGCTCAGAAATAAGCTCTAAAGTTGTACTCAGACAGGGAGAAAAGCTTAGTATTAGTTAGGGGTAAGGATTGTGAGGTTGAAGCAGACAAATCTGTGTCATCTCAGCTCATTTACAGTCATTAATTTTTTTTTTTTTTTTTTTTTTTTTTTTTTTCCCATGACCAAAAGTCTTGAATATCCTGCTTTGAAAAGAATTGTGCTCTATCATGGAGGTCACCTTTTCTGGGTGCTGTACTTCATTATTTGTCTGGGTACCTTCATTTCACACTTCTTGCTAAGATTTTAAAAAAAAATCTCCAGGAACTCTCATTATTCTGGCTGAGTTTCCCTGAGTAATTCCGTTTGCACTTGGATATTAACAATAAAAATTCCCTCAGCTCTCTCTGGGCTCTCATCAAATGTTGCCTGAAAATACCACAGTGCTATCCATCCATTCTTTCTGCCCTGAAGTTATCAACCAATATTGCTGACCAGAAAGAGTCACACAGATGGCATGACATGAGAATTTATATTCCAAGGCTGAGAAAGAGCAATGGCACAGTGTCTGTTGTGGTTCAGTGCAGTGGTTGAATAATGGTAGGCTTCATTTATGTGAAAACCTCACCTGTTCAGTGCATCAGCTGTGAAGGCAAAGGCATGAACCAGAAGTGTCATGGCATTAGACTGTAGAACACAGAGCATGCCAAGAGTAGTAAAACAGAAGAGAAGACCTGCTCCTGAATTTTTTTTTCACCAGAAAACCAGAGACTGGCCAGGCAATGCCACTGAGTTGTACAACATAACCTCCTTTATTCCATCTTATCAGACCACTCTGGCTTGCAAAGTTACTGTACAAGGCAATTCCATCTTTCAGAATATGTAATGGAAAGTTGGCAAAGGAAATGTTGCAAAGGTGGGTCATTTTGTTTTCAATGGATTTCCAAAGAGGGATGGTTTGGGGAAGAACAGCTTGGATGTCTTTCTTAATATTGTGTAATTTTTGTTACACAAACACAAGTTTGTTGCTTTCAGTCACAATTCAGAGCTGATGTGAAAAGTGCACAGGTCTTGGTGTGGATAAAAGGCCCATGTAAATGTCCAGCAGACAACCACTGATGTTACTTTGTTTACCTTCTGGAAACTGCACATTTCACTTTAATAGAATGTTTGTCTAAAAAGCAATCACAGATTGAGCTGGTGCTTTGAGATGTGCATTGTACTAACATCAGAATAGGCTACAAAAAGCTGAAAATTACTACAGAGGTGCTGTGAGCAAGATGAGATTGTTGGATGGGTCCCATTTGACACAGGGAAAAGTGGTCACATATGGTGTGAAATCACTAAGGTTACAATTGTATGGACTTCAGAGAGGGGCAGCACTTCAGAGAGATCTGTACTTCTCATTCTTGCTAGGTTGTGGGGTTATTTTGTGTGGTGGGGTTATTTTGTGAAAAGAAAGAGGGCTGAGTAGTTTGCAATATGGAAGGCTGCTCTTACTTCAGAACAGCCTACAGCAGCAAATTCTGTAGTTCTAGGACCTGTCAGACACTTTGCCATAGCCAGGAAGGACATTATAGTTAAAAAAAAGAAAATAGAAATAATTTAGAAAAGAAACACTAGTTCAATTATAGGACCAACATAAAGCAGTTTTCAAGTATTATTGAGATGTGGACTTTTCAATCTGGCATGCAGTAGTAGATAAAAAGTCATCATAGTAGCATTTTCCATTCAAATACTGAGCTGCCAGAGAATGTGGTTCTTCACTGTCTCCTCCCTCACAGTTTGTCTCGCAGTTTGTCTCATACCAATAATTTCCATTGCCTTCACTGTAACACAGTTGTTATGCTGCAGCTCCATCTAAGAAATTAAAAACACTCAATCAAATAATCACTGTTACATATTATACTACGAGTATGTACTTCTGGTGTTCTCTTCAAGTTTACCCTAGATTTACTTCTATTTTATGCTGGCAAATTCAAAGGAAGATTTTCTCCCAGGGTAACCCACATCATTTATATACAGCACATATTATGGACAAAACTGAAATCCTAATATTTTTCTCTAAAAATCATGAAAAAGGAAGACTGTTGGATCAAACAGTAGCACACTACATAATTTATCCCAATTATGTTAATCACTGAGGTCCACATATATCTTTTAGAAATTAATACAGAATATTTCATGTAATTTAAACACTGCCAGGAAATCTATATTTGCCTGCTCTTCTTTTAATTATTTGAATGTTAATCTTGGAAAGTAATTTTAAAAGCATGAACAGTTTGTTGACTTTGCAGTATTTTTTTAATACTGCAAAGAGGGGACAACTACATGAAATTTAATGATGTAGAGCATAAAAGACCAAAAGGGTAAAAATCAGATGAACCAGACTAGATCTTTTTATTAATGGGTTGCATTTGTTTGCTCCTTAGGGCAGGAAATACACCTGCTTTCATAATTGTATGTGTCCAGTGAAGGTATTCTAGGCCTAAATATACCTGTAAGGCAGCACAGCAGAAAATGCATATTTTTCAGAACTTGAAAATTAATTCACTGAATTATGCAATGGCTAATTAACTTGTGCTTCTTAAAAAGACATAAGAATAGAATAGAAATTTTTGTAATGCACATGGTAATCATCAAAAAGAGAGAAGATTCATGTTTGATATTGCACAGCCCCACTTTCACTGAAATTCAAGAGCAATACACATCTTACCTAGCTTTGGTGACCAGAAAGAGAACATTATAGACAGTCTGGTCTTCCCTGAGTGAGAAACCCAGCAGAAAGAAACATGTTTTACAGATCAGAGATGTTGGGAGCTGAAGCAAATAATCATCAGATGTTTCTACACAACACAGCAAAACTACAATTTCTTGCCAGGCAGGTTACTGAAACTTTTGGAGACCCATGGTTTGGACGCATGTGTGTGTGGTCAGGCACAGCACGTGTATAGACATCACCCAGACATATACCCCTGGCTCACAGATGAGACTAGAAATACAAACTGAGGAAGAGACACAACAAATGCACTGTTTGCTGCAACAAGTATTTTTCTTTCTCAATTCCATGCTGTACTAGTTATCTGAAGAAGGTCTTTAGTTTTTCTAGGATTGCTGTCACAAACAGCAAAGTAGCCAAAAATAAAGTAGCCAAACCCAGTGCTCTTTGGGGTCAGTTTAATTTACTACCAACTGTAAATAGAAACACTTTTAGACTAGTTTTGTCAGATGCATATAATGTTACTTTAAAATTAGTGAAAGAATTAGTAATAGAGACCAGACAAACTGTAAGATGGAACAGTTGGTTATGAGCTACCCTCTCATCTAGCTTTTGTTAACAATCCCTTCACTAATATAAAGACCTCAAGCACAGCACAAACTCCCTGTATGCAGCAATTTTATAGCACACAAATCTTACCTGTCCTATCTCAGTATTCAACCCAAGTTTATAGCTGTCTTCACAGATAAATTGATACTTTATAGAAATTCATATTTCAAGGGCTCTGGTTTTTTTGTCATTTAGCTGGAGTTTTACCTACGAAAATGGAGTTACTGGAACTCAGTATTTGGTTAAACAGCTGTTATGATTTCCATTTAATTGAGCCAGTCTAATCAAAATACACTCTTAGCCATTCATCTGACCAGAGTGTTATGAAGATCAAGTGCTTAAAATTACCTTACCTCTAGTTAAGTCCTTGGCTATTATAATAGCCATTTATTGAACAATCTTTTTCTGCTGAGTAGAGGCTACAGTTTTCCCAGCAGCTTCACAACTGGAGACATCACAGTTTCCAATGAACTTTCACACTGTTGGTGAAACTGACATTTCTTCATGCAGCACTATGTTCATGTGGAGGAAATGTTTTGGTCCTCAGGAATCAATAAATTTATTAGCAACAAGACATCCCAGGTCAAATCTTCATCTTTTAATCAACAGCAATGAACATAAAGCATGTGATTTTGTCCAAATATTTGACTATGTGAAGAAACAAACAAACATGTCTTCTGGCACAAAGAGTGCTGAGAAACAGCCGCATATTTGTTCTACTTTTTTCCCCCACCAAAGCGTGTGATCCTAAGAATGCACCTATTGTCCCTTTCCTCTGAAATACTCTCAGAACTGTCAAGTCTGTGAGATATGCATCTTCTGCTTTTTGCCATAGGAAAATCTCAGTCTGTGGTTCATAGGAAGTTTGGCCATCTCTTTTCTTACTCTACCTTTAGAAAGGCAGCAACAATCTCTGCCCACAGCTGACAAAAAAAGGAAGGGGAAATTCAGTTATCAAATGCACAAAACAGCCAAGTCAAAATGCACTGAAAGTACATTGCAATACTTAATCACACTTCTACAATGTTCCACTACTTATGTAATTCCATAGTAGTGCCATTTACTTTACAGAATACATCTGGAGCCATCACACAGCACAGGTATGTCCCAAAACACTGTGATTGTCCACTGGGTTTAGAGATGGGTGGTAATTCAGAAATGCACAATGATCTCTGCTGATGAGAATTCTCCTTTTCCCATTTGCTTAAAGGGAAATCATATACATATTTTCCCAAACTACATTTACTTGCAATTTACCCCAAATATCTAAGATTGCCTTTGCTATTATCAAACCCTGATGTGTATGATACAGTGACTTCAATAAATTACAGATTTTCTTGAACACTTTAGAGATAAATCAAAGTTATACCAAGACTTCCAATATGACTTCCAAAATGCTGTTTCCAAGAAAATAAAATTTAAACAGCAGAGGGGAGATTTAAATATTTGTAGCTTCACAAGGTGATAATGAAGGGGGAAAAAGTAAAGAAACATCTTGGAAGTAATTTTCTTAGAGCATTTTTGGCAGGAGGTGGTGAAACTGCTGTGAAAACTGCAAGAAATTACAAACCTACCAATCAACAAATGTTGGTTGCTTGAATAGGAGTATGTAAGGATCAGAGCTATGTATTATAGATAAAGACAAGAAAATAGAATAGGGAAGTGTATGAGAAAAAAAAATCCACTGCAGCCATAATTTTTCAACAACGAAATTTAACCTGAAACCAAACCAGCTCCTTAAAATGGTTTAGTCAAAATACCAAGCACAGGAGAGGCTTCTAACTTGACTTGGATCATTCTGTCCAAGTGCAAGCACAGAAACAACGCCTGTTATAGTTAAGGATGCTTCTTCATTCCTCATTCTCAGGATGAAAAGAACCCAGCTGTATTAGCACTCCAATAGTTAATGTATACATATGCACATAGTTAGGAAATTAATAAAACTCCATATTTACTTTTACATTTCCAAGGTGAGCAGATAATGAAATGTACAGTAAACTTCTCCCTATTCCTTTTCTTTTCCTACCCAGCACCTCTTGGCAAATGGTTCAATGCAAACACATTAGTCTGAATGGTTGAAAACTCTTTCATCCCATCAGCTGAAAAAAAGTTTTAACAGAGAAGGCAGCATTGCTGGATATACTGGAGCTTCCTTTACATATTTCTAGATGAAAATGCTTTTTTTTAAAAAAAATCATACAAATAGGAAATTACAGCTTCAATCACTAAGGTACAGCGAAGTTTTATACAACTATAAGGCAGGATGTCATAGAGATAAAAGTTCTTTCTAAAAGAAAGTTTCCAGAAAGCTGATAAAGCTCTAATCTTCAGTTCACTATCTGAAAGTCATTGCTATGAATCAAATTATTTCAAATTAAAAAAAATAAAAAGAGAGAGATGTGAAAGCTATGTCATCTTTGAATACCATCAATAATAAAACATACAAAATTTCTGTCTCACATTAAGTAAAGCAGAGAACTGAGGGGCATAGAGGAGAAAAAAAACCCCAACAAAATGTGAAAAGAGATGAATTTTGTATTATCCCAGCTTGATCCTTGTTACCACTCAAATTCTCTCATTTTCTAAAATTAATCCAAAAGCCTCTCACTTGTCCTGAATGCCTATAAAAACACAGATGAAAATATACAAAAAATATACAAAGAGAAAATTATTTAAGAGTTAATAACACAAGTGTATAAAAATCACTGCATTGTTTCTTCATCACTTCTCACGGTGTTGAAAGAAGAACTAGATACCGATTTAAACAAACTCTTAAGTTCTGGTGTGTACTTATATATTGCCAGCAACCCTGAATATAGGAGTGAAAAATTATTGAAATTAATCTTGATTTTAATTTGGAAATGTGGCCTTGTAGTCTTGATGTCTGATTGCAGTAATGCTGTTCTGCATTTCTCAGCCTATTCTGGGATTTCCAATGATTCTCACAAAAGTGTCCATGAGGAACCTACTGGAGCTACAGAGGCCCAATGTACAATGAACAGAAGAAAGTTTAACACTAGATGGCAATATGCTATTGCAAAATATTTATCTGAGGTGCCTCTAGATAAAGGCAAATATTCTTCAAGCTATTGTACTGTTTCTTAGTTCTCATGCATGTTTAGACATACAGATTTTCTTTGGTTTGCACTAAAACTCTCATTTCATGCTATTGTATTTTTCTCATTGTTTGCTTTATATTAAGTTTAGACAATGATCTGATCCAGGCAGAGGAGATTCACAGTTTAACTGAAAATATGTTATGAATTAATCACTATTTAGTGTGTGTGGAAAGCATGTGCAGAATCACATGTGGAATGTTGACCAAATCTCTCCTGCTTGGCAAACTGTAAATCAAAAGGAAGCTTGTTTTGTGGGCTACTATCTTCCTTCTACTGATGTAAATCAGAATACGAACATAACCATGTATCTTTTAAAATCAGGATTCCTTCGGTAGCACTTTTTCCCATTACCTGAAGCATTAAACTTGCTTATCCACTTTTTGCTCTCACCTAATCAAATAGCTTCCACCAAAGCCCAAGTCTGGTTTGCTGTTGGAATAGCCTGGATTGTGCTACAGTTGTCCAACATACTTTGGGTTAAAAAATCAAAGCAGTCTCTACTTTGTGTAGGGCTCTTCCCAGTTCCTTGGAAAGCTCAACATGTTACAAATCAAACCAATAAACCTACACCTTGTGAAACTAAACCCACATTATAATTATCAACTAAGTTGCTAAATAATGGGTAGCTTGGTTGTTTCCAAGAATTATCAGTATTTGAAGGTAACATTAATCTGTCTCAGCAGTGGCAGCAGCTCAGAAAGGCCTTGTATGATTTTAGGCACATCTTCCTTTTACTGGCACTTGTTTTTCTATAAAAATTGGGTCCTTGAAGCTATTACCACTTCCACACACAACTTAGTCTCTCTTCCCTATCCCAAAACAAAACAACACACAGTGATTGCCAGTACCATTTTATCTGTTCTCCATTTTAGCCATTGCCTCTCTGGATACTTTGTCCCGTATTTCTGCAAAGGACATTTTACGCCTTTTGTGCTCTTTATGGATATGAAGACAAATATGGACAACACAAGATCATGGTAGGTAAGAAAACAGGACATTGTTCAAGGTACTTTGTTGAGGCCAACTGAGATACCTGACAGAACAAACTCATTGTTACTTCTAAATTGAAGGAAAGTTTCAAAATTTCTATTATCCTGATACGCAATATTTCTTTTAGTTTGATTTAACGTGAGAGAAATTGCACATATGACCTAATAGAAAAATATAGTTTGTTTCTAACAGCCATGTTGACAGTCAATGCAAATTTCCTTGGAAATGCCAAGGAGAGCTTTGAAACACAGCATCACCAGGCAGTCTACTCAGTTTTAATAAACACTGTAGTGACATAAAAGCACAGTCATCCATTTTAACAGTCTTGACAGTTTAATTCAGAAAACTTTTGTGCCAATATTTAAATAAATCACCAGCCTCTCAAGAAAATATCTGATTGAAACAGATTTGAAATGTGCCATGAAAGCATGCCTGTTTTCCTAGTATAAAATGCTTTACTGATTTAAATGAAGAAGAGCAAATATAACCAAAACCTCCAAGAATCCAAAGACTCTGAGAGATGGTAACAGCACAGAAACAGAAGAGAAAGGAGGAGGGGGAGGAATTAGCTCTGAAGGAACAGCTAATTTGTTCATTCTTCACTACTAATTCAGGGTTTAAGTACCAAGAAGTTAAACACCCCCAGGGGTCAATGACACTGATTACCAGAAAGATACAATGTTTCTGAGAAATTTTGGCTTATATTTTACCTCAGATGGTATTTTATAAAGGATTTTTGTTTTTATTCCAATAGAAATAAAAACGTTACTGAGAGAACATTTCCTCCCTCCCACATATTTGCATTTCAAATCTTGCAGCATTGTGCTAGGGCATGATCAGAAATCATTTCAGCTGAGCAGAACAATTGCTTTAATCATAGTTATTGTAGCCTATCTCAAAGGTAAATATAGTTATTAAAATTTAAAGAAAGCAGCAACCCAAACTCCTCAGGTATTCCAAGGTGCACAAGGACAATAGCTTGATGCTTGATTACACACAGGGAGGTTGTTTGGACTGATGTCAGCACCCACATGAAACACTTCTGCTTTATGGCCAAGCCAGACAGCTGTGGCAATGGCTGGGTGGAAGAAAATGTTTCTTTCAGTACAAGTAATATTTTATCTCTCATTGTCAAAAACAGCATGATCCTGTTGGTTTATACAAATCATTAGCAAGTCTAAACAACCAGATAGTGTCAGCGGTGTGATGGCCTCCATCTCCTAGCCATTTGCTACCATCTTTACTTCTTTCCTACAGTGGCAGTCTGGTTATGGGATACAGCCATCCATCACACTCAAGCAAGGTTACTTGAATTTGTTCACAGAATTTGGGGGAAAAAAGAATAATGGAATTTTGCACTGAAAAAATTCAGGTTTGTGACTCACTGATGGCCCAAGACCAAAACGAGCACCACCACTCTGGAATACTGCCAGCTAAACTCCTTTGCTCTGGTATTATAGTAATCATCTGTTAAAACACAACTACCAAACTACATCTTAACTGGCAACTCCTCCTTGTCAGTGTGTTTTATGACCACAAAGCTGATGAGTCATAGAGAACTGGAGAGATAGTGCTTGCATTTGAGAGGAGGGAATTTTACAGAACTCCAGATGAAGGTGCTGAGAACATCATCAGTGGAAGAGGAGCTGTGTAAAGCTAAAGGAAAATAGATGTGGAATAAGTTCATCAGCTTCTAAACAGTTATTCTGTATTTGCATCAGTGTAATGGAGAAGAAGCTGGCCACTGTGCAAAAAAAAAAGTACTTTTTCTCAGATGACATCCAGAGTGCAGCTTTGAACAAAAAGAAAGCAATTGCCTAGAACAGCGAATAGCCTGAGAACAACCACAGTTGTATTCCTTACAAGTCCCAATACTGACTTCTGTCTCCTCTTTTCTGCCGCATATGAAGGAATGATCAGAGAATATGGGGCAGTAAGTGATGTATTCTGGCAGCAGCAACAAGAACATCACACACAGCTCATAAGAGCCCCAGCTACCAGCGAAGATCACTTCATTTGCAGGACAAAGGTACTCCATTTTGTTCATGTTCATTTCAAGCCTTAACCCAACTACTCAAAGCAGCTGGACATGCTTCTTTCTGAAAATGTGCAGAAAAGAGTATTATTGAATGAGTATTCTAACATGCCAGCACCGAAATCATTAACAGAAAAAAATGTGCATCTGATTGGGGAAGAATTCGTGTTGAGGCAGAGGCAGTGTGTCCCTGAGGCAAGGCATGGCGACTGTGACACACCTTTGCTTTCCTAGCACAAAAGACTGAAGAAATCTATGTTTTAAGCATTAGCCAAATAAAGGCAGCTGATTCCTATCTATTTACCTATTAACCCAGTAGCCTGGAGTTGGACTTTTTTGGTTGTTCTGACTGTTTATTGCAGCTGAAGAAATGATACCATCACTTTTCTTTATCACTTAACCAAAATGTGTAAGCAGGAGACAAAGAAGTACACTGCAAACCAGAGCAAACCTTGAACTCTCTTGATACATAAAGCTGTGATCTGACTGAAGCTGAGGAAAGACCATGAGGAAAAGTCATGGAAGGAGACATGGACATAAAAACTGTGCAGAAGCCACAGAACACCAGAGGTCGTAATAACAATCCCACCAAGGAGTTGTTTCAGGCAGGGAAGGCAGGGTGGGCAGGTTCAAATCCTGCTCCACCCGCCCCCTTCTCCCCACACTAATTAAACATTGGAGTCTTCTAACATGCTCATCACTGTATCTTCAACCAATTCTGACCCTTCTCAATTGCTAATGAAAAAGTAGCATCTCAAGCTGCAAGTCCAATCCTACCCTGTGTTTCCAGATTTAGCCCTACACTTATAAGTGGGGGGAGGAGTAGGCATCACAGGCTGGAAAGGATTCCTCATATTGTAATTTGGGGGTAGAGGGTCAAATTTTGTTCTTTGGATTAATAAGCTTTCAAATACAATACTAGCACTAAAACAATGAAACAGTTTTAACGCACTGTAGCATTGTTAATGAACATTTGTATTCCCTCAGCAACATCAAAGATCCAGCAGCATCTCTTAACAGGGTCTTCAGATATCACAGTACAGAAAACAACACAAAGGTGTATTTTTTTACCTGCTTAGTAACATTTAGTATATAGTATGACCCCGTAAATATTTCATCAAGTTTATTGGTAAGATAAAAGGCATGTGATCTATACCTCATATATTGCTCTTTGTACTCCCAAGGAAGTGAGAAAGGTCCAGTTATTACCTTTATCATTATCTTCCCCGCTTCCACCTTCAGCTGTTGCTTTAACACAGGCTGCAAGCATATTAAAGAAGCAGCTACCTTGGCTTTGGAACAGCTACAGTTTACACACCTCTCACCATGGCACAGCACATTGTTTCATTCTCCCTCTGTGACCTTCAACAGGAACAGAATTAATCAACATGGTGTACTTAAAAACAATTCCAGCCCTTTACATGTCTCTTCTAACAGAATTAGAAGCATCAAGGTCAGATCAAAGGAAGCAAGTATCAGCCTTAGCACTAATATTTTTTCACATTTTGCTAATATTTTTACACCAATATTTACACTAATATTTTGTCATTCTCAAAGTAAGAGTAATTTTACCTTCCTAGTTACAGAAGTCTCACATATAGTGTGAGACAGCGGATGTTTGATAAAAAGAAAGTTAAATCTTTCTGCTCCTGTTGTAGGACTGCAGTCCCTCCTAGACTACAGTGTATGAAGAACCTGAATGGAGCCTTGTTATTCTGAGAGCTTGTCTATTTTTTCTGAGTTGATCTATTTAAACAAATCTTGTCTTGCAGAGCAGTGTATTCTAGGAGTAGTGTCTGATGCCATGTTATCTAGAAACAGTAAAACACAGTCAGAGAATTTTTTGAGGTATGAAGGGTGTGAATACGGGGTGTGAATAGCTTTAATCAGCTGACCCATATGTCCTCCCTGGTGCCTCCAAATCTAAAAATAAATAAATGAATTTTAAAAAAAGCAGAATTTTCTTTCTCAATAAATGTAGGCAACTCCCTACATTTTTATATATATGTGAATCTCTTAAAATTGTCAGATAAAAGCAGAAATTAAAGTCTGACCTCTGAAAGTTTCACAGAGGAATCTCTTCAGCTCTGATAGATGTGAAAGATACAACATCATTACCTCAGGAAGGAGAACTGACCCCCCTAGACAAGTCTGTATCTAATAATCACAAGAACAGTTTTGTTATGTGCCTTATACTAGCTTGAGATTATATAACCCTTTTGGGTAGCAACATGATAAATTTTTTTTCAGTAATTTCTTTTAAATTCTTACAGAGATATTTTGATGACTAAGAAATCACCCTGAATTTTAACATATTAAGAGGGCTTCCATTAACACATGAGTGGGACTGAACATAGATCAATAACCTGCAAGATAAATCCTGTTTCTTGCAACGGTGTCTCTGAGCTAGATGTTATTTATTTAAAATATATTGGGGAAGTGACAGAAATAACTCATGATATACCCACGCTATAACAATGAGAGTGCAGCAAGAGAAATTTGAAATTTAGAGGTTGAACTAACTGTATAGTTAGTTCTGAACTATCTGGGGGATAGATAGATAGATAGATAGATAGATAGATAGATAGATAGATAGATAGATAGATAGAAAGAAAACAGTGTCAGATGTTTTGCCACTAGGGACAGAGTCAGTCCACTAAAGAGATTAAAAGTTCATTCATATATCTTTATATTCTTACAATTAATTAAGGCTTATTCCTGTTCCTTTGCAATAAAACTTATTCCTCCACCAATCCCAGCCAAAGCCAGGGACTATCCAGAGACACTTTATAAAACGACATCTTTTAGCCCTGCTCCTTCTAAGCACGAAGTGTTCAGAGGAGGCTGTGAGCACTAGGAGGGCAGATGGTTTAGTAGCTTTTACGCGCACAGTCAGATTTCCACCGGCGCGGAGCCGCCGCGGCCACCCCTCATTGCCGCCCGGGGACGCCGTGTCCCGCCGGAGCCGTCTGACACAGGCGCAGGCACACACGTCCCGCCGCCCGCCTTTTCTTTTTTTTTTTTTCTTTTTTTTTTTCGCTTCCCGGTGCTGCCGGCGTCTTCCCATGGCTTAGCTTGAAAGCAGTTTCCAGGCGGCTAGAACATTATTGAATAGTCTTTTCAAGATGAAAAACGGATTGAAAAAGTGATTTTTCCATCGCTCGTGGGTCAAAGGAACAGAAGCTGCAGCCACAGGAGGTACTGACCCAGAGGTCTCTGGAGCCCGCGGGGGCGGGGAGGAGGGCGGTGCCGCAGCAGCTGCGGTCCCTTCAGCGGATTGTAATTTGTGGAACGAATTTCTAATAAAATGCCGTGTAGGTAACCGTGTAGGTAGCGTATCTTCTCCTCCGGCTGCTGCCCACAAAACTCGTCCCACCTTTCGACAGAACAGGCATTTTGCACGCGTACTCTTTGTGTTGTTTTCTGCACCATAGCAATAAAGTTGGCGATTTCCTTTTCTCCGGTTTGATCCCGTTTGCGCAATCCAAGTGCCCACAGGCGTACGACGGCTTTTTCGCCAGCTGAAAGCCGTGATCTGACATTTCCCGTCTTTTACACTTTGTTTAAACTCTCACTCTGGACGCTCCCCCGCTGCCGCGCCTCCTCACGTGTGCGGACTTTGGCGGGTGTGCGCTCCGCCGCGCGTAATTTCATCAGCCGCGGCGCCTAATGTCATCCTAGGCGGCGCGTATCAGCCGCGGCGGGCGGATCTTGCGCTCTTTCCCCCCGCCTCAGTGGCCGTGCTGTATTTGGCGCTCCCTGCTCGCTGTCCCCGGCCGCGCCTTCCCACCACTTCCCCTTCTCCCCCGCCACCTCTCCTTCTTTCCGCCCTTTCTCCCCGCGGCGCCGCCCGCTCCTTCGGGCCGTCCCGCGGCCCGTCCAGCCGCTGCCTTGCGCTACTTTGTGCATTCGCAGTTTCAGTCTCCGTTCGCTGCAGCCTCTTCCCTCGCTCGCCGCTGTCTGCATTCCGCGTCTCCAGTCCGCTTTGGCCCGTCCCGCCTCCTTTGGCGCCCCAGCCTCGGCCGTCGCCGCGGCTCCGCAGAGATTGTTATCGGTTTGCCGACGCTCCCTTTCCTTCATGCACCAAAAGCCAATTCTTTACTCACATCACTTCTTTCATACACATTTGACAGTCCTCCTCTGCAAACTCTTAACGTGCTTCAGAGCTTGCTTGCCCATTACTCTATTGCTTAGTCAAAGGTATTCTAATCGGCCAGCAAATCCAGCTACTCTTGCATTGCTTACATCTTTTCTTGACTGATTCTCATGGCGCAAATCCCTTGCTATTGCAGGTGCATTTGCTTTGCAGCCCAGGAAGAGGTTGTTCTGCTGACGAGTTTTCACACCAACATTGCTCTTTTCCCATGGCAATTGCAAATGACTTCGAAGAAGTGACAGGCTAACTTTGGCCATTTAGCAGAGCACTAGTGGACAGAATATTTTCAGAAATTAAACAGCCATTCAAATGACACAAATTGCTACTTGTGGAACTTTGGGAACTTGTTTTAAGCAAAGGTACCAGGCAGATCACAAAAAAACATGGATTTTAGAACAAAAGGGGGATTGTGCTGCCAAACTGCCCTGGGGATCTGGCTTCCACACTCAGGAAATGTCATGATTTGAAAAAATCTGGACTGCTCTTCATTTAGCAACAAGTCCCACTTCAAAGTCTACACTTACCTCAGCTGACAGAACTGAAAATTCCAGAGTCTTCTGTAAAAAAAGTTCTTTTGGAAGGCAGCTTTGCTATACTTTCATGCATAACTATTTAGAAACTTCAATCTTAAGGAGAAATTCGTCATCAGTCCTGGGATATTAAGGAAAGAGTTTGAAGGTGGATTTCAGAAGCAATATGTAATATTTGACAGGGTGTGATGCTAAGGAGTTTACCTTCATTCCTGCAGTTTTTGCAGAAGTCCAACTTGGATCAAAGCAGACTTGACGAGAATGTTAGCCAGGGCCTTAGGTGATAGGAATGTTAACACGTTGGGCCATTTCACTGTCATTTCAGTCAGGTCACCCTTCCATGTTTCCAAATGCAGGACCACAACTTTCTATTCTGTGTCACCAGACAAATATTTGCAAAACACTCAGCTCCCATCAAGAATCTAGCTAAACACTAGAATTAATAAAAAAAATAAAAATAAGAAAATGGTGTTTGTCCTTCTAGTGTCGACATCTGATGAGCCTTGGTGTTTGATACTACAGACTGAGAACTCTGAGGGTATCAATGAAGACATCTGCCATAAAAGCCTCTCTTATTTTTCAAGCATCTAGAGAGAGCACCCTTCCATTGTTTTTTAATACAACTGACAAAACTACAGTAGCACACATCTCTCTGTAGCTGTTACTTTTTGTGCCAGAATAAATAACAGTTAGCAGTAGGAATCAGTAAGAAAATCACCATGTTTTCTTTCTTCACCACAGGATATTAACAATTACACTTGACCTGTTTGGGCTACTCATGGTGTCAGGCCCAAGCTGAGAAAGCTGTCAGAATTGTTACTGCAGGTGGAATTTGGGCGCCACAAACAAATCCAAAACTCCCCTTTGCAGGGAGGTAAGCTGAATTCCTACCCCATTTAAAACCAAAAGTAGGAAGGGGAAGAAGAAGAAGAAAGGGCATATGACAAACATTGCTGCAGATTCCATAGTAGAATGGTGAATTATGCCATTATGGGGATATTGGTGGGCAGCACTGAAAGATTTTGATGAATGGGGAGGGAGATGGTGAGCACATGAATAATGAATATCCTAATCTACCATTGTCATTGAGGTATTGTTTGGTGACACTGTGTAAGAAATTCAATCTAACATTCAGATTCATGTTGAATTGAATCAAGTCTGAACTTAACATAAACCTCCATGTGCAACTTACTTCAAAAATATTATTGGTAGTAATGTCTAGAATGGTGACTTTGTTGCCTAAAGTCTTCATATTCCACTGCTGAGAGTCTGAAAATGAGATTACTGAACTGCTGCTAAACCTTACTCTGCTCAGAAAAGAGTGGCTAAAATTTGAAAATATTTGGTACCTTTTGAATCATTCATTCTCCTCCATTCATCCCCTGTCATCTTTTGAGCCTGCTTTTTGCTTTATGTGGGCAGTTCACAGGCAGGATCTGTGAGCTAGGAAGACAAAGAAACATAGAAGCATGAATTTGTTTGTTGCATTTTTCAAAGCTCCAACTCACAACACTTGGCACAAAGTTCAAACCTCTGCCCTTGCTTTCTTAACAATTGCTCTTAAAAATGCGCCAGGAGCCAAAAACTAATTCTCTCTCATTTGCTAGCTGGTACAGTTCTACTTTTAGGATTTTAATTTGTCGACCTGCCAACCTTCTATTAACATACTGGCGCGGTCATGGACTGAAATCAAGTAGTTTGTCTTACAAATTTTCAGCAGTTAACATTAACAAAATACAGACAACCATACAATTTATAAAGCCCCAGAGTCCAGAGGATATGCTCTTTCTTTTTTCTCTCAAAAGCAGGAAATCAATCAACAGCATTTTCATATTTGGGAAGGCTGACTGACCCATACCTAAATTAAATAATAGAAGGCAACCTCTAGCTCTTTACATTCACTTGCCTTGCCAGGGGCAGGAATTTGAAGGCTCAGAGGTTTCACTCATGCTATACATGGGACACAGAAACTGAGCACTAATGCAAAATACACTTTTCATTTCATGAGTTTCCTGCAATCGCTAACCCTAGAAGGGGAGAGAGGCAGGACGAGACAATTTCACAGCCCACTCTCAGATTTCACTAAGCACAACTCCACCCCTCTTAGCTACACATTCACTCTAGCACCACATCCAGCCAGGGACCTTGGTGTGCAAAATATCTGAAAGCTACCCTCAGGATGAGAGCCTGGCAGCTGGTCTGTGGAATTTGGACCTTGTGTTTCATGTTCTGTCTTCTCTGCATCTTTCTTCACCAAACAACAGCTAAAAGCAAACTGAAGTTTGTGTCCCTAGTAAGTATGAGCAAATGAAATATCTTCAAAAACCTGTTACTTACTACCCTTCTTGTACTGTAGGGTAGGGAGAAGGGGGCACCTTTTCAAACATTTCAATGTTTCCTGCATATTCAAAATTCATTAGTGCATTGTCCAAACCTCCCCCCCCCCTCCCCAATCTCAATTTTAAATAAGATTTTATAATTTTGTCTCCTTTGTGCACTCCTAGATGAAGTTACTTTCAGGATGGATATGGAATACTTCTTTTATAGCACTGAAGAAAAAAATAACACAGGATTCTCTTTTAAAATGTAAAAGAGGATTTCATAAGTAAATACCAAGTGTGTAAAAGCCCTCTTTACCATGGAACAGTTTCCACTTTTCCAGTGGTTTCAATGGATTAACAGGCATAGTAAATTCCAGTATATGAAACTCAAGCAAGTGTACAATGACATTGAAGAAGCAACATGGAAACCAGCGCTGTGAAGCTAATGCTATTTGCTAAGATTATGAAGTACCATTTGTTTGCAGGAAGCCTGAATCTTATTCTGAACATCACACACACATATAAATAATTTTTATCATTTTTCCCCTGCAGTTTTTGATTTTATCTCTTCCTGCTTGGATTAAGAAAAAAAAATAAAATCTGGTGTTAAAATTTTAGAATTGTATATGGCCCTGCTAATTTCTGCCAAGTAAGAGAACTTCACAGCAGTTAGCCACAGAAGTGTTATCTCGAGGAATAGTTTGGGTTTTTTCCTTCTGAATTCCAGCTTAGTAATTTCAAAATACTAATGTTCAAATATTTCTGCAAAATTACTTACATGCTTTTGTTTGTTTACTGTTTATTTAATATGATGGTCTATACCTCCTAAAATGCATCAAACGTCTTTAAAATAGAATAGGGTATTCCGAAGTTTTTATAACTTGCAAGAATTTATTTGAGCTAATTTATTCTCAAACACCAAGAAAAGAACCAGTTCTATTTGTCTAAATAAATCCAACAGGAAATGGAGCTATCTAGACTAAAGGCAAGCACCATTAATATACTTAGCACCTGTCAGATACAGTAATCACTGTCATTGCATATTTCTTGGGACTACACTAATTAATCATAGTCACCACAAAAATTACCAGTAATACAAAAGATATTTCATCTTTTTTATCAGACATTTTGCCATGGTGATCATACCCCACAGGAGTTTTCTTCCAACTGAGAAGCAAAAAGAAATTGGAAGACAACAGGGATATAGGCAACTTACCAAGGTGAGTTTGTTTACCTGGCCAAGAACTGAACTATTGGAAGATGGTGTGTTGATATTTGGGTGATGGAACTTTGCTTTCACTTGGAGAAAGCCCTTATTAAGTAGCCACTTAAGGACAGCAAAAGAACTTGCTAGGAAAATACAGTAACAGCACTCACTACTTCTACGTGCAACTGAGTCAGCCTGTTCTGGTCCTGTGTCAGCACATGTTGAGCTTTTTGATGGCAGACCAAGGTGTTTTGGGAGGAGCCAGGCACTGGTGGTCATCTCAGCTCCCCTGTGACCATACAGGAAGCTTTAACCATCAGTAGCATAAGGTGGTGGAAGTGCTTACAGACACAACCCTCCCTTCAATCTCTGCTGAACAGGAGTGCTTGCTAACTCATGAGCTGTTCAGATCAGTCCTAGCAGTAACTTTTCTCATGCTATCCCTAAGAAAACTGATTTAAAACTCAGCTATTTTAGTGCAGGCATTTGTGAAATCAGCTGTTGCTTAACCAGAAGCAGCTGAAGCAACCAGAGATACTGAATCAGACAGATGCTGTCCCTGCCTTAACTGTAACTTGTGTAGCTGCCACATGTTCCAAAGGGAGCCAAGGGTGAAGTGTACTGTCAGACTGTAGGGCAATACTTGGGCACAGAGTGGTTTTAATCCCACTTCTGCTGCCCTCCCACCAGAAGGACCCAATGTATCTGAGTGCTTCATTCCTTTTTCCCCAGGGTATGTTATTTGGGTGGAAAAAAGCTGCTGGTTATTTGCCCAGTACTCAGAACTTGGCAGTCTCTCTGAAGTAGTTTAGAAGTGCCACAAGTCTGGTTGTCCCAGATAAATGGCTACAGTGCACGTGGAGGCAGACAGTGAGGTGTGTCTCTCTGTTAGGCACACACATCTTAAATCCAGTGGGACTCTCTCCTCCCCTAGGACTTGCCAGGTCTCCATCAAAATCAGAATAGGACAAACTACCTGAGGGTTTCCTTTTCCCCACTGTTCTTAGGAGGCAAAACTGATCTCCAAAGCAAAATCAGGCCTTTTTCTGTTCATGTCAACCCTCTTGAAGAAACAGGAGTAACAGAGCAGCTTCCCAATTCAGCTGTGACTCAGTCATTCCATGTAAATGCTGTGCAAGTTCAGCAATCCATGCCAACTTGCTCCAGGGCATGGAAGACTTCAAGACCCAGGTGTCAGGACTTAACAACATGCATGTTAGACAAGCTGGGGCAGAAGCCTCAACCACACCTATATCCTAGGAAACTGGATGCACAATTCCAGCAAGACAAAGAGGTGATCACATGCACACACAGTGGGTCCTGAGTAACTTGGTCTGACCACACAGCTGACTTGGCTTTGAGCAGGAGGCTGAACTAGAGACTTCCTGAGGCCCCTTTCAGCCTGAATTGTCCTCTGATCCCATGACTTTGAAAATTGCTTTAGGAAGCCATGAGTAATCACTGTACTTGAGATCCCAGTGCAGAGTAATGATTACATGAGCAAAGTGGAATATATTTAAATTTTGGCCAGGGAACACCATGTACAAGTAAAAAGATGGCAATTACTATTACATGGACACTGTGAATGATTGTGGTGGTTGTGGGGATTGTGGTGGAGTCACCAGCCCTAGGGGTGTTTAAGCAAAGTCTGGAAGTGGTACTTAGTGCCATGGTCTAGTTGACATGGTGGCATTGGGTAATAGGTTGGACTCAGTGATCTCAGAGGTCGTTTTCAACCTGACTGGTTCCATTATCATATGTCATCTGTTCACAAAATTATGTAGGTAAGTCGAAAGATGTTCAGCTAAGACCTACTAAAATGTTAGGACTGGAAAACCTATTTTGCTTTGAGGGCAGAGAATTGTCATTAGTTTAATTGAACACAGAGATAAAGTGACTTGATTCCATGTTATGGATTACTGTTTAACTGTGAATAAGATCTGTGATGGTGAATGTTATTCAAAAGTGTAACAAGATTCAGTGACTGAAAGTCAGGAACACAGGCAAAAATCAAAAATCAAATGTTTCAGATTGTTGATAATAATGAACTATTGCAGCAAAATGCCTGAAGGCTTGGAGGACTTTTACTTCAAGTCTTCTGTTCTGAAAAACTAAATGTTGTCCAAGATAAAATTGTAGCCCCCATCAGGAATCACTGGTGATACTCTATGGGATTCATATCCTGGATGTGTCATCCTAGACAGGTGGCTGCTCTGTCTGCACTCCCAATTCATCAGCTCTGAGACAGTAATAGAGTAGAAACTAGACAGATGGTGTTGGAACATGTCTATGCCTACTTTAAGTCTCACTAGCTCAGATAAACATACACATAGCTTCTCACAGAGCAAAATACAAAACTGCATTCACCAGGAGTCATATCTAACATTATCCAGTACCGTACATGCAGTAACTTTACTCCTTTTTTCTCATGTCTTCTTTCCTCCTTTCTCTCTTTCTTCTTTCCTTCTTTCCTTCTTTCTTCTTTGAAAAGGAAAAAGGTCTTGATTAAAATACTATCAAGTATTACTGCATTCTTTTTTGGTTGTAGGAATGGATGCATAGCACATTTCTTTAGCCTCTTCCACTCTTCTGTTACATCTACAGCTTGGCATACAACAACAGCATGAGCTTGGCCAGTACATATGGAGGAGATCCTCTCATTTCCTGAGCGTTGTCTACAAGCAGTGTGAGGCAAGTCCTGGATCTGGGCAGGAAGTTTTTCATGGTTGTTAATGGGACTTCCTGGATGCATAAGAGTCTAAAAAATGTTGGAGAAAATGTAATGCTGATTGAAGTCACTGTAATTCCTGAGTATCCCTCAAACTGTGTTTCAGCTTTTATCCTGATGCTTAACTGAAATCAACAGGAAAGGCTTTTTAGGCTGCACATCAGGTTCAGCACCCTCACTACTGTATGGGAGAGCATCTATGTCAAATACCTCCAATGCTACATTTCCACATGGAATGCAGAGACAACTCTGTTTTCATTTAGGTTCCAGCTTTTTAGTGCACATAAGATGTCCCAAAGCCTAGATGGCCAAATAGAGTCAATCTCATGCTGTCTACTAGGATTGCTAAGATAAATGTTACCATGCTGCAGCACAGTTGTCCAGCAAAATTTTATTCCAGCTGCAGTCTATCTCCCTACTCCTTCTTTCTCATAGTCCTTCTTCATTCCAGTCCATTTGAATGACAACTTTCCCAGTACCAGCCCCTTTTTTTCCCTACCAAGAATACAATAAAGTAAACCTAATGGAAGAAATTACCTTCCAAAATGTTTCTTTTTTTTCTTCGGTCAGATTTATGTTCAAAGCACTGACTGTGATCACACACTAATGAATGCTCAGGCAAGTCTTGCTGGACTGTACCCACCAACACAGGATCAGATTTGGAACCCCAGAATCCTTTGGCTGCCAGTTCCAGTTCACACAGTGCCACTGTCACATGATAATGTGAGCATAAACTAGGGGCATCTGCTTCCCCTTAATCATTAGTAAAGTACCTAGGATATGAGATGAAGATGCACCAAAAAGTGCATGGTAAAGGCAATGAAAAGCACATTGTTACAAGCATTGTGTGGAAAGGCCTAATAAGCTGAATAGAAGTCTTGGCATTGACTTACCTGTCAGAGACACAATCTTAGAAAAGAAGAAGAAAAATGGGAGTACTGGGTGTAAAGAAAAAGAGTTAATTTATAAGGTGATGAAATCACTGTAGAAGTAGATTAATCCTAAATTTAACTCAAATGTGACTTTCTTTGTATGAGAAGAGAAAACATGCTTAATCTCACTAGTGCTTCATTATTGCTTAGTCCACAGGCAACAGAAAAGACAAAAGACTCATTCTGGGACTTACATTATGGTGAGAATTGAGCTACAGGATTGTTTTTCATGCCCTTTGCAGGCCAGTGCATGCACTTGGAGGATTGGTGAAAAAGTAAAAGGGAAAAGGAAGGACTCAGATCTTGAAGCACAAGTTCATAGGGCAATGTATTTATTCATCTCCCTTCCTCAGCTCCTCACTTTGGGGTTGTAAGGAATCCTGTGGATAGCAGCTTTGTAGCCTACATATACTTGTCATAGCGGGGAAAGATGTGCAGCTGACTGGAGCTGAAATCTCCTGTGTGTGCAAAATCTAGGATAAAAAGTGAAGATCAGGAGCATGCAGTGAGTACCGGTTTGCCAGAGCAGGTTTGCACATGTAATGTGAGATAAATTGTGTGGCCTTTACAAGTCTGGTGAATACAGCCTGTGATGATAAGGAAATCACATTAGATAGGTCATGGAGCAATGGTTCTCACCTCAGGGTGATGAGAGCACAAAGATGGAAGGTATGGAGACATGTCTTCCTCTTCACACACACAGCCAAGCACAGAGTCAGGAGCAGCTGCTGACGCTGTCACAGGTGGTGATACCCCAGCAGACAGTCAGGAAAACCTGGCCAATATCAACACAGATGGCAAACTCAGCGAGTGCTGCACCTCCTTCACATCTTGGGGAGCAAGTAAGTTTATCTAACAAATAATAAAGTCATGAACACATGCACAATTTTCATACCTTTCCCAACTACTTGTGTTTTAACTTTATTCATCCTTACTACGTATACAGGCTACACCTGAGACCACATGTATCCTACAACACAAAACAAGTGCCCATCATTTATTGGTGAAGTCATGCCTGTTCGTGAATCTGTGGCTATAATTCAAAAATACCTTTCTATCTTGTGGAATACATAGATGATATTTCTAAAAAAGATTGAGGGAGGAATGCTGTGAAGCAGTCCAAGATAATTATCCCTTCCAAACACTCAAATTATTTTCAAAGTTCTTTTAACATTGGGACTATATAGATGGAGCTACATTATTGGGAAAAGGACAAAAAAACACATTAGAGAAAACCACTAATAATAGCTCAGTGTCAAATTTTAACTTTGGTTTAAATTTAACACAGAAAACAAGAATAAACTCAATTCAGCTTATATCTATAAATACATGGAAATGAAATAACGAGTACTTAAGTCATTCCAGTAACCTTTAACCTTCATATATCTTAGATTAATAAAAGACAAAGAGTTACAGAAAGTTCACAAGTTTTTACAATTTAGATTAACTAAATGAAACTGTGTTAAATAGACTCAATGCAGCTGAATATGCACAAAGACTGGATTGCAGTCCATCTGCTGCTTGGTAATTTGTTGTAAAAATGTGATGATGTGTTTAAAGAAAGACTGAACATAATGAATGAAATCATCTCTGGAGAAGCTAAGAACAAAGGAGCTCATGAGGGCTTGTCTTGGTATTCTGTCAAAGGACAAATTTCATCTTGTGTAAATGAATCCTTTAACTTTGAACTACTGTAGCTATTACTCCTCTGAACATTTAAAGATTATTTTGTATGTAGTCATCAGTATGACTCCTAAAGTCCTGAAGATGAATATCCTTGAAACTTCATTCCCAAATTATTTTTCAGCTTGTCCTAACTAGTGAAACCAACCAGAACAGCAATCCTGCAAGGGTATGTTGAATTGCAGAACAAGATGCACCTTGCCTAACTAGGATTTTGCAATTTTCTTTCCACTTGCTATACCTACCTTTCTCACACTGCCCAAAATACAAGAAACTTCTGAGAGAAACCTTTGCTACAAGGGATTTCCAAAGGCAGTTCAAGCACTACAACGTGAAATATTTTTAGTTCTGGAAATCCAGAAATGTACCACTTCTTCAACATCATCTAACACGGAGGTTTAAAAAATAGCAGTTAATATGCTCCTTTCAGATCTCTAATCTTCATAGTGGGTGTAGACAACATACCCAAAAAGCAATTACAACATTACAGATCCAGCTCAACTAGGCTATCCCCAACAATTGAAAATGGCAAGTCATAGAAAAGATAAACTTGCAAAAACAGTTTCTAGGAGATTATCTGAACAAAAACTCAGATCAAATCAGTGTCAATGCCTCTCAAATTATTCCAATACCTCTCTCTGTTTACTCCCATGTAAAGCAATTCCTCCGACATCTCTGCCTATATTAGTCTGTGAGTTCAGATTCATTTTCTCAGGTCAATTCCCCAAAATTTTTATAACAGTCTCAGTGTTTTCCTCAAGTACCTACTCACGTTTTCCACCTAAAATCCGAATTTAGGTGTTCTTTTATGTTTTGTGATTGTCTTCATATGGTGTCCTTTCCTTTGTTTCTCCACCATCAAAACCTATATACTATATAATCACGTTTATTCTGCTGCAACCTACTTCTTCACATGTGTATTCAAAAGGACACTATGAACCTCATCTGTTTTTCTATTATCTTTCACCACTGACCTCAATCATCCATCTGTGGCTTTGCATCTGGGTATTATATATGCAGGTAAATCCCAACTCCCATTTTATTAAATTTAAATCATACCTCTCCTTCTCCTGAGTACCAATATCAGAATAATACTGTTTATCACACCTCCTTTAAGCACTTTTTTGATTTCTGCCAGATTTCTTCATATATCTATGTTCCCTCTACTTCCTTCTAAACATTTCCACCAAGCATAAACAATCAACACACTTCAAATCTGAACTAACATCACCGATCTTGTCTAAATGAATAGGCCAAATTCTCTTACATCTAGGCAATGGTTGATTGCTTAAATGCAAAGTGCAAAGGCTGTCTTCTCGCTAAAAATTCCTATGTATTGGTATGGCAAGGTGTAGAAATAATGTAAAAAGGCCCTCAGTACTACAGGTTTCTGGAGGATATTTTTGTTTGTGTTGCAGCAATTTCTGAAGTTTTTAGCCACTCATACAAGATACCCATTGAAGAAGTTGACTACTGAAAGGATTTGGAAGCTCTCACACTTTAAAATATGAGGTAAATAGAATCATAGAATCACTTAGGTTGGAAAAGACTCTTAAGATCTTTGAGTCCAATAGAACTTCCTATACTTCTTTCAACATGATATTTTTATTGTGTTTATTTTTTATTGTAAGTCATAAAAAGGTTGTAGATTTTTACTTCAAAATTTTCCTAAACATAGAGTATTTTCAACTTCTTTCCCAGAAATCCCCACTTAACATCAAACTTAAAACTGAAAATCCTGCAAACCTCTATGTGTGAGGCTGCTGTGGGTCATCCACCACTATAAAGAACACAAACTAATGGACTTGCATATTCAAGATCTAGTCAGTGACTACATATGGAGAATTAGGCAAAAGCATACTTTTGGATAAAATTGTCTTGTAACCCCTCCAGACTGTACTAGGAGATATATAGGTTTAAAAACATGTTGCTGGCAAAGAAACATAAGCCTCCTTCCACAAAGATTTTATGCAAATTGTGTAAGCAAGAGAAGTCATTATTGGTACATGGCCAGTAGTGGACAGATTATTTTCAGAAATTAAACAGCCATTCAAATGACACAAATTGCTACTTGTGGAACTTTGGGAGCTTGTTTTAAGCAAAGGTACAGGCAGATCACAAAAAAGCATGGATTTTAGAACAAAAGGGGGATTGTGCTGCCAAACTGCCCTGGGGATCTGGCTTCCACACTCAGGAAATGTCATGATTTGAAAAAATCCGGACTGCTCTTCATTTAGCAACAAGTCCCACTTCAAAGTCTACACTTACCTCAGCTGACAGAACTGAAAATTCCAGAGTCTTCTGTTAAAAAAGTTCTTTTGGAAGGCAGCTTTGCTATACTTTCATGCATAACTATTTAGAAACTTCAATCTTAAGGAGAAATTCGTCATCAGTCCTGGGATATTAAGGAAAGAGTTTGAAGGTGGATTTCAGAAGCAATATGTAATATTTGACAGGGTGTGATGCTAAGGAGTTTACCTTCATTCCTTCATTCCTGCAGTTTTTGCAGAAGTCCAACTTGGATCAAAGCAGACTTGACGAGAATGTTAGCCAGGGCCTTAGGTGATAGGAATGTTAACACGTTGGGCCATTTCACTGTCATTTCAGTCAGGTCACCCTTCCATGTTTACCAAATGCAGGACCACAACTTTCTATTCTGTGTCACCAGACAAATATTTGCAAAACACTCAGCTCCCATCAAGAATCTAGCTAAACACTAGAATTAATAAAAAAAATAAAAATAAGAAAATGGTGTTTGTCCTTCTAGTGTTGACATCTGATGAGCCTTGGTGTTTGATACTACAGACTGAGAACTCTGAGGGTATCAATGAAGACATCTGCCATAAAAGCCTCTCTTATTTTTCAAGCATCTAGAGAGAGCACCCTTCCATTGTTTTTTAATACAATTGACAAAACTACAGTAGCACACTTCCCTCTGTAGTTGTTCCTTTCAGCTAAGTTATCTGACTTCCAGGTAACTTGGAGACTGAGGTGTTTGCTTGCCTACAGACTGTCTTCAATAGCATGCAAGCTGCCAATTCTTTCCTCAAGACATAAATCACATTTATTAAAAGAGAATTGATAATGTGATCTGAGCTGGTTTAACCTAGCACATTCTATTGTTTTCTTGTTTAAACAAACCCTTCAAGTAGTTGACATTTTCCTTTGAGCTCACTTGTTCCAAGAACATTCCTTTTGGTGAGCTCTCCAAAGGTTACATTGCTCTCAAGGAACTTAGCAATCTTGTTTAAACAGGAATTCAGGGTAGTGCAAACCAGGAGTGTTGTGCATATATTCCCTTCCCACAGTTTTGATCACTACCATACCTTGGACTGCCTCCCCAAGGAAAGACTAATCCATTCCACTTGAGCTTGAGGACTGTGACAGCATCCAATAGACCATAATAGGTATGAATTTGATTTTTGTCTTCTATATCTACCCCATACTTGGCTACATCCATACTACAGCTATACATACTCCTATCTGATCTCTGTATTCCTCTTCCACCTGAGTGCTCCCAGCCCTTCAAATCCAAGATTTGTTTCAGTAAAAATAAACTCCAGCAC
Organism: Sylvia atricapilla; assembly: GCF_009819655.1. Taxonomy (NCBI): domain Eukaryota; kingdom Metazoa; phylum Chordata; class Aves; order Passeriformes; family Sylviidae; genus Sylvia; species Sylvia atricapilla. The sequence continues at coordinate 43,599,117 of NC_089140.1, forward strand.
ATGACTGAAAAAGAGTGATTTTTTTCACCTGACAACATAAAAAATGCCAGTTTCTTTTTGCATCATTTTTAGTCTTATATTTTCTCTTGTTGTTGAACACTGCCTTTCAAATTTATTTTAAGCACTATGTTGCTATAAATGGGAATGCTACAGCTGTCTAAATGCAAAATACAGTCATCATTTTATTACAATGAAAATGTTACTGGAATGAAAACATTCAGAATTTGTTCTGAGAAGTCTTTTGTGCCAGAATAAATAACAGTTAGCAGTAGGAATCAGTAAAAAAATCACCATGTTTTCTTTCTTCACCATAGGATATTAACAATTACACTTGACCTGTTTGGGCTACTCATGGTGTCAGGCCCAAGCTGAGAAAGCTGTTAGAATTGTTACTGCAGGTGGAATTTGGGTGCCACAAACAAATCCAAAACTCCCCTTTGCAGGGAGGTAAGCTGAATTCCTACCCCATTTAAAACCAAAAGTAGGAAGGGGAAGAAGAAGAAGAAAGGGCATATGACAAACATTGCTGCAGATTCCATAGTAGAATGGTGAATTATGCCATTATGGGGATATTGGTGGGCAGCACTGAAAGATTTTGATGAATGGGGAGGGAGATGGTGAGCACATGAATAATGAATATCCTAATCTACCATTGTCATTGAGGTATTGTTTGATGACACTGTGTAAGAAATTCAATCTAACATTCAGATTCATGTTGAATTGAATCAAGTCTGAACTTAACATAAGCCTCCATGTGCAACTTACTTCAAAAATATTATGGGTAGTAATGTCTAGAATGGTGACTTTGTTGCCTGAAGTCTTCATATTCCACTGCTGAGAGTCTGAAAATGAGATTACTGAACTGCTGCTAAACCTTACTCTGCTCAGAAAAGAGTGGCTAAAATTTGAAAATATTTGGTACCTTTTGAATCATTCATTCTCCTCCATTCATCCCCTGTCATCTTTTGAGCCTGCTTTTTGCTTTATGTGGGCAGTTCACAGGCAGGATCTGTGAGCTAGGAAGACAAAGAAACATAGAAGCATGAATCAATTTGTTGCATTTTTCAAAGCTCCAACTCACAACACTTGGCACAAAGTTCAAACCTCTGCCCTTGCTTTCTTAACAATTGCTCTTAAAAATGCGCCAGGAGCCAAAGACTAATTCTCTCTCATTTGCTAGCTGGTACAGTTCTACTTTTAGGATTTTAATTTGTCGACTTGCTAACTTTCTATTAGCATACTGGTGCGGTCATGGACTGAAATCAATTAGTTTGTCTTGCAAATTTTCAACAGTTAACATTAACAAAATACAGACAACCACAATTTATAAAGCCCCAGAGTCCAGAGGATATGCTCTTTCTTTTTTCTCTCGAAAGCAGGAAATCAATCAAGCTACACATGCAACAGGGTAGTATTCATTACTGTGCTCTTCTTGCACTGTTCTGCTGGCACAAAGTAACTGTGAATGCACTGTTTGAAGCTGTTGATACTATTAGGGATCCCCAAAACATTTTACACAGAAGTAAAATAGGCCCACTGTTCATTTGAAAGATACTGTCCCTATTAATCAAGGCGCTCTGCACAAATTACCAGTTAAGTCAATTGAAAAAATCTGGTGCATTTCATGACAGATTGCTCAAATGGCAACAACTGATACAGACGTTAACACAAGCATCTCTTTCACTGTCACTGCTTCCTCATTTTCTTTCAGGTGTTCTTTTAAAAACTATTCTAAAGCATGTCTTAGATGCTAGAAAGCCTTCATACCATCAAAAAAATGGTTATGATGGTTATGTATTCCATGGTGAGTGCTTTCTCTTTCTCTTGTGTTTCTTTTCTGTAGTTATTAAATGCAGTGAAAGCCATGAAATTTCACTTCTTTCATGGAATACATCTACCAGCATTTTTGATTTGGTTAACCTTAAATATCTTAAGGTTTTTAAAATTTTTTAATGAACAGATATTACTTTAAAAACTGAAGCATTCCATTTTCCCCTTCATGTCATGTATTTTTCATTGTAATAATGTTTTGATTGGACAAGGAATGGGAAAAAACCTCATGTTTTATTAAACCTGGATCACAAAGTTAATTTAAAATAAAATCTTCTTCCTGCATCTTTTTCAAGTGGAACTGGGAAAAAAAAAAAAAAAAGAAAAAAAATTAAGTTACAATTATTTTAGAAGGCCTTATGAAGGCAGTTACTTAATTGTGATCTTATTTTTTTGTTTAGAATGGGCAAATGCTGTCATTGGAGGAAGAAATTTTTGGATTGCTCTCACTAAAAAGCTCCTGTTTCTAAACTGCAGTTATATCATGACCTATTGGGTATATATCAGCTAAAGAACTTACTGATCTGATCTCAAATACTGTTTAGTTAACAGGCAAAACCACCAGTTCCTTTGAAAAGAAGTTTTAACAGTTCCTATTAATTTTGTAAGAGCTGCAAGTGACTAAGACTTCTTAAATATTTCCATATCTCTATACTTTATACATGCAGCACTTCAGTTTAGATAGCCATAAAGAGACAATATTTGCTCAATGGTGCAGAGGGCAAGTATTAATGAGACCACATGAGTAATGTTAATGTTGAGTGGACAGATAACATGCAGGAAATATTGTTAAATAATAGGTTCATGCAATCATTTTCCATAGACCTTTAATAAAGGTTTCCTCTGTTAACAGCATGCAGCCACCATTGCTGCCTTCTTCAATGGGAAATTGCCTCCTCACAGCGACTGCCATTTTTTGAACTTTACCAGGAAAAAAACAAGCAAGTATCTGCAAGCTATACTGCTAATATGTACTTTTTCTAAAAAGGAATTTTCTGATACCCCAGACTAATTCAACTGGATACATGAGGTTCACTATTCAGTAAAATATTATACATTGATTTTAATTATTGTTATTGTCAGCAGCAGAATAAGCCTGAAAACCATTTTTTAATATATATATAGTTATGAGACATTTTACTCCATCATTTTTATCTATTTAACTCCTTAGCAAAGAGAGGAAACGACATGCAAATTGGTGTTGACACCCAGCTGGTTAAAAAGTTCTCTTCAGAGTACTAATTATATTAGTAAATCATAAACGTATTATCAACCAGACAAATAAACTGGCTAAAAGTTTTTCTCCAAGCGCAATAACTGCAGCATTGAAAGGCTGTGTGGTTTTGCACACCTAACTCTATTTTGATCCTTGTGTATTTGAAACAGGCAATACACCATAGAAGTGTACTACAGGAATGATTCTATGAGGGAGGCTCACCCCCTCACTCTCTCTGGCTGCAAATTGCGCTGTCCCCTGGAGAGATTTACTCATCTGGTCTCTCCCATCCTCATACACTATTGGACAAGAGAATGTAGGATGTAGGACATCAAAAGAGGTAAGCTAAGTGCTTTGGGCACATGTACCCAAAAGTAAAGATTACTTCTTGAGCCAACAGCTCATTTGAAGTGACAATCTTTTTCATAAGGGTCTGCTCTGAAATGAAAAATACATAGATCCAGGAAAAGAGAATTGTACCCATGGCTGTCATTTCTACTCCATCATTACATTTCTCTATTCCAGGCCAATTTTCTGGTGAAATGAAATCAAGGCTGATCTGACTTTAGGGTACTGTTTTTCATGTCAGGTTTTTTTTTTTGTTTGTTTTAGTTCAGTGCAGTCAAAAAGACCTTCAGTTACTGAAGAAGTACATGTAAATGAATGACTTACAACAGTCACCTTTTCTTCTTTAACTTCGGAGTATTTGTCTAAGCTGATTAACAACAGTCAGAATTATGCATTCTCTCGATTTTAGCAGGCATTCAGACATCAAAACAGATGACTATTGAATAGTACAGCAGATTGGTACTTACCAGAATGACAAATGTATATAGACACACATTGGTATACTAACTCATTCCCTTGTAGGTTGTCTATATCACCATATTAGGATGTTCAAATTTCCATTTTGACCACTTATGATATTTAGTTTTGCAGAATGAGGGAACAGGAAGGCAGAAAATGACATTGTCTTTTCTCTAGCTCTATATTACTTAAGGGAAATGAAAAGCTAAGAAATCTCACTTTTCTGATGTTCAAATATTGTACTCAACATGAAAAAATCCCATATGGCTTTCTGAACCACTGATGTCAAGAAGAATTTGAATTGTTGGAGATTATAAGAATGCAGACCAGCCAACTCATCTGGTTGAAAATAATTTCCTTTACAGGTCACAATTACACTTGACACAGATAGCTGCAAAATCCCTGATTTCAGCAGTTTCCAACTCTGTCAAAAATCCTCTCAACTCTTTTTCTTTGCTCATGCGTATGTTACTAATTTGATTATACATGGATGAGAGCATTTTAGGAAGCCCATAAATGTGGTTTTTAAAAAGAAATCCAGGAGTGTTACTGAGCTCAAAAGTGTAATTTATATACACAGCTATTCTACAGGGAGACTCCAGTTTGCAAACACACAGATGTTTCTATAAAAAGCATAAATTGAAGTTTTATGGAGAGCATTTATGCCCCCACTACAAGGAAATAAAGGGGTTAGGCAAGTACTGTTAATACAGGTCACACAATACAGTTGTAGTACTTGAGGGTGGTTTAAATCAGAGTTAAGTTCCTCCACATCTCAATGACCTCACATCTTAATGGTGAAACATAGGAAATGAATAAAGCTCAGCATATTTGGGAAGGAGGTAAAACTGTGAGCTCTCCCTCTGCTCTTTTTTTCTGCTCAGGAAGATTTCAGCATGGATTGAATCAATGTTTCAACAGACTTTTCTTAATCTCGTCTAAACGGGAGCAAATGTGTTAACTCCACTTAGTCTGAACTGCGTACTTTTTGAGGTAGTATCAACAGGTTTGCCATGTTTTTTTGGAGAATGCTGTATGCTAAGAATGCATCTCTCTTTTTGCCTTACCTTTAGGTGTTCCCTCTGCTGTCTTCAGTGTGGTTCACATGAAAAAAACTCTTCCCATGTGATTTGGCTGTTTCATAACTTCACTCTTTCCACTGTGATATGAATGTGGTCTAACATTTCTCATTAAATTCCATCAGTATGACCAACTGAGTTTCCTGATCTCTATCACAAACAAACATTCCTTAATACTACAAACAAAAAATATAGAAAGCAGGAACTTATTCTTCATGAATATTTGAAATATGAATATATTTATCACCTGGTAAAATCCAAGTGCACTACGAAATCAGTGGAATTTTTCAAGACCAATTCTTTCCAAAGGGACATTGTCAGAACTAATTCAACTATGTAATTATAATTAGAGTGTTTTGAAGGGCTATAGCCTTGATTTACAGCAAAACTGGAATATACCTCTGAAGGAGTGTGCCCTCTTTTGAAGAATGAGACAAGAACTTCCAGAACTGGTGAGTGAAGCAATGCTCCAAATGGAGACCCTAAAAAGAAGAAGTAATTCCACTGTCCTTAGACTTTATTTTATTTAACAAGTAATGAATCATTTGACACAAACAGATCTCGGAAGCCACAAGAATTAGGAAAATGCCTGCTTACTTACCTAAGATATGTCTTTCTTCTTCTTCTCTTTGCCTTTTATATGCATAAAAATCCCATCTCTACACAGAAGGAAGGTGAGACTTATGGAGAACTTAGAACTGTGAATCTAGACCTAAAAGGGGCCGAAAAGCAGCCAGGCTAGCTACCGTGAAAACCTCGCAACAACTGCTTCACCCAACAAGGCTTTCAGATATTCTTTCCAAAAAGACAGCAAGGCCAAGTGTTAATTTTGGAAGAAAAATAATTTTTGGTTTCAGATAGCTTTTTTAAGACCTTCCTTTTATTATGTTACCTTGATTGTATATTCTGATCTGATCATATAAAGTCTGTTCTCCTGGGAAATCTGTAAGTAGATGCTGTTCTTGACACGTACAACAAAATGATGATAAAAAATTTTAAAATTTTAAAAATTCAGAGCTGCATGCTCATTAAAACATGCAGAACATGTTGGGCAATCCTATATTAGTTACATTTTCTAATATTGCTATTGCAAAAACAGCTTGTGTTCTTACTACAAAAGCTGGATCAGAACAATCAGATGAAACTAACTTCTGAAAACAGTGGACATGTCTTTGCTTGAAGAACTAGGATTTCTTTTTGTTTGTTTGTTTTCTCACAGCAGATAGGATTATTTGTCAACAGTCTTATTGCTTACAGGTCATTTCAAAGAGATCTAGAGTAACAGCTGAGATGCAGAAAGTGTCATCATTCTGGCTTCTTTTCCTCAGATCAGGCTTTTAAAATGGATACTAAACCTATGAAAAGTATATTCCTTACAGCATAAGCAAATAACTGCCACTCCACATGCTAAAAAATGAATCCAAATAATAAAAAGATCCCTTTTCCTTCCACCAAGAATCTAAGTTTCAGAATTCTCACTGTAAATGAGAATTCTATTCTCTTCTCAGCAGGTCCTAATTTCTGTGCTTCTTAAGCCACCATTGGAAGTATAATTCACCAGGAAAGCTGTAGTTAAGATTTCCAGTCAAAAAATGCAACCCATTTTACCATAGCATCCAAACAATGGTAAAATTTTTTTCTGACAACATAAGACAACCAGTTCTACCTGCTTCTTAATGCAAAGAAGAGCAAGCCTGTTTATTCTGTATTTTTTAATGTTCCATAATGGACACCAGAAGAAAGTCTTCCCAGGCCTGGCAGCCCTCACAGGAAAGTTAGTGCAAACTCTTTAAGTTATTCATCTCAAAACCATGCTGATCATCACACCTCCCTTCCTAAGAAGTAATTAAAAGACCTGCTAGACGAAAGCAAATAGAAAGGAAAAGCCAAGACTCCATCTTTATCAGTGTTAGACTTCTAACAGATTGTAGCCTTGGCTGTCAAAACCAAATTTCTCAGCACTTTCTCTTCTCAACCTGTTCCCGTTTCTTCTTTTTTTGAACTTGTGCCAAATTGTGATGCTTGAGTTGTTTTTAATGTTTTATTTGGCAGATGTTTAGAAGTGAAAGTTTAAGAGCTATAAAGGGTAAGTAAGTTTCATGCTTCTCTCATCAAAGGTAAGGGTAATTTTCTGTTGGTTTACTGAACTGGACAAGGCTTACACAGAAAATGTGATATAGACCTGAGACATTCTTCATTATTCTCTTTAGGCTCCAGTTCCCTGTTCCTCCCCTCCTTCTTAACCCAAATCCATGTCTCAAAAACTTTCAAAACCACACGAAGACCCTTTGTCCCAGAGATTTGTCTGGTATGGGGGATCATGGACCTGGATAGACCCTGGTCTCAGCACTTCAGTTCAGTTATGGAAGTGCATCCTATGTGAGGTCACTGCTTACAGTACAATAATGTAAGGTCCCCCTTTTCGATCACATGTTCAGACAATGTCTTCTTTCACGCTACATGCCACAGTGTATACAGCTTGAGTAATCTAAAATCTGCTGAGCAAAAATAAATTTCAAATTTAATTTACAGATTAAGACATTTCTAAATTATTTTACTCTCCCATCCCTATTGAACAGAAACCCCTTCACACACATTCTTTGTAATGTTTTTTGTTCTTAAAATTATCACTGTAGAAACACAGAAAGAAAGATTTTGTTTATACATCGCTAACTCAGAGGGAAAATAAGCATCAGTGTTTATAAAGATTGGAACATAAAGCCCAGATCTGTTGTAGGAATATAAATTGGGATGTCAGTGAATGAATAATGCTCTAAATAATGTTTTCCTACAACTTCACCAGCTGACTTAATTTGAAAAATCTGTCTTACAGTCTTTTGCAGGCATGAAGTCATAAACAGATTCATTTCAGTTCCTTTTAAAGAAGAAGTGAGTCAAAATGAGTAAAAAACCCATGCAGTTTGGCTTTGGAATTATTTAAATTATGTACTTTTTAAATATGTTTCAGAAGCAGAATCACCTGGGTACGCAATTCTTAGACAGACCAGTCATATTTCAAAGAAGACTTGCTTCAAGAACCTGAATAGTCATAGCTGTTGTAATATAGTTGGATATTACTTGTGATCACTATTTTTCCTTTCATATGCTGAAGCAGTGTCAGCAAAATGGGGAATGAACAACAGAAAATCAACAGTAATTTTGTGCTGCCTGGGAAAGGTGACACTGGACAGCTGAACTATTATTTTCATTACTGTCATCACCTGTGTTTCTCTTTGGGTTATTTACTGAGCCGACTGACTAGCAAAAATAAATTAAAGAAAAAACCCACAAAACAATCCAAATTCTGATCAAATTAATCAGCTAATTTATATTTGTTTCATGGTAGTACTAGAGGTAGGTTTTCCTTCTTTTTATTTAATGTTTATAGTACTTACCCAAGATGTGGCAAACACAAGATCAAACTGCTCCTTTAGCAAAAGTATTTGTCTCCACCTCTTCCAGAAAATAAAAATCACCACCAAACTGCAGTTTCAGAGGGGAAAGAGAAGAGGAATTATGCTTTCTGTGTCTTTCTTATTTGCTGTTCACTTTGTTTTTTGCAAAACCCTGCAAATTAGGTTTCCCTTGTCTCAGGCAAACATCTTAATCTCATAAGATCAAGAAGAAATTCTCTGAGTGCCCTGTAACGAGGTGCATCTTACAAACTTGGGACAACTAAAAAATTACTAAAGGACAGTGAATAGACAGTGAGTAGACACTTTCTTCTCCCCCACCTGCCTTAGATTAGTAACTTTGGGCTTAGGGCATTTTTTTACGGTAGTGTAAGACATAGGCTCATGTTCTGTCAGCAGTACAAGTAAGTGAATTCTTTCTGTGTCACAAATTAACTCCCTCCTTGTCCATTCCCACTCCCCCAGCTGGGTGAAAACACCCTCACACAGGACTGTGAGACAGTCTTGTTTTCCTCATGTTTCAGAATGGTGCTTGGAAAATGTGTCACTTCTTTTACTGAAACCAAATCTTTTCTTTCCCTTTTTCAGCTGGGGAGAAAAAAAAAAAAAAAAAAAAAAAAAAAAAAAAAAAAAAAAAAAAAAAAAAAAAAAAAAGATTGGTGATAAATCCAAACTATGCCAAGTGCTGATCTGCACATGCAGTCAGCAGCAGGACCTGAGCTGTTTTCCTGTGTAAGCAGCATGGTCCATGTGTGCTGGCAGCAGTTTCATGCTTGGTGCTTTGACTGCAGTGACTTCCACCCTTTCAGGGTGTAGTTGTGCTCTACCAGCAGCAGTTACCTCAGGTAACCCTTGTGTACAATAAAGCACAGCTTCTTTTGCAACCAGCCACTTCAAAGCAAATCAAGGCTTCAGCATGCCTTTAAGAAAGGTACATGCACTTAAAATTTATAATTGTGTTTAATTCTACTTAATGCCATAATGTCATAATTAGAACTTATGACAATAAGCCAAATTAACATAAACATGATTTAAATTGTTTAGGTTCACTTGCATTATAATGCTTCAACAACCATAAATAGATTAGGAAGGACGTTTTTATTATTATCATTTTGAAGCAACTTTTCCTAAAAAGTGCCAGGATTTATTTGCTGCAGAATATGACGAGTTTATATCTGCTAAATGCCCAGTAGAAATGGGCATTGGAAATTTCCAAATAAAGTACGTGCTACCAACATACTTAGAGATTGCATAAAGGATTCCTACATGACTCTATCTTAACCAGTACGGAACATAAATGGGGACATTTTTCCATTTTGGAATGTGTAGACATTTACTTAAGTTGTTGTGGTACCTGTTCTTTTGAGCAGAAAATACCCTCTTTAACAAAGTATACGTGCCAAGGGAAGAGTGAAATCACAGAAATCACTATTACTTACCATATGCTTGGTCTTGTGTTGAAGTATCATTTTTAAGAGACATTAACAAAGACGTTTCCATAAAACGTCATTGCATATATTTTTAAACATTTTTAAATTATGCCATCCAGAATCTCCCCCCTGCCCCCCAAAACTGAGTTCTAGTCCTAAAGTGAAGTCATTAGAATGGTTCCATAATAGTGAGGCTTCAGTGGTCATAGTCACTCATCAACAAAACACAACAAACCAGCAAATCTTATAAAAACTAGTCAGTTATGAATCCCATGGTAAGATCATAAGAAGGATAAGAAAAGATTCAAAGAGCTAACAGTGATCCTTGATCAAATAGCTTAGGAACCACCCATTACATAGATTAAAAAAGTTGAACATCCATTCTTTTGAATTGAGAAACTCATCCATGAGTTTTGAGGCACATGAAAGTATTCCAAAGAAAGTGCATTTTATGACCTACATAAATTTCCTTTTAAATAATGGAGGAAGATGATCAGCTTATGTTTGTTTTTGGAAAGACAACATATTATATACTTATGAAGTATAGATTACTTTCATACACCTTCTGCATAGGCAAAAATCACAGCAGGAGAGATCAAAAGGGAGGGTGGGGATGTAACAGTGGAGGAAGAAAGAAGTCTGATGAAAACTGGGAATGGACTGAGAAGACAGACAGGAAAGTCTGGGAGCTGTCATACTCCTCCCATCCAGTCACATCCATCAGACAAAGTGGATACATAAGGACAACTCAGAGGAGAGAATACCTGAGGCTTAGTGGGCTTTAGGGCCCTAAAGATGGAATTTCTGGTAAATGGTAAAACACCTGTTGTAGAAAATACTGCTGCAGAGAGCGCAGCAGAAGACCCTGAGATAGGTTTGGGTATGATAGGAATCGAATGACAAAAAAGACCTAAAATTTTAGCATTTAAAGAACTCTGCTTACAGATCTCTGCAAACTAATTCATTACTCGAAAAGTGCTTATGAAATCAAGTCTACAAATATAATTCTTCTTATTTTATAGAGAGGAAGTCAGAGACAAACGAAGCAATCTCCTTAAAGCCACTGAGCTACTGTCAGAAAGAGTGCTTTTAATCAGTGACAGTAAAAAAGTGAGATCCAAGGCTGGTTCACAAGAAATTTCTTAAAGATCTGAGACCTCAAGAAGACCTTGCCATAAGCAGTTCCAAAGAGGAAGTATGGGAATAGTCCAAGGAAAAAGAAAAATAACACATAGAAACTGAAGAGTAAATATCTGCCCAGCAAGAATCTTAAAGAGCATACTTGTTGCAAAATTTATTCTAGTATTTTATCTGAGGGACTGGCAATTTTAACCCATATGAAATGTTGTTTTAAATAATTATTCTGATTTCACACTGATAATGTGGAAGAGGGGAAAAAAGGGATGAGAAGGAGGCTGAAAAGTGGACTAGATGAGCAGCAAAGAGAAACAGTATTGCCTGGTTCTTGCTTCATTCTGGTGGCCATGCTATAGTTTGGAAAAATTCCAACCACAGAGAAGTTGAAACAGAACAGATAGTTGAAATATTAGGAATGCTTAGCAATTCCTTTGTGTTTTAACTTCATCTTCACACTCCGAAAGAGAAAAATATTCCAGGAAAAAAAAGGAACTGAATTATGATTTGATTAAAAAGAATGTAAACAGTAATTTGAAAACAAAGGGCGATGCAAATTGTTGCGTAGTCACACAACATTCCTCTTGGGTTTGAAATATACCAGCGGCTGTTCCACCCCTTCTGAAAGCACAGCCTGACGTCTTCCAGCCTGAGCAGCAGCTGGAGCTACAAAACCTTTTTTCTTCTTCTGTCAGGATGGGTGTGATATGGCTTCCCAGCTTGTCTAGGACCCTGTGTTTTTCTTTTCACATTATTCTCATTCTGCTTCAACAGACTACTGCAGCAAGAGAACTGAAGTTTGTGATTGTAGTAAGTAATTTGTTTTCTGTTTTGTTGTGGGGACTACAGGGACAGAATTACATGTCTGTTGAATCAAACAAGGTGTACAGCTTCTCTGCCTGTCTTGAAACTTAGAAATAAGTCCTGCTGCCCTTTTGCTTACTGAGTTTAAAGAGCTTACCTAAACAAAGATAAAAATGTCTCTAGTTATTTGAATTTTCATCTCCTAATCTCCAGTTATTATTTCAAGGTAACTGACTTTGTGGTAGATGCATATTGCAGGGAAGTTAAGAGATGCAAAGTCCACATTTACCTATTATTCCTTAGTTTAGCTGACACTCCAATGCATAGTGTGAGAGCTCATGATTATGGACTACCTCTTCTATGCTTGGCAGCTGAGACTTATGATGTTAAAGAACTTAACACACATAAAAAATAAATATTTTCCATTTCACAGTGGCTGAATTGTTACAGCAGTACACTGAGAAACAGAAATAGGCATTTTTAAGTAGAGATTTGAGAGATGTTGCATTGACTTCAGTTAGGCTAAAAACAAACTGTAATTATTCTTTTGCTGGGCTATTTCTTATTTCAAAGTAGCAAAACACTACTTCAATGTCACTTTTCCAAATATCTCTAGAAAAAAGAGATGCATTCAATGTAATACTTTGGATTTTGAAGGTTGAAGCATAGTCCTTTTCATTCTTTTTAAATAAAAGGTATAATTATAAAGAATAGTTAGTACAAAGGAATATTTTCTGTACAAAGTAAAGGGGATTGGAATGAACTTTTATAAACAGGCAATTAAATATCTTCTCCTTCAGCCTTTTTCCATTTGAGACATTATGTGTGCATACAGGTACGAGGCAGAAGTACTGTGTCCAAAACAAATCATCTGACTCTAAATAAAGTACCTCATGTACAGCCATCTATTGGCTGCATAGTGCATGCACAGCTTGGAGGAAGGCCAGAGTGCACAGGAAAAACCTGTTCCTACTCCTGCTGAGGCACCACACATAGCTGGGACCTGACGCTAATTCCAGTAACATACTGTATATAGAAATGTACTAACATGTTTTTTCAGTGATAACAGGGAGAACAGGACACACAGGTGAAAACAGGTAGACAGCAAGGCTTGGAGCATTAACTCCTTGAAAGGAATGAGATTTTTATTGAGTTGTAGCTGTTAACTGTGCTTTGAAAAGCAATGGTTTTGCCGAAAGTTACTGGAAATGTTTACCATTATGGAGATAAGGGTTTCTTATTCAAAATCATCTGCTTACCATAACTGTGCAGCCACCTAACAACAACAACAACAACAAAAATCTAGGATAGCTTGTCACAATAAACATTAAAATAGTAGATTAATTTCATTGAAGCTGTCTTTCTTTTAATTCTGTTACTTTTGCTTAAGCTGACCAACATAAAACATTACAATAGGTTTAATCTTATCACAATATACATGTTTTTCTCAAGGCATGGTTTATGTATGCTCTATTGAATTTTGCCTTCTGAACTCACTGATGGAATTTTCATGGAAACAGATTTGCTAGTATAAATAAATAGCATAGGAATTCACTCCAGAATATATCACTGATATAATGGGATATAATGAGGGTATTGCTACAGTTGAGGTACATCTAAAAGGCATCTTTCTGACATACTTCAATAGCCATTGTCCAGCTGTCCTCTGTAAGTTACTGTGTTTTCACCTGGGAGTATTACTGCATTGTGAAAATTGTCATAATGACTTTTTACAACTTCCTTAGCAGAACTGCATAACATAAAATACATCTGCAGGGGAGAAGAAATACAGATAAATGTTTGCTTTTGCTCACTTACAGAACTGTGCTGTGCCTGGGAAGGAGATCTCCTCACAACTTCCAACTTTGTGTCAATTCTGTGCATTTTGATAATTGGCCACAAGCCCTTTTCTCCGAAAAGCTCTGATTCAAGTTTGTCAAAATGCTTTTTAAATTTCTTTGCTTACATGTAAACATTAGCTTTTACCATAACTCTTGTGCACTGAATTTAAGATTAAAGGCAGAATTTAAATGTAAAGAACTTGAATTTTAAATTTAAAGAAAGAAGAAAATAGAGAATATGTAGGACAATCAGGCACCCAGGTAGAAATGAAATACTGATTTATTGCCTCTGTTAAAAGAAGTTCTGACCTGGGCCTTCTGCCTCTACACACACACATTTCACCTGTCATATATACAAAGAGGTGTGGTTTCTGAGGCACTGTGGTTTCATCATGTCTTTCTTCTTGTAACTCAGGATAGGAAGCGTTGACTGAGCATGTTATCTCAGAGCGTGATTTGTCTAATCAAGCCAAGCCATCAGAAACCTTGACTAAACATGCTCAGTATTTCTACATCTTTGGTTTCCCTGAACTGGCAATATGATTGTTTCACTTCACTTTTGTTTCTTCATTCCTATTGTTGGCTCCAAAGTAAGAAATATTTTTGTTTGAAGTTAAGTCTGTCAATAAAAGTGTCTGCAAGAGGCTCATGATTACTCAGACAGATACTTTGCTGTAATTCATGGCATTTCTAAATGAAGGTGTTGTGTATATATTTGTATGCAACACATGCCATATTCTCAGTGCACCCTCTCCCCTGCACCAGTTTGTCTCCAATATGATTTTTCACCTGACAACAATGGAAGCAAATGCTGGCCAAAGTCTGAGTCAGGTGACCACTTTCCTATGGAGGGATCATGATCATCAAGTTACCAAGAGTGAATGGAACCCAGACACTGAATCAGATTCAAGCTGTATCAGAGTGGAAGGACAGGGTAATGGATTTGGTAATTGTCCACGAACTGCTTTTGAGAACTAAGGTGTTCTCAAAAATGGCTTAGTTCTCAAAAACAGTTTTGAGAACTAAGGTGTTCGGCACTTCAGAAGGAGTGCCAAAATAATATACCAAACAATTCGTCTTTGCTCTTGTTTACATTCCCCCTTACCATCCATTCCTTTCTTGATTTCTGGTGTCTTTTCACTTTTTATGATGCTTCCTTGCTTCTCTTCTCTCATTCTGCCATGTTCTGTGTCTCCTGAAAGGTCAGGAAGGCAATCTGTAGGCTGGGAGTACTAAATGCTGCAGCACACATATTTTTAAATTAATTTGAAGAATCAACTCATTTTTAACAAAGTTGAAATTATGAGTGTTGAGAAACACGTATTGATGAGTAAGGCAAGATCTGTAGGGATACACTTTCTTTTCTTATCAAGTGTTCTTGATGAAAAACAGTTTCAAATTTTAGAAAAAGTCTCCCAAGATGTAGCTGTGAGTGAACAAGTTAGTCTTTCAAGGTTAAGTGGTTGTTCTTACAGTCATTGTTTCATTTGCAACTGAAGCAAGGTCATTTACAGAAGTAGCAAGGAGGTTTGAGTACATATAAAAACCAGTTGGCTAAGAAGCTTTGTCCTTCAATTCCTAAAAATAGGGTTTCTGCTTTTTTAACTGTTTGTTCCCTTCTTGCTGCTTCCAGCTTAGTGTTCGTATCATATTTATGTGACACTATGCAATGAAGGTGCAGAAATATGAATAAGGAGCTGAATTATTTCCTATTTTGTGTGAACTTTAACTGTGTTTCTTTTTAGAAGAGCATACCCTCCACTCCTTCAGTTTCTTAAGGTTATAAAGAAATAACATGTTTTCCTTTATATCTCCTGCTCATATATTCAAAATATTTTTTGATCTTGATCTTTTTGCACACTAACCTCTATTCAGATAAAATGCTACTCTGTTCTGGCTTATTGGAAGTTGTTAGGGGTTGACTGTTGTGACATGCTCAGGTTTATGTCATACACTAAATATAAAACCTCACAAACCAGTATTTAAAATCTAACACATTGTCAGTAATTTTTCACTAATAAAAAGGGCATATTTATGGCCAAATGTTGATCTGTGGTTAAGTATTACCTAAAATATATGTAAAAATTAGTCATTTAAACATGTTAGTCAGTTTGAACAATTGTCAGTTACCCATAAAAATGCCTTTCTGTGAAGCTGGATAATTTAACAAGAGAGGATGCAGCTATATTGTAATTGGGAATTTAACCTTCATTTTTGACACAGGTACCAGCTTGTCCAGAAAAAACTAATCCTACCTGACATCTATGTACATCACCATAAAGAGAGGAGCAGTAGTACGAAAGTCCTTTTCACTCATTTTTCTTGCACTCAGCTGAATCAGCCACTAGACAATGTAGCTCTTTATTCTTATTCTCCTGTTCAATACAGATGCACTGAGAAATTGTTATAAAGAACCAACTGAGATTCCAAGTTAGCAAGAAAAGAGACTTAAAGAGGATTAAAAATTGCACAGAGAAGGAAGAAAAAAACAACCCCCAAACAACAAACTTGATGATGAGGGTCAAAAACCCTCCTTGAATTGCTGCAAAATATTAATTTCGGGTTGGCCGCATAGTGAGATTCAACTAGCAAAACAAAAAACATAATAAGCAGTCTTCTACATGTTCTAATGGTAACTTACACTCTAGCGAAGTATTGTAGGAAATGAACGGAGGGAGAAATATTTGCCTTTAATGGACAGTATTTTCCATCTCTGAAGTACCTGCTCAAGCACAGGTTCGTGCGCATTAATAGAGAAGGCCGATGGAAAGGGTGTGTGTTGTAATTAAAACATTAAGTCACAACGCTGGTGTTTACTTGGAAAAACATAAACATGAAACACCTCCCAGTGGGAGTGGCAAACGAACCAGTGTGTACAACCCTCTCTGATGTCTGAAGCAAGAATGATGTGGCTTAATGAGGCAATGGACAGTATTAATTATAAACAAGTTATGTACCACTGAGGTATTAGGGCATAAATGTCATTTTATTAACAAATATACCATTCTGCTACATTGTCATTTTATTGTGCTGAGTCAGGAATTAAGCTGGTGATGGGAACATTGATAAGCAAAGGTAACTTTTCCAGCAATTTGGATCAGCATCCTGGAAAGTTGTCTGGAGCCCTGTGAATTTGTGTTACAGCATTTCCTTTCATGTGAAACTTTTGTGGATGTAATTTTTCTAAGCCCACGCAGCATATGCTTAGAGGCAATAATTCAGTTTTTCAGAACCATTTAATCTAGGGCTGTAATCTCCCTTGCACGCTGGAATAAAAATACAAAAAGGTTAATTTAATTTTTCTGATTAAAAATCATACGATTGAATGCGTCACACTAATACTCACCATGCTGGAATGTCCAGGATAGTAAAGCAACCAAACTCTTTGCTCTCCCTGAATTTGATAGAAATAAAATCCTATAGACTTAAAAAGAAATTTTTCATATATGCATGTAAAAGTATTAATAAAGTAAGTATTAAGTAAGGTAACAATGTAAATGTTCATACTTTTTCATCTTTATATTTCAGGATGATTGAGAAACTGACTATAAGATCCATGTGTACATAGAGTTACTTTTAAAGATACTGCTTTGTAAAAACAGTTACCAAAAAATTTCAAGTGTCTATGACAAAGTAATTAAATACTAAACCAAGAACATCAGTAACTGGTTTTATATTCAGAAGTGCTGAGTTTACAAAATTCAGTCATATTTCCTCTCTAGATGCCTAGTGAACACAATCCCAGCATTAACATCTTGGGTGATTAATTTTATGTTCTAGGAGGAAGAATCATCAGGCTTATGCCCACTTAATTCCTATATAATGATACATATTCTTGATTGTAAAGAATGTATTCACATCCTACTCCACCAGGTTTCTGCAGAGTCTCTGATACTTTCATTTGAAAAATGACACTGGAAGTATAATGTATGCTTGACTTCTCATTAGATAAGAAAGGAGTGTTAACAGTAATGAACTCAAGGGGTTTTTATTGCTCACATTGTCAGCTTTTCCGACATGGTGACCGAACACCAATTGTAAACTTTCCAACTGATCTACACAAAGAAAGCGAATGGCCTCAGGGATTTGGACAACTCACCAAGGTATGTTGACTTCCTTAGAAGAACTTAAAAATGCTACTAAAAGAGGAAGTGGGAAGATGTTTTTTGTGTGTGTCTCAAAAACATTAGCAAATCCCAGGCTCTGATAGTTGCTATTAGCAAATACCAATACCAGTTATTCATAAACATTTTTGCAATTTTACTCATTCAGCTATTGTTACACTGAAATCTTGTTTATCATAGCTTTATAACTACCTTCTTAAAAGCCACAACTATCAAGAGATAGTGTGTCTGCATTCAAATAAAGGGCAAGTTTAAACATTGCACTGTTAACATCGATGCGGTTCTAATGACCATTAAGTACTGAGCCCTGTGACAGGGCAAAGGCATGACACCTGCCCACCAAGTCAAGTGAGGAGTCCACACCTCATCATTGGACAGACAACTACCAGTTCACAAAACAAGAGAAGACTTGCTGGAGAAGGTTGCTTCTGGGGTCAATGTGTCTTCTAACAAGACCACTTGCAGTCCAGAGTTTCACTAGGATGCACTGAACTTGTTGCTCTTGGCATTTTAACATCAAGCCTTAGCTCTTTTACTGTATCTCACATATGAAGCTCTGGAGCAAAAGGAAGCCAATGCATTTCCTAATAACACTGTCATGGTGCAGCAGTATGTAACAGAGACAGTTCAGTGTTTAATGTTTGAAGGGGGGCTTGAAATATCTGTAAAATTCAGACACAGAAACAATGCATTACTGTCTTACTACTAGCTTATATACAAAGATGTTCTGCTTTGGCATTGATGTTTTTGAGTGCTTTTTGCTATTTTGCTATCTTTTTAGCAACAGTAGTAGGAATGCATTTTTCTGACAGGTAGAAGTTTAAAAGTTCAGCTAAGGCTTTAGAAATTAATAACAGAAAAGAATTAATATAAGAAAACTAGAAAGAAAATAACAGAAAAAAATGAAATGTTTTTAGCCTGTCTTAGTGCGCAACCTAAGACAACTGCAGGCACAACAAGGCAAAGACAGAAGAATGCTACTTAAGGCATGAAATATAAGCCACAAATTTATAAGGCTGAACAAACAACAGAGCGATGACAGTGATAAATAGCAGGTTGTCAATCATCCTCTTTCAGCTGTTACTAAATGACATACATTGTACAGGACAATGTTGATTGGTGTCTATGTATCTACAGCACTGTGGAAATAGTATTTGTATAGAATCAGGGGCATTGCCTTTCTGTAGCAGATGTTGCAATCTTAGCATTTCAGAACATACAATTTCTTCATAGATATAAGTGAACATTTCTGTTAAAAATTCTAGATCACCAGCTACATACACAGTTGTTCTGGTTTTGACTGAGAGAGCTGGTATGCAGCTCTGTTTTTGATTTGTGCTGAAAATAGTGTTGATAATGCAGGGATGTTTTTGTTACTGCTGAGCAGGGTGTATAGTGATTCCAGGGCTTTTCTGCTTCTTGTACCACCCTAAGTTTGTCTGGGGGTGCACAAGTAGGGAGGAGATACAGCTGGGAGACAGCAGTTTCCACTGACCAAGGAGATACACTTCACCTTATGATGCCATGCTCAGCATATAAAACATAAAAACAGGAGAAAGAGGAAGGTGCAGACATTCAGCTTGATGTAATTTCTTTTCACAAGTAACTGGGATGGAGCCCTGTTTTCCTGGAGGCTTAATACCTGCTTGTCCATGGGAAGTGGTGAATAAATTCCTTGTTCTGCTTTACTTGCATGTGTGGCTTTTGCTTTGCATATCAAACTGTCTTCCAACCCTGGAGTTTTCCCACTTTCACTCTCCCTGATTTCACCAGGGGTGAGTGAGTGAGCAGATGTGTGGTGTTCAGTTGCCAGCTGGGGTCAAACCACAATAACAGTATGTTATACAGTTAATGATCACTTAAAAGCTCCTTGCTGAAGATGAAAAAAAAAAAAAAAAGACACTTCTACATTAAAAGTCTTCAGTCACCTTAATCTAGTAGTCACCCATATGCTTGCCTTACAGACTGGAATGCAGCAGCTATTTGAACTTGGACAGTATGTGAGGAAACGATATTCCAGCTTCTTGAACAGCACATACAACCGACAAGAGGTATAGAGCAGATCTGTCTGCAGAACATTTCTCTGTAGCAGAACTATGGACTTATAAAAGCACACTATCATACTCATTTCATTAATGGAGAAATTAAGGTAATAGAAGAACATTTTTGAAAGTCAGACTTGTATCAAGGTAAAAACACAGAATAAAGTCTAATTTTCATCTCTTACATTCTGTTTGGGTCTTTCACAACCTAATTTTCCCAAACTGAACAGCTCCAGGATGAATGAGTTGGGAATTTATACAATGACCTGTTATTGTTTTACCCTGTTGAAAGACAAATTCCTATCCAGTCATGTGATGGGCCATCCTTACATACCCCCTCCTATAACAGAGAGGTCTAACAGCTGTTTGGATGTGATTATCATACAGTACAGATCCATTGTGGGATAGATCCCTCTAACATTCCGATCTGTACAGGAGGCATGCATTATGGGAAGATACAAAAAGACTTTGCTATGCTTCCAAGAAAAGTTAATGTTTTTTGAGTGCTTTAACATTCCTGAGGTATCACTGATAGATCATAGAATCATTTAGGTGGGAAAAGACCTTTAGAAATTTCAAGTCCAACTGTTAACCTATCCACCACTAAATCACATCCTCATGTCTACATGTACCAATGTTCCTCTGAATCTCAAAAGATAGAGAATGTCCTTCTTTGAAATCATGCTTTTTTATTCTTTCAGTTCAGTCTGAGGGTTAGATGCCAAATTCAAAGATGCCTTGGCAATTCCATTTGTGAAACTGAAGTAGGGTCTTGGAAAGCTGAATTATGGTTTCACTGTTTTGACTTTATGCAAAAATATAAAACTGAAAACAAAGCCAGTATTGACAAGTTGGGTAAAATTTCTGTATTATTTTATTGTTTCCATTTTACCTTTAATTCTTTGCCATTCTATTTTCAGTTTTACATCCAAAGTACAGATTATGATCGCACCATTATGAGTGCCCAGTCATATCTTTCTGGGCTCTTTCCACCAACTAGCAGCCAGATTTGGAACCCTGAGCTTCTCTGGCAACCCATTCCAGTTCATATTTTTCAAAAAACAACAGAGCAGGTGAGTACTGGCTAGAAGCATTCTACAAAGCATTCTTAATCTTTCACAGAAGCAAAAGAACAGAAAAAAGGAAAGTAGCTAAAAAACATTTTTAAGCTTTTTGAGTTCAATATAACAGAAAACATCAAATGCAGCTACTGGCTGACAAGTATGTCATAGGTCAACTGTAATAGCTACGTGAAAATCATCCTTCCATAGGTGCAGAATACCTGAATTGTTATACACATTACCATTTTCTCCAAGGTCCTTTCTTCTGACCAGAACACTTTTGGACAGTATTCTAGGGAAGTTGCCCTAAATATTTACAGGAACAAGTGCTTTTCTAAACACCACTCAACTAGGCAGACCTTGTCTCCTTGGCAAGTTTGTTCCATAGTTTATTCAAGGAATTGAATTTTCACCAGCCACTGTAATGACCTCAAAATTATTACCTTACTATTCTGGTAGTGCTTAAACATTCTTATTACAGACAAGAGCTCTTTTATGCCCAGTGCTATAGAAACATTCAATAAAACCCTAGCATTCCTGCAGATCATAAGAGTAGACCTACCTGAATAACAGGTCCTGTAGAAGTTTTACTTCATGTAGCTCTCTCTGGTTGACTCAGGTTTAGATTTTAATTTCACTTGCTCTTGTGACAAGGACTGTGTAAGGAACAGTATGGCCAATAAGGATAAAAAGCTACTGAGTGTAATAACAGCAAGCCTCATTTTCTTCTGGCATTGAGGACAGAAGCTGACTTACAGGAATTTGTACAAACCCCGTATTACATAAGTGGCCGTCACCAACATCAGAGGATGGACTCACTCATTAGGGGGCTGCCACACTTTTCTCCCTTTGATGTTGCTCCGTTCTTTGAGACCATGCTTGAAAACAGATACAGAGAGAAAGGGTTCCCACAAACTGGATTAGGCAAAGTGTGATTCAGGCAGAAACTTAACCCTGTTCCTAAACAGAAAAGAATGCTGTCACTGTTATTTAAATATGGGACAGCAGAGGAAGTTCTTTCATCAAAAGACCAGAAAAGTATCAAAGTGGTCAGAGCTCTGGCCATGTAACACCTCAAAGCCCTTAGGGGAATCACAGTGCAATGAAATAACCTGTTTGAGAAAGGCAAGCTCATTTATATGAGTCTCTGGTAGCTCATCACTTCTGTGGCTGCTTCAAGAATGGGTATTGAGGCTTCTCTCAAACACAGCTCTGCACCAACCCAAAATGCCTTTTATAATGCAAACCACCTGGAATAAAACATTGTTTTCTTGCTAAACCAAGCAGATGCTTGAAGGTATTTTCAAGCCCCAAGCAACACAAAGTGGGAAACTGAAGCTAGGTACAGTCCTGTAAAAAACCATAATCACAGTTTATTTTTAAGCCACTGAGATCTATCAAGACTTGACAGGCAACAGTACCGAGTACTGCTTAATGAAGCCAAAGGGAGTGGCTTAATTAGTAACACCTAGAGAGAGATAATTAAGACATAGAGCAAGAGAAACATTTGTTATTGTGTAATTAAACAGCATTCCCCAGTCTCATATTGAAATTTTGTGCTTTCATCCTCCAGTGTGCTGCTGTTAGAGAAAAATTGCACCCTTGGAAACCTATCCAAGTGAAAGTGGGCTAGGGTCAGTTGGTGGCTGCTGCTACTTCCCACTGGAGACACTCTGCAACTGCAGTCTGTTAATGCTACAGGATAATATTAGTGCTGGGTCAAAAATGCTCTAGCAATGTGACAAAGTGCTGAACCAGCACAAGCTTGTGTTGTTCACCGTGGCTTTTCACTGACATTTTATGCTGTATCAGGTATCATTTGTTTTTCTGCAATTGATATAAACCATATTTTCCAGAGCTCAGAGTCTGAAGGATGCATGCATTTACATGTTGTTCAGATCAAATATGTACTATCGTATGACCTTGTAATGCACACACTTGGAGCAATTAAAAGTGAACCATGCCCCTAAAGAAGAAGAACAGAGCCCTTAGGTTCATAGCTTTTTGATATTTCAGGAGAGCAATTTGTCACTCTTGTTTCATGTTCCATCAATTGAGTGGTACTTAAAATGCTTACCATAATCCACTGGTTATTCCAGTGGATTAGAGATGAGATCTGTATGTGTAGATGGAGAAGCAATTCAGGTTCCAGTACCAGGTGAGTTAAGTTACATCTGGGGAGATGCAGAAAATGAGAGGGAAATGATAGCTTTTTAAAATTTCTGACCATGGACCCTGACCCATCTCTCAAAGCAATCCCCTGACAGATATGCGCAATTTCTTTTTGCCAATATCAGTTAAACTGAGGGAAATCAAGCTATCACAGACACAAGTAGCCATTGAAAAGTCAAGTTACCACAGTCTATCACCTATGTTAGTTGAATTCATGATTCATGATTCAATTCAAGGTACCCAAACAATTACTCAGTAGAGCTAGCACAGCCACGACTGTCTAAAAATATTACAATAATCTGAGCAACAGGAAAAACAGGGGGGTGTTGATAATTTTAGAACTATTCTAAGTTTTGCTTTTCATGTTTCAGAGGCTGAATTTCCCTCTGCCCAACTGTCCCCGTTTTGATGAACTTCAGCAGGAAACCCAAACATCTAAAGAATTTCAAAATAGAATACAGCCATACATGGTAAGAGAAAACAAACAAACAAACAAACAACTACACTCAAGATGTAAGAAAAAGGAAGGTAACTAAGTTGTAGAAGTTATGGAATTGTGGTTTTTCCTTTTGTTAAAATGCAAAAACAAATTGAAATAAATTAACCCCCTGATTATGTTATATATTAGAGAAATGTTCTTCACCCAGAGGATGGTCAGGCACTGAATAGGCTCCCCAGGGAAGTGGTCACAGCATCAAGCCTGACAGAGTTCAAGAAGCATTTGGACAACCCTCTCAGGAACATGGTGCAATTCTTAAGAATGTCACGGTCAGGGTCAGGAGTTGAACTCAATGATCCTTATAGGTCCCTTCAAACTCAGCTTATTCTGTGGTTCTGAGAAAATTCTGTGAAAAGGTTGGGTATTAGGGAATCTATCTGATGTATGTTCCCCATATGTCTTGAGTATTTGTGGTATACTCTTCACTTTTTCCCCACAGGACTTTTTACAAACAATGGCAGTTAACACAGGGCTTGAATTAAATCACCTTAAAATACTGGACAATTTCCAGCTGTGGAATACATACGACACTCTACATTGTGAGGTAATAATAAATGTCAGGTAACTCCAACTTTGGATTTCAAGAAAACTATGGCAATGTGTTTTCACAGGAATGGGTTGGATTCTCTCTTGCATTTTCTTTTTCTCTTTTTTTTTTCTTTTCTCTTCCTTTTTTTCTTATATTTTAGATTTGAATCTACGTTATATTTTAGTGCATTGGTAAAAGATAACTGAAAAACATGGTCTACAGCTTGGGAAACTGTAATTTCCTTTTCATGTTTTAAGAACTACTACCATTCCCATTATTCCCTTTTCCCCCTTCCCAATATGCTGCCGTAGAATTATTCAGCATGATGGCTGTAATATATTTGTGATTTTTAACAGAGAAATGAAATTATTAGCTTTAAACTATCAACAGATAAACATCAAAACACTTAAGATTTTGAACACGAGAGATCATGAAAGATCTATCAGTTAATATTTTTTGAGATGGTGATTGCTACCAGTTTAAAAAAGCCTAAACTGACCCCAAGTATGGAATAATTTCATTTGGCCCCAGTCATTAACAGCAGTGCATGAAGGATTTTAAACATATATTCTACAAACTGAGGTAATTAAATATGATAAGACACTGTCACTCCTTCATGACTGGAGAGTGAAACTTGTGTCTACTTGCCCAGTGATAGAACTGGTATGTGGACAACTGTATGGAAAATCAGAAAAAATTAGGTATTTATAACCTGAAGACCCAGAGAAAGGAAGAGAAGAAGACATATGTCTGCAACATTTCTCACCAAAAATATATATGTCTGTAGCAAGAACACGTTATACTTACAAGGAATGTCCTTCACACATGTGCTTCTGCCGTGCACATTCAGGCTGATCCCCATTCCCACAAAATGTGTTTCAGGGCATACTCCAGAGTAAAACCATGCTGTGCAAAGAATTGCAGCAGCCTCAGAAAGTCTAAACTAAGTAGTGTGAGAGTGGACGATGGGATGATGGAAAACAGTGAATTATAAACATTCTTTTGTTTTCCTTTATCACTAGGGTATTCACAATTACACTCTCCCTGTATGGGCCACTGAAGATGTAATCAACAAGATGGAAAAACTGGCAGAATTGTCCCTACTCTCATTATTTGGGGTTTATAAAAGAGAAGAGAAATCACGACTACAAGGAGGTAAATAAAAAAAATGCATAGCTCTAAGAAAGGAGGAGATAATGCAACATCCTGTCACCTTACTAATGCAAAATTATTAAAACAAACCCTTGATTTGAAACTATGGACAGTGGATGCCATATTAAGCACAAAACACCAACACTTGCATGGAAAAAATACTGCAATAAGGTGTAAAAATTAATGTCTTCAGGTTTTCCATTTTTCTTAAGGGATTAGGAATTTTAGAAATATTATAGAAAACTAAGGGAATAAATCTGGCCCTCATGGTTATGATCATTATTTACCTTACAGTAGGTTAGATTAAGTTGTTTCTCCAACATTTCTTCTAATTGTTTCCTGTTCTTTGTTTTCCTTCTGATGTACTAGCAGGACATCGTGTCAAAACACTGGCAACACATTTGTAGCTCTCTGAGTGATTTAAAGCTGCTCCAAAACAGCCTGATCAGAATAGAAGCTGAGAGATTCCAGTTATGTCTATATGGCAAGAACTAGGAACTACTGCTTAGCTCCAAAATCGGGGCGAGCAGACTGTGCTGCACCTTCTGACACTATTTCAGGACACAACCCAGGAATTTATCTTATCATTCACAGGTATCCATGAGCAGGAAATCCAAACAATTGAACTTGCATATTTGCAGGCTGGAACATCTGAGGCTAGGCAGGCTTTCTAATGCACCTATTGTGCAGCTTAGGTCTAGGTAAACAATTGTTAGCAGGTCCATCACCTAGGCATAGTAAAGCCCATTAGCTGGCAGATGACCATATCACATAGTCAGGACTATTTATCTAATGTTCACTGGCATACCAGTTACATCCTCTTTCCTTAGAATGATACAAACTGTTCTTCAGGGAATTTCTGCTGCCCTTACCCATTGGCTTTAGAATACCTTTGGGCTGGAGAAAAAGTACAAAAGGGTTTTGGAGAGAATGAATAATGTGTAACTTGTTGGAATTAGATAGTTAAAATATTTCTTCGGCGTGTAGAGAGGAAGAGATCAGCACAGTTTTCATTATTCCAACACTACAAACAGACAAAAAAAAAAAAAAAAAAAAGGAGAGAGGGATCTCAGCATAACAGAACTGAAAGCGTCATTATCCCCAGTTCTCAGGATGGTTCTAGATGATTTCCTGTGAATCCTGTCTCTTCATTTGACCTGGATGATGAATCATATATTTCTCCTCTGTAATATCTTCTCTTACAAAATTGTAGTAAGCTAAAAAAATGAGTATGAGGCTTGAGTAGATGTCTTACATTTGATACTCACAATGTTTTTTTTTTTTCCATTCTAACAATACACCTTCATTTTCCACTTCTCTTTTTTCCATATTTTTAAGGTGTCCTTGTGAATATTATTCTAAACAGTATTAAACAAGCTGTCAATTCTTCAAAACCAAGAAAAATGGAGGTCTACTCTGCAGTGAGTATTTTCATCTTTCATAAATCTTGCTTTGATTTTACCAGTAAAGTTAAATGAAATAATAATATAATACAGTTTCATTCAGCTAACAACCTGAACATCAATCAGTAAAAGAACACAGTATAGGCATGGATCTCACATCAGCTTTAGTTAAACTATATTTGGCAAAGAAAAACATGCATTTTATCATTCATTATTCCTACAACCTAATGGTGCAGTTTCTACTAGTTGCATCTTTCCTGAAGCGCTTCAAAGATACTGGCACATAGCAGAACTTCAGCTGTGCCTCCAAACCTCTCTTCTGTGGGTTCTTTTTTATTACTCCTATTATTATTTTATTTATTTTAGAGGGTGAAGAGGGCCACTTTCATTAGGCCAAGATTCATTATTCTGTCTCTAACAAGGGCCAAAGGCAGGGATGAATGTGCGAATAAAGGCAGCAGAGAGTGATAAAACCTTCCAGCAATGGTTATGGAATTCCTGGTACAGAATTTGTCCCTGTGTTTAGTATCTCTTGACAGACTGTCTTGCATCAACATACCTAATAACATTTCAAATGCATTTATACTTTTGTACTCTGCAACATTCTGTGACAATGACTTGTGTGTTAAACAAAAAAATACTCCCTCTTTTATTCACTTTTTCTGGGTCTCTAATGAATTTACTATTTTCTGTCACTCCTCTTCCATATTTCCTTTTCCAAGACAGAGTCCTACCCTATTTAAACTTTTCTCCTATGGAAATAACTTGATACCTCAAATCTTTCTCACTGTCCTTTCTACATGATTCTATTAGTACCATGTTCTTTTTGAAAAGGAAAGAGCAGTACATCCAGATTTTTCACTTCTGCTTTAATACCCTGAGTTCAAGCATACTGTTATTTTTAAAACTGATCAACCTAAAAAAATTCCAGAACCTGAATAGTAATTAAACCATAGCTGCTAGACTATAATATAAATAGGTCTAGCATATATATATATATATATATATATATATATAAAGATGCTTGCAAGATTTATGCACCAAAGTGTTTGGACCTCCTGTCTTCAGCTCCTCTTTCTATGATCCCTGCAAAAGCAGGGATAAGGGGTAGATGAAGAAACTGTATGTGGGTGGGTAGCTGATCCCATAAAAATAGAAGCCAAATTGAAATTTCATTGTATGAGTCCAAACAGAAGGGAGAATTGAAAAAAATCTGAAGTAGAAGCAAGGAGAACAGTCTTTGCACACAACTATTTGTATGGTATACTACCTGAAAAAAAGTACTTTCACTTGAAATGCCCTGGATTATAATACTTTACGCTGACTTAATCTTATCTTGGAGCAAAAAACCCTATTGAAGGAAGAAAAAAAGAAAAATGGACTGAAAAATTAGATTTATTACTCAAACCACATCTTGCTTTCCCTCAGTATCTGTCTCCAAAATCTTGCCAGATGGTGTAAGACATATACTGCAGTAACTCTTTGGAAATGCCTCCTGCTGTCTGTAGTAATCAGTTAACATGTTTTTCCCAATGGTGAATATACTGAACATATTTTTATGGTCAAATTTACACAGGGTTTTTTTTATCTTGATTTCCACTCCCTCTCTACTCTTGTCTCATTATTCTGGATGAACGCTAGTTGACTTAATTGACTGTAAAGGATGGATTTTTTTTTCTCCAATAGCATGACACCACAGTTGGGGCCCTCCAGATTGCTCTCAATATTTTCAATGGAAAACTGCCACCATACGCTGCTTGCCAGTTTTTTGAACTCTACCAAGAAAGCAATGGGCAAGTATTGTCTTATCTATTCAATAAAGAGTGTTTAGAGTTTGCTACCCTCTTCCCCAAAACCATTTTTCTCCCAAATGTTCTAAGATACAATTTTGATTTAAATAGATACTTCACTGACCAGCCCATAGGCACAAAGTCATATTAAAATTAGGGAAAATTACATTTTCTGGATGTGCATATGTGCTTTGAAAGAAGAGGTAAAACAAGCCTTACAAGATGGAAGAAAACGGTAAAAGAAATTTTTCTGATTCATCAGATGATAGCAAGAACATTTCCAAGACATAACTCCCACAGTAAGCCAGTTGGCTTAGAAGAATCCAGTGCTGGTGCCATTCAAGAAGCCTTCAAAAAGACCTTTTCAGCTGACTAGTAATCAGTGCAGTTACATAACCAGCTTTGGCAAAGTGGGCTTTGCAGATGTCTTTCACAAAGCTTCCACTCTTGGAGTGCAGGTTCTATAGCAGGATGTTAGAGCCTATTTCCAACATGCTGACTTAAAGTAGGAAACCTTCTATTTAAGAACAATTTTAAAAAATCTTTTTAATGTTGTTTATCAGGCAATATAGCATCGAAATGCATTATCGGAATGACACTTCAAAGGATCCTTACCTCCTCACTTTGCCAGGGTGCACCTCTTCTTGTCCACTTGAGAAGTTTGCTGAACTAGTTTCTCCTGTGATTACAGAAAACTGGTCAAAAGAATGTGGGAAGAAAGACAAAACAAAAGGTAGTGTAACAGTTCTGTATTTTCCACATAGGACATAGAGGCAGATATTTTATTAGTGGCTTTGAATTTTGTACCTTTCACACAATCAACAGATTTCCCTTTAAGTGTGGGCCAGATTTACTATGGACAAGGAATGTCAGTAGAAATTAAATTAGCATATTCACAAAAGGAGTTGCCTAAAGGCTGTGGTCAAAACTAGATCTCCACTTGTTGAAAATGTCTAAGAGAAGTATGGATGTGGGTGTTATATGAGGGTCCTCTTCATGTTGGGTGCATCAGACTTTCTGCAAATGCAAAGCAAAAATGGATTTCAAATGCATGGTAAGATTAGTGCATCTGTATTTCTGCAGTTGTGCTGAGTGCAGCTGATCCATGATCTACAAACAACTGAGAGCTGATAACCTCTTCCAACTTGAATATTATTTCTGGGAGGGAGGAGCAGAGCAAGGCAATATGTGTTACTTTTCAACAGTCCTATTATTTCCCCTGTCCTGCATATATTCACCATTTTGCTGATCCATGATGAAACTATTTTTCTTTTTTCATTAAGTACACATAGTCCCTCCTGCCCTATGGAAACCTGGGACTAAGATTTACCTATGCACAGGAAGCAATCTATAAATTTCTAGGACTGAAGTATACGTTCTTATGTTGCATATGTCAGTAAATATGATCTTTCCAGAAATATTTCCATTGTACATACATGTAATTAGACTGTTAGCTTTGCATATAAAATGGTATACATATATATCTTCCATTAACTGCCTTTTTATTTATTTTTTGTTCTTCACAGATATTTTTATTGGATTCAATGTTGCTATTGGCTTGTTATCCATTTTTAACCTTGTACTGCTCTACCTCCTTTATCATTATGGACACTGCAGGCGCAGAAACAACTACCAAGACATTTAAAGTGGAGGTAAAGAAATGAAAGAGAAAGAAGCTAGACATCAAGGAATATTTGAAGTTGCAGATATCCATCAGCTTGCTCTGGTCAAAATAATTTCCAAAGCATATTCAATAAACCTGAACAGCTGATGTATCTGTGACCTAGCTCCTAAATTTTTACACATTTGCAGTGAGAAATACTGTAGAGACGTTATTTTAGGAATTACTGAATGGATGGAATTACTCCAATTTATATCGTTATTCTACTACTACTATTAATCAATCTTACGTCAACCAGGAGTTGATGGGGTGAAGGAATGTTATTGCCTATGCTTTTTTTATATTGCCTATTACCATTTAGCCTGCTGCTGCTCAACACGTCTTTCTTCAAAACTGCATTCTGTAATATTTGCCTTATATAATATTTGCCTTATTTCCTAATAATGGCTATTTTGCTGATGCACAGGAAAAATAATTTTAGTGAGCAGAAGCTGCAATTAATGTATGAAAAAGACGCATACCAGCATTTGGCATAGTGTTTCTGCATTTATTCATGCAAATTTATGCATGAGTTTTGACCTTGGCCTTCAGCTGATAAAAGTCTTCAGCCTGTTCTTTAAAGGAGTTGCACCTCTACAGCTGTCACTGGAATTAGAAGAACTTGGATAATCTCTGTCGCATAACCAGACATCAAGCAAGAAGCTTAGTGCAACAGCATCTTGGTCAGTGTTTGTAACTTCAATAATACAGATAAGTAAATATATTAAAATCTATTCTCTGTTGCTACCCTGTTTTCCTATTTTTCTGAGCTCCCAGTCATGAATGATCCTTTGCTCTGTATTTTTTGAGCCATTCTTAGAATAATTCCTCAAGCTATCATTCTCTTAATTATCTTCTAAGTCACAATAACTCCTTTAACTCATTGCTCTGTTCACAATCCTGTATGTTAGCAAGAAGTACACTAAAAGTAAGAAAACAATGGTTCTCCTTTTTGTATGTTGATCTTTTCTGTACAATATATTTTGTTTAGATTGTAAGTCTCTGATGTCAGGGAATGTGTTTCTGTAACTGCTCTTGAGTGTCACAAACCATGTGCATAATAAGCACAAATACTGCTGTATAAAATCCTGCTTGTTGTCACATGCTTCAAGACTGAATCAACACTTTTTCATCCTGTAGTCCTGCAGAGGATACTGTGAACTACAATACCATGGAGAAGTCTCTTTAGAAATCAAGACAACCAAACAAACAGGTGCCAATAGCAGGGTCAGCCCAACAGATATAATGTGCTCAAGCTAATGCGAGATTTCTGAATTGAGATTCAGAAAGAGAGAAAGCTGAGGGATGGAGCTGCCTACCTCAGACATAGCATTACAACAATTTGAATACATTGCTTCTGGACTGACTTGTACTCACATTCTGTGGGTTGCAATGTGGAGCCCAGGAGCCTCAGTAAGCTATCACTGAGATAGTGATCTAGAGATCAGCCCTGAATATCACAGCTGAAATGTGATATAATTATATATAGTGATATTAAATGTCATATATTAATTAACATAAGCCAGAGTAACAAATGCTTGTGGGAATATAGCACTTCCCAAACACTGCATTTCTTGTAATAACTTCAGCTACTGAAGTGTCTACCTTTTGGAAATTATTTCTCACTCAGTAAAAAGCTTTTAGTAGTATCCATGACATTTCCATTTTATCTATTTTAGGAAATATCATAATCAACTGGTAGATTTGAGTCGTACATGTCCAGGATTTTTATTGTAAAACAAGTTGATGCAAAACTGTGAAAAAGATGAAAGGCTGTCCCTAATCAGATGGTTTAGGTGTACAAGCTTCAGCTTGTAACTAATAATTTTGATTCTTATGCAAAAACTTGAAGGAATATCTATATTACAGTCAAATGTATTAAAGCAGCTCTAGGAAACAAGCCTGAACTGGCTTGGTTACTATTAGAAATGTACTCACAGTGGGGAAAAGTTCAGAACAAAGTGCAAAGCTCATCCTGCCTCCTTTATGTGCATATATATATATATATATATATGTACACAGTCAGTGGTTACCTGATATTGAACTCTGCATTACCACAGCCATAGTGCTGCTGCTACCCACTTCCCACTTAAGGATAAATTATGTTTTTTATTAGAGGAAGTCAGATGCTTGACAAAGGAAGATGTATCAACTGATAATGTGCAGTAAGAACCAGTTTTGAAATACTAGAAAATCAGTCAATTGCACTTCTCAAGAAGCAGAATGTGACTTGTTTTTCCAAGACTGCTTCCTACAAAAGGAAGTAGATTCAGACAGAAAATAAAATGTTAAGTGTCTGAGACTTGTCTGGTTTATGCTGCTCAAGCCTAAGCTGTAACAAAGAATTTCAAAAGATAAGGCAATTCTTACTGCAGCAGGAATGGTCAGGAAGGAGTTTTATTGTAGGGACACCTTTCTGTTAACAGATAGTCAAACTTGAAAATGCAAATGCACTTTTAGAAAGGATCCAGTGAACACAAGTTATA
Source organism: Sylvia atricapilla (assembly GCF_009819655.1). Taxonomy (NCBI): domain Eukaryota; kingdom Metazoa; phylum Chordata; class Aves; order Passeriformes; family Sylviidae; genus Sylvia; species Sylvia atricapilla. The sequence continues at coordinate 43,631,589 of NC_089140.1, forward strand.
GAGAATGTGATTACAGGTTCAGATTATGTAACTTCAGAATTAATTAGGGTACATTAAAGACTTAATACCTTAGTAAAGTAGAGCGTGAATCTCACTTACAGGAAAGATGTTTTTTTCTTGCTGTGTCTAAATCAGGTAAAAATTCTCCAGTGGAGTAAAAGGTTGTACACGTAGACAAGTTCATAGCTTTTTTATTTTTTCAGATATATTTACAATTTGCTTAGTAAAATCTGCAGACTGTTTGTGATTAGAAAATATCTTATCTCCAAGCAACTTGTGGTACTGCAATAAAGAACTTTAATGAAACAATTCGACACTTGCCATTTTATCTTATTGAAAAACAATGGAGCTTTCAGTACATCTAGAATTTCCAAACAAAAGTAAATGTTCAGATTTGTTGCTTCTGTAAAAACATTTTAAAGCACTTCTGCTTTGATATGAATAAAGTTGATGACATGAAGCTCTCTTTGATTTGCCCTCTAGCAGTGACATCATCTGTCTCTACAATAATTACAGTAGCAACTAGATGCTCTGCAGCAGGGTTTTCTGTTGTGCACATGCAGCACTTTTCACCTCAGTAAGCAACAACCGCCTCTCACTGAATTAATTTTATTCGGGAACTTCTTTTTTTTGCAAGCCTGAATATTTGCACACAGTGGTTCAGCACAGAATGGGCATCTAACTTCCAGAGTAATATTGGCTCAGTCAGGAGTACTCATGTTCATTTTTACCAGTAATGTAGAGACATTGGATGCAAATTACATTCTTTCCTCTCACTGTAATGTATTTTCCTAGTTGTGGTAAGAAAGCAGAATGAGAAACACACTCTATTTGAATAATTAAAAAAAAAATAATCTATTCAGTCCAAAAGTTCTTAAGTCTGGATTAAACCCCAAAAGACAAGGGGTGCATTTCTAAATTTTTCTACATACACACACACAAACACACACAAACAAAACAAAAGCAAGCTAAAACTTCTACTCTACAAAGAATATTAATGATTTACTGTGCTGGAATTTGAGAGTGATGATGAGAGTAGAAACACGCTTATTCGTAGGCACATAGCCTTGGCCCACACAAATCCATGACGAGGTGATGTCAGCAATATTGCATAGGATTGTATTCTTGGCATGGAAGAGTTAAAACTACTGCAATCCTTACTACACTTCTTATAAAGATGGGGATGAAAGATGAACATTTACCTATAAACAGCTAACTTCATTGATTCGGACATTAATGCTTCTTCATCAGAAATTGCAAAATATTAATATTCAAATAGATACACATAAGTTGCTATTCAAACAATAGCATATCACTTGAACTATTACATTACACGGTCACCTCTATGACTAGGCAAGTTCACTTCCAAAGGGATTAGAGCACTGGAAAGACCTGCAAGATCATGTGTAGGAGATCAGGTACAGTTGAAAAGACAGCTAAAAAGACTAAGTCCTGTTGTGCTAATTTCTGTCACTTCTCTTAATAAAATGACACTACCTTTTCTCCTGAGACTCAGTGCATTATCAATTTTTTCATCCTGCAGACTGAGGTTCCAGTGATATTTTAAAAAATCTGTAGAGAGCAGAATAATGCCATTTATCAATTCAAAGTAGATAGAGGCAAAATAAATTGCCCTGGCTTTGTCTGTGTATATATTTAGCTGCAGTCATGTGCATGACAGAAAAAGGTAATTTCTTTGTGCTCTGTTTACAGCAGCTAAATCTCTTGCTCTTTTCCTACAGTGAGCCCTTGACTTCAGAGGACACAGCAATTCTCCTAGCTCACCTACCCTATAAACTAAAACTGTGGAAAGAAAAGTTGTAAAAGACAGTCTGATCATAAAGTCTTTTCTTTAGGAAGATGAGAATGTGGACGGTAATTTAAGGTCCAAACAGGAAACCTCTCCATTCTCTAATATACAAGCATTTGGATCAATAATTACATGCAGACTGGCAAAATTCTGTAATACCCACAACTACTGAGCTCTCTGAGGACAGTGCCAGGACTTCTCTTAGAAGTCGAGCTCCCTCATTCTTTCCATTCTAAAGCATTCTTGCAGTTTCTCCTGGCTGCTCTTCAGGAAGCAGCAAGAGCTGAAGCCAATCTGAAGCCTACACCTTGTTCAGAATTTTTGAAACATGTGCATTTAAGATTAAAATAGGTGTGCTTAGTGAATTACTGTTGTACTCTTTGTACAACAGCTTCTTCAACTGTCTTATTAGAATCTATATACAGAAATTCTTTTACAGTATAGGCCAACTCCTTCAGGGCAGTCAAATGAACAATTCAGACATAGCATGTTACACTTGTATATAGATGAGATCATTTGCTACTGATACAAGCAGCTCTACATGAGAATCTTCTGAATCCTCTGTAATGTGGAGGTGGAAGAGAATTTTATCAATCCGTTACTGACAACAGACTTCTCTTTCTTGGTAAAAAAAGATGTGGATGAAAAAGCACAGTAATCTGGAATACTCTTCAAATAAACACACAGAAGTCTCCTTTTGCTAAATGAAGGCCTAATTTTCACTTCATTAAGTAAAATGCTTGGAAAGAAGGATCTGGAAAAGACAGGCTATACTAAACCATGCTATGCTGCAGTTAGCCCATCTCCAGCACAGTTATTGGGTTGTCTTCTCTAGTAAAGCTATTTGCTCTCACCTCTGAGTTACTGACAGGATAGAGGTGAAGGACAACATTACACGAAGAACTATAAGCTTACTTTTACATATTTTAATGACCAAAATATTTGGCCATGTATGTGAACCAAATGAGTCGTTAATCCCCTTGACACCTGATGCTAACTACCACACTGGACCTCAGGGTATGTGCCAAGCATAGTCTCTGTCAATTTATCTCTCTCCCTTTCTGACCATACATTCAGTAATATCAATACTATACAAAAACCACTAGCTGGGCTGCTTGGTCTGATTGTCTGGTTGAGGTTTCACTATGGTTTGAATATCAATCCTCTGTAAAGACCATCCTTTACTATGAAGTGCTGTTGTCATTAATGACTGTCTGACTTGAGCCCTAAGAAGGATCCTGTATTCTGCAGAATTGCAGGCCAGAGTACAATTACTGAATATTTATTCACCTGATGCTTTAAACAAGTAACTCTGAACAAAATGGTAGGAGATTTTCATAACCATAGCTTGCATTATCAAAGCAGACTGAGCACTCTAAACAAAATTTTTTCTTTATTTCAATGAAGTTACTGCTGCTTTGGAGAGTGCAGAAAACCCTCTGAATCTTCTTAAGTGTGTTTATAATGATGTATCTCTCTGGTTTAGGATGTATTTTTAGAATGTAGACTGTATTTGTCATAAGAGAAAACACAAAGTCTAACATGGGGCTCTTGATGATGATAGGTCTTGACTATTCAAGAAAGCTGTGTATCCTAAAATAACAATAATAAACTTTAAAATAACCACATTGCAGAGCAGAAGGATGTTACAGACTCTTATCTATTTCAACTAAATTCTAAGAAAACTGGAAATACTATAGCAATGGTCATAGGTATGGCTTTGGGAGATTTCTAATAACAAAATATAAAAATGTTGAAAATGGGCTTTTCTGTCAAGAAATTCTTGGGTGGTCCTGAAGATACTCTTTCTGTTCTTCTCAGAGACACTTTTGTTTTCCACCATGTGCTTAGACCTTCAGTGAGCCCTTGTAAATGTTACTGTGACAAGACCACTCTTGACTTGCCCTGAGTCTGAAAGAGTGCATAGGAGGGAGGAAGGAGGGGAACTGTGCATAGCTGGACAACACCCCATTCTCAAATCAATCTTTCATTCATACACTAAGCAACTGATGTAAAACTGATAGCAAGCTAACATGACACATGGAAAAGAACTCAGAAAATCTCTATGTTTCATCGTGTATAATTTCTAAAGAAATTCCATCATGTTGGCAAGAGAAAGCATCTTGAAGATAAATGGCAAATCTTAGTCTAGCCAAAGCATGCAGTAGAAATGTAATATAGCCTGAGCAGGAAAGCAAACCCAAAAGGACTGTGAATCTGCATATCCATAGGATGTCCCACTAACCATCAGCAGAGCCTAAAGGATCAGTCTCAAGAGTTAGCTTAAATACAGAAGCAGCTACAATTAGTATAATCTTGATAAAAATATAAATTCCACAATGTTTGGCTATTTTGTACCTTTATAATGCCTTTCCTAGTATGAAAACCTATTTTTTTTCAGATTCTTTTGCTTTCAAATCTTGTCTGGTGACAAAACAAGTTCTAAATAATCTGGTGAATGCTAAATAAATCATTCCATAAATCAGATCCAACATTTTTGCATAGTGGATGGGCAGCTCCCCCAAGTGTTCACCAACCATTGGATTGTGTGGTTTCCAGCAGTTTGTGTACAGTCCTCTACTTTGATATGTATGAAATGTCTTGGTATGCACTACATAGTCTCTGACAGTCAGCAAAATAATGGCATGAGAAACAAGTGTGATGGGAAAGGCAGCTTGTGTAAGCACCACAGGCTTCTCTTGAAATGAAACATATGAGACAAAAGCCAAGGCATAAAGTGTATCCTTAAGTACATTAATTATTAGCAGCAGGGCATTGAGAAAATCCCTCAGAGTGAATTTAAATTCAAAATAAAATCTGCTATAAAGAGAAAATATTTATTCCACCTTAACAACGTCATTTAGGTAAGGGGAAGCACAAAAAAAAAAGTTTTGTCAAAAGACTGGATACCAGCTTTTGGGTACTGTTCAGAAACGACTTTGCGGATGTAGAGATCAGCAGAGGCTGTGGTATATCCATAGACATCCTCAGACATATAATTCCATGTGTTAAGCTCTATTTTGTTTTAAAATCTCCTCGGGGTCTCTGGAGTTAAGAGGGATTTCCAAATGGTGACAAAACTACAGGCATACAGTTGTGTAGAGGTGCCAAAGCCATGGCAGCGCTGGCTTTCCGTCAACAGCGGCAAATCCTCCAAAACAAGGTCGAGGTCACCCAGCTGCTGCAGCGCAGGGTAACAGCCACAGTTACTTTAGGAACTGATAACACAGGGCGTGGAGGAGCAACATCCCCTCGCCTGGCAAGTGCTGACTCGAGTATCCCTGGCATGCTCTGTGAAATTAGGTAGACTGCTTGAACCCTAGGAATCTCCCCACCTTTACATCTCTCTTCTCATCACCTTTAGCTACAGCCCCATGGGAATTAAGAAGGGCTGAGTCACAACTTCCTAAGGATTACTGGGAGCAGTCTGCCACCTACTGCTTAGACAAGATCTTGGTGTTTGCTGCTTCACACCTTAAGAAACCCTGTTTTCACAATTACAAGAAATCATAAGAAATTTTGTTTTAAATGGGATCTAGCCCATTTTTATGCTTCTGAAACTGAAGCGAAAATCATCTTGGATGGTAAATTCTGCCCTTCCAGAACTTACTTTTGTTTTAAAGGAGTAGAAAATGTATTACCATTCTTTTTCTAGCTAACATGCAGAAAGTTGATAGCTAAGTAAGTGTCAAATGAGCAGATTCTGCTGTCTCAGAAAATACCAGACTTCACTACTACACTTGCCTCAGGGATTAAACTGTGATCTTATTTTTCACAGGCAAGAACTTCTATTCAGTCTTATTCAATGGCAAAACTTTAGAAGATGATAGTTTTTCTGACCTCTGTGTTCATCTTGATCTGTGCTTCATTCCCATAGCCAGCTAATACAACAGACACCTTAAATGGAAGAACTGAGGAAAAACATATTTGATCAGTTTGCTGTTGATTACAGGCTTAGCTGTGCTATACTAAATTTCCATGCTGACCACAGAGTTTCCACCAGCGTTTTCTTACCTTGTGTTGATTACAGTGATGAATCCAACCCATTGTATTCAGCCACTTTGTCTAAGACTGGAAATTTCAGCTGGGGACTTTTCAATAATTTGTTATTTGAAGTCCAATTCGGTTGCTACACGCAGATACAGGCTTTCTATTGAAACTAAGGAAAGACATATTTGCTCTAGAAACAGATGTTTAGGGCCTAGCAAGTTTGAAACTTTGTATATTTTCAATTCTGGGAAAATCTACAACATAAAAATTTCAAAACCCCAAGCTATTAATGGATAAGACTGTGGTAATTTGAGAAATAATTTATGGCAAGAAATTCCCACTTCCAAATTCTCCTTGAAGACCTTGTACTAATATAAGTACAAAAAATGATACACCGAAAGCAAATTTATTGTCATGACAGATTTATATTGCTTTTAATAGTAGTATTCACATTTTTAAAAGGTACTTCTTGAGGTAGATGAAGTTAATGATCAGAAATTATTATTTTTGTGTTACCTCCTGCAGTACAGAGCAATGCTGCTTGATGCATATTCAGACAAGACACGAAGAAAGGACACACAAGGGTATATATGAGAGAAAAATAGTAAAGGAAAGATGAAGATATGCTAAACACTTGCCTTGCAGCCACCTCCTGGAAATCCTCACCTGTGGGAATACTCATACACATGCACAGTTCCACTGACTGATCCCTCACACTGAGAGCACTCACCTAAGCAAAGGCTGGAAGGGATAGGTCTTTCCAGATGGTAAAGGCAGGAGCAGTGAAACAAGGAACGATATGGTAAGCTGCAAATATCTTGGATTTTGCACAGGGATATTAAGTCTCTCTAGGAAATGGAGAGGAAGAAATAAATTCTCCTAGAGGGAAGAAAATACACAAACCCACAATGAAACAGTAATCTTCCGCAAAGGGATGCCGGAAGCCACAAAGTTAAAAGAAACAGAATCCCATGTTACAAATTGGAACACTGTCAAATGCAGCTTCAGGCTTTTTAATTTTGCTTTTAATCAGCAAAGTCCATGCTGTGTCCCTGTTTACTGGCTGAACTAAAATAAATTTAGGGCCACAACTGAACAGTTTGTCCTTTGTCTGCCATGTGCCAAGTCATCACTTTTTGCCTCTGTCAGAAGCTGTATTAGTTTTCCTAAAAAACTGTGTGCAGCAGCTCTCTAAGAACTAGTCAGAGAGAAAACTAAATTTTATTCAAAGACATAACTGCTAGTCACTTTTACATAAGAAAAGAACAGCAAATAAATTAATTAAATGCTTCATTTTCTCTTAATCACTACCAAAATGTTAGTTTATTCAAATACAATAAACTAACAATTCAGTTTTAGTCTATTTCTGTATAGAGTATTCTATACCTTACTTGACTTCAATCTTATTTGTGCAGAGAAAAGTTTTCATGTAAGGGTCAGGTTGCTTCAGATGATAAGATTCACACTGAAATAATTAATCAGCAGATCTGGTGTAATGCAAATAATTACCACTTAATAAAAAGATTCAGTTTGAACGTGATCAGTAGAAAAAAAAAAAAAGGGGGGGCTCAGTGCCTTTTTTGTTAATAAACCATTTGTTTTGAAGATTGTGGATGAAAACCATCAGTAAAACGCTTGAGCAATTATGAAATTGGCTTATATATTCATGAATTTTATTCTTGACTTTCCTATAGTGGAAGATATTCCTCCTCTCAAAATGCAATTTGGACCAGAAGCAGAAACAAAAGAATTCTGTGATTTTACAATAGTGAACGTGGTGCTTTTCATGGCTGTTATAACATCACCTGTATTGAGGGACAGTTCAAGCATTTTTAAACTTAGTCTACCCTCCTCTCAAGTGGATAGCACTTACTTTCTGACCAACTAATTCAATAAGCACACTAGCTAATTTCACTTCAATGTTAAGTAATTTATCAAAAAGCTGATTAATTAATACAATACAAAACTCATTTCTTAGTATAGTATAATAATAATTTGTATTTTCTATAAATTAAGAGGTATAAATAAGGATATATTTGAGCTTCTTTTATTACATGCCTCTCCACCATACACTAAAAAAAGGACAGCAGAAGTTCAGGGGAATTTGGCCAAAAAAACAAACTAGCACTAAATAAGATTACATAATTGTCCATATGCTTATGCTTAAAAACAACAGCATATGCCTTATATACCACTTGATGGTCACGATCTGTGTCAAAGCAAAGCAAAAAGAGTGGGAAGATAATATGGATAACATACTGCCTGAAATGGATGCTAGAAGGGGTGTTGACTTACTGCATGCAGTTCTGCCTTGCTGCTTTTGCTTTCTCGCATTCATCTACTTCTGTTTCCATTAATTCAGCCAAATGACCCAGTGATCTGGATATTAAGGGTGAAATACTTTTTCATCACCAGAATCTGAAATATGAGTATCCCTGCAAGACTGAGAAATTGGTAAGGGCCTCAGTAATTTGGTCATAACCAGAAAAATGAAACCAGCAACAGCATGAGGGAAATGAAGGTGAAACTGTAACGATCTAAGAAAAAGTATCTACCAAATCAAACAAAACCAGAAATTTCCGAAGTACTGCTTCTGCTTATTACAGGAAATGGGAAAGTCCTGAAAATCATGCTGACTGATGCTCTTTTTTATGACTCATTGTGTCCAGCAATCTTACATTGTTGCTGTCATTCAATAACACGCAAAGTATCAGCTTCTCTATGTCCAGGGTTTGCAAGGCAGTTTAGCATTACTGCAGTATATGCTACCCCCTCCTTCTGTTGTTAATGTGGATGTAATCTGATTATCACTCTAAACAGTTCATAACAGAAGCTTTATAAGCACCTGTGCCCATCTCCTCTGAGCCTTCTTCCAAGGAGAGGGTGTGTTGCCTAGGAATACTTCCCACCCTCCTTCAGACCAGCACTAGTGATCACTTATGTTGCACAGAGAGCTTAAAACATTTCTCACATAAATGATGAGACCTCTTGCCTGTGAACAATAAAGGTGAGAATATGCCTATAGGGAATACCACCCACCTCTGTGGGTTCAATCACTTTATTTTCTTCACGAGCTCCACAGTGTTATTTGGAGATTCAGAGTCAAGGACACAGGGTAACTGTGTGTGGCCTCTCAGATCTGAGATCGAGGAGCATCGAGGAGGACACACAGCTCTCAGGATCAAGGCTTTCCCTGGCTCCATCAGGAGTTTCAGGTTCAAATGCCAACTAAATCAGATGCACCTTGTGCCATCAGTGTGTGACATGCCAGCTCTGCCATGCAGGGACAGGGCGGCTTTCTGTGCCATTCTTTGTTGTGGGAAGTTACACCAGGGTGTAAAGCTAGGAATATGGTCTGAAATACCATCACTGATGATTTTTAGGCATTCTGACTGAAGTGGGCTGAAAGCAAAGTCACAATAGTTCCTTTCCAGTTTTTCATAGCAAAAAGAGGGACAGGGGATGGAGAGAGAGCAGCTTAAGTAGCCTAGTAAGATGTGTATACTACAAACCACATGCACACAAAGCTACACTAATTTTTGAAATAGATGTAAACAGTTTCTTTGCAGAGCAGGATTAGATAGCAAGCAGCAGCATCCAAAATGTGGAAATCAGCAGGTGTTGGACCTCTCATTTTCTGTGCTACGGTGCTGGAGCTTGGGGTGCCTGGTGTAATCTTATAATGAAACTTCTGACTGCTTTGAGAAATTGAACACAGCTCAATAAAAGAGCTCTTGAACTAACGTGGAATTTCTTGTCTTCCAGCAAACAGGTAATTGCATCCTGTTGTACTTTAGAATGTTTATGAAACAAAAAATATTTTTTGTAAAATCCACCATGAAAATATGTTTTAGCTGTGAATCATGAATATAGGGCATTAAGCTATTATTGGGGTGGGGGTCTCTAACACGTATACAGATAATGCTTGAGATTAAATTGTTATAAAACAACACAGCTTCCACATATTATGCAACTTAGATTTTTCAGCCAGAAGCCTTTTCATTGCTACTGTTGCTGTTGGTAGTGATCTGTTCACAGATGAATTAGAGTTGAGGAATGTTATTAGACAATAAAATTTTCTTTTGTTTTTGTGATAACACCTTGCAGCTGTATAACCATTGGTTAGTCTGACTTTCTCAGCTAGCAGTCATTCTAAATGGTAAAGACTACTGGACTAATGGGAAGCTTTAAAAATAACAACAACAAAAAGGAAAAATGAATTATTATTTCTGATTTACATTCTTTCTTGCAAGGCCATAATTTCAATGGCTTGGCCTGCAAGTTATGAGATCATAATTTCCTCTGTTCTCCTCTGTGCTTTATGAACAAATTTTGATGAAACTGGATATGCTCAAGAACATTCTTGCTCTCTGAAAATAGTAAGACTTCTAGGATCATCTGAGATACTGTGGACAAGGTTAATAATTCCCGTTTGTTGTTTAGTCCACAATTATTTCTACTCCTGGGATTTGACTCCAGGCTAGGGAATCAGAGAATTAGTACTTACTTTCCCCCTATTGCTCTACAGGCTGCAATGAGGAGTTAAGAATATATAAGTGACTCCTTCAGAACTCTTGCTGATGAAAACTGTATTGTGTAAGCAACAGGAACCTGTTGCTGGGTTTTCAAAGGTCCTTTTGGTTTGGATGACTAAATTTAAATACCTGTGCTGCAGGAATCTCCCTGTGATTCTGAGTAGTTCTATCAAAAATTCCAATGACTGAATTTTCCAAATGTCCTACTAATTCACTGTGCTCCTGAAATACTTCAGTGTTCAAAATAACTTTTTTAACTTTTTTTTTATGATCTTTTTTGTTACCCTAATTGCTGAATAAAATTTCAGGCACTCTGTCAACGTCCAGTTTCTCAGATTAATAGCATTCCTACTCCTGGACTAGTATTTAAATTTAACTTTCCACAAAAATCAACTTTCAATAAATAAACTGACAATGAAGTTGACAATGCAATGTCTTAAGTACATCAAATTTATAAGATAGGAGCATGTACTAAAATAAATAAGACATGTAACAGTTGACATGTCACACTGTCACACAGATCAATACATTGAATAAGCCTGCGGTCATCTGTTTTTGTTCTCATGCCTATAAAAAGAGACAGGGAGAGATCAAACAGCAATTCTAATTCTTTTTTAATAGGAGAAGTGTGATTTTGCTAAAAAACACATGATTTTTAAAGGCTGTGTTAGTATACTTGAAAATTATACACAGGAATATACAGAAAAAGAAACAAACATTAATATCCTTTCATCTAGTCAAATATTAGAAGCAGAAGGATGTTGCGAAAATAAATTAATTCATGTTCCTGGAGCACTCAGTGTACTGAACAATGTCAGAGAAATGCCAATATGGAAATTAGTAAGCTTGAATTTTCTGAAGCTTGAATAATAGAGCTGGTATAGTGTACACTAAATAAATCTTGGGCCAGCAAACTGAGCAATGTGAATAGAACACAGCATAGCATCCATGTGGATTCAATGAGTCCTTTCATCTTGGGAAGTGAATAAGGGAAAGTTCCCATGGATAAAAATTATACACAAGCATGCAATTATTTGCAAAGGCAATCCTAGTCTTCTGGAAATTTTTGACTCTAAAAGACTTTTGGGTTTACAATATCAATACTGAATAGTTGCTTATGTATGTAAATGAATAATTCTCTAGGTTTCTTTTAAAAATCCACATAGTTACGATGTGGGATTATATCATATACCACATCTAGATCTGCAACACAGATCTCTGATTGCTATTAAGAATAACTAACAACAGAATTAAGTTGAGATCCACTAGAGATGATGTCAAATACCAATGGACATTAAGTTCCCCAGCCTGAGTTATCCTGGAAAACCTGTGGTTTCTAGTTTAGCAGATGATTGTAGTACTGCCTTTTGTCCTGTCTTTTGCAGCCTGTTGCTCTGCTAAGCCCTTTTACCCACTCCTTGCTTCTACATTTGAATCTTCCTATCATCCTCTTCTATTCCTTGTATCTATTCCCTGTCTCCTTCCTAGACATTCCCACTCTGTCTTTTCAGCTATTTGTATCATTAACAGTGTTTTGCTAGGCCAGATCTAGGTCTTTCTTCTCCTTTTGCTTTCCCTCTTCTGTGAGTTGCCTGTATCAGTTTTCTTGAGAAAAAGTCCTCTCCTCCCTACATAAGCATTTCTGTTCTCAGTAAAATTTTCAAAAATCATAGTCTCACAGCTCATCCTGTCTTCCCAGTTCTCAGGTTCAGCCTGCAGAAGCTGACTGATTACTCTCCTTTTTTCTCAGTTGTTCAAGATATTTATCCATCCTTTGAGTCCCATGTGCAAAACTCACTCCGACCACACTGGCCAGTTCTGCTTTTCCAGAATTCCAATCTCTTCTTTGCATAGTCCCTCACCTTTCTCACATTCTGTTCCTTCTGCAATGTTTCTCTTGTTTCAGGGCACTTCCCTGCATGGGCTGTGTGTCAACAGTGGGAAGAAATATCACCTGGGACATCTGCAGTACCTTTTGTCATAAAATGGTCCCCAGGAGTCAAGTATTTCAAAGAACAGTTTACCTTAAGCAGGCTTGCAATGCTAAGGTGAAGCATTCCCAAGGTGAACTAAGTATATGGGAATTTTTGTTGTAATTTTATCAAGGTTTCCACTGAACATATGTGTAGAGATTTTTTTTTCAACAACCTGACTAAATGCAGTCAAAAGAGATGGCAGTTAAAGACTTCCTCTATTAATTGGTTGCTATTTTGTTCTACATGCAATAAACAAAACATTTCTGCCTTACATTTTCCTTTGAAAAAATACAACCACTACCTTTTTCAAACAGTCTAATTTCATTAGGAACTGTTACATCATTGTGCACTGCTATTTAGTTCCATGAAAAGATTCTTTCTACTATGAATGACATCTGAGATTTTAAGCAGATCTGTCATATTCCCTTTTCTTAAACAGGATATACCCAGATAAACTACTAAGACTGGATTGCAGCTAATATTGGAACTTATCTATTGGAAGGTAAAAGAGTTAAAAGATAAATTGTACATTATCTTCAAAAGACACACCAAAAACACCAGGCTATACAAGGGTATAGATGGATTAAGAGATCAAAAATTAATATGTGAGTATTTACTGCACACAATCCAATGCCAAAATGAAAGAATTATCCAAACAGAAGAGGAGTTATTGGAGGAATGTATGAATATGAATACAGATTGGCATGCATCATTGTGTTGAAGATACTCAATAATTTACCAAAATTTATCACAAAGTTAATTCACTTAGGTTACAGTTATTATCCAGCTATTAGCTAAGATAACAAACAAGTCATCATTTAACAAGTCTACCAGGAAATATAGAATTAATGGGGAGCATCCAAAAGTCACCTGTCAATTGATGTCACAGAGAAGATAAATTATCTTATTATCTGCATTTATTTTTAGACAAAATATGTCAAGATACATAAAAATTTTATGTGAGCTTTGAACAGCTGGCAGATTGTCAGCATAATCTTAATGCATCTTTGGGATAACAAAGAATAGAACAGAGACTGATGCAGGAATGTGGGTCTGATTTCCAGAAGGCCCTCTGTGTAACCTGCATTTTGCCATTTACAACAATTTTGCAGTAAAAGAGACAAGATCCAGGACAGAGGTTTCCAAAGGCATGTTACTTAATTAGATTTATGTGGGACTTTTACATTTACTTCCCCTCTTTCAAAATCTTTCTGTTACCCCTTCTCAGTCAAGTCCGATAATTAGTCATCAAAGGATTACTGTTACTGTTATTTGGTCATCTAAAATTGCAACTATTAAGCATATTTTCTGTTAGTTATCTTAAATTCATACTAAGCTGTGGTGTACCTCTTAGATCCAGTCTTTAAGATGACTGGATAGATCTCCATTACTTCATGGCAGAAAAACAGTAGCTGACCTTAGAGTGGGTGGTCCTGCACTGTCCAACACTGGAAGTTAAGTAAGAGAGTAAAGTAACTACCTCCTGTTCCAGCAGGAACTTATTTTCTTCTAAGACAAGGAAGGGTGGTAAAAATTTCTCATTTGTCCAAACAGCTGATCCCAAATTCTACCCTAAATTAGAGACAGTACTAGGAAGGGAAGTCAATATGTCCATTGTTGGCTGCTTGCAGGCTAGGTAGAAACTTGTTCTTTTTTATTGCTATAAACCACAATATATATGTCTTAAAAGTAATAGGACCTCTCCTATTATAGGTTGAATTTACAGTCATAATACGTAGTGTTGCTGCAGAGAACCTTAGCACTGGCTCTACAGTACCTGTACTGTAGCTTGTGTGAAGAATTCAGCCATCCTAAACCACTGGCTTTCAGAATAGGTGCTGATCACAGAAATAGCCAGTGGACTATTAATTATTTAGTGGTGGACTAGAACTCTGCATTCCTTCCAGATTTCAATAATTGGATGGTAAGGAGAGACCTTTCTCTCTAGACTGGAGATGGCCTGAACTCTTTTGCAAAGGGAAGTATTTAAATGGACAAGGTCAGATTGACATTTGCAGTACTTCAGGAGAAAGATCTGGAAGAACTTAACTTGGGTTTGCTTCTCCAAAGTGGATTGAAGAAATTGAACATTTTGTCTTTCAGGAAGACATCAAATGTGTGTTTTGCTATTGTTATTTTTATAATGAGAATGGCTCCGATATATGACACTTACACAGTCAGATTTCTGACTCTGTTAAGTGACTGAGAAAACTAAGGGCAAAATACTACCAGTGTCACACAGGTAATAACAAAACTGCCTTTGACATCAATGGAGTGAGGATTCTGTTCACTTTCTTTTTAAATTAAAACAGCAAACTTTTAAATTTGAGGTGTTAAAAATATAATTTTTGTACTCCAGCATTTTCACAAACCTTTAGATAAACAGAAAGATGAGATCCTATCTCTAAAAATATCCAGTAGTATCGTCTCACAAGAAAAAATGACCAAGCAAACTAGAATGCTTTTTTTGCACATGAGGTAACTTCGTGCATATTTTACAGTTAGGCAGTAATGAAATCCTACTTTAATTTCTGAAAGATATTGTACAATGCTGTACAATATAATGTCCATAATTTCCTGTCAGAACTGCTAAACACCTTCCTTGTTCACTTTTTCTCCAAATAATTTCAAAATTATTATTTCACTATCTCTCAGATTTTCTCTGTCTTAATATGTGTCCTCCTTTCCTTTTATCAGATGTTTGCATAAGATCCAAAGTTAATACCACTACTTACACAAAAGTATGTCCACAAAGAGAGGAAAACACAGTTACCGAAATACTAGCTTGAACTGAATAAATACACTGAAATATAATCCGTGCTGTCTGATTAAAATCCATCCATGATGAAATTGATTACTACTTTTTTACATCAATTTCATCATGCAAGTATCATTCTTTGTTCCCGAGTAATAAACAGTTAACAAACTGTTGCTTACTTCATTTACATACCTATATTAAAAATACAAAATAAGTACTGAGACAAAATCAACACCCCTCCGAACCAAAGACCCCCTGAGCCAACTAATCAACAAAACCAGAAATCACTCCAAACCTGCCCAAACACTCTTCCATACACTCAAAGAAA
This sequence comes from Sylvia atricapilla, assembly GCF_009819655.1. Lineage (NCBI taxonomy): Eukaryota > Metazoa > Chordata > Aves > Passeriformes > Sylviidae > Sylvia > Sylvia atricapilla. The sequence continues at coordinate 43,646,986 of NC_089140.1, forward strand.
CTCTTCTGAGTCATATGACCTCTCTCTGAAATTAGATTCCTACAATTCCTAGTACATTAATAAAACATTAAATCTTTTTCTTTCCTCCCTTGAAGTTCTGTAACCAAAAGCAATTTATCAGCTTCCCCAAAGTAATGTTATTTTCCCATCAGTGCTATTTTATCACAGTGCCCCAGATCCAGAGGACTAGATTTATCACAAGAATGACTGACTAATATTTAAATACCTTCAGCAAAATATAAGACAGATAGTTTATCATAGAATCACAGGACATCCTGAGTTGGAAGGGACCCACAAGGATCATCGACTCCAACTCCCAGCCCTGCACAGGACAGCCCAAGAATCACACCACGTGCCCGAGAGCATTGTCCAAAAGCTTCTGGAGCTCTGTCAGGTTTGGTGTTGTGACTTCCCTGAGAAGCCTGTTCAGTGCCCAGCCACCCTCTGGGTGAAAACCTTCCTCCTCGTATCCATCCTAGACCTCCTCTGACTCAGCTTCATGCTGTTCCTGAGAGTCTATATGATGATGAAAAGGATATTAAAGGATATCAAAAAAGTTTAACACCTGCGGTTTTGACCTTTTTTCTTCAAGATAGGTAGTTCCACTTACATTTTTTCCCCTCATTTCTCGTCTTCATCTGCAGACTTCAATGACTAGGAAAAGCCACCTATTCTAATGCAAGTGATATTTTAAAATATTCGAAATATTTATGCCAATCAGGCATTTTCAGGAGCTCGTGTTATAATGCTGCCGTCGTTTACAACATTTTTGGGAAACCTTGCGACTGGTGCAGAATATGGGGAAGTTGACGTGGAGCTCAAGAGTCCCGAAACAAATCTGGAAGGTGCTTAGCCAACCACATAAACCAGTGATTCAGTCTCCGCAGCCTTAATGTGGCATTTTAACATCGCTTTTACAGCCACGTAGGTAATGTACACAATCAAACAGCGTGCTCCGGCTCTTTAACTGCTCAGGGCGCCTTCCAGGGCCCGGAGCCGCTCGGGCACGAGCGCACGGGTCACCGCCGCTCCCGAGGGCACGCGCAGGGCGGCGCCGCGGGGACTCTGCACCCCGGCGGCGCGGCGCCTGCGCAGCCAGCCATGCCGGTTCCCGGCAGAACAAGGCAGGGCAGGGCAAGGGGCGAGGGCAGGAAAGAAGGAAGGAGGGCGGCGGGAAGGGGGAGGCAGCGCGGAGCACATCAGGTGATCGCATCCCGTGACGGCCCCGGGCCGCACGGCGGCTGCGCCGAGGGGGCGGTCTCGCTGCCCGAGCTAAGATGGCGGCCTCCAGAGCCAGGCTCTGAGGCAGCGGGAGCGGTGTAGCGGCTGCCGCCCGCCCTGCCGGCTGGAGGGAGGGTGAGGGGTGAGAGCTCCGCTCAGTGCCCCTTCGCCCTTATCGCCGGGAAAGCCTATTGCTGGTGGGGGCAGGTCCGGGCAGCGCGGGCTCCCCGGCCAGGTAAATCCCAGCAGCGGGGGAGGTGAGGGGGCGGCGGCAGCCCCCGCCTCCTTCTACGGTCCCGGGCGCTGCTCGGGGCGGGCGGGCGGGGGGCGCGGCCGGCCCGCGGGGCTGAGCGGGGAGCGGGGCCGGGCCCGGGGCAGCGCTCGCTCTGCCGCCCGGGGGCTGATGCTGCCGCCGGCACAGCCCCGCTCCTGCCCCAGCCTTGAGGGGTCTCGGGCTGGGAGCGGGCGTCCCTCGTCCCCGGCGTGGTACCTGCCACCGGCCGCCCGCAGCCCGCAGCCCTTCGCTTCCTGTATCCGGGCAGGGCACAGGGCTCGGGGTGTTCTCCGGTCTCAGCCCGCCCCGTGCTTCGCTCGGCGTGTCCCGCACCTGATGCGGTTTCTGTAGCCTCCGGGCAGATTTTGTCCTCTTTCTTGGAAGAATATTGACGTGTTCATTAAGAATAAAAGACACGTTATTTTCCTCCTTCAGCCCTCGGCTCAAAATATACCCGTCAGGAGATGCTTTAGGAAATAATTTATGAAGGGTGGGAGAGATGTGGCGGAGATACGCTCTCGCAGAGATGGGATTTTATTTCTTTTTTGAGTGCTAACAGTATGCCTGAAGAGCATGGGCAGAACTAGATGCGTCTTTCAGAAAATCTACCCTTAATGCTCTTATTTTTCGAAGAGCATTTGAATTTCTTCCAGGCATGCTTTTAGCTTGGTTTTTGTTTTCTGAGAGTCAAAACAAGTAGTCATATTGGATGGCTTTCTGTCTGCGGTGAGCTGCCAGCAGTCTTTGGGATAGATTTTCCTGTAGAGTGGTGTGAAGCTTGTGCCTTCATAGCTGTGCCTCTACTGAGGGGCTGAGTTCTGGGCCGTAAAAATCTTGTCTTAGCATTTCATTTTGGGAGGGAGAAGTCTTTTTCCTCTTTTTGGCTTGGTGCTCTCAAGCTGAGGGAGTGTTTGAGCATTCTGCTTGGGGGGAAACATAGGCCTAGAAGTTTATTCAGAGACTGCCTGTGGATGCACTTAATCTCTACTGTGTGGCTGCTTTTGAAGTTAATGTAATCTGAAATGTGTTTTCCCTTTTTCTCCTGTGCTCTTTCGTGAATAAGATCTGTGATGGCTGGAGTAGATGAAATTGAGTAGATAACTGCTTTGTTTCATGTCATTTAGCACTGGTTAGATAATACAGCATTTCAGAAAATATTCCTTGTTTTAGAATTTAAGTTCTCTGAAGCCAAAGTCTTTTTTTTTTTTTTTTTTTAGATTTGTCTGCCTAGGCTACTTGCATGTAGTGAGATATATTGAAAAGCAGGAGGCTGTTAAAAGGACTACTAGTGACTTGAGTTTGATTTTAGGATTTAGTTAGGAAGATGCTTTACAAACAGTCCGATGAATAAAATCAAAATAGCAGGAGATCAGTATTACAGATGTGAAAATTATGCTTGGCTCTAGCCTGCTTCAATTCATAGATATGCAGCCTGGTCTAATTCCTGCCTAGGCAGCCAGAACACCTAACTAGAAGTTACTGGCACCTTTCTATTATTACTGACAATTTTTTTCCCACTTGCAGGAAATATCTGAGTGCTTGGAGACCGAGTTGCATTTCTGTCCCTGTGTGGTATAGACTTTCCAGGAACTTCAGCCTTGTATTTTAGCTTTGCTGGAACACTTTTTTTAAAAGATTTATTTTGTATGTGTTGCTTGCTCCTCTGGGTATCATGTGGCATTTTTCATAGTTTCCAAGTACATATTTGTCCTAAGGGACTGAATCACTTTGTATTTCCAGCTTTTAAGTGATATATTGAGGCTTGGTCTTTAAAGCCAGATCTGTTTTTCATACTGAGGAGGTGACTTTGGTTTTGACTTGTTTGAAGCTCAGTAAGTGAAACTTACTGACTTAATAATTCTTCTGCTGGCATTCAACCATATCTTGAAGTGTTAACCTTCAACTGCTTAGCTTCCTGATTTGCTTCCAAAAAACTATTCTCATGTCAAAAAAAAATTAACAGCTCTCTTGCCTCACTAATAAAACAGAACATTATTCTGAAGAAATATGACAAGATTGCTAAACTGTGACTGAAAGGAACACCATTTTTTTACTTGTTCCTTCCCTTAGTGAGTGTATACTTTTGTTCTGATATTGGCCTGTCTAGCTGGTGAATCAGATTAGTTCACCGGTAAAGCAGAATGCTAATATAAATTTAAAAGAAGAACAGAATCTTCCACACTTTTTCTTATCCCTAACACTGGTCCTCAGTGAGGGAATGGGTCACCTGGAGGATGGACTTTAATGTCACCGTCATTTATGGTAGTAGTAAGGCTGAAATTCTCAGCCTGTTTCTGTCCTAGGCCACTGAAGGTGGGATTGCTGTTACCTCTGAGGCAGGTTGCAAGTAGCTCCTTTTAAGGATCTGGTGGATCTTATCTCCTTGTCCTCTTGCAAAATGGACTGGGAGTTCCTACACTACAGATGGAATCTGTTTGCACAGCTTATTAGGCTGTAGTGCTTTAAGAGAAAAGTACCATTCAAGGAAGAGGAAAAATTAATGCTTTTTAGAAAGAATCTGTCTGGAGGAAAAACTCTGCCAGTTAGTGACCACAGCAATGAAAGAGGAGGCTGAAACATAGACAGCTAAAACATTCCAGTGCAAGAAAACTCACTTATTTAAATAATGCCTTTACAGCTGCAGAGGTATAGATAACTGGAAATCAGGCTCCAGACCTTTAAGTTAGTAGACAGGCATGTAGAACCACAGAATAAGAGAACCTTAGAGGGTTTTTAGTGCTTTGCTCCTATTTCTTTCTAGTTGGTCCCTGTTCTTCTGCTCACATTGTGTCTTCTTTCTCTCAGAAAAGTCATACTTGAACTTGCTATGACTGTGTGTCCCTGTGCAGTAGACTTTCCAGAAACTCTCACTTGTATTCAGCCATGCTGAAATAAATCTTTAAAACAAAATCACAGTTTCTTATCTGCGTTTCTCTTCCTTTTTGGCCCAAGAAACCTCAGGTTCTTATCAGCATTTCTTTTACTTCTCCCTGCAGTAGAACAGAATTATAATCCTGTATGGGGCTCTGAATCCTACCTTGTTAAACCTTGGTTTAAGAAAGATATAGAGGCTTTGCAATAATACAGAGATAATATAATCAGGAAAAAAAATCAATCTGAATTTTGCACTAAACTTTGAACCCATGTCCCAACTTCTGACTTTATTTAATAAATTGCAGGAAACTTACGTGTAATTACAGCTGTGCATATTGCTTTGATGTCTGCAAGGTCACTGCTTTTCTTCTGACTCCACAAGTGCTGGTTTGAGACAGACTTGTCTCAGTTTCCTGAAATAGATTGTTTTCCCAGATGGTAGTTTTGTCTAAAGAATGTGAAATCCTGGAAAAGTGGAAAGTGCATGCAAGTTGAACATAGCTTGTGTAATATACCTGCTTGTGTAAAAGTCCCTTTCAACTCAGACTATTCTATGATTCTCTGTAGCTTAAACTCTGTGGCAAGGGGAGTCCTGGAAGCAGTTCAGGCCCTTTAGTTTAAGGAGTTGCTATTTCTGGTACATGAGGCACACAAAAATGTGGTTTCAGCTCTTCCCCTAAAGCTGTTTCACTGCTATTTACAGTTGTACAGGAACCAAATAGGAAAGTATTGTTGAACTTCAGTCCGGTTAAAAGGTTGATTAAAATAACCAGAGGATATTTTGGAAGTTCTTTAGTTAGAGTCCCAAAAGAAGTTGCAAGTTGTAGACAATACTTTACCTGCAGAGTCCTTGGATTATTTGACTACAGTCTGCATTCAGCATCTCCACTCTCAGCCAAGCAAATCATGTTTACAAACTGCTCCTTTCAAAGTAGTTTTTGCCTCTGCTCCAGTGGGAATAGAACAACTGGGTGTTTCTGTAGTATCAAACCTTTGAAAACCACAAGTGTGGGATATGCAATAGGTGTGCTGTGAGGTATTCAAAATAACCTTTGAAGTTGTGACTTTTCTACTCCTAGGTACCCCAGAACAGTAAGATGATTGCTTGACTTAGTGCCTTATTGTCCTGGATGCTCTTATGAGTGAGATAACAAATTTCACTCGATTTTTATGTTGTCAGTCAACTTTTTAAAGGTCTGTTGAAGGTAGGAAAAGGAGGTAAAGGTAACAAGAATGTTGTCTTATTTTTAGAAATTAAGCAGACCACTATAGCTTACACTGGCAATATGGCTAAACTTCATTAATGCTAAAGCCTGATGGGCTCTGCAAAGTCAATGGTTATACTGTCTTAGGTGCTAAAATTACAGCGTTTCACACTGTAGATAGTTCAAAAGAGATGCCACGCTGGTTCTGCTGGAATGAGTGAAGGAAGAGAACTTCTTGGTTTCTTCTGAAATACCTTTGTCTTTGCTATGAAGTATTTTTTTCATCTTGTTCTTACTGTGGAATCAAAGACAGCTGGACAATAATTGCTGGGCTTTACCACAGCAGCCCAGAACACTAGGCTATTGTTTGCCTTTTCTCTCTGTTAAACTGCTGGAAAATGTGTACAAGAATTAATTGTTACTAGACTGGAGCATATATTGCCCCTGTGGTAGTCTCCTCAGTTGCAGGGATGATTGCAAACGATGTCCAGAAGCACAGTGAGTAAAGCATTGAAGCTAAATTATTTTAATGGCTTTCAGCTAAACAAAAGAGTAATCTGGTGAATTTGTCACTTGCACTTCAGGTACAACACTTTGTGCATCAGTATCTTGATTCTAGTGAGATGCTGGTGTTAAAATTACTGGAAGCTGCTGCTAGTTCATAACTGAATGTTTCTTAGTTCTATACTATAGGAGTAGATATTTGCAACACTGAGAACATCTTGCTTTAAATACTCTAGAGCAAGTGATGTTCAGGTCTGGGAGACCTAATAGAGCTGGTCAGAGGAGTCTGGTATTGGTGAAACTGGAATTACAGATGAATAGATCTTTTAATCCTGTACTTAGTTTAGCTAGTCTTGTTATAAGCCTCTTATTTTGTTTTTATTAGTACTTTAGTCAATGTCAAGAAAATGGCTTTGAAAGGGAGGCATAAAGATTGAGTATATGGCATGTTGTTCTGAAAGATAACTTTAAAACAAAATTGCCAGATCTGAAGTGTGCTACTGTACAGTAAGTTCTGCGTAGTTTGGATAGAGCATACTGTTTTGATTCTTATCCATGGTAATCACAATAATAGTTCTTAAACCAAGCAAAATTGAGAACTTCAGGAGTAATCATAGAATGCTTTAGGTTGGAAAGAACCTTCAAGATCATAGTTCCAACCTTTCTGCCGTGAGCAGGAACACTTTTCACTTGGTCAAGTTGCTCAAAGCCCCTTCCAGCCTGGTCTTGAGCACTTCCAGGGCTGGTGTAATGGGGTATCCGGAACTTCTCTGGGCAACCTATTCCTATGCCTCACCATGCTCACAATAAAGAATGTGATCCTAGCATCTAACCTAACCCTCCTCTCTTTCAGTTTAAACCTGTCACTCTGTCTTGTCACTACATGCCCAAAGCCCCTCTCTGGTTTTTTTTGTAGGTCCCATGAGATACTGGAAGGCTGCTCTAAGTTTTCCTTGGAGCTGCCTCTTCTCCAGGCTGCACAACCCCAGGTCTCAGCCTGTCTCCAGAGGAGAGGTGCTCCAGCTCACTCTCTTGCCATCTTTGTGGCTGTCCTCTAGACTCCCTCCAAAAGGTGTGGACCTGGTCTTTCTTATGCTGGGAGCCCCAGAGCTGGACACAGAGCTGCAGGTGGGGTCTCAGAAGAGCGGAGCAGAGCGGAAGAATTGCCTCCGTTGGCCTCCTGGCCAGTCTTCATTAGATGTGGCCCACAATGTGGTTCTGGGCTGTGAGCACACATTGCTGAGTTGTGTCAAATTTCTCATCAACCAACACCCCCAAATCCTCCTCAGGACTGCTTTCAAGCCATTATCCACCAAGCTTGTATTTGTGCTTGGAATGGCCCAGCCCAGGTGCAGGATCTTGCATGTGGCCTTGTTGAACTTTGTGAGGTGGGCATGGACCCACCCCTCACACCTGTCTGAGTCCCTTTAGGTGTCATCCCTTCCTTCCTGCCTGTTGATTGCACCACACTGCTTGGTGTCATCAGCAAACTTGCTGAGAGCTCACTGTCCATATCCCTGACAAAAATGTTAACGCAGTGCCACTCTCAGTCTTGACTCCTGAGGAATGCCGCTTGTCATTTTTTCCACTTTAACATTGAGCCAAGGACTGCAACTCCTTGAGGAAAACCCTCCAGACAATTCCCTATCCACTAACTGGTCCACCTGTCAAATCTGTTGTACTTCAGTTTAGGGGCAAGGTTGTCAGGCAGGACAGTGTCAAGTGTGCAGGTCCAGGTAGATGATGCCAGCAGTCAGTAGCAGTAATGCTGTTGAATATTCTGCCCCTTGTAAGACTTTGTTTCCAAAAACTGGCTTTAGAGAATTTTACTTGCCACGGGTCATTGGAGTATTAACTCTGAAGGTTTGACTCAAAGACTGAGTCATTGAAACATGTAAATACTGCTCTTCTCTCTTCCTGGAGGCAGTACCTCAAGTTTCCTTCAGTAAGTAGTGATGATTGTTCTGGTTCTGCACCTGAGGGAAGGAATTCTAGAGTTCGTTTTGAGCAGGTTATCCATTCTTCATGCTTATGATTCCATAACTGCTACAGCCTTTGCTCAGAAAGAAAATAACCTGAAGTCGTAAAGGGTAGAAATTAGCGATGAGCTAATGTTACATCCATCTCAAAGTAAGACATCTTCCTTTGCCAAGTCAAGCAGAGTTAGCTGAATGTAGAAGATAATGGGTTTTTATCTAACTTTCACTGCGGTGCTGACTGGGATTGGGTTGCTTGAGAATTGCTTCAGGCAAGCTGTGTTCTTGCAGACCAGTGTTAGTGTGTGTGATGTTTTGGGGATGCCACCGTGTTATTGGTGTGAACCTGAGAATAGTACCAGTCTTCAGTCAGTAACAAGGAAACCTGATACAAGTAATTTGAAAATTAAGCTAATGCTGTAGCAGTAAATGGAGAGTGACAACTTCACTCTTGTACTTAATCAGGGAATGTCTGCTTAAGTTCCTTGTATATGCAGTAACAGCGTAGTGTTAGTAAAAGGGGGATAATTTCCTAACTACTCCACATGCATTTGTTTCAGGCATTGAAAATAGTAACTTAGAAGCATTCCTTAAACTCAGCTGCTCCTAAAGCAGTGATCATTCAAGCAGTTGTGGACAAGTTTCACTAAATTCCTTTGTGTGTGTGTTTAGAGAATAGATATTCCTATGTGAAATAAGGATGTTAGTGGTGAGGTTGCTTAAGCTTTTACAGCACAGGAATGGTACTTAGTCAGCTCTTTAATCACAGTGCTTAGCTAGTAAGTAAGTTTCTCAACTTCAAGTTCTGTTTCAGACTGGAAAACAAACTGTTCTAAGTATCCAGCTATCTCCTTACTGTTTATTTCAGAAATGCGGTAAGACTTTGGTTTAGGTGGAGTAACAGGAGCTGGTCAAATAATTTTATATCATACGATTTTTTGGAGTAAAGCATTTTGGAGATGACATAAAATATACTTAAATTTGAATGTGCAAAGGTGCACTGAAAGTAGAGTGATTGTAATATGGCAAATGGGGTATAACTTACTGGAACCTGGTACTGTTAAGGAGTAGCTAGTGTAACAAATGCAGTGAAGAAACTAATAATTCTTGTGTAATTTGGTTCATGTGTTGTTTGATAAACTGAAGTTTAAAAACAAAGTCTTTTTGTCTGAAGCATATTGATGATTAGTGAACTTTGGTTTTAAATAAGAATCCTGAGTGCTAACAGGATGTCTCCTTTGTTTCCAGGTCTTGGCACAGAATGAATATAATTAGAGAAAACAGAGATCTTGCTTGTTTCTACACAACAAAACATTCATGGAGGGGAAAGTAAGTAGTATGAAGTTTGTTAATTTCGGCTTTTTTTTTTAAAGTTTTGTGTGACAGTTTTCCTCTCTGTTATTGGATTTAACTGCATAGTTTTAACTTCATCCAGCTGATGAATGAAAATTGGACTAAAGGCTCCTGCTGCTCAGTGTCTGAACTAAATGTATTTTCACTAGAATCAGTTTAGATCTTAAACATTGTGGTTTAGCATTCCTCTGCTTGTGTTCCCACACTGCAGTGTAGCTCTGAAATGGACCACCTGACCTTGTCAGCTACTGAGTCTTGGACTTAATATATAAAACACTAAATTTAAAGTGAAAATTTTTCTTCTCAGAACAGGCTTGTGGAGGAGTAGTGTTTTATGTACTTTAATAAATGAAGATTACTAGTCCACATGTACACTTAAGAAGTTGTGTAGCAGATTATCTGTTAAGTTACTGAGATAATTTGAAGAATTCTGATCTTAAGGGGGAGGTCTTGGATCTAAAAATGAATTTTTGGTTATGCTTCTGTCTGTAAAAGCTTGGGAATGTCTAATAAAATTATCCACTAAGTTATCATAACTGGAATCTGTCATGCTGTGTCTGAAGTCAGCTGTTACAGGCCTTTATTTGATACACTTACTCGCGGTTCCTTTTCACATGGATAGTATCTCTGTAGAATGGGGTTTTTCCTTGCTATCTCAACATCAGCATAACAAAGAGGATGCGTTATCTGCACCTTGGGAACATGAGAAGTGCTTGATTCTAATGGTTTTATGAAGAGGTATTGTCCCAATCTGTTGTTTTACCAGTAAATCGAAACTAGTTGATTTTTTTTTTTTTGCATTCATCCTATCAATCACTGGGAATACTGAAAGGAAAGGAGAATGGGTTTGCAAGAAGCAGCAGTCACAGCTCTGTCACAGTTGTGCTTTGAAGAACCATGAGGTTGCTTCACTGTCTAATCGAAGAGCTCCCTGCAATTTTGTCAGCAAAAACTAAAACTGTAGGTCGTTCAGGGTCCAGACTAGACTGAGCAACTCTGAGTGCAAAATTTTTCCTCTACCAAGTCAGAGTTTTGACTGACTTGAAAGAATTTTTTTAATATTTAGTTTTAACTCTGTAGAATTGTGTCCAGTACTTGTGTAAATTGAGTCTTACCTGAGTTATGATCCATGCATTTGGAATTGAATGGGCATGGGTGAATAAACAACTTCCCTTAGTAACAATGAGATAGTATATTGCAATATACTATTAGAATAGTTGGTCCCTCCTAATCTTTTTGTTCCCCAGCAGAAAATTTCTGGTCTCTTCCTCAGAATTTTCTGTGGCATATGTGCAAGTTTAGTGTGCATGTAATTTGAGCCAGTTGGTAAAAATCAAATACATAAACCTCAGATTTCTTCTATTGCCCATCTCCTTTCATTAAGGAGCCTGAGGCAAGCTCTTGAAGTTATGATCTTGAATCTTGATGGTAACTTATAGAAGTCTTCTAGAACTTCAGGCTAAGTCTGAAGTCTAGAACAGATTTAGTTTAAAAATTCATTGGTGTGTTAATTCTTTTATAGTGAGGAGGAAAGAAGTATTTAGTAAATAGTTGCCTCTTGTTTGTTGTAGCAGAGGGTTATTTGGCTTTTAATAATTTTCTATTTGAATTCTTAGTCCACTAATTTCATAGTTATGCATTCTCTGTATAATCTATGCATAACATTAAAAAAAGCAGTTACTTAATGTGTGGTGGTAAAGGAGCCTGAATCATTTTGACTACTCATAGAATTTGTCACTTTGAAGATGGGCTCTGTGTGTCCATAGAGTATTTTCCAGTAGTGCAGATGATGATGCTCCAGTGTTAATCTGTAGATCTGTTAAATTAGTGAAGATTGTTTTTTTTTTGTTGAGTGTGGAGATATGAAGCTTGTTTATCTGCCAGGTTCATTCTGATTAAAAAGATCTCTCCAGTGCTTTGAAGTAACTAGTGGAGAGGCAAAGCCTTTTTACAGGGAAGAGAGCATTTACTTCAGCTCTTCTCAAAACAGCCTGGGATTAGACAGTACTGCAGAGTAGTTTGAGAGGTAATTAATAGTAAAGTCTTCAAGTCCTGGAGGTGTGAATATCTTTCTTGCATATTCATAGGTGAAGTTCTGAGCAAGAGTAGGCCACGTGTCAGAGCTGAATTCTGAATTTCCTCTGTTCATGAAACAAGACTTGGGTCTTCTGAATTTACCTAGGGAGAGGAAAGAGGGGAAATGGCAACTCAGCAAAACTGCTCTTCTGTTTTGTGTTCCTTGTCCCATCATATATTAAGAATGCTGGATAATAAATGTTCCTGGATCTTGAAATGTAAGCTTGAGCATAAGGGGAGAAAAGGAAGGGGCTATGATGTTTGGAAGCTGGTCTTCGGTTATGTGTAATGGTTGCAGATCCTTACTCTGCCGCAAAGCACTGTGCAGCTCATAGCAGGCTAAGTAAGTAAACAAAACCTTGAGCAAGTAATAAAGAGCTTTATTGCTTGTAATATGCTGTTCTAAAGAATTTAAATTAACCTTATTTATAAGTCGTATAAAAGACAGAATACCTATCTAAATTGTGCAACAAGGGGAGAGGGAACAGTTGGTTTCTTCTTACGAACTAAGACCTGGAGCATTCTTTGACAGGCTGAATATAGTGGAATTATTGGCAGCTAGAGTAGCTTCAAACATTCTGCCTCATTACTTCGTGACTTCCTTGACTGCACCTTAAATAAGGAAATTTCAACGACCTGGAAAAACAAATAGGTTTTGCAAGTATGTTAAACGTTCTTAAGGTGGCAAATCAGTTCAATACAGATGTTCCTAATCTTTGAAGAAAATAAGCATTTGCTTTAGTTTCTAAGTAAACTGTGGGCCAGTAAAGGCTTCAACTTGCACTAGTTTATTTGAATAATAATGGAAAATGGAAGAATATTAAGTTTGTGAGATCACCTGACTGTCATATAAATGCTCTTGACCTTTCTGTTATGAGGGATATGTGGGAGCTGCTCTGAATATATTTGAAGCCCGTGCAAAGTTTGACTTTACACAAAAATGATGGCTTGTGCTGCAGAGCTGTCAAGTGGAAGAGGAGAAAGGACTGCAACACAAGAATGCAGAGAAGGATGGAAGAAGCGACCCGCTGGTCCTTGATGCAGTCTAACATGGCACAGATTCAGATTAATTAAGCATCTGGTTGATAATATCTGTTCCAAGCAAGCGCACAGTTTACCCAGAACTGAAACTTAAATTCCTACACTGAGTCAGTTTTAATATGGACAGCTAAGTCAAAGTATTTTTATTTGGCTCAAGTTCAAGAAAGGCATCCATGTTCAGATGCTGTTGCTTTAGTCGGAGAATACTTACTAGCACTGGCTCTAGTTCAGGTTTGGCTTTACTTTTTGGGCCGGCTGGCTTCCAAATGGAAGCACCCTAGAACATGATTTGTGCAAGTAATAGGATATTATTAATAATCTACTGTTTCAAACTCTGCTTAGTTATGTTTCAGAACTTTCAGGTTCAGAAATATGTAAAAAGTCTTTATTTGTTCAGGGTATATCTTGAAGATTATCTAGGAAATGAAGCCACAGTAAGGCTTTGATTTTGCACTTGATACATCCAAATTCTGTCGCTTTAGCTCACTGCTGCTATGTCTGATATATCTGAAACACAAGCAACTACTTTGCTATTGTTTAATGATAGTTAACATATGTGTGATATCAATATACAATGATTGTGGCTTTGGTGATCAGAGTCTTTCTAGAGTTTGGTAGTTTTGGTTTTCCTCAAGATGAAGAAAATTATGCTTGGCCATAGTAGTACTTTGACTTGGTACAGTACTGTGACCAGTTGTGTAGATTGGATTTTGTGTTAAAACTGTTGGCTGAGACAGCTTCAGACAGATGCTTTAGAATACTGCAGGAATGGTTGGGCTTTTTTTCCCTGCCTATGTAGCCTTCTTAGAATTTATTCTGGTCTAGTAGTACCTTTCAGTGCAAGTTCCAAGAGTCTTTGATCCTGACTTAGCCACTAACTTAGGAAAAGGTATACATAAGTAAATCTATTTAACCTGTACGTGCCCTTTATGGATATATGGATCGGAAGAGCTTAACATATTATAAGGGTATAAACTGCAAGTTAACAACAAAGAAAATTCCATATCCATTTCTTAACAAAAACCTATATATATCTTAACATAATTTTTGCAGTTCAGCATCGGTTTTCCTGTGACTTCTGGAGAAACTTAACCCTCTTTTGTATTCTAGATATAAGCGAGTCTTTTCAGTTGGAACTCATGCCATCACCACATACAACCCCAACACGCTGGAAGTTACAAATCAGGTAACTCATTTTTGAAGTTGATTTTTGCCTTACGTTTGTTATCCAGAGTGAATAGTGGCATTCAAGCTTAAGAAACCATCTAGTCTGACAAGATCTCAGAAAATCCAGAAGGCGTGGCAGCTGTGTACAGGTGCACACATAACAGAAAGTCTGTGTTGCCTTCGCTAACTCTACAGATAATCAGTAGGGGTTTGTACTTCTAGGCAATTTCTCTTTATTGGCTAATGAGTTGTAGTTTGCCTTTGGCTGTGCTGTTCTGAAGGAACTGGGATAAGTTTGATCACTGCTAAGCTATGTCCCTGAAGGGAGTCAGGACATTCAGTTAATTTGTGCAGTATCAAATAGGAAACTTAAGCTCATGCTGTCACATAGCATGCTAGCTGTCATCTTGTTATAGGGTTGTTATTGGTTCTAAAGGGTTTTGAGTGGGGGAGATGTAGCTTTAAAATTACTAACACTATAACCTAATTATTTTCAATTGTCTAGTGGCCTTATGGAGACATCTGTAGTATTTCTCCAGTTGGAAAAGGACAAGGAACAGAATTTAATCTCACTTTTCGCAAAGGGAGTGGAAAAAAATCCGAGACACTTAAGTTTTCCACAGAGCACAGAACAGAACTCCTGACAGAGGCACTGGTAAAATTTCTATTTTTATTTTCTTCAAGCAAACAATAAGTACTTGGTTACCATTACCATTTGTGGTAGCTTATTATGCTTTCTTTCTCTGCATCAAAAGTAGGAAAGCAAGTTTTTTGAGCTGTTATGTTAATGATTTTGATCTAGTGTCACTTGGAGCAAGTCATGCAGGATTTGTGAAGAGCAAGTAAAACTACAAATATTGAATATATTAAACTGCAGTGGAATGGCGAGCCTTCTGAGGAGGCTTAATACGAGTCCTATAAAACAGAGTCAGCTTAAATGTAGACTTTCTGGATAGATAGGTTGTCATATTTGCATTCACTCACTGTTATCTTTTTTAAAAACAGAGATTCAGGACAGACTTCTCAGAAGGAAAAATCACAGGACGGGTGAGTGTCTGGCTTGTCTGCATCGTGTGGGGTTTAAGGAAATGATCTAAAGACTCAAACTTCTACTTTGTTCATGTATTTTATGTTTGTGCTATATGTGCTACCTAAAATAGCTCTTGTGAATTTGGATCTGAAGTCTTTGAGAAGATAAAATGGAGTTTGTTCAAAAGCAGCGGGAACCTCTTTACCAGTAGGATATTTGAGCTCTCTTTGATTGGCCTGAGCCTTATACTTGTACATGGACTATGAATGTTACTATTGAAATACGGGGCTGGGCTATATGGAATTCTCATCAGGAGAGGAGAAAAACATTGATTCATTAGTCAGTGTTTGCTTTGCTTTCTAATTAAATATTTTCTGCATGACACCCTGAACATTCAGTGCTTCTTAGAACGATTTCTGTAGGTCAGATTACAGACAAGATTGGCCACTGAATTGCGGTAATACAGCAATAAGCAATGCAGTCTACAGAGCTGGACTTTATATTTGTCTTTTGGTCATAGGAGATAGCACCTGAGGTCTTTGAAGTTGCTTTAAGTAATTTAAAGTATTGTATAGAATAAATCTTCAGTCATGAGTGTAGTAACACTGCTGGAATTGTCTTAACCACAGTTTAGAACAGACCTCTAACTATTGCTGGTTTAAGTAAGTTGTATTTATAATGGAATGTGACTGTGGGAGATTGAAATTTTTCACTACAGTGACAAACTTAGCTTAACTTGATTTAATTAGCTGAATAACAGCATTTGGTGTAAATGCTGTTTCCTCATCTAACCACGGTGTTCAAAAGTTTGTGAGTAAGCCACCTTCTGCAACGAGAGAATTTACTTCTTTTGGGAGTGGCTCTTTTGGGATTCTGTTCTTGCTTTAACATGCATTGTTTAAGCTGTGACCTCCTTGTCAATTGACAGCTACAGGTACTGTCCTTTGCTTCATAGTGTTCTTAATATAGATAAGAGCATTAAGGGAAATGATACAATTTTTTGAACTTACTGGCTAAGTAGAGAACTACTACTGTGTAGTAAAGGAGTGTGCATAGATGTCTAAAAGCAGCTCTCTCTGCAGAGGTATAACTGCTATAAGCATCACTGGAGTGATACGAGGAAACCTGTGATTTTGGAAGTGACCCCTGGAGGTATTGACCAAATTGATCCTGCAACAAATAAGGTCCTGTGCTCCTATGACTACAGAAATATTGAAGGCTTTGTTGATATTACTGGCTATCAGGGAGGCTTCTGTATCCTCTATGGAGGATTTAGTAGATTGGTGAGTATTAAATCAAAATACCTTGGTATGGTTCTTAGGATGTTTATAGCTGCATTTTTAATAATGAAGTTTCAACATAGTTGGAGCATACAAGTATGTGCATCTTTGGAACCCAGTTGTGGAGCCCCAAGGCTTATTGACAGATCCTAAAAGGAAAGGAAATTAGTTAAAACATTTGAGAGTTATGTATAGGTTTGGTTATGGTTTGGGGGGTGTGGGGTGTGGATTGCATGTTTAAGTACTAAAAAGGATGAAATACCTAGTTTTTTTCAGGTGGTGAATATTAATGCAATGTGGATGTAGAATTTCCTGTAATTTCTCAATGGCAGGTAGTGTGTTACTAATCTACCTAACTGATGGAGGGATTCAATTCAGAAATAGATTGATCAGTGATGCCATTGCTTCTTTAGAACTGTGATCTGATTACTTGGCAGCTTTGCTTGGGGAATACTGCAGTGTAATGTTGGTTCTAAAATCATGAGATGGTTTCTGTGTACTGTACTTCAAGCAGCGGAAAAAGACCTTTACATTATTAACCATAAATTAATTCCTAGGTATAGCTACCTCAGTCTCTACTGCAAAAATAGAACTAGGTGAGGGTTTCCATGTCTTTTGTACTGCAGCATGCTTTTCTCTGGCATAAAACTAGCAACATGTAATTGATCCTCTAGAGCTGCCCTAACCTTGAAGATCACCAGTGGTAGCCCCAGTTGCTTTCTCTGGGTCCTCACTCCTGCCAGGCTCTCAGACTCTGTTTCCAAGGGCGGACAGACAGATCAAGCAGACCGTAACTTTAATGGCACACAAATGTGTAGCAGGGTATCCTTTAGGAATAGCTGCTATAGATTTTTTTTTTTAATTTTTTTTTTTTTTTGGCAAATGTAAAGTTAATAGTGGATCTCTTGTGTAATAAATACCTGTGTAGACCATGCACTTAGCAAAGGTCAGTCCAGCTGCTGTGAACATTCCCCACTGTGAATTATATAAAGGAGGTTTATTTAGAACTGTGATTTTCTTCCACAATGCCATATTTTTGACCTGTTAATTTTTTTCTTGACAAAATTTGCAGCACCTGTTTGCCTCTGAGCAAAGGGAGGAAATTGTGAAGAGTGCAATTGAGCATGCTGGCAACTTCATAGGCATCTCTCTGCGGATAAGGAAAGATCCTCTAGAATTTGAGCAATACTTGAATCTTCGCTTTGGAAAGTACAGCAATGATGAATCTATAACATCTTTAGCAGAGTTTGTTGTTCAAAAAATAACACCTAGGCACTTGGTAAGGCTGTCAGACTGAACATACTTGGTTCCTATTAAGTACTAAGTATTATCTTTCCTAGCATGCCTCTCTCTTGTTTTACAAGGAACCTGTGAAAAGGGTACTAGCTCTTACAGAAGCTTGCTTAGTTGAGAGGGATCCAGCTACCTACAACATTGCCACTTTGAAACCTTTGGGTGAGGTAAGGGGCATTCTTTCTCAGTACCACTTCTTCAAATAAAGGCTCTAAAGGAGAGGAATTGATAGCATATGTAAGCCTTAATTTGTAGAGTAGCTAAGTAACACTCCTTCATGAATGTGATCCTTGTCCCTTATTTTTAGGTATTTGCAATAGTGTGTGACTGTGAAAACCCCCAGCTTTTCACCATTGAATTCATCAAAGGACAAATTCGGAAATACTCTTCAACAGAAAGGTAACTGGAGCTTCTGTGCATTATAGATTCAAATGGAAGTTGCTACTGTAGTGCTTGTAGTTCTTCAGCTTCTATAAACTCTGTCTCTTGGAGGGGTTAACTTAAAGCCTTGCTCTTCTAGCAGTCTGTCACTTACAAATCAAGATTTGTTACGGGAAATAAATCTCTTGCATTTACGTTCATCCCAACTTTGAGCAAATCTCTCCAGTTTTCTGATGAACATGAAAGGGTGTTGGACAGTTAGATATAGCCTGTTTCTCCTAAGCAGTGTATTCTGTGTATGCTGTACTTGGTTAAGTAATATATCTGAAACAAGAGAAGAAAGCACAGTCTAAGTAATGTGGAAATGTGAAGGCTGTGAACCCCTTGAGCTCTCTGCTTGAGACAGTCTTAGTTGATTCTATTTAAAACCACCAACAGAACAGTCCCTGAGTGCACTTGCAGTTGTAATACAGTCTAATCCTGCTAAGTGAGGTTTTGCAGAAAGCACAGGGATGAATTTGCTGGCAACATGTGTCACTCATTAACAGATAATCTAGAACTGATCCCATTAGTGGAAGGCTGCAGCTGGCTGTACTGGGTGTAAGTCAGCTCTCTCCTTACAGTGAATAAAGGAACATTGAAAGTTAGTGGTTTCTTCCAGAGGTGTAGCTGTTGGCAGTGGTGTTACTAAGAGATTAAGTATTGCTGCCTTCCATAATGTAATTTCCCACCCCCCCTGTTTTTCTTACAACTTGGTTCTTTGACACCACTTGTCTGATATAAATTGTGTTTGTGTATCATTGTCCCAACCCAGAGATTCTCTCCTGGCTAGTTTGTTGGATGGAGTGAGAGCCTCTGGTAATAGAGATGTCTGTGTGAAAATGACCTCCACACACAAAGGCCAGCGCTGGGGATTACTCAGTATGCCTGTGGATGAGGAAGTAGAGAGCCTTCATCTGAAGTTTTTGGCTGCTCCTCCAAGTAAGCTAATACTTCTTACATGAGTTTATAATGCTCTTTAAAGTATCCGGCTACTGAGTCAGGTACTGTACACTTAACTTTTGATATGTCTTTTTTCAGACGGTAACTTTGCAGATGCTGTGTTCAGGTTCAATGCTAACATTTCCTACAGTGGAGTCCTGCATGCAGTTACACAAGATGTAAGAATGAATCCTTTACCCATCCTTTTAAGATGTTGCTAATGCATAAGTAAATTAATGATGGTTATTTTTTTTAACCAGGGTCTGTTCTCAGAAAACAAGGAGAAGCTCATTAATAATGCCATAACAGCATTGCTCTCCCAAGAGGGAGATATTGCAGCATCTAATGCAGAGCTTGAAAGCCAATTCCAAGCAGTAAGACGACTAGTGGCTTCAAAAGCAGGCTTCCTTGCCTTTACTCAGCTTCCAAAGTAAGTGCTAAGTGTCCTCAAGCTTGGAAGTAGTAGATGAAAATAGGTCTTGAGCTTTTGTTAGTAACTTACATCTAAACGTGAGAAATGGAATTAGGACTCCCTTCTAAAAAGGAGTGTAAGACTCTGTACATGATTTGTTTTCAGTAGTATGAGGCTGCCACCAGGCTTTCATGCAAATTGAGAATCGCGGGTAATCATTTGCAAGTCAAGCTGATTCTTCCTGTGCTAAATACTGTCTTGAGGCAAATACAGTTTAATGATTTTCCTAGTGGAAAAATTTTTAACATTTTTTACCTTCATCTGCCCTTGAAGTAGGCAGTTCTTATTTCTCAAAGTATGCTGATGTCATTGCTATCTTCAGTTTAACACAAGTTAAAATGATGTTAGGAGGTTGTATTTCTCTAGTAAGTACAGACTGCTTGGAGTTTGTCCTAAATAACATAAGGAAGCAGAAAAACTCTGTTGTTCTGAAAACAAAAAATTCTTTGAAGTATTTCTGACTAGGAAATATAGAGCAACTATAATATAGAGAATGATGATAAGAATAACAAAAGCACTTTGTCTGTTTTTCTGTAAATAGTATCCTATAATTACACAAATACATCTTTACTTTGATGAATGTGCTTAGCATGTTGTTAACAGTGAAGTCAACATTTTCCTACCAAGAATCTCAAATTTAGGGAAATAATCAAGGCACTGGCTTCCTAAATGCAATGGGAGCAGACCCCTCTTGGCTGCTGACTAGATTTCATCTTTATTTCAAGATTTTAGTTTCTTTTCTGATCTTAGTGGTTTTGCTTCCCTTTCAAAAGATTCCGAGAACGATTAGGAGTGAAGGTTGTGAAAGCCCTCAAAAGGAACAACGATGGAGTAACCCATGCTGCTATTGACATGCTGTGTGCTCTTATGTGTGTAAGTATTAAATTTCAGGTTCTTTCACTTTGGAATATGTGAACTTCAAGCTACTGAGAGATGTGGAAATAGGGACTGCTGTTCAATTTGCAGTGTGTTCAGACATGGAACAACTTGTTATGCAGTGATTTCTTCCTGAATTTGAAGGAGGATGTGCTTTTTATGAGTAGAGAGAGTGGCTTTTGAATTACAGCTGTTAAGAACTGAGGGTTGAAATGTGGCTGTTTAGTAAATACTTCCTTTTTTTATAGCCCATGCATGATGACTATGACTTGAGGCAAGAGCAGTTGAACAAAGCTTCCCTTCTTTCTTCAAAGAAATTTCTAGAAAATCTACTGGAGAAATTCAATTCCCATGTGGTAAGTCAAATTTGGAAACAGATTTAGCTCTCTTTAAAGATCTTTCCTAGTTGCAATGAAAATGCTTTTGTCGTACTTAGATGTATCTTTGGATGTATTTGCACCTGCAATGGAAAATACAGCTCTGTCTGGCACTGAAGTTTGTTCTAATTAAGCTTGGATCTTGACAGGCTAGGACATAGCTGTCAATACTGCAGAATTTGGATGTCCTGCAACAAATGTTTGCTTAATGTGGAAACTGGATGTTTCTTTTAAGTAAAAGAATAGCGTAAACTCGGATTTGTGGGATTAAACTAGGTAAAAGTAGTTTGAGTCTCCAATATGCTTTGGAAACCAATTATTTCCCAGGGTAGTGCCATACTCAGAGTAATGGAGTATTCTAAACTTGTAGTTTTTGTTCACAGACTATTTTAATGCTATGATGTGAAAAAGCATCTTCAGCATCATGAATACTCTCAGACCACTGTATCTGAATTACATACTTGTCTTCCTAATTTCAGGATCATGGGACAGGTGCCCTAGTAATTAGTTCACTTCTGGACTTCCTGACATTTGCCCTATGTGCTCCATATAGTGAGACTACTGAGGGGCAGCAGTTTGACATGTTGTTGGAAATGGTGGCATCTAATGGAAGAACACTATTTAAGCTCTTTCAGGTAAGACTTATTTTTCACTATTATTAGAGGCTTTGGGTAATCAGTGAATGTGATTTTTTTCTTGTTTTCCTGAAAGACAGGTTTTTCTTCAGCTGGTTAATGTGCCTAAATCTTTTCTATCTTGGTGAATGTTATAGTGGCCTATTATTTTGCCTTCAGATATCAGATTGAGGTGATTATTGTGTGGTGAATGATGTGCCAAATCATTGTAGAATAGACTGCCTAATACCTGTTTCCAGAAACACAGTAAAATACCACTTGGACTTTAAGATATATTCAACAGATGCACAGATCTTCCCCAACTGGAAAGTCTTCTGTCTTTTTGTTTTTCTTAGTAAATGAGAGTTAAAAGAGTTAGAAAACATGAGTAACGTCCTCTTCAGTGGTAAACCTGTAAGGATTGTAGGATTTTTAGCTAAAATGTCAATGCCTTCTTACTGTAAAAATAGTATTTTCTTCTGCTTTTTGATTAGTGTCAGCCATTTTACTCAGCATTTTTCCAGCTTCTCTGATATATACTGCTGTTCAGTACCAGTAATTCTGTCTGGGAGTTGCATGAGATGTTCTTGTTCAAAGATATAGGGTTAGCCTCCTCTTAAGGCTAACTTTCACAAAACTGAATTGGAGATAGAGCAGCCATGTGCATTAGTTAAGGAAACTGAATCACAGATGATCTAATTTTCAGTTTTTGCACTTGGATAATTTTTTTGTTAACATTCTGTTCTAGCACCCTTCCATGGCAATTGTGAAAGGAGCAGGTTTGGTGATGAAGGCAATAATAGAGGTGAGATTTTGTTGATGTTAGCTGGGATAGCATGCAAAATATATATTGTCTGTTTTGGAAGTGCAATTGCATACCAAGAGAAGTTTGTTATATTAGCTTCTAAAAGTGGGGAGTGGGGAGGGGGAAGTTGAAAGGTGAGGAACAGAACACCTGCTTAATTGTGAGTGGTTTAATATAGCAACTTGCTTTATCTTACACTTGGGGGTTTGGAAAGCATGTGAGTTGGGGCATTAGGTAGTGCCTTGCATGTCTTCATACTGCAGTCAAGATTTGGCTGTAAATGTTGTATGTAGCTCAGCCACATCCCTCAGAGCCACCAGACTTCTCTTGCATGTTAGAAGGTATCTCAAGGAGGAGAGACCATATTTCCTGGGATGCATTGCGTGATGGGACAGGACCAGGATTAGCAAGCAGTAGTGTCCCCAGAGCAGACTAGTGATGTCAGCCTCTGTTCTTGCTTTGGCTTCAAGTTTCCATACCACATTATGTATGGGCCAAGTCCATACTTGTCAAGGGTTGCTCGTGATTGTTGCAGGGTGATCTTGCTAACTGACTCTTGACACTTCCTGGGTTGAAATTCAGGGCTTAAGTTAATGCCTCATTGTATCACAATGGCTTATGCATCTGAAATTCATCAGTACTTTCTTGGAATGGAAGTGAATGAACACTTGAAATAGAGATACTCCAAATCTTCAAGTTTCCATCAATGTACCTGATAATGTTAGCTAAAAATTACTCTGTTGTTTGTTAAAAGTCCTATCATTTAGATGAGAAGTGCTGAAAAGCTTTTTCTTAATCATTGCAAGTAATGTATCTTGACTGAGTGGCAGTGTTACACATGTGGCTGTCTAAACTGAACAGCAGCCATTAATCTTAAATGGTTACTGTCAGCAAAAGTCAAGCAACAAGCAATTACGTGTGGCTGCCGTTCTTTGTTTAATCCTAGTTTATAATTGCAGTGGGAAAATCATACTTCTGCTACAACCTCCTGATGTATGATGGGAGACAGGCATCCTGCCCTCTTCAGTTACTGTCCTCATAGCTGTAACTACCAGTTATCTGGTCCGTGGCTTTACTACAGCATTGAGCAGTTGCTGTTGAGAACTTTCACTTAAAACCTATCATACTCTAGCTTCTGGTTTGTGAATATCAGTTGGCATAATTGATGGTCAAGAAGGCCTTGGAACTGTAGACTAGATAAAAGCAGCTTAACTAAGATTCTTTCTTTAGTAATCATCTTGCCCTGTTTCCAAAGGAAGGAGACAAAGAGATTGCTACCAAAATGCAAGATCTTGCCCTCAGTGAAGGTGCCTTACCTCGTCACTTGCACACTGCTATGTTTACAATAAGCACAGATCAGAGGATGCTTACAAATAGGTATGTCCATCTCACTTGATATATCATGTTTAAAAAAAATCTAAGTCATGGCCTAGCGAACACTGGGAGGTCAGGGGAGGAAAAGTTGCGGTTCTTCAGGAGAGTATTTTCTTTAGCAGCTGGTACGTTTTAGTAGAGCAAACTTCAGCAAAGACTGCAGCCACTTAATAAACCCTCGATTATTTTTTTATTAATGTGTACTTGGGCTGGTTACTCGTTAATGACTCAAGTTTTGATTTTAATTTTTATTTTTTCGATTTGTGATTATATTTTAATTCAGAGAAAGAAAAGGCAAGTAGAATGTTTGGAACTTGTAAAAAGTTTCAGCTTGTACTGTACAACTGTATAAAAATGGGTATGCACATCTCAGACATCTTGCATGCAGTTAGGGTCACCCATACTATCTGAGGGAGAAGTTTCCTCGCAGAAATTATTCCCTGAATCAACAGTCAGTAGAACTGGTGATCTCTGAGAAAGTTGAATCATCGTTCATCCTCCACAGCACAATTTCCACCCAAATACAAGATTGTAGAAGCTTTAGCTGTGAATTCCTGAAGTGCTTAGAGTTGCTAAGGAATGTAGGGACAAGTGGAGCTTGTTGCCACTGTGTGTCGTCCAGGAGAGAGCTGGTATGGAACCATCTGTCATGCTAGTTCTGTTTGGTGCTACTACTTACAATGTGCTTATAGGAATGCTTCTGTTCAGTGCAGTAGAATCCTCGTGACAAATGTTGACAGAAAGCATCAGTTGACATAGAAGGCAGGCTCCCAGAAAGGTTTTTCTAGCCAATAACTGGTATTAAGGGCTTCAAGTAAAGCATGTAGCAGTTCTGATGGCTTCTAGCCTCTTAACTTTAGTTGTAGCTTAAGATTGGCTGGATAAACTTACACTTGGTTCTTAGATGTTTCTGCTCTATTGCTCAAGTGTTCTTTGAGGTCTAGCTCAAACAGCATGTGCTGCTACTGTTCCACTAACTTCACTGGAACTTCTTAAAGGCAACACTTTAAAGCATGCTAAGCATATCGTTGAACAACGTAATGGCTTTGTGCTCTTATTCAATCAAGGGCATGAAGCTCTTGCTCATCTTCATTTCATCAGCATGGTAAGGGTGACAGTTTAGTGGTTTAAAAATCTTTAAAGTACTAACTTGCAGTTTGTAATTTTCAATGGCTTTTTCAGGCAGTTAAGTAGACATTTGGTTGGCCTCTGGACAGCTGAGAACAAAACTGCTATGAATTTGTTGAAACGTATTTTGGTAAGTAAAGGTGGAGTATGGAGAAGCAAAAGGAAAGAACATGAAAGCTTGCAGTGTGAAAGTTGGGGCAGTCTATATAGTAAACATATTTCCTCTTTCCTTCAAGAGGGAGATCTTGCCTGGGAGATCAGCAGTCTGGCATCTACTAATTAAAGGCTATTGATGTCTAGTTTAAAACGTCTCATACTCTTAAAAATTTTCTGTTACTTCCCTGATACTTTTCAAAATACTGTATGACACAAAACTTAAAAACAAGATCTCTTGACTTCTTTTTCTTGATTAAAAGGACAAAAATGTGGGCAACACTGTAAGCATGACTCTAATGCTTTTTTGTGCCAGTAAGAAATTAAGGTATTAAGAATTCTGTCTATGCTTTTATGCTTTGCCTGTCCAACTTTGTTTGCTTGTAACTTGGTTAAATTTGTATATTGTTAGTTCATATGCTGATCATTCATATGTCCTTTCACCCTTACAGTCTCCTGAATGCTTCTTGCTTAAGTTACTTCGGTGAAGTTAGTTCAGTGAATAGTGTTGTAAGAAATTATTTTATCTGGGAAATTACCAGCTTTTAATCTCAAAATAGCTGTTCTTTCATTTTTGGCAGAGCAAACTGTCCTGGTCTTGGTAACTATCTTATGGAAAGCTTAGTCAAAAAAGACTATCTCATCTCTAATGTCACATGTAACATTTAGTCCATATCAGAGGATATGGATGGGTTCTAGTGTTATTCATCCCTCTCAGTATTGCCCTGGGATCAGCTCTTTCCTTCCTGCATTCTTTAGATGCATTAAGTGCTCCTTTAAGAAACAGGATATAGCCAGGAGTTCTGCTGCACTGAAGCCAATAATATGTCTCTGTTGAGCACTTTTGTTGAGGATGGCAGCATTTTACTAATCACAGCAGAAAAAAAATGCTGTAGCTTTACATTCTTACTTTAGAGTAGAGTATATAAATTCTGTTTTGAAATCTCTGCGTTAAAGAAATTACGTTATTACCTAATGTGATGGTGTCTGTTCATTAGCCACGTGTATGTTTACACTGGTTTTAAATGTTTTTAGCCACCAGGTTTGCTGGCATACCTTGACAGTGCTGATCCTGTTCCTGAAAAAGATGCTGATAGAATGCACGTTAGAGATAACTTAAAAATTGCAACTGTAAGTAATTGTAGTTTTCTTACCTATTTCATTATATAGCTGTACAGTCTTAGTGACTTTTCTAATGCAGACACTTGAACTGCTGCATTGACCTGCAGCAAAGACTACTCACAACTCTAAGCAATTTGTTTTATTCTGCAGGATCAGTATGGCAAGTTTAATAAAGTGCCAGAGTGGCAGAGACTGGCTGGAAAAGCTGCAAAGGAGGTTGAAAAATTTGCCAAAGAGAAGGTGGATCTAGTCTTGATGCACTGGAGGGATCGAATGGGCATAGCTCAGAAAGAGGTAAAAGTATTTGAAACTCTGTTGGAGTAACTTGACTAAGTCACAGTTGTGTGTCAGAACACATGAATAGTAAAGTGTTGTGATATGAGAGTTCTCCTTCCTTTTAGCAAACTCTCTACTTCTTACTATTCTTGGGTTAGAAATGGGTTCCAGGGAGAATGTCAAGCAAGCAAATGAATTCTTTAGCATATGTTTTAAACTTTAGCCAACCTTATCAAACTGCAGTGCAGCCTATATGCATATACAGGGAAAATTCCTTGAAATGTGGCAAAACCAGTTTTTGAAGTATATTTAAATGGAACAGTCTTTGCATTCAAAATTATGTACTTTACACCAGAGATATTTTAGTTATGGAATCTGTTGAAGAATCATAGGATAGCCTGGGTTGAAAGGGACCTTAAACATCATCTGCTTCTGTTCCCCTTGCCATGGACAGGGACACCACCTTAGGATTCACTTGAATATGGGTATCTCAGTGCTTAAAGGGCAACACCAGACTGTACCGAAGGTCATGATTGAGACTGAAGTCAAAAACAACTGTTTTGATATGATATTATAGGAGGAGAGGTTAAGCACTGCTTGAGTTCTTCCTGTTGGTTTCCTTTTTCTTTTAGTTTTATTGTCATGTTCTAAATGACAAACCCTTTTAATTAAGAGGTGTTTCCCTTAACTTTCTTTAGTGTATTGATTAAGTTTGTTTTTATGCATTCTGGAAGTGAAACAATCTGTTGTACATGCAAGGAAGGATGAAAAGCACAATGCAGAGTATTGAGAATGCCTGTCTTTGTACTTGTTCTGTACTTGCAGCGATGAGCTTTAATGTAGGAAAATCTAGCTCAAGTTTGATGTTGAATGTGGTGCAGAAGTTTGACAGTAATATTTCTGAAATAACAGTGAATTGGGTTCAAACAGGAGAAATGAAGAAGAGTGAAAAACAGTGGAAGATCGAATTGCATTTAAAACAACTTGTCTAGATACTGAGTTTAAAGACTCATTTTTCTATGTGGAGTTCTGAGCTGTATCATTTCACAGTAAATGTGTGCAAGTGTAGCTTGGAAGAAGTAGTATCAAATTTGGTGTTACCGCCTTAAATTACTTCAGTGACTCTGGAGTGTTAAATGTATTTTTCTTTTTTTTCCAAATTTTTCTTCATAATCAGGACAGAAACAATATGGTGAGTCTGTGTATATCTCTGTTTCTTGTGTGGACTCCTTTGCTCAGACTTCTGCTTGCATGTGATACCTCATGTAGATGATAACACTGATTTCATGCTTCATCAAAATAGGGAATCTTTCAGTGACCAAGTCGGGCTTGGTTTTATTTTTGTGACTTCCTCTAGCTCTTTCTTTTCAAGAGCAAAACATTCTTCATGTGGGTTTTCATCCCCATCAGCTTTGGGGCTGCTGAATGCCTATGGTGGCAGGAATTAAGCTTTTCTCAGGGATAACTTGCTTCTAAACAAATTATTTGTCAAACAGCTGAAAGTTTCTCTCGCATGATTTAACTTGGTGCAAATAACACTTGTGAAAGTCTGTTGCTGCTACTCACTAGAAAAGGAGACATTATTAATGAGGCTTAATTTAGTATGGTTTTTGAAGGAGTGTAAAAAATACAGCCTTTTATTTTAAAAGGGAAAAATGAGAGGTTATCTGCCTCTACTAACTTGTGAAATTTGGTTCTTTTGCAGAACATTATTCAAAAACCAGTGATATTAAGGAAACGGCGCCAAAGAATAAAAATAGAAGCAAACTGGGATCTCTTCTATTACAGGTGAAAATACTCAAGTTAACATGTTGGTCTCAGATACAAGTTCTTATTTGGCTGGATATTTTTGTTAGTATCGTCTGAGTTTCTGTGACTTCCAGTTTCTGCCTGCTTTGAAGCAGTGCAGATGTTTTGTAACAGCTACTAACTAAAAACCCCCTAAGCTATACTTAAGGATTTCACTTGTGTTTAGGAGAAGAAGGAATTCAGAAAGCTTCTGGAATACTATCAAACTACATAATTTTTTTTCCTTGAATCAAAAGGAAGAGTAAATAACAAACTGTAGGTGCAAATCTGCATGGTACTGAAGGCCAGGTGAAGTAGTACTGGAAAGTATTGTAACTGTATGTCAATCTCTAAGCTACTCAAGATGTTGTAACTTGAATTGGAAACAAATGTGAGCTTAAAGCAGGGCAAGAAAAGGCACTGCAATTCAGATAGTGCCACAGGCCCTAAATGCAACTTGCTTACCTGTGTGTTCTTAGAGCTGTCAAAGTTTACAAAGGAGGGGCTTCCATCTGAAAAAGATACATCAGTCTGGATAGGGCCATTGTGTTAAGTAAACTAACAAAGCTTAATTTGGCTAACAAACTATGTAGGCGAGCTTGGGGAAATTCCATGAACTTAACTGCTTGATGTTTCTAGATGTCAAATGCAGTTTCATGAAAGGAGGATCTGTGTGCTCCTAAACCTTTGGTATTAAAGTCCATTATCAGTCTTTGGATCCAAAGGCTATGTTGATAACTGCTGCTTAAGAATGTCCACTGACTATTTTGTGGCCCTTAAGACATCAACTTCTATTTTACTGCATAAGCTACTTTTTGTTGTTGTTGTTAGTTTAAAACACAGTTGGTATGTGCATGTCTGCTGCTCTGGATTGTTTACCTGTAGCCCTTATTGGCTTACAGTGAATCACTTGCATGTCTCCTGGTCATCAACTACATGCAGATGGCAAACAGCCCACAGGGATGACCCAGGCATGCTTTAGTCTAAGCTGGCCTCCATGCCTATGAAAACAGTATACAAATAAACAGTTGTAATTACTGTAACAAACTGGAGACCACTGCTCTCTGCCTTCTAATTAAGGTCTATTAATGACAACAATCTCCCCTGGCTTGCCAGCTGAATCTTGTCTGCTTTTTAAATAATGTTTTGAGAGGTTTAAACTATGTCATTTCTTTCTTAGATTTGTCCAGGATCATGCTAGATCAAACTTGATTTGGAACTTCAAAACACGGGAAGAACTGAGAGATACTCTTGAGTCTGAGATGAGAGCATTTAATATTGACAGAGAACTTGGTAGTGCTAATGTTATCTCATGGAACCACCAGGAGTTTGAGGTAAATGACCTACCAAACTGCATCTGTAAAATATGTCTACTTGAAATGTCACTTCCGTCTCTTATTCCACGAGTGAATCTTGTGTTGATGATCCCTGAATGCAAGCTAGACATTTTTTTGGGTTATGGAATCAAGTGCTAAGGCTTGAATCAGTGAACAGGTACTACTGTCCAGTGTCACTGTGCAAAACAGAAGCCTCTTGAACCTCACAAATGATGCTGTGGAGATGAAACGTTGATCAGAACCTATGGTGTATCCTTACATTAAGACAAGAGTTGGTCCTTAAACTGTTGGTCCTTACAAGTCATACTTGGTTTTGAGTATGTTCTATCAGAATTGTTTCGGGTAGTTTCAGAAGTCACTTCTTCCTGATAACACGTTTATTGTCTTTATTTCCTTCATGCTTCAGTAGTCCTGTGTCAGTTAAATACTGGGTTGCCAAATCATCAATAGGTTATGGGGCTAAAACATGCACCATTGTAGATTATAGGTGAAGGTTACCGTCATCCCATTCTAGGAACACCAGTACCTAAAGTAAAAAAAAAAACCACTTGGATGCTTCTGCAAAGCAATCAGTATGGTCCTGATTGACTTTATCAAAACATCTTGCAAGGTGTTTTCAAGTAATGTGCTATTAAACACTTCCTTTACTGTTCTCATCTCCAGTATTGTTGCGGTTCCTCACAACAGTGTGGTTTTAATTAATGTGTAATGCTTAAGCAAAGCAAGGCCACCCTTGAATTCAACTGCAAGATATTCCTTGGACCTTCTCATTGCCATCCTTTTTAGAGTTTGACTTTCTAGTGATATTTGAGCTGGTAACTATTCATGAAATGAGAACAAAAAAAACTTGGTTTGGGGAATTTCTCAGCTGACTACTCTGCAAATCAGGAAGAATGCCAAGACTTCAGGCTAATACTTTTAGAGAGAGAACAATTTTATGTATGCAATTTATCCCTATTGCACACCTACAGGTTGCTTCTTACGTTGCGGCAGTAAATAGCTAAGACTGGGCTTAGATTGGTATTTCTTCCATTGACGTTTGTCTTTCAAAGTTTACTTCAGGTGTAGGTCAGGCACAGGACTTTTGGGTGTCACAGTGTCTGCTATCTCAACTTTTTAGCATTGCAAACTGGAACAAAATCAGAAGCAGAGATTTGAAACTTTGTAGTACAGACTTCCCCCATGTACTCTCTGCTTCTGTACGGCATTATGCTGCTGGAATGTATCAGTAGCATTCTTGCAGCTACAACCCAGGATACTTTGGTATCAGGATTGAGCAGCTGCTATCTCACAGATTTACTTTTAAATAGTAGCGAATATATTATTGGACTATGCTGTAGGTGTTTGAACTAGATAGTGGTGACAAAGGCTTTTCTATCAACTGTGGAACCTTGTCACTTTGCCAAGGGGGATGGGGGCTTGAGACTCCTCTGAAAGCATACCAGTTTGTGGGATATCTTTGATATCTTTGTATGATATGTTGTGATCAAATCTGTAGATAACTTTATAGCCTCATGGCAATAATCTGCAAACTATACATAGGAAAAACCACTGTAGAGTGGCTTTTGTTGTATGCTAGAGGCACCTCTAATTGAAGTGCTTTCCAAATGCTTGTTACCACTGAACATCGAGGCATTTGTTAAATTTAATGTAGTTTCTCTGAAGTTAATGATGGCTTTTATTTTGCAATTTTACTTCAGCTTCTTTTTTTGTGAACTGATGCCTCTAGGCTTTTATTATCCAGCACAATAGCAAGTATAAGTAGTAATTAGGCCATGCTTGTGTTTCATACTTGCAGTAACATTAAGTGAAATACCTTGCAGTGGGATAACTACTTATTAAAACTTGAGTCACTGAATGTGTTATCCAAGTTTAGTTAACAAAACCAGCTGGTATTAGAAACAAGTTAGCTAAAGGCTGGAAATGGAGATGTCAGTAAGATGAGAAGCTTCATTTATTCAGGGGGGGCAGTAACAGCCAGTGGTTTTAATTTTGTAGATGTGTGTTTCTTTAAGAGAAAACTTGGAGATTTCAGTTTTCATACAACTTAGGAGAGGTTGCTAACCTTGTTGAGTTTTTAGATGCAATCAAGCTCAGTATTGTTATGCAAGCAAAAACTTACTGAAGGACAAGCAATATATACTGTTAAGTAAGGTATTCTGTGTTACAGGTAAAATATGAGTGCCTTTCTGAGGAAATAAAAATAGGGGATTATTATCTAAGATTGCTGCTGGAAGAAGATGAAACTGAAGAGAGTGGAGCAATCAAAAGATCGTGAGACATTATTAAAACCTTATCTCATTCCTAAGATTTGTGTTTGTTTTCTTTACTAAAATCTCATTTCTTTTTTAGATATGAATTCTTCAATGAGCTCTACCATCGTTTCCTGCTTACCCCAAAAGTGAATATGAAATGCTTATGTCTGCAAGCATTGGCCATTGTTTATGGAAGGTGTCATGAAGAAATAGGACCATTTTCTGATACTAAATACATTGTTGGAATGTTAGAAAGGGTAAGAATTATTTTAAATTGCTGGATTTTCTGGACTAGCAGTAGTTAACATACTGCTAGTCCAGCAAGCGTTCAGGTCCTTCAAGTTACTGTGAAACCCAAGTTTTGGGTTTACAGAATATGAATACGTTTTTCCGTGCTGTCAACAGCTGTTCTTACTATCTCCCCTTGTTTCACTTTCATTAAAGTTTAACTAAAAAACCTGCTGATCATAGAGGTATTTCAAACTAGTCACTTTAAGACCAGCAAAATCAAATATAACTTCAGCTTGCTTTTGAAAAATGCAGAAGCTTTATAAGAGGAGAATCTTGTTCTATATCACATTGTTTCCAAGTACTGACTTTGAGTTGTAGACCCAGGCCTGATGAAATCGTGGCTTTAGATGAGCACATGTGGTGGATTAGATTTGTAGTAGTAGCTGCACTGCCTATTGAGTGTCTGTTATGTCTGACAGCTTACTCAGCTTGCAAAAATAAATTTCCATGCAGTCTGAAGGAGGAGTTCTTTCCTTGCATCAGCATGAGTTTTGCCTGTTGCAACTGAAACTGAACCAGTGAAGTCCCTTGTTATTTTGCCTTGAGCCTTGATAGTCTCGCTAGGCATGTAATATCGAAGACCCTCTTTGTCTGCTGGCTAAAAGCATTCTCTTTGTCTCTTGTACTTGTTTTAACTGGTTCACTGGGAGTCTAAAGATAGTCCTGATAGTACAGTAGACTTAGCAGAATAGTGGGTTTGATCCAGGGCAACAAGGCCTTTGCTCCTCAGTGGCAGAAAACTACCTTTCTTAGCTGTGCATGAAACTAAACACTTAATAGTCTGCAGTTTTTCCTAGGCATAAAAAAACAATATGGGGCTTTGCGGCTGCAACTGTGTTGATTTTTGAAGGGAACTTCTAGTATGTGCTATGAGATACTAACTTGTTCTTTTCTGCTGCAACAGTGCACTGACAGGCTTGAGCGGGACAGATTGATCCTGTTCCTCAACAAGCTGATCCTCAATAAGGTAAGGTGGACATGTACACTTAACAGCAGTCTTTTGACTGTATAAACTAGTCTGAACTAGTCTTTCAGGGTTAACTTGAACAAAAATTCAAGTACTGAGGAAGTTTTAGAACCATGTTTGATACAGCTTTCTGGAATGTGATAGCTGTTATTTACTGGTGAGAAAGCTGAAGGAAATGTGTAGATATTGTGGTGATTGTACCATTGTAGTCACTTTAGAGAATGATTTGACGTTTTTGTGGTCACTTCTTACTTGAATAAAACTGTTCAATGCGTAATTGCAGCAGTGCTTATCTAGAAATTTCTTTTGGTAACTCAGTTCATTTGTTAACAGAGAAATGTGAAGGACCTTATGGATTCAAATGGTATCAGAATCCTTGTAGATCTTCTTACTCTGGCACATCTTCACACGAGCAGAGCTACAGTCCCTTTACAGGTATGAGGCCTTTTTTTCTTACTATTCGTATTGCTCTGCTGAAGAGATAATTCTTTAAAAAATCAGTGTACTTTTACATTTCCTGTAGAAATGTGATATTTGCACTCTGAAGCTAAAGCTATTCTTCTAAACATCAACTTTTAGAGCAACGTGATTGAGGCAGCACCTGATGCGAAGAGGGAGAGCGAGAAGGAATGGTACTTCGGCAATGCTGACAAAGAAAGGAGTGGTCCTTACAGCTTTCAAGAGGTAACCTGTCAGCTTCAGACTCACAACTTGACAAATGATTTCTCTCCTGGTGACTGGGTGTGTTTCAAACAGTAAGAGGGACCTTAAACAATGCTAAAGAATGTTTTCCAAGTAACTCTTTAGATAAGGATTAAAGCTAGATTAGAGACTTGATGCTGTGCCAAGAGCTGCGGCCTTCTTGGTAGGACTGCCTATTCCTCCATGCCTCAGTTAGTTGCAACATAATCTGACACCTTCTGCTTTATGATTCTATGACAGAGTTATAAACACGTTCAGATTTCATGCAGCTATAATAGCCTGCCTTACAGCAGTTAAAAGCTTGTCATGAGTGTGGGTATTCAGGAGCAAAGGTGTCTCTGAATGCTGAATAAACTAAATTCATCTCTAATCTTGCAATAGATACAGGAACTTTGGAACAGTGGGAAGCTGACTTCAAAGACTCGTTGCTGGGCTCAGGGCATGGATGGCTGGCGGCCTTTACAGGTCATCCCTCAGCTGAAGTGGTGCTTGCTTGCCAGTGGCCAGCCTGTGTTGAATGAGACTGACCTTGCCACACTTGTCCTCAACATGCTCATCACCATGTGTGGATATTTTCCCAGCAGGTAAACAGTGATTTTCAGCAGGAGGGGTTAACTTCATCTGGCAGATGCTGAATTCATAAACTCTGTCTTAAAGTTTTCTTAGAAAATAGTACATTAAGGAACTCTATTAAAAGAGCCTTTTACATGGTAGCAATTAATTCTGTGGGCAAATAGAGAGTTTGTAAATGAGACAATACTAATATTGTGAAATGAACTGCAAGAATGAATGGACAAGCTGTGTGCATTTCTAATGCTATAGACAGGCTCTTGTTTAACTTAAACAGAACTGCTTTAATGCAGGACACTAAACCACACTTACCAAGTCTAACAACAAACTTTGAAGTTAACAAATAAGACAAAGAATATGGCTTCAATAGTCTAATACTTATGCTTAATAAAGTTGTTTGCTTTTGAAAGAGAAAAGGCACATGCATGCTTACTGTTGTACTACTTGGTATTTTTAGGGATCAAGATAACGCTATTATAAGACCTCTGCCTAGAGTGAAAAGGCTGTTGTCGGATAGTACTTGCCTTCCTCATATCACTCAGGTAAGTAACTCTTCAAAAATGTATCTAAATGAGTGAAAGTGACTTACTCTACCATCTTCCACACCTGAATACTTTAGGTGGGGCAAACATATCAAAGAACAATTGTAACACTGTGCGGATCTCTGGCCAAGAAGTTGTTAATTTCATAGGGTGTTGTTGCAAATTTCCTGCTTTCCAGCCAATATCTCATAAAGCAATATTTCCATCCTTGGAGACACTGAAAAGTCACCTGGACATGGTCCTTATCAAACAGACCTAGAAGACCATGCTTTTAGCAGAGGGGTTTGACAAGATGTTCTCCAGAGGTCCCTTTCAACTTCAGATATTCTTTGATTGGCACTTGCTGTTCTTAAGTCAAAGTGTTCTTTAACTGTTAAGTTTCTGGGTTGTCCCAAATTAGTTAAAGCTTCAGTTTTGGCTAGATAACTTGTACTATTTGCATCTAATATAAGTGCTTGTGTTTGATTTCAGCTATTACTGACTTTTGATCCTATCCTTGTGGAAAAAGTAGCTGTATTGCTCTCTCATGTCATGCAAGACAATCCTCAGTTACCTCGTTTTTATCTGAGTGGAGTATTCTTCTTCATCATGATGTACACAGGTTCCAATGTACTTCCTATTGCAAGGTGAGGAAAAATGAACAGGCAGAAGTACCTCTTGACCAGTCATGCTCAGGTCTGCTGCTCTGCATCTCTACATGCTCTAGGGAGTGTGGCTTGCTAGAACCAACATGAAATTCTTCTTCCAGAAGAGTTGCCTCCACGTGATCTAGTCAGTCCCTAAAAAGTGAATTGCTTATGATCCTTCCATAGAGGGAATGATGATACAGTTCTAATAGTATAACTGGGCACGCCTTATTGTAGAATAAACCATTACAAGCACTAAAAAGCAGTAACACAGGCTACATATATGCTGATGTAGCTTTTGATAGTAGGCAGCAATTGAAAGGGTTTAAAAAAGTCTAATACCCCCTTTCCATACTGAAGCCTAAAACAGTTAAATCAGTCTGTACTGCCTGATAATGCACTGCACGTGCAGGTGGCTATTGCAGTTCATTTCAGTGCTTTTCTTCTAAATGCAATAGTTCATAGAAAGCTGCCCTACAATTCCAGTAAAGTCTCTTTTACAGTGAAATGCATCTGGAAGTGATTGCTTGCTTCCATGGTGACTGCAACTGAGTAGAACTGTCAGCAGTTAGTCTAAAATCATCTCATTTCATCCCTGCAGCGATGATCTAACAGCGCAGAGGTTGTCTGTGTCTCTATCAGCATCATTTTTTGTGTATGTAGAAAACAAGCTTTCAGGAACTGAAATGATGAACATAAGGCAACATTTATAACATGGGAGTGCTTAGCTTGGGGAAGTTCCCAAGGATTTAATGAACTTAGTACAGAAATTCATACAACTGTTGCAGTTACCCTTTTTTCTCAAAGCAAATGTGTAATACCTGCCAGCTGGACTACGTCGGTCTGCTTACTATTCAAGGGTACCTAAGTATCAAACAAAAAGAAAATAACTGTTGTTTCTCTTCTAGGTTTTTGAAATACACACATACAAAACAAGCTTTCAAGTCTGAAGAAGTGAGTAGATTGCAACAGTAACCAGCTCTGTTTCCAACTAGTTTTGCAGACTACCTGTAGTTGTTTTAACTAGAATTTAAGAACTGTAGGGGGAAAGGGGGAGGGGGTTTAGGTCTCAGATTAGTTAGCAAGACAGAATTCAATTACCTTTGAGATGACCATGTGATCTCTTCTGTAGACAAAAAGTCAAGATATAGTTCAAAGAAGTATACTTGGACATATTCTTCCTGAAGCAATGGTGTGTTATTTAGAAAACTATGAACCTGAAAAATTTTCTGAGATATTCCTTGGAGAATTTGACACTCCGGAAGCAATTTGGAGCAATGAAATGAGGTAACTGTTTTCTGTCAGTGGGAAAATTAAATCTGAGCTACAGGTTATGTTGAAGAGGTATTTGACATTCTTAAAAAAAGCTGAAAATACCTGGATTTTACGTCTTCCTCTTGCTTGCCTTCTACAAGGGCAATGTCCTGCATTGTGCTCTGCTTCAACCAAAAATAACCAGGGCACGGGAGAGCAGAACTGGCAGTGAGAGGGGGAATATTTCCCTGCATGTGTTCATTAAGTTACTTTTGTGAATGGAGACTTGACTATGTATGTGAAGTGCTTTATACTTACTTGTTTGTATGTGCTTTTTTCTTACCAGCACCTGTCTTTGTGATATATGTCTAATATTCCAATACATATTAGGGCTTTCCAGAAAGTAAAGAGGCTTTGAGAAAGGCAAAATATCACTTTTAATTGTTTTCAATGAACTAGTTTTCATGGTGTTTAAATAACTCTCTAATAGAATAGGACGGAAACCTATTCTAAATCCCTACTGAAATGTGGGAAACTTCTAAGGAAAACCTGTTCAGAAGAAATTATTGAACACACTTGTACAGTGAGTGAGGATTGAGGACTGCTGGGCAAGTGTGAAACTAAACTTTGTAACTTTTAGGCGTCTGATGATAGAGAAGATTGCTGCTCATCTTGCTGACTTCACCCCTCGTCTTCAAAGCAATACAAGAGCCCTCTACCAATACTGTCCCATCCCGGTTATCAACTATCCACAACTGGAAAATGAGCTGTTCTGTAACATTTATTACCTCAAGCATCTTTGTGATACACTCAGATTTCCAGACTGGCCAATTAAAGATCCAGTAAGTAAGAAGTATTTTAGGATTCATTTAGTTCTTGATCCTCAAAGTTTAGATCTAGTCCTAAAAGTTAACGGAAAGTCCTAAAATATTAACAAAATTAAATGCTGGGTTTGTTGCAAGTAACTCCTTTATCATGAATTTTGGTCTGCAAGTAAATACATTGAACCCCACTTTATCTTGAAGCAGCATAGTGTTCTTTCCACACAGCAACCCCATAAGTGTATCCTTCTTGTGGTTGCTTCTTAAATAGCAGAATCATGCATTCAAAAAAACTTCAGAATGTGTTTTTTCAGTGAATCTTATTTTGGGGGCGGGGAGGGGGAATGGAAATCATGACTTTGGGGTTCTCATTTGTACACCCTGCAGAAGAAACCAAGCTAATTTGTCAGTACATTAACTGGAGAGATCTTTTAGGTACAGGTCTATGGACTAAAACTGTCTAAGCAGCTTTATTTATTCATGCAGCTTTGCAATTTTTATAGTATCATGATGTGAACTGCATCTTATTTAAGTGATTCTCCATCTTCTAATTTGACTCTTACACAGTTATTTTAATCTCAGTGTGCTTTTGTCTTGAGTAAAGTACAGGATTCATTAATAAAACAGCATTTTATTAAAATTATGTATACTAGTGTGAGCATAAACGAAACACTAATAAACTGTAATTCTTGAGGTTAAACTGTTGAAAGATACCCTAGAAGCTTGGAAGAAGGAGGTGGAGAAGAAGCCACCTACCATGTCAATAGATGATGCTTATGAAGTTCTTAACCTACCCAGAGGACAAGGCCAGTAAGTTGTCTTTGGGATTTAAAGTTGTATAACTACTTTTATATAAAAGTCCATGCACTGAACAAAATGAAGTTTCATATTTCGGTATTTGGAACAAGTTAGTGGTACCAGTTCAGTCACATGTAGCACCTTCTTCTGTCACAGTGGAGGATTGCTTTGCTATAAAGAAACAAAGCTTGGAAGTACAATTCCAGTGTTTGAGAAAACAGTTGTTAAAGTGTTTAGAAAAGCTGAAAATGGGGAAAAGAAAGCTTTGAGCTTTGTTATTTAAAGGACAAGCTTTGGACTAAATCATAGTGAACAAAGAATATAGCAGAACTTGAATGTGTTCAAAGGAGCTTTTTTTTATTCTGTAATCATTCTTCTCCCTCCCCCATATTGCCCTTTTTCTTAGTGATTATATCCTTAGAATTTTTTGCATCCTATCTTGCCAGTGGTTTCTGACTTCAGGTCTCTAGAAGTGAGCCAACAGCAGTTTGTGTTTATTCTTCCAGAACAGTGCACTTACTACAAATGGTGAAATACTAACTTTTAACACTTGTAGTGCATTTAGATTCTTCGTTTAAAATACTGAGGGTCTTTGAGTTCTTCTGGTTAGTATATTAGGTACAAGAGGTATTAAAATACTTTTAGTCTCTCAAATTTCGTCCTATTGTGACCATATGATTACCCCCAATTCAGTGTAAGATGGTGGAGGGGTTTAGAAAGGAAATAGGAGAGCTTTATAGTTCACACTCTATTGCAGTTACTGTTAGTAGTATTGTCGGAACCCCAGACTCATTTTGCTGTGGTTCTTTTTGTTTTTTTGTTATTAAGTGTAATTGATGGAACTTGTTTTATTGTAGAAATGATGAAAGCAAGATCAGGAAAGCTTATTTCAGGCTGGCTCAAAAATACCACCCAGACAAGAATCCAGAAGGCAGGGTATGTACAACATGCATTTATGTTAATAATATGGGGTATATTCAGCTATTAAGAATTTTGAAATTCACACTTAAATTTTATTTCTTCCTTTTAAAAGGTATGCCCTAGGTGAATGCTAAAATACAGATTAATGCTGCAGATGAATAGTTTAACTGATATCAATCAAGGACTTAGGATTTCTACAGTAAACTGGTGTAGTCAGATCAGACTTACATCTCAGAAATGGTCTTGTTTAGAGGGTTATACAGGACCTAAACAAGCTATTTGTTCCCTTTCAGAGACTGACTGCATCCTCTGTCCATTCTTCCAATCCACCTGTACTTACTGCTGTTGTCATAGCATGATGGACTTAAAGTGTCTTGCCTAGGGCAGAGTTCACGAGACAAAAGAAAACTTACATATGAACTGGTGTTGTTTGCAGTATTTCCTGAAGTGCATTGAGAAAACAAAGCTAGTGCTGTTCCTAATAACCTGAAATGCTTTATTTTACTTGCACTTAAACTGATGCTCCAGTAATTTAGAAGGTTCTTAACAGCACTTATGGCTTTCTCCTTATTTGCAGGATATGTTTGAAAAAGTTAATAAAGCATATGAGTTTCTATGCACAAAGTCTGCCAAGGTGATAGATGGGCCAGATCCAGAAAACATAATTTTGATCTTGAAAACTCAAAGCATCCTCTTCAACAGGCATAAGGAAGGTAAGCATGCTGCCTCAGTGTTTTATGTTCATTTCTTTAGTGGTCATTTTGCTTAGCTTTAATCTCTTCTCTTCCTGAGTCTGTGCTCAGTTGGTGTGGTTTCTGACTTGCCACAGCATTATGTAGCCACAGTATACAGCTTCAAAATAGGACAACTTCTTCCATGAAATAAATTAATCTGCAGTAAAACTTAATTCAAAACAGCATGAATAGCTCTTTGAAGTAAGTGCTCTGCTCCAATTCTAATCAGTTTGAATCTTCCTCTGTATGGAGAATTCCATCTATGCAGAAAAATCCTCACTGGTACTCAGTCACCCAGATGCTGATTATACGTGAGATTACACTCATCTGGCTCTTAACAGTGAGCCATTCTTGCAGAAATTCTGACCCATGTTAGAGTCCTTGGGTGAGTGTGCTGCAACATGACCTATCTCATTGTTCAGTTGGGAAAGGAATAGCTGGAGCACCCTAACACTTGGCTCCAGCTATAGTCCCAGGCTGGTAGCTGCCACCATGTCCAAGCCTTGCGGAGCCAGCAGTGTTTTGCTCTATGTGTGTTACATTATAATGGTAAACCAAGAGCCTAACATGCAATCATAGGCCTGTCAGTTATGTGGAGCTAGGGACAGCGTTGGTATAGGCTTGAACATGATGGCTTGCGGTTGGCTCCATAGGAAAAAATTAAATTACTCTTAGCACTGCTGAACTCAACAGGAATAAAAAATGCAGTTTAAAACTTAAAATTGTTGTGTCAGACTGGACAAGGTCTTGATAGGCTTATTGTTAGTCCTGGCCTAACACACACACCAAGCTATACTTGAGTTTCTCTGCAGAGAGACAGGCATTGTTGAGAAGCCTCTAAGCTTGGGGGCTTACTGAGCTAGAGATAAGCCTTTTTGATCTTAAATGAGTTCTTCCTGTAAAGCTCTCTTATCTTCTAGCTTGAACTCTGTCTTCTATGTGATGAGGAGTTAGATTGTGTGGACTGCTCAGTCTTGTTCCAGATTCCCTAGGTGACAGCTTCCTTTCCTAGTCCTTGAATATCTGATATATCTTCCACCAATAATTTATTGGTGGCTTAAATTGCTTAGACTCTGTATATAAGTAAACTTGGAATTTTTTCCTCTTTCAGATTTGAAACCTTACAAGTATGCAGGCTATCCTATGCTGATAAAGACCATTACCATTGAAACATCAGATGACCTTTTGTTTTCCAAAGAATCTCCACTGTTGCCTGCTGCTACAGAACTTGCTTTTCATACTGTCAATTGTTCAGCATTAAATGCAGAAGAACTGAGGAGAGAAAGTGGAATTGAGGTAAATGTAAAGAAATGTGTTGAAATGTATGCTTTTGGTCTAACTTTCCACAGCTAGAAATCTTAGATCCTCAGTGGCTGGGAAATCCAATGTAATTGAGACTCACTTTTTGGTCTTGAGACACCTGTTATTCTTAACATCTCAGATATTCTGGATACAGTAGGAGAAACATCTCACAGAGTATACTCTTTTCTGGACCTAGGCTTGTCTATTGAACTAAGCAAGATAAGCAAGCTACATATGGATTTTCTCTGCTCCTTTACAGAACTGCTGCATTTTTTATGTGAAAGAATAGATAAATGTGAACAAGTCACTTGAGCAGAAGCCCTTTTCATTGCACATATTACAATATCAGAACCATCTAGATTGGAAAAGATGTTGAAGATCATTGAATCCAGTTGTTAATCCCAGCACTGATAAGTCCCACTGAATTATGTCTACATAGCTTTTAAAATACCTTCAGGAATGGCAATTCAGCCACTTCCCTTGTCAGCCTGTTCCAGTCCTTGACTACCCTTTTGGTGAAGAAATTCCTCCTAATATCCAATCTAAACCTTCCCTGGTACAAAATGAGGCCATTTCTTCTTGTCCTGTTTCTTGGGAGAAGAGACCAATCCCCACCTTGCTGTGGCCTCCTTTCAGGTGCTTCTAAAGAGTGATAAGGTCTCTCCTGAGCCTTGTTTTCTCAAGGCTAAATGGTCCCTACTGCCTCAGCTGCTCCTTATCACATCTGTACTCCACAGACTTCCCCAGCTCTTTTGCTCTTTTCTGGATATGCTCCAGCACCTCAGTGTCTTTCTTGTAGAGAGGAGCCCAAAAATGAATGCAGCATTCAAGGTGCAGCCTCACCAATGCTGAGTACAGGGGGACAGTCCCTGCCCTGGTCCTGCTGGCCACAGTTGCTGATCCAGGCCAGAATGCCATTTGCCTTCTTGGTCTCCTGGGCACACCCTGGTTTATGTTCAGTGGCTGTTGAGCAGCACCTCCAGGTCCTTTTCTGCCCAGCAACTTTCCAGACACTCTGCCCCCAGCCTGAAGTACTGCATGGGGTTGT
Source organism: Sylvia atricapilla (assembly GCF_009819655.1). Taxonomy (NCBI): domain Eukaryota; kingdom Metazoa; phylum Chordata; class Aves; order Passeriformes; family Sylviidae; genus Sylvia; species Sylvia atricapilla. The sequence goes on from NC_089140.1 coordinate 43,688,795, forward strand.
TGTGACCCGAGTGCCAGACCCAGCCCTTGACCTTGTTGAACCTCATGCAGTTGGCCTTGGCCCATTGGTCCAACCTGTCCAGATCCCTCTGTAGAGCCTTCCTGCCCTCAAGCAGATCCACACTCCCATGCAACTTAGTATCATCTGCACGCTGACTGAGGTATTAGTTCACATGTGAGAAGACTGTCAGCTCTTAAAGCATCAAAGGTTATTACTAGCACTTGCAAGGAATTTTGCGCTACAAACCGTTTATGCAAGCAGCAGATTTTTTTGTCAAATGTTTCCCTTCAGCCACTAATAATTACTTCACCAGCCAATGTTTTAGTTTTGCATGCTTTTACCTCTTTTTGTTGTGACTGAACTTGTGAATCATCCAATCCTCACAGGTATTGCAAGAAGCATTTAATCGTTGTGTAGCAGTCTTGACTCGTTCTAGCAAGCCAGATGATATGTCTGTACAGGTGCGTTTAAAGCAGCAGCTTTAACTGAGTGTATTGTCTTCTCAAGAAGATATGGTGTATGTATATGTATAATATATAATAAATACAAATATATGTGTATATATAATAAAAACATTGAAAAACATTGATCTAGTATTATATATATTAAAAATACAATTGCAAACATGCATTTTCCTCCACTTGGAACCAATAAACTGTTGTGTTTTGTAGGTCTGTGGATACATTAGTAAGTGTTACAGTGTAGCAGCTCAGTTTGAGGAATGCAGAGAGAAGATTACAGAAATGCCTAACATAATTAAGGACCTCTGTAGACTATTGTATTATGGCAAGGTGAGTGCTCTTTTTCTTTGTCCAAATAGGTGTTTAACTGTTAAATGTTATGGGGAATATTCTGCCTTTAGGGCAGATAAGAAAGTCATAGCATCATGGAATGGTTTGTGTTGGAAGAGACCTTAAGTTCACCCAGTCCCAAACCCCCTACCATGGGCAGGGACATCTTTCACTAGACCAGGTTGCCTTGACCTGCATGCAACCTGGGGGTCTTGAAGACATGTATCTGGGCAACCTGTTTCAGTGCCTTACCACTCTCACAGTAAAGAATCCTTCCTAATATCTAATCTAAATTTCTCTGAAGCCTTTTCTCTTTGTTCTGTCACTCCATGCAGTTGGAAATAGTCCCTCTCCTTCTTTTGTGCGGACTCTCTTCAGGTACTTGAGGGCCACAATTAGGTCACCTTGAAGCCTTCTCTTTTCCAGGCTGAACAAACTTAATTCCCTTAGCCTTTCCTCATTTTTGCAGTGACTGGTCAAACCCTTCTGTAAGATCCCAGCAAATCATGAGATACAGAATTCAACTGCCTTTGTTGCAACACTTGTTGGAATGCATTTAAACTGTAGATTTAAACTGCAGTCACTCTAAAGATTCAGCTACTTTTGCCTTTTAACTAACACATCAAGCACCTTGGCTTACTGTACCAAACCAGCAGATAAAAGTACTACAACAAGACCTTTCATAAGCAGATAGACTCTAAAGTCAGCATAAACCCTAGGAACGGTATTTAAGTTTTCTTGCCATTTAGCTCTTTTGAACTTGCCTCATGTTATAAAAATGTTGAATTTTGTGTGAATTAAGAAAGGAAAGCTTCTCTTTGGCTTTTCATGTGGGGTGTGAAAACAGAAGACTAAAACCAGATTCTAGTAATTGTCTGTATATGCTTGTGTGTTCTTTAATCCCTGCAGGACACATTTGTTGCTATAAAAAACTCACCTGAAAATCTCTGCCACAGTTTTGCATTGTTTTTCCAGCAGTTCATCAATGCTTCTTTCTAATCATGTGAAATAACTATTCAAGTACTCTTTCCTTTGAAAGATGCTGACAAATTAGCCTTGTTGTTGGTTAGCAAGGACTTCAGCTGCAGAAATTATGTCTACTTCAGTTTTCATCTCTGGGCTGCTTAGTTAGTACTGCAGAATTAGCAAGTTTTGGCTTTTAAGTCTTTGGTATGGAAACCAGTTGGCATTATTCAGTTACAGGTATTAAGGCAAACTTCTTTTTCCTCTCCTCAGACCATACCACGAGTAGCTGCTTTAGGAGTAGAGTGTGTTAGCTCCTTTGCCTTAGATTACTGGCTACAAACACATTTGTTCCAAGCTGGAGTTCTGTGGTACTTACTGGGTTACCTCTTCAACTATGACTATACGCTGGAGGAGAGCGGGATTCAGAAAAGTGAAGATTCAAACCACCAGGTAATGTTGCCAAGGCACTTTCTAAAACCAGTCACTGTCATTTGCCAGCTGTTACTAAGAGACCAAGCATATCCAAATATTTGTTAGAATCACTGAATTGCATGAAGAATAACATTAACAGAGAGTTTTGGAAGGGAATTTTTGTGTAGTGATAAATACTCTTGGAGTCTGTTTTTTGTTTGTTTTTTAAAGCATTCAACTGTTAAAGCTGCCCAAGCCCATGGTTTCTAATGGACTTCATGCAAGATACTTTTAATCTGTAGCAAACAGTATAAAAGTAAATTTTTTGCTATCAGAAGAAGCTCTAGGTTTTCTCAAACTGTCTCTATTTTTCAGGAGGTAGCAAATAGCCTTGCAAAGCTGAGTCTCCTGGCCTTGAGTCGCCTTGGAGGGTACCTTTCCAATGAACAAGCTACTCCTGAAAACCCAACGATCAGGAAAAGCTTGGCTGGAATGTTGACACCCTACATTGCAAGAAAACTTGCTGTGGTCAGTCCTACTGAGGTAAGCAGCTGTTGGCCAAAACTTTATCTAGTGATTTATAAAAGGAGTAGCTGGTCACTTCCAAAACAATGAACTCTCTTAGACCAACTTGATACTGAGAACAGCAGTGTGATTTTTATTTGCAGTTGAGATAACGGCAGGGAAAAGAAACTGGTTCAGCCTCAAACACTATGGACAGGAACAGTACTTTGTAGAATAATATTTGCAAAACAAATACAGGAAGAAAAAAGTGGAGTTAATTGTTCAGGGCTTACGGATGTAATGATGATGGTTATACTTACACTTACAAAGGTTAAACTTTTAACTCTTTAAAAGTGGTACCAAGGAAGTCATCTGTAGGTTATTGCTGCTCACTGTCAAAAGTGGATGGAGAATGTGAAGTGAGTTTCAGAGCAGATTAAAGAGAGAACTAAAATTTAGATTGTACTTTACCACATAACTTGTGTTTACTGTTTTTCCTGTGTGTTTTTCCAATATGGGAAGTTCCACACTTTAAATGTCCATGTGTAGTTAGTCTAGCTGTTAATGAGATTGGATTGACTGATACCATGAAACATTCTGATTACTGTGCACCACAATCTAAAACTGTTAGAAAATTGTTACATTGTGTCAATTCCTTTTCTTAGACTCTGAAGATGCTTAACAGTAACACAGAGAACCCCTACTTGATCTGGAACAATGGGACACGAGCTGAATTACTTGAGTTTTTGGAATCTCAGCAAGAAAGCATGATTAAGAGAGTAAGATCCACTTTACTTTAAATCCCAGTACTATTTTTTAAAAAAACTTCTGTGTTTTCATCTTGGAATGGAGTTGTATAGTTAATACAAGTATTTGTTGTTGTCTACCCCAAATTCACTTTAGGGTCACTTTCATTCTGTAGTTTTTAAAAGAAAACAAATCCCCTAAGATTGTGTGTGTTCATTTTGTGTTATGTTTCAGTCTGAGCTTCTGACTTGCTGAAGCAATAAGTTTTCTGTTCAAGTATTGCCTATTTTATTATCGGATTATAGCTATACACGTTCTACAAGATTATTTTCTGTCTGAGCTTGTGCTGCTTATCTCTGCTTAAAGGGTGATTGTGACAAGAGCTATGGATCTGACTTTGTCTTCAGTGACCATGCAAAGGAACTTATTGTGGGAGAGATTTTTGTTAGAGTCTACAATGAGGTCCCTACCTTCCAACTGGAGGTGAGATGTAGCTAAAAATCTTCCTGTTAAAAGAAGTGTTTGGACTGTTACTTCTTCCTGTTTAACTATCTGTCATTGCAAACAGAATGGAAAAAATACAAAATGTAATGAAATTTCGTTCAAGATCAGCATGTCATGAGAACGCTCTTTACTGGAGCAGAATAAATTAAAAGAACAAGTCTGTCATAAGATGTGCTCTTCTTGATTTCTCTCTGCAAGCTTGTGATACAGGCACTTGGGTCGATTCAGTAATTCCAGGAGGTGGTGATTCTGCCTATTGGCTTTACAATCAATATATGTGGGCAAATACACACTTGTTGGAGTAGTGGCAGTTTTTCAAGTGTATGTTTAGCTAGAAATAGGGTTTAGTGTGAGCCAGATGTTAGTGATCATAGAGAAGTGTTGCGTGTCTGGAAGAAAGGAATATGTGAAATGTAGAAGTGATTTGGATACATTTTCTTCTGCTGTGGGTACTGTTGCATCACACAGCTAAAAATGCTGTCATCTCTACTTCAAAGCTCCCTAAAGCATTTGCTGCAAGCCTCTTGGATTATGTAGGCTCACAAGCCCAGTACCTGCATACGCTCATGGCAATAACTCAGACTGGGAAAGTGGAGTCCAATCAACACGGAGATCGCTTACGGAGGGTTGAAATGGCCCTGGAGGCTCTGAGAAACGTCATAAAGCACAACCCAGGTAGGCTAAAAACTGAACTTCCCCAGTATACTCTTCTATGGACAACCTTAAAAACTGTGAACCTCTGTAGTCTTTATCTTCCAGTGAGAAGGAAGCTTTTTTTGCTTGCTGGCATCGTTGGTAAGCCATATAAGCTTACTAGTTTTTTCCTTACCTGGAGAACACTGTCAGTAGATGTAGCAAAATTTTGGTTAAATTCAAGCCTTATCTGTTTTCATCTCTGTAATTTGATCCTTCTGTTGCTAGGAAGACTTAAACCTCTTGAAAGAAATTTCCTGTAATCCTCCAAAGAATTTTCAACTGATTTTTAAACTTCCTTGCATCAAAAAATGCTCCTTGAACTGAGTACTGTGTCCTAGTAAACACTTAAATGGCACCTGTGTTAGGGCCATAGTAAAGCAAGAGGAGAAGATGCTCTTGAGAGTGGGCAGCAAAGTTTAATGAGCAGACATCAATGTACAGACTGGAAAAGCCTGAGACAAGTGATTGGGATGTTCTCCTACTGTGTTAGGTGCTATTTCTAAAAGGAAACTGTGTTACTATTGTAGTATCTGATAATAGCTGGTTAGGATGTTCTCTATGTTTGCAATTGTAAACCTGAAGGCAGCTGTTCCTGCTGGAGATAGTAACCCTGCTCTGAGCTGGGACTTCTGAAAGGGCAAGTGTATTTTGAAGACGATAGGTTTTAATGGTCAGTAGAACTGACCATTAAAAATACATGGAAACAAGACCATGAAAAGATATGGAATTTGTTTAGTTTTGTTAAAATGCAAGTAACTAGGTAGTTGCCAAGAACAAATCAGTTACTTTCCTTAGAGAGGGAATTTACCTTCTGTTTTTGAAATACTGTTGACCTCAAATTCTGTGGAAGCTACATTAATAGACAGGAGTTCATAATTTTCTAGCTCTGTAGCAAGTGCTGTTGTGTATGAGCTGTTAAAACTTCCGTAGCAGACTGCATACAGCTGTGTAGTCTTTAACACTTCTCTGTATAGTGAAATACAGGCATGGGAATTGGCATGCAGTGAATGCTTTGGCTAACATGGAGAGTAACTTATTTGATCTCTTGCAGGTTCTGAGTGTGAATGCATAGGGCACTTTAAGTTGATATTCTCCCTTCTGCGTGTTCATGGAGCTGGCCTGGTGCAGCAGTTGGCTCTGGAGGTAAAAAACCAAACCAACTAAAAAACAAACCAATCCCCACAAACTCCCAACCTCCCTGTCTGGATGCTTTACATAATCAACATAAACCTGATTGTGTAGCTGCTAGAGTAGCATCTAAAATATACTATTATTTGGGTTCTGAGCTGTCAGTTTGTCCTTGGAGGAACATGTGATACTTTGCACCTGTGTCTTTGCATCCTTCTTGCCTGAAGAGACAAAATAGTTTGGTGGCAGAAATAAATGTTGTAAATATCAGCTCTGTTGACCAGTGAGTTGACTGACTTCATACATTGGATTTTCTGAAAAGTGTCTGAATAGCTGCAATATAATCAAGTGCTGTTTCTGATCTTTTGCAGGTAGTGAACATAGTAACAAGTAATCAAGAATGTGTTAACAACATAGCTGAGGCAATGGTTCTTGCTAACTTACTGGCACTCCTGCATTCCTTACCTTCAAGTAGGTACCATAGGATTCTCCATCCTGCAAGGCTAAAGGTTTCTGACTCAGAAATTTGTAAGAATGCAGCTGGCTGAAATTAGCACTGAGTTTTAGGTTAAAATGGTCTTGTTAGCTTTATACAATAAAGAGCTGTGCTATGAAGAGAAGCTACTGTAAGAACGCCTATACACTGGAACAAAGCTTTCCTCAGGCTTCCCAGCTGTTGCTGTGCTCCATTCCAGTTGCTCAGCTATTAATGAGAGCAGTAAAGGCAGTACTGCAATACATCCTCAGTGAAACATGGTCTTTCTATGCCCAGTCCTAATAACATTCTTCAGCTTTCAGTTATTTCCCTGCTAGATAAGAAAAGCAGAGCTTGCAAACAGGAATCACTATTTTTTTAAAGTAGATGACAAGAAGCAGAAATACATAGTTTTTAAAATAAATGCATAATTTCGAAAATCTGTCATCACACAGGCCCTATGATATACTGCTAAGTCACTTCCATCTGCTGATTTAAACATTAGTGACTATCATATCCAAAGCTAATAAGGATGGTTTACACAAATGTTGTGTGTGACCGGTTTTTTGTCTTAAATGTGTGACCTGAATAATACGAATTGCAGGTACTCTGATTACTTCTGAATTGTGTAGTGTTCCTTTGGTTATTGCTGGGAATTTAGCTACTTGGCATCTAATTAAGAAGTTATGCTGTAATAGAGTGTGTGATTGATTTGACATTCCTCAATTAATGTACTGTAGCCAGAAATCCCTAAGCTTGTAATTGTCTGAAACTTTATTGCACTTTTGGTACAGTTTTCTGTTAGGATCAGTTACATTTATCTTTGCTTACTCATTCTCTGTGAGGCAAAGTTCTTAAAACTCTTTATTTTGACAGGTCGGCAGCTTGTCCTTGAAACCTTGTATGCTTTGACATCTAGCACAAAAATAATTAAAGAGGCCATGGCAAAAGGTACAGTACTACACTGAAAGTAAATGTTTCTGCAACAATGGACTTAAAGTGCATAGAGTGGCCACTCTTCCCTTTAAAATAATTGGTGTGGAGTTGGAGAATTTCTACTACTAGTTGGAGAATTTCTACTACTAGTGACCAGGAAAAAAAAATTAATTCTCCCTATCTCTTTGTTACAGGTGCTTTAATCTACTTACTAGATATGTTTTGCAACTCAACTCATCCACAGGTCCGAGCCCAAACAGCAGAGCTTTTTGCCAAAATGACTGCAGATAAGCTGGTGGGTCCAAAGGTAAGAATCTTAACAGCTCATGTTGGAACACTTTCTTGATATTACCTGCGTCTCTCTCAAGATGAGCAAAAAATTTCTCTTCTGTATCTGAAATATTCACATAAGGAGCAATCAGGCTGTTTCAAAACAATTTACTTTTTAATCTGTGAGCAAACTTCTAGAAGCTGTTGTATGTACAGTATTGTGTAAGCAGTTTGGTTTCCACTTGTAGTGACTTTAATAGTAGAGACCTAGATTTCAGTGTCACTGGCTATTGCTATTTGAAATGATGGCACTGTTTTATTTAGTGGTATTGTGGTCTAGCACTTGACAATTCCAGCATTAAAGACAGTTGGACATTTTGGAGTTTTCTATTTCTGTCAGTTTGTCTTGTCAGTTAGTTTGTTGTATGATACACTAAATGTCATTTATGTTCATCCTTTCTAGGTTAGAATCACACTAATGAAATTTTTACCTGGAGTCTTCATGGATGCCATGAGAGACAACCCTGAAGCTGCTGTTCATATCTTTGAGGGAACCCATGAAAATCCAGAATTAATTTGGAATGACAGCTCCAGGGAGAGAGTATCAACAACAGTTCGAGAAATGATGCTTGAGTATGTGGAAATCTTCTGACTCAGTTATGTTTAACTGAGACACTCTCTTAGTGGCAGTAGTAAATCAGAGTTGCTGTAGAAGAGCTGAGACAGAGCTCTGCCTGTAAAAAGGTAGAATTCTTGCAAGCCAAACTTCAGTGAAAGAAATTTGTTCACTGTTTGTGTACTGTACCTGTAAGTACACATGAAGCAGGTGCAGTTTTGTCCACAGTCCAGGTATTTGCTTACTGCTGCAGGATTTGGAGGGATCCCATGAGGGTAGAATGGGGCTTAGAAACTGGAGCTGCTTCTCAATGATGGAGGGAGACTGAAGTGTCAAGTAGAGAAGACAACTGCTTCTTTTACTGCTCATTAAAACTTACTTTCTTTTTAAAGGCACTTTAGACTTCAGAGGGACAACCCTGACACTAACTGGAAGGTAAAATTACTCTTTATACTTTGAGTGTGTCCAGGGAGGCTTGATAATAGATGCATGTATTGGACTCTAACAGGCTTTTCTCATAAAGTACTAACAGGACCTCACTGCTGTGCTGTGAAGGTAACTGCTCATAACTGAAAACATGACTAGTTTAATGTTGAACTGTTGCTTTTGTTACTTCTTGCCCCTTGAAGTTAGACACTTACTGGTAAAACCACTGTCTGCATACTCTGAATGTTCTGATAGTTCAGGTCATTCTAAAACTCATAAGAAGTTAGCAACAAAGGAGAATACTGGTTTGCTGGAAAAGATCCTATCACTATAAAGCCATATTAAACTTGCTCTTGCGAAATGTGAAGTAACTCTAGTACGTCACTTGGTCTCAAAAAATATTCGAGTCCTTAGCCATTCCCTCACATCAGGCCCATCAATGAAGTGTATCAGTATGTAGTGATTCCCAGTATCTGTGAAAAGCTAGACATGACTTCCTCCCAACAGTCCTCTAGTTCAACATTAAACCAGTTTCTGAACACATCATAATGTCTCTTTTGATCCAGATGAAAACTGGAAACTTCCCTAGACTGATGCTGAGAAACCTTTCCCTAAAGTGTGCAAGAAAGGAAAGGGCTGTTGTATCATCAATTTTGTTGCTGGTGCTTCCCTTGAACTAGGGTTTGCCACTGTTGCAGTTGTGGGTTCAGTTACTTGTGTTCTTTGAAAGAAAAGTTCGCTGTCGTGGTACTGCCTGCACTGCACTGTTCTTTCTACTGTCACTTCTACCTCCTGTTCTTTCAAGATTGGTCTTGCACAGCTCTGTTTCGGAGAATGCAGTTAGTGACCCTGACCACTTAGAGAAACAGTTCTAGATCTCTCAAATACCCTTGTCAATAACTTCTACTTTACAATTCAACAGCTGCCTGAAGACTTTGCTGTGGTGTATGGTGAGGCAGAAGGTGAACTTTCAGTGGGGGGAGTCTTCCTCAGGATTTTTATTGCCCAGCCGGCCTGGGTTTTACGGAAACCAAGAGAATTTCTCATTGCACTGTTGGAAAAGTTTACTGAACTACTGGAGAAAAATAACCCCCATGTAAGATGATTTTTTTCTGGTTCTATGCTTTGAATTTGTTCAGCATTCTTAAGTTTTTAGTCTTTTAGTGTCTGATTAACTTTGATTCTCACACTTTTTTCCCATTATAAATGGGGGTTTCTGTCTGCCTTCTGACTCTCTGTAAAAGCGTGTTGATATGTTTAGGCATCTTCTGACCATGAGTTAAGGTTTTTGAAGTCCCTGAAGCCATAGAGTTAAGTCTTCAGTTAAGTCTTAGAGACTTATTTTGTGCTAGTGATAAGGCTTAACAAATAATGTCTTTTAATTATTCCATGGCCAACAAAAAAATGGCACTTGTTCTACACCACCTAAAAATTTTCATCTCTTGAGACTTCTGTTGTCCTTTTGCAACACTAACTTCCCACTCTGGTAAAATTATTTGACCTACAGAAGGCTGCCACCTAACAGTGTAATGAGTACAGCAGATGTTTTACAGTTTGAAAATTAGTTTTTAAACAGTGTTCAGACAGATTCTGTGTTAGACTTGCAGGATGGAAACTAACTAGCATGTTGAATAAAACAGGCTGTTGTTTATTATGAACGTGTGATAGTAGTTTGTAGGGGCATGCAGAATACACAAGACATGACAAGTTCTTCTGCACAGGCTGCAAAATCCTTTACGAATTCAGGTGGTCAGCAGAAATCCATGTTGTCAATGCTTCCACCAAGCAGCTTAGCCAGATACTGGATTCTCAAGATGCTGGAAATAGTATTTAGGAATTCCCATGTGATCTGTCATTGTGGAATTAGTGTTTGCCACTATTGGAGATGATAATGATGTTCTTAACTTGTTGTTTTAACAGTTTGACAGCAAAGTGATACAAAAGCATTAGGGAAAAAAATCTGTAATGCAAAGCAAGTGAGAAATGTTGTTATTATGAAGATATATAAGGCTTTACTGAGTTACACTTTCTGTTGATTTTTAATTTTCTGCAGGGGGAAACTTTAGAAACCATTACCACAGCAACTGTGTGCCTGTTCAGTGCCCAGCCTCAGCTAGCTGATCAAGTTCCTCCTCTTGGTCATCTTCACAAGATAATCCAGGCTATGAATCACAAGAACAATGCCATTCCTAAAAGTGCAATTCGTGTCATGCACATATTGTCAGACAATGAGGTACTGAATCATCTAAGTGCTTGAGGGGAGAAAAGCATAGCTGGAGTTACTTGTGTTGTTTAGTTGTGTTCCTAAAAGGGCATAATTGTAGCTATAAATACCGTGTAGCAAGTGAGTAGGGACCTATAGCCAATTAATGAAGAATTGCTGAATTAAACACTGAGAGATTTATGGTGTTGGCTGACCATATCTGCAATAAGCTTTAATCTTGGCATAAAATAAAGTACTCAGGATATTTATCTCTCTACAGCTTTGTGTTAGAGCAATGGCATCACTGGAGACCATTGGCCCTCTCATGAATGGAATGAAAAAGAGACCAGATGTAGTTGGGATAGCCTGTGAAACACTGAATCGAATGTTTCAGAAGGAGCAAACTGACTTAGTAGCCCAAGTAAGTAGTACATTTCAGACTGTAAAATTGTGCTATTATTTCGACTGTTCAACTTAAATGGCAGCTGGAAGCCTCCTGGACACTTAACTAATGGTCTTTTCTTGTTGGAAAAGTTTTTTTATCAAAAATGCAGATGTGTTCAAGGATGTTACCTGAGCATTGAAGCTTAGTGCACAGGGTAGTGTTGTGTCCACTGAGAAAGTGTAGTGAATGCCTAGTAGTTCCACTGAGTTTATACCTAGATAGAGCAAATTGCTAGACAGTTGTAGCAGTTCGCTGTTTCTGCCACAGTGGAGGCTCTGGTATCTAGGCCTACAGCACGACTTCCACTTTACTTTCATGAGTGGGTCGGGTCTTGTAACAGACGCATGGTACCAATATGGCAGACGGTTACAAAAGACGTTTATTAAGTAAAAGGTTCAGGTTTTATACTTCTTATCTATTACTACGTCAAACAGGATATTGCCACACCTCCTGGGTTAGTAGTTGGAGTGGAAAAGTACTGGCACGTGTTAGTAGAGGGTCTACATTCTTTTCAGGGGTAGCTTATCTCGAGAGGGGGATGGGGCTTGCTCTCTTCCTCACCGTTACAGTCCGAGATCTTCCGGCCGCCTGTCCCTTATCTAACCACATCTCCCCCCCCTCTCTCACAAAAGAACGAGGTAGTTATACGCATATATATATATATAGATATAGGCACTAAATGAGGTAGAAGGTTAGGACTTAATAAGGGAAAAAGGAGTTTGAAAACTTGAGTAATTTTCTGCCAGGCAAGTTTGGAAATCTTGTGACTGGCAATTTTAAATTCACAGCATCTCATGTTGGCCTATGAACAGAATGTTAGTCTGATCTAGGCGAGCTTTGACAAATGAAACTATCTTGTTCAGCAGGCATGGTCCGAAGGTAACAGTTAGAAGTAGCATTGCCAATGGGCCTACCAAGGTAGAAATTAAAGTGGTTAACCAAGGGGATTGGTTAAACCAGGATTCGAACCAGCCTTGCTGAGCTTCCCTATCTTTCTGTCTCTGAGCCAGTCTGTTTCGGAGTTCGGCCATGGAGTCTCTTACGACTCCGGTGTGGTCTGCATAGAAGCAGCATTCCTCTTTCAAGGCTGCACACAGGCCTCCTTGCTGCATGAACAAAAGATCTAGTCCACGCCTATTTTGTAAAACTACTTCTGAGAGTGAAGAGACTGACTTCTCCAAGTAGGAAATGGACTTCTCGATCCTCTGCAGGTCCTCATCTATAGTTATTTGCAGCTGAGACAGACCCTGGTGTTGTGTTGCCAGGGCTGAGACACCTGTCGCTGTGCCGGCTGCTCCTAAGCCGAGTAGCATTGCGATGGTGACACCTGTCAATATCTCTCTTTTGTGGAGCCTGTTGGATTCTTCGAGAAGGCTGTACATTTCTTCCTCTGAGTGGTACAGGATTCTAGGAACAATCAGAACTTGGACACAGAAATCGTTAGAATCATCAAACTTGGGAAGAGATACACACGGACTTACTCCAGACCTCTGACAAACCCACATTGCCGATGTAGCAGGTATTACCCACTTGTTATTCTTTCTGTTAGGCTTTACAACTCTGGTACAGACATTCCCTTTTCGCTCAGCCAGGGTTGCATTACCAAAGCATTTGCCTCGGCCTGAGACCTGGCTTAGGGTGATCCCTCTGCGAGGTGTGTCCCATCGGCACTGCTGGGGTGCATCAGCGGCGGAGTAACTGAATGGGGTGTTTAAAGCAACTCCTTCATAAAAAGGTGGTTGGACTTCATAACAAAGCCAACAGGAATTGGTTAGGTTAGGGTTAGATTCATTCAGGGATAGAAAGGTAGCTTCTAACATACGAAAGATTGGATCGGGATCTGACCTAGCTAATTTGTCCATCTGAAAGGCTTCTGCATCACTAGTTGGGGTTCTGCTGACACCCGTAGGTGCAGCCTTAGGGTAGGTCATATTTCTCTTTGTCTGTGTGCTTTTAATTATCTTGTTGGGCCCCACAGCTCTGGGTTCTGAGGGTTGAGACTTGGTAATTTGCACGTTCACCTACTTTTTTGACCCTTGAAGGACCACTGTCCAGGTCTTGCCCACCGTCCAGCTAGGATGAGTGGGTTGCAACACTGTCATGTTATAGTATATGCACTTTCGGATTTTTGGAATCTTGTAACTATATCGATAGGAATTCCCGTGTACAGAGAGAGGTGTTTTACAACCTGCGGGTGCCCAGGTGAATTGCAGGAATTTGTCAGGTTCTTGTGGGTCCCACCCAGGCCCTGACGGCCTGGCGTCTGTTACAATGGTCTCACATCCCCAATGTCCGCAATATCCCCAGCCGGGGTTATTACAATAGCTTTTTCCTGCGTTTGAAGCTGGGCACCAATAGGATAGGTATGTGTGTGATGAAAATGGAGAATGAGGGTCTACTTTTGGTTGTCCTGGAAACAAATCGATAATACGAAGCACGAAGGATGGACTGTTTGGTGTGGTGATGTCTCTGAGCACCTTACCACTGGTAAGATGTCTCATGACCCACCTGAATGGCTGGTGTGGGTAGAAATCTGAGCTGGCTTGTCCTCTGGCGACAAACCCCAGCAACAAAATCACACAGGCATATCGTTGGTGCTTGGATCTCGCCCGCGTGGGTTTCTCTGGTGCTTTCTGACGGCTTGGTGGTGCGTCTCGTTCCTCTGGGAGAGGCGTGTACGCGTTACGTGGTCGCCCCACCAGCATGTCCTGTAAACAGAAACTCACAGTTTTCATTAGTCTCATCCTGCTCACTGTGGAGATCAGGTTTAATTGATTTAATAGGACACCACCTGATTTTCCCATCCCTTTTGACAGCTGCATACCCTCGCCCTGTAAGCATTAATCTCCAGCCCCGTTCCCATTCACCCAGCTCATTTTTAATTACAACCTGCGGGCCCTCCTCTAGTGCTCTGGAGGCCCAGTGCTTTTGAATGGGATTGTTTGCTTCACTTCCTCTGGGGAATTGATTTAATGCTATCAGTGCGGTTGCCAGTATGCGTGCCTGTTCTCCTGAGGGAATGGAATTGTTAAAGCCTTCTGCTTTTGCCAACACCTCTATCTTAGTTTTCAGGGTTTGATTTGCCCGCTCGACTATAGCCTGCCCAGTACTGTTATATGGGATACCTTGCACTAATGTGATCCTCCATTTGGAGGCGAATTCCTGCACTGGTTTAGAAATAAAATTGGAACCATTATCTGTTTTGATCTGCTTGGGGATACCAAGCCATGCCATAGCTGTCAGCCAGTGCTGGATTGTGGCTTTGGAGTTGGTCTTGGGATGCTGGGTGGCTACAATCGTTCCACTGAATGTGTCCACTGTTACTGCAAGCCATGCTCGAGGCTTCAGCAGCTGACACAAGGTGAAGTCCGACTGCCAGATTTCTGAGGGCTTAAGACCTCTTGGGTTGACTCCACTAGTCCACAGGGGTGACTTCTGGCAGTGAGGGCAGGTAGCCACTACATGTTTGGCATCCGCTGTTGTGATTCCACATCTCTTCGCTAGTGCTTTGGGTCCAATGTGGAGGGATTCGTGCAGTTGACGGGCCTCCTGCAGTGTCCAGACTCCTTTCGCTGCAGCATCTGCTTCGTCGTTGCCAATCTGAAAGTACCCTTTGATTGGGTTGTGGCTATTGACGTGAATGATTGATACAGTGCCCTTTCGTGAAGAGAGTGCCTCTTCTAGCATTAGGGCTGCTGCTGATGTTGACACACCTGGTCCTGCCATGGCTAGGCAGAGCCTTGCCACGAATATAGAGTCTGTTACAATGTTAAGGTGTTCCTCTTGGAAAAGTCCACAGGCCAGGGTTACTGCTGTAGCTTCCAGCTGCTGCACTGACAGTGTGGGGTCACATGCTTTGATGCAATGCCACTGCTCTCCTACCTGCCACACTGCTGTCGCCGTAGAAGTAGTGGAGGAAGCGTCTGTGAAAGCTGTTGGTCCTGGCTGTGGTCTGTCCATAACCTTTGGTGGCAGGTCTATGTCGACTATGGTCAGCAGCTGAGTCCAGGGTGGTCTGGTGGAGTAGGAGATTTCTCCTCCAAATCCGACGAGAGCAAGGGCTAGATGCTCCGAGATTGTGGTTGATTCTATGGTCGGTTGCTTGCGAAAAGGAAGGTGGATTCTCGCTGGCTCAGTCCCTAGGTGTTTCAAAGCGAGTTTCCTGCCTTTCATGATGAGGTTAGCGATGCATTCTACTGCTGGGGAAAATGCACGAGCAGGCCTTCCAAGGACCACCCATTGAATCGGTCGGGCCTTTTCAGAAGGTCCTTGGGCCAATGCTCCCACTCCCCCCTTTTGTGTAAAATGCACATATAAGTCCAGGGGCATCGCTGGGTTCCATCTGGCAAGTGTGCCAGTGGACATCTGCTGTTCGATGAAGTCGAGGGAGCTCGCTGCTTGTGGTGTCAGCTCCTTGGGTTCCCAGGGGTGCTTTCCTTTCAGGAGGTCGTACAGAGGGTCCATGATCTCAGGAGGAACCAGGACGATGTTGCGAAGCCACTGCAGTGATCCTACCAGGCGTTGCACGTCGTGGAGCGTCTTAACATCTCGGTGGACTTTCACCTTAGGAGGTGTCACGTAGGAGCTTGTGATTCCCACTCCTAGGAAGGTGACACAGGGTCCTTTCTTGATCTTCGCGCTCGCGATCTCGAAGCCGTTGGCCTGGAGGGTCTCTGTGATCCTGGATACCAGATGATCCACTTGGCTCGCTGATGGTGCTGAGACCAGAATGTCGTCCATGTACTGGATGATGGTGGCAGCAGGATAGGAGTGTCGGACTGGCATCAGTGCTTTGTCCACGGTGATCTGGCAGATGGTTGGGCTGTCGACCATACCTTGAGGTAGTACTTTCCACTGGAAACGCAAGCTGGGCCGATTGCCATTCGGGAAAACCACAGAGAAGGCAAATCGTTCCCTGTCCTCAGGATGCAAAGGTATTGAAAAGAAACAGTCTTTAATGTCCAATACTGCACATGGCTGTCCTTCAGGAACAGCTGAGTTCATGGGCAACAGTGTCTGAACTGGGCCTATGGGTCGGATTGTTTTATTCACTTCTCTCAGGTCATGGACTAAGCGATAGCCCTCTCCTGACCTTTTGGGTACAGGAAAAACGGGCGTGTTCCAAGGACTCACAGTGGTTTCTATATGATCCTTTTGCAGTTCCCTCTCAACCAGTTCTATTAAAGCTGCCAAGCGAGGCTCGCATAGGGGCCACTGCTCAACCCATACAGGGTCTGATGATTTCCAGGTCAATTTGATCGGCAGCAAAGGGTGTAAGGCAGTGGCCCTCATTATAAATTTGTAATCCTGACTCCGAGCATAGCCAGGACATCCCTTCCTATTAAGGGTGGAGAATCCTGTAAAATGTATGGGTAAATGGCAACTGTTTGTTCTGGCCCCTTTTTTGTGTGGAGTGTTATCGCCACCAATTGGGTGCTTTTCCATGCCCTGGATTGTCCCCCCACCCCGTTCACAGGAGGGACTTCTTTAATTTGCCAATGTCTGGGCCAGTGTGATTGAGGAAAAATGGTGCAGTTTGATCCAGTGTCTGCCAAAAACTGAAGCCCTAAAACGTGAGGGTCCTGGCTGCCATAGAGCTGACACGTCCCTCACACCCTCAAGGGCTCCCTCCCCACTTTCATGACCAAGGCCACCCAGGGGTTCCGCTCTGGTTTGTCCCCTGTTGACCCTGTGACACTGGAGCAGTTTGTGGTGGTGAGAGGTGCATGTTGGCTGCTGATGATGGTGCATTGTTCTGCCACTGAATGACTGGTGGGGATGAGACAGTGACTGGTTCCTGTATATATATGGGGTATGAAGGTCCCCTGCCCCACTGGGTATTGGGAAGGCTGGGCCATCTCGCAGTGGGAGGAGGCTGAGTATGGCCCACACGCCCCCTCCCCCTTCCGTTTCCCTGAGGCCTGGATCTGCACTCCTTGGCCAGGTGTCCCCTTTTGCCACAATTCCAGCAGGTGGGTCTCTGGCGCTGCTGGGTCGGGGGAGCTGCCACTGGCCGCTGTGCTGGCTGGGGACAGCTTGCTGCTACATGACCTGGTTGGCCACATTTCAGGCAAGCCATTGCATTTGTTAGGGTATGAACCGCTGCCTGCATGGGTATTAGGTGTTCTTCCTTTACCACATGTTTGATCATGTCAGCTAAGCTGGCTCCTGCAGGCAGAGACCGTAAAATTTCCTTGGTTACAGTATTACACTGCTGTTTTAAACAGTCTGTCACCACCGGTCCCCTTGCAGCTGCAGGCAGGGTGGATGAATCAATTGCAGCCTGTAATCGGTCCACAAAATGTGTAAAACTCTCACTTTCCCCCTGTTTGATCGTTGACCATGGCGTGGACTTGTCCACAACCCGGGAAGCTGCCCTTATTGCCTCCCTAGCTGCCCTGGTTGTTGCTTTCACCTCCTCTGCTGTGAGGTGTGCAGCTTGGTTTTGGGGCGTGGCCACATCGTCATGTTTGCCAAGCAGCCTGGACAGCGTAGAGCCATGTAGAGGCTGTCCCTGCCCTGAGGCTTGAGCTAGGGCAGCTGTGCATGAATTGGACCACTCCTGCTGAAATACAATTAATCCTGCTCCATCAAAAAACATACGGGTTATTTGTGAGATATCAAAAGGCAGCATATCATCATTGCTAAAAAGACCATCGATCAGTGTGGACACCAGGGGTGAATTAATTCCTTTTTCCTGCACCGCTTTCACCACAATCTGCACTTCTTTCGTACTGAGTGGGGTATAAGTCCGTCTCTGGTTCTGCCGGGTGCCAGAGACCCGTACCGGGAACGCATGTATTGCAGCCGCAGGTTCCCACTCTGCACAGGCTAATTTTATCTTCCCCCAATCGGTTAATTTGCCCTGATTTTGTTCCCTTACATTGTTAAAAGCTTTGCTCGGTTTCGCTGGAAACTTTATAAAATCTGTTATCTCCGTTTCCGAATCGGACTCGGAGCCCTCTGTATAGCTCGCCGTGGAGTTGTAACTTCCTTCCGTGTCGGAAGTGAACTGGTGGTAAGCTTCCGGTTTGCTATGCTTTTTCCCCGGACTCCGCCCCCGTCCCGCCTTCGGCGGGTGGGCTCGGATGTTCCCTCTGCTTTGACTCCATTCCGCCTCCCGCGCCCGGCCCCCCCCTTCCGACCGGGGGTGACGCCGGCGCCTATCGCGGGGGTTGTCCCACGTTCCCCCTTTTTGCTCGCCCCTGCCCTTGGTAGATGACACCGGTAAGGGACCTTGTCCGCGTGTTCGCCCCCCCCCGCTCTCCCGCGCATGCGCCATGTAGGTCGGTGGCTCCGGAATTCCTCCGACCCCCCACGCATGCTCGGTCGCGGGGTTTTGCACTTCCGGGTTCGCATCGCCACGTGGCGCCCTTCCCCGCTCGCGCTCCACGTGGCCGGCGCCATCTTGGCCACATGGCGGGGGGGGTAGCGGCGATTGGTCGCCCCGCCCCCGCGCCGGACCGTCGGCGCCATCTTGGCCATATGGCGGGGGGTGTATGCCCTCCGCGGCGATAGCCAATCTCTCTGCGTCTCTCGCCTGCCGCGCTAGTTCTTCCCAGACAGACCGCGCACATTCCTCCGCGCGGCCGCGCTGCGTCTCCGCGCCCGGAGAGGCTGCCGTTTCGGACCGTGCCGGGGAGCCGCCGCTCCGCGCGGGCGGCGCCGCCGCCGGTCCTAGCGCCGTGCCGCCGCTCGGACCCTGGTCGCGGCAAGGAGGGATTATCGGGGAAGCCGCGGTTTTTTCGGGGGTGTTCGGATCTGGGGTCTCTCGCGGGGGGACCCGGGGGTTTTCCGCGTGCTCCGCGGCTTTTATGCATGTATTTTTGGAGGGGGATGAGGCGTCTGACTCTCGCTTTTCCCCTGGGGTCTCTGCTGCACTGCGCCCCCCCCCCTTCTCTTCCGGGGCTTCTCCGGAGGGTCCTGCGCCCCCTCGGTCCCCTCTCCCCGGCTGCTTAGCCGTGAATAAACACGTTTTTGCAGCGTTCCAAGCCTCCTGTTCTTCCATTGCTTTTCGCAACACTTTTTCAACTTTTCCCCATGCTTTTAAAACTTTTCCGCTGCCGGTGGCTTTTGTATCTTCCGCCAGGGCAACTGTATATTTCTCCCACCCCTCTGAATTTAATATGTCTATAGGGCGTGAAATCGCGCCTAGATCCGTTAACCTTGCAATAGCAAGAAATAAATCTTTTTTGTCCCATGCAATTCCTGAGTGGATTGCTAATTTACTCACGACCAACTTCACGGGGTCCATGTTTCTCCCGCGGGGTCCTGGGGCGTCCCCCTTTTTCTTCTCCTCCTCAGGAGTTCGGACCGGCCGACTCCTACCCGCTGTGCCTTTCCAAAGCGTAGCTCCCGTCCTCCGAGGTAATCGTTCCCGGGTTTACGGCACCACTTGTAGCAGTTCGCTGTTTCTGCCACAGTGGAGGCTCTGGTATCTAGGCCTACAGCACGACTTCCACTTTACTTTCATGAGTGGGTCGGGTCTTGTAACAGACGCATGGTACCAATATGGCAGACGGTTACAAAAGACGTTTATTAAGTAAAAGGTTCAGGTTTTATACTTCTTATCTATTACTACGTCAAACAGGATATTGCCACACCTCCTGGGTTAGTAGTTGGAGTGGAAAAGTACTGGCACGTGTTAGTAGAGGGTCTACATTCTTTTCAGGGGTAGCTTATCTCGAGAGGGGGATGGGGCTTGCTCTCTTCCTCACCGTTACAGTCCGAGATCTTCCGGCCGCCTGTCCCTTATCTAACCACAGACAGTATCTTTGCTGTCTCTTGTTTATATTCACACAGCTCAGGAAAAATGGACTTGTCTTGGCATGTGTAGTAACAGCTGTTGGCACTTTTGGTTCACACTAATGCTAGTGATAGACCAGGAAGTTCCATACAGATTTTTTCTGTGTTAAGACAAATTCTTTGGGTATGTTCACAGGCTTTGAAAGCAGATTTGGTCCCTTATCTTCTAAAGCTGCTTGAAGGTGTTGGTCTTGAGAACCTGGAAAGCCCATCTGCAACAAAAGCTCAGATTGTTAAGAGTCTGAAATCCATGTCTCGGAGCTTGCAGTATGGGGAACAGGTGAGTACTCCCAAGTCTTATCTGGGCTTTGGCACTTGGTAGGTCAAACTCCAAACATCATTTGTTTAATCTTCTGGCTGTCATGGTCATCATCCCACCCAAAATACTGATGTTCTGCAGCTGCAAAATGATTATTCTTTGGAATTTCTTCATCTCTTGCTTGTGGAGAAGTCATTCGTTCAATTCATGTGAAGAACACTAATAAAAAGACAAATCCCAAGTGCAGAAATGTTCTATGAGCTGGTTAGCTTTAATTGACAACTCTTAAGAACTTGTGTTATAAATGTAAATTTGTCTTCTGTTTTCTGAATCAATACATAACTGCATCAGGTATATCTAAGTAAATTTGTCCCAGTAGCTTTACTGGCTCTTAATGCCTTTTTCTTACCCTTTTGTTGAAAGTTTTCTCGAGGGGAGGAAACTTGGAACAGGTCTTTCTTCCAAGTAGTCTCTATCTTGCTCTTGTACATGGAAAGTCCTATTCTCCCTCAGCTGTTACTGAATGGCAAGGACTCTTCTAGGGTTGCTTTTCCTTGTAACTTTTCTGGGGAACAAAGGATAAAGCCAGCTACTAAGTGACTTCTTTTGAGCGTTGTGTTCAGCTGCACAAGTCACATGGAAAAGAAAGTCTCCTTGGAAATGTGCATGAATTCCATATTGCAGCCAGAACTACTGCCATGTTCTTCGGTGTAATCCTTTCAGAATGGTTTGGCAATAGAAAATGCGTTTGTTTGCCTAGCACGTGACAAATAGCACTTGCTCACTGTGTTCTCTCTTTAAACACTGCAGGTAAATGAAATTCTGTCCCGTTCTTCTGTGTGGAGTGCCTTCAAGGATCAGAAACATGACTTGTTCATTTCTGATACACAAACATCAGGATACCTCACAGGTTAGCAACTCTTTCCTGTCTATGTCCTGAATTGTACTGAACTGTTACTTAATTGTCACAGAATCTGGAGTTACTGTTTATCCCCAGGATCTAGTGCCCTCACATGGTTTGAACATTCAGTGCTGTAAAAATACAATAAGTTTTTAACACCCTTACTAAAAGGTAAACTTGTTGCTGGTTCAGAATGTATTTCTCTGCATAGTCTTTGCTGTACATACTTAGCAACAGAATCTGGACACTGGCAAGACTTGCAAGTACTCTGTAGTGATAAAGCAGAGGTGTAATTGAAACTGATGAATTACAGAAGCTTTCCATGCTTTCTCAGGATCAGTCTACTTCAGTTCTAGAACACCAGTTTATCCACAGTTAGAGGGGTGTGTAAGCTGTCTTCAGAATCAGTCAGACTGTATGTATTAGTTGGCTGTGTGAATTTACACAACTTTAGTGTTAGGCAGGTAGTTGTACTGGTGGAAAAGTTGGAATGCTAATAGGTTGGAGTTTGAGGCTGTGTTCCAGCCAGAATCAGTGCCCTGCCAGGGGGGCCTCATGCCTGTACGTGCAGCTTGCAGCATAAACTTCACTGCAGCGGTGGTGCGCCATGGGTGGGTCCCCTGCTGGTGCCACCAATATCGAAAAGGCACCCCGGCCCCACTGGTAGTGAAGAAGAGCATTTTAGCTCTGTGTGCTGTGCACTGTGTACACACTAAGGTTAGCAACTGATGGGAACTTCCTTGTATGGTGCAGACATAATCCCAGATTGGTTATGTCACTGCAAATCAAGTCCTGTTCTTCTTCACTTGAGCAGCACTTGACAGACACAGTACCACAGTCCAAAACATCATTATCACATAAAATATTTTCAGATGTAGCAAGTAATGACATTGCAGCAAACTGTCTAAAGCAACACATGATGCAAACTTCTGACTACTCAGTAGCTATCAGCTGAACAAACACTTGGTCTTAAAAGCTTTGCCTCACAGGTGACATTTTAAAGTCCTTTGTGACAAGCCAGTGTGGACACAGCCATGTGCCACATGGAACTTTCTCATCTAACCCAGTACAGGAATCTTGGTAAAGGTTTTGAGCATAACTGAACTAATGAGGTATAAATCAGATGGCCAAAGCTTTTCTTGCAAGATACTAGCATGTAAGCTAGTATATATCTAGTATGTATCTCAAATACTAGCATTTGAGAAAATTAAGCAAGAGCCTTTCAAGTGGAGAACTACACTTTCTAGAAGCAGTTGCTTATAGTTTGAGAGTAGGTATTGCAACATTTGATGCATTGTGCATAAAGCACAGGACTGTATGCTTTAGCTCTGAATGGGAGTTTTCTGGTTTTGACAAAGAACACTTGAACTGATTTAGTTTGTACTGAGTTTCCTGATATTTCATAAATACTGTGAATTTAGAAATAGGAAGAAAATTGACTGATTTTTGGCCAAGAACTGAAACTATACCAGAGGTGGTCAGGGTTGAGACTGGGGGCAATACAGTTTTCCAATTGCCTTAAGGCCTGTGCTGCTTTTAAATTGCCTAATGTTTAAGTGCTTGCCCATGTAGAATGAAGATGCTGTACAAATGCAAAGTGTGGATGGAAACCAAGCTTTACTTTTAACCTCTCTTATCTTGTATTCTGCCTTATGTCTTGCTTCAAATTGCTTTGCTGTTTGCACTTCCCTTGAAACTTCCCTTGCTTATTTCTCTTCCCTCAGGTGTCTCTTCTCCTTCCCTTCTAACTGGCAGCAGTCCCCTTCACCTGAGAAGTGGGCTTTAGATCTGCTGTGTCAGGCAGCTTGCTAACTTCTGTGTAGCTCTCTAAAGCAGGTAGATACCACCTCGCAGAACGCACGCTGCGCTCGCTGCATTCCGAGTAACAGATGCATGTCCTAGAGCTGTACAAAGGCGTGGTCCCACACTGCCCAACACCGACACACTTGCCTTGCCTTCCTCGAGCACACAGGAGCCCTACACTGACAACTGCACTGCCTGGTACTTGCTGGTACACAGGAACTCAACTTTGGAACCGTTAGGGATCCTCCATAATGGAAAAGATTGAGGCACAAGATAACTACGGGGAATTTTTGCACTAGGATGGGTAACAGTGGGTTTGACACTTGGCAGGTTCCACTGATGGGAGGCAAAGAGAAGAGCCCTCATGCAGTCAGAGAGCTTTTTATTGCCAGAGGCACTGCTTGCTTTGCTCTCTGCCTGCAGTAGTAGTGTGGGACTGTTTGCAGGAAGACAAACCATGCTCTGATGTTCTGGCTCTGGACTGAAGTGTGAGAAAGGAGGGTGGGACAGGAACGAATAGTAAATTTGGGAGAACTCAATGAGGATGGCTTAAAGGAGAAGAGTACAGGAAGAACTTAGTATGATGAATATTGGTAGTGTAGGCTGGAGGTCTAAGACCAAGTCAATTGCCGTATTGGTGTAGGAGCATGTTGTGAGTGATCAGTTGTCTAGTCACTAATATGATAAAAATTACTGTTAATACACCTTATGCTGCAACCTAAGTTTTTATTGCATTTGTTGAAAGTTTCTATGTGCCTAAATTTTTAATTCCAGGCTTTGAGGGAGAGGGGCTTTGCCTGCAGTGCAAAACTGATAGCCCCTATAGTAATCAACATGGAAACCTAGTAATAGTGTGAGTCCTGCGTCTCCAGTATGGCATTTGTGTATCCCAAGAATGCTGTCACTTTACTCTAGCTGAAGGCACAAATTGGTGGCTGGACAAGCTTTAGGCGGTTCTGCTTCTTCATAGGGCAGCCCATTGTGCATCCTGGAATTGTGCAGCTGGGAAAAACCTTTACAATACTAAAAAGATACACAAGGAGCCGAGTAGTGGAGCACATGCCTGAACTCACTTTGATTCCATGGCAGGGCCTTTCTGTAGCAGAGGAAGGCCATCCCTACTTTACTGCTGCTTCCATGATGGAAGGTGAGATGGGTAATGCAGGTAGTTCGGGTTCTTTTTAACTTATTTGGCATATCAGAATAAAAAAAAATTGAGCAAGCCCAAAAATGGCCCCCACAAACTATTCCACGTGGTAGACTAAGAAGTCTTAGCTTCTAGTGTTCCTAAACTTTAATGAACCTATAGAAAAACTCTTAAATATTCTTGTGTAAGGTGTCTGGTTGACTTAGATGATGCATCTGAGTGTTACCAGAGAGGATAAAGCTGTTTAGTCACCCAGTAGAAGGAAAACTAATCACCAGTGTTTGTTTTCCTCCCCAAAGGCCCTGGAGTTGCTGGTTACCTCACTGCAGGGACGACGTCATCCGTAATGCCCAACGTACCACCCCCAGTAGACAACGAAGTGGGAGATGTCAGCTAAGGACTGGAAATCCTTGTGGAAGAGACAAAGGCAGACTGGCCAGTGACGAGGAACAGCACTTTCCTCCAATACATTGAAGTGAACTTACTGCCTTGCCAGGTGTTTATGACAGTGTTATTCCTTTTTTCTATGACTTTTTTTTTTTCTAGGAAAAGTCAGTGATTCTAACTACCACACTGTAACACAAGAAAGCACTCTGTGGATCAGCTGAAATGGGTACACAAGAATTTTTTCTTGTTGTACATAAGCACATTTTGTTCCTTTATATTTGTTTACAAGACTGTGAATCAAACTTTCCTAGTTTTTATATTTTATGAATTAGCATGACTGGAGTTGAGCTACAGTCTAGAGGAATTGGGCTAAAATAACTTTGACCTCACCGACCCCACTAAAAGGGCATCCCTTCATATCTCAGTCTGATGTGATCACTCCCATTGAACATGACCTGAAAGGGTTTGTCCCTGCACCAGTTCACTCATGTCCTTAATCATTAACATTACCTTCTTCCTCGGATCAAACAGCATTAGACATTTGTATGTATAACTGGCTTGACCAAATTGACGAAGCTTCAGCAAAAAAACCTTAAAAAGTTGACATGTTATGTAAGAAATTAGTGTAATTGTGAAATGTTCTATACATTATCCAGTATATAAAAACTTTCTATATTGAGTGTACATTATACAGATCATTCATATGTACATAGAATTTTAAAATAAAGGGAATTAAGAGCCTTGTTAATGAGATAAAGGTGGTGTTCTTGTCTAGCTGTTCTTGGAAAGTGTGAGAAATTAAGGCAGAGACCCTGACTGGAACGTGGCTAAATCTGATCCTGGGCATTCTTGGTTGAAAAAATGCTTTGTGCAGGTTTTGACACCTAGAGCAGAACTCCTGAACCACATGTAGTAGTACAGTGCAGGTGGTTTTGTATTTGAAGTGCATTTCAGCCACTGACGTGCTGACACTCTGAACTTCCCAGAAAACAATCTTGGCAGGAAGCAAGAGGAAACTTGGGGTGGATGGAAATGTAAACAAGAATTACTGCTTTCTCAAAAGAGTTATATTCTTGGTTTGAAGTATAAGGAGGTAAGGAACTTTTTTGAATGCTTCTGGTTCTGGGTACTCTGCCACTGTAGCCCCGAGTGACCACTGCAGCTGTAGCTGGACACCCTTGAGGTGAGCACTTGGTTCTGGACTCAAGGACAGAACTGGCACAGCCTCATCCTGAAGACTGAGCCGAGCAGAATGTTCTCCCCAGGCTCCAAGAGGAAGGACCTTGGAGGGGGGGCTTGTTTGTTCATGCAGATAGTAAACCCTTGTGTCCTTAACGTCCTTGCCCTTAAGTTATCTGTCCTGTGTAAGTTGAAAAGTAATTATCCTTACTCCAGGTAGCAGAGCTACCAGTGTCTCAGTGTGCTGTGACCTGCCTGGTTCTGTTCCTGCATGGGCCAGTTCTCTTGGAGTAGCTCAGGTCAAAGGGGATTGGTACAGGAGCAGAACTGAGCAGCTCTGACCTTGGAGAACTTTCATACAGGTGTATTGGGCAAAAATGCCAGAGCCTCTTCTGGTAGCAGCAGAGGCCATGAACTGCACCCTGACACTGCTGCTGCCAGCCAAAACATCAACTCCTTGGGGCGGAAGATTCCACCGGAGTTTAGGCATATTTAAGAAAGGGTGGGAGCAGTTGAAACCAGGAGGGGGCTTGTGAGGTTGCACAAAAGGAGAGACAGGAATAATGATGCAAGGGAAGACAAAAGGAACATCTATAAGGGAAAAGTGGGGGAGATACATTTGGAGAAGCACTGCAGAGTAATAAGTATGCAGTAGCAGACAAATTGCTGCTCCTGACCCCAGGCTTCTGTGTTGCCCTGAGCCTCACTTGAGGGGAGCTGGGTGCAGACTGAGTGTAGCCTCAGTGACAAGGAAGGCAGCTGAGAGCAGGAACTGGGGAGCAGAGAGGGCTGGTCTGCAGCTGAATTTTGGGAAAGAAAAAGCAAGGTCATACCTCCAGTGTTTGTCATTTAACAAAATTTAAAGTTTAGCCTAGCTTGCAATAATTAAATTGTGTGAGACTTCTGACTCAAAACTGCTTTGTCTACAATAAAAGGAAAAAAGGGCTTTGATTCAGAACAAAGAAAGCATTTTAAGCCTGTTAGAAATAGATTTTATTTAGTGTTACAAAGAACCAAGATAAGTTATTTACATGGCATTCTGCAAATTCTTAAAAGCAAGCCCATAATTATTAAGTGTACCAAGTGAAAATAGTGAAAAATTGCTTCCAGTTAGAATCAAGTTTTTGTATTCATTTAATTTTACCTTAGATGCCATTATTACACTGAAACATCTGCTAAATCTTCCCTCCATTTGAGAAGGCTTTATGCAGACATTAGATTTTTGCAGTGAGCTTCTTTGATTGATCCAGGAGTTCCCACCTTGCAATTGTTGAGAGATGAACTTCATCGGGCCCATCTGCCAGGCGCAGGGTGCGGATGTACGCGAACCTGTGGGGGAGAGCTGAGTTAGGGCTGGGCTCCTGGCCTGCCACAGCAGCTCACACGGGAGCTCTCAGCACTGTTTTGGCTGCCCTTCTGCCTCTCCTTGCTTCGAAAAGTGCTGTCACATGGGAGATACTGCAGCAAAATCTTCCTGGCAGGATTGAGATGGGTGGGCTGGGAATTCAGAAGTTTTGCTTCTCCCCAAGGCCATAAAGGGATAACAACATGAAGTTTTAGAAGCACATCCTCTACTGCTGATAAGAACTATTTTAGGTCCAATGCCAGCTTTTATTTTTTCTAAGGCTAATTGCACCATAAAAACAATTGTTTTAAATGTTATAGCTTGAAGGGAAACACACTATTTCATGCTGAGGTGAAACAGCATGTACTGGATGTTAAAAATGATCATAAAATAAATGCTTAGAATATACACAAGTTTCCCTTTACTCACATGAACGCCAAAGGAAAATCCTGAGAAACTCCAGCTCCACCACACACTTGAACTGCACAGTCAATCACTTTAAGCACAGCTCGTGGAACAACTACTTTGGTCATGGCTACCTGTAGTTAGAAGAACTCACATTATCAGTAAGAGTTTCATAAGTAAGTGAAAATATTTACTTATTCACTTCTGCTGAATATTGGTATCTCTCAGTACATTCCTTCCTCCTGGGGTTGGATGAGAGCTCTGCTCTTCCCGTTCCCTGGGTTATGGTAAAAGTGTTTCCAATCACCCAAAACTATCTTAATGTGTTGAGACAAGCACGCAATGCTTCAACAGATTCATCTCTGTTTGCACTGAGATCACTCCCCAGTCTTCTGACAATTAAAAGTATAACTTAAGGCTGTTTTCAACACGGAGTTATACTCTACACTTAGAATAATAATGTTTAGCAATATGTTTTACCTTGTCTTCTAACCAGCTGAATGCACAAGCATTGCATCCAAGTCCTAGCTACCAAAAACTAAAATTTACCTCTTTCCTTGCTCTTCTGTTGCCCAGCATGTCAATCTTGCGGGCTGTTTGTAGCGTGAGCAGACGAGCCTGTTCTATGCTAAGGCGGCATTCTGCAATCCAGTGGGCAACAACTTCCTGCAGAACCCAAAGCCAACATCAGGACATCAGTTAATGCCTCTGAGCACACGTGGAGCTGCCCCTCTCCCTCAGTATGTGCGTGTTCAGTCAACCTACAGCCACACGTGTGCAAATAAAAGCATATCTAATATGAGGCATTATAAAGAAAGCACTTGACTAACAGAAATATTAGAGCAATTCTTCTCCTGCCAGAAACAAGAAAAAGGGAAAACCCATGGATTCTGGCACCCAATCGGACCCCACTGCCTGCTGGCCATTTTCCTGAAGCCTGCTTTTTCCTCCCTGCTTTCCTTTTACCTTTTACCATCCCTCACAGCCTTCTCTCCATATAATGAGCCCCAGTATACAAAAATAGGGGGGTGAAAGGGGAGTTTTGCTTAAACTGGTGGAGGGTGGTGTGTGACACATAAAGGCAAACAGCTGCAGGGTGGTGCCTGCTGCCTCTGATGATAAATTAGTAACTCTCTGGATCCAAAATGAAGTTATGATCTTGGCAGCCCTTCCCTGCTCTTCTTGACTAATTCCCCCCTGCAGCCAACATACCACAGGAGAAACAAATCCTTGTCAGTGCAAAAGCTGTTTGGAGCCTGAGCTGGCCTCAGGGACGCACTTCTAGGGCTGTGGGTTTTGTAGGACACACAAGCAAATGTGCAGCACTTGCTTCAGTGCAGCCTGGAAGCTCAGCTTGGCTGGTGCCAGAAAAGATGATCTGAACTTGGATGCAGTGTTCAGTTCTCTTCAGTCAACAGCTCCTGGGGTCATAAATGATGGCCTGGGTGGTGACAGGTGCCCTGTACTCAAGCTGCCAGCCTCACCTTGTCCTTAGCCCTCCTCATTGTAAAGAACTTGCATGGGCTCTGCAACTGCCTCCAAGTCAGGCCTATGGCTTCATCAAACATCACTGTTACTTCAACAAGCTTCTGAGAACCAGCGTGTGCCTCATGCACCTCTTACTCATTCTAGGCTATGGTGGTGAAGGGAAGTTGGGCAATTATATGACTGGAAAATAGATACGTAAAGTTTCTCTTCTGGATCTGCACGAACAATTTGCTACAGTCTGTGCCAGGTGCTAATTCAATTTCCTCTTTCCATTACTTTTACTTGTTTTTTCCAGTGAAGCCATTGTAG
This sequence comes from Sylvia atricapilla, assembly GCF_009819655.1. Lineage (NCBI taxonomy): Eukaryota > Metazoa > Chordata > Aves > Passeriformes > Sylviidae > Sylvia > Sylvia atricapilla. The sequence goes on from NC_089140.1 coordinate 43,717,941, forward strand.
CTGTTGGGTAAGATTGAGGAACACTTGAAATGGGACAGGCCAACTACCAAAGTCTGATGGTTCCTATATAAAGCAGACTGTTATATTTTTATTATTTTAGCAAGCTCTTGCTGATGAAACAGTATTTCAATCCTGAGCAAGATATGAGCAAGGATCTCAAATCTGCCCTTGATGTGGTCTGTATTTTAATAAGCAACTACAAATATTTGATCAAAGAAGTTAAATTTTCAGTGTAATTTAGACCCTCAGCTGTTTCCAACGATTGTGAATGGAGACAGCCAGGTGACAGAATGGATACACAAAAATGGTGAATTCAGGTTGTAACTACAGAAACATAAGCTGCATGCCTGAAAAAAATACCTGTCCAAATTGATCAGGAAAAGCAGAGAAAAACACACAGTGACAAAATCCATATTCAAATCCAGCAAAGGCTATCCAATTCATTGCACATTGCAAGGGGAAAAAAATAAAAAAGATGCTGTAATTATGGTAAAAAATGGGAGCCTCACAATATGGTTTGGTTCTTTTCCCTTTGCACCTAAAGCTTTATGAACAGGAATTCGAGGTTAGGCCACAGCTGTTGCCATGTCCATTATCAGAGCCACAAGGCTGTGTGTGGGCAGAACAAAGGTCAGTGTGTGGAGTGACCTGAGCCCAAGGGGGAGGTGCTCACGTGCTGGTAGAGTTTCTTGCCGAAGGTGTGGCGCTGAGCCGCGCGCTGGCACAGGATCTCCAGAGCAGCCTCGGCTGCACCCAGCGACCGCATGCAGTGATGGATCCGGCCCGGCCCCAGCCGGCCCTGGGCGATCTCAAACCCCCTGCCCTCGCCTGCTTGGAAAGAGAAACAGGCACTGCAGACTCCGTGATTCCCTCTTGGAAGGGTCCAAGGCTCCAAGCAGAAGTGGCCCCATAGCAAAATAAAAGAAGCAGAGGGGGAATAAAAGAAATCAGGATCTATACTAAGTGACAGAAATAGAGCAGAGTTTTCCCTGCAGGGGCCACAGTGCTGGCCTGTTTGTTATTTCTTCTTCAGTTCTGCCAAGTAGTGGCCATGGAGTGCAGCAGAACATTCTTTCTAAAAGTCTGTAAAGTCTACAAGAGCTAGTTTTGGGGGAGGAACACCACTTACAGACTTTGCCTTGCTCTGCTTCAGGGCAATGATACTTGGATGAGAGCCAGAGCTGCCCTGCTTCCTTCTGCTCTAAATAAGGTACATTCAAGCAGCAGGATGGCTGCTAAAGGAAGAGTGGACCCCCTCAACTAACCAGACCTATTTAAAATAACTTCTGGTGATTCACTACATAAACCACTGTCTCATAAAGCTTGGTTCATTGTTGTATGTACTAAAAAGAAATCGGTGCTGAAACTCACCCAGTATTATATTGGAGACAGGTACTCGCACGTCATTGAAGTGTACCTCAAAATGTCCTCCATGGATCTCATCTACAGAGACAGGAAACGCCAACAGCAGGGTAAAACAAAGGAGGACAAAAATACAGTTCCTAACCCTTCTTCTGTATATCCATTTTACTGATTTATTTCATACACAATATTTATTAGTATAACTGCAGCTTCTGAGCCTGCTTATAAATGAATCCACATATAGCTGATAAATTTGATCACCTACCCATATAGCCAAACACTGAGAGAGGTCTTATCAGCTTCAGGCCCGGGGTGTCCATGGGAACAATAATCATACTGTGCTGCTTGTACCTGATCAGGACAAAAAGCACAGTTAAATCAGAGCCTCCCTTCTGTCTGCCACTTACACTTTATTTTCCACCCTCAGTTTAGGACTTGCATAAAGCCAGTGCTGAGATTCACCTGGACCACCTGCACCATCCTGCCCACACAGCGTGGCTTCAACACCTCTTGACCCACCTTCAGTCAACAACTGAAAATGTATTACTGTCACCTAATGCACCATGACTGAGAAACTCCTAATGCTGTCCCTTCTGTGCACACAGTTCTGTATCACCCAGTCAGTTCCTCCCCCTCTACCTTTCTGTTCTGTTCTCAGAACCAGTTAATCAGAATCATCATCTTGGCTTGCCTACAGTTTAGGAAAGAGAAATCCATCCCCATGTTTACATTCCTTCAGAATATTTAAGGTCAGTTGTTAGTCACAGAACTGGTGGTTCTGATACCCCAGGTCTCATAATTCAGTCTCCAGTTGTAGCAAGTGGAGTGTCACACAATCCCCTCCAGTTAACTTCTCTTCAGCTTCTAAGAGCTCAACATATGCCACTGTCTGTACAATTTCCAGACAAACCTTCCTGGATGCTGTGTACAAGTTACTGATTGCTTCTTGAGGGAACCTAGCCAAACCTAAAAACTTCAGATTATCCATGGAATTTGGGCTAAAATCCATCTTAGAGCAACGTCACTATTCTTTTGCATTAGAAGCTGTGTGATGTTAACACATGGAACATTTTGTTCATTACTTGTATAAGTTTTTGCAAAAGTTTGCAATTCTAGTTTGGTACCAAGAGTTGAACGTGTTTGTGTCAAAGAAGAAGAGGTAAGGATTATATTTGCACGTATAGGAATGGAATGAGTAGGTCTGATTTAAGATGTGCGATGCTCTCTGCTTACACAGCTTCACCTTATCAACATTCCATGTTTCAGACTCGACTTTCTGTATCTACAGTTAACTGTGGAGAACTTAATCAGTAACTTCAGGTCTCTGATGTGCCACTTGTACCCATTCTGTTCAGGGAAGCTCTGAAAAGTTTTTGTTTTATTATTTAAGCATTATTTTTTATTATTTAATTCTTCCTGGTGTTAATTGTTTTATATACTACACTTACAAAATAAATTGTAAGCCAGAGTTGTTGGTTGTTGATGCAGACTAAAATTTATGTAACTAAGATAAAGCTAGTGAAGCCCCCAAAATTTCCTGATTCAATTCGTCACACAACTGCACAAACACTGGAGCTGGTGCAATGGGGAGAGGTGGGAAGCACACCAATGAAAGATGGTAACAGTGGAAAGGCTGGGAGGATGCAGGCAACAGCATCTGACAGCAAAACAGGAACTCAGGCTACAACAGACACGTGCTGAGGTTTAAAACATCCCTCTAATTTGGGGGCACATTCAGCTGGTCAAGGCAATTAATGGCATTTTACTTAACAAAATTTTTGCAAGCAGTGACTCTTCCAAGGAACAAGTTTTAGGGAATTCTGAATCTCCTAGAAATTCTTACCTGGATGCCGATGAGTTTTTGGTTTTGCCCATTACAATTGCAACTTTGCAATTCGGGTTCCCAGCACCTTAAAACAAGTGGCAAACACAAAAATTGTTTTTAGTATAAAATCTCAGTGTCAAATCAAATGAAGTTTCAGAACAAGAAGCGCTAACCCCTTCCTTTTGTGATGCAGGAGATGCATTCTACCCCTGTGTTTCTATTCTGAGTGTCACATTGAAACAAGATATGTATTAGAACTTAACATGTAAAAGGGAGCTGACTTCTGGGAAGGAGAACATGAAAAGCCAAACATCCAAACCCTCCAGCTCCATCAGCTATTCCTATGAAAAGGGAACAAGAAGGTACTTGAAATGGAATCTGATTACTTCTGTCTCTGTAACAGCTGAGCAAATAGGTGTGATACAACAGCACGTCTATCTCATCCATCAAGGTGAGATGCTGCCATTTCAAAACTAAAACTTTTAAAACCACTTCTTCAACCTATAAAGATCAGAGGGTCTATGCAGGAACGAGACACCGACCACATTAAAACCAACTTATGCAGATAAGGCTTTCAAAGGGTTACCATGATAACTTTGCTACTACTTCAGCATAACTTCTCTGGAATGCAGGATTACTCCCCCTTTACACAAACGATTTTAGATTGCACTTTGAAGAAAAACCTGAGTGAAAATTGCTGCCTGGAAATAGCCTGCTAGCATTTCAAGCCATTGATAACATTATTTGAGATGTTTCTTATATGGACATATTTATTAAGCCTTTGTAGCATAAAGACAGCACTTTCATGTACTAGTCCTGAAGAAGATTCTATCATGGATTAAAATAACATTTCTATGACCCTTAATCTTCCCTGTCTTAAAAGGTTTCTTAGTACCAAAGCATGCTCTCATTCCTTTCAAAACCTCCCCCAAACAATAAAGCTAGGGGAAATATCCCTTGGGTGTAGCAATCAGTGATTTTTTACTGCTATCTCAGTGCAGATGACAAGCTTTGCAGAGATTCAATTCAAGGCTTGATCTGTAGCAACTTGGTTTTGTTCTGAGGTTACAGCTTTTTAACTTCTCTGGCAGCTGTTCTCACAAGCCTTAGGAGACTCTGGTCTGGACAATACAACCACCTGGCTCTGAGCTGAGCCACTTCCTCCTTCAAACAGTCACTATGATGGCCAGGAAGTGGGAGAGAGATTTATTTAATTGTGATAAACACTGCCTGTTTGGAGGGCCAGACTGCCAGCTGTTTACTTTCCTCTTTTGCAATATGGTATTCAGCCATTGTTTCCAGAGTGGGCTTACAGGGTGGCCCATGAGCTATACAATGCTAACAAAGCTAAAAATCCCAGTGAAAACCTTTGGCCAGGGGCATAAATCAACTTGGTAAAAAACTGGATCCCAAACACTTGGCTCATTTGGGCAACTGCAACAAGCAAGTGATCAACCCCAAAAAATGCTTTACAGGCTACTACCCTGCACAGGGAAATGTCACCCCTGCATAAGGGGTATTTGACTCTCCTCCTTTTCCATGGAAGGCAAAGAAGTGCACAAGTGCTATTTTCTAAACCAGACCTATTTTCAAATGAGGTTTACAACAAAAGATATGTTGACCTTCTGGAATCTCCTGAAAAACTGTTTGGTAAATAATTCTCAGGTCACTTGAATCCCTGCTTCAAAACAAAGGGCAAATTTAACCATGTTGGATGAAAAAAACCACAACATGTTGGATGAAAAAAAAAACAACCCATGAAGAAGCTTTCATGTTGAACTCAGTGAGGAGTTCACTGAGAGCTGGACATCTGGTTGGATGTTCTAAATCACTTGTACACATTTCTGGAAGGCAAATGAATACCTCTATCTCATATGTGCTTGTTCCTATCTAAGCACAACAAAGGACAGCAGAGTCCTGGCCCTGAGCACTCCTCAGACTCTGAAGTCCTGAAAAACTAAAACAAATTTTATGTCACTTCGACCCATAAAAGACAGAAAAAATTCTGGTCTAATGCAAGACTCTGAAAAACTCCAGTGCTTTAGACGGAATGCAAACAGCCTGGATGGAATAAACATCTCATTTGTAAATGACATTTGCACATGACCTACAGAATTCAAAGATGTTGCTGGAGGATGGAGGGGAAGAGTCAGAGAAGCCTGTTCTTTTGGTAGGAGTTAGAAGTAGTTTTGTATGAAAACTCATAATTGAAGAAACACTAGACATTTTAGGAGGTCAGTTTTAACCATATTTCCATAATGATGTGCTTTCAATAAAGTTATCAATGTATATAACTGCCCAACCTGTCCAAAATTTTTAGACCACAATGCTGCTACACTGGAAAACATCTTTGGTTTCACTAAATACTTCTGAACTCTTCATAGCACTCACTCACAGAAGCAAAGGCAATATTTTAAAATGTGCTTAGAGTGTTGATCACAGTCCCTACTTAAGTTTACTGATCTTCACACAATCAACTTATACAGGTTCCTTCTGGTGGAGAGACTACTAAATGTGGTGGCCTTTGAGTACCACCTGTACTTGAGGAAGCTGCCATAAAGCCTGCTTTCAGAAGCCAGCAGCACTTTAATTCTTGCAATCTATTTATTTTTCAGTATTCAGTCTTCAATTTCCTGTCTAAGATGACTAAGGCCAGATAAGCTACTGCCTGAATGCTGAACATCTGTGATTTCTGCCACACTGGCTGCTGCACCTCACACCTCAGTGGGTTACTTCTCTCTACTAAAGGTCAGAGGTCTGTGGTGGCTTACAGACCTGACAGCTTCCTAGACAGGCACTGACAAACACAAGTTCTGGACTCTTCAACAAGAAGAAACTGGTCTTAGTAGGGTGGATGGCAGCATGGTACTGACTGTTGGAAAGTGGGAGTCTCCTAACAGAGAAAAGGTCACACACAGGCACATCCCACCAAGAGCCTGCAGTATATCCATTAGCATATTGTGTTCCACATTTTTATCTCATCTTTTCCAGATAACACTGCAGGCAAGCTGGTTCATGAAGGGCAAAGACTACACTGTAGCTGCAAGCAAACAGGCAATGCTGGGGCTGTGCAGCTGCAAGGGCTTTGCAATCCTGCCACTGAATATGGCTGCTGGTCATTCCCAGCTGGAGCTCACGATGGTGCCAGTGAGAGCAGCTGCTCAGCTTAGGAATGTTTTTTTCCTTGCCTTCATGCCACTTTTGTACAGCCACAAGTTTTTTTACTTAAGTAAGATCCACTTCATATTCACTCTTCCCTACAAAATATTTTTTGTTATTTTTTTACCACTGAAATACATATGTGACAATATTATTTCTTTACTCTGACTGGAAGGATCTGTCCTCCCTGCACCCCTGGAAAGTTACAAGGAGCTGAAGAACTGCAATAAGCAAGGCAGGATTTACATGAAGTGCCTTCCAACAGCCTGCCCACAGAACCTCTTGGGCACTTCTGCAGGCAATACAATTCCCTGGGAGCATTATCAGCTCTAGCCTCATTATTCTGTCTTGTTGGAGACCCTATTGAGACAAAGCCAATTCAGAAATGAAATTTTCATTTGCTTTAAAGAGATATAGTTCAGGCCTCAAAGCCATGACATGACATGTGAGAAGCTGGCTGGGAAGCAGCCCAAACATCTTATCTGCCACTGTGAAGAGCACCACTGAAGTAGTGTGATAACTCAAGATGAAAGCATTGCAGAAATATGCACAAATATTGTGGCACCCTTCCTCTAGACTGCAATTCCTCTCCAGCCCATTTTACTTTGTCATTCTGAAACAAAACATAGCATGTGGAAAACATCTGCCCATTACATTCTTAGCTGCCCATTTTTGAACAATCCTTCCTTTCAAATATTTCAAATTGAAGCACAGACAGAAGGTTAATCCAGTCATGGCAGGTCCACCTGAGTGGCAAAACCCCCCCAAAACGGGCCTCTGGTCTGCTCCATCTCTCTCTCTGTTGTTGGGCTTCAATATTGCATTTACTGAAGCTCATTAGATTGCTATCCAACCCAGGATAATTCAAACAGGTTGATTGTGAGACTGACTGGCAACATTCAAGCCCCTGAGAACTCTCCCCCAGACTGCAGGACTATCTGCTTGTACTCTGGTTGACAATTTGCCATTTCACATATTTTCCTTATCATCATTCTGGTTTCACATACTGAAAGAACTCCTTTCCTCACCTCACAAAAAGCAATTAATCTTTCTATTGTAGCCCCTATGAGGTTACGTAAAGAAGGGCTGTAAGGATCCCTTAAAACCTTACACGACAGCCATTAAAAGCACAGTAGTACCCTGAGGAAAGAATGAAGTAACTCCCTGTGTTGTCTGGGGCAGTAACTCAGCCCCAGATGGACCTCCTTTTTTATCCTTTTCACCTTAATAATGTGTTGTTTCATAAAAGCCTCTTGATGATGTATAAAACATTTGGCCTTCCAGGAATAAAACCACAAACAACAAAGAGAAGCAGTAAGTGTCCTGACCTTCCAAAGAGCAGCCACAGTCTAGTTGGAACAGGGAGGAATGTAGGACGTGTGCACGTTCAACACAAGAGAAGTCTCCAGGAATGCACAATTTTTAAAAGTTCTTTTTTTAAACTGTCAAGTCAAAATGAAAGTGCAACCGACTTCCACATGAGGGTGTGGTGTTTGAAGACAAAATGCAATGTGTCAGAGCAATTCAGATCACTCCACTGAGGCACAACTCAATTGCAGTACCTGCTACTCATCTGCTGACAAAAGAAGGTTAGTTTTTTTTAATCCTTACTGCTCTGTATATTGCATGATATCTTCTTTGCATATATTTACTCTTAGTTAAGTTTGCTTTACAGAGAGATATCATTTCACTAAGGCACGTCTCCTTTATGGTATCAAAATTGGATTTGCTCAATAGCAAGACAGAATACTGCTTATTTTGTCAGAGGGAAAAAATCTGTTTAAACTAGGGATATTAACTTAATTCACCATCATTCATACAATCCTATGTCAAGTTTAAACACACAGAAACACTGAATTTCCATTTGAGTGGAAGGCTGAGATAATTCTGCAAGAAAACTGGTAGTTGCAGATTTAATGTATTTATTAGTATACCTCCTAGAAAACACTCTTTGAAAAAACCGGCAGCTTCTGAGGTGTTTGGGTACTTGTGGGCAGTTTATATGTGATAAAATTCCATTCTGTCATAACATCCTGAGAAGCCTTCAGCTGTAAGATGCAGGGTACCCACAGTAATCTGCTTCTGTAAGAAATCCCATGTGGGCATGGCTCGCTGTGTGGGATGGAGACTAAATGAAGCCTTTCCACCTCTCTTCAGCGCCCGACTCCCACGGGACTGCTCGGCTGTTTGCAACGGGCACCTGTGCCTGAGAAACTGCACCACCAGGAAAGACAAAGGAGAACGGGAATGGCAGCCAAAACATAATTGTGCTTTTAAGGGAGGAATGGCAACAGTTGCCTTTTAGAGAACTTTTTTTCTGTCAGGAACTCAAGGCAGGCAAAAGCTTATCAGGCAGCAGAGCACAGAGTCACTGTGCTTTGCCAAACTGCTTTGTCATACGCAGACTTTTAAAGTTTGCCCTGAAATGTTTACTGGTTTGCTTTCAAGTAAATTTGCCAGTGATCCAGTTTGATTAAATGTTCCTTGATGGGTTATATATTAAGTGTTTTAAGACCACAACCAAATCTTTTCATTTAACTTCTAATTTTTCTCTACTCTCAGCTAAGTGGATTAAACTCTTTGTGGTGCAGTTTCTCTTCTACTAAAAAAAAAAAAAAATTTCTTTTGCTGCTGATAACTAGATCTCTCCTCAAAGTACTATAAACCTGCAAAAGATCACTGCTTTCTGGAGAATCCTGCTAACACATCTTGTTAGGCATAGAACAGACATCCCTTTGCCAAAGTAATAAGTAGTGACTGTACTTTTCCATTCTGCACATCTCATAAAGGCAAATAAAGAACAAATTGCAAGACTTAAAATAGGAGTAATCATTTTTTTAAAGTTTGATGGGGAGTTTTTTGAAATTTCAACAGAATAATACAACAAAGTCATGAAAGATGGAGCCAAACCAGATAGTTAATTTCAAACTAATACACTTTAAAAAATTTGGCTAGGAGAATCATTGAAAAAAAAAAATCAAACAAAAAAAAAGAACTATTATTTTCTCTCTATTTAATTGATCTGCATCCCTTATTATGATATCAGTTAGGAACTTATCTTTTCCTAGTAGACAGATATATTAAAAAAACTCCAAGAGACATTAGGCAACCCTTCATTTAAGCAATTGTTTAAGAAACAGAAATGGTATTTGCATTTTTCTTTCAGGCTTGAAAAAGCCAACTTGTAGCTCTGGGGCAGAATATCAGATAACAATCTGCTTTCAGCAACATTGATCTCAAACTCTGAACACTGCATATGATGACAAAAGGGGGATATGTTTTTCATTCCCAGTTGATTTTTGCTACTGCTCCTAACAAACCTTAATCCCATTTATTTCAAGAAAACAGGGTACTGCAGTACTGTATTTTAAAACAGACAGAATAAAAATGAACATATTTACGGGAAAAGAAGAAAATAATGCAGGACACAAACTTGCTTAAGACACAATGGGAAGATATGAATACTTAAACTTCAACCCTAAGCTGGCAGTGAGAAGCCAGCCTCAGTGTTTATGGAGTAAATCTGTCATGAGATCATACTCGAAAAACCAGCAGAGCTTCTGAGCTGTTTGGGTACTTGTGGGCAGTTTATATGTGATAAAATTCCTTTCTGTCATAACATCCTGAGAAGCCTCCAGCTCTAAGATGCAGTATACCCACAGCACTCTGCAGCTTCTGTAAGAAATTCCAGATGGACATGGCTAGCTGTGGGACAGAGACTGAATTAGGCTTGTTCTGCTGCTGTTAGGCAATTGACTCTCCTGCTGTGCTTTTTGTAATGGGCACATACAGTGTGTCTGAGAAACAAACAAAAACACTCTCCTTGTACTATACTCATATCCAAAATTTGTCAAAATTTATGACAGCAGGCACTAAATACTTAGAACAGCAGGCAGCTGTTTGCCTCAGCTGTAATTTGCTTGTATTCTTTATAAACCTGATTGCAGTTAAAGCAATGATGACTCCTTGACTCAAATGCAGAAATCAGTGAGGCGCACTCCAAGCATTTTACAATATCAAATGCTAAAAGTAAGGAAAGCATTTCAATTTAATCCATTTTACATGTATTGCCCACACCAATGTAGTCAGTTACCCTGTTTCACATGAGAACTTGAGATGGTCTGCTCTGTCTCTGTTACTTTCTAGCTTTCAATTTGATTATTCACAAATGTATTCTGAATATCCAAGTTCTTCAAATGTATTAGCAGCCCTGAAGAAGGGTTTTAGGTTTCAACAGAAATTTTAGAGCTTAAACCCAGTATTATTTCTTTGGTAATCCCTTCTCCCCACTTTTTTGTGTCTTGTAGCTTTGCCACGGTCCAAGATATGAATAACTCAACAGATTACTGGATTGAGGAGGACGATCTCAACCCTCTTATAGATTACAATGCCTATGAGCTTCTCTGCGAAAAAAGCGATGTGAGAAATTTCACAAAATTATTCCTCCCAGTGTTCTATGTACTGGCTTTCACAGTTGGAGTGGCTGGAAACTCATTAGTGGTTGCAATTTACGCCTACTGCAAGAAACCCAAGACCAAGACAGACATGTACATCATGCACCTTGCCATCGCTGATCTGCTCCTGCTCTTCACCCTCCCCTTTTGGGCTGCAAATGCAGTGCAGGGATGGGAACTTGGAAACTCGATGTGCAAGCTCACTTCTTCTCTGTATACCATGAATTTCAGTTCCAGCATGCTGTTCCTGGCCTGTATCAGCGTGGATAGATACAGGGCCACGTCTGAATCCCAGGGCCACAGAAGAGTTGGCAAACACTGCAGTGTTACCTGCATCTGTGTCTGGCTGGCTGCCATTTTCCTCAGTATCCCCGAGATGATATTTAATCAAGTCAAGAAACACAATCAGAGGAATGAATGCCTTCCCACTTTTCCTACAAACATGGAAACACTCTTAAAATCAACCATTCAAATCCTGGAAATTGTCCTGGAATTTCTGCTTCCTTTCCTAGTAATGCTGATCTGCTATTCCGCTACTGCTCGGGCAATCTTTATGTCTGCAAATGTTAAGAAGTCCAGGCCTTTCACAGTTCTGCTGGCAGTAGTGGCTGCTTTCATTGTCACTCAGTTACCCTACAACATTGTGAAGCTGTGGCGAGCCATAGACATTATCTACATGTTGGTTACAGACTGTGACACCAGTAAAACCATGGATGTGGCACTCCAGGTCACCAAGAGCATTGCTTTGTTCCACACCTGCCTCAACCCTCTCCTCTACACCTTTCTAGGTGCCTCTTTCAAAATGCACATCATGAAAATCGCAAAAAATTATGGGTACTGGAGAAGACAACAGCAGAATGGAAGACCAGAAGAAATTTCTATGAATTATGAAGACCCTACTGAAGAGACGATCAGTTTCACTATATAGGCCCTTCATTGCTTCCATCTTACATAACCAAGGGAATTGTTTACTGATTCCAGGGGGTATTGTTTCTGCAGCTGTTTCTCTGCGAGTCAACCTTCAATGAATTTCTGAACATGCCAAGACACTACAGAGCACTTCAAAATGGAACGTGTTTATCAAAATCAAGCAAGAGCTGAATACTGAAACCCCTAGAAAGAACTCAAGACATTTACTAAACAGCAACACCAAAGAACTCAAACAAAAAAACGCTCACCACAATAAAACTCAAACACCTAAAAACAGCCCCACGATTTAAATTTTGAAGTGTCACTGTACTAGGCAATTAAGTGACTGTGTAATGAACAACCTGTATACATCTAAGCATGTAATTAAAACAGAGAAAAAAACCTATCAGCAATCAAACAACAGGAATCTTTGTACCAGAAGTTAATAATCTTATGTCTCTCCAACTGTTTTGTAAAACTGTAGAACATTTACCTTATAGTTCAGTTCCATTTCTCAACTCAACTATCATTCCATAGATATCCTTGTAGATAGGACTGAAGTATAAGGTTATGGCTGAGAACTGAGAGGGAGAAAGAGGGGGAAAGGCATTCTTTGTGTGCTTCTACAAATGTATAGCAGCAACAACATCCTCTACAAAAACACTCCAGCAACTCCTTTTCTATAACTACAGAAAAAAAAAAAAAAAAAGACTTTTCATCTCTTCTATTCTGCTCACTCTAAACTTAAACAAGATCAGTGTTCTAAGGGTGGCACATTCTAGATTTTTGAAAATGTAATAAAAAGTTCAGTTAATCTTCAAATACAAGGCCTGGATTTTCTATTCAGAATTTTTAAAACTAATTAAGGTCTGCAATAACTATCTGCTAAAATATATGGAGATGCAATAAAAATCAAAGAATAGAAAAAGTGCACTGGCTTTTTTTTTTTTCTTATCTTCACTTCTGTTTAGTTTTAGTAGGTACTGACACCTCTCATCATAGGCATTTACCAATGAGCAAATGGGAGAGGCTTTGCTTGACAAAAGAGAGAGGTTCCCATTCCATATGGAACTCCAGGATTTACAGTTTTTATACAGAGAGAGGTACCAAAGCTGTCCCCCTGCCACAGTGTTGGCAGAGATTACAGGAAAACATCAGTTTTCCATGAATGACTGGAAGCATTTCAAACATACTGGCATAATAGCTTAGCTTTCAAAATGAAGAAGTGCTGTTTCAGCATACTGTCCTCATCTTCAAGCATCCCGTGGGCTCTGACAAAATGTTGCATCTACAGATTAGGAAAGCCAACAGGAATCTCTCATTCTTAGATACTGTTCCTAGTTACACAATTATGGACTAGAACGAAAAGCTTTAAAATGACAGACAAACAACAGTGGCATAAACAAGACATGAGCCTCTTCTCCCTGTTTAGATGACAAAAGATTGCAGAATGTCTGCCCAGTGGTTTGAGAAATACTAGGGCGTGAACAGATAAGTCAGAAGAGCTCGACCAGTTTTCTACATATACACCATAAATCTGACATATTTCAGCCATACTGGATTTACTGTACACATCAGAGCATAATAAGAAACTCCACTTCCTCCATGAAGTAACTGACTCTTTGCATGTGCAATTTATGACTTGTCTTCACAAATACAGAGTGACATTCTGACCAGCCTGTCAGGCTTCTGGAATTACCACACATCCAAAGTTTTAATGTCCCAAAAGTTCAAAAATTAGCCAAAACAAACAAAAAAGCCACCTTCCCAGCCAGGCAGAAAGAGAGACTGACTAATACAGAACCAAATGAACACATTCCTTAAACTTCTTGGAGTTGCAGTGCCTTTTATGTATCTGTCTTTATGCAAATCTGATTACCCTAAATGCAATTATTAGAAATAAGAAAAACCAAATCATGTTGTCTGATGTTTACTCTCCTTTTTACAATTCACATAACTAATTTAATGAATATTATTTTGTATATGTGACCCCCTAAAACTTTTTAATTACTTCCTCAGGGACTGCAACTCACAGATGGGAGACATTGACCCAAGACACTGACCTTAGAGCAAAGGCTAAGTAGCCACCAGTTAAGCAACACACTTGGGTCAGGAGACAAGATTCCATGCCTCTTTTTGCTGCCAGTTTTACAAGAGTAGAACAGAGAGAGAGATCTACCTTCTGGTGACTCTAGGTATTGCACAAGCATGTATCAGCAGGTAGCTGCCACGATGTTGTATGTAAATCAAACATTCAAGTTTAACAACTCAGTTTATTTACTTGGATTCCAAACTCTCGGGGAACAATGACTTTCAAGTTGTTGTCACAAGTTTTGGCAAAACAGTAACAGAACTACAATATTAGGGACAGTTGTCACTTACAGTATAATGCATTTGATTTTACTGGGAATTACAACATAAGAAAATCTCCAGCAATAGTCCAACATCATCACAGGCTATTTTAAAAGCATCCACATTTTATTGTAGCTACATGGTACTCTCAAACCTCTCACACAAGCTGCCAAAGCCAGCTTCATGAAAACAAAGCCATAAATGTGTAAGTTAACTGACAGTGGGAACGTTTAAAGAAAATAGCAGCATTCACTCCATGAGTGAAATTCACAGGTTCCAAAAAAGGCCCAAATGCCCAAACTGGATTTGAATCTTGGACTTTGCTTCATAGAACAAAAACTCAATCCAGCTCCTTCAGCTGTTTCACATTCTACTGCCTTTACTCAAGAGAAGACAAATTTTCATCTCAGAAACAGAGTACAAATACTTTCGTTTTAATAGTTCTTGGAAAAAATTCTAGCCTTAGCTGTTCTTATTTAGGTTTCCACACTTACCACTGCTCCACCACTTCTTGCCATTGATCACGTAGCTGTCCCCATCTCGCTCAATGGTGCATTGCATATTGGTGGCATCACTCGAAGCCACATCAGGTTCTGTTTTAAAGGAAAAAAAAACCCACCAGATAAAATATAAAGGTAATACAACCTCCACAAATATAGGGCTCTAGATACACTCTATTAAAAAAAATTGTTTTGCTACCAGTAGAAAAATTCTTTGAAGAACCTTGCTCCTGGTGGTCAAAAGACTTCCTGTTTTCCAACAATCTGTTATTCATAGCCAGTTTAAATGTACTTGTTCTTGGGCTTGGACCACCCTTTGCAATCAGCCTCCTTCCCTGTGTTTTTAAATTCTTCATCCTTCCATTGTACTTACAGGTAACAGTCCTCAGACTGTTTTCTCCTCCTGGGTTCTTCTCAAGTGAAAATAGATTGAGTATAATTTTGCGGTTGTGTATGAAATAGTTTTCATATACATGAAGTTGTGAGCAAAATGTCATCAATGAATTTTTGGAAAAGGAAAAATTCTTCCTCTTGCCTTTCACCATTACCTCTTTTTACAGGCCATCTACTTTAAAACAGAAGTATCCATTTCCTCTTGGGAAACACACTGAAATGGAATTTGCAAAGTAAGTGTCTGCAAGGCTGAATTCTCTTGATTCCCTCTGACATAGGAGGACTGAGATTTTGACATCCCGTGTTCCAAAGGCTGCGTCCCTAGAGCAAGAGCCAGACTTTCCAGAGATGCTGAATGCCACCAGCTTTCAAGAGCAAAACTAAACACAGTGCTGAGCTACAGACATAAAGCAAGTTTCTCCTGGGTTATATCTTAAAGATCTATGACACTGCAAAACCACACAACTTTAATCACAATAATTATACTTGGACACAACTGTGTGTGTCTAGAGAACTGCACAGCACACTACAAGGAAGGGCAAGCTCTACTGTAAACCTGTTTGGTACTATAAATTGTATTTCACTAGTACAAAAATTATACTAAAAATATATAGAAAGGAAATGCTAATTATGGTAATCATGAAAACTGGCAACTATCAGGAAAGGCAGCAAGGCTGCTCCAGTTTGCACTGACACCTCATAGATGATTTTATACTCAAACACATTTGCTGATACTGAATTAGTACAGAAATGTCCACTGTAACACACAACTCGCAGTTTCCTACTTTTCCACGCATACGCCATGTGAAGTTTCAACCAATTGGTTCAAACTTTCTTCTGGAGAAAAATGTACCTGTCATGCAGAAGCAAGAACTAATCTTCCCTTCCAGGAGAGGCTCCAGCCACTCTTTCTTTTGCTCTTCAGTGCCATACATGTGGAGGACCTCCATGTTTCCTGTGTCTGTAAGGAATCGGCAGTCATGCTTACACACAGCCTGTGAGGTGTAAGACCCCCAGATTTTTATTGCTCCCAGGGCCATAGTTTTTGGGGCAGAGTTGCTAACCTGGTGCATGACAGTTGAAAACCTCAGGAGCAATAAGGCATCTCCCTGTCTCCTCAGCTATTAGGGCATAGTCAAGCTGGCTGAGACCACTGACATCTGGGAGGAAAAGGTTCCACAGACCTTCTGCTTTGGCCAATGCCTATCATAAAAATCAACAGAAAAAATATCAGCAGTAAGTCTTAAAAAAAAAAAAAATTAAATTCTGGCTTGCAACACATTTTCTTTGCTCCTGCCTACCCTACGGTCCAATATATCTGATGCTTTTTTTTCAACAGCTATTCTGAAATCATACATTCAGTCTTTGACTTAAAGTTTAGATATACCCCTCTCAGACCTCATATTGTTTTTCTTCTCTCTTATTTGTGTTATCACTTTTTCCATTCTTAGCTCTTCCTTTCTTTTCACTGTTCCTCACATTGTTTCTTTCCATGTAGAGTAACTTCTCCAGCAGGATACACAAATCACTCTTATGCTCTGTCTGTGCTCTTTTACTGCTAGAGTGCTAAAAATATTTGTTATCCCATACCTTCAGTCTCTCCAGCAGTGGTGGTTTCTTCCATCTGTCCTCAGTATTTCCATGTTCAGCATAATATTTTACTATTTCCTTAGAGACATAATATAAAAGATGCTGTTTAAATTAAGAACACATGTAACACACAAATAATAATACATCTCTTCCAGATCTATGACCCAAGGAACCAAGTAAAAAATATTCAACACAGGTTTACATTACATAGTTGGTTGCATTACAAAATCAAATATATAATTGAAAGTTCAACTGCAATCTATTAATTTTTTAAGACTTTAAATATCAGATGACCCCAATCAGTACTTTAACTACTATGTGGGATGTTAAGTATATGATGATAGTACATTTTCTCTTCCTGCCAAAATAATTCCTTAACAGATAACATAAGCAGTCATTCCAAGCACCAGTCATTAGCTTTAAGCTAACCTCTACATTCACTACTCTTAGTATTTTCACAAGTAAATTTTTCACAGGTTTTAGTGAGGCACAGAACTTCAAACATGGCCCAGACCTAGTTAAAAAAGAATAAAAGAAGTGCCCAATTCTGAAAATGACATGAAAAAGACAAATGACCAAGTAAAATTTAAAGTCCTGATTCACAATCCCTGTGACCAGAAATAACTTCCAAGCACAACACAACTCATCTGAAAAAACTGCATGACTATTTGTGGTTCATCTGTTTTTTTAAAGCAAATACTTTAATTATTGCAAGGCTTTCTTGGACAATCCAAAACTACAATCCAAACTTAGTCACAGACATACTGTTTAAGTAACTTTGCACATCAAGAGTTACTGCCTTTGACCCCTCCTTGTGATAGATGTATATATAAATATTTTTGATTAAGATGTTTTCTGCATTATTGCCCGACTTGGAAAAAAATCAGAAAACCAAAACAACAAATTCTGCAACAAAAGGCATCTGTACTTCCACGAGGCTAGAAGCTGAACCAACTTTCTAAGAGGAAATTCCTAACCTTCCTAGGATAAGAAGTAAACTACTTCCTCTGTATTTCCCTTCCACTAACTATGGACTCTGTGTATATTTCATTATCTGATTTCAAACTTTCATTGGTATTAGATTTATTCAGGAATGAGGCTACTCTGATAATAATAGAGTAGCCTAAATAGCAAGAAACAAACATTCAGCTTCATATGCTTAAAATCAGCAGTTTCTATTTTTAAGTAAGTGTCTTTAGGTTCAGTATCTAATAAGAGTTCTAGGTTGTTGCTAGTCTAACAAGTATTTTGGCAATTTCCTTTAAATAAAAACCTCTTTCTAAAAAGAGACATTTTTACACTTCAGAAGTTTAAAAATCGACTCTTTCATTAACAATGCATACAACATTTTAATCTTGAAAAAAAAAATGCAGTCTATAATGATTTCTGCTACTATTTTGTTATACCACAATCATTACTGCATGAAAATAAGGCTGTTTTGGGGAAAAAAAAAAAAAAAAAAAAAAAAAAAAAAAAAAAAAAAAACCACAGGAAGACATGACTTCTAGACATATTTTTACATTTTTATAAAGTTGAGTTAAAAAATAGACTTTAACCTTTATAAACAGGTTAATGAAAAGCTTTTACCTTCTCAGCTGGATAAATGTGCTGCTTCATGAACTGCTTAACCTTCAGAAGAATTTCTTGGCCTTTCCTACTTCGATGGAAGAGCTCTCCAGAAATGCTGTGCTGTATGCTGCTGAAGGATGACCTAGGGAAGAACATTCAATGCAGTAACGTGATTTTCCTCATATTAACATAAGCTGCCTTAGACAATCATTTAAATAAAGGAAGATGTTGGAAAAGCTTTGCCTTGCCTTTGACCAGTAGTTTAGACCACTCTTACCTTTTTGAGAGCTCTAAGCCTTTTTCGGCCAAAGGCTTCACAACCTTTGCAAATTCGTGACTATTCTCTGCAGAAGCATTTCCAATGAGATACCTAGCATATACACCCTAAAACCAAAAGAAATTATGTACAATTATGCACTTAAAATTTTCTCTTTAACATACTGGTGATTTCTTAAAATAGAAAAGTAACATTTAAATGCACGTAGTCTTTAAAGGAAAAAAACTTACTGGGGTATGCTAATATTGGTTTTGTTACATTTCTAATATAATGGAGATGCTTGCTGCACAAGAGTTAAAACCATATTCCAGCTAAATCAAATGAAAGGA
Source organism: Sylvia atricapilla (assembly GCF_009819655.1). Taxonomy (NCBI): domain Eukaryota; kingdom Metazoa; phylum Chordata; class Aves; order Passeriformes; family Sylviidae; genus Sylvia; species Sylvia atricapilla. The sequence goes on from NC_089140.1 coordinate 43,736,660, forward strand.
AAATCACAAAATGTAGTAGTGGAAAAGTAAAACAGAAAAAGAAAAGACAAATGTCTGCATGTGATATGGCAAATGAGCCCAGATTGTCCCTCAAGCCAATTTACAACAGCACAGACATACAATTATTATCCATGACTGACAGAACTACCCACAAGCACACAAAGATATATGACATTTCGGCAAAAGTGAGGGTATTACCTGGGCTATTGCTGCCATTTTAAAATAGGACAAAGCAAGAAAAAAGTTAAAGTTGGATAAAGTAGTGGAAATACGCCGGCAGCGGCAGTAAGCGGAAATCAGCTCTTCAAAGGAAGGAGTTTCTACAAAAAGAAAAAAAAAATTAATATTTGTTTAGAATACTCAACACTTTCTATGATTTTTTTCTAGCTTATTTTTCTTATTCTTCAAAAATTTGAACAGTTTTTAAACTTTATGAGGTATTTCTTTTACATAGTAAACACCATGATTTATCATTTCTTATTGTGATATGGAGACACCAAAGGAAGTAGGAGTTGCCAGAATTTCAGATAATCATAACATTTCCTGCTGTCCTTTGTCTCCACTCCACTCAAACAAATAATTTCAACTGGGGGAGAAAAGGCTTTTTTAAAAAAAATAAATGTTTACATTTATCTCTTAGAAAGGTTCAAAACAAGGTTTTACAGAAGTAGCCTATTGTAGCTAAAACAAAGCTTGATAGAACAGAACTTTCCAAAGACTCATTATCAGCATGTTTGCTACAACAAAAAAATTATGGAAAACTTCTTTACAAACACAAAACAATAGGCTTGTGAATTTACCGTTTAATTCCTATAACACTTCAAATAGAAATCAAGCCTAGGGTTTATTTCAAGAAAAAGATTACCATTTCATACCTATGGTGTCTTTGAAACCCAAGACAGAGCCTTGACCTAAGCCCTTAATAGATGTAGGCCAAAAGTAGAATTGAGTGGTATATGCTAAATCTGCTAAAGGGTGACCAGTAGTTGAAAGCTCCCAGTCCAGCACCGCCAAAACACGAGCCTTAAAGAAAAATAAAAACCTCAAGTGAATGTTAGAAGACACTTTCTCTCCATCCACAAATGCACAGCCCACTCAATATCCAAGTGTTTTATTTGGTTACTGTATGTTTAAAATTAAAAATACACACTGTAGCTGTCTACAGCAAAAAGAGCTCCTTTTGGCACTATCTAAAGATCTGCAGAAAATTAACATTCACATAAGGACAGAAAGCTAGGCATTTTTCCAAAGAAAATCTGATTTAAATCTACATTTTTGAGTAGTGTTCTTCCTGTCAGAAACTTCTAAACTCTCCTAGTATAAAAGATGATTGAATTAAAATATCCTAGAACAGTAGTACTGAGAGTTGTTGTGTTTCTTTCCCAGTCCTATTGCACAGTCCTTTAGCACAGAAATTCACAGGCAGACCATGCACCAGAAAACCTTCACAACCTTGTCCATAGATTAACACTTATGTGGGAAACTGAATTTCTAAACAGGAAGTTAATCACTGCTCAGAATGAGCCTCTCCTGCAAGCATCCTTGCAATGGTGTCTTCAGCTGGGTGGTCTGAGACTCCTCAAGTGTCATTTTGTTCTCACAATCCAGCTGTCCTGTCAACCTGAATGATCCCTCCAGCCTACTCATGATCCATGGCTACTTAAAATATGTGGAAAAGTCTTTCCTACACGATCAGTCCTTCATATTCAGGAATGGTTTCTACAGAGGACTTAAAATTACCTATGTACAACTTGGTCGATTCCTTCAGTTGCATCAGGAACAGCTGGGTGAGTCCCCAAGACAGTCAAATTCCCTGCTCAGGGAATTGATCAGCACATTTAAGCCTACAAATCACATCTATCAATTAATCCATGCACAGAATCTCTAGGAATCTCTGGGATCTTTGTCATGAAGCAGGAATTGCAGTCATGGTATCAAGTTTCAGACTTATCTTCTGGTCCCAACATAGCAGGTTACACAGAAAAAAGTAATGAAAACATAACTGTGCTGATAGATAGGCAGCACACATTTATTTCCATAAACTATAAACAAACAAACAACAAAAAAATCTTTTTTTCCTCTAAAGATGATTGGAAAACTTTCAGGGTCTCTGTGATCTACATGTGCTCATAACTAAAAAGCTGTGGCAGATTTTCCTTTGCTTCCACTAGTGTCATGTATCACACATTTAGTCCCTGCTCCAAAAGCCCTTGTTGTTAAGTGAAGCCATAAAACAGATGTCAGTAGGCTTTGGATCAGATGCTTATGTACTTTAATGAAGTGAGCCTTCAGCTGCACTGAATCCAATAGGATCTATGCATATAAAATGCTTTATTCCTGTACTTCAAAGCAGGGACTAGAACTAATGAATAAACAGTATCTCTCAAGGCCAGGTAGGATGGGGTCCTGAGCAACCTGGTCTAGTGAAAGGTGTCCCTGCCTGTGGCCAAAGAGTTGGAAATCAATTATGTTTAAGGTCTCTTCCAATCCACACAATTCTATGATTCTGTGATTCCATCCATTCTATCTAGCTCCTGCCATGAAAGTCAGGACTGTATTAGGTAACTAAACACCTTGTGCTGAATACAGAAAAGTGTAGCAAGGGTCCCTGACTATTAGGAGATCAGACAGAACAGACGACACATCTAAACCAATGTGGCTTCCATGTCGAATTCCCCTTTATTATCAGCCCACGGTGAGTTCTATAGGTTCACCACATAGTTTACAGTTACAGGCTATACAAAGAATGCAAACAAACCTTATTCATCTAAGTCTTAAGGTGGCTAAAGTGTCAGAACTACAATTCTACATTTAGAAACCCATTACTTCCCAGAACACCTTAATATAAACTGTGAATTTTCTACTGCACCACAGGTGTGAATTTCCAACTGCATGACTGTGGCCTGCAGGCCCTTTGGGCTCAGGGGCCCACAGGCTCTGCAGGCCAAAGGGCCCAGTCTGGAACTGCTCACCCTCAATCAATCCAAATATAAATCATGTCTTCACTCTCTAAGAAATCTCAACAGAGAAGAGTTCAGTTTTTTACTGTTTCTTTCAAAGACATTTCATGCACTAAAATAACCCACGTATAAGTGTCCCATTACGTGATGGGAATACAAACAAAGAGAGGGCCAAAATCTATTAAATTTCAAATACCTCTGTTGGGTGGAAGATGATGTTATCTATTCTGAAGTCCCCATGAATTAGGCTTTCTTCATTATCATGAGGTGGCAAGTTGTTTGCTAACCACTCAGCCAGCTTGTTCATGGCAGGAATATCTGTATGAGCAGCTGCATCATACTGCTTTTTCCAAGTTGATACCTAAAAAATACAAACACTCCAACAGATTTTCAGTTGATTCACAAGTTTTTAATTTAACAAAATGTCAAAGCACATGCTTCTGGGCTTTTGCTATCACCATGTTGCTTGAAAATTCAGTAAACCAGTACCTCTGCATTTGCAAATGTGAACTGAGATATCAAATGATGAAATGAAGACTACATCTATTTCAGTCCTATTTACAAAGCCCAAATCTAGTGTAATTCCAAAAGCAAATGCATATCATTCCCTAAGTACAGCATTACAGAATCTATCTGAATGCAGTAGTGGCTTCAAATTGTGCACAATTAATTGAACTTAGTGAAGGTTTAATAGCTGAAATATGATCATTAATAATTAACAGTTTAGCTTGCAAATCAAATAAACAGTCAAAGATCAGACAAAACAAGAGACTGTTAAGAGCTGTACCTGTCTTCTGCAGTATCCTGGTCCTCTACCATATCCTTGGAGACCCAATGACTTCAAATCAAAGGAGTGCAACAGGGCCAGAGTTTGTATCATTGCAAGATACAGAGCAGAACGCTCTGCTGGGCCCACCTCAGGCAGAGAGATGTCTCGGAAAATGCGACCCTAGAAATATCACAAACCAGGTATTTATTTGGTGGGATGTACCCATCAGATGAAAAGAAGTAAAGCTATATATTCCACAGCCAAAAACAAATGGAGTGAACCAACACTCCTTATGCAATCAAAATTCCTTCCTCAATTATTTTATTCCTCACCCAGGGCCAATGAAGGGACTCATGGCAAACCCAGGTCACTAGTATATGGTGTATCTAATATGTATAGATATCTACGGTGTATCTGTAGATGAAATTTTAAATTAGAACACTCAATCCAAGTATACTCAAGCTTGAAAGTACCAGGAAAAACAATGTTACTACATTGTCCCTAAAAGCTAATTTGCAGAAAAAATACCAGTGAAGAACCCAGAGGAAAGGAGGGGCAGGCAGGAGAATGGGTGGGTTGTGTGTACAGAAACTCAAACAATCCAAAGAAATTCACTTGGTTTTTCTCCTTAAAAGCAGTTGAATACATTTAGGAGATACATTTAGGAGGCCTTGTTGTATCATTTTCACAATTGTTAAAAAGAGACCAGCGCAAATCATCCTAGAATGGACAGACTGTATATTTACATACTTAGAAATGTAACAAGGTTTCTTTTTAAGGAATCACCTTTTTCTAATCAAAACCAGTAAAATCCTCTATCTTTGATGTAAGAAAGCTGTTTCAAAATTTTCACAGCTCGTACATTCTATTACCCTTTATTTACAGTTTTTGTAGGAAGGTTAACCTAATCTTCAGAAACTGGCCCACAAACTTACATTTCTAATTTCCCAGTAAACCTTATGATAGAATGTAATGCAATGAAATGGGAAAGGCCTGAATTCAACTCCTCCTCCCACAGGATTAAAAAAAAAAAAAAAAAAAAAAAAGACACAGTCAAAATCACCATGATCTAACAAAAAGCTTATCAACTCAGATACAGCACCCCCAGAGTGGTGGACCACCGACAGAGATACGCTGTGTTCTTTCTGAAACTAGTGTTTGAACTGGAATCCTGCTTTGTTTTAAAGAAAAGGTGATTGTATGTCAGTTCCTATCTTCAATACTAAACAGGCTCCAGGATATCCAAAGATTCAGTTTGCAGACTGATTTTTTTCCCTCTGACTTGTGTATGCTTTTCACAGAAGAAATATTGTCTCATTTCAAGATATCCTTCCAAGAGCTCAAACAAGAACAAGAGGTTAAATACTGAGCTAAAAATTTCAACAAAGTGTGAAATAAGCACTGGAGAAGCTGAAATCTGTAAGAACCACTGGTAGCTAGCATTTCTTTAAAATATCAGAAGATTATTTACGCTCATATCACAAAACTGTGCTGGGTAAGGCTCTAACAGAAAGGTTTTAGACAATTTAAAAGCAGCTTGTAGTAGGGAGAAGGAAAGAATCTCTCACACTTCAGGACCAACCTGCACATGCTGCATTACATAAAACTCTGTTCCAATGATAGAAACGTCACTGCAATACAAAAGGGGCTCAGGCACTGGAAATCCAGCTGAAAATAAGGCCTTCTGCACACGATATTCTCTATCCACCTGGAGAAGACACAGAAATTTAGGTTTGATTAAAACCTCCCAAACATAAATTAGCACAATGAATCCTCTTGAATGTTTAATTATATGTAGAGCACAGAACATGGGAAATGACACAGCAACTCACTGTATTTCTAGACACATTCATCAGTGTGCTGGACCATCAGGTACAGACCCATGTCACCTGAGAAACAAAGTATTTGGAGCTCAGTGAAGAATGTTGCTTACCTTGTGTGCTCTAGGTAGAAGAGGACCATGGGGCTTCTTCCTGAGCACAAAAGCCTGCCCACCCTTCTGAAGGTAAAAGGTTGGGTTTGACTGGCCTGAGCTGCAAAGAGAAAGATTATAATTACTGAAAAATTCAAATAATTACAATTTTGTAAACTTCTAACAGAAATGATATTTGCAAAAGTGCATTGTGACTTGATACAAACAAAATGGCAGAATGGAGGAAACCATTTTCTCCAGAGCTGTTTTGTGTTGTGGGTTTTTTCAAATCTGGACCGGAACAGGCTGCCCAGAGAAACTGGGGATGCTCCATCTCTGAAAGGGTTGAAGTCAGGCTGGATGGGGCTCTGAACAACCTGGTCTAGAGAAAGGTAACCCTGCCCATGGCAAGGGGATTGGAACTAGATGATGTTTAAGGTCTGTTCCAGCCCAAACCACTCCATTATTCTAGTCTATGAATAAATTACTAATGATTCTAGTACCAAGTCACACTGTTTGCCAGCCTGATTATCATGTCCAAAGACTATGCTTTAGGGACAGCCTATAGGAACTGTAAAGTTTTAAAGAAAGCATGTTGGAGTCACAAAGAACATTAGACATTTCAACCACACACATGAAAAGAGAAGGGCAACCCAGTTAATCCCTTCATAAAACCTTGTCTATCATATTTCAATTAAACCCACTGATGTTTATTTTCCTCAAGGCTCTGTGTTAATCTGCATGCTTTTCTCTCCTTATTCTGGTTAATTTTTAAGATGTATTCTGACCTAGTCCAATAAAATACTGGATTACTATTGGAAAATACAAATCAAATGAACTTTTGCCCACATCCCTCCCATTACATTTCCATTCTCCCCAAAGCAGTTAGGGCATTTTGTAATAGTTTAAAAAGTTTAACTGACAAATACTCTGCCTGTAGCAAATCAAATTTAGGCCAGCTGGAGCCTTGAACTGTAATTACAAGACAAAGTAAAAGCATAAATACTAAAATTTTTGCAGACTTTGCTATTAGCTAGTCTCCTAACCCCCTCCTAAAGTCTTCTCAGCTGAAGTACACAGGAAGATTAGGGCAGATTGAATGAATTAATGTTTTATATTTACATCAGAAAACAATGAAAAATTGTTCACTGTTTGATGATAGTTGCAGATAAATTAGTCGAGGTCATGCCAACAAAGGAATTAATCCTTATTTTTAGAATAAGTTTACTTCTAATAGTTAGTTCCTGACATGAAGCCGTGCAGCCACAACACTGATTTGCTGAATGCAAACGAACTCGGTGCTCTATGGAACAGAGGCTTTGGAGCCCGGGTGTAGCACCTCCCCGGCACACTGCATAATGCTCTCCGGGCAGTAATGGGAATCCGGGCACATCCTTACGCTGATCTCGGGGATTTGCTCACCTGGTGGCAGTCTAATACTTTTACCATTGATTTCTTAAGCCATGTATGTGCTTCTGAACATTACTATTCGCTGTGCAATTAATGATGGAGCAGATCAATTGCGATTTACCTGTAGGCAATGAAACACTCGTGGGTGTAATCTGAGGACAGCGGCAAGTCCACACAACACACAGCCCGCCCACGGCCAGCCGCAGACTGAGTGTGACAAAGGTCACTTTGGCCGCCACCGCAAACTTTGCCTTCTCCAGCAGCTCAAAGGACGAGCTGAGACGCGCCTTTAATTGGACTAAGTCAAAATGCATCTTAAAAACCCATCGATGGCTGCTGCCCGCCATCCCTAGCAAAGGGCTCTACCCCTGACACTTTCCCTGGCAGGCGGCGGCTCCTCCGCCCTCCCCTCCCGGGCGCTCCGGGCCAGGGGAGCGGCTGCGGCCCCGCCACCAGTGTCAGCCACTTGTCGCCAGTGTCACCGCTGTTACCTGTACTGCCTGACAGCCAGCGCGCCCGCGGGCTGCCGAGGGAAGCCGGGCAAGCGGCTGCTCAGGTACCGCTCCAGGCTGTCCTGGTCGAAGCGGTGCTGCGGCCGCACCTCGCTAGTGCCCGGCTCCGCCGCCATCCTCGGAGGCCGCGCCGCAGCCCGCCCCGCCCGGGTCACCCGGAGGCGCCTCGGCCGGCCAAGGAAAGCGCTCCGCAGCCCCCTGGCTGCCGGGCCCGGAGGCTTCTCCGCGAACAGGACGTTTCCCGGGCGGCACACACCGCCCCTCAGCTGCCGGGTGTGGGCCCGGCCCCGGGAAAGCCCGGCCCCGGGAAGGCCGGCCCCGGGAAGGCCCGCCCCGGGAAGGCCGGCCCCGGGAAGGCCGGCCCCGGGAAGGCCGGCCCCGGGAATGCCGGCCCCGGGAAAGCCCCGCCCCGACGCTTCCCGGAAGCTGCTGGGGCCGGGAGCAGACGTGTCGGTGCCATGGCGGATCCCGGGCGGCTGGAGCGCCTGGAGCGGCGCGTGCGGGAGCTGGAGGAGGAGCTGGCCCGGGAGAAGCGCGGGCGGGGAGCGGCGCGGGCCCGCATCGACACCATGAGCCCCGAGGTGACCGACTCCAACCCCTACAGGTGCGCCGAGCGCGGCGGGGCTCTGCCAGAGGGCGGGGTGGGGAACGGGGGGAGCCGCGGGATGACGGAACGGTGGGTCTGGGTGAAGCGGGAGAGGCGCACGGAGCTGGAGGAGGCTCGGCTCGGACGGGTGGGAATCTCTGGGATGGGGCTGGCTGTGCTCGGGAGGCTGTCGGGCAGCGCAGGAGGCAGGTGCTCCCGGCGGAGCAGGGGAGAGATGCTCTCCGATTTCCCATCTGGCTGGGCTGGCAGGGGTGGATGTCAGGGTTACTTTGTATTTATCTTGCTTTACGATACAGGCAGGAAGGGAGAGAGAGAGAGAGGAAACCTTGTGGGTTTTTTCAGCTACGTTGCTAGTAAATGGGAGAGGTGTTGGTATTGCATGACGTCATATTCCTCCAAATTGCCTATTTTAGAAGTCGGTTTATAGAATTCTTGAGCTTTAGAGACCCCCTCCATTCTAGAAATCTGATGAATTTTTTGGTTTTGTATTGTTGACTTGGGTTTGGTTTTATTTTTCATTAATACAAGTTGATACTTGTACTTTCATGAAAAATGCAATAGAGGGATAAAATGTTACTTTAAAATCCTTTCAGTTATCCTCCAAACTCGATAGTCTCTGTTTATTTTATTTTTAATGTTATGTTAATCTAATCAAATCGATCAGGAAACAGTGCAAGTCTTCACTGGTTTGCTACCATATGGTTCATTACCAAAAAAAAACCTGTCACCTTTCATTCTGTAAATCAGGGATTAATTTACAAAAATAGCTGTGTCCACATGATTTTATCGATATTATGCATAGGAGAGGAATAGGTGCATGCGTTTCTGCAGAGTTAGGACCCTGGTGCAAATAGAAAAGCATCTACTCTGTCAGACTTAACCGAGATGGCAATCACAACTACAGTGGAAACAGCAGGCTTGAGTTTACTGCTTGGTGAGGTTATTTCTAAAGCAAAAGTGGTTTTAGATACCTGAAAAGCAAAATTGTTGTTAGGAACATTAGAAACATTTTCTGTGTAACGTTGCATTTTTTTTTCTTTCTAGTCGCTTGATGGCATTAAAAAGAATGGGAATTGTCAAAGACTATGAGGTAGGATTCTACCTGTAATGAAACATTGCTTGCATTTTTTCCCTGGGAGGACCACTTTCGAGATAATGACCTGTATATTGTTTCTCTCTACAGAAAATCCGTACCTTCACAGTTGCAGTAGTAGGTGTAGGGGGCGTTGGCAGTGTGACTGCTGAAATGCTGACAAGGTGTGGCATTGGTAAGGTAATGAGAGTTTTTTTGTTCTTCTCTGTCTTTATAGTAGATGGACCAATCCTCTTCTTAAAGAATTTGGTTTGGTTTCTCTCTGTTGATTTTACCCAAATAAGAAATGTTGTGAAGAAAGCATTCAATAACAGCACCTGTGTAAACATCACACATGAAGAGTCTGTATTTTTATTACACTGGAAAAGCTGATTTATTTAGGGCTTAATCCTCTATCATGTGAATGATTCTTGTTTGGATTTTTGTCATCTCCATATTCTTATATGAATCCATCTCTCTAATCTTCATGCTGGATTACTGCAAAAGGAAAACATAAATAAAGAAAAAGGAGAGAGTATTTCACATAAAAGATAAAGTCTTACAAGAACCAAGTTTATATCATCAAATTGAAATGTAGTAGATGACAAACAGATATCTTTATCCCAAACATTAGTTTGTCACGTGGCAGCAAGTAGGAATGTGATAATAGATGTGATACTGTTCATGTACGTAATCTGCTGAATATTCTTAGTTTAGATCAAATAACGACTTAACTTTTTATTGAGTAATTTTAATGATTTAACAGATTGATTCAGTTTTTCACATCCTTTGATGTCAGTTCCTCTTGTGTGGGACTGAATGGTCTCTGAGGGATTGAGTTTGGTTGGGGGGAGTTTTCTATGACTTTGGTTTTAGAATTAGTTTTGTTGTTCAAAATGTCTTGCCATAGCGCTCTGTTTGCAGAGTCCCTGGACATTCACACATGTTAAAACAATCTTTATTGTAGCTGCTTCTGTTTGATTATGACAAAGTGGAGCTGGCAAACATGAACAGACTCTTCTTCCAACCTCATCAAGCTGGATTAAGTAAAGTGCAAGCAGCAGAACATACATTGAGGTATTACTTGGAGAAGTGGGTATCAAATGTATTTAGCCAGGATGCTGCTCCAGAAAACTAATGTTTCTCTCTTAATCATTTGCAAAGTAGCATGTTCTAATTTGGGAATTCAAGTATAAAATATTTGTGGAGATGATTGATACTTCAAAGACATTTTGTACTGGCCAAAACCTTAATGTGAGTGTACTTTTTAAGTATAGCCAGTTTTGCTCAGAAGTTTGGTATAAACTATGCCACTTCCATATTTTGTGGGGTTTTTTTCGTATCTAAACTGAATTTTTGAAAAATATGGGTGAATTCTAGAGTTCAGACTGGAAATTTAAGCCTGTAGCAACACTCGTGAAGTTAGAATGCAAATTAACATTTTATTCTTTGCTACTGACTCCTATTATTTCCTCCATAAGGGATATTAATCCTGATGTTCAGTTTGAAGTACATAACTACAACATCACAACACTGGACAACTTTGAGCACTTCATGGATAGAATAAGGTAAAATCCCCCAACCTTAGCATATTGCTAACTTCTGCTGATGTGTGGTTCTACACAGCCTCACGTTTTTCTTGTTGGGGTTCTTTTTCAATTTAATAACTTCTAATTGAAAACCTCTAGGAAATATATGTATATGAAGACATTCCTGCCTTCATATAGATAGAGATATAAATGTGTTCTCTATAGCTGCCATTTATTTCTGCTGTTACTTAGTTATTTTTTATATGAGTGCATCTTTAGATTTCCAACCAAAGCTCTAGGTTTTCCATTATGGAAAAGAGATCAGATCATATCTTGAGTGCTCTGTAGTAGTTTCAGGTATGATTTATAGAATGAAGAAGAAAGCAATTATTAGTGGATCTCATAAAGAACTAAAATAAGTAACACCATTTGCAGTTTTTTGTACAAAGATACAATTCTCCGATACTTAGTACTGTGAGTGCATACTGTATAAACCGTCTAAAATGCCCATATATTTAAATCCCAGCTTCAGCATGGTGTTATATCTACTTCAGATCTAAGATGCTGGTTGTATCTGTACTGCATTTGCACAAGTTTTGTTAGAAATTCACTCTTCTTGCACTTCTGTACTCTAAAGCAGCATGTTGGTTGCTGTGTTGGTGTTTTGTTCTGCCAGCAATTTCATGTAAATCTCTGATGCTTGTTCCAGTAATGGGGCACTGGAGGAAGGGAAGCCTGTGGATCTGGTTCTAAGCTGCGTGGACAACTTTGAGGCTCGCATGGCAATTAACACGGTAAGGCACGAGCTTGTGGAAGTCTGTTTTCTCCTATAAATAATGTAAGGAACTGTGCAACTATAGAAAAGACAGAACTTAAAAACAGTCTCCTAAGAAATATCCCCCTTGGCTTGAGGAATCTGAGCTTTTACCCACACCTTATAAACCCATGTTATGTGTATAAATATCACTGAAGACTTAGAAGTTGCTATCAGCTAATGCTTAGTAGAAGATCAAAGCGTCATAAAGTCTGTACTTTCCAATTACTCTGTTTATGTAACGGTATTTTCAAGGGCTGGTATGTTAATTCTTACGAACTTTTAAACATTTTCTATGGCTAATTGTATACTTCACATGACTTTTTGTATACTGAAAATGCTGTTTATTTAGTCAAACTCTTTTTCTTTATAGTAGCAGCCAAAGTAAGGTGTTATGCCAAATGTGTGTTTCCTGTTACCCTTCAGCTGACTTGATCCACAAATTGCAGACAGGGAAGCACACAGATACACTGTATCCAAGCCTCTAAAAATAGTTTGTGGAATTATATTCTTTAGTGTGCTGTAACTGGGTCATTAATGTCTGTATTTGTTAAAACATCTTAGGTCCTCAGGAAAGCACAAAGGGCTGGCTTCATGAGGGCAACTTTAATTTGCTGTTTGATTTGTCCTTTGATAAATAATTTCTATCTCTTCATGTCCCTTATTCTGACCATAGCCTTTTTGCTGAAAGCAAGGGAGATGAATGTGTTTCATCACTCAAAGTTTATCACATTGTTTGGGTTCCTTTTCATAAAACTTCTGCAGTGCTGACCTGCATGTTTCTGTGTTTATAAGGCATGCAATGAACTTGGACAAATCTGGATGGAATCTGGAGTGAGTGAGAATGCAGTGTCAGGACACATCCAGCTGATCATACCTGGTGAATCCGCCTGTTTCGCGGTACGTGGTTCTCTGCTGAATGGCTCACTTGCCTTTTAGAGTGGGACTGGGAATGTGAAGATCAGCTGGCCTAGTGAGTGTGATCCTGGCTCAGCTGATGCAGTACCTTAAAATTCTGTGTGATCTGTGGCATTTCTTGAATGCTTTTTTACAGTTTAATTTCTCTATTACCCCTCAGTGTGCTCCTCCACTGGTTGTAGCTGCAAATATTGATGAGAAGACACTGAAACGAGAAGGAGTTTGTGCAGCCAGTCTTCCTACAACCATGGGGGTTGTGGCAGGAATGCTTGTACAAAATGTTCTCAAGTAAGTGACTGAGTTGTTGCTATTTGATGTGTACAGCAAAATATGAGAACAAAAAACCCAGAAGAAACATTTCATAATGACAAATCTGGTTCTTTTTTACATGTTCATGGCTTTTTTCCTAATGCTGTTGGACAACATTGAGCAGGGCTGAAATACACATTGCTTGAATTTTTCAGGGGTAAGAAACAGTTTCAGTATTTTCCAAAGGATTTCTGTTACTGCATAGACACATGCACTTTTTTTTCTTAGTTCTGCATTTAAACATTCTCTGATTTGACATCATTAAGTTATACGTTAAAAATGCTATAGTGCTGACTTGTCTTTGAAATTTTGTACATGGACAAAGAATAAATTACTTCTCTTGCCTGTAGCTGAGTTATTCCCACACACCACGAGAAGATGGGATTCTACATTGATACAGTTATTCTGTTGCCAGCTGACTACAGCATAACTGGATTTAAGCCAATTACAGTAACAGTACAACTCCATGAATCTGGAAGTGTATTCTAAAAGTTCTTTGAGGAAAAATTATTCCCTGAGCAGCTGAAGTTTTAGGTTTGCACCTGTATTACAAGCTCCTTCTTTGTCTGTGTTTCCAGGTACCTATTAAATTTTGGTACTGTAAGTTATTATCTTGGTTACAATGCAATGCAGGATTTCTTCCCAACTATGTCCATGAAGCCAAACCCCCAATGCAGTGACCACAATTGCAGAAAACAGCAAGAAAATTACAAGGTAAAACCGGTTTGGGTTTGTGGGTTGATTTTTTTTTTCCCCTTTTCTTAGAGAACAAAGCAAGCTGCAAATCTGTAGTAAAAGAAAATGTTCATTGCTACTCCAGTTTGCAGCAATCATCTTCAGATGGTTGCACATGTTTTTAAATATACAATACTTAGAGTTACCTTAAACTAAAGGGTAGGAAGAAAGGTTGAGCAGTTATGTAGAAGAAAATATGACTTAACTGAATGCAAACTTTTCTGGCAGTTGTATGTTTCTGACTCTTAATGGGTTTGGTGTTCTTTTGAACTTGCAGGTATTCTGCCTTTTTGCTCCTAAGCAGTCAGTGTTTGAAACTTTTTTATCTTACATACTGGAAGAAATCTGAACATTAGGCTTGAACTTCTTTGCTGTTCTTGAAAATTGGACTGTTAAATTTCAATTATTGAGGGGCTTATTTCTTTGTATTTTCCCTCCAGAAAAAAGAAGCTGAAAGACCAAAAGAAGAAGTAATTGAAAAGGAAGAAGAAATAGTACATGAAGACAATGACTGGGGTAAGTCATCAACTGGAGACTAAATGATGTTCCCAATACTGAGATTCAATTTGGGTGAACACAGTTTAGGGTACATAGAATTCTTCTAGTTCCTATTTTTGTAACTTACACTGTGTAATTACTGTTGGCTTCTCACAGGTCTTGAAAGTAATTTTACCACAACTTGGTGATACGTTTTTAGTGCAATGTGCAGGTTTAGGCTCAAAATATAACTGCTGCTTGAATAAAAACCTTTCTTAGAAGACATTCTGAAGATGAGAGAGATATGAGAAGATGTATTAACTGCATATTCCTTTAAAATATACTAGAGAGCAGTTTTTGCCTGTGTTGAGGCATCCCATGGATTTTTACAATCCTCGGAGGGTTTTAAATTAGAAGAAATTATCTGAAGGAATGATAAATGTGTTTTATATAACCATTTTAAGAATGGAGATATATGTTCTGTTTATTGCATGCTATAGAAAATAATATTATCTTACAACTGTGAGAAGTGTCTTTATGGTAAAGTTTAAATGCTAAGGACAAGGAAGAGATGCCATTCTGGTTCATAAGTTGCCTATATAGAATTATTTAATATATTGTAAAGGGAAAATATTTTGCATTGATAATGGAATGAACTTGTTGAAATCAAAGGTGTTTCTGCTTTAATTTATTCTGCTTTGGGAAAGTAGCTGCACTATTCCTCTTACTGTGATAACTTGGTGATTAAAGAACTTTTTTTTCTAACTTTTAACGGAGTTCTTGTTTCCTTTTAATGCAAAGGCATTGAATTAGTATCAGAAATTTCAGAAGAAGAGCTGAAGGCTGCATCTGGCCCAGTACCTGAGCTTCCTGAGGGAATTAGTGTAGCGTATACTATCCCAGACACGGTAACGTATTTATTCTTTATGAAGTTTTGAAATATACATTGTAGATTAAATTTAAAATACCAGCCACCTTACCCTTTAAATCTAAAACAGACTTCCATCTTGAACAATTCCAGTGAAACTTGACCTCAGTTCATTTGATTATTCTTTTTTATGGTCCAGTTTTGTGGCTAGTGTGAATGTACTGCTGAGATGATAGGAATGGATGCATTTGGGGGCTGGAAGAAGGACAGCAAATGTGAATTTCTCACTGTTTTGGTGACTAATTAATTTTTACCATACATATCTTGTAAAAGCTGTATGTAGTCAAAGAGCAATGAGTATACCTGGGGAACATAGAATCTGAATGTATTGCAGTAAGAACATTCTAACTCCTAGTCAAAATAGTTTACAATTGACTCTTAGAATCACTTAGGCCTAATCTCACAACTGAATGCCTGGTTCTTGGAAAATGGTGTAGTGTAACAGTAATAAAGCTGATCTGTGGGGAGGTTTTTGTTTTGTTTTTTTTTTTTTTTTTTTGTTGACCACTTTTTCTTCCTGTTCCTAACAGGAAGAGAATTTAATAACTGGAGAGACAGTAACAGAGTCTGAAGAAAGCCTAGAAGAACTCATGGCCAAAATGAGAAACATGTAGAAAAACAAATATTACGTACAACTTTCATGAGTTTGGATGGACATTGGATTTTGAGAAGACCAGACTTCTTACTTTTTTTTTCACCTCCATTGAAGCTTACCTTTACTTTTCAGATGAATCAGAACTGTTACAGGGCAGGAAGGACACAGACTTATATTGTTTATATTCTGTTTTCTCATCATGTCTTTATTAGCAGATAGAGCTGTGCTACTGTAAATTTTAGTTTCTCAGCATTGCTAGTGTCCAGATACTCAGTGGCAAATAAAAGGACCTGGATAAACTAAAAAAGCAGGCACAGCACATTACATAGCCTGTCATGTGATGAGAATAGCGCATAGAACAGGCCAAGAGAAAGATGAAATCTGCTGGAGTGGACTAAGTAGGTGAAGGGCAGATGATAATGCCTCTCTCATATTGCTGCTCCTGATTTTCCAGGCACTTGTACTTGGTTGTCATTCACTGGTCTGAAGTCTTGGCATGGATCAAGCTGTGGCTACTTTTTCTGATTAATGAGAACATCTAAGTCTTTTCATCTGCCTTAAATATCCCTGGGATGGAATTTTCTGTATCAATGTCTTACTACTGATTGTCCTTAAACAGCTGCCTATGTTTTGTATGTGATGTTTTGAGTATACTGTAAGAAGGTGAAGTCTTTTGTTAGTATTACATTAGCAGACTGCATATCAGCATGCCACTATTTTGTCTGCCAGATGCTTTTCATGACAAAATTATGAACAGCATTTGAAAGAACTGGAGATTTTTGTCTATCTTTTCAAAAGTCTAAATAATTGTATTTTTTGTTTGTTACTGAAAGTTTAGCTATAATTCTGATGACTCCCCATGACATTGGCTATATTAAGAAATTTAAGTCTGAGTTTGCACAGAAAGTCTTCTAAAATTAGGTGCTATCAATTTTTAGTTTTGCAAATACCCCTTTTGGAGCAGCTCACCTGCTGTATTTGTCTTGTAAATGACATTAGTATAGTCATATAACCTTTTAAATGGCCACATGTCAAACTGACCTGTAAATATTTGCATTCTGGAGAACCAGTACCCTGCAAAACTGGAAGGATCAGTTTAAAATATTTTAACCACTGCGGGCTTCTTATCCAAAACTTGGTAATTATTTCAGCCTTGGCAGTATAATACAAATATTTCCCAGTTAGGCTCTTCAAAAAACTTTTCCACAATGTGATGCAGCCAACACAGAGCCATGTGGTAGTATCCCACTATAGTGTAAAGAGACAACAATAGCATGTTGCCCTGTTTCTTAGGGCAGCTGAATGATTACCTAGTTATAGATAGTTTAAAAAATATTTCATTTCTATGCAAGGGTTACAAACTTCAAAGTCAGTTTCTTCCACAGCTGACATCTAATCATATTATACACATAAAAATCATCTCTGAAACCAGTGAGGGAGATTTTGGGTGCATTTTGAGTGTGGGGCATTATACCGTAAAATCAAAGTGGCTTTTTTGGATAGAGTTCTGTTTTGGAGAAACCAGGTTTTAGAAATGAACTGCAAAGAAAGATGGGAAATAGAATAATGAGACCCCATTAAAAAGGTAGATACTTGAATCTGTGTCACTAAGTCTGCGTTAGCTTGATCCAGTGTCAATTGACATGTTACTTACATTTCTGTGTGACTTTCACCTTTCTACTGGGAACAAAAAAAATCAGGCACACAGCTGGCTCTGGAGATCCTGAGGCAAATGGCTGACCCATTTCTGCAACAGTTGAGTTGATCCTGACTCTCAGCTATTTGGCTGACATGGCTGCTATCACAGGATTGACAAGAGAGGCAACTTCATGTACACTTTTATGAAGGAGTTAATACACTTTTGTATTCCCTGTTAGAGAGTACACAAAATGGTTCCTGTGTTACTTTTAGACTTTCATCTTGTATATACAAGAAGAATTTGAAATAATCAGAAAATAAATAAAAGATGGTTTTATGTGTATGTGTAATGGTTAAAATTATTTAAAAATAAACAGCATCCAAAAAAGCAGCATTAAAGGTTTCTTTATATATTAAAAAGATTTACAAGTATAATGTACTCTAACTGTAAAACATAATAAAATGTTTATTGCTTCCTTGTTATGAACTAACAAAGTACATTGCCATTATTAAGTCCAGCTTTATTTGGCAGTCTTATAAAAGTGTTCAGTTTTAACAGCATCTCGTGAACGTTGTTAAAATGTTGATATTCTGACAGTGTAAATAAATCTCAATTGAAACTGGTGACCCTCTGCTTTAAGGTGGACTTCTCCTACACAGAAATATTATCTGGCATGCCCCATGTATACAAATGACTTTTCCTTCATGTCCATCAGGCACAGCTCCATGGAAGCTGTCTTGGAAGCTTTCTTTGGGTTCACAAGGTAAGCACATGGATTCCTCACCCTCTCTGCTAAAGGACGATGGATGGTTGGGATCAGCTGTGTTTTATGGACCAATTTTTTATTTTAAATTCTTTTCTTATTCCAAAACCAAGCCTGCAACCGATGAAGTTGGAGAGAAGTTGCTCAATGGAAGAATAGTAACAGTTTAGTAACAGTAACACTCAGGATCTAGAAAGTAACTTCTTATTTAAACTAGCAACAATAGGGGAAACTATTTGATTTACATATCTTTATCTGATGGAAAACTATTTTGCATTGCTAGGTTTTCCCGGCTAATAGAAACATTCTTGTATTTTAAGGGATTCAGTAAGATTAAACAGTGGAAATATTGCTAAAGGTTTAAGAACAGGAAATCTGGCCATAATCATCTTCACTCTGACTGCTCACTGGAAGTATTTTTATTGAATAGAGTGGAGTCTTATAATAGCTTTAACCGTAGATGATGATATATTTAGATACCCTAGTTTCCCAAGGAAACCAATTAATTTTGCACAAGTCCCTTGAATGAAAGTTTGCTTAAGGCTGAAATAACCCTGTAAGTAAAACTTCAGGTTAAACAATATTTTCAAAGTTTTTTCAAAATTACTGTTTCTTCAGAAACAACTTTAAAGGCTTCTAAAAAGGCAGGAAGGACTGATGATACAAAAAAACACAAATCCTCTAAGCCATGCTATTACAATACAGAAATAAGAACTGCCCCTTAGAGTTTATACAAGTGGTTCAGCTTAATTTGTTATACTCCTGGCACTTAGGCTAAGAGGCATCAAGTCCATGTTTTTGGTATTAGCTACACCTTGAACTAGTAACTAATGTGTGTACCCATGCACAATGAAAGAAGCTCACTTCGTACCATACAGTCTGCAAAGTTAAGGCAGAATTCATGAAGACAGGCGTCAGTCCAAAAACAGTACATAATCCTTGGAAAAATGGATTTGTCTTAATAATTTTCTGTCTTCTTGAAAATATCAATAGAGACTACCTCTGCTTGGAGCAGGTTTGTATCACCTTTGTCCATGTTCCAGCAAAGTGTTTGGTGATAATGCACTTTTTAAGCTGAATGTGTCTCCACTTGAGGAGTGTCGAGAAGTTGCTTTTCCACCCATCAGCAAAGTCTCTGCTTCTTTTATTTCCATAGCTCTCTTGTAAAGTTCAGCTGCCTTCTCAAAATCTCCCCTTTCATAACTTTGGAAAAGAGCAAAACAAAGTTGAAACAAGCAAATAAAACAAGTCTCTCAATTCATTTAAATTGAAATATACATTATACTATCAACATAATGTACTTAAAACTCTGCTTTCCTAAAAACTACACAAGTGCAGATGTTTTGTTTCATGCAGTCATTTGCATTTATAGGGTTGAAGCATATAGCCTTACCTTAGCACAGCCAAGTTTTTCAGTGTTTCTCCCACGCGGGGATGCATTTGGCCAAAGCTGTCTTCATAAATCTTTAGTGCGCGTTCATAGAGAGGCAAAGCTTCAATCTGCTTTTTCTTTGAGAAGCAGAAAGTTTCTTTGTTACAGATGTGTACTTCTTTGAGAAACATATGTATTACATGGACTTTTTTTAGTCCTGTATCAGCCTAAACAACGTTTAAAATGGAACCCAAGAATTTGCAACTACTATAAGGAGCTTCCCTTTTAAATACAAGCGAGTTTTTTTTGTTTCGTTTAGGTAAAAGTCAGATAAAAGCCTAAGACAGGAAAAATAAATGGTAGATATTAAAAACTTACCATCTGACAGTAAAGGACAGCCAGGTTTACCAGAGCAGTTGCTACACTCGGGTGCTTTGGGCCAAACGACTTCTGTCGAATTTCAACTGCTAGCTCATACAGAGGAACAGCCTTGTCAAGCTTTCCCTAGAAATAACAGGGAAAAAAGTGATTCAGTTCTCTGGTATCAAGATGGTAACAGCAAAACCTAAAGCAAAAGCCTTGGTGAAGATCTAACTGTTTCTAGAATAAGGGGATAACTTGGCTAAATAATATGTATATTCTGCACAGATTATTTATCATGAATATTTATTAGAACCTAGTTTTCCAAAAATACTGTGCATATTCAACTCCCAGTTAATGTGTTTTTCAGCTAGGTCTATTTCTTCCTTTCTTATTTTTTCCCCACAAGTGTCTCATTGAGAAGGCTGTAAAAAGATTTTTCAGTTGTACTTCTGTCGAAATAATTGTCTCCACTGACATTTAATTTGTGCTCCTTCAAACTATCAGAGGTTTTTGATGCAAATATTAAGTGGTTTTGCAGCACAGAGGCTGAAGTGAGCAGAAAATAACATGACCCACAACCATTTAATGCACAAAATAGCAGGTAACAATTATTTAGCAAAAACACAAGTGAATTTGATCCAAGAGATTATCTTAATGGTCTTTTTTCTCTTTGAAGAACAGTAAAATATGAAAATTTAAAATAGATATAATTCTTATAATTCACTGAACTTGATCTTGGTTCAACAGTTGGAAAGAGTGTAACACTATTACACACTAATAATAGCAGACAGAATAACCATCTACAACCACACATTCATAACAGATTTTAAAATTATGAAATGCAGAAGTTTATAGCCCTGTTAATTTTACTCCTCACAGTGCATTTTTATAGGAGTAACGCTCACCTTTCACTGAGTCAACAGAAGCTGAAGGTGGCTCAGTCAGAAAGTTTATTTGTGAAATACTATCTCCCTCATAAGCCTTCATGTTACCCTTCAACTGACTGTGAAGTTCAGTCATTGTATAAAATGAACTATTCCTACCCCCTAACATGATTTTTCCATTAAGACAAAGACACTACTGTTAATTTAGGTGATCAGAAGAGGTGACAGGCTTGTGCTCACCATCTTTTTGTACAGCACTGCCAGGTGTTTCACAGTATAAGCCAAGGAGGGATGGTCTGGAGCCAAGGCTCTCCTCCTGATGTCCAAAGCTTTCTCATAGAGCTCCTCAGCCTTGTCATAGTGCTTCTTCTCATTGTACAGGGCTGCCAGGTTGTTCAGAGACTGTGCACAGTCTGGGTGGTCAGATCCCAGGACTCGCTCCCGCATTTCCAAGGAGCGTTTCAGGAAGAGTTCTGCTGTCCTACAAAACATATTTGCTCATCAATATTTAAAGCTGGTAACATCTGTACAAGCTGAAATGCTTGTTTGAACAAACAAACTCAGCCTTAGAAACTCATAGCAGAATCTGTTCAGAACTGACAAAGTAGAAAAGACTCTGTGTAATGTCACCACTGAAGCAAAGGGCACATTTTATCTCACTGCAGTAGGTGCTACTATTCCATTACAGCTTTACAGCAGCTCCTCTACCAAAACTACAGGTGATCACCCTAGAAGACTGATAGCATCCATTATTACCAGGCAGCTCCTCATCATGACATCCACACAAACCATGTCATAGTATTTTCAAGAGCTCAGCTTAGTAAATCAGAATAATCAATTTTATGTTAGAGAAAAAAAAGACCATTTATACACAGAACTGTAGGTTCAATTCTGGAGCTCTTAGACAAGCGTCAAAAGGTCTCTATGCAAGGGCTGGAGGATGATGTGTGACAAATAATTATTCATTAAGTGACATACCCTTCTGCCACTGATTTAATTTTAACTACATGAAGTCTTGGACTTGCTGGTTCAGAACAGGGATATCCATTTTTAAAAGTTCCTTAAGCTTCCACTAGAACAAAGTTTACACCTTTTCTCACCTATGAAATAGTGGAGATACAGCTACTCTTGAAGTAGGTTGCATTTAACAGGAACTACGTATGAATAACATGGAATATTAAACAGTCTTGTATGAGATTAGATAAAATATTGCTCCTCTATAATCAGTCACTTCATGAGGGTAAACTGATGAAAATCCCACATGTCCAACAACTATTAAAAATCAATTGCTTCACTGCAGAGACTGTGATTCTGTATGCAGATCCTAAATAATTACATACTTCTGTAATATCCAAAAGCTACAGGTGCCTTAAATACCAGATATAGAAAGAACTGGAAATAAAAATACTTCCAGAACTCACTCTGTGCTTTTTTGCTGGGCACTTTTGTTCTTCTCTCAAAAGATTCAGTTCAGTAGGGTCAGATTTAGGTGACTCTACAATTCCCTCAGAATACACAGTTTAAATTCCTCTGTCAGCTGAAGAAGTTGACGTGCAGAGTAGCTAAACATACAATCAGAACTATCCTGCACCTTTTTTTCCCCTTCCTCAACACCCCTGCTTATATCTGTCTGCTTTTAGAACACCTTTGTGCTGTTCTGGACCTTTTTGGCTTTTAACAGGACATCAAGGTAAAAGCTGAAGGATTACAAGCACAATGAATATTTAGGTCATGACTTCTTCAAATACTGTCATAGGAAAACAACAATCCTGCTGTTCAAAGATGACCACTGCAAAGGAGAGAGTCACAAAATAGTGAAGCTGAGTACAGGAGGCACAGATTTGAGAGAGAATTAGTATTTGCAACAAAGGCTAATTAACTGTGGAACATCAATTCTGAATGCAGGAAGTGCCCTGATTTGGTAAATGTGGGTACATGCCAACAGCACCAAATAAAAAGTAGGAGTGAATTTCACAGTGAACAAAACCCAGCAGAATGAATAAGGGACAGTACTACTACAAGGATTTCATCATGTATCTGCATTTAGTGCTAGATCTCCATGCTCTGCCTCCATTCAGATAGCTGAGAACAGTCAGTGGATGTGTCACAATCAGTACAACTCACTCAAGATTATTCTGCAGGTAGTAGAGGACTCCAAGCTCATTGAGGGTTCGAGCATTATCTGGTGTATCCTTGCCTAACGTGAGCTCTTCCAGTTGCAGGGCTCTTTGACGCAGGAGAGCAAAGCCACACTACAGCAAAGAAAAGGAAATGTAAGCCAGTCACCAGGACTTTTAAAGTTTAACGCTGAAGACAGAAAACCAAAAGACTCAGTTTGGTGCCAAAGTAGCACAATAATTCTCCTTAAGTTCTATTTTTGAGCTATGTGGCAAACACTTACTTACATTCTATCAGAAAATTGCACCGAAAATGTGAAATTTTGGTGAAAATTTCCAGGCAGTTCAAGTTACTGTGCTGTCACACCATTCTCCCTGTATGAGACATGCTAATTTGCTGAAAGTCCACAGATAAATAACCAATTCAGGTCAAATTCTTAGGTTTATAAGCTCAAAACTTAAAATCAACGTAATTTTCAATCCTAAACACCACATACAAACATACATAAAATACTGCTCAAAGCTTCACATTGATCTTTTTAAAATAGGCAGAGAAGTTAATTCTTACAAGCAAAATAAATCAAAGTAAAAAATGCAGTTGTTTTTACACATTCTGCCTATTTTTGATCTTTGCAGTCTTGATAAAAATATTTTTTGCAGAAGAACTCATTACAGAAATAGACCAAATCTTCATGAACCAAATTCATTCTTATTTAATCACTGTGGAAATAGCAACGTGTTCATGGGTTTTTACTACTTTTATCAGAGCTACCACTTGAGCTCTGACATTATTAGCTGGACTCTTACAGTACAGTCATTACATGATAAACTCTAACCTCAAAAACTGCAACAGAAATCCTGTAGCTGAAAAACAACACATAAGAAGAAAACAGGAAAACTCTGTATGTCACCTGATATTTTTACTGAGATTTTCCATTGCAGTAAGTATTGTATTCACTAGTAGGATAAATGCCTCAGCTATTCTGGCTATACATTGTCACTTTGACACACAATCGTATCAGCTGTAATTCTGCACCTCCCAAATGTACATATCCACTTCTTTCTTTTCCACTTCTCTCAACTCCATTTCAGTTATACTGATACAACTCCACTTCCAGCAGAGTTGAAAGGGCAGTTACCAAAGCTGCTATTAAGATTCTTCACTATCTATGCCCACAACTATCAAAAGCCCTGGGGCATTGTCAGAACTGCAGACACAACTTATCATCTGTTTAGCACAGCTGCAACATGCCCTGTACCTCTTTTTAAATATCAAGCACTTCCTTACCAGACTGCCTTTCTGCCTTGCTGCTTTTTGGCGTATTTTGAAGGATTTTTTCCTCAGTTGCTCAGCTTGTTCATATCTGAAAGCAGTTATTTGTAGTGTTAGAAGAATGTCAAATGTAGCATCAGTAAGTATGCTGAAAAAATTCCAAGTGTACAGATATGAAAATTTAAGAATCTTGAAAATAATTCCACTTTTTTCAAATATAAAATTTACAAAATATTAAGGGCCAGACAATGTTCCTCATTTATCTCTACAAGTTTTTTGTTAAACTAAGCACAAAAGTTGGGCCCTCCTAGGTGACCTGCTATGAGAATAGAGGGAGGATGCTCATGGGTGCACTTGAACATATGAAACTCAAAAAAAGGAATCAAAGAAAAATTCTGGCTTCAGGAAGAAAACTTTTGCTGCTATTTATTTTTTCTTTTGGTACTATCTCCACATAAAACAAAACCAACAGTGTAATTAAGCTTACTTGTTCTGCTTTTGGTATAAGGTTGCAAGTGCATCAAGTTCACGGGCTACCCGAGGGTGCTCAGCTCCATAGGCGTTTTCAGAGATTTCCAGTGCCTGTTTATAGAGCTGCTCAGCATTTCCAAACTTCTTCCACTGAACATACACTCCTGCCAGCTGGTGGAGTGACTGTGCCACCCTCGGGTGGTCTGGATCCAGCGCCGTCTCTCGAATCTCCAGGGAGCGCTGCAGAGGAGCTACAGCCTGTAACAGCCAAGCCCAGAGGTGAGGGCAGCAGGCAGCATCCTCTATGCTGCAATAACTTAACTACTGCCACAGAAAGCACACACTGGGCTCTGCTTCATTTGCCTTTCTGCTGTTACAACAATCTCTAAACGTACTTACCTGACTGAGAAGACCTAGGTCCTTAAGAAACCGTCCCAGGGTCTCATATAGATCAGCCAGGCAGATCATACTTTCCTCTCCCTCACTGCTTTTTTCATATTCTTTCAGAGAGTCAAAATACTCAGCTGCCATAGAGCTCTTATCTTTCCCAACCAGCTGCCAGTAACTCAGCAATTCTGCAAAATGTCCCCTGTTTTAACAAGGAAAAGAATCTCATCTCTGATACCCCTCTATTCAGACCAATGCTAGCTTAGGAAAAAAGGCCTACATGCACAAAGGTTGTTGTTATGCTACAGCATCTACAGTAACAATCCATGGAGACTTAACTATTCAACAGCAATATTTATTCCTTTACCACCCCCAGGGTGTAACAGAATAGAAAAAAACACATTATTTATATGGAAACAGCATTTAGCACTTCATTCTCTATTATTTAAGTATTTGAATCTGTCATTTTCTGATTTATATTAACAAAAAATTACTATGAAATGTTTATAATGGCCGAAGCAGTTGCTACCTTTGTACCTTTTGTAAAGGTTTTGGGACACAAAGAGATTCAAAAGACACTTGTGTAGGTTTTGCTTATCGCCCTGCTGTTGGAAGAGCCAGGGAAGTTCATCAGCACTTCTCCAAGTCACTCGGTCTTGACTATTGAAAGAAAAATAAACAAAAATTAAAAAACTCTGAACGGGCCTAACACCTTGTCAATTTGTTGTGAAAGCCAGGCAAGCCTACAATTTCTATACCTGAATGTCTGAACAGATAGATGACTCTAAGAGCTATGTACTCCCTTATCTTCTATGTTCTTTTTAATTTCACCTCAGAAGGCAGTGGAAGCCCCAAGCACTCCACAGGAAACTGCTTCTCCACCCCATATGGACTAACTTGTGCCTGCCAGCAGGACTGCAGCCCTGCAGCAGCCCACTGCCCCTTTGTGCCTCCTCTGTTTGACACACTGCAGCTCTCTTTGCTTCCTGCTACCCAACAGTGGATGCTTGGAGGAGCAATGAACAGGAGCTCACAGCTGGGACACAGTAACTCAGGATGTAAATTCAAATCAGTTTTCAAGCTGGACATGAACGAATAGATGTCCAGCTGTCCTACTGGACCTCCTCTTATCTATGTGCTAATTGCTTGCTGAACACAAGTGGTTTTCTACTTCAAGTCCCAGGCAAATTCAAGTTTCCTAGCATTTCCTGGGAGTTAAAAAATCATGGAGGGTTGGAGACCACAAAATATCTGATATGGTATATCTTCATGCCCTGCATTTCCCCACAATCACTTTATCAGATGCCCATTCTCCTTCACAGACCTCATTCTCTTCCGAGATTAAATAGCAACATATCAATAAATAAACAAACTTCTAAACTGATAATTTTGCACAGTTATTTTGCCATAATAATTTACTAAACTCAAAGAAGGTATATGAAGAAAACAAAAGTATATATGAGGCATGAAATCTGCAATTTAGCACTTCTTAAAGAATTCTGACCTACCTTAACTGCATGGTGAAATATTCCACTAGTTTTTGTCTATAGGCAGAAATAACATTTTCACCTGCTTCCATATACTCAAGTTTTACCATCTCCCAAGCCTGAAAGAGAGTATAATTAAAAGAAAGAAAATGCATTTAATTTGTTTAAGTGCTGATGAGACATAGGGTGATGAAACACATCTCATGCTGTAGAACTGAAAATCATTCAATGACAAAGGCACTAGAAAAACAATTGTCTTACATCAGATCACAGCTCTGGTTATTCGGGCAATATTCCTTTCTCATTCAATTCTTCTTGGGTTTTTTTGGGAAACCCAAGGTTTTCTAGGATTCACGGAGTTAACAATTAATAGATTAGAAATTTATGAATGTTTGAAAGGCCTTCAATTTCAGCAATACTGGTTTATCACATCTATGTTAGTTTTCAAGGTGTTTCTAAATCAGAACGAATGTTAAGGAGAATGGATAAGCAGCCATCAATATTTGAAGGCCTACCTAGCAAACAACAGAACTTATCTAAAAGATAGGGGTTGGAGCTTCACTTGCACATGTTTAAAATTACAAACTCTACCTGGAGGTGCTGGAACTTCAGCAAACCACAGCCATATGTCAGCAGACACATTTTGTGCAGGCTGTGAAGGAGCGAGGCCAGCACTGCAGAAGTCAGCTCAGGAAACAGCTCCATCAGCTCTGCCTCACTCACCCCATTGTGGCTGACACCAATGACACACAGTATCTGCATGAAGCAGAAAACAAGTTTTCACAGAGTTAGCCATTAGCCATATTTCCTGGAGAGCTTAGTTACATTGAAATCTCAAGAAAAATACAGTTTATCACTATGATAACTTTATAGCCAAGAAAAAACCCTGCCTATACAAGCCCTTTCCCTCTTCTCAAAGAAGAGACCTCAATGTTAATGGATTAATATTCTAATAGATAAAGCACCAAATAGGACACTCTGGAACAAACAAATGGCTCCTCAGACTTTCCTCTAAAACACTGGGAGAGTGTAACTCCATTATCATGAGGAACTTTCATCTAAGCAAAACATGCTCAGGGTCTTTATGCTGCCAGAACCAAAGAAGTTGCAAGTAGGAGTATTGTGCCCCAATTAAAAAAAATTTTGCGCAAGAGGGAAATTCTGCAAAGGCAGGAAGAGGAGTCAGAAATTTAATAAGCAATGCCAGTATTCACAAGACACCATGTGTTGATGCTCAACTATGCTCAATGTAGTCAATCACTACATCATGGTAGTGATCAGCAAGAAAGTGCTAATTCTGTATCACATCATAGTGAAAAAGCCCTAATTTATTCTGTGAGACAAGAGCTCAGCTGATATTTAATACAAAGCATTCATTCTATAGTTATGCAACAGATGTAATTACATTAATTAAACTGTCCCTTCTATACTAATAATACACAATAATGACTGAATCATACATATGAACTAATATAATTTGTATTTACTTTCGAGTTAAGAAAAACTCTACAAAGAAGAGTATTCATTACCTGTAGAAATAGTGATGCATTCTTTGCTTACCTCTCTCAAAAGATTTTTCTCTTTATCACTCTGCAATGATTCCTGAATTGATCTCAGAACAAGCCTGTACAGTGACACTGTGTCTTGACACTGGCAACACTGCTGAAGAATCTCATCAATATTTCCTGTATTTCCAACACTAAGCAGAAGGACAAAAAGGGTAAGGTTTAGCATATTAGATTTGGCTAAGACAGACTGATTTGAAATTAGAGAAGAGCTCTATTTCAAATATTCTCTGGATTCCTACCAGGTTCAAAAGGTGCACAGCACCTGGCGAGATTTAAACAAAGAAGAGGTGATTACTTCCAAGCCAATTTCTGTCATATTGTTTGAATTTTCTAAATAGCTGCAACAGTTTTATTAAAAAAACCTACACTGCAGTGTTCTTTTCTTCAGCATAAGTACAAGTAAGAACATCAGGAAGGATAAAGATAAAACCACACACTGCTATTTCCTTTAATGCATTTACAAAGCATGTTTTCAGGAGCAATTAAGTCTTCTAGAACATAAAACATGAACAAAAATAATGAAATCGGTCACCCGGACTAAATTACCAATTAATGTATCATCTTCTGGGAGTCTCTTAACTAAAAATGCATCTTTCTCAACAAGATGAAGTCTAGGTTAATAAGAAGCCAATGAACTTATTAGGTATTCTCTTGCACAACAGGGAAGATTAATTTTCTCCACAGCAGGAATTACAAGGCTAAGGACCATATGCAGGATGTTAAACTAAACAGTCACTGAACTTCCTTGAAGCCTTGAAAATCTATGGGACAAACTCTCTGGCACATCAGTAAATACAACATACCTGAATTTAACTGTTAAACAACACAATACCTACATTCTCCAAATAACTTTAAAAATCACTAAAGCAACTAACACACTCACAAAGAAGAAGAAGAAGAAATTAAAATTAAACAGAATTAGAAGAGCTGAAAACAAATAGATGCAACCATCTGAGTTCACTTAGCATCAAACGGGTGACTGTACACTCTCTGATATCTGTTCCTGTTTCATTCACAGCCAGTGAAGGGCAAAACTTCTTCATTGTTTTTTCTTAACAAGATTCATTCTGTCTCAAACGAAAGTATTTCATAAGGCTAACCTACTTGAAGTCTTCTAATCTAGTGATGGCCTTAGTAATTTCCAAAACACTTCAACTTACCAAGCAATGGTTTTGCCCAAGAGAGTGACATACAAAGCATTGCAAGTTGTGGCAGAACGACAATGTCTCTCAAGCTTCTTCTCCTACAACATTTTAAATAAAATCTGTGAGCTGAGATGAAACTAACAATACAAACAGAACGTTCACTGTTTGATAAGAAAACAAAAGTTTCAGATATTTTTCTACCTGTAACATCTGAAGACTATAACATGGTAAGTAGTGCACAAAATACTGCACACGTTTCCAGCTATAGCAGCATATGAGTGAAAATTCCCATTTGAATTTAAGATGAAGAGTTAGGATCTAACATTATATCTCAACATGAAGGTTACCCTACAGAATCAGTCTCAAGGGCAAGGGTAAAATACTGTTTTCCCAGTATGTCAATCATTGTTACACTATTATGCAACAAGAATTAATTAAAACATAATTAAACCTTCTAGAATTCTAAAATAAAACAACACATTTACAGCAGTATGTGCAACTGCAAAGTTTTTCTGTTAAAAATTTATGTTGCTCCATCTGTGTTTCAGTCCTCTGAGCCATGGGGTAAAAATACTCAAACTTCATGCTATCTTGAGCAGTTGTGTTTAGTTAGCTAAATATAAGCCTTTATTTTGACAGCTGGGCTTATTTCACCTCTCCATGTTTTCATTAAAAGTTATACTAGAGTAAGGTATTTTAGAAAAACTGCAACAGCCATACCTGCTCTTTAGTCAATTTAACATTTGCAGAGTTACATTCTGCACTAATGAGAGATTTAACATCTCTGGAATTCAGTGGATCAAGATGAAGAGTGGGCCATAACCTTTGGTAAGAGAGAACAAAGTCATATTTGAACTTTATTTAATAGCACACAAAAGGAAAAGAAAAGCATCAGAGTTCCAGGGCTTTTTAAAGATTTATATCAAAGCAGTAATTGAAGCTGTTCCCTGCTACTATGAAATTCTAATCATCTGAAGTAAAATTTCCACTTTTAGCCTTATCCTGAATCTACATCATGGTACTGCAGTTCTTGATGTGAATCTGATCGCATTTAATACCGTCTTTCATACAGTCATGTGGATAGATCCCTCATAGTAAAACAAAAATCTGGTTTTCCAACAGCTAAAATCTGTCATTGCAGCTACAACAGAGAAGCTTTCATTTTCCTCATGGATTGGAAAATCTTACCCTATTAAATCTCCACTCTCGACAAATCTGTCTGCTCTTCAATGAGTAACTGCAATTTAAAATACTAATTCTAAGCCAGGATACTTTGACACATCACAGAAATACAACATACCTCCACGCCTGGGGACATGTTTCTACATTCACTGATACAATCACTCTCACGTTCACTGGCAGTGGATCTATCAACCACTTCATGTGCTTCTCAGCTTGCTAAAAAGCAAATTTTCATTTCTTAACACAGAGGTTGTTCAAAACAACGCCAGAAGTTGCTATGTTTCATTAACTGTGCAACCCAATGAAATGAGTCTTAAATTCTCCAGTGTCCTTTAAAATCTTTTATGATCTTGTCCTCTACACAGTACTAAATGACCCATTTTTATGTATCAGCACAACTGTACACTAAATAAAGCAGATGGAATACTATTGTCAACATGTCCCCCTCATAAAAACCAGGCTATTTACAAGCCCAATAAGTCAGCTCACAGCCCTGAATCTTTGGATAAGTAATGTAACTGGACTGTTCAAAAATTAAGGTGTAAAGATAAAATTTAGAAGAAAAAAACCAAAACAACCCCCCCAAAAATTATCTACAAATATAACTCAACTGCCTTTTCCACAAAACTATTTTCTGTATGTTCTCTTCAGGGAAAAGCAAACACTAATATTTTTGTAACATGGCTATGGCTGAACCTATTACAATAGTCATGATTCCCTTTAGACTGACAAATGGCAAAGGTTTTGAAAACATACCTGTATTTGGTCAATTGAGTCGATAATTATAATAATGCTGCCTTGATGGCGTGCAGAAAGTTTTTCCAGCCAACGAGGAAACTCTTCCAGAAGTTTAGCTGGATCAAAAGTCAGAGGTGATACTAACCAAGAGTGTTGCATAAGCTGCAGAATTATAAACATATACAAGAAATTCTACCTTAAAAATCAGCTAGGAGAGTTGAAAGAAGTCTTACAGACATGAAAGGGAAAAAAAACCCAAAAAAACAAAAAACAAAAAACAAAAAACAAAACAAAAAACAAACAACAAAACAAAAAAAACAAACAAACAAAAAACCCAAAAACAAAACAAAAACAAAACAAAACAAAAAAAAAAAAAAAAAAAAAAAAAAAAAAACCAACAAAACAGTTCTCCCCCAAGTACCTCATCCTTCCCTCCAAAAAACCTCCATTTGATTTGGGGACAATTTTTCTAGTTGAATTCACACAGAGTTCTTTCCTTCTAGTATTATGCAGAAAGCTGGCATAAGCAGAACAAAGAATGTTTCTTGAACTCAGTGTGTAAATTCTAGAGTGATAACCTTTACACAACAGATAAGAAATATGGAGACTTAAAGGACTTGAAGTTCCACAGACTAAACAGGCAAAAATCTAAGACAGATGAGAAAAATGCAAGGATAGCACAACTGAATTAATTTTTCTACAGGTTATAGTACTGTAAGGCCCTTAATGCCACTCTGTGATGGAAAAAGCAAGTTCAGACCCTGACACAAAAATGATCCATCTTATTCCCCATGTATTCAGCACACAATTAAAAATAAATTAATATAGGAGAGAGCCTAATCTAGGAACAAGATGGTGCCAAGTGGCCAATACAGCCTCAGGTTTCTAAGCACATAGAAACAAGAGGTGGCACCTGCCTCTCATTGGCCAGATGGCAGAGAATTTTGGAAGGAGTTTATATGGTTTTATAAGTCATCAATATAGGTCACTGGAATCATTACTGCTAATGCTGATCTATTATGAATATCCCAGAGATGCTATTTAATTGAGCTATATTAAGTGTCTAGGATCAGATTCCCCTCATTCTATAATGCCCTTACACTGCAGATTCACAGAAGAGTTTGGATTGGAAGGAGCTTTAAAGGCCACCTGGTCAAACTCCCTGCAATAAGACTCCCTTCAAACAGACCAGGTTGCCCAGAGCCCTGATCAATCTGAACCTGAATATTTTTCTACTACATTTGCATTACTTCTCACTGATGCTGAAAAATCTGTAGAAAATGTTGTCTTTGCAGACACACACAGACACAGACACAGAGGAAGATGCAAGGCAGGGCATGCAATGCAGCATTACCTTTAGAGTAAGGCGCTTAATTATCAATGCAGATTCTGAACTAGTAGACATGGGCCTCCCAACAAAGTGGTAAAGAATCAGAGTATTTGGTGAATGCTTCTGCTGTAATTGAATCCTAATGAAAAAAGAGAAGGAAAAAAAAGACTCAACAAACTGTAATTTTGCAAATAGAACTCAAACAAAAAGCATCAGTTTTGCCAAAGGAGATAGAATATCTTAGCTACACGTGTTCCATGTTTTTCTTACAAAACAAGATAGACATTTCCTGAGCTATAATTGAACTTTTAGTGTCAGATGCCGTTTTTGCTCTCACCATTACTGATAGCAATTAGCAAATGCCCTTCCTGGCACTGAATAGTCATGTGCCACTAAGCTTTTAAAGCAATGACACCATCAATTTATTTTTATGACAGCAAGTTTTGTCATAGCATACAAGTGACCATAAAATTCTATGGTCTATGATAAATTATGAGGATTCTTTCTTTATTCATACCCTTCTTGTGTATCAGAGAAGGGCAACACTATTGAGCTATCAAAACCAAATTGTAATGCTGTGCAAAGACAGATATGTAAGTGATGCCTTATCATAAAGTGTTGCAGCTGGAGTCAGGGAGCTGTTAAAGGCAGTCCAGATGAAATTAGCTACTCAAATATCACAAATCTTTCCAGGATCTTCCAATAACTTCAGCACTTTGTAAATGCCTCCATTTTACATCTTGTTACTGACAATGTTTGAAATGTAATGGAAACTTTTTTCTTAAATTTCATCCAAATTAAAAAAAAAAATTACCATTTTGACAGAAGGAGAGATTTCCCAGAGCCTGGTCCTCCTGACACAAGCAGTGGTGGAATTGGTGCTGGTGCTGCTACTAGGTCATTCAGACGTTCAAAATACTATAAAAAAGAAGCAATCATTATAAATATTTCAGTGTTTAAGGAAGAAATATAGTGCCTGGAATTGTAAACCATTTAGATTCAAAATGCATGGACCAATTTATTAAGGTAAAGGAGTAACTACTGAAATGCAATACAATACAAGTGTAAACAGATGTTGCAAGGAAACACTTAAACCACAGAATTTATTATCTCTTTTTTTTAAGTATAAAATTAATTAACACTTTCTCAAAATTCTATTTAAAATGGAATCTTTGGTGCTAATAAACTGTATTAGTGTTCTTATAGTAAAGCAACTGTGTTCTGTGTTTGTTCAGGCTTCCTTGCCCCGCCCCCTTCCCCCAGACTACTCCACTGGATACAGCTGCCAGGAAAAAGTTGGCATCTGCCATGAATGACTATTTTGAGCATACAAAAGCATACAAAAGAAGGTCTTTTTTCAGCATATGAGTGTTCAAAAATGTCGCAGCAGATGACAAAATAAACCAAAGCAAAACACCCTTCAGCTGCTTGGGAGAAGTATTTTGTCTTCAAAATACCATATGCATTTAGATATACATTTATATCTAAATGCATCTCTTATTTTTTTTTAATGTTCTATTATTTAGAACATTAAGGCTTGCTTTTTTTTTAATGTTCTATTATTCTATTGCTTGTGAATGTAGTAAAGATGGTACAATCATCCAAACCATTACCAATATAGGAGTGGTGAAGTAAAAGAATATATTGTATTAGTAAAATAGGGGTAGTAAGAATTTAAATACAGTAATAGAAACTGCATGCTTATGTTACATTGCCTAAATAAACTACTGCACCACATTCTAGGATGATTTAATTGTTTATCTTCCTACATTCACTATATCTTCTCAACATATAACTGTTTCTGATACTCACAACTTGAAATGTTTAAAAAATATTTCCAGTAATGAGTAAGTACTGAGTCATTCAGCAGCTTTCCACTATAAAGTTTCCTTTGTTTTTCTTTTACAGCTGCATGATGAGATGACATCTTTTCATTAACTATCTCCTAAAGACCTAACTCCAGGTGTCAAGAAAGAGACTGCATTTCCTCGGGGATAAATAAAAGAGAAAAAAAATAGAAGAAGAAAAGATAGGTACTCAGAGTGCTTTCTACTGATTACCAGCTAAGAGGATGCTCTGCTTCTGGCCCACTGTTACAGTGCTTTTCTTCAATGCAGGCACAACAACTACTTTTTCATCAATGTCATTCAACAACACACCAACTGGCACCTCTCCCAGAAAAGAAATATGCCATCTATATCAGACATATGGCTTCTTCCAGCATAAGGAGTGATAGCCTTAAGGATGCTCTCAGACACAGCTTCTTTTGTAGAATTGCATCTTGCCCAACAAGGGATGGAAGTGAGTGATGATATTGTCTTCATCCATACACCTTTATAATGTACTCACTTTCTCAAATCCCAGCTCACACGTTGAATTAGAGGCCTGCTGAAAAGCTTCCATCTGTTCTCGTTCATCGTGTGCATCCCACAATACATCACCAAAAACTTCTTCTTCAGGAGCACTGGAGTCTTCCTTATTACCCAAATCCTTGCCTTCTAGGTCTGTCATTTCACACCCCAATATATCCTAAGTAAAAAGAAATTTAATGGAGAAAACTGCAACTATAGTGCAAGTACATCTGCTCAGTGTGAGCGTGGCTCTAGGAACACCAATATGGCTCATTTCCTTGTAGGGTAGCAGAGAACATAAATAAATAAGCAATTAAATGAAACTAAGTTAACTCTGGGTGCACAAGTCTCAAGACAGTGATTTTAAATATCTCATAGTGGAAACAACTCACCACTAGAATAAGGAGAGGATGTATGTATGATACAAAGATAAATTAAAAGCTAATTTAGGCCCATAAATAGAACCCTTCCTCACAGTTCCATGCTTCTGTCCATATAAGCACTGCTCAGTTTGGGGTTTGATTTTCCACTTGCACATTTCCTTGCTTGCCAGATATTAATGATAAAACAGAGTGATACTTTGAATCACATCTAAGTACCATACAGTAATCACACTGATATAATTTAAGATCATAAATCAGTATAGACATAAAAAGCTAAAATGCATCATGTACTTTACCTGTTTAATTATTTTTTCCACACAATTATAGACTTCATATGCTCCTTCCTCCACACCTCCAACATGGTCAATCATCTGAAAAAATAAATGGCAAAGCATGACACAACTCTGAATCCAACTGAGAGCAGTATTTAGGACTTCTAACAAAAAAATTCTGGAACACATTTGAATTCCATTCTGTTGTCTTCCTTAGGTAAGATCCACCTTGCCTAAGAACTTCAAAAGCAGGGCATCTAGTTTCATTGTTTCCGTAGAGGAAAATTAATCATCATGGATCGATTTTTAGGCAGCAGGAATCTCTCTAGAGGTACACTTCATTCCCTTCAGTGACTACAGAGGGACCTCAGATATACAACTTCGCCATTTAAATGCCTAAACACAGGTAAGAAATTCTAACCTTATACAATAGCCATTTTTTTTCAGTGAAAATGTAGCGGCTTTTTTTTTCTCTCCTGCTAATGAAAATTTCATAACATTCATAAATTTCAGCTTTATTGATCTGCTCACAGAATGAGCAGCCAGAGCTATGACTGCAATGTGATTTCCTTTAATATCTGGGACTACTAGCATGCAGTGAGTCTTGTTTATAGCAATTTTTAAGTGCCATACCTTTGCTTTGTTCACGCAAGAAATTTGCTCAATTAACTGTTGGACTGAGACTGAACTGACTCTGCCATCCTCCCTTCTGTGGTAAATTAACCGGGGCTTTTCTTCTGGATTTCTCAAGAAGGCTTCTTCACAGTCCTCCAACAAACAACTAGATTGGAAATCAGCATTCTTGTGCTATATTACACTGCTGTAGTAAATAGTTCAATCAACACAAGCTCCGAAGATGGGTTTCACTGCAAAATCTAATTCAAAAGTCATATCTATTTATAGCAAAAAGCAACCAAATACTTCAACACAGAACTTGAGAAAAAATTCTGAAGCAAGAAAAAGCTGAGAGAGATTTATACAACTCGTACCAAAACCAGTCAAACCATTTATTAGTTTTTATGATTTTTGATTTGTAAATTTAAAGCTGTCATACCATTATACAGAATGAAAGCTAATTGACTTGCATGGAAAGAACATGGTTTGATATATGATTAATAGCATCATATATAAGTTTTGCTATCTGAAGGTTCTGTTGTATCTTTGACCTTTTGAGGAAGAGTCCTTTAGTATTTTTCAGATGTCTTGGGGACAGTCTTTCAACTTCTAGTATTTAAAAAGGAGAATTCGACACCTCCAAATTCAAAACCACTTTGCATTTATATATGTGAATGATATCCACTGATACCTATTGCTGTTCTACAAAAGGAACTATACTACTTGGTGATGCTGACAATAGCTGAAAGGATTGCACAAACATTACCATCTTTACACAAGCACTACAATTTTCATCAGTCTTTTTCTAAGAGAAATTCTCTAAATTAATACTTCTGGGTTTTTTTTCCCCTGCATATGTTGTTCTAACACATTTGTGTTCCACATACATAAAACTGGGTTAATCGGCAATAGCATATAATGTATAACAGTAACATTCCTAACACAATTCAAGAAATATCCCTCCTTTCCTATACTTTCGTTAGTGAATCATGCTGCTTCTTCTAGAAGGTTAAGAAATTACTCACTGAACAAACAGACCAAATTCCATCACTATTTGTCATGAAACATCATGACTTCAGTAAATCACAGCTGTCAAAAGCTAGCATAAGGTAACACACAGGAGAGCCATGAAATTAGTTGGAAAGACAGCCAAAACCATGAACTAATACGTGACAGAATAAACCCCAAATACTACAGACAGGTGTAAAGCTAGATAAGCAAATGAAAAACACTGAGGACATTCACATCAGCCATCTTGAATTCCTAAGACACTGCCACGTGCACAACAGAGAACTGCTCTTGGAAAGCAAAACATTTCTGTATGTTATTAAGACATCGTTCAAGCTATATTTTAAGAGAATTTGTAGCTACAAGAAAAAGAAAATGGTACAAAGCCGATATATTCTTTTAAGTGTCTGCATTAGGCAAACCTGAAGTCTGAAGGAGTATCACTTTGAAGTTACTAGCTTAGGAAAAAAATACTGAGCAAAGCATCCCATACATTTTAATAAGCTGTGCACTCTGCATAAATTACCAGTTGCCATTTGTTTCACCAGCCTAGAAAATACTCACCTTGGCAAAATTAAATGCAGGAGCAAAATCACTAATGAACTTTTTTCAATTTCCCATTTTCTTACATCCTGATGAGGCCTTTCATTCTCTGTTGAAAAATTAACAACTTGAAAGAAGTACCCCATTGTCTCACAGACTCTCTGAAGTTTTGGAGAGTAGTTCTGAAAGCAAATGTAAGCAACAGTGCTTTATTACTAAACATGCATAGCACTAAGGACCTACCAAACAAATCTCAGTTTCTTTTCTCTAAGCAGTTTGCTCCCCTGAAGCCCTTGACAATACTTTCACTGATTTCACAGAAAACTGACTACACCTACTAAAGCTTTCAAGAAGTATTAAACAAATTTCTGAACCAGCATCACACTGGAAACGAGACAGCATGTAAGTGAGCATAGGTTTGTGAGGTACTCACTCTAATGAAGATGGTCACTTCTGGCTGAGTCTCATCAGTACTGATAATATAACATCTTACTGTGTTACTCCACAGAGAGTGGGAAAACAGAGGAGTAACCTGCAATAAGCTGGCAACAGCAGCATCCCAATCATCTGCCAATGGAAAAAAACCCAAAATGAGAGATCTTCACATGTCATTACACTGCATAACAGATAAGTCATCACCTCTTAACACCATGAATACCACATTTTATTTAAAATAATAGTAGTGTTTTTACTCAATTATTTAAATTTTACAAATGTTGAGAACATACCATTTGATAATGTCACACAATTTGATAATGTGACAAAATCAAAGTGCTAAAAATATTTATATTATCATCACAATTATATTTCCCTTAAAAAGGATTGATGAAATGTTTCCATGAAATCAAGCTGATAGTTGTAAAATAAATAACAAGACGAAGGAGTAATAAATTCATTCATAACCAAACACTTCTTTTCCTTCAGATCTATGTGTATTTCAACTAGACTATGTGAATAAGAGACAGCAAAACACTGTGGGAACTTCCTCTTCTGAAGTAAAAAAATCCATTGATTTCTGTAGCACTGTATGTTTATTCCCTACAGAAGTAATGAGTTTTAAAACTTAGACTCTTCATTTTGTGGTTGGTCACTCTTTCAAGATTGGAATAGGTTCTCTTCTCAGAATCACACAGGTTTATAAAAGGCTCAGTGTATGAAGCTGGAGCCATCACAGGGAAGACCTACCCCTCCCACTTTGCAGGCACAGGCTTCTGCATCAGACAGAGCCTGAAGGATTGAACTACAAAGGGAGAAACTGCCAGCAAAGTCAAGTATATGCAGGAGAGGTTCCAGACCCAGGACAACAGGCCAAGGAAACCAGAGTATCAGCAGCCAGTTTAAAAGAGGCCACTTGGGAAACAAAGTTCAAAAGCAGTAATTATTGACAAGAAAAAATCAAGCACTGATTTACATAACAACACATACATCCTGGTCTTGCAATCAGATTTCCATAAGTGGCCCCCTAGGCAGAGTCAAAACCCATGCAAAATCAATGAATAAAATAAGGGTATAATTTATTCTAATACAAATGTGATGTTCATATTCAGGAAGTAGAGAATCTGAATACAAATGGAAAAAAAGAACACCAGCAGATATTGAAAGAAGGAGCCACTATCTTCCATTGTCAACACAAGGAACATACTCACAACAATGCACCGATAACTGCTGTTTGCTAAAATCACTGCTGCACATACCATAGTCATCACATATATTAAACGTAACTTAGCTACATTTCCTTTTATTTTTACCAAGAATTCCAAATAATCCTTTGGTTAAATTACCCAAGAGTGGAGAGAAAAGGATCTAAGGAACAGAGTTACTTAGGCATAGCTGGAAAAATTCCACAGACACAATCCCAGCAAAATGAATTACCGTTACTTACCTCTGTTTATATTTGCAAATGGTCCCTCAACATCTATGGAGCTATGAGCAAATTCAGGCCCTCTGAAAGACTGCTGAAGTTGCATCATACTGCCCATGGATGGCTCACTTCCCAACACTCCTCCATTCCAGTATTCAGATTGCGCCCCAGTAGCTAAGAATTGGAAAACAAACAAAAAAACCCTCTTCACTGTCACTACACAAGGTAAATTATCAGCTGAAACCTACAGCCAAGTGCCACTGATCATAATTTTTTCTCCTTCAGCAGATCTCCCTACCCTTTCGTATGCTGTAATTCTAAATGGTTGCTTGTCCAAAGTTAATGAGAACCCATGACACCAAAGGCTGAGGGTATTTCCTAATATTTGCTATCACATAGAATGAATATATACCCATCTGAACCCTTTCCATGTTATTAAATTCCTCATACAGCATATGCAAGGTTTGGTACCTACTTCTTTGTTAAAGATCTAACTCTGCTGTTCTGAAGCACACAGCAGCTGACACTGGCATATGTCATCATCCAGACTGCCTATCTAAGACTCTCTAGTTTCAGGTGTGATATTTGGACACATTAGCACATCATCTCTCAGATCTAGAATAAGAAAACTCAGAGAGGACTAGGAAACTCAGAATAGTTCATGGAACAATTTTTAAAATGCATTCAAATAACTGTGTCTAGACAGTATTCTGTGTATTCATTTATTCATTTGTAACACCAGAAATGTGAAGTTCCCACAATCTAAACCAAGTTTGCAAGGTCTGCTGCTTCTACCCTTCCAACTACTTTAAGTTGCTTTTCATCTGGATTAATAGAACTTTTTTTTATCAAAACAACATAAGTATCTGGATTCTGCTTTACTGTTTGGAGACTGCAGTCATGTTCCAACACAAAGTGCTGGGGATGAAATTCTCACCTGTAACATCCGTACAATTATCGTCAGAATCAGACTCCTCAGGATCAAACACTTGGATTCCCTGGGCCTGGAGTCTCTGGAGTTTTGCTTCAAGCTCTCGTTTGGCCCTCAGTAAGTCCTGAATCTCATTTTCTTTAGTTTCTCTAAAAATCTATCAGCAGGAAGGAAAAAAAAATCTTTTAAAATTCATTATCTGTTCCTGAGCTCGTTATCTACCTTCAATTGGAAAAGTAAGTTTCTTTACCAGGAAAAGGTGTGAAAACCTGAAGACATCATGAATCAGAAATGAGCAGGAAACCATAGTTTAAAATGATCTATTTTTTAAATTTTGCCATTATAAATCTTAGCATATCATTCTGAAAGAAGCCTGCATCAGTATGTTCATTTAAAATGAAAACAACTCTTTTTAATTTTTAAGCTCTACTGCCCTCTAAAATTGCTACATGTAACTTTTTTCAAAGGTTCCCTTTTATTCTTCCATGCATTTATTTACAATTACATATAATCTTGTATTTACATCTTATTGTTGCAGAAATTTAAATTTCCTATAACAGAAATTGGTCATGTGGGAAAGAAAACACAAATATAGTTTTAAATTCAACAAAATGAAGTAGTCTTCAAGCCTCATTTTCTTAAATAAGGTCAGAACCAATCCTCTTTTTATATATTTGCCAAACATGAACTACATGTTGCCACAGTCAACTAAAATTAAGAACATAAAGAATCTTGAAAAACTAGGACTTACTGCCCTGGTTTGGGTAGCAAACCAAACCAGGGTTGGCTACCTGGTAGCAAAAGTATCATGCAGCAAAGGAAAAGCAAAAGCATCTGCATGGCCTTTCAAGTCATCCCTCCAGAGGCTGTAAACTATCTCTAACTTACTATCACATTTTTGCAGTCAAAAGAGATGCACCAAAATACACTTCTTTAAAAAAATGTAAGCTAGAGGTGTTACACCTTATAATGCAATATATAGTATCTATTCAGAAATAATGGAAGTCTGTGTTTGTACATTCCTTCAGCATGTGTCAATTTGCAGTTCATGTTTTCTTGTCACTCTCAAATATGAATGTGCTCCTGCGTTCAAATTCAATGCAGGAATTTAGTTTATGATGTATCACTTCATATTCTCCTTTAAATATTTATAGTTATTTCTTTTTTTTCCCCCCTCTTAATCTTACAGAGACGTTTTGGTAGAATTATTTTACTTCAAATAGGCAGCTACAGCTATGACACTCTAAGGTGTCTTTAGGAAGGAGAGGCCCTCATGACAGCTATTGGAGAAGGATTCATTTGGGGAATGTGAACAAGTGACATTCATCTTCCTTGGTCATTTTCCCAGGAATAGAAAAGTCAAACCATACCTTGAATTGCCTCTTGACCTTGTCTCGATCATGTTCAAAAGTAGCAGCTCTCTCCATGGCTTGGTATTTAGCTTCTAATGCACTTTCTTTCTCTCTAAGTATTTTCTGGTATGTTTTCTGAAGTGCCTGAAAACATTAAATATTTCATTTTTTTCAGAGTTTTATTGCCTCTAAGAGGTTTTAGATTACTTTTCGAGTGTGACTACAGTATTATCTCAGCACCCTACATCTCTCCTTACTGTAGGGCAGACAGAATCAGAGAGTATTCTGAGCTGGAAGGGAAGCACAAGGACCATCGAGTCCTGTGCTGGCCCTGCACAGGACACCCCAAGAGTCACACCATGCCCCTGAGAGCACTGTCAGACACTTCCTGAGCTCTGTCAGGCTGGTGGTGCTGTGACCATTTCCCCGGGCAGCCTGGTCCAGCGCCCAAGACCATCTGGGTGAGGACCCCTTTTCTAATATCCAGCCTAAGCC
The DNA here is from genome assembly GCF_009819655.1 of Sylvia atricapilla. Classification (NCBI taxonomy): domain Eukaryota; kingdom Metazoa; phylum Chordata; class Aves; order Passeriformes; family Sylviidae; genus Sylvia; species Sylvia atricapilla. The sequence goes on from NC_089140.1 coordinate 43,778,737, forward strand.
TCCCCCGGCACAACCCGAGGCCAATGCCTGTCACTGGCCGCCACAGCCGCGCAGGGCGCGGTCCCATCCCCAGACGCGCACTTTGACGGCATCCCGATGGCTCAGCAAGAGAGCACTGGGACATCATTTCCCCAGCATCTCGCCTTCCCTCTCGCAGCCGTCACCTCCCTGTCACGGCTCTCCCCAGGAAGCGGGACGGGTCCTTGGCACCCTCAGCTTCGCTGCTCAGTGCCCTGACCCGCGGGGCAGCGGGCGCTACCTGCAGCTCGGCGCGCAGCCGCTTGTTCTCCCTGTCCAGCTTGGCCTCCTTCTTCACCATGGAGGCCACCTCGTTGTTCTTGCTGACGCGGAAGATCTCGTACTCCTTCCTCAGGCGCTCGTACTCGGCCACGCACTCCAGCTCCTGCACCGAGGCCGTCGACTTGAAGCTGGCCCCGATGAGGCCGCCGGGCCGGGAGCCGCCGACGCGCCGCAGGGACCCGCGCAGCAGCCGCGCCTTGGGCTTCACCTCCACCGGGATCTCGCAGGCCTCGCCGCCGCCGTACGTGTCCTCGATCACCTCCCCGACCGCGCCCGCCGGGCTCACCAGGGACGACGCCGTGCCCATGGCCCCCGCCCCGGGCGAGGCTCTAAGCCCGAGCCCAGGGCCCGGTGCCCGCGGCGGGACGTGGCGGCGGGGCCGTGCCCGGCGCCGAGCCTCCCCGCTCCATGGTCCGCTCCGGGCGGCCGCCGGACGAGGAAGGGAGAGCGGGAGGAAGCTGCCCCGCGGGCCGCCTCTCTCCCTCCCCTCTCGGCCGCTCCCGCCCCGTCCCACGGCGGCTCCCTGCTCGGGAACGCCGCAGGAGCAGCCCGCGAGGGGGGAGCAGCCGCCGCCAGAGGCCGGGGGAAAGAGGAGAGGAAGAGCCGGGGGCCTGGCGACGGGAATCCTCTGCTCTCGGCTAAAAGTGGCCGCGTTTTAGGGTTTTGCGGCCAAAAACGAGCCTGTGTGAGGTCACGGCAAACTTTCCTATTCCCGCTGCCACCATCTCAGCCTCACCGGGGATGCTTCAGCAAATAGGGAAAAAAAAGTGCCCATTTTCTCCTCATTGCGTCTATTTCCCCTCAAGTGCCCATTTCTACTCTCTCTGTCACCTGCAGTCTCAGGATGTGCCGCATCCTGGGCTGGTCTACACGATTATAAAGCATTGCTGTCCTCGGCCAAACAGGGACACGCAGGTTGTGCCACAAGCTTTGGTGTTGAGGAGCCCTTGGAGGGGAAATTACCCCTCTCTGGTCAGAAGTTGTGACCGCTGAGACCAGCAGGCACTCTCCAAGGAGAAAAAACTGAGAAGAGCTGGTAGTGACACCACCAAGAAGTGAGCACTGGACAATGGTGCCATGTCACGCCCGAGGTCAGTGCTTGCACCTCGTGTGCCTCATATGAAATTTGTCAATTCCCTGTTCAAAGATATTCCCTGTCAACAATAAGGAAGCCCTTAAATATTCCTTAAGACATTTCCCTCTCTGTCTCTCAAAAAACCCCCTGTTTGGTTCCTTCATCTGTCATAGGGAATTCACTGTAGCAGATCCCCATGGCTGAGGAGAACATCCATTTGTTCCCATATCTCAGAATCTGCCCTACCTTTGACGTGAATGAGAAAAATGTCACTACTTCAAAACAGATTTTGCCTCATGTATGTGCCAAGTTTGTTAGCCATGACCAAGCGTGCCATTTCCTCTTAACGATGAGGAAAAAAATAATCTTAGAAATGTCTTTCCAATGAGACATTCCTGAGTTTCAAAATATACTGGAGAGGGAAGTTACTTTTGTGTACAGTAGTAGAAATAAAACAAAAAATGTTGGTTTCCTTCCCTGAGTAAAAACTTTGGGTTTGGAGAATATGTGCTTCCCCTCACCCCCGACAAATTTTACTCCATTATTTTCATGAGGAAAAAACAATTTCCTGTCTGAATATAATTTATTGATAAATCACATTGATGATCTATTCCACTTAAACCCTGCTCACTGAAAAAGACATACAGAGTATGTGACAGTTGAGGGAAGAGGAGGGGTGCTGCTGTGTTTTCTCTAATATATATTGACAGTAACACAGTTTGCTCAGTATTAGGTGATTCAGCAAGTAAGTCTGTAGTTCTGTAACAAAGCAAGGCTCTTTGTTTCATTTGTGTGTTGGTATCAGGCAGTTTCCCCACTTCACTGCTGTCTGAGCTCTGGGAACAATTAAAAATACATTCATGCTGGTGCTTGAACTGGATTATTTTTATATTCTGTGTTTCTGAATATCAAAATCTCCAAGCTTTAAGCTTAGAATAAAAAGTGTAGTATTGTAAGAGCTCTTGGATTCCTTCTAATAATCCACTTGACATTAACAAATAGATTGGAAGAACTGTAAATGGTGTTTCTTTAATGCTGCCCCTGGGTGCATTATGGAATTTTTATGGATAATAAAGACCATATTAACACAACTCTTTCTAAACAGAAAAATTATACTACTTCTCTATTGCTTCACAGATTGGTTTTCCTAATGTTTAGAGATTAGAATAGCTTATTTCAAATCTAATTTGTAAACTAACAAAGTTTGCATTAAATCACTGATTAGGACAATTCAGAAAGCAATCCAACTGTTCATTGCACAAATATTGGAAACAGTGTCTGACAATAAGCTGTCAGCTTTCAGAAATTAATTGATTCACAAAATCATTTGCTGGAAAAAAATACCTTATCTTATCAAGTTCTTTAAAGTTTTCTCTTCATGTTATGCTACTTTTTAAAGCATCAGTTGGAGCAGCCCAATCCTTAGTCCTTTGAGGATATTGATGCTGCGTGTATTGTGTCATAAAGTTCTTCACTGGTCAGTGGAGATATTTGGGGTAGTTGAGCAGCTTCCTATTTACCATTTCCATTATTTACATAATTTAAACAGCTTATTAAAACATTCCAGGAGTGAAATGTGCTGGGTTAACCTCAGCCAGCTCTTGTGATGTTGTTGATGTATTGTTAAGGAGTTTCTTACTCCTGACTTTATTTCATTTCAGGAGTTGTTGGTGATTGTTGACCACCAAGTTCTATGGATCTAAGGATCTGTCCCATAGAGGAAAGTACAACTGCAGGAATTAGACCTTTGCAAGAAGGTTTGGTTTTAAACATGTATTATTAAGTTCAGCTCCAAGTTAGCAGATGTTCATTTTATAAAATAATGTATCTGATACCTATGCATTCCTGTAAAATTTAGTGGACAAGGTCAAGATACGGCACGGTAAGGGGAAGCTTGGGAAGGCTGAAGATGATAAGTTGCCACAGATTATTAACCAGTGAAAATGACAGTTGCTTTATTTAGAATGAATGGTGATTATTACCTGAAAACAGAAGGTGCTTTAAATGAAAGACAAACTTCTGCACAACATTCTCTCTGTAAACTCAGAGGTTGGAGTGACTTCTAAGGCTGTATACAACAGACATAAATAAAGTGTGTTTAAAGTCCTTCACAAATCAGTATTAAATTGGTTTTGCCTACACTGAAGGAAGTTGGAAATATTTTATTACCTCATTCATTATTCAGAAATGTCTGTGTCTGATTGAACATGATAAGGGAATTCTAGTGAGGACATAGAGTTAGGAGATGTAGAATGTGATTCTTAAAAGATTGCTTTTGTCCTGGATTATACAGGCTTTTTACAAGGGCATGGAATGATAGCACAAGGGGCAATAACTTTAAACTGAAAGAGGGTATATTTAGAGTAGATACTACAAAGAAGTTCTTTACTGTAAGGGTCATGAGGCACTGGAACAGGTTGCCCAGAGAAGTTGTGGATGGCCCATCCCTGGCAGTGTTCAAGGCCAAGCTGGATGGGGCTTTGAGCAACCAGATCTAATGGAAGGTGTCCCTGCCCATGGTTGGGGGTTGAAACAGATAATTTTTAAGGTCCCTTCCAACCCAAACCCTTTCATGAGTCTATGGTTCTACAGTATAAGCTCTAAAAGGAGACTTGCTATCGGGCTATTCTTTATTAACTTGTTGTCTTTCCCCAGTACTGTACATTGAGCACAGAGTGCGAGTCTGAGTAAGCAAATGGCTGATCAGCAAATGGCCAGTCTACATACTCAGCTTCTTCATTTTATATAGCAAGGCCTGATTCTTCAACTGAGAAGATCTGTTTTGAATCTGGCACACTAGTTGTTCCATAAAAGCCTGAAAGCCTTCCTTAGAATTACTTTGTTGGTTTTTGCCCTGTTGTGGCATCTGCATTTTGTTCATCTGCGTGAAAGACATCTGGACATCTGCCTCTATCCTCCTCAGAGACCTTCATGATAAGCATCTGCAGTGGTGTGATTCACCAGCCACTCTGGCTGGTATGTAGGGTTCTGGAGCCATGTGCAGCTGAGGTGATGGCTGCTGGTTGGTGAAGAGATTGATGTCTTCCCTTTTTCATGTGTCACAGCACGGCTGTGGCTACATCCATCGTTATGACTGGCTTACACCTTGCAGTCTTCCTGTGACCAACATGAAATCTCATAACTGGGATTTGAGTCATTTGAGGTGTTTTGAGTATAGGAGACAGGGTAACTGTCTGAACTGATCACAGTTCATTATTAGCTCGACAAGTTAGAAATTAACATTCATAAGCAGGACTTTGTCATGAACTTTTTTAGAAGCGGGACTGTACAATTGAAATCTGAAGAAACATGCTGAAAATCCCATTCCAAAGTCTTAGGATAATTTATTTCAATAGGAATGTTTATGAGAGTCTCTAATACATCTGCTTTTTTCTTTTCAAGCTAAAAATAATTAAACATACCTGTGGTTAATTGTAGGCTGCTTAACAAATTCAACCTTGGGGCATAGTTCTAAGTTCAAATAGCTACTGAACTTGCTATGTTTCACTCAGTAACTTTGCTACAGACTGGCAGGTTGAAATCATCAGGGGTTTTGGGTTTGGTGGGGCTGGGTCTTTTTGGATTTTTGGGTTGGGGTTTTTTTGTTTGTGTGTTGGTTGGTTGGTTGGTTGGTTGGGGTTTTTTTTTGGTTTTTTTGTTGTTATTTTGGTTGGTTGGGATTTTTTTTGGGTTGTTCTGTTTTGTTTTTTGGTTTTGGGTTTGGTGTTGCTTGGTTGGTTGGTTGTTTTGGTTTTGGTGGGGTTCTGGTTTTTTTGGTCCAATTTGCTGAGAGGCTTGAAAGTTACCTGGAGCTGAGATGATGAAAATCATAATGAAGAAGAGGACATCTGCTTTCAAATGCTCCCACAACTTTACATGTCATAGCCTTTTGCCACTAGAGGACAGCAGGACCTCAGGAAAATGGGATTGTGTGTGAGGGAAAAGGAGAGAAATTGCTTACACAAGAGTTAAGAAAGCCTTAGTTTGGAAATTATATGCTTCTAGGTATAATCAATCTTCTTAAAGGTTGGGTCAGTTTTGGAAGATATTTCAAGACAAAATATGGAGGAGGCAGATAAATAAAAGCTGAAGTTTTAATGTAGTGCTTTGTCTATTAGTTATAGATAATGTTATTTGAAAAGTAAAGTACTAATTAACTTTGAGAGCTGTATGCTGTTCCTGTTTAATTTATATATAGTTTTGTATTGATTTCAGCCAGAATAGTGCTTTGCTTTGAGATCTTAAGTAGGTCATAGGTGTTCTGATTTTTTGGTGAATAAATTAGATACCCTTATGTAGACAGGTTCTTACAGTCTGTTATTTAGAATGGAAATAATAGACTGAACACACTAAAAAGGAATCTTCTGCCTCCACACCTATTACTTTAATCATATTTATATCTGTGATTTCTAATGCAAGGACTCATTAGAGCTTTCAACATAAGCTATAGGAAATGCATCCAGAAGAGTGCAATTCATAACCAAAATCAAACTTTTCACCTTCATGGCTTTAGTATGTCAGGCAAGAAAAACTTATTTAATCTTTATGGTAAGTCACTTGGTGATATTTTTCCATTAAGAGTTCAAAAGCCTCTTTGAAGTGACCTTAGTTTGTCATAAATCTGAATTGAGTTTTAGCTGAAAATTACACAATGAGTTATAATCCTAGAAAAAAGAGCTCTTGAACATCTATTTTATCATCACTGAATTATCACTGAACTGAGAAGGACATATCAGATTTTGCAGTCTCATGGTCATTTTATTCCAGGCCAGTTGGATTAATGTATATGATCACAAGGCTGAGGAACAACTAAACTTGTTCACCAGAAAGGTGGGGTGAAAGTGAAGGAAATACCCAAACAAACAGCAAAACAGAGGCACAGCAATGACAAGCAATTTCTGTTGCCATGCTCTTTATTGCTTCAGCCTAGAGCTAGAAAACAGCAATGGTGCATAGCAAGGGATGAATATAGAGAAACAAGCTGAAACTTGCACCTAATAATTTTGATGATCACTTACAAGTGCTCTTTACAAAATCTTCTTGTGTTAGTGGGAATGTGAAATTCAATAGGACCCAAGTGAAATTTCACAAGTACTTTCATGCTGCATTGTTCATGCCCAGAACATCTGCTCTCTTGGCAGAGCTGAGTGTCCCAGTAACTTATCCTGTTTGGGATTTGCAAATTAGACATCCTAAATATGAAAAAAAAAATTCTTTCAAAACACATGGAAATGGCACCACCAGTATGAAAGTTTGGTACCTGAGTGAGTTTTTTTGCCAGTGCTTTTTCAGTCTGGAGCAATTAGATCCTGCATCTTTTGTTTCCCAGAAGGTTGCCTTGACCAAGGAGCTATAGGCAAGACTGGGCTCAGATATTCAGCAGATCTCTGGGTACATCTAGTATGTCATACAGCAGAGAGTGTATGTTTTAAGGGACCATAACAAACTATGGGAATCATGATTCTCTAAGTCAGTGATTAGGATTCCTCTTCTCTTCCAGCAAGCTAAAAAAAATGTATTCAGTCTCCAGATGTACTCAGCTATACCCAGATGAGGATGAAATGGACTCTTACTCCATTTTAGATGCCTGATTCTGGGATGCACCAGAGATCTCAAGATCAGGTATAAACCATAGTCATCCTTCATCGTTCCTTTAGGTAGCTGTTGTCTCTGTCATTCTGTATTCTGTCTGTGGTCAAGTATGACTTTACCCTTGTAGTCTCTGGAGAGGTCATACATTTAAAGCCACAGAGTGCACTGTCAGGGCAAGAGGCTTAAAATTTGGTGTGACAGTACCAGAAGATGTCATATTTAACTGTCTGGCTAGAGTAGTCTTTATTCAGCGATGTAAATGGTTGCAGTTCACTAAGGTACCAATTTAGCAATGTCCTTAATCATGCTTAATCTGTAATCATGTCAGTATTTACTTTGAAATCCAAGGGGCTAATTCCTTCCTAACATTTTTTTCTTGCAGTTGGTGTTGTCCTTATCTTCAAGCACAAGCAATTTTGGTTTTAGGAGTCATAGGGACAGCCATAGAGATTTTATTTTCGACTTGAACAAATGCAAAAGAAATTATGTTGAAATCCTGTGAGAAGTTTCTTCAGAAATCCCTGCATTGTTAGGCTAGGGTAGAAGTGTCAGCAGAGGCATAGCATGTGGGATGTTGAATCCCATCTTTAAGAAAAAAATTCCAGAAAGCTTCCCAAAGTTCTTAGTGCATTTGAAACTCTGATTTCAGATCTGAATGGGGCCCATCAAAGGATGCTCTGAACTCCCAGAGGCAGGTCCTTTTCATCTGTCTGAAAATTAAATACTAAGTTCCTTTAGTAGTTCATTGATCCCCCTGTTTTAATTACGTAGCTTGAAGTGCTTATTACAGGGATGCTGCTATATTTTATGATGTGTACTGCTAAACAGGATATAATTTCAAGAAATTAATTGGATAGTGTGGAAATTGCTGAAATTAATGAAGAATGTTAGGTATTTTCCATGGAGTTCCTGTTATTAGATGGAAAATGTAGTTACTTAAGTGCTACCTTAGTTCTGCATTTATGAGCTGAAATTGGCAACCATTTGATGTAGAACTTTATCTCTAAACCAGTATGTGGGGTATTTTTGAGTCAGTTTATGTAGTTTCCTAAAAAATTTCTCATGCTACTGGGATAGCAGTTCTTTTTAATACTTCATTTTCTATTGTGCTTAAATTCTCTATATGAGACATATACTGAAATCAAATTACGTTTCTCTTTTTATAACTGCAGCAGATTCTGAATATCCTGAGGCTATACCTGACTGGCATACAGAAAGATTAGATAACCATTGCATAATAGAAGTGGCTGAAGAACTGGAGCTGCAAATACTCTTTCAAACATATGGAATTTTAAAAATGTGACTCAAATGAAGAAGGATTTCAGGGTCAGATATATATAAAATTAAGTTACAGTTTATGCCTTGAAGACTTCAAAAGAAAGGACATAGCATGTAATTATTATTTCATTTCTGAAAAGTTATTTGCCCAGTTGTCCTCTACAAACTTATTTTTTCTCACTTCCAGTCTTCATTCTAATGTCACCTTTCACCATCTTTCAGTACCTGTCAAGAAATAGTCAGACAACCAGACAGACACTAGCAGGTCGTCTTCACTCCTGATACTCAAGTACGAGTGCTGCAATGGCCAGACATTTCACTCTTTAGGTGTTGCTCTGCACCACAAGTCTGACCTCATCCCCTTAGATCCTAATTTAGAAGAAAAGAAAAGAAAAACAGAATAAAACAAAACACAAAAAATCAACAACAAAAACCCTCCAACAACTGCTGCTTGAAGAGACATCACATATGATAAAGGAAGGGAAAAAATATGAGAGGTATCTTTTTGGCTTGGGGTCAACATAGATAAAAGTATGTTCTGGTTACTGGAAGACTGCAATCTCTCTCATCAGTATCTCTGTGGCAGGAGGCAGAGCACATGTTTCAAATCATGGAGAAAAGACAAGGCAAAGTGCTTGGTGTGAGGTACAATTTAATACCTGCTAGTATCTCAAGAGCATTAGAAAAAAGTCTTTGCAGTCACAAGAGCTAAACTTCTTTTTTAAAGTTTCTGCTCTGCACAAAGAAAGCAAGTGGTAATGAGAAGAGAGACCTAACTCCCCAGGGCAGTTTCTAAGAACAAACAAAGCAGACTTTTTCTAGTTGTTTTAAAGACCTTTTAATATCCTTTTAAAGACCATAATGAATTGAAAGGAAAACCAGGCTATAAAATATCTTTTTAATGTATTTATAAACAGCAAAATATCACTTTATTCTCAAGCATGGCAAATAAAGTCATGAAATACATAGCTCAAAAACATACTGCCTTTGATACAGAAGGAATATTTCCCACTACATCTTCAAAACAATTTTAAAATTCTGTCTGGCAATGAGACTGCTCTTCAAAACAGTAACCCTACCTAGCTTTAAACTGTTAAATGTCAGAGCTGAGCTTATGTTCACAATGGAACTAAATGATGAACAGCACCAATTGAATGACCTTTATTGAGTAAACAATTTGTTGCAGTCTCTGGTGAAGCCTTTCCATTGACATGCCTTTAGATTAGAGGATATGTTAGAATAAACAATACTGATAGCTAGCAGTAAAGGAAACATTCAAAATACTACTTTATTTCTCCGTCCTCCCTGAAGCCTGTCACTTCATTCTCATGTGCCTGCTAAAGAAATGCCCAAAGCTGCTTGAAACATTCTGAGATTTCTTTGAAAATTAATCTGGGTGGAAAAGAAATTGAGGGCAAGAGCAATCTTTTCCTGCTAGACAGGTGAATGAAGAAAACAACTGTAGTTTTTGGGTTAAGGGCCAACTTGTGTCAGGAAGTCAGGTAGCAATGAGCTTTTCTTTTCCCACACAATACTTGAATAGCTTGGAAATTAACTGGTCACAAGTGAAGTACCTTTGCTTTGAGGTATTGTGGCAGTGTGCTTCCTCAGGGAATCAGGAGTACCGAGGTGGGGCATTCATATCCAGTAAATAGTAAATTCATGTGCTTAGTTTCAGAACCAAATATCTCCAAATTCCTTCTGCTGGCAATGTGGCAATGCCTTTTTGAAATTGCATTCCAGGATGCATTCCCTGCAGAATGTGCTGTGGAAACAAGGCCATGTCTCTCTTCTCTTCTTATTGCAGTTTAGAGCAAGGTATTAACACAGAGTAATGTCACAGAATTGCAGAATATGCTGAGTTTGAAGGAAACCACAAGGATCGTTGAGTCCAAGTCTCAGCTCTGCACAGGACCATCCCCAAGAGTTAGACATTGTGCCTGAGGGGGTTGTCCAAATGATTCTTGAACTCTTTGAGGCTTGGTGCTGTGACCACTTCCTTGGGGAGCCTGTTCAGTGCCTGACAACCTTCTGGGTGAAGAATCTTTTTTCATTGTTTAACCTAAACTTCCTCTGACTCAGCTTCAGGTCATTTCCTTGGGTCCTATCACAGGTCAACAGAGAGAAGAGATCAGTGTCTGCCCCTCCTCCTCCCCTCAGGAGGAAGTTGTAACTGCAAGGAGGTCATCCCTCAGTCTCCTCCAGGCTGAACAAACCAAGTGACCTCAGCTACTCCTCACCAGGCTTCCCTTCCAGACCCTTCACCATCCTTGTTGCCCTCGTTTGGACACTCTCTGATAATGTCTTTATGTTGTGGCACCCAAACCTGCCCCCAGCACTTGAGGTGAGGCCACCCCAGCTCAGAGCAGAGTGGGACAATCCTCTCCTTTGCCTGGCTGGTGATGCTGTTCCTGATGCCCCCCAGGACATGCTTGTCCCTTCTGGCTGCCAGGGCACTGCTGACTCACATTCAACTTGCCATCAGCCGGGACCTGCCCTGGAGAGATATTGCAGCGTTTGGATGCACCTTTACAAAGGCCAGTGTGTGGCTTTGGTTAGCCTGAAACATAGAATGGTGTTTACATGGTGATGGTTTGTTTTTCTGAGCATAGGCAAATACTTGTTCCATATGAAGTGTCTCCTTAGGCACCAGGCACTTTCAGAAGGGTGTGAAAGCAGAATACCAGCCTAAGAACGCAGCTCACAGACAAATGTTCAGAGCACAGATGGGTTGCATTGCCTGAAGCCCACAGGGAATGAGCAACAGAATTGAGCATGTGTTTTCTTCAATGATGGTTGGGTAGAGACTGTGTTTGGTAGTGGGTTCTGATTTTGTATTTCAGTGCTGTCATGAATTTTCATGAGGTTCAAGAAGATACCCATTTCATTAGTCACACTGTAGGGAAATTTTGCTGAATGTATGAGTATCTTGCTCTCTTATAGCATGTTTTCATTGGAGGAGAAGAATTGGTTCTTTTGTCAGTTATTTAAAATAAATTGGTACAAAACAAGTGTAGTAAGCAATCAAATCAGTGCTAAAAATTCCCTCCCCAATTCTGTGCTAATTAATGAGGAATTAACTTAAATCTGTAACAAATTCAACTAAGAAAGTAATCAGTATTTCTGTGTGGTAAATAAATTCTTTGTCTACTTGAAACCTATCAGTAAGTTTATCAGGTAAAGACAATTGATCTATGTTTGTTCATGCTTCTGATATTAATTCAGCTGTTTATCTCCTTTTGTATGTTTTCTCCTCATTAGTTGTCACATGCATAATTTATGATCTAGTTTTGCAAAGCATAGATTTCTGTATATTAGTTACTGTATATCTTGTAAAGTTTTCCTGTGGAAAACTTAAAACCGAAGAGGATCATATAATATTAATGTATAAACCTCTTCAGAGTGACTGAAAGAAGCAGCGTATATCCTCTGCAAACTGATATTGTCTCTTTGCAGGGTTCCAGCTACATGGAGAGGACATGAAATTGTTTGATTGATTTTTCCAGTAAGCGATGCATGTATATTTGTTTACCTGAGACATCTGAAGTGCATCTAAAACAAGCTGTGCAAGATTTGGTGTATTTGGTAGGGCGCTTGTCAGTGTTCAAGGTCACATGGCTGGGTGACCTGCAGGAGCTCTCAGAACAGCTGAGCTATTACAGGAGGACAAAAGGATGGGAAGAGTAGGAGGGTGCAGGGGAGCAAAGGTGGAAATAGGAGCTTACCCCAGGGCAACACGTTTGGATGTAAGTGGGGAGGTGAGAAGTGGGTATTAACAGAGCTTCAAGCAGCTACACTTCCATATGGTTAAACAGCTGTGTTCTTGCTGCTCTCAGAAACATGTTTTCCTATTACATTTTGGAGCTGATTCACTCAGAGATGCACTCCAGACCATGGCATAATGGAGCAGAGCCTTGGTTTCTATCTGGGTTATGATATTTTAATTAAATACCAGGTAAAATATTAAAAACACCTCTAGGTGACTTAGAAATCTAATTTACTTTTTCATCAGATTTCTTAGAACAGTGTTAGTCTTAAACTCTGTTTGAACCAGCATAAAAACGGGGCCTAAATACCAGTGTCTAATGTGCAGCCACAATTGTTTAATTTAAAGAATCTTAATGTTTGTTAAGAAATGTAGAAAATGAGAAATATTATTGTTGCACTTTTTCTTTAAATCACCTAGGCTGAATTGTTAGATTGAGGAGTAAGCAGTGGTATTGGCAGAACAAAGTATGAATTTTGCTAAAAACATAAACGAGAAACCAAAACTGAAGGAAATTGAGTGCCCTGAAGAATTATTTTTCTTATTACATAATTCTTTTCTAGACCCATAACACCTCTAAACAGATTATTCTATTCTTAACTTTTTTATCTACATTATAATCTACATTATAAAGTCTACATTATAATTTACTCAGACTGTGGAACCTTACATTTTAAATCTTTACTAATGTCTGTGGTAAATACCATGTTTGCATTGATGAAATAAATGATTTTTTGGAGGGAGTTAAGTTAATCTTTTTGCTTCAGTACCTCTTGCTTAACTTTGTTATATTCCTTTAGGTAAGCATTTTAAAATAATACATATTAAAGAGAATTGAAACATGGAATAAATTTGGAAGATTTTAGGAAGGTAGCAAAATCTTAAATGTAGTTGAGATGGTTGCTGGCACATCTTTACTGGGTGACAAAATATACTGTGTAACAAAGCTGTAATGAATGGTGAGATTACATAATATTTGGATTTGAATCATTCTCCTGGGCTTTTATCTCCTGAGACAAAATACATCCACTTCAGATGTAGTTTCAACAGCTCTTGTTTTTCTCCATTTGTAAGTAGTGCAAATATGACTGAAGCATCTGTGTACAGACATAGGTAAGAGCCACTCATCCATGTCTTTTCTGCAAAGCTGATGCAGTTAACAGGGCTGGCAACCACAGCCTTCACTCTTTCTATCTTCCTTCTTCTTCCTGTACAAGTAATTCCTGCAGACCCAAGTTAGCCTGAAATAGGTCAAGACAGAACAGAACCCAAACAGTTCCAAATGACATGTCATCTTGAGGTGAGGCTGTGACAGGAAAGGACTTCCTACAGTTTAGATTTCTACTTCTGCAGAGGAAAAGCTCAGCCTGGATGTAAATAACTCTTTTACGTATTCTGTGGGATGGATGAAAATTGTAGTATAGTATCACACATGGCACCATTTTCACCACATTTCAGAATGCGGTGTAGAAAATAAAGTAGAAAACCGCCTACTTTATTTGTTCACTTCTTTCAAGAAAACTGCGTTAAAATACTTGAATTGTGATAGCTCAATGTCCATATTACTTATTCATATTTTGACTCAAACCCTCTGAACTTTATGGAAAAATATGTACTGCATTCCATTTTTAAACCACCTATTCATGCAGCCCCATATCCAAAAGAAGTTGACTCTTAAATAAGTAACGCCTAAGTGTTCCACTAAAAGACATATCCAATTTGCAAGCAAATGTGTGTTTCTTAACAAAGCAGATAAAAAAACCTTGAAGGTGCTTGTTAAAAGCTCTAAATCTTTTTGTAAAAATGTAAAGAATCACTAGCAACATCACTGAATATAATAAAAGGTGTAAACAGAGAACTGCTTTTCCTTCAAAAGAGAAGTAAAAAATTCTCTCCTAAGAAAACCTTCAAAAGGAAAAAGTAGGATTATTTCAATTCCACAGCTCATGTCATAAATTTTCTAAAGAAAGTGTAATCCTGTGTTAATGCAGCTTCTTTAACTTGACTGTACAAGGTTTGGTTTGATCCCAAAAACCTCTTCAGGAGTTTTAATATCTCTGAATACTCTGGAAGAAGAGTGAGATTCTAGAAAGGAGTCTTTGTACCAGTTATTTTAAGTCTTCCAAAAAGAGATTTTGTAATTTCCATACATCAGTGGGGTTATTTTTTTGTGTTTGCAGAAGCTTAGACTTTTAATATATCTTCTTTTTTTTTCCATGACTTTAAGCATGTATGGTTATAAATCTCTTTTAGAGTGACTAATGATAAAATTCTGGGAAACACAAATGTAAATAAACCAGAACTGTGTTTTCTAGGGTGGCAATTCTACATCACTCTGAATTTTTCAGTCAGCATTAGATTTCTTTTAGTCAATTGATTTCCTTCAACTACAATGTTGAGCTAGATTCAAGGATTGCTCTGTAATATCTAGGAGGTTTTTTTTTTTAATATTGGTGTCAGATGACATGATTGTAAATTCTTTTCTCTTCATGGATACTGGGTCTTGAAAAGGTGGGAGGGGATTGGGAAGGTGGCATGAGCATGGAAGTTAGAAACCACTAAATGAAGGCAGAGGACAAAATGGCATGAAAGGAGAAAAGTATAAAATAGATGAGATAAAGAAGGATATAGATGAGCATTCAGTTTCGAAAGTCAGAAGAATATATCTGACAGACCACAAATGCAAGTGCAAGAGACAGAGTTGATTGAAAAAATTTGCTTACAGTGCACATTTTCAGCAAAACCAAGCTTTGCACTTAGTTGCCCAAGCCTTCAACTTCTCAGGTATGCTGGTTCCATCAAATGGAGTGAATTGATCCCATCTTTCTTTTGCCTGATACCAATCAAAAGACAAGAATATGAAGAAATTCCCAGGGCCCAGCAGGCTATGAAATGTATTTTGAATAATGCAGCTACTTCTACAATACCAAATTAGATTTATCAGCTTAGTTACAATGCCAATTAGCTATAAATAGATCTTGTCACTAGATAACACAAGAGCTGTATATATTTGATATGATTTACTTTGCTTCCTCTGATGGCAAACACTGCTACATTGTAATGCCAGATTGATTTTTATAAAGGGATTTCTAGCTGATATAAAATATCATTTCACTGACTTAAATCCATCCATGTCTCAGTTTAGGTTGAGTGTTTGGCGAAGCGTTTGATAGCTGATGCCAAAAAGGGTAAGAGTAATGGAGCAGAAAAAAAAAAAGAAAAAAGTGAGTGATGAGAAATCTTAATTTTAAAAAACACTTATCTGATTTCTGGGTGAAAAAGTTAGGAAATGATAGCTGCAAGCTCCTGTCTTACTGACCAGCTCATTTATATATGCTGACCACAGAGTCATATAAACAGAACACGACTGCATACCTTAATTCTACCAAGGGGAAAAAAAAACCTTTCACATACTCATTTGCTTTGCTTTACATCAAGGAATGGCAATGAATTTAATTTTCCAGCAAATCAGAACAACAATCTGCTGGCTTGTTTTGTAGTATTGGTAATTTGACAATGTTCAATTACTCCATTTCCCATCTTATAATAAAAGAGATGTATTAATGTAATAGAGATATATTATTTGAACTTATTGTATCCATATAAACTCTTTTTTTCCCAAAGTTTCTAGTAAATTGGGACTGGTGTTTGTATGACTTCTAGATAGTATCAAAAGGCTTTTGATAATTTGTGCAGCAGTTGGTTATGAATTTCTCCAGATATTTCTGAGCTTTGAATCAAATCCTTCTTGGATAGGACCTACCTATCACTGATCATACAAGAATTAACAGACTGAAATTAGTTAAACTACTGTAAATTACTCACACTTGCTGTGAGTGCCCTAGGTTAGTACATTGGCTAAGAAGAATGGCTCAAGGTCCTAAAACTGCATGAATAGTGAGAGCTTTTCTTCACTGATTAAGTAGATAAAAATGCAGCTTCCTGATTTGTGTTGACTTTTAAAATTAATGGTAGTCCTAAAGAGCCAAGTGCTAGCAATGAAAAAGGTGCAAACGCAAAACAAAAACCCCATGTATATTTGAGGTTTCCTCTTTATAAATTTAAGATTAATTGTGTTTGACCACAGTCAAGTACAGTGTGATTTTCAAACCTTCCTAATTTTACTTAAAGGAATATTGAAATACTTCCATAGATTATAATTTATATTTCTGGTTAACCATGCCAGAGTTTTAACAGTTGCATTTTTCCTCTGCTGATTTTATGTCTTTTGAAAACTGTTTCCTTCCATCATCTGTATGGAACAAAGGCAATCTCTGGGGCTGATTGTCATGGCACTTTATTTCCATATTTTTAAACTGTGTGAAAAGAAAGAGTCTAGCTACATAAAGCTTTCTAGAGCAAGGTCACTCAATGAACATATTCAATAGTTAGCATTTAACAGAAGGTACAAGGGCACTGTTGTACTTTGGGCTTATACAGGCTCATAACTCCCTAGTGGGCAGGAGTAGTTGAAGTATAGACTGTTTGTAGTCTAAAATAAAATGTGCAGTAAGCCTTTGAAGGAAAAAGATCTAATTTTATTAGATTATAAATTCTGGGTTTTGATGTCAGCAAAGAAGAACCCAACCTAATGTTTTAGACAGCTGTCACCTCCTTAAATGGCATACAACAGTGGATAATGCAAAATTAAAAGCAATTTTGTTTAAAGGCAAAAATCAAAGAAAGCTGTGCCCTATGAACTGTTCTGCAGCCCTCTGCATGTTCTAAGGTGCAATGATCTTTGCTGATGCTATCTTCAAATGGATAAGAAAAGTGAATTCAAGTGGTTCACAGAACATCAAATTTATAGTGTTGTTCATCAGAAGATATTGAAAGACTGGGGAATGTTCACAATTCTTACAATGAGGCATCTTCAGTTTGAGTACTTTGCTGTGAAAGTTGTAGCACTGTATAGTGAGAAAGATGCCAGATAATGTTTACTGAAATAAAAATTCTTATGCATTCTGTCATGGTAAGTCTTTTTGCACATTTTTAATTTATTGTGCTGCATGTACTGAAGCAGGGTGTTTAGATATGATAGCTGTAATATTTCATTGCACAGCATTTTAGTTAATAGAGTGTAATTTAATACTGAAATAAACAGTGTAATTGAATACTTAGATTTTATAAATATGGAAAAGGCCACCATCTTATATATGTCTCCTTGATATATGAGTATGAAGTATTTTAATAAAGTATACCTTTTTAATTAAATAAAGGAGAAATATCCACATTAAAATACTTTTAAATCCTGAGTCTTTTTCAATAGTGGTATAAATTAGATGGAGTGGCAACCATTTGATTGTAGTGCCTTCAGTTTTCCTAAAAATAATTTGACTTTGGGAGGCAAAATTAACACACATAGAGCACAGGAGAGGGAAATGAAACCCTTTTCAGTGCCTTTCCAGTAAGTCAAGTGCTGCTAATGCAAAGTTTGTTCAGCATCCCTATGGAGTTCCAGCAGCAAGGCCTTGACCCTCGACTGGGATATGATAGCTCAGATTTCTGTGCTATGAAGAATCCCTTTTAAGTCATTGGTGCACACCTGAGTGGTTTTTTATCACAGTTTATCATTTGTTCTATTTGTTTTAGAAGACCACAAGTATCTAACTATATAAAACTAGGCTTAATACAATTCCCAAAGATAGGGCAAGCTAAAGAAAAGGTTGATACCACAAAAACTGCGCTTTTAACAAAATAAGGTCAGTGTCAAACAGAGTTTAAATCTTGTTTCCGGAAATATTGAAATGAAAACAATGCTGTTCTTGATTTCAGGTTCACCATTCATAACATTGCTTTTTCTCATTGCAGAGAGAGGGGGGGAAGAGATCATTCTTACCAGTCTCTCTCTTCATCATGATAAGTAGGCAATTGCACCTGCAGGCAGATGAAATCTACCAGCTGTAACTACAACTGGAGTTGCACCCCTCTTCTTTGAAGGAAGACATTGAGTGAGCACTTTGCCATATGCCTACAAAAATGGTTTCTTTTGGCTTTACTGTGCTCTGGCAGTTCAGCCAGATGTTTTGCTTTTTATGTCCTTATGAGAAAAAGGTTTTCAAATAGCGTAAGTAATGTATACTCATCAGTAAGCCACAGTACCTGAGCTTAAAGAAACATTGAATTACCTTTGTTTAACACCATAGCTTGTACAGAAGATTGTAATTATTTGCAAAGGGGAGATAGAGAGTCCATAGCTTCCCCATTTAAAAAGAAGCATTTAAGAAATCACTTGTCTTATGTTTATTTTGTGACATTAAATGCTAGGAAAAGCAGGTGTAGATTTTTCAGATTGACATCCTCAGACAGAAAAAATGTTTGAGAAACCAGGTTCTAATAGCAAGAGTGTTGTTATGCTATAGGTCTCATTTTGTTGAGAACTGTGCATGCAGAAAAGAGAACTTGTGCTTCTAGCCTATAAATAAATCTTAAATACAGGTCTACGTATTATAAAATGGGTGTAAATGAAGACCAGAAAGGGAGGACAAGGATTCAGTGGGCTGGTTTTGCTCAATCTGATAGCCCATTGTGTTAGCATACTGGTACAGCAAAGAAAGATATAAGGAAAATAACAAGGCAGCTATGCAGATGTTAACATATGCCCAAAGTATCATAGACAGGAGGAAGAAAAGCACAAATTATGTTGCTGTTTGCTTGCTTACCTGTTCATTTAGTAAGACTAAAATGAATTTGGCATTGACAGATCACCATGTTAGTAAAATTTGTTTGGCAGGTAGACATACATGTACACATTCTGAAAATGCATACCGGCCTTTTCTGATTTCTTGTAAAAAGAGAGGGCAGCCAGTGGAAGCATGCCAAGTAACAGCAGGTAAAATATAAACTTGAAAAAATACTTTTTCAGCAGTTTTCTGGATATATATGAACAGAGCCATCTTTCACTGATCAGGACCGACAGAAAGGAGGTGGCAGTATTGCAAGGTAATGAGATGCAGATCCTATGGTTTGATAGCATGCACAGAATCTTAGAGGTGGAGTGGAAGTTTTTAGCTTGATTGATATTCAGGTGCAATGTGGGTGTGAGGATTTAAGAGGGAAGTCTAACTCCAAAGCAGTGATCTGTTTCAAAGCTGCTGTAGTGAATACTGATGAGAGAGATTTGGTGATTGGCAAAGGAAACAGAAGGGAGAGATTAAAAGAAAATGTAAGAATATCTTAGTTTTATTCATGTTGATGAATCTGTGAGACAGAAGGAGATAACTGAGGCATTCAGTTTAACTCTTATTAGTGAATCTGACTGAGTGAGTACATGGTTGTTCAATGTATTCTTAAAGAAACTCCAAAGTTGCAGCTTCTGCAACTTTTCTACTTCTGCTACTTACCTATCTTTTATTGATTCACTACCTTTATCACTAAAATATTGTTTCTAATGCCTAATCTGAATTGATTTTGCTGCAGGTTGTGTATCGTCTTCAGCCGTTTTTTGCCATATTAGCTGTTTATCATACTTCTCATGCAAAAATAACATAGTCACTTCATTTAATTGTTCAGTCACTGATGGAGGTAGGATTTTGAGCTAGGTATATATTGGATTGGTTCTCAGGTTACTGAGGCTCAGTTTCAGTGTATATTCACATGTCTTCTTTATCCTCTGAAGACCAGGAACATGTCCGTTTCATATAGAGTCAAGGAAATGATAAAACTTGTATGGAACTTTTGGATGACCTCCCTGGTGCAAACTCTTGTTCAAAACAATGCCAGCCGAGATCAGGTTGCTAGCAGCTTTGTCCAGTCTTAACTATCTCAAAGAATGGAGATGTTGCAGACTTTTGAACATCTTCTTTTATTATTTGACTGCCTTCATGGGACTGTTTTGTTTCCTCTATATGCTCCTATGAAGTCATTGAAGACCAAGATGCGCCTACTTCAGTGTTCTCCAGTAGTTTCTTTCTATTATTAGAAACAAATATTGAGGAATATTTGTGCATAGTTCTTTTTGACCAATGCATTTCAAGAGCTGACTAGATAAAATGTATTCCTTCACCAAGAGATATCTGAACAAACAAGCATTCCTAATTCCCACCATTCTAGTTTGTTTTGAATGATTTTGCAAAAGGCCTGCAGAAATCTTGATTTATCTGATTCTGATTTAGGAGTAACCTTTCCAGAACAGATTCCCCCCTTTTTTTCCTTTTTCCTGTTTGTTCTTATGCTTTCAATGACTTCATCCACATTCCAGGCTTCAGAGCAAATTCTTCATGTGCAAGCTAATATCACGTTCTTTCTTTGCTATCTTTTATCTTTCTGAAACAAGCCTGGTTAAATGTGGGGCAACTGAGTTATACATTTGCATCACTTATTTCACACCCCGGTCATCTGCCACAGGATTTCTACCACCTTGTGGGTTTTTTTAGTATACAGACATCCAAGCTGACCTGTGATTTGCAACATTTCTTCCTTTTGTCCCTCTCATTTCATCTTCAGCCATTTTCTCAGACAATATTTCTTTGGGCTGTAATATTGGGTTACAATTAGTGAGACTGGATTACAATAGAATTTTAAAAATTGAACGAAAGCAACACTTTTCTCACAATAATGTGTAGAAAACAAACTGTTTCTATGGAGTGAGTTTTCTTCTGAAATGACCTGTAAGCACTTCAAGTGCTGACAGTTATGTAAAGAAACATTACAAAAGAAGTTAAGTGTAAGTACATGGAATGTCATAGTGAGAGCTGATACCTCCTGTTCTGAAAGGACAATCACAAAGAATACAGCACCTTCAAGAATTTATTACTCTATAAACTACACCCATAATTTTAAATGAAGAGCTATAATCCTGTGAGATTGCAACATATAGGATGGATAAGTTGAATTCATATATATTTATTTCCAAACATAACATAAGCAATAAGAGAGTTAATATGTGCTATGGAGTAAGAATTGCACTAGCATTTTTGTTACATAGTAAAGGGCAAAAAACATGCCAAAGGAAGGAAAACAGCATAATTATTAAGTTTAAAATTACTTCTAGCAGCGGGGTAAGAAGTGTAAACCAAAAAATGTTTCATTTGCAAAGTATTCTTTTCTATGAATGCTAAATGTGAAGGTCAACTGACTCTGAGGCCTCCACTTTTGTTTTGTAGTGTAATGTGGGCTTTGTTGGCTCTGATATGCAAGGTTCCTGTGATCAGAAAACATAATTATAGAAAAATGGAATTTGAGCATTGAAGCTTAATGACCTTAGTGTATTCAATTTCACGCTATTCATAGACAATTACACTGAGTTTTTATAAGGCTATTTTTAATAGCTGCTGGACATTTTCTATTTAAGAGAGCACTTCCTGTAATTACAGAGCATGAGAAACCTAAACAGCTTTAAGAAATTTAACCCTTTTAATTGCATCTGGGTTCATTGCTGATTACATCATCTGACTCCTAGTTGTCAAAGTTACACGGAGTTTGCCAGGAAACAAATCCCTGTGGGTGCAGTGAACAGGGTGCAGAGCTGTCTCTCCTCTCATTGAAGTCTTGTAAGAGCAAAAAGATTGGATAGTCTAGCATTAATCTACTTCAGACTTTGTTCTTTCTTATCTTGACTAAGAAACTTTGGACAAAGTATTTAATGAGTGTTTTTAGGCCATTACAGCACAAGGTGTCTGCTTTCTGACTCACCTTTGCTTCTGCAAAGAAAGTGCTCTTCAGACAAGATTTCAGATTAACTTTCATTTTTGCTTTAATTCAAAACTATAATAATAGTATTATAGATAAATAATGCTCTTTAGCTAATGTTATTGAGTATATTCAGGAACCTTGGTGTATACTAATGATACTAATTGAAGGCTCAAGGCAACTGTCCAGTGACTGTCATTGTCACTCGCCTTGATCTTCACACTCTTTGTGCTTTTCCTGATGGTCTTCTACTGAGTTTGACTATTCTGAATTCCTGTACAGGGCAACTTATGTGGATATAGATATAGATATATATCCCCCAATTAGGCTTCACAATGGAAAAGTACTTTCTTCTTTTAATAGTTTACGAAAGACAATTTATTCTCCTTTAACTGCTGAAGTAGTCTTTTTACTTCTAGTTTATTTGACTTTCTAGAATTATTTTCTCAACTGTTCTAGATCAGTCAAATCTGTCTTTCAGGTGCCAATATTTGTTAATCACAGATTTATGAGTCTTCTAATTTAGGTGTGAAGACACAGTTGTGGCTTGTTGTCTATCTGTGCAGAATTCATGTCTCATGAGAGCATGGCTCCCTTACAGTCAGTTCTTCAGGCTCTCTGCTGGTTTTTTTCCTCAAGTTTAGTGATGAACAGAATTCTACAGCAGCAGCAAATTATTGCCTGAAGAATTCAGCGGATTGCTAGAATCAGACCCTAATATAATACTATAATATTTCCTATAAAGAAACTGTCCATATCTTTTAATATCTACAACACCTACCAAATGTCCTTTTTGTTGTATGTTACATATCACATATCTTTTAATCTGACATTCTGATTGCTCATTTAACTGTCACTGACAGTAAACTTTAACAGATATATAAAAGTATTGTATTTGTTCTATACTTGGTATTCTATTGCCTTATTTGTGTGCAACAAATCTCATTTAAGGTATTTGTTACATATATTCATTTTCCCCCCATGTATTTATAGATATGGAGATGTAGTTCAAATGTTTCAGGGCAAAAACAGATGAATTAGAAATTTAATGTAATATATCTGTGTCATAAAAGGAATTTATTGACTTTTGGCAAACATTCATTTATTTTCTGTCATTCCAGTATATTCTTACACAGTGACTAATGGAATAAAGGAAATAACAGGTTTGCATTGCTGCTTGGATTTTTGGAGTGGTTTATACTTCAGGTTTACTTCTGTTCTCCCTCTTTCCACCCCTTCTTTCCAGTTTGGGGCAATATTTTGTCTTTGTGGCCTAAGACAGTAAACTCTCTTGAAAAATTGTATCTATAAGGGAGTAGCTTGGAAAGATGCAGGTCCTCACATAGCTATCCATTTTTCACACGCATATTGATATATGTGACCCCCTTTATGTTTCCTGTGAGCAAGGGAATTTGAATTGCTTTGTTCCTAGTTGCAGAGTTATATTGGTAAAATACAGGAGAGTTTCCCCTTTTTCTGTAAACTGTCAGGAAATAATTTGTATGGTCATTTCAGTTTTACTACAAAATGAATTATTTCATATAAGATGCTTCGCTCTTCTTATAGGTTACTATAATAGGATGTAAATAAGAGACTGTAACTGCATCGACTTGGGAGGTTGCAATGCTACTGAAACTGATCCTATGTCTGACAGTGATCCATAACTGCTGTATGCTTGATTATTTATAGAAAATTTTCTGTGTTAGTTCAGTTTATTCGTCAGTTTAATTCCAATTCTTCCAAGGGCAGTTTAAAAAAATGATACTGTTTACAGGCAGAATTCTGTTTTCTGGTTTCTGGTCGAACTAGAGACTTGATTTAATTGCACCATGGAATGGCACTTTTCACTGACACAGTAATTGTGTTGGGGTGGTCTGCAGCTTTACAAATGCAGTGGATGCAAGGCCTTGTTTTTCAGGGAGTGTGGCAAATCATCATTGGATTGTAAATTAATGGTAGGTACTGCCATCAACATCTTAACTGCTTCACTGGTTACCAATCTGCAGCAACAATGTAAAGAAGAAAATGAGACCTTAATGACAACAGTTAAAGTAGTCTGTTAATTACAATGGAAAACCCCCTCAACTTTTTTAGTTTTCTCTTGTGAGGTGGAGTGGTCAATACCACTTCTCATTTATGAGACTTCTTAGAAGCATGGAAAAATTAATCCTCTATGTCACTTTAGTTTATATTATATTTCTACGCTAACTGCTATTTGCTGCTTTAAATATTGTGAGTGCAAACCCATTATTGCTTTGTTTCTGCAACTATGTTCATCACCATTTTGTTTCTTGAAAGGAAGCAGATCCAAAAGTAATTTTCCAGAAGCTTGTGACTTTCTAATTTTTTTTCTAATTTTAACATTTGGAATTTGAAATTCAAATCTCTCCAAAAGAAAACAGAATAGGAAAATTTGTTTTCTACTTTTCTTCGATGAGTGCTCTAAAACAGACTTCATTACTGAGCACTAAAACTAAAATTGTCTGGTTGTCTGGTTGATAAACAAGCTATCCTTCTAAGAATATATTTTGGAAGTCAGTGCAACTTTGAAGACAATGGAGACAAATTCAGTAAAACAAATTCTGACCATTTGTAGGTGAGATGAGAAAAACAACCATGCATATTTTACAGTGATTTTAGAAATATAATAGTCTGGATATGGGCTCTAGCTATGACTCAAGTATTGCATAGCAAAATTTATGACATTAACATGAACTAAAACTTTAATTTTGAATTCCTATTTCACTCATTATATCCTTTTTGGCTGCATTAATTCATTTACAGAATAAATTAAACCTGTAGTTTTTCTGATGATCCTTAGATGAGTCTTTGCAATTCTCCCAGTTTATGGAAATAAATTACTTACAGTAGACCATGTGATGAAATATAAAATACTTTTCCCTTCTCATTTGTAGGTAGATGTTAGGCAGGACAGCAACAACTAATAACCTTATTTTTGGCAATATTTTGACTCACATAATTTTTGAAGGTAGATGTTAGGCAGGACAGCAACAGCTAATAATCTTATTTTTGGCAATATTTTGACTCACATAATTTTTGAAAAGTGGGTTAAAAGCCTTAACTGTGCATAGATCTAAGGAGCAATTATTTTTAACCTAGAGTAATTTAATATTAATAGTAAGATGCTTCTTTGCTTGAAGAAAAGCTAATGAAAGAAGAAACTGCCATGAGCAAAATTAGATGGTATAAAGGACCATTTGTTTTCATATTTTTCAAATCAATTGATGCACCTAGGGGCTTCCACAATGCAAATAATTGTGAATGTAGAAATTATTACTTCACTTGCTTTTAACTGAAAAATTATTAGATGCATATTCAGAAATGTTTTTACAATATTTTTATTAAATAATGGCAATTAAGAAGAACTCAGAGACTTAAAAGTATGAGATAAATCTAGTCACCATGTAATTACTTTAAAATTAGATTAGCAATAAAGGCTTCATTAAAATTTTTGTAATATAAACCTACACAAAATATTTAGGTATTTAAGAGATCAGTCTCTAAAATTATTTAGATGTCACTTACAAGACTAGAGCCTTTAACTTCTCTCTCTTTGAGATAAACTCTTCTTCATTCTACTGTGAAATAAATCCCTGTAAATCAGAAATCTTGAAATTATTCTGTTGGAACTTGCTTGAATGTCATTAAAATATATAGAGGGTAATTTTCTTTGTATCCCATTCACTTGTACCAGTAACTGTAATTTTAAACTGTAATTCCACACTGTCTCCTAGTATGGGCATCTTTTTACTTTGTGTGAAACATTATTCTGCATACTTATTCTACTTATTCTGTGCATTTACTGTTAATACAGGAAATAGCGTTAACAGAGGAAATTAGTGTGTATTAGCTATTGAATTTCAAATTCACCTGTTAACTTCCTCATCTAAAAAGGGCTATAGAAGAACAAACACCCCTATTCAGGCTCATTTAAAAATAGAATTTACTAATCAATATAGTCTTGCATCTCCTTCCCATAATTCCATGAATTTTCACATAAATAAGGGCAAGGGTGGATGCTCCCATTAAATCACCTCTCTTCATGCAAATGCTATTATCACAAAAGTTCTGACCATTTTCACATACATTACATACCATATGCACCAACACCTATATACACCAATATCTATAGGACATATAAATATGCATCTGTATATGCCTTTATATGTACCTAATATGCTATCTATAAAAAGAAGATCTAATTAAAAACATTATATTTTCTCCTGAATCTCAAGATGTAAAAATACCTTCTACCTACTCATTTTTATGAAATCCATTTTGCTCTACATGCATACATGTCTGTTACTGAATTTTAGTGATATTTTAATTTCAAAACTAACTTCACTTTTCTTCATTCTCTCACAAAGATGGTTACAAGAACAGGCTGGTCTAAACTACTATCAATGTCTAGTTGTTTAAAAATCCAGTAGGATTTTTTAATGCATTGTGCATCTTCAACCTAATCTAGTTTCTAGTGTGATCTGGATCACAATTTTCAGTAATCCACATCCAGTTCTTCTCCAGGAATGATTTTTTAGTTGAAAAAAGACAAATGAGAAATGTTTTATAAATATGTGGGTCTCTTGTACTCACCTGAGATTATTATTGGAAGAATTTTGTGTTTTGAAGAAAAGCTGTGGGTTTTAAGGTCGTGTCTTTACTGACATACTGAATGTCTGAAGCATAAAAAGGACAATCTCTGTTATGTCTCTGCAAAGATTCTACACAATATAGAAGTTCTATTTTTTCTTCTTGCACCCATATCTTGATTATTTCTTTTATAAGAGCGATCAAGAGTGAGAGTGGCATGGAATGGTATAAAACAATTGCAGTCTATTAAACATTCTTACTGTTTTGATTTTGATACTCTTGCAGAAAGAAAAGACAAGAGGCAGCTTAGAAAGAGGCAAGAATAAAACTTTTTGCTTTGTGGTTTTATAGGAAAGAGAATGTGTCTGTTTGCAACAAAGACAAAGAATGGAGGATTTTCTACGTCTTGCAGCCCTTGCAGCTGCTTCAGGTTGAGGTGACAGGGGGCTCACAGAGATCAGTGATGGTGACATGAAGTTTAGTGGGGTCTTGCAGTGATGTTTCAGAGAGGAAGCAGTAGCCCACACTGAGACAATGTGTGCCATATGCACTCATGAGTATATGAAGTAAAATGCAGCAGTATGTGACATCCTCTTGAGGCTATAGCACCTTCTATTCATCCAGCCCATTACTTCAATTTATAAAAATGACTGAAAAGCAGTGTCAGGAGTTAAATACAGCTCTGTTCAGAAAAGGAAATGCAGTTTAAGCTGTATTTACTGAAGCACAATGGTAATCATGTAGGAAGATCTGCAGAAGGAGCTGTTGTTTGTACACCAACTTAGGCAGATCACGGCATGCAAAGCTGCTTTGTTTCAAAGTGATACAACAAAAGCTGTGCCTGTGTTCTTATGGATGTTGCTCTTATGGATGTTGCCGCTTCTTAGCTATTTTTCATTCATTTCATTTTAGCTCAGAGGAGATACTAAAATATAAAAGGACTGCTCAGAAAAGGAGAATATGCTCTAAACACAGTTATAGCAGGAGGAAGCCTGGTGCATAAAATCCTAATTAATTAAAAATAATTAGTAAATGCCTTAGGCAAGGAGATACCCTGAATTTTGCCTAGAAAAGAAGAAAATTATGTTATTCTGTTGTATTCCACTCCTCTGAAACCTCTATAGAGCTTGAGAGAGCTCCTGAAATTAAAATGCATCAGTCAGAATCCAAATGCTTCAATATTAAGCTAGAGAGCTAGGAGCCTATGTGGTCATTAGTGAATACCAATAGGTACAGATACAATTAGAAAATATAATACTCAAATCATATGAAAGGCACAATGTATAGTACGTAGCTCAGCAATCTTAAATTGTAAACATGAAATTAGCTGAATGCAGCAGTGTGATTTTAGTTCTCAGCTGAATTCTCTTCATTCAAAGGAAAAGAAAGCTTGCAAGATTGGGAAGGGGGTTAAATACACTTCTTTCCATGTACCTGTGGAAACAGCATACACACCTTAGGCAAGAGCTATTTGTACTAATTTCTGTGCCTCTGTGTTCATTGAGGGATGTGATAAATATAATGTATAAATTCGTGTATCTAATATTGTATCAAAAGTTTGGTCTATTAAAAGCTACTTGAGGGCATCTCCGAGATTCCAAGGCCTATTGTGCAAGCTGTGAAACCACAAAATTTGCAACAGAAATGACAGGACCAGATTGGAGATGTCCCATTCATCAAGGATGGGCTTCCACTTCACAGCTGATATCAATCTTGGTGGGGATCCAGAGGATGATCAAATCAACACCCCAAAGGAGAAATCTGGGAAGACTATTGAATCATCTTTTCATACTTACAGGAACCCCTTTCAAAACCTTGCTTGGAAATAAAGGAATACATGAATATTGGGAGTTTCAATGAACTTAGCCTGGGGATAAATAAACTGTATAAAAACCATACGCCAAGACCCAGTGGTGTGTGGTTGAGGTTGGATAGTACTTTTGCTACAGTCACTCTGCCCACCCAGCATTCAATAGATGTTGTCCGATTTTATTGTGGCCTTTCAATTTGATTTTGGAAAAATTGCTAACTAAATTCTTTTATTTTGAACTGGCTTCTGAACATTTATTACAATGGGTATCTTCCTTTCAGTCATGCCCTTTCTCCTGTGGCTTCACAAAAACTTTGCTGCCCATTTGCATAGAACTTGTAGCTGCATGGGAAAAGGACCTGGATGGAAGAAGTACATTTATATTGAAAATAGACATCATCACAGCTAAGCTGTAACATTATCATCCTCGAAGGGCCTGGACCCTGGCACCACCGTCAGTATCTTGGGCAAGGCCATCCTAGGATCATGGCTGTTGCCAAATGCTCTTCAAAATTGTCAGAGCATTTACACGTTCTGGTGTTAGGCAAGAAGGACAGAGTTAGACACATGTTCTGTGGCAATTACACTTGAGTATTGAAAGCGTAAGTCACAAAGTTGTCAGTTTGGATCAGAAACTGTTAAGAATTTCCTTAGTATGTATCAAAGTATTTAAAAGGAGTGGCTAATTTTGCATCAAGATTGTAAGCAAAATGCCAAGTAAAGCACAAAAAAATTGCTTTGGGAGTTGGAGACCAAACTGTATTATCAAATAGGAGTTTTGACTCAAGAAGAGCTGTGATTATGTGCCCAAGCACTTAAATAAATCAATTATTTTTTTCTTTATTTTCTTTGGTGTTGGAGTTTTAATACACAGAAAAGGCCAGTGTAGTGCTTTGGAAAGTAACCAAACTTCAAAGCAGTATTTTTTTTTGCTTTAGTATTCTGCTCCCTTTAGGGAATATCACACTGAAAAACTGAGAATTAAAACAACTTAATGGAGAACTATCTAGGTCTACTGATGGGTGATGGGTAGGGGGAGAATATTTTGCAGATTTCTTCCTTGCCTGGAATGTTGAAGGGCTGGTAAACATAGCATTGAAGAGGGAATGATAGAAGGAAGTACCAAAAATTATAACCAAGTATTCTTGGATGTAAAAACAAAACTTAGGAAAGAGGAGATGGTGCTGAAGATGTTTTGTTTGTTTTCAAAACAAAGAGGATAAGAAAGGTGGCAGGAGAGTAGAGGAGTTTGTGTGTGGCCCACAGATCCAGAAGTCTTAAAAAAATTAATATAATTAGGCAATTAAAAAATCTTATCTAAAAAAATAAGTAATCTACATTGACTATCCTCTGTTTGGTGGGGAGATGAATCTATGACTCTCAGGGGATATAATAGATCCAAATGTTGTCCATGAAACCGGATGTTGCATCTGGGTTCCAGTGTGACTGACAGATATGTAAAATCTCATGAAAACAGACAGCTCCCCACTGGCTCTGCATATAAGGAAGGTTCCTGTGTAATGTTTTAATTAAGGTTATTTATTTCTTTATTATGATGATTGCATTTTAATTGCTCATGAAGCACTCCAGGGGTGGAGGTGGAGGTGCCTTATAAATATTATATGACAGTATGTAAGGGAAAATGGTGCAGTTTGAGAAAATTCTTCTGATGCAATCTAAGAATGAACACAGAAATGCTTCTTTAAACCATCTCATTGCTTTTGAATAAACAACATTACCTTATTAATCTTCTCCATAGGTGACTGGCAATAACTCATAGCCATGTCCAAGGTGTAGTTACGTGAAAGATCTCTAATGTACATCTCTGCTTCCTCAGAGGGACCTTTTAGACAGAGTCAGGGTAGACATTTATATTTCCAGTGAAAGCACTGCCTGAATGAATCTCTACTGGGGAAGTAGAATGGGGAAAAATAGGAAAATAAGGGGGAAAAATCCTGTTTTATGACTAGTTTCTCTGTTTTTTCTTCTTCAAGTGCTTATGCATGGACAGAGGTATTTTTTTTCCTTCTACCCCATATTTATTTTCAATGCTTAATTTATTAATTCAGAAAGTGGTATTTTTCAAGATGTCTTCTATCTGGCCAAACTGGGCTTCTTTTTGCTTCTTTCAATATTGAAAATTATTCTTTACAGAAAAAAAAAACCTGAAATATTTCATTAGTCCTGAATTATTTGACACTTTACAACAATTTGGAATTTATTTGAGCATTTCAGGCTTAAATATGTACTTTAATTAGGAAGAGATTTGGCATTTTTTCACACAAACACTGAAAGAGATATCTCATTTGGTTCATAAACAAGAACTTTAGTACTATCTATCAGAGGTTACTTTTATTCAGCAGTAAACATAAGATCATATGTATATCTCTCATTTTCTCCATCTTATCATTTAATAAAACACAGGAGCCTGGCGTGCTGTCCAAATTGAAGTTTGTGTACTGTGACAGTAGAGCTTAAAGAGTTCTGGTGCTTTTTACACCTCTTCAGCCACCTAAAAAGTTGATTTAAACAGTGCTTATCTTCAGGAATAAGGTATCCTAATTTGTGGCTGGATAGTTCCATGTAGTTTCTGTATGTATCAATAGTACTGTGGGTTGACATTAATCCCCCTAGAAACTGGCTGCTTTATAACTGTTACTTTTTCAGAGCTAATTGCCTTACCACAAATAGAATAGAATTCTGCATGTGAGAAAGTCCTGTTGCATCCTTGCTACTAGAAATAGTATCACAATTAACATGGCTACAGCTTGCTGTACATATGTGGGTGGTTTTCATGTGCAGAATTCAAAACTACAACTTCCAAAACATTCTTTAGGTCTGCTTTGTCATTATTTTATCTGCCTTTGCTTTATTTTGCTGGCAATGTGTCAGAAAGGAGGTTCTGCTGGTCCTTTGACAGTAAAGAAACTTCTCAGCCTCTAAAGAAAATAAAAATACAGTGGTGAGGGATATTTTAGGTGCTACATATCCATGCTAATGATTCAGTTGCCAGAAATGCATACACTGATGTCTGTGTGGCCACTCACTATTACATGAATTTGTGGTAGAGCCAGCTCCTCACCACTGACAATTGCCTTCTGTGTGAGTTGTGTCCTTTGAGAACTATAGGTTCAGGGTAGCAGAGCCTTTGTAAATAATTTTCCCATCCCACTGTGGTTATTCCATCACTGCACACAAATCATGCGCATAGGAAATCTGACAAAAATTGTTCAATTGTTCCCACTTTCCTTTCTTTAATCTCTCTCACTTGCTTCCCTTTTCTGTCTTTATAGTCGCTTAGTTTATTTCTGCTCTTCCCCTGGTGTGTCTTCATCTTCCATTTCCTCCTAGCAGTCCATTTCCATCCCAGACAATGCTGATTCAGTGCCTGTGGTACTCAGACAGCTACAGCACACAGAAGCATATAAGAGCTAGCTTTGTAGTTACTCGTTTTGGTATTGATAGCACAGTTTGTATTTTTGTCTAAAAGTCCAGATATGTACCTCTGCACATACAGCCACTCTTGGTGTCTGATCTAGTCCCAAAATGTGCAGGCACAGTGACAGCATTTTAGGTGCACCCTGAGAATAATGCAGCCAAGGTTCAGTGCATTCACTGCCTGTAGTTTTCAGACACTTAGTTATTGTTTAGACTAAAAAAGGCACCTAACTTATTAAGGAGCTGCTGGCTTTAATCAATTACTTATGTGCAAGACCTGTTTACTCTGCAGGAAGCTGGTCTTAAACTCTGCAGGAATCATGGCATCTGCAAGGCCGTGACTATGCTTTTCTCCATTGTCTGAATACTTGTAAAGTGTGTTGAAAGGATCAAAAAGGGTACAGCTAGAGAAATTTTTAAATTTGAGGATTTTTATTGATCGATAATTTATGGAAGTGGTTTCTGAGACTGAAAAAAATAATTCACTAATTATTTTGGATTTATCAGAGATATATTTTTTTTTTCATTATCATCTCCCTTGCATCTCAAACTGAGTTTAATATTAAAGCATGTTTATTTGATTTACTGGTTTGTGCACCTGCATCATCAAAAGCTTCAATATCTCTTTGAGAAGAGTGTTCAGTGTTTGCTGAATACACAGGGAGAAGGCATTGCTTAGGTCAAATCTACAGCAGACTACATTTTAATGGGAGTGGATGGCATGAATGAAAAAGTCAACCAGTCAGCCACTTAACGAATCTGGATTAAACTGACTCAAAGCAATCAAGGACAGAGGTGGTGCCTAAAGGAATTAGTGCAGTTACTTTACACAATGATGATGTGGACACAGTATCCAGTGCAGTGTCTTACTCATGACTCTAGACAAAGAGTGCAAGACCCTTAGGGGAAAAAAGCCTCTAAGAAAGTGTTGTGGATTGAAGGACATTTTCCTTCCATCATGTTAATCTCCTTGCAGTAGTATGTTACACATACAGCAGTATTCCATTCCCTTGCTTATTAGCAAATCTCTAACCAAGGATTGGCTGAGTTATGTCGATTAATGCATTTCTCTCTCTTCCTGGTCTTGCTGTTTCTACCTGATTGGAATACTTTACGAACTCAGAAAATGTGGAGGATAGGGCAGCATACAAAATATATGAACTGCTAAATGCCTGAAAGCTTTTTTCCCAAGGAGGCAATGTTAAGTGAGTTATGTAAGACTAGATTTGTGAGATATTAAGCTCTGTAGCACTCTGGGACAGTGCCAAGTTCCTTAGTCCTGGTACTATTTGTTTGCTAGGTGGCATTTGTGCCTGTCTCTGTTTGGATGGAAGTGCTCTCTCTATTTTGTCTTAGACACTCTCTCACTCAGGATTTTATACAACTGTATTTTTGTTAATTGCTGTAATGATTTCATTGCATTAGTAGTAGATCTATTTCATACTGGAATTCAAGTAACATGTCTTGTAATTTTATTAGAAATACTATGGTAAATTACATTAGATCCAAGTGAGTTTAACAAATGATGGTATAGTCTGACTCTAATTAGAAAGGTCAGATGCATACAACATACATGCTCAAGGTGGAAATCCTTTTCAAAAAGCATATTTAACCCAGTTTAACAGCAGGTCAGCTCAAAAAGAGTAGAAAAGGCATATTCTGTATGTAGAATGAGTACAGAATAAATCTGATTCTTTGTTATCATTCTAGGTTTTTTTTTAAATCCATCTGCAGCCGTCCAGTGAGTGCTCTGGTCACTCTATACAGTGGATTATTTTCTGAAATATTCTCCATTTTCTGAAAACTTCTTCAAAAGCTATAGAAAAGAAGGAGAAAAATGGGAGCTGACAGAAAATTAGTCCATTTGTTTTCCAGGAAGTAAGTAACTTCCAGAGTTACCATGATCCTGTTGAAATAGTGCCATTATAAGTGAAATACTCGTAGAGGGAAGGTCAGGCCTGTGTTTGTTTTGAGGGAAGAGGCTTGTTGTGAACAATTTAAATAGCAAAATGTCCAACTGGTATAATTTGGTATAATTTGTTCAGACTGTCTGAAAGATTTTTTAAAAAAGATTTTCTGAGGCCTGATAGAATATTAGGTTTTTTTCCATAATCCACACTGAGTTACCTATTCCAGTTGAGAATCTGAAGATTCTTCTGCAGAGATACATGCAGCTGGAAACTTCTGTTTTAAGTGTATCTTTAAGCTGAGAAACCTTTGTTAATGCTTTTCAATCATAATACTTGAAACATGAAGGAGTACTTTAAATCTTTATGGATACAAATACCTAGTCTTCAGCTTTCATCCTTCAATCATAGCATGACTGTTAATAGAAACAAATTTTGCAAATGTCAAAACAGCTTTATTTCTTGGACATGTATTTCACTTTCTTCTTGTTAAGTGCTGCATTTAAATCCTCTAAAGTCTATTTCTTCTCATTCATTTTGCTAGCATAATGATTGTTTAAAGAATAAACAGAATCTATTTTTGCTCAATGCATTTAGTTCAAGATTATTTTGGGCTAGCCCTTTTGCCTAGTTTTTTCTTTGTGTGCCATTGTCCTGTTTTAGTAATGTCTTTAAAAAGATACTGTTTTGTTTATACAGTCTTAAAGTCTCTGCACTGATATAACTAATGCAAGGCAACAAGAAAGCCTGCTCTTACTTAGATTCCAGCTCTCAAAGCTAAAAAATTTTCCTTCTTTTACTTCTCAAGCCAGAAGACTTTCCTTCTTTTTATATTTTGTGCTGAAAAATCAGCCTATGGCTATTAATAGAGAGATGGGGGGAAGGAAGATTTCATAATCACTGACAGTGGTACTTGGTGATCTGAAAGATATTTTCCAGCCTAAATTATTCTATGATCTACTCAGAACTTTCTATTCCAAGGTGCAGAAGATCTATTTCTAATCTCTTTCTAAATGCCCCAGTCAGAGATGGTTTATGATAGACACAACTCACATCACATAAAAATGTAAAAGTCTTTCAGGGTCCACAGATTTTCCTTTCTAAATATTTAAAAAGTAGGTGCAACACATACCCAAGTCATAATGAGGTAATGTCAGCTGGGGAGATGAACAGCGACTGAAGAATGACAGTTACTCATTAGCTCTTGAAGGTTCTATAGGAAACTAGACATGAATATGTTGCCATCATGGTGTTCATTTTCATTTCTCTGCTTTGTGTCTCCAAGTAGTTCCTTTGCTGGAAAACCAAGATAATTTTTAATTTCCCCACTCTTCATTCCAGAAAAGTCAGATACTTAAAATATCTTGTGCGTCATCTTTTCGTCTATCTTTTTGTAAGCTTGAAGGTGTAATTTTATTTCTACATGAATTTGGCTGTAATTCTTTTTCAGCGGTTCACAAGTATTTTATTTAGCAGGATTTGCTGAAGAACATTGTCAGTGGAAAAAACTTGTGTAATTTTTTATTTAGCCTTTATTTAGGTGAGATCACCTTTGACTGGTTCAACTAAAGACCCTGCCAGGTGAAGATGTAGTTGAGATTTTGTGAAAGGTTTGACAATGAAGCTTGTTTGAGGTTTTGTTTTTTCCAGCTCTCCTTGCTTCTACATTGCAATTTCCTTTGGGGAAATCAGGTTTCTTTGAGCCAGACAAGTTGTTTTTATTTCTTCTACAATTGGCTTGAGGGTATTTTCAGTTTCTGTCTGCGACTCTCACTTTCATTTTCTGATGTTGGACTAATCTGGAGATGTTTTGCTTTTTATGGTTTCTGCTGTATCCTCCTAGTGTCTGTTCTCCAAATATAAAATTTATGAATGTATATTTATGATTGCTATATACTTAGAGTTGCTGTAACAGTCTGCTGAAGTTCTTTACTTGATTTCTGATGTTCCTGCTCTCCTTCAAATACAGAGATATTTTCGAAAATAGTGAAAATTATAGTAGCTGTTGTAGCTGAGATATATTGTCATTCTGAGGTATGATCAAGTGGTAGAAATATATTTAAAGTTATTGATTTATATTAGCCATCACAGAACTGGTGATTCAATAAGAAAACTCTATCTCCTTGAATGCTGAAAATATCAACTGTATTTTAATAGTTGAACTAACTATCTACTACATTTTAATAGTAGTGCAACATTCAATATTGCTTGCTTTTCCAATTCAGTATAACTTGGCCAGCTGGTTATATATTCTTTGCAAAATCAAAGATACAGTTATTGATAGATGTCTCTATGAATGTTTAGAAACCTAGCCATATGTATGACACACTAGGTGTTACCATTTTTTTTTAATATCTGTAAGGGGCCTGAAAATTTAGGCCTATACTTTCCTTAACTTTTATTGATGTCACTGTTTTAAAAATAATAACTATTGACTATATTCACAGCACAATCTTTTTCTGTGAATGTTTTTGTAACACAAAAAGTACAATCTACGTACCTGAAATAACAGCAGATTTGCCTCCCGTGACTATTGGGTAAGAAGATGACACTTTGAAAATTGTAATAATTTTAGCAGAAGCTATTCTGTTGAACAACATCACAGTGTATGGAAATGCTACATGCTGTTACGTGGTGCTGTTAATTTGCATTAACAATGAATGCATTATAAACCTCTTACATTCTTTTTAAGTACAGTCATGCTATGCGTTTGGTGGTGGATGTATTTAGAAGTTTAAATAGACAAGCTTTGAAGAACTTCAAAGTGCTTTTGGTTTGAACCCCATCTAACAATGATGTGTAACTTACCTGAATTAAATTAGCAACGAAGAAAATAGTTTTTTCATCCTGCCTTCATTGAAAAGTTCTATTAGGATTATTTTTGAAGCAGCATTTGCCCATGGTTGTTTTGGGAGAAAGAGGGAAGCATACTAACTAATAAGGATGATCCTAACTAATAAGGATGGATAATGATTTTCTTGTGGATTTCTACAAATCAGTTTTTAGAGTCATACTGTGTTGATAGTTTTCATTCTGCCTGGCTCTTCTGCCATGCAGGGTTGGTCTTTGTGTGAAATCCATATTGTGCAGAATGGATTACACAGTGTAAACTATTTGCAGGTTGCTCTGTACATTGACTTTTCATAACTCTTCTTAATCCAGAAAAATATTGTTACTAGAAGCCATGTGTTCTACCTAGCTAAAGTGTTATATATCATCCTAATGCTAGAAGCAAGACTTTGATGGAATTATTATAAATAAGACCATATGCTTTTACAAACTCTGACAATGGTGACTGCTTAATTGCATCAGTCATCAATCAGCTCTAAAATATAGTATGTGCAAAGTGTATGTTATTAAGGATTTTTAAAAAGAAAACTTTAAAGAAAATGTATGTGTGTGTAAGAAAATAACTCCTATTACTGTTTGGGTTGAAGGTGTTAAACAAAGAAGCTTCCTTTCAATTCAGTGTAAATGAGGGAATAGCTAATTCACTTTTGTTCAGCCGTTGCAAAAAATAGGAAAAGCAGAACGCAGGCCTGGATAAAAATAAGCAGAAAGCATTTTGGCTAATATCTTTTCTCAGGAAATGATAAAATATGCAGGAACTAGGACTGACTGGAGAAAGGAGAGAAGGAAAAGGAAATGCCGACAAATTAGAACCAAAGAAGCAAAAGTCACAGTGACCTTTAAAAAACTGAGGGAGACACAGTATTGGGCTGAGTACTGACTGCAGTAAGGCATGGATTTACCATGGGGTTCAGGGAAACAGGAGGTTAGATACAAATAAGGATAGCACTAAAGCTACTTGTGCTTCCATTATCAGTTTTTCCTCCCCAAAGAAGCAATTTGAAAGCTGCCAAATTCTGGTGACCAAGTAGGTTTTCCAAGACAGTCTTCTATTAGTAGCTCAGCTGGTCTGGTCATCAAGAATAGTAAAGCATAAGAAGACATTTGAAAATTACATGCATGGGTGTATTGGAAATACGTGTAACTGCTTGTTGGCTTCCTTCCAGGATTAGTTGCTTAGGCTGTGGAATCAAAATGAGCATTTGGATGATCTAATAGTTCCCACTGCAAAGCACAGATAATAAATCTGCAGTTAGTAATTTGTACACTAAATAAATTTAGGAGGCCAGGCATTTTGTAGTTAAAACTTGTAATGGCAGGGAACTTCCCATCTCTCTAGGCTTTTCTGCATTTATTCAGCAAGGAAGGGGTGGGGAAATCAACCCAGTCTTTATTTTCTAGCCTTGTTTTTCAGCTGTCAGAAAAAGTTATAGTTTTATTCTACAAACTGAAAAATGCTGACAACAAAAATGGATGAATCAGATTTGTTTTCTTGTGAGTACAATTCCACTGAAATTAATAAAGTGCCATTGAATTTGCCTGAAAGTATCATTATATTCCTATGTTTTGATAGGCAGTTCAGAAATATGATATTACCATTGGGTTCATGTACATGATCACTTTTATTTACATCTCTTCCAGCTTTTTGCCACCTCATTCTTGTAACTGCAACTGAATCTGTCTATAAAAATATTTGTCTGGTTAAGATGGTAATTTACCAGCTTGAGAAAAGCTTATTGTAGGAAAACTAGTTAAAGTCGAGTGAAGATTTATTTTTTATCCTATGTTAGCCAACACTCAGAATTTTAACACCTTGAAAAATAATGATACTAGAAGATTGAGGCAAACATTGATTGATAGTAAAAACATGGTTGCAATAATATCCGTTTCCCACAGAAACAAAGGGAGATGGTTTTTGAAAATATGTTCCAGCTTAGCCTTTCAAGTCAGCTTTCCTGTCAACACAGATGACTGTCTGCTTTCTGAGCTAATCCTGATGTTTCTTTCCCTGGTCAGCCAAGTAGTAGAGCTACCGAAAGTTCTCTTTGGCTTGACACAGATCAAATGTACTCTGTAAGTTTTGACATAATAGAAGTTGAGGAGAGCATTCTCTGGCAGCATTATACTAGCCTAGAGGCAACACAAATTATTTGCTAGCCACGTTGCCAGCAAAGTAAATACCAATTAAGATACCTTTTTGGGGAATATTGAAAGCTGTAATATTAATTATCAAGAGGTTGATTTGTCAAAATAAATGGAATACATAAAAATACAAAATTCAAACTTCAGTGATATTATTTTCACTTCTCCACAAACTACTGCTTTACTTTCTTTACCTCTTTAAGTTAAGAGTTCAGAAAAATTTGAGATAAGTAACTTGATAAAAGGTTCCCAAAAGCAAATGTCTGCAAAGTAGAAAAAAATCAACAGATATTATCTGTGTGGCATCTATGTCTTTCAGAGGCAGCCTCCCCTAGATGCTGTTTCTTCCCTGGCAATAAAATAAGGACAGTGCCACCACAATTAATATTTTCTTTGTTTACAGTCTCTTTTGCTTGCATGAACTTCAGTCCTTATATTCACTCTTATGTTCGTATTCACTTCAGTGAATTAAATCCTTTTGAACACGAAACCTGCAAACAAAGGAAAGGAGAGAATGAAGAATCCTGGAAAAGGAATTATAAAGTAGTAGTAGTAGTAGTAGTGGTAGTAGTAGTAGTAGTAGTAGTAGCAGTAGTAGTAGTAGCAGTAGTAGTAGTAGTAATAGAAGAAGTATAGAAGTGATTGAAGCCCCAAGCTGCAATTCTCAGAAATCCATTGATGCAAGACCATAATCGCGACAGAGTTTGTGCATAATTTTCCCAGCAAACTTTTCTTATTGTGGTTATTGTATTTGGAGTTTTTAAAATCCAATATTGATAATATTTGCATGAGTCTGACATTTGCTGCTTATTTTTCTTTATAATACAGATCAACTACCCATCTGTCTACATAAGAAAGAAATATTGCACCAACTGTGAGCCTGTATCCAGACAGGAAAATAATCACATCCGTTCATTTTCAGTGTATGCAG
Organism: Sylvia atricapilla; assembly: GCF_009819655.1. NCBI lineage: Eukaryota > Metazoa > Chordata > Aves > Passeriformes > Sylviidae > Sylvia > Sylvia atricapilla. The sequence goes on from NC_089140.1 coordinate 43,818,067, forward strand.
AAATGTCTGGAGTTGAAACAGACACAGAAGAAAAGAGACAGTGACTAAGTAATTCCTGCCTTTCTATTGTTAGGATTCAGACAGCTTGGTCAGCAGTCAACACAAATAAATTCCAGAAGGGAATTTACAATCAAGATGCTCATGTTCTCCCATTCAGCCCAAAATAACATGGAATACTCTTACTTCCAGGATGTAATTCCAGAAATGATGGCTAATAGAAAATGAGAACCATAGTAAAGAAGTTGAGAATACCTAGCTGTATCAACATTTGTTTTCAAATCTTAGTTTTATTTAAAGACTTTACTGGTTGTGATCTGTTGTAATGCCGTTGTTTTCTTTGGAAGGGATTGATTAGAAATTATTTTCACAGCTTTCTTTATGTGATTGTGAAAATAATTCAGGCTAGAAAAAGACCTATTTGTGGTTAATCTAATCTTCTGAGGCTTTTATGGTGTACCTGCTGTGGTTTCTTAAGAGTACCCCAAAAAATGACTAAGGAAATGTCACTCTTTCTTACTGGGTCAGAAGCATGCTGTGGTGCTTACTGAAACATGCTGTGTTTTATTTCCTGTAATGTGTTGCTCTGCCTAGGAAAAAGATGCCAGTTGTGTGAGAAGTGGCTTGTGGGACAGGATGTGCTGATCCAAGGTAGTACAGAAGTTGCAGTTCCTGATTACTTATTGATTCATCATTATTGTTTTCTACAGCTTTGTGAGACTCTACTTTTGCAATATCTTGTTGGACTAGTTAACACTGTGTGTGTAGAAGTATATAAAAAACTGGAAAGTGTATGCTAGTCATTAGGACATTGTGCAGTATACTAACTGGACCTTTTTTGAAGATTTGATAACTTAGTATACTGCCTGTAGTCAAATTTTATCAGAATGTCGTGGGTTTTGAATGTCTAAACCATGGCTTTACCCAAAGGCACTAGATTCTCTAGAACTAGGAGCAATGGAATCTTCTCTGTTGGCTTTGGTGGGAGGGTTGAACATCTCTGACCTAAACCACCACTGGCCTCATGTTAATGCCCCCAGGATGAATGTACAGTACAAGTCACGGGCAAGGATGAAATATAGACCTTCATTTTAGGGGAATGAGGAATGGACTCAGTAGTTTTTGATGTCTAAGATCTGAGGGGTAGCCTAGAAGGTCTGATGGTGTGTCTTCATGTCTTCTTTTCTGTTTTCCTGGCATAGTCGCTTCTTCTATTTTTTTTTTTCCTCCTTCCCACACAGGTTCTTCACACACAATGAAAACGTCTTTGGCTTTTTGTTGTATGTTAGGAATAGTACTTCCCAATTCAGCGTCCCCACCGAGAGTTTTCAAAGCCACATTGCTGCTTTCTCTCACTCCTGTGTTTCTTGTCCCCTTCCCACTGCAGTGGGATGGAGTTGAGAATTGGAGGGACAAAAGGCAAAGATCATGGGTTGACATAAGAGCAATTTACTGGAAATGGCAATGAGATAAGAAAACGAACAGTAAGAGCCACAATATTACAACAATGTACAACAAAATGAACTGAAAAGTGTACAGAAAAAAAGTGATTCACATTAAAAATGCTCATTGAGCCCAACCTGACCCAGCTGCATCCAGAGCCCCTGCTCTCTCCAGCTTGGGCCTGGCACTCTGCTAACCTGATCCCACATCTATCCACCATTTTCTTGGCTGAAGGAGCCCCTTCTACCTGGAAAAGAGTTCCTTCCTCCCACCCCCTGCAATGGCATGAGGTGGTACAGATTAGTCTCAGTGTCCTAGTCATGGCCCGCTCCTTGCTGCTGCAAAAATTAACCCTTTCCTGGCTAGAACCAGACACTTCCATTTGAATATTCCTATAAACAGTGGGAGACATTTTGGGGGCTAATTTTTCTCTACCGCTACTTTTATTTTCTTTTGAGGTTCTTATTGTTGAGAAAAGTCCTGTGGCAGTCTTTACCTGTCTAGGAGGCATAGTAGGTTTTAATTTTTTAATTCTCTTTCTATTGTATTGGGGTTTTTAGGGATAAAATTCTACACCAGCATGTAATATTGGAAGTGAGGATACACCTGTGATTTTGATACTAGCATTATATCTTTAAATCTGTATTTCCTTCTTAATGAGACCTAGTGTATTAGCATGATTTTTAGGTACTGGCTGAATACTGAACAAATGTCTTTATTCAGTCCTCCTTGATGACTCCTTTGTTTGTTTTTTTTTTCTTTTTTTTTCACTGAGATCTTATAACTAATTCAGAAGTTATCGGTGCATATGAGTAGTTTAAATTGTTCTTTCCAAGGTGCGCTGCCTTGCACTTTTCTACCTTCAATTTAATACGATCATCATAACATCCAATTGCTTTGTTATAATAGGTGCTGGTGGAGCTCTTCAGAATGGCTCGTTCAAAGGTTCCTTGTCAGTATGGTAACATGCAGCACTTTGGCAGGAGTTAGGAGAGCAATATGATACCCCAACGGGAAAGCCTTGTGCAAGCTAATAGAAATAAAACCTCCACATATATTATTATTAAAACTATGTTCCTCTTATTAAAAAATGACCTTTTTTTCCTATGGGCTTTTAAATTATGCCTAATGTAACCCTTTATTTTTAGATGGACTTCAGTTAGCAAGTCAAAAGGATAACACACCATGGAAAATTGATGTTTTTTCTAAATGGCATTGTAAAAATCCCTTCCATAAGAGGAAGCACTAAAATATAATGATGTATTTGAATAACAAAATGTACTTTCAAGGAGAAAATAAATGAGAAAATGTTCATAAATTTCAGAAAGCCCTTTTAAACAGACGCTATAAATAGAGAGAAACAGATACAAAACATTCCTAAAATATTATAGTATTGCATGATATCTGGCTTAGTGGATGCTATTTCAATCTTGAGTCATTTGCAGTATATGTGTACCCCTACATTTGAAAACCTTCAGTACTGTACCAAATCCTTTATTGCTCTTGGCATTCAATGGTTTTCTAACTGAAATTAGAAAACTAAAGTTAGAAACCCTGACCTTTTAAAATTTTACTTATTTGCACTTAGTTTGCACAGCTTTTGCTCTCACTAAGCTTTTAGTTAATGGTACAAAACTGTTCTATTTTGAAGCTTTAAATAAAACGGTTTTCCAATATATTATGTTTTTTTCCCCAGGCAAGTGTTTGGTTTTCATTGTAAATTGAATCTGCTCCCCTTTTTTTGTTCTCATTTATCCCATGTTTCCATCTGTTTGTTGATTGATTCAGGAGGATCTTGAAAACTTTTTAAACATTTCCTTAAAATAAAATATGTTGCTATATTCAGGGTAAATTTTTTGACATGAAAAATAAAATTCACCCAAACTCAAGGCTATATTGAATATTGGGTTTAAGTTAAGATTCTCATAGATTTACTGCTTCCCATGCAAGGCCATCTATAGTTTAATAAAATTATCACCTTGTAAAGTGGTTGGTATTAATGAACTTTCTGGGATTTTGTGGTCACAGGGACTTCCATGTGTAAATAAGGCTATTGTGACTCTTCACCTTCTTGTGCATCTAACATTAGAGTAGTAATGATTTTTTATGCTTGATTTTAGTAGTATTTTCATTACCTAATTATACATAAAATCAAATCTCAGAGGATCTTTGTCTATGGAGTCATGAACCTCCCATCACATCCATATTTATCACTCGCACGAGCAGATTAAGTTCAAATGCTTGTGTGGTACACGTTGCATATGTAAGAAGGAATAAAAGAAGCTAGAAATTAAATCAAAATGGTGTTAATTGCTAATAAATGCAGGATGCACAGCTGGAATGAAATTTTGCTTTTGGAAGTAGAGTCAAGATCCATGTTATTTAGATATTTAGCAGTATCTGCAAACTTGGTCTCTTTTATATATTCTTTCCATTTTCAGTATTTCAAAATGTGGACTTGGAAAATGAGAAATCCACATTCGTGCCCAATCCTCCCTATCCTCACTCTGGAGACTGCAATAACATAAACCTATGGGAGAATACTGCATTTGACAGAATATTGCTATATATATAATCTATTCACTTGCTTCCAATACATGTGAGGAATATTATATGGAAAGGTTCTTTCTTACTCCAAATACTCAATATTCCCTTACAAATAATATCAAGATATAGACTCAGAACAATATCATTTTTCAGATTATCATACATATGAGGATTTCATAGGGCACAAATACACTCCCTCTCAAAATACGATTGCAAGATGCCAGTCAATTCTTTCAATAAAATAAACATCTGCTTGCTTGTTGTAAACAAAGCACCAAGCCATATTTCACAATTGCATAATAGATGGAAATATTTTTCTTTAGTATTTTAAATAACAGCCCCAGGAGAACTCCATTCTGTCTTTCATGATTAAAACATTTCTACAGAGAGAGTTAGAGATTAAAATCTATTCATTATGGAAACTATTTTCATGTTGTTGGAGCTTTTATGAAAGATTCCAAGTTTCCACACCATTTATTAGGCAATAACATCACAAGAGAGAACCCCCAGGAATATTTTAGATTGGAGGAAATCTAATAAGGATTTTCAGAACTGGGGTGAACATGATTTGAAAATATTTCAAAGAAATCTTATCATTTCTTTAGAGATAGGGAATAACCTCCCTGCCCCACCCTCCCATACTATCCACTTGGACCAAAGTCATATCTTTGCAATTAAATCCAAGTTATTATGAGTCATATGGTGACTTTCCATTCGGTATGGCAAACAAGGATGTTGGAGCAATAGGATAATCAAAAGGATTCACTGAACTGGAAAATGCAGTTTTGACGATAAACTCCAAATAATTTAAAACCTATGGAGATGTGATGATGGGCTTTGCTGGCTTTTTATGGAGAGACATTTAAAACTGTCATCTGTTTAACAGTAATTTTGCTGGAAGATACAGCAACTGAACAGTGTAAAAACATCCAAGGGGAAAAAGAGATAAAAGTGTGGTTTATTTTGTATTTGATTGCCCTGTAAAAAGGTCAAATGTAGACCTGTGACCCACAGGGTGAGAAGCCCACCTCTTTTTCCAGTGGAAAGTGTTGAATTTTTCTTTCTCTTGCTAATATACAAAAAATCCAGAAAGATAGCTGTGCTTTTCTTTTTCTTTTTCTCTGGAAGTTTCTCGGGTTTTTGTGGATTTTTTTTCTTATATGGTAACCTTAGAGCTTCTTTGAGAAGAAAAGAACTGGAAATCTTTTGTGCTCAGAACCAATGCAGGGTAGGACGGCTGTTTTGACCATTATAATGCACTTTAGCTCAAGTCTCAGTATGCTTGTGAAACCTGTGAGATAGAAGGGATTTTCTGATGGTAGACAGCTGTCTATGCAGAGCTAGTTAAAGACAGCGAATTTCCCAAAACTGCTGGATGTACTAAAAGAAATACTAATGTAACCTTAATACCTGGTAAATATATCATCCTTACTTGTGATATTAAAGCTGCCTTGTCCAAGCAGGCACTGCATTTCTTTATTGGTTTTATTTGTTCTATTTTAATCTGTTTCTTTAAAATATTGCCCAACTCTGGCCCTGTGCAGGACACCCCAAGAGTCACACCATGTGCTCGAGAGCATTGTCCAAATGCTGCTTGAACTCTGCCAGGCTTGGTGCTGTGCCACTTCCCTGGGGAGCCTGTTCCAGTGCCCAACCACCCTCTCTGGATGAGGAAGCTTTTCCTGATATCCAGCCTAAACATCCCCTGACTCAGCCTCAGACCATTCCCTCGGGTCCTGTCACTGGTCACCACAGAACAGAGATCAGTGCGTGCCCCTCCTCCTCCCCTCAGGAGGAAGCTGTGACTGCAATGGGGTCTTACCTCTGTGTCCTCTTCTCCAGGCTGACCAAGTGACCTCAGCAGCTCCTCATGAAGCTTCCCCTCAAGGCCCTTCACCATATTTAAAGCCCTCCTCTGGACATTCTTAAAAAAAAATATTTCATTTTATTTCAGTGCTGTTTTAAAACAGTTACTGTTCAAAGGCTTCAGATTTTCAAGGACAAAATAAGAGAGTGCCAGCACTTCTTTAATTTACTGCCTTTGGCTTTACCTCCTGTAGCTGCTTATCTATATTCATTTGCTTTTATTTTTAGCATGTGGTCAAAAAAATCTTTGCAAAATTATTTTGAAAAGCTTTTCATGTGTGAGTGTGTATATGTCTTTGTGCATGTGTTTATATATGGGAGTATAGTATGGCTCATTATTAATCCATACATTATAATTTCATTTCTTCTCTTTGGAATTTTTCAAAGCCTTTACAGACAGGAGCTTCTTTTCTTTTAGTATCCATCTGCTGTGGATGCTTTTATCCTTATTACAGTCTCACATAAGTCATAAATTTCGGAGTCATCTGAAAAATATAGTGTGTGATAAAAAAATTCAGCATTTGCCCAGGCCAGAAGGCTGCAGCTATCCAATGTAAAGCAACACTGTGCAGGGATATCTGCACTAGAATACTAGAAATTATGTAGTTGTGTTCACCTAAAAGAGGAGCAGTGCTAATTGCACTTGCTGAGAAGCCATGTCTAACGTGGGGCCAATAAAAATGTCAATAGAAACTGCTGCAAAATTAATCCAGTCAGGAACCTGCCATTAGCAGCCAGAGTCCTCCTTCTACAGTAACTGGTAAATTCCTGGAACTGATCAGTAATTACACAAATTGTCAATCTGTTTCTTCATAAGACAAAACAGTGCAAGACAGTCTGAAAGATAATAAAGAGCCTATTCTTTCACTGTGCATAATTTTGTGCCATAGTAATCATACTTCTTACTTCAGTATTTCCTAGCACTATATTTTATAGCATTGTTTGTTTTCATGTCACCATACTTTTTTATTCCTTCTCAAATAATATAAATTATACTTCAGAAAAGGAGAACAATTTACTTGGAGTATTCTCTGACATGAGTCAGGGGTGGAAATATCTTATTGGATCAGTCAGTTGACTCCTTTCCAGAAACAACAATTTCTTATGATATATAATAGCTGCAACTAGTATTTGAATTTGAATTACTTATTACTTTTATCTTTTCACTGGATAAACTATTCCATGCTCTGGGAGAGCCCATGAACTAAAGGCATGTTCTCTGCAGAGCAGACAAACCTGGACACACAGCAGGATGGTCATTATTTTAAAGTTGTATCAAAGTAAGATTTGTGAGAATATGATTTTGATTTACATGTAGAAAAATTTAAATTCACTGAACTGAATGGAGTTATTAGGTAGTCATAACAATGAAGAAGAGAAAAAAACCAGGAAAATAAAGGGAAAATAGAGGATGAAGAGATAACAAAGAAAAAAAAAAAGAATAAGGGAGGAGGGTTTTAAAACAAAATTTAAAACTATTAATACCTGGGCCCAGGTAGAGATAATACATAGACAAATTTTAAAGAGGAGGTCATTAAACCCAGTAAACTTCTAGGAGTTGGTAGATGCAGAAATAAAACTCAAGGTGAATTGTAGAATGTGTAACAAGTTCCAGAGTGCTCCTTATTATCACGGCTTTTGAGCATAGGACAGAGTCCAGCTACGCAGTGCCTGATATTCTTCAAGAGTTGGTAATGAAACTGTAGAAAACATGGTCGTAAATAAACAGAAATAAAAGCCAGAGCACAAAAAGAACATTTTCTTGCAAAACCCCTCAATTCTGAAATCTGTCAGAGGCTGAGATGAGCTGGAAAGATGACAGAAAGCTCAAAACAACATAAATTATGCTCTTCACTATTAAGAATTAAAACTCTGCAGCTCCTTTTTCAAGGAAGAGACTAAATGGTTCTAAGTAGGTAATTTTAATCCACATTAAGTCAGCAAGCACCCTTCTGACTAGTGCTGCCCCCACTGACAACAGTGAGTGTAAAAGCCAGGAGCTCTGCAACTCCTTTGTAGTTCCTTAGCTGCTTCTATAGTAACTTTCCCTGAATGCTCTAAGTTGGAGACTGCTTTCATCTTGAAGCCCTAATTCTGATGTTATTCTTACCAGTGGGGCACACAAAGAGTTTGGGAAAGTCACTATGAGTTTTCTAACCAGAACCAAATTCATAGCTCAGAGTGCAGTGCTTAAAAGGATGGAATATTTCATTTTTAGAATAGTGTGTTATGGCACAATTACATTAACTGGGAACATCCTTGCTACACTTTTAAAGTCTTTAAATTCCTAAGTCATTCTGAAATGGGAACAATCTGTTTATAAAATGCAGGCTTCATATAGAGAAATGACTCCTTGTGAAGTTGTTTCCTAGACCTCAGCAACTTCTCTGTGGCAGTTTAATTACAGAATAGCATTCTTTATATATTCTAGTTACAACTAATTTCTTATTTAAAAATGAGGGCAGAGAATAAAGTCACAATAAAATAAAGATAACCTGAAGCTGGGTCATTTTGTTCTCAAGGGATAAAAATTTGCAGTTGAACTAATAAATTTTATTAGAATTTCCTATTTTATTGCTGGAAAAGAGAAAGTACTGCAAATAACTAACTGGAAAGTAACATGTTGAGTTATTTGTCTTCATAGCAAATAATACATTTAAATATGCAGTCTTTCAGCAAAGCCCTCAATGAACTAAATTATAATGCCTTGTGCTGTAGGTGGGCAGAAAGACCAGAAATGAAGTTAGGTTTTTCTCATGGAAGAGCAGAATTTGCAAATATGCTCAGTGTGCCCTCATCCCCTAAAACAGGTGAATATACTCATGTCTTCCTGGAGAGCTAGTCTGCCTTCTGAGCTATGAATTCAGTTCTAGTTAGAGAATTCATAGTGACTTTCCAAAAGTCTTTGTGTGCGCCACTGGGAAGAGCAACATCAGAATTAGGGCTTCAAGACGGAAGCAGTCTCCAAAATAGAACATTCACAGAAAGTTACCACAGAAGTAGCTGAGGATGTACAAAGTATTTACATTCAAACATCCTGGCTTTTAAAATATGTACATCCCATCATTAGTTACTGCCCTTTGGTAAGGTTAGTCAGAGTCAGGTGTAATGTTCCACTGTCATTTCTGAGTCTTCTCAGACACATCAATTAATAGGCTTTGTCCTACTGATCGTAATTGGCTTAAAGCCAGGTACTTTTTTTCCCTGAATTTGTATTTTCAAACAGGAGCCAGAGAGATAAATGTCATAACTAATCCACAGAGTACAAGAATGTGTTAAGAGCTTTTTCCTTCCCCTTTGAGTGGTACTTTGTAATCATGGACGATGCTGTTCTCAGAACATGGTGATGGTAATTGATGCTTTAAGTTTTAGTTGCATAGTAGACACTACAGAGAACTGACAGTTAAGTGAAATTTGGCCTAAAATCCCAGAGGAAGATAAGTGTAGACCAAAGGTTTGGAATTGATTATTTGTGATTAGGGCTATAGTTTTTCTTCCTTTTAATTATGTAATTCTGAAGTCCAAGTATGTCCAAATGAGTTCCAAACATAGACTTTCAGTTGCTGAGACTTCGGAATTCTGTATCTGAATTCTGCAGCTGAGCCCACTTCTAGTGCAGACCCTGATCACCTCTCAGTTGCCTTTCTGAGTGTTTAGAAACTTACCTTTCAGGCATTAATTGTTGATATTCTGGAGGGTTTTTTATGTGCCACTAGTATCTAATGGTATGCTGTTTTCTGTCAGAACTTGGCTGGCCCTAAAATAAAATCCTTAAATATTTAATGTTTGAAGATTCTTGGAGGGCATCAGGTCCAACATATCCTGCACCAACAGCTTTCTTAAAGCTGGGGGTGACTTGCTAACAGGAAAGACCTTGGGTGAAAAACAGTTTATATACACCATTTTGTGGAAAAAACATTTTGGGTACAGCCCTCAAGAAAAAAAACTATGCATTTTATAAGGTTGGATCTAGAACTGTTACAGGAAGTGAATTTTATTTCAGGTGCACAAGTTCACAGTATCCCAAGAAAAGTGACTTTGCACTCACATTCAAAATTTTATTGTTTTCTGTCAATGTATGATGCTGGATTTCAAATAAGTGTTATAAAAATAAACCAGTAAGTCTGGCAGTCAAGCACATCTTGTGAGTACACATGAAAGGGATTCCTAATTTTTTAACCTCTCATGATATATTTAAAAAATTGTGTATCTGCAAGTTTCTGAGCTGCAGATTAATTAAATAAAATATAAATATGAACAGGAACAATTATCCAGCATCAAAAATATTAGCTATATTAGCTATTTCATTTTCTCCCTTTGATATGTTTATTAAAATTATCCAAGATACAGAAATTGCTGCTGTGTAACACTGCAATTCGCAGCAAGATATCTGTATTTTGTTATTAGCTCATTAAATCTTTATGCTGTTCATTTTTTAAAATATTTTAAAATAGAATACAAATAAACCCTGATTCCAGTTCCCATTTCTAGACTTTCAGAAAACTCAATAATAGCCCCAAACCAACAAGCTGATAAAAATGGAATGTAAAGACTCTAAGCATGAGCAGAATGAGAGTTCAGAGTCTTCACATTCTCATTAGAACTGAAAGAGAGTGAATAGTTTAAAACCATAAACCTGTTTATAAGAAAAACCTTACAGTACAAGTATAAGATCTATTTTACCCTCAGACTATATCTTAAATTAGGCAGCCAAGCATAAAACTATTTTTCCTCTCCTCCCTCCTCCACCAGCATGAATCTTGGGATAGCTTAAATACCTAAGCTGAAGCTCAAATCTTGGCTATAGAACTAGTTGGCCCCCTAGCAGGGAGTGCTTGCTCAGACATGCATTTCTTACCAGCATAAATCTCTGCTAAATGCACACAGAACCTGCAGTGTCCATACCATTCTGCTTGCCAGGTCAAGTGGGTATTTGCCATGCAGCAGTTGAGTGGCTTTTGTTGCAGCAGCGATGGTCTTCTGAACACAATGAAATTAGGTATAAATTAGGTCATTTAGCTATTGCTTCCAGGTTCAACACAGAATGACCCTTTAGATCTTTATTTTATATCCTGGGTGCTTTTTGTAGCACAAACCAAGCTCCATGTCATTACAGCTTTGCATTTTGAAATTTCCTATGCAGCTTAAAGTTAACAAACTGATTAAACTATAATTTAATTACATACATCAGCTGTCATCACTGTCATTGCAGTGCACGCATGTCCTGCTTTGCACAGGGCTTATTTTGATGGGTTGACGATACGGTGCAGAGACCTTGATATAACCTAGAATCATAGCCATAGGATTTCCCAGGAATTATTTGCCCCAACACTTGGCTCATTCTGTACTGCAGAGGGGACTGGCTTTGGAGCAGGCAGAGTTGAACACATGCCTTTGATTTGGAGGGTATATTTTGATTAATGATGCTGGGGATCTATATCCCTTTCTGGGAGCCGTATCCAGGAACGTGTCCTTCCCTGAATAGATCTTATCCAGCAGAGTGTTATTGTGAAATAACTCTTCTGTAAAGATGCAGAAATCTCACCTTTTGGTACTGTTTTGCGGATCTGAAGATCACCTGGGGATATTACATTTTATTCTAGGTGGGTTTTGAGGTTTTCACCATTGTGAGCAATCCTGCCTGTCTAAATGACATATTCAGATAAGAAAGAAATGATCTTTCTTTTCTCCTTGATAAAAACTATCATAAAATGGGTTTGGATGTAGGAAATTTTCTCACATGAATATTTTAAGCCTAAGAAAATTACTGCAAAACATTGGTTAAGCAATAGGGATCCAAAACGTGCTTGACTGCAACTCTAAATGATTGATTCACAGAAAAATTGACAGATGTTTTTGAAAATTCCATAGTTGCCCTTACATTGATAATCTTTCTGTCTGGGTTTGCAAAGTGTAATTTCTTTTAAAGTCTTTACATGAAGAGCAAAAAGTGACTTCTGGCATAATTTTAAGGGAATGATATCAGAAAGTCATTAACTAACATTTAAAACCTATAGTTCAGACCACAGCTCTATACATCTCAAAATTTAATATGGTTCTAATTAGGGTTTTATTTTCAGAACATACATAATTCCTTCTTGCAAATTAGCCATTATCGGTGACTCATTCTCTACATGGTATGCATTATAAATCCTGATTTTTGAGAATGGGCGATCTTGACTTTCTGACTGTGATCTTTTCACCTTCCACCGTGTTTGCTTATTCCTGTGGGATGCTGAGAACCCTCGGCTCTCTCTGTTTTTCACACAAGCAAGTTCTGAGTCTACTTAGACTCTTTGATTAAAAGTTTGTTCCTGCGTTTGCTTTGTGCTCCCAAAGGCTTTTCTTCCAGGCAGCCCACATTCATTAAAGACTCTGTGGAAAACACATGGGACAAACTTAATTGAGCAGTGCCAGTCCAGAATAGCAATGTGTGTTCTGCCAGAACAAGGTGCAAGGCAGTTGGCATCTTGGGAGCTGTAAACCATCACCAAGGTCTTCAGAGACAGGTGCATTTGCTGGAGACAGCGCAGTGTGTCAGGGGATGTTGCATCTCTCTTCTGTAGAAACAAGGATTTTAAAGGTTATTGTGTATCTTTCCCCATTACCAAATAGCACAATATCATTATCAAATATACTCTTGAACTACATGTAGTATACACTTTGTCCAATTGCTTATTCCAGATAGTTTGGGGTCTTTTTTTCTTTTGTATGTAACAGAAATTACTTTGGTCCTGTTTCTGCATTCACTGAGAAACTTCAAGTGTGTCAACCACTTAATCAGAGGGCAGATTGAACAAAAAACCCCCCAACACTCTGTTACTTGGTGTATTGAGTAGTGTATGTACTACCTAGAGTAATAGATACCTCATTGATAGCTAGCAAGTACTTTTAGATGTAAATTAGGAATAAATATAATGCAAATTATTAATCTCTGATAAAATATTTACATTCTTGTTTGAAATACAACTACAAGTGTGATTTGGAAAGTTACCATAAATACTACTTAATTAAAAACCAAAACAAACCAAAACTACCAAGTAGACATGATTTCCCAGTAAGGTGATTCAGCAAAGAATATTTGGTCTCGGTGAAACAAATTCTGCATCTATTTCCCAAGTGACTTTAAGGAACTACAGAATTAGGATATTTATTTTTAAATGTAAATGTTACTAAAGTTCTGGATTTTCCTCTAAGAACTAGAATTTCCTCTCCCTGGCAAAAAATCATAGAACATGATATAATTTTTAAAAATGGTGTTCTAAGTAGTTACAGTAGAAACTGCAAAGCTATTTTTGATCAACATTTAGATATCTTAAAAGCAGCATTTCCAAGTTTCCAGATAAAGACATTTTTGCAACTTGTGTAGGAGTCCAGACTTATGAGGCAACAGTCAGCAAATAGAACCCCAAGAGTCAAACAGATTGAAGCATTCTGAAAGCAAAATAATCCACCAGATAATCGCCAGTGCTACTGGGGATGCAGTCAGGCCACTGTTTAGTTTCCTAGATATTTCTTTACCTGTTTTCTGAAGAAAGGTGAATTGAGAGACTGGTTTTCCTTTTTCCCACAGAAAGGAGTGGCGATGGAAAAGGTTGTTTGCAGCTTTTTTTGAAAAAGAAGGAACTAAAGTTTGATGTGTTTTAGAACTAAAATGGATGAAGTATGAAGCTAAGACCCTTATGGAGTCAAAAAGATCTTGTTTACTTTTTCATCTTACATGTTCAACATTTTTTTAAAAATCTATTAGATAAAACTGTCTAAACTACATAAGCTCATCTCTGGAAATTCCAGCATCTTCACAAAAATGAAAATTAGCAATTAAAAGCACAAGTATCACATAATTTCTACTTCGTAAAATTTTTCAGTATCTGTAGGAGCCATTTCTCCTCCTGACATTATTGAATCAGCCACTGATGTTTGGTGGGTTAGACATGCTGATGCTTTTTCTGCTGCTTTACTTGTAAAACTATTACTTGTTTCTAAGTCTATTCTATTTTTTAACTGGATTTCAGAGTCATTAATGCACTTTTGTTGTACATAATTGGAAGTTGTATCACCATCCTGGTGATTTTAAAAAACAGAAATAGCAAAAGCTTGGTTGGATGCCCATGCTTGAGAAGGATCCAAACCCATTCTGTTGTGCTGGATGAGTTTGGTTGCAGATAAATGATGAATATGCCATTGAGTGTTTCACTTTTAACTCCTTATTCTACTAGCATGAGCCCAAAACCAGAAATAGGTCACAGAAACCCTTTAGATGTCGTGAGCTCAACTGACACAGTGTTGCCTTGCAGGAATGATTGATATGGACAATTAAATCATAGCTTGTTATATGCAGCTGATATTTTTGAAATATTTCTCTGCAGTCCCACGTCTTTCCTGTTCTCAAGAACAAACTTATAACTCTCATGCTCTTGGACATGATATAAACAAAAGGAGAGAGTGATACTGTAGGGGGAGTTGGAAATAAACCAAGTAAGTCTGCAAAGTATCCTACATGGAAAAATTACACAGAGTTTAAGACAGGTGAAGGCATTAATATTCTTAGTGTTTAATTGCTTTATTCATTTCTGAGTGGTGAGTGACAGTCTTTGAATAAATGACCAGCAAATCATTTTCCTGGATGCAAAGCAAGAATATGATTTTTCACTAGGGAAATGTCAGAACCTTCAGAATTTACAGTTTCTTTGATCAACACATGTACAATTTAAGAATATATTTTCATCAAAAGTACTCTTAGTGGCAAGGCAGAATAAGATTTACATACCATATAGCTCAATCATTTAATAGCCTTCTCAGAGGCTATTATATATTTAATATAGAAGAGAGTATGTCAGGAATCCTAAAAGCCTGCTTTTAACAATTTGTTATTTTGTACATTATTCATTTCTTTCTGAAATTACACATGGTTTTGGTATTCAATTGTGTTTGAGGATGAGAACTTACTATGTTCTATGGGCATAACTTGCCTAAGGGAAAGGTCCTTCTTCCATGCCAAGAACCTGTTTTTTAATCATAGAATCACAGGACGGTTTGAGTAGGAAGTTAAGATCATCTCTGGTTCAGCTGAGTCCCAGTGCTGGGATAAGCCTGAGGTCACTAGTGCAGTGGAAATGTCCTGATGCAGAGTACAGCTTAAAAAGCAATACACAGAAATGTTTCTGCAGCACAAGTGTGTTGTTGGATACTTCAGTGACCACACCAAAGATTCAATCTGTTGAAAGTTTCCAAAGGCAGTTGGATTGTAATTGCCATCTGCATTTGCTGTTTTCTCATCTTTCAACATCTTGCTCTGCTAGAAAAGCACTGTGTTCTCTGAAAGCATTGACTTCAGTCTCCCATGGCTGGTCATTTGATGAAACAGGTTTATTATATGAGTTTCTGAGTGAGAAAACAAAATCAGCAATAAAAAGAAAGCAGATTGGCAGTTGCTATGGCAATTCCATCCTTTGCTAGGGTTTGATACAAGTCTTAGGAGCTAGGGGAAATGCTCGTAAATGGTAATTATTCTTTCTTCAAGGGAATATAATTTTCCATTGTGAATAGAGATTATAAAGTCAACAATTTAACTGGTGCAACTGGAATCTAGATTTTATATTTTCCATTTCTTAAGGAGAGGCAAGGGACATTTTCTGTAAAATAGTTGTATTGTTACCTGCATTTCCAATTATGTACTGTCAAATTCTATATCAGATTATTGGCTTTTTTTACAAGTGTATATTGGTGAAAATGGTTAATAATATCTGAGCAACACAAACCCAGTAAAGTGTGCTATTTGCAGCAAAGAGATTCATTAATTTCAATATAAAACATGGTGCTAAAATTACTAAGTTTTTTTTTTTTTTCCCAGAACCTGAGAGGAAATCATTAAGTGAGTTTTGGGACACAACTTTGAGGGATGATCTCTGTGGATTTCCTGAAAATGATATAAAGTTGCAATTATCCATACTGTACATTTAGTAGATGAAAAAAGGACTTCCAAATTAGAAGTTTGATACCAACCCATTTTTTTTCTGGAGAAGAAAATTCTCGTGACAATGTATGTACTACTACTGCTAGACTTATAAAGTAACTCTGGGGTAAGGGTAGACTAAAGGAATATGCAGTAATACTATTCCCCATTTATTATTCCAATTCCACAGACAACTAAAGGTTCCTTTATATTGCTTTCTTATTCTGAGATTCTCCTTATATTAGTAGTTATTAAATATTTTGCAGTAGTGGATTTTTTTTTTATTTCTAAGGATGGATATTGAACAGGTTTAGTGGTTTTTTTGGAAGTGTAATTCTCAACATTCTCTGTAGAAACTGCAGCACAACCACAGGACATCAGTTCTGTATCATTTGATATTTGTTTCCAATAGAGCTGAATTTGTAAGAGATAATATTTGTTATCATGAGGTGCAGTTGATTCCTACCCTCCCTTTTAAAATCAGTGTACTTACAAGAAAAATTAAGCTCTTACCATTTGGGAATAGTTGCCTCCAATACCCTGCATTTTCTGACACAGATATAACACTGGGGAACATAAAATGAAATGCTCTCACTGCTGTGTCTGGAAAGACAAAGGAGACATTCTAGGAAAATGAACTAAGAATGGAGAAGAAGTCATTCAAAATAGCAATAGATGAAAATATGGAGTCTAGTTAACAGCTGAGTCACTGTATATGCTGAAATAAGCCTGCAAATTCAATTAAATAATTGTCTGGATTTCCTTTTTTTTTTCCTTGGGTTTTCTGCAAGAAGATTTTTCCTCAATGTACATTGACAAGGAAGATAATACTAATTTTTAGAGCCCTATTTTAATTAAATTGTCATTGCATTTTAAAACATATTTTTTAAAGTATATGACAGCAGAATGCAGTCAAATTTTGAATTATTCTTTTGTTTCCCACCAGAGTTTTATTATAAAAGAACTTCAAAGGAGAGGGATACTGTAAGTCATTATTTTCCTATTGTGATCCAAGAGATTATGATTTACAAAACAAAACAAAACCAACAATCAAACCACAACACAAAAGGAAAGAAGTTGATTAATTGCAAGGAGGAACACTTCAAAGGCTGAACATGATGTCTTTTTCTCTGGTTAGTACTAGCTGCTTCTGATTGAAAAAAATGAGAGAAAAAGCAACATTCCTGTGTGCTTCAGCTCTGAGGTATACAGGAGTATTGGACACCTGTGTGGAGAGAAGACTCTTCATGCATGTGGAAGCATTCTGCCTCTGAGGACATCTGCTCCTCACTGTCACCAAATGTATGAGGAACCATTTAAGTTAAATGATTTAAAAAACCCAGGGAAAATAACCTCTATGTACTTCAGAAAGAAGTATTTCAGAAATTAAGGGATATTACCCTAAAATCTTCATATACTTGCAGTATTCTGGGAGGATTTCAGGGCTGACTAAATAGCATTCTTGGAACAACTAGTATTCACTTTTTATTTGTTATGGGGCATTAATTAGCCTTGGAGATGACCCAAAGTTGTGCATAACCTACTTGCACGAATTTTCATACCCTGGTGTGCTCTGTAGGGAATGTCAGGCATGACTGAGGTCTGTACTTGCCCAGTAAGTGACCCCAAATGTAAAAGTTCAAACGAATCCCCTCCTAGGGACTGTGGGCTGGCACAAACAAAGGTGCTACATAGCACTTCACAGCTCTGAGAATCCATTAGGAGATCTCACAAAGAATGTTTCTCTAAGACACATCATCTGACCAGGAGCCTGCAGCAGAGCTCTTAGAGCTCCCAGGGAATTACTTTGCATGCTAACATGTCTAGGCTTTTTCAATAATTTGTGTTGTAGATAGATGCTCTAAAAAGAGTGCAGAAAAGTATTTTCTCAGGACTTTGAGGAGGGAAGCATCTATTAAATTGTGCTGATTAGCATTTTATAACATTTTCTTTGTGTTACCATCCAGGCAGTAATTTCCTATTACTTCTATGCCATTATCCAATGAAACAGTTTAATACAGTGGAGTGCACAAGTGCCAGTGTTGGTGAGAGCACTTTGTCCTCTGGCTGTTTGCATTACAGGTTCCTCAACAATGGAAATATTCATACAAGAATGTAGGTTTCTTCTTTCCCTGTAATGGTCACAGACATGAATGTGCTGAACAGAGTTGGAAAAGGCGTGCAATATTCAAGACACAGAAGGGCATCTCCAAGTCCATACAGTTGTTGCAGTGTTCTTTGCCATCTGTCTTACCTGGGGGTGCAGAGGTGAAGGAGGCCGGGCTGATCTAACAAGGTTATAAAAGTAACTGTAATGTTGGAGAGTGAGATTTCATCTCTGCAGGCTCTGGCTCTACACAGAGATGACCCTGAATACTAATCCAAAGCAGCCTGTATCTAGTGCTCTAGTTAAGGTCTTGAGGAAGTGTTGAGTCTTCTCAGTCAACTGCAATTGGCTGCAGAGGTGTGGAACAATTATTCCAATCAGAAACACAACATGCACACTGTCTTCTTCCCTAGCATCCAAAACTTTGGAAAAGCAAGGCTGGCATTCATCAAGCCTGACCCTGTGTCCTGTGGCTAGGGATGGAAACATTTCGAGCTCTACCCTGCATAAGCCAAGAAGCTCAAATCCTTCAGCTCCCTCTGTAATGAAGAAAGAGAAGTAACAGTGGGGGAAGTGAAAAAGCCAATGAGTGGAAGAAAACAAGGCAGTGGGAGGTATTCTGGAGCATCTAAATATCTGGGTGCAAGAGCACCAGCTCAATGGCATTATCTTTCCTGCCTTAGGTAATGGAGGTTGCCAAAGTGCGACATGGATTCTAGCAGCTTTGGGAGAAACAAAGCAGAAATAGACAGGATTTGCACACTGGCAGATGCTTTCTGAGCAATTAAACCTTTTTACTTTTGCAAGTTTCTCTGTGATAATGTAATTCTGATACAGTTTTACAATGTGATAAGCTTGAAGAGAACAGGGATTTCACAGTAAATGGAGGTACAGTGAAAGTGTCTTGTAAGGTTCACACCCCATATATCAATGTATTAAAAAACCCAAGTAATTTTGTATGATATCTTACATTTTAATGTATTAGTTAAAATATGGTTCATGGTCTAAAATTAAACAGCCTGAGGTGATCATATGGTAGAGGATAAAATATTCATCTCATTATAATTACAGAACTTAAATATAAAAGATTTAAGCGTAGTAATGTTGTATTTTGGATTGTAATTCTGGGGGGTTATGTGAACAACACCCATTCTAGGATTTTAAAATATTATTTCCTGGCCTAAATAAAAGCATTTTCTGTTGGATTCACTTCTTCTTTCCTCTGTAAAACAAGCAAACTAACAGTGTCCTTTCCGCTGAGTGGCACAGAGAATTTCCATATTAAAATGTACATTTGTGATAATACCACATGAGTAATGGAAGAAACTGCTTCCTTCCCTGCCAAAAATATACACACGGCAGAAAAATCCCCTTGAAGTCTACACAAGGAGGATGTGAAAAATAGCCTAGAGAAGTGTAATCAGAGGCAAGGTAATACCAGTTTTCAAACAGGAAAAAGGTTACTTAAGAAGAGATATTCTGGGTCCATCCAGCCTGTTATTTTAAATGCAGCACCCTCAGAGGACATAAAAAAGCCAGTAATTTGTACCAAGAAACAGCAATCCACCTTCATTATGTACTCCCTCCCTTGCTTATAGGACATCTTAGACACAGCAGTTATGGTGAGACTACATGGCTGGGAGCCATCATGGAAAAGATATTGTTATGAGAGAACTAGAGAACCTGCTTAACTTGAAATGAGGACAGCTCCCATTCCAGTTGCGATTTATTATTAAGTGCAATGACACCAAGGTTTCCTGACTCAATAGCTTTTGAAGCACAAGTTTCTGGCCTCTCTATGGCCATAAACCCCCATAATAACATTATAATAGGATTTTAGATTGGAGAAAGGAATACAGAATGCAAATTCAAATACCACTGGGCAGGTTTGTCGTAAGAATATATGGCCAGAGACAAAATATCAACAAATCAACATATTTGTAGATATAAACTTAACTCAGACTTTCAAAAAATGCTTGTCAAGGACAGGATACAGTCAGATATGCATGAAGAAAGCTATTGCCAAACACATCAGCTTTTTGCTACCTCTTCAAAGTCTGCAAGGAATGGTTTAAGCAATCGCTCTAGTAAATAAATGAAA
This sequence comes from Sylvia atricapilla, assembly GCF_009819655.1. Classification (NCBI taxonomy): domain Eukaryota; kingdom Metazoa; phylum Chordata; class Aves; order Passeriformes; family Sylviidae; genus Sylvia; species Sylvia atricapilla. The sequence goes on from NC_089140.1 coordinate 43,838,083, forward strand.
ATTATATGGGGTATTAGATGTAGATTCCTTTTTCCTCATTTTATCTTTCGATTATTGCAGACATGCTGTTCACCTGGAGCATGCTCATTTAATTGTGTAGCATTTATGATGCTTCCTCTGAATTTTTTTTGTTATGTGAGCAACTTCTTCAGTAAGAGCATAAGCTTCTGTGTCTGTTTTATACTCTGAATCTCGTTAAGAAAGTGAGAGATAGCTGTCTGGGAGGTCCAGATCAGTGCCCGCTCATTAATGTCTCATCATTTTAATGGTTCTTTCACTTTGCAGTATTGTTGTTTCGTGGTTATAACACCCAGGAGTGCTAAAGAACAGCCAAGAACAAGGCCCTGTAAGGGACAGGTCTCTTTAAAAAAAAAAAAAAAAAAAAAAAAGAGAGGGAAAAGGGTACACATTTTTTTCATTTTTTTGAGTCTTTGATATTGACTGTCAATCAGGTTGTCATCAAATATAGTCAAACATGATGATCTTTCCTTCAGTCTTGTCAACAAAGGAAATACCATCTTGCTTTTCATTGTTTCTCTAGTTTTCTGTTCAAAATGCTGTACATTTCATAAAATTCAACATATTCCTTGTATCTGATTTTTCTGGTTTTGTAATAAGATACATGATAAGCCTCCAGCCACTATGACTCTATCCTCCTTTTACTCCTTATATAAATCAGAAAAATTAAATGTAACCTATCCTTGTGTCACAGGCTGGTATTAAAGTTTCTAAGTGATGCTTTTCTGAAAGCTTTCTTTTTCTGGTGTCATAAAGAATGGGACAGTTTGAGCAACTCTTTCCTAAAAGAAATAATTCTTCTGGCAATAGATTGCTTGCTAGATGAGGTTAAGTGAGCATGCTCTGACCTAACTACAGGTTCATTTTGTGAAAAAGATTTGAACTATTCACAATTTTTGGAATCAGGAAAAAAGTATTAGTTGCACAGAGCAACTTGTGTACAATGGATTTCTGGAGCAAATGTGCGGATGTGTCAATATTCCTGCTTCACTGTCTCCTCCATAAGAGTTGAGATAAAACTTAATCTTCTGTCCAGTTAAAGACATTTTGACTAAAATATGGCCTTCTCAGGGCTGCTTCCAAAGCTGTAGCAGCAGCAGCAGCAAGAAGAGGGGAAAGACTGCATAATCTCTATTTAGGAACAGTCCTTTGGCTTTCTCCCATCCACATATCAAAGTGAGTAAAACGCTGTTAATCTTAACATCAGCACTCTAAACCGAAAATTAGACCATGTCCATTATTTACGAGGAGGGGTGGAAAGTAAATAATCTTTTTTAGCATTAAATTGCAAATTTGGAGAGAGATATGCAGGTTTTGGGTGATATGACACAGAGAAATAAATCTTACTGCTCTCCCAATTTAACACATCAGATTCTAAAGACATAAAAGTGGTTTTATTTGCTGTATTCCATTTGATTACTTCCCTCTTCTGGTCTTACATCCTAATGTATTTACTCTCTGTTGTTTTGCAGCAGACCTAAGTAAAGCTGGGGTATACTATCAAGATAGAATGAGGAAAGTATGGGCCCTAAGCCTCCTTTCAATTACACCATGTAAAGGGAAAGTTTACTTGAAATTATATTTCCTTGGTGCAAGAGCCACTGACATCAATATTCTCTCTGCGATGAATCTAGTAAAGCAAAAGGTATTTGATGGATTTGTTGCTCACTGTGGGCAATGGCAGCACCTGCTTTTCCATTGACCACACCTGAACATCAGGCTACAATAAAATTTTGCTGCTTGTTTGTCTGTTTGCTTGTTTGCAAATCTGATGCTTTGACATAAAGGAAAAAACAAAATAGTACAGTAAAGTTGTTGTATGCCATTGGTAAGTTTCAAGGAGTTCTTATTTAACAGGAAGAGACATTCTTACCCCATTCCTTCATGGTGTTTTTTTTTTCCCTCCTTCACCCAGTGTCACTTTTAAAGTCTTGTTTCTTGAGTGATGGTGGAAAAATAAATCCTTTTGCAAAGAAATAAGGACAACTCCTTTTAACTCTGCCCCAGGCTGCTTTCTTTGTTGCTGTGTCTCTGCAGCCACTTGGTATGAAACAGTCTGTATTTACAATCCAGAAAGACAACTTTTGGAATGTGTTGGAGGCTATTGACCCTAGAAAAATAAGCTAGCATTTCCATTTAACTTCTACCCTGGAGGCTTCTTACTTGCATGTTAGGATTCATTATCTACACAGAAAATCAAGCTTAAAAAAAAACCAGGCAGAATGGCTGGATACACAAGTGTAGAGCAAAAGAGTTTCTTGTATATCACAGCATTTCTTGCATATCTCAAAGTGCTTTCTGGGGATGCTGATAAAAATTCAAACAGAAAGTGCAATTTTCTTGATGTCAAGGATATAGCACACTCCCAGCTATGCCTTCAATTTTTGTAAGTAATGCTGGCTTTCTTCTTCCTACTGCCATTCCTTTCACCCCCTTGCCTTTTTTTGCCATGTCATATTTACTTTTGATCCATTAGCTTTTTAACTCAGTGTTTTTCCTTTTCCTTTTTACTTTCCTCAAGGAAGCTACACTCAAGAGTGTTGCCTGGAGTCATTTATTTCTTCTTTGCAAGATGTTGCCTGTAAGAGTATATTAGTATCAGGCAGATATTTTTCTACTCCATTGAGTGCTGTTCTCTATGCACTCCTTGCATTATGGAAGAATTCATTAGCTGATTGACTCCTATCTCTTTCCCCACAGTGGCTGGTAATGTTATCTATGAGCATTCAATTTAAATCCCAATCCAACTCAATGTTGTGTGGTCAGGAAAGAGCAGGCTAAGGCTGTGTCTATACTGAAGGATAGTGAGATCAAGCAGGAGAAAATTGGATCTTTGTTCAGGAACTACAAATTCCTTATGTGCAACACTCTGTCCTTTTGAGAAAAGAAGTTTATAGCTTCCTCACACACACAGTAGGGCTTATCTTCTGGTAATGGAAATGGACATTGATCCACTGACATCACTGGAGCTATTTGGATAAAAAACAATTAAGGACTTGGCCCCCTAATCTTGCTTTCCCACACTTTTTCTCAAGGAGAGGCTTCCAGCAGCAGAGATGGTTTATCATCACTGTTCAAAACAGAGACATCTCTGTGAGGAGCACTAAAGAGATCAGGGCACATCTGAGCTGCAAATACCATTGGCATGGACTTGAGCAGCCTCACTGCACATTTGCATCAGCTTAACATAGCACAGTGCCAGGTTATGCTGCTGTTTGTGTTTTCAGAAGTCAATTGCTATCTCCACATGAGACTGGAGCATATGGAACCGCCATCCCAGTTGGAGTTGTTGTGGGAAGCAGTCAAAGTAGGAGTTTACATGGCTGAGATCTATTCTGCTGCTATCTAGCACTTAAGTGTGGTGGAGGGTTGCAAGGAGGGAGTTGTCTTTGCTGGCATCATCTGGCTGCTGCTCTGAAGCAGCAATGAAAAAATACCTGCTAAGAGGATTTTTTTTTAGGCAAACTGTATATAAATTTCTCACACAAAAGAATGGTGATTTAATTAGTCCTTCAAAGACATGAGGGTCAAAGGATAGATTAAAAAGAAATAATGCAGATTTCTTAGGACTAAGCTTTTTCTGCATCCTTTGCAGTGTTCTGGCCTCTAAAGACAACCAGGATTTCCATACAGAAGGGCAGGTAATGTTCAGTTGCTTGCTTAGGAGGAACATTTGTTTGACTCCATTCTAGTGAGGTTTTTTTGCCCCATGGCTTGGGGCTCTTCACCAATAAAATCACTGAAGGTCCAGAAATATAACCTCCGCATTCATCTTCCATCCAGTCTTTCAGGACCAATAAAAGATTTGCATTTGAAATGTTAGTAAATTCTTAGTCCATCTGCGTAATTTTAGACTGGCTGCAAGGTTACCAACAGGAACCTTTGGTAGGCACTTGGGCATCAGATCTATGTTGTCAGTGTCATTCCTTCTCCAGATGTGAGTTACTTTACTTAAATAGTTCCATCAATTTAATAACAAAAAACAGGTTTTATGTGACTATCATAGATTTGCAGATGATGACACAGAGGATATTAGCTGAACCCTTGCTTATATTTAGTGCTTAGCAAATATATTTTGCTGTAGATGGAAATGTCCTTCTTCTTTTACTGCAACCAGAACAGATGTTGGCAGATAAACATAAAAGGCAGACTGCAGGATGTTAAAAAGTCTTGAAATAATTTTGGACACATAAGATTGTGTCACAACTATCGCAAATAAGGTGCCATGCATCCTTTTTTTACACAACTAGCTTAAGTTTCATGCTTATAAAGTTGTGTAGAATAAAGTTTTGAAAGCAAAAGCCTAAAATCTGACATTTACAGCTGTATCCAGACACATAAATAGAAGTGCATGACTAAATTGATAATAAAGGTACCTGGCTTGCAATTTCTTTTAGACTCGCAGATTATGTGATGATTGGTCATTTTGTAAGTAACATTTCTCATACAGAAGAGCAGGTCAGACAAGAAAGTGGCCTTCCCTGGCATCTTTGGTGATGTCCAATAGAGGATGCTTTAGAGAGAATATTGAAAAATTACAAACATATGCTGGCACTACTACCAGCATATTCTCCTAACTTCTGTCTGTTTAAAACATTAGAGGCATCTCTTAGATTGGAATTTGCATCCATAATTGCAATCTATAAAACTATTTGATTCCCATTTAAGGATTTTTCTTGCATGAATTTAGCTAGCAATCTTTTGGATTTCTTCATACATTTGTCCTACTGTGGCCATCAGTTCCACTGCTGAATTATTTTATTGTGTTAAATTGTTCTTCTCTTTTGTTTCTTACATCTCTGCATTTAAAAACAGTGTGGCAAGCTCAGTCTTTCCTGGTCTCTAATTATTGCTTCAATATTTTAAGAATTATTTAAGAGTAGGATTTTCACTTGGGAAAAAATACAGTTCTCTTGTTTTTAGTGTTCTTTGGTGTTAACTAGGCTAAACTTCCCTCTCATGTAGATACTCTGCTAGCTTCCAGGAGACAGACAATGACAGTACCATATGCCAGTTTGTGATGGTCCCAGGTGGTAGGTAAGTGATTTCCAAACACAGGAACAGATTGGTGATGTTTTAGGCTCCACTCTCTCTGAGGAAAAACATCAAATATATCTCACTGTTGTAAAAGCAAATCATTTTCTTCGAATATTCTTTTAAAAATGCTAAATTAGCACACACCTGAATATTTCAGATAAATCAGAATAAAGAGATGAATTACCAATAGGGGAATGTGTTGTGGAACCTCACAGATCTCTTCCCTTTCTAACTTCTGTTGTACTGTCATTCACATTTTTTAAAATTTATGTTTCTGACAAACAGAAACCCTCTGGAACCTATTAGAGAGACAGAAGCAGCCTCTTAAGATGAGGGTGGTGCTCACTAATGGTACACCAGTACATCTAAAAGTTTGCAAAGATTACTTGTCCAATTGGCCCAGCAAATCTGAGCACTAGGTGAGAAATACATTTGCTGCTGACCTTAGGGTGCCAAAACCACTATTTATTGCTCCCTAATGCATCTCCTTCACATTTCTGCTGCTATTTCAAACTGCTTGTTAAGGAAAAGATGGCACAGGTATGACCTCAAATTCTGACTTTTTCAGAAAGAAATAGTAAAATAGAAATGTACCAAATTTGGTGGAAAAATATTAGAAGGTTTTTGGATTCAGGATACAGACTGCTGCAAAAGGGCCATATGAGGAAAAGAAAAATCCCCAGAGAAGCTAATAGCCATAACCAAGACATTCATTTGAGTTAAAAATAGATCTGGTCAAATCAATATGTTGAATACAGAGCAAGGGCTCAAGCAAGTGTCATTGTAGCTGATGAATGCCTTACACCGAAATTATTGGCTTTTGCAGAATGGAAGTCTATCAGACTCTTTGGATTCAGTTCCTGTGCTTTGTGTAAGAACTCCACCTCTCTTGGCAGCAGAAAAATTAACCCCTGTGATGGATGGTTTGATCTCTCTCCTGTCTAGCATATGGAGGATTCAAGAAAGGCACAGTGGACATGTGCCACTCACTTGTTTGGTTGCCTTGATTTAAATAATCTCTGTTCAGCATGTCTCTCATTATTCTTGAGAAAATATTGGCAATTCTTTATAAAAAAAGCAGTCAATGACTGAAGTCTCAGATTTTTTCATGCGTTCTCATTTTCTGACCAGTTTTACAAAAGCATTCATCAAAGGTCCTAAATTACAATTCCTTTGAAAGAGCAGTAGGTTTTAATTATACAGTACTTTTAAGAATGTGAAAAGGACTGCAATTTGTTGGAGAATAAGACCTGAGCATTGTCCTTATAGTTACTGCTCCATCTAGGTAGAAATGCTTTGCTCCCAAAAAAAGGTTTCTAAACAATGCAATGAACATATAGAAATAATTTCTGTAAATTATGTGGCATATGTAATATGCAGCACGGCATAGATGTTCAAGTGATTCAGTATGGGATGATACTCATGACTTCAGCACCCCAGGGTAACTAATCCTTCCACTGTCCCTTCTGCTTCTTGTCTAATTGCCAAACACATGTTCCTTCTTCTGTGAGGGTAATACACTAAGACTTTTTATCTTGTTCTATCACTCTTCTTTAAACAGAATATAAACTCAAGGCAGTTAGTCATATTTTCAAACCATTTTATTATTGAGTTACAATTGCTCAGCATGGACTCTGCTCCTTTCTCCATAACTGAAACTAATTCTTAAGGGAGAGGCAGAATAAATTTGTATCTTCTGTAGAATGCCAGTCACATCTGCACAATGATACAACAAGGAATTTTAAAAAATGATACATTATCATCTTCTAAAACCAGCATTTGGCATTGCTTAAAAGTAATCGCTGATGATGGGTTCAGATCTTATAACTTTTAGTGGGTACAGTAGTGGAGGTCATTGCATTTTTCACTAGTTGTCTGCCTGACCATGAGATGAGAGATGTGTAATTTAGCATCATTTCACCAGAAGGATGTCTGTTCTGGTTTACAGATATTATTTAAGTCCTGTGATATATTTCTGAGCTTTAAAGTAATCATATTTTACTCACTATGTAGACTAAGGGAAAACTGGCAACCTATACGCAGTACATGAAACACTTGCCATGTACTGTGAAAGAAGGAAAAATTGATCTCTCTTTTGCACTGCTAGTGTGCTGTTGGAACACTTATTTTTTGAAGTATTTCTGTGTAATAAAAATCTGAAATTCTATTTGATTATCTTTCTTATTTTACTTATAATGCATGTGGGTCTGTATAGATAATTAAAATAGACAGGTAAAATGGATGAAGTTTTTACCAGCCAAGCACTGTGGTTTGGGCTGCGGTGAAAAACCTGAATTTGGTTTCATATTTAGCTCTATGAGTCAAAGACATATGACGACACTGGAATGATGAATTCTGGAACAGCAAACTCTGTAAATAAAAGTCAAGCATGTATATGGAGGAAAAATGTCAAATTTAGATTCAGAGCTCAGATCTGATATTTTGATTTAAGTTCAACTCCCTTTATCTCTTTCAGCTTTCAATTCAAAAAGGTAGGCATTGTGTACCCTGTTGTTAGATTCCCAGAAACTAGGCAGCTCCTGCCAGCTATGTTCCACTTTTTCATGCTGTGCTTCCCATCATCATTTTCAATAAATCTGCTATGCAAAATGACCTTGATATTTAATGTAGGGATAAACTTGTCTATTGCTACTGAGATACTGAATTTAAAGCATGGGAAATTGTGTAGTCTCACTTCAGTGCATTTTGCCATTGATGGTATCTCTCAGTTTACTCCTCAAACTCTGGTGGTTGCTAAAAGCTGTATCAGAACTTCAATTCACTTCTCATTTTTCACCTTTACCTAGGCAACCTTTTCTGGAAATCAATTTTATTGAAACAAACAGGAATTCAAGCAATATTTATGTCTGTTGGAAAAAAAAAAAGTGTGATTTGTAGTACCAAAAGGCAGTGCTGGTTTCTCTTTTCCAATCCTGGAAAAGCTAGTTCAAGGGATGACACTTCTCTGTTAGTCTCATTCTCATGCAAAGCCAGTGGGAATGCTGTATGTTGGATAAAGCAGTAAAGATAGAGATGATAATAGAACTGTGAAATAAAGCAGTAGGCCAGGTGCTGAGAAAATAGTCTGGTTTTGCTCCATTTGTAGATAAAGCTGTGACTGAGTTTAATCTTTTCACTTGTACTAGGACTTAGTTAGGACCTTAAGGCTTGACCAATACAGAATAATCAGTCCAATAATCTACCATGTGCGACTTATTTATGTCCTGGAAAGGGCAGGGATAATTACAGGTTATAAATAACTTGGTAGACAAAGCATGAAGACAGAGACTTCTCATTGTGTTTTTATATGAAATCGGTACCTTTTGATCCCTTTTCCCTTTGATTTCTTATTGAAGAAAAGATAGTAATCTCACATTAATATACTGCTTTTCACCTCAAAGCACATCAAAAAGGAATACACACATAGTAGCATGTGTGTGCAATGTCTTACATAAATATGAGGCCTTCTATTTGACAGGAAATACCAAGGAGATGGAGGCTCAGAAGACCGAGTGTGAATATATCCCAAATAACCATTTTAAATTTGTTGGGCATTTAAATCTCCAGAACAGAATTATCCAGGTTGGTCTGGTTCTGGGAAAGGGATTCTTGAACTTTTTAGACCATGTAGCATCTAGCATTTCAGCTTTATCAATGCACAAAGCCACCATCTTCATGACAATATGGCTGCACAAATTTAGCACAAATCACTGACTTCTATGATATTGGAAGTGATGCATACAGATAAGACCTTATAAAAAATGTAAAATCATGGCTCAGGCCTTCTACTTCAGCTAAGTAGAAGTGGACTGTGGGAAACTGACTCAGCTGAATTAGAGGCAGAAAAACAAGTTTAATAACCATTACACGTTCACGTTGTGGTGTATGGTAGTTGGTTGAACTTTGTTTGTTATGATTTAAAACTATATAACTGATAAAGAAACTATATAAAACTATATAAACTGATAAAAAACTGATAACTGCTTTAAAAGGCCTGGTTTCTGCAATGAAGTGGCTCTCCTTTGCACCTGCCCAGGGACTGTGTCACCACGGACCCTCACCCACATGAAAGCAATTTCATCAAAGCAATTGAGAATTTCAGTGATTTGCAAAGGCCAAAAGGATTAGTTTTGTTTCGTCAGCTGGATGACAATCACACTCATTGCCACGGTGATGAGGATCTGTGTAGATGTTGATTTGGTGCAGTAACTGTTGACATGTTGATGGTCCTGTGGCTTTGAGCTGGGGCTTCCACTGTCAAGCACGGTGCTGGCCTGATCCTCTTGAACTTGTGGAAATGAAAGTCATAGCCTCAGGTTTTCCACAGGAGAGTGAGCTAGAGAATGAAGGAGCAGTAGTCTCTCCCTAGAGTTAGTTGCTGTGTGGCAGAGGACATAGCATTTAGGAACAACTTTGTTATTCCTTACCTGCAATAAGCACTACATGGGCCAACCAAAGTAGGGGAGGATCAGACATCTCAGAATGAATGCTCTGAGAAGCACAGGCTAATGGACAGAAAAAAACCAACAGTTGTGCTCCTCATGGTCAGAATAAAAGCAACAGTGTATGATCACTCTAATAAACACATCAGAATACAGAAACTTTGTGTCAAATATATGAAGTTTCATTCTTAATTTTCTTTGTGTATTAGACACACATGGAAAGGAGGCAGCTGTGTGAGAATGATATATGGAGAACTTTGCAAATGTTGCCAATGCAGAGTTAGCAAATAAATTTAGTAATGGAAAATCATGGAATCATAAATTGAGTTGTGATGCAGGGTTCAGTTAGGAAAGGACCTTAAAGATCATCTAGTTCCAACTCTCCCTACTATGGGCTGGGACACTTTCACTAGATCAGTTTGCTTAGTGCCCCATTCAAGCTGGCCTTGAACACTTCCAGGGATGGTACAGTCACACTTCTCTGGACAACCTGTGCCAGTGTCTCACCACCATGACAGCAAAAAAATTCTTCTTAATATCTAATCTAAACCTATTTCAATGTAAAGCCGTTACCCTTTGTCCTATCACTACATGTCTGTGTAAAAAGTCTCTCTCCAGCTCTCCTGTAAGCTCCTTCAGCAACCAAATGATGCAATAAGGTCACCCTGGGGCCTTCTTTTCAAGGCTGATCAATCCCAAACCCCATCTCTCTCATCCCCTCCTCATAGGGCCCTAAGTATGTAGCAGAATCTTAGGCAAAAGGAGGAAGGCAGAGTCTGAGTATACATTGGAAACAACAGAAGAAAACCCTTTTAGGCTGTGCTCAGAACCTTGCAGGAGTGATCTGAAAGCAACAATGGCATATATGGCAGGAAGTTTACATTTTGATGAAATCTGTCCAAGCCTTTCTTCCCCCTCAGTACTTCAAACAAACCACCATGTGTTACTCTAAAGAACAATGGGGCCAGAAATGTGAGCAGTAAATAACATTTTCTATTGTCCCATCAAGTAAATTATTCTTTATATATCCTTTTAATCTTGGCTCTGTCCACTGCATTATTGTGGTGTGATATAAGTCCTGCAAAAGTTAGCCTTGGTTACAAAAAGCATTGAGTTTCTCAGATGTGCTATTTCCTTTTGGAACAGCATCAGTTGAGACAGACTGGTTTCCCCAGGGCCCAGAGTAACTGTTTTCTTTTAAGTACTTTTTCTGGTTGATCATTTGGCCTGGCCCTATGATCAAAATAGCCAAGTTGTTTGGTGGTTTTTCATTGTTGTTTTAATCACAGTCTATTGTATACCAAGTATTTTCTTCTTTTGGTAGTACCTATGCTTTAATCTGAATGGTAGACATAATACTGATATAGCACACACTCTGCCTCAGACTGACACATAAAAAACTACACTTCACTGTCTTCACACTTACCTGGACAAGAATTTCTTGATTTTACCAAGAAAAATCATTATCTAAAGTAATGGGTCTTTAGTGGTGACAACTTTCGTGATGACTGTCAGTGTAAGGACATAATAGAGAAATGTCTTCATTTTTTCCTAATCAGATTCAGAAATAAGGTACATTTTTACGTAAGAGTTAGTAAAAAAAATGTTTTGAATCTAACCTCTTGATGATAAAATGGTAGATGAATGACAGCCTAGGGAGATTGGTATACATAGGGATTGATATCAGGGGCAAAAAGTGTGGGGAAATCTCTGCAGAGGGAATCTGTAGCACTTATTTTTATTCTATATTCCCAAATACTTGTGTGATGTGATACACTGCATTGAACTTTGCCTTTGCATAGTTATATATTGTTTCTTGGCTGGTTTCTCCAACGTAACGCTTTTCTTTGTCAGAAAGAACCTTGGATTTTGTCCTCTTCTCACAGGTGTTTCCTTTTCCCAGACTAGTTTCTTAACATTTCCAGCACTTCCCATTTATTTCTCCCCAGCTGTCAGGCCATACCAATAAATTAATGCAGTAAGCATCTCAACAACAGAATAACTGGAGAGAATGTAAATCAGCACAGAGCAGCTAAAAATCTGTCATGATACAAATTTATGAAGCCCAGAGGTCTATAGATATGAACCTCAGTCACAGTCATCTCCCAAAGAAATTTGCGGCCAGTTGTGTGCACCAATACCTACTCTATAATAGTGTTCATAAGCAACAAAATCTATTGTTCAGTTTCAGGGAAAATCAGTCTTCTCTCTTAACTGTTTCTCTTACCTATTTTTCTCCTCTCCTTTTCCTTGACAAAATCTGGAAATCAAGCCTTATCAATAAACCCTCCTTTGAAATGAATGTGCAAGGCACAAATAAGTACTCTGTATGTGGTATTTGTGTGTTTGTGCAGGACAGAGAGACAAAGCTTATGAAGAATGGCATTAAACCAGCTGATACAGTTGCGACACACAATCAATTGGCTCCAGATGCTTGTGCCTAGAAACATGTCCATTTTTCCTGACTGAATCATTTGAACATTGGATCATGTGCCCATCCTATAGATCTTGCTTTATCAGAACTATAGGAGTAGTTTTTATGCATCATAGTCTCCTCAACTCATGACTTGCTAGCAAAGCAAAATCTTATGCAGTAATTAACCTGGCACTGCAATCCTGTCAGCACAGGGTAAATTTGAGTGACATGAAGGAATGGATGTGAGGGATGAATGAAACTAAATGAAGATTTAAGGATACACCTGTTCATCAACCCTGAGACAGCAGTGAATGAATGTGTTTCAGTAATGATCCAAAGAAACAACAAGGCATAGCCCTCTGTTACTGGGACTGACAGGAATAAGAGCATGGGAAAAAATTAATTGCTTGCTGCCTGTATTGGATTAAGAAGTGAGTTATCCAAACAAACATGGAGAACATAGAGTGAACTAATACTTCTTTTTATGCCTGATGGGGTAAAATCTGCATGCTTGACTTCTGCTGAGCTCAACCTATTTATAACCATGCTCCTGCAGACTTAGTGGAATTTTTCCTGCAATCAGATGTTCATTGCAGCATCAATGAACCTTCAGTCAGGACCATGCCTTTCTATTCTTCAGTAGAGCAGCACCTGCAGATGGGTACTTACAATGTGAATAAATGTGTCAGAATCGTCATCTTTTATTTTTAGAGAAGTGGATAAAAAATTTGGAATTGAGCTATAGCAACCTCTTTCTCTCTGAAATATTTTGTGCAGTTGGAGGTCAATATAGTTGATCTCTGATTTCATAAAGGCTTATGTAAATTAAAATTAGGATTACATAATTCTATGCATTGACATCCACTACTGTTGTTTTCATGCTGGATAGCTAGCAAATGGATATACAGCAATTAATTCAGAATTACTATCACAAGAAATGACTGATATAACTATCCACCTTTCTTAACGCAAATTCCTGAAAATTATTTCCCTTAAAAAAAAATTCTACTCTTTTTGTAGAATAAGTCATTCCCACTTCTCTATATTATGACTAATATTTTCTTCCAGACCCTTTAAAGATATGACAAATAGGCAGCATTCTCAGAAGCAAATCATAGAAACATTTACATCGTGGCAAATTATTTCTGAGGAATAGTTGTTAAAGCTGTAAATAGTTGTAAACAAGGCAGAATAGAGAGGCAGAACTGTGTTTTAGCAACTAGGATATAGACTGACAAAGTTAAAATGAGAGAGAGAGAAGTGAACTGCTTCTGGCTAGTGAAGTGAATGGTAACTTACCTGTACTTTTCTGTTAAAGGAATGCATGAAAAATGCCCTGCCTTATCAGTATGTTTCTAGTGGCATTTACTGTACACTCAATTAGGCAGAACCTCACAAAAAAGCTCTGAGTTTCTATAGTCCCCTGTGTTGTCTTACTGTACCACACACAACCTCCAAAATTTACCTTAATTCATGTCAAATTTGCAAATCTGTCTCCACATTTTGAAAGAAACTTAGGTCTGTTTTCCAATTATGTCTTCCCATTTTCCATTCAAACAAGAGTAGTGAGCAGAAAATTACAAGTGTACTCATTTATATTTTAGTGAACTTGGGCAGCTCTTTCAGTATGAAGAAGCAGAAGCCATCTTCTAGCAGAAACTATAGCTTGTTGAACAGGAAATCTCTCCCAGGTCATCCCCTTGAATCATTCCAGTTACTAAAAAGAGTGGTGATAAGGTCAGGAAACTTAGTATGACTTGTGCCTCATCTATTTTCTTTTGTAATCAAGGATGTCTGATAAAAATCAGTAAGCATTGCTAGCCCATACTCTCTAGGTATGTTTTCTTAAGCAACTTCTTTTGCATTAAAATTGCCTCCACACAAAGATTCATGCCTTTAATATTTCACAATCATTTGCTGCTTTAGAAAACACTCTTGAAAGTAAAATTTCATTTTAAGCAAAATGCAAGGAAAAATAATTCTGCAACAGGAAACTGTCTCCTTCAAAGCCAATACCAAACACATAGCATTTTTTTATTTTTTTTTGCAAGGGCATAATGTCCTTCCAGACCAAAAAAAAAAAAAAAAAAAAAAAAAAAAAAAAAAAAAAAAGTCTGATACCTTACAAAACATTTGGGAATTTGATTTGCGTCTTCTAAAGGAATTATTTCTTACTCTTTCTGTACAACATTTAGCACTGTTGTTGGTCCCATGACTGACTGGCCCAGTTTCCTCCTATTTTTAGTATTTCCTTAGACCTTCATTGCTCAGTTCTCTTTAATTTTTTTGCATTATGGACAAAAATCACCCCTGACTATTTGTATGTCTGCTATAAAGTTGTTAACCAAGATTGTTTGTGTCAGGCAAACAGATTTCATTTCGAAGTGAGATGTAGGTTATTTCCCTTCCTTTTAATTCTTATGTCTTTCCTAACCTTCAGTCCCAAAGTTGACCAATTACAACCACACTCCAGAGGAGATTATCCTGAACAGGTTTTAAACTAATGCAAAAGACATCTGCATTTTCTTTTCATTTCCCTTTGTATTCAGGAGCATTAGTTATTTATAACCTAGTAATTATTTTTAGTCATTCAACTGAACAAGATAGGAAGAAAGCAACAGGTAAAGAGAAGGTAAAACCACTTTTGAAGCTAATAAAAAGTACATTGTTCCAAAATCAAAATCCTGACTTGCATCTAAAATAAAGTTCTTGATCTTTGGAGCCAACAGCAGGGCTTATATTGACGTCAGTGGGACAGTACCACTGCCAGAGGTCTTGTGATGCTAATGCAAATGTGCAAAGGGATGAGAGAGCTGGTAGCAGCAATTGAAGTACAAAAATTCTGGTAGGTCAGCATTATGTAAACTATGACTGTGTATTTAATTTATTTTTTTTAATCATTTGAGGTGTTGTTCAGGCAGACTTTCAACCAAGTTTGTCTCTTAAGACTATATTTCCTTTTGCCTGGGCATATTGTGTTTCCCATATGATCTTTCTTGCTATGGCTAGGACAGAAAGGAAATAAAAATCGAAGAAAGAGGAGAATTGGTTCTAGCTTGCTTTAATAGGGATAGAGTAAAAGCTGAAATTAATACAGGTAATGTAGGAACACAAACTCTTCCTGATAAACAGAAACTTCTGTGTTTGGAAAAACCTGTATTGAGCAATGAAAGAAATATATAGATGCATATAAATATGTGCATGCAGTTGACAAAGAAAAACAGGTTCCTTCACTGCTTACTTTGAGAAATGGAGAATTACAACTCTTCATTAGGTAAAGCATTTCTTGGAGGAGATAAATACGCAAGTTCCTAGCAAGACATTGGTGAAGGTTGAATAGGGCTGAGATGAGGCAGCTGCCACACTGAATTGCATTATAAATCAAAAGGTACCAAATAAATAAAACCACTTGGAAGAAGTTGATTATGGATTGGCTAAAGTTTGACTTGAATCTATGATGAGGCTGGAGGAGTAGAGGAAGATGTGTTTAGAGATTTCTTATTGAAGGAGGATAAATCTGAAGATTTAGCAGTCTGACATAGGTACTAAATAATTGAAGCTGTAAGTTCTCTAGGATAAAAATGGCTACATCAAAGCTGAAATGTGGTCAGTGTCTCCCCCCAGCGCCAACCTCCCCCCCCCAAAAAAAAAAAAATCAGACTGAGAAAGAGAAATTTAAATATTTGTTTGAATTCAAACATGTGTTGCACGAGTGCTAAAATTCCATGGGCAGATTATATTAGTTTTACAAACGCCCTTTCTTTTCTGTTAATTTCTTCATTCTTTCCTTTCATCATTCCAACAATAACTGTAGTGGGAAAAAATTACTCGTGGCTCTCCTCAAAGACAAAACAAATTGAAAAAAGAACAGCACTAACACATTATCTTTATTTTTGACTGAATACAGTGTTGCCTTTACATTTTCTCTTATTTATTTTATTTTTGAATGGCAGCTTAGGAAAAAATAAATTATACACTGAGGTACTACTCACACAAATGCAAAGTTCAGTAAACTGTTAATATTGTAAATCTGTTACAATTTTCTCTGCTCCATTACGTGCACATGACTTAAGTCAAAGCTCAGCACATTTGAAAACTCGGACGTAATTTTGAGTCCTGAGGGAGCAAGGCTTAATAAGTACTCACACTTCTTCCCACTTCATTATTACTAGATTATTGCTTTCTTATTCCACTATCTTAACTTGTATGACTTGGCTGTTCAAATAGAAACTCATTGACTTGAAAATGAGCCCCTTCAGTTGGCTCTACAACTTTTGCCTTAGAGGAGAATTTTTAATGATGTAAACCTTGTGAAACTGCAGATACTTGCATAGGAAGAGAGAAGAATGAGGGAAATATTTCCACTTTGTCTTCAAGAGAAAAAGGGGTATGCAGGGAACATTGTATTTTTTGTTCCTATGTCTGCAGTTCCTAAGCAAAAGCTTTAACATTTCTGAACTCCTTATTCAAGCAAAATTATTAACTTCCAAGTCTAAGAATATGGCCACGGGCCTGTAAAACCATTAGGATCATCTTGGTTGATGTGTGTTGGACTGTGAGTTGCTAGAAGGTTAATAACAAGGTTGAATTAAGCAAATAGAACCAGACACAGAGATTGGAAACCTCCCTTTTCCATGTACAGTGAAGAAGTTACAGGACAGATGGAAGAAATGTAAACTCTTCAATGGCTTAAGAAAACTCCTTTGCTTCTGAGCTGAAAAGCTAATGCTGATAAAATAGTTTATTTGGGAACACTGATGAAAGAGGACATGGATGCTGTGTTGGAATTGAGTTGCAAATCACAACATTTATTTACTACTGGACACATATCATGTTCACACTCAAACATAGCTTGCTGTCTATTCTGTGAATTCCAGGCATGGCATGACACCCCTAAGTGAGGGATTTCCAAGTCCCTTTGGGTTGGTTGTTTCAGGTGAAAGAAGCCCTGCTACTATCAGTCCAAGCTCAGCAGCTGATTTCTTACACTGCTACCACAGGGCTGGGTGAATTACTTCGAATTTCACAGCCTGAAAACACCTATTTTCTTTCCAAGGATTGGCCTGTTGGCATACTGATGCATTGGATACTGCTCATTTCATAGTGTGACCAATGTTCAGCCAAACATGTTATGAACAAATTCACCCACATTTGGCACCCTCATTTTTACTGAACATAAGTAAGAAGACAAAACTTTTGCTGACCCATGCTTTCCAGTGAAATCCCTACACGATTCATGCAAATATCAGTAATTGTCCTGCCTGCACTGAGTAACTCGTAATTGCTTTAAAATCTAGACAAAGTGGATGGTGTGCTTGCTTTATTGGATGTTCAGAGCTGATTGAGCTTGCCAGGAGACAAAAGACTTGCTTACAGACAGACATCTGCAGACCTGTCAGTCTGAGGCTGCATCTGGTCGACAGTGGGAGGGTTATTATGAGGAATGTCCTTCCTGACAGTGCATCACCTGAGCCCAGCACTCTCCCCAACAGGAAACCAGGCAATGGCACTCTTTTAAGACTCATCTCTCTGATGGTAGTGCTGTGTCTGACAATTAATGTCAACGTTGATTAACATAGCTAATTCATACAGATTATGGGATAAATATCCAAAGAATGTAATCAGAAATGATGTGACAAATGTAGAATTTGCAGCTTTGTATTGCAAAGCTACACACTGGTCTTTCCAGAATTTTGAAAGGTTCAAACACTTGAATCCACAGGAAACTGATGGGCAGAGGTTTAAAAGGCTGAGCCTGTGAAAATGGCTGAGAACCTTTTGCAGGTAGGGATGAAAGCAACAAATGGTAGAAATGGTAGGTGAAAGGAGGATGGCAAGGTGGGTGGAAAACAAAGAGGTTTTTTTGCCCTGGAATATAGTAAAAGAAAGGAGAGCACTCTCTGAAAATGATTTTATGTTTTCCTGTCTGTGGAGTAAACAAAAATATCACACTCTGAATAAAAACAATCAAAAGAACTCAATATACTAGAACAGAATTCACCTTCCAGGTTTCAATGTAATACATTTTTTTACTTCCCCCCCCCCCGAAAACAGCCATATTTTATTTGTTTTGTCAATGCTCCACATTTATTTTAATAATAAACAAAAGGCAGATACCTTGGCCATATCTTCTTTTTGGCTGAAATACTTTCTCACTTTAACTGGAAGTCATATTTAGACAAAGTACCTTATTTTTCTTTTTCTTGGAAAAGGGATAAAAAATACTGTTTTCACAACATGGAAGCTGCTGTGGAACCCTTCTGGAAAGCTGCACTGACTGGGGCATTTCCAGGAGTCACACCATCAGACAAGTAATACACTACTAAATCAAAATTCAGCTGTATGTTTTGTGACCAAATGCACTTTAAAATCTCTACAAAATGCTAATGTCTACATGGCTGAAATAATAGCCCCTGAAAAAGACATAAAATTGTTTTGGTAATGCAGTTGTTCAAATACTTTCATTCAGCTATGAAGAAGAGATCCAGTAGGCTCTAAATGGTTATATTTTCATAAAACCCAGAAAATAAGTGCCATGATGGCAGAGGGATAGTTTTCTAATTGGATCAGGGACAGTGCAAACAATTTTAATCAGACATCTGTTTCTGAAGTCTCTAGACTTGTACGTTATGTGAGAATTAATTTTCAGTACGAAGTGTCCCAACCCTTGAGGTTGGAAACATGAATTTTCTATTCCTTATCTATGCCTTCTCTCCCTGAAATGCACAGAAGAATGTCAGTAGAAGACAAATAGCTCATCTTATTTTAGTCTTCTTAACTTGGAGAACTATAATAATGAATTAATCCAATACCTTGCTAATTGGAATGTGATGGTAGTTTTAGAGATTTTTACATTTAGGAATAAGAACTGCATTATCTTTTCCAGGGAACTTTTAGCTGAATATAACCTTTTGCAACTTATTGAAAGTTCTCATTGTATATATAATTTCTTCTTCTCAAAAGTTATTTTACAAATAAATGCATCCAATCAAAAAGTGCTGGTGATACTATAAATGTGGGCATAAAACTCCAAAGGAAAAATTTAGGAAGGAAAAGCAAGGAAAATTTTACTTTACCTGTGTTTACATGACAGATGGTGAGCACAATCTTGGGTAATCTGTTAGTCCTTGTGAGTGAAATCAATTAAGTTTAGAAAATCTATTTATTGCCAGGGAGATTAAAAAGTAATTAGCAATTATAAAGAAATCTGTAAAGGTCTTAATTATAATGAAGCAATGAATTTAGTTTCTGAACAGGAGGGAGCTTCTAAATACATGGGAAGTTTGTATCTGATGTGTTGTTTTTTAAGAAAATAGCAAGCCCTATCTTTTTGGTGTTTGTCTGGAAAGGCCACTTGAATTTTTTTATCACAATGCTAACACAGTAGCAATGCCCCTAATACCAGTTTATTAAAACCCAACTGCAGGATTAAGATCTGAGTTAAGAGCATTTTGCAACAGATAGGAAAATAATCTTAGAATTTTTTTCTAATTTTCATATTCTTTCATCTTTTCCTGCAGTTGCTTTTAGTTTCATTTAGCCTTTTACTTGCACCATTTTTTTTTTTCCTAAGGGCTGGGCATAAGGAGAATAATTTAATTTCCACACTAAGTTTCCATGAGATGTACATCACCTGAGGTCTTTGCTGGAAAGCACATACTAAACCCCAGCCTAAAGTTGGTGGTGGAACATTTCTGTTCTGACCATATAAACATAAACTAGGGAAACACCTAAAATGAAGGGAAGGTCAGCAACAACAAATCCCTGGAGTTTACGGGACATGTGGCTTCTTGAAGAGATTTAGGTATGCTGTAGAGGGAGATCTTATTGGTCACTTGCTGTCCAGATTGCCTCAGCTTCTTCCCTGCTGTGCCACTGTTGTTAATACAGACTCTGATAGACACACGGTAAAATGGAACTTAAGCCTCCACTGTTCTGGTGTGATATAGTGACTTTTCAGGAACACAGCTTCCACCAGTAGTGATTGCTCAAGCAATTTTTTATGGGTGAGGACTACTTTAAACTAGTTTTCTCTGTTGACATGATTTTAAAATTGCTTTTCTAAGTGAGAATTAATGTCTTTGTGCTGAACCAAAAAAAAAACCCCAAATAATCCTACCTTTACTTTCCACTACCAGTGATTTTCCTCAAAAATGTGTTTCATTAAGGTATGAGTGAGGTGTACCCACATCCTCAACATGTCTGGTTTTGAGCAGTCTATTCAGCATATTTATGAGAGAAGCATTCCCATTCCAAAGCCTGATATGTAATATCTAGATTCAGATCTAAAATAATTGTGGTAAGCTTTGAAAATGTTATATTTTAGCTTACTCTTTTCAGTGGTATGCTCCATGCTCTTCTGTGAAAACCCTGAACAGCCTCAGTCTTACCCAATGAAAGGTACTCTCAAAGTCTTTCATATTCTCCTGTAAATCCTAAGGTTTTTCCTTCCCTCTATAAAAATTTTTAAAGCATTAGTAGGGTTTTTTTTTTTTTTGGTTGGTTGGTTGGTTGGTTGAAGATTTTGTATTTTTAATACATTGTTTCTTTTCCATTTTGCTTAATTAACTGCTTAGAGCCTTCTGTTATGTTCATGCAACCAGCACAAGAACAACTTACTTCAATTAACAGCTGCCTTTTTGAGAGCCCGTCTTAACCAACACGCATCAAAACTCAATCTGTGAGCACTTTCCTAAAACCATTCAATATATGAGCACGTCTTATGAGTAAATGACTTAATCATTCATAGCTGATCATCTTTTCCTTCTTCAGTCCTTCCCTTTCTCTTTACAAATTCTGGGGAACTTATGACATGCTTCTGAGAAACAAAAAAGGATAGAAAACCCCAGACATGAAATTTAAGGTTTTTGAAGTTTGTAGGCTTAATGCTGGATTTCCAGGACCATGTATAAACATTTAATTAAACAGTGCTCAGTGCTAGAACTGCTAGGTATTTATAGCTTCTACAGGCAGGTAAACATTTAGCATGCCTGAGAATGAGACTATTTAATTAAATATTTTACCATGGATTCAGGGATCCAATGTTAAGCATAAGCATAAATACAAAATTACAGATGTAAAAGAACACTCCACTGCCTGCTGTTATCTGAATTTACAATCAAAATTAATCCAGTGGACACAAAATTAGAAATATTATTTTTAAAACTTGATAAAATGGCTCAGGCAAATGTTGTGGTCCTGAATGAATGAAACTCCAATATTTCCTTATTCTTCCCAGTATTTTTATTATTCCTTTTATCAAATCTTTGTGAGATCCTTCCTTCTTTCATTCTAACTCATCGTTCTTAGCACATGCATAATTTCATGACTTTGTAAAGACGTAGAGATGAATTAAATTTAAGATGAAAGGAAAAGAGATTAATAGTGAAAAGGAAAAAGCTTTCTCTCTTAAAAAAGTGACTCAAATACTACAGATTCACTGCCAGTGCTTTTTGGAGAAGTATTTATGATCACAGATGTTTATAAGCCAAGACATTTTTGTAAAAATATATCAGGGATAGTTTTATGCATTTAAGGAACATATTCTTAATAACAACTCATCTCCAGGTTTTATTTTTAGAGCAGCGCCACAATATTTTAGGATAATTTATTAAAAATTTATTATGCTGTTAGCTCTCAAGTTGTAAATGAAGCATGTAGGAGGAGAGGGATTACTACTGTACAGCTTCTGCAACAGGGAATAATTATAGTCCTTCTAGAATAGGAAGGTGGTGGAAAATACTGTGTAATAAGTTGTGTATAGTTTTTCCTTTCAGTTACAGACCGATTCAGTTTTAAAAACTGCAAATGTCTCAGCTCCTGCTGGGTGTAGTTTACCCACCATGTGACTGGCCTACAGAGAGAAGAAATGGATATGGTCAGAGGGCTCCACTGGGGCTCCTTGTGGCTGTAGCCCTGAGCTGACAGCTCAGTGTTGCTGGTGCACCTCATCCTGATCCTTTGAAGCTGATGGGGATCTATCAGGCTTCAGTTCTTGTGAGTGCTAAGGAGTCCTTCAAGCACAAAGAATTTATGTATATACCCCTGTTCATCCCATTCTGCAACTTCCATTCATTTTGCAAAGATAAATTTTACTTTATATCTAAACCAGTTCAGTTTGGATTTTCTATGCACTAAAAGTTCACATTCATTTTGGTTAGACACTCCTTTTCTAAAAAAATTTCATTATGTAGAAGATGAATATTGTCATGTGTATTTACAAGTCCCATGAGGATTTTGAAAATTTCTTGTAACTATAGTTATAACATCAAAAATAATTTTGTTCCAGTGAGAAAGAAACTCCAATCTTTTTCACTTGTCCTTTATAATTACTTATGAATTAGAGTGCCTCAAAGGAACAAAGCTTGCTGGCTTTTGGCCAGAGACAAGTCATAGCTCTCTTCAAAGTGTAGATCTCTAAAGTGGCTGAACTTCAGTCTTCTTCAGGAAACATCTTTTAACCTGTAAATATCAATTGCTGGCTAGTTAAATAAACGGCCTAAAAGTGGTTAACCTCAGTATGTAAAACCTAGGCAGACAAGTGATTTCTCTGAAACATGGTTTCCAAATCTGGTTTGTGTGAACCCTAGGATAATGTTTTCTTAGCAGCTGAAATTTCCTCTGTATTAAGCAACTATGGAAGAAAAAGCTTTTACAGAAAAAAAAATATTTTTGAAGTTTAGCAGAGTTGATGGACATTCCGCCAAACAAACCTCCTCTGTGTGGAGCAAAGGGGTCTATATTAACTTCAGGCTGTTACCTTATTCTGTATAAGGCAGCAGGGAGATTAGGCAGACTGATGTTCCTTCTCTCTGACTATGAACCAGAGTATCCACAGCCTGGCAGACATAATCCAGGCTGCCAGCTTGGGAAACTGTCCTCATGTCCTCATTTGCTCTTCATATAGGAAGGTGAAGATCTTACACTTCCTAGTCAGTAATAGGTTACTGTGTTATTACAGCTTCATTAGCATATTTAGCCTAATTATTTAATATCTGTACTGTGATTGAAAACATAACTAACTGGAGATGTTAGTTGCTGTTTGACATGGACTCACCCATTCATGCAGCAACTTGAAGGAAATATTGAGCAAAAGAAGTAAGAAGGGAAAGCCAGAAAAACACAGCAGTGTTTTAGTTTTGCACTGACAAAGTAAAATCTCACTGAATAATCCATAGTTTCAATGTTAGTGATATTCCACCAGAAGCAACTCTTTCTTTAATTGGAAAGAAGTCTGCAAAGATTGCAAAGCCTGTTGAATGAAGTGCTGAGCAAGCAGGCAGATGGGGAGATCTTGTTTTGGTCTTTTAATTTCTAAAAGGGGGCTTATAAGAAAGATAAGAACAAAGTTTTTAATCGGGCCAATTGTGATAGGACAAAGCGCAGTCAGTGGTTTTAATCTAGAAGAGGGTAGGTTCAGAGAGTGGTAAAACACAGGCACAGGTTCCCCAGAGAGGTGCTGCACACTTCATTCCTGGCAACATTCAAGGTCAGGTTGGACAGAGCTTGAACAATCTGATCTATTTGAAGTCGTCCCTGCTCATTGCAGGGGGGTTGGACTAAACGACCTTTAAAGGTCCTTTCCAACCCAAACCATTCTGTGATTGTTCCATACATCAGCAGCTCTGTGTACCACTTTGCACTCTTCAGTCCTTAATCCCTGACGCACTCAACATTTCCACCTAAGCAATAATAAGCAAAATGTAAGAGCCTACACGTCAGAAGACAGATGTAGCAGGTTTGTATTGGCTGATAGTAATTATATATCAATAGCAAACCTAAGGCAAAAAGAGGTAACCAAAAACGGTAGGGTTTCCCCCTCTATTGGTTAATATAGAAAAACACCAACCAATAATGATTGTGGTTAATGAAAGGAGAGGGAGCAAGGCTTAAAATTTTCAGGAAGCAGTAGTGCTTTGGGTAAGGCACTGGACTGGGACGGACCTGGGCTGGGAGCTGCCGCTGTTTCTAGATCTGCACTTCCGAGGCTCAGCTTCTCTTGGAGCAGCCACACCAACGTCCCTACAAACGTTCCCTTCCCTACGGGATAAATCCTAACTCATCAGTCGCATATTCCCTCTGGAGGTCTCTTCCAGGCAGGCTCATACCTGTAAGAGTTGCCTTGATAGCCTCGAGCCCGGTGTAAATGAGTGATAAAACACCGCCGGAATATCGAACAACCCAGCGCTCGCAGCGGAAGGGGCCGTGCGGAGCGAACCGCTGTGGCAGCCACCTGTGATTTCACTGTAACGCCCTATTCCTGCCAACAGCTTCTGCCGCGCATTGAACCTCTCCAGCCCGGCCCTCCTAAATCCCGGGCTTCCCCTCTCGGCGCAGTCACGGCCCCGGTAAGACCCTGCCCCTCATCCCTGACAGCCGCTGCCGCAGCCGCGGCCCCTCGTTTCCATTCGCCGCCCGCGCCCCCGCGGCGGGGCCGCCGCCCCCCGCCCTGCCGCAGCCAGGGACCCTTCCCGGGGAGGCCGGGCCGGCGGAGCCCCGCCCGCCGCCGGGCCAGCAGCAGCAGCGGCAGCGGCGGCAGCAGCAGCGGGCGGCGGTGGGTGCCGGGCGGCGGTGGGTGCCCCCCGGTGGGTGCCGGGCGGCGGTGGGTGCCGGGCGGCGGTGGGTGCCGGGCGGCGGTGGGTGCCGGGCGGTGGGTGCCGGGCGGCGGGTGCCGGGCGGCGGTGGGTGCCGGGCGGTGGGTGCCCGGCGGTGGGTGCCCCCCGGTGGGTGCCGGGCGATGGGTGCCGGGCGGCGATGGGTGCCGGGCGGTGGGTGCCCCCCGGTGGGTGCCGGGCGGCGGCAGCGCAGGGGAGGTGAGCGGCGGCGGGAAGCGGCGGCCGGCTCCTGCTCGCCGGGGCTCCGCCGCCGGGGCGGGGGCTGCGCGGCTCGGTTCGGCGGGCGAGGGGTGCCGGAGGGATGGGGCTTCGCTTGTGAGACGCGTTCGCTTCTCGGTTTGTCTGCTTGTTGTTGTTTCGTGAGAGGTGATCCGAAGTGGCAGCAGCCTGGTGGCTTGCGCCCATAGTTTAAGGGGCACTGCGTTGTAGCTGTCCTTCTGCAGCGTACTGGGCTCGGCTATATGTGAATAAGCAGTTTCAGGGGTAGGCGCGTAGTGAAAATAGCGTGTGGATTACTACTCTTCGAATGGGTGGGAGCTGCGAGGGAAGGTGACATTAGTATCTGTCATTGCATGAAAAGCATCATATCTCGCGTAGAAGGCAGGGGTTTTTTTGTTTGTTTGTTTTTTTGATTTTGAAGCAGTAACTACCAGGTGCTTGTCACGACCAGTTTGCAGAGGTGTGTATTGGTAATACACAGCCAAAGGCACGAGACTGTTCCATGTCATAATGAACTGGGAGCCGGTGTCTTGCATGATGTATTTAAAGTCGAACACCTCCTTTTTAAAAGATGTCTTGAAGTGTAACCACAGAAAAAGCCTGTTGTAGTAATGATACGCCGTTTACTAGAGATAGCCTTCATACATTTCTCTCATATAGTAGGACGGGCTCGATGATTGGTTCAGCAAAATATTTTAAAGCATAGATTCATAGATGGTTGTATCAGAGATAAAACAACTATGGATAAGTAATTAAGGATTGAGGAGACTGACGTGGGAAAAATTGGGAAGGAAATTGAGCTATGCTATGAATGGCCACGCTTGTGCAGCAGAACTAAAAAATATATACTGTGTCAGAGAAAATTTACCTCTCTCAACTGCAGAAAGAAGTCAGGCGTTCAAGGTCTATGGAGAAAGTCCTTTATATGGAGAGGTTGCTGTGGAAAAAGCCACTAATTACAGCAAGTAGGATCAGTTCCTCTTTATCCTATTGACAATTTAATGTTTAAAAATGACTCTTTGACTGCCTGAGAAGGTAAATCACCAATGAGGATGTGCTTTTGATACATGAGGGTGTCATTTTAAACCCGGCCTTTGTTTTTGGGGGGATGGAGGGAGAGGGGAAAGTGTGTAAATCAGTAAATTAAGGAATGCAATTCTAAAGAAGAGAAAAAAAAAGCATTTTCTGCTAATGCTTTGCAGCACTACCTCTGGAAGACAGATGTAACTGTTCAGATCTGTGCTAAGTTCTGACTGATGTTTGCAGAGTGATTTTAACCAGATGATTTGTAGGACTAGATAACAGTACGGTAACACTGACACTACCTGTATCTGAAGATATTCTAGTGACTTAAAAACTTAACTCGACCTAGAACTACGCATGCAAGCCACTGGACATTGCCTACTATGCTGTTGTCCCAGAGTGACCTACTCCCCTCTAGTTTATATCAGACTTACTGTAAGTCATAATCGTAAAGTAATACTTCCTGCACATGCAGGAAAATTATTATGCTAAATTTCTTACCAGCTATTCTGATTGTGGTGGACCAGTTATTACTTAAAAAAAAAAAAATAAATTGTTACTTCTGAGGAACTGAAAACTGCAGAAACGCCTTTAATCCTGTTAGAACTAATGGAATTTGTTCCACCCTTGTGAACTGATGTTCCCCAGACTTATGCCAGGTATGGAATAGTTTGAACTTTTGTCTTTCCACTGGAGAGATTAGAGAAAGAGGGAAGCCAATTACGAGTGTTACAATGGTAGAGATGGGATTATGCGATTGCACCCAGGATCTGCATTTACAACAGCCTAATGCAGAATAAAAAAAACTCTCAAGGTTATTATTGACAAAAATCTTTTATTTCTGCTAATAAAGCAGATGTGTCAATATACCACTGACATATCTGCAGTATTGTGCATACATTAAAGAGGTTTTATGTGTTGTCAGTGCCTTTAAAAGTTTGAAAACGCTGGGCAATCTTTCCTCTCCTGGCAACAGGAGGCAATATTCCTAAGTGCTTGTGCCGTGGCTCAAGTGGCTCTGGTGCTGCCTTCCACTGGAGGTCTTGCCACGGCTGAGTGTTGCCTTAGCAGATAAGCTGAATCAGCACAGATTACATTTTTTCACAGCCTGCAGCTCCCCAAAGCAAGAGTTCAGCTAAGCCTGATCCCTTGGTGGCCATACAACAGACCTCAGCTGTATCAACAAAAACCAAGCAACTCCTGCTCCAGTCTAGCTCACTGGATTATATGCAGACCTGAAGTTTTGGCCATGCTATAAATTGGATTAATCAATTGCCAGGTAAATAGAGGCAATTAATGTACTAATTTCTAGTGTATGTGTTTGCAAATAATTTATTCTTGTCAGAATTAGAGGATCTGTGTAGAAAACTTACCCAGACTTATTCCATGACATCACTGCTTGTGCAAAATATGAACTGCTATGCCTGGCTGTGCTTACTAAACAACTAAATAAATTAAATTAATAAGCAACACATGTTTTTTTATGAATAGGTACTAAGTTTGTGCATCCAAAGCTCAGCTGTGTTGTGGAGCACAAATAACGACAATATGGTGTCTACAGCAGATCTCCTTTGAGTGATAGGGAGCAATTTTATGACTATGATACTGAATATATCTAAAGCTTAAAATCAGTAGGAATTAAAGTGAATCAAAAAATCTTGTTATTCCCTGAATTATTTCAAGAAAACCACTAGATGCAGTTACTGTGGGGTAACTGCAAGTGCCTCATCTGGAGACACGTGCTGAGCACACTAAATATACAAAATAGGAAGTATGAAAAATCTCTGTTAAGTTTTTGACATAAACAAAGAGAAAGCCTCATTATTAACTCTCTTGTCTGACTGAAGACTGAATTACTCTTCAAAAGAAACAGGAGTGAACTCCAGTTATAACTTTGGATTTGCTTTGTAGTCTGTTATAAATAAAGCTTTTCAGACTTTAAGATACTAGGACTCAGAATGGTGAGGTTAGAGGTGTTACCAATAGATCATTAGTAACACGAGTGTGGTAGCTGTTGAAATAAGGAGTGATGTGTGTAGGAAAGAATGACCTATCTCTTGCTCCTGGCTGATGGAGGGAATGAATTATACAGAGCACTTAGCCACCTCTTTGGGCAAGGACATGATACATCTCTGCTTAGTACTGAGTAATCCTTGCCACTGATGATGATATATGTAATCCATAGGTAGAACACTCATTGTGACCTTTGGTTTGCTGATTGCATTCTCTGAAAGAAGTGTATGAGCTGGCATGCTTGCCAGTTTTCCTTAGAAAAGCACTTTGGAGCTGGGTAAGGGTACAACTTGTTCTTCGTTATGGCAATGAATTCTCTATGCTTTCTCTTCATTCTTTCTGCACCAGAAAAGCAAGTTTTATCCAGTGTGCTGGGAGGCTGAGGGAAAGATTTGCTAAAAATTGCCTTGGCAGTCACCATTTGGGAGCATGATATAAAAGGCAAGACATAAATGTAATTTTACAAGTGGGTAATGCATTAAATGCTGAAAGAAGGAGTACTGATCTTGCTCCAGGCGGCAGTGACCACTGGAGCTTTTCTCCTAAGAAAAGCATAAAAGGAGCCGCATGATTCTTAGAGTAAGAAGCATCTCTAGTATCTGGGTACATTTTCAAAGTCATTTATTCATCAGTCCATTCCATTTGGGAAGTGTGGAGACCTCGAATGAAATTCTGGTTCCAATGTTCAGGATCAACTTTTTAATTTGGCCAGGTCAGTAACATACTATGGTGAACGTGTTTTAAAAAAAGAAAAATTTGGGAACAGGGCTCTGTTTACAGGGTTGTGGAATTGCTGTGGTTGCAGGGACCTCTGGAGGCTGTGTAGCCAACCCTTTGCTCAAAACGTCTAGAGCAGGTTGCACAGGACTGTGTGCAGCTGGGTTTTGAATGTCTCCAGTCTCTGGGGTTGGAGACTACACTGCCTCTCTGGGTCACCTGTATCTGTGTTGGACCAGCCTCACAGTGAGAGTTTTCTTCTGTTTAAATGTGGTTGCTTGTGTTTTCAGCTGTGCCTGTTTCATCTTGTTCTTTCAGTGAGACCCTGGGAAGAGCTTGGCTTCATCTTCTTTGCTGTCCCTTCTTTGCCATGTGGGCATGCTGCTTGCCTGTGGCCAGCTTGTCCCCTGGGAGTCCCAGGCCTTGCTCTGCAAATCCATTTTCATGGCCAGTTGCCCTTCCAGCCTCTGCTAGCACAAAAGGAGAGGGAGGGCTGAACAGAAAGGTGGGAAGAAGAGAAAATGACAAAGAATAGGAGATGTGGTGGGAGGTGGGTGGGAGTGTGCAGAGGAATGCAGGCATCTGGAGACATTATGCTGGTTGCAGCAGGCTGGTTTACCTCAGCCCCGTTATGGTGCTATTGAGGGAAGACCACATGTCAAGCCACAAGTGCTTTTATGCCTGGTAATTTAAGCACGATTTAATGTATCCTGTCGTTGTAAACAATGACATTAGTATGAATCAACAAGGATGTGTGAGTTTTTTCTCTGAGGTTGGTACGTATGCTTCCTGGGGCAGCCAGGAATTTCAACAGTCTTTGCAATGGCACAAATTCAGTCACTTTTGGTGTGATTTAATAAAAGGTTTGGTTGGGCAGCCCACTTTGCCTTATTAAGCTGCCTGTTAAGGCAGACTTTTCCAGGAATGGCCTTTCAGTAAAACATCATGATGCCTAAAGGAACAACAATAGTTTCATGACAAGCCACTACAACAATATGTTAGTTACGGAGGAAATGGGTGAGAGAAGCCTTCTGTGGCCACTTAAAGGATCACTGACATTCATATTTTAATCCAGTGGTAGTCCTCTAGAGTAGATGGTGGAGGATTACATTTAGGAGTCTTTCATGGTGGTTGTAAAATGGAGGTTGTGCAATAAGGTTGATTCTGGTGTTTCATAACACATGTACACTGAAGCATAGAATTCTTTGGTGTTTGAAAATCACACAGGCATACTGGGAGTCTTTCCTAGCTCAGAAGTAGTTGTAGCTTGTCCTTATCATTAGTCCATATCCAGTTCCACTATTAACAGGTCACTCAAAGTCAGTGGAGCAGTATCTTTCCACCCTTTGTACTTTTTTTTTTCTTCCAGAGGATTGAAAGTCACCAAAGAAACCTAAAATACGGTTTTCCTTTTCAGAGTCACCAGAGGTATGATCCATGCTAAGGAACAGCGTTATCAAAATTCTCTTTACCTGCATCCAGGCACATGCCAAGGCCTGTGTTCCACATGTCACTTTTCTTAACCTGCTGCCTCTTTCTGCCAAGTGGAGTGGTCCTAGTCCGTGTTTCGGTGAAGCTCCTCTTTGCCCCACCATTCAAAGGACAGCAGCCACTCACCTCTGTCTGAGCCCTGCTTGCTTTAAGACTCCTTGGTGTTACGGGGAAACGGAGATGATGAAAACTTGCTGGCTGCCTCTCCTGACCTACAGGTCCATCCAAGAGGTCTGAGATGGCAGGAGGGTTTTGTGTCTTAAGACCAGATTTATTTATTTGAAGGTATTTGACATTATGTTTGATTTGTATTCTGAAAGAGTGACACAGTAGTATGCCAAAATCCCAGCAAAAGCATGGTGCAGCAATTGTAATATATAGAAGAATTGCAATGCAAGATGCTTCCCTGTTCCAGTCTCTGCATGCTCCACTGTCATGAAGAACATGGATTTGTTCTAATTAGAGAGGTCCAAAACCGTGGGTTGAATACAAATATAGTCTGCAAATGTTCAGATAACCTGCATAGTGTGGCATTTTCAGTATTTTTCCCTAGCAGTTTGCACTGTGGTGTTTAATTTACAAGAATGCATGTTGTATTTTTTCCTCATGTTAAGTCATTTTATCCAGTACTTCTGAAGGACAAGTCTTTTATTTCACAGAAACCATGTCCTAAAACTTGTTGGGAGTAAAAGGAGAGCCTGTGTAGTGTTGTTATTATTTGGTGATTCAAAATCAAGGATTCTGGGGTTACCTTTCAGATCTGAGATCTGTCTGCATCAAGGCAGAGGCACAGATCCCTTAAAACATGTCCCAGGATCAAGGCTTTTTCTAGCTCCATCAGGAGTTTCAGATCTGAATAGCAATCAAACCAGACGTAGTAACATGTGCTATCAGTGTGTGACATGCAGGGATGGGTGGCTTTGTGTGCTGCCCTTCATGGTAAGAATTTGCATCAGGATATAAGGCTACTAATGGTTCCTGCATCACCACTTAGGATTTTTAGGCATTCTGACTGAAATGAGTTAATTTTCAATTTTCCATAATAAAAAAGGGAGGGAGAGAGCAGCCTGCAGATGATGTGTATAGTACAAACCACATATACACAAAGCTATACTAACCTTTGAAATACTCATAAACAATTTCTGTGGAGAGCAGGGACGGCTTTTAAGCAGCAGGAGCCAAAATGTGGAAAGCAGCAAATATGCATCCCATTTTCTGTGCCATGGTGCTGGAGCTGGGGTGTCTGGTGAAATCTCATAATGAAACAGTTGTTTGAGCAGTTGAATACAGCTCAGCAAAGCAGCTCTTGAGCTAACACGGGCTGTCTGTCTGCCAGTAAACAGATAATTACACTCCGTTGTTTAATTGCAGTTTCATGAAAACTGCAATATGTTTTTTGAAAGATCCACCATGAAAATGTGTTCTGCTTGTGGATCCTGCATGTGGGGATCAAGATGTTGGGGAGGAGTGTCAGGTGCAGAGGTAATGCTCTTTGTGCTAAACAATCTACAGTGGGGAGTCAAGCATATGTAAGTGGCTCCCTCATAGCTTTAACAAAGGAAAACTCTACTGTATAAGCAGAGAACCTGTTGCTTGGTTTTCTGAGGTCCATTTGATTCAGATGATCAAATTTAGATACCTGGAAGGCACTGCAGCTCTGAATACATTTGAGGAATCTCACTGTGATTCCCTGAGTAGTTAAAAAAAACACCACCAACAAAATCTCTGATTGAATTTTCCTGCTGTCCCACTAATTCATTTTGTTCCTGAAAACCACTGAAGAGTGGCCAGGGTCACTTTTGGGGAAAGTTTTTTCTTTTTTATTACCTTGATTGCTGAATATAAATCTTGACCAATCTGTCAACGTCGAGTTTCTCAGATTAGTAGCATTCTTATTCTGAAACTAATATTTAAATTGAATTTAGTCTTTTTCCATAAGAATCAACCTTTAACGGATAATTTAACAAAGAAATTGACAATTCAGAGATGCAAGTTGTGCCATGTTTTTCGTTAAGTGTTTGAATTTCATAAAATTAGGAGCATGTTGTGAAATCTGTAGGATATACACATATGGAATGTGACAGTCTGGAAAGTCTGAGTCTGCAAAGAAATCCTAAGGAGTCTTCTACTCATACTCCCAAAAATCAATAACCTACAGAAACAATGTGGTCTGTAATCCATTACACTGAAAGCTCTGGAGGGCAATAGGAGTCACATGGCACAGAGCCATATGTATTTAAATTGAATGCCTTATAAAATGAGATGAATAAACATCTTGGAATAACACACCCACTTCTGTAAATTTACAGGTTGTACCAGCTGGCAGATTAAAAATAAGAAAGCAAGAAGCTGGAAGAGTTTTGACCCCCAAGAAGACCACCATTCTGAACCAATGGACTGTATGGATATAGATATGTTTGAAGGCATCTGCTCTTCCCATTACAAGGTAAGACACAAATGGATTTCTCTGCTGGTTTCTCTCTTCAGTTTAGTGAAGCTCTCTTTTGTGGCACTGCCCAAGATAATAGTGGAGGTGTTCTCCAAAGCTTGTTCAACCTGGTGGCTGACTTCTAATAACTGTGGCCAGTTATTAATAACATAAATGGATGATACACAGACCCAAATAAGCCTCAAGTTTCAAAAGCCAACGATAAATTTGGATCCTCAGGGCCTGTAAAATTCAAAATTTTATTATATGAAATATCTGTTCAGATGGCTCTACAGGTTGTCTATTTTTAGCATGTGCTAATAGAAGACCTTCCTGCTCACCTAAGGCATCTTTTTTATGTGCTTAATCATTGCTGTAGATTGAAGTAGACTTGAAACCTGAACGTAGTGTAGCAGCTAGAGAAAGTCTCTAAACTGGATGCCTGAAAATGTCTCTGACTGGAGATGCAAGTTGTGTCACTTTCTTTGTACAGTTTTAGTGTTTCACTTTCAGGATTGTTACAAAACCTGCTTAATTTTCCTCTTTTTCCCTCTTAGTAAAAATAATTACTTACTGGTCTAAGCAAAGGTAGTGGAGAGCTTGATAGATTTGCTGGGCGTCTTTTGCCTCATGCCCTGTCTCTTACTCTGAATGTTTCCTTTACTGAGTTGTTTTC
Source organism: Sylvia atricapilla (assembly GCF_009819655.1). Classification (NCBI taxonomy): domain Eukaryota; kingdom Metazoa; phylum Chordata; class Aves; order Passeriformes; family Sylviidae; genus Sylvia; species Sylvia atricapilla. The sequence continues at coordinate 43,871,177 of NC_089140.1, forward strand.
AGGGAAGGTACAAAACACAGATTTTTCAAAAAGCCACTTGAAACTGGTAGAAACACTTGATAAATAATGAACTGGACTTGTTTTAAAGTAAAATTTCTCATTTTCGAGATGATGTAGTTCTGCATGTCTGGAGAATGGCTATGTGGGACTTCTTCATATTTCAACAATTTGGCTCAACACAAGTTTGCTACAAAGCAAAACCATACCATCTCTATGTTACTCAGGAGCTCAAATTAGGCAGCTGAGCAGTTGGAAAAAGAGGCAGCTGCAGCTGGGCTTAGCTGGTCTCTGCTTTAAGCCAGAGAGGCTGAAGAGAGGAGGTTCAGCTCAAGTCAGCGTGATGCCTAATTTCTCCATTTTCACCAGCCGGTGTTAAATTATACGGGAACAATCCTGTGCAGTGCACTGCCATTGCTTCTATTCTGTATGGAAATATGACCACCAGTGTTACCAGTCTGCCATTTCTACAAGTGTGAGATAACCAATCTCCTTCTTTTGTGGAAGAACTAAATTGAAGAGATCCTTAGGTGGGGAATGTAACAGACTGTGGCACTGCATCCTGTAGATATAGCGGGGGGGCTCCATTGCTTGCTAAAATAATAGGAATGACATGTATAAAATATTCAGAAAATGCAAAGATAAGCAATAGCAAACACAATTTAAAAGGAAAAACACATTAAAACTCTTGAGTACTTGGGACATTCCAGTAATTTTCTACAACTCTTATTAGGAAAGAATGTACATAGATCATAAAAATCTGTAGGATCTGGTCTAGATAGCAGACACTTCTCTAGAGAGTTTTATTTTCTCTACCAGATGGTTGTGTAAACTCTGGTGTCCACACTCAAGTGTCCCAGAGGAGTCTGTATTGCCACCAGTTGTTGCCAGCTCCCACAAGTACAAATGCCTGCTGGTCTGTGCTTTCTTGTTTGAGCACCTTTACTCAAGGTGTGTACAGCGGGAGTGGGGAATGGCAGCTTTGGTTCTGCATGTGTGAAGGGACAATGCCATTTCCTGTGCCACCTTGCCTGCTTTAATCATGTCCTTCTCTGGATCAGAGCTTCTCTGAGTTTGTGCTTCTTGGCACAGCAGGGAGCCCAGCCTTGGACAGGGCCTCTGGCTGTTGTGTGGCAAGTAATCCTTCCAAATAGGATTTGCATTCTTGCAGTGGCTGTTCTGGGCATAGAGACTGAATACATGGAGGGCAAATTGTGCTTACGCAGACATAGCTCAAGCCCAGCCATTCAGAACACCAGTTGATGACAGAGCTGCACACAAATTGAGTATCTGAGTATCTGAAAAGAACTTGTACTAGTGGCTAAGAAAAATGTACAGGGTCAGAGTATTCTGCAGTGTCTTAGTTAACTGGATTTATTGGTGCTGTTTCACAGCAGAAATGTTGTTAGAGCCCCAGAGTTGCTTTGTTACTTTTCGTTGCCAAAGGCTGTTCTTTCTGCAGTGTTGCTGTGTGGAAATGAGAGCTTGCAACTCAGCTACCTCTGTGAATGATCTTGGTGTTCACCTAAAACATCATCATTCTTTCAGTGCTGTGCACTCCCTGCTTTAAAGCACCTGAGATGATCTCCTGTCGTGGCTCTTGTATTGGTGTAGTGTGTGTATAGTATAGTTTATATTGTATATGTTTTATAGTGATTCTTGATGTTAGCTGAATAGAATAAATAGCTGGAGGTAATAGTGGCTTAAATCAAAGCCAGAATTTGAATTTTTGAGCTCTTAAGTTGTGGTTTATTTGTGGGCATTATTCTTGATAGCATTTTGTCTGTGTTTATCCAGTTCTGGCTGAGAAATGGTTGAAACACCAAACGAAGCTTAGGAACTGAAAGAACAAATGACCTTCTGGTTTACACCCAACACAGATATTCCAATATTACAAGAAACTCTGTGAATTTCAGTTGATATTCATTTGTCCTAGATTAGAAAAATTAGAAACTGAATAAAAATTTCATTCAACTCATCCAAATATTTTGTAGCTTTAGTTTTGTGGTGGGTTTTTTTGTTAGTTTCAAACATAAGGACACATTTTTTCTCCATATTGAAGCACTGGTAATTTTTAATTGAAACATTTATTTTTAAACTAAGGATAGCTGAATCAAAATGAGTTCACTTTGCTAGGAGTTTACAGTCCAGTAAAATAATTCCTTATAATTAAATTAAAAAAAAAAAAAAAAGATTTTGCTAATGACTTAGCCCTGTCTTTCTCCTTTCTGGTGCACTGAATTTTATGTTCCTATTATTCACTTTTCTAGAAGTGATAAGGGACCCCAGGCCTTGATGGAGCCTCAGTTGTTCTGCATACCATGTTGGGTCCCACATAAATTGCAAATGCATCTTTCTGCAAAGAATATATGATCAAAGAGGCAAGAAAGATTAGATGGGTATGACCCAGGAGCATAGGGACAGTTTCGTCATCATGGTAAGCAGTGCCTTCAGGAACCTGCAGGCAGCCATTTACATATACAACTCTGTAGCCTTGAGGTGATGGTGTTTAAAGGTGGTGGAGAATCAAAGCATTTCATCCGTGCAAGTGGGGAAGGATCCCACGTCATGTCACTATAGTATTCCCTCTATGCTGTTTTGATTTGAATAAGAGCAGGTTGATTTAAATCATCTTGGAAATGGGAGCAGGTTCTTGGCAGTGAGGGGAAGCCTTTTTCTTTTGGAAGTGAGTGTGAGATATAACTCACCTGTCCTGCTGTGTAATTTGTCCTGACATTTGCTGGCACAGTGAGATCTTACTAACTGCAGTGACATTTGCCCTGTGTGACATAATTCTGAACACTTTTTCATAATACTTCCACTTGAACTGAAAGCAGCCAAACTGTCTTTTCTAATTTCAGCCCTCTTGATCCCTTGTCCCCAGTGATAAGTTCTGCCTTGCAGTGTTTCCCAGTGCTGCCTGAAGAAAAAAAAATGAGATAGCAGCTAGCAACCCCAGGTTTTTCACTTGCTGGTACTCAAGATCATGCTAGAAGTTGCTGATCCTTTATGAGCTAAATCCTGAAGGAGTTAGCTTCACAAGTCAGCTCTTCCAAAGCAGACATTAAGATTCAGAAGTAACAACGAAGCCACCTAATAATCAAGTGAGTTTGTTCTTGCCTCTATTACTACTAACACTGGTCGCTACTCACAGAACATTATATTCAAAACCCATCAAAAGGAAAACTGTATGAACAAAGATCACAGTCCAAACACACAAAAAGCATTTTTTTGGTTTTGATGGGGAATTGTTTCAACTTTGTTTTGAATTTGTTTCTAAAAGGAAAGTATTCTGTATTCTTTAGTAAAGAATACCTAAACACTTGTTTCTGCTTATTCATTTATTCAAGCAGCCCGTGAGATGCAGCAGTTGTTTCTTGATGATTAGGTGGAAGATAAAGTTGTTTTGATAGCATTTTATTCATGTTGATGACACTGAATGTACATAATTTACTCCACTTGGTGACCCGGCCCTTACAAGTTTAATTACTATTTCTAACAGTGAATGATAGTGTATTTTTCAGGGTGGTAGGAGACAGTGGCGATGAAAATTCTTTTAGATGCAGCTAAGTATTGTCAAATGTGGTGGGGAATTCACCAGTGAGTGGAGGAAGCTTGGGATTATGGTGTCTTGTTTGGTATCTGGTATGGAAAATAATTACATTATTTATATTGTTATATTGCATAGAATCAGACTGTGAAATCTGATAAAAAGATGAACTTGCTATGAGGCTAATATAAGAGAGCCTTATTATAATAATAATATTATATAATATATAATATTATAATATAATATAAGGCTCATTACTGACAGAAAGAAAGAAGCAGGAACGTGTCTATGCAGTTGTCAGAGTGCTTCCTCTGGTTTCTCACCAAGCATAGAAATGAAAGCTGGGAGACTTTTAGGTATTTAATTATTTAGGCTGTTTCCTCCCAACCCATAATGAGCCATAGTTTTGAGGACAACCTCATATCAGCTCTGTGGGGTGGAGAAATGCCCTTATCCCACCCCCTCATACAGATGGCCACTGAGATTAGCCCAGGATAATGCAAAGCAGAGAACTAAATTCCACTTCTAAAACTAAGCACCAGACCTGGCTATACTCTTACATCCGTGGGCTGGTCTTTCTGCAGAATGAGTGGGCCATACCATGCCTGTCCTCAGATTAAGGGTCAGTCTGTTAAATTTCAGCTGTATACATTTCTAGGTCAGATTTAAAGTGAGTAAAAAGGTCACACTTCAACTCTTTGCTCTTTAGGAAGAGAACTGAAAATAGTAAATGGAGTACAGAGAGCTGCAGAAATTCAAGAGAGACTCAGTTTTCAAGAAGCAGGCCACAGTGAACTTTAAACTCTAATCTGTCTGCAAAGGTGAAATTGCAGCTGAGATAGCATCACTTTGTGCCAAGGAGGTCCTTGTAAATAAAGATCCTCATACAAGAAATTAAGTCAGTATAGAAAATCTATACAGGGTGACTTGTGTATTTGTTTTTGTATTTGTGCTATTAATTGCATGCTAGATTACTAGAAGCGATTCTTTAAAGCTCTGTTTGTGATTTAACCTTTTCTTTTTTGTTTCTGTTTTCCTCCTTCTTTTTATTCCTTCTTACATGCATGTGGTGATTGCTTAGGTTTAGTTAGATGTTAAACTGCTTAAAAACAAACCTTTGCAAAAGCAAATGCAAACATTCTTTTTAAAAACCTCTCTTTTGGCATTTAGCATGCCAGCAACAGTGCTAAGAAGCCAAGGGAAGCCAAGTAGGAAGGCAGAAGCACAAGTGAAGTTTCACAAGTAAAAGCCAGCATCATCTTCTGCGACTAGGTGTTTATGGCTGTGAAAAGCTTGCTGACTGCAGAGTTGTCAAATCAAAGTGCTTAAAAAGTCTGGAAAGATTTTGACTTCTAAATGTTCTGTAGAAGCTCGTTTTCATGCATTTCAGTGTGGGATTCAAAGTTAAACTGTTGGCTTCTTTCTAAATGTGAACAGGCATGGGAAACTGATATGTATGATAGACTATGTCAGGTGAAGGCACAGTGGTGTTTTTTTGCTAGAAACTGAGATGAAAGATGATCTGGACCTGGTCTTACCTGCAGGATCTGATTGCGGGTTTTTTGCATGGCTTTAGCTAATTTCCTAATTGTCCACCTTAAATCCTTCCTTTGGTTGAATGTAGTAATAGCTTGACTTTGGGAATGAAATGAAGAGGTGTAAATATATGTGCGGTTGCTGAAGCTCCAGATTGTTAAAAATGCCGACTGCTGATATTATACAACTTTGGTCTCATTTGAACAACATGATCAGCAGGCAGCATTGTCTAGGCATCCCAGTGAACTACCAAATAAGTATTTAATTCCCTAAATCCTCTATTGTGGTTGTCTTTTGTATGCATCAATGTCATAACTCGTGTTCTCTTTTACAGCTATCCAAAGAAAAGGTTGGTGCTTTTTTTAAAAGTTGTATTCTTTGTCCTAATACTTTTTTTGGAATACTCTGAAGAATTGTACTTCTTGCTCATTTGGTTGCATTCACTGCTGACTTTCCTTGCTCAGCTTAGTCAAATTTTGGAGGAAGGATATATTGTCTGTAAAATTCAGGTAGTTCAGCTGCTCTTCCTTTTATGCTGAATCTTTTTAATTTTCCACACCATTGTCCAGAAGAGACTTTCAAAGCCAAGAATGACTTCAGAGAGTCACCTTGTTCTGTTCTTTCTGATTTGGTCTTATTAGCTGCTCATGCCTTATCTTATGGTAAAGGCAATTCCAAAAATGGTGCAGTCAAGTCTTATTCTCAGAGCTTTTGTTTAAATTGAAAGATGTTTAACCTATCACAATAAAGATACTAATTTGCAATTGTTTTTTTCTCTTTTGAAATGTCATCTTCATGCCCTTGAGTATAATCTCTCTCAACATGATGTCTTAGGCAGACAGTGTTTATTTTATTTCCTGATTCTGTCACAAAACCTAACAGCTTTTAGAATGGAAGCTGTCAGGTACCAATTGGCAGGAACCACCACACTTTTATTTTTTACTTTCTTTGGCAACTTAATAGTACTGTATTCTTCAGTTTTCTGTTTCTCACTAGTAGAAAGTTTGCATCTTTCTTCATCTTTCATTAAGGCAGGACATCATTTATGTCTTGCCTTGATTTTCCCCTTTTGGAGGCTGTGACATCTTTCTTCCTTCCCCTTAGGCTGTTGAAATTCTTCTTTCATCTTCCTGCACCTTTCCAGGTTAATTTTAGTTGTCTGCTTATGGGTGATCAATCTGTTTTTATCCAGCTTTACACTAAGCAAAATCTTCTTTGTGTTTCCCTCCTGGGACTGTCTCATCCCTTGAACTTTTGCTCTGTGGAAAAGTAGAAATATTCTGCTTCTCAATCACAAAAATATCAAACATATTTACAGGCTAGTAGGTAGCTTTTTTTTTTTTTTTTTTTTTTTTTTTTTTTTTTTTTTTTTTTTTTTTTTTTCATACCAAAATGCATATCAAATAGATTTACATGGTGTCTCTTAATCTAATGCTAGCATTGCTATAGTCCTGTGCTAAACTTACTAGGCATGGCTGACATCATGTCTGTCTGTCTCTTGCAGCAGCAATTATATTTATATATAAAATTAATATATATATATAAAATATATACTATATTATATATAATATATGACACATATATATATATGTATATGAGAAACCTATGCCTTGTGCTCTTCACACACGTGTATAAAACTTCCCAGTGACTTTCAGCTGGGTATCTGCTGAGTTTCCAGCCTTGTTCCATCCAGAATCTTTTCTAATTTTATGTTGCTGCTCTCATGATTCAAGTTGCAGAACACCTGACTTCCAGGCTTAGAAGAGAGAAGGAAAGCAGGAACTTGTTTAAAAAAAATTTGGCAAGAAGTGAAGGTGGTAATTTTCAACAACCCAGTCAGAAATAAATTGAGAAAACTTAATGCCTTGTTTCTCTCGGATGTAACTGGTACCATGTATTTTAAAGTAACCTCAGAAATAAAAGACTGAAATTCATATGCTGTGCACATGGCAGATCACAGCAAAGCAGTCCTAATGAAATAGCAGTCCTTTCTCTCTTTACATAAGCAGTTGCTGGGACAGAAGTGCTGTGATTTTCTCCTGCACAGGTAGAAAAAGGCACAGAAAAGTGATGTCATGTAAGGGAAATGTTCCTCAAAAATTTCCCTAGAGTGCTGGCTTTCAAGTATGAAGGCTGTGTAGATTGATCAGTAGATCAGTTTGGGTATAGAAGAAGCCATTCTGCTGATCTTTCCCTGCAAAACTGCAGAAAATTTCCAACTACCTCAGATATCAGAAGCACCATCTCATCTTAGGTGTGCATCAGTTTCAGTGGAGCAAAAAGGAAATAATTGGCTGCTTTCTCAAATGTGTGTTTAGTTTTTAAGAACCACAGGGTATGGAGTACCAGCAGGGCTCCCTATGAATTAGATTTGGCTAGACGGCTGCCAGCAGTGACTCCTTCTTAAAAGGAAAGGGGATTTTCGATATCAGCAACTAATAGTACAGAACCAGTCTAGCACTCAGTCTGATAGCAGCGCCATTGAAGTTTGGTGCCGAGGCGGGAGCCTGGGAGAGAGTGGGGGAAGGCGTTGAGGGGGTGGGAAGATAATTCTCACACTCTGCACAAGTAACATAAGCTCTGTGTTTAATCTAATATCCTGAAATCTGACATGGATAGCTATCCTCAGGGGATGTTCACAGACTAATTGTAAGTTCTTATTTGACGAGAGGAGAACTCACTGAAACATTGCAGGAAGGGTAGCTGTGAAAATTTTTCCACACATTTTTTTTTTTTTTTTAGTGCTTCTTATCTCCAGTTTAACCCTACGTCTTGCTGAATTGCCTTCATTTTCCCTGTCTCATATGGGTTATGAAAAACACTCAGAGCTGCTACAACAATGGGATCATTCACTATTTTTCTTCAGACTTCTAGTAATACTGTTCAGTGGCTGTGGCACACAACCTTGCAGTGATGCAATGGCCTAGCCTCAGGCTTTCCCAGTGTTTTTTGTGCAATAATTAAATGTTACAATACCCTTCTGAGGCAGCATCTGACCTGTGTTAGGCAGTGCTCTGTGAGTAGTTACATCGTAATTATTGTAGCTATTTATGAGTGGTAGTATGGTGTTGGGTAAAATCATACAGATGCCATATATCCTCCTCCCAAGGTCTAAACACTATGATAACAGGAATGACAAAAATAGAAACTATGAGTCTCAACTCCTGGGAGAGTGATTTCATCATCGGGCAGTGTCTCTTCCCTTAGGACCTTCTGTGTATTTGGTTTAATCAACCTTCTTTCTACCTTTGCTGCAAAGAAGTAGTCTGACTAAATAAAATTTTAAATTAAGGTAATTGCAATATGGCATCTCTTCCATAGGGAGTTTGTATTGTCTTTCTTTCTAAGTTAGATATGCTAGGAATTATACTGAACTACTTGCTGTGTAGTCAATACTGCATGAAAATGGACAACATTCAAGTACCTTTTTGGAATAGAGTGCCTCTACTGATGTTGCAAAGCAATTAACAGTTCTGTTAGTTTTATTTGTTGAAAATCAACCAAAACACAACACTATTTTTTGTTTCCCTCATCCCTATGTCACAGCACTCAAATTTTTGTGTAGATGTTAAAAGCTAAGATTCTCATTCTTTAAGAGAGCCTGCACAACTTCACTCTGTTATTATGAGGATTATCATCTGAGGTGTAATCAGGTTTTTTTATACCTTATATTATGAATTATATATTTAATTATTTTTAAATAGTTAAAATAATTATAGTCATTTTTGCTTTCTAAATGCAACAAAGCTTGTGAAATGTGATCACCAAAGGACTGTTGAAGCTGATTTCTTGTCACTGGAGCTTACAAGCTGTAGCTGACAGCTGGGTATACTTGTAACTAGGTAAAGGTCAGAAGTAATCCACCTCTTTGCATTCTGGCACTGCAGACCCAGTCTAAATGCAGTAACTAGCTGCAGAGGTGGGTTCTGTTCAGATGTCCCTCCTGGCATGCACAACGTGATGAGAAAAGGAGCTAATGAAAGCTTAGTTTTATGTTTTAAGAGGGCTTGCCCAATTCCTTTTACTAAAGATCAGGCTGCCCACTGCTTTGCTTTAACATCACCATCATCCAAAATGCTGACTACTCCAGAATAACACTGACCACAAATCCTGGTCAGGAACAGTAAAAGTAGCTGATACCTACCATAGTGCTGCAGGGGAAGGGCAGGAGGTGTTACAGAGATGGGTTCTGTGCATGTTTGTTCACTGGTTTCTGGGACCAGTCCCATGGCTAAATTTATTTGCTCTGTCTCCTTCTGTTTTATGAACTTTGATTTATTTTTATTTATTTATTTTTAGGTTGTAATTTGGTTTTGGTTTTGTTAGATTTGGAGGGGTGTTTTTTATTTTGGTTTTGTTTGAATTTTTAACTTGGTGTTGGAAATACAATCTCAAGGGAATCCACAGGGGCATTTTCTCCCATTGGTGCAGCATTTTCTACTGTGAGGATAATCAAGTCTCTACTAAATATGAGGCAATCTTTAGTAATTTATGCCTGTGCCTTGGCTGCAGACTACAGATTACTTCATACATATTTTTGGAAAAGCACAGGAGATCTCTTACTGAAATTAAAAGTAAAATTTCTATTGAGTTAATGGTTGAAATTATTATTGTGTTTTCATGCAGTTGTTTTCAATGATTAAGGCAGGACATCACAGGAGAATGATGAAGATTTAATAGCAAGAAATTAGGGTTATTTAGAAACCATGGGGTCCTAGAGATCACTAAAGTAGGCATGACTTTTTTGAACATGATACTGGTTTCTTGTTTCCAAAACAGTTACGCCCCAAAGTCGTGGATAAAGTTGTTGTAAAATGTGCTTCTCCAGAAGGTGTCATCCATCAAGATAAAGAAGCTTATTTTTTGTTTGTTTCTGTTTTGGAACTATTTGAATAACCATGAATCAGTTACTCTCTCCCCCACTGATTCATGAGTCAATGTGAAAGATTTTGATCCTATGCTATTAGTGATCATAGTTTTAATTGCAATGTTTTTATGCAGTGCTTTTAGTTAGACGTCTCCGCTCAGAGTTTATCTTATTTTTGTTACTTTATGTACTACATGATTGTTTAGCACATTTGAAAATTATATTTTGCTCAAATTCAGACTTTCTTCTGTCATTTTGCAGTAAAACAGTGTTATGTTACCATGTTTTTATAATCTTCTGAAGAACACCATCATTTGATACCATCATCATTTCTGTTTATTTAAAAGGCTGGCACATTATAGTTTACTTCAGATCAGAAAAAATTAATGAACACTCCAGAATCATCAGGGATGAATGGCAAGCATTAGTTAGTCATCTCCACAGCTTTTCTGTTTATTACTTTTTATTCATAGGAAGGAAAAATTCAACTATTAATATTTTTATTCTTTGTTATTCAGTGAAGATATAATTCAAAATGTATCAATAGCTAACTGAAGAGTGCCATAGTAGTCTAATAAGATAATAAATCACTTTAAAAACTAGGTACTTTTCTGTACTTGTTCTTGATTCTGGACCATGTACTTTCAAGGCTATGTCCTTAAGCCACTGTCCTCTCAGATATTCTCTCCCAGTTATTAAAGAAGGTTACCGTTTGGTATGAACAGGAGTAGAGACTCGGGTTTCAAAATAATTTCTCTATTCTGACCTGTGAAATGAAATACCAGGAGTTTAATGTATTAATTTTAATTAATAATTACAGTGTATTTATACTGTCTTTCAATTCACATAATTACCCAGCAGATGATGGAAAAGATCATAGATAACTCAATTACTGCCATGCCAAAGCAGGATTGTTTCAGGTGTCATGTTTTCCATTGTGTTACGCAACAGAAAAAAATGGTACCCTTTTTGGTAACTTGAAGGACAGAGTGCCCATAATTTCTTCCTCCTGTCTAGGTAAGGTTGAGGTTCTTAAATGAGTTTTGTTCAGAGGCTCATTCTTTGTTGCAGCAGTAGTTCATCAATGTGGAATGACATTTGCTGAGATGAATCCGTGTGTTTTGTGTAATAATGGAGCAGTTTATAAACCTTAATGACTGGATGGTGAAATTGGAAGAGACATTGTGTGACCCCTTGACTTAAAAGGGTCTGAAAAAGTAGAATTGTTACTTCTTGAGGGTCTTCTCAGGTGGTTTATTAAGTGATTGGTTTACAGACTGCAGTAGACATTGGGCTTTGTATTCCAACCTCCTTGGAGAATTCAGTGGTAGGTAGGTTTTCTGGTTACCCAGGAAAAGTTGTGGATTCAGTACCACGTTATGGAAGTGGCTGTATTTCTTTACCAGAATTACTAACCTTGTAATCTAGAGAGAGAGGCTGATCTGTAGTATAAGTCTTTTCCGATTTTGTAACTCTTTATCTATATGAAAGGATTGGCAGTGCCTCCTACTCATATAAAGTCACCTTAATGCAGGTAGAACTTTTTTTTTTCTTCTCTCTTCTTTTTCACAGGTCACCAGACTTACTCAACTAAACCTTTAGTTGTATTTAAAAGATTACTTTAAAAACATTTCCTTTACTTTTTGCAAAATTACACTCAGACTCTTGCAGATTTCCAGTGTGAAAGTGCTTCAAGAGAGCCCTTTCTTCAAGCAGGAAGTTTTTGTACTCTCTTCTTTTATTATGGAGGAAAACATTGAAAAGTTACAAAAATTGAACCTTTGTGGACTGTATTGTCACTTAAACTAGCTACCATAAGTGATGACTGAAGGATGTACAGTCCAGCATTTATCTTGCTTGATTAGCAGACCCATTGACTGAATTTTGTTCTTCCTGACACTAAGGAAGTGAAGCTGCTTGCCCAGCCTTGCCCAGCCTTCTCAATTCTGGCCAGCTAATTTTCTCTGTAGTATTAAATGCAAACAAACCAAAAAGGACGAATGGTTTGTGCTTGGTTTTGAAAAGAGGTGTTAGATATTTGTTCCCATTTGTTGTCATTGTTAAGGAATCATGCTGACAAAAGCACTTTGCTCATGAAATAAGAGGAATGGAAGGAGAGGGCAAGGCAACATTAATACTACTGAGGGATGTGCATGTGGCTTGGCAAATGGAGCAAGTGGAGGAGGTGGGATCAGGGTTCCTGACTTCACAGCTGATGTACTGATTTTCTCATTTTAACTGATTTACTCTGTAACACAGAGTACCTTGGCTCTTCAGTACGCACATCCATAAGAGGGTTATGTTACCTGATTTAATTAAGGGTTCTGCAGATTATTTTGTAAAATGCTTTGGGAAATCTGAATGAGAAGATTTATAGCTGGATAGATACAGATGTAGAAATAAACACAGATATGCATCTTAGCCTACTGCAGTTACAGAGCACAACACTACTGCCACCAGTGGAATGGACTGAAAGAAATCCCCTGGAAGCTGTTAAGTAATTCCTTGAATCTTTTCTTACATGTACTGCATGCTGGTTTTGTTTAGCAACAAATGGGGTTCTATGCAACTTCTAGTCCATGGATAGAGGCAGAAGTGTGGAGAGAAACGATAATTTGTTGAGATTTTTTAATTCCTTTGTAACTTAACTTGTCATTAGAACCAAAATTCATTATTTCTCTCCTCTAGAGCTCTAGCTATTTACTTGGTGTTAAGCCACTGGCTTTTTAAATGGGAGAATTTCAATACGCAAGAATTGCATCTTGATGAGAAATAAAAAGGCTTTTTATTCAAAAGCATGCTTTTCTTGAAGACAGGGTGCTGGGTGGATTTTTCCCTGGTCAGCTTCAGGATGGCAATTTTTAGATGATTATAGCAGCTCTTCTCTGAATACTTCTCCTATGGCTTATCAGTTCCATGTGCAAATCACTCAGTTTTTAAACCATTTAACGGCTCTGTTTAAAAAACTATTTAAACTGCCAAAAATAATACCAACCTGTTCTTCTACAGCACTATAGGATTCATTCCCCTTGCTTTGTATCTTCCACGTATTTTTCTTTTAGATTCCTCTTTCTTCAGCTGTCCTTGTGGCAGTGGTGTTCAGATGAAGTAGAAAGCAAGAAGGGAGAGCTCCCTGAAAGTATTTTTGCTACACCACTGAGAGAGAAGCCTATTGGTGTGTTTCAGCAGGGGCACAGGCAAGAGGTAACATAGCATGAAAGGAAAGGTAAGAAGCCATGAAACTACAAGGGAACAGTATTTCTCAAAGAAAGATAAGTAAAGTCAAAGCAATGTGTAGGGCAGGGACACAGCTGGGGACATAAAGCAAAGGTGGTCAGAGCTTGAAAGTGGACAAATACCATTCTTCCCAGAAAGAGCCTTCTCTGGCTTGAGTCACCCATGGTGACCTGCTGACTTCTGGGGGAAAAGCTTTGGTCTCTTCACACTGAGTTGAATAACCCTGGGTTTTTAGATCAAAAGACATACAGACCTCTCAAATACTTTGATTCATGTTTTTTCTTGAAAGTGTCCTGTGCCATTAGTACATGGGACAAATTGAAAGAGGAGAAATTTAGGTTCAATATTAGAAAGAAATTCTTTACTCTAAGGGTGGTGAGACACTGGAACAGATTCCCTAGGGAAGTTGTGGATGCCTCAACCCTGGCATTGTTCAAGGCCAGGTTGGATAAGGCTATGAGCAACCCGGGAGGCGTCTCTGCCTTTTGAGGCTAGATGTCTTTAAGGTCCCTTCCAGTCCCTTTACATTCTGTCATTCTACGATTAAGCCATGCAATAAGGGAAAAAGCTACAGGGCTGCAGCTGGAAGGTGTTTATTTTGCTAACCAGTATGGCTGCATTAACATTAATAAATGTGGTCAGCATGCCCAGGGTCACTCAGGCCGTGAGCACAGCTAGCTGCATGCAGCTCAGCTCTATATAATCGAACATTTTTTAGTTTTTAGATGATAGACACATGTAAACTGCTTGCTTGGTGTGTTATGTGTAGATTGCTAACTCCTGAAGTGTGGGAATTGTCAAATCCAGGACAGTGACCCTTTCAATGATTTAACAGCGTTGGTGATTGATTTCCAGCACCCAGGGTGCAATAGGTTGGCTTTCTCTGAAGGGTATGGAAAGCAGACATTACAATGATAATGGAAGGTCAGAGATAGGCAGTGAGGATGTCCAGTGAATCATGTTGATCTTGGCATTCTTGACAACCCAAAGCCTTTTGGGTTGACTTTACTCCACCTTCAGGAACAGAGAAAATATTTTGAACAAGTTTTGCTTTTGAATGTCTGAAGTTTCTTTGAGCCTGAGGAGCTTGGCTGGAAAAGTGAACTGGGACAGGTTGCAAGTCTTCTTCCACAGAACTGCTTCAGTTTTTCTTAGAACTCTGCACAAGGAGAACAAGATTATTGGGACTTTATTCCATGAGGACCAGCTACAAAACAAGGCTAGAAAGAAGCACTTTGTTGTTGGCTGCACAAGGAATTGCACTTGCCAATGACATTATGTCAGTGTCATTGTAATGCCCATTTGCAGCAATGGTGTAAGCAAACTTATACTATGGTTTATTTCTAACTAATTAAAGTCTTATTTAGGAATGAGTAATTTGTACACTAGAATTATTTATTTATTTATTTAAAATCACAGAGGCAGGCATTTCATGCTGAGGTCTGCTGCCTCTGTAGTGCAGCTTATTATCCCAAAAATGGTCTGGGGTTGCTTCTTTCTGAATTCAGGCATCTGTGACGTTAATGTTACTGCGTTTTATAATTGGTACTTGATAGTTTAAGTGGATAATCAGCTAAGACATAAATGCAGCTTACCAGGAAACAATTGAGAATTTAAGATAATAAGACTGATTAGACACTGTTATGCTAGTCTCATGCTAAGATAATTCTGCTGAGTTGAAGTTGTACAAATAATGCTGTAAGATGCGCAGTGGTCAGGCAGGCCCCCATCACATATGCTTAACTGCCTATATTTGAGCAAACACTGTCTAAAAGGTAGTAAGCTCTTGTTAGTGAGAAAGATATGGTCCTCAAATCTAGCATCATAGACATTGCTTTCCTGAGATCTTTGCTCCTTCTTTTACAGAGGAGTTTGAAAAACAGTTAATAACATCTCAAAGCAGCCATCATTTTAAATACTTTTCTCCTGTTATCTAGACACTTTATTTTTAGATTAAAACATAAAGGGAGAAATGTCTTGTCCAGCATTACATAAGCCTGGTGGGTTCCAGCATTCTTTGGGAATTCTTGTGTACTGGTAAAGCAGGTGTTAATGCTCTGTGAAGGAGGGAACTGAGTGCATTTTTCTGGTGGGCAGGCACAAAACTGGCAGCGCACAATTTGTATAGGCTCTTAAATTGGGACCCAAGCCGTGGAAGGAGCCATGTGGTCCACTTATGCTGTTAGGGAAAGGTGAACAAAGAAAGCTTTATATTAGCTTTGATCCAAGCCTTCATGAGAACCAATTTAGTCTGTGTCACAAAAGATATCAGCCTTATTGTCTAGGCATCAAAGGGAGCAGACACAGAGCCTGGTGTGGAGGATGTTGTTGCTGGATATAGTGGCACAGGAAGGAGACCATTATTTGTAGCACAGGAAGAAGACCACTCACTCTTTTCCCAAGGCCTCATTCCAGTCCTGATTCCCATGGTCTGGGGGTGGAGAGCAAATGGAGAGAGTTCAGTGATGATAATTACAAGTTGGGTTTTTTTCTAGAGTACGCTTCCCTAATACCAGGAAGTACTTCTACTAAGAGGATTGACGTGTCAGTATCTTGTGCTGCTCTGGGACTCGCATAACCTGAATCGTTTGGATCCATTTCTCAGGTTCCTCTGTACTTATTAGGCTCATGAAATCCATGCACTCTGAGGAGCAGTTAATGCTCTCTGCAAAAGTGCTGGCTAATCCCCAAGTGCATGTTTGGCACGCCCTTGACAACTTCAATGTCACAGGAGCAGCAGCTGGAGCTGTGTGTCTAGTGGCCATGTGATGGTTGGTCAGAGTTTGTTAGACATGTGCTGTGTGTTCAGGGCTATTTAAAGGATTAATTTACGTGAACCATGCAACTGTACTGAATCTACTCTGTCATGCTTAAGCACAATAAATTATTCATCTTATTCCCAGTTTATTTTTCCTCCCAAAAATTCACCAAGGGGGAAAAAAACCCCCGTGAAAATAACAGAACAGCTTCCATGAGTGGTTGGAAGGGAAAGAATGAATGAATGAGTTTCCCTGGCTTTCCTGTTCTAGGCTGTCTGGCTGAAGCCAGCTGCCTGGTCTGTCTGGTTCCTTGATGTGAGTGAGCCACAGTACCAAGGAAGGATGCTGAGGCGAGTGAGTGGGGAGCTTTTCTGAGATTATTAAAGTAGAGGGGAAAGAAAATTACTGTTTAGGAAACAGGCTACCAGTGAAATGATTGCTTTTTTTAAGCAATTTAGGAGAATGATTGTTTTTTGAACTAATAGTTCCAGATTTCTTCTTTAGTTATTCTTTTAGGTCTTTACAACAGACTTTTTTTTCATAGTGGCACTTTTTTTATTTTTGGTATAATAAGGGTTGTTTCCCCGTGTCTTCCAGGCATAGGAAGCTTCACTTTTTTTTTTTTCTTTCTTTGAAGTTAATACATTTTCTTTGTTGTTCTTAGGCTGAGAATTTTTTAATTATTACTTTGTTTGTAGAAGTATGGCAAAAGTCCTGAAAACTGTTGTCCAAAAGGAACTGGCCTCCGTTTGAATTTTTGCTTTGATGCCAAGAAATTTCTGTAAAGGAAGGGAAAACTCTGGTCTCTGTGTCACTGAGAGCATACCTGAATTGATTTCAGTAGAATCTGTAAAATGGACGTCATCTTTAACTACTGGAAAAAGACACTTTGCATTATTGTCTTACTTCTTAGTAACAGTACAGTACTATTTCCATCAAGTTAGACAATTCTGAAGTGTGCTTAATGAGAATAAATATCTAATGGTAACTGTTCCACTAGATCAGCATTGCTGTGACTCAGGAAGACTGAGATTCTGATTTCTGTTCATTTTTTGAGGTACCAACTGTCCAGTGATCTGTCCTTCTATCAAGCTGCTATTGCTGATCTATACATTAACTTTCTAATAGAAAACTTTTTCCTTTCCCCCCACATATTTCTGGAATGCTTGTTTTATTTCTTTATGCGTATATTTATTGATTTATAGTACATCCAGCAAGATGAATCTGTGCGAAGAGCTGACTGCAATTCAGTGTGTCATCACAGCAGATTTTTTCAAGGAGAGCTGGAAAATCCCACTATGACAGTGACAGCCCAGCTGCACATCTTAAAACTTATTGCAGCTCTGAACAAGTCAATTGAACAATTTAAATAATGAAGTGGATCTCAAATGTTTTTATTGCAACCAAACAAATAGACACACAATGAGCACAGCCCTGCCACTGTTGACTGACATAAAACATTAGGAAATGTCATATTTCATGGTGCAGTTAAACACCCAACAGCCGTATGTCAGCATGGATGTCACATTTATATTGTAACTCTTGCTTTATGATGGCCATGATTTTTATTGATGACCCTTGCTGCCCATATAAAACATGTTTTCTTCTTGCAACTGTGTTATCAAACTGACATCACCCCTCTTCTTCCCTACTACACATCCGTGGATTCAGGCAATTCACCTGTTTAGTTGCTTTAAAAAAAATCACTCATAGGTTAAAACTGCAAGATGAAATTATAACATTTCTTACAGTTCCCATCACAAAAGTGTATGTGGCATGGAACCTTATGGGAAGGAAATGTCATATCAAAATCTTACATAGCAAGAAAAATGAACCTATCTCCCTCTAGAGATGCTGATTTTGGGATTTGGGAATGATCTTAGCTTTGATAATGAACTGAATACAAATCACTTGAAAAATATGAGCATGTGCCTTGTTCCTTCAGAGGAGTTACAACTAAACTTGTGGTTCAATACCATTTCCACTATGGTCAGCCAAAGATACTGTTAAAGGAAGGAAGTTTGTAGAGAAGCCAAATCAGCTCTCAAATAGTCAGTAGGAATAGGGGTTTTTTGATTATTTTGGCAGCTTTTACATCCTTATTCTTGCAAAGCTGGAAATACTGTGTGAATAGCATCCCTGTGGGAAAAAAAGTTGTATTTTATTTTCAGCCTGTCAGGAAGGGGGAGATCTGAAAGCTGGTTAAAATGAAAACCAAAGAAAATTGTTTGGATTGGGCTGCTGCCTGAAGAAAGCTTGCTCTGAATGCTGGGCTATGTTCTACTTCATGTTAGAAATGCCCCTATTGTTCAAACTGTGTCTTAGTAGATTAAATTTATTTAGCGATGTCAGCTGAAAGCGCATTCTGTGTTGGGATGGGAAATAATTTGTATGTTTTGTGGAAAGAAACCTGATTTGGTCAGGAAAATTACTTATAAATGCCAGGTACACCTGTGGCTGGAATTTTGGTCTGGTGACCTACTGAATTTACAGTCAGAATTTAGTTTTGAGTGAGATGGGAAATAGAGCAGGTTAGATAGATCTTTCTAGCTAGATGGGTGAGCACGTTTTCTAGGAATAAACAACTGACTGATTTTTTTCTTTTTCAAAGTAGTTAATGTTCTCCAGGGTCTCTTCCTTAACCTTTACAAGCAGAGCATAAACAGTGAGGCATGAATCTTCAGTGCATCAGTTTTACATCAGCCAGCACGAAGCATTCTGCTTCTAAATGGTGCTGAGTCCTCACTGTACAGCAAGGCATTGCCTGAACACGTGCAGCAGTTCTGCTTCTTTCTTGTTGTGTTGAACACACTGCATTTTGGAAGGTTTAATCAACAGGGCAAGTCTTGTACAGTTGTCAGTTGCATTTTTGTTATGAGGTACTCCTCTGACCAGGGATGTTTAGTGTCCCAGAAATTCCAGACAAAGGGTTGAAACTTTTTGCTTTTCCTTGTCTGTAAAATTCCTCAAGCAGTAAAAAAGGACGTGAAGAGTAGTGTTAATCACAGTTATCTGGTGTAATAGGCTTGGAATTCAAAGAAAGGCTGATAATCTTGAGGCTTCTGACGCGGTTCACTGCAAAAAAATTGCTCAGTCACATTGGCTGCAGGTCCTGTCCCTTTGCTTGTCCTGCTGCATGAGCTGTGCCGCTCATAAACAGGGTCGTGCTCTCCCCTGCTAAATTCTGTGCAAACCTGGTGTGGGTTTGCTTGGAAAACTGAAGATAAAAAAGCAGAAAAATAGAATTACGTGTTCTCACCTGTGTTGTCTGAGGTAAAGCAAGTTGTTTACTGACCTTTTCTTGCTTTAATGATCTCTGTGTTCCATCTCTTATTCCAGGAAGCTTTGCTCATCTGCTGGTACCTATGACTAGAAAACATTAATTTGGACGCCTGGATGACAAAGAATTGTTTATTTACATGTAGGCAGCTGCAGTGTTGGAGTGCATCCTTTGAGGATAAGGGCACATGATGGACACTAATTGGAAATCTTTGAAAACTGAGCATTATCTGCCTTGAATTATAACCTTGTGCTATGCTCTGCACAAGATCTGTAAGATCAAGGCAGAAAGTCTCATTGAGAACTAGGACAGAGTTTAAGAGGCTGCAAAAAAAAAAAGGCATTGGCAGTCCTAGAAATGCCTCACTCAGGGGAGAGTGGTTAGACATGCCTCTCAACTGCATGAAGAAGAGAAAAGAATTTGATGTGCTGTTGGGGAGTTCTAAAAGCTATGTTGTGTTAGTTCTGCATGACTTGTAGATCTTCGTTAATTTAAGGAAGTGCTAAGCCTTGAGACCTGAAGCAGCTGATCTTTCATGTGCAGAATTCTGCAAAGACTGCTTTGTAGGTTGGTTTTTTAGATATCTATGAGCGTTACAAGCCACTGTACAATGGGCACAATGAAAAGTATATAACCCAGAAGTACAGACAGTGAAAACTATTATCTCACCAGGAAGCACAAAAAGGGAACACCACTGAGGCAAGCAGCTGAGTGAAAAACTTTGACAAATGGTAACTTTTTCTCTTTGGAGCTTTTCTGGGTTTGCAAGGCTGCGGGTAGAAACCAAGCATCAGTTTTAGTGGAACATTCATGATGGCAATTACTGTCATGTGAGAGGAGACAGAGAGGAGGCAGCAGCCCAATGGAGAATTACCTTGTCATTCACCTAAGATGGCAGCATCTGAGTAAGGGGAACTAGAAGAACTGCCAGTTGTCTCTCACAAGGTGCATTGTCGTTGTAAGGTGTAAGTGCAGTGATGTTTGCCATTTTCCTTTGCAGGACTGCCTGGCAGCCAGGCTGCTCTCAGGAGCAGTATGTTGATTTGCAACAGAGAAAGGCTTGCTGTGTCTTTGTCACTTTGGGCAGTTTCTGTAGTAGACACCGGTTCAGTGACAAGATACTGTGGGTTTTGTGTGTCCCCTAGAAAGGAGTCACAGCCTCTGCCCACCCTTCCTTTTGTAAATGTACATCAGCCTGTGATGAAACATAAATTTAGACTGTTGTCCTGTGCCAGAAATCTGTTCAGTGTTTTCATAATGCAGCTAGAGTGATTTTAGGCATGTGTTACTTTTCTTTAACTTGCTTGCCAGTCATGTTTATTCCTTAAAGAGCACATAGTTCATTGGCACTGTTTGGCCGTCTTTGTGAAACCCTTTTTCGATTGTGTTGGTGGTTTATGTCTAACGATGGAAAGCTTTTTAGTCATGGTCCTTCACAGAAGCACTTCAGTAAACATAAACACTTGGTATATAAAGTACAAGGCTAGATATAATGAAAGAGTTGTTTGCTTGCCTTATTTGGGTGCTGTTATTTTTACATGGATGCAGCTAGTGCTGCTTTTCCGTGTAGACAGACTTTTAGCAGGGGGTTTCACTTACAGGGCTGTTTTCGGGATTTGTTATGTGCATCTCTTATCATATAGGGAAAATGGTGTTTTTTAAAATAACTTCTACATGACAGCTTTACTAACCCAGGTATCTGAAATGCAGATCTCACTTCTGTGGAGATTTGAGGATTAGAGGTTCACGTGTTCCTGTACAACAAAAAGCCCTTCATTGCTATGTGGGCCTTATCTCTGTATGAAATGCTGACCTAAAGCCTTGCTTGTGTTTCTCTTTGTATATCCTGGCAGCAGAGTGTAGCTGGTGTTGCTGCTGCAGGAGTAACAAAAGCTTCCAATTACCATCTGTCATGTCATACTTCTAATTTTCAAGACCCAACCACGGCTCTCGTGGTGCAATTGGCTACGAATCATGATTGACGTTAATAGCTATTTTTAAAAGTCAAAAACTGGGCTTTATTTCTGACAAGAGGAGCATGTTCAATTGATTCTGAACTCATCACAATAATAGAGCCGAGTCCGGGAGTCCTGCAGTGACATTTAGGACAGCTTTGTTTCATATGCGTGTGTACAACTATTTTACTTGTGTAGGGCCTGCTCCAATGCTTTGAATTTAATGCCATGTTTAGGGGGTTCAAAGAAGGAAAAAGAAGGGAGGAGGCACCTGTAGAGGCAGTGAACACCCCTTTTAGAGAGTTATCCAATTGCTGAGTGGAGGAAAATAAATAAAGTGTAACTCTTATGCACTGACTTGAGCCATATTTTTGTTTGCAGAGATTCATTTACCTTTTTTAAATCGTGGCGTGCTGGCATCAAAAAATGCTTTGCAGGGGCAGTAAATCCCCAGTATTTGGAACAGCCTCATTATATGCTTGAGAAAGGCAGACTTTTGATTATCCTTACTTTTGTCATTCATACCTGATTGCTTTTTATTTTATATACCATAAGTAGTTATGAGAGATACAGGCAAAGAGTTTTGATTGATCTTTGAAGCTGGGCTAGAAATAAAACTTTTTTGACAAAATGAAAACAAAAACAAAAAAAAGGAAAGGCAACCAGACTTGTGTGAGCTAAGTTGACAAAAGTAAATACTGCACTAGCTTTAGTTGCATTGATTACTAGGAAATGAAGAGATAGCTGTGAATGAAATCCAAAGGACACCGCCTGTGGCCTGAAAAATCAATATATTAGAATAAATTGTGCAAAACATTGGCTATAGTTGAAAAGCTTGTTCTGTTGAGAAAATCTTTAGAAGTAGGTATTGTATGTCAGAACTTTGCCTTGTATTCAGTGGTTTGTCTACTTCTGTATATTTTTAATAATTTGTGACAAACTAAAATGAAATGCTGAAGGGCTTTTTTCTACTTTTCAGTGCTCAAAACACTTTAAGGTTAAGGGATAACACAGTAGCATGTAAGTCTGCCACCAAAACTAGCCCTGTAATTTCTGCACAATGTTAAAGTGTTTTTGATGATTATGATTCTGTTTCTGTCCTGTATAATAAAGTATTTAAAGGGCTTCCTTCCAGCTCTCTGCCTCATTTTTCGTGCTGTGAGTTTGAAGGGCTGGGCTGGCACCAAATTAAACAGAGCTCTCATGTCTACTCTCTCTGTCTCCCTGAGACATGGAATAAGTAATAATAAACAGTAAAGACTAGATGAGATTAGAAAATCTGCATAAATAAACAATGGGATAAAAATCAAGTTTTACAGAGGCAATTTTGTCTTTAAGCCAAGTGTCATAATTTTTAGAGAAACATCTTACAAATACATAAGTTTATGTAATAATTTGTGAAAATGGTAAGCCATGAAAGGCAGGAGTTCTTACAGGACTATATGGCAACATGATACATAAGTAGGATTTCTTACATCTGATTGCATCCACTGCAACTTCTAAAAGAAGGCAAACTTCAAATAGACATTTGTCATTACCAGCCTCTGTTAAAAGGTGGGATAGAATATACTTATCTTTAGTGTCTGGGAGCACCACTAGTATTTGGCTGGCCAACAATAAAGGCTTTCTAGCAAAATTATGCTCATGGCTGCAAGAAAACAAACCCACATTTGAACAAGTATGTTGGATTATGGTGCTTATGAGCAGATAGCAGCCCTCAGGATGCCCAGCCAAATGTTTGCTTGTCTGTGTACAAGACATTTTTTTTGTAAGCAGTGCTTGAGCACTTTTGCAAGTAATTATTGGACATTCTTGTGAGAACTTGATCTTTCATTTGATAGCCTAATGGACTGATACTATATTTTCATTTTCATTAATACACATGAATTGATTGTGCATGAATGTCACTGAAGAAAGGTTGTTATTTGTTTGCAGACCTAGTAAATTTTGTCCTTATCTTTTTCTAGGCCGTGCTTTAAAAAAACCCAAAATTGTAAAAATTAGAATGTTTGTTGGCACAAACTTCAAACGTCTTCTGAAGCAAACTTCCTTTTTTGAGCTGACTTAGCAAAGTACCCTGTCTGCTCTGTAGCATTCATGCTCAGAAGGCAAGTTTGAAATGCAAAGAAGGTATCTGTTTTAATACCCCCAGCCAGGAGGAGTGAAAGGAGAGCAATTCTTCTTACCTTTAACTTAATTCAGTGCTCCCAGTTCTGGGGGAGAGACTGCTGAAAAGAGTCCTCAGTTTGGAAACAACTAATGATTTGTCTTTGGCTGGGTTTGATTTCAGATCCTTGACCAGGGTTTAAACAGAAGATCGTATTTTGAATTAAACCTAAGTAGAAATAGCTGGGGCAAAAACTTTTAAGTAATTCTGTACATAATAGAGAATGTTTTTCTCAAATACACGAGTGAATGTTTTATGTGAAATTTGTAATGACCATTATGTTCTTTTTGATTCTCGTACATACTAAAAAGCTGAGACATGAGGTATACAGTAGGGCAGATAAATTTAATCTTAAATTGGTTTTCTTCTATTTGAAAAAAAAAAACCCCAAAAACTAAGAGATATGAGACTTAGCACTATCCTCCATAGCTGTGAGGCTTGCTAAGGAAGGCTTGTGAAATTGTTTCCTAGGGGAGGTCTGCAAATGGAGAAAGATTGAACATACTAGACTACACAATTACATTTGTATGATTATTGCAGGGAGCTAATCTAAATGCAGGTAAAAGCTCTCAATATGGGTTGATTTGACAGTTGGCATCATGTATATACTGGAAAAGACATTGCCATTCTTTTGATTTCTGCAGATGAAGTATGTTTAATTGTTAAAGAACACTTGCCCCATCTGGTGGGACAAAAAACCCAGACACTCTCACAACTGTCTGGTCTGTTTTGAGGTATTTTGCCAACAGATAGAATGCTTTTATGGTCAGCCATCAACTAACAAGACTTTCAAATTAATTATTTAGGTATCAAATGCTACCTTGGCACAACTGTTATCTTCAAGCAATGACTTTTTAAGTAGATTGTACTCTAGAGAGAAATGAAAGTGTCTCTCTGCTGTTAGTGTAATTTATGCTTCAAGTAATGTACATACCTTGAACAACAATAATACTTGCAATACTCAATTTTATTTACAAGTAAAGCTTTTTTTGTGATTTCTAGTAATTTTTGCTTACATGATGGGTGGAATGGTTAACATAGACCAAATTCTGATGGATGGAACTAGTTACTGCAATATGGATGCTTTTTTGAGCAGACTTTATGCAATTGAGGTGAGTTTCATACATAAATTCATGTTTAGATATTACACGCTTACATTTGTCTAGAGACTGAGGTGATCACATGTGTAGATATTTGTAGATTAAGTGCTAGACTACAGCTTAATAGCCTAGAGTTTTCAAAAGATATGAGTATACTGAAAAATCTATTGTTTTAGCTCAGCTTCAATATATTTGAGGTACCTGTTGTCATTTTTTAGCACATGCATATTGATGTTCTAGGGTGATTTTTAAAATTGTATTATTTTGTATTAATGCTTGAGTCTGAATGAAGAGCATTTGTAAGCTTTGTCTTAATTTCCTTTTAAAGAAAAAGGTTGTTATAATATCTAGGGATGCTAGTCCAATAAATTCTGCACCTTGCATACATGAAGCGCATGGAATACTACAAGGAGTTTTGCAAGTTCTTCTGTGTCTTCATTCACCAGCCTTCTGCTAGAGAAAGGGCTTGTGATGGGAGAGGCTTTGTAATTACTACAGACCTCTCTTCTAATCATCCATATGGTTACCTCTTACTTGGCTCACTGAAGATCATTTTCTTAGCCTTGGTCACCATGGAGAAAGCATTGTCTGTAACATCTCTTCCTTTCGTCTACCTTCTTCTAATGTGACAGGATTGAGTGAGGCTATGAGACAGCAGAGAATTCCAAACATATCCTCATACAATGAAGTCTTCCATTTCTGATTGCCAGTGAAGGCTCTCTGCTGAGAGGAATGCTCTAGAAACAGCTGTTCCAGGAGCAGTGTCTTCTACATCTTAACCATTGACCAAATACAAAGTCACGGAACCACATAGACTGGTGATAAGCAGGTGTCTCTGGAGGTCACCTGGTCCAGCCTCCAGCTCAAAGGGAGGCAGTACATCAGGTGAGGAATGGCTTTGCCTTTCCGAGTCTTGCAAATCTCAAAAGGAGGTTTTGCAACCTCTTTGAGCAAAGTAGCACCCCAGCATAGTCATTTTTCTCTTGAGCAGGAGGTTCAGCCAGTAATCAGTTGGTGTTTCATGAGCACACAGTTCTAGGTGGAAGGAGGAGGAATTAATCTCTCAGACTGTAAGACCTACACTGTAAATCAAAACACTTTCCACAAGTAGGTTTGCTGAAGAAAGAATAAAGGGGAAATTCCATGCTGGTTTCCTTTAATCACTTCAAAGCTCAACAGAGGAATTTGAAAATCAGTTATACAGACATGACTGCGAGCCAACACATCTCTTTTGGAAATAGCAGAATTGCAACTCCTCTTTTTGCTGATTGTGTCATGAGGAATTTGAAGCAGCAATCTGAACAAACTGCAGCTTAGGCAATGCTTTATCAGCAAAACAGTTATGGATTTGTGGTTAGCAGCATATCGACCATGTATTTTAGTGCATTTGGCAGTTTTATCCTTTAATCTGCTTGTAAACCCTTTTCACTGGCTTGTAAGATAGGCTTTCTCAAAATATGTAAACTGCAGAGGTGTGTATAATGTTACACTGAGATGAGCATCTCTTGTGGTTAATATGATGCCATTTTTTCTTACTGGGACTATGAGAACAATTTGATAAATAATGTCTATAATAAATGATAGATTTCAATAAAAAGGGCAAGAACAAGGTAGGTCAAGCTGGACATAACCAGATACTACAGTAGTTGGTTTGAAAATATTTTTGAGACTTGGAATGAAGTCTGAACTGGGGCAAGGAAATGTACTCAACACTTTCTTTCAGAAGTCACTTTTGATTTGTGCTGGAAATAAGACTGACTATGAGGGAATAACAGTGATGGAGATCCTTTGAGATACTCTTGGTTTTGCAGTGTGTAGAAACTCTTCAAGATTCTTTCAAACTATTTCTCACTTGACATTTTGTGTGCATTTTGCAAGCAAATTTGCCCATGCCCTTGAATTTCAAGAAGAAGCAATTGGTTTAAGGCACAACTCGTGGATGATGGAAAACACCTGAAAAATTGCAATATTTGTTCCAACAGTCCAGAAAGATTTCATGTCTAATCATCAGGAATTCATGTGACTTAGAGATGAGTGCCTGAGGTCTTGCTTTGGGTGGCTCTTCCCTGCTGAGCCCTGCTGCTTAGGTCTGTTATCCAGACATGGACCTGGCTGCAGTTGAATTTGCAGGTTGCCATGGGCATTAAGTAGTTCAAAATGTGTTCTCACATTTTAATAACAGCAAGTTCCTGCCCTTCTGGGGCTGGATGATAATAAAATTACCGTGTGGAAATGGATAGAGGACAAATGACGTGCTGCTGAAAAGCTACATGTGACAAGCAATATGGAGGAATAAGACATTTCCAGGGCTTTCATTTGTGCTGCATTATGTGAAACGGATGAGAAATGGTTTCTTTGTTCAGTCAAGATTTTGTTATGAGGCAGCTAGGTCACCGAAGTTGACTTACAGTGAAAACAGGAGGAGAATATTGATGACTCCTGATTGCTAGCCAAAAGCAGGAGAGAGGGAACAGCAGTTCATTTAAAACTGAGAAGCGTAAAATGTCACAGAACACAGGCTTTCTGTTTCAGGAAAAAACCTAGGTAGAGGGCTTTTTGTTCTCACTGTGAATAGGCATCAGACTTGAAAGTACATATAGTCACAGGTATGCCAGGTCTTAAAGCTGTACAGATACCATTATCGATGGTTTTCCCTTGCAATCCATGCCAGCTCTGTAGTACTTGCGTCCACTTAGTGCATTGAAAAGTAATGACTGATAAGTTTGTGTTTATTTCTGTCTCTCTTTCCTCCCTCTAATGGGTTAAACATTTTCTGTCTCTGTAAGAAGTGAATCAATAAAAGTGGCTGGAACCCCCTGAAATGGACATCAAAGTTATTTTCAGTTTCATAGGGTTTTTTTTCATGACAGCACTTTGAGTCTATTATGTAGTTAGGAATCCTAACCTTCCCCTAAGGTAGGCAAGTGGTATTCTCTCGATTTACAGCTAGTTAAACTGCAGAAAAGCAATAAAGTAGCTTATCAAAAGCAGTGCAGCATCATTTCCTGAGAGGAATCTGGGACACACAAGTTTCTAGTGACAATGGAGTGTATTTTTGAAAAACTGTGGTGCTGGGTTCTGACATAATGCACATAAAACTTGTAGGTAGCCACACAAGTGAACAAGAATGCTGTTTTCTGTATTTTTTGACTGTTTCCTCATGCCAGTCATACATCAGTCATTTAACCAGGACCATTTGCTAATGTTTTTGTTAACTCATGTTTTTTGAGTACTCTGTCAGCAATACATTGAGAACGTCATAAATTGCTAGCAAAAGGGTAAGAGTCAACTTCACTAAACCACTTCTTGAGGCCTTTTCTTCATTGGGTACAGATCCCTCTCTGGCATGTACCAAAGACTAGTTGATTTCTTGGTACAGTAAATCTTACCTGTGATGGAATAGGATGAAATTCTTCAATGGGTTAAAATAGTTATCTGTGCTTGGTAGGACTCCTTTTAGGTATGTTTGTTTATGCCTTTTTAGATTGTCTCTGTTGATCAGTGTTCAATGCCTCGTTTTCTCTTTTACTGTTTAAGAGTTACTGTGTTTTCTCTGCAAGCAAGGCAAAAGAGTTTGTACATAAAGAAAACTGTGGAATATTACCTCTCTGTGTTCAGAAAAATATGGAAACAAATCCAAATAACTAAGTGTACAAGTTTTGAAAAATACTGTGCATATATGTAAGCGTATTAACATCTGCATACATATGTAAAGACACAAACCTGTGCATGCTTTTCCTAAGTCACTACAGCTGCTTGAGATGCATCTTGTTCACAACTGTATTTATGAAATTATTGACTCATGTACATCACCATTTTACTTTTCCTGTGTCAGGGAAAAAAATGGCTTGAGATGAAGTTGACATTGTATGATAGGTCCAGAATAGAAGGGGTTTTATGGTTGAATGCTGGCATAAGGTTCTTGAAAGCATAAAGTTCTCCTAGCCTGTAGTTTCTCCAGTCTCTCTGGGCTGGAGTGCAAGAATTAAGTCCCTACAGCACTTCGATTTAAAAAAAAAAACCAAACAAAAAACCCAAAAACAAACAAACAAACAAAAACCCCAAAAAAACAACAACAACAAAAAAGTGAGAGACAGGCATCACACATCTTGATAAACACATCAGAAGACCTATTGATCCTAAAGTACTAAAATTGCTTGGAGATTGATACGATGAAAGCATCCAATTCTTTGTGTAGGTTTAGTTGGATAGCTCAAAGTCAGTTCATGTTTAGGACCAGATAATTGAAAATAGTATATGGCCCACATGGACAGGTGCCTTGCTGATATTATAATGCCTTTTTGTCTGGCCAGTGAAGATAGGACAGTTAGAGAGACATTAATTCTTCATGCAAGTTTGCTTTTTGCATTAAAAATTGGGCACTGAATGTTGCTGTTGGTCCAGACAACTCATGTCTGACACTGGTTGGTCTCTGCTAGCTAGCCAAGACATCCATGAGGTAGCAGAAAATTTTTGTCTCCTACCTGCTCAGAACCCCTTTTTTGCAGACCCAATAAAATGATAAATTGTATAGGGTTACAAGTGAAATTCTTATACTTCTCTTCCTTCTGAATACAGTCACAGCTTAGTCACCTCTTATCTGTTTAATATGAGAAAGATTCAACACTGAAACTTAAAAAATCCATACTTAAGTGTTACTCTTGTGATCTCTACTGCTCATCTGCCACTGTCTTCAGTGGCTTGTACAGAGAAATTCTGGTCTCACATACACAGATCATTTTTCATTCAGCTGAGCAATCTCTGGAGCAGGAGATGGGAGACTTTAAAATGCATGTCATGGCTTCACAGGACTATGGCTTTGAAATTATGAGAGAATGTCTAGAGGCTGGCAAATGGCATTTCTTAATGGAACATTAACAGTTGGTCACGATCTACCAAAATGTACCTTGGAGTTTTTTCTGCCTAGTTTTTGCACCTTTGAAAGATGGCACCCCCAGCCCTTGATATCACATTTGTTCGTCTCCTCAGTCTTGACTCTGAGGTAAGACTGCCATCTATTGAATCCTCAACATTATCTCCTGCAAAATTTAGCTTTCCTCCTAAATACTGGCCAGTTGCAGAGCTGCTTTGTTTATGGGATCTGACACGATTGGAGGCCTCCCTGGCATGCCTTCAGGCTAGATCGCCTTGCAAGCAGAGATCAAAGTGTCAGAAAGCAGCAGCTGAGCAAGAGCTCTTACCTTGCTGCACTGATCCTTTTTGCACTGAAGGAAGCCATTACAGATGCATCTTTCCAGAACTTGGTTGTCAGATGCATTTTTTCAGGGCTTGTCAAATCCAGTAGGATGCAGCTGTCTTCCATCAAAGAGGATTTCAGGCACTTGAGGATAACAGAAAGAAAGAGATAAGAATAACTTTCAGAAAACACGAAATTTGAACATGATTATATGGAAAAAAGCCTTCCATTCAGCTCATTGATTCCTCTCAATGATTTCTCCTTTCATTTATATGCAGGAATACTCGCAAGTGTAATAAGATTCATACCCTGCATAGTAGTAGCAGAAAAATTTAAAAGCACTGGCAGTATGCAATTCTGAAATTCTGCCGTCTCCCTAGGCACCACTTCACCTTAATAGTTTGATAATGTGGAAATCCCATAAGCACAACAGTTGAAATTTTGTAACTTTTTTTTTGCATTTCAAGATGTATTAATACCCTCCTCCAAGGCCCATGGAGATCCTCCGCTGAATGCAGTGGACTTTTAAATAAGACTCCCTCATTTAAAGAAGTGAACTGGCCGCAGCCCAAGGTTTGTAGCCATGTGGCTCAGTGGTCTTTTCTGGATGCCAGTGCAGTGGGGCTGTAGCAGTTTAGCTAAGCTGACAGGCCTTAAGCATTCTTTGTTAATGTCTAGGGACTTCTCTTTCACAGTCAACAAAGGGCCTGTGTGGGAGGATGGTGAGGAGGCTGACAGGCTCTAAACACACAAGGGTAACTACCAGCCTAGCACCTGTTGTGTTTCAAACGATCCTTCTCCAGGCACTGAACAAGCCAAAAGTGGTTAAAAGCTTCATTTCACTTGACATATTCTGTACATCTGTCTAGAAGACCTCTTTAAAGCTTTCCTTCTATAGCAGTTTTCCTTTGAATATCTCCTTTGTATAATCATTTCCAGTGGTATCACCTGTTTCAAGCAAAATTGTAAATGTCATGCACTGCAGGATGGAGCTAATCATTGAAGATGTCTGAGTTTAAGTTGTGAATCCTCAGAATATTAAGGATTATTATTATTTTCTGTTGCCTACAACTGAAATGTTTGCAGCTATGCCAGCTGAAAAATAAGGTAATTCACAGGCCAAATTCTTCTTCTTTGCTGTCCCAGAAACTGATGTGAATTACTGGGAGCACTCAATTCCAAAGCGTGGTATATTCCCCTTAAGTGATAAAGCAGCAAAGCTCCTTGTACCTGCAGATCCTTCCCTTAGGGTTTAGGAAGGATAATGCTTTCCTGTTCAGGCACCATAAATGAGATAACCCATCACCATCAGAAGGCAATGGAAAAAACAAGGACCAAAGGGTAGCATGAATCTTGTGCTAGTTTGGCATTGCCTGGACATTGGAAATCCACTGTCCCCTGCTCACATTTTACAGCCCAAGGAGCAGAGGCCTCATCTTGTTCTGCATGTAGTACCAGTCACTTGCAGCCCTGCTCCCAAGGCTGTATGAGCAGTGAACTCCTAATGGAGCTGGAACAGCTCAGCCATTGTAAAGTGCAGCATAAGAGTGAGAAATGTCCTTGTGTCTCAGGGAGATAAATTGGATGGACACAGAAATGAGAACAAAAGGTTTTCGAGTGGATTGAGCAAATAATACATTTTACCACAAAGAGTATCAGCACATGCTGGGTGAACATATTACTCAAAAGTGTGTGTTAATGTATGTAACTCTTCATGTGTGGGCTTGTATGCTCCAGTGCTCTTCTGTAGGTGTTCTTGTCACCCACTTCTCTCACACAGACAAAATTGGGCTTCACCCAGCCTGATCTTGCAGAGTGATCCTGTACGAGGACTTTCAGCACAAAAAAAGTAACTGTGCAACAACCTCTGTCTGAGCTGCATGTCGCAGGGGCAGGACAGACAGAAAATTACCTCAGAACTGAAACATGATTTTCTTCCTTGCAAAATCTCCATTTTCTCTCAGTCATCCTTGGGGCTTTTCATTCAGACATCAATAAATTCTTCCTTGACTGCTGGTCACCTGGAAAATGATGATGGCCCAAGAGCTTGCTGTGTGCTCCAAATGGCAGCATCTTGTCCAATTCTTGACTTCAAAGTCTAAGGGAGATTGAATTCTCCTGAGCACATTGGGCAAAAAACGAGGAAGTAGTTGGGAGTTTACAAAAACAAAATTCCCCACATTTTGTGTGAAGAATTAGCCAGAAAAACCTACTAATGAGTTAATGTATGTGTTTTATTCCTCCTGAGGCAAATATGAATATGGATCATCATTTGTTTATGCTGGACAGAGAATTTGCATAACTTTAATAGGGCTTTTTATTAGTTTGTGACAAATAACAAAATGCCAATATATTCATCATTCCAAACCCATTAAA
Source organism: Sylvia atricapilla (assembly GCF_009819655.1). Classification (NCBI taxonomy): domain Eukaryota; kingdom Metazoa; phylum Chordata; class Aves; order Passeriformes; family Sylviidae; genus Sylvia; species Sylvia atricapilla. The sequence continues at coordinate 43,903,198 of NC_089140.1, forward strand.
CCTGTCAGATTGTAAATGATTGATAAAATGTTCTGATTTAGCCGTGCACATTTTATCCACATTTTACTACAACCACTGCTTCATGTATGAGACACAGCATTCTCACCAGTTTCTCATCAGGGATAAGTAATTGGCCAATTAAATCATAGGCCATGATATCTTGTAGAGTGGAGTTATATCAGTGATAGTCTATCTCTGAACAATTTGAATCTTAATGTAGGATAAATTAAGCTCCCTCCTTTGCGGTTGTCTTCATATGGAATCCTCTGCTGTGAATAATGGAAAACCTGAATTTGTCAGTTAGACAGGGTTTTACGTCCCTTTTTTGTCACAGATTTTTTTCCAGACTGGGTTCCACCTCTACACTTATTACTGAGAAGACATTACCAGCTTTGTTGAAAAAATAATGCCTCTCTTTTTTATGGCTGAAGCCTGACGTCTTGGTAGCAGAAAGTGTTTTTGTCAGGACTAGGACTCCAAGACTTGATTTTGGAGCTTTCAGAGATTACTTTCTCCCAGTAATTTTGGCTTCTTAGTGCTAGGAGTTGAACTAATATTAGTAGTCCAGTAATGTCTAGAGGTTTTGAGCTGTACCAGAGCTCCATTGTGTCACAGACTCTATATAAACCCCTAGTGGGGAAAAGTCCCAATCATGCAGAGACTGCAGTATAATCAGGCAAGAAGATGGGTAACAAAAAGGAAATGGTATCTCTTTTTTTCAGATGGGGCTTCACTATTCACGCAGGATAACAGAACAGTAACGCTGTTTTCAGAAGTGAGCAGAAATAAAGCATTTTGCCAAATGTCAAAAAGAGAATTTGTGTTAGAGTAGGGAATGAGCTGAGGTTTCTTGAGTCCCAATACACTACTCTGATAAAAAGACAATCCTCCTGCTTTGTGATTTCTAAACAAAATTCAAGCATATCTCCCATAGGCTGGAAGCTAAGTAACATTCTTCTGGTAGATGAGAAAAAGCTCTGTACCAAGTGGGGAAGGTGAAAAAAGTAAACAGAGATCATAAAAATAAATTAGCTTTCCTTTTTTCCTCTCTAAATAATTTATAGGTATCTTAGCAACAGTGCTAAAAAGGTAAGAATTGCTTCTGTTTGACTCAGAGCACTAGCGCATAGTTGGAATCTCTCTTTTTTAGCACTCAGGGTTAATCTGGATGCTTGGACAAGAAGGAACAAAAGAAGTGAAGTGTGTGTTGAAGTTCCTAGTGACAAAAATCGTGTATGCAACCAAGGTTTGCTGTTTACACTCTTGGATCACTTTTCTGCATTCCTGTGCTGGCAGGGACTGTTCCCTAACTCAGGACTGAATGTTTTAAGCAAACTCCCTCCCTGAAAGATGGAGCAAACTCACATCCTTATTTTTAAATTAAACCAAAGCCTAGGTATTTTTCCATAGAGGGAGGGACTTCAACAAGGGAGGTACAAAAGCACTGTTAAACCCATAAGTTCTCTTAAAAAAAACAGGATCATAGAGTCATTTACATGAAAAAAGACCTTTAGGATGATCAAGCCTAACCCTAAAAAAACCCCAAAACACAAACCATTTTGATTTTGAAGAAGCTGATAAAACATGGTTTATTTATTTTTAATCCATCCTTTAGTTGCGAGTCAGACAACACATATGCTAAAGCAGTAGCAGGACCATGAAAAGTCCTGATTTAGACTACATTTTGCCATTGAATCCGTGGAAACTACAGTTTCCAGTAGTGAAGAATTTGGTGTGATGTCACATGGCAGTTGCAGGGGCAGATGAGGAGGGCAGAAATGTTGCCTCTGCTTCACTGGAAAAATTTCCTGATGACAAAAGCAAAATGTCAGCCCTGATTGTGGGGTATAGAAAAATGAGTTTTTGAGCATTTCTTTTTGGTGCACTGTGAACTTTCTGTAGGTGGATCATGTGTTCATACATGGAGGAAGGAACAGACTTGGCTTTTCACACCGCATCAGAAGAGCTTGATTGCTTTTTTGGAGGGAATGTGCCCAGACACCATCAGGGGATAAGTAGTAACCAGCTGGTGAGAGGTATTTAGAACAGAGACACATTTGGCGATTAAGTTTTCACTGTTGCACTGATGGCCTTCAGCCTGGTTTCCTTAATGGGGCAGACTTGGCAGCAGGGAGGAGTGGGAACACCTGTCTGTTGGCTTCCCCCGCTCGGGCTTGAGCATCCTATCGTTGGAAACACTGGACATCTGCTGCTAGACCCTGTCTTTGTGAGCATTTGCATACGTTTTCAAATATTGCGTTTGAGATAAATGGCAAATTCAGCTGGGGCAGGGTGTCAGGAGTCAAAAACTGAAGCTGAACACCTTTGCCTCTGGAGTGATTGGTGGGCTTATTTAAAAAGAGCTGCAGAACAGTAGTGCAGTGGGTCTCAGCTGTGATGCATGGTAGGCTTGTGTAGACTCTGAAAACCAGATGTGAAAAGCACCTGCATTTAATCAGTCTGGGGAGAGTTGTGTCTGAGCTTTATCAGGACTTCTGATCAACTGCTGGTGCCTAACAACACCCAGGGAGGGACTGGGAGTTGTTATGTCACTGGCAAGATATAATGCTGTTGTTAATTTAATGCTCTTTAGATTGTTTAATTTGGAAATTCAGATTTAATCAAATGTCAAACTCACTGTCCAAATTCCTGAATTAAACATGAATTGTTTGGAAGCTTCTCCAGAACTGCTGTTTGTTACATCAGTCCCACAGTAACTTTTGTTGGTTGCAGAATCAACCATTTTGCAACAAGGTAATTTGGCCCTTACCACAGGAGTAAGAATAGCTGCCTTGAGACATACTCTAAGAACTGACGTTTTCTGTAAGAACCTGTGATTTTTAATAACATCATCGAAGTCGTTTTGGTGGAGGCTGAGCAGGAGTGGAATAAAAACCCACAAAAGGAAGGGTAATTCCCATTCTCTTTAAGGCATTAATTTGGTCTCTGTATCTTGATGTATGTCTGCTTAATGACTGTCATCTCCCCGATCCTCCCAAGGGTATTCATGTTTGTCTGCTTTTGTAAGAAATGAGTCATCGAGTTTGGGCATTTTTGTCACATAGAAGCATCTACAAAGATCTGAATGTAAACACTAGGGTTTTGTTCAGCTGGTTAAAATCATGGTGCAGAATTCTACCCTGCAAATGCTGTGTTGGCTACAGTTGCTTGTAATATCTTTGTGAAAAGGGGAAACACCAGACTTGGAATGTGAGTATGTTTGAATATTTGTTAAGAGATGAAGCTCTGGAGCAACTTCTTAACTTGATACTGGAGTTTTTGGTGTAGTGTCTGATTGCTACAACACTGAGCATGGTTCCTTGTTAGCAGCAGGGCTTGTGTGAGCTGAGCATTGCTGAAAAGCCTGTCCTGCTTCTGTGTGTGAGCAGTTCACACCAGAGGTATGGGTCCATCTGGTTTTTAGCGACTTCTTTCCACACTGGCACTTGGTAACAGCATTGAGGATGGGCTGTGAGACAGCAGCTATTCTAGATTAGAGTACAAATGCCAAGTGTCTCTCCACATTTTCCTTCTGAAGAGTTGAAGGATTTGGAGCAAGGACTTTGTGTTAGTTTGTTACTGCATAAATGTGTGTGCTATCATAACAATTTTCAGGAGAGTATGGTTTCTGATCTTTTGTAAATCCAGAACAAGTGAAATAGTTTTATTTCATATTTTTTGTAAGCTAATTGAAAGCATAATTTAGTCCTTAATGCAGAGTATAAGGAATAAAATGGTCTTAAAGTTAAGTCCCTTAAAATAGTGACATTGCACTCAGTCCAGGAGGGCTTACTGAAACATTCTCTGCTTCTCCTCCTTTCTCAAGATCACAAACAGTGCAAACGCCCTGGCTCCAAAAATAGACTTAATCAATACCGCTCGTATTTAGATTTTTATTGCATTTATGATTGTCTTTCAACTTTTCTTAATAAAGCCAGCTAGCTGTAGTGTACTAATTCTATTCTTGGTGCTACAGGCAGAAAGGCAGTTACAAGTGTGCTCTGTTAGTGCAAAGTGGATTTTCAATATGCACTTAAATTTCAGCCTGACCCACGTGCTCTTTTACTCTAAGAACACTGAGACTCGTGTCCCACATCTATTCATCTAGTGGTACCAAAAAACTTGCGTTCTGAGCAGTGTAAAAAGAGGTGAATCTTCACTGCAGTGCTCTAGAGAGATACTGGGGTTGCTCTGTTGAGGCAGTCGTAGCATTTGGTATTGATGGGACCCTTTTTCTTGCCAGATCCATTGCAGCAGGATATGACTGAAAACTTCATAGCCTAGACCAGCAAAAGTGTTTGTGTTTGTGTGTAAGGTGTGACTTCCCTCAGTTCAGCTGAACTGCTGAACATTTTTAGAAGCCAGCAAACAGCTGCTGCTTACCTTTTCCTCACTCACTCACACCTGTTACTTTATTTCGTTTCAGCCTTGTTTTTACCCAAATGTGACTTGGACTTGTCACTCACACCTGCAGTACATGGAGCAGGAAAGGAAAAGCAGGAGGGAGAAAGGGATAGGAAAAAAAACTGGCAGTGTGGTCAAAGCCAGATGGTATAAGAGTATGTTTGGGGAAAGATATCTGGCTTCTGAGAATATTTTATACCCTTGTTATTTCATTTTCTTAAATGACATAATTCTGCGGTTAATATTGCTTTGTCACCAGTGTGTAGCAGCTAAAATGTTCTTCCTAGTGCTGCAGAAAGCTGTGTCCCAACTGAAGTGTGAAGCAACATGTCAGAAAAGCAAAGCGACATACTGAGTCCTGAGCAAGACTTTTCTTTTTTTTGCTGAAGGGCAATGAAATCTGAAAAACAAGGAAAGCTGTTTTGGTTTTAATATATCTTGCTTTAATGCAGGATTGGTAAAGGACAATATGAGTGTGCTGTGAAGTGGACGTACAGAATGGGTAATTTAATTTTGTTGCTGTTGTAATCTGCTGGGCATTTTTCCAAAACAAGAGTAGGGAGTAACTGGCATATTTCATTACAATTGCCCAGATGACTAAGAGGAGATTAAGCCTTTAATTACAAGATGGAGCATCCTGAGCCAGCATTACAGCTTGCGACTGAAGCCACAGTCAATCCTAGAAAAATCTAGAGAGTGTCAAATAGATGACCTGTATGTGCCTGCTAAAGACTTTATGTCTTGCTAATTAATATATTTATTTTATTGAAACTATACAAAGGTATGTATAAGAAAATTAATATTTTCCACGCATTGGAAATATTCTCATGCATCTGGTCCCCTAGCCATGTGGCATTGAAACAAACTGACAGCCAGTTCTTTTCCTCTGTGTTTGCATATCAGCAGCCTAGTTTTTAAAAGGTGCTACCCTGTGTGGATAGAACCTTTAAACACCACATTTACACCCCTTGTCTCCTTTTTGACTTTTCACTTCAAATTAGCAAAGCTGATTGCCGTCAGCAGTGGTGAATGGTTAACATTCTTGATGATTTTACTTGCCATCAGACTGTCAAGTTAGGAGATGACGCGCAATACTCATGTAAAAGTGGCAGAGAAAACATTCTCTGTATTTTTTTCCCCTTATTGTAAAATAGGTGGAAAAAAAGCCAAATGGAGAGAAGAGCTCAAGTACCAAGAAGGGCTGTCTTTGGACAATATTTCATTAAACCAACCTGCATGAAGGAGCTGATTTCTCTTTTACCCAGAACATTTATAAGGAATAATGATCTATCATTTGAGTATTTTGGTTTTTAGGGAGCTCCTTCAGCTCCATTTGGTGGTAATGGGAGTTGGAAGGGCTCAACTTACTGCAGGAAAAGAGCCCTAAAATTATGCCTTTATGCACAAGACTTAGGTGATTAAATTTGGGACCTTTTCATTAAATTATGCTGGAATAGTAGCCAGAGCAGAGTGAAAAAATTGTTGTGCTAGTTCATATATATAGGTTGAAGATTTGGCATGGAAAGCTGCATTGTGCCAGTGTTAGATGGTTTCCCAGACAGGAGCATCATGGCATAATGCTTGAATATTGCAGGCAGTACCTGGCTGTGAAGAACAGTCGTTCTCTCTCAGCTGCACAAAGTTTCAGGATGTGAGTGATTTTGTTATTCAGATACCTCAAGGCCTGGAGCAGTACCTGACTTTACTAAAGCTCTGGTACTGTGGACAGTTCTGTTCTCCAGCACTGGGTGCAGGATGCATTAAAAGGGGCAGTTGAAAACAGGTCCATCAAGCTGGATCTTTTTTAACACACACTCTGTGTTTTCCTCACATGTGTCTGACTCTGGTTGGCGTGAGGTGGCCTCTTCCTGCAGAGGTCTCTAAGAAGCAAATGTGTAGTTTTTTTAGACATTACAGTGTGTTTGTCTGAGACAGCAAGAAGTAAGTGGTTGCAGACATGCCAGCTGTAGTTGAATGACTGAAATATGGTGACCATCAGGAAAGACCTAAAAAGGAGCACAAAATTGAGCTTCAGTGGGATTACTGTGAAAAACAGTGTCCTGTGAGCATGCAGTTTTTGATGTTGCTACTCAGAAATCCTCTGGATGACAAAAAGCATTATGGAGAAGCTGTAATTTTACATGGGGTAAGTGCACTTTTTTCTCTTGAAATACAACATATGTGGGCAATGGCCTAATGAGTTAATACTCTTCAGCATCTCAATTCAGGCAACACTGCTGTTACATCAGTGGGTGGGATTTTTCTGCAACTTAATTGTCACTTAATAAGAGGAGAGAATATTTTCAAAAGTAAAAATATCCCTGCTGGCTTTTTTGGAAAGGGGTTTTACCTTTGAGAGCTTTGAAGTTAACATGAGAGAAGTCAGTAAACTAGCAAGCATTATGATATGTAAAGGTCAAGGATAACTATTAGATAGAGTGGCTGGCAGAGAAAATCCAGGCATTTAGCAGTGGATTCATGCCACAGCGAGTTATGATCAGGCAGTTAAATAGCAGGGTTATTTGCATCATCCTTGTGGCTCTTCTGTGCTATTAACCATTCCTCCTAGTGTCCTCTGCAACAATGTTTTTGAAAGTTTGTATTTAATTGCATATATATCCTGAGGCCCAGATTTCTTGTTCTTGTGTTTGTGGCTTTAGCAAGGATATCAAGAGCTGCAGGATAGGGCGTATTGCTTTAGCTTAAGAAATTCAAAGACTGCGTTAAAGTAGCTCTTTTCCTTTATTTGTTCTTACGTGTTCTGCTTTTCATCCTTTGAACATGACAGGAATTTATTTTCTGTTCTCCAATAGTAGAGTGCATTGTGAGCACTGTATATGTCCCTCAGCTATGACTGAAAAATAAAGGAGAGAACAGTTGCAGCTATTCCATAGCCAGCAGCAGCAATCACTGCATGCTGGGTCGCCTGCTTGGCAGGCTCTACAGCTCCCTGCTCAGTAGCTAGTGCAATTACCTCAGTTTATTTATGGTTATGGGGGGACATAAAGAGTAAATCTGAGGAAAAATTCCATTTTCATGATATACCTGGAAGCCTCAGTCACTGCACAAACTCAGCAACCTTACCTCTGTTTAGGCAGAAGCTGAAAACCCATCCATTCTAACCCAGCTATAAGCATCTTGGGTGTGCTTCTGTTGGGACCTCACATCTGTGTTTTTGGTGATCAGCTCCATTGAAAAAGAAAGATAGACAGTGGAGGGTACATCTGCGCTAGTGTTCGAGTTTGGTTTAGGAATCTGATTTTGATGAGAATCCCTCCTGTTCTTATGCTTTCATTCACAGCAGTCCTGGTGCTTGTGAACTGGACTGGTTTTGGATAAAAACTAAAACAGAAGTTGAAGTTTTGTATGCAAATTTCTCAAGCCTTGGGAGACAAAAGCAAAGCTAGTCCCAAGTAAGCTGCCCTAAAACATATGGGATGTGGTTGCTGATCTTTAGCAACACTCTCATACCAAACTACTCCAGCTGGGCTACAGTGCTTGATTAATAGATGTAGCCTGGAACTGCCAGGCTCGGTAGTGCAGCTCATTCCATGGAGTTCAGCTCAAGGCTTCATGCATCTCTGCTCCCATGTAGAAGACTCCATATTCAAAACCTCTCTTGGTGGAGGTGCTGATGGTGATTTCATCATCAGTCCCTGAGTACTCACATCAGGGCAGGGTGAGATCACCTCTGGTACCAGCAGATTCCCAGCTGCCCGGGGAGGAATGCCTCTTTTATCCTGCAATGACTGTGGTATTTTGAACATGGATGATCAGTATGTACTCCACCTTGATTTAACTTCCTCAGTGCTGTAATGAAATGCCACCACCAGGACTCCGGATCTGTGGAGGAATAGAACAATTGTGACTGCTTCAAATCACAGTTTGTTAATTAAAAGTTCCTGAATACAGCACAGGATACAAATACTTCCCGAATAGCGGTGTTTATTACTACTAATGCCTGGGTGAAACAGGACAGATTATTGTAGTTACACAATTGTTAAATAATCAACAGAACACACATATTGTATGGAGGCTATGGACGTTCAGAAGGTGCCTCATAGCAGCTGAAAAAAGGAGTGGAGTTGCAGTTTGTTCCCACCATGTGGACTGGGTAGTAACCAGTCCGGTTCACTCTTGCCAGGAAAACTGGGTGGGCCTGTTTTCTTTCATGCTGTACAAGAAAACTGTCTGTGGTAGCCAGACAACGCCAATGTTTTCAGTATTACATTACCATAATTGAAAATACTACTGAATTGCTAGAAAACTGCCAAATCAAATGTTCCAAATAACCATTGGTGCCATTTGTCTGACAGATAATGTTTGATTTTCTGAAGAGCCATACAGCATGCAGAATTAGGCGAGGGGAAATACACTGCATGGTTATTAATTCTTTAATACTTGAAACTACTTAGCGAAGAACATGTAGATCAAAGCTTTTGCTTGAGAAGATTGAGCTTCCGAGACAGGAGATAGCGGGAGCAGTCTGGAGCAATATAACAGAATCCTGGAGGATAAAAAAAAGAACTGATTACATTTCCATTAGTTTTAAAATCTCCTTTGTGTTCAGTTTAGACATTTTCATGGCTCTTGAATTCCAGGTTAAATGTAACCTGTTAAGCACTTGATCCATTTTCTCAAATTGACATGCGCTAGCTTTCCATTTTTAATAAACATACTTGGAATTTTGGTAGCCATCCTTCAAGAAAAAAGCTAAGATGCTTGTTGATTTCTGACTATTACCTTACATCATGAAAAGAAGAGATGGGTTGCAATAATCCATTCTTCATTGAAACCACCCCCAAAAGACGTATTTCAGACAGGTCAGATTTTCATGACCTCAGTCGCTATTACTCATAGAATGAAAAAAGGAGGGATAATCCTTTTTTTCTTGTTGTGATGTGCATTTAATGATCTGATTCATATTAAAAGTCCAAGTCTACCATAAGTACGTTTCCTACTGACTTCACCTGAAACAGAAATAGTATTTTTTTACCCAAAAATCCTGTAAATCTAAAGTCTGACCCTCCTGAAGTCAATTACAATTATACCAGAGATCTTGTAAGTGGCAAAATTTGACCTCAGGCTCTTCTGGATATATATGGGAGCTTTTGCAAAATTGTTTGGAGCATTAATCCAGTTCAGTCGCATGAAAAGGAAAATAAAAGGTTAAGGGTCATTTTCCTGTATTGATAGCTTTTTGGCATTTAATGTACTCAGTAATTTGATAGTATCAAATCTTCTGAGATTCTGTGCTAGTGTATGTTGCAGTTTAGTGTTACTGAAAAGGATCAGTTTAGCAAAATACTGATTTTCATTGAAACCCATCATATTCATTAGAAAGAGTTGCATTTCTCCTTGTGTAAGTTATTGAAGAACCTGAATTTCATCTCATGAATCTCTAAATCGATTGAAGCAAATTAAGACCCCTACAAATCGTGTATTTGTAAGGGGGAAAAAAAAAGTTGATACACTGCATTTTTTATATTTCTCTGACATATAATCGTGTTTATTTCTGTAATTAGTACAAGTGTGAAAATAGCACAGATTAAGACAGCAAACAGTCCAGTTTACAGAGCTGTGGCTTTGAGCCACTGGGAGGGGAGTCCTGAGCATTGGCTTAGTTAAATACACAAGCCAAGGAGTAAATCATCAGAACACACAAGTAGGCTTTAGGAGACATTAATACTATTTACGTTAGTAACCCTCCATGTGATATAAGAGGGTATATAAATGGTTCTTTCACCGTTGCTGGTCTTACCCTTTTGGTACTAACTGGCAAAGCTTCAATTAAGAAAAGGTCACCAAAAGGTTAAATTCTTAGTGGAATTTTTTTCAGCTCTTTAAATGAAAAACACTTTTGTATCTTCCTTCTTCTCCCCTCTCCACCCCCTTCCTGACCCCTTTTTAATGGGTATGAGCAATGCTGGAGAGGATTTCCAGGATGTTTAGGAGTCACTGTGGCCCCACTGACTTACGCAGATATATGTTGATTTTGACCAAATACCTGATACTTTATTTTACTGTGTCTTTTTGTCCAAAGAGATGCAAGAATCTTGGCTGCTTTTGGAGTTTTTTGTCTTAAACAACATACTGCTCTGTGTTTTAGCTGTGTGCCTCTCTCCTGGAGGCACCACCACCCCAAAACTGTTGTCTCAGGGATAAAGGGATGCATGATACGTAGAAGATGTAACAGCACACAACACCTTGGCTCTTGCTGTGTGTCACAGCCCACTGAACACACCTGAGGCATGTTGTGAAGCACCTTGGAAAGGCTCAATCACTTTTACAACCCCAAATTTACTTACATGCTCAGCATTGGTTCATTGGTACTGAAGCGTTGAACTTTTTTATGAAGAGGCAAATGTGTAAAATTCAAAATGAAGGGGTTTGTGTGCAGTAGGCTGGATTGCACCTTGAGGCATCATGTGAATCAGAGCAGAAAGGAAAGCTTTTGGCTTGCAGTGGCAAGTGCATTGAACTTTTCAAAGGTGTGATTTATGCTTCTCTCTGCTTTCCAGCCACTTCTGCTGGACTGGGGTGAGAGAAAACAATTTATCCCATGCCTCTAAAAAACAAATCAAAGTAAGTTAAAATCTGCTAAATTTTCTTCCCTTCTTCCCTCTTTTTTTACCTTGAATTCAGAGTAACATGCTACCATTCAGTGTAATAGTAGCATGTTAGCAGCAGCACAAACATCACTGAAAAACACCAAGAGAAAATCCTCAGGTTGTGCCATTAGCTGTATCAGATGAAGCACAACTTAGCAGGGCCTGGCTGTGTTCTCTTGAATTTTGGACATGTTTTGTTGGCTTTTTGTCCATACTTCGTTAGTGCAGCATTATGGTTTGCGTACATTTTCTTCATGGGAGAGCATTTGCCACTGATGTCATTTTGTCTGCGCATGTGAAGTGTTGTGCAGTCAATACTCCTCTTGGCACCGAGCTTGGGCCTCTTAGATATGAACTACAGCAAGCTCAATGTTCAAAATGCAATATATTTTGTCAGAAAATACTTTTGAATTGAAAGGAAAGTGTTGTTTTACTAAAATACGCTGCCATTTCACCTAATCTCTGTTTGTCAAGTCCAATGTAAGACAAAGAATGTCTCTCTCCCGGGTACATAATGCCCTCCTGATGTACACACTCCTGTGAGAAGCTGGAGGTATAGATTCAACCAGACAAAGCAAAAATGTGAGCTGGTGCTTTTCTGGATCTAAGGTGAGGGGGTTTTTAGGGTTTCTGGGTTTGTGGGGTTTTTTTCCACTTTTTTTTTCTTTTCTTTTTTGCCTACTGCAATTTTAAATGTGAATTTCCTACCCCAGTGTGGAACAGAAAAATATCCAAAATGTTGGCAATTTCCTTTACAGAAAAAAAAATTCCAGTCCTTTATGATAGATTGCAAGGAACTCTTTATTTAAGTCATGTGTCCTTCAGGAGGAAAACATGATGGGTTAGTTTGGATTCTGTAGTATGTGCTGATCCAGAACAGCATCTCACTGGCAAGCCCTGAAAAGCAAGAAACAAAGTCTCCAAACGCTCCCTACTGTAACAAGGGAATTTTTGCATCAGCATATAGACTTTTGGGGCTGCTATATCCACATTGTTGTAAAGATGAAGCAGTGTGGGAACACAGTGTAAGCTGCTCTCTGCATTGTCTCCACTCGTTAAGAGTGGAGTTTGCAGTTCAGAACAGAGGGTGGTTCTTATGCTGTCTGGATGACAAGGACATAGGTTCTTCCTGGCCATTGTGGAGCTCTTGGGTGGGTGGAGAAGGCGCTTTGGGCTTTAGTAGAACTCTTACTGTCTTCTGTTAGAGGCAGAAGAAAGCCTTTGTTTTGTCCTCCTCTGTCTTTCTCTCCATCCCCCACATAAGAGCTGTGAAAAAACCATTCCTTATAAATTCTCTTCAAATGCATGCCTGTACGTTTAGGTGCACACACACTCACGTGTGAGTGTATGTGGGTATTTCTTGGATTGTCCTGGGGACATGCAGGTGGTCAGCAGGTGGAGAGCACTAGCACACAGCAAATGACCTGATTAGTTTTCCCCTGTTAGTCCAAACAATGCCAGCCCTGCTAGTTATTTCTGGAATGTGTTATAGCAGAGCTGTGTTCAGCAGACTAGTTTTGTTGCTAAGGAATAGCGGCAACCACAGGAAAAAAAAAAAAAAAAAAAAAAAAAAAAAAAGAGGCTGATTTCTAAGCTTTTTGAAACAATGTCTGGAGGGATTTCCCTCTGGATTTAGTACATTAATCTTTCCATCTCTTATCAGAATTACAGTGTATTCATGTTCAGATATCATAGCTTGGATGGGGAAACATTTGTAAACACAGACAAATGTGTCTTCTCTGAGTATTAGGGGTCTTTTTATTTCAGGAAAGCAATTTGGCCACTTCAAATGAATTCTTTACATCCTGTGATTTTAGCACTTGGGAATAGCTCTGGCTTGACAACCTCAGGTACATGGGGCCTTTGTTTTGCTAAACAGCTTTTCCTTAAAAAGGGAGGAAGATGTTGTTTTTTTCTGATGTGTGATGAGCAGATCAGCACCTGGTCTACAGAGAAGAAAACCAAAGTAGTATGGCAGCAGCGTAGAGTTCTTCATATCTGTGTCTGTCCTGTGGCACTCTTAATAACTCAGTAGAATTAATCCCAGTGGTGGCTGTAGAGGGGGACATAAGTTTTTTGCTGTTGCTAGTCAATGATAATATCTGTTTAGTTGCACAAACAGGTGCAACTTTAGCACTTTGGTGCTAAAGCCTGTCTTCTGTAGCTGCTGTGGGTGGTCTGTGGTCATTTTACATGAACCTCTTAACTGTAGGTCTCTTAGCTGCTGTTCAAGAAGTCGAATTGGAGGTTGCATCTTTATTGCAAGAGCAGCAAGAAATAGACATGCAAGTAAAGAAGAAAATGATGAGGGAGAAAAGTAAATCTGTATGTATCCCATCAATTGTAAGCATCACCTCTACAGCAATATGTGGCTTAAAGCATATACAAAAGCCAGGAACAATTTACTCTTGGAATAGAAGGGGGACAGTTACTTCTCTGTGTGTCTTTATGGCTAATGGTCAGAAAACTGGATAAGTATTACATTAATACATAAATAGAGTAATAAATATGAATTGTTGCTCAACATAGCTCCCAGTTTACCCTTCAGATATGTGCTACTAAATTAAGCCTGTTTCACTAGAGAATGAAATAATAGAAAGCTTGGTCAAGAAGCTGTTTCCTGCTTCAAGAGATAAATTCTCTGTAGCTAAAATGTTTTTTCTACCACCAAAATTATAAAGCTAAATGTAGATTGTGTTAGTTTTATTTTTCTTGAGTATTACTGTCAAGTAAATCCATAAAGATTATTAAAAAACTGGCTTCCTTTCGGCCCTTTCATTTGTAAGGAAACAAATGTGCCAGTCTCAGCAAACAGATGTCCACATCATAGCAATCATCATCACAGTTGGCTTGAAACTTTGCCTGTCTCATAAATGCATCTGAGGACTGAAGAGACGAGGAGTTTTACCCCTCTTGGTTTCTCTAGGTCAGACCTGAGAGAATAGCAAAGGAGAGTAAAAAAATCTGCTTTGTTACTTGAATATTATATTGCATGGGTTTTGAAATCCCATGACTCCTGTTGCTATTCTTTAGGGATATCTTGTTATTAAAACAGACTTATAACCAAAAATATGTAGACAATGTTGTTATGTGATTGTTACTTTATTCACACCATGCTAAGCCTGGGAGGGGGGTGCATTAAGGATTTAATGCAAAAGGAGTGAGAGAAAGAATTCAGTTTTATCCCCAGCCCTGGCACTTGGTTCACTGTGAAGGAGGGAACTCACCAGAACAGGGAGTTGATCTGAGTGCTGTGGGGCGATTTTGGGGAGCTTTGTGCAAATTCTTTTACTGACTCCTATAAGAGTGTAAGTCAGACTCACTGGATATGCCTGGGATCTGGCTGCATGTTTTTCAGATTCAAAGATTGCATGAAAATGCAATTTCCTGAATCCTGGCTTTTTGTGATTTCTCTGCATAACAACAACTCCTAAGAGCCAAGAGTAAATTTACAGACAAAACAAGTTGTTTAGACCAATACTTTATTGAGGAGCAACTTCAAATTTGCTGTGGGTGCTGTAGCTTATCAGCCACCAGCATATGCGAGACATAAGAGCAGGATGCTTTGGGGGTGGCTTTGTTCCTGAGTGGCTTTGTGGATTTACTAAAGCCTGAGATGTCTGCCAGTCAGCGTTGGTAAGTAGTGTCTCACTGCAGGATGAGTGGGGAGATTGCTGAAACACTGAAGTCCCACTTCACAGATTATGGTGCTGTTCAGTGCCTATGCAAAGAACAAAGAGGCTGTGTCTCAAAGTGCTTTTAATAATCTCAAATTGGATTTTTGGGGAAAGGAGTGGGTGATTTTACACTACTACATTGTAGGGTAAGGTCCTGTAATCCCAAAAAACCTGCTGTCTCTAGTTTTTATCAAGAGTTCACGGTGCCACAAATGAAGTCTACTGTGGCACTGGGATGGATCTTTCCTTACAGTCCTAAAAGTACTGACCTGTATGAGGATTCTTGCCATATGTGATGTGCTGTTCATGGCATGTGTGTGTCCTGCTTCTGGTGCTGTGACCTGTCTTGTGTGTAGGATGGTGGGGGTAGGGAGAGGTGTCTGGAAAATAGTTCTTTCAAAAGGGCTGCATCTTGCCTGCCTATACAGAAATGATAATGCTGAATTTCTTATATCGTTAATTTCCATGGCAACGAAAAATAATCTCATAAATGTGGGATTATTGCTTTAGGATCAAAGAGGGGAGAACCTGGGCTGTGAAAAAGAAAGTTCTCTAAATATCTTAGCAGCAGAAGGAGTAATAAAACAGCTCTTGAGATTTGAGCATATTTTGCTTTTACTTCTTGATCGCCTATAAACCCAAGCCTTAAGTATTAAGCAAATAAAAGCAAAAATGTTCATCTCTTTTACTCTTTTATCTTGTCAGCACTGTTCATTGCTTCTGAGTGCACAGCAGACAATGAAATAATTGCAGTGGATCAGTAAAGTAGATGTAAAAGAAATCCCTTCCTTCTTTCTGCAGTGTCCTCGCAGCAACTGGCCGGAAGGTTGGACCCCAAAAAAGAATATGATACTGTCCATGTTGTGAGAGTAGGTGTCTGACCCCAAACAGCTTTTAATGGGGACCCCAGTGAAAATATTTCTTCTGAGCACTCTGGTTGGAGGGCAGCAAGAACGTTCGTGGGCTTGCTGAAGAATTCTAGATGGAGTCCACTGCAGTTTTCACCATGAGAGGATTGCTGCAACCATCTCAGTGTCCTCTGCTTCTTTTAATCACATGCCATTTTGAGGCTTGTCTCTCACATACCTATTACATATTGAGAAGCTACAGAGGAAATGTAGGTTTGTAGAGAAGGGCTCACCAGCTGCCATTTTTCCTAAAAGAAAAGCTGCAATTTAACATTAACCTAGCAATTAAGCAAAAATTTACGCTAACATGCTGCTTTCTTGCATAAAATCCCTCTCAGCAACTCTGAAAATTATCTGTGAGAAAGGTAATAGAATAATTCCCAGCATCTTTGATTGGGAAAAGCCATTTTCTGGCATGATTGATATTTCCTTTGTGTTAGCATGGGAGGCCATAGAAAGACGAGTAATCTCTCTAATGGGTGTACTCCACGCTGGTGCCTGGGGTCCATGATACATTTGTCAGGCTTTAATTAAAGCTCTGGAGTTGAATTTCCACAGTAATTAACTTTTATTTTCAGTTATACTGTGTCTCTCATTTTTGACACTGACACTTTCCTGTCAGAGATAGGGGCAGCAATTGGCAAGAAAAATAAAGAATTTGGAAATGAGGAATAATTTAAGAAATGGCATTGTATTTGCCATGACTTCTGACAGTAGCCAAAATCAAATTTTCCTTCAAAGCTGTTTTGTTGTTAGCTACCTAATATGTTTTCTCTTCTGCATGAACACATATCCCATTACCTTGGTTACCCTTCCTTATGCAAGGTCTGGTAGTAAAAAAGCAACTTTTGTTCAGTGGTATCCTATATTGCTGTTACAACAGGTCTTTCTTATTAAGTATTGCAGAAATATTTTGTTACCTTTTGGCAAATCTTGACTTTTAAGCATGAATGTGTGCTTTTAGTAATAGAAATTAGGTGCTTGTATCTTTCTCTTCCACTCTTAATTCATGTAATTTTCACACTTACTGTGAAGTACTATTATGCAGGAGCACAAATAGCAAAATCACAGTGTCACTGTCATTTGGCTTGGCCTTAACAAAACAGCCTTTCCAGGAACAGAGAAATGCAGAGCTGGAATCCAGTCCCCTTCTGTCTGAACTGCTGCATCAATTACCCTTTGACAGACACACTGAGCTTCATTTTTAAAAGTAAGAGTTGCTGTGGGGTTTTTTTACACAACCATGGTCTAAAATCTCCCTATGTGTTGACTGTCTTCTGATTTCCACTTTGAATAATGTCCCAGCTGGCTGTCACCATGTCCTCACATGTGCCAGCCTCCAAGTTCCTGTGCTCCTGGCTGGGACAGGTGAAAGCCTCCTTGCAGGGTGCTGTAATTGAGTTAAGAACTCTCAGAAAATACTAATTTCCCAGCTTTCTAACTTTACTTTTCTCAGGCCTGTTCGTGTAAAATAACTTTGGAATTTGCATTCTGTAATTTTGCAGCAGCTTCTTCTTTCCCAAATACTTAAAATGTATCCCTTGTTTCTAAACTGCAGATCTGGTCTTGCTGCTGTAGCTTTGAAACAGGTGATGGAATGGGCCCTCCAAATGCAATACTACCAGTAAAGAAACAGCTAAGAATAGTATCACTTCTGAAATAAAGCAATAGAGATAATTAAGCAGAACAGTGCAGTAAATCAGTGTGGCACTTAAGGGCATGGCAAAGGCCATGGAAAAGAAAGGTAATAAATTGTATGGTGAGAGATGCTAATTGATCATTGTTTGCAATTTCAAGCTGTGTCTCCAGATTTCATTTTAATATTTCTTGTGGACTGAAAAGCAGGTGCAGAGCTGAACTGATTGTGATCAAATAGAAGAATGGAAGCTGCAGAGAGACATGGGCTATTCAGGCACCAAATTCCTGTGGAATAATTCTGACTAGCAATGTATTTCCAAGTGTTTTGCCTATCTATTTTATAATGTGCTGGCTCTACTCACCCCACTTGTCTTACAAAACTGTTCCATAACAGAATGTATCTGGGTGCTGTGCAATCCTGTATGATATTTTCTCTATACTTTCTGTGTTTTAATTTGTCTTGATTCTTCCTTGATTCCACCTTCTCTGTACTTTGTGTGTCCAAATATTGTTTATCCACTATCTGTTAAAATTGTTCATTGTAGATAATTTTACCAGCTCTTTGATCAGCTTTATCCCTGAATGCACTTCAGTGCTAGCATCTGTTTAGCAGTGCAATGTCAAAGGGTGAGTGGCATTATTTTACATGCAGTTGCTCTGGAGATGTCACAGGGAGGATTCTCATCTGTGTGTTCCGCTGCAGTACCCACTTGAAAGAGAAAGTTGGGGTTTGTTTCATTTCTGACCCTGCTCAAGTTCCCAGATCTGATTTTGGACTAATCTGTGGTTAGTGACCCATCCTATTTTAATACAGGACCTCATCCCAACTTTGTTAAGATTGAAAAAGAACCTATGTAACTGGCTAACAGGAGATTCCCAAAGATGGGCCTTGCCTCAAATCTGCCATTAAACTGAATAATCTTTCCTCCAGACACGTGGAGGAAATATTTAGAGTCTTGCAAAGCAGGAATTAATGTGCATGGGTCCTGTATTGGTAGAGAGGATGTGACCACTGATGAAGTCACAACTCTGTAAACCATATTTATAGCATTGCTTGGAAACTTGTGTGTGTGATACATTGTGTTTTATAGCATTACTGTTGATTTTTTTGTTATAAGTACATTTCCAAAGTTTCCTTCTTCATCTGCAGAGTATTTTATGCCATAAATGTATCATGCAGCTCTTCCAGGATCTGTTTTCCACACAGAACTATTACTTCATGTTTTACAGAGAAACCTCTTACCAGGAGTAGGGTTTCCTGCCTATTGTCCTTTGATGGAGTTTTGCAGACAAGTCTGAGTTCACTTTGATCTTCACTTCCCCAAACCCAGTTTGAATGGGAAGCCCTGTAGCTATCTTAGCTGTGCTTGATCCAGTAAGCTCTCTCAGGAGGCTAGATTTATTCCCTAGAGCATAGTGCCACACAGTGTGGCTTTTGCCTTCAGCCAGCTCACATCATGAGTAGAATATGTCTGTCTTTATCTGCAGAAGGCCGTGTAGATGTAACATTAATGTGTAGAGTGAATGTGTCTTCCCTGGGCTTGCAGGCTCTTGGCTCCTTGGGGAGGCACTTCTTTATATGTAGACGGTGTCTAGGAGCAACAGTCGTTGCTGTTCCCAAACCTTTGGGATGTTTGAAATCCTGCCCTTCATGTGGAGAAACAGACTGAATGTACATTCAGGATGCTTTAATGGTATGTTAAAGGTGAAAGCACACTGTGACATTGACTGGAATCATCCCATCACACAGGGAGGCTTTCAAGGCACCTGCTAATCATTTACAGCATCTGTGGTCTTTCGTGACTCTTGCTGTAGCCAAAATATTGTCAACACAAGTTAGCTGAGCTGATTTGCATCCTTGTGCTTAATATCTCTGTCAAAATGAGCATACATCATGAACAGGATTTAATACTGACCACAAATCTCAGGCTGTTGATGTTGATACGTAGATGTCTGAGTTAAGAAATAGAGAAAATAACAATCTGAGCTTCAAATCTATGTGTGTCATTTTATTCTTTTCACCTAAATTGTAAATTAACAGGCTACAGTCAGTCTGTGAGTCTTAGTCCTACTATAGCCGTTATGTCTCGAATAAATAGTTCAGTGTTCGTGGCCAGAAAGAGAGAGACAGAGAAACTCCTCCTTCTGTTTAGTGAAGATTTTAGGGCATTCTCATTATAGAGAGAAGACTCAGGTTTTGTGTTTTATTTATACAAAATGGAAAAATAGCTCTAGGAGGGCAGGGAAGGAAGCCTTATGTTAGAGTGCTCAGCAGAATGATGGTTAAATTACTTATCTAGGCTGTGGATAACTAGCTTAACCAACAAACTGGAAGGAGCCTTATTTTTTTGAGAAGAGTTGAAAGGCCAATTTTCCATCCAAGAAGAGTGGTCAAATATCTGAAACCACAATAAAAGAAAAAAAATTTGAGGTGGGAAGAATATCTGACTCATCTCACTGAACAACACTTTCAGTTGTAGACACCATCAGAAAGTATCAACATCATATGTCACTCTTCAGTTTAATATTTCTGCAGTTGACAAACCAGAGGCTGGGGCAACACTGCATCAACTCTGCTATCACTGCAGTATTCTAGGCCTGTGAGCTGAGGCAGTAGAAAAACAAGCCAAAAGTTTAACTCCTGTATAAGCAAAATTCTCCAAAATGCACAAGTAGGTGAAACTGGAGTTAGAAATAGCATTACTCCTTGAATTTGCAGTTTGTGGCTAGTGCAGTTCCAAAGTGTAAATATAAGGAACTTGCATGTATGTTAAGCTCACATATACGAATTGTCCTCTTACTGACATCTGTAGTGCTGTTTGCATGACCAGCCTGCTTTCAGAGCAGTCAGATGTCAATAAAAGTGGCACAAACTCTAGGTAAGATAAATCTGAATATATGAGTCTCACCTGCATTCACAGCACAGTGGGAAAGACTTGACAGAGTGATGAAGATGTAAGAAATGGATGCTGGCACAATTCAGGTGCTGTGTGCTAAATTACTTAGGCATTCTAATATAAAGATGTGTCCTGTTTTTTCCTGAATCTGTGATAAGAACGATTATTCAAAGCTGCAATTGATTCGTGGATAATGCAGATGTAGTATATTTTCACTGGAATGCAGAGAGAACTGGTTCATACAGATAAGTTATTAGAGAGGAATGGCACAAGATTTTCTTTCCAAGTGAATAATCAAGCATCTGCATTGCCCTCAAAATGTCTAATATTGACTTTTTCCAACAAATGAACATCAGATTCAGTGGACCACTGCTTTTGTGACTGTGCCTGGTTTATAGATCCAGGATCACTATGACAAACCGCACTGTTCTTTGGTGTGAGATATGCTGTTTCCTCAAGAAAACATGAAATGGTTTGTATTTAGTCAATCTCACTCCCAGCCCTAACAAACTACTCCAAAATTGCTCTTTGTTTGCATTGTTCCATGTGCATTTAGCTTTCTGGTGAACAGCAAGTGAAAGTTTTTTTCTGCTGTGTTACAGCATGCTCAGTTGTACTCCTACCTGGTGGGAACAGATGTATCTACTTCTCCTTCTTCAGAAATGCCTTGCAGGGCTTTGAGACTTGAAATGGCCTATAATCTACCAAATAACAGATGTCTTCACAGATCAGCCTCTCCGAGTAAAAACACAGGCACACCACACAAAAGATGATGATTAGCTAGTTGAATAACAATAGACAAACTCCAGTGCAGATGTACAGGAAACAAGGAAAGGATCAGACACTTATATTTCTGTTTTTCTGAGTTCATTATATACATTCATTTTTACAATGACATCTTAATGTTAAAGCTGCCATTATGCAGCTTTCTGTTTCAAAGCTTCTAACTTATGATTTTTTCAAATTACAATAATGTATTAATATTTCTCCCAATTACATGCTAATAAAG
This sequence comes from Sylvia atricapilla, assembly GCF_009819655.1. NCBI lineage: Eukaryota > Metazoa > Chordata > Aves > Passeriformes > Sylviidae > Sylvia > Sylvia atricapilla. Next base: position 43,924,342 of record NC_089140.1, read on the forward strand.
GACTTAATTCAGTTTGCATACAATTAATGCATTTGTTGCAAAAGTATTCCATATGTTACTTTAGTTAATTTTTCAAAATATATGTCAGTTAAAGATTTGCATTCATATCGTTCAATATGAAGGAGACTGAAGAATGCTTCAGTGATAAATCCTGCAAATCATAATACACCTGTTTGTATATGGTCCAGCAGAAGGCAGAAAGTTTACTCACATGATTTGCAGTGAAGCATATGAAGAGTCAGACATATATATCTACAGGACTTCACCTGCTTTATGGTTTGATTGTGTCCTTACAAAGACTTGAATGCCTGCTGTTTTGGTGAGTCTGTCTTCCTGAGTGCGGAAAAATATAGACAAGGACTCTGATGACCTTGAGTCTGGTAAAGGTTACCTGATGCCTATTTTAGTCTGTAATTTTTTTTCATTTCAGTAAGAATAATTTAGTCTCTGAGACAAAAAGAAATGAACAAAACAAGGGGGGCAGAAAATCATGTTTAATCACATTACAGTATCTTGTGTTATTTTGTAGAATTTTCATATCACAGATCAGGAAGTTGAAATCTACTGGGGAGAGAGGACAATGCAGGATGAAAACTAAGGGAGATTTCTATAGTGGAAGTCAAGGTTAGAACTTTTCTCATATTAGTGGAAAACTGCCACATTAGACTGCCTTCTGGTCTGAAAAATTCTTATCTGTGTGTATTTCTTCAAATTTTGCAGTTCAGCTGTCCTAGGATTTTGTCAGTAAGGAGCATGCTTCAGATAGGGGAGATACGAAGGTTGTGGCCATGGCCCAAGTGGTTGCCTTGGGTGCTGAAATGATTAAGAAAGGACAGGGCTGGGGTATGGTCCCGCTGGAAGGGAAACTAGGACAAACTGATTATTAATATGTGGAAATAAAGTGGTGAGACAGAGAGAGAAGGAGCAGAGAGATGCTGAGGAGGAGAGTATGAGACGTTTAAGAAGGGATGGAATCAATACACAGGAGAAAGAGAGAGAGAGGTGGACAGGATTCTGGTAGTAGAGACCAGACTAGCAGTAAGGCAAGGTCAGGTGTTAGTCAGATCAAGGGTTAAAGTCTGGGCTCAGAACAGAAAAGGCTCCAGTTCTCTGGAGGATTGTTTTTATTTTAATTTTTAAAATGTTACAATTTTCTTTTTTTTTGTTGCTAAACTGTGTAAGTTACACTTTAAAGCCTTTTAAGGATACAAAGCAAAGCTCTCTTAAATATGGAGAGGTTTCAGTCAACACTGCTCAGAGGAATCAATATTGTATTTTATCATAGTAGTTCATTATGTCACCTCTTCCTCCTGTAACTGTACATTATTCAGAGTCAGCTTTGAAGCCAGAGTTATTAATTTCCTGGAGAGCACTTCTGTGGCTCTCATTATTTCGGCATCCGAGTACTGTAAAAACATTAATGAATTTATCTTCAGAATGTGCCAATAAGGTGAAATGACATTATGCACTGAAGAAAACTATGCACAGAATCATAATGTCAACAAGGGGCATTTAATTTAGATGCCGAACTTGAGATGTTCATGCCTTGACTTTCCAGAAACAGCATTGGATCATCCTCTTTTTGTTCTGGAGTTGGCTTGTGCTGAGTCCATCACAGTTGGAATTGTTCCCTGCTTCCACAGTTCAGAGCGCAGGTGTTCCATGCTCTGCTCTAAGCAAACAAAGAGGATGCAATTAATAGCTGCCTGCATGGAGTTTGGGTTTTGTGAGTTCCTTGGCATTAGGCACTGAGGTAGAGACAGCATCCAGTTCCCCAGGGCAGCTATGGTACCGTATGGGCAGTATGGTTCCCTAGGCACAGCCGTGGTAGTTTTCCAAGCCCTTACCTCAGTCTTGTTGGACTATCCAAGGCCATCAGTGGTGAGGCAGAGATGCAGCAAAGAGCAAGTTCCTTCTTGTTGTGACCTTGACTTGCTGAATGAGTGTAGTCAGTCCTTGCTCTTACACTGAGTGAGGCTGTATATTAGACTAAAAACCAAGGTATTTGAGTTTATTATCTGCATTGTCACAGCGTGCACAGACCATAGGCAGTGCAGATTTCTTGCACTGCTGGGATAGATGCACCAAAAGGCCTCTCGTCCCTCCATATTGATTCATATCTTCTGTAACTCTGTTGTGGCAATCTCAGCACACAGGAGCAGGGTCTCCTGAAGCAGAGAGAAGCTGCAATTTTATTTGAAAAAGATCCTTCATTGTGTTGCTGGATGGCCTCAAATTGTGTGAGCTGATTTGGGGATAAGGTGGGAACTGTGTCAAAAAAATATACCTGTGGCTGGACATCTCTTGTCTTTGAGCTTGCAAGGCTGAACTCATCGATCAGAAGTGCACTGCACCCAGAAGACACAGCCTGTTTTCCCTGACTTTTTACAGCCTGTAAGAGTAAAGCCATGGTGCAATCAAGCAGGACATGGAAGAGGCAGTCTCTGTATTGCTGAAAGATCCTTCAGTGGGAAAAGAGAGGAATAGAAAGGCACAGAGAATGTTTTTCAGGTGTGCAAATAGAAGCTGGTCTCTATTAGCTTTCACAGTGAGAAGGGAGTCTCACTGAAGTCTGTACCTGCAAAAATGCTGCTATAATAATCCAGTGTCCCCCACATCCTATCCTCTTCTGTTTAATTGTTCTTCCCCATTTTCCTTCATCCGTTCATTTTCATACTGATGGTGGGACAGAGTCACTGGAATTACTCTGGGTTTGCAGTCAGCAGCTCAGAACATGGCTTAGTCCATGTCAGTTGCAGTGTAGCAAAAAGTATTGGACACACCTGAAATGGCCCATCACATTTCAGCTGCAGACAGTTTTTCAGGCACAAATTCATTTATTAAATCCACCTATCAGTCCTTCACCTAAGCATTCCTGTTCTTTCCTTGTTTAGGCTCTTCCTTACTCCTGTCAGGAAAAAAAAGAACAACCTTCTCCAAATGATGGCATTTGCTTGCACTGCTTTATGAGTCTCGCGCCAGGTGCTGCATCTATACTGAAATCTCTTGTCAGGGCCAGTGGGCGTCACCTGAGGAAGAACTTGACAATCTCAGGCAGTAAATAAGAGTTTTCACTAACCTATTAGAATAAGCTGTGCATTTGAGCATAATCTTACTTGACAGCATAATGTGTTTTTAGATGGCTGGTGTTTGAGATTTCCCTTTTTTTTTTTTTTTTTTTAAATATATGTGTTTCCTTCTGGCTTACTTGCACCTCTTTATATGCCAGTGAACCTTTTGAAGGAGGGAAGATGAGCTGTTTAGCCAGTAGCAGTCTTGCTGGCTGCACAAACTGAAAAGAAAGAAAATAAGACACACAGTCATCTGCATGCTAAATCCTCTCTAAAGCTACAGACCTGTCATGTAGAGCTAAATCTCTGTCAGTGCCTGGTTTGCATCTTGCCCAATCATCTTACCCTACCTCTCCTTCTTTTGCCTTCAGTCGCCCTCTCCACAGCCTTAAGTTGCAGACATCACGTTGACACAGGCTTGGGCATTATTATTATTCAGAGTTGCATAAAAAGTGAATTTACATTGAGTAAAACCAATAAGCCATGCTGCTCTGACATTTAATTTTCTTGGAAATTCTTCCTATTGAATCAGACAGCACTACATGCATTTTCAAATGAAATTCTGTGTTTGCACCACAGTAATCTTGTAGTCAGAAGAATGAATAATTTGGAAATTACCAAGAGCCAATTTCCTGCCACCTTCCTCCAAACCTAAATTTTTATGTGGCTATATTTCTGTGTGATGCCATGTTAAATTTTTGTTTTATTTCCATCCACTCTCTCAAAATGGTGTGCAAAATTGTCTTCTATAAAATAAGTTACTATTAATGGCTGGGTCACTGGTTGGTAGTCTCCTATTTTTTCTGTGGCCATTTCTTCCTTTGACATCAAACCCTGGGAAAGTTGAGGATAAATTAGTGGTGTCCCTTGAACTAGACATGGTTATAATAAACTCTGAGATGAAATGTCAAGTCTAAGCCGGTGTACTGTTCTACTTTCCGGTGTATGTTGATCAGCCCACCAAAGCAGTGCAGTCATATTTCAGAGCTCACTTTATCTCCCTTCTCTTCTTACCATATTGAATGTCTGATTATAAAGGAGGCAGTAAATGGCTCTGTTAAAAGGAGGTTTAACCAGAGAGACATAGGTCAAGACATCACGTTAGTTTCTGTGTCAAATGATTATGCATTTATGCATCCATCCATCCAGATCTGCCAAAGATGTTCCTATTCTTAGAGCTGAAGTTGTTATAATTTCGCAGAAGAAGCTAATTCTGGCAGACTTTGTCTTCAAAGTGATAGACTTCATTTCAAGATGAATGTGTGCTCTGAAATAGCTGAGCAGAGCAAACACTCCAGTTGGGATTGCCTCTGAACTAACACCCTGTCATGGGGGCAAGAGGATCTGGCAGAGCACACAGGAAGGTCTTTGAAATGCCCAGCCTTTCACATCTGTTTACCATACTGATATTTTTACAAAAAAATATTATTATAAACCATAGTGGGTTTCTTGGTATTTATGGTCTGTTTAAAAAGCTAGCAGTATAGGTTAGTATTAAATACATTAATGCACCATTGAGACTGAATTGTTAAGAATTCAAAAGGTTGTTATGCTTTCCTACCATGCTTTTTTCAATTATAATAAAATGTTTCTTTCAATCTTAGGTACTTGTGTGTGTCTATTATAACCTGTCATTGTGAAATTAGATCCTTATGCTGTACTTACACATTATGATTAGAGCTAGTTCAAAACATTCAATTCAGAACTGACATGGAAATAATCTTGAACATGTATTTTATTAGGAAATTTAATATGATTTTCTTTTGGCTGAAAAGAAAAAGGAGATATGTTGTACAGATTTATTAATTCTTTTTTCCCTTTTTTTTTTTTTTTTTTTTTACCTTTTGTCACTGGGAGAATGATGCTAGTACTAATAGGGAGAGAAAGACAAACAAAAACCATAGCTCTCATCTATACATATATCCATAAACAAATATATATATGTGCAATTCAAAATTACAATGCTGAATGCATTGCTTTTTATTTAATTTTTTTGGCAACTAAAGTGGTTATGTTCTCCTTAACTGTGAGATCTTGTTTGGTACAATAGGGTGGGCCACAACCAAAATATGCAGGCAGGGCACTCTGACCCCGTTCAAAGTTCTGTTTTTCAGCCATCTTCAGTTCTCAGAAAGGCTGGGTCTGTGGACTGGGCTCAGCATGTGACAGAGCCAGAAGAGCACTGCATTTCCATCCTTCACTGGTGATTATTTCCTCTGTGCTTTGTAGATGTAAACCAGCCTAGGGAGTTGAGAGGCAAGGCAGAATGGATGAGTCTTGGACTCAGGTCTGCTGTGCTTATCTTACAGCAGGTCAGTTGAAATTCCCCTAGAGATGGTACAAAACTTAATTAGCCCATCTGGATCTTTTTCTTCTTTCGTATCTCTCCATCTCCTTAATCTTTACAGTCTCTTGAGGAAAGCTAGTGCAAGGGACCTTTTTTACAGATGAAGTTTTCAAATCCAAAACCCAGTATGTGAGATTTCTGTCAAAACAATTAGAGGCACTTTCATCTCTTAGCTTGCATCTTGAGTTCACTGTAAATCACATAATGCTGATGCACAATACTGAGCCTCCTTTGTACTGGTGTCTTAAGGTTTATTTGTTCAGCTAGGTAATTGTGACGTTCACTAAAGGGAAGATGATCTTGCAGTTAAAATGTTATGTTGAGATGTTTCCATCTCTACTATAGATTTCCTCTAAAGTCAGCTGGGGCCTATGTAACTGTTTTCAGGACTCCAATACAGGTATGTTTGACAGCACAGGACTTGATTGCATTTTAGAGTACTTAAGCATCTTTGGCCTGAATTTCAGACATGCAGAGCCTGCGTACTCCTCTTTGTGTACAGCTGATGCTTTCCATTCTGTAGCAGTCCGCTGTTTCTGCCACAGTGGAGGCTCTGGTATCCAGACATACAGCACGACTTCCACTTTGCTTTCATGAGTGGGTCGGGTCTTGTAACAGACGCATTGTACCAATATGGCAGACGGTTACAAAAGACGTTTATTAAGTAAAGTTTTCAGGTTATATACCCTCGGATCTACTACTACGTCAAACAGGATATAGCCCTACTTTCCGGGTTAGTAGTTGGAGTGGAAAAGTACTGGCACATGTTAGTAGGGGGTCTACATTCCTTTCAGGGGTAGCTCATCTCGAGAGGGGGATGGGGCTTGCTCTTTCCCTCACCGTTACAGCCCGAAATCTTCCGCGCCGCCTGTCCCTATCTAACCACATCTCCCCCCCCCTCTCACAAAAGAACGAGGTAGTTATACGCATATATATATATATAGATATAGGCACTAAATGAGGTAGAAGGTTAGGACTTAATAAGGGAAAAAGGAGTTTGGAAACCTGAGTAAATTTTTGCCAGGCAAGTTTGGAAATCTTGTGACTGGCAATTTTAAATTCACAGCATCTCATGTTGGCCTATGAACAGAATGTTAGTCTGATCTAGGCGAGCTTTGACAAATGAAACTATCTTGTTCAGCAGGCATGGTCCGAAGGTAACAGCTAGAAGTAGCATTGCCAATGGGCCTACCAAGGTGGAAATTAAAGTGGTTAACCATGGGGATTGGTTAAACCAGGATTCGAACCAGCCTTGCTGAGCTTCCCTATCTTTCTGTCTCTGAGCCAGTCTGTTTCGGAGTTCGGCCATGGAGTCCCTGACGACTCCGGTGTGGTCTGCATAGAAGCAGCATTCCTCTTTCAAGGCTGCACACAGACCTCCCTGCTGCATGAACAGGAGATCCAGTCCACGCCGGTTCTGTAGAACCACTTCTGAAAGCGAAGAGACTGACTTCTCTAAGTAGGAAATGGACTTCTTGATCCTCTGCAGGTCCTCATCTATAGTTATTTGCAGCTGAGACAGACCCTGGTGTTGTGTTGCCAGGGTTGAGACACCTGTCGCTGTGCCGGCTGCTCCTAAGGCGAGTAGCATTGCGATGGTAACACCTGTCAATATCTCTCTTTTGTGGAGCCTGTTGGATTCTTCGAGAAGGCTGTACATTTCTTCCTCTGAGTGGTACAGGACTCTAGGAACAATCAGAACTTGGACACAGAAATCGTTAAAATTATCAAACTTGGGAAGAAATACACACGGACTTACTCCAGACCTCTGACAAACCCACATTGCCGACGTAGCAGGGATCACCCACTTGTTATTCTTTCTGTTAGGCTTTACAACTCTAGTGCAGACATTCCCTTTTCGCTCAGCCAGGGTTGCATTACCAAAGCATTTGCCTCGGCCTGAGACCTGGCTTAAGGTGATGCCTCTGCGAGGTGTGTCCCATCGGCACTGCTGGGGTGCATCAGCGGCGGAGTAACTGAATGGGGTGTTTAAAGCAACTCCTTCATAAAAAGGTGGTTGGACATCATAACAAAGCCAACAGGAATTAGTTAGGTTAGGGTTAGATTCATTCAGGGATAGGAAGGTAGCTTCTAACATACGAAAGATTGGATTGGGATCTGACCTAGCTAATTTGTCCATCTGAAAGGCTTTTGCATCACTAGTTGGGGTTCTGCTGACACCTGTAGGTGCAGCCCTAGGATAGGTCATATTTCTCTTTGTCTGTGTGCTTTTAATTATCTTGTTGGGCCCCACAGCTCTGGGTTCTGAGGGTTGAGACTTGGTAATTTGCACGTTCACCCACTTTTTTGACCCTTGAAGGACCACTGTCCAGGTTTTGCCCACCGTCCAGCTAGGATGAGTGGGTTGCAAAACTGTCATGTTATAGTATATGCATTTTCGGATTTTTGGGATCTTGTAGCTATATCGATAGGAATTCCCATGTACAGAGAGAGGTGTTTTACAACCTGCGGGTGCCCAGGTGAACTGCAGGAATTTGTCAGGTTCTTGTGGGTCCCACCCAGGCCCTGACGGCCTGGCGTCTGTTACAATGGTCTCACATCCTCAATGTCCGCAATATCCCCAGCCGGGGTTATTACAATAGCTTTTTCCTGCGTTTGAAGCTGGGCACCAATAGGATAGGTATGTGTGTGATGAAAATGGAGAATGAGGGTCTACCTTTGGTTGTCTTGGAAACAAATTGATAATACGAAGCACGAAGGATGGACTGTTTGGTGTGGTGATGTCTCTGAGCACCTTACCACTGGTAAGATGTCTCATGACCCACCTGAATGGCTGGTGTGGGTAGAAATCTGAGCTGGCTTGTCCTCTGGCGACAAACCCCAGCAACAAAATCACACAGGCATATCGTTGGTGCTTGGATCTCGCCCGCGCGGGTTTCTCTGGTGCTTTCTGACGGCTTGGTGGTGTGTCTCGTTCCTCTGGTAACAAACTTAAATCGGTTAGTTTGCACTGAGTTTGTTCCCTTACATTGTTAAAGGCTTTGCTCGGTTTTGTTGTAAACTTTATAAAATCTGTTATCTCCGTTTCCGAATCGGACTCGGAGCTCTCTGTAGAGCTCGCCGTGGAGCTGTAACTCCCTTCCGTATCGGAAGTGAACTGGTGGTAAGCTTCCGGTTTGCTATGCTTTTTCTCCGGACTCCGTCCCCGTTCCGCCTTCCGCGGGTGGGCTCGGATATCCCCTCTATTTTGATTCCATTCCGCCTCCCGCGCCCGGCCCCCCCCCTCCGACCGGGGGTGACGCCGGCGCCTTTCGCGGGGGTAGTCCCACGTTCCCCCTTTTTGCTCGCCCCCGCGCTTGGTAGATGACATTGGTAAAGGTCCTTGTCCGCGTGTTCGCCCCCCCCCGCTCTCCCGCGCATGCGCCATGTAGGTCGGTGGCTCCGGACTTCCTCCGACCCCCCACGCATGCTCAGTCGCGGGGTTTTGCACTTCCGGGTTCGCATCGCCACGTGGCACCCTCCCCCGCGCGCGCTCCACGTGGCCGGCGCCATCTTGGCCACATGGCGGGGGGGGTAGCGGCGATTGGTCGCCCCGCCCCCGCGCCGGACCGTCGGCGCCATATTGGCCATATGGCGGGGGGTGTATGCCCTCCGCGGTAGCCAATCTCTCGGCGTCTCGCGCTTGCCGCGCGAGTTCTTCCCAGACGAACCGCGCACGCTCCTCCGCCCGGCCGCGCTGCATCTCCGCGCCCGGAGAGACTGCCGCTTCGGACCGCGCCGGACCGCCGCCGCTCTGCGCGCACGGCGCCGCTGCCGGTCCTAGCGCAATGTCGCCGCTCGGACCCTGGACGCGGCAAGAAGGGACGATCGGGGAAGCCGCGGTTTTTTCGGGGGTGTTCGGATCTGGGGGCTCTCGCGGGGGGACCCGGGGTTTTTCCGCGTGCTCCGCGGCTTTTATGCATGCATTTGTGGAGGGGGATAACGCGTCTGATTCCCGCTTTTCCCCTGGGGTTTCTGCCGCACTGCGCCCCCCCCCCGTCTCTTCTAGGGCCTCTCCGGAGGGTTCTGCGCCCCCTCGGTCCCCTCTCCCCGGCTGCTTAGCCGTGAATAAACACGTTTTTGCAGCGTTCCAAGCCTCCTGTTCTTCCATTGCTTTTCGCAACACTTTTTCAACTTTTCCCCATGCTTTTAAAACTTTTCCGCTGCCGGTGGCTTTTGTATCTTCCGCCAGGGCAACTGTATATTTGTCCCACCCCTCTGAATTTAATATGTCTATAGGGCGTGAAATCGCGCCTAGATCCGATAACCTTGCAATAGCAAGAAATAAATCTTTTTTGTCCCACGCAATTCCCGAGTGGGTTGCTATTCTACTCACGACCATCGTCACGGATTCCATGCTGTCCGCGGGGTCCTGGGGCGTCCCCCTTTTCCTTCTCCTCCGCAGAAGTTCGGACCGGCCGACTCCTACCCGCTGTGCCTTTTCCAAAGCGTGGCTCCCGTCCTCCGAGGTAATCGTTCCCGGGTTTACGGCACCACTTGTAGCAGTCCGCTGTTTCTGCCACAGTGGAGGCTCTGGTATCCAGACATACAGCACGACTTCCACTTTGCTTTCATGAGTGGGTCGGGTCTTGTAACAGACGCATTGTACCAATATGGCAGACGGTTACAAAAGACGTTTATTAAGTAAAGTTTTCAGGTTATATACCCTCGGATCTACTACTACGTCAAACAGGATATAGCCCTACTTTCCGGGTTAGTAGTTGGAGTGGAAAAGTACTGGCACATGTTAGTAGGGGGTCTACATTCCTTTCAGGGGTAGCTCATCTCGAGAGGGGGATGGGGCTTGCTCTTTCCCTCACCGTTACAGCCCGAAATCTTCCGCGCCGCCTGTCCCTATCTAACCACACCATTCTTGAAAATTTGACCCAGTCAGTCCACCTTAGGAATACAGTGCCATATTATAAGAGAGGGAAAATAGTACCTTCTCTTTTGCATGTTTTTTTAATCTACTTGAAATACTTGCATTTAATCAAGCTGAATGTGAAAAGCCTGATTTCAGCTGCTTCACAAAGGTAAACTCTTTTTCCACTCTCCTGTGTTTATTACAATGCAGGCAAAGCTATTTGCTTGTCTGTCCTTTACATTAAGTCTTTTTTATTGTATATCCTACACAATGGGAACAAGAGAATAGTTTAACATAGCTGCAGAGAAGTTAACCCCATAAGCCTTGAAATCCCTGTAGCTGGAGAAAGCTCTAGGTGAGATTCCTTTTCCAGATGTTGGCATCCATATTTTAGTGTTACAGGCTGAAATCAATTGATTGACCTTCAGCCCTTTGAAACTCAATGGAGAGAAAGAGCCCCACAAAAGGAATGAGCCCCTTCCTCCCAAGAGAAGCATTTTACACAGGGTACAGACATCGGGCTGCAGAAGAGCCAATCCACCTGCTCATTGCAGAGAGAGCTTCAGTGAGTAAATCAAATGTCACATCCACAGTGGGGGCACCCTGAGGCCTCTGAGGTGCCATAGAATATCCTCCAGGGAAAACCCACCGTCACAGGAATGGTGTGGAAGTAGAGCTGGTTTCTGCATCCATTCCTTGCTGTGCGTGAGAAGGAAAAACAGGCTGTATTTTCTTTTTTTTCCAGAAGTTATAGAGACATCTTTACTATGATGGTCTTGTGTGCCAAAAAAAGTCTTTTAGCAGGAGAGCTTCCAGTGGATATAAAGCTTTCTTGTCAGAGAGCAGGCAATTTACACTGAATGCTTCCTTGGTGTAGTGCAGCCTGTGAAATTTTCATCATGATCTTGAAATGAATATTAAAAGATTTTCCTTGGTTTGGCTGTCACAAGATCCACAAAGAAAATGTTGAAAAATTACACAACTTAAATTTGTCACATCTCATTTTTAAAAAAGTCTTTACAAGAGGACAGTGAAAAGTGCTTTTCACTATGGACTATTTTTATAAAACTTTCTTGACTCAGTTGTTCAACTCCCTTTTTTTTTTAATGTCGCATTGTGAAAGATTATTCTCCCAAAAACTCAGAGGAGTTGGACTTCTTTTCTTCAATTACCCAAAACAGTATGTTTCAAGGTGTGCAATAAAATTTCATTATCAAAGTTTCAAATGCCCATATATTCACATGTATTGAGGGGATTGCTTACTGGGAAAAAGAATATTGCTAGCTGTCCACAGGGATTTCACACATATATTTCACTATTTCATCACTGGATATTTTATATTCAGCCATATACAAGTTTTAAAATGAGCGCACAAGTCTTCACCTGCCCATCCCTAATATGTATTAATGACCAAATTCTAATTATCCCTACAGCTACTAAGTCAGTTTGATCTTTATGAAGATGTTAGCTTCTCAGGGCTCCACAGACAAGAATTATGTAAAGGAAGGGCTGCTTCTTTTCTTATTCTGAAACTAGGCAGACAGGCACACAGTCATGTCTTTGCACCATTGAGAACAAGAAGCAACCAGAACAACTGTTCAGACTTTCTCCCCCTGGAGCTTCCATAAGAAGTATTTGCTAATGGTGGGTAGTTAGGAACAAAGAAATACTCAAGAAATAGTCCCTTGCACCATTGATGTAGTGTGAAGGCCATTTCGTAGCCTAGTGCTTTATAATTTTTCTGATCTCCATCTCTGGGACTTCTCAGTTATAGTTAGCTAAGGGGGTAACCCTATCTGTCACAGCTTTTTCAAAATGGTTGTGTCTCTTGTGAAATGTCTCTAATTTCCATCCTGGTATTTTTTCCTCTCAGTTTTCCCTACCCTTTGAATGATTGCCTTTCGCTGTTCAGTGATTGCACATGAGATGACCATAGATGCCAAGGCATTAAATAGCCAAAGGCAGCAGGAGTTTTACCCAGTGTTTTCCGACTAAGTCCTTCCCCTGGCCATGGTCACTTAGATGTGACGTTCTTCATTCCCATCTATTTTTATGACCGTGAACCCCAAGGGTTCCTTTCTTCCCTCTCCCTTTCATCAGCACGCCCCAGGTCTGACATGTGAGTAGAGGAGGATGGTGAAGGGTGAGCTAGCTGGCAATGTCCTCCACTTGCCACGCAAATGGCAGTAGTCTTCATGTGATCATCGTGCCTGGAGTTGTTCATGGAAACACTGCCGCAGTTGGTAGGAGGGCTGTAGGAACATAGGAACTGGAACCTAAGAATTGTTATGTTAGAGAGATGAGGGATGAGGACGTCAGTAGTTAACAATGAAGTGGGCAAGCTGAGGAAGAGGGAACAATGACTGTCAGGGTTTCCCTTGTATGTTGACGCTGCTTTCTCTGTGTGTTTTTCTTGACTGGTGCTTATCTTTGTGCTTACGGGGAGGTGTGGATCCAAACACTGAAAGAAAAACAACAGCCAGCCTTAGGCCCAGAGGGATTTGTAGATGCTGTGCATCAGTATTCAGAGGGGAGACGCTTTGGGGAGGTTGTTTGTTTTTTTGGTTGGTGAGGTTTTTTTGTTGGGTTGGTGGTTTGGTTTTTTTTTTTTTTCCTGGATGCTCTGAGGTTCTCTGCTTCCAAGTTGGTCACATAGGATGCAAGAAAAGTATGATAGTAGCTCTAGTTCAGTTCCAATCTGACTATTCCTTATGCACATACGACAGGCCTGCGCTCCACACTGAGACTGGTTTTGATCAGCTGTGGTGTCCTGAGGATAGACCCTACTCTTTGGAGACCTTAGGAAAGCCAAGGGTGTATGCTTCTCTGGGTAATAGTGGAAATTGTTGTGAATTGCTTGTTCTTAAATCTGCAAAGAGGAATCTACTTCAAAGAGGGCTGAAAGATCTAAGTATAAAGTGGGCATAAATACAGAAAATTCTGTACTCGGAATGTTATGAAGAAAGATGGTAATGGTGGTTTGCATGTTCCAACCAGTGGGAAATAAATCACAGCAAACAATGTGGCACACGTTGAACAAGAACAGACTATTCCTGCTCAAAGGAATCTTATTGCTGCGAGTTAATCATCTTTTTATTAGCATGCCCTGAAGCTTTTTTGGGATATAAATTTTGCAAAATAAGATCTGGATTGTGGAAGCAGGCCATAGAAATAAGAAACACACACAAAGAAACACGAAGTTGTGCTTGAGCCCTGTGTAGTCAAGAAGAGGACACCTGCTTCCTTTTATGAGACACACTGGAACACCCCCTGTGACTAATCTGTGGGATGCAGTGGATGAAGACCATGGTGGTGGAACTGACACTGGAGGAGTAACTCCTGGGGTAGTCTCAGCTCTCTTGAGTTATGACTGAGGAGCCTCTGCTGTTGATGCCTTGTAGGAAATTTGTTGAACATCCTGGGGCAGTATTATATTGAAAGGATCAACTGTGATGTAGCATTTTCTTGTTTCCAGAATGATCCATAGTGGAGGCAAGGCAGTCAGAAATAACGTAATAAGGTTTATGTGCTTCATGGATGGGAGTGGCGTGTCTTTTGCCTGTCTCCTCTTTTCATTACCATTTTTCAGCTTCTTTATCTTAGTCTCCTGGTTTCCATTTGACAGACAACAAAAAAGAGTTCTCCACTGACTGTTAGCTTTGCCTCAATGTGCAATCTTCTGTTCTTTCTCCTCGATTTCTTCTTTAATTTAAGGCCTGGTTGGCATTTTTTTCCCCATCAGACATAATGAATGGCTGGGAGCTGTCTGCTCTTTTGGACTCTTGTCTTCAATCCATCATTATGTCTTCATTGTCCTCTTTAATTTAACTGAGATGTTGAGGGCATCACTTACTGTGAAAGACAATATTGCTGGCTGTCCACAGGGATTTCACACATCTATTCATCATCTTGGTAAGATAAACTATATGTGAAATATTGTGTACTAAAAAATGCAAAATACATAAGTCCATTTCAGACATCAAGTGCTTAACCAGTATTTTTAAACACAGGTGTCTGTGGCTAGGTATGTGACACCTTTTCTGGATAGAAATTTTGTCTAATTTAACCATGGAAGATGAATATTTCAAACTTGAAACTGATTTGACTACAAACTTGCACTAACTTTATTGCTTTATTTCAAAGTATGTCAGTAGGTACACCAATATGAACTGCAATACAGAATTGAAATAAAAGTCATAATTACACCTTTATTTCCTGGTTTTCAGAGGGAGTTCAGAGCAATTGGGAATATGCCCTTTCACTTGGAGACCAAAATCTAGGAAACTAACTTTAGAATACTTAACAAAAAAATAAATCTCAGAGATTAGGTATATTTGTATCAGATAATTCCCTCAAATACTCAGAATGGCTTCTCTAACATTAAAACTCAGTCTATTTCAAAATCAATGTTTTGGAAGTCTACTTCCAAAAAACCTCAGGGAAGTGTTGAAGAAATGAGTGACGAGTATAAAATGGATACAAAACTCAGAGACTCACATTAGATTTTGGATTACTGAAGTTTAGCACACATTTTCCAACTAATTTTTTTTTTCCAAGACCACTTCTATTTCTGCTTGTTCTTTTTTTTTTTTTTTTTTTTTTTTTTTTTTTTTTTTTTTTTTTTTTTTTTTAACGTGACAATTTTTGTATTTAAAGCGGGTGGTGATACTCTGGTTTTAAGCTAAACTGCCCAAAGTCAGGAACTGACTGTGTGTCTGTATTTTCCATCTGCAAATACACAAGTTTGCTAATCTATTAGTGCCTAAAATTGCATACTAAAATACCTAAGAGAACACGGGTTGGTGAACTAGAGCACTCTTAAGCTACAGCCACTCACTCTGTGACCTTCCTTGATTGGGATAAATAAATGTACCTACAGGGCCCTGAGAAGAGTATTGTGATGGCTGGACATGGGTTGATACTCAGGGAGGAGATTTCCTCTGCAGGTATTGAAATGTCTGACTGTGACATTTTGTTTGTCTTCTTAGAGGTACAGAAGAATTTCCATGATTGGAAGGTACTATTGTAGAAACTGTGGCAACTTCAGAAGTCCTTATATATGATAGGTATATATTTGTAGAATAATAATTATAATAATAATAATAGTAATTCAGCCCTTCATTGCCATCTCTTAGAAAAGTCAAGGTAGTAAATGATTATGTAGTAAAAATGGCAGA
This sequence comes from Sylvia atricapilla, assembly GCF_009819655.1. Lineage (NCBI taxonomy): Eukaryota > Metazoa > Chordata > Aves > Passeriformes > Sylviidae > Sylvia > Sylvia atricapilla. The sequence goes on from NC_089140.1 coordinate 43,939,801, forward strand.
TGAAATTCCGTGATGATAATTCCAAAGTCACATCCACAGGCAAAAATTAGTCCCAGTTCTAAATACCTGAGGAGAGGCTTCAGAAGAGTTGTTTTTACTTAACAGGCAGCTCCATAAAACAACGGAGTAGAGCTCAGGTGCAGTGGTGAAGACAAAGAGAATTGTAGGCACAACTGGGAGGAGAGTAGAAAAGAAACAGGAAATATCACTGTGCAGTATGAAACTCCAGTACACACCCAAATTCTGGTGGCTGCATACAATTTTGTTCCCTGCTCCTCAGATCTGGAGTGGATAAGTTCAGCTTAAGGCATGGCAATTATCAGACTTAAGGCATATCTTCTTTATGAAAAAAGAAAAAAAGACAGCAATTCCTCAGCTTGAAAAAGAGATTTTAAATGATCTAATGAAAGACTAAAATTGTGTGACATGGAGAAGATAAGTAAGGAATAATTATTCTCAAGTTAAAAGAAGTATGGCACCTTAGGAAATTTATTCCACTCAGGCTTGCTGGAGATAGAGCAATCTATGCCAGGGTGTAAAGATTACCTTGCACTGAGGTTGTTTCAGAAATCATTTCCCTGCTGTCCTGCTGGCAGCTCATGTTTAAGTCAGGATGATGGGCTTGCTGGAGCTTTCACCTGGGTGGGTGCAGTGGTGCTTCCTCTGTTCTCATGTCAAGTCCTGATTCAGGGACTTGATGGGCTGGTTCATCTGCCTCAACTTCGTGCAGCCTGGATGCTCATTGCAAGCAGTCTCTGCCTTTGGAAAACCATCATTGGTGTTCATGGGATTCCAGAGTTATACAAATAAATGTTATTACACGTCTCTTGCCTCACAGTAGAAAAAATCCATGTTTTGCACGCATTTCTTGTACACAAGAAATAAACTATTAAAAACGGTTAAAAGTTTATTTGCACTATTTTCCCCACATGTTTAAATTTAAATTAGTTGAACTAGATGATCGTTGTGGGTCTTTTATGACTGAAATGTTCTCTTCCATTAAGCCCAAGTCACACTGAGGACTTTAATGAAATTGAGACATTGTAAATTCATGGCAGCATTTCACGTATGTATGTTCACTGAGTTCTCTGTGTATAATTTCATGGCCATGTGGTTGGAGGATAAATCTTCTAACTGAGACCAACAGAAGAGCATAGTGAAATTTTCCAGTGATAACCTTTGTTTCTTTGCCCATATGCACACTAGTTCATATTTCTTAGCACAGGGTAAATTACTGGTCTAAATATATATACAAAAGCATATAATTTATTTTAACCACAATACCAGAATTGATGGGCAAATACCTTTATTTATTATTGGTGGCGGTAATATGGAGGTGGAGGAGAAAAGCAAAACAGTTGTGGTTCACAACCTAGAACTGCATCACATCAACATTGCCAAGCATAGTTCAAATTTGTTCAAATTAGTTCAAGTACATAGTTCAAATAGTTCAAATTATACAAGGTCAATAATGTGGATTTAGGCATGCAATTTCAGATTCTCCCTTCTTCCATTTTTTTAAATGACTTCACATGGGTCAGTGCTTGTAAATCCTGTTTTGATACAAACCTTATGAATTTGTACTTTGTAGGAGTGCTTGGGTATATGGTGTTTACATTGTCAGTGGCTAGTCTGGTTCTTGTCTTTTCCTGCATATATTTTTATTAATATATTAGTAGCTGCTAAACACAGAGTAAAGTAGCTGCTTTTGTATATGCATGTTTGAAGAGTGCTGTAATAGATTATATGATGTCTGTTTATACATAAAGAGTGAGGTTTTTTACTGCATCTGTTTCATCATTTGGTAAACCATAGGGAAAAAGGGGTAAACAGAAGTCCCTCAGGATGTTTCCATGATGAAACTATAGCATGAATTGAGTGCCCATTCTGATTAAAAATGGTAAGCTAATTCACAGGTGATAGCTTCCATTTAGGAGAAAACACCTTGCAAATATTGATATTTCTGCAAGTTACAGAGATGTTTTTAAGGTCCAGTTTTAAATGGAAAGTGTGGGGGAGCCCAAACATACAGCATGTGCATGCATAAATTTCCATGTGGAATAACTTAACAAAGCCCAAGCATCTTTTGTTACGGGCAAGAGAAGTCACGATCCTTTTGAGTTTTCCACATAAAAGTCAAATATTGCTCTGTTTTCACAAGCTCTGCAGCATTTATGCAGTTCAAAGGTGTTATTCATTGGTTTGACTTGTTTATCTCATGCCTTCAAGATTGCATTTTAAGTAAGCTCTGAAAGATTTATATGCGTGTTAAAATGACTCAGAAATGTCCCTAGGAGTTCAGAAGATGAAAATGTGTTGAACTGAAAGCAAAAGGATACTACATGCTTTTTAATATTGACCAAGGGCCTTTCAAGGAGGTGATCTCAGTGTCCTGCTTTTCACAGGGAAGTTTTGAATGTTTAGCAAATTCTTTTTTTCTGGAAAAAAGAGCCTGAATGTTGTGTTGTCTTAGTGAGACATTGCAGTGAGACATTGCTCACAGCAGTGCTTTAGGGCTGCATTTGCTTTTCACTTCTGATTTATGCGTTTATTTTCCTCACAATGTGAATAATTAATATCAGCATGATTTGGATATATTTTTTCATAGTATCTTTTAAACCGAGGTGAAAAAATATCCACGTCAAGTATTTGAAAATACCATCTGAGGACACATAAAATATTATTAGCTGTTCCCCAAGTGGGAAAAGGCAGGGAGGTAGGGTGGTCACATATTTTTGCCACATCACATTTTCAGACAGTGGGCACAAGAATTATGAGATCCCCCTCTGCACCAAGGCAATTCAGTTTAGAAGAAACAGAAAATGTCTAGAGACACAGAGAAGGTTCTCCAGCCGAGGTAGCTGATGGGGTATATCAGGAAGGAAGCTGTTGACCTACAACAGCTGATTAAAATGAAGCAAAAAAGGGCAACACAAAGCTGCCCTGTGTGCTACCATTTCAGCAGAGTTTGGGATCTCCTCCACTTTGGCACCACTGAAATTTTCATTGGGAAAGGAGAGGGTGGGATTTCTCTGTCTTGTTCTTCTTGAGTGATTTGAAAATGGGAGGCTCAGGGAGAAAACTACAGGCCCGTGTGCCTAGCACAGCTGCCTGGTGGTGTCTACATGTGTTTGCTTCTCCACTGAGGACCCTTCCTCCAAACTAAAAAGACTCCTATAAAATTATTTTTATCAAGCCATAAGCATGACACAAAAGTGATTTTCAGTGTGTTTATTTCACTTACTCTTGAGGCATTTTCCCTGTTTGGCCATAACTCTATCCTTCCTTGCCAAGCTGTAGGAGAACGTGGCTAAAGCAAGTAAAATGCAATTAGGCAATTTCCCAATGCTTATCAATATAGTTTTCCTGTGAGGCTTCATCTGACTTTGTAATGAATAGGTATAACCAGGCAGCCTATGTTTTTCATATATAATTTTCTCCTTCTCTTGACTTTTTTTGACAGAATCATGAATAAACTGGCAGACCAGCAGGACCACATGATACCATGAAGAGAAGCTTACAGGTCCTCTATTGCCAACTGTTTAGTAAGTAAATATTAATTTTTATTCTGTAAGAAAGAAACCATTCAAATCTTTATGTAATATAGTATTTGCGCAGAGTACAATTCAGGGAAGTACTTAACCACATGTCTTGCTTCAGGTACCTGGAGGAACCATATGGAAGCTAAATTACCCTGTTTGAGATATTTAGCAATGTATTAAAAAAATGAGTTGAAGGATCAGCTTATTCTGCAGAATTTTGTACAAGACTATAATTGATTTACTGTACCTTGCAACTGAGGCAACTATCATCCTCAGAAAAGCGAAATGTAGATACAGAGGATGGTGTCTGGAAGAAATAATGCAACATCTTTGGAAGAGGGATCCATCCCACTTAAGATTTCTGGTGGTCACCACTCAATCTGTGGGGGAGGAGAAGTCTAGGCTCACACAGACCTAACTTCCTGAGATACAAATTTCTTTTCTTTTTTAAGTTTTGGCTTTCAGAAGAGTCCATCCTTTATGAAAGTCCAGCAAAAAACATCAGATGGAATTTAGACTGTGTAGACAGGGGCTGGCTCCTTGCTGTTCATGGCAGTAAGGGAAGGTTTTGGGTGTAAAACAGTATTGATACTGTTGGGACTTTTTTTGTATACTGACAATGTTCAGTGAAAGCATCATAAGCAACAACTTTTCTTCAAAATTGTAGAGATTAAATAAAGTAGGACTAGACAAAATGTAAGTTTAACCACTTGGTGTCATGTTCTAGAAGGGAAATTGCTAATTTCCAGTAAAAATGAAAACAAAAAACAAACCCAGGTTTTTTTAATGTTGTCATTTCAATTTGGCAGAATGTCTCACTCCAATATACATATTATCATACACAATTTTTTATGGATTCTCTTATTCTGGCCAAAGGAAGAGAAAAAACCCAGAAATCATGCTTAGTGTGCTTGGAATGAGCAATGGAGGGACTGTTATTTTTTACTGGATGTGTGGAAGTTAAATCTGAAGAATATTTTGTGGTCTGTTACAGAAATCTGGTTACTGTCATATCTTTGCTGTACTCATGATCATCAGGGTATAGAGTGAGAAATTTCTTTTGCTTTGCTGGGTTGGTTGATGTTTTTATTCCTATTTACAGCTTCTCCTATGACACAGGGGAAACAGAGGTGTGTCCTCATGACATTAGAGGGGAGGCTCCAGAGGTGCACTCAAAGTTATTTTGCTTGGACATAAAGCAAGCCAGATGTGCCTGTATGACCTGCCCAGCAGCACAGTTCTGGCTCCTAGAGATTTGGTGCCTGGCTGGAGTGCAGTGTGGGAAGAGCTCCTCAAGGAGAATTTTAACCAGAAACCCACTGAGAGGAGTGAGACTGTGGTATTTTTACCATAGCTAAGGACCCAGAATACTTTGCTGCATTTTGCCATGTGATTTAATTCTAAAACTAACTTTGTTTCTGGACCAACATTAGGTTCATTGTAAAGAAAATATGAAGCAGAACGGTATAAATACTTTTCTACCAACATGTAGGGAAAAGAAGGAAGGTATACTGTTCATCCAACCTATCACAATGTTGAGTCTTTCTGGAACTAATTTTTTTTTTTTTTAATATCATGCTTCCCAGCTTGGCAGCATTCCCCTTTGTTATCCCTGCTTCTTTAAACTGTATTTTTCATGGCCATATGTTGAAGAGATAGGTGGCAAATAGAGGAACACTGAATATAAAGAGGGAAAAACTGAGAAAACTATATATATATATACACACACTCATATATAGTATGACTGTGCAACAATATTGCCAATTCTGTGATGTAATTTGAGAAGATGGATTCTGAACTTACTACTTCTAATGATACGTAAAAAACCGCTTTATTTCTCTGAGTGCAGCAAAACCTTGTAATAAATGTAGTTTACATTAACAAACACAGAAGCAACTGTAGCTGTAAGAAGTACTTTGGGCATCAGGAATGTATTTTTTCACTGGTTGGTTTATAAAAAGCCTATGGCAAGTTACTTAATTTCTGTTACACCAGCTTTCTTTTTGATGCACTGAGGTGTGTTACCTAAGCTCACTTTTTCCCCAGTTACATCACAGTGCTAAAAACAAACGCCAAGACAGTGCATTCCGTCCAAGGAAAAGGAAATTACTTTAATGTGTTTCCTGTAACTGTTCTTTATGGTATAAGAGGAGCCTGCAGCATGGCTTTATTTGTTTCATTTGGACAAAAAGAGGAAAATTGCTGCTACTATACAGCTGAAGAAAAAGCAGACTTTCAGAGAAAGTATCAAAAGAGGATATTCTGCTTTGGGCTGATTCACCAATGTCTTCCACCTGCCTGCTTTCCTCATCTGCAACTGCAACAAGTGAGTCTGTGGTGCTGCCTGGATAATGCAGCAGTGTTTTCATCTTGCTGCTGTGGCATGAGTGAGTGGCTGAGGTTCAGGGCTATAGAGAGAAGTGCCCTATGTATGCATTCTTGTAAATGTGAACACAGGGCATGCATAAACATAGAGAACCTAGGACGGCTGGAACAAAGTGCATTCTGTGGTGGGTTTTGGTGGGTTTTGTAGACGCAGTGATCACCTGGGGAGACAAGACTCTGTGTGTGCTTGTGGATGTGCCTGTGGCAAAGAAATGTCAGAAGGAGCAGTTTCACCTTCAAACTGGTGTGTTGTTATGAGGATTGCCACATTTTGCTTGAGTCCCAGCTGTGCTCCTGGGCCAGTAGTGGCTACACTCATCTGTGAATTCTTTTCCACCTCTGTTCATTTGTGCTGTGTTTAGCTGTGTTTGTGCAGTGTCTGAGACAGTAGAACTCTGTACTCTAGAGGGCTTCTTGGCTTTGGGGCTGGAAGAAAAGACTTATATGGTATTGGTTTGATTGTCAAACAGCGGGATTTGCTGGCTATGTTTTTAAAAATCAGACCCATATATAAATAAGATTTTCATTGTAGCTTATGTCTGGGTTTTTTGGTGAATCTCACATGAGTTATGTAAACATTCTATTGCCATGCATATTCTTTTGCTGTGCTTTCCAAAAAGAGCACATTCCATCCATTCATGCTGATCAAGAATAGCATGTGAAAATGGCATGAGCAACAGCTGCTCTTTTGAATAGAGTTGTAGCTGGCTTGAATCTCATCCAGGCTGTCAAGAGGTAGAGTTTGTGAAAATTGTAGTGCTATACTTGGCCCAGGACAGGGGCTCCGGGCGATGCTACTTTACCTCTAGTCATTCATGATTTATGAATAAGTAATCAAACATGTGATGTAAAACTATAAAGAAGTAGTGCTTTCATACTGTATCTTCAAAGATTCTATTTAATCTGAAATCTCTTAAGACATTAAAGAAAAAAAAATTAAAAGATTGAAACAAAAAATTTGGAAGAGGTTTCTTAGTAAGAGCTCTTTGAAGTCACTAGCTAGATTGAGTTGATGAGGACCAATTAAAGCAAAACATGTGTCCACAATTTGCTGCCATTTGTTCTAGGCACATCTTTATGGATGAAGTTTGTTGCCTCTGTAATGATGAAGATGCAAATGTCTTTCCCATGAGGCTGAGCGATCTCCGTTTTTTATAAAGACCTAATGTGATGATTTAAGCCCTACAGCATGAGCCACAATATGTCTGCGTTTTCTGTAATAAAACATGCACATTATAATTTGCCATGGGTGCACTGTTTACTCAGGGCTTCCAACTTGCATATAAGCTAGAGAAAAATGCGGGGACTGGTGAAGCTTTTGGTGCACAACCTCTGTATGGGACTTTCTTCCTCAAGCATTTATTTTCCTGAAAAAATGCAAGGACTTTTATTTGTTGTTTACTTACAGCACTAAAGTCCATGTGAGGAGCTGCCACCACAGCCTCTGAAATAAACGGCCATCTGAATGCTTCTTCATGCCATTAGCACTTAGTGTGTTCCCAAGTATCACTCTTTCATCTGGGAAGCCTGGCACAATGCCCAGTAACATCAATAGAAAGAGTTTCCTATTTGCAAGTATGTACCACTCCTGTAGTAAAATGAGCAAAAATGACAGTGAGTGGCCGTGCCTTACAGCACAGGCTGTCACTAGTCTTGTGCCCCCTTGCTGTGGATGCAGCTTGCCCTCCACAGTGTAAACTGCCACCCTGGCTGCCTCTCAGTCAAGTCTTTGCAGAGAAGTTCACCCTGTAGAAAGGGGTAGCACAAGCTGCACTTCCATTCCAGTCTGAAGCAATTCTAGGGGCTCATCCCTCTTCCTGTAAATATTTGATAAGCAGTGTGAGTTTGTGAAATTCCTGTGTTAGAGAAGACCCACTCGTAAGTACCTTCTGAAAGGCATTGAGCAGCATTACCTCCTAACGCCTCTTGCCTCTGGTAGGAGCCCACACCCGCCAGCTTTTCTTTCTATTGCCAAGCGCTGTCTGTGAATAATTACGTGTTATTAATAAGATGGTATGCACTGATGGCTCGTTTATACAATTACACATGGCTCATTTAGAGCAAGTCAAGAGGCATGGTAACAGGACAAGAAAGACTGCTGCCAAGTGCAGGAGAATAACCTATTCTCTGCCCACAGTAGTAGATGAGACATGAAGAAATGGATTTATAGAGCAGGTAGCTTGACATTAGGTATCAGGCAAAAAATGTTATGTCAGGTTAGGGCATTGAAACCCTAGAACAGGCTAGTCAGGAGCATATAAGTCTGCCACTGGAGGACCAAATGGAAAAAAAGAAATCTCTCGGGAGACAGAGGTCATCTAGATGATTTCAAAAGCTCCCATCAAACCCTCTGTTCCTGTGACCACTAGGTACTGTGTCCTTAGTGCAAATTAGCCTGATTGCTTCCACAGAGAGCTCTCAGCTTGCACAAGCCATGTATAATTAATCCCTGAGCTAGAAATGTACAGCTGACATGGGCTTAAATGTAATGGGGATCACTTGATACACATCAGCAGAGTGTGTCTTCCTATCATTCACAAGGACTCACAGGAAAGAAAATAGCATTTTTGTTGTGCTCTGTTAGATTGTCAGGTATTAGCCTGAGCAAAGACAGCAGCAGGGAGTGGTTATCCAGCAACAGATTCCATCTGGTTTTCTTAAAAATTAGAAAGGTAAACAGCCTCTGGCTATGCAGTGTATCATGTACAAAGCTTTTTGGGATACTCACTGGGCTGAGGCATTTGTTTATGAGAGTCACGTGGCATGGTAACAGCCTGCCCATCAGGCTGCTCACAGCAAGCAGTCCCTCAACACCTCCTTTTCCCAGAATTCAATTAAAGGTTGTTGCTTCAGCTTCTCAGCAAAAACTGCCTTCTTGAAAAAAGCTGCAGCTTTCCATTTTGTCCTGGAAAACAGACCATGTGAAAAAGGACTTTAAAAGCAAACCAATGCACCCTATAAAGAAACTAAATAGAATATACATTTTCTTATCAGATGTAGGCTACAGTGTCCTTGATGTGCTCTTTAGTGAGATTTCAGCTGCACACACACACACAAGAGGGAGGGTTCCTGCTTGCTTCCTGAATAAGCAAAACTCTGTGAATTGGATGGCTCTTGCCAGTCCAAAACTGAGATAGTTCCCGTGAATAGCTTGCAGTGTTTATTTTAAATTTGCTGGTTCCATGAACATTCGTGCCCTTAAAGGTGTTACAGTTTGGTAGGATTTCACAGATTGTGTGAACTCTTTAACAAGTTTGATGCACATCTGCCGGGTGGGGATCTTCTGCCTTGTTTTTCCAAGAGTGGATACAAATTCGGGACATAGTAACACAATCAACTAACATACTGTGTAAAGCTCTCCATTTTCCTTGCATATTTGCTGAAACACAAAAGAGTGTGGAATAGGCCTGGGGCTGTAGAATTTCAAGTCATGGTTTAGATCCTTGACACTGAATTTGGGATAAAAAGCCAACAGGCAGTTTCATTATTTTATTTGCTCTTTCTATTTGCAAACAAGTGGTTCATGCCTTTGCACATATCATTTGATAATCTAAGTATGTTCTTGGCATTAAGCACCTTCAATTTTATACTTCTACTGGTGCTATTTGCACTAGAACCCTGTAGGTTTTTCAAAATTAATGAGCACAGATTCTTCACAGTGTTTGTATTCATCAAGCATTCACACACCAGTTGTGTGACGTTCTGGTAACAGTGTTCATGATTAGTATGCTAGAAAACCAAGAAATATTAATTAAATACATATAAATATGTATGCTTAGCCAAATTTGAAAATGCTGCAAGGTTTTGGTTTTAGAATTCCTTACCACATTGTTAGAACAATAATCTGATATAAACCCACAATATTGCTTCCATCTTATGTTGTAAATTATTTTTATTTTGGACCTGAAGTGATCCCCATTGTACAGCACCATATCTATCTAATCTGTTTTAGATTCAGTGCTGTTTGCCTCAAGCCCTGAGAGAGATGTTTTACAGGGAGGCTGAATAGGCAGGAGTACAAATGTGACTTTCCTCTGTTTTCCCTTTCAAAAGTCTATTCATCCATCTTTAACAGAACTGAAACTTCAGGAACAAAGACGTAGCAGCCTGTGCAAATTCACGTGTGTGTTTTGAGACCCAGCATCAAGTGGAGGAAGAAATGTTGCTGATGAGCAGACATAGCAACCATGAAATATCAGTCTTATTGAGTTCAGTTGAAAACTCCCATTGACATTAGTAGGATTGGGATTTTATTCCCAGCCGTCATGTTCCCAGCTTGCTTCGATATGTTACAATATAAAACAAAAATATCCTGTCAAACATGTCTTTCTTTCCCCGAAGCCTTCTTTTCTTCCTGGCTGTGCCTAAGAAGCATTGTTATGGTTTTTGACAGTATTGCAATCAAGACCTAATTCAGCAAAGACAGTTAAATATGTAAATTGAGTTGTTAGCCCCAGCCAGACTGCTCTTACAGCAGCCACTAGCCTTGGGCTTGAATTGCCGTTGAACTATGTTCCAATAATTTGAAATAAGAAAATTTGTATGTCAATATGCACACTGGTGTCTCATATCCATGAATTATCCAATGCCTGTGACAATGTTCCTGTGAGACAGACAGAAAAATTGCTGTTAGATATTCTGTTACATTGTTATCTGGTATTCCCCATGTGTGCACTGCCCTGCACAAGGATTTGTACCGCTGCTATCAGTACCAAAGCAATATTTAGACCCCCATGCTTAGGTGCTGAAACTTTTATATGTTGAAAGTGTCTTTGACTACTTGCAATGCCTTTGAACTTTTCTCCCTCCAGCCACCTCTTGGCATGCTACATTCCATTATTTTTGAGCAGGAAAGACCTAACTGTGGATGTTATGGCAGCTTTTGTTGCTCAGCTGTGTGTCCATTGTAGCTCACTGCAGGCTGTGTAAATAATTTACTTATAAAAACAGGCTCGTTGCAGGCAGTGGAACTAGTTTGGAAGAAATACACACACATCAAAGTGTCATCCAATTCAGCAGCATGTGATGGGTATTATCCCTGTCCCTTCTCTAACTAGAAAATATATGGATGCCCTCTGTGGATCTACAAAAATTCTCCAAAGAACTTGAGCATATACCAAAACTTAAGCACATTCAACTCAATGGAAAACTTCAGAACTCCACCTGCGAAAAAACTTGGTGTGAAACATCATCCAAGTTAGCCTTTGGAACAAAGCCTTTGCTTCTAGAAGCACTGCATCCATCTGGTCTTTGTGTGAAGACAGGCATCTGCAAAACCTCCTTGACAAACCAAGGCCCTGTATGTAATTGGTGTGAATGTATTGTTTTGTAGTACATTATTGGTTTAAGCTGTGTATCCTCTAATGTCTGAAACCTCAAGGGCAGGATGTGATCCCAAGGTCTGGAAAAAGCCTCCTTTCACATTATTTTATTCCCCATATTATTTTTGGATAAGAGGAAGATGTTTCTTATATATCCTACACAATATGTTTGAAAAGTGCCCTTAGCAGGAAAAATACTTCAGCTCTGGTAACTTAAAGCCATCCCTCTAATGGGTTCACAAAATGTTCTGGAAAAGAGAAGAAAAAGTTTATAGCAGGTGACAGCCCTTCAGCTAGAGAAGGCAAAAGAGCTACAACACTGAGGCCATATTTCCTTGGGGTTGAGGTGCTGGGCCTCCACTCTGGCTGGTGTGTATCTCATAATGTGCATCACGAGTGCCCAGGAGGAACCACCACTTGAGGTTTTGATGGAACAGTGCAGTGTAGCCCACCCAGCTTTCCCATTACTGAACTATTCCTTTTGCTCAAGACCAGGCTCCTGGTCATATCCGGGGCCAGGGACAGGATTTCTGGGGCCAGGTTTTCCGTATCAGCAAATGCTTAATTAACTGATTTTGGCACTCAGTGAATTTTCCTAAGTACCTAAGCAGATTAACTTGCTCTCTTCCTGGTGGCTAGAGCAGGAAACTTCTGCAGGTGGCTTGAAGAAGTGCATGAGGCACATCTCTCTAATACAGAGTGCCAAGATATTTTGGAAAATCTGATCCCTTTCCCTCGAATTTAAGGGAGCAGACTTTGTTTCATAACTATGTAATACTATGCAGAGCATAATTATTTTGCCTCAGAATTCAGAGCAGTATTCGGTGCTTGCTAATACCAAGTTATAATGAAGGGGGAAAAAAAAAGAAGGATGTGGAAGGAAGCAGAACACTGTGGATGGGTGGAGAGATGGCTGGATATTGCTCATAATAAAGTAAATATATTAATAATAAATACATCCATTTCTTATTGCAGGTTTAATTGCAGTCTTTAGGTGTATTTCACATACCCATTGAAACATTTGTGCTGATTGGATTTATTGCGTGGCTATTTTGTATTCATTAGAATGTTGTTCCTAACTCTCTACTGCAGCGACATGTAAATATCTTTCCAGCCACTGCCATCATCAGTAGAAGTGTGTGTGCTGTGGCAGAATAAAGCTTGCTCTGTATGGAAATCTAAAATGTTGCCTAGAGGGAAATGTTCAGACCATACAACAAAATATATCTCATGAGAGTTTTAACCCACGGACCTTCCTTATTGCTAGAAAAGAAAAAGCAATTTCCTCTCATCCCTGAAGAATATTGGTCTTAAATAAGTTGATGACCAACGTCCTCAGTTGTTATGAGTCATTGCAGGAGATCCTGAAAGAGTTTGAAATTTTTGTGCACTCCTAGAAGGCTTCACATTGCTTTTTATTGTGACTTTCAGAGTGGACCAGTGAGTATTAGTGACAGTACTTTGGTGTAAACTGTGAAAAGCTGCATGATTTCTGCCACATTATAGATCCATTTTGTAAAACCTGTGGCTTTGTTCCAGCTGGAATTCCTATGCAGACGGCCTGTGAGGGGCACTCAGTTTTCTAATATAAAGTTTCTCATTCTTTATGCATTTGGAAAAGTCACTGCTTCCTTGCATAGGAAGGATGATGACTTTGCACTATCTTTTAAAGCATTGGACTTCACTGGCTCCTGTAGAGGCTACAAATTCATTACACTATTGCAGTTCCTCATTGCTGAGGGCATTAACAATTAAGGTACAAAAACCACAATGAAGATGTCAAAGAGAGGAAAGTAAAGATAACAAACAAGGAGAGAACCTGATAAATTAATAACAGCATGCTTGCAGGGCAAAAACACTTGTGTCTGTATAGACAGATTTAGTTTTGCCGTAAAGCACAGAGGGAGAAAAAAAGTGCCTTAAAATCCTGTGAACTTTCAGCCTTGTCTTGGAGGTAGAATAGATCAATTATCTCCCATTTTGTGTTGTTCTGTTCAGCAGTGCAGCAGCTTGGCACTTTTTTTTTTCCTTAGAGAACCTGGCCATTTCACCTAGTTCAAAGCTGTTTTGTTGTGCCATTTCAGGAAGGAAGAGCTGTTTTTCTGATCAAGGTTCTGTACATGCCTGAAAGCTTCACGTTAAATCCCTGCCCCGGGACCTACTTCTTAATGCTGAGGTTGTGAAGCATAAAGTTAATCACACTACAGTCTGTACTGCACAGAGGTGCCCTGAGAGTTATTAAGGATGAAGCTTGTGCTGGAGAAAGGGCAGTAGGTGCTTAGGGAAGGAGGATCCTCCAAGGCTGATCTGATTCCCAGGAGCAAACAAGGAGGATATGCAGTCTATTTTTTTTTTCTTTCTTTTTTTTTTCCCCATGCAGAGCAATCCTGTATGGGAGAGGTCCTCTGCAAGATAAGTTATAGAGCCCTGGGCCTCAGCTATGCACACTGCAGTGCATCTTTTCTTGCCCTTGGGACACTTATGACTGGGACCATTAGTTTCAAAGTCACTGCTCAGCATGTGTGTGACTGACAGGGAATCAGATATAAATCCTCTAGCCTCTGAGGTGGAGATGAATGAACTGGAGACAGGATAAGACAGACAATTCTTAGTGTACATCATCAAAGAAAGGGCTTCTACAGGAAAAAGGAAGGTCCTCTTTCCTTGCAGTTTACTGAGCTGTGGAAAACTTGGGGTGAGTGGGGTGCAAAGTGCATAGACTTGACTAGCTCTTCTTTCAGGAATGAAAGGCAGTTCTGAGGAAAAGTCTTGGTCTGAATTGTTGTTGGGAACTTCTCTTAATGCTCCAAGCTATTAAGCTTCTCTCAATTCCAGGGCACCTGTCTTCACCAGTATTTTCCAACATGAAAAAGATCCCTCTTTCTTGCAGAAGGTGATGACACCATTTAATGACTTCTGTCAGCTCTTCTCAGCCCTGAGGACACCACCGTCCCCTCCTGTGAATGTTCCCTGCTCCTGGCACTTCAGTTCTGCCAGAGCAATGTGCCTTTTCCACAGTGGTTTTCACTACTGCATCAAAAATTTCAGCTTTATTCCCCTGGTTCTCAGGCTCTGTGGCAGCCCAGAGCTGCACAGCACAGCTCAGCACAGCAGTCTGTGCTTCTGTGGACTATGGGCTGGCTGTGCTCCAGAGCAGCCCCATCACAGAAAGAACAGCTTGAGGGTTACAGTCAATTAGCATAAATTGCTAAGGGCCCAAAATATGTTGCAGAGCCAGTGTGGATTGTTAAGCCTCAAAACATGTTCCCTTTTTCTTGCTTCTTTTTCCTCTGCTGACTCTGTGGACAAGAAAAGGCTTAGAGCCCATTTTTGTCATTCTCACAGGAGGGATGTAGCTGATGCAGCTGGAAGAGTAGGGCCAAAAGGATCTCCGAATATCCAGGAGACCTTGGGCTGTTGTTTTTGTCACTGAATTTCTCAGTATCTCCTGTTCCTGCATATCTTATCTACTGAACTGTAAGCATTTAAGGCTAGGGGTTGACAGTATTTGGATGTGTTATACAGTGCTGAGCATACTTTTGGCTCTTATTTAGTAATTATAACAATTAATAAGAAATACCATATGGCTAAAAATATTGTAACTCTCAAAAGAATTCTTGGGCCATTTCTTTTTTGTGCATATGAGTGTGTGCCTCATTTAAGCCAATTATTTTTGTATTAACTGGCATTGGTTATGCCATCCTTCTGCTTTTATTTTTAGTAGTATTCAGATTATTACAAAACGTGTTATGAGTGAATGAAAAAAAGGAATCAGTTTCCTAGTACTTGTCTTCTGAAATTAAATTTTCTGGTTGAATAATCCTACATTTAATCCTCAAAGGGATGTGTCCCCTAGGGGGAACATTCTCTGCACCTTTAGGTGCCTGCTGTCAAAATGTCACAGGATGGGAGATGAATCCAAATGAATTAATGAATCCAAATCCTTGTTTGGAAATCAAGTAATGTTTGATTGTGGCTTTACCGTCTTTAACCACAAATGTGAAATTTATGGACTAGAGACATGTTACTCTCAAAATTTAATTCTCAGGTTGTGTTCTGCTTTTCAGACAATGCAGCAAAATATGATAGAGCCCCTCTTACTCCCCATATTGTCAGTTATGGGAGACTGGGGAATCTCAGTCTTTAGTGTTTCAAGATGAAATTTTTTGGTCTAGCAGAGATGATCTTTTTTAGCATGGCATAGACAAGTGTAAAGCCTCTTTTGTCCTGTGGATTGAAGGGATTCAAGCTTTATATCCATGGAGGAATGGAGATCACACATGGTCCTGCTGTATCTCCAGACTGCCTCTGTGTGTCCCACTTTTTGGACTGCAGGCTATGATAAAAGTTTCTGTTCCTTTCAGTGACACTTTGACAGCAGTGTGTTGTTACTGAGCCTGTGATCTGGTGCAAAGGATGCATCCATGTGTGTTTGTACTGGGCAGCAGCATCCACAAAGGAACAGGTAACACAGACCAAGTAACAAGACTTGGGTCAGTCTGGTACTTAAATCATCAAAGCGGCAGATTTTTAAAGTAATGAATGATCTTATAGAAGTGTATTTCTTTAAAATTAGCTGTGAGTCGAATATGAAAGCTGTTAAGAAAGGACTAACATAGTCTGCTCATTTTACTCATAATTTCAGAACTATTTCTTGTGTTTAAATATTAAGTAGAAATTATTGAAAAGCTTTGACTACTGCCTTTTTGAGAACAAAAGCACGAGTAAGTATATTTTTAAAGTGTGATCTGATATGCTGAGGGGGAACACAGGAGAGAGATGTGCAGAAGAATGCAGGTTTGTGTTAGTAGTTTTTTAAAAACAGCTAAGATGTTACTTTGTGAAGTAGAGTTGTTTTGTTGTGGCAGATGTATAAAGACATTGGTTGTTTCAATGTCAGGTATCACTGGCAGATGAGTAACAAGACTGTGTGAAGAACTGCAGTTGGATCAGCAAGGCTGATTCTTACCAGTCAGAGAGCTTTTGGAGATTACAGTATAGCATGGAGAATTTATTAAGGTGATTTATCCACAGTGCTTGTGAATACATTACATCCATACTCTGTCTCAACTAGTGTAGAGTGGATCTCAATACCTACAAATATATTATTGATGTTAGTTTAGAAAGCAGTATGCTTTTGAATCGTTTCAATATCCTTCATGTTCATGAATTTTGAACGTAACTCTAAGACTCCCAGTAAATCTTTTGCTGTTGAAATAAATAAATTCTGGGAAAACATAAAAAATACTTTTAAAAATTAAATTTGATAACAATACTCAATCAGCATTCCTGCTGCTGAGAGCTCCTGACAAACAGAAATGAAAATTTCTATAAAAGAGACTCCTGAAAGAAGCCAAGAGGAAAATTGAATATTCTGGTTTTGCCTCTGGGACTGTCTTCTTGTTTTGGAAACTTCCATCACTAGGTGCACTTTGTAGAAAAGACAAGGGAAGAAAAGCTAGAAAAAGGCAACAGACAAAGCACTGTTTCATGTTAAGTACTCCATTTTTCCTCTGCATCCATGAGTTCTTGTGCTATGAGGGAAACAAAACGAAAAAGGCTTATCAGAGGAGGAGACCAAGAATTTTTTTTACAGTCAGCAATAAGACAATCATGTGAGAAAAGACTCTTCAGTTTGTGTGGTTTCTTCCTCTGTCATGGTATCAGAGAGGGTGAGTTCTTCTCTCTGCTTTACGGTGTCAGGCAGTTCCTCAGCTGTTCACCTAGATCCGCTAGCTGACCATGCTGACAGTGCCTCCTGCCCAGACTTGCAGATCCATATATTTTATTGCTCAGCATCCACAGCCAGGGGTGAGTTACCAAAAGAACTAACTCCTTTACAGCCACCAAAGGGTGACCCCTACCTAGAGTTTTTTACTGCTACATTTCTGAGTGGTCCTTGTGAAGTGCAGAGAAAGGAGTCTGGCAGACCTTTCCTTTTTGGCATGCCTTTGGAAACTACCACTGGAGGTAGGAGGAGAAGAGTGGTGTGGGGAAGGGTAGCTCCCCCAGCAAGGGTGGGGAAGATTGCTCTCAGATCAGTGGGGTACCCTGCATCTCAAAGCTGTAGTGAGAAAGAAAATGAACTTGTTCCAGGAGGCCAGTCATCTGTGGCTGATGTTTCATAGCAAAGATCAGCAGTGCATCTTCCAACAGCAGGTGTAGGAAACAGTCATGAATTTGGCAGTGAGAAAATTTTGCCTTTATAAAGTTATTAGCTGCAATGGCTTCACTTTGACAGCCCTGAAATACACAAGACACTGAATTGAGAATTTTCAATTTTGCAAAATTCAAAACTTGTGTCTTTGCACTGAGTTATGGCAGAACACTCTGGACGCCTCTGGTAAATGAGCTTTAGAGACTTACATTCTTATGTTTGCTTTTCTGAGTAAGCCAATATATATTTGTACAGAGGCCGTATTTTTTATGCAAGTAAGATAGGATGCCAATAGTGTTATGTTTGTCATTATATAACGTCAAAAATGCATTAATTTATAATATGCATTCCAGTCTCAAGACCCTGTTAATTTCAGTGAATTTCAGAGTCTGGTTTGAGGGACACTATTTTAATGAAGAATAAATCACCAGTCATAAGCACCTCTTGCAGTTTTCATATGTAAAATGAGTAGCTGTATTAAAGGTTCACTCATATTCATAGTGCTTTTGGTCACTATTGAGGATGTATTTTTCTGACAGGTCTGGGACTTTGTAATTTATAATAAACTGTGAAAGTAATGGATTCAGAACTGTATGTTTCTGAGGGAGAGAGGTACCTTATAATCTACTGAATTTTCCACAAATGTTTATTTAACTATTAAATTATTTTTATTCCATTTTCTAACCCATTTGTCCATTGTTCAGCATAAGAGAATTTCAGCCTGTCTGCCATACATGCATTAAGCACATCTCCTACCCTGTGGTATGCTCATCAGGCTCTGTAGATTGTTAAGGCAATGCCTCTAAGGCAAGTTTGCATATGAACTGCATCAATGGTGCCTTTCTTCCCCTTCTCCTACCCCATTTTCATTTGCAGAGGACGTTGGCACTGCTGGTTATCGGAGGAATGTGGTAGGATTGTTGAACAGGAAAAGGAGATGCACAGCTTTACCCATAATACATTCAGGCTGCTACCTCCAGCAGCTGCAATAGCAAAATGGACACAACATGGAGAGGCATCAGTGACTTTGCAGTTGCAATAATGTTCTGGTGAGGACAGTGAAATTTCAGTACTCCTGTTTTCAGCCCAAAAGGCTTTATAACCCTCAGCCAAGGGCTGGGAACATGTTTAAGTGCTCTGCACAATAGAGGTGATAGATATGTGTGAGTGAAGTGTATACCCTGCTGTTTTGGGGTCTTGTGGAGGAGACATCGCTGTAATGTGTTTCACAAAAATCTTGCAGAACTTCTCGAGTATTTTGTGAAGAGACACTGAAGTTACCAAACTGTATCTCCTACAGCCTTCACAGAAGAGGCAGAAGCTGAACTGTGTTATGGATGGCTAGTCTTCACCCCAAGAGAGTGCTTCGTGGCACAGTCTGGAGGTGATGTAAAGGAGAGAGACCTGTCTCTCTCCTATGATCTCTCCTATGTCTGACTGCTGTGTTTCTATACTATTCCTGTCACCAGCCTTCTAGCTATTTACTTAGCTTTGAATGGAATTATATTTGTGATGGCTCCTCTCTAAAGCCAGTTTTTGTGATGGAGGGGATTAATGGGTCTCTTTTTTAAAAGAGCTTTACTTGGTTCTAAGTCAATATGCTAAAAGCACCCTTAGGCTGTTTTTAATATATGTTGGGATTGCAATGCTCTAAAACATTGCTGGCGGTGATGGAGCACATGCAGTTTTCATTCTTTTAATTTTATTTCCTAGCATTTGAACAGGAATTAATCAGACTGTGAGGAGACTGCTGCAAGGTTTAGGCAGAGCTGTGGCTGCCCAAGCTGCTTCCCTCAAAAAGAGAATGTCTGTCCATTTCTCTGTGACCCTGTCTATGCTGGCAGTCACTGCATCAAATACTTAGCCTGAACAACAGAATGGAAGGTTCAGCTGAAGAGAAGATCCAGAATATTTGAAGAAGGAAAAAAATAGTCCTGAACTTCTTTAAAGGTCGTTGTTAAAATTAAGATAAAAGTCGTTAACCTGCTTTGGTAAAGAGGAAGCTCAGCAAGTACAGGTCAGTCAACAAGGCAAGAATATGAATACATAATGAGAGTATAGATGCATTGGAAATTAGGATTGTGGATGCATTGGAGGATTAGTTTTTAGTATTGTTTAAGAAATACCTCACAAAAGTGAATGAGAATGCAAGAGCCTGAAACATGCTGTGTTTACTCCACACCAAGAGGAAATACATCACCAAAGGGAATCCCTGGAATCTCTGCTGCTGCAAGTACCACCTTGAGGTTTCTTTCTGAATTTTCATCTTTCAGTATATACGAACTTCTTGATACCAAATTGCTTCATTGCAATAAAGAGCAAATAAAAGTAGTTTATTATTTATGCTTCTATCAAGTCAAAAGATCACAGTCACTATTTCCAGCACTGTCAGACCACTCGCATTTCTTTAAATCACTGAGTCAGATTCTTAGTGGACAGAAAGAAGGGTGTGATTAGCTTGGTTTAAGTCATCATCGCTCCACAGAAATAAATCACAAGGCAAGTATGAGAGTTTTGTCTGGCTTTCTTGTGTCCTTCTGCTAGAGTTCACGTTATTGAAAACACTGGTTATTCTTCAGGAGCTGTCATCTTTTAGGCACAGCTTTACTGCAATTAATAAAATAGTGATATTGTATTTCAAACCCATAGATTTAGTAGAACATTTATTTGCAAAACCTAAAGCTAGAAGATATTCATTAAAGTATCTTTTTAAGGTTCCTACTGTTTTCCACATTAGTGTAGTCTCAGCAAAATATGTATGTAAGGTCTGTGCAAACCCTTTTTACATGCAGCTATTCGTGTAAATGCTCTTAAGTGAAATCCATCAAGCATCTCTTAATTTATTTTCTGATTCTTGATGACTTCTTTCTTTTGCTAGTACAGCATTTAAGCATTGTGTCAGAACACAGCTTCAGATTCTCATCTTGGTTGCTGTGATAATTTAATTTTCAGGAGAAAAATTTAATTCAGTAGATTATCCTTGGATTTATACTGATGTTAAGTGTGATCTGGTTCATTCTGTATCTATTCCAATGAGAAAGCCAATCTGTTGAATTATTTTAATACTTTCATATCCCTTCTTTGCTGCAGTTGCCTTAAGTTTTGCCTATTTCTGGCAGTCCTAGATAGTAAACAGCTATCTAGGCTGGTTGACTGTCACGTGAGAGGCCAGTAGTGGACATCTGGCTGGGGTAGGATGCTCTGTAGGAAAATGATCCCCTGAAGTCTACCAATTTTGCAGCTATACACAGCACAAGGAGGAAAGTGGTGGGGAGTGACAGATGGATGCCTCTGGTAGACCTCGCTGTAGGTGCAGGAGGAGCAGATGGCAGACAGGGTAATGTCCAGACATAAGATTTTAGGTACCTTTGACCCTCAGCATAGCTGTGTACAGTAGCAAGGAAGACTGGAGTCTTGTGAGTCACTTTTCCATGGTGCAATGTGCTTCTCTGGCAATTTGGACACAGACAGTTATGAACAGTTGTGAAAGAATAATACTGTCCATTATTTCTTATTCTGAGGCTCTTGTGGTGTCCTGCATGGAAAAACTGAAGAGCTCCTACCCCATTAGTGAGATCCACAAATTAATAATCTGTACCTGTTTCTGTGCTTTGTGTGCTATAAATACATGCTGCAGGTAGAAATGGGTACTGTAACCATGTGCATAATTAATTTCTCTGTCTGTTTTGCAGGTGAAAAGCCAAATCTATACAGGGGTAGTTAGGATAGGTTACTAATCGGGATAACTTACTATGTAAATTACGTGAAGACACTCAGCAAGTCAGTGGTAGAGCAGAGCTGGAGTGACACCTTTTTTGTGTAATTGCTGGTCGTGGTAGATTTTTGGTGAATGTGGCCCAGATTCTGAAGTTTTCCTCAAAATATTTGTTTTTCCTTGACTGGTCTTAGTTCAGATGATAACTTGATCAAAACAGGTGAGTGATGATTTGACCTGAGATTGCTTTTAGTTCTCTGAGTGACGGCTGAATAATTCTCCTTCGTTCTTGAATGAAGTAATGCCTGATTGTGAACAGACATTAATCTCTACTGAGAACATTTTGTATAATGGTGAAAATGGAAAGAAAATGAATCCAGGCTTTTATGCAGCATTTGGTTCTCTTCTTCTGGAGCAGAAAGAGCTGAGTGGTTTATAGGAAGGGTCCCAGTTCTTTCTTTTGTGGCCCCAGCCAGCAAGCAGCTAAAGGCTAGATAGAGCAAAATGACTCTCCAGCCAGGGTATAGAGACCAGGCTAATCTCTGATATGACAGAGCCCACTGACCCCTGAGGATGCCTGCTGCAGCAGTCTTGCCCAAAGTAACGGGATCATACAAGGAAACCCTAATTTTGGGCAGCCTCTTCCGCTCACCTATGAACAGATCCATCAGCCTCTCTCTCATGCCTTTCAGGAACCACTGGAAATCGGTGTGGAGAGATGAATGAGGCTATTTAAGGTGAGGAGGGTGAAGTTACTGCTGCCAGTAGAGTTTTCTCTCAAATAAGGCCATTGTCAGGGTTCTGCTCCTCAAATGTCAGGGGAAAAGGCACAAAAGCTGAGGAAAACTTTCTGTAGCTTATTATTTCTGATGATAATAATAGTCTTTTTGTGTTCAAGCAGGAGAAGGGCCCATTTTTCAAACCTTGTGCACATCTGTGCAATACCATCCTGGATGCTAAAGCATTTGAAATCTGAACTGGAAAAGATGAGCAAAAGCATTATTTTAACACTGGAAAACTGAAACAATGTAGAAACTGGCTTCCTCAAGATTGGGGGAAGATTTGATGTTTCTAAACTCTACCCTCAGTGCATTAGTGCACATTCTTCACTCAGTTTGTCAACCAGTCTAGCTTATTGAATTAGGGAGAAAATTTATCCTGTGTGAATTTCTCTTCTTTCTGGTCTTCAGTATTGTAGAAATTAAAAATAAGCAGCAAAGAGTAAATAACTTGATTTTTATTCCCCTCAGAACTGTATAGTAATTGTAAATCCTGCAGATAGTTGCTGTGTGATAAGCACTCTGCTCATATAGGGAGCTTATCTTCAGGGGAGGCAGAAGTCCCCTATTTCCCCATAATCAGTATGGTTTTGTGAGGGAGAAAAGCAACATGTAGGTTACATGTACAAAGGGAGTCTTTATCCCCAAAGTGGATAAACTACAGTGAAATGGTAGTGCCTGTTGAGTACATGGTAGGACATCATTTCCTGCCACAGGACAATGAAATCAGTGTATTTCTTTCCCTTTTTAGTGTATACTGAAACCTTTGCTCTTTTTCTTCACTTGGCATCTTTGTTAGAAGCTGACCAAGAATATGGTACAGTCATATTACGTCTCCTATCATATCATTGGTCAGTGGGTAGACTGAACACACACTGAGATGCTTGTGTGCACCTGTTCCTTACTTGCTTTCCCTGGAAGAGATGAGGTTGCACATTCTATCACAGACTCAAATGCTCTTTGTTTATGTTGGGTGTTTTCAGCTATGTTGAGTTTCATTACTGTCTCATGTACCTTTTTTTTTACAGTTTCTTTATCTGTCATCTATTTTTGTACTCATTGTGCAGCTTCTCTTGGTCTCTCATGTTTACTGAGCTTGCTGACCATGGCCAGTGGCATTACCCTGCTGAGTAATGCCCAGCTAGGAGCCATATCTTGTCTCAAGCATGGCAAAGCAGGGCTGAGATCTTGCTCTGAATGACTGGCTCCACTGCCACCTTCTGTGTTTAAATCTCTCGTTTAACCTTGAAAGACTTGCTCCATCTTTTGCCTTGTTTCCCCATCCCTGCACCCTGCCTGGCCCATGTCCTGTGCAGAGACTGGGATGTGCAAACACAGCAGAACTTGTGGCCGTAAGTAATGTGGTGATTTAATGTCATCTTGTTGGTTCTCTTTTTAAATTGAAGCCAACTGCCTTCAGCAGCTGTCGCAGATGAAAAGGTCTTTAAGTGCTGGTGAGGTTTAGCAGGAAAGGAACCACTTATTCTGAGTGTGCCTTGGAGGCATCTCAGAAAGAGAACATTTGAAGAAAACAAGAGCTGATTTCAAGTCCGCTCAGACCATCCTCTGCAAAACCGGCTCAGTCCTGCCCTGTTTCTCTTGTTCATATTGGTTTACAAATTGCAGTTCAACAAGCTTTCACACTGACCCTTAAGAATCACCTTCTAAACCAAAGCATAGACTTTTTGTGGTTTTTTCCATGTGTGCATAGAGTTAGTGGCATGATTAAGACTTCGCATGTATACAGAGAGAGATGAAGAAAAACAGGAGCTGGCTTATCAGCTCAGGAGAGGTGTCCTGCTGTGGCTTCTGGGGACATGCTTAGCACGGTGAATATGTGAGTGTAAAATGTTTGTCTGCACTGGGGATGAGCACGTACTGTACCTGTGAGGGAAGGGAAGCTGCTCCTAACCTTGTGCTTACAAAGCATTCACTGCCTCGTGCCAAGCCCAGTCACACTCACTCATTTGGTACTCTGCTGTTAAAAGCTGATTTTATAAAACTGCTTGTTTAGCACAAAATCACAGCCACTGGAAACAGAAGAAGAAAATATATTTTAGGACATACGGTTTATTTTTACACTCTGCCAATTATCTCCAGATGTTCCCACCTCACACTTTCCAGCCTTGAGACAGTCCTCTCTTAAGTCACACCTTTCATACAGAAATTACCAAGGAATAGCAGTTAAGGTCTATTTTTATCTCTATGACTACACAGGACATGAAGCCTAATTTGTATGACACAGAGCTAGAATTACATGGGAAAGGTCACAAAATTTTTTCTTGTCTCTTTTTCTTGTCTGTATACCTTTGGTTTTGGTTGAGCTTCATTTATTTCCCATTAACCCACATGTTCCACTCCTGGTGCATTGTTCTTGTTTGGATGTAAAATGCAATGGACAGATACTCCAGTGCATTGCAGAAATAGTCCAGGGAAAATTAAAGGTTCCAGTAAATAGACAACATATTTTGGAGCTTTGGCTTGTCAGGCAGTCTCTCCTGACATTGATCAAAAACCTGATTTAGGAGTGAATCTCCCATTTTGTTCCTTCTTTACACAAAGCTGGAGGTGGCTTGGAAAGTAAGCTTGAGGAAGCTTTCACAATAACAAATGACTATATAGCTTAATATATAATGATTACTGCTGCTACCTACTGCCAGGGAAGAAGCACGTGGCACTTCTTCCTGCTGATGAGACCATGAAGATGTTAGAATGAAGATACTTAATTTTTCAGCATTAGTATTCAGAGTGAACAGAGCTTTGTAATAAGTCATAAGATTCCACTTCCAGATCTGGAACTGCTGCTTATGCATTGTGCTGGTTGAAATCAGGAGGGCTGTTTGTTTATATGTTTTTGCTTTTTTTGTACTTGAAGCACTACCAATTTTAAATCAGATCTCAGAAAGGCATGAAGCTAAGGTTTGAACTTTAAAAATGAGGCATTCCTATGGCTCTTTCCATTCTCTCATAGCCCTTTATTCAGAGGAATTAGATTATTATATTTCCTTGCACTCTTAATGATGAGACTAAAATCCCACTAATGGATTCGCTGCTGTCTAATGTGCTGTGTGTACCTGCCAAAATGTCCATGGTGCCCCTTTATAGGCCAGACAAGAGCAGGGTCCCTGGCACCAGGTGCTAGCTCTACAGTGAGAAATAGGTGGTCTGTATTCCTATCCAAATACCCTCACCTCCCATCTTCCTAGACATTTCAAGAAAATAATTTTGGAATTTGGCGAGGGACTGGGAGATCATACATGGACAGATTCCCCTGCACAGATAGCAAAGCAATTATGTCCAGTTTAAGGAGACAGGCATCCAAGCTGTTCTGCTTGGAGCCAAATTGAAGTATACCCAAAGCAGATTGCAGGATGTGAGCCTAAATTTGAAACCTCAATATTCTTAGAACTTTCCTTTTATATTTAATTATTATTTACTGTTTGTTTATTTTGTAGCAGTTCTCCCGTCCTTCATCAAGCAGAGCATTTCCATAAAAATCAGCCAATTGATTTCTGTAAACGTGTCAGAATCCAGCTTTCCTTATGAGTAATAAAGAATACATTTATGGGACATTTCTTTTCCACAATGTAGTGCCAGCTCTTCTTTCCACCAGGAGAGACTGTCTTTTCCATGGCAACTGGAATAGAAATATGATTTTTCAGTTGGAATATCCTTAAGAGGCTCATAACAGTGAGGCCCACCTAAGACTGATGGGAGGGAATTGGTGATTTTGAATAAAGTGTCTGGCCATTTTAGACACGAATATTATCTGCAACAGTGGGGCAGAAAGTGTCTGAAAACCCAAACACTATCAGGCAAAGAATTAACTTCTTGTTTATAGCTGCTGAATTGAATTATCACTGGAAGGGAAAAAAGGCTCCTTAATGGTTTACCCAGACATTGATTCTCTGTTGTTGTCAAACCCCCAGCTGTTCTGTGGAAAGGAAGAGTGGGGTCAAAATATAACCCTTGTTCCCCACCATGGAGGATCAATACTTGCAGTATAATTCAGGTGGTTGTAATTACAAGGTCTTGACAGCTTTGCCTGTAGGTTAAATGACAGTCAATACTGAGTTGGTAGATTTCTTTTTCCTGAAAGCCCCTAAGTGTGTGGGGTTTGCTTCTTTTCTAACAAGAAGGGATATGTGAGTCCTGGGACTTCTAAATTATGTGCTCTGTAGACCGGGTGTCTGGGATAAACTCTGGCATCATTTACCCCAAGGAATCCCATTACTTTCTTCTCCATGCAGCCTGAGATCATCCTGTTTTATAATGTTAAGATTTTTTGGGTCATGGTGGGTATGAGGAAAGATATTTCCAATGACCAGGACCAGCTTTTCTTTCATGTGAAGGACAAGGCTGAGGTTTCCAAAGCAGCAGCATGTGATGGTGGGTGGGATGTCAGCTCTGGATCGTCAGCACTGCAGAAGATATGCTGGAGAGCTTTTTGGATGGATTGCTGCTGCTCCTGGATTTCAAGTGCTGTCTCGAAATTCTCATCCACATCTGCCATTACTGTGGATTAAATTATTTGTGTTCTTACTATACAACAGGGTGAACCTTAAGACTGCTTCTGTACTTGTGTGCATGCAGGCGCTCATGCCTACCTAACCCTCCCCTTGTGAGCTAGTCACAGGCTTTACAAGGGACATTCTGTCCTGGAAGGACTCCTGCTTTACTCCAGCATAGCTCACCGCTGCTGCTCAGCTCTTAGTGACTTCCACCAGTGGCAGGAAGAGGATAGTGCCCAACACAAGAGCTCAGTGGGACCAATCACCATTGCACGGCTTGGCTGACCCTACCTGTGAAATAATGCAGGCAGTATGTCATTGAAACGATGCAGGTGCAACTCTATAAAAAAAAATTATGGCATGGTGCTAATCAATGTTAAAATAAAAGCAGCACAGTCTGCTGTCCTAAGAGACCCCAGTGCTGAGGCACTTGGAGCCCAGCTGAGCACAGCCCAGCTCTGCATACCAAGTCCCAAAAGCCCAGAAACCAGTCATGTTGGTATGGGCTGTGGCACTGTGCGTGCATCAGTTTGATATTTTCGGGTGCTGCTGAGCAGTCCAACTTATATAGCATCAAGGAGGAAAAAACCCCCAACTGTTACATCAGTTTATGCTTTCCCTGACATTCAGTACAGTTTCTGGCACTGGAAGAGCTTATAGACTGATCTGTGTACTTCCTGGGAGTACGTTCATGTTGAAAATTTTATATTGTCAGCCTGCATTACAAGGAAGAACGAGTAGATTTCTTGCCATGATCTCTCCATCCAGAACCTCTAAAAATTTTGGTATTCACCCAATAGCTGATGTGCCCAACATAGTTTTCTGTGTCTTTGGAACAATCCGACAGCTCAAAAATTTTAGTTGTCTGCCGTGACAGTTCCCCCATCTGGATATGAAGTAGATATGAAAAGAAAAACATCCTGAACTTCAAACAGTGTTAATTATTGCCACTGATGGAAACTGAAAGAAAATCCCTGTCTCGCCCTTGCAAATCATATTTATTCTCCTGCTTTATATTTTGTCAGAAAAAAAAAAAAAATCTTAGTAGCGTCTAGAAGTAACACTGTAGTGACAGAAAGGGAAGTGTGCCACCCTATGAATAACAAACTGTCAGCAGTACCCAAAACCTATGATTTTTTACAGGTCTGTCATCTTAGAATTCAGTAGACTAAACCATACTTAGCTGTTGAGACCAGATGAGATAATAGACGAGTTACAGACTATCCCTGCTGTGGACAGCTGGTAAAGTCATTTAATTTTTAGCCAGAGATTTATCTGCAGACTTTCACTTAAACATCCCTGAATACAGAAACACAGAAAAGAATTATATCTGTCTGTTTAAAAGTATATATATAATTCTTACATATTTTAAAGAATGAGAACTTGCTTCTAAGTCAAGATGCAATGCAAGTTTTGGAACTTAAGTTATTCTAATAAAATAAAAATTGCTTGATACACCAAATCTAAAAAAAAAAGAAAAAACAAACAACTGAAGGACAGTGTGAGCAACATAACCTCATATTTTCCATATGGATTTGAAATGAAGCTGTTTAACGAAATGGAGACATCTTTCAGTTTGAAATTTCTGTAATCTCTCTGCAATTATGGGATAGACAGGTAATCGATTGGAATTTTGATTTTTACTTACACTGAAAATTCATCCTGATCCTTGTTTTCACTGAAATATTTGGTTTTAAAATAATTTGGATCTCTTTTAGATATGAATGCCTTGAACATTCCTATATGCATTAATATATGCAACAAGTTTTTGGAAACAATATTTACAGTCATCCCTTGAGTCTCAATCAAGGCATTAGCAATGGTTATTGTAATAGCAAAGGAAGGTGCATCCCCTCTTGGCAAATTCCTGTTGTTTGCTTATCTCATATGCAGCTCTCTAGTGTTTTATTTGAAGAACATTTATTGATTGTTCCTCAATAACAGTCATGTTGTATTGAATGAAAAGAGTCAAGTTATGTTTAATATACTGCCCTCAAACCCTTAGGCTTAGCACATCCGTCCTGGTTCCATTTTTTTCCCTGACTGCTTCTATTCATTAGTTTTATTGGGCACTTTGAAAACTGCACGATTAGGAGCTAATTGTGCTTAATTGTTTTTTCTCTTCTCTTCTCTTCTCTTCTCTTCTCTTCTCTTCTCTTCTCTTCTCTTCTCTTCTCTTCTCTTCTCTTCTCTTCTCTTCTCTTCTCTTCTCTTCGGAAGAGGTCTTATATTGGAGGAAAACACCAGCTCATTCAATTTGGCACATCCAACACCTAGATATGGGTATATTTAATCTGATACTATCTTACTGAGACTGGCAAATATATTGGACCAGAGTACAGGGAGGTTCCCTAGAAAACAGCTGCTAGCTTAACTTTGCTTATGACTGACTTTTGTCCTAAAACAAAAGAGCTTATTGTTCCATTTTAAGATAACTAGATTAGCAGTGTGCTGTTCTTTTTGGGTTTTTTTTCCTTAGGTAGAGAAAGACTGGCTCTTGATGATTCTGATTAAGTTTCTTTTTCTACAACAATAACACAGGCCCATTTATATTGTTCTCTCTTGTTCAGAACCGTATACCAAACTACTTATAATTCTACAGCTTCTGTTTTAACACATCTCGCTATTCTACAAGTCTAGATACTATTGAATTTCCAGACAGAGTAAATAGACATGTCAGATTTACCTTTTATCATTATTAGTGTGCAGAACTGTCTCAGAATCCCTTTTGTGCATGTCATCTCTAAGCCTTAAATCTTCATCTCTTCAACTTATCCATAAGGATAATCCTGAACAACTTTAATTATTTTAATATCATTCACATTTTGCTCCTGCCAGAAAAAGTATTGATAATTTTGGGGCTCAACATAATACTGTTTTATATGATTGTATCTATTCCTAACCATACGTCTATGCTTTTGCTTCATAATATTTAGCAGAATTTTTGGCTACATAATTGAAAAGGAGAACAAGGCATGTTGTAATGTTACTTGATAATTATATAAACAAACATAACTCCAAGAAATGACATTTTAACAATCATCAGCTAATTCAACTTAAACTTATAAATAACTGGGGATGTATGACCTCTGTTTGAAGAATGTAGCCCTGCTTCTTCAGCATGATAATTCTGCTTTCTGAGTCACCAATTCCCAAGCTGCCTGTTTTTCTCCGGATGGCAGTGCTGTACACACGCATCATGCAGCACTGACACAAACACGGTTTATTAAGCCACTTTCATCTCGGGTTAGAGTAAATGCTACTGCTGATGCCTGCTGCAAAGTCACCAATATCAGCTGAAAAAGTTCTGCTATTGTTGTCATATTATAGGCCGTAATCCTTCAGAGCTCTGGAAAAAGAAAACAGTGCCAGCTACTGGTTGAATTGAAAAAACAGATTATTTTGGGGGTGCCTAGTGCGCATTTTGACATTTTTTTATTTAATCCTCAGCAAAGTCTGTTCTACACCAATAAAATTTAAATATATATTTCCATCTCCTTGGCAAGTAATGCATAGATTTCTATCAAAATGCTGCCTGAACAGCAGTCAGGTGCGGCTTGATGTCCTACATCCAATGCCAAGTCAATTCTTTGTTCCCAAACCATTAAACTGATACATCTTGTGGAATGATTATCCTCTCTAAACTAGCTGCAAACTAATTTCATTTTGCTCTCTACTGTCAGGTGATTTCTTTTTTTATTATTGTTTTTAGTTGGAAGTGCGAAAGGAACAGGTGAAGCCTGACATTGGGCAGGGTAGTGAGATTTTTGTCCAAACATCCATTTCTGAGCAGGCAGTTTCTTTATGACCTCAGCATGCATTTCAGCGAGCAAATTCAACACCAGCTGCATTTCCCCTCACCCACAAAAAAAAAAAAATTATCCTTCTGGGGCTCAGCTTAGTTTTCCAAGAAACTTTCTAGCCTTAAAAATTGTGGGAAAAGCTCAAGAATGTGACCTCAGTGTCACAGGACACCTCATTGTGGACAAGCCTTTTAGGTGATTGGGCTCTTGCTCCATTTTGGGATGTTTTGAAGCACTCCCAGTTTGCATGCTGACCCTACTTGCAGCCTCCCCACAGCCCATGCAGGTGCTTTCCAACAGACACATACATGTGTGCATTTTGCTCACTAGACTTTACCAGGAAGGTTTCCTGGCTCACTGCTCTCACCAAGCAGTGTTTGTCTTTCTCACTTACACAAGATCTCACCTCTGGGAGTCGCAGCTATTTCCAGTTTCCATCCCTCTTTGAATTACCAGAGACTATGAGGCAGCTCCTTTCACAAAATCCAGACCCCTCAGAATGAGGATCTCACAGCAGATGCCACAGTGTGCTGTGGCTCCATCTCTTGGCTTGTGGTGATTTGGAGTTGAATGTGTCCAGCAGCCACCAAGGTGTCCAGCTTCTCCTGGGGGCCAGAGCCCTAACCCAAGAGAACTGAGCCATGATGCACTGCTCATCACACATTAAGAACCAGCTGTCAAGGTTCTCCCAAGCCTGTCTGATCTACATGTTGGAAGCCAGTGAGAAAAGTGGTTTTGGAACATCTGAGATAATGTGTGCTGGTGTAGCCTCTGCTCTGGCACCCCACAGCTCCTTTTTAGATGTCAGCTAAAATGTACAGCTGAGACAATGCGAAAACTGACTCCAGGGTCTGTGTAGTGGGCTTTATCTCTGCTTAAATTTGCAAAGAGCCTGAAATACTGGATTTGAGCAAATAGCTCACCTTATGGAGGTGTTCAGTAACAAAAGGCTCAAAATGAAACACTGAAAAAAATTGAGTGCAGTATAAATAAAAGCAGATTGCCTCTTAAAATAAACAATAGTAATGATGATTATTTTTCCTACTTTCTCCAATAGTCGTATATTTTAAAATAATATATGTCTGTCCCACAAATGTTGTAGTAATACCTAGGTACTTTGCAACAGAGCTTGAGCCACGCCACCACTGAACTGTTGCAGCCAAGGCTGTAATACATGTGTCTATGGTGAGGTGTATGGAGAGGGATTTGAGTGTCTGTGATTATTTGAAAATCAGAATTTGACTTTGTGGTGGGTTGACCTTGGCTGGAAACCAGGTGTCCACAAAAGCTGCCTTGTCACTCCCCTCCTCAGCTGGACAGGGGAGAAAAAATATAGCCTAAGACTTGAGATAAGGACAGGGAGAGATCACTCACCAGTTACTGTCATAGGCAAAACAGACCTGACTTGGGGAAATTAGTTTTAAATTAAACTATTTGATTGATGGCAATCAAATCAGAGTAGGAACAGGAACAGACTGCTCCAGCATTAGCCTGCACAGGGTCACAAATCTTGCCAGCAAACCTGCTACAGGGCAGGAATCCCCTGGCATCACAGCATCCTTCAGCATTGACTTGATTTGGTGTGGGTCCCTCCATGGGCTGCAGGTGGATCTCTGGTGTACAGTGGAACCTCCACAGGCTGCAGGGGACCGTTGCCTCACCGTGGTCTTTATCACAGGCTACAGGGGAATCTCCATTCTGGCGCCTGAAGCACCTCCAGCCCTTCCTTCTCTACTGACCTTTGTGTCTGCAGCTCTGTTTCACTCACACACTCCTCTTCTCTGGCTGCAGTTTCTGTTGTCACCTTTTTTCCTACCTTGAACGTGTTCTCCCAGAAGCACTGCTGCTGAACACTGATGTGTTCAACCTTGGCCAGCAGTGGGTCTGTCTTGGAGCCAGCTGGCATAGGCTCTGCCAGACACAGAGGAAGCCTCAGCAGCTCCTCACAGAAGCCCCTCCTGTAGACCTCCTGCTACCAAAACCTTGCCATGCAAACCCAAGGCAGACTTACAAGAATATAACTATCTCGGAGGAGCCAAATCCCTTGACAAAACTGTTGAGCAACACTGATGTGCTCAAACATCAAACTAAATGGAGGGCAACTGTCAGGAATCCCAGTCTCTGCTTGATTCTTCAAGATTCTTCTATCAAAATTTTGTGAAGGGTACCTGTTTGTCATCTCTGCAGAAGGAAGTCTTCTCCTGCCCTTTACAGTGAAAAGCTCATAGGCAGTGATGCACAGTCCCCTGACGCTGTTAATCTGAACAGCAAGCTAGAAGGTCTGCCATGGGGACAGGTAGACCACTCATCACCCAGTGGAACCTTGGCTTCTTTCAAAGTAAGAAAAAAAACTAACAAAACTGAAGCAGTTCTTTATAGCGAAAGTGACAAGTTTTTGTTACTTGTGCTGGCTGTTGCCAATTTGGATTGCCAGAAAATTGGAGTGCTTCTGAATAATGGTCTCTGCTGCTTCACCAGTTGTCCACAGCTGCCAGCTGTATGTTGTTCATGCAGACCAAGCTGTATCATCAGATAAAATGGCAATATTGCCTCCAAATAATGATCCATTTACCGCTGCGTCCTGGTCAGGCCCGTATCAAAATATTTTTAAATTAATTGATACATGGTGAGTTTTTTAATATGGGTGAAAGTAGCTCTACTGTAAATCTTGGGGTTGGTATCAGAGCACTGGAGCCAGCTTTGAAGCTTTTGTCTATGAGTATTTCCTCTTCAGCCCAAGACAGTTTATCCTATGGTCATGTATAAACAGTAGCACGCTGATGGATAAACAGAGTTCCTGCTGTGTCCTGTTTGGGAGCTGTAATTATTACTCAACAAATTACTGAGTACCCTGCTGAGACATTATTTAATGCTACTTCAGGTGCACAGGAACTGATTAATTGAATGCCCCTGTAAGCAGCCATTACATTTCAGTAGGATTTTATTGCTTTGTCTCTCCTCCATTGGGTATTTAGAGGACTTTTTCGTTGCTTAACTATCCCATATCACAAGCATTTTCATCTAAGGAAGAGGGAGGAGATCTGGCCGTTCAGGGTCTGTCTGGGACTATGATGTTGTCTCTGTAAGAGTGTGCACCACATGGATTGACATGGATCATAATGGTTAGTTCTTAAGCTGATACAACTGAAGGTTTTCCTCCCCATCTAACACATTCAGTGGATTAGCAAAACCATTTAACATGACTCTTGGCCACAAAAGAGAACAGTAATCGTGAACCTTTAGCCTTCAAATCCAAATGAGTATGTCTGAGATGGAGCTCACCCCTCGTATGGCGGTCAGGATTGGGCTAATCAAGATGGGTTAATGGAAAGATGGGTTTGGGCTGCTTGTGAGTTAATCCACAGCAAAATTCTAAATTAGCTGTCTGGATACAGAGAGAATTAGGATCTTTTATAAACCTTTAAACTGTTCACAGATCATGTATTATTCTGCATTTTAAATCAGTCTCATGCAAATCAGGCCTGTGGGAGGAAAAAGGGTTAGTTAGATACTGATTTCTAACCTGCAGTTTTGCTTAAATTATGTTTTTCCGGCACTGATTTACAGACATGAAGTACAATTCTATAATCAGAACCTCAAATGGACTTAAATATCATGATTGCTATGGCTAGGGGAATGCTATAAGTTCAGATCTGCCTCTGTTTATGCTGCAGTAAAGAACTATTTTGCTGTTTCATTTTGCTTTATTTGCTAGACTTTATGCTGCAGAGAAAGTAGATCTGCAGATAGCAAAAGATAGTTTGCAGTTCCATGAATATATTTCTGTTAAAACATAAACAAGTTCTTACTTTCAAAGTGGTTTTTAGTGTCTGGCTGCCTGACACTGAGCCATCTAGTGGTTTTCATCATAGCATCTGTGAGGCTTGTTACTAATGCCTTGGTGATTTCTCAGCTCTAATTTCTCTCCCAGGTAACCAGCATTGTTAGCTGGATAGATACCTTAAGCTCCCTGGTCAGATGGGTACCAGCACATGTACATGATGACTTCTCAGTTTGTCCCAGCCACAAATGAAAATCAGCCACACATACATGGAAAAGCTAACTTGATGAACAAATCCTCTTTTCCCTTGTGCTCCTTAAAGACCTTAATTAATCTCAGTGGAGAAAAAATAATAATCAACACTTAAACAATGAGTTTTTGCTTGAGACTCTGGGCAGTGGCTTTTAAGCAGCTCATGGTGGTTCAGTCGTGTGCAACTCATTTGAACTCAGTGAGTGCTGCAAAAGCAGTATGCAAAGCAGTTTGAAATTTGTACATACAGCACTGTATAAACATTACGTATGAATGCTGTCTGCTTTCAGGTAGCTTTTCATCCCACATCTTGTACATGAAGGGGCACCAATTCTGCTGACATCTTTATGTGGGAAGAGGAAATTACAGTTTTCCTGCTGTCACCTTCCCAGACAATACACAAAGCTGGTAGTTTCTGTGAAAATTCTAACATCTTATTCAGTATCTTTTCCTTTGTCTGTTTTTCTTTAGTCAATTTATAAAGTCTTCCAATTCTAAGCAAGTAGTGTTGTCAGTTTCTTAATTTCTTGGGTGCCTAGAGCATAAGTGACTGTGTTAATGCAGCCTCAAAGTACTGTATTTAATTTATGTCCTGTTATTTTACCCAGGAGAGCTCTGGATTTCAGCAGCTGAATCTCGTTTAGACTGGCAGTGTAGGCTAGGTCAGCATTTTTGTTCAGATTAGGATGATACTTTTGAAGGGAATCTGCTGCCTGCCCCAATTACTGCACTTTGGTTCACATCAGGGAGCTTTCACAGCGTGCAGCAGTTTGATCTCTGTGGATGAAGCCAGGCTGAAGTCCTCACCCTGGGAGCACGCTGCTGTGCCCCAGCTGCCAGTGTGGGCTAGAGATAATCAGAAGTAGCTCCCTGAGACACATACACTGTGTAGGTGTGGGTCTTCAACAGCTCCAGCTCCACTCCAGAGCTTACCACCAATTGCTAACGTGGTATTTGCTAACGAGGGTCTTGGTGCTTGTTTCTGGAGCCCTCTGCTGCTCCGAGTCACGTTGGGTTGAATGTGCTCTCTGCTCTGAGCCTGCATTTCTGAGTGAGCCAGTTGACTCCAAACAAGTCAGTCCCTCATGTCATGTCTACACCAAACCCATTATCATTCCATAGCACAAGCATTGCTGCTGTGAGATTTACTACATGTATGTGCATGAGGTGAAATGAAGATTAATTTTTGTTCTTTCAAAGCGGGTTGACAAGATAATGAATGAATGAACGTGCAGCTCTTACTGACACTGGATGCCTAATTCAAAAGTCATCCTGCCCATGTTAAAGTCATAATTACCACCAAGTGGGAAAAACATCCATTTAGCCCATGTTGCATTTATCTTAGGTTGCTTCTTTCTCAGTTTTCACGTACTATCAGATTTTGAGTCCCCTGTTGTCAGATGTCATTACTTCAGAAGGTTCAGTCAGAAGAATCAAATCACGACGTTTTCAATATCCCTCTTGATATAGTCCTTCAAATCCTTTTGCCCATGACAGGAAACGCAGTACAACTAACTTGGTAAATGCTTGAAATAATTGAATAAAATCCTATTTTGAGTGCAGAATACAGAGGTTCAAAGCAAATGGTTTCAAATCCAGAGATCAAAATAGAAATGCTACATAATGGGTGTTGAAGGAGCAGGGAAGAAAATTTCCTTTCATTGTGATGAAATTTTGCGTTCTTTCAGCTTCCCTTGCAGCAACTCTGATTTTTTTCATCGTTCTATGTTTTAAATCACAATTTAGATTTAATACTGTGCCAAATGAGATAATTTATCTTCGTCTGACTGCATATTTCTACTTAATCTACTTAACAGATTTCTACTAGCTCTGTCAACCATAAACACAACTCTACCCTCATACAGATTTGTTTCAGTGCTTGTGGCTGTGTGATTACCTCTCCTGTCTTTGCTTCTGTAAGATTTCTTTCATGCATAATGGCTTACAGCTCAGTTGTGACTTGTCAAAAAAAAGAAATGTTTTGTATGCATGTGGTTATGCTGTTGGGAATATAGCATCCCTTCTTAATCAGGAAATGCATTTGGAGTATACAGCAAAGCTGCTACCCTGCCGTACTTTTCACTGATACTGTATTTAAGTCCCTTCCAACATGGAGTGTCCAGTTCTCAGTTATCTTTTTGTGCTGCAAATAAATAAGTGTAGTATTTTGCATATTCTCAAGTGGTGTAAATAGTTGTGAAATTGATTTCTCAGGCAAGGTCCTGTGTTCCCCAGCCTTGCTCCCATTCAGCATGTGGTTAACATTGTACCTCTGAAAGTGGTTCCAGCTGGTCTTAATCTTACTCCACATCTCTCATGGGCACTTCAAATTATTTATGCTGGTATCTACACCAGTAAATTAAGCGTTCCTGAGAACAGTCCTGAGAGCTGAGGCCAACTGGCAGGAATCAGTGGGCTGCTGGGGTTTACTGACATGCCTAGGCTGGGAAACTCTCCCAGCCTGCACAAGAGAGTGGCTGGTGCCCACTGCACTTGGCAGCAGTTTGGTAGCCCTGCTGGATCAGTGCCAGAACTATGTCTGAGCACCCTTTTGCTTTTGGATAACAGGGACAACTGCAACCCAGGACCTGGGGGTCTTCCCAAGTCCTACTTAATTAAACAATAAAGGTGGAGCTTTATTCAAGGCTTGTGTGCTATATTCCAAGGAGGTTAGGAAGTACAAGTCCTTAAGACAGATTTACAAATTAAGATTCACATTTTTATGAGATGGTGAGATTTCACAACACTTCCAAAAGAAACATTTTAAATTATTCTGTCTGGTTGTCATGCAAGTGAAACAGTGTTAAGTGTAAGGGGGTCAGAAGTGAGTCTGCATGGCTGTTCTGTGGAGCACTCTAGTACTGAGCAAAACCAGAAATGTTAGCTTGGAGATCAGTATCAGTGCTGTGTCATAGAAAATGGGCGTGGAATTACTCCTTTTAGTTAATTTATAGTCCCAATTTCTGTGATAATGAACTATGATATGTCCCAACATGAAAGATGTAGAAAAATGTCTGTCTTTATTCCAGAATCAGGGAATGAAGAGAAATTAACGTATAACAAACCTCACTGATTTCTGTTAGGGAGCTCTGTTTGCTGTCTTCTATTGCAGTGTTATTGATACTGAATTAATGTGTGGTAAGAGACCTCCACATAACAATTTATGTCTCTTGGATGGGGAATTTGCACTGAGATAATGAGAAAAGGGTTGCATTCATTCAGTCTCCTTGAGTAATGGTTTTAGCTACCAAATCATTCTTATTTTCAGTAGAGAAAGGAAAAAAAAGTTTTTAAACATAAATCAGGGTATATGGAATAGTTCTCCCTTTAAACTATTTTAACACAGTGCATTTTTTAGAAATAGATTCCATTAATAAAAGAGTACATCATGAGCCAGAAAGTTCTGACTCCTTTTTTTTTTTTTTCTTTTCTTTTGCAATGATGTATCGTAATAAAGCTTATTCCTGTTTGAAGTTAATATATGTCAACTGATATTTATTTAATCTAGGCAAAAGAATTGCAAGAACAGCAATAGATCATATTCTGTTGTGTTGCATTTTTGGTCCTCTGAAATAGATGGTAACAGGAGCTGGTCGTGGTTTTTGCCGAACAAAGGAAAAAAGAAAGCTGATCTGATCAGTTACTGACGAGCTCATCTCTTTTGGATGTTGTCACTTATGTCACCTGTTCTTCATCTTTCCGTAATAAACAAGATCGGCTGAGAAACATGGAGAATTCTTTTGCAATGAAATAAAAATGAGGAGATCATTAATGCTCTGATGTTAAACATCCTCTCAATAGGGAGCTTCTGTCTCAGTTCAAGATAATAGACAATGAAGCTCTAAGACAGGAGCAATTTAAATTACATTTTAATCAACTCTCAGGAGGGAAGGCAGCATTATGTGAAACTGTTAATAGAAAAACAGCAATGTTTCTTACTCTATCATTTGTGTGCATAATGCCTGAACAATCCAATGAATTAACAGATTATCTCCTAATTCAGTCAAACACTTCTGTGATGCTTTAAAAAAAATCCCATCCTGCCTTCCTGACACCCTTTCAGAACAATAACATCAAATAATCAGAGTCTCTTATCTAATTCCATTGCATTTAAAGTCTGAGGGGTGAAGGCAGTGTGAATGTAAGAGGCAATGTTGTTATCACTGCTGCATTGTGACTTTGAATGGAAATATTTTTTCTTCCTTAGACTTTTATGCACCCTGTCAATGTTGCTGGAACAACCTATAATCTGTGTAATAAATGCTAGAGATTTGGCCTAGAGTCCAATGAGCAGGCTGGGTTTTCATATAGCTTGTTCTTCTTCCAGAAGGCAAACTCAATCAGCAAAATGAACCAATTCTAACAGTTATTTAGTGTGAGGTATCACTGACAGAGATGAAATGGCAAGTGTGCTGTGCTAATCCCACTTCCCAGGCTGGAAATGGAAACTGCTGATTAAGAGCAGCAAATCAATTTGCTAACTGTAGTTCTAAAAATAAGGTGTGCTGCAAATAGAAAATTAATGGGAAATGGATAATGTTGAATGGATTGATCAGTGGAAATGTAAGAGAAGACAAATGATGTGTAACTTTACTTTTCCCCTGGCTAATCAACTTCATGCCAATATGTAACCAATAAAAGGAGATGGAGAGTACACATTAGTAAACATTAACCAATGACACTTAACATTGCTCCTCCACAACCCTGAGGAATTAGTACAGGAAAGGAAAAACGTTTTACATGAAAAAAGCTTGTATTTCCCAGAGTCTTGGTTTAGCTGAAATAGATCCACTGTGTGCCTTATATTATCCCTGGATCCACCAGTCTGTAAGAGATACTGATAAGGGGCAAAAATAGAGGTGGGGGCATTACTGGAGGGAGGAGTAATGTCTAAGGAACCTGCACTGGGCTAGAGGAAATACTAAAGTTTAACTGTTCATTTCCATTACTGGGTTTAACTTGCAATGGTGACTGTCGTCATGGTTTCACCTCACATGCTATCCCAGACTGATTTTGGATTACTTAGGATAGAATAAAGTGAAGAACTTTGCTTCTTAAGGCTGAGCAACGTTAGTGGAATTTGGAGGAAGCAAAGCAAAAGTAGAACTCCGCAGCTCCGAGATGCAGTTATGCTGTGACCCAGATTAATCTGAATACCT
Source organism: Sylvia atricapilla (assembly GCF_009819655.1). Taxonomy (NCBI): domain Eukaryota; kingdom Metazoa; phylum Chordata; class Aves; order Passeriformes; family Sylviidae; genus Sylvia; species Sylvia atricapilla. Next base: position 43,979,206 of record NC_089140.1, read on the forward strand.
GCAGTTGTGCTGTCTTTGGAATTCCCTCCTTTGAGAGGGAGGATGATTCATGACTTCTTCTGGGAGTCACACAAATATGTCTGCATGAGGCTCCACTTCTGATCTTGTGCTCTTTGACATATCCCGGTGTCGCTCTAGGAATCTTGATTCCTGATACAAAAACCACAGCAGTGGTTCTCATTCCCCTCAAGCCAAGCATGGAATGGTGGACAGGCTGGAGGGAATCTAGTGTTTTGGTGCAAAGTCTGTATTTCAGATAGCTTTCTTTCATAACAACGGGGGGTTTGAATGTATTTTAACTAGAAAATATTGATTTAATAGGTAAACTTGTACTAAACTCTGTAAAACTGAAAACACTGAAAACATTCTGATTTTTGAAAAAGTAGAGAAATCTGGGGGATGTTTGTCTTCAAGAAAAATGGAACTAAATTTTTTTTTTGTGGTGATGTTAGAAGATCCCCAAAATCTAGTTGCTTTTTTAAACTTCTAAAGTTCAAAGAAACCAAAAGAAAAAAAAAACCCCGAAAAAACCAACAAAAACATTTCATGTAGTGACAATTCAAAGTCAATCCCTCTTTTCTTTTAGGGATAATTTTCCAGTTTCTTTCAGGATTTATTTGCCAGCTTCTGAGCAGGAGTTCGTCTGATCAGGAAGCTCAGGACTAAATCCAGCGCAGAGCAAGGTCTGATGGTGTGGATGCCTGTGTTCTGCAGGCTGCTCTGGGCAGTTGACTGTGTTTTGGCAGACCAGAGGTTTCAGCAGCCTGCACTACAAAGCAGGCATGTCCTGCTGGGGGTTTGTTGGCTGTATGCTACTGACTCCAATCATCACAGCCTAGCTTCATGTTAAAATCATAAAGCAGGTCCAATACCAATGCCATCATGACTTTGCACAGGCTTTCCACAGCCAGGTATATTCATCAGTGGCTGGAGTATTTTGTCAGATCAATGTGACTTCTCCATATCTGATCCTTCTGCTTGTGGCAGTAATAAGATTGATGAGACTTAAGGCACAGTAATTGTCTTTTCAAAATTATTTTTATTTTCTAAATGCAAAGCCAGTTTGTGATTACTCCATAATTATTTCGGGGTGCTGAGATATATTCTGAGATGAACTGTATTTTTATATAATTAATCAATTTCCTGAACATGGATGAATATAATAAGCCCAGTTGCAGGTCTGGAACAGGCCAGTGTTGATACCCAGCACAGTGAAGCATCTAGCCGAGATCAAATCCAGCTTGCATCTAGTGCCATAAGCCATCACAGGGCTTCTCTTGGTTACTATGGGAAGAGAAGAACTGGGAAAGAGAAGGTCAGAGGTGGAGATCCAGGTGCATGAGATGACTGAGTGACCTTAGAGATGGCATGTGCTGTTGAACAAACCAGACAGCACTTCAACAAAAACTGGAATGATGTTGGAAACTCTCACAAGAAATGGTGCTTTGAGAGAGTATATGAGTCAAATGATGGCGCTCTTTATTTGGCTCCACAAGCTAAGCTACCTCAAGATCCCTGTATTAGGATGTGACTATAGTAATCTAGCATTTGTGAAGTGTCCATGTTCTTGCCAGGGCCTCAATATATGGAGGGCTTTTAATCTGGCGTGGCATGTCATCCCAAGGAGAGCACTGTGCCTGAATCTTCAAAGATGATCTTGTCTCATTGGCTTCCAGTTGTGTTTACTGGCAACCTGCAGCGTGTTGCCATGCAGCTGGTGTGCAAGCTGAGGAGAACATAAACAAAACAGTTGGGAGACAACACATGCTGTTTCAAAAAGAAAAAAAACCCCACAAACAAACCCAAAAAAACCCAGAAAAAAAGCAGCAGCACATTTTTATGAGAATTCCATATGGAAACAAAGCACAATGGGGAATAAATCTCACAAATTATTATTTTTGTGGAAAACCTTCCCTTTTCCCTGAAGCTTTCTCTTCAGCAGTCTTCCACTGTAATTCCTTACCACTGACTAAGGTTTTTGGCAGGCTGCAGATATGGGTCTAGCCTGCAGCTGGCCTTTTTGGATGCTGCCATCCTGTAGGAAAGGGATGCCAGGACCACCTTATCTTTGCTTTGCCATTACTAGGAGTCAGCTCTAGTAGTCCAGTAGCTCTAAGGCAGCAGCATCCATCAGCTCGTGGCTGTGGCCAGGACAGCCAGCCGTGCTCTGCATACCCAGCAACAAGTGCTGGAACACAGGCTGCTGTTTCTGAGAGCAGTGGCAAGTATGAGGTGGCTGTAAGCCACATCATTCCTAGGCTGTTAGGCTGGCAAGACAACTTAACCTCCTAATTGGCTTTCCTTCCTGGATGCCCTGCTCTTCCACCTAGCAGTTTGCACATCCATGTTCTGTTTCCTAGGTGTCATGGCAGTAGCTCGTGAGAGCTGGGCTTACTCCAGCAGATGCAACCTGCTGATGCTGAAAGCACTGCCTGTTTCCTCCCACTAATTGCATGCAAACCGGTCAAGCTGCTTTATTCCCTTGCTTCCTTCTGTCTGCTAAGGACTGCAGATCAGGAGCATGCCAGGAAAGTAGGCAGAGGTTGTGTACGGGTTTCATCTTTCCAGGGAGACCAGTGTGTCAGAAAAGAACAGGAGGTCAAAGGCACCAGTGTGCTTCAACATCTTTGACTTCAGAGATGGCTTTTCTCATCGCTGCTTGGCCTTTCCTTCACTCTGTCAGTATCTTGCTACCTTGGACTAAGTGTGCCTTGCGGTCATCTTAAGCTGTGCTTTGTGAAGGCAGGATATTGTCAGTGCTCTGTGTCCAGACTGAAAAAATACCTGCAGAGGGTCAGGCTGAAGTGAGTGCCACGACCTTCCCGCTGCAGTGGGCTTTGTCTCTGCTTTTGTAAAACCAGATGTCAAGGATCAGACATGTGAAAAGGCAAGTGGTTGTTGAAAAGTAATTTAATAAATAAAATAAGTGGATATCACATCCCCAGCTGGAGTTACTGCAGTCCTAAGTGCTTGAAAGTCATTAGTCAGGCTCTAAGAAATCCTAAAATTGGCTTAAATAATATGAGATTAGAAAGTGTTTTGGGGGTTCATGTAGCTGCTTTTCAGTATTGGAGCATTAAGGGCTCATGTGGGTTAGGACCATATTTTTATTAAAAAGCGAAGGAGGGATTTTCGCTGAGGCTGCTTCCATGTTTGAAGAAGTTCACAAAATGTGGCAGAACTCACTGAAGCGTTTCCTCAGTTTTTGATCTAGGGAGGAGAGCAGCATCAGCTTTCAATGGGTCCCTTGAACTCCGTAGGTGCCAAGGCAGCTGCTCCAGATTTACACTTGAGTGTATGAGAATAGAGACAAAGTAGACTTCAGATGACAAAAAAATGGTACAGTAAATTTATAATTAGTCTTTTCTTTGGTTACCTTCTGATTACCTCATGTACTTCTTAATTTTCAATGTCAGACAGCAAAGTACAGGACAGAAAATGTGGACTATTGTATAATGAACAATGACCTTCATATACTCAGGGTCATGTTTTTTGCAGTGAAGGTGGTTATTTCTGGTCAATCCATTTGTATGCTGGCATGAAGATCCCATATGAAGATGAGGATTTTCTTTTTGAGATATTCATGTATCTTCAAGAAAGATAAAATCTTTTAATTGATGTAATCTCTTAGTAGCAGCACCAAGGTACATTTTAATAATAGCGGGCTAAGAATTTTTAAAATTCAGTATCTTTCTTATTGATGCAAACTAAACTCACAGCACTTTTAATTAAGTTGTCAATGTGGTGACAGTGACATTGAGAAGGTAGTTGCACAGTCATTCCTTTTTAATGAGGTCTCTTCTTGGTAATTAAGGTAATTCCAGATTTATGAGGATTAAAAGAGCCATATACCTTAAATTTGTTCTTGGAGGTTCTTGTAAGAGACTGAAAGTATTATGTCAATGTAGTAAAACCAGAGGCAAGGTAATGACAGGTAGATGATTCTCTCTTTCTGAAATCATGTCGTTTGTCTTCTGGAACATTTTTACCTCTATTGTATGCATGGCTGGAGAGAAAGCTCAGGCTGCCCATGGACACAGAGACTACACTGGCGTGGAGGAATGATGGAAGAGTGTTTCTGAAGCAAGAAAGGCATGCTACTTACTGTGGTGAGAGTCTCCTACAGTAAAATCTTACTTGCCTTTTAAATGGGAATAATTATTTGGGGTACTTCAATCTAAAGCAGTATGATGGTTGGGGTGTAAGTTCTTAGAGGACAGGTAGTAGCAGCCTGTTCAGAATCCGAGTGCTCTGATGTTTCTGACACTGATGTTTGGAAATTGAGGTGTCCATGTCCAGAAAAGGGGTTGGTGGATGTGCCTGTCAAGTTCATTTCCTTTTATTCCCCACATTTTTCTTCACACACTGCAGTGTCTTAATGTGCAAAGTTTCTGTTCAGTGTGTGGACTTGTGCAGGGTAGTGGAGGAGGCCAGGTGGTGGCAATGTCTTGTGTTCCTGCCTTCAGCCCCCTGCCAGTGCCTGCCACAGGCAGAGATAGCTTGCTGCCACTATTCCCCACGTGCCAAATTCTGTGCTGCCCACCCACACCAGCACAACTTCCATTAATTACCAGTGCTTCTCCCTGAAACAGCAGTGTGTAAATAAAGCTGGCAGAAAGTAGGCCTCCAAACAGGAGCTGAGAAATGAGGTCTCTGGGCAGGATGCAAGGGACTGGCCAGTGCCTTGGCTCTTGCATGGAAGGGGGCACCTCACCCAAGCCCTGATGTCTCCTGCCCTTAGCTCTGGGTTGAATAAGAGCCTTTTCATGGATCAGAATTAAGGTGCAAGATATTCCCATAGAGACATCTTTCCCATCCCTCAAGTGCCTGTCTCTCCTTCACAGGAGGATAGATCACCAAGCTCTCTCTGCAGCATATACTCAATAACTATTTAACTACTGCCTGCCTTTTCACATGTCTTATTCTTGACATCTGTTTTTACAAAGCCAGACAAAGTCACACCTGAGCTATCTGGGTGGTGAGGCATTCACATGCTGAAATACTCAGCTGAGGTAAACTTGCCACTGATCCCAATGCTACTCTTACTTGAGGGATCAAAGGTTTAGTTTCTCAACGTAATAAACAGCTGCCACAGTGGGTGGCAGCCAGCAGAGCCAGTGCCAGGAAGTCCTGAGTTGCAGGCAATGGTGTCACAGCTGTTCCCAGCCACGCTGGGGCTGAGGCTGCATCCCAGGGTGTCTGGAGCTGAGCAGGAGCACAGGCATTTTCCTTTTTCCCTGAGCTGGGGCACGTTTTACCCACTGGGCCAGTTACCCACTGGGGACAGACATCCTTTAAATAAAAATCTTACTCACTCAAGAATGCTTCATGATTCTAAAGGAAAATGCATAAAGGAAAATACAAACAGTGAGCAGAAAGTGGTAATTAATGTCCAGTGCACATGTGCAGCATCGCTGATAATGTTGCCTGGTAACAGAGGAAGGGGTGGCAGAGCCTCACCAGGAGGCAGTGAGTCCTTTTCAAGTCTGGGGTTTTGCCCAGGGGACAGAGAGAGCCCCACTGACAGCTCTCTCCTCCTTATTGACCTCCATTTACAGATGTACATGCATGCATACATGCATACTTACATTTCTTTTGGGGCTGCAAAATGCCATCCTGAATAAATAAATACATGAGCTCTCTCTTTTCATCTCAAACCAGACACTCATGTTTTGCTGTGAGGTGCCTACAAAGGGCTTTGAATAGCAGCATGTTCAGTGGGGGAAATTTTTTGCATCCTGTTCCTTTGATCATGATAGCATGGTGAGAAGGAAGCAGACTGTCTTCATTTCTGTAACTAGGTAGGGTGCCCAACTTGCCAAGGAAAAATAGTTCTTACCCTACCAATTTGCTTTTTATGACCTAAGGAGCATTAGAACAATTTATGCATTTGTTAGTCCATTATAAAGAAGCTTGAAAAGAAAATGGGCAAATTCCTCAGGAATCAGCATTTTTTGAGTCCTTAGCGTATTCTGTTCTATGAAATTATAATCTGTTTTCCTTGGGGTTTTTACTATGTTTTCCACAATTACAGAGCTAGTGTCCTTTTGTGTTCCTGCTGCAGTATGAGTCTGTTAACCAAAATTTTGCAAACCGTGAATAAGCAAATGTATTTTATTATTGCAGCAGCTACCAAGGCCACAAAAAGACACTCCAGAATTTACACTCCCAGCAGGCTGCAGCAAAGATTTTTGATTCATCCACTCTTAAGTCCCACCTGGTGCTGAGAACTCAAGGCCCAGGATGGAGTCCACCAAGAAGCAGCATGCACTGTCGAGTCAAACGTGCTCTCCCAAACAAAATTTCCATCTTGTAAGGATAGAACTAATTGTATTAGGTGTTTCAATGCTGATGTGAGTCAGGCAGATTATTAATGGTTCTCACCAGCTCTCACAGAAGTCAGAATAGTCTTTATCTGCAGCCAAGAGTTACCCCAAAAGGCTGTGCGTTTTCTTTTCATTCAAAACTACCTTCAAATAAATTCCTTCCTGCCAGAAATTTCTGGTGGCCAGCATGAGCTTCTGGGAGACATCTACATCTTTGTTAACTGAGTTTTGCAATTCATTCAAGAAATAGTTTGTCGCTCTCAGTAATTTGTAAATGTTTGATTAAAATGTTGATGGCCTTGACTAGAAATGAAATAAAAGGATTTTTAATTTCTAAAAAGCCTGTAAGTAATTACCAGTTCATGCCTAGGAAACCATTCAACTGCAGTAGATCCTCAGACCCTTTTTAGCATCTACCTCTAGCTATTTCTTAGAGTGTAGAAGATTAGAATTAAGAAAACCTATTAAACAATTGAATGCCAGCTTTTACAATAACCGTAATCTAATAAAAGATTAATGCATCAGAGCAGATCTGTGTGTGTTGCCTGTGGAAGGTTTTTGACTGAGCCGTTAAAGGTGTCACTTTCATCACAGGCTAATGACTAGATAAATAAAACAACCTCACAATAAAAGAGTTTCAGAAGGCATTTTTTTATGGTAATAAAAATTAATTGCCTACAATCAAAAGTAAAAATACAAGTACACAAGGGATATCTGTTGTTTGAAGAGAATCATAAAAATTGTTAGGAGAATTAAAAAGCTGCAACACAAATAATGTGATTCCTGTCACCACAATCTTAGTGTGCAGTGAGCAGCAGAGTTACCAGCTTTGTTTTGAAATTATAGCAACACTGATTGAGGACAATAAAGAATATAAAAAGTATTTTTTTAAAGGCACTTTCCATTTATAGGCTGCATTATTCAGAGACCAAGTGCTGAATCCACCAAAAACCATTTCACGTTTAAAATCATGACTCAAACAACTTTGCAGGAGTGATATGCAGCCACAGTTCTAATTACTTGCAGTACACAGGATAGATGGATTTTCTGCTGGCTTGGGATTGTCACAGCAGCAACGACATTGGTGTTTCTGAGCGAGAGACTTAGTGAAATATTACCTAGCAGATTGAGTAGCCATGAGATTGGAGGGAAGGTTACACACTCTGAAAGGTGTTTTTCTGCAACTCTGAAGCCATGAAATTGAACAGCAGCCAATCCTTTTAAAAGACTGCTCAGTAATGAGCTGTAAAAAGCGGGGTAGTTCAGTGAGATGCTGCTTTATAAACAGTAGGAGAGAGATTTTGGCTAGCAGACAAACTCCTTCCAGCATCTTGATGAAGCAAACATCGTTTTCCTGCTGGGATGCTGCCCATTAGCATCAATCCAGACCGCTGTGCTTTGGGTCTTCCAAAGGAGTATTTTACACTAACGACATGAACAAATAAAAATTCAGATAGCACCTTTTAGCCTTACTGTGTGTTTTATCATTACTAAACACAACAGCAATCACAACAACAACATATCTGAAGTAAAGTTAGGACATGGAAATACAGTAGCACCTCCACAACCTTGTGTCAGGTTGATCCTCTGATCTTAGTGGGAGCTTCAAGCCGTGGCATTGGGTTGCTGTTTAATAATGCAAAATACAGCTTCATGACTCCCTACACTGAAGAAGAGAACATAGCCAGCAAAGGCTGTTTATTTTCCATTTATTTATTTGCTGCTATCCAACTGTATTGGTTTTTTTCCCCAGCAATCTGCTGTTGCCACACAAAACGCGTGGCAGTGTCGATAGCTGTGAGGAAATGATTCGCTGGAGGATGCCATGAATGGTGTCCTCTCATTCTCAGTGTAGAGCACAACCTGGTTTGGTAGGATTCCTCCCTGACCAACTGCTCAGTTTGAGTATTTTCTGCTGACAGTCTACAGGATAAATGCCAACCATCAAAACTTTAGTTTAATCCATAATATGAAGCTAATTGAGCCCCAGCAGCCATGGGGGAGTGACAGAGAAAAACAGGTAAGCACAGCAGGATGGACTTGGGTACCATCTGGCTTCAGGAGTTCTTCATAACCTGGCTTTTCTCATTTTCTCCAAATTACTTCTGCTAGGGAGGGGCTATCCCCTGGAAATGGCTCACTTTTGTTAGGTACTAGAATACACATTAAAATACTTAATTTTACATGTTCACATTTGGTAACCTGTGTCTAGGAACTCGCAGTTTGAATGGATGTGGGAGAAAACTCATGAAAAATTTCTATTTTATGTCACATAAAATCTAGTATGTTTCTAATTTTGGCCACTTTTTTAGACCTGTGGTCTTTGGACCGAATTTTTTCATCACTGTACCTCAACACATTAGTTCTTGGGAGCTGAATTTAGTTCAAAAAATTTTATAATTTAAAATTTATTTCAGAAAAAATAAAAATAGGGGTTTTTTTCTTGTAAGTTATTTCATTCTGAACATAGAGAATGGGTAACCTTCATAACATCAAATTTAGAAGCACACAGGCCCTGTTTGCCTTCACTTTACCCATGGTTGAGCCAGTATATTTTGATTAGCCCGGGATCATTTAGATAATCCTTTAAAAGTCTGGTCACTTTCATCAGTCTTTGTGAGCCTGCTGCACCCACCTAGTTGTTTTGGAAAGCACCAAAATCAGATCCTTAGGAAGTTTTTATCTCTCAGAAGCTAAAAATCCTCACAAACAGAAGGATTTATCTGCTGGCAGCAAAGATGTGAGTTCATCATAGTGCAATATTTGAGACAGTGTCCTGGCTAATCCCGTTCTTCCTAGATGCTGTTATCTGCAGTACCAACCTGATGGTGACCTTCTGTGCACCTGTGGATCTCTTTACATTACCCCTGCAAGCAAGTGCCTGTGACTTTGTGGTGTATTAGAGGAAAAAATGGTTCATAAGGCTCTTGGGTATCCAAATCTTTGTGTTCACTTGTGTGTCAAAGCTGTTGAAACTGGAAGGATTCTCATGCCATATGTATCCATGTTGGATATACCTCCACCATCTATGGCACAATAATAAGAACAAGATGCAGGCCTAGAAACTGACAAAAAATGCAAACCTCAAAGCTGCCAAATTAAGTAAATTTGTCAGAGAAGCAGTGAAAGCATCTGCAGGCTGCATCTCATGAATTTCATAAGGAAGAGAATTCCACCGAATTGAGGCCAGGCATATTCCAGATGGCACAGATGGTTTAGCAAGTGACAGATTGGAAACAGAACCCAAATTATGGGCAAGTACATAAACAGAAATCCAAATTTCTCCAATAGGTAGGAATCAAAGCCTGAAGGGTCTTCAGAGACAATAATAACATGTTAATTTTGAGCCTTAAGAAGTAGCCAAGTTGAATGCCTGAATAAGGATAGAAGATGACAAGTTGTGAGAAGAGCACACAGCTTTTCAGTCGCTGCCAAGTTTGGAGTAGATCCTCAACAAAACTGAGAGGCAGAAAATGGCCCCCCAAATGCAGCTATAGTCCAACCTTGAAACTGCAGTAAAGCAAGTCAAGATTTCATTAACTGGCTCATTGCAAAACCAGTCTGAATACTGGATGGAAAAAAATTACATTGTTACGTCTTTTTAAATCAAAATCCATTTCAGACTAGCTTTTATGACAGCCAATTTATAGATGGGTGAAAATGTGCAAATTATAAAAAAACAGTAAGTACCTGTAACCATGTGAAGAAAATGTGTGAAAACAATAGGAGCAATACCAGAAGAATCAGAAGTAAGAATATTGCAATATCAATAAGGGAGAGAAGGAAATCACAGCAAAGTTAATCCTCAGAACAGCATGTGGGAAAGAGTGAGAGGAATCTTAGCTCTGACCTAAACAAAGACTGATCATTTTGTTCTCCAGTAATGCAGGCCACCCTATGCACTTCCTTAAAATTCAAGATAGCAAAACATTTGAATTAATTGAATAATAATTACATTGTAGGGGCAGTATAAGAACTTTTGAGTGTGAAAATACCAATTATAAGTTTGTTTGTGTATGTGTATGTACATATGTGCATACACAGATATGTTTATACACACAGACATGTAAAATGCACGGATAAAATTTTACAGCTGCAAGTGTCTCCTACTTCCTTGAAGCCAATGGTAATAAGCTGTCCAAACAGCCATCCCTTTTTTGGCAATGCTGTCCTTCATTGCTGATTAATCCCTAGGTGTTAAACGTGGGCCGTGGGTCTTATTCATGTGTGAGAGTTGCTTTTGTGGCCCAGGGAAGGATTTCTGTGGAGTCAGAGTGATCCAGAACTTGCTGTGAAGCTGGCATGCTCTCTCTTAATACCTCTTTGGCTTCTCCTGGCATTGTGGACAACACGTATTTTCCTGGTAAAAGGTCAAAATAATAAAAGCAGTGGTGGTTTGGTGTTTCAGGCATGGTTAGCTCTTCTGTGTGGTCCTTTTACAGAGAAGCTGTGGGCATTCTTTTCTTGCTCTTTTTAAGGAGCTGAATATGTTCCACCTCCTACAGCCACATGAAGAAGGCTGGAGAGCCTCAGTAGCTCTGCTCTGTCCCACCATGCACACTTCAGTTTTCCACATTCCCCCTCAGTTTCCAGGGTGGCAGAGGGCCATTCCATCTGGTACGTTTTGTTTATGCTTTTACTTGGCCAAGTGCGCTAAATGCGCATCCCCAGGATGCAGGTCAAGCTCTGGATTTATTCTAATGTGGATCCAAGGAACTGTCTTAAGCAGAGCTTGCTCCATAGTACTTTGGTGTAAAACTGTATCATGGCCCTTCTGTCCCCCACAGTCAGAAAAAAAAAAAAAAAAAAAGAGAGAGAGAGAGAGTATGTGTAGCCTATGAACAACCCATAAAATATCTGAGAAGATTAAATGGGAAAAAAACCCCTGTATTTATGTTGAGAGGTTTTTCCTGCTGGCTGGGCAGGTCACCTCTTTTTTTCGTCTTTTAATCTGGTCTATCTGCAATATCATCTCTGCACTGCCTTCCTAGTTTCTTAGTTTTCCTGCCAGTCTCTGCCCTACTCGTTGCCCCACTGTCTTTCTAAATTTCTTTGATATTCAGATTGACTCAAATATGCTCTCAGATCAAGCAGCGGAAAAAAAGCAGTAATTTAAGTCGCATTATAAATCCCAGATAGGCACTAGGGGTTTCTCTCCATATCTGCTTCCCTCCCCTCCAAACATCACCAGAATGTTTTCAGGGTCTGATTCTGCCTGCCTCCTTTATCTTTCCTGAATAAGGGAGGAAAATCCCCTGTGGGTGGAGAACACAGAGACCCTAAAGCCTCTTGTCTCCTCTGATGTGCAGCACGTGCTGATGGTGCGGAAGGAGGGGAGGGAACTCTGTCAGGGGGAAATGTGCTGTGCTGCTTGGGTAAAGGCAGCAAGCCTGTAGCTTAATGAATCAGCGGCTTTCATCTGAAGAGGGGCTTGCACAACGTCCCTGATGGGATTTCTCTGAAGAACTGCAGGTCCTAGACCATCAGGAAGGGGAAGGTGGTGACAAATTTGAGCAGATGAGATTTGGTGTTGCTTAAAGGGAAGGGAAGCTGCTGAGTTGGGGACAGTGTCAGCACCAGCCTCATGGGGCTGCTGTGATATGACGGGGCACACATCAGTGATGGCATCTCAGGCACAGCAGGAGACCCTACTAAAAATAGGAGAAAACTGCCAGCCTTCCTACAACAGCACAATGTCCTGTGTGACAATTTGTCTGACCCCAGAGGGATGCCAGCATCCTTGGGGGACATCTCCATTCCCACCTCACCCCCCATCCCTCACCCTCACTGAGGTTGTGCCATCCATCTTTGGGCTCACCCCACTGATTGCACTGTCTCTGTGGGATATCTGATGTGGATGCTGGGGGCACAGGCAAGTGGTCCCTTGGGAGCAACTGGTCAGAGGGTAGGACTCTTCATTAGGGCTGTGCCAGGGAGCAAACAACTGACAGCTAATGAAACATGGCTTTAGGCTGTGGTCACTACATCTTTGAGAAGAGCATTAAAGGGAAAATGCATTGCTGTATTCTCTGATAGAAAAGAAGTGTTTAAAGTCCCATCATGTGTGGAGGTGGAGATGTTCTTTCAATGGATACCTGTGACAATATGTGATGGGCTCTCACTAAGCAAGAAGACACAGATACCAAGAAATTTTCCTGATGACTGAGAATTCCTCTGCAATTCCTTGGATGTCCATATTTTGCCCCTGCTGGAGTTGCTGTTGCCTTCAAGGGAAGCAAAGATACAAATTTGGTTTCTGTGTGTAGAAGAGGGTGTATTCACTGGTGACAGCTTTGTCAGAAGCCAAATGGAGTCTTCAAACTTGGAGCAGATTATCTGATTATTTTCTCCTTATTCCCTCTATTATGATGGTTAATTTTTCTAAGTAGTTTTGTTCTTTCCCTTTCACAGTTCCACTTCAGATGCCTAATCCAGCCTAGAACTGTCTCTCTGACCTCACAGTCTGTTGCCATGGAAATTCAGCTTGGTAACTTCAGTGATGGATTAGGCAGAAAACAAAAGATAGACTGGATAGAAAATGTTACCAAAAATTCATAAAGTAAAACTCCTTAACACCAACGTGGCATTAAGAAACAGGGATTCTTTATTTGGTGCCAGATGTGCGAGGGGATATTTTCACCAAAATATTGCCCATGCTGGGTACAGAAAGGGCTCTTGTTTATATATTAGAGTTCACTTACATATTCATTGATTTCCCAGAAGAAACATACATATGATAATAATTTCCTCGAAGTCATCAGTGTATTTCCCCCTCATCAGCACACATGTTCTCTTGTCCCAGGGGTCTCTCTGGTCGGCTTTGGTGGTCACTGACCTTGAAGCTGTAGTTCACTGCCTGATGAACATGATATTACCTCCCAAATGTGGAGCTGAGGTGGCACAACTACTCTAGTTCATTACTTTGGAGACCCTTGATGAACAAAAGGTACTCTCCCATCTCTCTCCTTGGTTAACATTTAACATGATCCTCCAAGCTGTGTGGTTTCAGAGGCTAATGGTTTTGCAAGATAATCATTGTCTTTTCCCTACCAGCAAATACTTCTTCATCTGGCAACAAAAAAAACTTTCATTTGCTAAATGGTCAAGACTGGTTGTGGCTGTGCTGCTACCAGGTCTGAGGAAGCTGCTGAAAAGAGAAGTCCTGACTCTGGATTTGCTACAAGATGCCTGTGGCTGGGCTCTTGACCAGCTCATATGTGCCTGCACCAGGAAAGTGGTATACCTGGCAGCCCAGTGCTGGAGGAGTGCATTCAGTCTGTGCCTTTGCCCACTACAGGTGGGTCACATCTCAGTAGACTGCCAGACAGGTGCCAGAATTTCATCAGCATTTCATCAGCCCCTGGTGGAAGCCAGGGCTACTAGGTCTCCAGTAGTCTATATGGCTGCAAATCCTTGATTTACCAAGCCAAAGCACACACGACTCCCTGAGATACGTGCTTTTCTGTGGAATGCCTTGTAGAAACCCCCAGGAAGAAGCTCTCTGTTAGCAAGACAAGGGCAGATGTCCATTTCATGTTTTGTCTTATTGCACTTAATCTTTGCTGTGGAAAGTTGTGATGGGTATGCTTGGCCCCATGGGTTTATGTGGTGATTTCAGTGGGTTTCCAAGAGAGTGGGTGAGCAGTGCTGCTGCCCCCACGCAGCGCTGCACGTGTTGCTGAGTGTGCATGGATAGGGCCAGATGTGAAGCACTTTGCTGATCAACTCCTGAGAAGCCCACTGCTTCTAGGACACTGCTTGACATTTTGGTACAATCTGAGGACTTGCAGCATGTGCCCAGAGCACTGGATTGATGTCACTGTGCTGGATGTGGGCCAAGCATCCAAAGGGCAGTGAGTTGGTTAACATGATAATCACGTTGCATCCCAGTCTCTCCATATGACAGAGCTTTCTCTTCCTCTTCATGACTGCCACATTTTTCTCTAAGGGCAAATGTGACTTAAGCGAAGTGGCAGAAGGGAAAGAGACTAGTCAGCATTCATCAGGGAAGAGAGGTATCTGTGATGTAAAACAGTAATATTTAGGATTATAAATGTCAGGAACAACTCCCACCACTGCTGGATACAGTCTGTTTGGTCTGATAAATCATTGAGAACTGAGAGCCCCCAAGAAGCAACAGGAGTGCTGGAAAAATAATAACCCGGTGAGGGTCAAGAAGCCTTGGGATGGCAGGGACTTCCAAGTCCAATCCAGCAAAAAGAAGGGGGAACTGACATATCTCAGAAGAGGTGGTGCCTCTTCTCTGAGGGATGAGAGCTGCAGCAGCTGGAGATTGTGCAGCTGGCTGCAGGCAGTGTTTAACAGCTGGCTTAACATCCAGCCCCACCAAAGGGCAGAGCTGTCCTCACATTGTGGGAGTTAATTGGGTTCCCAGCATAATTTTATGCTCATGCCAAGGATTAGAGCAGTGCAGGGCCTCTGCTGCTCTCTGGGGACAGAGTAGGGCAGAGGAGCTTGTACGAAATGAGAGCCAAGCTAAAGGTTTTGGCTAAAGATTGGCAGAAATCCTTTTTCTCATGGCAGTGGCCTCAGGATCAGGCCTTGAATCTTTGCATCTTGCCTTGAGCAAACACGGATCTTTTTTAATGTGAGTTTATGTCATCCTATGGATTTGTCATCATTCCCAGCCCTGAACTGAACTCCGGAGTCTCCAGCTGCAACTGCCTTTCCTGGGTTTGTGCAGGCTGAATTTAGTGGTATTGCTTTGAGCTCCTTGGGACAAGGGCTTAGCTCATGGAAACTTGCTTCTGGCTGCGTTTTCCAACTTCTTGGGCACAGCTTGGCCTCATAAACAAGCAGAACATGGGTAAGCAGACCATAGGGAAGAGGGCCATGATGCACCCATCTGATTTCTTCTCTATGGCAAGGATGACATGAACCAGCAATCCTTTGCTATGAATTTGGTATTTTAATGGAGAATGTAGAAACATTGTTCATGCAATGTAATGCTCATGCCATATATTTCCCACCATCGGTTTGAAACAGAATGTGAATTGATATGATCAGTATTTGATGAGCAAAGCTGTAATATCACCGGATGAACCAGAAGAGCTTTCAGCTGAGTGGCAGAATTTTCTCTTAATGTATCTATACAATACTTCAAAATATTTGCAATGGATTTATTTCCAGTTGGATCTAAATCCTCCAGCAAACTCCAGATTTATTACCTCTGTTGTGTGCAAAATACCTTCTTTGTACCTCATATCAGCTTCCTTTCAAACCAGATGGTACTTAGAGTTTATGGCATACTACATTATAGTCACTTACCAACATACATATTGTGTTCTTCCGTGGCTCTAAATGTTAAAGGACACCTTTTTGCCCTATTTGAAAGGAGGGGAAGAGCAGAAAACACATGTATTAGCAAAATTGCTGTCATTTATTTCATCACATCAAGGCTGAAATAACCAATCCATTATAAGGGAGGTAATACATCATACATTATTTGCTGCTTGCTATGGCAAGCCACTGGCTCAGCACATACAGACTTATGGATGTGGTACGTGGAAAACTGTAATGAATGTGCAGTTGTGATGAGCAAAATTAATGCTAATATTTACTGCTCTACTCAACTGCTGTATATTAACAGCTTCCCCCTCCCTTCCTGTTTGCCCCCCTCTGTACATGCAGGCAAGTGTTCCAGCTATTTAATTTCCATCCCAGCTATCACTCAGTAGCAAGCTTGTCAGTAGGGCCTCTGACCCTTTAGAGGACAGAAATGGAACAGAGACCTGAAGGAGGTTGGTTTGCCATGCCTCTGTGACCTCCTCTTTGGCTGCTGTTGTGCCTGTGCGTGAAAAGAAGCTCCAGAAAGATGCTGCCTGCGAACTTCTCTCTCCACAAAATAGTTTAATCAAAATGTTTTGGATCAACTGGAGGATGTCTGGCTATACAAAGCAACAGCGAAATTTGGCATCAAATGTTTTGAACTACTGTAACAACATAATACCTTACAGTGGTGTATGTATATTAAACTTTTTATTTTTATAGCTAGAAAGACATAAAAAAGTATATGTTATAGACAGATAGGTAGATAGATAGATAGACAAGTAGATCTGTTATTATATTCTTACAAAGCCACCTGATTGCAACACCCCATAATAGGACCCTTTATTTAAGCCCCTGCTCCATTGATGGCAGGGTCCGAGTGAGGCATAAGCAGGCTGGGTCAGCTGTGTCCTGCCCAGCTTTGAGTGGGAAGAGGACAGGACACCATGAGGACACAACAGGCTCTGTGCTCGTGCTCCCAGGAGCTGCAGACAGCCCTTCTGCTGCTTCATGGGAAGGTTCCTATGGCAACTCCTGGAGAGGCAGAGATGGGCAGCATGACTAATGTCAAGGCTTAGGTGACTGTCCATGTGCTCCCTTGATGTTCTTTGCATGCAGACTTTAGGTTCCTTTTGAAGTAAAGCAGAAATGTCCATGTGTTCAAGCCTGGCTCTTCACAGTTGCCTGTCTGTCGATGCAACAGGGCATGCTTGAGGCTTGGTGCTTATAGTTTCTGGACTCATTAACTACATGTTCAGGAAGTGGATCCATAAAATTAATTAACCCTGAATGATGCATCAGTACTCCCTATGGTGCAGACATCAGCCCTGTACTCTTATTTTTGCAGTGTGGACAGCAAGAGCACATTCCAGGATTAGTTCTGGCCTGAACACAGCTACTCCACATGCTCATCCCAGGCAGCTGAGCCTGTGCTAAATCACCTGCCCTTTGGAAAGGCAGGGAAAAACACCGGGTCACCTGACCACCAATGTAATTTGTTTCACATGCAGTACAACAAAATCATTGCTACTATTGCAGTGTACCATTATTTTCAGGGTCTGAAATGTTTTTCTAATCAAATTTTTACTGTTTTCCTGAATGCTGAGTTGCAGATAGTTTATAACTACCACTATCCTATTATTTTTTAATAAGAATGCAGTATGCTTACTGAAAGTCTGAGTGGCAAATCTCTTATTAATTTGTCTCTCCACCTTTCAGCATTCCCAGGTCACCCACTTTAACTAAATAGGAATTTTGTGATGCACCTTGGGGAGCAAATCCCCATAAACATGCAAACACTGTAACCTATTTCTAAAGAGGAACAGCTGCACTATTACACTTGGTTCCTCAAAACAGCCAGAAGATAATGGGTCCAGATTTGCCCTCAGCTCTGTTTCTGTAACCCTATGATTTCAGTGCCTTGTAGGTGCCTCATGGATGGGCAGATCCTGCTTCCCCTTGTGTCTTCTTTCGCCCTGACTGTTGTCACAGCACCAGGGTGAGATTGAGCCTGATGTGAAGCCTCTTGGCGCAGGTGGACTATGCAGACTTTTTGTCTTGAGAGCATGAAGCAAAAATGGCAGAGTAGGTATCTGAGCCCTTAAGAAATAGCTGTCTTTTGCCCATAGCATTTGCTCTTCATCACCATCAAAAACATATTTCAGCATCTCAGTGACCGTTCCTTCTGGTGTTCAAGATATGGGCATTTGTGTCTCAATATTTCTATGTTTGCCAGGAGAGCTTGAGAAGGAGCAAAACAAGTCATTCATGGCTCACTAGAGCAGTGAGTGGTTGCAGCTTTTGACAGCGTGACAGCTGAGTAATAACATGTTTTCACATGGTCACCCCACGTGATGTCCTCAGCGTCTTCACGCTGTACTAGAGATTCCCTGTCCCAGGGAATGACATGTGAAACAGGGTAGTTACATGGTGTTTCATAACCACTGCCTTTGGCTAAGGATGTGCATGCAGTTAGGCTGGTCAGAAGGTTTTCAAGTGCAAATAATTCTTAGATAAAAAGAGCTAAAAAGGGACTAAAGGTAAACCAGATTTTGTTCCTCACCCCCCCCATGCGACAAAAACAGGTCGATTTGTAGGCACCCAACTCAAATTCCTCCTTGAACCTTATATATCTGAGCTTTGGAGCTGTGGGATTTACTCCCAGTGGCTCAAACTTTTTAAAAATCTCATTTGATCCTATCAAAGCTGCAGAAGGCAAGCATGGGTACAAGTGTTCCTGGCAAGCATGGGTACAAGTGACCAGATGACTACAATGTCCCTGCAATGCCTAACATGGTCCTCATCTGACCAACATTTCTCTATGTGAAAGGCATAAATATATCAGATGATGGCAAAACCCCTGGGCAGGCTCTGGGAACATAGTTCTAGTTGTGATCTGGACTTCAAGGTTCAGCTTGGAAGATGGGGTAGCCGAAGCAGGCAGTGAGCAAGGATTTGGGGGAAGTCTTACAGACATTCTCGATAGTCATCTTGGCTAGGTTCCTGTCTGTGAGACATAAGGAACAGATTAAAATTTCCATATACAGCCTATGATTATGTGATGCTAAGAGCAAAAATGTCTCTTCTAGGAAAGAAGAAAGCCAAAGTCCCACTCAGGAGCATGTAGGCTCTTCCAAAGCTAATTTATGGTGGAGGTGTGGGAATTGTTAATTACTTCTGTGGAAACAAAACCACTGTTACTGCTTCAGATCCATTTCTTTTTCCAGGCTCTTCCCCAGTTTTCACTTGTTCCTAATTTTCTCAAGAAAGTTCCTTGAGGGGTAGCAATGTACCATTCAGGCATGGCTCAGTCTAAAGGTAAATCTTTTGAGAACTCTCACCAAAAGCAGCCTGGCTGTTTTTATGATATGTGGGCGTGAAGAGAAGCCAGCTATTCCTGTTTGTTCCAGTTGCAGCTTCTCTGACCTCATAACTCAAGAAGAGCTGACGCTAGGAAATTTGAACCCAGCTTGTTTTATAGACCTCGGTGATGAAGGAGAAAACAGTTCATGGCTGAAGAAAATCAATATTTCTAGAGTTGGGAGCAATTAGAATTGAAGGCCAAATTTTGCTTTGAAATACTGCAGCACAGCCCTTCTGAAATGCCAGTCTGAGGGCAGAGCTCATCCTTGGCACAGTTTGTACATATTGATGAAGAATTTCATTTTTCCTAGAATGTTAAACAGAGGCTGAAGGGAGGAATGTCAGATTTATTCTGCATGAAAGGCCCAGTTCCAACTCTGATGCCAAACTCTGGGCCAAAGTATAACTAATCTTCATTCAGCAAGGAGTAAATATCTCAGCCATGTCAATAGGAGGTTTGTGCAATGATCAGAAAGAGGATTTTGCCATATACAAGCAATTAGCTTTTTCAGATAACATTATTTATTCTGGACGTAGTTCTCACATCCCGTATTGCTTGGTGAGAAAATATGCCATCTTCCATTCTTACTTGATTCTGTTCCCTTTTTTCCTTCCTCTGTCTTTCTCTACTCCCTATCTTGGGATATCTCCTTTCTTCTTCCTTCTTCCTTTCCCTCCTTAGAGCAATTCTCTAAGCCTGCTATCTTCAGGGGTTTCCCTAATATCTTACCCGTTCCAGGGAGCAGTAAAGAGTTAATACTGGAATTCAAGTATTGTTTTGGGGCTTTGACTTGATGTGCTGGTGGCAGTAGAGACAAACTTTCAATTTTTAGAAACCCAGAACACAGGTACGGGTAACATCTCATCAAAATATTGAGGGACCAGTCACATTAATCCATCGAGTAAGTTTGAATCAGCCTTTGACTTGTGTATTTCACCCAATATTCACCCAGTGGGGTGAATTTTGTTGTTTCTTTCAAGCTGAGCGCTTGTGTGAAATTCCACATAAAATTCCACCAGGTCTGCCCCTTCATCTTCAAATAAGCGTCT
This sequence comes from Sylvia atricapilla, assembly GCF_009819655.1. Taxonomy (NCBI): domain Eukaryota; kingdom Metazoa; phylum Chordata; class Aves; order Passeriformes; family Sylviidae; genus Sylvia; species Sylvia atricapilla. The sequence continues at coordinate 43,999,233 of NC_089140.1, forward strand.
TGACCTCAGAAAAACCACTGTAGACTGCAAATCGTTAAAGGGAACAGACATATTAAAACCCTTTAAACCCATAACGTATTTACAGAAAGTGGATTTTTCCAGCTCCTGCTTTTATTGAATTGTCACGTGCCGTGTCAGGCAAACTGCAAATGAACAGCTGTTACAAATGAAGTCTTTCTAGTCCTAAACCATCGAAAGACACCTCCACAAATGACCCAGCCATCCCCTGACATCTCATGATGAAATTCTCTGCTTAGACTGACAGAGGTCAGCCCTCCAGGTCTAGCTGAGGTCAATTTGTCAGCTAGGGCTCTGTTCCACCCAGTTCAAAAGGATTCTGCCTCTTGTGGTTTGGAGGCAGAGCACTCCATTCTTAGATCTCAGCTGAGTGTCAGTTGTCATGACATATATTTGGGGTTAAGCAAATATGATTGTGTCTTCACTTTGCATTAGGAGGCATCCTTTTAAATTGATTTTATGTTCGTAAGTTGCATGCCATGTGTACATGGTATAAGATTGCCATATGTAGAGATAATGCCTCCAAATGAGTACTTTTGCTCAGGGACTGTAATAGAGACTGACAAAGGAGACTCAAATGCCTGGATTTTTATCTCCTCTCTTAATGGAAATGATGTTGTGTGGACACTTCAGACCCACCTCATAATGCTTCATCTGATTGACAGTACTGCCTTCCTTGGACAGCCTGTATCAGTAGCTTTATCTGACTTCCAACAAATGAAAGACCTTGATAGGAATACTGGAAAAGGAGATAAGACCTAAACTACAATAGATTGATTTTTTTTCCAATTATTTTATTGCTAAGAAGAGGAACAAAATATAAACATGAAATATAAATGTGTGTATTAATTATAACTAACACTGGTATGCCCAGACTTGTCCCTTCACAACTGCTGCTGTAACATACCTGTGCCTGTGGGTGCACAGGAAGGGCAGAGAAAACTCTTCAGCATAATCATACACACATCACGAAAAGACATGTAAATGCATCCCATGAGGTGCCTGCTAGGAGTGGATTTGCATAGCTGCCACCAGCAAGTCCTAGTCTGTGCAGGGTGAGTTTGATCATATTCATGCCTGTGAACAAATGAATGAATGGATGGGTCAATCTTTTTTTTTTTTTTTTTTAACAGAGATTACAGTTGGTTATTTTGTCCTACCATCTAAAAATACTATTCTCTTTCTGCCATCCACTTTTGTCCTTCCTTTTCTTTCTTCCCCCTTGCAGTCAGCTCATTTGTTTGAGGCTAGTGGCAGCACTGTCTCAGGAGGGAGGTGTAGGGAGAAGCGTGCACTGACATGATCCTGTTAATGGACTGTGCCACCCGGACAAGGCTGGAGCTCTGGAGGGGTCAGTGTGTGCTGCTGGCTCTCAGGGTGTGGTAATGATAGAGTGCTCTTGGCCTTGCAGCTGTCCAGCTGCAGAGCCAGCCCCTGGATGGCTCCAGCTTGGCAGTGCTCTTTGGGTTTCAGGAGGGCCAGGTGACTCACACGAGCTCAGGGTCGGGTCTGTTGCTTACAGAGCCTGCAAGACAATTGATACATGTGTTGCCTAGGCCAGGAACTGAGAATACAGGGTTAGGTGGGACCTGTTCATCCCGCAGGTCCCTCTGCTGGGAATGCCAAATGAACCGCTTCCATCCATCCGTTCACCCATCCACGTGGCTGGAGCGCTGTGTTCCACTGGCTCTTTACCTCCACCTCTTGTAAATAATTAACACCCTCTAGAGTTAAATAGCCTTCGTGGGATCACACAGGAAAAGTTTTAGCCTGCTGTAGAAAAAGATCTGAATCTTCATTAAAACTTAAAGGATTATAAAGACTAATTCCTGCTGCAGTCTGCTGGTTTCATCCCTGCTAAGCTTTCCCTTGCCTTTCTCCCATATGGGCCACATGGCAGCAAGCAGGAAAGCCCTGATGCAATGTGCAACTGCCACCAGAGCTTTTGATGCCTCCCTTTCTCACCAGACATTTGTTTGGGAGCCACAAAGGGAGCAAGATTTAAAACGTTTCCCTTTCAAGCGGCTGTGATGCACAGCAGCTCTCTGCGAAGTGACTCAGCCTGCCCTTGGGCACATCTCTGCTGCCATCCCAGGAACCAGCTGCAGAGCTCCCCAGCTGCCTGCTCTCCCCTTCCTCCCCATCCCTGCCCTACGCCGGCATCAAGGTCCATCACAGGCAGCAAGAAAGAGCTGTTCAGATAATTCAGAGCTTTATCTGAAGATAATGAAGAGACAGAAGTCCTCTTGTATCAGAAGGGTTTTGTTGAGGGAGGCTGTGCTCTTCCCGTGCCTCCAGGGATGTTGTATAGGTGACTGGGCAGTAACGAATCAGCTAAAATCTCCTGCTCAGAGAAAAGCTTGGTGTCAGATGTTTTGCTTTCCAGTAACTCCATATAAAAAAATAAACCTCTCTTTTGTTTTCAGGGATCATTTTTAAACTGGCTTGTAAGAATTATCATCATATTCCCCTTTTAATCATGCTCTGCCAAGAGCATCTGCTGCAGAGGTGAAAGAGTGTTTGTGTCCAGCTGCTCCCAAGACCCCAGTGAATGAGCAGAGACAGCACTGCCTCTGTTTCAGTTCAGGGTTGGGCCTTGCATCTCTCCTTCTCCTCCTCTCTTCTGGAAATACCACCCCTGGACTGGCTCCAAACCTGAAATGTTTTAGCCCTGTTAAATAATTATTGTGACAGTTATATGTCTCTTAAAACCACAGGATTATTAGGGAACCATAATTTTGGTCTGTGCCTTAGGTACATTCTTCCCTCCTTTCAGTTCTTTCTAAACTGTTCCACATATATTTTTAACATGTGCCAAAGATTTCACATAGGAAAAGAAGGAAAGTTTGGAAACAGCACTGGATAAGTTAGGTAATATGATGTAATTTCAGGGAATAAGTCTGGATGATTCTTTCCTCCTGTATGGTATGTGCCACGTAGCTTGGAAGATCAGTTAGTGCCTTGGTAGACACGTGCATGGTAGCTTGATGAATTTTCAAGGGACATGCTGAAAAAATGAAGTTAACCACGCCTGAACCCAGTGCAAAGAGTTATACTGCCTTTGAACTTCAATTAGTAACTAAACCCAAAGATGAATCTGACTGTAGAAATTAAAAATATGTCAGAAAAAAAGCCTGTAAAGTGCCCAAGGTGCTGCTGATAAATATGGAACATTTGTGTCTTAAAAAATGTATTTTTTCATAATTACCAGTATATGGATTTGTACTGTTCAAAGCACAAACAGTGAATGGTCTGTGATGGATGCACAATAAAACAGGGCTAATTGGAAGCATTAATTTAGACTGAGGCAGGAGTTGACATGGAGCTCTGAGTAAGAGATGCTTTCTATTACCATAGCAAGTACAAAGTGCTCGATTTGCAAGCTCAAATCACACCACCTTCACAAACAAATCATTGCAAACTGGTGCTGTGTCATTTTTTCCTCTGTTTGTTATATTGCTCATCTGATAAATATCTTGGACCCAAGGTCATCTTCAGGAAATAGTTGCAATGCAATAGAAACGTTGCTGTAGGTGCTGCTGCGTTTCTGGCAATGTACTTGACAGTGAGTGAGCAGGCAGGAGCAGCTCCCAGCAGGGACACTTTTGAATAAATATACAATAAAGAAGCACAGAGGAATGGGAGAGTAATGTATCTCCATAAAGAGCTGTATTCTGTACATCCCCCCAAAGCTCTTCTGTGGTTGCGGCCTGTAAGAGCAGAGGTACATGTCAATTTTGCTTCTTCTCCTGCTTTATCTGCCTGCTCCCACCTCAGTCCCAGTTCAGTAAAGTGTGATCATGCGTGACACTTGTGGCACGTGGGTGATGCCACCGACATCAGATGGAGGCAGCTCTCGCTCCAGGGCCTTTCTGAGGCAGTGCTGGAAACAAGCAGTCCCATTCTGACTGCATGGAGATACAACCTTAGGCAGGTTTACCTTGGGGATTTCAGCCACTGACCTCGGTTCATGCCAGATCACTTGGTTTTAGCCACTATATACAAGTTACTGTTTGTGAGTAATCTTGGCCTAAGCAGCTGTTTTACATGTCTTTGGTATGCAACTTGAGTTTTGTTTAAATCTCCTATTTGACTGAAACACTGATTTCCAGTGAACAAGGTAAAGGGGGAAATTAGACGCCCAAGCACCCAACCAAGGTTGTGCTAAGCTATGATGGTTTCAGATGGCCCACCCACCACCCAGATTTGAAGAGAGCAAAAGGTGAGCCTTTCCACTCCTTTGATTACTTCTTGCAATTCTTAATTGCCCTTAATCTTCGTATTATTTCTTACTCCTAATTTGGTCACTGGTCTTCAACTCCCAGCTGGTTTTTACTTCTTCAGGTCCATTTGGTGTTTCCTCTGTTCTCTTCTGAGAGTCATTTGTATGTTGAATAATCTTCCTAATTGCACAGGAGTTGTCCTGGATATAAGCTGCTGCAGCAGAAGCCACCATCATTCCCAGGGGACTTTTCCTGAAGCTGCTCTCTATCGTCCTAGAATTAGTACCTCAAACAAGCCTTCTGTTACTTATTTCCATCCAGTCCTTTGAAGTCATACTGAGCAGGGCCTAAACTCTGCACTTAAAATTATGTCCCTTGTATAATGCTTCTTGATATTCCTTCCTCTTGGTGTCCTGACCTTTGCTAAGGCTATTGCTAATACATTCTTTTATCCATGGTAGTTAATGCTAATGCAAGGACTAATGTTCTCCTGCAGCTTTAACGCTGATGTGCCACACTTAGTGCTCTGTCTCCAAACAGAATTATGTCCTGAGCCTGCACTTTACTGTGAGAGTGATTTTGCTGTTAGGGTACAATGACAGCTGAGAATGCTTAAAAAGGGAGAGAGAGGGAAAATGCAATAAGGCAAAAGTGTGACAAGACACTTATGTCAGTATTATCATTGCATTTCATGGGACTGTAACATCTGACTGCCACACAGCTCTTCCAGCATCTGTCTGGTGAGGACTCAGAGTGATGTTTAATTGTAGTTCATTCAAAGTGCTTGAACAGAAAGTTCTTTGTTTGTCAACAGCTCCACTGTGCTCTAGTTTCAAGATTATGTTTTGCATATTAATAAATTAAGTCCAGACCAAGGAAAGACTGGAAAAGAGCAGTGTAGGCAGTAAAAACATGTTATTATCTATTTCAGAGATGAATTTGTCTTTCCAAACGCACCTCTGGGTATGTTTGCACTTGCACTGTTTCTAAGGAAACAACTCACAGCTGTGTTAAAAGTTTGTTGCCGATGCGCCAGCAAATCTCAAGCCCTCTCTGAGGCCCAAGCAGTCACACATATTAAGGGCAGTGCAATGAAGCCAGGTGCTACCACTGAGGCAGGCACTGACACTACCAGAAATCGAATGTTCCTGTTCCATGGCTGGCATTTCTGCGTTTCCACCAGAAAAAAAAATCAATAGCCTTCAAGAGCCGTGCAGGTGGGTCACGGGGTAGAGGCACATCTCCCCACAAAGCACTAGGACAAGTACTTCAGGACTTGGCTCCTGCAGTGCTTTCTCAGCGTGGACACCCGTGTACTGTAAAGGCAGAGGTTTCTGAGCACTTGGTGCTCTCAGTAGTCACCCAGGGTTGCTGCACAGAGCTTTGCACACCCTCCGTACTCTTGGAGGGGAGATGGTGCAGGGGAGAGAGAGGAGAGCCGCCCTCTATTTTGCCTTCTGATGCCAGCTCCCATCTGCAGTAGCTGAAAAATAAGCACTGTGCTTTGGGAACTATGTTACAGCCTGACTGAAATGAAATGAAGCTCCCAGTATAGTTTCTGGAGAGGGAAGGAGAGAGATGAGATATCCACATCATATCACCAACAACATAACTGGTATTAACGAAACAGAAGTCAAGGATGAATGAGCATGGAGGCTGAGCTAACTTTCACATCAAGAGAAGATCCCCGAAGGGCTGTGTGCTGACAGGGCAACATGGAAAAGCTGGTACACTTAATCTCTTCACAAGGGCTGTTGTGTGAATAATCGGAAGTTGTTAGGGTTGTCAGTCCAATTTCCTTCCAAAATAAAATTAAGTGTGGAGGTGATGACATTTCAGAAATGGGTAAAGTAAATTCTTTCCTGAATATAAATAGAGGCAGGTTTAACCAGAAAGGAGAGACAAATAAAGTGTCTTACCTGTAAAGTACTGTGTTAATAATGCTGCAGTAGGGTGCCTTCACATTATTATTGCTGTAATTCCAAACAGTTATTCTGTGTTGATGGTGTCAAGTGGCAGCCCATCAAGGGTAAGGTAGGATGACTTTAGTCCACTATGAACGCTTAAATCATTGAATGTAAATGATGCTTTGGCCATGCAACATATTCCTGTGAAAAGACAAGACCAACACATGTTCAAAATTGCATTCCAAAGCGGCACACACATAGTTGGTAGTGGATCTTTTATTTCTTTTTTAATGCAAATGGGAATGTAAAAAGAGGCCATCCACACAGAAAGGTGAAACATCTTACTTTGTTGTGTAACTGCATTCATGCTGAATTGCAAATACAAATTGCAGAAATGAATGAACTGCAGAGTTGATAGAGCAGATTTATGTCAAGTAAGATCCTTTTCCTAACTTCACATGTATTTCCATTTAAATTACTCATCCCTTGGCTAATCAAATACTCTGTGTCACCATGTCATCTCATCCTCCTGTTCCTTGTGTATGATATTGCATATCTCCACCTTTTGAATCAAATTCAGAAGCAATAACACTGAGTGAAATACAAGCAGTGGAGTCCTGCTCTCATTAGCAGAAATTATATCCAGCTCCTACTGTGACCTTACTTATAAGTACATATGATTTACCACACCAGCTTGAACCATCATTCCTTCCAGGCCAATACCCAGCTCCAAAGCATGGCAAAAAAATCCATACCTGTGCAATCTTGCAATTCACCTAATGGAACAAAACCCCCATTCTTCATCTCTGCAGCCAGCAGCTGATATTTTCAAGAAGGGAATTTCATCTTCCCCTTTTATCTTTGTATGTCGTAATGCACCTCTGACATTCTGGAGTTCAAGGCTTGCACCTCTGGTTTTTTTGCTGTGCTGGGGCTTTGCTGGCCCTCTCCAGCTGTAAGCAGAGCTCCTTGGGAAGTAACTCACAGAGCATCCGTGTGGCTCAATGTGCATGGACCATGATGTGTTCCAGATTATTCTGAAATCAGCTTTAGCTGAAACCAGGTTCAGTTCAAGACTGCAAAGAGGCAATACAATTTTTTTCCCAGAAACCAAAGGAAAGTTGCCTCCAGTCTGTAGGAAGGATGAATAGAAATGAAAAGAGCTCACTTCTTTCCCTACCAACCTTACATCCACTCCAAAGGCCTTGCTAGCCTGTATAATCCAGCAGATAATAAAATCAGCTAATAAAACCAGAACATTACAGCCTTTCCCACTGATTTATGTGCAACCTTACATCCTTGTGCTGTTCTCACAGGAGAAAATCTGGACATGGAAACTTTCACTCCCTATTACATCCCAAGTCCACCTTGGGAATAATTTCCATTTACATCTGACTCTTTGTATCCCCAAACCAGTCCCCCGTCCCCTATACCAGAAATACTGACTTTCTTGATCCTGACCTGGTTTGCTTCTCACTTGCCCAGATGATAAATGGGGACTGTAAATAGTTTGCACAGTCCTCTGTCCCCTGCCCATTTACTCACTCTGAGGCAGTGCCCCTTTTCCTTCAACTGAAAATGATAAAAAAAAAAAATCAGAATAAAGCTTTCCTGCTGGTAAATATAGTAATTACTTTCTAATTGTGTCTTATCTGCTCATATAACAAATCAGTGCAAGCTCCTCATTACCAGCTCTCATTGGAGATCAAGCACAAGGATAACCAGGCACTTGGAAGCAATAATGTGTTTGAAGGGGGCATAAGTAATAAATCATCCAAATTACTTTCAGTGAACAGATGAAATGACAGAAATACCTTCAGGGTTTATAGAAGTTAGTCAGCCTGTGCATAACTACAGCATCTTTCCTGGCTGCAATATCAGTATTTCTGTGCCTGCAGCTGGAGAATTTAAGCACAGCTTTTGCAAGGAAAAGAGAAGAAGGTCTACACTGTCGAAGCAGAGGGATCCACAAGTGGAGTGCTCTGCTCCCCTTCACCAGCTGTCATACAGTGTGTAGCAATATTTGAAAACAGCCATGGATCATGGATCATGGAGTCAATGAGAAAGATAAACGTAGTAGGGTGGATAGAGAATAGATAGGACAGGGTCTGTTCCTTATAATGTTTCCTTAGAAAAGACAAATTGAAATGACTGTGCTGTAAGAAAGAGTATCATGAGTCCAGAATAAGCATCCTTGATTGATAGGTAAGTCAGCGTAAATTACTTAGAGCTGGAGGCTTAGTCCTGAAGAAATTAAGTTTGGACAAGACATATCTTCTGGTGCTAGAATCATATGCCTTGGACTTGTTTGCCTCCAACAGCAAGTGGAAGGATTTTAAAAGGAATGCAGCAGGCCCAAGAGCTGTGTGTTGCTTGGAAAAAGGTTTATGCATGAAGAAGTGGCTCCTACTTCCTCATGCTACCCACCACTTTCCAGTTCAGCAGGCACCAGACATCTTGCCTTGCAGGGGCCAGGAGCAGCTGATCTGTAGTTTCTTTGAGAGGCAGCAGCTCCAGTTTCAGCTGGATTAGTGTTTGCCCACTTACCCTCTAATATGTGAAAGAAAAATGCTTCACCGTGGAAAAGCTGTCAGGCCCTGTTCAAGTCCACTCTTTATGCCAATGTAGTGTTGCTCTATAGAGCTTGTTGTTCACTTGGTGTTCTGTGAAAACGGATTCTGAATGTCCAAAGCAGTGGGATTTCATCTCCTAGGAAGTATCACAACACAGGGACTGAATTTCACCTTTTCAAACACCTATTTTATTTATCCCTTTTATGGTTTGCTTTATGATGATGCAATCTAAATAGGTAGAGGGATACGAGGTGGGATTCCTCTCACCTAGTTTTCATCACCTGAAGGATGGACATGAAGTTAAAACTCATCATCCTCAATGTGACCTCTTTTGCTAATGCAGGAGAGGTGCCTCTCTGAGGCACTAGTCAGCCTCTGGATGGAGTGAATTGCCTGCCAGAGCCACGGCTACCTTCGACCAAGCATGTAACTTTTATATATGTGAAGTTGCTCACTGTTTGAGGAGCTTTCAGAAATCTTTTTAGGATGGCTTTGAATCCTCCTTTCTCCTTTCTTATCAGTGCTTGGGAAATGGACACCCTGGCTTGAGTTAGCATCAGTGACACCAACTACATCCTCTCTTTGGCAAGGTCCTATTTTAAGCTTTCCATCAGAGGCCACAGCTATTTGTGTCATTGTCAAAACTCTTCAAAAGGTCTGGTGACATTGATGGTAGGTCTCTTAGAAGCCAAAGGTTCTGCAGTAACACAAATAGGATCAGCAGCACTAAGTGCAGGTGAAAGAAAAGCCAGCTGCACATCCTTTCTGTCTCCCTTGGCAACAGCATCCTGCCAACAAAAACTGCTGCCAAGTCAAGGCTGGAAAGGAAGGGATGTGCATTTGCAAAGCTGGGGCTGGACAAGCTTTGTGTGAGGGGGGAGCTGTCAGAGCAAGGAACGCTCATGTGCTTTTTAAATTATTTTTGGTTTGTTCCATGTGTTTTTGGACAAGGGAATGCACAGAGCCTCTGTCCTGATGAAGAGTTTTCATCTGAAATTCCAAACGACAGTCTTTGCAGTTTTGGGCCATATATTTCCATCCATGACAGCACGCAGGGAAGAAATCTGTGGTGAATTACTACTTACAGATGTGGCAAATCCCCCAGTAAAGGTTAAAATACGTGGCATGGTTCTCTTGTTACGCCAGCTGCAGCTTCATGCTAAATCATTGTTTCAGCAGCAAGCTCTTAATCAGTCCCAAGTTCTAGAAACTGCTAAACAGGCTGATATTTTTAAGGAACATTTTTTTTTTTTCCTATAATGCACTAAATATCTTTATTTAGAAAAACCTTCAGATTGGAAACAATAAGGGCAAAGAGTGAACTGCAAATGGCAGGGAGACAAGGAGCATCATCACAAAAGCACAGAAATGCAAAGCAGACCTAAGATTATTATTTGTATTCTGTTTTTCCACGTTTCATGAAGTTGTCATGCCTGTGAAGACAGAGGTCGTGTAACTGTGGGTGAAATATGCTTGTGATACATGCACCTGCCTACACTCCTGATAGGGACTTTTGTCCCCGAAAATCAGCATTGGTATCACTCTCAAGAGTCCCCATAGCCACTATCACTGCCAGCACACCTATTGTCACCATATTACTTTTTACAGATTTGGCCACAGTGTCAAAAAAGAAGTCTGGTGGCAACATACCTATTTCCAAGGCCTGAAAAAAAACAGGATGTTCTCACCTGGTATGGTAAGAGAGAAGAAAGAACTGGCTTTTCTCTCTAGAAAAATATTAGGAATTAATTTTGTGAGGAGCCCATGAACTGCTTGGGCTGTTGCAGCATCCTTGGATGAAACAGGAACTCTGAATCAAAAACTCTCCAGAAGCCCCCAATTTGTTGCTCTCTTGACATTTTCTTGTCCCTTTTGAGGGATTGATATTTTACTGCCCAGGACGCATTTCTGTGCTCTCCAGGCAGCATGTTCTTTCAGACACCCAGCTGTGCCAAAGAGACAAACTGAAAAAAAAAAAAAAAAAAATAGAAGAAATGGAAGAAGGGGGGCAGGATTATGACTTCAGTAATCACAGGATCTGTGGTCTTCTCTATGCTTCAAGTTGAAATTGCCTGTTCACCACTGAGGAGTGAAGAAAGAAAATACAGAGTATGCATTTTGATGCCAGGGAAGGAGAAGGAAGAGAGGGTGATCACTATTTCATTCCCTGTATTTTCCTCTGACAGGAATATTAATATCATTAGAGATAATTGAATAAGTGGAAAGTCTGGTGGAGGTGCAGAAGCAGGAGGCAGGTCTGTAAAATCTATCCACACACAAAAAGCTAAGCGCTGCTCTGCAGACAGGGCACTCTGCCTTGAAACAGGGACTGAACAGCCTCACAAGGGCATGCAGCTGGGGTGCTTGTTGCTGTTTTGTTCCCGGAAAACGAGAACTGCCAGCAGTCCTCTGGCATCTGAATAGACTCGTGTCAGACAAACTGTATCTGGACTTGATGGGAAACCAAGCTGGAATACCAAGCAGCCCTTCAATCTGCTGGCAGAGAGGGGGACTGGCTCAGTGAGTAATCTTGCCTTGCAGTTGCAAAGGTACTCCATAAAGGAGTGAGCCCTCTCGCTGCACAGCCCGGCAAGACACGCCTGCCTGGGCTGTCTCTGTCCTCATTCCTTCAAACCAGTTCCAACAATAACAGCAACTCCTGCGTGCGTGCAACTGCCTCATGAGAGAGATGTATTTTTCCTTTTTCCACTGAGGGATGAAGCTTCCAAATCCTTGTGGTGTGAGCAGGTGAGGATGTCTGCTGACAAGTCCAAATGATATTTTCAGGTAAGTGCTTACCTTGAACGAGCCGCTAGAGTCAGGCTCTTTCTTTTTATTACCCTCCTCTCAGTAATTACTGATTGTCAGTAAACCTTTTCAGAAGCTTGAACAGCTCCAATATCTGTATATATTTAGCTGAGTAGGGGATCTAAATAATTTCTAAGGCACCTATCCCTATAGTATCTGTGAGTCTCTAGTGCAGTGTGAGAACAAATTGGGAACTGCTTGTTCTGTGACTACACGACACTGTTGTTTTTGTATCACCCATTGTTTAACTCTCTGGAGGGCCAGAAATTAATTTTGATTCACAGGCTCACTCTCTCAAAATCTGTGGTGTAGGTGCATTTTAAAGCAGTAATAGTGGTGTCTGCAATGTTTTTGTGTCTTTAAAGGACCGTGACTTCTTTGCCACATGGAAACCGTAGATGCTGTTACTGTTGTTGCGCAGGGAGTGTCAGCAAGAGCTGCTTAATTTGTGTTTGTACATGTGATTTCCAGAGCTTCTGCTGATGCTGTTTAATGTTACCGTAAATAAAGCTGTTACTCTGTGTGTCTCATTCCCTGCGTTTTACCAAATGCTCGTGTGCTGAAGTTCAGGTTGATCACTTGTCTGATACCAGGGAAAACAGACAATAACTTGTAAGTTAATATCTGGGACTTCTGGCACAACAGATAGACTTTCAGAGACGACAAATTTTCTATGCAGAGTAACCTACTTTTTCTTCCTTCAGTTCTGCAACCAATCATGGAGATTAAATTTGCTTAACTCTTTGTTTGTACAGAGGCTGCTTTATTGTGAGTGAAAATCGTATTGCTTAGACAGATTACAAAGAAATGACCGTAACGGAAGTAATAATACACACTTTGTACACAGTTTCCACCTATTAAAAGATTCATTTTGCTCCCTGTAATGTTTTAGGTTTGTTGAGAGACACATGAGAAGTTATTAGTGTCGAGAAAGAAGCTTTTGTTACAACAATAATGTTGTTGTTGCTTTGAAGAGGGTTTGCCCAGTCCTCTCTCGCTATTAGTAAGTCAAGACAGGAGCACGGAGAGGCTTCAGCATCCCACACTGTGGCCGTGTGCACCCAAGCCCTGGGTCTGTAGATAATGGGTCCTTTGTAGGACAGCTCCCATTGCTTTCCTTGCCCACGGCAGTCTGAAATAATGAGTCCAGCAGTAGGTCTCTGCACAAAAAGCTCTTCCTGACTTCCTAGAGCAAAAATGTTTGCCAAGTACTGCTCAGGCTGGCTCTGTTTGTCTTGCTGCAAGGTCCGAGGTAGCAGAGGCCAGAAGGGGTCAAACACCAGACTGAGCTCGTTGTGCATGTTCATTTGCTGTAGAAAATGTAAATGTGCAGCTCAAAAGTTTCCACTGTATCTCTGGCAATTAGGACTTGATCCAAAGCTCGCTAAAGTCATTGGGAACCTTTCCACAGGCTTTAGAATGGGAGTTACATAAGTTTGTGTTGTTTAAAGGGGGTGCCCCAGGGAGGCTGAACGCATGAGCTGACTCGACAGCCACATGCCTGCTCTGCCATGTCATGCAAAAAGGCTGTTCTCGAAGTGCCCATGAAGTGTCCCGTGCAGCACCAGGCAGCATTAACTCCTGAGTGGAACCTTTTAATGCCGTCCTGTACCAGGACACTGGCTCCTAGTGGAGCCTCCCAAAGTCCAGAGATAACACAAAGAACATAAGCTGCTGAGCCCTGAATTGCTTATTTTTTCTGTTAAGGAAGGACACAGTTCTGTCACTTGTGTGCAGATAAAAGGGTCACAAGGAAGTTTCCAAGTGGTAGCACCCTAAGGATTTCATAGTCTAGGAAAGCAAAGTACTCCTAACCCCAGACTTTCCTGAGACTTAATGAAGACATAAATGTCTTTTAAAACATTGGTGTAAAGGAACTACTTCATTTCCTTCACACACACAACTATGCACACTCTTTCTGGGCTCCTTATGTGAGTGTACAGTGGGAAGAAGCACTGCAGGGAAGTCCTCTTGAGATTTGAACCGTTGCACCATGTTGTCAGGAAGGAGTTTTTATGGCTAAATGCACATCAGCACCCTCTGTGTACATTCTGCTGTCATTCTGCTGTGTTTCCTCCTTGAGTTCATTCATTTTGTACTTAGTATGCCCTTCCTGATGCACTGTGGTCCATGTAAGACCACAGTTCACACCACGGAGATGTCAGGTCAATCAGCCTTCTTATTAGGGTTGAATGGATTTAATGTAGCCATAAAATTAGGTTAAAAAAAACCTGGCTTAAAAAAAAAAAAAGCATGAATTTTACACATAGCATTTAAAAGACAAACCAGTTTGACCTGTTCTGACTCTGAGCTCCTGTACCTTAGAAACAGCCCCTCATGAAAAAACTTAATGGTGTGAACTGACCTTTGAAATTATTATTATTTGCTGTAATGTGGTTGCATCAGTCTGTATTACTATTATGCCCCTTGATCATAAGGACTGCCAGTCCTTACTCCAAGGGGCTCATGCTCTAAGTAAAATCAGCTCTAAGAGTCTTAGGCAGCCAAAAATGAAAGATTTTGGCAAAGACTGCAGGACTGTATTTTGGACTAAACAAGAGCATTTGCTATCTCACCTGGGATATCAAAATTTGGCCAGGAGAACTTGATAGCAATCCTTTCAGTGGTAGTGGAATTGAAGGTAAGCTGAGGCACCAGGGAACAACTGGCATTGTACCCACCATGGTCCTTCACTTAGTACGGGTGCATTTGTGAAGTACAGACAGAGGGAAGAGAAGGAAAGAATGTCACAGGTGCTGGATAAGTCCATTCCTGTGACAAATGCCTCCTGCGTCGTAGTACAGAAATTTAGAATGTCATTTCCCTAGGCTTATGCCAAGGTTGCCAATAAGGGCAGTCCAGTATCAGAGAATTCAGTAGGAGCGCCACTTTGTAGGACTTTGCATATCCTCAATGATAGAAAAGTAAGTGGGAGCTCTGGGCAATCAAGTCACTGCAAATCCAGACAGCATGCTTGGGTGATGATGCAGAGCATCTAAAAATACCAATTCCAGCTTTACTTTTGCTTTCCAGCAAATTAATTCCACTTAAAAGGGCCAACAAAACCCACTGAAGTCCTTATCATCAGCTGTTTCTCTCTAAATATACAGCACTGGCTATTTTTACAATGATCTGCTAAGCTGAATATTTTTTCAGTAGTTAGGGGCACAGATTAGCTTTGGTGGTTACTGAAGGAATTACTGTGGTACATCCAACCAGCAGAAAAAATGTCCTGAAAAGCTGTAGCTTATAGGGTCACAGTGGCTCTGCAGCCTCAGCACAGAAGCTGTTAAAGAAAGAGTGGAAGATGAGCAAAACCTGACTGCCACAACCTGAGATGACCAAAATGTCATGGGAGTTATTGTTTATTGTCATATAAATTACTTCTGATGTAGTATTTCTTATAAATATTTATTCATACCTTACAAGCCACCTAAAGGTACGAGCTAAATGCATCTGGTTTCCCATGCCTGATGTACAGTGACCACAAAAGACTGCCCCAGAGAGACTATGAATCTTTATAGGAGCAAGCCTCAGATCTATCAGCATTTCAAGAAGTGGAGATGGATATTAGGTGGGTTTTTAGCAAAAGATCAGGCTTTCTAACCCCAGGGCACAATATGCAGAAAAGCTGACAACTTCTTTATTCCTTTATTCCTTCAGGAATATCCTGGAGAAAAACAATAATCCAGTAGTGATGGGGGTTATTTTGTGTGTGAGAAGGTAGTTACACAAAGAACATCCAAAAATTCTAATAGGCATTACAATCATTATAATCTAGTATCTCATAATATCTGCCAACACACTTTATCTAGTGTGCTCAGAACAGCAGGCCCAAAGTTTCCTGGAACATTATCTCCACACACCAAATCCAACATAAATCGTCATCCTTTCCTTTTTGAATTAGTTCTGTGGCAGCAACTTGTCTTGGCATGAAATATTAGCCATATGGACACTAGAATATCTGCTTTGACCTTGACCTCAGAAGAAGTGCTGCCAAAAATGTGAGGATAACTCCAGCCTTTTATTTCCAAGAGTGATGCTCCATGGGTACAGCCCAATCTGCTCTCCTGGTTGCATCTCAGTGTACAGAATTCCTGGGTTTTATTTTGAATAGGTGTTCTGCTAAGAGCATATTGTCTGTGGCTGGCTAGGAACTGGAAGCAGTATCCCAGATGATGGTTTATTTGGCAGAGATATCTATTCCAGAAATTTAAAAAAAAGAGAGAGCTAATTTTAGTATCAGGCAGTGGAAAGTGCATTACTTGTAATTGGCTCTCACCATGTTGTTTAGTCAGTGTTTTCATCTTCTGGATACTCTTCCAAGTAACAGGAGGCTGCTGGGGGCAAGATGAGATGAATCTTTCTGGTTGCAGAGCTCTGCGCTTCTCTGGCTCAGAAATGATGGGTAGTGATCAAAGCAGAACATTTAGCTGGGTAAGAGGAGCAGATACTGCTCTTTTGGTGAGTTTTTGTTACATTTATTGCAATGATCATGAATGGGTGTGAACGATACTCAGGATTCAGAATAAACACATTTCATCACATTTGCATTTGCCCAACATGAAACAGAATCAGGGCAGCATCAGAGATCTTCTTTCATTTTCCTGAGTCCCTGTCTTCCTTTGGCCCGTAACAGACGTTCCCAAATAGTGCAGAACCAAATGGCATAACAGCACTCATGGAGAAAGCTGGCCAGCTAGGAAGGGTAGGGCCGGGGGCAGGAAGGCGCTCCACAGTCCTGGCTGGAAGTTGATCATCACCCAGTTTGGAGTCCTGCAGTTTTGACGAACTCATCTCCCCGATTTGTTAAGACTGCGACAACATTTTTCACCTCGACGCTGCTGGTTGAAATTCACACTAGCACGGTGCTAATGGTGCCATCTGATGATGCTCAGTGGACTGTGCAAAATGGATTTATTCCATGTGCTTCCTAGTAGGCAGAGAGCCACATTACACTCGACAGCTTCAACATATGGAAATGGTGACATGTGATTGATGTGGTCCCTGCAGGTCACGCTAACTCATGGCGTATTAGCCCTGCATCCTGGGGAGGCTTATGCTACTGCAGCTGCCCACCTCCATTATCTGGACTGGGAATAAATGAAAGAACTGATGTTCCCAGAGGTGTGAATCTGGCACCTCATGAAATTATGTGCAGCGCTGAGGGAGGTGGGAGGCAAAATTCACACAATCCAAGCCCACAGCACATGTGAGCACAGAACAGGTTACAACCAAACTTTGTTTATGGATGCGAAGGGCAGTTGTGTTAGATCACAATAGTCACAATGTTTTTTAAAATGGCTGGGATAGCTGTGTTTTCTTGTTAATTTTTGACATTTGGAGTGACTAGATTTTCCTAAGTTGCTAAGTAAAGCACAGCATGTACAACCCAGGTAGCCCTCTCAATAGACATCCCTTCTTGACCTAATTTTCAGCAAGGCCAAAGCAGCTGCTCTTTCAAAAAACAGATTGCTTAATGGCAGCCAAGACTGGAGGCAGCCAAATTTAGGATTTTGTGGCCAAAGTAGTGAGCAGACTAAGGTTTCCCATAATGACATGGACATTCATCTGGACACCTCCTGGCCTCAATGAAAATGAGGACGTCTGTTGTTTCTGCCCCTGAAATGTAGGCTGCTTTTTAGCTTCTCTTGGGAAATCACCTGCCTATGGCATTTTAAAGCTTCACATGAGTTGATACTGCAAGCTCCTCTCTCTTTGCCACAGAAATTCCCTGTAATCTTGCTCATCGCTCTCATGGCCATGGGGTCACCACAGCTCCTGCAGATTTCTTTCTCTTCCTCCTTTCACAGAGATGCAAACAAAGTTGGATGCTAACTCTTCTGTAGAACATGGAAGGTATTCCTTCCTGCCAGACACACAAGCCAGGCTGTCCCCATCCACTGGTTGCTCCCCAGTATCTCACCCTCTTCTTGTGTTTTTTCCTCAGGTGTTCTACTGATCTTGGCACTGACAGAAGAGCTGGTGTTTTCTGTTCAGGTACTGTCTCCCACTGTCTCCTCCTCTCAGGGCTTCCCGATGAACACTACAACTATCACAGCCATGGGAACAACACCTCACCACAAAGACCACCACACGGCAGAGCCCTTTCCCACGTCTGCTCAAGCCATGTCCCACCCCATCAGCCTGGTGGAGCAAGCCCCTTCCACCAGGCAGGAGCAAGAGAGTGGCCCTCGCATCGGCGAAAAGGAAACTTACCACTTACACAACCAGAGTGCTTTGTACTCAGGACAGTCTCGCCCCAAGGGGAAAATATTCCAGGTTTTCAAAGGCAACTTCTCAGAGTCGTCAGAGCCTTACCTAAAGACGACCCTGCACTCTCCTTTCCCTACCCTGAGGAGCCCTTTCACAGATCACCCGTTTCAGTCCCAGACCACAGCATCCAGCGATCCAAATGGAGTGGGGCTGGCAAGAACTACACATTCAGACCCTTCTCCCCACCGCAACACCTCGGGAAGCCTTAGGGAAGCAGAGCGAGGGGATGGGACCGAGGTAGTAGTGCAGGAGGCAGATTTTGCCACCACAACTGCTGAGCCATCAACTGATCCTGAAGCAGCGTCGGTGCCTTTTAAGCCCACCCACTATGGTGTGTGGGATATGCTGAGCAAAAACAACTCTTGGGTAACCTTGAATCTCAGTACAAATGTCCCTCTGTTTGCTGGCTCTGGATCTGCTACAGCAGCAGCTGGTCACTCAGTTCAGACCAGTTTTGATGTCGACATCTCGTCCCCGGCAGCGGGAGACCCTGAGGGACTCACCCCGACGCAGCACGGCGCGGTGACCAATGCCACGTCACCAGGCAGTGCTCTCTCCTCAGTGCCTGCCACCAGGTTGCCCAGCTCCACTTCCACAGCTGGCTCCACCGCCACCGGGAACTTCCTGAATAGACTGGTTCCTGCCGGAACCTGGAAACCAGGTGTGCAAGGAAACATCTCCCATGTCACCGAGGGGGACAAACCCCAGCACAGAGCAACCATCTGTCTCAGCAAGATGGACATTGCCTGGATCATTCTGGCCATCAGCGTCCCTATATCCTCATGTTGTAAGTTAATTGCCACTTTATTTTGCTTCCTCTTACCTTAAAATTCAGATTTTAGCCCATGATCCAAGGACTAGCTGGAGACCTAACAGAGGCAGGCCAGCTTGGGATGGATGAGATGTACAGGCATCACATTCACTGACCAAAGTGTTTAACTTCAAAATGCAGGACTGAAATGTTACAGTCTAAGCATACTTGCTGATTGCTATTAAAAATCTTATGGGGTCACTCTCCATATGAGGGTGTAACACTAGCCTGAACGGCTCTAGAATGTGAAGCAGCTTTACTCTAAGGTGTTAAAGACAGTGATCAAAAACTTGGTCAAAGACAGTGATTTTTTTTTTTTTTTATCTAGGAATTTGTATTTGCTGCCCTGAAATTGGATTTAAAAAGCCCACTGCTAACCCAAAGGAGTAGTAACATCTGTAATGACTAATAATTCAGGAAACACCAGTTTTCCAGTGCAATAAAATATTCCATTGCAGGCAGTGCATGAACTATCAGATTTAAAAGTCTGATAACCAAAGTGCTGGTTTCCTCCATTTCAATTCCAATTTACTGTTGCCAAGGGAAGAGAAAGAGTTGGAAACCCTGGCCTTCAGATACCTGGAGTCAGCCACCTGCAGGACCAGGGCAGGCTGCGTTTCCAGAGCTGGCTTGGGGTCGTCTTGTTTGACTCGGTTACAAAAAACACATGAGAAATTATGAGCAAGCGTGTGAGTGCTTGCCAGGATGTCCCATGCCTAGCTGGGTTGTATCAGCTTGGTGGGACAACGTATTCTGTGGGGTCTCACTGTCATAGAGTGTGATTATTCTGATCTGTCTGAAGTGAAACCAAACCAAACATTTCCCAGCCTTTGGTGCCTGAGGAAACATGAAGGGGTAGCAGGCAACAATACTGAGTATTAATGCTCTTTCTGAGGTGCAGGCACCTGATCCTGCCCCTCTCCTTCTGCCTGGGCCTGACTTGTCACCTCCCTGAGACACTTCCAGATTGTTAAAGTGGCCAAAAGATACTCACTTTACTCTTTGGTACTTTCTGTCCATCCAGTGAGCTGAATCAGCTTCCCACAGAGTCAGATGAGCGTGAGACCCAGAAAGGATGAGGCTGCAGGAATGCAAACCTGGAGGGGGGAACCATATTAATCCTCTCAGCAGCTGCAAATTATTGGATTGGGTCAGCATATTTATTAGATTCACAGCTCTGGGACTATCAATTCTGCTATTGCTGGTGTGGTTAAAACCACAAGCGAGAACAAAGCTTAAGGCTAAAAGATGGGCAATCAAAGAGAAACCAAAGCAGAATTTGCATATGCATTTCTGTGCAAGATGGAGAAGAGAAACTGGGACTTAACAACCATGAGGTCAGAAGGAGTGATGATTTGATGAACTATGCCTTGTCTGTCCATCAACAGAACTAGAGGATCAAATAAATTCTTCCAGGAGTTATATTTTGGGCCAATATCCAGAAAGAAATCTGAGCTGGATAGAAAGCATCTGAGTATAAAATGAGAAGTGTAAAACCATACAACATAAGCATGGGAAGTGTAGCCAATGGGTAAATTGAGTGCCATATATGAGCTAAATAATAATAACAGTAAAAATAACAACAGTAATAATGAGAAGTCTGATAGCAGGAGTGCTAAGCCCCTATTCATTAAATAGAGGTGTTAGCACTTTTCTTCTTTTCATTTGTGCCATTATGGTATGTGTTCATGTGACTCTGCCTGTGCCGGTTCTTGTGTTCATAAGCTACATTTTTTTTAAAAACGTCAGACGCTGTTTTGAAAGTTATTTGTATCAGCTCGAATACAACTGAGTGTTTAAACGATTCAGGTATTTAAGTCCTGCTTCCAAGACCAGATTCCTGACGATGGTCTTCATTGGGACTCTCCTTTTAAATCCCGGAGATCCTCGGATGTATTTCAGAGCTGAACGGCAGACAGGCATTTAAATTACATTTCTGGGGGGTGGTGTGGCATCAGCGCCTAGGAAAGTGATGTCATGCGGACGTTCCGCTGTTGTGCGCTCGGTGCCCGGGCGGTCCGAAGGGGACTGTCGCCACCTCCCGGGCACAAGCGCGGCAGCGGGGACAGGCGGCCTGCGCTGGCATCGGCTCCAATGCGCTGGCCTGGAGCGGCCTGACGCCGGGGGAAGGAAGAAGAACAGATATTTAGGGTTCGTTTCATCTTCAAACAGGGAAGAAGTTTTCCGCGAGAGGCTTTATTGTTGTGGGCACGGGTTGAGAAAAAAATACGGTCGTGCTCCTGCCTTGGGATGCTGAAAGGCCACAGAGACACAATCCCATGGTCTTAAATATCTGAGCTGCCTTAGGGGGGATCAAGCCACGGAGGAAGTCACCGAGGACAGTGTCACGGGAGGTTCCAGCTGTGGGCTGGGGGCTCTGTGCTAAAGCTGGCACCTTCAGGAGCAGGCAGAGAGACAGCTCACGGCAGGGAAGTTAGCCACGCACCCTGGAAAGACGTGGAAAGAGGTGAGGAGAGGCAGCCCAGAGCACGAGGCTGCAGAGCTGCAGGAATCCAATTAACTGGGCTCCCCTGCTAATGAGGGGTGCCCCTGAGCCCACCGGCTCGCTGGCCTCCGGGCTCTCTTCCCAGGGCCTTTGCAGAGCTGTGCTGTGGCCAGCGCATCTCTCCTCTGCCAGGAGCACTTGTGTCTTTCCCTGTAATCTCTCCTCTGTGTGAGGAGTCACAAGGAGGCTGGAAAAGCTTTCTTTGGAGGGAGCTCGTGCTACCCAAAAATCCTTAGAAGGGAAAACACATCATGATCCTGCAAAGATATCTCTGTCCCTCCCTGATCCATACATGCTGCTTGCTGTCACACCTTCTAGTGACATGCACCTGTTAAATGAAAACCTGTGGGCATTTGAGCTTCTGTAGCAGGGGAAGTGACTCCCTAAAGAGCAACCATAGGAGGTTTTGGCTCCTCATCCCACTGGAAGAAGTGCTTGGGGTGCTGCACTTCTCCTCACAGAGGACAGACCATGCTGGGGTTTCCTTTCTGGCCCATCCCTGCCATGGGGATTTGCAGCAAAGAGCAGGAAGCAGCTGAGTGTTTGTTCAGCATCACTGTGCCCTGACATCTGAGCCCCACTGAGGACTGGCAGGTCCCACCAGCAGTACTGGTGGCACAGCTCAGGGGCTGGAGCACGAGCCTGAAGATCTGTGCCTCAGGAACTCACCTGCTTAAGTAAGAGCTGGAATTTAGCCTCCCACCCTTACAATACGTGCTTCTTTACAGATGCACAGATTGCTGAATCCCACTGAAATCCCTGAAACTGCTAGCCAGAAGAGTAATGCTTTGAGTAGGAATGCGCATGCCATGTCTGCTGTGTGATCCTAGGGAAATCATTTTACCTTTTGGCAGCTGAGTTTCATGGTATAAATATGAGGGTAATGTTGTTAGTGCCATGAGAGGGCTTCAAAAATGAAGGATTGTGTATCATTCCCTTCCCAGAATAGCAAAATCATATATAACAGTGATATCGTTATTTTCTTTATGTCACTTAGTTTGAGTTGGTTTTGCAGTGTCCTTCAGGCAGCCTTGAACATTTTTGTGCTTGTGCTGTTGTACACGTGTAGGTGCCTCTCTGCAATGCAGAACAAGACACAGTATGAGTTCATTTTAATACCCACCATTCCAGTCCTTGGGGCTCCTGGCCCTTGCGTCACTGTAACTACAGAATGACACAGTGAAATGTGGAAGAACAGGAACTTGCAAGTCAGATGCACAGAAGTCAATTCATCTAGTCAGTTCTGCTGACATGGGAGAACACAAGAGGAAGGCTGAGCCTCTGAACACAGGCATCAGCAGAACCCAAAGAATATGTGAAGAATTGCCTTAGGCCTAAACTCACTTAGCTCACGTTTCATGCACTGCAATGCTTTCCAAAATTACGTGGCTCACCTTCTCCGTCACAAAACCTGTGCTTCCTTCCCTGTCTGAAGGGAGAGGGATCCCAAGCCCTGAGCCTAGTCTGCAGGTTGAGCTGGAGTGACTCCTGCCTCCAGGTGTAAGCAGCTGTAGTCAATAACCAAATACATCCTGATACCTTTATCACGGCCAAGTAAGTGCTGCTATCAGGGAAATTGAAAGAAATATGGAAAAAGCACTTTTGGTCATTGAGGGAAAGGTTCTTTAAACTTAGTTTATGTTGTGAACTGCAGGTGTAGGGAGAAGTAAATGGAGATCCTTCACCCTGAATTTTTTCATGACTTTTAAGTGCTTACAGAGGCAGGTCTGTTAACACCTTGTTCTGTGTGGGAGCTGGAAAGAGAGGGAAGGAAATATGCAGCTGTGTAAGATTGGTAAAATATTTTAGTGAGTTGAAGGGAAAGAATGTCAGAGAATTGTAGGGAATTGTCATGATCTCATTACACTGCATTAATGAAGCTCGTATTGAATGTGGTATATAATCATAGTGGGTTATATTAAAAAAAAAACAAAAAACAAAACAAAAAAAAAAAAAAAAAAAAAAAACAACCAAAAAAAAAAAAAACAAAACACCACCAGAAGATTAGAAAAGAGCCATGGAATGATATAGGAGTGGAGAAATGCAACATAATTTCACTTGTGCCATGATGTAGCATAAAAAGCGGCTGAAGCCTACATATATTGGAGAGATTTCTGACAGCACAGTGGTAGCTTTTAATAAAAAAGGCAAAAGAACATGGAGGAAGTGACAGTTGAAGGTGAAGGTATTTACACAAGAGTAATGTAAACTGTCCCCACAATGGAAATTAAACATTGAAACAAAATTTTGGGGAATGGGATGGGTATCTGGTCACTTTGTATCCTTAAATAATGCTGAGTATTTTCCTATGAGATGTGCTGTGAGATCTTAAATACAGATTATGTTAAAGGTAACAGGTGAAAGTCTCCTGGTATGCAGGTGCTATGTGGGTGACAGTAGGTGATGGACATGTCATCAGAAACTTGTAAATATCTGAGAATCTTGCTTCTGTCACTTGTGTGATGTTTTATGTCCTGTTTCATAGGTGAGGGGACAGATAATGCAGGGGTAACTTGCCCTATGGCCAAAGAAAGTCCAGTGTCAGAGCTTGAGCTCATCAGCATCTCAGCCCCTGAACATGTGAGAAGATAATGGGTTAGAAATCCTTCCAAAATCTCTGAACATCCAGAGACCCCTGATATTTCCTAACATGCGTCACAGTCTCTGTGCAAGGGACTTCAGGCTGACACAGGGACCACACTGACACGTCCTTCTCATGGCAC
The DNA here is from genome assembly GCF_009819655.1 of Sylvia atricapilla. Classification (NCBI taxonomy): domain Eukaryota; kingdom Metazoa; phylum Chordata; class Aves; order Passeriformes; family Sylviidae; genus Sylvia; species Sylvia atricapilla. The sequence goes on from NC_089140.1 coordinate 44,023,078, forward strand.
TCGCTATTGACTTGAACCTGGAGCAAGCAAAGGGAAGTTAGTTGAGCTTTTCTGACTCCCAGAAAGCAACCAGAGGACTTCTTGAAAACCATGGAAGAGTTAACCACATAGTATACCAGGATAGATAAGCAGGGTGTTGCAGCTACTGGTTCTCTCTTCAGCTCTGTTGTTGTCATTTACTGCTGTTTGTGCCTTCCAAACCATCTTTGCTCTCTGTATTTCATCCACTTAATATGGCCTCCCTGGCCATCAGACTTGTCTGTCTGGAAAGGTTTTTCTGTAATACATGTAATTCTAGATATGAGAACAAAAGGATATCTAGGAGTATTGGTAAAGCTGTAGCCCGGTCCTAGTGTTGTTCTGGAAGTGGGACGTCCTATGTTGGCTACATTAATTGCACTAAAATATGCCCCAAATGTGGCATGTTACGTGGTAGATGTGACTGTAGTTTAGTGGTGGATCTGGCAGTGTTAAGTTAATGGTTGGACTCAACATTCCTAAAGGTCTTCTCCAACCTAAATGATTCTATGATTCTGTGAAAAGGGCAGTTAATATAAGATGAAGAGGGAATAGCCTCATTCCAGCCCTGCTGTCCTCATTTACCCTCTTAAATGAGGTCTCCTCTGCTTTAAATTGGGGCAGCTTAGGTAGACATCCTTCTGCTAAAATACATATTTGTGGAAACTCAGGAACCCATTTTCCTTGCTCTTCCATCCATTTTCTTGTGTCTGCACTGTGGTTGGAGGCCAAGAGTGTAATTAAGAGAGGGAGAGTTACTGCTGTATGTATCTCTACACATGGCAAGGCTGTTTCCTCCTGGAAGAAGCTGAGATCTCTCTCAACTCAGTATCACCAGCTTTCCAGCCCCTAAACCCCAAATCCAATACTTCTCTGTCAGCAACTACAATATTTTTAAGCTGTAAAACTTCAGGCTTTCAAAAAACTGTTTGCACAGAGTTGACTTTACTGGAGCTCTCGTCCTCAGGCACCTTCAGAATGGCTCTGTGCCTTAGGGATGGACCACTTGTTGCTGGAGTACTGAAAAGCTCCAAGGACTGTTGGCTCTCACCAGCAGTGGTGAAGACTAAATGCAAGTCCTGCATCACTTTCTAATCTTCCTGAGCCTGCAGGCTGGACAGGGACATGGAGAGGGCAGCAGCCAGAGTAGGGGTAAAAGGTGCAGCCCTTCTGGAGGACAGGCATTTCCTCAGGCAGGGAGAGCAGTTCTGAGGGGACCATGAAGTGCAGCAGCATTGGGCTTCAGCAGTTGGGCTGAAGATTCAGACTATTGGGCTGTCAGCAAATGAAGTTGTTAGTGACAGAAATTCCTGAACTGAAACACACTGACTTTTTTAAAATTCTTAGTCTTTATTCTCTTTTTTTAAATAGAGCTCTAGCCTTGCACTGTTGTGTTGCTATTTTTATGTGGTAGATGGAATAAGAAATTAGACCCATGGCACATAGGTAGCTGCAGTGTTTGTCAAAACATACGCAACAGCAGTGATCTCTCTGCAGTCTTTTCTTTCCTCTGAGTTACCATTCTACTACATAATTTTACCTGTAGCTGAGGAAATAATATATTTTTCTGCATCATGAATATTTTCTCTCTTCTACCGTGAGGGATTTAGAAATGATAGAGGGAATTTACAGCAGGGCATTTCCTATTTCGCAGGTACAAATCAAAGCAAGTACATGTGCAGCTACGTGTCTGTATAAATCAGGCAGATTACAAACACAACTGGTCAATGAATTCCACAGGTGTAAGGGAAGGAGACAGGGCTCACACATTACAGCTCTGAGCAAACCCTTGCACACACCCCAGCTTCTGCCTGAGCGAGGGCCGTGGGAGCAGTAAGTCTGTTGCTGTGGGTTTGCCTGTCTCTCCTAAAGTTGCCAAGATTACCCATCTGAATTGCAACAGACATGAATAAATTGAAAGCAATTCCAGAAGATAACACGCAGCCAGCTTTGTGTTCAGCTGCCTGCTGGGAGACAATTCATGGGCATTTCTGGAGCCCAGGGTGCCTGTGGCCCTGAGACCAGACAGATTCCTGAACATCAGTTTCAGTTGCTGGTCACTTTGCCTTGCCTAACTGTTCTACTTTAAGATCAGGTGTCTGAAGATTGTAAAAGCTTAAGTGTGCTCTGCAGGTGAGAAAAAAAACCATTCTCAGATATTACCCAATGCCCAGGCAAGTGTAGGTGAACAGGTTACCCTTATCAGTAGATCCCACATCCCATGACTGATGGAGACAGGCAGGAAAACCCCAGGTGTGGCATTAACACTATCCTGGAAGTGTAAAGTATGTGAGACAGGTGCCTCAGGGGATCTCCACGCCACCTTACCCCTGTCTCATCCTACTCAGGAACCCATCTGTTCCCCTGGTTGCTGATGTGTTGGAACATGGTTGCAAACCAAAATCCAAGTTACACATGGCAGGCAGCAGAGGCGGGGATCAGTGGCCCTTCAGGACAGAAGCTTTTGGCATTGAAGACACACAACTGTGGCATTTATGAATTCGCTGTTGGAGCTAGGACAGGTATCTCTCACTGCCAGCTTGCTAATGTGCTCATCACTGCAGCCTCTGAACACACCAGATGCAGAAAAGATCCCCACAGAAGCATCTTAGTCCCTGAGGAATGCCCTCTGTCCTAGAGGTTCTGTAAATCCCTGCTTAGGTATTAAAATGCCACGAGTTACAACAAACAACACTTTGCTATCAAGCATAATCAGGCAGCCACATCTTGAAGATTACACACTCACATCAAAAGGAAAGTAAAAACTGCATATTCTGCCAAGCCCAAAGCCGCATCTTCTTGGCCCAGATTGTGACGTAATTGTGTAAGGTTTGTTAGCAGAGATGTAGGATTGACCGAGACTGAAGCAGGTCACCAGCCCTCTCCTTAAGTAACATAAAGTACAAATCCATGGTACTGATGAGTCCTTACTGAAAGGAAATAACCAGATTTTTTGACATGTTTCTATTGACAGCAGTTCTGCTGACAGTCTGCTGCATGAGAAGGAAGAAGAAGACATCTAACCCAGAGAACAACCTGAGCTATTGGAATAATGCTATTACCATGGACTACTTCAACAGGCATGCTGTAGAGCTACCAAGAGAGATCCAGTCACTGGAGACTTCAGAGGTACCTTGCTTTCAGAACTGGTGTCTGAAAACTGTAACTGAACCATGCTGGGAGGAGGGGAGGGGAAGGCATATAAATAAAGCCTTGAAATCCCTACACATGTTCAGGGGAACAGCTTTTAGGGAAGGACTCACTCCTACACGTGCATTAGATGGTATAAACATGTCAGCAAAATTGGATTGCCATCCTATTCCCAGCCACTGTAGATGTGTTCCATATTGCTGTGTGGTCACAGGCATTAACCACTTCTAGGTGGTTTTGTTCCTGAGTTTCTCTTCCTTGTGAGCCTTTAGCCAATGTCAAGCCATGCCTTCCTTAAGGGAGAGCCCTTTGGACTGGCTCATTTCTGACAGTCAGTCCACTGAGAGTGTGCCACACAGCATAAAGAGAGGAGGCTAGTGGGAGTTAATAACGTAAAGAAAATTTGTACATTTATATCTCAGGAGCTGCCTGTAACTTCTCAAACACCAGTTCAGGGAATGAGTGTTCCCACTACAAAAGTAATCAGAACAGCAGTATGTAGGGGGGTGTGGTGGTGGTGTACACTCATCAGCCTTTACTTAAGGGATCCAACTGGTTCAGTGGGATTATTCACACATGGGCAGGTGATCCTACTGATAGAAATCTATTCCCTGGCCTCAGAGACAGAGAATAATTCAGTTTAGTTCAAAGGTATTTAAAAGCTAGAAACAGTGGAGTCTGAGTTTATGCTAAAGTGATTTTCAGATCAGCTAGCTGACTAGCTCATGTGACTAAATTAAAAAAAAAATGTTTAGAAAGGAACCTCTGAGATGTGATTAGACAAACAGTCACAGTCACTTCATTAACCCCACTTTGCTGGCAATCATATTGCTCAAGCTAAGGCAGGACCTGGTCTAGCTTGTCCAGAATCAGGCCTATTCACATACAGGATGGTCTTCAAAAGCTGACTCATTTGAACCTGATCAGATTGTGACGAAACTGGGGCATGCCCGGGTGTCTTGGACCCATATATGTGGCTTTCTAACCTTAAAGAGAATTCAAAAGTGAATCTTTGAAGAGTCAAGCCCAGCTGAGAGACAGGAAACACTTCCAATGAGTCAATAAAGTGGAAAAAAAAACCAAACCAAAACAAAAAAACAACCCACAAGAAATGTGAAAGCTCCAATGGGATTGAAGGTTTGGTGCAGCTGACTTCTGTGTCCCCAGGCTGAGAAAGAATCAGCAGACCCACAGAGGAACTTTTCACTCACAGCTCCTCCTGCCTGACAGGGGGAGAAACCAGCTCCCAAACCTGGCTTTCCAGAGTCACAGCCAGGCAGCTTTGGGGGACTGGGAGGAGTGCCCTGTGTGCTTGTGGAGGGTGAAGGGTATGAAGTGCTCAATCTGCTTCTGTGTTTTCCCCCTAGGACCACCTGTCCGAGCCGCGCTCCCCGGCCAACGGCGACTACCGCGACAGCGGGATGGTCCTGGTGAACCCCTTCTGTCAGGAAACGCTCTTCGTGGGACACGAGCAAGTCTCTGAAATATGACCCCGCAGCTGCCCCCGCTACTGCAGTTTCATCTCTACTGTCTCCAAATTATAAATAAATATATATATATATATTATAAATATAACCTTTGTGTAACCCTGAATTACAAGAAATGTTTTCAGCTTTTCTTTTGTCCCTCAGAATTGTCAGCCCCTTTTTTATAAGTGTGGTAAAACTTTACAGAACAAACTGTGGCTTTATAAAATAAAGGTATTTCTAAGCAAAACACCTGTCAGGCGGACTGTTTGCTTTGCTCTTATGTACAAACTGCTACTAAATACACGTGGCCTGGAAAAATACTGAGTAAGGCTGCTCTTGGCGCAGGCAGCATGTGGTGGGTACAGCATCCTGCATCCTACATGATACCACTCAGCTGAGCATAAGCATTTCTGCTCAGTGACTGTCCCTTGTCCTGCTTCAGAATGAGTTCAGTCACTCCTTTCCTTCAGGCTGCTAAGCTAGAATGCAAACCAGACAGGGCCAGCTCAGTTGCCAGAAGCAGTCTGTACAGCTCCTGTGCCAGTCTTGTATCCTTTGTGACTCCAGCACTGCCTGAGCACCTACTGGGATGAGCCCTTTACTATCCCACTTCGAGTCTGTGCTCCAAAACTCTTTTATACAAGCAAGGACAAGAATGGACCTTTTTTGCTGCATAAGTGTTTTAACCACATTACACATTGGACTCACAGCTGCTATACTTCAGCCCAATAAGCCTAGAATTATTTCCTGAAGATCAAACAGCCTCAAAAGAAGGTATGTAGAGTGCTCCTTTCAAAGGAACAGAAAATTACTTAGAGTTTATCAAAAATCTTGCAATCTGCCTACTAGGGACTGCCAGCAATTGAATGCTGTGGCTTTTCCCACATTTCCACTTCCCCACTGTTTTATTTATCTTGTGTGTTTAAACTGATGGTGCCACTGAATCAAGTTTCCTCATACCCTCTTCTCCTCTCTGGGACTTTCCTACTTAGGAAGGAAAATGCAGCATTTCGGAGCAAAATGGCAATTCTGTCCTACACTGTTACATGCTAGATTGCAGACTCTAATAGTGTTAGGGGAATAGTAATGGTGAACAAAGCTTAAATGATGGATTAAAAACAGGTTGCTGCAAAGCAAGACTAATACGGAACACAGAATGACTTAGCCCAAATGAATGCTCTCTCTTTGAGTAACCCAGAACTGTTACTGTGGGACCAATTCTCAGTTTCACTTCTCAAATTGCTTTTTTATATCATTCAGCAAGTGAAATGGCCTCTGTCCTATGAAGTCTTGTCCTCCTTCTCCCCACCTCTGGCCACCAGTTCTGGTAGACAATTTTCTGCTTTCACTCCTCAGCTCATCAGGAACAGGCTGTGAGAGGCAGTTTAGTCCCTGCTCCAGCTGGCTGCTCCCTGCCACCAGCTTTAATGCTTGGCTGCATGAAGGGGAAGTTTGAGCAGGACAGGGTTAGTGTAGCATCATTAACCGTATGTCTTGTTTAAGGTGAGCCACAGCTGGTACTAGAAAAAAGATAAGCATTGGCACATCTGGTCCAGCTGTTCCCATTTGCCAGCAGTGTCCCAGTGGCTGCTGTTGGTGACAGCAACATGACAGCTTTACTAAATGATGGCTGGAGTCAGACCCAGACTTGGCTCAGGGGGCCACAGAGGCCTTGTTGTCCCCCTTTCTCCCCATCCCACACATGCTGTTCTGCTGTGCCAAGGCACAAACCTGATTGGGAGTACAGGCTTCCAGAAGCTGGAAGATTGCAATGTTACAGGGACTCTCCTGGATATTTGTTTCTCTGCTCAGCATCAGAGAGTAATGCAGGGCTTTGTCATCAGGTGATGGGGCAGGCAGGGTGACAAGGCTGTGCATGGACACGGATGGGCACTTTGGGAATGTATCTTTTCACCGTGGGGTAAATGCTATGCAATGTGATACCTGTGGTCCTCATGATCAATTACTAACAGCCTCCTTCAAACTACTGTTTGATAGGAGAGTAAAAAATCCCTGAGAGTATTGACAAGAGCAAAAGCAATCCCACAAGGATCTTTGTTTTTATTTAAAGAGGGAGGTGGACAAAGGGAACAAAGGTTAAAGAAAACCAAATTCAGTTCTTTGGAAAAAAAAAAGTCCATATTATTACATTTGTTTTCTGTACATGGTGTTACTTTTGCAAGGGAGATTTTTTAATTTGACACAGAGCAACTACACTGAAAATACTGTGTAAGATAATACTGGAGGATGCTTCTCATTTAAGCAGCACAGTTTGCTTGGTAATCTAAAGGCAGAATACCTAAACTAGCCAAAAGTATTTGCAAAGCTGAGAGATGCCGCGCTGTTTCCAGTCTTCACACAAGAAAATGGTGACCTGACTGTAAGCAGCCTTGCAATTCTCAAAAAATGAAACAAACACCAGCCATCAAGCTGGCGAGCCCATGATTAGGCACCAGTGGAAGACAGGGATTTCTGATTGTATCTTGTCTCGCCAAAGACTCACCACTGGCCCTGCACAAACCTACACTGCATTAGGGCAATGTCCAGCATCAGCACATTACAATCGTGCCTACAAAGATGTGCTCCAGATCCTATACTGGAGCGGCATCATGGCTGTGAAGTATCCCTGTGTGTAGGTAGAAAAAGCCAGACTCAACACTGTATTGTGAAGGATTGCACTGTACCAGGAACACATCCTACTTATTATTACCTATAAACTACCCACCTGAACACTAGTGGCCAAAGAACAGTGACATAAAAAGGAGAGCGGGGGAAATCTCCCCATTTCTCTGCAATAAGTGTCTAGGATTGATACGCCCTTTTCTTTCAATTCACAGTTCCCTCACTTTGTCACTACCTTATGCAGGCGAAGAAGTGAAACAGGCTTTTGTTGAACAGACAAAGTGCAACTGATTATGTGAAGTTAACCTGACTGAGAGGGGGTGGACATGAGGGTGCTTGTCCCCATAAAATCTGCTGAGATTATATCGATATTGGGTGGGTGGTGGAGCCCACTTGCAGAGAAATCCAGAAGCTGCAGCGGACTCATAGGAGCATTCGATGCTCTGCAGTGGCCAAAGGCTGGCTCGGCTCTGCTCAGGCTGTGGCCCAGCTGACTCCACAGGGGTTGGGTTTTGCTAAGTTAGGAAATGTCTTGCTGAAGTAGACTATGTCTGGAGCAAGTACTGGTGTGAGAAGGAGACGCATTTGTAATATATAACTGGCTCTACCTGGGGCTGTAAGGGTAGGAAATCATCCGGGTGTCAGCGTAGAAAACACTGCTGGTATTTTAACACGTGCATTGTACTGAATCCCCGTCCCGCTGTCCCCGTAAACACCATTGTGCTTTTCATCTGCCACATTTGCAGCAGCAGCAGCAGGGAGATTTCCCCTGAAATGGGATTGCTGAGCCAGCAGCCGCCCGGACAATGTGACGGGCGCTCCCAGGCGGCACAAAGCCCCCCTTCCAGAAAGCCGTCGCACAAAGCCGAAATCCCGCGGCAGCCCCAACCTGCTGGGCTCGGCACATCCCTGCCGCCAGTGCGGGGCGAGGCGGCCGGGCTGCGCGGCGGTGCTGGGCAGGCTGGAGCGACAGCATGCCCTTGCCGAGGCGCCGGTCGTCCTTCCTGGGGCAGCAGCCCTCTGCCTCCGCGGCGGAGAGCTCGGGGCCGCCGGGCCGCCGGGTGAGCGTCGGCGGTGGAGGGAGCCTGTCCAGACCCCCCGGCGTCTACGTGGGCACCGTTCCCACCGGCGGCGTGAGCAGCCTGGGCACCCGAGTGTCCCGTAGAGCCCTGGGCATCAGCAGCGTCTTCCTCCAGGGTCTCCGCAGCTCCGCCGCCGCCGTGCCCCTGGCCCCGGGGCTGGATAAGGGCAGGGGTCTCTCCTACGAAAGCCTGAATGGCTGCTTGGTGGAGTACATCGAGAAGGTGCGAGCTCTCGAGCAGGTCAACCAGGAGCTGGAGGAGCACATCAGAGTGTACCTGGACAAGAAGGCGGCCAGCGTGGGCAGCTGGGGAGCGCTGCGAGAGAGCTGGGAGGCCATTTACCACCAGGTGAGCTCCGGGCGCCGCCGGCAGCCGGGGACGGGGCCGGGGCCCAGGCTGCTCGTGAACGCCGTCTGATTTCGAGGCACCGTGCCCTAGACAGAGGGTTTAAAATCTATCTTCATGGTAATTAGCATTATGATGCCTATTAAGCGGGAGAATTGCCTCAGGCATCGTGCGCATGGGAGCGACTGACATGCACCCCAAGGTGCCGAAGTCTGGGCTGATTAGAACGGGTTGGGTTTTTTCCTTTTATTTTTTCTTTTCTTCTTCTTCTTCTTTTTTTTTTTCAATCTGTGGTTATTACACTGAGTATCAAAATTATTGAAAAAAAGAAACCCGCTGGGACTGAATCAGGTTATCTCACAACAAGATATCATTGCAAGCACGTCGAGTTTGTTATTTTTTTTATCAGCAATTCAGATTTTTACTTTATTCCCTTGTTGGCTTAAGAACGTTTTCAAAAGCTCTATTTATTTAAAAATAATAATTGCATGACCACAAATGAGTGACTCCCTTCCTTTCCTTTGCCATCACCCCACCATCCCTTACTCCCACCTTCTCCATACGGCACAGATGTTTGTTGTGGGGCTGCGAAATGGTGTCTGTATTGACCTCATGGACAAGAAGAGTTCCTTTTGCTGGCCAGGAAGGCCGTGCAGGTCCTGCCTGCAGCAGACACAGGGCTCTGTCTGCTGAAGGTGATGCACGACACAAGCCTGGCTTCCCAGCTCCCAGCAAGTGAGAGCAGACAGGATTCCAAAGACCCGGAGTCTGGCACCTCTTCCCAGCAGCGCTTGTGCAGGCACAGAAAATGCCATCGCTGGGTCTTCAGAAAGCCTGAAAGCCACTTTAAGTTGCCTGGAACCACTGTGTGTTTTAACTTGGGCTGGCCAGTTTTACTTCGCAATTTTAGGGCAGGTCTTCTCCCAGAATGCTACAAAGGTTGCTTGAACTCTGAATGTGTTGACATAAGCTGTTGTACAAAGATTGTGTCAGCAGAAACACCCGGTTAAGCATCAGCTTTTAAAGTTGCTGTCTTTTAGTATTAGTAAATGACGTTGCTGCTTCCTGAAAGGAGCAGCTGCTGAAGTAAAGGGGTGCTCTGAATCTGGGGTACAAAAAGCCATCTCCTTGAACCGATTATCTCACTGGGGAAGATGGGGGCTTTGATAGGGGACAGGGAGTTAATCCTTTGCAGCCGCCATCCCGTGTTCTCCAGACCAGTGTCCCATTTCGTTCTTGTAGACTTCACCTGTAAATCCTACCAGGATTTATGGTTAAGACCAAAAATGTGGGACCATAAGCACTTTAGGAAGGACTGTTTGGTTTTTCATTATATAAACCCCAAAGATTGCAATGCAGATGAATCTGCTCATGTAATAATTTTTCATCCAAATTGCTTTCCTTTCAACCTTTCTTTGTAGTCATCCTTGCCTCTACCTCCTTTTTATGAGTGAATAAGAGTATCTCATAATGAAATCTAGTCTGAATATTGGGCTCTTCCTATAGGAACATCAGAAAAATAAAGCCATGTAGTAATAGCATTTGTAAGTATCAGAAAATAAGAGGAAAAAAAGCATCATCCATATCTATTTAACTATCAAAACACATCAGAGAACACATAAAATTTTCTGAATTGCTTCAATTAAGTCAATAAAAGAGGCATCACTTAGTGGGTTTTGTCTTTCACGGATGTGATCCAAGCTGTTATGTACAACTCTGATTAATAGATTTCTTTGCTTTTTTTATTAAGCATTTAACCAAAAATGAAAGTAGGACCCTGTCCAGCCCAAACACCAATTAACTCATTCGTCCTGGAGCTAATTGGCAAAATTATGCTTGCACCCACATCAAAACCATCACATTTATTAAAATAACATCAAAATCAGTTGCTGCAGAAACAGCTGAAATCACATGAAGTCAGAACCCTTCTGCCACAACACTCCCAAACAGAAAAGTAAAAGGCATTCAGGAGCAAGGTGTAACAGAAATGAGAGACACCTGGCAGATACATTCCTAAATGTAATTTCTGTAGATATATTCAGATTTGCTGCAGATATCCACATCTACCTTGATTTCTCTAAGAGTGGCATGCCCCATTTTCAGCTTCTTGTAAAATCTGAGCACCCCATTCCCAGCCAGGCCCATGGGTTCAGCAGGGAGAGATGCCTGGCAGCCATAAAACCCCTCAGTGCCATTCACATAAAGCAGCTATGAAAGTTTTTGGGGAAAAAACACTGGAACAGGCTTAGGTTTAACAGGTTTAGCCTGAGCACTCATGATAGGAGCAGTTTGTGAACAAGATGCAGCAAAGAAAAATACACAGTTGGGAGGGTCTCTAAGCAGGAGCCCCTTCCTCTTGTCCTGCTAATGAGAAGACAAGGACATGGCCATGAAGGACTCTCCTGGTCTCAAAATCACAAATGTGACAGGCCCATCTCTGCAGTGTCACAGGAGAGACCTCAGCAGACCTGAAGTCCCATTTCCCTCCTGCCCTTCCTGGAATGTGCTCCAGCATCCCAAATTTGGGGTAGTTGCATTGCCAACGAAACCAGCTTGGTGCCAGCATACCTCCTGAACACAGAGCTAAGGGAAAAAATGTGACTCCGAGGGGGTGTGTGAGTGCAGGGTCCCCCAGGAAAAACCACACGTGTTTCCTTGCAATTGTCAGAGCTCTGGCTGCAGCAGGGGATCACTGGTGGGAGCTGAATGATGGAAAGCCACTATCCAGCTCACAGGGTTAATGATCTGCCTGGGCAGCTGGCTTTTAGCAGAGCAGGTGGACACACACTAATTAGGACAGCCACAAAATGAGAGGATTTTTACAGGAAAAGAGGGGAATGAGAAACACTTGCCAAGAGGAATTTGTGTGACAGAATTCCAATTTCATGATGAAATATAAATTTTACCCTGTGCATACTCTTCTCCTCCAGGCTTCACACTGGTCTTCTTCTATCTCTAGATAGAAAATTCTCTCTAATCAAATGTGTCTCTTCTGCAGACTAGGAGACTCTTTGCAGTGGCAATTCCTTCCCAGGGAACAGGGCAGCACCTGGGAGAAGCGGATGCTTGAAACAATCTGAGTGAGTTTACAGAGAGAAGAGGGTAGCTCAGCCTCCATGACTGTTCAATTACAGCTGCATGGGAAACATAGAGATTTATTTTGTCTATGAGATGACACATAGTGCAGTTCAGATCACAGGAGTAAACACAAAAGCAGAAGATGGAATCAACATCCTGGACCAATTTTATCACTGCTGTGGCTGATCATGACATCCTGTGCATGGTTGGGAGCATTTGAAAGACCTCCTGAGTTTTTCTGTAGAGCTACCTTTACTTGCACTTGGCCTTTCTGTCAGCATTTAGTCAGTGTGAATATTAAGCCTGGAGAATACACAGGTCTAACAGGCTGAGGAATTGCCACATTTGGACTCATACCCACTAATTTATTTGCTGCAAGGTCAGAAGAGTCGCTGAGTGTTACTTGTGACACACTCTAGCACAACAGAGTGCGTGATCAGTGTCTGGAAATGGGTGACATAGCACTCTGCTGCTCATCTAAGGGTACAACAAACTCCTACAAAATGGCACAAAGCTTGATCAACTGCCCTACAGAGGATGGCAGTGAATTAGTTTTAATTATGTTCTCTCAGCCACCTCCAACAGCATAAATTTGGGCTGCCTCCACAGGCAGCTGTGAGGGGGTGTGAGGTTTTCTCCTGGTGCTTGGGCAACATTTCAGTTTTACAGATCATGTTTTAAGAGGTATCTCCTGCTTTGAGAACCAGGCGTTCTCTGATGCAGTCCTGTGTACTTACAAAATCCTTGATGTATACATGAAGTCGAATTTCCCTGGATGCAGCAGGAATCAGCAAAGGAGCCATCAATCTCAGCCTCTCTCCAGGTATTATCTTTCCTGAGGCGATGCAACAAATACTGACTGCTCTTGCCGCCTCTGAGGTTTCCTCCTTCAGGCTCTGAGAAAAGGTTCAACATGGAGAGCATGACCAAGACCATTAAGAGTTTATTGCTTGGCAGTGGGCTGCAGGCTTTTAGCCTGAATTTAGTTGTGAATTAAAATGTGTTGGAGGCGATGGCCTGGTATCAACCATTTCCTTGTGTGTGTGGAAGGAATGACTAAATCGACATCTGATCTTTCCCCATGGAGGCGTTCGCTTTACTGAAGTGAACTCACAAGCCAGAGAAGTTTCCATTACATGAATAATTAAACCATGGGATTCATTATCACAGGCCACACCTGAGGCCATGAATTTAGTAGCAGTCAGGAAGGATTTAGATATTTGTAAGAATAGCAAAAGTATACAAAGCTACAGATAAAGCACAGCTGAGAATCGGAACAGCACAGTAAATCTTGCCATGCCAAACTTGGCCAAATCTCTGTTAAAAATCAGGAGTTGCTCATTGCTGGAGATAAGGAGTAAATTCTCCCAGTAAGTGCCTATATCACTTCACACTTTATCAGGTCTGGCATCTGCCCACTCCCCTGAAGCAGCTGTTTTATCCTTGATGCCAGCTTTGTAACCCAGCAAATGGGCCAGCATGTTGATGCAAATTTTGATGAGACTTTTCTTCCAAAAAATTAACATTGCATTTTCATGTCCATAAAATCGCAATGAAATCAAAGAAGAATGTTGCTGCTTTGTAGTTGTTTAATACTGTGAATATTCAGTGCTAGTTCAGGAGCTGAAAAAAATTGTGATCAAAACGTGTATATGCATGACAGAACCGAGTGTTGCAAGACGATGTGTGACTGAAAGGAGCTGTTATTAGCAATAATATTTGCAATTTTTAATACTCTTCCCCATTTTGGCTCTTTGAATGCCACATGAGCATGAATGACTTAAGGCTCCCAGAAGCTCTGTGAGGCAGGACAGCACTGCCTTCTGCTTTACAAGCAGAAGAGGCAATGTCTAAGTGCTTGCAGCATTGCAAGGCCTCTCATTCCCTATGGACACAAAGAAGGGTGTTTCCTAAACTGCTGCATCATGTGTTTTAGCGTGTGTGTCAGCAAAGTGGCTACAGATCTGTCTCACTAATGCTGTGTGTTTGCATCCAGCTGTTGATTAATAGGAGAATTAAATCAAACAAAAGAACTACTAAATAGAAGACTTAGATCTCTTCTTCTAGAGCCTAGGAAAGGGCTTTCACAGTTCATGCAAATCAGAAGGAATTTCTCAGGAAACGTGGTTTATACCATGTTAGACAGTATTAGAAACTACTGTCTAATTACTTGCCCTTCAAGTTCACTGTCAGATTTAAAGGGTGATTTTCCAGGAGGGCTGAAAAGTTGATGTGTGCTGGTTTCCAAGACTTGCTGCTGGCCAGTCATCCCTGAAGTCTTCCAAACATTAGTTTGGGGGGGAGTTTATACCATTTTTACTTACATGGCAGAGTTTGGGGTTTTGTGCAGTTGTGGAAAGCCCTGAGCTTTCTCACAGAGCCCTTGCCTTTAGCTGTTGGTCTATGAAGAGGAGAGTTGGGACTGAATCCTCAGGAGTAGGGTAAAGACATTCACTGTGGGGCAGGTACAAGTCACCTCAAATGCCTCAATAAATCCACAAAACCACTGATGAAAAACACTTTTAAAAACCAGTCTGTCTCCATATAGATGCAGAAATCCAGGCAGTAGCGGTTCACCAGCTATTGACTCCTTCTGTCTTTGTTGCAGCCCAAAAGCCCTTTCACGCTGGATGCAGCCTCTAAACTTTGCTATTAACATGCCTCTGAGTGACACTGTACAGCTCACAGGATTTAATGTTACTTTTGCTTGCAGGATGCTCCCAGTTCTTTCAAAGACAATTAATTTCATCAGACTTTAGGTCAGATGTTGTAACAGTGTGTGATCCCTGCTGGAGGCAAATGGGTTTGTTTCAACAGAGCAGGGCAAATCACAGGGCAGCATTTCTGCTCCTTGATTGAGTCAGAAAAAAAATTAAAGCATCTGTGAAGATCCACACATGTATGAATTATCAGGAAGACAAAATAATTTCTGTAGGAAAAAAAAAAAAAAAGAAAATAAAGGGAAAAAAAGGTAGAAAATACAGCAACCAAGATTTCAGAGCCTGTATCAAAGAGGTCCCTCTACTTCTGTGCTGACTAAATGCCAACTCTCTATCCTTCATGAGAAACTGAGGTGTCCTGGTGCAAGGGATGCTCAAGACAGAAGAGTAGCATGTCCCCAAAGTCCCAGCTCTGCTCAGCTGCTCTGAAATGCCACAGATGGACAACCCAGGGCTTGGGGAATGAGGATAGTGCTGGTAAAGGTGGGGTTGCAAAAAATCAGGGAGAAGGAAATAAGGGGTTGAACAATGAAGAGTAGCCAGTTCTGTATGCAAATGAGCATCCAGAATTCTTCTGTACTTGTGCTGCACAACAGGCCTGGCTGGTGTGTGGTGAGGGACTGTCTCTTTGCCCGCACTTGTGGCTTTCATGACATCTCTGACTCCTGTGCTTTTGCTGCACTCCCCACTTTTGTTTTTTACCCCCAGCAGCAGTATTTACAGAACATCTCTCCTCTGTCCAGATGCTATTTTCATAAAATGTGTTAGAACTAGATGTCTCTGAATGGCCTATCTCTCTATCATATTGTTTGGAATTGGCCAAGAAATCCACAGTTATTGAAGAAAAGAGGTTCTCCATGCAATGGTGTGAAACAAGCTTCAGCCCCAGCCACCTTCCCTGTTTTTTCATAACAGTAGGTGAGAATTAAGAAAACCACTTTTTAATCTCTTGTTCCTAATCAGATTGAAAAGATGTAGAGTGCTTTTAACATCCTGATCCATTATGGACATAATGGATAGTGAAGGAACAGGTTATTTCTCCACATTTCTCCTTACCAGATGCCTTCAGGTATTATAAATTTGTTGCTCCAAACATTTGTAAGACATTTGAGGCAGTAAACCACTGTCCATGAGGGTAAATGTTAATTATCACCTAGAAATGCTCCACCCTTGCATGCCCACCTCTACCTCATCACCAGGCAGCCTCAGGGCAAGTGGGAACATAGGGCAACAATCCCACTTGAGATCCACCTGAGGTAACTTGTCTGGATGCAGCCTTGATGTTTCCACATTGCATGGTGTATTTCACTTTGGAGAAGCAGAATGCTTTGGGTGATTTGCAATCTCAGTTACAGAATTAATTATCTAAGGAAAGATTTTTCTGCTTCAAGAACTGTCCTGGCCAGCTTAAAAATCTGATCTTATTCATGAGATGATTTAGTTTTGACTGCAAATCTTCATGAGTGTCTCCTGAAAAAGACCAAAGAAATGTTCTGTGACAGCATGGATCATGGGGTGACTGAAGCTCCCAGTTACTTGCAGAGGTGATGACTAAGCCTGGTCCTGAATTCTGCATGTCTTTGATCACCTCCATAGCTCAGTGCATGTGTGACTCCAGGGCAGGCAGTGGCCTTTATTTCCTTTTTATCATTTTATTTAACCTTCCTGAATCACAACAAGCTGCTAAGTCACAAGCCTTTCAGGTTTACTTACCCCTCCAGTGCCTCTTGGACGTTAGAGATACACACCCCAGAGCCATAGCCATGATGCCACAGTCTGACTTGCACAATCTCTCCAATCAGTGTAATAATCTTTGAAGGCTTCTCAGGTCTCATATCTATCGCAAGAGCCTAGAGGATCCCCTAGGAGAAGGAAAACGACGCTCTGGGAGCTGAGGAGGGCTCGCAGGCGGCATGAGCAACAAGTACTCCGTGGCTCCCTGAGGAGGACGACCCTGAAGAGGACTGCTGATATGGGAAGTAGAATAGGAACTGCATAAGTGCTGCTTAAATTGTATCTAGAAAGTATAAGTGGGACTTCAATGATGAAAATGAGCACAGCAATGAATTTTGCCCCTTGCAAAGAGCTGGTGATCAGAACAAATGTGTTGCTACAAGAAGATGAGGGCTTAGGAGGAGTGAGCAGTTTGATGACAAGTTACAGCCTATTTGCAGAGGATTTGTGAACTTATATGTACAAAAATAATTGATTAAGTTATCTGGAATGAGTCACTTGAACAGCCCTAGGATAAAGGATTATTTTCAGAATCAAAGCTGTACATCTGCTTAAGATACATGTGCTGAACCTCTTCATTGCTTGAGCTCTGTTGTATCTTTCTTCTAGGTGGGTGAAGCAGTCCTTGAAAATGCTCGTCTTATGCTGCACACCGAGAATATTCAAGCCTGTGCTGAAGATTTTAAAGACAGGTAGTCTTGTGGTGGCACCCAACTGGCCACTTCCTTTAAAATTTGCTTTTGTGAACACTTATTTTGTAGGGGTGTAAAGCTAGGGAGTAGAATGGGCTTGTTTTTAAAAGTTGCATATTCATATTCAACACCCTGATTTGGGAGAAAAATAATGATGGTGCTAACACTATTTTGGAAGATTCTGAAGATTCACAGTAACAAAAAATGTGGACAAGCACAAGCAAAATGACCTAAGCTATTCTTAACACAGACATTTGTCTTAACACAGACATTGGTCTCTCATGGGAGAGGTCAGTATTCATTCAAAATTGGGTTGACATTTTATAAAGGCAAATGTCCATGTGGTTTTTTGTTGGAATTTTCAGTACTTCAGTACCAAAACCAAGTGGTTTTTTGGAAGCAACAATCATTCTGCTACAGCCACAAAGTGAAAACTGCACCACTACAGACATCAGGGTGGAAATGTTAGACAAGAAAACAGAAATGGGCTGTGCTGATTTTCCTTTTCTTTACTGAGAAAAATAAGTAATAGAAGATGATTTTAAACACTGGAAAACTTACTTTTTTATTGTCTTTCTGTTTGAAAAGCGTGATAGTTGTGCATGAGTGCATTAGGCTCTTTAGATTTTTTTACTCATAATGGTCTCATTCATTTACAAATAGCTTTTTGCAAGCTCTGACACAAAAACTGTACTTCAAACTAATTGATTTTTATATCCTATGGTTTTTATAATTCCTTAAACTTCTTTCTCTCTCTCTCTGGCTTTATTCTATTTAATCATAAAACCAAAATGTGTTAATCATTTTTTAAGTTTTCCTTTTATTTCAGAAAGGTACAACTCTGAGATACTCATTTGGCTTTACATCCAGCAAGTTACATTCATACTTATGTAGTTTTAAAAAGTACTTTTTAGAAGTGTCAGCTGACTTGGACAAGCAGCCTACATAACAAAAACAATGTTGAATCAATCCACTACATAGTGAAAGCTCCTGGGATCAGCTGCTACTCTCCCAAGCTTTAAACTCCCAGCAATGAAGGTGGCTATCAAGGAGCAAAGTGCTTATGAAGCAGGTTCCCAACTAACCTGCCAGCCCCTCCTGTCTAACCTTCCTGGCTGCCAGGTCCCCAGGTTGGACAGATTTGGCACAAATATCTCCCACCCAAGGAGATTCACAATGCAATCCACGTTTTCTGTGGAAAGCCTAAACCAAAAAGTTACAAACAACAGCAATGCAGTGCTGCGGAATAGAAACTGCTTGCCAAAATTTCCCTACCATTACACCCATGGTTTGGAAATGAGCTGTTTGTTCCAACAGCAATTCTAGCTGACAAACCAACCACAGAAATTTCCTCTTTATCTTGATACTACTGGGATTTGGTCTTAGGGAGGGCCAGGACCCTGGAACCAGGACCAGACTTCCATCAGCATGTCCATTAGTAAAAGTAATGCTTGATGTGCACTTTTTTTCTTTAACCATAAGAAGTTGCTATGTAGACAAGTGAGTAGGTATTCTCATTTTACAGCCAGGATAACTGAGAAAAAGCTACCCATGGTGTTACTGTATAAAATATCAGATCTAGCAAGAAACCATGAGCCTGTCCGTGCTTTTATGGGAATCCTATCAGAATGATAACCACTGTAGCACACACTGCTAGCTTGGCCTGTTTTCTTACACTCTGACAGGGCACTTCAGCCAGTTAACTTCAAGTATGAAGAGATAAGGTGATAGCAAAGTATACTGTCTGTTCTGCATCTGTCTGGGACACATTCACTAATTAGCAGAAATGATGTCATTCAGAAAAAACCCAACAGGTTGTACTTGCTGAGCTGTGCTGTGTTGAAGTTTGGCTTTTTATTTTTTCTCTGCAGGTATGAAAATGAGCAGCCATTCAGAAAGGCAGTGGAAGATGAAATTAATTCCCTCTATAAAGTGATTGATGATGCTAATTTAACTAAAATGGATCTGGAGAGTCAGATAGAAAGCATGAAGGAAGAACTAACTTTGCTGTCAAAGAATCATGAAGAAGTAAGTCCAGACTCGGGACACTGCAAAGCCAATGTGTGCCTGTTTCATCTGGTTGGTATCATACATCTAGTGCAAAGCAAACATTAAAAACTCTGCCTGCCATGTCTGGGCGGGGGGGATTTTCCTGAAACCTACTCCTCTTTCTTCCTTATCTTTTTACACAGAGGACTAACCCCTGAGGCATGATCAAATTACTTACATGTAGCTGCTAACCCGGTCTCATTTGATAAATGTGATGTGGAAGAGACGGTATCCCTTCGCTTCTTGTCGGGCACCACAGGATGGTCAAGGGGCTGCACAGTCATGTGTGTGGGCATCTCAGCAGGGAGACCTGATGGAAGGAGAAAGTGCATGTGCAGTGCAGCAGCTCTGCTCCTGCTGCACTAATGCTGAGCATTAACCAAGTCCTTATGAAAATACCCTGCTTGGCTTAGCAAGGTGCTCACTTCCCAAAACTGAAACCCTCTTGAGAAGCTCAACTCTGAAGCAAGTCACAGGGACAGTGGCATGAAGGAGTGGCTCTAAAGAATCCTCATCAAAGGTGCTGGCCAAAGCAGGTTTAATATGAGATGTGAAAGTGCAATTTAACTTTGATGGCAAGGTTCATTTTATTACTTACTGTATAATGAAGTTTACAGAGGAAAATTGGATTGGAATCAATCTAGAATGGTTTACATGGAAATAGGGGATGCAGAGGGTAAAGGTGCTAAAGGATAAAGGTTCAAAAGGATTAGGGAAGGCTCTCCCATTAAGTCATGGATTTCAGGGCAGACCCCCTTGCTTTCTGAACTCCTGATGGAGATTAGGTGCAGCTGAGTCCAAACTTTACCTCAGATGTGGTCAATGGTTTATAGCTAAAGGATTTGTCAGCACCTGATCACTGACTAATTTAACATTTACAAAATGATCCAATAGGATTTCGTATAAGCACAGCAGTAACTTAACTGTAGATCTGGGATGGCAGTATTCATACTATACTTGCTATAGAGCATTTAAATCAATTCACACACTCACACAAACAGATATGAAGAAGTGTGTACAAAAGTGCCTGATAAAATTTTCCCTCAAGTTCAGAGCAATATTCAAGTCAGATGCTTCTGCACCTCTCAGCAGGTGAGGGCTGAGCCTTGCGGACTAGTGGGAAATCCCAGGCTCCACCATCAGCATTTGGCAACAGGTATTGAGTATTGCAAACTTGAGAGCTTGCTAGCTCTGGGAGGTGTCCCAGTTAGAGGGAGATTGCTGCTCACAGCCCACTGCAGTCCAGAAGATCTCAAAGGGCCTCACTCAGTACTCCTGTTTATAGAGTCCCAAGATGATTGGCTCCAGTCTTCTGTCATTCTCCATCCTGGCTGTAATCCACGATGGTAATTATTGGAGTTTTCCTCAGAAGTCCAGTAACAAAAATATTGTTCACTTGGGCTATGATTTGGGCAAATAATATTCCAAGGTAATGCTAGGATAGCTGACTATCTCATCCCCTTCCTTTTAGGCAACAGAAGTTTGTTAGGCAACAGAAGCTCCTAGGAACAGACAGTGTTTCTGACAAACTCAAGGGAAGCTTAATTGCCCAGGAGCCATTGATCAATTAAGGCTGAGGTCTATAAAGAATTCCTGAAACCACAGAGAGGCCCAAGTGAGTGGGGAGGATGCACCACTACAGACAGGCAGCCAGGAAAGGAGCCCATACTTGCAAATTTTGCAATACTTTCCCACTTACTGCATTCACCAATACTATTTACATGAAGGTGGTTTACTTCCTTCAGCAGAGATTTCAGGATTGAACACAAATCAGCATCTTTATTCATGGGGACTTGAATATGGAGTTGTTACTAATCCCTCATAAGGGACAGCAAGCAGCTGTGCTGGTGCCTCAGAAGTAAGATAGAGCTTGAAATGCGATGGCTCATGAAAGCAAGGGAATATCCTAACTTACATTTTTTACCTGTTGTTCCTCCAACCACAAGATTTCAGCAACACTGGCTTGATTGTATCACCAACTCCCTACTTGCATCAGCCTAATTCCAAGGCTGGCATTTTGCAGAAAATAATCAGTGGCTTCATCACCAGAGTGTGGCAGGAGAAGATGGAAGTTGGTTTAGATAAGAGGGTAAAGAGAAAAATGATAGAAATAAACAAGATCCTCTTTAAACCTCCAAGTAATGCAATGACTGCTGTGAAAGCAGAAAAGCTGGTGCTGATGCTGTTCTCTGTCTGTAGCTATGGCATAATGAGAACACCACCTTGGATCCTCATGTAGCCAGCAAGGAGCCCTTGCAGAGTGGAAAGATGCTCTTCTCTTTACCCTTTGGGAATACCTGAGCATTTTCAGAACCACTTCAGCACAGGCCTGGTTTTCCCATGGCAGCAGCACCAGGGGAAGCTGCTTAAGACAGAATAAAGGCTAGAATCAACTATTGCTGAACTCTGGAACAATAAAGTCCCGAGGACTTTCCTGAACTAATTCAAGCCTTTCTTTCCACTGGTGGTCTCACTAGCAAATCCATGCCAAGTCCTTTTGAAGCTTTTGTGAACTTGGAGTGGGCACATTTTGAGGTTTGCATTCTTGCAGGTTCATGATTCACATAATTCCCATCCATTTTTTCCAGTATTGTCACTGTCAGGGGCCATTGTTTACAAACACAATTCCCAGATGCATTTAAACTACCTTTTTTTTGTGCCAATAACACAGATAAAATAGTTGATATAAAAGGATTGCAGTGCCAGACAGTTAAGATATGTGTGAAAAATCTCATTAATTCTTGTGTTCCTAAACACAATGTACAACTGATGTGCTACCTTTTAGTGTGCAAATCTAGACCTGCTAATTCTCTACTGGTTACATGGTTTTGGAGCATTTAAATGTAAAGAAGGAACAGAATGCTGCCACAGGAGAGAATCCTCTTCATCTAACGTGCACATGCATAAAGCAGACACTTGTCTCACACAAGCTGCAAGGCTGTAGAGCTCCTGCTGCTTTGCACATCTTATATCTTCCAGTGGATGCAGGGCCATGCTCCTGCATGGTGCAGCAGCAAGGGAAGAGTTTTGATATCCTATAAGCTGTTAGTTCCTTGGCCCAAAGTCCACACTGCAGCTTTACTGGCAAGTAAATCACATAATGATTTCGGGTCCCAGCAGCACAGTGTGCATCTGTCAAGCACTGGCTGCTGGAGAAACTTGCCACTGTTGAGAGGGCTGCTCCAGGCACTGCCTTGGTGCAGGGCTTCATTCTCCTTCCACCAAAGGGAAAACTCTTCCAGTACCTTAGATCTGCAGGAATAGAACCTATGCAGAAGCAAAGCAAATCCACATCTGAAAAATAAACCCTTTAGTGCACTAAATCATTAATGCAGAGATACTTTTTGGGACCAAATTTAATTACTCTCTTTGCTTGTGGCACCAAAAGAGCTCTTCCTGGAGCTTCTCTGAAGATACCATTCAATTGTCCAGTTCACTTTCTTTATGTTTGTTATTTTTGTTCAAGGATGTGAAGGTATTATACAAGCAGCTTGCTGGATCACAGCTGGAAGAACTTGATGTTCCCCTGGGAAGTGGCCTGGATGACATTCTGGAAAAAATCAGAATCCACTGGGAGAGAGACATTGAAAAGAATCGTGCTGAGACAGGTGCCCTGCTCCGTACCAAGGTCAGCACTCTGTAACCCACTCCAACATCACAGGATATCAAACAAACACAAAATCTCTCCAATATTCCACAATATCTTTGAGGGTTGGGTGTTTTGGGGTTTGTTTGTTTGGTTGTGTTTTTTTTAAACAGAAAAAATGTTAAATATCTAAAATATTTTGGTCCAAGTCCAGAGGAGAATGAACTCATATTTATAAAGACTTTCTTGGGATGCACAGAGTTAAGCGCTGGTGGAAATGGCCCTGCTCCTATCGCAGGTATCTGTGGGAGCCTTTCAAGGGCTCTGAAATGTTGGCTAAGGAAAACAAACTTAATCAGTTGATACTTTCTGTGTAGGATAAGCCACAGTTATTACCCTTCTACTAGGGCTGTACCTCCACTTAATAATTTACAGGGGTCCATAAATAAGAAGGGCAAAACACATTGCCCTCTACACTACAGACTCCTTGTCGGTTTCTTCCCAATATTGTTTCCTTTGGCAGCAGTGGGAAAACTAGATATTAACTCAGAAATGAAAAATGATGATAATATCCATTCCCTTTAAATAGGGATTCTTCTCTTCTGAGACTGAGTCTGAGACAGCCTTTTAATGCAGCTTTTTCTCTGTCATGAATGATCACTCATTTTCCAAAGTGTCTGGCTGAAGTATTTTTGCACAGATAAAGCATTAAGTTCAGTGGATGATCCTATATGTTAGAAGCCATCTCATTCCGAGTTGGCTCTTACAGAAGAGCATGGCAGAGTAAATCAGGAGAGCCACCAAGATGGAGAAGGGCTTTGAGGGGAGCCCTGGTGAGGGGTGACTGAGGTCACTTGGTCTGTTCAGCCTGGAGGAGACTGAGGGGAGACCTCCTTGCAGTCTGCAACTTCCTTGTGAGGGGAGGAGGAGGGGCAGGCACTGATATCTGTTCTGTAGTGACCAGGGACACGAGCCAAGGGAATGGCCTGAAGTTGTGTCAAGGGAGGTTTAGGTTGAATATTTCCAAAAGGTTCCTCATCCAGAGGGTGTTTGGGCACTGGAACAGGCTCCCCAGGGAAGTGGTCACGGCACTGTGCCTGACAGAATTCAAGAAGTGTTTGGACTCAATGCTCTCAGGCATATGGTGTGACTCTTGGGGATGGTCCTGTGCAGAGCCAGGAGTTGGATTCAATGATCCTTGTGGGTTCCATCTAACTCAGCATATTCTGTGATTCTGTGAAATCAGAACTGCAGCAGCACTGTTGAAATACTTAGCAAACCCATATAAACATATACCCCTTGTCCAAGGTAAAGAGCTGCCATGGGAAGTGTAGGGGATATTGAAGCCAAACAGAGGAAAAAAAAACCAAAACCAAGAAATATGTTTGCAAACATATGTGCAAGCTCTGAGTTAATTTTCAAAACAAAGAAGAAAAATCCTGTGACAACAGTGATACCTAAATTGCTAGGAAACATAGAAGAAGCCAAGCAGAGGGGTTTATCCCAGAGGCCCCATCAAGTTTGTGAGAATGCCTTTGCTTAATTTTTTATTAAGCAAAGTTTTCATAAAGTTAGTCTGTGGGGCCTGATTTTCAGCTCATACAGTCCAAAGGAAGTGAGCTGTATTGTCTAATTAACAGATTTTTTTTTTACCTCTGTGATATGACTTGCTGTCTGACTCATAGAATCTTATGTGCAAAAAGTAAGGTGTGAGTAGTTCTGAAGACACACAACTTTTTAAGAAATATTATAGTATGGCTATGAAATGAACAGTAATAAATTACATGAGCGTAGAGAGTGCCCCCATACAAAGCACATGCAGCCTTGAAAAACCAGGGTATCCTCAGTAGCTTCTTGACCTTTCCCCAGAAAAATCTGTTCCTGACCCACTGCCAGGTTTCAGCAAAATGAGAATAACTCTGATGGCACCAAATTCTTCAGTGTTCCCACTTGCCTGTCCTACTTGTTCCTGCTCCTTCTCCTCCTGTGAAAAAACACCCTTACAACTTCTTTCTTCCTATTTCTTTCATGCCTTCAATAACTGGTCTTTTAGCCCAGAGATATCATTTGGGGAGAAAATTGACAGCTCCTAGTACACTGCTCTATCATGTATTTGGTAACCAACCCACCCCTACTCAGCCATCTTAGCCTAGGCTCTTACTAGTTTCAGTTGTTCCTGTTTTGGTTTGGTTTTTTTAGGGAGCAAAGAAACAGAGTATCACACATTTCTGAAACTATCAGTTCTGGTTCTGCACAGGTTCTGGCAAGACGTTCTAGGGGCTTTTTTCCCACAAATTAAACTCAGATGATGCAGTTTTGTGTCCCTTATCTCCTACAGTGACAGATCAATTCAGATTACTACTATGTATACAAATAACAAGAGTTTAGCTTTTATCAGCTAAGCTTTTAGTTTTATATCATCTTTTTTGGTTAAGTTTTCTCATTTGGTTATACGGTGAAAAACTTGCCCTTGCTCTTTTGTGACATCACAGGAGGGAGAGCAGTTCCCTGCACTCCTTTGCTCTTCATTACCAGTTTTTTCAGTGGCTCTCTGTGAGGTTTTCCTAGGTCCCTAATATATTAACTTCCTTTTTCTGCATGTACTCTCTGGTATACCTGTGACCAGCTCAGACCAAGGTGTTTCAAATGATGTCCTAGCACTGACTTAGACATGAGTATTTTTTGTATTTTGTAGTATTTTTGTTATTTTCTAGCTAATTACCTTGCCTCATTTGCTTCAGCTTGTGACTAGACTTGCAGTCTTGGCTAGCTTTTTCAAGGATATTTGGGCACCAACACACACAAATTTAAATTCATTCCTAATGGAGTTTCACATGGGTCCTTTTTAGATGAGTAACCTAAGTCCATTCGTTTCACTTCTGCACTTTTTTGTCTGTAGTGGTCAAAATCTTTCCCCAAATTGACACAAGTGATTCAAACCCTTGCAAGACAAGCATGCTATTTAATATTTTTCCCTGAAAAGATGCTTTACTTACTGATTCATTCATGTAGTTTGATTCCTCCCATCCACCTCTGCTCATTGCTAATCTGTATGGTTTTCTGTCACACATAAACCCTTCTAGTTCATGCTTCATTCCCAAAGCAGTAGACCTTGAGGCATCAGCCTGTTAAGCGTCTGTCTTATTGGAACTGGATCTTAATTTTGCTCTTCATGTTCTGTCTCTTGACCAGCTGTTGATCCATGGAAATATTCTGCCCTGAGCACACAATTACATAGCTTTGCCTGTTGTCTCCATAAAAGGTTCTGAAAGATCTTGTGAATTATGCCAGTTGTTTCTCTCTTTTTTTGTTACTTTGCTAAAACTTTCCCAGAATTCTCAAGAGCTTTTAAAAGAATCTTTCTTTAGATACCATGCTGGTCAACTTTGGGTGTTGGTGTTCCATTCCTAATCATTCTTTCATTATCTGGACTCCATGAAAAGCAGACTAATCAGGGATTCTGTGCTCATGCACAGTGCTTGGCTTGGAACTGCACAGATTTGAAATCCACAGATTCCTAGGAAACACAATATAATAATAACCAACATGATAAAGACTTTGGAAGATGATTTCATCCTCTCCCTTCATTAATCCTGTTTTTTGTGGTCACTACATGTATAGCTTTTCCCTTATGGAGCATCTCAGGAATAGGAAAAGTCCCCAGAAAACAGGAATTGCTTAGTGAAGAGGACACATGGACTACTTCTGCACTTCTCCACAGAAGGAACCCCAAAGCTGAGGCCAAGTGTCATGCCCAGCAGCACCCCACACATGGACACTTGGGGCTGGTAGGCCTGTAAGGAGGGTGTCCCAAAAGCTTTAGAGTGCATTCAGTGTGTGCTCACTTGCTGTGTCCTCCTCAGGGTTTAGGACCTGATGTGGTCATCTCCATCTACTCCACCTGCCCGTTCTCTTGTTCACACCACTACGGTCAGGTTCACAGCTTAGGGTAGCTCCTGGAAGGGTTTCAATGCCACCTCTGGTGAGGGCAAGCTGGATTCATAGGTAGCACTTGGGCCACCAGCAGGGTAAATGTGGAAACCAAGCTTCAGGTAGTGGGGTGTAGGCTATAAATACAAATGCAAAGGCACCTTCCCTTCCCTGTGTATCTCTTTTAAAAGAGGCATTTGCAGTCCTCGTAGCCTAAGAAGGTGCAGAATACACTCTCAACAAAATTTAGGAGACACGGTTTACTGAAGAATTGCAGGTCCATGATCACAGGTTCACCAGGAATAGTCAGGCAGAATTATGACTCTCTGAAGTACAAGCCCCAACAAAGCATTTCCAGAAAACACAGGATCTGTGCAATTTGCTGGAAAGGTTTGGTACTTGGATTGAAATCCAGCCCTCTGCAACACAGGTTCTTAAATCTAAATTTCTGTTTGAGACTTAACTGGCATTTAAATTACCTTTTCCACCGAAGCTAGTTCATTCACAATATGCCAGGTGTGGGGTTTACATGGTAGCACAAAAAACTCCCCTATTTTTGGTGCATGGTCCTAGATTTTTTAAATTTTGATCTTACTTTTAAAATAAAAGAATGCATAATCAGAAAAGCAGAACAGGGTCAAGATGAAATTTCAGAGTGGGATAGAAGTATTTTGCATAGTTTAATTTTAGCATCAACCACAAGAAATGTAGGTTTTGACTGAAGAATTGTATTTTCTAGAGAGCCTAGAGCTCTGGGCAGAAAAACCTTGATCTCAGCCCTTATTAAAAATATAGGAATTCTATTTTTGCTAAGGTATTTTTTCCTTCACCTATTTTCAAGGCAGCTGAACTAAAAACATATAAACCCCCCCAAGCCACAAGAGCAGGAAATAGCATAATTAGCTTATGACTTAATTAAAAGAATTTTTTTTTTACCTCTGTGATATGAGTTGCTGTCTGACTCATAGAATCTTAGGTGCAAAAAATTAAGGTGTGAGTAGTTCTGAAGACACACAACTTTTTAAGAAATATTATAGTATGGCTACAAAGTGAACAATTACAGCAATGTTTTCTCTTTAGGGATAATTTTAAACATGCAAGTATGAATTCTGAACAGCTGTTGTTGACACGGATAACATAAATACGCTTGTATGCATAAGCCATTTTACAGTAAATGCCTAGAGAATATGATAATTTTGACACTAAGACGTATCCAGAATTGTTCAACTGAGGGATCTAATACACAGGAATCAAACTCAGAGTCAGAATTGCCACAAGCTGTGAAAATATTACTGTCAGTTGGGTATGTAAGGAAGCTAAACCGTAACTTGCGTGGGTTGTGCTGACAGTCGCCTTCTCTCACCAGCAACAGGCTGAGACGACGGCTGCCGTGAGAACCCAGGAGGAGGAGCTGGTGGAGGGCCTCAGAACCGAGTTCCACGAAACTGCCTGCAAAATACAGAGCTTGCAAGCAGAAACTGAATCTTTGAGAACCTTGGTAAGGAATGATGGATTTTCAGTGGGTGTATTCTCTGTGAACTCAACACACCTCTGAGGGGAACATTCCTGTCTTGGGATGTAGATTTAAGAATGAATCCCATTTTCCACCAGATACTGCTTCCAGAGATAGCAGACATTTCTGCGCTCCTCTTGATTGAAATGGTGCTCTAAGTGTACCACATTTGACAATCAGGCTCCAAATTTTCATGTTTGGTGTGTTCATACTCAAACTCACTGAGATGGTTTGGTAGTGTAGTACTACGCAATGTGAGGAATATCTGCACCTTGTGAAAGTACTTCAGCTTTTGTAATGGTAATACTTAATATCAAGATAGCCAAAGTAAGGAATTCTCAAAATATATATAGTCGATAGAGATACTGGCCAAACCTGAACAAAAATCACTATGAAGCATATGGAAATTGACTGATTTATTGTCTGCTGTCCTGCCCTTGCAGAAGAGGGGTCTGGAGAACTCTTTATATGACGCCAAGCACTGGCACGACATCGAACTGCAGAACCTAGGCTCTGTCATCTCCAAGCTGGAGGCAGAGATGGGAGAAATCAAAGTAGAAACCGAGCAGCAGCAGAGGGATCGTGAAAATCTGCTGACTAGCAAACAACAGCTGGAGAAAGACATTGCTGCGTATCACTGCCTCCTGGACGGAGAGCAAAGCAGGTACCTGCCCTCAAAAGGATGGAGAACATGCTCCCTGGGAAGGGGTTGTGAGGTTGCTGGAAGCAGGAGGACTGGGGTGCTTTTCATAAGGCTAGCTGGTAGATGGTGAGGTTTAGAGAAGCTGCCAAAGGGGAAGAAACACACCAAATCCCATCAAACAGAGATTCATAATGTATTGGAGATGGGTGGTTTCCAGCACCACCACAGATGGGTATGGTTTGGGAACATGCCATGAGTTTCACTTCTCTGAAGGTTTGAGATGTGATATTAAGAAGCTACTACCAGGGGCTACATTAGTGGCAGCACAAGCCACTTGTTGTTGTTTCTTGATTTGAATACATTATGCCATCCCTCCTCCTCCCTCAATACAGCCCAAATATTGTAGCTGTGATCCTGGGAAAACCCCCTTTCTAAGCTTGTAAGTTCCCTCTGAAGTCCAAGGACAGAATCTGGACCACTGACTGTACCTTTTGTGAAGAAATGTGGCTCCGACTCTTAAGATTTTTCCCCTGGGGATAACCTGTAAACAAACACCTTTACAGTGCTCAGGTTGGGTTGCTTGGTTGGGCTTTTCTAAGACCCTTAATCACCCTTAGTCATGGAACCTGTGAAAATCTGATCCAGATTTTGACTTGCTCTTCTGCTCAGGCCAGGGAGAACTTTAAAATAATCAAATCTTGCAGAAGCTGGTGAGATTTCACCAGCTGAACTGAGGATAGGACTTGGTTCAGTAATTTTCCTGTTTGTAGTAGTAACCAATTTTAATTTTTATCCTTTTACTTTTTCTACTTTCAGCTGATTATGAAATTCCCAGCCCACAGAAGACCATTGCCATTAAAGCAAAAGATGTCACTGCCAATTATGTTCGTGGAAGCTAAAAACCCATCAAAGCAGCCTGCTTTATTCAGTTTGATTCAACAATCAAAGTAGGTTGTAGCTTGAACAACTTTATTAGACCCTCTTCATGTAATTGCTTTGCTTACAGATTTCAATTTACTCATGTTGTTAAAATTATAATAAAAATAAAGAATATCAGGCTTTTGTTTGGTTTTTTATTTCCCTCCAGTATTTTTCATGATAGCTGGAGGAGGCTGGATTAAGAATATCAGCTCTCCATTTCCCACCAAGTAAACTTTATTCACAGTACAAGTATTTCAAGACTGAGGTACCCCTCCACTGTGTACCCAGCACCCACATGGAAATGATAATTGCTCTGTTGTGTCACAAGACCACCAGCTCAGTAGTGTGAAATCTAATTCAAATAATGCCAAAGGAGTTAAGTGCACTATTACTCAATGTGATTAATTTTGCGACATGTAAACCAGCAGAATCATTAATCCAAGCATCCCAACAGTAGCTTATAAACACATTTTTAAGTCTAGACTAAACTTCTGGAAAAGCTGAAGGTGCAGGAGAGCAACAGCAGTTCTGCCTGCATCCAGGTTACATCCTTTTACTGCATACTGAAAGTCCAAACCAGGGTATCAGTTAGTGCAAATTTGATACTTTTGATATATTGATGTATTTTTATATTTGTGTTTATACGGTTGCTCTTTCTTAATGTCAACATCTCTCCAAGGCAGGTCAGCCACTTTTCTTTTGAACAGGAATCAACACAGCATCAACCTGTTGGCTGACTTTAGGTTGTTTCCTGTATTTTGATGGCATCACGAGGTAAAATATTTCCCATCTTTCACTTTTGACTTTCTTTTGTATTTTAAACATTGATAACCTCATTGTGTTGCATGTGCAGTATGATCACATAAAATGCCAAGATGGATCTTGCATTTTCAGAGAAACATAATGAACCTTAGCTCCTATCACATCAAATTTTAGGCAGATGGCTGGCTTTCCTTCACAAGTTTCCATGCAGTGTTTGTTGGACTGGGACTTCACAAGACAGACAGTTTCACTGGGTGACAACACAGTTCATTAAATGGACTTAAAGACTGCTGAGAAATGGCATATATTAGAGAACACAGTGGCATACAGCACAGATGAGAGGTAGACTTTGGATATTTTGATTTTTAATTGAAACATTAGCTAAGAAAGCTACTTAGATTTTAATGACTGATAAAATAAATACACTCCAAATCCACTAACTTGATCCACTGGTGAATTACAGGAATAGGGACATAATTGTTGTCATGCTTTTCCTTCTACATTCCCCCACACATGAAAAATCCTTCCTGATGCAGCTGCTTGACAAATGATCCTTCATTTAATCTCTGCAAAAAGTCCATCTGGCATGTACCACCTGCAAGATTTTGATAAAAAATTACTGGATTAAAAGATCACCCAACAACAACAACAAAAAAATAAAAGCAGATGATGGCAGATTTGGGGGCTTCTTTTTCTCATATAACATAGGCTCCTGAGAGCAGCAATAATACCTTCTTATACATCAGTGCAGATGGAACTTACCAAGCTTCTTACTCCATCAAGAACAGCGATGATGACATAAAATACACACAAACAGGAAAGTACACGCATACAGGAAAGTAGGTGGCACATGCCCTTGGGTTGGGGCTAACTGATGGGTGGGTGTCTAGGAATGATCACTTTTTGGCATTAACAAAACATAACCTCCTGCTCATTCCTGACACAGAAGAGAACAATCTCCCTATGATTTGAAAGTGAAGAGGGAATTTAAAAAACATTACAACATACAATCTGGATTCAGATCCATTTCTCTGATGGATCTTCAGTGATGCTTCAGGTATGAAAAGCAACTGACTATCCCACTGTGAAACTATTCTTTATAAATGTCACTCAAGGAGATAAACCTGATGAAATTCTGAGTCTACAGTTATACTCAGATGTGAAGGAAAGATTTTTAAAAAGTTTTTTTTTTTTTTTAATATGCCATGATTCATTATACTCCATAAAAATTAAATTAGGTTAATACCAAGATATTTATTCATTGGAATGGAAATAGTTTCTTTCCAAATCATCAAGGTATTTCAGCATGGAGAAGTGTCTGGAAAAGGAGAAAGCATCTAAGCATAAATAATGAATTTCCAGCTGCTTTTCTCTCTATTTCTAGCAAAGACCAAAAACCACAGAAAAGATTTTTTTTAATAGTCCATCAGAAGTCAAATGTAGCACATCTGGCCCCTTCTAAATCAAAGTCCTTTCACATTAAGAGCCAAAGCTCTTGTGAAGAAATCTCTCTGCACTTTTACACAGACTCCTGTGGGTACCTAGCTGGCTATGCAGCCCCTCCAGGCTGCTTGAATGCTGTCTAAGCACTGACAGTCTTCACTGTGTGAGATGAGAGACGAAAGGCTTTCACAACTATTTGTAAGCACTAAGGTTCATAAACTGATTTAGTTTTATATTTATGCTCTAGTCTAGAAGTTGCTTTATTAAATACACATGATCATGTTTCCAACTGGTTCTCCTCAGAAAAATCAGCACCAGAAAACAGATTTTATTATCTCCCACTGCAGTATCTCTCTCACCTATATTCCTGTGGAGGAATTTGTGGCATTTGCTGTTATGAACACTCAGGATGCAGTCAGAGAGCACAGATAATACAATCTAACAGCTAGCTGCTGCACAAAAGGACATCTCTGCTCCCCCTCATGTGCTATGTATTCCCATTGCACTGTCTTATGTTAGCACCAACATCTGTCTGATGTCTCGGGAGACAGCTCAGATTCAAAATCAGCAGAAAATTAGCCCTGCAAAATACTGGAGAACTTTTCTGCCACTTGGTTCCCTGAATCAGGCCACTGCAGGGACAGACATGTACCAATGGCAGCACAGGGATGGGAGGGGGAGAGGAACTACTCCAGACTGTAAAGCACAGCTACACCTTGGTGATAGCTAGTCACTAGGTCAGATGAGCTGTGCTGTCAAACCATATGTGTACTTTGTACCCCTCCCAGCCAGGCACAGCTTCTTCTGCACCACAGTCTGAACCCACACTGCTGCATCCTTGGGGAAAGACAGGGTGCCAGCTCTATGTGAGCCTTTGCCTCATTTAAGATTTCACACTCAGCAGCAACATAGCACACCAGCTAGGAACTGGTATTCTAGCCTATCATTCTACTGTTTACATTTCAGTATAAGAACTACTATACTGATTCTGTGGTTAAAAGATTATTTTTAAAGTCACTTTCACTCTGGCATTGTCTAAAATGTAACAGTTTAACAAACCACCATGCACTGCTGGCACCAGTGCCTGCGGTCAGATGGCAATCTGTAGTGGAGAAATGAGCACAATAAAACTCCTCCCTTCTGCTTGTAGAGGTCTGAAACTACAGAAAACTCTGAGCTTAGAGGAAGGGCAAGCTCCTAAAGAGAAGTGGGCCCACAATGTGACAAGCACTCCACCAGAGCCCTTCTGCAAGCTGCTCTGCACCTAAAGGCACCTTCTTCAATTTCCTTAAGCAGGCATCTGCCCAGGAGTTACCAAATATTTTTTTCTGCTTGTGCTCCAAATGTCAAAGCAGTTTGCAGTGCTGTCACCTTCATGTCACAGAATGGAGATAATTGGGTACAGAGGGAGATGAAACACTGGGAGACTGGAAATGGAAGTCTGCTCCTAACTCTTGCATCACTCACAACTCACTCCAAATTTCCTTCCTTCAGTTTCTTCAAGTGAACAATGGCTGCTGCATCACTTTCTCTACATGCAGTAGTGCTTCACGCCTCAGGCTTTATAAAACACACCAAGATGCACAGGAAGTAGAATCATGGCAGGACTTGCCATAGCTACAGAATGGAGAAGAGGCAAGCACCGCTGTATGGGGAGGAGAAAGAGACAAAGTCCTCAGAGTCCTGGGGGTAAATCCATACCTGAGCAGAGGCACTCAGAGTGCCATGTCTTGCCAAAGGCAGGTCACACAGGTCAGTGATGCACAGTGCAGCAGGGAGCCGTGGGCTGAGCTCATGCTCCCGGCATGGCAGTGTGGCATTCTGGATATATCCTTGCATTACAAACATCACTTTTGCCAGTCCGTGCCTTTGAGCCATTCTTCAGCCAAGTGTCCTCTGTGCAAGTATTGAGGAATGTTGAATTTGAGAAAGGAAAAGAAAACCACAAAAAATGACCTTTTTTCTGCACTTAACTTTTTACACAATAACAATCTTAGTGGTAAAAGCTGATGCAATGCATTCACACAGAAACACAAACGCCGTGCATCAGCACATTTTCACAATTTTACATAAAAATAAAGGGGTGGGAGGTAAATCCAAGCATAACTGCATAACTAATGCCTCCTTTAAAGCACCAACTGAGACATGTCTTTAAATCTGGATCTAAGCCTTCTGAGGCCTCAAACATTGTTGCTATTTTGCATGATTTCTGCTGAGTCTGTTCCAGATTTAACAGCTGAAACATTTCTTGGTGCTCTGCTCCTGACAGGTATTAAGTTTCTAATCCAGAGCTGGGCATTCCAGCCTTACAGTACTGTGCTTGCAAGAGACAAGTGACGCAGATGCTAAAAGCTGCAAAAAGGCATTGAATTCACATTCTGCAGCCTGATAACAGGCTATCCATATTAATACAATGAAAATATTTTACCAGTTGCTGAAATTCAGTAAATGATCGGCTTAGAATCAGGCACAGCATTGTGCTTAGTACATTATTAGGTTATCTACCACAAAAGCTGAGGGACACTAAGTGTCTGTTTAGTTGCATGGTATCACCAGTGCTGAGCCTGCAAGTCCCAGTGTGGGGCAGTGCTGGAAGAAAGTTGGCTTCCCAGGAAATAAAGGAGCACAAACACAAGGGATTGAGGAGCTTTGAAAACAGGAATGTCAAACACACTTCCACACCCAACCATTCCATGTCACACCTTCCACATGACCTTCCACCAGCTGAAGGGGACAGTAGGAAGGGAGCACCCAGGAGGTACAGAAAAATGAGACTTTGCTACCAAATTTGCTCCCTACTTCAGAAATTATTCCTACCACAAATGGAAAGTGTCACTGATCACATGTTACCAAATGAATTGTTATGCTTGCAGCTTTTAGCTCTCTAGGGTCTTCTCTGTGCAGGCTCAAATCCTCTAAGTACACAGGTAGTAAAAATATGAGGAGGATAGCAGGTGACACATAAAAAGAGGATTGTAACACATTTCCCACAGGCAGAATACTTGACTACAGTGTCAGTTACAGCTACAAAACACTTCATGAAGACATGGTGTATTTAATCTCTTTCTGCTATATGAATGGCACCTTGCCTATGTTTTCAAACAATCTGAGAAATACGGAAGGAAAACAAAATAACAGCATTGTCATGGATGTAAGTTGAGACTGTCAACCTCCAAAGGGCAGAAAAACTTTTAATTTATATGCTAATGCACACATACATAATTATTTCAGGAGAAAATATGACAGGACAAAATTATACTAAATAATTCAAGAATACAAACATGCTTACTTTTATATAATCGTAATACAAACCAATACATATTTGATGGGTAGTTCTCTTTGGGTTCACAATTTACCCACAGGAACTTGTACCTCCTTTAGATGGCTGACAAAAGAAATAAGTAATTGGAAACTTCATGTAATTATTTATGACTCATGACAGACTGAGGATGTTTTTCCAAATGTCCTGCCTCAAAGCTTTTGGCATGTTTTGAAGCCACAGTGAACGTCTTAAACGCCCATGTTTTTTTCCAGAGTTAAAGGTCACTACAATACCCAAAGTGAGAGGTAACAATCTGCAGACACCAATTGTGAAGTTTGTTTTCCAGCATATATTCCTTAGGCTTCAATGCCTGTCAGAAAAGCAGCTAGAAAGCTCAGGCCAACACATACAGACATCCTAGACAGAGTGGTGTTTCAAGACTTACTCACTTAACCACACAGACCCAAGATGAAAGCTAAATGACTTCCTTGCATCCTTTGCAATAAGAGTGTAAGTTCACAGGCCTTGCTGGGTGTGGGAAGCAGTGTTTCCATCCCCACAGT
The DNA here is from genome assembly GCF_009819655.1 of Sylvia atricapilla. Lineage (NCBI taxonomy): Eukaryota > Metazoa > Chordata > Aves > Passeriformes > Sylviidae > Sylvia > Sylvia atricapilla. Next base: position 44,058,660 of record NC_089140.1, read on the forward strand.
CCATGCTGGGAACGAACGCCACCTTTCCTCAAGGGCTGAGGGGAGCTGGGCTGGCCAAGCAGGGCTGCCCTGACCCTGTGCGACCAGCTGAGGACTGGGCTGCTCCAGCAGCTCTCCCAGCCTCCTTGGAATACTTGGAATACTCCCAGCAGTGCTGAGCCCAAGAGGGCTGTCTGTCTCACCGTGAGGTGGTCCTGACAAGGAACGGCCTGCACCCAATGTGGGAAGCAGCCAAGGGTTTCCAGAGGAGCTACCGCTGGTGTCAATCACAGAGTTGTCCGGGTTGGAAGGGGCCTCTGGAGATCACCCAGTCCAACCCTGCTGCCAAAGCAGGGTGACCTAGAGCAGGTTACACAGGAATGTATCCAGGAGGGGTTTGAATGTCTCCAGAGAGGGAGACTCTCCACACCCTCCCCAAGCAGCCTCTTCCAGTGCTCTGCTATCCTCAATACAAAGTTCTTCCTCATGCTAAGGTGAAATTTCCCGTGATTTAGTTTACGGCCATTGCCCCTTGTCCCGTCACTGGGCACCATGTAAAAGAGCCTGGAACCATCCTCTTGACACCTGCCTCAGAGACATTTATGTAAATTTATGAGATCCTCTCTGTGTCTTTAGGCTGAACAGGTCCGGCTCCTACAGTCTCTCTGCATAAAACAGATGCTCCAGTCCCCTCATCATCTTTGTCGCCCTCCACTGCACCCTCTCCAGTAGCTCGTCTTTCTTGTCCTGATGAACCCAGAACTGGAGAGAGCACTACAGATGTGGCCTCACTGGGGCTGAGGAGAGGGGCAGGATCACCTCCCTCACCACACTGTTCTCGACGCGCCCCCAGGCTACCATCGGGTGCCGTGGCAAGCACGGGCGATGCGCTGGCCGGGAGCTCCCGCTCGTCCTGCCCCATCCACAGGGATCCCAGTCCTGTCGTACGCGGACAGGCGGACAGGAGGACAAGCGCACAGAGGGACAGGAGGACAGGCGGGGCGGCAGGGGCTGGCTCCCCGAGCCCGGCTCCGAGCGCGCACGCGCCGTCCCTCCCGGCTCGGCCAATCCGCGGCCGCTTCGCCGCCGCCCTCCCCGCTCCCGCCGCGCGCGTGCTCACGCACCGCAACGTCAGCGCCTCTCGCCGCTCTTTGGAGACGCCCCCGAGCGGCCGGCGGCGCTCATTGGCCGCCGCGAGGCGGCGCGTGCGCGGTCGGGGGCGCGGCCCCGCCCCGTCTCCCCTCAGCCCCTCCGCTCCCTGCGGGCCGCGTCAGGCGTGGGGAGCGCGGGCCGCCGGGCGGGCCCGGCCACAGCCACCGCAGCGGCCGCAGCCGGGCGGCAGCGCTCGCCGAGCAGCGGGAGGGCCGCGCCGCTCACCTCTTGGCCCGGGCCGCCGCCGCCCTCCGTCCCCTGCCCGGCCGCCGCCATGGCGGAGACCGAGGAGCGGAGCCTGGACGACTTCTTCGCCAAGCGGGACAAGAAGAAGCGGAAGGAGAAGAGCAGCCGAAGTGCCGCCGCCGCTGCCGCCTCCAGCGCTTCCAACGCCGGTTCCAACGCGGCGGGCGCGGCCGCGGGGACCCCGCGACCGACTGAGGGCGGCGGCTCCGGGGCCGCCGCCGCCTCCAGCGCCGCCGGCGGCTCCTCGGCCAAGGCGGCGAGCAAGGTGCGGGCGGGGAGGCCGCGGGTTCCTGCCGGCAGGGGGCGCCGCCGCCGCCCGGCCATGCGGCGCCCGGGGCCGTGCGGGGCTGGCGGCGCTCCCGGCCCCGCCCCGGGGCCGCCGGGCGGCCGCCGCCGCTGCTTCTGCTGCCGGCGGGGTGGGGGGAGCCTTCGCCGGGAGTCCGGGCCCTGGGGGAGACGAGAAAGCTGGGCCCCTTCCCGCCCTGTAGCTGCTGCTCAGCCCGGCACTCCCTCCCAGGTTTCTGGGTGTTGCGGCCGGAACCGGAGGTTTGCGTCAGGTGCCACCAGGGGCTGTGCAGCGTGGCATGTGGACCTTGGCGATAAGATTCCCCCAGAGTCCGCCGAGCTCTGTGCCTCGTTTCCAGGCAGCGTTTTGCTGCCAGTAAATTTTTTTTTTTTTTTGGTCGTGTATTACAGTGAAACGATGAGAATGCAGGAGAAGCCTAAATGTCCGTACTTGAGTTAGTAGCTCTCTGTATCTTCCTACGCCCTTGTTCTTCCTGTCCACAATATTAGCACTCAAGTAATGAAATTTAAACCAGAAGTAGTTATGCGAGCTCTAATGCTGTATATTTTAAACGAATTTTAGGAAATGCTCTACTGTTTCCTGATGGTTTTTAAATTGTGGAGCTTGACACGTGCAGTACTTCTGTTATATATTTGTCTGCTGTAGGCAGGACAGATTGGACCTAAAAAATTACCTGTGCCTTTTATCTCTGTTTCTGGTTTGCTTTTTTTTGCCTCTTGGTATTGTCTTCCTTTGTAGGCTTCAGCACGTAGTAATCTGAGGGTATGTTCCCTGTGTTACTGCTACAAATTGCATCTTTATCCCTATGACATTATACAATATAAAAAGATGGCTTGTGAAAGGGTTTTTGGAAGTTAGATACCTTGCTTCCTTCGTGCTTACATAGATGATCAGTGGTTTAAGGATATTTTCTTGTGCTAGGTTGATTACTAAAACCAGAAGCTGTTGTAAAAGCTCTAATGCTGTATATTTTAAAATTAATTTTAAAAAATTCTCTCCTGTTTCCTATTGTTTAACCTGGTGAGCTTGACATGTGCAATAGCTTTCTAAGTAGATCAAGGTCAGTACTAATCTTTCAGCTGCTCTTCTGCTCACTTGCTTGCAAAATATCTGGCTTTGACTGAAGCTAGTACTTGGATTAGAAACAAAAGTCATTAAATGTGAAAGGTATGTTAGCTTGGAAACTGTAATGTTTCCATGGAGATGGGGATATAAGAAGTCTAAAAGATTTTAGAACTGTAAACTCCTGCTCTTCCAGAAGACTGAATCTTCAGCAGACACTGCAGTTGACATGAGGTCACTTCCTACTTCTGCTGTTGCTCTAAAGCAGGTCAGAGTTTTAGTGCTGGAGGTTGACTGTGTGGAGGATCCCAGCACGGGGCTCTAAGAGCAGCTTTATTCTCAGCTGCTCAGTGGAAAGGGAGTAATATAACTGCATTTCAGGTAGAGTGTAAGAATTAGGTAAACTGCTAACTAGGCTGTGTGTGTCTTAAAGCTGGGGCTGGGAACACGGGAGGACTGCTTATCTGTTCTGGTCCATTTTTGGTCCACCTTAATAATCCCAGAGTCTCCTGATGACACAATAGCACAAAATCACCTCCACTTAGGTGAGTCCCTCTTTCCCCAAACAAACTCCCATTTTAAAAGATCCTCAAGTGGTTCTCTTGAAAGAGTACACAAAATATGTGTATAAGATTGCTGTGGTTTTGAAGCTGACCTTTCTGCTGTTACGAAAACACTGCTCAGGAGACAAGACTGTAAATGTGGTTTTGAATGTGAAAAAATTAAATGTACCATTATTAATCTTTGTCATAAATCCACTGTAAGCTATTCCAAATGTTCTTTTTTGTTTGGCTCACGAAATAGGTGATGGAAAAGTAAATTTGAAGCTTTGTGTGCATTCAAGCTGTCATAAAAGCCTACTGTTAGTGAAAGATCTTGCCCTTCCATTGCATTGGTCATGACTGCACAGTCCTGTTCCATACTTCGTTGTTCCTTGACTTCCTGATGTGTTTTTGCTGAGGTTTTCTTTCACTTGAATGAGTTTTTGCTGGGGCATTTCTTAGCTGTTCTAGTGAGTTAAAGTCAGCTCTCAGGTGCATCCCAGGTGACACACAGTAAGTTAGGGAGTGAGGGCATGCAGTCATTTCCCCTCTATGCAGGAGGGCACATGGTGTGGTTTCTCATGGAACTGTACCTTCACCCTGGTTTTTTTGTATTATCTTAGTCGTGTTCTTCTTTTCTGCTTCGGTTACAGAGAAAGTGACAACTTATATTTTTGTATTACAGGAAGAAGATGATTGGAAGGAGTTTGAGCAAAAGGAAGAAATTGATTATAGTGGTCTTAGAGTTCAGTCCATGCAAATAAGGTACTACTTTTTCTTCCTTTTTTTCTTCAGTATATTTCATACCAGTGTCTGAAAAGGATGGGGTTTTTCTTCAGAGCTGCTTCTGTGGAGTGCAATTAAAGAGAGGTTTGATATGCTTCTGAGAGTTCACACTTTTTCTACTGGGTAATTTAGTTTTGGTCTCTGCCAGTGTTCTCTTCATTTTCTAAATCTCTGTTCATGCTCTAAATCCATCTGTTTTGCTCGGAACTCAGGATTTTTTATTACAAATGCTTAACATTCTCCTCCATAAAGATAGGCAAATAGGAATTTCTCAGGGTAGTGCAGGATAGTAATTCCCACTAAATCATTTTACTGCTCTAAGGATATCAATCTATTCAGCATCTTCAGTTTGGGAACAAATTCCTGCGCTGTTACATTTGTATTTCAAAAAACCAGAAGTACCATTGGTAAAAGTAGTGTCCCATGATAAGATCCCACAGGATTGCATTTATGAATTTAATCCAGGATTCCTTGCTTGTTCTCTTCATTAGACTTTTCCTGTTGTCTGGTGCAAAGTAAGTCTACTTATGTCTCTCTTGGTTAAGAAAAACGTTTCATCGCGTCAGAAAAAGGTTTCTTATGACCTCAGTTGTAGACTAAGAATAATGTCAGATAATCCTCATCTTCTGGGTATTGAGGTTCAAAATAATGTCATCTTAAATTCAGCCTACCTGTAATCAGTGCAGTAGATACTTTCTTCACTGTTTGAGCAGGTCTGACATTTCTGGAATTATTTGCTTCTTTGGATCACAGTATTCTTCCCACTCCTTTCAGTTAACCAGTCCTTTGGGTCATTTGCATGAATTTGTCCCACAAACTGTCTATGGCATTGAAGTGTCACAGTGGATAATCACAGCTCTGAATAGACAACCAGTGAACTGCAGCTTCACTGACTGCTGGTGCTGTTTGACTGAAAAGCCTCTACTTTGGTTTTCCAGACAAAGGCCAGCATTCCAAATACTTCTCATGCTGTGGTAGATTTTCAGGCATATGGCAGTTTCTGCCACAGGATTTTGTAACCATTCAGTTAGTGGATTCAAGGGAAGAGTGGAGAAGTAAATGGAAGAAAAACCCACTAGAAGTTGTAAGTTATTCATGTTTGGAGGTCTCTTAGATGAAACAAAGATACACAGTGTCTGGAGGGGGTGGGATGCTCCCAGTCTTGCCCTGTTGTAGTTAAGTCTGTAGACGCTTATTCTGACTGTAATTTAAAATAAACTGTAGTTAAAATAAGATGTTTAGTCCCTTGGGCCACATTACCATGGTTGTTACTATGTTTGGATGAACAGTGAAAGGCCATTTACAGGCTTTTTTTTCTGCTCTCTGATCATTACTTACACAAAAGCCTTATACAGATCATGGTTAGTAGGATTTGGTGTATTATGAACTTGTGAATTCACATGTTGCTGCTGAGATCAATGTCTTGATTCTTTTCAACAGCCTCACCCTCCACATCTGTCCCATTTTAGCACGCACCTTTCTGTAGTAGCTTTGGCCAGCAAATTATTTTGAGTGTCTGACAACATCTATGCAAAATAAAATTGTCTGAATAAAATTGAGCCAAGCTTTTGCATTGGGTCTACCTTTGAAAAATTCCATTTTTCTGTTATGTGCTTTTCTTTTTTTTTTTTTTTTTTTTTTTTTAATTGCCTGCTTGAATAAAAAGAGATCTGAGTTTGTAGATTTTTGTATTACCCATACATATAAGGATGTTTCTTAGGGGTTTGTGGTTATAGGAAAAGCGAGCTCAGGACTTGCTTTCTTTCACTTCTACTCCACTATTTCTTCCTCTTGACTAAAGCATTTTGTGGAAGCTGGACTTGTAGACCTTTCCTGCTTTATCTTCTCATTCCTTCCAAATGCATGACTGTGTTAGTGAGAGAAAAGCCTTTCTGCTCAAAATAAGACTACCATTTCTTCGATCACTTTGTTCAAGTTGATTTTTTCTTTCTTTTAGGGTCTTTTTCTCCTTTTCAGTTGCTGCGTTACACAGCAGTGTGCCAGAAATTGTTCAGATGGAATTGCTAGTACAGTGATTACAGGACTTATGTAGACTGGTTTAATTTAGTATCTTCAGCCTGGCAGCCATGGAATCTTGTCTTACGAGGATTGTGTAATCTCTGGCAAATCTTAAACCTCTGTTTGTAAGGTGCTACTGATCGTTTCTCTCTTATAGTGAAAAAGAAGATGATGAAAGTGAAAAAAGAGAAGAACCTGGTGACAGTTGGGAAGAGACTGGTGGTGGTGGTGGTGTAGACAGATCATCTGGTCCTTGGAACAAGTCAGCTCCTGCACCAGCCCCTGTCGTTGAACCAATTGGTAAATTTAACTCAGACTTGTTTTTTTTCCAATTGGAAGTGCATCAGGTTGAATAAAGCTTCTCAGTGGGTAGAGCTCAAGGAACAGTTCCTGTTCAGGGACTTTTTAATGAATGGCTTGTTTGGCTTGCCAGCCATCAAGGAAGTTTTTGTGTCAAGGGACCTGAGGAACAGAACTGAATTTAAAATATTTGTCAGATAGGGGTTTTTTTCCAACTTCAAAAATGGGGGAAGCATTCTGTCTTTGCAGAAGATCCCTCTGTTTTGCAGTCTGTAAAATACCAGTTGGAAGCATTTCTGTTGATCTAAAAACGCTGCTTTAACACTTCAGTGGATATTCAGTCAGTATCTGATCTATTGTGGCCGTCAGTAGCACACTCTTCAAACCAGATCTTAGAGTATTAAAAACGTGACATTGCAAAATTGATTATTTTAACTAGAATATGATTCGGGTTTTTTACTAAGTACGGTTTATTAACATCAGTGGAGATAAACTACTTAGTCATCCTCTGAGTTCAGAATGTTCTTTTCCACTGAGAAATTAATTGAAAAATACCGTATGTTATTCCTTGTTTATGAAGGAGGTGAACCTAAATAATATTACTTCGTCTTGGATTTTTTACCTTAAGTGCAAACTATTTGTACAGTCCCCTCTGCATCTGGAGAGGTGTTTTAAATAAGATTTGGCATTTATGTAATTATGTGTTTAAATCTGTTTTAAATGTGTTTAAATTGTTGCTAATAATTGCAAATTAGAAACATTAAGTCCTCATTAGAATCCTCATTTGGATTCCCTAAATTTTGTGAGACAATGCGCTGGAGCCATGGTTCAGTTTGACTGAGTGTAGGGTAAGTTAGGTGACACCTGATTTCCTGCCTTGTCTAAAATACTTGCTTCCGAAACTTAAAAAGTGGAAAAACACACTTGCAAGTTTATTTTCATTTTCTTCTTTGTGGAGTTTTGTTTGTGTGTGGGTTGTTTTGGGTTCTTTTCAGCTCTGAATGCAGACTTGTCATGTGTGAAAGTTGTTCTCGTCCCTAGTTACAGAAGCTCCAGAACCGGTGCAGACCGGCGGCGTGTATCGGCCGCCCGGTGCCAGGGAAGGCGGGCGGCCACGGAGAGCACAGCAAGGACCACCAGAGATCTACAGTGACACGCAGTTCCCCTCACTGCAGTCCACTGCCAAGCTCGTAGACAGTCGAAAGTAAGTGCATTCTACTGATTCCCCAAGAGATTTCTAGCTGCCTTCTCTGAGTTCTTATTTTGTCCTCGTGCTTAAGCTTGACTCTTTACATAGAGGAAAGAAATAACTAAGGGATGATGGTAAATGTGTTTTCCAGCTCTGTTCCTGTGAAATAACTTTCACAGGATGTAGCCCAGTGAGATAGCCAAACAAGGCTGGCAATTATGTTATCATTGATAAGGCTGAAGGATTTCACTGAATATTTCTGCTAATGATAGCATCTGCTTCCTTCAGACCCCAGACTAGCCATGGTGAGGCTCTGTGTTACTTCCTTCAGCAGACAGATGTAGGAAGTCCTGAGCATGTGGCCTTCTTGTTAGAGATGTGAAGGTGGTTTAACTGGAGGACTGGGGTTTGATACAAATACAAATCGGTACACTTGCTGCCTGAGCTGTGATTTACAGAGAGAAGCTCCCCCCAATTTTGCTCAAGTGTTTTGTATTATATGGTGCTGAAGACTGACGTCTCACCCTGTGAGACTTTGTATAACCTTACTCTCAGTAGAAGAGATGACTAGGCCAATACCTAATTCACTTGGGGGATTTGGGGTGGGTTTTTCATTATTTGGGTTTTTTTCTTCCCATCCTGCTTGCTATGTTACTGTTAAATACAGCTTAGGAGAAGCTTTGTTTCCTCTAAGTGTTTTTTTGATGTAGCAAAGGAGACAAGCTGTTACTGATGCTTTGTGATTTGAATTATGCAAATTGACCCAAGATGAAATTTTGAATGAGCGTTCTAGAAAATTTTGCTTTCTAGAACCTATTTTTCATAAATGAACTTACATTAATATTCTCAAAGTAAATTTAAACTGTACTGGGTGATGAGCTTATTTTGGAGATAAGGTTTTATAAGATTTGCTTGGGAATGATAAGTTGTTCTGTTAAACTCTAGATCTTAGCGTTTGTTTTCTTTTTGTAATGTTTTTGTTGGGATGGGGTGGAAATGGACTAGAAATTCACAATTCACAAGTTAGTGATACGATATTTACTGATTACATTTATTTTCCCATAGGGATAAAGAAATGGAGAAGAGCTTTGAAGTAGTAAAATACAAAACTAGAGGTAGGGATGAGGTCTCAAAAAACCAGGCACTTAAACTTCAGCTAGACAACCAGTATGCTGTGCTTGGGGATCAGTAGAGCTGCACACACATTACAATTAAGGAATGCTTTTTGGTAACTCTTCTACTAAGGTAACTAAACTACAGCTAACAGCTATGATGAACGTGCCACCTTATTTCTGCTGGATCTACTGCAGCAAGTGCAGACTACTTTGACATAAGTGATTGGTTCTCCTGCACTATGGAAGCATAATATGTTGCAACTTCTCCATTGGATATGGGGCAAATTAATGTAAATGATTGAACCAGAGTCATCAGTGTGCTTTAATTGCTCAGAAAGATACCTACAGCCAGTGGTCATTTCAAAATCTTTTTATGTTCAGATACTGAGCCTTCGTAAAGGTTGACTACCTCAGACTTGATGCACTCATTGTGGACACCATGTGGATCACAACTTCTGGAAGAGAAGGTTACAGCTGTTTTAGTGGCCATCTGAAACTTGAAACCAGCTCTACTGGATTCCTGTCAGAAATCCTGCAGAAGTCAGCCATTTGGTTCCAATTTGCTATAACAAAGATTTAAGTGACCTTAATGACAAACCTGTTCGTTCCCCTTCTGAGGAATCCTGTCATGTGTAGCCATAGCCTACTAGAGACTTCTGGAGCGTCCCATACCACTCATACTGTCCAAGTACAACAGAGCTGTAGTTTGTTTACCTTTCTAGAGTGCTGTACGGAAGTAACTGCAAAACAAATTAAAACTCATTCAGTATCAGATTGGAGGAATGATGGGTTTGAATGGTTTGTTTGCATTAGCCATTTTCAAAGTTGTCTAAGTATATTTTTTTCTATTATCCACAAAAGAAATGCCTGCCTTTTTTCTGATATCAGTTTGCAGTATATTTAAACAATGGTAAGATGTTGTAGTGAAATAGGGTTTATTTTGGGTTTTGTCGTGAAGTTTGTCTTTCTCACCCTAAAGCACTAAGAGTTTTGATTTGACTCAGAGGTATCCAGACTCCCAACTACAGTCTTCAGAGTTTGACCTTTAAAAATGAGACATATGGCAGTAGCGATACTGGATAAAAACCGTCTTCTATCAAAAACAATTATTTGTTTGTTGTGGAGTGATGCTTACTTGATAAACAGAATAACTTAATATGCAGAGAGAGAACTAAAGCTGATAAGCCTGATTTGTTTGGCTACTTCTGTGAAGCATGCAGCTCTGTGAGGCAGCAGTCCTCCAGGTATAACTCATAAATGGTGTTTATTCACAGTCAGAAAGTTAAGTAATGATGGAAGGCAGTGACTTCTTTAAGTTACTTAATTTAGTGGAAGTAGGCAAAATGGCACTGGTACACTAGGAATGTAGGACATTGCCTGTAGCTATTTCAGGGAACCAAACCTGTCAAGTACCAGAAGTGTTGTGCTGTAACTGTTTTTCTCTTCTCTGAATTTTTACACCAGAAGCAAAATGAAGTACAATAGTGGTGTGCTCCAGTGTTGAGGTTTCTCAGAGTAAATGCCAAAAAATAGACCCAACATCCACAAGAGTTGCCAATGGCAAGAAAAACAAGGGAACAAAACCAAGCTTGCTTACGTGTGTGGGAGTACTGTGTATGTGCAGAAGATAAGGATAGTTCAGGAATCACCCAGTTGGGTTCCCTTTGACTAACTGCTGACTTGCTTTAAATTTACTTCTCTGAGGCCAATGCAGATTTTGCTGTTGACTTCAGTGGGGCTGGGGTTTCACCTGGTTCTTTTGTGCACAGACTAAAACTGGCCTTGCCCTTGCAGAGTTAACTGTCTATAAAAATTCTGCTAGAAGCTGCTATTAAAGAGAGGGCTCAAGAGACTATTCCTAAAGTTGGAGACTTCATTTGGAAACAAAACCCCACTGAAAGACTGATACCAGTACCTTGGACTCTGAGCCATGTATCTTCCTTGAAAATCCATTGTTGCCAGCAAAAGTGTTGTTGTCACAGTTTCTGTGGTATTCATGGTAAATGGACATGTCACTCGATGGGGTAGAGATGTGAAGTCTTAAAATGCTTTTCCTGATGCTCTGAAGAGATTGTAATCACTAATGCACATGAATAGAGTTTTAGTCTCCTGTGTGAAGGGTAGGTGAGACTGTCCATTGTACCACCATTATTTGAGGTTTTTGGGCATGAATTCTGGCAGTTCAAGAAAACCCTGTAAAAGTTTCAAATCAAATAAAATGGAAATATACATGGAATCTGGAGTCTAGTGAGTCTTTACGTTTTAGTTTGAGCTCATGGCCATATAATAGCAGCATTTGGATCTCTTCAGGGGGATAGGCCATGAAGCAGGGAGTTGTTCTTATGGTCAAAGGCTGTATTTCAGAGCTTATAGCAGTACATATCAAAAAAAACTTCTTTTATTTATACAGAAAAGTTTAGTTTGCTACTTGGCACAGTGTCTTCTTGCTCCCACCATAGAGGACTGGTTTGAGATTGAGTTGAGTACAAATGAAACTTTAATTTGCTTTTCACTTAAAAGTACCTCTGCTAAATTAAAGAATGGGGAAAAAAAGCCCAGCCTCTGAATGGCTGCTATCACTGGAGCCCATCAGGTACTGATAACTAAAGGTGTTCCTTTGGGGCTTCTCTCAAACATATCATTCCAGTTTCTTTCTGGAGGCATAAGGAAAAAAAAATGGGAAATGCAGCAGATTTCTGTAGTACAGAATGTTAAACTGTTTTTAAAGAAGTGTTTCTTGTGTTAAATATAGCTGCCAGCAACTATCAAAATGCCAGTTGTCAGTATCTTCCTTGTACCAAGTAATTGCTCTGCATGCCTGAAATTTTGAAGGTCAGTCCTCTGCAGAAGCTCAGTATGCTTTGGAGACTCTGAAGTTCAACTTTATCTGGTTTGTTGCTTTCATTTGAGGCATGCTAAGAATGTCCTTTTCATTCCTTCAAAATGCTCGTTGAAGGCTTATTCCGTAAATGAAGGGTTGTCAGTTGTAGAGATGGGATTCTTTATGCCGGTCCATGTATTGCAGTTGTGTTCTGCTTCAGGGGCTCCCCAGCCTGTCACATGCTTTTATGGTGGGTTGCTTGTTCATTCCCAGTTTAAAGGTTCTGTTTTACTTTCTCTGGCTTACAATAAAACAGCCATAAAGTTACCAACTTGCTGGTAGAACATGGAAATGTCCAGTGCTTACTGGGAAAAGAACAGTTTGGATTTGTGTTTCTTAATGATACAGTCTGTATTTAAGGATGTTAAAATGCTAAAACCCAGGTTATTATAATAAAGTTGGGCTTCTCAAATGCCTACTGTAGGTATCTGGAATCAGTATTTACTTGAGCTGATGATAAATGTAGGAGAGGATTAGTTTTGCCCCTGCCTATTTCTCCCAGTTTAGCTGTGTCATGTTTAATCTTATTCACAAATAAAGAGGAATTGACAATTAAAAGTGACTGTCTGCTGTTAGTTCAGTTTTGTATTTGTAGCTAGCTTTACCGGTCATGGCCACAGTAACTCAGATGAATTTTTGATGGTACCAGTTGTGCTAGAGGCCTGACACCACAGGGAACAGGGCTTTTGGTATTTGACTGCATCTGTCAGCTCTTGGAAACTTTGACCACACCATGGCTGGGACCCCTGCGTTGTTCAGGTCAAGTAAACACAATATAAACTTGATTGGGCTGCACATCTGTGGAGTTTGCTTATCTGAGCTTTTGCAATAGTTGTAGCTTTTTGCCTTTGTTATTTCTGCCTAGTTGAGCAGTTTTAAACTTGCCTGTGGTTTTGTGTCAAATACTGTAACTAAAATGAAGCAGGGATTACTAGAGCTTCATGTGTTTAAAGAAGATTGCTTACTTACAAGGTATTCTTTCCGATATTGACGTGGTCAGCAATTTATACCTCATTGGCCCAAGAAGCTAAATTACACCAAAACCACCTTGAGTACTATAAAATCTTAATGAACAGCCACAATCCAGGTTTTGTTGCTGAACAGTAACTTAGATCCCAGATTCTCTCTCCATTTTCAGCTTTTAACATTATTACTCGTTTTTAATGATACATGAGGGGTTTTATGTGGCAGTATAAGAGAATAATATGTGTACGTAAACTTCAGATATGTGAATTAGGTATGTACAGAGGGGAGGAAATCTGACATATATTTGCAGATAAACTCCGGAAAAAGTTAAAAAGACAGGTTAATACAAGAGCCTGCAAGCTCTAGCAGATGGAGGAAGAAATGACAGCAGAAAACAGATTCCTCAGTTCTAAGTGGTAACAATTGTGTACGTAAATTTTGGCTTCTCAAGCATCACCTGCAGTTCTGCCATGTTCTGTTTGAAGTGAAATAGAGCAGGAAGGAAGACTAATAAATAAATTAGAGAGAGTGGAAATGATGCAAATAGGTGCTATAAGAAGAGAGAGAAGGAGGGCTATTTTCTAATCGATAGCTTTAAATGCATAGCCTAAGGCAGGGAGTGGAGTGTCAGATGTTGGATAGTAGACGTGCTGTGTGGGTAGGCACTGCTTGCACAAGTGACAGATTCATCTGACTTTAAATCAGCAAAACTGTTTTAAGTTCAGTAGTTGGGGAGGGCAGCCTGTTTAATTTCTTCCTTTCAACAAATTGGGAGAACGCGTTCAGGGAGAAGGTAGAATTTTGCCTTGGTATGAAGCTGACCTGTTGTCTGAGGAGAGGACTGAGGATGAATTTCAAGATGGCTCAACAATCCTCTTAAGAAATAAATTGTGTATTTAAGAAAATTATTTTTCACTTCTGCATGATTAAAGGCTGAGACAATGTTTCAAATAGCTATGAATACTTTTTTTAATGAAGTTATTTCTAAGTGGTACATACATCATGGGTTTATTTTCAGTTGCTTAAGAGTGAGTATGTGTTGATGCAGCAAGATTAATGGAGCTCAGTGTTCACTTCAGCTTAGCCAGAATACAAATATTAAAAACATATCGCAGTATTAATGAGTCACCAGGAAAAGTAGTGTCCGGAATATTGGATTGGAAAGTGTCATCTAAAACAAGTGTGTGCACTGAAAAGAAGCCAAGCCTGTTTTGTAGCAAGTGCATGGGAAGCATGGGACCAAGAGAGTGGGATTTGGCCTTGGTTTCTACTGAGCTGCTATGGTCGAGTAATTTAGTTTCCCTTTGCCTCAGTTTCCCCAGCTGTACCAAAATAACCAACAACCTACCTCACAGGGGTGTTGTGAGGCCAAAGCTGTTCTTTGTCAAGGGCTGGGGCTGATGGAAGATTCTACAGAGGACTAAAAATCTTTATTAAAATATCTTTATATTAGCTTTTATTATAGTATTTTAATACTACTTTGGCTAAGGCTTATTTCTACGGAGTGTACTATACGTTCTATTTAAGTATTATGTAATTGGACTTACTGTAGTATGTATGGGTAAGGAAAAAGTTCAGGCTGAGCACTCAACTGGTATTTCTTCTCTTCAATTATCTGTGCAACCCAAATAGCATATTAATATGAGGCTCTTTGTTTTTATGTGGAACATATTAAAAGCAATATTGCTATATTTTGTAAACCCCATGACTGAAATAAAGTCCTGCTCACAGCTGATAGCCATTTCTTATAATGTGGCTGTTTTAAAGTTTGTTCGAGTCATGTGAACCGGAAATGTTCACTCCTGATACTGCATGGCATTTTGTCATAGCAATGTGTTATTCTTCTCCTCTCCATGTGTAAACACTTTTCCCTGCTCTTTATTTTCCTTACTTAAGTTGAAGTGGCATGTGGATACAAGAGAAATAGGAAGAGAGAATAATCTTCAAAGCTTGTAAAATATGGTGTTAAGGCAAACTGGAGAGAAAGGGAAGGAACAAAAGGGAAATAGTTGGCCATGGAGGCGATTTTATGAAATAAAAAAGGGAAGAAATTATCAAAAACTAGGGGTGAGTGGGGTAAGCAGGATAGGTAAGAGGAAGGAATACAGATACAGCAGAGGTCATCACCCTATTTATCTCCTGATTTATCAGTGAACTGCAGCTGAAGTAACATGAAGTAGTAACTTATGAATATACCTTTGTCTCCTTTTGCTGGTGATTTCAAGGTTCATTGCTCAGATTTTACAATGACGCTTCAAATAGAATCAGAGAACATGATGGTGGCCTGCATGCAGAAAATGAGAGCTCTGGTGGGTCCTGGACAGAGATGAGGCCCAGCAATTACCTCCTCTTATTGATATTTTTATCATTGCAGCACTTCTAAGACAGTTGTTAATGTGCATCAGCAGTGACACTTCTCTGTCAGAAATGATTACTGTTAAACTTGAACAAACTGGCATTTGCTTCAGAGAAAGCTAGCTATAATAAGCAGTGAAGAATAACATGGCGCCTTTTGGAATACTTATGATGATGGCAATGAGTGATATTAAGGTCCATATATTGGTAGGTGGCCTAAAATGACTTTCAAGTATGTATCTTATATGGAGGGAAGGAGAATTGCTTTTCAGATGCTTATCCTCCTCTTAACAACTAAACTTACCTTAGTTTTACTGTCTTTCCAGCTCCAAGGAGCTGCATCTACCATTCTCTTGCCACTTTTCTGCCTGTATTTTTCTAATATGTCACTTTTTTTAAGGTGCTGAAGAAACAGCAAATATTCATTGAGATTTTCACCTCTAAGAGAAATAGATGCTGTAATATTTTTCCGTATTGTTTTGTCTTTAATACAGCCTAACATCTTATTCGCTTTCTTGACTGCAACTACACAGTGAGCAGATGTCTTCATCAAGCTGCCCACGGTGATGCCTAAATCGTCCCCTTGAAAGATCACAACTAATTCAGACTCATGTCACAGCTTCTACCAGAGCATGTATGAGTGGTTTAAAACCTTTCCAGTATTTATTGCCTTGGTTTTTCGTGTTGACAACTCACCTGCCCCTGATTTGCCAAGTTTACAGAGGCATTTAGAGTATCCTGGCAATCACCATCAACCCAGTAACTTCCATGGGGATTGGCTTTTGCCATTTGATGTACTGAAGTCTTCAGTTTCATGTATATAATCCACTCTTCTGCTCAGTGAGTAGCATGGCAAGCTCTTACTAATTTTTGGTCAATCTGATGTTTTCTATTCCTTTTCATGTCTCCTGTCTTCTGTACTGAATTTCCTTTCTAGCTCAGTTACAGCAATGAAGTCATCACATTATGCCTGCTTTATTTCAAATAACTTGCCTAGAGAAAACTGTTAGTCAAAATATTGTCCTAAGCTTCCTTTTTTAATTAAAACAAACCACTTATTCTGTATATCTTTCAGAGTATGTACAACCATAGCAAAGTGATTCAAACCATAAAAACTGGCTGATACAATAGAACAAATTTATTCAGAAAAAGGAAAATTATGTGCATGGCGTCACAGAGCTTAACTTCACTGGTTTCAATGGAGTTATTTCTGTCGCACAAGGTCAGTTTCATTAACGTTTGATTTGAGATCACGTCACTTGGAAGTCCAGGTGTGAGGGCCAGAATCAAGTGCCAGTGAACAAGCCCCATAGAAACTTGTTTTAAATTTCTGGGTTGTTCTCCTCTTTGTGCCAGAGATTAAGCAGATGCATTACTATTACTTAGTCTCTGACCAGCAACCACATGAGCTCAGCCATGCTTAATCTAATATACCTGTAGTAGTATTTAACTGGATATTGAAACTGCAAGACATTATTTGAGATGAAGCAACACTGGATGGCAGGCTTAGTCTTTGTGGTTTGTTTCATCTTGTCATTCTCATCATCTTGTGCTTTTAAGAGCATGGAGCTGTAAATAATGTCTTTAAGTGCTGACTGCATTTCCCAGTCATGTTATGTTTACAGATACAAAGGATGTGTCACAAGGGCAGACTCAAGCCTGGTAGGATGTACGGCCTGGCCCTTGAGAGCTGCATTACCTCAATTATCAGAGTACCACATCCTAGAGAGCAGCTGCCTTCCAGTACTAATGATGACACTGGCTTGAGAACAGTGTACGTTGGATTTTGCATCCAAATACCTGTATCTGTTAGGTGGTCTATTGCAGCAGTATTCTGTCAAAAAACAGTCGTGGCTGCTGGGAGCTGATTAAATTGGCCAAGGGGTGCTGGGAGTTTTTTTACTTTTTGAGGACTTGGGGGAGAAACAGAGCCAATGAATCTGAGAGTTGTTAGAATGTAATACTTCACAGCCTGTCCCCTGCCTCTAGAAGCCTCACCAAAGCCCTGTCTTGCCACTGTAGCTCTGTACTGTTACTTACTAACTGCCCCAGTAACCTTCAGGACTGTCAAGTTCTTCGACCATGCACTGTGTCTCTACTCTGGGAACTGGGTGAAAGGCAAAGTGGCTCTGGAAACTGGCATGACAGTGTTTTCTAGGTAATGGGCTCTGCTCATTGTTTGTCTCAGAACTCAAAACTCAGCAAAAATCTCTTGATTTGACCTCTCTTTGCCCTCGAATATTCCCTTCTTCTCTTCATCTACATTATTACCATGCCAAGGACTTCTTAGTCAGGTGCCTGAATTGTTCACCACTTATTTAGGAAGCAGCAGGCAAGAACTCTTGAGGCTTGATCGTGCTGGCATTGTTTTTGTCAGGGCTGTAGTATCACAAACATTGCAAAATTGTCTAGCAAGTACATGCAGTCTCCCTGAAGAACTGAAACCTAGAGCCTCAGAGGCTACATGGGAGCCAAATTCCCACTGAAGACAGCAAAAGGGAGGCAGTACCTCTGTTCACAACACAGCTCAGTTATGGAAAGGAGTAGGGTTGCATGACTGGTAACATTCTAGCTTAAACAAAACTGTCTTACCTGGACAGCAGGATATAGCCTAAAGCATTTTAAATTTTTTTTAATGAAGTGATTACTGAGGGAAGAATTGTAAGATGATCTCTCTGTAAGTCAAAAGGGAAAAAAACCAACCTGAATTTGTTTTCAACAATGTACCAGAATGCCTCAGCACCAGACTTGATGTGAAGAAATGAAGATAATTGTGTGCTCAGTGTTGTGCAAAAGAAAGAATGATACTGTCTGGCTGGGAAAATAGTTTGGCTGAGAGCCTATGGAGCACAGCAGGAACTGTTTCAGCAAAGCAGAGTTCAATATGATCTGTTTCTGAGAATCCCTGTGTAGCCCCCATAGTTAACACAGGAACCTAGTGATGCCTGTATATTTATATAATTATGTTAACAGTCATAAGTTCAAAACCTGAACTATATTTTTGTCAGTAGATTTTTTTTTTTACCTTGGTTTACCTATCATGGCTTCCGCATATGACAACTTCTAACTGTGCAGGGCACACCTGTTGTCCTTTTGTCCCATGGTAGAGTAATGGTATTCAAACTCTGTAAAGCACTTTCGTGATGTTTCCTGTGAAGAAAGCTGAAGAAAATAAATTTATCTTAACAGCACCAACTGAATTTCCATCTCCCGAGTTTGTCTTGCTTGTGTTGTGTTCCCCCGTGTGTGGCACACAGACAATGATGGACTGGGTGTTCGAGGCACAGTGCAGAAGAGGAGCTGGCTCTGGCTGAACAGCTGCTGTCTGCTTCTGTTCCCCTAGCACTCCCTCACTGTCCTGCCTCACCCCTGGCTTTAAACTAGTGTCCACAAGGGCAGAGAACACTGAAGAACATGTAAACTCAGATCCCAAGTTATTATACATACATGCGGGTTGGTATGTGCCTGATTTTAGCTGCTCCTCCTTCTGCCCTGCCCCAGGATTCACAGCAGCTGCAGGAACGGTGTGGCCCCAAGACTTATAAAGCTTAAGTTAAGTGAGTCAGGGAGTGGGGTTTTATCTATAAAGTGAGAATACCAACACTACTCTTTCACAGCACCTTCTGGGGACTGGGAAGAAAAAGTCACAGGAACCTTAGGTCTTGCCTGGTAATACTCACACCTATTTCAAATGCCTGCAAGGCAAAGCAGCACTTCAGAAGTAGAACAGTGAAATACACAGTTAATTAGAAGTTAAAAGTTAATTTAAAATCTGATATAAGGCATTAACAGCAGCATTATTTTCAGTATGTGGACTTGGAAAAAGTTGGACATGTTTGACATCCACAACTACCCACAACTACCAAAAAGCATCAAGCTGTTCTGAAAAAAAAAATCCCAAAGCAGGTGCTAAGATATAGTCATTGCAGCTCAACACAACAGTCTTGCCACAGCCAAGCCCCCAGTGACAGGGGCACAGATTTCACTTCTTTAAAAGAATCAAATTCTTCACATTCATTAGCAATCCTTCCTGACAATTCCTTCAGGTTATCCTGACAGGTTGCAGAGCTCACTGACAAAAGATCCACTGCACTAAAGGAGGAAATCAGAAGCACAAAGCCTTGCACATCAAGACCAGCTGCTTTCCTGTTCTCTCTGACCTGGAGACCCCATGGCACAGGTGCCTTGTCCCTTCCCTAAGCAGCAAAAGGTTAGTTCTGCTCAGCCCAGAGTGACTCTCCAGGTTGCACAGGGCTTAAATGCTTGCAGCTTAGTCTTGGATCTGCAACGAACACTTATGCAAACCCTTTCTAGAAAACAGTATTCAGCAGCTAAAAAATAAACATAAAATACACCCTTGCCTTCAAAACAAAAAAGAGGTAAATTAAATAGACTTCAGTGTTACATGTATTTTTCCAGACAACTCCACTGATCCTGTGCAACTGGATGCTGTGCTTTTCTTTTCAAACGGGCTGTAGTTCTAGCTGCTTAAATACAGCTCTCCAGGTTCCATGAGAACACTTCTGTCCAGGCTAGCACAGTGCACTCACATACATGAAGTTCAGCAAACACAGATGCAGACCCTCCTGCTACTGAAAAGGTCAAAGACTTTGTTAAATATTGTAGCTGTCTAAGAACATTTCCAGCAGCCAGAAACTGAAGTCTTTGTCTGGCTCTGGTTCCTGTCACAGACTCAGATAGGGAATGTGGTGAAAACAAACTTCACCTCTTAGGTAATAGAATTGTGTCTACAGCTGCTGAGCAGATTCATTAGCACTCAGGATGGCAGCAACAGCACCTGTAATCTATAGAAATAATTTATTACACTCTCTGTTAGTACAAAAATTTACAAGCCAGTTCCTTTTGTCCGGTTTTCCTCTTCCCTTCCAATAGAAAACACCAAAAGATGAAAAATTAATGTAAAAATCTAAGTCCACTACTATATGGGAGATGCAATGGAATTCTCATCAACTGGTATTTTCCCCACAACACATAGATAAAAAATGTGATAAGCATTTTACAAATTATTTCTTAACTATTACTATACAACTGTGTCCACAGCCAAAATTACTAGTCTAGTGATGGGATAGTCTGGACATGTTAAAGTATGTTTTGGATTAATTCTTGCCATATTTTTATGCTACTGGCAACCAAAGTAACCAAAGTAATTTTTCCTACAACCATTACTGCAAATTTATTTCAGTCTCAGGACAAGTTAGAAGTGAAAGCTTTTAATTTTTTGGGCAAGAATGAAAAAATATAAATATTAATTTAAAAATGTAGAAATTATGAACTGAGAATAAGCTTAGTGTATTCTGGATTGCTTGACTCTGCTCATCTCTCCCACTGCTTTTCTTTTCTGGGATAATCTGGTTCCAAGATCTGAGTTGTTCTGAAGATAAGATTCAGCTTCCGGCAGGCAGTAAGACTCCATAGGGGGAGGTGGATCCTTCAGTAAAGAAAGAAAAAAAGAGTGAGTCAGCTCAAGAAGAGCAGCTTCTGAGAGAACAGGAAGAGCTCACTAGTTGTCTAAAACTGAAAGTAACAAAACAGGTATTACACACCTACATTTTAGATACGTTTTGCAAGCACCTCCCTACCCTGCAAGAGATCCCACTGCCAGCACCAGAACAAGTCATGTTAGAGCATAAATTTGAGGCAACAGATCAAAGCCCTCAGCACAGACACTTTGTGGCCACGATTCTTGGCAAAGGGGGCCCATGACTGGTGGAGCAGCCGTCCCCTGCAGAGGGCTGGGGCACTGTGGCAGGTGGGGAGCCCTGGGTGTGCCCACCTGGATGAGGTAGTCAGCGATGTACTCAGGTTTGAGGCAGTTCACTCCCTGGGCTGCTGCCTCTGCCACGTTCACCCTGGGGTCATCTGGCTTCAGCTTGCTGAAGTCAGCAAAGAGGTGAGTTGCTTCTTTAAAGAGAGGTGCAGAATGGCCAGAAAGCACCTACAAACAAAACATGACCCACGAAAGTTTAGTTGTGTTTCTTCCCCAAGACAAATGCAGTTCATGACCTTTAATTTCACTCATCAAACTAACAGAAGCCAGTGGGAAATCAAATACCATTTACTGCTGCATTCTGTACCATCACATACCTGTCAAAAAGGGTGATCCTTGCCATCAGAGCAGGGCACAGAAATTCCATCCTCAATTCCCACCAGCAGTACTGACTTGTGTAACCTCAGACAAGCTGCTCTGCCTGACCACTTGCAAAGTGAAGATGACAAAGCTTTTTCCTCCCACCCTTTGACCATGTCTCAGCTACCCTGTGTAAGCAATTTTGTTCACTAAGACCTTCTACTCACATGAAAAATGCCCAGCACAGAGTTAAACAGAAAGAAAAAAAAAATTTAACAAACATATATGTATTTAATTATTTTTTTGCAAACAACTACATACTTTTGCTCCTCCTGACTGAAGAAGGCGTCTGAATCCTGCTTCCTTGGTTTGATCAACGTTCAGGATGACTTTCCAGCCACTGAAAGCTCCCTAGATAAATGACAATTCAGTCAAAAGTATGCTGGTACTTAAAAAGTAAGAAGATTTAATGGGTCTATAATTTATCCCTTTTGAGAATATCCAACAGATGAGGACTTGCAATTAGCTAGCTTTGCCTTTAAGTATGCATGCCAGAAAAAAAATCCACAGAACATACCTATACTGGGCCACAATCAGCAGCTTGCCACCTAATCCCTCTAACAAAAGACCCTTGCAAAGAGTATGCTTTCCAAAACACCAGACACTTCAAGAAATTTGTCTTAAAAAACTCCAGTTACTTGGAAACATTTTCCCCTGTTCCTCCAGCATGCACTTGGTTACAGCAACAGCACAGAGGGCCAACTTGTTGCTTCCTACAAACACTCAGTGCGGTTTCCACAAGGGTGGGGAGGATTTGTTACAAGCATTCCTTTTAAAAAGGTTACTGTAAAACACATACCAGATTTTTCCTGCCATAATTGAACCATCACCGTTTAATTAATCCTCAACTGCAGTGCCTGATTTGAGAAGAGTTGAAAGGTTTTGGGGACTTCAAGTCTCACTTCCAAAAATCTCACTAAAAGACTATGAAACCAGTAACCAGTTTTGGTTTCCTAGCAGCGCCGAGTTAGGTTAGCTCTCTGGTCAGAGCTCTGAAGAATAAACATCAACTTCCTGGCTGAGAGACACTTACATACATAAGTAACCACATTCCAGCCTTCCAAACACGAACACTGGCTCAGAGGAGACCAAGACTTATAATATACCATCACAGAAACTTTTTTAAAAAACAGTATTACTTAACTAGAATATATCAAGCCAGGACATTTTGTTCTTGATAACAGGACAGGTTACCTTCCCCTGACAGTGAAGTTTTTAGTTTCCTGGTGACAATCCCTGTCCTAGCCACCCGCATTGTACAGCTTACATTACAAGATTATTTATATACCTCAACAATACCCGTTTCTTGCCTCCCTTTATGAATTTTTTTCCTCCACCTCATGGCTGCCAGTGCTAGTTTCTTCTGGTTTACATTGATTCCAGACAAAACATTAAGTATGGACTTACTTCCCCACTCATAGTCTTCTTCCTGAAACAACCATAAGCTTGAATTACAAAGCAGTCCTGCCAACTTTACCAGCAGAAAAATATATTTTAACAGCTCACACCAAATAGAAAATAAAAAGGTCTGAAACAAATCCCATCTCACTCTAGCTATATATAAGGATTTTATCTAGCTGAAACAGCTCTAGGTAAAATTAGAGATATGGCTCTTAACTGCACATGTTTATCTGAATTAACTCATGTTTTCTGTGACACCAAGTCTTGTACACTGTGATTCCTCTTGCAGTTACATCTACAAAAGAATTCAACAGCAGAACAAAACAACTTACTACACTGGATACCACTGATTATATTTCTGCAGTGTCTTCCAAAACAAAGTTAGTTTTAATACATAAGGATATGATGCAGTCTACAGGATTACTTTAAAGTTAGCCTGGTCAATGTAAAAGAACTGTCTGACCCAAGAGAACTGCAAAATTAACAGTTAGAAAGGCATCAGAAGAGAAAGAGTTCAAAAATATTTACATACATGGTTACAAAATAAAATTACTTAAAAATAATGTATGTTCATTTATTCAAACAATCAAGTTTTTATTACCAGTTTAACAAGAGCCATGTAAATTTAGCTGGTAATAGTGAGAATTTGCCAAAAGGTATTCAAAGACTCAATTTTAATAAGCAATTATAAAAAGCATAAGTCTTTCATTTATCTTATATCAGGAGTTTGGTGCAGGACTAGACAAAGCTGGCCAAAAACTTCTCAGATTTTTGAATCTCTAAAAACCCCTTGGCTTGGGCACCTTAAACTAGCAATTAGTTTTGAGAAGCTGTCATTTCCTAGTAGTGCAAAACAAAAATGAATGCAAAGAAGTAAAACACACTCATGTACAAGTGATAGGGTCACATGCCTGAACAAAGCAGCCAGCTCCTCTACATGCCTCCAGGTAGGAACGATGAAGCACCCACTTCCCAGCTGCCATCGAGGCCAAGAACTTTTCATTCCGAAGGGGATGTCCCACAACAATGTGTGTGCAACTCGGATCAAAGTACTGTTTCTCTAGTACTGTTCCACCTTGAATTGAGGAATGAATTGGATTCAAATTATCTAAGCGTCATGCTGCACATGAAAAGGATCAACTCAACGTGAGAATTATTTGAATTCAGATGAAAACTCAGCTCAAATTTACACTGAGAGTATTTTCATTGAAATGACAAGGACAAAAGCTGCTAGGCGGGGAGAGCAGCCAGGAAAGAATGGCTCTGTAAAATGCCACAGCAGCACAGACAGAATGAGACACCAGAAGAGAGCCCATCCCTGGGCACTCCCAACAGGAAAGAATGAGGCTGTTGTAAAGACAGCTAAAAGAAAAGTACCAGAAGACAAAACCATTGCTGTTTTATGGCAAAGCTGATTGCTCGCATAACAGTAATACTGTATTCAAAGAATTGCTCACAAACACAGATCACCACAAATCTGAGACCTCAAATCTGATGAGTCACTAACAGAAGCCCTTTTTTTTTCCCAACAAACCACAGCTGAGCAGACACATACAATTCTTTGCATTTCACAAATATCTGGTACCTAATTCCTCAATCAGATGGCAGTAATCAAATCTTTCTTGAGGATTAAGGGAAGACAGCTGAAATTTACGGAGTTTTTCTATTTCTTCATCAGCCTTCTCATCTTCAGTAATAACCTAGAAATACAGTAACAGATTTTGAAAATATGACAGAACGATTAGGTTGGCAGCTGACTACTTCTCTGCCAAATACTCTGCGTTATTTATATATTAAGTTTTCTTTTAGCTGGGAAAAGCAGAACCAAACCTGTCCGTCACGTGGCAAAAAGCTTGAATTTCATCAAATTATCCTTAGGCTCCTGCTTGAACTCTTCACCTGATTATTAAATAAATAAATATTGGTTCCCCTTTTCTTCAGGGCACAGCTGAACTAATCTGTCATAACAAGTAATCCTTCATTCACATCCATGGAATGCCAGGTTGAACACATGAAGAAATCAGCACTGATCTATCACATTGCCTCATTCATTCACTTTCTATCAAGTTGGAATACTATATTCTTCTGCCTCTGAAGACACAGCTGCTGAAACTGAGCATCAAGTGACACACTGCAGGTGAGACTATAAGCTCATTTTTCCTTCCCTTTCCAAGTTCACACTAAAATAGAATTTTAAACCAGGTTTTGGCAGAAAAATAACTTCCCATTTGTACCAAAACATAAAATTTCAGATACTACCAAAGAAACAAAGGCCTAATTTTTTTTCCATCATCCTAACATGGCTGAAGGAGTTCCAAACAGCACACATAGTAATTCTTCACTCCAAAGCCTGCCTTAGCATTCCAGCACAAATCTATGGGACAAAAAGCTTTATTTGTCTAAACAAACAAGCTTTATTTTTTTGAGCAAATACTATTTGTTCAAAATCTGAAAGAAAGGAAGGGCAAGTATTGAAAAAACCAGAAAAAAGAGACTAGAACAGAACTGTACAAAAGTAATCCACCTTAAATTTTAAATGCAGATCTACACATTTTATATTTATCATCAAAGTCAAAAAAGTATTACTGCATCTCTTAAAAGACAAATCGTCATAAATATTTTTCCATTTGACAAACCTTTTCTTTGGGCTCTGGTGCCACAGGAGGGTTAGCCAGGGGGAAAGCAATGCTGGGGGCCTGTGGAGTAGGAATCAAGTTATCCTTAATTGGCGTTTCAGGATCTCTACATATGGGATTCTTCAGACTTTCAATCACATCTCCATCCCCAGCCCCAGGAACAGCTGTGAGAGTAAAGTAGTGTTGCATGACTTGCATTTAGCAGAATATAATTATGTATAAAGGAAAAGATACAATAATTTTAAAAAATCCTCACAATTGCTGCTACAATATGTACAGTTATATTTCATCTGCCTTTCATAAAGATGCTCTTCCTTATAACACAAACCACCAAGAGCAACATTGCAATTGTGTCCCTGAATGCCTTGCTTTTAAAAAAACCACCTGAAAACCTCAAATTATTTCTTTGGCTAAACTGCACTGATTTGGTTGAACCAAAAATCAATTGAATGGAATTATCTAATTTTCTTCAACCTCCTCTAGGACAAGGTCAGTTTTCAGGAAGATTGCTGCCACAGAAATTCTGCAAGTAGATTGAGGGAAGGAGTTGGTGGCAGCAGGGAGAGAGAAATGAAGGATTCTGCTATCTCAGAATAGAAAGAAAGTAAAAGGGATGAAAAAACATCTTGTTTTGGCAGAAAAGGTATGTTGCTTCCTTAGTCCTAGCAACAGACTTTAGACTTCAGTAAGAACAGGGAGCATAAGTAACATATCTTTACTGAATCCTGACCCAAGCGTGCCCATCAGCAACTTGACACATGTTGGTTTTTTGGGTACGTGAGTTAATCTTGTACCCCAATTCTTCAGCTATAAATATTTCCACTACAATGGAAAAGATTTTGCTCATGGTATTCCTATTTGAATTCCACTGTATTTACTTGAGGAGTTATCTGGAAACCAGCTGTGGTTCAAAAAAATAAAAAAACCAAAACAACTTGGAAAATTTTATGAAGTTATTTAAGTTGCTGGCTTTTTTTGGAGCCACAGCGGTCTATTTTTAGACAAGCACTGCCTTGGTGTTTGACCACAAATGAATGGGAATGCTTCTCTTTAAAAAACAGCAACATGTACTGCAGCTCAAAGATGTGAAATTGTATTTTTGGCATTTGAGAAATGCCAACAATGCTCACTTATTTTTTAAGTAGAACTCAAACACTACTGTATTTTACAAGTCCCAAAGACTAAACAGATGCTGTTTCACAGAACAAGGATATTGCATTTCAGATTTTACCTATACCAGCCATCTCTCCATCAGGTACAGATCCTTTGAGGGCAGACTCATCCACGTTCTTACTGGTGTTACTCTGACCTTGCTCAAGGTACTGAGAAGGACTATTAGGCCACTGAAGGTTGCTGACAAGTCTTGCTCTCTCTTCCCTCGCAGTAGGATCATCCCAAATGATCTGCTCACTCTGGGATGGCTCTGTGTTTATATCTGCCAGTGACTGGCGGGACTGCCTAAGGGAAAAACCACAGATACCTTACAGACTCATTGTACAGGAGACTTCCATTCTAAAAGGCAATGTGTTAATGATCACATCAACTGCAACACCCTAGTGACCTCATTATTAGAAATTATGGCTGGGAAAGGGGAAAATTTCAGTATAGAAGTTATTCTAGCACCCTGGCTTTAGGAATCTAAGTGTCAGCGTGGCTAAAAACGGGGACCCAAAATACCAGGAGATATTTTTATTAATAAGTTATAAAATCAGTGTACCTTACCCTTTATTAAGCCTACTTATTTGCAAATAAGCACCAAGCTAAATGAATAATTTTGCAAGGGCTCCATTACTGTCTTACTGCACATCAGGGTTGATGGAGTTCAAATCCTATTCTCCATTTAGAGAGAAAAGAAAAGTAAAAGAGAAGAAACATTCACAGAGGTGCTTTGCAGTGATGCCTACTACTTCTTTATGACCTATATAAGCATTCATATACACTTTCTTCAAAATCTTTAAGAATACTAAGGAATTTGAAGAGAAAGAAAATATGCTAGTTCAAAACCTGAACATTAAAACCAATCATGCTACTCTGTTTTTTTTTTAAAAAAAGAAAAGATACCCACTATGGATTCAGACAACATTTTGACTTTACCTAGCACATCCAGTTAAAGATTCTGAATGCAGGAGAAGCAACTCAGACACATCAATAGAAACGGACAACACATCTGGAAACCCTGGAGACCTATTTAAATTTCCATGAATGTCTAAATACATGCAAGGACAAAACGAGATACATTTAAAAACAAATCCATACCTTAGAGCTTCCAAGACCCTACTGCGGCCATTTCGCACAGACCGCGTGCTATCAGGAGTGGCTGGAGAACCATCAAAGCTGCTCCTGGAAAGGGATCCTCTTTGCCCTTGTGGTTTCACTAGTGATGTGGCAGACATGAGCTCCTGCAGCTGCCTTTGGAAGTTCTCCCTCATTTCTAGTGCTTGGGTTAAAACTTGAGAGAAGAAACAGAACTCATAATATCACAACTCTTATACTGTAACAAGTGGAAAGTGAAACACTGCTCACTGTTTCATTGAAAACTGAAATTCCGGTTAATCTCCCTCTTCCACCAGGACAAAGACTACACATTAAAAGAGGAAAAGCACTTGGATAATAAGAGTATCAAAGTAAACTACATATGCCCTAAGTCACCTATTCCTAGACACAAGGAAAAATCTCCATTCGTCTCACTTCTGAATCTCCTCACGCAATCTAACTTAGATCCACAATTCTTCCACAACACATTTATTTACATAAGATATACTCCAAAACAAAAATCTGTCACACAAAGGATGAACTTCAGTGTTTTAAAAACAAAGGAATGGCAATTCAGTATCTTCTAATGAATGATGATGATTTTCTTGTGAACTGTCAAGATGTTTAAAACAGAGAGGAAATCCCTTTCCTGGCATCCAGCAGCAATATAAGCTCGCTGTACTTGACTGTATATGAATATGCTACCTAAAGTTTCCAGATCCCAGCATTCAACATCTGGAACTGCAAAGACTCATATTTATAGCTTGATAGTCCATAAATATTCTGAAAACAGCAATTGACATTTACCTCCTTTGGATTCACTTGCTGCAATTTGTTCTTCCACTACAGTAACCGTCTCCTTTATTTGGTCAGTAGTTACATCATCTTCAGCATCATCTTCATCCACTGACATAATCTAAAACCAATGAAGACATGTAGATTTGTCAAACACCAATTCTTTGCTTTGCTTTTTTAACCATACGTGACACTTGCATAAATTCTGAAGATCATTAATCTTGCTTTAGAGTGAACCTAACCTTTCTGCTACTGCTATGACAGTAGAACAGTAGCATGGGTGACAACTTCTATTCTGCTATCCTAATGTCTACTAAAGCAAGATTACATCTTGCACCTCATTACCTAAAAGAACAGACATCTACCTTTTCAAATTCAGAAAGCAAATCCTGAAATACCTGTTTTCCTTCATCACCATAGAAGATGAATATAATAAATGCAGAAAAAATTTAAGGAACATCTGCAATAGCTACTATTAATCCCTAGCTAAACCTGATTCAGGACATTGCTGAATTAGAATCAATGTTTTTATTACTATGTTAAAATAGCTATTAACCGAATTCATGGAGCACGCATTCTTATGACACATCATACCTCATCTTCTTCTGCTGCTTTTCCCGTTGAAAGAGGTTTACTGAAGGAGGAGGAAAGCCTGATGTCTTGAACTGTACTGATGTCCAGGCTCATTTTGGGATTGTAAGTGTGAGGAAAGAGAGATTCAGGAAGCCGTTTACATTCTCGGGCACTCTGTAACAACATCAGTTAATGAGAGAAAGATGAGGAATTTACTGAGACAAATTTCACACCTAAACGTAAGAAAAGTACAATAAATACACTGTCAAAAGTACTTCACACAAGGGGAAAAAACTGGTTGCCATTCTAGGAAAAATGCAGTAGAAGTGTTCAGTGGAAGAGAATTTATTCTTTCTTTATGGAGAACAAGGTAAATGTACATCAGTGAAAAGAAATCACTCAATTTATTAATTCAAAGCTGGATGCAAACCATCAGTCCTTAGAGATGTTTAGTGTAAATGCATACAGAAAATCCACTGCCACATAACTGGTTTTAAGCCTCCATTTCCCTTTAGTTTTAAATAGAGAACAAAACAAGCTTCATACCTCTAAAAGCCAATGTTCTGAAACAATATGTATACCCCGTTCTTTAACAGATTTGTACTCCTTATTGTTATCATTCTGTCCTCCCTTATAGATGAAGTGTGTTACTGTTTCATCAAAGCACCATCTGGAAAAGAGAAGAAAACACAACTTGAAGATCAATATTCTATCAAAAATTATCATAAATCCAGCTCAGAAATTGTCCTCTCTTGTTCAAGTTAAAGTAGTTTTTGCCTATTTCATTATGCCTCAATAAACAATGAGCCCACTTTCTTTGCCAGAAAAGACAACATTCAGTTTCATGATAGCACAATTCCAACGTGTTTTGAAAGCATTCCTGAAGAAAATGAAACTAAATAGGATGAACATATGGAAAGTAGGGGGTTTGATTTATCTTTTGTTTTTATTTAAGTGGAATTTTAAAACAGTTTCTGATAAGAACGTGTGATCCAAGATAAGAGCTTTTTCTTTTGTTGTCATATTGAACTGCAAGTGAAATACTGATCCTCGAAGCTCAAATAAACAAAAATGAGGACTGTTGATTTTTAAACCAAAAAACCCGAGTATTTGCTCTCTAATCCAAGTATCTTCAGCATTTCTAAGGTACTACCAAACGTAAGGGTAACTTCCTTCACTCCACGAATAATAACACTTATATATAAGTCAGTAACAAAACATATAAATCAGATTTAGTGGAGTTAGAATTCTATCTTAAGTCAAAAATGTTAATTTGTAGTTTCTCTTCATGACATCCTATTTTTCCTAAGCTTTTCTAAGAATACTGACTTAGCTGTTCTGACAATCTAGAAAATAATTTGTTTTGAGCCAGGGAGAAACATACACAAATTCACATTAGATTCAAAATGTAAAATATAAAGCAAATGTTAAACATTCAAAAGCTAAACTTCTTCAAATCAAAGGAGAAAAAAAAAATCTGCAATTCAAGAAGACTTCTGGACAAACAGTCTTTCTGAGATGAATTTACAAAGAACACAAGGACTGGAGATGTGGCAGGGAAAAATGGCCTCATTTCACATTACAAGTGAATGTTACTTGTCATGTTGTTTACGATGGTGAGATCTAATGTTTAGCTGTAGCAAAAGGTGGATTAGGATACAAAGACTCATTTATTAGAATTCACATCAGTGCAAAAGCTCAGAAGCCACTGTATTGGCTGTTACCTGTAGTCTGCTCCAAGAGAAGCTGCTACTGCATTCAGCTCCCTTTGCCTCTTACTAAGTTTTTTACTAACATATATAACAGCATCAGCTAGAGGCTTGGGCTCTTCTTCCTGGTCAAGCAGCAGGGATAAAAACAGTAGAGTCACGACTGGAAGGCTTCTGTATCAATAACAGAAGTACTTCAATATTTAGTGAAGCATGTAGTAAAATACAGAGTGACAACAAAGATAAGATGAACACACTGTCTCTCTTTTTGATGTTCCCCCACCCAATGCTCAAAACGCAGCATTATTACCATACCATGCACTAGAAATGCCAAGACAAAAGATTCAGCCAGTCTCCCTAGAACATATCCTACTCCTTTCATCATGGGCTGAACGCTGAAATTAACAAATTATCAAGGCTGATGCTACTGAAGTATTTCACTGTAGAGGGGTGAGAGAAGTAAGACTAAGGAGCTACAAACCAAGAAGCAGCAGCCTTCCCTTTCCAGAGGTCATTAGCTTTCTTGCCCCTCCTCAACAGTAAACAGTGCACTAACGTGGCAAGCAATGCATAAATCCTCCCTTTCCTCCTACACCTTTTTGTTTTCTCTCACTTTTCTTCTCCTATTAAGCACAGAGGAAGGCAGGAACACACATGCATTAATAAAGAACTCTGAAATTTAGTCCAAGACAAAATATCTAACGGTTCAGCTGGAATCTGAGAATTTCTTAAGGGTGGTATCTCATTCCAATACTACAGTCTAAATTGGTACATATTTATATGCCATGTTACTTAGAAAGTGATTAATACTTAAGACAGTAGTGCACATATTAGAAAAAGGTTTTAAAATTCTTTGCCTTCCATAAGGAAATTCCTTTATCTTACATTCCTTTAACTGTCATTGAAGAACACATAACCATATGAATTTGCATTCAAATTGATCACAAAGAACAATTCACAAATTCCTTTGTAACTTAAACCACAAAACCACTTCCTTAATTGAAATCATGCTCCAGCAACTAAATCCCTAAATTTCCTACCACTTCCTGCTGTGCAGCAGCCAACTGAGGGCTGGCAGTAAGAGCTGCTGCAAGTGTTGTGCTGCTTGCCAGTGCCATTTTCAAGTTTCTGCTGATGACTTCGGAGAGAGGTGTGCTCAGTTTCCTGGTTCTTTGTTCAGAACCTCTAGGAGTTTCTAAAGCTTCCAGAGCATCCTACCAAAGGAAAAAAAAAAAGAAACTGAGTGACTTTCATGAACACCTTATAAAATTCTCACTCTAGTGCAAGTTTTACAAATACATTAAGACTTCATATACTCCTAATCCAGGATAGTTAACTACAGGAACAGCTACCAAGTGCAACTGTAGTGCCACTGCATAAAAGCTGTACAAGGCAAACCCAATCTCAGAGTCTGCACAAGCAAAGCAAGAAGACCAGTTTATTAATCTCTCTGTTCACTGCCATCACTGAGAACTGCCCTCAGTGGAAAAGCCAGTCACCAAACTCAGGTATTCTTAACCCAAACAAACTACTTCAATGTACCCGCACCTTGCCCCTTGTGTGATTCTATCTGCACCTTTAAAACACCATTTCACACTGTTCTTTTTTACATAAAAAGAGAAATTTTGGTCTAGAATATCTTGCTTTTGAAAACTATCAGAGCCTTCACTTCATGAAGCAGAATTAGCTAAAGAGAACACTGGATTCTTCTATGTTTGCATAGAACATGTTTGTTGCAACCCCCCACAATAGAACAGACAAACAACTCCCCAAAAAACCTAACAGCTCTGCAGGGATTCAATGCACTGATTTTTCAGTTAAGACCTTCAATATTAAAAACAAAACTGAAGCCTTCCAAAGCACACCTGAGTCATTCAGGAGCTCTTCCAGTGCAGATACTCCCTAAGTGTCAGGGGGGATATTTTTGCTGCATTTTCTAGCTTACTGTGGCCTTCAGAATAAGACATGGAATCCAAAACCCCACACATTTTTCAGCCTGCAATAATGGATTTGTAATTGCTCTAAAGCTATTACACCGAAACATGCAATCAAAGCAGCATTTCATCAGAAAATGCAAACATTTGTTTCCAAATATTTGCAGCAATTTTAAGGTGCCTTGTCACATTTTTCAGTCTCTAGATGCAAAGAACACAGACTGGATACTGTCTGAGGACACACAAGCATATGATGCAATAAGCACAAAGGAGCTTTCCTAAGGACATTACACCACATACTATTTTGTAAATTTAGCCCACGGGTCATTAACTAAACTATATAAATAAAAGAGCCAGTTTTCTTGGTTTTATCCAAAAGGGAAAGTCTGTATGTGAACAGCATAAAAATAGGTAAAAGCACAGGTTTCTGTGCTGTTTTAAGTTTATGCACATCTTAAACGGTACTGACCACACAGACTAAAATCTTTGCAAAAATCACCTTTATATCAAAAGAAGGCTTGAACAACTTGTCATTGGAAAGAAACTTTGATGGTGTGTCAAGATTTAAAGATGGTTCTTTCTGGAGTGGTCCTCCTTGTGCAACAGGAGTTGTCTTCCCAGTATGATGAGAGATTACAGCTTGGAAAGCTTTACTCTGGAACCTGTTGATATCAAGGGGGGTGACAGCTCCTTTTTTTCCTGCTTCAAGGAGATGAGTAGGCTGTTCTGAATCATGAGATTTAACAGTTGCTGGTGTCTTGCTAAGCTGAGTAATGAAGCTCTCTGTGTTTTTAAAAGAAACAAAGAAAACATAAGCAAGCAAACTGTTTTTTTTGTTTGAACACAGACCCCACATACTCTTAAACAACAACCATGAAGAACTGAAGAAAGGGGAATCAAATCATTGCAGACTAACAAGTCTTAAGTCCTAAGACAGATCTCTCATCAATTGCCATGCAAGCTACACAGCAGCATATGTGCCAGAAAGGACAAAGTTGAGATACCGAGCTTGAATCCCAACTGACTGATAACCACAAGACCCCACTGCATCTACCAGATTTGCAGCAACTACACAGTATCCTTTCTGTAGTCACAAGTCAACAGCAGGAAAAAATATGGTTGCATGTACAACCTTGTCTAATGGAAAGTGTCCCTGTCCATGGCAAGAATTTGGAACTAGATGATCTTTAAGGTCCCTTCAAACTCAATTAATTTTATCTTAATATTTGGAAAAATATTCTTTAGCTCTCATACTTTGAAGGTGTTAGGAAAGTAAATTTCATCACACATGCCTTCTTCATTGTGAACAAACAGTACAGTGGCAAAATCACATGCCCTAACTTGCTAAGAACCAACCTTCAGCCTCTGCATTTTCAACCAAGAACTTGCTTTCATCTGCCCTCTTTCCTGTCCTTGCAGACTGCAAAAGCCAGGCTACAGTGACTGCTGGCAAATTCCATCTCTTCGCTGCCTCATACTTGGAGCCGTTCGGTTCTCTCACCACAAGATGGGTGCTGGCAAACATTCTTTTTTTCACATTGGCTCTCCGCACAAAGAACTCTTGGACTCTACAATTGGATTGATAAATCATTCATTTAGTCATAAACAACATTAACCTAGGGCACATTTATATTATTATAAGCTGTATCCTCACAATGGAAAAAGAAACAATAGAAGAAGATACTTAAGGCAGCCCACTTTGCACTTTACAGCCTAACCTGCAAAAAAGAAAACAAACAAACAAAAACCCCAAAACACCACCAACAAAAATGTAACACAGTAACGTTTTGCTTCTACCAGCATTTCTCATGCTCCAGCAATCCTCCAGTAATATCCCATTTTCAAATCATACACCTGCCTAACATTCTTCAGCAAGATGAATGGAACATGCTTGTTTCCCTTCCAGAGTCAACAAGCATCATTTCCAAATGAACAACAGTTTTCTTTATGTTACAGGTTTTCTCTTATCATCCAGGACACAATCTTGCAGAAAGACTGCCAGGACTGAGAACGCCTCAGCAAAGAATTTAGTTCAAACAGGCTACAAACCAGATCAAATGATACTCGCTCTAAGCTACACGATTTTGCCTTGTCATGACTAAACA
Organism: Sylvia atricapilla; assembly: GCF_009819655.1. Taxonomy (NCBI): domain Eukaryota; kingdom Metazoa; phylum Chordata; class Aves; order Passeriformes; family Sylviidae; genus Sylvia; species Sylvia atricapilla. Next base: position 44,093,113 of record NC_089140.1, read on the forward strand.
TGCTTTTCTTAAATTTTTCAAAGATCTTGGTGAACTCTAAGCAAATAGGGCATCAGTTCTTAGGAGCTGGGATAATGAATGGGGTTCACCATGCTTATGAGGCTGAGCCAGATGGTACTGAAGTGGTCCTTTCCTAGACAACCAAAGAGCAACTTGGAAGGCCACATCTGAAAACCTGACCTTGACTGGTTCAAGAGCAGAGTAAAAACTTGCTGAGACTCAGTTACTGGGAAGTAAGCAACTGAGCATATTCTGGTAGAAATTAGACTGCGTTAGTACATATTTCTTTAAAAGAGAGCAAAATGAAAGACCTACATAGTGATGTCTCATTGTTTCAGCACCAGGTTTTGTGAATGAATGAAATTCAAAAGAGCTTTAACTCAAATATTTGTACAGAAGAACCTAAACGCATAATGGCAGCACACTGGCTCTTTAAGAACAAGGAGAAACTGTGACAGCAGAAATACCTGGCTCCCAGCAGTCCTGCCAGATAAACAAGGGAGTCTCTCTCTGCACCCGTGAATTGGCTAAAAGAAAGAACACAATCTTCCAGAGGGGTAGCTTCTTCCATTACCAGGACTGGTGTGAAAAGTGGATTGGATTGAAGATCTACAAGGGCCTTCTGTTCCACACATGTCATCTTCAAGAAGGTGAAAGACACAAAAATGTAAATTAAACCAAATAACAGCAAAGCCATCAAGATTTCAGCAACTCTACAACAGCATTTATGGACTTAATGAGCAATCCTGCTTCCATCATCACACCTGAGACAAATTATTTGAATCAGAAAATTGTTTTCTTAGACCATGTCTATTTTGTCAAGTTTGACATACTGAAGCATTATTCAGAACTTCTCAGTTACTAAAGTTCTAATCCTGCAGGTTCCCAGAAAACTGGAGGTTTCCAGTCCAGTGCATGATCTGAGAGTCTGTACAGATTTACTTCACAGGAAGTTACCAAAGACTGAAAGTTACTAACAGCAGGTAGCCTGCATCATGTGCCTGCTATTGCCAAATATGGTTAGCATGCTTTCACTTTCAATCTATAAAGACTTGCTCTTCCACCACAAATTAAAAAAAAACAACTATAAACAGCTATAAAAAGCATGAAGCAAATGAAAATATCAAATCATTATTAGTCATCTAGCTCCTTCTATAGTTCACTAGAATGCTGCCAGATCTCATGTCGTGACAATGCAGTCCTATTTAATGGTCCTGTGGAAAACGGAGCGAAACAGATTAGACACCCTACAGATGCAGAGGTTTTAATGAAGGCTCTCGCTTAGCACATTTCAAATTAAATGAGGCTAATATCTCAGTACATTCTTTATATTTAAGCCATTAATAACTGCATTCTGACAAGGCAAATTTCTAATACAGATACCTGTATCTGCAGATCTGTAGATACAAATTTCAAATACCTGTTTATTTGGGAATTGAAAAAGTGTAACTCCCTTACCAGCCATGTATTTGTGACGACGTCACCAACAGTTGCCTTCACGGTGCACCCCAATAAAGGTACCACAGCATAGTCTGCAAGGGCTCTGCCTTGTGGTGGCAGAACTTCCCCAGCATTCTCCTTTATAATATCTGCCAAGTAGGACTCGTACTCTTCACCAAAACCCAGAAGAAGAAATCTCTTCCTGAAAAATAATCCTCCTTCAGCCAGTGCAGAAGACTCTGCCAAAGACCCATTACAGACAGAAGGCTGATTCTCTCCTTGGGCAGTAGAATTAGCAACATAACTGAAGGTACTGGATGTTAGTTTTCCAACTTCGTCTGAAAGGTTAAAGAAAAAAAGAAAAGAACCAAGCATAACATTTGGTTGACAAGAACATCAAAGACAACCCAAAACACTTTCATTAAGAAATTACAGGATTATGCTGTTTTCAGCCAGGTTTTTGTCAAAAACTGTTCTATATAGGTCTATTTAAATTTGAATTCTGAAACACAAAGTAGAAGTTAACATACTAGATGTGGATAAATTTTTAATAAGCAGATTCTGCAAGATCAAATGCTAATTATGTGCAGTTAAATCTTCTACAGTATACTAAGCCTAGAACATACCTAGTGTAGAATAGTCATTGGCATATTGAGAGAGGAAGTCATCTTCAGCAGCTTTCTGGTGCTTTATAACGTTCACAGCATCTTTCTTCAAGACACTGGTTTTTTTTGAAAAAATTGACTTCATTCCAGGTTGTTCTAAAATTGGATTCTCTAACAGCTGGTAGTTTAGAGGGATATAGTGCTCCACTGGACATAGACAACCTTTACCAAATGACTCCAGCAACCACTTTGCTGTCACTATATGAGGCCTATAAAATAAAATGTTACATGAACAAGTTACAGCAGGTTTCAGATTAAAAAAAACAGTATTCACACACAAGCACATGCAGTCTGTAACTCTAATACTAAACAAGCTTTGGGCAATTTATAACCCTTGAAAGACTTTAATTCTTTCAGTCTGTGAACAGAGCATTTCATAAGTAATTTCTATAACATAAATTATACCAGCCACTGCTGCATTGCCAAGTTTTTCCTCCTCAATGTGCTAATAAATCCATGTTTACACCTCTTTTCACCAATAAGAACACTTGCATTTCTACTCGCTGAGGTCACCCACGGCTACCCAAAGACACAGTACTGAAAAGCACAAGTGGACATACTTATTACCATTAGCTGTAAGTCTTCTCATTTAAACCAAGAACTACTTAGTATTTCAAATCATTATGTGGTTCCAAAGAACCATACAATGGAAGGAAACTTAAGATCATCTTTAAGGAAACTTAAAGATCATCTCATTCCAACTCCCCTGCCATGAGCAGGGGACACCTTTGAATAGACTAGGTTGCTTTAAAGTCCATCCAACCTGGCCTTGGACACTTACAGGGATGGGGCACCACAGCTTCTCTGGGCAACCAGAGAAGCCTCACCACCTTCACAGTAAATAAATTTCCTTCTAATATCTAAACTAAACCTCTCCTCTTTCAGCTTAAGGCTATTCCTCCTTGTCCTGTCTCTATACGTCCTTGACAAAAGTTCCTCTCCACCTGCCTTGAGGGTCCTCTCAGGTACTGAAAGGCCACAATTAGGTCACCCCAAAGCCTTCTCAACCTAATCCTCTCAGCCCATCCTCATAGGAGAGGTGCTCCATGCTTCTGACCATCTTCCCTGAACTCATGCCAAGAGTTTGATGCATTTTCTGTGCTGGGGACCACCGAGATGGTGGGAGAAACAAAATTATGTGTAACTAGACCTTAAGCAATACAGTTATCACAACCTGTGAGCCGTCTCGTCCAAGAAGTGTTTCAGTTCATCGTTATTTTCCCCCACAATGACATGAGTAACATCTTCATTAAGTTGATTAAATCGAACGCCACCACCACAATTAATAAGCCTTCTCATCTTGTCCAACTTCCTGCCACTGAAGCCACAGAGATAGATCTACAAATAGAACAGAGCAACAAATGAAGAAAACAAAAAAATAGAGTAGAATGTTTTGGTATAATATGTTTCAACAGCTACAGAACACAGAAAGTAGTGCTGCAGCTTCTGAGAAGCAGCAAAAAAGTTAAGCATTTATAAAGATTTATTTATCTTTGCAGATTAATCTAGCAAAGCTTCAATATTTACTAATGGAATGAACCCCTGAAATCACATAAACAAAAAAAAGAAACCCTCAAATCAACCCACACACTAATTCTAGAACCCACTCACTCCAGTGTTTAAATACACATGCCTATGAATAAAAACTTTCATACTTCTACTACATAATACAATTATAATCCCACACAAAGGTAGGCAGACACACGCAAGCACGTGGACACAAAATAAATCTGGTACTTGTTGCTGATCACAGAAAGAATTTACTCAAGCAGAAAGTGCCAGTGCTTCACCATAGCCGCTTTTGCATTGTTAGTACTGAACATTTGAAAGTAAACACTGTTAAACATACTCGACACCCATCTAACAAGTCTTCAGGGGCTTGAAAAGAACTCATGTCCAAGTTTTCCAGCTCATCAGGAGGATCCAGTCTGCTGCTCATAGCTGAACTACATGCAGTTTCATTAACACCACACAGACCGATACTGGAAATGTGGCTGACGTCCGAAAGGGTATGATCTTTAAATAAAAATAAAATTTAAAAAGAGGCATTAGATTTGGCTCAGCTCTCTCCATTGCTTCACTGAAGAAAATACAGACTTGCCACTTATGATTTTGCGATATTATAAGGAAATGTAAAATGTGAAGAATGAAAAATACTAGGTAAGTAAAACCTTTGCTTAACCAAGGGGTTTCTTTATACACAGATTGAGCATCATCTTAATAGAAAGAGTGCTGATACATCTTTTGTTCATTCCCTAAAGGATGGCACCTATGACACAGCAGCCTATGAGACTTGTTTTCAAAGCTGTTACTCCAGTTTTGTGGCCACCTGGTAGAAATACTTTTAAAATTAAACACAACTCTGTTGTAGAGAAATCAACTCTAATTTAAGAGGAGTCCGTATCAGGTGGATGCACATTAAAGTGGCCATATCCTTCAGGCTACTATGTGTGCTTACAAAATATTTTTAACTGTCCTATTATTAGCATGGAATGAATAAAAAGAAGTGTAAAAAGAAAAATAAAATAGAAAAATATTAATGAAAACTTATTTGTTTCCCCCCACCCCTAAAACTGCTGTGAGATTGAATTCATTACAGCCAATTGTTTTGAACTGTAAATGTATGAACAGTTGTGCTTTTGTAGGACTTACAGATATACACCACTGGTTCTAAAGCAGACAACTGCACACCTAATTCAAGTGCACTTTGTTAACAATCATCCACATGTTTCAAGTCTATGCATGTTGGAATATTCAATGTGCATAAAAGCAATCTGCTGTGTTTTAAGCTTAAGCTGAATCTGGAACCCAAACTGTCAAACCACTGTTTATAAAAGCAAGCACTTTACTAGTTATTCCTCCTTAATACAAATGTTTCCTACCCTAGTGAAACACATTTTAAAATATCTTACTTACTAGCAGTCTTGCTGGTGTCATTTGTAGGTGTTGATGTACTGGGTGCATTACTCAGTTTTGATCCAGCCTCTATTTTATACATTGTCTCGTCCTGGCAGAAGCCTTTCTTGATGCTGTCAGAAAACCACTGCACAGACACACAGTGCACATTCCACTTTTTGGCACATTCATACTTCTGACCTTCCAGATGTAAACAAAGTTTTTTTTTTAAAAAGTCACAATCATTAAAAAACTTAAGCATCAAACAGTGACTGCTGAAAGATGGTTAGACATTGAGAAAACTTAGAAATTCAAATAACTGATTTTAATTGACAAATTGTATTATATTAGACTCTTGATAAGCTGCTTTGCTGTAATTAAGAGTAGAAAAATCTCAGGGATGGCTAACTCATGGTATGATAAGGCATTAAAGAAACAAAAAAGAAAGAAAAGCTTTAAAGCTTTCAAGCACATACACAAAAAAAAGGTCAAAAAGTCCCAGCATATTTCACTGTAGGCAAAGAGAGAGAAATCAGGGAAAAAAGAAAACCCTGCCTGTCTTCTCACAATAAAACTAAAATCCTTTCATCTTCCCAAGAGGAAGGAAAAAAGCTTTCATTTTATCTTAGTAGGGAATTTGGAAGGCACAAAGAATAATCAGTTAAAAAACATCAGGCCACAATCCAATTTCAATCATGGTACAAATTAAGTCCTATCCTGCTCTCCCAAAAAAAGTTTTCCTTTTCTTTATCTCCTCTGAGATTCTCCCTTTTCATTTCTTTAAATACCACCTATATCTCTGCCTTTTTTTCCTCTTTTGTTCTCCTTCTCATGTCTTTATATTAAAGCAAAGGTGCCCTGTTTTACTCTTTCCATCAACAGTGATTCCCTAAACACAAGTAGCAAGAGCAACACTGAAGCAGACACAGAGGCAGCTCAAGCTCCTGTGCTTACACACATTCACACTACTTCAATGCCAGAAGTGAAAACAGCATTTATCCTGTCAGTTTTACCTTTTGGCTCTTGAACTATGAGGTGAGTGCACTCATTCATCTTGAGCTGCCCTGTGTACTGCCCACCGTGCTCAGCAGTGAGGCGCTGCACTTCTTTCCTGTCGGAGCTGCTCAAGCCAGTGACACAAATCGTGCAGCCAAGGAACACAGGACAAGAGTAGTCTTCCATGTTGACATCAGTGTACCTCATCATGCTACAAGAATGAAAGAGAGAAAGTAGTTGTTCTACAAGTAAAATCAACCAGGAAAAGAAGTTATTCTGTACATAAGAATTACCATTACCCAAAAAAAAATCAGTTTTGTTTTTTTCATACCCTTGCTGAGACTTATCCCACAATGTCTTAACCCATGAGGGAAGCAAAATAGGTTTCTTCAGGGAAGCAGCTACCAAGTATTTCTTGCTGCCAACTTCCCCAGCTATAAGATGAGTTACTGACACGTTGAGGTCTCTGTATACACATCCACCCATCATTTGCACATATTTATGAACTTCTTCCTGGATGGGGAAAAAAAATAGAGAAAATTATCAGGGGAAAAAAAAACCTATGTGATGGCCGTCTTAACCTTACACCAAAAACATGGATTTCAATTGTCCATGATTTCCCCTGAAAACTGCTAAAAAAATACTAACTAGATAAATATGGAAGCCATAAAAACATAACTATCATTTCCATTTTATTTGCACTTATGATAAGCTGAACATACCCTAAATAAAAATATGACAGTTATGCTGTATGAGCAAAATTTTGCAGATGGTTGACGTTTTAGGTAGTATTAGAAAAAAGGTATCAGAATAAATATAAAGTAAACATATATAATCATATTTGAGGTGTATTAATACATGAATAAACTACCCATAGTCTACAAGCGACAGAAGACTTGATGGATCTAGACACAGGCACAATGAGACATATATGCTCTGACTGCTGCCTTAGTGGTGAGCCATGCAAAGCAAATATCAATGATAGCCAGCTGAACAATCCCTCCTTGGGAAGGCCTTACCCTCACGTCCTTCTCCAGGCTGGTACAGGACACAGTGACATCAGCCATGGTCATGTTGTACACGGGATACTCAGCCCTGGGGACACACCTCTGCGACTGCATGCAGTACAGAACTACCTGTGGTCCAACAATCCTACAGCCAAGCTGCAACAGAGGAACAGGAAAAGCACTAAGAAAATAACCAGAGGGAAATAACTAGTATCAGGAAGTCTTTCCTTATCACTGAATTCTAAGGAAGGCAGGTCTCTTGTCTGTCCTCTTCCTCTACCATCTCCAGGTAGCTGATATTTTTGTTTTCACTTTCAATTCTGGATTTTCTGTACAATCCTTGTAGATTTTCTGGCCTCAGTAAAAGCAGCTGATGCTATGGCTATGGCCAAAGAATTCCAGCTAGCCTATCTTTGTCTACTAGACAATACCTTGCAGATCAAACCAAATCATGTTTATCAGGAGATAAATAGCGTAAGAACCAGCTCAGGGACTCCAGCAGAATCAGAACTGACCATACCGTTTACTTTTCCAAAAGTCTGAAAAGAATCATTATGCTTTGCTGGTCACCTTCTTCCCTAAATACAGGATGAAATTCACTCTGCTACACCCAGTGCAGGACAGAACATGCAGGAACATCCTGGATGGACATGAGCACTTCTAAAAAGGAAAGAACAGTGTTCAAAGTCAGTTGTGAGGTGTCGTACCTTTTTGAGATGACTGAAACCCATGCCTCTGAAAGGATCACAAACGTAAAGTGATTTATCATTTTCTTTTATCTTGAGTACTGTTTCTTCTTCAAGGATCTGGAGATGTTCTTCTGACTGGAATTCTTTTATAGACTGCAGATAAATGATGCATACAACAACATTTATTTAATTAGCAAATAACAAATAGAGAGGCAATCCTGTACAAACTATGCAAGTGCACGTCCTTTAAACAGCTCACAACAAAGCTACCTTGCAAACACTGGTATTAGCAAAAGAAAGGGCTAAAACACCTCATGGGTGTCCCCCTCATTCCTTTGAGTCTTCACACTATTGTAACTTAAATATTTGGCCTTCAGGACCTGATCCTCCCATATGGAGCCTTTGGCTCCCACTAACCTCCCAAGGTGTAAAACAGTGCACAGTGTCCTTCCAAAGTCTGTGCTTAGATGAGTGACCACCATCGCCTTCCAGGCTACATGTCCCTTTCCTACATGTCACCGGGTTTTGAAACTGAAACAATTTCACGAAATCCTCCAACAAAATTGTTCTTGTTCAACAAGCTTTATTAGACACTAAGCACCCCTGCTATAAAAACAGCTTTCTTTCCAGGTGTATACGTATAAGTTAGCTTATTGTAAGGCACAAGCAGCTAAGTCAGACAGAGAAATCACATGCCAGTTCCAAGCTCACACAGGTGCCCAAACCCACTTACCTCAAGAGCTTTAGAAAAATACTCCGAACTCCCGGAAGACTTTATGAACTTCACAAAAAACGGATCCTTACTACTTCTCATCCTTCAACTAAGAAGCAAAACCCAGTGAGCGTCCTGACATTCCCGCCGCAGCCCGGAAGCCCTCTGGCCCCAGCCCCTATCCCCGTCGGGCCACGGGCCCGGCACACACCGCCCAGCCTCGGCGGCATCCACTTCAAACGGGGACGCAGGGGCGGGGACTGGCCGGCCCCCAACCGAGAGGCCCCTTCCCGACGGGAAGACAGACCCCTTCCCCACCGGGAGGCCCGTTCCCCGAGGGGCCTGAGGCCCGCACGGAGGGTCGCTGCTGAGCAGCGAATGCCCGGCGCTCCCAACCCCCGCAACCCCGATCCGGCCGCAGCCCCTCACCCGCGCGGGAAAGCGGCGGTGCCGGCACTGCGCAGGCGCGGGGCGGGGCCTGCACGGGGAGGTGGGGCCGCTGGGGGCGGGGCTTCCGCGGTGCCGCGGCGGGGTGCGGCTGAGGGGGTGTGGCCTCCGGAGATGTGGGCGGGGCGGGGGTTCCGCGAGGCTGCCCGCAGGGGGCGCTGGGAGCGCGCGTGTGGGAGCGGGCGGGGAGGGGAGAGACGGGAGGGGAACTCTGGGAATCACGGAGGTTTAATGGGTTGGGAGGGAGCTGAAAGAGCATCTAGTCCCAGCCTCCCCTGCCATGGGCAGAGACACGTCCCACTGAATACCCTGTACCCTGTCCTGACACTGAACGCCGCCAGGGATGGGACATCCACAATCTCCTTGAGCAACGTGCTCCTCACCGCTGTCACAGGAAAAGCTTCTTCCCCATATCTAACATAATATTACCCTGTGTCAATCTGTGCCCGTTACTCTTTGTCCCATCACTGCAGTTCCTGCCCATGAGTCTCTGGCTTCCCTGCAGGCCCCCTTCAGATACTTGGTGCTGGGTTTGCAAGGCCTGGTTTTTGGTAGCTGGGGCTTCTTGGAGTGGCTGCTAGAACCTAAGAAGAAAGAAAACCAAAATGTTGTTGCACGGTGGTAATTGTGGCCAGAGAAGAGTGGAGCGAGTTGAGTTTTTCATCAACTCTTACTGCGTTTCTTGACAGGGCTGCTCTCAGTTGCTTCTACACCCAACCTGGAGCCGTGTCTGGCATTGCCATGACCCAGGTGTAGGACCTTCCATTTCACTTTCATTCTTGTAGCTCATAGCTTCCAGGCTGTGGGCAAGAACATCAAATGCTCTCCTTCCAGAGCAAGGTCTGGAATCTTGTACTACACTCTTGGCGTCTGCCTGCATCATGACAGGGTGACCCTACCTATGCATTCAATGGACCTCCATTCCATTCTTAGTGACCACAGTGGCTTACTGCTGTTTGCATAATACCGATAATGCCTGTAGTGTGGGGAGTCATTCTGTTAGAAGATTTTCTTAGGAAAAGAGATCACAGCATCAATTATGTTGGAAAAGACCTCTGAGATCCTTGAGCCTATCCCATGACCAAGCGCGGCTCTGCCAACCAGGCCATGGCACTGAAGGCACATCCAGTCTGTCCTTAAACACCTCCTGGGATGGTGAATACCACCTCCCTGGGAAGCCCATTCCAATATCTAATCACCCTTTCTGTGAAGAAATTCATCCCAAAAAAATGTTTTGAATGAGGAAAGCACCAAAAGCCTGCCTGGAGTAATGCATGCTTGTTGGCATCAAATTTTACAGTGAGACCACGTGATGGCACTGTAATCATAAGAATGAATGGAAGTGTGTGCTCACGTCCACTGTAATTGTTAGATGTTAGCTAAATAACCTAATTACTTAGGACACTAAATACACTGGAATGTTTTCATGCACTTATTTATTTTTAAGGCCACTAATATCAATCATCTAGGATGAGTATAAATTGTCTGAGATATTGCTTTTCCCATTGGTAGATGTAAACAAAATCAAATCTAATGGCAACCAAAATAACATATTTATTATTAGATTATTAGTGACAAGCAGTTAGAGCACTGGAGTTATCTTGATGGTCCCACGTTATTTGATTTTGCCAGTTCTTAGTCCACTTGTAAAACCCCAATATTGTCCTGCCTGTTCTTTCAGTGTTATGAAGAAGAACTTATTTTCCTTTTACTTTCTTCTGGACTAGTCTAAAAAACAAGGGGATGAAGGTGGGAAAGGATCAAGAAACCTAACAAAAAAGTTAACCAACTTTAATGCATGGTATAATACAAAGCATTATTACAGTTATTAGCAGAGTCCTTAATTGAATGTACCAGTAGTGCAACCAAATACTGTATTTTCAACTGTCTCCTTGAATATGGATCATGATTCATTGCAGTAGCTGAAATATGGCTTGTTTTCACGTGCTAAAGTGTGATCCCTTTCCAGTGAAGTGATGGAGACTCTTGATAAGTTGCCAGTCCACTGGGCCACCAATCTCAGTTCCACCTCTTTCCTCTGGAAGCTGCTTGTTGCTTAGAAAGGTCCTTGATTAGAGGTCCATGCTGTAGAAGGATCAAGGCAGTTCTGACATGCCTCTCAGAAAGTTTGTCAGTGTGTCCATGCACGTTTGGTTGTTGTGCTTTGCTCCTGAAGGGCTGACAAAGATGCATTGCTGTGTCTGGCATAAAAGCCCTCCAGAGAAAGTAGCTTCCTAAAGGCAAGGTGTTTTCAAGACCAAGCAAAAGTTCTTGTCAAGAGCAGAATAAAATAGTTTTCATAAATGTATTCTATAAGTTAAAAAAAAAAAAAAAGGCCAGCTTGACTAGAAGGTATGTATTTGTCATTATGCTGATATACTTACCCATTTTAAAAGTATATACAAAGTCTAGAAAGTAAGTGAGGCATAGGGCCTTAAAGAAGAGTATGCAGCTGAAAATCTTGTAATTGAGAAGGTGTGGTATACTTCTGTTATACTTCCCATGTGGATGTAGTTCCAAAGGGGTGCTTAATATGACAAAATAAAGAATAACCCAAAACAAGTGGATTTCCCTATTTCACTTCCTCCTTTCACAAGCACTTTCCACTGTAAAATTTCTTTGAGATTCTTCAAACATTTGCTTATTTGAAAATTATGTAAAAGGCTGTCTAGAAAAGCTGGGAAACAGAAATTACCTTTCTGCATAGGAATAGTGAACAAAATACTCACTTTTTACTTCCTGTCTCCAAAGTCATCCAATACTAAATGTCTTAGGGAAGATATAAGAACTGTTAGAAGGAGAACTTGGTCCAAATTAATTAATACTGTGATTATGGTATGTTCTTAAGCACCTGAGTAGCCCAATATTTATTTCATGTTTTCTGTGTGTTCCCATGCACTACAGGTTCTGAGCTTTCTGGAGAATCAGCCACATTTATCTACCAGTCTTACTAATTATGGAAGGTTTACTCTCTATAAAACTCCTAAATGGCAAACCTCCCCATTGCCAGAGCCCCCCAAATGGTACCAGCTTCTAAAACAAAAGAGAGATTCTCTATGCCCTTGACATAGAACAGAGATTATTTTTACTTATTCAGATGTTTTCTTAATATAAATGTTTATAACATACTTACATCTGTGTCTCAATCCAATTCAGAAATCATCTTTACACCTCTAACACTGTTGTGGTTTGGCAGCCATTACGCCTGCATTCCTTTTTTTTTTTTTTTTTTTTTTTTTTTTTATTTTTTAGGTTATTTAGGTTAAAAAAATGGCAAGCAAAATCACTGCACTAAAAAGCTAAAACACTGTTGACTCACTCTTCACATTTGATCCGGCCTGGTTAAAGCTCCATGTGAAATACTTTATTTTTAAAATACCACACTGATTTTCTGGTTAGTTATAGGACATTAGTTTTTCAATGATAGCTCAATTATATTATCTTTTTACCATGAGTAGCATATAAATTAGCAGATGAGTAAAAAAGAGCCTTCAGAAGTATCAAACTCAAAAGTCACTCAGGTATTAGCCCCTAGAAGTTAGAACTACTATGAGAAAGATCTAAGTGGTGTGGACTCAACCACAGACAAAGAAAAATATATAATGAAATATCAGAGTCTATTCTAAGAGTATAAATTTTCCATTCTATGCTGTATGATAGACCTTAGTAATTCAGCATTATTTACAGAGGTACACAACCAGACTAGTAAAAAATATGACTGAGACTGAGTTAAATTGAGTGAGATATCTTGTGTGATGTACAGTCAAGAGATGTTTCCGAAGAACCAGTGTAACTTTGTAACATCTAATTCACTTCAAAAAAATCTGTTAGCCTGCTAACTCAGGCCCCCAATCAAGTAACTTGCTCCATCTTATTCATGTATTTACAAATACCCAGGTCTGTAAGCAAATTCAAACTTGGGTAAATATGTATTCTGTGATTTGTTTGTTTGTTTGTTTGTTTGTTTTTGCAGCTGCCTTAGAGACAATATCCACAATAGATTCAGTAGGCTTTCATCACAGAGTTGATCTCACAAGACTCAATTCCATTTTTTCAACTTACAATGCAGCAGAGACTTCTTGTTCTCCAGTAGATTGTGTGTAGGTGGAGCTCCCTCGTTCAGCTGTGTCAGCATAGAAAACAGGACAGTATTTAGACAAGTGGACTGCAATCTGCTTTCGGAAAAAGCAGCGAAGATATTTCCTAAATTTTTCTCCAGCAAAGGCATAAATTACAGGGTTGATACAACAATGGATCATTGAGATTGTTTCTGTCACTTGAATTGCTTTGTGCAGTCGACCATTTCCTTCACAAGTAGAGATGGAAAATATACCTTGAAAATCACGCAGGAGAATGCAAATGTTGTATGGTGCCCAGAAAAGAAAGTAGATAACCATGATAATAAAAATAAGCCTGACTGCTTTATGTTTCTTCTCATTCCTACATTGTAGTAACGTCTTTATAATTTGTGCATAGCTGCAGATCATGATTAACATTGGAATAAGAAGTCCCAGGATGTTCATTTTTAATGTAAGGAATTGCTTCCATGTATTTCTCTGCTCTGATGGATAATGAGCACTGCAAGTATAGCCTGAACTTTCCTTCTGAGTTTTGTGAAATACTACCCCTGGGACCGAGATAAGAACAGCAACAGTCCATGTGGCAATGCTGGCGAGGATGCCGTAGATCACTGTCCTGGCTTTCAAAGCAAACACAGCGTGCACTATGGCCAGGTACCTGTCCAGGGTCAACAGGATGATGAAAAAGATGCCACTGTAGAAGCCAAGGAGGTAGACACCCGACAGAATTCGACAGAGCGCCTCCCCAAAAATCCAGTCGTGAGCTGCGTAATAAGCCCAAAACGGGAGAGAAAATACAAAGAGCAGATCAGAAATGGCCAAGTTGAGCAGGTAGATGTCAGTCATACTCTTCAGCCTCTTGTATTTTACCAGGATAAGGACAACAAGCAGGTTGCCTGTCAGGCCAAATATCACCACTAAAGAATAAAGAGGTGGTAAAAATTTTGCTGCAAAGTGCTTTTCCTCAGTTGCAGGGCAAGGTGTCGAATCACTGTAGTCAAACTCTGTTGTCGATGGCCAGTCACTGTAGTCTGTGGTTTCATTTCCCATGGTGTATTGGTCTGGAAGGGAGAGAAAATAAAGACATTAAACTAGGGGAATCTCCAAGCTTTGCAGTTGAAGAGAACGAAACATGCTGATGTTCTCTCCTGAAATGAGTTTTGCTGATGAGTATACAAGCATTACTTTGTCAAGAGAATGAAATTGCAGAGCTCCCAGGAAATTCATCCATACATCTGTGGAGTCTCACTGCTTCATGTTGGAAGTGTGCTGTGTGTCATTTCCCATATGTACATTGTCATGTGAATTTTTCCTCTGCAGTAGAGATTATCGGCTGCTTGGCCTAACCAGAAACAGAGGAATTGTGAATTGAATCCAAGCCATGGCTATTCTTGATTTAGGCACTGTGTGAGGGACTGGCCTTTCCTTGCAAGGAGTCAGGGCCAGGAAGGTGAGTGTGCAGCAGAGCTGTGAAAGCCCTCAGGCAAGTTCTGCTGCACACTGGGAGCAGAGAAGGGCTTGTGACTGTGATGCCAGCCCCTCCAGTCTCCAAAGCCTCCCCTTATCCCAAGTTCCTGGTAGGATTGCGAGCCAGATGCAAGTGTAGATTTGTGTAACTTGATCTCTGAAAAGCTCAGGACAACTGTCTTCTCACAGACCCCCAGAGAACACAGAAGAATTTCTGTGTGTCCTGTGAGAAGCTGGGCAGAGGATTTTGTGAGGATGGGTGTCAGAGGAACCAGAAGTGCTCCCTGATCACCTAGTGAGGAAATGCAACCCATGCCTTGGGTAGCCATTCAAAGAGAGAGACACGTTCTCTGGTTAAAGGGCTGCTCTGTCTTCCTGTGTCATCATGGCTGCTTTTATCAGACACCTCATGGTTGGACCTTTGTCTGCTTTTATCAGACACTTCATGGCAGACCATGGCACAGTGTTGGTTTTGAAATCAGCTTTTTCCTGGAAAAGTCATGCCTGTTCTTAGACAAAGGCAGCAGAGTGCTCCCTATGGAGAAGAGTTCAGGCAGTGCATCTGCCCCAGCTTGCTGTGTGATCCCTGAGTGCTCATGCTGTGCATCAGTGTTCACTCCTTTCCTTAATGCATTTTTTTCAGTGGTGTGGTCTGCCCTGTGTGATCTCAGGCATCTTTTGCAGAGACCACACTCTCAAAACCACCACAGTTTCATTCATTTCTGCACTTGAGCTCTGCAAGTCTAAATGTCACTGAAGAAACTCAGCCCATGGCTGGAGTCTAAGAGACAGGGCTCTGCTCTGCATTTTGGTTCAAGTTCATAGTGGTCCATTCTGACTTAGCGCTTGTGAAATCCCTAAAGCATTTCTTTGCAGCTATAGATAAAAAATCTCAGGAGAAAGGGCTGTTTTCTCCTGTAAAAGCAGATTGCTTAAAATGCCAGTGTCCTTAATCTGTGTCAAAGTGGTTGACTTAGACCTAACCTGAGGTCTTGGGGTCTGCTAGGTCTGTGACCTTAAAAATGAGTTTCTGCCGCCAGCTCCTAATGGAGATTCTTGTGCTGCATAGTGCAGCTATGCATCTGTCCCAAAAGAGGAAGTTTTGTTGGAGCAAAATCTGCACCTTGTACAAAAAGAAATGCTGCTTTTGCAAAACTTTTTCATGCTCTTTCCCCGAGTTTTTGAGTCTGGCTACCAGCTTTCTCCTAAGAGTAATGGGAACAACAAGCTCCATGTTCAGACATTATTTTGATATGTTGAGTCAGTGTAAAGTTTTCTTTTGGAGAATGAGGAGTAAGAGAATATTAGCAAATGGTATTTGTTTGGGTGTCAGCTTTGCCCAGATACAATTTCTTGATGACAAATAAGTGCTGTCAACATCTTCAAAGACTGTCTTTTAGGAAACTCTGTCAATCTCTGTGAAACAGTTTTTTTCCATAGTCATACTAACTATGTAGTTATTACAATGCGGCAGTATTGGTTTTGTTGGTAAAGGAAGTGACTGTGGCTCAGTCTGTTGTCAGTAAATACCTTGATTTTAAAGCAGTTAAGGGTTTATATATGTTAACTTGATTTTAAAGTAATTAAGTATATATCTTAATTACTTTCAGCAACACTTTAAAAAAAAAAAGTGAGTTTTTAAAACACTCTTTGGTCTAAGACATTAAATTATTTCCTTCAAAACATTATGAGACTTGAGCATTACCCAAGTAAGTATTTAAGATTTCCTTCAGCTAGGCCTGCTAAATCCATGTTTCATGCCCTGACAGTACAGCCCTGCACCTAGCTAAATATCCTCATTTACAATGTGTTAGTTAGCCATGCTGTATACTGGGATTGTGGGATGAGTGTCAGACCCAGCACTTCCTATATTGCTCATTTTGCACCTCTGGGATGGCCATGCATAAATATGGGTACGAAAAACAACTAAGTCATAAACCCAGACTGGGATTTTATGAGTAGGTGATTGATAGGATTCATGCAAATGTCATAGCAAAATTCTGCCTCAATATTACTGTTATAATTCTTTTTGTTACAGACCCTTCTCCCCACTATCTGCTATCTTCATGCCTTCCCTCTTTTCCCCTTGCCTTCCTGGAATGACTACCACTTCTTCCCTGCATCTTGTCTTCTTCCTTACAACCCTTTCTGCATGCTTAAGTTATGGAAGTTATGGCACATTTTTTGAGCAGTTGCTTCTGCTAACCAAGCCCCCTTCCTCTAGCCCAGCCTCTGCTTCAAAAGTCTTTCTGCAAAAGTATTTGCTACTCTGAATTGTGTATAGTATCCAGCACATGCTGACAATGCAGACTAAAAAAACTGCTCTGGAAATCAGAAAAAAGAACTGTAAGCAGGTTTGTGCTGTATCCTATAATCTTGATGTTTTAGGAGACAATGTCAGCTACTGGCTAGAATATTTCACTGGGCTAATCACTTCATCTAACTAGAGTAGGTTGAGAGGCATCTGCTTATGTTTCCTGATCATTAAAAAACCTGGAAAGGTACTCAACAAAGATCTCTGAAGAAAGGATATTTTTTAAAAAATCATATTGTTTTGAGTACAGTTTAGATAAATGTAATATTTCTAGAAACCTGCAATCTGCTGTAAAAATTCTGTTGCTCTGCTTGAGACTAGCAGTCACGCATTTTTTAAAAGACAGGCTCACAATAGAAAAGATGAGTAAACCCATGTAACTGTTTCATGCTGAGTTTCAGGTCACAGCTTTCTGTGTTTTAGCAGGCAAAGATTTTATTAAAGTGAGTTTCAGTTAATTTTCATAGTCCCATAAAATGGTAATAATTATAAGGTTGTAGCAAATGGAGGCAAAGTGCTAAGTTATGCTGCATGAAAATAGGATCCAGTGAGTCAGTGTCTAAAACACAACACTTGTTTTCCTGTAGTCATCCTGTGAGAAGCGTAAGTACTCTGAAATAACTCAACTTTCAAACAACTGTTTTGTTTTTAAGTAACGGTGATAGGATCCATATTTCCATCATTACACATAATTTTCAGAGAAAAAATCAAGGAGACATACTCCATTATGTTTCTTACTCAGATCAATCACTAGAGATTTACTTCTTTCCTTACCTGGATCCTCTGCTCAAGTCTTTTAGTGATTTTGTCCTTTAAAACTAGTGAATTCCATTTAACAAGTATTATGCATTTTGCCAGGGTAATCTTTAAAGATGAGTACACTGGCAGGATCCCACTAGTATGTTGCACTTCAGACATCACACTGCCTAAGTAGCTACTAAATGTTAAAAAGAAAAAAAAAAATTAAAAAAAGAGGCAAAGATGACTTACCATGCATCTTATGGTGCAGGTGATACCTTGTATTATTACAACACAAGTAATGCTAAAATGACTTGTCTGTCACAAGATGAAGGTCAAAATCATCTCTTCCTGTGTGAAGAATGATGTATCAGTTCGAAAACTTCTAGCAAAAAAAAAATCTGTTCTCATTTTAAAAAAAACATGAAGGAGTAGTTCTCTGGTTCTCTTTTTTCTAAAAATGGGTCATCAGACGTTACTTTTCTAACTCTTGAGACATGCAGATATGTTGAAATTCTAGAGGATCCTCCTAGGAGTTGAAGTTTCACAACCTATAGCTGTAGTTTTAGAAAAAGGATTTATATAATTATTTTATCTTTTTCTTTTAGCAAACCTGTTTGAATCAAGAACAATTTACATGCTGTTCATCACTTTACATTTTTTAGTCATTAAATTTCTTCTATGTTTTTCTGTCCCTTAACAAAATCTGGAGCCTTTGAATAAAATTTATGTTTCTATTCAGAATTACCTGTACTTTCTGTTGCCTTGCCCTGAGTTGCAGTCCTTATATTTCAGGATAGTTGATCAATCCTATTTTTCTTTCACCCGATCTTCTGGACTGTGTTTTGTATTTTAATACCTCTCATAAGACAGTGACTTAGTCTGTGTAGTGATTCTCACCTTTTCAAACAGCACTGTTAGTTATGTTTTGGAATTAACCTTTAGAAAAGCCTGATAAAATCTGATCTCTTATCAATTTCCTTCCTCATAGCTGATTCCTCTGACTTTCAGAGTTAAACTCAAGCTGCACTGTGAGCAGCTTTCCAGATCCTTCTGGACATCAAAGAAATGACACAGGAGATAGGAAAAATACAGAAAGCAAGAAAGGTATGGTGTCTTACCAAATACCAGAGCACCCCTAGAATGAACCCCTGAAAAGATACTTTATCAAGTACAACTCCCTGCCTCACCTTGACATCTCTTGGTAGGGTTCTGGAGGATCCCATCCCATCAGTGAAGGCACTAAAGGGATGCCTTTTATGCTTTCACTCCTCGGTATCCTTAAAAGATTTTAAAACACAAAAAGCACAATTATGTCTTTCTTTGGATGCTGCCATTCCTTAGCAGAAGTCAAGGGAATCACAACTTCTGGGTTATCCCTCAGATCTGTTGGGAGTCAGTAAAGACTGAAAAGCTCACTCTCTTTTCCTTGACAACCCTTCTCTGCATGAGGGACTAATCTTTATTCCATAGCACAAATGGATTTTTCTCTTCCTTTCCTAATCAGCTGTTCCAATGATCTCTCGAAATGCTGGAGTCTCAGGGTCAAAATTAAAGGCCCTGAAGGGTATTCTAAGGGTATGTTCACCACCCCCCCCCCCATGCATGATGGATTGACTATATTAAAGCCCCTGCACGTCAGTGGAAATAGCTGCTTCTAATACTGTTTCTACCACACTTAAAACAAGTTCCCAATTACTGCCTAACTTTCCTGGATAAAAAATTCTGCTTTCATAGAGAAGCCTTATAGTTCTGAAACAAGGTATTCTGTCAAATTATTTTTTCAATATATAATTTCTAAAAAATCTATATACTAAAATTAATAGGTATTTTAAGTATCTCTTCATGAGGCTGGCATTGGTTGCTGTATGTTACATGTTACTTAACCCACTGGAGACTCAAAACCCTTTCATAATTTCACATTATAGGAGCAGGGGAAACAGTCTGAAACCTGTTGCTGGACTTGCCCGTTTTTCATCAAGCTTTTTAATTCTGAAATATGCTCCTGCAAAACTTGCCCACAACATTTTGACTGAAAGTAACACCAACAACTACCATTTCTACTTAAAGCTAAGACCTGTGGTAAGTTGATCTTCAGAAATAGCCCCTTTTTCCCACAGATTCATTGTCTTTATTAATGTGTTTGATTTTGTTGGCTATTATATGTTTTAGTTCCCATTGTGGCATGTTATTTGCTGATGAAGAGTATTGCACACCAACAGAGGGCCTCTGCCACTCACGGTTGTAACAGCTGAATAAGGGGAATGCACTTGATCTGCTGACCAGCTGTGTCTTACAGCTGGATGAGAGAGTCCCCAGAGAGAGTGTGAATTACTATGGCACTTGGGCAGCCCAAGTACTGGGTTGTGTGACTTTATTGTCAGCACCTGCAGGATATCTACAATTAGCTCTACCCCAGCTGCAGATAAGCAGAGCTGCTGGGAGGCCAGATTTGGTCAGGTCTTGCATGTGGCTGTAGGCAAGCCAAATCCCCTTGGGCTGTTAATCAACACTGTTAGGACAAGACCTTTCCTGCAGGAATTGGTCTCCTATTCAGTCTGAAATTTCAGCACACTAATCTGGGACTGACCATCTTAATGCTGTGCCACCTCCTCTTCCCTGCTGCCTCTATCTTGTGTGTCTGAACATGGGTATGGACAATGTAAACAGCATATCCACTGTTGCAAGTCAGATTTTTTCTCAATCCCTTACCGAGCATTTCTTTGAATAAGTGCACTGCTGCTTGTCATGAATGTCAGTGGATTTTAAGAACCTTTACCTAAGCTGAACCTCATCATTTTACCAAGAAATTGAAGCTATTGTTCAATAACAGAAGTAATGATTCAGTGGGTTGATAAAGCTTTGAATTTCACCTGTCACGGTTTTCATTCAGAGACGAGTTTGAGTTATGTTTAGTGGTGTGATGCTCCTTCCCTCTGTAAAGATATTCCTGGGATGGAAGTGAGCTACATTCCCCATCTGTGGGGCTCAAGTTGATGTACTCAGCAAGTGTGCGTCCATGTACACTGTCAAGTCAAGCTGCATTGGTCAATCTCTCCTATCCAATGATTTGATTCACTTTTACAGTAATCAACCCACACCACACTGAATTGTCTGGTATCTGAGTGGTATGACACTCCCAGAGGAGATGCTGTAATTTGTGTGAGAGTCAAACCAGTACTGAACTGGCTACTGGGACACACACCAGAAACTCACGTACCACTGTGATACACAAGTGTCATCAAGTATAATGATGGGTACAGAAACTTGAAAATTCAGCTAACAGTTTCCATTCGGGTTATTGTGAAGTTCCACCACCTGAAGAAGAAAGGCTGGGGGGAAGAAGGAATCCTGCGACAGAATGACAATACCTTTCTTAGGTATACACAGTGTGATAGAGCACAACAGTCTTATTAAAAGTCTATCACTACATGAAAGATTAATCCTTTTCATGTGGAGAGGAGGCCAAATGGAGACAAGTGACCATGAACTATATGAATCTTGTTACTTGTTCTATTCACAATGTCTGTCTCCAAGGTAGGTTAGTATTAGCATGTATTTTATTTCATCAGTAACAAGTGTTTTTGTCTTGAAGAGGCTGAATAAAGACATCCAGCTCAAACTACTTTATTGCTTAGGCTATTTTTTCCTGTTAGCCTTCTCTTTCAGGCTCTCAAGTTCTGGTGACTCATCATTTGAGCCACCATCACAATCACACCCAATCTTAACATCTGTGAGGTATATTCTTACGGGGAGAACAGGGGAAAAGCATGATGTACCACACCCTAAGATTTCTACCATAGAGACTAGTGAAAAAAACAAAACACTTCACACATAGATGCAAAAGAAGATGGGTTACAAAACCAAATTCTAGAAGACACAAACATTTCTAAAGCTGATGAATGTTTCTTCACATTGCTGTTTATTGTCAATAACGTCAAAGGTTTGGGGCTTTTTTCACCTATTTTTCTTAGGCTGCTTCTTCTTGTAAATCTGGCACATACATCATCCATTGCAGCACATCCTATCTCTCTTGTCATGGTATTATTTTTGCTCTGGCTTTCTCCAAGCTGCTCTTACTGAACTATGTTTCCTTATGCAGCGAGGAAGAAAACATTGCTTTCTTCTACTATTTTATCCAGGTTTCTGATATATGCTCTCCAAATTTATAGGTGAAGCCTTGTCATTATAGAATAGATTTTACTTTTGGGCCACAGTTAGGCATTTCACAAATTTTCATCTCTCAGAAACTCATTTTTACACATGCCTTTAATTCACACACTTTGGGGTTTTTTTCAAGTACATTTATAGTACATAAATTCTAGGTCTAGAGTTTGGTGGTTAGGGCTATCTCATTTGTGCATTGGATATGCTCCTGTGTACCTGTGACTCCTGGACCTTTTATCAAGCAGACTGGGAAATTCACTGAATTTCTTCTCAGTGAAAACTAGGTCACACAAAGGGTGAGCAGAGTCAGTTTGATGACAAAGTATATGCCAGTAAGGCAATAAAGTAGCTTGAAAGAGTTAAAAATTCATGGAAGTATAGTACAGGATAAATAAAATAATTTAGAAAAACTGAAGGAAAAACCAAACACACAGGTACCAAAATCTGTAA
The DNA here is from genome assembly GCF_009819655.1 of Sylvia atricapilla. Taxonomy (NCBI): domain Eukaryota; kingdom Metazoa; phylum Chordata; class Aves; order Passeriformes; family Sylviidae; genus Sylvia; species Sylvia atricapilla. Next base: position 44,115,179 of record NC_089140.1, read on the forward strand.
CCTGAGAAGTAAGAACAGGAGGACACTATAAATCAAGCTACAAAGAAAATGAAACTGTTGATAAAGCCAAAGAAGTTTGATTAGTCACTAACAGAGTTAAATACCTGCCTATAGATCATGATTGCCTCTTACTCACAAAACCCCCTTCTTCACAGAGCATGCAGGGTAAAGGAAGTGTGCACTCCCTTAAATGGAGATCGGAGAATGTGAAGCCAAGGACTTCAGCTTTAGGTTGATACATACGTGGGAAATGTTGATTTTTGTTGTTCAAAGCATATTAGAATGAGCACCTGGCATTCTGGAGGTATGCTAGCTTTCTGGATTCACGACCCAGCACACATCTCTGCCCAGATATAAAAGAAAAATATCTCAGCTGGATGGGTAAACTGGCTTCTTGCACATCAGGTGAAAGAATCCATGCTCAGGGCAACATCAGCCTCTAGAAACCAGAAAGTACTTTTGAGAGTCAAAGGCTAGATACAGTCTGTAGTTTTCTGTACCTTATATTGTCTTGTCCCTGCAAGGTATGTCCAGATGGCTCTTTTACTTCCATCCTTTTGGTTTCCATTCCACTCAAAAAGTCTGGTATCAGGAGAGGTTGTGTTGTTCGTGTTGTATGGGTGACATCCTACTGACACAACCCTGTAGACAATTCTGGAGAGCTGAGCATCACTGGGAGGTTTGGGCAGTTTTGTTTATTGGCCCATGTTTCTAAAAATGCTACCCTCCTCTGTCCCAGTGTTGGGGTCCCTTCCCAGGATTAGTCATTCCAGACTTCAATCATTCAAATCAAGATTGCTCTCGCTGTTACCAGACATACAAAATGTATTGGCAAACTTTGACAAATTTTTTTTAAATCCTCCTATTCAATTTTTAAAATTAAGTACAGTTCTGAGTAAGCAAGTGCCAGCAGAATATGGGTACAAAGCAATGCCTGCACCCCTTTGTTCTGGCCTGGTTGCTATAGATATTCTAAATGCACCAGAATTTTCAAGTTTGGGTTTTTTCCCTCTGTTATCTTAATTGTTTTTATTACTTTATTAGGGAGTAATGCTTCTGAGGCCCCAGTGACCACACTAAACACTTGCTAGTGAAGGCCAGTAGGCATCAGCAGTTGAAAACAGCAGGCAAAATTAAATTTCAAAATGAGCAGTATCTGCCTGTTGTGTCATTTAACCTGGTCAGCGTCATGGTATTCTCCTGACACATTCTTTATTTCCAATGAACTGCAACAAGATACCATGTAAATTTCTCTTTATATTCTTTGTATTTATCCCTTCTGTAATTTTCACTGGAAAGAGAGATGTTTATTTTGGAGGTTCATAACTGGAAGTGTTTCTGATTCTAAATCTTTTAAGGTTCTGCTTAAAGCATTTGCCTCTGGTCTTCCCATTAGTTTGGCTATTATTTTCTTAGTGTCTGTTAGGGCTAATAAAATCATCCTCTATTTTTTTCCTATTTATCCATTTCCATCTATTCCTCTTCCTTTATACCCCATTTTCATTTCTCTTATATGAAATATGTACACATAAGGTTACTGTTGGGTTAACAAACAAGAGAGTCTTATGACAGAAACATCCCTATGTACTAGTTACCAAAACTTACACTATTTCTGTCTGTCCATCATGTACTTACCACAGACAAACCAATGGCAGTGATTACAAACCTGGTGGTTTTTGTGAGTGCTGTTCAGCACTCACCAGTACCACATACGCCCCTTTGCCCTTTAGGAAGTCTGCCTGACAGCTGGCGGAGTTATCTTTTGCTGTGTGGGACATTCCTCCCTACATGTTTCTGAACATGTGGCAGTAGCATCTCCTAACAGGAAGGACTCTGTCCTGTTCAGTGCATAAACTAGACTGTGTGATTGGTTTTGGAGCTCAGTGCAGATCCTTGTCCATGGCATGTGGCCATTCTTTTCACAAGCATGCTGAAAGCCCAGACATCAGCCTATCTCTTCAGGAGTTCCATGCCAAAAGTTTTGAACGTGCAAAAATTTTCACTTAGCTGTTCAACATTTGGTGGAAAGATGAGAAGAGTGCACAGGGGGGAGAAGGAGGTGTGGATCATAGGCTGATAAAAAAGGAATGGGCACAATGAAGCAGGGAGAATGGCAGGGTGAAGTAGAAGCATATTTCCATATTGAACTTCGAGGGCTAAAGTTCCTTACACATAAAACTTGGGACAACAAGTACACTGCTTGTCTGGCATCACTCTATATGGTGCAAGTAGATCTAAAATTTGCTGCAGAGAGGCTATGGAGAATCCTGTTTTTTATCCCAATATTAATAGAGTGACATCTCTTCTTGTCCTCTTTTATTTCCATTCTTTCCCTATCTATAACACACAAACCCCTATTTCTCCGAATCTCATTCATTTAAAATGTGAGGCCCCAGACTTTTTCCAAAGCTGTTTTAGGTCACTCTTCTCAAATTTGCTGATGGATAAAAAGCTGGTCCAGCTGCAGAATCTTCTGGACTGGGCAGATGGTTCTCTGCATGCTTGGTTTGAAGTGTGGTATTGCAAGTGCCTACGTGCCTTTTTCCCATTTCCACTCTTAGAGCAGATGCAATGCCCTTTTGCTTACAGAAGAGAACATGGGCTACAGGGTGTACACAGATTTCCAGACACTGATTTTATTAATTTCACTGCATTGACATGGAAACAGGAAGAAATTTAATTCCAACAAGATAAGGATTTACAATTAAACACAGCAGTAGAAATATCACTGTTACAGCAGGATTTGTATTGCACTGAACTAATTTATGCTTTAAAATTATAAAAGTGCTTTCACATTGTTTCAGTAAAGAAATTAGAAAAGAAAGAAAAACTATAATTTTTAAGCAAGAAAGTTTACTGTGAGAATAGTTTTTGTTTTTTCGTGTGGTCTATCTGTGGCTATTAACCTCACCAGGTTATAATGGCTGATGGGATAAGAGCTAACAACTAATAGAAGCAGTGTCTGGGCATTTAAGGCAAGAGGAAGAAGAGTATTTGCACTATCTAGATTAAGGCATCTGATATCCAAATTAAGAGGCTGGCATTTTCAGGTTCCTTCCACAGTTGGACAGTTAATCTTCCCCTGAGATTGTTTAAATCCCATGACTGCTTCTGGCTCAGGCACTTCTTATTCTCTACTGACCACTGAGGGACCTTGAAGAGATTTGGTGTTAATTTAGGCATCTGCATCACATGCCTGACATTAAGTAATGTGGAATTCCCTCTGGTGGCTTTGCTGGAGCTTAGTTGAACCTGCCCCTCCAGATTTCCATGAGCAAGTTCTTGCACGCATGAGCAGTGCCCTTGCGAGGAAATGGGGGAAAAACCAGGACAGCTCACTTGCATAAGGAGTGCTCACCTGCACTTCTTTACAGCTTGAGGTAGGAAATTGTCTGCTGTGCTCCTCCTTCCTCTTCTTTGCTGACCCCATGTCCCTAGAATTCCTTTCTTTTACAGGGAAACTCTTAATAGTGGAATAAATGTATGGCCACAGTACACCCCAGAAGGCCAATGCTCCTGAGTCTTCAATCAGCATGCAGTTATCATGGAGGCACAAGTTGGCGAGAGGCACTCTTCTCCTGGGGAGGCACGAAGGGCAGGCCTTGTCTGGAATTGGCCGATTTTGCAGTTCCAAGGCCACTGTCTTCCTAGTAGCCTATCCCAAAAGTCAGACTTTCTCTGTGTGTGAAGAGCATATTTTTCCCATGCAGGAGCCTAACCTGACACATCGGTGTCACATGCTGCTGTGTAAACTCTTTTTCTGCACATGATTTACCTGTTCAGAACTAAGGAGTACTGTGCTCACATCCTTCAGAGCGTGCTGATATTTTTCTCATGTTGAAACTTGCATAGCAAATACTAGGGTAATTTTCATTCTGGTCTTGCAGATCTTTGCCTAAAGGGCCTTTATTGGTTTAGTGGGTTTTTATTCTTGGAAGGATAGGACTTGTCAGAATCAAGCTCACAGTTTTTAGGAGTGTGTCATTGTCTTGCTGTGCAGTCAGTAAACTTCGTGTGTGCAGTTGTTTGAAAAATTGCACCCATAAAAATCACTATGTTGCTGATTAAAAGCACACTTTGGAAAAGGTCAGAAACTGAATGATATGGCAGACATGAAATTAAAAAGCAAAAATCAAAATGCTACAACTTAGTTATAGCTGTTAAAGGATTATATTTAAAAATGACTGCACATTAGCAAAACAGAAAAATTCTTCAGTTAAATTGTCCCAGTAAGATCTTGTGAGATGACCTATTACCCCTTAGACTTTTCAATATTGTATTCTCCCCTCAGTAAATTTCATTGGATACATTTTTGTAAAAAAGCACAATCGTATTTATCTGGGCCCTATTAAATCTTGATGTGACCCAGCTAAGCAGTTAATTGTTTCCTGGAGAACTCCTTGATTCTCTTAGTTTAGCGATGGAAAGGGCTGTAATCCCAGGGAGCAGTCGACCACAAGAATAGGGATCATAACAGTTTTCAGTAGTGGTTGACATAAAGGTCTTAAATATAGTCAGACACCCCTTAAGGCAAAGCAAGTGATGCAAAATTTGCTAACTAATGTATTTTTACAGTCCAGTAGAGATGTCATGCTCTGCAGTGGATTGTGTGAATGTTGAATTGACTCTTTCCAATTTTTCACAATAAAGACTTGGGCATTTTTTGCAAAGGTGAGGTGCAACATGCTTTCGGAAAAAGCTATAAAGATATGCCCTAAATTTTTCTCCAACAAATACGTAGATCACAGGATTGATGCAACAGTGGATCATTGAGATTGTTTCTGTCACTTGAATTGCTTTCTCCAGTTGACCTTTAAGTTCACAATTTGAGATGAAAAGTGAATCTTGAAATGTATGCAAAAAAGAAGAAATATGGAATGGTGTCCAGAAGAGGAAGTAAAAAATCATGATTACAAAAATAAGTTTGACTGCCTTCTGTTTTTTCTCATTTCTAGATCTTAATAGTGTTTTTAGAATTTGTGAGTAACTGAAAATCATAATGAGCATTGGAATAAAAAGTCCCAAAATGTTCATCTTTAAAATAAAAGAGTACTTCCAATTTATTGTGGAATCACTTGGATAATGAGCACTGCAAGTATAGGCTAAACTTTCCTTCTGAGTTTTGTGAAATACTACCCCTGGGACAGAGATAAGAACAGCAACAGCCCAAGTGACAGCGCTGGCGAGGATGCCGTAGGTCACTGTCCTGGCTTTCAAAGCAAACACAGCGTGCACTATGGCCAGGTACCTGTCCAGGGTCAACAGGATGATGAAAAAGATGCCACTGTAGAAGCCAAGGAGGTAGACACCCGACAGAATTCGACAGAGCGCCTCCCCAAAAATCCAGTCGTGAACTGCGTAATAAGCCCAAAACGGGAGAGAAAATACAAAGAGCAGATCAGAAATGGCCAAGTTGAGCAGGTAGATGTCAGTCATACTCTTCAGCCTCTTGTATTTTACCAGGATAAGGACAACAAGTAGGTTGCCTGTCAGGCCAAATATCACCACCAAAGAATAAAGAGGTGGTAAAAATTTTGCTGCAAAGTGCTTTTCCTCAGTTCCCATACATGGCATTGAATCACCATAGTCAAACTCTGTTGTCAGTGGCCAGTCACTGTAGTCTGTGGTTTCATTTCCCATGGTGTATTGGTCTGGAAAGGAGAAAAAATAAGGTCATTAATCTAGGGGAATCTCCAAGCTTTGCAGTGAAGAGAACGAAACATGCTGATGTTGTCTCCTGAAATGTGTTTTGCTGATGAGCACACAAGCTCAAGCATTACTTTGTCAAGGTGTGAAAGAATAAAGTTGCAGACCTCCCATGAAACTGATCTATACATCCGTGCAGTTACGCTGGTGCATGTTGGCAGTGTGTCATTTCCCATGTGCACATTGTCTTGTGTGTTTTCCCTCCTCAGTAGAGCCTGTCAGTTGCCTGATCCAGGGGGAGAGGATGGATGAATTTAATGAGCTGTGGGTAGTTTGGGGCTCTTGTTCTCATCAGTGGCTTTCCAGAGGAGTGTAGAAAGCCAGGAAGGCAGCCTTAGGAAGGCACAGTGTCTGGCATGCAGAGCATAGTCTTCTCCTTGGGATCTGGCCACCTGCTCATCATGCCAGTCCATCCTGTAGTCCTTACCCACGGAGGACCAGGCACTGGTCAGGTGTAAATGGTGCCTGCAAAGGCACTGTGACATGGGTGAAAAGCAGCTGGCTTCAAGCACTTCTCCAGGTTGCTTTAAGGGACCAAGTGCTTCAATTCTGGGAGCCTTAATGCCTATGGGAATTAGGACAGTGCAAAACATACCCACCTGTGCTATTGTGGGTGTTGAAGAGTGGAAAATCGGCAGTGTTGCTCTGGGTTAAAATGGCAAACCCTAGGTCTTTTACAGAGCCTAGGGCTGCTGGAGGCAGTGGAAGTGTGCTGGTTTCAGATAGCTCTGGAATGAAATTGGTGCACAGTCCTGTAGAGAAAACAGAAAGACAAAGACCTTAGCAAATGATCCAAAGGATGAGAGCTACTGTTGGAGAGGCCTTTAATATCTCTGTTGTGACATCTTCCTGTCAGCTGAAAGACCTCTCCACCACTGTTTGGGGATGTAAGGAGTTTTGATTCCTTGTTTCAATAGTTGTTTACAGCCCTTATTCAGGAGCTGCAAAATTTAGATTGGTAGAGTTCTTGGAGGGTGCACAAAGGCAAAATGCAGATATGGCCATAGCTAAAAGTGTGCACTACAATTCTTCATGTGGCATTGTTCTTCACCCTTTGTCAATCAGTGTTTCTACTAAGGCAACAATGGGGAAGTGCAGGAGTTGTGCAAACTCTGTGCCTTCTGTTTTGGTTTAGGGACTGCTGGAGGGACTGGACTGACCCTGCAAGAATGGGTCTGGGTGTCAGCCTCTCCAGTCTCCAAAGCCTCCCCTTATCCCAAGTTCCTGGTAGGATTGTGAGCCAGGTGCAGAAGCATAGACTTGTGATCTCTGAAAAGCTCAGGACAACTGTCTTCTCACAGACCCCCAGAGAACACAGAAGAATTTCTGTGTGTCCTGTGAGAAGCTGGGCAGAGGATTTTGTGAGGATGGGTGTCAGAGGAACCAGAAGTGCTCCCTGATCATCTAGTGAGGAAATGCAACCCATGCCTTGGGTAGCCATTCAAAGAGAGAGACACGTTCTCTGGTTAAAGGGCTACTCTGTCTTCCTGTGTCATCATGGCTGCTTTTATCAGACACCTCATGGTTGGACCTTTGTCTGCTTTTATCAGACACCTCATGGCAGACCATGGCACAGTGTTGGTTTTGAAATCAGCTTTTTCCTGGAAAGGTCATACCTGTTCTTAGACAAAGGCAGCAGAGTGCTCCCTATGGAGAAGAGTTCAGGCAGTGCATCTGCCCCAGCTTGCTGTGTGATCCCTGAGGGCTCATGCTATGCATCAGTGTTCACTCTTTTCCTTAATGCATTTTTTTCAGTGGTGTGGTCTGCCCTGTGTGATCTCAAGCATCTTTTGCAGAGACCACACTCTCAAAACCACCACAGTTTCATTCATTTCTGCACTTGAGCTCTGCAAGTCTAAATGTCACTGAAGAAACTCAGCCCATGGCTGGAGTCTAAGAGACATGCCCCTGCATTGCTTTTTAGTAGACAGTCAATTTAATTACAGGCTGGGCCATTCTGAACTGCAGCAGGTCAAATTTTTGAAGTATCTTAAGCTCATGTCAGCTTATTTAGCTGTTTGAGAGAAAGCCGATTTTCTGATATGTAATTACAGAGCATTCGGGATCCAGATGACATAGTTTTGATTTGGATTTTTATCTTGATGGATGTATGTGTTACACAAATAATCTTCTTGAACGAATTTTGTTGATTACACAGTAGTAAAACAATTTTTCGTGTGTGGATATGCACAAGTAAATATACATATATTTACACTTATAATATATATAGAATCATAGTACTGTAGGATCTTAGAATTGTTTAGACCAGAAAAGACCTCTAAGATCATTGTAACCACTAACTTAGCACTGTCAAGTCCATCACTAAACCATGTTCCTAAGCATCACATCTACACAGCCTTTAACTGTCTCCAGGGATGGTGATTCAACCACTTCCCTAGGCAGCCTGTTCCAGAGCTTGATATCCCTTTCAGTGAAGAAATTTTTCATAACATTTGATCTAAACCTCTCTTGATGCACTTAGCCTTGTAGAATCATTGTATTTGCATAAAAAGAAAGTAACTTCTTTTTTTCTTCTGAGTTTGGAACTTATTTTGAGTTGTAAAACCAGCAGAAAATAATTGTGAGAGCAACAAAACTAAAGGTAACTGATTCCCTATGGATTTGTCTCCTTTGCTGTCCAAGTCTTGTGTCCTGTGAAGGGCTCACCCCAGCTGGCAGCTAAGGCCCCATCTGGTCAACCCACTCACTTCCCCACAGCAGGACCAGGGAGAGAATCAGAAGTGCTGAAGAAAGAAAAACTTGCAGGTTGAGAAAAAGACGGCTGAATAAGAGAATGAAACTGAAAAACCCACAAGAGGTAATACAAGGACAAATGCTTGCCATGTTCTACTAAGCAGGCAGATGCAGCCTTTGAGCAATGTCTACTCTGGAAAAACTTCCCTCTGCACCTGAGTGTGATGTTTTATTCCTGAATGTGATGTTACCTGGCGCAGAATATCCTTTTGGTCAGTTTGGGTCAACTGTCTCAGCTTTGGTTATAAATCTAAAAGACATCACCATAAGGGCTTCTGGGAAGAAAAGCAGGTCCGTCCCAGTCAGATCAGGTTCACCTTCCCACAACCAAAATTAGCTCTTGCTCTGTACAATTGACGCTGACCTTGTCTAGAAAGACAGCCTGTGTTGTGGTTGTCTTATTTACTGGCTCTGACCTGCTGGGAAATCTCACAGTATTTGTATGGTCCTCCTTTTAAAACAAGCACAAAATATTAAAAATATTTTCTGAGATGCTTTTTTTAAAAAAGGCTTCTCCTCTGCACACAGGCAATGTTAATCACAAAGGACTCTAGAAAACTGACCAAGATAAAAAAATGCTCTTGGAAATTACTGGTTGCAGTTGATTTTAATTTTTTCATTTATCTTTTACCATATTTCTCAATTTCCTTTTTTGTGAGAAGAGAAGCATCTTCTGCAGAAGCTGTAGCCCTTGACAATACGCCTGTGTTTGGCTCTTAATTTATCTAGGTCTGACACTTCAGAAATGGGTGTGTTATAGCAAAGAAATCTCCAGGTTTTATCTCTGCTCTTGTGCCATTGAAACATAATTGGAGGAATTCTGATTTGAAAATTTGTATTTAATTATTTCATTTATTTCCTTTCTTTTTCTGTCCAAAATTACACATGAATATTCAGAAAGTCTTAATTATTTTCATTTTCTCTACTGTATCTGGCCATCAGTGCTCACTGTCCTGACCACAATCCCACTGTTTCTGCATTCACAGGGTAGTTTTGGTTTCTAACAGAAATTCTGAAGGATTTTTGCAAAAGTAGGCAACATGTCAAGCCTAAGATAGATGTATAAAAGGAGAACTTACTAATTTATCCTGTATTTTTCCCATGTAAGAGTATCTAAATACCTGAACAGTCCAATAAGAGGCTACTGTTGTTTCCCCTTGGAGCACTGATTACGCTCTGAGTTGCCAAAGAAGATGGGTTCAGAGAGGTTTGTCCAAGCAATGGGCCAAATACCAGGACCCTGGAAAAGAGTTCTTGCAAAAAACGCTGTGTTACATCTTAGATGGGAGAGAATTTGGTTTGCTGAGTACTTTGTGAGCCCAAATAAATGTCATTTCATTTATCTAAGTTTTAGGAAAGCTGCACTCATGGCAACACTGGAGATTCTTGTAATGAAGGAGTAGCCCTGAAACATGTCTTTGCAGATTTCTGTCTTTTGGCTGCTTTGAGAGAAGCCTCACTAGCTGTTGAGCATTAGCTGCTATCTACAGTGTCACGTTAAGCCAGAAGATGTCTAGGTGCTGGTAGGACTATTGGACATTTCCACGTCATTCAAGCAAAGCAACTCCTGAGTTGTTACAGTGACTTATTTAGAGACAACAATTGTCACAGCCCAATGTGACATTTGTCACAGCTGTGCTCTAGAGGAGATTTGGACAAAGTTTCTCCTCAGAAACCAGAACTTGCTCAACTACAAGTTACAAGAGCATCTGTGCATGAATGGAGCTCCTCATCTCAAAGCTGAATGACCTTACCGAAGTTCCCTTCACCTTTTTTGCAGTTTAAGACAAGATTTCTCTTTTGAAACTTATGAGTGGGTACCACAGCACTACTGCCTCTGCCCTTGCTCTCCTTCTTTCACAAATGCCAGCATCTGGTGCACAGAAAAAGAAATTGCTTAATGACTTGTAGTCATCTTAAAAGTATGTGTCAGCAACATTTAGGGCACTTTATGAAGAGAGAGAAGTGCAACACAGCACTGAGTAATACTGAAACTTAAATAACAAAAAAACCAATACCACATGTTCTGATAGTAGGCTTTGCAAGACAGGTAGCCAGTGTTTCCTGCTAACAGCTCTACCTCTCTAACTTTGCCTTGAACTCTCTAAGAGGAGCAGAACCACAGAGAAATCTGTGCACAGACACCTGCACTTCCTTGGAGAGCAAGCATAAAAGGAAGAAGTTTTCCTGAGTTACCAGGAAAGATGAAGGAAAAGATGGAAGTGTAAACTAAATATTCTATGTAAGACTCTGAACTGATGGTTGTCCTCAAAACATCTTTTCATGTGATAGTGACCACAGGATTTCTTTCTAGGATCTGAGTGGGGAAAGAGCCTCTTCCAAAATCAAACTTTGCCTGGGAAACCTCTTTCTCTTTTCTAACAGTTGAGCATTAGAGACATTCAGAATTACTTGCCTCCTATCTGATGGGGTTTTTCCAACCCCCGGAAAACTTTGAAAGTAAAATATATTCTGGGCTGAAAACAGCAGGCTTAATTCTCTATGAGCCCTCAGGATCTGATCTCCATTAAAAACCAGAAAGACAGTCTGGCAAAAATTCTGAGTTTTTCTGCAGTTAAATAGAGTCAGTCTATGGGTCTCAAGACAAAAGAAGTAGGATGTGTTCTTATCTCAACAAAATGTACAGTAAAGGAATATCATAAGCACTGAAATTAGCATTCTGAGAAAGAGAAATATGAGACAGATATTAAATGTCTTCCTCCAAATCATGGGTATATGTATATATGGGCTCTTCTCTTGTGTAAGCTAACTTCTGGGCTACTATGTCTGTTAGAGTTTTTTGCTGTGGTTTGGTTTGGGGGTTTTTTTCAGTATCTGATAAAACATTGAATTCAGAGTAATTCAAGCAGCAGTTGCAGTCACCACCATTCTGAGGATGAACTCAAGTACAAAACAGAAAGCTGATAGTTTGGAGTGGAGATTGCCGGCATATGCCATAGGTTCATGTGATGTCCTGCTACTGCTTCAAGGGTCTCTACCCTGAGAGGTTCAAGCCCCCTGCTCTGTTGCTGTCAACTGTTCCAGGCAAATGACAGTGCAATTCTCCCAAGAATGTGAAAAAATGAAAAAGAATTTGTAAGCTATTGAAGCTTTTATGCTAATAAACAAGTGGCAAGTCTCACTTATGTAAGCAGAGCAGCTCACCTTTTCCTGTGCATGAGTAGAAAAATTCCACTGTAGTTCTGATGATTTTTATTCATGTAAAACCTCATTATCAAAAATTGCAATCTGGGTATAAAACCAATATCTCATTGAGATATAGCTGAGATATGGAGTAAAGACTTTCTAATGTGGTAATTCAGAGACATCACATTAAAAAGAGGGCCCGATCCAAATATCCTTTTAAAACATAATAATTAAGTAATTAAACAACACTTTTAACAGATTAAATGTTTGAATAATATAGAGAAACCATGTGATAGAATAAGGATGGAGAATGTCTGCCAACTCCATCTGACAAAGCAAGATGTGACTTAGATATGGAGAACTTAGGTTAAATATGAAGGATTTAATGTCTGACCAATTTTATGCTTAGCAGGATGCAACTTCAAGCTGTCAATCTCCTAAAACTGCTTCAAAACCAAGACCCAGTAAGTTTCTGATACAAAAAAAGATTATGATTTTCTACACCATCCATCTGAATTCTGTACTTCCACATTCAGCCTTATCTCAAGCTGTAACCTAGTTACAAGACACATTTGTTCCCAAAGATATTATCTCTGCTTCAATGTCAGCTGTACTGCCACTATCATTAGGCACATACACTCCCCACTTAGTGAATTTCCCTCAGATACACACATTTAGATGTAGAGATAAGGAAAAAAATCAGCTACTCACTGTTTCATCAAGCTGGTCTAACTGTGCGTTCTTCTTTGTGAGCAAACATGTATCTGAAAATAGGAAACAGCACTTCCTGTGACATATTGCAAAAGGAGGGTAAGTTTCTTCTTCTCTGTAAATGTTCTGTTTCCAGGGTGATGTCAGAACTGGTGGATGAAGAGTTAATGGGTGCCAACTTGTTCTGCTCCAGCTGGAACTGGAGCAGTCAGTTTCTGAACCACTCCATCTCTACAGAGTTGAGACTGGCTGGTTCAATTCAATAAAATCCCATCCTCAGGTCAATAAGTATTTCTACTGGCTCTCGAAACTTCTAATCTCAATTTACTCTCTTCCAGTTTGAATCCATTGCACCTTGTCCTGTCACCGAACATGCTTGTAAAAGGTTCCTCTTCTTTCTTGGAGGCTCTCTTCAGATACTGGAAGGCTGCAAAATTAAATCACCGTGAAATCTTCTCTGTTTCAGCCTGAACAAACAAAATTTCCTCAGACTTGTCTCACAGGAAAAGTCCTCCATCCCTCTAATTGCCTTGGTGACCTCCTCTGGACTTGCTCCAACAGTTTGATACCCTTCCTGTGCTGGGACCCCAGAGCTGGATGCAGCTCTGCAGGTGAGGTCTCACAGAGCAGACCAGAGCAGAAGGGCAAAATCCCCTCCCTGGCCCTGCTGGTCACACTGCTTTGGATGCAGCCCAGGAAGCGTTTGACTTTCTGGGCTGTAAGTGCACATTCCTGGCTCATGTCCAGCTCTCATCCACCAGTACCACCAAGTTCTTCTCCCCAGGCTCTTCTCTATCAGTTCATCTTCCAGCTTGTGCTGATACTGGGGGTTGCCCCAACCCAGGTGTAGCACCTTGCACTTGGTCCTGTTAAACCTTATGGGATTCTCATGGGCCCACTTCTCCAGCCTGTCTAGGTTCCTCCGGATTGCATCCTGTCCTTTGAGTGTGTCAAGCACACCACTCAGCTTGGTGTCACCTGCAAATTTGCCGAAGGTGCACTTGATCTAATGTCCTTAATGAGGATATTAAACAGCACTTGGTCCCAGTGCAGAGCTCAGAGGGACACCACTTGTCACTGAGGTCCGTTGGGACTCTGAGCCACTGACAACTTGTCTCCAGACAGGATGGTCCAACCACATGCTAATCTATCTAACAATTCACCCATTGAGTCCATCTCTTTCCAACTTAGAGGGAAGGATGTTGTGGGAGCTGTACAGAAGTCCAGATAAACAACACCCACAGCCCTTCCCTTGCCCACTCTCGCAGTCGCTCCATCGCAGGAGGCCACTGGGTTGGTCAGCAAGACTTGCCCTTGGTGAGGCAGTGCTGACTGTCCTGAATCACTCTTCTGCCCTCCACGTGCCCTAGTGCAGCTCCCAGAACATTCTGTTCCATGTTCTTCCCAGGCACAGAAATGGCTGACAGGTCTGTAGTTCTCAGGGTCCTCCTTTATACTCATTTTAAAGATAGGTACAATGTCTCCCTTTTTCTAGTCACCTGGGACTTCACCTGACTGCCATGACTTTTCAAGTATCATGGAGAGGGGCTTGGCAATTACTGTCAACCAATTCCTTCAGGACTCTGGGATGCATCTCACTGGGTTCCATACATCATTATAAAATAGGAATGGTGAATAATATGGCCACTTCTCTGCTCCAATTTTATAGCAAGGCTACATTTCTCAAATTTGTAGTTTTTTGGTAGCAGCTCTTGACCATTCTCTCTAAGACTGCAGAGTATTTTCCTACAGTATTCCTGAAAAGCTGGAAGACTGGCTACAATTATAGCTGGGTTTTTTAATTTCCTAAAAAAATTTACTTCAGTAGACGCAGAGCTATATAACCTGATCACACATGTCAGAGGGAGTAAGAAAGAGACTCATAAAGCTGTTTCAGAAAGAGTGCCTAAGCAAGGAAGAAGAAGAGGGATGTGATGGCTGGAATCACATAAGGGAAGGGGCTGTGTAGATTTTGCTGTACGTACAGACAGCAAACCATTGAAAACTTTCAAGCCTGAGCAGAAAGTGACTTCCCTACAGTGACAGAGTAGATAACAGGGAGACCAAGACACATTTTATTCTATACCATCTCCCTCTTAGTTGTTGTCTGAATCTGAAATTCTTTTTTACAGCTCAAGACTTTTCTTCCTACTCAATGTACAGGCTGCTAGTTCAGAAGTCTTGTTTGCATGTTTCATCTTTTGTGAACTGCTATGCCTGGTAAAGAAATTATTTGGCTTTTAGGATCAAAGATCCTGCCTAAAGAACTTCATTTTCACTGCCTTATGGAAAAGAAGGGCTTCACCTGGAGAAGGGGCTTATCTCAAATCTTAAGGGAAAAACTTCTTTGGAATCCGTCATCCAAGAATGCTCTCTTTCCAAAATGGCAATGCAAATAAGCTGAAGCTTCAAATAAGCTTCAAACAGTTTGAGCAAGATTAAAATACAGGAGAAAAAAGAAGACATATTCAAAGGAAAGGAAACATTTCATATCAGGGATTTAATTTTAAGCAACTACATTTTGAACTGCACCTAAATTACTATCATCTAATAGATGATAGAGCCTGTTACAAAGGACAGAATCCCCTGAAAATGTCTTTTTCAGCCATGTTGAGACTCAAAAAATCCAGGGGAAAAATTGTGTTCATTGGTCTAGAAAGCATGGCCTATGAGAAGTGATTGCAAAAGGACTAGAGGATCTCTCAGACTTAATTTCTATGATTTTACTCATAGTATCTTTCCTGTATGGGTTTAATGAGCTTTATAAACATTAACTAATTCATATGACTGCAGAGGAGACAGAAGTAGAAGAAACAGTGGGACGAAAATCTCCTGAAGTCAGAGACATTGCCCAGAGAAGATTGCCGTTTAAAATTAGGTTCTCCATCTCCATAAAATATTAAAATGAACAGTAAGAAAAGAGTACATAAACTTCAGCATTCTAATCCACTGAAATTCTATGAATAGGGAAGTACTGCTTGACCAAAGGGAAGAATCAAAAAAGAATTATGAACTCAGTACCACTGAGAGAACTAGAGCAGGGGAATCAAACCATTATGTTCTATGACTCCATCAGTTGCTGAATGTAAGAGAAAACTAGCTTTTTGTGACAGTAATACTATGTTATGTGCATACTGAAGCCAGGCTGTGGGGATACACATAAAAGCACTGAAATTATTTTCCTTCTTTCTTTAAGAAGTATCTTTTCCTGTGGGGGGAAAGGGATGCTGGAGACAGTTCACTAATGGCAAAAATATTGGTAAAATTATCAAGCAGATTAGCTAAGTAGAAATGACTGGTCTTCAGCTATATGCCAGTAAGACCATAGCAAAGGTAAGTGATGGCCTGGCAGTTCATCTCATGTTCTAGGCTTTCCATGGAAGGAGGAATGCTGACTTCACTGCCTGTGTCAAAGCCTGTTCAAGACGTACAGGCAAAGCAGGACAGCATGAGGGAAGGTGCATATTGAGGGAGTGGCTTTGCTGTTGCTCCAGTGTACTTCAGCCTGCCCTTTTATGATGAAATTGAATGAAGTAGATCTTTTGTGCTAAAACAGGAATTCAATAAATATCTTAATGAGACCTATGCTGAGGACTCCTCTTGAGCCCCCTCATCCACAACAGCTCACATCAGGCATTTTGGTGACTGTCCTCAAGTTTACAGGGACAGGCATGTGGCAACTTCGGTTGAGCACAGCGAGGAAGCAGGCATTTGCAAGGTCTCTTACTAGGAAATTCTTTCCCAGCTCCTTCAAACTGAAAGTTGTAGGCTGCAGGAATCATCTCTCTCACCCTTAATTGGTAGCTGGCTATCTAAGGGCTCCCTCTCTATTCAAGGGACAGAGGTAGGTATTTGCAGAAGGTGACAAACTGTTTTAAGTTACTCCACCTTAGGCTGGAATGGAGGAGGGAGGTTATGGAGGGAGTTCTCTTTAATGATATAAACAGCCTTGGGCAACATGTTCAGGGTAGACAACCAACCTGTGCATTGATAAAAACTATTTCAGATAACCTGAATAAAATATCCAGGGCTTTTGGTTCTGAAAAATCTTTTTTTTTTTTTTTTGGAAAAACATCAAGTCAAATTTTTTGGTTTACTGTTCTTTGGGGCCGAAGTGATTTTTTAGTGGGTAAGCCTGATAATGCTGTCTACTTCCATTTCTGAAGAGGAATAGATCTAAAGTAGGCTTAAAGACCAGTCCAGGTGGTGATGGGCCCAGAAGCAGGAACAGATTTTACATGGCACTATGAAGACTGTACTCTGCTCATGCTCATGAAAACTGCATGTACTGCCTATCGTGGCACAGAAGTAAGGCTGTAAAGCCTGTACCCCTCTTCCCCTACATCCTCATATGCATGCAGGTGCTCTAAAACTGTGTTTTGGGAGGGGTAGGAACCTATATAAAAGTAAAACATTTTCCTTTGATAGCTTATGCAAGTTGCCTCATTAGCTGCTCACATGTCACAGTATTTCCTTACAGCTTTAGGGTACTTCACAGAACCTTGGAGGAGTAAAACTTGACAAGAGAGATGTAAATAAACTCGAAGTCCCGTACATTCTTAAGATGTTCTCACAGAAGAATGACACAAGGGCATATCAGTGCAGTCTGCCCTTCATGTTAACCTCTCCACACAAACACTGTGGTGCACAGTACCCTGTCATAATGCTTGGTTCAGTTTGCAGAAGGCATCCTCCCAGCTGAGGGACTGGTTATTTGAGGTTCTCTTTATTGCACTTCACTACAGTGCAGGACCAGGCCCTGTTTAATGTACACTACCCAGGCCCTTCTCAGAATGTAGACGTTGTAAACAATTAGAAGCCAATTCAAAATAAAATAATTTATTTAGCAATTTTTCAAAAATCCAATTGGAAAGCCACAATAAAATCGGAACAGCATTGATCAAATGCTGGGTGGGCAGGGAAACAGCAGCAAATCCAACCCTGCCACACATACTGGGTTTCAGCATGCAGTTTTTATACAGTTTATTTATCCCCAGGCTAAGTCCATTGAAAGTCCAGATGTTCATGTATTTCTTTATTTCCAAGCGAGGCTTTGAAAGAGTCCCCATAAGCATGAAAACATGATTCAATAGTTTTCCCAGATTTCTTCTTTGGGGTGTTGATTTGATCGTCCTCAGGATCCTCCACCAAGATTGATATCAGGTATTGAGCAGCCGTGAAGTGGAGGCCCATCACTGATGAATGAGCCATCTCCAGTCCAGCCCTGCTACTATGTTGCAAATTTTTGAGGTTTCACAGCTTGCACAATAGGCTTTGGAATCCCAGAGACACCCTCGAGTAGCTTTTAGGAGTCTAAACTTTTGATACAATATTTAATACACGAATTTTATATAGTGTATTTACTACAGTAGAGTTCTGCTTTTCGCTCGTGATCGTGTCTCTCATGTCCTCGTGATCATGTTCTGTCAGGCTACTCTGAGTCCTTCACAGATATTACTGTATTTGCCTTACCACATTTATGAGATGAAGCAATAAATTTTGTCCATTTTGCAAGCATCCACTGATTTGTGGAACCTGGTTTGTAAACTGTTCTTGTCCAAAGCAAAGTACTCTGTTGGGGCAGGGTTCTCATTGTTGTAACTGCTTGTTCTTGATCTTCCCATTGAGTTTTGGAACAAAAGGATCAAAACAGCAGAGGCTATCTATGAAAATCTTAGTGTAAGTAGAAAAGGAAGGTGCCTAATTTGTGTACTAGAATTAGTTGCTTTCGGGTGGGTAGGATAAAATCAGCTCTAAGTGTCTCACTCCCTTGCTGAAACTTGTGCCTGTCCTGTGACAAGCTTGCAGATTCCAGTAGTATTTGTGGCACACGACTTGGCATCTCTGAAATGCAAGTATTCCCTGGTTTTGGTTTTCAGGTGTCTGCAGGACTGCTCAATGAGACTGAGCCCAAAAGACACAAATGGCTCCAAATAGTCTTCAGTCTTCTCAGAGACTGGCCACACGCTCCCGTGCACCTGCCTGGGAGACCCTGCTGCGTTTCTGAGAAAACTCCCCATGGAGACTCCAGCAGCTTGAAGCCAGCTTGGTAGCCACACTTCACGCACTTACATACATAATGAATCTGATTTTAGTCATTTTCTGACAAGTTTTATTTATGAGTGGAGACACCACTTCCTTTGTAATTTCTATAGAGGAAAGAGAAGAATACACAGGGCTTCAGTTAAGTCATCAGACCTCTTTTCACAGTCCACAGCAAGCTAACCACACACAGAGTCTCTGGTACTAGAGACTTCAAATTCTTATCCATCCTCAGCAAAAGAGGATGATTGTGGTATTTTCTGTACTGTGCTAGACTAAAGTTTATCTCTTTGGGGTTTTTTTGGGTTTTTTTGGGGTTTTTTTTTGTTTTTTTTATTTTAAGGCAGTACTAATTGCTGTCTCATAGTGGGAATGGAAGAGCTAGCTTACAGCTTTGTGACAAGGGAGGTATTTCACACCTGCTCTGTCTGTTGAATGGTTGTAGATAGGCTGTTTGTGCCACTGTGCAAAACAGTCTCAGCGAGAGTGATAGGAAGCCAAGTCCATCTGTATTTGTAAAGCTCTCAGATCACATTGCAGGAATTGTTTACATTTAGTGCATTCCAAGTAGCTTGTCATTCTTCTTGGAAAGATTGTGAAAGTGTTAAGATGAAAGCAAGCCACAAGTAACTGATAAAACTAACTTCCACGAATAAGTTGTGTGAGCAAGAGAATTTATAGGAGAACTGATACTTCTGCCTCGGTTGTACTAAAGTATGCTGACATAAAGGCCTACATAAAGATTTACATGAATCCTAGGGAAAAAAAAAAGTATTTTCATTGCCTAAAGTGTACTTGGTTTCACCTGAACCCTCAAAACCTAACTATCACTGGCATGTTTGGGGAGTTAACCTCGTGCACTGGTGCTCCATTTCACAAGACTTCATCAAGTCACACTGTATTTTCAATACTATTGGATGTTGGAGAAGTTCAGTGTCTATTACTCTTTTTCACGCTGTCCAGGGCCCATTTCTTGTCTCCTAGTTGTTCATATGTTAAATGCATTAAACATTAAATGCTTGCACACTGCTCACCACTGGCACTTCCATCTTCCCTCCCTCTGCACATTTCACTGAAAAGACTGCCAGGGAAGCCCAAGTTCCCCCCAGCCTGTGTTTTTTTGATCTGAAATCAGGGAGTGTCTTCTGAGGTATAACCTAACATTTTCTCTGCCTGAGAAAGAAGCTTAAAAAAATTAGGGCCAAAGGCTCTGGACATGAGCCACAGCCTGGAGAAGCTGTATCAGGATGCTGTGACAAGTGAAAACAGTTTGTCAGCTAGCTTGAGGATCGGTGTGAAGAAAGAGAACAGGATGACCCACTAGAGGGAGAGACTGGCCAGCTGACCCTGGAGTGTATTGGGTTGAATGAGAGAGGACAGCTGATTATCTTCTTCAGGCCACAAGAAGGAAAGGAACTGCTGGCAGAGAAAGAGAGAGAGCAAGCAGCTGGGCACAGGAGTCATCCAAAGGCCACCAAAGACGTGGTCAGACCTCTGAGATTTTCGGGTTCTTAAAGAAAGTTTAAGTTAGGCACGCTTCGGAGCTTAGTGGTGTTGTGAGGTCATTTCAGCAGGAACTGCAAACCACAGGAAGTTCTGTATCTCACTTCTGGGTTAATTTATTAATGCATTTGGGATTTGCACTGGATGATGTCTTTTGGTTACAATGTATTTCTAATTAAGAAGAGCAAAACCCACACAAGGTAGAAGGCAGAAGATTGAAGTAAGGTGGGTTTCTGTAGCCAAGATTTGTGTAAGAAGTGCAAATAGTTATAGTGTGTGGCCACAAATGAGCAATGTCACAGATTTTGGCTATTCCAACTATCCCTCTTTATAACTTGAGCTTAAATAAGAGGATGTAATACATACCTCTTACCTGGATCTTTTTAACTCTGATGCCAAGCCCTGGGAAATATTGTGGAAATTCCCAATGAGTGCTGTATCCTGCCATACTGAATTTGGTGGTGGATCTCAAACATGTGGCAGATTTCTCATCTGGGGGTAGGGCCAAACGGAGAACATCTGAAATTCAGTATCATAGCTTCATAAATTAGGGCTGTCCCATGGTAAGTCAATAGAACTGAGAAACACTGTGAAAGTTCTGAACTTGGCAATCATAGGCTGGAGAAAAGACAGAAGGAATCACAAACAGCACCACAACGTGTTGCCTCAAGTTTGCCTGCTTTTCGCTGTTTGCATTTTGTTCTCACACAGCTTCAAGTAAACGATGTATGTTTTTAGAAAATTATCCTTGTTTACATACTTCTCCTCTGGGAGGAGAAAGACGATTAATGGCGATGTTCACCAACGAGGTCAAAGAGGTGGCTACCTGTGTAGCCAATCTTGGCCTGTTTGTAAAATTGTATATATTATGGAGTCAGAAAAATAAAGTAGAAGCTTTCCTGCTTAACCTCCTGCTGCCTGCTTCGTCCTTTCGTGCTCCTAACAGCAGCCGCACGTGTGACCCTCCATCACAACAACATACATTGTTATTTTGCTTTTCTAACTGTCAGTGCTCCTTTGCAGAGCTTTGCACAGTATTAGTACACTTCACTTACTTTGAAGGTCTAGGAAGTGTTCTTGAGGATGTGCACATTTGGCCAAGAGGCCTTGGAATAGAGTAAGGTCAGACCGGGGTAAGGTCACAGTGTCACAGGCATGATGCTACAAGAGGACAGAGGAACATGAGACACAAAAGTCTATGAAACTTGTTAGATGAAAATCGACAGCTAGAAAGTTCAAGCCCTTCAGAACACACACAGCTCAGAACTAGGCAGGAAAATGTTACTAAATGTGAAAAGTGCTAATCAGTAGTTTAACTGGCAGTATGATATCAATGGTTTCAATACAGCTTGGTCTCCAGAGAAACAATAATTGCTTTAGATGAGCAACATCTCTTTAGAAGATCTGTTCTACAAACAGCAATAATTTCATTATTCCATCCTCTTCTGAATAGCAATCACGTATCCACTAATTTAGTGGAACAAGATTGAGCTGTATATTTTGGCATATATATTCACAGTATCACACCCAGCCCCAGGTGACACTAAATCTGACTGCTATTCGGTGTTTTTGCAATGGTATTTGCAGCTGGCAGCATCTCAGCACATGAAAACTAACTGATCTGGTTATGAGTAGATTGCAAAATTTCCTTTACCAATTTTACTGTGTGTCAGAGCCCTTGAAGCTGAGAAAACAGTGCATCTGCTACCTGCTTTATTCCAAGATTATTACACCTGCAGTGAAAAGTAGATTGTTGTTGACAAGTTTCTGCCTAAAAAATGTATAATTGAAGAAAAGGCACTACCAGCTCATTATTATCCTCCTGTGAATGTAGCGCTCTTTTCCAGAACTCTTTCATTGCATACAAGTGCAAAAATTTTTGACCACTGTTTAATGTCTCCATAGATTCTTTCTATCACATATAAGAGTAGCATAAAGTCTTGTGGTCCAAGCCATTAAAAAGATAATGTCATGTTTAGAGAAGTGGCACAATGCTTCTGGGTGCTTTGCTGTGCACAAGTGCTTTGGGGTGATGCTGGTGTCTATGTACTAGCAGTTCTAACAATAAAAGGGGAAAAATGCATGTATTATTCCTTCTTGCGGCCACATTATACAGAGAAGTAGCCTGCTGAAGGGGGAAGTGTCCTCAGAATCTGCAGTCTGGGTCTGTGAGAGATTGCCTGTGTTTGGGCAGAGGATGTGGGGCTTGGATCTACACTCCTGAATTCTTAAACACCAGTCTTTTAAATACAGCAGTGGAGGGTGAGGAGGGGGAACTCTTCAGTGGGCCCAGGAAAGCACATTTTTTACTCTTTGTTTAAGGCTTCACATATAATTTGGGCTAAATTCTGCTACTGCACACACACACACAGAATTATTTGAGTAGAAGCTGTACAAAAAAAAAAAAAATTGGAACCAGAGTTTGACCCTTGTGTTGTAACCTGGAGAGAATCTTACTGCTCATTGGGAAAGTGACAGTGGGTGAGGGCTGGTCAGAAAACATGTCCATTATCCCTTCTTCTCAAAATACCAGTTAAAGCAGAATATATGGATATAAGTTCTGTTTCTTCTCCCTTCCTGATCTGAAAGATCAACAGGTAAAATGATGGTAAGCGTCACTGAATATTTTAAACAGAAATACTTTTATCCAAACTCCAAAATCTGCCCACAGGGGGAAGATACCTGACCTGAGATGCTGACCCACACTTCTTTTCAGTCATTGAAGACCCTATGCAGTCCAAAAAACCCACAGAAATGCACAAACAGAGAGTTTTATTTTTAAATAGAAGTTTTCTGAGAAGTAAAACAATATAATAATTGAGTTGCAGGGCATTTCTTATCCACTGGGGAATAAAACCTAGAAATGTTACTTCTGCTGTCTACAATAAAAGAAAGAAGCATTTTCTATCTAATATCATTAATATCAAGAATATTTTGGCACCAAGTTTTATTTTGTTTTTAATTTTTAGGAAGGATAAAACCATAAAATTATATTTTCAGAAGGAAAGGAAGAATGAGGAAAATATTTTATTTTTTTTATTACCTTAAAAAAAACCAAACACAAAATTTTGACAATATTCAGGCTGTGTTTGCCCTGATTTCAGGTGTTGTCTTGATTAACTTTAAAAAATGTGTTTGTAGTAATATTACCTCAATATAAACATTATCTTTTCCCTGTGACTTTTTACTGGGATTTGGAGAACAAAGCTTCCTAAGCAGAAAAGCAGAGATAAGACTTATTTTGCTGAAGAGCTTCAGGGTGCCTCCCAATTCCATCAGATGCATTTTATGTGATACACACTCGAAAATAAGCAAACTGAAAGTGTCCTTTACCCTAATCGAGGCTTGTTTGTCATTAGGCAGACTATCAGGAACCAAGACAAAAAAGGTGTAGCTAATGTTTATTCAAAGAAAGCATTTTTAAAACGGCAGAAAATAAAGACTTTTGGGAAAAGAAATGGAGCCTACTTTGCTACAGGTCATTTTATGATGGTTACATTTATCAGCGATCTCTGGAGGCACAGAGCTGGAGCTCCCACAGCTCCAGAGGTGATGCAGAGCCCTCAGCTGCTCTGAGGACGATGTTTTCTGGTGTAGGAGCCTCCACAAGTGACCAGTATAGGGGACACCTGGAGCCGTTGCTTTGTTATTTTTGGAGGCAAAGGCTGCTCACTAGCAAAGGCTGCTCTGGGTGGCAGCAGTTCCAAGGGTTTCAGGGCTGTGCCCCTGGGACTATCCCACAAGAAACAGGGTCCTGAGCTGAAGGGGTTTCTCGTCTGGGAGCTGAGGCAAAGGGAAAATTGTGACAGTGTCTGAGGTGATTCCCTCTTTGCAATATGAAGCAATCCCATGCCTGCCCACTTCCCCACTTTCCAGAGGGCTGTCACACTCTTATCCCAGGGAAGTAGGGATTCAGGTTCCACAAGGCAGAGCATACTTGGGGGTGAGGCAGAAGTGACGTTTTTATCAGAGGAGAAAATAGATACTAGAGGAAGCAGCCTGCTTGCTGAAGTGTATTAAAGGAGCTCTAAAACTTAATTGAAAATTATTCTGTGGCAATGTATGGTCACCATTTTACAAATGCACTAGTTCTCTTGGGAAACCAATGTCACAAGTTCTTCTGTGGCAGCTCCCAGCATATCCCAACAGGAGGCACCGGCATACTGCATCTCCCAGGGGATGCTGCACACATGGTACAACCTCCAGGACCACAGCAGACCTTTGGCCAGCCCCTCACACCAGCAGAAAGTGGCTCAGGTGTGCTCACAGGACCCCTGCAGTGTCAGACCAGCCGGAGATCTGGCTGGGTGCTGAAAACGACTGTCCAGCCCCAGCGCCTCCGGCAGGGCTGGAGAGGACACGACCACAGGACTGAAGGAGTCCTTTGAGATGGGCCTTGAATGTCACACCGGCGAAGGCGTAGATGATGGGGTTCAGGCAGCAGTGGGTGAAGGAGATGGTTTCTGTCAGCTGCAGGGCCAGAGCTATCTGGGAGCTGGCCTTGCAGTCATTGATGATATGCAGGCTCTGCAGGGAGTCGAGGAACAGTGCGATGTTGAAAGGAGTCCAGAAAAGGAAGAAAACAATGACGATGATGAAGATCATCTTGATCGCCTTGACCTTATTCTGGTTTTTGCATTTTTGCAGGTTTTTTAGTATCTGAGTGTAGCAGCAAACGAGGATGCTGAAGGGAATCAAGAGGCCCAAGATATTGACTGCAAACTGAGAAGCAACCTTCCAGTTATGGTCACCTGGGGGGTATGTGGGGACACACTGCAAAACCTGCTCGATCTCCAGCTCCTGGCTGAACATGATGTTGGGTACAGAAGCCAAGCCAGCCACCAGCCACAGGATCAAGCTGATAATTATGCCACAAGTGGCTGTCCGTATCCTCATGGCATAGACAGCATGGACAATTGCTATGTACCTATCTACGCTCATGAGGGTTATAAAGAAAATACTGCTATAAAAACCTGTGTAGTAAATGCCAGCCATTATCTTACACATGGCATTGCCAAAAACCCACTGGTCTGAAGCGTAGTGGGCTTGGAAAGGGAGGGGCAAAACAAAGAGGAGATCAGAGGCTGCGAGGTTCAGCAGGCAGATGTCAGTCATTGTTGTCAGCCTTTTCCTGGTCAGGAGAACCCAGAGGACCAAGGTGTTTCCCAGGAGGCAGAAGACAAACACAAGGCAGTAAAGAATTGGCAGAAAGAGGGATTTAAACCTGCGAAAGTTGTTTCCTTCATTACACGGAGCAGTGTTTTCATCGTATCCATAGTCATATTCTGTTGTTCCAAGGAACTGGCTGGTGGGATTCATCTCAGATACCTGTGCAGGAAAGAGAAAGGGTTAAAATTTTCTGGCTGTCCTGGCACTGCACTTCCACGGTGGCTTCTTCTTCTGTCTGTGCTGTGTTGAGCCTGCGGGTCAGCCTCCATGCAGAGAGGGAGTACAAAATGCAGTCTTGGTCTGACTGGCTGGACAAGAACAGCTGTGCCACCTGAAGGGCTGCCCTGCAGCCTGCTGATTGTTCCTATACATGTGGAAGTGTGAGCACTGAGATCCTGAAACTGCTTTAGTGCCAGTGGACCAGCCCCTCATCATTACAATGACAGGGAAAAATTCAGGTCCCTGAATAGTCATAGTGATAAAAAAAAGTACAAATCCTGCATTTGATCTAACGATCTCAATTTTCTTGTGCTCCCTGGGGTGCGAAAGTTTTTTGCCTGTAGCATTAAGACCCTCATAAAAGTATTTTGCCTGATGAAGCTGAAACCAAGCAGCATAACCTCATTTTTATCAGAGCTGATTGGGGATAGGTACTGGCACAGAGTGCAGAGACATGCAAGCTACTTTTCCATGGGTGGGCCCAGGATTGCATACAGAAAGCTCTGGAGCAACAAGGAGTACATTGGGCTGAGCAGCAACCCTTGCAGTGCCAAGCTTTGAGCTGCCACCAACCTCCAGGGCAGCTGGTGAGCAGCTCGGCTGTTCCATTTGCCACAACACAGCAGCTTAGTGCAACTGCCTATTCGGTCCAACTTCAGTTTTCTAGTGTAGAGAAACCCAAAACATTAGTGGGAGTGGTTTCCCTCTCATTTCTGAAGAATTGCAGCGAAGATAGCCTCAAAATAGTAAAATAACCTGACGTGCTCTCCAAGAGTGAGTCAGTGCTTTAGCTACCTTTCTTATTGTTTCAGATGTCAGTTCATGGCCCCTATAAAAGCAAATTGGGTTTCCAGATTTGAGTGTTCACATTTTAGGAAGTGATAATTCTTTCAAAAGAGTTTGGCTTTTCACTGCTAAGTCATTTTAAAGTTTAGGCTGTGCTGCACCTGTGTTGCACCTGCTTACAGGTTACCACATCTTGAAAGAGCTTTAAAGACAGAGTTTGAAGGAAGGATCATTTGAAACAATCATTGCTGTTAAGATGAAGCAATAACATGAATGGAAGTGATTAATTATACAGAAGCAGAGGATGTGCTCTCCTGAATTAAAAATTAATGCCTGAATATAGAAGATGAGAGAGAACAGTGATAACTTTTTGTATTGATAGGAAGGAAACACAATTCACCCCTTCTTGCCTGGCTGTGCCACCTGTGGGGGGAACAGAATGACCTGTATGTGCAGCCCAGAGGAGCGCCAGTGTCCATTCTTTGCTCCAGGCATGGTTGCTGCTCATGCCCCACTGACCTGCCTCAGCTTTCCTTGGGGCACCAGAACTGTTTCAATTGGTATGTGCAATGCAGAGAAAACTGTCACGAACACAGCATTCTACCTCACGGAATTCTTTGCTCAGAAATAGCAAATTATGAGAGAAAAGTTGTGCTGCATTCCACATTGACGGTGTAATAGACAGAGCTCTACTATATTGAACTCCTGGCTGTAGCTATGACATCTGCATTACTGATTTTTACTTTGTATAAGGCATAAACCTTCAAATATTTAGTTGGTGAGCCGCTAGATAATGGCTCTTCTTGCAGCAACAGATAAAGGTATTTCCTGCAAAATGTTTTTGATATGTGAAACTATCACATTGTGACTAGGTGTTGCAGCACTGGCTCTCTTGTCTTGTCTGTCAAGGACCTCTTAAAAGCAGTTCATAGATTCAACTACCAAAACTAAAAAATATTCAAAAAAGAATGAATTCTGTGTTATAGATACATAGATCTATAAATACATACATAGACATATAGAGATACAGAAATCTAGATTTATAGCTATAAAGCATCTACCTCCAGCAAAATTCAAGTGTTTTTCCTGGACTGAACAGAGACCGGAGATGCTCTACTTCAGACCACCCTTACACCATTAATGCCTTCAACAGCTCCCAACCAGGCCACACCATTTTCCAATTTCCCCGCTCTTCACATCACTCAGCAGAACAGTCAAACTGATAAAGCAGTTTTACAGAAGGTATCAAGGGAGAGGTGGCTGCTGCAGGTCCCCTGGGTACCACAGTCAGCCCGGCAATAGCACACTGAGTATGGATGGGCTTTACCTTCGACAGCAGGAAGCCTCTGCTCTCTCTGATGACCCTGGCCCTCTTCTCCTCGTCCCCTGCTGCTGGGGCTCAGGGCTTTCCAGAAGGTTTATCTCACCTTCACTTCACTAGTGCAGACGGCTGAGATTTGGTGATATGCGGCTGTCGAATGGGCAGCTGCCAGATACAAGATAGGCTTGGGGGCAAAAAGAAGATTTTGTATCTGTGGTAAACAGGAAAAGAGTGAGAAGGCAATCAGACACCTTCTGTGAAACAAAAATCAAATACATCTCTTCTTTAACACAGCAACAAGTAGCATTCCTTTTAATGTGTTTACTGAACCCTCCTTCTTCACAGCCTCCCCTAATTTAAGTGAAAAATTCAAAAGTTCAGATGTCTCCATCACAAGAGACACCCTAATAAACTTGCAGCTTTTTGCAGAAGCTGATATATAATTTTCATTTTCTTCAGCTAGTAACAACTTGTATACTGCAGTCTGTTTATATCCCTCCCCATTAAAAACTCATTAGCATTTTGAGCAGAATAAGAACTCACAGCTACTGATACCACTTTTCCATCATTTTTAATCAGTTCTTATTTAGAGGCAATATTTCAGTTTCTTTGCTACCTTGGGGATTTTTCAAGTTTATTTTGGTGACTTGAGGATGGAAAAGGACAAAATATTGAAACAAAGACAGGCTTGACAATTTTTATTTTATTCATTTGCTTTAAATTATTTATGTTTAGTGGAATACTAAAACTGTAAATTGTGGGGATTTATAAGTCAGACAAATGATTTTGTTAATCGTTTTGTTTGCTTTTTATTAATTTATCTCAACAGGCACAATTTTCCTGACTTTTAAGAGCAGAGAAAATACTAGAGGTTCACTGAAGAAGTCCCAAACAAGTATGTGGCAGATCCAAACCACAATTTTTACTGAAGTTATTCACATGTTCTTTGGTTGTAGTTCCAGCCCAAAGTACCTTTACAGGTGGCTGATTGTTGCTGCATAACTGAGTAGTGAAAGAGTGTCAAAGAGAAGAAAAGCTAAATACTGCAGGCAGAAAGAAAAACAAAAATGAGAACACAGGCTGGAGGAAAAAAGGAGTAACATAATGAAGGACCTGGCATTAGTCAGTAGCACAGTCAGAAAAAGCCTGTCCCATGAGGTATTCAAAATACTAACAATGAGCAGGGCATCATCCTGCCTCCAGGTACCCAGTTGGTCTTATTACACAAGAGACACCAGCTCCTCTTATTCTGTATATATTTTTTCAGAACTAAGTTTTGAAAATTGTTGCAACAGAGCTTTATTTTCTTGTGTTCTCTAGATAATAATTTATGATTAATGATATGTCAATAGTATGTCCTCGTGATACAGACACACAGTATAACATAATGAACTTTTATTCTATTTAGGTTTATTTATATTTGTTTAGAAATCAATAAGGTCAGCTTTCACTATTTCTTAGGAACAAAACATTAATAAATAAATAAATTAAACATTAATAAATTAAAACATTAATAAATTTAGGAACAAAACATTAATAAATTAATAACATCTTTAATTTATTTATCTTCCATCATATGCTTTTTTTACATTAGTTTGGTTGATAAGTTATTAACACATAAAAAAATAAAACAATAGTTTGACCAATAAAATGAAACCAATAAAAGAATAAAACATTTCTGCATTTTAAAACTTTAGTACATATTCAAAAATGGAAAAGAAATTTGCATTTTTTCTTGGGTTATTTTCTACGGCACAAATTATGATCTTGCAAAAAGATTTCAGTTCATTCAAAATGTATATTTTTAATTGGGAAATCTCCCAGCTGTGTACTTTTACCAGCCACAATTCTGCACAGTCAGGCAAAGGGAGGCATGAAACTGGGAGAGGCAGTAGGGAAATGCTCCATGAGTTGGAGAAAATTGGAGCAAGAAAGAAGAGGCAGATGACCTAAAAGGTGAGGAAAAGAGGTTAAATTCAAGAGAACAAAAGCTAAAAGAGAGGTGAGCGTGCCTGGTGACTGATATGGCTGGAGGATGGCTGGGCTGGCTGCTGTACTTTGGGCAGACCAAGGCACATGGATAACAGCTTGGTAATAAGGAGAGCTGGGAAAAAATTGTGGTGGTGCCAGTGTCTTGGAGGAAACAGGAGAATTATGGAATCTGACGTAACATTTCTAAGAGTAGCTCTGCTGTGTTTTGGGAAGTGATATACAGGTGTGAGTCCCTGGCTCTACCTGGCGTTCAGGTTTATGTGCCTGCAACTGCTTCTGTGGTGGTTGGTGTTCCTGACACACAGCCAGAACCTGAGCTTTTCTCAGTAAAGAAAGAGAATTCATGAAAGGAGGAAGAGGATGTGATTTGTCAAAAGCAGTGAAAGGAATGGAGTAGAGGTGAGTTTCGGAAAGGTGCCGTTTCTGACTGACAGGTGCGAGCGTGGGTAGGAGGTGAAACCCACAGGGGTGGGCTTGAGGACTGAAGGGAAAATAATTATGGTATTGGCTGAAATGGAGATAATTACAATGATGAAAACTAATAGGAGATGCCTCTGTCGGGGGACAGGGAAAACCCACAGAGAGATTTTATTCTTCTCCCCCTGCTGAGCCCTACTGGTTCTCTTACAGGTAACCCAAGAGGGCCATGGGCAGACAGAGCCATGCTGGGCTGAAGGGCAGTAGAGGCAAATCACCACTGTTCACAGACATGGGGTGCTGCAAAATACAGGTGTGCTGAACTTCTCTTGAAAGCTCAGAGGAAGATACCTGGTGAAGGGAGGAGGAGACGTAATACACATTTCCAATTTCTTTCACATCAGCTATGAGCTAGGCTGTAATGAATCTTATCCTGCCCAACACTTTTTCAGGCTGTGAGTAGCAAACACCAAGCCCTGAGTTACACAGGGGCTACAGAGTCAAACCTGAACTTTCTACCAAACCCACACACAGCTCCTTGTAGTTCACCTGGAGAGGATAAAAAAGGAAAATGTGGTAAACCAGCAAGAGTGGTGAGATAGAAACACAGAAGTTAAAGGTCACCTGCACTTGAAAGGGGTAAACTCTAGCAGAAAGAGGTGCAGAGAGGCTGCAAGCTGGCAGAACAAGCAGTGCAAGGGCTCAATGTGGTAAAGCAAGATCACAGCAAGGATTTGTTTGCTATATACAGACAACCCAGTGAAGACACAGCCAGAAGAAAAGAGGATTGTCTCACCTTAAAAGAGTACAGCCGTACGACAGCAATGTTTACCCCCTTGGGCTCGAGTGAGTTTGCTGCTGGGGCACTGGGGCTGTGGGACAGGCTTGCTGTTAGAGAAGAGACAGTCAGCTGGTGTAAATTGTTCCTTGGTTTAATGTCTGAAGGGAATGCATGACCCGGGGGCTCTGATAGCCAGCGATAGGACAGCAGGCACCATGCAATCCCCCCAGGGCCTCAGGATGTTCCCACGGTGCTGAGTGGGAGCTGAGGAGCAAGAAGTTCTCAAATCTGTTTGTTAAGAACATATCCAAAATCCACTCCAGAACTTCCTTCACTGGAAGCCCTGACTACTGACCGCCCTGCAGTGTCCCTCCAGCTCCATTTTAGCTGGTCGCTAATACCAGGGCTAGTGACACTCTCCATACTCCTGTGGGATTTCCTGTGAGAAAGAAGTACCTTACAGCAAAACAGAGACAGCTGGCTGTGGGTATATGGTACTCCAGCACCCACTCAGTAGTGTGAGCTACAGGAGGAAAGAGCCGTATGCCATCACCACTTTGTGAAAAGGCTGGTGCAGGCAGTTTCCATTCAACTTTTAAAACATAGCAAAAATATTGCTGTATGAGGAGCTTTCTGTTTTGTCTGCTCATGATTTGGCACTGGCTGTCAGGGACAGCCTGCAGCAGCCACCACAGCTCCAGACAGATGGCAGGGCTGGGGTGTCTCCAGTGCCTGTGCACCACACTGCTCATGCTTCCCTTTTAGCTGCCACCACAGCCATTCCTTTATTTGCACTCGAAATTGCAGTTTCTGCTGGTTTATCTTCTGTCAGAAAAGTTGCTTCAGCATGGAAAAAGCTCCCACGCAACCCGTCATATAGCTGAAGATACTGTCAGCCCAAAAGTGATCAGCACATCAGAGTAATGCAGACTTTCACTCCTCCAAACTACTCAGAGCCCCAAGGTCAGGAAAGTGACACTTCCCTATGTTACATGGAAAGACTGGCAAATGCTGCAACCAAAAGGAATCTTGCTGTGGGAGAAACAGCATGACCACATCTCCAGCAACCTTTCTGCTACAGCCAGAAAAGTTCACTGCCAGTGGAGACACCCTGTGCACACCAGCTCAGCCTCTGACATCAGTGCCAGAGGGTTTCCTTATCCTGTGCCTTCCCTGCAGTTCCTCAGTCTGGGAGTGAGGGTCAGCAGAGCTGCTGCAAAACCCTTACGCCTGCTCTTGCAGGAACTTCTCCTTCTTCCTACAGATGGTCTAGATGTATTGAGTTTGAACACAGAAAGGAAACTGCAGTTGCCACCAGCAAGAGCTTGCTTTGGCCTCTGGAGTGGTCAGGTTGATGCCACAAGCCCTGGTATCACCCTTGTTATTCACTAAGGTGAATGGGAGGCACCTTTCTGCCACCATACCACAGAGTCTGGTGTTGGGACAGCAGCCATTAGGAAAATAGGGGGGAAAAAAAGGAAAAAAAAAAAAAGAAAAAAGAAAAAGCAGAGTGAGAGAGCCTACCTGGGTAGGGTATTTTACAAGAAAAGGCTAATTATTTCCTGGATCTGCTTGCTATCATACCACCCATCTAGAGAGTGGACAACATGTTTACCTCAATGTGATGCTCAGCTTCCACCTATCTCAGAACTGTGTTAACCAGCCAAGTCATGTGCTGTAACTCAAGAAGATCACATTCCTCTGTTTTTGCTCAACAGCAAAATAAAAGAAGTTTGTTAGTCGGAAGGAGGCCTTTCCCTTTCAGATCCACTCTGACTTTATATCTCAGAGGGCTGAAAACAAACAGGATTAACTGCAACAGGGGTTATGTGATGTACAGAGATGCTGGGTTTCTAGGCTAAAATGCCAGCAGGTATCACTGTTGGTGAGAAAAACAATGAGGACAGCTCAGTTTTGCAGGAGAAGGTAGCAGTGGGGGGTCTCATGAGCATGTATGTCCACTGCAGCATGGGAGCAGCTTGGCAAGTAGTATTTTGATGAATGTCCCACCCCAGATTGCTCCTCCTGGCCATCTCTCTGTACCAATAAACCTCTCCTAAGTGTCTCAGCTGCCTGTATGGACGAGCAACTGCCCTTCCCCAGCTGCAGCACCCTTGGTGAATCCCTTGCACCCATCTTTCTTAGGGAAGCAGGGACTGGCAAGGGGGACACTGAGCCCTGGGTGTCCAGGAAAGGCAGTTACCTGTGGGATATGTAATAAACATTTACCTTTACAACCTTTAACACATAACTTTTCAGAAACATTACTTACTTACAACACTTCACTTTTAGCTCCTAGAAACATTTATTTACTTATAACAGGGCACAAGAGGAAATGCCACAGAGGAGCTATCTTTTGAGGAATCTTGCCTGCTTTAGTTATTTTCACAATGTTTGGGTTTGTCATCATCAGCTATCAACACATCATCTTAGCAGGAGACCGGTATCTTAAGAAAAATTCATTTCATCAGATCATTGCCAGTGTAGAAGTAAAAATCTGTCATATGGCAGAATGGTTCACTTCCTTTTCTTGATGTGAATAACATATTTGTATGTACATATATAAAGTGGGTGTGAGACTTTGTCACCAGGTATAAATCTGATGGGGTTTTTTGATGTCAAAAAAGTATATTTTTGTTGACTAAAATATCTCCGAAAGTCCCAGGTTGTTTGGGGGAAGGATTTTCCCCCTCCAAATCAAGAGGAAAAAAAAAAGAACAATTGCACTACTTTGTTCTGAGAAGTCCCAGACAGAACACTGCCATTTTTCATTTTCAAATGTGTCAAGAGTAAAAAAAAAAAAAAGAATAATTACAATACTTTATTCTGAGAAGTCCCAGACAGAATACTGCCATTTTTCATTTTCAAACGTGTCATTTTCAAATGTAGTATTTTGTTTTATAAATAACCTCTTCTTCTAACCCATCTTCCTCAAAAACAGACTTCAAAGCTTCAAAAACTTTCCAGTAGAACTAAGATGTGCCTGTTATGCTGATAGTAGGCAGAAATTTTTATTTTTCTTTTCAGCTTGATCAGCAAAAAAATTGACACCCTCCACTAAAATGTGAGGTTGTGTTACCGTAACAAAGTGCTTGTGTATGCAGACATGTACAAATGTGCACCAGAAAAACCTATTGGCCATTGTTCTGCCTCTCTCTCCTGCAGCAGATGCTCAGTGCAATAAAAAAGGCTGTGAGCCAGAGAATCCTCCAAAAGCTGTTGCTGAGTTTGTGTAGGAGCAGCAGCTGGAGGTGTTTGGTGAGGCCTGGACCAGCTCACTCTGCTCCACACTTTGCTTTTCGCTGCCGGCCCTGAAGCCATGAGGATTATGGCTCTGACAGCTGCAGCCTTGCACAATCGTTTGGTTTCACCCAAGCAGAAATCAGAGCGTTGCAAAACTCCCAGCACAGTAACTCATTCATAGGAGTGTCAGCACTGAGGGGAATTTTTCTCACCCAAGTGTTACGACAGGGTGACTGTGGGACACAAAGGAGTAAACAAATACATCTCTCGCATACGGAGTCTTTGAGAACAGAAATCTTCTCTATCTGTCCCTTACTAGACGCTTTTTTTTTCTCACCCTGGAGCAGTTAGGTTTTTAAACCTTTGCTGTCCCAAACCTTTGTGCACAGGCACCTCTCGGTTTTGTATCTGAGGGTGCTTTGGCTGAGGGTGGAGAGCAGAGCAGACTGCAAGCAAGAATCAGCTAGAACAGAGAAATCACAGAAGACAGGGCTGCATGGAACACTGGGCAACCATAGAGTCCAGCGCCTGTCTTGAAGGCAGGGGCAGTGTCCCACAGTTACTCTTGCTATGCACTTGTTCCACCTGCTCCTACAGCCCCTGCTTTCCCCCAACTTCTTATGAACCATCCTAGTGCTCATCCAGATTCACTCCTGGTAAAGTTGTCTTAATCCAGAACTCTCCTAGTATAATTTAAGCCAGTTATTTACCTTAGCCATGGAGGAACAATTACTTCTAGCTATTTTAAAATATTATAAGACAATGTTTTCCTTCAATCTTAACAGCTCAGAATTCATGTTTTTTTCCTCTGAAGTCATGATTCCTAAATTGTTAATTGCTGTTCCTCTTTGGTGACTGTCCAATTGTTCTTAGTCTTTTTTTGCATTGCAGTGCCCCAAACTGGCAAAGCAGACTGGAAGAGTCTCCTATCTGTGGTAGCTCTTCTGTTTTGCAGTCACGTAGCACTAGTGATTCACAGTTCTTTTGTGCTGGATTTCAACACCCAGATGCTTTCTTCAGAAGAGCTGCCTTCCCCATGCTGTGTTTGTGGCCTCAGCTGACCCTGCCCATGGGGAAAAGTGGTCATTGTCCTTAATGCACTGCAGCCCATTGCTGCCAGGTTTTTTCATCTGTCAAGGTCAATTTAAACACTCTTCCTGTCTACCAGTACCCCTTCCCAATACGATGGCACGTGTAAAAGTAGCAAAATCATGCACCATAGCTTCATCCAGAGCACCAAAGTGCAGCAAATGTTGGTTTGTACAAGGGTAGGGTGCAGTCTTAGATGCAGGATGCTTCTGAGAAGCTCCCCTGTCCAGTGGCAACCACTCAGGAGTTTGTCTGAGCATTTGTGCACCCGCATAAAAGCCGTTTGAGGTGCTCAGAAAGCTTGCTAGCTCTGAGATATGGGATACCACTGCTTTGCCAGATGGCATGAGCCTGTAACTGAGGCTCATTTGACATAGCTGCCTCTTGGCAAATCTGTATCAGCCCCTACTCTTTTTATTTTCCTGCAGTCCGCTTATTCTTTCTAATGCTTTCCAGCAATTGTAATTGCACTGACTGGCACATAATTCCTTCTCTGGCATAAAGCGATGGCTCCCCACCAGATTATCAAAGTGGCCCTGCACTGGCTGGCTGCCCAGAGCTCATGGCCACACCTTGGCACTGGCTCAGAGCAGAGGTGGCCAGTGGCCACCACCACACTGCTGGGTGGCCCTGCACCAGCAGCACCCAGCTGCAGCTGCCCCACCCTGCCCAGCCCAGCCAGGGCACAGCCCTGAGACAGGCAGTGCCTGTCAGAAACCACTGAAAGCACAAGTGGCTGCACCACTTCTGCTCTAAGCTGGCCTCAGGCCATGCCAGCCCAGTGGCTTTGAGGAGCCAGGAGGCCTCAGGGTGGGAAATTCCCTATGTGAGTACCAGGGCCCATGTCTGTCTCCATTTATGTTGCAGGAGCCTCCTCTGGAAGAAACTCCTGATGATTATTAGATTTTTATGGGAAAAAGGTAAAACACATTAAATCATGCTCTTGAAACAGGGAAGTCCGTGCAGTTTAAAACTGGGTTGATGACTCAGGGATCCTGGATTCAAACCTGCACCCTGCCACTGGCAGGCTGCTCTCAGCACAAAAGCATCCTGCACTGAAATCTGGGCATCTGGCATTTCCCATCTTAACCACGGTGGCTACAATCTCACAGCAGGCACCTGTGTGGCATTGTCCTGTCTCCCTGAGGCCCTTGCCAGGAGCAGGAAAAGAGGCTTTGTTGCGGTAAGGCACAGTAACACCTACGCTGCTGCAGTGTGAGCAGAGGTGTGAGGAGAGCTTGGCAACACCACTGATAAATCTTTATCTGAGCCGCTGGTAAACAGGAAGCTGGTGAACGGCTTTACTACTTTTCTTAGTTTTTTAGGTTCTTTTGGTTGGCTTTTCATAGCTATCCTTTTTCACTTACCTCATCTCAGGAAACACATTTTTCTGCCACCTCTTGCAGGAAATGTGCAAGATACCAAGTGCTGAAAACCTCAAGGTTTGCTCAGCCCTCTCTATGAGAGGTGGTCAGTCAATGGCCTGGCAGTGAGGGCATCAGAATGTCTTTGGCAAATCTGGAAGTGTAAGGGTCAAGGTCACAACGATAAACACCAGGCTAGAAGAGTCTGGCGATGCAGAATGCAGA
The DNA here is from genome assembly GCF_009819655.1 of Sylvia atricapilla. Taxonomy (NCBI): domain Eukaryota; kingdom Metazoa; phylum Chordata; class Aves; order Passeriformes; family Sylviidae; genus Sylvia; species Sylvia atricapilla. The sequence continues at coordinate 44,151,648 of NC_089140.1, forward strand.
CACTTACATGCGTTTGTGCTATGTTCAATCTGTGGGGGCTTTTCACTGATACCAGAGAGAATTTCAAACCTTTCTGGTCAAGACATTGAACAAAGGTCTCTTGTGAGGTGTGGCATCTGGGCTCTTGGGAACTCATTTTCCACACCAAAGACCCACCCTGCTGTCCACACCAGGCACATCCACCACCCACACCACTGCAAACAAGCAAAACAAGCGCAGCTGCTGTGCTGGATTCATGAGGCAGTGTGTTGGGGGAGAGGGAAGGCCCTTGTACTCAGTGTCCAGACACACCATGAGCAAGCAGGGCAGACTGTTCCGCTGTTCATCACATACCCCTGTCTTGTCTGAAGCTGAAGGCAGCAGTGCAGGTACAAAACCTGCAGGGATCAATACCCACCATGTTTCAACTCTCCTCTGATCTTGCCCAGTGCTGCTCAAGAGAACAAGCCAATAATCAAGCCCCTGCTGCTTACAGAGAGGCATGCCAAGGTTTGCCAGCAGCATCCTGGGGCTGCAAATATAACTTTGGTTGACCATGCACTGACAGAAAGCAGTTTGCTTTTTGCACTCAACTTTTTACCCTTTCCTCACCACAGCAGTGAGGAAGATCCCTTAAGCTATATAGAGTAAAACAGATTCCTACCACCTACATCATCCTCCTCACCTGTGGGCAGGGGATGGAACAGGCACAGCTCAATGAGGATAAAAGATATGGCCTAAAATGTTCAAAAAACCACAAATCCAGCAAGAAGCTGGGTTGAATAAAAGAAGGATGAGTCACTTTCTGGTATGCAGATGTGTGGGTCAGGTTTCCTTCTTGATATCAAACTGCAGCTTTTTTTTTTTTTTCCTGGTGTGGGTTTCAAGTGAGTGGGACAAAGCAGATGAACTTTTCCACTGCACAATTAGAATCTCTATTTGCTTTTACAACACACAGATTTTCTTTTGCTGACTCTTTTCTGATAAGCTCAAATACTTCCAAGGACCAATGATTCAAGACTTCCTACCTTGTAAGTTGTTAGGCAGGAGAGTAAAATGTCAAAAGTTTGATTAACCTTTTGAAGGTCTTTCTGAGCAGGACCTAACTCAAGACCAGACCTAATTAATAGACAAGAAAAATGGCAATGTGTCCATATTTCTCAGACAGAGCAAAGGACGTCTGAGAAATTCCAAAGTTAAGAGTTGAGTCACAGTACTTTAGGCACTCTTTGAGAAAAAGAAAGCTCTTGAATTAATCTCAAATAATGTTCAAAACAAAACAAAAAAGTGGTTTGGATGTTTATGTTTCCTTAATCCAAAATGCTGTCTGCTTGCTTTACCATTATTCTATCAAACACGTGCAAAGTGAGTGATTCCAGACTTGGAAAACTCTTCCCAGTGTCAACTTTCTTTAAAGAAGAGCCCAGCATGTAGATGGGGGCAGTCAGCACTGGGAAACCTTTGCACCTCACTTTGTCAATGATAGTTGGCATAAGCTGGGATAAAGTAAGCTTGTCTTTTTGAGTATTTATGACTTCTATCAGAAAAATGGGTTTGAATATGGAACAAACCAACCCTTGTTTTTTCCTGTTATATTTTTCCTTGGAAAATTAAAAGCAAATTTAAAACAGAAATTCTTCTCTGTAACATAATAAAATAGATCCACAGTCCAAGGCAACAAAGTGAAATCATATTATTAAAAAAAATATGCACAATGTCCTGGGGTTTTCTTTGCCCTTTGAAATGTGGTACTGTGATAAGACATCAGACAGCAGCTGACCACATAAACCCAGGCAGGTTAACACCTAATGTACTTCCCAGTAAGGCGTGCTATTCAACAGCATCAGTGTACTCCCATTATGGTTTCTTTTATGCTCTTGCTGTTTAGCTTGGTGTAAAACACACCTCTTTGTACAAAAGAAGGAAGTGACTGCACAGGAAAATTACATATTGGTCTCCAGACTCTCTAGAAACCTGTGACAAAATAGCATCATTAAGTCACTGGGGATGCTAAAAACTCAGCCCTAGGAATACCTACAAGTCCAACATCCAGTCTTGCTTTTAATATAGAGCTGGTTTTTTAGTAAATCTTATGTCTAGAATCCTACACTATGCTCTGTCTTAAGATGCTGGCAGGTAACAAGATCACACAAATGGCCTTCAGGTGTTACACAACCCTATCAGAAGTACCATTCAGCACCCTTCATCCTGCTGATCCCAAGGGTGTTCTATGGTCCTCCAAGAAACTCTTTGGGAAAAAAAGTCACACAACCAATACAAAAATGATGGAGGAACCTGGAAAGGGGTTGGAGAATTTGGTCTAGCAAAACAGCCCTAACTCCAGTTAGCACAGCTCCAGCTTCAGCATGGCTGTGCTGTCCTGAAGTATTACAAAGGGCACAGCAGGAAGATCTGCCTGCTCTGGCTGAAAATTGATCTTACTCAAAAAGCAAGGGCATCCAATCTTCCGGGAAACAAAGCGTTTTCAGCAGCATCAGCAAAGGGACTGGCTCACTGTGTGGTGCAGGGCTGAGCCGCTGGCTGTGGGGAAGACACAGCTGGGCAGGCAGCTGCTTCCCACTGCTGCCCTGACAGCCCACTCTGGCCTTCGTGGCCACACATTGCACTGCAAGGAGGAGGCTCACCTGCGGTGTGAGAATAGAGGGCAGGGAATTGCTGCATGCAGAGAGAAAATCCCACCTGCCATGAAAAGCAGCCAACTCTGCTGGCAGTGAGGGACACACAGGTCTTACACTTCATTTGAAGCGTTTTCAGAGAATGACACAGGAGAGAAAGGATCAGGCCTTTGGCCATCACCGAAGTGTGAACACAAAGCACCTGAACTGAAAACATCCCCAGCATGCTTGTTTTTCATATCCTCTCTCACCTCTGGCACGGGCACTAGAGGGACTGGATTATCAAAGTGAGAAGGAGCTGCAGAGCTCACAGATGCACCAGGTTATCCAGAGCAATGGGTGCAAAAATACAGGGATCAGCCAGGGAAGAAAGAGTGACCAATTTTCAACATAGCCTCTTCCAAGACAGTGCAAAGGCAGCTGCAGGAGCAGCAATTAGGCTTCCCAGAGTCCAAAAAAGCAACAGAGGAGCATCAGAAAGAAAACAACAGGCTGTCCTAAAGATAAAATACCACCAATGGTCAGTCCCCTTGTAGCAAAGTGTCAGCATTTGGGAAAGTTTTCCTCAGTGCTTGGTAGGTAAAGCAAGTTCCCATGCCTTTGAGCTTTACCTACCTCTCAGCTTGGCGTTGCTTCAGCGTCCTCCTCCTCCTCAGCTGACAGCACGTGCTTTAGCAGGACCCGGGCAGGAGCCCGTGAGGGAGCAGCTTTCAGTGCTGTAGTGTGTTCAGCAGTTGCTGGCTCCTGAGGCTGTAGGGATGCCCAGATGGAGGTGGAAGCTGGCATGGGGACAGCACTGGCTGCCTTTGGGCATTGAGGTTCCTCCCCAAAGCAAATAGTCAGATACAGTCCAGTTATCTGGAAGGAGTGTTTCTGTATGTTTCAATATATGTGAGCTGTTGTCTCCCTGACTGCTGCAGCTGTTACCCAGCTTCTCTGTCTCTAATTGTGAATGTGGTCCTAGAGCGCCTACAGATTTCACGGTAAATGATTAAACTGGCAAAATGCTCCATGCTGGAGCAATGCCGGAGCAGGAAGCACGGTGTGAGTTCCTCAGTTCAGGCAACTACATCTTAAGTGTTTCTACACTTGCACAGCCTCTTTCCCTGTGTCCCATCTACTGTAACTAGTCCTTTCGTCTCTGCTGGACCCCACCCCAGGATATCAGGGCAGCCTCTAGCAGAGGATGGCAAGAGGTATAAAGGCACTCAGGGAAGAGGCAAAGGAGGGATACAGACAGCTGTATGGCACCTGTTCTGGGAGTCACCAGCCCATGACAAAATGCAGCCTGGTGGCGCCTCTGCTGCCCACAGCCCTCCAGCAAGGGATGTCTCCACAACACGGGGTGGCAGTCCATTGAGTGCAGCCATTCCTGTGCCAACCCCTCAGCCCTGCATCCAGCTGCTTGTCTGCCCTCTCTAGCACGGATTCAGCAATGAAGCACAAGCCTGTGGCATGCTGAGGGGAGATCTAGGGAGTTCACAGGCAGCCAGGGACAGGGCAGTGTGGTCAGTGCAGCACTGAGAAGGAAACAGAAAGCAGGCAAGGAGGATGAACATCTTGCCAAACTTGAGCCAATCTTTCTTTTTTGTGGCCTCAGATTCTCCCGTGCCTCTTCCTCTTCTGCTGTACCACACTGACCCAAGGAATCAAGCTCTGCTGCCTGCATTGCCAGCTGGGTGTGGAGCTGTCCTTCTGCAACTAGCTAACCCTCAAATTTACCTGCTGTAAACAGAGAGCAGCATCTGTGCCCTGAGCGCCTGGTTGGTTCCCTTTTGTGCAAAGCCAGTTTGGCTGTGTGCCCCAGCTTCTACTTTTGGCACAGCAGCTGTGCAGCTGTCTGACTCTGCAGAGCTGGTGGCAGGACTCCCACATGCCTTCTGCTCTGCTACCAGCTCTTGTCAGTTCCTCCTCATATACCCTCCAGAAAACAGGGAAAAACCACCAAAACATACATGCTTTCTCCCATTGCCCTGTAGCTCTCCAAAGCTATGTGGGCAAAGTACTGTGAAGATCAGACCTGCTCATCATAGGACAGGGAACCTGAGCCAGGTCATGGTAACCAAGGGTGCAGACAATCCTGTAAGCAGCCAAAAACTCTCCCCATCCACCTTAGCCCAAGTTCTTTGTCTTCCTGCCCTGTACCTCACTCTTGACTGCTTGTTCTGCGGTGTTATTTTTTGACACCCTTAAGACATGCTATTTTTTCAAAAAGAAAGTGAAAAAATAAGCGGAGATGTCTCAGGAAGAGATGAATGAGGGAAATCTTTACAGGAGTTTTGCCTTCTGGGGACAATTTCAGCGCTATCAGGATCCTGTCACATCCCCAAAAAACAGCAAGGTATGGGGGCTCCAGCTCTGATCCTGGTGGTCCAAATCAACTAAAGAAGAAAGAGATGGGACAACCTGGGTCAGCTACAGCAAAGCTTGTGCTTTAGCATTACTCTTCTTTTGGAGTGTTTTCCAGAAAACCAACAAAAACTACTTTCCTGAGGTAATGTAATAGGATTGGGAACCAGCATCTGGACTGAGGTCCTGATTCCAAAATCCACCCTGTTTAAATATCCTGACTCCTCACCATCATGCATTAGGCCCCGATTGTCATCACGGGGCTGTTTGTGTTGTGGCATACAGTGCAGCAAGGAGCAGAGGTTGCAAAACAACTTGCGGGAAAAAGAGGGCCAGAGCTAAAATTGCAAGGGGAGCACTGGGAAGAGGAAGACGCATGAAAGTCCAGATTGTCCCTGCCCAGATTTTCCCTGCCTGGTTTTAATTTTTCAAGAGTAAAATTAAGAATAAATATTTTTATTCATTTTTAATCATTATGATGGCTCCAATTCCATACCAGAAGGCCAGTTCACCCTAGCATATTTCTCTTCCCTTTTCACTTTTCCCACTGCAGCTCAGCAGGACAGTGTTCCACAGGCCAGATTTAGTCCCACAAGTGCAATTCCACTGATCACAGCAGGGCTATTGTACAAAGCACTGGCTGACGTGCTCCAGTGGTGTTTCATACTGACTTCGGTAAAAGTGCAGGAAGTAAACAGAAATGTACCAGTCCCTTCGCCAGGAACACGTAGTGATGCTTTGACTAAGTTTCTAGGAAAGATGAGTATGGTGTTTTGTCTTCAAAACACTTTCAAAGCAGGTTTTAGAGAAATTTGCATGCAAAAGGTTACACTGAAGCTGACATATAAGTGGTTTACATTAATTTAGCTTGCTTTGATGGTGAGAAGGCACAAAGCTGTACAGAAATACATAAAAAGACGTAACTAGATTTAAACTGAGATTTCATTTTCATGGTTTTATAGTGCTTTAGCTAGATCAGCTCATGAACATCAGTTTTGTGTATGGCCAAATAAAGCTTCATAACTTCTTTTCCCAGCAGCTCAAATGCATCCCTCTGGCTCCCTGTGCTAAAGCAACCAAATGGGGTGCTCAGGCATTGCTGGCAAAGGTAGGCACTAGTTTTAAACTCAGTTCTCTTTAAACCTGTTTAAGTTGCACCACCTGACTTTTGCACAGCTGCATGAGAGGTGTGAGCATGCATTTCATCTCACCAGGGGAGGCAAAACCTGCCCTAGGGTTGGCCAAGACCAATCTCTCACATACAATGCTCCATCCATCCTCCTCTGATGGAATGTGAGAACTCCCAAGAACTGGAGCAGCTAAAACCTCACCTGGAGATTTTGGAGTGTTGCAGAAGCTGTTTTGGTGGTGTTTTCTTCAGGAAACTTTATTTTTTGCTTTATTTTTGGCTGTCTCTTTGTAGCAGGAGATGTCAACCTGCTGCCATTTTAAGGAGCTTTTCAAGTTTGCTCACTCTCTGCCCCAGCTACACTGGGATTGAGAAGTCTGGTTTTAGTAGGAGAGGTCCCTGACTCCCTAGGGTCAATGCTCTCTTCTGTTCTGAAGTGGAAATAAACTCAGAACTTTAACAAACATGTTTTCTTCAAAGTGTTCCTTTAGCATTTGAGGTAAAGAGATATTAAATAAATCAATCTACATTCAGGAAAACTAGTCCCACAATTAGTCATAATTCATTTGCCAAGTATCAGATCTCCACACTAAGCTGTGGTTTCACTTGAGGAAAACCAGAACAGTCAAATCTGTCATGTGCAGTGGCACAGACAGCATTTCCTCATATCTTTGCCTATATTTAAATTTCTTCTAAATTGAATTTCCTTTACCTCTGATATACAAAGCCAGGGTGCAAATTTTGTCATTTTTCCATCATTAAAAAAGATAGACATAGCTCTTTCAGCATAAAAGACCACAATCATACCCTGTTGCTCAGACATCTCCAAAGACAGACTTAAAAAATTCTAGATGAAGTGTTGAAACAAAAATACCTAAATATCAAATAGGGTTTTGTCTGCATTACAAATTGAGGTCTGCATCTAGAGGCAACTAAAGGTTCACAAAAAGTGTTTCATCGGTTTGTCTAATGCCTCCACTTGAACTCCAGTTGACTGTAGCAGGATTATTTACTTGTTATTGGGGAAGTATCACTGAAGCCAAGGGACTTGTCCTTATCTGGTAAAAAAAGCCTCAATGATTGCAGTTTTGACATAATCCTTTTGTCTCTTTCTACTTTTTTCTGCATGCCTCAATCACCTGCCTTATGGAGCTGCTTAAGACCATTTTAAAGAATAATTTAAGAATATGTTTAATAATTGTAAAGAATGTCTTAAGAATAGTTTAATTTTTTTATTATAAGAATAGTTAAACAGTATTTTAAGAATTTTAATGTTAATTAGCAATGTGGATAAACCCAGGCTGAAGCCAAGATAGGACGAAGTATATGGGTGTATTTGAGAAAGGGAATATTGAAACCTATTTACCATATTATCACATAATGGGATTTTTATCAGACAAAGTGTGGAAGTGACTGCTGGTGGGGGAGCTGTGATGAAAAAACATGCCATATTCTTATCTAAAATTGAAGCATAACCACAACATTTCTGCCCATCAGACTTGGGCATATGGTGCCTCTCCTACGAGACTCCTTCCCCTTGGAAACACTGTGAAGCTTCTAGAAACAATTTGTCATTCTTCTTGCCCAGGGGCAAGCAGGGGACCAGGACAGTGAGGCTCAAGGATGCATGGCCTGGATGCTGGAACAAGGGCACCTTGCACCTCCCATGGGGCCAGGGTGGTCTTCACCTGCTCTAAGAAGGGGTCCCTGCCCTGGAGAGGTGCCAGTCCAGCCTGGGCAGGCAGAGGCGATGGGGCAGAATCCAGCCTGAGCCAGCAGCATCTGCCACTGCCCAGTCACAGCTGCGTCCTGTCAGCCCTGTGCACACCTGAGTCATTTACAGCAGCAGTCATTTACAGAAGTGGGGAGCATTTAGAAAACTGCTTCAGCTGGAAAATAAAAATAATAAATAGGAAATAAAAAAAGGGAAAATGCTGTGAAAAGTTGACATCCAAGACTTCACCTTCTAAATGCAAGGTTTGCCCTTCTTCATGTTCTGCTCTTGTGGTTTTTCTTGAAAATGTTGCTTGCACTTTGAGAAACAAGAAAACCACTGGGTAATTAGAATGCCCATCTGCCTCCCCCGCCATGCAATGTTTGGACCCAAACAGATGGGTGTTTTTCTTACTTTTTCACTGAGAACAAACCTCAAATATTTTCATTTCCATTGTATCTGAAAATACACTATTGCTGCCGAAGTTTTAGTCTGGCTTCACAAATTGAACTACAAATTACCCATGCTTATGCAGGCAATGTTTAGAGCCACTTGTGCTCTTCAGAAGAGACTTGGCCATCTGGGGAAAAATACAGGTCCCAGAAACATTCCCACCAGGTGGTTTGAAGGCAGCAGGGAAGGAGAAGGTGAGGCAGCAGTAAAACAGCCAGCTGCAGGCTGTTTGATGAAGTTCCAGACTGAATGGGACATGAAGTTCTGCAGAGGCTCACCGAGAGTGACTGCGGGGAGGAGGGGAGCGGAGAGGGAGACAAAAGTAAGATCTTGTCCTAACAGCATTGATGGACAGCACACCACCAGCACCCCAGTGCCCTGCAAACAGCACAAGGGACCTGGAGTCACTTGCAGCCACATGCAAGACCTCATCAAATCTGGTTTTTCAGCAGCTCTGCTTATCAGCAGCTGATGTAGGTGTGGGTGTATCTTCCTGCTGAAGAGCAGATGTTCATCTGATCCATCCTCTGGAGGAGAGCTCTGTCTGTCAGGTCCCTCACCAGGGATGTCTCTGGCCGCCGAGGGAAGGGTGGGGTTACTCTGTTCAAGCGTGCCACCTATAGCTAACCATGACCAATGCACGCAGCCCGCACCCTGCTTCCCTCTGCAGTCGCTGCAGGGACAATGCGCCTGGAGCTCGGGCCAAACCTGCCGGTCCTAACGCAAAAACAGACACATCTCTACAGCTTTATTTATAGGCCTAATCCCCCCGATAATATCTATATATATGCAGTCGAACTTTAAATAAACACCCTTAACCTGGATAGAGAAGCACAGTGCTGCTGCTGAAGGCATGAGCAGGGTGGGCCACTGCCGAGCAGGATGGCTACCAAAGCTAACATCCAATAATCATTCTGGATCTTAGGGTGCCTCCCACAACGTGCGTGTGCTCTAGGGAACTGGGTCATGCCTGAAGTCATAGAATCATAGAATGTTTTGAGATGAAAAGACCATCCAGTTCCAACCCCCCCTGTCATGGACAGGGACACCTCCCACTAGACCAAGCTGCTCGCAGCCTCATCCAGCCTGGCCTTGAATGCTGCCAGGGATGGGGCATCCGTAGCTTCTCTGGGCAACCTGTTTCTGTGCCTCACATCCCCATGGGGAAGAACTTCTTCCTAATATCTACATCAGCCAGACTTTACCTACAGCAACAGGTTGTATCTTTTGCTGAAACCAGAGATATTGATGGGAAAAGCGACAGTGGGGTGGATGAAGCTGAGATATTTGATATCTCAATCATGGAAGAAAACCTGAAAAGGAAGGATTCACTGAGGCTCCTCTACCAGCAGACGTGCTCTCCAAGCATCTTGGTTTTTATTTCTGTGTCATGTCTGGTCTTTAACAACCTCCTTCTGCAAACCTCATTTTGCTCACATCAACCACTGAGTACTACTGACAATTTTATACACCATGGGTGGTAGCATCTTGTGTAGGGCTCAGCAGAAGTTGGCCTTTTTGGTGCTGTGGGAAATTCCAAAGCAAGGGAGAACTGCATTTTGTTTCAGGAAAAGAAGAGGTAGTTTGTGACAAAAAGGAACTAAACACAGGCTAAAATAATGCAGGTTTCAATTTTGATTGAGATGGGAATGCACATTTAGAGCTGGGGCCTACACTTCCAATGATGTCTGGCATTCAGAGCTGAAAAGGAAGTTTGGTGGTGCAGGGTCCTGACCCTGGTAAAGGCAGAGTTACCCAAGAACTGATATGAAGCTCAGGAGTAGTTCACAAAGTCTGTTTGCTGCATTTCACACAGCCATGACTACACAGGGTTTTGGCTGCACCTTCCAAGACAGACAGGCTGCTGCAGACCCCCAGTACCAAGTGCTTTGCATTGCCCACATCCTTTCTGCTTGGCTGCCTCTTGCCCAGTGAAGAAGCAGCCTCAGCACACCAGGTGGTTTTCCAAATGCATGCTTGATTTCACTGCACTGCACAGCCCTGCAAGTGCCTGCTGGAAGATCAGGGTTGAGGGTTTGCTCTTTGCATTTCAGTCAGCTCAGCTGCTGGAGGAGAGGTACTGACATGCACAAAAGTAGCTCTGGTCACTTGGGGCAGTGACTAAAATATGCAGCAGAATTCAGGAGTTTTGTCTCTGAGTCTTAAATCCTATGCAGGGGAACTTGAAAGCCTTGTGCTCCCCAGCACTGAGACACCATGGGGCTGCTTCTTTGGACTGGAAGGGGATAGGTGGGATCACACCTCAGTTTTGAAGGAAAAAATGTACTTGTTAATTCTATATCCTGAGGGGATTCTTCATGCTATCCATGATTAACTAGTCCGAATTTCTTTATCATCCACAAATGTATTTAAAGTCTGTTTTAAGTAAGGAAAGGAATAATTTGAATAGGGAAAGGGTCCAAGGAGACCATTATTCTAGATTATTTCAATTTTATGCAGGTCTGAATACTCGTGCTAACAGCTCTAATTGCATTACTGCCTTCAGCTTCTTTCTTTGATTTGTGTGAAGGAGCTGGCCACAGTTCCCAGCTCACAAACTTTATTTTCCTTGAAAGACACAACAGTGGTTGTTTAATGTGGTTTGAGCATAATATCAGTAAAGAAGAATGTGCCTCTGCCAGGTGGATTGAATAGGACATGTGGCCTGAGTGACTGGAGCTGTCTTGGCATAAATGTAGTGCAATCTAGGAGCTGGGGAAGTTTTGGGAAGAGCATGCCAACCCTTGTTGCATAAAGCATAAAGTATTGTTTGCCCACACTGCACTTACCATAAGTTCTTGCCAAAGGACAGATGGCCGGAGACATTGTGAAATGGCTCAGGAACGGGAATATTAAGATTTTGTCTCGGTTCACCAAAGCTTGACACAGAGCCCCTGATGTTACCCCCTGCTGGGGAATGTGGGCTACAGCTGACTTTCTGCTCAAGAGCCCTTTATCTGGGTGGACTTGCTGCTGCTGGCCACCTGCTTGCCCATATTCTGGTGCTGAAATATGTGCCTACAAGCAACATGATGTGGCAGATGGGAATGTGCAGATGTCTTCTGCAAAGTGGTAAAGCACGTTGAGATGCCTCTTGTAACGACAGTTGATCTTCAACATAAACAAATGAGCAAAATGCTAGAGAAAAAGATGTGGGAGTGTGAGACCAAGCCAGGTCTAGCAGGATCTTAGGAATTTCTGGGCTCAGACTGGATGTTTCAGCCGGTGGTATTACAGCCCAAACCTTTGAATGGAACAGCTGTGCTCACAGGGGTAGCCAGTTGAAAGGATTTCTCTGAAAAGCTTATTGAGAGGAAAGCATGCACTGACTCTGCTAGGAGATGGATTTCATCTGGTGGCACAGACCAAATGCAGTGCAGCGCTGTCTGAACTGCAGTCACTGCAGCATCAGCTCGAGAAGTCCTTGCTGCTGCAGTTGTTCTGAGGGAGCTGGGGCAAGATATTTGAAGAGGTGCACAATCCCTTGGGGTACGCCTCTAGCCTGTGAGCAGGCACGGCACACCAGGAGGAAGTGCTGGGGTTTGGGGAAGTAGTGCCTAAACCGGGAAAGGGATGTTCTCGGCTGTGGTCAATTGTTTCTGGGGGCAAGCTATTAATTGCCTCATTGTTAACGTAAACAGTGCTCTGGATGTGCTATGTTTTGGGGTTGTTTTTTCAAATGTGATTTATTTTGACTCATCAGCCAAAGAGTGTTGGGAAACTGGCTGTGCTCTGGAAATGTCCTTGCACAATGAAATTCCTCTGACTCTGTCTTCTGTAGAAAATGTTAAACTTAACTTTAATTATGAAAAGCTTTGTTTTCCCCAGTCAGTTCTGTTTTCCCAAAGTCTGACTGAGCCACTGAGCTACTTCCTGACCACCATTTGAGATGTGATCAGGTTGTCAATACGATAAAGCCTCACGTTATTCTCCCTTGCAATCTTTTGCTTCTCTCTTGCAATTTTTTTTTAAAGCTCTTATGGTCCTACCGACCCTGCACCTCTTTTCTCCAAGTTTAACCCAAAGAACAGCCCCAGCCTTTGGTTCTCTCCAGAACTAAATGGTCACCAACGGCAAAGAGAACATATATATACTATATATATGCAATCTGTATACAATCTTCTCCAAAACTCACAGGAAATGAGTGGTCAGTGGTGAGGAGAGTGGTTTCTTTTGTCTTCCTTTATTGTTTCATCTGGTTTTCTAGCATCATTCTCTTCACAGACTGCAATGTAGAATGGCAATTTTGGGAGCAAAGTAATTCAGACGGGTGGCAGCAGAGGGGGCAGCAGAACAGCAGCGAGGTGTGCTCAGATGTCTGGTACCTCCATGGCAGTGGCAGCACTTCAGATCTCCAGTGTCAAGAGATCTGTGCCAAAGATTTCCTCATCCACACCTCTGTTAGAACAGACCAGCTGCTACTCTGAGAAAACGCAGGGACAGCAGAGCAGCCAACAAAATTGTCCTGGTGATAGGCAAATGCCATATTGTGACTTACCTCATGTTGAGGCACATTATCCCTCTGGGCACAGGAGGCTGCTTGTAAATCAGGTTTTAGTCTACATGAGAGCTGCAGCATGTCCATTCAAGGGAGCAGGTAGCAATTCACATCAGCAGAGGGACCATCGTACAGCCAGTGGAGAGGGGGATACAGAGGTGCTTCATACATTGACCTGGCTGCAGTTCTTTGTTCTTCAGTTCTTTGCATTTCTTTGTTCTTTTTGCACCCACCCACATGAAAAGGCTGCCTTAGCTGTGTTCCACACTGGGCAGAGCTCCCAGCCTGGCCAGGACAGTCCTTTGGGAGCAGTGGAGGCATACAGGGTGCTACCCAGCTGGGTCTGGGTGCCAAGGAGCCATCCAGGATCAGGGTAGGGAGTAGCCAGTAAGTACAGGTGGGATGAATAAGACAAACTCAAACTCTCTGATATTCTGCAAAGCATAATGGATGTGATGAAGGGAAAGCAAAACAAAACTGGTTAGAAAGCGCTGAGAAGACAGTAGTGACATACACAGTTCTGTAATGGTTGATGAAGAACTCAACATGAGCCAGAAAGTCAAACGAATCCCAGGCTGCATCAAAAGGACCATGGCCAGCAGATCAAGAAATGTGATTCTGTCCCTCTACTCTGCTCTTTTGAGGCTCCACCTGCAGGGCAGATGTCCCTGACAAAAGAAGGACATGGAAGTGTTGGATCAAGTCCAGATGAGGCCACAAAATTGATAAGGGGACTGAAGCACCTGCTCCATGAAGACAAGGCTGAGAGCATTTGGGCTGTTCAGCCTGGAAAAGTGAAGCAACCTTCCAGCATCTGAAAGGGGCCTGCAGGGAAGCCAGAGAGGGACCCCTCATCAGGAACTGCAGTGATGGGACAAGGAATAATGGGGACAGATTGAACGAGGGGAAAATTAGGTTAGATATTAGGAAGAAATTTTTTACTCTAAGAGGGGTGAGACACTGGCACAGGTTGCCCGGGGAGGTTGTAGATGCCCCAACCCTGACAGTGTTCTAGGCCAGGTTGGATGGGGCATTGAGCAACCTGATACAGTGGGAGGTGTCCTAGCCTGAGGCAGGAGGGTTGGGACTAGATGATCTTTAAAGGTCCCTTCCAATCCCTTAACATTCTATGATTCCATGTTGTTTGCTTCCCTACACTACACCCAGCCTTTCACTTCGTGCAAATATGGCCCAGGGGGTAGGATTTTCTCTCTTTCTCTTCTTTCTCCCTTTGGCTAAAGCCTTGCAAGTCTCTGGGGCTTCAGCATCAGAATGGCTTCAGGAGTGAGAATGGTCTGATGTGAGTGAGCCCACTTAAGACTCAATAAAAACAGATTGTGCCTCCAGTGCCAGGTAGGAGGACAGACTCTGTGACAAAGATGGGCTCCTTGCAGCAACACTGTCCATCCCTCTCTCCAGAAAACACACCTCCCTCTGCCTGCACACACAGATGCTGAGGCTGCCCTCTGCCCATCCCTCCCCAGGCCACATCCCAGGCCTGCAGTCAGGAGCCTCAGGAGCAGGGCAGCCCCCCCTTGTACATACTGGTCATGTCAATGGCTGTCAGCACAGTTTCCATCTGTTTCAGCATCATTCCTGCAGCAATGGGCCCAGCAGGAACACTGGAAATCCCACCCAAAACGTGGCACACAGATTCTTTAGACATATGGCTTATAATCCTCTTGTGGGAAAAAAATAAAATGGGTGATATAGCTTAAATACAACAGTAGAATGGAATTTTGTAGAAAAATACAATGTTGTCCCTGAGCCATAAAAATGAGTTCATGAACTTTATGTGGAGGCTTGAATTTTGCTAAGCTTTAGAGAAAGACATGAGGTTATTCCTCCTAAAACTGTGATGTGCTTCTTTTGTCTTAACAATCATCTTTGTTTATTACCTATGAGAACCCATGAGGGAATAGTCAGCTTCTTTACACACATTTTATTTAACAGACTCCTTATTCAGCTCTAAGATTGCTATTTAAATATAGTGCAGCGGCTGCTGAGATCTCTTAAGGACAGCTCCATCTTCCAGTATATTGTCAGGAGGGTATGTGTATATCTGCACACAGAGACAGGGAGGGGTCAATATTTGTTTGCAGCAGAAACCTGCAGATATGTTCTGCTTTAGCAAGAAAAATAAGAAGTTTACTTGGTTTCGACTGCCAAGAAATACAGCTACTAAGAAACAAAGTGATGCTCTTTTTCACGGCCAGATAATGGAGCATTTATGTTCTCTGTGGAGCATATGGGAAAGCAGCATGCCATGTCACTGCTGTCTGGCAAAGAGAAATGGCTGGTGTTTGGGGCCTGTCAGGAGTGCTGCTATTAAGAAAAATCAGAATTACATGTCAGGCACAGAGATTGATGCAAGCTCTTTGCTTGCAAGAAACGCATTTAAACTTTCATTTGTCTATACTGTAGAAAAAAATTGACCAATTTTCCACTCAGAAAATCCCAGAAAGCTCCTGTTTTCTGTTTCCTCACAGCCAATTATTACCAAAAGGACTATTTCTTATCATCCTGCAGAATAGCTTACTCATCCCATAGCTGCATGAGCTACCAGGAAAACCATGGCCAAACCCTACCTGGCTGCAAGCAGGGAGTGATGCTCTCCTTTGCACCATCCTGCCAAATTAAGGCACTGGATTTCTCCTTGCCTTAGGGGAGAATAGAGAATATCCAGAGCTGCAATCCTGCTGGCACAAAGCCTGTTGCAGGAAACCAGTGCCAGGATACCAACCACATCCACTTCCACACAAATCTCTTTGGCTAAAGTTGCTCCTGCCTGTGCTCTGTTGGACAGCTGTTGCCCAGCTGCTGCCCAGCTGCCGGCACCACATCCTTTCTGACCAGCCTTAACACAATAAAATTGCAAATTTGATAATGGTAGACTGAATCCCCTCACCCAGATCATCAATAAAGCTATTAAACAGGACTGGGTCCAACACAGATTGCTGCGGGATACCACTGGTGAGTGGATGTGGCACCATTCACCATGACTCTCTGGGCCCAGCCACCCAGCCAGTTCTTAACTCAGCAAAGGGTGCACCAGTCCAAGCTGTGGACTGCCAACTTAGTATGAAAATTTGAACTCAAATGTGTGTTTCAAGATGGGTTCCAAACTCCTTCATTTGGGATGTTTCTGCTTCCATAGATTGTGGTTATCACAGGACTGATGGCAAGGACTGAGAGGCAGAGCTCAGGGGGAACAGGAGGCCACCGAGATTTTCTGGGCTGACTATGAATGCTTTACTGGCCTTATGAAACCCAGGAGGCACAAGTGGAACCATTGGTCTCATAAAATGATCCCAACCCAACAGAAAGTTTTGCTTTAAAAATACGGTAAGAGATTCCTTGATGAGTCAGGCTTGAAGCTTTGCAAAACTGAATTGGACAAGGGAATTCCTAATGACTTTTCACTTTATCTTGACCTTTTGCTTTATCCATGTCCTGGAAGAGTTTGTTGCCACGTGCAAATTTCCTCTAAGGCAGACAAAAAGTTCATCTACTACACTGTCCAGAGTACACTTGTGCTTTCTCCAGAGTACACTTGTGCTTTGGACCAAGTCTATCTGCCAGTCATGACTTCCAGGACTTTCCTGTCCATCTCCTACGTGGGACTCCAAAGCTCTGCTGTGGGACAGATACCAGTCATAGTTAGGGAAGGAGAAATGCTACTTACTGTGCTTTAATTTCCTTAAATTAAATGGCTGCTCCATAAACCTGTTTGAAAAATTAAAGCCTCTTCCTGACATAAAAGGTCATAATTTGGGATATTTTCTTCCTATCTCAATCTGGAACAAGAGATTGGCAAAGGAAGCAGCTACCAGATAAATTTAGTTTAGGGGAACAGAAATTTTTTTTATACGTCAATGTTTGTTGCCTGTGTAAACTAGCCTGCAAAAACATCTAATTTTTTTCCTGAGAAACACGGAGAACAAGCTGTGAAGCCAGAGGCTTTTTGAATAAAATTAATAAAAAATGCCATCAGTGCATGTCTTATGGTAGAGGCTTCTCTCTACTGCACTCCCCTTGTCTGTGTAAATGCCAGGAATCTTGTTAAAGCAGGCTGTCTCAGTTGTGTCTGCCTGGAGAGGAGATTGGTACAGCACAGAGTGGGGGCTGATGTGCCTCTCTCTTCCTCCACTGACTGCAAAGTGAGCCCAGCTTCTCTTTCAAATGCTCAATTTGAAAATGAAATAAGCTGATGAACAATATGTACCTTCAGCTGACAGAAGTCTAACTGAATTTTCAGAGAAAAAGAAAATTGAACTGGAGATCACTAGTAGTATCATTTCCCCATTTCTGTAATTAGAATCACTTTTTGATATGATGCTCTAAGACAAAGTACAGCCCTGCTAAAAAATGCAGGTTTCTGGAGAAGCAGTTCTTCTGGACAAGAGTGAAATGAATGTTGAATGCCTTGCTGACTGCTCTTCAGAAGGGCAGGAATGATTTTAAACTGTATGATGTGTTTTTCCTCTGTTCCTATTTGTCCTGGTAATTCTAATCTTTCAACCAACTTCTGCTCTCACTTGTACTGTTATATAGACATTGAAAACTGTTGCATGATTTGTATTTCATGTGTGACACTGACATATTTTTCACCTGTTGATTCAATCACATAATTTTTTATCTCCTTTGCATGTATCTTAACTGAACATACAACAGCTTTTCTTACTTGTAGAGTTGAAAGGGGGGAAATAAAATACAATAGAACAAAATGCAGGTTTTGATTTAAGGAGTTTTGAGGTAAAAAGGAAAATATCTATGTGCCTTAGGTTCCTGCAAGGTTCTCTTTACCATCACTGACCTGATGGAGGGTAGAAACATAGTATCAGAGCATATAATCCTGATCAACCATCCGCAAGGTCTGATGCTTTGTAGGCTGGAGCCTCCACCTGTAATTCCATGGAGCCTGCACCAGGTAAGATGGCATATGACGAATGAACTTGTTTGTGAAATGTGACATTATCCAAGAGCTAACTTTGCAGCATTAAAAACAACCAGGAACTAGCTACCTCACAGAAGCATTTTCCTATGTTCTCTGGAAATACTGGACACAAAATCTGAGAGAGAACACCTGTTCCCATGCACCCAAGCATTCCTCTGGCTCCTCCCAAAGTACAAGACAAGCCTTTTGAGTCAGGTGGGTAAGATGCCAAGGCATATGGGAATTTGGAGATGGAAATAGCTAGAGTTACTAAGGGGGTTTCCAATCACAGCTATCTGCCAGCATGAATCAAGTGCCTGCACACTCAGCATCAGTGTCCTTGGGGAAGAAGGAGAAAAATAGATGGTTTGGACTGCAGAAACTATTTATCATCTCCTATCACCTGAACTGTAAAGGAAACAGATGTGTTGGTACGCTGTTTTTTTTACACTTAATTGTTATCTGACATAATCTGATAATTTAACTGTTATCTGAAATTTGATCTTTGCAAAATGGTGCTTTCTGCCTTGCAAGTATTTCTCAGGTTCTGACAGCAAGCAGGATGATGAGCAAAGCTCCCCAGCAGATACTTGCTCTCTAACCACTGTGGGCAGACCTGCCCTGAGGTTTCCTGTCACTAAATGGTCAGCATGAAAGGAGAGAGTGGTGAAGGCACAGGTTAGTGCAGTCATCTCATTCCTCTCACCCCTGGAGAATCTTGATTATTCACAAAGAGGCTTCTCTATCCCTTAGGATAGCTGCTAAGGAGCAGCATACCCCAGCCTCAGCTGAAAAAGGACATGATGATCAGGACCTCAATATAAACTATTCATTGCTTAAGTGTTGTCTGCACTGTCATGTAAAAGCAGAGAGGATGACTGCCTTTCCAAGGACTTACCCTGCATGCCTGAAAACTGCAGCATTGTACAAACTGAGGGCCACAAACATCTTTCCAGTTAGAAATGTGACTCTGGTGGTAAATGTTCCAGGGCTACTTGCTGTCACACTACTGAATCCTACACATCCCTTGCCTCCAAACCTCTCCAATCACAACCCACTGGATAGGTGCTCCCTCTCCTGTGCTGCCTGTGTTGTATTCCGGCTCACCTGAACCACCTACCCTCACAGATGGCATTAAATTCTGGCAGCCAGAAGTGCTCCCTGACGTGCTTTCCTGGGGTAGACATAGCTCTCCTGTCCTCCAAAGGCAGCACGTCTTTGACTGTAGCAGGAAGATTCTGCCTTCATTAATTAAAAAAGGAAAATGTCACTAGCACAATTTTGACCTGACCTGTGGGGTTTCTTTCTTGCAACTGTACTTTGAAGGAACTCATTGGCAGGTCTCTCACTGGCTGCAGTTAAAACAGGATCCAAACATGCTGTTGCAGATAAGCCTTCTTCTAAGATAAGGTGAATTTAGACTTTAAACCACTGGTCAGAGGCATTACCGATTTTTCTGTATATATTTTAAAGCCTAATTTCATTAAGAAATCAAGCTACTGTGACCTGATTGTATGCCTTCTTCCTAGTTCCATTAACTTTTGATCCTATTGGCCAGTTTCAACTCACCATCCACTTGGGATTAAATTCCTGCCTGCATAAAGACAGACAGGCAGCACTCCCAGAAAAGTGACTGACCTTGGCTCCTGTCACATCCCTGAGAATCATCAGGCCACAGAGGTACACAGAGCACCCTGCATGATGATGCTTCTGCCACAGCTTCTACATGTTTAGATATCAACAAACCTCAAGAGAAAAACCTGTCAGAAACATAGCTTTTCCTGCTCTTAGTGCTTACTATTGTTGTTACTGGTACTGCTCAGCTATTAGGTTTATGCAGTGCTGAACTTTGGTGACAAAGTATCATCTATACAGTGAAGTACTTAGGAATTGGATACCATTGCAGAAAACTGAAAAAAACAGTAGCATATTTGGAAGTCTTGGCACCTGAGATATTTACATCAAAAAACAATGCACATTCATATAGTAGAAACTTAGTAATTTACAGTTGTCACCAAACATTTTGGTTCAGAAACATCTGAGTTTCTGAATTCTTAAGTATTTAAGATTTGAATGCTTTGCAGTGAGTCTTTGATATCTAC
This sequence comes from Sylvia atricapilla, assembly GCF_009819655.1. Taxonomy (NCBI): domain Eukaryota; kingdom Metazoa; phylum Chordata; class Aves; order Passeriformes; family Sylviidae; genus Sylvia; species Sylvia atricapilla. Next base: position 44,171,444 of record NC_089140.1, read on the forward strand.
CTGTCCATGTTCTAATCATAAGAAGAAATGAATCCTTTGTCCCCCCAGACCAGGAAAAATTACTAGTTTCACTGCTGCTTTTTCTGTCTTAAAACAGAAGCCTCCACAGTGGGAGTTTAGTTATTGAATTGATTTTCACTAAAGATTTCATTTGATTTGTGCCGTCCTTTGAAGTAGCTGCTGGAGAACAGCGCAAGATTTGCACAGACAAATGGATGAAGAATATTATTCAGATGATAATTACTCATATGAATACCCTCATGAAACCAACGTCTGTGAAATGGGTGACTATTTCACATTTAACATCTATCTCACTGCTGTCCTCTACACTCTGGTATTTTTTCTCAGTCTGCTAGGAAACACTTTGGTGTTATGGATCCTATTGAAATATGAAAACCTTACATCTTTAACAAACATCTTCATCATGAATCTCTGTATCTCTGATCTAGTCTTCTCCTGCATGCTGCCTTTCTGGGTAGTGGACCAGTCCTTTGGATGGATTTTTGGTGAGTTCCTTTGCAAAGCATCAAATGCTGTTTTCTCCGTTGGCTACTACAGCGGTGTTTTCTTTTTGACCCTCATGACTATCCTGAGGTACTTGTTTGTAGTGAACCCCCTTTCAACTCTGAGATCCCAGACACAGTGCTGCGGTGTTCTGGTGTCCTTGGCTGTTTGGACTGTTAGCATATTAATTGCAGTTCCTGAGGTGATTCACACCACAGTGCAAGAAAATGTGGAAGAGTACAGGTTTTGTGATTATGCTAACGGGGACTGGAAAAGGGTGGACATTTATGTGAGAAATGTACTCTTCCTGCTTTCCTTTGGAGTCATCGTATTCTGTTACGTCAAGATACTCATAATCTTGCTTAGACCAAGATCTCGCAGAAAGCACAGAACTGTGAAACTTATCCTCATTATTGTGGTGGCTTTTTTCCTGTGCTGGGCACCCTACAACATCCTCAGCTTTCTGACTACTTTTCCACCATCTACCTGTCAGTACGTGAAAGACTCCAGCCTAGCCTTTCACATCAGCCGTAAAATTGCTTTCTCCCACTGCTGTCTCAACCCTGTGCTCTATGTATTTGTTGGAGTCAAGTTCAAGAGGCATTTGGCACAGTTATGCAGTCTGTGTTTACACTGTGGCAGCGCTCATGCCTCCAGCCCCAGGACCTGCAATGAAGGCAAATTCCAGCAGGAAGGGGCATCTGTCTACTGAAGCAAGACCTAACTATCAGGACGAATCCTGAATGAACTTTCAGATTTTTCCATGCCATGGATAGCCTCTAATTCTTAGAGGCACTTCTCTGAGAAAGACACACATTTACTTTTTGCAAGCATGCTGTGTATGGAAAATAACAAAATGTATTTGCAGTGGGATGAAGAGAGGAGAATGCCATGAAACTACTTCACTGGCCTGAAAGCCTTAAGTTCACACTTTTTGGCACAGTGAGATGGATTTTCTCCAATTTATACTATCTTCTAAAAAGAAATAAATTGCTTCTTCCTTTGGGCACTAAATCATCAGGTTTTAAGATAAAAGTTGTTGCATATCTGTTTCTTACCTGACTTAAAATACTTTGATTGTATATAGCAATGGAGACATAGGTACTTTTTTAAATTTTAATGCTTTTTAGTGTTTATCAGTGTTTATCAGTTTATTCATTGGTCTTTATTTTGTGCGGGGTGATGTCTCTGGATTAACTGTCTTGACAATAGCTACAAGACCTCAGAGTTTCAGAAGTTCTCAGGGCAAATGTTCTTTTATCTTTAGGCAGATAAATAAATATAAAACTAGCTTTATGTAAAAGTAGTCTTTTGGGTCTGAAATGGAAACTTTGGGAGAGCTCTAGAAGGAACACAAGCTGTTAAAACAGATACTTCACTAGGATATCAGTTTTCCTTCTGTTACTGCTCTTTGCCACAGGATTCTTTCAGTCTTTGAATATAATTTCTGGTGATTGCAGCAGATCAACAGCTCATCTCCTGAGCAAAGTGGGAGCATATTTGCGTCTAATTGCACTTTCCCTCCTTTTCTCCCTTTGCCACGGTGCTGAGAACACTTAAACTTATAAAGAGGTTATAGTGCAAGAACAAATAGCTTTTTAAATAGCAGGATATAAATGGCTTGCTTTAGTTGTAAAATCGATGTTTGTTTGTTTTTTTTTGTTGTTGTTTTTTTTTCTTTCTTTCCCTTTTTTTTTTTTTTTTTTCTTTTTTCCCCAGGCATTGTGGCATATAGTGCATTTTCCAGTGTAGCTGAATGACAAAGTCCCTGGAAAGCAGAATATTTAATTTCCCAGTATTTATATAGAAAGCCAAAGTAGTTTTGCAGTCGCACCAAGCAATAGTTTAGCAACGGTTCTAAGCAACAATTTGGCTTTTTTGGCATCTGTCTTAAAATATCTATGCTGCTTCCACACTATATCTTTGATCTCTAAAGATTATCTGTAGCAGACAAACAGATTCTTCACAGCTGCTGTGTAGTTTACAAAACTCAGAAACTCAGATGGGCCCATCATAGAATATCCTATTTCTGATTACACCCAGAAGCGAGAATACCTAAGGGAAGGCATAAGAATGGGGAGAACATAGACCCACACAATCTTCCTAGCACTTGTCCATGGTTTCTAGTTTGTGCTTCAGTTTATATCATGTCCCTTATCATCAGATGTACTTTTCTGAGCAGATCAGTTCTGGTATCTCACTTACTAGAGTTACTGCCTAAAATGTAAAAATTAAAAAGGGGACGCATTAATTCTACAAGGCTCCAATTCACCTGTGTTCAGACAAACCATGGAAAGATAGAAGCTGTCATTTTTTCTGGCTGTGGTGGAGACCATTCTTTGGCTACTGCTTCCTGACAAGAAACATTTGAAATGAATGTGGCTTCAAAAGACTTTGGGCTGGGGAATGAACACTGTCAATTACTGAAGATATAACTTATTGAAGATAACTTGTTGAACAAATTAGTCCAATTTCTTCTATTCTGATAAACCAAGACCTCTTTTCTGGTACCAGCAAATCTCCACAAGAAGAAAATATTGTGACAATAAGTACCAAGATGGTCTCATGCACCTACATAAATTTCAACAAGCTGTAATTCAACTGTGAAATCTTTACTGTCTATATATTTTACATCTGTCTAAAACAAAGTTGAGAATTATAATAGAAGCATAAAGACTGAAATGATCCTGCTCTGCCCAGTTTTTAGCAAATTATTTAAATCTGTTTGTAACTCCAGCATATTTTGTTACAGTGTATCTGAGTATGTAAAAAGAATTCTTGATATTACCCAACTGTATTGCTGCCATAACCAAAGTAACTCAGAATGTAGATATGCTGCCTCCTGATATAATGAAGTAGTACTAATAAACATTCAGAAATTCAATTGAATTCTACACTGTGACTATTGTTCTCAGCCTCTGATAACCACTTATTAAGGTATTTTCAACTGAAGAAGTACTTGTGAATTTTTGTAGGTTAATTTAGCATGGAAGAGACATCCGGAGGTGATCCACTGCTCCATGCTGCTCACAGAAGTTTTATCTTCCTGATCAGACAAGGTCACTCATGGCTTTATCTGGTCAAACTGATAATTTGCAAGAACAGGGACTCCATAACTCCTCTGAGTCCTTGTTGCAACACTTAACAACTCTTACAATGGATGTTTTTACTTCTACACAAACTTTCTTTTGCTGCAGCCTGATGATGTTGCTTTTTCCTTGCCTTCCCTGTGTCTTCACATTAGAGAATGGAAAAAAAACCCATTAGATCTCCCTTAAACTCTATTTTTTGGGGGGCTAAACATATCCCCGCCAATTTAGTGTCCTCATACGTCATGTGCTCCAACTCCCTGTCCATCTCGGTGATCTTCCATAGCGCTGACTTCAAGTCAGACAATGCCTCTTTCTTACATTGGTGGCCCTAAAACTAGATATGCTACTGCAGACGCGACCACGAGAATGTCAGGCCGAGTGGAATAAAGGTTTCCCTCAGCCTGATGACAGCACAGGCCCATAAACAGTTAATCCTCACTGCTGCAAGGGCATATGCCTGTGTTGTGTTCAGCTTTTTGATCACTTGGAATCCAAGATCTTTTCTGGCAAAGCTGATGTCTAAGCACATTCTTAAGGAAACACCCCGTTTCCACTAAAATCAATGATAATTTTGCTTCTGATCATAATCAGAGCAAGAATCAGACTCATAAATGTGCACAATTTCGGCAAAGCACAGCCTGTACTTCTTTACTGCCAGGAGTGTTTTCACTGAGAGTCAGGATACCTCCATATTCTCAATGTTTTGAAATATTGAGCTTGTGAAAATCATAAATAAAATTCTATTTTATCTTCTCCTTATGGTTGCTCTACAGCTGAAGATGCCCTTGCTCATCTAGTGAAGCAAAATACTGAGAAGGACAAAGAAAAGCGTGAGGAATGGAGTACTCTCTCCATGTTCAGGAACTGTTCAGGTAACAAAACCAAAACATATTTGAGCTTATTTCATTCCTCCAAACAATGCAGCTTTCTTCCAACAAAGAGAAGCAAAGGGAGTGTGCTCTTTATCTGTGTGCCACCCATATAGATGTATATAAAAGACTCTGTTTCATTTAAACTACACAGTCCAGAGTCTGTCTTGGCTCTCCCACATCGTTGCTGGTGCAGTGGAACCAGCACCAAACCAGATAAAGTTCTTGATACCTACTTGCCCATACAAGAAATGCAGCAGTTCTGATTAGTGATATCTCCTAAACCTGATGTGCTCTGCTGGAAGTCATTCTCAGAAGCTGACCTGATATTTAGCAGAATATTCTTCCAAGCTCCTCAACCACTTTTCTAAAATGTTGTATTTGCTTCTAGATGTTTTCCAGAGCTTTGCTGGTTCTTTTTATGTTGCCTACTCCCAGCTTTATACCTACTGCCAGTTATTTGTCCACCTATTCAAAACAGAATGCAAACAAATGCAAAAAGTGCTTCCAAAGCTTTCTCCCCACAGTCACAGAAGATTTCTGATGATGAACAGCAGCCTGTTGTTCAATCTAGCTACAATGGTATGTTAATCCACTGAGGGTGACCAGGGAAACTGGGAGTTAGCTACCCTCATAAAATATCTCAAGTGCTAGCAGAAGCAAAGCCCTTCTAGTCATTATGTAACATCAATAAACTCTTGCAAAAAATTTAAAGAAAAAAATGTAGCACATATAACAAAAACATCAGACAGATGGAAGGAACACCTTCTGTGGACACATACTCAGAGACCATCATGAAATACTCATCTACTATGCACAGGACAGTAAGCAATTTATTGCACCAAGCAGCACTTTAGTTGATTGAGTTGGCTACCTCTATCTACACCGTTAAAAGACTTTTCCCAGCAAAGGCTTTCCTTTTGATGGGATGACTGACATTGCTTTTCCTGGCTAGTAAAATTAAAAATAGTTCTCATCTAGCCCATCATGGTTTATGAAGAAGTTAATCAATAAATTTTATCAGAGTAAAAATACAGGAAAGCAACATGCATGGATCAGGACAATGTGGGTTCCTTTCTAGTGTAGCTTCCAACAAGGAAAGATCTTTAATATCTTCTATTGCTAAGAAATGAGGAAATACGGAAAATTCTAAGGAAGCATTGGTCAGCTATGGACCTAGTTGGAAACAGCATGTTTTTCTCTAAAGAAATTGATGTTTACATAAACATCAATAATTCAATAATTAACATCAATCATTAAATATTTCTGAAAGTAGCTCGTTATTACATAATAAAAAAGAGGAACAATCCATTCTAATTGACTATTTTTGCGTGAGAAGTAGAATTCCACACAGACATTTTGAAAATTTGTAAAATAAAATCCATTGCAGTGAAATTATACGGGATTTGATTTACCATTATTTGTGTTTGATGACCCTGAGATTACTTTTGGAAGTCACCCAGTTGCCTAAAGATCAGTGGAAAATAAACACTCATTTTCAGCAGATGCTCCTGGCACTGCTGCACGAATCAGCAAAGTGTGCCAAGAAAAGTAAGCCTGAAGGTTGCTTCCAAACAGTGTAAGACATCCCACTGCATTTCACAAGTCATGTGCCTGCAATATGCATAGCCTTATCACCTGCATTTCTGAGGGCACTAAAATGCTTTTGAGCTATTCAAAAAACATACATTAGACAAAGGTTAATCACCAAAACTTAAGGCCACTTAGTCATTCTTATGTGTGAAGGATGATGGAGACATGTCACTGACCACGTACTACATATATTTCCTCAAGACTCTTGAAAATTCGATGCTTTGATCTTCAGCTTAAGCTGATGTTTAGGACACTAACAAAAGTCACAGGCACTTTGGCGAGAACTGATGACAAACTGCTTGCTCACAAGTTTAATTTAAAATTGTTTACTTACCAAAGCAATGTGGAAAAAGAAGCAAAGGAAGTTTTTCAAGTTTGCACTTTAAGTGCAAAACAAGCATAGCCTATTTCAGGCAGTGGGAAAGAAATATCCTTTCAGAGAATCATATGCGTAATGGGAGGGATAAAATCTGAAAAGAGGAAACAGGCTGCTTGCAGAAGGGGCCGGGTGCTGGAAGTGTTAGGAACCCCGTCCCCCTGTACCACCCCCACCCTGTCTCAGGAAGGAACCTCTTGTTCTAGTTTCACACCCGCTTTCTCCCCATATCGTTCTTTATGTGGACATACCAATCTCTCCCTATGTCTTTCACAGAGTCACAGAATCAATTAGGTTAAAAAAGACCTCTGAGATCGAGTCCAACCCATGACCAAACAAACACCACCACGTCAACCAGACCATGACACTGAGTGCCATGTCCAGTCTTTCCTGTAATACCTCCAGGGATGGTGACTCCACCACCCCCTTGGGCAGCCTACGTCTAATCACCCTTTCTGCGAAGAAATTCCTCTTAACGTCCACCCTAAACCTCCCCTGGCACAGTTTGAGATCATGTCCTTTAGGCACAGTTTGAGATTATGGCCTTCAGCCCTTCAGGTTAGAGACGAGGATTTTCTTCCACAACTGCCAAGAGCAGAGGGGAAATCTGCTGCACAGCAGATTCATCATGCCTGACTCCCACATTTGCCTCAGTTGTCCGTGCAAAGAGCCTGATGAACTGATGTGCAAATGAGGAAAAATAAAATAAAAAAGGAAACCCATATAGAATAGATCTAAAAGCGACACTCAGTCCAATATTAAAAAGTATTAAAACAAACAAAAAAATTATTAAACATTATTTTTTCAGTGGTGCCCTGCAACAGGCCGAGAAGCAATGGCCATAAACCAGAACAGAGGGAAGCTTCACCTCAGCGTGAGGCAGAACTTTACATTACGGGAGGCAGGGCACTGAACAGGCTGCCCAGGGAGGTTGTGGAGTCTCCCTCTCTGGAGACATTCCAAACCCACCTGGACGCGTCCCTGTGTCACCTGCTCGAGGTGACTCTGCCTTGTCAGGGGCTTGGATCAGGCGTCTCCGGAGTCCAGCCCAACCCTGACAACTCTTTGACTCTGTAAAAAGCGACCCTGCGTGAGTGCACCAGAAGCACCAGCCTCCCCGAGAGGAACGCTGCAGCCGTGGCCGAAAGCGGCGATTTCCCGCCCAGAGCCGCTCCGAACCCCTCAGCCCTGCCCGCGGCGCTCCGTCCCGCCGCCTCCGGGCACCCCGGCGCCGCAGGCGGACACCGCCCCGGCTGTGGGGCGGCCCCTCCGCGGCCTCACGGGACTTGTAGTCGGGCGGGGAGCGCCGGAGCCTCGCCCCGGGCCGCCTCAGCGCGACATGGCGGCCGCGGCCGCGCAGGTACCGAGCGAGCGCTCCCGCACAGCCCTGAGGGAGCGCGGCGGGGCCGGGGGCGGGGAGGCGGCGGGCGGAGGGAGCTGGCGGGGAGAGGGGGAAGTGACTTCGGCGGCTTCCACTTGTTGCCTCGCCGAGCTCGGCTTCGAGGGGAGGAGCCCCGCGGGGAGAGTTGCCGGGCGCCTTGGGGGGTGCCCGGGTTAGCTGAGCGGCGGGGCGAGCGCGGGCATGGCCGGGGCACATCGGCCCGCCCTGGGCTGGATGCTGGCTGTCATCGCCTGAGAGCCCCCCCGAACGGGGAGTCCCGGTCCCTCAGGGCCACCTCCTAGACCCGGTCCCCTGAAGTGTCGTCATGTACCCCGGTGAACGCTGACTTTCGGCCGACATCAGCGCTGCCCTCTGTTTTCTGCCCTCCTGCAGCTGCAGGGGGAGCGGAGTCACCCTGCTGGAAACCAAACACCCGCCCGTGCCCGTGCCCTCACCCCGCTGTAAAGTGCTGACAGGCAAATATTTGCCGCGGCCCTAATCCCACTTTGCCCTTGTGTCGGCAAATCTCCGGCGGATGGATAGGGAGAGAGTTTTGCTGGCACACGGGACGGCTGGGGCTGTCTCCAGAGCAGATGCCGGGTTTGCAGCCGGCCCTCCTCCTCCGGCTTATGTTGATCCTGGTAATCCAGAGTGAGCGAGGGGAAGGAAAAAACCCAAGGTTTTAGTGAAATGGTTGTCTGCCGCCTTTGGACACTGGATTCCACTCGGGCAGAGGTGCTGCGGTGGTGAGTCGGGTGTGGAGGGGCTGTGCCGTGTTCTGGAAGCTGGTGAATCCCCTGCTGCTGCAGCTGCCCCGGCACAGGGCCCTGCTTTCTGTCCGGGTCACTGCATCCAGCCTGCTGCTGGTTTTCACAAGCTCGGTTTGGCACACAGAGTTGGTCAGCTGTAGATTTCACTCTCCTGGTTCTGCCTGACACTTTGAAACCAAGCGTCAAGTTTTAAATTTCAAGTTGAAACGGAGGGAGAAGTACCAGGTCTTTGTCACTTTAATGCTGAAGCGTGAAAGTGGGTGATTTTATCCAGCTCTGACTTTGTATGCTCGTGAAGGCGAGCTAGGATGAAACTTTCAGGTTAAACCATGTTCTCTGTCTTGTTAGTAACATGGCAGTGTGTTCCCTCTTACTGCCATGCCGCAGTATTTTATGTTTTCCAGATTTTATGGTGTGCAGGGCAGTTTCTTGGAGTCTTCCAATGGTCCTCATGGGAGTGCTTGAATTTAAAAAATGTTCTAGACTTTCCAAATAGTGTTTCCCAACATTCACATTTAGGAGACTGCCCTGCAGTTAAAAAGCTGTATCTTAAGATACTGTGGTGCAAAACAAGTGATAGCAGTTTTGCTCTCCTTGTTGTACTGCATTTATATATGTCTATAGTATATATATATATATATTTGACAGCATTTGTTGTAAACGTAGTTTCACTACTACTTTTCAAGAACCTGTTAGTTATGGAGCCTGATTTTCCTGTATAAAGGAGTCTCTTATGTACACCATTTGATAACAGTGAAAGAGTGTATTATGTTTGCAGTCTCTCCACTGCTAGCGGGTTACATAAAAGGAATAGGAATTTGTCGCAATATCCTGGAGGCTAGGTTCCTCTAAGACTTGTTTGGTGGGTGATCAAGACCTAAAGAAACAACTAGGGAGAGAAAACTAGTCAAGATGTAAAAAAAAGTATGTAAAATTACAGAAATTATGTGGTGGAACCAAGGAAAAAAGTTCTGAAATTGTTTTTAACTGTGATTGTTATTTGTTTTTCTTAGCTGATCAGATGTAAAAATTAACAATTGTTTATTTGTCAGGTAAATACCCAACCCTTCTACTAATCTTTACATGTTCTTAAGATTATTAAACTTAAGGGAACTGTAAAAGCCCTAAGTGTTTTTACTGTTTTAAATTATATTTTAATTTATTTATTTGTATTACTGTGTGTTTATTTGTTTGGTTTTGCCAGTGCAAGGACACTTTGGCAGCTTTTGTCTAATTCATATTTTGATGTAGTAATTCCATTTTGTCCATGGAGAGGTGGCTGTTTGTCCAAAAATTCTATAATAATTTAAAATCCTTTGTCCAAATGTATTCTGAAGAAGGTTTTACAGTTTGTAACACTGGTAGGAGGAACAGAACTTTCTATGCAAAGTGCCTGGATCTCAGTGCAAACACAGGATCTTGAGTTGTGTGCCTTTCCTTTGGTTTAATACTTTTGCCCACGCTGGTATTCTGTGTTGGTTGGTGTTATAGTGACCTCAGCAGATATTTACAAACAGTTAACCCCTGAATGAGTCCTGCTGGGAAGAAGGGTGAAGACAGGAAAGGTCTTGCTACTGCTACAAGCCAGTTTAGGTTTCGAAAGTGAACCGGTTGGATCAGGATATCCCAAATAACTGGGCTCTTGCCAAGCCTGCGTCATCTGTGAGCCTGTCTCCTCCCAGCCACCCAGCAGGACAGTCTCATACAGGCCTCTCCTCCAAATGCTTCTAAATCTTTGGGATTTGTAACTCTGAAATTTCCTTTTCCCACCCCCCTCAAAAAAAGGATGACCTTCACTGGAAAACTCACAAGAAAAGAGGGAGAGAGGAAATACTCCGTGCTTCCTACTACAGAGGAAGTAAAACAAGACTTCTTTTTGTTGACTCTGGGCAGCATGACTCACTCAGTGACCTGTCAGTTTGGGTTGTCTCAGCATGGTTTTTGCTTGCCTCGCCCTCTGTTTGGTCTACATGTGTGGGGTTAAAACCTGTAATTTTCAGTGTTGTATATTGGTATTTCACTGGGAACTGCATATAGGCCAGGAGTTATTCTGGGGAGCTGCTGGCTGGAGGGAAGATTATGTGAGGTGCTACAAGTGGGCAAGACTCAAGACCCATCTGCCAGACTTCCCAAAACCATTAGCTGGAGGAAGCCTTTTCAAAGTACTTCTGAAACCTCAGCTTGGAGGGACACAGTGCAACGGTAGATACAGAGGTAAAAAAATGCTGCTAAGGGAAGATCCCACTTAAAGCCAATTTAAATGGGCTTTACAGTTTAAAGGTGTAATGGTTGCTGCTTTTAACTATTCCGAAGTTTCAGATGTGGTTGACATATACTTTAGTCAGGCCAAGCTTGCTGAGGAAGTTAACAAGGCTCAAGACCAAATTTGGAGACCTGAAAAACACGAGATTTTTTTAAGTCTCCAAGCTGGTACAATGAGCGAGTTGAGTGTCATGAATCACCAAATGCTCCTCTGCAGCTGGAAGTCCTCTGGTGTTTCTATTTCTGTAGGTGTCTCCATGGTGTTCCTCAGAGTAGCACCTGAGTGTCATGTGCCTGGCTTGAAGAATGTGTAAGACATTTAAATAGTTGTGTGAGTTATAGAGAGAAAGGGCAGATTTTGTGACAGGGAGGAACACAGGGAGAATTGTTTAGGAGAATGAGAGCATGAAGGCGGGAAAACTTTTTTCACTTTTGGATGAATTCTGTCTTTCCAGCTCACCATGCAGGCATTGAGACAGCAGGGGTACCTTCTCCCAGGAGGAGGGAAATAGGGAGGGATGGGAGCAGCCGTGGAGAAGCAGGTCACTGGGAGAGTTATGGTCGGGTTAATTGATAGATGGTGGTAAACAAAGTATGGCATTCCTGACATGGGGTGAGGTCTAGCGTGTCCTAAGAGAAGAGGGCAGAGAAGGTTGTTAAAAGTGATACTTGTGAAATTCCTGTTATCAGAAGAGAGCTCTTCTCTTTGTAAACTGACTGCTTCCTCAAACAGGGAAGTTCTGTCATCATGAGATAGACCTGAGACAAGGTTGTCTTTGTGAGATATGTACTGGCCCATCCCTGTGGTGTTGTTGGCAAAAAAATGGTCTTTGAGTTCATGTTGTTCAACAGCTATTGATGTGAAGAAATATCAGAGACAAAACAGTATTCTCCAAGCCAGGAATCTGTGTCCCAGGTCTGATAGATCTGTCCTGTTTGGCAAAGTACAGTGTAAGATTTTAAAAGGTTTCAAGCCAGGTGTTAGAGTGGAGATCCAGTTTGGTAGGTGCAGCATTAAAAAAATTTGTTAGGGTGCCAGCTTTGTTCACTCAAGGTTAAAAATTAACTCTGTCTCATGCAGTTTTTACTGTGTCGCTGTATCCTCTTGTCTGTTGCCTAGTTTTGATCTTTTTCTAAGAAGAGGTTGCAAATACAAGGAAAAGGAGTGGAATGTAGGTCAGTTGTCCATAGAATAGGGAAGATTCTACAAAACAAATTCAAAACTTTACTGATTCTTTTGTGTCAGTCTCTTCTGTCAGGTATGGGATACAAGCAGTATTTTATGAATGTCATTTGCTTGTGTTCTTATGCTGTAAAATGCAAATATTCCTAAAGCACAGGAAAAAAGCCACAAAATGGCTTTATTGTAAGGAGTCCTTAACTATAAAAATACTCCTTCTTTGCCAAGCATTTGTGAAATGTGAATATTTTTATGCACTTCATCCAGTTACTCTCTTTGGGTATGTTATGATACTCTGAGAATTTGTTTCTCTGGACAAAAAATATTGGGGTTTTTTTCTGTGTTTTCTGCGAGATGTCTTTTATTAGCTAATGGTTTATATTCCCAAATCATGTTTTTGTCACTGAAATGCTTGTTGGCATAGAAAATGAAGGGGAATGATTAATTTAAAAAGAAAATTCCACTTCTCGGAATGGAAACCCTAGTGATGTTTCAGGCTGTGCCTGCCTTTTGCTTTTAATCCTCCTATTTAATATAGTCCAGTGTGTGTTTTTATCAGTCCCGTATCTTTGTATGCAGCGTTAAAGCACAAAGGGTTGAGTTGCTCTGTGAAAAGCATGTGTGTGCATGACAGAAGAATCATGCTGTCTTTTTTGTACCTCAGACCCTTACTTCCAGCTTTATGGATGTGCAACTCTATGTGCCTGCATGGTAAATAAAATGAGAAAAGCTGTATCACAGCTGCTGTGAATTTCACTGGGGCTCTATGTTTGCTGCAACAGCAAAGTACAAAGTAGTTTTTTTCAGTTAATTACTGGAATGAAATTATTTAACTAAATCAGTGCTGTTACAGTCCTGAGAGTTAGGGACTTTCGCAGTTCTTCCTTCATCTTTGCCACGAGGTTTGTATTCAGTGTCTTTTGTCAGTGTGTCTTGTAGCCAGCTGGAGATGACCAGGTAGGTTGTTTGGGGTTTTTTTCCCCATAGTGTGCCTTGCAGTTATCAGTCAGCATCTGCTTTTATAGAATATATCATGTTCACTCTACCCAAAGGAATAACACAGCTAAAGTTGTGATTCACAAAAGTAGGATTTGTCTCAGTATACTCACTTGCCTGTTTTATAGAGGATGTTAGAAAAGGCATAGGATTTGGGGCATCAAATAATTAAAAGTCTTGTGATACCATTTGGGGCCATGTGATGAAGTGCCCTTGTTTGGAATGACTAGACCAGAGTAATCATATTAACAAGAAATATTTTCATAAGCAATAGAAAGTAGTGTATCTTGATTTCCAATGAATAGTTTTTGAAAATCTGGTTTACTGTTTATCTGAATTACACCAAGTCTGCAGTGTGAGCTCTGTTCTTACTGCACACTGAAAACACACTTGGGTGGGGAGTGGATTCTCTGATTTCAGGCTATAATGGAGGTCTCACTGTAGCATTTTTAACAATGCTCAGATGCTCTGCTCATGGACATCCTCCCTGTTTCCTGTTTTCATTGCACGTGGAGAAGTGTAATATTTTGAAGGTGGCTACCTTCTGTCAAGGTTGGCTAAAACTGACCAATTGATAAAATCATAAAAAGCTAGCTGCTGGAGATGCAGACATGATGTAGAAGATGAAGATAAATTTTATAGAATCAGAGTAAATGTAGGTCATTGTAGCTACTTCACTAACCAGTTTAATTACAGTCATACTTCGTTGCCTGTTTTATATGTGTCTCACTCCCCTTCAGGTAAATCTTTCCTTTTCCAGTATGTGGGCTATTTCCTTTCTGCTTCTTTTTTTAATCACCAGGATATCCTCCTCTGTAAAGAAGATTGCCACCCCCACACTAGCGGCAGAAACCACCTTCAGAGATCAGCAGGCACGGCCCAGGACTGCGAGGAGGGATTGGTGGCATGCCCTGTCTTGCCTCCTCTGTGCCAGGTCCTTAGGGTAGCTGCACTGGTGTTATTGCAGCTCAGCAGTTCTGGGCAAGTTAATGCCACCAGCCTTAGTCCAGTGCTGTTATATAAGAAGTAACAATGCATCACCTAAAAAGCTCTCGACCCACAGAAGGTCACTCGTGTCTGAGGAATGTATCATGCTGCTTTCACAAAGCAAATATTTACAGGTGTGCATTGTAGGATAGGAAATGCTGGAGGAACAGAGAATTCTGGAGGAATTAAAGATTTTGGGCAAAATGTTCTGTAATCAGGAAGGACTGCATCAGGTGTTTACAGAAGCTCTTCCTGTTTTGAAATTGTGGGAAACCAGTTAAGATATGTTATCAGCTTTCTTTGCCATAGGAAGTGAGAGCTCTGAACCTTTCTATGGGATGGACTGCATTTTCTAAGAACACCTCTGGAAGGACCATGCAGGCGAGAAGAACCTCTCTCCCCATTTTGCTGAGGAGAAGGCAAGTAGGAAAAGGAGAAGAAGTAGAATAAGGAGAAGAAGAGGAGAAGGCAGCACATTTGCCCTATGCAAAAATATATATATATACCTAATACCTAAAGCCCGTGTCAGATGATCACCTCTGGGAAGAGAAGGGCATAAATGCATATCTCGTCTGTGGGAGCTAATGCAAGGAAGGGGAAAACTGTGAGACCTTGCTCCAGGTATTGAGAAAAGAGGTGTCAGGGAGCAGGCAGAGGAGTGGGCTGTGCAGCTTCATGCCTCCAGCTGAGTTGTAGTTTCTTTTCAGGGTTCTCACATTCTACCTAGGAAATCTGAAGAGGAATAAAGTTGTGTATCTTAGGCTGCTTTGGCACAATAAGATCAACCCAGTGGGAGCACAGAGCCTTCTCTTGCACTGGCCCCTGACCTGTTGTGCACCCAGTAGTCCTTTATTTGTGGCCTCTGGGCATACACGCTGATTTAAACAGTGCTAATGGGGCTGGGGAAACTCTGAACTGACTTAGTCCTCTTCTAGGGAATTCTAGGGTGCTTGTGCACCCTGCTGAGAATTACCACTTGACAAGGTCTCCTGCTGTGCCTGGCTGCCATAGGATGCCCAGTGTCCCACTTCCCTACTGGTTATTGCAAAATAAAGGCTCAGTTCCCAACTTCCTCCTCTCCTAGGCTCACTGTAGATGCCTGCAGTTGGCCTAGTCACTGTTTTCCTTGCATGCCTCTTGCAAAGCCTTTGTGTCTCTGGAGCCTTAAATGGGAGCTTATTCTGACCTTTGGAAAGCACAGGCAGGATTCCCTTGTTGGTCCTTGCTCTTTTCCCTCTTTGAGTGAGGAAAAGCAGTTGTTTTGGCCACACTTCCTGGCTTCCATTGCCCACATGGCAAAATCTTCTCACTTTTAAGCTCCTTTCTGTAACAGTTGCCAAAGTGAACAGATACAGCTGATATTTCTGCCTGCTTAGAAAAGGAAACCTTGACTCTCTGAGTTTGTTACTCTTGCTTTTTTCAGTAGTACCCAAACTCAGCAAGGGCCAAGACGTGTAGTACTTTGTATGGTCTCTGCGTAGCATGGAGATAGGAATCTTGGGCATGTCACATTGTTGATTTAAGGTAAAAAATTGTGTTTGGCACTGCAGGTCAGGTGGTCTGTGCTGTTCTGGTCTTCTGTCCTTGAAGCAACTGGTTGTGGTGGGGATTTTGCAGGCTAAGGTCTTTCCCCAGACAGAACATGGTTCACATGACACATGTGTCATAACATAACAACTAAAATCAAAACATGGAAATGGAAGCTAGCATGTGACAAAGCACAGGTATGCAGAGAAACACACAAGTAAGCCTCATTTCAGCCTTCTCTTTATACTTAATGTGCTTCTGTCTCTATGGCTTTGTTAATGTTTGCTTTGTTTCAAACAGAAAAGAGTATAGGATCACATCGGGATCACTTCCTAGCAGTGCCTTAATACATAGGGTAGGAAGGATGACCTATTTGATTAATTCAGACACCTACTTCAGCCATGCCAATTTAGCTCTTTTGGGAGTGAAAGAAATGGAAAGAGAAAGGAGATACAATAATGTGGCCTAATACATTAGATTCAAAAGTTTGTAAGATTTTAATTACAACTAATTTCATTGTCGTTCAGCTTGAATTAAAACAAAAGCACTGATATGTAACACAAATTTTTCTGAAGATTCAATACTTTGGATGTTGCCTTTGCTTGAAACTTTGGCTGTACCTCTGCAGACAGAATTCTGAACAACCTTTGAACAGGATGCTTAGGAAGTTCCCTATATAGTTTCTATGTGGCTTTTTTCTTTGAGTGATTGTTCCCAGGTTAGCATTTGAAAGATTGCATCCCCAGGCATAGTTGTTTTAGTAAAGGTGTTTGAGGCTTTTAATTAATTTTACCTTAAGAAAGATTTTTTGTGAGTGCCAAGTATAACTCATCCTAAGCAAAGAAGGTGGTGCAAGGTATATTGATCCAGCCAGGGATGCTGTAACAGAGTTTAAAATAAAGTGGTGTCATCTTACATGTGTAGGGAACAGTGGGTTCTGAGAAGGGGTTGAGAGGTGTTACTTGTGCTAAAATCACACTCCAGTACTAAAGATTTTAATAGGTCTTGCACATTAAAAATATGCTCCGATATCAGAGTCAAGAATGCAGCATTTTTGACTCCTTGGCCTGTGCCTACTTTGTGTCTTGAGTGTCTTTCTGAAATGGAGAAGTTGTCTTATCTTTTTACTCTGCAGCCTGTAGGGAAGATCTGGCAGAGGGTTTGTGGAGGGAAAATCACATGTCATTGGAACCTCCCTCAGAGTCACAAGATAGATTGAGTGAAATGCCAGCCAGAGCTGAGCTGTACCACCAACTGTGTTGTAACTCCAGTCAGAGAAAATTGCTCTCTGAGGTTTGCTTAGTAGTTTTGAAAGATACAACTTGAAAAAAAACTGAAATGGAAAGTGAAAACTAGAAGAAAATATTAAGGAGATTCCTGGAAAAGGGTTGGCCTTGGAATTCATTCCTCTACAGGATCTAAAACGCCAAAGCACCTCTCTTCTACTCATTTGAGCTGATAAAGACTTTCATTTTATTTTTGACTTTTACAATTGCAGGTGTCACAGAGAAAAATAATCAGCGTCAGCCCAATGGTCATCAAGGATATGAACTCTGCTGTTTTTATCTAGATGGATGCAAAGGTTAACAGCCCAGAAGGGGAGTTCCTTTTGTTTCCAAGATGGCAGCAACTAGTGGCGAAAGCCAGCTGCAGCGGATTATCAGAGACTTGCAAGGTACAGTGAGTGCCATGCTGACAGATATGTCCTGGAGGCTGGCCTGCATCCTCCTGGGTTTAAATATCAGAGAGTAGGAGTTGTGTTTTCAATTGTGTAACTCTTTCCTGCAGCACTGTACCAACATAATTCAAGGTGTGCATTGTGACTGATTTTTTTTTTTTTTTTTTTTGTGAGACAAGTGCTGTACATTCTGCAAGACCATGAATTCTTAAATTCTGTAAATTTAAACATGTAAGAGAAGAAATAAGTTTTACAATTTAAAGAAAGGGGGGGTGTGTTGTTTGTTGAGTTTGTGAGGTGTGCATTGTGAACTAGTACTTCATTGGCATACGTAGAGCTGCGCTGCTACAAGACTTCATGTGAAGTAAGGAGAAAGGGCCTAAAACTCAGCCTTCCTTAATGGGAAGCTGGTGTGGAGTTGATACTAACGTGGAAAGGGAAAAAAACAGGAGGCCAAACCTAGCTGGGAAAGGAGATCCAAAGGAAGGGTGCTGGAAGATCACACCTGCTGTTCTTGCCACAGTGGAACCTGTGTTCCACTAGAAGTAGCCAACCTCATTTTCAACAGTTCTGTTGCAAGCAGAATTAGTGTCACATTCATAACAGTTTTTCTGCTGTCTTTCTGTCCTAATCAGTGGCCTATACCAAGATTCTGATATTTTTACTCTTAATTTTTATTAAGTAAAAGGTACATGCACCAAAGCTGAAAATCAAGATCTTCCTGTAACGTAAAAAAGGAGATCCATGTGACTACTAAGATGACGGAATTTTAATTTGCAAAGGGTTATTGAGTGAGACTGGGAGCTAAAGCTCACTCAGTCACCTGAACTGAGTATAAGACCGGGGCAAAGCAAGCTCAAAATCAGTAATTTCTGATGCTGAGAAGTACATCCTTTTGGGGCTGGAGTGTCCAGTAGAATGTATTTTGACTTGAGATTTCCTCACACACTGTGGGTGTACATTTCAGGGAAGAGGAGTTGCTGTATGCTTATTTTTTATGTAAATTATTTTTTCATTTGTGTTTGTAATGAGCACAAGCTGAACCTTCCTGAATAAAGCAGGGAGAAGATAAATGTGCTGACGGAACGACTGTTCTCGTGTTACTGATCCCCTTTAGCAGATTACATGCTTTGTCCTTTCTAATCAGAATTCTGTTTGTCCTGTGGCAATACCTTAATGTGCACATGAAACAGCAAAAAGTTATTTCTCTTCCCTCTGCTGAGGTAGCAATTAGCAATTGTCTGTTAGCAGATTTTGCTAAGTGTCATAAGTGCTAAGTATGTTTTTAAGAAGAAATTATCCATTCAACATAGTCACACAGTTTGAAGTCCTATTTTCATATATGTTGTCTCAAATTGCAAGCTTATCAGTAACTTTTTTTGTTCTGTCCTTAAGACTTTTCAACTAAAAGTAAATGAATCCACATGCAGGATGTCCATGAAGAAAGCATTTATTTAGTTGTTTATGGATTCAGTGCTATATGTCCTTTGCATTAGTTAATTATTTTGGTGTCTTGTTTTAAAGATGCAGTGACTGAATTAAGTAAAGAATTTAAAGAAGGAGGTGAACCGATCACAGATGACAGCGTCAACTTGCAAAAATTCTCCTACAAGCTTGAGTACCTTTTACAGGTAAAAAGTGATTTATGTCATTTGTAATCCACCAGCAAAGCTTATTTTCTCTTGCTAACTCTTTAGTATGTGGGGTTTAACTCAAATAATCATAAATATCCAGTTAAATCTCTGTTTCTATTTTATTTTGTTTTGTGTAATAAGAGGATTGAAATATGTGCTGCCTATTATACTTATTTCAAGTGAAAATAAATGTAATCAAAAGGCATCGCTGGAAATTTGAGAAATGTAGGGCATTTCTTGATTGATCTGAAAGATCTGAGCTTGATTTTAAAGTTACATCTTGCTAAATTATCCTGAGATTAGAAAAACCTGAAAAAACTGTGGCAATGATATCTGGACATTTTAATGCAAAATAAATAGTTGATGTGAGTAATGTATAGAATTTTCAACAATTTTGCTTTGGAAGGTTTTTTTTTTATTCTATGGAAGGCTTGAGGCAAAAGACTGATTTTTATTCTGGAGTGCTGCTTTTTTTTCACCCTTAAGGTTAAATAAAAGAGGACGCTGCTGGACAAACTGAAATTCAGTTTGCATAGTGTGGTGTCCACATTTACCATAATCATGTCTCTGATTGAAACAAATGCTCTAATTTGCAAGAAATGCTAATCTAGCCTTAATCGAGGCAAGGGAGTTTTAATGAGGTGACAGAGCAGAAACTGAAAAATCCTTTGGGATTTAAATGGTCTGAGGTGCAGTCCATACCCTTGCTGCATTGCTGCTATGAACATGATTTAGCTGGAGCAGATTTTTCTGGTACATACGTGTGTGCTACTGCCAGACTTAATCACAGGTCTCTCAGCAACTGGTTGTTAGTGCCTCGCTCTTGAACAGCTGACGAATCTGCTGCCAGTCTTTGTCTCAGGGGTTTTGAATGGATGTCTGTATTTTAAACCCAGAACATTATTATCTCTTACTGTCAGTTAAGTAGCTTTTGTAACTGGTGGATTGCATCAGTATCGTGCAGTGTCTTTCCTTTGTGACTGCATCGGCTAAAGCTAAGAGGAGTCATGAAAACTCATGCTGCTGGCAGAAGAGCAGGATTCCAAGTAGCTAAATATTTTTCTATTTAAATTTTGCTCATTGTACTTTGTTTTCCTGGTTTAAGTTTGACCAGAAAGAAAAAAGCACATTGCTGGGGAACAGAAAAGACTACTGGGATTATTTCTGTGACTGTCTGGCAAAAATCAAAGGAGCTAATGATGGAATCCGCTTTGTCAAGTCTATTACAGAAGTAAGTACATCAGTTAAGCATCAGAATATGTGGTTTATGTTTTGTCATGTTTTTTTCAGAGAGAAACAGCAATAAACCAAAAAAACTCCCACTGCTTTTAACATATAGCAAAAAACTTGGTTTTTTTTCCCTAATTTTTTGCTAATTTTATAATGAAAAATTAAGTCAAGGGAAGAGCGTGCCATCTTCAGCAAAGTTTATGGCAGGAACTGGCTCGAAGTGTAAAATGAAAGACTGAGCAGTGAGTTCTGGTCTTTCCCCTTTCCTTTCAAAAAGTGATTACTCTGAATACATAATCTTTCCAAATCTTTACAGCTATACACACTGCACCTTAGCTACAATGTTTGCTGTCAACAGGAAAACGTTGTCAATACCAGATACTCTGCCTCCCTGATTTCTAGCCAGCCTCCGGTAGGAGGTGGTATGGTTTGTTTGTTTCCTTGTCAAATAGTCTTTAGCTATTTGTAGCTACATATATGTGAATTATTACCTCTGCTTCTTATCATGTAGATTTGTTCTGGTCTCTCCATATTGCTTACAGAAAGTATCACAATTTAAATTGATAAACCAATGGGAGTAAGGATAGGTTTAATTCTGTGACTTCCAGGGTTTGGTGGTTTTTGGTTGTCGTTGTTGGTGGGTTGTTTTTTGGTTTTTGTTTGGTTAGTTGTTTTTTGTTTTTGTTTGTTTGTTTGTTTTGTTTTGTTTTTTGTTTTGTTTTGTTGTTGTTTTTGTTTTGTTTTGTTGTTGTTTTTTAACAGTTCTTAAGATACTCACTAAATATGCCTAGTTAGGAAAAAATGCTTGTAAAGCTTCTGTACACAGAGCATGGATAGCATCTCCCTGAAGTAATGTTCAGATATCTGCAGGGTGAATGAGGGTGAAAGCCAGGTGGCAAATTAAATTTGCTGTTTCTGGGATACTTAGTGCTTAGGGGCCATGGTATTTTGCACTTTGTATCCTGTAAAATTCAAACCGAAAATCGGTTGCTTTCTTTGCTTCACATTTCATCCATGTTCTATTTATAAGGAACGTTTTTGTATGTAGTGGATTACAGAGCTAAATGAAGAACCTGTGTTACTTCAGAGCAGAAGCCCAGTAACAGCAAAACCAGGGAAGCTGAGGGTATTGCTCTCACTTGACAGTGGAATACTGATCACCCGGAAAGAAAGCTTGTATGGCCTTTGAGCCTTCTTTCACACTAACCTTTCAAGCAAAGTTTACAGTAATCTATTAACTTGTGCCTCAGCTTCTCTAATATTTGTCTTGGCTTCTATTTTAAATCACAGATGTATGTACTTCATTAGTTGGTGAGAAATTCTTTCATCACATTCCTTTTCCATTCTTAAATTGATTACTGACTTGGATGGAAAGAAGAAATGAAACAACTATTCAGTGTTTCACTATTTTGCAGGACAGAAAATGGTTCAGATGTAAAAATAAGGTATCAATTTTTCAAGTCAATAGCTGTAAAAAATCAGTATTGAGCTTTACGATTCCCCGTTATGTTGATTTAACAGCTGTCTTCATAAAAAGATTAATTTTGGTGATGCAGCTGTTCTTGGTCTGAGGAAAGAATTAGATTTTAATCAACTTAATGGCTAAGTATTAAGAAAGGCTCTTTGCATTGTCTGGGGGTACTGTGTCCTTGGGGATGTATATTTGTATATGTGTACCTCTTTGTTCTATGACTAAATCTGTCCTAAAGCTCTTCCAGCTGTGGCCATAAACATCTTCAGTAACTTACACAGTCACTTCTGCGTTTTCTGGGCACATTGAGATTTGCCTTATATTTTGAATTGTCCTCAGCATAGTCTGTGCTCAGGTACTCAATACATTAGATGATTCTAATTGGTCCTGTGGTGCCTTTTATGTTATTATAAAGTGGACAATAGCCAGCTGCAGAAGGAAATCCATCATTCTGAAAAGATTCCATCCAGTGACAGAATTACAAAAAAGGTGTTTCTCAGTGGCAATTCTTACTAGCTTCCTTTACAACTTTTTCCATTACAGTTGCTTATTGTGAGTATTTTTGTGTTGCTTTGTAGTCTGTTCTGGCCATGTCTCTACATGATCACAAATTATATTTAACTTTCTTTTCTTGTGGTTTCTCCTTTCCAGCTAAGAACCTCTCTTGGAAAAGGAAGAGCATTTCTTCGTTATTCCCTGGTTCACCAAAGGCTAGCAGACACCTTGCAGCAATGTTTCATGAACACCAAAGTGACCAGGTGAATAGCAAAGTGCTTTTTTAACTAATGGATGTTTTCTCAGTGTGATCAAGCAACATCACCTAACAGCTATTGAAAGAAATTGGAACTCTTCCAAATGTTTGGCTTAGAGAGCTAGTAATAGGATATGAAGGATCATAGACCTTTGGCCTGGGTCACTGGTTCATACCTATCTTGGGCTTGTAAAGATTGAAAGTTGTTACACCTTAATATGTGGGGAGTAGGTTGTGCTGATGCTTCTGGACGTCAGTTTCAAAGGTGATGTATTTATAAGGATTGAAGATCCTGGATTTGGTGGGGTATTCACCATGAGAGAGGATTAATTTGGATGTGTTGCACAAAGCCCCAGAAAGCATTTGCATGTATCTGTGGATGGTCACACAAAGGAACAACTTGCCCTTGGCAAAGAAATTCCAGTGATAGTTTTATTTGGTTGGAGGAATACTGCTAGGGCTTTAAGAAAAAGCCAGCTATTTTCACAATGTGTTTAACTCTGGATGCTGCTTTCTGTTCCTCATTTTTGATGTATTAAATGTGTGCTTTAGTTGATTTACTGTGTGATTATCCAGTGTATAACAAATATTTTGTATTGTCAGTGATTTGCCCAAGCACTAGAGGAAAAAATACTTTGTGCAGGGACTCCTTTAAAGATATTTATGTGGAATTTGTTTAATTTCATTGACATGGAAGGGATGGGATATTGTGTGGTGGGTCCGGTTGTTTTCGTTTGTATTCAGAATACTGTATCATAGTTTTTCTGAGGTGGAGTGAATAATGATGTAGGGTTATTTTTGTAAGAGAAACTGGTGCTTCGCTTTTGCTTATGAATGGGTATTACTTCTTTTTTGTTTGTTTGTTTTCAAGTGACTGGTACTATGCAAGAAGTCCATTTCTGAATTCCAAAATGAGTTCTGACATTGTGGGTCAACTCTATGAGCTCACTGATGTTCAGTTTGACTTGGCATCAAGAGGCTATGATTTAGATGCTGCTTGGCCAGCATTTGCCAGGTAAGATGGAGCCACATTGTGATTTTGTATTTACAAGGACGTAAAACACCTGCTTGCTGAATCTGTAAAAGCTTCTGCTTCTGAGGGTAGGAATACTTGTGTTTGAGCAGGTATAGACTTTTTCCATGTGATTAATCCATGACCAAATTGTCCTGTTTCTCGTTCAGTATCCTGAGCACCAGCAATCAGAGATGATGCTCTGTAACATGACACTTCCAGTAGCTGCAGTTTAGGCCCAAACTATTCTCATCTATACGGGCACACGAAGCAATCTTCTTAGCTCCCTCTGTTTCAAGAGCTGAGACACGTAGTGACTGTACTGCCAAGCAGCGTGCTTCACTTGCAGCCATGGTGATTCCACCTGCAAGTGGGGGCTAACAAAAACTACCAGGTCTCGTCCAGATTCATTTGTATCCATGGGGGTTCCCTGGGCCCTTTGCTGCCACCATCTGGTTGAGCCGCCGCCTCACAACAATGCAATTCCTTACAGCTGGTTCTTGTGGATGGGGGAAGTTACAGCTCCCAGCCCCATCACCTTTTCTATAGGTGCCTTGGATATCCCTATCTTATTTTCCATCAACTTCAGTGGTTGCTGGCTGAGACAGCAGGTGCAGTTATGTCGTGTTTTACGTGGTAGTTACCACTACGTAAATCTTACGTATGCAAGTAGCAAGACACACATATATGTGCTTAGACTTATCTCAGATATTGTTTCTCTGTGTGATCAACAGGAGGACTCTGTCCTCACTTGGATCTTCAGCATATTTATGGAAGCCCCCAAGTCGTAGTTCCAGCATGAGCAGTTTAGTGAGCAATTATTTGCAGGTAAGCAAATAACAAATAAATGTTTATATGTCATGATAGGTCTTTGGTTGACATAGTTCCAGAGAACTTAATAGTTTTATGATGGTTATGAGTCTTATCATCTAAACTGCAAAAAGCAATTTTATTTAAATTAAAGGGAATTTTCTGTCGGCTGCTTCAACTTAAATGCAAATCTTGTAAAAGAAAAAAAAACATGTTCAGAAGGCTACCTGCAGATAGTTATGTTTTCATTTATCTTTTGGGAAAACAAACCCCATTTCCTACAAGTTGATATCTTGTAGTCCTATGAAGGCAACACATAATGTCGCTGTACATTCAGAATCTGAACTTGCTCTCATTTGAGCACACCATTTAAATGAGTGTTTAATGCTACTTTAACTTTCTGATTTTCTCCTTCTGTTCATTTAGGCACAAGAGTTTCCTTCCAGCCCTGATGTAAATAACTCACTAAATGTTGAACACCTTGAGGGCTACGAAGAGATGCGTTTAGAACTTGACCAGGCTGAGCTGAGGCAGAGGGAACTTCAAGATCGTATTCACCAGCTAGAAATTGAAAACCAGGAGCTCCAGGCAGCTGTCAGCCTTCAAAAAGAACAAGTACAGATAGAAAAGGAGAAGAGCAATAACTACAGTGAGGAGAACTCCCGGCTGACAAAGATGATCACAGAGTTACAGAAGCAGTGTGAGGTCTCACACTCCACTCAGAGCACTGTCCATGACCTGCAGAAATGCCTACAGTCACTGGAACTGAATGCAGGGGAGCAGCAGAAGGAACACTCAACAAAGGTGGAGCAGCTGTTGACCAGCAAGGAAGATTGTGCCTCAAAATTGCAGGTTTCGAATCAGGAGCTGGAGGCCTCTAGGGCTTTGATTGCTGTGAAGGATCTTTGCATTGATGAGCTCAAAGCCAAGCTGAGTTCCACAGAACAGAAGAACCTCAACCTCCTTGCAAAAGTTGATGCTGTCTTGGATGAAAAGGGACAGCAAGCCACAGCCCAGTATGACTCTGCCCTACAAATACGGGCACTGTTAGAGAAGCTTCAGGAGATGGAAAAGGAAAAGGCAGATATGCAAAGACTCAGTGACGAACATGCATCTCAGCTGAAAGCAGCGAGGGAGGAGCTGCTGCTGAAAGAACAGGCACGGAAGGAACTGGAATCCAGATACAGTAGCCTCACTGCTAACTCCAAAGAAGAGAGTGAAAAACTGACTGGGAGCCTGGAGACCATGGCAAAGGAAAAGGATGCACTTCAGAAGGCCCTGACTCTGAAAGGAAAGGAGATGGCTGAGCTCCAGACCCAGGTAATGGGGTCGCTGGCTCAGGTGGGTTCACTGGAAAAAAATCTTGAGGAAGCCAGGAAGGAAAAAGAGAAACTTGAGGAGGAGTATGGTAGGAGGGAAGGAGCACTGAAGCAGGAATCCCAGTGGCAAGCAGAGCAACTTGAACAACAGGAGGGTCGCTTAACAAAGGTGAGTCAGACTGTGTGTAGCCTTCAGGAGCAAAACCAGAAACTCATGTCTGAGAAGGAGCATCTTGGGAAGAAAGTCAAGGAGCTGGAAGAACAGATGGAGCAGCAAAACTCTGCAGTGAGTGAATTGGATGAGGAAAGGAGGAAACTGAAAGCAGAGAATGAGAATTTGCAGCAGTCTAAGAAGAAGATGGAAGAAAAACTGAAAAATCTGGAAGCTTCTAAAGCTTCCCTAGAAGCTGACATAGCCAGGTTGAGAGCCTCTGAGAAACAACTTCAGAGTGAGATAGATGATGCCCTGGTGTCAGTTGATGAAAAAGAGAAGAAGCTCCGGGGTGAGAACAAACAGCTGGATGAAGACTTGCAGAATGCCAGGAGGCAAAGCCAAATTCTAGAGGAGAGGCTGGAGGCTCTGCGCTCAGAATATGAAGAACTAAAGCAAAGAGAAGAGACCTCCAAGGACTCTTACACCTCACTTGAAGCACAGCTGAAGAGTGCCAAACAACATAGTTTACAAATGGAAAAAAGCTTGGACTCCTTGAAGGAAAGCAAAGAGTGTCTCCAGTCACAGCTCACAGAGAAGGAAGTAGAACTGCAGGGCATGGAGAGCCAGTGTCAGCAGCTAAGAGCAGAAGCTGAAAGATACAGGAAGAAAGCAGAGACTCTTGAGATAGAAAAGCTCAGTGTTGAAAAGACATGTCTTCATCAGACAAAACTTATAGAATCTCTCACATCAGAAAAGGAATCAGTGGAAAAACAGCAACTACAGCAGGCAGCATCCCTGGAGAAGGAGGCAAAGGAGCTGTCCTTCAGACTGACCATGAGTGAAGAGCAGCTGGAGGTCAACCGAGGTGAAGTGTCCAGGCTGCAGGCAGAAGTCCTCGATCTGCGAGTCAAGCTTCAGCAGGCCACTGATGAGAGAGAGAGGATGAGAGGTGAGCTGGCAGTTGCTGAGACTGTCTTGAGTGAGCAGAAGACTCTTGTCCAGCAGCTGAAAGAGCAGAGTGAGTCTCTCAACAGAAATCATGTGCAAGAACTGGTGCAATATAAAGAAAGGGAAGAAAAGCTGAAAAAAGAGCAGGAGAGAACAGCCCATCAAAAAGCTGAGCTGGAAAATAATTTGATGAATCTAAAGGAAGAGCTGTCTAAGGTTAAGCGGTATTTGGAAAATGCTACAGTGGAAAATGAAGAAAATAAAGATCTCCTCCACAGGACCAACACTGATATGGCTGAACTTGGTATTCAGATTTGTGCATTGACCTCTGAAAAGGTGGATGCAGAAGAGCAGTTGGCCCAGGCCACAGAAAG
Source organism: Sylvia atricapilla (assembly GCF_009819655.1). Lineage (NCBI taxonomy): Eukaryota > Metazoa > Chordata > Aves > Passeriformes > Sylviidae > Sylvia > Sylvia atricapilla. The sequence continues at coordinate 44,198,362 of NC_089140.1, forward strand.
GTTCAAAAAACTGGAAGAAGAGGCGGCAGAGCAACAGGAGAAGCTGAAGCTTGACATCTCTAATCTCAGAGAGGAGAACAAGAGCCTGCAAGAGAAATTGGAGGAGGCTCAAATGTGTGCTTCAGCTGTCCCAAGTCTGCAATTGCAGCTGGAGACAATAAAGCAACAGGCACAGAGTTTCCAAGAGACCAGCCAAGAAGAGCTGTCTGCAGTAAAATTTCAAATGAGCACAGAGATTCTAAATTATCAGACAAAATTCAAGGTAAATTAATGTAATTACTATAGCTGAGGGAGCTGCTTTACCGTCTGCTGCAGCTATTACTGCATGAAATCCTAAGGTTTGTGTGGGTCAGGCTCTGAGACTAACATGCAACTAGCTTTAGCCTGGGAATCTGAAAATGTCTCTGTGCTCATGACCTAGGCCTATCTGAGGTAAAATAACTCCTCAGAGTTTTATGGACATGTACAGTGGAGAGGCCAGGTGAAAAAGCAAGTCAGTACTACAAGGGTGATGATTTCTTGCATTGGCACTGAAGGTGGCATTGGTTGTCCCCCTGGTCACAGCTGTGATTGTTTCCTTTTATTCTAGAAACATTTCAAGACCCATTCCTCACGCTTATAACACTGCTTCTCCTAAGAACTGATTTTGATGAAAGGAAACTTAAACTGAGACCAGTTGCTTTTGCATTTAATTCCCCCATGTATTTTTTCTTTCAGTTGCTCAAGGCTGCAGCTGGGAAGGTCAAAGTTTTGCTTCCAAAAAAGCATGAGTCAGCCCTGTGTATATGAAACAGCACACCTAAAGGCTGAAGATTTCATTGTGTTTGCTTTTCTATTCTGATAAAATGTCTAAGATTGCTGGTTGATCAGAGGCTTATGCCACTGCATGGATCTGACCTTTTTGTTGAGAATTGCAACAGCCTATGAAAAGTAACAGTAAAACACAGTTAATGTGCCACCATAAAGTGAGTTTGCTTGATTGCAAGAGTTGAGTGTCTTTTTAGCTATCTCTCATGAGGCAGTGGCACTGCATTTATCCCATGCATGGCAGTAAGAGCACTCATAATTCAGCTGGGAATTTTGTAGGTAAAAGGGTGGCTTGGAGGATTATTAACTACTGGTTCCCTCTCTCTGCCAGGCTGTCAGTGAGGAGTGTGGGAAAGTAAGAGAGCAACTTGAGGAGCAGAGGCGACAACAGCATGCAGTGGAGGAAGAGATTACAGAGTTACAAGTAGGTGCTTGATCTGAATTAAAACCAGAGGTGTTTGTGTCAGCAGGCATTAGTGTTACAACTGGGAAGGCAAGCAGCATTTCTGATGACTGGCTGTGAGTCTGAGAATGCCCTTGTATAAATACAGGTGCTGCAGACAAAATACTGGGCAATCTGACAGCCACTGAATGTCACTTAGGATTTGTCCTACCTTGAAAGCTGGTCAGGTTTTATGCAAGACCTGGCTACATGTTTTCTTCTTAAATGGGGGTGCAGGTTTGCAGGTTTAAGATGTGTCGTTCTTAGGCTTTGCATTCCCATACAGCCACATGTGTAGAGCCTTCTATTTGCAGGCTGCAAAGGGCACTGAATTTGAGAATTAATGTGGCTGAGAAATAACCCAGCCAGAAAAAAAACGGAGTTTTTGCAATAAGTTTATCAAATACTTGAGTTAGAAGGGTCATACTGAGTTGTAAGAAATCCAGAAAGAAGGAAGTTAAGATTAGTTGGTGTGGCCTTGCCTGCTAGGAGAAATACGTATCTTTAGATGCAATTAGGTAAGTTCCCTAAGGACTCCAAGTTTGGCAGACTTCTCTGGAGAGTCTAGCTGTGAAAGAACTTAGGTTGTTTTTGATTGTCCTTCATATTCCATATGGGCTTTAATGAACAACATTTTTCTCCTATTTAATTTTTCTCTTTTGAAGCTTTTAGGTGGTAAAAAAGCTTTCAGGGTATATTCTTTTGCCATTATTTTTAAAAGATTTTTCTTGATAAGGAGGCAAAAACTCAACTGACATGGACTAACAAGAGTTACAGGCTTAACACTGTCTTACTTTAGCGTGTATCCCTTATTCAGTGTGACAGAAGTAATCAGTCAATAGTACACAACTAATTAGTGCCTGCTTATACAATAATATCTTAATTGGTCGTTTGGCTGTAACTGATTCTTTTAAAACATTGTTAGCTGTCTTGGTAATTGTCCTGTGCATGGTAAAGTCTTGTTTTCATATGTAAGGAAATACAGTAATTCATTTTACTAGGCTGCAAACACGAGTTTGTGTAGAAAGCTGGATGAAGCAAGAGAACAGCTGTCAGAATCAGAATCTGCTCGGCTGCAGAAGGAAGAGGAAGTGACTTCTCTTCGAGAACTCTTGGAAAGGTGAGAGTTTGGGTTCTTTACAGAAGCTGGTTATTTGGAGGCCAAGCAAGGGGACAATAATCAAAACAAATTGAAAATTGCCATGGTTTATGAAATACCGTATGTCACAGAGTCTGTATAAAACAAATAGTTCATGGGCACTGGCAGGGAATATCAGATTGACACTTCAGATGAGAAACATGGAAATTATCCAGCACACGTGAATGCACACTTTAGTTTTTACTCTATTGTTAATTTAGCTGATATAAATTCATGAAAGACATTTTATAGCCTCTTTTTTACCTTGTAGGTTAAGCACAAAATTAAAACAATATTGGGGGTTTTTTTGTAAGGAATGGAAAATTTGTACTTTTGGACAATTTGTTTTTTATCTCCTCTTTGTGAAGTTTAAGGGAATCAGTAAGAATTATCTGAGTGGGACCACATCCTGCATGTCTGCCAGGTTTCTTATCAGCTTTAATAATCTAATTCAGGATGTATTTTCAAGGTATTCAGCGTTGGCCTGTGTGGTGTGGATAATCTGGCAGTCAGAAATAGATCTTTATGAGGCATGGGCTCACACAGAGTCTAATAGGTTACCCAATAGGCTAATGTATTTTTATATCTTTGTGCTGATATCATCTGTATTATTGGTGGTTGGTAGCCATCATAAGCTTTACTATAAGCAGGGCATCCAAGAAATTGCTGGTTGCTGGCTCTATTCGTGAAGTAATGGATCTATGTGCATTTTCAGTAGTGCAGAAATTTGGGGAGATTCTGTCTAAAAACTCTAAAAAATACTCATGCTGAGAAAATTTTCACTGAAACTACCTGTTTGTCAGGGTGAAGGAGCCCTTCCTTCCACAGGGAAGACTTAAATTTACATGAGCTAAAAATGATTCATAATTGTCTTTGATCAGGATCCAAAAAGAAGCTGATGAAGCAAAAGAGAAGATCCTGGATTACACTGAGAAGCTCAGCAAAGTGGCAGCAGACAAAGATAGCAGTGACCAGAAGTTATTTGCTGAACTGGATGATCTGACAAGAACAAAGCAGTTCCTTGAAGAGCGTTTGATAGAACTTATCAGGTTGGCATCAAAATACACTACAAGCAGAAATTAAAATCTGTGCTTAGGATGTTCAGAGATACTGCTTAGCTCATCCAGGCTTGTGTTCCCAAATTGAAGATACAAGTAAAGGCCAAATTCACTAGCAGTTGAAATTTTGTATTTTCATAATATAGTCAAAAAATGTAACACCCAATAATATCTCCTTAATTTGCTGTCTGTTTTGAAAAAATATGTAATTCTCTGCATGGCATGTGTTCTTCCCCCTGTCTTTGCAGAAGCTGCAGTAGGTTTTTTGATTATCTTTATGTCTAAAAGCTCCTCAGAATTTTAGGAGCAAAGGAATTTTTACTGTGAAGCTTTTGCCAGCATTCCAGTTGAGGTTGGTTAACAATAAACCAACACAGACAACTTCAATGTGTTTTTCTTTCTTTCAACTGTGACACTGCAGAGATAAGGACGCTTTGTGGCAAAAATCCGACGCTCTGGAGTTCCAGCAGAAGCTTAGTGCAGAGCAGAGGTGGCAGGGGGACACAGAAGTTAATCACTGTCTGGACTGCCAGAGAGAGTTCTCATGGATGGTGCGCCGACACCACTGCAGGTCAGTTGTTGAACTGTATTGCACTGTCCAAAATTAAAACTCAGTATGATCGTCTACGTGGAGGAAATATTTCTTAATGCTCACAGTTCGATGATCAAAATTGTTGATAACTGAATTTGTAGAGGCTGAAAGAGCACATGACCTTACAAGGGGATAAGACATTATTGGAAAGATCCCTTGACATGTATTAAGACAAAGATTTGGATGCAACTTGGGGACTTGGGGAGTCAGTTAGTTTTTAATTTCTGGAAATAAAGATAATCACACACTGTATAGTGTGTTTCTTTGGAGGACTGTGCACTGCTCTGTTCTTGCTCTAAACAATATTCACTAGGATGGCTTTGCCGCTGCGATGGAAATATCTGGAAATATTCCAGAACAAGATTCAACATGCTGTGCAATTATGAATTTGTTTACTTACACTAGGTATGTTCAGAGATAATTAACTATTGCAGAGTAATCTTTTGTTTTTAAAGTGGATATTAAATTATTTCTCCTACAGTTAGTATTAGTTATTCAATCTAGATTTATTAAAAAGTATTTAAATGGATACATTTCAGGGTCCTAGTGATATGTTTGGTTTGTCTCTTTGCTGTTCCTTACCCTCATGACCTGATTTGTCGTGTAAGAAAAAAAGGAAGCACTGGTACTATTTCCATTTCATGTGAATGTAAACAACATTCTATAAGGATTAGTGAATGGTGAAGTAATTTTGGGTAACAACTTCCAAGTTACTCATTCCTGCTAAGGTCTTTGATAGCTACTTGTGTCTTCACCCAGTAATGATTTAAATGATTCAGAAAAACAAAACCATTAAATTTGCTGAGTAGCAGTCATCCCTTATGGGTGCTTTTCTTCATGAAAATCTCAACATGCTCATTAAAAATTAGTTGACAAGTTTAATACTGCAAGACTTCAGAGTCGAGAGGGCAGGAGGGATGAATGTACACATATGTGTCATATACTGGATTTTTTTCCTTTCTGAAGGGAAGAGGGGTTGTTATGAAGCAGAGATATACAGACCTGTTTTTAAAGTCCTTATAATCAAATCAAGTTTTTTTTTCTACCTGTCTGTGAGATTTGGACTGTGTAGCATTAAGTTAATTTTCTTCTTATGTACTTAATATAAATATTATTTATTTGTATTGTATATTTGTGGACATTTGATTGTTTTATATCTTTATATTCTTTGTTTGTTTATTTGTTTTTGGCTTTGGGGTGGTTTTTTTTGGTTTTATAGTTGGGGTTTTTGGGGGGTTTTGGGGGGTTTTTTTAGCATTTGTTTTTTGTTTATTTGGTTGGGTTTGGTTTTTTGGGGTTGTTTGTTTGTTTGTTTTAGTTTTTCTGTTTTACCTGTTTATTAAGGTAGCAAAGTGTGAATTTCTGTCCTGTGCTTGTCATGAACACTTGCTTCACTTCAGAAAGGAGCATTGTCTGTAATGAGTTCTGCCAATGGGTGTACTTTCATGCTTTTGCAGGAAACAAGACCATTATGAGAGAGCCCCAAACTCTGTCATGGAGATATGTTCCGGCTGTATGTGGTACTTTTCTAACACCTTTGGTTTTGAATCATTTCTAGAATGTGTGGCCGCATTTTCTGCTACTACTGCTGCAACAACTACATGGTGACAAAGCTTGGTGGAAAAAAGGAGCGTTGCTGCAGAGCTTGCTTTAATAAGCCTAGAGTCATTGTGGACAGTGCAGATGACTCTGGATCCAGTGCCAACCAGGAAGGATCACCAGCTTCATTGGAATCGCCTGTGTCACCTGAGAGGGCTTTTGGTTAGTTTATTTTTTGCATGAAATAAGTAGGGTTCTTCAACAGTCTCTAAGAAATCACGTGGTCACCTTCTGCTCCGATGACCTGCAGAAGGTCATGGAGTGTTTTCAGGGTGGGACTGATCCTCTCTTTGAATTTGATTGGTATTGAGATTTCTCTCAATATATATTAAATGAATTAAATGTTCATGTTATGGATTAAATGTTCATATATATTAAATGAATATCAGTCAGCTCAAGATTTTCCATTAGTTTTAATAGTTATCTAATGCTTCTGTAAATGAAGATGAATGGCCCAGGCTTCCCCCTTAGGGCTTTGCTTGTTTTTTTTCCAGATGACCAGCTAATAGTGTTTATGTTTCTTCTCTGGTTTTTTGTTTTTTTGGGTTTTTTTTTTGTTTTTTTGGTACAGTTGCAAGTGAAGCCTCTAAACCTCCAGATGATGCAGCTTTTGATATAATCACTGATGAGGAGCTGTGCCAAGTACAGGAATCAGACTCTCTCCACAATGAAAGTCAGATGGAAAGAGACTCTCTGGATCAAAGTGTGACAGATCTGTGAGTAAACGCTGCTTCTCAAAGAGGGGACTCATTGGGATATGCTTTAGAATGTTCTTCTTTTTCCCCCATTCAGTGAGAGTAGTCAACCTCTGTGTAAAGTGAACACCTCTGTTCCCAGGCCACATGTTCAGTAGAGCAACACAAGATAATTTTGGTCTATTTGTACAGTCAGCATTCAATCTAGTAAATCTAAACCACTCCATGCTGCTTCACCACCACACAGGGGAGTAGTCCAGCTCTGTGCTGTCATTAGGCCAGCTGTCACCATTAAAGTCAGCACTCAGGCTTTTTGTGTCTGTAGACATCCTTACTACCTTGAAGATGAGAGCTTACAGAAAAGAACAATTGTGTAGCTACATCTGGCACAAGTTTGTTGTTTTCATTCTTAAGAAAATGGGAGTGAGTGAAGATTTCAGTAATTTCTTAACATCTATTTCTACATAAATTACTAATGGAAAAGGATTTAAAGCCATTTGAATATCCAAATACTTGGTTTGCAATTACATTGTTGTATTACAGTTTAATGTGTATCCATTTTTAGGCAAAATATTGTTTTACTATTGTTCAGATATTTTCAAAATGTTTTACAAAAATTCTGTTCTGTAAAATATATTGTCTTTTGAGAAGAAAAAACAAAAAGAGCAATTTCACCTAAATTATTTACTTGCTTTGCTTCCAAGTAGAAAAATAGACAGGATAAATCTAAATGCTAAACTGAAAATAGTCACAGAGTAGTCTGCTGCTGAGAAAGCAGACCTAGACCCTTTTGCACTCAGCAGAACCATTTCCAGTATAAACCACAATGACTTGCAGTTTGGGTTGAAGACAGACAGTACAGACCTGTTTATTTGGTTATTTGGTAAGGAAAAAAAAAAAAAAAGGCTTTTCAAAATTCTACATAGTTGTTTCTTGGTAAATACCTTAAATGTATGCTGCCTACTTAGTGTACAATTAACACTGACAGTATATTCCTGCTTATCATGTACTGGGCAGACATTAATGGAGCTTCACAATGCCCTTGTGAATTTGGTATTGTCTTTGTTTTGCAAAAGGAGAATTTGTGGTGGTGGGAAATTTTTGTTTGTTTGTTTAACGAAGAAAAAAGTGAAATGTACTACTTCTTTCAATTCATGCTATCACAGCAGGTTTATTACAGGTGAGTTAGCTCTGGAGAAAACAACCAGGAGAAGAGAAAGTGGCTCACCATTTGTTTTAATTTGAAATTAGTCTAAATTCATCTTGTCTGACAAAGTATTCAGGCAGAAAGAAAGGATTGCCACTAACCAAGGGGATACTATTCTTGAAGAGCACCCATGGAACAACTTACTTTCACCATGTAAACTTTTAAAGGTTGTCCAGCTTCTCTTGTCAGATTTTAAGCAGGAGAGCCAGGAAATAGTGCTTTATCCTATGTTGCCTTTTGTTAGCAGTTTCATGACCAGGTGGTAGAGTCCTACTGTGGTTGTACTCTGAACTTAAGACATTCTTTGCAGAGAACACAAATGACACCTGACTTTTCCCATTATATCTGGGAAGGTGTTTGGAAGGTCCCACTAGCCTGGAGCACTGGAGAGGAGAATGGTTCTAAGTGGGCAGCGATATCTTTCCACTCTTCAGCAGCCCAAATTGGTTTTCCTCTATGCTGCCAGTTCGCCTCTTTCCATTTCTTCAGCCATCCCCACAGAGCCTTGGCTACCATCCAAGAATCAGTGTATAGATAGAGCCTTGGCCACTTCTCTCTCTTTGCAATATCTTCTTGCATTGCAGATGACCTGAGCATGTGGTGTTGATTGTGGGTTTGTGTTATGGGAGAGATCTAGAAACTGATACATGAGTCAGATGATGGTGCGGTGCCTGTGGTGCATGTTAAAGAAAAACAGCAGGGCACAGTGCTGATTGTGACAGCACACAGGTTTTCTCACTTGTTTCTGTGGTGAGGAGTACACGTGTACCCAAAGCTTGAGTGTCACTTAGCACAGGAGCAGGAAGTGCAGCATGAGATACTTTTGTTGTTCATGAGTAAATGTGCCAGAGCCACTTTACTGAGTATGAGCAAAGGTTCTGCCAACCCGCTGTCCTATCTTTGACAGCAGCCCATGAGAGATGTACTAAAAATCTTCTGCTGTGTTTTCTCCACAGTTCAAGGACCTGCAGTTTAGTGACTTTGTGAGCTACTGGTTTGATTGCTGCAGATTTCTTTGCTGTACTGGGTTGACCACCTTGAACTTCATGTAGACTTACCATCTTTATTATTTTTCTTTCTAGAGTGTCAGCTAAATGTGGCCTGATTTCTAGGTGGAAACTTCACATAGTCTCCACTGGCATTCCAGTAATGTTCTCTTTGCATGACAATTTCAATATTTGGAGTAGAATTTGCTTTGATATACTGTCTGGGGAACACACAAAGGATCCAAGATACTGATTGCTAGATGCAGGTCTGAGGAAGGCATACAAATAAATCTGTTTTCAGGCTAAACTTCTTTAATGAGATCTGCTGAAAATAATCCAAGTAAAATAGGTTTTGCCAGAGATTTGAACCAGCTGGTGGAGCTTGAAAAATGAAGGAGATGAGCAGCCAGGAAAGGGAAGAGAAGGGAGGCTTGCTGTCTGAGTAGATCTGTGATTGACATGCTCTGTTGACATAGTTTCTTATGATCTTACTCTGACTGACAGCAGAGATTTTCACACTGACCATACTTAGAATACTAAGTGTGAGTCCTTACTGGACTGAAAATGCAAGTTGGTCCTTAAAGCAGTGAATTGCCTTAAAGGACATTCCTGTTCCTATTTTTCCCCCTTTTGGTGCCTACTGTACTTTTACTCTATTTTTCACTTGGTCTCTTCACTTAGCCTTGCCACTGTTGTTCTTTTCTTGAAGTGACATGAAACAGTTACAACAAAATTATTTAATAACAGCAAATTTTGAGAGGCTACCTTTATTGGTACAGGTCAGTTAAGAATCAGTTAAAACTCACATTAATCATCAACTGCAGAGGTGTGTGGCAGGATAAGAGAGATGATTGTACCAGCATAACTCTGGCTGACCTGAAGTAGCTCTTTCCTAAAGGTTAAGTAGCAGTAACTTCATCCTTTCAGGTTTGTTATGTGTGTTTGGACCAACCTGATCAAAATCTTTAATGTGAGAAATTGAGATTAATTGTGCAATTGTGATACATCCTGCTACTTCAAGGCTCGTGGGTTTTCTTTTGAAGTGTTGTATTTTTAAGCCCTTACTTCTAAAGCATTCACATTTGCATATTTTTTTGTAAGACAAAGGGCCCCAGGATAAACCTGTGTACTGTGTTTCCATTTTTGTGTATCGTAGGCATAACATGCCTGCACTAAATGTTGCAGCAGAAAAATCAAGATCATAGACAGCGGCAGAGTGAAAAACCCCAAAGTTGCCACTAGCCTGGTACAGGAGCAAAGAGTTTATTCACACTTTGGTAGTGGTGGAAAGAACATCTCAGTCTGTCTGCACTGTGGTTGCTTTGGTTTGGATTCTTTTTGGTTTTTTTTTTTGATGACTCATAACACTCTTTGCTGACCTAATTACAACTCACGTGGCTGGGCAGGGTGTGGTGTAGTCGAAAGGGGGAAGTGAATGTGGTCCGAAGCATTCCCTGCCCAGTGCAGAACCAGCCAGGAAGAAGAGGGGACAGGAGCACCTCTTGCCACCCTATGCTGGCAAAGCCTGCATTGCAGTTGTGTGTTGAGATGGCACGTGACATGCAGTAACACCACATTCCTTTGTAGCTTTATTTTAAAGGATATTTCACTGTGGGAGAAACAAGAGATTATGTAGTAAGGAAGGGATTGCCTCAGCAGCTGTTTCCTAAGGGGAAAAACAGTGAGATGGGCACATTGCTGCCAAAAAGGGTCAGGTTCCTCTGAGTTGTAGTGCTCTGATAGGAAGGCCTGGGTATTAATGGGGAGTAAAGGAATATCCAGAGAGTGTGGTTTTTGCAAGAATGGTTTGAAGCAGTTAAAATTGGTATTTCAAAGTTGTAATGAAAAGGACTTTGGCCCTTTGAGCCAGACCCAACACTGCCTTTATTGCAAGCAACCCATAGCTGCATAAAGTCTTCTCTTTGCTCCTCTGCAACGTCCCTTCTTTCTTTTCCATATTCCAGTCCCCACACCTGTTCTACTGCTTTCTGCAAGAGCTTTTGAACACTTTTCTGCTCCCTGCACATCTTTTTGCCTCCAAGCAGAAAGACCACAGGTGGAAAGGGAGAACTGGTGGAACAAGTGTGGGAAACAACAACGAATCCGCAGTTTTGTGACAAGGGAACCAAGGTGCCAGGAAAAACAGACCAGAAAGATGTCATGATGCAAAGAATGTGTGGGGAGTCAGGGTGTGAGAGCTTGCATCTACAGAAACACTGCTCAGTGTTGGAGCCCATGTGTGTGATCTCATATCCCTGGTATTTACAAGGGGCCTGGTAACCTGGCAACATGAACTCTGTTATCAGATATAAGATACAAAGATGTGCATGGGACATTCAGACTGTGAACCTGATATTAGATGAAAGGCAGATGTAAATGCTGCTCTATTACAGAAATTTTAGATGAATGCTGAAGGATTTTGTCCTAGATGGAAAAAAAAAGCAAAAAACAAAAAAACCAAACACAAAACATCCAAAAAACCCCAACCACACATGAAACCTAGCATGAAGATTGAAATATACATGTTGTTAATCCGTGAATTCTCATTAAATGAATGGGCTGCACTAAAATATGTAATATATTTGAAACAACTCATAAAAGCTTTCATTAACACCATTCATAGAAAACCAGCAGGTCAGAAGATTTGGGACTCAGGAAATTCAAATTACTTTTATGTCATGAAAAGTAGAGTTTTATCTCATTGTTTTTTATACTTTTTGAAGATCTTCTGCACAGTTAACTCAGCTACAGCTTGGATTGAAAAAGCAGGAAGCAATGATGTATCATGATGAAAATAGGTTGGTTCTGAGCTGATCACAGGGGTTTTAGTAATGGTATTGTATTTCCTTTTTCACTCAGGGTCCCAACATCAGTATTTACAAACAAAAAAAAAAAGCTGAAAAATAGTTGCCAGATTTTCTAGGCAGTTTTATAGTGGGTACATGCTTATGGCACTTTACCGCACTATATAAAGCAGTAAAAGGTTTAGAGTCTTCCTCTTCGGTGGTTTGCCACTGTTGACCTATAACTTGCCATTTAGCACATCTTGATTTTTTAATAATTTTGTGTTAGTACTTCCTGATTTTCATTCCTGTGAAGAAATAGAGGGTTAAGGCAGCCATAAAAATAAGCAAGAGCTTTTGTTATGGTAATTGCATATTCAAAGCTGCTGTTCAATTTGAAGCTTCTATCTAGGATGTTTATTAATCTGAAGAAAGAATAGGGTGTCTGGGTAAGAATAACCAGGACAACTACAGAAAGTATTCTTACAGATTTGTTCATTTGAAGACTTTTAGCACACAGTAAGGTTTTAATAATTAGTGAGTAGCAGATGACCATGGCTAGTATGGGAATAAAATAAGCAAGTGTCACTTGATTCACTTCAAGAACCAGTTCTGTGCAACAGTTTGCCTATTCTTCCTGACACATTGCCGTATGAAAATTAGCACCTCCCACAAAACAAAGTGTGGTGCAGCAAATGCTTGTGAGATCACCCAAACAAGGCAGAGATTAATTTGCCCCACGTCATTCACTCAGTTTGACAGTTGGGCTTTGGTGGCAAAAGTAACAGCAATGAACTGGTCAAAGATGATAGATGTTAGAGTTAACATTGAAGTGTATACAAGTCCCATATAGGACATGTACACTGCCTGAAGTCCACTTCTGAGCAGCAGAGTATGCCCAGAGTGGGGATCCAAAGAAAAACCCAGTCAGCTATAGCCATGTTCAGCAAAAGTACTGTCAGTTTCTGTCAATGTCTTCAGTTTCATGTAGAAACTTAGTATGACAAAGATCAGTGCATTTTCTGCTTGGCCAGATGAAAACAACAAAATTCCTATGTGGCAGGAAGACTCTTATTAATATGAAAAATCTCATTTCTGTTTACATAGGGATCAGGATGGAGAAATCATAATAAAAGTTAGCAGTATCTGTAGTTGCCATGTTGCCTTCTTTTTAAACGCAGCCTAGAAGGAGACATATTGAGATTTTTTACTCAGCAAATAATTAAATCCTAATGCATCCAGCAGACAGACAAAATCCTAAGTGCTAACAGATAAGAGTTGTGGTAAAGCATCCATGACAGACAAAAGCAAATCTATTTATTTGGTGAAGAGGATTGTCTTGACAGTCAAGACCCAAACACAACAGCTGGTGGATTTGAATACATCATCTGTTACCAGATTTGTACTGATGGGGCCTCAAAAGCATACTCAAAAGACAATTACAAAGAGGCTTCTGAAAACAGTATAAGGATTAAGCTTTCTAATACATCAGTGATTTAGTGCTTGAATTGAGGATTTCTGGGGAAACCCATGAGAGAAATAGAATTTGTTTTGCCGAATTTCACCGTTTAGGCTCAGGTTGCAGACTCTGAGCATCAGAGTCGTTTGGCTTGGGTTGGACCTGTCCCAAAAGGCAAGGTTTGAGTCTCAATGAGTTCTTCAGAATTTGTGGTTCAGTTAAGCCTCATCTTGTTCTTTAGATGTCAATCACATCATCAAATGGCAGCACTTCTTCCTTTCCCCATTTCAAGTGACTTACTAAAAAAATGGAGTATTTTCATAAATGTACTACATTTGTATTACTCTCAGAGGGAGGATTTACCAATTCTCTGTCAGCCCACTCCATCACCCTCCCTCTCAAGTGTTGATGGGGTTTTGCAGTGTCAGCTCTCCAAGTTAAAGAGAGGCTTGACTCCTTAAGCCTCTCCTTAACAGCCCTGCAGTCAGTGTTGTTGCCAGCAGATAAAAGTAACAACCCTAAAACAGCGATCTTTGCAAGCTGTTTACCTGGTAAATTAAGTCTTTTGTGAGATAGGTTTATTGGCTTTTTAAAGATTTAGCCCAAAAGCTAAATCCCCTCTCTCCTGAGCTACAAAAACTTTATTTCTGTGAGATTAATCCTACTACAAGATATTACCCAGCATAAGATTAGCAGAACTCACCTCTGAATCTTAGGAGTGGCTGAAAGACCTTACCCAGTGAGTTCTAATGTAAAGCGTTTCAAGTGTCCCTTGGTTCTGCAAGAGAGGAAAACACTAGAGAAACAAACCCATGCAGGCAGATTTTTGCATCAGCCTGTGCTACCATAGCTGGAGTGCTTCTGGGACTCTGACTTGTAGAGCAGTGAGCTTGTATCTCTGACTACTTGAGTTTCGTACCTGCAAATGTGTATAAAGAAATACAGCACCAAATTTGACTTATCTCTGCAGCATCATTTATTGAAAGAACGCCACTGACACAAGAAGTGTACATTTCTTGTGTCATGCTCTTTAAAAACTGAGTTCTCCCTTGTGCTTCATTGCATTGTGATGATTGATGCATTGCATTGTTTCATTGCATGTGATAGCAATTTCTGTGCCTCTAGGAAACAAACTGGGAGCAAGGTGCTAAATATTCACAAACTGTTCCTGGCTAACAGGGGAGCAATAGGTTGTGATAACCACCTGCTTTTATCAGTTATTTTCAGTTGCAGAATAAGGTATGAGGATGACACAGCAGTGCTTAAGCTGTGTGGTAACATATGGGTTGTGTGAATTTATCCTCTATAGGGAGTGGGCTGAGAAAGTAGCTGTTACTCCTGGATGGATCAGTCTGAAGAACATTTGAGTGTAAAGCTGTGAAGGACCTTGGGTGCAGACACCACCCTGGCTGCAGGGTACCTGCAGCCTCTGGGATGGAGCAGCCTCTGTGGAGGTACAGGGAGGGCTGGGCAGCAGCTCTGCTGAAAGGACTATGGGCTCTTGGTGGATACTGGTGTAAACTCAGGCCAGAAACTGCTTCTGCCATATCTCGCCTATAATTCTGCCTCAGTTTCCCTGAATTGCCTCTAAAGAATTTTGTGAAAAGAAAATTCAAAGGTATCTTAACTAGTGTTACGCACAGATGTGGCTGTAGCCTTGGTGACCTACAGGCTGCAGTATTTGGGCTATACTGGCAGCAGCTTGTCAGTATTTTTAGTGTTGATTTTCAGTCGTCTGTTTGCTGCCTCCTGCTGGGAAGGGGACTTGAAAGCACCCTGGTAATCCCTAATTGCTTGTTCTGAATATTTTGCAAATGCAATGTTTGAAAGCTGTCTTCATCTCACAGCCTTTGCCAAATCTCCTCCCTATCATAATACAAAAAATCCCAAACCAAACCAACAAACAAACAAACAAAAAAAACCCCAAAACCAAAACTAAACAAACAACAACAACAAAAAAACCCAAACAAACCCTGTCCCCCCTCCCCCCCCCCCACCACCAAACAACCACCACCACCACAACAACAACAACAAAAAATTTTGCACATTGTCTCCTGGAACACAGAAATATTCCTTTGTCATGATTGTTTCCCTTGCTTGCTTTCTCTGTTTTGTCTCTTGTCTTGAAGATAGAGTGTGACCAGATTTAAGGCTGGGGAGTCCTTTTGTATTGTTTGCTAGTTGTTTTTATTTCATACTGGATGTAGCATGCCTAAGCCATACATACTTTTTTGAGAAGTAGCTAAGATTTCCTTTATAGCAGCTCACCCATAGCACACAGTGATGGATCTTCATGTCCAGCCATCTTTTTTTTGTGTAGTTTTGCAGCTGTCCGTGTGATGCTTTCCCATTTCAACACATACCAGGGTTTGCCCTTAACACTTCCATCCCTTTTCCACCCATAGACCTTCATGCAAGACACTGTCTTGCACCCTGTTAAAAACTCAGTGAGCTCTGTATCCCCCATGTTCTATCCCAAATCATGTCTCTCTTCTTGCCCATGTCAAGGGCAGTGTGTGGTATCCTTTCTTCTGATCCTTTACTGTCCTCTTTCTGTTTTCACTGCTCTTTGTTGGGTTGGAGAGGAAGGCTAATAACTAAGTTAGGGTGCCTGGGGTGGGTCTGACCTGCTAGATAACAGCAGGTCCAGGGAATCATTGGTGCTCTTCAGCATAATGCCTTTGATTGTTTCTTTGCATTTTCAGATGTGTTTGCTGGGCTAAGCAGCTGTTAGGGGCTCTGTACAGCCTCCAGTCTCCGTTTCAGGTTTCTGCCTTTCACACAATTCGGTAAGACTCTCACCTGGATGACAGAAGATCTCTCCAGAAATCATTGCACTGCTGACAGGCAGATGGCTTCTGGGATTTCACTGCTCAGCCACATGAAGCTGATGCCTCAGACATGTAGCTACAGCTGTCAGAGCTCAGGTGTTTATGAAAACTGAAAATTGCTGAGTCCAGATTTGAAACAGCTTTTTTCAGGTTTTAATTCTAAAAGGGACTTCCAATTTTTAACTCCCCAAGCCATTTATGATGTTGGCCACAGTATTTTTAGTATCATTTGTAAGAAATGTTTTCCAAGAACAGACACACTGGACCAGACCATCCACCTTAGGGACAGTGACCAACAGCAGGTGCCTGAGGAAGTGCATAAGAACAAGAATGAAGCAATAATTCTTCAAAATGCTCTATCAGCTTCCAACAATTTGTGTCTTCAGGCTTTGCTGAATCAAGGGCTGTTCTCTTCTTGCTGTAGTGTCTTTTCCATGTTTCAGTTCTGTCTGCTTTTAGCCCCATTTCATTTCACCTTTAAAAAGAAAAAGAAGGAAAACAATACAGACTGTTTAAATAGGTACGCCAGAGGGTGGATGGATATTCATAATCTGGGGACCTGGCAAGCTGCAGGAACATCCTTAGTGCTGACACAAAGGGTGAACGGATCAAGAACAAATTCTCCTGTCAGGGGAAAAATTATACTGTTTCGTACATTATAGTCTAGCAGACCTTTGTTTAGACTGTTTGACACAGTGAGATATCATAAAGATAGGGAGGATTTTGTGATTATAAGGCATTTTTGTTTAATACACAAATTAGGAGACTTAGCATTCCCTTAGCCTTAGATGTGTGGTGAATGTATTGGTTTGAACAGCCAAGTGACAAGCTAACCACCTAACCATGTATTGGGTAGCAGCAGCAGGAATAACAAAAATCATGCGTTAGAGGAGAACACGGAACATATATTGGTTCTGGGATTTAACTTCTGTTTCAGGTTTCCAAATGAAAGGTGAAATTAATGAATTAAATCAAGAACTCTAATGGCATTGTGTAGGAAATATTGGAGTTTCACACTTCTGAAAATCCTGTAATTGTGTAGTTCTCTTGCTCTGCATGAATTCAAGGCTGTAAAATTAACCTGTGTAGTTGACCTGGTGGGATGAGAGACTTATGTATGAAGCCAGTTGCTGTTCCCACTGTGCAAGCAAAATATATGGGTAGGCTTACAAGCTATAGTTTAGTTTTCTAGTTTACTGGTGTTTTTTTTTTTGTTTGTTTGTTTGTTTTGTTTTGTTGTTGTTGTTGTTGTTGGTTTTTTGGGGGGGGGGGGAGGGGGTTGGGGTGTTGTTTTTTTTCTTTGTTTTTTTTTTTTTTTTTTTTTTCCTGACTCAGTTTTCTTATCTGGTTGTATAAAGATAGTTAATAATGAAATTATTTGTATCAGTAAGTATTTGCACAGATGTTGTACTAACCTTTATGGACCAACACGTAGTAAGTGCTTCATTCTTACATTCCTAGTATCTGGTTACAGCTCAGATTTTGGCACTTAATTACAGCTTTGAATCTCCCATGCACATCCCATCTGTCTCTTTAGGGTATTAACAGTAGTGGCGTGACTCTGAAGAAGTCAAGAATTACTCAAGAGGCTACAAGAATAAAATAACAGGAATATTGAGATAACAGTTCAGGAAATGTGTAGACAGTGGGTGCAGTTTAATTTGCAGTCATAACAGTAAATTCATCCTGTTTATAAACAATAATGCCACTGCACTAAACTGACATGTGATTGCATGTGTTGACACAGTGTATTCAGATGCTGCTCAGAACCACCTGAAGGAGATATTTTCTCCTGCTCTTCTGCTCAGCAGTACTGCTAGTAGAGCAATGTCCCATTGGATTTAAAAGAAAATGCTGAACTGTGCATTTGTTTTGAGAATTGGTCTACAGCAAGTGTAGACCAATGCTCTATGCTCTCTTGGGGCATTACTGCACTTGATGGTTCAGAAGAACATATGGTATTACATTTTATTAGATTCTGCTGGTTTTTGGAAGGAACTAACCAGCTGGTTCCCTGTAAATAAGAATCCTTGGTGTTTTTTCTGGGAATGACAGCTTAATTGTCTCAAACTGCTGGAATGCAGAGAAACAAAACAAGAATCAGTCAGAGAAGCTAACTTGCTTGGAAACTATCAGTGTTTGTTTCCTGACGCTCAAACTCATCCTTCTCTGTGTCCAGCCCTGTAATTCATACCTGATGCTACTCCAGTGTACACCCAGAGTATACAACTTTTTTGAGGTAAGGAGTGGATAGCAGGTTCTTCCCACTGCTTCACTGCTGGCTGGGTGTGGAGGACGCATCCTGCTTTGTTATCTTGAAACAGTATCTTCGGTGTATTTGTGTTTGAATCATGCAGTATTTTTGTATAAAAAGAAGACAGGTGGTAGCAATTCTGTAGCAATAGAATATGTTTTGTGTACAATTGTCAGAGTAAGGAACTAGACAATATGTCTGTAAAACACCTCTCAGATTAAATCCAGGGAGACATCTTATCCTTTTGCAAGCTTTGTTTGAGGAACGAGTGCAGACTGTTTTGCTTGTGTTTGCCCCTCTAATTCCCACCGGCGGAAGAATCTTCAAAACCTGTTATCATCTCAATAAGAAAGGTATGTAATGATTGCAGAAAAGATTTTCTGGAGGTATATATGTATTCCTTTTAGCTCATGAAACCAGGATATAAACAGTTTTATGTTTGTGCACAGTGGTGAGCAGAAGGGGCCTGAAGTTGTGCCCTGTTTTGTCACTAGAATGTGCCAAGTAAGAATTACTAGAATTTGGTATCAGGACTATCAAAACGTTTCTGTTTTAGGGAGGCATCAGCATGCAGATTGTATTTGATCATATACTACTCAGAGAATCATGATTTTCCTTCTTTTTCTTATTCTAGAAACAGCACATCTTCAACCTTTGATGAATCCGAAGACTGGCAAGTTGCTCAAGATGCTGAGATATGCTTGCTGAAGTCAGGAGAAATTATGTAAGCAGAACAATTTCTTTGCTATAGGTGAAAGCATAAAGGCTGAGCTCAGATATCAGCTATGTGAGCCCAAGCCTTGCAGGCTCCTGGAAGAGCTGCTCACTTGTGTCTCACAGTAGAATTCATTCTGAGGAGGATGAGAGGGTGTAACTCAACCACAAAGAGCTGCAGCCATGAACCAGGTTCTCTCTCTTCAGTCCTAGAAAACTTCAGTGCAGCTGGGGAATAAGAAGTAAAGATATAGGTCCACATCACATGAGAAAACATTTCCTATTTTTATTGCAGGAATTGCTGTCAACACAAAGGGGGTTTAGAGAGAAGGCTGTGCAGTTCCAGCAACGTCTGAAAGAAACAGCGAGGGCAAGTCAGGGAATGCAGCTCTAGATGGACCTTTGCCAAAGAGAGGGAAATCATGGCATTTTGGAGCATCTATCTGTTACTTACCCATGGCTTCCCAGAATCTGTTTTGCCTGCTGTGGTTGATACATGCCATAGCATCAAATATTAATCTAAGCCTCAGCTCAAGCTCTGTGTGGACTGTGTGTGCACAATTCTCTGCTCTGAAATTCCTAGTTATATGCAGTAGTGATACAGCATGTCACTTGCACAGCTAAGAAGGGAATCCAATGTGTGGAAATGCACATGACTTAGAGAAATTCAGCTTTGCACACTGTCCCCTTAAACCTAGCTTTGAAATTTTGCCTTAGTTATAGGAAAGGTTTTAAACTTTTGACTGCAAGGAGATAAATCAGTCCATGTTTCAAGCTTGTTGCTGCTGTTCAGGGATACAGGTAAATGAAGCAGTAACTAGAATAATGGCTGGGCTGTAAGGCAAGATAAATAATGATATTTAGCTTGTTAAAATCAAAGGTCACCTGAGACACGACAAGACTATAGTTTGCTCTGATCTCATTAATTTGCAAGAAGAGTGACAGATGAGATTAGTTTTGGTTAGGGTAATATCGGTGAGATTGCATGGATCTTAGAAATTACAGGTTTCCCCTGAAGAAAGTAACTAGTGTTCTCCTGCTTTAGGGCCTCATTGTTCACAGTCTTAAATAGATACCAGAATGAAGTCAGCTCATCTAATGCTGTAGGATTAGATTAGATTACAGCATCTAATGCTGTAGCATCTCCATCATCTAGATGATAAGAATTTCCTTTTTAACTGGAAGTGTTTTGAGTCAGTTTTTTTGCAGCTTGGCTGGGTAAAACAGACCCAGATGTAGCATTAAACACTTCAGAACAGAGCTGCTGTTCACATTCCATCCACCTGTACTCCTGATCCCTCCTGTTTCCTGTGCAAATTTTTATCTTCACCTAGGAAGGGGAATAAACCGGGTAACTTACTTTTTGTTTAAAAAGAACAGTAGAGGGCAGCACTTCTTTTTTATTTGTAATAACTCGAAAAAGATTTATTCCTGTTTTTCTTTATTTATTTTCTTTATTCCACTGTTTTTCTTTAGTTGAAATGAAATAGATAAGTGAACAAAATCCACTCGTGCCAGAGCAGTGAAGGTTCTTAATATCAGTCAGCTTTTTTGTAGTTTTTACCTTCATCTGAGGCTGAATTTTCATGCATCTTTTGGACCTGTCCTAAATGTGCTGTGGAGTCTACCTAAAATAGATGGAAAATAAAAATCAATGATTAGTGGTTTTGTCTGAGTAAGTGGATTGAATCTTTTCAAGTAATTGTATATTTTTCCCTCACAGGATGAAATTACCTCTTACAGTAGAAGAGATCATGAATTTTGGAGAAAGCAACAGAGAGCTGTTCATCAAATCCAGCACCTACAGTATCATTCCCATCACTGTTACAGAGATGGGACTAACAATTAGCTGGATCTTCTCATCAGACCCCAAAAGCATATCCTTCAGTGTTGTCTACCAAGAGTCGGAAGACACGCCGCTGGATCAGTGCAAAGTAAGGCCTTTGTCTCCTTTCTACCTTAGAGGCTGTAGTGCTCTACACTCATCCAGCCTACAGCAACTGACAAGTATTGCTAGGAGGTCTTCACCAGAAGGCCAGTTGCTATTGCATTAAGGATTTGTTTCTCCAGTTAAGCTGCAGTTCTGCTAAATGCAAAGCTACATCTTTAATGTTGCCTGCAAAAGCTGAGTTGAAAAGCCCTGTAGCTTCTGTTGGTTGCATCTGAAATTCACCCAATATTATTAAGCAAAATTGAACATCCAAGTCTGAATTTTTTTCCTCAATTTCACTGAGTTTATAGACTCTTTAAGTCTGGTTTTACCAGGCTCCTGAGTAGAATCCACAGGGAAACAGATAAATTTCTTGGTTTACCTACATTTCTTACAATGAAGCATGAACTTAAGTGCCTTGATGGTGTGGGAAATCTCTTTGCAAATGCCCAAGGTACCCAGTTTTATATGTGCTGTCCATATTTCATTAGGATTACACTTACTCAACTAATTGGAAAGTTTTGCTGAAGACAAGGCAGCTGTTGGTTTAATCCACTGTGGTGGGGTGAACTCTATGGCTGTGATTTACTGGGGAATAATTTATGTAGCTTGTGTAATTCACTGCACCATCATTAACTCCATGTAAAACATCTCTTTTTCTTAATCTGAAAGCTGAATGAAGTATGAATGCTGCTTTTGTCTTGATATATTTCTTTGGTAAGACTTTGTGTTTTATAGGGTCATCTTTGGTCTATGTCAGCTGCTCTTCTGACAGCTATGCTCAGGTTTTACAGCAAGACACACATAGAACCACAGATACACACACTTTTGCTGTAAGCTCAGATAAACAATTAAGATTTGCTGAGAAAGCTTATTTTATTACACAGGGAGTATAAAAACGTATATTAAAAGATATTTTTAGCTAAATCCTGCTCTTGGAAATATAGATTTAATGTACCACTTGCTGAAGTTACTAAAGTTTCTTAGATTAACATTTAAAAGTTCAGGATTTGAATCGATCTCTAAAGCAGAGGTTAATAGCCATACGTTAATGCTGTAAAGATATAATCAAAGGAAAACAGATGTCTCACTGCGAGATTTTAGTTTGGGTGAATTTTTAATGCTAATCAGTTAGAGTAGTTAGTTTTGCAGGCACAGATGCACTTTGGGAGTTTCAAGGTGGCTGAAATCAAGGTTTTCTGGAAGAAAATGCCAGTTTATAGGGCAAATAGCAAACTTCATTTGAATTTGTATTGAATTACAGGTTCTTATCCCTATGACTCGCTGCAACTCTCATAAGGAAACTATCAGAGGACAGGTGAAAGTCAGAAACGCTGGAATCTACACCCTGATATTTGATAACACATTCTCTAGGTAGGTCCTAGCCAGGTGTAAAGGTGAAATGAGCTTGATTTTACACACTGGGGAACTGATCAGAGGTACCATTATTCCACCATTCAGAAGTCAGCATAGGGAATTTTTTCCTCACTTGCCAAGAGGTCTTCAAGAATTTTGGTTGTTGTTCTTGTTTGGGCTTTTCTTTTCCTACCCCCACAGCAGAATTCCACTCTTCTTTCTGAACCTCTGGGAGGGTTAACAGAAGTAAACAAGTAATTTGTGACTCATTCCAAGACAGTTTAATCAGGATTGTCATCTTTTTAAAAACAAACCTGACAGCCATTGCACAGGCGTACTTCTTTTTGACAACAGTGAATTTTTTGCCCAAGTGTAAACTGAAAGACTGAATACACTTTGAAGGCTTCCTCTCTTGTTGGCTTCAGCTAACATGATCTTTTTGTTCTCTTTCTTTCCTCGACAGGTTTATCTCAAAAAGAGTGTTTTATCACTTGGCTGTTGAGCGACCTATCATCTATGATGGAAGTGATTTCCCATAGCCTTCACTATACTGTGTATTTTTAATTAAATGTTTGAGATATGCTATTATTTATGTACATGTGTAAGCATTCTGATTACCACTGTGTTTGAAGACTTTGAAACTATGCAATAGTTCTAATGCACTTAAGAGGAGATGTGTACACTAAAAATGGAAGCCTTTTCAGGAACACTAATGGTTCTGTACTGTGTACAGATTGCTGAAAAGCCATGTCGTTTGGTTTAACAGGTCAATAATAACCAATTTTTTTTCAGTGGGGAGAAAAATAAGTGTGGGGGTGTCTAAATGCGAACTGAAATTGTCTGCTGAAAATTGAACTATTTTTCTTCCAAAAATATCCTTCAAAAGGAAATTTAAAGAAAAATACCTATTTTTGACCTCCTCACTGAGGTGTAAAGATAACCATTTCTGTTCTGCTGTGCTGCTCTTACAGTCAGAGCAGCAATTATGCAATACTTCAGTCTGCACAGGCAAATATTGTAATCCATCTGGAAATTTTTTATCTTTTCCATTTTTTATAAGCAGCAAACCATAGGAGTTTTATACGTTTTGGGCTAGGATTTGGTAAGTCTTAACTGGCTTTTTCCAATGCTTTGGCACTGAATACCAGTTACAAAATAATAAACATTAAGCAGCAACTCCTTTCACTTCGGCTCACCGTACTCTGTACGTTGGCCCCCGGAACCCTGTTCCTACAATGAGCACAAGTGGCAGAATGCAGAACATCCCTTGTGGAATAACGTACTGCTCACTAGGGATGTTGGGAAGAGGACCATTCCTTTTTCCTGCCTTAGCACCTTAGTCATCAGCATTCACGGGAAAGCACAGTTTCTGAGGAGATCAGCAGCATCTCTCTCTAGACGACGTGGAAAGCAGCAATAATGTTTGAACCAGTCTCAAAACGTCCATCCAAAATGGAATGCATATCCACGCTTGGTGAGCTCTCCACTCAGTGGTGTTCCCTTTCCTAAGCCTTGCAGTTGCCCTATCCAACTGCTAACTTTCCATCTCAGATTTGGGGGCTGTTAACACTGCCTTTTAAGGGAAGATTGGGTTCTTACTTACACAAAATTTCTATGCAAACCATCTGCTTTCTGTATAGAGTTTCAGCGTTTTGTCAAAATACCTGGAAGTGGTTTTTTCTGTATAAAAGAACCTGTCTTCAACACAATGGCAAAACATTTGGCAGGAGAAAGAAGAAAAGCTCCTTCTTTCAACCAGCCCTCCTCATAATTTAAGTGTGTCTGATTTCTCATGTTACTGTTCCCCCAAGGAAACCTCAGATCTTGAGGGTTTTAATGCAGCAGTTGGTAGAAGACCAGCACAACCTCTGAGGAACCCTGTAGAGACTTGGTGGCAGCTGGAGCTGGCACACAGGGGTCATGGTGGGAGACAGAAAATAAAGCATGAGGGGAAAGAAGAAAAAAGGGCAAGCATAAATCAAAGCAAATGGTTTGGGGAGAGGAAAGGAGCAAACTTTAAAAGCAAGGAGAGGGAATTGGAGGTACAAACACAGCTAGGGAAGGTGGTCAGGAAAGGCCAGCTGGCATTTATGTTTTGCTGGTCCAATCCAATACCCATAAGGGATTTCCCACCCCAAAAGACTTTGTTTAAAAGGTGGAGATTACAAACCAAGTGTTGGACATTTACATAGGAGCAGCTGAGGCAGAGGGAAATTTGTGATCATAGAAAAGAATATAATTGCAGTTAAAGCTAAAGGTTGTTCATAATTTGTTCCAGTTGTTAACAATGTATAATATAGTGATCCTGAAAAAGATTGTGGAAGAATTACTACTTTTCATGGAACACCTATGATTTAGGTCTCTGGCTCATTGGTAGCATTCCCTTGCCTTCAGCTGCCTTTTTCCCCATGGTGGTGATGTGGTCCCAGCCCTCTGCCAGGCAGAGTGGTCAGTGGAAGGTGCAAGCTCCTGAAGGCTGCAGTGCACTCAAGCCCTGACCTAGTTGTGTGCATGAAAATGAGATGGACAAGAGACTCATGTGAGCAATAAACAGCAATAAATGGCACGGGTTGGTTCAAGAATTACAGCATATTTCAGTCTTGAAGCTATGTTTTATATTTAATTAGGCAAGAAGAGATTATTTATTGCTTAAAAATGGAGTACTGTGTACCATATGCTATACAATTTCACAGAGCTGTTACTGAAGTCTGCTGCAGTTTTCTTTTAAGCTTTTAGGTGTGGTTTTTAAAAACATTTTGCTGTTGTTTACTTAGAATACTAATTTTAGTGGGATATCTTTCTTAAAATGCCAAATGTAAGGTAAAGGGACACTGTCAAGTATCTTCAGCCAAAATATGACATCTCTGTTAAAAAGTAATTGAAGTCTCCCTACCAAAAATAATTTGACAGCCTTGCCTATTGATTTCCTCTCCACATCCAGTTCTTGACATTTTTTTTTATTCTGTGGCAAATATTTTTAAGCCCCTGTTTATGTAACTCTTAAGATAATTGTCTCCATGTAGTAAGCTGGATATTTCCCTGGAGGTCTCTCATGTAGGCAGTCCTCAGATTAGCTATGTTTGGGAGAAGGGGAGTAAATCCACTGGATTGTTCTCATTTAGCATTTGAGTCTTTATGGTCCCTTTTCTTCAGGTTTTCCTGCCCTTTGAGAGTAATTTTATGGCTAATTTATTTCTCTCTCTGCAAGAGGACTCAGAATGGGAGTTATAACCTGTAGTTTAAAGATGAAAATAAAGTGTTTGCTTCTGACCAAAGACAGTACTTCAAGACAAAATGTTTCAAATGATGAAATATCAGGCTGGTAAGGTGCAAGTCGACAGGAGGGCAGCTGTTCAAGGAAGCTTCCCAAGGAGCAGTAATCCCATCATAACAGCTGGAAGAGGCTGTGCAGAGACAGTAAAGAGCTTTACATTAGTAGAGACCTTTTGTTTAAATGTCCCAGACAGTTCATTACTGGAACCATGGAAACTCAATAAAGGATTTTGCACAAGGGCAGGCTTGTACAAGAGATTATTTCATTGTGTAAGAGATTATTTAATTCAAGCACCTCATTCTTTCAGTCATAAAATGCTTGTTCATATGGGCTATGCCAGCAATGCTGAAAAATCTATTTATAAGTGCTCAGGTGATTTGTTGAATTGGGCTTTTTATTATCTGCAGAAATGCAATAAAGAGAAAAATATTTTCAACTCATCATGAAATTAGTTGAAGGTGATGTCAGATTCATAGGACAAAGAAATTATACATTGTGGTCACCATAAGCAATTAGATGTTACTCTGGGTGCTGGAAAGCATAAGGAGATATGGAGGTCGGATTTTTTTTGTTACAAAGAGGTTTATGTGAAGGAAACAATGTAGTTTCTTCAAGAAAATGACAGTGTTCCTTTACTCAACATTACTCAATGTTTCTGTATGAAAAATGAAAGAGGTATTGCACAAGAGTGTACCACGTTACCAAACAGCAAAGCTACAAAAGCCTGACTTCTTTCCTAAAACTGAAATTGCACTATAGGTTTAATTATGCTCAATCACTGAGGTTGTAACTTGTTCAGAAGTATCTTTTGGTCTTAACTGCTAAAGAATTGCAAGCCCTGTTCACATCAAACTTCCTGCTCCAGATATGGGAAAAATCATGTATCCCAGTGTCTGTACAGTTACAGAAATGTAAACGGTTGTGTTGGAATGTTTTTCTTGATGCTTTTTTTTTTCCCTTTTTTAACCTCAGGAATTTAAGAATAAAATTCTTTATCATTGAGAATGTTTGTCCCTTTTTTGCCTCATAGGAATAGCTTTGTGTGGAAGATAAATCTGATGACCATATAATCTACTTGGGGTTTTTATGAAATTTATATTGTGCCATCCCCTCATTTCAAAGCTACAATTACCAATAGAAGTTTTTGAGGATCTCCAGAGGCATCTGGAGTCCTAGCTCAGCATTCAGAAGTTTCCCTCTAGGAGAGGCTCCAGCAAAGCCTAATCTGGTGTATGAGGGACCTGCAGAGTTTTGTATATAGCCAGTACATGTGTAAATGACCATACCTTGCTGTACCCAGCTCTGCAGGGAAATGCTGCAGCTGTTGAAAGTCTTTGTGTCCATCTCCAGTAATGCACTTTTATCCATACTGGGTAATAGCCCCTCCATTGGTGCTAGGGAAAAGGCTCTTCCAACCCTACTTCTGCCTTATATTTTTTGGTCTGTGCCCCAAGAACAGGCATTGGCACACACAGGATAACGTTCTTCTGTGGGGGCCATGCGAAGCTGCTGCAAGGTCATGGTATGCTCTGCATTAATCCTTGATGTTTCACAGGGATGCTTTGAAGTCCAAATACAGGACTTACTACCTACAATTTCACACCCTTCCCTGACTTCCCTGCTCTCTGGAAGAGGTACTTCTATAAAGATGTGTCTGCTTCAGGCACAGCAGGCATCAGGTAGGCAGGTTTGACTGCAGAGAGTGAAAGTTTCTCCCGGGCTCTCCCGGCTTCCTCCCCCTGTCCCACAAGCAGGCTGGTGCCATGTTACAGGACTGCCTGCACCACGGTGACAACACAGCACATGGGGCAGGGACGAGTCCAGCTGCCTCTTCAAAGAGCAACAGTATAGGAGACTACAGCCCAAAACTGGGAATGTCTAGGAAAAAATGGCCTCAAAGAAATGGGTGGGAACCTAAGCTATGGAAGATCTCAGGCCTCTCCCGGGACTTTCAGCAACTGCTCCGTGCCCATCCTGCTGGAGCTGTGTGTAAAGCATGAGCAGAGTCCCCTGGGACTGCTCAAGGGGCAAGGGAGGCAATACCCTCTGCCTGTGAGGAAACCTCTCATCCTGGAAGACAGCATCAGGTGAAGGATGGGGGCACCCAGAGGGACTGTGGTAGGATAAATGCAAGTAAAATATCAGGGCAGAGGGACAGGACCAAGAAGGGTTTGACCACAAGGAGCTGTGCTGCTGGCAGACAGAGGCCCCAGTAGAGGCAAGAGGGAGTAATGGCAGAAGACACCTCCATGACTGAGTCCCTGCTGTGTGCTGGCCAACAAGAAGGGTTGGTGATGAGGCTGCAGCCAGAGAAGTGCAGGGGGGCAGCTTCCTCCAGTTTGTGTGTGAGAGCAGCTTGGGGGGCACGCAGCCATGATGAAACAAACCCCAAAATTGCCCCCAGGGAGATTCATCCCCAGCTTCCCCTGGTAAAGTGATGGGAGCAACCTGACTCAGAGCAGGATGTGCCTGACCCAAGGACAACCCTGTCACCCCAAACTGCTGCAAGCTCATTGCAGTTTCACCTGCTGATCAAGCATGAATATTTCCCACAGTGTTTTGGAGACTGGAGAAGCTTTACTTTCTTTGAGATGGCCACAAAGTTCAAGTTCCTGGGGCTGGTGAGATGTAATGCAGGGAAGAGGAACTTGCAGCAGCTAAGGTTTGCACACTTGTTTGCATAACTCAAGGGCTCTTTGGGGGCCAGGAGAACCCTCTGTGTGAGAGCACAGTCACCCCCAGCCTCAGGAAGGGGTAGTGAGGCTGATCTGCTGTGGGGAAGCATCTGTCCCCAGTGTGCTTCCTCCTCCCCTGCCCTGCCTCCCTGGACTGGATCTCAGCCCTTGCCTCAGGGGCCTAAACCTGCTCTGGTGCCTGTGGGGTTCTCAGTTGCAGCTTCCACACCACAAAGGTTAGATATTTGAAATAAATCCTCTTAGCAAAGTTTTCCTTTGGCCTCTTTCGAGAGGGGTAAATGCTGTGATTGCAAACAGGTTATGTGTATGGATCCAATCTCGGAAAGGATGCATGTGTAAGAAACACCCAGTTCATCCCCTTGGTGTACATGGCAGTGCCTTTATTTAATTTTGGCATCTGTTTGCTGAGCACAAATGACAAAAAAACCCCACACCCTTCTTATACATACAGTAAAAAATATGTACATCTTTTACCATTTTTCTTCCTAAGGTTTAAAAAAAAAATCCTAATAAATGTATATGAAAATTGAGCCCTATCTGCCCAGGTGTACCCTATTAGCTAGAAAAGCAGCACCAAACTTTGCAGCAAGCTCTTGTTTACCAACATGCTTTAATGGTAAATGCACAATGAAAACCCTCTTTCCTTGGGAGAGCTAAGTGGCAGGAGGCAAACCAGGTTAAATGAGATTATCTAAAACAAACCCTCCTGCCTGAGCACTACATCCTGCAATTAAAGAGTGGCAGGTGCAGGCTGCGGTCAGGCAAGGCCATGTCCCTGTGAGGGGATGAGCAAGGGGGAACAGATAAATGATGCCCTGTGGGCTTGGGTTTTGGGGTCCATTATAGCACACTACTTCTGGGAATGGCAGGCTCCACAACCTGATGTCTCATTCCAAATTACATTATGTTTGGCACTTAATTACTCCCTGTCTTGCTGGTCCTAGGTTCAATATATTTTCCAGAGATACTGGTACATAACTGGCAGTCAGATGAATCATGGGTTTGATTTTTGTGTTCAGGTTTATGACAGCTTTGCACCATACAGCAAATATCCCTGGGACAGACAACTCAATGTCTCTGAAGCCCTTAATTTTTTTATTGTGAAGGGTGATTTGCTTTGAGTATCAAAACAGGAGCCATTGTACCTGACATTACACAGCTAAAATACAGGAGAATGACAGATCACATTCTGCACTGCCCACTTTATGTACATGAACTGGCTTTTCTTTGGAAGAAAAACCACTTATGCAGCCACATAGAACTGAATTTGCCCAGGCACAGAGGGGAGCAATTGCTCACTGCAACAAAGCAGTGTCAGAGCTAAAGGCCATTCTCCTTTACACGGGATGGGGTCTGCTGGAGGAATCTGGCAGGCCTCCCAGGTCAGGCCACCTTCACAGGGGAACCTGGTATGACAGCAAATGAAGGCTGAACCCCCTCCTGCTGCTTCCTATGGACAGAACGCTTCAATTGCCTCTGTTGCTGCCATAGCTGGGTTTATCTACTGCAGCAGGACTCGTTATTTCAGGTTGTGGTCTGAGCTGCAGATGGCCCAGCTGTCACAAAGACAGTTTTGACATCTATTAATTCTGTTTATAGCAAGTGTTGTTCCATTTTGCTGCCATCTGTTAAGGTTTCCTGTTCTCTCAGCTAGCAATCCTCAGTTTGTTAGCAATCCCGCACATCAAGGACAGGTCCCCAACCCTTTCTGCCCCTCTGGGATAATCTTTGGGCTATATAGGTGGTTTCCAAAGAGCTTGGTGTTTCTCTGGAGAGGAGGTGGTGAGCACTAACTTACAGGACTGCAAGGAGGGGGCATAAGAGAGGAGGTCCAGTGAGTGTTGAGGATCAGGGAGTTCCTGATCTGCCGCCTCCCCAGCATGGCAAAGGACCAGTTTGAGCTGTGCTCTGGGCTCTCACAGGTAGAAGACTGCTCCTGGGCCCTGCTCCAGCAGCAGCCACAGCTTTGCATCATCCTGCCCAGCGCCACCCTGAACCGCTCACCAGCAAATACATAGAGGAACGGGTTGAGGCAGCTGTGGAAGAAGGCGATGCCCTGGGTGACCTGCAGCCCGATGTCCAGCTGGTTGGCAGCCTGACAACTGTGCACCACCTCAGTGTAGGTGTTGATGGTTTTGACCAGCAAAACAATATTGTACGGGAACTGAGAGAGGAGGAAAGCAGTGATGATCATGGTGATAATCTTCAGTGACTTCTGCTTTTGGACTCTTTTGGCTTGTAGGAGGGTGTTGATGATAAGAGCATAACAAATCACCGTGATAAGGAGTGGGAAGAAGAACCCTATGATGACTTTCAAGGCCAGGACCGTAACTCTGAAGATGACTCTGACATTTGGTGGGTACATAATTCCGCAAACTGTTACGTCACCCATCTGTGCGCTCTGGCTGTAAATGATTTCTGGGATGCACAGGCCCACAGATGTCAGCCAGACAGCCAGACACATGAGCCTGCTGCGCAGGAGCCACCTTCGCTTACAAGCTTTAGCTTTCATTGCTTGGACTACAGTGATGTACCTGTCAAAGCTGATGCAGGTTAGAAGCAAGCTGCAGCCATAGAAGTTGATCTTATACACACTGTTGACAACTTTGCACATGAAGTCCTTAAAGATCCATCCATCAGAAGCAGCCTTGGCCCAGAAGGGGAAGGTGAAAAGGAGCAGGAGGTCGGCGATGGCCAGCTGCAGCAGGTACCAATCCATCATGCTCCTCCTCAAGTGGTATTTGCAATAGACAAGCACAACCAAGGTGTTCCCCACTGTGCCCACAGTGAAGAGGAGCCAAAAAAACACTGGCAAGAAGGCTTGAGCAAACTGCCTGACCTGCCTCTTGTCACACATGAAGTCTGTGCTGTTCACTGGGTTTTCACAGAGGGACAGCACCATGCTGTCATTCCTGTAGTAATCCAGGCTACCCTTGCAAGGATGTGTGACCTGCAATATGACATCCAGTAAATTTTGTTGAGAGACCCAGTAAAGCATACATCTGCCCCTCTCCACCAGATGCAATTGAAGATGCCTAATGTATTTCATTTAAATGAGAAAGTGCAAAGACTGTCAGTGAAATGGGTCTTTTCAGATTGCTTGAAGGGTGCAGCACAGCAGAGATTTATAAAAATGACCAATTAAGTGAGAAACTCACAAAAGAGCAGTTCATGACATCCAGCCAACTTCAGTGGCAGACAGTGAAAGCATTATCTCTGTCAGATAATTCAAAACATGGTTTGCTTGGCTTCAAATACATAACAAAAGGCAAAATGCCCAACTTGGAAAGAGGTGGAGAAGAAGTCTTTGTGTTACTGCTACGTTGGGATGGTATCAGTGGCTTGAAAGAGGCAGAAAACTGATGGAGACAAAGAGGGGGGGGGAGAAAAGGAGATGAACAGTAAGACAGCTGTATACTCACTGCACTTGCAGCTGCCATCTTCAGCCAGTTCTCTCCTCGGTCCTGAAGGAAGCTCTGTAGCCTGGAGAGGAAAGATGGGGAAAACAACTGATCTGAAACAACTCTGAAGCAGGACTGTGACTCTGTTCCTTGTACTTCTTCTTCTTCTACCTTTAATAAAAACCTCAACTCTATGAAACAAGTCTGGCCGGAAGATGAACAAACCACACACAAATTGATGTTGCTGATTTGATTTAGTAATTTATATTTAGCCTACATTAGGTCTTGACCTTCTCTATGGCATGGCACTGTGCTGATAGTCAAAGCAATCTCATTTTTAACAAGCTGCAGACGCCCCAGTGTGCACATGAAAAAAGTAATCTAAAAGCACTGTATCTTGCAAAACATTCCTGAGAAATTTTGAAATGTTCCTCTTAAATTATCTAGTAACTAAGAAGGAGAAGTACCTGGCTTTAATAGTACTTTGCAGTCTTAAATATTTGCATCCTCTGCAGCAAGTGAATAATCTCTGCCTGCAACTTCTCTTTCTTATCTGTGAGTTCAGGCACAGTGCTCATTGCTGTTGGCCTGCAAAGCTCATCATTAAGCCCCAGTAAAGAAGAAAATATAGGGCTTTTTCTGCTGCAGATTGGTTTTCTGGTCGGTCCACCATCACAAAAGGTAGCTGAGCCTGGTGCGCTCGATGCAAGACAAATGCACCTAAGTATTCCACATGTTCTGCATCAGCTTGTCCAGAATAATGCCTGGGGATGAAGCCTGGTGATAACAAAAGGTGTGTCAGCGGTACTGGGGACGTTCAACTAGCACAGACCTTTCCTCCAGACCCCTTGAAAAGCAGCTCATGTAACCGAGAGGTCACCTAGCAGACACCACAGCAGAAGTGGATGGAGCCAAACCTTCTCCATGGGGAAATGGCCCATGTTCATGTTCTGACTTCCCTCTGACTGCTCGCTGTGGTCTCACTAAAAGCACCTGTGGCTGTGGCTGGCAGCAGGCAGTCAGTGAGCTCCTGATTTCTCTCCAGAACTTACTTCTAACATGTCATTGCAGCATCTGGTGAAGGGTGCAGAGCTGTGCATCCCCAGGGAGCTTTTTTACATTGTTTTCTTCTAGCTGTCTGACCTACCTTAAACTGCACACAAAAAATCATTGCAACTGGGCCAGTTTGGTGTGGAAAAAAAAGGTGATCTGTAATTCAGTTTCTTTTCCATGGAGGCTGCTTGTAGGAAAAAGAGAGATATGAATAGTGGAGAAGTGAGGAGACTCATTGGGACAGTTGCTGCAGGAAGGCAAGCCTGGATGTGGCACCCAGGAGTCACACTCTGCGTGTGATGTTTGCTCTTTACACCTACAATCAACCTTTTTGTAGGCTGAGGTGAATGTGTGCTCCTGGGGCTTCAGCCCGACTACATTTGTCACACACTATTTACTCGGTGGTTTTCATGTTTTAGGTGGCTCAAACACAGGTGGCAATCTTCTCTTTCTTTTATTTTTATTTCAGGTTCCTTTTTTTATTTCTTGGTAGGCTCTTTTGATACCAAAAGGACAATTTTGGTCTCATATCCTCAATTTTCTGCTCATGTGAATCACCTAGCACGGGGCAAATCAGAGGTTGTGGCTAGGCTGTGTCCTGCTGCAAAACACTTTCACTGGGGAGAAAAAAATACCCTTGAACAAGAACTGGGTGCCTTTGGGCAGATTCCAGTATCTTTTTGGGAAGCTGGGACAGGAATGAGGAGCTGGGTCTAGGCCTGCCCACTCCAGGTTGACCCATGGTCACAGCTTCCCATTGCTGCCTGCCAAGGCTGCCACCTGGCAGGAGCCAAGAGCGCAGCCTCTGTCTCATGCCCTGCAACACCAGGTGCTTTGCAGACAACAGCAAAATGGAGAAAAACAGAAGTATGCCATCTTCAAGAGGAAAGGCCAGGCTATTCCTGCTTCAGAAAGTGGGAAGACTCAGGGCAGGATGGCAGGCAGTCCCATAAAGTCCCTACTGGTGGCACATCTTTATGTGACAACCATCCAGAAGAGTGTGGCAGGGAAGACTTTGAAAAGGAAGGGAGTGAGAAGTGGTTAATAGAAGTATGAACTTGCACTTCTTATGTCTTCTTTCTGGTAAGCTGGCATGTAAATGATGCTGATTTAAGTTCCCCTCTCTGCAGGAAGTCTGAGCACCATGGGGTTTTGCTTTAATGATGGTGTTCAGCTGTGACCAATGCTCATCTGATTCACACTTCAAGGAAATTTTCAAATCACAGTTTAGGCTCAGTTCCAGTTAAGGAGAAAATAGTGATTCTGGCTAATTTTGGGTTGGGCTCTGCTGTTACTTGGCACCATTCTTATGTCAGCAGCAATGGGAAGGAGCCCAAGATGCTCCACACTCAACCGCAAAATCTCCCGAAGGTGTCTGTGTATCTCTACTAATTGGTTGTCATCTTGAAACTCTTCATGAAACAGGCACAGGTCTGTATGACAATACCACTGTACAGGACTTGGCTTCTTCCACTCCTGGGCCATCCTTTAGAAAAATAGCAGAGGGGGAGTAGATCTCAGCCAAACCCCAGGGCCCCTGCTAAGGAAAGCACAGGCATAGTCTCTGGGATAAGGGATGAGTTACTCAGAGCTCGTAAATGGCTGCCTGACAGTGGATCCATGGTAATTATCCTTAATTCGAGGTACTTTGGCCCTTGCTATAACACAAGCTGATTCAGCTTTGGGAGAGCTACATTAACTGCAGTAGGGTAAAAGGCATGCCTATGAGCAAAGCCTCTGATGCAAAGGTTCTTCACAGCCTTTGGTCTCTCCTCCAGGAATGTGAGCCTTCTTGTTCAGGATTTAAGTGACTTTAATCAGCCTTAGTTTAATCCTCCCTGGAAGCAAAGTAATAATTTAACCCACCACTTTACAGAGCCAGTCTCACTGTACTAAAATGCCCCAGGATAGATAAACCTCCAGACCAGGACACGGGCAGCTGCTTATCCTGTTCATTACTTTCCTGCCACATGACATCTGTTAAGTGAGTGTTGCTGACAACAGCAGCTTTTTTGCCCCCAAGAATGGGAACAGAAGCAGAACAGCGTGAATGTTAGTCCTCTTACCAAATTTCTGCCAAACTGGTTCCTGATTTGTATTCTCACTCAATGCCATCCACAGATAAATCCTTTCAAGCAAAATCAGAGACAAGCCCATCAGTTCTTGCAACACCAGTATGCATTGTGAGATAACTTGTGACTTCCCTTCAGCTCACATTGATGCAAAACTAAGCATCTCTGTTTTCCTAGCAAATATATTGCTTTCTTGTTCATCAAGAGAACTTGTAAGTCAAACACTGTTTTTTGTTTTGTTTAAAGTAAGAAAATTAAACCCACCAGCATTTCTTCTGTCTTCTTTTTTCTTCTTTGGGCTGCCTAAGCACAATTTGGCGGTGACTTTTAAAGCTCTTCATTTTTTGCAGGTACTATAGGCAGAGAAGTACTTAGCTTGACGTGTTGATCGGATGCTGGAAATAGATTTTGCAGAAATAGATTTTGCAGAAATAGAACAAAACTTAGGGTTATATCCTCTGCTGAGCCTGACCAAGAAGTTTCCTTTTTTCTCACAGTGAAAACTGCACCATGTTTTCAGTAAATCCATCTTTTAACATACCTATTTTTCATTCCTTTGGTAAAAGGAGGACATTAAGCTGCCTAATTTCAAGCAGTCTGTTTGAGAGGTGCAATAACTCCTCAGATGGTCTGTTTAGGGGAGAGGCTGTGGTTGCAATTCACTGTCCTCTATGAGAAGGATATTTGCAGTCGGTAAGATCAGTGCCTCTGACTGCAATTCCAGACAGGTTAGTTGCTTATGTAGATGACACACAGGGGTCCCTGGGGATTTCCACAACAAGCAAACAAAAGGGTCTTGTTGTTCCAGCATGGGTACAGTCATTAAAATTTTCCTTCTCTTCAAGAAGATGGAGAGTTAAAGCCAAAAAACGGCTTGTAAACTCTCTGAATGGCCCTGGCGATCAGAACATTCATCACAGAAATGTATCAGCCCAGGCCTGCACAGGTAAACTCCTAACAACTGAAATAACAGTTTTGGCTGTAAGGATGGGTTGCAAACACAGAGCTTGAAGGAAAAAATATTATTTACAATACCCTAAGTGTAGCAACACTTCCTCCACAAAACCAGGACAGGTTTAAAGTCTAGGTACTGAAGACACACATTTCTCCCAATTCCTGTTTGCTGGCAAGGAATGTTCTAGTAATTTCTCTACAGAGCCATGTCACCAGCAGCTCCTTTTACAGAGCACTAGGCAAGCAGAAACAGACCAACCAGACGCCAAAGGCTGGTGTTAAACATTCTCATTCCTGTCAGGTCTTCATATTCCCGTGCTGTGTATTCTTAATGAAACTGGGAGCTGCCCGTGTCTGCTTGCCTAATTTGGAGTAAACATTCTTTTGGCTGCCATTTTAGAGTAAACATTCTTTTGGCTGCATCTGTTCTCAAGGGATATAAAAACTTTACAGATCTCAGGTCCAACTACTGTTTTAGGAGAACCACTGGCTTTGTTATTCACACTGTAGGCTGGTTTGCGCTGTGCCTTTTAACTCCTGAGTTAACTCCCTGCAGAAGAGTGCAGGACAAGGGGATAAAATGAGGCTCATCAGGGATGAGCAAAAGAATGACACACCAAAGATTGAGAGACTGTGTGCCAGTGAGATCCTTAGTTGGCTACACGAGGCGCTGGGTACAAAGAACTGCATTTGAAGTGCTTCTACACACAGCACGAGGAACAAGCAAGAGGAGCTTGGCTCAGCCCCAGAGAAGCACAGTCACTAGCATAAGTGAGCCTCCAGGTAAGGATTAAAAGGACAAACAAATAAAGTGGATGTAATTGTGGGAGTCTACTATAGGCCACCCAGCCAGGATGACAACACCAACAAATTAGTCTTCAAGCAACTAAGAAGTACCTGTAAATCAACATAGCTGATAACACAGGTCCATAAGATTCCTGAAACACCTATACCTCTTGGTACAGGTACTCTGAGAACTGACTGAGAAAGGTGCCCTCCTTGATTTGTTGCTTGTTAACAGAAAGATACTTGTGGGCAAAGTGATGATCTGTGACTTTCTTGAGTGATGATTTTCTTAGCCACAGCAACCATGAAGCAATCAAGTTTAAAATCTTTGCTGACATGATGAAAAGTGGCAGCAAAACTTCAACCCTGGATATGACGTGAGCAAAATTCAAGCCGCTCTGGGAACAAGGTAGTGAGGTCCCCGGGGAAAATGCCTCTTTCTGTCTTTCTGCCCAGTCAAGGTGGCAGAAGCAGCTGTTCTGTCATTCCTCTGGGGATCTGGGGCAAGTTCTTGGCCTTGGACAGGCCAGAGCGTGTGTGGTGCTGCAGATGACGGTCTGAGCACTGCAGGTAAAGGCCACAATCAGCTTTCTGTCCTGATACCTTTTGCGCGGGAGCAATCTTTCAAGATGTGCTCAGCATTGGAGGTTGTCTCTTGATTTCAGCGCAGGGCTCCCGAAAGAGGATGACGGTGCTTTAACACGGGAAGGAGAGCACCCAGGCCCAGTGCTTCCCGTCAGGATGATGGGCTGCCCAGCGGA
Organism: Sylvia atricapilla; assembly: GCF_009819655.1. Lineage (NCBI taxonomy): Eukaryota > Metazoa > Chordata > Aves > Passeriformes > Sylviidae > Sylvia > Sylvia atricapilla. Next base: position 44,235,210 of record NC_089140.1, read on the forward strand.
GGAAAAGGTCAGCAAGACCTTTCCATCTTGGAAACTTCTGAGTGGGAGAAATCCTGGGATGCATTCAGTATCGGAGGCTGCATCCCAAAGTCTCCCGTGAGCTGCTGACACTGCACGGCAGCGCTGTAACACGGGCAGCAGCGCAGCCATCCGCAGAGCCCCAGGCGCACACAGGGGGTGTCCCGGCGGGCGGGGGCGGGAGGCGGCCGGGCTCGGAGGGGCGGAGCGGCGGTGCCGGCGGGGCGGGAGGAGGAGGAGGAGGAGGAGGGATGCCCGTCCAGCGCCGGCCGTTTCCCGGCGGAGCCGTCAGCTGACGCCGCCGTTTCCTGGCTGCCGCCCGCCATGCTGCGGCTGCTGCTCCCGCTGGCCGCCCTGGCCGCGCTCCTCCGGGCGGCGGTGAGTGCCCGCCGGGCCTGCCCCGCCGCCGGGGACACCCGGGGCAGCAGGGGCGGCTCTGAGGGGCGCGGGGGGCCGAGGGAGGGCCGGCAGGGGCCTCCTCCCGCCGCTGGAGGAAGGCGCTTCGCCTCGCTCCTTTTTGAAACCACGAGCGATTTCGGGCTCGTGGGCAGCGCACGGGGCGCGGGTGCCGGGCTTGTGGCTGCGCCGAGGGAGAGATCCCGGAGCCGGGGCGGAGAGGGGCCCGTGCCCTTCTCCCGAGCAGCGGGCCCGCTGGAGCTGCCGAGGGGCCGCGGTGCCGCCCTCCGGGGTGAGGCCGGCGGTGCCAGCTGACATACCGCCCGGCCCGAGCGGGGCTGCCGGCGCCGCGGCTCCGTGGCGCGCAGGAATCGTGAGGCCTCGCTGGCGACCCGGGGCCTGGGGAAACCGGTACCGGCACTGCCGGTAGATCCCGAGGGAAAACTTGCTCATCCTGTGGTGGGTGAGAGGGGGGAAAGGGGTTTTTCCTGTTCTCCATAGATTCTGTTGTAGCCTCCTAGCCCCGGGGGACACAATAGCACAGCCTAAGGACGAATCCTCAGGCTCCACAGTTCTCGTGGTTTACGTCTCGAGTTTGAGGCAGTGTCGCTGTTACCTTGGTAGATGTTGTAGCTGGATGGGGCACAGGTGGTTAAAGATGTATGAGAAGTAGAACAACATCACGTGAGACCTTGTGGAAGGGAAGAGTGGGTCACAGTGTGGCCTCTGAAGGGTGAGGTGGTGCCTATGCCTTCCCAAATTTGAAGGTGACAGGCAAGAGGAATGAAGAATAAATGCCCTTCAAACTTGGTAGTATTAGCGCTTCTGGGGGATTTAATAGCTTAGTTTCAAACAGATAAAATACTGTAAATATACATAGTTTGGAGAATTTGCTGCCATAGGAGGTTGTAGAACCAGACAGTACTTAACAAATTTTAAAAATAGAGATTTGCCGGATTTGTATACATCAGGTTCATAAACAACATCCAGAAACTTCCGTGCAAGGATTTGCCTTCTAACATCCCCAGTGTAGTAGCTTTGTCAGCTGAAGGAATATGAGGGAGCAGACCACAGACTGTGGCTAGGGTTCTGTCATTTCTTTAAACAGCATTTCTTATTTCTTACTGCTGTTGTCTAGGCAGAATATTGTATGGTGCCTAGAGGACCTATGGACTTGAGTCAGTAGGGCGTTTCTTGTGCTCTTATCTTCTTAGCTCCGTGTGTTTTCTGTAGACACCTGTGTGTAAAATAGCGCTATTTCTTAAGAGTAGTTCAGTAACAACTGAGAGGGCTTGAGGGCAGGCACGATTTCCCTGACACAAGCAATGAGGGAAAAGGGTCTTTTTAAAACTTGGTCTAGTCCTCAAAGTAGATCAAAGGTTCCTGTCATGACAGATGTGCTAATGTTCTTTTAAATTAGCTTGAGGGCATATGCAGCAGATAAGCAACCTGCCAAACTGGTGTTCGAAGACTTCTGGGCTGAGGCTCAGTGCTGAGCCTTACAATGCTGCTTTTGTGCCCTAGTTCTGAGATATTTTTGGCGGTAATAATTGCTTGCTTTCTCTATCTAAGTGTGGATTGAGAGACAGGAAGTGTTTTCAAAATAAGTGTGCTCTTATGAACTGTTATGTCAGACATGGTGTGTATTGTATGTTATGAAAGACTATCCAAACTTCTTTCATCTCTGATTAAAATAAAGCAATAGGTTTCTTCTAAATAGAAATGTGCAACCTGTGTGCGTTAATAGGAACACTGTGACTGAGCAAAATAAAGAGCAAACCAGGGAATTCTGCTACCATTCAAACATAACTGATGCTTGCTTGTTTGTTTTCAGTTTGTGAACAGACATGCATTAGGTTCTGTGCTCCCCTCTAAAGGAGCAGGGTTGGTGTTTTAATCCCTTTTCCACTCAGTTGCATCCTGTTAGACCAGGATATACTAGAACGGGTGTTGAGTCCTGGAAAACTACATGTAGTGGAAGTGAGCTGGAAGTGAGTAGTAAAACAGAGTGTAAGTTTCACTGAACCTACTGATTTTCAGGACTTTGGAGAAATCTGATTTCACAGTGGCAGGCAAGGATATCTGGTGATCATCTGCAGCTTCTGGAACCACAGTTGCATCTTTTCCAGTGGGGATTTCACTGCTGCTGTAGCATGTGTTAATAGAACCTCTTTCATTTGCTAAGAGTGATGTAGGGTGATGCCTGCTTTTCAGATGGAGTCAACTGCTTGGCAAGAAGAACAAAAATCATGTATTAAGTTAATATCAGAAGCAACTTAGTCCCAGAACGTGTGTGGGATTTACAAATGCTATAATGGTTGTTCCCTGGACTCATTGCATCCCTGTTGTGATGTGTTGCCATCTACTATTAGGAAGTCGTGATGAGAAAAAAGTGTTTAAAAGAAAAGGATGTGTGGGGGAGAAGTGATTGAGGGAGGCAGACAGGGAACTTGGAAGGAGACTTCCAGCAACCAGTCTTTTCTGTTGTCTGATTTACTTTGGGACATCTCCTTTGTGTCTTTATGACAGTGATTCTGCATGACTCAGCTTCTTGTGTAGTATGTAGAGCAACAGTCCTTTATTGCAGTCTGGGAAAAAGGGAATGTGTGTAATATTTTAAAGTGGCTCATACTGGTTCCTGGTTGCAGGCTTTGTTGACCCAAGGCACCCGTTCATAACCACTTTATTGACTACCTGGAGACTTCTGCAGAACAGAAGGGAACAGTCAGGAAGCAGAGATGATCTCCTTCAAGCAAATGCCCGTTGAAGTAAAGGCTATAGTGGCTGCAGGAGTGGTTTTCTTCTCCATGATGCTATCACGGAGTTACCTGGCGGAAAATCTCGATTTCAGGACACAGCACTGGCTTCGAAGGCTGCAAATGGCACTGTTTTTTAATTCACTCATGTTGGTGGGGTCTCTTCATGTTTGGAGAAGCACAGTCACCACGTTCACCAGGTCATCAGCTGCTAGCTCCTTCTGTTTCATGCTGTGGAAAGTAGCTGTGTTCGTGTTTCTAGCTTTGGCTCATTCAAGCTTCTTTACATTGCTATTTCTTGTTGCAGAAGAGCCCTATTTCTTTTCTTTAGCTGCCTACACTTGCTTGGGGGCCTATATTATTCTCATCTTTTTCCTCTTCACTCTAGGCTCTGTAGAGCAGGCTTACAAGTTCCTGGCCGGCAGAGCTGCTAAGGCAGGCACTGGCAACAAGAATAGAACAGCACTGAAACCAGTTCTGGCAGTGTTGCTGACTGTTGTGCTGACTGTTGTTGGGCTGTTAAATGCTTCCCAGCCTCCTACTGTGAATTCAGTGGAGATTCCAGTTCACAAGCTGCCCTCAACAATGAATAACCTGAAAGTGGTGTTGCTTTCAGATATCCATCTGGGGCCTACAGTTGGGAAGACCAAGCTCGCCATGATAGTGAGAATGGTTAAGGCTTTAAAACCAGATATCACCGTGATTGTTGGGGACCTATCTGATGCTGAGGCAAAGATCATACGACCTGCTGTTGAACCTCTTGGAGAACTTGATTCCCCTTTGGGGACTTACTTTGTCACAGGAAACCATGAGTACTACACCTCAGATGTTAGCAACTGGTTCGAGCTGTTAAAATCATTTAACATTCAGCCACTGCACAACGAGAATGTGAAGATTGTTTCCCCAAAGAGCACTTCTGACTGGTTCTGCCTGGCTGGCGTGGATGATATTGAAGCTGATGTGTTGCGCTATTCGGGACATGGCATGGATTTGAAAAAAGCTCTCAGAGGTTGTAGCGGTGAGCATGCAATAGTGCTCTTAGCTCATCAGCCAATTGCTGCGAAGTGGGCCCTTCAGGAGAGACCAGACATAAATTTAATTCTCTCTGGCCATACTCATGGAGGACAGATTTTCCCTCTAAATGCTGGAGCTTATCTTCTGAATCCATTCTTTGTTGGCTTGTACCAAGTTGGGCAGAATACCTTTGTCTACGTCAGCCCGGGGACGATGTACTATGGAATGCCCATGAGGTTGGGCAGCAGAGCTGAAATAACAGAGATTATTCTACGTTCTCCTTGAGGAGTTTTCCACTTGACAGACTTGTAATTTATTTTTTTTTTGCCAGTATTTTGGCTCTTCTACAATGAAAGCAAATTCTTTTTCAGGGAAGCCAGAGAAGATATGTTGGCCTGAACTTCAGCAGCTTCTGTTGAGTTTGAGCAGAAAACACTAACTGTATCTTGGGCCTGTGAAACTAATTTAGGACTTGTTAAATTACTGAAGAAATTAGGTCTTTGAGTTCATTATTGTTGAGGTTCTGCATTTAAAGAAAACACTGATGTCATGGAGATAATGTGTGTCCTGTGCATGTTTAGTAATACCTGTGTCCTGCAGCTGCTTCCTGATGGATACCACTCTTTGGTTGGTATCCATCAGGCAGCTGCCTTATCAAATCTCAGCAGGTGAAGTTCTGAGCTTGTGCAGTGAAGTCACTTATGCACGTTTTGGAGAAAGGCCTACAAGAGTGTGCACTGAGTATGTAAACTCTAGGAGACTTATGCTAGAGTTGTTATGGGAAAGGAATAGTTTAATGGTTTAGGGGTTCCTTTTAATTGAGGCTGGATATCTTTATCCTGCTGTCTGCAGCATGCACCAGGGCTTCCAGTCTGTGCTTCTTATAGTATACTTCTTATCTTATAATATCCTAGTACTATAAGTTGCCAGGCATCAGTTCTGAAGTTCAGTTTTGTCCAGTTAAAAAGTTGGTGAGACTGACACCAGAAGGTGAAAGTAGCTGTCTCTCTCAGGCATTTTCCCCGGAACAGCTGAATTTGAGAAATTCAGAAATTGCATACTGAAAATAGCTCTAATAAAAGCAAATGAGGAAAATTCCAAAATTAACTTCTGTTGCTGTCTGAGCATACAGTACCTCCTTATATAAAGCACTAATTCCAAAGTTTAAATAGTCAGTGTCTTCTGTCTTCATTCTGTATGTTGTTATTCCTGCCTAATTTTTCTTCCATGATTTTTCTATTACAAGAAGAAGCAGATGCTATTTGAAAACAATGCAAATAACTTAATGCTTGAAATTTGTTAAAGGCTTTAATATTGAAGTAAGTTATGTCCTCTTTTAAGGAGACTAAACTCTGAAGCAGGTGACTTTCCCAAAGAGCTTTTGCATGTCAGTGTCCTGGGTGTCTGATGGGCATATAGCAGAGTAACTGCTACAGGATAATGAGGGAGGGTGGATTTCTTCCCATCTTTCATAGAAGGGCTTATCATAGATTAACGTAATTATGGAAAGCTTGAGGTATTAGAGAATAATTAATACAAAAATTCTTGTTTCTATATCTTTGTGTTCACCTAAGAAAGCCAGGATGTAAAATAACATGTGACTTTTGTCTAGGCCGATGAAACACTTTACTTCTGTACATCTTCTCTCTCCTCCTCTCCCACCTCATTGTTGCTGCATGAAACATCACAAACAACTGGAGCCTGGGAATCCTGCCTCTGTAGTCTGCAGCTGTAGCCACAGGGTTTCCCTTGCTCTGCCTTTCTGCCCATCAGTGCCCATGTTCTTCTCAGGCAGACCCACAGCATGGGGCAAAAGAGGGCGGTTCTTATCCAGGAAACTGAGGATGGAAGACCAGAACTGTGCTGTTCAGTCTTTTCCTGCCTTCCTGTGTGACCCTGAGCCAAACAACCATAAACACTTGGTTTCTTTCTTCAGCTTCTGTTCTTCTATTGAAGGAGATAGATGAGGGTGTGTATGAAAAGTGATTTTTCAAAGTACCATAGTCTTTGTAAAGTTGAGGGGTTTTATAAGTTGAATTTTAAGGTTTAAATTCATCCACTCCAGATATCTCCCAGGCAGAATTTCTACTTCCTATGCTGTTTTTGTATCCTGCTCCTCTGTACAAACATCTTACATTTTTACTCAGGAATAATGAAAAATACTTAAATGTGTCACAGAAGTTAATGGAATTGTTGAAGTCAGTCCTCTTTCAGTCTGAAAACTGAATATCTCACCAGCCATGCTTTCTGCTTGCCAGTTGAGATAATTTCAGTTTCCCACCACTTACAATTTTATAAACTTTTCTTTAATGATTCTGTTACAATACCTGCTTAAGTATCCTCAAGTTTCCATGTGTATTCAACACTGCCCACTGTCCATGTGGGATCCATCAGGCTTTTTGCAGTCGGTGATGTAGTGTGAGATGGTCTTATGAGGAGAGAATTTTGATAGCTTGTAACCCTCTGGTTACTTGTCAAGATGCCTTCAGTTAAGAGCTGTGCTCTGGGTTTAGTGGTACAGAGTATTCTCGCCTGGCCAGTAGTGCTGGAGGATTTTTATACTTGTTGCACTGATTGTTCTTACCATGTTAACAAGGCTAGTTGTTAAGCCAGTTTCCTCAGCAGGAGGCATTTGTGGGAGTGATTTTAGATCATGCCAGTTTCTCAGTGAGTTGCCAGTATTCCTTACTTTTTTTCCCCTGCCTTTTTTATTTCTTTCTTCATTGTGATCAAGTGTGTGCAAAAATATAGCAGAATTTCATCCTAGAATTTCTTCATTACTTTGTATGTGCCTCTCTTGGAAGATAACTATGGACCCTTTCAGAAGCAGATATGCATCCTTTTAGGAGTGGTCATATTGTCATTTCATAAATATATTGAGTTCTCCTGATGTAATCTAGTTCTTGCCCTTTTTTTTTTTTTTGTAGCTCTCCCTCTGAAAGGTTGTTTGCTTGGTGATTACTTATTACTTAAAATGTTTTCTTTCTGTGCCAAAGGACTTCAAAGCCTTCTCTTATTTTGGTTTATAATTACGAATGGAAAGTATCCTAGATCAGCTTTCTGTTTGATAAAAAGAATGAACCATTTCTATAATCTCTGATCAGCAATCTCTAACTGTCCTTCAAGGTTCTTTCTATACTTTTTCCGGTCTGATTTGAATGTGCACAATGCAGATCTGTGTTCAGTATTTCAGATGAAGAAAAACTGCTCTGCTGCTTATTTCGTAATTTTTAATTTTTTTTTTTTTTGTAAATTTTATTTGTGTGTGTAATGTATTTAATCTGGAGAACTTAACAAAATGAATATATATTTTATCCTATAAAAGGCCGCTTCATTGGGGGCTGAGGACGAGGTAAATTAATGTCACAATTAATAGCAGAATATAATAATATTGTCACTTTGTGAAAATGATATTTATTGTATAATTACTATAGAGTTGATTGGAAGATATGTAAATTGAGTATAACAAATGCTTTAAATGTTGGGATTTAATAAAACTTTATTCTTATAATCAAGCACGAGGCCTCTCCTGATCTTTTTTTTTTTTTTTGTGTACCAGTATGCATTGTAGCAGTTTGTGCTGAATAGTTTTAACACGCTCATTCTATTTAATAACAAAAGCTACCAACAATAAACCTGACTAGTTCTGGAACTCTTACACCCCCACCACTAAATGAGACATGGTGAAAAGTGAGAAAGGAAAGGCCACTATTACATTTGCCTAAAGCCTACTAGGAGAAGAAGGTCCAGACAGCAGGGGTGAGGGTGTAATGCAGAGAAAAGGATCTCTGAAAGGGCAGAGAAAGGTTACTAAGAGAATTTTTTGGCAGGAACAGAAGAAAATGAGTGGTTTGTGGTTCTCAATTTTGGTACTTAAGCTTTCACTTAGAGAAAGAGGTGTTCTGTGAATGGTCTAAGAGAGGCTAAAAATCTTCAGAAATGGAGGATTTGTACCCACATTTGTTTGCTTTCTAAATCAGAAAAAAACCCTCTCTTTTGTAGATTTGGAGAATGAGATTTTTGCCTCTGATAAACAGTTCTGTGTGTTGAAGATGGGAAGAAAATCTTACATCAAGAGACATGCACATTAAAAAAAATGTTGAAATAGCATTAAGGTTGCAAAAATAAGCTCTTACTTGATTTAAGCAAGGACAAATTCTTTCGTTCCTCTCTTTGCCATGAGTATGCTCTGAGGATGTAAGGTGCAACATTGTACCATTCATTGCCTATAAGGGTCTGAATTTTCAGCTGAGCGCTGATATGATTTGGACTGAAGGAACTGACACCCCAAATAGTGCTGTCAGTGTGTGTTGCTTACCAAACAAGCAGACCCACTACTTCATCTTCTAGGGAGACAAAGTGGGAACAAATTCCCTGCATATTCACAATGGTGAGCATGCAGTATTGGCAGAGCCAGACATAAATTCATGAGGACAACCCTCTTGTTTTTGTTGCAAGCCCTGGATCATCCACTGACAAAGAAGTAATGCTGAGAGATTGATTATGAAGGAAGTCTGTTTACAGTGAATGATGAATGAGGTGAATTTGAAGTATTCTGGTAGCTCCCTCCCTCTCCTCACCCACGTTGTAACACTGTGTCAGGAAGTGTGTGTGTTGCGAAGGTGATTTACAGCTGTGGTCACAGCTTTAAAAACCTGACTTGTAAATGGTAACTGGTTCAATGATAACCACTTTCATAAATAATACTTCCTTTTAATTGTTTTAAGATAGACATGGTGTCTGTCCCTGAGGCCATGTAAACATTTTTTTCAAGATTCTTCATCTCAACAGTTCTCTGCCATGAATGGAACAAGGATCTTTTCCATAGACCTCGATGTGGTTAGTCTGAATGAGGGGGCTAAAACCCTCTTACAGAAGGACACCACAGCAATTTATTTTGCCTCTCCTTATTTCCAGGGATAATAGCCTTTTAATGCATATGGTTCTTCTATCCATAGTGATGGCTTTTTTTGGTTTCTTTTCTGTGTTGTGTTTGGCTTCTGAGTTCCACTTAGTCATGATCATTTTGAAGCACTCAGCTCTGCATTAGTGCTGTGACTTGTCACAGTGTCCTAGAGTAAAAACATTTGAAGAATCTGAAACATCTGCTTGGTGTCTGTAAGGGTGGATATTTTCCTTCACGGGTACACACTGGACAATTCCATCCTAGTGCAGCATGCCCAGCCATCAGGATGCAGGCTATAAATGAAAGATCAGGAAAAAGTCACATATGTTTAAATTGAACAGGAATGTATATATGTACCTGTATGTACCTGTACATCCTCTGCAGCAATAGTTTCCTTGAGGTCTAAGAGCCTGGAGTTACTACAGCATCATAAGTTCCTATGGAGAATCTCAACCTTTTAGTTACATTTGTTCCAGAGCAGGTGGATTGTATTTCTGAATTCTGTGTGGTCCTGATTTTGGAGAGGCCTGACATGCCCATACCTTTGTTGAGTCAAGATTTATTTATCTTAATGAAGTTAAGTAATCTTAAGAATGGGTCCATGTTTGTGGAAACAGAGCATAAAAAGCCTCTGCTGTGCAGCACTTGGCAGCCCCTTGCTTTTCCTGTTTCCCGGCCAGCTCCTTGCTGTATCGTCTCATATCTGTTGTTACATGTCCTCCACACAATTTCACTTGTTCACTGTTGGCAGAATGCTTTGAATTGTTATGTGTGTCTAGGATATTTTCTACAACGTTTTTTAGGTTTTCTGTGAAATAATGCCTTTGTTGCAGATGGAACATGCTGTTGTCTTCCTCCTTGGAGTTTGTGGTCTTGAAATGATTGTAGGTGTTATCTCAGTTTAATGACAGTCTAGGGATAGGCATATTGGCTTAGCAATTTCATCCTCCATTTTTCAGGAGGGAGTGTGTTTTCTTTGAACTGTATCTGCTAGTTTCCTAGTTCTTTTATCCTGTGACACATTGCACTGGCTCCCTTTTGCTGATTTGTTGTGCTAAGACTCAGGTGGGCTCTAGATAGCTGGAGGAAAATCATTCACCATCTCTTGTTTTAGGACCACTGTATCTTCTATTGTAGACAACCCACAGATGTTGTGTAGCCTGTTCTCTGTGTCTTTCAAGGCAGAAAAAAAATTATACTGTGTATTTTTGTTTGTTTGCTTTTGTGTACAGAATGTACCTGAGAGGAGTTTTGGGATTGATTATGATTCCAACTGCTTTGTGAAGGATGGAAAACCTTTCCGTTACATCTCCGGCAGCATTCACTACTCGCGGGTGCCCTCGTATTACTGGAAAGACCGCCTGCTGAAGATGAAGATGGCAGGGCTTGATGCCATTCAAACGTGAGTAGCTGCTGACTTTCCAAGTGATTTGTGGTCCTGGGAGCTGTATGAGAAGTCATTGAGAGGAATACTGCCATTATTACTTGTTTACTGTTTTTCCAGTAATAGATGAGGAAGCTCTGGAGAAGTGAAGGGTGTTACAGGATGACCTTTAACCACATAAATGGGGGCAGCTGGGCAGGTTGTAACCAGCAATCTTTTCCTGATCATAGGCAACAACTCTTGCTTCACAGCCCAGGGTGCAAATGTGACATGAAATAAATTGTTGGACTGTGAACTTTGGCAACTGAGGAGCAATTGTGCATGCTCTGCCTCTGCAAGGGACATTGTACTCCCTGGTCAAAAGGCAGACTAGATGAGAGGAGGCAACAGTCTGTTAATACAGCCTGGCTTGGTATCACCCAGAAGCCTTGAAAATGTTGGTGAAGACTGCAGTAATATTTCAAGCTGTTTCACTGGGAGCATTTAAATTTAGATAAATGGATGGGGAACTAGGTGTACTTCTTAAAAAAAAAAAAAGTTTAAACAGCTTTCACTTTGTGTGTGTTTTCAAAACCCTTCGTCCATTTTTCTTGTCTTTCCTACCTGGGTGTGTACTTAATTCAACAAACTAGGTTCAGATTAAAAAAACCAAAAAGTTTACTCTTATTTTTGCCGTAGCTTCCTTGACAAGGGAAGTGGTGGAGATGTGTAAGGCACAGTCTTTTCAGACATGGTTGCAATTCCCAAACAGGTTTGTTTTCTTTTCTTAAGTCATTGCAAGGCTTAGAGCTTCTCTTTGAAATCACCTGTTTTTTGTGGTGTAAAATGCAGGTTCTGACAGAGCCTGTAGGCAGGCCCAGTGGGAGTGTTATACAACCTCTCCTTTCTCATCCTTGAAATCTGTACTGTTGTTAGACCTGCAAGTTGCATGGTTGCTTTGTACACCTGGGGATGAGACCAGTCAGAGTTAGTATGTGAATAACAGACAGCAGGGAAAGAAAAAAAAAGTTTAATTTTTCCAAATTTAGGGTTGTCTATTTTTTTGCATATCTGAAGACTTCTTCCTGTGTTGGGATGATGCAGTCACTCTCTGGTGAGTGTTTTTTGTGGTTGTTTTTGTTGTTTACTATTAAAAAATCAAGTTCTGTCTTTGCTCACATTAATAAGAGCAAAGGGATTAAGACTGTGTTGCTTGCTCAAGACTGTGTTGCTGGATTTGCCCAAGTAAGTACTTTTTGCTGAAATAAGAGTAATTTAAAGTGGACCTGAAAATTATACCTTTTGTTCTCTGGCTTGAAGATTCAGACAGTGGGATTTTCCAAACAGTGACTCTGTGACTCCTATGATCCATAGTGTCTCATACTTCCCTCATGTCACTGATTAATTTTCCTCCTCCTCCCAGCACCCATGTGTTTTCAATGCCCTTTATTCATTTCCAGCCTTTTCAAACAGTCCTTTTTTTTTTTTTTTTTTTTTTTAATTTCCTTTTCATGTCTCTGGTGCATCACTGGAATTTTGAGATAGGAATAATTTTTTTCCATTCCCCTCATCACCGTTACTCAATGGCAAAATTGCTGTAGGGCTGGTTTGGGTTTTTTCTTGTTGCTTTGTCCCTCTTTATTTGTGATCTCCCACTAACAAAGTGGATTTTTTCCTTCTTTCTTTTCTGCTTTTTTCCTTTGTTGAGATCTCTTACTCTGCTTTACTGTTTTGCATTAGTGTCTTTCTGTTGTGCAGGAAGGAGTGAAAATTAGTTGTTTCTCTGGTGCCAGCTGATCTCTGTTGGTCTTGGGAGAGCTCAGCTATGTCTGTTTTGGCACAAAAGCTGCTGTGCTTTAGGTGTTGTTACTGGATCATATCATAACAGTTTCATTAGTCTCATTTTTTCTAAGAGCAGACTGAGATTATTTGACTTTCTCTCCCTGTTTTGCTCACATCTGGATTTTTTTTCTACCATGGTGAAAGATAAATCTAATAGTGTACTTTAGAAGCAGAAAATGCTCTGTGCCTTGCATTTTCTACAAGATCCAAATCCGTGTGTCTTTCCATTTGACAGTAATCACTCTCTCTCCTGATGCTAAAAAAGCACCTCACAGATCCAAAACCCCTCTTGTTTTTCTTTGAAGTTTGCCAATAATCAAGTCTTACTGCTCTTGATTACTTGAGATAAAGCTATACGTATTCATATTATCCCAAAGAAAATTTCTGCAATTTTGTGTGATTTTGGTAAAAAAATGGAAATTGTTCTATGTGATTGGGTTTTTGTTTTCTCTTTTTCTGTGTATTTTTTCCTGGATCAGTAATACTGCTAGCAAGGGACAGAGATACAAATTGTGTGAAGAAGTCATTCTGAAATGAATGGGCAGCAGCACTGCCAGACTTTCTGGCAGAATGTGGTAGTTGGACTCCCAGTCTTGAGGCCATCTCTGAAGACTGTGATTTTGCTGCTTGGGTTTTTTTTACATAACACAGGGAACAGTCCTGCTATAATTTGAAATATGGGAGCCTTCCTTGTTCTTGTCAAGGCATTCCCAGTGAGGTTTATCACTTCAAGGGCAACAGGTTCCTTATATTATGGGATTGTGTTTATAAATACCTTGTGGACAAATCCAACCAGACATGTTCTCCTTCCTGTTCTCTGCAGCCTTTTTTCCAAAAGGCTCTCTATGCCTTGATGCATCATTCAGCTCATGACTGAGGCAGCAGCTCCTCCTGGACTCTGGAACAGGTGAAGTCAATACATGAATATAACTCCTTGCACCTGGTAGTACCTTAAGCAATAACAGAACATGACAAAACATGATGACAGTAAGCTTGATCTTATATTAAGAGATCAAGGCCTACCCCTTCTAAAGAGCAGGTTGAAATTTAATGTTGTGGTTGGTGTGATGTCCCAGAAGGTGGTGGAGGAGGATGCTGAGGAGCTCACTCCCGCCTCAGCAGAGGTGTCTGGTCACACAGGTAACTGGCCTTGTTTTCAGTTTCTGATCTACGTCTGCCAGCTGGAAATGGGTGCTGGCTGACAAAGGCATCTGCAGAGCGCGGAAAGTTTGGGGTTTGTTTTGCACAGAGCAGATAAACAATTAGCCACTAGATGGGGCTGAAGATGTACACGGGGCTTAAGGAGCAGTGGAGGCGCTTCCTGGAAGAATCCGCAGTTACCTTTAAGGCTCATAGAAAGTTAAAGAATGTTGAGCATTTTATTTGTTTTACTCTGTTTGTTGACTAATGAGCAGAAAGGTGTAAACCTGTACAAAGTCCTTTGATGAAGGAACTGCCGTTTAGAATATGGAATATTTAAATTATTTAATATTTAAACTCAAATTACTGTTTCTAAAGACTCATATATGAGTAATTCAACTACCATGCTCGTTTATGAAAGTAGTACCATTTATTTAATTTTAGACTATTGAAAAATCCCACCCTGGTATTACAGAGGGAATTATCTTGTACATTAAGGAAGTTGAAGTGTGATGTTTTGCCTGTTGATAATAGGAGAGGAAAGCTGTGGAAATAGGAGAGGAAAGGAGAGGAAAGCTGTGACTTTTAAAGAAAGGAACATTATAGCATGAAGCTTAGAAATTCTGTGTAAATGGAAAGTAAACTCAAATACAGAAGAAATACCATATTTCAAATTCGAAAAAGGATGAGAGTTTCCCTTATAAATTCATTACTCTGTAGGTAAAGAAGTACAGGATTAACAACTGACTGTAAATTTTGACAATGGTATGTGGCAATTATGCTCATTAAAGATAACAATATCAAAGTAAAATTATTTCATTATGACCATCACTAGCTGTAGAAAATACATTGGGGGTTTAAAGTGTCTTAGTAATAATTTTTAGACCAGTGTTTAAAATATATTTTTATTGTGATTCATTATATAAAAACGGTTTCAAATATTTTTTTTTCTTATTCTTCTTCCCTTTTTCTCTGCTAGAATCTGGGTTTTTTCCAATGTTGAGGTTAAGCGTGTGATATAAATGAAAACTATTTCTGGAAGGATTTTTCTGTCTTTTTCTATATTGAGCACGAGGGAGCTGGAGAAACCCTTTCATCCTCACCTCAGACAGTATTAAGTGTGTTTAAACCTTAAGACATGTTTCTGAGCAAGTTTATTAAGCTCTTCAATGAGTATATTATTACATGGTTCATATATTCATTAAATGCATGTGTAGTTTGTTTTACAAGTGAATTAATTGTGCTTCAGAAACAATTAGATCAGCTTGACACAGAAATTAAATACACCATGTAGAGGGAAAAATCTGCATTTTGATGCCTGAGTGCATTGCTTTGACTCCATCCTGGCGCATAAATTTGAAGCTTTATCTTTTCAAACAGAGGTTTAAAATTTTGGCATTTGAATTGCTATAATATTCACAAATGCTGAAAGATTATATTTTTTGTATTTGATGTTCATGTGCATGTTTGTCTGTGTATGGCCATTTTAGTACTCATGAGAGGGTTCCTGTTTTTCTTCCTTATTGAAAGCATTGTTTTAGGAACTTCCTTTCCCTCTTGGGTAGTTCTTACAAAATTAAATGTGGGACACACTAACAACAAACCCAAGCAGTAAAAAAAGTGTTGCCTGAGAGGATCTTTGCTTGACTGGATAGGGTTTTGTGAATTCTAGAAATTTTTGAAGATTGAGTTTTTGCATTCCCTTGAATACTTGCTCAGGTTGTACTCATCTCTAATTTTAGTCCATCTGTGCTAGACTGCCACTTAGTACCATGGCAAACAAAATACTTACAGTTGTCAAGCAGAGATCATCAGCTACAACATTACTCATGGTATTTGGTAGATTACTGTTTCTTTGTTATCTTGCAACCAAGTGTACTTCTTTTTATTCCTGTGAGCTGTTGTGTGCTGAGGTTGTGGTCTCGTAAGTTCTGGACGTAGGACAGAGGTGTTCTTTCAAATGGTGATCTGCTTGTTTTGTACTTTTTTACTCAGTTAAAATTAAGCTTTACTCTGTCAAAGCTCTTGGGCACCTTAACATCTCTCAATTTGATTGTTCTTTCAGTGGTTGTTTTCCAGAACTTGCATTTTTCCTGGTCAATGAAAACTTTCAGGACCTAGGTGCAATAGCATTTGAGGCTTAGGTGGTTTTCAAGTTCTTTGCAGTGTCAGCCTGGTTGGTGTTACCTGTGCAAGCTGAGTGATCCATTCATGAAGGGTCATGTGCTGTTTTGGGCAAGCTTGTTCTTGGCCTCCTCCTTCGTGAGTGGTTTACCACATTCATCTCCACATCAACCTCCCACTACTGTGCAGCTGCCAGCTGCCTTGCCAGCTTCAATACTGTTTATTTAATTTTGGAACAGACATCATGGTTTCAAAACGGCACTACCAGAACCTGTTCTTGGTCTGACAGGGACTTCTGAAGACATAACCCAAATTTCAGTATTAATTTTAATGCCTTCTGTTGTAGGAAATACCTGACAGAAGAAAGGTCCTAGAGTTATTCCTGTCTCTTACTGATCTGAAGGATCAGCGGCGTTACTGATCTCTGGAGCATGTAGTGCAAATAGTTGTTTTTCAGAATTCTGGTTTAGTTTCAGTTTCCTAATGTAAGGTGATTTTCTCTCTTAATAGGTATGTCCCATGGAACTACCACGAACCCCAGATGGGCACATATGACTTTGTTGGTGGCAAAGATCTGGAGTATTTTCTGCAGCTTGCCAATGACACTGGACTGCTTGTTATCCTGAGAGCTGGACCTTACATCTGTGCAGAATGGGACATGGTATACAACCTTTTGTAACAGCTCACTTCTAGGGTAAATCTAGCGCATGTATTTCTTAAAGCAGACAAACTTGGTGTATCCTTAGACAAGAGTCTTGGTTTAGTGTATTAAAATCCGTGTGTCCTAAATGACTTCTTATGATACAAACTTAGTCTGTATTTGTTTTTTTCATTAGGAATTACTTTCTTGTAGAAAATCAGTTTTCATGTCCCAATATATGTCTTGATAAAAGGCTAAATTCTACTTATTCTACTTCCTAAAAATGTCACTGAAGTGTTTCCCTTTCTTCTCCCAGGGTGGTCTTCCTGCTTGGCTATTGGAAAAGAAATCTATTGTTCTCAGATCTTCTGATTCAGGTAGAGTTTTTCTTGTGAGTAAAATCTTCAATACTTTTAGTTAGAAGTGTGCATTCAAAGAGTGTGTAGAACAATCAAAGGAGGGGAGAAAGTTTCTGAAGTATTGTCAAGTTGATGCCAAGAGGGGAATCATTGTCACCATTGAGGAAAAGACAGGTAGCTCCAGCTGTGAGGTTTTTGGGTTTGCCACAGCCACTCATAATGGGGATCCTTCTTGGCTGGTCAGTGTGCAATCCAGGATGAGTTACAGCGTTCTCATGTGCTCCTGTCAAAGGACCAGACATGGAAGAATAATGTGTTTACTGAAGTGCATGTAGGGGATGAATACATAGATATCATATCCAACTTCAGTTGTGCTGATTGTGGTTAAATCAACTATTTAAAAGATAGTACATAGATCAACAGTTGAATTTGTCTTCCTGTTGATATGTATTAGGACAACCTGTGAGACATAATGAAGTCTCTTTGATAATTTTCCAAGTTCACCAGTATTTAAGTGTTTTACTTTTTAGTAAAATGTACTGGAAGCATTTATGAACAAGTAGAAGAGCACATTTGTTCAAGTATAAGAGTAATCTGTTCTTAAATGCTGTTCATAATTTACATAATTAGAGCCCTACATAAAGATGACCCATATGTAATTTAAAACAAAAGTAGAAAAAGGCAGAAAAATTGTGAAATATTTATACTTTGTGTATCACAGATTACCTGGAAGCGGTAGAGAGATGGATGGGTGTCCTTTTGCCAAAGATGAGGCCTTACCTCTATCAAAATGGAGGTCCAATCATCATGGTCCAGGTAACTTTCTGAAAATCCGATGAACCCAAGCAGCATGAATGCTTATACTGCTCTTGCAGACACTCCCAAGATGGGTCTTGGGTGGTGGTGTCAAAGGTGGTTCTTAAGTTTCAGGTAGCTGCAAGATTCTGATGGAATACCCTATCCTAAAGAACTGAATCCACTGTTTCTAGAACTCAGAGAGCACTCATCTGCTCTGTCAAAGTTGTTTCCCACAGCTGTATAAAGCAATGGAGGGAACTTGTGTAGCTTTTTAGACCTGAGGTTTGTGGCAATTCTCACATAAAGCCAAAATTCATTACGGTTGCCTAAAACAATCTGACAGGAAAAAGGGGAATAAAAATAGATAGAGTCAAAAACTTAGATAGAATCAAAAACTGTATGGAGTAAGCTTAATTTGGCACCTAACTGAAGCTGTAAATGTTTCAGGACACAATTTTGTATGTTCGTGGTGGGTAGATTCTGTCATAAACTCCTTCTAGATGTGTGGGAGTGATTGTTCTATAAGTACTTGATCATAACAAAGCTTTATTTCAATTTCTTTAAACACTCTGACTTCCACAGGATGGGATAAGAGACCCTTCTTGTAATATGCCCAAGATAATTTTGTTGAACAGTGTGTTTTTTCTGTTGGGCAGAAGCACTGGGCAAAATTATTCTTTAGCAGAAATAAGATGCTTTTAACAGGTTTTTCAGAAATAACCTTCAGGATTGGAACCTATTAGATCTGGAGCTGAAAAGTTCATCTCCTTGGAAAATGGGCAAGACATGTACCTCTCAGTAGTAGCAGAGCTGGTCTCCCTGAAGTCCTTTTGAATCCATTGCAGGGCTTTGTGGTTCATGTGAGCCCTTTGTAGCTATCTCTGTTCTCGATGTCCAGTTTTGTTGCAGTTTTGATAATTTCACAGCCTGTTCTGTGGTTTTATTGGTCTGCTCAGGAGGTGGGTTATAGATCTCAAATTTTAATAGCAACTGTATTATGATCACTGTAGCTAAGCAGATACTTTGTGGGAGGCAGAATTTTGCAGGAAAATGGCTTAGCTCTGCACAGTGATGGCTCCACTCTAAAATACAGGCGAGAGAAATGAGTCTCGTTTCCTACTCCTCAGATCTGGAGTCAAAATGACATTTTCAGATTACCGTCAAAGGAAGAGGAGGGTTGGACTTGTGCTTTCTGTTTTGTTATCAGATGCAGACTGAATTGGCTATGGATTTACTGACTTGCTTTTACTCTGCAGGTAGAGAACGAGTATGGAAGCTACTTTGCCTGCGACTACAACTATCTGCGTTTCCTTCTGAAACTCTTTCGCCTGCATCTTGGGGATGAGGTGGTGCTCTTCACAACTGATGGTGCAAGCCAGTTTCACTTGAAATGTGGGGCTCTCCAGGGTCTTTATGCAACAGTGGACTTTGCTCCAGGTTGGAGATTGCTGTTTGATTACAGAAATTCTGCGTACTGTGTGCTTATGGCAGGACAAACTGACTTGGCTGCTTGCCAAACCTGCCTGCTTTGTTTAAATGGGGTAACAGGCAGTTATGTGTATTTGATATACTCTTAAACATACTAGAATCACCCATGAGCACCCAGTCAGAAAGTCATAATCACTTCCTTGCATCTTGAAATCATGAATGACCAATTTACGCTGCTCAGAGCATGCAGCTCCTGAAAAATAGCAATAATAGTTGGCATTGATTCCGTGTATTTTTTTTTTTTAATATTCTTTTTTGGTGCTGAAGTTTTTTAATGTCTTCTTCTGTCCTGGAATCCAGCCATCCCAATATCTTTCTTTTTAAGCCAGAGGTTATTAGAAAAAAAAACATACTGTTGAAGATCATCATTAGAAATGTGCATACTGCTACAGTTTGCTGTGATATAGACCTGAAGCAAACTGATGGCTAGGCATCAATAATGTGATCAGAGAATACCCTCCTGATAGAACAGTTAAGGATTTAAATGCTTATATACTGCATGGATTTGACAAAATAGGCTTAAGGCACAAAAAACAATCTCCAAGACAGATATTTTCTTTTTTTTTTTAATTGTGCAGCCTCTTCTCTATGTTATTCTCTCTACAGCCAAACACTTGAGCTTAGCAAGGATCTGTTTTCTTGCAAGTTGAATGAAATTGTGAATGTCTTCCTGTGTATCCTTTATGCAATGGTGAGCCACTCACCAGTGTGGTTATTTCAAGCTACTGTAGCAAGCCAGTAGAAGTGATCAAAAATGAAACACCTCTTTAGAAATGCCTGTAGCCTTGGTAACGTAACCCCAGACTT
Organism: Sylvia atricapilla; assembly: GCF_009819655.1. Taxonomy (NCBI): domain Eukaryota; kingdom Metazoa; phylum Chordata; class Aves; order Passeriformes; family Sylviidae; genus Sylvia; species Sylvia atricapilla. The sequence goes on from NC_089140.1 coordinate 44,254,861, forward strand.
AGACTTTCCAGTGATCAAGAGCAATTCTGACGCGTCTCAGACTTCTTTGTGCCAGGATGTCATTTCTCAGAAAAGCTGGGTTTTCAAAAGATGTATCTCAAAAGCAAAGATATATATACAAGCATGCATATGTGCATGTATATATTTAAAATAAGTTTTGCAAGTTACACATCAGAATCAAAAGTATTGATTCCTGCGTTTGCTGGAGTAGCTTTCTTGTCATGATTTTTGCTAGGCTGGAAAGGAGATAACACTGATTTCAGTAAAATGACAGACCTAGAAAGTCATGCATATAGCAGCTCAATTTTACTTCTTTCTGTTTATAGGTGGCAATGTCACAGCAGCATTCTTAGCTCAAAGGAGCAGTGAACCTAAGGGCCCTTTGGTATGTGTTTTCACTTAAACTTTTTGTATCTTTTGTAATCTTGAAGTTGTTCATCAGAGGGGGGTTGACAGCAGTGCATTGAACAATTTTAGGGACCTGTTGGTGAAGACATAATGTCCAAGTCAGAAAAAGTGAATAGAGGAGCTTCTCTCTGTGTTTGTCAAATTAACTGCTGCTCTGCAAAGGCTATTTTAGTCTCAAAAATTATTGATTTTCTTTCAGTAGTTTTCCTTGCTAAGACAAATGTTTACAAAGCAGCAGAAACGCTAAGGATGGTTAGATGAGTTAGTGAGATATGTGTGTAGGTGGAAGTAAAAAGCAAAATTAAAAGGGCAGATTAGAAGTTGCTTCCTGTTTTTAGCTACCCTAGAGGTTTTACACAAGCTATAATGGGATGTGAGAACGCTGGAAGCCATTTTGACAAAGGGAGAAGGTCCATTGAGGGTATGAGATTATCTCTGTGCTATGGTGTTGTTTAAAAAGCAATTAGAAGTATTTTTAATTACATCCAGTTTGTGTATGCTTTTCAGCAGAGAATATGTTGGTTCCATCATTTATTTGAATGTCAAGCATCTGAAACACATCTTGTTGACAGATTCCCAGGAAATCCATACTCTTTGATGCTTAGGGAGTTGTTTTCGAAGTGTCCCTATAAAATTATTAAAACAGTCTTTAATTCCTTTGAGCTGTAGTCTGTTGAAAAGGACTGATTTAATATGTACTTTGCTGTATTTATACTAGTCTAAAAATGGCTCAGATTAGTCAAGGTGCCTTTTTTTCCTTTCCCTCTTACAGTTAGGAACCTTAATTCACATTGCATTCTGTTCTTGTTCCCTCTTCATGTTTTCCCTTCCTCTTTTGCCCTTCCTCCTTTCAGGTTAATTCTGAGTTTTATACTGGATGGTTGGATCACTGGGGGCACCGTCATTCTGTTGTGCCCGCAGAAACCATAGCGAAAACACTTAATGAAATCCTGGCACGTGGTGCTAACGTTAACCTGTAAGTGTGTGTTCAGTAGAGCTTCATTTTGGGGGGATTTCTTTTCCCAGTTCAGCAAAACCTGATTTTTTTTTCTTTTTAGGTACATGTTTATAGGTGGGACTAACTTTGCCTATTGGAATGGTAAGAAATCATTTAAATTATACTAGTAGTAGAGGGTAGCTGTTTATGAATTAGGTAGTAATGTATTTTGTGAAAGAATAAGTTGTGCCTACTTGCACATGGCAAAAGACATGACTGCACTAGCTGTTCTTTGTTTCTTGCCAACATGTCTTACTAAACCCACGTGGTATTTGTCTTTGCTAAGGCTACTTCTGCATCACTCAGTGCTGTGAAGCAGCTGAAACACAGATAAATGTATTTCTCTTTAGATTATTTCACAGAGTGGTGTAAGCTCACGAGGACATCAAGAGCAGTTTTTTATGCTAAATCCCAAACATCAAGGCTTACACTGAGTCTAAAAATGTAGCAGAGTCTGGCTGTAATTGGAAAGAATTCTGAAAGGTGATACCTTTCGAAAAAACCCATCTCTTCCACCGTTTGTATTGCTTTTTCTTTTTTCCTCCTCCCCTAGGTGCTAATATGCCTTATATGCCTCAGCCCACTAGTTATGACTATGATGCTCCCCTGAGCGAGGCGGGAGATCTGACAGAAAAGTATTTTGCCTTGAGAAAAGTCATTGGTATGGTGAGTGTTTCCAGGGCATTTCCAGAATGGTTCTTTGAAAGATCCCCGGTGTACTCCAAACTCTCTTGTTCTTGTGTTGGAGTAAATTACTCCTCAATTTACTATTTTCTGCAGTTGGGGGAAGTGAAATGGAACAAGACAATTAGGCCAACCTAACTGCTTCTTGTTATAAAAAGCAAAAGATCTTGTACCTTTCTAGCTATTCTTTCTGTTCCAATGGCTTCCTCCTTCCTTTTAGAGGAGAGGATGCTGGTGTAGCTCTGACAATGACATGGTTCAGCTCTCCTTTTTTTGCTATAGTTGTTTTTTCTGAAGGTCAGTAAGGTGAATCAGCTCACTCAGTTGGATGAGAGCCAGAGCTGCCACAAGGGGAGCAGAGGGAGGTGGGGAAGTGTTTGGCTGGGTGTAGAGATGGGAGGAGGAGTGTACAGAGCCTTTTCCTTGCACTATCAGTCAGCTTATTCAGTCAGCTTAGGCTCATGACCTGCTGTCAGCCTGATGTGTGCTGCAGCTCAGTGCTTTGGCCGTCAATCCCAAACTTCACGTTGAGGTTTTGGGCAACTCTGAGAAAGACCAGGCTTACTCAAAAAAGCACATCTTGATTTTGTGCTTTCACAAACTGCAGCTAGTGGGTGGGACCAGCTTTGCCTTGCTGTAAAAGTGCACAGTGTCTCCACAAACTGGAGATTGAAGTAAAACATGGGACCCGTGCCTGGCTTTTAAACAGCCTTGCATTGTAAGCTGTTCAGATGAGGCTTAAAAACAGGTTCCATGTGAATCCCAATGCTCAGGCTTGTAGTTGCTGTCCTGTTGCATGCCAGCAACATTCCTATTCACTAGAAGACATTTTTATTCTGAGAGTAGATCTCCCAAAAGTGTACTACACTTTCTCTAGGGTTGAGAATGCCTTTATCTCTGTAGCATTGTGGAAGGCCTGCTGTGGATTTTTTTTTCTTCAATTTTACCATTATCCCTAAGCCTGATGGGATAAATGGATGGGATAATTTTGATGGCCTTTCCAAGGGGAGTTTCCTGTCTTGATACAGCTTTTCTCACCAGAGAAATCCACAGACTTCCTGGTTTTGAATTGTTTTCTTCAAGGTGCAAGACCTCTCTGAGATGTAAGTAGTTATTCTAGTGCAGTGAGAGAGCCTTGATAAGATGTGAAATCTTCATTATAATCTCAGGTGTACTGGGTAATTTTTGGTGTGGTTGGTTTGTGTCTTACTTTGCACGTCCATAGATTTTCAGTGAAGTTTTCTTATCATTGCTGTGGATTCTAAATCTGTAACAATTGATCTACTCAGCTGCAGTTTGAGGTGAAGCTGATGAAAGAAAATAGAGTTGCCTGTAACAAATTACTGTGTTCAACATGTTAGCTGTGCTACAAGGAGAGCATTAAAGTCATTGTTTGCAGTTTCCATTAGTTTAAAAATGTAATAAAGAATTTCAGTCTACAGTTTCTTTCAACTGCTGACAGCATTCTCTTAATTTTTAGTATTTGGACTGAAATTTCCTGCTTTTGAGTTCTCCTCTTGGGTGAATACAACTTTGTTTTCTTTAAATCTGGATATCTTGATTGTTTTCCAATACACAGGAGAAGAAATTAACTTCTTACCAGAAGTGTAAATCAGACTTTCATCCATCCATAACTGACACTTGACAGGATAGTATTGGGAATTATACTGCTGTGGTCTGTTTTAAACAAAACACAAACCTCCCAAATAAACCAAAAACCCTGTCAACCCCTAATCAAATTTATTAAAAACAAAAATAAAAGCACCGGACAAGGTAAGCACTCCAAAGTCACCAAATTTGCAAATGGGGACACTCTTCACAAGAGTGCTCTTTTGTGCATGTTTATTAAAATGTAGATTTGGATTGCTTGTTCACATGGGTGCCTCATCTGCAGAAGTTTTTTTCTCTAATAGGCAGACAGAACATGTCTAGTTAATGAAAGAACAGATCAGAAGAGTGGCTATTAAGTAATGGCAGGAGAGGGAGAAGGTGATGATGGCAAGGAGAAAAGAAGGTTGTAAGTGCAGAAAGGAGAAGGCTAAGATACTAGGCAGAAAGCCACTGTCTGGTCTGCCACTCCTCAAAGGTGTCCAGGAAAGAAGTGAGTGGAGGCCCTTCATCCTTTCCCTCTGCTGATTTCAGGTGATTCTTCTTAAAAGTATAGGACAAGAAGAAAACAGAAGTAGATAGGTGGTCAGAGCGTTTCTTTGTCAGGTTTCCCTGTGACTGATTGGACAGTTGTCTAGAACAGGAACACAGGAGGTTAAAGATGGGATCTCAGGGATTCATGGAGTTGTGGTCTCCAGGCCTGTTTCTCAAAGACCCCAGCGCAGTCAGTAACGGAGTAGCAGGTGGTGGTGGTGAAATGTCATAACACTATGATAGAAGTGTTATGAATAGAAGGAAAGGCACAAGAGGCTAATAATTCCTATAAGAAAGTGTTGCTGATGAAGGGTCAGGTGGAAATACTGTCCTACAGATTTGGAAAGCTTCACTCAAGCTCCCATAAACTGGGGAGAGGACTGCAAAAAAGCTGTGGAAGAGAGTAACTCAGTTTGTAGCCACAGGAGGGCTCCAAGGGCACTGGGAATTTTTGTAGTTCACTTTGTTCATTATGCGTTTCACCTTTACCTAGTGTTGAATAGTTATTTAAAATTGTTCACCATATGAGATCAAGTCAGATTTTTTTCTTTAAAAAAAAAAAATCTCCATCCTAAGACTAGATGCAGCTGTAACCTTTAGGGAGGTTATTTACCTCAAGCCAAAGTTATAATTTTGTAAGTTGTGAAGTGTAAAGTGAGAATTCAGTTTAAGTGTGCTAGTATTTAACTTGTGTGTGTCTGGTTTTCCTCCTCTTTCTAGTATAAGCAGTTACCAGAAGGTCTTATCCCTCCAACAACACCCAAATTTGCATACGGGAAGGTTCGTTTGCAGAAGGTAAATTAACATCTGTAATACACTGTGTATCTTTTCATAATGCTCTCTGTTTGCTTTTAATAAAAAATGTTTATAGGGGTGTCACAACAGGCTCTAGATGTCCTACAAAACAAAGAGGAAAGCCTTGAAAGCAAACTGAGGAAGAAGGGACCAGAGCTTGGGAATTAGGAATCATGCCCATATTAGAAAATGATCAAATGCATCTTACCTGGCTGTAACAAGGTAGTGATTACAATATGCAGTATGTGCCTGAAGCTTTGCTAAACTGAAATTAATACATTATTAACACAACAGATTCATAGTTGTTAAAGATAACTCATGTATCAGTAATGTAGCTGGGGGAATGTTACCATGAGACTTACAACAAAGAGTTGTAACAAAGAGTGTTTTTGTAGCTAGTGAAGCCTCTAAAGTGGAAGGAAAACTAGGATATACATATTTTAAATACTCCTTGGCATTTAAATTTTGAATGTGGAACATTTTTGATAAATTTGAAAGTCTTATGGATAAAGTTTCTGACAAAATCTGTAGCTGATGAGAGAAATTAAATCAGTTTCCTGTTGAGGGAAAAGCACACAGAATGAAGCACTCATAGTGGTATAGCTAGTCAGCTCACAGGTATCTGGTGTTTGACCATAGCACCATCATTTTAGGACCAAGGACAATTTTTTGTAAGGTACGTTTGAGAACTAGGTTCCTGCAGTGAGTGAAGTGGATGGTTTAATGGGCAACAGAAGAGACAGCAGGTATGAATTTGGCTATATTCTTTCTGCTAGGCACAGACAAGTTTTGAGATAAATGATTACTGCAGTTGGTGTGCTGGATACTGTAACTCCTAATGATTTAATTTTATACTTTGTAATTTCAATTCAGTAGTTATTTTTCCAGTTAGTGATGTATCTCATCTCTGCAGCTGAAGCATTGCAAAATTTAGTAGTGATAAGACTTTGCAAGCATTTTCAAGTCATTCCACTCAAGTGGTGGGCAGAAGTGCTTTTTGCATAAAAGTAGTTCACCTGTGAAGTTGAAAGAGATCTGTATCACTTTGAGTGTCTTCTTGCTGTATGAGGTTTCACTGAACTGGCAGTAGCGACTAATTATAGGCTCTTATCGCTACACCCACCATGTGGCTGCTGTCTTTGGTTGCCAGCACTTGGCAGCCCAGTTATCAGATTTTGGCTCTTCCATCTTGCCATGGGTCATGGCTCTCAGAAAGGCTGTCCAATTTCACTAGAATGAACAACTTTCTCTTCCATGCCTGCAAGAAATGAATGCTGCTGGACTTTCACAAAAGAGTCAGATGAGCAAACTTGCTCAAATATCGCATCTTTGACCTGACCTGCATCTTCTACAGTTTCTGATTTTTTGAGAGGAAGTGTTTCACTCTCCAGGCATCAGTTTTTGGCATGCAGATGCCATGTCTAAACTGCCAGATGTAAGGTTCCTGTCGTGCCTGTACATATACTGCCATCTGCACTGCAAGCCTCTGGGACTGTTTTCTGTGAAGAAGGCAGCCTTTTGCTCTGTGGCCCAGTGCTTAACTTCAGCAGCACTTTGCTCTGCTGGGTTACCCTGCAACACGAGTCTCCAGTCACAGAGGGTTCGTACTGTGCCAGCCCAAAGCCACCTTCCCAGCTCCATTCTAGCACCAGCTGGAACCAGTTCCAATGCACCTTGTTGTGTGGAGAAGCCTTACTGTATTTTGGTGAATATCTGAGAGGGAATATTCTAAATAATAGCCCTTAGCTTTGGTAACAGTAAACTTCCTAGCGATGTCGTTGGCAGTGACAGTCCATGCTAACACAGGTACAGTGTGGATCTACACTCTGCAACTGAGGTCCAGCAGTCAGTCTGCCATGGAGAGTGTTGAATCTACTCCAGTGAACCAACTCCCTTGACACTTTTGCAGAAAGGATAAGAGAAGGGAGACTCTGGAGTGTTTTCAGGAATCATGTGGTGAACTTTACAGAGGTAGTTGTAACCAGAGCAGGCTGTTCTCTATCTTTTTTTTCCACAAAGATAATATCTGGCAGTTCAGTCCTTGAGTACCAACTCCCCTAATAAGGCAATTGTTCACTTTGAGCTATTGATTTATTTTAAAGAATCTTCCTGGGTGGGAAAAATATGGTTTATTAAAAGATGCTGGAAACTGATATTGCTATGTAAGGGCAAAGGCAGAAAGCAGGTGATAGGGAAAAAATCTTGTCGCATAAATGCAAAAGAGAAGTGTTGAAGATGGGGAATGAAGGCAAGCAAAGGCAGAACTGCAGTAGATGGGCTCCAGAAGTGTTAACAAGATGATAGGTTTTAAGGATTTAAGCCCCAGAACTTAGGAAGCATTCTTTCCAGAGAGAAATCAATTTATCTTAGTTCCTGCAATGTGTCCATGTGGCTTGTGAGCAGATGGTAGTTTCTGGTTACCACCTGGGGGGCCCTGAGAAGTGCTTGGTCACAAGGAAGTGCTTGCCCTAGCACAGCAGCCCGCAGACTTAGAAGTTCTGGAGAGGTACTCAGTTCTTAGGATATGGAGAGCTAAAGCAATAGCAAGTAGCAGGCAGTGCTGGTGTGTGTTGGGGCAAGAAAGGGATTAAACAAACAGGATGCTGCCTGTAGTTGATATTCCTGTTGGAGCTATTTTGTTTCTTTTTTTCTTTCATGTTTGACGCTACACTTGGGTTTTGAACACTTTGCTTTGGAGGTTAATAAAGTATTGCTTTTTTTTAGCTGTCATCTGTTGTTTTACAGGTTGTTTTTAAAAGTTCCTGACAATATTTATAATTTTTAAGTTTACTGTTAAATTTCTTTTGTGGTACTGATTGTCCAGTAAGTAGCAGTGAACGGGAATTTGCAGCAAGACCAGGTCTTGTCTTGAAGGTTTTTTTGTATGTACCACCAAAGACTGAAAAGTTGAACAAAAATAAACTACTGAAGTTTCAAAGAAAAAAGCTTCTACCAATCCCTAAGTGAATCATATGTGGTTGACTCATGTTCAGAATAGAAGCCCCTTTGGTAGCAGGGACATAAAAAAAAAAGTCAAACACGCACATGTACAAGCTGCTCATAGTCAGGTCAGCAAGGCACAAAGCAGCATTCATTGCCACTTAGTAGCTCATTCAAGTGACAACCATGTCTTAATGCTGCTTGTATTCATTTCTGGTTTTGATGTCCACCTAGGGCTAAGACTATCAATGCCCATAGGATTGTTACATTCTATAAATTGCCTTTGTCAGTGTTCGTGCATCTCTTGCTTCACAGCTCCTGTTGAAGATCTGGTAGCTAAGTCTCTCCTGTGGCCTGGCAAGTTCTGCATATTGCTGTAACATTACTGGCTCCCTTGGAGGAGCACAAGATAAGGGGTGGACCATGTAGGCAGTCTGGAATGTTTGGGAAATTTTACTGTATGAAAGATGATTGCTATTTTAGGTACAACTTTTAAACTGAATACATAAGAGCAAACTACTTTCATCAAAATTTTGCCAGCCATGTTTGACCAGCAGTCTTATTGCCCAAGTAAGCAGGCTTAGCTGTGGGCTAGTGAAGGTGACCCAACCTGCAGACAGTGTTGCTGTTACCTTTTATATACATATGGCATCCCTTTTACTTGCTTGTTCCTAGCAAGAGTTAAGACAAGCTTATTTCAGAAGTCTGTTTAGATCTGTGTCTACATGGTTGTTGTGGTTTAATCCTTATAGGCAGCTGCACCGTGCAGCCACTCACTCTCTCCCCAGTAGGGTGGAGGAGAGAATCGGAAAGGTAGAGGTGTGAAAACTTGTGGCTTGAGATAAAGACAGTTCAGTAGGTAAAGCAAAAACTGCACACATAAGTAAAGCGCAGTAAGGAGCTCATTTGCTGCTACCTTTGCACTCAGCCTACTCCTATTCCAGGGCAGCAGGGCTCCATCATAGAATCATTAATGTCAGAAAAAGGTTACTTAGTCTCCAAGGTTACTTAGTCCAAGCTTTAACCCAGCACTACTGTGTTCTTCACTAGACCATGTTCCAGAGTGCCACATCACACCTTTTGAACAATTCACGTGTGTTGGTTACTTGGCATGATAAATACTGTCACGCCAAACATCTCTCCTTCTCCTTTTTCCTCCAGCTCTTATTGCTGAGCATGACACCAATGGTACAGGATATCCCTTTGGTCAGTGTGGGTCAGCTGTCCTGGTTGTGTTCCCTCCCAGCTTCTTGTGCATCCCAGCCTACTCTCTGGTTAGAGAAGCAGAAAAGTCCTTGACTCTGTGTAAGCCCTGCTCAGCAATGACCAAAATATCCCTGTGTTATCAGCAGTCTTAGCAAGAATCCAAAACACAACCCTATGCTAACTACTGTGAAGAAAATTAACTGTATCCCAGCCAAAACTGCAGACTTAATTATATGTACATAGACAATTCATGGTGGCTTCTATTACATCCCTGCCAAATACTAGATGTACATTTTAATATTTCAGTACGACTTTCATGTAAATTCTGCAAAAATTCAATTTTTCTGTTATTGAAGTACCTTCAGAAGTTTGTACTGCTGTAAGTACTCTTACAGTATAGTTCTACATGATTTTAAACACTTTCTTCTTTTTTTTTTTATTAAGCATTTGAACATAAATCTGGTATATCAGAGGTATTTGAATGTCTAATGTGTAGTTACCACTGAACAGTGATGATAATTCTGGGGAAACAGACTGACATCTGTCATGAAAATTTGTATGCAATTGGTTTTTTGAGCTTGTAAGACACTAGGCATATTGTGTGCATTTTGATTAACCTAAAACTGATAGTGGTGTTTGAGAGAGAATCGTAGATGGGTAGAATATTCCATAATGGCAATAAAAGGCAATTTATTTGTATACATCTTAGTCCTTATTCAGCAAGGTATTTATGTGTGTGACTAGCCTAAACCTTGTTCCCAATCTCATTAAAACCAGTCCAGCTACTTACATATGACAACCTAATTACAGCCTTAGAATTGCTAAAATAATTTAAGACTAAATAGGGTAAATTAATCTTGGATGGCTCTTGAGGGAATTAAACTGTGTTCCTACTTAGCTCAGAATGATTCCAGAGTAACTCAGTGGGAATCAGTGCCATTTTCCCCAGCTTGATTCTAAGTATATCAGAGCAAAATTTAGATAATATATTGTTTTATATTAATCATCCAGAACAGTTATGTTTGTTTATACAGCTTTTGTGAGAAACTCCTGGGGAAGTTCTAGTTAAAAAATAAAGGGTCACTTTTATTTTTATGAATACATAGCAAAATTAGAACATCCTGTTTTTATTAAAACACTGCTCTACGTGTGGCGTGTTTCTTTCAGAGTTCATCAGTTGTCTCTGCTATATTGTATTTTAAATGTGTCTGCAGAGATGGTGTAAAGATTTGTTAACTTGCTGGACACATCAAGCTTGCTGACTTGATGGCTAGATGTGCAAGCTGTTATATTTGGACTGAAACTTACTGACCATCATATATCTGCCTTTTCTGTGCTGCAGGCAGGCACTGTATTGGAAGTTCTTGATGGACTGTCACCTTCTGGACCAGTGAGAAGCACTTACCCATTGACCTTTGTTGAACTAAAGCAGGTGAGGATTCCTTCAGCAGGTGCTTTGCAGTAATTTTGTGGAGTTTATTTTAACAACCCTCTGTGGTATTACTCTTCATATGTCATATCTTACACTTTAACTAGCACACAAGTAATAGTATTACAAAGGTATCCAGGATTTTTGCATTGGAGGCCTTTTCATATTCTACAGTGCTTCTATTTTGCAACTGAGGTTTTCTTTTTCCTGTAGACAGATCCAGGTGTCTGTGCTGTCTGGGCTTTCACCTTGATTTCTCTCCTTTCTGAAGTATTAATTTTCAGGTCTTAAGAGATTTTTTTTATTTTAATAGAATTTTCATAGCCTTCTACTGGATCTGCTCCAGTAGTTCTGTGTCCTTTTTTCCTGAGGAGCCCAGAACTGGACATAGCATTCCGGATGTGGCCTCACCAGGGCTGAGGAGAGGGGCCAGATCTTCTCCCTCGACCTGCTGTCCATGCTCTTACTGTTATCCCCAGAATACCACTGGCCTCCTTGGCCCCCAGGGCACTGCTGGCTCAGGGACAGCTTGTTGTCCACCAGGACCCCCAGGTCCCTCTCCACAGAGCTGCTTCCCAGCAGGTCAGCCTTCAGCCTGTGCTGCTGCACGGGGTTATTATTCTCCAGGTGCAGGGCCTTGCACTTGAGCTTTTTTGAAGTTCATTAGTTACCTCTCCAGCTTGTTAAGGTCTCAGGAGCAGCTTATGTCTTATTTTTTTCCATTCCTGATGGGGAACTTAATGAAAATTATTCCAAAATGTTCCTGAAGTAAAACATGTAGTATTTAATGAAGAATTAGATAATGTTGACTTGATGAATTTATGGGCACTGAGTGAGAAGTGAACTTAAAAGTTTTTATATAAACTCAGTTATAAAGGGATTTTCACCTATTTACCTAAAGGTCACCCATTACCTAAATGTCAAAGTAAAGTCTAATCTGAAATGGTGTCTGTGGTAGTCGCTGTCTGAAGTGAATTAAAGTTAGCATTTCAGTGCAGGCATGTAGGCAGAAATGGGAGTTATTTTAAATTTATGACCTGAATTGAAACTGCAGAATGGCTTGGTTCATTAATCAGTTGGGTTTTTTTCTTTTCTTTTCCTAGTATTTTGGGTATGTACTGTATAGAACTACACTTCCAAAGAACTGTGTGGAACCAACGCTGCTGTCTTCACCTTTAAATGGAGTCCATGATCGTGCCTATGTCTCTGTTGATGGGGTAAAAACATTGTTTGTTGGTATTAATCTTTTCCAATCAGTGGCCTTCATGAAAGTTGAGGATGCAGGCTGGGTTGTTGTTTTGTTTTTTTTTTTTTCCTCCTTTCTCCGGATCACCAAAGCAACCATGATCTGATTTAATCACATGAGGAAAACAAGGAGGTACATACTTGATTCATACCAGATGTTCAAATTAGTATTTCAGAAAACATGACTATCTATTGTCTTGCAATTTCTTTCATATTTGAATGTTCACACATATTCATGACTGAGGTGAATAAAAGACGTAGAGAATGGATTTACTTGCAGGTGTATGGAATATGTTACTGATATATATGTACTTGGCTTTCTGCAGTATTTGCAAAGATTTTTTTATTAGTATTCTCTTTTATCTTCCTTTGAGGGTAGAAGGAGGAGGAAGCCTGAGTCTATGTCTTACCTTATGAAACTGGCTCCTAACCACAGTTTCAAAAGAAAAAAGTTTATTGTACCGAATGTGAACCTAATCTTTCTTTTCATAAGCAGGGTTTTGGCCTTACTTAGTGAGAATTAACATAAATTCATTTATTTTACAGTCAATTTTTTAGTTAATAATTGACCCATACTGACTCTCATCACCTTTGTGTCCAGATCAAGCTCATCTTTCCTTGTGTTGTGGGAATAGGAATAAATAAAACTAAATATTGGTGCACACATAATTGGAAGATGAAGCCAATGATTAAATCACTGATATTGCCAAAGTTTTTTCAGTCACTGGACTAAATTTGTGAACTTGATTTTTGTGAATCAGGTGCATCAAAACCCACTATCACATCCAATTGATGTACTGAAATGTGAATGTAGATGTAGAAACCCTTAGTGTATGCACGTGCTCACATGCAGGAGGTGGACAGGAAAGGGGTTTTCTTTACTCTTTTTTTTCCTATGTCACTTTTAATTTCTTTTTGCAACTTGAAAAAACAAATAACAGGGTACTTCTGGTTTCCAGTGGTTATTGTGTTCTTCTTCGTGTTGCTATTCATATAGGTACCTCAGGGTGTCCTTGAAAGGGACAAGTCACTTAAGATAAATATAACTGGACAGGCTGGAGCAAATCTGGACATCTTGGTAGAGAATATGGGCCGAGTCAACTTTGGTAGATACAATAATGACTTTAAGGTAAGTAAATTCTATTGGGTTATTGGATTGTGATGGCTTATCATCTTTTCCACAGGTTAAAAAGAAAGTGGTGAATTAGGAAGAGCAAAAAGGTCAGGATTAGACAGCTGTAACTTGACCTAGAATATAACTAGTCACTAGTTTCCATCTGAGTTTTTCCAGTCACAAAAATCAATGTGAAATAAAAACTGCTAGACATTTTTTAAACTTTATTTGTTTGTTCACTTACATTGTCAGCCAAGGTGTTACCCACAAGATTTTCCGGTTCAGTTGAGTTTGTAGATAACAATAAATTAATTATTTCTGTAAACTCCAAAAATGAGTTGGAAATTGCTCCAGAACTTGATTTCACTTCGAGGCTTGTGCATCCTGGGATTGCTTTTGGAGGCTGGGGGGCTGTAAGTGTACAGAAATACACCTCTATATCTTTCTTCTTGTCCCATTTCCTTTGTCAGCAGTGTACTCTTGCAGTACTCTTGAGTGTGACTGGGATAGGCTGTCCACGAGTACTTTAGCATGCAAAAAGTGCCAGTTCACCCATTCTGATGAGATGTTAGAGAGAATTATCTGAGAGTTTCCCTGTGGTTCTGGGTGTGTGCAACACTTAGGGACTGTCACCTCCATGCATGAGTTGGCTGTGGTGGGCTGACCTTGGCTGACAGCCCGTGTGCCCACAAATCTGGGTGCCCATTCTGTCACTCCTCCTCCACCAGCAGGAGAGAGGGACAAAATACAATGAAGGATTTGTGGTTCAAGATAAGGACGAGGGGATTACTCAGAAGTTGCTGTCAATGGTCCAAACAAACTCGACTTGGGGAACTCAATTTGTTTTTAAATAATGTTATCAAAGAGGTGCTCCCAGAATCACTGATGGGCACAGCAGTGGGTCTCTTTTGGAGTCAGCTGGAACTGTCTTTGTCTAACATGGGGCAGCTTTTGGCATCTTCTCAGAAAAGCCTCCACTGCAGCTCCCCTTGCCATGTAAACTCCATATCAGAGGGATACCACTAATGTAGCCCTAGGAAAGGCAGGGGCAAAAAGCAAACTTTTTTGATTTTAGACTTAATAGGATCCCCCAGTGCTGCGTGATAGTTAATAAAAGACAGGAGTGCTGTAGAGGTCAGTCTTGTATTACATTTGTGCTCTGTACAGTTCACAGCATGCCTTTTTTTTTTTTTAATTTTAATTTTTATTTTTAGTATTTTTAGGATGCAGTAAGTAGCAGTAGTGCCAACTGTATTTTCATACTGTCTCTTCAAGGGAGTTTGCCTTTATCTGAGTGGCAGGGGAAGGAAGCTGGTACCCTAGTGTTGTGCCATCATGTTGAGGCAGCAGAAACACAGTTTTATTTATTTATTTATTTATTTATTAACAGGCCAGATGATAAGGAAACCTCTATGCTTAGTGTCAAATTAAGGTAAGAGAATAGAGGTTTAGAGGTTGGATTACGGAGGTGCTCAGTTGCTGTGGTTGAGCTGAAATTATCACTTATACCTTTTAACAATTTAAGAGTGAAAGCAGGTTTAAGAGACATGTCCATGGTGAAAATAATCCTTTAAAAGCATGTTCTTTCTGTGTGGAAAAGGCAACCTTCCTTGGGTAGCTTTGCACTATGTGCGTTGCTTCTTTCTATAGAATCCATCCCTCATGCTCTCCTTTTGTGTTGTTTTTGAAAATGGCATGTAATTAATTATACCTTGGATTTTAAAAACACATGTGCTTTGTGGTTCCTGCCTTGTGGTACTTTGCATTTTTTAACAAGGATGGGTTTTCAGGTTTTGCTTGGCTGGAGTTTTATCACTTCTTTGAGCTTGAAATGGAGCTAGGCATCTAGCTGTTGGAAAGGTATCTTGAAAGGATTTTGGTTTTAAAACATCCTGTTGATCTAAATCATGTTGCTAAAGGACACAAAGGAAGGAAGAGTGTGGTTTCTGTTTTTTTATAAGTCTTCTCACATTCACGCTGGCACCTGTATCTCATTTATATCCACATCTTGGTACACTGAATCACTAGCCCAAAACATTAACTTGCACAATAGCAGAGAAAGTGGTATTTATTTCCTATAAATCTTCTCCAGATAAGGATCATCGAATCTGTATTCTTATGCAGACCTAAGTAAGAATGTTTAGTAGGCACTTAATATAATTTGAAAATTCACCCTGTTCATAGTACATGCAGATGAGCTTAGGATGACAGGTTAGAAGGATCAGCCTAAAGTTATATTGCATTTGTTCAGTTGATTGCTAGACAGAGTCCAGGTTGTATAAAAAAGTTTTGTCACTTAACTTGACACTTGCAGATATTTTATTTTGACATAAGCAAAATAAGCTCCTGTTCTGTAAAATGGACATTAGGTAAAGTAAGAGAAAACCACTTAGTGCTCATACAGATGGTGAGCCTGTTGGAGACAGTGCAATGCTTATGAGGTATCACAGCAGACACAGAACACCGTATCAGCTCTCCAAAGCCATAGAAACTGAATTTTTGCTTGTTCCTGTTTGAGGTGTGATGCTTGCAACATAACTTGTGTTGCATTGAAAACCGGCTTCTATGCAGAGTCTATTCAAGCAGTTAAAACCAACCCTTTGCATTGCACTGAAACATCATTTTAGGAACTATTACTCTAACAAAATTAGGGTGTGTGCAGGGGTAACTTGATGTTTTTTTCTTTCTTGTTAATTATGACCTTACCTTGCTTTGGCATTTGGTGTGCAAGTACCCTGATGTTCCTGGAACCACTGTGTACATGGTCCCATAGAAATGAGGCTGGATTCCAAGGGCTTGAAGCTGGCTGTAAGCTGGAAGTATTTCACTGAATTGGGCACATCCATTGATTTTATGGTACTGTCCCTTATCTGGAGAAGATTTGTGGGAAATCAGTGCCAGTTTCTCTGCTATTGTGCAAGTTAATGTCTTG
This sequence comes from Sylvia atricapilla, assembly GCF_009819655.1. Classification (NCBI taxonomy): domain Eukaryota; kingdom Metazoa; phylum Chordata; class Aves; order Passeriformes; family Sylviidae; genus Sylvia; species Sylvia atricapilla. Next base: position 44,270,753 of record NC_089140.1, read on the forward strand.
GGTTAGTGACTCAGTGTTACCAAGTGATCGTATCTCAGGCTTAATGGTTTTTAATGTTGCTTCTTTTTATTGAGTCAGAGGTTTTGGAACCATGTTCATGTTAAAGCAAAACAGAAATTTTCCTAGTTACAGGAGAGAATTTGAAAAAAACCCTTGTGTGTCAATGGAAGCCTAAAACTCTGAAGAGGAGCAGATCTTTCACAGAGAATAAGTGGAGCTCTTTATTTTTAAGCAAAGCTTATAACTTAGTGAAGACCAGGTGCTAGTTTGTTTCATACACAGATTGGCAGCCAGCTGTTACTTTGATTCAGTTTTCATTCGTATTATAGTTGAAGCCAAATAACTTCAATAGCATGAACTAATTATATTATTGTGATATTTTTTTCTTTTCTTCCTCCTAGGGTCTAGTTTCAAATTTAACTCTTGCTCAAGATATACTTGTTGGATGGGAAATCTATCCTCTAGACATAGATGGAGCAGTGAACTATGACATTATTTATCTCCTTGGTCAGCCGAAGAGATCTGTCAAAGCACTGAGTTATGAAGTACCTACATTTTACACCGGTACCCTTACAATTCCTGGAGGGATTCCAGACTTGCCGCAAGACACCTATGTCAATTTTCCTGGTTGGACAAAGGTACAAGTTTTTGCTGTAAAAACCTCTAACTTAGAAAGCTACTGAGAATTCTATGGACAATCAAGTCCACCTATCTTAGATGGGTAGAAGTTGGCTGTAGTGATGAGTGTCTCAAATTTATTTGAATTACTAAGAAATAGATTCTTTGCTTTAAGTAAATCTAGAGATAAAACATTGAGAAAAGGGAAATATATTCAAAGTGTTGGTGTTGACGTAGAAAGTGGAGCACCACAAAAAAACCCCCAAACCAAAGCAACTGAAACAATCCACCCAAGTTTTTCAACAGTGAGAAAAATTAACTGTCAAGCTGTTCAGAAGTGTTGCATTTGGTTGTGCAGGGGGGATTTTTATCAGATTTGAGGTGCTGTGCGAAGAGCTATGGATCCTGTTGCAAAGCATAAAGAGTGTTGGACTCTGTGGCTGGTGGTGTGCCACAGATATGGATCTAATGCATGGAGAAGGTTACCTGTACCTGGACTACAGCAGGGAGCACTGCTGTAAGAGGCCTGTGGGCAGATCTCTGCGTATGGGAGTTTCTCACAGGGCTGGAGTATAGCTAGAGCAGAAAGGAGTGTGTTTTCACAGTGCCGTGTTTGAAACCACCAGCATGCAGGATGGGTGAGGAGCAGCTCAGCTACCTGGTGGGAGGCACAGGGAGCAGGGTGTGTGCACTGAAGTGCTACTCCTCTTGGAAGCCTAAGCATGTAAGTCCAGGCTTTAGGGAAATGCCTGTGGCAGTGTTTAGGTAGCAAAATTGTTATTTTCTGAAACAATTAATTTACTGCTATTAAAATAAGGTGAGAGAAGGAGCTGCTGTTGATCTGTCTTCACTGCCAGTATTGTAGTGGTTAAAGCACTTCACAATATGCAGAAGGCTGTGATTTACTGTATGCTCCTGATGTTGCTGACACTTGACTTGGATGAGGAAATCTGACTTAGTCTCTGTTCCCATATACATCTATGTCACACAATTGCTGAATAAAATTTAAAAAATACCTTATTTTTGTGACAACTGGAATCTTAGACCTTTTTAGTAAATTCTGTGACTCTATCAGACATAAATCTTCTTCAGGGTGTGAGGTGGCCGTACCTGCCTGTTGGCAAACTCATATTTAAAATGTCAAGGTAGTCCAAGAATTCTTAGGTATTGGTGGAAATCTTATACTCTCATCTATGGATATCTCTGGTTTATGTAGTTGTATACCCTGTAAAGCAGTTCCTGAGGAAGAGACTACAGATCAACTTAAGTTTGGCTGTTGAATTTATCCTTCAAACTTTGTGTGGATTGGATGAGAGTTTTAAGTAAGATACTTGGAAACTGAGACTTTCAGATTACTTTACAAATGAGCAAATGCCTTTAAGGTAGAGGGCCTTAAAGGGTATAAATTCCGCTCAGGTCCCACTGTATGTGGGTCTTAGTTCCTTGCATGGCACAGTGTAAATTGCCTAAGTGTGGATTCTTAATGGGTTTAAACACACCTCTCTGAGCAGTTGAAAAACCACAGAAGCAGCGCTTGTCAAGAAAATTTAAAGTCCTATTGATGGTTCTGCCTTTGCAAAGGCAAGGAATATAGCATGAGGGACAGCCTGGAAGGAAAGGTGTGATGAGCTATGTTGTAGCTTGCTTGCCTGCAGTGCTTTTTAAACCCTTCAGTAGTAATAAAACTTACTCCACCCTCACATGAGGAATCATGATGCCCTTAAGCATGCATGCCACTGGGTGAATATTTAGATGTATTGGACCTTTTTTTTCTTAAAAAGAAAAAAGGATTTAGAGTCAGAATTCTTCTTTTTTTTTCTGTGGAATCATGGGCTATAATTGCTGTCCCTGCTAAAGGAAATCTTGCTAGTTCCTCTCTCTTTTATTTTGTCTAGAGCATGTTTACTAGTAGATATAATGTAATAAATTGCTTGTGTAGCACATACAAATTCTTGAGTGTGAAGTCTTTAGAAACTGCAGTGTTAACAAAGACAGTTTGGAGTTGAGAAATTTAAGTTCTCAGCTTTACTGGAAAAAAGGAGTTACAACCAGTGACTGATTCAGATCAGAAACAGAGACCTATCTGATCATATCTCCTGCATCAGAACTCTAGTGCAGTTGATTCCCATAGCAAACACCTACTTCCCACAGGTTTCTGTCATTCTCTGTGAGAGGAGGGCTACTGTCTAGTGGGTACACTCACTCATCCATCTTGTGTGGGGGGAGTTTGCATTCATAGCATGTTTTCTTCTAAACCTGCTACAGAAAGTAGCGACTTGAATAAAGACTTGAATAAAACTTGATTAAAAAAAAAAAAAAAAAAAAGGCATTTGAGGTTTATTAACACCTTGGCAGAACAGTGCAAGATAGGATCTTGTACCACGGAAGTGGATAGAGAGGTGAAATAACTCAACTGCATTTGTACATTACGAACTCCTTAAAAAGTTTCTCTTGTGAGTTTCATAAAATTTGTTTTCATAAATACCTGAAAAGGAAACACTAGAAAAATACCACTAAAGCAGCTTGAACAGCAATACTTGTTATATTACATTTGTGCTTCTGTATATCATGTTAAAATATTCTGATTTCAACTATCCCAGACAACTTTAGAAATCACTGAATGCAGTTGAAGTCTTACTTTCCACTGATTCAGACAATTTTATTTTGTTTATCAGTGTACATCCATGTCATGAGTCTGATTTTCCTCTGTTTTGATTACCAAAGACCAAAGCAAGAGGGAAAAATATGGGTGCAGTTATTTGTTTCTATCCCTTTTCTTGACACTGAACTCTTGTTTGATATACAGTGAAAAGACACTTTGGAGGAGTAAAAGCAAATTATTTATGTAAATCAGCAGTATATCCTCCCTCTGTCTTGCTTAAGAACCAAGACTCAGCTTAACTGAGTAGGAGTCAGTTTACAGTTTTATTAAACATTCTGCAGTCTGCCAATTTATAGACTTTTGGAAGAATCTGCATTTATGTCACTTCAGTATGTCTATAGATAAATTAGTGTTTTGACTTTTTTTCTTGCCTTTTTTTTTTTTTTTTAAATTCTTTTGAATTTAAGGTATTTATGATGTTAGGACAGTATTTTGAGCTGGGGGTCCTCACCACCTCAACTATAAAAAGCCATTTTAAGAATTTGCATACCCCAATTTCGTTGTACTTAAAATAATACTAGCGGATCCCAAGGCTTTAAATGACTGTGTTTAGCTACAGCAGTACTTTATTTCAGTGTAATTTCTCAAGTAGTTTTGTTGATTAAGCTATTACAAGTAAAAGAGACATCTGAATTTCATGTATCTAGACAAGCTGTATCTTGCTCTTGAAGTCACAGAGCAGGGACTACCCAAGGTAGCATAGTCTTGTACAGAGAACTGTAACAGGATTAGGATTTTATTTTTTCTTCTGTGACTTCATTCTCCTTTAAACAATTAGCTTCAAGGAAATACAGTTTTCAGAATTTTTTTGGTCTTAAACTTGGGGCAAAAAATCAGCGTAAGGAGTCTGCAGTTGTTTTTCTAATTATTACCGTATTTGGAATTACCGCAGTATTTTGCCACTTTCTTTTTAAATACTAATGATGGCTTTAACTGCTCAGGGAATTTAAATTCTTTTGACTGTCATTAGCATTTTCTTGTACAGATTTTCTGTCCTTGTGTTCAGTCAAACTGAAAGGTGAAGGGAGTTCAGTTACTGTATCAAGAATGTTTTGCTTAGGTCTCTTTGTCATTTCATCTCTGACAAGCTGTTAAAATGTTGTTATTTTTTTCTTTCTGTCTTAACAGGGGCAAATTTGGATCAATGGCTTTAATCTTGGTCGCTACTGGCCAGCCCGTGGTCCTCAGCTGACCCTTTATGTTCCAAGGAATGTGCTCGTTGCATCAGCGCCAAACAACATTACGGTGTTGGAGCTGGAGCGTTCTCCTTGCGGCACCCAGGCGTGCGAAATAGAATTTGTAGACGAACCTAATATCAATGCAACCCTACAGCATGAAACTGATAAACCCCCACTCTTTGTTAGAGAGCTATGGATGAGGCATCTATAATGATTTGAATATTTCTTTGTCTTCCCTGCTCCGCCCTTTGCTTCCCTTTCCCTCATAGCATACTGATTGACACTGAGTCTTTGAAAAAGGGAAGTTGTTTAGGTAAGGCACCTTCTTATATTCTTCAAAGACATTTTATTTTTAAATCTCTCAGTTAAATATTGAATTTCTTTTTAAAAATAAAAGCTGAAGCTTTGAAATTTGCCTTGGACTGTGAAATTGAACTCAACTGGAAGGTAATGTTTCCATCAGCCTAGTAAAAATGTAGTCCTTGTACTCTGCTTACACTGGAGTAACCTTACTATGCTTTTATTTTTTACCATGTTTTGCAACTGAGAGGAGAGGAGTCTACAAAAGGGGTGTGCACCCTCCACTACCTTGCTGGTTTTACTTAAGTGGACTGGTAAGTCATAGCTGCCAATAGACAAGACACTTTCAACTTCCATAATCACCTTATTAATGTATCAACATCATTTTAGTTTCATTGGGCTTACTGCCAGCACTGAGTGGACATCATTTTTTTAATGCAAGTGACTTTGGGGAAATTTCAGTTGATTTCTTACAGGACCAGTGAGAAAAACTGTGGAAGAAAGCACTCAAATGCCAGCTGGTCCAAACAGCAGTAACATAGAGTCTGCATCTATCCCCTCTTAGAAAGCCAATTGACTGCTTTCCTATTGCTATCTCTGAAGATTTAAAGTAAATTGATAAGTACAAGGTCACGTGAAATTTAGGCTTTGGTGGAACCACAACCTCTGATTAACCTGTCTGCAGAATGTTGTTTTAAAATGATTAATTTTTTCTTTAATTTTTTTTTGTTTCGGCTGGGCTTTCTGTTCTGTTTGTTTGTTTTGTTTTATTTCTTTTTTTCCCTAGTGGTATACCTGCTTTTCATAGGCCAGCACCTTGGAAAAGGAATGCTTTAAGTTAAAGAATTCTATTTCTTTTTTAGCCATCAATTCATGTCACCTGTTTTGTTCCAGTAAACTGATGATCTTTGTAAGTACCTGATATCTGCAAAGATGCACAAACTCCATCAGTACATCTGATTTTCTCCAAACAGAACCTTCTTGATTCTTATGATTTTGGTGTCAGTCATGCAAATTCCATGGTGATACTTGAACAATGACGATGAACAATGACTGAAGATGATCAAATCAAATATTTTCATAATCTGTGATTTCTTTCTTTGATTTTTGTCTGACAATATTAAAATGATTCTTTAAAGATTAAATTCTTCCTCTGTGTGTTTGAGCAAGAAAAAGGGATGAGAGAATTATGAGCAGTATTAAGAGAGAAACGAGACTGTAAAGTCTCTGTGGATTAGGTGTTATTCTCATTGATGTCTTGTTCATTTTTTGTTATAAAGATCTGTACAAAGAAAAATGAAGTAGATGTAATAAGCTGAGCGTACACTGGATGAGCCACTCTTTTCTGAGATGGCCAGTGCAAAATCCTGGCTATTTCTTCTGGTGAGGACCAATACTGTCACTGGAGAAGAGACTGTAAAAAAGCACCACCCTCTTCATGTCTGCTACGTTTGGCATGTTTGATGGGCTTTCGAAGGAGACAAATGTGGCTCATCCAAGACAGAGAGTTTCTGCTCTTATATTCTGACCTCAAATGTCAATTCCAGGGACTGAGGGCTGTGTGTTCTGTACCCAGACATACTTGATTCTTGGAATGCTCTGCTCTGACCCCAGATTTTTTTCTTTCTTGGCACCATCCCTATGGAGAACCTGAAATGTGCTCTGCATGCAGTTAATTATCAAGTATTAATTACCTCAGAGCTAGGCCTTGAAAGTAAGGGATGAAACAGAATTAGTTTTTAACTACTTATGGGTTTTGTGGCTTGGAGTGTGCACAATGACAGTACTATTCATGTATTATTTAAGCTCAGTATTGTAACAGCTGGGACTGTTTTTATTTGTATGGCAGTTAGTGCTGTGAGGGCAGTGGGACTCCTGGTTCTCACCTCAGTTTACATTGTACTTGTGAAAACGTAGTGTGATCTGTGCGACTTCACTTTTCACCACAGGCTTTGCATCAAGAATTATAAACATGCATGTGATTAGTTCTAAGAATACCAATGACAATGTGGAAGGAATGGGTTTGAAGTTTTGCAAGCAGGGCTCTAGATAGCTTAAGCACACCTGCCTATTTACTGTTTTCAGTGAAGTGGTCTCCTTTCTACAGAAAAGAGCTGAAAGTTGTGGCTGTGGTTCCTAATCCTCTTCTACCTACATAGAAATGCTGCTGGAGATGGTATTTCAGTATGCAGATGGGAGATCCCTGTGACAAAGGACATTCAGAGTACAGCTGTAGCAGAAGGAACCTGTTGCCAGTTGCTGCTGCTTTACACAAGGATGTGTCTGCAGGTGCTGCAGCTGAGTGTTCTGCCCTGCCTGTGCCCATGCTGGGGCACTGTGCCCACACCACATACCTGGGACTTGCCTTAGGTTTCCTGGCCTTGGCATGGAGTCCTGCTGGGACTGAGTGTGATACAAAACAGGACAGCGTGGCATTTGCTCCTTTGCAGCCTCAGGCAAGTCAGTTATTTTAACCTATCTTCAAATGTAGTTCAGCCATGTCTGAGGTAGAAATGTATTTAGAATGAAACCTCCTGACTGAGGGCAAATGAGTAAGAGAAGAGAGGCCATAGGGAGTTACCTGGGCTCACCTTGATCCAGTGGGCAAGGCACTGGTGGGTCTAGTTTCAGTTTGGTTTTGAAAGGCATGATGTGAAAGCATTGTCAGACCCCTGGCTAGTATCTGTGGTGTACTTGTATGAACTATTCCAAGTGCTGGAGTTCAGCAGGGTGGTGTCTCTAGTGGAGCCAGCTGCCTCCTGAAGGCCTGGCAATAAGGAACATTCCTAATGCTAGAACTATGGGTCCTCAAATCTTACCTGGTGCATCTCACTGGGAATTTGCAAGTGCTTTGTTTACATAGGAGCTGAGTAATCAGCCCAGTTTTCTCTGATTTTGGCAGACAAGTATGGTATTTGGTTAGAATTAGTTCATCAAAAACAAGTTTTACACTGATCACCTCTGGAAGGTAGGCAGATGCTTGCAATTCTGTAGGGGGGGTCCCCTTTGAAATCTACCCATAGAGTAGCTGTAGTGGCTCAGTTTAGCACAGATTTTATTTTTTTCAACTCTGGAGTAGGGTTTGTAAACTTAGTCTGTAATCCTGCCTATGCACGATTACAGCCTTTAAATGTGATTATTTGCCATGAATGAGCAAATAGAACAACAAGAACTGGCAGTGTGCTATATAGTTGAATTCTATTTCTTATGTATGGGACTTTTTCATAATATAACTATCTTACTAATTGTTAATCAACATTTTGTAGTCCCTGAATGACAGGATTGAGACTTGACCTTGTGCTCCCTTAGACTTTCTGTGCCTTTTGTAATTTTCTGGTGCAGACTGCTGTCTCCTTGGGAGCTCCACAGTGCCTGTTGTTTTCTTTTGCAGTTTTTTGGACAAAATACAATTTTTTTTTTACAGTTTGAATACTTACTGGAGTGACTAGAAGCAATCCTTCTGCTTGGACAGCAAGCACTATCCACCTGACAGATATGTGTCAGGTGTTCAGAAATGACAATTACAGAAGAAGGATAATCCTGTGGTTTGCAATGTGCTCTGAAGGAGGTGATGCTGTTAATGTACAGGCTGAAAAAGTGACAACATTTAACAGATAATGCGAGATGAAAGGTTTGTGAGAGGTCATCCAGCCCTATGTCTCTCTACCCTAAGGCAACATAATTTATATCTTACATATTCTCAGTGTATTTATTTAACCTAGCCTTTAAGATTTCTTGTGATGCAAACTCAAGTCTTTCCTGGGTAAGTTATTCCAGTGTTTACTATTGGGAAACTTGTCAGCAGTAGCTGAAGCTGTCATTAATGTATGTAAGCTAAGTTATCACTTTCACTGTCCACAGCCAACACAAAGTGTGTATCTTTCTTTATACTGGATTTAGAGAAATTTTAAGAGGTGCAGAATAAGACAGAGAAGATTTAGCAAGGGCAGCCAGCTCCTGAATGACTTGGATCCAGTGCTACAGCATCTCTTTTTGATAGAAAATACTGAGTTGCAAGAAAGTTGTCTTGCAGGCTGGGATTTAAAGGCATAGCAGTTAACCTCAAAGTCGTGGCTGAGAGATCATGTGACAGAAGAAACTGGAAACTGCAGAAGAATGGGGTCTGTTTTAATTGTTGTCCTTCAATGAGAAGGCAAAACTAGGCAGAAATAGATTATCATAGAATTTGGTGCCATGGGCTGAATGGTAAAATTTTGGAAAAGTACATCACAAGGATCTTACGCTTTTGCTGAGTAAAGTATGTATGTTTAAAAATCCCTTTTCAGAAGATATTCTCTGTTGCTTGTTATGTTATTAAATATGGGAGTAATGACCTTACCATGCTTTGGGGAAATCTTGAAGCTCTGTGTTACCTCAAGACATTTCACAGAACCAGAGCTTATTTCAGGTGATGCAATCCCCTTTGACTAAGATATATGGTATGGCCAAGGATTTTGGGATATATTTAAGAACTCCTGTTTTGGGCTTTAGCACATACACCTGCCCTTCAGGAGGCAAGTTTATACAGAACTCCAGAGCCAGGATCTTAGGAAGTCCCACATTTAACTCCATAGAGTTGGAATGGGAAGCACAGTCTTGTTCCTGAGACTCCCCAGCACACTTTGATCCAGACCTTGTATCAGCATCACGGTAGGATTGCTGTCATGCACTTTGGTGTTGTGCTTACAGCTGTATGATGGTAATTTAGCCTTTTAAAATCTTTTGGTAGGCGACAGAGGGGGAAAAAATGGCTCCCTAATGAACTTGAGAACTGGGTTTGAAACTCCCGCTGGAGGTACTTTTGTTAAGTAGAGTGGATCTGTTGAATACCCGTGCAAATTCAGTAGGAAGTTACAGCCAATATCTATGGTCTGAAAGGCTTTTCCTGTTTAAGTTTTCTTATTCACTGTAAGTATATGCATTATTTTTATTAAACTTGGTACTTCTGTAGGGCTCATGCCTCTATACTAATGTTAAGTGAGCATTTTCAGTGTTTGTAAATGTGGGCAGAGCACAGATCTGGGCCAGTTTGGGCAGACACCTGGCAACTCATCCCTCTGATGCTGTACCTGAGAAATTCTGATCTATTTCCTGTTTCATTCTTTCTGAACTCTTGCTGGTTCTTCCTCTCATAGCAGGGAAGTCTTATGTGTAGAGAAACTGAAAAGATTTCCTTCAATCTGTCTTTGTCTAAAATGGGCTTGATCTCCAATCCTTCCGCCTACCCACTGGCAGTTTGCAAGATGGATGAATGCCTTGCTTATGGTGTTGAGCTTGCTTATGCCCATCTCCTTTCTTTGAAATTTCATTCAGAGATTCCTTTTCTTAAGTTCCTCTTGGTCACGTGTACAGAGGGAACACTCTTTATGAATCTCTAGTCTAAATTTAGCCAGAAGTCTGCTCTGGCTGTGGACTTGTCCAATAGCACTGTCCAAAGCACTTGCCCTGGGAGAAGGTGAGCTACGGTTGTGTGTTGTGTCTTGTGGCTGTGGGATCTGGTTTTGTTCCTGTGCTATGGGTGAAGGGGTTGTCCAGAGCACAGGATGAACTGTTGAGTAGAAGGAGGTAAAAGAAACTGATAGCTTGCTCCTAACCTTCCTCATGCCTTACCTGTTGATGAGTTTTAAACCTTTCTTCTGTTTGCTGAAGGTCTTGGTTGCCCTTTTCACAGCAAACAGAAATGGAATAAGATAGAAACTGTGCAGAAAAAAAATTATATTCTTATCTCCTCCATGTTAAATTCTGTTTCTGGATGTTGAAACACTCTGCTCTACCATCAAGGCTTCCTGGATGATTAAACTCTTGAAAGATGTGTCTGGATTCTGCATAGACTTTACATATTTTCTTTTAAGCTGTTTTGCTTTTTCCTCTCTCAGTTGTAGGATGTGGTCTGTACTAATAATGAATAGATAAATCCAGTGTGCTGAAGAACCCAAGAACCTGATACTGAACTCAAACAGTGTTAGCATGATTTCCTGCAAAATAATGTCTATTGTCTTCTGCTACCCTGCATCCCCATCTGTGTTGCTTTGCTGATCCTTAGATCCAGAGCAGTATCTACTTCAAAAGCTGAAGTCAAGACAATGTAAGTCTTTTGACTGCAGCCAAACAGAGACACGACTTTGTTTAAAGCACTGAGTCCATCTAGCTTGTGTTGAAATAGAAGAATGTTTAGCAGAAACAACTAGCAGCAAGCTGCCCATTTTTAACTTTTGCTAGTCTAACCTCCCAGGTCTGTTTGCTTTGATTCAAAGGCTTCAGAGTTGCTGGAAAAAAAGTAGATCCTGTGTGGATTAGCCAAATTTTGTACTCTTCTTAATGTCTTTTATTTTGATGAGGGACCACATACCGTTACCACCCCAAAACTAAGCTTTTTCACCCATTCTAGGAAATAAGGAGAACTTGGACAGATGCCAGTAATTTAGATGTAAAAGCAGAAGCTACCTATGCTGAAATCAGCCAGGAGGCTTTTTGTTGTGGTTTTGGGTTTTTTTTTTTAAATTCTAAAAAACTCTGTGTGTACAAAGATACTGAAAAGAGATCACAGTAGTAGCATACTTGACTTGCATGAAAGTTGTTTCTCTTGTTACTGTAGTACAGTACAAAGCACTGTAATGGGGTATCTTTAGGCACTATGAACCTACAAACAGAAAAGAATATTCAGTGTTACAAAACGTGATCTGCATGTGAAGACTGGGGAAGGCATAACAATATGTTGGGTAAAGGGTGGGATCTTTTTTTGTTTTGATTTTGTGCTGGTTTTGCTTTCCTGGTTTTTTGGGAGGGGGGGTGTTTTAGGGTGGGGGTTTCGTTTGGGTTTTTTTTTGTGGGTTTTTTTTTTTCCTCCCTTTTTTTTTTTTTTCTTTTTTTTTTCCCTTTTTTTTTTTTTTTAACTAAACAGGTTGGCATTGGAGAGGGGAAGGAAAATAATTTCCCTTCTGGTACTGCCAGCTACAGGCTGTAGCCTTGTATCTCACTGAACTGGCAAAGGTGAGTGATGCTGAACTCTGTAGTTTTCATATATCTTGGCTACAAATGGAGAAATTTTACATGAAAGAAGAGAGGTGAACTGTAGTAAAGGTTCAGCTCCCCTGGCTGGATGTGCAAAGTGGGGAAAATTAATCCAAATTCTAATTGAAAATCTGCCTAAACACTAGATGGGGAATGCCCACCAGTACCAGCTCTCTTATTTTATCTGAGCAAGATAGAAACCATGCTAGTCCTGTCAGTCATTGATAGGTATCACCTATTTTCAGTTCACAAAACAATAGGTTAGATGATGCCTGGTTTGCTTTCACTGTGGTTGCTGGTGATCAAGCGCCTTATTTGGATACATAACCATGCTGTTGTACTTGTCCTGCAAGGTGGGTGAGAGAATATTACGAAATTCCCAAGGTTCCTTCTCTCTGAGTTTGTTAAGGATTTGGCACAGCTCACAAGAACTCTTTTGTCTCAGAGGCTGAGGGCTTTAAAAATACACAGAGCTTAGCTCATATCTTTTTGGTGCTTTTGTTCACTTTTTCTCATTTAATAGAACTTTGTTTTTTCATATAAGAATAATGGCACTGAGTTTGCCTAAGGTCCATCTAGCCCAGCATTATCTTTTGAAGCAGAGCATGTCTGATCATCTCCTTTTGAGTTTCAGCACCTGGAAGTTTAAGGTGAAGTCTTTTTTTTGTACAAAGCTGACCTGGAATTTCAGTACTTTTAAGCTCTTTTCAGTACAACAGACTTGGCTTTGACTGCTGATTCAGCTGCTCGCTTGCCATGACTCAGTTTGCAAAAATAACACCCCAAAACTCTGAAGTTCACACTCTGGAAGACAAACTGGAGAACAGCAATTGAAATAATTTAGAAGTATAATCTCTGTTCAACAGCCTTGGTTAATGCTCCACAGTGTATTCTGATTTGAGAGATTGTTCATTTGTTGTCAGACTGTAGACCTTTTGATGCAAAATTGTGATGCTGGTTTGGCTTTGAAAAAATGTTCCTTTTCCTTTCTTGTGAAGTTCTTTGTTTTTCCTATTACCTGATTTAGTGTGTTCATGCAAATTGGTGAAACCCCCTGCTGATTACAAATGGCAAAACCTCAAGTAAATTGGGCAAGCAAGTTAAAAGGGGTTTAGTCTTCAAACCTTCATGATTCAGGACAATCACCCATTGACTGAATAATATTGGGAAGAAGTTACTCAAAACCAAAGACTTGTGTTTAGAATAATGCATTATGAAGTTGTTTTCATCTTATGTAGAAGGAAATTAAACTTTCTGGGCTGTGAGTAAATGAGAGTGCGTTGTTCTTGATGTCTTGAGACAAAGCAAGAGGTCTAGCAATTAATACACAGATGTTTTGTTTCTGTAATACTATGTAATTGTAGTACTCTTCATCTCCAAAATGTCTTGTTTTACAAAGGAGGGCAGAGTTTTGATTTCTATGTGGCAAGTGCAAGACTCGAATTGACCAACATCCCTTGCAAAGCTAAAGGTTGCACTTCAACAGATTTTATTTGTTTGTTTTCAGGTAGAAGTATAGGACAAGGGTACTACAGTCCGTTTTGGGTATATTAACTCAGATTGAGAGGTACTGATGGGCATGACTAGGTTACTTCTGCCTGGTTAAAGTCTGCATCACCGTGATAAGGATCTGCATCGCCAGTGCAGACAGCGAAGGCTATTTGGTAAGGCAGTGTTAATAAAACATGGGAGTTTTTTTTCTAAACATGACCATTATTTGCACAAGTACAAGTGGTGCCAATTCCATTCTGCCCCCATGCACCACAGTCTGTCCATGTGGGACTCTCTGCATTTGCAGTCACAAAGGAGAAATGCACTTTCATTCAAATGTCACGCCTGGCTGCTGAGTTTGTACAAGGTCTCGCCTACAAGCTCCTCAGCTGCTGCTCTTGTTGGAGTGCATTCACACCCCGTGCCATTCCCTGACCAGGCAGCTGTGGCTTTTGCTATGAAAGATCTCACTGATTTTTTTTTTTTTAATTCCTTTTTTTTACTGTGTTACTGTTTTTTTACTGTGAATTTTGCAACTTTCATTTTGCTTTTGTAAAAGCAGTAACTTTGTGGAATCTTGTGGCCTCAGGTCTAGAAAACACGGAAGACTTTTTTAGGTGTCCCTAAAATTAACATTGATACTAGCTACCTATTTGCACCATTGTTGGGCAGTATCAGCTCATCCACAGCTATCCCTGTATAATTAGTTGACAATTCTAGAGCTTTTTTTACATTTCTCCAGGAATCTGGAAGCCTCTGTATACCCACTGAATTATGCTGGTGTGACAATTTAAGAATTTGGCATGTGCCCTCCTGAAAATTCAGGTCACATTCAGTTGTATCAGCTGTATGACTGAGGTCATCATTGTGAATTACCTTAGAGAAAAGGTGGGGATTTTTTTCTTCCCCCCTGTTTCTAACACTATTAATAGTTGCTCTGCCTCTGTGAAAACCCATTCCTGGAATTTAAAACAAAAACAACATGCAAATTAAAATTTGGCAGGACCTTGTGTATCTGGTACTAACCTTACTTTCTCAGTCTCTGACGCAAACTGTAGTTATCACTTAAGAATTGACCTTTCATAAATGCTACTTATGATGTTTGTTTAAATTTTATTTGCATAGTTTCATGTTAATAGAGTCTATAAAATTCTGTAGTCTTTTACAGTATAGGCAGCAGCAATAAATTTAAAAAACAAAAAAAACACAGAAAAAAATTTCCTCTTTTTCTCCAGTAGTCTTCAGCACTTACCACTTCACTGAAATTTTGCTTCTAATGCTATCTTTTTTCCTAAATTTTCCTAAATATTCCTATGGATATGTGTAATAAACTACTTTTTGAGCAATGTGGTAGATTTAGTCTATTTAATCTGTTTAAGTGTGTTAAATAAGACAAATCCTTGAATTTTTTCTACAATTTTTGGTTACATGAGGACTGCTGGAATTATTTCCCCCATCAGAATAAAATTATAATAAGAATTCAGAGCGAAATAAATTAAATACTTTATTGCAGTAATGTTGACAAATAAGCTTTGCTTAGTCTGAAATAGTTTTAATATGAAGATGAAATGAAAATGCAGAGGAAATTTTAGGCTAAAACGTTTTTATTGTTAGCCAACACACCTGCTGTCAAAAATTTGTCCTGTCCATATTTTCATAGAATCATAGAAGTGTTTGGGTTGGAAGGGACCTTTAAAGGTCATCCAGTCTAACTCCCTTGGAATGAGCAGGGACATCTTCATGAAACTGCCTTGTCAAAAGCAAAACTCTGCGGTCGTGACAATACAGGCATCCCACTGCGTGACCTCTGCGTGCAGAGAATGTGAGCTAAAGCGAGTGAGGAAGTGAATGGATTGTGACTGTGGAGATGAGGTGGTGATATGTGAGGCTCATGCAAAAAGCCAGAGCGGCAACAGACAGGAGCCAACCTCCTCGTGGGAGATTTTGGAGGTTCCCTAATATTTCTGAGGAGAGGAAGCGAGTAGCAGCCTGCATTATGCAAGGGCAGGCTGGTAAAGCAGAACTGAGGAGAAAACAGCCAGAATCTTTCCTTTTGTAAACCCTTCAGCCCCTTCTCTGTAGGACTGCAGAGTTTTGTGTGACACCTCATACTATGGGTTTTGCTGTTCTAGAAAGCGTAAACAAGATTCTTGATAACAAGAGCAGACCTGTTCCTGCAGCTTCTCAGTGCTGTTTGTCTGCAGGGCCGGCAGAACACATGGTTGCTCCCTGCAATCAACCAGACATATTTTCTTTCCATTCCCAGTGCTAGTGAATGAGCAAAAAGAGCATAAGCAACAGCAAAATCAATCCTTATATTCCTTGTATGCACTTTTTGCAGCTTTCCCACATACTTTGATAGCGGAAAAGACAAGTCACTTAGTCTGCGGTCATGGTCTTGCTTGTGGTCAAATTTCAGTTTACCATTTATAAGCAAGGAGGGAGATATGTTGTGGTCTTTCTTCACTTTGATGAAGATGCTTTTGTGTTACTACGAGTCAGTACTGCTCCCTCTGTGAGTAATGGTGACAGGTTAAATGCTAGTGAGGGCCCCTCTCTTCCACTGTCCTGCCCAAAACACAGTACTTCTGTGAAGGTTCTTTAAGGAGTGCAAAGCTCCTGTGCAAAAGAGACAAATAAGCTTTTCATGCAGGGATGTCCAGCCATTGTTCCAATCACTGTCCCAGATACAAAAGTCTCTTCCTGAACTTAGCTGCTTGGGCCGTCTTGGAAAATGTTGATTGAATGCCATTAGCCACTCTTGAGAAGAGTGCATTTAGTAATGTCAATCTTCAATCAGCCTCTGTTGTCTTACATGTTGCTAGCATCCCCAAGAGTACTTTTTATGAGCGTTTTGTATCTGTGGAAAAAGATCAGATTCTTGCAGATCAGATTCTTGATTACTTGCCATTGTTGTTAAATGCAAGCAAGCAAACATCTTGTAATTTAAAAAAATTATCTTAGTGCCTTAGTAGTTTTATTTTGCAACAATTGAATTCACAAAGAGCTTGCATTATGCAGTTACAGAGCTACTTAGACTGGATATGTTCTGTTACTTGTTTTGAAACAAGAAATTAAAACTCAGAGAAACTTCAACCCTTCAAAGATGACTTGAAAAAAAAAAAAAAAACAACAAAAAAGCACAAAAACTAAAGGACTGTAATCCATTGATCAATCATGTATTTGGGCTGCATTAACATGGAGGACTTGATTTTGTTGGCCTGGAACAGATAAAGAGCTTCTTCGGTTTTGAGCTTCATTTCTGTGAGATGTGTCTTTGATTCAATGACTGTCCCATAGGATGGGATTATGTTAGTTTTTGTGATGGATGTTGCTGCTGTGATGACTGTGAAAAAGAAAATCATCCTGGGAGCTTCTATCTTGGTGTCTCCTCAGTGTCAGGGCTCACTGCTTTAGGACTGATTACTCCATGATTGCCATTGGCACTTAGGTGTATCATTGCTGTGTCACAGGAAGATGATAGCAGATACAACCACCACTCCTCCTTTGAATGGTCTTATCAGTTATACAAATGCTACAAATCTCACCACTATTGTATCATTTCCAGTCTCCTCCTTTCATGACTGGAGAGGCAAAGTTGAACTTTCAGTAGGCATTGCCTTAAGCACTATTTTAATGATTATTTTGATTGACATTACTAAATGGCCCTTAATTTCTAACTGTAAATCAAGTCAGATGGAGATGTTGGCATAAGAGGCAGAATGTGATGAACTTGGTTTCTGGTTGTGTTAAGAGAGAGATTTAGATAAAACTGTAAAGAATTAAGAGCTCTTGAAGGAAAATGTGTGATGTAGATCCTTGCTGGCAGTTTAGGAGCATTCTGGTAAGAGAGGACCACTATAGTGCCTGTAGAATTGCACTCCCCTTCAGAGCAGGTGTGCAGAGCTGGGACAGTGACAAGCAGTTGCACTGTAGGAAAGAGAATTGCAATTCCTCACTGGCTCTCAGACTGAGAGGAGCAGATTGACTGGGAGCAGGCTGCTGACGACTGTGCTGCTTCTGCACGATTAAAGCTGTCCTCCAGAGTAAATGTCTAATTCAGCTTTTTGTTTAGGGAGTGACTGTGGTGGCCTAAGCATGCAATGAAAACCAGTCAACTTGTTGTTATCTTTTCATCATTATTTGTATTTAATCTAATAAGCTGATTTTCCCCTTCATCTACCTTTTTGTGGCTGCTTAGCATAAGTTGAGAGAGGATGCAGGGTGACCTTCTGAGGAACCTTGATGTAAGAACATGCCTTTACGAATGAATCATCTTTCCTTCACTCAAATGTTTATCCATTCTGTTTCACAGTTCAGTGGGTTTGAACTTACATTCTTCATTGCTGGAAACTCTTGTTCAGCTAAAATGACACTTTTGTCAAATGACATTTTGAAAATCCCTACTTTATTTTTGTCTGTCTTGGTACTATTATCTCGTCCTTTCTCATCAGCGGATTTCAAAGCCCTCTCAAAAGAGAAGTGGCATTGTCCACTGCAGCTTGGTGCATGGAGGAGGGGGGCTTGTTCAGGTGACAGAGGAGGAAGCCACCCATGTTCAATGAGCTCCAGTCGCAGGACCTGAATTCCTGAACCCATCAATTTAACATGAGCTCCTCTTTGCACCCAATGCCGCAAAGCTGCTCAGAGCACAACTTTCAGCTCAGTTGCTTCTCCAGCACATGCATTGAACAGCTGTGAATATTACTGGGAGAACTGGAAGAAGCTATTTGACACAGAGGAACAATACCAACATTCACCTGGGAGGAGTTTTCACTGCACCAGGCACCTTCTTGACCAAGGGAAATGTGCACAGACAGTGGGGCACAAAGCTGAGCAGTGACATGAGGCACGTTTGAGTTTTGCGTGGGAGAGGAGCTCTGCACTGGCTCTGTTTGTGGCATTGCTGCATGGCTGCTGGGTGCACCTCCTTCACCACACAGTTTGCCCAGACCTGGACCAGCCTGCACGCCATCCCTTGATACCACTCTTCACCTTGGATGTCTCTTACATCACAGCTGCCAATAGCCTACAGGTTGCTTGTTCCTTGCTG
The DNA here is from genome assembly GCF_009819655.1 of Sylvia atricapilla. Classification (NCBI taxonomy): domain Eukaryota; kingdom Metazoa; phylum Chordata; class Aves; order Passeriformes; family Sylviidae; genus Sylvia; species Sylvia atricapilla. Next base: position 44,289,066 of record NC_089140.1, read on the forward strand.
ACCATCATTTTTGCCAGGCCAGCACAGGCAGCCTTTCCCTTTGTCTGGAAAGCAAGGACCATTCTTGCTGACTAGAGGGATCATAGAGCAGGACGAAGAAGAAAGAAGCTGCAGTGGAAGCTGTCTGGCTTCCAGGTCAGTCTGTGCACCAGACAAGTGCACAGCTCAACAGTTCACAATGCCTCTGCTACTAGCATCAACATCTGTGAGGATGATGTGCTCTGCTCCCTTGGGATATTGTGATGGCTTCACTAACAAGTGTGAGAATTTGAAGCAGCTCACACTTGAAATTTGTCTTCCATTTCCTTTTCAAAAAAGGTGATGCATGGCATAACCCACTTTTTCTATCAGTTTTTTTCCAAGTGATTTATGCAGTGGCTTCTAAGATTGAGTAGTAAGAATTTATAGTCTTTTTCTTGGAAATAAAGGCTCTTTCTTACTTCAAGTAATGTCTTCCACAGCTATGATTATCTGCATTAATGCAGATCCTTGCTTGTCATTCTCAGCAAACTGCAAAAAGATTCCCAAAATTATGATGGATACATGTCTGTGAGAGGTTTAAGTGTAGTGCATTTTATTTTTAGTCTTGTATCATGAGAGAGGTCACATGGCGATGAGCTTCCACTCATATCTCTCATTTAGAGTGATGAGTTCAATGGCACTACATTATTTTTACATTTCTTCTTTAGCCCTTTGCTGATGCATTTTAATGCCTTGTTTGCTCTTTGCAGCCTTGGCTGAATGCTGAGCAGGCACTTTATTATTAAGAGTGTAAGAAAACAATTCATCTGGTTTATAATAAGTAATCTGAATTGTTGTTGTCCAGCAAAAAGACACACCAGAAATATCTTCTAATACATATCTTTCAACTCTGCCAACCACACTGATTTTTTGCCTCTTTTGAAATCATTTTTGTGCCAAAATCTAAACACTGCTGTGTGAACTTCCTGTTACAGATCTCTGATTAATTAATATTCTGTGAACGGCTACCAGGGTATCACATTTTGTTGTTATCAGATGCAAGGATTCTATGTGTGGTTTCTAAGCTATGACAGACCCTTTCTACACAATCTCTGTTTTTCCTTTCTTTTGTTTTGCCAGATACATCTTCAATGAATGAAAATTGAGTCTTGGAGTTAAGTACTTTTGGAAGAAAGGGAATTAATTTTAATATATTTGCTTTTAGCCAATATGCTCCAAATTTATTCACACATGCTAGAAAGTAAGTTTTTAAAAACACTTTTATTCAAAAATATTCAAAATATTCTCTGTGTTAATTAAAATACAGAATTTGTATCCTGAATTACAGTGATAAAGTAATTTAAAATGCCTATATACACACCTACATATAGACATATATGTCAGCCTGAGAGAAAATGCACCTACAATGAAAAGTAATGGCTTTGCTTTGTGGTTTTGTGCACATAGAGAATATATTTTGTCCTTTTTCTTTAAGACAGGGGGTACATCATCCCCCCTGAAATGAAACATTTAAAAGTAGCAGGTACTGCTGATAGCTGCCTAGGAGTCACTAATCAACAAGTCCTACACAGATCAAGTGCAGAATAAAAAATATGGTTATAATCATCCTTGAATACATGAATATGTTTTCCAAGTGCATGTGCTGATGCCAAGGTGCTGTCTCACCTCTGCCCCTCCATGCAGGCCAGTGTCTTGATGCTGGTGAAAAAGAAGGCACGCAGTGCAGTGCTTTGTACAGAGCTGAGCAGTGATTTGTAATCACAGCAGAGAAACCTTGCATGTCCATTTCCCATGCTTCACATTTGGGACGCCTTCTGTCATAATACTCAGAAAATCTAGAGGCACAAATAAAGCTGAAGGAAGTAATTATCTGACACTAGCTTATTGTTAAATGTGTCTGCATTTGCTTAGCTTTTCAAAGTTCCTGCTTTTCAAAGTTCCTGCTGCTGTCAGTTTGCTTGCTGCAGAGTTTGGTGGCTGGTCTGAAATGCATTACAGAGCGTCTTGGTCCCCTGTAGACTGCGTGTGGAATGAGCTGGTAGATTCAGTGTGGTAAGTGATGTGAACTCCACACCACTTGCAGAAATACCCAGGTAACTGCCAGTTCTTAAAGAGCATCTTCAAGTACTTCTTAAACTTCTCCCCCATGAAAAAGTAGATGACTGGATTGAGGCAACAGTGAAAAAGGCCAAGGATTTCCGTTACCTGGAAAGCATAGTCCAGACTCCTGCTCATTTGACAGTCTTTAATGACTCCCATAAATTCCAGCAGTTGTAAGAAAATAACGATGTTGTAGGGGGTCCAAAAAAAGAAAAACACAATCATGACAACAAAAATCATCTTCACAGCCTTATTCTTTTTGTCATTTCTACAGTGAACTAATGTTTTAATGATCATGGAGTAGCAAAATGTCATGATTATAAAAGGGATTAGGAGCCCTAAAATGTTGACTTCCAAAGTGGAAAAAAGCTTCCATGTTGTGATATTGCTCGAAAATCTCGGCTTGCAGGTAGTATAATTTTGTTCATTAAAAGACTCTCTAAACACAAGCTCAGGGACAGAAGCTGAAAAAGCTACTAGCCATACAACGAGGCTAGTAATCAAGCCATGGAAGGCGGTCCTTGCTTTCAAGGAAAACACTGCACGAACAATTGCCAGGTATCTGTCTATGCTCATAAGCATAATAAAAAATATCCCACTGTAAAACCCAACCAGGTAGATCCATGAAATGATTTTACACCAGGGAGTTCCAAAAACCCATTGGTCTACTGTGAAATAAGACCAGAATGGCAAGGATAAAACGAAGAGCAAATCTGAGATGGCGAGGTTTAGCAGGTACACATCGGTCATGCTCTTCAGCCTCTTGTATTTGAAGAGGACCACGATGACCAGAATGTTTCCAGCGAGCCCGACCAGGAATACCAGGGAATACAGAACAGGTAGGAAGGAGGCTGCAAACCTTCTGACGCCTTCTTTACTGCATGGTTTTGGAGCATCGTAATAAGAATCGTAATACTCATAAAAGGTTGAGCGTTCAACTTCAAGGGACTCTGTACTTGAAGAACTCATGTTTTTTCCCCCAGTTCTGAGAAGGGAAGAATATAAAAATGTCAGTGATTTTCAATGTCTTTTCAAAGACCGTGTGGTTACTCCACAAACCTGAATCACGAGTGGCTGACCCGCAGCTTGGCACACGACTCGCTGCAGGTTCTCAGACATTATGTAAGCATTATAGGATGGCTGCATGTGCACACATGAACAAGGTACTGTCCTTAGCATGCATGTGCTTAGTGCTTGCAGCAATGTGCAACTTGTATGTCAGGCACAAAAGGATGTTCAAATGGATGACAGAAAAGCAAATGGGAAAGAAAGATGTGGGCCGCAGGTGTCAAATCAGAGAGGGTTAAGTTCCACATAGAGCAAAGTAAAAAGCAAACTCATTGTTCATAGCAGTTCAGAATTACTCTCACCCACCTTTCCCATCAGGCATATGTCACCCATCATAAGACAGTGATATACATGCATGAGACTTTTCTTACAAAATTACATTTACTGAAAGCTGTCATGAGCTTTCAATAAGTGCTTACTTCCAGTGGCTAAATGAGTAACAGGTATTTGTCATCTTGATATGTATGCTCTTTTCTAATAGGTACATACAGAGTTTTAAGTGATGTAAGTTGGACACGGGGCAAATATATTGCTGACTTATGAGTCTGTGTGTTATTCATATCACAGCATCAGTCTTTTAGCCTAACATACCAGAAATTCAAGTCTGAGTTCTGTTCTTACTCGTGTGTTATTCACATCATAAGAAGCATTTTTTAACCTAACATATTAGAACTCTAAGCCTGAACTATGTTCTTCTCCTTTGTCTTCATTTTATGAATAGAAAGCAGAAGAGAAGTGAGTTTCTTTGCTTTACTTGTCTTTGCCCTGTGTTGCTGCTACATACCAGCAAACATTGACTAAACATTAATTGACAAACAATCTGAGACTTACTGTATGCAATCCCAAGCATGACACCTTTCCATCCTAGAGTTCTGTTCCATTCTACGCAGAGAGGAATTTAGTCTGATTTACAAGTCACAAGGATAGAACCGTTTGACACCAATGGTGTAGAAATCACAGCTTTGCAGCAACTGCACCCAGACATACCTGAATCTAATCTAATCTATTTGAATACTTAAAAACATATGCTCACAGAATACACCCACTTCTGATGATGCAAGAACTCTTAAAGCTGCCTTAAAAAATTACCTGAGCAGCTATAAAAGGTAAACAAAAAAGCATTAGATTCACACATCTCGTGAGAGTACATGATACACAAATGTTTGAGCAATTGCATTTTATGATTTTTACCTCTTCTCGTCCTTTCTTCTCAGATGATGTGAAGAAGCTTTTTTGCTCTAAGGGTGCAGAATCACTTGCTTCACTTCAGGTAGCTCTGCCAGAGAGGTGCTACACACACAGCAGTATCCACCAGCTGTAAAAAGCAGATGCCACTAGGTAGCTGTTTCTCTTAGCGGAAGCTTCAACTTCCTTAGATTGTATCACAAGTTGTTCTCTCCTCAGTGCTCTTCAGAGATAGTCCCTTTAAGTCAGAAATAGAATTAAACACACCTTATAATGTTTTAAAAAAAGACAGTTTCCACTGGGAGACTGATTACGTAGTTAAAGCAGTTTCATCTAATCCAATGATCATTAAAACTGATGTCACTAAGCATAGATGTCACTCAGATCTCATTCACCTGAAACCTTGTTCTTTTCTAAATCTCAGAAAAAAAAAATCATCTGTAGTGAGCAGAGTGGAGGCAGGCACTTGGTGTGTGTGTGGGAAGTGTGTTTCTAGTCCTTCTCTGACAGATAACTAATCTTGCAAGTTGCATTATGTAATTTCAGAAGAAAAATGCTGTATAGATTTAGTGTAAGGAAGGCTCCTTTTAATCACTGTTTTTTGATCTTCCTAGTTCCTACTTACCTTACGAAAAAAAATTAATGAAGGCATGTTAATTCACACTATCTTTTTGCTTGATGCTTTCTGTCACAGGTTTTGTATACCTCCTACCATTGACCAGCACAAAATGAAACAGTGGTCAAAATACTGAGTAAGAAGTAGTATGTGTGCACACAAGTGTGGTCTAAGGGCAGAGTGTGCAAAGTGCTGAGGTTTGCCATGGCTCTCTGTCAAAGCAGGAAGCTCAGCAGCTTCTGTGAATTTCTCTTGAGAGTGAGATGGGCTTTATTTGTCTTTTGTGGTATCCTGAGAAGGGACAAGATGCACAGAGGACATTTGGTAGTCAAGCAGGATGGTTGTGAGTCCTGCTAATAGAACAGCTGTGCCAGCAACTGGCAGGTGCTGGTCTCTGTTTTCCAGCCAAGCAGAAGTACAAGCCATTTCTCAACAGGGGAGCCTGCTTCTTTGTGATCAGCATAAACCGAAAGGACACAACGAGAAGCAGAAACAAGAAATCTACAGAAGGTGGTAGTGAGAGTAGGAAGAATCAGACATCTCTGTCCACAAAAGACTATATGTTTTCTTGTTCGCTTTCTGTTATTATTCCAGACACAGGTATAGCTTTTATTCAGTTATACTATTTGCTGCTATCTCATATGCCTCTGACACTGTTACACTGCCCAGAAACTTACATTTGGCTGAAAAGCTTGATGTGAAGACAGCATGAGATGTAGGATCTACTGGTTTCAGGTTTTGCAAGAATGAAACAATTGTATGGGAAGGACCTTGTCAGTCGTCTTTCACAATCTGCATCGGTAGAGATTTTTAAATCAGTCTCTGGGAGATGTTCCTCCAGTACAAGTTACTGCTCCTCAGATCACACACATTTTCTCTTCAGTTTACTACTAGTCCTTAAAAGATGTGGACATCAGATAAGAGACAACACTCTTGTACCCTTTTCATCGGCTCTGCTCACAGAAACCAGAAGCTGTTCCTCTTGTTGTTTTTTTTGTCTCTGTAAGGACCTCAATAATCTCTTCTTTGACATCTTGTTGCACTAGGACCACAAGTTCAGCTCTTCAGCCACAATAAATATAACAGAAAATCTTTCTTTGAGTACATGCTTTTCAGGAAAAAAACACCTCTTGCTCTTTACAATGCTCTCTTAAAGCATTGGTGTTTCTTAGTTCTGGCTGTAATTTTTTTCTCCTCAATAAACCACCATCTCCATGCTTATCTTGTCTCATTCATTATTTTCAGCTCTATCAGACTAGGTATCTTTTTTTAATTTCATCAGTGATGATTATTCTTCATTTCCAGATGAAGAGGTGAATAGAACTGAAGCCACATATTAAATCTCTTTGACCTGTAAGAACCCTGTTCAGTTAAGAAATTATTTCCCATCTGTAACAACATTTTGCAAGATGTGTTGACCATCAGCAGCAGTCTTTCAAGACCTGTCTTTAGCACACAGGCCACACTTCAGGTGTGTTTCTGATCTTTCAGCCATACTGTCAGCAGGGAAAAAGTCTGCAGCCATGTGAATTCCAGTTTAGAATGATCCATGTGGCACTAGCCTGGAGAAAGCACCTACCTGGCACGGTGCCTTTTGCCCAGTCCTTTGGGAGGCTTTCGAGTAGCAAATGGACCTGCCATAATACCAACTCACTTCCTGCTAAATTGCCAAATGGGAAAGGCTGTCTTTGTAAGGAGACTGAGCAAGAGTATTTCTGCAGAAAAGAGGAATGCTCAGCCACAAAAAGGAAAAAAATGGTTGCAGCTACAGATGCTGAAAGCTTATGGTGTGTGAACTCCAGAAAATAAAGAGTAAAAAATATATCTGCCAGTTTAAAGAATATATCTGCCAGTTTGTGAAAATCAAGAGGATGAGAATGAATCCTGAAATACCTTCTGATGGCTTACCAAAGAACAGAGTCCCTGAGAGAACCTGCAAGGAAAATTGGAGAGAAAACAGGAAAAAAAATCTCTGAGCAAATGAGACAATGCAGAAAGTAGAGGAAAAATGCTGTGAGTGCAGGTCCTGCAATTGCTTGGGGAGAAAGAAGAATGGAATTTGCTGAGTATAACTGTAGGCTCCAGTCGGGGAGCTCTGAGGTCCCCTTGTAACACATGGTGGCCTGTCTTTTGCAGATGCTTCGTGGAGAATGTGGCAGAGACCAAGAAAAGGAGAATGGCAGGTGTTGGCAAGATTATGGGAAAAGGGGGAAGCATTCTCAGTGATGTTGCTGTAAAACTAAAGGTTTTGCAGGGGAAGAAAAGAAGAGGTCATTTAACCTCTTTACTAAATGGTATCAGGATATGTGGCACCCATCAAATAAATCATGAGTTCTCAGGGGTGGACCAAGCCTGATTGGCCTGACTGGAAGGAGATTAACTTTTATATTGGATGGTGTGTGTGTGGGGGGCACATTAAATGCAACAGGAAGGAACTTAATAAAAGCAAAATGTGGAACAGCCCCATGCTATAAAAAACTTTGCTTCTCACCAAAAGATTATCTCAGCCACTCCCATTTTTTATGGAAAGTCTTACCATTAATTTGACATTTTACAGGAGGCCTAGGAGTCTTGCCCAAGGCAGGACTGGAAATAGACATTTACCTAATCCACTAACAAGGCTGTGAGATATTTACCAGTGATATGCCAGTGCACCATCCATTCTGTCTGATCTCAATGCTGGCCAGGGACAAACGATTCAGACAAATCCTCATTGGAAGAGGCTGGTCCACGAGAGAACCAGATGACAGTAAATAAAAAGGGACAACTATTGCAAGAATTAGTATTTTGATTGATTGTGTGGATCTGGGCAGGATCCAGGCTGCAAAAGTCACAGATGGACAAACATTTACCTTCCTCATCAAACCATCCTCTCCATCAGGTGGCCAGCTCCTTCATGCAGGGTCTGGCCTTGTGGGGTTCCTCTTGTGCAATTCAGGTGAATTTGGATCACAATTTGCCCATCTGTAGCTCCCATCCTTCCTTGTCAGCAGTGTTTGTGCTACCAGTTCATTGTACAATTCCTTTCTTTGTAATTTTTAATGTATTCCAAGTTTCCTGCAGCAAAACTGAGAGCAATCTGAGACAGAACTTAAAAAAGGAAGTGAATAATTTCCTAGTTTTAGAGACAATCACTGTTGTTGTTCCTCAGGTGATTCACTCACAATTTGCTTCAATCTTTTTGAATGCATGAATTCCCTTTGGCTAAGATACCTGTTTGTGCTGACAAGGAAATGATTAAAGCCAAAACCATCTTTTCCTTGTTCAATGCTAAACTGCAATTCTCCTCATCTTTTTTTCATTCAGTGGACCAGCCCTGTGCATTCTACTGTTTGTATCCACTGGTGTATGGTGTCAGACATCCCTTTCCTTAGCCTAATTTGCTTTCTTTCTACATGCTGTGCTTGCAAAGCTGCTATGGACAGAACTTCTCATAAAAAAAAGAACTGAAACTTCTCACCCCAAACATGACAGAAATAGACATTTTGTATGCTGAATTTTACTTAAAATAAAAATTACTGATACAAAAAACCATTCTTAAATGTGAAATGGCACAGCAGGGAGCTTTCTTGATCATGTTCAGTGATCTGTTAAATGTTACCAAGATGTTTCTACAGGTAGGTAAGAAATTAGGGCTGTTTCCAGTCTGAGGGGCAGTTGATACCTGAGATAGAAATATTTTTTTTCTAAATATCCCAGCCATCACCTAATCATCACTATGAGGTCCTGTTAAAGGCTGGTCTTTTTGAAGAGAAAAAAAAAAAAAAAAAAAAAAAAAAAGACAAGGCTGTGGTGAATAGCAGAATTGTTCTCAGGCCACTTTGTTTGTGGTGATGAGCTTGAATACAAAGGAAGGATGACAATGTGGTGTAAAGGTTTTGTGTTCTGTGTGCTTTGTACTGGTGCCCGCAAGCCTCCAACACTTTAGTTGCAGGTAGCCTTTAAAAGCTGCTGAAATAACTGGCCATATCCTAAACACCTACATCTTCAAAGATTCTCCTGACATCTTCCTCCCATGGCAGATGTACTAAAAAGTAGGCTAGTTAAAAAACTAAAGTATTTGCAGAGGATCAAGAGTGAGAAAGAACTAACACTTGGTCTTACTAATTACTAATCTTTCCATGTTTGCTAAGGCCCAGGCATGGAAAAGCTGTTTAACTGCCAGGGCTGTTCAGCCAACTTATACAATATTCAGTTCACTTTTAGTAGCACTCAAGACACCAAAATAAAGTTGTGACAGGCACAACAAAAGGTTTTCATTGCAGCACCTCTGACATCTTTGTGATCCACAGGATATTCTGATGTGCTTTGTGAATTGTTGGTGAAACTGCCTGTTTTTAAAATTAACTACTAAATGCAGTTAATTTTACATCCACGGACTTTCATTTGCTCACAAGCAAATAAATAAAACCTCAGAGAAATTGATGTTTCTTCCATCAGCACAATGTAGTGACGAATTTTTTCTTACTTTCCATAAACGTATTTTTTACACTCTGTACTGGCTCATCAGTGACTCCACTTGCTTGACTGGGGTGCCCTGCTTTAACCGTGAATAACTTTCAGCTCCAGTGGAGTTTAATAATGCCACCTTCTGGTGGAAATGCAAAGAAAGCACTGACACTAAAGATGGGCAGGAGGAATGATGGAGTGAGCTTATGGCAGAGGGTCCTGTGTGAGCAAGGGTGATTACAGGGATAGTGAGAAGGGGTGGTGATTCTGGAAATATTTGGCTCCAGGTGCTGTTAGCCTTGTGCAAAAAGATATATGCCACTATCTACAGTTGCACCTTCTGAATCTGACTTGAACTGTAAATGCCCTGGGCATTCGTTTCTATTGTAACTTGAATTTTATCTATCCTTTCAATGTAACCTCCTGAAACCTGAACTACCAAGAGGATCTGGAGAGCAAGGCTCAGCAATGGGACCAAGGAAAAGGAACTGAACAAGAGACCAAGGCGGAGGGGGGGGGGGGGGGGGGGTAAGCCTTAATGATTCAAATGAGGGCTCCCTTGGGAAAAAAAAAAAAAAAAAAAGGAGCTGATCACAGAATGAGGACACCTATTTTCTAAGACAGGCGTCCAAGCAGGAGGAGGACTACCATAAAGCAGAGACTCACTGCAGAGGGGCTCTGAAGCCACTTACGGGTTATGACCTGGTACATTTTAGTCAGCTCTGATACTGCCATTCCCAAAACAGGCAAACTCAGCTTTGAGCTTCCTCAGACACAACCCCTCCAGAGCAAAGATGTGAGGTGACGGTCCTCCATCTGTCCCAGGCCGCCGCATGATGTCCCTGGGAAGTGCTGAAGAAGCAATTCCTTGGCTGACCCAGTTCCCATCCCTGGCCGGTCACAACCATTAGCGTGACTGGTTGAAGCCCTTCCAGTGGGAAATGCTCCCCACTGCCTCGTGCTCTAACTATGGCCAAACCGGGATCCACTTGTTGCTCAGCAATTGTCTGGGTCACAGTGGGTGGCAAAGGGCTGTGGACAAAGGTGGTGAACAACCTGCTCCAGGCGCGTTCCAGATTTACCATTTCCTTTCGGTCCGCTCCTGCCTGGCGGTGGAAAAGTGATTGAGGCAGCAGCTCAGGGTTTCCGGGCCGCGGGAGATTCCTGATGGGAACAGTAGCTGGTGTGTGACACCAGGGGGAGCTGTCCTGTCCCTGTCCCTGTCCCTCAGCTCTGTGTGTGTCCTCCGGCGCGCCCTGCGAGCGCGGCCGCCGCGACCTCCGCGGACATTCCTGTGCCTCTGGCGGCGCCGGCGGTGATTCTAATGTAGCCCATGTATGGGCTAAACGCGAGCTCCTCACGGCAGAAATGCACCTTCTCAGTGGCCCTGTGTTGTGGGACTGTTGTGCTGCAGCTGGATACGGAGCAGTGACAAATGCGTGCAATTTGTCAGACCCTTAAAATCTGAGTGGGGTGGGAAACAGATTGTTCAGCGGCAGCTGCAGCTGGAAATTGCATTACATCCCCTGTACAGCGAAACAGCAGTGCCAGAGCCCTGGCTGGAATTCTCTATCCCGTTTAAAAACTGCCTGTTTTTAAAATTAACTACTAAATGTACTGCTACATTAACTACTACGTAAACTCTGCCTTCAGTCATATAAGGTCCATGTGCTCCTTCCTGCGGGTTGAAATATCATGGTTAGAAATGTGGTACACGCAAACTGTTCTTCAAAACGGAACCATTTTCCTCATGTCCAACGGGAGTGATCTCACAGTTTGTTTTTTTTTTTTTAGAGAGAGGAATGAAAAATGCAATATATTAACATTTTTGTGTTGCATATTAGTGTAACAAGCAAAATTAGACAGGAACAGTTGGTGGAATTTTTGTCTTTTCCAATCTTGAAAATGTGTTAACACTCGCCCTATAAAACACAGATCTTGAGGTTTGGGTGTGTATGGTGAAAACCAAGCTCTTACAGTGGCTACCAAGTAAATTAGGAAGTTCTGCTTACAAGTGGCAGCAGAATTATTGCCAACTTCAACAGAAACTATATGTATCTGGTTAAGTGACAGAAACCAATTTTTAATAGTTAAAAATTGTTCTCAGTTTTTAACTTTCATTCTTGAACTTGAACTTCAAAATAACTGGATGAAACAGATTTTCATTAGAGTTTTGGGTGTCCTACAGAGTTAAGAAACTGAAGTGCAAAAAGCATAATTTTGAGCAGGACTAGGTATGTCCTTAATACAGAAAATATTTAATTCAGTGGCTATTTTAGAAGTGCCTTTGGCTTTTGGCAAATATGCATCATGCTTGGGCTATAACTACAGAGGAAAGACATTACCAAATGGGACCTGAAAAAGCAACAGTGGATAGAGATAGTGCAGCTTTAGATTTTCTTTGAAAAATTCTCATTTGTTGTTTAGTGATAGCAGGACTTGGGATTCACACGGATCAGACATTTTCCCTTGTTGTCCTGCTAAGATAAGGGCCTTGTATCACTCACAAGATCTCAGTGAGGGACCTCACAAAGGTTAAAGAGACAAAATGGAAATGACAGAACTTAACCCACGATCCATTAATTCATTAGTAGTTCCTCTGTGAAGAACATCATTAAAACTTCAGACTACTCTGGGCCAGGCCTTCAAATTCACTCCCATCAAATGCTGAATCCAGAGGAAATATGTGGGTAATGACTGGCTCCTTCTGATGCCAGTGTTGAAAATGACAGCTTTCACTGCTGAGCAATTTCCTAGGCTAATGTGATGCTTTGACCCACTGCATTTCTAAGCTTTTTGTACAAGGCTTTTGTTGAAAAACCCACGAATCTAGAGTGGTTAAAAAAAAGAAAAAAAAAGAAGAAGAAATGTAGATCCTATTGTTTTGGAACTGTGTTGTAATATTCGAATGAGATGCATTCGGATCGGCACCTAAAAAAATACTGATATCCATGTATCTCACTGCAAGCAGTTCAGCTAAATATGTCTCTTGTTCATCCTATTTTTAAGTAGAACATGAAATATAGTCATGAACCTGTCAAGGAGGTCTGGATTCAGGTTTACTAGTTCCTCAAACTTAACCCAGTTAGGAAAAGATTTATGGTAAGTGTCAGTGTGATTCTCAAACAGGAAAAGGTTGATAATACTGAAAAATTAGGATGCAAAGATAACTCATCACCCCTCAAAACCACAAAGCTCAACACCCAGCCCCCAAACCCAGAGGAGGTCCTCACCTCCTTTTTGCACTAAATACTATTCAATGGATAGATACAAGTGTGTGTGCATTTACATGTGTAAATTGTGACTTGCTAAGGAAGCAAGAGACTCTCCTTAATTTATGGCTGATGAAAAGGTTTTATCCCATACTGAGAGGGTGGTTTACTTTCTCATGGGTAATGGGTAGGAACTGGATGTTGCTGGTCCTCAGGGATGTGTTGATCCAGTCTAAGGATAAATATATCATTAGTGCTGTACATCGAAAAACTTTGCAGGTCGTAAACTAACCAGGCAGTTAGAAAACACCAGTTTCCTGCTGCAGAGGTTTTGAAAGAGAAGTTGTATCTTTAAATAAAGGCTGCAATTAACTGAAAGTCCAGTTCTTAAAGACACATCTATGGGCTTTCCATCAGGCTTGAATGGTGCAGTGCAGCAAAGGGCAGCAATGCCTGTCTCAGCTTGCAGCTGAACCCAGACCTGGTAAAGTTTGCTACTTGCTGCTCTCAGAGCACAGGTATGTCCCATGGAGGCCAAAGTTTTTCAAGGAACAATTGCAAGAATAGTTTTCCTGTTAATATAAAAAGTATGAAAATGATGATTTTGGTTTTCACTTGGGTTTTCAAACACTTACCACTGCTCTCATGAGGAGGAACCTGCATAAACTAGTGGTTTGTTGTGGAGCCAAATGTCTAGAAACCCCCTGAAAATTTTAATCTCATACAAATGAGCAATAATAATCTCGTACAAATATTGAGCAATAAAACCATGAAAATAAATGGCAAACATAGTAACTTCCAAATATATGGCATAAATCTTGACAGTGTTATGCTAGCAATCCTTGGAAGTACTCCATTGCACAGTGTGGCAGAGAAGACAGGAGGGCAGGTTCTCAGGAGCAGCCCTTGACTTAGAACTTAAGGTTTTTTGCATCTTGAAGAGGACCCAGGGCTGTTGAGGCAGTCTGACTCACAGTAGCAAATCTGCTTTGCCAGAGGGAGATGCATCTGGAAGGAGAGGGATGCATTGTGCTGGTGATGGGTAAGATTGCTGGGGAACCTCTGGGTCAAAGCAGCAAAAAATTCTCCTTTCCTGGAGAGCTGGCATCAAGCTCTGGGTTTCCACCTTTCATTCTGAAGACAGCACATGGATCATATTTAAAGGTGCCTTTCACTCTTCCCACTCAGTAACTCATCATTGTCTGAAAAATCAAAGGGAAGTCAAAAAAACCAAGCATGATTGCATTGCTCAGTTTGGCAATCCACTGTCTCCAGGCCGACTTCACGCAGATAACTTCTTGTTTAGTCTCATAGCCTTCCTCTTTCTTTTTGCACATCTTGGCATTTCTTCAAAAAATGTTGTAAAAATACCATTTCTTAAAATACCACTTTCTTGAGGGTAGAGACAAACAAAGTTGCCTTATATCACTTGATTAGGCATACTGAATTTTGAAAAATAATTTAATTTCAAGTGACACTCATGCTACACTTAATCTTAGATAGCAAATCTGGAAGCCCACTAATAGCTGGAAGTTACAAAACTGAACATGGAGAATATATTTCCACCAAAAAACAAAGGGTTTTATGAAAATGTGATTTGGTTGGGGTTTTTTACTGTAGATTGTGATGACTGTTCGGCAGCAAAAAATGTAATATTTGTGTCATTATTGCCATTGGAAAATTGCCCAATGGACACACTCTCCTCCACATTTCCTAGGAAACAAGGTGGTAGTAAGATCCACAAAGAAAGACCCTACTCCTCCCCTTGACAGTCTGAAACAACTTTTTTTTTTTTTTTCTAGTTCAAAGGTGAGAGTTTTTCTTAAGATTTGACACATTACCAGTTCCATCAGTGTACAGAAATAGGGTTCTACTGTCACGGACTTGTTCTGTAAGATTAGTCCTTGATTTTTCCTTGTCAGGTGATCTCAGCTTCATTATTGGCAACAGTCCTTTTTCCACTCACCTAACTCTAGTCCACAATGCCAACAGATCCTCCTCTGCTTTTGCAGCAGATGATGACAGGGATGCCCAGGTAAAGGACTCAGTTGTCTGATGGATATTTTGTGTCCTCAGCGCATTGCTACTGCACAGGTAAGTAGGGTATTTCGAGTCTGTGGAGTGCACATGGGAATAGTGTCCTCTGAGATGCATTAATTCTGGGTACAGCTGCAGTTTTCCCTGAGGAAATCAGCTGTAATAGGAAAGGCCCCAAAGCTTGAGGAAGGCTGTGGCAAGCAGCATGGGCAAGTGGTTATGTTGTCCCCAAAGCCATTGTCTGTGACAGTGTAGACACAGTTGGTGGTTACAACGTGTGGCAAGCAGGGCATGGGTGAGAGGCAGGGACTTACCGTGCTCAGCTTGATCGTGCTATATTTGGACCAAGCACAGGGATATCCAAACCCACGCTTCCAGAGGGTGCTGATGTCCCCTGGTCGGAATGCTTGGGGATGTGCTGAGTAAAGGGCTCCACTGAGCTCTGGCATTTGGCTGAGGCCAAGCCTGTGGAAACTGGGAGACAGACAAACTGGCATATCTCTAATCCTAAAGGATGGATTAGAGATCCTTGCTCTGATTGTTGCATGCTATAAACAGAGTGAACAGGTGACACTAAACACGTGCTCAGAAATAACTCCTTTTCTTTTTAAACAGTGGGATTTTATTACATATGAAAGCACATTTAAAACATTTGTTGCAATCAATAACCACAAAATCACTTCCTTATGGATACATAGGATCAAAAATACACCCCTTTACTATGAAAAATATTCCCCTCTCCTAAAAGTCAGTCATCATTCATTAAAAACATTTCTCTTCCCTTAAAAATGAGTTTATGTCTATGTACATCAGTATCACATGCACATACACTGACACATGCACCAGTTCCAGTGATGGAACATTTAAAATGTTCCCAACCCTTAAATTCTCCGTCACCTCCTTTTCTAGGCACAGAGTTCTCCTTTTGTTTCTACTTTCCCTCTTCCTTGCTCTTGATTCCATTCCTTGTCCAACACTGACATATTGTACTGCTTCTGTTTTTAAAATCTTTACTGTTTTAGAATATTTAATGCTTAACTAGAGGCGTGACAGTAATTCCGTGCAGCCATTAAGGCTCTTCATAGGGGTAAATGCAACCCCTCGGTGGTTGCTGTCCCTGCAGGAGACACATATTTTCTCCTTTCAGACGAAGACAGAGCCGTCCTGGTCGCTGGTGTTCATGGTTATGTTGCTGTTCACCACACTTTCTGCATAACTAACTGAATGAGAGACCTGATAGCGATTGCAAGGCCCACAGAAACACAGGAATGGACAGTACTTCAAGCAAACATGATAAAGGTATTTCCTGAATTTTTCCCCAGCAAAGGCATAGATAAGAGGATTGAGGCAACAGTGACTGAATGCAATGGTTTCGGTCAGGTGCATTGCATAGTCCAGTGACTTAATTTGGTTGCAATTTGTGAAAAACTCATAGTGATTTAAAGTATCTAGAAAAATCAGTACATTGTAGGGGGACCAAAACAGAAAGAATACCACCACCACAACCAAGATCAATTTTATGGCTCGTGCTTTTTTCTGATTTTTGCAGGACAGGAGAGTTTTGATGATCCCACAGTAGCAATAGAATATAATACAGACGGGGATGAAAAAGCCAATCGTGTTCAGCTCCATATTGCAGAACACTGGCCAGAGGTTCTCCAGCTTCTCTGGGAAGACAGCAATGCAGTAATTTTCTACGAGCTGGGAGAACACAAAATGCGGCACTGACACCAAAACCGCTATTGCCCACACTCCGCAGGTCACAAGAAGGCCGTGCCTTACTGTTCTGGATTTCAGAGAATATGTTGCCCGGACAATGGCCAAGTACCTGTCAATGCTGATAACAGTGATAAAGAACATGCCACCAAAGAAACCAATGTAATACAGTGAGGAAACAGCTGTACATGCCATAGTCCCAAGGGTCCATCCACGGACCGTGTTGGATGCCCAGAATGGGAGGGAGATCACAAAGAGAAGGTCAGAGACAGCCAAGTTCAGGAGATAGATGTCAGTGATGCTTTTTTTATTGCCTTTCACAATGGCAAAAACCACCATTAGATTCCCTGTGAGGCCGAGGGCAAACACCACAACATAAAATATCGGCAGAAATATTTTCCCAAACTCCTGGATGTCGGTTTTATTGCAGGAGAAAGCAAGTTCATCGTAAGCGTATTCAGCTGTGGTTTCTGTGTATGCTTCTGTCATGCTGAATTTGCTGGCTAGAGGCAAAATGGAAAAAGAAAATAACATTAGAGTGATCTTCTATGTGCTGTGGTAAAATACCGAGGGACTGCACTGACCATGTTTTGGGATTTTGTCACTATTTATTTTAGAGAGGGTTGTATTACTGTGGAGCTGATGGTAGTTATGTTATGACAAAAGCCCAGACTCTGCTGTTACATGTACTTCACTAAAAATTAACTCCCTAGAATAAGAAAAAAACTACTGAGAATTTCAAGGGCTGTCGCATAAGCCCCTACTTATTGAAGTGCAACAGCAGCAGCAGCAGCAAGCTGAGATCTGGCTGAGCTGTGCATGTGGTACAGCTGCACCATGAGACATGGAGGTACTCCGCTAGTCTGTGGGCAATGCTTGGCAGGAAACAATAGTTCACAAATAGATCAGATTCCGTGCCTGTCAACACCCCAACAGCCCCATCTCCCCTCTCGCTAACCCTGGGCTGAAAGAGTGGCAAGACACCGAGCTTGGCCAGGCCTGAGCTGATGCTTGCTGATAAGGGAGGAGCAAGTCTCCACTGGGACGTTGCTGGCAGCATGTGTCTTTGATGAGGCTTTTTTAAAAATTACCCTATGATCAAAAGAAGAGGAAATGTACTGACCCTTTTCCTCAAGCAACAACACATCTCGTGACTGCTCCTGCTCTGGCTGTGAGACTGGAGCCAGGAATTCACTTTTGCTGAATCCAGTGTATGGGGTGCAGGTGTGTGACCTCTGGGCTCACTGATCTGCACACCCAAAAACCCAGAGCCCCTGTCAATTCATCTGCTCTCCTTTTGGATGTGGTGTTCAAATCTCCACAAAGATTCCTGTTTGCAAGGAATCAAAAATCCTATAGGATTGCAGGGGTTGCTGTGTTTTGGTCTGCTCTCTCCTTGGCTGGGTAAAGAGCTTGTAAGTATCCATTACTTGCACTCACTATAGGAAATCAGAAAAAGTGAGGGTAATACACTGTGCCCAGGGAGATGATAACATGGCCAAAACAGGCTGTTAAAGCTGAGACTGAAAGAAAAGTGATAACAAACCTGCAACTAATAACTACCCCTTGGCCTCAGTGTCCCCATCTTCTTACAGGGATGCCCTGGTGCCTGACCAGAACGGACTCAGTTCAGTGACTAGGCTGTCTCTAATAGAGCTGTTTACATCTCCTGTTAGTGGGAGATATATTCAGTGCAGCCAACAAAGAGCAGTGCATCTCATCCAATGCAGGTCAGGCCAAATCTGCTTTAAGACAAGACAGACTGCTTTCCAGACTGCTGACTACACTGATGAAACTTCTTTTTCCAAATATGAGGCAAGCGTGGACATACTGCTCAGCAGTAGGTGCTGATGGTGTACAGCTACTCTGATTCCTGACACTTATAGCTAAGTGATTGGAATCCACATTTCACCAACAGCAATAGTTTTTATATCTTTTGTTTCAAATAAGCCATGCAAGACTAAACACAAAATAAAGATTTCCTCGGGTGTGAGACAGTTTTCTATTACATGGTGGTAGCTACAACAATCTTCCCCATGAGTAGCTACTGTGACCGTACCATACCAACATTTTCTCTTAGTGCCTCATTGCCAGAGCATCGTTTGTGGTGTAGGCTGTGAAGTTCTGCCCTATTATTTTGTAGAAATATCTTAAAGAGGGTATATTTTTGTGCCAGTTGGAAATGCAAGCTCTCAATTTTAAAATATATATATTTTAATCTGAATGTTCAAACCCTAATGATTAGCACTGGCAGACTTTAGAAAACATCTTTGTGGTTTGCACAGGAAAAGAGGGCTAGAAAATGCCGTCTCAGCACGTGGTTCTGGGGCATGGGCACAGTATGGGGAAAGCTGTTAGCAGCAGGCAGGCACACCCATGGGCAGAGCAGCTCTTGCAGTATCTGTCCACTTGAACTGGGAGACGAGTCCACCTTCAGAGTCTGTCCAGCTCCCTGCCTGTCAGCCCAGTTCAATTCTCTTCACTCTGTAGATGAGGTATTTGACACCAGCAGAGTTAAAGGGATAGAAAAGCTTAGGTGCTGGGGCAGAAGCTGACAGCAATTACAAACAAGGTACTTATTTTCTATTGGTGAGATGAATAAAGAGTTGCCATCTCTTTATCAGAGAGTTGCCAATTTTTTATCTGCCCTGTTGAGTGATACAGATATGAGCAGGAGATATCATATATAATCCCAATAACCCATCGTTTTATGCCATCCCACCCTGATTTCTTTCTTCCTATGCAGCAAAAGCACCAGGATACACCAAGTCTCCTGTGCCGAGTATGTACCACTCTGTCAGTCCCCCTGCTCCTTTGTCACTGAGCTGTTACTGCACTCATCCATGCAACACCAGAGCCTCTGCCTTTCTCTGTGGGCTCCTGTGCTCCACAGCTGGCTCTTCAGTGATGCAGCTGAGGGCTGCAGGAGTGACTGACTGGGGCAGGAGCACCTGCCCTTGGAGAAGACATAGGGTATGGTCAACCTCAACAAGAGATGTCTCAGGAGGGATTAGCGAGAAGGTGTAAAGGTGAAGCAGACAACTTCCCTCAGGAGAATGATATAGCAGTAGGCACGGGAAATCACTGCTTAATGTTTTGGAAACAGATTTTTTTTGCCATGATGGTGGTCAAACACCAGGACAGGGCCCCAGGGAGGTTGTGGGATCTAATCCCTGGAGGTACTTGAAACTCAGCTGGCCCTGCTCTGTACATGGGTTTGGACAAGAAACCTCCACAAGTCCTGTTCTATCCTTATGACTCTGTGGCAATGCCAGAGAGAGATCATGCTGTTTCTGCAAAGTGTCCCAGCTTCTTCTCTGCCATGTCAGCTTCTGTTTCAGACATGTCATTCCTGGTGTAACAATCAGAAGTCTCATCAGACAAAGAGGAAAAAACTGATCAAAGCTTGCTCATGTCCCCTTAACACCTTTGGTAATTGTGCCATCATCCAGAGAGAGCTGTTCGGTGGGGCTTGCCTTGACTGTCTGTGCTGTGTGAAATCCCTGCTCTGGAGAGAGGGAATGCACATTGCTTTACTCACCTCTCTAAGAACCTCTAGCTATGCCAGTTTTTAACATGCTTGTTCCCTTAATTCATATCTAGAAAGGCAGCTTGTCTGTCTGGAGAGTTTCCATATGTGTCTGTAGAAGTCACTGTGCTCTGTTGCACACAGGATAACTAAGGACGTGCACATATAAGGAGATACAGCTCCCACCAGGGCTTAGCCCTCAGGTCTGGCAGACTTCTGCACAGGCATTTGAACTGGCATTGCCTGGAGAGAAACCTGGGTGTGGGAATGGCCACCTTCTTCACTGGAGAACATTTACCCAGATGTGCAGGAGAAACTCCTGGCCTGAATGAAGTAAAGAGAAACATTGCTCATGCTGGGATACTTCCTGAAATATCCTTTTCAGTCAAGCAATCTCCTCTAGCTCACTGATGAGGATCATTTATTTCTACTGTAGCAAATTATTTCCTTTACCCTTGGATGAGTGCTTGTGGGGTCTGTGGTACCAACAACAACGGAAAGGATAAGATTCTGTATTGCATATCTAGGGGGAAGCAAGGACTGCACTTAACAAAATGGCATTGGGGTTTGAATCTGCTGGCAGTCTGTGGCTTGTTTACCATCTAGCTCCTGGATTTCATATATCAGCAGTCACTCATATTCTTCCACCACCACTCACCCTGAACAGGCGATGCCACCAGTACTGTTTGAATATTTAGCTCCTCTGATACCACTTGGCTCAGTTTAAACTGATGATACTCAGTAGGCGGGCCGAAAATTTCAAAGGGCTCCCAAAACCCAGCCCATGCCAGATAGGGAAAATATGTTGAAACTATATTGCACCTTAAAGGGAGAAACTTAGATCTGACCATCCTCCATCCTTTCCTGTCAGGTATTCTGTGATAGCCTTTCAAAGTCCACTGCAGCATATGCTACAGATTTCTCACCACCAATTTCAACCCAACTTTCTCTTTCATGCTTACAATAAATGTTCACTTAAGGCACAGTGAACTGAAGAGTGTAGAGGACACAGAAGAACTGCAAGGCTTTGAGGTTTCTTCACCAGATATTTTCCCTTGCTGACTATAAGAAATAGTAGATTCACTTCTGCTTCTCATGGAATTGCTCGACCACTCTTCTCTCTCTCTGGATTTCCCCATCAATTTTACACCCTACTCTTTACAAACACTTCTGCTCTTAATCACATTTAAAGCTGTCTCAAAGACCATAGTCTGCAAGACCAAGACCCTTGTTTCTCAACCCAGATATTCCCAACCACCATGTGCACCCCATGTAATACACAGGGAAGTGAAATTGTGAGAGGTCTGAAAACTCCTCTATGGAACAGAAGTTGCATTTCAATCTTCAGACAACACTGGCATCAGGCTGGGTGACACCAGAGCAAATCCTGTTTATATATCTGATCTTTCCAGGTGTCATCCCTGGCACTTCACCAAGTGCCATGTTACAGGCTTTATGGCCAAAAAGAGGGAGATCTACAAGCAATATGCCTCCCTGTCATGCTGCTCCTACTATCAAATTAAAAAAAGTGAAATAAATTACCAAATCCAGACCTCTGAGAGAGGGCCATGCTCCAGATTGGCACAATATGCTAATAAAGGTATTTCAGCCTCAGAAAGAATTTCACACATTAGTCAGAAGTTCTGAGTGATGATTACACACTTTTTTCATGCTAGCAGGAGTTTTCAGGGGACACTGAATAGCCTGATGGATCAGCTGGCCCTGGGAAGCTGTAGGCTTTGTGAGAACCCCTGGGAAACCCTACAGGTGTATGTATATCCCTTTTTCACCTTTAGATCTGAGCTGCCATCACCCTACCCAAATATAAATGGTCTTGCTTTTTTGCATTTGCAGCTACACTCACCTGCTTCTTAACTGCTGGTGATTCTCAGCAAGAAGATAGGGATGACCTCAGGCACCTCCAAATGAAATGTTGTAGCTATGGTGACACTTCTAACACACAAAAGAAAGAGATTAAAGAAAATAACCAGAACTGGGTGAGAGCTAGGAGGAGATAGCACTCAGGGTAAAACTTAACCAGCCTGGGCAAGCAGCTACAGAATCATTAGACTGTCACAGACACCTCTGCCCACGGTTTAGATTACACACCACCCAAAACTTAGGTTTACGGTTAATACATTAACCAGATATGGGGCCCAGTTGTTAGTCCTACACCCTGCTAGTTCCCGTAATTCACTTAGTTTATTTTTCAGAGCAGGGTGGTTCCACTCATAGGCAATGGCCCCTGGAGCTGTTTTGGGTCATGTTAGATAGCCAGGGTCAAAAGCAAGCTCATCCCACCAAGTGCAGTTACTTTAAATCTTAAATTTCAGCCTTTTGTTCAGTCCTGAAGTGGGGAGATGTTCTCCCTATTTCATCTCTATATGCAGACCTTTGAAAGTGGGAAGCAAGGTGAAAGGGCTGATCTAACCTAACCTTGAACTCAGGCAAAACAATTTTAAACTGTTAAGGGGCAGAGTGCAACTAAGACCAATTGGTGTGGCTTTACAGAAGAGGATTTTTAGTTTGGGCTTTCAAGGTTCAGAAAGGGGGCTGTGCGAGTGAGTTGGAGCTCTGACTTGCACTGCATGCTTATTTAGCACACATCTCCAAAGCAAGACTGACAAAACAGTGCAATGGGACTTGGACTGGTTAGACATCTGATCTCAAAAGACAGACATCCGTGGAGGAAGCCTTGCTGAACTAGGAATATTTCTTGTAAAATGTCTGTGGAAATGGCAAGCTGAAAGCGGAAAACTCTTTGGTACTGTCATCATTGCTCTGAAAGCACATTGGCAATGAGAGCTGGCAGGGGCATGTGATAAAAGGGTTACAGGACTGGAGAGTGATTCAGACAGTCTGGGTAACCTGGGGCTTCCTGGATGATTCACACTGGCCCTAATGTAGCCAAATGTAACCAAAGCGACATGCTTGGGAGTTAAACAATAGGGGCCATGTCTCAACAGTGTGGCGTATCTGAAAGGAAGCTTGACTGCAAGAAAAACTGATGCAACCCTGAGGTGCTAAATGAGCTTCCACATGGGAAAGAACAAAAGAGGGATGACTTTACCATTGCAGAGCTTGATAGAGGGGCTGCAGGCACAATTTGGTAACACCTGATTTCACTTTTGCTTGTGTTAATCTTGCTAATTATTTGAGTGGGATTAGCTATCTGTTACAGTGATGCAGGGAAATTCAAACCAGAAACACGCAAGACAGGAATAAGATGAACATTTTTAACAGTGAAAGGCGAATGACTGGAACAGACTTCAGGTAGGAAAAGGATATTTTTGGATGCCTGAGGGCCTTCACTTTGAGAGAAGTTGTTGGGCTGGGAAATGGGTTTAGGCCAGACATAGTGAAGGAGCTCAGCAGGAAGGTGCTGGGTTAAACCCTACGGCCCTTGATAGGCAGACCCAGCTAGGGCGCAATTCTCTGAACAACCATGACTCTCTTCTGGTAATAAGCGACTGAAAAAGCTGAACTGTCCTCTCTCCAGCACTAGCTAGCTCAAATCTGGGATATGACCCCTGGAAGGAGGTAGGAGCTGCCGCTGGTTTTGGGTTAGCAGTGAGGCTATCATGATGGCTGTGGAGAGAAGCAGCACAGTTTGGAGATATTGTTATCAAATAGCCAGCCTGTTGAAACCTGTGTGTTTTCCCACCCAACCAGTTCTTTTTTCATTCCTCCCTAGCTTCTGAGTGAGTGTGGAGTAATGCCACATGCTGAATGCCCCTCCAGCTCTTCCTCGGTGACTTTAGGTGAGGAAATTCCTTTCTTTGGTGTTTCTTCTTTCTTTTGTCATTTATTCTCAGATCAACTGGACTATTTCTGTGGCCCATCAGAATTGTGCAAACCTAATAATTGCTTTTCAGTTTGAGTGACTTAATTTATGGAGGCTTCCCCCAGTTATTACAGGATAAGCTTTTTAAAAGGAAGTAGTTCTCTGGGATGCTTTGTTATTGAATTTTCCAATTCAAGGTGAAGTTGAAGGTGCAGAAATGTGATGCTGAGGCTTTCAAAGAATTAGGCCACTTAAAGTGTAATAAGTAAATGACTCAGAAATAGAAGCTGATAAAACCACTGCTGATAAGAACATGACTGAATATCGCAGAGGCCTTGGATCCCTTTTCAGTGGTATTTAGGTCAAAGATGTTTAAAAACATGCCCCTTCCCTGATCCAGTTCTACAATTTCACACCAATATCACAAATTAAATTGGAAGCAGACGCCACTAGCTGAAAATGAGAAGCATGTAAATCTACAAACTTAAAACAATGTTTTTTAGTGAAAAAATACATTTGAAAATATCAGACTTTGATCATGGAAGGCAGGAGGAGATAATGTAGAACCCCAAATCCCTGGGGTCTCTCTCACCTTGCCTAGGGCATTATAGTTTTGGAAAGTGCTTTCTCAGTGATGCTCTATGCACACCTGGAGGTAACAGCAAGTAACCAGACCACAAGATTTATATTAGCCCATCACATCAAAATTAGGTGTATTCATCATTTATAAAGAAAACACAAAAACATGGACTTTCTGCTGGATGTCTCTGCCAATGTCAAGGGCTTCATCACCTGTCTTTCAGAGCAACAACACAGGTATTATTTTGAACAAGATCTTGCCCTTGCTCCCTCAGTGTGCTGGCCAGGTTGGTGGCCTCACTCAGGCTGTTTGTGCTACCACCACAGCAGAGCAGGCACAGGGGACTGAAAGCAGATGTCCTGGGCACATCCTGCCCCCAGCAACATCCCCCCACTTGCTGGTTTTGTTGCCCCACCAGAAAGACTTGCTGTGAGCCAGCGGGAAGGGACAGCTGCACCATAGCAGTGTGTGGTTTGCGGAGGCCAAGGAAAGCCCTTGCCAAACCCGTGGCAGCTCATTCCCGTGGTTGCTGGTGTATTTATAGCAAACGCTGAAGCTTTCAGTGGTTTCAGCTCCTTGCCTCGGCACTGGGGAGGACAAAGCCCCTCTGAGGCTGACGAGGGTGGACGTGCAGGAGCCTTGGTGCCTGCACAATTAATGGACCAGGGAATAGGCTCATGTTTCATGGCCAAGTCTCTTGAGCACGTGAAGCAGTTTCAGAAACAGCTTCATGCACTTAGAAGAGATGTCCTGGCAGTTTGATTCAGACTCCTGTGTTTTCTCTGCATGTTAAAACTGAGGTTCAAAAATCACTTAAATGGTTTTGAAATTTGCATCCATGTCTCTCAGGGTGGCCTTGATCATATGACCAGAAGTAAGGGATCTCTGCAGAGCTTCTGCAGCCTGAGATCGTTTCCCAGCAGTGCCCTGCTCCCAGGGGTCAGCCAGGGGATAGGAAATGAGGTAAATGGTGAGTATTGTTGTAGAGCAGTACTTACTTTGGCCCTCACAGTGGCTGATGAGCACTTTAACTCAGCTCCTGGGGAAGCACTGGCAAAGCCAAGGGAGCAGGTGCCCTCCCAAGAGCTGCCCCCAGGGAACTGGGTCTTTGGGATTGTCATCTGACAATGGTGATTGGATAGTGACTGCCAGGATCAGGTTTTTCTTGGAAAATTTATTTCACAGCTATTTCAACTAGCCTGTTAATTCCCCTAATTTCCCTTTCTGCTTGCACGGTTGCTCAGACAATTAGTATCTATATTTTTTTAATATATAGCTGACCATTTTGCCAGTGTTTTCTCTTACCTGCTCTTCCTCAGTAGTTTTTTCTTCTCTTCTGAAGCAGCATTCAAATTTCTTTTGTATTTTCTGTTGAAGGAAGAGTAAAAACAGATGATTATTTGTAGCTATGAGCACTGTTTATACTTGTTTATAGTTACTGCTGGCTGTGTCCTTTCACTGCCTTTATTATGGCATCAATTTGCTTCCTGCCCCCACACCCTTTTTGTGATTAATAATTTCACATTGCCTCAGCATCTCTAAAAAATCAGAGAAAGCCCTCTAGCACTGGGTGATCATTTAAATCATCTTCTCAATTGTTTCAGAGAGCAGAGCACATTAAACCTTTTTGACTGTGTATGGATGAGATTTAAGTTCTGGAGTTGCCATCTCCTTCCTGGGAATATCAAGTTTTCTATGGGATTTACTCTTAATTTATTATGCATTGCCCTATGTCAGATTTTAGCCTTTTCTTCTCCATTTTGGACTCTTTCTGCACTGCCCAGACCATTTTGATTCATTGCAGTTGCCTTCTTTTATCCTGTCATCCAGTGCCCTGCCTCTGGCTGCACTGCCTGCACACAGGGCTTGACACAACAGACCAGATTCTGGGAACCACTTAGTGGGTTGCCACCACTGTGTTACCCAAATGTCTCACCCAAACCAGCAGACATCTTCACATTACATCTTTCCTGTGGCAAGGTGAGTCACAGAAAAATCAAATACGTTATTCAGAAAGTTAAATGTTTTCAAATATCTTTAATTTCCATTACTCTTGGTGGTCTGTCTGTATCAGATGCTTTCTATTGACTCTACCAGATCTTCTGTTTTGGGTATTCTTTCAGTGTCAGTGATGTTTTGGATGTTGGTTCACTGACTAAAACTACAAGTAAGCAATGCTGGTGAGCTGTGAAATCTCTGCAGACATCAAACAAAAAATTTCTGATGAAATAGAAGGGCTGCATCTTCTTGCTCTGTCCTTCCAGGATAATGTTGCACACTAGTCATTTACTAACCTTGAGGATTTCTATCCAGGGTGAATATTCTTCTTACCACGAGATACCACAAATAATTAGTGACCGAGTAAAATTTATCTGCCCTGGTTCACTTTGTTAACAGAATACTTCCCTTTTTACTTTCACAATTTGTAAACAGTACTCACATAATCTTTACCCAAATTAAATATCATTTAGGTTCCAAGCACTAAGCAGTGAAGAATTTCCTTAAGTTTATGAAACACCATTTCATCTCATCTTGCTCTGTCAAATTATAGGAAAAATAGAATTGTCTCTTACCTTAATTCATAGCTGCATTGAAAAACAATGTTTTCTTCAAGCTGAGCCTGTTTGGATTTAAATGTATGTTTCCTCTTCTCTAATGCTCTTGCCTACATGAACATGTTGGCTTCCTGGGCTGAGCTTTGAGGCTGAGCTGAGAAAGTACTGATGTATGTGCTTGGGTCCTGCTGGCTTCTTGTGAAATTGTGAAGTAGGATGCAGCCACTCAGAGGGACACAAGTACTTACAGGCGACAGGACTTGCACAGAGACAGAAATGCCTAAGGTGAAATGATAGCATGTCAAAGCTGTCACCCCCTTAGTTTTCCCCACTCTATGCAGAATGAGACATTTTTTGCTCAGACAGAGTAGAGTGTGTAGAAATACAAGTTTGGTAAAACAGCAGGAGCCTTGAGCTGTGGGGATACAGGAAGCAGCACAGAGGAGTACAGATTTGGGATGCTAGAAGATGGGGCACAAGCTAGCACTGGGGAGCCTCACAGCTCTACACAGCTCACTGATGGTCAGTTTAAAAACGCAGATCTGGAGCTGGAAAAACTGGGATAATGGTAACAGAGAACAAAATTAGTATTTAACATACATAAGGGACACTGCCTATATAGGTTGTGTGTTGACTAGTGAAGAGAGAAGAAGATATAGAAGCATGTTGGAAAACATAGAAAAACAATCCAAAGCAAATCCTAGAAAAAGACAGAAAGAGAATCAGGGTAAACATTGCACTCATCCCAGGGAAGGATTGGAGGTGCTGACAACTCAGTCTGACACCTCACTTCACCACAACCATCAGCTGTAGGACCCAAAGGAGCAGGGAAAGAAAGAGCATAACACCAGGAAAATGGATAGAAATTATGTGTGTTGAAAAAAATTGAACTGCAATAGTGTTCTTGTTTTTCTGCAGCCAGCAGATTTAAACTGATAACAATTGGAGCCTTGAGAATGCCATTGCACCCACAATAAATTCTTGGCCCTACCTATGTGCATTGTGCCCCCTCTTTACCTGTAAACAAGATTTTAAGAACAACATCTCTCTACAGCACAGAACCAGGGGAGTCTGAGGGTTAAAAATATTGGGATGTTCATTAATCAAGGACCCTTCTTGGCCCCTGACCTGAGCATCCTGCTCAGAGTCGCACTATGAGTGCAGCACAACTGGGATGCTGTGAAGCACATTGCCAGGCACCGCCAGGGCACAAAAAGCAGTTCCTCTGGGGTGGAACCAGGCAGGAGGCTGTGCAGTGGGGAGTGCTGTGAGAAACAGATACCACATCCAGTTGGCTGTTGTACCAATACCAAAGCCCTCCAGGACACAAGGAATGAGGTTCTGGAAACACCCCCAGGTACTGCCCCTGCCTCAAATGTCAAGAGAGATTAAAATTCATTCTCCCCAAAGGCAGAGTTGCGCAGTCTTCAGGCAGGTTGACCTTGGTGGGATTTTGGGGGTGCAGAGTATATTCCAGGCTGCCTGAGTTGTTGCTTGTGTATTGGTTAGCAAGTGGCCAGGCAAGCATCTTTGTGTAAGTTCAGTTCTGGTAGTTTTGCCAATTACATTTTGGTTTTTTTATTGTGTTATGCTTTATCTAGCAAATGTTACATCCCCAACAGCTACAAGCAATGTAATTAAGGTCAAACCATGGGCCTCCAACATCAGCCAAGTTATGCAAGTGATGTCAGCCAGGTGGGCCAGGACAAGCACTCATGGAAATAATCAGGGAACTGACTTCTGGATAGGTGTTAGCCAGGGACAGCAAAGATACTGTCTGGAATAAAGTTTAAAGGGTAGGGAATTATAAAGGGCCAGAGCAGTGGATTTTCAAAGTTCACCTTTTTCTAACAAGTGCCAGCAGACCCATCCTACCCAGTCTTTAAAAACAGATGTAAAGCACTCTGCACTGTTCTTAGGACAACATCAAAAGGCTGGTTTCTCCTCACAGCCTGAAAGCAAGATCTATGACTGCCAGAATTATGAACTTTTAACTTGCAGAAAGGTAATTTCTGTTAGACGGTATACTAAGGAAATGTTCTCATTGTGTGTGACCATGAGATTCAGAAAGTTGAATGAAGGCTTCCTCCATGCCAGTGATAGTCTGATTCTATCAGAGCAGCACTGCCCTGTCTGTAGATGTGCTCTTGTCTCCCATGTCCTCATGGGGATGATGAAGGGCTGTGTCCCCCCATTCCCACCTCCCTCAGCCTTATAAAGAAGGCACAGATAGACGAGTAGGAGCTTCTCCACTAGGGACCTGCACATGCCAAGCTGCTTTGCTGCTGACTTGTAAAATGTGGGCAGAACCCAGACAGACAGGGCCACTCTCACCCTGGTGAGCTCCTGCTCCTGGGTCACCAATAATCAGCATCTCTGGTGTAGCTCTGTGCAGGCAAAATCCTTGAGAAGGGGGTGTGAACCCAATATTTTCTGAGCCTGAGAATTACTAGCTCTCCCCAAAAGAAACTTTTCAACAGTTTTTCTTTTTCCCAGAACAACCTTGTGTAAACAATATTCCTTTCCCATAACAACAGGTGTTGTTTTCTATTTCTGTTACTTAACCAATAAAAAAGTGTCAGTCCTATGGACCAATAACGTGCCTTCTTAGTGCAGCATGTTATAAAAAAGCTAAATAATTTTAATAAAGCCTTCTAATTTCTACTGCCTTCTGACTAGAGTCAGACA
Organism: Sylvia atricapilla; assembly: GCF_009819655.1. NCBI lineage: Eukaryota > Metazoa > Chordata > Aves > Passeriformes > Sylviidae > Sylvia > Sylvia atricapilla. The sequence goes on from NC_089140.1 coordinate 44,318,567, forward strand.
TCTTTATTTTGTGTCCTATTGCAACAAGGGGGGTCAGGAACTTCCCACACGTAACAGCAGGAGAGGCTTTTCCCAGGTGTTGTTTATCCCCAGGTAGAAAGAACCTCCTAAGAACAGGGTTTTCCTGGATGTGGTCATCAACCTCTTCCTCCTGCGTTGCCCAGAATTTAACTGGAACTGAGCACAGAGCAGGCTACTACCCTTAGAAAGAAAGGAGGTTTGCCAAATTTTACCCACACTGGTTTTATCTGGAGACTTCAATCAAAGAGAAACCAAGTCAAGCTGACTCAGACAGATGTCCCTGGAAGACAGAAAAGACTTTCTGCTGTATTCTGCTGTGAATGATAAACCTTGATGAGTGCTACTCACTATCACGGTGTGCACTTTCAGAGCAGCATAGACAGATGTGAAACCAACACCACCTAAAAGACAACTGCCACATCAACCATATCTATGCTCTCCATCTTCAGCCTCTGGTTTTGAGGACAACTCATGAATAAAAAAAAATTGAAGAAACTGTTAAAAGACTTCCATTCTGGCTCATGGATGATGGAGGAAAACATCTTTTGTTTCTCCAAGCTAAAACAAAAAATACATTGCATCCCTTGTAACCAGAAAGACTTTTCCCGGGAAGGGCTAGGTACAGTGTGCTGCCTTCCCAACCTGGAGGCACACAATGATTTTATAGGAAGAAATCAAGACTAAAGGATGTATGTGCAGGGACACTGTGGATAAAGAGGGGCAAACACCCTGCTCTTTTTATTCCATCTCCCTCTGATTGGCCTTCCAAATTTGAAAACTCATTTCTCTCAATATCTGGGGAGACCAGAGGTACTTCAACATCACTTGCATCTCCTCCTGCTCTGTGGCCAGGCTGCCAGGTCAGCTCGGGGAGGCAGGGTTTTGCACAGCATCACTGGCAAGTTCAAGCTTTGTGGACTAAAGCACTTGGCAAAGAAAGTCTAGCCTGAAGGATCAAAATGCTGCTCTCCCCAGCACACTCTGCTGTTGCTGCCATGGAGGAAAGCCTGATGGTGGTGATTTTCTACGAAAAGAGGCTCTCCTGGTTCTCAAGAGTTCCACTGGAGTCCCCTCTGCAGGGCCAATGGGGAACAGTAGTGGCCTGGGGGTACCTGTTCCATCGTCCCAGGAGCTCTTCCCTGCATGGCTCAGCAGCATGACACACATCATGGCCACGACTGCACTGACCCCTGCTGGACATTTTTTCTCTTAATTTTTCTAAAACTCGTCTTTCCTGTCAGCTGGGTAGAGACGCCTCTGGAGGTGCATCCCTGCCACATCGGTGTCCTGTTTCTCCCATGCTGTCCTGCAGCAGAGCCCACCCGGCAGCTTTTGGTGCAGATGTAAGCAGATGTGAGCACCAGATGCTCACACACAGACACACAAAAATCACAGAAATCATTTCTGTGCCTCACTTCTGAGAGAAAGCCTAGCAGAGAGAGCCTCATCCCTTCATGTCACGTTCTGCAGAGATGCAAGAAGACAACTGAGTTCTGGTGTCTTTCCATCCACCAGTGGGAGATGTGGTTATTCTACATTAAAAAGGTGGGGATGCAGAAATTACCCAGAACGAGGAAGAAAGAAGTTATGTCTAGGGATAAAAATGTTTCATCCTGGCTGGTGAAGGGAAGAGCCACAGAAAGCTGAAGGTTTGCACAGTTTCTACAAGCAGAAGGAGAGTGGCTCAAACTGATTCAAAAATGAAGAGAAACATTTATTCACACATTAGAAATGTCACAGAAGGGATAAGGACATTGAAACAGTTTAGTGCTTAGGTTCACTCATGCCTTGGTGACCCCACTGTGTTCCTGAGCTCTGTCACACAGATGTGGTGCTGTCCTGCCCTGGAGAAGTGGCAGACGCTCAGCCAGGTCTCCTGCAGAGGTGTCCTCCTCCCCTGGGATAGGTGATGTGCCTGCCAGTTGCTCGGACCCGCCTGTTTCAGGGTGTACCTGAGTTACACTGATCACTCAGAGTGCATTGTAAGGCTGCCCTGCTTGTGAGGTCAGCCCCAACAATAACTGCAAAAAACCCAAGAAAGATGGGAAGAAGCCTTTGGCTGGGCAATCACATCCTTTCCCTCCCAGGCTAATCCAGGCAGGAGGGATGGGTGTAGAACCACCCTCCAGCAAGCTGCTGTTCAAAATACTGAATAAAGAAATGCCTTTCCTCCTTCCTTCCCTTCTCCTCCTCACCTCTCTCCCTTGTGCTGCTTGCAAGAGCTGAAGCTATTTGGTACATTTGCACCAGCCCCACCTCTCTCTCTTCAGGGCTGCAGCTGAATGCACGTTGTGGCAGTGTGGAACTGGGGGCACTGAGATGTGCAGGGATGATGGTGCAAGATGTGCACGGGTACGGAGACAGGTACAGACATTGGGAGAGAGAAGAGTGGAAACGCTGCCTGCCTTGCAATGAGCATGGACAAAAGACCTAAGGAAACCACCCAACATTGCTCTTTGCTCTCAGCCCAGTCCAATACCTGAGCATTAGGGAACAAGACTCATTTCCTCTACTCCTTGTTGTATAGGAAAGGCACTGCCTTTTGGTAGCTGCTTTGCAAACATTTCTTGGTACACAGATCTCTATCTTGCTGAGTGCTGCAGTCAAGGCTGCTGCTGACTCAAACACCAAGGGCAGTCAATACTTTTACAATGTCCTGGCAGACTGTTAGGCCAGGGCTTGTGCTTCCGTCCTTCTGTCCATCCTCACATTCTGCACACACATTCACACCTTCTCTGAACTCAGGCCTGTGGAGGATCACAGAGACTGCACATCCTCTATGGGTGCCAGGTGAAGAAAGGGATGAATGCCTTGGCAATGCAGATCTGCATGCACATGTTGCACATTCATTAATTTTGTAGTGGGAAGTCCCCCTGGATAGCGCAGTATAGTGAGGAAAAACTGTTTGCTGGGGTGACACAGCAGACACTGCTGTTTGCTTGGTGGCACTTTTCTCTTGTGCAGAGCTCATCCAACGGGGTGAGTGTGACCCAGCTGCTGACACCAGCATTACACTGGCTGCACTGACTGCTGGAAAGCACAGCAGATACGCAGGGACAGCCGGTGGCCGCTGGACAAGAGCAGTGCAGGGTCAGAATGAGTCCCCAGCAGACACATGCGTCAGCAGAGACTGTAGGAACCCAAATCAGTGCTATTCTGAGGCGGGGATTTCTGTGAGCTGTCCCCGTACATTTTGGCCTTTCAACCAAGTCAGCAGAAATGCATATTTACCTAGAGCAGAAGCACACTGCTCAAAGTCATGCGTCAAAACTGACGCACTACAGTAGCAGCTTTGCTTTGCCCAGTATTACTTACTGCCTTTAAGGGACATTAACATTTAAGATATTTCAACCAAATAATCCGCCCACACATTACAGTTAAACCTGACATATTCAGACTAAGGTTATAATTATCTTTCAATTTCCCAAACTATTTTTACATCTGGACAGAATACCTAAAGTCATGGGTTTTTTTTTCTGTCATGATCCTTTCTGTATTCTCTTTTGGCACAGTTAATAATTTCCATGGTGCTTCATAACTGGTATACATACGTATGTATATATAATAAGTGTTTTAAAGAGGCTGAAAATAAAACTGGATTATCCTGGACATGATACAATTAACTCTGGGAGTTGGGCTTGCGGAGTTTCACGTATGCTAATGTAGGCCCATACCTGTGCAGGAGCATCCTTCAGCTACAAGAAGAGTGGGACACAAATACCCTTCATTAACTTTTCTTTTTCCTCTCCTCAAAGTTTTGCCTGGTACTGCCCTCCATGTGTAGCTAGATGTTACCACAGCAGAAAGAGGCAGAGATGTGCTGCTGGCTGGCAGCTTCCTCCAGAAGGCACCAAGTCGGTCCCATCCTCATCTCCAGACTGCATGCACTGGCCTGAACAAGTGATCTGAAGGCCAGAGATTCTGCCAAGGAATTAATAAGTTTGTCTCCATGTTGGCTTGGGAAGGAGGCTTCAGCATAACGCCAGAAAAAGCCAGATATGGACTAATTTCTTACTGCAGGATACTCTTTTGGGATAAGAGACTATATGACTACCTGTGCTAAAGTGGCACTCCTGCAGCTCAGAGCTGAGCTGAGAAATCTGCTAGGTCCCACTTCACAATATTTTCTGAGGGATCTTGCAATATCGTAAGCTGGCATGTCCTCATACATCCCAATTTTGCTTCTGTAGTTCAACAGCATGGTCCTTAAACATATCCGTACAACTGCTGCACATGTTTGCACAGTGTGCCAAGTGACGAGCACCCCTGATGACACTGCAATGCTCCAGCCTGTCAAGGCCTTTCCATCCAGACCTTCAGAGAGCATCATGAGTGGCATCAGACAAAGTCTCCATCATTGTAAGAGGTCCTTGTAGAAGGAACTCTCTGGTGCAAGTAACACCAGTAGATCGAAAGAAAACAAGTATGTATTTTAGGTTTAAGCATGAATGTGGGTAACAGCTACAGTCTCTGTTTTAAGATGGTGTGCTAAAGCCAGAAGAAGAGCATATGGGACTGTTTCATGTGCCAACATCATTGTGAATCCTCTTTAATCTGCATTATCTCAGCAAAAAGAGAAAGCAAGATCAGGATATGAAGGTAAGCAGCAGACATGAGCAGAAACAATACCTGTGGCAGAACGCCCGTGGTTGGTACCTTTTATGCAAGTAGGTGAACAGCCACTGGGGCTGTGCAGGATGTTTTAGCCTCAGCTTCTTGTGCTCCCTGTTCTTGGGAAAACCCTAAAATTTGACATTTTCCTCAAGCTGTCTGTCAGCTTGCACAGATACAGGAAGATGTCTTCTGCTCTCAATGCCCTCACAGAACTGGAAAGACAGCAGACTGCTCTAGGCCTGTCCCTTCAGAAAACAGAGGAGCTCTGTGACATACCGGGATGCTTCTGACCACCACCCAGAGCAACACAGCACAGCTCTTGGTAGGCAAGCACACTCGGGATGTGGTCTCACCTTCTTCCTTTGCACAGGAAGGCAGCAATACCAGCTTAAAGCAGTTGGGCAGTGAGAAGAAGTTGAGGTCAGGTCCAACTCAGCTCCTGATGTTGGTGATAAAACAGAAGCCAGCTGCCTCTGGCAGAAAACACTTTAAGATGCAGAGAGCATCTCCTGCTTCCTTGCTAGAAGGCTTGTGAGTGGTGTTGAGGCAACAGCAGGGCAGGATGTCCTCCAGTGAGAGCTCAAAAAGTCAAAGACTTTGCAAAAAGGCAATGTTTAAGCATGGCATGTTTAAGCTATCCTCATGCCACTGGGCTGCAGCCCTGGTGGGGAAGCCTTACGCCAACATCTACACAACAGCAACCAGTGAAACCTCTGAGCAACCAATGAAACCTCTGAGCAGAGGGAGATGTCCCCTAGCAGACATGCTCAGCAACCAGAGAAAGGCCATCATCATCTTGCCAGCTTGGGCAAATGGGCTCCAGCACGTGTCCCAAAGTGCTCACACTTCGGTCAGGTGCAGGGTGAGGCTGTTGAAGCTGCAAAAATCATTCCCATAGCTTGTGCTTTCAGCTGAATGAACTGTTCTCTAGAGGGTTCATGCTGTGAATCTGCAGGGGAGAGAGTTGCTGCCATCCTCTTGTCCACCACCCTTTGGCTTTTCCCTGAATTTTTGTGAAACTCCTTCTAGAGAACCTGAGGGTTTGCATATCCAGAAAAAGCCTGGCTGGCAATAAGGCACCTGAAAGGTAGAGACTGTACTGCTGTGACCCAGGCAGCAGCTGAACTGAAGAGGAGGCAGAGAAGAAGCAGCTGGAGGGATTATCAGTTGTGTAGATCTGTCCAGGACAGAATAAAATGCAAATGCTGACAAAAATAATGATGAAACAGGTTCCTCAGATGTAAAGACTGTGCAATTACACCGCACACAGTACCTTTATTATAAAACTTAAAACATGGACATATCTTGTAGAGACAAATAGAAGAGGAAAAAAGCTTTGGAAAACAATTGCATTTATCTAACAATATTTGTACATTTAAAAAGTGTGTATATGTATATATATGGGTATATGTGTGTGTATTTGTATATATGTACACACATGGGCAAGTATAGATATGTATGTATATGTACATACCTCTATATAATATAGGTACATACAGATATATCTATATGAATGGGTCACCATCCACACATATAAAATTAGTCATTTCAAGTTGAAACAATGACAGAAATGTCAACTCCAGCCACCTGCTCAAGAGCAATGACTACGCTGGCACACCAATTTTCAGTTCAAAAGTGTTCAGAAAGTCCCCTGATGGGAATGTGCGACAACTCACATGCACTATATTTTCCACTCTTCAGCCTTTTTCCTGGTAACAATTTCTCCATCCATTCCCACAGCACTTGTTCCTTCCCACAGGGGTTTGTTCCTTGACATCCACAGCATCATTTCTAAGCTAGAGCTTTAAACCTTTCCAGCCAAGAAGATGCAGGCCCTGCTAGCAGATGGGGAGTCAGGATCATACCTAGATAATAATTCACATTGATTTTACCAAAACACATGGACAGCATTTATTTCTTGGTTGCTTATCCAATTACTTATTAACTAAGCACTTCTTGGGCTGGAAGTATTGCTCAGATCAACTGGGAGCCAGGCCCTGGCATGACACCTTAAACTTGGTTTCCCTCCAAAGAGCAGGTTCCCACTCTTGCAGTGAGTCCCATCCCTGCTCACAATGCAAACACACTCTGCTGAGACCAGGGAAGGAGTGGCCAAGTGTCCAGGGTTTGGAAACATAACTAGTTCTTTTCAGTACTGAGTCTGAAGAGGGGAGGGTATGTTTCTAAGGTACCTCTCCATGCTGCTCTGGCGGTGTGGGAGTCTGCTGGTAATTTCACAACACAAAGCAAGCAGGGCAGGATGTGCTGAGGGAAAGGGAGGATGATGCTAAAAAAAAAAAAAAAAAAAAAAAAAAAAAAAAAAAAAAAAAAAAAAAGAAGAATTTTCTAAAATGTGAGAACACCAAAAGCAACCATGATAAAAGCAAAATCAAGCAGCTGCTTCCACTTTTCGTGTCCTAAAAAGTTGCTCAAACAGTCCATAGCTTTGGATGCCCAGCTGAGGATTTCGCCATTTTAGGTCACCTGTCCAGGATGATAATTTTGGGCTTGTAGTTCTACAAGACAGTGCCAACAGAAGACAACTGTGAGGACTTTGTGTGCAGAGAGGAGTGCTTGTCCAGGCTGTGCCCACTGAAAGCCCCATAGCCTTTGCAGTTCGACAGAAAACATGCTGATTTTTTGAAAGCGTTAAGGAGATGCCTCTTGAACTTCTCACCCACAAAAGCATAGATGATCGGGTTGAGGCAGCAGTGGACTAAGGAGAGTGCCTCAGTCAGCTCTATGGCTAGGTCTAGCCTTTGGCTTATCTGGCAGTCATTGATGATGGACATGTTCCTCAGAGAGTCCAAAAACAGCACAATGTTGACGGGGGTCCAGGCGAGAAAGAAGACAATGACAACAACAAAAACCAGTTTTATGGCTTTGTACTTATTCTTGGTATGGCATTTCTGCAAGTTTTTCAAGATGCTGTGATAGCAGAAAATGAGGACAACAACAGGGATTAGCCACCCCAGGATGTTGGCTTCAAAATTACTGAAAGTCTTCCAGCCATTGTTGCCATCGGGATAGTGAGGGAGGCACTTAATCTGGTCATTGTCATTCACTTCCTGGAAAAAAAGTAAGTCTGTCATTGATGCTAAAATGGCAACTGTCCAAACGACCAGACTGGTGAGAAAGCCAATGGCAGTTGTCCGAATCCCTTGAACACGGAAGGAGTGGACTATGGCCAAGTACCTGTCGACGCTCATGATGGTTATGAAGAAAACATTGCTGTAGAAACCAATAAAGTAAACTGAGCTGATGACTTTACACAGTGCGTTTCCAAAAGTCCACTGGCTCTCAACAGAGTATTGAACCAAGAAGGGCAGGGAGAATACCAAGAGGAGGTCAGAGACAGTCAGATTCAGCAAATACACATCAGTCATGGTCTTGATTTTCATGAAGACTGTCAGAATCCAAAGAACCAAAGCATTTCCCATGAGGCCAGCCACAAACAGTAGGGAGTACAGCACTGGAAACAAGGTAGGTGCAAATGCTGGAATACTTTCAGGATGACAGATGATGTACAGCTCTGAGTAGTCGAAGGCATATTCATAGGCTGCAGAGGAGTTAGGTGTTGATGATGTGTAACTCACCTGTTCAAGGACAATGAAATTCATATGAGCCAAATCCCACATAAGTAGATACACCAGGCAAGAGTCAGCTCACACCAAGCTGCATGAGGACAAAATTAATGTGCCACAGCAGTGGTATAAGATGAAAATGAGGAATAAACAGGGGTGGCTGGCATCCCCTGCAAGACCCAGGATGAGGTCCTTGCATCAGAGAGGCGGAAGAGATGAAGGAACATGCAGCTGTGCTGGTAGAGGTTACCACCACCCTCCTGCTGGCTCCATGTGGGGCCACGGCCCATGCCTGAGTCCAGGTGGGGTAGTGAGGCCAGAGACAGGAAGCATCCTCAAACCAGCAATGACATGGACATGCCAGGAGGCTGAGAGCCCCTGCTCCAGGTTTTGGGATCCTATTTTATGTTTATTTCTGAAAGAAGAAAGGGAGTAGGCCCCAGGGAGAAACTGACATGATAACGCTCATCTTCTAAAAGCTTTGTTTCCAGTTAGCTGAGTGCCAGAAATGGGATGCACCAGCAACACTGACATGCCCCCTTCCTGCTCACCAGCCCCTTGCAGGTTACCCACTCCCCAGCAGCAGCCACCACATCCCTGGCAGTACCTATGACAACAAACAATTAAAGAAGATGGATAGCAGCATCCCTGTCAGGATGTCCTCATTAGGACACTCCTAGCACTACCTCTGCCCTGAAGGACAGTCTTCTTCCACAAGCACAGTCTCATCAGCTAAAGATATTTTCACCTTGTGTTTTGGTTTCTTTCCAGAGAACAGCAGTGGCACTGATCTATCCTAAACACCCATCCTCTCCACCAATACTGTGTCCCCATAGGAAAAATTGGACCTCTAAGATGTGCTACTGGTCCCAGCTTGCAGGAGAGCAACCCGGCAGGAAGTAACTCACCAATATCTCCTCAGAGCCACCGCTGCCCAGCAGGTATGTGAAATTCTGCTCCATAATCCAACACTGCGTCTGAAAGAGTGTAAAATCTGTCTTTATATCATGTATTTTTGAGAAGCAGGCCTTATATATACCTTTGTATATACAGGCCAGCAATATTTACCTCAGCTTATGCTGCAATGCCAAGTCGCAGGTAAGGTCCTTACTGTAGCGGGACACAGTCCTAAAATAGCTTTTCCTGTGTGTGACCTGCGTTACACTAAGATGTATGAAACCCCAAACCAGTGAGTTCAGCCTCTATACTTAACACCTACAGAACGGAAATGCCAGCCTTATCTTCTGTATGATCATGAAGTTTTCATTTTGAGCATTTACACTCTTCAGTGAAAGAGAGCTGCAATTTCTTCCATGTCTTTGAAGTGTTCCTGTCTCTCACCTCTCCCACCTGCATGCCCTGTTCCACCTGCTGCCCCTGCTCTGCAGTTCCAGTGTCTAGGATAGAGGAAGTAGTGGTGTCTCTCCTCTGCTCCAAAGACTTTGGGTGAAGATGGCTGAGGGTGATGGTCCAATGCTGTCAACAGCCTGTGATGGCAAAGGGCCATCACATGTTTGCTATAACATTTCATTTTTCCTTGGAAGGCAGCTGCCCCCTGCATCCATCCAAGCACAGACAGGAATACCTAAGGGAAATGATCATAGAATCATAGCCATTTAGGCTGGAAAAGGCATTTAAGATCATTGAGTCCAACTGTAATCCTAACACTGCCACGTACATATAAACCTTTCTTTAACATGCACACTGCAGGATGCTCTCATAGACTAATACTGAAATAAAGCCCTGAACAGCACTGAATTCCCACCAACTCTGCCACATACCTACTGTGACCTCATCCAGACCCAACACCATGAGAGACATGGCCGTCTCTCATCTTCCCCACAAGACAAGATACATGGGAAAGAGCAGCACTACTGAGCAACAGGGCAACCTTTGAAGTGTATGTTACCTACTTAAATACTGCTGCTCCTCACTAGAGCTTGGTGCCATTACTGAAATTCAGGTAAGTCACATCACTTTTTTGTTTGTCTTTGAACAAACAGCACCTCATTGGCCATCAGTCCATTGAGGTGCTGCTAGAGATCCCCGTGTGGAATGGTCTGTTGTCTTTCTCAAACCCTTTGGATGTCTGCCTTCACCCACCATCGCTCCAAAGGCAGAGGGATAAATTTCTGGGAACCAAGAAAATCTGCAACTATCGCATGTGTGGCAGTGGATGGCTTTCCTTGGCCATGGTGGGCAGTGTGACATTAGGGCAAAGTTTTACGGGTGAGTCAAGCCATGACAGACAAGCTCCGCTGGATATTAACTCTTAAAATACCTGAAACTAGTAATTAAAACCAGAAACAAACTCTTCTATTACAGGTAGTGTTACTGGCAGTTGCTGGAAGTGTTGAAGTTTGATCTCCACTGCTCTTACGCTGGTTTAAAATGGCACTCACAACTCTGTTGGTTCTAAAGTGGCAAAGAATACAACCAGGAATTATTCAATGTGGAAAAAGATGTGTCCACCAAATGGGAATTTGGCTGTTCCGTGCCTCTCATCTTTAATCTTCTAAACAGAGACGAAAGGCTATCAGAGCACAAGGACAGCGACATGAAGGGCGAAGGGACGCGGCTCCCTCTGCTGGGCATTCCGGCAAAATCGAGGCACATCCCTGCAGAGATGTGTGTGATCAGCAGTGCTGTTTCACCTCCTCATTCATCGTGACGCTTATGCTAAGGAAGAAAAAGCTTTCACAGCAAGATAAGAACCTGGAGACTGCTGTTACTGCCAGGGTTTCATGCTGGACGAGCTCTTTCTTGGGATGCATGCCATTTGGCCAATATTGTTGCAGCCCATTTTGCTTTGGAAAAGTACGAAAATGTCAATTGTTGCTCCATCCAAAGATATGGAGGGACACGATCTAGCCACACCATCCAGAGTCCCACACAGAAACATTTCAAATGCATCATTGAGTTTGTTGGCCTTACTAGAGTTATGCTTACTCCTCTAAACAATCTACTCACCCAGTCCCATCAGAACAGCCAGAAGCACACAAAAAGAAATAGACAAAATGACATGTATATCCCAGACAGCTTCTTTATATAATCAATTGGATAACAGATGATCATGCATTGGGTTTACATGGGAAGATTTTGGTAGCAAGGGGGCTGCAGGTCTGCCTTATGTGAGAATCTGCCCCTGTAGTGGCAGTAGCCAGTTCCAGCTGACTCCAAGATGGCCCTGGTGCTGGCCAAAGCTGAGGCCATTGGTGATATTGGTAGTGCCTCTGATTCAGAAACACTGTGCAACAGCAGCTGCAAGAGAGTGAGAATAGGAGAGAAATGCCCTGCAGAGTCCACAATTAGTGAAGATGGAGGGGAAGGAAGAGCTCCAGGCAGTGGATCAGTGACTCCCACGCAGGCTGGCGTGATGCATGTCATCCCTTTGTCATTGCAGAGTGCAGCAAGATGTGAGCTAGGGAAAGAAGCACCAGAAAGGAAGGGGACAAGCTAATCTTTTCCACGAGTCAGCAGGAAAAGTCAGTTAATGAAATAAAAGGCAGTCACTCACCTGAGGAGGGAACTGCTTAACAAGAGAGGAGCTTGCCAAAGGACAGTCTGTAATGAAGTGCTTTTGCTAGCCTTTGTGTTACATTTTCTCAGACAAGTATGTTCTCTTTCTTCAGGGGCTGCCAAGAGACAAAGAGAGCACAGGAGAAGTGGTTTGTGCATAATGACTACTGCAGCACACAGGGTGTTCCTTCTTGGAACACCCAGAACATGACGTTCAGGATGTGTTATTCCTTAAATGGCCAAGGCACAGCAAGCAGGCAATTCTTAGAAAAGCAGTTTGCCCGCTTCCTCCTGTGGTAGCTCCTCCCAGCTCCTCCAGGTTTGTTGTTGATAAGCAGTGTCTCAGCCTGCAGGCAGGGTGAAGCCATAGTCTCAGGGCTTTCACAGGTCTAATATTGAAACACTTTGTTTTGGTGCCTCACTTCTTCAATGCTCTGGAAAGCCAGCCTTCCTCTGCTCTGGGCCCAGGATGTGGATGAGCAAGTGGAAACACTAGCGATAGCGGTAAGGACGTGTCAGTGTGCATCTCAGGTTTCTGAACAACTCAGTATCCATAGGAAGCTGGTTTTGTGGGGAAGTGGGAGGTGTGAACTGAGGGAAGACATAAAAGCTGTCAGTTACTGACCCTTCCCACTGCCCATGTCTGACAGAGCGCGCTGGGGCTGTTGCTGGATACAGCACAGAGCACTGTAATATAGAATACAGTTGCTGGAACTGAGTACAAGTCTGCTGCCCACAACTTCAGGCCAAGGAACAGTTAGAGAAAGTCAGATGAGGCCACAAAGTTGATCAGAGGACTGGAGCACCCGCTCCATGAAGACAAGGCTGAGAGCATTTGGGCTGTTCAGCCTGGAGAAATGAAGGTTGTGTGGAGATCCCATAGCAACCTTCCAGTATCTGAAGGGGGCCTACAGGGAAGCCAGAGAGGGACTCTTCATTATGAACTGCAGTGATGGGACAAGGAGTAGTGTGCATAAATTAAAAGAGAGGAAATTTAGGTTAGACATTAGGAAGAATTTTTTTCTGAGGGTGGTGAGACTGCATCAGGTTCTCCAGAGAAGCTGTCGATGTCGATGTCCTACTCCTGGCAGTGTTCAAAGCCACACTGGATGGAGCCTTGAGCAATGTGGTCTAGCGGGAGGTGTCCCTCCCCGTGGCAGAGGGACTGGTCCTAGATTAACTTCAAAGATACACTCCAACCTCTTAACGTTCTAGGACTCTATGCAGCACGTCCAAAAGCCGTGACAAACACGCGATCCGGGGGCAGAGGCGGCTGGAGGAGAACGGCTGCGGGCGGGCTGCCGCCGCTGTCCCTCGGCTCCGGGCCCGGCCGCCCACACACAGCGCCAGGCCGCGGCGGCCGCGGGGGCACGGCAGCCGCATGCGCCGGCGGGGGCGGGGCTCCGGAGGGGCGGGGCTCCGGCGGGGGCGGGGCTCCGGCGGGGGCGGGGCTCCGGCGGGGGCGGGGCTCCGGAGGGGCGGGGCTCCGGGGGGGGCGGGGCTCCGGAGGGGCCGGCTCGGGGCCGCGCCTCGCCGGCGCGCTCTGGGGCTGCGGGCGGCGCTGGGATGCCGGGCCGGGAGACGGAGGTACGGCCGCGCCGGGCCGCGCCGGGCCGGGCCGGGCCGGGCCGGGCCGGGCCGGGCCGGGCCGGGCCGGGCCGGGCCCTCCTCGCTCGCTCTGCCGAGGAGAGCCCGGGGGCAGCGCCCCGGGGGGAGGTGAAGGAGGCTCGCTGCGCCCCTGACGCTGGTGCGTCGTGTTCCGCGGCCTCGGGCAGCGGGGGGACGGCGGGGACCGTGACGGTGGGTCCGGGCGGACCTCGGGGGAGCCACTGCTGTCTTGGAGGGTGCCCCACACCGCATCTAATCTGTCCGTGCTTTCTAATCTGTCGTGATTCTGCTGCGCCGAGGGGCGCAGACTCGTTCTTCATTAGCAAACACCGTTATATGTTTATAATAATATAAAAAACTCTCTCAAAACACCAAAAAATCTTCCCCTTCCGTGGGCTTTGTGCCTCCCGCCTCATTATTTCCCGAGGAGCGGCGGCCGGTGTGGGTAGCAAAGGCAGCCTGAGCTGAGCAGGCCGTGCGGTGCTCGGTGCTCGGGCCGGGCTTGGCTCGGGCAGCGCTCCCCGGCGCTGTGGGGGCCTTGGTCAGGGTCGGGGTGCTGCCGCCCGGGCGGGGTGGGACTGCGGCAGAGCTACAGGTAGGTCGGTGGTGGGAAGGGGATACCTCTTTGCTTTGCCGTGGCAAAGGGTAACCGAATGGCTGCTAGTACATCTGATGTTCAGAAAACTCTTTTCCAAACACCGAATCTTGAAGATTTTCTGGAACAATCTCCCGGAAAAAGCATAGGGACCAAAAACCGCAGATAAAACTTGATCAGCCTCAGGAAAGGTCTGGAAAAGCTTCCTGTGCCCTGAGCAGCTGTCCTTAGCATCTGGGGTCAGCTCGCCTTCCTTCCCATAACATGCAGCGTATCAGCTGAAATATTTCCTTTTGTACCATTCTTAATTAAATGGCCATTTAAAATTCTGTTCTTCCTCTTTCAGATGCATCCAGTCCTAAAGGCCTTTGTGTGCGGCTCCATCAGTGGCACTTGTTCCACGCTCCTCTTCCAACCCCTTGACCTGCTGAAAACCCGCCTGCAAACTCTGCAGCCTGCTGTCAACAGGTGAGAGGAGGGAGATGTGTCTGTGTAGGGGGTTCTGGAGGTGCTCTGCCATAGGCTTCTGTCTTGTTTGCTGGCTGGGGCTTGGAGTTCAGAGTTGTAATTTGGCAAATCAGTCTTTCTAAAAGAGGAGGTATGTTTTTATATTATGGAGGAGGATTGTTATTTTGCTCCAGAAGAGAAAAAATGTCTGTGGTTGTTAATGCTACTGGAATAATTTGTGACCTCAACATTTGTTCTCATCTGAGAGTGGTGTTTGCTGGAGTGGCTACCATGCAGTGTCATGGGGTATCCTCTGCCTGAAAAAATCCTATATGTTTGTCAGATCATTTTTCATACGTGCAGCTTGGTGTAGCCAACCTACAATCTGCTGCTGCTAACAAAGGGAATGAGCAACTAAAAATGCTAATGGGTGTTAAAAGTTGTGAGATACAGAAGGTGATGGAGAAGCCCTGGAAAGAGCAACCAAAGAAACAGACTAAGATGAGGAAGAGCACCCTGGAGGTGCTGAGTTAATGCACAGAGATATGAGTGAAAGGGGTGGTTGTGGAGTACATCTGCCAAGGAGCAGAAGCAGGTAATTTCTTCAGTTCCTGTCTTGTCTTTCTTTCAGGTCTGGTCGTGCTGGGATGGTAGCAATGCTCTTTAGGGTTGTTCGTACTGAGAGTATTCTGGGGCTTTGGAAAGGTGTCTCTCCAGTAAGTGGCTGGTTTAACTCTGGCTTGTAAACATAAGTAGATAAATAAACTTACTGTTTATTGCTAATTATGTCTGCCTGAATTTAAATAGCCCACTCTTGCACAATTGTGAGTGAAACCACGTAATTTAGATTACATCCTATTTTAAGGAGTTAATGTTGTGAATTTCACTGGTTTGGTTATGGCAGTCCTGAGCAGCTGAACACTTGAATGCTTTTGCAAATGTGGTGTGGCAGCTGCAGGAACTTCATTGCAGTTTGGAATATCTTGTTCCTAGAGATAAAGAAAACTGTCATTGAGGACTGCATTAAATCCTGGCATCATTTTAATCACTTGTCTGTCAGTGCCGTAAATGATTTCTACCTTATCTTCTTTCCCCGGCTTATTAGCTTTAGTGATACTTTTGTCTTCTACAAAGCTTCCTGTCAAGTTGAACAGTCTTAGGAATGTTCTGTAGTATATTTTGTCTTATGTAAGCTTTTCCTTTCTTCATCTGCTTCTGTTTCTCCTGAAGTCCTTTGCAAGATGTATTCCTGGGGTTGGGATTTACTTCAGCACTTTGTACATGATGAAGCAAAAGTTCCTTGTGGACCGTTCACCCACAGCCCTGGAGAATGTCTTTCTGGGTGCCACTGCTCGCGCAGTTTCTGGGCTTTGCATGTTGCCAGTGACTGTAGTGAAGACCCGATATGAGGTACGACTTTCCAATTGGTCCCCTGTTAATGGTTGTGGGAAACACTAAAAGTGAAAAAGGATTTTCAGGAGCTGAAAAAGCAGGCCTGAAACAGAAAAAGCTGAAAACTCAGAATCTGCTATAACTGAAAAAGTTTGAAACTAGAAAAGATACAGTCGTATAGAAAACAAGGACATGGGAAACAAAGGCTGAGTTTATAGGTCTGGCTTGAATAAATCTTAACACTGCAGAAAATATGTGCCTGACAAGATAGTAGAAGGTCTTCAGCTTAATAAAGATATTGTGTATTGTTAATAGAAAAACATACAAACGAACATTGTTCAAAGCAGGTGTATGCATGCTATATCTGATTGGTTAGAGCAGTTGTCTGTAAGCTTTAACAATATGTTATTGGCTGAAAAACATTTAAGATGCTTTGTAATGAAGAAATTTGTGGCTGCCGTGGGCAGACCGTGACCTGCTGCCATCCTTTAGCTATGCAAAATCCTGTAATGAGACTGGTGCTTCATTAAAGATTGAGAAGAGTTACCCCAGCAGCCCCGTCCCGTTCCTGCCTGCACCGACACTAATGGTGTCACACATCTTCCTTGTGATGCAAAAATAAATCCTTCTGCCTGCCACTTGGGTACAGCCAGGAATGTAGTCCTGATTTCATCTCAGTTCCCACATTGTGCAGAAAATTATATTTAGGCAAGGAGAGGAAACACAGTTTGCCCTAAGATTTATAAGTTTCAGTTGAGTACAATGTTTGTGTAGCATCTTTTGTATGTTAGTTTCCTGAAGGATTCTTTTAAAGACTGAGGTAGGTTAAACCCAGTTTTTGCCTTGGGTTGTCCTCTGTGTTGCCATCTTGGGCATCACATTAAGTTCACACTACCGTTTGTTTGGATATGATGTGTATCATTATATATCCTCAGCGTGTGTGTAGGGCTCCTCAACTTGTGCCTGGCACGTGGATGACTGACCTTTGTCTGTGCTTGCAGAGTGGAAGATTTGGCTATGGGAGTGTGTACGGAGCCCTGAAGAATATCTATCAGACCGAAGGGGTCCGTGGCATGTTCAGTGGGCTCACGGCGACGCTGCTGCGGGATGCGCCCTTCTCTGGCATCTACCTGATGTTCTACACACAGACCAAAAACCTCACACCTCAGGGTGAGGCTGAACGTTGGAGTGGAAAATATTCCTCTTCTCTGATATTGCCCTGCAGCTGATGGCCTGCATGCTCTGCTTCTTGCCCTCCACCTCAGAAGTTAAATTAGTCTCTTGTGAGGTGTTGGGTCACACGCTCTCATTTGCCTGTGGAAAACTGTATACCTATAGCTAAGGTCAGTGCAGAAATGGAGACTGGCCCTAAATTGATTCATTGTCTTCATGAAGACTGATGCGTAAGTGGGTTAGTGAACAGTTCAAGGACAGAGTGTCTTAAGTGCTGCTTGCTGCTTCTGCTTGTCTTGCATACTGCTCAGTTTCCACTAAACTGGGGCTTCTCTGGTATTGGAACTCACTGGGGCAACGTTTGTACAATTTTTTTCTTTTCTGATTTTCTGTCAGATTCAATTCCCCAGCAAGTGAGGCTTTTCAATAGTGCTGACTTTTGACTAGCAGCCGCTTTTCCCCTTGAAAGGTTTCTCTAGCTGCATGGATTTTAATTTCTCTTAGGCTCTGATACTGATTTAATCATTCAATAGCTTTCACTTTGTCATGCAGTCTGGCCTGAATGGTGTCTGAGTGCATTCCCTTTGCTCTGTTGCAGACCAGCTGGATCCAGTGCTCCTGCCCTTGTTGAATTTTGGCTGTGGGATCTTTGCAGGAATCTTGGCCTCTCTGGCAACGCAGCCTGCTGATGTCATCAAAACACACATGCAGCTGTCACCCCAGAAGTACCATAGCACAAGCCAGGCCATTGCCTTTGTCTACAAGGTGAGGTGAATCTCTTCTGACATGCACAGTCACATCCTCAATTCTGATCCTCTTGCTGAAAGCACAGCTATGCTGGGGAAGTTGTTGCCTTTTAAAGGAGGTGAGCAAATGTCAGTGCTTCAGCTTCATCTGCTCTCGCAGTTGGACAGTTCGGTGTCGGCATTTGCAAGATGATGAAGGGGGTCATGCTGTGCTAGACCAAGACTGTAGTGTGCAGTGCAAAATGCTGGTTTCAGATACAAACCAGCTGCAAAATAATTCTTTGCTCTTTAGACATTAGAAGAGAAATAAATACTCCGATCTTTATCCTGAGAATGGGATGGAGAAGTAGTCAAAGCCCACCTTTCTCTTCCTGCTGTCAGAAGGGGAGATCTTGGCAGATTCACTCTGTTTCCATGTTGAACTCTATTTCTAAGCAGTAATCTGTTTATTTGTTTATGCATGTTTATGTATCTTTTTTGTCAAAAATGTTTTTCTTACTTAGAAATCTCAGGTTTTTACAGAATAGCTGAGAGACTTTCGTAAACATGAATCTCTAAAACAAAGACTAGTAATTTTCCTGTAGTGTCTGGAAATGATTACACCCTTGCCTTCTCTTTGTTGGTCTTGAATGTGGCTTTCCCCATCTGTTGTCTCCATCTTGGTCTTTCTTTTTCCACTCACTGCTCTTCCTGCGTTCCTGGGTAGCCCTGCAACAGTGCAGTGCTACAGGTTCTTCCTAAACACTAAACGTTGTTTAAGCCCAGGTCTTTCAGAGACTGACCTGGGTCTGAGCTGAAATATATCCTGTGCTCTTCCATGTAATGAATTTATGAGACATAAAAACCCTCTAGGCAGAGTGGGATGAATTGCTGTTTATCTCCTGTTGCAGGACTTTGGGCTGGTTGGCTTTTTCCGAGGCAGCGTGCCCCGAGTCCTCAGGCGCACTCTGATGGCAGCAATGGCATGGACGGTGTATGAACAGATGATGGAAAAAATGGGCTTGAAGTCCTGACTGAGCTGCACGAGAAAGGACCAGCATCACTCCTTCTCCCTCTTGCTATGATCAACTAGCACTGAGAAGTTCCCAGTTCCACTGAGGAATAAGCCTTCCTCATGCAGGAGGAAGAAAGCCCTTCTGAAACAGGGGATTAGGCCCCTGGGCAAGTAGAGGAAAGGAAGGATTGGATCTTTGTGTTGTTTATTCAATGCATTCCAGAAGGACTGCACTTGTAGACTGCCATGGGATGTGGCAGTGTTTCCACTGTCCGGTAACTATGCTGAGAAGCCCCTCTTAAAAGTAACTCTGTGCTCACCACCTGTATGCAATGAGACAGTATTAGAGCAAAAGTGTTTGAGGAGACAACAGCGATGGCAGAATCTGCCAGCCTGTTCCTTGCTGGTGTGGCCAGAAAGGCCACAGTGACCACCATCTGATAGAGGTTCTCTTTCCTCATATGCTTTATTCTCACAGGAGAGCAGTAGGCCCTGATGGGAAACTGAATGTGTCTCGTAATGCTTATATTGCAGGAGTGGGTGGAAGAGAAATGAAGTGCAGAGGAAAAGCTGCAAGCATGGTCTCTGCCATCACTTTTGTACTGTGTGTGATCACATAGAGAGTAACTGGAAATGCCCTGCTGTGTTACGTGTTATTATGTGATTGAGCATCTTAACACTCTTGAAATGTCCTTCTGCCTCTACAGCAGAGTTTGCACAGGAATTAAGAAGCATAAGGCACTTTAGAATTGATTACTACCAAAGTTCTGCTTGTTCTTTGAAAAAAAAAAATGCTGCTGGTCTAACTATAGCATGAATACTCAAGTGGGTTTTGTTGGGGTTTTTTATGCAGTTGTCATAGAGACTTGTTTGCTTCCTATTCTGTATTTGTTAATCCCTGATCAACACTCTCAGTGTGAACTGGTCCTTAGATGTAGCTTTTAGGGCCATGGCTCATAATGCATAAATGTATAATGGAAACAGACATAGATACTGGCACTTCAGATTTCCCTTGAAAACATTGCTGATTGCATGTGGAGTATGTTTTGGTTTGGGAAGAAAAGGTTGCTATTTCTGTAAGCTTTCTCCAAAGGTTGAGCCCTGTGGGTGCTTGGTAGTGACCTTTAATTCCCTTCGGGCTCCACACAGACTCTTCACGTTTTCCTGGCTGATCCTTTTCTCTTGTCAGGTAGTCCATGTTCGAGTATGCCTGAGTTTAAATACACTTCTCATCCTCTGTGCCTTCTTACTCTTTCCTACTGTGTTACTCAGACCTCACAGCGTGTGCCAGGTACAGCCTGCTCCCCTCTTCACTTGTGCCTCTGTGATGGGTTGGGTCCCTTGCAGCTTTGTTAGCATAGCCATGAAGCTGGTGTGGAAGTGTGCATCCTGTTCTGTAGTGTGCCTTGCAGAAAACTTAACTTTGGCTTTTATTTTCTTAAATGTCCAGGCATATTGCAATTCACTTTAGAACCAGAGCACTTGTCTCTAAATATGAAGATACAACACTGTACCTGTATGAACAACCAGAGCTACCTACCTGTTTTTCATAAATTTTAGAGTGTATTTTGGGCAATCACTGCCTGCCCAGGCAACTTCCCAAATGCAAGAGCAGAGGGGATGTGTGTTCTTAAAGGTGTTCTTTACCAGATTTCAACTCCAGGCAGGCTTGATGACTGATGTAAAAGTTGAGTGAAGTGTAAGAAGACGGGCTGGAGGCTTGGAAAGTGCTGCGTGTTTTCAGACTCAGCCTGTCTGTGAGGGGAGGCTGGTGCTCTGCAGTTCAGGAGTCTCCAAGAATGGTGGTGGAGGGTTCTGTGTGCACATGTCTATGTGCTAGCAATAGAGCACTGCATCAAATCAGGCATGGACCACATTATTTGCTAAATTTTAAATGTGAGCACCTTTTCCTTTCTTTTGCTGTTCCTTCTGCCCTTAGTGACCAGAACTTGTGAGAGTGCATGAAACTATGGTAACTGCACATCCTGCTTGTTTGCTATCCTGAGCACTGCTGACACAGAGAGCTGGAGAACCAAGTCTAGGATTGCTGACCTGGTGGAATAAGGCGGCAATTAGATAAGCCTTTATTCCCCTATGTATGGGATCAAACCAACATTGTGCTGGAATCCTGAATTTATTTGGTGCTTTAAAATCTGGCATGTGGGTTGGATCTGTTGATCATCCTGGGCTGTGGTAGCCAAGGGCAGTGTGTGGGGTCACCTGCAAGGTGCTTCGCGCATATTTTGTTTCTGATTTAGCAATGGCAAAGCAATGTGCAACCTGTGCAGACATAAACTTAAGCTCTTAAAAATGTCTCTTAAGAGACATTTTTCTCTTAAGAGAGCTCTTAAGCTCTTTGCAGACAAGCAAAGAGCGTGAGGTAATCTGGAATTAAGTAAGGTCCTCATCAGAAACCTGAATGTCAGGAACACTTCGGTGGCTTTCGTGTCCCTGTACTCCTGCCTGGTCAAGTGAAAAAAGAAGAGGTAGAGAATTTATTTCCATGTGTTAATGTTTTAATGTCTGCTGTGAGGTTGTTTGTTTGTATTAAACCTGGATTCAGGTCTAAAGCAGTGTTAGCTTTCTTTGGGAAAGTTTTTCCATTCTGCTTTGGTGCTTTGTTAATGGAGTAGAGTGAAAAATTACATGATTTTTGGCTTGTGGATTAACCTGGGCTCCTCTGAGTTAAAGAAACAGAGAATCTAAACTGCACTGTGTTTCATCTACCATTGGTGCTGCAAATCCAAAAGTTATCTACCTGTGAGTTGGGGAGAATGAATTCTGTGGTGCAAGCTTGTTGTTTGTTTCTCTTTGTTATTTCTTTTGTTGAGTGTCATATATGAGGAAGGGAAAACCTGAAGTTCTGCTTCACTCTGTTCTGAAAGCTTTATCATATGGTCAGGCATAAGACTATTTCTCAGCTCTGATCCTTACTGTCCTTCACCCTTTTCCCCCTCTTCAAAACCATTCTGTTTCTGAACAGATTTATTGAAGTTACTCCTTGATAGCTATAGCAAGTCAAGACAATCAAGTGTGTGGACGAAAAGTTTAGATATATTCCCCTTGAGGTTTAATGCTTCTACTTAACAACATATTGTCACTGTACACCCTAAAGGTCAAGTAAATCAAATAAAAGATCTGGACAGAGGTGCTTAATCACCTACTTGCATCATGCCAGCAATTCAACACTAACAGTCTTGTCAGATAATAACTTCCAAAGCCATTCTACCTTGGATTCCAGAGACAGTGGTGTGCTCCCTCTGTGCACTTCAGGATCACAGTTGGATCCCTCTTGGACTGACCTCTGTTGCTGGCAATGCACTAGTGATCATGCATTGTCTCTGCTTGCCCCTGCAGCTGTGGCTAAGAACACAGCTGGCTGCCATGTTGAGGCAGGCAGTGTTTAAGTGAGTTGTAAGGACACAAGAGAAATAGTCTGATTATTCATGCTTTAGAAACTATGTTTCCACTTTTTCTGTGTGGTGATTTGTTTGATTTTGTGTTGTTTTTTGGGGTTTTTTCTCTCTCAGTGTCTTAAACAGAACTGGAGCTTTGGAACATTGCATAGCTTTGGGCATTGTGAGTGCTTATGTGCCTGTATAAAATATTTATGTGAAAAAGTGTATTGTATGTTTCTATTAAAAACTGGTTGCTAAAATGAAGGATGTAATTTCTTCTGTGTTTCTTTAAAAAAACCAAACAAGCCCCAAACCGATTAAATGTACAAGGGATGGGATGGAATAGAGGATTAAGAAGGCAAATGTAGTTTCCCAATAGGACAAGACTGTTGCCTGTGTTCAGAGCCCATAAAAGGCAAGGAATAATATCTTTTTCTGTGGTGTATAATATGCACAGGTTGTGCTAGTACAACCTAAATCAACTTTGCTTAAATGGAAAAAAAATACACAGCATTGGGGAATGTGTTTTACACAGCTTCCTCTGCCTGCCTGCTGTGTGTAAAGACAGATGGCTGTTGAATCCCTGTACTAACTGGTGAAATACCTGCCTTCAGGACAGTGGGGTGGGTTTTAAGCTCTCTCAGGAGAAACTGATTTTAGTCTCCTGCTGATCAGATTTTTGCTACTTAGGCAGTCTGACCTCAGCAGGGCACCACAAATTGTGCCTGGGACACAACTGTGTGTCCTGCAGGGCATAATGCAAGGGGATGCTGGATTGCTGGGATCTCCTCTTGCTGTCATAGTATGGTTCTGGGATTCAGTAGCAGGCAGGTATGAACAAAACATTGTTCATACTGTGTTGGGGAAGATGAATCAGGGAAACCTTATAAATATGATAGCATAGCAAAAGATTCTGAAAATATGAAACCTATAATCGAAATAGAAATGAAAGCTTACTTTGAGTTGTAGGATACTGAGTCTTAGTTACTATATAACCTGAAAACAATAGCCTAGCTAGCTGAAGGAGAATCCCTTTTGATTGAACAATACCTTTCTGCTGGCTAAGGGATCCAAAGGTCAATGTAGCAAAACAGAAGCCTAAGAGTAGTTTTTAGAGTTTAAAATATAACACAGTATGGTAATATAGTAGTTCTTATAGGCTGTATGTAGATTCTGTAGGATTTTGTCTTGTATTGGTTGGTCTGTAAATTAGAATATTCATTACAAAAGGAGATATAATGTATTGTAACAAGGACCTCTCTCTCTTACCTCTTCTCTTAACTCTTCCTCTTCCCCCTACTCTTGCTCTCTTTTGCTCTCTTATCCCTGCTCTCTTCCCCCTGTGCTCTTCCCCCTGCCCCTTGCTCTCTCGCTCCCTTCTCTCTTAGCTCTCACCCTGCTGTTCTTTCTCCCTCTCTCTTTGGGACTCCCTTCAGCCGAGGCTGGTGGCTGAAGGCAAGGCCCTTTTACCCAGGACCCTTGCAATAAAACCATGTGTTCCAGAATATCGTAGGTCAGCAGAGTGCCTTGTCCCTGCCGTCCGTGGATTCGCCTACAATACTGAGATGATGCATCTTCCAGACGTGAAAATCCCAAGCCTCTTCTCTTTTCTTGCTTAGATGGTACATTCTCACATGGAGCAATTTTGATAGAGGGTTTATCTGTGTGTAACAGACCCTACCAGACAGTGCTGAGGTGTAGCACTGATCCTGAATTGCTTGTGCAGATTCCTGATAGCAAGTTAGGCCAAGGATAGTGCCTGCTCCTGCACACGGGGCTCCCCAGAGCTCTCCTGCTGCCTTGGAGAACCACCTCCTGTGTAGTGGGTGTGTTACTGTCCATGCTGCTGACAGCTGCCCCAGCTGTGAGAAGAGATAGCAGACAAGCTCCCTAACCCTTCTGGGCAGTAGAAGGTGGGCAAGGTTGAAAGTTTAAAGGCACTGTGGTTTTAACAAAACATTGAGTTACAGATCTCCCGTACACATTAAAAATGGGCAAACAATTTGCTTGTTTTAATTTTAAAACTAAATGAGTTGTGTGCCATACATAAGCACTGACACCAGAATTGAGCAGAAAAGATTCCTCATCCCACACAGACATATATATATGTGTACTTTTGTGAAGTGCTCCATGTGAAGCTCTTCAATATGCTTATCCCTTCTGGATTTGGTTCTTATTTCAAAATAGCAAGCTGATTTTCTTCACTGCAGTTTCTTAATTTGTGATTTTATCACCATAAAATACTCTAGGAGTTTCTATTATACTGCATTAAGGAGTTACAGTAAAAATTACAAAATCCCAGTAAAAGGTGAAAATGAGACCTCTGCAAGTTTTTTAACAGGTGTTAGGCAATTCTAACTTCATAGAACTAGAAATAAGAAGGGAAGAGATTTGCCAAAGTATGTCTTCCCAAAACATGTAAGAAGTAATAACAAACCTTTGAAACACAAGCCAAAATGGAATTTACAGGGAAGTACAGTAACATTAATGCAGTTTCACTGAAAGTGGGTGGACCTTCATAGTTCTTCTTTGCCTTCTGCAGGGGTGCCACACCGTCTCTTGGGTGACACCCACTGTCATGTTTGGTGGGGAAGATACTGCCTGGAAGGCTTTCTGCCTGAGCCTCTTCCCCAGACACACAACCCAACCCCTTCTTCGCAGGAGCTGCTGTGGCAGCACAGAATGCCTCCTCTGCAGCCCTGTGAGGAGCCCTCCGTCCCAGCACTGGGGTGCCTGGTACAGCCCTTTGCTCAGAGGCTTCTGGCAAGGGCTGCTGCTCCCTGCTGCAGCCTGGGCTGGTTCTCTGGGAGATGCTCTTTCCGGGGCTTTGTCACCACCCCAGGCACCACTCGAGGTTCTCAGTGCAGCCCCCAAAGGCTGGTGGTAGCTCCATGATGCACCTGCAGGCCCTAAGTCTCCTTGGCTCTGCAGGAGGACCAGTGGCTCAAAGCTCCCTTCCTTGGCTTGGCTTGCTGCAGAGCAAGGCTATTCCCAGGGGCTGCCAGCAGCTCTGTAATTGTGTAACAGAGTTCAGTGTGAACTTTAGACCAGGGAAAACTTGTCTAAAACACCCGACAAGATAGAGACACTTTCACCTGAGGGAGTGTCCATTAGCAACAGGTCTATTTTAAACTGTCTCAGTGCACAGATAAAAAATAATGACAAGCTTTCAGGTTATTTAAGGGAATTATTAGAAATACTTCATTGACAAGTTTCATCACCACTTTTTCAAGCCCTCTCATGGGCTGTGGGCCTCATGGTCTACCAGAAAGGGCCCATAAGTAAAACAATTAAAAAAATAAATTAATAATGCCAGTAAAATATGCCAATAAAATAAATTAGTGATGCCAGAGGAGTCTATAATGCTTACCAGTGGCACGCTTTTGATAACATAATATTTACTGCAATATTCAATACTTAATTTACAATCATTATGTTCAAATACATTTTTAATATATATGGCCTTCAGTTGTGCAGAAGAGCTCTCCAGACGAAATCCATTACCCACACCATGGTGACATCACCATCACCTCTCCACTTCCTGCCCAAGCTAATTCACACTGCTCCTGTCTCCTTAGGAGAGACAGTTTGTACATAGCCCCATCAGGTCAGCTCTCACCAACCACAGTGCACTTAGCCAAGGGCCACGGATGTCTGTCATCTCTCAGGCAATAATTGTTCACGCTCTGGCTGAGAGCTCACTAAGCTGCTGCCGAGTTTCACTTTACCTACTTGGTCACCACCACGTGGCAAATGTTTGAATTACTCTCTTACAGACTTCTAAAGGTGATTTGGTAATCTTGGTAATTAACACCACTAATTAACTCAAGCACGGAGAAAAGAAGAATAGAGAGCCATTTTCCAGGAGACAAAGAATGTATGTGAGCAATTCTCCCCCGAGTAACTCAGGGCTCAGACATCGAAAAGGGGGGCTGTCACGGGAGTCCAGGCCCAGTCACACTGATGTGGTTATATGAGGTTAAAATAGAAGGGAGAAAACTAAAGGAGCACTGTTGTTAGAAGGATGTGAAGACGACTTACCACTTGCACAAGGCACTGGCAATAGTGTTTGGACAGTCCAGAAATCTGTCCAGAAATGTATCCAGATCTTGATGATAGTGAGCACAGTAAAGTGACTATCACTACTTTTCTTTTTTTCCAAGAAATTTCTTTCTCAGGCCAGTGTCTGCTTCCAGAATTGGACAAAGAAGATGAGAAAGACGATGAAGATTCTTAAATCTCATTGCTTTCTATGGTTTCTTAAAAACAAACAGCAACAAAGATCCCCACCAAACCCAACAACACACACACACAAAAAAGGGGCAAGTGCCACAAGAATGTGTACTGCAGGACAAGGATGTGTAAGTTCAGTGTCAGTTTCACCTGTTTTTACTGTCATTTCTGCAAAGGAGAAGAACAGCCTTGGCTGCCCAAGCTCTCCTGAGTGGTGCCAGAGCAGTGTCCCTGCAGGGAGGGGGAATGTGGGCGTAGGGAAGATGCTACAGCTCCTTAGAAGCTTCCCCCCACAGCAGGCAGTTTAGAGGCCAGATATAATTCATCAAATAATCATCAGCCCCATGAGAGCAAATATTTCAGCAGGAAAACGGAATAGTAAAATGTTTAAAACAAATCTTTTTCTTTTCGCTTCAGGACCTCAAAAACAGCGTTGATGTTGGTTGGAGCACAAGCTCCAGAATGACGGAGCCACAGAATCAGATCCGCTGGAAAAGGCCTCTGAGATGGTGGAGTCCAAGCCATGAACCCAGCGCCTTCCTCTTAACCAGACCCTGGCACTGAGTGACACATCCAGTCTCCTTACACACCTCCAGGGACGGTGACTCCACCATCTCCCTGGGCAGCCCATTCCAATGTCTAATCACCCCTTCTGTGAAGAAATTCCTCCTGACGTTCAACCTAAACCTCCCCTGGTGAAACGCGAGGCTATGTCCCCTTGTCCTGTCGCTGGTTGCCAGGGACAAGATGCCGGCCGCCCCCTGGCGACACTCTCAGGGAGCTGTAGAGAGGGGTAAGGTCCGCCCTGAGCCTCCTTTTCTCCGGGCTAAACACCCCCAGCTCTTCAGAGAACTCACACTGCAGACCCTTCGCCAGCTGTTTTGCGCTTCTCTGGATTCGTAATCCCACAAATCCTACAAACTTTGTTCAGAGCCGGTGTCGGGGACAGCCCGCAGGGGCGCGCGCAGGAGCCATCGCGCCCGGCCTGGGGATCCCGGGGAGGTGCCGCGGGAGCGCGCCCCGCCCCCGCCGCCGCGGAGCCCCGCCCCCGCCGCCGCGGAGCCCCGCCCCCGCCGCCGCGGAGCCCCGCCCCCGCCGCCGCGGAGCCCCGCCCCCGCCGCCGCGGAGCCCCGCCCCCGCCGCCGCGGAGCCCCGCCCCCGAGGCGCCTATTGGCTGGCGAGGCTATATATGGGCGTCAGGCGGAGGCGGGCTCTCTTTCGGCTCCGCGCCGCCCGGGCCTCCACACGGCGTTGTCAGCGTGAGTCGGGGCCGCCGGGCGGGGGGCGCGGGGGCGGCGGGGGGTACGTTCCGCGCCCTGCGGTAAAACCGGGGGTTACTGTGCATCAGGCCGCAATGCCGGCGGCCGGGCCGGGCCTGGCCACGCCGCGGGGAAGGCCGAGGCCTGCCGGGTGTAGCGCGGGAGGCGGCCCAAGATGGCGGCCGGGGCGGCTGGACCTCGTGGCGCGTTCCCGCCAGGCTGAGCCGCGTCCCTGTGCCCGCAGGTTCCCTGTCGTTGCTTCCAAAGGGAAACCCCACAATGTCCGGAGGCCTCGATGTCCTGCAGATGAAGGAGGAGGATGTCCTCAAATTCCTCGCTGCCGGGACCCATCTGGGAGGTACCAACCTCGACTTCCAGATGGAGCAGTACATCTACAAAAGGAAGAGCGATGGTAAGTAGGCGGGATGGGTGGCCCAGGTTGAGCAGCTGAGATCTTGTGGGCACAACCAGGAGAAGCAGGAAAGTGCTAGTGGTCGATTTCTTTAGCATGGCTTCTCCATGGCCTTTGCTTTCACCAAACAGTGTTATCTCAGAGACGTAAAATAAAATTTTGGGACAGTTCTACTAGATCTTGACCGTCTTGATCTTGGAATTTGGTAAATCAATCACAGCTCGTTTGGGTAATTTTGCTAGTTTTTGACTATATTAACAAAATGGCTATAATATCTCAATAATGATTTCTCCTTGTTTGTGTTGGTCTTCAATCTAAGTTGCCCTCTGTTAAAAATTAATACCAGGTCTGGGGTTTTGATGGTAGATGCTGGAATCGTGTGACATTAAACCATAAGGGAAGAATTTTCTTTAGAATTGCTTTCCACTGGCTAGAATGAGACTAAAAAATCGTCATTTCATAAAGGACATTGATGTGCTGGAACATGTACAGAGAAGAGCAGCAAAGCTTGTGAAAGGTCTAGAAAAGGTCATGAGGAATAACTAAAGGAGCTGTGTTTGTTTGGTGAAAAAGAGATTCAGAGGGATCTCACTGCTCTCTACAGCTACCTGAAAGGAAGGGCCACCCTCTGTCAGCAGTCAGAGGATCAGAGGAAATGGCCTTACGATGAGACAAGGGATATTCAGATTAGATAATAGAAAAAAAATTCACTGCTTGGGTGGAATAGGTTGCCCAGTTGTCTTTAAGGGGGACCTGGATAGGATGCTTGGTGTTATGGCTTAGTGGTCACAGTGGCAGTGTTGGCTGAGCAGTTGGATGGGATGATCTTGAAGGTCTTTTCCAACCTTGATGATTCTATGACTTACTGAGTAACCGCAGCCATGTGACAGGTTTAATGGCAGAGGAGCGCTATGCTGTTTTAGGATCTTCTATTTGCTGTTTGCTCCAAAACTGTCTGTTGCCAACAGGTATTTACATCATCAATCTGAAGAGAACCTGGGAAAAGCTGCTGCTGGCAGCTCGTGCCATTGTTGCCATTGAGAACCCAGCTGATGTGAGCGTCATTTCGTCCAGGAACACTGGACAGGTATGGACATCAGGAAGCCTGCACTCTTGGGAGCAGGACTGCCTTGCCATGCATCATTGCCTGCCAGTGACAGCTTGGTGATAATAGGCAATAACACCAGTTGTAATTATAGGAATGCATTCTGTGAATGTGGGGGTTGTGTTGCACTTGGCAACTTGAAACAGATGAGTTTAAACCCACTCCCCATTTCAGGGCAGTTGATAACTTCTTTTTCTTCCATATCCTTCCTGTTGGATTTCCGTCATATTAGTGGTCAGTCCTGTGGTGGCCCCTGCCTCCCAGAGCTACGGTGTGTAATTGACACTGATTTTCTGGGGGCAGTAAGCACCTGATCTGAAAGTTGTCAAAGAAGAAATTTTCTGTTATTGAGCAAGGTATGGTATAGTAACTGGTGTATTTGTAATTTTGACTCCAAATTTTTACCAAAACATTCTGTCGTAGAAGGTGATAACCTTTAATTAGTCACTGGAGTTTGTGATGTTAGTTTCTATAGGTAACTGCAGGTGGGGCCACAAATGTTTAGGGAGATTGAGGGGCGGGTTTCTGTAGGAGGAGGTTGGTATCTCGTGGGCTTGATGTGCACACTATTAAAGCTTGATGCTGAGGTCAGTTTCTGGCCAATGAGCTCTCAAGTGTCGGAAGTGTGCGACAGCAAAGGATGGCAGGGTTTTCGCTAACGCCAGGAGAGGGGCTCCCTCTAGGATTGGAGTTTGATAGTAGGCCCTGCCACATGCCTGACAAGTTGGAAGCTGTTGCAGTTGAATAGCTGCCAACTCCTAATTTCAATGGACACAGCTACAGTTTGTGTGTATTTATTACAGAGTTTTTGTGTAGTACCTTGGAGTTCCTGAGTAATGAAAAGATATAGAAATAATGAAAGAAAATGGACTTTGCTTTTTTTGTAAGCTTTTTGTTTAATTTCCCCTTCCATGATTTGATTATGAGAGTTTGGAGTGAAGCTTGCCAATAACTTGTGTTGAAGAGAAGGCTTTTTTTTCTATATCCTGACTTACTGCTTTGCTGGTGGATATGTTCTTCTAAACTCATGGTGTAGCTCTTTTCATTTACATTTCTGTTTTGTCTCCTGAGGTGGTGAGGCCTGATTTCACAGGAATGGAAACAAATTGTTAAATTTTATGCACATTCACTGACAGTGCCTGGGTGACCTGGCTGAAATGCACTTTCCCTGCTTCACCTTTCCCTGTGTCCCTTTTGCAGCGTGCGGTTCTGAAGTTTGCTGCTGCCACTGGGGCTACTCCTATTGCTGGGCGTTTCACCCCCGGCACCTTCACAAACCAGATCCAAGCAGCTTTCCGTGAGCCACGGCTCCTGGTGGTCACAGACCCGCGGGCTGATCACCAGCCGCTGACAGAGGCATCCTACGTCAACATCCCCACCATCGCCCTGTGCAACACCGACTCCCCACTGCGCTACGTGGATATCGCTATTCCCTGCAATAACAAGGTAACGCTGCCCTGTGCCGGTCCAGGCAGCTTCCTCAGAGCGTGCCCTGGGCTTCCAACATGCGTGCTTTCCGCAGGGGAGGGTTGGCTTGTATCTCACGTGTATCTCGGGGGATGAGCTAATTAATGTCTCTTGCAGGCGGGTGGGGAGGAGAAAATAAACTGCACACAGTTGGAGCTTGGAGCTGAGGCTGGTTTCTGGCCAAGGAACTCTCAAGTGTAGGACGTGTGCTATAGTAACCTGGCAGGATTTTTCGCTGATGCCATGAGGGTCTTTGTGGCCCAATGAGTGGAGTTTGATAGTCATTCTTGCCACAGATCATGAATATGAATGAAAGATAAAGTGAACTGATGGAGAAATTGCTCTGAAATACTACCTTGCCAGGAATCAACTGAAAGGTAAAGTCTAGGAAGATGAGCAGCTATCTTTGGTCTCTGTCAAGATGTCAGTCACCAAAACTAGTGTAAGCCACATGTGAGGATGTGTAAGCTTTGTTTATTTTGTCAAGTTTTCAATTTCTTCATTCTTGAAATTGTGGTGAATATCATCCCTGTCTTTTGGATGAGATTAGCGGGGGGAGGGATGAGCAACATGAAGCTCTGTAATGGGAGAGTTATTTCAGCCATGTTGTAATGGCATGATCCCTGCAGACACCTGAAAATGTCACTGGGAACTTGAAAAGAAAAACTTTTCAAGTTCAAGTATTTAAGTCTGGGATTGGGAAATAATGTCTTTCACCAAGCATGAGCCTCTAATGGGGTACAAATAAGTCTTCTGCTTTTTCTGCAAAGGTTTTGCTTTACATCAACTCTTACTTTCTTCTGTTCCAGGGAGCCCACTCGGTGGGCCTGATGTGGTGGATGCTGGCTCGTGAGGTCCTGCGCATGCGTGGCACCATCTCCCGTGAGCACCCGTGGGAAGTCATGCCTGACCTGTACTTCTACAGGGATCCCGAGGAGGTAGGAGCCTCATGGCAGAGAGTGTCTCTCTGGGATATTCTGCTTGTGCTTCTGTCCCATGGTCCTGTGTGTCTGCTGTCAAGGACAGGTTTTACCAATATAATGGTGACACTTCACACTCTGCTGTGGTTGGTTAGTTGTACTGCCAGTCGGTGTCTGTTGTCTGCTATGTGATGGTAAAGGTTGTGTTCTGGGATGTGTTCCTGGGAGACTCAGGCTGGGCTCTTACATTGCAGATTGAAAAGGAGGAGCAGGCAGCTGCTGAGAAAGCAGTCACAAAGGAGGAATTCCAGACTGAATGGACAGCCCCGGCACCTGAATTCACTGCTCCTCCTCAGCCTGAGGTTGCAGATTGGTCTGAGGGAGTGCAGGTCCCATCTGTGCCCATCCAGCAGTTCCCCACAGGTCAGTCTGGGGAGGTGTCTGTGGGAAGGGGTGGGGGGCGGGTGTTGTAGGTACAAGGAGCTGGAGATCACTAAGTGTTGTGTTTGTGATTGCAGAGGACTGGAGTGCCCAGCCTGCCACCGAGGACTGGTCAGCAGCTCCCACTGCCCAGGCTACTGAGTGGGTTGGCACTGCCACGGAGTGGTCTTAACTTCAGCCCTGCTGTACTGTGAGAGAAATAAAGGCTGGTTTAGTACACGCTGTGCTGGTACTGCGTTTATAAAGTTGTTGTCTGGTGACACGTGTGTAGCATGGGGCACAGTCCTCAGGCAAGAGTGGCGTGTCTGTAACACTGTTAAATGGAGCTCGGGACTGAAGGATCTGTCCCTGCCTGCAGCAGCTGCCTGGGCTGCCCCTCCTGTCTTAGTGTCTGGTCTCACATTCCCACCTTCCCTGGCACCTCCCCAGTAAGGAGGCCAGGAGCGTGTGTGCATATGGGAGGGGAGGTGGTGACCTGGGGCAAAGCAGTTTGCTTTTGGTTTTTCTTTTTTTATAGCAGCCCGTTTGGGTCCACCCAAATGGGCTGGTTTTGTTGTTTTGCCTGGAGTTTCACAAGTTTGCAGGGTGAGCAAGGTTCTGGTGACCAGGTGTGGGAGGTGCTGTGACTGCAGTGTGGTAAACAGAGCCCCTGCGTGGGAGCTGCTCCTCTGATGGAATCTTGGCTTTAGCATCAGCGTTTCCAGTTCCTTCCTCAAAAATACCGCAGTTATCTTCAGGAAACAACCACCATAATAATTCATTTGCTTTATTTCTTGAGGATTATATTGCTGTGATTATTAGCAATAGTGGGAGGTGGACCCTTCACCAAGAGAAAGGATTTTGTTTGTTGGAGGTGAAGATTGTTCAGATTGGATCCTTTTTTTCTCATATTGGTATGATCACAGATGCTCCTTTTTGTACCTTCAGCACTGCCAATTAACCTGTAAAGAATGTTTTCTCCTGGCACATGTGCTCATTTCATTTTACTGTAATAGTGCATATTGGGAGTGAAAAAACCTAAAGCAAGTTATGCACAGTATCTGTCCAAAGGAGACTGATTTTTCTTCATCTTGTTTTTACCTATTACATGCAAGGTGACTTCAGGTTTTGTTAATAATGAACAGCATTTAGCGGAGAGGTAGGTGAGCACTTGATTTGTTCCTGAAGGAGCTCTTCCAGTTTTGTTTGTTCACTGTGTTCCTCAGAAGTGTGCTTGTGGCACATCCTCTGGTAATTCACTTCCCAGAATCCAGCAAGGGGAGGCTCCTTCCTGCCACCTGAGGTCTGTCACTTGTGTGTCAGGATGTGTTGAGAGCCTGGTCGTTTTGGGACTATGTATGAGCATTGTGGCTGGATTAAGAGCAGCCTGTACAGCACTTGCTGATTGACTCCCCAGATCTGAGATTGCCCCAGAAGATTTGTTGGTCTGGACTATGTTTTCACTCTGCCACATTAAAAATTTCCCAATTCAGAGCACAGTGTTATCCCTCAGTACATTGAATTTCTGCAGTTACCTTCGCTTTCACCATTGTCCCTTTTCTTCATCCGTTGTGTAACTTCTTTCATGCAAATGTCTTCCTGGTAATGAGTGTGTAGAAGTCATCAGCTCCTCCTGTGTGGGTGATGGTGCCGTTTTAAATCAGTTGGTTCCGAGTACTTGCTAAAGTTTCATTTTGACTTTCACAACTGTCGTTCTTAGAGCCCAGGACTGCCAGTGGCAGGTGGATCTGCACAGCCCGGTGAGGAGACAGGTCTCTTCATGGGGATTCAGGATCACCTTGCTGGGATAATGGATAGAGTGGGAGAGCTTGTTTGCCTGCAGCACTGCAGAGGAGATGACTAGCAGCCTTTTAGAAAAGGAGGCAGACTTGGCTGTGACAGCAGAGGACTCATTGCAGGAAGACTATAATCCTCAGCATGCCAGAGGCACAGGGTAGGAAAAGTCTCAGCACAGGAGTGGAGACGGCAGCAGAGACATAGCAGAAGATCCCTATGTCTGCCAGAACATCCCCTGTGGTGAATACCTGGCAGATGTAATCCACTGAGGCAGTGTAGAGGAGTAGAGAGAGGGAGGTAGGAGCAAATCCTTGAGACACTGGCTTGTTCATTACTGCCTTTTTTTTTTTTTTTTTTTTTTTTTTTTTGGCAAGTGCCGTGTTGATGTTGAATCAGAACATCAAAGAACTTGTTACAACAAGTTCATCTGATTTAACACAAGATGGCTTAGGTGGAGGTCTCTATATGGTGGCAATTTCCATTGAGGTTCACAGTAATATTTCCTTTCTCTATGACCTCTTTGTATTTGATTTGGGTTGAATGGGGCTGGGTGAGCTTCTTAGGCTTATTCCAGAGCTGATCTCAACAGGAACTGGCTGGGGTTTCTGAGCATCATAGAACCCCTCTGGACAAATGAGCTGTTGCAGTCCTTGCCAATGTGGTACTGTGTGATCCATGAATGTCTCATACAGGCTTTCCAGTTCCCTCCCTGATTTATATGCCACCGTTCACAGATGTTCCTTTTCCTCCAGTCACTTCTTTGCCCAAATAATCACGATATTTTTAGTATCTGTGTACTGTCGGATTACACCAAGGTTTTTCTTCAGCAGGAAGCAAAGGGTTTTATTCACAGCTGAAGAGATTCATCTCTCTGCTTAAATCCTGGCTACAAAAATGTTCCACTCTTTACATCTGTAGTCTGTTTTGCTTTATGAAACTCTGAAAATGGCTGTAGGAAGTTGGATGCTGACTTTCAGGAGTATGGTATACTCATTGTGAGCCTGTTTGTTAAAATTAGTGCTCCGTATAAGTAAGCATGCAAAGGAAACTGAGGTGTGTGTGATGGATTCACCTCACTGCTTCTCTTAAGAGGCTTCCTCCTCACCCAGGACTGTGAGACTGCAGTTGGAGTGGATCTTATAACACAATTTTTTTTCTTGGATTACTAGCATCTTGGTGCAGATTAGACTCTACATGAAGTAAAGCACACGGTGAATCTGCAATTGTTATTAATGCAGCACTCTCCAAAGCTGTGTATCATGTACCTTAGGACAGTTGAAGCCTGGTATCTTGAATTTGTGTCCTGGCAGAGGGAGAATAAAGAAAAACATTCTAGATTTATGTCATTGCTGTAGGACCAAGGTGTTCCTGGAGCTTGTCCTCACTGCCCTGCAGCTTCCAAAGAGACATCAGCTATCATTTCAGGCAGTTTCTTCCTCTAGCCAGTGCTTGGCACTACCAGCTCCCAGGCCTTGCAGCCTAAAGCTTGTGAAAGCCACAAAGCCTCAAAGTTGGTGAAAACCTGATCTGCATCGAGTCTGTATCTTGTGCAGGTAAAGGTAGAGCAGTGTTACAGTTGTGTGTAGCACTGGGAATGAAGAACATCCTTGATCATCAGCCCTGCAGAGAGACAGACTGACAAACATCTTGGACATGAGTACAATCACAACACTGATTTTCTGTTTCTTGTTTTATGGGGCACTGGTTTCTGAACCTGGTTTTATGTGGTTTTTTAATACTTGTGATTTTAATAATACTGCCATTTTTCTGCTGTCCAACTTTGGAAACATAATTTTCATTTATACATTGTTCATTTATACACTCAGTAGTCACTGATGAACAAAACTATGTAATGAAGATACGGTTTTGGTATCTGTAGCTGAAAGAACATGTCTTTTCTCAGTTCATAAAGTGTTAATAAGGAGTTGAGTTTACCTGGTGTGTCTTCTCATGTCACAGTCCTAAATATTTCTGTTGGTGTTTGTTTCACTGGCTACAAGATTGCTTTTATTAGTTCTGTTCAAACATGAATAAAATAAATTCTGGAGGGTTGCGGAATGCATACTTTGAAATTATGGCTCCCTAACCGTGCTTTAAAGTCCAGAGAAGCCTGTTTTGGTAAAAAATCTCTCTTCAATGCTAAATGCCATTGCACCACATGCAGAAGGGTTCTGGGGGTTGGGTCACATAGCTCGCAGTCTTGCTGGTGGCTTTTGGGCAGGACAAGGGGTGTCACAGCACACAGGGGACTGCCTGTGCCCACTGCCCTTAGGGGCTTGGGTTTTAGAAGGGGGGGAACAGGGTCTATTGCATAGGCCAGAGCTGCGTGCTGAGCACTGACAACATTTTAGCTGCTCAGTGGGACTATACACCCACTGCATATGTGGGTCAGGTTTAGGGTTTTGCAAACCATATGTGGCGCAGCTCAAAACTCAGAGCTGCTCTACCGCAGGGGACAGTTGTGCCAAAGCCTGGGGCAAGGTTTTTTGGCCATACCAGGGCATGCTGGCACTGCTCCTTCCTGCGCTGCAGCTGGGAATGCCAGGGTGCAGCCGTACAGACTGGAAAGCTGCTGTGAAACTCAGGTTCTCACTCGCAATGCTGAATTTGTTAGCATTGCCCAAGGAACTGGGTCCAAAGTGCTCCTTACCTCCTGAGAGCCCAGGGGATGCTCAGAGTGAAGGCGATGAACATTTGCCTTTCGGGTCTGAACCAGGTCAGGACGGCCCTACCAGCCTTGTCCACTCAGCCGGCGGGATGGTGACAGAAGTGGCTTTCCGGGAGCAGGCTAATGCCCCAGCACCGCTCCCGCCTGGCCGGTGACAGGAGGGTGCGGGTGCCTTGCACAACCGCAAAGTGCGAGCGTGGGGACCGCTTCCCAGTGTCCAGCAGATGGGGCTGTGGTTCCTGCTTGGTTCCCGGTTCTGGGTCTGGGCAGAGCGGACACCCGGGGGGAAGGTACAAAGCTGCCCTTCTCTGGCCTTTTCATTTCCTTGTACCGGAATGGTGCCGCCTCCCCGGGACCATAAGATACCTAAAAAAACCCCAAACGACCAAAACCCTGCTAAGTTTGTTTAAGTGTCTCTGAGTGTTAAACTTGTTTCCTCCATACTCAGCTTCAAACTTGATTTTAATTATTTTTAATTTTAATAATTAAGGGACCAAGTGTGGGATGCTGCTGTCTGTGAGTGCTCCTAGTTGAAGAAACTCCACGATGGAAACTTTCTAACTCATCTTTTCTGTTTGGCTTATTGCTTCCAGCATTTTCTAGAATGGCTCGTCTCCTTACTGCTCCCAAAGCTCCCAGGTATAAAATTCACTGCACCTGTTGGCTTTGTTTATAGATGAAGAAATTAAGCAGCACATGCAGAGAGGGAATCAGGTGTGAACCATTTCCCCTCACTTGTTATTTTGCTGTTAGAGGCTCTAATTTGAGAGCAAAGATTAAAAAGAAAGGCACCACCCCTTCCCTCTCTGCAGCATCTTTTCCAAAGGCTTCTTTAGGCCTCATTCCTGCCCACAGCTGGGTTAGGTTTTATGAGCCCCAGGTGCCATGGGCTGAAGTGTCTCCTACCATTTTCTCACAAGGACTTGTGTAGGGTAGGAATGAATGTGCCATTGGTTTTTCTTGTTGGCTTTGTGAGGCAAACCCACTTTGTGTGCTATAAGCAGGCAGTGGTTCTTTGTCAGCTCGTTCAGGAGGGCTGAGAAGTCTAGGAACTAGGTTTTTTGATTTCAAGGGTTCAGCCCTTTGAAAAGTTTTTAGTTATATTTGGATTCTTTTCCTTAAGTCTGTATTGGATTTTTCCTTGACTCCTGTGCTCATTTTA
Source organism: Sylvia atricapilla (assembly GCF_009819655.1). NCBI lineage: Eukaryota > Metazoa > Chordata > Aves > Passeriformes > Sylviidae > Sylvia > Sylvia atricapilla. Next base: position 44,356,101 of record NC_089140.1, read on the forward strand.
AATTTTATTTTTGTTTTGTGAAAGCTACACGTTTATGTTTATTGTTTCAAAATGAGAACTGGGATTTCTCAAACCATACCTTGAATATAGAAGAAGGAACTTTATTAAAACGTCAAATCTGAGACTTGTGGTTTAAAATATGCCAAGTTATCAACTCTGCATGGTCCCCAGGTGAGAGGAGTGCCCTGTGAAGCCATTCTGTTGTGGCCTGTGCTGTCTCTACTCCCCCTAGGATCTCAGGAAATGGAACTTGCTCTGGTAAGGTAAGTGTCAAGCTGCTGCATTTCTTTAAATTTTATTTAAAATCTTCTATCGTTACAAGAACAGTGGATTGACCTTCCCTTCTAGTGTCCATTTGGTAGGCACTGCTCTTCTGCTGTTAAGATAACTGCAACATAAAATACGGAGGCAAGCGAGAGTGCCTTCCGTGGGGCAGTGTAAGGCAGAGTGAGCAGAGTGGACATCAGGCACAGGGCAGCTCCCTCTTTGCTCTCCTAGACTCAGCAATTGTGGAAGCTGCTCAGGCAATATGTTGCTGGTACTACAGGGACCCCTGTGGCAATTGTGTGCTTGGCACATCTTCCTTTAAGGGGCATTGTCTAGGATGCATCTGAGTGTTGTAGAGCCCCCAGAACTGCCCAGAGTCTCCCTTCTCACCTGGAAGGCCAGGTGGAACCATAGTCCCACAATAGTTTAAACAGATGTTACTTTCAGAAGCTCTGCCTTGCCTTCTACAGTGCTCTCTCTGAATTCGAGGTCTAGTGGTGGCAGGGAAGAGGAAACCCTTTATTTTAGATGGAGATTTGTTTTTTCCTTCTGGACTTTGGGTGGGAGTACTGTGAGCAATGTATGTCTGGTTCATCCCCACCAATGTGATGGTTTTGGCTCTTTGGGGGATAACCAGTTCAAATACTGTGCTTTGCTTCCATGGCACCATGGTAATGTTGCATACCCAGGTGGTGACTTGTCCTGTTCCGGCAGGACTAGTTCAGCGCCTCAGAGCCAGCTAAAGGTCTTGAAAAGACACTTACCCTCCATGTTACTGGCACAGGTGCTGAGGAGGACATAAAGTGCTGAAAGGGCATGTGCATGACACTGGGCTTTCCCTGGAAATGGGTTACAACAGATTTCTACCTCTTCTGTACAAGAAGACTGCTTTTGTCCACAGGTCAATGCTCAGGGCAGTGCTAAGGCAGATGTTTCCCCACTGTTGGCTCTCTGCTGCTGTGGCACAACCTCATCCTTTATGGGCATGATGACAGAGGTGTGGAAAGTTGAGCAGAAGCTGTGGAGCGTTCCACAGGCAGAGCCGCAGATGCTTGTGAAGAAAATGTTGCCAGTGGCTCATTTGTTCTATTTGCAAATGCAGTATCAAAATGCCTCTGCAGCCTTTTCCTCCAAAAACTGCACGGCTTTTTGGGGAGCAGAAGCTGAGTTTGCCAGGGCCCTGAGCAAAAGCCCTGCAGCCCTGGCCTTGGAGCTGTTTCCATGCTGCAGCAGCTGCAGATGGAGCTGGGGACCTGCAAGTGGTGCTACTGTGGTGGCAGTGAAGCTCTGTTGGTGTCCAGGCAGTGTTTGTGCTCCTCTGTCCAAGCTGCTGTAGCAAAGTGCTCTGGCTAATGAAGAAGGCATGGTTTTTATTATGGTGTTTTTTTTTTTCTTTTCTTCCTGGCCTTGAGCCCTCCAGGTACCTTATTAAAATAAATCTGATAATAGCCTTCATATTTTGAAGATCCTACATATCTGCCAAGGCACTGAATTATTTACTGCTGCTGCTATCAAAAAAAAAACCCCAGAAGTCCCATATGTGTGAAATGTTTCTTAATTAGAGGAAGGCTTTTGTAGGAGAAGCCTTGGCTCCCCCAAAACAACTTTGCTTTGAGTGAGGGAGAATGGAGGAAGGGGGAGGACACAGCTGCTTGGGATGTTTCTGCAGCTGCTCTTCCCTGGAAAAATTAGTTAGTAACGCCATTAAAATAATGTTCCACCTCCTACTAATCTGATCTGTGCACTTGATCACTGTGATGGTTTGTCTATCCTCACGCACTCCAGGTAACAGTGCTGTGCTGCTTTGGTTGTTATAATTTTATTTTCAACTGAGCTGAAGTTATTTTTTCTCCCTCCCACATTGCCAGGAGAGGGATGGCACTGGCAGCTTCTGCAAGCATTGCTTGGTTCCTAATGGAGAAGTTCTGCTGCTTTTATACCCTGCAGCTGTTTCCTTGCAAAGATTTTTCACTGCCTTGTGAAGCAGCGGTGGGTGCAGTGTGCCCTTATCTCCATGCTGGCCCCAAGGCAGGTGCAGGGCTCTTGAATTTCTTACCCTCCTGATTTCCTATCTCTGTGAGATGGGCTAAAGGATGCTAAATCCCACTTTCATTGCCTTGGCCATGAGCCTCCAGGAGCTGAGATCAGCACTGGGGATTCTTGTGTCCTATTGTCGCTCTCCTGCCTGAGTCTGGTTCCCAGCAGGTGGAGAAGACTCTCAGTGGTTGTCCATCTCCTCCCCTTGGCTTCTCTGCCACCTTCAAGTTATTTTTGTCCGTTGGGTCTTTCCCTGGAGGTGTGATGCTGGTGCACGTAAAGCCTTTGCCTGCTGGGAAATGGCATCTGTCTATCCATCCATGCCTGGGTGCCTGTCAGCTCTCCTCCCTCCACCTGCATGCTTGGAGCACCAGCTGCAGAGAAATCTCTGTGCTTCAGTGATTCCTAGTTTTGCTGTCAATCATGGAGGAGTGGTGCAGAAAATAATATCAGTTCTGAAATATTTTAAAAATCCACTCCTTTTGATCTCAGCCCCTGTGTGGATACATGCACACACAGAATCTCTCCTGATACGTGGGAGCTTGGTAGCCTCTGTTTGCTGAGGTCACGGAGAACATGGGTATTCTCTGAGTAGCACCACGTGGTACCAATTCAAGATTTAAAGGCAATGGTCACTACTGGGTTTTGGTGTTTATAGATGACTGAGTGGAAGGGGGCCTCAGGGAGTTGGGTCCTGTGATTGCAGCAAAGCCTCTCTGCATTAGCTCAGCATTGTGTTGGTACAGTCCATTTAAAACACAAGGCTGAGTTCTGGTTCAGCACTGATGACCACGTTGTGTGAGAAATGGGCCAGGACCTAGAAATCCTGGGCTTTCAGAGTCACATTTTTCCCCAGGGGAAAACTGAATCTGAGCGTTTGGGAGTGATAAAGCCTTGGCTGCAGATGAAGTCAGGCTGCCACCTGCCAAAGGACAAGCTGCTGCCTCAGGGCTCAGGCAAATGGCAAGAAAACCATGGCAGAGAGAAGAAAAATCCCCACGGCTGTCAGGCTGTAGAACTGATAACACTGCATGTAATATGAACCAAAATGGGAGAATCATGAATTTAAAGTCTTTTGGCCAGCACTCCATTTTCTTTTTCTTTTTTACCAGGATATTTCTGCTTTGGCGGGATGTGATTTAGAGAGGTGGTGGGGTGAGGCTCAAAGGTCCCTGTCTGGCCTGCTCTGGTGCCAGCAAAAGCACAGATACGTGGTTGCAGAGGCTGCAGAGAGGGGTTTGAACGTGCTGGGGTGCAGGAAAGTGGGAGACCTGCTGTACCCACGGCTTGCTAGGGCCAAGGCAAGGGCACACAGGACATTACATTAATTCTTAGTGCATCTTCACCAGCACAGAAGCTGCTCTGGTGCTCCTGACGTTGGCAGGGACCCTGCCTTGCTGGGCTTCTGCCAGTGCCAGTCTGTGAATATCCTCCTTTGAGTGGTGCAGCTATTTCTAGAAATGACCCCTTGGCTTTCCTGTATTTGAAAGCAAAACTCAACCACCTGATTTTTGAAGAAATTCTGAAGTCTCTTTTTATCTATCTCTTTCTTGTATTTCCTGGGAGTTCTTTTTTTAAGGTTCTAATCTTTTTTATAAGCCAAAGATATCAAGAAAAGAGCTCAGCCTCTACAAATGAGCACAACACAGTATTTAAGCTCTTAATTCCTGTGAGGAAACAGATACTTAAGTGTTTTTCTTGGGTTAGACCTTTAAAGTGGAATTCTTTTCAAATTTGCCTGTGTCTGACCTAACAAGACTCCTTTGCTCAGTTCCTTCCTTGAAGGTGGACATTCCTAGACTGGCACTGGCAGAGCTCCTGCCCAGCTAGATGTGAGCTTGTGGGGCTCCTCAAGCTTGTGGGGCAGGATAAACAGCTAAAATCCCAATCTCCATCATCAGGAATTTTCTCTGGAAAGTGGTTTTTATTGTCTTTCTTCCCTGGATTTGTCAGAGGAAGTTTCTTAGGGTAGGTCTGAGAAAGTGGTTCTGGTACCAGTGCAGCTTGTGGCCTTTCCCTGCAATGGCTCTGTGGTGTCTGGAGCCTGTTTGTAGGTTGGAGGTTTCTATAGCTTAAATGTGCAGCTGAAAAACCTTCCTCAGCACCCTGAAAGAAACTAAAATCTATTCCCAGAGTTCTGGTTTGTTAGCTGGTATGAGGAAACCCTCTCCCCTGTCCATGAGCAGAGAAAGGTTGCAAAGAAGCACAGAGGTGGATGACACACAAGACCTCTGCAGCTCACATTTTCAAGCAAGGTGACACTTCTGTTTCTCTGGATGTTCAGAATGTGTGGTAAATGGCTTTGTCATGGTGCAGGGTTAGCTGTAGGAGAAGAGGATGAAAGCTCAAGATGATCTTGACTGCTTGTTTAGAGCACATGAGGTTATCAGGAGAAAGAATGCTGTCAGTAGTGGTGGCATCCAGTGCTTTTTTCCCTTTCTCTCCCTGGAAAGCATCAGACAAGCTACCTGAAAATACAAATTCAGGTGATTCTAAAGGTTCCCTTTTGAAAAGAATTTGCTGTCCTTCTGCAGCAAAAAGCTGCTTTTTCTGCTTTGGAGAAGCTGAAGTGCCTTGGTACCAAATACAAAACCAGGGTTTTCTTTGCATTCTTTTCTGGGTTTATGAGCAAACCTGCTTAATGGTGTCTACTATTTTCTGCTCATTGAGTGAAAAGAAAGCAGCTCATCTTGTATAAAGCTGAGCACATTATGATAGAAATGTCTGAATTATGTTTTTGACCCTAAAAGAGAAGGGTGAATGTTCTTATCCCCTTCACAGCTCATGTTTAGCCATTGCAAAATTTAAGATTTTAAAATTTTAAACTTTTTTTTTTGTTTGAAAATTAATTTTTTTTTAATTTTGTTGAATTTCCTGTTTAATAGTAACACTGAGCAGATGCTCTGCCTGGCCATGCAAACTAAAAACCAATGCCCATGAGAGCTGCTTGTTTAAAAACAAACCTCTGATGAGAAGAATAATAAAATAATTAAGCTTAGATATTTCCTTGGTTTTTTACCAAAACCTCTTGGCTGCAGTATTTGAGCTAGTGGCAGTACAAGATGTGAAAAATTTGCAATGCAGTGGGCTCTTCCAGCTAGCTATGAATGCAAGCTGAGGGCTGTGAGGGATGTTACTAGGAGGCTCCCTGTACTCACTCACCACTGAGATTTTCTCTTTTTTTTTTCCCTTTCCCCTTGAAGTTGAGCCCTGGAGGAAGATTGGGATGGATACAGTCTTTCAACAAACGTTAGGGGGTTGGAAATCAATGCTGAGACAAGGGCTTTTTTGCTGTTTCTAACAATAGAAAAACAGGGATGAAACCAAACACTACTGAATATTCCAGTGAGTTTCTGGAGTTTAACCTTCAGTTGCATGTGAGAGTAACTGGTAAACAGACTCAAAACTCCAAGAGACAAATAATCATTTCAGTTGGTGTGAAGAGTGAGGGTCAGCAGTTTTTCACCTTTCACAACCTTGTGCTCTGACAGAGGACTGCACTGTGGATTGGAGCTGGGGAAGAGAGTTGCTGCTGGTCTGCAGAACTTGTCTGGCTGATACTATCGCCTGTGTGTCCTGGAGTCTCTGAGCTTGGGAAAGACATTGATCAATGGGTGAACCTAATGTATTATAATTAGAGATAAACAAGCCTTGAGTGAGTAATTAGCTAATGGGCAGTTGTGTGCTCCAGAGATGACACAGTGCTTTGGAATGCTCTATATCATTGCTACTCTGATTCAGAGAGTATCCAAATCCTGTAATAGTGATTCATCTGGTCTAAGTCTGCCTCTGCTTCTCTGGTTTTCAGAACCTGTCTGGAGTTCTTTATGGCTTCCTCATAATGCTTCTTGTTGCCTTTATATGTGTGTAGACGTGTCTGCACACACACCCTTCCATCCGCTTTCTGTTTGCTAGCTGAGGTGAGTGAGATCTGAAGTCACATTCTCCCCTTTCCAAACTATATTTCAATGTGAGCTGGGGAGTGAAGAGGAGGACAGTGCTCTTTCTTGATATGCAACCACTCCCTAAGGTACCAGAGTCTGCAGGGCAGACAGGCTGTGCTGGAATCAGGGCACTTTGCTGTTTCTGTGCCATCCTTTTGAGTTAGCAGGCTGGGAACGCCTTCCTCCAGCACTTTCTGACCAACATGGACACGTCCAAGGAAGGATGTCTCCTTGGCCTTCTCTTGTCTGGCTTTTCTCCAGTTCAGTGAATGGGCATCTCTGCAGAGATGCACAGCCATGTTGCATCAGCACAGTAAAGAGGCAAGACAAGACCACATCTGTGGGACCCAGATCAGAGAAATGTCCTTCCAAGCCCAGGAAATAAAGCCGATGAGCAGCTCCTCATGTAGAGGCTCCCCTGGGAGAATGACCAACCCTGACCACAGCAGTGTCCTGGGAACAGCCAAACCTACTTTGAGCTGTGCACCAAGAACAGCTGTGTCTAGAAACAATCTATTGAATTTTCTGGATTTGAAAGCAAAATGCAATGATTTAATTTTTTGAAGAAATTCTGAAGTCTCCTTTGATTTGTCTCTTGCTTACATCTCCTGGAAGTACTTCTCTAGGGCTCTGGTCTCTGTTATGAAGAACAGACATCAACAAACAAACTAGGTCTCCATCCATAAATAAGCACAGCAAAATATTTTAACTCATAATTCCTGTGAAAAAGCAGATGTCTAAAACTTTTTGTTGTATTAGACCTGAAAGACCTAATCCTCTTCCCACTCTGCTCATGTCTGACCTAACTGGACTCCTTTCCCCAGCTCCTGAAAGATGGGTATTCCCAGGATGAAGGTCAAATGCTCTGTGCTCTGTCAAGACATAGAGGAGAAATAAGTTACTGAGTTTCCTGTCCTGAACATAGCATTTCACAAGGTTTATGGAATTTAGTAGAAAAAAATTCAAAGTGAGGACCTTTTAAAATCCAAATATCCCAGTTTTAGCAGAACTGTTACTATCTCTTGTTATGGACTTAGTTTTATTGAAGAATTTAATTTTTATAGACTTTTTTATGAAGAACAACACCCATGTGAAAACCAGATCTAAGTCAGGGTGGGCTTATGCCACCAACAGGAAGAAACTGTAGGTGCAAGAGAGCAGGTCAGCCCAGAGAAGCTCTCTCACAGAGTCCGGGGAAGTCCTACAGATCTGGATGATACTGTTCTTAAATTGCACCAGGAATTCCTAACTGGTTATAATCAGAAACTAGGCCAAGGCACTGTTAGTCTCTCAGTTGTGCTGGGTGGTGTTGCTAGACTAGGAATCGTATCCAGGGATTGAAATAATGGTGCAAACTGCTGTTGACAGACTGTGAAAAGAGGAGTGGAGTGGGAACCTAGAGAAAGTGGTGGTGAGGTTGAAACAAAAAGATGAAAGTTTGGAGGAGGTAGACTGTAGGAAAGCTATCACAAGAGACAAAATGCAGCTGACAAAACCCCCTCTGGTAGGAGTCCTCTACTCCTAGTAGCAACTGCCTTGTGGCTGAGCAGGGACACTCAATTTTTTATAAGAATACTTAATTCTTCAGGCAGGTGAACAACAGAAAAAACCCACAACAAACCTCTGTTTAAATGACAGGTAAATTCACACCACTTTTATTAATTAAAGAAGTCCTTGAAAGTACTGTCAAGCACTTGCTCCACAGAGAAAGTTCACTGCTGCTAGTGGCTGCAGGGCTGTGTTCTGTGTGAAGCAGTTCAACAGTGTCATGGCTGATTTTTGTTCTGACCGCCTCCCGTTTCCCTTGGGATCAAAATCAGCACAGCCTCTGGGGGTTACAGCTCAGAAGCACTACTAAGTGTCTAAACAAATCTGAATTAAAGGTTGTTGGATAGATAGAGAGCACCAGGAGTGGATGTCCAGCATGCAGCAATCATTTCCTACCAAAGCTACAGCAGCTCATGCAGCACCTCTATTTTAATGTCAGACAGGAGAAACTTTGCTGAGGTTATGGAGCAGCCCGTGGGTAGCATGGCTGCCCTCTCCCTCTTCCAGGGAGTGGTCCCAGGGGGTGCCCCCACGGCCTGGGCTGGCCAGGGTAGGGAGCCCGAAAGCCCAGTGTCCGTGGCTGTGTCACAAACACTTGTGATGGTGGGGTGAGTGCTGCTCCTCTCCCGCCGGCCATGGGGCTGCCAGCCAGGACTTCTCCTCTGCCTGGTTTCCTGACAGGGCTGGCTCCATTTGGAGACTCTATCTTCTTGTCTAGAGCAAAGATTATGGATGTTACTTTCTTGGGGGCAAACACTGCCTTTCGTCCTCTCCCCAGTGGCTGCTGTTTCTTCTCTGTGCAACAACCAGAGTTTAGGGGATTTGTGTTTGCACATCTGAGTGAAGAAACCAGCAATAAGAATGTTCCCCCTCTCTCAACATCCAGTACCTGTCTCTGCTGCCCAGCCCCTCCTTTAAGGTTCTTACTGATGCATTCATGAGACATGATAATTCTACCAGCCATGCTGGTACACTTCTAGGCATGGGGTGGTTGTGGGTAATTCCTGATTTTAGTTTGTATTTTCAGTGCACTCAAAACACTGCCAGCACTATTTCCACTTAAATGAATGCCCAGAGTCTGCTTTGGAGAGGATATGTAGTGGGTTGCTCTGAACCTTCCAGTTTGTCTCAGTTCATCGAATTCAATGGGGTTATGGTGGCACTAGTCTGCTTGTCTCACCTGCACCAGAATAAGATCAAAATCTTTCAAGTGATTTTTACAAATGAGAGGCAGAGGCTCTGGCAGTCAGGAAGTGGCTGGTTGAGATCGAGCCTGGAGGATCCATTTTCTTTGAAAATAACCCAATCCTGGTGCTAATGTCTCCTTCTGGTTCTTTATGCCCAGTTAGAGCATGCATTTATTTACCCTAAGACTTAACCTAATCCTGTGAAAAGTTTCTGCCTCATTCATGATGAATTTTCCCATGAAAAGCTCAACTCAGGAAGAAAAAGTCTGACTCAATTGATCAACCCTGAAACAACACTGAGATTAAACATAGTTCCCAGAATAAATTGCTGGTTTCAAGAACAGCATGGTTAATAGTTGGGATGTGAATCATAATTTTGGACTACAATTCCCACTGTGACAGGCCTGTGTGAGATATAATCCAGTCTAAACCTGTGCCCTTCCTGGGTGTCCATTGGCAGGTGGACTTCTGCAACAGGACAAAATCCCTGCTAATTATACTCATGCAATCCCTTGCTAAGGTGTATCCCTCTAGTTTCTCAATCCTACCAGTCACTTTGGTGGCTAAATGAGCCTTTTCAGAAGTGTTATGGGGAGACCTTGTAATTTTTACCTTCTGCTTGTTTAGGGGGACTTTCAGTCTTTGTACTTGGTGTAAGTAAATCCTCCACATCCTGCAGCATTGTGTTGGTACTGGCTTTGTTGTTTCTCTTGTTTTTCTCCTCTTCACGTTGCTGCATCGATAAAAACCATTGCATTTAGTTAAAAAACTGCAGATGTAATCTAGGAAATGGTGGCCTGGTGTTGGGTTTGCCTGGCTAAGTGTTTGTTGGCATGAATGAATCTCTTTGCCAAGTTCAAGGTCTGAGTCCTGGTCTGATGATCAAGTGTTTCGAGGAAAGAGTACCTCCCAGGCAGGACTGTGAAACAGTGGCTCTGCTCCTGCTAGGGCAAAGCACTTACTGATAATATGGTTTAGGTCTATCAGGCTGTGTGTTGCTGCAGCTACCAATTTTTGGTGTATTGGTTAGCTTTAAATGTGAGCCTCTTGTGAGAGAGGGTGTCAGGGATAAATGCCAGAGGAAGAGGATATGGCAGCACATGGATATAGGGCTGTCTTTGGCTTTACTTGCATACATTTAGGACTGATAAAGATTTTCTTCTGGTTGTTAGAGGGAATCTGTACTTTTGGATAGTGCTGTCCTGATTTGTGATCCCTTTTGCCTTGAACCCAGCCAGGTTGTGCAGCATGGAATAGAGTGACCCAAAATCTGAGTGTGCTGTAACACATGTTCAATTCCGGGAGCCCTCGAGGGTGTCCTTTGCATCAAGATACTTCCTTTAAGCTGAGTGATTAATTCTGAATTTTAGTATTTGAATGTAATTTATGGACTCCCATTTCTCAGTGTTCACATCCTCACTTGTAATGTTGCTCTAGTCTCTTCTTTATGTGATGTTTTGCTTGATGTGGCACTGATTCCTTGGCTTGGATCCTGTCCTGTGTCAGTAAAATGGCCGTGGCTTTCATGGACTTACCGTTGCTCCTGGGAAATCTCAGACACCAAAGCATTGTCAGAACTTTGCCATAAACTTACTTTTGTAGACAAAAAGCACAGTTTATGGCAAAGCCAGCTGTGGTTCTGATGTATGAAATAGCAGGCTATAGTGGGATGTGACCACTCTGCACGGCTAGACATTCAATGCCATCAGAAGGGACTGAACAAGCATAAAATACGTCATTTTCTTGTGTCACCAAAGTGAAAAGTGATTTAAAAGCATATGATACGCATCAAAATTGAAGTGTATGGTATTTCAAAGGTCATTTTGCCAGTTCAGTACCTACCATTTGCATTTTCTTCTTCAGCTCTGCATTGGCGCGCTGATATGCTTTAGACACAGCATTCAGGTAATAGATGGTGAGGCTGGAAAAGAAAATGTGTTGCTGTAGTGAGGGGATCAGGGGAAAGGGAAGGTTTCACCAGGAGGGAACATGTAGTTTTTTGCCAACCTTCTAATAGCTAATTTTCCCACCAGCTGTCTCCTAACTTCTTTAAGAAGCTCAGGGTTTAGGAAAAATTTGGGCTGCCTGTGGCATGGTTAACTGAGATAGGCTGAGCCCATCCAAAGTTCAATTCTGCTAAAACAGTAGAAAAGTGACCAGTCTGCCCTTGTGCTACCTTGTGCCTCCACCTTGGGCTCCCTCCACTTCCTTTGCACCAACCTTGGGGAAACCAGGCACCAGCCTTGAGATGGAACTTCCACCAGATAACACAGGCACCTTAGAAAAAGCTGGGAAACCAGAGGAATAGTGGTAGAGTAGGGCCTTGACACATCTCCTGAAAAGCAGTGCTCAAGGAATTCAAGTGCTCCTTACCCCTTTTCCAGGACCAGCTGCATTCTGTATCCCTGGGCAGGGCCTGAGTGAACAGAGACAGGAACTGAGGGCAAGGAGAAGCCAGGTTGGAGCAGAGCCACGGGCTTTTGTTTTGATCCTATCTTCTCCAAAAAGGGCACACCAAAACCAGGGGAAAACTGAGCCAAGCTGAAGGGAACTGAAAGGCAAGCAGGGATGGGAGAGGGCATGCTGGCTGCCAGCCTCTGGCACACAGAGAGGCTGTGCTCTAAGACATGCCTGAAAGTCTGAGTCTGTCTTGCCACCTCGACACTCGCCAGCCAGTAATATTTTGGTAGTAAAAAATGTCTCCTACTTTTGTGGAGTGCCTTTATTTTTCTAAATTGTAACCATCATCTGCTCAGTGACTCCAAGCCCTTCCCAGGAAAAGTACCAGCTGTTCAGTTCACTGCTATAGTTGTTTGGGTTTTTTAAAAAATAAAATAGAAAATTCTCTTATAAAAGGAAAAAAGGGTAGGGAAAGAAAAATGGTTTCCTGACAGTTCACAGCATTCATGTGCTCAGCAACCTCAAACCAGACTCAAGGATTTCATCAACTGAGTGCCTGACCCTAAGCCCCGCAAGCCACCATGTACTGGCATGTGGGTTAGAGTGGAAGATCAGGAAGCAGTGCTCAGGATTTCCTTTCTTGAGGCTTTTTACAGGGGTCTGTTGAGGAAACACATTTGCTTCCTTTTGCCTAACATTAACCCAAAACTCAGTCTGGGTGATCTGGGCTCTCTGTCCTGCAAATCCTCTTGGAAACTGTTTTCCTTTTTGTTCTCTTGTAAAGGTGTGATAGTTTTATTTCTTGCATGTTATCAAGCTCATTGTCTAGAAACTACTAGTTTGTAATCAGGACTGTGAATAAGAATGGTGTTGATAACACACTGATGTTTTTGTTTTGCTAATTCTTTTTTATCCTAAGTTGTCAAGGACCTTCATTTTTGTCTCGGAGCTCTGCCAGTGAGGAGGTACACAAAAGAAACTGGGAGGGGGCATAGGTGACACAGGTGACCTGAAGAGACCAAATAGATATTCCACACCATAGAACCTCATGCCTGGTGCATAAAACAGGGGAGTTACTTTTAACAGGGGCCAATCTGGTTTTGGGAAGGTGGGGTCTGGCATTGGTCAGTGGGTGGTGAGCAACTATATTGTGTGTCACTTGTTTTTTCCTTTTTATTATTATTATAATCTACCATTATTACTATCTTTTACTTTAATTTTTATTATCAAATTGTTCTTATCTCAATCTACACATTTTCTTTGTTTCTCCTTGTCATTCCACCAGGACTGGGGAGAGAGAGAAGAGGTTGAGCAAGTAGCTGGGTAGTGCCTAATTTCCATGTGGGTTTAAATCTTGACACCCAGGCACCACTCTTCTCTGATATATTGCTTCCCCAGTTCTGGGGACAGTGTGGGTCACTGTCTTTTTCTAGTCTGGATAGGAATTATAATTTTTACCCCTTCCTGATACAGTAAAATGCTTCTGTCTTCTGCCAGGAAACTCTGCAGGCCACAACTTGAAATCCTACTCTCAAACTGAGTGGGATTAGGTTATGTGCCTGTGGACACAGTATCTTTCATTCTTCCTTTCTTTGTATTTCCTATCTCCCTTGTTCTTGGGCAGTTAAAAGCAGGACAGTAAGCTTGACACCCATGTCACTGACTGGACCCCATCATTGTTTGGAACCAGGAACTAAGAACCGAAATACATAGAAGATGCATTTTGGGTTGCACCTGGATAAAAGAGAAGAGGTTGTCATGGCTAGAGAAAATTACTTAATTCAGTCTGTAGAAGTGTAAAAACACCTTTTTTGAGAGGCTGCAATCAAAATCAACAGACCATCCATTTACGATCCACCTGTTGCTCTTTGTAGAGGCTATTTTTAGTTAGGCTGGATTGTAGGTTTCCTTGCCTGCTGCTTTGAGAGCTTCTGGCTCTCTGCTCATCAGGACTAAATGCAGCTTTTGCATTTCCCCAGTTTCAATCTCTTGGAAAACTAGGTGGGGTTTATCATAAGGATTAGCTCCATCTTAACCCTGTCTGCCTGTCAGCACCACAGCAGAAGTTGAAGATTTTCAGAGACAAGGCAGGAAACTGGGCACTTGACTGAAAAGGAGAAGAGAAAAAGGCCAAAGCCCGAAGAAAGAGCCTTGTTTGGTCGCTGTGATTTTTGTCAGGGTTTATCACAGCAAGATGAGTATGTAGATAACAAGCAGTGCCTCTGCAAGACATCCAATGCTCTCAAGGCATGTGACAGCTACTATCAAGGGGCCGTAGGTCTGGCTGGTCCAGGCACCATGAGGGAAGCCACTTCCTTAGGGCTGTGACTCTCTTGGGAGCTGAACAGCTGGAAATCACAAGTATGTAATGCATACAGGCAGTGTATCTGGGGGGAAAGTGAGGATGTTTTAGGTAACATGGACATAAGCTATCTCAGTTCTCAGAGGGTAATCAGGGCAGAGATAAAACTGTGTCTCGAGGAGAGATGGACTGATGGTAAGTCTGTGGTGTGGGAATAGCCAACACGGAAAAGGTCTCTTGTCTCTTCAACAAATAAACTGAATTTGTGCTGTTACTTTTCCCATCTGTCAGTGGAGGAAAGGGCAGGAGATTGAAAATAATGGGTTTTGTCCACTGACAAAGGTATTATTCTTTCCCATCAGCTATTTGAGGGTTGCATCAAAGCCTCAGAAATCTGGCCTGCAGCCTTTTAGTAAAGGTGGCCCCCTTGGGGTGTTCTGCAGTCTTCATTTTGTGTTTGCAATGCCATCTGCCAGTGAAGCTCACAGAAACAGAGTTTATAATTCTATATTATGCTTGGCCATGCTAGGATATGGTGTGAGACTTCTTGTCTCCTGCACAGACCTGTTCTGATTCATATGGGTGTAGGATCTGCCTGCACAAGTTACAGTACCTGATCCCCCTTTTTAGGTTAAAATCAACAAATAGTTTGAGGTAGGTAGAAAGGTGACATGCCATTTTCAGTTTAATTGTGATTTTTCTCAGGTTGTTTGTATAAGAAACTTTGTATGGAACTTGTATTTGATATAATTTAATGGCATTACCTTCAGTTGTAGCTATGCAGGATGAAGCATCACAGTGCCCAAGGGCAGCTATACTGGATCAGCCCAGAGGCTCATCTCCAGTGTGTGTGGGTACCCCAGAAAGAGTCAGAACAGGAAGCTCTGTATGTCACAGACTCCTCAGCTCTCTCCCCATCTCCCATTGATTAGTCTGAAGTGCTCAGAATTGCCTACAGAACTTGGCCACAGCCGTCCTACTCATTTTGATAGCTTTGGAAAACCTCAAGAACAGTGCCACAAATATCTTAAAAAAAAAAAAAAAAAAAAAAAAAAAAAAAAAAAAAAAAAAAAAAATAACTAATCCTAGTACTGCTGAAGGTGCTGGAGATTTAAGTCTGATTTCAAAGCTGAAATGATCAAATGGCACTAAAACAAATACCAGATGTATTATTTGGAAAATGAAAAAGTAAAACCCCCCCCCAAACCCAAACAAAGCTCACAACTCTTCATATTTTTGGAACATGTAATTTTTGAATGCCCTGTCTTGGCTGTGCTCTAAATACCACCAGCTGTGACAGAAATTGCTTCTCCAAAAGGCACCAGGCTGAGACTGTCCATTTGTTTCCTGCTGGCTACAGAAAATTTTTCATATGGAAGCTGTGACGGCTTTGATATCTACAAGGCCTCTGTCAGCAATGTATTTCATACACAAAGTCATCTTTAATTGGGTCAGGTAATTAAATTTTGGGAAATTGGGTTAGGCAAAGGTAAGGGGGGTAGGGAGTATGTGTCTGCTCTAATCCGTGCTGTTATCTCAGCAGAAGCTGTATTTAGAGCTGACTAATATCTCAGATTTTTTTCCCCAACATTCTTCCCCAAGCCAAACGTGTAACATTGCAAGGAAAACTTACACCATGAGCAGAATTGCAGGTATGATCAGTCCCGGGTTTGCCACATAGCTGAAGATCTTGGCAACAAAAAGTGGAAAATCGAGCTCGATGGTCTCTTGAATGACATCATACATCCTTTTCTTTCCACTGGAAAGACAAATGGCCAGTTAAGGCATGTAGATATCTTCTGGAGGGACAAAATGCCTCGTAGTCTCATGGTGCTAAGCAGCATGTTTCAACTCTCTTTCAATGAACATCAGCTTGCTGTCAGCCACCAAGGAGTTTAAAATGCCTTTATTTTAAATTATCTATTGGTTCATGCATTCCCTCCCTCTCTCCCTTCACTGATTATATAAATAATCTTTGCTAGGCCAGCTGGCTCCTGGAGTCAATACGTTTATTTCCACACTTGACTCCTTTATGAGTCCTGACTATTTACCCCTCTGAAATAGATAAAACCCTACAGACTGCAGTAACCACATATTTCTGATGAATATCTTGTTAAGTATGGCCTTTTCATGGTAGAGATGACTTTCCATATGCAAATTCCAGCTTTCTGAAATAATGAGCCAACTTGAAGAGCTGCTAAGTAATGACAAAAATAGCAAGCTGTGATTATTGCTTAATAGGAGATTCAGTGAAAGAGTAATTTCGAACAGGATTGATAAAGCATATGAGAGTATTCTGTATGAAAGAAGAACAAATCTGTAAAGGGCTAGATTATGTAACTGACCTTCTTCTCTCCCCAGACTCTCTGGATCGCGGAATTCAACCCTATCAGTGCTATTCCTCCCATTTAGGCTTGGCGCCTCCTGGGAGATTGCAGGATTCCCGTCAGGAGGGTACTGGACTCTCCATCTTGATGATGAGAGTCAATAAAGAAAACTTGGGTAAACAGTATCCCAACCTCATCAACTGCCAGGAGCTCAGGAGAGCTGAGCCTTCAGTCAAGCTGCCAAGGGTCTGAATCAGGCTGAGTGGCTTTTGAAGGGTTGATTGGGAATTGAAATAGCTCTTTCACATTGCAGATTAGTCATCCCCAAATGATAGTGTGCCGTGCAACAAGTTACTTGTCAGATCATCTGACATTACTCGTTGACACCTGTCCTTGTTATAGAACTGAGGGTATTTTGGTCTCTTGCCTTTCCCCCGAGTCTTTTAGCTTTCTGATGTCATTCTCCGTCAGCAAGCAGATAACCTAAAACAGTGCATCTACAAGAACAATTTGTTCCAAGCTGGCTCCTTGCTGAGTCAGATTCAGCAGACCCAGGAAATGGCGTTATTCAATCAAATTAGACTTTATTGTCATGCTAATCCAGTCCACTGAATGCTTTGTGCAGTGCTGATCCTGTCCTAATTAAAAGAAAAACAAAGCCCCACAACATTTAAAGAGAACCCAAACACACACACACATACAGAGTGCAAAAAAAGCAGCAATTTTACAGGCTCACCCCTATCCATTTTCTGCTATTTGCCAACTAGAATCAACATGTGAAATACGCCCTTTGGACTAATTTTGTTTCCTCAGTGCTCCAAAGAGCCTTTAAGATCCTCTAGTCGGTTTTTTTGTTGTTGGTGGGTTTTTTTTTTTCACTGGGGCTGCACCTTGCTGTCCCATCCCTACTTTTCTCTGGTGCTTTCATCAGTGTGTATTGGGAAACCACTGGGAATCATGTAGCAGAGGAGAGCAGCAGACAGGAGCAGGTTCAGTGCTCCCAGCTGACTGTTTACACCCCATAGCTGGACATGACCCTTCACCTCACACTGCTAAGCATTTAAACACTTCGACATCTCTGCTGGAGTCCAGTCCTTCTAACTTCATGAAAATATGAAAATTTTGTTCTCGTGTACCAGAGAACAAAAATATCCTTATCGGTGTTTTGGTAGTACCTGAAAGGTCCACAGTCAAAGGAGGGAGGCAGGGACATGATGGTGTAAGCCACAGGCAGGAGGCTGAGGAAGAGGATCAGCAGCAGCAATCCCATGTAAAAATTGTTAGACTTGGATGCTTTGAAGACTCTTTCATGAGGGACATTGCTGCTCATAACAGCCCAGCACTGAAAATACATGGAGGTTAATAAGCGCAGCACGTTTATACCCACGAGCCCTGGTGCGTAAAAGGATCCCATCCTGAAAAGGAAAAGAGAAGGACAGGCACTGTTTTTTGACAGACTGGAAGGTTTGCTCTTTGCAAGAACAGAAAAGGAGCTGTTTGTGTGGTGATAAGTTTGTTCACAAACGAAGTCTGAGCGGGCTGATAGGTCCTACCCCTCTGCTCCCACAGTGGAAAACACCTGCACACATAGGTCATGGTATGGTCTCCCTCACTGAAGACCAGCAAGGCCTCAGACTTCTCAGGGGTTGCAAAGAAAGTTTTTCACTTTGGGACAAAGATTTCTTGGAGGTGGATTGGAAAATGTTAGATGAATGTAATCAGCAGAGAGAGACCCACTTTTATAGTCAAGCACAGAAAGCCAATCAGTCAGAAAAAACAGAACCCAAATCTAGTTGGCTTGGAAGCTTTCTAACTCCACTAGCAAGTTTTCTAAATAATGTGAAAAATTAAAAAAAGAAAAAAAAAAAAAAAAGGAAATATCTTACCAAATCATTCCCTGGTTGAAAACCAAACCCAAAACGTTGCCACTGATGTCGAACTCTGCATAGGAGGGCTGTATGGGGAAAGAAGGAAAAGTGTGTTGTTGCTAGAGGGACCTGCTATCACTTTCTGCTGGGTGCATGATGCTTATTTAAAGCTGGCAAGCAGGCATTCCTGGGAGGGCTCCTGCTGCATTCATACTGCTTGAATGGCCAGCAGCAGTGTGGGGAAAGCAGAACTGGAACTACTGTGCTGTGGGCTGCTGCTCCTCTCTTGGCTTCCTGAAAACTGGAAAGATGTATAGAGGTGCTTAGAGCTGCTCTGTGTTTGCTTCTCCCTGCTAATGTGACACCAGCTGCGAGCATGGCATGGAACTGCTTTTAAACTCCAGCTGGTGCCTGGCTATGGACTTACAGTTCCACCCTGGTAAAATATTGAATCTTGAAGCAGCAATAATTATGAGCTGGAAGGCAAATGCTACGGAGGATTATGTCAGTGTCCCTGGGTCCAAGCTGCTGAAGAACAGGAACACAGGGCAAAGGGAGAGAAATACAAGTGAATATATGACTTGATGGGTATTAGGTGACATTTTACTCTAGGCTAGCTGATATGTTGCTCCATATAAAGCAGTGTTTTAGCTGTCTGATGTGGATGCTAATGGTGGCAGGTCCAGAACAGGCTGATCTGATCTGATCTACTGGAAGTATTTGTTGATTTCTAAATTATAATTTTGTTAGATTTGCTTATGAGTAAGCTATTTCTTCTATATATATCTACTTTTATGTGCACAAAACTCAGGTAATTTTTGTCAGAGAAATTTTGCATAAAGATTTTCATGTTATGTTTTCTTGAAAAACCTTTTTATCTTTTTAACTGCAATGCAGAAAACAGAATTCTAAGAAAGGGTAAGTGATGGTCTTATATCTTTGGAATATCCTATGTGGTACATCTGTTTTTCATGCCATTTGCTTAATGCTATGAGCAATTCATAAAGTTGAAGTTTAAGATGTTTGTGCTTTATGATGAAAACTCTAAGGGAGCCTAGTCAGAGCCTTGCTTAGCTGACTGCTTACAGCTTTGGGAACGGATGGGTGTAAACACTGTTTTCTTTGTTTCTAGAATCTTTTGATTCTAGTCCTTTTATACTTCTAATCTTTAGCTAGAGGTTAGTATTGGCTTCTTTTTCACATGAAAGTAAAGACAGCTTTCAGTGTCTGCTGTCCTCTGCCTTGAGTATTCCTGTGTGAGAGAGCTGGGTTAAACAAGAAGCTTATTCATTATCTGCATTAGAAAAACACGTATATAAAATTGTGCTGGTGTCCCTGGCTAGGCTGGGTTAGATGACTGTTAGTAAACCATCTTTGCACAAGCAATAGAAGGAATTTCATGCTGCTTGGCTGCTGGGAAGATCTCCCATGGCCACGCTGGGAAATGTTCTCTGCCTCCCTTTGAAGAAACACAGAGAGCTCCACAAGCAGCAAAATGTCTGTTGTGCCCTGCCTGCTCTTCCTTGGCCAAAGCCCTTCTTTTTGCTCTTCCCCAAACCATTCCTGGGAACCCTCCCAATATGATAGCTAGGCAGTGGGTGCACTCATCTGCTCGTAAACTTGCAAGGTATTTTCATCTCAATCTGAATCCATCTGGTTTTGTTTCCTCTCATGTGAATCAATGGATTTCCCTCCATCCCTTTATTATTTTATTTTGTGTTTTGTGCAGCTCCAGTACTGACTGCTTTGGTAATGAAGCCTTTGTGAATACCAAAGAGTCCAGTGCTGTTGTGTGTTACACACACAGGGGAGGGAAAGGAAATGCTCCTTGTTCCACTGCAGCAGAAGAAACATCAGCTTCCAAGAGCAATCAGAAACACTGCTGTGAGGGAAGCAGATTCCTGCCTGCAGGGTGGGCAATGAACAGGAAGGCCTGGGGCTTTGAGAAGGGATATGGAAGGGCTCAAGATTTTGGGGTTATAGCAACTGAATGAACACTGGATTATTTCTTTTTTAAGTCAGTTTCATGTTTTAAAGTTCTGAGATGGAGAGGAGAACTGCATTTTTGTAGAGTTCTTGCTGGAATGGAGCTGATTGACCCAGAAAAGTGATGCAGACTACAGATACCCATTATCTGGCAAGACCAGACGGCCACTGAAAGCATTCAAAACAAATTAATTTGTATTGTTCGACCAAATGGTCCAAAATTGCTTTTATCTTCTTGGCTATAAGACAATGACTCGGCCATGTGATACTTACAAATCCAGCCTCTAGGTCCCAGCACCAACAGTAATTCACAAATCTGACAAAGCAAGCTCGGATGAAATCTCCCACCAAAATGGTTATGTAGGTCACCAGGATATCAGACACAGTGAGCCTCACAAACTCCTGCATTTAAAAAGAATGAGAAAAAAAAACCACTTAATGCCTATAATTTCAGTAGCGCATTCAGGCCTGTAATTTTTATTAAGTCATTTGTCTTTATATGACAGTAATCTTCAGAAAAGCATGCCATAAGCAAACTTCCTTCCTGTTTTCAAAAACTGTGCAATGCCTAAGCTTTACCTCTGTGCTTGGGAGCTTCAAGCTCTGCTATAGCTGTTAAACCTGCTGCTGGCATTATTGACTGCACTGCATGCTGTGGCAGCACAGAAAGTGGGAGCAGAATGCTAATGCTGCAGCGGTGCTGGTGTAAAATATACGTATGCCCTTAGTAGTTCTGATTGTGCATGGCTCTGGTATGGCTCAGCTCCTTAACTTTAATGTGGACTCCTAACAAAATTCAGTTCAGTTGTAAACAAGAGCTGTGTGTAATGTAGAGAAAGGAGATGTGCAAGACAAGCTAAAATTGCAGGCAGAAGGAAGACTCATAGGGTGGAAATAACTGGTGGCCCAAGGATCCAAAAGGAAAGACACTTACAAGAAAGATATTTAAAGTATGAGAAGGGGACAAAAAGATTTGCTGAATGACATCTCAGCTGCACCAAGGATCAGCTCCTTCTGAGGGGTGACAGTGGCTGGTCTTTTCCCACGTGACTGAGAATCACTTGGCATTTGAAGATGCCTAGACTAGGCACAGGAACGCATAGCCGTGTAGTTTGGCAAGCCTTAACTATCAACCAGTAAACAACTCTGCATAGTCCAGCTACAGATCTTCTTGGTACAAGGTAAATGTTGCAGGGTGGATTTGTGTTGTGAAACTCTGAGGACTTGAAAGCTACCCTGCCTGCCTTTCAAGGGTTTTACTTTTTTCTAATTTTGCTTTCATCCCATGGACTCATGCTCCATTATGTATTGGGACATGTCAGGAGTTCCCTTGAGGCATGTCCTCTGGCTGGGTTTTATGCCTGCACCAAAGCTTCTCTGGAACAAGTGCAACAATAAATGGAGAAGAGAGGTTTGCTTCAAAGGCACAGTCATGATCTGAAGCACAGCATGTTGCAGGCATGGCTGTAGACTGCCTGGCCTTTTGTGCTCTTCACAGCCAATGCCTCAGAGCTGTGCATGCTTCCTGGTTGCTTCCAGCTGAGGATTTCACCACCATGGCTTGAGAACCACGGCCAAGGGCTTGTATTGCCTTGGTGATGCTGTATGAGAGTGGGGAAAAGAGCTGCTGTGTGTGAGGAAAACTTCAAGCCTGGAAATGTTAATGACATCAATGAGAAAACCAAAAATGGACCATCCTAAACCAAGACAGAGACTTGCTACATAATGAATTCCTTACGATGCCAACAGTTGTCTCCCAGCAGGGTCCCCTGGGCACATCTGCAGGGTCAAGGGGAGGTGGGGTGACAGTGCTGTCATTCCCTACAGATGAGTTGTGGTGACCAAACAGTGTCCAGTGCGTGATGTTTTTTACTGCATCCTCTTCTGCCAGCTGCAACGAAGAGACCCACCCCCCAGACAAAACCATCAGAAAATAGAGAGCATGGAGGTGGTTAGAAGAAAGGCATCGAGTTCCTCCCTCCTCCTTACCAGTTACCACCCCTTGTATAAACATCTGTTCACAACAGAGTTACAGTGTTGGCAATAGCACAGAAACTCCTCTTTTGCCAGGAGCAGGGGAGCAGCTGCTGACAGCAAGTCAAGGCTCCGTGAGCTTTTGGGGAACAAGCAACGTGCTCCCTGCACTTGGAGGAGTCAGAGCTCCTTCAAGACTCCTGTATGCAGATGTAGCCTTCACCCAGTCCTCCTCCTTCGCATTATTCATAGTTTTTCAGGGCAGAGCAAACCGCCTCAATTCCTCTAATTCTTCTCAGTTTAAAACAGAGCAATTTTTTCTGTGGATGAGTTAGACGTTTATCCTTTCCTGCAGTTATCTGCCCGCAACACGCTACCAGGATAATGTTAAAGAGGGGAGGCAGGGGAAGAGGATTATAAACTATCCTCAGGGTCTACAGTAATAGAAATTGCAAACAGTGTCAGATGGAGAAAAAAATAGAATTACCCTAACATGCTGTGATTATAGGAAAACAATAATTATCCTCTTCCCAGGGCTGTAAAGAGAAGCTGGAGACTCTGCTTGGTGAGTGTCCTTGGGGCACTGCTCAAGAGGACTGGGGACAGAGCAAGCACCTGCTGCAAAGGGGGTGGTTGTCCCTGCCGGCTGTGGGGACAGGCTGTGTTCACCCTCGACTCTGGGAAATGCTGTTTGACCGTGGCTTTTTTGGCTCAGCGCTTACTTTTTCATTGACATCATCCATCAAGGCCAACAAAAATGTGTAGAGGTTCCCCAGGAAGAGTGCGAAGATCCGCCCCAGCTGCCATTTCAGCCCGATGCGGGGATGGTAATTTTCTAGTGCAGCAATGGTTTCAAACAGCGGAGGGCAAAACATCCCCAGCAAGGACATCACAATTTCAACCTGCCACATGAGGAAAACGAGATAACTTCTAATAGTAACAACAGTGACTATCTTACTTTGAGCAGAGCGGGAGCTGCCAGCCACTGGTTGGATATTTCTGAAGGATTTACAAAGGGGAGGGAGTCAAAGCAAACTCAGCTTCTGGCTTTGCTTACTGTGCAGGCAGCACAGTGTCAGACTTCAGGGCTGGGTTGCACGACTTGCTCTTGCAGGAGCACTTTTGCTCTTATCTCAAAGGGATGAGCTCCAAAGAATTTGCTCCCTGTCAGTCCAGACTCATGAATATTTAGATTCCTCAAGTACCTTGCAGTATTGCTTGCATCAGCTCCAAGGTTCTTATTTTAGTTTCGGAGGAAGCGCAAGACTTGGCTTGTGTGCATAAAGATAATTAGTAAATGCTAATGTTTATTTTCCACATTCAGCACCTTTGCTTTTGCAGAAGGCATTTACAGACTTGAAAGGAAGTGCATCAAGATCTGTTTTGCAGTTCAAGAAAATACATCCCACTGGTATCTTTGTTCCTCTTTATCATGCCAGATACTAGGTTGTGGAATAGCAATGGCTAGTCAAGGTTAGCTCAGGCATGACTTACAGGCTTTAAAAATTTTTATAGCCCTACAGGCCCCTGGCCTGTATCTGTACAGGTGCAGGCAGTCTCTGACTCCTCTTTGTGCTTTTCTTTCCAGGAGAAGTAACAGTACTCAGCACTATATTTATTCAGATCTCACATGATCACCAGGAAAGAGTCAGACATTAAACTTTTTTTTATAATGAGATTTTTTTTTCTTTGGGAAAAATCTATAGTGATAAATCAAAGCATTTTTAAAGTCAGTGCTGTCTTTCTAAAGTTTTCTGAAGGAATTTTGAAAACACATGGCTTCGAATTTAATTTGACTTTGATATATGATAATGTAGTAGACATTGAAATTAAACCTTTCTATAGGTTGAAATATTTTTTGCTGTATGTGAAGAACTTAAAGATTTGCACTTCTCATTCCAAAACCAGACACAGGAAAACTTTGATAATTGAATTCTTTTGCCCATTGTTTAAGGTGGATGACAAAGGCTTAATTTTTGAGTTTTGTCTGAATATGGACATTTCTAACACCCAGAGAGCTTTCTTGTACAACAGAGTTTATAAGTGCTATGCAATTTGATTCTTAAGATGGTGATTGGCCTTGAAAGTGCTGAAAAGCCATTGACTTTTCTAGTGATTTATTATGAGAGTATTTTCCCTTCTCTGCAGGAGTTGTTAATTTGCCTTAGGAACTTTCAGTGACATCAAGGTGCATTGCAGCTACAACAAGTGCAAAAGGTACTGAAGGAGACTCTTGGGCCCTGGTAGGGAATCCCCCTGCCTTGGTTGCTGTCCTCAACCTGTGGCAATTAATCTGCTGATGTCCAAAGCAAATGATCCCAGCAGAAAACTGGAAGCAAAGTTTCCTTACCTCATTTCTTTCATACCACCCAACGTTTTGCATTTTGGAAAATGTCTGGGAGCGTTTCACCACAAAATAAATGAGGTAGCCACTCCCACACAAGCAGCATATGATGAGGACATTGGCCAAAACCCGCAGGAACCTCCTCAGATGGATATTCTCATCCTTGTTGCTTTCTTGCTCATCTACAATAGACTCCTGAAAAAAACCGGGGGTGCTCAAGAAATTTGAATGGACATCTTGCAGCACCAAGCATAAGGCAACATCACAAGGGTTTTCATCCTATGAAATGCAATCTTCTGCTATTCTGGCTATATCCAACTAAGTAGTTTTGGTTAAATTCAAACTAAGCTTCATAGAGGCATCTTGGTTCAACTAAAAGATATCGAATGGCAAAGAGTCTGACATATCCCAGGGGAACTGCACTCTAAATTACTACAAATTCTTTTTAAAGTTGAAAAAAACTCTGTTAGGGGAAGTAGGTCACAGAAGCTGGAGCTGCCATAGATCACCACCACACTGTTCATATGGAGAGATGTTGAGTAGGTATCCACATTTCCCCTTAAATCTCTGCCGTTGGTAGGTGATGGGAGTGTCTCCAAGAGCAAGAAGAGGACAATTAGGTTTACCTTGAAGCTGGTGGTGATGGATGCAAACTTGTTGTCTGCTGTCTCTGGGTTGCCAATGAGGTAGTCCCAGCTGGTGAACATTTTCCAGCTGAAAATGAAGTTCTCATCGTCCCCGTCCGCCGTGCTTTCGTTGGCATTGCGTGCCATCCTGCAGAAGGGAGCGTGCAGTGACGCGGTCAGACACTGTTCCACAGAGCCACCACGTACCCTTCAGCTTTGCAAAGCTTGGGTGAGAGCAACCACTCTTGGGGTTTGGGAATGGCTAAAATGTGCCATTGGACTTTAGGTCTAAGGAGGACTGAACTGTCAACTGTCAGGGCTGCACAGATCTTCTATAAAAAATAGTGATACAGAGAAAAACTGTGATAGTGTAGGTGATTAAGGAGGTTAAGGATTGCTTCGTCCGGCTGGTACTTGATGCAAGTCTATTTACTGGGTGCTTCTGGGTCCTAGGCTACAGTACATGGTTATGGCTACCTTTAGTTAAATTTGGTCAAAACCCTCATGTCCTGTCCAATACACCCACTGCAACAAAAAGTTTTAGTGAAACTTCACTTGCTGCACAATGCTGGAGCCAAAGAGCTTGCAGCAAGTCATGCAGGGAGAGAAAAAGGATTATTCTTGTTAATCAGCATAGGAGCAGGCATGGCTTCTGCTGTTTCCTCTCTATTATTTGATCCCTGAAATCCTTCTGTAAGGCCCCCTAGAGTTCCTAGCATTAGTCCCTCAAGGAAGGCAAGACAAGAGATGCTGCAATTTCATGGCAAATGTACAGCAAATCCCCATGTCCCACTCCAGCCAAAGGCTCAAGAGGCTCTTTCTGCTGCACAGCAATATGGCCAGTTTCAGCAAGCGATACAAATCCATGGGCTTATTCTTTCTTCTAAAGAAAGAAAGACCTTTTCATGGTGTATCCTTCAGGCAGAGATAGAGGAGCTTTTTTTTTTTTTTTTAATTGTGCGGAGACCATTACAGGACTGACAGGTGTGTTGGCTGCATCCTCAATGCCCTGAGGATGATGTGGGAGCCTCACTGGTGTTTGGGGGTGGTGCACAAGAGGCTCTTTTAAATTCCACCACTTCATTTAGGGAATTAATAAATATAGCCTGGTAAGCATTTGGCTCTTCTCTGTAACCCTTGCACTATCTGTGGACCCACGTTGGAGTTCAGTAATATTTATTTTGCAATGAAAGGATCCAAAAGGAACCTTTGAAATTTACTTCAAGTAAAATCCTCCTTCATTTACAAAATCTACCTGTTTGAATGGTCCTGTAGTAATGTTGGAGGAAGGGTGTTGTGGTTTAAAAACAAACCAAGTAAGAGGCTCTAAGTCAGAAATAAAATTTAATGAGAAGAAAAGGAAAATAAAATAGAATAAAATAAAATAAATACAAAAAGAAAAACCAGTGACAGAGTCAGAATACAACCTGATTAGGGTGATGGAAACAGTCCAGACGAGGTGGTCTTCTTGAAACAGAAATCTTGTAGAAAGGTCTGGTAGCTCCAGTCCTCTGGGAATCCAGTGGAAGAGGGCTGCTTCTACTGTCCCAAATCCCAGCTTATATCCAGGTGAGAATGCTTGGCTCTTCCCCATGGGCGGAGCATCTCACAATGGGATGATGAGTCATGGAAGAGAGCCTTAATGGCCCATTAAAGAGAGAGATAACGCCCGGAGGGAGTTATCTCTGAGTCATGCAAAAGGCATTGATGGGCCATTAACTGAAGATGGTGATAGAATACACTCTAAACTACAACCTAGGACAATCCACCCCTTATTCTATTACCATCTACAACATGCCTAAATCAATACATTCTTACAGATGAATGCATATATACATACAGAATGAAACCTTACACACTGCTCTCACTTAAAATTAAGTCTCCCTGTGGTACACAACGGGTTTCTCCATCTTTCTGCATTACCCACCAAGTGTAGCCAGGTCCTTGAGCAAAGACAATCCCATGGACGGGTTTGCCTTTGCCTGAAGTGGGATTAATCCAAACACTCTTTCCTAAAATGCCCTTCATGTGTACCACAGGTACTTTGTCTCCATCCACTGTGTGTAAGGGTTCAGACTGGGCAGGACCACCTCGATTGACAGACCCTCGGGTGTTAACTATCCATGTGGCTTTGGCTAAGTTTAGTTCTCAATTCTTGAAGGTTCCCCCACCAAGTGCCTTCAGGGCAGTCTTTAATAGTCCGTTGCACCGTTCAACTTTCCCGGCAGCTGGTGCATGATAAGGAATGTGGTATATCCATTCAATACCATGTTCTCTAGCCCAGGTGTTTATAAGGTTGTTTTTGAAATGGGTCCCATTGTCCGACTCAATTCTCTCAGGGGTGCCGTGTCTCCACAGGATTTGTTTTTCAAGGCTCAGGATGGTGTTCCGGGCAGTGGCATGAGGCACAGGGTGGGTTTCCAGCCATCCAGTGGTGACTTCCACCATGGTCAGCACGTACCGCTTTCCTTGGCGTGTTTGGGGAAGGGTGATATAGTCAATTTGCCAGGCTTCCCCGTACCTGTACTTCAGCCATTGTCCACTATACCACAGAGGCTTCATTCGCTTGGCCTGTTTGATTGCAGCACAGGTTTCACAGTTGTGGATGACCTGTGAGATGTTGTCCATAGTGAGGTCCACCCCTCGGTCACGGGCCCATCGATATGTTGCATCTCTTCCCTGATGACCAGAGGCATCATGGGCCCAACGAGCTAGGAATAATTCTCCCTTGTGCTGCCAATCTAGATCCACTTGTGATATTTTCACCTTGGCAGCTTTGTCTACCTGCTCGTTGTTGCGATGCTCTTCATTAGCCCGGCTTTTGGGTATATGCGCATCTACATGTCGAACCTTCACGGTCAGCCTCTCTACTCGGGCGGCGATGTCTTGCTAAATGTCAGCGGCCCAGATGGGTTTTCCTCTGTGCTGCCAATTGGCCTTTTTCCAGCGATTCAGCCATCCCTACAGAGCATTAGCTACCATCCATGAGTCAGTGTAGAGATAAAGCCTCGGCCACTTTTCTCGTTTAGCAATTTCCAAAGCCAGCTGGACAGCTTTAAGCTCTGCAACTTGACTCGATCCACCTTGTCTCTCGGTAGCTTGTGCAACTTGTCGTGTGGGGCTCCATGCTGCAGCTTTCCATTTCCGGTTAGCTCCTACAATTCGGCAGGAGCCATCAGTGAACAGAGCATATCGTCTTTCAGTCTCCGGTAGCTCATTATATGGTGGGGCTTCTTCAGCGCGTGTTACTCGCTTTTCTTCTTCTTCTTCTTCAGACGATAATCCAAAAGTTTTACCTTCCGGCCAGTTCGTTATAACTTCCAGAATCCCAGGGCGATTTGGGTTTCCAATGCGGGCGCGCTGTGTAATGAGGGCAATCCATTTGCTTCATGTGGTATCGGTGGCATGATGTGTGGAAGGAACCTTTCTCTTAAACATCCACCCCAGCACTGGCAGTCGGGGTGCCAAAAGCAGCTGTGTTTCAGTGCCAATCACTTTTGAGGCGGCTTGAACTCCTTCATAGGCAGTCAAGATCTCCTTCTCTGTGGGAGTGTAGTTGGCCTCGGAGCCTCTGTAACTTCTGCTCCAGAATCCCAATGGTCGGCCTCGAGTCTTCCCAGGCACCTTCTGCCAAAGGCTCTAAGACAAACCATTGTTTCCAGCTGCGGAGTAAAGCACATTCCTTACATCTGGTCCCGTCCTGACGGGGCCCAGGGCTACTGCATGAGCAATCTCTTGCTTGATCTGAACAAAAGCTTGTTGCTGTTCAGGCCCCCAGTGGAAATCATTCTTCTTGCGGGTCACCAAGTAGAGAGGGCTCACGATCTGACTGTACTCAGGAATGTGCATCCTCCAAAAGCCTATGGCACCTAGGAAAGCTTGTGTTTCCTTTTTGTTGGTAGGTGCGGACATGGCTGTGATCTTGTTGATTATCTCTGTGGGGATTTGGCGACGACCATCCTGCCATTTGACCCCCAAGAACTGGATTTTTTGAGCTGGTCCCTTAACCTTGCTTCTTTTAATGGCAAAACCAGCTTTCAGCAGAATTTGGATAATTTCTTCTCCTTTCTTGAAGACCTCCTCTGGTGTATTCTCCCATATGATGATGTCGTCAATGTACTGCAGATGCTCTGGAGCCTCACCCTTTTCCAGTGCAGCCTGGATCAGTCCATGGCAGATGGTGGGGCTGTGTTTCCACCCCTGGGGCAGTCGGTTCCAGGTGTACTGCACGCCCCTCCAGGTGAAGGCAAACTGAGGTCTGCACTCCGCTGCCAAAGGAATGGAGAAGAAGGCGTTGGCGATATTAATGGTTGCATACCACTTTGCTGCTTTGGACTCCAGCTCGTACTGAAGCTCTAACATGTCTGGCACAGCAGCGCTC
The DNA here is from genome assembly GCF_009819655.1 of Sylvia atricapilla. Lineage (NCBI taxonomy): Eukaryota > Metazoa > Chordata > Aves > Passeriformes > Sylviidae > Sylvia > Sylvia atricapilla. The sequence goes on from NC_089140.1 coordinate 44,385,292, forward strand.
AGTGGTGGCGTGACTTCATTCAGACCACGATAATTCACCGTCAGCCTCCATTCTCCACTGGACTTACGCACCGGCCAAATCGGGCTGTTGAAAGGTGAACGGGCCTTACTGACCACTCCTTGGCTTTCCAGTTTGCGGATCATCTCATGTATGGGGATCACAGAGTCTCTGTCTGTGCGGTATTGCCGACGGTGTACTGTTGCTGTGGCAATTGGTACTTTTTGTTCTTCTACTTTCAGCAGTCCCACAGCAGAGGGGTCATCTGAGAGACCAGGCAAGGTATTCAATTGTCTGATGCCTTCTTTCATCACTGCGGCTATCCCAAAAGCCCAACGATATCTTTTTGGATCTTTGAAATATCCATTCCTGAGATAGTCTATGCCGAGGATGCATGGGGCCTCTGGGCCAGTTGCGATAGGGTGTTTCTGCCACTCCTTCCCAGTTAAACTCACTTCGGCCTCTAATACAGTCAGTTCCTGGGACCCTCCTGTTACTCCTGTAATAGAAATGGATTCTGTTCCTACATACCTTGATGGCATCATGGTACATTGGGCCCTAGTGTCAACCAATGTCGTATATCTTTGTGGGTCAGATGTGCCAGGCCATCGGATCCACACAGTCCAGTAGATCCGATTGTCCCTTTCCTCTTCCTGGCTAGAGGCAGGGCCCCCCTATTCCTGGTCATCGCATATGTTGTTCTCTTCCTGTAAATGAGTTGCTGAGGTTTCTTCAAGAGGATCAGTCATATCATCATTCCTGTAACGTCTGGAGTTCTGTGCACGAGAGACCGGAGCAACACTGATTCTAGATGAGCTTTTTGTTGTAGGCATTTCTCTTTTCAGTTCACGTACCCGGGCTGCTAAGGAGGAGGTAGGTTTTCCATCCCACTTCTTCATATCTTCTCCATGCTCCCGAAGAAAAGACCAAAGGTTACCTCGGGGTGTGTATCCTCTCTCCCTGGCTGGGGGACGCCTGCTCCTAATCGCAGAGACTCTCGTCGGCTCTGGTGAAATATCGTAAATTTCTTCTTTAAGTTCTTTTTTCAGTTTCTGATGGCCTTCTTCAATTAAGTTCCTGACTTGCTCAGCCAGTCTTGTTTCCACAGATGAGACATGGGCACGAACTGGGGCGGTGACAGTGTCCTCGTAAATCCTTAGTTTATTAGCCAGGACACCCACCTTGTCCTCACCTTCTCTCCATTGCAGTGTTGCCAGGTAACGCGAGTACATTTCTGGTCCAAGCCGTGCAAATCTCAACCACATCCGTGATGTGCACTGGACATCATCTGGGCTCTTAGGAAATCTCTCATCTTCTGCAAAAATGATCTCCAGCACAGCCAATTCCCTTAGGCATCGGATACCTTGTTCTATTGTGTTCCATTTTCCTTGGTGCACTAGGAGGTCTTCTTTACAAAGGTATCTGTCTTTCACACTTGTTAGCAGTCGCTGCCAGAGGCTGAGAGTTTCTTGGGTTTTTCCAATTCCCTGGTCAATGACCACATCCCGGGACAGTGATCCCAGTTGCCTGGCCTCAGTTCCATCCAGAATGGTGTCATTGGCTGCAGCATCCCAGATGCGGAGCAGCCAGGTGAGGATGGACTCGTTGGTCTGACGGGTGAATTCCCTTCGCAGGTCACGCAGCTCACCCAGAGATAGAGAGCGGGTGATGATCTCTGTCTCTGTCTTTTCAGCTGAGTGCGAAGGTCCTGCTCCATCCTCGTCAGTCGCTATGCGGACTGATTTGCTCCTTGATTTCTTCTTCTGAGTGGTGGCAACTGCTACTGGTTTAGGCTGTTCCGGTTCAGTGACGGTTTGTGTGGAGATGCTGACAGCACTTTTGGTTCCTTTTTCCTCTGTGAGAGTCTGTGTAGTCGTCGATGTTATTGCTTTGCTTCTTTTTACCTCTTCTACTTCTTTAAGAACATGCTCCAACACACCATGTAGTGTTTTGATTCTAAGCATGGTGCGGGCCGTACAGAGAAAACCAAGCAAGACTAACAAGAACATCATGCTGTCCTTGGCATCCAGAGGGTACTCAATATTTTCAAAAACTGCTGTGTCCTTCCTGAAAAGCTGGAAAAAATCATTCTTTACTCCTCCCCACAGGGGCTGGGTGAGATTGTTGAGGCTCCAGACGTAGCATCCTAGACTAGAACAAGAATACAAAACTGGGTATATATTCTGAATAATGTTCATTGCCTCAGATTTTATCAAGCAATTGACATAATAGACCAGTAAAGCAATTTTAGTACCATATCCTGGTCTATGCAGGAGCATTAATGCCGGCAGATAGTGCCCCACGTTTGGAAAAATATAGAGAGATAGGTATAAGACACATGTAAGCATGTTGGGCATCATAACAGACAGGTGTCCTCAATAAGATTGTAATTTCTGACTTTTCTTATTGCCTCTGCCCCACGTTGGGCGCCAAAAATATGTTGTGGTTTAAAAACAAACCAAGTAAGAGGCTCTAAGTCAGAAATAAAATTTAATGAGAAGAAAAGGAAAATAAAATAGAATAAAATAAAATAAATACAAAAAGAAAAACCAGTGACAGAGTCAGAATACAACCTGATTAGGGTGATGGAAACAGTCCAGACGAGGTGGTCTTCTTGAAACAGAAATCTTGTAGAAAGGTCTGGTAGCTCCAGTCCTCTGGGAATCCAGTGGAAGAGGGCTGCTTCTACTGTCCCAAATCCCAGCTTATATCCAGGTGAGAATGCTTGGCTCTTCCCCATGGGCGGAGCATCTCACAATGGGATGATGAGTCATGGAAGAGAGCCTTAATGGCCCATTAAAGAGAGAGATAACGCCCGGAGGGAGTTATCTCTGAGTCATGCAAAAGGCATTGATGGGCCATTAACTGAAGATGGTGATAGAATACACCCTAAACTACAACCCAGGACAAAGGGTTAAAGAGATCTGGAGAGGATGAGAAGATGGCTGGAGTAGGAAGGATTCAGAATAGTGCACATGAGTACATGGATGAGGCAGGGGAGTGCCCAGGTCCCCCCCAGCCGCCAGACCCAGGGTGGTGGATGGGGAGGCCAAGTGCGTGAAAACAGCAGGCACACGTTTCCTCACATTCCCCCAGCCATCCAGCCAAGGCTGGACCAGTTCTGGGTGTTGTGAAACACATCTGGATGGATTTAGCAGAGGAGGCAATGTCAGCTGCACTTACGATCTTATAACAACCATCAGGCTGTAGCCGAACACGCTGATCCCAACCATGAAATATGCCATTGGCAGCCTGTATTTCAACCAGCCAATTGTCCTCTGGTTGTTGTAGTAGCCATAAAAGAGTGCTGAGTATTTAATGTAGCCCTGGAGGTAAAGCAAAAGCAATCCTGTGTAAGCCATGCAGCTTTTCTTCTGCAGGAAAGGGGTTTCTAGAAAAAACTGAAGATTTAAAACAAGGAAAATCAACTTGGAAAATTTTTTAGGGTCTCATTCTTCTGTTTGTTGCCCTGGCACCTTTGACAGACATCTTCTTAAGAGTTTATCATCCTAAGAAAGGGAAGATGAGGGAGAGCATGTCAGAGGGCAGTGGCTTAAAACTAAAATGTAGTTTTGATCCATCATTCTTTCATCCCTCCCAGAAAAACATCCTTATTGCACTTTGTGGCTGTGGCCCACCCACTTCTCTAAGCCAATAATCAAACACTCAGATCTTGTAGAAAAGCTGTAGCAAAGAGTCTTCCCACCATGATGCAAAACTTTTACTTTCAGGTAGGAGGCAGCTGCTGCTCCGTGCCTTGCAGATTTAGTTCCTTTTACTGGCTGCCACCTGCAGAGCAAATATAACTAAAGAGTGAAATCAAAGCATTATTTTCCTGTGGAAAGCACAGCTCAGACACAATATCAACCATGTTGTCTCAAGCAAATCTATTTTTTGCTGTGCAATCTGTCAGGCATTCAACGAGCATGCAGATCATCTAATTCACATTAGCAATCTCTCCCTGTTTTTCTGTCATATCTCATCCAAGTTGACGTGCATCACTGCACATTGCACTTCTCTGTTTCTTGCCCCTTGTCTTTCAGCTCCTAATTTAAGTGTACTTAATCAATTTGGCCATGATAGTTGAGCAAGCTCCCCTCTGTCCAAGTCTTTGGAAAGATGTAACTTGAAGCTCATATCAGAGCCTGTGTAATGGATCTTGTCTGGAGACAACGAAGAGTCTACATATAAAGGGGCTTGTGGAGGCTGTCTAGCCAAGCCCCCTACTCAAAGCAGAGCAAGTTGCAAAAGGAAATGTTGTGGCTCGGGGCTATGTTCAGCTGAGCTTTGAAAATCTCCAAGGATGAAGCTCCTACGACCTTTCTGGGCCTTTCTTCCAGTGTTTGACCACCTTCACTTGACCAGTTAAACTAAGCTCCTCCAAAACTCAAGGCTTTTTATTCCTAACCTAATAAAAAGCTTTAGTACCCCCAGGTGCCACGGAAGTTGCATTTTTGCCCTGCACACAGCTCAGTGCCCCAGGTCCAGGACTGCTCTGTGTGTGTTTCTACCAGAGCAGAAAGCCTGTGGCTGGCACACCACAGCACGGCTGCTTGGGGCTCGTAGCCTGCCACACACAATGTCTGCTGGGGAGGTGTGTGGAGGAAAGCCTGGTAGAATATAATGTCCCTGGAAGGCGCTGGTGAAGTTTGCTTCTCAGGTTGTAATTCTATACCTTTGTCTTCTTGATTCATCAGGTGCTAGGGACTGAAAAATTAGTTTCTCTGCTCACATCATCCAGTATGTTCTTTAAACTCTATTTATGAGACATGGTGTCTGGTGTCCAAGTGAGATTTATTCCTTTCTACTCCTCTAGAAATCCATGATGTGACCTCTTTCCTGCTAAAGCATACATTTCCCCAGCTCCTCTCTCCTGAAAGGTATTTTTCAGTGTAATGGTATTGACCCTTCATTTATGCCTACTCTGATATATATTTTCCCCTTGCACCCCTCCTGTGGAGCATGTTAGAATATTCATTTTCCTCTATTCATTCTCAAAGGGCAGACCTCTGCACAGGGCTCCATTTGACATCTCCTGGCTGCAGAGGGTGTTGGTGTACAGTGTTGCCCCGTTGCTGGAGATGCTTCTCCAGCTTGGATGGTCGCTCCCTGATGTCAGACAGGAAGGGAATGGGTGGGGGAACAGGATGGGGACCTGTCTGGCAGAGGGGCTCAGAGGACCAACACCTCAGTGACACCAGGGGAATGTAGATGTGTGCACCGAGCCAGAGGCAGGAGACAGGCAGGTCACGGGAGTAAGCATTTCCTCATCCAGAGACAAGTTTCCTTACTGATAGGTCTATTACTTATGGTCTCCCTGAGAAAAGCAGCAGCTGCATTTAATCAACACTCCTCCAGATTTGTTTGTTTTGGAGTTTTATTTCACCTTTTTTCTTTCCTTAATGAGTTTAAATGCTACCTCTTATATTTTTACAGTACCCTGCTTAAATGAGCTTTTCATTGCTTACACTGTTATGAAAAATGTCCCTAATTCACCACTGAATTCTGGATTCTGGCAGTGGGGAAAGTGCTGGGAGAGAAAGAGTTGAAAGGATTCTCAGCAGACTATGGGGGGTAAACAAAGGCCTGGCCCAGGCAGGTTCCTGGACAGCAGTATTTGAAGCCTTATTATTAAATAATCTGGTCTACAAAAAAGTAGCTTTTTTTTTTTTTTTTTTTTTTTTTTTGGTTGGTTGGTTGGTTGTTTTTATTTGGTTGGGGTATTTTTCCTTTGTTTTTCTTTCTTTCTCTTATTTTTTCTTATTATTTTTTTAGCTAAGGAAATGACAAAGGGGTTTATTATAGAAGGACTGTAGCACATGGTCTCATGCCTGTAGCATGTGGGGCAGTGCTGACAAGCATTAAAATATATATTTCCGGAAGTAACTACTTTGAAAGTCAGATCCCAAGGCACTGGTTACATTCTAAAGTTTTCACCCTCTGAACATACACCTTTTCTTGGATTGTCACCCAAAAATACTTAATCCCTTGGGTTTAAATCTTCAGAGTAACTGGGGTGGGAGGTGAATTGGTATTGCAGGCAAGCAGCCAGAGATGGCTGGAAACTTGGGATCTTCCTTTGGGTGCAAGGAAACTTTGTTTCCCACTTCAGGCTCCTGTAAATATTTCAGGGGGACAGGGAGGAGCAATCCCCTTCCCAGACACTTTCAGTGGTCTGACAAGGTGCTTCCTGCTGGTGAAGGGGATCTGCAGCTTGAAGTCTCTGTCTGGCTGCCTGGTTTGGAGCAGCTCCAGCCTTTCACCTGGGTGCTTGATTCCTTTCCAGCTGGAAGCCACAAAATGGCTTTTGTGTCTACACACACGTGTGATGTACATGAGGCAGCACATTTGTGTATGGAAGTGGTTCAAATCCATATGCAGGTGTCTGCGTGTGGACATGCTTTTTGGTCAGAAATCTCAGCATCCACAAAGATTTTTGTTGAAACGAAAGGCTTTCCAGATTTTTCTTCTTGAAGAAATAGGTGCTCTGCTGGTTTATCTTGGAACAAATTCATTCTCGTAGCACCCTAACCTCTGAGGGGTTTAGGAGGTATTCAACCCATCTTTTATGATTAACACTTGTGTGCTTACCTCAAAATCCCAGAGAACTGAAAAATCCATAGCTGTTGCTTGTTCAGCCCGGGGTACAGTTTTCCTTGGCAAACTCCCATATGGCATTCCCATCAGGACCTGGAGAACATTAATAACAGTGATGCATATATACTATAAAACACCAAAGGGGTTTTAACATGTTTTTTTTCCTTCTTAAAGAGTCTGTTTTAGTTTGCTTTTGGCTGGTTTTCCTTTTCTGTTGATTTTGATACATATTTTATTTCTTAATGCTAGAGCGGCAGTTTTTAAAAACTGCTTAGCATTACTTTATAATTATTTAGTGTTAATTATATATATTAATATTTAGTGCTAAGTATATTTATGAATGTACAGTATTGAATTTATGGTTAATATTTAGTATTAATTTCATGCAAATAACTAGAGTATTTCCCTTTCCCTGCCCACATCCATTGCACAGGAAATACTTTTTGGTGAAACTGTACCCTTCAATGAGCAGCTGCGGTTGAAATGTCCTTATTTTAGCAAGGAGTTCTTTGCTTGAACTTCATGGGTCTAATGCAGTAAAGGGATTAGCTTCATCTATTTGTGCAGAGCTCCTCCTCTGAGAGAAGTAGAGAGCACTGGGTCAAGCTTGCAATATAATTTGTGGTTTTCAGTCTTGAATGGAAAGATGTTCTCAAGGTGAGGTAAAGGGCAATTAGATTGGGGGAAAAAAATTACAAAAAGATGCAAAGAATAGTTTTCATGGTACAGCCTGTCCCGATGGCACCATACAAAGCAGGTCTTACAGCTGGAGCAGCAGCAGAAGTCCAGAGAGAGTATGCCAAGGGCTGTGGAGAATTATTATATTTACAAGCTGACTGGTGCCTATACCAAAATCTCTCATTAGCATTCACAGCCTAGAAAGGTCCTAGCATATCATCTATCACTTATTTTTCAGGGCTATCTAATTACACTCAAAATAATTTATGATTAAATGTTTATTGCCCAGCTACTCTCTGTATCGTAACAGCTCAGTAGGCAGCGAGTAACAGTGTGCACACTTCAGAGACGAGAGCTCCTGCCATATGCATATTTCCTAACCAAACACATTTGTATTGTTCACTGCTAATGGTTATATCTCCTCGTCCTGGGGGGAAACTGAGCTTTCCCTCTCGATAGTGTGAGCAAGCACATTAAGGGGAACAAAAGCACGGTCCTCAGGAGACATTCTGCAGTGCATTTTTGCTCCATAAAATTCTGCATTGAGCAGAACAGATGCCACTGTCTGTGGATTGCACAGCCTTTAAATACTGCACTGAGTAATTTAGCCAGAGCTGTAATGGCTACATTAAAAAATTCTTCAATAAACGATCATATAAAGTTGGCTATGAGATCCTTTTAATTCTCCAAGAAGAATGAAAATAAAAAACAAAAAAAACCAAAAAAAAAAAACCCCAAAAAAAACCCCCCAAAAAACCCAAACCAAAAATAAAACAATTGCTTGTGAATAATATGAATTGGAAGTACAAAAAAAGGGTTATTTCCCAAGTAAATGTTAGTGGGCAAAGTGCTGCTCCCTGAGGGGCTGTGCCACAGCTGCTGCCCCATGGCCATGCCCCTCAGAGGGCCCAAAAATGAGGGTATTTAATTATTTTCAGAGCACAATCCATTTCTTGTGGCTCTCACAGGCCGGATCTTGTGCCGGTCTTCACTTTAGCTAAAATGTAAAACTAGCCTTGAATTAGATAGATTGTTGAGCCCCTGTTTCAGCTGCTGGATGGGCAGGATCTTTGAGAGCATTTTGTGTCTCCTGCTATCAATCCAACTTCTGCTCCTGTGCCAGTAAGTCTTTGTAAATAATTGTCCTCAGGCATTTCATTTTTCTAAAGTGATGCCTGTTATAAGGCATTTGTCCTGTCAATGTCATGTTTGTGTCAAGCAAAGGGTAAGATATTACTGAAAGGAGAATTAAGCACTTACCTCTGGAATTATAACCAGTCCAAATATTAACCCAAAAAGGACAAGATTTACTCCATACATCCACCGCAGAAATATAAAGTAGGAAGCAACGGAGGAGCCAAAGTGACCTTAAAGCAGAAGACATTTCATAGTTAGGAGTTTAGGAGGGTTCAACTGTCCTCAGCAATCCTTCACCCTCAGGGGTCCCCAACATGTTTCCCATGAGCCTCCCAACAGTCCCCACAACTGCTGGAGAGAGCAACACCTGGATATGCCAGGGGTGTGTGCTCCTTGTTTGGTGCTGATGCCCAGGGCGAGAGGAGACTGTGCACCAGGAAACTGGAACGTTGCATGAAGACAAGGCTATGGTAGAAAATGTCCCACTGCCACCACACGGCAACTCCAACTTACTCTCCACTTCCTTTATCTTCATCTCCCAGGGTATGCACTGAGTTTTAAAATTTTCGAAGTCTCTCTTAAATTTCACCCATTTCTGAAACAGGACAACATTGCCGTGAGCAGAGAGGTGTGAAGAGGGGATCTGCTCTGAAGTAGGGCTTTCTAATATCAGAATTTGGTAGCATGGTTGGGTGTGGGTGCAAAGTCCAAAGCAGGAGCTCTGGTCTGGGTCTTATCTTTTGGACTATTTCAGAAACCCTCCCCAACCAAAACTCTCCCCCACTTCCAAGTGTTCACATTTATTAATTGAGTTTTAAGAGTTTTAACCTTTCCAGGCTTTTAGAAAGCTGCAGTTCTACTATGGATTGACCAGAATATTGGGGGGGTGGGGGGGAATTCAGACCGCTCTGGATTGAAAGAATTGGCTCAGAACAAACTCTATTTAAAACAAAATTTAGTTTGATAAAAGAGTGAGCTTGAATCTTTCCTCACCAGGCCAGCAGCTAAACTCCCATTGATTTCATAATCTCAAGTCTGGCTCTGTTTTAACTTCTCAATATAATCTCCATGACAACATGCGACTTGGCTACCAACTTCAGTCTCAAAACACAGCCATCATTCTCCCTGTTATCTCCTCATCACTGGAGATGAAATTTTACAGGACCAGGGGTAGTGCAAAAGTTTGGCAGGGCCTCTTTTCCCTTTAGGGATTTCTTTTCTCACATACCAAGGTTTTGGAGATTGCAGCCAGAAAGCCATGGTTTTCCCTGCTCCTGTAAACCCTCTCTTGCTTCAGGAAACATCACAATGAGGTTCAGGTTTGGCTAAATTTCCCCCTGTTCTTTCTGCATAAATTTGAAGCCAGCTAGTATTTTTTTGAATGTGGGCAGGAAGTTTTATTCTGACTTTCTCATGCCTCTTTTGCCAAACAGAGGTCAGTAAACCTAAAAATGTGCTGAACACATGACTGAGTATCCAAGCCCTTCCCTGACATCACTGTAGCACTTACCTTCGCCATCATCATCTTATATGCATACAACTTTTTGCCCTTTCCTTTTCCCAGAGCTCCTTCAAACTTCTCTACAAAATTTTGTGCCTCCCTAATAGGAAAATAAACAAGTAGGTTATTAAAACAGTGAAGGGGTCTTTAGTTTTTCACTCCTGCCTGCGCCAGTAGGATAAGCAACTGTGCTCGTAGGAAGGTGGGCACTTGGTGTCTCTCCCCACCTGCTCTCTGCTGGTTGGTTGCTGTGCCATATAGAGCTCAGACACCCACCAAGGACTAGCTAACAGGTCCCCAAAGCACTTATACTCTTGTAGAGATGTTTTATATTAGCTTTAAGTATTGTTAGTGCCCCAAATCTTGTTCCACACTTCTCCCTGAGTGCAAACTAAAAGCCTGCCCATTTCTCTTGGAGCAGAGCTCTCTCAGCTTGCATGCCTGTTATAATTTCTCTCTCCTGATGCATTGGTCAAGAAGAAAATAACATTGCCTAGTGAAATAAACTCCAAGAGGATGCAGTTTCCTTTTATGAACACCTCCCAGGATAAATATCAGAGATATGCAAATGGCCCAAGGGGATAATCTCAGTGCCAGAGGAATAAGTGTATACTAGTCAGGAGTAAAGTCCAGCTGCAAAATGAAATTGGTTTTACACCAGGATATCTAAGGGAAATACAGAGAAAATAGTCTAGGATGCTGTTATCCTGAGTATGCTGGGCTTGTGAGTAAAATTATATTGTATATTGGTGTTGCCAATGAGAAGAGATTAAATTTCAGGAGCTGGGAGCTTTTTTGCCATCCTAAGCCTGTGGGAAAGATGGACTTCCACTTGGTATAAATTGTTGGCTAGGTCAGCCTGTAACCTTGGGAAAATCACCTGTGACTTCAAACCTAAAGAGAGATTTCGAAGTCTTGAACGTATTGTTTCACTCTCTTTGTGTTTTACACCCCTCATCTGTGCAATGGGGCTAATAATTTCTTCTCTCATGGCTGAGTTTATGCAACCAAAACTATAGAATGAATGTACAGCATGCTGAGAGCCTTTCTGGAGACCCCTGCACAAGCAATGAAACAGTTTTGTTTAGGTTCATTAGTAGGTAGTGATGATTGCTATCACTCAGAAATAATATGAAAGCATGAAGGTACATTGTCAAACATGATCCTAAGTAGAATTTTAGTCAGGATCCTACACCACAGGGAAAAAATACATCAGAAATAACTCTGCTTTGCTCTTTTTTCTTTTCTTACAGAAATTTGGAGTTTTAGGGCCATAAGAATTTATTTCTTATGAGCTCAGGCTCAGAGCACAACTGTCAGGTGGAAAAGCTACTTTAACACAGTTTCTCTGCTATAGACCTTTACCCAGATTTTCAGAAGGAATTGGCAGAGTTCACAATTCCTGATTTTATTGGAAGATGGATCAGGTCTTGGCCTTCAGGGCATAAAAAAGAGAAGCAAAGACACCTGGTGTCTGTCAGCTTTTACAGCACAGTCCTTGCAGCTTTGAGCAACCTCTCAGCAATCATGGAGCAGGGGCATCAGCACTTCCTGTGGTGCTGTGTCATGGTTCAACATAGCTCGGATTTTAGTTAAAAAGAAAATGAAAATAACTTGGCAATGTTATTTTGAAATCTCTCCTTGCAGAAAGGGGTTTCAGGGTTTCCTTAAGCAGTAGAGCTGGGAGCTGAATCACTGCCCTGACAGGGGAATGGTTTGTTATGAGCCATTCCCTGTCAACCTGTGGGTTTTGATTTTCCTGGTCTGCTCTGCCCCACTGCCCCCCACTGCCCAGCACTAAGGGGTCTCTGCAGCTGCCTGAGTTGTTCCCATCTTCATCAGGGGCTGTGTGGTAGATTTATCTTTAAATAAACCTCTGAAAATAACACAGCATTTTTTCCAAGAAGCCCCATCTCAGGACTGTGCACTAACATGGCACTGTGCTGCTCTGATTTCTGTGTGACAAAAGACATGAATAAGCAAGCCAGGGCACAGAGTTTGCTTTAACAAGTAGCCTGACTGGAGTGAGTCATTTGGCTTTATATACTAGGGTAGAATGACCTGACCATGGGTATCAGTTGAACAGATTTGCACTTTGTCTGTTCTTTGGTTACAGAGGCTGAAAATCAGATTGCACATTTTAACTGTGATCATTTGAACCCAGATAGTCTGGCCAGGTCCTGCTGGTCACTTTTTCTGATACTGTGGTATTACAGCAGCAAATACGTAATTTCAGGGAAAGACATCTGACAACAGTCAGCAGAGACCCCAGGAGTGAGGGTTCACATTATAATGGGTACCTGAGCACTGAGAGCTTCTTCACCATCCTCCAGGGCTTGTTCCTCATGGTGGAAATCAGTTTTTTCTTTTGCTCCACCTGCTCCTTTAGCATGGCGAGCTCTTCCTCTGACAGTGACTCCTCATCAGACGAGTTGGAGGAAGCAGAAGAAGTACTGGAAGACAGACAAAATAAAGGACACAGAAATGCTCACAGGGGTTAGAGAGAAGGCCTTGCTTGGGGTAGGCAGGCTGCTGCTGGCCCTGGGGATTCCACTCCGATGTGGGCACAGTGCCTTGACATCCCCTGGCTCAGTGTGATGCTAGTGCCCATCACACTAAGGGCAGGGCTCTTTCCAGCCAGGATAAAGAGGAGGCATTTGTGCCCCACTACAGTTCACTCAATGCCATGCTTTGGGCCACATTTCATCTATAGAACATTGCCTACAGCTACCAGGGCTACTGCTGGCTCTGGAAAAATTATTTTCATGTCTTCATAGCAAAATGGGCCATATGGGGAGAAGTCAAAGGTTGAGACAAGCAAGATTTGGAAGAAGAGACTTGAAAACACAAGGGATCCATTTTAACTAGAATGTTTCCATAGACCAATCAAACAAAGTCTCCATGTCCAAATTTCTTCAAGTACCTTCTTTAGGGGTGTTTTTCTACCCCTGGTTGTAGGTTTTAGTACCTACTAAAACTCTACTGCATGCATAGACCTGACCCTGACTGAGAAATGATAATGACTTGGAAAGACTTTGGTTTTGTGGCATTTTACATTGTTTTCCACTATCTCTTTTAGGAGAGCAGGAACTTATTTGCAGTCTATTGGTTTTGCCATTCTGATCCCCATGCCACTGGCATGTCACTATTGCTGCCAGTCTGAACAAGGCACCACAGTCAGGGATTTTTTAATTACCTGTTTTTCCTGTCTTTTTTCTGTTTATTCTCCCCCTCCTTCCCTCTCTTGGTTGTTTTCTTTTCTTTGTTTTCTGATTCTTTTTGATCTTTGGTAGGAGCTGTTTTGCCTCTGTCTTTCTTGTGGCTTCCTTCCTCTCTTGCCTTTTTTCCGTCTCGGTTTTTCCTTTGGTAATTTTTTCTCCTCGAAGCTCTGTTTTGTTGGCTGCCATTGTCTTCCTCTTTGCTCTCATCTTCTTCTTTGTCTTCTTTTTCTTCTTTGTCTTTCTCTTGCTTTTTGCTTTGTAGTCTGTTTGCTCTGCCAGTTTCCCTGAGAGGTAGTTTGTTAGTTTTCTTGTCCTTTACTTCATCTTCTGCAAGTGATAAAAAACAATTACATTGGGAAACCCATGCTGGCAGAATAAAGATTCATCAGAAGAGCATTGGCAGCCAGGACACCTGATGCAAACCCTGGCAAATTCAAAGAGCAGATGCCTGTTGATCTCCATGGGCTTTGTGTTATGCCCTGTCCAAGAACCAGGTGGAACTCTTTGGCTGTGCAACTCCCATTTAAGACAGCACAATTTAGCACATCAGTGACTGACATGTGACCATAAGACAATCGGAAATTAGTTACAAATGTAAAAGCCCATCCATCAGACAGCACAGGCAGATATTTCCCTGACCTGTAAACACACCAGAACAAAGGAAACAGAAATTGCAGTCTGTTACACAATGTGTAGTTTGCTTGTTGATGTGACATCCTTGAAAGATGTTTACTTTTCAAGGCTGGGAATGGAGTTCTTCTCTTTATAGAGAGAAAAGGCACAGTACAGGCAGTATCCGCTTTTCTTTCTCTAAGTTTTCTTTTATATTGGATGGTCTATATTCAGAGAAGAAAAAGAGCAGGTAGTCTCTGAGGCATATTTCATTCTTACTGGCATTGCAAACTAAAAACCTCCTCTTTCCAGAAGTCAGAAATGCTTCCAGCTTAAAGGATTGAAGTGGAGTATGATTTAATTGCAGAATTTTATGGAAAGGGGGAAAAAATTTCAAAAGTCCCCAACTCTCTCCATTTCTTTCATTACCAAGCCTATTAAAATTAATAGTTAGTTTTCCAGAGTATTCTAGCTTCTTGTTTTCCAAAATTTCTGGCTGATGAAAGTAAAGAGTTGGAGATATTGTAATGGAAGCAGGAAATGGTGATGGAATGGGATCCAGAGTGTAAATTGAGGAGCCTAAAAGGTGAGAAAAATAGAAGCAAAAAAGAGTTTGAGTATTTGCATTTTTGGTTTGGTGAAAAGCTAGAAATTATTGACAAGCAAATGGTTTCTTGGTTTTGGTGGTGAAAAATTAGTAGCTAGTGGTTGTGACATTCGAGGCTTAGAATGAGAAGGAGCTTCCAACAAATTTCTCAGGAGCCATTAGGCAGATTTCAGTTACTACGCAATGGTCCATCTAAACTGAATTTTGGTCAATCATCTAGATCAAAGAATCACCTGCTGTCTTTGGGAAAAGGTCCATTTTGGATAGCAAATAATCTAGTTGTTGGGGTTTTTTTGTTTGGGGTTTTTTTTGTTTGGTTGGTTTTTGTTTTTTTAAATTTGCAATCTATCAAGTATTAGATGAAATATGAAGCATTAATTTGCTAACTTTATCTTACTGCCCCTTTTGTCTATATGGAAAAGGTGGATATGATTAAAAAAACCCAGTAAGTTCCACTAGTTTGCTGTTTACTTTCTCATATTCTGTGAGTAGTACTGACACAGTTGTGAACTGTTTTTCCAGCAACAGCTATGTTTGTATCACCTATCCAGTGCTGTTATGATCTTGCCTCTTAGCTCTCTCACTTTAGACATACAACACATGCAGAGTTAAAGGTGTTTTTAGTCCTGTCACAGGCTTTTCCTGATTTCCCTCATAAGTCATAAGTCTCCCTTCAATCCATCTTCATAGTTATCTTCTTGTGGCCATGATTAAGGAAGATACCAGTGTATTACAGGGAAAGCAAGCAGGACTTTGGTGTGGTGCAGAGCAGCCCCAGCCCCTCACACAGGGTGATACTTTACTGCACTGCCTGATTTACTATGGGCTGGCTCCCAAGGGATGTGGGCTCTGACAGCCTCTGACTCTGGGAACATGGATAAAAGAGGACAGAATGCTTAAGAATGGTGGTTTACATATCTCTGTTATAAGTCAAACCTCAAGGGGAAAATCCGCTTGCTTGCTTGCAATTAGCTCATGAAAGAGTTTGTGTTGTAGAGCAAGTCATAAGTCAGACAGAAAAAGAAAAGTCATCACCTCTTGTATTTCAAACTAGACCACATTTGTTAATCTCTACATTACCTTCACTCTCTGTGTCAGTTTCCACTTCTCCATCAAACTCTATTCCGGCTGCAAAACAAAGAACAAAGAGTAATTGCATTTGTTGCTGGAATTTACACATGTGATGCTTTACACAGCTGACCCTTAAGTTCCAGCTGAATTGGCAGAATATCCTTTATTGATTATACATTATATTCTTTCCCTACAAAAATGCTCTTAATATTTATTTTAGTCTGGCAGACCGACCAAAGTCTCCTGCCCGAGCAAACTGAAATTATATGATCTTTGAGAGATGCAAAATGGTGTGCTCGGGAAGCACAGGAGGTTTAGCCAAGTATTTGGCAGCATGCAAACTGAAATGATCTCACAGTGATACCAACCATCTTCCAGGATGACCTGTAGAGCACTTTTCTTTTTCTTCCCCATGGCAGCTTCTTGTCTATTGCCCAGACACTGTAGCTGCTACGCTGCACACACCCCCCAGTCATACACAGGCTACTCCCTCTTCCAGTGCCCATGTGCTTGTCCTCTCGGCACTGCGGACAGACAGACACGTCCAGCCGTCAGTGACCTCTTGCTCATGAGCCATGAGGACAGGGAGGGGTGGGAGAGGCAGGGAAAACCTGGGCTCTGCTTCAGCCTACCCAAACACTTTCCCTTCTTCTCCCTTCTCCCTGTGAAAAAAGCACCTGTTGGCATTACATTGCATTTCATTATTTAAACATGAAGGAAAGCCCTTTGGTGGGTACTTGGTGGTGTCGTATGAAACACAGACACAAGTCACGTCTGGTTCTGACATAAGCATGTGGCTGGAGGCTTTCAAAGGATCAATTTTCTTAATGCCATATTCTTTACTGACCTGCGACAATCTGTGTAACCCCGTTAGTCATTCTCCTGCATCTTATTAAATCTCTCAGCCAGTGCCCCTTGGGACACAGCTGTGGGTCACCTTTTGTCCTCCATGAGTGTCCCTTGGAGGGGACTCATGAGCTAATAGATGCAGCAAGGAGTCAGGAGTCAGGATACCAGGATCTCTCTTTCCTTTGCTCCTCTATTCTGTGTGACCTTTGCATACTCATTGCACTTGCGAGTAAAATAGGATAGATTTTCCTTCTAGGTGCTCTGAGGCTTAATTAATTAATGTGAGACCCTCATTTGGAAGGTCCTTTAGAACCACGAAGTATTGTATTGCATTCTGCAGCTTGCAGTTTTTCAGTGGGCCAAGAATAGGTTTGTCTGAGTGATGTCCAGAGTAAAACCTGCCCTGTCTGTCTCAGCTGTAGCTCCCGCAGAGAGCACCCAAGGGTGCATTCCTGGTGTGGAGTTTCTCTTGGTTTCCCAAAAGGAGAGCTTACCCTCACTCCATCTATGAAATATACTGCAGACCCCTGGCTTGCACAGGTGTTCCTTGGGGACCTGGCATAATGACTTTTTTCCAAGGATTAACAGGGAGAGTGTTAATTCCTTTCTTCCCTCCCAAAAGAGAGCATTGTTGAGATCAGCTTGAGGCTGTTGCCACCATTGACATGTGCTGATGATTCCTGCTTTGGATCAGGTGTAGTGGCTGAGGAGGTGCCAGCCTGAAGCTCTCTCTGCTGCTTTTTCTCATTGAATTTGGGTCCAGGGGCACCTTTCAGGTACTTTAAGTACCAATCCCATGCATTGCTTGATCTATGTTTGACTTTAGCTCAGCTCTCCTGAGCTTAATACATAATGTATGGGATATGCCCATACATTATTAACAGCTCTAACCCTACAAGTTCATTGCACAGGGCATTTTCACTGTGTGTTCCCCACACCACTGGGCTTGATTGGGTCTGAAGACAGCGATAGTGCCTTTTGAAGTGAATGAGTTTCACCTGTAACTCTATATGTTGATGTGGTCTGTTTCCAGTGTGATTGCTAGGTCATTTAATTATTACTACTCCAGGAGAAATTCCCAGCTGCTGGAGGCAACTGGAACAGATCTTCTGCAAAACACTTCAGTTGCCTCAGTCCCAAGCATCTTTTTCCCAAACAGAGGATCTAAGGACCTTCTAGTTAAATGAAGGCCAAGTTTTTGAAGAACTGTGTGGCAGGAGGCAAAAGGGCTGTGGATGCTCATCACACCCCACCCTCCACCTTCCCAGTACTGTACTCAGTGATAGAACTGCTTCTGCCTCGTGGAATCAAAGAGCAAGAGCTGACCTTTAAAGGCCATCTACTCCAACCCCACTGCAGTGACCAGGGACATCTTCATGCAGACCAGGTTGCTCATAGCCCTGTCCAAACTGACTTTGAATATTTCCAGGGAGGAGACATCCACCATCTCTCTAGGCAACCTGTGCCACTGTTTTACCACCCTCATTGTCAAAAAACTTCTTCTTTGTACCTAATCTAAATTGACCCTCTTTTAGTTTAAAACCATTACTCCTTGTCCTTTCATGGACCTTACTCCTTCGTTCCCACCAAGGCATGCTCAGATGCTTTTTGCATGCTCCAGGCCTGTTTATGTGAGCATCTCATTGGCTCACTCAGAGTTGAGTGTCCTGGTTTTTACTCCACCACAGAGTTGGTGATTCACCCATGATCTGCACTGGAGCTGGGACAGCCACAGGCTCCAAAGTTGCCTGTGCCACTTGGCATGCCCATACCAAGTACATGATTTTGAAAAGTCATGGGGACTACAAGTACATTTTACTACCAAAATGTGTGGCCAGGTAATACTTCTGTCTTCTGCCCTGAGATGAAACACCTGCTCTTTGATTTTACAGTCTGTTCACAGCACTGGGGCAAGGTGTGGTGTTTCCACAGCAGTCACAGAGGCCCTGGGCACCTCTTGCCACAGGTGGGGATAAGACTGCCCTGCATTCCCCTCACAGTGGGGGTGACAGCTGAGGGCTGCCAGTGTATGGGACAGAGCAGGAATGGGGGCTGTTTTACATCATTCCCATGAGGCAGTACATCAGTATGGATGAGCATATTTGTAATGACCTCTGCTTGCAATCACCTCTGTACTTACACAGGCAAAGGCAGTGGGACTATCCATGGTAAAACTGTGTTGTTACAGGCTGGGTGGCAGCATTTCACTCTTGCATAGGTAGGGACCCTTATTTTTACACCTCTGACTCCACTGGACTCCCTCCCATGGAGAGGAGGGAGTTGCATAATGTCTGTCAATTATTTCCTAATGAAGAATGTTATTAAATTGTCTGCCCAGGAACTTACCCCTAAGGAGAAATCCCTACATTACCTTTCCAACTCAGCCTATGGTGTAATAGACCCTTTGCATATGACATGCAGCTCCCTTTGCCTTAGTCTCAAGAGAAACAAATAACCTACTCCATCTGACGCTGTCTGACTCCTCTGGAAGTGATGGTCCCCCTGAGGCTGATGTGCAGCCACACAAGCATGATGAGAAACCTTGGAATATTGATTCTTTGTGGTACATGTCCTTGGGGGAACATATGGCAGACTTGTAGAGCCACTGTCACTTTTGGGGTGGATCAGGCATTGCCAGAGGCTGTGATGCAGAGGAAGGCTGGGCAGCAGAGCCTGGGGAGGAGAGGAGTAGGAGTAGGATTCAGTGCAACGAAGTGGTGTAATGTAAGATGATGAAGAAAAAATTGCAAAATGCTTAGGTTGTCTTGCCAGCCTTGTTTGTCTTGTTTTTAGAAAGTGCAGAGAGATCTGTAATTTCCCCCCAAAATTAGGCTGGTGGAGATCTTGCCGTACCTCCAGGCTGGTTTTTCCTGTGAGACAGTCTGCTTGTAGTTTGTGGACATGGAATAGCATTGCTCAAAAAACCCAAAAAAAGTTTAAAGGGAAAAAACATATTGCAACATGGAATTATTTATGGAGGAAAAAACCTTATGGTGGGATATTCTACAAAATGCTGTGTGTGAAGTAATAAAAGTGCACTTCACGTCCTTTTGACACCCATCTTTGATGGTAGAAGGTGTGCTCCAATAAAGGAAAAATACACACAAAAGTTTACAATGAGACCCCAGCACAGCAGGCCTGGGAGAGCAGGAAGACACCTCATGGGCTATGAGAGAGGTGGCACACAAGGACTTCCCATCAAACAAGGGCAGACCCTTGCAGAACTTGCATGGCCGTACAGTGGGGAGTTCACCAGCAGTGCTTCAGCACCAAGCACATCACCATCCTCAGCTCATGAGCCTGATTTTCCTAAGAGGATCAAGTGTCTTGCAGAGCTTAGGATTTCTTCGGATTATAGATTGGGGGGAGGAGATTAATGGATGAGTCTTTTACCTCTTGAGTTATTTCACACAAGGTGTGAATAAGTAATGCCCAGCCACGAATCCAGCTATTACTAATGTAAATATCATGTGTATGCAATTTATAGAGTTGTAGCACAAATATTTTTTACTGTGTTATTTAGTACTTTTTTCCTCACACTGGTGATGACTAACACTATATAATTGGACAGCTTTGAGTTTTAGCATACGAGAACATTGGGTGTCTCACACACATCCAAGTGTTAAATAAAAAACAGTTGTGTTATGGAGAGAGGGTAACTGAATCCTGGAAGCACATACAACATACTTGTAAATGCTTAATGAGCTAGTGTTTCTCCCTTTCTTGCTTTCTGATTAACATAGGGCTTTAGCTAATTAATCCATGGATTACATTTATTCAATATTCATCTCATCTATAAGTAATCTTTACTTGAGAGGGCTTTTGAGCAATAATAATAATAATACCTGACCTGTGTGTGGATATTTTGATGAGAACCTAAAACTTGTGAATTGCTGAGCAAGGTTTAACAGTGTATCTGAGAGAGACATTTAAAAGTGAGAGATCACTTCCAAACACTTACTTGGTTCTGTCGAACTGATCAAGGAAACAGAATTCTTTTAAAAATACCCAAACCAACCATAATCATGTTTTCCAGGGTCTCTCAGGCATGCTCTATAAAACTGGATTCAGCTCTAACCTGACTTTTGACCATGTCTGAGTTTAACTTTGCAAAAACAAATTTCTTACAAAGCCATGAAAATCCACCAGGGGCTACATGCTAACCTGAGCATCAATCTCTTGCCCTCACATAATCTCTGCAATGTAGTTTTGTTTTGTATTTTGGTACTGGGATCTGGAGTACAATCTGACAGAGCAGTATGGAAATGCTCAGAAAGTAAGGACTCACCTCTAGCATTGACTGTAAACACGTGGAAAGAGAGTCTCACTATCTTAAATGAATCTGGGAAAAAGGTTTCTCAGCTCTTTGCAGACTTTGAAAATAGCCCTCTGGCTCCCATATAGAATGGTGTGTCTGGACTGTGGCTGATGGCAGTAAAATGATGCCAAACACACGACCTATGCTCTTCATCCAGGGTGAGCATTAGCTGCTTCTAAAGATGATGAAGTCCCACTGGAAGAAGTTGTGCAAGACTAATCTTGTGGTGTTGGGGATGCTCAAGTCAGTGCCTTGTTATCTTGTGCTTCCCCCAAGAAAATGAGCTTTAGCTGTGTAATCCCAACCCAGGGTGGGGAGCACAAGGTCCTCAGAGACATAACTATTGTTTTTTTTATTACTTTCCTGTTGTTATTTCATAACTTCAAGACACAGCTGGGAATTTGATGTGAAGGAACACAAAAAGCTCTGCTAGCCATTAGCCTCTTTTAGCTGAAGAGCTGCCACAGAACTGCTAATTCTGGTGCCCTCTCTGGAAGAATTAAACCAAAACAGGGGGAGGATGTGCACTGGCAGGTCCTGGAGGTATGCCAGCTCAGAGAGATATGGAATGTCAGATCAATCATAGCACAGAGCCCTTCATTCCACAGTCTTCCACTGATTCTTGTCATGTAGAAACCAGTAAAGATTTTTTTTTTTCCAAATGTGCTCATACCAGCCAGCTGTACAGGATTAGAGCCCCCCATCTACAGCAGCCTTGTGGGAAACACTGCAGTTATTAAGACCCCAAATTAATGGAAAACACAAGCCAATATCTGCCAGCTCACTGCCATCTTGTCCTACTCCATATCTCAGGTTAAGCACATGCTTCGAGTCATCCTGGATCCAGGTGAGCTTGCCAGTGTCCTCCAAACATAACACAAAGGTGTCTAGCAGTGGGGCTTGTCACACGGTGTGTGTTGCTGCTGCATCATCATTCCTCATTGCTGACATGTTTTGGGACAGGATTTGAGGAGAATAGGCTTTTGTTCATCCAAAAAACGGTGTGCATCACGGTCCTTTGAACCCAGCACTACACGAATAACTAAGTGGCATTGGAAAAATTGTTGCAATTTCTAACCAGATATAGACACCTCTACCCATCTCCCACACCCGTTTTAGGGAATGGAGGCAACACAACATTCTTGCCAACGCATTACTCCATTTATGCAGAGTAAATGAAATCCAAAAATGAAGTTCTTGTGAAGTTTTCAAGGACAAGAAGAGAAAATTATTTAAACAACAAACTTCTGGAGTAATCTAGAGCATGAAATGAGTCAATACTCTCAGGACTTAAATGGAAAATGATTTTGTCATATAGGATTTGTATGAAAACACTTGTGGTTTAGAGAACATATGTGCAAAACCAGAAGAGAGCATGGGTTTTGCACAGATTCTGAGGTAGGAGGTTCTTTGGAGGAACATTTTTGCTGGGTTCCTTTTCTGCCTTATGCTTCTGCTCTTCTGGAGGAAAATTTTTGCATGGTCCTCTCAGCTTTGTAGGGGGCCCTGAAAGGGAATAATTGAAGGTCACAGGATAAGATCAGGAGAAGAACACCCTTCACAGGAGTTGAGCCCTTTTTGTTGACTCCTGTCCAGCCCCTCCAGACACAGAGGGATTGATGCTGCTGGATTTCCCCTTTTGCTCTGGGTCTAAGAAGATTTCTGCGGGGGGGGGAACCCCAAAACAACAACATTTTCTCTATTATTTCTTTGCCCAAAGAGCAACTTGTTTCCTTTTATTTAGAAATCAGAGGGAAATCTGCCTGACAATCCGGTCATGGCAGGAGGATCTTGCATGCTTTAACCTCTTCCTAAAAGCTCCTAGAGAAGCTCTGCTTTCATTTGCATCCACCAGACCCTCTGCTGCTACAAACTGTTAAAGATTTAGCAACTTTCATGAGGATTTGACAAGTCACATCAGCCATGGGTTTGATGGATCACAGGCTCAGAGACACACAGGATTTTGAGGGGTCTCCACACAATGCTCTTTGAGAGTCAGATGGCCCCTGTGAAGGTTACTGCTTGTGTCAGAAAACAAAAGGTAACAGGGTGGCTGGAAGTCAGAACTAGAATCTCTGCTTAAATGATATCAAGGCTTTATACATGGTTGATTTATACTGGATAAAAAAGTCTAAACGCACAAGATTTTGTGCCATTGTTGGCAATGTAAAGCCATATTAATGAAACGTGTTGGATTACCTTTTTTATTAGGTTTTCCAGGGAAGGTTTTAAAAATAATAAATTGCAGCATCATGGTGGAGGATAAAAGACACATAACATGAGAGCCGGCTGAGACAAGAGAGGACCAGTTTGTTTGAGGAAGAGGGCTGCAATGATTTGGCATTCTAAGGGATTCTTTTAGTACAGTTATATCGTTCTACAGTGACCTGTTTCCTCCTTTTCCTCGGCGGCACTGTGATGAGCAGTAGTGATGAGCAGATACTGCCCGCAAGAACCGCAGCCCTCCTCTGCCCCTGTGACAGCAGGGATGCTTGCCTGTGACACGCTCCCGGTGTATTCCCAGCTAGCTGAGGGCTGGTGTGCCCCCAAAAGGAGTTTCAGCCCGCGGGCGGTTCCCGCACAGGGGGGAGAGCTGAGTTAGGTCTCAAGGGATGGAGGGCTGAGCGCTGGGGCTGAGGGGAGCCCGGCCGGGGACTTCCCTCTCCCTCTCGTGGTGGCAGCCCCTCGGCACAGAAATCCCCGGCCTGCCCTCCACCACCTCTGCCCTCGCAGAAACCGGGCGCTTTTTTTTTTTTTTTTTTTTTTTTTTTCTGTCTGTCTTCCTGGCGTGCTAACGAGCCGACAGCCAAAGGACTTCCTGCACCAGCCTCAGCGATATTAAAATCTGAAATGGCTGTCTTCTGCTCTCGTAGGCACAATTGGAGTCACAGCCCCAAAAGGCAAAAAAGTGGATTTGAGGGCTTAAACTTTCATTTATCCCAAATGACTGACATGCCAGGCCATTTGTAATATTGATTTCATATTGTGTAAGTTCTTAATAGAAGAAGACTTTTTTATATTCTATCCATTCTATATTTTTTCTTAGTTTTTTTCCTTTAAAGTACTATTATTAAAAATCTTGCATTGAAGGACCTGTTTTCTTTTTTTTTTTTTTCTGTTTTTATAAATTCGTGTTTCCTGTACTTAACGAAACAGAAACGGGGTTGGAAGTCCCACTTTGTTAACAAAAGCAGAAGAGAAAAGTCTCTTAAGACTATTAACCTGAAGAGTTCCCAAAATATTTGTCACAAATCCCTTCAGGAAGAGCCCAAATCCACTGAGGGAGGGGCTGGGAGAAAATCCAGTTGTTATTTCCCAGCAGGGCGGTTTGATGAGGCTCCATGATCAGCCAGTCTGCACGGGAAGGGTGAGCCTGGGATCTGAGGTCAGTCATTTGGCACAATAATAGAAATTTATATTTAGATATGGGAGTAAGATTTAGATATGGGAGTAAGGCTGTGCAAGTGTGTCAGCAGCTATGTAATTCACCTGTCTGCAGCACTGCCATGCAAATACCTTATGTTAGGCATGGTTTCATGATCAGTCTGAATCTCTAATGGGACATAAGGCCAGAAAAGATGACCCTTTTGATTTCTGGCGTAATTCTAGTGATACTAGAAAGATCTATTTTAAAGTTACCTGAAGCTCTTGTTGAAGAAAAATTCTAGGCTGTCTCTTCAAATTATTCCAATTTGCTTTTATGATGTCTCATTTTTAAATGTGCTACCAATATACTTCAGCATCAAATCTTAAGGCAACAGACAATGACTTCAAAAAAGCCTTGATTGTCATTCATAGAAAAATATTCCTTAAATTCAGTGGAAACATTTCCTGTTTGGTCTCATGAACAAATTAAATTTCTAATAAGTATTGAAGGAAGAAAATCACCAGTGAGATACATGCTTTTAAAATGTTAACTATTTCCATGCATATTATTAAAATTATTAAATAGTGAGTAGGAAAAATATAATGATAAAGGTCTGTCCTTTGCTAGCTTAGAGTGTGTGGCAGATATAAGTGGCTTCTGAGAAGCTATTGTTTTCATCTGGAATTTACTTAAAGTTACTATGTATCTGCTGGTGCATTTATTCCCTTTATATTATTTGTGAAGAAACTCCCTTGGTTTAGAGAAGTAAGAATGTAATTTGTTACTATTATTAATAATATGTGTGTGTGCCTATAGATTTTTTTGTGTGTGTGTTTATGTGCTGGAACTTCATGGCTATCATAACAGAGTGTATATAGTAATTAATATAATGCATAATGGAAAAACATATCTGCATGCCTCTCCTACTGTATTGCTGTGGCTTCATGTTCATATTCTTTTGAGCTTACAAGTATACACGTTGCCTTTACCTTCTAGAGGATTCAGGTTTTGAGTTGGGTAAGTCAAATGTTAAAACTAAAACTGAGCTG
Source organism: Sylvia atricapilla (assembly GCF_009819655.1). Classification (NCBI taxonomy): domain Eukaryota; kingdom Metazoa; phylum Chordata; class Aves; order Passeriformes; family Sylviidae; genus Sylvia; species Sylvia atricapilla. The sequence goes on from NC_089140.1 coordinate 44,410,296, forward strand.
GTATGCATGGGGCTTCCAGCCTCACAATGAAACCGGATTTTCTGTGAAGCTTTGAAATAGATATTGAATGCAGGCGTGTGCAAGAGATCTTTTCCATCATCTTGGTCTGTTTTACCATTTGGGGCAATTCAGGATCTTCTGGAAGCTGAAACAGGCTGGCTTTAGGCTGTGAAAAGTTTCTGGAAAACTCCTAAGAAATGTTTTGTTGTTCACTGGGCAGATCAGCCTGAATTGTTATTTGCTGCTGCTAAACTTGGCTCATGTGGTAGTAACAAGGGGAAATTTAGCCTGATGCTTTAAATTTTATCAAGTGCAACTGGCTCAGTTTTTTGAGTGCTTCTCTGATCAGAGACTTTTATAATAGAACTTGTTAAGTCACCCTTGAGTGAGATTGAGATCAGGTGAACTACACTGCCATGAAATCATCATGCATCCAAATGAGAGGCTTGGAAAGATAGGTTATTTAAACAAGACAAAACCCTGATTAAAATATTAATCTTGTGTGTGGAGTGCAGAATGGATTTTGTTTTTTTGTTTTTGCTTTAACTGCATTGGCCTGCTACTGAGGCAATTTATTAGCAAATGCTCATTTACAGTGTCACTGCATAGTCATGCTTTTGCCGTGATAACCTGCCTTCTGGTTTGTAGTTGCTTACTATGACTGCAGGACTCTTGTCAAAATCAGTATTAACTTGCTCTAGCCATTGAAGAGGGAAATCAAACTGTATCTATCAAGACCAAATAGACAAAGCCGTAAGAAATCTAGTCTGAACTCCTCTTGGACTCTGTTTTGACCAAAGGGTTGAACTTGAGACATCCTGAGGTGTCCTTTCAGCGTGAACAATCTTAATTTAAAATATGATGTTCTTGTGAGCTAATGGGAACTGTTCTGTAGGGCATGAAAGAGGGGCTGCTAATGTAGACTATATAATCTAAACCTTTACTTTGGGCTAGGGTTCTTAATCTCTCCTTTTCTTTGCAAAAAGGATGCTAGTGTTCCGTCTGTATGACAGAGAGAAATGCTGATTACACCTGCTCTTTCCAACCTGAAACCTCTTCCTGTTTCCCCAGAACACCAGACTCTTTGTTTTCTTTGGCTTTACAGGAATTTGAAGAGTTTTCTCTAAACCTCATGCCTTTATGAATATGAAAAGGATGTGAAAGGCCTTCATTTTGACCTGCAAAACTCGGAATCCTTCTGGGGTTTGCCTAAGACTAAAATTTTTATCCTGTTAAGTTACGCTAAAATAATTTTCAGTGTGTGGCATTTTAAGTTACCAGAATACTGCTGCTCCTATACTTTGTATTTCTATAGAGAAGTATCAGCAAAATTTGCCCCAGGAGAAATCTAGCTTTATTCTTGTTTTGCTATAGGGAAACTGAGCCTGCAGGGTGTTAAACTAGGAGCTCCAGAAGGTTAACTAAGGTCTTCAGCTTCGGTCTTCTAATTCCCAGATTTGTCCTTTACCCACATTTACTAGCTGGTTTTGCATCTCACCTTCGGTTTCATGAACATGTGCTCCTCCTGTTAGAGATTTTTAAGTAGGACCAAATTCCTGTTTGTATTAAATAGCAATTCATAAAACCATTTCTGAGACATTTCACTGAGAATGGAAACTAGGTAGAGCAAAAATGTCATTTGGAAACACCAACATTATCATTGTCTGACCACAGCCAGAGAGGTATCTGGAGAAGTGAATGTGGAAGCATCGCCTCGGGGCTACGAGTTCCACTGGCTCCCAGCACGTTTTTGAGGGGCAGCATCTTCTATGAAAACAGTGCTGACCAAAAGGAGATGCTGTGGTAGAGTGAACTAAAAGTGCAAATGCCTCAGGCATGTTGTGACTCCTGACTCTGTCCAGTGTGGGTTGTGTGCAGGGGCAGATGAGTAACAGCTGAGAGATCCCTCATTGTCCTTGGGTACATGAGATATTTGATGATTTCAGCAGCTCAAACAGTGACCCAGGAGGGCAAGCTGCTGCCTGTTCAACCAAGACAGACCTAGATGAAACAAATCTAATTCTATGTGCTTATTTGAGCCAATTTATTCTTCTATAATTAAGATTATATTGACTATGATATATGGATCTGAGAAATACTTATTGATGGTAGTGTACCACTTCACTGAGGTTTCACTTTTGATCCCTGCCTCCCCCAAATGCTGCAAATTTGTGCTATTTCAAGAGGGTTTTGTTACATTGGGAGGTAGAGGAAGGATTCTTGCTGCTTTCTCAAAAAAATAGTGTTGCATTGTGTTACTGCACTGACTGAAAACAACCTGGTAATTTACTGGGAATGAAATGTTGCTATTATAATAAAATATATAAATTACAAAAATTAGATTGCTCTGTCAGAGATTCAAGTGCCTATTTGAATATATATGTATATGTAAATCTAACGGATGCAAGGCTATAAATGCACAGGAGAGAGAATGATTACAGCAGTAGATTCATGTTCTAATCAACTTATAAGTCAAACAGCGAAGGCATTTTTAAAGGAAAATTAGGATATCATTAACAGATGAGTAAGTTTTCAGACAAGATAAAAGGAAGATAAACTGTGATATTTGCCAGATAAAAGGAAGATATTTGTTTTCAAATCTTCAGGTCTCTCCAAAGTTGCTTGAATAGATTTGCACCTTAAGAAGCATCTCGGTCTGTCTGTCAGAAGGGCCCTCCTGGGTCCCTACAGATAAAATCCAACCTTTTCTTCACATAGCAAACTTCCTTGCTGTGTTTATCACCACCAGCAGCTGTCAGGATGGAATTCAGGCTGCTCTTCTTCACTCCCTTGAGTTTCTTACAAGCTTGACTTGCTGGATCCTTTTTTGATACTTCTCTCAGTTTTGAAGCACACAAGCATTGTTTGTGCGTGGTTTCAGCAGAGTGATTTTTACAAGCAAAAATTGCAAGTGTGGAAATCGGTAGCACAGGTTGAAAGCACAATAGAGATCCTGTGTGAAATCAGAACAAGCTCTTAGGGATGATCTGTAAAAGGAAATTTTGAAAATAATCTGTTTCCAAATGTCAGTTTTTGACAGATGCAGGGCAGGATGAAGAGAAGATTGATTTGAGGAAATAGGACACTTGACTGTAGGAATCTGTAATCTATCATGTTTTAATAGAAGGTAAATGGCATATGTGTATATTCATACATTGACTAACACAAGCCAGAATTTTAATGTATGTAAGACTGAAGCAGAAAAAGGCCAGTATATGCTGGGTCATAGAAGATTAGTTGATTAGTTGAAGAACCACCCCCTGGCAGTCAATGGCACATTTTGATCACAAGCAAATCAGTCAATAACCAATTACAATTTACAATATCCATTCTACAAAAGCCCATGCATCATATCACTGTACTGGAGTACAGGCAAGAATCTTCTGGGGCACCTACTGGCTTCTCAGTACTACTTGGAGGAAATATGGATATTATGGAGTGTTGTTTTGTTATTTTGCTCTCAATTAAAATGTTATGCTAGAGTGAAAGCAGTCATGGGAAAGTACACCATCACAAGGAGCACTGCAGTGAACTTCACAGTGAGCACAAAGCACTCAGATATCCTCAGTGGGAAGCATGAACACTAACAGGGACATGTACAGTAGTAGGGATGCAAGGAAGTCCTGTGGGCTGGCCAGAAACCTTTGGACATTTTAAATTTTGGGTTTCATAGTGGTGGGACACATTGTCCTTTTATCTGAAAGTATTTATTCCTGAGCTTTTTTGCATGAGTTCTGGTACATGTTCAACCAACTTGCTGTGGCGTGAAATGCTTTGGAAATTCTTCTCAAGAATCACAGAACTGCAAAACAGAAAGGTTATTCTTCTGAGTTCTTGCAGATTCCTTGCTCTGTGAATATATACATACATATGTGTGTCTGTGTGTATATATACATATATATATTTCATTCATGTGGAAATAAGATTGTGATTGATATGTGAGGATGAAGACCTCAGTGATGCCAAGAGGTTCAGAAAGTATAAATCATCTTGCTGTACTGAAGAGCAGAAGATCATTACCATTCCTATTCAGTGTTAGAAACATGAATCTGATCTGTATCCAAAGACACCATGCTGCCTCCTTTTGTTAGCTGTGCATTTCCTCAGGCAAGTCTAGTTTAGAAATGCTGGCCAAAGCAGGATTAGAATAAATGTTGTTTTGAGTGCAGTCAGTGTTTTTAGGAGATGTCATTAATAAATCATTGTCATATATTTAAGTCCATAGTTCAGCTAGGCCATTTTGTTAGCATAGGGAAAGCTATGGTCAAGCTTCCCAGATGAGGTAACACAAAAAGGATCAGCTTTGGATACCGTCTGGAAAAGTGGAGGTGTTAGTTCTCTTGTTAAGCACTGCAGTATTACTGCAGTATTTGTACACTTACAAGTATCAATAAATTAACTTCCCAGAAGCATATGAAGGGGGAAGTCTCTTCATTCCCCAGAAGAAAGGAAAGCTGATGTGTTTGTCTGCTGCCTTAGCTGCACTGTGGTACAGGCCAAGGTGCAGGCTGGCTGTGCCATGGCAGTGAGGATATGGGATTCTGCAAGCTGGCTGGGCAGAATTCACTCTGGGTCACTGCTGTCACCTGTGATGTGGCCTGTGTCTGACTTCTGTCTTCTTTCAAGACAGTTAGCAGAAATGCACACGGGCTTTTCTCTCTGGCTGCACTTTTTCTGGCTGATGTGTTGAATTTTAAACAAGCTTTCTGGCTCTTCCTTCAGTTTATTGTGGAGGGAGTATTTGCTGCTTGACTATTGATGTGTTATTCTTAAAATGGAATAGAAGTAATTACAGTATCCAATATTTCAAAATACATGCTGTCTAGCATGGCCTGTGAGACACTTTCTTACTCTCAACAGAGAAAAAGCAAACCTCTGGTGGTAGTTCAGTGTATTTAATTCAGGCACATGTCTTTCTCAGGAGAAGTTTCTATGTGGAACTTGAGGGTTAGAGAAAGAAAAGAGGAAAGCTATTGGAAAGACTCCTGCTGCATCCTGGTTTTCTTTCTCTCCCCAGTGTTTGAAAAATTACTATCACTGTTAATGTCCTTGTCCTCTGATCTCTACCTAGAAAAGAATGGTCAAAATGAGAGACAAGATTTCCGAAAAACAAAATTAAGCCAAGGCTCCTTTCAGCCACCAGCTGTTTTTCTGTACCATGTATCTTGGTCCATCACTACACCTTGGAAAAATTAGGTTTCTTAAAAATCCCACTTCATCCTTCTTATCCCAGCCATACAGACAGTATAGTCTGATCTAAACATCTCTGTGAGGCCTCCATTGCTGCCATCGTGTCAGACTGAGGTGTACTAGGGCAGGATCTGCCCCGTGGCTGCAGGGACATAGAAGAAAGATTTCAGGCTACTCATCTGTAATACACAGATTTCCCATGGGCACTGCCTGTATCCTGGTCTTTGTCTGGATGCTGAGCTCAGGGCTAAGAGATGAGCTGCTTGTGATGCAACATCCAAGGTCACGCACAGCAAAGCGAGCAGTGCAGATTTTGAAACGCAACGTTGGCCATGCAGAGAGACAAAATTGCCAAGGCAAACAATGGTGTGAATTAAATGTTAGCTCCTGATGTTGGAGAGTGATGGTCTGCAGGGATCTCGCCCAGCTCAAGGGGCTGAGCACGTGGTGCTGCTGGCACAGGACTGGGTCATTTTCCCAGAGGGAAGGAGGCAGTGCAGAAAGCCCTCTGAATTTTTTATCCTCCCAAACTTAGGTGGCCACAGACCCACCTCCTCTGGTTCTACCTGCATTTAAACATTTAAATTTAAATTTACACATTTAAACAGATGAGATCCATAATTATTCTTTTGGGTGTTGCTTAAATACTCCTGGAGTGGCAACATCCCTCATGGGTGGAGCAATATTGGCTGTGCCTCTGCAACTGGTCAGCTGGGTGGAAAATAAAAAAAATCAGCATCAGGTGGAAATGGATGGAAATGGGGAATTAGAGAGGAAAAAAAAAACTCTCTGAAAGCCTAGAAAAGCATTTGAGAAGCGCTGGTGTGTTTGAGGTAACACAAACATTGTTTTTGGCATTACACAGCACTGGCAACATCAGTACTCTGTGTGCAGTGCTTGCTTGTGGTGGCTTGGCTTTCTTGGACTTTTTCATAGTCCCATAAAGGATATAAGCCTCTTGTTAGCTAACAAAACAATCTGTGTAGTTTAATTAGCTCCCTGGGAAGGGAAAATCCCTGTGGATTTAAAATACAGGAAGAGTCATGGATTTAAAGAAGCTCTGCAAACACAAACCACGTTTTTGGCTGGTCTCCTGACTTCTTGTTGCAGTGGATTTTTTTCAGCCCTCTGTGCTGTCTCCCTGTGTTTTGCAACGTAAAGGAAATAATGCTTTTACTTAATGTGGGGTGTTTTTTTTTGTTGTTTTTTTTTGTTTTGTTTTGTTTTGTTTTGGTTTTTTTTTTTTTTTGTTGTTGTTGTTGTTGTTGTTTTTGGTTTTGTTTTTTTCTTTTTTAAATCAACATTCTAAAAAGTCTCCACCTTTCTGTCCCACCGCCTTCAATTTGTGTATCCCAGGAGAAGCTGCTACCCTGCTGACTGGCACATCACTCAGAAAGCTGTGTGCTGAGCTTCCTCCATGGGTACCCCTTCCCGAGAATCCCACTCAATTCTCAAACATCTGGCAACAGATTATGGTTAACTGCGTTTTCAGCAGTTAAATCCAAAGTTGCCTGCCCCAAGGGACTCAGAAAAAGGAGAGAGCATCTGTTAATTTGTCTTGGGCTGTATTCCTGCGCCTTTGTGGCAGTCTGGTTCCTATTGCAGGATCAAATATCCCCCACACACAGCATAGGAACCAAAGAGCCCAGAGAGGCGTGTCCATCCCCATCATCCTCTTGCTTTTGCAGTTTGTGTTAGAAACCTCTCTTCAGTCTTGGAATTTCTGTATTGCTCCTCACAGTCTGACCTCTGCCTTAGGGAAAGCATGGTGTCTTATTTTCTGATCACTGGGTAAAAGTTCATTTCTTGGGGCATTCACTAGTACAGACACCTGGCTTCATTTTCACATTGCTTGTCTTTGAAAGAGTTAATATCTATTAATCAGTTAGTATCTGGTTTCTTACTCCAAAAAGAAGACTTATGTATGGACTGAAAAGAAATTTAGTATTTTTATAAAAACCTGCATAAACCAAGCATAAGGTGACTTTTAGAAATAGTCTCTGTGGGAATGAAATCCTGATTTTGGGTAGTTCCCAGATCATTAAGGGGGAACAGGTTTTCACAATTGTGATGCTGTAAATTAATATCTGTGAATGTGGAGGTGCTAAAAAATCAAAAATCTTATTGTAGCCCTCTTCGGGAGGTTTCCCACTGCAGGTAGAGCCTGAGGACCTTCCATCCCTGAAGGTGGTCCTAATCCTGACCATCATTGAGAGGGGTATCAGTCCAGTTAAATGCTGGGCAAACAATGATGAATTTTCAATCTGGTTTTCCCTGTCACATGGGTCAAGTAATTTCATTTTACTTATTAGTGAATGCCTAAATTTTTGGCTGGATTCAAGTATCTCTTTCCTGAAAAGCTAAAGACTTTGCACAGCTAAGATCCAGCACGTTTCAAGCCACCTTATTCCATCAATTATTGTAGAAAAAAACTTTCACCCTTCTTTTTAAGCTTTCCTTAGGATGAATCTTGTTGTCATGAATATATTCTTTTCAATTTTACCTGATAGTTTGGGTTCATCTGTAAATGTATGTGTGTTTTTCTTTGTTAAGTCCAAGAGGATTCTTACCAAATCAGGTGCAGATAAAGCTCTGGATACAGTTTCTAGATTGAACTGCATTCATTGAAAGACTTACAGTATAAATTACTAGTTCAAAACTTATTATTTTCTGAGCTTTCACAAATTAATAGAAAAAATCTTTCAGATGTGTGCAGAAGCAGTATCCTGTTATATATATATCCAGAAGCATCCTGTTTTATAGCCTCCTTCATTGGTATGTCTAGAAATGTTTGCATCTTATTTCAGCTTGGGCAGTTCCTTCTCTCTTGCCCCAGACATGCCTTGGCTGTCTTTGTGAATGCATTATTTCCCACCTAACTCACAACTTTGCTGGCCCCTACAAGTCAGGTGCTTTGTGATGGCAAGGAGCTTGGGAGCCCTCCCCTGCACAAAGTGCAGTGCAGGGAAGGTTCTGTGTCAGTGGCAGCCTGAGCTGGGCTTTGAGACACTGAAACAGCCTGGGGAAGGTACAGCAAAGAGCACTTTATGGCTGCACAGTTCCCTGGTCCTTGCAAGCACCTGTGCACTTAGCCTTGGGTTTGGACATAAACCCTGTGGTGTTTTTGCTAATCATGACTTGGTTTAAGTGGGTACCTCCAGTGACCAAACTGCCCACCATATGAAATATAACATCCCCACGGGACACTGATGCTCAGGGCTGCTGTTCAACAATGGATTAAACTCAGAGCAGCTTTGGAGAGGATCAAAACTTGCAAATTTTAACCCCCTGCCACGTTCACACCCTCTCTGATCTGTCTTTCTCTCTTATTCTCTGACAGTACAGGAGACAATCATGTTCTTTTTGAGCTCGAGCTATGGAAAAAGCAGTCAAGCTTTCTGCTCCCGTGACACGTGAAAGAAGCACCCTGCTCTCACAGGAGGAAAGAGACAAACACTGCTGTCACGTCCCCCATGCCACCTCACCAAGGCAAATTGTCCTTTAATCTAGGACTAAGTGGTAAATTGAAGCAGAGGCCCATGAAGCAAGCTCGCAAATTAGTCTTCTTAGAAGGTTGTTCTTTACATATCTGAACATAATTGAACCATCATGACTAATTCATGGAATAATTCTATGTTGGCAGAAAAAAGAGCCATCCATTCTCCTAAGATTAAATATCAGGAAAGTCTACTTTTTAATCCCCTTCTTTCTATCCTAATGGATTTGATGATGAAACAGATGTATTTATTCCTTTTTATATATAAAGAAGTCTTTCTCAATTCTGCACTGTAAAGGCATGAATAAGGCAATGGACATCAAGAAGAGGCTTATTGTTGTTTATGTGTCTTTGTAAGAGATGTCAAGGTCTTCTTCCTATTGTATCCCAGGCTTGTTCAGCAATGTAGCAAAAAAACACCAAAAAAACAAACCCGCCTCATGCCACAGCTTTTTCTGCTGTGAATAGTGCAGCAATCATATTTGCAGGGAAAAGCCTTCTATTATTCCTCCATTGGCTGCACCAAATTGACAGCAGTTCTCTTGTAGATGGATATCTGTCTCGCACAACTCCCTTTCCATTACTGTAGGCAACAGCTGGCTGTGCTGTGATGGGGCTCTGTATGGAATACCTTGGTGCCCACAGTTACTCCCAGAGAATTTCTTTCAGATTCCTCATTAGCCATTCTGTGCAGGTGCAAAAAATGAATACTGAAAAATATTTGATAATTCCTATAAAAGCATCCTGCTGTAAAAAGAAAGAAATCATTCTCTCATCCGTCTTTAATGCCTCTCTGTAGGCTGATCCTTAAATGTGAAACAGTGCCTTCAATACCATGAAAATCAGTGGAAAATCAGAAAGAGGAAAGGAAGCAGAATAGCAAGAACCTCAAGCTTCTATGCCTTGAGGGTAAACAAGGAGTTTTGCTAGTAATCAGTGGCATTAGATAAGCAGTGCAAGATATAAGACATCAGTCTTTCTTTCCTGTCCTATTTTTAGTCATTCTGTCATGTCTTAGGACTGTATATTCAGCTATATTAACTGACTAAAATGGAAATTAGTAGTGGAAAACCAGTTTTGTCTTTGCTGAATTATTGTCTTTTGTCTTTACTGATAAAGTACACATCCTACCCTCTCTCACCCCTTGGTTTACTTCATGCTTTCTAATGCTCTTGAACCAGTTGTATCTGTGAAATAGATGTTCCCTTGTATTGAGTGGAATTTTACAGACCTGGACACTAGCATTGGAAAAAAAAAAGATTCCTCACATCATCTTTTCTCCTATCCAGCATCTCTCGTGGACTTGTCTCATCAATCTTTGTTGCATCTCTAGAGGCTCTGCACTATAACATATCTGATGTTCTTGTATCTTTTCACTTCCAGCTATTCCAATTGATCTGTTTCCTTCACCTGTTGTTTTAGCATGTATTCTTCTCTTCAGTCTAGCCACTGTTCCTTCAGCTCTAACACCTTTGCTTCTTCCAAGCCAAGACTTGTCTGATCCCCCTCACTCTAATTCTCTCCACGATTTCCTCTGTCACCTTCCAAAACAAGTATCTTCACCTCCTTTCTCTGTGCCTGGTTTGAGATCCCCTGTCCAGGCTCCTGGCACCTCTTGCAATGCCACCCCACTGTCTGGAGCTCAGATGAGTGGCTGGGCTTGTGCACACCATGCTTCTTTTTGTTCTGCAAAGCCAACAAAGCGTCTTGCTGAAATCCCTTAGGTACCACAACCTGGAAATGCAACCAGCGCCAGCATCCTGCTACCATAGGCACTGGTAGCCCCAGCCAGGGTGCACAAGGCTATGGTTAAGTATGGTTAAGGGACCTGGAGCTATGTGAGAAAAGAGTTTGGGAATAGTTTATGTTTCACAGAATTTTGCCAGGAGATTGAACTTCACCCGAAAGACCCTGCTCGCAAGTGACTGGTTTCTGGGTCATATGTGTATTTTCCTGTGTAATCAGAAGCAAAGCAAGCTGCCTTTTCACCCAGCCCCAGGTTTTCTCAGCCTCATCACACCAATCCCCACTTCATTTCTTTCAATGGCTAATTCATAGAAATCAGATTTTGCATCCAGATTAGACTTTGCTTTTAACTTTGCAAGTGAACCAGCGCCACTGCTGCTTCTCACATTTCTTGTTCAAGCCCAAATGCTTTCCTGGTGGCTGCATGGTGCTGCTGCTCACAGGTGCATGTGGGACCTTTTCCTCCTATTTCCCAGCATGGAGAGGGCCCCATGATGAACATAAAGCCCTGCTGTGAGCCAGGGGTTGTGGTGTTGACCTGATTTTCCCAAGTGCTGCCCTGCCAGCCACCCCAAGATGACCTGCTGTTTCCCCTCTTTCTCAGCAGTGTTTCTCTTTCTGTGGTGTGGAGCCTGCTCATCAGCCTGACTGCTATTAAAACTGCAGGTAGCTGTGCTGATTTGCACCTCCCAAGGAGCCAGCCTGTCCTGCAAGTGCATTATTTGAAAGGATAAAAGCATCAGAAGTGCTTGACTTTTCCTAATCAAAATTGCTGTTATTTTCTGTGGTGATGTGTTATCATTTTTAATTAATTGATTAATTAACTAACTTATTTACTTGGTTTGTTTTGTTGAAGAAATACTGTGAATGTAAATTTTCTTTCCCACCAATGGCAGGTTCACTATGACACAACTAATAAAAATTGAGGGTGCACCTCCATCCTTGTGTAGTGTTGATCCAAAAGGAGCAAGGTTTCACCAAGCACCCAGTCAGCAGCACAAAGGGCTGCTCCCTGACACAGCTCACCTGGAAGTGCTTTGGGGCAGCATCAGCCCCCAGGTCTGCTGGGGGTCACCCCCAGACTGCAACCACTGCTCTTCCTGTGGGAACTGTGGAAGGAGGGAAAAGCTCACAGGGTTTCAAGCAGCCAGACTCAGAGTGGTTCATTGCTTATGCCGGGGGAAATGAAAGGAAATCAGTCTCCAAGGGGCAGCTCTGTGAACATACATAGTTCTTTAAATAAAGAGCTCATGTTATGAGAGCAAGCAATGCCATAGGTAGGGAGTGATGGGCTCGTTGCCATGGGAACTGCTCTTTCTACTTGAATAACAAAATCAATAATTGCCTAAAATCTTTACTGTGTGTTTGGAGTTTGGTCCCCTTTTGTGATGTAGGTTTTATGAGAGGGGACCTGATGGGTTCTGCAAGAAAACAAAATCTCTGTGGGGTGCTCTGTGCTGTTTCCTGCCCCTCTTGGGTCCTGTGTGGTGATGAATTAATGCCATACCTTAATTTAAATAGAAGGAGACTTTATCCGGCCATGCTGAAGGCCTAATTCTGTAACCCTTCCCTTTATCTGAGGGGAGCAAAGCCTGTGCTGCTGGGAAGGGTAACCAAATACCAGTGAGGTTACCAGTACTGGTCAAGATTTCTGGCAGCAGTCACGACTGTGTAGACAGAGCACAGCATAAGGTTTGTACAGGTTGCTGAGTTTCACCAAGTGCTCACAGTAATTACCACCAGTTCTGAAGTTCTGAATCCCTCCCTGTGGAGAAAGGAAATTCTGTTTGGGAATGGGTGAGCCAGGCTCTTCCCTGGCACAACCCCCCAGAACTGTGGGAGCCCCCACGGCTCCTTTAAGTCCCAGAGACCATGTGGGAGCTGGCCCTTCTCTATCACCATGGTGCCAAAATAAGGTATTGCTCCAAGTACGTCATGCAGGCTTATTTTTCGTTCCCACTCGTTGCACACTTTGGTCAGCAGTGAAATAATTCCCGGTGTTATTGCGTTAGAGGCTCGTTACTGGGAACGATGCTAATGCCCCACGGGGATGAGCAGAGGTGATTCATGCTGCTCTGAACTGCTGGGTTTGCTGGTTTAAAAACTCAAGCTGCTGCTGTGACAGCTCAGTAATGTCCCAGGTTATGAGTTAGCTTTTTCTCATCTTGAATTTCCTTTTTGATTATTTTTTGGGAGGGAAAAACCTGGGAGAGACCTGTTTGATTTCTGCATAGGTTTTGTGTATTTGTGCTAGCAACATGAATAGATAGATGAATTGATTTATATGTAAATATTTGTGTTTTGCATTTTTATGTATTCAGCAAAATGATTTAATGATGACAGGATATAGTTCCTGAACATTCCCTCCCTCAGCTACTTTCAGTAGTGCTGATCATTCACACCTGGGAACCCCAGGGATCTATTTAATCTCTGCAGTTTACAAAATATATCAACAATCTGAGAACACACACCAAAATACTTAGGAAGAAAAAGTGATTTCTTTCCATTCCCATCATATTCAACTTGTTGATACTGGTTGTTTTTTTTTTTATTTTGTCAGATTGCAGTAGCACAAAGGGGGGGCATTTGCACTCTCAACATTTCTTTTGCTAAAGAGAGAATAGAATTTTTTTGTTTATATATTATTTTGTCCACAGGGAGTTTGAGGAAGGCAGATGTCAAGGCCTGGAGTCCCGCAAGAGCCAGCAGGCATGATTTGATCTTTGCACCAGTGCAGATGTAGGTGTTATTATAAGGAGACCAGTGGAAATGGCAGCATGTGGGATCATCACACATTTCTGAATTGGTTGTTATCCCAAGGCTTTGCCTGGGTGTGCATGCACACCTGATATGAGCTGTTGCTCAGTGTCTTAGTCCCATAATGGTCCCAGTTTTACTCTACAAATTTACTGCAGATTGGTCTGACTGTTTTTGTGGCATCTACAATTGTAGGATCCTGGCAGTGAATCTATTGGGAATTAGCTTACAACTTGTGAAATTTTTTAAGCTCAGTCAGCTTTGTACATTTGAAAAATGGTTATCTTCAAAACATTAAGGCCATAAAAATGTCCTTGGGCTGTGCAGGTAGAGATATTGAGTATAGTATCACATATTCTGCTTTCCAAGTATTTGACTGGGTTGGGGGGAATTCACCAGCTTCACAAACTGGCAAAGCCTGCAGACTGGAGTTTAACTTCAAACTGGCTTTTTTAGTGATAGTTTTAATTGATTTATGTGACTCAGGCAGCTGGGTTCTCATCTGCTGCACAACCTGCTGAAGGCTGATGGTACTCTGTGAGATAAGCTTTTAATGGCATGAGCCAACAATACCTGAGCTGGTGCAAATCTGTGTCAGGAGAATCTTTAGAAGCCTTATAAAGTCAGCAATGACTTTAAATTGTCTGTCTTATTTTGGGTTGACAAAACAACTCCAGAAATGTTTTTTCCTGATGAGTGACTACAAGCAGAAGCCCTTTTAAAGGGGGGGGGGGGGGGGGGGGTGTCATGTTTTGGGGTTTTGGTTTTTTTTAGCCTAATATGTTTATTAATAGGATTATTTCATAAGGAATATGAATATTCCCATTGATTCTTCCTTCCAGTCTCACTAAAGGGAGATATTTTATTCTGCCTCCATTTTTTTTCTGGTAGGGGCAGAACTTTGGTGCCCCCCTCCAACATCTGGTTTCATAGTCAGGAGTTCACATTCATTATTTACCTTTGTCTAGGAGGGATGCCAGCTGAAATATCTCTTGTTGCTCTTAGTGATTTAGACTGTATTTCAACAACTATTAAATTTCCAGAAAGATAAATTCAGATAATTCCAGACCATTGAGGAGTTTCAAGCATGTGGGAGACTAATTGATTTATTAAACCTTTTTATTATTATTTTTTTTTTGTCTAAGGCCATTTTGAGAATAAAATGGTAACTTCCCATCTAAGATGTAATTCAGTGTAATGAGAAAATGCACAGGCATCTGCAATTAGGATGCACCAGTCATGAAAGTCATGAGTCACAATAATTTTTATTATATTGGAAAAGACACCACCACCAGTCTGGAGGAAGATGGAACTCTTTAAGTGCAGATCTCCACCTTCTTCCAGTTCCCTATGTCTACCCAGACTACCTCCTGGAGATCATGGTGCTCTTTCTCTGAGGAGCAGGACAAGGATAAACACCACACTGAAATGGCTACAACAGACTCAGGGTGAACCTGTGTCACAAGTGACTGTGTGCCAAGCTGTTTTCTTGTACTTATTCCCCTCCAGAGTACGGGGATCCCTCAACACCATGGGCAGAAATGTCTCCCTGCGTGGCAAAACAAAACAACACACGACAAAGAGGTTTAAAAATTCCTCCACCCCCTGATTTTGAAAGTGGATCTAGGAACATTCAGGTTTTCAGATATTTTTCAGATTTATTTATCTACTTTTCCAGCAAAAGTAGTTTAGAAGTTTTCCTTTTTTTTTTTTTTTTTTTTTTTTTTTTATGGACACGTGCTTATTTCCAGTTTCCTCTGAGCCTCCCCAGGTCCTCCTGTGTGTTGACCTCAGCTCAGGCCACAGAAGAGCTTCACTGACATGTCCCCCCATCCAGACTTCTTGGAGAGCATCTTTTTTGCTGTTACAGAGCTGTCAAGTTTTCCAGAAAAACAAACCCTCTGACACAGAAGGCATAAATCTGATGTGCAGCCAGAATTGGTCTGTATTTAAACCATATCCCCTCCCAGATAACTAGGAGTAATTGAAGCTTTGATGGATGAACTCTGTTACTCCAGTCATTCACTGATGAACCTTTGCACCTACTTGAAATTCATAGAAATTCCTGTTATTGAGCCTGTTTACTGTGTACATGATTAATATGGGCCTGGCTTGTTCTAATACACCTTTGCAGTTTCCCTTAGACTTTATTTTACTGAAGATCTCCCCTCTCCTTTGTCCTGATGGTCGGCAAAGAGCCAATTGCTGGAGCAGGCATCATTCCTGGGGGCTATCAGCTTTGATTTTCCTCTTACATGCTGCATTCCTGCTGCCTGCACACTGGAAAGCTGTGTTATAAAACCAAAATCTGTGTCTAAATCAATATGATTTCTATCCATACTACTGACAGGAGCTGCTATCAAGCTTGCCACAGTACATTGCTGTGAATTAGAGAAATTGCCATCTAAATTTGTTCAGGGAATGGAGCAAAGATAACAGGAGGACGAGGCAGGACAGTAAAGGAAATTTGGGGTGTGTTGGCCTGGGAAGCCAGCAGCTCAAATAATCTCCTTTATTACAGAACAGCACCAACATACCTAGTAGAATAATAGCACTGGATATGTGCTTCAGATTTGCATAGTGCAGCATTTATTGCTACAGAAATGGAATTATGTGTTTTCCAAATGGTCTGCAGTGGTTTGCTTCACTGCAGTCTTACAGTGGGGAAAAAGAAATATGCTAGAGATGCTGAGGGCTCATTACTTCATATCTGCATGGGATCTTGATGCAGAACTAAGTGAATTTGTTTTTTGTTTTTGCAGTGAGTTGACTCTGGCTGGAGGCCAGGTGCACTCCAAATCTGCTTAATTCCTCCCCTTCTCTACTGCCCAGGGGAGAAAAAATATAACAACAATCTTGTGGGTTGAGATAAGGGCAGTGGCATGTTCGTCTTGCAGACATCTGCCACTGGCTCTGTTGGACACGGAGAAACTTCCAGAGGCTTCTCACAGAAGTCATTTCAAAGCCTCCCACTATCAAAGCCTTGCTACTCAAACCCTCTACAATTACGATTTAGGACTATCTGAAATCTAAAATACCTTTGCAGTTTTAAAAGAATCAGGCAAAGCTGCTAGTATCCTATCAAGGAGGTCTACTGGTTTTCACTTATTCATACTTTTCTTAGAGAAATAATATAGAGAAATTCAAGTGGCTATATACTATATATTAGCACAGTTTTAGGGTAGGAGTTCCCCCAATTTCTACTAACAGCATCTGTGAGAAGAAGCTTCGGGGACAGGAGAAATAAATTATGTGGGAAGTCACAGTGCAGCATCCTGTGACTATAAGTCACAAATGTATTTGCTCTTTTCTAACACACAGACTGTGCTCAATGGCATTTTTTTCAGCTTAGTTGATAGACAAGGCAGTGGCTCCAGTGAGGGCAGGATATTATCACCTTCTATGAAGTGATAATCTTTCATGTCTTATCACCCTTATAGACTGCCTCAGTCCCTGCTTCCCGGGAGAGGGTGCAGTGAAGCACATTCCATGGACTTGTCCTATTTCTCCACTCTGCCTTGGGCACTTGTGATAGCAAAAACCCTCTGGGAGGAGCTGGGTCACCTTTGGTCCCACACTGTGCAGCCATTATTGTCTTTCCTTTCATTTCCTGACCTAGAGATGTGGGGACAATCACTGGCAGACCGAATTAGCATGTAAAACAGGAATCTACAGCCACAGGCCTGAGCCTTTACTATTGCAAACTACCACAGTGAATAGTTCCCACTATCAATGAATCCAGATTCCACTTCAGAGTAGTAGTGTTTATCAGGCAGTTGGGATCACGTGTGCAAAGATACAGTAATTCCAGAGGAAAACTCCAACAACTCAAAGGGGAAATCAGAGGGTGAAGGTGACTACAGTGCTCTTCTCCAATGAGCTGTGTGTGGTTGCAGCCCCCATGGTTGCTGATTTATAGCGTATTTACAGATCATATAAAGGCTGTAAATCTGAAAATATGGTAGTCCAAATTATTTGGCTTATTTTATTAATTTTAGATGCTGCTTTAACATCAGAGTGCTCTAGTCCCCAAATTACATTAGTTCCTGGCCAGTTTATACTCATGTGTTGTTCTATAAACTCTGTGCTTCCAGCCCATCCTTACAGAGGGCAGCTGTGTATCCTCTCCATCTTGTCTCAGGGCTAGAATATAGCAAACCAAGCCTTAGATGGCAATTGTAAACCAGCTTCCTCTTCCCTACTCTTCTTGGCATCCAGCTGAGAAGTATCTGATTTACTATGGCATTTAAGTGCATAATCTAGTACTTTTTATAATTAAATTTCCATTGTTTCTCCCTCCAGGGTTCTCTAGTTTTTCTTAGACAATTTTCAAATTGTCATCTTTACTAACTGTGAGTTCTCACTTTGAAATCTTGGTTAGAAATGTGCTGATTGCACAGTGTAAGCAATGAAAACACTAATGAATATGAATTTTAAAAAAATGGAAAAGATTGATCAGTAATGAATTCTGCTTATAATCTTCCTCTGGCCTGATGAAACCTTTCTTCAGCCCAGCTGGTTGCAAGTCACTTTAATCACTTGAAATTTCCTCTATTAGTTCTTAGTTTGTGTCATAAGACTACGTAGTGGTTTAAAAAAGTTCCAATGAATGCAATTTACCACATTTTCCTTCATCTAGAATATAAGTTTTTCCCATCAAAGAAAGACAAAAATCTAGTCAGACAAACTGGAATTGCTAAATATATGTTGAATGCTAACCCCCTTTTTATCTTTAATCACTCTTTTCTTCTCTGCTTTTTTCTGAACACTTGCTGGTGAGACTGGTCTCCAAGGCTGGTCTCAAGTTCTGTTCATCTCTTTCTTCAAAGAACAAACAAACTGTGTTTGCTCTTCTACCACGTACTGCTGCACAAATCCTGGTGAATGAGGTCACTGTGCTGCCTTTGCCTCTTGAACAGAATTGTCTAGAATAGGACAAAACCATCTCAACTTATATTTTGGATGGAATCTAGATATTCCTTAATGTTTTCCGCCTCTAAATCCCATCCTATCCCATCCTTGGTTTTAACAGGCCAAATGATCTGTCCTCCTTCCCTCTGGGAATGCTTTCCCACCAGCTTCTTCCCTCGCTTTGTGCAGAAACTTCAAGGAGCACTTCCTTTTCCTTTGGATATATGAAAATATCAAGCCTTTAGCATTCCAAACGCTCCAAGCTTTTCAGTCCAGCCGACTTGCATTTCCAGAAGATCTCCTTATTTTTTCCACATGTGCCTTTGTAAGAGACTCCCATATCTCTGTTTGATTCTTTAAAGAGAAACAGCTCAGGGTTTCTCCATCACGGACTATTTCCTTCAAGTTGCTCTCCCACAAACCTTTCCTTAGGTGCCAAACCCAACTTTGAAAGAGCAGGAGCTCTTGCTGGCTCAGTGCCTACGTCTTCTGCTGTCTGTCAGCTCTCACATTCAGACACCCACCTCCGAGGGGAATCGTGCACAAAGCAGAGTCTTCACTGTCATGCCCAGCCTAACAGCAGGGCTTGATCTTCACAGACACTCCAGTTCCTTGGCAGGAGGTGTCACTCTAACTACCTGGCAATTATGTCAGCCAAAATTATCATAAAGTGCTGGTTGTTTTCCATGTCAGATGTCAGAGGGTAGAGTAGAAAGCCAAAGGTCTCATGTTGAGGGCAGGAAATGAGACCAATTCTGTGATGACATCAATCATGTCAATAGTGATGAGTAAACGAAAGGTCACAGCTTTTTGGCAAGGCTCCTGGAGTTCAGTAACAACGGTGGTTAAACTAACTTGAGGCTTCTGGAGTTGTGAAATATCATCAAGCTAATTTTGAAGAGGCAATAACACTAACTGAAGCCTAGATGACTTGTTGAATTTGTCAGATTAGGGAGATATGCTGATGTGATTCTATTGTCATTCACTGTAGTTTTGTCTTGGAAAATTTAGCTTCATGAGTTTATTTAATCTTGTATTGCAACTGAATCTCTTACCTTGCATATAGCTAGCCTAGATTCACAGGCCTTTAGAGAAAAGATTTTCACACATGATTTGGAAGTTTGGATATGCTGGCTGCATTTTCAAAGTGTTTATATGATCAGGGATAAAAAGTTCTACTCACAGGAATTTTACTGGGGTGTGGGATTGTTGAGGACTTATGAAAAATCCTCTGTGCTTCTTTCAGTGACATTAACACTTGTCAAACGCCTGGCCCTCTGGTCATGGGGTCATGCCCATGTGTGAACTGCTAAAGTCAAATTAAACTGACCTTAAGCTTCTAAACTGACAGATAAACTGCCAATTTGACTTTGGGTCTCCAGGGCTATTGAGCCCAGATCGCTTGGGATTTGGATAAGTTGTGTTGACCATGTCTAGAGACTGGCTCCTGCTCCATTTCTCATTCTCATTTTGGTTCAGGCAGAACCATTTTTGGGTTACTCTTAACAGCAGCTTTGGTACTCATTGCATTTGAAATGCCTTATGATGCTGTCAGAGATGGATCTGCTTCAGGGAACACATCCTTATTGAACAGCATTTCTCACTGCCTTTCAGGAAACAGATTCCCTCTTGATTTCAGAGCTTTGGGCTGCTGGAGGAAGGGAGGGATAGCCCAGAGTATTTACTGTCATTGCTGTGCAGAGAACTGGGCATGCAGCAAGAATGAGAGCCAGTCCCTTGTCATCAGTGATGCTGTGTCAAAATGCAATGCATAAAGGAGGCTGGAAAATGTGAAAATGAAGGCTTAAAAGCTTTCCCCCCTCCTTTTTTTCCCCTCTGGAGTCTCCTGAAAACAAAGCCAATGCTCCTTGGGTTGAAAGGGTGTATGACTGCAGGATGCTATAAAGCAAGAGCATCGTGTTCCCTTGAAATAAAATTCTACACAAAGGCATTACATCCCTCTTTGAATGCTTTTTAGAACTACTCCAGATCAGCAACCTCTTGTAATTGCTTTAAGTCTGCTATTCCACTAGTGCAGGTCTAATCTTTGTTATCAAAGTAGTGACAGTTGTTGCTTAAAGCTGCATGCAGTCTTCATACAAAAACTTCATCGTTTTGGCACGTGTTGGTCCCTAAAATCTGTGAGTTTGGCTCAGCTGCCCTAACTTCCACCTCTGTAGACAGAGTTTGTCTACAAACTCTGTGTTTGTTCAGTCACAGAAAAGTCATCCTTGTATCTATGGGAGCCTGCATGTAACCAGGGTTACGGCCCTGGATCTAGTCCTTTTGTCTGCAGGACAGAGTTTTTGTGACAACATTGTAACTGAATATCCAGAAGTGTGAACAAAAATTTAACTTTTGGTCTGGGGTTTGCTTTGACTGAAGCTGCGGTTTCTGAGACTTGCTAACTGAGGCTATTCTTCACAGAGATAACATTAAAAACAAGAATCTGAAGAACTTTGAATGAAATCTTGATTCTTATTTTCAAAACTTGTGAAGAAATCTGATTTCTAGAAAGGACACACTAGAAACTCTTTCTTAAAATAATTCATGTACCTTTTAAGGCATTTCAGACTTTGGTACCTGAAAATTGGAGTGAATTAATTACTCCTGGTATTCTATTCTGTGTCCTATTTTCCTTTCTTTATAGGATGAAATTTGCTGCACAGAAAGGAAAGGAAAAAAAAAAAAAGAAAATGCGAGAATTTTATAATGAACACAAAATCTGGGCTCACTTCAACACTGAGCAATTCATATCAAAATTGATGCCTCTGGGTTGCAATTTCTCTTAGGAGTATTTTTATACTCATACAAAAGCAAAAGTTTCTACTGGAAAAGATGATCAAATAGCCTTCAATCCTAGTTTCAGAGTGTTTCGGGTCCGTGTTTGATGTTTGCCAGATGTGCCCCACTGTAGCACCCACAATGATTTTGCTGCATAGCCCTGGCAAAGGAGAGCCTGGTGCCTGCACAAGTGCTCTTCCTGCCCCTGCCACTTCCTCGGCAAGGTGTGTGTGTGCTCCCTGCCAAGCCGTGTCCCAGCAACCAGTAAATCCTCTGACTGGAATGCCGTCTCCCCTTGCACTCCTGCCTGCTGTGTTACAAGTTCAGTAAAACGCTGGCAATTTAAGCAGCTGTTATTCTGTCTGCCTCCCGGAGAGCAGCTCCTGTCTGGAGTGCTGTGAGGCAACAGTGATGGGAATCCAGCACTGTGAGAGAGTGGGCACAGACTCCTCTGAGGTGAAATTGTCTGAGCACTTGTGCAGGGTACAACAGGCAGCTTCATCTCCTCCATTGATCTGATGTTCCCCCAGTCCCCATCCCCAGGAATGGGAGAATATGGCTGTATTGACTTGAGACCATCCTCCTCTCTGCTAGCAGAGCTGTTGCCAGCAGTATTTGCTCTCAGCTTGCTGCAGTGCCCCCATTTTAGATGTGGCTATTGGAGATGTAAAAACTGTTTCAAATCACTATTCCCCAGCAGCTTCCCTCCTATGATTGTACCCCTCCTTGGCAACTCCTTGTCCATGTGGTTCTTAGCAGGGATTGCTCATACAAAAAGATGCTTTCCCATGTCTTTCCAGGGTTTTCTGTCCTCTGAAAGGTTCATGGCAAACTATTCTCTGGTGTCAAATTTTATTGCTTTTTCTTGCCTTCCAGTAGAGTCTCTAAGAGGCAGCAAAATGTTGGATGTTTGTGTTGTCTGTCTTATAAAATCATTTACAAAGGGAGGAAGTGTTTCAGTCTCTCCTTAACACAAGTGCAGACATATATTACCTTCCACTATCTGGATCAGTGGGCTGAGGCAAATTGCATGAGGCTCATGAAGGGAAAGTGCCAGGTCCTGCTCTTCAGTCACAACAGCCCAAGGCAGCACTATGGGCTGGGGAAAGAGTGGCTGGAAAGCTGAACAGTGGAAAAGGACCAGCTGGTCCACAGCAGCTGAACATGAGCAGGTGCCCAAGAAGGCCAATGGCATCCTGGCCTGGATCAGCAATAGTGTGGCCATCAGGACCACATTCCCCAGCAGGGATTGTCCCCCTGTACTGGTGAGGCCACACCTCAGGTGCTGTGTCCTGTTCTGGGCCCCCCACAGCAAAAAAGACACTGAGGTGCTGGAGCATGTCCAGAGAGGGCAATGGAGCTGGTGAAGGCTTTGGAGAATAAAGCATATAAGGAGCAACTGCGGGGGCTGGGGTTGCGGAACCTGGAGAAAAGGAGGCTCAGGGGTGACCTTGTCACTCTCTACAACCACCTGAAAGGAGACTGTAGCCAGATAAAAGTCAGCCTCTTCTCCCAGGCAACCAGAGACAGGAGAAGAGGACATAGCCTCAGGCTGTGCTGGGAGAAGTTCAGGTTGGACATCAGGAGGAATTTCTTTACTGGAAGAGTGGTCAGGCATTGGAAGAGACTGTCCAAGGAGGTGGTGTCACACCTCTACTGTCCCTGGAGACATTTAAGAAACAGCTGGATATGGCACTTAAAGCTGTGGTCCAGTTGACAAGATAGTGATCTAAGGTTGGACTCAGTGATCTTGAAGGTGTTTTCCGACCTTAATGACTCTGTGATTCTGTGATCAAGGAAACCTCCTACCAGCTTTCAGTTGTGCTTTGCTGTAAAGTCATCTCACTCTTGCTTTGCACTTCTTGCTTTTCCTCAAAGATTGCCAAATATTTCCTCCCAGGTTCCTGGAACTTTTTTCCATGTTTACAGATTTAATTTTGGTTTGTTTGTTTCTCCTGATGTCATGCCTTTTACGACCACAGAAGCATTTTGGAAGTTGTTCAAGCATCACTTTTTGACATCTCTCCAAGCCAGTCTTGGAGAGCCAGTCTTTATCTGCTTTGCACTTTTTGATCAGGCTATTCATCATGAAGTTATTAGTTTTAAATTATTTTCCCTCCTGCTTTCCAGGTCCTCTTACTGTTATGAACAGAGTTCTTCACTTCTCATTTTTGCCTGCAAATACAATGCTTTATTAAATCTCTGAGCCCTGAGTTCTCAGTTTTATTCCCACTTGTCAAATTTATGCTCTGAAATTCCAGCTACTGACACCACTTTACTTGGCAGAATCTAGCACTGCCTCTTGAAGACTTCTGTATCTGTGCAGGTTTTTTAGCTGCTCAACCTTTACTGAGGAATAGCTTAGAAAAAGTAACTGCCTTCTTAATGACAAATTTTTCCAGTTGATCATGTGTACATTTTTGACACAACACTGTGGTTTTATGTATTTTATGTACTAGTCAAAAAGAGTCTCTGCATATCAGGAATTACTTAACCCACCCCTCCAATGGCTGAGTGAGTCATGAGCAGGTGACTCAGTTTACTCCAGCGTGTGACAGGTACTGTAAGGCAGTTCCAGGACATTATGGGCAGAGTTTGTATCCTCTGCATTTATCTACCTACAGCTTTGATGTATCTGGCTGAACTTGTCTTTGTTTCCATTTCTGGGCTTTGATAGAGTCGTGGCAGTAAAAGAGGGTTCTTCAGAGGGCAAGTCAGTGTATTACAGAACAGCCTCTAGCCCTTTAATGCTGCAGCAGAGTTCAAATACAGTTACACTTTTTTGAGAAAAGTATTTATCAGTCTCTATGACAAACGTACAGACTACATCAGTCTTACCGTGACATTAGAGAGCCAAACTGAGGTCATAGCAAAATATAGTAAGGAACAACACAGAACCAACAGACTGAGACAGAGATTTCCTAAAAGCGTGGGCAGCTGAATGAGCCTGATCACAAATAACTTAACAGATATGCTTGCTTTATGTGCAGTAGAGTAGCTTTATTTTAGTAGGTGTCATGGTTAAACACCAGCCAGCAGCCAAGCCCCACACAGCCATTTGCTCACTCCTCCACCATCAGGATTGGGGAAAGATACAGGAGAGCAAAACCCAGAAAACTCATGGGCTGTAATCAAGGCAGTTTAATAGAGAAAGCAAAAGCTGTCTATGCAAACAAAGCAAAGCAAAGGATTAATTCCCTGTTTCCCATGGGCAGGCAGCTGTTCAGCCATCTCCAGGAGAGCTGTTCACCCCATCACACAGTGGTGACTTGGGCAGACAAACACCATCACTCCAAACATCCCTTCTTCCTCCTTTCCCCCTATTTCATCGTACACTGAGCATGCTGCTGTATGGTTGGAATGTCCCTTTAGTCAGTTTGGGTCACCTGTCCTGGCTGTGTCTCCTCCCAACCTCCCATGTACCCCAACTTCCCAGGCAGTGTGGCAGCATGGAAAGCAGAAAAGGCCTTGGCTCTGTGTAAGCCCTGCGCAGCAACAACAAAAATATCTCTACCTTATCAACCCTGTGTTCAGCACAAATTCAAAACACAGCCTCATACCAGCTACTGTGAAGAAAATTAAATCTACCCTAGGCAAAACCAGCACAGGAGCACAAGTAATAAAAGAACAATCCCACTACTGGGTGAACCTTTCATATTTTTTTCATTGGTGGACATGCAGGTTCTCTTCCGTACATTACCCCAGCTCTCCACAGAGGGTTAAATGAAGCTTCTGACTTCATTGCATTTAATTTGTTATTCAGCATATAACTTGATATAATTTGTCTCCACTCAGTGTGCATTACATATATTGCATTTATTGATTCTTGACCCCTTATGAAGAGTAGTTAAGGTTTTTCATCAAGTACTTTTGTTGTTTTTCTTTTCTTCTTTTAAAGATTGTGAAAAATGGTTTTTCTCCTCATGGGAGGGGCATTCCTCGAAAGTTTATTGAAATTGTACATGAAGGTCAACAGAAGGAACTGACCACATTTTGGAAAGCAGCTCCTCTTCCTTCACTGACTGGGACCGAGAGGGAGCCACAGAGGCTCCCTCCCCTTGAAATAATAAAGATTGTTATTAAGCTTGCCAATTTCTGTGGATATTCTCAGGCAAATGAGATAACTCCTCACATGTTTACTCACAGTTTAGTCTAAGACAAGAGTAGCTAGGGAGTAGGTTTGTTTGCTTGTGGTGTGTGTCAGGCATGACAGCCTGGGTAGTGGGGACTGTCCCGAGGGAGGCACCTCTCCTTTCTGTCAGCAGTGATGCTTCCCTGTGTCCTAGTAAGTGTCAGTTGTGGCACAGAGGAGCTGATATTGCTACCTGCTGGTACTTGTTGTTGAACTAGGTTGCTGGATGTACTCTGCTGATTCCCTGTGGCAGCTCTTCAGTGGCTAGCATTTTGCAGACATTCCCTTTCACAGGGTAGGACATCTTTCCTCTACCACTCATAGTCCTCACATGTCTGCCAATACCATCCCAAGCCAAGGTGCAGGTCAGAGGAGAGATTAATTTAAAATTTGTGTTATTATTTAAATACCAAAATAAAATTTATCTAGTGTGGCATTTTAAGACTATTTAAACACCACATTGTCTTAATCTAGTCAGCATTAATGACTAGAATTTATTAATGATTTCACAACACATGGCAAGAAAACATGCTTCAGAGGCATATTTTCTTTTCCACATGACAGAATAACAAGTCCCTTCAGGAGCATATCAATGGCTTTATCTTGGCTAATCAGTGCAAGCCTTCCATCTGTCCTGTTCCAACCGCATAAAGGAAACAAGCAAATGAAAATAGTTTATATACACTGATTATTCTTTCGTGCCTCAGGCCTGAAAAGACTACATATTATTTCACTAAAATAATGTTTTTGGCAATATCCAGATTTGAAATAGCTGATTTCATTGCTTGCTTGAAAGTACACCCAACAAGCTCCAAGTTCTTCACCACTTAGTTCCACAGACATGACGCATATGCTCCAGACCTTCCATAACAATCATGTTTATTGTAAGCAAGTCAAATGTTCACCAAAAACATGTAAGTAGGAGCAGTAGCAGCAGATGTCCAAACAAAACCAGTACTGTGCTGTCCAAGTTTCAGCTTGGCACCCATCTTAGACAAGCTCTTCACAGGAAAAGGTTATTCTATCCACAAAAACTATGTTAAAACAGTGAAATAAATCTGTCCAGCTGAGCTTTTGCCATCTTAGAAGCTACTGCTCTTACTTTATACTAATTCTTCCAAACTTTGTCATCCTTAAATGTAGGTTTTGGCACGTTAGCTCATCTTGCATGGTTTTTTACATGATATTCCTCATATTGTAATTAATTTTGTTGCTCATCTGTTTCCACATGATCCTGTCAGTAACAAAGTCCCCCAGCATGTCTTACTGAAGTTGACTCCAGCTGGAGGCTTCCTCTTCAGGTTTCCAAAGAACAGCAAACAAAGAGAATTTAGAAAAAACTTTAAGACAAGAGACATAGTGAAAAAAAATGACAACCTCCTTGGAGAAGTTTGGCATGCAAGTAAAATATATGTCTGCACCATCTTGTCAGAATCTGATTTGGGCACCTGTCTTTGCACAAGATACCTCATAGTGACAGCACGGGGCAAGTATTCTCTCATCTCTTCTGGTCTTCAAATTTCTGTGTGATGGAGTCATAAGATATGATTTATGATCACCACTTCTAGGTGAATTGGGTGACCCAAGACACTCTTCACTAAAACAGGTTTCAAGCAAGGAGGCAGGGAGGACTGCCAGGAGAAAGTGTAGAGGGATTTAGAAAAGAGAAAAGTCCTTAAGGCGAATGTTTGAGAGCCAAGTTGAGAGAATCTTCAGCTGAAATTTCAGTAGTGTTTAGGTTGATTTATTAATAAAATCAAGGTTGACACTCAGTTGTTCTTAAAGAAGTACAAGCAGGCTTGGCTGCAGGGCTCTCAGAATTGCTAGACTGATTTAACTGGAGAGTAAGACTATTTCAGGGTCTCTGTACTGTATTGAGGGCTGTATAGTAGCTATTTATTTGCAGTGTATTTCTTGGCATAGTGCATACAGGGGGCAGCTGTTCAGAGGCTCATTGGTTTTCTGTACCAGGTATTTCACCAAATATTGCTCACAGCTCCTGTTAAAGACACAAGCGGATCTTGATATTCCTTTTCTAGTGTTACTCCCATGGTAATTCCTCTGAAACCCTTGGCAAAGATTTCTGTTCACAGTAGAAATTTTTTGTTTGGTTTTAAATAGGAGTACACTGAATATGTGAGACATCAAGACACTGAGCCCGATTCCAGCTGTATTTTTATAGCATGAATTCAACTTTCCTGACGGTAGCTATGTTCTCGATTTTGACACATATCCTTGGAGTAAGGTAAAAAGATGACATAAGCTTAAAATTAGATCCAAAATCTTAGTTCTTCCACTGTATATCCTTACAGAATTTTCTGCAGTCATGTTCTTATATACACTCATGAAGATCGATCATCTATTTGGTTGATTTTTATTCAGCTTTAAAATTTTCCTTAGAAAAAACAGTGTGAAATGTAATTTTACCTTTTCAAACACAATTAAATATCTACTTCAGGCTAAAACTATTTGACAAGAGACACTCTGGGTGAGGGTTGGTGAAAACAGTCAAATTGTTGCTTTAGCTCACTGGCAGAGGTATCTAGAAAAGATGCAAAGAAGGAAGATAGTCTTGTTCAGTGTATTGTTCTTGGTTCCAGAAACATTGCTGCTCCTCAGTGCTGCATTGCTGGCAAAGACATGCTTTGTGGAAAATGCAGACCCTGGATTTAGCAGGAAATAAACCCTAGGTCCAGCTGCCTGCAGCCCTGAGAGAAAAATGTCATCTTCCCCACTGCATTTAATCTAATCATCTCTCCAGTAGGAGAAAAAAGCCTGTCTGTAAATCCCTGTTTGCTGTGAAGAAAGTGGCACTGATGGGGATTCACTGTTTCAGGGTAATGCTCTATTCCCTTCTCTCCCCCTCTAGTTTGTTTCTAAAACATAAGACAAAGTATAGATAAATGCTGTGCAGAATGCAAAAGGTAGCAGCAAGCTCTCTTGCAGGGTGTCTTTAGAAAGATTCCCGTGCAACCATTTCCTACACATGTACTGCATATATTCACTCACCTCCTTCCTCTGCCACAGACTGATTTCTTTTTTTAATGATTGAAGCTTCTGGTTCCATTGTCTCAGATTTTATTGTTTAAAGCTAGAACAGATGGTGTTATGTCTATTAAATACTAAATTGTGTCATGCAGAAATCATTATCTCGGCTGAATTGGCTCCTCTTAAGAGTGGTTTTATCCTTTAGAATAGATTAAAGGGCTGGGAAGAAATTCACTGCACTGCTGGATGCCAGTGATGGACTAAATGGATGACACTCCACTCTTGGCCAAAAACACTGTGTGGGTGGACAATCAGTATTCTTTTCTACAGGATCAGATTTACCACAGGTTTCTGCATTCTCAGGTGCAATGCAGAGTTGCAGCACTGAGAGGGGAGTTGAGCTGGAGAACTTCCCCTGGGGCATGGGGTAAAAGCCCTGCCAGATACTGAGCTTCTTCCTTGCTTGTTTTTCATGGATGAATTGATCTGGGTTGCGTGAGAGTTCTGCTGCAGGAACCATATTTTCTTCTATTTAACACAATTTCCCAGGAGTCCCATCTGCATAGGTTTGCAGAGTTTTGAGATATTTGGGGAAAGAATTATTTCTTATAAATTTAAAATATTCAGTGGCTGGGTCAGTTTGCCCCTGTTTATTCTCTCTTGATTTCTCATCGCTGTAATGCAAATAATTAATAAAAGGACTGGTTGTAAA
This sequence comes from Sylvia atricapilla, assembly GCF_009819655.1. Taxonomy (NCBI): domain Eukaryota; kingdom Metazoa; phylum Chordata; class Aves; order Passeriformes; family Sylviidae; genus Sylvia; species Sylvia atricapilla. The sequence goes on from NC_089140.1 coordinate 44,439,012, forward strand.
AAGCCACAGGAACTGCAGTCCTCTGAGTGATAAATTATGAAACAGGATTCATTGGGTCTGAGTTTGACTCCCTGAGGTATAATAGTCTTGCAATTCACTGTCTCTGATGCAATGGATCAAAATATTCTTTACAATAAAATGAAGATATTTCCAAAGTACAGGACTGTACTTTAATAAATGTTGCCAGAAGGAATCTCATTTAAACAGCAAGACTCTACATCCTTTATTTCTTTCCTTTCCTCAGTAAAATCCAGTTTGCTCTTGAGATATTTGAAATGTTTTTTCTGTGCTTATCAAGTGACACCACACAGTGCAATGAGTACAGCTGGAGAGCTTCACATCAGCGACACACTGTGTGGAAACATGTTTTTCTGGAGCCTCTATCTCTGAAGGGGTCAAGATGACACGTCAGACAAGGGTTTTTTTGGTATCACAATCCAGCACCTCCCAATTCAAATAGCTCCAAAATACTTTCTCAAACATGGACTTGACTGAGGCCTCATTTCAGTTCTCTTATTCTTGTGATCACCTGTGCTGAAGCACCAGCCAAGTTGTGCTACATGGTCTGTGTATAGTTGGAAGCATTTCTATTTGGCCTGGAGCAGAACTATTTTGCTGCATGACTGTTTCAGGAACTCTCCAGTTCAATGAGGAGTAGCTGTTCCATCTTCTTTCCCTCCATGACTGACCATTTTTCAAAAATTCTTTCTGAAAACTCTGTTGAATTTTTCCAAGTTTGAAAATCCTTATACTGAGCCAAGACTGCATGTTCTGTAGCCACCACAAATGAAATTACATTTCATTACATTACTGACTCGGCTGGCTCTCAAAGCAAACCTGCACTCTTTCAAACATTTCTATTAGCCATGCTCTTGTAACACAATGGAAAGGGAATGGAAAAGCTCTTAAGGCCCAGCCTTACAAATCACGTGTATGTGTATTTTATAGAAATTTATATTTCATAGAAAAGAAAGTGGGAGTAGTTAGCTTACAAAGCTATCATAGAAATATGAGTTTTCCTCTGCTCATTATTTTAGTTGCACTAGTACTCTGCACATCAAAGACTGCGCCAGATCAGCTTCCAGTCATGGACTGGAGTAACAAAGTACACCTCAGCATGTCATGCCAAATCCAAGTACTTGGAAACCTAAGAATACCCAGGGGGATGTAACACTGGCCAGCACTTTGGGATTTCTGTTTCTCAACTTTGTGTATGGCTTCACCAGTTCAGTGTCCCTATCCTAATTTCTGTCTGAGTCAAAAAAAAGCTGTTCTTAGTCTGAAAAATCTCTGACTTGAGGTGCTTTGGGTTGACTCTTTGTAAAATTCAGTTGTGCTGTTTTGATGTTAGATTTTGATGCTGAGATGTGGATGTAGAGTACTTGACTGTTGGCTTTACTTGTGGATTTGATGAAATCTAGCAAGCAATATCAAATCCTTGTCTTTCTCACTCCTTTATTGCACACTAAATTATATTTCCCTCTAAAATGAAAGCTCTCATTTAATTTTCTCCTTTGTATTTCTCTTCGCTGTCCCTCATATGATTGGGCAGACTGGCTCCCACATGGTCACTTCTGCCAGTTGCTCTAGAGAGAGCACACAGACAAGTAAAAAGCCAGAGATTTTTTTCCAAGGTGCGTAAGAAGATAAAATCCTCATAAAAATTCATTAGTACAATTCTTTGGGGATAGAAAAATGTAAGAAATGAGAAGCAAATTATCTTTGTGACCATTACACCCGTCTAGGTCTATCATCACCAATTTCACTGTTCTATTGGTAGTGTTTAACAAAGGTTTCTCAAATCAGAAATATGAGCCAAACTCTTCTTCTTCTAAAGACTTCTACTAAGCAGCCAAACTTTAAACTCAATTAGATTCTGGCAGTACAGATCTTGTTATCAACACTTTTGAGACACTGGCAAACGTCTGAGGAATAAATTGCATTATCTATTGATGAATGACATCTCCACAGATAGTTCAAACTGCACAGACCATTGCATTCATCTTCTTTGCAACCCAAAGTCCTTCTCTGCAGTGAAATGAACTTTTTTCCCCCACACTGAGCTTTTCTTATTAAATTTTAGTTCAGTGTTGAGGGCTAAAAACTCAGTGAGTCATTTGCTCAGCAGAGAAATTCCTGAGATAATCACCATTCTTTGAGGTATATCTGTGTCCCTTGCCTTGCTGGAAAAATGAGATGACAGTGAAGGCTTCCAAAAATAATTACCTGAAGCTGCAGCAGGAACAGTGGCTGTGTTCAAGCAAGATGCTCACAGAGGACCAGTACTGGGGTATCTGAAAGTTGCCCCCCAGTTTTGAAGTTGACAATCACTCTTTATCCTTTTCGTTCCTTCTGGTAATGAACAGGCTGCCTGGATCCCTGCTCAAATGCAGGTGTTTGAATTTGCTGTGGTTTAAAACTTAAAATCTCTCTTTAAGGGATGAGGGGATTGGCCCTATCAGTGCATATTGCACATTGCTCTCCACTTTTTGACAGAATCCCCTCTGTGCCAGTCTCCTCACTTGCTGCTTTAAGTGGAAGAATTGTTAGCTGGTTCTAAAAGTCATGTTAAAGTGTCTTATTGGAATAACATACTGTAAAACATACCCCGAGTATAAAAGTGTCAGAGTCCTGGATCGTCAGAAGAAGACAGAACACAGCAAAATCATATCTTGGCCAGGATGTAGGTAAGATTCAAACCTGACAAACTTCTTGCTGCTCCCAACGTGGTCTGTAGCTTCCAAAGATGCTTTTGTTGTTTACATTTAAGGAGTTTAAATAAAGCATTAACCTAGAGGCTTTCCTTTGGTCAGCAGTAAGCATCTTTTCCCCAGATCTCTTGACCCAAATAACCAATTCACCTGCTCATGTTTGAAAGGGAAAGAGGCCACAAGATTGAAGGAATATGGTTTTGGTTTGGTTTATTTTAGTCTTTCTTACATAATGCAGCTTGGAAATGCAGATCATGGAAATCTAGGGGTTTTCCTAAACATAGGAAAGAGTGCAACTATCCATATTCCTGAATGACTTTGTCACCAGGAGTTCTGTGTCCTCACTGGCAGAGTGCACACACCTCGGTCGCTAAGTGCCCTTTCTGCAGAGTTAACTCAGGCGGGAGTAGTTTCTTCTGTGCTTGGCAATTAAGTAAGTACCACTCAGTTATTTCCCTCAGCATTTGGAAGTTGAATTTTTTAATGGAAAATCTAGGTATTTGAAAAGCCAGGACTTGAGCATGGGGTTTATGGGTTTTGCTCTTTGAGAGTCTTGGATCTGGAAATCCTTTTCACTGCACACAGCTGGTGAAAACATATACAAAACTCCTAAACTGATAACAAAGTTTCTGTGGAGGTTCCAGTTGATAAAATGGGTCAATTACCTGTTGTAATAAGGGCTATTGCACAGTCTGGTTTGACATAAGATAGGTTTAAAAATTCAGCTGATGGTGCTTGATCTCAAGGGCCTGCATTCAACCATTAAAGTGTAGTTGGCACAGTCATTAACCTCTGGAAAGATACAGCGGTGTACAAGAGATTTCGGTTTATCTCTTTGACAAACATTGTGGTTAGGTGTGTCTGAGGAAACTTTGGGAGTTTGTCATGGGTTAACACAGTTTGGTTTTTGGTTAATGGAATATTGCCCTGCCAGGACCTAAGACTTTCTTTTGGAAAGGACAGGGACCTATTAGGAGGCAGTCCCTTCTATTGGCAAGTAGTCTGACCACTAAGAGAGTTGAAGGCAACTTTTGGTAATACCCATATAAAACTGAGTGTGCCCAAGCCAAGCTCTTTTCTGCTTCCAGGCAGGAATAGTAACACAGCTCTGAGGGGAGGCCCCAGCTGGCCAGGCTGTGCTGCTCCCACCCTGTGGCCAGGAGCCGGCTTTGGCCTTGCCATGTCTCCGGACCCCCATCCAGGGCTGGGAGTGGAGGCTGCAGCTGAGATCCCTGACTGCCCGAGCTGCTCCCATTTCTCAGCGTGAGTTTCTTCCCCCATCAGCACAGCCAGCACGGCCTTGAAGTCAGCCACATCCCAGAGAAAAGAAGACCTGGGAAAATTTAACTCTTTCTTGGCACAGACGAAATTTCCAAAGCCCAAACTTTTTTCTTAGTAAGAGAGACAGCCAAATTGGAAACATATAAAGAGACAATATGGAGATCTCAAAGTCAGTAAAGGAAGAGTAATTTCTTAGGTGAAAGAGATGACAGGTTGCTTTAGCTCTAAGCTGAAAAATTTCCTATGAGTTATGGTAATAGATTGTAATATGAATATGCCAGACTAATCCTTTTAATAGTGGACAATATGAACTGGGGAGATGATATGTGGAATTTTGTTTTGAGCAAAGGTATCTGTGTTTAATTGAGTGAATATTGAATTAGAATCTGTGATTCAGTGATCCCATAAGAGGTTTGAACAGAGAGAGAGATACAAGAAAAAAGCCCCCTGTGGCAGCAAAAAAGTGAGAAAACATCTCTGTTCCCTGAGATGAAGAATCCTTTGCCTTTGAAGTTGTTATCTTTAAAAGTGCCACCCTGAGGTTTGAGTCTACTGCCCATATGTAGTCACAAGAAAGGCTACGTAATACAAGAGCTTCCACAACTGCAGAAGTTCTCTGGGCAGGATGCTTTTGTGTAAGTTAGAAGCCACAAGCAGACTGTTTCTCTTCTTGTGGGAAGTTACCAACAACAGGAGAGACTTCTCTCTCTCAAAGACTGAATGGAAACTGTTTTATAAGTGGTACCGACCTGGGGTTCTGAGTTTTGCTTCTTTGCACTGTTTGTAGAAAATGAGCAGTTTGTAGTGGGAGAGAGGGTTAGTTTAGAAATTTGATTTGTAGTTTTTTTTTCCCTTCTCTTATTTTCTTCTTCTTAGTGTGTGATAATAAACTATATGTTTACCTTAAGTCGGGGCCTGTTTTGCCTTTTTCTCCCAAAAACCTATCTCCCAGAAGCAAAAAAAAGCAGACATTAAATTCGGCGGATGTAAAACCACTACAGAATTGTACGCTTCCTCAGGGACACACCCTTATTTCCAGACAGCAGTGATCACCCTCAACCAACAGCTCATCTGTAAAGCAGGTGGCTGCCCCAGGAAAAGGCACTTAAGATGCCTAAAAATGTTTGTACCTTAATTTTTATCTCCTGGAAATGAAGAGGAAAGGCGTCTTCTGCTGTAGTCATACAATTACCAGCCTCTAACTTTAAAGTAGTCCTTTATGCTGGCATCAATGTTGATTCTTTTCAGGATGGCACCGAGGTGGCCATGTAGAAGGGAAACTGCTGACACTTAAAAAAAAAAAAAGGAAAAAAAAAAAAAAAAAAAAAAAAAAAAAAAAAAAAAAAAAAAAAAAAGAAAAAGGTTGAAGTTTAATAGATACTAGCAGAAATAAATAATAGCCTGAATAAAAACCATGTCTTCTCTCAGTGAACCAGGTTTCATACTCATGGCTTATGCTGATTCCCTGATTAGTCAAGGCCTTCAGGGAAGGCTGAATGATTTGCCTTCAGTTTCTAAGACAAAGGCCCCACTGGCCTCCCACAGCCTCCTTCTTGCCCTCCTTCCCTAAGAGCAAAGGTAAAATATCTCACATTCATGGGCAAACATAAAGCATAAGGAAGCAAACCACTCACAAAAACACATTTTCCCTTTCCAGTGACCTTTAATCTGTTTGCTTGTGTTGTGGGAAGCAATTCATAAAAGTATGAAAACAGTGTCAGATCTGTCACAATATTTTTGCGATGCCAGATGGCTTGCTCTTTAGGCCTATTTATCAATTACATGGCATTTCAATGTATGAATTCACACATCTTCATGCAAAGGGGAGAGATGATTATTTTAACAATTAAAATCATGGATGAGGTGTTTATTTTCACTTTGAACACATCTTGCGTTGCACCTCTGGTATTTAAGATGTTTGAAGAGAGGAAGAGAGGCATCTCCTAGGCAGCTGAATATTTCTCTTATTTCTTCTCTGAAAATGGCAAACCCTGGCCAGGTCAAAGATCACTTGAATTGGTCTTTTAAGTCAAACATCTTTGCACACATGCTCAGGGTCCCAGTCCCAGTTATGTGGGTGAGATGGGAAAGATTCACAACCTTCTGGCTGTATCAAAGCAGAGAAGGGGAACAGCACATAGAGCAGTCAAGGGATCTGGCTGCAGAATAGCCTGTGCAATCCAAATTCAGAGAGGTTTTACTTTTGATCTGTGTTTTTTCCATTTGGAAAAAGAAGCTTTATGAACCTGATCAAAAGATTGCTGATACTGACGGAAGTCTGCAAAATACTGATAGCTATATAGTGACATCAATTTTTTCTCATTAGCATACTCAATCCCATTCCTCTGATCTCTGGGGACAGAGTTTTTCTTTCCCTAACCATCCACGGCCCCATTTGGCTTGGAAGCTTCCACAGGGGCACTGCTGAGACTGACAGGGCACAGGATTATTTTCCAACCTTTGCCTCTGAAAAATGCCACACAAGCACCAAATATTGCTGATGTGGATTCCGAAATGCACAAACAGCCCAGCAAGGAGAGCAGGGAAGTGGTTTGCAAGAAGAGGAGTGCAGAGGTAACAGAAACCCCCGGAGCCTGGATTGCAAGGGAGAATGAGCTGATTGTATCCTCAAGGCTGTGTGCAGGAAGGTGTCCCCACTGCAACTTGGCTTCCTCTGCCTCTCTCCCATCGGGGGAAATGCTGGTCATCCCATAGCAACATCTCTGAACACATACTTATGCTGGGGTAGCACAGCCTATACTTGCCCTCAATGGCATTCGGGGGAAGCCAGTCTGAGTTTTTTAATGTTTGGATTGGGCATCTTTCTCCTCCTGCACCTTACATGCTTTTCCTTCAGGTTCTTCACTTTCCCAGGCATTGTGAATGCCCCCATTAGCTTTAGCTGCTTTCTCTACTTGTCTTTTCCACTTTCCTTCACAGTGCTGTCAGATGAAAAATAATTCTGGGCAAGAAGTACACCTGTCTGGTGTGTTGGAGGAGCAGTCCTAATTGCATGTGGCATTGCAGCACAGTGTAAGATAATTGCTAGAGGCAGATCTTCTGTATTGTAGATACATTCATGATCCCAAATCTGCAAGTGTCTGTAATGATAAAGGAAGAAAACTTCAATGAGAACTGATATTTTTCCTCCTTTGGTCCGGAAGGCGATTGACTGGTGTGTCAATCATGTCTGAAACCTCTATTTCTTAGGAATCTGTTCCCATATCTCAAAGAGATTTGGGGTCTCTATGACTGCTAGTTCTCTGTGTAGTTCGTTTAAAATGTCTAATTACTTCCACAGGTCCTCAGGACAGACTATGCTAAACTGCCAGTCAAAATCACACTCTAAATTCAAATAGATTTACAAAGGTGTGTTTTTGTGCTCAGAATCAGATCATCAATTTAAAATCGTATCAATTTCCACCTGCATCAAATGAACTGTGTTACACCTAAACCAGGTCTCAGATCCCAGACCTGCTGCATGCTCCGTGGCTGAACTAAACCAGTGAGAGTTTTGATTCAACTGGACTCTGCCCACACGCACCTCACAGACATGTCCCAAAGTTGCCAAGGGGCCACACAGCCTTACTGGAGTTCGAGGAGGAGTTTGAGCTATGCTACAGGCACCAGCCTCAGGGCCCATCTTACCCAGAAGGAAAAGTGAAAGTCCACATATTACACTCTTGATAAAAGCTAGAAACATTCACAGGTGCATTATGGCAGCTTGGCTGGCAGGCAGTGATTTTGTAGGATGGGTTTATGTGTATGAGCTTGGCAGAAAAACCAAAGATAATTATTATGCCAGCATTTATGCTAGTGAAGGAGAAGGGAAGACTGAAAAGACTGGGATGTAGATAGTATCCTTTGCTCTCAGGCCAGGGTCAACTGGTGCAGAACTCATGCCCACTGCCTCTCAATCAGATTATCCGTGTACAGGCTGCATTTACCATTGCTGAGCTCAAACTAGATGCAGGAACCATGTCAGATCAGAACCAGCAGATATCCTGGGAGAAAGGAAAAATGGTCTATGCCTAAAAGCACAGAAAATCTCAGCAGTCTGAAATTATGTTTTTAGCTGTTGTCACTCAGACATCCCTTCTTCAGTTCAAAGTGTGCTGGAGTTAAGATCAGGGTTGTTTCTGGTCAGCATTCAGGTAAGAAAAGTTTACTGTAGGCAAAACATTACGTGATTCCAGTGTGGGTCTGGGACAGGTCTGCATGTATGTCAGTGCTTGTTACTTCAAACTTGATTTGGAGAGGCTGAGGTAGAGATTAGCCAAACCCACCGCCTTTACACTCCATAAAAATCCCACCTAGTTAAAAAGAGCAGCTGAACTCAGCTTGCCAGGAACATTGTCTCCTAATAAAGCTTAAGCCATGTGAAAGTTGATTTAGAGGCAATTTCATGTAAATAAGTTAGAGTGGATAGAAAGCAGGGCCTCTGCATGCTGAAGGCTCATTACACACTCTGCCATGTGCACATTGTTGCTGATCTCAAGATTATGATACAAAAAGCTGTGTCATGCAGATAGCAAGAGATCCAGAAGAATGCTTTCATGTCAAGAAAATAAATTTAAAGCTGACTAGTTTTTTTGTGCATCCTTGGCCCCACTTTTCCTGGAAAGCATGTGTTCAGGACATAAGTACTATGTGACAGCCCCTCAAATTCAATTTCTAAATATTTTCAGCTTGGAAAACATTTGTTGCCTTTTTTAAGGATTTTGGGAATTGGAGGGCATTTTTGGCCTCCTCCCATGTCCCCACACTTGGGTAGCACTCTCCATAAAGAGAACAGGAAATGTTCAGAAGTAATTAGAAACAATCTCTATGCAGGCCTTTTAAGCATCACAATGTGCTACAGCTCTCAGCATGGTTCTACTTGATTTTTAAAAGTTTAAATTCTCAGGTTAAAATTTTAATTGAGCTCTTAACCATTTATGTCACTCTTTCTCTCACTTGTTTGTCTTTTGAGAACAGAAGAATATAGGAAAGTTTCCCTTTGGTGACATTCTGCCTACCCAAGTATCAGTAACACGATTTAATAGCTTCTTGTCTTTAACTCTGATGCGTTGTTGCTGTTAAAATCCTGTAATATTTCATACCTGAACCAATTCCTATCAATAATGGATGGAGCATTGCATTTTTATGTGCTATATCTCAGCCACAGATTGTAAATTCTGTGCAATCTTTTTAGGGCAAAAAGCAGTAGGTAATAATAGGTATGAATCATTTTATGTGATACCTAGCCGCAGTTATTACTGTTTTACATATTCATCTCGCATCAGTGCACAGATATTTAGAAGGCAGGCCTAAATAAAGCAAAATTAAAAAGAACTCTGCCTTTTTTTTTAGGAATTTGTATCTCTTAATGCTTTTTGAATTAGGGTAAGTAGAGGTGGGCTATTTTTACTTCTGTATTAAATCCTATTTCCTACCATGGCTAATAAGTTTGGGTTTCATGCTGCTCGTTGTAATTCTATTTCTAAATAAAACTGAAAAATAATTAGGCTCCTTCTCCCTCCCAGTGGATTGGAAAATGTATTTAGATTCTTATCCAGAAGCTATGTGAAGAGGTATTTAAAAGTTACCAAAAATAGGATGTCCGAGGAGTATTATGAAATGCTTTCAGTTGATGTATTTCCTGTGTGAAGCCTCAATCCAGTGCGAGTCTTCCTTGGCAGAAAGAAGCTGTCACACCAGAAACAAATGGTCCTTTCAGCTTTCCTCTTTGGAGCTGCTGGCATCTCGGCTTGTGTATACACCTGCATATTTTGGTGTCCACTCTCAATGCCAGTAAAGCCACATCATCTTCCAAGCATTTATGCACCTTGTCAAGCCACTATTAATTTCCGTTTTAACCTTGTTATGAACAAGAGAAAGAATAACATTGCTGTCTGAGGAAGAACTGCACAGACAATATTAAAGCATGGTCAGTGACAGAGGACAAGGGGCTTCTCTGCAGCTCCCATCATGTGGTCCAAAGACTTGCATAAAGGGGAAAGGCAAGCACTGGAGGAAAACTGAGGGAAGCCCATAAATGAGCACTGCACCTCCCAGCAAGCTGGGACTTTGCTGTGCTCCCAACACATCCTCTAGGAAACCCAGTGCTCTTCCTGGGGGCAAGGGCTATGTTCATCAAAGATGCATTTAATACTTCATTTTTCCTTTTCCAAGCTTCCATATAAAGCCCAAAACTGCTGCTGTATATCTTGAAAACTTCCCTGTGATGCCATGAGGGGTGCCTCCAGATTTAGGACACAAATTGCAGTCTAGAGTGACAAGAGTCGCAGAAGTGTAGGAAATGAAGGGTTCCCATCAACAAAAGGAGAGTCTGTGCAGAGCATAAATGAATTATATGCAATCTCAGGGGAAGCTGAGGAAACAGAGAAGGTTTGAACTCTGATCTGTTGAAGGGTAATGACTACAAAATTGTGTCTGTCTTCAGGTGTGTTCCTTGCACTGGACGCACTCTTTTGCTCTCAGCTCAAATCCATTTTAGGTGGGTCTGTCTTCACTCCAGGTGTATTAGAACTAAATAAGTAGTAATATTAGTAACATGTGTGTTTTTATTTGAATGAAGCCCTTGCTTTGAGGCTCAAGCAACAGTTTCAATTTCCAGTTTGTCATCATCAGGCAAACCAGGACAGTGGAAATGAAGACCAAATTCAAGGACTGATTTGAATACTGGATGTCCTTCACTGATAGTCAACTTCTCCTGCCCCATTCCTCTACTATAAAACTTCAAATAGGGTTACCAGGAGAGAAATAGGGTTACCATTGGGAATGTCGTACAGCACAGTGTTTAGAGCACATTTCCAGAATACTGGGAGCTCTGTTGTCCTCTCTTACTCCTTCAGGGGTGACAGGAAACTGAGCCAGCTCTTCTCATCCACTTTAGCCCTTTAGTCTTAAATATACAGCAAGCTGGTAGTGACTTTTTCTTCTCCTTATTTTGGCTATAGTTCATCTAACAATTCTTAGTTCAAACCTGCTGATGAATTTGACACAAACAATCAATAATTCTTGATTTTATTTTTTTTCCTTAGGCCAATACATTGCAGAATTTTATTTCACTTTTATTGGCAAAATCTTGAGTTTGATTTAATCTTGCAGCTAAGGTGTTGCTAGAGAAACTGATATTCTGCTTCCGAGGTGGAAAGTAGAAAGGGGCGAAGAATTCCACAGCCCAGATTTGTGTTAGCAGGGGAGAGGAGGGGAGTCAGGTGTACCTTGTGGGCTTGGCTCCACCTGTACCCTGGCGTGGGATCCCACATACCATTGCTGGTTCTACATACGCTATCAATCCTGGTTGGAAGCTTCCTTCTCCAGGATAGGAGCTGAGGAGAGCTGAGGACAGCTGCAGGAAATGTCCTCCCCAGCAGTCCCAGCAGCAAGTGCCAGAGCCAGTGGGCAAGTCGTGGGAGGTTCAATGCAGAGTGAGTGCCCCACAGCCTTCCTGCAGAGACGTGTGATCTTGTCTTCAGCTCGTCCAGGGGCACATGGGGAGGTTACCAAAGAAATGACTGCGGCTAGCCTGAAGTGCTGTGAGAGAAGGAGCATCCTCCTGCTAAAACACAACAGACTCACTTCCAAATGTGACTGACAAATCCAGTCTCAATAACTCTTTAAGGCAAAGCAATTAATTTAATGCTCCTAACTTGCACTATGTCTCAGCATTTTATAAATTGGATTTTGATGGGATTTTTATTAGAGCTCCAAAGGGACAAAGCTGCATTTATTTAATAGTTCAAAGGAAGACAGGAAACTTTCTGAAATCTATTTATATTGTCAGCATTTAATTATTTATATAAATATGTTTGTCTTTTATTACAAAAGTGGGATTAATTTTATTTATACATGTTTCTAGCTTCAATTTTGCCATAAGAGGCGTGAAGCCATTTTATCACTTATACTCAGCCCACTACAGTGGCATTTGAAGATCATAAAATCTACTTGTTTCACTCTTACCTAACATAGTTTAGGAAATGTTGCTATTCACTTTATTCTGCCTGAAAACACTTATTGTGCTACTATTATTTTTTATTGCTTTTTTAATGCTAGAGGTTAGAGTCTGAAATGTCTGCCTGCTTTCTCTTTAGATCCATAGGTAACAAAGTAATGAAATCAAGCAGGACTGCCTTTCAGAGGCAGTGGTTTCTCACACCAGGGCTGTGTTGTATGTTTATTTTCCCCAGCTCCCAGACCTTGTGTATCTTGGCAAGCCAGGCATCCAGCAACCAGCCAGAGATGCTGCATGCAACATCTAAAATCTGAATGAATACTGAGACAGTGGCTGACTAAGTAAGCACCCAGTGCTGTCTGATTATCATGCAGGAGACCTGCCAAGAGGTTAAGAGGAAAAAGCAATGAGAGGGGAACTCTGGAGAGGAAGGGGCAGCAGTAGAAAGAGGCAGTTTCTGACTCACATATTTGGGTGTTGACTCCATGCAAGCTGAAGATGAGGACATGGAACAGATCCCCAGAGCTGAGTAGCCCCTGGGATGTACTTGGCTACTGTTTTTAAATCTGCCAGGGGGAGACCTGCTATGGGACCTGCACCCAAAGGACCTCTTGTCATGTGTGGTGTCCATGCCTGCCTGGTGCCTCTCAAATGCTCTGTTTGGATAGGGAAGCTGGAGGAGATCATGTAAGGCTTTGTGCAGGGGCCACAGGCTCAGTGTTCACAGAGCAGAACCTGGCAGGGTCCTTCAGCACTTGGTATTGTGGTAACAGGTTATCTGGTCAATAAAGCCTTCTAGTGGGAGAGACCAATGTGGGGCTATTCTGTTGTTCATCAGAATTCTATTTTATAATTTCTGTTTGTCCCTGTTGGATGGTAATGCAGTGCTTCATGGCACAGCAGAAAGACCAGGAGTGATGTTTTTAAGCAACAATAGCTGACCATGACCAAAGGAACAGTTCTGACCAAGAGCATCCCTGGCTGTCCCAGCGCAGTGAGCTGACTGCTCTTGGCAAAACTCTCAGGATCCTGAGTCATTTATAGAGCCTGGGATCATAGCTGTCTCCTTTTCCCATTTGGTTTCATCTGATTGGGTTGGAGAGGAAGGGCAGCTTTTGGAGGAGAGAGACTGGCTGCTAGGTTTCAGTGGCTGGGGATTTACCTGCAGGTGGTTGGACTTACGCTGTGCAACAGGCTGGTAAAATTGACTTCAGGGCCTGAAATCAGGGCACAAAGATGAGATATTTTCTACATGAAAACCCACGGTGTTCTCCTCAAATGTTGCACTAGATGCTGCTCAGACACCTTCCTTGAGATGGCTTTGCTCTTGGACAGGGTGGGAACATCAAAACCCACCAGCTGAGTCTGATGCTGTCCAGAGAGCAAAGACTCGCGCAGCACCATGTGCTTTCATCAAAACATCTTAAAACCAGGGCAGTCTTGGCTTCAAATATAATTTTTCTCCTCAGATATCTTTAAAAATTGTGCATTTATAGGTAATAAGTACATGATAAGACCTACTGAAGGGTAGGCCTACAAGGAAGCTGGAGAGGAACTCTTCATCAGGAACTCTAGGGGTAGAACATAAGGTAATGTCTTCAAATTGAAAGAGGGGAAATTTAGGTTAGATATGCAGAAGAAAGTGCTTTACTCTGAGGGTGATGAAGCTCTTGAACAGGTTATGCAGAGAAGTTGTGGATCCCCCCTCCCAGGCAGTGTTCAAGACCAGGCTGGATGGGGCTTTGAGCAGCCTGGTTTAATGGGTGGTATCCCTGCCAATGGTGTGGAGGTTGGAACTGGATGCTCTTTAAGATCCATTCCAATCTGAACCATCTATGATTCTGCTCTATGATTCTGTATATTAAATGGAATTAGTGTGACTAGGTGGGGCTATAAAACCTATTCGCATAATTCATCATAATGTACAGAATTTTTTGTTTAGCTGTCTCTTCCCCTGGTGCTAAACTGGTGTTCTTTCAAAAGACCCCCTCACTTGCCTCAATTGCCTCAATTTACACATCTTTCTAGTTTGCCTCTGATATTTGGTCACATCAGTATTTAGTTGCCTTTCTCTGAGAAACAGCACATTTGTGCTCACAGGTCAGTAGTTGTTATTATTACCCTTGCTAACAATAAAGTTGTGATTTCTTCCTGATAAAAAGATGGGTTTGTCTCTTAAACTAATTTGTGCTGCAGCAGAAGACAAGAAGCCATCATGCATTTTATTTTTGGAATATACAGGCCGACTTGGCTGAATAATGACTAAAATTCAGTAAAATTCATGAGCATTCATCATCTGCCTATGCTGAAGGTGACATATTAAAAGGTTGATGAGTAACAAAGATAATTACAGCTGTATCTGAAATGGCTGTGGTAGCATAACATGCAAAGGGACATGCAACTCAAAGGGGAAAAAAACCAACCTAGGGGTGGCATGAAGGAATGGGTCATTAATGGTAGATTAGAAACTGGGTCATTTGGTAGCTGCCGGGTGTGAAACACCTCCTGGATTTCCCAGTCAGATACCTGCTGAGTTGGAGGTACCTACAGAGAGGGCCCCTAAGAAATAGCAAAACATTTCCAGTGCTGTGATTTCCCTACATGCATAAAATGTACAGCAATGCACACATAGATTACCAAAATGGCAGGATTCTATTTTTGGTGTGGTCTTTAACCAAGTATCCCCAAACTGTATGAATATACATGTGGAAACCATCCTTGAATGAGAATCAGAAATAATTACTTGCAGGCATCCCTGAATTTCTAAGGATTACTTGCAGCCAGATTCTAATTTACAGGGACTTTCCAAATAAGCTGAACTAAAACCTTTTGGACAGCATTACTATAAATGAACAAGCTACATCCAAATATACCCACCTAGATAAGAAATGAGCTTGGGAGCATTGTCTCATTGCAGGATAACCACTATATTCCACCTTTTAAAGTTCTTGCTTACAAATAAATAAATATAATAAGGGTCTAATTTGGGATGAGAGGCATATGGGATAAAAACAGGGATTGTATTATTCTTTTTCTTAGTTCAGTGTTGATTAACTAATTTCTTAACCATCTCCTATGGTCAGTTTGGAATTGGGGCCTTCTCTCCTATTTCATTATTGTAAGTGCACTGTTATTTTCTTTTCTCTGAATATTTGATGTCATTGATTCCTATCTTCTTCCTGACATCTCAATACATATTTATAGCAGTTATCAAATATTATTAGTTATTCCTGTCAGATGCTCTTTTGCTAGGGTAAAGACTGCCCCTTTTCAGAAGTTTTCCTACAAGGATGAATGTGTGTGTGGGTCCTTCTTTCAGGTTCCTGCTTCTGTTGATATCTGTTTGCAGGAAATAAACCACAGGTTCTGGTAGGGAGCTGGATTCATATTATGCCATTGAGTCGTATGGGGATAGTAATCAGAGCTTGGACCCTGGTCTCACAGATACCCTATGAGACAGACCCTGTTTAATATTCAGAGTTGGTTTTAGGGATAAGCAAGTGAAGAATGCAATATTGGTACACAAAATGGGATGATCTCTGCCTCGGCAGTCACAAATCACAGTCTGTGCTCTTCCAGTACCCAGCAAACTCAGAGGACCATGCCAGACAGATGATAACCATGAGCTGTTGGCACACTTTTATCTCTACCAAGGTGTAGCAGTCTATTATTCTGAAAGAAATGAAATAAAATCTGAAGACCTTCTTTTTTCTACAGTTAGTAAATCTTTATTATTTAAGAAATGCCTGGGTGTTAGTTGCAGTGCTTTTATCAAAATCTGGTAATGATTATGTCTGGAAATCTTTGTTTATCACTTAACTGTGCCTTATTTTTTTTTTTTTTTTCATCCTACCCTCATCTGAAGCAGTTGAGAGCTCTTGTGCATGTTGATAAACAAGATGTAGTTTTTGAGCTATAGGATGAGAAGAGATTCAAATGAACTTCTTGCAGTGGAGACAACAGCAGCAGCAGCTGGGGCCCTATGAGTGTTCACTGTAAAAGCATTTATCTTTTATTAATCCTTTTTTTATTGCGCAGTTAAACTTGTGGATGGAAGAGCAACATGCTTGTTCTGACTTTGGCAGTAGATTTTTAAGAACAAAATTTTTTAGAGCACAATTTTTTAGAACAAGAACTTATATTTATTACTATAAAATATCTACTCCAGTTAAGGAAAAGTGATTGTCATGAGAAATGATGAATGATGTTCACTCAACTGCAGATTTTCCTTTAATATTTATGATAGCAGTCCATTTTTTGAGCTGATACATTTAAAAATTTTGAACTTGTTTTTCTCTAACACATTTTGTTTCTCGGATGAGGTGAAGGTAATTATGGAATAATGCAGAGAGGTGATCTATTTCAATGTGTAAAATATCTCTGAATGGCTCATTGTCTGGTTTAAGGGGGCTGCAAGGAAGACCAGACTCTTTAGGCTAGTTAGTATTTCTGAATAACTTTTCTCAGTGACATTTTTACAGGTTCCTTAGGATAGTCATGCTCTGAATATAGCTTACCATTTTGTTAATTTAGGGTTTTTTTGTAACCTCCAGACCTTTGTCTTTTGCCCCAAATTCAGTCTTTCTTATCCTGTCCTGCACTGGGGTTTTAAAGAATAGCTGTTGTCCTATGGATATTGATTATTTCTTTTATTTGGTACTTTATATTTGACTTTTTTTTTTTCCTACTCTTTTTTACTCTGTGTATCTAAATTATTTGATTTCCCATTCTGTCATCCCAAGTGATCACACCAGAAATTAAAAATGGGCGTGGCATGTACAGCCTACTCATTGAGTGAACAGCTGGCATCTTAGAGGATCTGGACCTTTAGACCTGATATTCTTCAGTGAACACAAGCTGGAAAAAGGAATCATTTGATTAGCTTTAAGGAACCACCTTTTCCCTGGGGTAAAAATCGTCTAACCCAGAGTAGTCAAACACTGGAACAGGGTTGGGCTGGAGACCCATAGGGGCCCCTTGCTGCTTGTGCTGGGTCTGTGACACCTTGAAAGGGAATAATTGTCCTCTGCAGTTTATTGATATTGCAGTTATCTTGTATAGCTCAGGGGTGGCTTCATTGCTTGTGAGGGATGCAGCCTCCCATATTGTTCCAGAAATGTGTTTATTACATAAATATTTTCAATTTATAACTTTTGCTTCATTTTTGGCTCTATTTTTTATGCCTTTTGATTGCCAAAAGTCACCCTCTTGGCCAGGAGAGATCCCTGTTCATAAAAGAAAATGCCTGCCCAGTGGCAAAAGCCATATGTTCAGGGTTGCTGCCAGCTCTCCAAAGAGTCATGTGTGGCTATTTAGCCAGCTGTGGTTGGCTCTGCAGTGAGAAAGACCCAATTTTCCCTGTATTGGATCTGTCTAGAGCTACTTCCTCCTCCCTTTTCCTCCTTTATTTAAAATCAGGGAATTTATTGATCATCTGCAGACACCTAAAATTGTTCTCATCTGCAGTAGCAGTTCTCTATTCCACATTTACTTCTGGCTTTAAAGACACTTTCCAGCCCTTCTGTGCTGGAAGACAGGATGTGGTTTCCTTTCTTTTACCATCAGGAACCTCCTTCTGAATGTAAATATGAGCACAGATTTACTAAGATAACCTCCAGCTTCCCCTCAAGCTTGTGCTCAGGGTAGCTGGGAGACAGTCATCATTAGGGTTTTCCTTACATAAGGTGAGGCTGTTTTGCTGTCAGGTTGCTCTTTTTTTTTTTTACAAGGGGCCCTGTTTATTCCCCACCTACTTCTCCCAAAGGCTGCAGTGCTTGGTTGCATGATGCTGCAGAGGGTCCCAGATGAGCAGGTGAGTAAGGGCATTGTGGAGGTCTCTGGAGTGAGAGAAAAATGAGAATGCAGAGCCTCAGTGGCACAGTCAGCATGAAAGCACCAAACAGCTTGTATTTCACCAGCTCCCCTGCCCAACTGCCAGGAAAAAGCTGCAGATCCAGTGCCCACCTTTAGTGCAAAAATTCCTGCTTCTCCAGCTGTGGAAGAATACACCAGGCCTATATCCCATAGGCTTGCCCTCTCAGGGTTTCTTAGTTTATTCTTTGGAAGAGCAGAAGCAATTTTGTGGCACTGCCACTTCACAGAGCAGAGGACCCCAGCAGACCCCAGCAGTCCCAGTCACACTGGTGCCATGCAGCCGGAGGCAGCACATCACCAAGGCACAAGAGTGCAGGCATGTTTCTGAGGCAGTGGCAAACAATTTCCCTCTGGAAATGTTTATAAATTAGCAACTTCTTTTTTGATCTATAATTCTTCATCAAAAGAGGAGCTCCTGTGTGCCCCATTTCTTCCCCTTTCTGCCATTAAATATGAAATAGAAAGAATATAAGGAGGTTTGGAGGTTGCTCCCCTTTCAATTTTCTCTTTCTTGTTTTTCCTTTCGACTTTCTGAAGCTTTCTTAACTTTAAAGCTGGCAAAATGAATTATAGGGCACTCCAGCTCTGTGCTTTAACTGAGGTCCTGACCCAGGAGGAAGGGTTGAAAATCAGCAGAAAGAGTGAAATACAGGAAGAAAGAAAAATATTATTAAAATAAAAACCTCTCTGGATATCACTGCTGTATTTTCTCACATAGAGATCTCAGTGAATCTTTAGCTCGTAGCTAGATCTGCAGAGGAAACCTCATCTGCATTTCCTTAGCGAAGATGCAGATGTAATAAATATTAACTGAATATTGACTTCTTTGGAGTTGTTGAGATTTAGTGTGATAACAGGATGCATGATAATGCTCAAATGAAGACCCTAAAGGCTTCACCGGGCATCAAGAACTACAGCAATTATGTGTGCATCTTATATTCCTTATTTACTTGGCCAGAGGAAAGAAATGCAGCTCATTTGGGAACAGGCAGACAGTCTCCCACTTCCTTCCCAAGAGGGGAAGTGTCCCACCAGTTGTGCAGGCAGAAATCTCTCCTCCCAAAGGAGGGACCTGTCCTACGTCCCCACCACAGGTGCTGGCTGCAGATGGGAGGTGCTCTCCCCATCTGTAGACCCAGATTTGGGGTCACTGTGACCTTTCCCATCCCTCTATGCTTGGAAGCTGAATCCCCCTGCTTCCTCTTGGCTGAGCGTTATCCACTATCCACTTGTTTGCCAGATTTTCAATCAAATTCTTTTATGTTTTCTCCAATTATGTTCTTACTAGTGGAGAAGAAAACAGAAAACCACTAACAATGACCATAAAGCCAATTTCAAAATCTGTTCCAGCAGAGCTGGCTCTGACCCTTGCACAGATGCAGATAAGGCCAGGCTGGGGATGGGATGCTGGTGGTCACTGTGTGAGGTGAGGGCACTGCCTCCCCTTCCCCTTGTTGATCCCCTGCCTGCCCCGGGGATAAGTCCCCTCTCCGAGCCATCCCTTAGCGAGCTCCGTGGGGCAGGGATGCGCTTTCTGTCTGGGGCAGGGAGGCTGCCGCTTGTCACGACAGTCCTTAAGGAGCGCTGGCATCAATTACAGATAACAGGCAAGGACCTTCACTTTTGTGAGGAGGTGGAGCAGCTCTGGCCGCGGTGAGGTAAAGATCCCTCTGCACAGATGTTCTGACTGTTCCTGCTGTGCCAAGGAGCGTTTGCACCCCCGGGAGTTATATTTTACAGTGGCATTTCATTAGGTTTTCATCTCTCCTGAACCTTTCCGTAAGCTCCCTGCTTTGAAACGGCGGCACAAACGCAGCTGCCGCAACTCGAGATTTAAAGGTGAGCTGTACCAGCTCCCCTAGAGCCCGTGGTGGGGAAGTTCAGCTGTGGGTAGTGCTGCAGATCCTGCTGCTCTGAAAGGTAAAGTGGAGCAGAGGGAGGGAAGGCAAAGCAGATGCGTGACAAGAGAAAATGAAAACAGGCTTGTTGTAAAATATTTTTTTTTTAGGAGAGGAGGTTTTAATGTATTTCTGTGTTGGGCAATTTAACTACAGTTTTTGTATAAGGTTGTCTGCATTTATAGCAATTAATTCAAAAAGAAACATAATTTAGATGTGTTAATGCGACCTATAATTCCCTATAAAGCACCAGTAAATATATTCATATTCCCACCTCCCATGAAACAGCCATAGGCAAGTCTGATAATTACTAACTGCTGCTTACAAAACAAAACTACATTTCATCTACAGCCAAATGCTCAGTCCTTCTGAATGCAAAATAGAGTATTTTTCCATACCAGAATTTGAATTCTGCACAAAAGCAAGTGTGGTTAAGCCTTATCCAACTGCTTATGTAAGTAAAGCTCTCAATATACCTTAGTGTTAGTAATAACAGAGTAATGTAATTTTCTCTCAATACACGTTAGTGTTTGTAATAACAGAGCAATGTAATTTGGGTACATTTTAACCCTGCTTTGAAGTAGTATATTTAATATGGCAAGTGTTTTCCTAAGTAATGAGCCAAACAATTTGATATTCAGCTAGAGGAAGAGGTTGTAAAATATGAGTTCTCTGAAACATCACAAAAGCATTTTTAATTGATAGAAGTAAACAACCCAGAGATATTCACCGTTGCTGGACTTGCCTCTTTTGAGAGGAGCCACAAGTAAGAGCTATACTGAAGTTACCAGTAAGTGTTTTATCCCCAGAATAAAAGAGGAGAGGAAAGAAAATCATATAATCATTAAATGTAAAGACTGAACATTTTCAGTGACCTGAAAATCTTTTGGATGAGAAATGGGTTGTTAGATAAGTGATGGACTTGAAGGTGCTGTCAGCACTGAGTCTTTCATCCTGGGAGAACTGGATGTGCCATTAGCTAGCATATCCTTGTCTAATAGTCCACTTGCATATCCTCCAAAAAAAAGTCTCTGCTAGCAGGTTACCTGTGAGGCTCTACACTGAGCTTAGGTCATCTCAGAATTTCAGCAGGAGCCTTGTGCCTTTCCCTGTGCAGTGATGGGATGCAGGACACAGAGCCAACAGGTTGGGTGGTAAATAATGGAAGGCATGAACCTTCTGAAGGCACAGAAATCCCTTCCTGCTGCTGGAGCAGGCTGATTCCCCTGCAGGGACTCCTTGGCTGGGTCCAGGGTAGTGGGGTGACCCCAGCAAGGAAGGGAACTATCTCTTGATCCAGGGAAGCTGCCACAGGCTGAGCAAGAGGCATGAACTGCAGTGTCACAGCACCTCCATCTCTCCTCTTCCGTCTATCTTTGTTCCTCTCAAGAAGGAGTATAAGAAGCCAGCTATTTACACCACTTAGCTTATCTGGAGCAACACTTGCTGCATCAGTTTTGCCCAGCTGCTTGCATGGTGCTTTGCATCTTCACGAGCTGTGCTGCAGACTCCTACTTGCAGTGCTGGTGCCATGATGACTGTTCTAGGACCTGGATGCAGCTCCAACTGTGAAGTTTGAGCCATGTGGGCTGAGAGGCCAGATCCAGACTGATCCCTGCTTGCCAGCCAGGCCTCTCAGCCTGTGGTGCTGCGGGATTTATCACATCCCATCCACAGGACTTTGCATTTGCCTTTGCTGAATTCATGATGTTCCCAACCACCCTCTCTCCTGCCTGCCCAGCCCAGCTCTCTGAACAGCAGCCTGACCCTTCAGCATGCCCACTGATCCCTCAGGTTGCTCTTGGGAACTTGCTGACATCTCACTCCATTCCCATTTTCTGGTGACATCTCACTCCATTCCCATTTTAGCTACAGTGCTAAACAGCATTGGCTCAAGTATCAGTGGGCTGCTAGCTGGATTCTATTCTGCTGGTCAAAACCCTTCAACAAGCCGAGTTTCCACCCACTTTGCCTTCCAGTTATCCAGTTGACACCACATCAGTTTGGTTTCAAAGAGGCTGTAGGAGAGAATGCCAAAGGACTTGCTAGGTTCAAAATATGCAATATCCAGTTGCCTAATCACAGGCTGTGGAAGCCAAACCCTCATGAAAAGACCACTTGAGCTTGGTGCTATACTGATACAGCCACACAGTCTGTATTTTGGCACTAGTTTGGCTGGTATTTCTGGCTGTCACTGAGCTTGAAGAGAGCACAGGCTCTTGTTTTTCTGCACAGTTATTCATGCAGATCTATTCTTTTCAATGTCAACCCAAACAGCCTGTTCACAAACAAAGAAGACCAGATAAGCAGTGTGTCACTCAGCACTGACAAGATGCAAAACTCTGAACTGGCCTCAGGGAAAGGGCTGAGTAATGTTCATCATCTGAGTTTAAACAAGGATAACAGATTTTAATATTACCTGCAGCTGCAGCAAGGCTTTCAGTAATTTTTCTGAAGCCTTAATGTTGATTTTGACCACTTTTAGCTCAGCTGAACTTTAAAAGATATTGAAAGCTCAGGTGCAATTCCTTTGGGGCACAGAAAGAGCAAACTCCAGATAACAACAATAGAATGTCCTGTTCACTGTAGTCAAAGGCTTGGTTCCAACACAGACTAGAAGTCAGGAAAGAGTGTGCAACCACTAATGGAATTTGCTGACCTGGTCAATGGCAAGTTGAATGTGAGCCAGCAGTGCCCTGGCAGCCAGAAGGGACAAGTGTGTCCTGGGGGGCATCAGGGACAGCATCACCAGCCAGGCAAGGGAGGGGATTGTCCTGCTCTGCTTTGAGCTGAGGTGGCCTCACCTCAAGTGCTGGGGGCAGGTTTGGGTGCCACAATATAAGAGAGACATTAAGCTACTGGACAGAGTCCAAAGGAGGGCAGTGAAGATGGTGAAGGGCCTTGAGAGGAAGCCATATGCGGGGTGACTGAGGTCACTTGGTCTGTTTAGCTGGAACAGAGGAGACTGAGGGGAGACCTCATTGCAGTCTGCAACTTCCTTCTGAGGGGAAGAGAAGGGGCAAACACTAATCTCTGATCCGTAGTGACTGGTGACAGGACACAAAGGAATGGCCTGAAGTTGTGTCAGGGGAGGTTTAGGTTGGATGTTAAGAAAGTTTCTTCACCCAGAGGGTGGCTGGGCACTGAACAGGGTCCCCAGGGAAGTTACAACACCAAACCTGACAGAGCTCCAGAAGCTTTTGGACAATGCTCTCAGGCACATGGTGTGATTCTTGGGCTGTCCTGTGCAGGGAGTTGGACTTGATGATCCTTGTGGTTCCCTTCCAGCTCAGCTTAATTTGTGATTCAGCGATGTCATCTTAAGCAGTTTCCACTTGATTGGTATTCTGACTGGGAGATGCATGGAAGAAAGTTCCCAAGCAAGCAAATATGATCCTACTAAGAAATAAATCATACTGCTAATGGAAAAATGCCTGCTGACCAGGAATATTTCATGTCTGAAAGCTACATATCTGCTAAGGGATCGGGAGCAAAGCACTGGAGCACAACTGATCAGTGAAGCTGTGTCTGAAGGTCTCATCTCCTTATGGATTTTATAGCAATGGAAGGAATTGTGTTTATGATATACCTATTTTGTGTGGCAGTTTCTTAATGTTTCTGCTGCAAAACCTGCTGTCACTAAGTAATGGTTTCTAATCTCCAGGGCTCTGAATCCTGTGTTTTTGCTGTTTCACATTCTGTCACTGAGGGCTTTTCTTGGCTCAGACAAGTTGTTTGTGTCTCTCAGCATCTTGGCTAGAGACAGCACAGGCACCAAGATAGGGAATCTTAGTGCACTGGTCAGATTGGCTGTCTGTATACCTTCGCTCCTGAGAGACACTTGTTAGAGTAGGGTTTTCAGAAGAAAGTTGGTACTAAGCTCATTCTGAAAATCAGACCCTTTAAAATTGCTCTGAATCAGGTGCTTAAAGTCAAAAACCAGACTAGAAAATGCTTGACCAGCAAATATTTTTAATATTCTTTGAATTTTGTAAGGACAAAAATTGAGAGATTTCCCCTTGGCCACATCTGGGGTTTAAGGCTTTGAATTGAATTTTATTTTGAGAAGATTTAAAGATAAGGCTATGTCTTGAGCCTATGCCACCTTTTCAGGGCCACGGAGGAGAGGAAGAGGTGTGCTCTTTGTTTCACCAGTGTAGCTGGGCTCCTTAAAATCACTAGGAAGTGGGAAAGTTGAGTGTGTAGGAGGTCAAAGGGCATGATACAAGTACTGTGCCCTCTTCTGACCTGCAAGGGGTGAGGACCTCTAGAGAAGCCAAAATATTTGCCAACACTGCCGCCATCACCAAGTGGGTTCAGATTTCAAGCCAAGGTGCCTGAGCCTGTTCCCCCAGGTCTAGATAAAAAGCATGAAGTTCTTTGTGTGGGCACAAACTCAGAAGTTCTTTGTGTCAGCAAGGAAGGAGAGGCAGAGACATGTGGTGGGGAGAAGGAAGAAAGAGCATGGCCAGGAAAGAAGTTATTGCTTTGCTAAAACATTATTCCACTGCTACATCACACCTTTAGACAGGTGTAAAATATGGCTCCCCTAGGCAGAATAAAAATGAATCTGCAAAGTTTGAAGCAATCAAAACAAATAAGAAAAGTCCTAAACTTCTAGGCACCCACATGATAGGGCTGGTTCAATAGTAACCTTCACATTTTGTAGAACTGTAGAGTATTATACAACAAAATTTTGACTAAAAAAGGGTACTGAAACCTTCTTTATATCATTGCTCTGCCAGCACCAACAGAAAGATATTTTGGGTCCAGATCTTGTTTCTGTGTGATATCAGTACCTGAATAAAGTAATTACATACTTTTGTAAAGTATATGCATGTGCACCAAGAATTAAGGTAATAGTCAACTAATTTACTTCTGTTTTCTTTGCTGCAAAAACACACAAGTAAGTAGGGAAAGTAAGAAAAAACTGTTGCTTTGATGATCTCTTTGATAGACACTTCAAAAAAGTAATAGTCACCGTATCATGAGTCTCACCAGAGGAAACAGCTGTTTGCTGCTAAAAGAACAAAATACAGAGGATGGGAAAGCTGCAGCTGGATAGACAAGTAGAGGTGGCTCCAGCCATCCCACTGCCATACTCATGATGCACTCTTTGGCTTCTCCATCCAGAGACAGAGCCACAGGATTGCAAGAGGCTCCTTGGCACCTCCTCACACCCCAGCTCTGGGATAAAGAACACTCTTTTCCCTTTCTCCCATCAGAAAGGCATTCGCAAGATCTCATGATGAACCAGTTTAGCTTTCACTCCAGTGTTTTGTGACCTGCACTTCTCCCTTTCCAGCATCCTCCCTCCTCTGCTCTGTTTTCCATCTCCAGATGTTTGCACAGGTAGTGGAGCAGGACCCTGGATCTCCCAGTGGAGAGTTAAACACCATTCCAGCATCTCAGCAGATCCCGCAGATCCCGCAGCACACCTTGGGAGAAGCAATTTGCTTGACAAAGTCTCACGCTGGGTCCCTAGCAGGCTGTCAGGGCATGGGTGGCAGAGGCAAAATCTGGAGGAGCACAGGGTTGCAGACCTGTGCTTCTGGTTTTTAGAGAAAATTTGTTTTAGTCCTGCTGCTAAGTGCAGGGAGAATGCTTTGATAGTCCTGGAGCCCTTGTTCAGGACCTGAAGTGTTTGAAAAAACTGAAAAGCTGACTCTCCAAGAGAGCAAAGCACATCAGCTATGCTGCAACTCATACAGACATAACAAGAAATGTCCCTGTGATTTGGGGCAGATTTTAATATGGAATGTTGCAAGCAAGCCAAGTAG
The DNA here is from genome assembly GCF_009819655.1 of Sylvia atricapilla. Classification (NCBI taxonomy): domain Eukaryota; kingdom Metazoa; phylum Chordata; class Aves; order Passeriformes; family Sylviidae; genus Sylvia; species Sylvia atricapilla. Next base: position 44,464,516 of record NC_089140.1, read on the forward strand.
GTGACTACAATTCACGGAGCTATGACATTGCACAACTTCAAATGTAATATATAATTACAACAAGCAAAATAGAGATGCCAATGTAAGGAAGAGTTTTATTTAGCAGTTGAGGTTGCTAGCGATGCGTGAGTACTGTGATGCATATTTAATCAGAGCAGTTGAGTGCTGGACACTGTATTTCACATCTAAAAGCTTAAGTTAATTTGCTATTCTATGCTGCTTTGGCAAGAAAGCTGCAAGATGAACAAAATTATTTTGTGAGCAAGAGATAGGGATCTGTGTGTTATAGAAAAGAAGTTTCATTGTCTTCCCCTGTGCACATTTAGGTAAGAGGGTGTTTTTAAATGACATGCCAGATGTTTTGCCAGAGGAGAGGTGAGTTTGCCTGAGTTCTGGTGACTTCCCACAGCTTCTAAGGCAAGAGATGACTCTCCAGGGCTGTATCTCCTGCTGTGTCTTTGATCTGCCTTCTGTGCCTCAGGGTGAGAGCAGGATGTGGTGGAGAGTCCTGCAGCAAAGCTATGGTTTCATTGTCTTCATCAAGTCAGGACTGCAGCCTACACCAGCCCAGGTGTTTTTTAGAGAGTTCAAAGCTCTGCTGTCCTCAGGTTAAGACCTTCTTGCTTAAGCTCTATAAAGGGGCTCCTTCTTCAGCAGAAGGCTGGGATGCCAGGACTCATTTTGTGTGTTTAAATCATGCATAATTTACCTGTAAGTCAGAGGTGCCTAAGCCTGAGGGCTTCTTCCAGTGCTTAATGCAATAGCTGACTCAGGGAAACTGCAGGGCATGAGGAGATTTGTTGATGGGGCTGCTGCATTTTCCTGTAGACTCCCAGTGGATCTAGCCAGTCCTTGAGAGGGCCCATGACTATGTTTTCTTTAAGGGCTGCAGTTTTACTTTCTTGTTTGCTTTCTTTGCAAAATATGAAATGAGGTGTCTAAGAGCAAGGTATATCATGGTATATACCTCAGCTTGCACACTAGGGCAAAGAAACTCAGATTTTGATTAAACAACTTGATTTTATCCAAAATGCAAGGCTGCCCTTGCTCTACAGCACTACCTTTGAAGAAGGAGCTTAAAATTCCATGTATTCCTAACAACAAAACAAGCAAACAAACAAAAGTAGAAGTTTTAAATAAAAGAAGGAAATCTCACGAGGAGCTGAGGTTATGAATGTCCAGAGGACATTCCACCAGGCTGAAAGGGTAGGAAAGACAACTGACCCGTGCATGAGCCTGTAGTCAACCAGCTTACAAAACCCTGGGGTAGGGAACAGAGGAGATCCTGGGAAACTCAGCACTGCTCACTAGATCAGTGAGTTCTCTCCAAAGAGGTGAAGGATCAGGAAGGAAAAGAGACTAAAGATTTTTCAGGGGGGGAAAGGAAAGGCCAGAAAAGGGAGAGGGCACTGGCAAGATCACTGCTAAAGATGGGAGTGCAGCTGCATCTCGGCTCATCCTCTGCAGCTAAGCATCAGTGAATGTGGGCTTGAGTGTTGCTTTGGGGCTGTCTTGGCAAATCCCATGGGAATTGATGGTTGTGAGAATTTGCACACTGTAGACATCAAAAAAGCCCCTGGACAAGGGCTCTGGTGTTGTAGCTCACTGCAAGCTCATGGCACATCAATACCCATCAGGGTTCAGGGCTTATCCTTGTATTTGCTTTGGCAGTGTGTATACTTAGAGGAGGACATGCTGCAAACAGCAGCACAAAATTAAAGACAAAAAATAGCAATGTTGAGTTTTTAATAGCAGTTTTGGTGTGCTGCATCTCTAATGAACAGTTTAGTTTTGTAGTGTGATTAATTTACTGCCACAGAGGATGTTTTGTTAATCTTGGAGGACCTAGAATTGAAAATGGGGAGGGTGTGGGAAACAGGCTTTTTAAGCCTAGAAATTTAATTGCAAGATAGTGTGTAAATTGATACATATAACTGCTTTGAGAGATAAGCATTAGTGTTGACGTTGGTTTCTGGCAGACAGGATCATCATGCTATTATGAAAAAGATACTGCTCTGGGCTTTAGTTTGTAATTTATATGGACATGAATTTGTTTGACATAATTCTCTTGGCTGCTTCTCATTCTGTAACAAGGCAGCACAGCTCTTAAATCTTGTTATGGGCACAGAACTTTGTGGAAATGTACAGATTCCCCCTGAAGTACACAGCTGTGAGAATCAGATTTATTTTCCAGTTCCTTTAAACCAAGTGCTGAATTCATACTCTGCACTCTGTTGTTCTCCATAGTCTGGTGTAAGTCCTTGCAAAGGATAGGCTTATGTCTTCCTAGAATAAGGCAAAGCAATTTCCATTTAACGGGATGTAGCCAAATTATCTCATAATAATTAATTTCTTTATTGCTCTTCAGTGTTTGGCTTGCCAAGCACCTGGGATTTTGTTTTCTTGGTTGCTCTTTTCTGCTGTCTCAGATGTTCAGTAATTAGTTAGAGAGGCACATAAAGCATTTTCACATCACAGACCATGGCAAAGTTTACAAGTACCTCTAAAAGGTCTAAGCCAGCATTCTCACAGTGATAATGGATGAAATGTTTCTAGGAATCATTTATCCACTGAAGTTGACCTTTTCTCCATTTGAAGGCTTGAAGTGATTATTTTTTTTTTAATTGTGACTTCTGAACCATGTTTAAAGTGGATGACTTTGAGCTGACAGCTATGTGTCGGGAGCTTGTGCCTATCATATAAATCCTGTATTGCAGGTATTTGCAATCTATCATAAACAGGTATTGTGTGTTAAAGAAAACAGATGCAACTGTATGCCAACAGAGACAAACCAATTGGATTTACAGTTTTGTCTCCCTGGATTAGAAAGGACCCTACAGTCAGCTTGTAATTCCTTTCCTTCACAACGCCAAAACCACAGTCACACTAAAAATACACTGCTCTAAATCAGAGCAGCCCTGATGAGGGTTGCAAGAATGTAGAAGAAGAGAGGAGGAGAAAGAACTAGTTGCCAGATGGGTTTCCTTAAAGAAAAGGTAGGTGCCTGACCCAGATATTAGAGACATTTTTGCATCAAAGATTTTGTATTGCAACATATGTTTACAAAGCACATTGTCTGATCCCACCCTATGTAATATTAATACCACCCTTAGGAGGCAGCAAGAGGGAAAGGTATTTTGTTATCATCTGAGATCAAGGCTAGGAAGCACAAGAGGGGTTCAGACGAGCTTAATTTTTCCCAACCTTAGACCAAATTTTAGCTGAGGTCTGATCAGATTGAATTTATTCACTTTCTGCCCTGCTTAATTTCAGTCATAGCATGAGGTACAAGACATAGCCAACTGCAGAAACCTGGGCCTAGTATGTGTGTTTCATCTCAGAAAAGTAAATAGTGACACTAAAGTAAGAATAACAATGTCCACCCCTATATAAAACATCTTGTAAGTGAATTTCTTTGTAATCACATTCCCTTTTCCACACTGCATCTCCAGCAGGTTATGTAAAATTTTTGTAGGGGGCATAATTTATGACAATATTTAGTAATCAGATAAGTGGTGTATTCACAGGAAGGAAGACATTATAGTATTCAGCACACTGTTCAGCTTAAAAATAGCTCAGATGTTAAAAAAAAAAAAATAGAGAGAGAGAAGGAAAAAAAAAAGGGGGCATGATTGCAGGCACTTACTGATGCTGTGTTCCAGAGCTGTTTTCAGTGATATGCAGTGAATTGCTAGATGATATAAAAGCCATTTGATCCTTAACAAAAGAAAACCGCAGTGGCTCAAACAGGCCAAATACACTCGGGCAGCCACAGCGCAGAGCTGGATCAGTGACTCATGGGCAATTACTGCTGGCAGTAATTTCAACTGGCAAGAAACTAAACTAGGAATTTCGGTTCTTGCAAGAAAACCTTCCCAAGGTTTGTCAGCCCACTCGTGAGTCAGAGGCTTCCTTATTGTTCCCTTAAATGAATATTTTAGCTGATGTCCCTTTTAGAGACTCATGAGGGGGAAAGCACCCCTGTGCACCCGCTGTAGCTCAGGAGTGTGGGCAGTAGTGAAAGGCAGAGGGCAGCTGGAGCATGTTCAGGGTGAACACTGGTTGGATTTTGCTGGGCATAGCAGGGGCAGCCTGCCAAGGAGATGCAGGAAAATGCTGATACTGCTGCCTCCCAAAGTGCCTGCCCAGCAGCACTGCATGAAAACCCTAAAGCCCAAGTCTTTATCCAGCCACAGGCTTAATCCTCACCTGCCTTCAGACCTGCTCACTACTGACACAGCTTTGCTGATTCCAGTGCTGAGATGTAGCCCAGGAGTGCCTCCTGACCCCAAACTAATCCTTAGTTCCACTGAAGACAGGACCTTTAAGAACAGTGTAAGCATCAAATGTAAGCATCAAATGTAGGTTTGTAAAGTGGTTTTAAGTGCTAATAACAGGAAAGTCTGAGGTAAGGCATTGGGCCAGGAGCAGAAGGGAACTAGAGTTGCTAATGGTGTCTGTAAACTCTTTCTCCCAAGTTTGCCTTGGTCAAGACCAGAAATAATGTTTGGTTTCATGCTGGAATTGGTGCCAGAAGGAGAGGAGTTGTGTATAACTGGACTCAGTATGTTAGCAGCTGTCTTTCTAACTTAATGTGGAAGTGGCAGATTAAAACAAGAGCTGGTGTGAGGTTTGGACTAGAAGGGGCAAATGTAAATAATGCAGCACTGCCTGGGTTAAAAGCTCTCCCCAGTGAGCACCTACATGTTCATAGGATGGAAATGACAGGGGCCTAAAGGGATAGAACTAATATTAGTCCTCACCTCTCCTTTACCCCCCAACTGCAACTGTAATTTTGCTCTAAATCCAGAAATGCCTGCTGGCACTAGATCTAAAACCAGAGTTTAATGTTGTTTTGGCCTGCGTCATAAACTTCATCTGGCAGCTTTTTTTTCTATCTCATCATCTTCTGATTGCATTAAAAGCAGTTCTCTGAATTCTACAATCCATCAGTATTTTCTTAAGACAGTCTACATAAAAGTATGTTTTCACATTGCTTAAGTCTTTACAAATGAGTTCCTCCAAAGAAGGTTGCACATATTTTAAGACATCTACACTAGACGAATCAGTCATTGAAACACTTCCATGTTGGTTGTACTACTGCTACTGTAACTTTTTTTTTGTTCCCTGTCCCATTAATGGCTTGTCCATGTCCTGAAACTGGGCACAGAAATTAATAATTCCATTATTGAATGTATATTTTCAGCTTGTTGCTTGTTCAAAGAATATCTAAAACTAGCAAATGTGAGTAGAGTTGCAAGGAGACACTAGATTATCTGCAGAGCAAAATACTGTAGAAAAAGCTTTTTAGAAACATCATCTCAAGTAATTGTTGAAAATCCAAGACTTAGGCTTGGCTGTACCAAGTCTATATTAAAGACTTAACCCATGGTCTGCTGATATATAGGCAAAGAATATATTAAAAAGCCAGTGTACAGAAAAACTGCTGCTTTTGGTTCTTTTATGTGTTTTTTTCTCACATTGACACTGGTGCACTCCCTCTGACATAACTGTGCATTCAAGAAACTGAAAAACTGGAATTCTCTTCCTACAGGAGCTGTAATGATCACTCATTGTGTAGCCTTCCTGAAGCCAGGAGTTGTATATTTCAAACTGTTTCCCCTTGGGGAAAACTGATCTGAGAACAAATTTTGCTGTCCCTGTGTTCCTTAAGTTCACCCAGAGAGCAAAACTGAGGCTAAGCACCTTGTGTCGCTCACTGAGGAACGAAGTTAGAATTGAAGGACACAATTATATAAAAGTGGAAATTATTTTCTTATTAATGTTGTTGTTGTTGTTATTTTTATTGTCACTTGTGTGATGTCATTAAACAAAACCGAACTGAAATGAACAGACAGAAAACTAGTTTGAAAGCTCCCAGAATTGCTCATCTTGGTGTTTCAGTGAGGTGTCTTGGAAGAATGATATCCTGGTATCAATTTTTCAGTGGTCAAGGCAGGGTGGAAAGTTTTTTAAGAAGACAAGAGAGAAATCCTTACATTTTTATGATGGCAGGCTACTGGTGACTTGTCTGTCAAACATTAAACATTGCTGTTAAAATGGACCTCACCTGATTGTATTGACAGAGTGGGAACAGCACCTTGATGACTTTTCAGCTGGACCTGTTTTCCTGTAACCATCAATGGCCCAGTGATGTTAGCAGAACTGTGCTGGGCTGTCTTCAGGGCGCTTTAGCTTTGCTCCTCTGATGTGTTGGCATGTGAGCTAGTTCAGAGGGAGAGAGCTAGATGCACATGGCCTCTGTGCTGGTGAGCAATGCCAACAATTAATCTTGATTTGGTGGCAGGTGATGGAGACAGGCCATTATTTGGAATACCTGCTCTCCCCTTCTGTACACCACAAAGAGCATCCTCACAGAGGAACACTGAATTAGCACAGCTTACAGAAGAATTACTGCATCATTTTCTCTTTCAGCTTCTCACTGGAGAAGCTTTTGTGAGCATTGTTTGGAATTATTTTGATTCCATACAAATAAAGGACAAAACCACAAGCGAGAATCACAGATGTAGTGATAAACACAGACCAAAAGAAAAATAAAAGTGCTATTAAATGTCTGCAAAAGGCTCCATGGATAAGCTTATTTGTTGAAATTTGATGTTCAAATGTTATAAACTCTGCAAGGAATCCCACTATCTTATCCTGTCAATCTCTTAACCGGAGTATAATGGATGATAGAAAGGATAAAGAAACGGCACGTAAAAGAGGGCTTGCAGAATAAACATTTTCATCATTGAACAAATAGACAGAAAAAGCTCTCTGTTTAATGAGATTGCCCAATATGATATTATGATAATCCAGAAAGGCATGGGTGAAACCCCTGGCGTTTAAAGCAGTCTGAAGAGTCAGTAGAGCAGCATCTCATGGCAAAGAGATATCTCAGTTACTGTGCACCTCTGACCCTCTTATATCAGGGAAATTTTCTCTTTTCTAATCTGAAACTGCTACTCCTTTTGGGATTTCACGCCATTCTCAGATTTTGTTCCACTGTTGCCAACTGTTTGCCATGTTTCTCTAGAGGGTTTGGGGGAAGTACCTGCCATAAACTGTCGTGGCAGACCATGAAGACCATGTTCTTACCGCAAAAGATGGGTTATTCAAAAGCAAAGTGCTGCAGCAGAAAATAATCTTAAGGCAATAAATAGGCTGCACATGTGTCAGGTTGTCTGGGTCCCATCTGTTTACTTTTCTCAATTCATGTGGGAAGCTCCTTTGAGCAGCTACCATCTCATTTCATATTTCAAATAATATGTCATTTGACATGTAAAGTAACTTAACAAAGTGTATCTCAGGCCTGGTTGTAGTGTCTCCTCTCCATGATGGATCCAAGAGGATAGTGTACTGACAGTAAGAACTACAGGCATTTCAACAGCATTAGGATAATGGCAATATATCAAATTCCATCTTTGAATTTCATTTGTTTACTTTGGTATAAATGGAAATTATTCACAAAATTGGCCTACAGTGACACATTCACCTGTCTGAAAGAAATCTATTCTTTGTGAATTGTAGGAATCTAGCTAACAGGGAAAGACAGTTGCAGCATCATGGAATGACATCAGCACTGGTCACTGGGGGAAGAATCTGGTGCTTATTGCTGATTTTGAAGACATCTTTTTCCAGAGAGATTAATAAATGTGACTGCACATTGCATATGATACTATTCAGATTGACCATGGTAGAATCCAGATAAGCCTGGAGATGTTAAAAGACTGGATATGAGAGCAGCTGAAGAACTAACTGCTGAAATTAGAGGTCAGAGTTGTGAAGAGGAAGGAAACCTAAAAAGTTGCTTTGTCTCTAGTTCCCCAAGGACTTTTTTCTCTCTAGCACCTGTGGCAGTTTTCTTTCTCTTGTCACCCGCTTTGCATCTTCATATAATAAGACCTAACTCATGGGAGTGTTCCCATTTGTCAGAGTGCAGATCCTAAGCTGTGGGAAGAGAGCACTTGGTTTAGCTCAGGAGGGCAGGTCCCCTCAGCTCGTTGTAATCTATGACATAAATCACCAACGTGAATATATCCCAGCTGCACTAGTCCTAAAAATCTTTTCTGGAGGCATATGGCAGTTATGCCTACTGTCCCAGCTGCTTCTGGTAGCACTTTCCAGTTGTCTGTTCATGAAGAGTCTGACACATGGGACCAGAGTGGGTCCATCCCACCAGCATGTTGTCAGATCACACTCTCACATGACAGAATCAGAACCAAACAGTTGGTACCCGTGAATCCCTCTGATAATTCAAGAACATGCTCCAATGCTCTATAGCCACTTTGCAGGTGGAGGGATCATGTTGCTGGTAACTAATAAGTGATCTTTTTCTTGTTGTTTGGTCCTTGTTTGTCCTGCTGGAACTCACCACAGGATTTGCAAAAAGGGAACAAACTCATCCACCTTGAAAGACAGCTTTGAATTTATTTATTTATTTATTTATTTTCCGGGCAGTTGCCTCACAAGGAAATTACTCTGTAATTAGTGCAACTTGCTTGCAGTCTACTGGTACCATTGTTCTGTGATGTTAAAAAGTTTATTAGTGGAACTGCATTTTGTATCTGAATAATGCATTATTCTGTAGGGCTCCTCTCTCCGCAGGCAGTCAGAGGGAACGGGGGAGTCCTTTCCCCCATAGCATCTTTGTATCATCCTTGAAATCTCTGGCTTTTGCATGCAGAAGACTGAGCTTCTTAGAATAAAACGTTGCTTCCAACATGGTTCAGTGTTGACATTCATCTTCTTATTCTCAAGAACTAATTCTTCCTGTCACTGAGTTACTGCCTCAGATGGACACTCCAGAACCACAAGGCTTTGAAGAGAGAGCTGGAAGGGACTGCCTGGGGCAGCAGCATCAAGCCCCCTGGTGTGGCAGGGAATTGTGCCAGACTCTTCTTGCTGGGAAAACTCCACATGAAAGCAGCAACGATGTTTTTCTAGGCCAGTTTAGCCCAGATTTTCAGACCCCCAATAAAAAAAAATGTCTCCACTTGTTATGTTCATAGATTTTATTCCAACTTGGTTTGAATTCTCTTAGACAGTTCAAAGTGCCCAGGGATGTGGACTGCACCATAGATGAGGCAATGGCAATTGCTTCTGCAGTGGCATTAATATTATCCTACCTCTCCTAGAAAATCTTTTTTTGATGAATATTAATTGTATTTGACTTCTGCTTTGTCAGCTCCTTCATGAGCATGTACTTGTGGCTTTTGCTTCACCCTGTGGACACCAGCTCCCAGTGCTCCAGGTGACCTCCAGAAAGTTATGGACAGCCTGCTATGCTGGGTAAAAATCTACTTTGTCAAATTAGAGTGAATGATGATAACTTGGGATGTTTAATTCGCTCAATTCGCTGAGAGTCCTAGGTCACTAACATGAATTAAAGTCACACTGACACTTCAGCTGCAGAGTTGAGCTGTGGGTGCAGGTTAGGACTGCAGATCTGATAGCACAGACAGCAGTACTCAGAGAAGGTTAAGCTGATGATTACATGCTTGCAGCAGCAATAATACAGAGCTGGCATGGAGCTCCCTCCTGCAATGAAAGGTACTCTTCTTTGGTGCCCACAGAGGTTTTGGAAACACAACTGCTCCTTCTTTAAAAGCAAAGCTCGATATGGTACCATCAACTTGCCATAACCCCATGCTAGAAGCACTTGCTGTTCCTGTTCTGCGCTGCAAATTTATCCAGCAAAGTTATCTGTGATTTGCCACCACTTTTCCATTGCTTTAATCTCCAGCTACAAATTTACCCATTTTTGTAAGATTTAAAGCACTAACATAGCATTCTGTGTTCCTTTCCAATGGAAAGTGGAATCTTTAAAAGCTTGTGTATCTCTTATCTGCTGTCTTCTATAATATTTGCCCATTACTAGTCCTGATAGAAGTTTGCACTAGATAAAATGTTTTAAGATTTCTATAGATAGATATAGATAATTTGCTGAACTGTGCCTGTTTCAGATTTTCTGGTGAATAAATTATTTCAATTATTGTCCTGCAAGTGAAAAATGTCTGAATTTTTATAGACTGAATATTCATAGGAGGTGAACATTTTAGCTGTTTGCTGAGTGAATACAAATGCAAACATTAACATCACAGATTCACATCTGCTAGAAATCTCTGGCATAAAGCAAGAGAGATTTGAAGTGACAACACTTTTCCACTTCACAGGAGATGAAAAGCAATGACTTAATTATAATATTTAAAACACCGACAATTAATACTCTGATCAGAATTTCTTTCAGAATTTTAAATTAACGTGTACATGTGGGATGTGGACAGCTCACTGCTGGTCACCCACATGCTGTCTTCACACTTGCTGTAGTTCTGCCATTTTTCCTCCTGGGAGTTTAACACTGATGAAGCAACTGAATGCCTGCAAGTTACTGCAGTCATTCACAGTAAGTTTAAATCTGCCAGAGAAAATGGAAATTTAAGGCAAGGACTAAGAAAGAGCATCTTCAAGTTTGGCTTTAATTCTTCAGTTTATTTTCTACTGCAGGTAGGTTTTTCACTGCTATGTTTGATTGAACACAATACAGTGGTATTGCTGCCTGACAATTATTTTGGAAGAAAGAATGGAATGTGTAGGGTATTTTTTTAAAGATTCGGTTGAATACTTTTGTTCTGAGGCTCCCTTGAAATTGTTTTATTCTTGTAGGTTATGATTTTGGTGGTAAGAAGCACTGTTTCAAACTTAAAAGCATTAAGCATTAAATTAAAGCATTTATTAAATTAAAATTAAAATATAAAAAATATAAAATTAAAGCATTTATTGTGATAAATCAGGTCTCCTAGGAGTGCAAAGAATTGTCATAAATGTTGTTGTGATTTTTATGCCCAAGACAAGGAATGAAGGGAGGTACTGGAGACAAGAGGAAAGGAGAAAAGCTGTGGGTTGGACCCAAGGATATGCAGGTTCTGATTCTGGCTTGGATGTTGTGCTGTTTGAATCCTTTCCTTGTATTCATTGATTTTCAGTTGGAAACACACTGTTGATTTTAAAGGTCTCCATTAGTTCCACATCTTGAGGATAAAAACCTGATTTTTCCCAGCTGTCTTGGCTAAAGGATGACAAGCATGGAGCATTTTTGACATTGCCTGCACTGCTTTGTTTTTGTGCTACCTAAAAGCAATGAAGAGCACCATCTTTCAAATGCCTACACAAGCAGATCTCCCTTCCCTACTGCCTACAAATGCCTGACATACCTGAAACTGCCAACAGTTAATTTGCTGGAGTGCCAGGATTATTCATTATTGCCTGGACCGACGTCCTTTCATCTCAGCTCTGTTTCTTGATGTATTTGAGGACAGGAACTCTCTTTGCGCTTTGCATTGGCACCGTTCCTGCTGAAACAACCATCTGGTGTGGGGCTCCTCAGCATGTCAGTGGTGCAGATGGGAAGCAACACTGGATCAAAGCTCTGCATGTTTTTCTGGTTGCTGTAAAGATGTCTAATGTAAGGAGAAATGGGTTCCCCTGCAAGGCATGGCTGGCTGGCTGCAGCGAGGGAAGAAGAACCCTGCCAAGCTCTTCTTTGGCATCTTGTAGGGTAACACAGGAGTCAGCTGGGTTCTTCATGCTGTATCTGAAGATAGGGGTGTCACAGCTTGCAGGAGCTCAGAGGGACTCTGGCAAGGAGGTGGTGAGAGGGACTGGAGGCAGGGGCTGACAGCCAACCTGCTACACAGTGCCTGGGAACCCCAGCTCACCCCAAGACTCTTCTAAAAGCCAGAAAGCAGCCAGGTTAGCATGCAGGGAATATATGGGTGGAGGTTAAGACTTTACTCTCTCTACTATACTCATCTGCCGTTGTAGGATTACTGCTAATGTGGCACTTTGATTTCAGACTGTTATTTTGGGTTTCCTGGGTCGTAGGCAATGGCCCAGGCACACAGAAAGAGGATAGTGTTATTCTTTCCCAAAGCCTGTGAAACTTATAACCTCAGCCATGCAAAAAGTGCATAATTTTCGGTTATTTCCTAATCTAACTACTGGCATTAGGACCAGTAGTTTGGTAGGACATACACTAAACCTCTAACTTTCTGGGTAGGATTCTGTTGGAAACTCTCCTTTCAGTCCATCAATCACCTCTCTCAGCTATTACCAGTACTCAGGACCTGGGCCAAAGACAAATAGGGTTACAAAGAAACAGAGTCAAATCAAAACCCAAAGATCTCCATAATAGCAAAGTGGATGAGAGAATAGAGAAAATTACTGTAAAAATAAATTACTTTATGCATAGATATTGATGCTAGGGTTTTTTTTATTTGCCCTCATGTGAAAGTCCCTCTTTGAAGTAAAATTAGCAGTGGCACAGTACTTTTTGTTTAATCAACATGGAAACTACAAATGAAAGGGCATAGATAGACAAGGAAAGTAATTATATAATATGAAGGAAACAGTAGCAGTAATCAACTGAATAGTTTTATGGCTTTGTACTTGGATAGGAAATGAAAATACGTAACATGCAAAATTTATTTCTAGAAATGGTGGACAGATGGGGTGAAGTGCCACAACATTATTGTTGTCTTTGTGACACTTTGAAGAAAGATAGGAGTATGCTTCTAATGGATAAAGAGCTCTTTTCTGAGAAAACACAATTAAGTCAGACAGGGAACTGTAAAGCATAATTGGTTTATTTAATTTCAAATTTGATGCTAGTTGAGAGACAAACTGATGCCAGTGGAGGCAACAATACATTTTGAGTGGCCGAGTATAACCACTGAATTAAAAGTCTTAAGTTATTCTGGTGAAGAAAGGGAATGTTCTCTGCCCATATTCTTGTGACTTAGTTTAGCATTAAGCAGAGATCCACACAGTACAACAACCTAAGGAAATGTTTCTCTCTAGAGCTTGTTTGATCCAGCTGAGGCTGGAAAGCAATAAATCAAAGCATCTCCAGCAGATGGCAACTATTCAAATTTTTGCTTTCTTTCCTGCATATAATGCAGGATGAATTGCTTGTACTTTTCATCCAGCAGAAGCAAGTAAAGAGGGAAACACAAAATCTAGCTATTAGGGCCTGAAGTCTGCAGTGGCAAAGAGAGCACCTGGCTTCTTGTCTCAGTGCTGACAAAGATGAGTTATGTGATCCTGAGAAAGTAATTTAACTACTCCATGAACTGTGAAGATATAATAAACTCAGCACATAAGACACAAGTGGGTAAAAGTCTCATTGTGCCAGCACCCAGCAGTGGTAGGAGCACTAGATAAAGTCTCTAGAAGTACTGAGCATTGCCTTTGCAGCATCATCATTTTTTATTATTATTTTTGAGCAGCTCAGTCTATTTAAATAGAAGTAAATTCACTGAGTGATCAGACTTCATAAAATTGTCCATCCAGGCTTTGTGCTGTGGAGAGGGTTGTTATTCATAAATGTCAACTTTATTTGTCTGAGTCTTGTGTGTGTTTTGGTTTGCCTGCATTCAACTTGCACCATGTGCAGCAGACCAAACCTGCTCCTGCTGCCTCTGTCCACAAACAAACTGCTGCACAAGGGTCTGCTCACTGGGCCTGGTCAAAATCCACCAGCAAGCCCTTAGTGTTGGCTTGCTCTGTACCACATCCTTACAGGGACACATCTACATGTGACTGTCATTTCCTCCTCTGCGCACCCCATGTGCGTGCTTTGACCAGTGTTAGTCACAGCAGGTAGAGAGTCTTCTGGAGCATCTGCTCCTTCACTGTCTTTGCTTTGTTACATCTTCTGCTTGGTACTGTGTGTCTCAGCGCAAAGCACTCGAAGAGACTGCACTGGCATTCCTCCAAAGGCCACAGGTGGCACCAGCTGTCAGTGGCTGGAGAGCAATTTGCTTAATATTGGCACCTCAGAAGTAAGCAAACTTACTTCTTAAGACTGAATTTGTTTACTCTTGTTTTGTTAAACCCTTTAGTTGTGCCTGTTCACTAAAAAGTGGTTAACAAGTGAAGTGGCTTGGTCTTCCTTAATTCACATTCCTGCAAAGAGAGAGAAACCACTTGTAAAGGAGCTACTTGTTTTTAAGCCTGGTCCAGGTGTGGGGTAGTGTCCCTGAAGCAGCCTGGGCTGGTGCAGAGGGAAGCATTAATTCATAGCAGGGGTACTGTAAGACTTGCTGATCCTTGATTAGGAATGGGTTAGCTATCCCTGTGAAATTATTCTACAGTATTTTTCTGTGGTGCAGCAGTAGAGTAGCTATTTAACCACACTGCTTAATTCTGCTGAAAATACTGATGTCTTCATGTGCTATGAAATCTTGGGGGACTGAGTGAACTGTGTCTGTATGCAGGAAAATGAGGTTCCTCAGCCCTGAAGGATCATGTTTGATCAGGGTCTTCTAATGTTTTTTCCATTACAATAATGTTGTGGTATCATTCAAGGCAAGCTGGGAAGATAATTTTATGAACTATTAGTTGGCTCATTTGCTCTTTTGCCTTTAAAATCTGAATACCTTTATACTAATAAAAACTTTTCCTCAGGGACATAACTAGATGCTAAATGACGGTAACTTAATTTTGAAAACGTACAAATTGGCCACAGAGTTTCCAGAACTGAATTGCATTACCGCATGTTTTCACACAGGTCACTGTAGTAAATTCTGTAGCAGAGCTCAGAAATAGAAGTTTTAGCAGCACTCACAGGCAGCAAGATCTGGCTAAACTGACTTCTTAAGTGACCTCCCTGTGGAGAGGTCTGACTTTCAGAGCTATATTCTGCTCACGTACCCATAACCCCAGAAAACTGGTATTGATTAACTTTGCTAGCAGAGAAAAACATGTTCTATTGCTTTCCAATAATGACCAAAACCAAGGTTTCTGCTTGAACTTTTTGCTAGGGTGGGAGGGAAGCTGTGATAACACCTCCTGTGTAAAGATGGCCCTGAAGCCTTTGAATAACAGCCATTCAGTTCCCCCATATATTTGCTGTGTTGAAGCCCTAGTAAGGTGACTGCGTCAAAGTGGGGAAACACTGAATGAACCCTAAAAGACGGTGTCTCAGAAGCTTCATGCAAGAATAGGGAGGTTAAGTGAACAAGAGAACGTTCCAGAGACTTTGTGAGTAGACAGTGCTCCAGAAAGCCTTGATTTCGTGTCCCTTTCCTCAGCCAACCCACTGGGCTTAGGGCAGTCCCCAGCACCTATCTCAAAACTCTGTCTCTCAGCAACGGCATTTTCCAGCCACTGGTTCTTTTGACCTTTACCCCAGGTGGTGCTTTGCCCCCAGTACAGAAAAGCATCAAAGCACAAATATCATGTTCAATGAAACGTGAAGCAATTGGAGAATCCAAATCCATCCTCGTTATGGCACTTTGATATTTGCTGCTTCTGGTTGTGAGGTTTCTAGATACCTTGCCAGTGCATTGCCCCCAGCTGTCACCTACCTCCTCACCTCTCAGAGCAGTGCTGAGGATTATTTTACTCAGATATTTACATAAATATGGCACACTGAGATTCTGACCTTAGTGCCTTTGCTTTTGATTCATCTCGTTTGGAGGATAATTGCTAACCTCCTGTTCAGTGAGCTGATGAGGTTATTGTTTGTGGGCACAGAAGGAGTTTTCTCTTAGTCTTTTTATTATCATTAAGATGATCTGTCTGGGGTTAGAGAAGAAAAGTGGTTTGTGAAGGGAGTATCAAGCAGCAAAGGGAGATCTAGGACGTCCAGCCTATGTGGCTTCTGGGCAAGGCAGCCCTGGGAGAGACAAGAGGAAACAGTCCTGACCCTGAGCTTAGCACACACAGAGCCTAAATCAGTGTTCTGAATGTTGCACCAACAAGAGAAACAGCATGTCCTGCATCACTTTATTCTCAAATTTCTTTAGCTTTCATGTTTCCTTTCAGTTTCCTCATTTCCTCAGTATCACTGTTGAGGTGGCATCTGAGGTGACATGCATTGACCATGGAGCTACCACAATGGTGTCCTTCTGGCCCTCCTGTGTCAGCAGTGCATTGGGACCACACTGTCATCCTTCCTCTCCATGGACTTTCCTGCCAGCCAAGATGGAACAGAGATGGGACAGCAGCCAGTATTTTGGTCCTTACCTGGCTCCTGCTCTGGGTGCTGGAGGCATAGTGCAGGACTCTGGGCAAGGTCATGTGGATCTGATGGCTACTCCCTCACTTCAGCCCAGGAAACACCTCAAATAACTTTTGGAAAAGTATTTTCTTGTCACAGTAGAGTGTCTAGGATTAAATACATATTAGTTCTCCTCTACCTTCATCCCTATTTGATTTTCATGGCTACCTTCATCCTGATCTACTGTGACAGGTCAGAACAATTTGTGCTATTTAGGGAATGAGTGCTGGCCCCCTCTCCAACTATTGTCATTTAATTTGGCCCCGAAACCATTGGTTCAGATGATTAAATCAGCTCTGGCATTATGAAGGGTTGGGATTGGCGGTTAAACATGTTATTTTTTTCATGGGTGTTGATGCCATGCTTGTGTACCTTCATGGACCAGTAGCGAAAACCCTGGTGTTCTTCTGGGCTGCAGAAAGTGGCAGGGAAACTGTGCAACTCAGTTTCTCCAGAGCTCTTCTGATAGAAGCACCCCTGTGTTTCACAACAAGGAAAGTCATCGGGGGTGGGGGGGAGGGTTGGTCTGTTTCTCATGCCTGTGTGCTCTCCTAATGAGGAAATTTCCCTGCAGGGAGAATAGGAAGGTTTGTACTGGCTGTGCCTCCTGAGACAATATGCACTGACTGGGGGGTGCTGAAATCTGAATGGGACCAAAAAACACCACTCAACAAATGCTCTTTATGTGAAGTCAAAGAATGTCAAAGTGCATGACAGACTGAAAATGTTCAATATATTGATTATCTAATTCAAGGTGTCTGATGTGGTTTAATGAAGGAGGTCAGGAAGGATGTGCTTTAATGAAAGAGGGAGGAAGAGGAGAAAAGCCAAACCACAACAGGGGCAGTAGAAATAGCTGTCTCAAAAATCACAATTCTTTCTTTAGTCACCACACCCTTTTAAACTGCTTTTTTGCCCTATTCAATTCTCTGTGTGTGTATATATTTTTAATTCTGTTAGATCTCAGCAATTTCATTAGCAAGAAACACCTGGTTTGGCCCCAGAGGGGAATGCAGGGAGGTAAGCATATCCACTCTGAGCTCTGAGAGGTTCTGCCTCAGGTTGTTTAATACTGAAAAGGCATTTTGTAGTTTCTCTAATTTAGGCTACCACCTCAGTACACATAGGCAATTGAGACAGAGGCTCTGCTCCAGCTATTTCATGTCCTGTCACAGAGTGACGTCACTTTTCCACTGCAAGATGATGGGTACAGAAGTGAAAATTGGCTCACTAGTTATGTGTGTGGGAAGGGTTTGATAATGAGTCTGGGAAGTGGCCATGTGGGAGGCCTCTTCTTCTGTCTAGAGAAGTGGCAGCTGCCATCCTGCTGTGCTTCAGGGCGGCAGAGAGCTTGTCCCACAACACACAGTAAATACATGGTGTAAACTGAGTCACAGAAGGGGCTGGGAGAGACCTTGGGACTGGTGTTCAGTGTGCAAGAGCCAACAGAGCAACTGAGGGAAAGCCACCAAAACCTCTCATGAGCCTGTAAGTCTTTGCCTGTAGGTAAGGATTTCAGAGTATGGCCATGTCATAGCAGTGGACTTGTCAGAGAACTCTGCTACCCCAGAGCTTTCACAGGAAAGGATATGACTCAGGTTATCCAGAGAGGTTCTGCCACCTCTGTCCTTGCAGGCTCTCAGGACCTGACCAGCTAAAGCCCTGAGGCACCTGGTGGGATCCAATGGTTGACCATGATTTGGGCAGGAGGCTGGACTGGATGTCCTCTGGTGGTCCCTTCCTACCTCCCAGGATTTGATGATGCTGAGATCTAAGCAGGCATTGCTTGCTGTACTGCCTGAGCAAAGTTGCAGTGTAAATTGCATTTCATCTACTTTGCCAGTCTTATATATATATGGGATGAAACATGTGCTCAATTACTGTCACTCCTCCTGACTCTTCTTCACACTTCCCTAAAGCTATTTCCACTTCAGGTATGGAAGGGAAAAAAACAGGACTACATGTTTTTAACAGAGTTGGAGATGTGGTGTCTTAACTTTGAAAAGAGGCAGATTCACAGTAGAAACAGAAGGGGCAATGCTGCGGGGGAAAAGAATCAGAAAAACACAGAGACTGTTTGAGAGACTTTATCAATTCAATATTTTCAATCTTTTTCTTGTGGTCCATGTCTACCAAAAGAAACTTCCCTTAGTAGTCTCCAGAAATACCACAAAAAATAACATTCCAGTACTTGAGCAAGAGATGTTATTTGCATCAATTTAATCCAAATAAGAATTTAAATATTAATCACCTCTCTCAACAGTAATGCTGTAATTTGGCATAGCACAGTTTTATAATCTGCACCTGATATGGCATCATCTGCAATATATCTTAACCCTGAAGCAATCTTTTGGAATTTTTTTTTTCAACCATGTGAATGTTTCTGTGGTGTAGGGAACTTCTGCTCAAAATTACCAGTGTCGCAAAGGAGGGAACATCTTGAGCACACTACCAGAAGTGAATTTTATCAGGAAGGTTTTGGTTTAGAAGTTGCAAGGACATTTGTAAATGAAAAATGAATACGTATTTGCATTTTATCTACACTAGGATGTCGATTTGCACCTAACTCAGGCGTGCAGTATGAATTTGCAAACAGGGAAGTCCTTTGTCACCAGTCTTAGAGGGAAAGGTGAGTCACAGGAAAAAGAGTTTCAGAGGTGTTTCAGAGGTGCCACTGGGCTGCTCCCTCCATGCTTTGACACAGCTGAGTGGCAGATGCAGCTGAGACTTTCCATTGGCACTGTGCCTCTTTAAGCTGGTTTTCGTACTTAAACTAGTTATCAGTCTGCAAGGAAGTGCTTCAGCAGTGTGCAGGAGGGATTTTGGTGCCCGGGAGTGCTGTGGGACTGGCGGTGCCAAACACCACTTATATTGGCCACACAGAATTGCCAATAATTGCAGAGGGACAGAGACAGTGATCCTCCAGTCTCATGCCTCCCTTTTCAGCAGGTGAAAAGTGGGTCCTGACTTAACATTTTCTGTACACATCCAGCCCTAGAGACAAATGGGTTTGGAACAGCACCAGCAGGGTGCCTGCCGAGATAACACTGAGTTGTTCTGTCTTTGGTGAGTGCTTATAAACAGGGTTTTTTTCATTCTAGTTCTCTTAACATCATCTTTTCTGCTTTGTTTTTTATTAATTTGGGAGTAAATAGAAATATTTTTACTGCCTCTTGCACTATCTCTCACTTCTTGTTAATATTTTGAAACTTTCACCTCTCTGAGAAAGGATTTAAGGGTTGTGTTTTTTGTTTTTTTTTTTACTACTACTGGTATCTGAGGGGAGAAAAAAGCAAATACTTGGAAATCAGCTTATTATGGCTTTTTTTATTCCTCCTTCAGCTAGCAAGTTTTGCAAAGGCTGTATTTCTGCTGGACACTTTACAGTCTTCTAAGATCTATGTATATTTTTCCTGAGATTATATCCACCTCCTGAGAAAAATTAAAAAAAAAATATATGTAGAGTGTGGCTGCTCAGTAAAGAGTAGCTAGCTTTTGCTGAAGCCCAGGGATGAGACCATACATGTCAAAATACATACCTTATGGAAAACGGGAGTGATTCACTTAGATTTCTACAGCTGTAGGGATCAAAGTCTTCAGAAAGCTTTGCATGCCCTTTTGATTAATTCCTTTTACAACAGCATGTTGATTACCCTGCAGCAATTTAAGCTGTGCAGTTGGTAACAGATCCAAAGAAGCCTGCTTTCCAACAGATTTGGACTTCTGGCTTCTGTATTTTTCCCTGCACATCTCAGCAGAATTATGCAAGTGTGGATGGAGCAGTGGCCTGTGCTGGCTGCCTGTAGGACAGTTCTTCTCCATCCTTCTGCTGCCCCTCTGCTTTCCACCCTTCCCACATGTTTTCTCAGGCTTTGAGGCATGTAGTCCTCCCTGAGACATAGTTGAAATTGTCCTCTGAATTCAAAGTAATTATGTGGGCACTCACAGATAACACCATTCCATACCTCCTTTTCTTGGAAAAACAGGCAAAGAGAATGTATCACTGATCAGCAGCATAGAGCATTTGCATTAACAAACGAGAACAGCTCTGTAGTGTCAGGAAAGTAATGTATGCATAGAGCCCGAAATGTAATATCTGGATATCCTCTTCTGCTCAGATTTGTTAATAAACTGCACAAAATAGTAATTTATTATCAAATGGGATTGCACAATCTGGGGACATCATAAAAGCCATCCAAAAGGCCTGCTAATGCACTGTCTGCAAGGATATGTTTTTTTACTGCTTTGCCTCTATGTGTGTCTGCAAGGCCCACATTTTCTCTGATATATCCCCTTTTTAGTATAAAAAAGTGTAAGTTATGATATCCAAAAAGAATAAGTAACCAAAATTACTTATCATGGCAAAATCAGTTATCTATCCATTTTCATTGGAGAACGACAGCACATGTCATTTACAGTGGAGGACCCTTCCTGTGTCAGCATTTCGTTATTGGAAAGCAAGAAACACTGGAAGTTTTAGTGCAACAGACAAACCAAAATATTTCCTCAGACCGTCACTCAGGGGAATAGAACAGAAAATTCAGCTGAAACCTTCCCTACTTTTTTGCAAGGGAGCTGTCTTCACAATTTTAGCCACAATGGTTTAAATTTAATACATTTAAATGCAGCTGACAAAGAACAACCAACCAACCAACCAACAAAACAACCCCAAACACATATTTTAAAGGAACAGGAATTGCATCCTGAATGCCATATTTGCCTGTGCTAAACATTAGGCTGAAGTAGTCTGCCAGACTTCAAGGCAAGTTGGCGCAGGCTGTGGTCAGAGGACTGACAGGTTGGTGGGTACAAGAGGAATGGTAGTACACCCATAGCAGCTTCCTAATTAAAATTGTGCTTTACCTTTCACAAATTCTTTTGGCAAGCTATGAATTATTTACTGTGAGGGTAGTGAGGCATAGGAACAGGCTGCCCAGAGAACCTGTGGATGCCCCATGGTAGAGGGATTGGAACTAGATGATCTTTAAGGCCCCTTCCAACCCAGACCAATCTATGATTCTATCATTTGTGTGTGGCTATTTTCAAACTATAAAAATTAGTTTGGATTTTTTGAAGCCTAAATAGAGTGTGATCTTAAACCTCTTTATAGAAATGTGTGTTACCATTTTGATGTCTGACTGGCTTCAGCCTTACGTAAAACCAAGAGGTTCTTCCTGTGCTTGTTTATGTGTAGTGTAGCCTAGAGGAGAGTGTTAGCAAATATTCCAGCAAGAAATATTTGTCGTTCCTGTAATGTCATGGGTAAGAGGGCTGGTCTTGGAGGTTTCTCAGACACCCCTCTGGTTTTTTGCAGGCCGTGTGAGAACTGAGCCTCCTGCAATCCCCCAATGGAGGCAGTTCCAGCAACCTGCTGGGCAGGAGTCTCAGAACTGTGGGGGCATCCAGACTGTCTCTGGTTGCTCCAAACTGGCTTGAACTCAACTGCTCTGGCTCCAAAGACTGCCCAAAGCAGCCCTCACCTTTCTTAGGTACAGCACATGCAAAGAAAACTAATCAGTCTCATCCCTCACTGTTCCTGTCAAACAGGGAAATTAAATCCTTTATTTCAAAGTGACTGTTTTCAAGCAGTGGATATTTTAGAAAATCCCTCCTTTTTTTGGTCTTACAGCATTTCAATATAAGAAAAAGGTGAACACCTCTATCTCCTTTAGCCTGTAAGAGCAGCCTTGTTCTGGCCGCTTTGTGGCTGGCTGCAGAGCTGAGCAGCTCCAAGGAAAGGAAAAGAGAGAGGAGAGACCACAAGGTACCCAAATACCAAGCTAGAGGTGGCTATGTGGGGGGATTACCAGGTTAAAAAGCAGAACAAAACCAATAGGAAATTTCACCTGGGTCAAACTTGACTCTGGAGTTTGGATGCAACTGAGAGTGTTTCCCGGGAATGGAACTAGGAAATAAAAGTGTTGCTCTGTGTCCAGCAAAATACACTGTCTTCCCAGAAAGCAGCTGTTTGCTTTCAGGCACTTGCTATCAAAGCAGAGGAAGTAAAATACTTGATTTGCAGAAGTGCTCATGAGCAGCCCAAGGCTTTGTGCATGCATCCAGGGGTGCTGGAAATCAGCATTTAACTCCCATCAATGCCTTAGGGAAAACAGACCTCAGAGTTTGGTAAGCTTACAAGACTCACTGTTCAAAACAAAGAAAGCCTTTGGATATATTTGTTACTCTTTCATCTGTCACTTATACTGTGGGCCACCATGAAAGTTAAGCAAGCTGTTATTCTTGTGGTACCTTAGGGTTTGGAAAAAAAAATTAGGAGATATCTTTGGAAATGACGATAGGAAGGTGGAGAGACAAGAACCACCTTTCCAGGTGTAGTGGCAGATTCCTAAAAGCACAGAAAGAATGGCTGGAAATCCCAGTATAATGACTTCTTACAAGGACACAATTAAAAACATCACTTCTGTATCCTAATTTGCTGCAAAAATGTCACAGAAACAGACAACCTGACTAAGGATTAGCTTCACTATTTGAAGTTTCTATGGGGAATCATTAGAAAATCTGTTTATCTTGATCCTCGAGGGAAAAGACAGAATGGTATTGTCCAAAATCACTGCCTCAGCAGTGATGATTTTTTAACTGTTAGCACAGCTTGAGAAAGGACATATTTCATGCAATGCTGGGAAATGATTGCTGCTGTGCTGGGAACAAATTGGAAATTAGGAGTATTTTGTGTTAAAAATGGAACTTAAGAGTAATTTGTGTTAAATTAAAAAAACCACAAGTCCCTAGAAGTATTGTATTGGCTAATCTCTATGTTTATTATCTCTGGGCTCAAGCAATAAAAATGTCTGCTCTACTCCTGCTCTCTCCAGCTTTAGGGGAAATGGTCCAAAAATGGGCTGAAAGGGCAGCAGTGCTGCTGTTTTCATGTAATTACCTCCTTTGTAGCCTTGAAGGGGCAGCCAGCACAAAGACCAGCCAGGTAGAAACATGTTTAGGTAGCAGCCATGTACCCACATGCTGATCTACTGCCCTGTAGGGTCTGTCCAGTTGGGACTTTTGGGTGTCTGCAATGTAGGTCTGTTTTCTGTAGGTCCTTTCTGACATTGGATGTGCTCCCTTTACACTGGTGCCATGCAAGGGTGCTCTCCCTTGGTCACAGGCATGCTGGAGGGATCTCAGGAGATGTAGCTGCAGTGAGCTCTCTATGGTTACCCACATGCTTTCATCAGCTCTGTCAGATCCACAAATGCTTGTGGGAAACACTCAAGTGACACTTGAGCTTGGAGAGATTTTCCATTTAGGAAAAAGAAAAATATGACATAGCTTGTTTTGTTTGCGGGTGTTTAATCACTAGTTTGATAAATTTGTTAGTCAGCAGGCTGGTCTGCAATCAGCTGATCTGTGAGCTTTTGTAAAGGATACTTAAAAATGTAATGTGCCAGTTTGCAGCGGCTCCTCTCAGCCTTTGATTGTGCCATCCATTTGTATTGTTCTGCCAGACATACTTGCAATCCAGCCCTGTAATCAGGAGCCTGGAAAAAGTGGATGCACTGCATTTCCACAGCATACGCCGTCCCAGAGCTACTGTGCTGCCATCCGCCAAATCCCGGACTTCATTTCTCCCCATGTCCAGTCAGATAGAAAACTCAGGAAAGGAAAAGGTCATCCATACAGAAGATGTGACATTTATAAAAATGGACAGGTTGGAAGAGGATTTGCTATTTAAGACAGACACAATTAGAGTAGCTTTGCCCTTCCAGCCTCAAGCGAGTGTGACTTTGCCAGAGGAACTGGAAAATGGATGTAGGGACATGAGTAGAGTCTGCGCATGGTAGAACCCTCCCTCTTTCCCTGTGCCATAAAGGTTTACACTACTGGTTTGCAGTCCTTTTCATGTGTTGCTCCAGTAACACCTGGAAGACTCACTGCAGAGCTTGGTGGCTCCAGGTAATGCAGCTAAACAAATCCAGTCTCTCTTAAACACAGCTGATGAAGGAAGCATCACGACAGAGCAAATCTCTGGACACATTTAGTGGAAAGTCCTTGGTGCTCCAGAATCCTACCAAGAGCAGGATTCAGCATGTGACTGTAAGAGTGTAGGTGTGTGTGAGACAGGAAAAAGATTGTGGGGGACCAGTGGAAGAAGATACTGCTTTTCTTCCAATTATTATTTTGGATCCATCTGGTGTTGAAACCAGTCTTGCCAAGTCATAAGAAAAAGATCCGCTCTTCAGCAGTATTGCTGGGAGTCTCAGCTGATTTCTGCTCATGGATCATTAGGGAAGTATCTGGAGAGGAAAAAGCCCTTCCAGGACCAGGAAAGACCCACAGCTTTCCTCTTCTTATGCTAGGTGAAAAACAATCGGAAGTTTATAGGGTCAGTCACCCACTCTGACTGCACTGCTACTGAAAGGAACTGAGAATATTATTTTCTTAAAGTGTTATATTACCAAAGGTGGTCAGATGTCAGAAGGGTCAGGAAAATCTAAAATGTCCTACATAAGTAAAATACAAGTTCTAAATATAATATGGATAATTAAGTATATGCCTAGTGTTTACTTTTGGCCACACCAAAATTTTTTCTAAGCTGACACATATTTATCAGCCTGTCCCAGGAACATATTTTGTTATGCTGTGTGGAAATTCAGGTTTGAACAAATGGTGGTATTTTATATAAAACCATGAGTTGAAATTTCATTTTCTAAAACATAATTGCCTGTTTCTGATGACTATTATAGCAATTATCTGGGGACAGTTTTTACTTTAAAGACTTTGTCCAAGGATTTTTTTTTCAGAATTTCATAAGCAGTCATTACTGAAGGACTGTATCAAATCTGTGGGGAGGCATAAATTAAGTTCACAATACAAAAATTAGTGGAAACATGGACCTTTAAAGACTGAATATTTCAAAACTTCTAATTTGCCCATCTGACTAAAGTCAGCTTCAGAAAAGGTTTTGGCTTTCTATCTCATCTTTTATTAAAGATTTCTCACATCTTTTTAAATTCTAGGAATCGCTAGAATAAACTAGAAAAGAGAAATTACATGAGTGGATCAGTTTTTTCTGTGCTGCTCTTTCACAGCCTGTAGGGCTTCCCTTCTTCTATCTCCTAGTGTGTGTGTTTTAATATCTTCATCTACTGCATGTAAGTTGCTATCAATGTGAGATTTCGGGGAATTGCCTGTGAGCAGTGATTTCATTATTCCTTCATTAAAGTTTCCAGGTAGAAAATGTGATTTGGAGCATTAGAAAATGTTATTTGGAGCATTTTGCCCAACACAAATATAATTTCAGGTTTTTCACAGATAGTTTTAGACTTTGAAATTATACAAAACACAAGCCTTGGTCCCCCAAAGGCGAGTTCTGATCATAGTAGCTTACTTCCTCCTCCAGAGGGGACAGGGTAGCTGTTGCAGGTAGAGCCAGTGCAAGTCTGAGACAATGACAAGGACATGTTTCATGCACACACAGAACAGCGTGGTGCTTTTGTGGATGCTGTGCCATCCAGCAAATCTCAGCCTAAATCAAAACCTAAGGATATGGGGCCAAACACCTTCCTTTCTCCAGGCACCCTTGGTCCCTAAAGAGCCTGGGGCAGGGACGGTGGAAGGCACGGACACTGTTTGGTGTAGCATCTCCCACTGGGCAGGCAATGAGCTCTGCCTACATTCCCTCCAGCCGTGAGTCTGCTCTATGGGCAGCCTAGGCCAGACATGATTGTCACTGAGGGCAGCAGCAACAACTTGGTTTTCAAATGAACTGATAAAGATGCTCCCTGCCCCCTCAAGTATTGGCACAAGACTGTTCTTTTACTTTTTTTTCCCCCTAGAGTGTTTTTTTGCATGCATGTTTCAGAGAGTGCAGACATGTCTGTTTAATCTAGATGATTTAAGACTGACAGGTTGCATTACCAAGAACATGCTTAGTCTCATCTCATGCATAACATCTGTATGAGGAAATTTGCCAGTGCATCATTACAAACATTGCTCCAGGATAAATGCAGAGGTGGAGGTCACAGAGGAAAGTCTGTTTGCCTGTGTGGGGATCACTCCTCAGGACCTTATGGCTAAAAAATTTAAGTGCTGAAAAATACTTGGTTCGTTACAGGGACAGAGAGAGTAGGTGAGAAGCAGATCTTGCTTTGGGACCAAAGGGATTTCTGGTGGAGGAGCTAGAAGTTGATGTTAGTGGGGTGGAAACCCGCTCAAACACACCAAGTCAATGCCTACTCACAAAGGACATCCTCCCTTAAGAGAAACAGAGAGGAACAGTGCAGTCAGCAGTGTGATCAGAGAAACACTGCACCCTGTACCATGGGACTAAAAATCTCCTGCTAAGAGAAAGGTCTCTGCTTAGATCGAAGCTGTCACAACTGAGCAAGCAGCAGATTGGCATTCTTGGAAGAAAAATATAACCTGTGGGTGGTTAAGCTCCTCTGGAGGAGTGAAGGAAAGAACAGTAAATTTATAGAGGTGTTGCTTGGAAGAGAGATAAAAGGGAAGTGTATTCCTGCAGCAAAAATAAACTGCATAATAGATTAAAATGGGAATTTGTTGTCAAAATTTGAGGGTAAGTATGATCAGTAATATTTGGGTATTTAAATGCCTGTGAGTAACAAGAAGTTTATCAAGGAATATATCAAAGATCCAAATGCAGCTAGGGAAAAACATGATGTTGAAGGCATTTAAGCCAGGAGGTGTTTCTAGAAAGGGTTTCTGTTCTTAGTGCTCATGTAAATAGATAAATAACACTGGCTTCTGTCAGATAATGGGGTTTTTTTCTTCTTCCACATTCATTAAAGTACTAGCTTGTAATGCGCAATGCCACTATTTTTTCTGGATAGTAAACGAGTCTGAACTTTGTTCCCAGCTGTTTTTTGAAGTTTCCAGAGTTTCAAGGAATCCCTGGCCTATCACGACAGAATTTGGAGCTTTTTGGTTCATTTAATTTTTTGTAGTTGTGGGTGGGTGAGGCTTTCTGCTACAGTTAGTGCAAACACATCTTGAGTATATTTGTGCATGCCCTGCAAAGATTTATAAAAATAATATTTTTTTTGCTCACTAATAATGACAATAATTAATTTCCTGTTCTGGATGTCATCTGCTGTTTTCCAGCACCCCAAGATGAGATTTCTTTCTAGGAATGAAGCAGGTGAGGGAACTTCCTCTGTTTCTTCTGGGACTATGTGATATGCAAAAGTAGAAAACATCTCTTCACACTTAGGACAGGTCAACTCCACTGATATCTTGGACTTACTGATGGGTAGGAATCAGGTCTGATATGCGTGATACTTCACAAAAGTAATATAAACATCTGAATCTGTTAAAAACCCCTGAGATCTGGGGCTGGCTGTGGTGTGTAGGTAAGCGAACATCAGTCAATTGCTGCAGGACTACCCAAGTCTCAGGAGGAATACTGCTCCTGGTCTCCTCAGTGCACGTGCTGGTTAGAGTGTCTCAGAAAACCGGCTCTTATTTTGTAGCCTAGGATTAAGGTGCTGAAAACAAAAATTCCCTTTACAGTATACTCCACCAGTGACTGTGATGAATTACTGAGTCCAGTGTGTATTTTTAAAGTGAAATTCCTGGCTGTATTTCAGATTTTTAGTATGCATTAGTTGAGTTTCTGATAACTGGAGGGTTTTTCATTTTTCACTGATCTATTTTCCCTGCAAAATAAGTATTTAAATATAATGCTATTGAATTCCTATCACAACAGTTGTCTCTGTCTTAATGCTGATAAGAAATTTAATTTGCCTTGTACAGCCTTCTACTAACCATGATAAAAACTTATTTAAATAAAATGGATATTACCTCCTTAGAATTGCCAATGCCTTCTTCTGTGTAGGCAGGGCTGGGTATATAATTTCTTTTCAGCCACCTTTAGAGGCAATAGGAAAAACTTTCAATTAGTTGCAACTGTCTTGGCCAAGCTGATCTTGCAAGCCAAGCAATAGTCTCCACAAAAGCTGCTGCTAAGGAAAATTGCAGACAAAACATACAAATTGGTTGTTAATTGTGTGCTTGATTGGTTAAAGTGTTTGTGATATTGTGCACAGTTCCTATTATTTTACAGAGGAATACAAGAACCACAAGACTTGTGTGTATTTACAGGAAGCTTAGAGGGATGACTTGAAAGGGGAAAAGCCCAGCCAAACACTAACAAACCCCTGCTGTGTTTCCAGTTCTTAATCTGTCATACACACATCAAAACCATTTGTGGTAACCGATGTGTTAATTTTTCTGCTGCAAATATGTCAGGAAACTGCAAGTGATGAAGGCAAAAGGTATATGATTTTTTGTAGCGTTGGATTAGCTGATTAGATAAATGATTTCAAACCATGAAATACTTGTATTTTGACAGTCATCTTGCAGTGTGTCTTGCACTCCTACTTAAACACACACAGTAAATCATGTGATGACCCTACGAGCATTCAGAGTGTCTACAGAAGCTGCATGTGGGGGAAAGAAACTCTTAGTCCATCTTTTTGTACCCTTTGCAGTGCATCTATTTTTAAAACCTCACAGAGGACTTTGCCTTTGTCCTCTTCAGAGCACATACATGTCAGCGCTGCTTGTCACTTTTATTTTCCTCTGCCTAGAGTAACTTGTAGAGGGAATTCAAGAAGTAAGCAGACAGCCGATGTGACACGAGCACTGTCGGGCAGTGATGGCAAGCAGCTTTAAGCCATGCTTGGAAATGGGATTGGTTTTATTTCCTCTACCCCCAATTTGTTGTTTGGTTGGTTGGTTTTTGTGGGGGGGGGTTTTGGGTGGGAGGGGGGTTGGTGGGTTTTTTTAGGACTTTGCAATTCTGCTCGGCATTTTGTCAGGGAAATTTGCAAAATCAAGATGTCCTGGAGAAAGCCAAGAGAGGAGAAGCAGCAGCACACTAAAACTGCTGGAAAGATGAGGTAGGGTTCTATCCCAGTGAGATATGAAGGGTCTGGCCCACAGGAGGCGGCTTTGGGACAACAGCTGCTCTGCAGCCCAAGTGCATCTTGAGGAATAATGGAATTGATCTACTGTTTGATGCCTGTGCAGATGCCATTGAAACCCATGGTGGAATAGGAGTAGCATCTGAATGAACTGCGAGGCTAAACTGTGCAGTGCAAACAGGGTTTTATTCAGGGTGAGCTACTGAATGACGGCCACATCAGAGAGGACGTGGGTCATCAAAAGTCATGGAGGGTATTTAACTGGTGAGGTTAAATGTCTGTAATTGTATGGAGAGAAATGAGCTATTGGCAGCCAAGCAGGAAGCTCTGGGCAGAGTTTATTGGGTACCAGGCATGTTTCTCTGGACCTCTTAGAGCCACACATACAATTCCTGCTCCCCTGGTTTAGCAGCATGTGTCTCTTCACTCCCATAGATATCCTGAGCATATCTCTCCCTGGTGGCAAAGCATCCCTTCCCTGGGCACAGCCAGCTCCAGTGGCATTTCCTTTCTCTTCTCACAGCTGGCTCTTGATCAGGTCCACTGTGTGTGCATGCACCCAGAGCAGGGAGTGTTTTTGCTCATAATCACTGTGCAGATGGTGCCCAGTTGCTCTATTTAAGCACTGTGGGGAGTAGTACACGGGCACAGCCACCAGCTGTACCATAAGTGGTGCTGAGAAATCAAAGCCTTGTCCTGCCTGTTTGAGTGGGTAAAGAAGAATTTGGCACCCACTGCAATCCTCGTCTCTCTTACCCTGTCTCATGGCAAAGCCACATCTGCTCCTTGCAGACCATTTCCTCTTCTGAGAAACTGTTCCATTTGAGGGGATCTGGGAGGAAGCAGTCCCTGCTCCTCCTGATTTCTTAGCCCGCTCATTTCATCCTAGCATGCAGAGATGGACAATGTGAGATCAAATGCATTCAAGGGAATGGGAAGCTGAATGCCTCCTGGATACTTTGTTAGGACATATCACTGCCTTCATCAAACCAAGGAGTGATAAAGAACACAGGGGTTTGTAATGCTTTTCATAGAAACTCTGAATTTAACTCTACCCAGGTCAGCCTGGTTACACTTCACCATAGAGCGGGGAGGTGTGGCTCTGCTGGGCTGAGGCTAGGAGGGTGTGGTGCCCACACCCCCAGGATTAATTAATTATTATTAATGCAGTAACAGAACTTTCAATTTAGGCATGCAAACCCTGGGCTATTGAATCCCCCAGCTTTTTAGTACAGCCCTAGCCTGTGCTTGCCTCCTTTGCTCTCCTGCAGGAAAGCTGCACACCCTGACTGGGCTGCAGAGGGCTAAAGCCCAAGTTACCAGGTTAGCAGGTTGTGATAATTCTGAGTAGAACTACAGAATCTCCCTGAGGGGAGCAGCCTAAGCTGGCTGGGGAGGACAGATGACGCTGGGTGGCTGCAGGACTCTGGGCTATGCAGACATATATATATCCTAGGGCGGGCTGACCTGTCTCACACCTGCCTCAGTATCAATGGTGCAGGAACAAGAATCTAACCTGGAGACAGGCATCATTCATACCTTTGCTTGCTCCTGTCTTTGTGGAGACCAGAAAGATCCACAAATGAAAATGTATGCAATATTGCCATTAAGATGTACTCTGTAAATATCTAATTCTATTGCCTATGGGTGGCTTCCAGAATATTTCTTTCCTTTCCTTGGCCACATGGGTTTAGCATTAACTCCTTTTTTTTCCCCTGCCTAGCACCTCCTAGCTACCTCTCCAAATTGTGATCAGCTTTAAACCCTCGCTTAGCCATCCTTGACACTGAGCAAGGCTTCTCTCTTCTATCTTAACACTCTTTTCTCCTCTGACAGCAAGGTTATATACTTTCTCACACTGTCAAGTATATGATCCTGTGAACTCTTCAGCAAACATTTCTTATTGCCATCAAGACTAATGGTCCTTACAAGCTGAGTGTTTTAGATTTAATTTTAGTAATCTCCCACTGTTTCTCCACTCAAAGCTGCAAGTTGCCAGGCTGTGATGGGGGAAAAAATGCCATTAATTTTATAGGCCTTGAATAACCTGGTTTGCTGAAGTTGTACCTCCAAAAGCAAAGCAACCTCCAGTGCAGAAAGTAATCTGGGCTCACCATGCAAACAGCTGTATGATGCACCTCGACTTGGAAACTTCCCCTGTGTCTCTTGTCCCTCTGGTCCAATTGATTGTGCAAATGCAGTGGATTCCTGCTCCAGGAATAAAAACCTGAGCATCCTGGTGCTGTTATGTGGCTACTTGCTGGGATGCAGCAGGCGTCTATGCTGGCCTCAGGAGAGCTCAGCCTGGAAGGAGATTAGGCTTTCTTCCTGTGGCTGAAGGAACCCAGTAACACAAGCCTTCGTCAGTGGCAAACACTGAGGTAAAAACTTGTCAATGAGTCATGCTGAAAATCAATATTTCCTCTGCAGTTTAAATCATAAGATGGATGTCCAGGGTATGTTGGTCTGAGCATAATCCATACTGACACATTCCCTGCGTTCCATGGGAATACGTGGTGGCCTAATCCAGAGAGTATGCAAGTGGACTTCAGTGTTGGCACATCCACCTGTGTGCTGGCAATGTAGGTTAAAGGACACCTCTCAGGCTCAAAGATAAACCAGGGACAGTGTGATGCAGTCCCTTGGAAGGAGAACACAGCAAATGTGGTACACGAAATTAAGGCTATATTAAGGAAAACAGGCAACCTGAGTGTGCCAGAACTGTGATCAGGCTGTTATTCATTCTCTTATTAAGCTGACTGAAGTGCGAGTTTCTGGATTTAAAAAAAAAAAAACATTTTGAAGGCATTTTTTGGCCAGCTAGCTCACTATGTGACTGCTGAAGGAGAGAAAAGCATGACTGAGGAGGAGCAGAATGGCAATGCCATTTGAGCAGAGCCTCCATGCAGACTGGCTTCTCCTGAGTAAGGAATATCCAGCCTCAGATAATTTGGGCTATTCTTACCTTTACAATGTTTAAAATGGCAATTGTCTCACCTTTTCCCATTCATGTGTTTCATTTTGCGTAACAAAGGGCAAACTTCAAACAGCAATCCGCTCTCATCATTTGAATGAGGTTCAAGATGATGTATAAATCATGGATTGGTGATTTATTCTCATGCTGTCACATGACTATTCAAGCTCAAATCCCTACAGAGAGGAGGTATTTTAAGAAGAAATAGCATAAATGTGGCCAGGCCGTTGAAGTCATTGTCCTTGGCTGTGGACTACAGGGGCATGGAATTCATGAGAATTGCAGAGGATGAACTACAGGGGCATCATGCTTTCTTTGCAGTGGTGCAAACACAAAGGTCAGATTTTAATTGAAAAGGTCTTGACATTTCCCTTAGGAAAGATTCTGTTTCAGACCAGTAGAGGGAGAAATCGGGACAAAGACATGAATTAGTTTTTTTCATGAAGATTTGTGGAGAGGGAAAAAGGTCTAATTTATCTCTATAGTTAGAGTGCAAGAACAGTTGTCTGGGTTGCTGCTGGGTTCTTTGCTGGTGCCCTTTATTATTCCATTCAATAAAAAGCTAACAAATAATAAGTACATGTTATATTTTCCTGACTGGGAAAAGAAATGACAGTTTAATTTGAGAAGCAAAGTTTTAGTAGTCAGTAGCTGAAAAATGCACTGGACTATTTCTCAAGTCAAAAAGAAACTATTTGCACATATGACAGTTGCTGCAAGTCAAAAAAGTTATTCTTCTGAAAAGTAGATAAAGTGTAATGTCCCAGAAGACTGTTAAAGAATCTTTGAAAGAATAAAACATAATAATAGGCAAAATAGTATATATAGTCACATAGAGATTTTGGGAAGTGATTGAAGTTATCCCTCTCACCCATGATAGATTTGGTACAGCATAGGCAGAGAGAGGTAGAATAACTTGCAAATTCAGACCCTACAAGACAAGGAACAGGCATTAGGAGAAAAACCACCGAAGTAATCACACTCAGGGAATAATGAGGTTGTCTGAGACTCACCTTGGTGCCACTGTATCAAATGTAGTTGCTCTGATACAGATATCACACTCCTTGCACAATCTATTCTCATTTCCTTGTAGAATGGATGTGACTGTCATTTCTAATGTGGACCATATTCTCTCCTTCCCTTGGTGTCTATAATACGTGCTGCAAAGTGTCTGAATCTGATTGCATTTACTTAAAAATGCAAATCATAGCAAACATTAAGAAAAATTTGAAGAAATTTTATAGCAGAATGCAGGTGACTGTGTGTCTCTCTCAAGATTGGCTTCACTGATAAATAATATTTTGGCCCTGCCAAGGCCATAACAAGGGAGCCTTCAGAGGAATAGTCATCCTTGATTTCTACCCCAGAACTTCAGAGGACATTTTATATCCTACCCGGGTCATTACTGACCTGGAAGAACAGAATGAGATGCTGTACAACATGGTAATCCCCTGCCACATCGGGCTTCAGAGCTGCATTGCAGTGTCCTGATGTCGGAATTTCTATAACAAGGCCAGAATACTGTTCACTGCTTTGGGATGGAGCCTCTTAGTCAAAAGGAGCTCCTGTGATTCTGGAGTGGAATGCCAGGGAGGAATTGGACTTTGGTCCAAAACAATGGTATGACCCCTCTAAAAATGATGTGTGACTCCTGTAAAATGAGAATTTGTTGCTGCTGGGAGCTCTTGGAAAGGTTTTCAGGGATTTTTTTCTTTCCATACATCTTTACAATTTTGTCTTTACTGAGTTCAGCTTTTGATGGATGAACTTATCTCAACCTTGGCTGTTTCACTGTTGTTTTTTTCTTGTATTGCTGAAACCAACCTTTCACATAATATTACTTGAAATAATAAATTTCAGTAGTCCCATATGTGAGTAGTAGTCCTGCAAAGTAAGACACAAGTTCTCTCACCACACGGTCACACAAGAGAAGTTGGAAAGGTGTGAGCTTATTTTCTGCCTACAAGAATCACTGACTGTAGTCTCTCTCCTCACTTATTACTACAGTACCATCTCTCATAACATATCAGGCACATGTAAGCAGAGATGGAAAAATTGCAGGTTATGTGATTTTTATTTTTTCTTCTAGTGACTTTAAAGAGACACCGAGTGAGTCTGGAGAGACAACTCATGTGTGTATCCATACATGAGGACTCTTTTGGTTAAGATGCCGTATTAGTTACAACCTATTGGGAAAAGATTTAAAGTTTTAGCAGATTTCCTGCAATCTACAGACCTTTCTTTATCTGAATGGCAGGATGTGTGGTCTAAAGTTAGTTAATGCTCCAATGAAGATTAGGAGAATGGATTCCCCCATTAACAACTGAACACACTCCACCAATGTACTTAATTTGTACTTTATAATTTGTTTGGCCTTTTCCTTAGTTCCTGAGATTTGAGGTATCAGCTTCCACAAGTTTGTGCATCTGGCTCTGTATAATTTTCTCAGTAAGTAGTAATGAATGTTGAGGTCCTAGAGCTGACCATGAAAGCTGGTGCTCATGTCCTGCTCCTGCACTGCCTTGGTCAACAGACTGAAGAAATTTTATTATTCATGTAGCTGGTAAAACGCTATGTATTTCTGTCTTCTTATCAAGAATTCATCCTTATCCTCCCCATTTTCTGTTCAGAGAACCTCACCTCACAGATAAAGCTGTGTCTGGGGCCTACAGGGATCCTGAATTTTCTCTGCAAATCCCTTTGCATTCCCCTTCACTTCTCCACTGGCAAGATATTCCCTTCCACCAAGTGAAGAACCTTGATAATGCCTTTGAGAATAGAGTAATTTTAAATTCTTTGGTACTTCATATGGCAATGTTTTTAAATGTTTATGCATGTAGTAGAGGTAAGATTAAGTTGCAAGAAAGGGCAATATAGCTGCAATTGAAACAAATGAACCTCAGATATAAAAGCTAAAGTCTTACAGCAATACTGGCTTGACAATTTATTTGTTATTCTGTTTGAGGGTTTGATTTGGGTTTGTTTTTTTTTTTTTCCAAAGAGTTATAGCTTGTGGTAGAGCTATTTGCATCAAGTGCATCAACAGGATATTAAAAGTGTAACTGAAACTATTCCTGTCAGTGCTGTTTAATATAGACCATCGAATATTTAGAAGTAATGAAGTCACATAATGCTCATGGTGTATGCTGGGTCACTACTAATAGTTGCTGTGGAAACCTTATTGTCTCTTTTACCATGGCAGTACATTATTGTAGCAGGTTTGTTTTTTCAAGGATTACATGCCAGACCATTTCAGAGAAAAAGAAATATTAATTACCTTCACTAAAGGTAGTTTCATTAAAGGAGAGCAAATTTCTCACTTTTCTGTGATGGGTGTTGTAATAGGAGTGAGGCTGCATTTCAGGTGGCACCTCAGGACCACTCCAGCTTTGCTGTTCAGGCACAGAACCAGGAACCAGGAACACTTGAAATAAAATGGGCTGAAATCTCCAGTAAGTGGTAAGGGCCATCTGCTCTTCCAGAAATCAAGCTATCAAGCAGTGATGGCTGTGACAGCTTAATTGCCCACTGATGGAGGCCTGTTCTAAATGGTTTGGCATACAGGGAGGACTCAAACAATGCCAACTTGTTGCAGGAAATGTGGTAGCACGTGTGCAGCACACTGGTACCAACCAACAATTGGTTCAAATTCACCTGCCCAGGAAGGCTGTTGATGGCCATGCTCTTCCTAGGTGCATTTAAAGAAAAACATTGGTCTACAACTTTATATTTGCAGTTAGGAACTAATCCTTGCCCACTTGGGCAAACAACCTCTTAGCCTTCCCAAGTCCTGCTGTGAGGCCCACAGGCATCTTTCCTGACACAGAGATGGTTGTCAGCAAAAAGCCAGTGCATCAGAATAATTCCGCATAAGAATGACCAAAAGAAAACAGCTGAGGGCTTTCAAAGTGAATGTCATAAAGGTTTTTTCATCAAAAAGGTTGTTGGATTAGGATCTGGCTGCAGAGCTTTCTGTTCCTGGTATCACAGATGGCCTGGGCCCAATAAGACTAACTATTCTCTGTGTTAGACCCTATTTCAGTAGAAATTATCTATAATTGTTTTAACGACTTTGTTAATGATTCACAGATATCTTATATACACTATTTACTCATCTGTCTTCATTACCCCATGGTCTTAAGTGGAGATGCCACCAAGGAGAACAACAATAATTGGCACCCATAGGAAAATGAGCAGTTCAAGCTCTGCAATTAGAGACTGGTCTCTCACCTTAAATACTTAATTAATAGATATGCGTATTCTAGGTTTTAAAATTCTAGTGACTATATTTTTATACATTCACCAGGAACTTGCATAAGGAAATGAAGCTCAGTATATAAATATTTGTCTGAAGTGACACACCCTTATTGTTCTGAGAGCTGAGAGTTTCAGAGCTGAGCAGTGAAAGAGGACATATGTCATCTGGACCTGGGTCTGCTGGAGGGCTGGTGTCTGCCAGTTTGCACACTGGAAAGGTGGTTCTCATAGGAATTACAAAAATGAGAAATTCCTTAACTCTGGCTGTTGTTAATTTGGGCAGAGTGGAAGGAGTTAAGGAATAAATCTTGCAGGGCTGGTGCTGGTCTTGCAGAAAAAGAGTGCATCCATGCAGTGCCTGCAGCCCTCTGCAAGGACAATGCAAGGTGAAGTGACACGGTCCTGTCAGACACAATACCTTTAAAACAAGATGGAAAAGTAAAACAGCTGATCTGAGGTCCCAAGGCAGATATAGAAAAAAGAAACCTGTGAGTATTTGGGACAATCCCTGGAGGATTTGATTTGAATAAAACCATACAGTCATTTCTGCAGCTTGTGACAGATATAATCCTGCTCCAGTATATCCCATGCTCTTTTGGGGGTGAATTAAATGAGAAGAATTTTACTTTGTGTGTGAGAAAACACCAAGTAACAAACTGATTATAGAAAATCCAGGGAGAGGAATTAAAGCATTTATGGGGTAAGCTCTTTGAAACAAGCACAATGTATTTTCTATGTGCTTGTACAGAACAAGCTCAAAGGGTACTGAGCATAATCAAGGCATGTGAGAGGTTGTGCAAGAATATGTCAAACAGTTACATGATTAGATGTGCCAGCATCTGACACATCTTCTTTCGCAATACTTTGACTCAGTCCTTTTCTGGAATGAGGTGCTGGTAGGCAACTTTCTTTTAATTGTTTTGACTGTTGCTGCTTTGCATTCATCACTAAGCTTTGGGTTTGGGAACAGGGAAACTACCTTTCCTCAAAAGTCATCATGGAAACAGTTTTTGCTTGGTAATTTTTATGTTAATGTCCATCTCCACTAGATGTACCATGGAGAAAAGATTCTCAAAATATCTGTTACTACTGCACCTGGGTAAACCTTACCAGTCAGTGTATCTCACTAACATGGCTCAGAAGCATTAATGGACTAGCCTGTGTCATTTTTGCTGTTCACAACATCCATTTTTTCCTCAGTGATGTGCTGCTGATTCTGAACAGATGAACATCACAGAAGAAGGGACTTCAATGTAAGATGGCTGCATAAAAGTTTTGAAAATGTGGATGAAATTGTACCTATTTCCGTCCAGTGGTCTAATGGGAAAGGGGAAAACGTGAGCAAACTTTTTCTCTTTGAAAAGACGAATTTTCTCTTTGACTCATAAATGGTTAAATCCTATAAACCCAAACAATTGGTTGGAAAATTCTGCTGATCTGGTTTTGTTGACCTCATTTCCATGCGGAAATTACTGTCAGGATTAGGGTTTCTTTAAAAAAAAGAAAAAAAGAAAAATTCTGAAAACTACTTTATTCAGCTTTATTCAGGATGTATATTAACAACTTATATTTGTACAATAAATATAAGTTGTTAATATAAACTATTTTAATTTTGACTAATTCTTCCTTAAAGGAATTCACTGGTTTTGTACTGCCTAGGATTTTCAAGACTCTGTTCATGAGAATTTGTTACATTATTTTTACATTTTGCTTGTAAAATATAAGCATAGAATTATATAATGTATACTCTATTCATCTGAGCATAGTTTTTCTGTATAGAGTAATAATAAGGGACATAAAAGCATGTAACACTTTCATCATTTATCAGCTTTAGCCAAAAGCAGTTGGGTTGATGACAACTTAGATTTTAATAATTTCAAATAATGAAAAATATCAATTTATTTTAATAAGAAAACATTTTACAGGTCTTTTTATGAAAACCAACCTTCTTGAGTGTATTCTTGTAGTAGGACTCTAGGTATCAAAGATGTTAAGTAAAATAAAAAATCTTGATGGTGCTAGAGAATTAAAGCAATGAACCTAAAAGAGAGCTGCAGGCATAATACTTTTATATGGGTTTGTTTTAAACCCAAAATTTCACAGCCATCTGTTGATTTTGGTACAAAGAAATCAAATGAAGCTGAAAGAAAATACCACTGAACACAAGAGATCAAGAGCTAAACCAACATTCACTTCTGTTTGTTCAGTGCTTGAGTCTGTGAAGTCAAATCTGCCTTAATATGAACATTTTCCTGTTTAGCTGTAGACTTGCACAGTTTTTCTTATTCCTCCCCTGGGCACCACAGCGCTTTTTCTTTTTTTTTTTTTTTTTTTTTTTTTTTTTTTTTTTTTTTTTTTGTTTTTATTTGTGAAGAAGAAAGCAGAGCTGAGCCACACTAAAGATGCTACCACGTCCTCAGTACCACTTTGCCCAGGACACAAATGCGGATCCAAAGAAAAGCATCGGTGGACTGCATCCCTCCTGCTGCTTGCTCATCCTCGGACTCATGACAAAGAAGGAGTTATTGCATGAAAGGTGAGGTTAAGTGGAGAAAAAGACGAATATAAAATATAAACAAAGACACAAACTCCAACCCCTGAGGATGAAGGGCACTTGTTTCATGTGTTTCAGCCACTGCCAAAAAATAAAGTCCACTCCTCAAGGAAAATTAAAGAAGTCACCAGACCTTTTTAAGAATTTTCTTTTTAGTTGCAGAAATGTGGGAGCTTAATCTTGTCCTCGCCCATACCCGTTTGGTGCCAGTCATAAGAGAAGAGCACTGAAAGATTCTTCACTTCTTTACATGGAGCTTCTTCTGTAGACACCTTCAAGCTTGCTACAGTAACAGCAATACAGCAGCATCATGTTCTCTTCTGCAATTTATTCCCATTCTGATTATTCCCATTCTTTCCAATAATCATAGAAAGAATTTCCTTTATTAATTACGTATCACATGCTTTTTCGCTACCGTCTCTCTAACTCATATTCCTGTTGTTGCCTTTTCATTGACCACAAAACCACAACAAAGCCAAAAAACCCCTCCTTTCTCCTCACTGATCATTAATTGTTTTTTCTGCATTAGTTACAGTTTGTCTGCAACGATTTTCATCCCAGTTGTGAGAGTTTGGTAAGTGTCTTTTTTTAAAAGTGTTAGCTTGCCTAAGTTCAGCTTCTGCTAGGTAAATACCAAAACTTCCTCAAGCTGTCTCCTTTACTAGTGTAGGTATATAACCCTAATCCTGTCTTCTATCAGCTTTCCTTTTTCTCCTTTCACACTTAGCATCTCTCAGAGCTCCTCCATACACTGTGAGGCTTGTGGGGCAGGGAGCATGGCCATTGAAATCTCCAAAGGAAAGTCATGGAAAAGTGTAATATCAAATGCTATGCCCTACATACAAGTACTGTTAAAAATGTGTCCATTCTTTTCAGTTCTTTCTCTTCATACTCATTTTCTTATTGCCTATTAATAACTTAACTATTTTACCTTATTTATCATAATACTCCATGTTTTGCATAGACACTTTGTAAAAAGAATTATGTTTATGGAGTTCTTTAAGACCCTAAGATAAAAGGTTACAATGACCTCCAAGTTATTACCATCAAATTATTATTAACTACACTTCGTGAAAATATTCTGAGATCTTAAGAGATCAGTTGAAAGCAAGAGAAACTTAATTACTTATTACTGTCTTCATTTGCTGCCCTGAGATACCAGTAGGCTGGAATGAATTAATAATTGGTCCAGTGGCTAAAACAGCAACTGGTGGGTTTTGAGCAGGTACTGTCCACATTTGCATTTTCAATTTCCCTATGAAAACCCCTACTTTTATTGGGACACTTGGAAAGCAAACTTCATAAAGTGCTCCTGGAGTGGTCTGTGATTGTCAGTCAATAATCCAGCATGACTGTGTGCACTGGCTATTGTGCATTGGCTATTGTGCATTTGCTATATTTCTGCATCCCTCTATGTATCCTCTGAGGGAATACCAAACCAGCAAAAATCTTATTTTCCAAAAAACCAATTTATTTGAAGGTTTTTCCAAAATCATATAAAGACGGCAAGAAAAGATGTTGTAGAAAAGATGGCAAAAACTCCTCATCACATGAACTGTGCTCCAAAAATCTTCCTACGGCTAGCAGTCCCATTCCATGAATGCTGAGGACAGAGAGAAATTCTTTGTATAGTAGGACCTCCTACCCAGAAATACTGCTGTCAGGCAAAGGCAGGGTCCCACAGGTGCTGGCAGCAGCCATTCCTGACCTCCTTACACCAGTGCAGGCCAGCTGGTTACACAGAACAGCCTGGGGACAGCTTGAAGTCACCTGTTGGCCACTGCAGCCTTGTAGCCACAAGCTATGCCATCACTGGATTTTGTGCTGAGTATTCGAAGCAATACTAGCCTGCTTATTTCAGTCTGCATTTGGATGACTTTTTTTCTTTATGGAAAAAGGCTGTATTGTGACAAGAGAAATTTACCACCAAGAAAACACATTATTTTCTTGTCCTGCACCCCGTTATTACCAGATCTGCCTCCCATTTTTTACAAGATTCTTTTCCATGCTGCTTCCTCATCAGCACCATATGGCAACATGGTTGCTGCTAGTACAGATGCGTTCCCTGGGTCTGACTTCTTTTTAGCTTCTCTCCACATTGAGGTTATTATCACTGAAAAATTGCATGGTCTGTAGTTTATCCTCACTGTTGTGAATAGATGGAGAACTGGGAATTTCAGAGCTAGAGGATGTGAGACAAGCATGCAGGCAGTCTCCTTTCCCTGATGCCTGCTCACTCTTGCCAGTGTCCCCTGCTCCTCTCTGCAGCTGCCAGGCACTGGGTGGGAAGGTGCTTGGGCATGTTATTGCTCATGGGGTAAAAATTCCCATGCCACCACTAGGGACTTGTCTTGGCTGGATAGTTTCTCTTCCTTAGACTTCTGTTTATTCTGCATGCTTATTTAGATACTTATTTTAATTAGTCAATGGCCTGTGTCTCATGTGATTCCAGGGAAAGCCTGGCATATCCCAGTTTTCCCCATCTATCCCTTATGATTTGGCCTATGGGGTGAAAAAGAGATTTAATGGAGGTTTGAGGGTTTTGGTTTTTACTGTGAATGGCATGTATCACAAATGCTTGCTACAGATGCAAAGAGAAGTTGATTTCTCTCCAAGTGAGACACTAAAACCTGTAGATGAGGACAAACAGGGCATCCAATATGTAGGGTAGAGATACAGTCAAATA
The DNA here is from genome assembly GCF_009819655.1 of Sylvia atricapilla. Lineage (NCBI taxonomy): Eukaryota > Metazoa > Chordata > Aves > Passeriformes > Sylviidae > Sylvia > Sylvia atricapilla. The sequence goes on from NC_089140.1 coordinate 44,505,952, forward strand.
GAAAAGTGCAGCACAGTATCCACGAGGTGATTTCAGTATTTCTTCCTTTTTGCATTGTTCCCTTTCTCCTTTTTTAGTGGCACCCTGTCAGTTGTTAATGGCTGGCTTAGCTGTGCCACAGATTAATACCTTCCCCGTGGAGTACTCCTGCAGTAAAAAGATGTTAACATGTACTGTTTTACATGTGAACATGTAAAAATATATTGATTACTGTACTGCAGGTATGCAATGAAAGAGCCTCAATGCTTTATCTCCAGTGGAGAAGAACGTGAAATATTACCTTCAAAGCAAAAAACTCTCTGTGTACCTAATTGCAGAATGTTGAGGCAAGGGCGAGACATTACTCTTGAACTCAATATTAGCTTAGTAGCTTGAGTGTGAGGAGCAGGATCTCAAACAGTTTTATCTGTTTGATCTCATGGTTGTATCATCATAAGCATTATAGAATTATTGGTATTGGTGGCTGACTTTAAAAATATTATTCTTCCGCTGTTTCAGCTGGAAGATTGGAGGAGTGGTTTCTATCCAGATGTTTTTCAATTATTAAAAGTGTTCATGTGTGTTATCAATTACTCTTCCAATACAGGCAATATGTGACCTGTTCTTTAAGTCAATCCGTCATTTGTTGCCATGTTGCTCTTGAAAAAATTTTACTGCTGAAAATGACTGCTTCTTTTTCTTGTTTTTATTTAAAGAAGTAAAAAGGTTCTTCTGTTTGGGAAGCACTGAGATATGTATTTACCTATAGCTGTGTTTTGGAAATACAAAATGCTGTTTGATGCGGAGTGCTTCCCAAAGTTGTTTTTGTTTGTTTTTTGCATACACATTTAAAATGTATTGATGTCTGCCTCACAGAGTAGCACCAATTTTACTAACACAGGCAAGTGTAGTTTAGCATAGAAATAAACGTTTGCTAAACCAGTTTATTTGTAATACCATAAAATTCATGTAAACAAAAATACTCTCCCAGAAAATATTTTCTTTGAAAATCTGCCAAAACTTATTGAATTAATCTGTCTTGACAGAGCACTTCAGCTGAGATCCATACCTTGCAGTGAACAGCTGCAGTTATTTTAAAATGAAGTAAAGCAAGCATTGGAAAAAAAAAAAAAAAAAAAAAAAAAAAAAGACCCACACAGAAACCGGGAAAGAAAAATAATACCGGGGAAAAGTAATTAGCCTGATACAATACAATCCGGAGTGATTCAAGACATAAAAAAGCGCTTCCACGTTACAGCGGTGACTCACAGATGAGCTGAACGACTGACCAGGCCGCACCTTCCTTATGACTGCCCGGTGCGCCTTATCCATATGGATGGAATTTTCGCCCATTCCCAACAACCGGCCTCTCCTCTCCTTCGCTAGGCACCCGCCACGGGCGGCCCGCACCACGGCAGGGCTCAGACAGGCACCGCCTGCAGCACCTGTGCCTGTCCCAGCCTCGCCCGGCCGGCTGGGCTCAGGTGGCGGCCGGGCCGCAGGTGTCCCCCGGCCGGGGGGTGTGACAGCGGAGCGCGGGGCACGCTCCGGGCGGCAGCAGCCCGCTCCTGCTCTGCCGGGGGCGCAGCTTGGGGCACGGATGCGCCCCGGGGCGCCGAGGTGCGCGCACCCCCCGCCCCTGCCGGGCGCGCCGCCCCCGCCTCCCGCCCGGCCCCTTCCCGGCGATTGGCGGCAGCGCCCGGGCAGGTGCCGGTGCGCGGCGGGAGCTGCCGCCGCCGGCACCGCGGCAGCACTCGGTGGCGCGTCCGGCGGGGCGGGGAGGGCTGAAGGCGGCGGCGACAGCGACAGCGGCGGCGGCGGCGGCAGCAGAAGCAGCAGCAGCAGTAGGAGGAGGAGGAGACAGCGGCTCTCGCCTTGCGCCGGCCGGTGCGGAGCGGGACCGGGCACCTGTGCTCGGCGGCTCCGCGCAGGTGGCGGCCGGGGGCCGGCGCGGGGCGGCCGCAGACGCCGCCGTGCATGAGGGACGGGGCGCAGCGGCCGGCCGTGGCTCTGCCCGCGCCCCAACGCGAGGCACTTCCCGCCCGCCTGCCATTGCGGTGCAGCCCTCGCACTTGGCCGGGGTGAGTACGGCCGGGGCCGGCGGGGGCTGGGGGCCCCGGCCGCGGCAGCCCGGCGCCCAGGGGCGGCCTGCGGCAGGGCCGAGCGGAGGGCTCGGGGCGGGCTGGGGGCCGAGGGGCCGCCGCCCTCCGCGGCGTTCGGGGCCGAGGCCGGCCGCTCCTGCTCGGCAGCGCGGCATTAGGCTGTGCTTTAATTACCGGACAGATGTCTGAGCGGCTTCGTGGTGTTCTGCTGACCGCGTGGCTGTTCGAGCACTGTCACTGCAGTGCATCATCATCATCGTTATCATTGGAGCGCTTTACTCTTGATCAACTTCCCCGGGAGCCCGGGGAGGGTTTCAGCGTGGCGCTGCCGCTGTCCCCGTTTCATGGGAGCATCCCGCCACGCTGCGCTTGTAATTTATGCCTCAGACAGAAGCAGCGTGCGTTTTCCTAGTATCAAGGTCAGTTTATCGTAGCTGCTGAGGAAAATACCATATGGCTTAGACTGACTTTTCTTAGGGAATCTAATTAAGTAGGAGCCTGTGTTGTGCTGGGATTTGTGTTATGTTTCAGGCAAGCGTAACTGAATTAGTCTGTAAGATGCCTTATAGCGTGTATGTGTCTCTCCTCAAGCGTGTTTGGAGGGACATTAACTGTAACTAGCTATCTATTTTGACAAATTATGCTTTTTGCCTCATACCTACCATTCGATTATTTCCTGCATTTCTGAAAATGTGGGAAGCTGCCTTGCTATGGAGCCAGGAGTTTTTTCGAATAGGCACAGCAAAGATTTTAGCAATAAAGGCTAAATTTATTAAAGGCTACTCATTCCTCTCGGAAGCCTTTTCTGGAAGGCTAGAGGGAGAGACTGGAAGGATTGTTAGTCTAGTTCTCATATTACCGGACATCTCTCTGATTTTGATGGACCTGTCATCAAACTGGACAGGTTTTTATAGTTGCTTTTTTATGGTGATAGCTGTTCTCCTTAAACTGCATTGAGACCACTGACTAAGCCTGTGCTGTTAAATGTCATACAGTAGTGTTTGCCACTTAATTCTACCTTTAGACAGTGAACAGAGCTGTGCAAAAAGCAGAAGATGCTGTATCTTGTACATAACCCTTCAGGCTACTGCCTTACCCGTCATTACTCAGGTATTGGATTGTATCGGATGATATTTACTGATGCCTATGCCCAAGCATCTAAAAAGGCGCTTGGCTCTTGTGTAGCCTTCCTGGGGAGTTTGTCAGATAATTTAGTAAAATGCAGTTGTAATTGAGGGAGCAGCATTTTCAATACCTGTAACACATTAATTGCCAGTGGTGAGAATGCACACAAGTCAATTCCACGCTGATAGCCCTCACATGGGCGAGACATACTTAGAGCACTACACCCTGAGACAGGATTTGCCTCTTGGACCTGCTGCCTATTCAAATGGTACAATATTGTCCTTTCAGGCAGGGTAATGCTTTTTTCTCTTCATCTGAACCCGTGCTGTCTGCATCTAGAAAACTGAGTTAGAACTTTCATTTATTTTCCTGAGGTGGTTTCTTGCTTCTACGCTAACCTGACAAATACGTCTGAATGCACTGCGTAGAGTTACCCAAGTGTACGAACACAGTAGGTGTTCACCTTTCTCCCGTCATACTTGCAGTAAACAGAACACTTGAATGGCTTGTATTTAAATAAAGAAAAAAAAAATCCTCAAAGTATGCATGGGTGATGATAAAGAAAGGCTGTATGTACCAAGTGTACTATTGTTCATAAACAGTACATTGGTATGAAAATGAGACTCCTTTGTATTGCTGCCAACATTAACATGCCCTATTATTATAAGACTGGAAACTGTGGTTTGGCAGTGTAAACCATCTTAGCTTGCCCTTGGAAAACTGGACAAATTGAAAGAAACTAGCTGAATATAATTCCGTGAAAACCACAGGGACAGCTTTTCTCATTGAGAAAACCATTGAATTGTTTGAGTGGATTAATGCTGCCTTCCCGTGGAATGCTTTATTCACCTTCCTTTTGGATTCAGGTAGGTTATTTTCTTAGATAGATTTTTAGAGATAATAAAGGCTTCTGGCTTACCTGTGAACCACTGACAGCCAGAGAATAAAACAGCTCCAAGTTTCTTATACTCAGAGATTTATAGCAGCTTACTTTCAGAAGGAGCTTTTAAGGCTTAAGGGATGAGGAAGATGACTGCTGTATTTTGGTGTGAAGTGAAGCACACCACGCTGTTCCTCAATTTACCAAGGAAACTTCACCTTTATGATAAAACCAGGCAATTTTACAGAAGGGCTAAATATAGTGTAATTTGGTAACATTTCAAGTAGTGGTCTAGTTTTGCACAACCTCTTAGTGAGGTTGGTTGAAGGTGCCTGTATCCGAAATTTTGTGAATTTCCTGAAACCAGAGACAAAATCCTCCCGTACGTGTCTGATACACCATTCTGTCACTCATATGGTAGGCTAGTGGTTACAATGTGCTTGCTATTTAACTTGCAGTTAAAACATGCTATCCTTTTTCTTTTTTCTTTTAATAATCCTGTAGAAAAATGCCATGCTGTGTTTTTTAAAACTTCATTTTCTCTAAATAAACATTGTGCTTGGCGTTCTGTGTCCCGAAAATAAATAAAGCACACTGTAGTGGAAAGCAGGTTTAATGAATCACTTTAGCAGCTTTATCATAGATGAAGAAGGTATAAAGACTGCAGTGGCTTGACTGGTTAAAAGCTAATATCAGCATTATTACAATAATGACAGATTTTTAGATCTTACGCATACAATTTAGGGAATAGAAACACAATAAATTTCCAGGCCAATATGCATTAAATTTCAACAGCACAGCAATATATATATATATATGTCTAAATACTTTTTAAAGAGTGTTCTGATAGTAAAACACCTAATTTAGCAAGTTTTTACTGACCTATTAGCCCCTGAACTGGGTAAAAGAAACAAAATCTCTTGTTACCTTTTATTACTTTTATGCTTCGTTTACCTTTTGATCCATTGATGATTGGAAAAGAAAAAAAAAAAAACTAATATTGGTGTTTGATATTCAGATTATTGGAGTTATTACTATCTACTGTTTTTTTGAAGATAATAAAGCATCACCTCTGGAAACGAAATACGCATTCTTCAAGGCAAAGTATACCTCCAAATAAAACATCACCCATTGGGGTGGAACTGACTACTGTGGGGATTACTGGCTCATGGTAATCAATTAACTAGTTTTCTTGTGTTTTGCTGGCACTGACTGGGAGGCAGGAAGGCAACTCTAGCTTGTCTTCTTTCTGAACACCCAAGCTCAAGTTCTGCTCTGCAGCAGTTTCAAGAAGCTCATTCTGGATTCTTCCTTGCAAAATGTGCTGCTTATTGATGGAGAACAATAAATAGGGCAGCCATAGTTTCTGAATGAAGTCTGTTTAAAGGGTGCTGCAGTAATTTTCTGTAGAAAATGAAATGTAGTATCTTCATGTGATAGCAATCTGAAGTGTAAAGTCTCATTCAAAGGCTATTAAAGTTCATGGCATTCCCACTGTCTTTAATGAGTCTTGAAGGCAGGCAACAACCTGAAATCTTTGGGGTTTTTTAATAACAGAGCCCTCCCTTCCTCGGCACCTCCACCTGTCTCCTTGTAGAGTAATAGGTGATTGTGCTGTTTAAATAGTAATAGGCTGTTGTGCTTTCTGCTGGTGGAGGAAGACAGTAGGTAATCTGTTGTTTTCTTTCGAGAGCAAAGAAAGCAAAAATATTTAGTTTTTAACTCCTGGAATAAACTTTATGTTCTGCTCTTATGGTGAGTTTTATCTCTTCTGAAATTAATACAAGAGCTTTCTTGCTTATTAGGTATTACTTATGGGACAGAGGATGTATTTAATGGGGTTTTCTTCTGCCCTTTTTGAGCTGTATGAACAGGATTTTATGTCCCAGGGTAATCCGAAAAGAGAAGTGCTGGCTTGTGCCGTTATGATTAATTGCTACAGTGTAGATAGGCAGTGTGTGATTTAAGTGCTGTTGACAGAGATGCAACTAGCACTGACCTGAAATACCTCAAATTTCAGAGATGTACCTGTTTTTCAAACCATTGTTAATCTTGCAATAAATTGATTCCTTCCCCCCCGCCCCGGTCCTTTTGCCCCTCAGAGATCATCCCCAGGAGTGCTTGGTATACTTTTCTGAAAGTTATCTCAGCACTTGCATCTAGCTGTCATAAGTGCTTTGATATTTGTTTGACAGACCATGACTTGGATTCAAGTTAAATCACAGTGTATGACTTGGAGCACCATCAGGTTTCAAAAACAATTGAAAGAGCTTTGGGGAGGATTCAAAAAGGTGATGTTGTATTTCACTATCTCAGCCGGTCTTGATCTAAAAGCCAGTGACAAAAATTGTCCATGTGTTGATCACTGCAAGCACAGAAACCATGAACTGAGTCCCAAATGGGAAGAAAGCATTTCACCTCTAGAGGAGGATGAGCCTGATTATTCCATCTCCCACTTCTTTTCTAATGTTTAATTGTGAGGTTTCATGTTCCTGCTCCAGCGTAGTATCACAGGTAAAAAAGAGGCAAATCATTGGAAATACTGTGGACTTGGGTTCCACAGGATTAAATGAGGAGCCCTAGTTAGTTCATAAAGGTGGTGGCTTAACTTGATTACGTTGTTAAAATAATAAGTTCTGTGGGACTCAAAAAGGTGTCTGTGCTAGCTGGATGATTTCTTGAACCTGTGAGAGGATGAACTGGTTCTGCAGTTTAAACTAAAGGAGCTGTGATACTGCTCCAGTTTGGATCCAAATATCAGTGAAGCAAAAGTCAAAACCTGACACCGAAGGTGGCCTTTAAACTCCAGAAAGTGACTGACCATATATTGTGCTTGAATATAAACGTTCTTTGTTTGTATAAACTTATGATCCAGAACTTCAGATTTGTGTTTATTGATCTAGGCTTTGGTTATCTCCATGTTGTGCAGTGTCAATATAAAAAAAAAAAATCAGCTGAACACTGGTCTAAAGCAGAGCCTCTTCTGAGCACAGTGTGGAGTAGGTCCAAGTGTCAACAAACGAGTCCATTAACTCCCCAACCTGGCAGATTAACCCAGCTCCTTTGGTTTTCAGAGGCTTTCTGCAGCTCTGGCTCTGCTTTACTCTTGTTTTATGCCACTTGGTAAATGGTTATCTAAACAAACCGAAGACGACGTGCTACTGAAACCCTTTTTACAGTGCACAGGGCATATGTTGTGTGTCAGCCAACTACAGCTCATCACAAAGTCTCAGTGAAATGGGGCATGTGGCTTTATACATGCCATTTCATTGTTGTGTATCTTATGATTCTTGCTTCTTTGAGGATAAATCAGGGTTCGAAGCATTTTACAAGTGTCATAGTGAATGTGGACAGCACAGTCTTAGGAATTTATTTTAGCCTTTTATATTGTTAATTTACTTGCTAATCTGTAAAATTCAGTATTTTGCAGTGGGGTTTCCTGTCAGTGGTTTGAATTAACAGTGATTTACTGTATTAAATTTGTTTTCACGTCTGGCAGCACTAGAGAATACTGCCTCATTGTGGCAACTGCTGTTGGAAGCATTTTTTTACCTCTAAAAATAGAGCTTTTGTCCTTCTAGTCCTGCAGGAAGATTCTCTCAGTGAAAGTTTAGTTCTTGGATAAATCTTAATTATATGTTCACGGGTGGTATTTTGTAAGAGGGATATCAATTAGTGCAACAGAAGTTGTGGGGGAAAAATAGATTTTACTGTGTAGGATATTTTAAGTATGCCTGTGGTATGTTTGCATATTGGTTGGATTTTATGTTATGGGTGTTTTAGTAGCAGTCAAGAAATCCACACTTAAATGTTTACTTTTGTAGTTTGTGTGGATTAATCACAATATGGCTTTTAAATTATGATGAGTTTCTTAATTTATCATAACTCTATTGCTTATATTATTGAAATGCAGAATTAAATGCAGATGCAAAATGTGTAGTGCTTCCAGAGCTGTTTGACTTTTTACAAAAGGTTCACCTTTTCTCTCAGTGTTGTTTTTTTTTTCTCCCCTGTTGTTTTCTTTTTCATCTTAAAGATGTTAATAACTGAGATGAGAAGCCTTGTCACCACTTAACTCAATAGTGATGCTTTGGCATTTTGAAGTTGAAAAACTTATCTTAGTGAGCTATTTTCGTGGTTAGTTTATTGAATGTTATCTGTAGGAGGCTTCTCTCTAGTTATTCTAACAAGTAGTGACTGCTGTGGTATTGGGTCAGGCATTTAACTTTGATACACACACTTGTCATGTGCTGCTCCACAGCTTGTATGGTAGGGGACCTTCTGTATTATTCAGTTGCTTCCGGTCATACCGGAGAACAGGATGTTGACATCTGAAATAGGGATCTGTGCAGTAATATCCAGAATGGATCAAGTTGGAAGGGACTATCTGGTCATCTGGTCCAACCTCCTTACTCAAGCTGGGCCATCCTAGAGCACATGGCACAGGATTGGATCCAGGTTGGTTTTGAGTATTCCTGGTGAGGGAGATGCCACAACCTGTCTGGGCAACCTGTTGTAGTGTGTGGTCACCTCTTCCTCATGTTCAGATGGAACTTCCTTGCATCAGTTTCTGCCGTTTGCCTATTGTCCTATTGCTTGGGACCATGAAGAAGAGCCTGGAAAGATTCTCTTGGTACCCACCCCCCTCTTCAGATACTTACAGGCATTGATGAGTGCTCCTCTCGGTTGTCCTCCACAAGGAGGCAGATAAATAACTGAGCCTTCCCAGATTTAATATGGCATTGAACCTGAGTTTTTCTGTGTGCCAGTACTAGACTGGTATTTACATGTGTTTACATTGGTAAAGTGAGTGCTCGCTTCTCTGCCTGCCTCTTAAAATGAGAACGAAGCCCAGCAATTCTTTGAAGGAACTAAGAAGTATTCACTGTTTCTTTCATCTCCCTTCAATCCATGTGGATCATTTGAGGGCCATGGATTGTGAAATGCTGGGACCACAGCTGTCTCAGGAGAAGGTTGTGGCGTGTGTAATGCAGCACAAGTGGGTGAATGTATTTTTGCAGCCCTCACTCTTGAGCTAATGCTGAGGGGAGAGGTAGGAGTACAAATAAGCTTTTTGGTTAGTGTTCTCTTCATGCTGGCTCAAGCTTAGCAGGTACAGTGTGAAGCCTGATTTGCCAGGTGTGTTCTGGTTTGTGTTTTGGTGCAGAGGTGGAAGAGGTGTAACTCAGTTCAGTGGCAGTTCTCTCTGTAACACAGTTCAGTGGCTGCTCTCTCTGTGCAGGGAGTCTAGGCACATAGAATCAAGCTCTGAGCCCCACTTTGCAGGTTAGGCATTCAAAGGGAAGCCCCTGCAGTCGTGTGCTTACAGATGAGCAAATTTCTGATTGTGTTGGACTCTTTGGGATCAGCTGCATTCCGTAAGTGCACATGCTGGCTTTCTTGCTGACCTGTGATGATTCACTCTGGAGTTAGTTGACAGTCCATTACAGTAATGAGCTGAATTTCATGCTTTAGATTGAAGGCACATGGAGAAGAGGCAAATCATCCAAGATACAATTGTGTGTCAGCACATTACTGCTCCAGTTTTATCTTTTTCTCCAAGCTGTCTTCTTTGTTTCTGGAAGAGTGATAGTCAGTCTTACACAGTCAGAATACTGTCAGACCCACCATCTTTATGCAGTCTTCCATAAGATGGTTGCTACTAAATAGAGAAAATAGAGCTGAACATGACTTGCCTTAATTCAGCGTAAACAATGCTAGAAGAGACTGAAGTAAAATGAGAATATACACTAACTAGAAATCCACTTCAGTATGAAATATGTGAAATCTGTATAAGCTAGATAACCTATTATCTTAAGCAGCTGCAGGAACAAATTTTGGTAAGTCTTTACTCTAGTTCAGTTTTACCAGTGAGAAGATTATTCTGGTCCATCAGTTTAGCTTTTGTATCACATTTTGAATTCCCAGTGGGATTTGTACTTGTGTATCAGTTGTAGGCCTGATGCATAAGTATAAAATGGTCATCTGGTTGTTATACAGATTCTCTTTTTAATATGACTTTTTTTGTACTATCAGAGGTAGATGACAGAAATTAGCTCCTACAGAGCAATCTTTAGTCTTATCTATTTTTTTTTCTATTTAAATAAAATAGATTCTATTTTTTTCAGAAACTCTTTTGTATTCTGTGTTCTGCCTTTAGGAGAGTGCTATTCCTTAGATGAGAGATGCCATTCTTTCTTGAATGGAATGTGACTTCACTAAGATTTTTAATTCTGTGTCATGGCTTAGCCCCACAACACTGAAGCAGCTACTGAGAAGAAAATGAACTCTATCCCAGCTGTTACCGGGACATTCTGCTATTTCATATTCAGTACTTAAATAAATAACATTAAATATAGAAGCAAGGAAAATGTGAAACTCCTGTTTATTTCCTAAATAGCTTAAAAAGTAAAGCCATGAAGTACTAACCTTTGACCTCTAAGGTTTACAGTTTCACCCATTATAGTATGTTCCAGCAATCTTTTAGACAGGCGTACATAAAATAATTGTAATGACTTGCATTAATAAGGAACATTTCTCCCTGAAGGAACTGAATGAACTTCACGTTTTAAAACCTGCTGCTTTAACCCTTACACTCCCCAGTGAAGCAAGTGTAACTTTGCTCAGGAGCTTGCCACCTCTTTGCTTTGCTGCTTGCAAATCTCTCATAAAAAAAGTCCAAGGCTGAAAGCGAGATAATTTTTTTTTTTTTTTGCTTTTATTGATTGGAAAATATGTGCAGTAAAACTCAGTTAAAATCAGTGCGGGTACAAAGAATAACATCCTCTTTGAGATCTTTATGTTATGTCTCATTTGAAATGTGATAAACTAGATACAAGTCCCATGTTGAAGTCAGGTGGGTTGTATTGACTTTTTCAATCAAAGAGGTAGCCTTTTATTTCTGATGAGTATCTTTTTCTAATTTTAAGACATTTTTTTCATTTTGAGTGTAAAGGGAAGAATACTCAGTGTTTTTTACCCAAGCTTCTAGACATTCTTGGAGTTTAAAAATGATTAGCAGATTTGGGGCCAATGTTAATTATGCCTCATTTCAGACTTAATGATGTGCTAACTGTAGTAGAAATTACTTTGGACAGTGATGTTTTTTAAATGCTGGGTTATGGCTAAAGTCTGTTTTGTTCAAGTGTGTTGACATAACTCAAAGCACTATTCACACCTTACTTTTGTTGCCTTATATTTGTCAAATGAAGTGTGTGACGTTATGTAATTTATATTTTAAATATTGTGACATTTGCATTAAAAAATTATTATAATGACCTCATGGGCAATGTGGCAACTTCTTTTGGACAATTCAGTAAAGAAAACTTTTTAAAATATGAGAGATGATGAAGGAGCTCTGTTGAGGGCAAAGTGCTTGTATTGCTCTTTGTCTTAGAAAGGTGACTGTCTTGTTGTATGATTTAAAAGGGAAAAATGCTCACCAGTAAGATTATACAAGAAATTTCTTATGGTATTAAAAGAATTCTGGAAAGCAGGAGAAGAAAGATTGAGCAGTATTATTTGAGTCCTGAAAGACTGCTGAAGAAAGGAAAGATGAGCATGTTGGGGACAGAATCAAAGATATAATTACTAGTAGATTTCTTCTTCATTTTCTTCCTGGAAATTTATAGAAGTGGTAGAATAGCAGAAAAGAGTAGAAAAGCTGGTGGAGAGTTTGGTGACTCTAAAGCTGAGACTGTGTGGGGAAAAGATATTGTGTATGAAATATTTCCGTTGCAAATAACTGGGTTGAAGGAGTTTGTGGTCTTAGTTCCTCAGTTATTACACTTCATCAATGCACATCAACAGCATTTTAGAGCAAAACTTATACTGTGCTGTGAAAACTGGTGAAATCTTGATTAAAAATGTGCTCAGAAGCAGAAAGAGTTATAGGATATTCTTGTCTGGAGAGCTTTCTTCCAGATACCCCCTGTATATACCCCCCAAGCCTTCTCTTCTCCAGGCTGAGCAGTCCTAGTATTCCCAGCATCACTGCCTGTGAGAGATGCTCCAGTCCCTTAACCATCATTGTGGCCCTAAGTATCTTTCTTGTTCCGAGGAAGCCCAGACTGGACTCATGACTCCAGACACAGCCTCACTAGTGCTAGTTGCTTTACTGCAGCATAAAACTAAGAAGTCTGTGTTGTACAATATTCACTGTGACCGATTGCATAATTAAATTTATAATGTGGTTCTTTGTCAAGCAGAGAATTTGTCTTAAATATTAGTTGTCACTTAGCCCAAAAACCCTTTTTTTCCCCTCTCCACCCTCCCAGTAATGCTAATCACCTGCTGAGACTCCAAGTCCAAACAGCTTAGCTGTCATATGGGTGAGTAGGAAATGCACTACTTGCCCTTGTTTCTTGTGTTGATGCCCTTGTCTGTGTTAAAACGGTATTTACTGTTCTTAAAAAACATTTCATTTTCTTGGGCTTGTTTGTTTGTTTGTTTTTGCTGGGGTTTGGTTTTGTTTTTAAGGTTAAACTCAATAAATGTTTTCAGTGTGGAGGTTTTAATTAGATTTTAAAACAGACTGTCAGAAGTGTTACTCAAACAATACCCAACTGTGTCCTGTAAGCCTAGGCTTTCCTGTTACAGTGTTTTAATTTGTTGAGCAAAAGTTTTCTAGGGAGTGATACTATTTTGTAAGGTCTGTGAGATCTTAGATTTTATATTCAGTTTGAGATTTACCAAAGAAGTCCTCATGAAGGCAATCATCTGAACAGTCTCATGTAACTTATTTTAATTGATGCCAGAATTTGTTTTAGGCTGAAAAGCTATTTTGTATGTTTTAAGCTAGTATTAAGTCTAACTTCTTACATTTTCTCTAGAAGACTTGCCATTGTGTATTTCCAAAATGCATAATCTTGATCTACCACAGAAAGGACGTTTGAGAATTGTTTGTAAATATTTATAAGCTGCTGTGATACTCTCAGATCAGAGGTGATTTAGTAATGTGATGAAAAATTATTTCCTGGGAAAACACACAGAGTTCCCTAGAGATTAATATAATATTGGGATGCAGGCTGAGAATACCGTAGAGAACTAAACCACATGAAAGTCAAAAATTAAAGTTGCTTGTGATTTTAAGGCATATATACTTGAAATGAAGTCTTTGCCAACACCAGACAGTCAGAGGTGATAGGGCTGCCCACTTATTCCCAAATTCAGGAGTGTATTTCCCCCTTCTAATACATGGTCACAATCAGCACTGGCAGCTGAATCAAAGGACGAGTTTGCATGTGTGAAAAAACATGACTGATTTTTACACCATTTCCAAAAGGAAGACCTGAAGGGAGAACTTATTTTGAGAATGTTAATTACAGTTGTTAACTTGATGCTCAAGATACTAGGAGATCAAAGATGATATTCCAAGTTGCCTTCATCATCTTGTATTTCAGAAGACTGTAGCCCTAGCATGAAGGTGTCTCCACTGACTTCAGGAATTGCTTTAAAAAGCTTTATTTCCTTTTACTGTGTATCCTGTATTTTCTCCTTAAGTGTATGTGTGTGTAAAAAGTTACTTGGAAGAGTCTTGCTCACTTCCCCATGGATGTGGCCTTCCTTTAGTGAAGCCCTTCCATGCTTTTAGAAAGTCAGAAGTGCCTTTGCACTCAAGTGCTTTGTGTGGGAGGAGCTGAGAAGATACCCCAAAGCCTGAAGGGAAAGATGTGTCCCAGGGCACTTCATGCTCTTTGAGCTGCAACCCCAGTGTTCCCTCAGCAAGCCCTTCCCTTTTCCTTGCCAGTGCTCAGTGAGGTTTTGGTATAAGGACTGTAGGTGAAAGGACAGAGGATAATCTTAAGATTCTGGTGAAAATTTAGAGAAGATTTATGCATCTGTGTAGCATTGAAGAAAAATATTGCCTGTCGTTCCTCGCTATGTTGTAGCCAATCTTTAATTTTAACATACATTCTTGGTCTTGCAAGTGAGATTAATGAACACTACATACAGTCCTTTGTTTCGCTGGCTCTTTTCATCTATGAAAATCAGAATAAATTTTTTTAGAAGTAAATTTTTATAGCCTTTATTAAGTACTCATTGTCATCTTCCTTAGTAGATTCAGAGTCAAGCCAGAACATTGTGACCTTTTGGGTTTTTTTGGTGAGCATGTATCTTGTGGGGAGGGATCTTGTCATGTTTATTTCACCTAAGCTTGTATACCACCTGCATGGTTTTGGTGAAGTGCTGTTTTCTTGAACAAGGAGTTTATTCTAAACTTCATGAATAGCCTAACCAAAACAGAAAAAAATAAGCAGTGCCCTCCTTCTCTGTGTGTGGGTTTTTTCCTGTTTGAAGAATGGTAGTCAGATGATTGTAGGAAGGTAAATACTGTGTTTAAAAAACCCCGCCGAGCAAAACTCTACCAACCACATCCCACATAATTATTTGAGTAGCAAATGAAATGTTTAGAAAATATAGCTGATTTTCCCCCCCATGCTTCTACTTGCAGTGCTTGGAGCACTTAATTGTCTGTGGTTGCAGTTTTCCTTAGAGGTGGGTTTTTTTGAGCCAGAACCAGCTTAGATGTTTTACATAACCTCATTCCGTTGCCAGTCTCCATGGATGAAGAGGCACTAATTGCTTCTTCTATACAGTGTAGGATCTAAACTGTGTTAATGGTTATTATATATGTTGCTGAGCACTCATAACAGAGATGCAAAAACTGTCTTATGCTTCTGAAACTGTAACACAGTGTGGAGATGGACACTTCTGTGATTGCCCAAATAATTGCATAAATCAAATGACACAAGTTAATACTGAGAGCTGAATTTACTAGAATTCAATTAAATGAGTAAAAGTAATGAGAAAATAAATTAGAACAAATTTCATTAGTGATACTTAATGGACCAAGCTCTAGTTCAAACTTTATAGTACCTTCAGTTCACACATAATATTAACTACTACTTTTTCTCCTCCAAATATGGGAAATAATGATATAGTGGTGACATCTAAATATAGATAATGACATCTAAATCTTTTCAGTCACTCTGGGAAATTCCATTTAAATTTTTTATGCTTAATTTTTAAATGATGCTTCCTGATTTCTTAGTTGGCAGTGTAAAACATTTTTGAGTGTTACAGCAGAGTATGTTCTCTGTTCATACACAATGGCAGGGATTGCACTGCAAACAGTTTTATAAAATCTTAAGAAATGTCTATACCTGATTTGACTCAACTTACTTCAACATGTTCTTTTTTTGAGAAAAACATCCTCAGCATCTCTTAATGTCCCAAATAATTTATCTTTTTCATTTATATTTAAGTGGATGGGGTGATTGCTTTCAGTGCATGGAACCTGAAAAATAATCCTGAAATGAATCCTTCAAGTTGTATCAGGGAAGTTTAGATTGGATTTTAAGAGCAATTCCTTCACTAAAAGGGTTGTTGAACATTGGAACAGGCTGCCCAGGGAAAGGGGTTGAACTGCCATTCCTGGAGGTATTTAAAAGATGTGCAGGAGTGGCACTTAGGGACATGGTTTAATGGTGGACTTGGCAGTGCTGAGTTGATGGTTGGACTCAATGTAAAATGTCTTTTCCAGCCAAAAAGATTAAATTGTTTTCTTTTCCAATGTATACGTGCCTGTGATCTCAACACACTTGTGAAAAATATGAGTGCTTTCAATTTATTTTTTCTATTTTATTTTCTGTTTTTAATTTCAGGTGTTCCTTATAGTTATTCATATCCAGGACCCAGTGTATAATGGGGAGAAAACTGGACCTCTCTGGCTTGACTGATGAAGAAGCAGAGCATGTGCTCCAGGTGGTTCAGCGAGATTTCAGCCTTCGTAAGAAAGAAGAAGAAAGGCTGAGGTAAGGATAAAGAAAGGGTTAAAATATTGGTCTATTTTGATTATTATAAACTGGTTTTCAGAGAACACAGCTTTTTTTGTGGTGTTCTATGCATTGATAATCATTCCTGTCACAGAGGCAAGAAATACTCAAACTCCTCCGCATGAATTCAATTATCGAGTAGTAATTAATTTTTGCATTTAGTCTATCCTAGATTAAACTACTGCAGTGGCTTCTAAATCACCTGTGTATATCTCCTGGGTAGAGGCTAAGTAGTGTTTGACGTAGCAAAAGCAGAAGTTCATGTTAAGAAAATTTTTTGCCTGCTGTAGTCAGTTCGGTTTTTTTTTATTCAGAAAATTTGTCTACATGCAGACATCTGAAAGTGAAGAAGTTCAACCCATCTCTTCCCCCAAAACAGTCAGTGGGATGTGTTATCCATTGTATTGAGATAACTTTGCTTTTAGTAGTCTGTGTTCAAAATGATTGCCTGCAGAAATAATCCAGAAGAAAACAGATGGAATTTGTTGGCAGGGTAGCTGAGGAAGTTCGGTATGTGACAAGGGGACTACAGATAGAGACCTGAATTGTTAGATGCAATATTTTCTTTCTAGTTTCAACAGTGTTTCCTTGAGTTATTATGCCTTTTTTACTACCTTATTTGAACACATCATTATTTATTACCCAGAATGCTCTGAAGTTTCTATCTGTGGTTGGTAAATGCACATTCTCTGTGCTATTTGTATCTCAGGCATCATTGTGTTTCTTTTTCATTAGTATCAAGCTGAAGTCAACAGAGCAGGAAGGTGACTGATATCAACACAAAACTAGGCATATCTACTATGTGCAGTTGGAACTGGGTTGGTAGTGCAAGCTCGCTGCAGGGAGAAAAAACTGTATGAGGGTAGCACACAAAAAAAATTTTTTTTGACTGTTTGTTGTACCATGGATTGTTCTGATTACTTTGGTAATTTTTCACAACACAGCCAAGAGATTCTAGAAACGTCTTAAGGAGGGTGAGTGTGTGAGCTCTCTCTGGCTTTTTATACTGTGGCTGGTTGTGTCCTACTGGAGCAAGTATACCACAGCTAGGAGGTGCTGGGGCATCTTTCCTGTTCTATACAATAGATCCATAGTGGAAGGAGGAGGGGGAGGGATGAAAGGCACACACACAGAAAACTGACTGGAAAGCCTGGATAGATAATTTTTTTGCTGGTGTTTGTGGTTTGCCATTTTGCAACTTAAGTTTTTCATGACATTTAATTTCATAAGTAGAAAACTGGTGTGAGAAGACAGCTAAAACACTGGAAAGGTAGGAGAAACACATGGATGC
Source organism: Sylvia atricapilla (assembly GCF_009819655.1). Classification (NCBI taxonomy): domain Eukaryota; kingdom Metazoa; phylum Chordata; class Aves; order Passeriformes; family Sylviidae; genus Sylvia; species Sylvia atricapilla. Next base: position 44,523,166 of record NC_089140.1, read on the forward strand.
AACTCAGCTTATATCTGAATATGTATAATTCAAGTATGTATGACTTTTTTTTTCTTGCAAAGTTATGCCTTTTGCAAGTGTTAACCTGTGCTAAAGTGCTGTGAATAATGAGCTGTACCGACAAATTCTGAAATTCAGCTGATAGTTAAGATATATGAAGTTAAGTAGTTTTAATGACACAAAATTGTCGGTGGAGTTCAAAGCTTACTTCTGACTTAAAAGCTATGACTTTTTTTTTTTTTTTTTTTTCTTCTTCTTTTTTTAAATGAGGCCACTCTGGTTGGTTTTGGTTGCTTGGTTTGCAGCACATCTTTTTTGTCTTACTATGTAATTGAAAATATATAAGAAAATTATATGATCTTACTATAGATTAGATTTTTCAGCCTGTAAGAAAAGAGATTACATCTGCTTTGATGTTCTTCCTCCAATGTGTTTGTATTTAGAATGTTATCAACTGGCAAAGTTTATCATGTAGTTTCAATTTAGAAGTGAAACTCTGTAAGGCTTTGTAATCTTTTCTAAGATAAAAAGCTGATATATATTTATATATATATATATATATATATATAATGTTAGACTTTTAGACTTTTTTTAACAAATTCAAAACCAAGTTATATATGAATGTATGGTTTTGCATTTGGTTTTTTATTCCTATAATTAATTTGAGGTAGCAACATTAGACTTTAAATGGAACTGTTGAAGCTTTTGTGTGTGCTGCTTTCTTAAAATAGGGTTTCTGTATAATTCTTCTGATCATAGATAGTTTTATTTTTGGGTGCTTTTCCCCACCAAGATTTAAGTAGCTCTTTCATATATCTCTTTGTGTATTATTCCCATTGGTAACAAATATTTCTAAAGATCAAGAAATACTTAAGGGAATATATGATAGATTTCCACTATATCAGGAGAGTGATAAAAGCTAAAAAAACTGTCAGTGGTTGATAATTTCAATTTTGCTTCTCTAGTGGCAGCTGAGCAGTTAACTCATATTACAAGAGGTGAAGCTTATCTTCTAATAAATGTTTTTAAGGTGGTAAAGTAAAATGACAAATGTTTTAGAGCTAACATTCCAATGTTTTTTATGATATTGCTGTTTTTACTTGTTATTTTATTTTCCCATATTCTGTAAACAAGATGACATAATGTATGGAGGAAAGCCATACTGGTGATCTGCATTTTCTGCTGCAAAGCTGTTTTGAATTTCTCTGCAGTAAGGATTTTTCGCAGTGGTTCTCTTATTTAAGTCTTTCTCAGAACTTTATCTCCCACTGTTATCAGACAGTTTGCTCTTGTACGTTTTGTGAGAAAAAATTGGTTGGCTACAACAAGTAAGATAACAATAAGATAAATATGTACCTATTTAGTGAGTAGACTGGTTGGCTTGTTATGCCTTACTGCTTCATATAGTTTTAGTTTCTTTTTTTTTTTTTTTGCTATGGCTTTCAATGTGATATAAGATTAGTAATATTTACTGTTCTTTGTTACTTGTTCACCCATTATCTTTCTATTTTGATTATGTGTTTGTTGTGGTCTTTGGGGTAAATAAAAACATAACACTACTGCCAATGTTAGTGTAGTCACCTGGAACCATTGTGGCTAAAATGAAATATAATGCAGACTTGCAAATGGATAGGCTGAGTTTACTGTGAATCAGTTGAAGTAGACAAACAAGGCAGATCTGGCATAACTAGGAAAGTGATTGATTTGAGTTTCTGGCTGTGTATGCTCAGGACAACCTTGTGTACATCCCTTCTGCCACTGAAGCTCTGTGGGCTGTCTCTGGGCTCCTGGGAAACTAAGAATCATAGATGGCATTTTGAAGAAGTTGACTGGACATGCTAATGGTTTGTTTCCTCATGTACAGATAAAGTCCCCCTTTGGTTTCATTCTTGCATAAATATGACTGTATTTGTAAACATGTGTATCCATTTGTTTTAGGTCAGGAATGCCGAGAAGTCAAGTTGTTTTAAATAAGTGAAATTATAATTTTACAGAAAATATTTGCTGGATCGTATTATTGTGGTAGATGTTTTGTTTTAGCCATGTGGACAGGTTAAAAAATTGCTGTTCTGATTCTTAATTTATCCTTCAGAGTGAGTACAAAGGGAGGAAAATTAGAAGGGCAGAAGGCTTCAGGCATAGAAGGGGCTCAGTGCTGATCAGCTGTAAACAGAGCAGACTGCAAAAGGACCAGATGCTTTCCTGTCAGCAGCTACTTTACCTTAGGAGGCCATGGTTGGAGTGACTTAAGCTGTCTTTCTGTAATCATTGGCTAAGAAGAGTTTCCATCACCTTAGTGAATGCTAGATCAGCTATTTGCATGTTGGTATTTTAGTAGTAAAACTCGCACTGGGCAGGGATGAAAAACACTTCTTTGCAGGCAGCAGGGTTCTCTTTTGTTTAAACCACTGGTTTTAATCACCTGAGAAAACGTATTTACAAAGAAAATCTACTGACCTTTTGGTGCCACATGGATATGTGATCATAAGACTTCAACTACTTTATGTACTTACCTGGGGCTTGCTGGAATAGCACGAGGGAAGTGTTGAGAACTGAGTGTCCACAGGCAGAAACATCACTATGTCTTGCTTGACGTTGTGTCTTTCACAGCTGGCTTGATGATTATCCGTTTGGCTACTTTTTATTTATGAAGTCACATTTTCAGTTGTAGTAAAGACAAATGCAGCGATTTGTGATCAAATTTCCAAAAGTGTTTTATTTGCAGAAAAGAAATAAGATGTCTGTCCTCACAGGAGGACCCTGTCTGTTCTGGTTGTTTTAATTACCTTTTTAGCTAAAGAATGAGTAAGGGATTAGAACAGAGTCTTGTGTAGAAGGGTATGAAATGGTTTAAATTGCTTTTGCCTACTTTCTTATTTTTGCTCCTTTTGCGGCATATCCTATTGTAGCATGAGTAGGCCTGTGAAGAGGCTTCTGGAGAAAACAAATTCTCATACCTAACAAAACCCAGAAACCAGTTTGACACTTTCTTGTAAAACTACAGTAGACTTCAGTGTTTTTACAGTATGTGTCATGGGTCTTGTAGTGGATAAAATATTGAATTCCTTCCAAAGCTTGTTAATCAAAATATTGTCGGTGTGAGTCATAGCAAACTGGCACAATGCCAGGACAGACATTTGGGTAGCTATCTGTTGATTCTACATATCACTTCTTGTTTCTCATTCCTGTGGCAGGCTTCTACCAAATACCTTAAACCAAACAAAAACCGAGCAAAAAACCTCTCCTGTCTTCTCCCTTCTCCTTGCCTCCAAGCAAAGCCATTTTATAGCTGTTTTCCTAGTGAGGAAGGAACAGGAGATTGGTCTCATTGTGTCAAGCGTCAGAGTTCCAGCAGATGAACTTGTTGATCAATACCTTATTACTTGAAGTGATTTCATAAGGTCAGCCTTCCTGCTCTTCAGTCTGATGAACAGTGTGGGGGAAGCCTATTACTCTGACCTTTTTTTTTTTTTTTTAATTTTTTTTTAACAGGTAATCACTATTCTGCTTCCTGGGTTGTCCTGACAGATATGTTCTCTCTCTCTGATAAAAGGTCTTACTCCTCTGAGAAAGTTGTTCTTTGTGACTCCCATGTTAAAATTGCTGCACGCTTCTCCAGTGCAAGGCTCTGGTGTTCTGCTGAGCTGTCATGAGTTTAGCACTCATGTCTAAAATTATTTTTGGGTGCAAGGAATGATTCATCAGAATCATAGCTGCATCTAAATACATTATTTTGCTAGTGCTTTGACTTTTAAAACAAGATTAAAACATATGTAGGGCACTACAGCTCTTTTGTGGAAGTAAGGGTTTATTAACAAGATTAAGAGCAAGACATCTCTTTTTTTTATAGCTTATCACAAATTTTGTTGCATAATGTTCCAAGATGCAAACCTGTTTTCTAGCTCGCTCAGCCTGTCAGGATTAAGACCTGTCAGTAACTGTATCTGTGTACTAGATGCTTTACTCTGTTACTGTGTTGCCCTCTCTCAACAGCTGTGTTTAATATTTTAACAGCTATTCCTTAGCAGCATTCTCAGGTCAGGATAAGTTACTTATCAAAAAATGGCTACTTGGATGAATTCTGCATAAAAGTCATAGCTAATGGTTGTTTTTGCTGCAGTCAGTAAGGGTGCACTTTAAAATGCATTTAGAAATTGTTACTTGCTGCTAATTTCAGGAAATATCGATCCAAGTATGCGCTGGCTATGGAATAATGCCATGTTTGGGGTTAGACAAGGAAAGAGGTATCTCAGCAATGATGCAAGGTCTTACCTTGTGCAGTGCAATAGCATTTTCTGTGGTTTGCCCAAAACACCCTCCCTTGACACCGCAGGGTCCCTGGTGCAGGGGTGGTGACTGTGTGGGTTCCGCTGACTCTGACATTGATCTTGGCCTCACCTGTGAGTGGAGAAAGTGATTGCAGCTGACAAGACAGTAGGGTCTAGTTTATACTTTACAATAGAGAAACCAAGGCAATGAAAGAATCTGGCTTTTGAAGCAAAGAACTTTGATCTGTTTCAAATTATAGATTTGAGCCCAATTTTTTTTTCTGCTGAATGGAGGAAAAAAATGCCAGGGTACTTCCAAAAGCAGCTTATGCCTAGCTGCCTCTAAAACTAGTTCTGTGCATCTTGCTTGTGCATGCTTGTGACTATCATGGGACCCCACCATGTTTCTTGCTATCTGAATGGCATGTAGATGCTATAGGAGAAGCACAGATGGAACTTCTCAACAGGCTCTTTCTGCCAAGTGTTTTAATATGGGCAATGCCAAGTGTGAGTTTTGGCTTTTTTCAAAATGTATTTACAAATGCCGTTTCAACTGAGAGGAAATGCTGGTGAACCAAACAGCATCTCTCATGTTTCTTCATGCTTATGAAAAGATGCCACAAAGAAGTAGCTTATTTTAGGGAATATTAGAGGAACTTGTATATAGAAAGAAGTGTCTCCAGCTCACATTTTTAATATTGGACAGGCCATAGGAGGTGTAGCTGAAGTACATCCCACATTTAATGTGCCAAGCTTGCATAAACTGTGGGTAAGTATTTAAAGGAAACAGCATGATGTTGCAGAGATGTTATAAAACTTATTGCAGGCTTTTTTTTGTGTAATTTGGTCTTCATTGTGGGTTATGACTAATCAAATTATTGGCTACAATTTAGCTAAAAGGAGTGACTGTTCCTAGTGATAATGAATAGCTATAATGTAAAATCAATATTTAATCTCCGATGTCTCGTGTATGAGGAGTCTGAGCTGTTAAACGTGACTTGTAGTAGTAATCTTCTCTCATCTTACTGGCCCTGCAGTGCGGGAAGGGGAGTTCTCTTGCATATGAACTCCTGTCATTGCAGTTTAATCTACCTTAAGTGTTGGTTTCTCTGTTTGCATGTTATTATAGCAGTCCAATTGGTAGTACTTTCAAGTTATGGCAGAACATGTAAGTAAACATGAGAAGAATGGCTGCATAATGTATTTTATTCAGGATTTATTCTTCATATTAGAGTTTAGAGAACAGGGATACTCTGAGTGCATTTCCATATAGTGTTCAGTAACTTGTAAGCAGTGCCAAGTGTTAGAGTTTTGGAAGAGGTGTTGTATTTAGAATATGGATTGGGTTTTGGTTTTGGGGTTTATTTATGACATAAGGGAATGGTTTTACTGTAAGTTTCTATAACAACATCCCATAGGTCTGCCCTTGTCTGCACTAATCTGGATTTACCTGACTGAAGCTGCAGGCCTTCCCATCTTCGTTGTACACACCTTTGGTTCTCCAAAAAATAAATACTGCTTCTCATTATGAAGTTAGTTTATTATCAATCTGAGCTATGACTTTTCATTTAGATGTGAAATTTGACTTATAATCCCTTTTTTCAAAAATATGCATTATGGAATTGTAAAAGTATACTTTAAAGAAACACTAATGTCTGTGAAAGGAAAACACTTCTGCTTCTGCCTACCAAGTAGTAGCCATTCTTAAGAATAATAATAATATTTCAGAGACAGGACATTTATGGAAATTAATATTGGCTTAGATTTGCTGATTTATTTCAAGTATTTTTGGTGAATCAAGGGATAGTCTTTGCTTTGCTTACTTCAAGCATTTGCATGCTCTGACCATGAAATTTCTCTGGTCATTTTTTTGTGGCCAGTTACTTTGCCCCCAGTTGGGAGTAAAACAAAGAACAGCTGTAAGAAACAGCACAGGAAGACAGAGTGAAAGAGGGCTGCTGTGAAGTTGAGTTGCTCTTGCAGCTGAGCAACTGATTATGGAGCTGTATCTCATTGCCCATGCTTTTCATTATAAAAACGTGCATTTTGAATACTTCCTTTCTGAAGCCCATAAAGTACCAAAAGCATCTTGAAATCCACATGACAAATAAATGTTCTGTGTGTGGAAGGAGCACTTTGGGGAGATAAGGTTGCTGCATTAGAGCAAATTGGATGTTTTGTTCACTGTGCTGAAGCTTAAGGGATTATGTCACAAGATCCATCTCAGTCTATTGAATCAGCAGAGGTGAATGTTAATAAATTGCTTTGGTGAGTTTTTATTTACCTAACATCTCATCCTGCAGGTTCTCTAGTAGTCTTGTCCTGTAGAGCTTCCTACTCAAAGCTGTGCCAGAGGAATAAGCCATGCCAAAAAGGGGGGATATGGTTCATAGAAATCTGTCCTGAGCCTAGGAACCTGAGGAGGTCTGTGGAAAGACAGCTACTTGATAATCACTTGTGCCAGGTTCTTTACCATTATACCTCATTCCAAAGTGAATTATTGTAAACTCTAATCTGCTTGCTTTCCAGAAATGTCATCGTGTGTAGGTTAAGGGGAGGTCAATTTTTAGTGTTTATAATCCTGTTCTGTGTTTATGGTGAATTCCAAGGACTACCAGTCAACTTCTGTGAGGAATGGAGCTGACTGAGTTAAGGTGTATGTTAGAAATCACTGATCTCTGTTTCAAAAATGCCAAAATTTTCAACATGAAGTTTTCAAAATGAATTTGGTGAATATTTTCAGCTAAAGGAAAGATGGATATGCATGTGTGGGAGAATACCACAGATGTCAAAACACTTCATCAACACTTCCAAAGTGTAGCTTCAGAAATATCTTTGGAGATACTTTTTAACTGTAAAACATTCTGCCACTTGTTGGTTCGTATATGAAATAAAATGGATTTGCTTTTGCTACTTCTGTGAAATAATTGAAAAAAGATTAGTAGTAAGAGAAATTTAATAAGTCAAGTTTTGAATTATGATATTTTAGACATAACAAAATTGTCACATGTATCTCAGCTGAGGGTATTACGCAACCTAATATACCACAAAGTTTTGCTGCAATGGGTGTTGCCTAAGTATATAATCCTACCCTATGATAAATGCAAGATAATTATAATTTACCCTTGAGGGGTACAGTAAGGAGCTTCATGTTTGCCTAAGGAAAGGAACTAACATATGGGCAGTTACTGCAGTCATACTTTTAAGTGTAATTTAACTTGGGGTAAATTGTTAATCTGTTATTGGCTTTATTTATAGTTGGCATGTATTTGGCTCTGTGCCTGAGGCAAGAGAAAGTCTTTGAACTGCCCGCCAGAATTGTTTTTGATTGGAATGAATTATAACTGCTCTATATACTTGCTTATGCATCTTTTCCTTTATTGCTGTAATAATTTGATTCTCCTTCTAGTTATGATGTGAAGTTCTTCTGAAAGCAGTTGGGCACAAGCATACTTTTTTAAACTTTTTCCTCTGTGGTACTTACTTTATCCATTCTGCTATCCAAACTCCATAAAGGAAAATATTAAGTATCTCTATAAAGCTGGTTTACAACAGAATTAGTATCTTAGAGCATGATAGTAAGTCTTCATTAATGCTGTTCTTCAGTGCATTAGGAAGATGCAAACCTAAAGCTGATTTGCATACCAAGAACCAAATTGCATGTGGTTCTTGGTATGGTTTGGATTATAATTTGACTAGTTAATATTGGAAGATATAGACTGCAAATTATGTGGTGTTTCTGCAGCACTTTGAGCTTGAAAGGATATTCCAAAGTTGTCTTGGTTTTATGAAGCACATTGGGAATGGAGTGAAGCACAGAAGTCAGTCTTTGCGTCTCAATCAAAAGAACTCTAAATCAGGAAGCAATTAAAAGAGATGCCTGATGAAGGTGGCAGGGATTTAATGATTTTTTTTCCTGCTGTACAGAAACACTTTGTTTGAGATTTAACAAAAGAATCTTTGGTATCTCTCTTGGCTACTGCGTAGCATTTGTCAGTGAGGGTGGCTGATTATGTGCTGGTGGCATCTCTTTGCTTTATCCCTCTTCAGTTTTCATCAGTGCATGATGGACTTTATGGTTTTTCTCAGCATAGCACTAGGAGGGAGGGGATCATGGTATTGTGATAGAAGATCTGTCATTAAAGGGGAGAAGCTCATTGATGCTTCCACTGTGATTCTGTGGTTTTTATAGTTCTTGAACCTGCAGGAAGTGGTGAGTTGCTTCCTTCTGTTTTGAGTTTGTGGAGTTTTCTGCTCCTTTACTTTCCTATTTAAGAATACAAAAAAGTTGTGGTCTTCTGGTAGGAGTGTTGAACATATGATGAATTTTAAAGGCTTTTTTGGAACTGCATGTAGGCTGTCAGTTATCCTGGAGATAATCCTGTGGTAATCCTTCCGCTTCGTTGGTGTCACAAAAGAATGAACCTGTCTTGTCAATTGATGTTCCTTCAGTCGGTAGCAAGATGTCACCTGTGACTCTGTCTTTTGAAAACTTCATTTTATTGGATTGTGGGCTAATATGAAAATAGTCACATATTTGTATGGCATGTATAGAATATCTCTTGTTAGATAGGGGACTGTAATTTAAATAATGTCGCTAATAAAGGAACCTGTTCCATTCCATAAAATACTATTTGAAATTTCTATATGCCTCATAAATATTGCCTGTTTCTATTTTACTGTTGTATTATTACATGTAGCCAAATAGAGTGCATAAAAGCGGACTGTGAATTTGTGTTTCATGTATATCTAATTGGTTATCTAGATAAAGAAAATAATTTTATTGTAAATTAATTAAAATTACTGTGAATTTACTGTTTATTTCTGTATTTGTATAAGTACTGTGTATTTATTTTGCTTTCATATTTTACTCAGCGTGGTTCTTGAGAACAGTTCTTCCGTGCTGACGTGATTCCTAGTTAGCTAGTGTGATCAGTGAACTGACAGATTTTTTTCTATGGTAAGTGGTGAATCTGTGTAAAACTGAGTTCCTTTAAGTTCAAAAAGGAGCGCTTAAACAGTTTATGTATCAGTCCAGGACTGGTGAATTTCCTGTGTCTCAGCAGGCAAAGTATACAGTAGCCTGAGCATCTTTTCCCTTCTGCTGCCTGGATTTTTCTTTTTTTTCCCCATGAGCTTTAATGTTTATTATTATTATTATTATTATTATTATTATTACTATTATTATTATTATATACTAATAATAGTGACTATATACTAGTTTTCTACTAGCATAATATATAATAGAATACTACTCACTGCAACCACACTAACAAAGTATGCTTTCAGGTTGTTAGAGCAGATGAGAAATCAGAGGAAGACCTCTGAAATAAGAGGTTTATAACAAGTCAAACAAGTACATTCGTGCCTGCCATTAACACAGGCTTGACTTGCAGCTCTCCAAAGATGCAAACTTGTGATTTGAAAAACTAGCTTAGAACTTTGGAAGTAGCCCAGTTTCAGAAACACTGGACAGAGGTTGAATTAACACTCATGTGTTTGGAATAGTCTTAAGCACAGATTCTTTTTGATGGCACTTCTGTCAGCAAACTATAAATGAGGGTTTTCCTGACACAGATTACATCAGCTTTCTGTAAGTACCTGCTTGAAGGTGTTTTTTGTGTTTTATAGTGGGTCTCAGGAGAAATAGCCTTTAAATTCTTTACATTTCCCAAATTTTAGTTTAGTTCCAGGCTGGTATTCTTATTTTTTTTGTTTTCTGCATAAAAAATGAGGACAGAACAAAAGTATTAGCAACACAAGAGGAAATAGATTTTCTTTGTAATCAAACAAAATATTATTCTAGGTTTTAGTAGAGTCTATGATCACCAAAAAGTGTTTTTCTGGTCAACAGTTCTCTCAAACTTCTTTGTCTTTAGTCAATTGAGGAAGCAGTTCCAGGCACCCTAATGCAAATCATGTGTGCCCTTGAGTAATGTAAAAATATGCGGCATTCCATTAATCAACTTAGGACTCAAAAAGGAAGGACAATAACTCCACCATCACAGAAATTTACTTTGTGCACTTTTCAGGAGTACTCTGCTTTGACCTACGTTTCTCTGGCTAAGTTGATAGCTTTGGCACTTTTTATGATACGATAGATTGTTTCTCAAAATTTTTCCCAGTCTCATGTTTACAGTAGTGGAGTTAAGTAAGGTAGGTTTTAGATAGATATCAGTAGTGACTCCTGATAGGAGTACCAAGTGAGACTGCTGAGATTCAGCAGTTAAGTGGTCTTGTAGGCTATTAAACAGGAAATTCCTGTCAGCAGGACTCTACATTAAAATATTCTTTTAAGCAAACAGTCCTGGCTGTACAACATCTACTTTGAATGACTTACAGCAGAGGATAGTGTTGCAAGAGGAGAATGTGATGTCATCACTTTGAGCAGAAATGATGAACTTAAATATATATGTTGTATGTTATATGTGTTATCTTAAATACATGTTATTGCAAACATTGCTGCTTTAGCATCAGTTATTGACATTAGCATTAATTACAATTAATGTGATGAGTAAGCAGTACATAATTGTAGTGTATACGAACAGGTAAGAATTTTAAAAACTGCTATGATGCTTTTTTCATTCAGTGGAAAAATCTTTGAATACTGGTGTTTGCTGCAGAATAGTAATCTCAGAAATTTGCAGAGCATTTCAGTCATGTATTTGATGTCTCCGCATTTAACTTGGTTAATATGGTGGCATTTTCTTTTGATTTATTGGCTTCAGCATTTTACACTTTGTAATGGTGATTTGGGTTAGCTCAGACAAGGGATATTAGGAAAGAGATGGAAGAAGAAAGAATATCTTTGGAGTCACTGTTATCTGGTGAAATCTGATGTTCTTTTTCTCTGCTTATGTTCTCTTGATTTGGCTGCCTCTGTTGTGATTTATGAGTTCAGCTCAGTTGGCTGTCCATGGATAAAACTCATCTTCAGTACTGTGGATTTCTTTCTTCACTCAAATAATTTAGTTTTAGATAACAGTATTTAGCATGGAGGATGTAAAGTCAAGATCTAGTCTTTTTCTTTCTGAGTAATAAAAACCAAATTGTGAGGCACTACAACTCCAAGATACATATGTATTTAAGTCTCTGCATTTTGTAGTTGCATAATGTAGCAAAACTTGAGACCAAAACAGCTTACCGTTAAGCATCTCTAGGTAATGGATATTAGGTTTCATGAAGCGGTCAGAAATTGGATGGTGGAAATCACAAACGCTGTTTCTTTTTATATGCTGCACATCTTGAAAAAGCATTCTCCATAAGTATCTGTGGTGAGAAAAAGTCATGGTATGTATCAGTGCTGATTAGATCTATCTATTGATAGATGTTATTTGGTCTTCTCTCTTTTTGAGCTCCTCATTTGTTTCCAAGTATTCTGCTGCTTTGCAAAGCTTTAAATTGCACTGTGTGTTCATTTTTACCTACGTGGCTTGTGAGCTACTATTTACTACCTCATGTTGATCACACATGATGCACTTCCTAGGAAAACATTTGCTTTAATAGACGGGCAAATGTTGAGAAAATTGCACATATTGTCATAATTTTAGAGTTTGAGACAGAAAATACATTTATTTGGCCATAATAAGCCACACAATGGTATTTATTACAGAACCTTTTAAGTTATATAATTACTCTCTCTGTTATCAATGTCAGAAAAGGCTATGACAATACTATATTTAAATAAAGCTCATGCATAGTCCTGATGATGTTTAAAAGTGGGTATTGTTTCCTAGCAGGAATCATTTGACAGGGTGTCCATTTTTCCTCCACATTATGCAAAATCTGGTGAAATTACCCAGGAAACTGACTGGAAGGGAAGTGTCACACAGAAGGAAGTTGTGCAATGAGCAGCTGCCCTTAAAAGCAGAAAAGCCTGTTTCCTGTGTACCAGAAGCTAGATGCCATTGGCATTGGAATTGCATCCTGGCTGTTGATTTAAAGCACTGAGGGTGTAGGAACTTTATTCTTGTGTTGCGAAATTCTCAACTGGCACTGGGATTTTATCATGCTGTCCTTGGTATCCTGCCTCTTCCTTGGCTCGTGAAGTGTGTGGTAGGGGGAAAAAAACTGCACTCGTCTCACTGAAGTGAGCATCTGTGTGTGTGTTTACACAGAGGATTTGGGATGTCATCTGGAAGCTGTTCTGTGTGATGCTGGAATGGACTCACAAATCTGTCCTACCTTGGGGGAAGAGAGGAAGGCTTCACAGAGTTTGGCTGACTGTGGTTTAGGAAGGTGCAGCAAGGCGTGATTGTGTTTGACTTAATGAAACCCTTTAATATACACCTAGTTTAGAGGACTTGAATGTAAAAATTCTTATTTGCAGTTCCATATTTACTGTTTCTTGGTATTATAGTATCAGTTGCATTCTCTATCCCCTTGATACTTACTGAAAACTTGACGGCTGCTGCAAAAGTTGAGCTGAGTTCTTTCAATTTGATTCATTGCTGTCCTTTTAAAATCCCTGAAGCATTGGTGAGATGGAAGTATTGCTTGTGCAGCCTTTTCATCACCAGTAGGGTTGCATGACTGTGAGTAATTAGATTTTTTTTGTAAAATATTGCATAAGAAGTAATAAAGCCATCTGTGATTTCAACTTAGCAATGTTATGTCTTCAGGGCTTCTGAGGAATAGGAAGTTATATACTGATTTTCATCAAGCAAGTATGAATACTCACTGGGAGAGTCTGCAGTATAAAGAAATAAGAGAGTTGGGTTTTAAGTCAAGGTAATATTTCTGGAACCATCATCTCACAAATCCACCCCTGAGATAGTAACACTTCAAGAGTTAAAATTTTAGACATATTGAGCCTTTGTTTAAAACCTGTTATTTACAGTTGTCATAATATTTTTTGTTTCTGTGGGTTAGATGCAAATCAAGTACCATTTCTGTGTCTGTTAGCTAAAATGAGCCTGTCATGAAAGGCTTTAGCTTTCATTATAGACATAAATCTTCTATTGTTAGAGAATTGAGATCGTGTCTTTCATCTGTCCATTTACAGTTGTCACTTCAAGGTTAATTATGAAGAACTAAATTGTCACAGGAAAGACAATTTTAGTTGATTGCAAACACTCATGTTGTGGATTATATTCATATTTAACCTACTTCAGCTGGTTTCCACTAGCATTGGCAGATAATCTGTCATTAACTTTTGTAGCTAAAAGTGAATTGGTTATTAAAAAGGTTAACAGTGAAGCAGGCTTTTAGGGTCTTTGCCTACTAATGTTTGTCTTGTGCAAGAAAAAAAATCCATATAACATTATAAATTGTGGTATAAATATTTCAAATGGTTTTCTTTTTTTAAATTTCTGAACTCATCACAAGGATTTGGTAAGACTCTTCCAGGTGATTTAACTGCATTTTCCCCTGTTTCATGCTCTGGGCTGATGCAGTGTTTGTGCCTTCAGTTTACTGAAACCTTTTTGCTAACGAATTGCAGATTTGTTTGTTATTTAGTTACTGAACACAGCAGTGCAGTGTAGGTGTTATACTGATATATGGCCCTGAGGCAGTTTTTCAACATTCTGTGTAGCTGTGGTTCCTGATAGATGTGTCTATATGAGTATTTAGCTGTCCAAGGAGTAATACTGTAAAAACTTTATTGGTCATCTGAAGGGAATTTTTGATGGCTGAAGCCTATATTTTCACCAGCAAGTGACTATTTGAAGAAGTTTATCTGCTTATATAAAAGAAATAGTTCCAAACTCAGTAGATAATGGCTAAAATACTGTCATTGCTTTGAAACAGGACAGGCATTCATTTGACTGTTCTTGAAGCCTTGCCATAGGCCAGTTTTCCATCTTGACAGAAAGAGGAGAGGGACTAATCTTCTAGGTCAAGACACTCTTCATGGGGCAAATCAAAGCTCTGTTCACTCACTTGCATCTTCCTGTACTTCTTTTCAACTGATCTGGTATCGTTTTCTGGTTTCGTTAACTCTGAAATGAAGAGAGTGGAAGATTGTAGATGATTTAGGTAAATGATTCCTGGTAACAAAGAGGTAGGAGAGCCTGCTTGTCTCTCACCTGTCTCTGCTTACTGGTAGGAGGTTGAGAACACTTGCAAAAGAGGGTTCTTTGTTGCATTAGCTACTACATTCTCTGGCCTCCTTCGAAAGCTTTTCTTTTTCCTACAGATCGGTGCGTCTGCTTACATCCCTTACAGATCATTGCATTGACTGGGAGGTGTACCTCGTGATTGTTAAGCCCATCAGCATGTTTTGTTCGTGGCTCTTGCTGAAGGAATGAATACTCTTTTGGGCAGTAAAGCAGACATCAGTACAGCAGGACCGGGTTCTACTAAGTGCAACTATGGTCTCAGGGCTGAGAGGGGCATATTCCCTGACAAATCCCTGCAATGCTGATTAGCTCCCAGGCAGTACAAACAGGACTGGATTGTTTCTGGAGTCAGAGGGATTGGTTGTGTGCCTTACTATGCTCCAGCATAGATGCAGCCCTAGAAAAAAAATCTGTGCAAGTGCCTACATTAAAGAGCCTTGCAGCAGAGAACCGACTGCTTTTGTGTAAGTTGTGTTTCACTGTAACTGTGTAAGGGAGAAGACAAATCACCCCCGTATTGTCAACCCAAGTATTAGGAGCACAACCCACCCTCCAGTAAACAGTTTTTCAAAGATCTCTGCTTTTCAAAGATTAAAGAAGGCAAGAGTTACTAATTTTTCGTTTTACGTACAGCATTTCCTACTCTGTGTAGAAAAAGAAAACGTAAAACGCTTTCTGTTCCTAGGCAAAAAGAACTTCACTTTTTAGGAGTTTTTCTGTCGTCTTTCAGAAACGTCTTGGGGAGAAGAAAAAATACAATGTCAGTTTCTCATTTGTATGTGCCTCATCCTGTTCAGCAAGAACTCGAAATGTGTTACAGTGTTAAATAATATATTCCTGACCTAAGAAAAGCAAACTTTGCACTTTTGAATGTAAACATTAAAACATGGCTATGTTTTTGAAAAATGTTTATTATTGTAAGCAGTATAGGCAGATTCTTATTGCTTGCTTTCACATAATTAGCTTGATGGCAACTATAAGTTGCTCATTCAGCTGGAAGAATGGACCTTTACAGTGTATCAGAGAAGTCTTTCTGTTTGGTGAACTCACCAGAACTGAAGTTGTGCAGTGATAATTGGTTCCAGTATATTTAGCTGCCAAGTGTGTTAGAGTGGCCTTTTTTTGAAATGTGAGTCATGCATCCCTGGCAGGGATAAATGCAGAATCTTAAGAGGGTTATTTAAGTTCTATAAAATCCCCTGTAATCAATTTGATAGTGCTTGAGAGACCATAGATGACAGAGGCATGGGTCAGAGGGAGTTCAGAAAGGTTTCTTTGTTTTGGGGAAATAAGCTTCATCTTAGTTGAGTGTGCCCTTTGTTTCTCCCTCATCCCCTGCAACTGATTTTTAAACCAGACTTCTGATAGAGCCTTTTATAGTAGAAGTATTCTGGGAAAGTTTTGTAATTAGTGGAATAAAGTATTTTACAAGACAAGTGCAACCTTCACACCTCTGGCATGTTAGTGCAGTCACTCTTATCTTCATTAAATGTTTCTGATTGCAGTTGCAGCAGCACTGCTTTGACCTCATCTCTCTTATCTGATCTCACTGCAATGTTCTTCTATAACATTGACACATTCATGCTGTATGTCTAATTCTTACCTGTTTCTGTTTAGTCTGTGTGTACTCCCAGCCTCTCCCCCTTCCAGGCTTGCAGCTTTTCTTTCATGAGCATTTGGGCATGAGTCAAGAGACAGAAGAGGGTTGAAGGGTTGTCCAAGCAGTGAGGAGTACTTCTCTCGCTGTAGCTAAAGGGCAGCTCCTGTACAGTATAAATAGAGTTGCATTTCATCTGAAATTAACTCTGCTATTAGCTGCTATGTTTATTACACCAATTCAGAATTGATCTCAATTTTGCTCTGCCTCAGGGGAATGTGGGGCAAAGGAGCTGGTTTGCTTTGTGGATCTTTGAACTTGCTCTGAAACTGGCAGCCGTGTCTGGTTCTGAACTGTGCTGCGTCTTGGAGGTCTCCAGTCTGGCTACTGATCCTTCATGCAGGAATTTGAAATCGGATGGGATTGACGTAGATAGAGGAGAAGCTGGTAGCCAGTTTAAGCACCCTGGGAAATAAACCTGATCCCCATCTAGTAGACTTGCAAGCTTAGCTGAGAACATACTCGACTGGAGGAAACTAACGGCGTTCTGTGGGTACAAAGACTCTAGCTGGGCAGAGACCTTTACTTAGCAAGGGATTAGCTGGGTTCAGTGACCTGGGCTCCTGCCTCAGTCATCCTGAGAGTGTGTTGGGGTTTTCTTTATCTTCTTGAATTTGAGTTAGGACTTTGGCATTTCTTGAAATAAGCTTATGTATCTGATTTAACAAGGTTTTGTTCTTGCTCTTTGTAGTATTAATGAAAACCAAAGGTTTAGTCTTGAAGACACAAGATCTATGGAACCATGCACCCATGGAGATTTATCAGCTTTAATCCTGTATGTGACCTTCTCAGTAAAGCATAAGAAGACTATTGTTGTTGTCTTGGCTTGTACTCTTTACTCACTGTAGCAATGAGTCCAGTGATTTAAACTCGAGTTTTTTCCTTTATATATTAAAGAATTCTGTCAATAAGCTATCAGCACTATTTTTATTTTTATGAAGTAGTACATAAATACGTATTGTTTGTTTGCATCACTATCCCCCCCCCAAATAAGGATATTCAGTTAATAAAATAAAGAAATGTTGGAACAGGGGATACTTGGCAGAAGGAGAGAGTTTGTCAAGCCAGAGCAGTTTCTTTGAGGGAATGGGCAAAGGAGGACAAGTAAGTTTTCCTTTGTTAGGCTGCAGTAGAAGAAGCAAAGCAAGTCACATTAGTGTTGCATATGGATTTATCCCTCTGTGTGTAACTTTGACACGTTAACATCAGTGCTAACAGCTAGAAGAGTTGGGACAAAAAAGTTGGAATAATAATCATATGAAGGTGTGAATTTTTTTGTGGGGTTTTGGCAGGGAGTAGGGCAGTTTGTAAGACCAGCTTCGACTGAATATAATTTTATGATGTCTGTTTTGCTACCTACTTTAGTTTCATTCCATTTTGCTGTCATGATGACTTTTTGTGTATTTAATACTACTTTTTTTCACTTCTAGCCTTGCCTTCATCAGCATATTGTCTTGTTTTCTTACTCCTAGAAATGCTAAAAGATGCTTAGAATCATGTCCTCTACATTGTGTCATAGAAAAGGTCTAAAATTCTGAGGCTGTATCTTTTTGGGAGTATTGTATGCATAAATATTTCTGATCTGAATGAGACTTCAATCAGACTATTCACAGTTGATCACTTGAACCAACTTTGTTATCTATTAATTGTGATGTTAATTTCAAAAATGAAGTGGTATGTGCCTTTAAACAAAATATATCCAAGCTTCATGTTATTTGTGCTTCTGTTTAATATGTTGTTATTAGGTTTTTTCAGCATGTTATTAACAATTTAAGTTAGTTGCTGGCACATACTGACAGCTTCGTTCCCAACTGGTTTTCAGCATTGTTTGCTCCAAAGTATTGATAAAATATTAATAATTTCAGAGATCCCTTATCTTCTATGTTTGACAACCTCCACCCTCAGCTAGTAGCATTGAAGTGCAGTGTTCTCTGGGCCGGGCATGCCGTGCTTAACTGATGTCTGTGAACCTCAAGCACCCACATCCTGCTTTGAGAAAAGATATTCCAAGTGACAAGTTGTCTATAAGTATATATGTTGTTCCCTTAAAGTCTGCTTGGGACAGATTCTTTGCCAAGCTGCTGACCTTGGCATGAATACATCTATCAAACTTAATTTTAGAGTACAGTGTTGGAATAGCAGCTGTTGTTGAAAAATAGATGGAGGACTTGAGATTTTGATTTTCTTCATAGTCTTCCACTAAATTTCAAGCCTTTAATTTTTAATGTTTGGGAAATGCTTTAAAGTGTAGCAAAAAACTGTCAAAATAATTTGTTATCTTTCTAGTAAACTGAAGTGTGTGCTGCAGTAATTCACAGCAGGCATAGTTGGAGCAGTTGATTTGATGGGCATTTAACCTTCTACCCATCCAGTAGAACTATTATCCGACCTTTTTTTAAATTTCAACCTCATTACACGAAGGCCACAGGAATAATGAATGTGTTTTTTATCTGTGTTTTCCTCAACAATTTGTTGTCAGCTTGTGAAGCCCGTTACGAAGATGCAACAACAGCCCAATTTCTGCTATGTTCCCAGTGCAGCTGCTTTGAGTGAAGCTGCCATCCACCTGTGCACTGAGTGGGCTTTATTTCCTATTGTTTTTCTCAAATTACAGCATCCATCCTAAGTGGTAGGAACACCCAGGTGAAGGTCATTTGAATACAGCATCCTGCAGAATCCCTCTTCCCTTGTGTGCTGGACTGGCTGTGGCAATAATGCCTGGACTACTTCCAACACACAAAGGGTGCCTTTGGCAGCAAGGCCCACCGTGGTGGCTGGTGCTCCTGCTCTACAAGGCTGTCTGTAGAAGAATGTTATTTTTTTTTTGCCTTTTTTAAATATATGACAGTTTATGGCTATCTTTCTGACTGGAAGTACCAGGAAGCAGATCTGTTGAGTAAAACTGTGTCCTTTTTCCCCTTCCTAGAGGTAATTCTGTAATGGGTAGCTGTTCTTTGGTCTTCTTGAAGTTGGTGTGTATTATTCATAAAGGGTAGATTAGTTTTAATAAAGATAATTCCCTTCAGATAACATAGAAAGAAAATGCTCATTTATTTGGTTCATGTTCTTTGTGTTACTGGGGCACTGGTCATGAGCAATAGCTCTGATACTGTAGGTTTTTTCTTTGTGTTGAATTAAATGGTCTGGATTTCTTTTTAATTTTATGGTTTTAACTAGACCACTTCCATAATTAAAAATGTCTTTTGTCCTTCTTCCTTCTGTATGTTGGCAAGCATCCAGAAAATTAAATGCAGGCAGCATGAAGTAGCTAGCAAGCTTTAGAGGTCCAAGCTGTTTTTCAGCTCGTTTTGGGATGTATTTAGTTCAGGCTCAAACTACCTTTTAAGCTAATGAATGTTGAGAACATTTCTCTTGTAAGCAAAGCTGATATCTTGGTGATTGTGTGTGTGTGTGTGTATATATATATATATATATATATATTGCTCTGGCCCACAGCAGTTTTATCAGCCTTCTGATACTGGTGGCTTCTAACTACAGCATGGGAAATAACGAGAGCTTCATACTGGAAGTACCTTACTGAAGAGTCTAAAATGCCCTGAAGATCATCAAGACTCCATATCAGTGGGAAATTTCAGGAGTAACTTGAAGCTCTAGCATGAGATAAGTGTAATTAAAAGCTGACTCCTGATGTAGAATTAATTAATGATTAATTCTGTGTGAATTCATGTATTTCCTAACACTTGTTTAACCATGCAAGCATGACATCCTGTGGTGCTACTTTTTTCAGTAGAGTTCTCATTTGTTTTTATTTGGAAGTAAAAATAAATTTCATTGTCTGGAAGAATTTTCTCATCATTGTTTTTTCCATGCATTTGGTTCAGTAAATGAAGTCAGGGATGTTTCCTAGTCTCATTAAGAGACTGTTTCAGAGAAGTACTAAGTGTCCCTAGCTCTGATTCTCTCTCTGGAAGCTGAAAGCACACAGTGCCTGCACAGCAGATGAAGTATATGACCCCACCTCAGTGAGGAGATGACTCCTGTAATGTTACCTTGCTCAGGAAAGGTGCAAAATTGTAAGAGTTGCATCTAGTCTTTGATTTAGAAATGTCTTGGGTTTTTTTTTTTTTTTTTTTTTTTTTTTTTTTTTTTTTCCCTCCAAAATCTTGGGCATTATAATCAAAGGGAACTTGTAGAATAGCATATCCTCTGCTTAGAGCTGGAAAATAGAGCTGATGAGTTTGAGCCTAAGCAAGATGTTTTGGGTAGTCAAACCAAATTAATGATTCATTTCATGTGAGGCCTAGAACTGCTGTGGAGCTGTTCCAAAAGTTTTGATTGAATGCCTTGGGGCATCAGGGAACATGTTTTCATATATTTGTTTCCACATTTTTATTCTATCAATGATTAATAATTGATGACTTTAAATTTACAATAGGGAAAAGCCAGTGATATTTAAACAGGCATGCTGTAAATGGGTATTTCCATTCAGATGCACTTCAACATGAAAATTGATGGATTGGAGTTATTGTATTAGGTGATGCATTTGAATAGTTTATTAAAGCTTTGTACTGTGCTTGCCCAGCTTAGGGCCTCGTTTTGGAAACAATACAGTCTTTGCCTGGCCTTTAATCTTTGATGGATGTCTCTTCTTGTCTTCTATTTCTGCCATGGGTAACATTTGTCCCGTGAGAATTTCATGCTTGATTGATATTGCTTTACTAATTAACCTTGCTAGAGGCTTATTCAACACTGTGATTTATATTTAATATCGAAGCATAGTAAGAAAGTGGAAATTTTTTTGCCTTATTACTGCTAAAGGTAATTCTCAAACATAATTTCATCCATCTTAATTAAAGTATTGATCCAATAGTAATACTCAGAATTTTGCTAATCCATACACATTGAGCCATCTTCTAAAGAGTGCTTCATTGATGAGACCTACTCAGCATTTAGTAAGATTGCTGAGGTTTGAACACCATGTGAAATTTGGAGTGCAGTTTATTCTGAAAAGTAGAAATTGCCATGCTTCTTTCTTTTTTAGTTGGTGTTCACAAAATCATAGCATGGTTGGAAGGGACCTCTGGAGGTCCTCTTGTCCAACACCACTGCTGAAGCAAGGTGACCACCAAGGGCCAGTTTCCCAGGGCCATGTTCAGGTGACTTTTAAATTTCTTCAAGGAAAAGAAAACTCTGCAACTTCCCTGGACAACCTGTGCCAGTGCTCTCTTTATCATGGAGGTGACTGCTGCTTTCTGATGTTCAGGGGCAACTTCCCATGTTTCTGTTTGTACCCTTTGTACTCTGTATCTTTGATCTTGTCACTGGGAACCACTGAAAAAAGCCTGGCTCTGTCTTCTGTGTGCCCTCCTTTTAAGTATTTATGAAAAACTTATGAGATGCCCCACTGAGTTTTCTCCAGGCTGAGCAGAACCAGTTCTCCTTATAGGAGAGGTGCAATAGTCCCTAAATAGTCTTAGTGGGCCTTCGCTGTGCTATTTAGGATGTCTGTCTCTCACTTGTACTGCAAGTTTAGAAAAGTTTCTTATGGATCTCATAAACACCCCATTTGTTTCAAGGTTTGACGTCCACATTTTTTAAATGGTAGCTAATAGATGGCATGATTTACCTATAGCAATGGCTCAGTCTCCTGTAGGACTTTTTTTTTCCATCAAGAGAGGGGAATAGCAGCCAGTCCCCTTAGGTGTCAGAGGGATGTCTCATGTTTTGCATCTCTGGGAAGCCAGTCCCACTGACAAGATGCAGCTCTCGTGTGGGTCTATGGGCAGGCTGACTTCTTCAGGAGCCATTGGATTGGGAGGTCGTCCTTGAAGAATGATGCTACTTATGTAGTAAGTTATCACATTATGTATGAAAGTGGCTGAGGAAGGAGAGCTGCCGATTTGCCCCTTTTTTTTCTTTTTACTGAGGACTTAATTTCAAAGAAAAATGTATTGTAAAGCCAAAGTCAGACCATTTTGTAAAGTGCCTCAAGTGGAAAACTTGCTAACAGCTTTGAGAACACAAGTCAGAGTAAAGCTTCTATCAGCCTAAGCTACTTGGTGCTTCTAAACTAGGACCTTCCTGTCTTCACAGCTGCTTGGGGCTAGTTCTGTTTTAGAGAGCTATTGAGTGTATTTTTTACCCAGGTGAATGTTTCTTGCTTTTGACTTTTGTTTCTAAGGATAGGTGTGCAAGAGGTCTTGTACTGGTTAATTTTGCTCTGGTATGCTATATACTGTTACATGAGGATTAAATCAAGGAGCACAGCCTCCTGTGAACTGTTTGCAGAAGCAGGACTCAGTAAGTTTGGCTTTCTGCGCTACTCTGAGCATTTCAGGAGTGATACATCCTTATTACCTTCTATTTGTGTTTTGTTCTCTGATTTTTTGAAACTTTTATTTTAAAAGGATCAATAATAAAAAGGCTGCTATAAAAGATTGCTGCTACTGCATTCTGGAAAGTGTAGGAAAAGATATGATCATGTTCTTTCCATAAAAGCTGGATCAGTGGTTCTTATAAATCCATCTGTTCCTGATCACTTCCAATGTGACATCCTAATCCTCTGCATATGACACACAATCCTTTTCACAGCAACCAATTGTGAAAAATATTTACGATCCACAACATTAATATAAGTCAGATTTAGGCCTAAATAATTGTTAATTATTAGATATTTGTTTATAGGGAACAGAAATTTAAAAGATGTTGTGAAGGTACCTTAGTCATATGTTACTTTAACATTGGCAAGTCAGTTTTTACTGGCTTTTTTTTTCATTTATTGAACCCCAGCTTTTTAGCTCAGGAAGCTTTCTTCGACTGCATGTAATCAATATTCGCAAAATATAAATGGCCACTTATGTGAGGTCGACTTGCAGCAAGTCATCCTGGAATGCTAATTCATGGTGCCTGAAAGATCTACTGCAAGAGCATTTCTTTCGTACTGAAAGAAAGTGAAAGCACGTTTCTCAGGTGTGGATTGGGTTGATTTGTTTCTTGTTGGTTTGGTTATTTCTTGCTAATCAGCTGTATTTCTGTATTGCAGTTGCTGTTTATTTGAACCTGTGTGATTTATCTTTTCTTGGCGGAAGAGAAGTTATGTTCCACTTTGTGTCAAAAGAATTGTCTTTTAGGAGCTCAGTCTTTTATGCTCTTTTTATGCCAGACAAGCGTTGGATCAGAGTTTATGTGGCAAGATTGAGCTCTAGAGATCACTAGAGAGGTAGCATTAAGAAGGGTGAACAAGCCAGAAATTTCCAAATTTTATGTTTGCATCAAAAATGAAAAATTAAATAATAGCAGTATGTATGTGGTTACAAACCTTTAATAAGTAAGTAAACTACTAGAGTGAATAAAATGGTCTAACATGTTTTACTTATTTAGCCAACCAACACTAGAAATACATATGTTTGATGTGTGAGGGTTTTTTTCCCACTCAACAACTCCAGTTCTGTAATAATTTAAGAGTCATAGAATGGTTTTGGTTGGAAAGGACCTTAAAGGGCATCTAGATGCAAGCCTCTTCCTTGGGCAGGGGCATCTTCCACCAGATGGGGTTGCGCAAAGCCCCATCCAACCTGGCCTTGAACACCTCCAGGGATGGGGGTATCCACAGCTTCTCTGGACAACCTGTTCCAGTGCCTCACTACTGTCACAATAAGGAATTTCCTAATATCTCTGCTAGATTAAAGCCATTTGCCCCCCTTGTCCTGTCACTCCATGCCTGTATGTAAAGTTCCCCTCCATCTCTCTTTTAGCCCCTTAGGTACTGAAAAATACTCTAAGGTCTCCCTGGAGCCCTCTCCCAGGCTGAGCAGCCCTAACTCTTTCAGCCTTTGTGGCAGAGGTGCTCCAGCCCTCTAATCATCTTTGTGGCTCTCCTCTGGACTCACTCCAACAGGTCCATGTCCTTCCTGTCCTGGGACCCCAGGACAGCTCTCCAGATGGGATCTCACCAGAGCAGAGCAGACAGAATCCTCTCCCTTGCCCTGCTGCCCACGCTGTGTTTGATGCAGCCCAGGATTTGTTTGGTGTTCTGGGCTGTGAGTACACATTGCCAGGTCATGTCCAACTCTCATATAGCAGGACTCCAAGTCCTTCTCAGCAGGGCTGCTCTCAATTTGTGCTTTGCCCAACCTGTATTTGTGCTTGGGATTGTCCTGACCATATGCAGGACCTTGCACTTGACCTTGAAGAAGTTTATTCTATTATTTAGAGGGAATGACTTAGCTGTAGAGGTGCACAACATAAAATTCTTCGGGGGAGGTGGAAAAGAAAGGATGAAAAGCGTGACATTTCCAGTAATCTTTATTAATTAAGGATGGAAATGCTTTGCATTGCAAAGTCCAGTCCATATGTAATCCTGGAACTGGTGTGTTATAAGCACCCAGTTATGTCTAACTTGCATTCAGTGGTGAGACTAAGCAAGTTTTGTCTTCATAATTCTGTCACTAGTTGAACAGTGTCTCTGAGTTTTTAAAGCTTTTTATTTTTTTTTTTTTACTAGATCTTATGTGTATCTTTTGCCTGAGAAAGAGGAGCGATGGCTGTGCATATAGAAGCCTTTTATTCTTTGGAGAACAATTTCTATGGTGGAGGTGATGGCACCACCGTACCCTTGTTTTACTTTTGTTTTGTCTAGTGTTCTGAGTTACAAAAAGGATTTTAGTTTAAAAAAAGAAATAAAGAAACAGTTAAAAGGGAGAGTGCTTGAAGTCAGGACGAATTACATTGAAAGGTAGAGGCTCAAATAAATGTGCTCCAATTAGGGATAAACTCTAAAAAGAAAAAAAAGAAGCTCCAGAAAGCTGAATGAATTATCTGTTGAAAATAAAAATGCTTTCTTTAAAAATTGAAGGCAATATCCACTGAAGAAAATGGAAGAGATGCAAACTTGGGCATTTTAAAGACAAAACGACAACCCTCCCCCTTAATTTCTAAGTGAATAACAGCTATTAATACATAATAAGCAAGAAACAAATTTGTCAGGAGTCAGCAAAGCTAATAATTGTTAAAATGAAAAGGAGACAGTACAAATAGATAATGTGATTGCAGCACTGGAGTTTATGTCTGTGTGAACTCAGAGTCTCAAAAACTCAAGAGTGTTTTCCCCATTGAAATATTAGACAGGAAGTTGCAATATGTTGACACTTTTTCATTATGGAGAAAGATTCTTGTGAATCAAAAGCAACCATGAAAACTTCTGGGGGACTTTGTGGTTTCAGTAGTTAAATGCAGATGGGATTAATTAATAAATCAACTGTTGCCATTAAAGAAGGACTTATGTCTTGGGAATTGGTTCAGTACTCAGTGGTACTGGACTATCTAGAAGGAATCTGAAAGGATGTTGATAACAGACTAGTAAAGGAATAGAGAACAAATCAGAAAACTTGACTAGTTCAAATGCACTAATTTCTACCACATCTATTTTCAGTATTATCCACTTCCCTAATTTATGGTTATCTTTAAAATATAACAGCAGTACTAAATGATTGGCAAAGGTTGTCATGCTTGATTAAAGGTATGGAATATTTTCTGTCTGAGGACCAAAACTTCTCAGAAAAAAACCCCAGCTGTATGAGGATAGCTTAAATAGCTTTTCAAAACCCTGAGTGTCGGGAAAAGTGTAAATATAGACTTTGTTTTATCATTTTGCATTGGTGGTGTGAATTACAATACATGGTTGAATAAGGAGGAAACAGTTTATTTAAAAAGAGCAAATGAATGCCAATGACTCTACATTCAAAAACCTATTCATACTGATAGTGCAGCCAAGATTGTCTACAGAAAAAAAAAGAAGATATGATCTGTAGGAAGATGTTATATCCTTCACTACACCAAAAGTCACAGTTACTAAAATCAGACTAGTCTGAAAAAAGCCTCGGGTGTCCAAAATACCTGTCTTCCTTCTTCACCTCCCCTGCTGCATTAGCTTCTGAAATAATGAAATTGTGGAAGTTACCATGGATTAAAGAAACCTGTACATTATGTTTCAACCGCATAGTTTAAACAAAGGAAAAACATTTCTTTAGAACACAGAATGACTTCTTGTCTCTCCATGACAGTGTGAGCATTGCAGATTGATGTGTTTGTGTCAA
Source organism: Sylvia atricapilla (assembly GCF_009819655.1). Lineage (NCBI taxonomy): Eukaryota > Metazoa > Chordata > Aves > Passeriformes > Sylviidae > Sylvia > Sylvia atricapilla. The sequence continues at coordinate 44,549,207 of NC_089140.1, forward strand.
AGGCTCAATTGTTTCACTCATTTTTAATCTTTCTGGAAGCTGTTGTGCCAGTAATGTGTTTTACTGTAATCTTATTTTTAGGCTTTACCTTTTAAGTTTGACAAAGATTTAAACCGATTATCCCCATTTCCAAATATGTGGCCTAGTTTTTGATAAAGTGTGCATGTTCTTAACATGCCCAGTTTTGAAAAGCTGTGCAACTTTGTACGGTGTGTACCAAATTATAAGATCCATATTTACAGCTAGCTGTAGTCTGGCAAAAGATCAGATGTCTTTTGTGTTGTTTGCGTATTTTTCTTGAGAAAAGCCAGTCTATTCCGAAGGTCGGTCTAGTTGACATGCCTGTTAGATGGGAGTCCCTTTAGACAGGGAATTAAAGGAGACCCACTAGTAAGCAGGGATGTATGTGAATCATCTAGTCTTTATACCAGATATAAAAAATGTGACTGTGTCAAATGGCTGAATGGCACTCTTTTTACTGTGTAGGAACATCTTGCAGTTAATCCTTTTTTTTTTCTTTCCTTAAGACTGAACTAACTTTTATTTTCATACTGCAGTTCTCAAATCCTTCTCTATATATGGCTGGTAATCTTTCAGATTTTCAAATCTGGAAATGATAGCATTCTCCACTGGCAAATCTTTTAAAAATATAAATATAGCAGTTTTATTTTAAGAATAACGAAAGTAGTCTTGTTTAATTAATCACTGATTTGAGCAGATAGCCCTCTGGCTTGTCAAATTATTTTCATTAAACATGAGTACTGTTAAAAAAATATTGCGAATTAATTTTATTTTTCCTTCTGAAAGTTAAAATCTAACATATTTATTTCCTGAGGGAAAACCAGACCATTTCAATACTCTTGTTAACCAAGATATAAAGACAAACAGTACATCTTGCTTATCCTAGTGTTTTGATGGCTTGTCTTATTTCAATTCACTTAATTATTTTCTACTTTTTCTGTTTATATGCGTATGTTTGTTCTAGTTGTTTCTAGTTGGTCTTTTAGAATCTCAATGTTTTGGTTCCTTCCCCCCTTAATGTTTTCAGCTTTTTGACCTGTAATTACATGTGGTTTTCCTGGTTTTGAATTGTACTGTTCATCTGCTTTACAAGAACAACTTCTGGCTTCTGATATGTCATGCTTAGGCCTTTCCTTCCTCCAATTGTTGCTTATAAAATAAAGAAAATAAAGAAATAAAGAAAATCTCAACTCGGAAATTGCTTGACCCTTTCACTCGCAGATCATCATAGTTACTCATACTTGTCAGATTGGAAAATTGCACAGCATTAATTTTTAATTCACAAATTACTTATAAAGTTATATAGAGTTGACAGTTATGTTGTTCTATTTGGAACAAGACAGAGGACATTAATTCAAAGAAGCAAACTTCTAGTTTTGAGACAAGAAATTAAAGGATTTAATTCATTCTCCCTTTGCCCTTTAATCCTCCCCTAAGTGAGACAAACACCTCTGTGGGATGGATGCTGTCATGCTGGATGTGGACAACTACCAAGCAGACATAGTGTGTGCAGCATCCCCATTTTCCTGGAGCACCATCTACAAGCTCACCTCACTGTTTAATTACAGACAAGCCTTAATCTAATAGAAGCCTTTATATCCTGTTCAGTGTCAGGAGAAAGTTATACTTTTACATGCCCAACCGCCAGATGAGCTCCTGTTTCATGATCTCAGGGAGCAGATTGCCTGAGATGCTTTGTGGACATGATCATATAGACAGAAGAATGCTTTGACTAAGGTCAATATGGATTCTAGCAGTCACTGTAAAGTGATGGCTCAACTATAAAAGGCAGGCTTATTTCAACTGAAACTTTGAATTGAGACATAGAAGTTGCTTAGTGTTTTTGTTATTTATTTTTATTTCACTGTATCTGCACTTACTTGGAGAGCTGAGTGTACAGTGAGACTGTTTAAAAATTCCCTGTGGCAGCTACAGCTTTGAATAAATTTTTAGAGTAGGGACAGGATTAAAGTTGTTTGCAAAAGTGGGGTTTTCTCCCCAGCTCCCACTGTTCGTACATTTCTTTCTTTCAGTATCCTGGTGCATTCCAGGTGTCTGGGTTATGTCTGTGTACCTGTGTTACATCTCAGATGTCGCCTCAAGTTTGCCTGCTTTTCACTGTTTGCATTTTGTTCTCACGCAGCTTCAAGTAAACAAGTTTTTAGAAATTATGTCTTTGTTTACATTCTTCTCCTCTGGGAGGAGAAAGGTGATTGATGCTGATGTTCACCAACAAAATCAAAGAGGTGGCTACCTGTGTAGCCAATCTTGGCCTGTTTGTAAAATTGTATAGATATGGAGTCAGAAAAATAAAGTAGAAGCTTTCCTGCTTAACCTCCTGCTGCCTGCTTCGTCCTTTCGTGCTCCTAACAGCAGCCGCACTCAGACACCAGAGACTGGATTGGATTCACATTTTACTGTGATAAATCCATGGCGAAGACAGTGAGTTTGTAACATGTGAAGTGTGAGAGTAAGAAATGCTCTGTGCCTTTCAAATAGTGCAGAAGGTCTTATGACAGTATGGAAAGGGAGAGGTCACAGCTAGCAATGGTGCAGGGGGAGAAACTGGACACCTGTATGGAGAGGGCTTTCTTGTGAGCAAAGCATAAACCTGCTGATCTGTTGGCAGCTAGAGAGAGTCTTGGAGCAGTCTTGTCCAGGAGAAAACTTGGTTCTGTGTTGCTTCTCCTTAGCTGCTCTCTTTTGTGGCAGTAGTAACCCTTAACTAGGAGCTCTGGAAGCAGCATTTGATTCAAAAAAATTTCTGGACATAGAGAACCATATGTGTTGCAGTTCTCACAAAGTGTAATGACAGACATCCCTATTCTGACAGTGTAAATGACAGGAAATACCCGTCCCCAAAAAGGATGGAGTAGAAATATTGTCAAAACAAAGGGAGTCAGGAGAGAGAAGCAGTTGGCATCAGCATTTTACACACACAATATGAGAGTCTCTCCCTGGTTGTCCTTTTCTTCCCCATCTTTGGGGACTCCCCCTTTGCTTTCCTATTCTTTATTCTCCTTGAAAACCACTGGAAGGGTCAGACCCCAGTGGACCCAAACTGAAACTGTAAGTCCTGTTAAGTACCAGTCTGCATCAGCATCCTCAATTAAGAGCACTTGGATTCTGAATTTATAGGTTCTATTGATTTTTTTCCAAAATAAACTTGCCGATGTTTCCATGTGGTACTTCAAAAAGACAAGAAGCAATCAGTGCACTATATTTAAACATTGCAATTATAAATAGACAAAACTGGTGTCTTTGAATGATTCATTAAATATAAATAATGGAGCAACTTTGCCTTCTTTTTTTTCTAAAGGAGAAGAAACTAAGTGCACTAATGCTTGACTCAAATTTTTGTTTGAAAAGACACTGTCAGTACTGAGATAACATACTTACTCTTAATTATCCTGTATCTCAGGATCAAGATAGTTTAGCTAGACCTGGTTGGTGACTTCTGACCATTTTTAGCTGTAATTCCATAAAGCTTCGAAGATTTTATGTATGTCACGAAGTTAGTATAGGTCTGAGAGTAAAGGGCAGCATTCGCTCCTTTCTCCCTGTCTCAAGAGTTTAAATTAATTTAAATAGAACAGAAAAAAAATGAAAAGGTGTTCAACACTATGGTTTAGTGATGCAAGATTTGGTTGTTAGATAAATGTCTGAGTAGTGAGGCCTCCATCTATTTGAAAACAAAATAACCAGTCAATGGCTGGGAAAAAGAAATCTATGTAACTCTTTTTATTTAAGAAGAAAGAAACCCGACAAAAGAATCAAGTTAAATACAGAACTTATTTTTTATTATCATAATAACAATACCTACTTGTTTCTGTGTCACATCATTAAAAATTTGGGGTTAAAATGTTACAGACATACTAACTAGTACTTCTAGGGGAAAGGGGGGAAATTAGAGGTTTCAGCCAGGTGAAGGGGGGCAGTTGATGGTGTTGGAGTGCAATCCTTGTTCTCTTAGAGCACCCCTCAGATCAAAGGCAAGGAAGAGAAGGGCAAAGGCCAGAAAGAGCATTCATTTCTGCAGCCAGTGCTTAGTGCTGAGGGCAGGTGGGAAGCATGTTCCCTCCTTAACTCTGCCTGGCAAAACTTGTTGAGTTTGTGTCATCACAGGGCTGCTTATGGCACTGGTTTTAGTATTGCCTTGAATAGCTGACTTGCAGCAGTGTTGTGCAGAGGAAAACATCCAGGTTACCAAGATTATAATTCTTTAAGCAGAGGGCATAGAGAGGTTAAGGGTGAGTGAGGAATGAGAAATCTCTTTCAGGATTTAGCTGGTGCTGGTAGCTATGAGCCCTCTTCTTTACCCTTCAGGGAGAGAAAGAAAAGATCCTACGGCTTTCCTTTGACCTGTCACCCCTAAATGCTCTCTCATGAGGTCAAGATTGTCCCCAAGATCACTGAAGTCTAGGTAATGAACTTAACCTCTGTTAACCAGCATTCTCCAAACAGATACTCATGGCTTCTCTTGCAACTCTTAAAAATATATGTCTATTTCCAGTCAAACAACTCATGTAAGTCAGGTGCTTTAGCTCTACTGTGTTTGGTTCCAGTACTCTGCTGGCCCAGTTTTGTTGGCCCAGCAATTAATGCACATCTGGTGACAGTATTTGGAGAGTGAGGTGCTGCTCCCATAGCTAATAGCAAATAATCTTTGACTCTGAGGAGATGCCCTAAGTTAGAGGAGCTGAAATGATGGGAATGAAAGATAACTGCAAAAAGGGGACAAGCACAAAGTGGGAATGTGCTTTAGGTGTGTACCCTGCAGGTTGCAAAATACTGAGGAGTACTGTGATAACAAAATACAGACATGAATGGTAGAGCAAACAATAAAAAGTCCTTTTAAATGAGAGTACTTTCTTGTAAATTGTTTTAGTACTGTAGCGTGAAAAATAATGTTTACAAAAAATGTAAAAAAGGAAGCTGTTTCTACAGCAATTGTGGAAATTCAGAAATGGAAGAATGGGTGTTAGAATGTGTTTGGCAAATCTTTTACTGGATTCCATTTGTTTTAAAAGTTAACAGGAAACATTTCTCCTAGGTTTACAATAGCTAAATTATTAAAGGTTTTTTTTTTTACTTTATGAGTGTAAATTACTTGTTTTTCTCAATGTCCTGATATTTTCCATGGTCCTTGTGAAAATCGAATCTTCTGTTTTGTTTCTTATTACTTCCTTTGTTGAGCCAGTGAATTTGGACTGCTGTTGACTCAATATATTTTGTTCCAGCTTGTTTCTTGTGGGTGCTTTTTTTTGTTATGCATTACAGTGTGTACTGTAATGAACTTTTTTTTTAATCAAGTTTGCAGTTTCTACTGCATTTAGGGTCAAATGAGGCTGTGCAACGAGGCAATGTTCATTCAACAATGTCTCATTCCTAAAAGATTCCATCATTTTGCTTTCATTTACTCAAGTTCTTTCTGCACTATTATATGCAGTTAAAAATAGCATCAAAACCATCTCCTTTAAAATCATAGAGTGCAGAGAAACTTCTCTGTGAACAGTGAGAGCCTGCTCTGTGTCCTCTCCCTGTGTGTTTTCCTCTGGCTCCTGGGCAAAGAGCAGTACTGGAGGGAGCTCTCCTGGTGCTGTTGGGGTGCTGGGTTGTTCCTGCTGCCAGGTTTGTCAGTGATTACCAGGTCAGCAGTGGAATAGTTTAGCTTTCACTTTAGGCTAAACAAAACTCCTCTGCTCTCTGTTGGAGTCTAAGCCTTCTGGTCACCTAATAAACTCTATGCAATCTTGACTTTACCTCTTACTTAAAAAATCTTGAAACCTGCTAACAGTCTCAATCCACGTAAAAAATACTGCTCTGAGAGAAACATCTTGCAGTAATCACCTAAATGCAGGCAGCTTCAGGTTTTTGTCCTAGAGTAGAGTATTCAGATACTCTTAGACACAGCCAGTCTTGGGATTATGCTGCATCTGTTAAGAAGTGTCTCTTCAGCACAGAGATTCCTTCAAGTTTCTTTCTGTTTCATAAGTTTGTCCTTCATGCTCTGTATCTTGCCATTGGTTCTGTTGTCAACAATTTGTTGGTCTCTGAATGTTCTCCAATTTTGCTAGGATGAAGATGTTTTCTACATTTAAAATTGGCTAGAAATAGAAAGACTAATTTCTGTAGTTCATCCATACAGTACAAATTTGATACATAGGCATAATCTACGGGTCTAGTATATCATGTTGTTTTTGAACTAGAAGCAATGACTTTCTGTTTCCATAGTGGCTCCTTAGACACATCAGAAACAGTGTAATTTTTTCTCAGTATCTGTATAGAGAAGTGTATGATCTTGTATTACAAAGTAATGGATCATTTTTGACTGTTCCATTAAGAAGAGAAAAAGAAGTTAATTAAGCATGGTATTAAATCAATCTATTTATTCTTCAGTTTCATTTAGCTGAAAGGCTACTGTAAAATTTCTGTGTTGAAAGTAACTTTTATTAAATTTCAATGTGTAGCTGTGTAGGAATTCAAAGCAAAATAATAGGCTCCATGTTTTTCATTCATGGCTTCTTGGAGTAGGGATATAGTTCACCAAGGGGAAGTACAAAGTCTTGCATGTGGAGGGGAGCAGCCCCAGGCACCAATATACGTTGAGGGCTGCCCGTCTGGAAAGCACCTGGAAAGCAGAAAAGGACCTGGTGTGCACCAAGTTGAACATGAGCCAGCAGTGTGCTCTTGCAGAAAAAAAAAAAAAACAAACAAACAAACAAAAAGGGTGATGTTACTCTGGGCTGCATTAGCTAAAGCACTGCTGGCTGTTTTAGGGTGATCATCCTCCCCCTCAGCTGGTGAGGCTGCTCTTGGACTGCAGGTCCAGTCCTGGGCTCCCCAGTACAGGAGAAAGATGGGCATACTAAAGGGTGTCCAGTGAAAGTCCACCGAGACTATCATGGAACCAGAGCATCTCTCTTATGGAGAAAGGCTGGGAGAGCTGGGACTGTTCAGCTGGAGGAGAGAAGACTCAGGAGTAACTAACCTAACATTTTTTCATAAATACCTGAAGGTAGGGTACAAAAGGGGATGGAGCCAGGCTCCATTTGGTGCTTTCCAGTGACAAGCTTAGAAGCAATGGGCACCAACTGAAACACAGGAAGTTTCTCCTGAAAACCAGGGAAAATTCTTTCATTCTGAGGGTGACCAAGCACTGGCACAGGTTGCCCAGGGACGTGTTTTGAATTTGCAAGCCACTGTAGTAAAAGCAAAGTGGAAGTGGTAGGTAGCTAAATGGTGTTATACTCTAAATGAGTAAAAGCAAGAACAAAAAAGAACAAAATAAAGAATAGCATCCTATTGTAGTACTCTAAAATGTACTGTGGTAATATAAAGGACAACAAAGTAAAGTAAAACACAGTATGTGTACAAATGTCAAATTTGCTCATTCTGGGTGCTTAATTATGCAAAACATTTTATAATTAGGAACACTGCCTCATAAAAACTAATTGCAAAATATAGAAGTTTAGAATATCATATACATTTGTCACTCTTTAGGAATGAAACTACTGACAAATAATTAAATTGCCAGTAATAAAGCCATGCAGTGGTTAAAATCAACCCCTCACTATAATTGCATAGGATTGTACTTTATGATAATTAGTAAAGTGTGAGGAATTTTTGCTCTTTAATTACTTCAACTGAAAAAAGACAGGATGCATACATCATCTGTATTGCTGAGAGCAATAGATATCGCAGGAATATCATCAGCAGAGGAACAGAAAAACTGAAAGGTACACCAGGTGCATCACATTTCGTGGCAGTGACTTTACAGACCCCTTCCTCCACAATTGTTTTCAACAGACTTTGCCATTTACATTTGTGTTCTTGTGCTTGAAGAACTAAATAATTATAATACATGGATGATAAGGATATGATTCTTTTTGCCTGAAGACTGCAAGTTCAAATATAAGTTTAAGTGGCAGTGACAAAGTAGTTGCCCTCTGCTGAGCAGTCTGTCTTACAGGGAGTTGTTTGTCCTAGCCTTGAGCTCTGTGGAAACATGCCCATGTAACACATGGCATGGGAGTGATCAAGCTTGCCAGAGGGTAAGAATTAAATGGGCATCTGGACACTTAATTATTCTCTGACTCCTACAAAGTATGTTTATTTTTGAAAATATGTGGTCAGAACAGCAGTCAAAATCAGTTGGATTGCCTCTGAGTATTTTCTTTGCCTTGACTCTTTCTGAAGCTGAGACATGATATGAACACAAGCTCAGAGATGCATGCATGCTTCTTTAATGTAATGTATAAATGGATATATTAAGTGAGATATGTTTAGAGAGAATTAATTTTTCATGTGTTTTACTTCAACTAAGTTTCTCCAGTAATGTGAACTGTAGAGCTCTCCTGACTTACTATTCATAAATAAAATGTCTTGTTCATTATTATTTATAAATTTTAGAAAAGAGCAGTTATGTGGATGAGGGATGAGGTTTTTTTCCTTTTAAATATTAATGAAGAGTTTTTTGCTTTTGCCAACCCTGTCTTATAACTGTAATTCTGTGGCCAACATGTATTCTTGTAAATGCCTCCTACACACGTTTTTCATCTGATCAAAATACTGATTGACATGGTTGAGTTGCCCTGGAAAAATTCGGGATTAAAACTGTGTTCTAGTGCTGCAACTAAAATCTTCCAAAAAGAGACAAAGCTTTTTAACGTTACACTTTTTGTGCCTCTCACTTGTATTTCAAGCGTTTTTGGCATTTATTTTGTTTGTTTGGTGGTTATGTTGTTTTGTTTTGGGAGTTTTTGTCAATTTTTTTAAATCCACTGGAAAGATTCAATCATGAAGCTCCTAGTACATTTACAGGTTATGTGCTTTTCTCCCTTTATTATAGGCTAACACTGTTTTCATAGGGGCATTACCTATGAAAGGGTTTTCAAGCCTTCAGTTGAGAAGTCATAGAATTATTGTGGAATCTTTTAACTGTTTCATTATTTGGTAGGTTTGAAGATATTAATTGCATTCATTCTTTTGCTTCCTAATGCTTCATACCTCTCACTTTTGCAAAAAGCTTCAGCTATCCCTCAGCTCTGTCTAGTCACCAAAGGAAGCATTCTTTTTGGACTCTTCTCCTACCCCAATAGCTTTCAGTTATAGTAGTAAATGTGTTTACTCTAAAGTCTACCATATTTTAAGAATACAGTCAAATGTGGATAATGGAATTTAAATAGCAGAACTACAGGGCCACTACTCCAAGTGATTCTCCCCCACCCCTGAACTAATTAAACCACCTCTTTGCCATCACAGTAGTCTTCAGAATCAGAGAAATCTTTGTCTTGAAATCTTGACAAAGTGAAGAACATCTGTCTTCGTTTTCTTTCCCTAGTGGCTGTTTCAGCACTCGCTTTGGAGATTTCTCCTTTTCAAATGCTGATTTCCTCTTTTCTTGGACATTCTGCAAGATGTGTTTCTTGATCTTTGATACTGTGTATCAAATTGTAGGACTGCTGTCTTGTTACTGGTAATGAGTCGATCCCTCTCAATGCTGGGCCTGTTTCCTTTTTGGATCAAACTCAGCCTTCACCCCACCTGAAAAAAATCCAAAGACTTTGTGGGACTCCAGCTACCTATTTGTAGCTAAAATAAGGCTCCTGAACTTTGCTTGGCCTGCCTTCTGCTACCTTTTTCACTGCCACAGATGAACTCATCAGCCAGCCCATCACTTTGAACCTCTAATCTGCTGGTACTTGTAGGTCCTGGCCTCTGGGCTGTACCAAAAGAGCACGTAGTATCAGCTAGTTGAGTTGCCAGACTTAATCTTTCTTTTCTGTCTACTTTCAGAACTGTAGGCCATGCCATGATTACTTTCACTATGTTTTCATCTCCATGCCTGTTGCCTCACATGCTTCGAGCATTCAGCAGCTCGCTAGACCTGTCACTTCCTTGTGCAGTTTGCTTTTTTTAGAGTTGCCCGAGTCAGATTCCATGTCCTTTATTTTCAACATCTTCAGCAATAGTACCTTTTATGATTAGTTAAGTTGATCCCTCTTATAATTCTGGCAGTTATGCCATACTCTGTTTCTTAAAATTTCACTATCCTGTGCTACATGTGCTACAATTTCACTATCCTGTAGCAAATTCCTTCCAATGCAGCCTGACCAACTGCTCTGAATCAGAAGTTCTGGGTGTTTTGATTTGCTCATGTTTCTAAAAAGACATCAAATTTGCAAAATTTTTGTTTGTTTATGGCATTTGATGTCTAAAATGTAAATCCTCTTATTTTGGTCATCTCCATATCAAGTTTGCCTTACTTTGCATTGTCTTACCTGTTTTTCCTTTCAATGCCTGGTCTGATGTCTGGAGAACATGTGGGAAGCAGCTGAGGAATCACCTTTCCTCTCAAGGCCAGGAGGTGCAGCTATGACTTGGCCAGTTCAGGATTGTGCTGATGGCCGGACTTGTCAGCAGTGAATGCTTTGTTTGGCTGCACTGGACTACTGTGAATTGATGATTCCTTCACTCCGTGCCCACTGGGCGTCTGACTCCTGATATCAAATAGGAATTTCCTGCCACAGGTTTCCTGTGACAAGCATAGGTCAAGATGCCAATTGCTTCTGTATTCTCCGTGTACTCTGTTCTGTCTTCTGTGCTTACTGGTAAAGGCCAAGAGGGCTGGTTCTTTTGATACATGGAGGTTGCCATCCATGCTGTGGGTATGTTACCGACTTTAACTGAATGTCTGTTTCATGACTGCTTATAGTTTAGTGATTATGGCACTGACAGGCCAATAGAACACTGTTATCATCTTGCAATATTATGTAAGTCGGCACAATATTATCTACATTCCTTTAAAATCTTACAGTTACTTTATTTAAAAAGTCAGTATATTTTTTCAGTGATTATATCCTCTCTCATAAACTGTAAAATTAGTGTTCCTTTCACAGAAGCAAATGTAAAAGTGCTGGTTGGTTTTGAAGATAATCCCCCTGTCCTGTTTCTTCAATTTTTCTTTTTTCTCTTCTGTAAGCAGCAGTTGCCAGTAGGGTCTTGTATTGCAAATGTAAATTCACAGATGCTAGTGCATTTCTAACTCTTTAAAATTAATATAGATACCAATATTTTTAATACTTTTGATGATTCCAGAGGTTTTAGCATATTGTGGTCGATATTTAGTTTGGGGTTTATCCATGCAGAGAGAGAAAAAAAGATTCTCATCCAACATTTTAATATTTCCAGCATGAAAAAATAAAACCCTGTGGCCAAATTGATGATAATATAAAAGCCACTTAGCACAGGGATGTCTGTGCTTTTTTGCTGATTAAATGCATGGCAATTGTGTTGGATTTGGAGAAAATAGTTAAGGGCACAAAGTCAGGCAGAAATTAAGAGCACGGAGATTGATTTTGCTTGTTGACAACAGTATTCTGAAATGCTGGAAGTGATGACTAGAAATTAAGTGTGTAAGGGATTAATCTTTTAAGGAAAAGGTATGCTGAAATAAAGAATGAAGTGGAAATAGTTTATTTCATTAAGATACTCCTTATTGTGCACAAAAGTTGTAACTTCCAAATGGACATGCTTTAGTATGTGGTATTTTCAAGGGAGATTTTTCAGTAATGCTCATTTGAGAACAGTGTGAGCAAGAAAGAGAAAATAGCTGAGATTGACATTTGTGGTCTGCTGGATTTTTATTATTTGATTTGTCGAAGCAGAGCCTAGACAGTTTCTAAAATGTGCCTGTTCTAAGTCTGCTGCTGTGCCTTAGTGGAATCCTTCTAGTTAGATATGATTTTTTAAATTGCATTAATTATGGTATTTTGCAGACTACAAAGACAAAATTAACCAAAACGCAAATTCCCAAATATAGCTATTCCAATGAATATTAAAGACTAGTCTGTCAAACTGAATTCACCTTTAATTTGGCATTTCAGTGTGCAATGAAATGTTTGCTATTTGTTTTCTCACACCTGTAACATGCTGTTGTCAGAAATTATGCTTCATTTATCTGGATTAAAGTAGGGATATCTTTTACTATGGCAAAGAGAATAGTGAACAAGTTGGAAAAAATGCATCTAAACAAATTTGATTTTTTCACCCATCTGTAAACACAATTATTAAGTTAACTGAAGAAAATGTTAGCATAGCAATTCACAAACTACTGTGAAAGAATCTTTAGTGCTAAGCCCAGTCATCCTAGAAGTCTTGTGTATTTTGAAATCTGGACACATTCTAAGATATTCACAATACAGCCTTGAAGATATTCTGAATTAGACTGTCTAGGAATGTTATCTGAAGTCGGTCAATTGTATCTTGTGTCACTTTGGAATGCTAGACCTCTGAAATGAAAAAAGATGCATTGAAGTCATATGGTGTGACTTTTGATAAAATGACAAAAAGGTCTTTTGCTCAGTGTAAGGAGTGCCCTCCTACTACTTTGCAACATCTCTGCATTTAAAGTATGATGAAATGTAAGTAACATCAAAACTGAGGTTACTTTTAACCAAAACAGAGTTTTCATTTTTACTGTATGAAGCAATCCCAAGGGTTGACGTTGATTTTCAGAGGCAGAAAATCAGACAAGATTTATCAATCATTTCGTGGTTTACCTCCAGTTGAAACATTGTTTGTTGTAATTGAACAGTTTATTTTACATATCTACTCAGTCATTTTCCTCACTACACACACAGTCCTAATGCTTGGATGCTCAACTAATTTTTGAAGTGAGATGAAGGCTTTACTTGGATGGTTAAGTATGAGAGACAGAAAACTACCCAGGTGTACATACAGCTGACATGTCCATAAATCTGTGAGTGGTGATGGATGCCTTCTTTTTCTATTAAAAGACAGGAGAGAGAGTGGCTATATTTAGTCCACAATTCTATTTTCTTCACCTCACAAATTAAAAACTTTCAGGAGGTACCTGAGGAAAAAAGAAATGCATGGATGCACAGTTTTATTCTGAAGAATGAAAGAATGAAGAATGATGTATTTTAAAGCAAAAGATCTGTTACTAAGGAATAACCATGTTTGTTTCATGAAACAGTTTGAAAGTTGGGGGCTAGAAGATCTTATCTGGGTCTGTATGCTGTGGCTGCCACAGCAGTTATGAAAGGAGTTCACGTGAAAACATTACAGCTTTTAAAAAGGGAAATGTTATTGCCAAGTGATAGTCTCCTTGAATCAGGATAATTCCTAATTTCCCTGACTGTGTCTCTTTGTTATGTTCTTCACCCTCTGCCCAATCTGCTTATTTCCTCTTTGTTCCTTTCCCTGACTATGAATTTTAGCTATTTAGAAACCTGCCAATTACATATTGTGAGCATTTCATTGTAAGAAAGATGAAGAGACATAGATGGGACCTTTGAAAATCAGCAGTTTTTTTCTAGACTTAATAGTTTTTACTAGGTAGATATTCTCTCTATATATATACATACATATATATATATATATATATATATATATACATATTTTATTTCTAGATCTCAGATCCTTACAGTTGCTGCTGCTGAGTGTATTTGCTTGGTGCCTGTATTACTGAAAAAGAGTACCTTACCCTGGTTTAATAAGCTCAGCTGAGATCTTACCTGTGTAAAGCGGGGTGATTTCGGCTGTTTTTCGGGTTATTAGTCTGTCAATGGTTGTGGTTCTGCTGTAGTATTGAAAACATTGTTGCCTTGTACTCAGCTTCTGCTATTCTTCTGGGACTGCTCCACCACTGTCTTCATCCTGTGTTTGCACAGCTGATTGTCTCTGTGTAAGTCTCCAGCCTTGGATTATTCTCTTACTAAATATCACGGAAGTTTCTCTTCAGCCAGTTTACCAACAATCTCGATTATTTTGTATGCCTTTGTCATTTGCAAACATATTCTTTCTTCAACCTCATTAATTAACAGTGAACTGCTGGCCGTGCCACTTAATCACTTTCCATTTTGAGGATGCATTGAAAGTTTTTCTTTGTTTACAGTTGGCCAATCCATTCAGCATCTATATTTCTTATTGTCAAGACTGTGCAGCACAGATTACTTTGACTTAATTTTTAATGGTTTTCATAAATGCCATCTAAATGTTTGTAAAGTTTTGTAAGGTTTTCATTAAGATGTAGATGAGAAGCTTTTTTTGAAGATCATTGAAATGCTCATAGTTCTTACTGTAATAAAGTCTTGTAAAAACTGCTTTTTCTCTCAGATGCAGTTAATGGAGATTGTATAAGGGAAGATGATTAGGTTAGATTTTGCTACAGGTTCGTTGTACTTAAATAGGACATAGTAAAAGCGTTAAAGTGTTGCCACGATTTCTTTCTTCTGTTAGAGACTGGGCTGCCTGCTACTAAAGTGTATTATTTATAAAACTGACTAATCTACATCACCCCATTCACTCCAATGGGTACAATGCTGAATTATTTAGTGAGGTAATATGGGAGACCCTCTGAACTTTTGGTTCAATTTTGCTTCCAAGTTTATCATGCTCATGAGAACTCCTCAGTCCCTATATTAACCTTGAGGAGCCTGGTTTGCACCAGTGGTCTCACAGAAGAGATGGAACATCCTGTGACCAGAGATGAGATGGAGTTTGCACAGAATACTTTAATGTCTGACCTTGGAGAAATCAGTTTGCCTCACAGCTTTTGGAGATACGTGAGTGCCTTCCATTGACTTCCTTGAGTTAAATGTCAAAGTGCCTCCAAAGGGCCAAGCCTCGCCGTGTGTTTTGAGCAGTTGAAGTTGAGTAGTTGAAGGCTGTGCTTAACACAGCTGTGGGAGTCTCTACTATTGCAGGCAGTGATTATGAGTGATCACATCACCGTGTTTATCTGAGTGAAATCTGACCCTGGATCATATGGACTATGTAGTACCCTAAAACCAAAGTAAGTAAGGACAAATTGCAGTCAGGTGCCAAGGTGGTCTGGCTTATGAAGAGTTAAAAGGGATGCTGGGTTTGGCTGTACTATAGACTTTGGTGCTTAAATTGTCTCATCAAATTCTAACGGATTATTTTCTTTCACTTGTGTGGTTTTTGATACATACTAAGGAATACCCAATATACCTGTATGTTCTCTATGCATTATTAAACATCAGATTGGCTCACAAAAGGGTTCATTCTTCCCACAGAATTCTTCGTGCTTCTTTTTGTATCCTTTTCATAAACTCTTCGGGGATTTTTAGAGAAGGAGTCTCAGTCTTCATAATGTTATTTTCTGGGTGGGATAGTCAAATTTGTGTAATAGTAGATCACTTTCAATACTGCCCTGGAAAACCTTCCTCCACTTTGTCATTCTTCATTATGTTCATACTCCTTCCTTTTCCCATTGAGTTGCGTTGCCCTCAGTCATGTAAAGAATGAGTGTGCATGCGTTGTGTCCTTGCATATTTTATGAAATGTGCATTTGATGCAAACTATTCCAAATTTTTTGGGAGGTCCTACAGAGACAGCTTTCTTCTGAAACTACATTTGACTTCTGCTGTGAATTTTGATCTCTGTGTGTTCCACTACGAAAAATGTTGAAGACCTGGATGATTACTTTGTAGTCCCTTCAACTCAGGTTTAGAAAATTAAGTTTTGCCTTCCTGTTTTTTGAGATGTTTGTCTTGAATGGATCCAGTAGTTTGTATTGGCTTTACTCCAACCCAATGAAGTTACCTTTGCAACAGGTGATGTCTTTCTGTATCACCATACTGCTAATTAGTATGCTGGGATTTTGAAGTGTCACCTTTTGACTATAGGAAAACACAGCAGCAGTGAGCACAGATTGTCTTATTTCTGCAGCTTTTATTTGATACTATTTTATTTAATTACAATTTGGGGAAAGATAGCTTGCCTGCAAGCAAAATTCTCTTGTCTGCATGATTTAATTAATGGTTAATGATACCAGAATCCCTACATAATTAAATTATGCAACCATGTTTGTGTGTAAATGATTCTTTACAACTGACATTTTAACACTGATAGCCTCAAGAAATAAGAGTGGGGTTTTTTTGTATTTTCAGAAGCCTTCTTCTGGGCTCAGGAACGTATTTCCCCCTCTTGCTGAAGGTGATACGTGTTTGGCTGGATACCACTGTGGGTTTAAAGAAAGCTGTTGGAATCAGTGTGATTCTCCAGTCTGGAAATGACATGATGCTGTTTTTGCAAGTCAAGAGCATGCTGTTTGTGCAGGGTCTTAACCTCTTTCTATGGCAAGCAGCTGCTTCCCTGTCTGCGTTATGTTTTCCTGTTTACTTCTAAAGCTTTGTAGCCTTTGATAAACACCAGAGTTTGTTGGGAAAGATGGGACAGGAAGGGCTTATGGATATGATTGTCTGGTAAGAAATACTGGAGATCTAAAATTCGTGAGTGAAATAGGAATGAGGGCCAGCTTTGAGATGTAGGCATGGCAGGCAGGAAGACGGTGATTAACTGGAGATAGGTCGAAGGACAGAAAACAAAATAATGCAGTCTGTCTCCACCCTGCCAATGCATCAAGGAAAAAGTAGATAAGAAGAGTAGTATTTGGAGTTTAGAATATAGGATGATATGATAATTTAGTAGTTCTCATAGGTTGCATGCAAAGTTTGTGGGTTTTGTTTCTTGCACCGGTTGGTCACTGTAAATTAGAATATTCATCACAAAAGGAGATATGTGTTGGAACAAGGTCCTCACTCTCTTGCTGCTTCCCCTCTCGCTGCTCTCTTTTTCTCTGCTCTTCTCCCTGCACTCTTACCACTTACCTCTTTGCCTCTTCTCTTCTCACCCCTTTTTCCTCTCTTGCCTCTTTGCCCCTTCTCTTGCCTGCTCTCTCCCTGTGCTCCTTCCACCTCCCTCTCTCCTACCACCCTGACCCTGGCACTCTTCTTACCTCCCTTACCTCATACCCCCCCTCTCTCTCCCTCTCTCTTTGGGGCTTCCCTTCAGTCGAGGCTGATGGCTGAAAGCAGCCCTCTTTACCCACGACCCTTGCAATAAAACCATGTGTTTCTAGTATATCTCAGGTCTGCAGAGTTTCTTCTCCCTGCCATCCACGGATGCCCCTACAAGAGTTGTCTCCGTATCTCTTTGACTTTAGTATGTATTTAGTCTTCAACTGCATTAGCATCTGCATATTCTAGTCTTTGGTCTGTGCAGCCTTTTACGCATCCCTGAGAATTTCTGATAGCCAGGTAAAATTGGGATGCAGGGTCAGAAGACAAGTGGAGGCCAGAAGAGAAGAAGTGCCTTGTCAGATGTTGCAGAGGAGCTTTCCATAGTGCAGGTCGCTACCTCTGGTGGCCAGGCCTTAGTTCAAGCTCTCAGCCTGCCTTTCCTCTGCATAATCATCCTGAAACAACTGTTTCCA
Organism: Sylvia atricapilla; assembly: GCF_009819655.1. Classification (NCBI taxonomy): domain Eukaryota; kingdom Metazoa; phylum Chordata; class Aves; order Passeriformes; family Sylviidae; genus Sylvia; species Sylvia atricapilla. Next base: position 44,566,494 of record NC_089140.1, read on the forward strand.
GGGTAATATTTTCCACTTTGTAGAACAGAATGCAAAGTATGCGGCTGAGAGATGTGTTATGATAATGATGGTGCTGTCCTTATACTTCAGAAGTATAAATAATAAATTCTTTCAGTAATTGGTTGAAACAGGCCAGAAAGTATGGGTTTTTTCTGCCTCTTTAAATGTGTGTATGTGTGCAGAGAAGTCGCAGCACATCATTTGTGGAAGTAGCCTGTTTTGCCTGCCTCTGTTTCAGATCTATTTTTATGTACTGCTTTCATTTCAAGGTCCTGAATAGCACTACTTGTTTGTGAAATTGTGCATATCCTGAGTCTTAAATTTCTAGTGTATCTAAATTTGTACCCTCCTAATGAAAGTGTCACAAATAAGCATCCTTTAGAGACCTGGCACATTATGGATGTAAAAGCAGATAGAGCCAAGCTTAGAATGTAAAAATTCATGATACAGTGCTCGATGCTTTTATACCAAAGAAAGAAACCATAAAAACCCCACCATAAAAGCTAACTTTCCTTTGGATTTTTGGTGCATAATACTTTTTCCCTTTATATTATCGTATAAATTTTTTAACCTAGCTGTCATGATAGTGGAGTAATTGGTATTTTGAAAATTAATATTTAATGTTTCGATTTTTTCTGTCCAAATTTATTTGTTAAGTGTGAAACTTAAAAAGGAATCAAGATTATTAAAGCTGAAAAAATTTCAGAATTGTTTCATTTTAGACCTGTGTTTAGCTTCAGATATCTTTTTTTGTTTGTTTGTTTCTGTTTTTGTTTTTTTCCTAGATGAATAGTTGTTCTTGTTTTCAGACTTCTGTAAGTCTGAAATGTCAGCATTGTCTGGGTCAACCCACATGTAACTGTCCAAAATATTCACAGTAATATTGGTAGGGAGGAGAAGAATCAAAATTTGGAAGTTATTACAAAGGAAAGTGTTATCAGGGATTTAGTTTAACTGAGATCAGTTTCTACAATGGTCATAATGGGGATAGATATTACTCTTGTACTGCAGCTTTCCCTGACCTGCCTTGGAACCACATTGGAATGGGAGGGTTGTGTACCATCAACTTGATATAGAGGAGGAACAACAAAATGCAAGTATGAAGTGAAGGTAAGGTGGATCCACTGGTTTTAATAAAGGGGAGTGAATATTTCTTATTGTTTTGCAACATATCCTGGTATATAGGTGTATTTAGTGAGAGTCTTTATGGTGTATCCCCTGTCTCCTCAGAGGTGTGTGGTACAGGAGAAAAAGTGAGCAAATGAATTTGGTAAGGCCAAAATGGACAGAATTTCCTAAAAGACAAAGGCATCTGGAAGTTTGGCTTTTGTAAAGGTGTGTTCCTTAAGGTTGAAAATATTTTAGACTGAAGTGCAGTGGTGAGTTCCCTGGGTGGTAGGATGGTTCAGGACTGTGAATGGTGAGGTCCTCCATCCTTCCTCAGCATCTTTCCTGTGCGCTGCTGAGGAGGAAGAGGGAGTGAGCCCAGTATGTTTTTGGTAAGGTCCATGTGCAGTTCTTTTTTGCTTTATTTCTTGTCTTGTTTCTGCCCTGTGCACCCCTATGTGATTTAGGGCGACGCAGACATGGAACTAGCATGGAATTACTTTGGGACAGCTTTATATATTCCTCCTCTCCTTCCCAAGATTTTTGAACCACTCCTAAGATTCCTGTTACAGAAAAGTAGCTTTTCATTATTCCTGGGTACACACTGTACTCAGAGCTATCTAGCATCAATATACATTATTCAGATTCTATACAATGGCAAGCAACCAGCAATGTACGTAATCATAAGATCAAAGAGACTTGCAAAACAGCAGAAAAGAGGCTGTTTCCTCATTAAATTTAGAGATAAGGACATAGAAGTTGAAATAAACTTTTTTCATTAGAGAAGAAAATTAATGCCTGTAAAGGATCCCAACTGCCTAATACTGCCAGGCATTAAAGTGCTCGCAGGGCTTGTGCTCTGTGCACCTATTTCCTTCATAATGCGCCTTCCGTGGGGAAGATAATCTCTGAGAGAAGGGGACAATGTGACCCAGAAACAAGGCAGCTCTGGGAGAACTCGAGAACATTTTGAGTGAGCCCTGTGACCAAATGGTCATGTGAGTCTTGGCAAGTTAATTCTCTTTGTTTTTTTTCAGTGCTTTGCCTAAGCAGGCAGGGCAGGCAAGGCCAGTTACCAGTACAGTTGAAATCTCTTACTGTACATATGCAGAGTGCCTCACTGTATTGCTCACTGTAAAAGGCCTCAGTGGCAGAGAGAGCACATGTTGTGGGCTGTGCAAAACAGAGTTTCAAACAGACCCTTCTGGGCAGATGATGGTGTGACACAGTTTTGTGAATAAGAAAATCAACTCTTACTAAGGTTTTTAATACTTAGAACTTCAGTTTCATAACTTTGATCTTTTGTCCCAAATGACAAAAGTTTGTGGTGACTGACTGTACTGGAGGGAGGCAATAGGATAACATGCTGGTTAACTAAACAAATGTAAAGAATGTGCAGTATTTTCCATGATTAAAGATTCTAGTTCTGTTCTCCCAGGTAAAATTTTCAGATGTCTGTTTTTTGATAACTGAAGAGAATGGATTGCAGTTAAGCAATCTTAAAAAATACACGTTATGTACCAATAGGTGAGCACTCTTGAATATATCTAATTACGTTTCTACAGCTTTTTTCCCTGAGTTTGTAATTTTAATAACCTTTAATAACCTAACCTGAATTGTTAGGTATTTCAGGTGTTTCCTACTGAAAGAAGCAAAACTTTTCTTAATGGCAAATGTGGAAATAAAACTGTAGTTCTAGAACAGGCTTTTTTGACATCCGAATTGATTCTTGTGTAATCTGGGATGTGTACATTACTCTGACTCTGTTTTTCTCTTTTGTGGGACACCCAGCACTATCGATGGATATTTTGGAAATATTCAGAGAGGTATCTCCCAAGATGAGCAGATTTTACGTTGGATTAGGAAAACAGTTTAAAGTAAATCACATGCAGAAATTTGGACCCAGTCATATGCAAAAGTCCATTGACCAAAGTGTTTTCCCAATGGAAAGTGTTGCATCCTCCAAATTAGCTCTCTTCCACCGTTATTAAAAATATCAGAACTCAGAGCTAAGTTTTCATTCCATGCTATGCTGTCCAAAAACAACAAAAAAGGTGAGATCTAATCTTAATCTAAACTGTACAATAATTTACTATTGACCATAATTGGAGGCCTCATTTTCTCTGCAAAGTAAATATTTTAAAATATGGAACATCCCATATTCAGATGATCCTATCTGCCTTGTTTAGATGACATTTGCATGAAGTTCAGCACACTTTCAGTAGTTTTTAACTGCTAATGACAGTGGTAAGGTTTCAAAGTTTTTTGTGGGGCATAAAGTATGAGCATCTAGTGTAGTAATTGGTATGCTAACTCTATGATCTTCATTGGTTAGCAAAGGAGGTTAATAATTCAAGCTGCCAAGTTCTATTACTATTGATGCAAGGGATGGGACAATTCTGTGAAAAAATCAAAGCTGCTTTGTATATAGGTGCCAGTGAGTTGTATTCCATGTTCAAGTGTTGGGCATTCGTCCTGGTTTACATGTTTGTACATAATGCACTCAAAAGGCTGAATACCCTTGAGTGTTCAGTGAGGAAGCACAACACAGCAACAATACCTTATTTTGGTTTCACAAAGCACTACTGCAAAGCAAGTCAATGCAGTACCAGCCTTTACATATTGATAGAATGTGGTGGAGCAAAAAGAATATAAAAACCCTTACTAAACACAACAAAAGATATGGATTTTTTGCTATTTATCTTTGCTATTTATATTTTAGCAAATTTTGCTCTGTTGCATTTGATCAAAAATCATTTTAATTGCATTTTTTATTTTACAATTAATTCCACCTCTGTATGTGTTTGCTTTAAGGTTGTTTTAGGTTCTGTCTTGCCTCTGGTGTAGTTTTCCATCTCCATGAGATGTGGCTGAGTGGGGTATCCGTCTTACTCAGGAAGGTTACAATCTGTGTCACTCTGGCCTTGAAGAACCCGGGAAACCTTTATTGTTTATCCCCTTAATGGTCTGATTTCAAAGCTGGAGTCTGAGGTTAATAACGTGATGTAGTTGAAGCCCAAATGTATTCAGGAAGGACTTTCTGAAGACGAATCTGTGACCTCTTTAACCCTGAAAAAAGGAACAGCTCCTTTGCAAGAGAGGGTCTCTTGTGCACATGTGGAAGACACAGGCATCAGAAAAATTGATCTAGGCACACTGTGGGAGCCCTGTGGGAGCAGGGCTAAATATCCTGCACTGAGGCAACTCAGCTTTCCCACCTCTGTAGGTATTGCCCTGAGCACTGCCCCAGCTGGGCCTCTTTTCTTGTTCTTGCCCATTCTGGGTCTCTAAACTCTGTCTTGCTGTCTTACTTTATAATGTAGAAAAATGCCTACCCCCATAAAAAATGATTAAATGCCCTGTACCTCTCTGAGAGACATTCCAGTCTATAAACTTAATGGGATTGTCAGAAAAGCCTTACATTTTGTTATCAAATCAGATAAATTTCCGTGCTTCCATATTTTCATAAATGTTTGATCTCACTGAATGTGTGATTATATAAGTAGAATATTTTGAAAGGTCCTTTAAATAAGGAATAGCTGAAGTTTTTTTTTTCTATAGGAGATTTATATTTCTTGCCCAAATGCTGCAAATTTTTACTTGCTTGTGTAGAAGTGGAAAAACTCTGCTTTTCAGCCCTAAATAGCCAGACTACAAGGGGTTAGAACATATTCTTATTTAAAGAAGATACCTTTAATAGAAGTATCTTTTTTTTTTTTTTCCCCCCAAGAAAAAAAACAAAAAAACAATGCCAGTGTATGCTTGTGAGATATTTAATGAAAGAATACCATGAAACTGTGTCTGGGAAATTATTGCAAGCCCTAAGGCTTATTTCTATATGTTAAAAGTAAAGCAGATTTCCTTGAAAATTTATTATTGTGTCTTGGTGGTGGTGAGGAGACTATTCACAAAGTGACTGTTGAAAATAAAATGAGATTTCATTTTTTCTCTCCAAGCAATTTGAAATGAAAAAAGTTTGAAGCTCATCAGAAGTGCTTTGTGTAATGAAATTCAGGAGATTGTTTATTCCTGTATGGCAACAACAACATCCACGTATTCAGGGTTCATGGAACTGTATGTTTGTCTCATAAGGGCAAGAGCAGATTCATCATGTAAAGGGTTCCAAGGTCGTTCAGCAAATGACTGCAAGTTTAAGAGTTGCTAAAGCAATGTGTAATTTCAGAAGTAATTTTGTATATTTATGTATCTGGATGTTATGAGTAGTCTCTGCACTTTTGAGTGATTTGCTACAGCTTATACTATTTTAAAGATGATGAGAATGTCTGAATGCTTATCAAATGAGGGCATGCTGATTTTTTTCTTGTGTGGGGGGGTGTTTTTTCCTTACTGGCAGTCTTACTGTGATTACTCAATAGATACTGTATTTTTGTGATGGTATGCAGCCTAGACTTAGCACCTTGAGCAAAAATATATACTTTCAGCATGTGAAAACAACATAAGGTTCTTCTAAAGCAAACTAAAAAAAACCCAACCAGACAACAAAAATCTCCACAATAAGTTCCAATCTCTTTCACTATTTAAACAACAATATTTTACCCTATTCTATGGCATGGTATTTATTCTATTGTATTAAAATCAATTTTCATTTTGTTGGGGGCTGATGTGTGTATAAATCCATCCAGTGGAGAAAAATGCAGTTAATTATAATTACTGTTCTGTTTGCCTCTGTTGGCAGAACAGTCTGTGTCCACAGGGTATCACGTGTCCCCTCTATACAAAGTAGAACTATATATATTGTGTAATCCTGTTCACTCTCGTTGTGAAACAGGTGACTGCTGAGTGGATTTTATGGGTTTATCTCACTCCATTCTCTTAACAGGCAGTATCAAAAGATGCACTTGATATAGCTGGCCTGAAATGCTGAACATCATGTACCATGGAATTCTGGAGTAAAACAGAATTTTGAGTGTTTTTATAACTTGCATTGAAATTTTTATCTCTTTAGGTTTCTGATAAGATTTATTTTTCCCCCAAGCTTTCCTCTTTATACATGATAGCTGAAATTTTATAGGTACTTGTATGTGCTTTGAGTTTATCATGCCAGTGTATGCTGCAGATTGTTTCTTTTGTCAGTTTTGGATGAAAGCAGAAGAGGAGTATCTTGAAATAAGATTATTTTTCAGAATATATTTTAAATCATTCAGTGGCTTTCTAGTGTAGCCCTCTTCTGGTGTTCACTTAAAATGGTCTAAATTTCATACAGATATTTATTTTTGGAAGCTATGCAATACAAGTAAACTCTTCTGTATTGGAAAACTAGACAACTGAACGTAGTAAAACCTGCTAATTGCACTACTCTGCCCTACATATATATATAAACAATTGAAATATTTTGTTTCAGAAGAGGCGATAAATGAAGTAGGGAAATAATAATTCCTCTGTAAACTTTCAACATTTTTGGCTTACTTTGTAACTACAACTTAGTGAAATATTTGAGGTGTGTTCCAAGAAGTTTAGATCAGAATGAAAATGCATGAAAAAAAATTTCCATAATTGTGAGCTACTATGTCATATTCTCATTCTTAATTAGTCCTTTCAAGTTTTCTGACTCTCCAGAGAAATACTACTGAGTATTTGTAAAATTAATTAGGCCTTTATGATTTGACCTTTTTTATTGAAATTAATTTAACTGAAGCTGTCATGAGTAATTATAGGCGTAGATTTGTGAGAAGCAAAGCAGAAACTTTTTATCTTTGCACTTTATTGTTGAATGTTTTACCTCTGTCAAAAATTAAAGATACATGGGTTTGATTGACATTGTGTAGTAACTCCCTGTATGACAAGACTCAGGCAGCATGAAGACTATTAAAGCAAATTTTATTCAAACTCTGGAGATTAGAGAATGTGGAGAACATGAATTTTAAACAATCACGGACAGGGAGTCTTCATCTATCCAAAGGTTAAAACCTAATTCCAGTTTGGTGTGATAAAAGAGATTTTGTGAGACTTCTGCTCATTTTTGCATTGTCAGACTAGGGTGAAAGGAAGAATCCTTCTTGGGAAATTTCAGTGCAAGAAAAATAAGAGTAAGCTGAACTTGGTCAGCTACCTGAGGAAACATCTTCTAAAATAAAGTGTAAAAAGATTGTAACTTCCTATTGTAGATTTCCTCTATTTCTGATGCTATGCCGTTCTGTATTTTAATTATCTTAAAAAAGAATTTTCAGTTGCTTAATTGAGATGTTGAGTGAATGAGGTAACATAGGGTGGATACATCTTGATTGCTGCTTTGGATTAGTTAGAACACTACAGTCGTTCCTGAAAAATCTGATCCATTTGGAAAAGTAGGAACTCCAGGAGAGATCTTGAGTTATTATTCCTGACTATTTAAGATTGAAAGTAGCTGTGAGGACTCCATCTCTTTAAGATGAATACCACATCATTGACTTAGATTGTATTGTTTCAGTATTATCTGTTTTCACCTAGCATTCATTTCTACTGTGGATTTCAGTGCCTGATGGGTCATCTTACTCACTTTGTTAACCCTTAACTGCTTTCTATTTACAGGAAAGCTTTTGCATATTAAGTAGAGTACTTTTTTGACCTCCTCTCATACAGTTCTTTCTTGTGGTTTCAGCCTGGGTGAAATTGCTTCAGAATAATCCTATTTGTGTGATTTACTCAGGAAATGTTTTCACTGTGTGCTCAAAAGATGATCAAATGAGTGAGTCACTGAGGTGCATAGTACAAAACGTAAAGCAATATCTTTGGAGTACATAAAAATAGGATAAAGGCTAATTTAACAGTTGGGATGGTAGAATAGCAGAGGTAAAGAATTTTAGTTACGGAAAGATTTGTTACATTTCAAAAAACTTTCTGTAGTTCATTTTGTAAAAAGTATGATGTTAATTTTTAATAGACTGTCTCATGTCCTTGCATGTCTTCCTTTGTAAAGATAAGTCCTGTTAAGCTGATGGATGTGTTTAATGTGTACACTTGAGTCAAAGAGGTTAAATTGTCCTAATTCCAACCTCATTAAATGTTTATCATGTACTACTAGCCCTTGGACAGACAAGAAGTAGATTAAATATGTTGTGCATTTTCTTTTCTATTGCGGGCTTTAGAACTTGGAGTGGGGGAGGAGATGGCGGCTTTGTAAAGTTTGTGTGTTATGGATCTGATTGTTACACTTACAGAAAGCAGATACTTTCTTTCCCCTGTATTTCAACTTAATTCATTGTATCTCCTATGGCATATCATGCAAGCTACTACTTACAGATTATTAGATAGAAAGCTTGTTTTGGCAGATGCTTGGTAAGGTGTGAAAGGCAGTGGCGTGAGCTCCTGAGAAAAGGATGAACAATCCCTGACTGTCACATGAGCAGAAGGAAGGTCAAAGTCTATTAAATTAGAAAACACAAACACATGTGTTCTTCCCACGTCCTCATTTGACCATTTTTGTCGTATGGTGAAAGTGGCAGGAGCTCTTTCAGTAAGTGTACAGCACCCACAGCTGTTAGCCTGAATGCTTATTGAACAGCAGCTCTGCCATGCAAAGAAACCTCAATTAGACAGGTGAAATAAATGCAGTGTGCACCCAAGAATGAGTCTGAAATACCTCAGAGGTCCTGCAGACTAGCACAGCCAAGCTGACATGTACTGCAAGAGACCAAATGAGTCTTCGAATAAGAGAGGGAATAAACAGCTGGTGTTAGGAGATGAATTAATGTGTTTAAATTGACGTGAAGGTTCACGTTGAGAAGCACTGTTATGCACTGAGGGTAGTGAGACTTTTTAGTGCTTACCTGCAAAGACTGCAAGTTCTCCATTTCTAGCAGTGTTTTGGAATAAAGAAATATTCACTAGGAGCTGTATAGATGTAAGTGAATCAGCCTTGGGCAGGGGGGAGATATGAAATGTTCTAAATGTTCTCACGAAGAGCCTTCTGTGCCCAATTTGCTGTAATTCAGCTTGTATAACCTAGGGTGACTGGCTGCCTGACACACACTTCCTCAAAAAGCATAAATTTTTGTCTCAGTGTGTCAGGTGAAGGACCAAGACAGACAGCTGCCTTGATCTGCTTCTGTTACTCAAAGTACTTCTAGTCAGCTGCCCTTTAGTAGAACAAAAGACAGGAGGTAGGACACTGAGGATAAATGAGAAAATTTATATTCAAAAGTTGTTTAAAATTCTGTGTTTTGAATTTTGAGTATAAACAGTCTTGCAAATAAATAAAATAAAATAAAATAAAAAAAAAAAAAAAAAAAAAAAAAAAAAAAAAAAGAGAGGAGACAGGGGGTGAAGGAATACAGGTGAATACAAAGTGCCCAGATACTGTATGGCCATATTACTTGGGGACAAAAGCATCAAATTTTGACCTACATGCTTTTTATTGTTAATAGTTAATATACTTCTGTCCATCAGACAAAAAAAAGCTTAGAGTTTGGCTTAATGAAATACAAAGATCTAGAAATACTTAATGAAACATTTAATTTAGTCTCTTTTGTATCAAATTATTTTTTCAGTCTTAATACATTTGCATCAACCAATGCTGCAAGTAATTGCAGCCAAAGCTCCAAATGGTAGAAAAGTGTCTTGATACTGAAAAATAGTTGGATGAAGTTCTAAGGTATCCTGCACCAAAAGAGTGGCAATGTTTTCTCACCTAACTACTGTGAGAAACAGAACCATGCCGTGGTCTTTAACCAGTGAAGTACAACCAGTATTTCATTGTGTTCTTAAATACACTGGTGAGATGAAAACTGTGGTCATATCATGATACAACTTCACAATATCACTGATAACTAGGCATGGAGTCTTAGTAATCTGTGGACTGTTCTTTCCCAGGCAATTAATCCTTTTAGTCCAGGCCAAGAGCAGATGATAGTTGCTGACAACTGCTCTCTATGTGAACTTACAGCATGAACTTACCCCTTGAGTATCTCCACTGTATCACAGTACAGACTTCTTTGAACTTTCAGAATTGTTCTGAAATTGCTGCTTTATATTTGAAAAAAAAACCCAATAAAATTCTCCAATGGCCCAAATCCCCATCATGCTCACTTGCTAGAATTTCATTTCTTTAATATGTTCTAATGTATCACCATTGCATATGTAAGGAGTTGGAGGAAAGCTTTTTTTTTTTTTTTTTTTTTTTTTTTTTTTTTTTTTTTTTTTTTTTTTAATCAAGAGTGACAATTCTGTTGAGGAAAGCTAGAAAAGTTCACCCTCATGGTCTAATGGACTTTATCTAGATATTGGGTTAGCCTGTACTCTGACCCTTCTTAGGACTGAATGTCTAGAAGCAGCCAGGGTGGTCTTTTTCTTAGGAAGAAAAAGGCATGACTTTGATTCTGCTATGAACTTCTTTCCCCCCTGGAGTTTAATAAACTCAGGATTTTTAGTTGATGAGACATATGGAGATATTAAGTCTTGGCATCTGAACAACTATTTTTTTCCAGTACAGTAGAGCTTTCATTCTTTCTTTTAATAAAACAGTGCCAATAACAAGCTGAGTTATTTTATGCACATTGTTCTTGATGCTGAGTATGTTTTCTTTTCTCACCACATTTTTTGTCTTACATTTTTAAGAATATTGGAATGATGCAACTAATAATGTTACTGTGTATGAGAATAAAAGTGTATAATGAAATAAATATGAAATCTATGAGAATGTGATCGCTTGTTCTATCTGATTACTAAATTCTCTCATAAAACCAACATAAATTCAGTGTTAAGGCGCCTTGACTGGGTTGCTTTATTGTACTGAGCAAAAGAGAACATTACAAAACAGAGACGAAATAACATTAATTTTTTAAGTATGTTTTGTGAGTCTGGCTGTGTGTTTCAGTGAGTTTTAGACACAGTGTTTGCCAGGATTTTACAGTATTTCACATTTTATTTGTCTAAAGAAATACAGAATTTACCTATCGTATCCATAAGAAAGAACAAAATGAGGATTGACCCAATTTCCTCAAACTGATACGCATGCAAAACATAAGATTGCTAATATTAGTTTAAATCGCAATAGATACTTCTATTACAGTTATACTAAGGCTTTGCCTGGGATTGCATTAATCACAGGGTTCAAAGGGCTGTAAGAGACAGGCTGTGTGTACTTTCTTGCTGGACATTGATGCCCCTGGATCTTGAATGTTTTCTGACTGTGCTTTTTGAAAGGAGAACACTCTGCTTGTTTACTCTTGGTACAGCAAAGGTGATAGTTCATGGTTCAGGGCACACTTTAAGGAGACTCGATCACACATGCAGTGATTTGGAGATGTCCTCTGTGAAACTCTTGATCCCAAAAGCAAATGCCCAAAACCTGCTCTGCTTCCTTAGAGCTGAGTTGTTGAATTGTTGGGGGTTTTTGCTGCAGAATTGGCTGAGTTTTTATTTTATGGGCCGTAACACCAATATTAAGTGGCTTAGGTGAATAACTGCAGCTTTTCTGTCTTATTGGAAGTGGAAATCAAAACAAGATGGAATCAGGAAAACTGCAGCTTCACTGCAGTCACATCAGCTCAGGTACAGCTGCCCAATGGTATAGCTAACTCAGGTATCTCTGTTTGCAAAGTAGCAGAAATTGTCTGAAATTTAGAGTCAGTGCACCAATGCATTTATAGGCACCACTTTTTGGGGGATCTTTACTTCTCTGCATGTGTGGATGGTACTGGCCACTCTCTTAAAGTCAACTGGAACAGCTCCTCATTGTAGTGTTGATGAATGTGAAGCAAGGTGTCCAGCTTCTGCCTGTCAGCATAGTGTCTTCAGTGTCCTTGAGAGGGGTTAGATAATAGCAGGTAAGGGGAGCTGTAGCTGTCGTAGCAAGGCGTAACCCAAGGCTTAACAGTCCTTATAATGCCTGGCATGAAGCCTGGCTTCAGCCAACCATGTTTTCACTGCTGGGAAATGAGAAGAGTTGTAACTTCCTTGAAATGGACACATTTCCACTTACTATCCGAATAATTAAGGACAAAGATGTCATACAAGCATTTAATATAAATTCCTCCCCATAGGAGAATTTTTCATATTTATTGAGTAAGTCTGTATTTATGAAAAATGACAGTCATAAACTTGAAGTTTCTATTTTTGAAAGTTTTGGCAGCAGTGTGCTGCATGTAACTGCACTTACTCATCTGGCCAGCATCCATGCAAAGGGCAAGAATGTTTCACTGCTTTTTCCTAGGAGTTAGGTTTTGTTAGTGTATGCATCCTTCTAAAATGTACTGCTACTGAAATATACTCCTATCAACCGTGCACCTCACTTCTACTCAGCCAAAGCTTGTAGTGCCATCTACTTGATACACTGACAGATCCTAAATTTAGGAGCTAAAGCAGGCTCCAGTCAAAAGTGAGACAGAGAAAGATTGCTGGGATTAGGATCTTGATATGTTCATTGCTGGTTTGCATTCTGGGCTGTGCGCCTTGCATTTGATGGCTTCACATTTGGCAGGTGACATTTTTAGGAGCAGTTAACATCAGGTTGAAGAACTGTGCCTTGTAATCCAGCCTGGAGCTTTGGGAGAAGGTGGCAAGACTGTGTGAAAGACATGTCATGTGCTGCTACTCTGACTTCTGCTCTGTGCAGCTCTCTCCTCTAACATTGTTACTTCAGTGTGACCCTATAGAAGCAAATGAAACAGGATTATTTTCAAATTCCCAACACAGCTTTTCCCTTTACTAAATATATTACAATCAGTTGACATGACTCTTTGTGCCAGTTGGTTCACATGAGCAAAAGTTAACTTCAGTGTGATTCATTTGAATCATCCTAATTTTATGTTATTGAAAAAAAAATTGAAGATCAAGCAAAACAACCCACAAGAACTTCACAATTTTTTTTCCTTTCTGCATGAAGCATTTTATCCATCTTATGTCACAATAGTTTCAAACATGTAGTTATGGTTATAAATGTAGTGGTATTATCCCACCCAAGAATCATGAATGCTGCCAGGACACTGCACTTGGGCAGTCTCAAGATGTTTCCCAGAGAGCTGGACAGCCAATTTGTGCTCTGCTTTTTTCACAAGCAGATTGTAACTAAGTTTTTTCAAAGGTGTTTAAAGCCTGCTTATTGGGGTAGGAGTTGTGGGTGGATTTTACTGGTTTAATTTTGAGCTTAAAAAAACTTGACTGTCCTATAGAGCGTATAAGTGGTATCTGGGTTAATTTTGTATGTGTTATGTTACTGGTTATTTAAAGCAGGCAACTTTAAGTTAAAGAAACTTACTTTCATCTTTGAACAGTTATGTGAGTTATAAACTAGTTTGGAGCTCAAAGATCACAAATTGTGCTTTTCTGAGTACCTTAATGCTGAAGTATTTGAATGTTTTTGTGATTCTTGAAAGGGAAGAAAGGGCAGTCTTTCTTTTTTCTCCATTGATAATTGATTTGTTTACAAAAGAGAGTCTTACTCAAGGAAAGCTGAGTAAAAGTCTGACCAATGCATCAAAATAGCTGAGCTACTGTGAGACTGTAGGAAATGACCTTGTAAATTTTGCCACTTGATTTAGTAAGGATTAGTACAGCATTGCTCCTCATGTCAATACAGAAGATCCAAGCTCAAGCTCGCTGTCATCTCCTGTTGCTGGATGCACTTCTTCTCAGACACAAGAATATTGCATGTTCGAAAATCAAAAAAAAAAGTCCACAAGAAGTTGTGTCACACTTTGATTTGGTCTATGTAGTGCTTTAGTGGTTTTTTTAGACAGGTTCTCACTGGGACACAGACAATGGTGGTGAGAGTCAGCTATTTATGCAAGACATCAAAACAGCAAGACCTGCTGGGGAGCATCTTTCCCTTCTCTTCTAGTGAGATGTGTCAGGAGCTGAGTGGGAGGGTCTGTGTCTCAGTGGGTCTCTTGTGCTTTTTCTGACTGGGATGGGGACCTTCACTTGCCTAAAGGACATCTCAAGAACTTCAGAGTGGGATTTTACATGACTGATGCTCTTCTTCTTACTTTGATATTCATGTTTTTCAGGCATAGAGCTTCGTTGCAAAGGAGTAGGGCAGAAGGGCATGGTAACAAATCTCTGGTACTTGCCACAGCCTGGAAATGTAGATTTGGGAAATGTTTTCTCTGCTTCAGGGACAGTAGGTGGAGCTGTTTATTACACACTTGAAACCTGCTCCTTCAAAAAATTAGAAACTCAGAAATGTCGTTGAGAAGCAGTTTTCATTTGTACTGATGGAGTAATGTTATCTTTGCACTTGTTTGATTACCTTAGGGGTCTGAGATGCTAGTTCTTTAAAGATCTATCAATTTAGAAAGAAGAGTAAACTGGTGTTTTAAAAATAATCCAGCTTCTTGAATGCTGTTTTATCTGTCGAGTCTTTCTTCTGCTATTAATGCAATTCTCCATACTGATCAAATGGAGCAGTTGTGTCCTGCTGTGCTGCACTTGGCTCTTCCAGTTTTGTCTTCTTTTTGTAAGACTACACAGATGTTTGCAATTGAAATGCTTATATTTTTAATACGATTTATTTTATATGGTTATGTAACAGTGGTAGAGTTGATAATGTACTTTTTTCCCCCTTTTTTGCTTAACCATTATAAAATATTTTTAAATATACTCCTTTGAAAGACCAACATTCTTCTCTACACCTCCATTTCGCAAAAGTGATGTAAGTTGGTTTTTCCTGCACAGAACAAAGAGAGATCCAGTACAAGTATCAGCAAAGTGACTTTTGAATAGATTCATTTGCATACAGGGGTTCAGTATGATTTACATGAGATGGAAGAGCTTAGGCTCAGAAAGGATGGGTGTGCTTGTATTTTACCCTAGCTTTTCCATTCTTTGAATGAGGATCAGGTAGATCCAAAGAGATAATCCTGTTACTGAGGCTGGTCCATGAGTTTTCTTTGAGAACTTGCATCACTTGCAAAAGTCCCTGACTCCTCCTCCTCTCTGTGTTGAGCTGCTGTGCTCCTGGCTGGGCTGCTGGAGATGTTCTACAAGAGCTTTCTCAATCCCTTCAGGTGATGAAATCAAAGTGTTTGGCTTAAGGGAAACTGACATTGTACTGAATTTACATCCATACCTTTTTGTTGCCTGTTTGCAAACCTAA
Source organism: Sylvia atricapilla (assembly GCF_009819655.1). Lineage (NCBI taxonomy): Eukaryota > Metazoa > Chordata > Aves > Passeriformes > Sylviidae > Sylvia > Sylvia atricapilla. The sequence goes on from NC_089140.1 coordinate 44,581,633, forward strand.
AGAGCAAAGTTACTGAACTAATAATAGATACTCTTCTGTTTTCTTTTGCTAATGAAAGCTAATAAATGGTAATTGTGGTTTCTTTTGCCAATCTGTACTTAATAATAACCTTTGGTATAAATGAACTTCTTTCATATAATAGCCTTCTTTCCAGTGTTGGCAGGTTGAGAAAATTAAAGTAAGCATATAATTTAATTTTCTGCAGCAGGTAATGTAGCAGAACATTATGGTATGCAATCAAGATTACCACCAAAGTATTACTTGCAGTCTTTATTTTCTTAGTGTTGCACTGGACATCAGTTAATCAAGTTTATTGGTGAAATAATTATGTTTACTGGAGAAATAATAAAAAAATAACAGCAGTATGTAATTTGCAGAACTCCTGGGTTCTCTTGTTTGGTTAACTGTATACTCGGTAAAACTATTCTTGGAAACCAGAGGGATCTGCTTTTACAGTATTACATAACTACCAGCTGAAGTCAGGAATCTGAAACTTAAAAAAAACTAGCAGCAAGAACAGCTCAGCATCTCATTTTAAACCCGAAGTACCTAATGGCTTCTAAAACGAATTACTCAGTAATGAAAAAATAGCAGTGCATCATCCGCTATTGCTATTATTCATCTTATCATCAGCTCTGGAAGACTTCAGGATATTCCATGAGTAGAGGATTGTATCTTATTCCAGTCATTTGAAAGCTCTTGCGTAGGTGACGGTGTCTTTCTGTAAGCCAGTGATAGTAGATTACTCATTTCTGAAATACTTTTGGCATTTTTGTGGAATGTGATTATTTTCGTAAAAAAAATTATTTTCTGCAGACATATCCCCTTTGATTTTGAAAATCTGAGCAAAACATTTGGCCACAATTTTGACAGTTTATACTTTATGAGGAAAACAAATTGAGCTGCTTTGTGGAGAAAGCTTTGGAAAACGTAATTAGACCCAAACCAACTAAGTCATGTTTTCTGAATTTGCAGAAAAGCTGGAATGATGCTTTAGAGGTGTAAATTAACTCATTTGTATTGATTCAGATGGCAGTAAGGATGCTCTTCATGTTAACTATCTTTCTGGTCATCAAAATGTTTAGGGGAAGAGAAGTAGCAGTCTATTACTAGGACTTGAAAGGAAAATTAAATTTCTTTGTGGAATGACTAGCAATTCAGTTTTGATTACTTCCTTTGGTTTTCTGTAACATGGGTGACTGAACTTGCCAGTGAATTAGTACAGTTAAAGTGCTTTTTAAAGATGGGGAAGTAATTAATAAAAATCATAACAAAGAAGCCCCAGAATTTTATGCAGAGATTTCAAGAGGAATTTTCTGGAGAGTTTCTGAGTGGGTCTGCTATCTGAAGAGGAGGATGAAAAAGGAGCCATACAGGAAGATAAATTCAGTTAATGACTGCAAAAGAAATTGTTTTGCATTGGCTTTTTTTTTTTTTTTTTTTTTTTTTTTTTTTTTTTTTTTTTTTTTTTTTACCAGAAGAGTTTAGAAGAGTTTTCACATCAGTCTCTCACTGTGTGAGGGCTGCCTTAATTGGAAGTGTCAAGAGTAAGTTTTAGACTAAATCAGTAAAGAAAAATTAGTCTCCACAACCAGATGGCAATTGCTCACAGGTTCTACAGGAACTCAAAAATTAAATGGCTGAGCTGCAATATGAAAATTGTCTCCTAAATTGTTCTTGATACCAGGAAAATTAATGGATTTGATATGTGATGCTGGTTTCCAAAAGAGGATGCAGGAATGGACAAGCTGCACACCAGGAGGGCTGACTTCTGTACTCAAAGAATAATGAAGTTGGTTAAGAAAATAGTCATACTCAAACCAGGAATACTGAGGAGGAATCCACCTAATTTTGGAGGTAAAGTCACTCCTTGCAAGTCAAGCAGACGGCCTTGAAGAGTCTGACAAATGTGAGTTATGGTGACCAAGTTGTTATACTGCACTTGGATTTAAAAGGTTTTCAGTAAGTTCACTCAATGGAAGCTCTTGAGGAAAGGAAGCTGTTGAGCAGTATGAGGTAATATATTTCATGGATTGAATACTGATTTTTAAAAATCAGTATTCAGCCTGAAAAATATGACTAAATGATCACTTTTCTTAGTATTACATTATTACAGGATTTCCTTTAAACAGTGTAAGAATAGATAATGAAGTTAGCAAATATGCTGAGAAAAGTTGCACAGAGACTTCTGATCCTTAGTGACTGGGCAGCAAAGCAGCATGTGAGAGTGTTGATATGTTGGATTTTTTTATACACATATCTGTACAAACACACTGCTGTTTCCATATGTAATGGATTTTCTTAGTTTTAAGAAAGGCAACAAACATGCCTACCAACCTTAAGGCCTTCTCTTGTAATATAAATGTTTTGGTAAGGAGAACACAATCCATCATAGAAAAAGTGTTAATGATCATCTTAATGTGCAGTGCTTGAAAAATTTGGACCCAGTTTGTGATTCATATTGTTGTTGTTACTTTTGGGAAGGTAATTTCAGCCATTTGGGAAGACTGTTAAAGCATTTTTATTCTGCTTCTCTATTCAAATATTGATAGCCATTTTTGCTTACTAAAGGTTGAAAAGATTTGTGACTGAGTCACAAATAGATGTGTAGAAAATTATTTATTTAGGCCTACACAGAGCCAGAAAATTAATCTACTGTAGCTTAAAGTAACTTCTGTAAATGGTTTCTATTGTAATATTTTCTTCTATAGAAGCTTAAATGTGCATGGGAAAAATATATCTCCTATGTTTGAGGAAGATAAAATTTTCTTAGGCATGCCTGGATAATTCGAACAAACGAATACGTGATGAGGTAGTTCATGGTTGAGAAGATAACCTCACCACCATTTCTAGCAAAACATTTTGGTTTGGAGTTCAGCTAATTTTCTACATGTAGACTGCAGTGTTTCGTGTATGTTTTGGTTATTCTGAATGTTATTTAAATGCCATTGTTTTGTTAACATAATGAAAAATAAGTTTTAGCTATTTATTATGTTAGACCTTAATTAATAGGATGCGAAATTTTAATAGATTTGGAATCATCTTACTGTATGTTTTCAATTTTTAATGTCACTATCTCTAGCAACAAAGAATAAATTAAGATGCATTCGTTATGTATATCTCCTATAGCACTTTTGACTTGCAGGTATGATGGTGCCCTACAGAGAAGTTGGGCAAATGTTGTCATCTCCGTTTAGCAAACGAAGCAAGAGGATTGTATTATTAAGGAATTGTGTCAAATTTCAATTAATCCATTAGTGTTTGTCTAAACATCTAAAAAAAAGTAGCCATAACATTCATAGTTTATATCAAACTCCAGGTGTCAGAGTTAAATTTTTAGTTTTGAACGTTTTTGTTATTTGCTCTGCCTAACTCCATAGCGTTAATTGTTTCAATTTCCAGAAAACGTTCGGGAAAAAAATTACCATTAAAACAAAAATCAAGAAAAAGTCATGATGTTATCAGGAGGTTAGAAGTAAAGAAGTGTTATAGACTAGGAACTGCAACTAAATTAAGGAGTAGGAACAAACTGAATTTTCAGCTTTGGTTATAGGCATGTGGGGCTTTATATTAAGGTCTTTTGTTCATTAACTTACTAAACAATGATTTAGAAATGAAGGACAAAGTGTTCAGAAGCAACAGAAGGATTTCGGTTAGGTGAAGTCAAAGGTGTCTCCAACGACATAGGTAATGGTTTATTTCAAGCTCTGACTGGATTGGGATTTTTTGGGGTTTCTTTTTAATTTTTTCCCTCTTTTTTTTTTCTTTTTTTTTCTCTTTTACCCTTTTAACAAATGCTGGGCAATGCCACCTGGATAGGGGAACCTAGCCAGATGTACTGTACTGAGTTTGAAAACTCATGGGAAATAGGTAGGAAGATGCCTCATCAAAAACTGTACCTGTGCAAGGTAGGCACAGGAGGATGTAAAAATTATTAATGTAGTGCTGATGCTCTCGTAATTCCACTGGCAATCGGAAGGTGCCTTCTTGCCTAAAATAGTCATTGCTTCTGATCAGGACAGAAACTAATAGATAGTAATGAGGGCTTTCATTAGCAGCTTTCTTATTAAAAAATACATGAGAGTTTGCCTTACAGAAGGGAAAAAAAGGACACAATGAAAGTACAGGAGATACTACATGGTATAATATTAAGAGTTCTTGTAGTTCCTTATGATAACACGTACCATCATCAACTTTACACTACATAAATCCAATTATTTTTGCATGGTTAGGCCAAGGGAAATAATTTTTCAAGTAATAATGAGGTTTAGATTTAACTGGAGGGAAGACAAAAAAAAACCCCAAACTTTCTTTGTTCAAAAAACTCCTGCCCGTCCCAAGTATTACATGGACCATAGTCCATCATGGAATTTACTTCCCATAGTAAAGTCAGTCACTGCACAACTGTTAGTAACTAAACTGAAATATGGAGAGGAGAAAAAGAAGGAACAATACAAAGAATAGACAGGGAGGTGCCCTGATCCACGAGAGGGAGGTACGTGTAAGCTTCAGTGTCTGTTAAAGACAGCCCAGGATGCAGCCTTGACAAACTATTGTAATGCTGATTGCAGGTTTTGATTATGTGCTTTTCAAAAGAAAAAAAAAAGGGTGAAATTTAATTCAGAGACTGAGTTTTTAAGTGAAGGCTGAATGAAAAAGCTGTTGAGATAAATTACTAGCTGTTGTTTAAACATTTCATTGAAAATACATTTTAAATACTCAATTTTAAGAAGTTATAAAGTCTCCCAAGCTTGATGTGTGTGAAAAATCCAAAATCTTAAAACGAGAGGGAGAAAATGATACTGCAACTGAGTAACAGCAACAAGAGCACAGTGTACAGCAAGTATTCTATACATCACCAGCTTTAGACAAATCAGTTTGGGCTGGCATGGAAAAATCATGGTTTATGCAGGAGCATATTGATTTTATACATATATATATATAAAGTAAGTTTCTGTGCTAGGGTACCTGATGTCTTTGCAATATGCCAATGAATTCTTTGGTCTCTGGCAGACAATTAACAATACCAGATGCTCAAGAGTCAATATAAAGAAATGCTCTCAGTGCTATAATATTCAGAAGACTGAATGAAAGCCTAAAGAGAGGCAGATGATTTTTAATTAAACTCAGGTTGAGAATTTTGCTGAAGAAGATCACCAGAAATCTGAAAAGAAGACTAAATTAACAATATTGGAGAATCTGGAACTATTTTTTTTCTAAAAAACCCACGAGATAGTTTTTTGCTTTTACTTAAGCAAAATGTGGCATAATCAGTTTTAAAATTCATATTGGTGAAAAAAGTAACAGAAATAGTATGTGGTTAGCAGTATTTGTGTAAATAAACATTTTGGTTATGAATGGTGAACTTTCCAGAGGGCAGTACTGTAATGACACCTTCATAGTTCCTTTTCTTGTATCAACATTTGGAAGTGTGAAATGCAGGGAGAGTTGTTATTGCACAGTTAGGCCTGGAGTTACATGAGGTAAATGTTTCTGGCCACACATCTCCAAAGTGACATTGATGCTCTCAGAAATGCATCAGTTGCCATGACTTCCTTTCTGGATGTGCCAGCACAAAGCCTCTCATGAGAACAGGTGTGTGAGTGTAGTTACTGTTTTCATGTATTATGGGATGGATTGCTGTGTTAGCAGAAGGTAGAAAAGCAGGAGGAGCAGAGGTGAAGGGTGAAGTTGTTCCTCCGTGCAGTGTTAGAGCATGTGTGCTGTTAGCTGATGACCTACAAACATACAGGCTGTTAAAGGGAAGAAGTAAAAGAAACTACGAAAAAAATGTTAAGAATAAAGTTTTGGTGCTCCAGGAAGACAATCTTAAGTAAAATGTTGAATCCTGAACAGCTTATTTTAATACGAGCACATGTCCAAACGAGAAAGATTCTCCCTGTGTGGAAGAGGAATATTTTCACTGACTTGAAGGGAACTTAGCTTGAGTTACTGAATTATATAATTGCCCTTAAGGATCCACTTTCAATGGCTTGATGAAATAGTACATATCAGATAATTGGCACTGCAATGCCAGAAATGTCTTAGAAATACCCAGCCTGCTAATTAAAATCAGTGCCATTGCTCTTACCGTTTTTTTACCTCCAAGCAGCAGATCCTGTTATGCTATCTGATGTAGTGTCTAATATTAAGATACTGAAGTAGGTGAATTTTGTGTCACTCATACTAGGTCACATACATTCATACCAAAATGTTGTGGGTTGTGCTAAACAACTTTTATTATGCTCTGATTTTATTGAAGGGCAAACTCCCTGTTAATCTCTGATGTGAGAATCATGGTCCTAATAAAATTTAGGTGTCATGTTTTTGTTTTTATTTTTATTAGGTTGTTACGGGTTTGAGGCTTTCTTAGTAGTGTTAACCAGGAAGTCAAAATGACCCACTTGTGCTTCCTTGACTAGAACATTAAACCTCCTTAGATGAAATACTTGCATGCTCTCGAAGAGTTTGGTTGGGATTTTGGTTGTTATAATTGCATAAACACAAATGTAACAGGCATATAATACATATTTTAAAATGTTTCTCCAATTTATGTAGCTTACTTTCCTCTTGCATCTCTGTTTCTTTGATCTTTTACAAACTTGCCTTTATGTTCTCCTGATTAAATAATAAATCTGGCAATTTCTACCCTCTCGTAAACAAATATTTTATTGTTAAGGGTTTTGAAGAAGTTGGAGTCACTGGAGGTTTTTGAGAAGATTGTTGGAGGAACTTCTCAGCTGCACAGAGTAGAGGCAGTTTATATAGTTTACTTCATCACAGCATGGATATTTGTAGTATAACTGTAAGATAGAAAAAAAAAGGGCAAATATTCTGGTACACTGTGTTGAATATAACCCATTTTAATGGAGTTCGAGAAGAGCTGATACTGTACCAGTTAGCAGTAGAGAGTAAAATCTCTGTTTGATCAATGCTTTTGTATCTTTAAATTTTGAGATATGCAAACAGAGAAGAAGAGAGGAAGAAATTTAAGGGATTTGATTTTCAAGAAAGGCTAAGACTTCCCTGAAAAACAAGGTCCAGTGAAACACTTGTCATTCTAAATCCCATAACTGAGGAACCAAACATCTGATCTTTACCATCCTATTTTTTCTGCAGTTTTTCTGACTTTTCTGCAGTACATGAATGGTATGATCTAATATTCACATATATCTGTACCGACAGGCTGAAAACATTCAGAATGCAATTTAGAAAAAGATGTCCTGAGCACAGAGTGCAGATGACCAAATCTAATAATGACATTGGGTCTTTTTATTGCTTTGCATTGCTTGGTTCATGCTCTGGGATTTAGCTGGGCACTGTACAGCCAAAAATCTCTGAAACTGCTGCTAACTTTTTTATAGCATCACTTTAATTATTTATTTATTGTGTGTTATTTGAGCTTAGTCTGTTCTTTTTCTCACCATTGAGTGTAGCTGATGCTGATCTGTCCCCTGTGAAGCCTTTGAACTGATATTTTTGCCAAGTTAGAAATTCAGGGTTTTCAGTGTGCTGGGGAGCTTAAATATTTGTAGAGTGGTTTCAGTACTTCTTGGGCATAGATTGTGGTGGCACTGTTCAGAATTGAACTGAACTGTAGTCAAGGGAATCTTTGTAACCCCAGTGTTTCTTGCAAGGAGGAAATATTTCAGACGCTATAGTTTTCTCCATAATTGATTATGTGTGTTAGAGCCAGTGCATACTTTGCCTGTATAGCAGAAAGAGAAATGCTTTAATTCCTTGCTGATTTTAAATAATAGTTTTCATAAATCAGATGCTCTTCTCAATTCTGCTTCTCATTTTTGAAGTAAGACTTTGCTTTGATTTATAAAATATTGATTGTACTCAGAGCTTTTGTTTTATCTGCTTTTGTAGTTACACAGATATAACCAGCATACTGAATTCCTCTAAAGCTTTTTTTTTTCCCTCAAGGGGAGAGTCCTTGATTATAAGTATTGATGCATTCCAATTTGTGTTTCAGAGCTCTCAAAAATGCTATGTATAATTAGACTTTTGCTGTAGGAATTAATTTGTGCAATTATTTTTCTCAGGAAAAATAAGCACCTATCAATCAAGATTTTTTAGAAGAATTTTGTGTTTTGCTATAAGTTCAAAAATACTGCCTTTTTTATGTTGACTTACACATACTGCCACAGTGGCTGCAATTTGCACCTTTAGCCTACAATGGTGGTTTAAAACAACCTTGAAATATTTAGGAACAAAGCAGAGAACTCTCTGAAAAATCATATAGCCTTGTGTGTGAAGAAAACCATCATCTTGCTATCTCAGTATTTGCCTATATTTTTCTTACTCCTGAATGGATATAAGTGGCTGGTAAACTGCCAAGAACTAACTTAATTACATGCGTCTTCCACCCGTGCTTGTGGGGAGAACTACTTGCCTTTTGGTACTTTTGGTCCTCCTTTGACTTTCTATGACGTATTTTCTGAATTTAACTTGCACCTTTTCCAGGGTGTTCATACTTTATTCAGAAAATACATAAAAGCGACAAAGCTGTAAAAAGTATGGCATAGGGTAGAAGTGAGCAAACAGACAGAAAATAAATGGTGATTGCTTTGCTTTCTGTGGAAGGGAAAGGAATAGAAAAGCACCTCCATGGTCAGGAAATATTTATAGAAAACATAGTTATGCCTTTTCTAAGCAGTAAGGTTTTGGTTAAATGGGAATTTTAGAACTGTTTCGAAAGAGTTATCCAGTTGCATTTTTCTTACCCTCTAAGCATCAAGTTGGTCACTCCTCAGTCTTTTCACATATTTGCAACTAAATGTATAAAACTAAACTGAGGTCTTAATTTCTTAAAAAGAAATATTTATATTGTCAACATCAGAGTTTTTAATTTTTAGTTGTATAATTATGTAACTTCTAATTATATTGTTCTGGCTCCTACTGGAGAATCCTCTTCCACTTGCAATTTAATTAAATGCATTTTGATACTTGTTATAAATCAACCAATATTTCAGTTAGAGAGATGACTTGTGATGACTAAATCATGCAAGTTTTGAAGTCCTGAATTTATGGACGTGCCAGTGCTTTTATATTCTTGTTATTTTGAAAGATTTGTGTTTCGCAGTCATTCTTCTTTTGTTCCTTAAGAACAAATGTAGGATTTTGAGAACAAATTGTTAGTTTAAAAGCAGTAATTCTCCTTTTTGATGTATTTAATTTTAAATCACTTACAGTCACACATCAAAAGCAGATTTGGTCTGAAATTCAGGTGACAGTGCACCAGTGCAGAAGAGGGCTTTAGGAGGGGAGTATCTGCTGACAGTTCTCTGCCCACAGACTGTCACTCCAGCTGCTCAGTCCGGAAGGTAAATCCAAGCTACATGTACCTATGAGGAGAGCAGCTTGGTAGAGCTTTGGTTTTGTTTGAAGGCATAGTAAGGGAAGGAGGAATTAATTGAAGCACAGACATCTGCTAGGTAGCAGAAAAGTCTGCGAAAATGTGTTTGTGTTTTCTTGAGAGAATCCCTAGATTACCCTGTACCCGTTCTCTGCTGCTGAATAAAAACCTACAGTCTGACCATCCTCTGGTAGTATTTCAGGCCATAGCTACAAAGGTGTACCTTTTGTCTCCTTGTTCCATTACCCTGTCTGTCTTCCTGGACCACAGCGTTGATGAAATTCCTAGAGTGTCACCACTGTGAGCCATTGCAGTGCTATGGAGAATTAAATCAGTTCTGTTCAAAGGAACTTCAGACTAACTGGTGCAAATTAGAGTCCTATTGGGAATGCTTTATAAAGCTAAAATTTAAGTATATCAATCCAGAATATGTCTCAAAATGAAGTGGGTGTATGATACATTGAATTTCTAATGTTATTTCAAGGGAAATTTTCAAAAACTCCTGCACAAGTCTTCTGGCCCAGTGATTTCTTTTAAAAGAATATGAATTCCTAATCAGAAGCCACAGTTTTGGAGCAAGCCTACTCCTTCTCCTCACTTAGTACAGCATGGTGTACAGGCTGGTTTTGGTGTGCACAAGCTAGACTCCTTCTTGAAGTAACTAAGTCAATGTTTCTGAACCAATGAATTGTGCAGTCAAACAGATTCAGACTGTGTGCAGTGTGGGAATGTTTGATCCAGGGAATCATACTGTCTTCCCTGAAGCAAAGCTGAGGACCTACATGCTACGTAGGTGTAGGCTTTCAACATTGTCTAGTTCAGGCTGCTGGTCTGCTCTTGGCGCAAGTAGATCTCACAAATTCAGACACAGCCACAGGGTCTACGCCAAGTGTGCGAAACAAGTCTGGGGTCTGACTATGCCATAAAGTCCCCACTGGGGAGATGTCTTCCATCTGCTGTTTTTCAAGAGAGGAAATGCTCAAGGAGAGAAGAGAGGCATCAGATATGTGAATGGTACTGTCCACAGAAGAGCAGAATTATAGTATTTGAAATTCTTTTATTACAAATAAGTCAGAACAAAATGACATTTTTAAATTCAAAATGCATTGTTTTAAAAATGGTGAAAAACCATTCTGTCTTTTCGAAATGTGCACCACCTAATCTGAATTCTAATTGTGGATTAGGTGAATTTCCATTTTTTGAAAGTTTTTATGTTATTTCAGGGGTTTTTTCCATTCACCAAAAGCATCCCACTGAAGTATGTTTGCTGTACTTCAGATTGATAGATAGCTGATTGGGAAGATCAAGAGCACAAACAGGCCAAGAAGAGTAATGGAAATGGCAGCTTTATGAAGTCCCCCTTCCTCCATTTCCCTCTGAGGCAGTTCACTGGCCTTAGCTTTCCATGCCTGGGGTGAGGCATACTATCAAGGGCTACAGAAGATTTACTGGGATTCACAGAGCTGTAGGAGCATCTGCAGAAGAGGACTTTAATTTATCACCAGTTCCTTAATAGGCTATTTGTCTGGTAACCTGGCTTTCCTCTTCTCTAGCTAAATTGTCTTGTCAAGGACAATCCATAGTACTACATTTCCATGGGGATGGGTTATGGAGAGTATTAGGTAGGTGAGAATCCTGGTCTTCACTTGCAAGGGATATTAAATAGTGCAGTTTAGCTGTAAGTGTATGCATGGTCACACACATATGCTGAATAAAACTAAATAGTGGCACTTCTGGTTCACAGCTACAGAATAAAGGTGATTATTTTCTAAATAAATTCTGAATTATTAGGGGATTTTCTTTGGTTTTTTTGGGGTTGCTTACAGATTTCCTTTCAGTCCACTAGTGTATATTCTTTTATATGTTGAATTACCAGTATGTTGTTAAATTTGCAGAAACATTCCCATAATGAAAAGTTCTGGATCAAGTTAAGAACATCAACTGTAAGATAGCCAAAGTATTATGAAAATGTTAATGGAAGATTGTGTCTTTGTTAAATACAGGTGTTGCTATAGAAATAGTGTATGCCAATATTTTTTTAAAGGATTACCCAAAATATACGTGTTTCAATGAGATGGATTTGCTGTCTTTGTTTCTTGGACTTTTGCTGACATTTGTCTGGTTTGTAAGAAATAATATGATACTGCATTCAGAATATATTAATATTGTTGATATGAAACACACCAGGGTAATACATCATGTTAAATATAAAATACGTTCCATGAAAATGGATTCTTTTGTCTGCCAAAATACTTTTCTTGTGTAAAGTACAGGTGTGTGGTAATTTTAATCTTCTAAGTCTGTCTTTAAAACAAACAAACAAAACCTACATGGAAATTAAAAACAATTTCTGTAGTTAAGAAAATAATTGTTTATATGCTTTAATCTGCAAAAATATCAAGCTGCTATTTTTGACACATGCTGATTGTTTGGAATTGCAGGGCTTGCAGTCTTAAAGCTACTTGAATTGCAGTCTGTGTGGAATATCAAAGAGCAATATTAAACTACATGTTAGGAGCATGGGCAGTTGTGGACTTTAGGAGCTATATGCATGCAGACTTATTGAAAGTATAGTGTTGAGTGCTACAGTTAAAAGGAATTCACTGTGAGACCGAGTTAATGGGAACATCATGGTGTGGTCCTAGGATTTCACCTGAGTCTCCGCTGAAACAAGCCCATGGATGGCCTAAGGCCTTTGTTAATGTCTTCTGCTCTCTTCTTGTGCCTCATTAGGGTTCCTGTGGTTGTTGCAGAAAGTGGCAAAATACTCAGTGGACATTAGTGTAGGAGGTTATGTGCTGATTGGTCTGTGTTGCATTCCCCATGGAGGATTGTGGAGGACCGGGCTTTCCCAATGTTCCCGTCCCACCGGGGTTCTGGAGTGGCAGTGGTTGGGAAGGGCAGATTTCAGAGCCAGTTTCATCAGGCAGAAGGCCCTTGAGTACACAGCATCACTCATCCTGTCTGTACACAAACCAGGATGAAAATCTTTGAACTCTTCTTTCCAACAACACACTCATAGTCATCACGCTGTGAGACCCAGTTCCTTTAACGAGTTCTGCTATTTGCTCTGCTGCCTGCTCTTGTTTATTCTGCTGTGTGATCTGTGGGGAAGGGTCAAGTAACAACAGCAATTCCAGAACAAATCTTTGTAGGCCTGCATTGCTAGAAGTCCAGCCAGGAAGAGGGAAGAATGACTCAGGGTGAATACTTCAGGGATTTTCAGAGCCAATGTCTCAGTTACTCTCCTGCTGTACACTGGCTAGGCTGTGAATTGTGCTTTATGAGGTCAAGCCAAAGGAGCACTGAGAGAACTGTTTAATGTAGGAGAACTGTTTCTATTATTAAAGGAAGTTTTTTAAGTTAATATGGGCATAAAATTGGATTCTGCATCTAACTATGATGGAAGAGTATGTGCATTTAAAAAAATACTTTTCACTGAAGTATTTTTGGGGTTTTTTGAATTGAAAAATGCTTTATTCTAAAGAACGGCTCTAGGAATGAACCTGCACTAAAAGTCAGGACCTCACAGGAAAAAGGTCTCCAGGGAGAGGTACCAGATGGGCAGTGAGAAATACACTTAAGGGAGAGATAAATGACACTTATTGAGAGGAAATGAGAAAAAGGCAAATACACCAAATATTTGTGTAACTAAAAATCACTATCAAGTGTGGGAAAGGAAAAAACAGGGAAGCCATATAAGAAAGGTGGTAAAGCTAATGATGTTTTGCTAGGTTGTTAGGAAGTGTGGTAGGGTAGTATAACATAAAGTATTATGTGTTCATAATCTAAGAGGAAACTGCTCTCAAAATGCTATTGTAAATAATAATTGAAACATGCAATTTTGTAGTCACATTGTAGGGCTGTGACATATGCTGGTGAAATTATAAAAAAATCACTCAGATTGCAGTGGTTAGTGGTTCAATATAGACATAATAGGGAAAAAAGGGGGGAACTTTCCAGCTTACTATCACTTGCAGTTGATGTCCAGTATGGATACACACCTTTTGATCATTCTGAGTCAAACCCAGGATTTAACCAGAAGGTCCTGTGGGATTTAACCTGCAGCAAAAATGCTTGTGCCTGATAGTGACACATTATTTCACCTCAGACTACCCTACCTTACTGAAGACCAAGCTCTTACTGAGATAGGAGAGCAGATGAGAAAGAAGAATGAGGAGGGAAAAGTATGTCAAAACCCAGCTTTATTTTCATAGGTCCCATGTGGCAGTAAAAGAATGGGAGGGCAAAGGAGCCTGTACTCTTGGCAATGTCTTGAAAAAGATCATTTCAGCTTTCATGTGGAGATTTCCAATGTCCCCAGAGCTTCCCAGAATATCTCCTCTGTATTTCAAAACCTGCTTCACCCTTGCTGCTCCACTTGCCCACAGAAGATTTCAAAGCCTATCCGCTAAGTGTGGTGCACAGTCTGTGCTCCTGTGATATCCAGCATGACAAAAGAAAATGGGGTTAAATACAATGTTCTTTGACATTCTATGGGTTTATGAAGTGAAAAATAATTTAAAATAATACCAGTATAGTTTATTTCATTTATCTACACTCTGACATGTCAGTCAGTTCCAGCTGATGATAGACACTGACTGACAGTGCCTGTGCTGGCAGAAGAAAAGGAGACTTCCCCTAATAGCCATTAGCACTATGTCTATACAGTAATACAGCAGCAGTCACTCATTTTGTGAAACAGCTTTGCCTCAGCATGAAATTATTAACGGATTAGGACAGAACCTGGTATGACAAACTAGGTACTGGTCTGGGGCAAGTGCCCCGCAATTTGTCTTGGTACTGACTGGGTTTCTCTCTAGTAGACACAGTCTGCCATGTAAATGCCCATGTCCCCAAGAGCAGAGCTAACGAGGAGCATCGAAACAATGAGCAGGTAGATCAGGCTGCAAGATAGAGGTGTCAAAGATAAACTTAGATTGGCAACACAAGGGAGAGTTGTTCTTAGCTCAATGGGCCCGTGATGCCTCAGGTCATCAGGGCAGAGATGCCCCAATCTGCGTTTTTTGGCAAGGGTAAAGTGTTGAGTGTGTTGGCATTTTTCTCTTTCTATTAGCAGTTTAATTGGTTCAACTGTGATTAGCAGAAAACTTCCACAGGTTAGTCTGTGCAACGTTTCTTTTATGGTATTTAATAAGAAATATGAAGGTGTCAATGCAATTTTTTCCCAGTCTAAGAAGTGTTTGCAGATCTTAAAAAAGTAAAACCCATCAACAATGTTGCCACTGTGATGATTTTCTTTATTTTTAGAAAGAGATTGTCCCCAGATCAGGGCATAGCATATATGCAGCATTATAACTTTTTGCTCCCACTTTTGAACAAAGAAGGAAAGAAAAATATAAAAAGTGAGATTTGATAGGAATACACATGAATATTATAGAATTTAATTTTATAATCTTATAGAAATTAAAAGCTCAAGAGGGAAAAAAACCTGAAGAGATGCTGGTAAAGTCTTAAGTAAAAGAACACAACTACAGTTGGGGTAATTGGACTGTAAAATATTAATATTTCTGATTTTTGTACAGTGACTTATTCATAACTATTTATGAGTTTCTTAGCACCTGACTCCCCCCCTGAAGACTTCATAAAAAAGTTTGCTTTTTTTGCTTTAGGATGTTTTTTGACATTACTACTGTCACCCCCCACCTTCCCTGTACCCCACCCCCCCCATTTATGGTACACTCTCTGCTGTCTAATCCTCACGAAAAGTGACAGCTACTGCTGCTGGACTGATACCCTCCTGAACAGATTAACATGATGTGTGTTCCTCCAAGACTCCCCAAATGCATGTGGTGTGTTTGCATGTGTGCCTAGCATGGCTTTTTGATAGTACCAGCAATGTGTAGAGCACTATTTCATGTGCTAAGTGTTAAATATAGCTCAAGGCACACTTGTGGTAGTGTTGATAAGAACTTAGGAAAAATAGCCTTGATAATAAGATAATGAATTGACTTGGCATTTGCTATAGTACTATCCTATGATCCACTTTTTCAGAGACCAATTAGAGTTTCACTAGGGGAAATTTAGCAGAGACATCAAGGAAACAAAAGGGGTGGTGGTGTAGTACTATACAGAAGTTGTCTTAGATGCCTGTCTTGGTGGGGAAGAACAAAATAAATTAGAAGAAGAGGCAGCAAAAAAGAAATTAGCACTGAACCCTTAGAGAGTAAATAGTGATGGAGGCATATGCCTGCTGCGAGAATTTGGTTCTTGCTGTGTACTGCAGGTGGAAAAGGTGTATGACCCTGACAGCATAGAGCTTCATCCCTATTTGTACCATGCCACAGTTTCAGACACAACAAATATGGAAGGGATAAAATACTGAGCATCTCTCCTTGCCAATTTTGGCTTGTTCTCTCAGATCCCTGTCCAGAAGTCAGGCTTATAAAACTTCCAGTGGGTGTTTTTCCTAAATTCAGCAGCCTTTCAATAACCTGGTTGATCCATTTCTGATAGAGAGAGGAAGTAAGAGCTGAGGTGGGAATTACTTGTAGTTATCACAATCCAGGACCTTGAACATCAAATTGAAAACATGTGAATGAGAGAGAAATTTCAGTCACATTCAGTCTGTGACTCCTTCTCATTGTACTAGTATTCAAGGAGTAAGAGACTGTCATGTTCTCCACAGATTAAGAGATCTTCACCCCAGCTCTGGCATCTGACACACGTCTGGCAGGTTTCAAGAGAGTGGAGATGGGAACACTGTGTACACTTTAGTCACTTAATATGAAAAGCCCTTTGGCTAAGCATTGTAGCTTAGAGGGTATTGGTAAAACCTGTATTTTTAGGTGATCTTTGTGGCCCAAGGAAACTTCTAGCCCAATATGCCCAATTTGGGTTGACTGTGGGAATGGAAAAACATGAGGTGCAGTGGTAAAAATGGCCTCTCTGAAGAGCTGGAAATGGGTACATCAGAACTTGTTCATCTGCTCCCCAAAATATGCAGAAATCCTGATTTTTTGCTAAGCCAAAAGCCTCAATAGCTTGTTATGCATAGGTGAGAGTATTAAGGATGTCTGAACAGAAAAGTGTCTGAAGGCATTCTCTTCTGAGGAGGGAAAGAACATTTTAGCAGTTGTCAAACTAAGATCAAAACCAGTTTTAAGACAAATTAGTGATCGTCATGCACTGCTCTGGATTGACTCTGGGAAGTGAGGTAGTGCAAACAAGTGCAGAGAGACAAGCAGTTACCCAGCTGAGCAGACACTGTTCTCCTAAGAAAAGCACTTTGCAGTGTGTGCTGTGTGGTCATTAGTCTTTGAAGCAAAAAAGGCTCTAAGGCCAATGGATGAAGTGTGGCTTATTCAATAAAATAGATGTAATTTGAATTAAGAGGACAGAAAACAGAAGAAACAGAAACCCTCATCTGTAGTACCGAAGGAGAATGTTTCTACCTGTCTTTGATAACTTGTAAAAGCACTACTCCTCTGTTCATCAGGAGGGAGTGAGGTGAATCTAGGAACATTGTCCTTCTGTTTTCCTCTTTGCCTGTGCAGGCAACTAGAATAGATTTAGCCTCTGCTCTACTGGGGAAGATAAAAGGTGTTTAAACAGCAGGAAAAATGGTATTTAACCATCACTTCAGAAAGCATCAGAGGAAATGGGAACCAGTCCAGCTGGGCTTTGCTTTTAAATTGCCAGGTTTAAACTTCTGAAATGGAGACTGGTGAGGCAAGAGTAAGATGGTACAGCCCAATAACTGGGCTTAGAGAAGAGTAGAGAGCTGCATTTTTGGGAGTCTTGCAGCTTTGGGAGCCTTGTCTGCTTTGACAGACTTGCTTATACAGACTCTCTTGGAGCTCAATCCAGCTATCAGGTTTTCACCAGGAACTGTTCTCTTTGTTATATGAAAAACAGGGGCTTTTTTTTAGCTTTGTGTTGTAATACAAATGCCTGTTTTATGATCTCCTTTCCATTGCTGCACCCCGAGGTTTAGAGTTCAATCACCCTAAACTTACACATTTAGTAATGATTTTTAACCTGTTTTTTAAACTCATCATAGGCTTCTTTCCAGTTGTATTTTTTTTAAATTTCACATTATTTTCTTATTCTGCCAAGTTGTCAACATATATATTACTATTGACTTTGCAGTTTGAGGTTAAAGCTCCAGCTGGCCCATCCCTTGAGTATTTAATCACAGGAATGCCTCTTGGTGGGAGGCATACCAAAAAAAAAAAAAAAAAAAAAAACCAAAAACAAAAACACCCAAAAAAACCCCACCACCTTTTAGAAATACTTTACTCAAAGTTTGTATTTCTGTGTGCAATAAACCAATTGTTGTAACGGAATTTATTAGAGGAGAAGGCATTGTTCAGGCAAACATTGAAGAATTATGTTTAAACCTGCCAGACACTAAGAAGAAATAAACCATACGAATGGAAGCTATTTAATTTATGTTTTTAAAAGTCATAAAGACATAGTGGGTGGTGAGAGGAAGACATCTATTCACCCTCAGAATAGAATAGAAAAACCTACATCCAAACACTGTGATAGAAAGTGTTCCTAATCTGACTATTTGTGGGAATTACATGTCGGGAGTCTATCACCTAAAACATTGAGTGAAATGGATTACATTTTTTTCTCATGCAAACTGTGTAAATTCATTAATAAAAGCTTCTAGAAAAATCTAATATGCATCTGCATATTTTTGAATTTATTTGGAACTTGGAACTCATACAATGTTCTTTGACAGGATTGGTTTTGGTGATAGACATGTTGGATATCCATTGAGTAGTTTTTTGCTTCTTCTGTACTTGTAAGCAATCAGTGAAATGCAACCACTCAAGAAAGAAAATGAAACTCCATCTGAGATTCATTCACACAGCAGGAGTTCTCTTCTCCACAGGTGCTTATTACTGTGTTACACATAACCATAATAGCTGAGCCACATCAGTTGTGATTTCTGAATAAATTCTGTCATTTGTTGTTCCCACTGTTCTGTGCTTACCCCAAGAGGGCCATCTTTTGTGAGGTTATATTTTGTTGCTTGTTTTATTTGCACACTTATTCTATGTATGCATCTCTGAATACATTATGTTCCCTCCTTGGGGAAGCAAGCACACACGAGTGTGCATTCAGAGAGGGAGAGGCGTTGTCCCTCTGTTCTCTGTCCCATCCCCTTCAGCTGTGTTTTGTTGGGGGAAAGAGTTTTGCATGGGGAGGAGAGGATAATGTTTGCAGTGACTGGGGGCTTCGACCACCTTCTTAGAAATAGCTGTTGCACAGGTGGCTGTCTTTTTGGAAGCGAGAATCACTTCATGAGACAATCAGTTGTTGTTGGTTGCTGCCCTTTCCTTAGAACATTCTGACAATCTTCTTGCACTAAGCAATTTGAACGTCCTAAAAGTAAAGCCTGAGATTTTCAAATTTGGGGTGCCTTGGGGTTCAGCTTGTACATCCTGAATTTCAGTGTGACAGACTTTTCTCAGTGTATCAACACTGATGACCACATTAATCATCCACTCAGGGTGGTCACCCAGCTGGATGGTCCCAACTAAGATTTTCTCGGTAGTGCTGAGTGTAAACCAGTGCCTACGTTTCACTTCAGCTAATCTTCCTCAAAACGGGCAGGTTGAATTGCAGTACTTCGCTTTCATATGAAACCCATGCTTTGCTTCCAAGGAAAGAGGGTGGAGAGGAGCCTTTTGGCTTCAAATGACAAGTCCAGTTGACAGTCCCTTTTGCCATTTGACTCCTTATAGAATAGCCTTTGGCAGGCAGTGCGTGAGAACCTTAATTTGTTACAGCTGTCAGAGAGATGTGCTTTGCTTTCTTTTCTGTTCTGCCTGGTTTCCTGTGGAAATTAGGCTTTTTCTGTCATGCTCTCTCTCTGACAGGCTGTCCAACCCTATCCTATTTACTTTTTTAATCCATTGGCCAATTTTAGTCCTATTTAACACTGAGGCAGATGCCTTAATGGTATTGAGTTCTACCACTGTAACGAATACTGGCAGCCAGACAGAGGAGAGAGATGTAATTAATGCCTGTTCTGATGAAAAGATTTCAGTGTGTGCTCAGCTCTTCCTTGGTATCAGGCTTTATTAGCTCTGTTGTGAACAAAGCTGCCTGGTTTTATATTGTAGGCATTACTGTAGTGTTTTAATTGGTGGCTTTGCCTCTGTGGTTTATCTTGCTATCATGCATCAGGGCCCTAATGAGGGCTCAAAATGCCACTGAGCATGACAATGTTGAGTGTGTGGGCTTATACTACCAAGCAGCAGTGTTACTAGTTCTGGGAAATAACAAAACTCCATAAGGACAAATATTTCTTCTTTTATCACTCCCGCTGACCCTGACTCCTTAGCTGTTCTCATTTTAATGAAAAGGTCAGCATCTGCTGCCTGGGGTCTCCATCCTGAAGCAAAGATGGCAGCATCTTGGGCTGCTGAACACTTTTCCATGCCAGAAATCCTCCTTGAATCATACTGCCCTCACCTTCATCAGCTTTTGTCCTGGGACCTGGGGCTCCTGCCTGACCTTCTGCACAGAAACAGTGCTGTGTCTCCCCCATTGCTGCAGAGCAGTGTGTCTGCAGTGGGTGGAGGAGCAACATGGAGACGGTTCGCTTCCTCTCTTCTTCCACTAGAAAGATTGTCCATGTAGTACCATGGCAGGAGGGAATAATGGAGATTAAGACAAACTAGTCTAGCCATTCCATTTAATCTCTGGGACAGTTCCATCAATTTCCTTACCCAAGGAAGTCAGTTTGGCTTGCATAATTCAGACATTTCCTCTCTTACATGATAATCTCTTACCTTTTACATTCTGCACATTCTGTAAAAATGTGGCAGAACAAGCATTTTTTGCTATCTGGACAGAAAAAAATCATAAAGATTATTTACTTGAAAGTGCAAAGAGTATCTGTTTGATCACCTACTCTAATTTAGGAAAACCCCTGTACAGGGTGTGAGCAGCAGAAACATACGTTGTTTCCAAATTTTAAATTTATTAAAAGGCATATATTGGGAATATGCTTAAATATGTTGTATGTGCAAGTTCAAAAATTATATAGTTTAGATCACTGTTTTACTTGTCTTTTAGATTTGAAGTTTAGAATTGACCTGTCAGATTTTCATAAAAAAGGTGGTTCTAGTTTGAGTTATGAATCTGAGGCAGAAGTGGCAAATAAGGTGATATATAGCCCAGCAATGTGATTCTTTTTAAAATTCCAGGCTTGGCTCAAAATCATGTTCTTGATCATCTCATCAATAGATGATTTTGATTGAGTTCCTGAATAAGTATGCAATAAGTGTATTCTTTTCTTCCTGTAGCAAGATATTTAAATGATAATTTAGGACTAAGTCAGCATGTCATGAATAAGTATTCTTGCGGCTTCATCTGTTTTGTGGTACCTCTAAATTTTGTTTAGCCTTTTGTGTTACTGTAGTCTTACAAGTAGTTTTTATCAGCAATTGGAAATAGTATGGTGCTCACCACTAGTTCTGAGAAATAGAATGAATGTAAGTGCACTCTGTGTTAAAAGCTTTTCTTTTACTCTTTTTTCATTGATTCTTATTTTTTGTTCTCATAGTGTATGTCCTGGTGTGAGGAATTTGCAGACTTGTGTGCTGTCAAACTCTTCCTTCTGCATGCTTTTTTATTACTCCTATCATGGAATATATTGCCTAATTTGTAAATACCAAAAGCACTGTAAAATGGGAGAAAGCAATTTACTCAATACCATGCATACACAATTTATTTCAGTTTTTTTTTAAATAAATGAGCTCTTCTGCTGTAATGCAGGAAACTTTATGCAGAGTGCCTGAAAACACTTTCACAGTTAGCAGTCGTCTTATTATTGGTCCTAACTAATAAAGCACCTAAATCTCTCTGAAATGAAGGGTATCATTAATGTTGCTTGGCAAATTGGAGCTGTTATGAATAATATGACCCTATGGGTCAGAGCAAAACAAACTTTTTTGTTTTCAAAACTATTGGTCAGAAGGATTTTTTTATTACTGCGTGCCAAGCTTTTTGACTTCCATAAACTGATTTTTGATTTGTAGAGTGTTCTGAGAGCAGCCCTGAATTTCCACATGGCTTCTGTGGCTTGGCACAGCTGGAGTGCCTGGAGCAGCAACCTGGCTTTCCGTAGGGTTGTCTCTCTGGAACTGAGAATATTTTGCTCTAGTTCGTGACTCAGAGAGAGTTTGAGTGGGTTGGCCTTGGGTGGCTTAAAGGAACATAGGAATTTTTGCTTTCCAATTCTAAATTTAGAATATGTATTTCTCATATTCATTTCACACCTGCAAAAGTTATTTGAAGAGTATAACATGAATATTTGGAAAGAGGGTAAAGATTTCCCATTGAAATTTTGTTTATGTTTTTGTTCTCTTCATTCCAGTGAAATGAAGCAGAAGTTGGATGAAGAGGGTAACAAGTGCAGCATCCTTTCCAAACAGCAGAAGTTCAATGAGCATTGCTGTATTCGCTGCTGTTCCCCTTTCACATTTCTAATCAACAGCAAGCGACAGTGCCAAGACTGCAAGTACAACATCTGCAAGAGCTGCAGCACTTACCAGAAGAAGGAGAAGGCTTGGATTTGCAGTGTCTGTCAGCAAGCAAGGTAAAGGCCTGTTTTTCAGTAAATTGTGCAAAACAACTATGGCCTGACCTGAGCTTTTCCTTGTATTTGTCAGTAGTTAACTCTGGTGGGATAGGACATGAAGTACCTGTTTATGTAGAGGTTGATTTATTCCTGACGTGCCTGGTTTTTGTAGAGGTTAATTTGTTCTGAGAGTGTTTGGTTACCTGTTGCATTTTCCAGGCTTGTTTAGCTGGATTGATATATCAGCAAGCAGTAACTGGGCATAGCTTGTGCAGGACTGGGATGTCTTGAAACACCTAATGTTTACTAATGGAACCTGAGCACAGATGGTGGTAAGGCAGTTAGTAGTTTGGCAGCTAATCCCACTGATGGGTCAGGAATGGAAGGAAGAATATTTGTGAATAGATCATCCAGCTGTGACTGTGTTTTAGATTGCTTTTCTAAATGCCAGCTTGCTGGTTGGGCAAGTACTCAAAGAAAATAGTGGTGCAACGTGTTACAGTTCCTAACATCTGCTCAGAATATGCTGCCAGGCTTCTATTTGCAGAGGTTATCAGGGATTTACTATATCACTCTTCTAAGGGTAACAGAGCCTCAACATTTAAAGACAGTGCCAGAAGAACAAAACAAAACACTCAACAGTAGCAGAGAGGCCATTCCTTGGATGGTGACTGTGATAATCCTGGTTTCCAAGTTCCAAAAGCAGCTATAACTGTGATGATGTAGTCCTGACCAACAAGTCAAAGTCCGTTTAACTCAGACAAGAAAGGTGAATGAAATAACTCAATTCTTTGTGGTTTAATTTTGACCACTGGTGACTAAAACTAATGTGACAAAGATGAATTTTTATTCTTCATCTTTCTCTTTAGTGGAGAGCACAGGACGAGGACAAGTCTCTTTGCAATGCTTTATGATACTCCTGTGGTCACCAAGGCCATATTATTCCCTCTTGTTTCCTATTAACTCTCACTTGAAATCACAGAATCACTAGGTTGGAAGAGACCTCCAAGATCATCGAGTCCAACCCAGCCCTAACACCTCAACTGAATCATGGCACTGAGTGCAACATCCAGCCTGTTTTTTAGACACATCCAGGGATGGTGACTCCACCACCTCCCCAGGCAGACAATTCCAGTACTTTATTACTCTTACCATAAAAAATGTTTTCCTAATATCCAACTTATATTTCCCTTGGTGCAGCTTTAGACTGTGTCCTCTTGTTCTGTCAGTTGCTGCCTGGAGAAAGAGGCCAACCCCCATCTGGCTACAGCCACTTTTCAGGAATCTGTAGAGAGTGTTAAGGTCACCTCTGAATCTCCTTTTCTCCAGGCTAAACAACCCCAGCTCCCTCAGTCACTCCTCACAGGGTTTGTGTTCCAAGCCCCTTACCAGCCTCGTTGCCTCCTCTGGATGCACTGAATGTCTCAGCATCCTTCCTAAACTGAGGGGCCAGAGCTGGGGACAGCACTCAAGGTGTGGCCTCACCAGTGCCCAGTACAGGGGAAGAATGACCTCCCTGCTCCTGCTGGCCACACCATTCCTGATACAGGCCAGGATGCCGTAAGCTTTCCTACAGGATCTGTGAATTAAGTGTGTGCCATTTGACACAGGTCCTTAAAATCATAGAGATCCGGGATAGGCAATGTCCATTTCCAAACATCAGTCTTTGAAGGCAAAGGTGGTTGTGTTGTTCGGGGCACCCTATCCTTCTCTGCTTTTTACCCTGGAAAACCTACAGAAACTCCCTTTTCCCTGGTGAGGAGGCAGATGAATGACAGGAGTATCTTTTCCAGCAACACAGAGAGCTGTGGAGCCAGTGCTTGTTTCTCACTTAGTCATTCAACCATTTCATATTACACTTCTTTCTTCCATTTATTCTGTGTTCACCCATACGGGCATCAGCACAGTAGCCAGGTTTGTCGATGCTGACGAGCTGCACTTAAAATATCTTTTGCTGACTCCACAGAAGATGTCTCAGAATAATTTAATTTCAGAAGAAAAATCTGAAGCTATATTATAAAAATGCTGTCTCTGACCCTTGAAGTCAGGGCTTTGCCCACAATCCTGTGCAGCCTGCAGAGTCATCCACCTGTAACTCA
The DNA here is from genome assembly GCF_009819655.1 of Sylvia atricapilla. Lineage (NCBI taxonomy): Eukaryota > Metazoa > Chordata > Aves > Passeriformes > Sylviidae > Sylvia > Sylvia atricapilla. The sequence goes on from NC_089140.1 coordinate 44,605,664, forward strand.
GTTATACACATTTTCTTGATTTATGAGACCTGAGACACAGCTTGCATTATTTTTCAGTGAGTGAATTAACTTACACTGCTGCTAATCATTTTATGTTCTGGTTTATTGCTCTGTGCTACTTAAAAATCCCTCTAGGTAGATCAGGGGCTAGTATTCCTCAGAGGCTGCTGATGTATTTTGATTTGGTGGGAGATTTTTTTTGTGTTTGGGGAGAGGTGGGCGGTGAAATTTTTGGTGGGATTTAACTCTCGATCAATATTTCTTCCAGAGGAAAGCACAGCAGTCTATTGTGAGTTCCTGTAGTCTTCACAGTGACTTTTCCTTCAGGTGGACTGTGTTCTCATGCCTCTCCCCAGCTCCTCTGCTTGTGTCTTTTATTTTAGGTTTGATAAGGTAGCACAGGGAGAGGAGGTGGTTCTTGGTTTAGCTGTTATTTATCTGCACATCTTACTGCATAATAGAAAGTGGGCTCTAGTGGGCTAGAAGTATCTGAAGGCAGTGTTTTACACTCAAGAAAAGCAAACATGTTGGGTTAGTTAAAGGCTTGACCCCAGTGGAGATACCTATTCTGTTGATTTTCATCTTCCAAGGCAGACATCTACATTAGCATTTGAAACATACAACATTTGTAAAAAAACAGTCAAAAAAGTTAGTCTCTGCTTCTTCCAAAAGCAGAAAACTTAACAGTAAGCCAATGAAAACTTTGATGTTTGAATTCCTTTAAAGTACATCTCGTGTTGCTATGCATCTTTTAAAAGTTTGAAATTGGGCTTGGTATGGAATGTCAGGCTCAAAAATGTCTTTACAGCAATATCTGAAAAAATCTTGTGAAGAACAGGAGAACCTTCCTTCAATTTCCCAATTTCCCAGATTTAGCACACATTCTGCAAATGCTTTTTGATTTAGATTTGTCTCTGAATACTATTGGTAATGTTCTTCAGGGTTTCACCTCTCATGTATCTTCTTAGTCTGTAAGTACTCTTTGATAAAGTTGTGTAATACTAATTTCAAGTTTTTGATTTCTGTATAGTGCAGTTCTGAGTCCTCCAAAGCTTTGTACAATTTCCCCTTGTTAGACATCTGTCAGACAATGTATTAAGGCAGCTTGCTGAGGTGCGTCCTTTTTAAGTCCTCTCGGCTAAGTAGATTCCAGGCACAGGTTTTTTTGCCCTCTGTATTAACACTTTTGATGCCGGACACAGAGGTTCTTTGCTCATTTAGTAGAATTTCCATGTATGTGAGACCTCTTTTCTTTCCCATTCTCCAAGGAGCCATAACGCAGAACACCCTGCTTGTGATACTCTGCTTTCTGATTTAACACTTGTATAATAAAAATAATAAAAAGAGAAAAGGGGGGGGGGGGGGAGGAGCATAGTCCATTAAAAGGCATATTTTTGCAGTTTTTCTAGAATAATCAACTTTACTTCTGGACTGTAGTATAAGTATGTAGAGTCCAATCCAAAATAAGGTGTACAAACATCTGGCTGTCCACCTCAGCTTTTCATGACTGAATTCCCCTGCATTCTCGGTTCACTTCTTCTGGGCTCACCATCTGTATGTTAAAATATTTCTGTCTATGTTGTGAGTGGGAACATGGGCACCTAATCCTTTCATGTCTTCAGACCCCTCTGGTATGTGATTTTCTCACTTGTTCTCAAAACTCTTGCTCAGGTAGTGAATGTTCACCACTTAATGGACTCCTGCTTTGCTTTCTCTAGCAAGGCCATGGACAGGAGGATCTGCAAGAAGTCATTATTCTGCTTTCTTATTATTCTGGTTGATGGTGGTCCTTTGCTAGTAACAGTTATTAAGAGACAGAGACTCAGTCACTGGTCCTTTTGTCCATTATGTCGTAAACTAGTGAAGAGCACAGTCATGCTGCACATATTCAGGCTTCCTGCAGTCAAAGTAGTGTTTTGGGTGGCTCAAACTGTATCTTAAAAATTGTCACACTGGTTGCTTGCAGCACAGATTTATTTGGACATTTAAGAGAGCTGCTCTTTTTTTTTTTTTTAACTTTGGTTTTCACACACCCAATTTAACTGCTGCTTTTAAAAAGAAGAAAGCAAAGGTATATCAATTACCTTCATCAACTCTTCAATCCAGAATTGTTGTTGAATGTTCCTTACATTTTCTTTTGGTTTTTTTGGGGGGTTGCCTTGCTGAATATAACTGAACTGTAACAAATTGCATCAGTAGCAAATGTAATTGTCTTACTGGAACTTGAAAATTTGTTAGCCTAATTAGGTATGCATTAGGGTTTTTCAGTGCACATCAGAGTGAGAGCTGAGAAAATGCTTTAAGGTCTAGTCTACCTGCAGTACCCAGTACATTTTTCTGCAACTGGCATGTATTGGAATTAACATTCATGTAAAAATGGAGCAATGCTTCTGATAAAATGAGAATTGCAACAGAAAATAAAAGTCTAGACTCATTTGGCAGGCAGCACAGTCTTCAAATAGAAAGGAACTTTGCCAGCTTCAGGAACAGTCCTAAATAAAAACTTTATATTTCATATAGTTTTGTTTGGAGGGCTCTGTAAAACAATGTGATGTGTTTCAATGTCAGCAGAACAAAGCACGTATTTGTGGAAACATGATAAAGTTGAAGTTAGTTTGCCAAAAGGATACATCTCTTCTGCTTAGCTGATGCAAGTTTTAGTGTAAAACTCTTTACAGTCTCTACAAGGAAAAAGAGAAAGAAAGCACCAAAACATTGGTATGGTACTTGAGGAAAAGTAATACTTCTGGTTAATAACTAAACTTTATATTTGTTTGTCTGTAACAAAAACAGTCAATTTCAGGACTTAGGTGTGGAAAACTAATGAAGATATAATGCTGCTTAGCAATTTTGTTTTGCTCTTCAAGCAGGCTGAGCCATCTGGTAAAAGGAAGCCGAAATGTATTTTAGGTAGTCTGCCTCAGCCATAGCTCAGAGCTTTGTGTATAGTTTTGTGACAGTTGCTATTTCTGCTGTTTGAGGTCCATGTCTGACATTAGTGAGAACTTCTACAGAACTTGGAAGCTGTGACATTGTCAAGTAAATGCCAGGAAATGTGTTTTTGCCTCCAAGATCATAGAATTGTATAGGAATGTTCACTTGCTCTGTTGCATAGCACAGAAGATAGTCTTCATTTTACCATGTGCATGTTGTCTTCATTTGACCTATATGGGTCTTATTCTGCTTTTTTGAAAGTTCCCTGAATGATCCCATTTGTATTGTACTTAAAGGATTTACTAATTTTTAGTAAATTGCAGTGAAAATTATTTTTCTCAGCTGTATATACTTGTAGAAATTGATGCAGTTCCTTCAAAAATGCTGTTCTATTCAAAGTTTTTTTCTTCCTCCTTGTCCTGCCACTATCTCTCTGTTTTGTATCCTGTTGCTTGACCTTCTTGTCCTTGCCATGCTTTAGCATCACAGTGGATCATAGACACCATATCCTTTTGCTCACTGTACCCACAAAGAGCAAGGACAGGAGCTTTGATTTTGCACAGGAGCCAAGAACAGTCTTTGGTTTATTCATTTGTTCCCTAACTGGAGGAGGAGAGAGAGAAATGTGCAGACTGGTTGCTTTGACAGGTTGATCTCTGCTGGCTTTTTTGCTATACTGATCTGTCTTAATTATTTTGAAGTATGCACTGTGAAGAATTTCATTTCTGCTAGACAGAATAAAGCTGAACTTGCATAACATACAGCAGACTGCAATGCTGCAGTTAGATTTAAGAAAAGTATCTAAAAATGGAATTGAAGAGGAGAGTAGGAAAGAGAGGTCTATTAAAACAGCTAAATACAAGTGCTGATCAGGCGATCTTTTCTAGCTTCAAGTAGCCTTGGAAGTGAATGTGTGCCTGAGTGCCTGGAGGACTGATCCGTGTTTTAGAAACTCTGGATCCCAGTTTTAGCTGTCAAGTCACCTTGGGGAAACTTCCATGTGTCAGGTTTCCCCCTGTGCAGAATGGATTTGATGACCCTGAGCTCTTGGAGGTTAGTGGTTAGAAAGTTAAATGCTCTGGTTGTAAAGTGCTAAGTATTATTAATGTGCTGTTATTAGAGGAGTTTTGCTGCAGTCAGCATGCCTAAACCTTTGTGGCTTTCAGTTGCACAGAAAGGTAAATGCTTGGATTCTTCTAGGGAATGAACGAGGGGAGAATATCATGGCTTTATGTTCAATGTTCATATATAAATGCTTACCTGTGTTTGGCTTCACCTACCTTCAGCAAGTCAAGGTAAGAAAGGCTATTAAACATTTTCCCTGGTAGTAATAAATATTACATAAATAGTGTGCAAAAATCTTGGGACTGCTAACCTGGGAGGAGCTGGGTATGAAAGGATGTAACACAGTTTTTCCACGTAATAAGAATCATACAAATTATAGGTTGGACTTACTTAGCCTTTCAGTTTTGCAAAAGCTGAGGGACTCTCAGTGAGGGTGACAAATTCAAAGCTAATTAAAATTGCACAAGATTCTTTAAGTATGGGCACTTAATGTCACATGGGAACATCATGTAGCTGAGATGGAAAATACTAAGTATCAAGCACAATTTATGGAAGAACTTCACGTACATCAGTTCTGCAGCTGGAACTTTACATGCTGTTCATCATAAAATGTATGTAATAAAGCAAGAAGCCATGCTGTGGTTAACACTCTAGAGGTAGCTCTAAGTAGTGTGCCCTTTCATGCAGCCATATCACTGAACATTTTTTTATTATCACTAATGAAAGATTGCTACCTGGTTTAATGTTTGTTTCAGCATTTAGTGGGTCTTCACGCTTCCTTCTGTTGTATTTGTGCAACCACCAAGATTTAACAAAGTACAGCTTGCTGTCGTTTGCAAAAGGTTTTTTTTCTTGGTGAGAAAATCATAAATCCTCTGGACTTGTAGCCACTGGCAGCAAATGGCAGTAACAAATGTGTCTTTCCTCTAGCTAGTGCATTTGCAGTAGTACCCTCTTAAAATATTCTTGTGTTACCAAAGGAGTTAAAGTGAGAATTTTATTTGCCATTTTATGAAAGATTGAGCACATCAATAAATAAGTCATTCTATGTTCTTATTGTTCAGGCCCACCTTTCACATGAAAGAGATACTGAAGCACTCATTGCTTGAGTGTCTCCAGTAAGAATCTATGAGATCCTACATTCACATGTTCCATCCTGCTTCTGCAACTTGTGGGAAAAGGAAGGTAGAAAAAGCAATTGCCCAGTGTCTGACAAAGATGAGGTTTTCCAAACTAGCATGCTGAATTAAGTATTTAGGTTTCTTGCACTTTTTTTTGTAGTAGAGTATCTTTTCTTCATCTAGGTTTTTGTGAAGTCTTCTTTGAGATAAGCACTGCATGAATCTGGTTAGAGAGGTAATTACTCTTATATCTTCCTCTCTCTCAGCTTGCAAAATATGACCCTATTTGTGGATCATGAGATAAATGATAATGGTTACCAGTTACCTGTTCTGGAAGTGTGTTTCATGCACTTTCCTATCTTACATCCCACCTCCATCTTTTGCTAGAGCTGTCCAAGCAAATATCTTGTCCACTTTAGCTCAGGAGCCAACAGACAGCTCTTTCATTTATCTTGTTTTTACAAACAGGATCATATTAACATACTGGAAAAGCCATCTCTGACCTAAAGCTGTCTTTGAGTTTCCACCCTCATTCATTTCAAGTTGTTTTATGCTTTTTTAAAATTTATTTTTGTAGCAGCAGCTTCAAAAAATGAAGATTGAATTTTGACATAGTGCCTAAATAAAAATTGCTTAAAACCAGAGCTCTTTTGCTTGCAGAAGTTGTGAAGTATTTGGAAATGCTGTTTGATCATAGCAAAAGAAAGCTTTTGTTTTCAGGTTAGTATTGGATTTATAGTGTGCTTGGGATTTACTTTGATAAATTGTTTTCATCAGAAAGATGCTGTAGTAAAAATGAAAATTCTTCACAGTAACTGGAAAATAATGAGGGCCGACATTAAAATAATCATGCCAAATATGTTCTCCATTCTCCTCCTACCCCCATCCCTCACCAAAATACTTGAAACTTATGTACATTTCTGGGAATCAGCATGGTGTGGCTTTACAGTTTGACTTTTGTCTCTAGATGTTAGAAGCCAACAGGGAGTTGCTAACATTCTTTTGAAGGAGTTTTGTTAGTCGTTTCTTTTGAGGGCTGTTCTGTGACAGACTGGCCAGTGCCTTCCTGAATGAGCACTTCTGCTTTGAGAAGGAATCTTTGTAAAGTAATGAGGTGGATGCAGCTGTTGGGTCTGTAATACTGCCTGTCCTGATCTTTTTGATTTGAAACTTAATATGCTATAAAGCTTGTTGTAATTTGGCAAGTGATGTCTCTGGGCAATATGTGGGAGTCAGATGTCCATACCGCTTCATTTTTGTTTCATCTCTATTTCTGTCCATTGACATGAAGATTTGTGGGGTGCTTCTCCAGGCCCCAGGCTAAAAGAGCCTTCCTTCTCTTTTCATTAAGGTCCCAAGAGATAATTAGTATTGAATGAAAGTTTATTCATCTAATTAGGAAATACTGTTTCCCATCATCTGTGACACTCTGAGGTTGTATGTGAGACTAATAGTGTAATGGAGACATAATTGTTCTCATTGTTCTCAATTCGCTGATGACAGATCTGTTTTGTGTTCATGGTTTTTCCTGGCTGTCAATGCAGGGGCTTGTAGAATAGTGCCTGGAGTATGGAAACCTGAATAAATGCTTGTGAGATAGAGGAAACCCATGTAAAGGTTGGCAGAAATTGCATCAGGAGTCACAGTTGTAATCTTGTCTCTGATATGTTTGCAGGACTTTGTAACCTAGGGGATTTCTGGAGCTCTCTGTATCTCAGGTAGCTGCAACTGTCAAAATCACTTTCAAACTCTAGCAAGATAAAAAGTGAATTAATATCTGTTAGCAGAAAGGAAAAAAATTCTGATGACTTGTCCCAATCCTGCAAACACACCAGTAGGCAGGACTATCTGTGGTGGCAGAGCATACCTTTGATCAAACAAGCTCTTGGAAACTGTCCTGGGGCAAAAAGACTGTAGAGTGGTGTATTGAGAAGTGTGAATGTAGCTCCACTGTGAGCTATGTATTGAATGACCCTGTCTCCTGTGCTTCAGAAATTCTGAGTCATTCATTTCGCAGGGAGGGGCGGGTGGGGAGTTAGTTCTCTTACATGTTCTAAAAACTCCACATTACAACTGGTGCCTTTCAGTTTTTGGCATTATGACCTATTACAAAATACCTTCTTGTGCATTGCATCTAGGATCCAAGGGCTATTTATTGGATGTAGGGGAATTTAAGGCTGATATTTTGGAACATGTCTGTACCAACATTGCTCCCTGAAACTGCTCTGAGTATAGACCACTCACACAAAAAACATACTTAACTTAGTGTCTCTCTTAGTCCTGAGCATAGTGTGGCAACAGTAGTTGTTCTTCTTTTTACTCTGTATTTTTCTCATCATGGAAATTATAATTAGAGATTGAATATTCTTGAGAGACACCAGCTTTCAAAGCAATATTACATAGGGTTTGGGTAGAGAGGGTTGGTTTTGAGACGTGTGAAAGCATGGTTTACTGAATCCATTCTATGCCGTACATTTTCTTCTTTTCAAGTTTTGCAGTTGCTACCAAAGAAGGTGGTTTTGGCGAGAGAAACAGCAACAGAGTAAAAGGAGATTGACAGGAAAAGTATAAGGAGGAGGGTGGGGGAAATAGTACAATTGTAGTTTGAAAAATTAGTCATGTAACGTGTCATTGTAATTCCCAACTGGCAATTAAACAGCACATATCTGCATAAAGGATTAGTAACACTGGAGGGTAATGTTCAGGATCCTGAACAGCACTTCCACTATGTAATTTACAAATGGTTTGATGGATACCTGCCTTACACACTCCATGAGCTACCACATTCCAGTGCTTAATATAATTAGCAAACGCAGACTTCCAGCTTTATAGGTAGCTGCCTGTGACTTTACAATATGTTGCTTTAATAGACTTAAGAAAAAAAAAAAAAAGAAAAAGGGACAGCCAGCTGGAAAAATCACACTATTTATTCCTCCTCGGGTGTCAGGGTTCTGTACCAGCCACCAGGGCTGGAGTGACTGAGGCTCCAGTGATCTCCTCTCTGGTGATGAGAGGTCCAAGGTGAAACAGAGCAAGTTATTCACAGCAGGTTCTGCAGGGCTTGCAAAGGGCAGCAAGTGAGAGCCTGAGTAAAATGCAGAGGTAAATTCAGAACAGTGCACACTGAGCTCTCTGTAGTGATAACACTTTTGTGATACCTTTTTTTTTAGTGACAGCTCACTTTTGCTAGGATGAATGGATGCCAAATGAGCTTCTCAGATGTCGGCATGGACTAGCTACAGTAACAGCATTTAGAGTAATCTGGGTGTGAAAAACATTGAGGAAGGAGTTTTAGGACGGAAACCCTCTTTGATCTCAAACAACCAGGACTTCAGCCTTGCAGGCTTTATTAAAATCGGTTGACTTTCAAAGGGATATGGAACATTGTGCTAAATGAGCACAATGAGCACTCTGGAAGGTTTGCTCCAAGTTTGGCAGCGTCCTTTCCCACAGCTGCCATTGCTCAGATGCACCAGTTACTGTATTAGAGCATCATGTGAGGAAATCACTGCTTTGAAATATTGAGGGTCAGCTTTCCTTCAGATGATCTCTGTCTAAGGGCAGTGTGTTAAACTCTGCATGCCCTAGGTCCTTTCTGGTGAAATATGATAGATGATGGTAGTAATTCCTTTAAGTGTAGGGCTTCTCTGGAAAGCACCTCCTCTGAATTCCCTTCAAATGTTAGGCACAGAACAGCTGATGGGTGCTACCAGAATGTAAATACAGATCAGCACCACTTCTGAACTCTCTTATTTTATGAAACAATGTGTGGTTTAGCCTTTTCATGGGCTTTGTTAACTCCTGTCACACAAAGATTCTGCTTCACTCAGTTCACTTGTACCACTCCAGTTATTAAAGGGCACATTGAAAAGTTGCCACTGCGGCATTGCTTAAGCTGAAAAATATTGTCAGAATTACTTTGTAAAATAAAAAGTGAATGTATGCATTCTCACTGTTGAAGCCAGGCAATGACTCCTGAATTGTCTTGAATCTCATGAGCTGTCTGATACTTGTACAGTTTTCATTTAGATTATGAAGGCATCATTGTGGCTTTCAAAATTATTTGGACACTTCTGTTTTCCTGGATGGTTGCTGATGCTGATTCTGTGTGTTTTGAATGTCTTTGGATGCTTTATAAAGGGCAGAGGAACTTCAAATCAAAACATAACTTTGATGCATATTTAAAGGCAGAAAATTAATACACAGATTCTGCTGTGGAGGAAAAGGGTGTTTCCTCCATGTTTTGACATATCTTGTATCTCAGATACATATGAGGACTGGTAGATTTTTTTATAGTATATGAATGGAGGAAGTACTTTTATGATTCTGTAGGTGACAGAATTCAGAAGGTGCTCACCGTCTGGTGTTCCGTAGGTCACCCTGGCTTCCCTTTTTTCGTCCATTATGAGAGAAATGCAATCCCTATCTTGATAAGCTCATGTGAACTTCATGTGTGTGTTTATATATATTTTTTTTATTATTATTATTTTGTTGTTGTTACTTACTGTCATACAGACCTGGAGCTTAAATAAAAACTATGGATGTGACAGGTTCCATAAGGGTTTTAGAAGGCTCCAGGCTCTGATGAACTTGCTGTGTCTTGAATGATGAACAACAGATACAGCATCCACTTAACTAGGTCAGACATTTTCTCCTTCTGCATCCTCTATAAGGATCAGTCCAGAGCCTCATCTCATCTGCCAGAAGGAGAGTATCTCCAGTCTGCTTTTTCTATTAACCTTATTGTGTGTCTGCATGCTCTGTGCCTTATTTTGGCCAGTTTGAAGAAGGGCTTTCCAAGGCAGAAGAACATGTTGCTTTGTTATACCCACAAGGTAGGTCCATGTTCAGAAAGGCATCAAGATGATTCAGATTTTGCTGTAATATGGGAAAACAGTGGAAGGGTGAGGACACAGAGCTGGGGTTTCTGCCTTCAGATTAGCAAAACCCCACACTGTAGGCTTCTAAAAGTTCGTTCACATTGCAGTGGTATGTTTTTTCGATGGTCGAGGCAGTGCAATTGAACCTGAGAGACAACTGTGGGAAAAGCAGCCTTTCCTGTCCAAATGATTGTCAAGTGAAATCTGAAGAGAGCTCACTGGAAAATTCCTTAGTGGAGAACATAGCAGATGGGAAATCTTGATCAGAAAAAAACCAAAACATAAAAATAAAGCCTTGCGTTTAGCAAAGGGAAACACCTCCTCCGTAGTAGCTGTCTTTAGCTGTTAGATTTCATGAGTTTAATAATTTTTTTAATAGTAAAGCAAAAATCTCAAAATTGTGCTTCTTCTGGTTAACACACAGACATTATGATACACTCCTGTTAACAGACTGTTTCAGGCTTGTGTCCAGGGCTGGTTGAAATTGGATAGCTGATAAAGTAAACTCTAAAAATTGTCCTATACTGAGATTTTTCACAAGTAGCCTGGTCCCTTGTGATGGAATTTCTTAAATCATAGCAAATCTTGTTCATGAAATCAGATATGGGTGTACTTAATACATATGGCATCTCCTCCTGTCCTTTTTGGGAAGACCAGCAGATGAAGTTTACAAAGATGCACCTGGGGAGCCAGACCAGGAATGAGAGCTTAATATAAGCGTGAATTTGGGTTCTCTAAGTAATTTCCTTTTACCAGGGCTTGTAGATACAGACTGAGCTAACTTATATCCTACATGTTTCATCCTGCATATTTCAAGTAACTTACATTGTTACAACATGTATAAGAGAAAATCAGCAGTAACAAACATGATTCTTTGTCCTTCATTAATAAGATCTGGATCATTCTGCAGATAGGCTTTGTGTATCAAGGAGGTTGTTATTTAAGCATTATTGATGGAACCTCCCAAATTCTGTTACTTACATGTTGCAAGAAAAAAACCTCAGACACTATGTGGTGGGAAAGAATTAGCTTAATTAGAGAATGCTTTTAACTGGAACTGTGTATTAGCCAGAATTTCCTTAGCAGTGGGCAGTTTCTGTTAAGGCGAGCCAGAAAGCATAACTCCCTTACCAGACTTTTGTGATGGCTTTCTTGTGCTAAAAATGTCTTCTGCCTTTGATAGCGAAGATTCTGGCAAATCTAAAGAAATCTGGGGTGGGGAACCAGGTGCTAAGTGTCTTTATTGCTTCTCTGTGATGTGACTTCTTCTAATCCTGTCAGAACAGCAACATATTGGTTGTTTGGCTCTTTTCCCTATTTGGCATATATATACACGACAAGCAGAAAATCTTCCTTTTTCCTCATGTAAAATGGCTTGCTTTCACTAGTGCACCATCTTCCTAGAGGAGATGAAATGATCCTTGGTACCAAAACCCACATAACAAATCTTCAGAGCCCCTGCACTGGCACTTTGCTGTTTTCAGAGCACAAAGGCTCACTTCTTTCAGCACAGATCTCTCAGGTCTGTTCTGCTTTTAATTCTAGCTGAATAATTGTCTCCAGATGCTTCTATGGATTCATCTTGATCTGAACACTCAGAATAAATGCAGCATTTATGGTCTCAGAGAGTTTGCAGAAAGTAAAATGTTTTTACCGTTATCCTTACTGTTGGGATTTATTAGACAGCTGCTTTTATGCCTAATAATTAAAAAACCTGCAGCATCAGGGGATATTGCCACAGGTCTGAAATAAATTAATTCAAGCTGACATCAAGATTTAAATGAGCTTTGCTTTTTCTTATGACGGGGAGCTGTATCATCGCTTTTTTTTTTTTTTTTTTTTTTTTTTTTTTTTTTTTTTTTTTTTTTTTGTTAGCAAATTGCTAACTTAATCTGGGTTTGCAATAGAAAAAATATTTTTTTCCAAGAGATAATAAGCTCCTTTCATGAGATGAGTTGCCTAGCTTTCTACTTCTCCAAAAGAATCAAAACTTTTGGTTATTTTCCTCCAGGTACTCCTGTTTTCATAATTTTACACTGAAAGATCACAAAATACTTAGGGCCTTTTAACTGCTTTACACAAAGCCTCTGCAAGATGTCATTTGAGGTTCTGTGTTTCCTTTGATGCCAAGGATTTAGTTGTGTGTAAATGTACCATGTCTAAATGGCTTTTCTGTGTATTTACAACCTCTTTGGCCTCATTACAAGAAGGACATGAAAAGTGTTAATTTAGGATTTTTAAAAATCTACAGTGGTGCTGTCAGAGGGAGGAAAAACTACCCTGAAACCAAACTTGTCTTTCAGAGTCAGTGTGCATATATCTAGTGGGATCATGTGGTCCTGGTTTAGCTCATATAAATAAATATGAACTATAAATAAATATTCACTAACATCATCTGTGAAATTTACTTGATGTTATTATGTCAATACTGTTTGTGTTTCCATAATTGAAGTTAAAATGAATTAAATATTTGAAGCAGAGCTCCATGAGAGGGATACTTAACAAGAGCTATCCTTCATATTGCTGCTAAGATTAACAAGTACATCTAGGGGGTTGAAGTAAATATTCTGAAAATTTTATAAGTATCTTGATTAATTTGAATTTAATCTAATTTAAAATAATTTCTCTCCATAATGTAGCATAATGATAGAACAGGGCAAGCTGTTCAGATTTCCCATTTCACTTAATCACTGAAACCTTTTGTTATGTATGGGGAATTTCCTCTTAAGACTTTGGTCTTCTGCCATTCTCTATAATGAAAGGGGGTTTTTTTTCAGCAGGGAACTAAGACATAACGTTTCACTGACAGAAACTCTTAAAATCCCTTTGCTGTCTCAAAATTACTTCCCCTATACTCTTCTGTTCAGCGGGACGGTCTTTTAAAATGCACATTACTCACTGCTCTCTTAAAGGGAGTAGATCTCAATGCTTTCTGGGGCAGACAGCAACTTTGAGCTATCCCTGCTCTGTTCAATATCCACATATTCACCTCGCATTCCCAAATGAACCACTACTTTCATTGCGCCACAGTGCGGTATGAGTGGGAATGAAAAGTATTCTTTAAAAATCTTAAACCTGGGACTGTGAGCCTTATAGGACTGCAGACTATGATACGTACTGCTTTTAGCTTTTTGTGAAAATCTGCCTTGCAGGTACATACCTTAATGTAGCTGGATCTATTTGAGATGTAAGTTGAGCTTTTAGTTTGGTGGGTTTGGGATAACAGACACAAATTTGAAGATTTTTATTGGTTTTTTTTAACTTAAGTTTACTTCTACAGATTCTTGACTGCAATGCTAAATCGAAATAGGCTAAAATTTAAACCCAAATATTGAAAATATAGAAGGGCCAAAAAAATGCCTAGATTTTTTGGGTCTATTTTAGCAGTTCATTTCCTAGTAAAAATACTAGGAATTTCATCTTGTAAATAATAGGTCAGATACTGAGAAAACTCAGAGCAAATGAACAGACAAGTGAATGAATACAATTGAAAGAAAAATGTAATGTACTCTGCAGAGAAATTCCTTTCTTTATGATTCTATGCTTACACTGGATACCAGCTATTTAAAACTTGAGCCATTTTCCGAGAGATCTTCTATTTGTCATTGGTCTTTGATTATATTTCCTTGGTAAAATATCGCTTTTCTGTTTTCCCATTCTTTAGCTTTACCTTGAAATACAAGAGCTTGTTATTATTGAGAAAAGATACAGTTCAGGTCAATCTTAGTGCTTCTGGTTATTACTTTTACCAACATTATATTTTATCAGCTAATAGATTTATTATTTGCATCTGTAGTGGTCTAATTGTCTTTCTTTGTTCTTAATGTTTCTTAAAAACATTTTTAACACTGTAGAATCTTAAGGGCTGCAAAAAGAAAATCACTGGATCAGTTAAACACAATCTAATGCTCTAAGTATCTTAGTGACATAAAGGTGTATAAAGAGCATTTTAAGCTGCGATGATGAGCACATGAGAGATGTTTTGCAGTGATTAAGAAAGAAGACAGTGAAGGGATAACTCAAACCTATACATTATCAATTTTTCTCAGTCTGTGATTTTTCACTGGTTTGCCCACAGGACATCTGACTTATTGTGGTCCCACTGCAGAAGAGAAAAAAGGACTGTCTAGAGGTTAAAGGCGTTATTTGTTTCATTTGTTTCAGAAGGTGAGAGTAATGTGGTCAATAAGCCAAAAATTGCCCTGGAGGCATAGCTTACATTTCTTTACAGGAATCTTCACAGCTTCTGTAGTCCTCTTGCAAAGAAAAGAACAAACCAAAAGAAGTCTTCCTGGTGTGCTATTAGATTGAGACCTATGTGCATCTTTAGCCTGTTTCTGCAAACCTTGCAGGTCTTTGGCACTCGAGGCAAGAGAAGCAGCAGGTGGTTGTTGGCCTTTGGGCGGCAGCCTGAGAGTAAAACGCGACGCTTTGTCAAGTTGTTTCTTAGAGATCTATCAACAGCAGATGACTCAGGCTCTGCTCCTGCTTTTTGCAAGGGTGTGTGCTTTAGTGAGCATTTATTTTTATATAGAGTGTGTTGGCAAAGTCACACCATGCTGCAAAGTCTCTGTAAACTTCGCTGTGGTTTCTCAAAATCACATAGTTTTGCCAAGGTTTCTTTTTTTGTTTTCATGGAGCAAAAATGCACAAACTTTCTGGTGTCTTTCAGAAGTTGTCCTCCAACCCATGCAAGAGCAAAGCATCTCAAGGAAAAGATCATAAGATTAATGTTACCATACATGTGAAAAACGTGGTTTTAGCCTCATCCTTAGAAATTGCAGAACGACACTGTTATTTTTTCCTAAATATTTAATGTAAGGCAAATTCCAAGTACAACACAATTCAAAAAGTTGAAGTTTATCCAAGTAATGAAGAACAGATGGAGATGTCAGGTGATCTTAAGAGAGTAACAGTTAATTATAAGCCAGTTTACAGTATGCTTCAAACCTTACCTGCTCACCTCCCGTAATTTACTAACTTGGTAGGGACACACTCCTACCACTGATAAGTATTTTCCTTTCTTACTGTGTGTTTTCACTGATGATGCCAATGGATCTTTTTCTGATCATTGTACCTCTTTTGTGCTTAGAAGCTAATTGCATTACAGGATATATTTATCTTTCTCTACACCCAAGTAGATGGTTTCAGCAAAGGAGCCACCATATAAGGGTGTCATGCTATCTTGGAGCCATATTGCTTTCTTTTCTAATTCTGCCTGTACTTGCAGTGCATTCTCATTTACTGGAAGAGCATTAAGACAAAAGCAGATGCTGGCATACAGCAGAAAGCAAGAGTCTTGTTTCCATTTCAGACACGTTTTTTTCTTAATTTCTGTTCTCCTAGTGGGGATTTATTTGGGGTTGTGAGATGTGCTCTGTGAGGCAATGAAACCTGGTACGCTCATTTGGCTGCAGCCTAATTAAAATCTTGGAGTACGTTGCTGTAGTGTAGCCATCCATGTGCTGTGGTTAAGAACATCCATCAAGGCTTTGGTAGATCAGATTGTCTTGCATATTGTTCATGGATTGTTCTACATATTGCCAGATTTCAGGCTTTTCTGAGCAGGAATTATCTCCTCCTACTTGTTTTCTCTGTTGTCAGGCATGGTAGGGCCTTAACATGGATGGATTTGCTGCCGAAATCCTGTGTGATATTGAATAGTAAATTCTAGTACTGTTTTCCTTCTGGAAGGTGGCTTGTTTTCTTCCTCGCAGCCTGCTGTGGAGATTTCGTTTAAAGCCTGAAAATCAAATTATAACCTTAATTAACACAGAGCTGGGAGTTGTTCCATCATGGATTATTTGATCATGTGAGTGTGGCTTCTCTTGTCTTTGCAAGCTGGGCTGAACTCAAGATCCTTTTACTGCTCCTAATGATCAATTTAGTGTTAACCATGAAAGGGAAAATTTAATAGTGGGAGAGATTTACCTTTTCTGAATTTAAAGGTGACATTGTAAACAGTAGACCATATTGAAGTTTTATTGTGAAATCTTAATCCGTATTTCTCATCTCTTGCTGGCAGATTGGTTTTGTGCCTTGAGTAACTGAGCTTTTCTTTTGCTAGAAACCAATGTTCCAATAGAGTGTTGTAAATTCAGAGGTACTGAGGAACTTTGTTTTGCCATAACCAAGTATGCCAATTCCTGTACTAATTCTTCTAATGAACTAGCCACAGTAGTCTGCTTTGTAGCATGGAAAAACACAAAGTTTAGTTTGGATTTGTTTTTTGTGGTATGGCTTTTTCTTTCTTTGGTTACACAACAGTATTGACCTGAAAGCGTAAATTTTACCTATAGGAAGTAAAATCCATGTGTGATTGAGAATATGGTGGACTTACACAGAAGGGAAACCACAACTTCAGTTTTCTTACTTTACTATTGATCTGTGTTATGAAATTTATCTGTTTTGGAAAACCTGATTTTTTTTACCTTTGTAATCTTACTAGGATTTTTAATGTTTTAGAGGGGTTTTTTTTTCTCCAGGAAATTACACAACATAAATTTCCCAAGCTTGCTTTTTTTTTACTGTAGTTTGACAATGTTATGTTTTGAAGTGTTGCCATGCTGTGCAGATTACAAGAGGAAGCCAGAAGTGTTAGTGTCTGACTTACTGAATCTTAAGACCTGTTGCTATACCAACATTGTTATCATAGTACAGAAGTCAATATTTTAGCTTGCAAGATGCATTGTAAATATTGAATTACTAATTTCTTGATCAAGTCTGCCTAGGAATAGTAGAATTTTTACTCTTCAGAAATATAGTTTTCTTCTTCTTTTTTCCCCAAAGGAGGAGGAAGCACGAAGTATAATATACTATTAATAATATGCTGAAATCTGTCAGCTTATATTTTAAGAAAGTTAAAATGTTTTAACATTGGTAAATTAGGTATTCAAGATACTTTTCTTCCTTCAAAGAAGGAATTCTTTTCATATCAGATTTAAAGAATTCTGATATGAATATGTGAGTATGTACCTTTCCAGTATTAATAGTAGATTGACATATCTTCATAAATTGCATTGTTTCACTCGTGTTTTGTGAATTTCTTTGACTTTCATGCCAGACATGCTGACTTCTGTGAGGTAGTTTCTTCTACTTTCTATAATGAAGTCAATTGCATACTTCCCTTCAATTTAATTTCTGCATTTTCAGTTTTAGTGGGAATGAGGTAAATGAGTGCAGTTCACATGCCAAAAGGTGGAAAGGAGTGAGATATGCACAGCTGCCACAAGGACACAAGATAATAAAGGTGAATTACAACAGCTTATTAAGGAATTAATTACTTGTCACATTTAAGTTTTAAGACTGGAATTAAATTCTTCAATTTGATGCAATCTGTTGTTGGCAGAAGGAGAGAAGGCACACCAAGAAACCATGGGGAGATACTTGCATACGTTTGTATCAGCTGTAGTTGGGTCATTGCAAGCAAAGGCTGCTGTTTATGTACTGAAGCACCAGCAAATGACAGAGTTATTGAGGGTGGAAGTTACCCCCTTGGGATCATCTTGTCTAGCCTCACTGTTCAAGCTAGAGCAGGTTTTTCCCTGAACATATCCAGCCAAGCTTTTAATATCTTCACGGAGAATCCATAGTCTCTCTGGGCAGCCTCTTCTACTGTTCCACCACCCTCAAATGGAAAAGTGTTTTCCTGTGGTTAGATGTAATATTTTGTGTTTTCATTTGCCTGTATTGTCTCCTGTCCTATCACTGGGCATTACTCAGAAAAGCCTGGTTCCCTTGTTCTAATTTCCTCCTATGAAATGTTTGTACACGTTGATAAGATCCCTCCACTAGTCTTCTTTTCTCCCTTATGAAGAGAGACTTATAAGTCTCCCTTCCAGCCTCTCTTTGTCTCCCATAGATGGTCCAGTCTCTTAATCATCTTTGTGGTCTTGCCCTGGACTTCTCCAGTAATTCCGTGTCTTTCTTGTACTGGTGAACCCAGAACTGGACACAGCACTCCAGATGCATCCACATCAGTGCTGAGTAGAGTAGAGAGGAAGGATCACTTCCTTTGACTTTCTTTGGTCTGCTGTTGCTTATCCTAATGCAGCCCAGCATATTGTTTCTTTCTTTTTTTTTTTTTTTTTCCCCCTACCATAGTATGTTCCAGGCTCATAGTCAGCTTCTTTCCCAGCAACATCCCCAAGGTCCTTCTAGGCAAACCCACTTTCCAGTCAGACTCAACTGGCGATTTCTGCTTTTCCATCAAGCCAGTCATCTCATTGAGGAAGGCAATGAGGTTGGTCAAGTATGACTTCCTCTTTATAACTCCATTCTCTTTGTCTTTTGTATGTTATGAAATGCTTTCCAGGAGAATTTTTTCCATCACCTTTCCAGGGGTGAAGGTGAGGCTGGCCAGCCTGTAGTTCCCTGAATTTTCCTTCTCGTACTCCTTTAAGATCAGAAAAACATTTGCTGCCTTCCAGTTTGGGGTATGAAAGCTAAGTATGTAGTACCAAGGAAGTGTGTTTAAAAACTGAAAGAATTCTGTGGGATTTTATTCTGGAATTAATGTAATAAAATGTTGATGCACTTGAGAAAAGTTGTTGGAATGCAGGTGGCTGAATTCCTGTTCCACAAGGACAGCATGTGTGGCTTTTCCTCCTGCTGAGTCCTCCAAGTACTATACCATATGCTCATTAGGGTTATCTGAAAAACTGCTTCAGGTGGACGTTGGTGGAAGTCTCCTTTTGTGTTTGCGATGTCTGAAGTGACACAGGTGCAGTCCTTTAAAAATGTAGATGTAAGTCTTTTGGAAGACTTTACCACACTTAAGGGGACATTTATGGGGGATGAAAACCTGTACTTTAAAAGGAAAAGGGCTCAGCAGGTTGGAGCAGTGTCCAGAGCGGCCAGGACCTTGATCAGTTGTCAACAGTAGTTTCATGTGCAAGTACCACATTCAGCACAGAATTTGCCCTGCCAGTTTGAGAGCTACTGCAGACACCCATACAGTCTTCTGCAGGGCCAGATCCTTTCTCAGTTGCTGTTAATGTCTGCCCTCAGCTGCATTCTTGAGCTGCACTTCTTGTCCAGGGTTTGCTCTGGTAAAGACACTGATGTTTATAGAGCCTTCAAAACTGCAGTAACTCATCTCTCGTGGCAGAGGAGTAGCTGGTAATCAGGGTATGCTTTCCAGTCCCTGTGTCTGTGTCTGGGGGCCTTGCTTTCTTCTCTTCGCAAAGTTCTCCATGGTTTGCTTTCTGAAAGTGCTTGTGTGGCCTCAATTACAGCGGTTCAGTACAGTGACATTGTCGTCATGCTTTATTTTTAAAAATGACAGCAGCAAAACAGAAATACCAATTCAGTGTCACATTCACCATGGGAGATTCAGTCTAGTGGAGAGAACAATGGCCTGACAATCAAGGGGTCAGCCTCTATTTTTGGTTTGCTCGCTGACTGGCTGCATGGCCTTGGGCAAGTTGCTTTCACCTCTCTGTGCTTCTGCTTTCCCTCCAACTCCCTGCCTGTCTTTTTCATTTAGATGATTAGCTCCCTTAGGCAAGGAATGCCTCTTGTTTGTGCAGTTCTCTGTGTTTTGTTGGAGGCCTTGGGGGTCTCCAACCATGTAACAATAGGATTCACATCAGTATTACCACTTATCTCTCATATACAGTTCCAAGGAGCCTATTTTTCACAAAGGGATGGATGTTCCTGGTCCTTGTGTTAATAGTGTACAATAGGGAGCTATAATGACAAGAATCTTCTCTTTTTGATGTGTAAGAGCTATCACATCTCCAGGGCTTGGATCAGGACTCATGAAAGTGTTGTTCCTGCCGATGCCGGTGTCCCTCACACAGGAGTGTGGCATGTCCTGTGCTTGTGTAGGTGGCCCAAGAGTGAGATGTGCTCAGTCAGCACGTGGTCTGTCAACCACCTGGCCCTGCATATCTGCAAAATATGCTCATGATCAGGCCTTGATCCACGTAGCAAGGTTTGGAATAGCTGATTCCCTATGTGATCTGTCTGTATTGCTGTTTGGAATCCAAAGTAGCCAAAGATCTTACACACGGTTAGAGAGCCAGATCTACAGGAGCTAAGAGAGAGAATAATCTCTCTGTCCTCACTCAGGGCTGGTTGCAGCCATGCACTCCTGTGCTTGCATGTAGAAGCAGACCAGGATACCCACTGTTATCTGGCTGCTGTAAAGGTAAGCAGCATACAAATGCCTTGAGCTCATGATTTCCCTAATCTGACTTGTTAGAGCCATTCAGCCTTGAGGCAGTGCTCTTTCTTTGAAAGATTTTTTCAGCAATTGTGTTTGCCTTTTCTCAGAGCTGTCACCAGAGAGGCACTGCCTGTTGGGCTGATATTTGTGTGTCTGTCCCCTCTCAAGTCCCTTCCCCATTCAGAAGTGTCCCAGCAGGGCTGTTGTACCGTACTGTGACACTCACGGTCTCACATTACTTGCTGTTCCTTCCTCATAACTTGTCAGTTGTTTGTGTTTAGTGACAGTATGATGTCATAAGGGGGTTTCTCCTTCACATGGTATGTAATGTTGCTGGCAGTCATGATTTTATTATGGATCTTGTTGTGATTCCCCTTAAAGCTTCAGTTTCTACAGTAATGGAAACTAGGGCTTCTTTCTTAAAAATAGCTGTGATGCTCAGCTCTTTAGAGCAGAAAATATGATTCTAAAATGCTAGAATATTGAAGCAATAAGTAAAAATACATCAGTTTGTTCTATTTCTTATAGTCTGAGTTTTTAAAAGGTCAGGATTGACAGAACTAATTACATAATGTAGTGAAGAAATTATAACCTGCTGCCACCCACTGTCCACGCAATTTTAGTGGTACTGAACACCCACCTCCCAAAGTGGAGGATACACTCCCATGATGGATCCATATCTCATCTCTTGTCGTGGCAACAATACAGGCTGGGATGTGTTCATCTTCCAAAGCATAATATGACTGTGATGATTTCACCAAATACATGCTCAAAATGGACAAGTATTATAATAAGATGTGTCAGCGTGTTTTTAATTTGCATAGGAATTAGCATATATAAACCACATGGGGATGAAAATTCTCCCTGAAACTTCTCTGAGTTATTATTGCTGGATTACAAAATATAGTCATTACTATATCATTGTGAATTGTTTTTTTAAAACAACTAGTTGTAAGTAACGTTGTTTTAAAGCTGTGGGTGAGGGAAAATTGGGGTCATATCCCCTAAGGCTGGTTATTAAAGTCAGCATGGACAAGAGACTGTAGTAATTTAATAGTTAGAGTTCCCTTAAAAAGTCTGCTGTTAGCAATAATACGTATGAAATCAAACATTTCATCTGCCGTTGTTCAATGCAAAAGGTGCATTTGTAGTCAGGTGCTGTGGCTGCCTGTGAGATCACATGTGAGGGATGCCTAGGATCCAGCCCCAGGGCTGGAGGAAAGTGCCAGAGCCATACACTGTATGTCAGCTCAGCCCCTGGAGCTGCCTGGGAGCTGCAACAGGGGATGCCAGATGAGTAACCCTCATGCTCAGCCTGAGGCTCAGCAGGTCTTTTACACTCCACTTATATGATGGCTGGATGAGCACTGCACGTATCTGATAAAAGCCAGTCTGGCACATGTGCTGTGTACATTTGCTGGCTATTTGTACGTGCAGAGTAATTTTTTCTCTCTGTGGTCACTTAAATTACTGTTCTGTAATGGGCTGTAAACAGCACTGTCTAAGCACCTGCAAGGGTTAATATCTTAGTTGTTTGTTCATCATCAGAGGGGAGAAAACACTAAAGAATACATTGAGGAGAATGGTATCTGTAAATTCTAGCAAAATTTAAAAAGTGTCAAATGAATCTTGAGGAGGGGTAGTAGCAAGACTGATTTTGCAGTTAGATTTCAGGCCGAAGATGTTATCTCACACCATATTGCTGTTTGTCTCAAAATGTATATTGCATTACAGGAGCTGAAACAGGGAGGTGTTGATATTGCTATGGGAAATGTAATATCTTGCATTCCCTAACGTTGGTTATTTTAGCCAGCTCCCTGTGTTAGATCTTACACAGCATTTCAGAGCCTTAAAATCTTTGCTGTGCCTATCCTTGTGTGGGACTCCCATGAAAGAGGGACATACAGCACGCCTTAGCTGAAGAGAGAAGCAGCTTCCTGAGCCTTTTCTTCCCTTGCTTTCCCTGACACCCCCTCCTTCGCTTACACTGGCACTTGAGAAATTCTCCTGTTATTCCACTGCAGGCTGTTCGCTGCGCTCGAGCTGCCTGTGCCGGGGAGAGCAGCGCTGCTGAGAGGAGCTGCACACCCTGCGACTTCCCTCCAGCAGAATCCTTCTGTCCACCTGCAGCATAAGAGTTTTAGCTGGGAGAGCTGGGGATGGGGGCCCTTCTCTTCCCCCCAGCCTCTGCCTTCCTTCTGAAAACCTTACAGTTCTTCACTTCATAATGAGGAGTACATATGCTATGAATAAAATATTAGTGCAAAGTGGGGAATATACTTTAGGGGTGTTTATCCGGAAAGAAATATGAAACAAAGCAGGAATAGAACACTGTTACTACTTCAGGTAAATCTGCTTATTGCTTTATTTTTTACCATTTCTAATGATGATACCCATATTTTTGTCATGCATGACAGTACAGTGGGATGACTTCATTCCTTGTGCATTGCTGTCCTTGCAATGCAGTTCTTTCAGTTCATAACGTTAGTGTGTGATTTAATCATAGGATGGGGAGTACCTTGCAGTATTGAATGCTGAGATGCAGTGAACGTGACAAAAATTTTAAGCTTTGTTTCTGAACCTTTAACAAATGTATCTCTGCACAATATTTATCTGGGCTATGTAGGGGGAACATTGATTTCCTTGAAGATGCTTTGATTTATCTTTACATTTATAATGACCTTAATTAATGTTCTGAAATAGCTTATTTCCCAAATGCAGACTTCAAAAATCAAATCTGGCAACAGAAAGGCTTACATGGACAAAATAATTTTACTTCTTAAATTTGTGAGTAAGTATAAATGTTTAGTCAGTGTTTTTTGGCACTGCTAAAATCCCAAGCAATGCAGTGCTGTGCGGCTGCCTAAGGAAGTGGACACAACCGTGGCAGGAGTTTCCGTGGACATACAGATATGCTGAGAGCTCACTGATGCAAAGTAAACTACTTATTGATTTAATGATGTTTTGATGATCCACAGTGTTCTCTGTAACTGGTGTAGGACGTGTTTCCTTCAGCATTGCATCTATTTTTTTGTATTGACAGTGTTTTGACAAACATTCTGTAGTGTTCCTGCATATGTTCTCTCTTAATGCATTTTAACTGTATTCTAGGAAGCAGCATTAACATTAAACACTGTTTTCTCGGGCTGCAGTCATAACACAGGTTTTACAAACATCAACGTGAAGTCTTGCCAGATGCATCACAGCATCTGTGTTGTGACGCTGGAGAAGTGGTGTGTTATCCCACTAATGTAGAGGGAACCACCACTTCTGAAGTGAGCAGAAGCTGAAACATTATTACACTGCATATACTTAACCATAGGTAATGGGAGGATGATTCTTTCATTTGTTCTGTCTTGCCAGCTGCAGCAGCTTCATAATCCTGAATGTTTATTTTTATTGTAGGATGGACAGCAAAAAAAAAAAAAATTTGGCATATTCAAATACCTGATTGTTTTGATTCATTGTGAAACATATTCCTATTCTTCTATAAAAACACCTTTAAAGGATGTAATGTCTCTCTTGCAATTATAATCAATTTAAACAGAGACAGGGCATGCCATTAGAGAATGTACCTTGGGCGTGTTGCTGCTGAGTTGTTCCCATCTCTGCTGCCTGTGCTATGGAGACGATCTTTGTACTGATTGTAGAAAATAAGGCTGTGAATAACTGATATTTATTCATAATTCTGGAAGCAACAGATACCATAGCTCTGGCTGTCAGTAGGAAAAGTAGCTGCAAATATATTAAAGAGACTCTAGCCTGGGGATCCCAGTTTTTATAATAATGAAAACTTCCATGGACTTTCCTCCCTTGATATCCAGTCTGGAAAAGCAACTCTGTTCTGACTCCGTCCTTTGCCAGGAGGCTAATGAGAAAATTCTGCCACTCTTGCCAATGCTTCTGCAATTAAAAGGGAAGTCCCTAGTAATGGAAAAATATACATGAGCTGCTAGAGTGTGCAGTAGGAGGAGAAGGCTGAGAGAGAGACTAAGAAACCAGCTGTACCTTTATATGCCCGGGTTAGCAGCAGGGAGGCTTCTTTAAAGCGTGGGAAGTCCACTTGTTTGTCCATATAAATTTTTGGCTGCTGGGTGGGAGCCACAGGCAAGGTATGGGAGCTTGGAGCAATCTTCCAGTCAGGAGCTCCTGCCTCACCCTCCTCCCCAAGTTTTTAGTAAAATGATACTTAGCACCCCCACCAGAGTATTGCTGTACCTCCATGGCTCCACACTGTATGTGGTTGGATATTCAGTCTCTGTCAAGCGAGAAACTAACCACAAGGATGTGGCAGCAAGTTCCACTAAAACTATTGTATTTGTTGAACCTTTACAAGCAGTTGTGCAGGTACAGAGTAACACATGCACCAGATTGGAGGCGATTTTAGTTGAATGCATTGATGTACTTTCTTAATGTCTGAGTTGTCAGGCGAATGTTAGGTGCAGTACAGAACAAAAGGGCTTGCACAATGCTGTGGGGAGGATGCAAAGATGAACCAGTGTAGCAGGGAAAACAAAGAGGCCAGATTTATTTGCTGGTGTATTACGAGCATGGATTTACCCTGGAAATGTCTGGGAAATGTCTGCAGTGGTGCAGGGTGCTGGCAGGTGTCTTTGGAGATGAGCTCTGACATACGCTAAGCATTCTTTGCACCTGCTCCTCTCTTCCCCTCTCATAGAGTTGACTTTATGCAGCCGGTCCTTGGCATTCAGTCATGTGCAAAGTGTAACAGCCCCATGGCTAGTAGCCAGGTCAGTCAGGTTTCTCCTGCTATGCCATTCTCCACCACCTTTTGGTGGGTGGTTGGAACTGGCCTCTATTTTCCATATAAAGCTTTCCTTGCTGAGTTTTCACTCTTGGGAAGCCGTAAAGGTCATGGTAGGCTTCTGGCTATAACTTCTGAAGAAGGCCAGCGAGGAGAGAGAAAGACTGCAGGGTCTTCACTTCCAAGTGGTGACATTTCCCTGTGCAGTGGAACTGGACTTCTGGCCTGCTCCTGCCCTGGCTTCAATAGGAAGAAAGTAAAAATTGTGATTATGTAACTGGTGGCTCTCACAAGTGACTTGTTATTTGTTCCCCAGTAGCAACCTCTGTTATACAGTGATCATCATAATTTTTGGGGAATTAAAAAACTAAAGGTGGGTTTGTGGCTTATGGATGAATTTAGGAAAAAACACATTTGAATCTAAAGAAAAAGATCTGCTTTGGAATTATAAAATTGACACACAGTTACCTCATCCTAAACTTGTATTTCAGAGAGAATTACCAATGTACAGAATCTCTGAATACTGGCCAAATAGCAAATGACAGAGGTGCTTTCTTAAAATATTGATCTGAAAGTGATGTCCGAACATAATCTGGAAAGAAATATTTGAAATATTTTGGAATTTTCTTACACTCTCCCATTCAGGAAAGCACTGAACAACCAAAAGTCTCAACAGCTACAATTGTAGAGGGCTACGTCTCATCATATACATTTGTAAACTACTTATATAATGTTTACACAATTACAAACTTAAGGTACATTTTCTTTTCTGTTTCTGGTGGGGTTCTCCAGTGTGTCTCCAACTGATAAAATATATTTCACTATATGCAAAGAAGTTAAAAGACATAAGAATGTTTGTGTATGTATGGTAGAAGATGCTTATCATAAGTTCACACAAAGAGCAGACTATTTTATGTATGGTCTTAGAGAGAAATACAAGTCATCTCTACTTTTATGACTTAACATATATACACACATATATATAAAATATGAGTGAGAAAAAGATACGGAAAAACAGGTATTCTGATGGTGTAAATATGGGAGAAAACTCATCCAGCTGGCTAGATATGAAATCTTATGTCAAATATTATAGCCATTTACCAGTAGTTGACAAGACAAAAACCTGTTAGTTGATTTCTTTTATAAAATCTGGATAGTAAATCTGAAGAAAGAGAGAATAAGCACTTTCCCAGCACTCACTGAAGAATGATGCCAAGAATACAATTAATTTTGTTACCCTGCTCCACTCAAGTTTATGAATGAAGCCGAATACAAAGGTCTCTCGTGCACAGAGCTGAGGTGTATTACAACTTACTGATTAGTCACAAACCCATTTCCATACGCCTTGATGTATTGCAATAGACTGTGTCACCCTTAGAGGAGCTAATCATAAACAAGCAGTCAAAAGCATTTCAGTCATTTTGTTAGCTGCTCTTAGAATGAGGCTGATGACAGCCTGAAATGCTCCATTGTGTCAGACATTAATGGCCTCGTTTTACACCCTTACAGTCCATGGCAAAGCCACCAGCACATTTAGAAGTGCAGGTGTTTGCTATTTGCACCATAAAGTGCCGGTTGAGTACTGTATTCCAGCTGCAACACGTGGATGAAACAGGTAGACAAAAAGGTAAAAATACATAATATAATCACATGATAATGAATATTCATTTTGTAGTCTCAGTGACCCAGCTGACATTTCCCTCACTTTGACAGAATAACTAGGCTGAATATTTTTAGACACTGTTTCTAGTTGCTCCAATCCCTCTGAAGAGCTTTCTTTTGGTAAAGTGAAGGATGATGATTTTGTTTGTCCATTTTTTCCAGGCATTGTTGAGGTGAGCAGGAAATAACAATGAGCTGTTAATTTCCTTTGGACTCTGAAATAATGTATTCTGTGAAAATTAATGATTTGTATCACAAGCATAGCTCAGAAGTCTCTGTTGCTATACAAGGCTCCCGAGCAGGAAACAAGTACCAGATAATTGCATGTCATCAGTGTTCGAGTATTAAGAAAAATAAGCATCCTTTACAGCAAAAAAGGAAAACTCATTGATTCACTAAGGAAGAGTTAAAGAATATCTGGGAAAACTACTGTATTAATTATCATCAGTCTTGAATTTTTCCAATGTTCTTTTACCATTAAATGAATGTGAAGCAGTAGCAGTTCTGTTCCAAGGAAAAATTGCCTTTCTTTCCGATTAAAAAAAAATTGTGCATATTCATTTGGTTTAAGTTTTTTTTAGTTAAAGAACTGAACTAGATTATTATCACAGTTAGAAGAAGACATAAAAAAGTATTAAGAAGGAACTTTATTGAGCTGGTAATTGGCTGCTAAACAGAGTCTGTTAATTCTGTGACTGTGAAATCTTGCTTACATCCCCTTTAGCTCCCTCTGTCCTGGTTTTCCTTTTATAAAAGTGAGTAATAGTATTCCCCACCATTGTAATGTAAGTTGAGCTTCCCCTGAAGAAGTCATTGTTCAGAATTAGACTTAATGCTGCCTTTTGTGACAGTTGCTAGAACATCTAATTCAATCTGCTTTCATTACAGAAATCATCAAATTCATTATACTGACCCTTGCTTGCTCCTGCTGAGGTTCTGGTGGGTAATATTCAAAGTGTCAAATATTACTGCTTCATCCTACTTTAAATGCAACCTGTGTTTTTTACCCCCTTTCCCCAACCCCCAGTTTATTAACACAGAAATTTTGCCTTTAAAGTTGTAAGAATTGTTTTAACGAGAACAAAGGAAAACCAAAATCCCTAACTCAGTTTTACTGGATTTATCCTTTTAATGACTGCAGCTAAATATATCTAATTACAATTATTGAATTCTTAACGTCCGCTTTGGCCTACAAAATATTAAATACTCTCCTGATAAATTGTTAGTCTCTCAGAAAAGGTAAAACAGCCTTGAAATCTGTAATTTGTTAATTGTCTACAATTTGACTAAATGCGAAGTTTCCCCTTGAGACATAGATAGCTGATATTATTACAGTTCTCAGATTTGATCAGTGTGCCAACTCTGCAGAAAACTGGGAAAAAAAAAAAAGCACTTTTTTGCAGCAGACTAAATCCAGCAGCTAAACTCTTGGCTGTGGTTCTCAGATCATACCCTGCCCTGGGGCTGGTGCACGCTGCTGGGAACAAACTGACCTCTGCAGTGGATGAGCGTTTTTATGTTTTATAGCCTAATCTAAAAATCTCCCATTCCCTTCCTATGCTCGAGATGTAAAAGGCATCAGGCCATGTCTTGGCAAGTGGTTTTTGCCTTTTGACATGGCACCTTGCTCCTTCCTTGCTGGCGTTACGAGCTGGTTGTGAAACACCATAGGCTCTAGACCACTGGCTGGTTGAAGTCCAGCAAGCATTATCTGTGCTGCTCTGTTTATGAACTTCTAGCTGCAGCTCATGCTTTGTGGCAAAAAATTCTTCCATATGCTAATTGTGTTTTTAATCAAAAAAACCCTTCAGTCTGACACATTTTTTTTAAAGATCTGTTTCACAGATCATCTTAGTGGATTTGTCTGTAGCTTTTTTCAGCCCTGTTCTTCTGTCATGTGTAACTCTCCTTTTTAATAAGTCTCATTATCTCTCACTTCAAGGTAAGAGCTGGTCCACTTCTCACTGCCTTTCTGTAGGTCTGTTGCGACTTAGATTGCTTAAGACACCCAGATAAGATCTCTTAAGTTTCTAACTATGTTTCTGGTCTGTGTCAAGTGTATGTATGAAAGTATTACTTGTGTGCATGTTATGCATGCTTTATTCAATAATTTACATTTTTGCTGGGGTTTTTGTTGTTGTTTTTGGTTTTTCTTTTTGTTTGCTTATTTCATATTTTGGAGGGGGGATCGTAATTTGGACACATTTAATTTACAGCTTGGTGATCTGTATGAACAGTTTAAAATTATTTCTTTCAGTGTATCATCTTTCCTTTGGCAGCCATTAAACTCAGCCTCCATCACACTGCCCAATTTTTTCATTTCTGATCAGTCACCCTGAAAAATATGGTCTGCACTGGCCAACACTTAACAGGAGCTGCTCAGGTTGTATGACAGAACAAGAGACTCGTGTTTCTCAGTGCTGCTGTCACTGAGTTACCCTACGGGTGACAAAAAGTCTCCAGTTGCCTTCTGAATGGTTCATCTATGAGCTGCTGCTGCTATCCATCTTTAGAGTCCCATCTAGTTTGTAATAAGGTTACTTGCTTAAAGTGATCCTAATTGTGTTTAAGCAGGCTATTGGGGTATTTGAATAGTGGTCTGATCTTGTAATGGAAGCAAAATGAACTAGAAAACCAGTTGACTCTATGAAACAGTTGTGTTTGGGTCCTCCTAAAGTTGTGGTTTTAGCTTCTATATAGAGTAATGCAAAATCACTCTTACAAAAAGTAGAAGAAAGCATGTGATTCTACTTGGTCCTAAATAAAGGTTAAAATAATAAGTCTTCAATAGAACTTACAAGTAGCATTTGGATTTGAAAGGGAAGGCTACAAAAATTAACATCTACTAACCTGCTGTGAAGCCAGGCTGGATTGTCTCTGACAGACAAATGCTATGAGTGAGAACAGTCAGTGACTACCGGAAAGGCCTTTGTTTCCCTGAAAAGAACACAAGGAATTTTTTCTGGCACTATTTGATCGTAACTTATAGTTTTATTTACCTTCTGCTCAAAGGTAAAACTAACTAAATAAATAAATAAAAATTTGAAAGGCTAAATGCATTTCTTCAGCTACAAAGTTAAAAGCAATGTGAGAGGCTATACTAGGAAAAGATGTTGCTACTTCATTTACCTCTAAAGCACATTTATGAAAACAACTGTTATATACATTTTTTGAAGAAGAATTCACAGTTGTGTTTTTGAAGTTAAAACCTAACTGGAGAAAACTGGGCAACAAAGAGAACTGTCAGAACTCAGGGAGCATTGCCCCTCATGAACAATTTTATTTTATATCTTTCCTTCCTTTTCTGACAGCATGGGAATAACATGGTAAAACTAGGGCATCAGAAGAAATGGTAGGAGTGCAAAAGTTCAGACTGAAAAATCTGGAACTTATGGAGAAACCCCAAAGCACTGGACAGTAATGACAAAGTGTTCTTTTTCAAGAGCTGATTTTTTTTTTAATTTTATTTTAAAAAGTATTACCTATAAAACCTATACTACTTGAATTGAAATATAAGACCATTTCAGAAGTCTGGGAATGAAATGACTTAATCATTTCAAAAAAAAGGTAGAATTTGATCAAAGAAAAGTTATTTGAAGGTTGTTTCTACATTCTCCTTATCAGCATATACTTTTCTATAGATTTTCACATTATTAATGCCTGTAGGCGTTTCAATTCTGAATATGAGCTCATCATATGGAGGGAGATGAGTGAGTGTGATCTAAAGGGCTCCGGGATGTCGTTTATGGATTCACAGTCTTTTCTGAAGTTTAAGAACCACTAACACAGTTCTGATAAGGGAAATAGTCTATTAAGTTTGTTGGTATTCTTCCATGATTTTCTGTAGTACTGCGTCAGCATGGTATGATTTCAGTGCTCTTCCCTAGTGATAGCTCAGGTGCAGAAAGTTGGGGCTTTGGTGTTTTGGAGGGATTTTTTTTTTTTAACACTTCGTTAGAGGAAGTGATTTTAAAAATTCCTTTAGCAAGGTTCCAATTTTGCTGGATGCTTGCAGAGGCCAGTAAACTCTGCAGCATAAATCAGAGAGGGAAGAGTTGGTAACTGACAAAAGTGATTTTTCTTCTCTGAAACAATTTATGAGCACATTTGCTTTCTGGAAGCATAGGTTAATACCCTTTAAATATGCCCAAGAATAAATCTTTCTAAAGAGATACAAAGGCAATTGAGGAATGAAGGAAATGTGAAGTGAAGCAAACACAGCTTAAAGCTAGTCCTGCCCTTTTGCATCAGGAACTGTAGAACCTTGCTTCAAATTCACTCAAGTTATGTGAAGTTTTGAAGTGCTTTTGAACAGATCCTTGAGGTGTTTGGCTACGCAGAGTGCAGATAATTCAGGAGAAATTCTGACCTGCTGTGTAGTGCTTCTGACTTCTGGAGGCACATTTGTTACTCCTGAACACATCAGGTGTGGGAAGCCTGTAACACATTCATCGACTTTAAAACATACCTGGAAATTGGTGATTTCCTGCCCTGTTTCCATAATGATCCTACTTAATCCACAGAATTTCAGTAGCTTACTAACTTGACCAGACTGGAAGCATTACAAGAGCAGTAAGACAGAGCTGAGGCAAATTCTGTAGCGAACAGGTGGGTTCAGGGGAAAAGATTTTCAGGCTGAGATTTTCTAGTTACTAATCATATTAGACACAAAAGGAAATCCCAGTAAGAAGATTTAAAGAGAAGTGGCAACGAACAAAGATTCTGTTTCAGATATTTGTGTGGCCTCTGTAGCACAGTATTTCATAACCTTTAATGTAATTAATGTAAGAAGAAAGGGGTGTCATTGTTGTTTTAATAAGCCCCAGTTAAAAGGAAGGGCATAGTCTAGAAACTTCGTCTGCTGAGTCAGTCGGTAAGCCCGTGGGTGTTTTGTTTGGGAGGGAGGAGTATTACAGGTTTATATAATATCACATCAGGGATGGACACTAACATTTTCAACTTGTAAGCAAATAGGATTCTGTCATTAGGGCAGAGAGAGAGTTATTTTTTACTTTCTTACTCTAATGCTTCTAACGAGCTTGGCGTACTTGTTGCTTTTTTTGTATCATTCGAGCTGCTGCTATAGCTTTGGCTCTCTCTACTTTGGCTGTCATCATTTCTTGATGAAAGGAGAAGTAACACCTCTTTTGAGGAAGAGTTGCTTAGAAAACTGATATGTCCTCTCTTGTTAAATAAATTAATCACATGCATCTTATGAAAATCAGTCTCTATCAAAACCATGATGCCAGATAAGAACAATATTTTGGTAAATAGTCTGTTGGATCTTAGCTTTTCCTTTCTTTTCCTTTCCTGTTACCTGGAGTACAATGAAGAGATTAAGGATGTCTAAGTTACAGGAGGTGTTTGGCTAGACAAACTAGAGTTAATAAAGTAGGCTTCTAGCAATGACCCAAAGATCCCTAGTGGCTAAAAAGGCTCATGAACTTCATCAAAGAAGTTACCTTTTTGGGAAAAGATTAAGGCATTCATTTAGTGTTGCCTCATACTGTAAAATACTAAATTTACCAGTATTTTACCAGTGTACCATACAGGTCCATAAAATTCTTGCATTCAAGGCGTGGTTCTTCCTGGGGTTCCATGAAGTTTGTGCAAAATAATCTAGGAGGATGTGTGTATTTAAAATCCTCCCTTACTTCCTGACTTCTGATGGAGAATCAAGGTCAGTGAAAATAGCACTGTCCATTCCTGAAGGGGGTTTTATCCAGAGGCAAAGTAGGGGCCACAGGTTTTATGTATACCAGTGACACAGGTTGCTGCTGCTTTACAGGGCCTGATCTATTCCATGCTGGCAGATGGTATCATTCCCTCTTTGCTCACTGTATCATCTTTCAATCTGAACTATTTATTGTTTGTTTGCTGTCTCTTGTTATCCAACGTATTTATCACTTAACTATAAAGTATTTTGAAGGAACTTGGTTTTGCCAGATTTGAGAAATTCAAGTCAAGTGGACTGACAGCAGACATGTATTGAAATCCTGAGGGTTTGTGGTGATTTACTCCATTGATGTGATCAGTGAGTGACCATTTCACCTGTGTGCCCCATGCAAAAGAGATTTTAACTACTATTGAACCACTCCTCCCTGTGCTTAGCACTTTTATTCCATCTGTGAAATGGACATAAGACTTGGACATTTGTAGGTGAATCCGTGGACAGCAGGGACAAGGAATTCTGCTGACCTACGATATTCTAGAACACGTGGTTTTATTGCAAGGGTCCTGGGTAAAAGGGCCTTGCCTTCAGCCACCAGCCTCAGCTGAAGGGAGTCCCAAAGAGAGAGGGAGAAAGAACAGCAGGGTGAGAGCTAAGAGAGAAGGGAGCGAGAGAGCAAGGTGACAGGCGTCAGAGCACAGGGGGAAGAGAGCAAGAGAGAGCAAGAGTAGGGGGAAGAGGAAGAGTTAAGAAAAGAGGTAAGAGAGAGAGGTCCTTGTTACAATACATTATATCTCCTTTTGTGATGAATATTCTAATTTACAGTGACCAACCAATATAAGACACAAAATCCTATGGAATTTGCATACAGCCTATAAGAACTACTATATTACCATACTGTGTTATATTTTAAACTCTAAAAACTACTCTTAGGCTTCTACATTGACCTTTGGATCCCTTAGCCAGCAGAAAGGTATTGTTCAATCAAAAGAGATTCTTCTTCAGCTAGCTAGGCTATTGTTTTCAGGTCTACTTTCTTCTAGTAACTAAGACTCAGTATCCTACAACTCAAAGTAAGCTTTCATTTCTATTTCGATTATAGATTTCATATTTTCAGAATCTTTTGCTATGCAATCATATTTATAAGGTTTCCCTGATTCATCTTCCCCAACAGACATTCACACAGAAAGCTTGTGGATCCACAGATCAAAGTGCTGCAAAAGCCTTGGATTTTGTCAACATTGGTGTTCTCTTGTACAAACTAAATGATGTTCTGGCATGTTAGCCCCTAAATCCTGGTGAAGGAGCCTAGGACTTCATCCCATTTAATTGCTGGAGTATTAGGAGGAATAACAGCAATTCAGGCTTGTATATAGTTACCTTGGGGTCTCTGAAAAGTCCTGCCAGTGTTTCAGCTGACATTCATGCCAGCCCATGTCTGGGCAGTGGAGAGAGATGCTCCTTAGTGTCAAGTAATTTGTGTGTGGCTCTGAGGAGCAGGGCTTCCAGACAGCCTTAGTCATGCAGAAAAGTTCTCTGCTTCTCCAGGGGAGCAAGCAGTATCACTGGAAGAATAAGCCCCATTTGATAAGCCTTTAGCGATCAGTTTGTTTCCATTTCTCTGGGGGTGAAGAAGTGCAAAAAAAACATCAGTTGAGTCTATTTCTCTTTCTTTCCCAGCTGCCTCATGTCACTTTTTATCTCTGGCTCAGCCTGTCTCTGGAATCTACCTCTAAATTGTACCGTAGGCAGCAAAATAGGAATTGTACACTGCCAATAGTCCTCAATTCATTTACATCTTGCATCACTGGGGAGCACAAGTCATATGAATGGCCTCATGCAACAGTGTCTGTACTTTCATAATCCCTGTTATTCACTTGTTACCATGAGTCATTTGATAAAAACTCTGCCTAACTCATTTGTAGTAGATTTGCTTGTCTTCCCATCCGTCCCCCTGTTCCAGCAGCAGTAATATGGAGCTGGTGAGTGACTTGACCAGTCTTCTGTAGAGGCAACACAACGTGTATGAGCTAGAGGGTCACATGCTGGTACAAGCTTCTCTGATTACTCTCTTTGTTAGCATCTGTTGCGACATGTTTTTTGGCAAGTGCCAGATGCCTCGGTAATAAGTGGTAATAGGTGGAGGAAGGAGTAATAGATGGAAGGAGCATGAATTTCCTTTTTCCCTGTGTCTTAATGACCATCAGTGCTGCTGCAGTTGGTGATGTATTGTTCTGTTTGGTGCAGATGCATGGATGTGAGCAATGGATCTGTGCCCCTTTCAGCTTCATCACCACACACTTACAAATCAGCCACATGAAGAAGAATGTACTTGTGCCTGTTAGCACACAGATCAAGAAACTGAGATGGGATTTCCCTTTTTGTGCATCATTGTTTGAGGATGCTAATTTAAACGCAAGTCTTTTCCTTCCTTTCAATATCTCTGTCCCTTTAGTATTTCTGTAGGATTTAAATGTGAGTCCTAAATGACCAGGCTATTTGGGAATGCTTGTGTTGATGCTACTGAAGGACTCTGTATGTTTCGGATGCTGAAAAAAAGCATGAAGTTGATTTATCTGATGCCTTACCTAGAAATTAGGAATTTACTTAGAAAAAGGAAGAATCTTTTGTCACTGCATGGTACTCCAGGTCTGGAGAATGTTAAGGGACAGAAAGTATCTGCTGGAGTTCTTTGGTTTTTTTTCCTGGTGGGCCTGCTTGTGTTTTGCCTGGGTTTGGGACAGCTGATCCATCGGAAGCACTGAGGTGAGTTAGGTGAGTTAAGCCTGAGCATCCATGAGCCTGGGCTTCCAGGGGCTGTGCATCAATTATGTGTAGTAGGTGAGTTTTCCTGAAGGCAGAGACTCCACTGATTCTGCAGGCCCTGGGCTAGTTGGCATCTGACAGTGAAGAGCCCTGGTACACAGGCAGCAGCTCTGTCTCTGTTGGGCCGAGTTGGTAACTGGAGTCCTCGGGGGAACTCGGGTCTAATGGCAGTAAAAAGAAAGGGAACAAGTCTGAAATAACAGTGGAGGAGAAGTGGTGCACCTGAGACTAAGGGAGGACAAGCAACATTACTCTGGTACAAAAGCAACATGGTTTGAAACAGAAAAGTCAGCATCAAACACCAGCTTGCATTTTGTCTATCTTATTCCTAAAATGAGAAACTGTGTTACTGTTAGTGAAGGATTAGTAAATGGATGTGCTGTGATAAGTGATAAAGAATTCATTAGATCTTCTTGTACTGAAAGCTAAGGATAGCCACCATTCTTTATTTCTGGGTTACTGATACTGCTACAGAGTGCTGAATAGCCTTGTACCTCCATTGCAGGTCTAAGTGCCTTTTTAAATATTTTTTGCCACCTAACATAGATTTCAACATGTTTTCTTGAGAATGTCCCTTTCTGGTACTTGCATTACTGGCAGCTTTTGGAATTTGTGATTTAGTGGTCACTTTCCCTTCTTCTGCAAGAGCTTTTTGTGCATTATTACTTATCAAGGGCTCCAGTAAAAGTTTTTAGTGGCTTTTACACCTTATGGCAGTGTCTTCTCACAGACACTGAGGCAGAGGAATATATGCAGTTTCAAGAATGAAGTTCTGATCATGTTGACACCAAGATAAATATGAAATAGTGTTGATGCTAAGAAAGATGTAGATGTAGAATAAAGAGGATAAGCCTGTATGTAGTTTTTTATTGAAGTATTTTTAAATTCTGAGATTTTATGGTACTTTCTAATGAAGAAATATATCTGCTCATTTTGGGCATAATCCTGAGCTATCTCCAAAAATTAAGCTGACCCGTCTATTTCAAACAGCCAAGCTTTGGGAATAATAAAACATGAAGAACTTTGGTATTAGAAATATATTTTAATCTGTAGGACTGAAGAGATATGATTTCTATTCTACAGAAATCTTGTAGGTTTATTTCCAAGTGTCTCCTCGTCTACATAACAGAGATTTACCTGTTGAAAGAAGGATTTTTAGAACAAATGCTTTGAAATTTTTCATCAGTAGAGCAATCATCCTTACTCCAAATTCAATATTTTCTTTTTACCTATATATAAGTTCTGTAAACTAGCACAGTCTTAAATTCTAATTGCAATGAAAATGCAGTAAGTGGAACAGAAAAAAAGACTACTTAATGTTGTCTTTTATACTCTCCTTACAAAATTTTACTTAATCCTTCATCTCTCCCTTTATCTGATATCAAATTAGTCTGCAAAAGCATTCTAGGGCTAACTCAAATATGCAAGATAAGGGTGTGTGCCATCTTGTGGTCATGCTTCTTAATCCTAAGGTATGTGTTAGGAATAAGCCCCTTTAATATTATGTTTCATGTCTTTTGGTGTCTGGGGCAGAGGGCTGTCTAACACAGAACATTTCTTGTTTTAAATACTGTTTGTCTATGACTCGTTAACCTTCCTTGGGTCTGCATATATAAACAAGAACCACAGTTTTTATCTTTAAAGTCCAGCCACTGTATTTTTGGTTTATCTGTTAATGACTATTGAAATGACAAGTGCCTGGCAAACTACACAAGTGAGTCAGCTGACAATTTAGAAATTAATTTCAGAAGCTGTTACTACAAATCACTTTCTACCAAACACCAGGAAATGATAATGGTCCTAATACTACTCTGAACTGTCTGGCTGAACTTTGACAGAAAGCATGGAAATGACATTTAATGAACTGAGGCAATCATTGACCTGTCTCTGTGATACTCCTCTCTGACCTCTTGTTTAACCAAATAGATGTGCACACTGTTTCCCATGATAGCTCTTTTCCTGCAAGTATCCACAGTGAATTCTTCTGATCAAGCTTGTCAAAGACACTAATTCTATGTAGCCTTCTGAAATACATAAACTTGTATGATATTTTGAACATGTTAGTTGGCAGATTCAGTACTGCACCAAGTGCAGTCAATCCACCTTTCTCTCAAAGGAATGAGGAAGAAAATTTTGGTGGCATTTTATCCTTTCAGCTTGAGCTACACTTACAAAAAATTTCTTTTGTTCTTTGCTACCTTCTGTAGACTTTTTGTCCTGCATTTCTCAAGATCACTACCAACATGCTAGCAGTGGGGGACATCCTGTTCCAGCAGGAGAGTTAGGCAATCTGATGTGAGTGATGGGTGGCCAGTTTCCTTGGCCACCCCCAGTTAACTCTCACGCCAGCACACCAAGTGTCACCAGCAAGCTGCTGACAATTGCCAAAGAGCTTAAGCGTTCGGTGAAAAGATTTAAGTTATCCTAAAGTGAGGAAAAAGTTTTATAATCAGATAATCAGCATTTTAAATTTTGTTTGATTCTTGATAGGTAAGGAGAGTATCAGTAAATGCCAAACAAGAGCTAGAAGTATTGGCAGACACAAAAGAATCAGCTGTTGAAGCCAAGGTGGGAGGCGGCATTTAATTATAGTAGGGTTTTGCTAGGCTTGGAGTGTTAGTTGACTAAAGTGTTGATGTGAATTTGGCAAAGTGGGTGTAATGCACAGAAGTAAGACTTCAAACAGGAATTTTGTTTTGAGGGAGGACACTTCACCTTCAGAATCTGTATTAAACTTTTACCATGACACCTGGCCATCATTTAGACCTTGCTAGTCCTGCTGTGAGGGCTGAAAATAGGTCCTGGCAGAAGCATCAACATGAGTCAGGAGTTCAAGGGAATCCCAAGATGTGCAGAAGGTAATGCAGATCTTTCAAAACAGGTTTCTTCACTCCTTGAATAAAACTTCTGGATCTTGTTTGCACATGTAATCCATTTTCTTTATCATCGCTCAAAAAAAGCAAAGGTTTTAATGTATTACCAGAGTTTTTAGAACAGGAACATAGAGGCATGCAAAAATTTTTCAATACTCAGGTGATTGTTTGTGGCACTCACCTTTTTTGCTCCTTAGGGGAATAAATGCTTGTTATATTCCCATCTTTTGCAATAGCTCTAATACATAACAATAACTTGTGGTGACACTGACAAATAGTGAATATTTATGGCTTTTATGGCTTGCCCTAGATCTTTTAGAACAGAGATGTACAACAAGCACATGTTTGTTGGGGTTGCATCTACTACCTTTGTTATTACTCCAGTACTGCTTTGTGATCACTCTCTTCTACCCAGCTCAAGACCACAGCTGCTGCTGTGTTGGTAACCTGGCTGGCTGGCAGCTCAGCCAGGGCTGTTGCACATGTTGGACTGGAGTGTAGGTTTGACAGCCAAAATAGGCAGGCTACCTGTTCAGATGGACCATCTGATCACTGCCTGCTTGCTGTACACTAGCCACTGCCAGTCACCTGCTGGACAACCTGCCAGACATGCCAAATATCTGTGAGCTCATCCAGTGAGCTGAGTGCAGCTCCCAGTGAATGGGCTAGCCTGCCCCTGGCTGAAGTGCTGCTGCTTTGCCAGCAAGTCTGCGGTACTAACAGAGTTATGAGGAGAGGATGAAGACAAAGTTTAGAAGAGAGAAAAGCTCTGCACACAGTAATTATAT
Source organism: Sylvia atricapilla (assembly GCF_009819655.1). Taxonomy (NCBI): domain Eukaryota; kingdom Metazoa; phylum Chordata; class Aves; order Passeriformes; family Sylviidae; genus Sylvia; species Sylvia atricapilla. The sequence continues at coordinate 44,644,420 of NC_089140.1, forward strand.
AGCCTCTTTAATTGCTCAAGGTTTGTGAGTGTTCTGTATCTAATCTTCTGTAACCATGCAGAATTTAATGTTTTGATGTAATGGTTGGACTCAATGATCTTAGAGGTGTTGTCCAACCTCTACAATTATATGATTCTGTGAAATATGCCCCTTGGAAACTCTCTTCCTGAAAGAGTTGCAAATATCTTAGCAGACAATATTCAGGGCTGACTATCCTGAGTTAGTTATCCATAATCTTTCAGTAGGAAGATACAATATTTTCAAAATACAAATTTGAAATATTTCTATAAAAAGTATGATTGAACTTCTTATTACTTGTGCCTTCTTTGTGGTTTTTCATGTGCTCATCAATTCTGTGTAAGCACTCTAGCCTCGATCTGTGAAATTTTAATGGCAGTTCTTACCAAAGCCATTGCAAATTTTTGGCTCACCCTCCTTTTCTGTAAAAGGCAGCTGTTTAGGATATATTTGCTCTTGCTGAGAAAGAAATTATGAAAAATTGATTCAACACCAATGGGTGTCTTACAGCCACCTGTGCCACTTCAAGTTCTCGGCACTCAGACAGCAACAAAAGCTGTGATAGCAGCTGTCCTTACCAAAAACAAAAAAACGTGACTTTTAAGAGTAGAGGAGAGGCAGTGGTGGAAGCAGGGAGGGTTGTTCCTTTTATATATTTGCACCTGTCAGAGTATTTTGGTGTTAGGCAATGGAGACAGTGAAGAGGAGATGTTGCAGGACATTGGGGAAGGTCTAAATGTCAGTATTGACTGCGGTTAAGTTGGTCAGAAACTCTTTTGGGGTGGATGTTCATACCAAAGTGCTTCATCCATCTTTTTTAGGTGCATTGATTCATATTCTATGATTGCCATCCCATACTCCCTTTGTCTGTAAAGGGAACAGAGGTTTCAAAATGCTCTTCAAGAAACACCTGGAGAAGGGCTAAGACTAAGACTTGATTTTGTGTTCTCCTGTATGAGGCATGTGCTACCTGTAATACATAAATGGGGTGGACCTCGCTTCTCTTCAGCGGCTCTCTAGCCACAGCTCACAAAGAGGAGTGGTACCCAGGTCATACACCTGACACTCAGAGAGAAACAGAAGCCTCCATGGATCCGTGACAGATCATGGAGCTAGCTGTGGCTCCTGCTTAGTCAAATGCTGGCTGAGCTCAGTTAGGCAGAGCTTTGGGAAAACCTCAGGAGAGTCATAGCTGCCAGTGAAAGTTTATTCATTGAAGCAATGGCCAGCTAAGGAAATTATGTGAGGTCAGCTGCTTCTTCCCCTTCAGCCAAAATGGCCCATTTGCAGGCAGCATCAGTCCCCCTACGTCCAGCTATATGGATGAAGAAAGATGATTAACTATTAGTTTTCTGGCTGTGAACAAAATTATTTTCTCTCAAATAGGAGAAATGTGGCATAAGGCCACAAAAGACCTGTTTGTGGAGGAAAGGATTGTGAACAGTGTATAGCAAACCCCAGAAAATATTCCACCTGATGGAAATTTGTGCCTAAATATCCCTGAAAAAACTTGGGCACAACAGAATAAAAGAAAAGGCAAGTGTGCCGCTTGTCTTTTCCTTGCTTAATGCTTTGAGGTATTGGAATGTGTCCAAAGAAGGGCAACAGAGCTGGGGAAGGGTCTGGAGCACAAGTCTCATGAAGAGAGACTGAGGGAGCTGGGGTTGCTTACCCTGGAGAAAAGGAGGTTGAGAGAAAACTTTATCACTCTCTAGGACTCCCTGAAAAGAGGTTGTCCAGGGAGGTGGGTGAATCACCATCCCTGAAGATGGGGCAATTAAGGATATGGTGTAGTGATGGATTTGGCAGTGTTAGTTTAACAGGTTGACTTAATGATCTTAGACGTCTTTTCCAATGTAAACAATATTCTGTTCTGTGGAACTACTTACGTCTGGTTTTAAAGAAGCAGCTGGATACAGCCTATGTACAGCTACATCAAAAAAATAATGAAAGAGTGTGTGTCTCACTATAGTAACTGGCACTGTGCACTCTGATTTTTTATTTATCTTTCCTTGTTACTCTATTCCCAAATTCCTAATTAGAGTCAACAAATTGGCTGTGGAATACAACAAGACATCATTTAGTCTGCCAAAAACAGTGGCTGGCATTCATACAAATTGGGTGATGATGTGTTTGAAGACTCAGTGTTGGAAAAATCTTTCCATATTCTCTTCATCCTCCCTGTCCTCCTACTGAAGTGACTCAAATTCAAAGGCAGTAACATACCGCTCCTTTGTTGTCAGAGGTTTGGTTAACAGATATTAAATCCCCCATGAAAAACTTCGGTCCTCTACCAATTAAGTTTTGTCATTGTGCTCAGTAACCACTAAGTTCAGGCCCTGAGTGATGGGCAACTTGAACATAACCCAGCAGAAGTGTTGTGATAATGGCTGCAGTAGTTTGGTTTGGTGAGTCTTTAATAAGTCTTCTGTAGCTGCAGAGTAGCGTGTGTCGAGCTGCTGCAGTCCTGTGGTGCTGCGCAGCATACACATGTGTATTGTGCTATGCGTCCATGTGCTTCCTCCCTGTGCCTCACAGCTCATAGTTGGGTGTCTGGAAAAGAATGTTTAGAGTGGAGCTGGATATTCCAGCTCTTTTCTGTACTGAATTGTCTGAAATGACAGTGTCAGTACCATCGCTTGGTTTTTTGCGGTGATTTGCTAGCCTCATGTCCCCAGGTATTGGCCAATGACTTACTAGTGGCTGATTTGTTCTGAATTCACAGGGTAATAGAAAGGTCAAAGCAGAGTCCTGGTGTTAATTTTCAAAGTATATTTTGTAGGAGAAGAGAATACAGGTGACCTCACCCCTGATTAGTAACAGCTGTGTTAATTAACCAATACAGCCTTGCCCGGATGAGTGACAGCTATATCCTATAGGGATGAGTGAGATAAGGGTGAGCTGGTAAGGGGAGGATCAGTTTGGAGGAGGGATCTTGATGGACATGAAGGAGAGAATCATGTAGCAGGGTCCTGGGGAGAAAGAATGACTGCTGTGAGGTCAGTCTGGGTCTGCAGTCAGAGCCTGTTGATGGAACCTGCAGCCATAGTCTAACTGGGTAAAAGCCTGCAGTCAGAGTCTGCAAACTGATACCTGCAGTCATAGTTCAGCAGGAAATAGCCAGCAGTCAGAAGCTTCAAGGGAAACCTACAGTAGGAACTTGCTGCAGCCAGAGTTGGTGAATAGTTGGAGTTAAGATGACTAAGCTTGAAGAGGAATAAACGAGGACCCTTTTTATGCTGTGTTTAACAAAAAGTCTGTGCCTTGACTCATTTTACCCTCTAATAAGAGGGCTGCTGCAACATATTTTTGCTGCCACAGTGGCAGACACTTTTGGATATCAATGATACACAGAAATTTCTGCAAGTATTATTTTCCAACAGGATAGAAGACTATTATGAAAGCTTTTAAGAGGTAACATTAGATCCAAGGGTGGTATCAGGAGAGAAGACAATACCCTTTTCTTCTGAAATTTCCTTCTTTATGGAGCTTTCCTTTTGCCTAGGATTCAGTAATTTTCAATAAGCCCAAACTTGGAGTGATGGTCTTGTTTATAAAAAGGCAACTATAAAAGCATTCAGCTAGTTGACCTGACCCCTGCTACTGCAGTGTCTTGGGAAATGTAGCCTTTTTGATCATACTAACCAAAAATATTCCTGGACTACATTGCCCATTGATAACTGTTGTCTTGAGGAATGATGGAGTTTTCTGAACGAGGCAGCATGAGGAACCTTACAGAAGCCTGTAGGGCTTGGAGCCTGTGGGCATGGAGCTTTTTCTGTGTCATCCCCAATCCTTTGAGAATAAAGGCAGTGTTTGGGCCACAGGGCACACAGGCTTGCATGAAGGGATTTGTATTGCAGGAGTTTGCTGGGACACATGGTATGTGTTTGTGGCTCCTTGGCTGTAAAATAGGAATGTCTTATTGCTCTGATACATTTCAGAGCACAGCAGTGAAGCTGTTGGAACAGAAGCAGTGCTAAGTAGGCCTAATGCAGATGATCAGTTTTCAAGATTTGCATCTGCTGTCATATATTCAGCCATCAATAATTCTTGACGTATATCTTAACAAAAAAACCTGCAAAATCCTTGGCTGTGGGCTGTTTCCAAGTTCAGATATGCTGCTTGTCTAGTGGATTTGGAAGAAGATTGCATGCATTGTCACACTGCCTTATACGACCCTTTGATCTCGCTCACAGTTGTTCATGTGTAAAGACTTTGGGAGTGTTGGTTACCTTTTCTCTTCACAAGCATCTAAGCATCTCAACACAAACATTTAATCTAAAACATCTATTTTGAACAAATTGCAGATATTATAATAGAGCTTTCAGACAAATGTTTATTGGCTCAGAACTAGAGAGGGGTCACCTTGAGTGGAAAACACAAGCCCTAGAATCAAGATGTCTGCATTCCTTTCTAAACATTGATTTCCAAAGTAACTGGAAGTCTTTTGGTGCCTCAGTGAGTTTAAAGGCTATTTGGTCCTTTCTTGTATTTACTACTTGAGATTTTAGTTGGCTGCCTTTTGAAGATCTTAATTGCTTTAAAATAATGGCATTATTGTCAGTGAGGTAGTAAGTTTCAAATAGCTTGTGGTATACTGTATATTCTTATTGGTTGTAAAGAGCAGTAAAAAATTATATAAAATATCACATAAAAATAAGATCTATGTAAAGTAGTTTTACTGGCTGCTTCACTTACCATAGAACTGTTGCACTTTTTCCCTTACAGAGTTAATCTCTAAAAATATTAGTGGTTGGATCATGGGTTATATCACAGGATTAGTAGCTGGCTCTGACCTGCAAAAATACTTTGGTTACTATTTATTAAAGAAGTTCGTGTTTTTAACTCTGTTTCTAGACATTTTTTGGAAAATCCCTTTTCACTACCTGTGTTTTTGATTTTGGTATACTTAATAAGTAATCCCATTGTTGCAGCTTGCAGAGTATTTGTTATTATTATCTCAGATTGTGTTACTTAATAGTATTGAGATGGATTAGATGTATAATACCCAAATATTTTAAAGCAGCACTACTAACCTGTCATTATTCGAGGTATGATTCATTCTAGGAGACAAATGTCCATGTAGATCCTTTTACTATTTTCCTTAACATGCTGAAAGTAAATAGAGACTCTAGATACTTTACATTAATACAGCCTCTTATTTTGGGGGACTGGTTGAGAAGAATGACTTTTTTTTTGCCATCTTGAAAGTCAAAGTCAGGTGGGGTTTTTTTCTGATTTTTGTGTTTCTCTCCTTCCCTGGTGTTTTTACTCCTGAGGTCTGTATTCCTTTTCAAAAATGAACTTATGAAGGAAATGAGAAAGAATATTTTTTTTAATGGGAGTTCATCATATCTAAAGGAAAAGTGGAGGGTAAACACCCTTGAATAGTCAGTATTTGTTTCATATCTAGAAGAGATAACTGGTTTTATCTTTTCATTTTTCTTTACACAGTTACCAGATTTAATGTATCCATCTGACTCTGTATAGATTAATCTGTCATGTTTAAGGCTAATCTGTTCTGTGTCTCAATTATACAATTCTTTTCATGCTTTTCTGTGTCCAAAATAATTTTAACTGTTTTGGTTGAAAATATGTGTGCCCAATCCATAAAAAACATCTTCTAAAAATGATCATTTAATTATTTTCTCATGGGTATTTGTGTAATAGAAATTATTTTAGCACCTGCACTGTCTTTGTAACAGGGCAAGTGCAGAATTGCACCCTCTGTGGGATAAAATTTAAGGATTATGTATATTGGACATTTCATGTCCCTGGTTCTGCTGGCCTGGTGAGTTCTTGTAGTCTGACCTCCTAAAAGAAGGTCAGTTTGGTAATGAACCGACACTGGGAACATTTTTAATGTATTGCCTTCTGCCTGCCTGCCCTAGTATACTCTGCAAATTTGTCTTCAGTTGTGCAAGCAAATCATTTATCCTACCTTCACATGGCCCTAAGGAAAGGAAGAAGAACGGCAAGAAGAAGGGGCAGGAGCAACATGAATTACCCACAGTAACTCACTAAAGTACTGCATATGTGCAGAGAGAAGGAAGATTTTCATGCTTTTAAGGCATCTACCTTAGATGTAGAGGATAGACAGACATATCTCTCTGTCTCCAACCCACTGGGGCTCAGCAGCCATTTGGAAGCCTGTATCATGAGCCATATTAGCAGCTGGTAGTTCAGACTATCATCAGCCTGCTCATGGTGATCCTAGTAGTTAGGATTGCTTCCCCAAAAACTGCTGTCAAGTTTCCCTTCTCTGTGAGAGGAGTTCTGCTTCAGAATTGGCTTAAATTCTGTCTCCTTTGAAGAGAGGTGAGAGTAAACGATGTCTCAGAAATTAGAAATGAGTTCTGTTGGCCCCATCTTTCCCTGTGGTCACCACACACAGAAGGGATGCCCAAGATACCTCCTGTTATTGCAATGGGATCTCCTCTGCCACCACCAGGTGAAACTACACGAATGTCTCTATGCAGCACTTCTGCATTAAATCCCTTTATTTCACTTTGGGCTTAAGCAACATGTTTGGAAAAATGTTAGAAATAACTTGATTTCCTTATTCTTCAAAACGACCTCTGTGGGTTTACCTTAATCAAACATGAAAAGCTGTGGTAGTGATACCTTTTGCAGTTAAAGCAGGAAGAGATGTCTAGGTCAAGTAACATAAATCCTTTATCTAGCAGATACTAATTGCAGTTTGATGGAACTCAGAAATTCTCAGTCTGCAGTGTGAGTGAAGCAGGGGCTCTTCTCAGCTGAGCCTTGTGGATGTAGCTCAGGAGGACTTTGATGTTTGTGCTCCATTCACTGCCAGCAGCTGAAGGCTGGCACCAGGGGACTCAAAGGCACGCTGCATGCTGGCATCAACATGTGCATGACCAGGGTAGCTTTGCAGCTCCCCTTGTTTCCATCCCTCCTGTTCTTACACTGATTCTTTTAGTTCCTCCCATTTTTCTTGGTTGATCAAACTTGCTGATATCATGCACAAATGCATCTTGTCAACTGGGTGCCCTATGCGGATACCCCCTGCCTTGTACAGATGAGAATAAGCTTGCCTTGGAGAAGGCAGGAGGATTGTATGGCTTTGAAGATTTCTGCAGTTAGGGAAGTGAATCCTCTGGACAGCTGATCAGTTTTACCCAGAAGCAGGAACAGTTTTGAGAAACAGCTGTATTTCTCTGACAGTCTGGCTAATCTGTGCTTGGTTTTTTATTACTCTGATACAAGCATTTATAAAACCAGAGATTTGGGGTTGGGTTTTGGGTGGGTTTTTTTTTATTTTTTCATTATTCAAATAACTGAAAATCCATATGAAAGTACATTTGTATGTGTGCCCAGATGTAGAGCCCCTGTTAGTGAGGCCAGCTGGGATTAAAGTCTCATTTGTATAATTTATAAAGGCTTTGGAATTTTTCCTACAGTTTTCAGCTGTAAGCTGGAATTTAGCTTTTGTCAGACTGCTAGACAGCTTGCACAATAAAGCTTCTAACTAAAAATATTTTCTGTGCAACCGGGAAGGCCTCACCATTTTAAATGCAGTGGCTGTGGAGTCAGTTTGACAAAACAAATTATTAGAAAAGAAAAAAAAAACTCCCAACAGTCGTGCCGTGTGTGTTTTAAAGGCTTAATCAGCAAGCTGCATGAATAAGTAGCACAACAGATAGAAAAGCAAAAATGGAGTGGTAAGTAACATAGGACGCTCATACGGGATGCTTGGGATGCTCATGTGCACGCAGCAGTAGAGTCTATTGCACAACATCAGATACTCTCTGATGGGTTGCCCTTTGTCCATTTGGGAGGAATTGCTGAGGTGCAGTGACTGACTAAGCCCACCTCCTGGGGCTGGACAGCTGTCCTACTTCTAGCCCGTTTTTCACTGTAGTTCAAGGTTATCTCCTTGCAACTGCTGGATAAACACCTGAACCTTGTCTGGGTAGTTTGTTCTCTGGGGAGTGTGATATCACTCCATCTCATTCTTCCTCTTACCGCAATGGGTGGGTGGGTAGCGAGGCAATGCTTTGCTTACACCTCCCAGCTAGGGACCTGCATGGGAGGATTTGGAGGTGTCATGCTCCTGCTGGATAACACAGCAGTGCCTCCAGCGTGTTTCTTAAGCTATTGTGTGCTTGTGGAGCTGCAAAGTGACAAGTATGTCTTCTCCCAGAGAGGTGGTGGTGTCACTGTGTGCACAGCTCCTGGAAAAAAGCAGTGCAGCCTGCTCCAGCAGAAGTTGGGCTTGTGGGGTGAGGTAACCAGTACAAAAGATAGGAACTGAAGTTGTATCTCTTCGATCTCCAGCAAGTATTTTTTAAAATTATTTTTCACTTTTTTTTTTCTTTCTTTTCTAAATAATCTTGCCATGAGCCCAGCTTTCTCATTGGTTTTGCGTGGTGAGGAATCTTCTCATCTTTGCTGGCATTTCACAGCTGTTTGTTCACCATTTTCTCAAAATGTAAGAACAGAAACAGACCTTCAAGCAGAGGATTGTTGTCTTTTTGGTGTTCTTGAGCTCTATATTAAAAGCCCTGCGTATTTTTCTAATCAGGATTACAGAATTAATTTGCATGGTTTATCCTCTGGTATTTTTTTCTGATGGAGCAGAGTTTGTATCTCTTTTGTGAAAATTTTTATGCTTCATCAACCTTACTTTTGTTGTTCTTCAGCTGTTTTTCAAGAATCTGTGGATTAAAAATGAAGTTTACAGAAAGAAAAGCCTTCACTTAGGTAATTTGAGTAACTAATCAAAGTGCCTTTATGCTCTGTAGTTTCGTTTGATATCTGCTGCAGTTATGGAAAACATTTCTCATGTGGGTGAATGGTGCATTTATTCGTAACTGTTTATATTCAGTTGTATTTTGACTATAAATAACTTTTGTTTCAGTAACATGAATGCAAAGTTCAATGAGCAGATGTTCCTGAGGGTGTTTTGATGTTGCTCGCTGCATTTGGAAGTTTATTTACATAAGGTTTCCGTATGAATTTTCCTTCACTTCAGTGGGTAGGTGCAAAGGATAAATTTGTAGTATTAGCACAGCAGGAAACAAATGTCTCTCCAATTGAGAATTTATGAGTATCTGTTGCTGTTATTGTTTCTTAAGAAAAGCAGCAGGAAGCATTCATTTTGAGGTACTGTCAGTGTGGATTTTTTTCTTTTTCCGTGTCTTCTTTCAGAAATCTGAAATAAAAATTAGACTGATGCATTGTAGCAAGTAGAAACAAATATGACAGGGACAGCCAATATATGTGTGTTCAGTGTAGCTGTAATAACTTGTTTTGATTCATGTTTATTTGCATTTTGCTTGAGCATGTTGTGTGCCTGCGAGTGTCATAAATTTACCAGTGATGCAGTATTGATGAATTCTTAAGATTTGCCTATAAAAGTATCTGGTACCAGATGGCCAGGATATAAAATTCCTTTCCTTTGAAAAATACTGCGATATTGAAAATGTATTTTATTGCAAATTCAGGTGGCCAAAAGAAAAGAAACAAAAATTTTACATTAAATTAAATTTCTGGGTGAAATTACTTAAGGGGGAATATTTGTTTCATTGGTAATATTTTTTTATTTTTATGATTTTTGTGCCTTGAAATAAATTCCATGAATCTTATACAAATGTCAGGAGTGTATCCTGAAAAGAGCACTTTGAAGTGAATATGTGGAATGTTTCATTTGTGCAGTGTCTGAGTGTTCCAGCTTTTGCAGAGGGATTTGGACTTGTTTCCATTCAGTTTCAAATATCCAGTGGTTACTTAATTTTCTTCTGGGTTGACAGGTAGTATTAATGGACTGTGTAAAGATCAGAGTTATAATGAAAGGCTTAAGAGGGAAATACTTGGCAGTGTGGTGAGATAAAAATTCCAGGCATTGAATGAAACATGTAGAGAGGCTGAGAAAAAGAAGGGAGCAAGTCCTCTCATTCCATTTGTGTGTTCCACGTGTGTGGTGATGAGGGCTACAGACCAGTTTTGGCCACTGAATGACCTAATGTGGCTGCAGTAACATCTGGGGATTATTACACGCCAACCCAGAAGTGAAAGTAGGAGTCAAATGAAGAGAACTGGGCTTTTTGTGCAAGTGGAGTTGGTAGTGTTATGGATATGATCATAAGGCTTCTTGTGAAGGACAGGCTTCATGGTTCTCTTATGTGACAGAGTTATTTGCTGATCAGTAACAAGGTGTAACAGCTAAATGCCAGATAGAGACACTTTAAACCTCATTTAAGAAAGTGTCATCCATGTAATTATCAATTTAAAGAAAAGGTGGATTGAAAATAGTCTTCGCTTAGTTTGATCAGCTCTTTCTTTCTAAAGAAGTCTCAGCACAAATCTCAGCAAGACTTTGAGGGACGTGTGGCACACAGCATTGTGTAGCCCAGATTCAGGATCGGTGTGGTATATCTCAGTGTGGGATGTCATCCACTGGGGCTGTGCTGTGCAGAGTCACATCCTCACAGTTATATTTGGCTTTCATGAAAGAGCGCTGCTATGGCCTCAGATTATCCATTCTAGATCTGTGTTTAAAGAACAATACAGACCACTTGGGTATTTTCTTACTCATCCCAGGGGAAGAAACAGTGGGAATGATTAGATGACTAGAAAACACAATCTGGGATGAAACAGGATTCGTTAGCCTTTAAAAAAAAAATTTAAAAAAAAGAGCAAATGTCTTATACTGTCTTGTTTAAATAGAAACAAGGAAGGTTCGGCTTAAATGTTACGAAAACCTTTTAACATTAGGATGGGAAAACATCGGTGGATGGCTGGGGAGCCCTGCAGCATCAGCAGTCTGAACAGGCTGCCTGTATATCTGCTGAGAGTGACAGGGGTATAGCTCATAATGTTTGGGGGCAGGGGGAACACCAGTTTCTTTCATGGCTTAGGGCTCTGCCAGAGTGGCTTGAAAGCAGCAGTAACTTGTATTGCAAGCTCCCCTGCAATGCAGCCTTTTGAACTTTACAGTTCACAAGTCAGCTCTAAACAAATAAATATCAGTTAACTGAGGCTCACTTTACAAGGCAAAAATGGGGAAAAAACATTCACTAATGACTGTAAGACATGACAAACATCCTTATAAGCATGTTGTTATGGCAAAATTTTATTAGCTCTTGCTGAGATAATGTCAGGAGCTGTATTGGATGTGGCCTCTTACATCTTTTACTGCTGGTAGATGCCTGAAGAGAGGTCCTGCCCCTTCTTAGGTCGCTGCTTTAACTGCTGTTAATGCTCCACAATCATGTTGTCACCCCTGGAGTTTATAGTCAGCTAAATTACAGTGAAGCGCTGGGTTTGAAAACTCTTGTTTTTAAAAATTGACTTTATTAACTGCTGCAAAATCTGTATTTCACTTGGGTTACCCTAAAACAAAACATGCTTTCTGTGAGCAGCAAGTCATGTTAATATGTCAAATATACATTTATTTGTGAGCCAGGACATCCTGACCTACAGCCTCACAGGGAAAATACAGGGCAAAATAGCTCAGTTAAATGCTGACAGGTTCTACTCTTGTGTCTGTTTTCCTACTGGAGGAAAGACTAGCACAAAGATTACAAATATCAATCAATCTTTCTCTTTTTTTCTTTTATTTAATAAAACGTGGGCTTAGTCTGTGATTTTCTTAGAAGAGGGGCACTGTATCTTCTCCATTCTAGTTTTCAGAAAGGCTGTTAGAGGTACATGCTTGAGACCTGATTTTTACATACTGATTCCTGTCCAATAATTGAATGTTGTGTTTAAGGATCAGCAATCTCATGGTTTATTTTGACATAGATTAGATTACATCAGTCTACCACTGAGCATATGAGTCAAAAACCTATGGTAGAGAGAACTGCCTGTGAATGGAGAAAGGGTTTTTAGTGGATTTTGCATACCATATATTCAAGATATTTCTCCTTTTTTAGTGAGTTTTGAAATGTTACCCAGTAGAGAGAAATGTGATTCTACATGAAGTTTAATTCGTTTTGAAAGCAGGACATTACTTGCTGTTTTTCCTCAGCTGTTCTACAATGCTTGTATTTCCACTAAAGCTTTTTTCCCCAGTTTTGCATGCTGGTGTTAGACAGCTTTGCTGCAGCATTTCCTGTCAGGGCATGTATGGGGCATCCAGAAAATTAGGAGGTAGATGTTAAGGTGAAGAAAGGCAAAGCATCCCTATATGGCAAGTAGCTGCAGAGTCTGATTGTCAGAGAGCCTTGAGTGGGCCAGAAATATGCCTAGACTCAGGTGAAGTATAGTCAAATTTATGGAACATAAGCCCAACCGTTTGTGTCTTTTGAGGCTTTGTTGTAATGTCAAGCACAGAATCCTGAACTGACCAGTGCTGAGTGTGCTGAAGTCAATCTCTGCTTACTTGGACCTTTCCTGTCATCTCTTCCATGTCATTTCCAATGGCCAGACACAGAGTACAAGGCCAGGTGAGCCTTTTATTTCAGCTAGTATGACTTATTATCTTATGAACCAGTAATCACTTACTGTGGCCTGCTTCATAACAAGGAAGTGATTCCTGCACTTTGGCACATGTTGCTGTGAGCAATCCTTGTCATGTCCTTTTGGAAAGGCACTGAGACTTGATTTAAAGGGTCAGGGTAGTAGAGGTTTTAATACTTCCCTCAGTAACCAGCATTAGGTCAACTTGTTACAAGTTTGTCTTTCTTCCATTCATGAAGTATATGTAGGTTTTCTGTGTAAAACCTTCTCTGTTTTCCTTCTCCAAATTCTTGACTGCTGATTTCAAAGGTAAAGGAGACAGTAACCAAATTTGAGGGTTGCACATTCTGCTGTCTTTTGTAAGCAAACAAATCTTTGTTTTCTCTCTGCTGACCTTAATTTGTTATTTCTTGTATGTTGCTCCGTGTTGAAATTCAAAAACCCAAACTGGAGCAGCAAACTTCCCTGTCAATGGTTAGGAGGATGTGTTTTTTTTAAGGAAATGCCCTCTGTGGTACTGTCTTGTTGGTTGAGCTCACTGAATAATTAATCTATAATTCACTGGAGCCTGCAGTGCAGTTACTGGGCCAGGTTCACGTCTACTGCACAGGAAAGTCATGATTTCACTGTGAGGGACATAGACAATTGTTTTGTTCCACTTGTGAGAAAGACAGATGATGTTTTCAGTGGGATTGACAGTTTTCATTCTGGGCTAGATGCTTTGGCTCAAGAGAGTCTCCCCTCTGCTGTTACGTGGATTTTGCTGACTGCAGAGCAATGAATTAGTTGTGCCCTGCTGTGGCCTTTCCTGTGACACACCTGCATGGCTCAGTGTGCTGTGCTTTGACCTGTCACAGTGTAATCTGGGTGCAGCCCTCTGCTGTGGATAATTGGAGGAAGAAATTTTCTGGAACAGCACTTCTTGAGAGATAGGTGACCTGCAGAATGCCATCAAGAAGAAAATAAATTGCATTTCAACTTGAGACTTGGGAATTAATAATGGTCTGCTGGGATAAATGATTAGGAGTTGTTTTTTCTGTGTGAATAACTACCTTTCATAAGCACAGGATAAATGCAAAACAATCAGAGCAGTGCCCTCTTCAAACAACATGGGCTTGGCCAAAGTTCCTGTTCAGGGCTCCAGGATGCTGAACTTTCTCAATATATGTAGGTTTTTAAGTCTGATTTTTAGAGAACTGAGCTTTGGTAGGATATTCATGTGTGTAGTGGTTTTGTGATATAATGATTCATCCTGATGGGAATGAAGGTGAACCTGGAAGTAAGTTTGATTTCACTGAAACTGAAAGGAACTGAAAACCTTTAATTCAATGATTTATAAAAAGCAGTACGTTACGAGCTCTAAAGCATCAGGCCAAAGGAAAAAGCAAATATTGCTATTGGCAGAGTAACAATAGTTCAAGATGTTGAGTTTGAAGCAATTTTACTCCAAAACTAGTAAATTAGAAGTGACAGGTTAAATCTTAATTGTTTCTTTGGGCACCAGGTTGAGGCCACTTTGTGCTGGGAAATGGAAACAAAGGCCTTGAGCTTCGTATTGCGTGTGAGTCAGTACAGGGAGAGAGCCCATGGTGGAGGGGAGGCTGTGACAGGCATCGTGCCTGTCACGGCTTGGTCTGTGTTAGCTGGAGTTTCCCAACCAATGATGCATAGCATGCCACTAATGCAGCCAGAGGGAGATGGATGTGCAGCTCACCAGGAGGGGCCAAGGCTTCAAGGATGCCAGTCCTGCTGCAGCAGTCACCCATCTGTGGGGGAGCATCAGAGTTAAAGGCAGCAATGTTTAACTGCAGCATGGCTCTGTCTCCAGCCCAGATCTGGCTAGGCAGGTCTGCTCTGGGGGAGTCCTGTCCCCTGGTGTCCCAGCTCTGACAGAGCTCAATAGTCCACCTTCTCCTGGCTCCCACCCCCTCCATCACTTCACTCCTGGCTGAATCTCCAGGTAGTTCAATGAGCCCAGGGAATGCTTTCAAAGAGTGAAAACTAAACATTGATGTTGCTTTTCCACTGACAATTTGCATTTCTAATATTTCTTAAGTTTGATGTGATTATGCTGTGCTTTGAAGCCTCCCCACAGAGCAGCAGTTCTGACCTGTGCATAGTCCTGTATTTCAGAGATGGGCTTGATTGGCCTTTTAAATTTTCTTCATTTTAAAAAATTCACATCTGCAAAAGTAAAAACGTCCGAGAATTGTAAAGCAGCTCCATTCCTAAGTGAAACTAATCACTTGTTGAATGCAGATCTCGAGTGACCTGAGGCTGGATGTTGTAGCAGGTCATGGGCACAGCAGGAGAAACACAGCATGGCATTTGAGGGACTAGAATAGTTTGCTGGCCTGAGTGTTGGCACAAAACTATGGAAGATAACACAGCTATGAAAAGCTGAAAAAGGAGGCATCATTATCCAGTGAAAGTCAGTAGCACGGAAAATCCAAGTGATTGTGTGTTCACCCTGACAAATGATGTGTTTGTAAAATTTCAGGAAGCACCTCCTGACTTGCAGAAACTAGACTGCAGCTCATTAAGAGACTAGTTCATCTTGGGGGGGGGGAAACTTCCCTCAAAGTTGATAAAAAAATGAAGAAATGGAAAAAATGTTGTTATAAAACACTTCTTTGTAGCCCAGCTTGTATAATGAATAGAGATTAAGGTCATATGTGTTAAATTTGTACTACCTTTTAGAGAAAGGTTCTTGCAGAAGCTCCATATTGCCTTTAGACCAAGTAAAACCTCTCAACTTTTTAGAAGAAAAAATAATTTAAGTGGCAAATCAGTCACTAAAGAATCACCTGTGTTTTGAGGACTGTGTGAATGATGTCTTTCATGTGATTGTCTTCTGGTCATTACTAATAATGAGGGATGTGGTTCCTGTCCCTATTTCCCAACACAGCTGGTGTACTTTTTTCCTGAAGGAAGTGGTAGAACTTTACTCTTTGGGTACTTTAGGTGAGAAGTGTACTGAAAACAAGTTATAAAGATTTTAATCCTTTCTCATGGTGATTCTTGATTAAGACAAACACATTGTGGCACTAAAAAAAGGACAGGGGCTTTATAATACTTGTTCAGGTTTTGGTGTGAAATCAAGAGCATCTTCCTGGCTTTCACACTTTCTAGTAAGACAGAATTTTAAAATCACAGTATTGTCCTCTGTCAAAAGCATATCAAAATACAACTCAAATCCATGGCAATATTATATAACATAAATAATTCCCTTAGTGTTTAAAGCTATTTATCAATAAAGACATAACAGTCTTGGTTGCACAGAAAGAGCAAGAAATGGCTTCAGCCAGTCCTGCTTCTTTAAAATGCAGACAAGTGATATCCTTTAAGTGTGAACTTTTAATTCACAGAGAGAATTTGCATGCTTTCTGTTAAAACTAATAAGGGAAGTGTTTCATTCCAAGAATTTAAGGCTAGCACTGTCATAGTCTTTCATTATTCTGGACTCATGGACCGCTTTTGCAGAAAACAGCTTTAAAATATAGGTCAGCATTAAAGGATTTTGAAATGAGGTAAAAATGCTCTTATTTCTCTTTTGAGCGGGTCCTTTATTTTAGTATCTATAAGAGAAGTTCTCTCTTCTTCAAATCCTTTCTCCGTAGGAGGAATCAGCAGGGACATTGTGACTTATTTGAAAGTTAAGAGGCTGAAAAGCTTTAGAGGCAGGCATTGTAATCTGTTATAAAACATGTTCAGGAACTAGGCATAGATTTGGAGTGTTGGTAGCTCTCCAGCTCATAGGAGGGAAACATGAGATGATTAGATTACTCACAAAGTGTTAATCCTACAGCAACAAGGAAACCTAAGGAAAAAAAAATTAAAAAAAAAAATCCTTGTGTTTACACCAGATTAACTAGTACAAAGAGACAAGCATCTCCTTTCATGGTTGCTTTGAGATGTATAATCTCTATCCTTTTGAATCTTCCGAACTTCACATACGGAAAATGTTATCATTACAACTAAAAAACCTGTTTTAGTTGCAAAGCATTCTCACCTCATCAAGAAACTAGTGCTGTTAGCTTTCTACTTTTATACAAAAAGTATTGATCAAACCCAAAGAAACATAGTGACACAGGGAAAAAGATGAGGAAGCAAGCTTGCAATGAATCACATCTTTTGTTTTCCCAAGCTGCTAGGTCAGCATTCATAACTGGCTATCTTAACTCACACAGAGCATTCAAAGATAGGTGACTCTCTCTGTTTTTTATCTTGTCACTCTGTCTGAATATCAAGAACTGGGTCTACTTGTCTTCCAAGGTTACAAATTTTGAGCTAGTGCAGCTGAAGTTACTCGGTAAACATGCTGAGGGAGTTAGTAAGGGTCTAAAACAATGCATTTGGGGACTCCCAGTGCTGTGAGTCCTCTATTGGTGATGGTGCTGCAATACTTTTTTGTGGACAGCTTGGAGAAAGCTGAATTTACTGAGCAGAAAAGCATCCTTTCTGGTCAATACCTCCTGCTAAGCCAGTTCCAACCCAGTCATGCAGTTTTATCCTTCTTAGTTATTGCGACTCTGTGCTATTGATTGAAATCTTCCCTGGTCAGATTCTGTAGAAACTCAGGGGACAAAAGTGAATGAAATTCAGCAAGCAGAAGACACAGTATTCTGATGCAGTTTACATGAGACCAAGTGTTTCTTGCCCACAAAGAAGGCACGTTCTCAAAATGCCAAAGAATTGCAGGTTTGGGAGAGCAGTTTTCCTCCATTCTGATTCAACACTCTGGTAGCAGCAATGCTCTGGTCAATGGGTCAGGTCTTGGACAGGCATCATAGCAGATCTCTTGGTGGCAATATTATGGCAATTCAGAAATCCTATATTTCACAGGCAAATCAAGGCATCCTTCCCATTGCTTGTGCTTTGGACACTCATGTTTCATCAGTCATCTGTGCACCACATGTAAGGATTTTAAAAAAAAATTACTTTTGCCTTTGCCATGTGTTAGTGATATTTGTAGAATGGTGAATATTGGAACTAATCAGCCTTTTGGGAACTATAGTTAGGCTTGGGACATTACTGTGCAAATAGATATTAAAGGGCTAATATTCTTACAATATCCGTAAACATCTCTCCTGCATCTACTTGCTGAGGCAGAATGCAGAAAAAAATAGACTTCTCTTCCATTATGAGCTTTTTCTTCAGTTGTCCTCTGTAGAGCAGCTAATGTAACTTTAAGGGTTCACAGTTTGAATACGCTAGGCTTCATTGATTTTTATTTTTAATTTCCCACTGCTGGTGTTTGCTACTAAGCACTTTCTGGTGATGACAGATAAGTGGACTCTATCATGATGTTCTGCTTTTCATTAAGTGGATGTTCCTTTTTATCAGTATACTGAAATGTAGAAAGTCTGGATGCAGACTGAAAACACATCGCTGAAGCCCCAGGCTCAGCATGTTTGTTTGTTTGTTTGTTACTGAGTGTCTCCTGAGGTTTGGTGCTGAGTAAGAATTACATTTCCAGTCTGTTGGTAGGTGACAAAACAAAAATTGTGCATTGTCACTTGGCTTACACTTTACAAAGAAAAGTCCAGAGTCTCTGAAGGAAAATTCGAAGGTGACAGTGGGACTGTCATTTTATATTGTTTTTCACATGTGGCCCTGGGTTTAAAACATGGAGTTAAATCATCTAAATATGTTGAAGACTGGAAATGCTGAGAGTCTGGCCCTCCTGGTGGTGACATAATTTCTTTAGGGGTTCATATATTGACACTGGGCACTGACCTTTGTTCAAATAGCCTTTTGTTCAAATAAAAGTTGTTCAAATAGCCTTTTGTTCAAATACACCTGCTGTTAAGAATAAATCAGCTTTAATTTATAGCTGGACCCGTAGGATACCCCCAATGACACCCTCAACAGGTAGGAAACATTCAGGTCTATGGTGGGTTACCCTGTGGTCACCTGAGGTTGTTTTTGCCTGGGAATATGGCACAGGTTCTCTCCATGCACTGCTGAAGGAACAGGTGAAGCGAGTTGCCACATGCCACGCTCAAAAGAATACAGAGTTTGCCAGTATCTCATGGCTTCATAAAGTGTCTGAGCTCTGGGGACAAGTCTGTTAAGATGAATTACTGTTGTCAGTGATGCTTCCTGTGGAAAGTGAGAAAGCAAACTGCAGTTCATTCTGCTTCGAGATCCTTTATTAGGCTTTGTCTACTCTTGTTTTCCCCAGATAAAAGCAGTGATGTATTTTTATGTAGATGTGGAGGTTTGTGGCACACTGATGGGCTCATGTTCTTATATTATCTATAAATCTGTGTAAATGAAAGCTATTTTTAAGCCCTGTGCTGTTCTAAGGCTTTCTTGTATTTTTTAAGAGACTGTAGCATGAACATTATAATGTGTAAAAGGAGAGACCACCTCTCTATCATCTGATAGTACTAAAACCAAATAAACCCTTAAGCAATGTGAAGAACTTACTTAGGGCTTAACCTCTTGGGTTTTTTCTTTCCTTAGTATACCAGACACTTGCAAAGTACAAACAAAAAAGTATTCATTAATTAATAGATTTGTTATCTGAGGCCTAAAATATTTTTTTCTCACATTTATTCATTGTAGAATCATTCCAAATATGTGGTTTATGTTTTAGACTCCTAAGGACCCAGTCTCTGGATTGGTATTACAATAATGTCAAAAGCCGCTTTAAGTGTTTTGGAAGTGCCAAGGTCCTGAAGAACTTGTACAAGAAGCATAGACTGGAGAGTGGACTTTGCCCTGATGCAATAGGTAAGAACAGCATGTTGATTTCTTATAAGGTTTATTCTTACCTACTTTAACACAGAAGCTGAGACAATGGAAATTCTGAGATTATTTCAGTAGTATTTTTAATGCAATTTTCTTGTTTGTGAAAGAAATAGCTCAGTGGATAGAGAAAAGGATAAAGTGTCTAGAGAGCTGTTTAAGAATTCAAACAGTGTTTGTTCTTAATTATAGCACTGATACAGAAAAACTGTCTATAAAGTAAATTGCAATTTGTATTCTAGCTTGTGTCTCCAAATTTATCACATTTCTGAGTAGTCAAAGAATGAGAAAATAATTTTGCATTCAACATTTGACCATAGGCATATTTCTGTGGTGTTTGAAGCAAAATTTGATTAACATGAGATACATTCAGTTGACCAAAACTGACATTTCCTTACTTAGATTTTGCATACTTATGGATCTGAAACTGGCCACGGTTTTGGTTTTGTATCAGTGTTTGTAAATAGGCAAAAGATACTGATAAAGTGTTGGCATCAACCTTTTAAGTGAAGCACAATTCACCCCTAACTATGCTTTGCTAATGCCCCACCTCATAAGAAGAGTGATTGGAGTCAGAAAATGGGTTTGAAAAAGCGGAGCTTGGTGTCGTACTGATAACTTCAGCAAATTTCTTAGACCAGCACTAGCTGAATGTTTGACATTTCACTAGATTTATTGGACCAGATAATTTACTCTTGTAATTATTTCAAAATTTGGACTTTAGTCTTTACTTTGTCTTTTTCTGAAAATATACAGGTTGGTAAGTAAACTCTGTAGTGCTGAGTAGAAATTTTAGGTGAAATTTATTATTTATTCTTTTCATTTATTATGAAAATTGACATAAAAGCTTCTAGGGAGAAGCCACCTATTTACTAAATTGTGATGTATTAGTGTTTTTCCTTTTTGGGTATCAAATTCCTATTTCATGAGAAGATTCCTTAACAACTGAAAACAAATACATGTGAGGACAAGCAAATCTTGTTTCAGTTAGGGCAGAAGTAGGACAATGGAAGTAAAAACTGTGGCCAGGGATGCTTCCAAACTTTTATATGACCTGCTG
This sequence comes from Sylvia atricapilla, assembly GCF_009819655.1. Lineage (NCBI taxonomy): Eukaryota > Metazoa > Chordata > Aves > Passeriformes > Sylviidae > Sylvia > Sylvia atricapilla. Next base: position 44,664,683 of record NC_089140.1, read on the forward strand.
CCTTTTTTTAAGCATAGTCTCAGTGAATGAGTGCTCGAATGGAAGTGTGAACGATGCAATGATGAGTTGCAGTGGCGTGTGCCCCTCTCGAGTAGACCTTTCTAAGCAAAGCCTTTGAGTCTAAATGTCATTGCTAACTTTCTTCTGCTGTCCCTGTGACTGCTAGGTAAACCTTTTGTTCCCTTTGAAGATAAATACTAGTATAGGTGTCTGGGTTTTGCTTTATTTATACAGCATTGCCCTTTAAAATGTAGCATCTATTTCTACCCCAAATGTCATAGTAAAGTCAAATTCCCTGTACTTAACTTCTGCCATGTAAGTTTTATGCCTAGTAGCTTCTTCATCTCTTTTTTACTGTAAGTAGTAGTTTTTTTCCTTTTGAAACAAATGAGAAGTTTATGATATAAAAGCAGTCGTGTTTTGTAAAAAAGCTGCTGTCATGATTTATCCAACAGCAACAGCTAGTAGGAATTTTCCAGTTATCCCTCATTGTGTACAGTGCCACCATATCTTGAGTGAATATTCTAATTTAGTAATGCCACTGTTGTTAATGGGTACTTCTTATAGTAACACATGATTCTGTCTCTCTTTTTAGCAGAAGGAAGTTTGTATGAAGGAAGCTTTGAGAATGAAGGAAGCATTTGTGGCAGTGACTCTACCTTCTACCAACAGACAGAAGGTATGCTGCTAAAATCTCATTTGATTAAAAAACAGTCCTTACACTTTGAATTACTGGACAAGTAGCTTAGAGTGCTGGTAAGTCTTGTCCACAGATCCAACAATATTTTGACTGAACCATTCAGCAAGACACTCAGGATCTTTTGCATATCATGCTGGGACATCTTGCTTCAGCATTACACCTATTACATGCCTTTTCTGGTGTGATTTTCTTAATGTTCAGGTTTTTTTACTTCCCCTCGCCATTTCCTTTTCTATGCTAGTATGTTTTTTTTCATTCTCTTTCTTAAATTTTGTTGTTCCTGCTTATAGGAACTTCAAATTTTTTCTTTCAATTATTTCCTCCGAACTGTTTTGCTACAGTCTAAAATAAGCAACATAAAACACCATGTTTTATTGTATCTAAGATTTACACTTAAGCAGAAACTTAGAGATTGCAACAAATTTCTCTGTCTTAAGGGTTTTTTATTTATTTTACTGTGCATATTTATGGATTGAGGAAATAACTTCATGAACAATTTAAGATTTGAATATGTGTCGGGAATATGAGTCTGAATTTTGGAGCTCGTTATGCAAAATGTGCATATATAAAGAACATGGTGGTTTTATCTTATTCTTCATCTAGGACACAGCATGATGGATACCCTTGCTGTGGCCTTACGTGTTGCAGAGGAAGCAGTGGAAGAAGCTATTTCTAAGGCAGAGACCTACAGTGACAGCCTGGTAAAACTTTCAAAAAAAATTAATTAAAGTAGGATAATCGTGTTTCTTTTAATTTGCATAGTGGAACAAGCCAAGTAGGTATAAACAAAAACATGATGAAGTAGTGGACTGTCTCATGATATACCTAAAGAGTTGGGCATGGGTTTTATGAACCGGTGTCCAAGATACACATTGCATTTCAGAAGGTGACATGCACTTTAAGTGCCTATAATTTCTTCCCACAGTGCCAATAGGGCATGTTAGCCATTTCCCAATCTATACATTTTCTGTGAGAAGGCTGTTTTTATATGATTTTAGCAAATACAGTTATCCATTTTCATGCAGGACAAGCAGAATGAAGCTTGTTACTTGCAGGAGCACAAGGAGGATCTCATAGAAGAGCTGGCCACAACCATTGTGCAGAAGGTATGCTATGCGTTTTCCCCCCCTAAGTTTAATAGCCGAAACACAATATTTTCAAGCTCAGACACTGCTAACGACAAAAAGGATAACACCAACATAGAAAGTAAAGTAAGTGAACTACAACAGTGTAGGCTTCATGGGCTATGTCTGGCAACTCAGTTTATAAGTAAGATCAATCTCATGCCTAACATGATGTCCTACATGTTCAGAGCTGAGAGGTACCACTCCCTGAGGTTTGTGATGCCCTTTCTTGGAAGGGAAGGTCTTTGCTTGATGGAATTTTACATCTGTATTTCATTTTCCCGCAGACACAAAGTTTTCTAATGTCAAAAGGTATGGCCCTCGACCATATACATCACCTCCCAAAAGATAAAGTTGGCCAGTGTAAAGAAGTATCACTTCTGATCATACCCTCTACTGAACCCTGCATCTGTAACATGTTTGAAGAAAACAATGCCAATCATTAACACAATTCTCTTAATGATGCTGTGACAGAGACACTCAAAAAAATCACAGAACCCTTGGTGTGTGAATTCTGTAGCTTTTTATGTAAAGCTCATTCTTCTCCCTGCAAACCTCATGGCTGGCAGAAAGTAGAGGGTTAGTGGGAAAAATCACCTCTTGATTATGTCTGGACAATTTGGAGTAAGGCCAGATGAGCTTGAACAGAGCACTGTGATGGTCCTGTGGTCAGTAGAGTAACCACTGTGCTGAGTTAGTCTCCTGAAATAAGCTAGATGCCACATCTTTGTATAGGCTGTGGCATTTAACAGTGTATGGCTCACACACCAGAAGAGGAACATGTTTGTTATAAGGCTTTCAAGAAAAAGCCAGAAGAGCAGCAGCTCACTGGAAAAAAATCTGCCTTCCTTTTTAATAGCGTTGTTAGACTATCAAATAAGTCTGTTTATTGGGTCTTTCATAGTCCAGAGCCTCTCTCAGTCAAGAGAAGGCTCTGAAGCACCTGAATTGCTACTGCTTTTGTCAAGAGCTGCCTAACAAGATCTTTGATGCTATAGAAAAATGTTCTGTAGGTATTTTATATTTGAATTGTGGAAACAAAGTGTAGCAGGATATAATCTGTCAGTGTAGGGAGACATGAGCACTCTCTCTCTCAAGATGGTGTAGATTTTCAAAAATAAAAATAGTGTCTAGAGACCTTAGACCTCATTGTTCTCACTAGAATGTGTCTGCTTGTCATTGGGAGCCTTTGAAATTCCCCTTGTCTCTAGTATTTTATGTTTCTTGGCAAAAAGTCTTGTCTGAGAAAATACTTTGACACTTAGATGCTGCTGAAGTGTTACTGTAGCAACAGGTTTCTATGCTTATGTAATTCACCTCTGGTATTCCTACAGGCAGTGTTATATATTGCATCAATGCTTATGTGCTTGCAAGCAGTAGGACTTCCGATGAGAAGTAATTGCATGAGCTGGAGCCAGAGCAAAGGGAAAATCAGATATTTTTCCTGAGGAGCTTGCCTTGAGACAGGGTTCATCTAGATGTTCTCCATGTGGCTCAGACAGTATTTCCCGAGCAGCATTTTTCTGTCCGCTCCCGCCCGTCTCTCCCCTGCCCTGCAGATTATAAAGAAGCAGAAGAGCAAACCTGAGCAGGCCGAGGCCGCCCTGGACTGGGCGCCGTCGCGGAGCAGTGGCCTGGCGTCCGGAGCCGTCTCCGACCAGAGCATGCTGACCTTCCCGGGGAGCCGCAGGGGCTCCTACACCCTGTGGGTGAGTGGCACGGCACGGCTGGCCAGGTTTGCTGGGGCACAAATCCACAACATCGCCGTCATGGATAAGTATACTTACTGCCCGGAATGGCACATGGAGACTTGCAGAGAACAAGCCTTAATTCTGTCTTTAATTCCATGTCTGAACAAACTGTCACTCAGTTTCATGTTTTCCTAACATCTCACGGACCATGGAGGTACATCACCAACATTGTGTTGTTTTGGTGACTGTGTTGGGGAGGACTAAGTTTGTGATACAAGCAGTCTCACTGCTTGATTTGAATGCTAGCAGGACTCAATGCCTCAGTGTTTATTCCTCACAACAGTGTTTCTGCTCACTTAACCTTTATGTAGGTCTTTGGCGAGTGTTAGATTTCCTTTTGGATAAAGTTAGGTTTCTGTAATGTTTCTTTTTCTCTTTAGCCATCTTACAGAAAACAGCCACCACCAGCAACAAAAATGTAAACTCAGCTGCAGAGCACCCTTTATGTCTGCTTATTTCTCAGCACATCTTTGTCTCCTGCTATAAAGCTAAAGAAAATCTGGCAAGCTGCATTAGTAACAGTTTTAGAAGAGCAGCAAGTAAAAAGAAGTGAAAATAAGCTGTCGGCTTGGACAAGCACTTTGACAATCAGAGGGAAGACAGTGACCGATGAGTTAGTTCCAGTGCGTTTTGACACTGTGGTTTAAGCTGCTGCTCCCAAGTGTCTTGCTACTGTTCCAGTAACCACCTCTCCCCCACCAAGCAGAACCACCAGAACTGAACGTGGGCTATGTCCTAGTTCCCGGCTAAGTTTGCTCACTTACACTCCCAGTGAGAACAGATTTATACCAGAATATTGACTGTGGGCCAGAGTTGCTGAGATACAGATTCATATCCTTGTCTTCTACATATTTGCAAAATGAATGGATATTGCCTGTAATGCACCACTATTAATAAGTTAGGGTGAGCATGATTTAAGTGCTTTGCTCTGTTGCTCCTAGGCAAGTTGTGTGTGGAATATAAAAGCCAGGAAGAGAGTTAATTTTGTGTCTGACTCAAACAAGTTTTCTTTCTAAAGTTTAAGGACAGGGCTCAGAGAAATATGCTGTTCAAATCCTCAGTCATTATACCAGAAGCCTGTTCAGCATTTGGAGACTTAACTTTGAACTCAACACATTTTGAAATTCTCTTTAGAAGTAGCAGTTTAGTCCTGATTTTTTTGCCAGAGGGAGGCTCATTGGCTTGAGTAATAGCAGAATTTGTGAAAAACACTGGAGAAGCAGAAATGTCACACTAATGTGCAAACAACTTCAAAACCTCTGTAGCCATCAGTTAGTACTAGAGATCCAGATGTGTACAGTATTTTATAAGGACACTCTACCTCTGTACAGGGTCTTTTGCCACATTTTTCACCATTTGTTTCAACTGTCTTCCCACAGTGCTTTAAGGAACACGAATGAATTTGGCCATCTGCTGTGACTTGTTTCATCTCTCCCATAAATTTAGTTTCTGCCTTTTGCTTTGCTAGGATTGTGTTATCTTATTTTTTTTCTCCTTTGAAATGTGTAAATGTTATTTTTTGCTTTGTTCTGAGTAGAGGAGAATTTTACTAATATGACCAGGCACCCTTGTAAAGGAAGTATAGCTCCAGTGATTCCCATAGCAAAGATAGTTGCAGTTATGTTAGGCTGTTAGCACAATTAAAATCACAGAACCTGGGCCTGCTGGAAAGTCTACTGAAAGGCGCTTTGTGGGGAGAAAATGTAGAGCACATACAGCCTGCTTGATTTTCATCAACAGTGCTGAAAAAACTCAAACTCCTTTTTCTGAGATTGTTTTCCATTCCACTTTGTTTTCATTCAGCAGCAAATGAGACGCATGCTTTTGTCAGTAGATTTGCAGGACTAAACTACATCACTTTCTTTTCTGTATATCGTGTGAGAAAGTTATCTTTTCTGTCAAAAGAATTGCTTCTTTTTTTTTATTTCTGAAACAAAACCTAGCTTCTACAGAAGCTGTCAGAGAGGCCCTATGCACATTCCAGGCAAAGCTCCTTACTGCCTCCCAGGAACTCTTGAGTACAAGTCTGTAACAGCAAATGTTCTTGGATTCCACTAGAATAAGTGAAGTTTTCTTAGTTCCTAACTGATAACATTCTGTTGACAAAAAACCCCCAAACTCTTGGTTTGTGTATATACATCCTAACATTGTGTGTGATGGCTTAGTTTAAGCAGAGATCTGCCTGTAATGATAAAAACCTTTGTTTATGTTAGTACACACCACAGCTAACGAGGGGTCTGCTGCAACAGATCTGTTAGCACAGGTGTTCCTAGTGTAACCAAGGCTTTTGCAGACAGACACAGTGGCCACAGCAATCCCAAGAGAAGGAAGAAAAACAAGTTTTCATTTTCTTTCTATCAAAGGTATCCAAGGATACTATTACTATGTCACAGTTACATATGTGAACCTGTTTCCCAATAAAAGTTATTTAACTAGAACTTCCCCTGTTCAAGTATTTCTTCAGTACCAGGCTAACAAATTAGCAGAGGCAGGACAGATTAAATAAAAGGAAAGAACATGATTAACAGGAAGACAGACATGCAGGAGAAAGGGAGGTAAGGACAGCAGATCTTAAGCCAGTCAGAATTTCATAATTTAAAACTCAAAATTTATCTTAGAGGAAATATTTTTTTGGCTTCCGTGCAGAAGATAATACATGTGCTTTTGCTAACACAATGAAACTAATAATATATAACACAAAACAATTGTATGCTGAAACACTGCCCTTTAGAAACCCATGTTTATTGTTGCATTGCTTTTTATTACCAAAGTCACTTCTTACAGAGTCAGGGAATGCTGTAATAATCCCAGATATCACCTTGCAGTTTCACCTGCCAAGCAATTTTTCTTTTTATCACAGCTATTTGTGTGAAGCTCATCCGTATCAGCCAGAAACTTCCAGTGGTCTCTGGAAGCCCTGCATTACCTCATTCAAAACCACTTGCTTTAAAATGTAATTAAGTAATAAGTTCCTCACTTTTCCCCTCCAAACTGTAGTATTTATTAACTGCAGTACTACAGTGTTAGTAGCTACAGACATTGTCTTTTCCTTTTTTTTCCTCTTAGATTTTTTTGAGATTCCTCGCCCAGGCTAAAAATAGTGGAACAGGGCTGAATATTTTATTTCCTCATCTCATAAAAAGAGATGGATGGCACCATCTGTTTCTCATTACCAGTAAGCAAAGGCTGTGGAGTGTTGGGATAGGAAAAGTGCAGAGCAATGGGTGGATGCTTCTCTGCTCTCAGTCCAGTTCGTCCACCATACATCACTGCCAGCCAGAGAGCAAGCGGCCAGTTGGCAAGTTGTATCCCATTTAAACATTGATGGAGTGAAGGCACCCTGGTGTGCTTTAAGTGCTGTGCATTAGTGGTCTTTATTTTACAGCATAAAGATTGCATATATAAACAGAAGCTCATCCATAATTTATAGTATATAAAACAGCTAGGGATAGAGGGAAAAGAAGGATTTCATTAAATACACATTACGATGCACCTCAGGGGAAGCAGAAATATACTGGTTAAGCTAATTATAAGGTCCACAGTGTACTGACAGCTGTTTATTTTTTTTTCTTCCTTTTTTACAACAAATCTATTTGATTTGTTGTAAAGAGAAGGAAGGTTCCACAAGCTTGAGGTCTAGCACTGCATTGGAAATCCCTGGAGGTTTTGCAGGTGCTCTGTACCTTTTTAGTTTAGTCTCAAACAAAAGTGCTTGAAGAAGACCTTTTTTGGGAGGAATCCTGTTTAGCAGTCATGCAGCATAGTGGGAGAGTGATTTCAGGTGAGGCAGGCACAGCACTGCAGGTACCAGCTGATATCAATTCCTACCTGTCAATGGCTGCAACAGAAACATCATATTTGTGTCATAAATAAATGTGTCATGTCAGAGGGAAGATGCAGATTTTAACTTTTGTGTAAGAGCTGGCATCAGAAGGTTGCATGGCGTGTATTGCTGGGACCTACTTCCAGTGAGGCAGATGTGCCTTTATCCAGAAGCCCATCAGCTGGGTCCCAAGTTATTTGCTGTATTGTTTCCTTTGAAAGAAGCCAACTGCAGCACCATCTTCTTCGCACAGAATGGGAAAGAACAGTGCATTTTGAGATGAAAAAGCACTCGGTGCTCTAAAAATAAGATGCATTTTTCATTAATATTTATTATTTGAAGATCCAACTTTCTCTAAATACTTTCCAGATTACAGATAATACTGGCATCTGCTGACTCCACACATGACACTGTAACGTTATAATCTCGCTGCAAAAACAATCTGAATTTCAGATTATGAAGGCTCTGTCCATGGTTGATTTCCCTCCTTCCACTGCTGCAGGAGGATAGGGTACAACTAGTCTGTGATTTTGACTCAGCAAATTTGACTAGTGCCAGATTTTAAGACTCAGGTTGCTAAATAATCAGTGCAAGGCTAAACTTGTCAGCATTGTCCTTTTAAAGTTGTTTGTGTAGCTTGAGTTTGTAATTCTTCCTGAGATGTATCTTTAGCATAAGATTACTGATTTTTTTGTTTCACAGTGTTATCTATGCACTTGACAAGCTTCCAAGCAGTTTTGGATGCTGGGTACGTGATTGAGCCCATGCAGGCCTACATTCAGCTGCATTGCGCATAGTGTCAGCAAACCAAGATAGGTTTTAAGGCATGAAAGGGAGTAGGAGAAAGGACAGAGAAGGGTGGTCATTGTACAATGTTATTGTCCAAATAATTAAGGTCATATGTTGTTCTTTTAGCTGTATTTGGTTTTAAAGATGCTATTATAATACATTCCTGGGTTTCATAGAATTTTCAGGTCTAACTTAAAACCTGTAATGCTCAGAGCTAGGCTGCCTGACAAACCTTACTTTATTTTTAGGTTAGATCAGGGTGTGTATTGCCAGAGGAAGAAGTAAATAAACACAGAACACTTAAGGCTTCCTCTGGTGTTTGAGTAGAAGATACAGTGATTCTCTCTGATGGGCAAGTGCTGTGCTGAGCACAGCTTTGTAGATGAGGGTCAGAGCAGGACATGAAAGGTTGCACAGGGAACTGAGATATGTAGAGATGGTTGAAAAAAGAATAGTTGTGTTTAGTGGAGAGTATTCACTTGAAAAAAATGAATGTGTTTATGTGCAAGGCTGCAGTTAGACCTGAAACATGGGTGCCAACTCACCTCCTCCTGCTACCCTCTTGCACACAAGCACTCTTCCAGAGAGGTGTGCTAGTGGCAAAGCAAAATCCTCCTGTCTTACACCAGAACCAGGGATGTGCCTTTTGCTCTTCCTCTTTCTCTTTTGTAAGTAAAATGGCAATACTCTCGTCACAGGATACTAACTGAGCTCTCAGTGTCTTCAAACTGGGAAGTTATCTATGTTTGTTCTTAGTTTCATTTGTTTAGGTTTTTTCAGGACATGACATACAACATTCAAAGTGAGGAAGGAGGGAAAAAGACTGGGCTCTGGGTGAGCATGTGAGGAGCAGTAGTGGCTAAATGTGTAAGGGTACCTTGTAAAGGCACTGCATGAATTACGGTTGCATTGGTATATCTAGCCTCTCTGTTCAACAAAATTCAATAGTGTTGTTCACATAAATCCATTACATCGATCAAACTATGGTATTTTATGCTCCTAGCACTTTCCTAAATTGTTAACCCCGTAAGTACAATAAAAGGATGTTTATACTCATATTCTGGGATCAATATGGATTATCCATTATATTACTCGCTTACAAATTCCTTGCAAACAAAGCAGTAGCTCTTTCACATGTGGGGCCAGCTTTTTTCCCCTTCTTTTTACACTATAGGTGATGGTGTAGAGCTACTGGCATGCTCACCAGCAATGGGTTTGTTGAAGAATCACCTCTTGCCTCTCTCCCTTACAACCTTCGTCTCCATGTGGTTAATCAAGGTCAACTAATCTGAACTGAACCAAAATAAACGTGCACCCAAATGTGGCTCTACATATTACTGCACAGCTGTGCAATTCATCCTGCTGACAGACCCATTCCTGATTAGCTAATCATTGTTTTTGTAGCCTTTTAAAGGAATGGTGCTTTTTAGGGAATCAGATGTCTAAGAGGCCAGTAGAAAGATGGAAGCAATTCATTGTAGCCAGGATTTGTCTGTCACTAGTGAGCAAGAAGCCAGCTTGGGCAGACCCTAGGAAGACACGTGTTCTAAGGCTTTTGCAGGAGAGGGACCAGTCATCTTGGCTTTCTCCCAGCCTCCTGTTCAAGGGTGTGCCCTGATGGCTGGGATATCCACAAGGGATGGTTATGAGGGGATTTTCTTTCAATTGAGTGTGAAAATCTATTCATCTGCCTGTTCTTGCCCTTTTTCAGAAGGTTGTTAACAGATCCTTTGCCACATACAAGATTAACTAAGGAACAGATGCTCGAAACCCTTGGTATTTCACTCCCACTGCTAGATGTCTGGACTGCATACATTTGAGCAGAGCAAAAATCACTTCCAGGATAAATAGGCTGTGGCAGAGTGGCACCATTTGCAAGCTCATACTGTCTTCTTCCTGGTGTGGGAGTTTTCTTACCAAAGGATGCATAAGCTGTTAATGCCCAGGGATTGCTGCTGTATTTGCTACCAGACCTGCTGGTTCTTTCTGTGCACTGATTATATTCACAGAGCACAGCCGAGAAGGGGATTTGCTGCACCGCTGGCAGGCATAGCTGCAGAATTTGCTAGGGAGGAGAGGGGATCGATAAGGTTGCATTTAAGTCATCTGAGTTTAATATGTCAGTTGTAGGGTGATTCCCTGAATAAACAAGGTAGTCCTCAAAGCCCAACTTAGCAGCTGCTGCTCAGGTCAAAGCTTGCCCAGCACTGGATTCTGCCACCCAAATCCAGAGGTACCTGCCCTCAGCATGGGTATTGAGGTCCCTGGGCATGCAAGGGCCTGCTGTGGTGACCCTGCTGGCTGCCTTGTGGCACGTGGAGTCTTCAATCTCTCCTGAACCTGGGAGAGTCCTTGATCATTTCAAATCATTGCAGAATAGATTACTGTTTCACTATTATACCAGACTGAAGCATAATGTAAGGGTGAAAACAGGATGAAAGAGGAGGGAAGTGGGGGAAAAAACAGGCATGATCCAGTTGTAAAGTCCTATCAGATGCTTTTGGGACCTATTTGGAATTTCCATTTTGGCTTTTCTTTAGGAGAAAGAGGAATTATTTTCATCTTTTGGTGATATGTATATCACTATACTTATTCATCTTTTACTGCAAAATCTTCATATTGTCTCTCTAAACTATATGCATACATATGAGGCAGTTATTCAAGGTAAAGATTCTATAGATTATTGACATTAGACTCAATATTCTTTATAGTGGTTTATAGGGTTTGCTTTTATTTATTTGGTGTTCAGAAAAGTGAGCTCATAAGTTGTTACTGATAGAAAATGGAATATTTATATTTATTAAGTAATAGAAGATGGGATTACTTTTTATTCACTCCTTCCTTCTTTAATCTTCAGAAACCACTTTGTGTTCTTTTTTATTTTTGTATACAAGGTCATCAAAGAATTAGATGATTCGTTCTAGTTCAGTGAAAATTGAAGGCTGAGTTCTCTCCATCCAGATATTATAAACTACGCGACAGAAATCCCTGAAAAAGGATTTTTTTTTTAAAGGATAATAATGTCTCTGTAATTGAAGCAAACATGTCACAGGAGGTGCCACTAGGCAGGATTTGGTGGGGAACTCATCTAACTCGAGTGTCTAGAAAAGCCTGTCAATACCCCAGCTGTATTTTATGAGCTGCGCTGCACTGCCCAGCACTCCAGCATGCAGCACCTGCCTCTGTAGGGTGCGTGCAGAGTACAGCAAGTGATCCATGGGGCTGCAGTGCCATCTGCTGATGCACACATTTACTGCAGAAACCAGCAGTGTCCAACTGCAAACTTACAGGCAGCCTTGTCATTTATAACACATAAATGCACCTAAAATAGTACTTGGTGGATGTGTTAGGGGCTTTGTTTGCTGAGGAAGAAGAACTTCTGGCTAAGAAATATGCCAAGTATCTTTAGCTCCTTTCTTGACATCTTATGTCTTTATAAATCAAAGTTCCTACATTCCTTCCTTTTGAAAATTATATCTAGGCTCCTGGGTTTTGGGGGGTTTTTTTTGATACTTTTGGTTCTTCTCCCCTGAGATCTTGTTGCAGTCCAAGCATGTAGACAGTTGATAAAGCTTGAGGGACATGGTTCCTTCACTTGGCCAGTAAAAACCCCATGTTCCAAAGCAAACTGATCCAAGAGCCTACCAGAGTTGCCAGCCTTACGTCCAGTACTTCCGTGCATCCATTCACAGGGAAGCCACATGGAGCATAAGCCCCCAGGCAGGCTTCTCAAGCCTGTTCCTTTATTTTCAGTGTTTTGCTTTTCATACAGATGTCCCCAGGGGAAAGACATCCCCTATGGATCTACAGATGAGCTGTTACCTCTTTGAAGAAGAGAGGCACTGATGCAGCACAGTATTGTATGGTTTTGCTGCCTGCACAGGTCAGTGCAGCAGTGAAATCCTCCCACAGGGAAGTAGGATGTAGCTCGTGCTGTAGCTGTAGGACTGTGGAGTTCGTGGTACTGGCTGAATTTAAGTTGATGCAGATGTGCCAGCCAAGATTAGGGCTTTTGCTGTGTTGCCTCACACCAAATAAGTATCTTTCTAGTTTGCTCTTTATTTGCAGAAACAACAAAAGGAGGTCTTGAGGTCATTTGCATTTCAGATAGAGTCATGATCTAATGACTAATTGATTGGAGCTAAACTTGTAGACAAACATTTGCTTTTGTGCTCTGAAAAATGCAGTCAGTTTAGACTGGTTTGTTCTCATGCCAGAATGTGCTTCTGTCCTGTTCCTGCACCAAGCTTGACTATTGACACTCCTTTTTTTGTGTCATTATCAGTGCTACCAGTGATTTGAACTGCCCAGGGATGAACGTTTATTCTTTCTTTCCACCCCCGCTTGCCTGAGTAAAACACAATTCTACTATTTCTCCCTCCATCCCTACCTAAAACTAACTTTCGGAACAAGAAATAACCTAATCCTCTACTTTTATATATTCTTCTGAATTGGAGCTTATTAGAACATTGGTATTTCTTGATCATTTCAATCTCTCCAGATACAAGAACTACAGTCAACTGCAAATATAGTAATGAAGAGTGCAAGTTCAACAGCGTCTTGTTTTTCAGGCTCTAAATGCAGGGGTGCAGCCAAGCTATTTTATCATGCCATTACTTTTTCTCTCCTTGAGCCTTCTGTTACATTCAACCATCCTCAGTGAGAAGAAGTGGTACTTCTAGCTGAGTAGTCCAAGACAGATATTATCAAAAATTCACATTAAGTGTAGAAAAATAATGAGGATGGCCTCAAGACAAGCTTTGGAGGCACCAAAAGTTTTTGGTGTATACACCTTGCTGTATTTGAACTGGATTTCCTGGGAAAATTTCTTAGCAGTAGTTCCTGCCTAATACCAATTTCCTGCTCCACAGAGACCTTACAGAAACTGTGGAGAGCTGTTTCCCTCTGATCTGACCCAAAAGTTTTAGCACACAAATTTTAAAAAATCAGCTTTTTGCTATATAAGCTTGTTTAGTTGAGCTTATTTCAGATCCTAGGCTACTACACTACATGGTACTATGTCCACTTCCTTTTCTGTGCTTCCTTGTTTTTCAGCTCCTTTCATCCTTCAGGCTGTTCATCTTCTCTTTTTTTAAATCCTTTAAGCTGTTGTGTCTCTCCTAGTCCTTTTGAAAGCTTTATCTGTCCTATAGTGTGGATGCACCTGAGCTGGCTTCAGAATGCCTGCGCACTGCTGGTCACAGCTTTGCTGCCAAAGCATCAGCCTGGAGGCAGGAGTGCCCCACTTCTTCAGGAGGTTTTGCAGCCCCTGCCGAGTTCTGCCTTGTCAGGGTTAAGCTGTTGGCAGGTCTTAGTTGAGAGCAAAGAGCAGATGCTGCCATCACTGCGATGGCATCACTGCACTGTGATGTTTATGGAACGGTGAGTAGGCACACAAGAAGCTACCATTCAAACAAAAGAGGAAAGCTGTCAAACACAGAGACAGCTCTCATTATTAGAGTCCCAGTTATCATTTTACAGACTACTCAAGCTCTTCCTGTTTTTCTTAAAGATCCAGTTCTTTGAGGAATTAGGGAAAACAGATGCTCCTAATTCAGCATCTTTAGCATCTCTTATCTTTCGTGTTTGCTATATGTATGTAGAAAAAGAATGTCCCCTGAGAGACTATTCATGGTCAGCCACAACACCTTGCTGCTTCCAGTATATAACAACTTTAACACAAAGATTTCAAAAGATGCAGCAGACACGGAACTAATTTATTGAAAGCAAATTTGGTAGTTCTAACTTTACAATGAAGTGAAATGAACCACGTCACAGGTAAAACTCAGCACGGTTCAGATTTCAAATTTGTGGCAGAATTGTTTATATTGTCCACATACCCTGCAGGATGAAATCAAAGTTCATGAGCAAATTTCCTACAGTGAAACAATTTATGTACCTGTATGCATTGCATTAAATTATTTTATTACTTTTTCAGAATTAAGAAGGATTCAGATGATCTTAATCAGTGAAAGATCCAGTTCAAGGTTTGGAACAGACTAAATGCACACTTGAATATTGCTGACTTGTAAAAGTGATGCACCTGAAAGATTCCCTATAGTAAAATCACTTCAGCTTGTTGTTAATAGTTTATATCACTAAATTTAAAAATAAACACTCCAGTGCATCATATTATGATCTGTGTCTTTGTATGGACAAGATTAACAAAGTTGTGCAGTTGTTGTAGTTATAGAAAATACTTTATTCTAGTGCGATATTTCTGGCTTTTCTTAATGAATTCAGAAGCCAAACTAAACCCTTGTGTTTAATTGTGCTTCCTTTTACTGCTGAGCCGAGGATACAGGAAGATTTGCAGTTAAATCTTTTGGGACAGTATATGAGTCCCACAGAGGAGCATTTCAGATGAGAGGAGGTGCAGCCAGAAAGTGGTGTAAGTGGTGTAAGCCAGCAGGACTCCCAGCAATGCTTATGCTGTCCTGGGAATTGAAGGAACCTGAAAATAGCTGAAAGTCAAGTTCTCCTTTACCTCACCTGCACCAGTGCAAAGCAGACCTCTGATACAGGCAAAGACTGGCCCGTTTGAGAGCAACAGATTTAGTTAATTCTTTGTAATTTGAACATCACTAAAAATGTGCAAAGATTTGAGAATGCCAACCTGGCCTGTGCAAAGCAGTAGGGCCACTTGAAAACCTGGCATAGAAGTTAGTCTTCTACTGACTCTGCTGGGAAGGCAACTTGACTCAAGCTCTGAAAGCCTTGTTTCTAAAACTATGTTCTAGATTTGATATGCAAATGTGAGTTCTGTTGAAATCAGCAGCACACTAACAGCACTCAAATCTTTTTAAAATGGGCCAAATTTAAATGTGTCTTCTGTAATTGACTGACTGCTCTGTGCCTAGGTCAAAACTAAAATGTCTGATCTGTTTATGTGGAACCAAAGGCAAGTCCATTCCCCTCAGTAGCAGTCAGGCTGATTAACAATCGCAACAGTATTTTACCTTATTATGTCTTGAAATGTGACCCTCCTAGAACTAAATGGATGTGCAATTGTAGCCTGAGTTGATTTCCTTAATAAGATGGCATAAAACCCCTCAGCATATTGGGTGTTATGTATGTATGTCCTAGCAAACAGAATTCTGCAGTAAAATCAGTTGAGTTGCATATCTGTTTCTGGGGAACAGGCTGTTTGTTTGCTTTATTTTAATTTTTAACTTCTGCAAATTGTTACACCAGATGGCCTGTTGAGCCAACAATAGATTGTCATGTCTCACCACAATGGGATCCCTTTCTGGCTAACTTGAGTCAAAGCAGTTAGATACCAGTCCTCACCAAGCACATTCCCAACAACTTCGCCTTAATTATTTCTCTCCCTCTGGTCCATGGTAGTCTAAACAATTTCCTGCCTCTTTGCATAGCACCAGAAATGCACATAAATAAGCAATCTAATGCTTAATTCTTTTGAATACATTAAATCCCCTTTGTGGTGTTAGCAGATCCCACACTTCCATGGGTAACTGAATACTAATTATGGTAAGGAGTTGGATAATTAACTACTTCTATTTTTAAATTGCACTCCTTGATTTTTAATCCCACAGAGGTCTCAGTCTGCATTCTCCCTGGCTAGTGAAGATATGGCCAGTAAAGGACAAGACCCTGCATCATCTGTGACTGAAGCTCTTCGGAGGCAGCAAAAGGGACAGTCCAGGAAGCAGAAGGAACGCAAGCTCTCTGCTTTACCCAGCTGGAAGAGTGTAGACAGGCTAAATGAAACAAGTAAATATTTCTAGTACGAATAAGATTCTTTTTTTGGTTCTCACTCCTATGTGGAATAAAAGCAATTTAAAGCAAAGACCTTCTCAAGGGCATTTCTGCTGACCTCTGTGCTTTCAGAGGTCACATGTAAAACATGTATTTGATATTGCTGTGTCACACTTTCATTGGGCTATGTCATCACTTAACTTTCTTCTAAAAAACAAATACTCAAAATTTGGGTCATCGTGAAGTTGATTTTGGGCTGTTACAAAATTTAGACAACTAGTTTGGATACATTTCAGGGTTTCTAAGACACAAGAGCTCAAGAGCCCTTCTTTGTCATTGGTAATCTGTCCTCCAGTTAGAGGAGTTTGCAGCCCATTGTTTCCCTTCCATGGTACAGGGTAACTGTTCACAAGGTTACATGGTCATTAAAATAATTCACATTTAGAATTCCTCTTTACAACTTTATTTTCAACCCTGATGAATTCACAAATGCAGTGTTCTGAGCAGCCCTATTTGCTGGTGCATCCAGACTAGTTTGAGGAAGTTATGTGAGTAGGAACTTCACAGACCAGCAGCTTCCCTGGATCTGACCTCTGTTGAGCAGCTTTCCAAGTCAGCTCCATTCCTGAATCAGTACCCTGGGATAGAATGCAATTCCCTGCTTACTTCCAGATGACATAAAGACAAGTTGTAAGTGAATAATATATCAATGTGTGTAAGTATCTGAAGGGAGGGTGTCAGAGGATGGAGCTAGGCTCTGCTCAATGGTACCAAGCAATAGCACAAGAGACAGCAGGCAGAAACTGATGCACAGGAAGTTCCACCTGGATATGAGAAAGAACTTCTTCACTATGCAGGTGACCAAGCGCTGGAACAGGTTGCCCAGAGATGCTGTGGAGTCCCCTTCACTGAAGACACTCAAGAACCTGGATGCAATCCTGTGCCATGTGCAGGTTGGTTGGACTAGCTGACCCACTGTGGTCCCTTCCAACCTAACCCTTTCTGTGCTTCTGCAGTTGTAGCTCCTGCTTTTGGGGTGGTCCCATTTCCACTGCCTCTCTTGTTCTGGCTGAAACATTTGTGAGGCAACAAGAGAGTAGCACCAGGCAACTTCCTCACCATAGAGTTGGTTAGTTTTTACCCCTACAGCTGCACAAGGGGAAGAGCTGAACTTGTTACAGCAGCATTCCCTGGCTCCGAGTGTCATCATCCCATGGCAGAATCTGTTTGTTCTTCCTTCTCTTGTAGCAGCTGTAGAACCTATCTGACCCCTGTAGCACGTTGGTTCCTGAAACTGTACAAGCAGAAAACTTCTCTTTTGTGGGGTGAGTTCACTGGTGCTGTAACTCCCACAGCTGCCTCACTAGATGCTGGCAAGCAGAAGCAGTTAAAATGTGTGTTTGGGTTTGGTGGGGACCAGGGACTGGGGCTGCCCATCTGTTCTATTTGTTTATCTGTAATGCCATTTGATAACTGGGGAGACAGAAATTTAGGTGTTATTAGTACTTCTCCTCCCCCATGAAAGAAATTAATAATAAAGTAGTACTAACGTCTGACTTAACCAAGTATTCATTACTTTGTGAATTTCTTAATCAACCCACTGTCAGAAGTGGTTTTCTCCTGGGCATTTTAGTGGAAGGCCTATTTTCAGTAAAGCAGTTAATTTGCTGCTTAAATTTAAGAACTCACTTGAATCCCATTGCATTCAACTGTTCAGCAATTAAGTATTTAACAATTGCTTAACCATAGCAGAAAAACAAATTGACCCAGTTTCTTTTCAGGTGCTCTACACAGAGGATTTGTTCTGCTTCTTTCATCTAAAAACCACATTTGTGATGAAATTGTGGTACTTGTTGAGCTAATAGTAAATAGTTGATTGTTCTAGTATCTGTAAATATGGTCTCACCTGTGCAGTAATAAGCAGTTTTGTATTATGATACAGAAAGCAAGGGAAATGTCAACCAAGAGTCTGGTGTGGTAACATCAATGGGCATTTTAGGCATGTAGCCAAAACGTAGTTCACAATTCATTTTGGTTACAGTTTGTATTGGTTTAAATGGTGATTCAAGAGCCAAATTATGGTATTGTCCTTTTTCTCCCCCTTTATCGATAGTCTTACAATGAAACTTCTTCAATCTTTTTTTTTTTTCTCCCCTTTTCACGTGGATGAATTGTAGCTTATGCCCAAAGAATTGTGTGGGAAAAAAACACTCTGTCAAGTAAGTGACTTCATTTTGAAAAATCAGGAAGGGAGCACTTGACATTATAGAATAAAACTGGGATAAAACTGAGTCAGCTTTCTGAATATAGAGTTCTCAGTGGCTTTCTACCCTGTTTGTCCTCTAAGATGTAATCAACTAGTATCCTGTTCTTTCTTCAGTTAACTGAGGTTGGTTGACTGATTCTCATGTCGTGGTGTTAAATAGAATAAAGGGATATGGTTTGAGGGAGAAAAAAGTTTTGGCTCCCCATTATATTTGTGTAATGTGGTGCAGCTGAATTCAATTCCTGTTGGAGATTTATATCCTGCAGAGCTGTTGGCTTTGTTTGAAGGAACAATATTTTAAGGCAAGTTCTTTATCTCAGGAGAACTCTGTACTTAGGTTAGTCAGTATAGTTGGAAAAAGTAAACAAGCGAAGTTTCTTATGCTTGATAGCTCATTTGGGGTTTTTTTTTCTCCAAAATTTGAGTTACAATAAAGAATTATTAGTTACACACCTGACTTCAGTTATATCCTTGGTTGGTCACTGCTACAAGAAAATCAGTATAATTTTGATTTCCTTTTAAGCAGGAGTAAGAATTTTATTTTCTCAGGTTCTCTTTATTGACTTAACACTTAGGAAGTGAAAACAAGCCAAAAGGATTCAAACGAGTAAGAAATGCAAAATTTGTCATAAAACTCTCATAGCTCCTAAGTGTAATTACCATTTAATTTTTGTTTTGGTTTTTTTGTGGGAGTGTTTTGGTAGTGGTAGTGCACCTCAGACTTTTTGTTTTTTAAACTAATCATAGCTTACTGCATACTGATGTTCTTTATGAATAGTATCAAGGAAAAAGTAATCTTCTTTTCATTCTAATGTTTGTAACCATCTAATGCAAAATTCTAGTTATATTGTACAACAGATCCAGATATTACTGTGTCCATTTGAAAATAGTGATATTCTGCTTACATTTTGAGAAAACGGATGGTTTATATTAAGTATTTCTGTAGGTTTCTGAAAATTACAAATTTGAATCCATGGGAGGAATACTTAAGTCCAAAAAGTTCATTCAGTAGGCTGGATTATTGTGTAGATCCATAGCATTATGTATTTTTCAAGTGCTGCAGAAGCCAGAGTCATCACAGATTCATATTTCCTATGAGGAGAATTTTCAGTTTTAGTTGCAAATCTAAATTTAGAAGAAATGCAGTTCTCAGAGTTATGAGAGTTAAATAGCACTTTTTGACCATATTTATGACTTCTTTTGGTTTTTATGTTGGAGTTGTAAAACATACTCTGAAAATGTGGAAGGATGCAAGAGTAGCAGTGTTTGTGTCAGACAGAAAGCTCATTTGGTATTTAGTCTGGGGTACAACAACACCAGCATAAGCAAGAGTCTAGGAGAGTTTAGGACAAAGCAAGTATTTTTCATACTGCCTCTAAGTAGACTCTGAACCTTTAGAGCTTTCAATTTAATGACTGTCTCAGGTAGAAAGGTTTTTCTCTATTTAGTAAATTTTAGATGTTTAGATTCCATGTTCATAGCCATCTCTGTTTTATCACAGATAATTTCAAGCCTCCAGAACAACCTTAGGCAAGAAGCTCCCACTTCTGTTGCAGTGGGATCTGTTGCATCCCACTTCTTTCTTTGATTTATTTAGAACCTTGATTTCTCTAGCTTCACTTCATGCTATCTAGTAGTTATGTTGGAAGAGATTCTCCCATCTCTTTTAGCATATATTCCCTCAGTCTTCTGTCCTCCAGATGGCAGACCTCGGGTTTACTTAGTCTGGTTTACTTAATGGTTTGCTTTAATTCCTTGAATGGACACTGTTTTAGAACCTGGTACAACCTTTGTTGCTCTTCTCTGATTCTTTTTCCATCTTTCCTTTTCAATGTGGGGGATCAGAACTGCACACAGAACGAAAGACATTTGCAAATCTCTGGGTTTATACATGCCTGTGTGCTTATGTTCCATCAGTCTTTCCTAATCATTCTTTTAGAAAAAAGCTTTGGTCCAAGTACTCTTCCATTTTAGTCATCACCAGGACTCAAAGTGGTGGCTTTTGACCAGTAGGGCAGCCTGGCTCTCAGTGTGGGAGAATTCATGTGGCAGCAGCACTTGCATTTGTTCGTTAGTTTTGCTGAAACTTTAAATCTGTGGCGAGTAAAAGCAGCCATTCACAGTGTGATCACAGTCGTTCTTGTTTCCTTTTCATAGGTCCGCCTTCCGTTTTCCAAAGCACTGATGGAAACTGGGTGGCTTTGCAGAATGTGGCTCTGCCTCGTCCTCGAATGCTCGCCAAACCAAAGAGTCAGGTGTTCAAAGCTTTGGAGAGCGAGTCCAGCATTGTGTCTGCCTATGACGAGATGGGCTCGGACAGCGAGGATGACTACGACTGGAACGTGGCCTTGAACAAGCTGCGGCGGAGACCTCGACAGTTGCCAGACGACTTCTATTACTCCAGTTCCCAGTACGGCACTGAGTGGGTTTATGGCAGTGATCAGTACCAAGCAGTGACCTCCCCGTCCTCTGGGTTATACACCAACACTGAGACACTGTTCTCCGATTCGGAAACATCTTCAGTAAACTCTTCCCAGGAAGCTAAAGGACCTAGAAAACCTCTCTGGTTGCAAAGCAGAACTCAAAGTGATATGCCCAGAATGGAAAAGAAGCACTTCCATGGAGAACTAGATGTAAATTTCAATCCACAGGCAACTAGCTTGGAGTATTCAGACAGCAGCGAGACTGAAGAAGTCCATTATGATTTAGAAAAGAGATCAAGAAGGTGGAAGAAGAACAAAGCTGTCTCTGAAGACTTAAGTGAAGAAAAGAATCAGGCAAAAGTCAGCAAGATGAATTTAAGTCAGGTAATTGTGTTTGAGCTTACCAAATGCATTCTTAAGAAGAGCTGGGCAAAACTAATTAAGCTATGCTGGAAATATCATGTGAATCAGGAGTGGGAGGTGGAGTGTTCTTGCAAGCTTTATCTTCCTCATGTCTCTTAAATAATAAGAAGAAAAGTAGGGTGATAGACAGGCCTTATCTTTTTCTCAAATATGCAACTTTTATACAATCAAAGACATGGTTAATTTTGTAAAATACATTTCTCTTAGAAGAAAGTCCCTCAGGATTTGTCAACAGCTAAGAAATGTTAATTACTTGTTTTGTTCTGCTGGGTTTTTTTTTTTTAACTTCTGTTTTCTTGGTATAAGAAATAACTCATATGCCTGGCAATCTGCTCTGCAGTGTCGACAAATATTCTGGTAAGGGATAAAGCTAATGAGCAGCAGAAATTTAAAAAGGGCTTTTTGTGAAATCTGATGTCTGCTTTTAATTGATCACCTTAAGATGAGTTCTGATGTGTTAGGGTGAGTGTTTGCAAACTACTTCCATTTAAATTATTTGTCAATTCAATAAGAAAACAAAGGAAACCCGAACAAACAAACTACAGGCTGTAATGTCTCAAACTTGGAAAAACTGTTCATACAGCTTGAAGACAGCAAACATTTCTTTTAAATGACAGAAAGCCAAGGTGTCTCCCCTATTTGGAGTTTGTCCAGACCTGAGACTGATATTAAGGGATCCATTTATCCCCCAGGTATTATTAGCAGTGCAAGCACATAAGCTCAGGAGAATACTGACCCCTTGTCCAGTTCCATTTCCCACATCCTACCCCTCTTAAGTCCTGAAGCTGCATCTTTGCTGCAGCAGAGTAATAATAAGCCTAAAGCAAGGAGCTGAGGGCTGTCTTCTCTCTGTGCCTCTGATTACAAGCAGCCTGATTCAGCCTTAAAGCTATTTGACCAAATTTAGGATGCCTGGAACAGTTTTTCTTTCCTTATGCTACTGGCCTGTAGCTATATTTCCTACAGAAGAACGTCACCACGGCTGATTGTAAGTCAATATTAGGATTCTAGGATTTCAGCAGGGCTTTAATGCTGGATGTCATTAATTCTGGACCCATTCATGTGCTTTTAGGATGGAGTGTGGGTGTTTGGGATGTTCTGTACTGATTGATTTATACTCGTGTCCCCATATATTTAAAATCAACAGTAGTTGAAGGAGAGTACGATGTATCAGTGGCCATTATTGACTTCTTATAACATCAGGCAGAATTACAGGGCTTTGCAGGGACTGCACAAAGACCATATCTTGTACACAGACTTCTGCATTTAGCTTTCTGGCTTTGTGCATGATCTCTGTGTGTCTGTATTCATATTGAAGCTTCCTGGTCACAATGGACAATATGCAGAGCATGGAAGTTCAGCGCTCATAGGGAAAGTCCTGGAGACATTATAGAATCATAGAATCATTTAGGTTGGAAACACTTTAAAGATCCTCAGTTCCAGCTGTTAACCCTGCACTGCAGGGCCAACCACTAAACGTTGTCCCTAAGTGCCACAACTACACGTCATTTAAATACCTCCAGGGACTG
Organism: Sylvia atricapilla; assembly: GCF_009819655.1. Classification (NCBI taxonomy): domain Eukaryota; kingdom Metazoa; phylum Chordata; class Aves; order Passeriformes; family Sylviidae; genus Sylvia; species Sylvia atricapilla. The sequence goes on from NC_089140.1 coordinate 44,687,230, forward strand.
TGAATCAACCACTTCCCTGGGCAGCCTTTTCCAGTGCTGGATAATCTTTTCTCTGAATAAATTTTTCATAGTATCTAATCTAAACCTCCTTCATGTTCATCTAGGTGAGGTCAGAAAGGCAAGGTGCTTCCCAAACATCCATGGTGGCATCCTTTAGCAAATTAGTGTGTGTTTCAAAGTGCAAGGTGGTGTGGAAAATGATTCTTCTTTCCAAGTCTTTTGTGAGTTGCTTTGTCTCTTGTAACCTCTCTGTTGTGCTTAAAGTGCAAGATTCGGGATTCTAACCCCCTCTGCCCTTCATTTTACCCATGAGGCTAAAGGAGGCTGTTCCTGCTCCCTCAGCCTCAGCTGGGCAGGCAGAGGAGCACTGCCTCCAGATCATGCCACTGTTCTCAAAGCAGTGAAATTCTCACTAGGAAGTTTATGTGTGGGGGGATTTGCACGAGTTTAGTGTTTGGACACACACTCACACACAGAGGTAGCTGATTTGACAGCTGGTGCTCACATTTGTAGAACTTCTACTCTAGCCTCATGCAAACTAGCATGACTGGCATCAGGAACGGGCTGACTACCACAATTTAGAGCAAGGATGTTGCATGGTTGAACAGTTCTAGGAAGCAAGTAAAACTGTCATGTGTGTGAGGAACCTGATTTAATGTATGAAAATGAATTATCCAGACATCATTTACACTGCTCAGGAAAATGTGATTAAAGAGATGCCAGAGTTTCATATATTCCCCAGAATAATGTATTGATCTTGGTAAAATGATTGAGGCTGCAGCAGGGAGAGCCCTACTTAGAAACAGTTCTACAGAATTATAGTGTAGGTGTGTGAAGAACTGCAGACAGCATAGACTTAAAAAAGATTGACTGCAAGGTCTTAAAACAGGCATAGCTTTTCATATTATGAGATTACGCAGAGTTTGCAGAGACCATACAAACTCTTCTAAACTCTTATTGAACCTCAAGATACTAGAACTTCAACTCTTGTTGAATCTCAGGATATTAGACACTGAATAACTGATTATATGTCAATTAAAGAAAACTGTCAATTGCAGTAAAGAAACACACTTTTTCTGTACTTTACTGCATTAGAATATAAGCTTATTTCACTGCATTTTAATAATAATGTGATCATTTGTTAACCATTATGTTTTCATCAGCATTGTAGCACAGGATTTCAGTTTACCAGTATAAAAATTAGGGCTTCATTTTTAATTTTCAAATAGTGAAGGTTGCGTTCTTGTTTTCTACTCTCCAAGTTTCTCAGTGAGATGAAAACAACCCTTTTTTCTTATTTACTCTGAGTCTAGAGAGTTCTAAGCAGTTATGTTTCAGAAAAACTGCACTCAGTTCATAACTCACAAATTATTTCAATTTAAAATCAGGTATTTTTTAATCAGTATCCAGTTCCTAGATTAGGATAATGCTGTGGCATGTTTTTTTAAAAATATATTTTAGACACAACAGTGCAATGCCAACTTTGTGACTGAGAGAGAATCATTTTGTTTAAAATCTTAAGTGACTTAGAAGATGAAACCTGAGAACAGATATCAAAATGTGCTGTATCTGTGGAATTTTTTGCTTAAGGAAAAATAAAAGAACAAACTCCTTTACTGAGCTGTCCCTAGATATGCTGTAAACACAGTCATGAAGCAAAATATGACAACTGTCCTGATAAAACTGAAGTCCTGCTGTAAATAATATCTGATTGCTTATGTACCATAAAAGACATATTTCTGTGGGAACTGAACTGGAAAGTGCAACCTTGCTTTTAATGATTATTTTTCAAATTGTAACCTTTTACATAAAACGGACACTCAAGCCACCAATCATTGCCTGTTTTTATTATTAATAATTATAATAGTTGATAGTATTAATAATAATAATATTGATGTATTGGCTCTCATTATCTTTTTGCGAGAAAGATATGATTGTTGCTTAACGTAGCTGAAATTCTTGTTTCTGAGGCAAAGTGGAGGGGCTTAATTGCTTCAAGTGAACAAAGTGTCCTCATTATGGGTTTGTTTCTTTGATCAGGTTTCTTTGACCTGTTAATTACAGCCCTCCTGCTCTGCAGCCCAGTAAGGGGTGAGCACTGTCAGACTGCCTGTTCCCACGGGATGGCGCTTGGGATGTGTGCTTGGAAAGCAGCTCCCTGAAATCACTCTGGCTCTTGTTCAGAAACTGCCTGCAGACCTCACCATTTGTGTATTCTCCTAAAAATTTTAGTTTCCAATTTTTGGTTTCCTATATGAAGGGAACTTTCCCTCAGGAATTTGTAGTTCAGCGTGGATTTTGTTCTGGAGCATCTTCTTTTTGTATTTCATTTTTGTCCACTCTGATTACATTGAGTTATCAGTGATTTGTGTGCAAGGATTTGGACACTGTTTATGAGTAAAGGTGTATTTCTTGTCTTCATTGTCTCCTAAAACTTAGGCTTGCATAGAAACACTTGATTTTCTCTTAGTGGCACTGGGTTCATGGCTGTGTCAGTCTGCCAGGCCCTCACAGAAACTCGGTTTTCAGGTAAAATGGTAGCCCTTTGTTCTTCTTTGCAGTTATTAGCAATAAATATTGCTGATAGATGCAAACGGGAATTTACACAATGGTCTGTGTAATGACACAAAAATGTCATTAAACTTACCAGAAAGAGTGAAAACATGAACAGTAAAGAATAACAAAATTTATTGCAGCATGTATTAAACAACAGTAGTAGTACCTTTCAGTTTATTTATTTTATTGTTTTCATGCCTGCTAATGTGTTTTTTAACTTGTCAATCCATGAGAGGTATAATCTCCTCACAAATAGTTTGCTGCCACTATCTGAAAAGCCCAACACACAAATCAAGCAGCCTGCTATTAACAGAAACCACAAAGTGCAGCAGTGTAAGGTACCATTATCTCTGCATGTGCACAGGAATTAACAGCTCTAGCCGGTATAGATAATCCACCCATTCATTTAAAGGAGGTTGGAAAGCTAAAAAAAAGGGGTAATAGACATACCTGAGTCCAGCTGTAAGACAGGCAATGCTCTCAAGATGAGTCCTCCCCCAAGAAGCAACATGTATTCAAAACACAGATTTAGCTAATACAGAATGAGACCCCAGGGTTGCCAAGGCATCTCATGACTTTCATCTGTGCTGGCAGACCTAGCAAAAAGATCTTTAAGTTGCTGCCATGTGTGATCCTATGAAGACTGGTATTTTTTCTGGATCAAGAGAAGTTGTCATTTTACTGTTGTCAATGCAGATTCCTTAAATTAACTAGTGGTGCTTTCCAAGGGTGTATATGTGCATCGCTACTCCAATAAAGCTGCTAAGCAGTTAAAGCTAACTGCTAAAGCTAAACAGATCTGTTTAAGAAGCCCCCAGAGGACTCATGCATGTCCTGCTGCACAGTGAAGTCAGTACAGCAGTAAGGAGGAAGTGTGGGAAAATCCACCACTCTGGACTACCAGCCTCCCTCACTGCTCCACTAGATTTTATATATGTATCTGTAAGCTCATTTAAACAGGAATACCAAACTCTTGTCTTTACCAGCTTGATCTGCTCAAATGTCTGCATAGAATGGGATTTTCTTCTTTTCCTTGCAGATTTATGTAAAATGTGCTCAATATTCATCAACACTGCTAGAGTAAGGTCACACCCTTAGTGCAGAGCTGTAATCCTAAACCAGGTGTTTTGGTAGATGAGAGCAGGTTTTTGGAGGTACCAATTGAATAAATGGAGGTTCATAAAGTAAAGAGGGGTTCCAGTAATTAGCTTAGACTAGATACCTAGCTGTAAATATCTCAGTTTTAATGAGCTGTATGTTCCCTAAACTGTATTCTCATAAACTACAAGTGCACAGTTTAGCTGTGCTTTCTATCCTGTATATAACATAAATAGTGATTGTTTCTTTCGTGGGTACAAATTGATGGACTGATTGATTCAGCAACAGGTTTCAGGGTTTTTTTAACAGCAGTTTAATGATTTGTGAGTATTGGTCATTGGCAGATTGTTGTTTGGTGTGTCGTACTGATATTTGTAATGAGTTCTGGAGTGATGCGCAAGAAATGTCTGAAGAAAACTTCTCTTGCAATTTGAGGAAACATCATTATGATAGAGATTTTTAATTTAAGAGGTGAAATACACAGGTCTTTTGCATGTATATAAGAGCATGTCATTATAAAACTGAAGTGAAAACACTCATTTGAAATCTTGTTTTTTGATCATTGAACAGCTTTTTCTGCTAAAAAGGTGATTTTTTTTTTATTCTGCAAAAGGTGATTGTTTGAGAAAAGACTTTCAACATAAACCCATGGTTCCCCTTCTATTGTAGCTATCAAATTTCGATTTTACCTTCAAATCCTGGTTTTCTAAAAGGGCCTTCTGCATTCTGAAGGTGAACTATAAAGCAATGATTTAGTTGTGTAATTGATTGAATTGCAAATAACTGCAGACAGAAATTGTCCAGAACACTGTGAAAGTGCTGAACACTCCAGTACAGTTTACTGTATGCAAGATGAGAACTGACATTATGAACACAATGTGTCAATCCATTAAAAGCAGTTTGGTGGGTAGGGGCTGTGAGGGAGTGGGCAGAGTTAACATTTCCTGTGAGAACTAGAGGCAATTGGTTCATCCATGAACAGTGCTGCTACAGCTGCTGCTGTTTATGTATTTCCAAATGAATGGAAGAGAGAACAGATTTTAGTCCCTCCAGCAGTGTCTGGTCTTGTCACAGTATGAGAAACTAAGGCAGACATGAATTATTTCCTTTTGAGAATTGCTCCAAATCATCCTCCTAGACCTGCTGAGATGTGCCTACCACTCTGGTCCCAGGATGAATTCTTCATAGCCTCCTTCTGGGTGATTTTGCACAATTATGCTCCATTTCAAAATATTTGTCACTTTTAAACCCACGTAATACCATCTTATTTCATGGATTTGGCTGAAGCACCAAACAAGGTCATGATTCAAAACTTTCTCTAGCAGATAGCAGGGTAGGAGAGCATTTCCAGAAGGCAGCAAATGCTGTAGGTGGAACAGGTTGCTTTGTTGGGTGCCTGTCTCTCTCCAGTAACTGTGGTGGAAATCAGGGCAAATTGGGTCCTTATCAGACAGCACAGATCCAGAAAATGAATTGATACATACCTGGGGATTAGTTTTTAGAACAACTATGAGATATTCTCAGATTTTGTCAGCAAGGGCTGACAAAACTATCTCCCATTCCACCTTATTAACTGCTGGGCAGGCATCCTGATAAACAGATTTGCAAAAAGATTTTGCTTCTCTTCAGCTTCTAAAGGGACTTGTGGCCAAGTCTGTAGCACCCACTGTATTTAACTGTCTCTTTTAAGTGTTCCCCAGCTTTAAGGATCCAAGACTTATAACAGGAGGTGCTCCTGAAGACTGAACTCGTTCCAAGGAGTTTGGCATTTGGAAAAAAATCATTTTTGTAGAGAATCTACCTATGCAAATAATACTGGGAAAGCTGACAATCTTAAGCAACATCATGTAACAAAAGAGAAGTTTTTCAAAACTTGTTTCCAGCGGTCTTTAAGAAGAACATGGATAATGCTCAGGATCGTACAGTCAGGGAATGCAAGTACAGCTGTCAATTGAAAGCTGAACACAACTGCCAGGTTACAGGTTATTTCATTCCCACACTGCACTTTTATCTGCACTCTGCCTATGAGGGATGGCAGTGCTGGGAATGGGAAATGGAGGCATGTTTATTAGTTGCTCACAGATAACAGATACATAGTGATTTTGATAGTTCCTTTTTAGATAGAATGAAGGTAAGCAGGAATGATGAATAGAATCCAGCAAGTGTTGGTTTACTGGCATTCTTTTTTTATCAGAACACTTAGTGTGCTTTCTTTCTAGCTTCCCTGCAGAGTGATCATTCCTATAGTTTTCTAGAAAGCTGTTTGTTTTTTCTTTCTGTGTCTGCATAGGAATTATATGGTTTATTCTAATGTTTTTGTAGGATTTTGATGATTTATCAGAAACAGATATAAGCAATGAGGATCAGCACCATGATGTCAAGCCTGAACTTATGGAGGATGAGCTTAAATCCAGGTTATTTCAGCTTGCTGCTAAAATGAGTGACAAGGAAACATCCTCTGGTGACGAACAAGAGTCAGAACCTGGAATAGATATGGAAAACCAGAAGGAGAGTTTGTCCTCAGAGGAAAATGGCAAAAGTATTCAGGAAGAGTTAAAGAAGGTAAGTGGTAGTTGTAAACAAATGGTGATAGTATTGTAAGAGTTAGAATCCAAAAGGAGAAAATTCTGGCTAGAAAACTGAACACAGTGTCTTGAAAAGACCAGGAATCCTTTATGTCAGTCTGAGCCTGAACCCCTTGCACAGATAGAAGTTCAGTCAAGGTACGTTTTCCTCTCTGTGAGGAACAGACAGCCTACAGCATCAGTTCCAAACAGGGAACTTAGCTTGTGCAACAAAACTGTTAACTGGGTAATATTAATGGAATTACATCAATTTATACTGACTGAGAATTGACTGACACTTTTTGATTTAAAAACATATCCATTTTTTTAATTTGTCCTTGCTAACCAGACAGTTTAAGTGGTTTTTTCCATCTCTTTAGTTGCTCCTCTCTTTGTAGTATCATCTAGTTCATGCTGATGGCAGAGTCTTCTTTTGCATCTCTATCAAAATATTTAGTGTTTCTTTAAAGCTTTCCAACTCTGTTACCCTGTCAGCTAATAGGCTTCTCAGAGTAGTAACATTTTCTAATGAAACTGAAATTTGGTGTCAGTTCTGATAGTGCCTGAGATCCTTCATTTGTGCCATTTCACCCTTAAAATGAGATACCAGATTTCAGTGTCACTTACAGGATTTACCAGCTCCCCTCTTCCCTTTCTACCTCTAAATTTCTCTTCAGATCTTGTGGTGTGCTTGAATTTGGTGCTATAGGAGCCCAGCGCTGCCCCTTGCCAATCAAGCACTCATTCCTTAGATCCACTTAGGCTCATTCTAGTCTGCTGCATATCTTGACTGGGGTATTGTGTACAGAGCAGCTCAACTTTGACAAGGGATGTGGACTACTCTCTAAAGGAAATCTATTTGTTGTAATTTGAAAGGTGTTTTATTCAAATTATATAAAGAACTAATACACTGGGAGGTGAAAACATGACCGAGTCATCCAGGCAGATGGTAGAGATGCTGTCCAAGTATGCAGGAATGGTGTCACAAAAGCCAGTGCCCATCTGGAGTTGAATCTCCCAAGAGACACAAAGGGAAAAATAGTCTTCAACAGGTGCATCAGCAGCAAATGGCAAATGAGGGAAAGCTGAGCTCACTACTGCAGTGGTCTGGTGACACAGAACATGGAAAAGGCTGTTACACAACATTGTTTTCATCTCAGTTTCCAGGTAAGATTTTCCCTCAAGAATCCCAGGCCCCTGAGACCTATGGGAAAGCCTGGAGCAGTGAAGACTTACCCTTGGTAGAGGAGGATCAGGTTAGCAAATATTTAAAAAAATGGGATGTGCACATGTGCATGGTGTCTGATGGGGATGCACTTCCAAGACCTGAGGGAACTGGCCCATGTTCTTGTGTGGTTCATCTTTGAAAGTTCATGGCGATCTGACACATTCAGAGCTATGGATATTGTTTATTTTGGCTTTAAAAAGGCTTTTAGCAGTCAAATGCAAAGAGAAATGAGAAGTCCTGCACCTGGGAAGTGATTATCTTATGCAACGCTTGAAAGTATCGGTGAGGCCATGTCTGGACTGCTGTGTCCTCTTCTGGGCTCCCCTGTACAAGGAGACCCATGGACACACTGAAATGAGTCCTGTGAAGGGCCACAGAGATGATTAGAAAACAGGGTCATCTGTCATAGGAGGAAAGGCTGAGAGAACTGGCACTGTCTATCCTAGAAAAGAAGAGAAGACTTGGGAGAATATCATCAATGTGTTTAAATACATAATGGGGAAGAGGGGGAAGATGGGGAAGAGTGGGGAGTGTTTGATACGGCGAATAAAGTGGAAATGGAGCTCTTTCCACTGACAGGAATGGAAGCAGTGGGCACAAACTGAAATACAAAAAGTCCCATCCCTTTTTCACTGTGATGTTGTTTAAATATTGGAATAGGTTTCCCAGAAAGACTGTAGAGTCTATGTCCTTGGATATAATCAAAATCTGACTGGACATGGCCCTGGGTATGTGCTTTGAGCAAAAGAGTTGGACTAGGTGATTCCCTTGCATTCCAAATGTAAGGAGTGTGTGACTCTCTGATTCTGAGTTACTTAGCCATGGACTACACTGGAATATAAATACCTTTTTTATTGTATGCAAATATCTCCATGACGTACACACAACCTTTCCAAAGAAGTCACATAAAGGCTTTATTGTCAGAGCTTGTTAGCAGCATTTAATTTGTTTCTATTTGGTTTGCAAAGACAAAACAGCAATATCACATTATTCAACAGCATATATGGACTAGCTGGGGTTAACATGATGCAAATGAAATCCAGAATTAAAGGCTGTAAAGAGGACTTTCTCTAATGCTCCTGTATAGAGAACTGAGCACAGAAAATGGTGAATGTATGGTTTTGGTGTACTTATTCATCTGCACACATCTACCAAGTAATATTGGTTGGGTTTTTTCTCTCCTAATTTTGCTATTTCTTTAAAATTTGTATGTCAGTTATTTAAAATGAAGCAGAGATTAATATCTTTTTCCCCAATAAAAATTTCTTAAGTTTTAAAAAAGAAGGGCATACCATGTTCAGCAAAGAAGAAATTTTTGGAGTTCCTAATCCTTTATTTGATGTGGATAAAAGTGTTCCCATCATTAATGGTCATAGTATATACTCTTTTTGTCTATAATAAAGAAACCAGGATATTCCAGTACTCTTCATGGTCTGGAATTCAGCAGAATTGGCAAGGGAACATTCTCCAGGTATAGAGAAACAAGCACACTGCTTTCTTTTTTATTCTTGAAAGTTTTCCTTAAAGGTACTTTAAAATTTTCTGACTTGTGCCTTCTCTCTGGAAAGTTGGCTGGCCAACGTGTTACAAGGAAATACTGAAGATGACAGTGTATAATACTGTGGGGCTGTGGCAGTCTAAAATACAGATATATCTGAACTCAAAAGATGCAATAACTTTAGGAGGAGTATATGTCATTTGAAAGACAAGCATAGAAAACCTATTTTCAGGCAACCAGTAATTTTAGATGCCTTCAAAGCCAGAAGTCTCAATATGCTGTCTGTTTAAAAAGCCTGATTGTTGGAGAATTCACTTGTAGGGATTTACAGATCTTTCACACTAGCACTTGTCGTTATTGGTCAGAGACAGCCTCCTGACCTGGGCATCAGGTTTTAAATTAAATTTACCAGAAGCATTAGTTCTGCACTATTATAATGAGAGCTGGAGTGTCTAGATTCTGCTTTTCATTCCTGAATGTAAATACTGTACTTTAGCCATCTTGCTTATATTTTAGCCATACTGCTTGTCTTGGTTAGTCATTAATCTTCTATTCTTATACACTTATTCTGACACAAATTCTTATCCTAACACTTCAGCAACTTTGAATCACTGGGAAGTTTTAGTTCTCTTACATCTGCCCATAGGATAAGACTTAAAAACATGTATTGGTTTTTAATCACTGGAAATTAAGTACCTGGTGCTTATTTGACCTTCACCTCTCTGCACCTTTAAAAACTTGGACTTCTGTCTTAATGGAAACTGGGAATCTCATGTAATCACACATTGAGCTGATGCTTTTAAAAGGGTATTAATATATTATGATCTGAAGTTGTGGTAAAAATTATCTTTAATGGAACTGAAATGAAGCTGAAGTTGCTTCGCATTTATGGATTCTCAGTTCTCACTTCAAATTGAGCTTTTGATTTGTATTTCTGCCTTTAAGATGCAAATTTGAATATGACGACCTTTTAGTTAATTATTTAGTTCATCTGGGATACCTGAGGATTAAGGTAGGTATTAATTAACACAAGTTAATTTTGGGACTTGGACTTAAATCTTTTTAGATTTTCAGCACCTCATTTTCCTTATCCCTCAGTTTGTGATTGCATAAAATGCTCTTGTGGAGATTCACAGCTCTCATTTTAAAACAAGCGTAATCCTGCAGCAGACTTGTTTTTATGGAGAATATTTTGTGCTTATTAAGCTACAGAAGTAGTTCATGGTCTTTACGGAATATACAGAGCCCTGAGAAGTCCATTTATCTTGGTTGCACAGTGAAAGGCCATGGTTTTCACCAAAAGCCATGCTTAGGGTAGAACTGGCCTTCAGCTCCTCTAAACTTCAGGTGAGAACAAACCAAAATTCAAACTGTGCAATTGTTGTCTTAGTGAAACATCTTGTACTAGCACAATGATTTGCATAATTCTTTGTCTTGCTCTTTTTATTGGTTGGTTAGTTTTTGCTTTACTCCCCCAAACCCTAAATGAATGCCTAAAGAAAAAAGCAAAATGTAAATTCCCTTTGAAGTATCTTAATGTTACTGATCCTGAGAATGGCAAGCATGATAAATGAGATGTATTTAGTTCATACTCTCCTCCATCCATTCTTCTTCTCTTTTAATGCTTTCATGAAGATAAATTGACTTGGTCTTTGTTTTATGCTGTATTCCAGAATTACATTCTAGAAGGTAATTTTTGTAGGCTGCAGTTTGAATGCAGTCTATCCCTATGAGCACTTTATCAGAAACTATAGAGATTGTTAAAAAACAGGTTAGCCTCTGCTGTTTTTTCAAATTGCCCACATAGTATAAAAACTGAAAGAGTTGTTAAAACCTTACTCCTGGGTTTTTTTTTCCTCCTTCTGCTTAGTACTACAACTTGCTTAAGTTACACAAATTAGCAAGTGAGTTAAGCTTCCATGTAACATGGAGTTTCTCTCCTCTTTGCATTAGCTTGATGCAATGTGCTGTGCGTGTAAGGAATTTCCTTAATTCCCTTTATGCGTTTACTTCTGCTCAGATAACCAAGGCTCAGTAATTTTATTTAAATTCTACTGTTGTCTGTTGACATTACCACATGACACAGTAGCTCTTTTCTGAATGACAACCTCTAAGTGAGTTTGTTAAGTAGCACAGTGGGATCCTGCTTCCTAAGTGATACCTCCCGAGTCTCTTGACAGTATGAATAACAGCATAAATAATCTTTTCATTAAATATTTATGCTTCCATTCTCTGGAAACATTTCATTCTTCTTAGGTTTTAAAAAACTTTATTTTGGAGATAGTATGAACTATGAATAACATTTTCACGTTGGTTTTTGCCAGATGCCTATTTCCTTTGTTTCAAGAGAGTGCATCTTACTTTTGTCACCAGGTAAATTAGCACTGTTCAACTACTTGTGTAATGAGATTGACCCTTGTCAGAAAATCTGCCTTGCCTCTCTCTTTCTAGCAAGAAGAATAGCCTGTAGCTGTGCATGTGGGTGCACATTACTGCAGAAGAGAGAGGCAGCTCCCTGATGTGTGTGCTAGTGGCTGTGCTCAGGGCTGGCCTTGGAGGGGGTGGCCAGGGCTCAGTAAGGGAGGTCAGGCAAGCGTGGGGCACACTGGACTTGGTTGCTGGAGGAACATCTGCTCACAGCCTTGATGGAGCTGGAGAGCATTGGATATGCACTTGCCAGTGAATCCCTCCTGTGTACCACAGACCTGTTGAATCATCTTGGCAGGGGTGTGTGGGGTGCTGAAACAGCAGTGCTGTAATACCGAGTTAGCCTGTGTCTCCTGGTGGCTGGGCTTCTTTAGGCGTTAGTGCTGGTGCAGGCACTGTCCTCACAGAAGATGACGTCAGTAGTTTCTGTGGTCATTACCTTGCAACTGCCTGAATTCCTCGGTATTTTGGCTGGTGTGTTGGTTCAGGCAGGGGTTTATAGGAAACTGCCATCCAGCTTCATATGCCTAAAAGCTTTAGAAGTCTCTGAGTGAAAGTTTCTAAAGGAGAACCATGTGGATCACTTCAACCAAAAATCTCAAGAGCGTAAGTACAGTAGCGTTACTACATTGCTGCTATTATGGTAGTAATGCTGAACAGTGTAGTACAATGTTACTTTCCTGGGTTAACAGCTTGGAAGATATTTGTGTGTCTGTTGTTTCACATTTTTGTGTGCAAGATGCTCAGACTAATTCTTGTGTTTTCATGGATCATTGCTTTTAAGATTGTGTTAATTATCTGGGCAGTCTCCCAAGGTCCAGGATTAAAAACTGAATGTGGGCAGCATTGTAAAAAGTGATCTTTAAGATTTATGAACTGCTGATAATCTATGAACAGGATTTTGAATTACAGCAGAGAAAAAACCATTTTGTTTAGGGAAGGTGAAAAGAGGTATGAGACAATAATCTTCACATTGGGCTAATGGATCCAAATTTATAAGTTCTCAATTTAACAAAGCAATCAAGTATATGTTCAGCTTTAAACTGAGGTTTAAGTGGTTTGCTGGACAAAATTCGCATTAAAGGTGTTTCTCATATGTATTTGCTATTTATCAGTCTGTAGTATGAAATACCATGCTGATCCTAAGTTTATTTTGTCAAAATCTGAGTCTTGCATTTCAAGCATCAAGACCATAAACATTTATTTTTTAAAGTTTTCAAAGCAAGAAGTGATGTTTGTGTACCTCCAATTCTGACACTTTCTGGGCTCAATACAGTTGCATAAATATGGATGTAGCTGGACCATCTGAGGTATCTTAGAGTGTCCCACGGGGCCTTAAGCTGCTTGTCCAGAAGAAACATGAATCTCCCAGATCAATGTCATATCTGACAGTGTTGTTTCAAAATTCTCATATACTTCAAGCTGTTTCAAATTGCACTTTGTCTACCTGTGTTTAAACAACTGAATCAAAGCCCTGTTGGATCTCCTAGTGAAGGGCAGAAGAGGTGACACTTCAGCTGCCTTCACATGGAGTATGCAGCATCTTCGTAAACAGCTTTTTTCCTCATAGTCTGTTTTAAAACTTGCATGCATGGACGCCCAAGCCAGCTCTGTCCAGTGTGCATGCAAGGGGAATCTCCTTCACTTCTCTCCTTGCCAAAGATTTACTTGCTTAAGGAGAAAATGTCCCAGCCATTCCACAGATCCAGTTGCAGAACATCAGTGAACATTTGTGTAAGCTGCTGGAACAAAATGGTGGGAAAACCGACTATTTTTTACTACTTTTTTGTCTTCTTTTGTAAACTGCCCTAAGACCTGGCAGTGAAAACTGAGCTCTTTCAGATCTATCTGGAAGAGTTTCAAGGAAATGCTGCTCCTCAGCTGATACTTCTGTCACAGCACAGCCATCAGGGCAACAGTGGTTTTGTCATTACCTAAGGCAGAATCTGTCAGTTCAGTTTGAACAGGCGTAAGGAAATTAGGGAGATTACTGTAAGCCTACTGGCTGGTCACTGGAGACTTGTACTATGGGTTTTACTTGTTTGTTTTGGGACAGTGAGGCCAGGAGAGGGACAGCAGCAAACAGTAGGAAGTGATTAGGCACAAGACACCTTACTGAACTTAGCCCAGGTATTTCCCACGTGGGCATCTGACTGTGGCATAAGTGAGGTACAGAGTCTTCGGTCACTACTGTTGAAATTGCTGCCATATACACTCCAAAAGTGAAGATAGCTCTTCTTTTCATTCTTAGTGACACTTTTAGTGATGGTGGATATAATATTTTTCCTCTGTTTCACTTTATAAACAATTGTGTGTGACTTGCAATATCTGTCTCAATGAGTTCTGTTAGTCTGAATCTCACAAAATTAAATTAGGCATTGCTTTATTTTAAATATTTTTGTAATAAATGTAAAATCTAGATTTTATGCTATTTTAATCTTGGTACTTTCTTTATCATTGCTGTTTATCCTAAACTTCCCTGTAAGTCTGAACCTATATAGTTGTTAACCTCTGTAGCCGTTAATAAACCTTTTCTGCCTTTTTATTTAACTGCTTTCCCACTACCTAGGAAAAACAAAAGGCTTTTGATCTTCATTTAAAGCTGCAGTTTTTATCCACTGTATTGCAGCAGGTGAGAAAGCTTTGTTTTGTTTGTATCCTCTTACATCTCTTATGTAGTAAGAGATGTCATAACATGATATTGAGGGTTTCCACATTTCCAAATCAACATTCTCAAACTCAGAATGTTTTCTTGGAAATATGAGGCCTGAAAAATCATACATTTTGCCCACAATCACTAATCATTGCAGAAAATTATTTTATAATCATAGTTAATATGTGATGCAGACTGCTCCCTTGTTTGGCCTTGTGATGAAAATTTGGTTTTATCAGTAAAGAAGAACAGAAGACAAAGATAAGGTGTATGAACTTTCTATTCTCATATACTCACCTATATTAAGAAATTTGGAAGGAAGTTTTCTGACTGTAGTGGTCTTCAAAAATCTTTCTAAGCTCTCAATTTAAAAAATAATCAAAACCCTTAATTCATTGTAAAGTTTGTACAATAAGTAGATATCTTCTCACTTTCCTGCTAGTGACCATTGCTTACCATTCTTCTAGGCAGAAAGAGGTTTCATATTCTGTGCTATTTGAATCTCAGCTTATGAGGATCACATATTAAAAAATACTTGCATTATATTCCCTAAGCAAATATATGTTTATCTTATATTTTAAAATACCTGCTATTTTTAGTATGTCATACATCATCCTCTCAGTCATAAAATAAGAATCACTTTTGTTGTGTTAAAAGTTGATGCTTAATTTAGCAAGACACTTCTCTCAATTTTTTTTTCCTTGTGCTTAATTTTGTCTTACGAGTTTTAATCATCTTCTAATTATCTCGATTTTATTTAGTAAAAATATCAATGGTGACATTAAAGAAAAAGTGTTTTTCCAGTTGCGTAATGTCATCAGTCTATGTCCATTGTAGATCAGAATCCTGTGTGGATTTCAAGATGTAAATATTTTAATTTCCAACTTAGCCTATAGTATGTCACCTCTTGGAAAATCACTTCTTTTCTCATGATTATAGGCAACTTGATTGTAGAAATAAGGAGTTATAAGTTAATGGGCATAACATCTGTAAGTATATTAGGACAGTGGATTGAATTAGTAAAATGTGATATTCAGGATTACCTAGCACAGTCAAAAAGAGAGACTATTTCTCTGTTATACTTTAGAGATTATCAGAAAAATAATAGCGCTCAGCCTGTAAGATAATTTTGCCTTCTTTTTCTAAAGGAATGCTCATAAATGGAGATACTGATGTTAAAGGTCAAGGTGGGAAGTCTTAAACTTGAAGAGTTCAAATTTGATATCACAATTTATCATGGTATACTTGTCTGCCATCAGACAGCCAGGCAAAATTTAGCCTTTTTTTCCCCTGCAGTTTTCATGGTAATGAGTTGTTAGGGCTCACATTTGAAGGTCAAGGTTGACGACTGCCACAGATAGTTGGGCATTAATGTCTCTTTTCTTCCTACATTGTGACTTGTGTCTCAGATTCTGCTGGCCTGTGAAGGACTTTCATTGGGCTTTTCAGGGCCTTCTGGAAACTCTACAATGAATTTCCATAGGGCAGGGAGATTAGGTAGACAGGTTTGGGGTTTGCTTTTGTTTTCACCCAGCTTGGATTCAGTCAGGTTACTCTGAAAGGATGAGTTAATCTGTGGCAAAGCAAAACTTAGCTTCTCTCCAGCTCTCCTTATCTCCCTACATAAAAAGTCATATCGAATGTGACTCAGTGCATGATATAACACCTTGACACTGGAGCTAAAAACGATTGCACCACAAGTCATCAAGGATGTGGTCAATACTGCCTGGACTGCTAGTGATGGAAAGGTGTTCTTGCTCTACTTCTTGATCTAGCTGTTGATGTCACTGTTCTCTGTTGAATTGCATGTCACTCCCTCCCATGCTCTTTAAAAGAGTCTAATGATGACATCGTAGTGGCAGAGAAAAAGAAATCACTAATGGCTGAGTACAATGGGCAGAAAAATAAACAGTGCTAGTAATAGAAAACTTAACTATTTTAAGAGCATCAAAAATAAAAGCCATGATGCTCATGCAAAGGAAAGGATGTGAAAATGTCCCAGGCTGCTGAGATGCATGCAAACACTTAAAGCTCAACTGCTCTTAGCAGTTTGGGTACTTAATATTGCTTCAGTTATATCATCCTGTTTTCCTTCTGTTACTTGTGCAACAATGCAAATAATGGTCTATTAAGCACCTTCTAGTGTAGCATGCTCAAGCTAAACAACTCAGGAAATATTGTCAGCATCAACAGGGAAAGGAAAGAGAGATAGCAGAAGGAAAGGGAAGTGGCTAACAGTCATCAAGACCACTTTATCTTTAGATCACTGAAACATAATCTTCTCAAAACAGGAATACTTTCCATCTGATAAACGGAAATGACAGTAAAGAAGTTTTACAAGATGCTTGTTATATTCTGTGCAAACATATATGTATATATATATGGTTGCATACACACACATTTTTACCATTTCATTGGTTTTAAGATTCAATCACAAAGAACTCAGAGAAACTGAGCATGTTCTTTTGACTGTGTCCTTAACATGTTGGTGACCATGGATATTAATTATCTTAAAAAGGATAAATGCATGTTTTCCTCATTCCATTAGATGCTTAGTCTCAAATTCAGTAAAGAGAAAAAATTCTCACAACTAGTAGAAACATCTTGGTCTGCTGCATGGATTTGATTTGGGAGTGGTGGTGTTAATTCAGAGGTAGAGTAGCACAGTTGAAATCAAAATGCATCCCAGAGTTTAAGAAGAATAGTTGCACTTACCTTTCCCATGCTGGATATTTGTACCAGAGATTGCTTTCTACATCTACCACATCCATATTAGTTCTCTGACTTGCTTGACAAGACAGAGCCTGAGTCGTGGCATGACAGCTGTCTCTGTGAGTCACTTAGAGGTGTAAACAATGACCTTTCCTGCAAGGGCAAGATAAATTAGACAACCAAGAGGTGTTTGGAGCAATTTGAAATCCACCTACCAGGATGATCTTGATGTGTGTGTGTCTGTGAATTTCGGGTGATTTTTAGATGATCCTGTAAATCCTGAGTTTGAGATGGGTGGTCAGGGAAGGGAGGGGTTTGTGAAGTACTAAAACCCAGCAACGCATTTTCTTTTTTTAATTTTTTTATTTTATTTTGGGGTTTTCTCATTACACATGTTAAATAATTTATATCTAGAATACCTCACTGTATTTGTAAATTGACCATTTTGGAACATGAGCCGTTTTAACAGCTTTTGACAGTTGCTCAAAAGGAGGGTTAAACATATGTAAAATCATTAACTGAGTATATAGTTTTTTACAAATCCCATTTCTATACCTGTGGAGGATTAGACTGGACATTAGGAAGCATTTCTTCACTCTAAGGTTGCTCAAACATTGGCTTCCAAGAGAGGTGGTCAGTGCCTACCCCTGTTAGTGTATAAGAGGCATTTGGGCAATGTCCTTAATGATGTGCCTTAACTTTTGGTCAGCCCTGAACTAGTCAGGTAGCTGGACTAGGTGATCATTCATCATCTTCCAAATGAAAAGATATTCTGTTCTGTTCTATCCTAGTCTATCCTGTTGAATGTCTTTTCCCCTATCCATACCTATTGAGAAGCTAGTGTATTCTTCACTCAAAATCTTGATATCACAAAGATTTCTATCAAAAACAACTTTACCTGGAAAATTATTTTATAGTAATTGGTCTGTGAAAAATGCCAATATGGATTCTCATGTTGTGGTATAAAAATAACTTTTTCTAATTTAATTCAATCTTTTTTTTTTTTAATTCATCATTAACTAAAAAGGATAATAAAAAATTTAAGAAATAATGAATACTATAGTGAGGCTACAGTTCTTGAAATTAAGAACATACATCAATGAATATGATGAAGAATACGTAGTGTCTGGCTTTCATCCTTTTTTGTTCACTACTCACTGAATATCAAAACTAGATACTTGTGGAATTAAATAATAAAAAAAAGTAACATTGATCTTCTTTCTTCTCTTCTTCCTATAAAATTATTGATCTGTTTTTAACCTAATTGGCACTTGTGAAAATAAATGGAAAAAAACAGTAAGCTATTCATGGGGTTCAAGTATTTGTTCTCAGTAAGAGGGTCCCAGGCCTGCTTGTTGGGGGCTGTGTTGGCTGTCCTAACAAGCTAAAGATCGAGTGCTAAAGCATACTGTATTTGCTTTGTTCTTCTTCTCTTTAATCTCTCATTCTAATTATTTCTTGTAATTCAGATGAGTAATAGTGCTAAAGATGCTTTAACGTATTGATACACAACAATTGAATAGGTACTGCTAAAAATGTAGCTTTTCAGTAAAAGTCTTATCTAACATAAGACTGGACAGCTGATTAAAGGAAAGAGATAATGAAAGAAGGTTTCCAGTCTAACCCATCAGAAACTGTGGGAATCGAAAGAACATTATTTCTCCTGTATCCTGCCTATAGACTTTTTATTCAGTTATACTCTCTGTAGAATTTACTGTATAAAATCCAAAGACTGTCCATTTCCTCAGTACTGATCCGCAGATACTTTGTGAGAAAATTTACAGACAGGTGACAGGTGAACCCCTAATTCACATACATAAGTGTTTGCAGATTTGAGGAATTAATTAAATTTTGGTTTTAATTTTTTCCACACTTTTTATTTAGGGAAAGCAACACTAAAGTTATTGCACATATATTAAGTGACAGTATTTTTATCGGTTTCACAAAGCTTTGGCTCAGTCTCCAAAGTGTAAAGTTTAGATGTTGAGCTTGGTGGTTAAAGTTACATTAGGTGAAATTTTATTCCTTCATCAGAGGAGTTGTCCTGAAGCTTAAAGCTATGTGAGAATCACAAGAATCAAAGAATCAGGACAGTAAGAAACACTGATAAAAAGGTGTTGAGTTGTTTTTAAAAAATCAATAAAACTGCGTGCTTTTCCTTGGTATCTCATATAATTTATTCCATATTAAAAATATAAAAAAATGAAAGGATACAAGTGTTTGCACACTTATAGCTCAGTCATTGTTTATTTGGGGTGATCATTTAATTCCTAGGAAGCATTTTAGTAAAATGCTATCCTTATAGGGCTGCTGAAGATTGCTTTCCCATGTTTGCATCTGCAATTAAATGGCTCCTGTGGATACAGACATAGATGATTGCACATCTCTTTGCCAGTATCCAGAAAGGAAAATTGTGTTTTAAAATATATCTAAAACACTTCCGCAAAACCAGCTTTATGTAGCTCACTTAGAGTTTAAAGCTGGCTATTTGTGTGCTCCTTTGGGATAAGATTTGGGATGGATTTCACATCCCTCCAGTAGAATTGTGTTGTAGAAGAATTGCATGTGTGTGTTATTTTGCATGTGTAGCAGTGTGGGTATGTGAGAAAGGGAAGGAGGAAAAGGTAAATAAATTCCAGTTCCACTACATGGTTCTTGTGTCTGTTTGCAGCAGAGAGCCATGGATATGGTTTTAGCATGGCTAAAGCTGTGGCTAGTGAATGGTGATTGATACCTTACCCCTCTATGCTAATTTAATGCTGTTGTTCTCTCTGTCTGTTCTTGTAACAAAATAGAAGTACTCTGCTGTCTCTCTCTGCAACATCTCTACAGAAGTCCTGAAAGTCATCAATGCCACTGAGGAGCTGATAGCAGAATCCACCGATCCCTGTGATTTCCCAGATGACATTCAGGACAGAGGACGAGGAACCCTCCCCCTGGGCACAGATCCTGTCAGACTCGATGAGCAGCTCACCACACTGGAAGAAAATGTAAGCAGATTAATCAGTATGTGAAAGACTCACGTGTGTGAGTGAGTGCACCTGTTTGTGTGCACCAACTCAAAAGGAAAAATACATGGGCAGCAACAGTGTGTGTTCAAAATTAATTTGGGGTTTTTAAAAAAGTACACAAATAGGGAAAAAATTGTGTTTCAACAGTGTTTAACTGTATCAATGGGTTTTTTTTAATATGTACTTTAAAATACTGAGGGGAGGGGGAATAGGATGCTTTGGGGTTTACAACTAAAATTAGAAATTCTATCTCAGAAGCTCACTCATGCCCTCCATACCTCTGTGGCAGTATGGCTATGCCACGCCTGGCTGAAACTGCACATTTCCTCATCTCAGCACAGCCTCATCACTCCAAGGACATGTGAGGAAAGCATGTCTCCAGTCACACAGAGAAGTGGAGAAGCTTTTCCTCCCCAGCACACAACGCTGAGCACCCAGGGAGCTGGAGCTGTCTCCTGAACTGTTAGAAAGAACAGGCTGGAGAATCTGAATCAAACAAACATTTGCTTGGCCTTGTCCAAGTCATCCATCCGTTTTCATTAATACCTGTCATCTGCAGGAGAAAGTACAATGCCAAGTCATAGACGGAAGTCACTGGAAATTTTTGTGAATCCACTTAATGGAGTTGGTTCACTTTTACCTTTTGATTTTTTCTGCTTCCCACATTTAAGTGATTACTTTTCAGTGCTCTTTCCCTTTATTAGGAGCACTTGAAGATCTCATAGAAATCTGCACTGTCCCATTAGATCATCCTGGTCAATTCAAGAAAACAAATCCTGATTTTCTTTAGCCTCAGAAAATTTTCAGACAGAATCTCCTCTTAGAGGATAAAATCAGTTTCCTCCACAGAAATGCATTTTCTCATTCGCCCCAGGCTAAGAACTGAGTGGAAGATACACTGTGACACTCGACTCAGTCTCATGAAATAGTATCCTAAAGCTCCAAACACCATAGAATTCATCTGGTAGGAGAGGAATGTGGAAGAAAAATCCAAGTCCAGGCTGGACCACATCTTCAGAAGAACCAAGAAATTCTACAGGACAGAGAGCAATTTGGGGAAATCTGCTCTCGTTTGTTGTCGTTGTTGTCTGGGTTTTTGGGGTTGTTTTTTTGTTTTTTGTTGGGTTTTTTTTGGTCTGGTTTGGGGTTTTTTTCTGTGGAGAACTGTGTTGTAAGCTATCTAAGGTGCATGGGTTTTTTCTACAGTTACACTTCAGTAATCGCTCCCAGCAGTGTGGAGCTTTGGCATCTGTGGTGCTGTGGCCTCTAATCATTCATTTGGGACAAGCATTTCTCACTGAGCAGACACTGGGAACAGAGGCAAAGCATTTCTTGCTTTGGCTTCTCCCTCGCTGCAGCATCTCTGGTTTTAGCTTCTCCCAGTTCCCTGCAGAGCTCACAAAGTATCCAGCTCAGCCTTGTGGTGTCCCCACAGTATATCTTTCTCTGTCCCACACAGGACATGAAATAGGTGGCAGAAACGTCACAGTTTGAAGATTTCAGCATTAAAGTCTGTGGTAAAGAGCCTTTAGAAATCCAGGAAACCATAACTTTTTGCATTGCAGCTGGGACCATATCTACATGAACCACATCCTCTTTGTGGCAACTTCACAAGAGGATCTGGGTGTTTATAAACACTGTTCATTTTTGTTCTCTCTAGCCTTTTGAGGACTGTGCATGCAATAGTGTGGAGAATGTAGGGCCATCTGTACCAGCAAAAGGTTGGGGTTTTGTGGAAGTTGTACATACCTAAATAATGGTAAAATAAGTCTCTGCAATCTAAGTGTGAATGTATGAATAAGGGCTTCACGTAGGGGAGACCTGCAAGGACACCATTGCTGTTCGGAAGTATAACAATTGTCCAAGTAAAGAGAACATTTTTTAGAAAAATATTTTCTTTAGCTCCAGCTGGAAAATGTTCATTAACATTTTACAAATGTAGGGGCTGATTGAGTTACAGAAACACTGGTAACCTTTCTTTCCCACATTTTTCTATCAGTACCATTTTCTTTAGATTTCCCCCCCACCTCTTGAAAAGGACATCTTACTGTGCAGAGATTTTTGCCACAGCACTTAAATCATCTTTTCTTCAACTTTCTAAAGATGCTGCTGTTCAAAATGTTCTATTTCTTCTTTCTCTAAGATTTTAGATATGACAGGGAAATCTAAAAAATTGCCTTTTGATCTGAACTGGCTATGGTATGTCATACTTAAAAGTTGTATCATTTAAATGAATGGTTAGAATAATTAAACCCCACAAAACCAGGAGCATTTCTGTTTAAATCATCATGTTAACTTTAGGGACTACCCATGTCCTCATGTACTTCAGCAAAGATGTTACATCAGATCACTTATTTCTTTTAGATATGTTTTTCAGAGATTTCATGCCTGGAGTTAGAAGAAGTTCTTACAAGATGCAATTTGTACAGATGTAGTGATTTTGTTTCTTAGCAAAGCCACATGCATGGAAAAAAAACCTATCTGAAACTGGCACAAAGAAAAAAGGAAACTATTTCAAGCAATTAAGAAACAATAATGAAAAATAGAAAAATAATAAAAAGTAAACAAATCTCAGTCTGGTCATTCTCCACCATTTTGATCCATAAAGCCACAGCATTGCCATAAATTATTTGAATACCTCTTATGTCAAGAAAATGAATGATCCAGGAATTGTGGACAGATACAATGACTGGAGTGGAAAACATATGAAATGAAGGTGTTGTCTCAAAGATCTGCTTCAGATCCTGTTTGCTTGCCCCTTGAACCCTGAAGTCAGCCACAACCATGTTTAATTCATGCTGGGTTTGTAACAGCACGGTCTTTACTGCTATTGCAATGGGGAAAATCAGAATATATATTTAATTTCCACTGTGCTGTTACCAGCCTAATGGAAACAAGTCTCTTGCCTGAAGAGTAAATGGGCAGAAAGTGCAGTATTTTCATGTGGTTCTGCACAATTTTAAGCACAGATGTCAAAAACTAATGCTTGGAAATTAGCCTTTTCTATAAACCAGTGACTTCTTGTACTTTAGGGGGTTTATGGAATAAAAGAAACAATAAAACACAGCGTATCACTAATTACTCCTCTGAGGGGCTGAATGGGAAATAAAACCTTTAGCTGTAGTTACAGATACCAGAGGTGCACCAAAACAGTAAGTGTTGTTCATTTTTAGGGAGAAACTCTGAATTATAAACTCAGTAATTCTCTCTTATGTGGCCAAATAACCCTATTGATCCTCCACACATTCTCTCAAAGGCCTACGGAGTGGGAAGGTTTTGCCTGCTGTATATTTGGGTTGAGAGCAGGATGGGATTGAATATCATTATACATATAAGCACATTTACTCCATAGGAAGTTAGTAACTATTTGCTGCTGAACAGTAATTTGTGCAGTTTATACTGCCAGAGGGCATCAAGTGAGTTTAAAGAAACATGGCTTTATATGGGGTGTGATCTGTTGACTTCCCTTTGTAGAATTAGGGTGTTATGTGATTGAATATCAATAATAAAAAAAGCAAACTTTTGAACTTTTTTTCTTTGCTGATCAATCTGGAACAAATCTGGTTTGGAATACCATTGTAGCACCTATGAAATCTGCAATGCAGCCACCTTGTTCATCCCTTCTCTTTGTTGGATCTGTGCTTTTCAGATTATTTCCCCATGACTTTCCTCTGCCAGCTAAATCTCCCTGTGGTGGGCTAGCAAGCAGGGAAGCTTGCAGGTATGATGGAAAATGCAGTCTGCCCACAAACCAGGACTCACTGAACCCTGTCCCTGCCTTGGCCCTGCAGGTGTACCTGACAGCCAGCACGGTGTATGGGCTGGAGGGGCAGCTGACCAACCTGGAAGATGCCGCACGCAAGATCAACAGTGTGACTGAGGAATCGGAGCTGGCCGATCTGGAGGATCAGGTGGCCACAGCAGCTGCCCAGGTTCATCATGCAGAGCTTCAGGTGAGGACAGCAGCTCCTCCGCATCTGCAGGTTTCACACTGCTTTGCCTAACACCCACCTCACTGTACACACTTGGAATATTCTTTTGTTCTGCCGTAGTCTGATGATCCCAAGATGCTGACTGCATCACACAAGCTCAGCAGAGCATAACTGAGCTGTATAACTCAGCCCAGACAATGTACTGTATCTCTTTGTTTCTTCCCTCAGCTTGGTTTTGGACATGGCACTGCAGCAGCCTCTTACTTCAGTACTAATGTTGGATTGCTCCTTGCTGCCAGGCAGCTCCCCTGGTGTGTTCCCTGTCATGTGCATGGCCTCAGTCAGGCAGCAAATAGAGTCTGAGGCAGCTTATCTAATCAGAAACTTGTCAAGCCCTTTCCAAAAGATGCCACTGTTGGCAGCTTTCTACCAGCAAAGGCCAACAGCAGCCAGAGGCTGAGCCAAAGACAGAGCCTAGGGCTTGGCATGCCTGCCGTGGGATTTATATGCTAAACAGCACACATCACAGCCAAAGGCAAGAACACTTGTGCACTGTGATCTAGCACCACTCTAGCAGGCTTTGAAAAGTCCAGGGCTCCGAACAAGTTGGAATCTGGTGCTAAAAGCTGAACAAGATAATGCTGCCAGACCTCAAGGGATCTGGCACTGCTTGCAGCTCACTGCCCCGTCTGTACCCAGCAAGATGCCGTGACCTGACTGTGTCAGAGTTTAATGGGAAGTACCTGGTGATTTTACTCAGTGGAAGCATGCTTAACTCGGGACTGAGCAAATACCTGAGAGCCTGACATGTCTCTGATGTCAGAAGTGCATTGCTGTACTACTTGGTGAACTGGCAGTGGTGTTTTGTTGGCTTTGATCGTTATTTTAGGGTAAATCTGTTAATGGGGAT
Organism: Sylvia atricapilla; assembly: GCF_009819655.1. Lineage (NCBI taxonomy): Eukaryota > Metazoa > Chordata > Aves > Passeriformes > Sylviidae > Sylvia > Sylvia atricapilla. Next base: position 44,711,819 of record NC_089140.1, read on the forward strand.
GATAGGGAGGAGAGAGGCCTAAGCTATGCAAGGAGGCCATTGGAAGATCTTCCTCAGAGTGAAGCCAGCTGTGGCTTCAGGTGTCATTGTGAATCATCAGCTGAGTTACATGTCTGACTTCTCTGACTCTTCTTTCTCTTTTGGCAACCCTTGTCTCCACTACTTTAAATATCAGACTACTTTCCCCTGGCAGGTTTTTTTTGTGCCTGCAGTTATGCATGCTTGTGTTTAATATGCATATACATTTGAACTATACATATTTAAGACCAAATGTTTAGATTTTGTGACAGAGGATGTACTTTGCGCATGTGTGAAATTATTTTGAGTTAGGAAATGTGTCCCACAAAGGTAGCCTTTTAAAAACACAGCTTGAATGAATTTGGGATTATGTAGCTGAAGGTAATTGGGAGATAGCAGATGCAGGTTTTCTCTCCTCCTTTCTTTTTTTCCTCAAAAGGAGTAAAATGCCTCTTCCTTGGAGTCACAAGGTAGGTTGGATTGTTCTTTTACTCCATCTTTACTAACAAATTAAGCCCCTTTTAGTGTCAGGACTAAAGAATGCAGGAAAGTGTCAGAATTGCTGAAGAAGTTAGCCATCTGTTTATATTTTCTTATTAAAGAGGATTTTACTGGGGGAGGGTTATATTTCAGTAGTGGCATCCACAGTAATTTTAAAACTTCTTTTCCCCCCTCCCCATCTGTCTGTCTCTCTCTTTTATTTTCTTTGAAGATTTCAGATATTGAGAGCAGAATATCAGCTCTCACTGTTGCAGGCTTGAACGTGGCTCCCTGTGTTCGCCTGACAAGGAAACGGGATCAAAAGCAAACAAACCAGGTGCCAGAACATTCTGTAGTATTCAAAAATACATTGGGGAAATCTTGCCTCTTTCTCTATAATGGAGTTGAGTAACGTGTATGTGTTGTTTACAGATGCATACAATAGACACATCAAGACAGCAGAGGAGAAAACTTCCAGCTCCACCAATACAAGGTGCGCCTAAAGTGTTATATAAATGAGAGAGAGAGACACTCTTTGTAAGATTCAATATAACATACAAGTCAGCAAAGTAGGGAAAAGTTTAAGTTATGAAATGAACAGAGAAAGCCTAATAGACTGTCCCATCCTCCTCATTTTCCATGTACTCACATTATATAAAATACCCCTTTGTTACATTTATAAGCATCACCACTTTTTCTTCAGTGAAGGTTGTGACAGTGACAAGTAAACAAGAGCAGGGGCAGAAGCTGGGGAAAGCAAATAAGGAATGCTCAATACGTGCCCTGCAAGAGGGGTGCTGCTGCTGCAGTGTGGCTGGACACCACACAGTGTGGCTGTCACCCTCCTCAACCCACCACTTCCTTAAAGTCTATATTTGCTGATTTCATGCTCTATGAAATGGCTCAGCAATGTTCCTGGTATGTCAGAGAATGGCTGTGAAATGTCTTTATAAAATCAAGTGGATTTTTTCTTTCATGATTTTTTGTGGATTTTTATTTTTGGGGGGTTTTTTAAACTCTGCAGTGCATTATCTCTGAAAATTGTAGGGCTTGGTTCACTGCACTATTCTTTTGTAATTCCACTGATTGACATGGCCTCAAACTTTAATTTGGAGTACCACAGCCTGCTGTTTTTAATTTAAATTAAATCCAGCTTTCCTCATACATCTTAGGAAAAGTTTTATCTCTCTAGAAGTGTGACTCTTCATAAGTTTTTTTATATCTGCTTCAATCTCTTATGTGAAAAATCTCTCCTTTTGTATTTTTCCCAGGTGAAAAAATAGATGGTTCTCCAGTTACCACTGTCAGAACGTTTAACAGAAACTTTATGCTTCAAGGATCTCTAACACAAAGAACTAAAGAGAGGAAAAGCACTGCCAAGGACTTAATGGTAAACAAATGTTTTTAAAACTCTGTTAAAAGTAGTCAAGTAGAGAGATAGCACTATCTGTGTAGGCAGCTGTATTTCAGCATCTTCAGAAATCTTCTCTTGATAGTCTGAGGAAAAGATAATAGAGACTGCTGAGGCAACTCTTGAACGGATATGACCAGTGTCCTGGAAGGTGTCTGACTACATACCATAGAACAGCAGCTCCTGAATGTCAGCCTGTGATAATGTAGCCTGGCTGCCAGGTCTCCAGGAATGTGCTACCCATATTTTGTAAAGAATAACTAAATTAGTCATCCCCTGCATTTCAGACTTCTGAAACAGACCCTCACAGAACCAGCTGTGCATTGTAACTTAGGAGGTGGGAATAATCTTGAATTTCACTAATTGTTGAGAAATGTTCAAAGAGACATTATCTAAGTGGAATTTAAGGTGTAGACAGGTCACACATTGGCTCTGCAGGGTTTGAAAAAAGAGGCTTCACTCAGGCCACCCAGGACAGCTGTCAGTCATTTCTCTTCAGTAGCTGTAGAGGGATAAGGGGAATAGACTGGCCCAAAGCAGTCTGCCACAAGATATGTGGGAAATACATGGGGAGGTGAGAAGGGAAAGGACCTGGTTATGTTCTTCAGCAGGATGGTTTAGTCCTTCATTCATGTTATTTTTCTTTCCTATCTTTCCTATTATTTTTCTTTTCCCTCTCTGTTCTAGGAACCTGCTATAGGATCTGCTGTGATGTACTAAATTTACACTTCCCTACTGCCAATAACACACTGCCTAAGGCTGTACACTAGAGTGCCTTTTCTTAACAGCCATTGTGTATGTCCAGCTGAAAATGGACCCTCAAGAACCCACAGAGCCTCCGTTATAGGGCTTCATTTGGATACCTCACTGAGAAAGCTGTCCAAGTCTTCAGCATCGTGGTCTGCTACAGGAAACTCTGCCTTAAAGTTCTCAGAGGACTCTAGACAGGATGCTATGTTTCAAAAGCAAGGCTCCACATTTTAAGATGCACTTTTTCTCCCTATTGATTGTACTAAAGTATGTCGTCTTTAAACTGCAGTATGTTTTTGTACACTCAATCAGTCATAATTATAGGCAATTAATCTGCCAAAGCAGACCTGTGATCCATATTTGCTGGCCTCTTACTATTCATGTGGGCATCTGTCTTGTCGAGCAATAAGAACAACTCTGTGCAGTGTGTGCTGCTTTTCAGCTGCGTGGAAGGAGAGGAGAATCTGTGTACCTTGCTCTGCTCCTGGGGAGTCAGTGGGAGTCTTGGGAGGGTTGGTAGGAGGAGGAAGACTTCTCTGTTCTCTGAGAGTACATCTCACAGATGGAATGTTTCAGCTCCAGAGCTAGGGATATTGCTCTAGGCAGCAGGAGTGTCATGCTGAGCCAGGAACTGGTGGCCACACATGTGGACCAGAGGTCTGCTGAGTTATGATCCCAGTGTCTGGAAACATCGAACACTGTTAAAGAAATGAACACCTTCATACATTTTGTTCGTGGCAGTAGTGTCCACTTGGTGATGGCCAACCATGCTGTAGTTCAGAATAAATTCTGTCCAAACCTTTAAGATTGGAAGAAGGAGGTGAAAGCATTGGAGATGAGATCTCTGCTGACTGACTGGTAGTTGTGGGGTGGCAGCAGCTTGCCAGAGATTCCTTTCCGACATTCACTGGTGTTTCTGAGAAGGAGGCAAATGTAGCCCAGACTCCAGTTCCTATACTAATCTGGAGCCACCAGAGAGTATCCGAGGCCTGTTGCTGGTGCCACATGCACCCCACTACTACTGGACCACTCTGAATTGGATTGTGAATAGTAATATTCCTTTCATTTCTTGAGACCCTTAACAGGTGAGTCAAACTAGAAGGCCCTTTGGCAGATGCCCAGGAGGGAGGATGTTGCTCAGAGGGTGTCCCTCTCCACCTTTTGTGGGAGAACATTGCCAATCTATGGTATTTTTTGCTCTGAAGAATACAAAGAAGGTATTCAGAGGAGGTGATAAGCCAGTGAATCCCTTACCTTCCACACCAGTTGCAGAGCAGGCACCCAAGTGCAGATGGAGTTGATGTGAAATGTGCTATGAAGGAAGGCATAGGCTGGCAAGTTCCCCCTCAGCATAAAGGAGTGGTGAGCTCTCCCGAGAGCTGTGGGTACCGGAGAGCTCCTGCATTCCCTGGGCTCCCAGTGAACAGAGTGCCACATGTTACATGCAGCAGGAAAGCAGTTCCCTGGGACTCCAGGCCATGCAATGTGGTTGGGCAAATACAAGCAAAACTGGGCAAATTTCCTGACTAGGCTGGATTTAGGGAGGTGAGTGGGGAAAACAAGGAATGGCTGATTGGAATGGGTTGATTGGAAAAACAGTGCCAGTTGAAATCTGCCATCCACATTTGACATCTAGCTTGTCCGTACTCTGATGTCCAACTGCATGTGAGGAACCCTTGGAATAAATACAACCATCTTCCCACTTATAATACATAAGTGTCACTCCATCCCATCAAGGAATTTCCATCTGCCCAAGATCTGACCCAGTGTGTTCATTCTGGGTGAAATTAGGCCTTCTTTTACTCTCACACAATACTAGTTCTCTGAAATTGGTTTGCACAGATGTGAGGGAAGAATTTGGCCCACTCTGTTTAATATATAAATATATACATAAAACAAATAGATTTTATTTATATATGCAATCCAGCAAAGGAGATTAAACAGAGTAGGATGCCTAGTAAAATTTTTGTTATTCAATCTCCTCCTCCATTGACTGTTCTTGTGTATGTATACAATACATTCCCAGGTTCTGGTTTATGCAGGTATGCGTGTTATGAAATGTCATTAATGGTGGTTGGTCTGCATATTTGTCTAATAAATAATAACTAATATTGTGTATGTAATATCAATACAGAAATTACTAATTTTAATAGAATAACTCTGGCTTTTGTTCTGTTAGTGTGATTTAAACAAGCCAACAAAGTTTGGAGTAGGTTGTTTTCCTTAAGAGGCATGAAAAGCAACTATTATCGTGTTACAATGTTAAAATATTCAGTCAGTCTTCTTTGACAGACAAATGTGTACTGTGTAGGCATTGCAAAAAAAAAAAAAAAAAAACTTAAAAAAAATCTCACCTGCTCTGAGGCATTTGAATTTTTACAAATGTTTATCGTGCCAAATATGTGCAAAGATATAATTTACTGTTTTAAAAAATCATAAAAGCATATGTTATAGCACACAAAGAATTATTTTGTCATCAAGTGATTTCAATCTTTAGTGTTAATATTTATATTTAGATTAATTTTTATAAATGAAAATATTTTAATGGGTAAAATGAAGACTATATGACCTATTTGATTAAGTCTGAGTGAATATTAAGCTTGCCTTGTTGTTGTTATCTGCATAATCACCAAGAATTATTGTCAAGAGAAATTATAAAAGAGTAAAAGCAATTTATGAAATGAATGCCTTTTCAACGACTTGATTCATAAAGAAAACCAAAAAGTTCTTCTCTGTTGTTTGGATTTATGTGCACTTTGCCCTGGAAGCGTGCAGGACCTGCAGCCACAGGTTGACACTGTCACACCCGGGACATGGGCATCTCCACAGGGGTGCCAGGGTAGAGCAAGGGCCCACACTCGATTCACACCTCTCCTAGGGCTGAGGTGGGAAGAATCCTGTTAGGAACATTTGCTAGTGAGTCTTCTCCAAACCATTGAGTGTCTTGGCTGAAATACCATCTCAAGCACAGTTTCTCAGGTGGAATTTCTTATCTCTCTCTAGGATGGCTACAAAAACTGGGCAAGAACCCTGCCAATAATCTTGGTCTTGCGCTTCCAGAGTTTCCTTGCAATTAATGCGGATCAAAATATTTATCAGCCTATCTTCCCTACCATGAAAGCATTCAGTAAAATTAATGTGTTTTAAGTAACACTTCAGGTCAGCAGCTTTGCTGTATTATAAATAGAAGTAACTCCCTTTTTATTATAATAAAAAAACATCCCTTGCTGACAGGCCATTTGCAAAAAGAGAAAGAAGGGTTAAAATGTCTGCAATGGTTAATTCAACCATTATTCAATTTTAGTAGTAGCTCTCATGAAGCACAACTAGAAGTGGAAGTCTGTTCAACTTCAGCCTTGGCAGAATGATTCATGGCCTGGATTTAACCATCAGTTATTACATAAATTATAAACTATCTTTTTTTGGATATAAGCCATAGATTAAACTGTATTATTCCTGCTAATAGTTATTAATCAAGATGTAAGAACACATTGTAACACTTCTTATAAAGCTAATATAACAAAGTTATGTTAACATAAATAAATAAGAGTATTGAGCTGCATCTCCAGGCTTATTGATGTGGACTAATGGAGTAGATAGTACATGGCCTGTGATCCTCAAAGAGTGACTTTAGCTTGCTCAGACAATGTACTTGGAAATAATAACATTGTTTTAAAGGGAATCAGCTTATTCAGGCCCTTGCTCCTTTTGGATTATGGTGCATGATTATATACAGTAGGCACAAAACTACTCCAAGGAGTTCAATTAGCCAGTATTTTTTTTTCAGCAGGGAGAAAATACTTATCTTCAATAGGAGCTCCTCTTTGTTCATTAATATATCTCTCCACCAGTACAGGAAGAATTATGAAGGGCCTGTGGGTACTTCAGTGAGTTATTCTTAAGAGTGGATGTTAACAATCTCTATAAAAGCTACACACAGAGAAGCAGTATTTCATGCCATTAATGCAGGTACATTAAAAATTGGTAAGAGCCTTTTTTCTTTCTTCCAACCATTGCTTTTTATTTTTACATATCAACAGCCATTGACTTTGAAATGTGACAGGAAGGTTTCATGATACATTTAACACTGCAGAGTTTTAAGCCCAGCCCAAAACCTGTGTGGGTTTTGGATAAACCTAACAGGATCAGGAGTTTGATGGGGATGCACAATGAAGAAATGTTTTTATAAGCAGTGGTGGCACTCAGTGCTGGTGTCCATGCATTGTCTTTTACCTGCACCCTGAACATATTTCTTTTTGAAGGTACTTGCACAAGGAGCAGAAAGAAGAGCAGCATGGGATTGCTAGGCAAAAGGAAAACTGTAGGTCTGAGGTGCAGGGGAGGGCACAATTCAAAGAACAGAGGTTGGGTTGCCACCTTGGGGAACAGAGATCACCAGTCACTGTCCTCTGTGTCCAGTTTTTGCTCCCACAAAGCATTCAAGATGAAATCCAGGTGTCTGCTCACAGGCCTCAGGCTGCCACGGCTGCTTCTCAGCTGCCTCTTCCCAAAGCGACCGATGGGGCGAACACCACGGCCTACGTACCAAAAAGGGTCGATCTCAGGGCCTGGAATTCAAAGCATTCAGTGAGGATGTGCCACTGCACTTGGAGGCAGTTTCCTGAGCATCTTGGAGCTCAGGAAAAAAAGAAAGGGAAAGACCACAGCCAGACACACGGTTTACTGATGCCTTTGAAGATTACTCTCCATGTGTAGAGCCCAAAGGAAGAGGATTCAGTAGCAAAATTAATTTTCATCCATCTGGGCTGCAACCTGCATTTCTAACATGAGGCCAAGGGCCCATCCAAATTTTCTGCAGTAAGTACCAAGTACACTATCTCTACAGGCTAACAAATCCACTGGATTGCAGAGGGGGTTCCTACATGAGATGTAAACATGAAATATTAATTCTTGTTCACTTAGGAAGTAGTTTTCATGGATAACTTTTTTTCTTTTAAAGCTTGGACACAGGACATTTCTGTGGTCTAATGCAGTTTTGGGGCAGGTGTGCAGAGGGTTATAGTTGTATTAAAAGATTGCAATATTAAAAAGATTATTTAAAAGATAATAAAGACTATATATTAAAAGATACAGCAGCAGGGAAATTCTAAAACACCCTGGAGAAGATGCCACCCTAAGGAAATCCCAAATCGTTCCAGAGAGAGACAACTGTCAGGAGCAGGAATAAATAACAATTTAAGTGCATTATATATCATCCCCGTCACAGGAAAGTCTCAGTCAAGGAAGAAAGATTTTCCCCTGTGCATTTTGATGCTTGAACAGAGGAAAAAATTGACCTTGCCTTTAAATTTCTCCATAAATACATCTTTTAAGTCTTTCAGCACAGTGTTTAACAGCCTTCCTACTCAACAAAACCCAAGAAACTTGCACCTGTGTACCTAAAACCTGTTCCCAACAGCTCTATCCTCTTTAATGGGATACTGAGCCCACACACTTTACTCTCTCTCCACAACGCCTCTCTCCCACTCCACCTACCATTATCAGCCTATGCTCCTGGAGGAAAGATGAGACTTCTCGGTGATTTTCGCAAAAATCTTTTGGATTGTGTGTGCTACTTTAAACTTCAGATACATGGTATCATCCCTGACCTGGATACTCTCAGTTCTTCACAGCATCTCTGAATGGAGATAATTCAAGTGCTTGTATTTGGACTTTCAGACAACTCATGGTCCCAGACAGAATTGAAGATGTCTGTAAAGTGAACTTAAGTTTCTGGGCCATTTCTTTTTTTTTTTTTTTTTTTTTTTTTTTTTATATAGAAGCAGTTGTGTACATCTACAGAACACAGCTACAAGAACACAGCAGTTGGTAGGTCTACAGAACCTTGAAAATTTGGTGCTTAAATATTTGATGCATACTTTGCACTTTCTTGTCTGTCCTTTGCACATTAGTGTCTTCTCTGATATTTATCAACAGTAATGCTATTTGCCTTGGCTAATTAAGGGCTGTGAGAAAGACATGAGTACGTGCACAGTACATGCACAGACAAGTGCAAATGGAAGCACAGGGCCTCACACCAAGGTGACACCACTGAAACACCTGCGTGATTTGCTGTTGAAATTTACCTGACAGCCCAGCCCTGACCCCTCAGTGCAGCAGACACTGTGGGGTCACCATGTCAGGTGAGACTCATACTTACTTCTGTTGTCTATCTGATGTTTAAATGGCCTGCTCTGTCCCGAAGCAAAGCTGAGTGACACCAAGAGCATCAGGACATAGACAGTGACTAGCTTTAAGTGGTTTGGTGACCACTGGGCACGTGGTGTCCAGGAGATTGGATGCCACATGACGGAGCAGTGGTGGGAAGGCTGTAAGGAGAAGAGGGAACATGGGGAACACGAATGAGTTAAAGCTCTCAAGGTGAAAGACTTTGTCAACTTTAACAGTGTGTCCCCATCCATCAGAAGCCATTTCATGGCTCTAAGTTCTGTGGAACACTCATGCTGGGCATATCCTGGACATTCCTGTTTGAAGGCAAAGGCTATGAAATGGGCCATCTACTGAGGTAAAAACTGGAAAGTTTTTCTCTCCTGCAGTGAAAGCCTCCACAGGACACGTGAGTCCTGGCCCTGAGTTCACTGCTGATTCTGTATGGCTCTCTGTATGATCACAGGCATTGGCCACCAAAGTGTGTCTCACCCACTACCACCAGCACCTTTTCCTTGCTTGTAAAATGTGTCTAATATTTGTATTTTACACACTCTCTTTACAACTAAATGAATTTCAGTATGAACGGCGATGCTCCTCTTGTACCATCACACCCTTTTTTTGCCAGCATTCAAAATTACAGTTTCCAGTTACGGTTTCCACTGGTAGATGTCTCAGTCCTGTAAATGCACCCAGATGCAACAGAATGAGGAATCTCTCCCAGCTTCCATAGGATGGGCTGGGAAGAACAGAAGTGCTGAGCTGGGAAAATTGCATCCAGGAAGGGGAGGGAGCCAGACTCTGGTTACCACTGCCTCTAGCATTTTGTACAAGCTTCCTCATGGCAGCTCTCCCATTTGTCATACCAGGACAGTCTGTCTTGTGACATGCAAAGTCTGCCTCTACATTTGACATCTTGGAGTCTCTGCCTGTAGAGCAGGAGCCTATTTGCTTAAGCATCAGGTAAGTGATGTAGATACATAGGCACAGAGGCTGTGGGAAGGCGTCTCAGCTGTGCCTACACAGCCGCTCCTCTTTGTTGTATAGGCGAAATTTTTCCCCACCTGCTGCCAAAATCTTAGCCTGCTTGCAGTACAAGCAGAGCAGGAATGAAAATCTTTGATGCAAGATGCTCTCAACCACACCAAACAGGCAACACAGCAAAAACACATGAAGTTGGTTGTGTCTTTCATTAAAATGGAGTCAAAAGCTCCTTCACCCCTAGTACTCATGAAGGTTTCTCAAGGGCTTTTGCCCACACTGACAGTTGCTTACCAGGCAGCTTAGAGGAAAATGTTTTTAATTCATTATTTCAGAACTGCAAATTAACTATTTCTAACTCGAATATCTCATGACAATCAACACTAAATTATCTTAGTATGTAGGGTTCACCCACATGGGGTAAATTCTGCCTTCAATTTCAGCTGGGGTGCCTCTGCTGTTGCTCCATTTTTAGCAAAACCTTAGGTTGAGTGAGACAAAAAAGAAGGTGTTTTGAAGCATCTCTGTGGTGTGTTTACAGGGCTGCTGATAGGTTTTCCAGGTTACTTGCTCCCTGGTTTTGTGCCTTGGTTTTTTTTTGGGCACTGAGTTACAGAAAGAAGAGTTTGCCTTAAGCTCGTTGTTGATGAAAGACAAAAATACAGAGAAAAGCTTTTAGCACATGCTTTTTCCTAAGCACTGCTGTGCTTCAGTCCCCACCACCTCATCCTGTGCCACTGCAGCCACTTTCTACAGCAGTGATATGTTTTGAACTTTTTATTCATACCGTTGTTCTGGCCAGGATTTCTGTGAAACACATCACTCCCACTGCTCCTCAGTAAGTAACATGCCACCCTAAAGAATTAGGGCATTCAGCATCTCTAATCCTCCCTAATTTTTCCTACACCAAATTGTTCCCACCACTGTTTATATGGGAAGAAACAGATACTGAGGTACTGCCACAAACTTCACCCTGAGCATTTCTAACACCCAGCTCCATCTTGTCACTAAGCAAAAAGCCTGGGTTACTTATGCACAGTCCTTCCAAGAGTCATGTGGCTGAGATGGTCTGTGATCTCATCAGGTCCAGACCCGCAGCTGTCTTCCAAAAGGAAAATTCAAAAAGAACAAGACCTCCATTGTGCTTCCATTTTTTGACTGTTAAATAATTATTAACATTTTAAAACTGACTAGTTGCAACAAAACTTGACACAATTAAGTTTCAGGAATAATTTTGCTCCTGGAGCTCAGCAAAATTCAGTGCCACAGTCATTTAATCAACTTGCCACTTCTGCTTGGGCACCAAGCAGAGTCTTTAAGTTTTGGCGGAGCAAGATGTGTGACAGAAGCCTGGCAACTTTCATCGACACGAGAGGGGAAAATTAAAGCCACAAACGAAGGTACGGTGAAGCAGCAGTATCACAGTTTGCCATGGGTCTGCTTCACAAGGAGTCGGAGACCAGCCTGGCTCTCCCTCTGGACACACAGGGGCTCTTATCATACCAAGCTCAAGCTCTGCTGCAGATCCATCAAATATCCCCCTACCACGGGTTGTCCTCGGAAGACAAGGTGCTATTAACTCTTTACACCCTAAACCAGCATCTTTCTTGAGATCAGGGGCTGTGTACACCTTCTACGATGCAAATGTGAAAAGCTTTCCTGTTCAGTAGCAGCGTTGGTAGCACCCCCGAGGGATCAGCCCCCGGGTGAGCGCAGGCCCGGGGCCAGGCAGGGTTCAGGAGCGAGGTGCAGGGCTGCGCTGCGGAGTCCTGCCCGCGCCCTCCCTGCAGGGCACAGCACCGCCCGCAGGGTCAGCCACCCTGCCTCGGCACGGGCTGCTTGGCTAACAAAAACTGGCCAAAAGTTACTGAGCACAGGGCACAGCTGTGTTTGTCAACCTAGGTAAGCTAAAGCCCAAAAAGGAAAAAAAAAAAGGAAATTCGGCAAAAAAGAGCCTAGACAAGCGCTGAAGCAGACAGGGGAAGGCACTCACCTGTGTGCACCAAAGCTGCTTCTCAGGTAGTCGCTGCTCCAAGCAGAGGCAGGGCAGCTGATGGGGGCATGTGCCTTTTATACTGGAGGGAAGTAGACTTGAAGCAGGGAGGGGGAGTCAAGAGGTGGGCCAGCAGGACGTCAGCAGTACTGGTGAACAGGATTTAAATTTACAAAAGGAGGGGTAGGAGAGCGGAGGCTCTATTAGAAAGCCAGTGATCAGGGCAGGGAGCAGGAGTTGAGGGCGGAGCCAGGGGATTTTAGGGGGGGCATGGCAGGACACATGACTGAGGCCCCCAGCCCCACCACGAAGAAAGCAGAGGGAAGGGGGCTGCTGCCATGTCCCTGTGGTTGAGGGGGCACAGACAGACGGGAGCAGCTATCCCTTCTGCAGAGAGCCAAGCTCTCTGTGCTGCCCAGCTGAGATGCTCAGTCTGAAGAGCATGTCTGCAGGGGGAAGCACGCATTGCTGAGGATGAGTTGTGGGGAGAAAGAATAGATGGACAGTAGGGAGCTATCAGAGCTAGGAAGCTGGAACAATCAGTCCACACACTCCTTCCTCAGCCCTTGTTCCTCTTGCTGTTGTCCCATCTTTGCTTTTTGCTTAGGATCTTGATGGCAGCTCTTGTTTCATTCAGCCCCAACCACAGCTGGGATCAACCCACCCGTGCATAAATTTTAAGTCATGGCCCTGAGTTGTGTGCAACACAGCACACAAATAGCTGATAAAATAAGTAGTGATTCAGTGCTTAAGTAGGCCTTACCAGTTTTGTGGCAGAGAAAATTTCATGTGCGTGAGGCCAACATGTCAAACAATATTGTATTTCCACAATAGGTATCTCTTCTGAGTGGTTATTTTTAACTCTGTCTCTTGACTAATGTGTCACCGCAGCCTTGCTGTTAGGGATCTTGCTGCTCTGGAGGCTAGACCTTGTTTACTCTGGAGGTTTGCAGGGGAGAGCAGCTGGACTGGCAAGTGCTTCACACCTTGGGCACCATCCTGGGGAGGCTGAGATGTGAAGCATTACTGGGCTGACTGGAAGCCACAGGCACGCTCTTCACAGACCCATGTTCACGCTCTGGTCCTGGTGAGGTACCTGAAGGAACAATTTTAAGGCTGTGCTTTGAAAGGGGTATTTGAGGCCTGAACCCATCCATAAACTGAGACTGCACAGGAAATGCTGCAATCCCATTAGGATGAAGACGAAGTTCAATAGAAAATATGTTCAGTTTTTCAGCCTCAAGTTGGGAAAACCTCAAAGCACAAATAATGCTATTTCACTGTAGGCACCTCTCAAAAGATATGAAAGTATTTTATTTGCTATGGGCAATTTGTAAGGTTCTTCTATGAGGAAGCATGGTGAAATGTTGCCTGCCCCTGCCCTTTCTCACCATCCAAGCATCAAGTACCACTGGGAGAGTATGGTCTGTAATTGCAGGGATTTTTCATTTCTGTATAATAGTTTGGTGTATGGGTACATATATGAAGGAAAATTGTAAAGAAGCCTGAGAAATAATCTTCCGTTCTCCAATTTCCACCCAACAGCAGCTAAAAGAAGCGTCTTCCTCATCCAAGTTTTCAAGAGTTTACTCAGACTACTCAGGATCACAACTTGAAAATATGAAGAGCACTTCAAGTCCATGGCAGCACAAAAGGTCTTCCTACAGCTATCACAATCAATAATAGATATACATGCTTTTCTCAGAAACCTCCTTTTAGCGTGTTCCCTTTGAACCTTGTGAACACTCCCTACCTAAAAATCAATCGGCGTCTAAGATCTAGGCAGTGACTGTGCTTCTGTGCTAATTTTGTGTGCATGTGTGCAAAGGGTATCTTCTTAAGTGAGTAAAACTCTTCATGGCTTCTCATTGTAGACCTTTTCCCTTCCTGCTTTTCAAATTTATTTTGACCAGAAAATGTGGGTATCCTTTCATGATCTCTAGTGGGCAATTGCTGGAGTAAAGGTTTCTTTTCTCCTGCATATCCTGGATAACCTTTCCTGCTTTGTTGTTTTGCTAGTGATCCCTAAAATAGATGCAAAAGGGGTTTTTTTCCATCCCATTTACTTTTCCTAGTCTTGCTGATACTGCAATGTGAGCCTTTCCATAGCACAGATCATTTTCACCGATTGTCACCTACATGGAAGTTACCACATAAAACAAAATTATGCAATGTCTTCATGTTAAGAATGTTTGCTTACTGGTAAAAGCTGCTTGCAAAATAACACGCCATACAAAAATAAAAAGAAACCCCAACCACACACACAAAAAATCATTATTAGGAGAGCCAGCATTTAAAATGCTCTAATATGATCATCTATCTTCATTCTGGCCCAAAGTTGATCTAGTGCAGTATCTTGGTTTTGACAGTGGACAACAAAGGACATTTATGGAAAAATCTAAAATCAGGATAGCATATTTTCACATTCCCCACTATACTCTTCTCACAGACCCTCAAGTCCTGTGGTCCAGAAACTTCCCAAACCAAATGTTTCTTTGTGGTAGGTAGCCCTTGATGGCTTTCTTCTCTTTCACTGCTGCTTCCTGAACCCATGTAAATTCTCAGCATCTGCAAAATTGTGTGCCAAGAACTTCACAGCTGTTTCTCTGCTACAAGAACAATCACTGCTGTGCATATGTTCTGGACACACTACTTGCCAGTTTTAAGACCTTTCATTGTCTCTTTCATTCAAGTATTTTCATTTTCACTTTAAATCATTCTGACTTCATGAAATGCTACTGTAAAATGTTCTCAGCAATGAAGTGTAATAAATTACGTGACAGTCTTTTTAAATTGAGGCTCATCAGGTGTTTCTCTGACCAAAGTGAATTTTACTCTATTCTCATTCACTGGACATCATAATTTCTATTTCTATTTCAAACCACAACTGAACCACTACAGTGGTGTGTACAGTACTCACAAGTTTTCACAGAAATCATCCTGGCTTCTCAGGGTCTTTTCAGGCAGCTGGGATTTTATTTTATTTTATTTTGTTACTCCATCTATAGCAGGGCTTATGCTTTGGCTGTGAAAAGCAAGTCAGCTCATGCAGCACAGCAATGTGAGAGCCACTCAGACTTGGGAGGAACTAGGAAAGAGCTGTCAGGGGAACCAGGGTTGTGAAAGACTAAACCGGAAAGATCATCTAGAGGACAGCTTGGTCTATAGTGAAGGTGCAGAGGTTTGTGTGTTAAAACTTCCTTTCTTTTCCTGTTTCTGAGGGAGAGGCTGGGCACGTGTTGTCTTCTTTGTAGAAGATCCTTGAAAAAAGCTCAAGTCCTGCCTCACACACAATTAAAAACTTCTGCACATAAAATTCTTGCATAAGTTATAAGCAGGAACAGGGCTGAGCCAGCTGCTTAGCTCGAGTGTCTCAATGTCTAGGTGGAAAGGCTGACCAGGAATGCACCAGGATTCAACTAAATCAAAAGGCAGTGGTAGATGCAGAGGTGTGAAAGGCTGTGAGGAGGAAAGCAACTTCCCAAGGTAAGGAGAGGTCAGGCTCCTGGGCAGGAAATGCTGAGGGGGATGAATGGAGACGATAGGAAGGTGTTGCCTGGAGGCTGGAGTGACCCAAGAGAATGAAGTCCAACAAGCCTGATGCAGAGAAATATTCTTTGACAGGATAGTACCAAACCAGAGGGCAATAATGGTGATTATAGGTTTGATGAGAAATCCTCCCATTTAGTTTTCCCAAAGAACTAATCCAAATCTTCTTTTTCTGTAATTTTTTGAGGGTAATAGCCTTCCACAAACAGAAGGCGAAAAAACATAAAAGTAAAGACATTTTATGCAGCTGGATAGAAAAACAGAAACCTTTTTCTCCCCCAGCCCACCACTCTTATTGTTTCACATACCAGTCTGGGAAAAGTTTGCAAATTACTTAAATTACTGCCTGACCTATGAATTGCCCAGCCTTCCGTAGTGGAGTTGAGAGGTCCAGTTGCACTAAATGAGTCTGGAGGGTTTATGAAAAGTTGTATTCAAACCTATTCCTATTCAGAAAACCATTAGATGAATAACATCTAATAACATTTACCTTTACAAAGAAACTCTTCTCTACTAATATTCAGGTACAGAGAAAAGCCAGAACTGGCTTTACTTTGGAGCCACTTTTTTTTTTTTTTTTTTTTTTTTTTTTTTTTTTTTTTTTTTTTAATTTGAGAAAGAGGACCATCTAGTGGTTAATGCCAAAATTATCATCTTGTTTGTAATCACTATTGAGCAGGGAATGAACCCTCCACGTTTCAAAGGAAAGCATGTCTATCTTGATATCTGACCATGTTCAGCCAAACTACACACAACCCTGTCTCTCTTGAGATAGGCTGGATACCCAGGTGTTCATCATCAGCACAATTTCCAGTTAGCCCAGTCTCCCAGGTAGCACAAGCTTATTGGGACAACTTGTTAGCAGCTGGGCAGCTCAAGCATAGGCTACAGCTCAGTACTTAAGCCACTCTCCACAAGCCCTTCCTTGGCACACTGTGGAGGCTTTGCACCAGAGCTGGAGCTTTGATGGAAAAATACAAGTCAGGCTTGGCATGATTACAGCCACCTTCAAAACTACTTTTTTGATGGAAGGGAGAGGATTTCTTCTGGCACTTTTGCTATTCTTCTTTCCTGATAGAAAGCTACTGGGCAGCTTTCTGCACCGAGGTTTGTGATGTGCAGATTCCATATGGAGCTAGATATTGTAGGTAGAGTCATGTAGTGAGAGCAGGAAAGATTAAAGTTCAAGAAAAAGAATAAAGATTGGAAAAATTTTTTGCATATCTCTCAGGGATCCAGCACTTTGACATTATTTTCAGAATGCTAACGTAAGCCAGCATATGCCAGCTTCTGATGCTGGAGTGGGGCAGAATTTGTGTATAGAGTAGTTGCACTTCTGGCATGGAGGATGGAAATCAGTGCTGCTACATGCCATTTGCATGCACAGTTGCTTTGTCAGGCAACTTACACTGCTCTTTGAACACCATGTGCTTCAAGCAATAACTGGGTTTCCAGGCTGTTGCAGAGGACAGGTCAGCATGCAGGTCTGACATTTTCTGGTAAGGCAGGCTGTACGGGAGACCTGCCTACCAGAGCAAACCCTAATTAAACTAAATTTTGGCTTCATAAAAGCTCCTAAGGTATAAAACTCAAAATATTGGTGTGCTGCACCTGAAAATAATAGTAGTATATACTAGAACTGTGTCTGCAGGAAGTGAAAAACAATGTTGTTCATTCTGTTTATTACAGAGAGGCAGGTGTAGACAAGGGTGGCCTTTTACACGCACACAACCAAAGACAGATATCATACGGAGTCCTAAACCAAAGCACAGGTTTAGCCCTGTGAGCTAAATTGATTGCATGGCTGACATTTTTTTTACCTGATGCAAGGCTTTCTTGTGCCATTTCCAGCCCATTTTTCCAACACAGCAATTCTCTGGAAGGACAAAGTTTCTCCCACTGGTCTGGGTTACCCATTGCTGTTCGAGTATACCTCGAGTGCTTCTGAGAATACTCAGTGAAGGTGAGGTTCTGCACTAGGGTGACATTTCTTACAGTGTACTTTATGGCTTCAGTATGTCATATTCATCATCTCTATGCCAGTGAGCCCCTGGTTTTAATCCCTGAGGCTTATCCAGTCATAAATAACCTGTAATGATTCACATACAGCTTGACAGATGAACTGAAATACAGTAAAAGGCAAGCAAGGGGATCTCTAATTGCTATTCATAACCAGGTCCTGCAACTATCACATTTAAATAGCTTGAAGCTGTGATCAAGTTAATTAGAGATGATGTTCTTTTCTGGAACTGTAGTTGGCAGGTTATACATTAGTCATGGAAAGACAAGAGTCTCATTCCCAAAATATTGCTTAAACCCTGATGTCTAATATTAGTGAATGCGATTAACTCTAGGCTCAGCCCCAGGATGATCTGAAATTGAACAGGTTTTGAAATCTGAAATTTAACAGTTCTCAAAGTCTGGAATTTAGCAGTTAAGCAACAACACCTCTTGCCTTCACTTAGATTTTAAAACCTATTTTAATTGCTTCTACCTCTTTTGGTTGCTGCACGTCCATGTTTTGCCCACCTTTCTTCAGTCTGGTGTGAATGGAAGTCTCTCACAACCAGGACTTTCACAGGTCTATTGCCACAAGTGACTGCTCAAGAGCAATGGGAAGGACTCAGTCAGGTCAAAGGACCTCAGGACAACTGTCCTGTTGAGGGGCAATAGCAGGGGCAGCACATCTCCAGCAGGATGCCACCTGCCTCTGCGCACAGACACCAAAGTTTGGTGCAATGTGCTGGCACAGACAGGATTTGTGTCAGACCTTAGTGACAGGTGTGACATCGAGACCTGCAGCTCCCTCTGAGTAGGACAGCAAAGGGAGAGCTCTTCGCATTGACACAGCCCCACAGAGGCAACGCCAATTCACAGGACATTGTGGAAGGCTGGCAAGAGAACAATGAGGGTGCCGCCCACCACCTTTCTTTTAATTGCTGCACATTTAAGTGCATGCCAAGCTGTGCAGCTGGGGGTTGTTTCCATTCCCTCTGCAGTTGCCAGAACTATTCATTGTTGTTTCATTTTAAGGATAACAAAGTCACATCTTATAAAAGGATCTTTGTTGCTTCCCAGACACTTAATCTCATTTGTCCGTAAACTGTAGGATGAATTCCACAGATGCCAAATGAGCCCATAGGACTGGATTAACCATGCAGCAAGAATTAGAAGTGTAAAACTATTTTAAATGCATGAAGATTCAGAGTAAGAAGAAGTGACACAATGATTGGTATACTCAGCCAAACCTGCTGACTCAGACTTGGGGTTTGTGTCTGAAGTTCCACTGTTCCTCTTATCCATGGCCAGCCTTGTCCTCCTCGGTTGTCTCAGCACAACTGTTGCAGGATTACGCAAGTGGAGTGGATCTGAGGCTTTAACTTTTGAGTTTATTTCTTAAATCAGTTTGCTGGTCTGGTTCATCCCTGTTCCCCACAGAAACTGGTACTGGCGCAGCCAAGGTAACAAAACACAGTGGCTGGGAGGGAAAAAAAGGGTGATGGACCTGCTTTGCCACTAGGAAAAAATTTCATGGGATGACGATGGGAGAACAAAAGATACAACAAAATCTTGCAGAGAGACATAGGATTGGCAAAAATATATCAGAGTCAGAAATTCTTGACATTAGTAGTAATATAAGTTTGCTGAGAGAGGTGCTATTGATATCCTGGGGTCACGTCCCTGAAGATGGGTATTTTGAGCTTCCTCAACCTTCCCAGGTTTCTCAGTGTTTAGCTCTGCATCCTTAATCCACATCCTTAATCCAATTGTCCAAGTTGTGGCCTCAAACTCTTGCCTCATCCTCCCATTACTACCCCTTTTACCGCTGCTTGGGAAGGAGTGAAACAACTCCTCTTTACAGTCCATAGTGCAGTGAAAGATTTAATCAGTGACAGTAGCAAAGAGTAAGCAGAGGTTTTGTGCCATGGCCAATGACCTTGCTTTCCCCATAGGAGAAAGAAAAGCTTCCTTACAAAGTGCCGGGACTAGAAACTTTCTTAGACTTTGCACACTGGCATTTATAAAACTACTCTAGTGCTGATCTAGACCTTGGATCACAGAAAATAAATATCCCATTGATATAAGAAGGCTGAACTGTAGCATAAAAACCAAAAACTGAAAAAAATAAAACCGACATACAGGTTCTGACACTTCTGCCAGTAGAATTAGCTTATTGTACATCTACAAAGCCATTAATCACCTCGTAAGGAACAGTAAGCTTTGTAACACCATTTTAAAGGGAAATTTTTCCCATTGCAGCCCCTACACTGCTGATTTCCTCCCAAAACAGGGATAGATAGTGAACAGCTGTCACACAGGAATCCTGTGAGGCCATATGCCAGACACCCATGGTGGTCCCTGGGGACTGGGGAACAGCAGCCACACCGACCTGGAAGGGTGTAAAGTTCTCAGAATCACAGGACAGTTAAGGCTGGACCGATTCTTGAGATCATCTGGTCCAACCACCCTGCCAAGGCATTCTGACCTCAAGCAGGTGACACAGGAACACGTCCATGTGGGTTTGGAATGTCTCCAGAGGTGGAGACTTCATGACCGCCCTAGGCAGTTCCAGAGCTCTGCCTCCCTCAACGTAGAGAAGTTCTTCCTCATGCTGAGGTGGAACTTCGTGTGCCTCAAAGTGATGCCCAAAGTGGAGACGGGCGATCAGTGCGGTGCTGACAGCCTCCCTCACCACATTCAGCACTGAAAGCAGCATTTTACCCAGTGAGGGGGGCCTGAGGGAGTGCGGTTTCCAATATATTTCAATGGAGAAGGGGGAAGCGCTCTCCCAGTTTCAGATCAGCCGGAAAAGCATCCAAGCCAAAGGGATGTGAGCATGGAAGGGCCTCCATGGGGTCCCTGAGGGCCAGCATGGAGAACAAGGGGCTCCAGCAACACGCCAGCACTGCTGCTGGGGATCCGCCGAGGACAACGTTGTTACGAGAAAGGACATTGGGCTGCTGGAGCAGCTCCAGAGAAGGGCAGTGAAAGGTTTTGCACACAAGTCCTGTGAGGAGCAGCTGAGGGAGCTGGGGGTGTTTAGTCTGGAAAGAGGAGGCTCAGGGGCGACCGTATCGCTCTCTACAGCAGCCTGAAGGAGGGTGTAGCCAGGTGGGAGTCAGTCTCTTCTCCCAGGGAACCAGCAACAGGGCAAGAGGATGTAGCCCCAGCCTGCAGCAGGGAAGGCTCGGGTTGGACATTAGGAAGACTACCTTCACAGAAAGGGGGATTACACATTGGAACGGGCTGCCCAGGGAGGCGGTGGAGTCACCGTCTGAACGTGGCGCCCAAAGACACGGTGCGGTTGGCACGCAGATGGTCGGTGACGGGTCGGACGCCATGACCTCGGCGGTCTTTCCAAGGGAGCGGATTCCGTGACTCCGCGCTCCGGGCCGCTGAGGCCGTCACGTGCGGGCCGCCATTTTGTGCGGCGCGCGGCGGGCGGCGCCCGTTGGCGGTGCGGTGGGGCGGGCGAGGGGCGGGGGGTCCGTCCCTCCCTCCACGTTTTATTTCCCTTTGCGCCTCCTCGTCTTCTTACTCCTTCCTTTCGCCCTCCGTCTCGAGTTCGGTCCCCGCGTCCCTCTGCTTTTGTCACCCCTCCCCTCGCTCCCTGCCGCTCCCCGCCCCCGCGTGGCACTGCGGAGCCGGAGACGTGACCCGAGCGGACTCGCTTCCCCGCAGCTCCAGCCTCTCGCCGCAGAGTCGCATGTCCTCGATCCAGAACCTCCAATCCTTCGGTAAGAGCCGCCGGCACCGCGCCACCCCCGCAGCATTTTTAACAGCGGCCACCTCCTCGGCAAACCCACCCACGGCCCCCGGCCCCGCCGTCCTGCCCCCGGCCTCCCGAGCGCCGCGGCCCCCGCCCCGCGCTGACATTGAGCGCCGTCGCTGTCGTGCTCCGTGGGGCAGCGCCGGGGACTCGTCCTTGTCCTCCCGTGTCGCCGGCCTCGGGACGTGCTCGGTGTTGTAAGGCGAGGAGACCTCGGGCGGGAGGCTCAGCCCCTCGCTGCTCCCGCAGAAGGTGCTGCCATGTTCTCAGCTCTGACTGCCCGTATCAAGGGCTCGTATCCTCTGCTGAGGAAATAAATTCATCAGTTACAGTTGGTTCGCTGCCGCACCTTGTCCTCAGCAATGCCCCAAAACGCTATACAAGCCCTGCAAAGGTTATTGTCTCTGTGGAGTGAGCTAGGCAGATGGCAGGTCATTTCTCTCCTATCAGCAGGGAAGTTTAACCGTGCCGGGCCAGCGTTCTCCTCCTGCCTGATCTATAAGCACCAGAAGTGAGCAAGTTAGCACTTCGTACAATAGTCTCAGGCTTTTGGTCACAGTGTTGATCTAATCTTCTGCACGTATAAGCCATGTGAGAAGGTTGCGTTCAGTCATGATTTGGGAGATCATCCTGTGCTTCAGGAAGGTGCCACCCAGAGGATTTGTTTGAAGGGATCCAATGTTGACACCTACAGTGCTGGCTTATTTCCACCCTAGAGCCCTAAACTCTGCCAAGCGATCTTGGCTTATCTGCAGCCTAGAGTCCTGAACTCTGCCGAGTGATCCTCATGCTTAAGTCCTTTTTTTCTTTCACTTTTTCTTTGACTAAAATTTTCTGTTAGTGTTTGAGCCACAAGCTGTGGGAGACAGTAAAAGTCAGCATGGTTTAACAAATTCTGTAGTGGAAGTTGAGCTAGTCAAGACTCCCAGTGCTGTACTTGTTTCCTGTGGTGCTTGAATCCTCACGCTTTCAGTGCCTTTAAGGCTCATGCCATTCTTGTTTCTACAAGGATCTGTCAGTCTGCAGCTGAAGTGCTTCGTTTTGTGCTTCTGCTGAATTTGGGGCATTTCTTTCTAGTGAATGGCAAAACTTCACCAGTGTTCTTAGAGCTGAGTTTTGAACGGAAGTTTGAGAAATTGTAGCTTGCATGAATATTGAACCTACATGGCCTCTTAAATATTGTTCTGATTAGTACAAAAAATTACTTGTGATTATTCTTTAAAAGTAATAAAGTGCTTAATGCTTCAAGGTTTATTTGGAGCTATTGATTAGGAGATTTGTAGAGCTGAAAAATTTCTTGATTGAGTGTTAAGTATGTTTTTGTGAAGAACAAAGTATAACAAGTGTTAACCCAGAAGCCCCCTTCTTTCTTAATGCTTCTCTGTTTTATCTGTGCTAGATAAATGCTAAACTTGGAAGAATTTGAGAACTTTTTCTTTACTGTAAGCCTAAATTAATTTTGTTACATTTCTTGACTAAAGCTGTTGACTGGAGGAGTTCTGATTTACAGGCAGCTTCTGACATCTGTTAAAGTGTATCTCTCTTGTATTTCTATTAGTAACCAAGAGTTACATCCATGCCTTAACATGCTGGAAGTGTGGTAGTTACCATAGTGTGAGACTTCTCTTTTGGACTTGTAAGGAAGTGTCTGTTGTAGAGCTTTTCTATTTCTCTATTCTTATCAGTTGATCTGATAAGAGATACAGCTGCTTTTTTTCACTTTAAATGTATGTGGCTGTCTAAAACTTATGTGTGTTCAATGTTCCCTCAGAACCGTGTTTTCAGGTTCAGGATTTACAGTTTGCAAGAAACAATGAAGTAAACTGATACTGTAGCAAAAGTATCTGTTCATACCTGGGGAGGTATGGAAGAAACTGTGTGTGGTAGTTGAGAGGGGTGTCCTGAGTGAGTAGTGTAATGACACTTCATACAGCTGTAGAAAAGGCACTTCGGTTTTACAATGTGTCTTTAAACAGGGATTGAAAATCAAGGTGATACCCTGAATATAATAATAATTTTTTTTTGTGAAGTGAGAATCTTCCTTCTTAGTTTTGAAACCTGGGCGTTTTCCTTTGTGGGAATTACATGAATCTTTTTCCTCTTGCAGACCCCTTTGCTGATGCAACAAAGGGCGACGACTTACTCCCAGCGGGGACTGAGGATTACATTCATATAAGGATCCAGCAACGAAACGGAAGAAAGACACTAACAACTGTTCAGGGCATTGCAGATGATTATGACAAGAAGAAACTTGTGAAAGCTTTCAAAAAGGTAAAGTTGCTGATTGGATAATGATTACATATAAAGGAGTAAGATAGCTTTTAATACTAAGTAACAAAATATTTATGTTACTTCATTGTTTCCAGTGCACACCATTTTCATATTCTAGTCTTTCCCTTTCTCAAAACACCTATAAGTGTCCAGTAACATGTTTTTTAAAAAAGTTAAACATTTGTATATTAAAAAGAAGTAAAAAAAATATTCTGGATGTTTCTTTACAATTTCACAGATATGTGGCTTTCTTGATGTGAAGAATAAAATCAGTTTAAAGTAGTGCTGTTTTTTATTCCTGCCTCTGTTGCAGCTGGGTTGTTGCTCAAAATAGAGGCCTTTAGTTTTGCCAGGATAAAAATACTTATTTTAAAATAGTGTGGAGTTGAAAGGCTGTATCTTATGACTTTGTTTTTCATTCTTGCAATGACTGTTGACCATTTTCTTCTGCACAGTAGCTAATCCTGTCACTGCCTGACTTTACCATCAGCAGTTTAGTTTCTGTATGTATGTATCAGCAGATATATTCCATTTGCTCTCAGAGCCAGTAAAATTGATTTAGCCTTTGCCTGGCTTGGCATCAAAACAGTAAGCAGCTTCTGAGACAGAGTTCTTCTGAAAAGACTGATTAAGCAAAATCATGATGTACATCAGATGTCTTATAACATGGATGTTTCTCTCTTAGAAATTTGCTTGTAATGGTACTGTGATTGAGCATCCTGAATACGGTGAAGTTATCCAGCTGCAAGGTGACCAGAGGAAGAACATTTGCCAATTCCTTTTGGAGGTGAGGGACTGCAGATAGATACCTAAACCTCTCTGGAAGCAGTAGGGGGACAGGTGGTACTGATGCTAATTAACCAGCTAAAGATGGCCACTGTAGTTCTTTTGTATTTTCAGCCAGAAAGTAAAATGACACTCGTAGAATGAGAATAAGCCTCTGGTAAGAATCAAAGCATTGTAGAATGCCTTTGCACTGTTACAACACGCCCCTTGTTCTCTGGCAGTGCAACTTGAGCTCTGTTCTTGTAAAATCAAGTGTTAGATGCAAACCGTAATTGTGAGGCTGAAAACACTATAGAGGAAAGAGGCTTACTCTGATGCAAATGATGATGAAGAGTTGGTACACTGTCAAACAAGTCCTAGGATTACAGAACAAATCAGATGTCTGATAAGATTTTCTTTTTGTTTAGTCAGTTCTTCTGCTTGGCCCATAAACATTCTGTAAACTACATTGAGTGTATACATGGTGAAGCAGTTTCTTTAATTAAAGTGTAAGAGTGTGGTAACTTGATATCACTGTAATAGCCTAAATATGTAAACTTTACTAAAATACGTTGTTTCTCTCCTTTAGATTGGCATTGTCAAGGAAGAACAACTGAAAGTTCATGGTTTCTAACAAACCTGTACTCTTATGAAGAACCCTGCAGTATTGGTCTTACCTATCTCTTCTGTGAAAAATGAATCTTTGCAGTGAATGGACTTCCCTATTACCTGAACATTTACAATCTGATTTGCATGACTGCATGAAACAGGTGGTGTGTAGACTAGAAACACATAAGAAAACTTCAGTGAGATGGTAATGAAGACCCTTGTGAACTTTAACACATTTCCAATGGAAATGTATTAGTGATGATTGTTCAGTTTAGTACTCTCCACCTGAGTTAAATGTGTGAGTTTTATTAAAATAGTGTGTGTTGCTTAAAAATAAAAGTTTATTCATATAATTTCTGGAATGTTTGAACTGCTTTAGCCTAAGTTTTAAACTAGCACTGCAGCCTTGCTGAAGAATGGCTGAACAGCTTTGTGGCAAGTGTAGCTCACTGCTGATTAAAGAAATTGGAAAATCTACATGATTAAGTGCTAGCTGATTAATCAGTAGATTAGCTTGATGTGATCTTACTCTGTAGCTGTAAGACTAGAGCTTTAAAGCCTGTAGTGTAGGTGTACTTTAGTAGCAGCATAATAAGACATCAATTGTTTGCTATGTAAGTAACTGGATCTTCTCTAAAATTTGTTGCAGTGACTGTGAGGTATTAGTGTGAAGCAAAGTGGGGCTAAAGCAAGCTGAGCTCCTCAAGGCACAATATTTGGGCAAAAGTCTGAAAACGTTTGAAAGAAGTGGATGGGATATTGTATCTCCTGTGTCCCTGAGTAAGGGGAAAAGACATTGTGTTGGCTTCTGCCATGACTGTGTGTTGAAGTTGGCAAGCAGAGCACTGAAGTAACACTGGTAGTGTTAGCTGCAGTAGCAGGGAAGGGAACAGGATCTACAATAACCTTTTCCCTCTTGGGAAAAGTTTTCCTAGGACTGATAGTTGACACGGAGGGTTTCGTAATCATGTCTGGGTGTTACTAGAAAAAGCTGATTTGGTTTACTTTTCTAGAAGGCAAGTCTTTCAGCATTACTGGAGGTTACAATAGGTTTGTTCCACCATGCTTTTAAACTAGTTTTAGTTAGCTGTAGGCATTTGCTATTCTGCTTGCTGGATATGTCTTGTGAAGAATGAAATTAATTCATTTGGTGAAACAAGCAGATGTTGTCCTCCTTTTGAGGTAGACATGGAAATTTTTTTCTGAAGCAATTCAGAACATGCTGAGCTGCAAAACCGTAACAATAGAGGGAAATGTTTAAATAACTTGATGTGATATCATGTATTCTCTGGAAACAAAGAAAGAGAAATTTTTTTACTGCTAAGACTTACTGATAACTTAGCCAGAAAAAAAAATTATGGAATTGATAAAGTAATTGTTTACTTCCTAAATAGTAAAGAATTAGGCAAAAATGTATTATTTAATATTACATGTACCTGTACTTTATTTCCTATTCATATTTGCCTTTCTAAACAGAAATGTTTCAATTTTAACTCATTTGAACTCTTTTTTTCTTTTTTTAGATTTTTGAGTTCAGAAATGAACACTTAAGGCACTAGCAACAATTAGGGGAACATTCATTATATGACGATTTATTTCTCCATCTGGTCTAGACAATTCCATTTAAAGAAATCCAGTGTCTCAATCTCCACAAATTCTGCCTGATGTTACAGATCTTAATTGTTCCAGAGCAAGGATGCTCCAGAAGACTGTATACTGTTAAGGTGCAATACATTCAGGAAGAGGAAATGCCTCATGCAAAGTGCAAAATACCCACATACCAAATGGAAATCCAAAAATAAATCTTATGCAAGTCTTGCAGATGAGCAGAATAAAGTCATTCTACTCCAAGTTTAACTAGTCCTGATTTTTAACTGCTAAAGTAATGTCTTTTGGGGGTACATAGTATTTAGTGATTTTTATTTTATCACATGCTAAAAAATTGATTTTCTCATTTATAGCTTGTTCTCCTGCCCAAGAGAAAAAACAAGCACTATCTTCTATTTTGCTGGTATTATACAAGTACTTCTAGTGGGCTTTGAATTGAAGATTAACAAATGACTAGCAGGTCTCATGTTACTGAGTCAGTCTTCATTTCAGATGGCATTCCTTTCACTTTTACTACCTAAGCTTGAGTCATTTCTCCATAGTCATTTTGCTTGGAATAAATAAGAAAAAGCTCTGGTGTTCTTCCTTCTCATTTAAAAATCCTTTCTAATTGGAAGAACCTTGCAGCTGATAGATGGCTTGAGTGGAGATGCTTGTGTTTTGACCTTTGAAGGGCAAAATTATAAGGAGATTGAATAATATGTAACACATTTGAAGTCTTAAAGAGGTGAGCTTTGTTGTGGCAACAAAACATTTAATCTTTCTAGAAGGAAAGCAGAAATTTTTGTCCATGAGTATTTTAAGCTAAAACAGTCTAAGACTGTAACTAGCCTTGTTACAAGCCCAAATCTTTGTGTGTTCTAGATAAAAGGTTTCAACAATATAATGTTTTGTCATCTAATATTTGTCAAAGCTAAACTTACTTGGAATACATATCTATATTTTAAAAATGCTGAAAATTAAGGCTTTGGAAAAGAACGGTTTTAAGTGCTGCTGCAGTAATCTGTTTTCCGAATGAAGGCAGGTTTCAATCTTTTTATCTATTCCAAAATAGGTTAAAAATGTTGAAGGATGTGTCCCATAATTGCCAAGGCAGTAAAAAGGAGCTTAAAATAGAAGACTCTTTTGAAGTCCACTAGTAGGAGTTGAGGCTGGTCAAGCTCAGACTGCAAAGAATGGTGATTTTTTTGTTGGAATGCTGTGAAGTTGGTGTCTTTCAGACCTACCAATCAAGATTGCCTTCTTAGCGATACTTAGACTTAAGGTGTTATTGGATGTAGAAACTTGTTTTGAATTCACAGCCTTGTGCATAGTTTTATTAGGCTGTTCTAACTGACTCTGAGCTGATACCTTGGAGTAAAGTGTTACATAAATAAATTCACTAAATTGTCTGTTCTGAGTCTACATCTACTTAATGCAGCTGTGAGCAATGCAACCCTTGCTTCCCAAATGCTGCTGGCAGTTCTTGTTTGTAGAATATGAGATGTAGTAATTTAAGTCTGTAAGATGCCTACTTTTTCTTTACTGTGTGAACTATCAGGCCCCTGACTGTCACCTATGGTCTGCTAAATCTGACTCTGTGTCAGAGATGAGCATGAGGAGCACAACTCTGGGCAGATAATTCTCAAGTGGAATAACCTCTGAAAAGAGGAATGCCTGGGCTGTGTGCATGCTAGTCATTACTTTGGTGGCTTTGCTTGAACCTTTATTCCCAAACTCCATTTTTTGCACAGTCTAAATGAATAACATTTTGTTTTGGAGGGGGAGGAGGGAACTAGTAAAAAAACCTAGAAAACAGTCTTAGAAAATACATTTATATCTGGAGGGTTTTTTTCATTAACTTTGATTCCTGGATTGCAAAACCTCTGTAGCATTGTTGTTTCTCTCTCTGCATCTTTAAAAATCCTAGTTAAATGTCCCAGAAAGCTTGACATTTAAGCCTCTAAATACATCTAAAGCAATTATAAAATGCGAAGTCATTGAAGCTTAAGTTTCAAATATTTGAAATAACAATTAGGCAGAAGGCCTCATTTTTTCTTATACTGCCCTCCTGCTTATAGTTAGTATGTAGTTGCCCTGAAGATGCATGTGTTACTTACAGTCAGGCAGTGATCAGATATCCCTGCTGTAATGCCATACCCTGTTTGTAGGTTTTTTGAATTTTATCTGATGTACTGCACTCTTACAGGCTGTACTACTCTAACTTTGCAGTATAGGACAGATGTACCTTGAGTTCCAGTCAGCAATTAATTCCCTAACCCCACTGCAAGGCTCTAGTGTACAGGATCCATGTGCTACATCTTTAAGTGGCTCAACAGTTCCTCACACTATGTGAAAATGTATACAAGATTATTTAGCCTGTTAAATAAATAAAGGGGGAGGCGTTTTTTACAGCTCACTCTGAGACACAGTAGGAGTTACTGTCCCTTGTATCTGTTCAGTGTTTATCAGTGTCACTGAGCATTCCTCTGACTAATGTGCTGCTGACGCTGGGGAGATGGAAGTGAGCTTAGAGGGTTGTGTGTATTTAAGTACTACAACTTCCTACATCCATACTCAGTCAGGAATCTCTCCCCTGGGGATGGCAACATGAAGGTTGTTTTCCAGTGGCCAGATCAAAAGCTCTTGAGATCATTAAGGGTAAAATGGCATAGTTGTTTTATGTTTGCTATATGGATGTTTCATGCCTACTGTTTCCCATTTAGATTAAAAATACAAAAGTAATCTCAGAAGAGGATTTGTACTTGGCTTGCCTTTTTTAAAAGTTTGCTGTGTGCCTGTCATTGATCTCTTAATGAACAAGTCTTAACCTGTATTGGAGTATTGCTGCAGAGCTGAGACAACAAAGTGTTCTAGAATAAAGTGTGCCAGTGTTATTTGATGTATGCTTTTCTAAAACAAATAGAATTTTATGCTGTTGTTAAGGAGGATTATATTGTTTTTGGTGGAAGATAAAAGTAACATAATTAAATAGAGATGTGTGTGATCCTCTTGTAAAATCAGATTTGATTTCTTACAGAAATGTTAGATTTCCTCTCTTACATTTCCGACAAACTGTAATAATCAACTTAAAAATACTGTTACTTGTTCTGGAATATTGTGGCTCTAAAACAAGATTATTGGCTTTTATTGGCTTGAGGTCTAAAACTTTGGGTAGAAGAGGAACATCTAATTTCTTGAACAAGCAAAATGGATGGTATTTTAGGATAAAGCCAGAATGTGCTCAAGTTTGGTTTCAGCTCTTTTAGAATATCTTGCATCTGTGAAATGTGACAGCACATTTCTGAAATGAATTTGAGGCCTGATTAAAAGGACATATGTATACAATAAATGGGGTTATTTTTATTATTCTCTTTATTTTTATTTACAGCCCATCTTTGCTGTGATTATGCAGGGAAAAAAAAAATCGACCTCCCTGCCCCAAATCAAAAAACCCACACAACACATGATCCAGGCTCAGCTCTCCAAGTTCTGAGTAGCTGAATTCAGCAGATGTGGTTCCAAGTGGAATGGTCCTGCTCCTCACTGAGAGGATTTAGCTGTCAGCAGTGTTTGCAGTCCCTCTCACTATCAGCCAGTGGCACAGCTCTGTTCCCACACTACACTCAGAGAAGCCTTGGCTTCAGGACAGCTGACCCCAGGGAAGGGGTGGCACTAGAGCTGTTTAAATGGTTCCCTCACAAAGGGAAGGTTGCCCTTTTGGGTAGACCCAGCAAATTACATAAATGTGTTGATGTGTAATTGGACAATGGTTCTGGGGTAAGAAGGGTTTAAATGGTCTATTCCCAGGGATCCGGCTGGAAAGATCTATTGAAGGGCAGCCCCTGTCATAGAGGAAGCAGCCTTTAGCTACTCTTCAGGAGAGGAATTTCTGTGATGGGATGGCTCCTGGCTGCACCCCAGTGAACAGACGGAACAGACATCTGTGTGAGCACACATGTACTCCCTAACACCAGGGAAAAGATGGCCCTGCAAACTGATACTTGTCACTCACTATCTGGCACTGTATCTGTGGCCTACACCTGGAACTCAGAGTGTACAGCTGGAGATGAATTTCAATATATAGAACAAAGACACTGTCCAGGTTCCTGTAGTAAATAGTAACCCATAAATTAATCCACACATTACTTAAAATAAATCATGTGAGTGAGAAATCAGTATGAATTACACGCAATATTGAGCCAAGAGTATTTTCTGTGCTTAAATGCCTTTCCTTTCAGTAAGATTGTTGCAGTGGCATGGAGAAACTTTCTGATTGTCCAGCAGTGATCTTACTTCATTAAAAATACTGTGAACTTTGTTCTGTTTGAAAGTAGCTGGAGCTGGAGTCTACACCCATCACTGCCATTTGTGCTAAGCTGTGTTTGAGGATACTGAAGACAGGGACATCTCTTGGGGTTATCAAATTGTTTCATTTGTCCTGGTAGTAGAAATCAGTTCTAGTACTAATTTAAATCACCATGCAACTAGATCATCCCTTGGTAGGTCTATGGAAGGTAAAAAATCAGTTCTAGAGAGGTTGAGGGAAGGAGGTGTTTGCATCCTGCTTTCATGCAGAGCAATGCAGAACCCTTCAGGCTGCTGCCCGCTGAAGCAAAACCTGAATGTGGCAGCATCTGACTTGTGTCTACACTGTGCAAAAGCACCTGTACTATTTCCAAATCTTGGCTGCTTCTCCAAGACACAGAAATGGACATTACTGTGTCCATCTAGTAATTTATTTACTTTTTGTCTGTCTGATAAAAGTAGCATTCAAGCTTCAGGGTAGTACCCTCTGAGGAGGGAAAATTGTCATTTGTTAGCTGTGGAGATTACAGTAATAAAAGCAGAAATCATCAAGGCCAAAGTTCACCTAAATAACAGGAGGTGATCTTTAGTCTCCTATTAGATTCTAGTATTTTTTTATTTGTCTTAATTTCATTTTAGGCTACTAATATTCACATTGTGGTATGTTTTCAGGAGGAAGGACTTAGGAGTGCTTTAAAGGAAAGCTTATCTTAAACAACTGAGTATAAAGAGACAACATAAAGATCTTCCAAGTTAATGAGTTAGTTGTTATATTTCTGCAATGAGGCTTTAAAAATGGATGCCTGTCTTATACTCCCCTAAGAGGCATTTCCTGCCCAGAAGAATTTCTGCTGCATTTATTTCAGTTCCCTGTATCAGCCCTTGTTGCAGTGTGAAATTTAGGTTACCCAATTTCTGTAATATGGTTTGGTCCACCCTATCCCCTGTTCAAACTCCTTGGTCTTTCCCTGGTGGTGGGTTTTGTCAATTACCCTGCAATCCTGTCCAGAAGCCTGGAAAATTCTGGGGGGGGGGGTACACTGTGATTTGGCAAGGCCTCGGTTACCCCTCCCTGTTTTATGTATAAGATGTCCTGCTAATTGTTTTCTTGTTTTGGTCACTCCCATCCTACCGGGCATTGGTTCTAGATCACCCCCTGCCTCTTTCCACACCCCCTGTACTTAAGCTCAAACCCAAAACCCAGGAGTCACTTTTTGCGTGGCCCTCTGGGAGCAATAAATTTCAGCTCCAACCCACGTGAGAGTCCTCCTTTTTTCCACGGATTGCCACACTTCTGCTTGAGGTCCAGATGCACTGAACCAAAGGATACAAAGCTGTACCCCTGTATGCAGACCTGGTGGGCAAGCAAGCCACTAAACAGCTCTGGACACCCGCATAAGCCCTGAGCAGTGCTTTCTCCCAGGTTCCCATGTGGAAGCTTTTGGAGATGCTGCTGAAGCTGGTGGTGCTCTGATGTGCACTAGGAAAGTGCAAGTTGCTTGTGACTGCACCAGGACAGGCCACCATCTCTGGCTGCTGAGCAGCATTTCTGTGGGATAGAAACAACAGCTGTGACAAAACCAGAAACAAAAGGGTTGGTGCTTTCTCTAGTGGTTTAGTGATCTGACAAAGTGATTGCTGGGAGCAAAGGGATGGATTTTTTTTCCCAGTTACTTCGCATACAGTTACCAAGAGAAATTGCCCTGGATTTAATGACATTTGATAGACCATATTCTCAGAATTGTGTCTTGTAGTGCTGGTACTAGCAAAGCACCCACTGACTTGTATTTTTCAAAACTTTACTTGATCTCTACTTTTGAGCTGAATTTTTTCTGAATTCATTGAATTTGGGCCATTGGTGGTACCACTTCATTTGCTCAAACCAAAAGTTCTTTGAAAACCAGCAGCTTGCCTCTGTCCCCACTCTCTCCGCATATTTTTGTCCATGTGAGCATATTTAAATACTTTGGGTTTGAACATGCAGGCCTCTGATACATGTATAAACACTTCTCTTGATGTCTTCTTCTGATAGTATGTTCTACATTCCCTTCTGCCATCAAGGAGATGTATTTTTTAGGTTCTGCAAAGGTCCAGGCATGAATTAGCACAGAATTCTTTTTGTTGTTGGGCTGTGAATACTTATGAAGTCTAGATTTATGGGGAAAACCCAGAGTAGATGTAGATTGTACACTCATACAAAGTCTCTTTTGAAAGAGTCATATTATACATTTCTGCATCTTTCATGTGATGCAGGCACATAGTGGATTTCTGTCTAATTCTGCTTGGCTGTCCATTGTTGTGCTCTGGAGGAAGCCTACCTGTGCTTCATTAAAAAATGAAGGCACAGTGGGAAGACTTGATGCTGCTTCTGCTTTGATCCTGCAGGGATAAGCTGTTGAACACTCTGAACTGAAGTCTAACAGAAAGTCACGCTGTAAAGCAGTGTAGATTGCGCCACCACTCCCTCTGCTCTACTGCTTCCATCCTTTGGGTCTATCTTGTCCTGCAGATAAGATCTCCAGATCAGGACCCATATCTTAGTCCTGTGTAGGTGAATCACCAAGCATGGCAACTCTCTGTGATCAGGGGACTGATACATAAATGTAATGAGCAATTTAGTAATGGTTGGTAGGTAGGTAGGTAGGTACGAGTAAATAATGGGTCCAATTACTAAAGCTACTTGTTTGATTTTTTGACCTCAAAGTGGTTTTTGATGATAACATTTTCCCTTTTATGTGTTTTGTTGTTAGTACTGATGTACCTTTATCTTGCTTGTATTCTTTCTACCAGAGCAAAACATTATGTCAATTAGTGCTATGTCTCTGTAGACACTTTATGAAATTAATGTTAATGCACATGAGTCGAAGAATGGGCCTTGGGGCATCAATTCAATCCTGGAAAATATGCAAGATTCATTTCACCTCTTCTTTATTATAATTGTTCTTTAAGCCTTTTGGCTTATCAAAGAAGCAAGTTTTATCCATTTGAAGTATGTTTTAAACACCTATGTAAGCGTCCAGCTTGCAATTTCCAGTCTCTATCCCTAGATGTCACTGGAAGACAGCATATGCTGAAAATAGTGACACAGAAGCCAGGAGAAAGGACTGCAGAGTTTAGCTAGGGGAATGTGGAATACAAGATTCGGTAAAATTCCCAGGTGGTTGTAGGCATGACCCATGTGCAATTATTCCCCAAATTACCTCTGCCTGAGAGGTAGAGGATCTGAGAATCTGTTCTTAGATCTACCCCTTCCATACAGCAGCTGCACATCTTGGATGACTCCCAGCTCAGTGCAAGAGCACCACAGAGCAAGAGGTGTGAGGATGTCCCAGTGCACCGCTTCAGAGAGAAAAAAGAAATCTACTGGAAGAGGCAGGAAATGACAGCTATGGCTTCATAGCAGGTGAAAGTCAGCTCATGGCAAAGTGTGCCAGAAAGAGGCAGACCTGCCTTAGTGCATCTCCCCAATTTCCACCAACCAATGCTGCCTATCCTCAGACAGCAAGCCAGTGCTGGGGGGTGAATCAGCAGTAAATTATCTGCTTTTAGGGCTTAAATAGTCATTCCTTCCCCACTTAGTTCTCTGCAGACTGAGAGAAGGGATGGTCTTGGGTCTGGTGGGATGAGGTGGAGAAGAGCTTGGTGCTCATATGCATGGAGGCAATGAGAGTGACTGTGTGCCAGACCCAGATGTCTACAGGAAAGAGTTGTGATGATCCAGCCATTCATAGCCATTCAAAAACATGGTAGAACTCAAAGGAAAAACCTTCAGGAATCAGAAATTTGTACATGATGGTCCTCTCCAGTGCCACTCCAGGCTGGCTGGTCCCATAAGGGTGTTTAAGTAAATCTGGGTATGGACAATGTCTGGGGACCTACTCCCTTCTCACAGCTGTAAGAATTTGAAGCAGCTCCTCAGATACTCTCAGGCATTTGAATTTCAGTGGAATTTTTTTCTTGAAAGGAGGCTGAAGCCAGTTTTTAACATCTTTAATATCAAAACTATAACTGAATTTTATTAAAACTCATATGGAAAAGAAAAATGCTCTGATTTGGTGAATACTCCTAGGACTTCTGCTAAGAAAGGATAAAGGTTGTCACCACATCATCTTTAAGGAAGTCAATTCCTTCCTGAGCTGAAATTGTACAACGTGTGAAGTGTATTCAACACTTGATTCAAATGTCATTGTGAGTCAGAAGCAGACTTTCTCTTGACCTTAGCAAGATTCAGGTATATAAAGGGAGCTTTGTAAATCTGAACCTTCCTTTTGTACTTTAACCTTTTTTATTATTCTTATCATTATTAGGAGTGAAGAATCAGCTACAGTACAATGATTTACAAGATTATGTGATTAGAAAGTATGCTGTGCCTACAAAGCCAGTTTCTGAAACTCTGGTGCCAGTTATATATGACTGGAGTTGACTTGCATAGAGTGGTTCATGTGATTGCAGTCAATGCCAAGACGCAGCTCCAGAAAAAAGTGTTGGTAACTGGAACCTGTTTTCCTAAAATAATGAATGTCTTTCTGATTAAAGCAGGGATGTGATCCCTGTCTTTGCAGAGGTATACAGATAAGCCAGGCTCAGTGATGGAAGGAAACAAATTGGCCTTTCACCAGCACCAGCACTTGGTTGGTTCCATCCTCACAGAACTGAGGGTACATTCCATGAGAGTAGTGGCCTACCATGCAGCTGTAAGGGCTTGTTCCTGCCCAAGGCCTTGCCTGATCTCAGAGTTGGTAAAACCTCAAACCACAAGTGGCATGCATAAATAGCTCAGGTCCAGCAGCCTCCCTGCTGCCATCTTTGCATCTGCATTACAGAACAAGCTCTAATCCAAAATGTAGCTTAACATCTTCAGCTCACAGGTGGAGGGATTTGCTGATACTCTGGGGAATCTTCTACATAAATAAATAAATATACATTCATAGTATTTCCTGCAACATAAGAAGGTACTGAATGATTTTTTTTTTCCTGGTATTGTGGTATACTGGTTCTGTAAAGGACAGCTATGTGGAATGTTCTAGCAGCTGAAGTAAGGGGACTTGTTGAGATGCCTTACTGCCTCTTTCTTTTGAGGCCTGTAGAGTGGGCCAGGTCATTCTGCACTGTCACTCTCAGATCTGGCAAATGTGGCCTACTGCATGCTGTGATCCCATGGACACTTAGTTCTGTGGAATAATGACATCTGCCACAGCCAGCAGGCAGCACCTCATTGTTCCTGGGGAAGGAGCAGTGATCTCTCTAGCAAAAAGTGCTAAAACCCATGACTTGAAAGTGAAAAAGGAGAGCAAAGCAGCCAACAGCAGAAAACTGGCACTGAGCTCACACCACAGAGACAGATACTGTTCCCAGCTGCATTCAGCCTGGTCTTGAGGAACAGTGGTCATTTCAGGTGAGTGGCTTCACAGTAGTATTTAACCTTCATATACACTAATTGAAGTATGTCAGGCCTGATAGAGATTTAAGAGTCTGATGGTCTTACGTGATCCATGGTGGTCCAGTCCATGTACCTTGCTGTATAGGCATGGCAGGCTCAGATGTGTAAATGTAACCAAGTACTACAAAGCAGCCGAGATTCACTTGTGCAAAGCTCAGAAAAAGCCTAAAGGGGTTTTCTAATTTTTTTTTTAAATGAAAACACTTGAACAGAAAGCTTTCGTTTTAGCTGTTTCCCACAAAGATATACATGTGAGGAAGAGTCTGGCTGAGCTACTTCAGAGAGAAAAAAAGGTGGTCTATCAACTGTGCCAGGAAGCAGGCTTTGATTTTGTGACTGAGGAAGATATGCTAATGATCATACCACTGAAATTAAACTAAGAGTTACTTGTACTGAGGATAAACAGGCTAGTGACAATACTAGGGGTTGCCCTCAGACCAGGAGCCTATGGTAGTAGACACTGTGTGACATTACAAATAGTGCCTGCTCCTCTCCAAATGACTTGAACAGTCAACATCATTTGTGGGTGTAGGAACAGAATTTCAGAACCACCAGGTTTGATGGTATAGAACTTACATGATTCTCAGCTGCCTCCAAATGTGAATTGAGAGATGACAAAGCAAGCACAGACAAAATACTGATTCAGTCAATCCCCTCCACTGACTTCACTGGTGGCTATGCACACCCAGGCATGGATGCAGCCCACATGGCCAGCCAGCTGCTGCTGCACCTTTGGAAACTACCAATATTGCTTAAGAACAAGCTCCAGTGAGATTCTTATGTGCCTGAGTGCCCATTGATTCCTGTGGGACTGTAGGCACCTAAATATATTTCTCGATTTGACCCAAAGTTTCCCTAATCCTCTAACTGCCTTTCCTTTCAGGAAATTGAATGAGTGCAACCAGCTTGTTTGTTTGGGAAGCAGAGAGGTTCCCTAGGAAGAAAGGACATGCAGACACATTATTCAATTCTGGAACATATTCATTACAGGACACAGAATCCCAAGCCAAATAGTTTGCAGGTCAGATAGATTAGAGTATAATACTTAACAATTTCACTCCTGGTCTAGATTAAAACTGTAAATATAACTTGAGCATTGCAACTGCTGCAAGCAACAAATCCTCATAAAACTTAAAGACCGAGCCCATCAGTTTTAGATATCAGAAAACCATTTGGAATTACATTTAAACAGATTGTCTTGGGTCAGTTTAATTGAAATATTTCCCTTTTAAATGTTGTGTGGGCTCAGTGTCAGTTACTTTATCAATATAAACATTTTGTGTAAGCTTCCTCTCTCCTTGTTAAAGACAGAAAGGTACTTTAATGCTTTCTATAAGAGGTGAGCTTGGTCATGCACTGAAAGTGTGGATCTCTTACCGGCTGGGTAAGATCTGGCTGGTTTCAACTTTGTTACAGAGATTCCCACTAGAGACCAGCTGTAACCCAGGCTCTGCAGCTCTCCTGAGGTCAGGAGCTGCATGATGGAACCCAGCCCCATGGCTGACTTTGAGACCAGTAGACTTGGTGAACAGGTATCCTGAAGTCTCCTATAACACTGGAAAACATAGATACCAGGCTCAGCTGGTCTTTTGGAGTCTATCCATTCTAGGATATCTATCCAATCTGAGAATTCGGGAAGATGTCATCTATAAATCATTTCATAGTAATTTCTTTTGAATGCAAAATAGAGAGTAAAGGTTTCAGATTTGGATTCACAGCTGGGAATGCAGATCTAAATCAATGTTATTTCTGTCCCCAGATTGGCAGTCATACAAAATTTTTGACCGTGGGGGAAAAGGAAGCACTAAAGTTGTTTGCTCCCAACTGAACAACTGGACTCGTTTGTACTGTGTAACAGAGGGGTTGTTCTGAGGACTTGTGGCATTGCTTTTAATTAAATGTTGGTGATTGAGACCCAGCCAGAAATTGATTCCTTGATAAGTTCTTTTGTAAGAAAATAAATTAGGTCTGGCTGTTGTTTGGATGAAAAACTGAGGTTTCATGGGACTGGTAATTGTTCTGGAGGCATGGAATGGAGTTCTGCTGGAGGTTTGATCTGAAAGTCATAAATTGTTCATACTTTTGAGAATATACCTTTTACAAGTAAAACTGGATACATTTAATAACCCAGATAGGCAGAGCCTAGACTTAGTTTAAAGGCACCTTTGTGTTTTATCAAATTTCCAAGATTTCACTCCTTTCTTTACCAGCATCAAGTATCCCTCCCCAGCATGTTGCCAATGTCTTTCTTCTTACCAAAAGCAGCAGTGTTATTGGGATTCTTCCTGCTGAAATAGTGTTCATCTGGTCACATTTTCCAGCTCCTCTAACTCCTTGCTGTCTTCTTCAAACCTGATTCTGTCCCTTCAGCTCCTTTTCAGCAGGAAAAGCAGAGTGCAAAAGTGACTTGCTGATAGTTCCTTGGTGCTGTGCCAAAATTCGAAATTCAGATTTATGGAATCAAGAAAAGGGATGGCTCCACCTGTCTGCAGGAGACCTCTCCTAAGAAACCATGTAGTTGTGAAAAAAAGGTGCAGGGTCAACATTTTCATATTGCTGGAGGGAGAGCATTAAGCAAGGTGATGTAAGAGGTGGGAGAGAAGGGGCTGGTGAGCTCTGTCCATTCTGGAAACAAAATGAATGCTTGCTGAACGAATAAATGCACCCCTCTTCAGCATTAACAAAATACTTCCTTCTAGACAAACCCAGTCTCTCTGTCCACCCCCACCAAAGAAACCAAATAACTGAAGTCATCTTGCAGAGCATGAAATTTCCTTGGAATAAGCTGCTTAATATATCTTTCTGCTCTTACTTAGTTGTAAGCCCCTTTTCCCGGAGGTGAGTAATTGAAGAGCTACAGGTAGTTTAACAATAATGTTCAATGAACTGAGAAATTATCTGCTTATAGGAGGAGTAGTAGCTCTCTGCATATTAACCTTTGTGAGCTGGTTAGTGAGAAAAGAAAATATGTTATGGCATGGACCTGCAGCTTTCAGTCTTCAGCTCCTGGGATGAAGTCACTCCTACCATAGCCAAGCCAATCTTCCAGAGAAATATTGTCTGGGTCTGTCAGGCTTATAACAAAACCAGGTTCCTTCTCAGTGGGTTCTCTGTCTGAGCATTAAAGATTACTCTACATATAGCTCTCCTGAGAATGCCCAGCCGTGGAAGTTACTGCATACCTGTGATTTTAACTTCACTGCTGAAAATGGTATGTCTAATCACAGGGAAAACAAGTGCTTGTGAGGTTACCCTGCCCTTAAAAAGCAAAATCCTGGAAGAGACCAGAGGCATTTTACCACAGCATGAACTCAGCAGTGGCTGAAGCTGATGAAGTTACCATTATGGGATTATTTCCAGATAAAAGCCACAGTGTCTTGTCACCCCTAAAGTGCCACATGGAAAATATCAGGCTTTGGTGAATGTAAAAGTTTACAGTCTGAGACAATATTTGATTTACTGGCTAATGGGGAAGATTACAGAAAGGATGGACACAAAGGGAGTATTCCCTGATATTAATGCTGCTGTGCCTGTTATGTATAGAGAGAAGTTGATAACATTTTCAGCTTCCCTCCTGAAAAGCTGGGAAATATGTGAGTGAACAATTGCTTTAGAAAAGCAAAATCTCTACAAAGAACCCGGCATGACAATGGGGACCTCCAGGTGTTTTCTCCCCAGCATTAAATAGAGCTTTTTCTCATATTTTCACTTGGGCTGAAGTGCTGGCAGCTTTCATTTCAATGCCCAAAGAATGTAAAAAGCCACCTCCATTGTAGGTTCATTAGTATAAAAGAGAAAGAAGATTAAATCTGGAAGGGGAACGGAATGACCTAGTTCTAGGCCTTTACAATGAACACCCTTGGTCTTTTATCTGCACAATAAGCAGACTTTTCTACAACACATTAAATATAATAGTTGGTCTGGCAAGAGGGAAGAAATATGATGGTAGAAAAACAGCCATCAGAAGTAAACCCAGCTTCAGCTCCAGCAGTAAATCCCAACAGTAAATATCCAGTCAACATACCTGCAATGAGTGTCATCCGACAACCTCAGCTTTTGTCCATTTAACTGAAATCCAAATTCTATTTTAGAGTCATGGATGTGGCAAAAACACATATTAAAAAAACTATTTTATCTTCACTTGGGCCCTAAATATTAATTTCTATAAACAGTGTTGGCTGTGGCAGTGGTCTGTTGCCACATTTGTTCAGTCTAATATTCACATCAGTGCTTAGTGCTGTTTCCTTTTGATGTCGTTTAATTTCTGTAGCTTTGTGTTCTATCAGTTATAGCTAAGTAAAATTAGACTGCAATTTACTTATAACACAATTAACGGTTCTGGTCAATTAGAATGCGGTTAAGTGCTGTGCAAATCCATTATGGTAGAAAGCAATGCCGAAATAAGAACTTGGAATCTCACATGCAAGGACACTGCTGTGTCAGTGCAGTCCCCTCCAGGCAGTTTGAATTCAGCATATATAAGATGTAGACATAAGCCTTCACTGCCCCTTGCCAGGATAGGGGTAGTGAGTCCATTTCTCCCTTTTGCCAAAGACCAGGGATTTGTGGTCCACTGTCTTTGATGGTTGTACCAGGTGGACTTTTCTCCTGTCATTCTAAGTCTGGCTGGTGAGAGGAGGCCAGGATCACTCCTTAATGTTGCCCCATGGATTGTGTAACCCACAAGCCATCAAGGAATAGGTACCACACAGCTATGGCAATAACCCTCAACCTTCTCTGGCAGGACCTTTGGTATGAGCCCTCCCTGAGGGGCTGGGGCAGTGCAGCAGAGTTAGTTTGCTGCTACCATCTGGACCCCCAGAACAGTCACACCCACTAAGCCTAGAGCTGAGCCTCTCCCAGCCCCTCTCCTGGATGCTCCTAGGTGCCATGGCAAGTGTCAGCTGCTGGATCCAGACAGTATTAGAACTGACTGCCAGCCCCAGTGTCTGAGCAAACACAGTTGGTACTTTTGCCCTTTTGCCTCTGCAGCACTAGCCAGCAGTCACAGGGGACACTGGCATTTGTGGGACCCTCGGGCTGCAGGGGGATGCTGAGATGAGCTGAGCTGGGAAGGACTTAAGTTGGGAAGTTCCTGCAATGGGGCTGGCTACTGGTAGTGAACCAGGAGTCTTGCTATGGATCAGCAGGTTCAGGAGAATCCATGCTTTAATGGAATTGTCCAATACACTGCACCAGCAGGAGGTTATGCCGTCTGGGCAGACATTAGATGGCACTAAAAACTGCACTTCTCAGGAGCTCATTCAAGAAGAAATAGGATAAAGAACTGTCAGTGCTTGCAGGTCACCAGGAAGCACCCTGTACAACTGAAAATTATAAACACAGCCTAAAAAACAATTACTAAGACACCTTCACAGATTATTTGCTGAAGCAATTTCATTTTCATTGGGCCTCTATTAAAACTATTTGGAAGAACTACGAAAGTATTTTCAAGTGGTCACTGACCACTGGTGGTAAATTGCTGCAGATGCAAGGTGTAGCTCATGAATATCCTCAGACTTTACATGGCAGGGCTCCTGGTGCAGGCACCTCTGGAACTGCAGGGGTTTTGAAATGTCCCTGTGGCACTGAATAAAAGAGATGCTTATTGAATTGCTCTCAGTTGTAAATCATGATGGTAGCTAGTTCAGAGACATTATTGTGGGTCCCATTTATTGAAGCTTAACTGAGAGTTTGAAAATAGAAACACTCAACAAAGCAGCATATATGCATTGCATGCTTTGCCTTGAAAATGAGGAAAGGCTTCTGAGCAAATAAAACAAATCTTTTAATATCACATAAGCCACTTTTTCACTTAGTCATGTCAGAACTAACAAAACCAAATGTTGACAACTTGCAGTTTAATTGTAATGCTGGTAAGCCTCATGGTAGCTCTTAGGGCTTTGTTTGTTTGGTCTATTTTAAAGTCAAAATGGCTTTTAATCAAGTATAGGAGCTTTTGATTCTTTTGCTCACCTGGTTTTGCTTTTAAATAAGTGGTTTGCTTCTGCTCGAATGAATGAATTCTTGAAAGAATGTAAATTCCTTGCCCAAGAACTCGGTAGTAGAGTATGTTTGAAAAGTAGAGTTGGACAAGGTTTTGCTCAGCCCAGCCAATGTAATCAACACTTCGAGGTGCCTGATGAGGATCTCAGGGCAGGCTAATTCGAGGATTGTTGTTTGAGATGGAAAGTTCAAAGACACATCGTATGGCTGAACCCATTTCACTCTCACAGGCATCCCCTGGCAGAACGGTTACACTACTCCTTGTGTACAAAGAGGTGGAATACTGTTTTGTGCATTCGTTCATCACTGGCAGTTTGCTTGCTGTAACTCTTGAGTGTGTTTCAATCTGTCTGCCCATGTTTAGGAGAGCATTTGCTGCAAACAGCGCAAGTGGAAGAGGCGGTGGAACACTGAGGTGCTGCTGTTTTCCAGCAAAGTAAGCCCTGGAAGTTTGCTACCAGTGCATTCATGATCCGTTCAGGGCTGAGAAAAGCCTTTAGCTGTCTGCCCCTTAGTGAATTAGATGGAAATGAGAGAACTCTCAATCTCTGCAAATCAAACCTTGAAGTCTTTCCAAACACTCTGAGATTGGCTTTTCACAGGAGGTTGCTCAGACAATGCAGTCATGGAAACTCACTTTTATTTCATTTAAGGAGTCCTGTAGTGGGTAGCCAGAACAACCAGATGTGAACCAGATGTGGCACAGTTGGTGCAATGTCCCATGGAAGACACAGGTGGGCAACACAAGATAGGAACCTGCAGGCTCCAGTGCCCTGTGCTGTGTGGCCCTGGAGGCCTCTGTGAAAATTGTCTGCTTGAACCTTATTTCATTGAGGGTCATGGTGAGGTTTGTGTGAGTCTACATATTAATGATTGACTATTAACAGGCAATCACTGTCAGTAATCACTCAACAGTATATATACAGATATGAAGTGTTTGCCTTCATGTTGGAGAGCTCTAAAATCAACATATTCTAATTTTATTCAGCCAAGCAGACTTTTAGCTTACATTAAATCTCATAGAAAAAATCCTTAACTTTAATATACTGTTTTCTGTCACTGAGCTGATGGTCAGTTTAAGATGTTTATGATGTTATATTTTTTCCCTCAAGTATGCATTTAAAGCATCTTTAAGTAGAAATTAGTTTTCTGTGTTAATTGTTTCAAGCAGCAGTTTCAGCAACAAATCTTTTCTCATCCAAACCTGTCTACAGCAGAAAGCTGCATCACTATCCTTGTATACTGCAGCAGGCCAGCTGGAAAAATGAGTGCATCTATGGGAATGAAGTAACCATTAAATTATAGTGTTACTGAAAGATGTAAGAACAGCAGGAAGCAAAAATAATGACAATTTGTTATCATAGCTGTCCTGGCCTTGTTCTGCACAATTAGCACTACTTTTATCAATACTTTGGGTGTCTCTTTCCTGCTAATGGGACCCTTCTGATAACAGCTGCACACTGGGGGCAATGTAAGCAGAGAATAAGAGCTAGCTCCTGGTCTGAAGGTAGGAAAAGAAAGGATTCAGAGAAAAACACTCAACTTACAGGAAGAAGGTTATGAAACGAGCCACAAATAACTGAACTACTAAGAATGGAGGGCTTGCACTGAGGTCTCTTTGGCTTGCTCAGTGTTTTCCCATGCTTAATGGCATAGTATCATGGCAAGCATTTAAAAATACATGCACACAACAGAAAGACTGCAGAGGCCTTCCCTCTGTGAGCTGTGTAGAGACAAAGATGTCTTCCCTTGTTTGGATGTGCACAGTAACTACTTGGTACATTTTGATATAGATAGTTGTAAGTGCCTCTTTCCCAGGGGTTACAACAGAACATTAATTTTGGTGGCCACATTGATGCATTACCAGCTTCCAGTAAGGTAATGTATGAAGTGAACATGAAAATCAATAAGACAAGCAAATAAAATAGCTGGAGATAAGCAGGGGGAGACAGAAGAAATCAATGGCATTTAGCTACTGTGATGGTGAAACAGAGTCCATGGGAGATTATATTAAATTCTCAAGTCAAATATTTCAAATACTGATCGGTAACATCACCTGTGACAATAACTGTAACAGGGATTGACATCAGTATATTCACATGATTGCAATAAAATTCTCCAGACAATCAGTGAGCTTTTCCTCTTACAAACTATCATGGTAAGTTTATGGCTTGCCAGGTTGTGTTTTCCAGGAATAACCTTTATATGTTTAGTACAGGGAGATGTATTGATAGAAGATCAAATATTAACCTGCATTTCATGACCTGGAAAAACTACACCGCATTAGGAATAAAGACATTGACTCTTACCTGATTGCTGGTTGTGAGTGTGCACAGATA
Source organism: Sylvia atricapilla (assembly GCF_009819655.1). Taxonomy (NCBI): domain Eukaryota; kingdom Metazoa; phylum Chordata; class Aves; order Passeriformes; family Sylviidae; genus Sylvia; species Sylvia atricapilla. The sequence goes on from NC_089140.1 coordinate 44,756,264, forward strand.
CATAAATAGATAAACAGATAATACAGCAAAGTCCTCTGATTGAAAGTGATTATTAATTTCATTCAGGGCACTTGCTCAGACTTTTTGGAAAGATTGTATATTGGCAATAGGGAAAGAGACTGAATGTTTTCTTTTTCCACTTTTTTTGGCATAGTTTCTTATTTTTGTAAGTAGGCAGCTTGGCACTATGAGAGTGAAGGCTTTTTTTTCTTTCCTCACCTATGACCGTGTCATACATTATTAACACCTGATTTTAAATGCATAATGCAGATTGTATTTTCCACAGTATTTCTTTACTGACCATGGGGTCTCTCTCTCTCTCTCTCTTGTTCAACATTTTTGGGTCACACCACTAAATAGTAGTCATTAGATTTTATTAGATTTTGTTTGCATTTTGAAACCTCTCTTTAAACACTCTTTGGACAAATGAGACATAGTCAGAGCATGGTTGAGCTTAGCTCAAGAAGTATAATGTGAAGGCAAAGGTGTTGTATTACCATTAAAAAAAAAGTCTTTTTTCAGGAAGTGACAGAGGCAGCAAAGGTGTGTTCCACAGCCCAGTGAAACAGCCTGGCTGCTGAAGCCAGAATGACCCTTGCACAGCTGCCCAGGACACCTGCAGTTGTAGGGCTGAGATGATTTACTAAAAGTGTAAAGAAGATGGAGACATTTGCCTTTTTGCAGGCATTTGCTCTTGTAGGAGAATTCCTGAGAATATAATAATTTTCTGCATAGGTCTGCCATTAATTCTAGGGGCATTTTTTTGGTTGTCTTTTTACAATTTCTCAAATGAGAAGTCAGCCTTCATTTCTTCTGGCTTTTTACTCATCATCATCATCATTATCATCATCATCATCGTCATCATCAGTCCTTTGAAATCTGTCAACCACTCCAAGTTTGGGTTTAACAGCTAAAACTTTTAGGGGTTGTCTTACTAGTGCCTTGCAGCAGCAGAGAAACTAAATTCATAATATGTATTATTTTCTTCTCCTGAAGTCTGCAGCCAGACAGTTTACACCTGATTTATTTCTAATACCACTTGCTGTTAGTGTTTTTCCCTTCCACTGGAATATAGCGGACATTTTTCCGCTGGAAATGAATTAACATATATTTTTCTACACTGAGCAATATTTTAGTACATAGATGTAACACTGATACAACAGCCCCCCTCTGTTGCCTTTGCTCCAATCATCAGAGAAACAAGTCCTTGTTTATGCTGAGGTTCCCATCTGGAGATGTATCCAAATTCTCTTTGAAGTCTGCCTTTTGAAACTTAGGAGAATCTTGCCTAGACTGATGACTCTGTAGTAAAGACTGAGGTTGCCTTTTCTTGAGTTTGTAATGTGAAGTATAGGAAAATACAATTACTTGTCTTTGTGTATAATTTCTTGTGTTGTTCTTATTCTTCATTTATTAACTGTTTGCATGCTTACAACTCACTTAATTTCTAAGGAAAACATCCTGACAACATTGACTTCTTTCTTTTCTGGGGCAGGTTTGCTAAGCTTCCCTGCCTTCCCATGTTATCTCTTGGGGGACTCTAAATATAAGAGTTAGTCTGGTGATGTGACCCAGCTCAGAAAGCCAAATTGGAATTTTCACCCCTAAATGTACAGTTATCTGGGATGATGCTCTCAAATGCAATATATTAGTTTTCAGACAAATACACAAAAGTATGTCCCAGCTAGATTTTGGTTTTCAATGAGAAGATTGTAACTTTTTACAGAATACACCTTATGAAAACTTTGTACTACGTAACTTTTGTGAATAATTGGATTGTACTTTAAACAACTTTTTCAATGAATTTTTCCAGGAGACCAGTTTTCATTTATAAGGCATCAGTGAAGGTACTTGTGAGGAATTCACTACCATTACAGGTTTGGCACTGTATTCATTTTTGCATCCAATTTTATCTAAAGTATTTCCAAATATTGGCATCAAATTGTCTTCCTGTAGTCATAGAGTGAGTAAAACTGCCTTTTTTAATGCAGATACAAAAAAAATAATTTATCTAAGCAAAGCACCAGCCATTCCAAATAGCTATTTTAAATCGCTTTTCCTTCTTTCATTGCCCAAATAATGCAATTCCTAAGATTTTCATTGCTGTAAACACAGCTGCATTCCAGTGTTACTGCATTCATTTCAGATGCATTCCCCTGATGTGATGCAACACAATGACAGGACAGCACTGTGAGACATGGGGATAAAACTGGAGCATTTCCATCAGCAAATGCACTAATTTAGCAGCAGACATGAAATGTGGCATTTACAGGAAATTTAAGCAGACCTCTTCTTTGGAGTAGGTGCATCTTCGTATGTGCGTCTTAACTCATGTCTGGTGACACTTGCAATTCTACCTATTCTAGATTTGATATGAGAAGATCATATGAAAACCAGTTAATCTTGTCTTTCTTTCTCTTTCTTGGGGAATGTATGGTCTTGGTGTATTTTAGGCAATGGTCTGAAAGTGAGACAACTGAAAAATTTGTCTATCTGTTCTATGCACAAGAAGCCACCTATCTGTGACTTGCTATTTGCAGTCTCCCATATTCAGGAAGGGAGCCAAGTCAGAAACCAGCCCTTATTTCTATCACAGCAAGAGGAAGACATCATTCCCATCCTTCTCCTTCACCTCTGCATCATGCACTGGAAATTAAGAGGATGGCAGGAGTGAGTCAGTGTTCCCAACTCTGCAAAAGTCAGTCTTTCCAGAATATCTTTTGAGTGTAACTCTCCTGTTACTTACTGTCAGGAAATAATGCATTGGCCTTAAAATAAATCATCTCTCAACCTATCCCCACGCACACATATGGTCTGCAGTCTCCTACATCTTGCTGGGGTTTACAATACTGCAAGGAGAGCTGTGACAGAGCAGAGACAAAACCTTCAGGGCTTTTAGTCCAACCAGCAGGACAGATAGAGGTAGAAATGGAAGCAAGAGCATCCAAAGTTTGACGTGCCCCTGAAGGTCAGAAAAGTCTTTGTTAATGGCTTTCTTGCTTGCCAGAAAGGATCTTGTAAGAGTATGACTCTGCAGTGAGTTTCTTGAGTATTTTGACAGAATGGTCTCTTGTCTTGATTAAGAGGAAGCCTTAATCCAGAATCATACATTTTTACAGGTTAGAACAGGAGCTCCTGTAAGTCAGACAGAGGCCAGGACTGAAAGTTTATTTGTTTTCATTCTCTTTCCAGAGATGTCGTGTTTTCACTTTTCAGAAGCATACATTAGTTCTTTAATTTAATTTCAAACAGCACGGAGAAGTGATTTTTTGAGGCTTCTTCTCTGCAGAGCAGAAGAGGCACCACTAATCAAAATTAGAACTGTGAATCATGATTTTTTTGCTCCTCTGACCCAGGTACAATGTATTTTAGGCTTTCACTTCCTATGGTCTGTACTGTTCTTTCTGTACTTACAGGCTTTCCCATGGTGTGAATACCTTGTGCTTAGGGTGGGCAGCCCATCATGGCTACCCATCAGTGCCATGGAAGGAGACAAGTGTGCCCTCAAAAAAATAGTAGTTTTGGGCTAAAGGAGATTTTCAGCTGCAGTAAAAATGGGCCTTACTTTGTTACTTGTGATGGAGCCAGACTCTTTTCCACCAGTAAAGAAATTAGAAACCAACGACAAAGCAGCCTTAGGAAAAGACATGTGGGAGGTAGTCACTCCTGTTTCACCAGTAACACAGTCAGATTTGGAGCTCTGTTCATGGGGGGGCACTCAGCTCTTACCAGTTTAACTGGAAATAAGAAGACTCCATATTCTATTGTACAGGATCTACATGATGTTTGCTACTCCTTGGGGAGGATCTTCATCACATAAAACTCCTACTGCCTTTTCAGACATCACTGTGTGTTTTCTGGGATGTCCTAGGCAACCACAAAGCTCCAGCACTTGAGCATCCATAAGTTTCTCATAATTTCATTAAACATTCATTACATCTTCAATGTGTATTTTCTGCAATTCTTTGTCCTACTCTGTGCTTTATTTTATAGTAATAAAATACTATAAATTTTATTTATAGAATTTTATTACTATAAATATAAAATATAAATGTATATTTATATAAATATAAAACAAATATATATATTTATTTTTTATATTATAAATATAAAAACACTATAACTTTTAAATACTGTATTTTGGAAGCTTTTTGTTGCCTGTTTTTTTCTTCCAGAAGAGGGAAGATGAGAAAATAAAGGCAGATATTCACAGGAGCCATTTAGCAAGGATGCTTGACATAATCTTGTCAGTAAAAATGGTGAGAAATAAGGAGGAAAATAGGGAAGGCATTTTTCAGACCTATTTTGGATGTGGTGTTAACTGTGGTATAAAAACTGTTATCCTGTGGTGAAAGCAAGAAGATGTTTATCCTTCAGTAGCTGAGCCCCCCAGCTTGTTCATCCCACTCACCATCCTGCATTGAGGAGGCAAAGGCTTGCAAAACAGTACCCCAGTCCTGTGGTTTGCCCTGCTCCTCACCTGCTGTGCGTGCCCATGGTGCTTCAGAGGGAAACTAAAGCCGGTCCCTCGTGTGGGATGTGACCCTGTGTCCCCCCAGGCTCACTGTCACCTGGTGCTTTGCCGACTGCGTGGATTTTGTGGGGCCACACCATCTGCACTGAGAAGCAGAGCACAAAGTAAACCACAGAAAGCAGGTTAGACAACTTTTGGCACCCAATTCTTATCCCTGTTTGGAAAATAAAGTTCTGCACATACCTTGTATATGAACAGTGTTTACTGTACCTCTGGCGAGGTACAATTTAGTTGCTCCCACAGCAGAGTGATGTGCAGGCTACTTTTCTCTTTCCAGGAAACACCAGCCAGTGAGGAGGCAGAGCAGGCTAGAATTCTCTCTGCCCAGCCCAAGGGGACCCTTTGTGCATCAGGTCCACTTAGGCAAGTTTGAGCAGCCTGTGGTGCCTCTTCTGGCCTTTTGTCATGGTGAGAGTCCAAAAACAGCATGCATGCAAGTGTGTAAAGACAACAACCCCTCCTAAGAAGCCCTAGAAAAGAAATGCTGCTCTGAAAAGAAATAAAAGTATGTTATATAAAAAATGGCATTGTTCTTGATTCTTCCTTCTCTTTGTGAAATTGTCTCTTATTTTCCGAAGAGGAAATACAGTCCTTAAATTAGATCTCACATGGATGCTGGCTCCAGAATTGTGAAAATGAATACACAAGCAATTAAATTTAAAAACAAAAAAATCCCAGCAATGAATCAGGAAAGAAGTCACTGACATTAAAACCAGAGTTATGCAAATTAAGTCATAAACTCTCAGCCAAATTTAGGAAATTTTTTGATCTTTAATTCACTTCACTCTGCCATCAGAATCCTTCTTGCCTATTTTCCCCCAGGATAGAAGTCCATCATTAAATAATGGATGCATAAACCCCTCTTTTTATTTCTTCCTTTAAACAAAGCTCTTTATAGGAAATACTGGAAAGGAGCAAAAATTAAGGATGAAAAGAAACTACAGTGATGGTAAGTGACAAACGAAGCCAGGGCTTGAAGTATTAATTTCATTCTCTGAATTACACTGATCTTATTTGCGAGGTCAGCATATGCATCTTTGTTTAAGAATTCTGGAAAGTCCTTCACAGAGAGAAAGGAGTAAAATACAGTCTTTGTTTGATGTGAAACACACTGAGTTTTGATTTACTTGGTTTTTTATAAACAAGTTGTTTGTTTTGTTTTTTTTTTTTTTTTACTGGACTCTTGCAGTACTACCCTGCAGGATCAGTAAAGCTGTTACTGTGCCATCACGAAACGAACCCTCTGAAGCCACATCATCCATAGGGAAGTGGAGTTGTGAGGTCTTCAGGTAACTCAGAAAAAAATGTTATATGAAATCAAGGGAGAACTGCAACTTTTCAGGGTGGTTGGTGGGCTACGAAATTTGTACTTTGGCTTTAATAATGTTGTGTACTTTTATTAATCTACCCAAAACACTTCAAGTGATCAGTATGCATGTTACAGCCTGGACTGTGCTGCTCAGTACTGCGATTGCCCTGCTCTTAGCAGGCCTTCATGGCTCCCAGGCAAGGTGTTCCCTTCTCCCTGGGGAAGGGACTTAGTGTCAGATTGATTGGTATTTTAAAAAGTCATGGCCCATAGAGATGTTCACAATTATCTAGAAAATACATCCACAGCTGTTAGTGTAGCTAGCTAGTTAGAAACATAGAAAGGCAAAGTCAAATAGGTATAGATTAGGAAAAGCCGCTAAAAACTTCATCGGTAATCTTGCCTCAGTTTGTCATGGATATGAGTTATGACACAGCCAGATCTTTGGCATGATGTGTAATGGGCTCAGCACCTTTTGTTTTTGCAGCCAGTTGATTTCCAGGGAGGTGGTGATGGAGCAAGGGAGCCACTGTCTCTATGTCAATAGTGGACTATTCAGAGCAGAGTTACATCTGTTCATTTTAACTCCAGGAAGACCTCTATACATTTTATCAGCTCAGCTGTAATTAAAAGTAGTAATTGATAGAGAATTAAAGTCTATATAATTAAAAATTACTTGACCTTACCACTATAGATTATTTGATTACAGAAGATAAGGAGGCACTTTCCAATAAGACTCTTTTACTCTTCTGGATTATTCTTGACAGCTCCTGCAATGAAAATGTCAAGACAGCTATGTCAAATGCCCTTGAGTTAACAAGGCACATTATCATGTTTGCAAATTGTTGCCAAATTACACTCATCAAAGGGGTATTTTACTCTGCTGATTGTTCCCCTCACAGTAATACAGAACTAAGACTCTAGAGATGGATGTCCTTGTGCAGTGGCATTTTGTCATGTTGTCAAACCCCAATAATCTTCCTTTGGTTCATCTGTGCTTCTAAAATACCTGCAGTATTACTTGCATTTCTGTACTATTATGTATTATACTTGTCTAACCCATATTATTATCTACACAAGCTGTAAACCTTGAAAGTGGCATTACAGGTCCTTTGTAGGGGGGATGAAGGGCTCTATTGTCATTCATTATACAAAGAGATTAATCAAAGAACTGCTGAAAGAAATGGTTTCAGGGCCTCTGCAAACTAATAAATGTAAGGAATCCTGCATTAGCAACAGACTGATTCTGGTAGACCAGAACAATATGTGTGGAGTACTGGCCTTGGTTGTTTTAACATTTCTAGGCACTGCATAAATAACAAGCATTGCCAATTAATAACATTTTAACAGTCTGTCTTATGGGACAGATAGATGGACAGATGCATAACAAAATTTATATCTATCTTTTTTGAGATTCCTATGTAAATGGCATCGAAATTTCACGAAAATATGCATAGATAGTAGTTACATATATTACTTAAAGCCCTGCTTTGGCACCTGAGATTTGTATGAACATCTCGGTTTTCCTATCAAAAATATTCATGGCCCCTGAGATTAGGAAAAAGAACATGCTCTTCTTCCATTTTTACTTCCTCTTTTTTCTTTTTCCTACAAAAAATAAAAATGAGCAAGTAGAATACAAATAAAAGAATAAAACTTCTTTCTTTTCCTTTTCATATTTCATAATCTGTAAATTGGTCTCACTTTTTTTAAAGTCTTTCTAAATACAAAGCTCAGTAAATGCAAAATGGGTCTCCACATAGAGATGTTGTTGTTTACAATGTGTCATTTCTTCAGCTTTTAGCAAGGAATAAACTCAAAGTAAGTATTATAATGCTGATAACTGTAACAGGAAGAAGCACAACATGTTTTTCTTATCTAGACCAAAGTGGAAGGGGTGCTGTTGCTCACAGAGACAGACTAGAACAGAAAAATACGCTATTTGGAGTACGCTGCTTGGAAACTTCCTTTAAGAAACTAAAACTAAAACTTCACTTTTGTTAGGTAATCTGACCTTTGGATGAGATTGACATCAGTAGGGGGTAGGAGGGTTGAGCTCCCTTTTGTCATCTTTCTTTCCGGTGTGCAAAGTAGCTTTAGAGGCTCCTCTTAAACTCAAATTTTAAATTGCCTTCCTGTGCCAAATTTTACATTCAAGAAAGTAGATGCATAATTTCTCAAGTAAGGGCCTGTATGTGGGGCCCAAATGATACAACGAATGTGTGCAGAACCTTGCATGGACCTGAAGAAAAATGTACAAAGTTGTACATGCACCATAAGTTCATAAAAATATTTTCTTCATTCATTCCAATTTACCTTCTTATTCTGAAAGTCCTGGGCCTGGAGAAATAATATAGCTTCTACAATATTCCAAGATCTGCCTATTTTCTCGCTGAAATTTATGTTCCAGATTTGCTGTACAGTGCCTAAGAAAAAATGTAAATCGTGATTATCAGAGCCAGCATGTAATCAGGAAGCAATTTTATTCAGGCAAAAATCAAGGACAGGGGTTGTGCTGTCTTACCCCATCTGGTGTGCATCTGCATCAAGGAGATGCTTGACGACCTGGGTTTCACAGCTCTTTACAATCCATGGTATCAGGAACCCACAGCCAGTTCTGATTCTGTACTGATAGAACAGAGTCAAAACAGTAAGAAGAAGCCACACTGGCCTGTTTTTTTCCTCTAGGAGCTCAGCATTTCAAGTGACACAATTCAGCTAGGTTAGTGGGGAACCTGGGATCAGCCTCTTCCACAGTGCACCTTGTGTTCCAATAAAATCAGATATCTACAGGTGCCTTCTCTTCCCCTAGGTTACAGATCTGCAGAGATTCAGCACAGAGAAAATTGAAAGGTGGAAGTGGCACTCTTTGCTGGCACTGTCAGAAATGTTGGGGCTTTTTATTAACCTTGTATCAATCCTGATGAATGCAAACATTGAAATAAATAGAAGCACAAAAATCACCATTTCAGTTTGATGTGTGGGGTCTCTGATAAGTAGTCTTTTGTGAAACCCTGCCATTCACTTCCTGAATAACTGCTATTTTACAGCACTTTCAAGAGCTGGCTTTTATGAGCCATTTCTTATCATTACCCACTTATATTTTTCCTGTACTTGAAGCACCAAAGAAGCCACTCATTCTGTAGTCCCTGCATCCACTCTGCCAGCATCCCAGCAGCACACAGCATGCATATGTATATTAACCAAGTGGAAAATTCCACTGAATGGGAGCATTCATAGTAGTCTTCCAAGCTTATACCAGTTTCTGTAAGTCAGGGGAGTGGAGGTATTCACTTTCACTGCAGCAGTTTGCCAAGAGCATTCATTGTTCACTGATTCCTGCCCTCCTTCCATACTCTGTGGGCAAGCCACATGTGAAGATTGTCAGGACTCCTGTTTGATGCATGCCCATGTGTAGGAATTAAGAGCCCTGGTTTGATCCCTGACACCTACTGTCTAAGTTCTGATTTATCTTCCCCTCTCAGTTACAACTCTAAGAGATTACTCTCCTCCCTCCTCAGCATACTGAACTTTTCCTTCCTTCCAGCAGCAATTCATACAGTCGATCTCACCCTAACTCCCAGGAGTCACTGCAAGCCACCAAACAGTGACAGATAAAAATGAGCTGTTTGAATGGAAAGGGAGTGGCGCAGACTTAGCAAACGACCAAGGAAAGGCTGTGCTGTGGCAGTGATGGAGATGCAGAGCAGGTATCCGTCGGGATGGATAGGCGCAATGTCCTACTGGCCTAGCCACAGGAAGGTTGAGAACACTCACGGATGCAGGTGTGTGTTTGCTGTCCCCACAGAGCAGTCACTGGTTCTGATTTTAAGGACTTGAGGAAGTGCAGCATCTGAGGAGAAAAAAGGCAGCAAGTGAATCCTGTTAGAGGAGCATTAGGGTCACTGAGAGGTCTGCATGCAAACATCTAGGAACAATGACGTTATGTTACTCTGCAGAAGTGTGACAGGATCCTTCTGAGCACATGCACAGCGATGTGAGCTTAAACGTTCTGTTTGCAGCATTCCTGTCCTATGTTAGCAGCTGCTTTAATACTGGGCCCAGGCTGAAGAATAAGAGGAAGGGATTGCAAGTGCATAAAATACACTACACAGTAAGCATAGCAGTGCCTATTAAAAACTTCTTCATTCCCCTTCTTGCAGTACAGATCCAAGCAAAGTATGTGCCTCTAAAACCAATTAAGGAGCTACCAACAGCATGAAAACAAGCTGCTTTAAATCCTGCTGTTAAAGAGACACAAGCTGGGTGCGGCTCTGTGCTGTGATTACACACAAGTACACAAGATAATGCCTGACTTAGCTGACAGGCAGCTGCAACTGAACACAATCCCTACAGGAAATAACTGCACTCAGCCAATACCATTCCATGCCCCAGTCAGTGCAGATGGTAGCAGTAAGGCAAGCAAGTGTGCCATGGCAAGCACAGAGCCTGCAGATTAATAGCTACACAGTAATAACAGCTATAAATTCAATCTAGCACATGCCAATCCAATCTGTCATCATCTTGAGCCCCACACTTGACACCAAGAAGGGCTGTTGTGGTTTAACCCCAGCTGGCAGCTAAACACCACCCCCCTGTTGAGATGGAGGTGGGAATCAGAAGAGTAAAAGTGAGAGAAATTCTGGGTTGAATTAAAGTCAGTTTAACAGGTAAAGTAATAGCTGCACAGAGAAGCAAAACAGAATAAGAAATTCACTCACCACTTCCCATGGGGAATAGGGAATGTTTGCATAATACATGCAAAGGTGTTCAGCCACCTCCAAGAAAGCAGGGCTCCATCACAAGTAAGGGTTGCTTGGGGAGACAAAAGTCATCACTCCAAATGTGATCCTTTCCTTCTTCTACCCCTGCTTTATATGCTTGGCATGATGCCACATGAGATCAAAAAGCCTCCTCATTTTGCATAAGCATGGGAAAGAAGTGTGATGCTGCGGTATTGCCAACAGAGAAGGATCTAGAAGAACATGATTAAACGGATGTAGCAAAAAAACCCCAAACAAACAAAAAACCCCAAACACCAGTGGATCTGTAGCAAATGGGAATCAGAGAAGTGATGAAGCTGCCACTGTTATTTATGAAAATCATAATTTTTGAGTATTATTATTTTCTCAACAAGGCTGTACTTCATGGACAGCAGTTGAGTGTTTTCCTGATTGCATGAAGACTGCATGATCTCTGATAGAGATCTGTGCACAAAATTCACGCCATTCTTATGTCTCATGTTATCAGCTTGTAGCTCAGCCTAGCTTTGGTGAAAATCACATTTTTAATGTGACAATGGAAGAAAAGGTACTTGTCTTGCAGTCTGGCCTTCTCACTGAGCTGTTACATAACCAGAAGTGAAAGCAATGCTCTCTGCCAATTTTCTGATATGGTCTTACTATATATTCCTGGCTCAAAATAATTACCGTGTGACCCATATCATCACCCCCAATAGCTGCAGTATTTCTGGCTAGATTTGACACTCAGCTGCAGAGCATCCCTTTTCCCCCCATCCTTTTTCAACAATGCGAAAATGGAATCTGGATTAATCAAACCCTGCTGCTCACCACCTGCAGCACTTGCAATTTCCAGCTTTCAAGGCTACAGTGGCAACAGGAAAGACTCATCAGGGCACGGTAACAATACAATTGCTTCAAATCAAGGGCACAAATACTGGCCACATCATCACCAGAAGAGGGAGGCTGCTTCTTCTAAAATGAATTCAAGGCTAAATGCTATCCCCTTATAATTACCTATGAAATTATTAACTGGGAAAGATGTGGGACAGATCAAGGCTAAATGCTCAAAAATGTAGCTATTGCTCTGCTGGGTCCAGTTTACAGGAAAGCACACGTAGAGCACATATTACCAGTGCCACCTGCTACTCAGAGAACCCGACCATTGACAGACCTAAAGGGGGCAAGCTAAGAGTGAAACCAGCCCAACAACTCTAAATCTTTCTCCTTTTCTTTAATATTTTGGATACATGTTGGTTGTATTTATAATGGAGCTTTCTCACTTTTCTCTAATCCACTGGAAGGGAAGATAGATGCTTAAAAAGTATTAGGAGAGCTTCCTCAAGTCATAAGTTTCCAACTGATGAAAGAAGTCCTGAGCCTCACTTGAACAGATGAGTTCATTGTCTGTAATCATTACAGCAACTAAGGAAGAAGTAAGCCTATTCTATACAAGCTTCTAGGTGAACAAAAATGTTCTTTACAAAAATCAGGTGAAACTTAAACTCTTAACAGTTTCTAATGAACCTAACACCCAAAGAAAATTACAGAATAGATAAACAGATAAAATCTTCAGTTTTGCAAATTTCAAGTTATAGACACTTTTTGAAGTACCCTACTTTTCAAGATGAAAACTTTTTTGCTTTGGAAAACAGCATTTTTTTACATCTTAGCAATGATCTAGTGAAATATACAAGGGTGTTGAATCTCATTGGGTTTTAAAGCTTTAATAGGAAATTTATTTCTGTTGATGCCTCCTTATAGTAGGTTTTGGTTACTACAGATTTTCCCTTCCAAATAAAATATCATAAAAACTTTTCTCATCTCTACATAAAATATCAAAACAGAATTCGTCACAAGTGCCTACTTTTAGGAGGAAGCAACATTGAACTGAGTTTTGTATAACTCTTCTAAAAAACCCACATTTGTTTAGATACACCTGAAAATTTGATTTCAGGTAAGTGATGGGAGTACTGAACTCCAGAGAAGCAGACTGGTGGTGTCTGCTGCTGCACCCTGTAAAAAAACTTGACTGTTTCTGGTTTCTGAGTGACAGGTTATTCAGTACCAAGAGGGATTCTAATGAGCTTCTCAACTGATGGCACATCTGGAGAATGAGCTTTGTTTCTGCTCTGACTAATCTGAAGAGAAACTTCCCTTCAGCTCCTAATGCTGTGCCTCTGTTCTTCTCAGTCAGTTACCTAATGAGGATAAGCTCCCTCAACCATATTTTTTTCCAATCAGTTAGTCAATATTACACAAATATTTCCTTATTCCCCAAAATCTTGAACACTGGAGAAATTAATTTTTGCCTCTTAGGAAAAAACTTCCTCTTTCCCCCTTTTCTCTTCCCCTCTCTTGCCCTTTCTCTTTTTATATGGTATAATGCAAACTTTCCTTCATTGCAACCACACACAAAAGAGATGAGAATCTACTGCACAGCTCTAAGCTAATTTACACTAGTTAAAATTCTAGCACTGCTAGATGATAAAACCCCTCCTTAAATTTAACAACAAACACATCCTTAAGACTTAAAAATGAAATTGCATTTGGCGTTGAATAAATATCTTTCTTCTGACAGTCTACTAACAGGAAACAGAGGGAGACCACAAGAGATTATCTCAGTCAATGCAAGAAGTAAGAAAAAGTCTGAGCTGACGTTTCCCTCCAGCACATGCACACAGACACACGCTTGTGCTTACGCACGGGCACCGGGACTCGCTTTCCGTAGCAGAAGGACGTCACTCACGCGAGACATGTTCAGGAAAGCTCTACAGACTTGCAGTTCCAGGGCAAACGTATTCCTGCATGGATGTGCCTCACAGCATTTTCAAAGACTTCATTACTCTCAGCCAAGTACAAAAAGAATATTACACATTTGATATTTGTGATACGTGGTGTCACCTGTTACAGCAAGTGCATTTCAAGCTGTGATTACAGACGCAACCCTCTCCTCTAGGGTTTAATGCTCCCATCCACAGCATTAAAAAATGTATCAAAGTCTTATGTGTGTGCAATCTGTTATAAATAATTCCTGCCCTGCAGGTTATTTAACTCAGAACTGCCCTCTGCAATTAGTGGTCAAAGACGAAAAAGTAGGAAGTGATCTATTTAAGAGTGCAGCATTTGAAGTACATATACTCTCATGAGTAATTGATTCCCATAACACTTTTGATTCAGTAGCCGTGGGGTCACACACAGAAAATGATACATGCATACCTACACATGTATAAATCACTGTTGTCCTACATCAAGCAGTTTACAGGAAATGAAGTCTTGCTAAATATTTACATGCTTGTGGAAAGACTCATATTTTAAAAATTAATAAGTAAACAATTTTCACAGCAACAGCATGACTAAGATTTACACACAGCTATTGCTGCTGTGGGACTCAATACCACATTTCCTTCACAGTGTGCTTTAACTGCAGGAAATATCTCATCTGGATATAAGAGAACCATTACTTCCTGGATGCCAGGACACAAACAAGGCATCATCAACTAAGGTTCAAAAAATATTCTTTTTAACAGTTTTTTTAAGGCTCCAAGACCAACAAAATAGTTCTACCTGAGAATTTAAGGAGCAGTTTTGCTTTTTGCAATTTCATATGGGATAGCTTTAATTTGTTTTTAAACATCCTATCTATTCCATAGACTATTTTTTCAGGAATTGTTTAGAACATATTCTCCAGCAAGGTCTGATAGGGTTTAGACAGTTGTATTTGACACATTCAATTAGCTGGAACTATTTTCACCATGATCCATCTGTCCTTTAAATTAGTGATTGAAAAGGCCTGACAGATGGTTTGTGGTCTGGTTAATAAGAGGAAACCCTCAACACCATACTTCGAGTACTGCAGGTCTCAGTCCCTACTAGGACCACAAAGAAGGAAATCCTCCAAATTCTTCAACAAGAAGAAGCAGAAATACACCAGCACGGGGACACTCAGACACTCAGGTGCAGCCTATGGCCATTTCAGTGGGATGAGCTAACTGGTGAAATCATAGTAATACAAGATACAAAATTTGAACTATGTGATCAAAATTCCCCACTATTGCTGTATGTTTACAAGTCACAATGAAATGAGAATTTATAAACCTATGTGGTACAGAGAGACTTCAGCAACATTTTGGGGAAGAACGAAACAGCCCAGTCAGAGACAGGGCAAAGAAAAGAATAGGCTGCGCCTACTTCAAATGACCTAAACAACTGTCCCTTGATACGTAACTCCATTACTAATATGTCTCCAGGGCAATAACTATGGCTCTTACAGGCCACATGCTTCTAAGGAAGCCTTTCAAAATGTACTGTTTTGATCACAGCAATCACGTGGGTTCTTCAAAGCAAATCTACAGCAGGTGAAGGTAGGTGAGAGCAGGGAAGCCCCGTTCAAACAGGCTCAGCTCACACAGGGGATCCAAGTGCTGCCACATTTGTGCTGGGAATCAGCCAGAAACTCTAGGCACCAGAAAATGACACCATGACTGCTGCCAGCACGAACATGGTTCTGGTCATGCCACCAGCAGCCTCCACTCCCTGGATTCCCTCCAGCCAGGAATTAGCTGCCACCTACCTCAGAGCAAAACCCAGACATTGCCATCAACTTTGCTATGGTTGGAAAGAAGAGGGCTCTCCTTTGCTTTTCCCAAAAGTGGGGATATGAGTTCAGAGAGGTAGTGAGGTGAAGGAAGGTAAATTTGTTGATATGCAACACGTAATTCACTTTACAGAGCTTAGAAAACAAGCCCACCAGTACACAGTAGAGTGCCTGTATAAATTCACCCTGTGTTAATGCAGCAACACCGCTGTACTGCAGGTGCTAACAAGTTGCAGCAGAAATGGAATTTTCTCATAGAGATTCATAATTCTCTTTAGGTTTTATAGTCCTGATTAATGCAGATACTCAAAATTGTAATGGCAGCATTAAGACACCAGTGCAAGGTAAAAACCTGAAACAGAGATCCCTGACACTATTACTATATCCCAGCAGTGCAGAAGTGTCTTTTTCATGAGAATTTTTCTGTACACTGGTGAATACTTTTTACAACGTATTTCTTCCAAAATTGTGAAGATAGCAGGGAATGTGAGGAAGCAGGAATTTATCTCAATGCCATTGCCATTGAAAGGAGGATGGGTTTCTTGATTAACAGCCATCCCCACTGGCAAAACAAGTATGGACACAGCCTGCTCTCTCCACATTACAGGGTCATTATGGAACCCCCAAGTCTCCTGGAGGACATTCACCATTCTGCTCCATATATCACCCTGCATAGTTCTCCTCTTATCTCAGACAATAGACTTCAGGATCTAGAAAATATGCTTCTTGGACGTTCCTTAAGGATCGGCATGGCAGATAATGACCATCTCCTTCTGTAAGTCTCCTTTGGTCACCTCTTGGTCCATCTGAGGTACTGAATACAGGCCCAGCACCTTTCACTGCTTTTTATGGCATTCAGTCATCTCACAAAGCTTCCATCTAATAAAGGCTCCAGAATGTGCTTTCAGGAAAAAGCCTACCAAGAGTGTAGGGAGTGAGAAAGATACGTGAAGTGTGATAGAGAGAGAAAGAAGTAGCACAAAGGAAAGGTAAAAAAAATTAGTTTCAAGATGTGCTTTTGGAGATGTAACAGGAAAAAAGAGCCAGTCAGTCCTAACTTCTTTAGGATGAAAAACTGAGGGGCTGTAGAAAAGCCTGCCTTTGGTGATGATGATCCATTCATCTCTGGATTAATTGTAGTGTCTTTATCAACACACTACATTGAGGTAAAAATAAATTAAGAAGGAATGAAACAGAGGAAGAGAAAAAACTAATAGGCAGGAAGAGTGAAGACAGTTAAACTGGCTTTTTATTACTGCTGTTGTTTTCCTCTCTGCAAGTGATGTTCGTCTATAATGCATGGATCAGCAAATGGCAAAGTCCATTCTGTGCTGCCATTAGAAAAACACCCATATGATTTTTAGTATTTGTAGCAATCAAGTTCCTGAGGGAGAGGGAGGTTGGGAAGACGTCAAAAGAGCAAATGAAAATAATTTATTTGATTGATTCACTCGCCTTTTTTTCTTAATATGATGGCAAATAAACTAATCACGTTTTCCCTAGCAAATGAGTCACTATCCAGTCGTCTCTTCTGCAGTGACTCTAAATGAGGGAAAACTGCATGCAGAGTGAATGAAGTACAACTGTTTAATAGTATCTTATCTCCTATTGTAACACAGACTGGCATTCTTTACCTCTTTTTCTTACAAGAACATTCAGCCTCGGAAAATTGTTCCCATTTTCAGAGGTCGGTATCTGGTTTTTGGAAGGATGCAAGTCCATCCCCTTTGGGGTTTGCATGGCAAGGTTTTGCTTGTGGTGTGAGGGGCTACTGGGGTGGTTTCTGTGACAAGCTGCTGGAAGCTTTCCCTGTGTCTGACAGAGCCAATGCCAGCCAGCTCCAAGACAGACCCACTGCTGGTTAACGCTGAAACCATCAGGGATAGTGGCAGGGCCTCTGGGAGAATATTTTTCTTGTGTGCGTTTGATCCCTGTATGGGTCATTCACTTAAGAGTTGTATTTGATGATCCTTACGGGTCCCTTTCAACTCAGAATATTCTGTGATATTAATGAAAGGGGAAAAACAGGACAACAGCAACTGTAGCCAGAGGAGAGGGGAGTGAGAATGTGTGAGAGAACAACTCTGCAGACACAAAGGCCAGTGGAGGAAGGGAAGGAGCAGAGGTTCCCCTGCAGACCATGGTACAGACCATGGCAAGTCAGGCTGTCCCCTGCATCCTGTGGTGGTCCACAGCAGGGCAGAGATCCACCTGCAGCTCATGGAGAGATCCTGTAGGAAGCCTGCCCCTGGAGCAGTTTTGCTGGCAGGACTTATGATTTCATGGGGGACCCATGCTGGAGAAGTTTGCAGAGGACTGTCTCCCATGGGACAACCACACTCTGGAGCAGAGGAAGAGTGTGAAGAGAAAGGAGTGGCAGAGACAGTGTGTGATGAACTGATGGTAACTCCTAGCTCCCATCCTGCTGCAGCTCTGCAGGGCAGGAAGGAAAGAAAATTGGAGGGAAGTTCAGCCTGGGACCAAGAGGGAAGGAGGGGGAAGACATTTTAAAGGTTTGGGTTTATTTCTCATTGTCCTACTCTGATTTGATTGGTAATAAATAAAGCCTATTTCCCCAAGTCATGTCTGGTTTGTCTTTCATCGTATTTTCTGTCCCCTGTCTAGCTGAGAAGGGGAGAGATACAGCAACTTGGTGGTCATCTGGCATCCAGCCAGGGTTAACTTGCCACCAGGGAATTTAAAATATTTGTACTGGGTTGCAAACTTCTGTTTATACCAGTTAAGCAGTCAGCTTTTTCATTAGGAATGCCACCTTATTTTGTGAGGTAGTGCCATAACTAGCAGAGCTCTTCTGAGCTTTTACAGGAAAAAATGTGCCAGTCTGGAGGGAGGAGATTGTTTGGTTTCACTCATGTCAAGCAATTTTTGCCCCACAGCTTTGAGCTACAAGCAGGGCTGGTTCTAACACAGTCAAACCTCTACAAACCACAGAATGGTCTCACAGTAACGTTGCTGCTCTTCAAACAACAGAAGATAGATAACAAAAATGAGTACTTTTCCAGTCTGGTAACCAACACCAGCAGGATGCTCTGCTTCAGGAGAGCCATATACTAAACATTAGAAAAGTGAATGGTACATACCGATGCAACAACGCTTTCTCTCTGTTAATTCATGTTTGATGTTACAGGGCCTGTAGGATCTGTAGGCAAGGAGGGACATGTCAGACAAGAAGAGTGGAGTCAGGCAAGTGTGTGGTCAGTTGCAATAAAAAAGTCATGTCTGTAGTGTCTGTGTGTTGAAGCTCAGTGAAAGGAAGGCAGTGCAAGTATGACTTTTCATGGGAGGTTGCTTGGGGTTTTTTGATTGGTTTGGACTTTTTTTTTTAGTATTTTTGGGTTTGTTTTTCTAGCACGAAAGCAACACAGAAACAACACTAAGAAGAAACAGGGATAAGGAACTAAAAATTAAAAAAAAAAAAAAAAAAACACCAAAAAACAAGAAAACCAAACCCCCAATGAAACGAAACAAAAAACCTAACTGTGACTGAGAACAGAAGGCAGCATTTCTGATACAGAGCAGAAGGCAGAACAGACATGAGACAATTCATAACAGAGAAGGAGGAACTTACAGGTCAATTGCCAGAGAATGTGAGGCCAAGAATATATCACTGCTAGCCAAGAGAAGGGTGCAAAACACAAGGGAGAAGGGAAGATAGTGCCTGATAATCCCTCATATGGGAAGCGAAAGATGCTGCACTGGAACAATCAAAAGTGAAGTGAAGTGCTGAAAGGCTCAGAGGAAAAGCAGCACTGTTTGGGGATTTGGCAGGGGGTGGGTATGTGCTTTTATTCCAGAAGGAAATCAACAACTTGAGATGAGGTAGGTACAAGTTTCCTTCAGACTGGTGTAATGCATAAGACTTTTCGGAAGTTCATTATGGTTTCATTTACTGTAAGACTGACAGTCTACAGAAAGAAAACTCCCCAGATCTCCTCTCATCTACAGCCTGACACTGCCACCCCTTCCATTTTGGCCCTGTTTGCACAGTTCCAGCTCAGTACCTACAGCCAGGTAGCCTGGGAATTTCTTTGGGTAGGAGTGTGTGCAGCCAAAACCTCTGTGGCCAAAGCAGGATGGAAACCCCCATTCCTTCACTCCCTGGGAGAGTCCTCTGACCTTGGGTGGGGGTAGTGTAAAAAGCAGGTGTCCTACCACATGCCACACCTTCTCCTCCTTATTTTCTGATTTCTTTGTGTGGCCATATTTATCTATTATATTCATATAAAAAACATCCAACACATGCATCTTCAGCAGGCAGTGAGTTTCTAGCTCATGGTAAATCCTACAGCTAACACAAACTATTGGCTACTGCCATGCTGATCACTGTAACATCTCGCATGGGCAGGTCCCATTTAATTTTTGTAAGAAAAAGACAGAGAAGGAAACAATTTCCAAAAAAAGAAAAAAAAATCCTAGGTCTTGTTTTGTAGCTTGCACTGCATTACATCATGCTGTTGTGGAGCAGTCTTGGAATTGCATAGTGCCAAGGGGGGGAGCCTTAAACATTGTGATTGAAATATGACTTCTCAGCCAAGTTCCTGTTGATGACATTAATGACAAGTGTGCATGTTACTATGCTTCTAAATAAAGGTGGTGTAATTTTTTCAGCCAGTCTGCTTTTTCCTGCTTGGAATAATTATGTTCTATTATAGTTACACTGTTCAGCAGTATGACTGCTGTGACCAATAATATATATTGTAAATAGCTTTTCTGGATTTAGTATATAAGCTCTATACTGCTAGAGTTCCTGAGAGAATACATCTGATGAGTACTAGGAATATGTATTGAATAAGTTATTCAATTAGGGCTATCAGTAATGTGTAATCACAAATTAAATTTATTAAATACAGGTCATTTCCCCTTGTTGCTTGACCTGCATTAGTCATAATGCAATTGTCTGGATACGACTCTGTTGAGCTTATCGGCTCAATACCTCATTCCGAGTTATTTTCATATAACATTAGTTTTACTTTCTGATGCATTCTGAACTGAGATCTGATCTGAAGTAACACCTCCACACAAGCCTCTGAGAGCACCCCTTTTCCCTTCATGAGCTGCAAGTGGCCCCAAGTGTAATGTAGGTGGTGATGCAGTCTATTGTCTAATGCAGCAGCCCACAGACCTCATTGTGCTAATGACACCAACCATCAATTTGCTAATTCTAAAGTGAGCAGAGATCATGAGATATAGATATTTCAAGTTATACAGCCTGTTAATTATGTGTATGAGCAAATGCACTTCCTTGTCTCACTCTGAGGTTCTGATCTTCAAGTGTCACTTTTTAATACCAAGAATTAATAAAGGAGACCATACATTCGGTCAGAAGATATTGTTACTGATATGACTGGGGGAGAAAAAGCAGAAAATCTTTAGAAAGTAAAAGCCTTTCTTCAGATCTGAAATGGAGTTTAATGTATTCAATGCTAAATAAGGGTGGAGAATGATCATTCTGAATCTGAGTATGTCAGACCAGTTGAGGGAGGTGGTGGTGTTAAGATGACAGTGGCAATAAGTTTACTATACTCTAGAGAAGAGACAGAGGCAGGACTAAGACACAATATATTTTAAAAATAATGAATTAATGAATGCTTAAGAAACATGAAATTGTGCACAGACACACAGGAAATGCAGTGTGGCATAAAATGTGTGTGACATAAATGCAGTGTGACTGCAAAGTCTAAGTGACTGTTTTTTTAAAAGAGATCATAAAATAACACTTCAAGTGCCTTATCATAGTCTAAGACTATGTATTCTTGTAAGATATTGTTTTTTAGGCTATTTCTTGGTGTGAATCCAAGCATAGCCATGACATAATAATAAACCTTCTCAAGGAGCAGTCACAGTCTCACAGATAATTTAGAGCACAAGGAACATGTTCATTTTGAACAAGTCTATTGCCTGTATAATCCCATTGGATCCAAAATTCATAATTTCACTTCAAAACAATAGTTAACTCCATAAAGCCTTGACAAGCTACCAGCAGCAGTGTAAAATGATCAATATTGCAACAGAGTCTGTAGGCCTCACAGATTAGAAAGGGAATTAGTGCAGGAAGTAAAATGTTCTCAGAGGCATTGAAAATCAAATGCAAATTTCAGTCTAAAGGTCAACACCAGTTAACATTAAATACAACCTTTCATACTCCATAAATGCACTGAATATATTTCCATCTATTTTCATATAGATAAAGGGACCTGTATTCACTCACATTTTAAAAGCAGTTTTTGTAACAGTAACTCTGTATGTAATGCTCTGGCTCCATTAACTCTCTTTTGTACAGTTTTGGGCAACAAACCTGAGATGTCAAGGACATGGAATAATTCAGCACTTCATATTAACTTTGAAACACAGAACATTTACCTTCACTGGGTTTTGACTTTTTTTTACACTAAAGCTTTCATTTTTACTTAATGATTGCAACAGTTTTATATCCTAAACGGGGGATATAAATGTTGCTGAGTTATTTCTTGCCATACTCTGCTTCGGAACCATTATCACTGAATTTCCACTGGCACCATAAATTTCCAAGTAAGGTCTTTGAAGGTGGAAACATGGAAGAAGGAACATTTATAGAGACATTAAAATGATCTCTTAGCCATACACCACCATAAAAAAATAGATGTTGCTGGATTAGATGGTTTCTTTCTCACAAACTCCATTCAGGACATGGCATATGGTTTCTAAAAAACAAGGGAAGATTTGAAACACACTTCTAGGAAAGCTGGTAGAAAAACATTTCTGAAACACTACACATTTATCAACCAGAGATTGTCAGAAGGCATGAGGCAAGGACAGCAAGGGAGAAAATGCATAGGAGTCTAAAATGATACACCAATTGTTTGCTTTAATCCCTCTTTAAAAAACAGAAAGAAGAAAGAAATCTGCTAGTATTATTCCTATCAGAACTTGTTGTCTTTTTGCATGGCAGCACCCAGCGTGCAGAGGTCAGCCAGTCAAGCAGAAATTGGAATAATTCCTGTTGATTCTTCCTGCTGTAAAAAGGGAAAAAGTCTTTCTTTTGTAGTATAGTTGGGCTCATTTTTCATATGTTCTGTACATAACCATTTTGAAATTTTTATTTGACCATATTTGAATTTTCTAAAAAAATAATATATGAATGGAGAAAATTTTCACAGAGATAAGTAGCAAATAGCGGAAGTGTTTTTCTTCCACTTTTGCTGGATGACATTTAACACTACGATCTAACATAATCAATAGAATAAACTTGACATTTTTTAGTACAAAATCAGTTTCCTCCAGGAACCTGGGGGGGGGGGGGGGGGCAGGAATTAACAATAGTAACAATAGGATTTAACTTTTTTCTGTAGTTTTGACTTTAAAAAGCTATTAAAAAAATCCAAAGTGGAATTTATTATTATTTTCAAATTTTTTTTAAATAATCCATAAATTCGAGAGCAATTTTTTGTTCTTCTTTTGGGTTTTCTCAGCCTGAGAAAGAAACTTAATTCACATCACTAAAATAAAACTGGGCATCACACTTGGACAAACTAATATAGTATTGCAGCTAAATGCTTTATTAACAGCCCAGTGTGTACACTAGTGTCTGAAAATGCTGAAGGAGTATTAGGCAGAGGAGTGTGCTAAAATTTTAACCTATTTTCCCTTTTTTTCCTTCAACTTGACATTTACATGTGCACAAAACATACAGGTAAATAAAAGTTTTAAACTGTCTGCTGTCCTGCCACTTGTAAAATACAGCCCCAAATCCTGCCTGAACATTTAACTTTGTTTCTAGAGTGGAACTGGGTTCCCCTCTCCCACCTTATTTCAAGAGCTCCACTGGGATTTCCTGTCATAGGCAGCAGTGTGGTCTGCTCTTGCTCAGGCGCAGATATCCCCCAGTCCCTGAGCATTCCCAAACCCAGGTCACTCAGGGAAAGAAACTGGATATTTCCCTGCCTAAATATCCTGATGAGGTAGAAGAGGCAGAGACCTTCGGAAAATGCACTATGTGCAGGTCCCCCATAGAGGCAGAACGTGTTTAGAGGAGAGGAATAGGATGCTTATGCTTGGGTTTGCTCCTCGTTTGCTCTTCAGCTGCCTGTTTAGGATCCCACTCTGAAGTTTAACCCTGCCAGAAGTCCTTAGGCACCTCTCTCTGGTTTCCTAATTCCACCACATCCCTGGAATTTTGCTCTGATTAGTGACTACTTTGCTGAAAAAGGTAAGCTCTAAGCCATGCTACTCTCACATGGGTCAGACAGTACCTTTAGCAGCTCAGGCAGACTTTCTTTTTTTGTACCTTGTCTTCCCTACATGAAATAAAAGCACTCAAGGGACTGATTTACATCTGTGGGTTCCCGTAAGCAGCAGTCACCTAATACTTGGAGAATGAGCATGGCAAAACTTCCACCTTTTCACAGGGCTGGCTGTTACTGGGCAAAACCAATTAACATTAAGAAAGAAAGGATGCAAAGACCAAAGTGTTCTAAGGACGTGCATGACCACCAAGATCAAGCAACCTCCACATGGCAACTAGTAACTACATCAAAGCTCTTCCAAAATGAGAAGGGACAGGCAAAGGAAAACACGAACAGAACACATCATCAGTGTAATTGGCCTCTTCAGTTTGTGTCTAGATCTGTTTGCTGGAGATCCAGATCAAATATCGTATATTAAGTAGAATTTATAGATGTTAATTGAAACTCTCTGGGAGAAAAAAGTTGGATTTCACTTGAAAAGACATTTTTTCAGGAGGACCTTCCTTCCTCATAATGTAAGAATAAAGGAGTAGGCCATGTTGGGGCAATTTTCCATGTGCAGTGGCTAAAGTCCCATGAACAGAAATGTTTCTAAAGTTGATATTTGGAGGAACAAGACTTAGCAGTCTGGTGGAGTCTCCTAACCCCTCAATGGTGAGGTAAAGTGAAGCCCAGGAGAATTTACCCCTTAACATGTTGACAAAACATTAAAGCTGGGGCAGCTTATACAAGCAATAAGACAGGTGTAAAAAATATAGGAACCTTGATAAATCCATGCGAGCAAAATAAAATATTTACCAGGAAAATATAAAAAAGAATCACCTCACTTGCTGAAATATTCAGTTGAGTTTCAAGGGGACTTTTAAAACATTAATTTGAGAGGTTTTTCCGGGTGAGAAAGACACAGTTGTTTGGCACTCTCTCCCAGGAAACATACATAACTTGTGCTTCATCTCCTTTTTCTGCCCTTAGGCCTTCAGCAACTTTTGGACTTGCTTGTCCACCATCCTTGCTGGTTTTCTTGATTTCCCGTGAGATAAAATCAACCATCTTAGTTCACATAAGAATCAAGCTATGCTATTCCTGAGAAAAAATCACTGTATCTGCTTCACGGCATATCAGTTTCCCCCAGGTTACTTGTCTGCTATAAATGTTCACATCTATAGAATTTTTTGGGGCATTCTGACAACTTCCTGCCACAGAGGGAGTTGTTAATTTATTTTAATAGTTACACCCATTCCCACTGGTGCAGCGCACAGACAAAGCAGGACATGCTGTGACTGCCCATGAGCAAGGGAAGAGGTACAGCCCTGTCCAGATAGCCTGAAGTCATCCTCCTTCACCATCAAACCCAAGGGTCACCCAGCCCTCAGCTAGGTAAAATATCTGCAGTGTTACCATAGCAACAGTGGGCCTATAGCTCTTAACAAGACCCATGGAAATGAAATTGGTCCTGCATAGACCATGTGCACAAGAGGCAGAATCATCTCTTCTCCCTGAAGAGTGAAGGATAACCAACAAGCCCAAAGAAGATCTTTCAGCTCCATATATCTATTCAGGTTTACAACAGCATGTGTTCCAGCTTTATGACAGGTTTAAAACAGGACACTTCTGTACGTGTGCTTTCAAACAGCACTCAGCCTGTTAACTTTCATCACCACTCACACTATCACCCTTTTTCTCTCTGGCATGGTGCTGTTTTTCATACTACTCATCTTGCTGGAAATATATAAGCATCTTTATGTATTTCTCACCACTTGAAAAGACCTATCCCTGAACTGAATCAACCATAATCAAATGGCAAACTTTTAACACTAAAAGCTACTGCATTTCCAGGAATGACCTAGAATCACTTCCAGCATAGCAGCAAAGGCTGTATAAAGAAAAGGGCCAGACCATTCCCAAGATCTGTTTCTAGCTAGAGTTGCTGATCTTTTAATTGGACACAATCCCTGGTTACTATTGCCAAAGAGAACTGGGTAGATTTTATTTTAGCTCAGAGTTATTTAGCTTAATTACCCAGCAAAAGACCTCGAGGTAGGTATGTAAAATGTAATTAGCATATTTTACTTGAGGCAGCTGAGTTGTTCAAAGATATTAGGGATTGAATATTGCAGTAAGGTCGTGTGTGTTCACATTAAGCAAGCACGTGCAGTCTTTCCTTTAAGCAATGTGCACCAGAGACTGCAAGAGACCTTTAAAAAGGCATTCTTAAGTGTACCTTAAGAAAATCTTTAAAAAGAAGAGTTTTGTCTTTGCTGTATTGCAGCCTTAGGCCAGGACAATAAAGGAATGCTGTCTGCCTTCTCTGTGTAGTCAGGAGACCAGAGGTAGCACAGCTGCTCCTGTTTCCATTTGGCAGTGAAACTCCATCATTTTTTCATAGCAAGGCCAATTCTCAACTCTGAACTGCAAAAACTAGAAAAATAGTTTGAGCAAATAAATGTGTACCCTGAATTGTTCAGTGAGAGAAAATGAGACTGAGACAGAAATATCCTTCTTCCTTCAGTGATGTGTCTATTGCTACAAATTGTGATATGTCTGCATCCAGATCCTATTGATACTAACTGGGGAGTATCTATTAAATGCCTTATCTATTAAATATAAGGCTCAGACTGTTTTCCTCACCCCTTTTCTGGATTTTGATGGAAAGTATTTGATTTAATGCATACTGAAATCCACAGGAAGTCTAAAAAGGGAATGGGACACAACCTCAAACCTGGACTACTCTGATGTGGAAAAATGTTAGAAACATTGCAATAAATAGTGCTATTGACAATGCAGTCATTAAAATAATAAGTATCAGGCCTCTTGTGGTCTCTTGTGAGGCTTGTGGTAATGTGTCAAGAAGTGGCAGCACTGGAAACTGACCCCCAGTCACATTTCAAGTCCCACTTTGAAGACTCTGGGAACTTTGGACAAGATTTATATCAACTTCTATTCAGTGGAGATTCAAAGATTTATCATTCCATGGAAAGACATACATATTCTTTTCTCTGAGAGAAACTGTGAAATTTGCCACCTGTCAAGAGAAAGTAGCTGCTCAGACACAGTTAATTCAGTCTCAGTGGTTCAACAAACATATTTGACCAGCTGGGTCATCTTAAGCTGTTGTTTTCTCTAT
Organism: Sylvia atricapilla; assembly: GCF_009819655.1. Classification (NCBI taxonomy): domain Eukaryota; kingdom Metazoa; phylum Chordata; class Aves; order Passeriformes; family Sylviidae; genus Sylvia; species Sylvia atricapilla. The sequence goes on from NC_089140.1 coordinate 44,782,810, forward strand.
CCAAGATGAAAAGAAATGAAGTCAGAAAATGTCAAAATATTACACTTGTATTGACTCAGCTCCAGATCACAGAAAACATGGAACTGTAATTTAAGCAGTTGGATTTAACAAGGCAGAGAAGAAAATGGGAAAAATCCTCAAGCCCAAATCATAGCAGTAAAGCTGGAAGCTTAAAAGAGAAATTATGAATAAGGATTTAAAAAAAATCAGTTATTAATGATATTTCAAATCTTTCTTTACATCTGCCACCAGAGATTACTTCCACCTCTTTCTGTGTAAAGCAGTACTACTTTGGAAGACAACAAGTGAAACTGTTCACTGAGGAATCAAGTGCTGATAAATACGTAATAAGAATACAATAAGTAATCCACAAGAATTGTATTAATCAGTTCAGAGAACTGACTTAGTTCTATCTTAGTAGAAATCATTGAAAATGAGCATGGCTGTAAATCTTTCAATCCATATGCCACTTAGGGATCCATGTCCATCTTGGAGCACAAGAGTTATTACACAGTGATGAATTTGCTTTGTCTACACTATGATTTCAGGAACAGCACAGTAAAATTAGATCTTTCACAAAGCAAAAATCATTAAATACAATGTAAAAATTTTTTAATTCACAAGTGCCACATTGAATGGGTATGGACAGCTCATTTATTTCAAAATATTTGTATTTGTCAAGCCTGTCATAAGAGCACACACCCTTGGGGAAAAATTGCTTTTGCCTCTGCTACAGCATCTGAGAGAATTTGTCATTTGATAGGCAGGTGTTATTACCTTGGCCTTTTACACTGGCCGGGGACCTGTTTAGGAACAAATCAGTCCAGTGGGCCCCCTCCCCCCATCTCATTAAAACAGAGAAAAAAAAAAAAGCTTAAACATGAGGGGAAAAAAATTTTGACTGTGAAAGTCATCAAACCCTGTCACAGGTCACCCATAGAAGTTGTAATCTCCATTCTTGGCGATATTCAAAACCAGAGTGGCTATGGCCCTGAGAAACCTGCTCTAGCTGACCCTGTTCTGGGCAGGTGTGTTGCACCAGCTGATTTCCAGAGGTCTCTGTGATCTCAGACATGCTGTGAGTCCACGAACAGTTTCTAGCTCACATTTGTCACCATAGGAGAAGGCCCTTTTCCCCCTGTCCCCACACAGGTACACACCACTGTGCACAGAAAACCCTGATAAGAAGTCAGCAGTAAGCAGGGCTTGTGGTGCCTCCATGTCCAGCTGTGACCACACAGGGAAGGAAACATCCCTTTCTAAGGTACACTTCAGAACCTACAGACTGAGCTTAATTTCTGCCTTGGCTTGCAGCTTTGAAACCTCACATTAACCACCTGTTCCTTACTGCCTTTGCATTCTCTCCAAGATGCATTTCTACCACATCTGTTTTCCATGTTTCTCCTCCCATAGCTTTTCTTATCCTGCATCTTGGGTGGTCTTCTCCATGTGAGGACACTTTCCTTCCTAGGTCTACAGCTTGTACCTCACTGGAACCATTCCTGTTTTATAGGCAACTGCAGCTTCAGAATGTAGAGCTACACCTGTGTTTATGTGTATCTGTATGTGAATGTATGTCCTGTCATAATGGAGGACTTTTCTGGAGAAAGAGCTTAATCTTACTGAAATTAGTTTAATCTGAAATTAGTTTTTCAGAAAAGACAGCATCAAATTGCTAGTTTGACCATTTTTAATCTCCTAGGTTAGGTCAAGATTTTCAAGAAAACAACCATGCTGCTGTCTTTGAAGGCAATGGAGATTTATCACCAACTGATCCCTTTGGAAATTATTACCTTAATGGAGATTAATAACAGCAATCAACTCATGATTAAATCCTCTTACTCAGGAATTACCCATACATTCAGCAGACATTTTGGAAGAACAAAAACTCCCTCTGCATCCTGTCTCATGTTCTTGGCTTGTTGCCAGAAACAGTCCTTGTGTTTATTCTTCTGTCAAACAAACTGAATAAAGAAACCAAAGTTGGGAAGGACAGAGGCTACAAGCCCAGTAACTCCAGAGCCTCAGCCACCAGCCTGTGATCTGGCAGGACAGACACATTCTTCTGGACCTCTGCTCACCTCTGCTCTTGCACATACTCTGCATCAATGGCACTGCCTGTACAAACAACACTCGTGGGATTAGACCCACTTCAGTATCTGTCCAGGAAAGCAGAAACAGTTCAGAAATTCTAATAGTTTCTGCTTTGAGTCATTTGTTAGCAGCCTCTTGAGAGGAAGCAACACTGCTGAAACACTGTGGGTTTCCAAACGTCCACCAAAACAACCGGCTTGAGAAAAAAAAAATGCGTTCGGGTGGCAAATCCTGTGTTGGCCCTGCAGGGAAAGATCTCCTTTCTTTTTCATTTATACTCATGTATTGTCAAGCAATACTCATGAGCAAGTATAAATCCTTCTGAAAGTGCAGACACTCCATACAGGTGGAGCGCCAGTCCCAGTACCTGTCTCTGCACCCTGCGTGCAGATGCAGTTAATTTTCGTTCTTTTGGAGCACAGTCTGTTTAAATATTTAAAAAACCCACAAGTGTTTGACAGAGGCATCCCTCTCCCTAACTGCTGATAATACCACTGTCAAACAGATTACTTTGGCTTTGGGGAAAACTGCAAATATGGTTCTTTTTAGACTTACTTAGCAGAAAGATCTACAGTGTTGCTAACATTATTTCTTTCTTAGACTTTTAAATTTTATTTTAAGCTGAACAAACCAAGCGGGGAAATACAATAAAAATGAATAGGTTGGTAGCCTTCTTTGAAAGGGAAGCAAATTATGAAAAAACTGCAATGAGATTTCAGCAAGGCCTATGTCCTTCTACTACAATCCATTTAGTTTGCTACTGATTTCGATTGTTCATTCTTATCTGCAAGCTTCCTGAAAGCACAGCTACATTCATCTCATCTACAGAGGAGGACGTGACTGAGGAACCTGAGACAGCAGGGGAGCAACTTGGTAAGAACTCCATGGGCAGAGAGCAAGATGGTCACTGCAGGATTTGATCGAGACACCAAAAACCTCTCACTGAGTGTTGAGAGTGGTACAAGGACTCTTTGCAGGAGAAAATGCAACTTCCTTATGGGAAGTAATTCACACATTCCACACAAAATAAGCCTCCAGACCATGACCATAGAAAGTCTTGGCCTTGAGAAGGATCTTTTTGTACATTACACAGATATTAAAAAACAAAAAGTGCTATATAATGACTGTAGAGTTGCTGTACAAAGTCTCTGTAAAGTACTGTCTGTACTGAATTTTATGTCTTTATTATCTACACTACTCGTCCATGATAAATTAGATTATAGTACAGATTGGAATGGTTTGCTGCAAATATCCCCTGGTGCTCCATTCAGAAATTTCTTGTTATTTTGTAGTTGACCTCCAGATTTCATGGGTGTTTTTCTACTGAAAGGGAATGAAATGGAAAATGCTTATCAGCATTCACAGTTTGTTCTTCTACATCACTTCACTACCAACAACATCCTTGTTGACACAAAGCTACTCCTTAATTCCAGGAAATTTTGATGTCAGAAAAATTGAAGGGATCTTATTCAACAGAACATAAGAAGTTACAGTAGCAAATTGAGTCGTGTTTTACACAGGTGAAGTTGAAAATATGAAAGCTAAAGACCAGTGCCAAAATAAAATCATCTAATTTGTAGTTCTTAGCAACTGAAAAGGAAAGACAATATATGCCAGCTTCTTAATTGCTTCGAGCAGTTTGGCTCAACTTCCTTCAACAACCCAGAATCACACTGTTTGCTTTTAATGAGCAGTTTAAAGCTGAATTTTTTTCTTGTGAATGGATCACTGACGTCAAGAGCCATAATTCTGTGTACATCTATATTTGGAAATGTGGGGTTTGGCTTTGTTCTTTTAGAGATGTCTTGATGAGATGTTTGTAAACACCAAGCAGTGTATGTCTTTGCCCTAATCTTCATTGACATTTGACCATTTGCTTTGCTGTCTTGCAGAAGATGCATGTTGACATTAGGCTGCCATAAACAGCTGATGATTGTGGAATTAATGGGCCAGGAAGAGAAGGCCATGTTTTAAATTTAATCCTCATTCTGGATTACAGGTTGATCAATGGTACTGCATTGTGGCTGCCTTATTGATATGGGAAGCTCAGGATTCAATTTAATACTTTCTTCAATATTGTGACTGGCATATATTTTAACAGGCTGGCACAGCTTTGCTTTCTCTATACTTCCTGATCAATTGTATCTACTGCAGGATTAAGGTATCCCATTTGAAACAATTTAATGATTGAACTGAAAGGTTTTTATAGAAAAGCTTTTTTTTTTTTTTTTTTTTTTTTTTTTTTTTTTTTTTCCCTAAAGGGAAATGAGGAGATGATGTATCTTAGAATAAATTTTGCTGTCCACAGTAATGCCTCATAAACTTTAGCTATAGCTCTTTATAGGCATTTAGAAAGAACTAAGGACCCATTGTTGATTCTATCTAGTTTTTCACTGGTAACAGAGCTTAGGGTGTTAGGTAACAATAGTGTCTGAACCCAGAGGGCAGTCTGTGCTAGTTGCTAGAGAATAAAGCCTCCTTCTCCATGAGGCAGAAGATACAGAACTGAAGCCAGTTTCTGTCCCTCACACAATGCACAGTGATACCTGTCTTTTATCTCTCAGGAACTCTATCACATACTTCCATTTTTCTTTGAAGACACTATTAAAAATCAGTATTTGTAAGGTCTTCTCGCATTAGTACATCTCAAATTGTTTCCTGAGGAGAAAAATATTAGCAAAGAGATTTTCCAATGTGGTCAATCTTCTGTGCATGAATGCACTTTCAGGAGTGCAGGAGAGACTCACGGGGAAACTCACTGGAGCACAATAGGAAGATTCTAGCCATTCTTAGGGGTCTAGAAGTTTACAGGTACTTCAGGCAAAAGGCTATTCCACAATTAGTGATTTCCTGTGTGCATTAGTCTTTGAACAATATTTCTGCAGATACTTGCAATAACTCAGCAGATTCCTCAGTTCCTAGGTTTTTTTCCCAAAGTTTGAAGACAAGGCTGTATGTTTTCAAATGGGAAACATGAGTTTCAAAGGCACTGGCCTGTTTTAAGCTTATCATGTCTGGGCTTAGGGAAACAGGATATTACTTGAAATGTATCGATTCACCAGGAACACAGTATCTCAAGGCTAAAGGGTCCCAGCCTGCAGCCTATTTTCACCTCAAGATTGTCATTCACCACAGACCAGAAGAAAACATTCTGTTTTCACAAAGCTTTATCTTCTCTTGAGGAAGGATTCTCTGGTATGTTATACGATCTGCTTCCCCATTTCCATTTCTGAAAGGAATGAATTAGTAGTACAGACTTGCAAATATTCACTGTCTCCCATCAAAAAATAATCAGTTCTCATTGCATCACTTTAGGAGGGCACTTTATTGCACAAAATAGATGAGCTGTGATCATGGGAGGTGTATTGCTACATGCATAAAATAGCACTAATGCATAGGGAAAAAAATTGAGTTTTACACCTGTGAATGTTGTTTTTAAAGAAATGTAAAAAACTTCAGGCTTTGCAATAAGTGTTATTTCTCCCCTTAACATTTCATACAGATTTTTTTCTCTTTAATAAACTTGCTGTTGTTGGTCTGAAGCAGACTGGAGAGGAATTGCTCTCGTTGGCAGCTGCTGTGTAGAGCTGATGCTTTCTCGGGGCCTGGCTCTCCCACAGGTGCCCCAGAGCTGCACTGGCTCCAGTGAGCACCTGCCAGCTCCTACGGGCATGAGGGAGAGCAGGCTCCAGCCATCGGCTCTGAACAGAGTATGTCTAAGGCTGGAGCTGGACACTGCCTCCATACAGCTGATGCCAGTAGCACCTTTAGCCAGTGCCCAGCCCCACCCAACACACTCAGCTGAGCGTTTTCACTTCTGTGGCTGGGATGTGGGATGGAACATGCAACACTTCCTTCCTCAGTTGTAAAGAAGCTGGGAGGAAAGCAGTGGCTGTGAGGTGTCAGCCACCTAGAAGAGCACAGCAACACATTGGACCCTGCTTTGAAGATGCAGGTACAAATACTAAACATGAAAATGCCCACTCTAACTTCCCCCTATCTGTATTAGATTTAAATTGCTCCTGTGTTTGGCCCAGTGGCAAATCAGCTCTGAAGTAGTAGCCTCAATTCTTGGTTTGAGTCCATTTTAAAAGGAAGATTTGAGTCTTTGAGGCTGGTAGTGGCTCTCAAATATATTCATTTTCAATCCGTTCTTTGGTCTAAACAAACCAGAGAACAGATCAAAGGGGGTACTCATATCTTCAGGCATTATCTGCATTTTTCCATCTCTGGGAATACAGACACACACAAAAAAACCCCATGATCCAATGAAACAAGGAAGAACTGAGGGGTCAACAAAGAGGGAGAGAAAGAGAAAAATGCATCAAAGGCTTGTTAGAGAAGGATTTCTAAACAGACAGATGAGAATAACATGTTATTTCTGCCAAAATAATGAAAAACAGATTGCAAAATAAATTAATAACAAAGAGCAGCATCTGGAGAAAATTCTGATTTATTCCAAGGGGAAATATGACAAACCCACAAAATTAAATCAGAACATAGAATAATTTTAAGTTTCTCCTCCAATGCTTATTAGCCTGGTGAGCTGTTGTTTTCCTGTACACTGCTCAATAGTAGACAAAATAAACTGATGTGTGGATAAGATTAATCACAATTTCTAATCATGAACAAGTTTAATTAATTAAAAGGGAAGAAGCAATTTATAGACAGACACTCATCTCAAATAAAAGCTTGCTGGGTTATCTGGAAAACCAGTCCAGTCAGGAATCTGACTTCCACATTAGGTAAGCTGGTGGAAATTATTATAAAAAATTAGTTCAGTAGAAAAAGGGCAATATTTGAAGTAAAGCAAAATCCTTTATAGAATACAACTTTAAATCAGAAGTAACTTGAGTGCTATAACCAAAGATGCTTTTGTTAGTATGGTTTATAATGCCTTGAGAAGGCCCCTTACTGAGTTCTTTTCCACACCCTGTTTTCATGGAATTAAGTAAAGTTGATTAAGAGTTTAGATTAGGGATTTAGATTTCTAGATTAAGAGTCTATGAAATGACAATCATTAATTTTAGGCAAGGATAGAAATATATGATCAATTTTAAAAATGGAAAAATATATGATCAATTTTATAAATGGAAAAATATATGATCAATTTTATAGATGGAAAAGGTTGTCAATGGCACCAATTCCTTGATCTGTGATGATGAGCAGATTAAGCAGTCCTAGAGTAAATAGTGAGATAGGATAATTTAGGACTGGACAAAAAGATCCAGGACACTGAAAATGACTGCAGAAACTCATGATACTGAGATGTTGGTGACCTCTCAGGTAAAACAAAATAATTTAAAAAGAAACATAATTCATACGTACACCATGATGGACTCTAAATGGGATACATCATCTCAGAAAAAGGTCTTGAACTCAGTGTGGATGGGTCCAAAATTTAAAGGAGTTTAGAACCTACCCAGAAGCCTTCAGAGGCTACACATCAGAAAGAGCAGCCATTGCTCTAGTAGCAGACATTGAAAAATAACATGAGCATTTTTCATGACCCTAAGTAGGTTATTTAATTTACAGAAAAAAAAAATTCAGAATATCCCAAGTATTGTTGTCCAAAAACAAGTTCTTTCACCCAGCATGCAAGAGGGCAGTCCCCACACAGAGCCGAGGTATTTGATTTATATACAGTTCTGCACAGAAAGGGGTGCTGCATGCCAAATGCACAGAGCCAGTACCATAATTATCAAAACTTTCACTACTTATATGTTTTACCATTCAAAGGCATTAATGTTTCCTTGGCTACAAGTTACATAGTTCTCTTAATAACTAGCATTCTATCTTCTATTGGTTAAATGATTCCCTCTCTTCTTACACTAATTAAGCCACATGTTCAGTGTTTCTCTTGGGTCTGTGAGACAGTGGTTGTAATCTCCCCCTGCCTGGGGGAGCTGATTTCAACACAGTTGCTGAGTTGGCTTTAATAGTTTCTTTTTTATCTTGGATCCTCTGCCAAACGTCCTTGTGGCCCACAAGTTCTGCATTCTTTGTGTCCACCAGCAGTGGTGGATACATTCTTCTCCCCAAGCTTAGTCAGCCTCCCCCTAGGTCTGAGATCAGTGAGGCACGTCAAGCCCTAAACATTAACCAGTCGATTCCACCAACAAGTAATCTATCTTTGAAACACCTGGATATCAGTATACCCCAGCTTTTCAACTGATGGAAAACACATTACACTGTATACCTGGTTAATAACATCCTTCACCTGCAAAATACTTCGAATTCCCCAGCATTGGTAATGTACTGACTTAGAAATCGGTCACTGCCCATAAATAAATTATGCCCATGTTTATGTGCAGCAACTACTACACAACTCAATGCAATGCCATATCTGTAAGCAAGAATTAGATATTAACTGAATATAGTACAGAACAAAGCACTGATTCCAGAGCAGATGGACATTACATAGGATGTTTGATAGTCACTGAATGTCACCCTAAAAAAATAAGAGCTTTGTTCTGGAAGGAATATTTCATGGAGAAAGATAGTTAATGAATTCTCAACAGGATAAATGTTTTTCATTTTCTTTCAAAAAAAAAAAAAAAAAAAAAACACAAAAACAAACAATTAAAAAAATCCAAAGTTATTCTCAGGGGGAATAAAGTAAAAGGAAAAAAAGTCCTAAAAATCTCAAAAAACAAACTAACAAAAACCCACAAACAGACTCAAAAAAAATCATAAATTGCTGCTGCCCCAACTTCCTTCTGTTTCCACTTTCCCTGCAAAGCATTAAGCTTCTCCAGTTTGTTCTGAAGAAAGCGCCCTAGAAATCATATTTTACTAACAGCACAGAAAGATCATGCATGACAGGACAGCATCAGTTCTAATAGGGGCCTGGATTAAATGAGATTGCATCATTTAACACTGGAGAGGATAGAGCTAAAATTCAGGGGGAGTGTCACTGAACTCTGAGAGGCTCTGCTAATTTAAAGTGGTTCAACTCTCATTCCCTGTCATCAGAGGAAGTGAATACTAACTTATAATTAACATAACTAAATATGAATGCACATGTCAAAAAAATTGGAAATTAAATTAAAATAACTTGCATATGTTGCACAGCTATTCCAGTGCCCACTTCCAAGAAATGCTGCCAAAGATTAATTGCACAAAAAATAAAACAGCATTACAGAGCTGGAAGCTTTAGGATTGTATTAAGGTAAGCAGTAACCAGTGCTAAGTGCTTCTCTCATCATTTGAAAAAGTGTTTTAAGGGATATAGATGGTTGTAGAAAGTACCAGACTTTGTAGCTATATGCAAAGAAAACCCTCCTCCACAGATGCTATTCAGATGTTCTTTGCTTCAGACTTAGGGCTCTGAGGCTCTTTTTTTTAACCTGCCAATCCCAAACTTCACATCTATTCATAACTACTTTTTCCTTGCTTTCCTACTGAAGCTGGAATAAAACATGAAATGGTTATGTGCTTTCAGAATTTTCTCCATCAAAGACATGAAATATCACTGCCAATGAACAATAGTGAGCTCCTCCTTCTCATTACTCTGGCATCTAAATTCCTTGAGGAGAACTCAAGAAACAGGAGCTACTACAATCATGAATAGTCCAGTGAAAAGAACATTCTAGAAAAATAACTGACTGGGTGCAAATAGTAAATAGGAAGAGACTGTGTTTTACACGGTAAATTAATTAAAAAGTTCCCTAGAACTAAATCTTTGAAGTGGCTAGAATATTGATGAAATCACTGACTGGATTTTACTTCTTCTTTGAAGAGACATGACAGTTCTTCAGGGCTTAACCTGACAATGAGCTCCTGCTAAGTTGATTTCCTGCTAATTTGTTAATAACACTAGAAAATCACTTTCACTTCTGGCAGATGAGCTGTGTAATATGGACACAAAGAGAGTGTTCTCAAACAAAAAATATTTGGAAAATTCCCATGGGGGCTGGTTGGTCATTGGTTTTTCTTCCCTAGTTTGGAAATGCAAGAAATTTTTTTACTTCAGTTAGATTTAGACCAAAATAATTTTCTTCTTGGTCTTTCTCTCAAAGTCTGCTTTCCACAACCCGCCTCTCTTGGACATAGCAAGCAAGACTTTTTGGGTACTCAAAAAAGGCTTCTCAAAATACAAGCTACTGCCTTAGTAAGATGCAGAGATCAACCAATTCCTTCAGAAAGTTGCAAGGTAGAAATTGGCACTCAGTTTATGAATGTGTCCTTCACTATCACGAGCTTAAAAAAGAGAAGGGACAATAACAGGATCAGGACCAGAACTGGGAAGAGGTAACTGGCTTCCAGAGAGTCCCTTTGTCAGCTACATTCAGTCAAGTCTGAATGCTGCAAAAAATTTGGTCCTTTCACATTATTCTTGGAGCCTGCAAATTACAAAGTGCTGAAGAGTGAAACATCCCAAGTGTCAGAGGCTCACAAAGAATTTGATTTTTCTGGACAAAAACTTGGAATTACCTGATGATGATGAATGCAGAGACAAGCCTATTCAACAGGCTTGAGACTGTTCTGCTGTTCTTTGTCCCAGCATCCATCTACAGCAAACCTAATGAGGTCACTACCACAGAGAATGTAAAATCATGTATTTCTGTTTTCATGGCATGAACCAGTAAAATCTGTTCAGAAAAGCAGACTACCAGAATGTACAATGGTACAATGGCTTAATTGAGAAAAAAACCTGCTGATTTATCCAACCAGACTTTACAATGCCAAGGCCTAAAATTTATGAGGGTGGCTCTGAAAAACAAGGAAAAAGACAACACCTGGCAGCTTCCCTGACAAACATCTTGAGCAAATCACTCCTTCACAATTCAAATTCAGAAGCATTAGGAACAGAGCATGCACACACTCTTTGCATACTGTTCAACTTGGTCAGTCTTACCATTGTTCTCAGTTGCTGATCTAAAATAACTTGTAATATTCTATATCATAAATGGATTAATAACTACTCCAGCCACACTGTTTCTGAAAAGCAAGATTCCCTTGTCCCTTTCTCTTCTGCAAGTTTAGCAACAGCACTCCAGCAAACAGAATGGTTTGAGCAAGAGAGCATGATTTTAAACAAATTCCTGCTGCACTGTATTACTCTCTACAACAGATGGATGAGAAACCATTTTACTGAACGTAATTTATTTCACAAACTCAAGGGTATAAGCAATCCTCTTCTGCCTCTTCAGCTGTGAGGCTCATCTCTCTCTGGATAATGAGATATATAGTTTTTTTATGAGGAAGAGACTTGATTAGAAATTAGAAAATGCATTCTTACCTGTGAATCGAACAGATACAGGATTCTGACCTTTAAGGTAGTGGACTAAAATCCAAAACTCAGCTTTTAAAGATTAATGATACAGATAAATTACAATGCAGAATATTAGTCAGGTTTCACTGCTGTTTAAGTCTGGGTAAAAAGAAAGAACTGAGAGACACAGATCCCATTTTGCTGATGTCTTCTGCAGGCATTTGGTGGAAGAAAATATTTTTGCTGTGGGATAGCGCTGTGACTATATCTGTTATAAACTGAGGCTGAACCTGATAGTTTTCAACCTGTGTGTCTTCTGGACTATAAAAAAAAAAAATTAATCAAATTTTCAGTGTTAGTGTTGCTATCTGACTACTTAGCAAATGGGATAGTCCTGACAGAAAAGAAGGATCACAAATACCTTATCTACTTCTTCCTCTGTCTTATCAAGAGGTCTTGAGAAGAGAAAAGCTCTGGAAAATTAAGATACGCCATTAATGAACAGAAGAGTTGCCCTGGAACGGGGGATACTGATACCCTTTGACCTGTGAGAGCTGAGGCCTACTAGCTGTCAGGAATGAGTTTAATTGTAATTAAACAGCTATTGTCTCTTTTAAAGTCTTTTAAACTGAAAGAGTGGTTTGCATGAAAAAGGAATAGTGGCTATTCACTATAAAGGAAAATTATGTTCAAGCAATAGGATTCTTAACTCAGGCTATTTTTTTTTTTTAATACATAAAAACTGTCTGATGATTTGATATACTAAGGTTTACATTTATACTGTTCAAGATGAAGATACTCCAATTAGTTAGAGTTTGGGTAGTAAAAATCATGTTTTCTGACTTGCATTCTTCTTGAGGATTGCATTTCTAGCAAACTCACAGGTATGTAGACTTATGTTACTCTTTGGGGAAAGCTGAACTTAATTATGTATTCCTCTTCCTCATGTGGCCTTTCTCTGCTCCCTTTCCCCTATTTAGTATAGGAATACTAGTAATAAACTAATTTCAAGGGAGATACAGGAGGAAAAAATGTTTTTCATCACTGTGAGAGGTCTGACACTAAACTAGAGAGTTTGGATTTTAGCTAGTTCAAGATTACACTACGTTTTGGAAACAGTTTTACTGAACTTTGCAAGGGAGGCTTTGAAGTGAAATCAGCATTTGTTTCACCACTGCCTACTCAAATAGATCCTTTTCCTGCCTTGCCCTCGGTTGATGCCAGCAGAGACTTGTCATCGCTATATCCTGATCTCACACAGGAGTTTTCACTCTCAGCTTCACTAGCAGTGCACTAACAAGAGCAGAGGGCTTACAGACTGCTCAGCTCACCAGATGAGATGAGCAAATGCTCCTGTGGACAGGCAGAGCAGAACTTCATGCTGATACAGCTCTAAGCTGTACCAAACCAGCTGCTTTTGAGCCATGCTTGGTATAGGCACATTCGCTATAGCCTGTCACAGAAGTTGAAGATTAATAAAAGTCAAACTCCACATTGATTTGCATCCTATGCAGTGCTACCAACAAGAATAAATTTTATTGCTGAATTTGAGTTACTGAACATAAGTAGAATGGACATTCTTTGGAAAGCATGGAAATGTGCTTTGTTCTGCTGCCACACTTTAATTGGCAATTTGTGATACAAGTTACAAGGATGGTGATGAATGGGATTCCATCCCCACATTCAATTTTCTTAGCCAATAACAGGGGAAATAATAAACCAAATTCTACTTGAAGCTACACTTGGTGCTATCTCATTAGGTTGAATTATATTAAAGAACAGGTTCCTGTAAAGCCACCACTCTTCAACTAAAGGCACTACAGTTTTAATTTTTTTCCCTCCAGGTGTATTTTGGAAGTAATTACTGCATCTCAAAAGCTTCTAAAGCAAATGAACTATGCAATTCTGTTCTCATATTTTCCCCCTCTTTTCTATTTTCCTAATATAGTAAAAAAATCCATTTCTATTTCTATTTTTTACTCCACATGCTCTCATTATGACTTTTCATTTCTTTTCCCTAATCTGCCCCTCCTTCATTAATCCTGCCTTCACTGTTTCTCTCTTCAGATTCTACTGTCCAACCTGCTGTGCCATTGTGGCTTGTGCCATTTTGGATTCACCTTCTCAAAGGTGAGAAAAGAGAAAATCCCAGGTGTGGGTTCATTGCACCCAACTTCAGGTATTGCAGGGCTGACCCTTTCAAAAACTCATTTGTCATCCGTAGAAGAGAAAAGAGCATTTCAAATTACTGATTTCTCCTATCATTAAAAGGACATCCAAAGGATTGCCTTCTGCACAATGGCACTATTCCTAGCTAATCTGTGGATAAATATAGCTGAGAGAAATTCTCAAGCTGCCCAGGTTTGACACTGAGAAGGTCTTGGGGCAGGGCATAGCTCTAAGGAAAAAAAAGAGACTGAAGTAGGTCTCTTGCTGACAGCTGATTGATTGCTGAGCACCAAACACTAACAGCAGTAAAATGGCAGGTGACAGATAGGTTAGTTTAAAATTTCCCCAATTAAATTCAACTGCAAAGGCATCTACTTCATTTACTTTCTACCGTAGTCAAGGAGAAAGTGTCTAAAAGGAAGAAAATTAGAATTTAGCCACATTTATAACTACAGCTAGATTTGGAATACTCAATTAACTCACTCAGATAGCAATAACTATGAAAGATATTAGAATGGTTCTGCATTTTTACCCTGCATACAGAACTGAAATTGGAGGAAAATTTGCAAAATAAGAAGATTCAAAACTCAGAGACACTGAATCCCTTAGAAGAGACTGGAGTGTTGATAGCAGCCACTGAGAGTTCTCCTGTATACAACTGGACCCCAAAGGTAGACCACTTGGCAAAGCAGTTCAGATTGGTGAGCCAAAAACATCAATCCTGTTCCCATCAAGAATGACACTTGAGGAGGGCATATATGGTAAGCATAACAGTATTCAAACTGCTACAAGAGCTGAGAGGGCACAGAGCATTTGCCATTTCTCCTGGGTGCTACTGGGTGGCTGGTATCAGCTAGACACCTGGTATATGTTCAGTAAAGACTTTCTGAAGGGCACATTAAAATATTTACATAGGCAAAACCTTCAGAAGGTTATTTTTTTCCACCTTCCTTTCAAAGCTAAACAGATTGTAAATGTTCCTAAGACAAATATTCTACCAAACACTTTGGTGAAGTATCCTGATACATCACAACTGATCTTTCCCTTCTCCCCATGCACTCTTCCACCAAATCAACAAAATGCCAAAAAGAAACCTCTTTAGCTACCATAGCTTGAGGGCAGTACCCATAATTTGACAGACATTATATCTCAAAAAAAAAAAACAAAAGGTCTTGGGACAATGGAGCAGTTGCACTGAATTTCTGCTGGAGTTTTTACTACAAAAGAAGAACATAAAACAGGTTTTGTGAACCTGCTATCAGAACAAGGCCTGAGACCCACCTGGAGTGCTGTATCCAGCTTCTCAGTCCCCAGCACAGGAAGAACATCAGCCTGTAGGAGTGAGTCCAGAGGAAGCCACAAAGATGGTCACAGAGATGGAGCACCTCTCTTATGTGGAAAGGCTGTGAAACTTGTGTTTGTTCAACCTGAAAAGGACTTAGGAGTGACCTAATTGCAGCCTTTCACCAAAGCAAGTCTACAAGGAAAATGAAGAGGGTCTATGCACAAGAGCATGTAGTGAAAGGACACAGGGGAACAGATTCAAACTGAAAGAGAATATGTTCAGATTAGATATTATGAAAAAATCCTTCACTGTAAGGGTGGTGAGGCACTGGAACAGGTTGCCCAGAGAAGCTGTGGATGCCCCATCCCCAGCAGTGTTCAAGGCCAGGTTGGATGGGGCTTGAGCAACCAAATCTGGTGGAAGCTGTCCCTGCCTAGATTGGGGTTTTGGAACCGGATGTTCTTTAAGATCCCTTCCAACCCAAGACATTTTATGATTTCCTGATTCTATTCAGGCACTGGGCTTTGAAGGCCTGATGATTTTTTTTCCTTTGATTTTGCCTAGGCATTGGGTGTTAGTGACCAGGCACTGGCAGTGGGAGGGGTGCAGGAGTGGCATCTTTGAGAAAAGAACAGGGCTGCCCTGTGCCAGACACACCCATTTCCAGCCAATGTCAACATATTCATCACAGGAAATTGCTAACACAAGCAGAGAAATTATATCCTTCATCCCTGAAAACAGCTGGAGCTAAGATAAGTGAAAAAAAGCCATGTGAGCCATAGCTATATGACCAATCTTCTTCCAGACATGATTTCCTGCCACATCAGAGTACCATCTTTGACTACGTCCATCCTGTTGCTTCTTAGGTTCTTCATCTTTGAGTCTCCCAATGTTACTTTGTTCTGTGATCACAGCAGGGTGCACTCACACAGGTCTAAAGAGTGCTTCATACTTCAAACTAAATAAAAAAAGTTCTGCTAACTTGATGCAGTAACTGAATTAACTTTTACTGCAGTATAAATAAGGAGCAGGATCTTTTGCATCTGTACAGTGAAAGAGTATGAAACAAATCTAAAATCAAAAGCGGGGGAAAAGCAAGATTACAATTTCATTCATAGGTCAAATTTATTTTTGCCATTTCCCCAGCTTGTCAATAATTCACTGTGACCCATAAAAGTCTGAAGCAAATAAACCAAATTTCTATTTCCTAGAGGCACCATACAAGTAGGGAGTCAGGAAAAGAAAAACTCAAGCAACAGAAGTAGAAGTAGAGAGCACAGCATTAAGGATATCCTTTATAATTTTTATTAAATCACCTTCACAAGAACCTTGCTCTTAGCTGAAATACCTGGGAACAAAACCAGACGTAGTAAGTATTTTATTTCTCAATCTTTTTGCAAGTAGCTTGCAGTCAGCTAAAGTATAGTCTAAGTGAGTTTTCTGCACTTGAATTTTTATTAAAAAGTGGGAAATAACATTACTTTTAACATTTCCAAGGCTTCAACAGTAGCTGTGCAGGTAGTGGAAAATTAATTGACTGGAAATTAAAAGGTACAGAAAACTAGAGAAAGTTTTAAAATCTCAATCGGACCATGAAACAGTGGTCTAAACTATTTACCTATAGAAGAGATTTTTGAGTATAGATCAGTGTCAGAAAAAAAGGGATAGAAGATCTACTGGTTGAATCTGACCTAAAGTGAATCGGTAATTATGGACTATGATAGTAATTATCCATTGGATTCATCTACTTAAGGATCTAGGGATTACCTTAAGCTGCGTCTAGCTGTCTTTGCAGATGTAGAAGAGACTACAAGCTGAAGAAGAGCTGGTGACGGAGTGCAGAGAATATTGCTGATCTTCATCTTGCATAAGTTAAACTCAGTGATCACTAGTCTTAGTGTTTAATGGGATCCTTAAAACTAGGAAAAGGTGGGAGGGTATTACCCACTCTCTCTATATAGATATAGATGAACAAAACTTTCCAGTCTAACCAGCAGGTCACACTCTACTCACTTCCCAAAGCTGCATAGTTTGGCCTTCAGGCGCATCTTTAAGAGTACTGAAGTATTTTGCTTGGTCAAAAAGCTTAAGCACAGATTTAAGATACTAGTTTTCTTCGTCAGCGTTGGCTTTCATGACATTCAACACCATTCCCATCAGGTTCCCCTTTCCATTCTTCATAGCCTTCTTGGGGAGCTCCAAGAAAAGGCAAAACCCAGCACAGACAAGGAAAAAATATATTAGAGTGAAAATCTTGCTCCAAGCACTTTCCACGGACTGGAAGCCTGACAGATGCCATTATACTGAAGGTCAGTAACAGATTTGATACTCCCTAGAGACCTATTTTTACCAGGCAGATGACAGTAGAGTTTCTGAGGTTTATCACATTAAATCTCCATTATCATGAACACACCTAAACATAGAAATTAGATGAGCTAAAAATACTACAAACAAGGGTTATGAATGAAAGCTAAAGGGCTGCCAACAATTTACTTAGCTCTACAACAATAGCTTTAATCGTAACATTTCCCTGAATGACTGACCTGTTTTTCTCTCTGAGGCATCAGTTTACTGAGAAATGGAGCATTTTCAGTTTTTCAGCTAAATGGTGAAGGTGAGAGTGAAGAATGTTAAAATCAGACAATTTTTCTTTTTACACCAAGGCAAACCAATCCAAAGCTGCCTTACAGAACCAGAAAAGAGAATATAGCAGTGCAGAGGCCAAAGCGAACAGGTCTTACTGGCAACCATTTAGGATAAACTCATTGGATGGGTACCTCAGCCCTGTCACTGGAATAAGTCCTTAGATCAAACAGTTTGGATTATAGAAGTAATTTTTTTATGTGTATTAGTATTTTCAAGATGTGTTCATATGTTCAGTGATACAGAATCTAAGAGTAAATCAATAAAGTTTGGTTATGGCTTTTTCATTCTTTAAACTTATGTGGCTTTCGAATTATGTGGCTGAAGTACTTGCAAACTGCTGTATTCATGCAGGCCAGTGTTTTGCATTTGTGGAGTGAAAATAAGAGTAGATTTTACAGGCATTTACAGTCCCATAAAGCTCTGTAAAGAGCTTTGGAAACAGCTGTTATCTGAAGCCAAGTTTTAGCTTTAAATGCAAAACATGGGAAAAGTCTCAAAGAGCTTTTTTACTCTGTGTTCTTCACGAAAAAGCATTTTACCTGATACAGGGTAAGAAACTGCTGACTTAAAAGTTCTATATAAAAACTACTTTTCCATCAATGATTTGTCCAGCACCTAAGAATAATACATACTTACTCAGGATGGTGCTTTTAGGTGCAGTAGAAAGGTAAAAAAAATTAAAATTCTAAAACCCTTTAATTTACACTAAAACCAATTATGATACCTCATAGCTGTGACAAACTAGGCTGTGAAATGACAACATTCAATCTACACCAGCAAGACCAGGATTAGATGCAGAGGGATTTTTATAAGATGAGCCACTGACTCACTCCGTGTCACCAGAGATGTTGGCTCTTCAATGCTTTTTGAGAAGTGGAAAAGTGAAAGTGTTGTCACTTACAAAATTTTTAGCTCTATAGAGGAGAAAGAGATTGCAAAGGCTTTGTTAGAAACAGTTTTCCACATCTGTAGCTGTGAATAAATAAAAAAGGAAATATGAAATGGAGAAAAAGAGGTGGGGTTGATAAAAAATAGTTATTGTACAAAATGGGCTTACTTCCCTTCACCAGAGAGGCACAAGAAGTGTCACACTGGGAAGACTCCATTGGCCAAGCACTTTCCAAAGAGGAAGGCTCCACTGGCCAGAGGGTACCCAGAGGGAATGACAACCCACCCCCCATGCAGTCAGGATGGGAAGATGACAGTGACAAAGAGCTGGAGCAGGACAACTGGGAAAGTGTGACCACCCACAGCACTGGGGTCAAGCCCCTGCTGCCACAGGAGAACATTTTGGCTAGCCACTGAAGAACCACGACTCTGAGTACACATCCAAAGCTAAGACTGTGTCCGAGAAGCCCCTTTTCCCTGGGGCTCACAGGAGGTAAGAAGGCCCCCGCTCTCTCCTTGCGGCGGGGCCGGCACAGCCCAGGCCCTTCACACGAGGCCCGCCTGGCCCGTGACTCCAGGGCCGGGGCAAGGGATAGCAATATGATCCCGGCCCGGATCCAAACTCCGGCAGCTGTAAATCACCCTGCCGCTGCCCCGGGGGTATGGGGGAGCCGGCCCAAGGCCCAGCCCCGGCAGCCTCTGAGAACAGCCCCGAGCTGGGCCAGCCCGGATGAGAGCCAAGGGTGGCATCCATCGGCCAGGCTGCCCCCAGATCCCTCAGCCTGAGCTCCCTGGCCCCAGAGCCCTCGGCCTGAGCTCTCTGCCCCCAGAGCCCTCGGCCTGAGCTCCCTGGCCCCAGATCCCTCGGCCTGAGCTCCCTGCCCCCAGATCCCTCGGCCTGAGCTCCCTGCCCCCAGAGCCCTCGGCCTGAGCTCCCTGCCCCCAGAGCCCTCGGCCTGAGCTCTCTGCCCCCAGAGCCCTCGGCCTGAGCTCCCTGGCCCCAGAGCCCTCGGCCTGAGCTCCCTGGCCCCAGAGCCCTCGGCCTGAGCTCCCTGGCCCCCAGAGCCCTCGGCCTGAGCTCCCTGGCCCCCAGAGCCCTCGGCCTGAGCTCTCTGCCCCCCAGAGCCCTCGGCCTGAGCTCCCTGGCCCCAGATCCCTCGGCCTGAGCTCCCTGCCCCCAGATCCCTCGGCCTGAGCTCCCTGCCCCCAGATCCCTCGGCCTGAGCTCCCTGCCCCCCAGAGCCCTCAGCCTGAGCTCTCTGCCCCCAGATCCCTCAGCCTGAGCTCTCTGCCCCCAGAGCCCTCGGCCTGAGCTCCCTGGCCCCCAGAGCCCTCGGCCTGAGCTCCCTGGCCCCCAGAGCCCTCGGCCTGAGCTCCCTGGCCCCCAGAGCCCTCGGCCTGAGCTCCCTGCCCCCAGAACCCAAATTCTGAAAATCCTAGAAGCTGCTGCCGGGCAGAGATCACCTGACTGTCTGCAGGCCCAGCCAGAATGGGAACTCTTTCCTGACACAGATGAAGCTTCCAGAGTTCTAACCCTTCTCAAAGAAAGAGAAAACGCCAAAATAAAGATCTAGAAATTGACAAGATGAAAATATCCAAGTCAGTAAAAGGAAAGTGACCCCTTAGGTAAAAGAGATGACAAGCTGCCTTAGTCCTAAACTAAAAATCTCCTATGAGTTGTGGTAACAGACTGTAAGATGACTATGCTAAAGTATTCCTTGAAATCATGCACAATATGAATTGAAGAGATGCTGATTGAGATTTGTAGATTTAAGCATCTATATCTGTGACTAACTGCATGAATATCGAATTAAAATCTGTGATCTAGTCATCTCATGAGATGTTTAAACAGAGAAAGATGAAGCCTTTGGCGTCACCGAAGTGAGAAGACATTTCTGTTTCCTGAAAGAAAGAATCCTTTGCCTTTAGAGTTGTTTCTCTTTAAAAATGACCCTGTAGTATGTGAGTATGTAGTCAGAGGAAAGGCTACAAGATATAACAAATCCTCAACTGCTGAAGTTCCAGGACCGGCTGCTTTTGTAAAAGGTAAAAGCCACAAGCTTTTATCTTGTTTCTCTCATAGAAAGTTACCAAAACAAGTCAAGAGAAACTTTTCTCTCTCAAAGCAAAAGTATTTTATAGATAGTACTAAATAAAAAAGTATTTTCTAGATAGTACTAAACTAAAATTCTAAGTTTTGTCTCCTTATACTGTTTGTAAGAAAGTGAACACTTTGTAGGGAGAAAAAACAGGGTTTAGAAGTTTCATTTTAATTTTATTTCTCTCCTTTTTCTGTATGTTAATAAATCTATTTGTTTACCTTTAAGTTAGGATGAGGAGAAAAGGGCAAAACAGGCCTATCTCACAGTATAGCATTTACTAGCAGAAAAAACATTTAAACCACTACACTACATTTCGCAAACAAAACCAAGGAAAGGTAAAACCACTACAGGGACCCTCAGCATCAAGAAGGTTGGAGGGACAGCATGAAAGGGATGCACGCCACTGGCATCCACACAACAGTGAGGTTTTCCACTTCATCTGCCTTTGCCACTCTTTTTCTCTTTCTAGCCTTCTCTCTTGTTTCCCATTCATTCAATCCCATACTATTGGCTTGGGCGTTCAATGTCCTTTGCACCTTCATTTGGGCACAGGTATTTCTGGTCATTTTAAGAAGCAGATCACAACAAGGGGCTGGAAGCCCACAAGTCCAGAGGCTGCTCCATGCCACTTCCAGTGGCTTTGGCTGTTGAGTGGCTGCTGGGTGTGGCCCTCTGTGACACGGGTGCCCGTGTCAGGGTCCTCAGGGATTCGGGACATTGGAGCACCCTTGTGACATGGCAGAGCCACACGCACCAGAGAGAGATAGAAGGGCTGCAGAGCCCTGCAGAGCCCAGTGCCGTGAGAGCCGCTGTGTCAGAAGGAAGCAGTTCCCGGGATCTCTCCACACTAGAGGACGACTGAGACAGAGGAGGATAACGTGAACCCCCAGAGGGACCTGGAGAAAACCATGGCTTCTGAAACAGAAGCAGCAGCTCCAGGAGAAAGGGAATTGGTCCCGATCTCTGCCCCTTATTCCAGCCCAAGCTGCAGCCAGGCTCAGTTGCACTTCATCCAGAACATGAGCTCTGAGCAGCACAACTGGGAAAGTGTGACCGCCCACAGCACTGGAGTGAAGCCCCAGCTGCCACAGGAGGACGAGTGGGATGAAGTGAGCGTCCTCGAGCTGTTGGAAGAAGAAGCCACACAGTGCACACAGGGAGGTTTTGCAGGAGACGAGCTCCCGCCACCCATCCCTCGGAAGGCTTGGGTTGAGCACCAGGCATTTGAGCTGTGGCCCCGAGGACCACTCTGCTGCTGGCGTCCCCGTGTGGAACCCCTGCCCCTCAGCCAGCAACTGGGCCCCCGCAAGAAACGTCCCTCCCATTTCAAGCGGGCCCTTCAGGCGCTGTGCAGCCTGTTCCACTGGCCCTGCCTGGCACCACAGCCCCAGGATTAGTGCCTGTTGCTGGTGCCGGCACAGACCCCGCAGATGGCAGCCGGCCCGCAGCCTGCCCAGCATCCTGAGGAAACCACACGGGCTGTCTATGCCTGACTATGGCCCTGCAGCCTCAGCAATCCCCAGCTGCTTTGGAGCATCCCAAGCACAACTCCCCAAGACCAAATTTAACCCACGGTGCCAGCTGTAGAATAAGTAGAAGAAGAATGAGAAGTAGAATACGAAGACTAAGCAGAATAAGAAGAATAAGTAGAGTAAGAAAAATAAGTAGAAGAAGAAGTAGAAGAAGAAATTGTAGTAGTAGTAGATAAAAATAAAACCAAGTCTAGGAATAAGAAGAATAACAATAACAAAAAGAAGACAAAGAAGATGAAATAGTGGTAGCAAATGGGGTAGATGAAATAGGGGTAGTGAATAAATAAAAGCGTTATAGTGATAATAAAATTAATAGTAATTTCAAGTTCAAATACATATCCACACATCATCTACAGAATGGTTTGGCTCGGGAAGGACCTTAAGTATCATCTAGTTCTTTACCTGATTACCTTCTGCTCTCTTGCTCTCTCTCTGAGACCTCTTTCCTATTTCTTTCAATCTCTTAACCTCTTATTTCTTTGCATGTCATAGATGCAAAGGGATGCAACAGACCCAGAGGCTGTTGCAAGAGACTATGGCAAACTTGGCCCTGACACAGGAAGTAACTGGCCGTGCACACCTGGCCCAAATGTACACCAAGCCAACTCTAGGTTTTAGGGGGATGTCATAGGTTAACACAGCTTGCTTTTTCATTAAAGTGGAAACAGTTCCCTGTCTGAAGCTTAGAATAATTTTAGAAAGGACAGGCACCTATCAAACCCCATTTTTAGATACAAACATTTTTGTTAACCACTGAAGAACCATGACTCTGTGAATACACATCTAAAGCTAAAACTGTGTTCCAGAAGGCCCTTTTCCTTCAGGCCTCACAGGAGGTAAGAAGGCAGTCCCATCTCTCTCCTTGTGGCAGGGCCGGGAGACATGAGACCACAAGCCAGGCTTTAATGGACATGCCTGCATCTCTCCAGCAGCCAGAGATACAGAGGAACCTGGAGCTAAGCATGGCTGCAGAAGTAGAAGCAGCAACTCCAGGAGAAAGGGAATTGGTCCTGATCTCTTCCCCACACAGCCCAAGCTGCGTGCCCAGCCCCTTGCCCAGCCTGCTGCCAGCCCAGGCCCTCCATCAGCAGCTGCAGGAAGAGGCAGAGGGGAGTTTGCTCTGGGCACAGCAAGCAAGTGCAGAGGGAGTATTGGCTGGGGAGCATAAGCTTTCCCAGTGCAAAGATGAGGAAGTCACAGAGCTGCTGCAAGGAGATGTCGCTAGCTACGAGGATGTGTCCCAAGCAGAAGCCAGAAACATTCATGAGCACCGACTGGGATGAATGCAACAAACAAGAACTGTCCCTAGGAGAAGCCAGGAGCTACGAAGGACTTTCTGATTGGGAAGAAGGCTTGGAGCAAGGGCTTTCCCACTTCCCTAAGGGAAGTCATTAGCTCTCCAACACTCTCTGATTGGGAAGAATACAGCCAGCAAGAGCTGTCGCACCAAGAAGCTGCTACTTACCAAGAAGTGTCAGACTGGGAAGACTCCATTGGCCAGAGGGTACCCAAAGGGAATGATAACCCACCCTCCGTGCAGTCAAGATGGGAAGATGACAGTGACAAAGAGCTCAAGCAGCACAACTGGGAAAGTGTGACCACCCACAGCATTGGGGTCAAGCCCCAGCTGCCACCGGAGGATGAATGGGATGAAGTGAGCGTCCTTGAGCTGTTGGAAAAAGAAGCTCCACAGCGCACACTGGGAAGTTTTGCAGGAGACAGGGCTCCTGCCACCCATCCCTCAGGAGGCCTGGGTTGAGTGCCAAGCATTTGAGCTGTGGCCCCAAGGGCCGCTCTGCTGCTGGCTCCTGTCACGATCCACTTATACAAGTGGGGTCATGACGGTTCATTAACTGATCTCAGAGTGCAAAATGCAACACAGAGGGGATTTCAGTATTAATCAAAACAATGCACCTTTATTGAATGCCAGCAGGAAATGCGATAGAAGGACTAGAAAGGAACTAAAAGAAGGAGAGAGGGAGTGAAAAAGAGAGGGGGGGATAATAGCTACCAACGCAGAGACTAAATCCTCATGGTCTGGCCAATAGATTCGTCTTCTTCTGTGGGGAGATCTCAAAGTCTTTGGTTAACTCAGGGGTCTTTATAGTCTTTTCAAGGTCTGCTGGTGGGGGGAACGGGATGGTATGTTGAGGGAACGGATACAGGACAATAGAGAAAGTCCTTTGCAAACAAGTATAGATATGCCAGTTCCAAACAGGACAAGCCCGTCCCAGCAGCAAGCAGGACCTATTGTTTCAGGACTGATTCCCATGGGAAAGCAGTCTTGGTGCAGTGAACACACCTGGCAGGCAACACTTGGCAAACATCCTACTTCAGTTGGGCCAGCGCCCCTGTGTTAGAATTTTAAGGGTCTCAGTCCTTAGGGGGCTTCAATCTTCATCCTTGACAGTGGTCATGAGGCAGATGAGGGATCTTCAGACCATCTCCTACACCATGTCATATGGAAGCCCCAGCCCCTTAGCCAGAAGCTGGGCCCCCACAGGAAATGTCTCTCCCATTTCAAGCAGATCCTGCGGGTGCTGCGCAGCCTGTTCCACTGCCCCTGCCTGGCAGGATTCTGCTGCCCCTCCCAGCCCCAGGATTAGTGCCCGCTGCTGGCACCGGTCCTGCAGATAGCGGCTGACCCACAGCCTGCCCAGCATCCTGAGGGAGCCACATGGGCTGCCTTTGCCTGACTATGTCCCTGCAGCCTCAGCAATCCCCAGCTGCTTTGGAGAATTCCAAGTGCATCTCCTCAAGACCAAATTTGACCCACAGCATCAGCCCTACACCAGCAGCCTTGAAGGACAGTTGTGGCCTGGTGGCTCAGCAGTGAATCACAGAGAATCATCCAGGTGGGAACAGACATTGAAAGTCATGCAGTCTGGCATGCACTGGCACCCTGGCACCTACCAGCATCAGCCCTAAAACATGTCCCCACATGCCCCATCCTGACAACACTTCCAGAGATAGTGACTCCACCACCTCCCTGGTCAACTTCTTCCAAAACCTGACCACTCAGTCATAGAAAAAGCGTTTCTGATCTTTAATCTGAACCTCCCATGTGGAATCTAAGGCTATTTCCTCTAAGCTGAGAAGGACTGCATGCTGATCCTTTGGGATTTTATCCATGAGGAATAGGAAAAAACAGGAAGTAGTGCTCCCCACACCCCATGGCACATTGCCTGACTCTGAAGCATACAACTCTTCCAAAACAAATGAAAACTGGCTTTAAGACAGCAAAATAAATAAATAAACCCACACCCAAAAAATCAAAAACAACCCCCCAAAACCCAACAAAAAAATAAAGATAAGATTAATAATTAGAAGAGGATGAAGAAATAGTACTAGTAAAGAAGAAGAAGAAACAGGAATATAAATAGGAAGAAGAAGACAGTGATAAAGAAGAAATAGAAGTAGCAGTAAGAAATAATCAGAAGAAAAATAATTAGATGTATAAGAAGAACTTGCAGTAGTCATAAATAAGATTAATATTAAGCCTAGGAATAAAAAGGACAAGAACAGTAAGAATATCAGTGCTTGCTCCTTACACATGGCACTAATTAATGGCGGACTCAAAACTCTGATGCCAAAAATGGTGGCAAGCATCCACTGTATATTATTTTACAGTAAAACTTCCATACCTTTCTCCTCTGAAATCCAAATGGCACCATCATGCAGCACTGACACCTCCTCCTTCCGCTGTTAGCCAACACCCTCTTTTGTAACACCAATCTTTATTGGACAGAGCTGTGCCCTATCAACTCATCCTTACTGGAAGCAGCTGCAACCTATCAAGGGCAAGGCTGCTTCTATTCCTTTGTAATAAGGGCAGCTGCACACAAGACAAAGAAGGTGAAATTGTAATAGTAGTGAATAAAAAATACTATGATGGTAATAATTATAGTACCAAGTTAAAATAAACATCCACACATCATCTACAATCACAGAATGATTTGGCTTGGGAAGGGCCTTAAACATCATCTAATTCTTTACCTGATTACCTTCTGCTTTCTTGTTCTCTCTCTGAGACCTATTTGCTATTTCTATCTCTCTGTCTCACATTTCTTGCTGGATGAAATCTGTATGTTTTCATCTTATGGTCTCATTTGCACCTTAATTCAAGCAGAGGCACCTCTTCCTCATCATTACCTAACACATTCTCTGTCCAGCCTGTCTTCATAGAAGAGGTGCTGCAGCTCTCTGAGGATCTCCATTGCTCTCCTCTTTACTCATTCTAACAGGTCTGCATCCTTCCTGTGGTAGACTCCCCAGACGTGGGTGTAGTGTCCCAGGTGGGCTCTCTACAATAATGAAACAGAGGTGCAGAATCACCTCCCTTAACATGCTGCTCTTCACTCATTTCCATGCAGCCTAGGACATGGGCGGCTCCCTGGGCTGGGAGTGCAGGTTGCCAGCTCAATAAAGCCCAATTTGTTTTCATTACACTTTAAAATTTGCATCTGGAGAAAGTTATACCACTTGATGTCTTTCACAGCTAAATATTTTCTTTGCAGGTCATATTGTATTTAACACAGTTATGGTTAACTGCACTAGCAAATTTTTAGGCCATCTTTCACCAGCCTAAGGTAATTTTTTGTAATCCTTGAGGCTGCTAACTTAAATATAACGGCTAAATTCCTGCATGAAATAGCATTTCTATTTTTTTCCCCTTGGCAATACCTGATTGAAAATTGAATTCCGGCCTATCTGTTTGTCAGGGCACACTCACCTGCCATAAGGGCATTTAATTTTGATTTGCATTCCATACTGACAGCACTGTGACAGAAAGCTTAACATCTTGTCTCTCTAAAAATATCTGCAAGTCAAAACTCAATTTGTTACTATTTTAATTGTAATTTTTTTTTTTGGTTACAGATAAGTTTTTCCTCCTCTTCCAGAATCAAGGTTGTTAGTGCCTCTTTACTCTCAGGCTGTGCTAAGTTCAGCAGCCTTGCTGCAAGGCATGGTTTAGCTCTTAGTAAAATCAATGGATGTGCTCCCATATCTATTTGTTGTTACAGAGCCAGGTTGTAATAAAATTTAGAGGTGGTGAAGATGTGTATTCTATATCTGCCTCGTCAAAAAACACCAGGTTGAACAATATTAGACTTGCTTGAATGACAATAAATTTCAACTAAGTGTATTAGTAGTTACCAGCTCGGGTTTCTCTTAACAGCCACAGAAATGCTTTACCTTTCACTATTGTGATGTGATGCACGCAGTGGAATTTCCCAGCCCCAGGCACCTCCAGATGGCAGGTTTTGAGTTTATATGTCCAAAACCTTCCCTAGAGTTCTCAGTAATGATAATACAACTATTTTGTAATAGATTGTGTAAAATCTGTACCAGACAAATTCAGGAAAAAAAAAAAAAAAAAAAAAAGAAACCGCACAGACTTCTTAGTGTTTGACTTGGTTCTATCAAATGTGTTCAATATAGCTTAAAAAATACATTTTATCTTACCACTTGCCTGTAACTAGTTATAAAGTATTTTCCCAATTTGTTGACTTGGAGTCTACCTGTGCTCAAACTACTCACAGCCAGTAATACCATAAAATAAGGTGATTCTAGGATTCTTTCCTCTTGATTCAGCTGTAAAACACTTGCTAATATAAGGTACTGCACAAAGCAAGAACAAAGAACAGGCTATTATCTGTCGTGGGGTCTTATTTTATAAGCTAAAAACAACTTTAAAAACAAATTTAAAAATTTTTACTCCTTTCTATCACTTTCCTGTTGGGCTTCTTCTTCTACTTTTCCCATGTGGTATAATTTGATCAGTTTTTCAGCAACTGTTCTAACTTCTTGTTCCAAAGGAAGCTCAACTCCTTGCTTTCTAGCCTTTTTGCACCCATTAGCAGCAAAATATTGCTGTGTTTTCCCATCCCATTCTCTCCTCTCTTGCTGTAACCATCCAAGTTACAGTTGAATTACCATACTCTACTGAACATCAAGGCAAGCACTGAGTCATTGGTTTTAATTGCCACTGGGTACAAAGAAAATCTTATTTAGAAATTAATTTAATTCAGGCAGGAGAGTCCCATCTTCGTGTTATCTATTTCTTTTAAGTTTTTCTTATCGCTTTATTCTGCCCGTTTTGCACCTCCGTGACCCCTTAGGAAAAATAGAAGTGGTTCCTCTGGTGACAGAGCTGCTAATGCTAATCAAATGGAATAATCACTTACACCATCTATAATACAACATTAAAGGCCAATTAGATCATTATTATCTAAGAATAACCTTTCAGTTTAATAGCATCCTCCAGATAGTAGACTATAAGACTAAATGAATTATTCATAATAACAAAATAAGTCAGCTAAGGAGGGGAGCAAGTGATTTTCCTAAATGAATGACCTGGGCATCATAGAAAGCAAAATTATTAATTCCTGTTTAAAGATAGGAATTTAAAACAAATAAAAACAATCAGGGCAACTCTGAAAAGAGGCAGGTAAATGAACAACCAAGTAATTTTAAGCAGAAAATAACTCAAGGCATTACTCTAGGTGACAGTGCTGTGATCTCATAGGGAAGCTGACATCCTAATCAGAGAAAAAGCAGCAAGGGACATCATGAAGGAAATTTATTATACGCTTGTGACAGTATCTCCTGATGGGCTCCCCTAAACTGAAGTGTGATGTACTATTAAGGAGTCCTCCCAGCCTCAGCTCTCTTCTACCATGGGCCTCCCATCCTTTAAATCTAAGGGCTCTTTCAAAATGATATTGCCACAGGGCTGATCCACAGCATTAGCTGGACATCACAGGACTGGACTCTGCCAAAGTTTCACGTTGCGCTTATGGATGACTGACAGAGGACTGGAGCTTAGACAATTCTGCTGGCTTGAAAGTGGAGGGAGTGAAGCTTATAGCTTGTCAGACATTAGTGTCTGAGTCCAGGAGTTTAAAAGAATCATCACTTTTTCTGTGGCTCATTGCTGTTATTACTAATTTTCTAGCCATAAAGCTAACTTCTCCACTATGTAACTGTGACAGTGTTATGCTTCTCTTGGGGCTTTCGCCTTCTTTCTCTGGCTAGCTCTGGCACCAGCCTCGCAAACAGGTATGATTCTGAAATACAGTTCTCATCCTGCAGGTTCTTGCCTCAGTAGAAGCATGAACAATGCAAGAAATGAAGGGATGGAACTCCAGCGGGGGACTTCAACTGGGTTTTATTAAATTCTCATGACTTCCTTTCACCCAGGAGTCAGCCCGCAAAAGCTGACCAAATTCGTGGGTTTTCACTTTAATATGGGGGTAGGGGAACCAATCCAGAATGGGAAGGGAGTGACCCTGAACATAAAGGACAACTTATATGACAAATGAAAGGAAAAAGGGGGAAAGGGGACTTGGATCCCACCAACCACTTGACGTCCTCACCAGAACTTTCTAGAGATCAGGGTGAGGCTTTGAAGTGACAGGCAGGATCCAGGTGTCACATAAACAATGTGACAAACACATAAATTAATAACAATAACTGAGGTAAACCATAATGGAGTAAAACATGGGGTACATGGAACAATCCATTATAAAACAGAACAAAAGCATGCAGAAACTTGGTAAAACCCAAAATGCACCACAACATACAACTTTTTGGATAATTTCTATATCTCTTCTTACGTAAGTTTCTTCACAGTCACAGAACACGATTTTATGATACATCAATTGCCTTTTAAAAGAGACATCAAATAAAACTGCAAAATATATCCTTCCGTCTTTTCTATCTTTTGCAATTCACAGAAAAATTTCTACTTAAATCAGTTCAGTCTTTACATGTTCTTATCTCTTGATCATCATTGTTACCCTGTGCCTGATATTCTGTAGTGGATTACCATCTTCTGCTGTCATATTTGCAAACTCTGCATCTGCCCTCAGCCTCTTTCATGAATGCTTTCTGAGGCAAAACCCCTCATCCCTCATTTATATTTGGATTACTAATTTACATTTTTATCTGTCTCACGTTGCACACTGACCCTCTGACACCTTACTCAGCTGTCTTCAGCTCTTCTTCATTTCATAAATTCAAATTCCTGTTTATAAAGAGCCAAACAGTAACATGACAGTTGGTAGAATTGCTCTCCCCACTAGGGATGACATCTCTATTGGCACTGAAGAACTCAGAGACTCAAATTTCAAAGGCAGCTTTATAAGTAACCCAAATGATGGACCATTCATCAAAAGAACTGTCCAGAAGAAAAGAAAACAAGAACAGCCATTTCATGTTTGTTCAGAGCCTGAGCCTAATATATGGTCTACAACACATGCTAATTTCAAACATCTAGGGAGAAATACAAGAACCATGCAACTACAAGAAACCATTCCCAGAGTTTCTGCATTAGTCTACCGCTGTATTTTTGATTAGCTTGAAAACCTGCAATACTGAGGGAAGGGCTCTCCTCCCCTAATGCATGGTTTCATTACATCTTTTAAAATTCTAATTTTGTGATGCTGAATTTGAGAACATCTTTTCTAGGTGCTTTCTCAGAGGAAGTAACATTGCCATTTGTTGCTTTTTCTCTCAATCCTAGCCTCTGGCCACAAGGACTGAGTTAATGGAGAATTCAAACCCCAGGAAGCATACTAGCCTTAAAAGTTCATGAAAAAAAGTGCTTAAATCAGAAAAGAAAAACTACTTAAATTAGGAAAACAAATTAAATATAACTCAATAAATACTGTCCCTGTAGTAGACTCCTCATTTTGATTCAACTTTAAAGATTATTGCTCCCCATATAATTCCAATTTGAAACCTGGCAACCATGAAAGGACTTCTTTTTAAAACAGGTAGCCAAAACATCATTCAGAGATCATTCCTATTCTATGGACACATACAACACTATAAGCAGAGTGTATACAAAATGCAGAGGACACCAGCAGCAATGAGTAAAGGTCATAACTACCATAGACTCTACATTAATTTTGGCTAGTAGCTTTACAAAGAAAAAAAATCTTTCAATTTACTTATTCAGTCACTCATGCACAGACCATTGCACACTATCAAAGAGAAGTGAAAATGGAATCTTTCTGTCCTGTGCAGTGAAGAATAAAATTCTTTATGTTGCTCTCTAACATTTGCCAATGTATCAAACAAAAGTACTCCAGAAAATCTGGGGTAGAACTCATGATTCAAACCAGGTGCCCTCCATGTAACGACAAGGAAAAGATACACACCTCATGAAGAGAGATGTCTGGAAAAGGACAAATGTTTGTGGAGGTGGAGAAAAGGAAGGAAAATGTAACTCCCTTCAGCCAGTTTTCAGATTTAAAAGTAAAATTTCTTGAAGGAAATATAAATTAAATCTCACTTCCACAGAAGGCAACATCCAGCACTAGCAGAGTTTTAAGATATGTATTTTAAAGAGGTAATTCTTCGGTGCCCAAGTTCCTTGTGCGAATCATGTCCTTTTGCAAATCATGCCCAGGCTGAATGGGACAGGACATTTATCTCCTAATGATTAGAGCTACTGCCCAAAAATTATCTCCTTTGCTTGAAGCAAGTTAAAACTTCCTCTCAGCTCATAAGAAAGCAGATGAAACTGGGCAATGGCACTTCTTAGCCCTACTTTGAGATCAGGCAACATTGTGCTGTGTAGTGACATTTGTATTTGTTAGGACACCTTTGGGGGTTACAGTGTCCAGCAATCAACCAAATTCCTGTTACGTCCTCAGAATTTTGTCAGCTTTGTAAATAGTGAGTTAATGTGAGAACCAAGCTCTCACCACCTGTGTGAGATGAGATTTTTTTTGTGTCAACCTAAAGCCCACAAAACACTGTAAGAAGCACGTGGGAGAGAAAAAAGTTCCCAGATGGCAAGCTGTGTTTTACTTCTGTGGTAAACAACATCTCTTGATGATGCCTAAACAGCATCCACAGTTCTAGTATGGGAAACAAAACTAATACCTGAAACAAACGTCACTGCTGGCCCTGATCTAATCCATTATGATCATGGTACAATACTATTCCCTGTAGCATTTTCTTTTATGGTCTCCCAATCTCTTGTGATAGGCATTCCCTCCTTTATATGGACAAACAGTACCATAAGCTCAGAGTTCCTACCATCACTACTGGTTCACTTATCCTTTCCATCCTAGACTTCACCCTAAACCATTTGACACTCTTACAGATTGCAAGGGCAAAGGAAAGGCTGTAGTTGCGGTAAGTTGAAACTGCAAGGAGCAGAGGAAGTAACCCCAAAGGAAGAGAAGAAGGAGCAGTTGCCAATGGAAGCACTCTTCTGGAAAGATGCAGACATAATAACAATTAGCCTGCAGTCGTGATCTTCTTCTGTCTGGTACTGAATTTGCACTGTGAAAATCCAAAAGAAGCGTGAGTTAACAGACCTCTGTTACATCAAACAAATGAATCCAGTGTAGGTCCATCATGTTGAATTGAACTTTTCTTCCAATCTTCCACTTCCTCTATCTCCACCATCCTTTTTGAGGCCTTTTTGTTTTGATATACAACTTTTCATTTTCAGTGACCTAAGAGAACAGGGCAGGAGGGAAATGGGGAAGAAACTGATGAAGAGGGATGCCTGAAAATAGACCTGTGGAGAAAGAGATAACAGAAAAAACAGGGAGACAGAAGACACAAGAAACAGAAGGAATATTGATCCTAGACTATGTCGTGAAAAGGCCCTGCATCAGGCTTTAGATGAGATTCATTTTGA
This sequence comes from Sylvia atricapilla, assembly GCF_009819655.1. NCBI lineage: Eukaryota > Metazoa > Chordata > Aves > Passeriformes > Sylviidae > Sylvia > Sylvia atricapilla. The sequence continues at coordinate 44,815,409 of NC_089140.1, forward strand.
GAAAAAATGAGACGTCAAGGAGAACTGATCTGGGGGTCCTTGCATGAGACTATGGGATCAAAAAAGTGAAAAAATGGGATGAGAAACAAAATTTGAGAAGCAGACTACAATGAGCTGGACAAGTGAGCTGAAAATAGGTTGATAGGAATCAATCTCAGAAGTCCTCTGAGAGGAAAATGTTATGCAATTAGATTATAAAAATCAATCTGGCATTAGAAATTTAAGGAACAGAGTCTAATCTATGTAAGAAAAGAGAAGGGACAAGAAGAAGCAGATAGACTACAGTAGGAGAAACAAGAGTGTAGAAGATCAAGGTACAGCCATAGAACAAAGTTTAAAGCCGTAGGGAAAAAGGCTCTTAAGGTAGTTGGAACTGAATACAACATTCCTCAGTTTGAGTGGTCCTCTCCTGTATAAACAAAATGTATATTTCATGCTTGGCTAGACTTGACAAACTTTTACTTATACCGGGTAACTTCAAGAGTGGATGGATGTAAATGTAGAGACTACTAGTGAATGGTTGTGTATCTCTGATAAAACACAGAGAAATTCCTAATTTGGTTCAAAGCAAGGGTGTGATCTAAAAAAATAATCTTTCAAGGTTCTGGTATGCACCAATAATTTTGTGAGTGTGAATACCCCCAGCAGTAGGAAAGGTAAAGATTAAATTTCTTCATAGACATTAGTCACATGAACATAAACACAGGGCAAATGTTACAAAAATTCTGTGTCTTGATGTGAAACCAAGAAAAGCCTCCAACCAATAAGATAAACACGTGGAAACTCAAATTTCTCAACACAATTAAGTCAGCTGTTTTTTCAGTATTCAAATGTTTGAAGTGCACAAATGCACTAGTGCTATCCCTGCTATCTAAAGTGATATAAAAGTAACTTCCTAGATATGCTTAGTCTTGTGTTTAAATTTGATGTGCCATACAGTGCCCTTGCCCTTTAACTCATCACTTGCTCTCTGATTAATATTTTAAATACCATTCCCTAGGGAAAAAAGAAATTATAGTTCCATTTACTCATGCTGTTTATTGGAAAACAGGCTGTGTGTTTTACAAAGTCACACACACGTGTGACTTACAAAGTCAGCTTGAAGAATTTATTTAAAACACTTAAGGGAAAAAGGCCTCAATCAAGGCTCTCCATTCATGCACACAGATGTAACAAAAGGACATCACATTGTGCAAATAGCAGTGTCTTTACTTGTCTTATTTACATTTAGTACTACCATATAAGCAGTTCATGTAGACGTGATCTTAATTTATAGCAAGCAAAGGTATTCACCCTAAATCCAACAAGGGACTTGGATCCTAGGGACCTGGTTTGAGACATGCTACATCTAAAGAGTATTGTATAGGGACTGTCTTCGGCAAGACGTCTTTGTTACTTCCCCATTAAGATTCACAAGTAAAGGAATTATATAACATTATCAGAACTTCTGGACAGTTTTGGTCCTTAGCAGGAGAAAGGTTGGAAAGAAAGTGTAGTGCTTTCTTCTCCTCTTTGCACTAACCATAGCATTAGCTTTTGAACGTGTTTCAAAGGAAGCCTTTTTCAGCCTGAGATAAAAATGTGTCAGTTCTTCTGCATCATCAGCAGATAAATAGGTGAAAAGTACTCTCACTTCATGTCAAAGAAAAGGCATCTTAATTTACTCACGGTTTTTAAATTACAAAAGCAGATTTATCTATGGTGATGCCAGTTATGGATGATATGCCTGCTTCATAGAGTTCACATAGTATTTTCCAGTCAATATTATTGATCAGCTGCCAAAACTATTTAGTCTCTTTCCTTCTAAAGCTCATCATTACATCATTACCAAACAGTCTTTAATCCTCTCCTGACAAAGCCTACTGTACCAAAAGCTGGAAACAGTCAGCTGAACTTTTAAAAAAGCACCCAATTATAGTTTGTACTGTGTTGAGGTAAATCCATGTTGCAGTGGGAGAGGATTTGTGAACCCCAGTATATTCACCTTACACAGGTTTAAGAAATTTTCAGTCTTACTTTATTATATGTGATGGGCTGTTACTAGAAAAGCATAATATTAGGCCAGGAAAAGCCCTGCAGGCTGGGACTTTCTAGAAAAAAAGAGGTTACATGAGGGAATGAACCATATGCTTGCTCAGTAGATATCCATGGCAAGAACAGTGTTAAACTAGTTTTAGATTTTATAGCTAAAGAGAAATGAAAAGCAGATGTACTATAACAGGACATACTGAAATATCTCCTGATTGGCGCTTGAAACCCAAGGAAAGTAGGTAAAAAGATTCAGAGTGCTGCCTGTCCTCCAGCTCTGCTCAAGTTAACTCCTGTTGATTTCAAAAGGATGGGGTTGTCTGAGGGCAGCAGAGGAGCAAACCATCAAAGATAATAGCCTGGCTTATAGGCAAAAATGAATAAAACTTTAGATTAGTATCTGTCCTCAAATAGTTTAAGCTGGATTTGTCCAGAAAAAGTGTTAGTGCTAGGAACCTTTTAAATCTGTTAAAGGTCACATCATAACATTGAAGTTGCCTCTTTTATCATTACATCAGATTAGCATTTGTACTTCACATTCATAGAAAATGACATTAATTTAGAGGAAGCTGAAGTACTACTCACAAATACATGATCTGACTGGAGCAAACAATCTCTCTGAGGTAACACATAGTTACTAAATATTTCTCAGTGAAGAGTATAAACATTATCAGCAAGATAGTAATCTTATTAAAAATATATGAAAACCCTGTTTTTATTTCTATGTGCAGCATATTACATATTCTCCTTTTCAGGAGAAAGGTTAGGAAATTGATTGCTCTGGTATTTATGCTCAACAAGATAGAAAAGCATCAGGACACTTGAAGTCTCAAATGAAAATCCTCCAAAAGCTATTACCCAGAGTAAATTTCAATACCTCTCTGATCATATTTTGTCTGTCACAAGCATCAATGTTCCATCAAACAATGTTCATCTACATGCAAGAATCACAAGATAGTACGTGTAAGGTGGTAATTCTGTGTGGGATGTTTCCAAATTCTGACTGCTGGGGTTACGAACTGAGCTGATTATTTCTTCACACAATATGTTTTCTCCTGTGATGTCTACAGACAGAGGACTCTGTGAAACAGCTTCCTACTGCTGTAGGCAGTACCTCAATCCATAAGGACTTTAGCAAGGCTCCTCACTGAGTAGTGTGTAACATGAGGGAGCATGAAGTTTGTACAGATTCTCCCACCACCCAACACTCCCCCCAAAAAGTTTTCTTTATGGATGTCCTAGTCTGAATGTCATGCAGTTTAATACAAAGGCAATATTGTCTTTCTGGTAATGCACTAGGACAGCATAACCCTATTTCAATATATGTCATATAGGTCAATATATGTATGCTATATGGTTTCTAAAAGAAACTGATTTTCTAAAAGGAACGAATTTATCACACATGTATTTATCAGGACAGACAAGCATTTAAATTCTTTTAGCTAAAACAGTGTCCTTTTGTAAGACCAAATCTCCTGCTGTCATGGCCTCATTTACTCTATCAGTCAGCTTCGTACTGCTCACCATTGCCCTTTTACTCCACTCTGATGGCCAAAAGGGACTGTAAATCTGATGTAAATTAACCTTATTTCTACCTGAAGATTTTTTTCTTTGCAGTAGATGAGATTTGGCCCAAATTTATCTTTTCTTTCTTCATACTCGCAGAGCCTGACTTTGGATCTTACAAACTTCACATAAGATTTGAATATTTGAACACTAAATGAAATTACAGAGAATATTAGAGATAAATACTTGCCAGGAAACAGGATCCCAGAAAAGTTGCTGGAAAAATAACTCCAGGAATAAGCTAAAGATATAACTTGTTTGTTTATGTTTTTGCTGTCATGACTTTAGAATTCATTAGACAAATACTTCTTAAAAATAAAAACAAGCATTGAATAGCAGATCTCATCTACAGTTTTGGATACTGGAATAAAATTACAGGGATTACAAGAAGATGTGGATGCCTACTCTTCCAAACTGGACATCACAGTTATTTGTGGACTATCCTCTGCTCAAATACCACCCATGAAACCAGCAGTGCCATCTCTGTCTAAGGCTCACATGGATCTTCTTTCTGACTGCCACATGAATGACGTGTTGCCTTGCCCTGAACAGCACAGAGGCACAGAAATCAAGAGATTTCTGTTGATAAATGGCATGATAAATAAACACCTTTTACATCATAAAATAATTGGTGAAAATCTTTTCATTGCTACATTTGCTTTACAGGTGTGTGCTATGGCTACTTCACCACAAGACAAAACCTTTGAATTTATTTTCACTATTGCTGGGTCACAACCAAGTGGAATGTTCATAACCACAGTGCTGCATCTTTAGGCAAAGTTCATTTCATTATGATTCAGTGTAAAACTACATGGAAATTTGTTGCATCTACTTCTCCAGAAATGATCCAGAAAATAATTTAGGCACATAGAACTCTTCTTGACACATTTGCTGCCTTGCAAAAGATAGGGAGATAGAAGTGTTTAGTTGGAACTATATTTTATTGTACACTGAAATTTTATATATAAAAAATTAAAAGGGATGGCTTCTGACTGCATACTCATATTAGAATAATTTCACTGTTGCTCTGATTTAATCTCAGGGAGAAGAAAACATTGGCAACAAGCCACAATTTATTTACTGTGCTTACACCAGAAGTGACTATAACATTTTTAGTATGTCCCCTAGGACATACTAAAATAAAATCTATTTTATTTCCACTCTTTTCCTTTTTTTTTTTCCTTCTCTTTTTGTAAATTTTAGGAAAGGACATTCTATGAAAGGATGTGACTCAGCCTGTCTCTTTTATCCTTTATCCAATTCATTCCTTTAGGGATTAATAGTTTTCACAGAAATGTTGCACTGGAACAACCTTTAAGCAGGATGTAAAAAAAGTGCCAGCACTGAGGCAGAATTTAAGCAATATGCTGGTTGATTCTAATGGGTAAGGGCCAAATCTTGAGAACAGCTGGGGACATTGCAACTTGCATTGACCTTAATTGAACACAAACCTTGAGTCTGTAAATAGTACTGTCTTCATACTTCCCTAAATATATCTTAACTTAGCATTAGAACATAATCCAAGCAGCTGGTTCTCTAAATGCTTCACTGGCACGAATGAAGCAATTACCTTTGACACAAATAACCTGAGCAAATTGGATTACAATAGACCCTTTCACACACAACACCACACAGACTATATCAAGTTATGAATAGTACTTCATCAGTTTATCTTCACTCAGAATTAAACTTTTTCTCCGAGCATAATTGATCTCTCAATTCTCCACTAAGAATATATCGATTTTCTGCATGTCAAGACTTCCTGACCTCCTGCAGAAGCTATATTATACCTGAACAGGCTCAAAAATCCATATAGGTTTAAATTAGTGCTTTATCTATGACCTTAAGCCCAGTGGGCTTTATCTCCATTTCCTCTGCACTGTCTCCCAAGTCCATCACATTTCCTCATTACTGGCTCATCAGATGTTCATGATAACCACATTTTCCACTGTTCAATCAAAACTAGTTTCTACTAGTTTGCCGACTTCTGCTTAACCACTACATAGTCCTGTGGAACTTGCTCTAAAAAGAAACTAAATCTTGATGTTTCTTCAGTGCTCCATAAGCATTATTTACTTTTTTTTCCCCCAAGTTAAAAGATAGAAATTTGTCATTCCCCACATCTTAATTCTTTCCTTTTTGTCTGAGATTGGACCTTTGGACTGAGGTGATTCCCTGAGCTATGGCACTTTATTTTTCCCAGAGCCACCAGAGTAATAGGTGACAACTTTTTTTTTTCTTTTTAACAGAAAGCATTACTACAAGAAATCAGCTGAGGGCTGATGATATCAAACAATATGGCAGCTATGCTTCTGCTCCACATTTCGGTTTCGTTCTTCCTAAAGATTTCCTTGGGCTAGAATATTACATGAGGATTTCTCATCATTAATTCACATGCTTGTTTTTGCCCTGGTAAGACCTTACCCCTGTTGAAGCATTTGAAATATAAGGTAGCTACTCTGAAGAAGGCCGTTTTGGCTTAGGTATGCTTTTTATTTTACTGTGCTTTATAAGTCTTTTATCATTCTGCTGAAAGAGAATACAAATGCTAATGAATCATGCACTGTGACATAGAAAAATCAAAATGTAATATTACTGTCTTGTTGCTTTCACTTTTAATTTTAGGGTAGGTTTTGTTTTCATCTAAAAGACAACCTGAACAATTTCTGAAACCAGTTATGATATGGAATTTTTCAAAATTCCAATATCTCTAATAAATTACCATGACAGAAAGTGCTGCTACTAACCTTGGCTGTACCAATTACTGAAGAAAAACAACTATTTCAGCATGACTGTGGGCATCCAGGCCAATGGCTACAAGGAGCCTTTTTGCCTTTAAGGTCACCACTTAAAGAGGGGCCAATACTAAGGCCATGTCTTTGTTCATGGCAAGAGATCAGCATGACTGTGGGCATCCAGGCCAATGGCTACAAGGAGCCTTTTTGCCTTTAAGGTCACCACTTAAAGAGGGGCCAATACTAAGGCCATGTCTTTGTTCATGGCAAGAGAACATGCTCTAATCACAGGACAACCAGTGAACAAAAGATAAACACAGAGAAGACAAAGCACCTAAGATTTTCCACTATGTAAATCTTCTGTCATCTGCCACAGAATGAAATATAGAGCTGACCTTTCTCTTTTGGGCTAGTTCATCTAATGACTAAGAGTAAAAAAGGAAAACATTTTCTTTACTAACCAAAACAAGGCCCCAAAAATTACACCTGACAGCTGCACATCAAAGTAACAGCAAAACACAACTCATAGAGTTAGGCTTTTTCTTCTTTCAGTTGCAGCTTTGCAGACAAGGACCTGGGGGTCCTACAATGTGCCCTTGGTACAAAGGTGATAAACAGTAACTCAGGCTACATTAGAGAAAGTATTCCCAGCAGATCCTCTCTACTCAGCACTGGTGAGGCCACACTTGGTGTGCTGTGTCTGGTTCTGGGCCCCTCAGCATAAGAGAGAGATGAACACATTGGACAGAGTCCAAAAAAGGGGCTACTGTTGCTAAGGGAGATTAATGGACATGAGCATCTTTCCTATGAAGAAGGGCTGAGACAGACAGCACAGTTCAGCCTGGAGAAGACTCAAGGGCAGTGGTTTGTCTGCTTTATACAGGCTCTTCCTTTTTGAGGAAAAGTTGCATCTAATGACATAAGCAGTTGCACTGCACTTGGCTTTTGAAGCTGGCAATGGCTATGACAAATGATGGATAGGAACACACTATAGCACTAGAATAAATTAAGTCCTTAACAGAGGTGATTATCAGTTTCATTCTGGTTTTTCCTAAACAGCATTGACCTCATACTTCAAAAACACTTACCGATGCATCTGCATTTAGCCAAATCCGCATTTGGGAGCTATTTTCAAATACAAGATTAGAAGCAATTGTAATTTCAGCATATGGAAGGCACAGGCAAGTACAGGGTGCTACTTATAGTTCCCATTTTTTAGCATCCAGGACTACTAAGATGTGTAAGTGAGAAAATAATTTGAGATTTGAGCTTACAGCATAACTTTTCATCAAGTCAGAACCAAAAATATATGCTCCTGACACATTTACCTCTTGCAGAAATATTTCAGAGAGGTCTGCTAATGCCACTGCCAGTGTTGATAGGATGGTTTCTGTGGGCCATGGTGGGATTTCAGTTCAACAGCAGCCTTCTCCCCACAACCCAAGACCTTTGACCACTACACTACACACTGCAGGCTCAAGCAATTTGGCTGAGTGACAGCTAAGCAGCCTCAACTCTCATTCCACTTTGCCAAGAAAGGAGGTAGTAATGTTTTGAAAGAACTTACTGAACCCAGGAGAGCATGAGCCTTCCACACACAGACATCAGCCCAAATCACTGCGACTACTGCATATGTGGAGGCTCAGAAAAAAACACAGAAGGTGAGGGAAAAGTTTTTAAAAAATTTAATTTTACTATATAATAGGATGAAACAAAATATGCTGATTTCTCTGTTTCCATGGCATTGAACTGCTATTTCTAACTATTTTTATTTTCGAAAGTTTACAAGTCAGATGGGGCTGGATCCACCCAAGGTTATTGGTAGAAGTGTTCAGCAAACAATTATCATCAGTCCTAGCTGACCAGGGAGCTCCCAGTTGACTGGCACTTAGCAAATGTGAATCCCATCTATAAGAAGTGTTGGAAGGAGGATCTGGAGACCTATAGATCATTCAGTCTGACCTCAGTGCCAGGGAAAGTCATGGGCATATCATCTTTAGTGCCATCATGCAGCACATACAAGGTTCTGGTTGGCCAACCTGATCTCCGCCTATGATGAGGTCACCAGCTTAAAGGAAAAGGGACAGATTGTGGATGTTGGTTACCTAGCCTTCAGAAAAGCCTTTAACAGCATTTCCTGCAGAATTCTCCTGGTGAAACTGGCTGCACATGGCATGTTTGCTGGTTAAAAAAAACAAAAAACCAACTGCTGAATGACCAAGCCTAGAGTTGATGGTGAATGGAGTAACATCCTGTTCGTGGCCTGCTCCCAGGGCTTTATCCATGATCTGGACAAGATTATCAAGTGCACTCTGAGTCAGTTTGCAAGCAACACATAAAGTTGGTGGGAGTGTTGATTGCCTGGAGGGTAGGAGGGCTCTACAGAGGGATCAGAATAGGCTGGTTCAGTGGGCTGTGGCCAATTACATAATATCAACAAAGTCAAGTGCCAGGTTCTGCACTTGGGTCACAACAACCCAAGTTGTGACAGTACTTCAGGCTGAGGGCAGAGTATCTGGAAAGCTGCTGGGCAGAAAAGGACCTGGAGGTGCTGCTCAACAGCCATTGAACATAAACCAGGGTGTGCCCAGGAGACCAAAAAGGCCAATGGCATCCTGGCCTGGATCAGCAACTGTGGCCAGCAGGACCAGGGCAGGGACTGTCCCCCTGTACTCAGCATTGGTGAGTGCTGTATTCAGTTTTGGGCTCCTCCTGACAAGAAGGAGACTGAGGTGCTGGAGCATGTCCAGAGAAGGACAACACAGAGCTGGCGAAGGGTCTTGAGCATAAGTCTCATGAGTATTTGAGTGAGCTGGGTATGTTTAGCTTGGAGAGGAGGCTGAGGGGAGACCTTATCAAATACCTGAAGGGAGGGTGTAGTGCGCTGTGGGTCAGTCTCTTCTCCCAAGTAACAGTCAACAGGACAAGACAAAATAGCCTCATGATGTTGTGCATCTGATGTTGGATCTAATACAAGGAAAAATTTTTTCACCAAAAGGGTTGTCAAACATCGGAACAGGCTACCCAATGAAATGGTTGAGACATCATCCCTGGAGACATTCAAAAGATGTGTAGATGTGGCACTTATCCATGCTTTAGGGGCGAGCTTGGCAATGTCATGTTAGTGGATGGACTTTATGCTCTTAGAGGCCAATCAAAATGATTCTATGAAAATTTTGTGCTTGAAATAGACAAAACAGTTTCTCTTAACATCTTATAAGGTTGGTGGTTAAAAAGGCATTTAAAACAGAGGGACTCTTGGCCCTTTCTTGTATGGTTGATCAGTAAAATTGGATAAAAATTTTGAGCCAAAAGCCAAAGTTTTAAGATTCTCCTTGTTTATCTTTGCAAGCACGATCAGCACAATGAGAAGGATTCCTCTCTCTCTTGTGGTTTGTACTACATTGTATACTAAGATCCATGTTTGTTTTTTTTAATTTACTGGGATGTCATATACCTTTTGTCATGACATTTACTTGCTTTGGAGATGATAAATGTCTCTGCTTTACACCCTTTATGATTGGTTACTTGTCTTTCCATGATGTGAGCAGATTGACAGTGACACAGTCTTACAAGGTTGCTCTTCTCACTAAATCACTGTGTGGGAAGGGTGTCAGAATCAACAGCCAGCAATATGTTCTTGTGTTGGTTTCCTTCTGTCATGTACACTCACATTTAGAATACAGATGGGATTTATTATGCTTCAGTTGGGCTTTATGCACACATTCAGAGGGGTCACTAGTGAGTATGTAAAACCAATACAGATTACGTCTTTGACATAGTGCAAAATGCTATAAAAGTGTATTTTTGCAGAGATTTTCTGGGAAAAGTTAGAAATAGTTTATGGAGTCATCCACAAAACAAGGGTCACAAACAGGGCTTCAGAATTTAGATCAAAACTCTGAGAAGTGTGACATTTTTATGCAATGGTGGCTCCCAACACAGGCATACACATAACCGATGTTCACAGCTTTGAGAATCTGCTTCCATTTTCTTCAAAGGATTCTACTGGATGCTCAACACAAAGAATTTATCCAACTACAGGTTCCTACTTTCAACAATTCTTGGCTGAACTATTACAACAGAAATTCAGCTGGGCTGAGCACTTTCCTATAAGAGCTTAATTTAGAGAGATTTCAGTTTCAATATCTCAATAATAATAATGTGCAGAAATTTTTCTAGAGACAGGAAAAAATATTTCAGTGACATATTATTCTTTTCCTAGTTATAGCACTCGAAGCACCAAATATTTCCAAACTTCCTCAACAGCCTATTTTTAGCAAAATTCTTTCTATATTCAAGGGACCATTTGGAATAAGACAACTGCCTTTCTTGACTCAGTCCGCTTCCTAATGACACTGCTCTCACCTGAGCTACCTTCAAAAGAATAATTTTTTAACATTCTGAAAGAGAATTCAAAATTTAAATGAACAGAGAGTTCAAGTTGAAGTTTCTTGCAGGATAAATACATTTCCAGGAACTTTGAGGGTTAACTGTTATTTAAACATAGGGCACCTTAGAAGAGGTTGTGATTCGCACCACTTATATTCCTAGGCATCACTAAGCTAGATGCAGGTAGATATTTGGTCAGCAAATGTTCACAGCAACTTAAGCCATGCAAATATCAGAGCTTAACTCAAATAGTCTCACAACAATCAAAACCAAACTGGTTAAGTCTACACTGAATCACACAAGGAAGACTTGGAAAATCTCTTCTGCTGATAGGCCAAAAGAGGCAAAAAATTCCAGCAAAAGGATAGCTGCAGAATTTTTTTTATGAGGATTACATCCTTAGCCGCCAGAAGCATCTGCCAAAGCAGCTCACCTTGGTAAGCTGTTGTTTCTCTCTTCAGAATAGGGCACTGTAGTACTGGGACCATACTTTCAGCGGCTCTCATTGCTTCCAGCATAGACTTCAACATTAAGGCTGTTCCTAGGGAAAAATTGGCCCTTGGCATTTTGAGCAAGAATCTCTTCTTGATCAATAAAAAGTAAAGCCAATTGCTCTCACTGCACCCCAGTGAGACAGTCTGCCAGACATGCAAACTGTGCTTTTCTCAAACACCTACACATAGTTACAGATTTAATCAGTTCTCTGGGTAATCAAAATAAAGAGTCTTTCATGAGAAAATTCTATCTGAAGGAATTTTTGCTATATTGATCAACACAGATAAAGACAGAACAGATTTATCTAATGTCTCATGGTGGTCAGGTAATGAGGTTGCCTTCTTTTGCCCTGTTCTTGAGCAAATATTCTCACAATAACAAATGTTCTGTAAAGACAGGAAGAATTAATCCTAGTTGAAAGATAAGTTGGTTGGTTCCATGCTCTTTCAAGGAGAAAACTGTTCTTAAATTGGTTCAGCTATACCAAAACCTTGCCTTTGAAGCCAACAGATGCAGATATGAACTCTCAGCTCTTTGATGCATTTGAAATGAAATCAGCAGACAGACAGTGAATTCATTCTTATTTTTAGATCGTTTCTTCAGAAAGCTAGAAAAATCTCTGTGTCCTTTTTAGTTACCAAACTCTTCAACAGTACCTGCTAATGGGATACTTTAGTTAAACTGGGGCAAGAACAAGCCCTGCCAGACAGCTTATCCTTCAGTTCAAAATTTAATTAAAGGGAAAAGACACTTTTATGGCATTTTGTACTTTAAGTTGTAGAAGTTACAGTGCTAGTTATGAGACAGGTACTTGGTCTTTTGAGAGCACCAACAATCTTGTCCTTTTACTAGTTTAAAGGACTGCTTATTGGAGCGCAGCAAGAGTAAATCACATTCCAACCTGCATAGTCTGTGACACATTCAGCTATAGGGTGTCTCACAATGCCTTTGAGCCCAGGCAGACACCAAGTGAAATGCAAGTTTGTTTGATTTCATTAAAACTATTTCATAGATCACAATCTGTGATTCTTTAGAACAATTCTTCTGAGACAATTACAGAGGATCGTCAATCAAGCTCCTTCCGTGTAGCCTGGTTCTTCAGACAATGTGCTAACCATTGGAACAAGCCTGACCATAATGTACATAATAAAGTGCTAAATAATGAAACAGGTTTCTCAAATAGATATTATGATTCAAGTGTATGGAATAAAAATACAAATTTACAGAATATATTGTAGTTTTACCATTTCAGCCATATTCAAGCCTTCTCACTCATCAGGTATTCACAAGCATTGTAGGCTGTTTTCTTTCATTCATCAGTCAAGAATGTTGTGTGTCTGCTAGAAAAATAAGAGAGGGGAGAAGGATGAAGTCATAGAACTGTAGAATGGAGGTTGGAAGCAACCTTAAAGATTATCTAGTTTCAATCTCCCTGCCATGGGCAGGAACAGTTTTCACTAGACCAGGTGATTCAGAGCTCCATCCAACCCATTCCTGAACACTTCCAGGGATGAGGCATCCACAACTACTCTGCCATGCAAAAGAGTCTAGAGCAGAGATAAACAAAAGATTGGGAGGACTCTCAGGACATCTCCTTAGCAGGCCAGTGTCTTTCTGGGAAAAATAAAACAAAACCAAACCTTTTTCTCCCTCAACCTTTTGAAATCACATTTTTACTCATTTCTGACAGATGAGATGATAGAGACAGTCTCATTCTCCAAGATGTCACTGGAGAGTCTGAAGTGCTCCATATGACTGAGAAGCAATATTAAACTTGTATTCAGACATTTACTGTTCTTTCTATAGACAGCAGCTACAAGGTAATTTTAGCAAACCAAGAGAAACTGAAGACGTGGAAAACATCCAAAAACTCTACAAGTGAAAGGTGCTAACATCTTCAATTGTAAAACTGATACATGAAAGAAGCAACTGTCTGGAAGGAAGACATTGACTTGTTTCAAGGTGAGTGGCCAATATCGGTGCATACAGACTTGCAGAATAGTTGAGGTTGGAAGGATATCCAGAAAGCAGAGCAGCTCTTTTAAATGCCATCCATCTATTTACACCTGCAAAATACACATATGTTTTTCTGAGAAGACTGAAGCTACACAGAACTGCCCACAGTCAGCAGAGATGAGCAAGACAATACAGAAAATCTTACATACCTGTGGTACCTCTGCTGCTGGTAATCTGGGCATATTTTTCCTGAGATTGCATTCTAATTCACTTCCACCAGCATCTAAGGAGTCTGTTAGCCCTCATATGGAGGTAAAATGCCCTCCTGAAATGTTGTTCAAGGTAATGGCCAGAACAGCTTTCTGTTGGAAGGCTGAGATCAAGAGTGCCTTTTCACCAACCAGTAGTCCTATTTCAAGCCAAAATATACCCAGTCTTCTCATTATAGAAACAATCCCACACTGAAGTAAAATAACGCAATTTTAACTTATTCAGAACACAATTTATGTGACAGAATGAATAAATTCCTGCTAGGTGACAACAGAATATCACAGCCCTTTTTTCTTGAGTTGTCCGCTAGAAACTAGTGAACTCCAGAGCACCCAGGTGATGCAGCTCCTGACTTACAATGATGAAGTAGATATGAAAAATTCACCATCAAACTTATCATTAGCGATGGCAATGTCATCTTGTATCTTCTAGAAAGAACATAGAAAGGCAATTCCAGCAGAACCTTCCAAATCAACACCCTTTGAGACAGTGAAGCCAAGGCAAAATTTGACTTCAGAACCCAGATCAAAGCCATATTTTATAAAGAACTGACCTACCAAAGAAACCAGTGGAAAGTTCTTATTATCTTTGATGGGACCACAATGCTTGTCTCTAAACACCACCTGCAAACAGTCAAGAGGCTTGAGCTGTGGCTCATTCCTACCTCCTTTCCAAAGGTTTTCTAAAGGAATCCATGAAGCCTGGGAAGTGCATTGCATAGACCTCTGCCTCAGCACCTTTTCTGTACACACAAGCTGATCGTCCAGGCAAGCTTCCTGGTGTCCTTATGTACACATGTATGATGCACCTTCATCTTTTAGTCATAATAATTAATCATATATCATATAAAAGGGATTATATGCTTTTTTTTTTTTTTTTTTTACTTATTATTACAGGGTCTTGAGATATCCTGCCTAATTTTCCACTAAACTGACATACATTATTTTATAAACTTTGAACAATATAAACAATGTATTATAAGTACTTTTACTGTCAAATAATTCAAATGATCATCACTATGTGCCACTAAACTGAGGCTGCTTTTAATACACTCAAAATCTCTCTCACATAATGTGTCTTGCCCAGTTTCCAAGACAGGTCATCAGCTTCTGTGTCAAGGGCTGGTTCATGAACGATAAGTGCTTTGTTTTCCTCTAGTAATTTCTAGAATTATTTGGGGGAAAAAAGCTGATTCCACTCAACACTGTTATTATTCTGTCACACTAATGTTCTGCCACAATGTTCGCAAAATTGTTCTGTGAAAAAGGTATATTGTGTTGATACTAACATTGAGGAGGGAACTGTATTTCAGGTCAGGGAAGCAGCAAAAGGGATTCCTCTAGATATAAGAAGTTATGAGGTAGATTCAAGGCATCCCAACCAAAAAATCCATGTTTTCTCATGCTCACATATGCCATAGGGTCACTATATATCACTCAGAGAAATGAAAGTGAGATTGTGCATGTCTGTTATTTTTTTGGACATGTAGTTTTAAAGCTTACTGCAATTTCTGACAGCGACTGTGAATCCAGACTCAAGCCAGGACTGGCAGAATAATTTAAATATTTAAATAAAGAAATGTTAGGCATTAGGAGGATAGGAATCCATAATTCCTTTTGAGATCTTGTGATATTTTATACCTAAGAACTAGAACCAAGAAAGCAAATCCTGCATGAACAAGAACATTCTAAATAAAAACAAGAACAATTCTTGTCAGTGTAGATTAAAAAGCACACAGATACCAATGCTTCTCTATTTCTCAGAATGAGAGGAAAGTACATGAGGCCTATCAGACAATAAAAACAGGAGAGGTACCTTCTAAGATAAGAATTCCAGCTTCAATAAAGGATGTGAATGTCAGTGATTCGGTTGGACAAATGACACCAAATAAGTTTCAATTCTGACAGACTGGATCCATGACCAGCTCCCTTCATTCTCTCATGGCAACACAAACTATTTAGCTGAATGAAACAGAGATTCTCTTAAAGACAAATGAATTTACAGGTAACTAATACTAAGAACTTATTTGCATTGATATATATCCTGGTGTGTCCATTTCTCTTCCTGCACAAATTCTGTTGTTCTGATCAAAACCCGCAGTGTAGTGAAAATCTCAAGATCTCATCACTAGATGAGGAGGGCTAGCAAAAGAAAACCTATGACTAGAATGCTCATTGGGAGAAAAAAAAGTAGCAATGACTCCCTATTTGTTAGACAGCTGTGAATATAACATCAGATACACAGCCTATACCACTGCACAGATATCACCCACAAGAAACCAGGTTTCCTTCAATCCCCTGTTCACAAAACTGCTTGTCTGATTTGGTGATTAAATACAGCCCACTACTTGATTTATCCACTACAGAGTCAATATCACTACCAGAGGGCTATTTTGTTGACATTTTCCAGGGAAATTACTGAAGGACCTAGTGTTAACTGCCAGCAGAGACTCAGAGAACGTGACCTCACCTCCAGAGTCTCCATCATCAAATGAATGAACATTCTAGACCTCAGGAAAGACTCAGTGAAGACTAATGCCAACTCACGTGAACTCAGGTAGCAGTAAAAGGATCCACATAAATATGTGAAGTCCTTTTTAAGTAGGCTTTATTTTTCATTATGCTCTTGCCACCCATATGCTGCTATTGAGCAGTTCTGTGAAGTATATCAGATTTCTCACAGGGCTGCAAAAAAAGTATTAACGGAACCTGCTTGTGATCATAAGGTGGTCTGAACTAGACAAGGAATAAAGCATTGTTTTGTACTTCTCCTACGAGGCTCAATGACCCACTCAGCATCTTCAAACAAATAATATAAAAAGCAATTATTTCTATTCCCAAGCATTAATTGGAAGGTGTAGCAAAGACTGTCTTGATGAATATCATTACTTGCTGCAGTATATCACTAATGTTCTTCAGAGCTACATTCAGCAGGGTTGTCCTACCAGCAAAATAACGTTGTTCTTAGTTCACAGAGTGGTGTAGTAATGACAATTTACTACAGCAGCAGCAAATGGCTTCCTGGAGTTTTTTTCTCATCTTTTAATAGGAGAGATTTTAGTCTCATTTTGGTCAAATTCACACAGAATATGAGGAGTGTTAAGCACGTTGAACAGTGTTCATTCAAGTGCAGTTTTATATAGGGGTTCTACAAAATCTCGCACTGGAGAGTTGTCTCTTTTGACTGAGAAAATGCTCAGCACTATGCACAGCATTTCCCTTTAGATAATTTCACTGCTAACACAATTTGCACACAGTCAGACCTGTTAAAGAAGGCCCTGATTACCTGTCAGGGCAAAGGTGCCTCCTCACTCCTGCTGCTCCTTTCTGTGCAATGAAGGATGTTTTAATCTATCAACTTCTCAATTCCTAGGACCAGGAGGGAGCATTTTATGATAGCCAGAATACTCACAGCTGAGATTAAATATAAGATGATATAGCAAACCAGCATTCAATTGCGGTGGACCACATTGGTTGTGTTGGTGCTGAGTTATCATTACTGGTGCTATTTTCTCTTTAGAAAACTACCACAGTCTAATGATAAAGGATATCTTTTCTCCTCTGCAGAGCAATTGTGAAACTACAAATCATCTGCCCTATCATTAAATTAGCTACAGTCTAATTGTACAGTCTAATACAGTCTACAGCTCATGTTTATAACTTTTTCCTACTTTGGTAATGCTACAAAAACAAGGATCTCTGCACTTCAAAATATGACAGGTGCTCTGCTTTTTTAGGATTTGAGTCTGCATTTGAATCTTGCCAACAAGTAGATTTATGCTTGACATTTCTAATGAGGTGTTTAGGACTTAAATGATGAGTAGTGTTATTTCTGTTTTAATGATAATGATTATGTTGGCTTGTCAGAAATTTACTGGAATCTGGAATGAGGATATACTGGAGCACTATTGTCACCAAGTACCAATGCTGCTGTCTATATGCTCCTTTTCCATCTATGTTGAGGTCATGTCTGCTTTTGGAGTAATTTTTGTTCTATTAAAAAAAGGATCACTCTAAATGAGCCTGAAGAGTCTAATATAGCTCCAGGAACATATATACAGAATAATTATCCACCTTCTCAACTTCACGGTGGAAAAGAATCAGGCTTCACTGCCAGCACTGCTGCCATCTCAGAACTCAGTTTAGTTCCACCTGTCCTTATCTGTATCTGACCCTAGATTTGAACATCCCCAGATATAAAAAACTTAAGATCAGTGCTCTCTATCAAGATCATATACTATGACACTGCCATTTCAGACTGTCAGGTTCACTGAATATATTGAAGAGTAAAAAACTCGTTATAACTATGTGCCTTCTACAAGAGGCACACAGTGCTACATTACAGTAAAGAGGAAACAGGCTCCATCATGAAGTCCTAATTACAAATACTTTTAAACTACTGATAAGTGTTTAATAGACAATGTAATGATCAATCAATTTTTGCACTATTAAGGCGCAAAAAGTCTATAGCTTTGTTATAATTTTCTTCTGCTGTACTTACAAAGTGACACAATGTGCAGTGCACAGGTTTGCAACATCTATTATTTGTGTGTTTGTCATTGGTAAAGCATTTAGAAATGAAACGCTGATACAATATTAAAACTGAGAAGCTGTTCTACTATATAGAGCTTCCTCTACCACATCTCCATTACACTGCTATCAAAGTCCTACCATTTCATGCCTCATATTGCCTTCACTGTCTCTTCCTTCTTAGGGAAGAATGTTGATCAGTACAGTATTTTGGTTTTCAATAAGAATTTATTGATTTTCTCTCATGTGAATCTTAAAGACCATTTAAAAGAGAGACATTAGCCCTTTATCAATCTGCTCCTTATCATTTTTATGCACATGGAAATCCACATCAAGGTAGAAATGATGTCCTTAAAACACCATCATATGTTGCTACATAATGCCACTCTTAAGCATGAGATGAATTCTGACAGAACATGTGCAGACACAGGTCCCACTGGGAAACTGATGTTTACATACAAGCTAAAACAGCTGGCAATTCTGAATTTTTTATGATAGGTGTGATAAGTTTACTCTCATTAACTGCCTCATCAAAGAAAGAAGGTAATACTGACACTTCAATCTGAGCCATTGGTCAAGCCTCACCTTTTGTAGTTAAACACTCAAATCACAAAAAACAGATTAAGAAAGTTAGTACACAGACAGAATGGCCATTGTGAAGAACTGGTAGCATTGTTTAACAGCCTCATGAAAAACAAACAAAAAAAATCAGCAATATGAAGCCTGTGTCAAATGAAGAATGAACTGGTTAATGGGGAAAAAAATTGGGAAGACAGCCACCAAGCCAACAGAGGTGAGGATCTGACAGATTTAAAAGCACATCTGCTAGAACCATGCAGGTGACAAAGTTTAACAGAGTTCTATAAAGTGCTGGACTGAGTAGAGAGACCCAGGCAAGTAACTCTTTATTGCATTTGTCATCAAAAAGGGCTTATTGTGACCACTAAGGGTCACCCTGGAGTCCAAGTAACTGTTTTATCTTTCTGTACAATATCAGTGTGGTGATCAGCACTAAACTATTGTGTTCTTTTCCTTTTTACTTTTCGTAAAAAAAAAAAAAAAAAAAAAAAGGAAGTAAAAAACCAAAATCACTGAATAATTTCAGAAGTCTATTCATAAATAGAGGGAAATACCTTGCAGTGAAAACCCTGTAGTATACAGAATATTCTGTGGTTTTGTATGATTTTGTCAACTACACAGTGGTTGGCCCTGACAGAAATGAACACAAAAAGAAGCTTAAGGACAAATATCTCTCTGTGAAGAGTATTAACATGTGGAATAAACTAAAAGAGTCAGAGTCTATATTTCAGAAGTCATTTTGACTAAAAATAGATGCTGCTCAGATGATGCACTATTGGTAGGCACTTCCACTCAGTTCAATTGGCGTTGATTTATGGACTAATATACTGAGGAGGGTAGAATAAATAAACTAAAGGTTCCATCTCACCTTGAATCCTTCACATTCTTTTTTAGAGCAAGAAGAATGGTTTCAAAGATTAAAATGCCAGTGGATAAGGCTCTCACAGTCCTTCTTTATTTGTACAAGGATATATAGCCCCATCTCTAACTCCTCATAACTGCAGTAAGTCTTAATCTGGTACAGAAATAAACTGCCTTTCTCTTGCTATAATGAAGAAAAGAGAAAAGAGAAAAAAATTTCAGCTGCTTTCACAACATGTGCAAGACTGGATGAAGACAGTCACAGGAAGCTGTAAGGCTTCTCTCCATTAGTGGAAGAAGAATTTGAGCTCAAGGCAGGAAAATGCCCTCCAAGCAGGCAGCGCTCCAGCAGTGACTTGGATGCATTTTCACTTTTAAGGATTGTGCTTTCACAAAACAAACACACCATTTCAGGTGCTCCAGAGGGTTATATAGTATGACCCCACACTCCTGGAGCTCCATGCTGTGAGGTGCTGAATGCTCTGCACAGCCCTGGAAGATGCACAGTGTACAGCACTGAAACAAATGGACTCACCCTGGGTATTTAAATTTCAGCAGCAGTGCTCTGCAAAGGTTCCAGGAGCTGCATTTCTGAAGCGCCTGAAGCTGAATTGAAGATACAATCATAGATCCTATCAGAGTTCTATGAGTAAGTATGAGTTTTCTCACCATTTAGAGCACACTAATGACTGAAACCAACACATTAGATTATCAGAATGTTTTCCTGGCAGTTATAATTACAGAAAATAAACAAATATTCACTCCCAGTTGTCAAATAAACAAGACAGGGTATTGAAGACATTTCTTTATACACCAATACAATGGCTTAGACAAGCACTTAGACTACTGCTCCTATATCAATCCACATTTTAATTTGTAAAGGCTTTAATTTACCTCCATTTTCCACCTCCAACATAAAATATTTGAGAGGAAAAAAAGGACAAAAATATTTTAAAAAATACTTAAATTATATTTTCTGTTCCTTTGACTGATGAAAACAAACAAACTTAACAGTAACAAGAACGAAACCCACAAAAACTCAAAAAAACACAAAGTGAGAGATGGCAAGGAGAAAATAGCAATAATCAAAAATATTAAAATTAGAAATTTCTATTGAAAATCAGTGACAAATACATTCAAGTTCTTGTTCAGTTGCTTTAAATGTCTGTGGATTATTGTCTCTGATTATTCTTATGGAACTCCAATTTTGATTAAACAAATGCTGTTTCCAGCCTTCATTTTGATTCTTTAATGCATGACTTTGAAAATTTCTTGATCTTTGTGAGATTTGTAGGTCGGAATACATGTCAGATGTCAGTTTCTTGTTCACATCAGTCTTTAAGTGGAACAGAAGTAGTTGGGAGAGGAAGTCAGCCACAGAAAACAGATTAAATGAATACAGTAATGGGGCCTAATTATATTTTTAAAATGCTTCAATCTTCCTGTAGCTCAGTTTCTTCAACTCCCATTCACACATTAGCAAAATTACATGGATATTAAAGTAATACTAAAGTGCTTTAAGACTGAAGCTCTATAAGATCTCATAGATCCACTCTTACAAAACTCATAGTTTAGAATTAGGCCAAACATTGTCACTAAAGCTTGCATAGCAGGAACGCTTTGAACACCCTAAAGAGAGTTTGCGAGCCTTTTAACTTTGTGTGAAAACATTACATCTTGAGGCCAGGAAAATCAGCATTTCCTCCTTAAAATTTCTTGAGTGAAATAGTCCAGGAGAGTTAAGAAAGACAACAGCCATTATTTAATTGAATTATTTATGGAGACGGATGTTTGGAAAGAAGATTCCTCTTAGTCTAGGCCTTTACACTGTGTCCTCAGAATTGTGTTCACCATCCCCTCTGACAGATCTGCTCTCCATGTATGGTGGCAATCACAGAGTCCTGAAAATTCAGCAGCACTCACATCTGGCCACAAGCTGTCACTGACACAGAAGCTGAACAGTGCTTTTATGAAGACCTGCACAGCTGGAAAGCATGGAATTATTGATTCACCGAATTTAGATAAGTTTTAATGGGAAAAAAACCCCAACATCGGAGCTTTAGGAGAGACTCATCTCTGGAAATACCGTCTGGACATCATACCAGCCATGCTTATCTTTGGGTGGCATAAATGGAAACTGAGAATTTGAGAATCCTATGGAAAGGATGCTATAAAATGGGTATGGGATCAGCAATGTACTGTTTTATAGGTTCATATGAGCAGTAAGTAGGGATATAAACCATGTATGATATGAACCACGTGTGTCAATACAAACACATTTATTTTCCAATGCTTTTTTTTTTTTTTTTTTTTCAAGTGACCCGGCTGTTATAAACACCTTTACCATTAAAGGACTCCAGAATTAATCAGAAAAAGAATCCACTGAAATATTTCTTTATTGAAGTACCTTAATACTGTTGTTTTCATATAAAGAAACAAAGCTAAAAATCCCTGCTACTGGAGAACTCTACTTGTTACTAATTCTGCTAAATAGTTTCTATATCTTGCCAATTAGTTCTTTTTCACTACAACTGGCATTCATCTAAAAGCTGGCTGGCTACAGCTGGTCAGGAGTCTTAAGCAATAGCAAGCACAGATTTTGTAAATCAGAACTCATTTTATTCATGCTGTGGGCACTTTTAATTGTATAATATTAAAGCAGAACCTGCAGGCAGATAAACAGATAAAGAAGAAAGTTTAAAGGAACCCAAGCAATTAGGCTTTGTTCAAATCAATCTTATAAAATTTAGGGCCCAGAGTACACTGGACTCATTTAAAATTAATTTAGGTGGCACTGTCGTCTGAGCTGTCCCACTGACAGGCTTCACCTAAATTCTAATCCACCATTGCACCACTCTTAATTCCTTTATTTTCAGCAGTTCTTTGATATTCATAAATATGGAGTGGATTAGCTCCTTAACAGAAAAATCCTCATCCGCCTCCTACAAAAAAAGTGAATTCTCCTTATTCATCCAAGTCCAGGTGTGATTTCCTAGTGACCATGAAGGTAAATTGCACTTGGAATCACTTTTGTATTATGTTATTAATTTGTTCAGTGTATTCCTTGAAGTGTGCCATTAGTCACAAAAATCATGACTCAAATGCCACCCTTGCTAAGCCCAAGGGAGGCTGATGAGTAAATCAGAGACAAGAATGTCTTCCAGTTCCCAGATTCTGTGGACATTGACTTAACCATATCAAAATTGCTCGTAAGCAATTGACTGGGAGTAACACTCACAGATTCACTTAGGTGAATAAAGGATTCATAAGAATACAGTAATATCCATTTTCTATTCCCTATCAGGGCTGGATGTTAACATTTGTTTATCTATAATTTAAGTATGATTTTTTTAAGTGAAGGAAATAAACACATTCATTCAGGGGGAAAGCTCCCTTTCATATTGATAAGGTTTGAGGTTGTCTTCTTGTTCACTGTATTTTACCTAGGTCCTTCCCAAGAGGCTTTAAAATGTTTGAAACACACTTGCAGAGTCAGAGCACAGCTGAAGTTAGAAGCTCCAAATACCCTATGCAAAGCAGAGTGGTCTACAGCTGGTTGGTTAGGCTTTGAGGATCTCTAAGGACAGCCTCAACAAGCTCTGAGCAACTTATTTCAGTGTTTGATTATGATCTAAAAGCAAACCAGACTATTCTTATGTTCAAATGCAATTTCCTCTATTTCATTTTTCAGCCATTTCTACTTGTTTTCTTGTCCTTCAAACCCCAGGAAAGAGTCTGCCTCCGTATTTCCTTCTCCCATCAAATGTTTACAAAGAACTTGATAAGTTACCCTTGAGCCTTCTTTTCCCCAGGCTAAACAGTTCCAGCTCTCAGCCTCTCCTTGTAAGACAGATGCTCCAAGCCCTGATTCATACCCTTGGTCCTTCACTAGACTTGTACCGATATGGCCTTTTGTCTCTTGGGCCATGGAACCCAGGACTGTGGTATAGTACTCCAGATGTGTCCTCAGCAGTGAAGAAGGATCAGCAGAACAGACTCCTGTTTCAAAATCCAGTTTCCAAAACTGAGAGTCACTGTGCTCATGCGCTTTACACCAAAATCATCTTTTGTCCCTCGAGCTAGAGAGAGAATTTGCTCCCACTGACTTTCCCAGAAAAAACCTTGCTTATGCCCCAGTCCTCTCCTGTAACAAACCTTTTTCTACCTCTCCCCACCAAGATTCCCTTACCTTCCCCTCCTGCCTCTTGTGGAGGGATGCCCATGTGGAAGCCCATTTGCCCCTTCACCAGTTACACCCCTAAGTCTCTCTCAGAAACTCTCTAAATGTTTCCCACAAAAAGCTCATAATTCCCACATCTTTGGAATGTTCTCACTTCCCACCCATATTCCCCAAACCCACCTTTGCTCTGCCATTGTTATGTCCTTTCCATAACTGCCCTTTCTTTCCCCTTGAATTCCATACAAGTTATCTCCTTCTCCTGCCCAACAGAAGACCCTGTGAGGACTCCCCACTCAGCTTCACCAAGGATTTCCTGTCACGTACTTTAAGTTAAGGTTCTGAATTTCTGCAACACTCCTGGCCCTTGCTTCTCTGTCTGAAGCATTAAAGTGTGTTTGAGGTTGCTAAAACAAATGTTTAGAAGACACCTAGGTCCTTCACCATCACTCAAATTTCCCCCCTTTTTCTGTAAAGCAAATTTGTTGGGCACTAATCACTCCCTGAAAATTTGCAGTAGAGAAGCAAATATAGACATTAGCCTAGAGACATGATAAGCTGAACAATTTCTTCACACAATGTCAGTTTTACTGGCAAAAATCACAGGGCTTGGGTTGTAGAGCTTAAGGTATATTGATACACCGTACAGTCATTGTCAGGATCTCAAATTCAAGTGTAAAACTTTTGCAGTGGAAAACAACATTCCTGTATCACTGCAAGTTCTTACATGTGATAAGCTGCACATAGCCCGACTCTGTTTTACCCCTCAACTTCAGTAAGGCAATTAGGCTAATGCTGTTTATCTTTGCAAGCCCCTCAGGGCAATTTTTGGCACAGAGCAACTGCCCTTCTGAGCACATTCTCATGCAACATTCTTTTTTCAGTTAATTCTACCTGAACTTAAAGTCATGAAAACAACATTTAAGAATCTTTGGTATATCTTCTTGCTTCTCTTTAGCACTTAAAGACTAGAAGTTACTTCAGAAACAAGCTTTACCACCATTATTCCATCCATAAAAGCTTAAAACTGAAGCTCAAAGCTCAAAACCGAAGTCATAAATTGAGTTGCTGCTTTGAATAACTGAGAAATAAGTTCTGCATGGCAGGAAACCATGTGAAAATCATTGAAACCTTTTCATCATTAAAAAACTAGTTACATACAAGCACAACATCCAAAAATTAAAGGAGTGTACAGCACGTTTGCAGTATGATCTACTGTATGGTCAACCTCTCCTGTGAGCCTACACCACAGACTCATCCCTCTTTATCTTTGCAGGATCCAGGATCTGTCAACTTTAGCCTTTTATTTCCTTTAAATTAAAAAAAAAAAAAAAAAAAAAACAAACAAAAAAAAAAAACAACAAACTAATCTCTTTCAGTATCATACAAGTGCTGTCCAGAATAATTATCATTACCTTTTACAGAAGTAGAATGAAGTATCTTACCCCTTATTTTATTCTTGCAGGGCTCTTTTTCCTTCTGGACCTTAGCTACATAGCTCAGAGAGGCTCCTTGCAGGAAATCTTTACAGCTGAATAGAATAACAGAAAAAATTGTTTGGAAGATACTGTTGGAGTACACAGTCCTGTCAAAAACCTACTGCCAAAGAATTTTGATAGGTATATAAAAGCGTTAATTGTATTCAGATATGAGTATCAGACTATATTCAGAGTGGTAAGTATGTAACAATTGGAACTGTTTGTTACTCTTTATTTTTTCACTTCTACAGAGTCACGGTAGATTTTCTTGTTCTTTTTATATAAAAGGACATCCTAAATTATTTGGACTCCGTACTCACAGGAGAAAAAAGGGAAAACAAAACAAAACAAACAAAAAAAAAAAACCCTGACAGCCCTGCAGTTTCATTTTATTTTTATGAGAGCAGCAAGAGAAGAGCAGTTCTACAAGGTGTAATAAGCCAGGAACCAAAGGTGACCACAACACTGGAAGGGCCCTCACTCATCAGGGCATGTTCCCAGTGGGTTTGAACACAGCAGGCAGCCATGGTGATAATAGCAGAGTCTATTTATAGTCTCAGACAAAGCAAGGTAATGACCCAGGTCCAGGGTATGACCTGGGAAACCATGCAGCAGATCAGGCAGACAGGGCCAGCAACAATGCTGCAAAATGGCTCCAAAATCCATCCAAATTAAAGGACTAGGGACAAAGGCACCTAAAATACACATACCCAGAAATGCTCTAAGAAGCAAAACCAGAGACAAGACTAGAGCCAGGTACAGCTGTTAGATAGCTCAGAGCAGGAGTGAATGCCCAAGCCCCAGCTTAAATGGAGCTCCTGAGATTACAGGCAGAAGGCATGGGTGCAGGAGGCCCCAGGTGAGGCTGGAGAGTAAGGACTATTAGTGCCCTCATGTTCCAGCCATGGTTCAATGCCAGATTATCACTGGTGTTAATACTCAGTATCTTTCCCAACAACTTAAATCATGTAACAAGATACAGCCTCAAGAAATATTTCAAAGCAGCTTGGGTACATACTAGTCCCTTGAAGCAGCAGTATTTCTCCACTCTGAGGTTGTGAGCGTCTGCTTGCAAAGCCCAATGTCTGAAGCACACACGTTACTCATCCTGGGAGCTGAGCTGCCTGCAGTGAAGTTCATCATTCTGAGAAGACAGAGCTGTTTGAGAAGCCTTGGTAAGCCGTGGAGCTCAGCTGCAAGCGTTTGAGTAGGAGCTCTGCTCAGCTTTATCTCAAGGCTCCTGCTACTGCCTGTGCTGCAGTTGTGCTTGCTCCCCTCTTTTTATCCCTTATGGAGAAGGATCAGCTTCTGCTGCTCCAGGGACACATTGCTGCTCACGGGCAGAAATCCCAGTCTACCATGAATGTGTCCTGGGAGCAACTCAAGGCCAATTCAATTCTTGGTTGTTGTATTGCTTCCCCAGTAAGTGCCATAGACATTGTGCCATGGAATTTGGAGAGTGTTTCACTGGAGAATATACATCTCTCACAGACTATGGCTAGACTGCAGAGCATGGCCGTGCTTCCCATTTTCAGGATTTAAGTAGGCCTTGATCTTATGTAGGGTGAAACCCAAGTGGATACCATATCTCCTTCTCTTTCTGCATTCATGATTTAAAGAGGCAGGCAAGAAGCTGTGTTTTGCACTCCACCATGTCTCTCACCTGTGTGGTGAGCAGAACAGCACCTCACAAAATATGATGCTGCACAGCTGATGTAGGACCACTGAGACAAGTCATAGTGAATACTCCAAGCTAATGTAGTAAAATGCTCAAATTACTGTTTAGAGAAAAGACTCCTGACATAGTCAAAGATTAAATATAGACTAGAGTCATAGAATCACTTGGGCTGGCATCTAGTCCAGCTTCCCTGCAATGAACAGAGATATCTTCAAGATCAGGTTGCTCAGTTTCACTCAATCTGATCTTAAATGTTCCCGGGAATGGAGCATCTACCATGTCTCTGTGCAACCTGCTGCTTTTTCATCACACTCATCATGAAAGAATTCTTTTATCTACTCTGAATCTACCCTCTGATACTTTTAGAACATTACCCCTTGTATTGCAACAGGCCCAACTAAGAAGTTTGTCCCCATCCAAGTACTGAAAGGCCCCAGTAATGGCTCCCCAGAGCCTTCTCTTCTCCAGGCTGAACAACTCCAGTGCTCTCAGCTTTTCCTCGTAGGAGAGGTGCTCTATCCTTCTGATAATTTTTGTCCTCTTCTAGATCTGCTCCAACTAGTCCAGGTCTTTCCTGTCCTGGGACCCCAGAGCTGGATGCAGCACTGCAGATGGAGTCTCACCAGAGCAGAGCAGAGGGGCACAATCCCCTCCCTGGCCCTGCTGGTCACACTGCTTTGCATGCAGCCCAGGATGTGTTTGACTTTCTGGCTGCAAGTTCACACTGCCAGCTCATGTCTGGCCTCTCACCCACTAGCACCCCAAGTCTTTCTCCCCAGGGCTGCCCTCAATCTGTTCATCCCCCAGCCTGTGTTGATACCAGGCGTTGCCTGGGCTGTGGTGCAGCACCTTGCACTTTGATTTTGTTGAACCTCATAAGGCTCACACAAGCCCAATCCTCAAGGTTGTCCAGGTTCCTCTGAATGGCATCCCACTCCTCAGGGATGTCAACCACACCGCACAGCTTGGGGTCATTGGCAAACGTGCCAGGGATACACTTGATCCCACTTTGTCATTGATGTAGATATTAAACTGTACTGGTCCAAATATGGACCCATGCCTTATCCCTGGCCCCCATCCAGGCATAGGGCCACTCTCTGAGTGCATCCATACAGCCAATTCCTTACCCACTGAACTGTCCACCCATCAAATCCATCTCTCCAATTTAGTGAGAAGAGTGTTGTGTGAGACTGTGTCCAAGGCCTTATATGAGTCCAGATAGATGACACCCTTAACTCTTCCTTACCCACTGATGTAGTCACTCCATACCTGCTGGCTGAGACAGAAAGTTGTGTGGAGAGCTTTCCCATGCTGTATAGTGTAATACTAATTGGGAAAGGGAATTCTACTCCCTTTCTCCTCTGGAACATCTACATGAGAAAGTTAGACAGGAGGCCATTGGCTGCACAATACTCAGAATGAATAAACACAAACAGTTTCTACTCTAAACAACAGTCTGATATGATGTAAAAGGTCACTGAGCATTGCTCATGTCTTTTGCAATGATTCTCTTAGGAAATTGTGACTTTCTATACTTGTTTTATTTGAAACCCCAATGGCTTTGCTATCAAATATCAGCCTTTGTAAAACTTCATCAATTTATTCCTAGGATTAAGTACAGCCATATTAATTAGGTTGCATAACAAATGCTTGTGGAATCTAAATACTCTGAAGGACTTGAAATGAATATCAATTTGGTTTGGACAGACTATAAAAACCAAGTCACTCGGGAGTGAACTGGAGATTTAAAAGTCTCCACCACAATTTCTGGAACACATTAGTGCTTTCATGCAAGACGGCTTGCTCTACCTTCCCCTAATTCCTTCACTTTTCATAAAATGTACTCAGTTTCAAGCAACTGAAGCCATTATCTCACACCAATATCACAAGTGGAAGTTCTCTGATGATGTTAGAACCTCAGATTTAATGCCTCATTCTTGCATAAATTAGGCAGAACCCTGGAACAAACTGCTTCACCTGCCATATGCTCATTCTCCCTCCATTCAGCAGCAGCAGTAATCTCCTGCTGATAGCTTTCAGACATGGAAATACTTGCTAGTACACAGAAATAAGGTACTTCCATTCCAAAAAGAAGCCTCTATTTTCAGCATTTGACAACAGGCAACAGCCAGCTAAACTCCATCATGGCACAGCAAGAAATTATCCCAGCTAAAGCACTTCATTATGCTTTGATACTGTGTAAAGACCATGGACATGTCACTGAGGGACTGGCTTTCATTGAGGGGAAGATAAGCCAGGTGCAGACCTGTTCTGCAGACTCGTTTGAGCTTGATTTTTAGCTCTTCCTATTGAAAATGTTGTTTGGCTTAGCCTTTAGTAGGCACTTGAGAATTCACACCAAATTAGAGACATAGACATTTAGATGTTTTTTGCCTCTGCTGTTCAGACTGTCCACTGAATGGAATCCCTTGCTCTGCCATTTCGGTGGCAAATGGAGATGTTTGGCTTTACAAGCCATCCGTCTAGGCTGAGCTAATGGGAATTGGAGAAAGGAAGTGGATATCCTCTCATTCCATTCCAAGACTTGCAAGAGCAGGAGCAGACTGTTCAGATTTCATTAATTATGTAGATGTACAAAGCTTATTTTTCAGCAGAATAAGGCTGTGATTCAGATACTCAACATTAGCAGTTTGTTTGCCTGGAACAGCAACTCTTCCCCCACCAAGCAATACTAGAAGGTTTTTGTTTCATACAGTATTTTGCCTTTGTTGCAAGAAAATATAGCTTATTCAGAACAGAGACTCCTTTTAAAAGATGGTTTTCATTTCATCTTACCTGATCTTATCTAAGAAATTACATGGCTGTTTCAGCCTAAAGTAGATGTTACTACTAGCAGCTAATGTGTCAACAAACTTTGCACCACCACTGCTCATTTCCCTGTATGAGAACGTCAATGAAAGTGAAAAGGACGTCATTCACTGAGGGCCTGAGATGCAGGATTTAAGAAATGCATCTGAATAAGTTGAGATTTCAGCCCAGATAATTATTTCCAGTAGGTAGACAAAGGTAGAGTTCTGGCTGAAACAGCTATGTAAGTGCTTTAGGAAGAAGCCCTTTCATTGCCACATTGTCCTGCTTGTTGCTCAAGAAAACAGCTGGAAGTTAGGAGGGGGTTGTCAGATTTTACACAAGCCAAATCAGGTGCCTGAACCCACTAATTTTTCCTCATCTTTTCTGCATATTCAACTAGGGAGTGAGAAAAATTTTATATTCTCTTGACATCTGGTTACATTTCTTTGTAAATATTCAGTAAAGTCAAACCTTCATTAGGGTCTGCCCAAAAGACCGCAAGGGACAATTTCAGGTAAATGTGATTGGTTAACCTTGGCTGAATGACAGGTGTCCACCAAGCTATCTCCTTAGCATGACCAGAAAACAAGACAAAAAATCTTACGATTTAAGAACAGGGAGATCATTTGTCACTTACTATCACAGTCAAAACAGACTTGGCTTGGGAAGATTAATTTAATTCATTGACAATTGAAAATAGAGTAGGATGGTAAAAATAACACCAGCCTACACTCCCTCCTCCCCCCAAAAACTAAACTAGAACAAGATAAAACCCATTTTCCTTCCAGTCCCAGGCTCAAGTTCACTCCTAACTCTTTTACCACGTGCCCTGTTCTGAGAGATACCAGGTCATGGAGAATGGGGGTTACAGTCAGTTGATAACACTTAATTTCTGTTGCCTTTTCCTCCTCACACTGTTCCCTACTCCAGCATGAGATCCCTCCCACAGGATACAGTCCTTTACTAGGTGCTCCAATGTGGGTCTTTCTGATGACCTGCAGCTCTTCAGGTACTGTTTCGTCATGCTTCCTTTCTATGGGGTACAGTATTTCAGGAACAGAGTATTCCAACGTGGGTTCCCTGTGGGCCACAGGCCCTGTGTGTGTTCCTTTGCATGGGTTTCACCTCCTGCTAGGACACTGCTCCAGTTTGGGCTCTGCATGGGCTGCAGGTTTCTTCAGGACACATCCATCTACTCTGTGGGTACAGGGATACAACCTGCTTTGCTATGGTCTTGCCACAGGCAGCAGAGAAACTTCTGCTCTGGTGGCTGGAACACCTCCTCCCTCTCCTTACTTGACCTTGGTGCTGCAGGACTGATCCTCTTCCATTTAACTCACTCCTCTCTCACAGCTGCTGTGCAATGTTTTTCACCCTTTTCTGAACATGTATCAAAACTGCCACCAGTGATGTGTGGGAATACACAAGTCTGAGACAGAATTAAGAAGAAGAAGAGAAGTCTAAGACTTAGTTAGCATAACTAGTCTGGTGACCAGGATACCGTGGCAAGGACAAACAGAACTTTGAGCTTATGAGAAGATGGGATTAAAACCTGCTTAAGGGAAAAGATTCAATCAATTCCCTACGATAAAGATGTTGTTAAATGCATGAGTTGCTTGTATGATCTTCTAACCTAACTATTGTAGTAGAAATTATTAACCTCACTGAAATGGTATATAAGACTTGGAAAACCTGACTAAAATTGAATTCTGATCATGAATCAGTTTTCCCGTCTCTCCATCAATCATCGATACTGGTGGGCCCAGCTTTGGGCAGCAGTGGGTCCATTTAAGGGCTGGCTGGAACTGACTCTGTCCAATAGGGGGGCAGCCCCTGGTCCCTTCTCACGGAATTCAACCCTGTAGCCACCCTGATACCAAAATCTCCCCTCATAAATCCAGTATGGTCAGACAATGCAGGTAGGACGATACAGCTAGAATAAGACATAAATATCATATAGAAATGGCTTGTCTCTGGGAGAGAAACACATGCAAGCTAAGCAGAGTTTTTCTTTGAATGATTGAATATCAGTGGCAAAGTCAAAGAGAAAAGGATGTTCACAAATACAGCCATGCAGATCAACTTTCTGCAGCAAGAAATATTCACAGGAATTGACAGAGCCAAAGAAGAAAATTTATTTATGCTTTTGTACGTGGGGAAATGATTTTGTATGACAGAGACAGCTAGAAAGAAATCCACATTAGCACATTGGTAGGGCACTGCAAATCAAAGGTTCCAAGCAGCGACTGTCTAGGCAATCCAATCACTGTCCAGGCAAACCATTAAGAAAGCTCTTGATTGCTTGTGAGGAGAATGCCTCAGTAAAACAAATATGAATTATTCAATCATGTCCTTATGTTGTTAATGCTGTGAAAGTAAATATTAAAAAAAAAAAAAAAAAAAAAAAAAAGAAGCCATATTATGCTTGTTCCTTAGCTTCAAGTCATTTTCAATACACTAGCACTGTAAATTGTTTCTGTTAAAAAAAACCCAAAAACAAAACCAAAAAAAATAATGAGCAAAAGAGAATTAACTAAAAACCCCAACAGTATAAAAAGGACTCTCATTTGAAAACAAAGTGATACAGCTATTGCAATCAGCCGGTAGCATCAAATTTACCCAGAGATCTACAGTACATTCATGGCTGGTCACACCACCACGTCTGTAACTGCCTTCAATTCTTGTATAGTACATTTACTGCAAATCTTCAAAGTATTATTTTCATAATGGTGTTGGCTTAGCAAGTAATACAACCAAGAACTATGTACAAGCCTCATCAGAACTGCATTTTCTGGGAAGGACACAATTAACAGATATTTTTCATAGCAACATACATACTCGATAGAAACCAAATAAATTCAAATATCATGAGTGATGGGTCCCACAATCTGCTATGTGCCTTGAAAAGGCTTGGTATAATTCCCACTGAGAACAGTGGAAAGATTCAAGGGAAGTTATTGGCAGCAGCAACTATAATCTGTATGAATTCTCATTCCTTCATATTTAAACACAACAGGAACAGACACTCCATCAGGTTTTTAGTTGGAGAGTTGAAAAATGCAAGAGTTGGAGGTCCAATTTTATCCCAAAGGGAGTGAGGTTAAAAGGCGAGTATGCTTTTGACAACCCCTTCCTAGCTAAATATATTTTTCCAAAATATAAATATATATATATTTTATATATTATTAAATAAGCAATATATTGCTTATTTAATAAATCTAATAAATATAATATGGTCCAAAGACAAATAAACCCCAAACTCTCAAAGGTACTCTGGGGCATTTGTGACCTTCTAACTACAGCTCAGCACCTCTTGGAGCAGGCCTGGAGTGTGTTGTCACATGCCAAGTGACTCCCACGTGGTCTTTGGCTACATCAGCCGAATGGACCACAGTGTCCACAGCTATTGAGGCAAGACCAGTGTCCTGGCCAGCTCCTTCCCTTCAAATTATTTGGGCAGGAAGAGCTGTCCCAGACATGCATTTCACCCCACACATATTTTCAGGCCATGCCAGTATAAGCACCTTTGCATCTCAGCTCGTGTGACAGATTTCCTGTATTCCCATGCTGTTGTTACATTTCCCAATTAACAAAACCAGGACAGGAAAACAGCAGAAACTTGTGCATTGCTTATCACCACACTGGAGGTGACTGCATTTCCAGGAAAGCTGGCAATCCTTTCAAACAAGCATGTGTACAAGAAAACAATCCAATTAGGCACTTGAAGATTCTTCAGGAAGAACAACAACATAGTATATGGAAGATTTAGTGTAACTGTGCAACAGTTTTGGTCTAACAATGCTAGCAAGAAGTCTTAGAGCTAGACAATGAATGAAATAGTCCCTTTCCTTCAATAAAAGATCAGCTATGATGAACTGCCCGATGTTCATTTGGTACTCTTAAAAGTTCCATAAAGAATAGGTGCCTTGGGAAGTGGCAAGTTTTAATTATTTTTTGTCTTGCTGTACCACTCAAAGTTCAAATGGACAATGAAGATGGTAAGAGTGAAGCGTCTTATCAAAACATGGATTCCTAAAATCTTTGTACTAACAGTGAGATACATAGAGGAGAACTCCTTGTTTAAGGGACAGAGAGTATCAGTCAGGAAGCACTGACTACATCTCTCAGGACTAAAAGACATCACTTTGTAGCTTGTAACATTTTTTCACCACAGGAACAGTGTTTGAAATAGTACAAGGAAGACATTTTCTGAAGGCCTTCCTTATCTGTAAATCTTCTGAATCTGAGCTATGTCTGCAAATGTGTTGAGTTGATTGTTCTTTGGCCATGCGAGCACTGAAAAATGGAGAAAGAAGGAGATACCACAAAACCAGACTGAAAACCAAGCTCCAGAAACAGACTGGATCGGCACTGAAAGAAGAACTTGTGCACAACACAAGCTGCATGAGAGGTTTGGAATCATAAGCAAATACATAATCTCTTTGTTTTCCCCTTTCTTCAAAGAAACTAAACCCCACACAATCTTCAAAAATGAAGAAAAGGCTACACAGCCTGGGTGCAAATAGTGCAGAATTGGTGCACTCAATAAACATGACTGTCATTTTCTCAATGCCTTGTTGGTGCCTGATAAAACATGTTGCCTTGTGCAGAAGCTCCTAACCTATATTTGTATGTAACACAGGAAGGAAAGATTCTGCAGATAAGGAAAGAAGAGGGAGGCAAAAATACTTATCGGCATGGGTGAGCTTTAAATATACAGTAAACTAGCAAAAGATAAGCACTGTACCAATGCTCATGCTCACACATTCCAGCTGCATGGGAAAGAAAACATAAATGAAAGAGAAAACTAGCAGAATATTACCCAAAACTTTACAGGAAAGCAGCCATGTGCAAAACACATGCAGTTTACCAGGAATCACTGCCAAAATGCATTTGCACCTAATCTAGTGGGTGAATGGTGCCAAGTAACCCTTCTGCCTTCTGTCAGCAGAACATAGGAAATGTTGAGAGGGTACTGGGGGACATAAAGGGAGAAAAAATGCCACAAGTTCCTTCTGCTTCAGCTAGAATACTGTTGAAAGTTATAAAATGTGTAGTAGAACTACAGCAAAACACAAATCTAGGGATGTGGCTATTTATACAGTTCTCAGAGCAGTGCTAGTAGGGAAGAGAATGCCAAGAAAGAACACATTTTTCTTTTTCCCTTTTCCTTCTATTTCTCTGTTTATTCCACCACATCATTTCCTTTCTCTGTTCTGCCAGACACAGGTTTCTTTCTAGAACAACTTTCTTTTTTATAGTACTTCTTTCTTCTTTTTATTCTTTCTTGTGCTCCTCCTGCTTTTGCATTTGTCTCATTTTTTCATGGCTTCTTTTCATTGCCTTTCTCTTGCTGGATTTCTCCCCTCCCCTCTCCCTGCAGTGGAGGCAGCAGCTAGGAAGCTGTGCCAGCATTAGCCTCCACAGTGAGCACCCATTAGGAATGTAATTGACTTGCTTCACACCTTTGCAATCAATTCCCCACACAGCAGAAACCAACTACTATGTCCCGGGGTGGAGCTACACAGCCTCAGGTTCCTGTTAAGGAAAAGTGGTGCCTCAGCACCAAACTTCCAGTAATATCCATTGAACTGAATGATGACTTGTTAAAAAACATGCAAAACCCCTGGACGGGATCAGGATCAGGAAAAGCCATCAGGAAGCCCAGGCTAGAGTGGGAGTCAAGAAAGTCGTGAGGCAAAGCAGAGTGCAGGATGCTTGTCATATCTATGAATGAGGAACAAATGCAGAGGGAAGAAATCTATATATAAAATCTCTTGGTGAATATGATGATTTCTTTTAATGTGGTTGGACTGTGGAGAATAGGCTTGATAGGCTGTGTTTTTATTAGCAAATCGAACATACACTGGCCATAGGCTCAACACACTCCCACAGTCATGGATACAGTACAGCTCACTAGAATACTTCCAGGCAAAGTGGTGGCTCTGGCCTTGTATCAGCCACTCTGACCTCTCAGAATGGAGCACACACCAGAGAATGCTCCAGGACACAGCACAGATGAAGGCACAGTGCTCAGCAGAAGAAAAAGAATTCAGCTTTTATGGGCATGACCTATGACATACCACTTGCCTAAGAACCAAAGAACTGTCATGGATCTTTTTATTTATGAGTATAAATCCCAGAATTACAGAATAGTTGAGGTTGGAAGGGTCCTCTGGAGGTCATTTGGCCCAAACTCCCTGCTCAAGCAAGGCTACCTAGAGCCAGCTGCCCAGGTCCATGTCCAAAGGATGTTTAATTATGTTCAAGACTGAACACTCCACAAGATGTCCAGGCAACCTCTGCCTGTGCCCAGTCACCCCAGCAGCAAAAAGAGTGTTTCAGTTTGTGCCCACTGCAACTGGTCCTGCCACTGGGCACCACTGAAAAGAGGCTTTTTCTGTTCTCTGTGTGCTCTCCTTTCAGGTACTCTTAGAGTATTAAAATCCCCTCAAGACATCTCTTTGGCCTGAACCATCCCAAGTCTCTCAGACTTTCTCCTTAGGAGAGATGCTCTGGTCCCCTAATCCTCTAACTGCCCTTCAGTGAACTATTCCGAGTACATCCATCTTGTACTGGAGAGTCCATAACTGGAAATCCAGCTGGAAGGCCACCATGTACATGGATATGTAGCATGAAAATTTCTCCATTCCTTAGTCCAACCAGTAGGACAAGGGGCAAGATTGCACCAAGCTGACCTTGTCCCCTACCCAGTCCTCCCAGACTATGATACTATTCACCATCTTCAGCCTTCATGCTGCCTTGCAGGCACATTAAACAAATCCTCAGTTTCATGCTTAGAAACACCCCTGTGAAGGTTCCAGCCCACATCTGCAAAATCCACACACCCTGCAGAAAACCATGCAGAGCAAAGGCAGAGAAGCATCCCATTAGGTGCAGGGAGGATTCAGAGTATTACATTTATTCTCAGAATGAAACTGATGACTTGAGGAATTATTATTTTTCCCCAAGTAGAAATCAAACATCAGACACCAAATCTGAATTTTTTAGAGCCCTCAAGCAAGTTATTTTGTTTGTTTCTTTGCTGGGAAGAGAGCCAAGATCTACTGATTAAGGTTAAATTTTAAAAAGCGCTCAACTGTTTGCTGCTTTAAAAGCTGGTTTAAGGCATTTAGTGCTAGAAGCTGTTAACTAATGGAAAACTCTGTCACTGTGTAGTTTTCTGTCAAGGCAGACACCTCTTTCACTGTTCTTTAATGCTTTTATCATATAAGATTTCATAAAATTTTAGAGGTTACTGTCTCTTCCTGTTTATTCCTCACTGGGAATATTAATAAAGATTTTTTTTCTCCTTTGAAGGCCTATAAAAAAATAAAAGGCAGGACAGGATGGGGGTAGGGGAGCTCACATGGATCAATTTCACTTGTAGAGGATCAGCAATGGCCCCAAAGAAGGAACCTTCCACATCCTTGTCCTTAACTCAGACACAAGATCTAAAAGAAAGAATCCATTTCAAAAGAAGATAAACAACCTTTGCAATACTACAGACTACTAATCAAAATATTCAATTAGCAAAGATCCTCCAGGACAAGGCCCAATAAATTCATGAGAGGGGAAGTCCAGGAGCAGCTTTTCATCATCATACAACCCTGGCATCCTTGGAAGTAATTTTGCAGCCAGCTGGGCCAGCAGAGGTGTGTAACAAGGACCCAAGGCAGTATGATGGCACAGTCTCCTGGAGCCACCCCAGCCAATAACATTCCTAACAGGGGGGCTTGGGTTTTCCAGTAGTCCCCACACCAACATTGCTGCTGCCACTCAGAAGATACAGCTGCACTTCAGCTGCAACACTGTACTGGTATGATAAGACTGGAAAAGTATTTTTTCCTAGGATATTCCAGAATATCAAAGAGACAGAAAAGAAATTAGTATCAGTCTGGCACTCAAAATTCCCTGGGCAACAGGGCAAGAGAAGCAGCTAGGTCAAGCTGGTGTTAAGACAACAGCTATTAAACAGGTCATGTCTATAAAGTACAATATTTAGAATACTAAAAGGCAAAATCCTAAGGAAATAAAAAGATAGTTGAAGCTAAACATTATGAAGGTCTTGACTCAGAAAACAGTAAGTTTAGAGTGATAAAAGGTGGGTGATATCAAACAGCATGCAGCACAAGCAGAACAGAGCTCTGGCCTTGTGTTCTGGTATTGCATCTGGAGTCATGGAGACAAAGCTAGTGAGAAATGGTAAGGGAGCAGATAATCAAGTGTATGCACCCCACTGTGGCATTCAGTCTTTCTCCTTTAAGATGGGCAGAATGTAAAACTCAGATCAATGTTACAACAAAGAAGCACTGAAAACTAACGTTTTCTTTGTGCCATTATGTGATGGATCAGGCTGTAGACACAGAATTCAACATCTGTTTTGCTTGCATGCCTTCATACTTAGAGTATAGAATTGAGTATATCAAACATACAGTTTAGCACATGAAGAAAACATGATTAATAACAATTTTACATTCCCTACACATGCTACATTTCAAAACACTTGTCTTTTTCTTGGCTGCAGGGTGGTACACAGTAACTAAACATACTTACCACACAGTGGAATTAATTATATGCTCAACGATTTTGAGAGAACTACTCCAGTGTTCCAGGAAGAGTCATAGCAGTATTAGTGCTGCAATATTTGCACTCATCGCCAGTAAACTGGGGTGATCCTGTAAATCCTGTAAAGAAATGTCATGATGCAGAACTAAAGTCATCAAAAGATTTGTGCTTTGACTTACAACTACTGGAAGATCAGCATATGCAGATATATGTAAGGCAGATATCCCCTTCTGCAGGAAAACATTTGGCTTTCAAAATTACTCACACACTGTCCCATTGTGGTCTGCCATCTACAGCACAGTGGAGTATTAATGAGGCAAAAAAACAATACACACAAAACAGCATTTGAGGATAGACTTCAATTTAAGGTGTACAATGGCATCAAATCTGTCTGGTTTTTTGGTTTGGTTTTTTGGGGTTTTTTTGGGGGGCGGGGGTTTGTTTTTGTTTTTGTGTTTTTGTTTTTGTTTTGGGGGGGGGGTTTTGTTTGTTTGTTTTTGTTTTTGTTTTTGGTTTTGGTTTTGTTTTGTTTTTCATTTTCCCAGTCACTTCTCCAAGGTGAAAAAAATAAAACAAACAGCAATGAGAACAGAAATTGCCCCAGCAGGAGTCCTGGAATGAACTCTCTGTTTCTGGCTTGTTTCATCTCAAGGAACTGAAAGAGCCCTTCACCTTTTTTGCCAGAACCTGGTTTTCAGTGGAGGTCTTTAGACTAACATAGTCACCACCATCACAAAGGCAGTGAAGTGGTGTGGAAAAGAGAGAGGCTCAGGTATTTGTAGTTGTGGCTAAAGGCAGAGTTTAAGCTAACAAGGTGGGTTTTTTCTTCAGCTTCATGAGATTTGTTTTTACTGAGGGTAGGTAGGTTTGTTTATACGTTCTGATTTATTTTAAATCTTTTTAAAACAGTTTTCCTTTTTCTGCTCACTGATTGGTTTTTGGGGAGGGTTTTGTTTAATCTCATAGAACCTATCTCATTCAGCATGTTAACTTCGCATATTATTCAGGTCTCTGTTCAATTCCTGACCCCTGAAGTAACATAGATTTTCTTCATAGTCTTCTTGTGAGCTCCCCTAGGACATTTATTTTCTCTCTTGCATACATTTTACCAGAACTTAACAAAAAAGCACTTTAATCTCAGCAAGGGGTATCTGGTTACCCACCTAATACCATCATCATTTTATTGGGAAAATAAACTAAACCTTCAGCATTCAAACAAACCAGAATTCATTCCACCCATGAAAAAGGTCTAGCTATGAACCCCTTATCTATCTGATTCCCAAAATCTTCACCTTCATAATCTCATTTTATTTCAAAGGAAGTTCTGTTTGGGCATGTATATGTTTTTGTTCTTGCTTACAAACATATTGGGTCCACAGTCAACCCTAAAAGATGTATTATTAAATAAGAAAGGGAAGCCTCTTCTCTATGACATTGATTTTTCTGATAGATACCCAAATTTTCAAAGTCTTAAAACCCCCCAAAAACCCCAGAGATTATTTTCTTTATTATTTTACTACACAGGAACCAAATTCTAACTTCTCCAGGAAAGAAAGACTAAAAGTGTGTGGCAACAGATTTAAAGCAGTGAGAAGCCTGTGAAAAGGGCAGGACTGCATTTTGTTTAATCCTGAATTTCATCTTGATTGTGAATAAATTGAAAAGCAAATGAGAAATGAAACCAACAGGCAAAGCCTGGTAGTTTAGACCAGGATTGATAAGCTAAGCAGCTTCTTTCAATAAGAGAGTGAGAAAGCAAGTTCCACTTACCTCTCATTACAGGTAAGTGGGAATACATTCCCAGTTCTGCACACCAGATGAACACGTCAGTCCAGTGAAAAGTGCCCACAAAGTGCAGCCCTTAGACAACACCAGATACCCCTCTCTCATTGTCCTTCACTAATCTGGTACAAACAGCATCTTCTCACCTATTAATGAAATACAACATAAATTTTTTTCTGGTTACCTTTAGTTTTACCTGCAAAAAAATAAGGAGGGGAAGAAAATTACTAGGTTGAGACACGAACTGGAAAGACGTCCTTGAAAATTCCTTTCACAGCTATAGCTATTAAACCAGGCTAGGGGAAGATCTGTATTCATATCAACACAGGAAGGATACAAATCCTGCTTTATTTTTCAGTGGCAGACAAAAAGAGTTCTGCGCACGAAGATGTAATCAATTCTTTTACAACTAATTTCGATATTTGGGTAAGAGACTGGAGTCTAATGAGAGGTTTTGGTGATTTGTGCAGATTTTCCCTTGCTTTGGAGCAAAAAATACACTGCTTCAAACCAGATTTACATGAGCTCTGATTTGGATACAATTAGAGCTCACAAAAAAATAATGACTACACTGTAGAGATAATTACTTCCCACTTTCCAAGTTAGTTGCTTCCCACTGAAAAATGCTGTTTGGTCAAAAATGTCGCTTATGGAAACATTGCTTTTAATTAAAATGCTTGAGATCCAGGGTGGAATCTGGAGAAGGACAAAGTAACAAAATAACTCTGCAGCTGGGTCATTTGGTGAGAATGGATAGAAAGTTCAAAACCCATGGTATTTGATTTGAAACACAAGCTGAAAACCAGAGGTTTCTGAAATCTCATGTAAATGACCAAATCATGGTATTGTTCACTATTCTTATAATTTGAAATACTTAGTCTCCTAAAATAATCATCTTGTCTCCTTTTATATGTTTTGCCTTCATTTCATGCTAAACATTTTTTTCACATTTTCTATTAAGTAAAATTAGTGCCATTGTGTGGTTTTTCAGTCTGCGTTGTGGATACTTTTTTTTAAACTTGACTTCTTAATAGTTTATGACATCGGCAATTTGTGAGGAGTAAGAGCCAATATTCAGCTGTTGTAAGTCAATGTTCCTGCAGCTGTTTCCCTGCAGGTCGATTGATTCATAGCAGTTGATCTTCTGACGAATGTATTCCAGTCGGAGAATAGACAAGACAAGGCAGGACCTTAACACAGCAAGAAGCGATAAAGTAACACTGTGACAAAGCCCGGTAAAAAAAGGTATCTTGGGAAATAGCTGGGCAAACACTATAAAGCTCCTCTGGTTATTAAATAGAATGAGACAGCTCTATCAATGGCTGGAACATCATGCAATATTTACTCCTTCCTTCGTTAAACATCAATTATAGGCTTGATGGCACATCCTCTGTTCAATAGCAGATAATACCTGAATCTGCTATCTCCATTTTCCTCTTTATCAACGCTTCAGTGTTCTTTGCGCGTGCACACACACACATACACAGAGAGAAACTTGAACGCGTTCTTCTGGGTGTGGAACTCTCTCTGCATTTAAAACCAAGCTGGCAATACTTAATATGAAACAGACATAAAAATCAAAGAAAGGAAGACATTCTCCATCAAGAAACTACTACCATGATCTTACAGAAGGCCAGGAAGCTTGTTTGAAGTGCCAGATGGGGATTCATGTTGGATAAGATGCTAGTAATTTTCACATCTGAAATGACAGAATTTTTTCCCGATGCTTACAGAATTGTAATTCTGCTTTTCTGCTAGAAAGCAGAATTACATGGCTTGCTATAACCAAGAGTTTGCTTGTGTAAAGTCAGATCCAGTCTTCACATTTTAAATTATACTTCTTTTTCTTGCATTTCCAGGGAGTCAGAGGGATGACAAGAGAGGGGAAGCTTTTATTCACCTCATCATTGTCTAGGTTTTTACAAAACTTTAGCAGAAGTAGTACTTGTTTTGAGAATTAAAGTTAAGTTATAAATCCCCAACCCTTCTTGTCTTCTAGCAAGAGAAGCACTACATTTAGTTTTGTTTCAGTCATTTGGTGGGTCCTCTGTCTCTCATGAACCTGCAAGATTACTGGAACAGCTTTGGTCAGTTGTTCATCAGAGGCAAATCTTGCCATCTATCTTAAAATATCAGGGCACACCTAAGATGATCTGGCCTGGTGTACCCCCATAAAGGCCTAGATTGTCTCCAGCTGTCATAGGTATTAATTGTGAAAGATTACTATTGGGCTACAAGTGAAGACTGATAGAAAAGAAACAGTTAAACATTTTTAAACCTTTTAACATATTAATCTTCAGAGTCAGTCTGTCTTATCATTACTCTGTCTTATCATTAATGTACTTCTCAA
This sequence comes from Sylvia atricapilla, assembly GCF_009819655.1. NCBI lineage: Eukaryota > Metazoa > Chordata > Aves > Passeriformes > Sylviidae > Sylvia > Sylvia atricapilla. Next base: position 44,857,664 of record NC_089140.1, read on the forward strand.
GTGATTTCCAGTTATTTTTCATGTCCCTCATTAAAAGCATCACATTCTGTTCACTGACCCTTCTGATACCTTTATCTCTGCCTACCCATCCTGTACTTTGAGACTCGTCCCAGCTCTCTGACCTGCACTCCAAATTCTGTATTTTTTCCCTTGCACTCAAGTTCCATTAAGAACTTAAAATTTAGCCAAGTTTGTTTATTTCCACATTTATTTTACCATTTTACCCTTAATATTAATCCACCAAAGAGCTGTGACCCAGCTTTATCTTGTTTTTCTTCCAGATCTGAGCCTCACAAAACACCCCATGAATTCCCAAAGTAACCAAAATCCACCTTCTTAAACACTATTTTGATTTTCCTGTTTCTCTGTTATCCCTTCCTTGAAGACAAGAAATACTGACATTTCATGATGAAATCCATTTGGTCTATACATGAATTTCCAGTTACTCAAAAAGTTAACTGCTGAAAAAAGTGCTTTTACCCATTTGAGGTTGAAAACATAGCTAGCACTAGCTCCTTATCTCTCAGTCTCAGAGCATGTCTACACGGTGAAATTCCTGGCACATTGCTTAACGGCTAAGATTCACATTTAGCCTCTGTTGCAGCAGATCACTGCATGAATACTATAAAGGAGGAAAGCAGACTTCCAAAGTGAAAGACAAGACCAATTTAATTCACTTCCTTCCACTTCCACTGTTACAGAATTTGCAAGGAAAGAGTCAAGATTCATAGCCTGTTCCTTGGCTTTCCATGTGCTTGTAGTCAAACTGAACTTTTGAAAAATGGTGTGATCTCCAGCAGCCAAGGACTTGTGTTGTCAGTATGAGGGGGGTGGAGCAAACACAAACAATTAAAGTTTGCCAGATACTTCAGAGCATTTTCATACGTGGCATAAATTCACTGCTCTAAGAAAATGAAATATTCATGTAGGTACAATTACAAGAAACTTCATTATTTATCATGTCCAGTCATTCATATCCTGTTACAGAAAAAAGAATAATTTTACTATCTAATCCAGGCAAATCCCAAATTAAACAGAGCAAAATGTCTGTGTAGAAGGAAGAGCAACAGATCTTATTTTAGCTGAACTTTAAACTGACTCTGGAACCATCTGTTGACTCCAGCCTAGTACAGAGCATTTGATCCAGTAAAAATTTAATTGGGTAACTCAGAATGACGCCTCAGAATATTGTTTGATAAAAGATTACTGGTTTCCAGATAAGAACCTAGAATTCTCATTGAGATAGCTATCTTCCATATGGAGATTGCAAAGGAAGCAGTCTGGAACAACCAGAAATAGTGGAAAGTCACACGAAGTCACCATTATATTCTTTTGAGAATATGAACAATGTAATGCAAAAGGACAAGGGTGCCTTTTAAATTTTTTAATTCTCAGAAGTGGCAGACATATGTCCTCTGTAGCTTGGCATTTACAGCTTACCTTACAGCTTACATTTACCTTACCCAGCTCCTGTGTATGGACTTAATCTCAAAGCCAAGAAGCTAACATCACATTTTGAAGCAGAGTAGGAGATAGAAACCCAAGTGGCAGAGATTGTGCAAATTTATATGTGCAGAGGTTGTGTACACCCTGGATGTGGCAGTGATACCCATTCTTCTTAAGCTTTGACTAACAAGTAATTCGAGACATATTGAGCTAAGGATGGAGAGCACAGTCTGGCATTACGTTCAGTAGTCTGTACCAGGGACAAAGCAGATTACTTGTGATTGACAGAAAATAACTATGCAAGATCAAAACAAGAAAATTCATTACTTTTCTATGAGAAAAAAGATGAGCTTCATCATCCTTGGGCTAGGAAGAAATACCAAACTCACCTATAAAGATCTTCCTTCCATTTCTCTCCACTTAGTACATTTCACTGTGGTAGGTAATGATATCAAGTGTATGTGACATTTTACCTCTAATTAGCCTGCTTTAAATAAAGTTAAGAAGCAAGTCAAAGAACTATGAAAAATATTTTTTAAAACCCACAAACATAATACTTTATTTTAGAAAAGGAAAGGGGAAAATAAGAACTTCCCAGCCAAGAGCTGGGTGAAAATACACTAGAGCCACTCTGAGCATAGACAATAAAGAGATTACTTCCTGTGGCTCACAGCCCTTATTTAGAGGTGCTCAAATCTTTACAGGGACTCCTGCAAGAGTTACAGCTTTCAGTGGCCTTATAAGAAATGCATATGAGTGGATATGTCCTGCAGTATGAGGTGGTACAGACAAGTACTTGGTTAGGACATATGATTCTGTTTGTACCTGAAAGGGCACAACAGAAACACCTATCGATTCTCTGCCCTGTTATTCAGCAGTATATTAGACAAAATGCATAATGCATGATGCTACGTACGCTGTATTTATCTTCCCAAGGAACTATTGTTACGAGGGCTTTTCACTTTCTTTAGTCTATGGGTCTGTCTCATGAATATTGAATGTTTGTTTTCTTGAACAATATTGTACTTGGAAGAAAACTCCCGAAATCCATCCTAACAGTAAGTTACCCCAGGGACAGAGAAGATCAGATACAGCTAAAATCCCTGCAAAACTTTTACAACTGCAAACACTAATGAACTGCAGTATTATTTCTAACATAAGCACATGACAAGGTCAATAATGTCCTACTTCTGCTGGCATTCTGGTTTTCTGGCTAAGTCATAAAGAAGAGCCAACACTGTTTTCAACATTAAAACTACTGTTCCACCGTGTAAACCACTTCAGAGACAATGTAGCCACACTGCAAAGATCTTACTCACTTTTGAGGTATTCTCCAAAAGTTACCTGTTATCCACAGTCAAGGTTTTGTGTGTAGCTTCTCACAAAGCATGCTGAAACCTTGTCAGCATTTAAAACACCCCCAAATTGCCTACAAAAATGCCTACAAAGATAGTGATTTAGGTTAGACCTATTTGTAGTTTCTTACAATTTCATAAACCAAATCAGGCAAAAATTTTCAATAATGAAGATTCAGAAGCCTCGGATCCATCTTCACTTAACCATCAGCATCAAAGCTTCAGCGTGTCTACATCACTGCAAGAAACAGCTTGTGGGCCCCTACTTCACTAGGGCATTCTTTAAAATATCTTACTCCAGCCACATAGCAGCAGGACTCAACAAGGCAAACGACTATTAGCAATAAAGTCCAGTTGAGGATTTTTCTTTTCATTTTGTTTTGAGTGAAATATTTAACGCCAGACGGTGCAAAGGTTCACTAGTGCCCTAGTGAGGCTTCATCTGGAGTAGTGTCCAGTTCTGTGCTCCTCAGTACAGGAAGCACTAGGAGCTACTGGAGAGGGTCCAGTGGATGTCCACAAGGATAATTAGGGGACAGAAGCATCTCTGTTATGATGACAGACTGCAGGAGCTGGGCCTGTTCAGTCAGCAGAAGAGTGGACTGAGAAGGGGTCTCATTCATGTATATAAATATCTTAAAGGTAATTGCCAAGAAGATGGTGTCAGGCTTTTTTCAGTGCTGCCCAGCAACAGGACGAGGAACAATGGGCATGAACTTAATCACAAGAAGTTCCACGTCAACATGAGGAAAAACTTCTTTACATTGAGGGAGGCAGAGCACTGAACAGGCTGCCCAGGGAGGATGTGGAATCTCACTCTCTGGAGACATTCAAAACCCTCCTTTTGGACATACTTCCTTTTCACCTACTTGAGGTGACCCTGCCTTGACAGGGAGTTGGACCAAATATTTGCAGAGGTCACTGCCAACCCTAACAATTCTGTGAAATAGCAATAAAAGCTCTTACAAAGCTCTCAATTCTATAACCCTTCCCAGTGCATTTTAATATGAAGTATCCTGTACTCTCTGTGAAAATGAAAATCAAATTTGGCATGAAAAAAACATATGTACCAGTGTTCAGCTTAAGATGAAAAAAAGATGAGGAAAGAATCAGCAACAAGAGTACTCTCATGGACTGGAAAGCAAAACTGGTGCCAAGAAAACCTCCATTACCACCTTCTTGACCTCTCCCTCCTGCCTCCCGCCCCCCCCGCCCCCCGCTCCCCCTGTACATACATCACTTAGCCTTAATGAACAATTGCAATTTGCCAGTGTTCTGAAGCACCAGGATTTGGCCCTTAATCAAAATACAGTCAACTCTTATACTCTAATTATGTTAGAAATACTAAAAAAAGAGTGTAGCATGAAATCTGACTATTCCACACTCCACAGCACAGTCTGGAAGGATCCGTGGTTGCTGCTACCCTGACAAGGCATGTGGTACAGAAGACATTAGTTACGGTGCTCTGGTCATCAACTCCATCGAGGAGCAACACACAGACTTCTGCCAGTCTCTTTTTCCCCTCTTGGTGGAAATCTCTTGTGGACATATTTGACAGAGATAAGAAAAGCATATTCACCTGAACTGTGGCATCACTGAAGAACTGTAATACTTCTGAGCCTTGCTTACAGCCTTGGACAGAAACCCAGTTCACTGTTGAACATCACAGTCAAGGAAAACAATGTAAAAATAATGAAAATCAAGGTATATCATAATTAATTAATTTGTACAAAAAAAAATCAAAATTTTGTCTTTCTAGCAAGAGCATGATTGTCATAAAACATGATCAATTGAATTTCTGTTAGTCTTATGAAGTGTTCTTAGCTCTTTGTTTTGATTAGCAATGAAAATATAAACAGGTGAATAAAAATTCACCAGATAAATAAGTATTCAGGAATTATTCCTGCTTACAAATACAAAGAAACCCCAAATACATGAAGATCTACATTTCAATTTTATTGTACAGTTCTAGTAATTATATTAATAGCATTTTTTTAAATATTAAAGAGCTGTCTCTGAAACAGTTCAGGATAGTGACTCAAACTCATAAGAGTGAATTATATGAATGAAGAGTGAAGAGTTTTTTTTAGACAAAACCAACAAAGCAGCCTGAGCTTATCTCTCTGTTATGTTAAAATATATCTGCAGCATTAGACATTTATTAATGTGAAGTGTGGGCTTTATGTTCAGTAGTGACCTAGGATGTGGTGACCAATTCCACTTCCAAATGTTTTGATCAAACAGTTTGTCACTGCATTGTTTATGGCTGGAGACAATAGACTGTTTTCTGATAGACTGGTAACCCACTTGAAATCTTTGCCCCTCACCAAGCCTGAAGAGATTTGACCCAAATTTCCCTGGAATAAGGATCTGAGAGCACGTTGTTCATTATCTGAACTCTTTTATGAGGATGCCACACAGTGCCAACCCAACAATGCCAGCTGGTGTCATGCCCAACAAGAGCATCATCAGATCCAGCACTACACTAGCATGGATGAGTGTTTCAGGTATGGGTTATCCTGACCAAGTAGCCAAGAACCACTTAGCAGAGCCTATGTACATCCAAACAGCGGATGCTCCACTGTACTGCCAGAACAAGAGGACAAAGTGTACAGCTCTTCATGAGGCTGATGGTTATACAGCATCTGCATTGCTGTCCTCCCACTGGCATTATCTCCCAAAGAACTGTGTCCTCATGCAGAACCTCAGCAATCATGTGAGCAGCTAGATTGTGTCACTGAATCCCAGAAAATATGGAACATACATCACCATGCAGGAAACCACCACCGTCAATCGGATCAGGATAAAGGCGTGATGGCTGCACCAGGGGACACACAGTCTGCTCCTCTTAAACACAAATTGGAGCAGGTGCTGACAACTTAGTTCAGCTCAATTCCAGCAGGCTGCTCCTAACAGTAAGCAGTGTATATCAAGGTTTGTCTGCTTCCAAAAAGTCATTCCCCTTAGCTTTATTTGTTCTGCCTGGGTGATAATTCTTGTCTGTTGTAGATTCATAGGATCATTAAGGCTGAAAAAGACCTTTAAGATTGTCAAGGTGTAGATCTATACGTGTTCTTAGACCCCAGTGCTTTCAAAATACATTTATACCTAATAATCCAGAGAAATAAATCTCAATTTAGAAGTGTTTAATCTGTGTTTTTCAGGGAAGGCTCACTTACTAAGGGACGGTAAGGAGATTTTTAAAGAGCTCTGAGTTAACTGTTTCGTTTTCCTCAGAGCTGGAAGATGCTGGACAGGTTGAAATAATTTGACCTCCTTGAGGTTATGATTATGATATGGTGGTCACAGAGGTAGGTGTTTCTGAACATGGCCAACCAGGGCACAAATAAGTAAGTATTGGACATGGCACACGACACGTAACCCTCCCCCACTACACCAAAAAGATACTGCTGGGCAATCAGTACTAGAGCAGCTTTGTCAAAAGTGGGGAATATTGACTTCATCCAGTGGGAAATTTCTAGGACTTCTAAGTATCTTCTTTACAGCACTTTTATATCAAATTCCTTTCTTCAGCTCACTGCAAGGCAATCAGAGTGGATATCCAAAGAACAGTTATTTTTTTATTCCATTCCAATCAAAACAACTGTGTAGCACACTTCCCGTGGATATTTCTGGCATTTCTATTTAAATAGGAATTGTCAGAATAACAATTTGCTTCCATATTACGAAGTATAATTTAACAGCAGAAGTGAAATAACAAGACTCTAGCTGTCCTATCTACTTACACATCAAATAGAAACACCATCTCTTCTGAAGGACACTAAAAAGCCTTTATTGGCTGTCCAGTCTGTCCAATGTCAAATTACTTTGCTATTCTTACATCCTGATTCTAGTTTTAGCACAGATGAAAACGTGCAAATATTTGGAAGACAAAATGCTAGAACATTGTGCTTGTTATTTATAGAACTTCCTTTTTTAAGATTTTAAATTGTTTGACAAACTTGATTAGTGAAATATTCCCCTTTCCAAGAAGAGTAGTGAGGAGAAAACAGCATCTCCTGCAGCATTCTGTTAATGCCACACAGAGGAAAAGACAATTTTGTCCATGTCCAGGCAGAGAGGTGGAGAGCGCATATGAAAAGCACGAAGTATTTTGAAAGGTACAAAAGTTACAAGGATTTAATTTCTGTAGTAGTCTATTTTTATAATAAACTAAACAATATGTATATCAAAGTGTGCTGCACTGGCTTCTCTTACATGATCATAAACAGAAATATTAATTATGGAATAAAGTATAATTGTCTAAACCATAAACAATGCCATCAGATTCCAGTACCTGTGAATACGTATTTTAGTTTCATAGATAATAGCACCATCACAGCTTCTTGCTCAAAAAAATAATCTGATGAAGCAGGTACTTCAAGTCTGAATGGAGGAGGACTCAAGGTCTGTTAGAAACTTCTCTGAAGAAGGCCAAGGACTCTCCTGAGATGCCTGACATATGTCTGAGGTAACAACAAGAAAAAGAAGCTCCAACATTATTTTTAAAGTACTGCTGAAAGCACAGAGAATTTGCCAGCAACAGGTGCTTCATATATCTTTGTTATTTTTAGCTAGCACATTGATTTCTGTTTCTAATTTTCAGCTTACACAAAAGCCCCTATACTGTGCTCAGTTTGGAAGATACATACAGCAAGAGACCACAGAAAATCAGTTTGGTCTTTCAGAGAAGAAAACAAACAAAAACGTGAAAAACATATTAAAAAGCAAGTGACTTGGGATTGGGTGGACTCAGAAAACGGCAGGGGGGTTTTGTGTTCCACTTTGCCATGTCTTCCGGAAACTACAGGGAACAAAATTTGAGGACATCACACAAGTAAATTTTCCAGTTGATTTATAGGGAACTTGCACACCAACTGCCTGAATTTCATGGCACATAGGTTAAAATCTGATTTTCTAAAAAATATCCAACTCTTCTCCTTGGAAAAGGGATTTTTTACATCTTATTTTCCTTCTTCATACAACTGCAGGATAATGGGCAATTCTAATTACAACCTGTGAATCTGCATTAGTGCCCATAGTTCACGTCAGGAGTACACTTCTGAAACAGATTTCTTTACTGTGTGGATGGTGAGGCACTGGCACAGGGTGCCCAGAGAAGCTGTGGCTGCCCCACTCCTGAAGGTGTTCAAAGCCAGGCTTGATGGGCTCTGAGCAACCTGGGCTAGTGGGAGGTGTCCTTGCCCACGGCAGGGGAGTTGGGACAAGGTGATCTTCAAGCTCCCTTCCAACCCAAGCCAGTTTATTTTACTATGGTTATTCCCACTTGATGCTCTTTTGTTTCCATTGTAGGGCAGCCTGTGAGTTCAAACATGCTCAGCACCAGCTCTGCTGATCTACTTCTATGGGACCCTTCTTTAGGCATATTAGTCAGGAACTCAAGTTTGAGGCACTGCTCTGTGAAAGGAGGTCAGAACCCTTCAGGCAGAGGACCCAGATCCCTTACTGCTGGTCACTTGCCCAAACCCAAAATTTCTCACTTAGATTTTGGGTTGGCTCTAAGCAGAGTTTACACCTCCTCTGAAGTGGGAGGAAACAGACTACCGTGAAAGCATTTACATAGAAATTATTGAATTAAAATTAAAAATATTTAGAAAAACATAATACAAAAAATTTAACATCCAAATCAATTCCCACGGAAGTAGCAGAACAACGTGCTGCCTTAAAATCGATTCTCCATTTTACATCTACAATTCATGCAGTTGGTCCTAATAATCTGTTGGCTAATTCATCTGTTAATTCCAGAAAACTCTACCATTCCCTTCCCTGCTACCCTCTGCCAATTATTCCTACTTCATTGTAATCCTCCAGAGTGACACTCCATCCTCTTCACATTAAAAAAAAAAAAAAAAAAAAGAGAGAAAAACAAAAACATTAATTTGATTGAACATAGCACAGAATATTACCTACAAGTGTCAGGGTCCAGATGGAAGTAAAAAGCCCCTGCATAGTGATAATCAGAAAAAAAGGTAATACTGAGAAACAAAAGAATGTATTTCTTGTCATGCACCTGGACATGAAGCCACCTGGCCCCACAGGACATCTCCAAGGCTGCATCTCCCAGCTCGCTGTCACCCCAACACTCACAGGCAGGGTCTGCTCCAGCTCTCAGCAGAGGGACAGGGACATGAGCACCATGACTTGTGCTCCAGCTATTGGTGCCAGCCATCCCCATCGCAGGACAGACATAAGGAAATCTCTCCATCCCTCTGTTCTCATTCTGCCTTCTTGCTCCAAAACTCCCAGCTTTTTGCTGGCACAGCACAAAATGTATGCTTAAACATACACACTCTTTTGCCACCTCAGCTAAACAGGAGAAAACCTTTGGCAGATAAATAGAGAAAGCAATTGAGGATAGAAGTGTCTTGATTGTCAGGGGGAAAGGTTAGGGAAACTCAGATCTTTTAACAGACTCTTGCCAGAAAACAAATTTTTAAAAGCCTGCAGTATCTAAACTACAGCATCTTTCAGCTTCCTCCTCAGGGATGTTATTAGCATTTACTGCATTGCAGGGTTTACTTTAGGTTCAATTTTGTTTTGCATGTATACTTGGATTCTGCAATACTGCTTAAGCTCTGGTGCAGTCAAAGCACTTTCCTTCCTGGTGATCTAAGGCTGAAGTCTTGTGTTAGGGCAGCCTCTGTCTCACCCCGTGGTGGTGGCACAAGGCCCTGCTATGGCTGACAATCCATGGTGCACACCTAGGCCCAGCACCTGACAAAAACACTGGACCTGTAACCTAGAGATCACTGCAAATTAAATCCCAGTTCTTTCTTTTTGTGCCACATCAATAAGTAAAAATACATAGTCTGAGTTTCTACAGGCAATGCACCTCAGAGTCCTGCTGTCATATTTGCTCATGCCAAACAGGCTTTCTGGTCTTCTATCTCTGCTCAAAACAATTCTAAAATGCCTTAAACTAACATATATTTACCAAGGACTGAAACTTTCCTACAACTTCAAACTTTCACAGAAGAAAAAAAATTAGTAAGTCAGAAAACAATCACCAAGCACTGTACATACAGGTTTTAACGAATTCAATTAGAAAAATCCAGCGTTCAAAATTACCCAGGCTATAAATCATGCAGCTGACTTTAATAACTGACATAATTTCTGTTTTCTTTATTCCATTTCATATGGAATTGCCTTTCTGTCTGTTCATGAGCACAGCTAGGGAGTTTGGTTGTCACATATATGCACACACATACACACACACATACACACTCCATTTGTCCAATCCTGGATATATTTTTAAGTGAACAGATACTCCAAATCAGCTCAAAGTAAATGTAGTGCATATTTGTTCAACCAGGCTAATATGTCAGACTTAAATGCCTGCATTTATATCTGTCTGATATGAATTATGCATGAGCATATATTAGCAAGCACTCTCTCTTCTGTTAAGCTTTGAGCTGGTCTCTCGGGAACTCATTATCTACAGTGGGTTTCACAAGGGCTTGATGTGACTCTACCAGAATTGTTATTGTACCTTCCCAGAAAGACTGTGATACTCTTCCCAGACACCTACAGTTCAATCCAGAGTCGACTGTTTAATTGTCTAATAGCAGCGAGTATTTTTCCCACTGAGCCAAAGTAGTGAAATTGAATTATCTGGAATATTACCGGGTTTTTTTTCCAGAGACAGAGCCATTGGACAGGTACTGCTGGAAAAATTTCAGGGCTGTTTCTTTCCCTGGCAATCTGCTTCGACTAACTTTTCTCTTTTCAAAGGCGGGGGTTGATTTTGCTTTTTTTAAAGCATTTCAGGATAACGACTCTGCCCGATGCCAGCGCCAATGCGGGAGACGAAAGGCAGCCCGCAACTCAGGTGCCGTATGCCTCTCGGCAGCACTCTGCCAGCAGCTGGGAGGCGGTGAGGGAGCTGGTCCATCGCCATCCCCGCCACCTCCCAGCCTCGCACCACCAAGGTGACGGGACGCGGGAGCCTCTCCCTCCCTCTCCCGCCCGTCCCGCTCCATCAGCACCGGCGCCTCTGGCACCGCCGGGCATCGGCAGCCAGGGCTCCCCGCGCTGAGGAGGTGGGGCAGGTTGGCTTCTCCCCGCTCGCACGCGGCGGGATTTCGTGACTTTTCCGTGGATCTCCGTCCCTCGCGCCGCTGGAGCTGCCCGGTTGCGCGGGGCCGCGGCGCCCTCTGCGGGCGGCGGCGGGAAGGGCGCGGAGGGTGCGCGGGGCGGCCTGAGGCGGCACGGGCGCTGTGGAAGGATGGAGGAGCAGCGCGGTTCCCCCCGGGAGCCCCGGGCTAAGAGGTTAAGAGCACACCCTCACCCCGTGCCCTGCCCGGCGGGCTGGGGCCCTCAGCTGCCGCTTGGGCACGGCCCGGCCTGCGCCCCGCAGCCCCGCGGGGAGGCCTCGGTGTCTCGGGGCTGCCCGGCCCCCTTCCCGAGAGGGAAAAGCACTCGTTTGCCTCCGAACTGAAAACTTTCAGGCACAGATTCGGCTCAACGGCCCCTGAGGCCAGCGCTGTGTCCGAGGAGCGGCTGCTCCCGCGGGATGAGCCTGCGGAGTTTGGGGCGGCGCCGCTCGGCTGCCCCAGCCGGCCCTGCCCGTCCCCTGCGGCCGCGGCGGGGCAGCCCGAGCTTGAGGGCGCCTCCTCCACCCCCCGAAAAGCAGGAGGCGAGAGGGCGACAGTGTCCGAGCATCGCCTCAGGGCAGCACTGGCTCCGCCAAGGGCGCGGGAAGGGACAGCGGTCCCTGCAGCGGTCAGGGGACGCTCTGTTCTGTGCTCAGTGAGGGAAAACCCACGCCGAAGGTATCTCCATCCACGGCTTTCTGCGGGGATCGTCCGTGGCTTTATACTTTGTTTTTTAATAAAATGAGTGTCCCGTCTTCCCGAGTAGATGTTCGGAAGAGCCTAGGAGAGGAAGGGGAGGATGGAGGCATTCATGTCCCCGGGCTGAGGTCACAGGAGGCCGCAGAGAATGGAGCCCAGCGGCCCCGCAGCTCCCCCGCCCGTAAGCGCGGCCCGGGCGAGCGCTCCCGCCTGCGGCCCCTCCCGACGGCCGGAGCTGAGGGCACCAGCCCCACTGGGGCCTCTGGCCGGGGCGGGAGGTGCGGGCATACCCCGGGTCAGGAGCATTTTAATTGCCCAGCTGCAAGCCAGCCGGGGTTCCATCCCCCTCGTGCCCAGCCGAGCGCTTCCCTCGGGAGGGTCCCGGGAGCGCCGTCGGGGGCAGGGCCAGCCCCGCGGAGCCCGCGCTCCTCCGCACGCACGGCACCGCGGCGCCGGCCGGCGGCGGGAACGAGCCCCGGGAAGGAGCCCCGGGAAGGAGCCCCGGGAAGGAGCCCCGCTCCCCCCGTGGAGCGCACACACCCCCGGTGCCGGTGCCGGTCCCGGGGCGGGGGAAGGCGGCGGCCGGGGGCTGAGCGGGCGGGGGCCCCGGCTGCGTCAGAGATGTGCAAACACCGCCGCCGTGCCCGCCGCTATTTAAGGGGCCGAGGCTAAGTCTCCCCCGACTTCCCTGCTTGGGCACACACGGGACTCTCTGCTCCCAGCTCGAGTGGGACCTTGGAAAAGCTTAGCGGAAAGGTAGGGAGCGCCTCTTCTGACGGCACCGCTGCTGAGGGTGGGGAGGCAAAGGAGGTGGGGATGCCTGGCGCTTACCTGGGAGGCGGCTCGGAAGGCATCCCGCTCTGTGTCGGAGGAAAGGCTTCCCGACGGGGAAGAAGGATTCCAGCCGCTCCCGACAAGCGCGGGCAGCCGGGCGGACCCCAGCGCGGGGAGCGGCGAGCAGGGCTTCCCAGCGCTGGGAAGTTGGGAAGGGAACCGGCCGGCAGGGGTGAGATGTGGGCTTTGGAGACAGTGGCAAGGACATGAATACTTATATATGTATATATATGTGTGTGTATATATGTTTATGTAGGTATGTATATGTGTATGTACATGTATATATATGTGTATATATATATTTACATATATGTGTGTAAAAAATACAGGACTCAGGACAGGTGGAAAGGTGCAATGCACCTTCGGTTTCTAGTACCCAAACCCAGATGGGTACATCACTAATAACCACATTGGAATGACATTTCAACTTTCTTCATTCATTTCCTGAGAATATTTTAAAACCCCCATGTCTTATATACTGTGAATTACTTCCATCTACTGTGTGTGTTGAGCAAATAAAACTAATTTTATCCCCTTTTAAAATTTAAAGGTGGTGTTAAGTATACTGTCAAGGAACTGAAACAGTTCAAAAACTCTCACGTAGCTGAGATGATCCATGTGTATTTATAAGTGAAAATTACCATCTTAGCATGAAGTACTAGGTAGTTTGTTTCTTCTAAGAATTGAGAGTAATTTTTCTGTTTCCAGGAAATATTCCCCTTTCAGGTTATGTGATAAAATGATTTAGTAAACCAACATTTTTGCTTAGTTTTGCTTGGTACTCGTTAAAGGAAGCAGTAGGAATCTAAATTCCCTGTTTAATGTGAAGAAGATTATTAAGCTGCACTTTATTTCTTACAGCTTTTAACTACACAGCTTTTATCACTCCAGCTATTAGATCAAATGCTTTGGGGCAGGAGTATTAGATTTTGGGGGTTTTTTCACTGGGCAAGCTTTTGGTTTTTTTCCTTTTTGTCTGTGATGAGATGAAACCTCTTGAACAGTAAAGTTTTAATCAATGAAGGTTGGTAGAATAAAGGTTCTTCACAGAACTTGTCAAAACTGAATATCTGTAATAACAGCAGGGTTTTAATGCAATAGCAAAATACTGAAATGTTTGAATCACGAGTTTTTTCACAGAGAAGGATTCAAGTCTCTTAAGTTTTTATGAAATACATCTTCCAAAGAAGGAAAAGCAAGTAAGAATTGAGTAGATCAGAGAGATACAGCACATACTAGGCTGGAAGAAACAAAATTACCTGTATCTTCCTCTTTAGCAATGATGTTTAAGACAGATCCTGCAGTTACCTACATTTTAAAAAACCCAACACAAGCCTGGTTTGCTCAGAAGCCAGCATTACCAATGGAAGATGGGGTTAGGGAGTGCACGAAATGCAGTAAATCTGGTCGTGTAACAGCCCACTGTCCCTTTTCTCCCCAGCAATGTACAGCGGGCTGTGCATCTCCGTGTTCCTTGCCGTGCTCTCGGTGAGCGCCTTCGGACAGCAAACCCGGGGCTCGCTCGATGGGAATGCTCTGCCTGCTGAGCTGGGGCAGAGCCTGACAGAACACCAGCGGCACTCCCGCGCTCCACCTGCCGGGCCCCTGAAATCCCTGCCACGCCTGGATGCCAGCAGCGACCAAAGAGCCAACATCGGCGCCTTGCTGGCCAAGTATCTCCAGCAAGCCAGAAAAGGTACTGGTTACAGCCTGCTGCTGTGCCACTGGGAATCCTGCAGGGGTTCCTAGGAGTTGGGATAACCCTGTCATCATCTAGCGTGAATTCCTAGAGAAGGGAGGATTTAGATTTTGCCTGGTTATCCCTGAAGTAGACAGTATTCCAAATGCTCTCTCCCAAACCCCTCCCCAAAAAAAGATTTCTTTGTAGCAGCCTCTGACTGACAGTTATATAAAGATAACTGAAGAAAATGTCACCTACCTCTTAGGTTATAGTCCAGCTTTTATTTTTAACTATTTTCATTGCCTTATTATTTTGGTGGTGTTTTCAGTATGTTGTATCTCAGATAAAGCAATTATGTTTTCTTTCAAGTTTTTCATTTCATTAAAATCCTCCCTCCCTCCCACTTTTAAAGTTAGAAGAGAAGAAAACTTTTCTGAGGATAAATGCAAACCAAATGGCTAGCGTCACCTCAGTCAGATATTCCTGTATGAGGGAAATGTTCTGGATTACTGGATTTTTCATATATTTGTTCCCAGAGGAAATTACAATAGCATGAAAACTTTCAAAACACAGAATTCATATTTATTACTGCAATAATTAAAAGCAATGAGAAGTAAAAGCATATTTCTTCAACACACTCTGATTCCTGGTAGGTTTTTGGTCTCAGGCAGCCTGGGAACACAATCTTGCAGTTATCTAAAACCTCCAAACCTCCATGGCACTGTATAACAAGGACATGAAGATTCAGCAGAGCAATGGACATCCTTACAATGAGATTTATTAGTCACTTGAGGAAACAATTGTATTACATAAGAGAAAGAGGAAAGCTAACCCCATCGACACCTTATAGAATATATTTTACACATGCAGAAAAGCATGCCATCAGTGCTACCAGTAAAAACGATGGCTCAACATCATTAACCATTGAAATTTCCCCAAGAAAACATTTTGCCTTTTGAGCTGTCTCATCTCTGTACTGCTCTGTGTCTCAATAGACTAACACCATGGCCAGCCTGATTGCTGTGGCCTTTTGGCTGCCAGCCTCAGCGAGAGCCACTAGAGAAATTTTGTTTATTCATGAAAGCTTCACTCCAGCCTTTGCCCTGTTCTACACAGAAGAGACATCTAAGAAGGAAAGAGGATTTCAAGAGAAGCCAGTAATTAGGATTAGGATTACCTGGAGATACAGACATTCACACCCAGCCCCAGATTGTACTTAGGATAAAGTTCACTTTATATAAGTAAGAGCTTTCTCCACATAATGCAGATCCTTTAACCCTCCACTCTTGACAGTGTCCCTGCTGACCTCTATGCTAGGCAGAGTCCTGTCCTTATCTGTGATGGTGGTCTGCAATTAAGAGATGCCACATCTGGTTTTGTGTGTTACATATGCAGCCATACACTCTCCCTTGTGTGCTCAGAACACAGCCAAATTAGAAA
This sequence comes from Sylvia atricapilla, assembly GCF_009819655.1. Classification (NCBI taxonomy): domain Eukaryota; kingdom Metazoa; phylum Chordata; class Aves; order Passeriformes; family Sylviidae; genus Sylvia; species Sylvia atricapilla. The sequence goes on from NC_089140.1 coordinate 44,873,233, forward strand.
CAACAGAAAAAGTAATCCCTTTCAATAATACCTGAAAGATTTCATCTCATATTAGCAATTTGCATGATATCCATTACAGAACTACTTCTAGCTGTTCATGCAATTTAATGGAAAGATAATTCAGATATGAAATTACCACAGTTCAGTGCTACACTTAAGGCTTTTATTGAATAAGAATGTTACTGCATGAGTCTGCAAAGCAGAATTCTCATTACTTTTCCCCAGCATAGTCATTGTTGCCCACCCACATGGAACCTGAAATCCTCATTCTAGTTTATGTGTCCATTATATTCTCTTAAATATGTGGCTGACATTTCCAAATAGATTAGCCAGATAAAGTAAAAAAACCCCTTTGGATCTAAAATACGGGAAAAAAGTCTTTTTCTGTAAATATTAATATGAGGAACAATTTCCTGTATATGTGTTATTGACATATATAATTAACTCTAAAAAGGGTCTGGAAGCAGATTATGAGATTCTTGTGATGTGGCTAGGCTAGTTGGACTCTAGTTTGTAGATGTAGTTGCTGGTTACAGGAGAGAAAATTCACAGAAAAAACAGTATTTACTTAATTTATAACATACATACAATGTTGCTGTCAAAACATTATATTCTCATTTAATGTGAAAACTCTGGGCAGTACTTCAGAAATCTCTGCAGAACACTCACATCTACTCTATTAGTCACCTGTCTAAACCATAAAAATCACTAGAAAATTCCATCTAGAGGGAAAAAGAGTCTGAGCTCTTGTTAGTGTTAGCAGTCACCAGAAGTGGCGTTTGCCCTCATGATTAATAGACAGGCTGGTTTTGTAAAGTATTTCTAGTTAAAAAAGTGAGAGAGCTATGTTCTCTCAAGGGCTTAGGGTTGGATTGATGGCATGTAGCTGAACTGCTACAATTTCGAATATATTTGTCATACACTGATTCTGCAATACCCACATGACAATCTCTAGCGGAAAGGTAATTAAGGTGTTGTTAGGAAATTTGTGACCCAGGCTTCCAAATATGTTCATCTGCGGGTTTTCAGCTTGAATCTGGCGCTGTACAGAAGAGGTGGTGTAGCTCTCAAGCCAGTGACAGGCACATTTAATGTCCTCTAAGGAGCTCTTGACCGGCCAGAGGGAAGTAGCACCCGGGGAGCCTTTACAGCCCCCACGGCACGGCAGGCTCAGAAGTCTCTTAAGCACCAACGTCTGAGGGATGTTTCTGACCCTGCCTGAGCCCTGCCTGGTCATTGTGCTAAGGAGCCATTGTCATTACCTTAATTATACTTTTTAAATTATGAATGTGAACTTCAGGGGCTTTGAGCATTTAATGATGGATATTCTATTCTAGGGAAAATTGATTTTTTTTGTCTAGATAAATGTCTTAAACATGGGTTTTTTACGTGTGCGTGTACCTTCAACTCCCTGCAACCACTGGCAAAGCAATGCAGTTGCTTTTTGTTTTACTGGGTCATGTTCATTATAAAGCTTTACATGAGGGAGACCTTGAAATATAAAAGCACAGAGTCTTCTTCAAAACACATGAAACTGAAAGCAAAGCAATTGTGTAGATTTGGATATATGGGATTTAATCTGGGCTTCTTTTCCTTTTTGATCAATTCAAGTATTCCTCAAGCCTCAGTCTGCATTGAATACTAATATTTAAATCTGTCCTTTCCTCACTCAAAGCATAACTCCATCTAATTATTGTTATATATCAATTTTATCTGTTTTCAGGGAGTAGAGAGAGAGAAGTAATTTACCTTTCCCTGTATTTTTTAGTGACATCATGTGATGCTGTGAAAACAGAAAATTGCAGCCTGCTTTTAAAGCTCAATTCCCATTACAAATAGTTTTTGTCTTTTTGATGCTTTAAGCAAGGCATATAGAAAGGATAAGGCAAGATCACAAATCAGCATCCAACCCTGCTGTGAAAAGAATTATGAAGGCTTTGGAAAAGCAATGAAAAAAATCCCTGACATGGTAAAAAGCCCTGCATAATTCCAGCAGCAGGTATCTCTAACTGTGAATTCCAGACACAACTTTCTCCATTCTGGGACTATTCCCACTTTACAACAAAACCTAGGATTCATAACTTTACCCTGCTTGTTACCAAATTTGCGCTGTAAGAGCTCCTGTGCTTACGTTTATGTCTTTTTAGGCAACACAGGGCTGTGGTGTCTCAGACTTGAGCCTGCTCTCAGGAAGAGTAATTTGGCATGTAGAGCAGCTCTCCCAATATAAGCAAGCAAACATGGGGCTTTATAGGAACAGAGAGAAATAGTTTGGACCCTCTCTCTCTAGTAAAACAGGTAGAAAAAAAGAAATAGGAAAAATCTATCTATATTCCTTCCTGTCAGACAGGAGCACAATGCAGCAGGAGGTAGAAAACGATCAGTGTATTTTGTACTGAAAAAATCCAAGCCACTTCCAGGACATTACCTGTAAGGTTTCTATTGCCGTTTTCCCCAGTGACGTGGCCGTGGTGTTACGTGGCCTCTATTAGGTCAATTTCAACTATTGCAGACATCTGCTAATGAGCACAAGCCAGATCAGAACATGGGTGCACCTGGAAAATGTGTCCTCTTACTCTCTACTCTCCCAAATGCTTTTCCTTAGGTTCCACTGGAAGATTCTCAATCATGGGAAACAGGGTACAGAGCATTGATCCTACTCACAGGATAAATGACAGAGACTACATGGGCTGGATGGATTTTGGACGCCGCAGTGCTGAAGAATACGAGTATTCTTCCTGAAGAACACCAAACTATAGCAACGAGGAAAAAAAAATCACACTCCCATGTCTGTACAGAGAGATAAATCAATTTGTTGTCCTCTTCAAATCAGTGTTTTAAAGCATTTAAAATCATGTATTTGACCTAAGTTTATCTGTAAGACTATACAATGCAATATATACATACGCAGAATTTTCCAGGAAACATTTTCTTTCTTTTGTGGTTTCTCATGCATTGATACTATATTAAAATGATTTCACTTACCACTCCTTGTCCTGTCACTGCATGTTGCTGGGTGTCTTACTGTAAAGATAGGCAGCATAATGCCTTCATTTGGCACTGTAAATATATTCCATGGGTTGAATAGTCAGATTATCCACTTTTCAGAGAAATCTTGTGTCAGTCCCAATAGCTTTGAACTCGAGGGAACTTGTCCAAATATAAACACAGCAGCACAATACTGCCAGAAAAGACCAGCTATTTTCATGGTGACCCTGTTTGCAAACAACTGAGTTATATACTGAGCCCACATGTTTGCAGTGAACAGCCAACAGTGCTAAAACAGTGAAAAAGAGGAATGACACCAACATGTTTTATCATCCTGGCTTATTTGTTTTATGTCGTGAATTCAATGTGAAAATTCTGCTGATGGCTGCAAATCACAGAATAAACAGAGCATTCCCTGCTGTGTGGTGAGCCAAGCATTCATTTGGGAGGGGCTGAGGACAGGTTCCTGAACAGAGCAGAAGGTGATCCTGAGAGGGAAAGGTATTGGAGCAGTCTAGTCACAGTATCCTTACAGGAAAGAGGAGGCTCCCAAGTATCACAGAGGCTGAGCTGGCTACTGCCCATCAATGTGGAGAGAAGGAGGGATGTTCTGCCAAGCTCTAACCTGGCTCAGAGCAGGGCAGAGGGCCCCAAGTTCAGAAATGGGCAGTGATCCCAGCTTGTGCAAAACCAGCACCCTGCAGTTCCTGCAGTCATTCCCATCTGCCCATGGGCAGGCTGTAAGAATTGTTTTACCTGCACACGCCTCCTCCACCACAAGTAACCAACGTCTCTGAAGCTCCTGGGTCTCCTTCAGCAGCTGGATCTCACATCTAATGAATGCCCTAAATTGTAAAGGAGGTGATTATTGCATTACATAACTCACAGAGTTTCTCCTGAATGTGTGCACTAGTGCAATAAGTAAAATATTTGTCACACGCAGGAAAGCAGGTGCTTGCCAAAGGAAAGAGGCAGTAATTTCTACAGCAGTTGATAGGCAAACACAAAGTGTAGAAAACAATACCTAGAAAATACTTGCACTAAACCAAAATTCTACTAAATCCAACATTGGGAAACAAACCAAAATGGTTGTGCCAAGGGCTGAGCAAAAAAACACTCTGAGGAGTGAGGAGCTGCTCCCAGCATCAGCTGGGAGAGTGGGAGAGCAAACAGCACTACAGAATCTGCAGTGAAAGGGGGAGTTCAGCAAATAGGGATTCAGTAACAGGGAATTTTCTTCTCTAGTAACACAATTTTTTTTTTTTTTTTTTTTTTTTTTTTGGTGGTGGCTCTCAGCCTGAAAACATGGAAATGTTTTTCTGCGTTTCTTCCTCTCAAGCTCCTCCCAGTCAAACAGTTTCCAAGCTACCTAGCCTGGCTTTTTTAGATTCCTTTCCAAGCACAATGAGTCCTAAATCACCTGAATTCTCTCTTTGGTTTTGGTTATTGCTCACAGCAAAATAATGCAAAGTGTCCACTTTTTTCGAAACTTTCAAACGAGATTAAAACCAATTAAGCTATTTTTTCACTGAGGAAAATACAAATAAATCTAAAAATGCATATATTTATACATTTGCCACAAATGTGATGTTTCTTTAAAAGTAACTTGGGAGAAAACTCAGTTTCTGCTTTGCTATCTTTTAAATTAATGTTGGGAACATTCAAGCAGTATTCTTAAATGTTTTTTCATTCCTGGCTTACATTGATGAAGGATGTAATATTGTAATATTGCAGGAGGGCTGGGAGTGGGTGATGTTCCAAATCAAGCCTTACTACTGCAGAATGTCATCCTTAGGGAAAAAACCTAAACCTTTTCTTTTTCTTCTTTGTTTCATCTCCTGCAGGCAGATGGATGGAGAGACAAAGAATATTCTGTCCCATTCCTCTCTTCTGAAGGTCTCTGAAGATGTCTGTGAAAGTGCACAGCCCTCAGAGTAGTCAGGTGATGGGTTTGGCAGCTTTTACGTCGCTCATCCAGGACAGGAGCATCTCTGCCTGACACACAAAAATGGTTTTGGCACCTGAATGACGCAAGTGGTAGTTAGGAATAAAGAATTATGGGGACAACTGCAGTAGTTATGAAGAAGGACTGTGACTGGAACACAGTGCTGTTCCTCGAGGCAAGGGGGAGCTCGCTGTTAGCAACTGGCTACTGGCAGCTCAGCAACATTACCCTCATTATCATAAAAATGTCCATCACCTGCTCCTCTGGGAACAGAAGAAATTCCCCAGGTGGGAAAGGGTTGTAAAAGCTGCTGAGACACCATTCAGCTCCCGGGTGACCTGGAGGTGTTAATTTGACCTGAACAGGGGAGGCAGCAATCCTGGGAAAGTCTCGAAGCCCTGGTAGCTGCAACCCTTATCCCACGGCATTAGTGAAGGCACTCTCCAGGCTGCCCTGTTTTAACCCAAGGGAAACAGCAGCCTCAGGGATGAAGGCTCTGCCCCTGAGTAGGAGCCCCTTGCATCCAGCAAAGGCTTTGGGCTGAGAAGTGCCCCACAGATTCCAGCACACACAGCAGTGCATTGACACAACCTCCTGGTGCCTTCTGGGACGTGAGATTTCTGGCACTGCCAACTCTCTTGACATTTAATTTAGCTTTATCCAAATTTATCTTTATGAAAGCATGTGCATAGGTGCTAAATTTACATTGGCAAAATAGCAAATCAATACCTTTTTGTGTTTAATTGCAGTTTATTTTCCCCATGAGTTTAATTCAATTAGTTCTGTTCCAGCTTTACTAGCTTTATTTCGCAACAGGTGCTGGGCAAATCTCCATAAATGGAGCAGCTTGCTGCAAACTCCACATAAATTATTTGGGAAAAGCTTGTAGTTCTGCTTTAGCAGAGTTGTGCATACAACAGCTGTGAAAATGCTGCAAACAGCAAGCGCTCCTTGTGAATGAAGGGAAACCCAGGCAAGAGAGAGGGAACACTCATGCCTGGGGAGGGGGCAGCTCTCCCTGGGAGCTGGGCACCATGTGAGAGAAACTTCAGCTGCACCAGCACACCTGACCCTCAACAGCCTCATCTCCCCTGGTATTTCATGCAGCAATATGTGTGGATCCTGCTCTCCTCTCCCCAGCTTTGATGCATCCCCAACTGCTCTATCCTTGTTGCCTGTGGGCTGGCAACATGCCCCAGTCAGATGTTCCCAGCTGCAGCCCAACTGTGCACATTTCAGCAAGCCTGACAGCAGACCAGGCACTCCCCTCTCCAAGGCTTGAGCAGAGGAATTTGCAAGTCAAACAAGATGAACGTTTCAATGTCCCAGCAGAGCAGCGAAAGGCTTCTCTATGTGTTCAATTTTGGTATCCCCTAAGTTCATTAAAATTCCCTTAAAGAAAGAAAAAACTGGCTCTGGGCTTGTTAAAGTCTTAATCATTTCTAAGTACCTGTGTCAATTGAACAGCAATTGGATTCAGCACAGCTTGAAAACCATTTCAACAGGACAAAAATCTCTGTCATCTTTTAAACACAAACATTTCTGGGTCCTCAAGCGTATGCAGTTCTCACATGAAAGCCCACTGCCGACACTATAGCCAAGGATACGGCTGAGCAGTAACTTTCAGGCCTTTTCTTTACCATTCTGTGGTTCAGTTGGCTTGTTAAATGAATTAAAGCAGGTCTGAACAGCCCCCAGTGAGATGTGGTAGCACAGCTGAACGAGGTTAATTCTTCACCATGAATACAAGCCACAGGCAGCAGGTGCTGTCTGTACCAAAGGAAGGCAGGACACATCTCACCAGCATTGCTGGACTTTTCAATTCAATGTGGAGAGCTGCCAGTAAATATGTTCAGGCAGTTGGGAGGAACTCTCAAACCTCTATGCACAATAGCAGTATGTTGTGGTGCCATCCAATGCTTAGGATACATGTAAAAGGAAGAGGGGAAGAGTCTCAAAAGGTGTTTTTAGCCAGCCCTGGCTCTCCAAAGAGCATCCTGTGTTCCAGGATCCATCTACAGCCCAGCCTTAGACACAATCCTCAGCACCTCATCTTTTTCTCCCCTCGAACCTAGCTTTCAGAGGAAGATTACCAGAAACGAGAATGCATCCAGAAAAGTTTCTGAGATGCTTGAATACTGCAAGGGTGGAGGACAATTTTAACACCTCTGTGCATCTCAGAATCAGCTCCCACCTTCTCTGGCTGGGCAATTGCTTAACTCATCCTGTTCCCAGGCAAGGAAGGCTGGATGCACAGTGCTTCTCCTCCCGAGATCTCTCCCACTAACCATTAACTTTCCAACCACGAGCTTCCCTCATGTGCAGAGAGGAAAGATGGGTGTCTGTACTCACTGACAGTCCCTGGCTGTGCCCCTGGCATAAGCCTTTCTTGCAGCTGACGCAGGGCACTGTGTCACACTAATGCAAGCCCTCCATGAGTTTATTTTGGCATTACTGCTGTCCCATTTTCTCTCTGTAGCAAGTATGTGATGTAAATGCTATTATTTCCCTCTCCACCTCACACACACACATCCTTATCTCCTCAACAAGCCTGTCTAATCTTTCTGTGAGTTACTGCCTGATTGTTCCCTCCTCCGGGGAGCTTTTTCCATTACTTAACTTTCACCACATGTGCAGGTTTTTTGAGCTCCTGATGTTTCATCACTGTAATGTTCCCTCCCTCAGTAATGAAGATATTGGCCAACAGCAGACCTCAGTCCTGTCTCTATTGAAAAACACAGGATGTTTCCTCCTTATTCTGTACTTTCACATTTTGTTACTGCAGGTTTTGCACTGTATTAGGCAGAAGAGTGCAAACTCCTCTCCTCCTCAAAATACAGATACCATACAACATCCAATTCCACATTCTCATGATTCAAATTTAAAAATCAAAAACCATATTTGCTTCTCTTTTTCCTTTTGACTCGTTTCACTGATTTCAGCACTTAAAAGCTGAAAACTTTTCAAACAGTTCTGTGTCTAAGAATTTAAAAAAAAACCAAAGGATGGCCTCTTATTTTGCTTTAACTAAGAGATGAGTGCAAGGGATCAAGGTGGAAGATTTATCACCTTAAAAGAACAAGAAAAAGTTGAATAACACACAACAGTGCAACTTTTCTGTTATTTTATTGATATTAGTGAAGAAAAAATTAAATTTCATCATTCTGATGTGTTACAATTGCTTTCTCTGGTGGGTGGACATCTCCTACAGCTTATTTAAAGGCTAAATAATACTTCCCAATTGCATGATTAACTTCCACACTTTATGTTCTCTTACAGTATTGCTTTCTTCCTCTGGGTACATAAAATGGTCCATTAAGTCCATGACTGTTTTTTAGAATCAACTGTTATTCTATCTACTGGTTTAAGATACATTCAAATAAAAAGATACTTAAATTTACTTGCAATAAGTGCACACATACAACAGCAAACAGAGCTGATGGCATTTTACTAAAACATTGTAAGTTCATAGAATAAATAGAATTCTTCAAATACATGCTGTAATTGACCAATTTTTTTTTCTTTCTCAAAAAATATCCTTAGTGTCCATAGCACTACCGCAATAACTACTTCATTCGGAAAAAAACAAGCCACCCACCTATCTCTCGTCACAAAGACTAAAAGACATTTTTATTTATACAAGAAATTATCAGTGCTAATAACTCAGTAACAGTCTGGTACAAACGGCAATTCACAGCAATTACGTGTAGCGTGACAACGGTAACAAACAGGGAGCTTGATTTTAGATGCCACAGGAAGTGCAAGGAAAAGAAAGTGGATGCTAAACCCTCTCTGCTTTGCTCGTCTCCATCCCCTCTTCCAAAAGATATTTATGTCTCGGCTCTGCTCTAGACACAAGCTCTCTCCACTCTGTTCCAGTTCCAAGGTATTTCAACTCTTTCTACAAGCGCCCAGCAGAAGGCTGGGGGAAACAGAGAAAAAAATTGCCATATAATTAGGATTGCCTGGCAACTAAAGGTTCCGTGAGGTCTTATGTTTCCTTTCTGAAAAAGCAGGGGGCTATACTTTTGCATGGCAGTTATTTTCCTCATTTTCAAAACACTGTGAAAATAAAGCATTTCCCCTATTTTTACCTATGCTAGGGTCCGACTTTGGATGAAAAAGGTTTCTCTGAAAAAAGAAAACAGAACACGGGTGGAGAATATTCTCACCCTGTTTACAAGGCCACGGTCTGTCATGCAAGAAACACCAAGATCAGCACAAGGGCTGCAAGCTGCTCTTTCCCGCCTGTACCACTCTGTTACTAAATGTTTTCTGTGGTTCTCTGCTGAGGTTTCAAGGACTCACCTTTTCCTAATACTGGTTTTTGCTACATGTTCTTTTATAACATTCTTATCTGTCGATCTGTTCCGCAACTTGGACTTCTAGGAAGTCACTGCCATGTTTACCTCACGAGTTGTGAAAACTGTTTTCTTTGGGCGCACTGACAAAGCATGTTTCAGTGGCAGCAACACATAGTAAAGCATTTCCCCTTCCACAATCCAGTGCAGCATTGAAGAACAAAACAAAACAAAAAAAACCAACAAAGCAAGAAGTTGCACAAAGTGTAAGTGTGCCAAAGGAAACAGCGGTGGTAGGAATATGTCAATATCCCAGGTACCCAGTAGGCCTGCTGACCTCAACACAGTATTAGTTCAAGTTTATAATTTTGGGGAGGAGGCAAATACAGAACAGGAAAAAAAAAAAGTTTCATCCATTCAGGCATAATAGCCAGGCACTCCAATAACTCAGCTCAACTCATCTACAGAGGCAAAATTAAAACTAGCACATGTTAAACTGAGTGCTTTTTTCAGTATTTAACTAAGCACAAATGCTCCCATGCTTCAAGTGATGTAATGAGAGGTCTCACATAACATTCAATAGCTTCCCATGCACCTTTGACTCAAGTTAGGCTAGCTACGGAATTCACGTTTTTTTCTAGTCAAGTTATTTTTTGTTGATTTTGCTCTTTTGTTTTTTTCAGTGCATCTTAAAAAAACCTTTTCAAAAGGTTAGCAAGTTAACCTTAATACAGCAACCATAACACAGAGCCTTTTGCACTTGATTGAACAGTAAAATAATCCAATTAGTTACAATAGATCTGGTACATATTTACACATTTTATACAAAGTTTACACATTTCTCCCATTAGGCACGAAGTTGATTTGTCAAACTCAAGAGGCAATGAAGGGCTGGTAGGGAAAGGAAAAGGAGACTGGAGAAAGAATCTGAGTATATTCATTTAAAAAGACTAGCTGTAAAAATAAAGTTCTTCATCGTAAGCTAGTTTGCTTCGGGAGCTTGGTTCCCATGAGGATCCCTGAAGTGAGGGACGTTGGGCCTTTCATCTGCATGCTGGAACCCACCATGGTGGGGAAGCTCCGATTCCTTCGGATGCCAGTGTTCAGCTGGATGCCCCCGATGGCACTGGTCACGGCAGGGCAGCCCAAGGGGAGACCGTCAGGTGCCAGGCCTCCAGGAACAAGGGCTCTCACTGGTCCCTGTGCCCCACAGAGAAGAGGTCCCTGGTCATCAGTTAAATGAGGAGCTGACGTTTGCCCTGAACTTACAACTTTGGCAATACCAAACCTCCTGACTTTGTCCACGAGATTAAGGTTGGAAACAGACACGTCAGTTTGGCTCTCACTGTTCCTGATGTTCTTTTTATTCCTCACCTCCTTCAAGATTGAACTAGCAGGCTTCGAAGCCAAGAAGTTGTCATAAGGTGGGCTGGTGCACTTGAACTCAAAAGATGGAGGGGAAGAAGAAGGTGTCTGCATGGGTGAGTTTGGTGGAGTGGAAGGAATGATCGCCATCTTCGGGGAGTACGTGTTCAGCAGGGTGCTCCTGCTGGCTCTGTCCCAGCTCTGTGGATTGTAGACTGCTGCTGAGATGCCCCTTTCCTTCAGCAGCCACACCAGCCCCAGGGACGTGCTCATCGTCGTCGTGGATTCCCGGAGGTTGGTGAAGGATTCGGCCAAGCTCAGACGCCGAGGAGTGCAGGGAGTAGCCACCGGGGTGCCTTTCAAATTGCTAATGCTGCCACAAGCTGGAGTAGGTGCTGCGTTAAGGCTGAAAGCAAAGGAGCAGTCAAATTATTCTCTCCACTAGAAAATTGAGATTTACTACAGGCAAATTCTTAACCCTGAGCAGGGCCTTTTATTCATTTGGAGAGTGCACAGGACATTGACAGTTCCCAGCCCCCCACAAATGTGATTGTAAGTGCAAAACCAACAAATCTTACAAAACACATCTCCACTTTGCACACTTCAGAGCCCAGTCCCACAGGATTAATGTCACTGCCAACACCCAGCATCACATTTCTCCTGATAAACTACTGACAGGTCTGTGATCAGCATCTTCATTTTTTCTTCCTGATTTACTGATGGTCACAACTCCCAGCTGCTTCTAAGAGACAAGGAAATGCCGGAGACTGGACTGATGGTATAAGCAGGACATCTACTTTTTAGTGTCACTTCTGAGCTTACGGAACTGAACATTCATTCACTAAGACATGGTGTACTTAGTTATTCCAGAAACAAAGCATGTAGGATATCTATGACACTCCAAGTTCATGTCTGTTTGACAGAATCCCAAGAGCTCTATGCACCTTTAGAAAAAAAAAAAATCCAACTTTTTCTAAGCATGCAGAAAATATGGTCTTTGCCACAGGTACAGGCACAAATTTAAAAAAATAAAAAAGAATTCCACAGTAATATCTCCTAAGCATGGGTTCATCCCCTCTAATAGCATTCAAAGGGTCTTGAGCAATGCAACACTTGATGCTAATAAAGGATTCACTGATGTGAGCTCACCACTGTTCAACCAAGGAAATCTACTCCCTCACCTTGCCAGGTTAGCATGTAGAAGACACTCAGCAAAGAGTCAGAAAGTAAAGCTAATGCAAGACAGTGGGAAAACTAAGCAGCTGGCAGGGGAAGAAACGGGGGAGAGAGGGATTTTCCCTTTTCAGTAGAGCCATGCTGCTGAATTGGCTCAGCCATAACATGCGACTTTAACTGAAGTGGGGTTCTCTGCACCAAGAAAAGCACCTCAAAGAACCAGTTTGAGACAATCTGGTTGGATTTCCAGGAGAAAACTCTGGCTGATGACTAAATTGCATCTTTTTTGTCCATATGGACAAAAAGGGGTGAGATAGTGTCTTGACTGTAATTTTCAGTCTCATTTCACCTTACATTAATGAACTCTGTGTAGCCAACATGACTGTGCATGTCAGGTTAGACACCCTGGAATGCCTCGAGCTGTAGCTTCTGATGAGCTTAGAACATCATCATCTAGATCCTTGGTTTACAGTGAGCAGGTCATGTCAATTCACATAACACTGGAAACTCTAATGCCATGGTCTAAAAATCAGCATATTTTTAAGGCACTTCTTAATTAAGAAAATATTAGCCTGATGCTATGAAATCTCAAGTCACATCTTTCCGAGGCTAAATAGGATCTGACCAACTTGATCTCTAACAGTGATTTGGAACTGCATCAACCTCTACCATAAGCAAGTGAAATTGAGGAAGTTCAATTGCAGTTGCAATTCAACAAGAGGAATCCCATATATATGGTATATTAGTATACTATATATGGGTATACTTCTACACTGTAGTGAAACACTTACTCGAGGGAACTGGCAGCCTTGCTGAGTAGCTGTGGACTCAGTCTGCTTGCACCCCCGTGTGTGCTGTGGCTGTCAGTGCATGTGGCAGATGTGCTAAGGCACATCCTGATGTCCTGTCCCTTCTGCCTGGGCTGAGGCAGCAGAAGGGGAGAAGGATCTCTCCCAGCAGAGCTAAGGAGGCCACACACATCCACTGCAGCAACACACACTCCCTGAAGGCAAGGCTGAGTGGAAAGAAGTTAGTTCACAATTCTCCTCTTAAGCACTGAATAAAGCTGGACCCTCATAGTTCTGATTCTGGTGGAACTAAAGAGCAGTGAGAGCCACTGTGGTGCATCTCCCACACAGCTAAATACAGAAGCCTTGAAAAGCATGAGGGAGAGAAAAGAAAGAGAAGTTACTGCATGAACTGACTTTCTGCAAGGTATGACCATATACATTTCAGAAATCCAGACATATGGTTTTAATTGCCAGGCTTCCAAGATATCCTAGACACAAGATGAAGACTACAGCACTCCAACAGTTTATTAACTCCAACAGCTTCACTCTTTCCAGATACAGATTTCAGTTGCACAGATATGTGGATTAGTATTTCTACTGATTTTTCAGCACAGTTATACAGTGCAATTTAAAAAACAAGCCATTCCTGCAAGAAAGCAGTTGCATGTGCTGCCTTTTTTCCCATTGGATCATTCTGGCATTGCTTTAACTGGGAAATATTTTTCCCATCAAACTGACCAACACTGCAGGGCACCCTGGATGAAACTGCAGAAACAGATTCCAAGTGGCCTCAGCAACTCAGCCCAAGGATGGTCTTAGAGTTAGATTAAGAAAAGAAACAAATAAAGGAGCACTTCATTTAGCTAGCTGAAATTTAGTCAGGTTAGAGCAACACCTGGGGTAGCACAGGTTAAAATGCAACCAGGCAGGTAAATACCAAACCTCTTTGGGTTAGCCGGTGCCACACACACTAGCATTCCTTGTACACCACCCTGCCAACACAGATGCTGCTGGCAGTGCTGCTCACCCCCGACCACGCTGGGTCACAGTGTCTGCCCTACACCTCCTCTCATCACAACGAGACATAACGCAGTTTCTCGTCCTCCTCACATGACCTGTGAAGAATCATTTATAGTTGGTAAGGAGGAGCTCCTTAAATATCTGCTGAAAACACCATTTTATTTTGCTTTGTCCTCCTGAATGAATGATGAACTTCCATTTAACTAAGGCAGCTGAAAATGCACTGAATTTAGCTGTCTTTTCTGACTGATTTGTTAGATTTAGTACCCAAAGAGTTTATTATGATCACAGTGGATGGCAATTCAACAATAACAAGAAAATTAAAATAGAATTGCAGCCATATAAGAGGATCTCTTCAGTAATTGTGTTGAGGAGAAAGATAGAAAGGAGTAAAGAAGAACCAGCCAGGCCACTAGTAACTAACTCAGTTCAGAAAGGGAAGCAAAAAAGTTACATTTAAATATCATATATTTCCTTTCCACTTGACAGGTTTTCAGATTCAATATCCTTACTTTTCTTGCCCTTCAGAGGCAGTCAGTGCCTATCTCACGTCTAAACAAGTGTAGACACAACACCACTGCATGGGGACCTACACAGTGGTACAGTCCCATAGAAGAGCTGGATGGGGCAGAGAAAACAATGTGACATTGTCCTTATAAACAGAAAAGAACATTCTGTAAATCCTAATTTACAAGGGAGGAAAGCTCTCTCTTTAGGTTTGAAATTCACACCCCTGCTCTGGTTCTCAGATCTTCACCTTCCATAAGGCCACAGAACTGCCTTCTGTTGGCATGCAGTGTCTACACCAATTGCAATTGGATCACCAGGTCATTACTTTCTGTCTGGCAACTACAAATTGATTTTTGAACAATTACACCAAGAAACAAAGTAGACATCTCCCTGTTTCCAATTATGGCATATGTCCTCCTCCATTCCTCACCTAAATCTTGGATTTCTTTACCTGCACATTCCTTTTTCTTCTGAGAGGAAAGATTTAGACCTGCCCCTTGGAAAAACCTCTCGTCTTTTTTGCTAAGAGATTACATCCTGCGCATTCACCTATGACGACTACATAGTCTAACATGAGGACTAGCCAGGTTTGGGTATCAGAAGCCAATATAGTTATGTCCAATCCTGCAATATCTTAACTAGAAACAACAAAATTTAAGAAACTTTGTTTGGCTTTTTAAAACATCACACACATCTCCCAAATTCAGGCTGAGGTAACTCAGAATGGAGGGAATAATTGGTGGGTGTGTTGTAATTCACCAATGCAGTCAATGCCTATTTTTATGCTATAATTTTGCATTTTCTTAGAGGGGAAACTCTGATAGAGCTGAAGGCTTTGCCATCATGAGAATCCCTTACCTTGGCGTGACTCGTGTGAGCTCATCGGAGGGGTGCAGAATGCGGCAGGTGGTGAAGGTGAAGGTGGAGTTGGTTTGTGACATGCACTTCCCAGGATGAGGTACTAAATCAAAAAAAAGCAAATTCTTTGCATTTTACACAGAAAAGGGGAAAAACCAAACTTGTGTGTGTTGGTAAGACAGATGCAGAAAGTGATGAGGCACCTTGATGGGACCAGTGCAAGAAAAGTGAAATGCCCAAGTACTACAGTGTTTAACAGACATTTGTTCTCCAAAAGAAACACCTCTAGGACTCCAAGGCCAGTGCTAAAAAGGTCTGCTGAAACTTGCCCATGATTGCAAACACTGCAGATTAAGTCTTGTTCAAATCAAATTTAGGCCAGGCAGTGCTTGAAATGCTAGCCCTTATTTAAACTAGCAACTTGCAGCAGTGGGAAATTAAAAGCAAAATCTTTTAGTACCAGCTCAGGAGCACCAGGATTTTCTCAATGTTTGTGCCTTTCAGCTTTTAGACTGATCCACAAAAAGGTATCCCCATTACTTCTCAGTAATGGATCCATCTGGCTAATGCTACAGGAACACAGATTGTTGGGGTGTGGAGGGGAGGGACACACATTAATTACTGTTTCTCTGACTTTTCATATCCTCAGTATGGAAAGTGGTAGTTTTTTGGATCCACTACTGTACATCTGTAACATTTCTCTTGTGCATGTGATTAGATTCTTTAAAAATGTATGTCCTCAGCTGCATAGTATAGCAGGTTTTGAATATTTGTAGACAGAGCAGTAAGCAAATTTCCTAACAAATATGGCCGTAAAACAGCCACTCCGGTGATAGATCAGAGATTTGGGAAAGAAGCAATATAGCTCAGTTTTAAAAATGAAGGACTTAGGCCAACTTCTTTCTTCTTAGTAGAAATACTTCTGTGGCTGTATTAACCTGCTATACAATGTAGCTGTGGTCACTGCAAAATAACTACATAATTTAAGAGCCATGCATCTGAAAAGCCAGTTGAAAAACACCCAGAGTTAAATATTACATCAAAGATATCATGATTGCATAGGTTCTCTTACTTAGTAACCAAACTTAGCAGTGCTCAAAAGACATGCACAATAAAAACCATGTGCAGCTCCCTCCCCGCCTACCAACCCTCCTACCCGACCCTCTGAGCCATTCCCTGATTAAGCCACATTTTAGTACCACAGTACACAACTATTCAACACATTGCAAAAGACAGACAGACCGACCAGCTAGACCAGACACCATTCTGAACTCCCAGAGCAGCTCAGCAGAAGCAAGGCAAGTCTTAATTGTGGCTGTGTTCCCTTTTTCACATATAAAGTATCACAGCTCCAAAAACAGTGTGTGTGGTTAGGTAGCCCTTTGAGAACACATAGAAGCAGTGTGTGAAGGGGAGAGCAGGGGCAGTGTGAACGGTGGAAGCAGAAGTGGCTGAGCACACAGCGTGAGGTAACTTCGAGTCAGCGCTGGAATGTCCGGCTGTACATTAGAGAAGGATATTTCTAAGGACCCACTGGAGTGCCATGTTAACACACTCAAATGTTAGCACGCCATAACAGAACAACAAGCTCTACTTCACCTCCAGAGATGGTAATTAGGATGCTTCAGGAATCCAGTTGCTCTAGAGATTAGTGTGAGCACTACAAAAGCTATTACAAGGGAGCATAGCCTAGCAATCATGATTCTCTCCATATTGTAGAGAGTTATTAGAAAATCTGGAGAAAGAACTCAAATAACTGGACATGAAAAAATAGGTTATTTAGAGAAACACAGGACTTTAACATAAATCAATTAGAAACAAAGCAATTATCCCTGGATGATGAATAGAGAACAGAATAAAGCAATGTGGTTTAAGATTGCAAGCTCAACCCAAAGCACACAGCTGTAATACAATCAGTGCATTTTTGCCATTTGTAATATCCACTGGGCATCCCCTCAGATTGGAGACAGGCACATTGAAGAAACATAGCTGCATTAGCAAAAGCAAGACTCATTGCTACTAATGAGTCAAAGATAGGAGAAGGCTGCTAAAAGTAGAGAAATCACTAACTCTAATCAGAGAAGACAAACTGAAATGATGAAAAAAATCTATCCATTTCCAAGGATGTATTTCCCCCTCAAATACCACTAAGAAAGTCCTGTACCAGCTTCATCCTTCATCAGTCAACAATGGGTTGTATCATAATGCTGTAGCATTTTCCATCCTTTGGACACAGTGAAAAGAGTGAGAACCTGTTGCTGTAAATGAACAAAGTTTATCAAATAGAAACAAAATTATTAATTTCTATCTTAGTAATTTCACATATGAATGGCCATCTCCTGAGCTGGTATAAGCTCATGATGAAGTAATACAATTTTCTAATAAAAAATACTATCTTCACATTTACATACATCAAAGTATTCTCTTGAATATAAACACCTGCTCCATGTAACTGTCTGAAACCAAATGTTTTACCCTCTTTTCCAAAGTAGTCGTAGTTTAACAACAAGGCTTCATATATGTATGAAAAAGAATCCGTACATAATTCAGTGCTTAATAAAATTTAAAGAACATCATGTTATTTCATCCATCAGGAACTCTGCAAACTGTCAGTGCATTTTGCTTCTGCTGTATCATGTTTTAGCACTCCGGAATTAATGATTCTTCACTTATTAAGTTTTCTCAAACAATTCACAGACATTATGGAAAAATGCAAACCATCATAGCTGAAAGGGACTCTTCCATAAGCACAAACACTATTGCAAAAACTTGTTTTAAAACACTGAGAAAAAAAAAAATGGCAGGTTCCAGTAAAACTGAGGGCAGAGAGCTTCATCTTCTGGTAAAATGAACAGGGCCTTCCTCACAAAACACAAAGCTGATTTTATGTATCAGAAATATCTCAGATCCAGCTTCAGGACTCCAAGCCTGTGGGCCATTCTGCTGGGTGTAACTGCAAAACAGATATGTTTAGGACATGACCTTCTGCCCAGGGAACTCTCAAAAGGCCATTTTATCTGGATTTTCAACCAGCTTGTGCAGAGGAAAACACAAAGTTACAGCAGGCAAACAAGTGGCCTGCCCCACCCACAAAAAGATGTCAAGACAAATTAAGTTTCAGGAAGATTTGTAAGAGATAGCTATGCTAAAACACTATTAACTTTTGTACCATTGGATCAAAATTAAATTTGTTGCTATGCTGAAATAACAGTGAGGAGGCAGAGAACTCAAGGTGACCAGTAAATCTTTGCATTTTGTACAAACATCTATTCTGGCACATAAAGATTTATCAGGAAATTAACTTCAAAAAAGTTGGGAAATCTTTTAGAGTATGAATTGATCCAGACTGGCACAAAGTTAACATTTCAGTCCAACAGTGAAGCAAACCACTCTGCTCCATCCTTTTTTTTGGCATGTTTCAAGAAAAGAAGGGAACCCGGTTCCCTGCTATTTGAGCAGGGAGCACACTGGAATTAGGACGTCTCTTCAGCACAGGCTGTGGAAACGGGGATGGGATGACAATCAGAATGAGACATCCTTGGAGCAACAGAGAGTGTTTTAAAGCATTAGGAGTTTATTGCTGAAGAGAAAAATTCTGCCTGCTTTAAAAGACAGTAAGAAAGGACCATGAGGAGACTTTTTTCCTACTGTGTGATCATCTACAATATAGGCTATGGACTTCACTTTTGCCGGTTTGTGCCACTAATTCCATTCTTGGGTGAAGTGAAATTATTGGAAACTAGGTTATAAAACCCCACTAGGATCCACAGGACAAGGCAGTGGGTTTCATGTAGTGTCTAGATTTAGCAGAGTTCATCCTCTCCAGGTGGCTAAAGATGAGAACTCTGATATCCAGTGCTACCTGTACTGCAAATGCCTGGCTACAGAATAGAGGGAATATAGAGCAGGCTAGATCTGATGGTTGGGCGAACCACTACAACAAAAAGGAGATAAGTGATAAAAACAACAACTGTAAAATGTGAACATGGTGCTCTCCTAAAGGTGAATACTCAAAACCTCCAAGAATTCATATGCCTGCACCAAGAGCATGGCTTTTGTTATGTTTCTTAAACAACAAAATTATTTCCTGAATACCTGGTTTTCCAAAATTTTCATTTATTTTGCCTTTGGAAACAGAGAGGAAAAACTGAACAAAGGCAGGTATTCTTTGGATGGGGTGTTCTTCTGGCTGAGATCACTTTCTCATACATATATAACCACTGAGCATAGATGTAGAAAGATTTTAAAGTATTTAATGTGGCTTCAACAGACTTTTATGCAGCTAGGATCCCCAAACTAAAATTCAAGCTTTTTAACAGCATAGAAAGGAACTGCTGACAGATTTTTCTTAAAGAAATAATTACTGTGAAATATTCATGCCATTTCAAAATAAAGTATATTTAAACATGCATCAATACCTCAGTTCTAAAAAGAGTTACAAAATTTATTGCTTTTCTGTACAATTAAAACTTTTTAGAAGCATGTGTAGTAATCCTGCTAAAAACAACTCAAACATAGTACATTCATTATGCGTTCTTGTCATTTTAGGCCTCTATTTGGAAAGCCCTCCATGTCATGGTGAAGGTCTAAGCATGAAGTACAAGAGTGCTGATCCCATAATGCTGAGCACATCTATCCAAAGCAATCAATCAGTGGAACTAACAAACACAAGTACTAAAAGACCAGTTATGCATCCAATACTAGCAGGTAATTAAGCATACATTGCACCAAGTGTAGCCCTTCCAACTTCAAAATGAGAATATTCATAACATTATTAAGTGCTTTGAGTGGCTGGTGCTTCATTTGTTCCTTTAAGGGAAAATATGAAAGCCGGAGAATTAAAATACCACAAGAAACCAAACAAAAACCCAGCCCAAACAACCCCTCCCTCCAAAACAGATTCTGTACAGTTTTATAATAAACTAGTTTCTTTTTAAGAACGAAGAAAATATATTGAGGTACTAAAAATTTGTGCTGCAAGCATTTCTTGTTCCATATGATTTTAAGAACACTGTGTCTTGTAACTTCTCTACAATACCACTTACGCCGAGAATCTACACAAGGGATATACGAATCTCAACCTACTCCCATGTATTAGGCTAGAGCTGCAACTTTGGAATTTACAATCCTCCATAAAGTGGAGTCTACCCACACGCAGTACATGGCTCCAACAGAGTAACTGCAGACCATAAGGCACACGTGTACTAACTTGTGTGATGTTCAGGGTCGTAACTGGGATAGAAGATGCATTTAAGGTGAAGGTGCCATTTCGTAGACCAGTGAGTACTACAGGTTTCAACACGGGGACAAGAAAACATAAAGAACATAATTTTTCTTTTTTTAATCAGAGAGATTTCTGACTCTAGCTCTAACCAGAACTGTACAGCTCTCACAATTGTTCTGAATACACTTGTTTTGCCTACAGAGTATTTTTGGCACCAGCAGTGTTTGCTCTCCTGAGTCTGGAAGTTCAAATAAGCTCTTGGGCTCATTTTGAGCAGCACTGTGCACACACAAAATGGCAATATGAATAGTACTTGTAAGTACTGTGACAGAGAACCTATCCAGTGCCCAAAAGGCAAGATACAAACCTCAGAGCATACAATCAACTGAAGCAGAAACCTGCCTAACAGACTAAGACTGACCTACACCTACTGGGAAGGTCCTTGTAGGCACCCTATTACCTTTTGGTCTGAGGCTGGAAGACCTGTAGCTCTAGACTGGCATACTGTATGCCAACAGCAACTGGAAGAAGATACCCCCTGGCTTTTACAGACCTTGAATGAGATTTTTCCACAATGAGGCTATCCTGGATTACAAGCAAAGGCACTATCATGAGAGACTGTGTGCAAAATTTTCCTTTCCTTCCCTTTTTATTTTACTTCCACATTCTTTAGCAAGAGTTTATTCTGTATGCTGCCAACTGGAATCATGCAAGCAATGATGTTGTAACCTTCTACTCATGATGGACTCATGATGAAGTGCCACATGTCCATACACACCCCTACCTGCCTTGCATCTCCTACAAAGAAATCTAGAAGAATGCTGAGGAGAAGTGACGAGAAGCAATGGCTTCACAATATTTAAATATAAAATAAATTCATAAGCTAAGCACGCACCTCCTTCCCCAGAAAGACATTCTTCAGTGGGCAGACTGTGGACCCTAAGAAGTACTGCTCCATTAGTAAGTGCCTACTCTGACAAAATCCACAATCATGTCCTCCTTGTACAATCCCTGACAAATTACTACAGCAAAAAGCAGATACAGTGTCTTTACTACATTTAAGCAACACAACCAATAATGATATGGTAGCTCATGGATTCTCCTAAAACCTAGGCAACAGGACAATTTGAAAGAAGGCAAAAGAATAGAAAATTAAAGTTTTTGGTGCACTTGTTCACTCTACACAAAGTTATTAATTTTGACCTATTTATTTCTGTAATGTATTAAAATGACCCAGCAAACAATACAAGTAAAGTAAGATTGCTACAGCAATTTCATTGATTTTATCTGCTTGGTCAATTTATAAGGTAGGGCATTTACTTAAAGACCCTGTCTTAGATAGACTTTTCCCAGGAAAAGTCAGCAGTAACCAGCAAATAACCTGTTCATAAACAGTGGCCCTTACTCAAATCATAATGGAGACAGAAAACAGAAGGAAATACTAGATTTTCTTACCAGTTTGTAATCACAGAGCAGGCCTACATTTATTGCTCCACTCCAAAGAAAGAACTCTTTCAAATTATTACCTAGAAATGTCATACTAATTTGTTCTTGAAAAAAAAAATCCCCAACAAGGAAGTAAGCTATATCTTTATCTATGTTTAGCCCATGACAATGAGTCTTTTGCTTTTTTTGACATGTTCCTGTGTTGAACACTCCTACAATTGGAAAATTCTTATAAACTTAATCCAAGTAACATTTTTTTGCACATTTACTGTACCCTGAGTACATGAAGAACTGCTTGTTCCCTTCCTGTCTACAGCAAGGCATTTTAAAATTAATCATATTTTTATTGAATCTTTTATTCCCTAGATCCTAAAAATGCCACTTATTTCAGTATATGGTTTTTTATTTGATTTGATTATCTATTTGATTTGATTATTTCAGTTCATGTTTCTCATGTCTCCAGCTTTCCTTGCTGTTGTTACTCAGATTCTTCAAAATTATAACTCTGGATAATATCCAGAACAGTACACAACTGTATAAGGAGGCATTATTTATTTTCATATTAATATAAAAAAAAAACAAAAACAAAAAAAACAAAAAACCAAACTTCCTTTCTGGGATTTCCTAGAACAAGGACAACTTTTGCCAATGGAAAGGGAAGTTGAAGGGTTTAGATGTTGAAGCACTGCAATAGGCTGCCCAGGAAAGTGGTTGGGTCATTACCCTGGGAAGTATTTAAAATATCTGTAGATATGGCACTAAGGGACATGGTTTAGTGGTGCACTTGGCAGTGCTGGGTTAATGTCTGGGCTCAATGATCTTAGAGGCCTTTTCTAGCCCTAATGATTCTATGATTTGAAGTTTAACCTTAGTACAACTGACTCTAGAAAGTAGCTTATATTTAATAGCTGAAAGCACTGAATTGCCACTGCAGTGAGAGCTGAAGATACTCTGAATGTCTTGGTAATAACAGAAATATAATTGTTTAGCCCTGAGACAATCTAATCATCCAAAGACCAGCCAAATATTAAATTATTATTTATCCCAGAAAAAGAAGAGGGAAAGAAGTGTCTTCATTTAAAGCAGTTATACAAAAATGAGACGCCTGGGAAAAGAGGAGGCCTGGTAATTTTCTGATTCTGGACTAAACAAAATTCTTTACCAGAGGCAAATCTTAATGAAGACTATACAGCTTATTAAAACAAAACCCCCCAAATTCCAAGAAGAAGAGAGAAACAACACAAACTCAAAACACAACTGTAGTCTTGAGAATTTGTAATCTTGTGCAATAACAGACTGCTAATGTCAGTTCAAAGTATCTAATAACTCATGCAGTACTGTGTCACTTAAAAACGTTTATGTCTTGATATGGTATAAATAGGAAGAACAGGGTATAGTAGTGTGCTGAAGAAAGAATAAGAGAAATGTCATTAATCACTGCATAAAAACACCCCCTTAATTCTTTATCTCAGAAGGACTTCAAAAACAGGTGACTGTATCTGAGGTAAGTGAATTAAACTTTCTGAATTTCTTTGGTGACTTTCAAGGCACTCAATTTGTTTCAGCAAAGGCAAGGTAGAGGCACCTTTAGTGCACCAATCACTTAGTCCTCATTTTTTTCCCAAAGTACAAAAACCTAAAATATGGCATCACCTCTTAGGAACTGTCAGAACAGTACCTGCACTACAGTAATACAAAATACATGTCATCTGTACATTACACACACTGAATAGCGTGCACTAAAACACACACAAGTTGAATACATGCCAACAAAAGTTTGTGAATTAACCACTTCCTTTTAGCAGCCTTCTCTTATCAAAATAGAGTAAAATATTGACCACAAATGCTGTTACTGAAAAACAAATTAAAAGATTATCAAAGAAACGATTTTTGAGCCAATGTTAGAATGGTTATGTTCTAACCACTGCACGCCCTATCGTGCAGATGCTACACACAAAGCGATATTATGGATGCTGTTCTGAAGAGATGTGAGAATGGCCCAGTAATCAAAATCCTGTAAAGATGTCAGTTTTACTGGACTTAATGAGTTTCCCTCACCAGACCCCTCATCATCGTCAGTCGCGGGCTCCTGCATCTCCTCTGTGAAAGCCTGAGATTGGCGGGGGTTATTCTTGTTCTCTGAAACAGTCACTTGTGCTTGTGACCTCTCACCTGAGGTCTCTGTGTGCTGAACTGGCGTCGAGGTAGTTAGGCCCTTGTAAGAAATGTCACCTGTCTCATCTTCCTCATAGTCATTAAGGCAGTACACTTCATCCAGGTCCAGGTCTAGGGTCCTGAAGCCCTTAGTGACAACCCCGGGCCTGGGGTCCAGGATCCCACCCAAGTGAGGCTGAGCCAGCTGCTGCCAGTGGTGCAAAGTGGCAGAACCTTGAAAGGGAACAGAAAGACAACCAAAATCAATTAGTAAGCAATCCAGAACCTAAAAGACAAAGTCCTACTTCATTTATCAGGAAGACCAAAGGTTTGGGAGCTCCAAACCTTTAATGTTTCTGGGTTTTGTTTGTAGGGACACATGCTACAGCACAAAACTGCTTCACCTGCACTTCAGCATTTCCACACCAGTGTGTAATAAACTGATCAGATCAGCAGTTATGCAAAGCCTGGTGGTGAGAAGCAGCACACTTGTGCACATGCACATCCCCTCCCTGTAAATATCCTCATCCGCTTCAAATCACAAGATTAGCAGGAGTAGAAAGAGTTTAAATTGTAACAGTTGATCTGAGCACCACCACAGAAAGCTCTAAGAGGAACATATACCACATATTCCCACATTAAGCTCAAACTAAGATAAGTGCTGAAAACATGCCAGAATTTTCTACCAGTGGCTAACAGGAAGACAGTAGTCACAGAGATTGCACAGCAATTTTACTTTGTACCATACGTTAGAAAACCCCATCAGCTTCAGGCACATGTAAGCAAATACACAGCTCTGAACTACACATCAAGTCTAAATACCTGTGTGGGCCCTATGCTACAGGAGTTCAGCTACTACAAAACTAAATGCTACTGTACCTGTAGCTTCATCCTTGGCAGAGAAATGTTTTGAAAAAGGAGATGCATTTAACAGAGAAAAGCATTCAGTATTCAAAGTTTAATGGGAGACAGTCAGAAACAACAATGAATCAGGAAAAATTGGTATATACACCAACATGGGCCCAGTGAAATCAGGGGAGGATTTATTTGATTCCTCAGTTAGCAACTGAACACTGCTTGCAAGGGCCTGCATTTTCCTGTGTGCTCACCCTCACTGTGCTGAAAAATGTGTCTTAAAATCACACATGTCCTGTAACACAAACAAAACATCTTTCTTTTCATCTCTGCCAGATCAAATCAGAGTGGTTTTTGCAGTCTTATTCCTGTTCCCTCTCTGCAAAGCAGAAGACCCACACATTCAACAACCTGGCACACAAATGTCTCACCCATATTCAAAGACTGAGAATCTTCAGTTAGCTGCACAGTGTATGTAATAGCCTAAACAACTGTATTAACTAGAGAAGGGATGGCTTTCATATACATTTTCAGTCTGAGAAAAATCCTATGGAACGGGAAAAATTGTGATTTCACATATTGCACTTGAGGAAGCTTACTGTAAATAGGAAGTGAAAAGCTCTTTGTCTAGAATGACTGGGAACTGCATGGCATTTTAATTAAGCCTATCTCACTTTTTAAGAACTGTAAATTTTTAGCTC
Source organism: Sylvia atricapilla (assembly GCF_009819655.1). NCBI lineage: Eukaryota > Metazoa > Chordata > Aves > Passeriformes > Sylviidae > Sylvia > Sylvia atricapilla. The sequence continues at coordinate 44,898,567 of NC_089140.1, forward strand.
AGAATAAATGGATCTGCTAGATTACTTTGGCTAATGATCCTATTTTTTTTTTTTTGCTTTTATTTAAATTAAGTCTAGAAGGATTAGAGAAAATTTGAACCCTCAAGGCTCAAGAAGTAGAAACCATCACAACCCCAAGATGAGAGAAGACACATCCTTAAAACTTGTATTTACTTCTGAATTGTCACAAAGGCCAAGTTTTTTGCTTTTATATAAAAGAATACCCCAGAATGTGAAGAAGTGACAGATATTGTCAAGCCTTAACCTAGGAGTAGAGGTTTTCTGTCAGTCTACTCCAAGAACTGAAGAACAAAAGAAACCAAAATTCTTTTTGCACTGCAGGCAAGTATAAAAAGTTAATTAACTTCTACATGCCAGCTTCTGAAGAAGTAATCTTTTTCACCTTAAAGCACACCAAAACTTATACTTAAAATAAACTTGGCAGAAGAGAAGCACTTCATTTTCAATATATATCTCGTATTTTTCCATAGAAAATATATTTACAAAAATATCTTCATTTTGAGATTTGTATTGCAATTACAGAAATCAAAATGTCCATCACAAACAGGAGTACATCTGAGCCTAAGCTCATAAAATGCCTGTAAGCAAGCTTTAATTTTCTAGACAGAAAATGAACACAAATGTACAAGGGAATCCAACAATTGTAAACCCCTAATAGCAAGAAAAAAGAGAAAGCTGCAGAAGTCAAAAGAAGAGGGAAATACAACACTTCTTTGGCCTACACTCAGTCCCAGGTTCCTAGCAGATGGTTTTGTAAATTATCAGAAATAGCTGACATGAGGGAATTACTGTGTAACAGTGGGACATGCCACTGAAAGAAGGAGGAATATAAGAACAAAGTATATGAACAGAGTAAATTTTTTCCTATATTCCTGATACCTCTGCATGACTATACACAGGCTTTGAGGATCAGAGAAAGCTTAGAAATTCAGAGTGTGTTGCTCCCACAACTGCAGTGAAGTGGGTAAAGACATAATCAATTCAAGTTTTTATTTTTCCTACAGATAGTGATATTTCATGCTTATGACACAACAAGTCACAGGTGCATAGCTTAAAACAAAACAAAAAATCCCACTGGACTATAACTAAAATAAGTCACATCAAGCAATCCTTCTGTTTGACTAAAAGAAAGTTTGTGTTGTTTTTTTAAAGGTGCAAATTAATTTCTTAGTGCTTCTGTCACTTTTTTCCTCGGGGATTTAAAAATTTGCTTTAAAGGAAGAGAAGTTATTAATCTATAGTAAGGTTATTATAGAACTAAGGTTTATTTCTTATGTTTTAGGACATGAGCACCCAGAACAGTAATAAAATCAAAGACACAATTACTTATAGCAGTCTGCAGGAAGAGCAGACTATTTTTCCCCAGTAGTCTGAAGGCACCCATGAAGTTGAAAAAAAGATTAGGGCTCATGAAAAATATTCAGAAAAGAAACTAAGCTGAAATGAAAAACAAAATCAAATGTATTTAGTTAATAGCAGTTAACAAATACAAAAGTCATGAAACAGGCAGACACAAACATGCTCCAAATAAGATCTAAAACCAAACACGGAAAGTACTTTAAAAGGTGCAATAATTCCAAGAGAAATGACCCAGTGAAAACATTGAACCAGGTGGAAACCAGGTGGAAAAAAAAAAGCCCAGACAGATAGAAAGATGATAAAGACTTTAAGAGTTTATTAGAAGACAAAAGCAGATATAATGGGATGGTGACAGAAATCTTTTACAGTGGTAGCAAGAGGAAACTGAAACAAAGTGGGATAATCTTTTCCCTCACATGGTACAAGAACTTTTACGATCACTTAAAAGCAGTCACAAAAACAAACTACTAAAATCTGCTTGAGAGCATGGGTTTGTGCGCTATGGCTGCAGTTTCATTTGAGTACGTAGAGACAGTACACCACTTTCTTCAGGACATAAGAACACTTATTTTTGCTTCTGAGTACCTGTCATGCTATATGCTCCATACAGGTGAAATAAAATTGTTCTAAAAAGATGAGGAAAAAAAAAGGAACTTCTGCAATTTAAACACACACAACGCAATGCAATACAAGAGCTCTGTTAAAGGAAAAGAGAGAGAGAGAGAGAGAGAGAGAGAGAGAGAGAGAAAAGCCAAAGCTAAATGATGTTACCTAGTGTATCTGTGAAGTACTACAGGAAAATTTCATTTGGTTTAAAACCTGGAGGAATTGACTCAACTAACTTCCAGCTACAACCTGAAAGAACTGAAGAAAGCCAGACAGACTACACTGTATGTGATTTGACAGCTTTTTTCAAACAGTCTATTGAAATGAACTTTGAAATACAGCTCTAGCCCTGACTACCACCTATCTCTATCTTGCATTTTTCTGAGACAATGTATGAAGGAAATTTGACTTTTAAAAAACCCACCTATTTCACACATGAAACACAAAGCCATAGTGATTCATATGTGAGTACTCAAACAACCCATTAAGTCCAGAGATAATTTTGAATCACTAGAACAGTCTTATTAGATCAACTGGACTAACTGAAGTAGGTAAAGGCCTTTCCAGATACTGATTTACAGAACTCTTTTTGTTTATATTTCATAGACTTATTCACCTTCCTTTTCCAACTAGGAAATGGTAACATTCAGATCAGATGTAAAGCTGCACTGCTGATGTGCACATGTGGCCTGTAATATTTATTTTAATGTCTTGGCTGGGATTGTTTCCTAACACCTTTAAGGCTTGTGGAAAAATATAGTAGTTAGAAGATCTCAAACCAACAGCTTGGAGTACTGTCTCTAAAGTAAAAAGAATACGTATTGCAAAGATTTCCTGCTTTCTGGAGGTGGATTAGAGACCACAAAGAGTCACTAATAACAACAGATAAAGGCCGAGGCCCTTTGTTATCACCTTCTAGTGGTTTCACAATCTGAAGCTTTTCTGGCAGGTAGGAGCGACTGCTGATAGACATTCCTGAATATCCAGTGAATTCTGAAAATCTGGAGTGAGTTCCCAGTGACATGATGCTCTCTGTGGGGGTAACGGAACCACTGTGGAGCTCTCCCTTTTCTGCCAGTTCCCGCAACTTCCTTTCCTGCTCTTCCTCAAAGAACTTGCGCTCCGAGAGGTAATTCTCCCGCCTGAGGGAGAGCCGACGAAGGGCAGTCTCTAGGTCACTGGAGCCTGGAGTCCCTGGAGTCCCAGGCTTCTTCATCCTGTCTTCATTGCTAAAACATAAAGAGGGACATAGAAAAATAATGAAAAAGAAAAGAGTGAGAGGGAAAAAACCACATTCGTAGAAATGTTTAAGACTCCCACGTGACAGTTTTGAGACTGACCAACACCTTTACATTACTGTGTCTGGGAACAACTTGCTGCTTATCTGGAGAGCTCAAAGGCAAACACCAGTCTTGTGTTTCTCCTTCACAGGAAAAGTTTTGAGTCCTAGTTCCTGCCTGGAAACTCCTGGCTGGAAACCTACACTTTACTTAAGAGCTTCCTCCTACAAAGGAGTGTAGGCTGTCTGCTTGTTGTGTGTCTCTTACAAGTTATAAAACTCAGGTAAGCAGGCCCCGTGTTAAAGGCCAATGCTGTAAGAACACCACAGTGAGTCACAAGAGTACATTATACTGACAGACATACATTGTTTTGAGGTATTAAGCCATTTGTACTGAAAAGTATATACAGCACAGTGTGGAGCTGTACCCTGGGAAGAGACAAGTAGTTAGAAAAGCAAAGTTCTGATTGGTTTTATTCACAAGTTTTCATATTAGGTAACATACAGACGCACACTTGATTTATTTTTAGGACAGAAAAGGTAACTGTAGCTGCATCTGGGATCAGAACTCCCTGACATTTATGTAAAATGGTAAAAACTTAATTATTTTAAAGTGTTGACCCATAACGGGTGGTTTTACATCATCTGGTGATGTTGCATCTCGGAACAAGTCTGAGTTGCAGACACAGATTGATACACAGTACTTTCTAAAAGCTATTTATTTTTAATAAGCTTGAGTGCTCAAAACTATAAGATTAAATAGATTTTAAAGATGTATGTCACTGTGGTAATTGCACTGCATAAGACAAAAGCAGGAAAACAGGAACACTTTGCCTTTATGTCAGAAACCAAGCAAAAGCAAACTTCAGTGCTATGGTACTGACCCGTTGTCCGAGGCCTCTGTCTCTAAGATGATGCTATTGGTCTTGTTGTCTATCATAATGTTAGAGATGTCTCCCCCATAGAAACTGGAACGTGGAGTGCTGACACAGCTAGAAATGACTGAATTCATAGCAGAGGACTGGTTAGAGCCTGGGATATTCATTGGTGACGGAGTCATGGATCTCTGCTTGACAACTTGATTGACATTTCTCACCGTCTCGAAGACCCGCTTCTGATGGCTGTAAAATGCACACAGTTAATAATCACTCAATAACTTACTACCATGGAGAAAGGAACAGAGAAACAGGCAACACTTCTTAACAGCCCTTCCTATTCACAGGTCTATCACACACTTCGGTTTTTATAAATAGTTCTGGAAAGAAGTATGCATAGGGTTCCATACTAGCTACAGTCTGGCCTTTACATTCAGTCCATCAACATAATTCTTCCATTACCCTGGAATATTTTTGACAGAACTTTTGACAATTATGTGCATGGACCCTTTCAAATATTCATAAAAAGTAAGTGAAAAAGCATTTCAGTATATCAGCTAGAAGTGCCATAAAACCATTATGTAAAAATGAGTTTTTAAAAACCAGAATTGACCTCCATTCAACTTTTAACTACAAACTAGCTGATTTATTTTAAGAGAGTTTGAATTTACTCTCTTGAGTACCTCTACGCAAGCAAATCTTTCCTCTTTGAAACCAGTCTCCAACCCCCTTAGATAGTACTTTTTAAAAAAAAAAGGAAAAAAATCTCAGAAATATAATGGACCAAGACTAGAGAGGCTGCAAGGCTGGAAACCTAAGTTTTGACCTACTTCTACAGTTCATTCTTTATCACCTTTGTCTTTATATCATAACAAACACTGTTCACCTGCTTCAAGACTGACACCAGATGACACTTCAGCAGAAATTTCTTGACAAAATAAAATTACCCTACATCATGCTGCAAAAGTGTGACCGCTGCTTTATTTTACAGTTCAACAATAGCTGAACACAAGAACAGCACATTCCTTCTATCTGAAAGGTAACACTGCCTGGTTGTAACAGCGACTGCATGCCTTTGGCTATTTAATGTCATTTAAATTTCTTTCCTTCTGTCCATGGATGTTCAACAGTTGCACCCTTTGTTGGAGGCTGCAGGTCTATAGCTGTATATCATTACGAGGCTGTATCTAAGACTATTTATCCATAAAAAGTCCCATGGAGCTTTATTTGTTTATGCAGTTACTACCACTGCATAAATAAATAAAACCAAGTCACATAACCAAAAAAGAAGTATCCTCCTCTGGTACAGGCAAAGTAAATAAGACATTCTAAAGAAGTTAAACTAACATTAAGCTAGACGATACTAGAAGGATTAAAGGATCCTACAGGATTGGAGTATGCTCACAACTTTCTGAACTTACAGTTTTCTAATCAACATCTCGCTCAGTCAAAGCCTCATCTACAGTTCTTGGCTCAGGCTCAGAAAAGGTCAGTGTATGCGTCAGGCATTTTGTAAATGCAATTAGAAGGTTTTTGTGAAGTGCCTACTGTACCTTCCATGACTGTCCTGTTTTGTAAACTCTGTTTCTGTAACAGACCCTGTAAACTGGATTAACTTACTTCAAATTAAACAATCCATGCTTTGTACAAATCTGTGAGATAAACCTATTGGAGTACACGTGCAACTAGCATCAGCGAGGCCATTTCTGCCCAGCTGTATCTATCTATAGCTTTGGGGCTGTCACAAGCACTTGACTTGTTTCAAACTACTCTCTTGTTTAATTCAACAGAACTTCAGCACAGGTGTAATGGGCATCACATTAAGTGCTCAACCACGCCAAATCCCTGACTGCTCTGATGTTCTTCCTGTAAAAAGTGGATTAGATCAAGAGTTACCCGGTAACATACGTTATAAAACTCAGCAAGAGAAAAGCCACTAACTTGAACTCCTTCCCTAACTGGTAACTGAAGAAATCTACCATGGTAACACATAAGAAAACAAACCTTTTCTCATTCTCAGCACTCACCAATGAGGAAAACAGTTTACAAGACATGGCAAAGCCAATAAATAGGTGTTTTCTTTTGGCAGCTTTAGGAGAAAATAAAAGCACCCCAAAAACTAGGCAATTTGTTTTCCTTTCTCTCTATCATTCACATTCAGCTAGAAATATTTCTTTCTAACTGTCTAGCTCAACTATTTCCTGTTTTTTTCTTTTCTCATCAAATAATTAACTTCAGATGTAACCAATCAATTAGGAACCAATTCTTTTCAGTCGTACGCCAAGTCAGGAGAGTCAGGTTCATCTAAATGCAGTTCTTTCCTCATTGACCCTTCTATCTCTGCTGCCAAAGAATCCTGTTAAAAATAAGCACAAAAAAGAAACAAATATCATAGTATTGATAGGTTGGCATGACAGAAAATAATAAATTATTTATACAAAATAGAAAGTAATGAAGAATGCAGAGTATTTCAAGAAGAAAAAAGGAAGGTGTAAGCACAAAAAATGACTGGGATGCTAATGTACATATTTAAAGCAGTGACAGAATATGGCTTAGCTTAATTTTCCTACAGTATGGACCACCCGATGATGTATAATATCTGCCAAAGAACCTTAAAAAGCTTTATAGGAAACAACATGATCCAGCTTCCCAGACTGAATTCCGTACTCAGTAACCCTCACCTTTCATGTATCAAGTTTTGCTCTTCATGTTCTCATTTAAAATAAACAAACCCCACAGCATAATCCACCCATCCACAAAAATTACATGATTCTTGGCATAAAGCACTACATACTTTCTCCATAAGTTTAGAGGTAACAGGCCATCAGTATTCTGTAGCTGGGCACTAAGTTTTACTGCTGGGTGCAGGGTCTAAGTATCAAACATCAATAAAACTAAAATATCTTTTGTCCCATGATTGAACATTTGAAAATCATTTTCACAAAAAACACATAAACCTATCTCAGCACAAGCAAACTTTTCACAGCTTTCAGCTGTATTTGTTGCAAGCACAGTTTGTATTTTTTTTGCAAGCACAACTTGCATTATTAAACATCTGCACTTTAATTTGGCCTGTGTTCAGTGTCAGAATGGAGCACAAAAAGGCAAGCTAAGCTTTTGTTGGCAATTTACTTCTTGTGAGCACAAATAAAATGTGGTGTTCTTCAGCAGTAGACAAGGCAGGCCATATTTTGCTGCTTGATTACATGAATGTAGTTCAAAAGAAGCCACTGATACCACTGCCTTCAGAAGTAATCTAACCACTCTAGAGATACACAGGTAAGCAGAGCAAGTCACTGGACACATTCTTCTCCACTCTTATTTCTCATTTCATTGGGGATACTGCACATTCCCTGAGCTTTAAACATCATAATCACATGAGATCTGGTAAGGAAAGTTGGTAACATGAGTGAAACCGCCATAATTTGTTGCCATAATACAGACCAGCAACTAACATTCTTTTAATGAACCACTGAATTTTCAGTCACCATAAAACAAGGAGGTATGCTCTTAACCCTGTTCAAAGGTTTAGACTGAAGAACTAGAATGTATAGTATAAATGACTAGAAAGATGCCATGTCTGGAAACCATTGTTATGTTCTTAGGAAGTTGTATCTCCAAAGATATTGAAGATAAACAGGAAGCTCCTAATGAACACCAACTACCACAGTATAGGAGATGCTTAACAAAGATGTACAGAACTGTGTAAGAACCTGTTAATGCTACCCCAGTTTCACAGCATAAGCACAGACAGCTGCAGGTTGTATATAACACTGAAGCAGAGCTGCACAGCATCACTGTTTCAGAACCAGGTATGCAAAACTGATCACTCAGGGATCCTTTGACACTAAACAAATACACATTTCACCCATCTTATGTTAGACCTAGCATCTTATCCTTGAAGCTTTAAATCAGAAAGTCAGATGCAAACACAGTTCCTCTGTTTGGTGTGTGTAGGTTTTCCTTAGATCTGCTTACCATAGGGAAGAGACCAAGGGAGTGGTACCGTCGTGATATAGCATTTGGCATTGTCTTGTTCCTAAGGTTTTTCAGCTCTTCTTGCGCCTCATGAAGCATTTCCATGCACTCTGCATACTTGTCTTCCAGCTCCCGCAACTGTAACACAGAGAAAACAGTCCAAGACCTTAAGGGATGCACTATTTAACATAAAAATCCTGCAAACTCTTTTAATACTGGTAAACAGTAATGGTGTAGGGAAGAATATCCCTCTGAAGGAATCAACCTCCAACAACTGAGCATCACTGGAGGATCAATAATGGATTAGTAATGGGAAGGCAGGCAGGGAGAGTCACAATGCAGAAGGAATGGTTTGCTCCATTTCCTTCTCTACGTATCTACGTGAAGTCATGGTCAAGGAGAAGACACAGAGCTATAAAAGCATCTTTAGTCTGATCAGGTTTAGTGCTTAATCACTGCCACAATGACCACAGCGGCAAATGCCATGGTATGGGGACAAGACCTTCCACAGTGGTCCAAAGGACTCTGGAATTTTAAAACCAGGACTTTCGTGCATAGATACTTATACACACAGAGCTTCCAACAGCCTAAGACCATGTCTTTTAGCTTTCTCAGGAAATGCATTTTATGTAATCACTCTGGACCCTCAGACTGTGGGTTAAACCCATACACCACAGATACAAAAGGTCCACCCACCGGAAAAACCCCTCTGGCCATTCGCACCTTCATCACCAAGATGAAGACACATCCTATAGGGATCAAGACCTATTCATTCCACTTTGTCCATTTTAATTCATGAGAATGTGGCATCCATAAAACAATCAAAAATACTGGACTGCCTTATGTTTATACACCAAACAAAGAGAGCATAAATGAGCTCTTCCATGTTATCTCACTAGTCAAAATAGGCTGAAATTACCAGCCTAGAGAAGTCAACCTCTACAGGCGTTCCTGTACAGCCCATAAGTCTCTATGTTTCAAAACGTATGTCATTTGAAGCAGCAGAGAATAGAAAAGAAAAGGGGTTGAACTCTAATAGGAACATAAATGTTCTTTCATTCCATAGACACAGGCAAGACTATTTAATATTTCTGATCCAGCTCAGACTAAATCTCTCATGGCAAAGTGAACAGTCATTGCTGTGCTACTAAATTATTGTGTTACTAAATAATATACTCACCTCTGCCGTGAGCTGTCTCTGGGCATCTTTAGCTGCTCCCAGATGCTGGACAAGTTCCTCATTTTCAACTGCACACTAAAATATGCCAAAAAATGTTAGAAATACTGTGATGTTTTGTCCTGTGATATTTTTATCCTATACTACAGCTAAGTAGGAACATTCTAACTTTTCTCACTTCTCCTCTGCAGCAATATTAATCTACACTTTAGTTTAAAAATGTTTAAAATGTTAACACAGGAACACACAGCATTAGAATGCACCTTGCTACATGAACCTCCAAACAAGTATGTGCTCACTGCAATACTTGCACTGACACTCCTGTCTCCACGACATCACTCAAAGCAGAATTTTGTATCTAATATTTAAAATAATTTAAACTATTGCATTTGATAAACCATACATGCGCCTTTTAATAAACTGATTCTTTCTAGTCAAGTATGCCAGATATTAAACACCAGACAAGGTCATCCACAAAAGGAAGGTGGAATATTCCCTTTAGGTTCTAGTACAGAGAGGATTTTAATCTGTCCTCCAGTTACATCAGTAGCAAATAACAACAGTAGTCTCTCAAGTGGACTGCTTACAGCTTTTGCCTTTTTCTGCAGGTCGACTATCTGAGAGAGAAGATGAGTGATTTCCTCCTGCTGCCGGGCAGCATCTTCAGTTTTCTTTGCTAACTCTTCAGAGATATTGGCAATCTGGATGTTTGCATCCCCTTTAAGATAAGTAATTACAATTAACATCACAAACCCAAAATCAGAAAAGTAAGCATAAAAATATTCTTTTGGAACATCACTTGCTTCAGCAGAATCCTACCCCCAATCCACAATAAGGTATTTTTGAAAAACACAGTAGGACACACAACCAGAAAGGCATCAAGTGCTCGTGCTGCAAAGGAGTCTGAACATTTTCAATGCAAAACTATTTTTAAATGACAAAGATTTAGCTTTCAGCCAACATTTTCTGCTGTGAAATTTCAGCCAGAAAATTTCTCCTCATAACCATTTATAAAAGGAAAATGAGTACCACAGAAAAACACAACTGACTGATCTGTTTTGGTTTTTTTACTGAACTATCTCAAAAAAAGTACAAAGAAGTAGGGACATACTTAGCTCTTTTACACAGTCATTGACAAGTTGTTGTTCTTTCTCTTCATAAGTAATTGTTTCAGTCTTCAGCTGACAGGCCTGTTCAAGAAATCCACATCAAATATGCTACATTAGCACATTTGTTCTTTGCCAGTCTGTTGTTGCACTTCCATCTGCTTCAGAAAGACAAGCTATTCTAATCACTCCTTCAGGAAGACAGTGAGAAACTACAGTTTTTGCCTGTCCTCCCACATGTTCTGGAAAAAGAGGCCAGGTGAACATTCAGCAGAGACATTACTGTATGGAGAAACTTGCATCATTATCACCATATCCCCACTAGATGTCACTTGTGTATTTTGCACGAAAAGTAACAAGACAAAGAAAGGCTTGGCCATGCAAAATACTAACATGCAGACCTTAATCTGGTCACCTGAGAAAAGCTAGGTATCATCAAAAACTAAATAAATGCTTGGTTTAAATAACTGAATTAAACATTTCAGTATTAAAAAAACATGCTATTTAATCCTATTTGAAAAGTTCCAGCACTGTAACCATATATCCCAAAAAAACGCCTCAGTGCTACCTCCTTCCCTGCTTTGTCTTTTCCACTGTGACTCTGGGAGTGCCATGAGCAGCATGGCTGCAGCCAGCTGGTTCTGTCTGGCATCACCTCGGTGGGTCTGTAATCTACTCCCAAAGCTGGGGGCATGCACAGACACCCACAGACTGCATCTGTAGAGAACTGCACAGCTCACAGGTCTCAGATTTGGCTCCATCCTGTGCCCTGCTGGCACAGACTACATCTCCCTGGATGGGAAGGCAGTGCTGCATGAGGTTTCCTACCAGGTCCTGCTGCAGTTGCCCCCTCAGTTCTAATGTTCATTATTCTCAGACATGAGAATTCATATTGCTTCATATTGCTCATCTTTCTTGTGCACATTCTCAGTTAAGAGCACAGCAGTGTCCATTACCTGCTGTCTTGTGCAAAGGTGTGGCAATACCTATTTACAATGGGTCCTGCATTTGCAGTGGAAAATGGCAATAACATTGTTTTCATATATTCACTCTTAGACCAAAAGTGTCTCTTCTGCTATACTCTGCTACATGTTTGCAAAGCGGTAACAGGCTCCCAGAGTTTAAAAGGGATTGAAAATATAAAATTATTCACTTCATACTCAATTATTAAACTTTTTAAAACTGTATCATCTGTGCAACAAATAGAATATTTTAAGAAATAAAGAGAAGAGCAGCACATTCAATTTAAAATACTAACTGCCTGACTTGAAACACAAAATGGAAGAAATGTAATGCAAATTTAGGCTAGCAATTACTATTTTGACAAACGCTGAATTGGTATGAGAGACCATGCTAGCCTACAAACTTGAGATGTGCAGCTCAACTCACATATTATCTGCCAGGTCAGCCCTTTAAAACCTGTTTCAAAGTTCAGTCCTGGACTCCAAAATCTGCCCACGCTCCTGGACATTCTTTCTGCACAAACACTGCTTTGTCTGTAGCCTCATTTTGGAAGAATTTCCTCACAGAAAGGGTGATAAGATATTGGGATGGACTGGAGTCACTGTCCCAGGAGGTGTTCAAGAAAGGACTGGACGTGGCACTCAGGGCTCTGGTCTAGTTGATAAGGTATTGATTGGTCAAAGGTTGGCCTTAATGACCATAGAGGTTTTTTCCAACCAAAGCAATTCTGTGATTCCATGTGGCTTCCACATTTCAGCCTTTCCTTCATTTAAAAAGATAAAGGATGGTGATTAAACAATTACATGGAGATCTGTTATATGTGGAATTATACTCTTAGTTAGACTCAGCTTTTAATACAAGCTTCTCAATACCTGTGCTCTGGCATTTAGATGAAGAACGATATTAAGCAAAACAAAGGGAGCAATTTCACCTCAGATCTAAGCACAACATTTTCCTCTTCAAGGTCCTTGAGTTTCTTTTGAAGAGAGTCCAAATGAAAGTAGTTCTGGACGGAGGAAGAAGATTCATTCCTCTTCAGCCTTGTAGGAAAAAGTAACAATTTAAAATAATTTTTACGTGCATTATGGCAAATCTCACAGAAGCACAGACTGAACACCAGTCTCAAAAGCAAACAGAGACACATGAAATACAGCTTATTCATGCTAGTACTTTTGGGCAGCAATAAATTTGCAGTGAATTTCAAAAGAGAACATTTAAAAATTTCATTTGTTATTCCACACATTTCCTATGGAAATGTTATTCAGCCAAGGCTATGAGAAAAGAAACCATGTTACTACAGGGAGTAATCCAGTAGCTCCTGATTAATGCTGCACATGCTTCATCAGAATGCAGCAATAACTCTGCAAAGGCAGACAGCCCCTCAGAGCCTGCAATGCTGTTCAGCCAGCTAACTGCCTGGAACCCACGCTGCAAGCCATGCTTTATTTCTTTCCCTCAGCTTGGAATTTTTCCATAGTTCCTTCAGAGGTCCTTCAAGCACTTCAAAGGTCACTCATGTAGCATGTCCTAGCACACACAAATGTATGTGGTGTACTGGGCTGCTGTCAGTGAGACCCACAGCTGCCCCACCACAACAGTGACCCAATTCCTCTGAAAGTTGCAGCACCGTGTCAGCAGCCTCGCTATGTACTCTCCCCTCCTGGCCCTTGCAGGCACCTGGATAGCCAGCTGGCTCAGTGCAAATCCTTCCAGCTGGAGCCTTGCCCCAAGTTCTGAGTCCCATTTATAGTTCCAGCCAATAGAGGGGGAATTTTACCACTTTTCAAAGTTATTCAATTGTCCAACAGATGACGGTTCAGTGCTGCAGATGAATTGACTTACGGGGTGGAGCAGACAGACTCCGGTTCGCTTTCTTCAGCAGCACTGGTATAGAACTGGAGCAGTTCATCTTTCATGGACAGCTCATGCCGCAACTGAGAAACCTACAAAAAGAAAGAGCTCACAGATCAGTAAGCTGATTTTCCAGACACATTTTTAAGCACACCCACCACAGATGAGCTCATTATTCACCCTCCAGGTGTCATCTTTGACTAAATCAAGAGTCCAAGACTGAAACAGACCAGAACCATTTCTTTTATTTCTTAGAAAGAAGGGAAAGTAGCCACTAAATGTTTTTTTTTTACAAGTCCAAATACACAATTATTCACTGTTATTAGAATGTTTCTTTTTTACCTTCTTTAAGATGAGCAATCCTGACTCACTGTTGCATTAGTCTAGATTCACATGCACCACAATGGACATATTGCAACGATACAACAAGAATTAATGCGGCGCAATCAAGCCAAACATTGCTTTTATCCATTTTGTGGGATGACTGTCACCTCTTGGCTTGGATGCCAACCTTGCAGGCCTCAGATGCAGACATTTATTCCTCTCCAGGAGACATTACATAAAATTACTGAGATGCCTGTGTAGTAAGGCTACAATTGTGACTCAAGTGCCTGTTGAGCTGCAGAACACCACCACACAGTGGGAGGCTGCTGCTCTGAGGCTGTTCCAACAGTGGAGGTTGCAGTCAGCTTCCGGGGTTTTTTGGCTCTGGTAGTTTGTGGGATTCCCATACTTAGTACACACATACATCAAAAATGAACAAAACATCATAAGCAGGTGATTAAGATTCCCTGTAATTGTGAACTCCACAAACGTAATCTTTGTCATTTTATATTGCTATTCTCCAATAAAAGGGTTAAAAGCCCAATTAGACAGTAGCACGTACACCACAGCTGTGATTTAAGATGCCTGCAGCAGATTACTTTTATTTGCCTTGCAGAACTATAGACAGCATAACTGATCAGATACATCCATTCCCTTCCACTTGCACTGCAAGGCTTGGCCCTCAGTTTGCACCTGCCCATGTAAAAAATGCACAGTACATTTCTTTTTAATAAACTTCCACTTTTCATATTGTAAGCACACAATTACAATAACTTTGTAGTTACTAGAAAAAAAATAGAGAATATCAATGACATAGATTTGAACTCCATTTTCATGGAACAAAAAAGCAGACACAATCCAAAAAAGCACTTGAATTATTCAGAATTTGAAGCAAACAAGGTCATTTACTTAACTAAGACTGTTCTGCATAATGAGAAGTGATAAGGCACCAAGTCCTCCTGAGACATGGGTTTTAAATAGCAAGGGGGAAAAAAACCATCTCCATCTAACCACATTTTAGAAAAGTATTAAAATTTGTCCGTTAATTTTTGGAGGCTCACTTTCTCCATTTCAGGAAGAGCAAAAATGCTGAACCAAAAAAATCACAGTTTATTTCCCTTCAGCACATTATAACTCAGCCTCTTTAAGAAGCAAGAATACAGATACTGTATGTGGGTGGACACTAGATCATCTCCAGCTCTTGCTACTGTTTTTTTCCTATGAATTAAAAAGACTGAGGTTACTATTTTTACTGCCATTTCTGAGCATTCTAATCCTCCAAAAGAGGGTGAACAGCCAGAAAGGTTGATCTTTAATGGAATCTTTTAATGGAACAGGATCTGAAACAATAGGCACAAACCGAAACATGGGCAGTCCCTCCTAAACATCAGGTGCAACGTTTTAATTGTGAGCATGGCTGAACAGTGGCACAGGTTGCCCCGAGAGCTTCTGGGGTCTCCATCCTTGGGAGATAGTCAACACTGTCTGGACATAATCCCTGGCAATGGACTGTAGGGGTTCCTGCTTGAGAAGAGGGTTTGGACAAGATGACCTCCGGAGCTTGCTTCCAATCTCAATCAGGCTGTGAAACACTCACTACAGTAACTCCCAGCAACACCTCCCTTTGATGCAGCATTTTGTAGTGTGTTAACTTTGGTGAGCAGCTAAGCACCCACCAGCTGAGCATGCAATCTCCACAAGATGAAGGAGAGACTCAGAAGCTCAAGAGCAAAAAAATTTCTTGCTGAGACAGTTTAATAAGTGAACCAAAGCTTCTCATGCAAGCAAAGCAAAATAAGGAATTTAATCAGTTTTCTATCAGCAGGCGCATGTTCAGCCACTTACTGGAAAGTGGGACCTTAACACACAGAACTATCAGTTATGAAGACAAAACACCACAACCATGAATGTCCCAGATTCTTCCTCCTTTCCCTGACCTTCTATTGTTGAACATAACAACATATGGTATAGAACATTTTTTTGGTCAGTTTGGGTCAGCTACCAGAGCTGTGCACCTTTCCAGCATCTAGTGCAGATGGTGGACAGAGTGAAGAGAGGGGGGAAAACAAACAAATAAACACACACAAAAAACACCCCAACACAAAACCCGGGGAGGTTGGGAGGGGCATGAGGGGAAAAGGAAAGAGCCTGATGGTTGCTGCACAACCACTGCTTGGCAATAGCCAAAACATTATTATCAACACTGATTTAGTCCCAAACACGAAGCACAGCACCAGTTGGCTGGTGAAGAATATTATCAGCATTCCAGACACACCCAGTACAGATTTTCACACTGCAAGACACTGCGCTTGTTTTATGAACAGAATTAGCCCATTCTACATTTCCTCTGGAGCCAACACTACCGTGTTACTGTTGCACAATCTTGATATTGTTACCAAACAATAGCCACTGAGCCCTTGCTGTGCATGGGACAAGGCCCACGACACCCCAAGAACCAAGCATGGGGGTAACTCACCTCTCCAGGCTTTTCATTGCCTCTGCTGGCCTGACAGCTGCACCCAGCTTCAGAACTAACTCATGAAATAGCTATAGCACCTATCTTAAAGTAACTTCAGTAGAAGATAAAAGTATCCTCAAACAGCAAACAATAGTTTAAAGACTTGGGACCAAATTCACAGGATCAATCTTTACTGAATCATGAATAACTGTTTCAAGAGGAGAGCTGATTTGTTTTCGTGACAGCAACTAAGTGCTTAACAGGTCAGAATTAGGAAGAATCAAAAGGAAGACACCTTGTTACACCGTATGTAAACAGCACACATACAAGCACCAGGTCAAAGAGCATTTCTGTCTATCCAACATTACTTTCTACTCTTAATAGACCAAAAAGCAATGTTCCCTTTTTTTAGTTTCCATTCCAGATTATAATTCTGTTTTTTTCTTTCCTCTCACTTTACACAGAACAAAATCAAACCTGGACTTTGAAACCTGCTATCATCAAAACATAAACTCTGACAGGTGACCTGGAACTTGAATAACAGGTCTAGAGGACTATATCACCCAGAAGTTAACACAGGTGGTGAGGTGGTGTTATCTGAGGACTGACACTGCATTGGAAGTACTGCCATTTTAGCTTCGGAAACACAGGACAAAACATGTAGAGGAAAAAGATCAGAAACTGGGAAATTTCAAAAGATTAAGAGAAGGTAAAACCTAGAGAGCTACTCCATTCCAAATATAATTCACATTGTGCAGATTTAAGGTTTACATTTCTTTTATACTGAGCTCTAATATCAAAGGAGATCATATCAAAGTTTAGGCAGCACCATCCCAGAGAAAAGGAACATGGAGCTGCAGCATTCTTCCTGAACAGCAGATAGACACACTGTACCTGGGAAACACGCTCTGCTGGTGAAAAGGCAGACACCCATCTGTGTAAGCAAAATACTTTAGAATCAAGAACATTTCCGCAGTATAATGTTTATCCTTCTAGAACACAACAGTGAAACAATGAGCTGAGACTGAAGTGTCTGTGCACACACTAAAGTGCTTGCTTCAGTCCACTCACTCTTGTGTTCTCTAGTACAGCAAAAATCTCAGTTACACCAGTTTTTACTGAGCATGATCATAGTCCCTTCTTAAACTCAGCAGCACCTAAAAGCACAAACCCAAAAGACAAACACAAGAATTTGATGCCCTTTGCACAGGTCTTTATAACTTTGACATGTACCTATCAACATGGCATGTTACCAGCACAAAGGAAAAACTCAGTCTGCTTAATGGGATGGACAAAAGGTTTTGTCATGACAAAGATCAAAGAGATATAAAACTAAATTATTCATGCCATGAGACATACACCAATAAAACCTTAATTTTACACCACACACCAGGAAGAATTTGTCTCTGTATTACAAAAAACACATATGTCCCAGACAAACTTTTTTAGGCAATTTCTGCAGAACTTTAGAGATATCAAATAAATTCTTTTCTCTTATCTTTTGCCTCTAAAGACAGTTGTCTTAATTACCGCTCTGTTCAAATATTCAAAATTCAGTTTTAATAGAAAACCCGCAACCTATGAAAAGCAGTACACAAAAGTGTCATGACTTTAAAGTCTGATGAGCTCTGCCTCAAATGCATCAGTTTCCGAAGGAGTCAAAATAACTGTGTGAAAGAGGGGTGTTGACAGAACATATGGCCCAACATACCAAGCAACCTGGTAAGAGGCTTATTTCTGGTGGCACTCTCCCTAATGCTGCTCCTCAGTCCCACTAAATAAAAACAGACATGGACAGAGGCAGCTTGTCCGTGTCCTCCATGTTCCTCAAATCAAATTTTGCACTCTGGATGGATGATATGGATACACAGTCCTGTCCAGTCACCTTGGACATAGCTAGAACATGCCATATTGACCAATACACAAATTGGTCTGCCTCAGGATGAGACTTGGGCAGCAAGCAACAGCGCTCCTTTGGGAGAGAACAGAACTAGTTTTCCAGACCAAAAAGGGTAGGCCTCACCAAAGCATATTATCATTGTGCGTGCTCCACCACCATTTATTGCACATCACCCATCACTCCATCTACGCTTCATCCTTTACATGGGATGTTTATAACAAACCATCTCACACCCCTGAGCATAGTTAATTATGAACCATTTTTAAAGTTTTTACTCCACTGTGGTTCATTGTTCTCTTGCTTTCTGTCTTGCTCAAAACCACATATGGGTCAGATTCACAAAGCAAAGTCACTGCCTGAGAATAGGAGAAAAAACATTGGCTCCTAGCTCGATTATTAAGTTGGAGATTAGTAACAGTTTTACTTAGAGAAAAAGAGCTCTATTAATGCACAGGTGCTACTTGATATGATATAAGCTTTCTAGTGTGGTTTATTGATCACACCAATGTGTGCACTCCTAGACTAGAAAGCCAACCATACCGTGGGCTGCATCAAAACAAGCATAGCCAACAGGTTGGAGAGAGGTGATTCTCCTCCTCAACTGTTCTCTGGTGAGCACCCAGCTCTGGAGTCCTCAGGACAAGACAGACATGGACCTGTTCAAGCAGGTCCAGAGGAGGGCCACAGAAATATTCCTTCTCCTGTAATATGGGAAAGCTGAGAGCATTGGGGTTGCTCAGCGTGGAGAAGGTAACGCTCTGGGGAGACCTTATTGCAGCCTTTCAGTACTTAAAGGAGGTTTATAAGGAAGATGGCAACAGACTTTTCAGCAGGGTCTTCTGTGATAGGATAAATGGTAATGGTTTTAAACCAAAGGAAATCAGATTTAGATTAGACATAAGGAAGGCATTTTTAGCAGTGAGGGGTCAGACACGGGTGCAGGTTGCCCACAGCCAAAGGAACAGACAAAGTGAAGCTAGAAGGAAATTCCCCCCATCGTTGCATATACAGCATCCAGGCATAAAAATCTTACCTCTTCTCTGATGTGTTCTACTTGCTCCTCCAGGAAATCATTTCTTTCTGTCAGTGATTTGTTTTTCTTTAACAGCGACTGGCCAATCCGAGCAGCTAATTCTAAGTCCCGTTCTTTCTGTGAAGCATTAAGAACAGAAAGCCCATTTCAATTTATATATTTTTAATCAGCAAAGGTTTAAAGGGAGGGTAAAATGGCCTTGAAAGGGAAGGAACAAGCACTTCAACAATAAAAAGACTTTTTTGTTCTGTGAGGTTTATTCGGGGGTTTTTGCTGGTTTTCCTTTTCTACTCTTGCATACCTTACAACAGCATTATACAGAAAAGACTGACCCTCTCTCAAAGCATTCTTTGGTTTCCACTTGCTCCACCTATGAATAAAAGGCTATAATCTATGCAGGAATAGAAGCCAGTTCCACCACAATGACTGTTCAGCTCCTATTTTTGTGTATGCCAACCATTAGTGCTTTTGTATGAAAATAATTCCTATCTCTTTCCTTTTTGCAGATGCCCCAAACTGCATTAAGCGGTTACTCTCATGTCATGCTTGGCCTTTTCCGCCCCCTCCTCTATGAGCACAATACTGGAAATCACCTGTCTGGACAGTTCACCACTGGTACCAATAAAAACTAGAAGTTTATCCTGTTGATGACATATACATATGAATGTCTCAGCCGTGCAGAAGCTGGTAGATGGGATTGTAATCTGCCTGGGAGAGGATGATAAAGTGCATAAAATTTGGCACTGTTCATTAAACACTTCTATTTATCATTTTCTTATTTAACTACTAGATTTTTTAAAATAGTGGTAAAATGGGGCTAGGGTCAACCCCCTGATGTACCCTTAGGTACATTCTCCCTGTCACTGAAAATACTGTTAGGAGCTAGCTTACTGCCCCTGACTACCTCCCAGATATTGTGACTAAATGCTACCTTATGTCATGGATACATTAATGACAAAGCCTACAAAACCTACAGCTACTGTTCACATGGATTTGAAGTCAATAAATTTGAATGAAGAGGCTTTCATAATGGAAAAAAAAAAAAAAAAAGTTATATAATAAACAGTAAATAAAAAGAGAGGTTACTGATCAATGCTGTATTTGCAAATAGCATTTTCCAAATGGTTTCTGAAGGTCAGACTTATATTTGCATTGAAAGCTACTGGCATTATCTAGCCATAAGACCTTTATATAATCTTATATACAATCTTTCAGAGCAATAGGTGCCACGAAGCTATCCAAAATATATTTGGATATATTTTAAGCCAACTTACTGTTCACTAACTTGGCTCACTTTGCTATGGTTCTAACTCTACAGAGGAGGAGCTATCTAGCAGCACTGGTTTTTAACACCCAATTTGAGGAATGTAAGTGCATGTCCAGGCTCTTAAAATAACCCCTCCAGCCTTCCTACACAACTTTTAGCAATTCACCTCTAAATCTCAGTTTGGGGATAGACCTCTTACTCACGCAATGATAAGGAAGTAATTTACTACAGCAATGCATAAAAAAAGTAATTCTGAGAAGCAAGGCACACTTACACTACTATAATAAAAATATAACAAAGCAGATTTATGAAGAAATGTGCTCCAATTCTTACCACACACCCAGGCAGGCCTGGTGCCACTTCCTTCCTTTAGTTTCAGGGGGCTATAGGCACAGATTTCTGAAATACCTGCACACATGCTGTTTCAAGATCTTCTCTTTCCTATCTTCCCAAATGCTGTATCTTTCACTCTATCAATATTGTAATGCAAGCACCTGAAGCTTGCAAACATGAAGGACAGACAAAGCGTAGCTTTTGGTTTTTTTCTCTCACTTGTATGTGTGAAAGCAACAAAACGAGTTAAATTCTGCAAATGGATGCAATCTCTTATAACCATCATATGGAGAACAGAGAAAGGCGCTGTAAGTGCACCTATCTCTATGAACAGAGAAATTTCATCCAAAATTATGGTCAAATAAAACAAAAAGGCTCACTGAAAGTATTTGTTTTAATAAACTTTGACACGTTACACACTCCCCTACTTTTCCCTTCTCAACCTCCAGATAGGAAAGTGCACAAGAAGCTCTAAAACACTGGCTCAGCCAGTCCTTCAAGCATTGCTCCCATGAGTGTGATGTCTGAATCTATAGATATTTGTCTACAGGGACTCAGGGAAGGAAACAATTTGGCAGAATCCTGCCATCATTACTAGAAGGAGCCACCAACCAAATACAGTAAATCTCAGGCAAACAAGGCAAAGGGAACAGGGCACAAACAAGTTAACAGACTGTTACTACAAGGTGATGAATTATTCCAGAAGTCTTTTGGGTAACACATCAGTTTTAACAGGTAACTTGTGTTTGAATAGGTTTGGCTCAAAGCACAAAATTTAAGACTGTACTGCACTGAGGAGTATCCCGAACAGGTGGGAGACATGAGCATTCATTCCTATGCTTGTTTCCTTGCAAAATTAGAGGAATAACAGACCCAACTGGCTGGAAAGACCCCATTTTTGACACTGCTATTGCAATAAGCAAGCAATGGACTATAAAGGACTAAATTGCAGTCAGCCACGAATTAATACAATTGTAACAGTTTTCACCTAAAGAATTACTCATAAGCATTCTTTGGAAAATCATTGCTCAAATTTAATGCAGAAAACCAGCTAATTTTAGTCAACTTATCATGATATTTATTGAACATAAGCATAGTACCATGCCAGTTGCTTTTGATATTCCTTGAGTGCTAAGGATTACAAGAATACCAATTTTCATACTAATGGTATTAAAAAAACCACAAACAACAACTAAATCAACCAAACATAAGAAAAAGAAGGAAAGAAGACAAACAGTAGTCTGTATTTTCTAATTTTGTGCCTATGTACTTCTCTGGACAGAAATTATCTGAGAAAGTTTTTACGAAAATGAGTCTGTCAGCTTTTTAAAATTATTGTCTGAAAAGAATATATCCATCAATAATGTTACTCTTAATTTTAAACGTACTGTAAAAATATGTGTCATTTTAATATGATTTCTCCTCCTTCCTTAGGGCAAACATTTGGCCAAGAACAAGTTACGAGGCCTCAATTGAAAACTAACCAGAAGTAATGAGTCCATTTGTCAGAGATAAACAAATTATCTTTATTTAGAAAGGATATTTACCTTACCGATGAGATAAAGTGTCCACACTCAGAGCCCTTATTCATCCACAATGGAGGACAATCTACCAACAATGTTTAGTAGTGGTACCACATAATTTCAGTACTACTTTGCCATACTGTGTAAGGGTTCTTAAAGAGATGTAATACTTGCCTCTTCAAGAAGACGTGTAACAGCATCTATGTCATTGTATGTTTTAGTCATCTGGCCCACTCTTTCAGCACATAAAACTGCAAAGAAATAAAGCAAAACATTAATCAGATAAGTAGTACTATTGGGGAGAAGATCACAGCATTTTCTGAGCTGGAAGACACACACAAGGCTCACTGAAGTTCAACTTCCATCCTTTGCAAGAAATACCTTTCTAAGTTTAGATGCGTGTAAGTCTAAAAAACTGCTTTTGCCGACCTTTGGATGAGTGTATCAAGAGCTAAAAACTCAAAACAAACAAAACAACAAACAAACAATCCTCTACCCGTGCCCCCCCACCCTATCCACCCTCAAAAAAATCCAGTATTCATGTGATACTGGTAATACAAATGTTCCTTGTAATAGGCACTTGCTTTTGTCAGGCAGAACAAACTTAAAATGTTAAAACTTTCTTCTCTGAATAACAGTATCTTCAGTTTATTAAAAAAATAATTAGGAAGTCAAAACAGACATTTTTAGATTCATAATTAGGATTCCATCATGTCACCTACTCATTGTATGACATGCAGAAGCATTACTCCATGAACAACTAACTCCAATACTGTTAGAGGCATTGTTCATCAGGAAGAGACTATGTCATATCAATCTGATAAGAACTGTGTTTTACACTTCAAGATAGCAAAGTATGCATGCAAAAAAAGAAATGGTTTTTGTAATACCCAGCCACACCAGTGACCACAGTCTCACTCATAACAAATATTTATTTAGACTGGCTGAGATTGTTAATCACTAAGGTGGAACCAGGAGTTTCAGAAGAAGCTGAAGAGGACTGAAGAAAGTATGCAGAAGTTCAATCTACCACCACAGGGGATCCTTTAAGAAGCTACAGTGATTTATCTAGAAGACACAGGTTTTCAAAAAAATCACCAACAGTCACAGGAAACAACAGCACTTTGTGCTCTACCCTTCTATTCTTCTTTGTTTTTTGACTACACTTTTTCCTTGAAACCAGTAATTCTGGAAAAAAGGACTGCTAATGAAATTCAGTGGATCACATGGACAATGAGTTATTAGGCTGCTGTAGCCTGAACTGTTCTTCAGGGGATTTACCCTTGGCAATGTCACTTAAGGCTCCTCTGGCAGATACGCTAATGTTCTAGTGCACACTAAGGCAGGGGAAGAGACAGATCAGCCCTAATAGGATTTATACAAGGAGGAGGAAAAAAAAAAAAAAAAAAGCAGAACTGTACAGTAATATTAGCATGAGACAGTTTGTCACACTAAGGAAACAACACTACCTAATTCATAAATATACAAACTGCATATATAAAAATATATACAGCTGATCACCACTAAGGCACATTGGTAATACATCAAATGCAAATGGTACTTCGATATCTGTTGAAATGCTGGAGAATATTTTTCCCTACCTAAACATCATTTATCTAAATTATTTAAATTATGGCAATAAATTCAATTTCTTCATTTATTTTCCCATCTCTCTAATTCTACTTTTGCAGATCACATCCTAAAAACATTTATAATATTTCTTGACATGAGTAGTGCCAGTGAACTTCAGAGAATACAAAAATATTCAAAATATAATTGCATTTATCCAAATAAGAAGTCTGAAAGTGGTAACAGTAAAAGGTTTATGCTTCAAAGTAAGAACTTGACAAACATGAATTATCTATAGAATGAATAACTCTACCACTGCAGAAGTAAAAATACAGTTCATCTGTAAACTACAAGCTGTATTTCCCAAAAGTAGACTAATAAGGATTCCACAGAAAAAAATGCAGCAATTTGCAGAGAGCATTGGCTATGATTAAAGAAGGGGTTTAGCAGAAGTTTTCCATAAAAACTTCACATAAAGACAGATAGTGTAATGTTCAGAAGACTAATGATCCACATATACACATGAACTCAGTTTTGTTTTAAATATAGCGAGTTTATCAGTCATGCCATAAAACATCTATCTATCAGAAACCCTGACGCCAGCAGGTTTCCAATACAACTGCACACTAAATAGTTCCCTTGGTTACAACATTCCATCACTACTGTAAAATAATATTTGATATTGTCATTAGCAAGGTCTAACATATCAACTCTGTACCTAGCACTAACAACCACCAATGAGCCGGACTGTGGCAACCTCATACCATCCTAATTCAGGTAAATGTATAACCTTCCTAACAGCCAGGCTGATAAAAAGATGGTGCTCTCACAGACAGAATAAAGTCACTCACTGAGAGAGTGATAAAGGCTGATTTGTGGGGATACTCCCTTGGTTATTCCTTCAGAACTTGCCATTTAACTTTAACCTGGCAAGGCAATACCACAGCATTACAATAACAGACATTACCAGCTGCAAAGCAGAATCTGGTCACCAAGAGCTTTTATATCTATAAATTTCCATCAAAGTTTGGTTGGTGATTGTAAAACAGAGATCTTCATACACTGCTCTGCCAGTGTAGAAGGGTTTCAAAGCAGAAATGTCCTTTTATGCATCCTCTTCATCCAAGTGGAAATAATTTTCAATAGACTGCATATAATAAAATCTGTCAGTCAACCGCTGTCCATACATACTATCCACACTACTACATACAATACTGTGGAAACACAAAGCTACTAACTAAAAGAAAGGATTTCCTTTTGGAAGGAGGGCGGAGAGATGCATAGGGATCTTGCTTTCAATTACTCAGAAATCAATGCTTGCAGAGAAGAGAAGGTAAAACCTAAGGGGAGAGTGGAATTCAGAAGAATCACTGAAAAAAATCCCAAAAAGTGTCTAAATACCTACTTATTCAGCCTCCACAGACTATGAGATAATATTTGACCAATTCCAAACAGCAGTGTTTATTTCTTTAGTAGATTTTTTTAGATCAAAATATCTATCAGTGAAGAAGACAGACTATTTTGAAAAAACATTTAGAGGTGTGATCAGTGAAGTCTGCAGCAGAAAAATCCCCCCCAACATGCCACACATGTAATGGATCCTGCACAGTAGGTTTCTAGCCTGCTGGAGTTTCTGATGAGTATGAGAGCCTGATAATGCTGCTGTAAAGACAAAACAAGAGCAAATGAAGGACAGTGCCTTGTAATGCAAAACATGCAGTGCCAAATTACTGACCCCATTTTGCTCACTCACACATGAGTAGATTTTTGCTTGAGGGTGATAGGGAGCACTGTGCCTAAGTGCATGGATACATGCAAACAGCCGAATCAAATATACTTTGCACTTCTCAGCTTATGGAGAAGGCTGACAGACAATACAGAAAGAGTAATTTTAAAAAACTCACCTATTTTGGAAAGTGCTTTGAAGCTAATGTCCCAGATCCAGAACAGGAAACAAAGAACAGAGAAAGCTTCCATCACATTATTCTCATGACAGCACTAAATATATGGTAGTGGGGACACGTTTGCAGCTTGAAGTATTTGGGGATTTTTTTTTTGAAGTCAAACACGCAAATGGACAAACACTACACAGATCAAACATTTCCTCTGCTTTAAAGGACCTTGCACCATCTTTATACCACCCTAAAGCCTGCAAATTTACTGGTAACCACATTCCTGTGTTTCCCAAAAGTACAGCTGAAAGGGTGCACCCTGTATTTATTCCTTGTCATCTAGTTAATGGAGCACTGATTCCCAAGCTGAAGATGTGCCAGGACACAGAGGAACGCACACACTTTTCTGAATTGCTCCCCAAAAATCACCTATTCAACAAGTATGCTACTTAAGACTATAGGATGTTTGCAGGAACAGGAGACAGCCATAGAAGGGAAGGGGAACAAGAGTACCACCACTGGCAGCTTCTGCAATGAGGCACTACCTGCCAAACAAAGGATTCAAATGGAAGGAAGAAAAAAACCACATCATCAGTGCCAGCAGTCACAGGTATCCTCAGCTCCTGTTCTCTGCATCCCTCAACATTTACTCCCTTCTTCATTTATGAGACCTATCAACCAAGGATAAACTAATGAAATAAAAGAGATTTGCAACTGCTGAAGAGGAAAGCCCAGCTCCCACTGCTCCTCTTCACATCTATTTCTAACTACTGGGAAGCACAAGAGGGCTAACATGCCACTGTAAAATTTCACTTTTGGGGAAGACAATATTGACCTGTCTAATTACAGAGTCTAACAGGGAAGGCCCCAGTGAATGAGGATTTCCCTACTACAAAAATTTTAATTCATCAGAAACTCCATCAGCGGAAATGAATAGTGTTCATGGAGCACAGGTCTCTTGCCATTTAAACAACCAATGTTTCTTATTGACAAGGTGGTAGGAGGGGACAGTGCTTTTTTTTCATAACAGTTCCCTACCCAAAGCCTTTTACTATGGCAAGGCCTGCTATATTCTTGCTCAGTCATGACAAGCCCTGCCCCACAACCAGCTTCTGTCTCACTGCCCTCTGCTCACAGCCCTGTCCAAACGCCAAAGATACACTGGCAAGGGCATGGCACCCTGAAGGTTGCACATGGAGCCACACAGAACACACATGGCAAATCTGACTGAGCAGCTGTGCTCCCTACTGCCACTTGGCAAGAGTTAGTCAAAGACCCTGGCAGACCTGGACTCCTCAGCTCCTGATGGATTCATTCCTCAAAGGGTATTTTTACACTCCAAGAATAAAGCATCCACTAAAAATTACAGCATCAGTTCCAGAACCACTGATAGTTATGCTCTGGCACAGGTTACTACATCAGCTTAAGCCAAGCACATGCGCAATTCTGAAACTGTGCCATACTAGGTATATCACCTTTCAAATAAACTCAGGAAAACTGTACCTCAAATGTGCCATCAGCTGTTACTGATTTTCCACAGTTAAAGATAAACATGATAGCTTCTCCACCAATGCAGAGGTGGTTTTGGCAGCCCTGGCTAAACTGGGGCAGAGGCTCCAGATCTGCTGTTGCCTGCCACATTTGAGACAGCCCTAAGAGAATATGACCATTTAAAGAGCTTAAAAAGAATGCACTTCTGAGTCACAACTTGCTAGAAATCCAAATCCTAGCAAAACAGCCCAACAGTTGCCCCAGCCTCACCCAGCACTCCCAAGCAGGGAGCAGAGCAGTCAGGGAGGCAGTAGGGGAGGTGAGTGGTGGCGTGACCCTGGTTAGAGGGATAAGGAGTGGTCACAGTGTGCCAGCTGCTTCAAAGCTGTCAGGTCACACTGTGGGTGAGCCCTGTGCAGGAGTCTGGAAGAACATAATGTGAGAGCTACACAGTCAGGAAGTCCAACAGATAATCCAATAGATTTGGGGTTTTTTTTCTTCTTCAAATGCTACAGCATGGCTTACTGTAATTTCAATGGCATAGTTAGCAAAATAATCTTTCACTATTAAGCTGCAGGTACTGGTTCTTCTGGAAGAAATTTTTTTTCATGCTGTTTAAGGCTATGGTTCAAGGAGTGTTTTTTACTGCCATTTCTCTCATTCAAATATCTTAGCAAATCCAATTTTAAAGCCTCGCATACAAACCTTTGTCATTACTTAAACTTAGGTTTGCAAAAAAACCCCAAAAAACAACAAACCAGTGCTTCTACTTATTTTCTAAAGCCTCTGCCTGAAACCTCAGGCAGGGAGTAATTTCAAAGTACTTCCTCTAAGTAGGACATGAACTGTATGAAATTTTCTAGTGATGAATGAAAAATCAAGTTAAAAGAAATTTCAAAGAGTGTCAGACACTTGCTCTTTCTATTAGCATAAACAGATCAAATGTGGTAACTTGGAAAATACAGACTAAGTGATACTAAGAAAAGGTCTCTGGAGAGAACACCTTAATTATCTTAACTGCCTTAATGCAGATTAAGATACAGATATAGCTCAGGATAGCTCTTCTCTTCAAAACTTTTTTTGCAGGATTTTTTACTGTTAGCCACTAGGTTACTGTCTTGATACTCTCTTCCATCCATTTCTTGTCAAGAAATGTCTAGACTGAAGTCAATGTAACTAATACATGGGTGAAAGATTTAAACTAGGATCTGTATATTTTTAAAAATCCTAAAATGAAGTTAAAAGCCTGTAAGCCACACATTGTCTGCTCTCTTCTTTCTTAAATATGTGATCTTTTCCCATTCCAGCTCTTTGGGAGAGAATGGTTGTGCCAAAGCTTTCAAGAATGACTCCTCTCCATCTTTTTGGCTCTAGCATTCACAGATTCCAGAGCACTAAATGGCCTCCATCCTATTGTATTTTACGTTTTCTGAAAGTCAGATCCCTTGAGTTCCTGATTTAAGACTTTAATAGTGATCCCCAGACTTATTTTTTTCTTTTTAATTCACCATGAGACAGATTCTATGCCTGCAATTTACCAAGTGTTTTTAAACTACTACATTAGTAGATGGAAATGGCTGCCACCATAGGTCCTATGTAGGTAAGTCTTTTCCTCTCCCAGCTGCAAAGGCAAGAATCAAAACACAGATCCCTTTCAGAAACAGCTGACCCAAAAAATCACTAATCAAAGGAAGCTGGCAAGTTGTCCTTTCACAGCTCAGGTTCCTTTATGAAGAAAATCTGAGTAGACACTATCAACAGATATCCCTGAGCTAAGTTTCACTGCAGTTAGCTCTGAGGCCAGCTTAGCAAATGAGAAGTAAACATATTGCTGTCAGGCAAGTTTACAATTCCAAAGCAATGCAGTGACTCTAGGACTGTTTTATCCAGACTCTTATGAAGGTGCCCTCTACTCTCATCAAGAGAGCTGACTGTAATGCTGCCAGGCATAACCTTAGTTCTGTGACAGGCTCAGAAACAGGATTGAGAGGAGCTACAGGATCTGACAAATGTCAGGACAGAGAAAAAACTTCACTACATCAAAATGACTATGGAAATAATAGTCAAGAAGTGAGCACGCATCCTGCACATGAAACAGGCCAAACAGTTAAGGAGTGTTAATTATTCTACTTTTATCCTCTTCTTTTCAATAACTATAAATGGCTGAAGTGAAGCATATCCTTTGATTTCCCATTTCTGGTGCCAGATTTACAGCTAGATATAGCTAAAATGTTTCTTTTGTTCAGGATGAAAAGGCTACATGCTGGTGTTTCCATCTGCTTTCCTTACAGAATGGATTGACTCACCCATTCTCTGAGAGAAATACTACCCTTTGCAAGCACTCCCACGTGCAAAGATACACAGAAATACCATATATAGGTTTTGTGTATCTGTATCTCTGCTACACTGAGTGTGTAGGTGACATGAACACATAGGTGGAGAAGAAAAGGCAACTTTAGAAGACATTTCAAACACACATTGAGCTTTTGAGAAGAAGGCTCTGTAGAAACAGAAGGCTAAATATATCCCAGATAGAACTCAACTTTTTCTTTTCCCCCTCTCAAAATTAAAAAGAACAGCCTCAGACTGTTAGATCTGGATGAAAGGTAAAGTCAGCAGAAAGAATAAGAACAGCATGACGTATGCTTCAGCAATAATTTAATTGCTAAAAAAGCAGGAATAAATTATAAAAAAAATGTCAGCTGGCCTCACTTGATAAGCTTCCTCTCCATCCCAATCCCGTTTTAAATTTTCTTTTTACCAGTATTTTCTTCAGCACCTTTCTTTTTTGCACAGACACAGAAATCTGAAAACCAGGTGGGATATTTGATTGTGAGGGAGTTTTTTACAGGAAAATCCTATGCAATGGCATACAGAGAACATGGTTTGTTCACCACAAACTCCGGACACAGGAACTGGAAACCTTGAGGTAAACAAGGATATAAATTCACAGCACATGGCATTTTCTGTGCTAACAATCCTTCAAAGCATCCTTACATCAAGTAAGAAGTAAAAGTAGAATTTTTACTTTTATGACGTAAAAATTCTCTACCATAAAACTGCTGGCTCAGAACAAAACCTACAGCACATGAAATAACAGGAATGGGGCATTCAGCTTTTGCTGATTGGCTAGAAGCAGCCCTAGAATAGTACCCTCTCCATACAGCAGGTGCACAAGAGGATGTTCACTGCATGGACACTCCCATTTCCATCTGAACGGGTCAGTTGCCCATTATTTCCAGAAAGTACGACAACATTCTTAGGTTGGTTTTTACATTGAAAATTTAAGTCATAAGACCCTACATTTGGATTATTTCTGTCTATGCACTTTCAAATTCATGGATAAGCACAAAATTGCTGCTCTGTTCTAGAAGCACCTGCTGGGAATGACAACCTAAAATATACAGTTCCATAAGACACACATTGTGTGTGTATAAAAAATGCACTACAATTCCAGAGAGAGAAAATTTCCCAATTTCTGTTTCATTATAAAATAGGCATTGCACAGACTACATCTGTTGATTATGCTTTTCTTCTTAAAAAAGTATACATAAATTAAGATTTATCTTATTTAGATATTAGATGAATACTTCATCCAAACATACCGGCTACACACATAAAACAGAAAATTTTGCCTATTTAATCCACAATTATCACTCAAATCACTTGCACGTTGCCATGTGCTACCACCATGAAAGATGAAAAAAACAAAAGGTGGAAAGTACCTTCTTCCAAGATATCGAGGCTCTGCCTGTTAGAAGTGCGTCGCCTCTCATTTTCCTTTTCATAGTCATATTCATAGCTTTCCTCTTCGTTTCCTGACATTGCTGCAGTTATCCCAGACAGACACAAAACGATGCCTTAGTCTCACAGGCGATGGGAAGTCATTCCCTCGAAGGCTGTCTCTTAGGGGAGAGCAGAGGAGGATTTCCACAAAGCAGGATACCATCTTTCCTCACTCACATGCTCAGCCAGGAAACTCCGGAGAGACTGAGTACTCGTCCTTAGTGCTACAACAGCTACAACAGCTTTGAGTTGTACAGATGGGGTGGAGGAGGGAAGAGTCCATCTGTCTAATAATTACTAGAAGATTTATGTTGCTTCTCAGACCAGCTCTGATAGTAGCCAGTTCTTGCCCAAAAGCCCCCCCAACATGTTTCAGACAAGGTCAGTGGGCTGAAAGACCCTCCCTGACACTCCTCACATCCACAAGGCTCCCTCTCTTCTGCCCCTGCTCTTACGAGTGAAGTGGTAGCTCCCCGCAAGTGTCTCAACAAGGAAGTCTGGCCCAGCCTCTGACTGTCACACCTGGGGAAGGGTGTGCACTGGCACAGATTCATAAATCACCTCCCGTGTTGCCCAATGCAGCAAGACCTCACTGGAGCTGTGAACAGCCTGAGCCTGTGCACACACAGCCAATCCCACCCAGGAGAGAGATCTTGATACCCTGGGCTGTTGTGCAGTACAGTCTGACTGCAGCATCCACCACACACTAGAACCACTAAGGGAAGAATTAGGCTGGGGAAAGGAGCTTTTTTTATTACTTCTACAAAGGGAAGACTACACTGGTACAAAGAACTTAAATCACATATCCCATTAGCTGTCGAATTCTGTATTTCCACAGTCATTTTTCTCTTCAGCCTGCTGTGGGAAAAGAAATACCTCACAAGTCCACATGTGGCACCCAAGTGAATCTTCAGAGGTGCATGCTCACCTCTGTGCTTGTTCAACAAGAAACAAATCTCCTGTGCTCAGGCCTCTTGGTTTCCAACAGGTTGTGTTTGCTAATCTTGACTACACACACAGGGCAAGCTAACTTTCTTATTTAACTTTTTGTAGCCATAGATATTTAATGTTTGCTAAGTTGCCTCCCTGACTTGCAGCAAGCAAGCAGGCGCCCTTTGCTGCTAAAGCACTCCTATCCATGCCACAGGGCAAAGCATTTGCAGGCAAAGTGGGAGCACTGCAAGGCAAAGGCATCTTATCATCCTCTGAGGGGACACAACTGCTAGGAACAGACAGACAAACATTATATTGCAAGCCACCAGAATGTAAGTTTGGGTCATGTAGGAGCAATTCTGCTATTACCATTTCTCTAGTGGTGAGAAAGAATGGGGTAGTATGAGATGGAAAGAATGGGGTAGTATGTTGTGTTTACACGACAACGATGAATGGTTTTGTTCTACATTTTAAACCCCTGATACTTATACGCAAACAATGCAGCAATTTTTACATAAATAACAGCCAAAGGATATGAAATACATGCAAGTAGTTGCTGAGGGAAGAAACACCTCATTTCTGAATAAAGGAAGATTTTGCCACTCAAAGCAACTTGATCTATGACTGCCAAAATTTACTGCAATAATCAGCAGCAGAAATAGCCTCAAGAACTCAGGTGAAAAATAGGATTGTCTCTTTCTCCCTACATCATTACATTAAAATATGCAATTTTAATAATAATGAGGATCACTTCTAGTTTCTGAAGCTTAGAGCTTTTTTGTCTTCAGTTCTTCCCTGTAACAGTGAATCAACTCTTTAATTACAATCAGACAGCAAGGGCCTTAAATACCCACTTGCCATTCAGTGACCATTTATCACATTTCAGTAATAGCTAAGAAAATGGAAATTGAGAAAGTAACCAAACCAATAAGTCATAGTAAAAGAATGCAGGAAGCACCTTTTAAAATCTAGGGACAGAAAGTCCACCTCTGCATAACATGCTATGGTTTTAATGATCCTGACAAGTCATCAACGACAGCAAACCATCTAGTTTATGAAGGACACACTGAAAGGAGACATGTTGCTGTCCAAAACACAAGATGATATAAGGAGAGTAATTGAACATTCCCACAAACTGACTTCTGAACTGTGACTAATATCAACTCAGGCCACACAGGAGGACTCCGATGTTCGAAAGCTGAGAGAAAGTGTTGCAATTCCTATTTTGATATCAGCATAAGATAAATGCTGGAGCAATAATGGGTGGTGAAGGAATGTATGCCCCACCCTCACACTATCAACTGATTTTTCATGTATTCTGTATTACAACCTCATAGCAGTGGCAGGAACATTTACTTGCTAAAGACTATGAGCCAGGTTTCCAACTAGCACCAAACAATAAGCAGCTATGGATGAAAACTTTTAAAAATAAGCCACATTGTATTCCATTCTGAAAATATACAATCTAATTGGGAAAGATTCAAAAGAGATTTTAAATATTTCCTGTACGTACATACTAAGGGACTTTAGGAGTACACTAGAATGAAGATTCTTTTTTATGGGTTGCCACTGGGAAGCAAGTTTGGTGTATTTGCTGCAATCCTCACTCTGAGGCTTTTAAGGGGGTTGCAGTGCTCCAAGCACACTCCCAGTACCATGGCTGCACTGAGGTACAGACTAGATTCAGCAGCTCTGCCATTAAACAGGAAACACACAAAAGAGGAGCTAGTTTAAAGAAGGGTGAGGCTGGACACAATACAAACAAACCCACATAGCCTGACTCATTATTTCCAAAGAACTCCAATGCATTCAAATCATTTTAATTTTCCCTTATCAATAAAAATATCTAACTTCTGCACAATTAACTGTTACTAACAATGCTGCATCCAGAACAAAGAGATTCTCTGTAAGCCAACAAGTCTAAAAACAGCAGATGAAATGGCAGCACTTGGATTTAAACATGTTGATGAAGAAAGGTGGGTATTTTGGGGTGGGCTCTTCAAGAAGGGAGATAAAATGGTTACTGAATGCATGCTTTCTTTTAATATGTATAGTCAAGCAAAGTTAGTTTGTTCAAATTTTTACAGGTTTCACATTTCCCACTCTTTCAAAATCCCACACAAAATATCTTCTGTAACTCAACCAAAAGGACGGCATGTTATTCTTGCAGAAAGGGAAAGAAATGGAATGAATGGGAAAACACTTATCTCAATACTTAGCAGTTGAACATAATAAAAACAAAAAATATCCCTATGCTGCAATGTGTGTTGCCTTATGTGGCTTATGTGACTTGATAAAGAACAGGGAGTCAATGAAGGAGTAAAGAGAAAGACATGGCATGGCAAAAAGTAGAACACCAGGAAAATGGTATCAACTATTATGTGAATATAAGCAAGGTTCAACTATATTTATCATGTATAAAGATAAAAGACATGGGAGCACAATGAGGTCAACCTGAATGAGCATTTTAGCTGCATACTTACAGAGCAATGGCTGTTTCAGAAATTGCATGCTAAGGGCATTCACAAGATTCTCCCAGATTTCAGTAGCATATCCAGTGCTAGCATCCACTGAGATTCAGAGTAACACAGGGATACTCTGTCTACATGGATGGACATAAAAGCAGCCAGTGCATGAGGGAGATGATGGGTCACCACCCTAACATAAGCAAGACAACAAGAAGTAATCACCCTTAAGAGATCAAGAAGAATAAGCAGTAACATTGTCTACTATTGTTAAAAAGAAAGTTAGTGAGCTTGCTGATAATTGTATCAGTGGACTGGAAAGCAGAGTAAAGGAGAGAAGCTCTAAACAATAACTGCAAACATAGCAGGTGGTAAAAATATTTCAATGTGAGTGGGAAGAAAATTCAGGAAGGGATGCTGGAACAATATGGAGTGGCTCAGGCAAGCATAAAGTGGTCAGAAGGTTCAGCATGTGTAACAATCCAGGCACACCATGGATCTCACAGGGGAAGAAAGGGAAAGACGCCATTTCCTCCGCAAAAAATTCAAAAAACTCAGGGCAAATGAAAAGAGGAGGAAAGATCCAATTGCTCATTCACAAAGTCATCTGGAATCATAGCCAACTGAACTCATGCATTGTTATAAACAGTTGAGGTAGAAATAAACAAGTAATGGAAAAAATCACAAGAACAGTAATTTGCTCTAAACCTAAATCTGGATTTCTCTAGAAAGCATTGTTCTTTAGAAAAATATTGCACTGAGAGGCAGGGAACAAGCATATCCACAAAAATTTCTATGGATATATAATTATCTTTTTGTTAACTTGTTTGGTAGTTTGTGGGGGATAAGTATTAATTTTTTTCCCCCAAGTTGCATGTGAGATTTTATAGATGTATTTTTTTTCTATTAAAAAAAAAAAAAAACACTTAAATGAACCTGAACTTTTATACTGTTACCTTTCATAGTAAGAGTAGAAAAGTTTCAGCTTTTCCTCTTTATCACTGGTTCTGTCCAAGTCTGTTATGAAAATAGCTACTTTCCTACTCAAGCTCAGCCCCAGCTCTTTCCCCATCCCACCTACCCAATATACTTTGTTAACACCAAGTAAGGTGACAAGTGTCACTCATATTATACTTGAAAATGTTTATAAAAAGCACAGTGTAATAGTTATTTATAGAAGTTTTAATTTGTTGTAATGTTAGTTAACACCAGTGATTCAAATAGAGTGTGACACTTGATTGTCTATTTCCATCTACTCCTACCAAAAATGAACTCCATAAAGGACCTTACGTAAAAGAATTAATTAATTATTCCAACCCTAGAAAGTCTTTATTAAGACTTATAAATTGTAAATTTTGAGCATTTTTGCAAGATATTAAAAAAATACCACCACCAAATGCAAGTTGAAGACATTACTGTCAGTCAGTACAGAAATTCATTACATCTGAGGTGACATGGAATCACTTCTTTACCTATTAAGTTAAATAATAGCATTAAAACCTTACATTCTAATATAATTTTAGACCAGTTTTTTTCTTTGCAGAACAAGAAAACATATACTGTTAAAATAATTATTAAATAGAAGAAACCAAATAAAGTAATGTGTTTTAAATGGAAATCTGAGTCCCAGAGGCTCTGACAAAGAATGTATGAACAATTTAATCAGAAAAATAATTCTGCAAGATATTATCCTGTGAAGATTTCTATTAGTTTTAACGTACCACCCACTATATTCCAACATTTATCATGAAAGATGAACTGTGTGGGATTCATAAATGAATGCACACATACATGTGAGCTCTGGAGAATCCATGTACGACAGAGAAATTGGAACTCTAACTGTGCTTCAATTTGTCTTAAAATAGATATCCAGAATAGGTCAGCTGAGCTGCAACTGCCTATCTCACTATACTGAATGGAAAAAGAATCTCAGGAAAATGATGCTGGTATCAACAAACACATGGCAGAAAAATAAAAAACCAATCAAGAGACAGGCATCTCTTTTAATATGTCATCTGCTTCAGGTTTTTGGAAAAGCTCTATTATCTACTATAATGATACCTTTTGTCTGCTATCACCATCAGACTACCTTTCTCTGTCAAGGGTAAATGCCAACACTATTTTAAACCCTAATGAACATTCCAGTTTCTAAGGCCAAAGACTGTGCTTTCCACTGCATCTCTCAAATCTTCCTCTCTCACACAGACCTGAACTCAAAGAAGCAAAAGAGAGCTAAATCCCACTAAATTCTATGAACCCCCTAGGACTGCTGGTCATCTGAGAGGGTGAGACAGGACTGACAGCACTACCCTTCATCATATAATAACTAATACTCTAATTTAAAAAAAAAGTAATAAAAAATGCAAAAAACCCATTATGCCTTACCTGCTGGAGAGGTATTTCCCTATCAGGCATTTAACCCTTCTTTCTCCTAGGGAAGAACTTCCCAAATACTTCAAGCACAGCCAGCACATACTCCAGCTGACTCTGCAGATCCCAGCTCACAGAAGAAGTGTTCTGGGCAGGGGCTCAGCACTGACAAGAAAACCTGTAAGCCCAGAATCTGAGCAACCACTACTGTGCACCTGAGGCCCTCATCCCACAAGGTATTTAAATGTTTGCCCAACACCTGTTGCTTGCTCCATAACCGTGGAACTCCCACAGTTTCCCCAATGCAGCACACAGCTTAAGACAAAATGGGTGAGCAGATCAGCTCTTAGCTCAGACATTCAGGCACACCATCGTTCCATATGATGCTTTGACCAGACAGACAAAGGATTATAAAAATGAACAACTGAAAATAAATTTAAAAGAAAATGCTACCTGTGGGAACTTTAACCTGGGGAAAGCTTCTATCCACTGTACAACTGGTCAGTTTCTTATGCTTCTAAAAGCAGGCCAACTCAGGCTGTTACATCATACAGATTAATCAGATGCTACAGTATTTACTAGGGTTAAACCTAGAGGATAAAGGTTACATAATAGATTCAATCCAACTTAAAGTGGTCAGATCTCTCAAATGAATATGCACCTCTCTCTTTTAACACCTGGACAGGAATAATCAATTAAACATAAGAGAAATTCAAGGGTAACAAGCTTCTGAAACTGCATCTAGTTCTGAAATCTAGTACTCAGAAACAAATGGAGGCCCATGACACTCAAAAGACCATAAAAAAAATCAAATTTTATCACCCTCATCTTTATACTTCGTATCTCCTCTGGTACTATTATCAGAGCACTATCGTAGAAATATCTTTGTGTATTACATATATAATTACCCCCTAGGCCTACACTGCTTTCTGTGCTTTGCTTCACTGTTATCTTGGAATTGCCTTGTTTAAGCTAAGCTCTCCAACCAGAATAAAATCCATATAAAACTTCTGCATTCCTAAGGGGTGCATTTTGCTTCAGAGTGCTATCAGTAAAAGATCTGGATTTTTTTTCTTGCTGCAGAGAATAGTTTCAGCAATTTCTTACCCTTTCTTCTGTTCATTCTGTCAGAAGCCTGATGAAACACTCTGTCCTGATACAGAAATAATCACCCTAGCAAACATTATATAAAAATTGCAAACGGCACAAAAGATAATGCTTGCCAGAGTTTGTAATTCTTCCACTTCAAAAAGTTAACCTGCTCACTTTTAAGAACCCACATTTTTAATGTCTTTCACAAATAACCAGAGAGAAAACATGTACTGCCTACTAACATATCAAATGTATACATATTACAGAATATTGGTAACAAAGAAAAAACGCAGACTCTAAACTTTAACCAATAATCAATCTTACTGTCAGTAAATTCACCTCAATTATTATAGATAGTTATCTTTCCGAATATTCTTTCCCCTGCCCAAAGACAGCTCATATAGAGCATATGCTGCTCTGCCACTCCCTTCAGAGAGGAAAAAGCTATACAGCAGAGTCTCTTGCAGCACACTCAAAAGAGATGCTGAGGTGCAGGCATCTCTGCTACACCTGGGTGTTGCCTTTTTCTGGGTATTTCCTTTTTAAAACCA
This sequence comes from Sylvia atricapilla, assembly GCF_009819655.1. NCBI lineage: Eukaryota > Metazoa > Chordata > Aves > Passeriformes > Sylviidae > Sylvia > Sylvia atricapilla. The sequence goes on from NC_089140.1 coordinate 44,936,769, forward strand.
TTGAATAATGATGCTCCGGTCTTACGAGCTCCAAATACTACAACAAGAGACTAGAAAGAAATATTTACCATCCGTGCATTCTTCATAATACCAGTCCAGTTCATAATAATCTGCTTCAATAAATTTCTGCATAGTCAGTATCCTTCAGTGACATACAGGAGATTTCACTTCGCTGCTAAGGTCAAGTGAAATGCAGCCATGCCTTCCTGCCTTTGCAAAATGCCAAAGCACAAGGCAGCTCACGGGAAGCTGAAAATGAGCTGCACATCTTCACTGAGGCCGCAACTAAAATAAAAGGGAGGGTGGGGGGTGTGGAGGGTATATTTGGAAGAAAAAAAAAAAAAAAAAGAAAAAGGATGCAGAAAGGAAGCAGAAGCCCTGGCAGCTCCTCTAATAAAGAAGCTCTGCACAGGAGCCTTGGATGGGCGTTAACAAAATCCTCCTATCAAAAGGCTGATGCGCTGACGTTGGGGACACACACCACCGCCCGGCTGGCTCTAACTCATTCCTTTCCTCCCCAGTCTCCACATCTCTTTCAGACTAATGTGTTGCCATGGAGACAAGCTGGCTCCAAAAGTGATGCAGAGATGAAGAAAATGCATTTTGCTGTTTCTGGCTTTACAGGCTCAAAGGAGTCCTCCATTACTGGAAACAAAAATCGTTGCTAAGAAAGATGATACAACTCCTGCTACTGCTCACAGAACAACAGCATCACACTGTTGCAATTCACTGGGGACATGAGGTACATTAATAATGAAAATCTAGTCCATTACTACTCTCCTCCACACAGTTTGATAAAAGCCTGCCTTCCCCATGGAAAATGAAACTATGTTACTGCTTTGTTACACTATTCTGGTCTGATATAATAGAACCCTTTCTGCATCCTGCTGTTGAGAAATGCCAAACAAAAAAAGAAAGAATCAGCAAAATCAGGGCAGCAATACATTTCTCCTTGCAAAAAAATGCTAATCTGTTTCGACTTTTTGCCCTCTCCATGAACCACTTCCCCCCAACCTTTTTTTTTCCCAAGCATTTAAGTTTCATAGGTGAAGACAAGAGGTTAGGCCAAATTTTCACTATTCTGCTCCTAAAAATGCTGAAGGTCATAATCCAGAATAACTTAATGTTTGTGTTCAGTGTTTCGGAAATGGAAGAAAATACTTTTGCAGCCCCAAATAAAACTGTGTTTAAGCTATTAGGAGAGAACATGTCAGAGGAACAGATGGCATTAAATCATCAAACACAACGATTCAACAAGCATGTCTGAATACGTGCAGGTACAGACACCAAGTGGACTGACACCTATTTTGTTCACAACCAGCACATAGCCTTCATCCATTTCTCCCCCTGTTTTAGGAAATGCTGTTTCTTTGCAAACATCAGTAGAAGCATTGGGATAGATTGTGACTTGATCTATCTCCAAGTAAATTAAGGTAGGAGGCCATACTGGGTCTGATTAGGGAAGTCTTTGGTGTCTGCCTAGCCAAAGATTCCATCCACAAGAATAGCCATGAGCAGGCAATAGAGAACTGTCCAACATTTCCCACAACTGCCCTCCCAACCTCTAATTTCTTCATCTTCAGAGACAGCCTGAGACAGATACAGCTACTGCTACTTCTAGCAATTCTTTAATGACTTACACTCTCTGTTCTTGAGCCCACATACATTTTTAGCATCTCCAACATTCTCTTGAAAGAATTCTACACATCTACTGCTCATGGTATACAAACCCCTCATCTTTTGCTTTGCAACTCACACTTACCAACCTAATTTGATGCTTCCAGCTCTGGAAATCCGAATCTCAGTCCATCTCTCCTTGTCAACCACTCATGATTTTGCAGGTATCTATTAATTTCACTCTCACTCATGTCTCTTCTAAGTTATCACTTTTTCTACACCACTTTGCTTCACGGGAATAGAAATAGGTAAGGCATAGTCAAGCTACGCAGAGGAAAACGCTTTGGTTTCTTTATCACATCAGTATTTCAGCTCTGTTGGATGTAAGAAATTATCACTGCAGTAGCTTTGAGTCTTGCAGAGTTCCAGTTATGAACAATCACAAGGAAAAAACTATACATGCTATTTAATGCAATTAAGGCTGCACTGGTAAAATACTGCCAGAGAAAAATAAAGGTTCCTATGGCAACATCAACTCAATTGCTCTGCATATAATCTATTTGTTCCACTTGTATTATTTTTGTCCAAAAGGTAATTTCAGTCTGGTAATGTTATTAAATAAGCATTTAAAATAGAAAAAAAATAACACTGGCTACAACCTGAAACTGCTGCAGGGACAATTTCCTTTTTTCACTTGCTGAAATTTTCAACACAGGAAATATTCAACATGCTAGAATTTTCTTCTCATTGTCCTTCCCACAGCACACACACTCGCCTTCAATGAGACAGGATAAAAATAGTTCAAGATAAGGCCTTAGAGCTTTTTTGTTTGTTTGTTTTATTGATACTTTTTTCACAGATCTGATTGGAAGCATACTGCTGTAATTCAGAAAGGCATTACTTTTCTGTGAAGAAAAGCACTTGTGCGGCCAAATTATTTTAGAACTTCTCAAGAGACCTGGAAATATAGAATAAGTGTACTATCTTCCCAGCATGAAGACAGAAACCCTGGGCAGACAGAATACTATATATCCAGGTATCCACTCCCAAGCATCTCTTCAATTACATGATGGATTATACTCTATAAAGCTGGAAGGGTTGTCAAGTTGAACGACAATTTGTGGCCAAGCTGACAAAGCAGCTGCACACTTGCAGGACCTACTTTCAACCTTTGCAGCCCTACTTTTCCTCCCTACAGGGATGTATCAGATTCATTTTATAGTGAGCTTATCAGAACAGTACATTTTTCAGGTAGACTGATTCTACAAACTTTCAACTTCTGTGCGTTCCAATCTCTGTACTGCAACACTACATTTGGTTGGGGTATTATTGTATTACTTTACCTAGAAGTTCATATACAATAGAGCTAAAAAAGATTTAAGGTAATAGGACCACAACTGTAAGGAAGTTGCATTTTCCTATTCCAAACCTAAATACAGTTATTGACATTTGGTTAACATTCCCTTTCAGCTGCCAAATTGTGTTCTATTTTTTAATACTTACTTCTAAGTAAACAAGTCCCTCCTTTTTTATCTGTTCTCCACAGGGCAAAACATACAGATAAAGAATGAAGAAAAAAGAATAAAGAATTCTGATAGCCAACTGTGAACAGCTGGACTAAGCATTCCTTAACTTTATGGTTACAAAAGGGTTTCATTAGTCAAAAAAGATAGCTTGAAAAGCTCAAGAGCCCTCTCCTTCCTTTTTGCTGAAATAAATCCATGTCGTAGGCCATAGATCAACATTAAAACCTGATGTACCTAAATTACCCAGGTTATAAAACCCACAAAAACCCTTCCCTTTGTTTGAAGAGAATTTTCGACAAAGGTAGTTTCATCTACCCCAGCAGCACACTCAAGACTGTAGTGTACTGTGCTGCTAGGGTGCAAAGCAACAGCAAGTCATCTCTGCTGACAAATAAGGTCTAAAAAGGATGTCATTACATAGCATGTCACTATAAACCCTGTGTTTCATGCTTAGTCATTCTCAGCCTTTTTCTCCAAACCTTTTATAATTCTGTAAGGATGCTTCTGGAAACTCAACACTGGAGTTGGATTTCCATGACAGTTGCAATGATCACCTCCAATTTGATCATGTCCGGGTCACATTTCTTCTCTTGGCTACAGTCTGTGGATTCTTCAGATAACTAAACACCATATCGCATCATCATTTTCTACAGTCACCACCACTCTGGATAAAGTTGCCCATCCCATTAACAATGTCTGGAGCCCTTTTTTATCAGAGCAGTAGCTGTACAGGCCACCACTATGCAATGCATATTGACCACAGTCAAGCACTGACACAACACATATCTTGCAAATTGACAAAGCAGGCATATTGAAAGCCCAACAGATTTTCAAGGATGGAATGTGGCACATATTTCTAAACTGAAAATATTTACTGATGTGAAGACTTACTGGTGTTTTCACCTTCTAAAAGAACACTGAATAGGAGTCGTCCTGTGACTACACATTTAGTAAGGGCAAACAACTCTGCATCTTAGGACAGTGATCTCTTCCAGTGCAGTATTTTACTTAGCAAAGAGTCTTGCTTTACCTGGAAAGAGTAGAACCCAGAGTAAAATCTAGAGCACTGAGGGCACCAGCAGATTTCAGAACCGGTATTTCAAAAAATGGGTGGTTCAGATTTGATTGACTCTTATTCATCAAACTGGGATGACTATCCAGGGCTTCAAAATAGTACTAATGTTTTCTACAGATGGGGCAGAGCTCGTGGCTTCACACCCTAAGGGCACACTAACCTCACCTAATAGAAGGAATAAACTCTTCTAATGCAGAAGGGGTTCAAACTGTTCTCCCACTGAAACAAAATTGTTTAACTTGAGACAGGGGCAGTTGGATGAAATTAAAGTACTTAATGACAAAAAGCTATTTTCCACATGAAAGGATTATTTCTCCCTTCCCCCAGATAATTACTGGAGAGCACTATTTTTGCATTTATAAAAAATCAAAATTCATGTCTTCGGCAACCTTCCTGCAAAACCAGCTGTGTAGTTTAATTAAGGTATCATAAATACTGTAAATAAGACCATAATAGCAAGAGCCAGACATTTAAGAGAATAGACCCCTATCAAGAATTAAGAAAATGAAGAATAAAGCTTTAAAGAAACTTTAAAGAAACAAATTTTGCAAGCTGTTCATCAGCTGGAAATAATGTACATTACAATCGCCTCCTTTTTATTTGTTATATTTTTCATTGAGACAGCAAAAACATTTGTAAAATGAAGCTGCACTTAATACCATGCTTGATTGGCTAGACAAAAATATTACAGCTGCATGGTTATGACCTATTTTTCTAACAAGGCAAAAAACCCACTGAGAGACATAATTGCAGCTTCCTGAGAGAGGAAAGGAATGCATTACACTGAAGGAATATAGAATAAGGGAGTCCAGAACAGGACCAAGCACTCCAGGCATGGCATCACCAATGTCACATACAACTCCCTCAAACCACTCTTCCTAATACAGCTCAGGATGCCATTAGTCTGCCTTTCAGCAGAGGCATATTTCTGGCTCAGGTCCACCTTGGTATCCACCAGGATACCCCAAGTCCTTTTCTGGGAGGCTGCATTCCAACAGCTGGACCTCAGCATCTACTGGTGCATGGGGCTGTTCCTCCCAGCTGCAGGACTTTGCACTTCCCTCTGCTGAATGGCACACGACTGCCCTTGACTCATAGCTCCAGCTTGTCAAGGTGCCTCTGAATGGGGGCACAATCCTTCGGTGTCTCAGCCACTCCTAGATCCTCCCTATGTCTCACCCTCTCTGACGCTGTACAGCCTGCTAACTTCCTCTCAGCTTCTCTCTACCTGGTGACAGCTTTTCCACAGCAGCACACCTCCTGCATAAAAGGCCATCTCTTCTACCTCAGGACAGCGAGCAGCTCTGGGCACTTCCAGCAACCTGACTCTTGCAGGGCTGCCTTCCCAATCTGAAGGTCTGTCTGGCCTGAAGTCTCTGCTCTGAGGGAGGGTGTGCCCTGTGGCACACTGCCATCACATCTGAAGACTTAGGTTATTCTGAACTCAGATGAGGATCCCTTCTTTGCACCTTTCCAGAGAAACTACTGCATCTATTGGCTGTGTCTGACCATTCCTAATGAGCAGCAGTTCCAAAGAAGGCTGAGGACACCTGTAGGTCAACAACAGATACCAGCTTCTCAGAAGCCACTAGGACTTCCTGGTACCCACATTCCTGTGGCTCACTTGACCTTTACCTTACACACAGCAGTGGGCACCCTCAGTTTCTCAGAGAGTTCCCAGATGGACCCTGTCTCCCTAAGTTGCCAAGGAAAAACCCAGACTGCTGTGCCTGCTCACTGCCTCTGGTAGCTGTGCTCACAGAGAGCTGTGCTTTAGGCCTGGCTCTCACACAGACCTCCCCACAGCCCCCAGCTAAAAGTGAGCTTGATTGCCCCTAATCTGGGAGCAGGGAGATGGAATGTCATTTTGCTTTGTGTCATACTTTCATTTAGGCTTACTTAAAAGACACTCTGCCTCAACAGTTTAATGAGACTGGTCAGACGACATTGAATTTATTTGATTATGCTTTAGGATAAGATCAGTTTCATTGTATTCATTTGGCAAAAACTGGCTCAGCCTTCCATCTGAAGGAAATAACTAGGATGTGTTTTGGAGTTCCAGAATGTAAAAGAACAATTGAAGGCCTAGTATTATTCAGTTCCTCCCAACTGCCTTTTTACCCAATAGCAAACTAAATTTTAAGAACTAATTCTCTACGTCATCTATCCTGTGCTATAGTTTAAATCCCCAAAAAAGCAGTGAATAAATTAAAATGCTTGGATATTTGACTGTTTGTTTTTCTATTAATATCTTAAAAAATTAATTAAAAAGGAGAGCTAAGTAGCCTTATGTCCATCCTCTTGTGTTATGTGGCCCAGAAGCTTTGAGCCTTTGTGAATTGGACTGAGGATTTTAGAAAAGTCACAGGAAGGCAGAAAAATCTGCTCTAACAAGCCACAGCAATATGCCAAAGGGTCATTGCTGATTCTTCTGCTATATGGATCAACACAGTGGGAAACCCATCACATTTCCACCAACAGGTTACAAATTACCATCAATCTCAACACCCAAACAACTGCAAGGAAATTTTCCTAAGTCATTGAGAAATCAAACTTTCAAAGAGACAGGCTACAATATTTGCTCACACCCTCATCGAGGTTTTTGAAACAAACTAAACAGGTACAAGAGGAGTAGCTTAATTGCAGCACTGAAAATTGTGCAAGCAGTCACACCCTGGAACACTCTCCAGAGTGGTGATGGTGGCATAATTCACAGAGTCTTTCTGCCAACTTACTTAAAATTATATTTTTACTTTTGTAGTTCATTGTGCCATAAACCAGTGTTTGCAATCAATGCAATAATTTTGAAACATGTAAATTTATTATGTTCTGCACTCTTGTGTATTGATGGAACCTGTGACTTGTTCACAGTAACTGAACAAGGGTAAAGTCAGCTATCTCAGTTTCAAGGGTATCAGTCTAAGGCTAGACACAAATTTGCATAAGCCTCTTGAACTACCATCTATACACAAGTGTCTGCCCATAGGCAGTTAGAAATAAACGTTTCTTTATCAAGGATCTCTTTGCTTGCTGCCTCTTTTTTAAGCACACATTTCCTAATAAAAGCAGAAAATATACACTGTGGCAGGAGGTACACTCAGGTTGTTTTTTTTTTCATTCAAGCACTCAATTGGAAGAAATCTACAACCACAGCAACATGGTAAAGTTGCAGTCATTATGCTTCTAAGCTAAAAGCTATACAAAATTGTTAAGTATTCACAGTTTCAGGCAGCTATGCTATCTGCTGTTTGCAGCTTCATTTTTAGAGAATAATAGAAGGCTTTGGGTTGCAAGGGACCTTTAGAAGTCACCTAGTTCAAAACACCCTGCCATAGGCAGGGAACCTTCAACTAGAGTGGGTTGCTCAAAGCCTCATTCAACCTCACCTTGATCATTTCTAGGGATAGGACATCGACAACTCCTTTGGGCAAGCTGTTCCAGTGCCTCACCAACCTTAGTAAAGAATTTCTTCCATATAACTAAACTGACCCTCTATCAGTTCAAAGTCATTATCCCTTATCCTGTCACTACAGGGTCCGCTTAAAAGTCCCTCTCTTGCTTTCCGGTATACCCCTTTAGATGCTGAAAAGTGCTCTGAATTCTCCCCAAAGCCTTCATTTCTCCAGGCTGAACAACTCCAACTCTGTTGGCCTGTCTTCACAGCAGAGGCACTCCAGCCCTCTGATCATCTTCATGTCCCTCTGAACTCGCTCCAACAGGTTCACGCTCTTCTTATGTTGCAGGTCCCAGAGCTGGACACATACTCCAGGTGGGAGTCCCACAAGCACAGAGTAGGTGAGGAGAACCTCCCTTGACTTGCTGACTACATTTCTTTCCATGCAGCCCAGGATACATTTGGCTTTCTTGCCCACAAGTGCACATTTCTGGATCAGGTTGAGCCGTCAATCAACACCCCCAAGTCCTTATCCTCAGGGCTGCTCCCAATTCGTCCTCCGCACAGGTTGTACTTTGTATCCATTCCCAACAGTCACACACCTACCATCATCTTAGTTGGCAGAAGAAAGATGCTGCCATGGGGATTTCTGAGTTCCTTGTCCCACTAGCAAAACATTTTTCCCATGGTTATTGCAACAGTCCACCCACATAGAAAATTTTCCTTGTGAGACAGGCCTAATCAGGTTACTAAAGACCTTGGAAATCTTACATTTCAAAATATTTATTAAGGCCAACTTCTGCCATCATTGTAACAGCACTAATGGGTTACTATAAAACCAAGGGCAGTACACTTGACTCCACAGATCAGCTTCAGCTTGTCTCCCTGCCCTTCCCACTGTTTTTGTGTGATTTGGGTTAGGTGGAGAGCATATTTAAGATATTTACTAAAATACTTCGTGCCCTTTATTGAAGCATGAATATCAGGAACTCAGTTCTTCATAGTATTCATGCTTTTCTTTAGCAGCTGTGCTCCTTACAAAGTGATTGTTCAGGTGCTTCAAATGCAATGAAGCCATCTTTGCACAGGTTTGTGCTGAGTCCTGTAATTCATCTCTTCTGGAGCTCTACAGTGCCTCAGTAAGTCTACCTAAATCTACCTACTATGACAACCCATGGAAATCCACTGCTATTGCTTTAGAATAGCAGTCATTGAGATGAATCACAGAAGTCTTCTCTAATTGCACACCTAAGTCAATACCCACAGTGGAAAAAATCAGAGAGACATGAATCCATTCATCATGGTAAAGTATCTAGAGGCTCAAACAAAGGAATGAATAACCACAAAGGTCACAACTCTACTCATGTCCCCTCTAGGCACAAATATTTTTCTGACTGATAGTATGAATATGAACAGAAGAAAGAATGAAGGGACAAACCACCTCAACCAAATAGTCAGTTTGGTTCTTCACAAGGCCTTTCTAGATGCTTAGGCTGCACAAAATGATTTAATGTCATTCAGTGATGCTGGCACATAGTGCCACCAGACAACAGTGCAATGTGTCAGAGAAAACATTCAAAAAAAGTGGATATGGAGAGAGGTCTAAGCTTTCTAAGCTGCACAGGTACAGAAATTTCAGTCTCTTTGAAGAGATCACAAGCAAAAAGTAGTATTTCAGTTTCTCTGGTATTTGATAATGTGGAAAGGTGCACACACAACAAATGCAATGGCTGCTCTTGATTAAATGTTCCCTTCATTTTCTTAGATACCGAAGCAGTACATCACAAACTGTTCTCTTACTCTCCACAGCTTTCAAAGAATTGCACAGATACTTCAAAGGAGGTAACAAAAATAGCACTATTTTATTTGTTTCTCAGTACAATTTCTGAATTTTTGACTTACGGAAGTATTTCAAGGTCTCTTCTATTTGCTCAGTTGTTAAGTCAATATTCGCGTCAGGGGAAATGAGAGGTGTGTGAAGCCAGTCGTCGTGGTCATAACCGTAGATTGTATCTGCTCTTAGCTTATAATGAGGCAGCTGCTCTTCCAGGAGACTGATAATTTCAACTTCAGGAAGATTGGTACTATTGCACACATCTGTTAAAGGAAAGGGAACAATCTCTGTTAGTTACCTTGAGTTTGTACATAGAAACTTTCAAAGACTTCAGTTTGTTTTGGTAACAAGATGTAAAGAACAGCTCAATACAAATAAGTTTAGAAGATATGCCTGGCACAAATGATCCCAAAATATCATATTTACTAGTAATACAAGGGCACGTTTTCTTGGTGACAAAAAGCTTCACTCCTAGAAGCAGGGACATTTATTGAAGAATAAGTGGGTTAGACTGGGGAACAGAGAGCCAGTTACAATCAGAGTATGAAGAATTGATGCACAGAGGAATGAACATTTTTCATGTTCTACTTCACAGATGATTTTTAGCTTGCAAGACTTGCACATCTCTTCAACTTGGTCCTGGACTACAATTTAGTACCACTATATTTTTCTGTCTTTGCTGCAGGCAGATTTTTCTCAAGAAACAGAAATCCAGGATTGCAATAGTAAACAGTGCCACAGTTCACACCTAAGACAGACTGGTAAAGATGATTACAGAACTTCCAGAGCACCTTTTGACACTATCTTGACTTGCATTCTGTGCTGCAGCCCCTCACACTCACAAATCTATCAGGTTTGCACACAGTTCTAAATATAGATACTAACAACCAACAACTGCAAAAATGTTACAAATAAAATTAGAGCTTTGAATTTAGGCCAAAAGGTAGCTGAGAAGTTTTAACACAAAGAAACCCAATTCAAGGTAGAAACCTTTTTACCATGAGGATGGTCAAAGTGGCACAGGGAGTCTAGAAGTCAAGTAAACAATGCCATGAGCACTTACGCTGAAAGACCTGCTTTTAGTAGAAATCAGAACAGATTACCTCCTGAGGTACCTTCTAACCTATATTATAATGAAGAATTCTGAGAGTGTATCAACACTCAAAACAGTCATAATAGTTCTAAATATGTTTAATCATCATTTACAATTAAATACAATGCCATGCTAAATATTTATTAAGAAACTGAGCAATCCGTGGTACGTTTTCAGTAAATGGTTGGTGCATCAATCTGTACATTTTCCATTTCCACACCAGTATGAAGAGAAAACACCATGGTCCAGCACAACCCCTACCCCCACACACAAAGTAAGGAAAAGCAATGCACCAGAGCTCCCTCTTTAACCACTGTCACAGCTCTTGCAACTCTCGCTGAGACTCACTGCAGAGTAAACAGCAAAGACTGTCAAGGCCCTGAATACCTTTACACTGCCATGACCAGGCTCATCATGGTTCCCCAGCCAGCACATTCTGGCAGGAGCCCCATGTACACTCCAGTCCCTGATTCTACCCTGTGCAGTGCTGTAAGCAGGCCTGTGACCAGCTCTGCTCCATGCTGACACTGACTCATTGTCCAGGCTTCCAGGATTGCTGGCATTTGTCTGATGATCAACCCCTGGAGAGTCAGTTTGAACCACTGCTGCCAGCACCTTTGCTCTGCTTGGGAACAAAGGGACTGGGCCGTGCCAACAAGGATTGTGCCCTTCCCATCCTGTCAGCTGCCTACAAGGCAGCCCTGCTCTTGCTGCTTCCTGACAAAGACATCAATTTTTGTAAGAGAAACTTACTCTTACTGGATTGAGGTGACCTGCAATTCCATTGTAACTTAGTGGAGCTCAGCTCTGTCAAAGAAGGAGAGGATGGGGGAGTAACACATACTTCTCTATACATCATTAATTACCTGTTTTTTACCTTTCTAAGCCAGAAATTACATTGTCAAAAGCATCCCAAGCACTAAAAATTGCAAGAACATTACTATTCTACCAGACAACAGGGCAGAGAATACCAAGATGAACTCATACTGTCAATCTCCTGCCTACGTACTTTACAAAACACTGATGACTAGAACTATGATCCACTTGGGAAAGTTGTGGTGTACTTCATGATTCGAGTAGTCTCCTATTACCTATCAAGAGCTGTTCTCCTCTGCCTTCATCCATACTGTTCTGCTAACTGCTATACATATGTGAGTGTCTTCCAAGCCTCCCTGCAGTGAGATGCCCACATGTGCATCTGTTTTTTATAGAGCTATGTGCAATGCAAGAATCAGCCTGCACACATCATTTTAAGAGGCCCTTGCAACTTTCTCAGAGGGACTACTGGCTTACACAGAGAAACATGACCTGCTCCCCATGCTCTGAAAGACAAAAGCCAACCTGTAACCACAAACTTTTTTTCCCCTGGCTATCTTTTTAATGGCTGACAGCATCATCTCAGTGCTTGCAGCCATGTGAGTGGAGAAAAGACAGCTGATATTCTAAAAAAACCCTGCTGACATCCACTAGACATTCAAAAACCTTTCTGTATACATGTACACATAAAAGACTTTTCTTTTATACATCATCGTATGACTTTCTAATTTTAAGGGATATTGTTTTTGTCTTACTGGTGTAGCTCCTGGTTTGAGTGTAACCCTCACCGGTTCTGCTCGTTTAGATCTTCCTGGGACATCACCAGCCCACACTATTGGATTTACCACACTCTCAACCTCAGCGGGGATTTCATCGTGCTTTTCCTGTATAAAGAGTGCAGCAACTTGGACAAATTTAGATTCAGGGATTATGATTTGTACACCCTTCCCTTTCCTGAATTTAATCTCTGCTTCCAATCTTTCTAACAAGTCCCTGCCCAGCAATGGTTTGGGGGAGTTGGGCATATAAAGGAATTGGTGGGTCACCCAATGCTTTCCTAATTTAAAGTCCAAGGGCTGGAAAAAAGGCCGAGTTTCGCTTACCCCGGTTGCCCCAACAACATGTGCAGTATCGTGACTCAGTTCCCCTTCTAAGGTATTTAACACAGAGTAAGCCGCTCCTGTATCCACTAAAAATTCTATATCCTCTTTCCCCAGCTTAGCTATAACCGAGGGCTCTGCTGGGGGGGTAGCCCTCGGTCTCCATCAATCGGACCCTGAGCCGCCCGAGGTCTGTACCACTGGAAGCTGGGGAACCGAGGATTTTTCTTTCAACAGTGGACACGCTCTTCTCCAGTGCCCTAAATTCTTACAGAGGGTACACCGGTCCTTCTCTGTAGGGGAAGTCTTCCTAAATGGCCCTTCCTGTGCTGCCTTCTTAACGGGTTGAGATTTGCCCCTTTCAGTTGGACCTCTATCCCGAAACACCTTCCAGGCCACCTCTAACAATTTATCCATATCTCGGACCCCCTCTATCTTCTGCAGTTTCCTTCTGATATCGTTTGAAGCTTGGCCCATAAACAGCAAAACCAGATGTGCTTTACCATCACCTGACTCAGGATCTAGATCTGTGTATTTGACGGCGGTCTCTCTTAACCGGTTTAAAAAATCAGTAGGTGATTCATCATAATTTTGCCTAACTTCATAGAGTTTTGACCAGTTTATAGCCTTAGGGACACCATGCTTCAATCCATACACCACGAGGTTTTGATATCGCTTTAATCTTGCTAATTGCTCGGGTATATTCGGATCCCACTCTGGGTTTTCAAGGGGGAAGATCTGAGTGACCGTACCTTGAAGCAATCCACTGGCTATGCCCCCTTCAACAAAAGTGGTAATAGCTTTATTTACCATTCGTTTTTCTGTGGGATCAAGTAATGTATCTAGCATGGAATTTAAGTCAGCCCAATCAGGATTTTGGGAATTGATAGCTCTTTCTACTAACTGGGCTACCTTGTCTGGGTTCTCCTTATACTTCCCTACTGTAGTTTTCCACTGTTCTAACTCTATGAGGGAGTATGGGACCTTCACATACACTGGCCCTTGATTACCAACTGCTTGTCTTAATGGAGCTTGAAGGACTGGCTCCCTTTCCTTTTTCCCTTTCCTAGTACGATGGGCAATTGGGCTTCGCTCTCTGATAGCCTTTCTTGCTATCCTCCCCCTCCTACGCTTATTTGTAATTTCATCTGTTTCTTCATCACTTTCTTCCTCCTCAGAGCTGTCTGAGCCAGAGCTATCCGATTCTGTTGTAACTAACAGCCCAGCTCTACTCCCAATCCGTGCAAGACTACGAGACCGATAGGCTCTGCCTGCTGCCCGTCTGCCTTTGATAACCTTATCTCCCGAGACAGCTTCCTGACCTTCGGGGTTACTATGGTACTGGACAGGCCCGAGATCGGGGGAGGGATCCCTCCCCCTACGAGAGGTGTAGTCCACGCCCTCCCTGTGAGATCCTCTGTCCCTGGCCCCCCCTTTTCGGGATGGGGCCAGGAGCCGCTGCCGCCGGCTTTCCCTCCCCCCTTTCCCCGCCCTTCGAGGGGTTGAAGGGGATGGGGACGGAGACGGTGTCCGGCGCTGCCGAAACCTCTCCTCCTCCCTTTTCACTGCCCGAGGCCCGGGCTCGCCCCATGGCTGTGAGTGGGGCGATGGCGGCGGGGGGGCGGCTGCACCCTGTCCGGTGCCAGGAGCTGCTCTCAGCGCAGGGGCCACTAGGTCCTCTGGCTGGTCTCCGCTACACACGCTGCAGAGAAGCGGCTTTTCCTTCTTCTTTTGTACAACCATAATGTTTCCTCTCTTGCTATCCCGAGCTTGTTCACTAGCCAGTACCATAAACAATCGGGCATACTCCAGTTCCTCAAAACACTTATCCCCACGCAAACACGACATCAAACTAGATATCAACCTTTTATCTAAACTCCCGAACTGAGGCCACACTTCTCCATTATCCAATGTGTATGCTGGCCATAATCTCTCCGAAAGCCTAATCAGTTTAGGCTTTAGAAGCACGGACTCTTCCCCAACCAACTTCGTCCAGCTTCTCAGCACCAGCCCCAGAGGGCTGTCCCTCGGGATAGCCTTATCATTATCCCCTTCGTTAGAATATACACAACCCATCCTGATATCCCAATCACTCACGCGCCTCTGTCTCAAGGGCTCTGGTGCCGGCGCCTCAGGACCTCCGCTGACAAGACAAAAAATGCCTTGGTCCAAAGGGTTCCCAGCAGCCTTAAACCCCGGTGTCCCGGCGGAGTCGCCAAAAACTGTTGCCTATGACTGAGGCAGAGGCCGGTCAGGGTTAAAGTTAAGATGCATTTTATTTTGGCCTTCCAGGCAGCCCCAGCAGCCACAGCAGTGGCTGCCTCGCTCCCTTCAAAAAGCCCGCCCCCCTCCAGGCCGAGTCACCAACCCTCCTCCCCCCGTCCAGGCCCCACTCGCCGTCCAATCAACATTCCAAATGCCGGCGCTCCATCCCCCACGCTGTCCATCCCTGGGGCCTGGAGCCCAGGGAGAGAACGCCCTCGAAGACGCGAATCCCGCGCTGAAACCCAAAACCTGAGGCATCAGGATTACCTAATTGCTCTCAATCTCAAGAATACAGAGTTGATTTTTTTTCATTGGGGTTGTTTTGGGAGAGTTTTTCTGGCCAAAAGGTTAGTTTTCCTCTTCAGAGTAATGCAAGAATCTACACAGCCCAAGATGACAGCCTTGTGAACAAAAAATAAAAATTTTGAAAAATTCAAACCTTTAGTGTCTTTCTCTTTTTTATTAGGATTCCAAATGAAACAGACTGTATGGATGAGTTGAGAACGTTGTACAGATATATAAATTGGTTTGTTTTATCCCAAAAACTAGTGAAAAATGAATGCAAAGAAAGTGACCAATAAAATGTGAGGAGAAAAAAAAAAACCCATATAGTTTTATTGTGGAAAAGAAATCCACTAGAATATGAAAGCCAGGCAGTAAAAAAATAATAATTATCATGGAAGACAAGTCAACCAAGAAAATTTTTCTACTCTATCATATAATAAATCCTGAGCAATTCAAAAGGCCCAATAACTGGAAAATACATTAATGAGTAATTGGAAAGGAAACTTTTTATGATGCTACTATGATGCGGTTGTCATTAACTTCTACTGCAATTTTAAAATCTGTACACCAGCAGGAAATACAAACAGGCTCTGATATAATTGCCTATTTAGAAAAACAGGACACCATAATTACACTTGTTCATGACTAAACATTAGTTCACCACTTAAGTCGCAACAATAATCTCAGTGCTACAGTTACACAATCTCTCCTCCTTCCTTTCCTGAGATGCACACATTTATTATGAGAAGATATGCAGATATGCAGACTAATACTAACCCCCATCCTCAAACACCAAGTATATTTTCTAAAAGAGCCTGTGTTCCCACCAATTTTTTTTATTATTTCTGATTAGAATTGCAAAGACAAACAATTAAGTAACTTCTCTACTAAGAAGACCCAAGGCATTATCTGTGATTCTGGTTTATGATTAAGTTAACTGATATCCAACAGAGAAAAGCACTTCCACTTCTCCTAGCTGCTACCTTCATTTTATTGAGAAAAATGTAACACCTGACACTAAAAACAACTACCAGATAATTAATTTTAAAATGACCCAACAAAGTGCAGCTGAACCACATCCTTTTGAGTTGCTGTTATGGATTCTGGGATTTGTAATCTAAGCAATTTTCAAATTTCAGTTTTCTGGAAAACACATTTGGCAAACAAATGCCTACAAGCAGATCGAAACCAACTTAGATAGTTAATAAATTGTTAACTTAACAAAGCATGGATGATTCTAGGTTCTGCTTATGCTCTTGCAACTCTACAGCTTTCAGCACTTCATAGAAATAATTAAACATTTTTAAACGAATAAATTTCACTCTTTCATACTATTTTTGAAAGTAACACGTCCTACTGCTTTAGTTTCTTCTTAGCTTAAATGCATAAACACCCCATCTCACTTGTTTTGCTGCAAGTATGTATTTCTCCATGCCCTGTTCCTCAGGAAATTAAGGTCTGCTTTGCAGTAATTTTTGACAACATTGCTCCTCCTGCTCTCTTTTCTAAATGAGATTAAACCAAATGTTTTCAAAGACTTTTGTCCTTGTTAATTTCTTGTTACAGTTTCTAATCTTCTCTTTCCATAAAGAAGATGCAAAACAGGCAGAACACTAGAGCTGAGCTCTCTTCTGCATATTTCTTCCCATTTCAGTATCCCTTGGGTAGTTATTAATGGATAACCTACTAGCTTGTTTTGTATCTTTTCAAACATTGGCATTTGACTGGCTGGTGTGTTTCTCCCTTTCTGGACATATTAAACCTCTCTACCCCATGCCTCTCAACTTAAGACAGCCACTCAAGTTTCACTGGTTACTTCAGCTTGCTTATATTTGCTTAAAGGAATTTTTATTATGCTTGTTGATCTAGGTACCTTTGACTATTTCATCAGTTCCCTTTCTTCTAGGCACATCTCTACCCATAAATAATGCTCTAAATATAGTAATCTAACTCTTCACTGTGGAGACTGAAGTGAAGGTGGGAGGACGGCTTCTGCCTTCCTGCACTTTTTTTTAATTTTTCTGCCCATTTACAGAGAAAGAAATAATTTGCAGGACAACCATGTGCATGTGAGGATAAAAGTACGCTTGGTTATTTTCATATGCACACTTACATCTTTCCTCTGCTGACAAGTGAACAAGGAGTTGGTCATAGAGAAAACTGAGTAAGTAGTCCAAAACAATGAGAGCTGACTGTATGGGGAGACAGAACAACTCCCCAAGAAATGCCAACCCTCTTCTGCACATAACAACACAGAGATCACAAGGCATTGTGTGGGGTGGTCACCCACTGTCCTCTGCATCCTGCACTCACACAGCCAGGCAATACATTAGGTCACTTCCCAGAAGGAGTTGCATACATACATAGCTGTCAGTGCTACCTGGATGGGTGGAATTATGCCAGCACCTCAAAAAAGCAATTCAGCCTCAGTCAAACTAACTTCAACTCCAGCTAAGTTCACCATGAACCACAGGTAGACAGCTTTGAAAATCTCAATCCTACTAACATGGTCACCCAAAAGCATCTCATCTGTCAAACTCTATCCCCTACCAGGCTTTTGGGTTTCATGTGTTTATGGCTATAGATGTATCTTACTGCAGGAAAGAAAAACCTAGCTTGGCTGATAAAGAAGGAGCTCTTTCTCAATTTCAGCACAAACTTCACATTAGAACTAATGATAAATTCAGAGACTAAACCTAGAACAAGGAGAAGGGACAAGGGCATGAGGAGCATGGCAGCCAACAAAGAACACCCTAAAATATACAAAAAACACACAGAGAAAATGAACCATACAAATCTCAAGGCCTGGTATCTGCAGGAGCTTTTAAAACACAATGCAAAGAGCTTATCAGTACAGTTCTCACATAGAACATAAAACACAGATTTTCTGCCTGTCTGCATTCTGGTTCAAACCGTCCCTAATCTTCATGGTTTTAGGGATTGGCTTGTGAGCAGAGCTGGCCTGCCATGGTTAAAAGACTCCCAGGTCCCCCCAGAACCTGCCGGCAGTCCAAACTGCCCCCTGCCGGCAGAGCTGCCTTAGTACCCAAACTCCCAAATCCCACAGCACATGTTGGCAGCCAGGTTCCCACTTTCAGCCCACTGTTGTAAGTGGAAAAAACAATCACTCATAAATCCAGCCCTGCCATGAACCATGCTAGGGTCAGGGCTCTGCTCAAGAAGGGGCATGCCAGAACACAGAAGTCACCACAAGAGAAACCACAAGAAATCTACCCAGGGACAGGATCATTCCCAGAGCACAGTGCCCCTGAGTTGCAGTCCTGATGGAAGCCAACACCAACATGATGCAAACAGCACAAAGTGGCTGTGCTACCCAGGAGTGCCTCCTCTGAGCAAAGGGAAACAACTGCTGAACAGAAGTGATGTGTGCAGCAAAACAACTCCACTCTGGGTGTGCTTAGGGAAGTGCTGGGCTGCTTGGCAACCTTCAAAACACAAGCTTTGGTCATCAGGTTGTATCACATGCCCACTCAGAGCACCTTCCAGGAAACTCCACTGCATCAAAACCCAGCAGCTGGTGCTCAGGCCCCAGCCAGAGAGGGGCAGTCAAAAGATCCTCTCCTTCCTAAACACAAATAAAGCAAACAAACAAACAAACAGAGAAAGAAAAAAAACAAACCCCAAAACAAACAGAAATATGCCTCAGTAGCACTCTCACACAAATCTTCCATTTCTTGCAAAAAAAATAAGACATCATAACTTGTCACTAGCTTTTTGAGGCAGCTGAGGAAAGAGAAGTAGATACAAGCACAGTAACAACAAGAGACAAGAGAAACAAGGAAACTCTCAGAAGAAAGCTGGAAGAATAAAGAAATTTATTAAGTTACTTCATGGCCCAATATAGTCCTCTCTGGTTTTCAGTCCTGTCCTATTTCCCACACACGTTACACTCACCCTAGACACTTAGCTCTCTCAGAGTTTGAGTTCCTCTGTTTTAAATCTTTGAGAATGAACAGTCAATAAATAACAATTACAAAAACTAAAAAGGACACAATACCTGCAAAGGGTCACTTCCAGTGCTGGTTCCATACTAGTTAAGTAAAGTTCTCTGCAGAAAAGGGCTACAGCATGGAGGCTAAAGTCCAGCCACATGTAACACAAGAAATCGAAGTTCATCAAGTTGAGGCTATTCCATGCCAAATACCAGAACATTTTGACCGCTAATTTTGCTCCATGTGACACTGAGATTAGTCACCTAATCTAGATCAACAAGCAGCCAGGAGGCCACGACTAAATTAGCATTCTCTTTTTTCAGAAGACCCATATATTCCAGATATTCCCCATACTCAGAAGCCTAACCAGATTCCCATGATGGAAGCAAGAAGGGTAGTCTTGCTCTAAATATCACTAAAACAGGTATTTCCTGGCTGCTTGGAACAGCACAACAGCCTCATCCTCCCCATGATTTCTGTGCATTTAGACAGTGATATAATGAACTCATCATTATCACTACAAACAGATCCACACAAAAATTAAAATCAGAGGGAAGAAAGTTCTACCACACAATTAGGCAGCCACCTATGCTACTGAAGAGGAAAACACGGCCTGTAGTCATCCATTATTTGAGTTCTATAGGTCCACATAGACACAATCATTAAGTATTGACTGAGGTCTCTAATTACAAGTATTTGAGCATTATTTAACAAGTACATGCACATGTACAGAGCAGTAGGCAAAACCCCAGAACTTACCATACTCCTATTCAATGTCAGTTCTAGGATGCCCCAGAATGTGGCTAATTGTACTGTCTTTCAAATAATACTGCTGAACTCAGGACATGTGTTTCAATGTAAAGCAAGTTGTTAACTTCCCGGGCAACGAAGGAAAGAAAAAAAGAAGAAAAAAAATCCAATTCATTGGCTTGTTCAAAGGAAAGATAGCCTTAGCATCCTTATATATCTGAAGTCACACTGCTGGCTGCAAAGCCAAATATCTGGAAGAAACTCCCTTCAATATGAAAGCTATCTCATACCTCTAAAACTCAGACTTGTCATACAGCCATGGCAGCTTCTCTAACTTAACTAGTATGGCATGACATGATTTGAAATCACAAGTCCTGCCACAACTTTAACCAAAGTTGTTTAAGCAGTGGTTCCTCTGCCTCTGAACACGGAAAAAACTGCACAAAATCCCAGCTTCCACGGGAAAACAAAAGACACCATGCCAAACCCTTTTTGGCTTGGCCAAACATACCTGCTAAAAACTAGGATAAAGTTGAGAACGTCAAAGCTGACAAAGATGAAACCCCTGGAAAATACAGTTTCAATGTGAGGAATGCCACTGTTTACCAAGTTGAAGACTCTCTGCTTTGGGGTTCCATGCTAGATACACATTCCTGCTATGTATAAAACCAGACACAGATTTAGTCCATTAAATATTGGGACCCTACAATTAATTTAAAGCAAAATTCATTTAAATTTGTGGCACAGTGTAAGTATGGAAATGTTTCTCCCTGCAGATATATGCACAGTGTCATGATTTTGACATTAAACAGAAAATAAAAGGAAACTTTGCTACCATGGCTATTCTTTTAGAGTAAGAACAAAAGCTATTCATGTACCAAAGGCATGCTGGCAATGCACTGCTCAGCAGCAGTAAGAATAAACACATTCATTAACCATTAGGATCTTCCAGCTGCCAAGAGAGACTGCAAATGTCTCAAAAATCCATTGATAAATCACTGAGTATGAAACCCTGAAAAGCAATTGTCCTGCCTTTCCTTGTTGTTCAGCCCAGCTACAAAATGTGCCAGCCACTAAACAATGGCTGTAAACAAAGCTTTCACAGAATCACAAGAAAAACATCAGAATTAAATCTTATGTAGCTTGCTCTTTACAGATGCTTACTTTAAGTGAAAAATGTGTTGCTTCATGATGGACACAGACATATACACTGCGGGAGAAAGGTAAAGCTGAACTTCTTGTGTTATGGAACTAAATTATGGAAGGAAAGTTATTTTCACATATTTAAATGTACCAGCAATCAAATGGAGCTATTCAGTCTTCCTGGACTATTCACTGCACCACAACAGGAAAACAAAAAATGCAAACAAAAAAAAATCCCCCCAAAAATTTACTAGGCACTGGCCTTCAGTACTCTCTCCAAAGAACAAACTCAGAACACAGAGGAACACTTTCTGCTTTCATGCAATCCTACCATGAATAAATTACATATTCAGGAATGATAAGTACCTCCCAAAACATGGGAAATCGAAGAAGAATGTCTTGAAAAATGTCACACTGTAATTGTGTTCCAACTGCAATTGCAATTCCAACAGTTGCTTTCATAGCGATTTCAGAATTGACAGTTTATACTAAAAAACATTGATCATATTAGGAAGTAATAAGTAAGAGGGTTAGATAGGGAGCACAACAGAATTCTGCTATAGAGAAAACCAACCAACCAAATGTCATCAAACCACAAAAAAAGATAATCCTTGACAAAATAAAAACATATGCCCAAGACACAGATTAAGAGGTAGTGTAACAATCTGACACAGGAGAGGAATCAGAAAAAAGCACCAGGTTTCTTGAAAAGGGTAAGAGCTGGAAAGCAACTGCGGGGAGGATGGGGGGGGGCGGAGGAGAATCTGCATGAAGTTGACTGAGAATGCACCAAAAGCCAGACAGAAAATTTAAAACAGAAGCAATGATGGCAGCAGGCACAGAGAATAAGATCATTTTGTCAGAATATGCTAGACAGAAATACAGTCAGACACATAAAATTGTTCCAGCCATGCCAAAGGAGCTATCTCATGTGAACAGGACTGGCATTTTTGGAATGCTTTAGAAAAAGGAAGATTGTTCAGAATTCAGCAATTGCTGCTTACAGAAGTGTGGAGAAAGAGGGAAAAAAGACCAAAACTAGATTGAGCTTACAGGATAAGACTGGTGACAATAACTTACAACAAAGTAAATGGGTTGAAGAAAGGACACACATTCTCATAGCTTTATTTAAAGGAGAGACTAAGAGAGCTGGGAGAAGAGTAGGCAGAGGTATAGAAGCTATGAAGGTTTTTCAAGATAATGAAGATAACTTCATAAGGGGAAAAAAGAACTGATAGTCACCAAAATCCTGGGTAACTAGGACAAATAGTGACAGAAACTGGAAGATTAGCATCACTGTACACAGGAGTAGCAACCATGAATTTCCAGGGTAAAATAATCAGCAGATCCAGATAAGAAAAAGCTATGGACATGTTCCAACTTTAAATAGTTCTGTGTGACAGGAGTATTTACGCTGAGAGTAGCCTACTGAGCGTAGCTGAGTACCTGATCTCCATATCCAGTATCTGCAGTTTCTGGAGTCAGAAACAGTCCTGAGCCAGCTGGTCCAACACAGCAGAGAATTTCTTATGCTCTTAGCTTGAGTTCCAGCTCCACTAAACAATATTATACATCTCTTTTCTCATACTGACAAAATTGAGAAAAGCATGGAAGTCCCACCCCAAACCAGTAGCAGAAAAATAAGCAAATTCTGGAGCAAGTTACGCTCCACTAAAAGAGAAAGGTAACCACAACAGAACTCAGACAGATTCTAATAATGGGCAACAATTCAAAACTGTTAATCACTTAAAGCTTAGAAGTCAAACAGCAGGCCTATAACAGGCACCAACACCAACTAGAGCATCCTGTTGAGCAGTCTCAGCATGGTAAGCACATGGTTTCTGGTGGTAACTCACACACATAGAACAGGACAGCCACAGGTACAGCATTCTCCCCATCCGCATAACAAGAGTAAAGCAATCTTACAACAACCTGTAATATCTAAATCCCTATGGAGTTAATTTTGAGTAATCATGCTTTATCACACTTGAAACAGAACGAACAGAAATTCAACCTTTCAACACAAAAACATGCATCTTGGTGGACACACAATGGAATGGAAATTCTGTGGGCCCTAAGCCTCTTATCTTTAAAAATAAAGTGATTACATAAAGAAATGGTCAGAATGACACCACTACATCTGTAGGATCAGTCAGTTATCCAAGTTGGCTGATGCTGCCATGAAGAATGGTAATTTGGTAGAAGGAAACAGAATCCCTGTTTCATATGAGAACATATTTAAAGCATGAATAAGGATTGAGCCAGGATAAAAACCCAAAGAAAACTTTCTGCACCCAAACACTGCTAGGAGATGGTGTGAATGAGGCTCGACAGCAAGATAAAGTTTTTTTTCTCTGGATGTTACGACGCCTTCCACTGCAGTCACTGCAGTAACTTGGAAGTTACACAACCTGCAAGGAAGGTCAAACAATACCAACTCTTCTCACTGACACCCTCCTGCTGAGAAAAAAATAGACATTTTGTTGTTCCACCCCTCCAGTAATGTAACTTTGTTTTTAGAAATTTAAAAAAAAAATCTATTTGTGTTAATTGCAAACAAAGTAAGACACAGAACGTTATTACCACAGAGCATTTCCCAATAATTCAACAGCCCTCAGGAAATTGTCCTGAACAGCCAGAAAACACACTCCTACATGCATTTAGTAAGAGTAACTACTACAATGAACAAATGAATCATGCAAACTAATGAAGGAGCTGGGCAATTTAAATTACAGTCCATTCATTCTCTCCCTTTTCAGAGAAGGCTGAAGGAAACCTACATGGCATATTAAGCAGTTAACTCCTGAGTTACAAAGTACACCATACCAAAATCAGTGCAAATAGTGAGTATTCAGACATACAAAAGCAGACAAAGTTAACTTAGACATCTTCACTAAGAACACTGTGTTAAGCATATTTTAATAGAAAAAAAAAATCACAACCAAAAACCCTCACAAAAATATTCTGGTAGTCAGACAGCTATCACAAGAGTAATATCCAGTGATATTTCAGACTTTCACCCCCATTGAACTCCCCATTTCCAGGAGGACAGGATTTGTATGACAGCAAAGAGATAAGAAAAAGGCAATCAGACTAAGAGGCTTTTATAATTCATTAAATTGGGACTACTGAGAAATTTAGTGATGCTCTGCTTTTTCATGTCAAGATTATAGCTCTTCCTGCTCTGCAAAAAATGGGATGGAGGTGGTGGTGGTGCTAGAGAAAAAAGCCCCCAACTCCAATTGCTGTTTTCATCAATATCTGACTGAAAGTATTCAAGTCTGCACTGCAATTACAGAAACGACAGACCTTGAAAAGCATTTCCACTCCCTTTCTAGCAGAAGGAACACTAGATGGTGCTACATCCATATTCCTATCTCTGCTCTCTGGGATGAATGAGAGCAGCAAGAAAAGTTAAAGGGAAAGAGAAACAACCAGGACACCATAGGTGCCTCCCACATGTAGCAGCACCATGCCACTTCCATACTGCCCCACTGTCCACCAACCTCAGGGCTTGAGTCTTGTGCCTATTTACCTGCAGGAGCTCCACAATCAATAGCAATAGAAAACTTGAAGTCAGACTACATTGATCTTTTCCCCAAAAATCTTGCTAACAAAACCTAGAATGAAATATAACAAAACAAAAAAAAAATCTATTATAACTGCTACTGAGTCAATTTTCAGGTTTAGTCTTTAGAAGGTATGGCTCCGCCAGCACTTTTTTCATAAAAACCTCCTAAAACACTCACAAACATTTTTTTTTCAATGGATGAACAACTTATTTCAATTGCCCTTCTGTGCTGAAGTCAGCTCAGATTCAAATGCATGTACCTGCATAAAGCTTCACCTGCAGCACCTATGAGCTTAGGATGGTGCTTTAGTACCAAACTCAGTGGGAAAGGTGCTTTTAGGGTGCTGTCCCTCTCTCAGACTTCGGATCCAGGAAATTTTTCTCCACACTATTTTTGTCACTTGGGCCCAGCCCTACAGTGCTTATTGCCTCTGTTATGCCAACAGAATTGCTTTTAGGCCACACAATAGGACCGATCAGAGGTGTGACCTAACTAAAAAGTAACTCTCATCTCTTCTCTGACACAAAAGCACAGCAAGGATTCTATCCAGACCAGTTGCCTAAAATACCTCTAGTTACACTCCCACAGAAATCTGTTCAAGCACAATTCTGAGATGGTCTGGGGACAAGATATGTTTAAGGCAACCCTATACCCAAGAATACATGCTTAGCACAATCTGAATGTGCAATGCTCTCAGCTACATTGAATCTGCTCTTGGGTCCCAGGCGGAAAGATGGTGCTGCTGACAGAGAATGCTGAAGTGCCTCTCTACTGCCAGCAAACAAAACAGGAAACAAAAACAGTAACAAAAAGAAAAGGAAGCAGCATGAAAAAGTCTTTGAGCATCAATGGTCTTGAAAAGTTAAATAGCAAAATGTGCACATCATGTAATTTGCTATTAGCAATATCAGAGATAGCTCCAATTGCCATTAGCTTGCTACATTCCAGAAAGCATCACCACATCATACTCTGCCTCAGTTTCCATTCTTTTCTTAACTGTGCTCAAGTCTTTATTTGCAAAAATTTTTGCAGATAACTTGTATAATAGGCTATAGGTGTTAAATTAAGACTATAAAAGATATAGATTACCTTGACTGCTGAATTTCAGCTCTAGGATGAATCAAGCCCTGCCATCAGAAGAAAAAATACAGTATATGCAGACCTGATATGAGGAAATTTTTTCCCACTTATCAATTTAAAAATGCAAGCAGTGCTAACCTATCGATTAGAACTAAACAAAGCCTTCATGTTAAAGTCTCTGACAATCCTGACAATCCAATCAAGTATTTATCTTTCAGATTGTTTCAAGGGTATACACTGCATGCTTGCACACAATACTGAAACATTTTACAGAGGGAATATGAAACCAATTCCTTACTTCCAGCCTGTGCCCTCTGACACCTTTAAAAAAAAAACACAACAAAAAGCTGCAACTCAAAAATCCACAAACACAAAAAACCCCAAACAATCAATAAAAACACTGCTATTTCTACTGCACGTCACATCATCTTGCCCTCAAGTCACAAAGAGTACAAATCTGACACCGCAGAACAGCAAATCCATTTAAAAACGCAATTTAGGACCAATGTGCAAACAATACTTGGCTATAATAAGAAGAAACTACATCAGGCTTGAAGGAATGTGAAGTAGCAAGAACATGTACTGGCCTCCATTTAATAAAAACTTTTTAAAGGCTAAAAAGTGAGTTTGTCTTGCCTTTCAAGAAACAGTAATTAAGAAGGCATCTTGATTCACAAAAGAAGTTGGTTGTCCTGGCTTGTAGTCAGAAACAGAAAAACAAAGTTAAATTGCTGTTAACAGGGGAGGGAGGAGAGGGGCTGAAGGGGACACAGGACACAGCCAACAGAATCGATTGCAAGATCTTTCTACAAGGCGCCTGGAAAGCACAGTTATATTACCCAGAAAACATTTATGTGATGTGTAGTTTCTAGTCTACCTAACAAGCAAATACCTACATGGAATTCAAAAGGATGACCATTTTTTAACTAAGCAGTTAAAGAGCTCTACATCCACGAAAACAAGGAAGGATGGCAAGTCTGTTTAAATAGAACATCTATTTTATGTAGACGCATACCTGACAAAGTGACTCCAGAGTTAATCTTGCTGCTTGCTTTCCCAAGGAAATCAGGGTGGAATTAGGAGCACCTCTTCCCTTCTTTCTACTTTCTTTTTTACAGAATATCAGGCCTTAGTAACTACACCACTGTTGGGCTGAGCTAAGCTAAGGCATGCTACTAAAGCAGCTGCTGACAGTCATCATTAGCTAGTTCTCTGATTTAAAGACAATTCTAGAAAGGGCTGAAAGTAACTCAGGATAAATGTATCTGGCTGCCAATTAGGACAGCCTAAGTCTTATTGCTGTTCTTCTCAGAAATCTCATTTCTCCCTTCCAAAAACTCAGCTGACTCCTCAAACATTCCCAAAAGGACTTGGAACTCACGAGGTCACATTAGGCTAAAAGAAGCCTCACAGCTCAGCCAACAAACCACATATTTGGAATGGAAGCTCCCTGTCATTTCATGGCCATAAACATGACTAAATTGAGTTTCAGTGAGTATTCAAATGCAAAGAAAATGGTGTAGCTGACCACAGCATTGAGAATCTAATTTTATTTAAAATACCATACTCCAACACATATTCCACTTATTAGTATGAATCTATAAGAAGGTAATCAACCTTTCATAAAAGCACTCAGAAGAAGCTATTCTATACATTAACTTTTACTGTTCCAGAACTAATGTGAAAATCAAATTACTTTGAAAAGTAAAAATACGTACAGTAAAAATGCTAGATCCTATTTCTCCCATCCCTTTTCTCCCACAAAACAATTCTCATATGAAGATAGAAATCTGAATTATGCTGAATATCAGGACAAGCATTCCATAAACTTTAAGGTGCAGTGTTCCCTTCTCTTCATCCCTGACTTTGGTTATCATTCAAACAAATTTTCAAATGCTTCCATTTCCCTAGTACATAAATAGAGTAACTTGGTTTCTCAGCTGTCGTTGGTCTGGTCTATTTGCAAGAACCTTAAACTTTGAAAATCCTTCAAAGGATTTTTGAAAATCCTGAAAAGCTTTCATTGAAAATCCTGGTGCCTGTGAAATCACTTCTTAAACAAGAAAAAAGTGCAGAACAGGACATGGACAGAACACTGTCCATGAAGCAGATACCCCACCACAAGTGGGGTAAGAACAGAACAGAAGCTCAACTCTACACCTCCCCATGCTCACCAAGGTAAAGGATTTGACTGCTTACCAGTAATGGTGCAGGCATCTCTGTACTCTCTGCAGTCTGGCACATCATCTTCCACGCCTTCGCTTACATAGTGCTCCTCGTGAATGCCTGTGTCGCGGGCTAGGACTGCATGGTTCGACAGCTCCGAGGGAGGCACAGCGGCGGCCAAAGTGCAGTCGTGCAAAGCTGTGGCGTCCAGCTTGGCAGGTTTCACAGGCTTGTACAATGTGCCATCAGGGGGACCAGCACTGGAGACTGGGGCTGGCTGGCACAGATGGAACTCCTCTTCACCAGAGCTGGCTTCAAGAAGTCTGCAGAACACAAAAGAAACAAATATTCAATTCAAGCCATTCCAAACAGTGTATATCAGGAGAGATGATTTCTCTTCACATGCGGAACAGCTGCCTGTCTCTGCATTTTGCCCAGTTGTGTGCACTCTGCACCTTGCACAGTAACAAAGTGCCAGTCCTTGTACTGTGTTTTTTACCAACAGCTGACTAAATATCCACATTTTTGTTTATCCCAACTTGCAGTAAGCATAGTCCATTCACCTTGGCTCATTCACCAACTTTCTCTCACATCAGCCAGGCCAAAATCACGTGTAACCCAGCATCTCTATGAGCCAGGACATACAGACAGGCTGCAGATTTCTGGTTGATTTACTGGCACTTTAATAACACCACAATTTGAAATAAACTGATAGCAAACAAAACAGCAATGATTAGCAGTTTATACTATAACTGTACCAGACTTTTCTCTCCACCACACAGCGCAGCCCCTCACTGACAATGTGGCAGCTGGCACCTCTGCTCCCTTTACAGAGAACACAGAAAACAAAACTCGAGGTGCTCTGGGTTAAAGGACTGACCACATTGCTGCTCCCTCAAGGCTGGATACTGATGTCCCCAGCACGATAGAATTAGCCAGAGAAGGAATGAAGAAGAGCACATTTCACCCAAAATTTAAGCAAACCTTTTGAACAGGGAGCTAAAGGCACTGCAAAAACTGGTGGTATGGTACTGCTTTTGGTTATCAGCAGTGTAAGCAAATGCTCCCTAGTGCTATGAAAGGAAAATATTATCATGGGATTGCAGAAAAACAGACTTGGGAAAGGACTTGAAAGACTTTATATATGTAATAGCTACAATGCATAAGTAGCAGCTGAAGAACAAGCCGCACAGGAACACCCAGACAACATGGGAAAAACAGGAAGACAGACAGCAAGAAAACACAATTGCACTGATTTGCAAGCAGCAGGTGTGGATGCAAGTCCATATGCAAGTGCAACAACAGAACATGCTATGTTTAGTGCTTCACTGAGAACCAGAACAACAGGTTTTTTTGAGAATTCCATATCAAAAAGGCTTTCTCTAATCCCTGGAACATGGCCAGAATCATATTTTGCTGTTGAAGTTACACTCATTACTTTGGCATCCTGTTTTCTGGCACTTCTAGTCAATAATATTATTGCTCCATCAAAACATGACAGTATTTCTAGAAACTCAGTGCAAGACTCAAATATCAGTCTCTAAACTGTCAAGACAAAGATCAGGTGTTTAGACCTTCTGGGAGGGAGTAAGCTCCAGAAAAGTCTTGCAACAAAGCTGGAAGACTGCACCAGCATCATTTTTCTCGCCCTATTTTTTCCCTTCAGCACAGGTGTAAGAACAAAAAAACAAAAGTCCCTTCCCCTTTCAGAGGGTCTCAGCAAGGATACATTCACGCTGAAATTAGAACATCATATCTAGAAAACAGATAGGCAATATTAACTCTTGGAAAAAACACCCTTATACACAAAATAAATTTCATTAAGTTTTCCTCAATTACGTACATTTGTATTACTGCATGGTATCGTTTAACCTGGAAGTATGTCTCGCACTCAGAGACTCGAAATCTGCATTTTGTAAGGACTGAAACAGCCAAAGGGAACTTCCTAAATCCAATGATAAATTTATGCTATACCCTAATAAAAATTACACACTACCGTGGCAGCTGCAGGTAGAGAAAGTTTCAATTGAGTGCATTAACAGAAACTGTTGCGGTTCCCACACAGAGCATCCATTATTCCTCCACTATCACAGCACATTCTGAAAAAAAACAATTATTACTTTTAAAATTATCCCCTTTCAAAAGGCTCTTTAGAAAAAACAAGGAGATTACTAATGTTAGAAATTATTTGCTCAAATAAAGCTGGAATCAAAACACAGATGTTAATTTTCCCCTCTGCTCTGAAGACAGAAGCAGTTTAAGGTATAAACAAGAAAAAGTACTGGAAATACATTTTTGTTTTGGGAAACTGCTAGATAAGTGTCTTATTATGAACAAGGCCATAACTAGGATTAAATAACTAAAAGCATCAATGGCACTTTTCAGCTTTTCTTGCCCTCCTCCCCAGGCTCTGCCTTAGCAACCTCAGGAAGCCAGTAAGAAAACAGCACTCCTGAATGAAGTAACACTGATAACCAAGAGGTGATTTGTGTGAGGCCTTCAAGCGAGTTCTGGGAATTTAAGATCTTGTAACTTTTCTGAACAATTGACATCCAACATCTGACATACCTGATCACCATTTCTGACTCTCTCCCACAAGGTTCTCACCAAAAGTACTTTTGGCCAGAACATAACACTCCAATTTGCATTAGAAGCTTGTGTTGAATGAGTTCCACCTCTAAACACTCACTCCTCTGAGGTACCATGAAAGCAGTTCTCCCCACTCCTCTAAGCTCCACATCAACCCTTGGCTCAGTGTTTAGAGTAAATAGAGGTATGCATCCAGGAACAAAGGTCATATATGCTTTTCCTTCACACAAGTGTTGGCACTTAGAGAAACTAGAAGAAAATAAGCTTGAAAGCACAAAGAAGGAACAAAAGCTAAAACCCCCAAAACTCACAAGTCTGTCTGCCTGATCTACTACAGAAACACAGGAATCATGTACATGAGAAAGTCAAGTTCAGGTTAAAGGAAGAGAATTTGCCTTGATCTTAAAACCTTCTATCACAGAGGAAAGAAAGCCAGAATAAATGTGTATGTCAGCTTCCTTTCAGACTTATTAAATATCCTCAGTTTCCATAAACACAGGGAAGAAAAGCTGTTCACTCTTATAGAATCTACAGAGGTACTGTTTGCAAGGCAAGTATTACCACCTAATCCAGGCAGTGCACACTTGTCCTTTAAACGTCTAAGTCTTCCTATTGCAGAACATAAAAACAGAGGAGCACTATTTACCAGGTTGTCAAAACAGCCACAAAGATAAACGGACATGGTAGCTACTGTTCCCAGGAAATACACAACATTAATATTAATTCTTTAGTCAGTGTCACCAGGAAATACAACATTCATATGGTAAAAATTGTTATTGACCTCCTTGGTATTTACTCCTTCTGACATACAAATGAGGATATAAATCATTATCGTAGTTTTCTACTTAATCTGACATCCAAACAACTGCAGAGTTTGTAAATCAGATTATAACTTTTCCTCATGAAAATTCAACCCATTTCATTCTTTCTACTGTGTACGCCAACAGCAAATTGCATATAGGATTTAAATAACTCCTACCTAATATGACATGATTCAGCTTTTGCCTCAGTACAGTAAAAGCTGTATTGTATCATTGACTGTACTGTACCATTTCTCCCACTCTAAATACAATGACAGTTTGAGGCCAACAGATAGATGTGGGACTAAAGAAATATTTAATTTGGAATGTTTGAACTAAGTTCTTCAGTGTAAAACTGTTTGCTGAAAGAGCAAAATTTCCTAAAGTTTTTCATCTACATAGTTTTCACAGAGATCACTCTACTCTGAAAAAAAAATTTTTGTCAGTTGTTTGTTCAAAGGTAATTGTTCCAAGCTTGCGCTTTGTTAAGAGTGATCACACAAGCACAAAGACTTGCTCCTGCACACCATCTCTGTAGAATGCCCAGATTTTGGTCTAACCGAATAAATGCCTAAAACAGAATACTGGCATGCTCACTACATCAAGACCTTAAATTCTACATACAGCAAACACCTCTGCAATCTAACAGTACCTCCACACAATAGACTGGACCATGACTGCAATGTAACCAAGACTTGATGAAGAAGTGCACAGGGTACTGACTGTAGTGTAGATTACAAAAGGCAAGTGAAGAACTGAGCTGTGGTCAGCACTGTGTTCCACTTGGGGAAAAAAAAAAAAAAAAGGGCATCCAGCTTTGCCAGCTATCTAGGCAAAGTAGTTCAAAGCTAACAGACGCATTTACATTAGACAACAGCCAAAATTTAATGGCTTGGAGGTATAGAAAGGAAAAAAAAATCTCAACAACAGTTTGACATCTCTGGTTTCTGGACATGAGAAAAAATTAGGTGGTTTTGGGGTTTTTTTCTGTTTTTTTCCTTTTGTTTTTTTGCAGTTTGTTTTGTGGGGAAAGGGTTGAGTTTCATACAATACAAATTTCATATACAAGCAAATAAAATAAAGCACTTGGTTTTTCACTGCCATTTGAGATGAAGTTTTTCTGCATTCAGCGCTAAACGCAACTCAACTCTCAATCGAAATATACAAACGAATTCAAGCAATTCTTCTTCCTCCATCAAAAGCAGATGACACAGAGATATTCAGCCATGTGCTTACCTAGAGGCCAACAATGGTGAGTAAGTCATCCATGACTTTGAAACATTATTCTTAGCCACCATCTTGGATCATAGCAACAGCAACTTACTGTAGTCACAAAACATCTGGAACTCCTAATGTGCTACCCAAGAGCCACTTGCTGCATCCCTTGGTTTTTGTTAAGCTTTGAACCATTTTTAATTATCCAGCTCAGATTTTGTGATTCAAACACTACTTCTATTCAAGAGTCTAAAATGACAACTGGGATATTGTAAACGCCTGCCGATTTAAAGAAATACTTCCTTAACAGAGGGAAAAAATATCTTTTCAGAACATCTGACTAAAATCTTCCGAGTCATTCTTTTGCTATGCATACTCTCACATGTAATTCAACTATGCTGTTTGGTTTAGAGCAGAAGCAAAACCATTTACTTGAGCTAGCTGGTTTTGCATAACAGCTCTGATGCATATGAACAATCCACCCCCTTTTGTGTAAGAATCTGAAAACTCTACTGCAAGATGCACTTCAAATGCTACTTGCCATATCACAGGGAGATGAAACTTCAGGTAGCCCCACAGGCTACATCATTGACAAGCCATCTGGCATGTACCTATTAAATTTTCTCCTTCAAGAAGCTTCAAACTGCACAGATAAGTGGGGACATTCAGCCCAAGGTGACAAGTTAAATCTAATCCAAAGTAACCCCCTCAAATAAGTAATGAAGATTTATGAAGCTTCAGTGTTTTGATCTAGTCACCCACCCCTACTGACCAAAATATTTGCTAATTTAGACAGAACCACAAGATATCAAGGGATTGAGAGCTTTCTACTCTTCACATGTGCCTGGAGCTTCAGAGCCCTGTTGCTCTATTCTCATTTACTAATTCACTAATTCTCATTTACTAAGTACTAACTGCTGCTTAAACACATCTGAAGGTTTTAGAATGTTCAAATTCCTCCCTTTTATATACTTGAAAGGGTCCCACCAGAAATATCCTTCCTTGTTTTCTGTATTACATTATAAATCTACTAAACACCTCTGTTTTAAACCAAGTCTGGTAAGTTTTCCTATGCTGTTTAAAAAACAATGCTCAAGGGTTTTGTCTACCCACCCAAAAAAATTCTTCAGATGCAAAATGCTCCATGGACACTGAAGCAAATTAAAGCTATGTATGTCTTCATATATCTGTCTCATCTGTAAAAAGATTAATATGCTCACCTATCCTTCTTGTTTGGGAAAATAATCAACTGAAACAACATTAAATTGCTTTATTATTCAACTTCTTATTTCTTTCATAATGCACATTTTGAATCTATAGAAGTTTGGGGTTTTTTTTTAATTTAAAACAATTTCTTCACTGAGTAGTTCAAAAGCCAGTCAAAATGCCTTCTTCCATTTAAATACACTTTGTCAAACCTTGAAGAAACAACCATTTGCAGAGAATCTGGCTTTCACACACACACAAACATTAACTGTTTAACTTTTAGAAAAAGGCTGAATATGATCTCAATTTTCTGAGTTGTTTTAATCATGTGCTTTAGTAGATACCCTCTTATAAACCATGGGGTTTAGCTTTTGCTTAGAAGCTGCCTTTTAAACATGCAGAATGCTGACTGCTTAGTTAAAACCTCTAATTCAAGGGACATATGCCTCTAATTCAAGGGACATAATGCTTCTAAGCATTATAGACGAGTGATAGAATGTGAGAAGCTCTTTATTTACCTTCAATCATTTTATATAATTCTGTATTTCTCACGTTACAAGAGTTCCAAAAATTTTACAGTAAAAACAAAGGGGAAAAAAACATCTTGGACAACTCCAGACTACACCCTTAGCCAAAATTTTAAAGCTATTCAAGGCTATTTTAATCAAACTTCTTGCCTAACTTTCCTCACTTCATAGTACATTCAGATCATATTCCACACTTTTTGTTGGGTTTGGATTTTATTTCCTCCTTCATTGTGGGGTCAGGAATGCTTTGACCTAGCCAAACGCAATCTTTCAGAAAAGTATCAACACCCAGTGTTAATGCTACATGCTATGAAGGATCTTCTCAAGGTATATGCCTCTCTAAGAAAGGCTCTTCTGCCTATGAAACTATAAAAAATGTTTTCAAGCTAAAGATCTGAAGGGTTTCTAAAATCACTTTAATAAAGCCTCATAACAAACAAGTATTAAGCTGATGAAGGCATCCAAAATCGGAACAATACCTGGTTAACTGCCAGTGGCATGGTAATGTCATTTCAAATAAAAAAGTCACCACTAGAGAAAAAAAGGCCAGAAAAAAAGAATAGCAGCGGCAATTATCAAAAAGCTGC
The DNA here is from genome assembly GCF_009819655.1 of Sylvia atricapilla. NCBI lineage: Eukaryota > Metazoa > Chordata > Aves > Passeriformes > Sylviidae > Sylvia > Sylvia atricapilla. The sequence continues at coordinate 44,971,362 of NC_089140.1, forward strand.
TTAAACCTTAATGTAACCATGTACAGCTTGAAAGCTCACTCTTGAGGTCCCCAAAGGCACTGCCGTGACCTTGTTTAGCTATATTTGACCATTAAGTCATCAATCAAGACAGTCATGTTTTCTCAAAAAACAATGAAATCAAAACATCACAAATAATAATCCTCTTAAAAGAAAACCACACCACTGCTCTCCACAAACCAAAGTTTCTCACCACTGGGATTTGGCCTTCAGAAGGAGCCCATCAGTCTCTTCTCCCCTCAGGGCAAGAGAGAGTGGAAGCCTACTGTAAGACAAGCCCTGGGTTTGACCTTCGCAGCTGTGAGGGCACAAGTGTGCTCTCACCCAGCTTTATGTAACACTGCCCCGCTCTGCTCTCAAGTTCCTTCAGGCAAATATTGCAGGGATCTATAAATAGTTCTTCCTTGTGTAAGGCTCATATTACACCAGGAGTTTTTACAGCTCCCTCTCCTTTTATTAAATATAGGCCAAAACCCATGCCCTCCCCACCATTCCCCTCCCTCAGTGAACAAATAAAACAGCAAAAATGTAAATGGTGCATTCCCTTTCACCTCGCGCTCCTGGCTGGAAGATCTTCAGCTGTGTACCTGCCTTGGAAAGAGAAAGTTCTTCAACCCCCATTAGTGCAGAGTGTATCAGAACTGCATGTGCAGGCAAATAAGGAATTCATGAAGAAAGAACACAAAGCTCAGAGGTATGGCAATGCGAAGTATAAACACTGCAAACACGTACTTTCTTCTCACAGGCATGTGCAAGGGGATCACTGAGGTAGATCACCATGAGACAGGTTCAAAAGGCATGGACCAGTACTTGCTGAAGATAAGATCTCATGACTTTAAAAAAGCAAAACAAAACAAAAAACCAAACAAATAATTTTGGATTAGGCTGCTGTTATATTTAGTATGTATGGACTCCAGCCTCAAACACAGCGAACACAGAAGCTAGAGTACAAGAGCATCAGTCCTGGTACATAAACACCATGTCTACCAGCATATCTCCTCGTACCACCAAAAAACGGCAGGTATCAAAGATTAGTCAGAGTTCAGGTGTGGGGAAAATGACTACATCAACAGCAAACCAGGTCCTCAAATAATATGGGTGGGAACAGTGATAACAGAAATATGAAAAGTTCTATTTATCTATACACCACAAGAGAATGAACTCCCCACTTCTTTACCTCTCCACAAACCTCAAAGGCTTTCAAATGAGGGGTTTGGGTACAGCTTCTCTGCTAGTTGGGGAGAGTAGTTGATTGCCACAAACCCTCTGAACTGCAGCAGCTTAGGTAACACCACTGTCTCTGCTCTTGAGTGCCGAGCTTGCTTCTTATCCACAAGAAGGAGCAGTGAGAGCACTTGCCCAGCAGCAGGGCAGAGTCACGAATGCACTACACACACATGAACTAGCTACTTGTACGGGGGAAACAAAACAAAACCCCCCCAAGAACTCACTGAAAAATGGCTGGTCCTAAGACAGCAGGCAGTAGGTAAAGATATTCAAATTAAAATCTGTTCCCATTCCAAGCTAATTCCAAGCTTCCTGATGAGCAAGCCCAGCCATACTTTGCTCCTCAGGGCAACACTAAAGAGCAGGGAAGGCAGCCAAAAGACCATGCTGTATGTTGGTTTCCCACCACCACTATACTACTGTTTAATCAAAAATACAATAGACCTAATTGCCAGCAAGTTAAGGCCAAGAGTTTTAGTCAAGTAACTCTAAACAAAGAACAGACTGGCTCAGACACCAAATATTTATCATGGTTTAAAACCTGGGGGAGAGAAGGGAATTTAATGCTTGTTTTGCATTACTATTGTTCTTCTGTTACAGGAGGAATTTGTAATTTTTCACACTCTGCAGTGACTTCTAAGAGTCTACATGAAGTTGGTACACTTTAAATTTTAAAAAATATTGATTTACAGGATTGGAAAAAAGTGTCATTATTTCAAATTTTAATAGCTGACCTTCTGAATATATTTGCACAAAATATCATACCACAAGACTGCTGCTTTTCTTTAGTGTTTCTTATTGCACACAGTCAGTGAGAGCAGGGATAAGTGGAACAAAATTCTTTGCAAACTACGCAAAAAAAAAAAATCCCAACCAAACAAGCACAAAACTCAAAAAACTCAAAGCCCACACACCGTAACTCCTGTGTCCTGATCTACTTGTTTTCAGATTGAGTTTATTGCTTTGTATTAAGTTGAATAATTATATAAAAAGATAATAAAAAATAAGACCAACAAACAAAGCAAAACCCCATCTGTTGAGTAAGAACATTTTTTTTTCCCAGAAATGAAACAAATTAAATATCCTGTTGTTGCTAGAAACAACTTCAGAGACAACTAGTGGCAAGCTTACCTCCAAGGACAGTCAGACCATCAATTGCTGCTCTGAGTAAGATGCTAGTCGATCTGCTTTGGCTCACCAGCATCACTGGCCCTCACTCCTTGGCAGCAAGCCTCCCCACGTGCCCAAGCACCTGGCACAATCCAGTGAGAGCCTCCATCATTCTTCAAGGTTGCCTTACAACCACAGTGCACAGAGTTTGTCAAAGCCCATCCCACAATTTCTTAACTGGCTGTTAATATCCCTGGGCCTCACATCTGTTTTCTTTGCCATCTCTGCTTAGGTGTGTATGGGAGCAATGCTTTAATCCATCCGCTGTTTGAGAGGACACAAGTGAACTGAACACAGCTCTGTCACGAGCTCTGTAGTTATAGCCCCTCTCCTAAAGGTTTGGGCTGGGGGGAAGGCAGATCACAGCCCTTTTCAGCCCAGAGAAAGCCAGATCTCCAACACTTGTTGATATATGAACCTTACAAGGCACTTTAGGCACCAGTGCTGAGGAGTGACATAAGACGACCGCAAATTCCCTAACAATCAACAGTCCAGGGCCTTATACCAAAGCCTTGGTCACATGGCCTTCCCAGCAACTGAGACATGTGCCCCTGACTAATGAGGGTGCATCTCAACACACACCATTCCAAAGCAGGACTGCTTCCCTCCAGCTCCCCTAGGGGCTAATGGCTGCAGCAAAACAAAGTCATTTCACAGCCCTTCTTAGAGGGCTACAATGTAGTTTAAAGACTGGCACAATTATTCTGTCAAGTCATTTTTCTGCTTCTGATGATTGTGTGTTAACATCAAGAATAAAATAGGAAAATAAGAATTTGTCATTTAAAGGTTACTCTGTATAATCAGTATATTACCATATACATGTGTATGTGTTCTTGGGAACCTAGAAATGTTTATCTTAACAACAGGCTGTGGAATTTTAGGAAACTGAGCCAATTATCCGTGGCTTAGTGCCATTAAAGTCAAAGTCACACAAGCAAAGATTTTAAAACAGAGGTTTTTAGAACTCAACAGGCATTAACATGAAGACGGCAAGAATAAAGCTGTGATACAGTCTTTACACACAAAAAAACCACCAACCACAAACAAAACAAAAGAAAAAAAAAAGTCTCCTTACAGGGGAGAACTACACAAGAGCTTCAGCTAGGGGGGATAAATACAAATTACATACAAGTTCAGTTTTTGCTTCAGTTGCAGACTATCTTACTTAGATACAGAATGAAGTTGAAATCCTGCATTGTAGCTTTCTCCAAAGAACCACAAAAACAGAAGTTTGGACTCACTCAGTGCAGATCAATCAAATGGTTCCAGACTATTTGAAAACTGACTTTGGAAAATAGTTGTGATAATCATTAGACAAGGCACTTTCTGAAGCTGTCCTTAAATTAATTCCTGTGTGCATGTACATGTTCTCCAAAACGCACAACTGACAGTCCTGGACACTGAACCTTACTTACCAGATTGATGGCATGGGCAGTAAGAAGGCACTTGACCAAACTGCCTTCTGACAGCTCCTACTCAATTGGAAGTCTCTACTGAGACCAAAAGCCACTTTAAGTGGACCAGACAAGCTGACCTCCTCTACCATCAGCCAATTCAGTTCCCCACTTGTCAGCATGCCTTATGACTTATTTCTATCTTAGCACCCAGTCAGAAAGCATTCAGAGCCTACCAACAGCTTCAGGCAAGCAACCCAACCAGCTTCCCATGAGGAAAACAGTTCACAGACAAACCTTTTTCCTATATGTTAAGGATTTTCTTCTTTTTGTGCAGGACTGAAATTTCTCTGAAAGTAGAACTTTTCACTACAGTATAAAAAGCAACCTTTTCTTGGGCAATAAAACAAACTGTACTAATTCAGTAAAATATTACAGAGACATGCTAAATGTAAAAGTGCAAAGAACAACACATAGCAGCTGCATAAGGTTGGAAAACTCAGCATTAGAAGCATTTCTTTATTAAGTTGAAAAATATTTTTTAAAAAATCACTAATGTTGCCCATCCACAATCTAAAAGAAACCCTATCTCAAAACAAGTATATTATGATGCTAAGAAATGTCTTCCTTCAAAATGTTTTTTCATGACTTAACTTGGCAGAGCAATGGTCCTATAAGCCGCAGAAGCACAACTGGAATTCGTTTCCCTTGACTCATAAATACTCTAGCACAAGAAAATTATCATTCCCAATACTCAGTTTTCTCAAAATAACTGTAATAAGACTGGAACATTTTCTGGATTTTAGTACCCACAGTTATATTTGAAGATGATACATTTTGAGATCATAGGAAAGCATCACTAAAGCCAAAGTAACAGCCTATATATTTGAAAGACTCACATTTCCTGTTGGTGCACAAAGAAGTGAACTTCTGTCAAGAGACTTCTGGAAGATTCAGATTACAAGAGCAACAGGTAAAATGGAAAGCAAGGCCTACCAGTACAATCCTTAATATAAACACAGGAAAGGAACAGATCTCTCTACCTAGCCTTAAATTCCCTGTGTAGGATGCCTTTTTGATGTATAAACTCTTATTTGAGCTAAAAAAAGCTAAAAAGAAGCCAAGATTTGACAACTGAAGCCAGTAACATAAAAAAGTGCTTGGAGACAGAGCACCCTCAATTCCATTATTTAAGCCTACATTAATTTTCAGTTCTCTGTCCAATATGTTCTTACAGCAGATCTCAAAGCTTTATCATCTCTCTCTTACTGTCAAGAGAGAATATGAAGCTCTCCTTGCTATTGAAGAAGGTCTGGAGAGCAATTCCTTGCAACTTAACGTGGCAGAAGGAAAAAATTAACTTGTGTAGAAAAGACTGCATATCACATAATTAAAAGAGAGAAATTCTAGAAAAATACTTAATATTCTACATAAGCACTGACTTCTCTGAAACTTAGTCAATCAACTTGGTTTACAGTTCATATAGAAAAGCTTCTGTTTTAAATTTAGTCATGCTTTAAGCATAAGCTAGGTGAAATATTATAGTATATCTGCCTGCGGGTTTGGGCTTGAATATAATTTTCAGTAAGAAATGCTGAAATAACATTAAAAAGCATGCCAAATAATGGCAATGATCTCTGAGCTATCAGTTGCCCCATGCAAATAAGTTTCAGCTTTGTTTAACAAATTCTTGGTCATCCCTTTGGTCAGAAGAACACAGCAGTCCAGACAGTTCATGCAGCCGTTCAAACAAAACACAGGACTGTACTCTAAAGAGAAAACTGCAGTATTTCCTGTAGCAGGATACATGGAATGAGATACTGTACTTTTCCTAGAGCATAGTAGAGATGTGGCTACACTAGACCACCCCTACATCCCTTGCTGTTCTGGATCCAGATGTGGTTTTCAGAAATACACTGTTGATTCACCTGTATCAAATGCAGGGTTCAGCAAGACCCTCGATTTCCACCAAGAACCATTTTCTGTTCTTCTCAGTGAAACATTCTGCCATCACTTTAAAACTTTCTCTTTACAATATTACATTTCTCTTTTGTGCACTTTAATATCTCTGTACAGTCCCATGACTCAGTTTTCACACACCTGTCCCTCACCATGGAAACAGAAAAGCAAGAAAAAATAGAATGTATATACCTCGTTTACATTATTGAATAAAAACACCCTATTGATATTCACCATTAGGCTGGAATCTCCACAGCCAAAACAGGAAGCACAGATAAGTTTCCCCGTGACTCAAGCCTAGCAGCAAAATTCCCTTGTGAACTTCCATCATCACCAACACCAGTAACTGACAGGTCAAGGCCAAAATAAGCCACTGTCCTGCATTTTAGAAAGGCAGCCAGCTTTCAAGGAGCAGTAAGTCTAGCACAGTCCCTCTGGGGTGAATGCATTGGCAGGGACAAGCGGCACCAGAACCTTCCTTGACCTCTCCCTCTTCTAACAGATTTCCATGGTAGGTTTGCAGTTCCACCACTTGTGCCCTTTCTTCAAACTGCTGCTCAGTGCAGACTCCACAGCAGCTGCCTGCACAGCCCCAGCCCAAAGTGCAACCTGAGAAAGGCACGCTGCCACCTTCTTGGCAGGGTGAGACGCTGCTGAAATGCTCTTCCCCAGCCTCGCTCTATACACTGACTGCAGGAGAAACATGAAGGTTTATTAATAAGCAAGAGGAAAAGGTCAGCAGCTTGACTTGGATCTACAACTTTCTAGGCTAAGATCACTTGCACAGTATGCCAGACGGGTCACGGAAGAGACGGGTTCTGCCAGAACAGACCGTGAAACTCCAAGCAAACACCACAGCATACACCCATATGGCCTCCCACAGAATCCTACTGCTAGATTAGTGCTCATACAGTCATGTTGATATGCAATAGAAAGGTATTTTACAGCTCTCACTGATTTCTGATTATTCATGCTAAATCTACAATGAAGTAGGAAAGAACAATGTAAAACAAGTCCAGAGACAGACAACAGATTACTTAAGAACAGTTGGTAAGCTCTGGGTTTTTAGGTGGGCTGTTTTTATTTTTTTTTTCAAGTTCTCAAAAAACTTTCTGCATAATAGTGCCATTTCACAGATTTCTGTTCTTTTTATATTTACACTGTGTTCAGACCTGAATGCACTTAAGAACAAAGCTGTTCATTTTCAAACGGCCCTATATAGAGATAGCAATTTCTCTTGCGATTAAGAAACCACACAAACCTCAAGCACACAGCTAGAACGAAGACTACTATTTTCTTGCTGCTGCAGTGCATTTGTGACTTAACATAGCGTGTTCAGGTGCAGGTTGCTGAATTTTGACAGATTCTTCCTCTTTCCCCTTGTACAAGTTTATTTTCATCCCATAAGAAGCTTGATTTTGCAGTCATGCTCACAACTGTGTCACTGAAGACACATGAACCTATTCTGCTTAATTCTTTGTATTTATACATCTATTTACGAATCACGCCAAAATAATATAGAATATGGATTAGTGCACAATGTCCGTGTATAATCCTACAGATGATAGCAGGAAGGGAATTTGAGCATGCTCTACCCTTGGTCCAAACATTCATGCAGGTAATATAGCTGCACAGTGCTGCCAGGACATTCACAGCCAAAGTTAAAGTTAAAGGCAACTAGAGAGGACACTGCTGCATCATTTTTATGTTATTCAGCACAATCATCAGCCTCAGCAGAGACACATATGCCATAAAGTCTTTAAAACCAAATATTTCATGTTTCACTAACATAGTACAGTTTGCATTCATCACCAATTCCCTTTGCTGCAAGACAAGGGACACCACCAAAGCCACCAAGTTTTAACCATTATGGCCTGTGTGCTTCAGACAAATTACAAACTGCTGTAAAAATAAAACTGAACTTCAGCTAAGCAAGTTTGCAAATTATCCAGAGTACATCTACCTGACAGCAGGCAGAAAATATCCAACTCAACAAAACTGCAGCGCCATATGCAAAACTTTCCTACCAACATCCTATACAGACAATATAGAAATTAGAGTGCACCACTGGATGAAGCCCCAAAAAATCCACACAACTGCACATACAGCACAACAAAAGTTGGCCATCTCACAATACTGTGAACGGGACCAATGCCTACCAGTCAAAACAAAGAGAGATGACATTCAGCATGAACCCAGCCTGATTGGTCCAAGGAAACACAGACAAATATCTTCCAAGTTATTTTCAAGTAAGAAAGGGAGAAGTTTTTTCAAATCAGATAAACAACACTATTCCACTATAAAGAAACAGTACGGTGGAACATACAAAACCTACCCCAAAACAGTCATAAAAAAAAGGATGCTGTTCAGCATGCCTGCAAACCTTCTCTTGCATGGAATGTTACTTTATGAACACTGTCAGTAGCAACCGTCACAGCCTACCTTACTTGATCTTTGGTGTCCTACAGCAGTGGAACACACATCACTGAAATGCGTCTGCTATGTGGCAGCATTCCCAGCTATGTCATTTAGAGAAGTCCCAAACCACTCTGAATCCCATTTTAAATTCTGCACCTACAGATTTTCTTTGCAAAGACAAACATGAAAGAAAAACGCATTCACTCAGCCATGCACGTGGCGACTGAAAGACTAGGGGTGACCTTTGATTATAGCACTAGAACAAAACACATATTAAAAATAAGAAAAACCTACAAGAGAGGAAAAGCACAGCAAATTATTTAGGTGAGTCTCACTAGCTGTTCCAGCATCTGGAAAAAACAGCAGCTTTCAGCACATAAGCATGTAAACTGGTGAACCCCCTTCTGCTTTCTGCTATTTTTCTATCTCAGCAATCTTTTTTACGTAATAGTTTTAAGAATAAAATAGGTCAAGTTGAGCCTCATGGGAGTTTTACCAAATTTTAAACATTTAAAAGCTGCTTGTAGCTCAGTATTGTGGTCAAATTAAAGGTTCCACAATTTAAAATTATTTATTTTTTCAGTGGCACTGTTATCTGCATTAACTTTTCTTGGGCAGTACGCAGTCAGGAAAAGGTCTGGTATATTAGCAAATGCAGTGAACAGATTAATATAACTCTGACTTCATACAAACTGTCTCAGGTCAGAGCCTTTCCACTATGGCAGAGTGAAAAGCAGCACCTCAGATTCACTCTAGGTAAACAGTGTCTGTTGAGATCTGGGCAGCCCTTGAACATCATCATAGTGAAAATGGAAGTTTCCACTCATGCAATTCTACTAATTTTGCCTCAGTAACACAGAGATTATTCCCAGCCAAACAAAAATTTTACCAACCTGGGAAACCTGCCTTTTCTTTGCAAGTTATCAGCAAAGAACAATGTAGTCAAAAATAGAAAAAGATAGTTGGGAATGAAAGGTACCATTTTCCCCTCTCCCATTCCAACCCACTGGCAGGCAGCTTCCTTTTCCAGATCTCCGCCAGGGCTCTGGCCCTCAGTGACTGAGTCTCACCAGACTGCTAAAAATAACTTCTCAGCTACAAGACATGCACATCATCAGCGGAAAACATTTCTGCAAACTTAGTAACAGCTCCACAGCTCAGTCTGATGACAAGAGAGACTGAAAAGGCAGACTAAAGAATGGTTGCTGAGGTAGGGAAGCCTTTACTGCATGCCTATCCATGACCACTACAGACACAACGTTTTTTTCTCCAGGTGACATATACTTTACAGGCAACCTCAGAAAGTTGAGGATTCTGCATTATAAGCAATACTTACTGTAAAATCTAAATACATTAAAATCAAATTGATAGTTTGAACTTAAATATATATTGCTTTGCCATTCGGCAGTCTTCCATGACCATTTCTCTGGAAGTCTTCAGACTGAACATGTAGTAACATACGTAACATTCTACAAGCAAGTGGAAGGCTCCCCACATTCAGTTATTTCCCCTGCTATAAAACAGTAACAAAACAGGCAGGGGATTAAAAGACTTGCCCAGGTTGCATCTGTATGGATACCTGCATTGTGGGTTTTGCTGCTTCATTTCTGCTGTGACCACCACAGAAAAATGCACGCAAAATCCTTTATTATCCAAAGCCCTGAGCTACAAGAATCAAAGGCCAGTTAGTCTCCAAAAGGTACGTGAAGCATGTTTCCACCAAGCCTTGAGAAGGGAGAATAATTTTAATGGCACTTTATGAAATGGAACGAGTGCTTCAACATCAAAAATACCCAATCACTTGTTCATCTTACAAACTCTGTATTTGAGATTTTTTAATTCAAAAGTAACTTGCCACCTCTCAGAAAGATACAGAAAAAGCAAGACTTAGAAACTTCATACACAAAACTGTCCTCCCCGTCAAGATCACAAACTTCAGCAACTTCCACCACTCAGCGCTACCACAGAGGAGCACTGTGACTTATTTAAAAGCAATGAACAACATGGTTCTTGTGTCATGACAGCAAAATCTCTGCAACCAACCACTAAAAGCCTTGTTCTGACACTTATTCCTCCCCTTATTCTATATAGTTCATAGACGTTATCTTTATACACTGAGAACTTAAATAGTGAAACATTCACCATCAGTTTAAAATGCTTTCAAAAATGAAGGTGTCCAATTTACTCTAGTTTTGTCAGGATGTTGAGGTATTTCAGCTGTTCACATGCAGGACAACACTCTTGCTTTCATAACATTACTTCCTAAACTAAATTCACTAGTTATGAAATTACAGATTCCTAAGTACAATTATATGTCATAGATAGTGATTGCATTAAGGACTGTAATTTTAGGAAGATTCAGAGTGATACCAACACCACCTACTCCAGATACTTTTTTCTTGTACAGTTAAAATCCCCAGATGCTTCCAAACCAACAGTATGATTTTATCCCAAATAAATTTCTGGTAAGAGCTGAAGTGATACTTGAAAATGTATTTTTTTAAAAGTAAAGATTTAAGACTATGGGTGACTATTTTTTTCCCTAAGCCTGAAGGAGATTTTAACAAAGCACAACTTTCCATGGCTACTGCAAACACGGAGAGAATCCACCCGTCCATTTGTTTTTCCCATGACACTTCCATCAGAGGGCAAGTCCCATCAGTTACACGGTGACCTTCCTACTGCTGTTTTGCTAATGACGAGGCAAGAAACAAGGAGTTTTCTGAACAGTTAAAATCATTATGCTGTTGATGTAATAGCTATATTTTGAAGCTGCAGTATTAGCAGACAAACAAATAAACTAGTTCTAAGACATTAAGAGAAAGAAAAAAAGTGTAGAAATCCCAGTGACCTTGCATCTTTCAAAAGTCACTAGTGCTTCTCAGCAGCAGAAGGATATCCTGATCAGAGTCACTACTTATTTTACTTGTTCCCAGTCAAAGTTATCAAGAAGAGCACCAAAAAAGTTTACTGAAGACTCCACTGAAAACTGAGCAAATCAGAACAAGTGCCAGTATTTGAAGGCCATTTTCCCTCACTCTCCCTGGTACAGTGAGGTGTAGTTGCGCAGTAACAGCTGCCATTTTACTGCATTTCCTGAGAATAAAGAGTGGGGTATGGGAAGGGAAACAAACAAACAATCTGATCAGGAACAAATAAAAATAAACTCAAGGTCTCTTATATCAATACATGTCTATATTAGAGTTTCCACATGATATCTGAGCTGTCTATATTAAGCCTCTCAGGCCAGTCCTCCACTTATTTAAGCACTTGAGTGGCTTAAAGTTCACATGATTTTTAGAGCCTAACTAGGCAGCTATTCTTTCTGCATCTCCTCTATTGAAAGTTTCTTTGTTAGCTACCTTTTTCACCTTCAGTTCCAGTTTTCTGATGAAACCCTGTGTGTGAGAAGTCACATGACATCAGAAAGCACATTTCATTTCTTTTAGAGCAAAAGGATTTCAGCATGAGGTGGGATCAAAGGGGAAAAAAATTATCATAGCTGATGAGAAAATAGTTTCAGTACTTAAAAAATCTAACAATACGGAACCCAAAAGGTGATATACACTGCTATCACTTCTAAGTCTCAGGTTTTCCCAGTAATTCCTGTAACAGCCTCATGATGACTTGAAGGCAAATTCTACTGCTCTAAAAGACCACACATCCTCCTCAGTCTTTAACTTCGTATTTGAATTGTCTCAAAATAATTCCTAACTAGAAGTTCTAGTTAGGAAGGCTAGCAAATGTATCATAAATCAGCCCTAATACTTTCAGTTCTGTTTAAACACTTAAGTTATTCGATTTCCTTGCTCGTCTGTACAAACTGCAAGTTTTAGTACAAGACCTACTGTTTCCTTTCATCCAAGCTCCCTTCATATGTGTAGAACCAAACTGCTCACTGGACAAGACCTCCTGGACAAGACCTTTGACATAAACTTCATCTGTGTTCAACTTTCCTTCCCAGTACACAGTTAACCAGTAAGAAACATTTCTTTCGATTGCACTCTGCTTCATAGCAGTACATACATTTAACAGCAACACCTCGGATACACAAAGTGGGCTGTGGGAGGGGGTTTAGGGTTTGAGAAGAACTAAGTCTGCTGAAAATACTTAACATGTTCCTGCGAAAAGACTATCTCTATGAAGTGAAATTGCTCAACACCTGCGTGAGGCAGCTGTTCCTCTGTATTTTAGTGATAAACAAAAAAGGGTGGGGACAAATGCTGAGCCACTCTGTGATGAATACAAGCACCTTACTGCAAGAAGACTTATCTTAAAGAAAAAACAAATGTGGGTAAGTTAAGTAAACAGAGAGAAAAATTCACTGCATTCATTGTACCTTTATGTTCTTTATCAGTAAGTGAAATGTGGATTTACAAGAGGAAAAGAAAGTGAGCCATACAGAAATAAATGAGAAGAACCCATCAGATGTATTTCACTCAAGAACACCTCAGATTTTTTTTCAGTCTACTCCCTAAGGACATGGGCTTCTACTAGAATTTATGTGCAATTCTGTAGCAATATAATCCTACCTGAACCAGTGGGGATAGAAGAGGGATTAAAAAGAACCAACAATAAGGGTATTCTTTCTGCCTAATCTGAGCTCCATCTCTGCCCAACTACAATTACAAGTACTTGAAACATCATGTCAAAAATGCTAAAAGCTCTACAAAAACATCTCGTTTCCTTCCCTTTGCTTTCCTACAATAGTCTGAAAACAATTGTAGCATTGATATTTTTGAGTGTGTTAAGGATTTTAGGTATTGCAGGTAGTCCACATACAAAGTATTTATTTATAGAGTTTTAAAATGCAAAGCTTTTCATTAAGAAATGTCAGCTTCCTTCAAGTCAGTCAATCACAGAGCAAGGAACAGCTATTATGGGCATTGTTCCAAAGCTCAAAAGCTCCCAATGATAGAAAGGCCCTTTAAACTACTTTGAAAGTTGAAATGGGTTTTGTAACAAAGAACATGTAAAAAATTAAGTTAAACTTGAAGAGAAGCAGTTGTAAGGGTTTTTTTACAAATCCACCAAGCACACTCATTCTTTTCATGGAGCTCAGACACAGCCAAGTTGTGCAGTAGCAAAAAGAACTAGCAAATTATAAAAAGTTGCTCCTTGTTTGATTACAGCAATGAAGATCAAGTTGGGGAGGAAAAATTTAAAGAGCTTCCCTGCTTTCCAGCCACCAGAATGTAAGAATGTAACTCTCCAACAGCACTTCAGTATTCCAGAGCTATTGGATTTAAAAAGAAAAACTGTTCTTAAAAAAAAGTTCTACAAAGACAACAGTTCATATTGCTCATAATTCATGAGTAATTTTGAACTGGTTCACGCTTTTTCTCTGTTTTAAAGCTCTGGCTTGGAATTTAAGTACAGATTGGAAAAGCAAACTGAAATCACATCCAGAAAATAAGCTTAATAAAATGACAACAACCTTAGTCCAAGTCCTCATGTTTCAAAGGAAATACTCATGTCTAAACACCTTATATTGCAAGAATTTTCATTTTAATGGAATGAAGTCCAGGATATCAATTAGATAGGCATCATTAATGGCATGCTTCAATAAATGGGCTAAGAGATACCAAATTATCTACCCAATATACAAAGATCAATACTCACAGCATATAAATACTAACACCAGGATCGCCAACATAAATTGGTGAAAAATTATTTGTCCTACAAATATAGGACAATACAAACACCTCAAATAACTGCAATTTCTTTACAGCTCAAAGTGTGCAAAAGTGTGCAAGTAATTCCTCTTGCACCGATCTGCCTGTTTCCAACATAGAACATATTTAACAATAATACCACAACTTAAGAGACCTGATGCCCAAAGCAGTTTTATCTGCAACCTTAAAATATTAGCTCAGATTCCTTCTGGTTTATTCTCAAAAAATCTCATGATGGTAAATAACATGCCAGTTTACTAACATTAGAGTGGAGGCAGGGAGGGAAGCGATCACAGTAAACAGTGATCCTTGACCCACTGAAGCAGAACACTGTCACTAACCTACTTTTGAACACCAAAGCATAAGTCTGTACCCCTGCTCCACCAGTCTAAAGCTGCATCTGAGCACCCAACAGCAGCTCAGCTCAGCAGTATTTGAGAAAGATGCTGGGCAGCGTTATGCAGTGCAACAGCTGAAAAACAGCATTCAACTAAACTGCTGAGTAAGGGAAAATGTAAAGCACTAAAGCAGTGTTTGCCATGTTTCTTTCTTTTGTCTGAGTTAATTTAAAACATGGCCAGCGATGCTTCTCCACACACACTACATACACAGTACAGCCAAAGCTCAGCTCTAAGACCAACAAACAGTACTGGGGGATTAAGGCTCCGTAACAGCCCCTGCCGTACCTGGTTTTCAAGTCCTTTTGCTCCTGACCATCTGCATAGCATTCTTCCTTTCCTAGGTCTCCTTTTCCCCACCAGAATCTCACCATTTGGCCAGCAAAGTGTTGCTTCTGTTTGTGCTTCCCCCACACGAACAGTTCTTGATCCTGTAAGGTCATTTGAATGCAATTTTAACTTTGGCTCACCCACAAGTTTCCTCATCCTCTTGGCAGAGCAGTTACACAAACTACCGAACTGAATCAAACAGAGTTAAGCTACTCCTCTTTTCTGTCTGCTGCATTAAAACCTTGATCTTTTAAATGCGTGTTACAATATCTACATTTGTAACCACATCCAAAACTTTTAATTTGAGAACAAAGCTGTATAGACAACCACATACAAAAGTCCTCTGGACAGGACAGATGGTAGCAAATATTTTCCTTCTAAACACCAGGAAACACTGCAGAGTTTCCAGAGTCTTCACAAAAGTAATAAAATTTATCTACAGAGCAAAATAAAGTTGTACTTTAAAACGGCATATACATCTCAAAAGACTAAGGCTTTCCTCTGCTTGTGTTGAAACACTCATAAGAGAACAGAGCAATGAGCTCATCTGGAAATCACACATGTAATCCAATAAATTAAACCCCTTCTTCCTGAAATTATCCTTCAAGGTAAAGCCAGTCACAAACTCTGCCCTTCTCAAAATGGCATTTTTATATAGGGGATGACCTGTCACCTCACCAAACTTTTAAGAATTTGGAAATATTTTACTATTCCTCAAGAAAACCATGAGGAATTTCCTTTCTTACCTTCTCCAAAACAAGCCTCAGCAGTTCTTCTCAGCCATCCCCCTGTTCCCTCAAACTAAGGATAAGCTTACCATTGCAGTCACCTCTCCTCCAAGCAGCTTTTTTTTTTTTTTTTTTTTTTTTTTTGTGGACTGATGTAACTGAAAACACAGTGTCAAAACAAAGGATGTGTAAACAGTCTTCCAGGGGCAAACCTGCACCAAGGATAAACGTTTGAATCTTGGTAGATATGAAATCCAACTCCCTCTGTGCAAAAAAGTATTCCAAACCAGATGCTCCTTCAGACATAAGGACAAATAATGCAATTTTAAGCATTCATCATCTGATCTTGCTTATTAGAAGTCACCTCCCCCATCATATTTAACTAAACAGATTTTTACAAGTTCAATTGTAATTAATCAAAAGACTCACACATCAGTGGTTACTCACAGTGCCTCCCATTGCATCAAGATTTTGGCTGCTGGAAACTCTACTCAAATATCATTTTAAAAGTCCCTTCTAACCCAAAGCATTCTGATTCTATGATTATTCCTCAGTTCCAAACTGAGCATAACTGTGTGACTGGATAACATCCAGGCTTTAGGACACATGAACTGTCATTTACTTGATCAGTGAGGCTCCAGGTATGCCCAGTGTCTTTTCACACCACTGTTTTCCTGCTTCACCACAGTCCTGACTCCAAGTTTTAACATACTGAAGTGCAGAACTGTTCCAGCATCAGGCTATGATTACGGCAGACTGTAATTCACCATATGGTGAATGGCGGATTTGATGAGGTGATTTACATTTGCAAATACAATTCTATTCCCAGGTGCATTTCTATACTTCATCATAAGCATGAACTGAAACACCTGCAGTAAAAGAAATTAAATTTGAGCCTGACAGTGAAACAACAAGACAAAGTAAATACAAATAATTCTTTTTCACACAGAACTGAAGTCTCCTTTCCTCCCAAAGAATGCAAAAAAAATAAAGAAAAAAAGAAAGGAAAGAAACACAGCAGTAGACCTCCAGCAATCAGTTAAAGACAACCCAGAACAAACATTTGTAGCAATATACAAATACAGCACTCTCAGTGGTCAAGGAAGGGAATAAAATACTCTTTTATAAAGGCTGAAATTGCAGACAAAACTGGTTTTTTCCCAGCAACAGAAATGCTGGAAAGAACTCCTTTCTTTCAGAAAGAAAGAACTAAAAACGCAGAAGTAAGAGAGATTTCCTGTTCATACCCTTCCTGTACAAATCGGGATTTCAAGAGATGTTTCCCCAAAAATCAGAAGAGGTAATAAATTATCTTGTGGAAATCTAGTTTTTGTTTTCATTAATTTTTAAGTTAAATTGCAGAACAGTTTTTCTGAGAACTAAGAATTTTTCAACCAACACTTTTCTTTTAGGTTTCCTAATGAGTCCATGTAATTACCATCTCCCATCTGCCTTGCCCACATATCTTCAATAGTAGGAACATTTGCTGACACTGTAATCAAGAATGAACTGGCAGTAAAATTATTTATCCTCTGCCAGACTGTGCCACTGTAAAATATCGAGGGGGATAGATTAGGATTTAACTCTAGTTGACTGGCAAGTAAATCTTGTATAGATAGAGACAGATATAGGCTATTTAGACACATATTTTTATGAGGTCACCTTGCTGACACAATACAACCTTCAAAGCCTCAAGACATTAACCAGTGTCTCCTGCCTACCAATAAAATATTGCGTCAACATAGCAGCACCAATCCAGCATTGCATGACCTACACCATCCATCTACTCACACTGCACATCCTCAAGACTGTCTGCTTTGCAATACTAAAGCAAATAACTTTGCTTTAATAAATAAATGTGCTGTCTGGCACATTTATTCTTTGATAGTCCATTTGCTATGGGAAAAACCATCCCAACCAAAAAACCCCACCACCTTAATAATAAGTCTACATGCAGAGCACAAAAAAAATCTTTATTTCCTTTATCTATAATGTATTTCAATTCAATGTTTCCAAATTATTTTATTCTATTAGTTTGCAATATACCTTTCACTACTATCTTGGCTCGGTAGTGAGGAATGAAAAGATCATTATCTTTAAAAATCATTGAGAGAGACTGGAGGAGGGACTTGCCTGTGTTAATAACCAGTGTTGTTTTACTAATGCAAGGTATTAAAGTTTATACTTCGTAGTAACTGGTATTTGGCCCAGTGAGTGTTAAGATCCAAATCGAAATAATGAGTGAAGAAAGTTTACAGAGAAAACTGTGGATCATTTTTCTGGTGAAGGATATCCCCTACACTGCCCTTTCATACCCACACAAGCAAGTATGTGTTCAGCCCAAAATCCTCCCCCTGCAGCTTCTCTGAAAAGACAGTATGTAGACAACATAAATTATTACTCAGAACTAGAACATTTGGAATGTGTCTCAGCTTTTCAGATACCCAGATATAGTCAGTAAAGATCAGATGAATCCCTGAGCAAGTATGCAGAATTGTAGACTACCTTAATATTAAAAGTATAAAATAATTGATATGGCTACTGTAAGAAAGCTGTAAACCAAATACAAAGCTCCAAATTTTTATAGAACACTTAAGCCAAACACAGACAAAGTTCAGAATTAATTTAGACAGATTTAAGACATGGGAAAAATAGCCTTGAGGAACACAGGAACTCTCCACTTTCTTCCTCATCTAATGCACATTTGTGGTCCGGTATCAAAATAAGTTAAAAGCAACTCAACCACAGAAATATGACTAAAAACAAAAGCAGCATTTCCCCCAAACACTCCTTCTCTGTCCTGGCAGTCCTATACCCCAAAAAACAAAACCTAAAGCAACCACCATCCTCACTCACCTCCACCAAACACACAACTGAAGAAAAACACACAGGCCTTTTACCAATCTGCACCATACAGACAGAAAAAACCCCCCCTGTGGGCAGAAGCAGAAAACTGAAAATCTGTCTCTGTTTTGGATGGTATTCCTAAGGCAGTTCCCAACTCATCTTTATCAGGTGAGTTACACAAAACTGTCAACCACCTGAATTCACTTGTTCCAGATAACCAGCAGGGAAATTTACTGAGGATTAAAACAAGCCAAAGACACCTTGAGGACTCCTCCACACCTCTGTCCTCCTTCTCTACACAGCGTGCTCATTCCACACACTCACACTACACCAGACACTCGTAGCTTCAAGAGTGTCTCCATAGGATGTGTCAAGTAAACAAGTGGTTTCCAGTTTGAATCAACCACTATGGGTGACTCTTATTTAAAGATGGAAAGAACAGGTTCTTCCTTACTTTCCTTACTCTGGAGTGTGCAAATTTTCTTGCTTTGAATTACATCAAATAATTCTTGACTAGGTTTTACAACATATGAAGCATGAACAAAGCAGGAAGTTCATGTTTAAAAGGAACCTTGCCATTCAGTGTTGGCATGAAAGGGTAGAAGACAAGCAGTGATGCTTACACGGGGTATCTGAATGAAAATGGCTCTTTGGGAAAAGAGGAATTATTAGAGAGTTCAGCATCCATTTGACAGACTTGCACAGGAGCCCATGCCAGGGACCTGCAGGGACTGGCTGAGGAGCAGACATCAGAGCCAGGTACAGCCAGCCTGCAGGAAGAGGCAGCAGCTGCAGAGGGCTGCATCAAACATTCAGTACATCTGCCTCTATCCACACGGGAGCCTCGTTTTCCAGATGGCAAACAGGTACTAAAGACTGTGTGGCTTTTTTCTGAAATCAGTTTAAACAAAGACAGAGGGCACAAACGGGAGACTGTCAGCTGGTTTGAAACAAGAACCAGTTTGGTGTCATCCCGATTATGCTAAAAGGCCCCAAGACAGTGTCAGGAGGTTCCCAGTAGAAAAGCAGACAGAGGGCATATGCTGTCCCTCCCTCAGGCCCAAATTCCCTCTGCCTCCAAATCCATTATTAAACACTGGCTGTAACTACTAAAACCAAAATATTTCAGAATAGACATTAGATTAAAAGCAAAGACAAGAAATCAATATTTACATTTTCTACCCACAATTCTACAAAAACATAAGTGCACTTTAGGGGGTAGATAACTTAGGTGAGAACTCAGCTGCTACTTTTATCTCAACATTAGCGAAGACAATTCCAACAAACTCCTGTATGCCTCTAAGCAACCTAACTTTTGGTTCAGCCTACATCTGCCAATCCAAAACACTAAACTGATCTCTTCATTTTTCACATGTCACCACTTAACCATCGGGATTGTCAAGACTAAGTTTTTGTAGCAGTAAAGTCAACCAAAGGTCCAAGTCTGCCCTCAGTTGCAGTCTAAAAAATCCAGTTAGCATAGCTGTGACAATGTGGATTTACACAACAGCAGTAGTGCAGTGGAGTAGAATACAAACCTCAAAGTTATCAACTAAAAGACAATTTAAATTAACACTATGACTGCTTAAGTTTAAACTTTTTGTTTGGTTGGGAGCTGTAAACACAAAGTCTCCACCAAGAAAAGTATCCCTATCAGTGAGACAAGCTAAGCTAAATTACTTATACTCCAACAACCCCATCTAACCACACAGACCCACAGAACATCTAACCTCTCCATTTGACAGTCCAGTCTTGTATTCAGATATGGCACCATTTAATTATGAACTGGATTGCTACAAGAGAATAGGACAGTTAACTTACTGCTGTTTAATGAGCACACTCTTGTTAGTTGTGAATACATTCACTGTACTCATTAAATCAGGAGGCACTGGAGTTCTGAATACATCATTAAAAGGATCCAGGAATGCTGCTGCTTTGTTCAGCATGACTACATGCTCTGCTTGACAGTTGGAAAATGTGCAAGAAATGTAAGCCCCTTCCTGTTAGGCCAGCAGATCTAATTTTAAACTAGGACGAGGGAGAGAGAGTGGGAGATCTGCTTCTTCAAACCTCCACTCATTTTAGAGCACAAACTTCTCTTCCTACTGCTGACTTGAAGCAGAAACGTGCTCAGTACTGTAAGATAGCCAGAAAAAGGAACTATCAAGCTTGTGGAAGAGAGGGCTATTTAAAAAAAAATTACTAAGTAAACAAACAAATCCACAGTCCCGTTTTCAATACACCGAAGGAGTAAGCATTAATCTATCAACGTGTCAGTTAGCAAAATGAATCTTGATAAAACAAATACACACATACCCCTAACTTGGTAGTTCCCACACTATTTACAATATACTTATTAAGGCTGAAGAAAGAGTAAAACTGACTAGTAGGCTCCTGCATATTCTCACAGAGGAGACTTAGAACATATGTTCAGTGAGAGGATGAGTTTTGCTCCATCTACCCACAAAGATACACACCCACACGAGAACCTATATGTCTAAAGCAATCTAGAGTTACCGAGATATTAAAATATAACTGTCTACTGCTCAGCTCAAACCCATTGCATGGAAGCATTTTCTAGCAAAAAGAAATATGTGAACCAACACCACTGATGGCATCACTGGAGTTGGAGGGCATTCTGGAAGTTAAGATTTAACAAGCGTAACTGCTTCTAAGCACATCCTTGGAAGAGGAAAACGCATTTCTGAAATCTGTTTATAACAAATCTTCCTTCTCTCCTCCCATCTCATGCACAGAGAAGTGAACAGGTTGTTAAAGTTCAGAACTGGGGGAAGAGGGGGGGAGCTGACCCAAGCTTAATACTCTCAGTGCAAGGCTGTGCAAGACTTAACCACTTTAATCCAAGCAATTATTTTTCAGTTAGAAAGTAGTTGATACTGTAAGAAGCTATATAAATACTCCATTCTAGTCCAACAAGGCCTGTCACCTATGAAGGCAAGCTTAATAGCCCAAGCACATTTAGCTCAGTCTCCTCCTATCATGCAGATGTGATAGTTCACCTCTTACCTGAGAAAAACATGTTCTAACCAGTCACATTAGCATATTAAGACTTTGCTTGCTCCAGGCTTTAAAACATGCTTCTGGCGCTCATCAATATCCCAATTTTCCCACTTTCACCAACAAAATCTTCAGGAAAAAATCCTTCTGATTAAGCAGTCAGGCTTAATGCAACATGCCATGACTAATCCTCTTAAATTTTCTCTGGGTCCCACACTGTAATCTCAGTAACACAGGAGAAACTGTTCTTTTCGTAGGAGCTATGTGACTATGTGGACTGTCACAATCTTACTCAAATGGCAAGTGATTACTCACTGCTATCAACTTGAGTTACCAACACACAAACTTCAGCACACAGTCCTGCTTACCTGCAGTGCAACCACAGAGCAGTACTCTCAAACGACCAGGTATAAGCTGTAGTACGGCACCCACTCACATCAACCACCACACACTCCTAGGGTCACATCTCATTGCTCCCAGTGCAGTACACAGACACACTTAGCTCTTTTAGGTTATATTGTGGAAACAGCCTGAAGAACTACCTGCCTCAGCAATGGTTTAAAATAGCACCTTTACCAGAAGGTAGAAAGATTAACAGTTTGGGGCTAGGGAAATCAAAAGGAGAAATCACATTCAGACTAGAGCTAGAAACATATCCCTTATCAGCATTACGCACCTACAAGTGCATCAGAACATTGGATGAAAATCCCAGTTGACCAACTTAAGAGCAAAAAAACCCAAAAACCTTTAGGCCACCCTCACTGTTTCCTTGGTGTCAGATAAAACAATGCAGAGAATGAGTACTCAGATGTTCTGACTAATGGTATACTCTGTTCTTCTAACATCCAGCAAGAAACATGCACAGAGAAAATGCATGCAAAAGGTCCTCAATAAGAACTGCATTTCAATTGCTTAATTTGGGTCCTTTTATCATACTGAAAAGCTCTGTATAAGAGCTGCTTCATAGAGTTTGGAAGCTGAGAGATGGGCACACAAAAATTCATCAATAATAAACTTGGCAACTGTTGCATTTTCTTCCCTTTGTGCTCAACACAGGGTAACTTGTGCACCATCTCAGCTGGTTTACCTCAAAAAAACCACATACTTCGATGACAGAGAGGAAAGGGTGATGTACACGGAATTGTTTAAACATTTGTTGTTCTGCTTAGCAACAACACACTTCCATGGCTAAAAAACCTGTAACACATGAGATATAGAGACATACTTGCTACCTATTTTAAGGAGTTTGCGTTCTCCTTATGCACTTTCTGTTATTAACTCAGATTTGCATCTTCCTGGCAGATACTTCCCTTTTGCATTTTTTACAACACAGAACTCCACAGAGCAGCCTGTGATTTATACTTTGAGGGTACTTAAACAGGTTAAGTGATATCCAGAGAGAAAATTAATTACACATTCAAAACAAGACACATTCTTATGACAACAGAAAGAAAAATATGCTTTTCTTCATGCTATGTGCTGTATCACCATAACATAATAAGCAATACTTCTGTTCAAAGACTTTAATCTCATCATTAATAACTCTTTGCTCTGTGTATATTACATCTTATCTTGCGTCTCATCACTATCATGCAAAATGTTTGCAGGTACATCTTTCCATTATATACATACACAAAAAAAAAATACAGCAAGGGTCCTGTCCAAATACCAGCGGTAAGGAAAATAGAAAACAAATACTTCAACAGCAAAACACATGCACTTCTAAACTTGAGTTCTGGCTAGACCCTCGAGTTCTCCTTTTCAAGGAAAGCACTTGTACTTACTCTCATAGGAGAGTGAATTTTTAAAACTTTTGTTTGTTTGTTTCAAATACTTCAAACAGGTTTTTAATACATTCAAAATATTTGTTATCTTGTCCAGCTACACAGGGAAAAAAATTAAAATCTGTTTCTTGAATAGGAAAACAATTTGTCAGAATTTCTTGTTCCATGTATTCTACTGCACCATATGTAGGGGCTGGAACAGAGCCTAAGAACATCTGCCGCAGACTTTAAAACCCCTAATAATAGCACAGCTGGTGTCCTCAGCCTAATGATCTCAGCACAGACTCATGTGGCCACTCCTGACTCTGGCCCCCAATCCAGGCAAAGCACAGAAATCCTCAAGGGTTGGACATGTTCACTCATTCTTAACTCAATCTGCGTTTCACTAAAGAACCAACACAGAAAGCAAGTTGAATCCTTCAATTTTGAGCAGTTCAATAGTCAGTGTTACCATAGGATTTCCCCACACTCCTTTCATTAAACTTCAGTTCAGCACTACTCCATAAAATGAAGCTCCTCAACAAAATAACTGCAAATCTCAGGGATCCAGGGTTAGAAACCTAAAATGCTTAACTGCATTTAATTGAACTTACAGAAGTAGGTTTTCCTTTTTTTCTTCCACTCAACTCATAGACTGTGTTCATTCCTGTCCATTTAGTTTACTTAAAAATGATTGTTTCTACCAGCTTTTTTTAAAACATGTTCACAAGTGCTGGTTTATCAACAAGAAAATCCATATTCCAAAGAAAGGGAAAAAGAAGACTGCAGAGCACAGCACTCAGAATATGGAACTCTTTAAGCTCACACTGAGTCAGCATTGGGCTCTAACAGGTATTCATCACCCAGATGTTTTAGGAAACTCTTGCTTTTTTTTTTGTCTTGAGCATTATCTTTGCTCTTTAGGGAAATAATTGCAGAAGACAGAAACATTCTAAAATACCTGAGTGATAAATACCTTTTCGATGAATACCAAATTACTGAATTCTTTTCTCCTCCACCTTTTTCATTTCAGGCAGGGCAAGAGGCATCTTTAACAAAAACAAACAAGTAACAACCTGTTTAACCCTCATGACTCAAGTCTGGGTTTGGTGTTACAGAGTGTAAGTGGCAAATTGTGCTGAATCTACACTCACTTGGCTGTCTTCTGCAATTATTTCCCAAAAGGGCAAAGATAACCCTCAAGACACAAAAAAAAGCAAGAGTTTCCTAAAACATATGGGTGATGAATACCTGTTAGAGCCCAATGCTGACTCAGTGTGAGCTTAAAGAGTTCCATATTCTGAGTGCTGTGCTCTTCAGTCTATGATTTTCCATGCCCAAAGGATGCAACTCCGGAGGTGGGAACAAAAAAAGCAGTATCTGGGTGCGGGGTTTTGAGACTTTCATTCCTTTCAGTCCACACTCTGACTCCTTTACTCTTTCATCTATAAAACATGTAGGTAGGTTCCAGCAGACAATGGGAATGAGCTCAGTTTAATATAAGGTGTGCAGGTGGACACATGAAAGGCACATTTAGTCACCGGCAAAGCAGGAAGAGGTGGCTACTTTAGCAAATTGCTGTATCCACAGTAACAACAGACAGAATACTGAACCCCAAATTCCAAGAACAACCCATTTAATCTGACTACTCTAAAATGTCAATGTGACACTAATATCCTGATCGGAAAATGTTTTCTTTCCTGTTTCTCGTGAGGGAGAGAGGGGAGACAAATCCCAAAAGCAGAGAAAGGCAACGCTTTGTAAATTCCCACACTGCCCTGCAATATTGGCCCTCTTAACAGAAGAGACATTTAGCAGATAATCATTCTTAATTTGTACCACATCACTGAACAACAAAGGAAAAGAGAAAATGCAGAGCAAGTTACTTATTAGTTTTGCATAAAAGCACCAAAGTCTGAGAAAGGACAAAACAAGACCAGCACAGCTACAGTAATCAATGTGGCTATGACAAACATGCTTACAGCCATGCATCAGTTACATGCTTTACTCCTTCTACTACCCTCTCTGTGATCTGTAACTCCTCTTGGAGCTGTAAGATAAAGACACATTCTAGGTAGTATTCTCAAATCAAGACCATAATTGAGCAACTAAACTACACATATGCTCTTATTTCTGACTTGACTATGAAAAAAAGCGGATTTTAAGGAACTAGGCAAATTGTCCTACCTTTCCAAACAAAGTCTAAATGTCAGCAAAAACTACATCAGTGGAGAAACAAAACCCTGCAGCAGAAGTGCACCTATAGAAAGAAAAGATACAGCCTCAAACAACAACAGTTTGACCATAAATTCTTAATCCCAACAGCTATACAACACAAGTAGCTATAGAAGGCTGCATTTATGTGGTTACACTGTGGACTTCTGACTGCAAATAAGAAAAACCTACTTCAGTTTTACCCTATACTCCAACTGGGGAGCTCAGTGTGTAATGGCAGCAACAGCTGTATCACAAGTGTTGACTGTGGCCATAGCAAATATCTGGGCTGGCACTAGTAATGAATTACACTGCTTTTTAAAAATAAATTTGACATCAGACGCATTAAAGAAGTCTACTGTTGCTGTGCTGTCGCTTGTGTAACAGATACAGTAGCTGCATATAAGACACATGATGTCCAACTTGGCAGAAAGGGCGGCTGTTCACAAAAAAAGCATAATCTCTTGGAGTCACAAACAATTTGCAGAACTAACAAAGTTCTCCTGTGTAAGCCAGCCTGTAACTGCTGGCTTGGAGCAGGCACATACCTACTGCTGCCTCCAGATTTTGGCTCCTCACTTGCTACAAGCCCAATTTCCACCCCCCCACCCATCCCTTATTTCTGGCGCTACATGCAGCAGCTGTAAGTTCATGACAGAAAGCAGGTAGAGACAAGGAGTCTTTATAAGTGGGCTAGTACTTCCACACTTCAAAGACACTGACCCAGGCTATCTGCACTATTTCAGCCAATACAATTATATCTGCATAAAGTTTCCAGGTGCTCAGCCTTGCTTTACTCATAAGATCAGGCTACTGATCAGGAAAAGGCCAGGAATCATAACCTGCATGCTTTCTAGCCCATCTGCATGCTATATCTTTCCACTCAGCAACTTGCAGTTTTCCCAGAAAACAGTTTTCTCTTCCTGAGTATTTCAAGATGTGCCTTCATTAAGCAGCTGCCCTGACAGAATCTGTATTTTTCTATTCAGGAAGTTAAGGCTGAGGTGCAAGACAAATAAGTCTGTCATAGGACAAACACAGACACAATGCAAACACTGTATAACTCCAAAGTGCAGTCATTGATGGACACAGTTACCACGACCTGTAATAATTCCTGCCTGGCCTGATTCCCATCTCTCTGGAAAGATGTCTCTGACAGTAATGCTGCACGCAGTCTCCCAAAGTTGGGGATGGATGGTGGACCTGTTCTAACATGATAAACTCATCACAAAGCTCACAAATAACATCAGATCGCAGTGCAGCTATGAAGTATACTAGAGGCCTTCCAAGCCACAACTAAACTTAGGTAATGAAACAGACACCTACTCTGAACAGCCTTAATATTCAGAATTACGTTTCAGTCACACCAGCTATCATTTTATATAAAGAGGTGATAGGCTCCAGTGAAAGTGACTTGGCTAAACTTAGCTCAGTGAGTAACAAGCCCTTGAAGCACACACCATGCAATAATTACCTATATCACCATGTCTGAATCTTCTGCCAGTTGCTATCCCCATCTTGAATAAGTGTTAACCTTTTTTTTTGGATACAAGTGGATAGCACATTCACATTACTGCAACTTTGTACTGACTTGAACATAGTCTGCATACAAGAAGCAAAACCTGGACAAAAAACCCAAGGCAACATCACTATGCTCAGCTGCATTTACCAGCACTGAGCTGAGACAGCTAAAGAGACTAAATCTGCTTTCCTCTTTAAAACACCTCCCATCAAATTCCCCCACTTGCAAACCCATCCTTCCAGGTACGAATGTTAACTAGTACAAAGACATACATTTGCCAAGAAATACATTTGCTCCTTTCCTGCCTTCTTCTCATTTAAGCTGCACATGTGCTTTACCACAAAGTAATATACCCCAGGGCACAAAAAAAAAAAAAAAAAAAAAGGAAGCATCAGTGCGTAAGTATTAGAAGAGCCTCTTGCAAGTGCAAAAGACAGTTATTTCATGCTCTCATTTGCTTTGTGGCCATTTGGAAGTATGCAACTACAAAAGCTCCAAACAGAGTAAAACAAACACACTGGGTGCAACTCACGTCAGCAGAGATCTCTTAACCTGAAGGTCATATTGTCAACACTACAAATGTAGAAGCAGCTGCTGACATTTTGACATGGTCCCTAAACTGCAACATGCAAGATCCAGGAGACTGTAATTCAGATAACATATTTCAGGTGTCAAACATTCCAGACTCTGTCAAGGATTCCAGACTCTTTTTCCTCCACAGCTGACATACTGTATATACTACCTATACTCAGGCAGGTTACCCTTCTGTATCCAGTAACAGTGATTTGGGCTTCTTGTTCTGTTTTTAATTAAAAAGCAAGAAGCCCAGAGGTCAATATAGACTGCCAAGCCAAAATACTGGCTATTTTGGATCAAACATCATGCCTTGTAATGAAATAGATTCTTCCAAATTCTACTCCCCTCCCTCAAAACACACACTTACCCAATCACTGAATTCTTTTCTCCTCCACCTTTTTCATTTCAGGCAAGGCAAGAGGTATCTTTAACAAAAAGAAACAAGTAACATCCTGTTTAACCCTCATGACTCAAGTCTGGGTTTGGTGTTACAGAGCATAAGTGGCAAACTGTGCTGAATCTACACTCACTTGGCTGTCTTCTGCAATTATTTCCCAAAAGGGCAAAGATAACCCTCAAGACACAAAAGCCAAGCAAGCAACCAACCTCCTCAAAACCAGTAATGCACATCTTCGTGACTTGGACTTTATTCAAGGAGTCATTCCTGAGTTACAGGGACATATTCTGTTTCTTCTAACTGATAGGCACTTAGATCTGTAAATATCCCATTTTCCAACTTCCATTAAAATCTATTCTCCAAAATGTTACTTAATCTACTTCTTCAGAAATGTTTCATTTGAGCAGGCACCTCATGAATTTTTGCTAGATAGGCAATACAGTTAGTTCGCACAACTTCTTTTGGCCACCACAACAACTTCTTGGTATCTTTTGTGAAAAGGTACTTAGAAAAGAAATTTGTAAAACAGTTTTTTGGGTTTGGGTTTTATTTTAAGAGCTAAATCTTAAATAGAAATTTATATACATATTATTGGTTCCATTTAACCTTGTTTGCTAATTTTTCTTTTTCAAAAGTCTGTTACTTCCAAGAACTTTACAAACCAATAATAGGTCTCTTGAAGAAAAAGAAGGCTAAGAAAAAGAAGGCCAAAAAAAAAAAGGATTGCAAATTTCTCTGTTGGAGCTGTCTTAACTGAGAAGATATAAGAAACTCTGTAACACCTCACATACAAAACAAAGCCAGAGGAAAAAAAAAACAGGTTAAAAAAAGAAGAAACTGATAAAAAACAGAGAGAAAAAGTAGATGATCCAAAATATAAGAATTCATATAAGATGCCTGCAAATATCTACAGCGCCCTTAAAGAAAAATATTCTCAGATCTCAAACTCCTTTCAATTCTCTGGTGGTAATGGACTATAGCATTAAACAACCAAATGTCCAAAGCACTCCTTCCCAAAATCTATCATTTAGCTTCACATACACTCAGTTCCAAGCTGGTACACTGCTGGATTGTAGGTCTTGTATCACAAAGCAAACAACAGTTCCCAGTTAGAAATCAGGGCAATCAGGAACTACTAGCTTCCACTCAGAAGAGAAATGAATTATCTGTTGTAGGATTTACATCAGAGGCATAACAGGCTGAAGCCCTGTTCATACTTTCACAATATCTGAAATTCAAACTAAGTATTTTAGAACTGTTCAGTTTAAGGGCTCACTAAATAAAAAGAACACCCAAAAAACTTCCATTACGCACATTATAACGACTGCTTTCTTACCTTATCCAGGGAGAGGTTTGAGGAACAGAAAAGGGAAAACTGTATTACATCTGCTATAACAAGTCATGTTATAAACTGATCATTTTCCTGACTATGCAGCCCCTCCTATTTCCTCTTACTCATTTCTCCCACTGCAACATTATATCATGTTTTATCTTCAAGTTATTCCTGCTGGTCATAGGATCAAAACAATAGGCTTGCTCCTAGGTGCATTTAGGAATTTCCTCTCAGCCTTCTTGACAAACTAATTAGTGCTAATTTAACAGATAAGAGAGACAGGACTGGGTATTCAATCCTCCCTGTACAAATCTGCTAACCAAGAGTACAAAAATCATGTTGCTGGCTTTCTTTTATTAAGAAAAGAAAACAAACTAACAAAAAATCCGAAACAAAAACACCCTAACAAATCACAAAACAAAAACTCCCACATAACTAACAAATCATTCCATTTTGATGGCATGAATTCACATTCTTAAAGAGACCTACATAACTTAATTAACTCTCATTTTTAAAGAGACCTATATAACTTAATGGCACAGGTTGAATACAAGGTGTGATATTATACATCTAGAGCAAACTAAACACTAATTGGCCTCGCCTGCACATTCCTGTGTCGCCTTTGCGCCATCTCCACCATTCATCTAACTCCCTAAGAAACTCAAGCTAGCAATAAAACTAAAACTAAGGAAATCTAACCAAATTTTCAAAAGTACAAAGGATGTGTGGACAAAGGGGTACAACACACAGCTGGTAGGGCAAGGCAGGACTATCCCAGCAGAGATGGCAAACTATGAGCCCAGGCTCATCTGGTTACAGAAGCACAGGCTTCAGGCACATGCCTTCCCAGTCACCTCTAGCTAATATTAGTGTAGGCTGTCCTGAAAGCACATTGTCACCTTACTGCACACCTACCCTGGAGCCATATATCCCTATTGCTCCTTTTTCCTCACAGACATCAGTGCTTCTTCCACCCCACATCAGTGTAATCAGGAATGCAACCTGGCTGGAAAGGCTAAGCCAAGGGGATGTGGGGGAGTCAAACCACTCACAGGCACCACATTGGATTCAGCTATGTGAGCTTTCAACTACTGGTGTTGCAATGCATTCTTCCAAGCTTCATTGCCACAAAAATAGCAATCCCTGCTGGGACTCAAACCACCAGCGCACTAACTCATGTGTGTGCTTAATCATGACACCACAAGGCTGAGGGACACCACTAGATGAACATCCAGAGCCAGAATTTACAGATCCTACACAAGTATCAATCAACCCTAGACTTTAAAGCAAAAGCCTTCTGTGCAGTTACAAAGAAGTGAGGTTTGGTTGCCCAGATAATCCCACAGCCATATGAAACTGATGCTGACAAGCTGACTGGCAACAGAAGAGGAAAGAAACATCTTTGTTCTTGTTGAATTCATACCTACTGGAAGAGCAGCTTTGCTAGATTTACAAATACAAGAAATAATCCATTATTAGTTGGTAGAAAGGAAGAAAGGTCGGCTTTAATCCCAAAACTTTTTAAAGGAAAAAACTAACTATGATGAACAATAAGGAGTATTTAGAAATACAGTTTTGTCCACCTGAATTGAAACCTCCGTCTAAAGACTAGTCATCAAGTCATGTGAAATTGTTTAAGGAAGTATCAGCTTTACTTTAATAAATAAAAGAAACTCATTTTAGTTCTTAATTCTTACTGTAAATTCTCATATAGATCAATATAATGCATTTCACCCTACTTTTTGATAAAAACCCCAAAACATTCATAGTCACACTTCACAGTCATAGCTATATTTTGGGTAGGAAAGGATCTTAAAGGTCAATTGGTCCAAACCCCTGCAATGGGTGGGGATGTCTTTCACTGGACAAGGTTGCCCAAAGCCCCATCCAACTGGGCCTTGGTCACTTCCAGAAACATGGCATCCAGAGCTTCTCTGTGTGTATCATTTAAGGTCCTATCATTACGATAAATTTCCTGTCAGGTCTATTCAACAACCATTCAGGAGCAAGAATAATAGACAAAATATTCCTCTAAGAATGAAATAAGATCATAATGAAATCATGCACACTGTATTTAAGAAATCCAGTCTCATATTCAGGATCCACACCCAATATGCAGTGACATCTGTATGCCATTTCCACCAGGGCACAGCACTCTTCATTAGTTAGGTAACCACTGTGAAGTTTTAACTCTATGTTTATTGTCTTCAAATTACACTTGGTTATGATCTTTGCCTTTACATACAAACATTTCTAGATTTAAGACATTACTCATTCCATAAAAGTTACCTATATTTACACTTTTAAAGACAGTAATACTCCCATGAACAAAACAAAAAATATTATGGTCCTTTTTTCTAAGTAAAAAACCATATTCCCCCCCTCTCTTTCCTGATATTCAGTAGAAGGACATCAATGAGAAAACCTTCCAGTTTTCTTCCTTTATGTCAACATGCAGCAGGTGTCCTCTGAAAGCTGATAAACAGTACAAAATGGGTGCAGTGTTTACTCTTGGATGGCGGATGTTAGTAAGTCAGGCTCAAGAAAATGAGACTGACTTACCTTGAACATTCGTCAGTGAACAAAGTGAGATAACAATGTATCTTGGAAGTGCTCTGTTCCCAGCCTGTGAAAAGCATGCTCCCATTCCAAACACTGATCTTTTTCATAGCAATATCCCATCATCAGCTGAACTGTCCACCTATTTTACTAAACTTCTGCAAAAGTAGCATCACCCTATCCTGCACAACCCATCTGCCAGACATGTGCTTAAAGCTTCTGTAAAATGCACTCAAATTACATGAGCAAGTCATACACTCCTCAAGGAAAGCAAAGTTTTTTGGGCGACCTGGAATTTTTCCTTTTGTAAGAGAATTAGTAATGCACCTCATCAACCTTAGCAATGTAGGGGGAAAAAGTGCAGGTGCAGCACACATGTCTACTGAGGTTGCTGCCTGTTTCACATCCCCTGTCAGGCCCTAAAAAGATAAAGAATGTGCCAATCCACTGACCCCAAGAGACTGATAGCCTCTCAACAGATTCACAAGAACTGGATTTAATTCCAGTACTGGCATGAACTCTTGAACTGTCTCAAATGTTTTGATCCTGCTGCCCCCCTTCATCCATTGCTAAGTAAGAGAAGACTGACTTTTGTGATTTATGAATGCTGAAACAAACTCGATTCATTAGAAGTTCACACTGAACATTTTGCAGCCTTTGCAAAGTTAAAGGGCAAAGTATTTAGGAAAGTTGCATTTGCCTAAGGTACAACGGTTCCTAAATGAAACCTGATTTAATAGATAAAAGCAGAACAAGTTAATGTCATGGAGAAATCAATATTCCCTGCAGGAAAAAAAATGACAGCACAACATACATCCAACAGTTTGACAGTACACATCTCTCTGGACTTTGGGACAAAGGACTCAGCCAAAAAAATGCAATATTTAACTTTTCTCTGCCTTTTCATTTTAATGACTTTTGATGTCTTGCAAAACCAGTTTTTGAGAAAGCCACTACAGGGTAAAATTCTCAAGAGCAAATACAAGAGTAACCAAAGGTTACAAGCATTTCAGACAATCAAAATAAGCATTTTCAGTTGAGACTGCCTTATATTGGAAACCTGTGGCTCTCAGGTCAGTCACAACTCACTGGGTCAGGCCATAACATGTTTATCTACCACTTGACAACATTATATGAGCCTCAGAAAATACAGGCATAAAGGACTCATCTTAATATGGCCTTCACATGTGCAGGTTTGCAGAATTCATCTCAAGACCAAAGGCTCCAAGAATGTAGTATTTTTGGTTAATCCTAGTCTCCACCCCCTCCAAAAATACCTGGAAGTGATCATTACTGCAGTACTACCTGGGCAGAACAGAAGCCCACAGTTTCTTTCTGACAGCGCAGCCATTCATGATTACAGCAGCAGATCTATTGCAAAAACAAATGCTAAAAGAAAGACTGATTTCCACCTCATCACTTTACATCAACAGTGTTTAATACCTCCTCAGAAACAGCTACTATGAGCAGACATGGCTGCAGAGAAAGAAATTCCATTTAAAACAGGTTTAAAGGACAGTCTAAGGATTTTGAGGTGTTCCAATGCCTTGCAATTCTATTAATTTTACAGATTTCACTGTGGCAATAGGTTTGCACGGAATTGAACTGCAAGGTTTCTGCTTACTGCAGAGGAGTATCTGCTGCTCCCCTGTGATGTATGCAACTGTGCAGTATCTGATAATGAAATTAGGTTTTCTGGGACAGGCAATGTTGTTAGTAACACAAGCTCCACTTACATAAACATTAAAGAGAACAGTAAAGGTCTTCATTTCCCACAGCAAGCATTGATGAGATTAAAAAAAAACCAAAAAACAAAACAAAAAAACCTCTCTCCTGAAACAAAACTGCACTTCAGTCCCCCTAGGACACCAAATTGTGGCTGCTGTCATACCATACATAATTCGTAGATGGTCCTGACTTGCTTGAAATTAGATTCCAATGACATTACCAGCAGCTGCCTTAAAAAAAGATGAAATTTAGAATTTACATGAACATATATGCAAAAATGCACTGATTGATTCCAATTTGCAGTAGTCAACTAAGCTTTTCAAAGAGGCACATGTAACTCATTCAATGTATCCACAGTTTTCATTCCTCCTCTCTGGGCTACAGAAGTCACCACTCTATGAACATTTTCCTAACCTTTGGTTTCTATTAAAAATGGAACAAGTCAATTCAGCATCCAACTCCCTTGAGAAACTAATGATGAGCAGTTTTTCTGTGTTTCGTTTGAAGCATGGAATTATTACATAGCAGAGCGGGGGTTCACATACTTTTGCCTTTAACTGGGAAACTAGATGAGAGGTCACCCCTCCTCTCGAGTTGGCACTGGTGAGGCCACACCCGGGGTACTGTGTCTAGTTCTGGGTCCTCCAGTACAAGAAAAAGATGAACCTACTGGAGAGGGGACAGCAACTGGCCACTAAGACAAAGAAAGAAGACCAGGGCATTTCTCCCATGAGGAGAGGCTGAGAGAGCTGTGACTGACAGCTGGAGATGAGAAGGCTTAGGGAGATCTCACCAAAAGGTATAAATACCTGCAGGGAGGGAAGACAAACAGGTTCTTTCAGTGACAGGACTAGAGTGATGGGCACAGAGTGAAACACAAGCAGTTCCCTCTGAACATCCAGGAACATTTTTTTCCCCTCTGAGAGTGACCAGGCACTGACCAAAGTTGCTCAGGGAAGTGATGGTGTCTCCAGCCTTGGAGAAATTCAGATGCTGTCATGACACAGACCTGTGCCAAGTGCTCTAGGATGACCCTGCTTGAGCAGGCAGGTTGGATTTGACGACCTCCAGAAATCCCTTCCAATCTTAACCACACTGTGATCCACCAAAGAAGCAACTTTTCTACAGAGCTCAGTATTTCTCTCTTCTGTTCATACAGGTGCTCAGAGTTAAGACCATGCCATGAGCACAAAAATATGCAGCAAGTTATTGTCAGCCTCAGCATCTCATCTACCAACGCACAACCAGTCTTGGTTATATCAGAGCTTGGAGTGCAGCAGTTCCAAAATTAGCTGATGTTCACTAAAGACTATTCTCTCCTGACACCGAAGTCCCATCCACTTATTACAATTGCTTCCTTTACTCCCTGCTAACAGCTGCTCAGCTGCCCAGGAACAGACAATCTGAAAATTAACCTTAAAAACAGCTCTTGGCTGTGGTCCAGGACTCAATTCCAAACACCATTGTAAGGAAGAGGATAGAAGAGGGAATCCACAGCCATGGGAAAATCTGCTCTGCTGGGTAGCAGCATGGTCTGAGGTCAAAAGAAGCCAAAAATGAAACTTTGCAAGGGCTTTTAAACCAAGCTCTTCCCACATTTCCTTCCTCCTTTCTAATACTCTGCTACAGTGTTTGGAACTTCTGCTATAAATGCAAGCAAAACCAACAGGGGTCTAACATATTAATTTATCAGTATCATTACCAAAAAAACCCAAAAACACACACAAGAAAAATATGACGGTTATAGAACTGCAGTCTCATTTGGGTTTTCAGCGTCTAACGGACAGCAAGGTTAGACAATCCTGTTCAGAGAAGCTGCAAGATAAAGCAAAGAATCAACTCCAGTATGGCCTCTCACTGATTTAACTAAAGCAAATCTGCCAACATAATTGAATCTAAGAATTATCTCTGAGGTAATCTGTTTGTCCTATCAATAAGCCTCTTAGCTGGTCAACCATAAGCAGGATGACTATGTGGCATGACTTTTTGCACCGTAATCAATAGGCTCCAATAAAAACAGAAGTATTGATGACACACAGTTCAAACAGAGGACAGTTTTAGACAAAGAATAGTATCTGTGAACTCCTGAAATTTACTTAGGAAACATCATGCTATTCACTACAAAGAAAAATAAAAGTGCTTGTAAACTCACAGCTATCTCAGTCAAACCACAGAGTAAGCAGGAAGGCTTTGAATCAGACACCAACTGGTATCTTGGAAAGCCTATGTTCACAGGAAGTTCATTCTCAAGATTTTTATCTCTCCAAGTAGCACTGATCCCACAACTGAATACACAAAATTGAGCCCTCCATACAGGAGCAGCATTCCAAGGTGTCAGTGGCATTGCCAGTGGAGTTTTAATGATACAGACATGACCAGGCAAACATACCTTCACAGGACAGGCACTGCACACCACACACCAGTTTTACAGGTCCAGCCTTACACTGACATGCCATCGCTGTCATTTAGTGACTCAAAAGTAGTTCTCCTACTTACTATCTTTTTACAATAACTCTGAAAGCCACTTGGTGTGCAGTCACTACCAGAATCTGTTCCCTCTCACAGCCTTTCTGAAGGGCACAAGTGACAATCTCACTCCCAGCAGAATCAAGGAACAACATGAGCATCACAGGTGATGATGCCAGTATGCCTTTGGTCATTTTACATGCAATTCAAATGTATTTATTCTTTCATGTTGGTCTTGGTGACAACACTAAGCTTCTTAACAGAGGCAGAACTGCAAGGTACATCTGGAGAAAATGAATAGTTCAAAAAGGAAAACACAACTAGCTGTAAAAGTTTACCTATCAACATTTTTCTGACCAACAGGCAAAAGCACAGCTCCTATTTCCATATTGTGGTTATCATGACTCCCAACAACACAGACCAGTTCTACTGGTCTGGCTGTTCTTGCATTAATATGGAAGTATTGGGAAATAAGTAATGTGTGAAGTCAAATTACAGCTTCATAAGAGTTAAAACAGGGTTGTTCAAAGATACACCAATTAAGTAACCAGACTAATATTGGAGACTTAGTAGAGCAGGCACTCATTTTCACTAAGGCAGAGGGAAAGTGATATGGTTCATAATTTTAAACAAAGAACACACAATTCTCTGCAAATTAACAAGAAACCACCAACTGATGACTTGAGTATCACCCACAACATACAACATCCAGACAACCCAAAACAAATTATGTCCTACAAATGCTATTTCTGGTTCTGGCAGAAGGAGCATTAAACCACCCCAACTCTGGAAATCAACAAAATTTTAAAGACTTAGGAAAGAAAAGCATTTCAAACAAATGTAACTCATACATTGCCTTCTCGCTTAATTATCTCTCCTCTCTCAAGGAAAATTATAAATAACTTAGGAAATTGTTATGAAGAAAAATGCATACAGCTTTTAGGAAGAGTAAAAGGTTTGGTTTTAACCTCTTGCCTTTCAATATTGCTGAAGCTGCCTCAATAGCACTCATTCTAAGAATCCTTTCTACAGAGCTATCTAAAAAAAAAAAGTATCTTGCATTTAGTTTACAGTCTATCACAGTAGACAGAGTGGGAAGTTATAGCATTTTTTCAGTATTATAGCAACAACAGTAAGAAACAATAATACTGATCAAGTACACATTTAAAACAGAAATATTTAACCTGCATTAATTTCTGCAATACTAATCTCATTATTCTATCCTAAAGCAGATTGGCTAGAGTATAAATAAAAGCCTCAGAGCACACTGAAAGATTAGGATCAAATTACTTCTACAAAAGCAGCTGGTAATCTGCTGCAGGAGACAGAACGTGTGAAGCAGCAAGGAGCTCAGGCATGAGCTGCAGCAGAGAGGAACAAAAAGAGCTCTCCCCCCCAGTTCCAGGCAAATCCTTCCCATCTGATCTTGCCCTCTGCTACATGCAAAAGTTCGCTTACTTCCACCAGTTCTCACCTGCATTCCACAAACCGACTGCCAAGTTACCATCCATTAATATCCATGGCAAAACTTGTGTATCACATCCTGGTCCTGCCTCATTAGTCAGGACTCTGGATTAAACTAGTCAGATGCTCAGAGGCTGCTGGATATTTCACTGGGATTTCCAGCAAACACGTATCAAACATGGGGCACCACATATATACATGCACATGCCTAATCACAATGATGCTTCCTTGGCATACTGTTGTGCTGCCCAGTGCTCTAGAACAGACACCAAGTTCCAAGTAGGACTTTTTTGTCCATAACTGACCAAAAGATGAACAGATTCTTTTTATCTGGTATGGGATTTTTTTGCACTAGATCCAGAAATCCTACTTCTTCCCACTACTGTCATCCATCATGCAGCTCAATCAGCTGGCAAATGGGAGTCCATTCACGAAACTGACAGAAACTCTTGTTTTACTTCAACAGAATTTTAAATTCTATCCATTCTATCTGTTCATACAGATGTCTGGTCCTCACTCAGTAGGTCACATTAAAAGCTGAAAACTTGCCTTCTGTTAGGACTTGTACTGTCCTCGTTTTCCTTCCTTGCCATGATGGCTCATTGAAAAACAGAGAAGCTTAATGGCTTAATATAATTTTCTTATTGCCATCATTGGCTGTTCTGACTCAGTTAAAACAGGTTACAGTGCCTCAGAGAAGGCAGAGTTTTGTAAATACAGTCCCTGGGCTTGGAGACAACACTCCCTCCTCCAGCCTTCTTCTGGTAACTCAAAAAGAGCCCTACTCAGGACAAACATGTTTAAACCCAGAGTAATTCCAGCACAGGCAGAGGCCAGGGCACTACAAACAGTACATGCAACTGTGTACACACAGCGGTAAAACAGGCACATATGGCAAACTGCTCATCATAACTGTTGTTTGGTTTTAACTTTTTTTGTTGTTGTCTACCTTTTTTTTTTTTTTTTCTGTTGCTTTCCTGATTGCAAAAACCATTACTCCCACGACTTAATCTCAACGGACTGAAAGGTTCAAATAAGGTTACAGATTCCAAGGCAGAAAATAAGTGTCCACACGGAGACTTCTCCTGAAGTCGGAGAGAGGAAGAACATGAACGCTGGCTCCCACTTTCTACCAGATGATCCATGTCTTTGGAAATTTCCTAATTCTTGCCTAATCTCACCTGAAAAAGACCTCACCTATAGATGAGGTTTCAAAGTCATCAGATGCAAACCAAGAGAGGCACCAAGATCGTAAACTTGCTAAAAACCATAATGGAACATTTTAGTCATTTTAAACAGTGGAACGCTGCCAAAAACTATCCATAATCCCCAACACTGAAAAAAAACCGAGTCAGTATTTGCAGGTCCCTCTGCGACAGCTAAAAAGCTACTTCTGCATGCAGGGGCCCTCGTATCGGAGAACAGAAGCAGTTTAGCTGTAAATAATGCAGAGGCACAATTCTGCGAGCGACTCCTGACCTTCGGTACGCAATTCCACTCATGTGCTCCTTTCCTTTAAGCGGGCAGAAGGGACAAAAGAGCACAGGCAGCAGAGCCAGGCGCAGCGCCCGCCCCCGAGCCAGCGGGCTGTGAAGGTCGAGGGGCCCGAGGAGAAGGAAGAGCGGCTGCACCTTGCCCCCCCCCGTTCCGCTGCCCGGCGGGCGCCGCAGGCCTCTCCCGCGCACCGCCGCCCGCTCGCCCACCGGCGGGCCATCGGGGGCCCGGGACCGCCGCGCGTCCCCCCGCCGCACTCACCCCGCTCCGGGCCCCCCGGGCGGCGGGCCGCGGGCGGCGGCGGCCCCGCGGGCCGGGGGAGCCTCGCTGCCGGCGGCGGCCACCTCCGGGCTGCTTCCCCCCTCACGGCTCGCCCCCTGCCCGCGCCGCCGAGAGGCCGCGGCGTGCGGGGCGGGCAGAGCGCAGGGGCTGCAGTGGCCGGCTGGCTGCTGCTGCTTCTCCCTCCTCCTGCCGGCGCCTCATGTGCCCTCTTCCTCCCGGGTCTCTCCCGCCAGGCCGCCGCCGCTCCAGCTCCCCGCTCTCCAGCGGCGCCCGGGGAGCGCTGCGAGCCCCTGGGGCCGGGCGGCAGCGCACGTGTGGCGGCCGCCGGGCGCTCTCCGCCGCCGCTGCCGGGCGCGGGGCTCCTCCGGCCGCGCAGCCTCCTCGGGAGGCGGGGCGGCGCCGACACCTCGGGGGCTGCGGCGCCGCCCGCCGCCGGCGAGGCAGCAGGAAGGGGCGGGAGGCACGGAACGCCGCCGG
Source organism: Sylvia atricapilla (assembly GCF_009819655.1). Classification (NCBI taxonomy): domain Eukaryota; kingdom Metazoa; phylum Chordata; class Aves; order Passeriformes; family Sylviidae; genus Sylvia; species Sylvia atricapilla. Next base: position 45,010,819 of record NC_089140.1, read on the forward strand.
CGGCCACCCCGGCGGCCGCTGGCTCGGCAGCCGCAGCGCTCCCTTTCCCGCCCCCCGGAGGCCATTACCTCATGGCCCAGCCCCGCCGCGGAGGAGGGGCCGAGCGTCGCCCGGCAACCGGCCCCCTGCCGCCGGACGGGACGGGACGGGCGGGACGGGGATGTATGCCCGCGGCGGGAGAGGTTTGCCGCCGTGCGGAGCAGCCCGGGCGCGGCCGCGGGCAGCGCTGCCCGGCACTGCTCCCATAGCTCCTGGGGAACGCGCAAGCGACCTGGGCTGGTTTGAGGAGAGGGCAAGAATGGTTACAGGACGTATTAAACACCAGAAAATCCTCAAAGGAAAAGATTTGCTATGAATGTCCCATTATGCAGAGAAAAGTCTCAAGACCGAGTTCTTTTCCACTCTTTTTGGTGGTGCCCCGCGACAGGACAAGGAGCAATGGCCACAAACTACACCACACGAAATTTCACCTCAACATGAGGAAGAATTTCTTTACATTGAGGGTGGCAGAGCACTGAACAGGCTGCCCAGAGAGGTCGTGGATTCTCCCTCTCTGGAGACATTCAAAACGCTCCTGGACGCGTTCCTCTGTAACCTGCTTTAGCTCGCCTTGCCTTGCCGAGGGGGTTGGACAAGATGATCTCCTGAGGTCCTTTGTCCAACCTATCCTGTGATAAATGTAATAATTATTAAAGGGGGGAAAAAAAAAAGTGAGAAACTCAGAACAAATCAGGACTTCATATATCTGCAGCTCACAAAACTATTTATTGCAGGAAGGTTTGGTTTTGCCTGTTGACAAAGGAAGAATATAACTGCGTTTAAGGTTACAGCTGGTGAGAGAAGAAAAAAAAAAAAAAAAAAAAAAAGTTGCAGTCATGCTGGTGGTGACAGGATTCCAGAAGCGTGGAATAACCTCCAGAGAGTGTAAATTAATTCAGGCCTTGACCCTGAATAACCCATAAAAAGAAACGATCCAACCTTTCACAGATGCAAACAAAGAGAATCCCAGATGGGGATGAATGCTTTTGGGCCACAGAAAAGAGAGAAATATTGCGAGGGCAACAGGATTCTCAGGCAGCCGCCTTCCGAACAGGCGTGTCTACAGAGCAAATCCCCTGCTAGTGATTTAAATGGGGCATGTGAGTCAACCTAAAAGCTCGGTGCTGCTGCCAAAAGGAACAGGCTGCTCTCCCCATTTCTCCTGTGGAGAAGCGAGGCACTCCTGGTTTTCTCAAGGGCTGGCTCTGCTGCTTAGGATTCCTCAGTGAGTGACTCAGTTTACTGACCTCACACAGAACTAACTGTATTTTTTTTTTCTTGTCGGTTTTCTGCCCCGTTAGTGAACTGAACTGATTCACCCTAACATCACAGAAATATTAGGAAGGAGCACAAAAGTTGAGTTGATACCATTGGACTGGGAGGAAAGGGACCCATCCCTCTGGTAACCTTGCACTCCTAAATCATCTCAGTAGTCTCATCGAAATCCTCCTTAAAATAAAAAGTTCATTTTACTGCTAAGAAGTCTAACACCACACTATCGCTCAAAAAGGTGGGTGCCTTCCACTTCTCACTCTTAGCCGAGTCCTCCCATTGTTCCCTTTGTGCCCGGTCTTTAATATGTGTGACCCTTGCCAGTGAGCAAGCTAAATCAGGAGGCTTTAAAAAGGGGTTGTTTTCTGATTAATACTGAAACAGCTAACTGTGAAGTCAAATGAGTGACAGAGGTTGCACAAGAAAGGAAATAAGGCTGGGAGGTTGCAAAAGATGGATGGAGCCCCAAAGCAGCAGCTGGGAACTTGTTATACTGTGTAATATAAGACCGAGACAGCAGTGAGGACTAATGGTCTGTACATTGAAGGAGAAGTAATTTTGTGGAACAAGAGTTTGCTCTGTGATTTACATACTATAAATGAGAAGCAGAGGGCTGGAAAAAAAAAAAAAAAAAAAAAAAAAAAAAGTAGGACCTTTCAGTTCCAGAAAAACAGAGGAAGACACAGAACAGAAGCACCTTGGAATCCAGCCCAGGAAGAAAATCAAGTGCTGAGGAAATCAAATGCTGAGGAAAAAAACCCCAGAAGGCAGGCAGAGGGAAAACCAGGAAGTAGAAAAGTGAATATCCACACCGACAATAGCAAGAAAAAAGTGTGCATGGTTGTAGGTTTCTTATTGAGAAGAACCAATTGACCTGTCACGTCTGTAAGGAATAAGGATTTGAGAGGTACTGCTGTGTCTGAAAAGAGTCTTGTTAAAGTGAGCAGAAGTCCTTCACAGTGGGAGAAATGGCAATGACATCCACTATTTACACCCAAATACAGTATGTAGAAAAGAGAACGTGGGGCTGTGGGATTGCCAGGCCCTTGCGTGCAAGGTGTGCATCTGTACACTGGTCATATGACATGGTAGCAATTGTTTGGTGGTGCTGTGCCAAATCTTCCTGATGATTTTTTGGTCACAAGGTGCTATAGTACACGTAAGCACACTCCACTGCATTTCTATCACCAGCTCAATTTATCCACCTAATAATTCCAAAGATGGCAATTGGCGCGGTAACCAAATACTTGCAAAAAGTTTCCTCAATTTCTCTGCTCTTTCTTTCTTTCCATTATCTTTTCAATTTCCTCTCTCTTCTTGATTTTATCATATATTATATTATCATCATATGATATTTTCATATTCATTCTCAATTTTGCTTCCTTAATTACATCTCTAGAAGAGACTTTATTTCCACTCTACTAAAATACAGCACCTTTCAAATGTACTTTTCAGTGAGCATGCTGTTGTTTTTCTCATATTCCTCACCATTCACTCTGCTAGAACCTCCTTTATAGGCCCTGTAAAGCAATCAAAGAATACAATAAAAGCTTTAAAAGCATTTGAAACCAGTTTAAGAAATCTCTGATTAGTTTGCCAGCTGAAGACTCCAATTTCAGCTGCGATTGTGGAGTAGATGATTTTAATCTCAGAGAACAAACTAATTCCAGTGGGCATTAACAAGTGTTTAGAGAGAAAAAAAAAAATCTAAAACATACCCCATGTTTCTGAATAGCTGTCATGGAGTTAAGAAGAAAGAAGTTGCAGTGCTTTCTCTTTTTGTTCTTCTGCTGGTACCTGGTGTTACTGGCCCCATTTCTCACACTTTTATATCAGCGTGAACTAAATAATGCTGCAAATCCTTTAAAAAGATCTATGAAGTATCTGTATAACATTGCCTGTACAACATCGTTTCTCGTTTAAATGGTGCATTTTGTAAAGCTGTCATTGCTTTTACATGAATATCAAAACACAGACTCTTGCAAGCTGTCTCACTGAGCACGTGAAAATTAAAAATCTAAGTACTTTTAACTGTTTTTTTTCTCGAATGATGTTTGGGGGTTTTGTTTGTTTCGAAGTGGTGTTTTTGTTTATTTATTTGTTTTGGTTTACAAGACATTATGCAATGCCACCTTTGCTGGAAGAATCAAATCAGCAGAAAAGCTTTTATTGTGCAGAGCTCTGTGCTTCTTTCAGTTAGCATCAGGCAGTACCAAAGCCTTCCCCCTTATTCAACTGTATCTCTGCTGGAAATTTCTTTCCTGTAAAGGGAATGAATCTTTGAAGAGCAGTACCAAATTATGGAATTGCCCTGAAGTCTTATTGTCACTGTGACTTAAGGAGAGCTGATGCTGATTTGAGCAAGAACAGATGAAAAATGAAAGGCTAAATAAAAATAAAATAAAAAAGTAACATTATGGACCAGCTAAAGCATAAACACAACTTGGAGACAGAAATAAAATGAAGATTAAAAGATTTTAAGGAGAAAAGTAATTAAAAATTTCCTGCATAGTGGATCATAAATAATAATTATGGCAAAGGAAGATTAATCCAGATCTTACAGTTTGAGGAAAAAAAAACAAATGGAGGCCAACAGTGACTCAGAGGATGGAGTTTTGCACATATTTTGCATTAATGACACGCAAGTTGGAATAAATAGTTTGTAAAGCTCAGATTAGCATTATAAGTGAAGTCAAGTTCACAAAGAGGAGATTAGATGCAAAATAGTGAGATAATGATAAATGTGCTAGGCATTCATTTTGCAAGAAAAGGGAAAACCCCATGTAATCAAGCAAAGTCAAATGAAAATAGCACCATGGAATGATGATAATACTTCTGACATTGTGGATTTCAATCAGAAAGCAAAAGATATCTTGAGTATACAGTCTAAATCTTCAGAATAAGCAACATAAAAGCCACTGCTTGCTGCTGAAAGAGTGAATTTTTATATGTGACAAAGAAGCATGACTTGTGTCAGTACAAACTGCTGGATGTAATTGAAGAAAACGGGATGTTCTCCTGCCATGCTATACCTAGAGCAGATGAAAATAATTCAACCAGCAGAGGATGCTTTACATACTATCTACCGCATTAGAACAAGGAATACTTTGAATATTGAAATAGACACAGAAATAAATAATTTTACATAATCTCAAAATTACATAATCAGAATGGCAGTCACTGAAAATGCAAAATATTGACAAGGCCTATTCAGCTTCCCTGTCTCAGCAAGACAGTCATCATCATATTTTGGAAGCCAGCAAGTAGGCTTAGGTGTTGAGAATGCTGTTAGTAGTGAAACTTAAAGCAGAAGAGTATCAGCTCTGCCAGCCAGGCTCACAAAGCCAGTATCAGAGCTGATTATACTCAGGAATGTGATATGAGAAATGCCTGGCAGAAACTGTGGTCATCCATTACAATAAATCCCATCTCCTTAGCAGTCAATACAAACAAACAAACAAACAAACAAACAGGAAGTTGGTCCTGACTGCAGTATCATATACAGAGCAGTTGCTGATTTCCCAGGAAAACCAAATTATTTTGGGAAGGTAAAAATACCTTGTAATATGCCAACATTCAAAGGTATTAACTCAGAGAGTATTAAAATTTTCAGCATATCTCGCCACATCTCTTTCCAACCTTAGACATATGCAAAGCATTGAGACCATAATAGAAGAAGAGGAAATACAAGCATGGCATACATGTAGTATTGGTGACCTTGCAAGCTGATCCAGTGAGGTGAGATTTGTTATGGTACAAGAAACCACTAGTAGTTTTTTTGCCTCACCAGGGAAACAAAACACAAACTGTTTTGCAATAATGTTTCAAAAGTGTAGAGGACGACTCTTTGATTGAGGAAGCAAATTTTCAAACAAGAATCCCAGAAAGCAACTAAGAATTTGAGAAGTCATTGCTCTATCCAAATATCAGAAACATATGATACTAAAACAGTAGCATTTGAATTAATTTAATGAATTTGAGATGGACCATAAAGGACAACAGAGTGGTACCAGAAAACCAAGGTGACAAAATCATAATATCATAATATCATATCAAAATTATAATATCATAATCACATATTAATGTTACCACAGAAATACAAAAAGAAAAGAGAACAAAGTTTCACTCAAGCGATGAAAATATGTAGCAGCTTCAAGAGGATGTTGGAAAATAATCTGAAAATAAAAAGCACAAGATAAAGATGTGCCCATCCACCATTCTGCCAAAAAGGTCAAACACCAGTAAAGTGGCTGTATGCACTTCCCAGGAATGACAGTACTGTCAAGGCAATTGGAACATAAGAGTATTTTATTTGAGCAACTGAATCATCATACCCTAGATGCTGAGAATAGAAATTCTCTTGAGAATGGGGTCAGTCTGGAATAGAAATAAACACCGTGTACTAACAAGATGGGATAGAGGATGAGTAATCATGATATCTGGAAAAAAAAAAACAAACCCAACAACAAAAAATAAAAGCTAGTACATATGGCAAAATAAAGCAGAACTATATAACATTTTCAACAGGCATCAGAGCATACTGAAGAACACATCTTACAAAACATGGAAACACACTTTAAAATTATAGGCTACTGCTCAGGCTTTAGAGAACCAGGCAAAATGTCAGAGGCTTATGCAGTACCCATTGAGGGTAGGGCAGTGAAGTGTTTAAGCATGCCTGAACTAAGTGCTAGCAATCATGAGATCTCAGTTTGCCTTAAATTAGATCATATATTTATTTGAGAACAAGAATTTGATTACATCTGACTGTCCCGTCTAATAGACAGGCAAATAGCAAGGCTGAGTTTTCTGCACAGATTGCTGGGAGTATTGAAATGGTGCAAACAGGACAGAGAATATTTTGCATTCCGTTCTTGAATGTTGAAAATATTCCCACAGAAAAGTTCACTGCAGTGGAGTACAATGCTTGAAGTCATGTTCGGTAACAGGATACAGGAGTAACAGACTGAAACAGTAACTAAAAAGCCAAAGATAAGAGTCTTATAATTACAACCCTGATCTGTATTTGTAATACCTTATTCCTGATAACTCTCATACCTGAAGCAACATGTTTGAAGAGAGAATCTTACATTCTTACACCAAATCAAAGGGAAAATTCTCCATCTGGAGTGTATTGAAACTGTGTACCCAGATCATAAGAAGCATACAAACATGTAATGGAAGGTGTATCAACAATAAAAGGTTCCTAATAGTTCCTAATAAGGACGGGTTGGAAAAAAGGGTGGTATAAGTCAACATGTCTCCCTAAGTCAGCCTTTAATTACACTGAAAATTTTTTATCATGGAGACATTTATTTCAAAAGCTATAAATCTCTGGTTCTATTGTTATTAAATGGGTTTTTTTCAGTGTGTTTCTCTTGCTCTGTTCTGTAGTGCTGTTGTTGCTATTATATGAAGATTTCAACAGACTTAATTAATGTTATAGTTCATACAATCTCACACCTCCAAAATGGGGTATTTACCTCCTTTGCATAAAAACAATCCCTAACCTGGACTAATTTAACAGAAAGTGTACATAGGACAAAACAGAAAAGACAGTAACTTGATAGTTATTGTGGCTTAATTTTATCTTATTGAACAGGGACAATGAAATTGACTTATTCTAGGATGCAGCATTGAACTGCTGCCAGGACTTGTGTGCAACTGAGCTAATACTCTTTTCCTTCTTCTTTTTATCAGTCATTCTTACCACAACTACAGATAAAATACACATTTTTCTGAAATCTAAATAAATCCCTCTTCATACTTTTCTTGTGCTTATTAATAGAAAGTGATGTCTACTTACGCATTTGATTTATTTTTATCTAGTCAACTGCTCATTTACATAAAAAAGAATGCAAAAGTTATCTTACTTCTGCAGCTTCAAAGCTGTCGCTTCACTGATAATTACAAGTCACCTCTGCAATTACTGAAAACTTACACTGTAAAATTGGACAGAGCACAAATTTTCTCAGCCTGTCTTTGTACGCAGGGTGTTCCGGTCCCCTTATCACTTCATGGCCTCCCCTGGACTCGCTCCAACACTTCCATGTCCTTCTTTGGAGACATCTGAGCTAGATGCACTCCAGGTAGGGTCTCTCAAGAACAGAGAGTACAGGAACAGAATTACCTCCCTCGCCTTGCTGGCCATGCTCATTTTGATGCAGCCCAGGATACCTCTGGCTTTCTGGGCTGCCAGCCCACACTGATGGCTCATGTTGAGTTTTTTGTCAATAGTAAAAAGGGGTTTGGGGTTTTTTTCTCCTTTTCAATATTACAGGGTTTTAAAATCATACTGAAGTCTTCTTGAGAGTGGGAGTAAAAAACCTGACCATCTGTTATCATGCTGCCTAGAAGAAACATTGAGTCTCTTCCTCTAAGTCTACTACCTCTTTTATCAATATTGGTTGAAATGGATCAATGGGTTCAAACCTGTTAGGAGGTCAAAATAAAGGTGAGACAACGAGAAAAAAGAGAGTTCTTTACAGCTTGCTCTAGAGCAAACATTTTAAAAAGTTTTGTTAGAATCACAGAATGGTTTGAGTTGGGAGGGACCTCAAAGACCTTCTAGCTCCAACTCCCTGCCATGCCCAACCTTCCACTATGCTAGGTTGCTCAAAGCTCCATCCATCCTGGCCTTGAACAATTCCAGGGATGGGACATCCACAGCTTCCTTGGGCAACCTGTGACAGTGCCTCACCACTCTCACAGCAAAGATTTTTTTTTTCACCTAATATTTAATCCGAATCTACTTTCTTTCAATTTGAACGACCTTGTCCTATCACCGCAGTTCCTGATGCTACCCAAAAGAAAAAGGATTTTTCAAGGGCTTTACAAAAACGACAACAGACAGGGAAAAAAAAAATGAAAATGAAAACCAAATGCTCATAGGATGAAAAAACAACTGAAAAATCCACTTTATTGTTAAACATAACACTCGCCTGTTTCAAGGGTTAAATTTTGTGACAAGAAAAGTGTCTGTGAACAAGGCGTTCGCAGAGGGCCATGGCAGGGCTGAGGACGCTGCCTGCCGCTTTGACTGCGAAGGTTGCCCAGAGCCGCCCGACCAGCACTGGCGGCAGCCGGACCCGTCCCGATGGACGCGCCAGCCCCGGGCGCTCCCCCCCCGACATCCGGGCACTCCCCCCCGCTCACCGCCCGGTGGTCCCGCCCTGACGTAGGCGCCCCTGAGCCCAATGGGGCTCCACTCTGCTTCCGGCGTCCGCCGCCGTCTCCTGGAAACGGGCCTGGGGCGCCGACCATCCGAGTAGCGTGCGGGGGGTGCGGAGACGCAGCTCTGTGGGACCTGGCGGTGCGTTCCAGCTGGGATAGAGGACGGCAAAACTCTCCAGTTCCCGGAAACAACCTGCCTGCTTAGCTGGTGCCTTTCCCGCTTTCCTGTATTTAGTGGCGCGCAGGGACCAGTGTCCCGCCCGGACACGGCCGCCGGGGCATGGGAGACTCCGTCCCGGGGGCGGGCCTCCGCCGTTTCGGTTGATGGTGGCGGCGTGGCGGTGGTCCGTCCCGCGCCGCACTACGGCTGTCGTTCCCATCCTTTCCCAGCGGTGCACGCCCCGCACACAGGTACGGCTGTCGTTCCCATCCTTTCCCAGCGGTGCACGCCCCGCACACAGGTACGGCTGTCGTTCCCATCCTTTCCCAGCGGTGCACGCCCCGCACACAGGTACGGCTGTCGTTCCCATCCTTTCCCAGCGGTGCACGCCCCGCACACAGGTACGGCTGTCGTTCCCATCCTTTCCCAGCGGTGCACGCCCCGCACACAGGTACGGCTGTCGTTCCCATCCTTTCCCAGCGGTGCACGCCCCGCACATAGGTACGGCTGTCGTTCCCATCCTTTCCCAGCGGTGCACGCCCCGCACACAGGTACGGCTGTCGTTCCCATCCTTACCCAGCGGTGCACGCCCCGCACACAGGTACGGCTGTCGTTCCCATCCTTTCCCAGCGGTGCACGCCCCGCACACAGGTACGGCTGTCGTTCCCATCCTTTCCCAGCGGTGCACGCCCCGCACACAGGTACGGCTGTCGTTCCCATCCTTTCCCAGCGGTGCATGCCCCTCACACAGGTGCGGCTGTCGTTCCCATCCTTTCCCAGCGGTGCATGCCCCTCACACAGGTGCGGCTGTCGTTCCCATCCTTTCCCAGCGGTGCACGCCCCGCACACAGGTACGGCTGTCGTTCCCATCCTTTCCCAGCGGTGCACGCCCCGCACACAGGTACGGCTGTCGTTCCCATCCTTTCCCAGCGGTGCATGCCCCTCACACAGGTGCGGCTGTCGTTCCCATCCTTTCCCAGCGGTGCATGCCCCGCACACAGGTGCGGCTGTCGTTCCCATCCTTTCCCAGCGGTGCACGCCCCGCACACAGGTGCGGCTGTCGTTCCCATCCTTTCCCAGCGGTGCACGCCCCGCACACAGGTACGGCTGTCGTTCCCATCCTTTCCCAGCGGTGCACGCCCCGCACGCAGGTGCGGCTGTCGTACCTTTCCCGCGCACGTCCGTGGCCGTTACCCGGCGGAGCGCACGCCCAGCGGCCCCGCACCGCCCCCGCCCCGTCCCTCACCGGACCCGCTCCATCCCTCACCGGACCCGCTCCATCCCTCACCGCCCTCTCGCTCCCTCCGCCGCCGTCCGTCGGTGCGAGTGCGGGAGCGGACCCGGGCCGGGGCCGGAACCCGCCGCTGGAGCGCTCCTGAGACACCACGGGCCCCTCCCTGTGATACAAGCGGGTCGGGAGGGGGCCGTGTCTCCGGGGCCGCCGTGCCGCGCTCAGGCCTGACCGCCCCCGACAGAGCTGGGAGCGCAGGAGACCGCGGGTCGTGCTGCTCGGTTCGGAGCGGTTTCGGCTGTTCCCTCGTCAAGAGAGGGAACTGCGTCTCCTCGGTGTGGTGGTCCTGTGTCCACCCAGAGTAAATCAGTTCCCTCCGCGCCTGGAGGCTGCTGCTTTGGGCGCTTCTATGGAATTTCACGCCGGCTTCGTTACAGGTGGCGGGTTGGGAGGCTTCCATGACGGCCTTCTTTCCTTATCTTTTCACTTTTTATATCAGTTTATTTGATCTCTTTTTGCTTTATGTCAAAATCCATCTGTTGAACGTCTGTTCTGTGTGTCAGAGAAGCTGTGGGTGCCTGGTCCCTGGCAGTGTTCAAGGCCTGGTTGAATGGGACATTGAGTACAGTGCCCTAGTGGGATGTGTTCCTGCCCACAGCAGGGGCATTGCAACAAGATGATCTTTAGGGTCCATTCCAACCCAAACCATTCTGCGAGTTTATGATCCTGTGCTCCGCTGGTTTGTGTACTGAAATAAAGGCATAGCCATAACTCTTCAGAATCAGAGACTATTATCCTTTCCCTGTAGCCTCTTGTGTTTTTACAGATATACTATTTAGAATTTGTATCTAGTAGCCTATCTATTACTTTTTGAATAAGATCTTTGGAAGTGTAAAATTCACCTGTTCAAAATATTGATCATGTTTCCTGTGAGGTCTTCTATAAAGTAATTATATTTCAGTCTTTCTGGAAGAATGGAATCCCTCTTCATGATAATTGGAAACGTGAATACTGTACATGAATGACCATTAAATTTGAAGGCTTCCCGTTTCTCCTCCTTTCTTTAGGTTTATTTGTTTATGGTAATGTCATGTTTCCAGTCTGTTGCCTGTGAAGCATCCTAAAGCATGGAGAACTTCATTTTGTATGAGGAGATTGGAAGAGGAAATAAGACAGTTGTTTATAAAGGAAGAAGAAAGGGGACTATTAATTTTGTTGCTGTTGTTTGCAGTGATAAATCCAAGAGAGCTGGAGTAGCAAACTGGGTAAGTAATGGGGTTTCTTTTTCTGCTAAATCTGTAAAAAACTACAGCCTACAAAATTCTGGTAGCATAAGTTATAGAAAAGTGCCATTTGCTTCTTTAGATGGAGTTTTTCACGTTTAGATTGGCTTCTCAAGATTTTAAGTTCTTATTCTTTAAATACGGTCTTCTTTTAATGTATTTATGTGATTTTATTCTTTACTAGATCACATGCATAAACCCATATTTACAGTCTTACTGTTTCTGTGGTGTGTCAGTTCCTTGTAAAAGTGGTGATATGTGGTAGTTTGCTTTATTTTGTTATTAGTTGTGCAAATCCAGTGGTAGCAGTAACTTTCAGTAAACAATCAACTTCTTACTTACCGAGAACAAATTATTTTTGATTTAAAGAATACCATTCAAGCTAAATCAATTCTGCTTTGTAAAACCTTGGCAAAGCTTTTAATGTGAGACTTTCTGGAAAGAAAACTGATACAGTTACACAGTTCAAATATTTTACTTTTCCAGTAACTACATTTTGTTTCTGTAGTGGGTTAACATTGGCTGGATGCCAGGTTGCCACCAAAGCCACTCTATTATTCCCTTCCTCAACTGGACAGGAGTCAGAAAATACAATGAATGGGTCAAGATAAGAGCAGGGAGAGATCACTCACCAATTGCCTTCATGGGCAAAACAGACTCGATTTAGGGAAAGTAATTGAATTTTTGCCAGAGTAGGATAATGGGAAATAAAACCAAATTTTAAAACACCTTTCTACCACCCTTCCTTCTTCCTGGGCTCAGCTTTACTCCCAGTTTTCTCTCCATCCTCCCTTGCCAGAGATGCAGGGAGATGGGGACTGAGGTCAGTTCACCAGATGCTGTCTCTGTTCTTTCTCATCTTGTTCTTCCCCTGCTCCAGTGTGGGGTCCCTCCCATGGGAGACTGTCCTCCACAACGTTCTTCAGTGTTGGTCCTCCCCACAAGCTGCCATTCTTCATGCACCGCTCCAACGTAGGTCCTTTCCATGGGGTGCAGTCCCTCAGGAGCAGGCTGGTTCAGTGTGAATTCCCACAGAGTTACAAGTCCTGCCAGTAACCAGCATGGGCTCCTCTCTCCATGGATCTGCAGGTCCTACCAGGAGCCTGCTTCAGCACGGACTTCCTCCAGTGTCACAGCTTCTCTTGGGTTTCCATGTGCTCTAGAGTGGGGTCCACCACAGGCTGCAGGTGGATCTCTGCTCTGCCGTGGCCCTCCATGGGCTGCTGAGGGAAGGCTTTGTCTCACTGCTCTTTATCAGGGGCTGCAGGGAGATCTCTGCTCCAGCCCCTGGAACACCTGCTGCCCCTTGTTCTGCACTGACCTGGCTGTCTGCAGGGCTGTTTCTGTCACATGTTGTCACTCCTCTCCCCTCCTGCTGTTGCACAGAAGTGTTTTCTTCCCTTTTTAAATGTTATCCTGGAGGTGCTGCCAGCATCACTGATGGGTTGGCATTGGTCCAGCAGTGGGTCTCTTGTCTTGGAGCTGGCTGGCATTGGCTCTGTCAGACACAGGGGAAGCTTCCAGCAGCTTCTCACAGGAGCCAGTTCTGTAGACCTCCCCACCTGGATACTGAAACCTTGCCATGCAAAACCGATAGTTTCATATTCCCTGTCATTGTTTCAATGATTATTTATTGGGAACCTTTTTCTTCTTAGAAATGTATTAGCCTTACAAATCTCTTGGGGATACCTTACATACCACTCTAGCAAGAAACAGAGGCTTCTGTAGAGATCAGGTCATGCAGGTGCTGTAGAAATGCAGATTTTCAGGGCCTCTTGAATGGTTTTCCTTGTCTGATAAGATTAAAAATGATGGAAAAGTTTATTTTCACTTCCTCTTGCTGTATTATCTGTCATTAGTATTCTTATTGAAAAAAAAAAAAAGTATGAGTGCAAGTTTGACTCCAGATTCTGATTTCCAGTTTGTTATTGTTTTAGTGGTGCAGGAAGGTTAAATAATATTTATAATTTTGAGTTGGGGAACTTAGTGATTTTTTTTTCCTGTATTTTAAAAAACAGGTGAGTTGGGCTGGGTCTGTGAGGAAAGTTACCTTTTCTCAACACACATGTAACACTAAAATATTTGAAGAATAATGTTAGTGCACTAGAGAAGCCAGGAGAACATGTAGTTTATCTAGAGTAGATTGTATTATTTCTTATTCCCATGCCTCAAGTTCATATATATATATATATGTGTGTGTGTGTGTTTCCCCCACTTAAGTATGTTAAAAACTTCGCTCTAGGTTCATCTGACTCGGGGACTCACACATAAGAATATAATGACATTTTATGAATGGTATGAAACAAGCAACAATCTCTGGCTTGTAGTGGAATTATGCACAGGTAAGATAAGCTGTAGAGGTAAACATTTGCAGTTGAGTATTTATGAGAGATTTCTTACAGCTTCTTTACAACAAATGCTTAGATCTTTGAAAAAAGCATTAATTATCTGATTATTAACTTAAGAATCCGGTTCATACAGAAATGATTTTACTCTTGAAAGCATTTTTAGAAATCAATTGAAATCATGCTTCTCCTCCGCTTCACTGTATGTGTCTTTGAAAAGTTAGTTGAATTACATAATGTTGGTTTTAAGGGCTGAAGAGAGAAGGCCAGTCAGGGACCATAAAAGCAAATTATGAGTAGTCAGAAGGTAGCTCAGTAAAAATTACTTGAGGAGTCTTCTAAGGACTGGCAGTTTTACCATTCTCTTTTCAAAGGCATCAAGGAGCAAATCAAGTTATAATGTACTAATGACTTAATATTGTTCATATTAATCTTTAGTCAAAGGGCAATTCAGCAGCTAAAGTGAATTATTTAAATATTTTTTCCTATTCAGTATAAGTATTTTGACTTTCACTTTAAAATCATGATTTGGAAACTCTGAGAACCCAGAACTACATTGAGTGATTCACTTAGTTTTGATAATTTCTTATCAATCTGTTAAAGGAATTTTCTGAAGCTTTCTTTAATTGTGGTGACTGCATATTTTAAACTTCCTCCATATGGAAAGGAAAGAAAAGAAAGGTAATATGCACATGATGCATGCTAAAATTTTGGTGTCTGGAGTTTGTTTAATGGTAAAAGTCCATGTTATACCCAGCCTTTTTATTTTCCAGAATTCTGTTTGAAAAATTACTGAAAAAGAGAACTTCCAAGTTCTGAGAAAAAAAGTCAGATCATTCTTTCAGTGATTAAAAGTGATTTTAATGAGACATATGGGGACTTTGTTCTACTTGCTTAGTCTAACTTTGGGGTATATATTTAAGTTATTAGACAGGCAGCCTTTTATTATGGAATAACTATCAGGTGTTTTACCTTAAAGTTTTATAATTTGCTGCAAAGATGAGTGTCTTGGACCTAACTTATATATAGAATAGGATGTAGATTTCTTCTTAATTTTGTTTAAGAATTTTAAAATGCTTTTGAAATATGGAGGATTTCTCTCACTTGTCTCAAAGATAGTTTCTGTTATCAGATACAAAATATTTCTGTGTTGCTGGTTTCACTACTTTTCTCCTTTGTGTGTTTGGCCATATTATGAAATTATTTTATGTGTACTCTTCTAAATTACATTATAAAGAACAGTAATTACATGTGATGGAAAATTCTTTACTATAGCTCTGTAGTATGGGCTTGGTTTTAAAGGAATGACTGATTCAATAACCAGCACAAAAAGGCTTAGAAATAAAATAATTTTAAGATTCAGCAGTGCTGAATGATTGGAAGAGTACTGTAATGAGAGACCCTCTGAAAGAAATGGCTGATCAAAGGGAAAAAAATTCGGGAAAATCTACTGTGTGATTTGGAATAAAAGATCTAGTATCCATTTCTTTGAAAAGCTTTTCTAATCCCTCTTTCATTCAGGGTCTTAAATTTGTGGGGTTTTTTTTGTTTGTTCGAGGTTTGTTGTTGTTGTGTTTTGTTTTTTATCAGCATGATTTGGCTAGGATATAAGTAACAGATAGCCCAGGAAACCTGTAGATAACTCATGGCATGCAGACTGTGGTCTCAGGCAAACATTTGATGCAGGATTAGTAAAGGACTAAATGGGGCTGCGAAAAGGGATTTGGGGCAAGATGGGAATGTGGAGCTCAGAATAGGGGATTGGGATAGGAAGAAAGAGAAAGAATGAGCATTGAACTTGTGGGAAATGAGATTGAAAGAAATTTAAGTCCCATGAATATTTAGGATGGGAATGACTCAAATGGGATGAGTCTGATGAAATCTATGAGAATCACTGGGTAATGAAGAAGTAGGTGATGGGGGAGGAAGAGAAGTGTTTTTAAGGATAAAGAAGCAGTAACAGCTAGTGGGAAGAAGTGTAGAGATTGAGTGTGAAGCCCAGTGAAGAATACAGGAGATAGAGGATATATATATGAGGGTTATTTGGAGGGCTTTTTAAGTGTAATCTGATCAGAAACAAAAGAGGGGTTGGTTGGAACTTAATGGAGAAGGAGAGCGGTGATTTTGGAAGGACAGAGAAGGGTCTTATGTTAGTATGAGAAGTCCAAAGAGCTGTGATTAGGACTTAATGGTAAATGAAGCTGGGATTTGTGTGAGAAACCTAGAAAGTGAAATACAGTAAAATAGTTTCTCTTTTGGTCATAGTTGACCTCAGACTGTAGCACAGTTTTACTATTTCTGTCGTCTCTGAATTCAGTGGAAAATGGCCTGCCATTAGTTTTAGCAATTGTTCACAGAAGTTATAGCCTGCTGTTGGTATTATTAATTCTTTTAACTTGTGCGGCAGGAATCTGGTTAAGGAATTTTAATAAAAACTTGGGGTACTATTACACTGTGAAATGACACAATTTCTGGGTTTCTTTTTTCCCTTTTGTTTCCTTTGTAAAATAATATTGAAGTAATTCTGAAGTCATGCAGTCAGTTTTATTCCAGATAAAATTAAGATTTTGTCACAGTATTTAAAATATTTTTTGTACATCTTAGTTTTTGTAACTATTAGATTTTAAGAAATATTTTTAATATCCACTGACACTGGTTTTTGATTGACATCTTTTGAAGAAATTTATGCAATTGGGCATTACTTCTGTGACCTCTTCTTTGTGTTCACTTCCTGACTATGTGTATTCCAGGTGGTTCTCTAGAATCTGTCATTGCTCAGGATGAATGTTTACCAGAAGACGTGGTGAGAGAATTTGGTGTTGAGCTGGTCACTGGTTTATACCATATTCATAAGCATGGAATCATCTATTGTGAATTGAAGCCTGGAAAGGTGAGGAGCGGTATTATATGTAGGGACATTACTGTGCCTATAATAACTGGATATTATTTCTCTTGCCATCAGCATTTATTTTATTTGTATTTTACCATTTGGAAGAAGCTTACCTCAGCTGTGAGGTCAGTTGAGTTTTGTAATATATGTGAAGACAATCAGAGACAAGTCTGTAGCTTGAATGTTTTATGATATAATTGATTTCTTGGTGTATATCTGATGTATCGTGATATATTCTTTTTGATTTGGTGTATTGGTTTAATTTAATGAAAGATTTTACTTCTCTGTCTTTAGACACATATATTTATTATTATTCTATAATGCTGCAGAATATTTTGCAGTCATAGAAAATGCTAATGAGGGAGTAAAGTTAACTCCTCTCTAATAATAACCTTTTCTATTGTTTGCACATACCATGGAAATTATCATCTTATTCCTGTATAAAAATACAAGTCTTTATTTAGTTTCTCAATTTGTGTATGTGTGTGTAATTTAATGCAGAGGTTTGCCAAAGTCTGTGTATGTTTTTAATTCATGTAGTCACCAGAATATGACTATAATAAAACATTTTTTCGTAACAGCAGTTGGTTTTCACCTTGATTTATAAGTGATCAAGTTGCCATTCTCTGAATCTTTGGTAAAATCGTCCACAATTCTTCTCAGTTCCTGTCATTTGTGGACCCAAAAGCACTAAAAATACATGGGTAAAGCATAGTGTAGATGACTCACTAGTCTTCCAAAGAAGAATGTTGCTGTAAAATAAAGTAAACAGAAAGTAAAACAGAAAGGAAAATGTTAAGGTTTCTGTGCCCCACCCCCTGCTTCTGGCTGAACGGGCTATTTCTCCAAACAAGGTTTTTGGGATTATGAAGTTTTTAGTTGCAAGCATAAGCAGTGACTGGCCAGAGGAAACTCACCATCATCAGACAAATCTGTGGAAGTTTCTGCTACATAAAATGAGAGAAATTCCTTTTTATTTTTTCCTCAGTTGAAGCCCTGTTTGGTTTTACTAGACTTTTATTTTCCTATGCAGTTTTACTCTAGTCTAACTTTCTTCTCTCTAGTAACATCATTGTTTATTAGATTTAAGGAGTAAACAAAAGTGCACATTGAACCTCTTCAGGGTTCTATTTGGGTTGTTTTGGTTGTAAGAAAAAAGACACTATTTGTAGGAGAAGGGAATACAGGTGACCTCACCCCTGATTAGTAACAGCTGTGTTAATTAACCAATACAGCCTTGCCCCACTGAGTAACAGCTGTATCCTATAGGGATGAGTGAGATAAGAGAGGGGGTGAGTTGGTAAGGCCAGGATCATTTTGGAGGGGGAATCTTGATGGACATGAAGGGGAGAATCATGTAGCAGGATCCTGGGGAGAAAGAATGACTGCTGTGAGGTCAGTCTGGGTCTGCAGTCAGAGCCTGTTGATGGAACCTGCAGCCATAGTCTAACTGGGTAAAAGCCTGCAGTCAGAGTCTGCAAACTGACACCTGCAGTCATACTTCAGCAGGAAATAACCAGCAGTCAGAAGCTGCAAGGGAAACCTACAGTAGGAACTTGCTGCAGCCAGAGTTGGTGAATAGTTGGAGTTAAGATGACTAAGCTTGAAGAGGAATAAACGAGGACCCTTTTTATGCTGTGTTTAACAAAGAGTCTGTGCCTTGACTCATTTTACCTTCTAATAAGACAGCTGCTGCAACAAGTATTGCCATTGACCTAAAAGAAAAACTTCCAGTGTTTTTAGTCATAGTGATCCTCTCTATGTACTTAAAGGGTTCGAGATTGTAGTTATTTTTATAATGAGTTATTTCCCATTTTGTGTTGGAAATTTCAGTTTTAGTATATTATACTAGCATACTGAATTTTGTTTATTCTAATAGATTCTACTGGAAGGGTCTGGCACGCTGAAATTTGGTAGTTTTTGCTGGGCTAGAGCAGATGGTGAAGACTTAGAAAAAGTTTTTGCTTTAGCTGGAGCTGAAGAAGGTGAAGATATTAATGAAAGCACTCTGCCAAGATATTCTAAAAATACAGTTCAAGGTATGAGATTTTTACTAGACATAATTAACTTACACCAAAGAGATAGAATGAAAGCTGGAATATTGTGATTGTGATAAAAAAAATGATTTAGGATTAATCCTGTTTTGTCTTGGAAAAAAATTGAGCTATGGAATTATTTACAAACTTTTAAAAAGTTTGTACTGCAGGTGTTCTCTGTGAGGACTGGAAGTGTGTTCCATTAAGTTAATGTTAAAAGTGTACAGAAAATTTGGGAAGTACTACACAGAACTACTGGGCACTGCCCTGCTGTACTTTCAGTGTCTTTCTTGATCCATGTGGTCTAGGTTATTTCTAGTTTGAGGTTAACTCTTCCACTATGTTAAGGAATGATAACTTCATTTTCAAGTCTGAAATGGCTTCAGTTTCAACAGGTAGATCCATATAAATGCAGTCGGCTGCAAATACTGTGTTTTTTTCTTCATTGAATAGAAAAAATTCAGAAACTTGTTTTTAATCTTCTGAATCTTTTATTAGTCATTATTTTGGAACATGTTGCAGACCTCTTTCCAAGATAATGATGTCTCATATATCAGTTACTTTTATCAGGAACAATGGAATTCTTGGTAATATTTTATGGCAACAAAGAGAGCTCTCCTTGCTGTCCTTCTGAAAGTCCACACTGGAAATACTAAGACCAAGATCAGGTCTTTATTCAGGAAGAAATAGCGATCTAATCTCTTTCCTGTTGCTCTTCAGAAATGTTTTGATATGTATGGTAATGTCCTGTTGTCACTTAAAAAAATAAAACCCAACATGAAAAGAGCCCAAAATAAACTTTTTAAGGGACTATGGAATTGGCACTTTCACTGAGTTAGTGTCATTTTGTTTTGAGGTTTTTGAAAACTGATGGAAACTACTGTAGAAATAGGAACTGTGTATTTTATTCCTGTATAAAACAAAAGAGATTTGTGAATAAGCTGCTATAATTTGATATGTGGTGTTTTCATAGAGTTTTAGTGGGAAAAGAGCCATAACTGTTTAGATGAGTGATTTCACTGGCTAGCTACCTTGTTTTTTTGTGGCAGAGCTTTCTAAATTCGTGAAGGTTTATTTCTTGGGATAGCTTTAAAAAAAGAAATCCCAAATCTGATGTAATATAATTGTTTCTGTTGCTTGCATGAGAATAGTTTAGTGTTCTGTTCAAATTGCTTTGCTCTGAAACCTGTTAAAGCAAATCAAAACATTCTTTGCATTAATCAATGTGTTCGGAAAGTGCAGCACAAGTCAGTTTGATGACAGAAGTTAAATGAACAACAAAGTAGCATATCTACATTGTAGAGGAGATATATGCAACAAAGTAGCAAAATCCTACATAATCCAGTTAAAGTACAGGAGAGAAGTTTCTTTGAAACTGCTTCTATATGCTAGTTCAGTTTTCCTCTACATTGAGTGAAGATAATCTATAACTTGGTGAAGTTTGGAGACAAAGTTTGAGGCGTAGAAAAGGATGAATGTGAAATGAATAATCGAAGTGCATTAATTATATATTCTGCATTTTGTAGGCCTCCCGTTATACACAGCTCCTGAAGTAATAAAGGGAGACAATTTCTGCAGAGCCAGTGATCTGTGGTCCCTGGGATGTTTACTTTATGAAATGTTCACAGGTTGTAAGTTTGTATATCTATTTAATATCTGTGATAATGGAGAGATAGATCATAGTCTGAGTGAATTCTTGTGAGCTTCCTAGGGAGGTTAGGATGTAGAAAAACTAGACAGGTCTTGAATATTTCTTAAAGAACATACTAACTGTGCTTAAAAAAAAAACCAAAAAAAAGTGTTTTTATCCAATAATCAGGTGAAACAATACTGTTAAGTGGTCCTATTGACAACAATGCTAACCAATGTGTAGAGTTTAAATGCTATTATTTGAAATTATGGAAGCCCTCAAATTCTGACAGTACAGTGTTTTTAATCTCTGTAGGGGTGCATTTCCCACACCCAGCAAGTGTTTTCCACATAGGGAAAAGTTTAAGACTCACCCGTTAAGGTAAAGAACCCAGAAACTTGGATACCCTCCTGACAAGGGTTGGCTCAGTGCCAGTAGTGAAGCATCTATTGGATCTTGTCTCTGTGCTTCAAACTCTTTATCTCTCTCTATTGGCTGCAAGCCAGGTTATCCCTCCTAAAACATTCAGTATTTGGGAAGGGGCACTAAAGGAAGTAGGGGCTATTTGGGGTGTTTTAGCAAGGTGTTAAAAGTTTCTCAGACACTTGTGTGTGGCTTTTTCATTTGTTTTCTGTAATGTTTGTTATTTGGATATTTTTCCTCATTAAACCTTACGATTTACAGAAGACCTCTGACGATCAGTCTTGCTCAAATTCATTATAGCCAGTTCTCTACGAAGGCTGAATCCTCAGAGATTGCTGCATTAGCACATTGCTCATTAGACTTGGGCCACATGTTAACCTGTATCAAATCTCCTTGATATTAAACTCTGTCCAGTATTTTAACCTCTGAAAGAGAAAACTGCCTCACTATTGTAAAACGAGAGTAATTTGGTTCCCTGCACATAAAGTACTCATTAACTTCAGCTAGAAGGAAGCTTCATCACAGGGAATTACAGTGCAGCCTTCTTAAACCTTAAGCAAAACACTGATATGTTGGATCAACATAGTAACAGAGATACGGAGATTTCTGCCTTTACATGTTGTCTTAGTTCTGATTCATACAGTGCTAGCATGGTTGTGTCCCTCAAGGCATCTTTAATGCCTTTTCTGTCCATGGTTTCTTTTGCTGTTCATGATGAAAGAGTTTAATCCAAGATTTGGAATTTAAATTGAAAAGAAATCTTGATAAGTAGTATTCAGACTGAGATTGTTTATGTCTTTGGATGCTTTCTCAGGAAAATGAGTTAATGATAAATCATTGCACCTTACAACCATTTTGAAGTTTACCTAATCTGTGGAATACTCTTCTGTTTGTAGGAAAGCCACCATTCTTGTCGGAAAGCCGTTCTGAATTAATTGAAAAGATTTTATCTGAAGATCCGCTGAGACCAGGACCAGAGGGTAGGGTTCTGTTATTCTTTAATGGATCGAATCACGGTAATACTTACAAAGTTAAACCTTTGGTTTTCCCTTTTTTTCCTGCGGCTGGTTGCAGGAATCAGTTAGTTGTCCAACATGAATGTTTGCAATGCCATTATCACTAACAGTGATAATTCCGTTAGTGATGAATGCTTGTTTCTGTTTTGACAGAGACATTTATAATTTACTTTTAATTGTTAACCCTAAATCTACCTACAGAAGTGGAATTGTTGGTCTTGGTCATTCTGGGCATCAGTGTTTTTCACAGAGTTCCTTATGCATTGCTGCCTCTTTTTCAATTTAAGCAGATTTTGCCTCTACTTAATTTCTTCCTGGTGGCTATCCAATAACTGGGGGTGCTTTTTTATTTAAGTTATAAATTTAAAAAAAAAATCAGCTTGATGACAGAGCTTTAGTAGTTTGCTTGTTTTTGAGGTTTTTTTTGAGGATTCTTTGAAATGCGAAGAGTGTGTATTTAAGGTTCTTTATACCTTGAGATTTGTTTTCAGATGAAATTACTGTCAAGCAAGTTTTTTTAGCATGATCTCTAAATAATAGTGTGTTTTACATAGGGTGATGATTGTTTTTGCTGTCCAATATTGATCTTAAAGTGCTTCTTTGTACAGGTTCTGCTTCTCACAAACCTTCTGCTGAGTTCATCAGTTTGCTTGATGGGTTACTTCAAAAGGATCCTCAGAAAAGGTAAACTGCCTAATCCGTGACAGCTGCTCATATTGTCACTTCTGGTGAAAATAGTTATTATGATACTGTATGTATAGTATTTTGTACGTGACAAAGAATGCAAAAAAAAAATTCATCCCTCAAATAAAAGAGCAAATTGAGAGTTCTGCTCTGAGAGAGAGCTTTTTCTTAGATGAAAATATATAGATTTAATGTTTTCAATGAGTGCATTTTTTTTGTTTGTTTGTTTTTGTGCGTGGTGCTAAGTGGATAACTTTGTAACAGAATGATAGGCAGTTTAGATTGGATGGCTTTGCTTTTCCAGAGCAATGGAACATGTATTTTATTAGGCTTTAACTTAAACTTGGTGCAGTTCCATAGCTAAATAATTTAGGGCTATAAGTTATAGGGTATGTCAGATAATTTACATGTGGGATTGATTCAGCAGTTTACTTCCTTCTTATTCTCATACCTGCATTGTGTGAATTTTTCATTCTGATTTAAGGCAAAAAGTTTGTCCTGTAAGAGAACTTGCTTGTTGTCCAAATAAAAGCAAACAACAGGATTAACTGCTCTGTAGTGTCACAGAGTTCAAAACCTAGTCTGTTATGTCTCTGTGGAGTTGTACTTAGCCACTGCTTTTACAGTTTACTTGTTGCTTTTCCAAAGGCTGAATTGGACAGACCTATTGCAGCATCCGTTCTGGAAAGGATCTCTTAGCCATTGTGGTGGTGAATCTGCAGACAGGCAGGGCACAAGCTTGAGGTACTGAATGTTCAAGGAAGATTTCTTTTAGTAAATACAAGCAAAGATAAAAAATATTTTATTGTCTGTAAATTTTATAATTTTTTAACTTTTCTTAGAATTTTCATGAATTAATGAATCAAGTTTTATCCCTTTCAGTGGGCGGTTTGGATGTTTAGGAATTTTATTATCCTATTAGTGTATTGCACTGTCCATTCACTTTCAACAAACTCCTTCCTGCTGGCTATGAAATATGTTGAAATTGACCTCTGAGCTTAATGCTCTCATTTTTATTTATTTGTTTACATTTTATGTAATATTTTGTGGATCTGACTTAAATTTTTTTTAAAGCTTTTGTAGACTCTTATAAATATGGGTCAGTTTTATCTTTAGTAGTTTTTTTTTGTTTGTATGCATTAGGCTTAGAGCCTCACAAAGCCTATCAGTGCAGCATGTTTCCTGTGGTTCAGCCTTATAATCTTGCAAATGCAGCTGACCCATATTCTTTGCTTATGACATGATGCATTAATCTAAAAGTAGGGTTTTTTTTTCTAAATTTTTAATACTCTACACTGCTATATATATATATAAAAGCCCCAACCTTTTGTGAAAATAGTTTATGTATTAAAAAGTTAGTTTTCTTCTGAACTCCTGTTACCTTGCTGGTTTTTGTGTTTCTAATTTTGAATGAGGACATTTAGCATGATTTTTTTTTTGTTAGTTTGTTCTAAATATGTGAAAGATACTTCAGGTTCCAATCTGGGGAACTACTGTCAAAATAGTTTTAAAATGCAGGATGTTTTTGTCATATCTACTTTTCTCATGTTTATTAATACCTCTTTCTGATACCAGTGCTGCAGTATTTTTGTTATTAATATTTCTTCTTGTTTGAGATACAAGTCTTAGTCTTCTAATATTGTTGTTTTCACCTGCAATAAAAAGTTAATATTTAAAGTTTATACTGTGAATTAAGATTTTATTCAAGGCTTTAACAAGAATTACATCAACATCCTGATAGTGCTAATTCTGGGTAATTCTCAGAAACCAGAGGAACCTTAATTTGCTACAAGATACTGGGCCATTTGGCCATACTCTTGAGGTTCTTCTAACACCTCTGAAATATCTGCTGATGTATGCGCTAAATGACAAATATGACAAATGTAGAACATTAGCTTGATATGCAAAGGAAGCACAATACTCTCTTTTCCAACTGTGTGTCTCATGTATCTATTTTCTTCACAGTGTGGGTTGGATTAGCATTTGATATCCTGGAGAGTCTTCATTAAGGTTTTATGACCCAGTTTCATGTGAATAATATAAGGATGTGTTAAATGCCCAAACAACCAGAATCAATAAAATTGCATTCAAGGGTAACATGTAAATCATTAGACACACAAAAATTTGGTTTTAATCTAGGTTTCAGATTTCATTATTAGACACAGGTTTGTTGTGAATTTTTGCTGTTAACATTAAAATGTAATGCTTTTAGTATCTCTTGTATTATGGGGCAATGATTTAACTTTTTAATGTCTTTAAGTTCTAGTGATAGAATTTTAATATTCTCCAAATTATTTGTTGTAAACTTATTTTTCATCATTGCCATTACCAATACAAAAATATATGTAACACGTATTTAAAGAGTCTATTGTTCTGGAGAATGACAGCTAAGGTGTACGCTAACAATTACAACAAATAATGGATATGAATTTTTTTAATAATCCATCCTTTTTTAAAAAAAATCTGTAATTGCTGTCATTTATTAAACAGTAGAGAAGACACAGAGTCATCAGTTTCTTGGAGTGCCAAAGAGTCAGTGGATGATCATAAAAGTCTAGATAACCTGTCATCCTCAAGGGCAGATCTCAAACTACCAAGCAATTCTTTCAACATAGGTAATGTTGCTCATGATGATGGGTTGTTTTTTTTCAGTTATTTTATCAATCCTACCAACATATTTACTCCCTATGTTTTATTTGATTTTTAACCTCTGAATGCAAGTTCATGTTCTCTTTTTGTTAGAAACTCAGACTGAATTGCGCCCCAAAAATGTAGTTGATGGTGAATCAAATGAATCCATATTTCTTCTCAGGTATGGAAACCTCCTTGTAATCCTGTATGTTTGGTGTTGGCGTTTTTTTCCACTGTCTCTTCAAACATTTTGTTATTATGACTGTGACACTGTGTGTGCGTCTCCTTTTAAACTTTCTATAACCAGTTAATAAATATTAAAATATATTTGAAGAGGTGTGAAAGCAGTGTGTGTAGTTAAAGCTTATATGGCTTTAGTACTCTCATTTTTGAAAGTGAACTTTTGATTACTTAACTGTCTAAAGCAAAAGCTCTGATCTAAAATTTTAGATCTTTCTGTCTTACTTCATGTGTATAAGAATAGGCTTGGAGTACGATTACTTTAAATACACAAGAATAAGCATTCAGCATGTGATCTGTTAAGGAATTCTGCCTGCAACTTTTCATCACAAGGTATAGGTAATTGTCTATTAAGTACCACATGGGTATTAAGTAAAAAAGTAGTAATTGATTTAATACTGATTTGTTTTAGTTGAGGCCTGATTATGAAACTTTGTACTAGATTGCAAAACAAGAAGAGTGTCTAGTGGCATAGTTATCTTATCAACATCAAGCAGAAATGTTCCAATTTGGAAATGCTCGAAGTTTCTTGCATAGCCTGAAATAGTATCATGTTGTACATGATACTGTGTACAAAAGTTAGTTCGTTTTAATAAGGTATTAATTTTCATCTCACTTATAACTTCTATCATCACAGCTGAACACGTTATTAATAATTTCAAATAACATTTGATTTAGCAAGCTGCTCAAAAGGAAGGCTACCATGATATTAAAAATGTTATAACATGGAATACAAATAATTTTTTAGTCATGTAATTTATTTATAAGTACATTAATTTAAATACAAAATTTGAAGTGCAATGCAAACAATTTAAGAAATCTACTCTAAAATTCTTTGCTTCAGTGATATAACTTCTGAATGGAATGTATGTGATGTCTAGTGAAGTATTATAACATTGAAGTGAAAGAAACTTGCTTACCTGGCACTTAGCACCAGAATTTTATTAGCTGGTGGAGTGGTTAATTAGCTTTTAACAGCAGTTGCTTCTTCTACTTGTGGAAATGGAATAGATCTCATTGATTTTTAACTAGTTAAATTCAGCAATCTCTTGTCTTGTTTTAAACTGAGAAACCATCTGAGAACTGAAAAAATAGGTGGTATTGCTTGTATCTCAAACATCTATGAAAGCAAATTAGTTGAATTAATCAAAAAATATCTATTTAACCAATCTACATGTTTAGAAGCATGGGTCAACTTAGAATCATTTGTCCAGCCTCCTACCTAGAAATCATAGGATTTTTTTTTTTTCGTTGAGGAGCTAAAATTCCAAGCACATCCTGATACGTGTTTGTACCATAAGAATTAGGGTATTTCCTGTATTTTTTGTAGATAATGTTTTGGCATTCCTTCATTGTGCCCTTTAAATTTCTGTTGAAAATCGATGGAAGATGAGAACAGTTATGTTAGTCTTTTGATCATTGATTTCCTGAGTGTCTTTTGTTTGGTGTTTGTACTTTTAGTTCAGTTATTTTTTCTAAACAAAACTGATTTGCAACTAAATGTGCCTATTACTTTCTGCTAATCAAGAAAATGTGTTCATTTGAAGTTGTTGATTTAACTAGTTTCCTGGCCTGCCAATTATGGTAATTCTGAAGTTGATTTTAAATGTTTTGATTTTAAATTATTGTGTACTATGAACCCCAAGTTCACTAGCAGCATTATGACAATTGCAACTTGGTGGTATTCTAGTCTCTTTCTTCATTTTCTAATTAGTAGACAGGATTAAAAAAAAAAAAAAAGAAAAGGTAAACCCAGTTCACAATGATACACAAAGATTAGGAAGTTTTAAATTCCCATTACTTAGTCAAAGCTTGGCATCAGAAGAGAATAACATAAAATAAATTGCAATTTTTTGTCAAGTTCATTTGCTTTGTATATTTTTTGTTTTTAGGAGTTAAGATAATGATGGTTTAGCCTCCAGTATGTAGAGTCATTATGGCTGAGAAAATAATCAAATTACCTTCATTTAATAATTGTAGCAAAATACCATCTTCCCATTTGTAACGGCCAAAGAAATCCTAAAATCGGCAGAACATATTGAAAGGCAGAAAATTTATGTTTAGTTAATGGATCAGGCAGAACGTAGTGTAATTTATGTTTGTCAGCTTTGAAAATTTGCTGTGTAGGACAAAACTTTCAAAAGAGCATCAAAAACTAGTTTGCAATGAAACTTTATCTGTAGTCTTTATTGGTTTTTAATTATTTCTTTCTTCATTTTGCTAAAGTTCTCGTCCCACGCCTAGAACTACCTCTGCAGTAGAAGTATGTGATGCTGCTACCATCCCAATCAAAAATCCTTCACAAGGAGATTCGTGCATGAAAAAAGTGAGTAAAAAGTTTATATTGAAGGATGATGGTATCTCTACAGTTAGGATATTAGCCTGAAGCCTGTGGCAAAGTTAACTTTCTTTTTCGTCCTTCCATAATTGAGTGTGCAAGTCATTTAGAAAAAAATTTGCAGAACTTCAGATGTAGGAGTTAAGAAAGATTCTTAGTCTTCTTTCTTTTGCCCTAGTCCGTAAAAGACAAGTTAAGAGTTTTTCTTCGCAATTTACGTTTTGACCTAATGCTTTTTCTCCCAAAATGTTTCTCTCACTGTAATTTTTAGTTAGTCCTGTCTGCTATTACATAAATAAAAAGCAAGTTAGAATATGTTTCCATGGCCAGACTGCTTGGTATAATGGTGAAATGAAATATTTTGTGAATAAACATGAATTAACTCTTTTTTGGTACAAAACAGTTCTTTAAAAAAATCTTGTTCTTGTTCTAGGCTGAAAATGTGTGCTCAAGTCAGCAGGATATTGAGTCAAAATTGAAGGAGCTCATTTACACTGAATCTGATCTTATAGTGACATCAATCATTGACAATCCAAAGGTATAACAAAAATTAATAAAAAATTCAGGAACTTATGGTTTAGGCTATTTTTGCAGATAAATGTTTAATCAGGGTGAAACTGCTTTCCTGTATTTTTTAGTTCTCATTTTAAAGCAGTTCCACCCAGTTATCTGGCAAGCTCTCATGCAATTTTTTGGCCGTCTTTATAATTCTATTGTGTTGCTAATTTGGAGGAATGAGTTATTTTGGGATTGAATAATAATACTAAATAATATCTTACAAGAAATACAAGTGACTAAATGCTGTGTTCAGTGCTTTTGTAGATTTGTTTTCTGATAACTTTGATTTCTGATAGCTTTGATATGTGTTACTTAAGTGAACACAAAACTTTGGTTTGTTATACTCAAAACAAAGCCATCTATGAACCTTTCTACATTAGGAGTTAGACTTCTACTGAATAACATTTGTTACTCTTTAGACTTCAACTGTGATAATGTTTCTATTCTGTCACATGGATTCTAATGTGCTAACAGTTTGAGTCTCCTGAGCAGGGAATTCACACTTAAGTTTGACAGTAAGAGCGAACCAAAAAAGAATCAATGCTCTGCACAGGAATGACAATGTCAAGTGCATTTATAGGCAGATGTGTTGGTAGAAAGAACGACAGGCAAGAGCCCCTTTAGTCTTTTTGTTTTTGTGCCAGAAAAAGTGTAGCAGTCTTAGCAACTTGACTCAGTAAATTGCTGATGTGGGGAATGCAAGATTTTTTTTTGTTGGAAGTGAGAATCAAAACTCATTAGGAATGTGTTACAGCTTTTAGTTGCTGTGTTGCTTTAGAATTAACAATTCCTTTGGTTTGTTTTAATAGATTTCTTAACACTTTCAAAACCAAAAAATCTTACAGCTAGATAAGTAACTACCAAATAATAGTCTTTCAATATGTGTGGGGTGAGAGACATTGTTCCTAGTGGAGACTTTCATAGGTAATTATATGTTTGAATGCTATGACTGTTAATTTCTCAGTTCTGTCTCAGGACTCTCATATAAAGCCTTAGTCCTTCACGGCTTCTCTGCTTACTACAAGAGATGAGATTAGTCTATATGTGTCAGTGAGACAGTGAGAGAGATTAGTCTATATGCACATCAGTGTATGCACCTATCCCTAATCTCCTTACCATGCAATGCCAGACTCAGAATTAATGCAAAATAGCCCACTAAGTTCCAGGGACATGTAATCAGATCACTGCCTGCTTGGTGATGACTCTTTAGTCTGCTTTTCAGACTAAGGCATGATACTGACACCTGGTAAATCTGAAGAGCTTGCAATTTAATCTTCTGGAAAGGGATTTGCTAGATGCTTGCAGAATCTTAAAAGCTGAAGTGTCAGCTTAAATTGTGAAATTTCCCTGTGTTCTGCAGATGTGTGGAATTGAGGAGCTTTTAAAGAAAATATCTCTCTACTTATGCTTAGACTTCATCTGTCTAAGGCTAAATTCCATTATACACTTGCCTTTCTAAAAATTCTTTATTTACTGAAAATCACACTCAAATGCTCAGTTACTGAGCAGTCATCCAATTTTGTGATCTACAAGCAAATTACGGTTTTGCAGGGAAAAAAAGTCCCTATGCCTTATGAATGATTAGCTGTTGATAATATGACTCTTAATATTCTGGAATGGTCTAGTGGATACATGTATTTATTGTATGGGAATGAATTGCTAAATTTTTTCAGGAGTTGTCACCTGCGTAGTTCCTTTCAGTAGCTTTTGAAACCCAAATGCAAGTGTTTTTCTGCATACATGAAAAAATGTAAACTGAAAAAATTCTGTGGTTTTGTAATCCCATTTTAACAAATCACTTAAACGAAAATACTAGCAATATAATTATATTAAAACACGGATTTAAATCTCAGATATTTGCTTGGAAGAAATGCATACCAGAAAACAATGGAAAGTTCCTCAGTAATGAGCTGTAGCATGTATGCCCATCCTGTACAAATTTTGCATCTCTGTATTCTCATGTTCAACTAATTGAGATTTTCAATGTGAGAAATGTATTAAAACTAGTTGTAATGTGTTTGGGTTTTTTTTCCAGATAATAAAGCAAGTACCAGTTAGATTTGACCCAAAAACTTTACATATACCAGCACATTCAGGTATGGATCTGCTGAAGATGATAACAAGTTCTGTATGTGCTGCTGTAACTCACAGCAGTAAGACCTCTTGCCTCCCCTTGTAGATTATACATGGTCACAGTTTCAGAACTCTTCATTTTTCTGAAACTATGTAATATTTTTAGCTAGGCCAATTTTGAGTAGCTTTTTCAAGTACAAACACTTAAACTTTTTTTTTCTGCTTTCTTGAGTTACAAGCGTGTGCTCAAAACTTTTGCTATGAGGCAGTCATCAGTGTTTGGTGGGGGGAAAAACAGCATATGTTTTTCCAACTGAGAGATTTGAACTGACATATTCAACCAAATATATTAAAACTTGACAAATGCAGGTGAGCAAGTGGCAACAGGATCTTAAAATGTGCGGTGTTGCTCAGCTACAATACTGGGCAGCCTTGCCGGTCCCACCTTTACTCATGAAGTGTTATGACACTCATGTCCCAAAAGATAATATGAAGTTGTTTGGGGATTGTTTTTTTTTGTTATTGCTAATTTTCAATGTCTAAAAATATTTCTGAAAACTAAAGTCAGTTCATTGTCATGAGTGTAACATTTCTCCCCCTGGAACATTTCCTCTAGTCTGAAGGAAGATACTGGACTGTGCTTGAAGAGGGATATCAGCCAGATATGTACTCCTTCTAGAATTTACATAGAACTTCTTCCTAGGCATAAGAGTTCATCTTTATTAGTTGAAGAAATTTTATATTTGGAAAGGAGCACAACGTCCCCCAATCTCCCAGTCAAGACTGTAACTGGAAATGTTTTTAATTTGATTCAACCAAAAATGATCAGATTCCACTGCCTAAGGGGAATATTTTATTTCGTATGACATTTAAGTAGTTATCACACTGATGTTCTGATATGTTTAACTGTTGTCAATTATATTTATTTAATATGGAACAGTGTTTTATGTTGTGATGCTTTCAGAGTTGTAGCTTTCTTCTGGACAACTTTCTGATTTTTTTGAAGATACTGAATTTGATGCTGCTTGTCAGTAGTGATTAAAGATAATATGGAAAAAATTCAATGAATACCTGAAAGCCAAACCTGTTTTCAGCTCTACTAACATATATTTGCCTGCATTAGAAGGTGTTGTTACTTAAGTGGTGTAAAATTGGCATACAAGACAGAAAACATGCTTTTAAATAGTCTATACTGGAGCGTATCAGGATGGCAGATAGTTTTGGTAGTTATTTACTCATAACTTGAGTGAATGTATGGCTGCTAGATTGACATTAACTGTTGAGACAGATAAGCAAGTCTGAAAAAAATGTGTTTGTGAGCAGTGGTCAATGAATTGAGCCACAGGATATATGTTAATTGTCCATGTGACTTGATTTCTTTGTGCCCCTTTGGAAGTCATCCATGTCCTGATTTGCTAAGGCTTAGGTAGCTGAGTACCTACTTGTATGAGTGACTATACATATTTTCAGTTTATTTATTGTGAGCAGATTTCACTGATTTTTTTGTTAGGTTTTGCCTCAAATTTACTTACAGGAAACTGCCCTTACTTATTCAGAATTAATATCAAGGATGTAGGAGGTTTGCACTTTGAAAAATGTTTTGAGAGTTTTGTTGCTGAATTTTTATTTCTCTTCTTGCTTCCTTTTTGATTTCTGTAATCCTCAGACATGAATTCTAACATGCTTCTTAATAATTTTAAGTCCTAAAATTATAATTAGATTCAACCTTTGGAACTTACCTATTCATGGTGATGCTACTTTGTTGTGTGTTAAAGCTACATCAATGATCTTTAACTCCTTGTTTTCCTCTTGTGGTTAGTTGAGAAATTGTCAGCTATGAAAGACATGGACTGGAATAACTTCTTGAAAAGAGTGTGTTCCCTGCTTGATTCCAGCGAGAAGAATACAGGAGCAGCACGTTCTAAACTGAACTTACTGTACTATCTGTGCACTTTGGTTGTCCACAAGGAGATTGCAAACAGACTGATTAGCTCTCAGCTTGTAAGTAATAAAGCTTTAATGGAATCACCATGGCTTACATATTTGTCATTGTATTAAAAATCAGCTGCTTTTGGTTATATTTGAAAAATCAGTGGTGTACTCCCAAAAATATGATGTTGATTAAGGTAAAAAAACCTCCAAAAATTCCATGTTGGGTTTTTTAAAAGAGCTGAGGGCAACTAATTCTTTGTCTTTGGTTTCAGATACATTTGCATATAATTTTATTGTATAAGGGAAAATGTTGGGGCAAAAAACTAACCTTTGTGAAGAGTATAAAATAATGTATGATGAAAAAATTAGCCTTTGTAAATCATTAAGTGGCAGCAGATACTGTAAAGAGTTCATATATGAATTGTTAAGTATATTTGGTCATATGTCTGTGAAGAAGAGCAAGAAAGTTTTGTAAACAGGCAGTAAAACGTCTTGTAAACAGGGCTTCAAAGAGTGACCATGCACTCTGAGGAATCTGTTTTGGGGTTTTACATTTCAAAAACCTTTCCCTACCAGACAAAAAATTTTGCTAGTATGTTCTGTAGGGGTTTAACATATTTCTTCAAGTCTTGCATGTGCAGAAGAAAAATTGACTTTTTGCCCCCCTCCCTGCTTATATAAAGGTGTCACAGAAGCTATCCTATGGTAAACACATTTAATTTAATAAATATTTAGTAAACTACTTTACTTTCCTACATTTGTGATAATGTACCTAAGTTAAAAGCTGAGATGTGTTATTGTTGGATATAAGATAGTAAAGACAAAATTGCATTACCAGAAAACTGGATGAAGTGCATTTAGGGTGGAACAGAGGTAGGTCTTATGCTGTAGCATTCTTGTGAAAACCAGAAACTCCATTGCTGGAAGGTGTATTCTATTTTCACTGGAGAATTTGGAGCAGGGAGAGCAATAGTCCAGTAAGTGAATAGCCAAGTAACAGAGCATTTTGGAAATGAGTTAGTAATTATGCAGTTTGGGTCTTAAATGACTGATTATGTATGATAACATCCATTATTCTGGTGTTTGCCAAGTATTTTGATGCAGCCTCAAAGAATCATTTTATGTTTGTTTTGTAATACTATATGTTGATCTCTGTGCTTGTGCAAGAATCAGACCTTTCTCCTCCAAATAGTAGTATTCAGAATGAAAAAAAAAAAATCTTACATTCCAATATTTGTGTAGTAGTTTAGTTTAAGACCAAAATATTAAAAAATACTCTTATTTTTCCATTCAGGCTTTTCTATTTTTTAATTAATGTTTGCACAATATCTGAAGTATTTGTCTGTGTTAATTCTCTTAGCAAATGTTATCCAAACACATGATTATGACATTACTGATATTTTGAGTTCTTGTTCATTATTCGGAACTATCAGATCATTGAAATTCACTGGTGTTTATTTATCTTCTTTAAACTTTAGTTTCCTATATTGATACAGCAGTTGCGTGCAGCCACCAACTGGGATATGTAAGTAACAACTATTTTAAATTAATATGGTCAAATAGAGACGTGTCACTGAATTTTATTCAAGGTATTTGTTAACAGGTTATTTGAGGAGTGTTTTAGCCTGTCAGACTGCTGTGGTATCTGACTGGCAGTGTGATGGTATAAAATGAATTTTTTCAGCATTGAATTAATATATTGCTGTTCTACAGGACCAAAGTTTATAGAAAAACTCTAAAATTTTATCTAGATCATACGAAACTTAGTGTATCAAATAGAGTTACTTAATCACTGAATAAAATAACTCCATACCACAATACAGTAAAATGAATATCATGGTAACTCTTTTTTTCCCCTGATACCTTTCAGGAATAGTTCAATGTGATAGTGCCCTCTGCCGTTTGTTTCGTAAATGTTCATTTCATTATTCCAATTTTTCCTTTGATGAAACATTGAAAACTGATCTGTTGATACAGATTTAATTTCTGTCAGCTATCCTGAAAAGTCCAAATTACCTGTAGGAGTTTTTTGTATTATATAAAAATGGAACATGAGCATGACTATTAGTAATCCATACAAACTATAGAACTTCACACTTTAGAGCTAGAGGAAAGAAATGTCTTAATGCATATATTTTCTGCTAAATTGGGTTGAAACACTGAAATAACTTGTTGATAGAAAGAAAATAGGAATAAGAAGAAAATCTGAACTGTAAATAGGACATCAAATCTTTCTGCCATTAGCAACCTGTGTAGAAATAAACAAGAATTGTTTTTGTAGTATTTTGTAAATATACTTCCTGCACCTACAAAATATTTATTTGATACACAGACGTGCTAACGTTGCTCGAGTGATTGGTTTACTGGCGTTACACACATCTGAACTTGAAGAAAATGTACCTGTTTCTGAGGTAATTTCTTTTTTTTTTTTTTTCAGCAGGGAGTTTTTTTATGCTTTTACTATTTTATGTCAGAAGCTTTCACAGCTTTTTTTTTTTTTTTGAACCCTGCTTTCTTTTTAACTCTGTGTAAAACTGTGATATGATCAATTTATTAAATGTTTAAATTTATGAGCTTATTCTATGTAGTTGAAGTTCTGATATTTACTAACCTGTGGCCACCAATTGTAAAACTAGCATTTTTCTCTCCTTTTCATAAAATCAACTAGTCTGTCATACTTTTTGTGCATGAAAGAAGAAACTGTTGACACCCTTGGTTATCCTGAAATGCAATTAGTGTAAAATAGTACAACTGATTCTTGGAGATCTTCTTTTCAAAAAAGAATTTAAGATGTGACTAATTTGGAGTTTCTCACAGTTCTTGAAGAATGTGCGTAATGGAGGGCGAGCAATTTTCTTTGGAAATAGAAGTACTTTTAGTTCTTGTTTGATATTACATGGTCAGTAGTTGACTTAAACAGAAGACTGACTAGATTAAGTGGTTTTATTGTCTTTTTCTTGCATTTGACACAAGCACACAGATGGTGAAATCTTGACAGAGCGTGTTATTTAATGTCTCTTTCAAGTGTGAATGTGACATCATTTTTTCTTCGTGAGGTGAAGCCAGAATTTCAGTTTAATGAGTGTTTGAATGTAAGACCCAACTGCTAAACACAAGCTGTAAATATGCCTGTGTGCTGTGCAGATCTGGTGTAGGATGATGCGATTAGTGGTTAATACCTGACTCTTGGAAATGAAGCTAAGGAAGTTTTTGCTGGTTTAGGTCCCTCTGATTTCTTCTTAATAAAAATTAGAAAATACTTTGATTAAGCTATGTTGCTTAACACTGCTGTTCTCTAGTGAAAGCTGAACTCAAAACGTTGTTAGCTAGGGTTTGCTGTTTGTTTTGTAACGTTCCAAAGTGAGGCAAAAGTCCTTATAGTTACAGTCACTGAAGTTTGGTCCAAGTCTTTCGATGCTGACAGTTTTACAGCAATTGAATTCCAGGTCACAATTTAAGTATGCTCTTTTATGTAGCAGATTTTTTTTCTGATAGTTAACTTCTTCAAGTTAAAATACGCAAAAGTAATTTTGAGATGTTCATGTGGCTTTTGGCTTCAGGTGTTTGTTCTGGTGGTTAACACTAGTATGTTTAGCAATAGTTTCCCTGTCTTCCTAGTTTCCATCAGAAAACACATATCCTAGTCAGCTTTTGTATTTAAACGCAAAAGATAGAAGTAAATACACATTGAACTGTAGTGTTTTTTTGCTTAAAAATTTTCCAGTGACTTTTTTTATTTTATTTTTTTTTAATTTGAACATGCAACTCATGCACAAATGGAATTTAGCATTTTTAGGAGTATCCATATAGTTCAAAAACCAAGTTAAGTCCAAGACCAGTGACATTTAAACTGAAGGACTGGAAAAGAAAACTAACTTTCATTTAAACTTTCTGGCCTCTTTCTTATGTTAATTAAAATTAGTTTTTATATACATTCTTTGAGAAAATAATGGGTTGTGGTTTTTTTTAAATTAACA
The DNA here is from genome assembly GCF_009819655.1 of Sylvia atricapilla. Lineage (NCBI taxonomy): Eukaryota > Metazoa > Chordata > Aves > Passeriformes > Sylviidae > Sylvia > Sylvia atricapilla. The sequence continues at coordinate 45,046,750 of NC_089140.1, forward strand.
AGTCTGAGTCAAAAAATGCCCCTACTGTGCTGTATTTAATGACATTCATTCCGAATTTTTTCTCTCTAAGCAATATCGCTGAACTAAAAATTATTTTAGTTACACAAAATTAAAATGAGGAAAAAAAATTGAATGCTAATATTTTCACATGCTCAAATTTATTTTTGCATCTATAATGTAAAATCAAATAACTGTAGGCAGTACACAAAACTCAGTAGTTGATTTGTAGGAGAAATAGGAGGGAGTAATTTAGGAATTTATCTGTAGTTTTATTCCCTCTGCTCTCCTCTGAGGAATCTGAGTTGGTTGAACATTCTTGTTAACTGTCAACTATTTTATGTTATGTGATGCTTAAAAAAAACCCACCTCAAAGCAAACCTTTCTATCAGCATTATATACAGAATTAAATATAATGCTGTAATTTATCCTCTCATATGAGCTATCTGAGGCTTCAGGTAGAGTTTATTTGTGGCTGTTGTGATCTGGGAAATGTCAGAATGAATCTGTCTTGAGCTGAGCAACGTAATCTAAAATGACATCCTGTGATCCAAGTCTTACCATCTGAAGATATAGAAGATCTTGGTCTCTTGGTATGGTTTTGTGTTTTCTTTTCTCTTCCCTTCTTAGTAACTTCTAATTTGGCATTTGATTTGATAGCTGTTTGACTTTTTTTTTTTTTTTTTTTTTTTTTTAACCTGTAAATAGAAGTGATCTCCTTTACCTCCAAAATTTGTTCCCAAGTGTGAAAAGTCAGTTGAGAACTTGTGGACATGTGAATGTGGAATTATTTTTCACCATATGTGTACCATGCTATTTATATCAAGTTTTCTTTCCAGCTATCACTCATTCATGGCCTCTTTGCAGGTGGTGTGTTTTTTTTTTTTTTTTGTTTTTTTTTTTTGTTTTGTTTTGTTTTGGTTTTTTTTTTTTGTTACCTCATTATTCACACATCACTTCCTTGTGATTTTTACTTTTTTTGCTTTTAAAGTAATACAGGAGCTGGTAGAGACTCATACAGGTTGCCACGGCTGGCCCTTGCATATTAAAAAGCTGACTCTTTATTTCTAACCCCTATTGCCTTTTGCCCACATAGACATTTACTTAAGGATAGTTCATCTATCCTTGAGGTTGAATCTCTACCATTATATTTTTGTTGGTTTTGTTAAAATGGTTTTATAAATAGTAGCAGCATTAATCTCTAAAGAGGCAGAAAAACTTTAGGAAGGAAAAGAAGCCTCAACCTCATTCTATAGGCTAAAGTCCATTATCACATAGTGCATGCCAAAAGTCTTTAATCTATTTGTCTTTAAAAAATTAATGTTTTGGGATTTTTTAAGTGTTTTTTTCAGTCAAGAGAGGAACAGTAGTTTCCTTTGAATGTAACCACCAGAGGTCCCTAAAACACAAAATAAAATGCATGTAAATTAATGTTTTACAGACTAGACAAGCATGGAACTCTGTACTATCATTATTCTGCTGATGTAGTCAAGTATGTAGGTCATAGTAGAAAAAATTAGAATAAATGAATATTTATATCTTTAAATTCAATTGTGGTTGATCTATTTCCAGTTAAGTATTTTTAAGAAGTGTGTTGCATTGATTAGAAGATGACACTGATCTTAGAATACAATATGGGAATTGATCTCTTGTATAACTGCATATGAAGATTTTTATGTGCAATTTCTTCTATTGTGCAGCTGCAATAAAAGATTTCAATAGGTCATATATTTTTTCCTGACTTAATATAATTTTCCCCTCATGGAATTGCCTTTTATAAGTCTGAAATATTATTTATTACTAGTTATCTTAGGAAAACACTTAAACTTGAGAGTTTCATTTTTGTATTTAGATTTTGAAACTGATTATTAAAATTCAGTGAGAAGGCCCCATTCTTTCCAGGTTTCTGTTCTTCATCTTACAGGAAAAAAAGTTCTTCCATAGTTGGGAAGGCTTTTTTCCATGTATATCTAATTTGGTATATTTATTAACAGAAGATCTTGTCCTTTCCTTTCTGTGAATATACTGGGCCCTCTGCCACCTAGGATGCAGCCATTCTGATGTGATATTTCAGGCTCAGTCTATTATTTTAGTAAGAGATGATAGATTAACTTAACAGTTTGTCTCCATGTCAGGGAGTAGTGACCTTCTCTGTCTGGTAGGAGACCATCCTGGAGCTGTTCTCTGCCTGACCTTTTTGGTGGCAAAATCCAGTCCTTTTCCTTACCTTTTTCGAATTTGGTACATGGGAATATCAATCTCACCCTATGGCCTAGGCAGTTGTGCCTGTTTTTTTAACAGACCTTGATCTGGATGTTTAAGGGGTTCAGAGAACCTGCTGCAGCCTTCACACTGTGAGCTTCTTTACAAAGCCTTTGTCTTAATGTATTCCATGGCCAAATTAATAAACTAAATATCCTATGAAGAATGATAGTATATCAGAATATCTGTATAATACTGAGCTTTGTCCAAGTGGTGAAATATCCAGATTTATTTTCATTCAAACTCGGTATAATTTGAGCATTTTTATATCTGACTTTTTGCTAAAGTACAATTTAGTAGTGGTTTTCCATGGCTGGAAAGCAGCTGTAGTGCCACAGGTGTAGTGTTATGACCTGTAAATTGTGTCTACACTGTTCAAGGTAAGTCTACAGTTTATTGTCATTCAAATTGTTACAGAATGCCAGTTTTTAAATCTTATTCCTAGCTTACCTCTCTGATAACTCCTGTTTCTTGGTCTTTGTGTCTGCCCATATTGTAGGGAGTTTCAAATAAAAATGGTTTGATTTGACAATTTATTACAGACCTATTTAGTTTTAATACTGTTTTATTGAAAGATGACTCTGTAAGGCTTCTCAAAAATGATCATAATTTTAGTGTATCCATTTTTTCTACAAGGGCCCTTTCCTTGTTTTGATCTGGTGTGTCTTATGTAAAAAAAAAAAAATCTAACAAACAAACAAAAACCAACAGCAAGTTGAAATAAAACCCACCGGAATTAAAAAAAAAAAAAAATCTGTGGTCAGGAGGCAGAATCTGTGCATGTGAATATTTACACATGTTCCTATACACACATATTTTTAGATTCCTTAAAACCTTGCAGTTATCTTTATGACAAAATCAGGATTCTCACTTAATGCTTTGGTAAGAGTGAGAGGTGTTCCATTTAAGTTTTTTGAATGACTTCTACTAAACTTTCAACCTCTATGATAAATTTATTCAATTCATTTTCAACAACCTGGTTCATTGAATTATAACTTACGTACTTGCCTGGAGCATGTGGCAGGAAAACAAATGAAAAATTGACATTTCTCAGGTAAATTAGCAGAAACTCATGGTATATTTGAGAGAAGTTCTTCTGAATTAATAAACAGAAAATAGAAATATAATTAAATCAACAGTGAATAGATCAAGCATGGCAATTCTGGATTGGTGGAGAAATAGTAAGACCTTTTATCTTAACTGAAGATTCTTCTTTTTCCTCTCTCAAAAAATTTTTATCAATCCAATTAATTGGGCTTGCTGTATGTTTGAAGTCCAAACCAAGCTGGTAGTTGAAAACAAGGATATTTTCAACTAGGAAGGAGAAAACATGAATTTCTTGTTGCAGGATTAAATCACTTTTTGCAGTTTTCTTAAATTAATTGACTGAAGCAAAGACTACTATTTTAGAAGACATTTAATTGATACTGTTTTCATAGTCCATTAAATTTACTCTATTTTCTCTGACAGGCAAAATAGTATATTTTTCCATTAATATTATTAGTGGTGCTGCCAGTATATGTTTGTAATAGTCTTCAGTTTAGTGCTTATCATAGTAAAACTGCTGTATTGTGTTTATTTTTTTTCCACAGTTCTGTTATTTTTGGGATGATGATCATCTGTGCCTCTAGGACCCTTTCCTTCAGTAGATAAATATCTGTCTCTGGAGTTGATATTATACATGTCCTATCTGTTATATACATCGGAGATACATTTGGGGTGTGAAAGGCTGAATGAACTAGATGGTATTTCTGTAGTTAAAATAACTTAGCAGGAACTTTTTTTTTCTGTGGGAGAAGTGAAATATTTGCTTTCCTTACATTGCTTACAGTATCAGCAGAACCATTAAATATGTACAGAAAGAGAAATGTGTAGTTGGCATTCTGTCCATGAGCAAGAGAGATCATATGGAAAAAAATTTTGTACGTAAGCTTCTTCACATGAAAGAAATTTGTTTTTTCCATTAGCTTTGGAAGACACATATCTGTGTAAGGCCTTAAATATTTCCTGACATTATTCTGTTATTGTTTATGTGATGTTTGCAAAGTTGCATCATATAGTATTGCAATTCTTTGTGGCATGCTGTAAGTTCTGATTTTTGGGCTTGTTTATTTCTCTTATTACTATTAAAGTTTGACGTAGCTGAGAATTTGGTTTTAATACCTTTTTGGTGCTGCAGTCATCTTTTATGCCAACCAACTTTGGGTCCGTGCGAATTGCTGTACAATTTGCAGACTGAACTGTTTAGTTCTTACAGCTACATGTATACCTTAAAGAATTACTCTAAAAGAGAGCCCTTCCTCCACCTCTGTTTGTCTTGCACGTGTGAGTTAATCATATCATAGACTAGTAACCAAAGAAAATAATCCAGCCTTTTCCTCTAAAGCACACGCTTGATTGACACGATGAGGCTACAGCATGTTTTTGTGATGGGAATTGCACACTGGTGGTAGCTGAAAAGCCTAATTTCCTGCTGTCTTCTGATTACTGCACTAAGAACCACTCAAAGCAGACTCAGTGTTAGGCAAGCTCACTTCAATATTAGTTGTAGTCATAGGTTTTCTTCTAAATACCAGACCTTTCACTATTATCTGGGGGGAAAAAAAGTTATTTCAGTCTGAAACATATTTTAAAAAGGATTCTTTAGGGAAGAACTGTTGTTTTGTCCAATTTGCATCTTCACTGGGCAGAATGAAGGAATTGGTAGTACTCAAAGGAAACTAATTTCAAAGAAAATTTGTGGAAATTCCCCTATATTTTTTAAAAAATATGAGATATTCTATGTAGAAATAATAAAATATATATGTAGAATATTTTAGATTTATTGCTGAGCAAAGTGGATAAAAGGCCCACTGTTTGGAAGATGATTATTTGGAGTAACTTTAAATCAATTCATGAATAGAGTAAGAAGAAGGAACAGAAAAAACCACACTTGCTTGGATGTTCCTGCCAACTCATATTCTATGGAGACTGATTTCTAGTTTCAGTTTGCATTTTTAAATGTAAACTGGCTTCAGTTGGTCACCACTGACTTGAGTTTTGAAGGCAGAAGGCTTTGCCTTTTGGGCTCCTGAGCAACCTTTTTCTTTGCTTAACTTAGTTAAAAATGAAAACAGGATCTCTTCTGTTAGAAGCAAATATTTCTACCTGATCCTTCCTGTGATTAAAAAGCTTCAAACTTTTGGGCTGGGGTAGAAATCAGATGTTTACATGAACATCTGCTCCTGAGCTCATGTGATTATATGACTGTCATGACAGACTGAGGGAGGTAATAACTTTTTTTTCCCTTAGAAATAAAACCCAGCACCCAAAGAAACAAACTCCAAAGCTTCTTAACAGTACTTTTACATCCAGTTTTGATTTGCTAGCAAATGTACCAGATCTTAAGTTAATTGCTTTCTATTTGTTCCTGATTTTATCCTTTGGGATCCTTTGATTCCAAAGCAGATTGCATCTCCTTTCGAGTTCATGACTTCTGGTTTGACTACTTATCTACTAAGACCTCTTCCTCCAGCAGTTACAGAGAAGTTAAAAAGATAAGAGTTTACATAATGAGTGAGTTTTATGTTGTATTCTCCGTGGAAGAATGACACCTCCATCTTGTGTTTTTTCTCTAGAGAAGTTCCAGGGGAGTTGCAATATGTCTTTCGTTTTCTTGCTTTCCTTCCCCCCTCCCCTTACCAACTGGGCAACATTAATGCCACATCCATAGTCTGGTAGTCGGACTTCTCTTCAGTGCTCATTACTTCATGACCCAGTTTGAATCAAGATGTTCAGAGAAACCTGGTAGGGGTTTTTTTCATATACCCTTTTAAAGATGAGTACTTGAATATTACTCTAGTTTCTCTTCTGGTTAGTGGTACTAAAACCATGGCATACTTTCTCAGCTGGTGAGAGTGCTTTTCTCAGAGGAAAGTCAGCTTGCTTTGCCATTACTTGCCTACATTACATAATATGTGTGTGTGTACTCACAAGAAAATGAACTAAATATAATTTCCATTATGCTTGAGGCATAGACAGCTTTTATCACTGTAAGGGTTTGGTTTGCAGAATTACAGAGATATTTTAATTGCCACTAATACTTTCAGACAATCATGTTAACAAATTAAAGATGTAGTAAAATTGTACATCTGTACATTGCCAGTCTAAAACTTAAGGTGTAAAATGCCTTCTTTTTTGAATATGCTTTAATTTTCACTTCTGGACTCTTGTAACTGCAGGGAAACTTCTGGATGCAGCTTGAACTAGATTGAGAATCTGCCATAGGTGATAGATCAATTCCACACACTATTGTTGTAAATTAAGGCAATGGTTGTCCAGATATGAAATTTTCTTCCTTCATTTCGTTTTATAACCATACTAAATCTACTCAGTTTGACAGCTAGAGTAAAAGGTATAGGTAATTTATTAAATTTAAGATGCTTTTACTAGACAGTGTAGGACTTGCAGTTCATTACTGTTTACTTCTGTGAAAGGGAAAATGTAGGCAGGTTGAAAAGAAAAAGAATGTACTATAGGTAAAAAGCAGACTGTCAATCTGTAGTTAAAATAAATCTGATTTTTCTGTTGTGCATTTTCCCACACACACTGTGGTACTTTCTTTACCTAAAATTTGTACCACCCTTTAACCACCTAGGTTAAACTAGGCAGACTTTGTTTTTCCAAGTCTTATTTCATCCTTTCATAAGGAAAAATATAATATTTTAAATCTTGAGCAAATCACTATTGTCAAATTAGAAGTGTCCTGTCAAGAACAGGAAACAGTCTGTCTTCCTCCTTTTTACGTGATTTAAAGTGTGCTTGTGAAATTATGAACACTTCATATAATGTAATATTAAATTTATTTTGTAAAAAATATTCCTGTTTATATATAAATGTTCTTATGGTACAGACAGTGAATCACAGCTTCCTGTTCCATAGCTTCCATTGCAGAGGACACAAGAAGATCTTAAATAGGTTATTGGCACAGGCACTCTGCCTCTTCAGTATGTGACATAGTCTGTGAACACCATTTCCTGCACTTGTATAATATTTGATTATTTAATTGTGTTCATTGCAGAGAGGGAAATCACAGGGCGATTGTGTACTCTGTGTGCACTCTAGAGAAAACGAGGCCGTGATCTGAGTGTGGTAAATAAAGTCTTTTATATAAGAGATTATGGGTGTCATCTGTAATGTGTGATAATTATTTCATGTTCAGTGCCTTCTGCCATAGTACTTAATTCTTGTTATGGATCTTCTTACAGTTACTGAAGTTAACCCTTAATGGAGAGATTGATTATAACATAAGGAGATAAGAACTACAGACTTCATGCAACTTCTGTTTCTCTTTAACAAAGATGTAACCATTTTTTCCCAGTCAGTCACTAATAGCTCAGATTTCTTCAAATGCATCTTCCCTCTTGTTTAATTAAAGCTTTTCTTCAAATAAAAACTTGAATTTATTGCAGTGTTAGCTAGTTTTTTGGCAAGGTATTTTTAGTGCACAAAAAAGAGAATTGCTTAATTTTAATTTTGTTAACTCAGTTTTACCTCTTCTTTCATTTACATTTGACAAAAGAGTAGGAATTGGATTATGATTACTTCCTTTTCTTATCACTTTAGAATAAAAAGAATAACTAGAATCTCTTCAGAATAAAAATAATAACTTGTCTAGCATCTTGAAGGAGAGTGAGAAACAATAATTTCTGTTCACCTATATGAAATGTTGCTCTTGGATTTAAATTTCATTAATTTTAAATTTTAGATTCTTAATTTTAATGACAAATAAAATAATTAAAAAAAAATGAGCTACAGAAGATGGATAATCTACCTGATATATTTAATGTTAATGACTGTTTCATTGAACTTTGATTGAGTGGTAAGGCATTAAATAAGCCAAACAGAACTTAGTACAAGTGATTATAGTGAATATATAATTTACTACATACAAAGGTTAATTCATGGATTTATTTAATAGAATATAGAATTTAGAGAATTGTAGGACTGCACACATAAATGTATTTTAGATAATGTGTCATCAAAATTTTCTAATATATTAACCATGCTTTAAGGAAACAAGTATTGCAGGTGCAAACCAGTATTAGTATTGATACAGGGTTTTCTGCTGGTTGAGGTTCATCATTAAAACTGATACTTTTGAGCAGCCTGCCTTGATCCTTTATAGGAGATGTGCAAATTGATTTGTATTTTTTTCAAGTTCTGCCTTGCAAACAAACAGGTATAAGTTAGGTGTCATGGTGCTTTGATGTTCCTAGCAAGTCTGCTCAAACTATTGTCAGCAGGTTGTATTATTATGCAGTTTATTGATTTTGTGAAGTTAGATACTATCTCATGGTGGGTTCACCCTCAGTATGAAGAGGCAAAGTTGTGGGATGTTAACTGGGTATGTGTAATCTCTGTTAATGCCACACTGACAACATACTTTTAATGGTATTGATTCCACAGTCAAAATAGTTCTCAAAATATATTTGCTCACAAAAGCAAGAGTAATTCTATATAGCTGTATAAAGGAAATATAATAAAGGAGAAAATGCTGTTCATCGTTTAGTTCAGAAATGCACTCGAATAAATTTGATTACTACTTTCTCAAGCTGATATATTAGAATGTTTAAAACCTAGTGATATATTTGTTTCTTAAATATGAATGTAAAGCTTCTCTAGAATGGTAGGCTAATTAAAGTTCTTGAATAAAATTTGTAGAAAGGCTCTGAAAGCAGTTCAAGACCACAGCTAATGAGCATAGCACTACTTAAGAAAAAATGGGGAGAAGGTCAAAGTTTGTTTAGTAGATCTTTTTGCTTTGATTTGAAGACTACATTTCCAGTTTTGATATGATTTTGCTGTACAAAGATTGGAGTTATGAAGCTGCTAGGGTCAGAAGGTAAAGTAAAAAGAGAAGTTGAGGATAAAAACTCCTTGGTGCTCCAAGGAAGAAGTAGTTTACTGCCAAATACTTTTGCATGGGCAAGGGATTTCTTACTAGGTCACCTGCACAAGGTGCATCAAATTTAACAATTTCTTTCCACTCCTCTTTATTTATAATGCGTCTATACATATGCACATATGCCTATATGTAATATATGCTTTGCATACAAGAAGTTCATAAAATACAAAAAACTAAAATTGTATGTCCAGTTCTTACACAGTAAGTCACCTGTAAACTTAGAGCTCAGGAGGCAAAACTTAAATAGTTCTTATTCTTTGATACAGTATCTACAAAAAAGACATCATTAGAGGTTTCTTGTTTGTTCCTTTTGTGACCTGATGGTGAGAACTTTCAGATCTTCTGACAGAAACACAGGAACAGCAAGCAGGCTTTTCTTTTTCTGGCAGATCTATTTCTATTGTCCTGAGGAAAATGAAAGAACAGGTAGCTGATAATCTGTCACCTTGACAAATTCCTTATTGAATTTTTCTCCATATTGTAATAATTTTTTTTCTTTCCTTCAATGCTTCCTAAATCTCTTGCAAATGGCTCTTCAGCAGAAGTGAAGAGTGCATCAGTAAGATGGCATTTGAAATAGAGCTTTTCACCTTTAGCAGTATGTTTTGCTTGACAAAATACATGTGTTGAACTATTGATTGATTTTATTTTTTTTTTTAATTTTAGGCAATTGCACTTTTAACTAAACTAATCAGAGAGAACTTCAGAAACAGCAAGTTGAAGCAATGTTTTTTACCAGCGCTTGGGGAGCTGTTTTACCTCGTAGCCAGCAAGGTAAGACTGCAAGTGGTCCTTGAAAATTTGGCCAATGTGAAGAAGTTTCCCATGGAAAAATAGACCAAAAAATCAAATTACTTATTCATTTGCATGGTCAACAGGTTCTGGTCTTTCTGTCTTTTCTAGTACTTATTCTAGTTTAACAAATATGGTAGTCTGATAATTTACTTCATCTAATTAAACAGTTTTTTTCAAGTGTAGAATTTTAACTTCGTAGAAGGGTTTAATCAACAACCATAAATACTGCTGGCCTCCAAGTAGCAGATCTAAAGGTTCAAGCATCTAAGCTAGAGATGTTGATTAAACAGGATGTATGGGGACAGCCCATAATATCAATATATTAATCAAATAGTGTATCTATACATCTAATCCGTATTAAATAATCTTGTAGCATTGTTGGATTCACCGCACTGTGGAAAAGGAAATGACATGATCCTGACGAATTTCAAATGGACTTGTGCTTGTGTTTATTCCTGATTAAAACTGTTTTACATTTTCAGTATAGAAAAAGTGGATTCACATTGAAAGTAATCAGAGGTTATTTGTAGAAAAGAAATACTGTCAATATTAAGAATTGAAGTTGACAGCTCCTCTAAACTATCATATCTTCTTCTTTATTCTAAGAATAAAATATTCTTTTACTTAACAAAAACAAAGGTATTTTCAAGCAGAAATAGTCTAACCTTGGCTTCTCTGAAGCCTTTGTATTATCTGCATCATCTAATAGCTCTGAATGCTGACATGTTAGTTTACCGAGTCAGTTGGTAATGGAGCAGAAGTGACAAATGAATCATTACTTTGGCTTTAGTTATGGCTTTGTGCTGAATTTCCAGATTTTATTTTCTTTCTCCTCTAACTCCTTTGCATGTTCCACAAGATGCAGTGGTTGCCTTGGTTTTTGTAGAGTAACAAGCATTGCCCCATTTTTGTTGGATAGCTGCTGAAATATTTGTTGAATACATGCTCACAGAACTTATAATGAGAAATTATGTTCTGAAAAATACATCCGCGGTCGCAGTTTATGTTTAATACTTGCTCAGTTTCCTCAGGAGAAGAGATTTATACCTGCTGTAATCAAACAAATAAACTGAAAACTCCAACTTGAAAATTTTATTTGACAGGAATTTTTTTGCATGGCTTGATTTTATTTTGAAATTCAACTCCAATAGCTGAAACAATTCTATTGACACTGGTTGTAAAACACCGAATGGTTTGCACAGATTTTTTCCTTTTGAAAATGTGAACTGACAAAATTTTCAATCTGTGTATGCATTTCACGTTGTTTAAAGCATTTCAACTTGCATCTAAGTGGCAATTCTGTCAGGTTTCAAGGTTGGTTTTATACATGCACACACACAAAAATATTAATTGGCTGCATTATGTTATAGCTAAGAAATTATTAGAGCATAGGAATAAATATTTGGACACATGTGAGCTCAAGACACCGTATCTTGGTAAAATTTAAAAAATATCAGTGTAATTTTTATGCTTGGTAATACTAAACATTCAATTTTTTAAAGAAAAGTGCTTTTCATTTTTCTGTTCTATATGTATTTAAGTTCAGAATACTGTAGTGTTGCAGGTGTTTTGTTGCTCATTAAACTGCTGAACAGTAGTGCTGAATGATCTTGCCAAGATCATAAAGCAAATCAGAGATAATAAAATAAATGAAACCAGAACGTTTATTGCTAGCTTATATCTTGAAACAGCAAAGCCTTATGATTGACCAATAAAGAAAAATTAATCACAACTGCATCTTATTCATCAAGGACTATACACTTCTTTTTTCTTGTTTCCTTCCATTTTGTGCTTTCTTTGACTTGCTTGATTGTTTTATCAAACTGCTAAATATTTTCATTTAACCTGTTAAGTTTTTGAAGGCATGGCTGATTTTATTTATTAATTTATTCCCACTGGGGTTTTGTGAAGTGCTTCTAGGTCCAGCCACAATTTTAATATTAAATAATGGTAAAGATTATTTCTTTTTCATGTGAACATTTGGTTAATCATAAATTATCAAATTATTAAAATCAAGTTCAGCTGTTTAGGTGCAGGATGATTAATGAGATAAAATACAAGATCACTGTTTGCACTTCTATGGCTTAGAAAATACTAGGAAATGTTCAAATAATCATAATGGTGCTGTGCAATCCTAAACTCTGTTGTTGTGTGTGTACTTGCTTATGAGATCTCATAAGTAAGATCTTACACTTCATCTCTGCATTTTTATTCCAAAGAGAAGCCAAGAGCAATTCACAAGTAGCATGAGCAGACTCCAGGGAGCATGTTCTCATGCTCTTGTGTGGATTGCCTTGGGGAAATGCTTTCAAATTCTGTGTAATATTTTTACTCACTTTGTGTTGTTTGTGTTATTAGGGTGCAGAACTTAAAGTTTAATCAAAATCACCATGGGCTGTGAACAAAAAGTAGGAAGATTCCCCAGTATTTGATGATATATTTAAGTTTATTAAGTGTCAAATGCTGTATGTTATGTTTAGGTGATTAGGAATGGTACTAAGTTTCATACCCCTTTTGCCCTTTAAAATTTCTAAATAGAGATTCAATATTATAGAAACTCTTCAATCAGTTTGAAGAATGGAAAAACAATCAGTGGTTTAGGATTCCACAATTTCTTAAAGCTTTTTATTTTATATCACATTTAATATGCATGGTTACAAAAGAACTTGAAAGAATTTCTAATTAAATTAGGTGAATACAATAAGAAGCCCAGTTCCAGAATAGATTGTCATTCTAATTCTGTTTTGACTCCTAGTGTTGTCCTGCTTCTTCCAGGTAGAAAAGATTCCACTTTCGCCTGTTTGAAAGTAACCTGCCTTTACTTTCTTGAAACTTGGGCTGTGTTTTCTTTAAACTTACACACAACGCCTTGGAAGGTGGTGATTACTTGTCAGCATGTTCTTATTCGGATAAGATGGAGGTGGAATGAAGTGGATCTGATGAGTTTGCTGGATGTCAAGCCACTCTTGTTATTACTGTTTATATTGTCCTGTACATCCTAATACAAAGTTATTTTAAAAAAGCTTACAAAGGAGATATTTAACAAGCTCATTTTCTCTATAAATATGTTACAAATAAAGTTTTGTTTTCAATAAAGAAGGAAAATTAATTTTACTAGACCACTTAGTAATAGTCTTCCATGCTAATGTGCCATGCTTTAGTTGAATGCCTGAAATGATCATATCGTATATGTTGAATTACTGTAAGCCATGCAGAAATCAGCAAATTTAGAAAGTATCATTTGTTTCTGCATTATCACCCCCACTTTGCCTATCCTATCCTTTTTATTAAAACCAGTTCATTAGAATGCTAAAAAATAATTTGAGAATATAATTAGTCGAGTTCAAGAATTGTCTAATTTCTGAAGAAATTACGGTTTGTCATCTTTTGTCTACTTACTAAAACAAGTTTTTCATGATTTCATGGCATGTAGTCTTCACATCATCTAATGCCTATTGTTTCTCACTTTCTTTCCCAAAAGAGACTATACTTTTTTTTTCCACTTACTAATAGCTCTGTGTTACTAGCCTGGATTTGGAAGTTGTTGCAGTTAAATCACAGTATCCAAGTGTCCCCTTTTAAACATAAAATTTTACAATAGGCTGTTGCAAGGACAAGGAGAAGTTAAGTTCACTTCTAGTGGAAGAATTAAGACTGTATTCAACTAGTAGTAAATCAGCCTCTCTAACAGGGTGATTTCAGGGAAATACACATTAAGATCTTGAAACAGTGTTCATATGTCCTGAAGACTATACTATACAGTAAATTTTCTTAAACACTTGGTTTGCTTTAAGTCTCTTTGTATGAGCATTTTTTTCAAAAGAAAGTTTACTTTTTCCTACAAAAAAAAAAGCTTTTTGTTTGTTTCATATAATTAAATCATTTTAAAGAGAAGCATTTCTGCTCTTTGAAGTACTCAAAATGGTTGAGAGGAATGCAAGAACAGACACTTGTTTGTGTCTGTGTGACTTAAAACTAATTGATCAAATGCAGAAATATTAGGACAAACTGTGCTATGGATTTTGGAGACAAGTAAGCTAATAAAATATCAGTCTCTGTGCTCCACATGAAATAACATTAAATAGTAATAATGTCCTGAAATTTAATATATTTAATTGCATATGTTAATTTGAAATGTGTATAATATGAACTTTATTAAGAACATGCTACCCATTTTTTATCTGGCTGAGATTGTTGTGATTTTTTTAATTTAATCAGTTGTGCCGTTGGCTTCATTTCAGGAGGAGAAAGGGGAGCACCCCAGGGAATGCTGGGCTGTTCCCTCAGCTGCTTACACTGTGCTAATGAGGTGTCTTCGGGAAGGGGTAAGGCTCTTTCATGGTCCTCAGCAGAATTTCCTCACTGTAATAACCCTTTAGGCATTGTGTGAGGATTGTAGCCTGCGGCATTGCAGTATCTTGTCAACCAAGCATTGCTCTTGAATTTAAATAATCATAAGACCATGACCTAAGCAGGAGATTAATGCAGTGTTGTTCTCTGTACATTCAACATTTATGTATTGCTCTGTGTGTTGGGGGAAATCGGAGAGTAAATATAAATTACTGTTAATAAATGTGAAATTTATTAATGATGTAGTCATCTTTTGAGAAATGTTCTGACAGCTTGTACTGTCCTCTTGCAATTTGATTTTCATACATCTTTGTAAATCTTTGAGCAAAATTTAAGGTTTTTTTGAAGTGGATGATACACAGTTTTTAAAAACTGCATTGTTATCCTACTGGCTTGTCAGCGTTCTTATGAGGCAAAATAGTAGTAATTAGGTTTATTCTCATACATGCACTATACTGTGTTCTTCATTGGTGATGGCTTAGCTGTGCTAGAAAAAAGGAAGAAGAAGAATATGCATATAGTTCTATTTGTAAAATAAAGAAGAATTGAGTGGAGGCTTTACATTCTCTGTTTGTATGAGACCACTTTACTTTATTTTTGCCCAAGGCAAAGCTCAAGGCAGAAACTTGTCAGAGGTTGCTAGAAGGTGGAGAGCAAGAGGAAGTACCTTTTTTCCTTGCTTTTTGAGATCTTTATTGCCTACGGATTGTGATTAATAAAGGAAGAGCCTAGATGCATTTTACTATGTTCACGTGACCAAGAACACAGAAATGAGTTTGTATTGAGGACAATTTCCAGCTCGTAATTAGAGTAAGATGTCACTCTAAGGCACAGTAGTGAGATGCTATTTAATTATAAATTTACTAATGGAAGACTTGCTGTACCTGAGTATATAGTGTGCAAAAACTTAATCAAGACATCCGTAAGACAGTAATTTATTCCTGTAAAATAAAGTCACATCTTAGTCCTGAAACATGCCAATTTTTTCTTAATAATTTATCTTGATATATTTTTTCTTGAAAAAATGACACAAAGTAGAAATATATTTGCCATGCAAATTGAATTTAATTAAGGATAAATTTAAAATTATGTCTAGGCTAGCCATGTACATTTGTGCGCTTCTATACTTTCTGTTTGTGAGGATGCTCATTTGTAATGTAGAGATATATATATTTAAAACATGTTTGAAGCTGTAAAACTATACAAGACTTTAGTATGGAATGGACCTCTGGAGGTCATCTAATCCAACCTCACCACAGTAGGTCTAAATAGATCAGGTTGCTCAGGGACATGTCTATTAAAGTCTTGAGTATCTCTAATAACTATGGTCCCACAATCTCCCTGAGCAATGCCTGCACCTCCTTCATAGGAAAAAGTTTCTACTTGTTTATGATTGAGGGTTTCGCTTCTGGCCATTGCCTCTTGTCCTGTGGCTATGCAGCTCTGAAAACATTTGTCACCAGCTTTTCTTTTTTTACAAGTAGGTAAGCTTTGCATTCTTATATTAATAATTAAAAAGAATGCATAATTGCATAATGAATTAATTGCAGTTGTTCTAAGCTTAGTTGTGAGTTAAATAAATTTTACATCAGGATGTTTTCTGAAGTGATTATGGGTATATTGTCTCAGTATTTATGAAAATGGCAAATTAACTTTTTGTAATAAGGTCTGAACTATGACAGTGTATTGTATACGCATTATAAATACTTCTAGTTTTTATTGCCAGTTAAGAAGCTTTATTTGATGTATTTAATAAAAATTCAAGAAGATAAAAGCAGTTTGTCATTCAGTACTGTACTTATATAGTTTTGAGTTTTGTAAGCTAAGTTCGCTGTTCTTGAGTTTTATTATGAAGTACTCTGAAGTGTTCTTGGCCTTCTGAAGTTTTATAAGATTTGTCATTATCAAAGCAGAATTGCCCTCTGAAACAGAACAGTAGAACAGGAAGAAGTTTGAAATATGTGTGTGTCCCTTTTATTTGCCTATAAAGGAACGAAATGTTCAGAAAATGCAGGTAGTGTCATTTCCACGTACCTTCCGTACTTGAAAATCTAACAGTGACAAAAAGGTGTATGGGTCAGTGAAAGGAGTTTTAGGGTGATGGAAGTAGAAGATTGGGAAAGTCTTTTATCTGTAGGGGAGCACAAGTTCAGATTTCCTGCATTTCAGTGTTGTTGACTTGAGATAGAAACTGATCTTCAGCTCAGGCAAAGAACAGTTGAGTTCAGTTATGTGTCAAAATAAGTGAATTGGTACTTTCTTAAATAAGTAGATGATAGGATTGATTTCATGTCTTTAGGTATAATGTTGTGGTCTGTCAGACTGCATGTAGTAAACATTCCAATATTTATTTGCTGATCTCTTCCAACAACTATTTCCAACAGTGAAACAAAATACCTGTTCCAAGCATCTGTATTTGTTCAAGTTCTAAACATTTGTGTGCAATCTCCAAGATAGGAAGGTCCTGATTTCTACTGCTGAAGTGTATAGCTCTTAGAGATCCTGTTTTATCCAGTCATGGAAAAATACTTTTTTTCAGAAAGGATAGCCTTTTTAATATTGAGTACCTAATGCTATTGTTACAAAATTTTCCTTTTACGCATTTTGCTTCATTTATTCTAAACTGCTTTGCTAAAGCTCCCCTTATGTACTTGACTCTGAATGGATCATCCTATGTGTGATTTGAATCTTGTCATTTCCTCTGCATATATTGTTTTTCTTTTGTTATTTTTAAGGTTAAACTTCTCTTAACCTACTCTATGTGAAACCTTAGCTTTAGTTTCTGTTTTACATTTGCTTCTATTCAGTCAATCCTTTCACCTTTTTGCTTCTCTGATTTTATTTTCATTTGCCCCTCCCTTCCTTCAGATCCTCTCTAGTCTTAGAACTGATAATCTTTCCTATGTCCAAACCACATTTTGATGTGTTTTATGATTTTTCTTCTCTGATTTGGTTTGGATTATCTTGCTTGGATGAGATCTCTCACTGAAACTAGACAGGAAGTCTGAAACTGTGCAAGCCTCCTTTTTAGTCTTCCTGAGAATGGAACCATTGAAAAATCAGTCAGAAACTTCATATCTGTCCATTTCTGCTCACAAGTGGCATGTAAATATAAAATACACAATTACATGCAATTTTACTAACAACTTCATAGACTTGAAAAATATATACAGGCGATACACTTCGGTGGATAAATGAATATATACATATTAACTGTATCTGGCTTTTTCAAGGTGCATTACCCTCTTATTTTATAGAGTGGCACATGGAGAATATATTTGAGTCAGAAATAGCAGATGAGTTTACAAAGGATAGTTTTCTGTCTCTTGGGATGTGCAAGGTACTGTGTAAGCAAGATTTTTAATAAATGAGATCTTGCCAGAAAGCTTTATAGCATACATTTCCTTCTTCCATATGGACTTCTTCCTTTATGAAGAGCAAGATATAAGTCTGAGGGCTTTGGTTCTGAACAAATGAGATATTTTAATAATAAAAGATTTTTAAAAAATATTTGCCAACATATAATATAAGGCCATATGTTTTATAATGTATATTCTTAGCCAGAAGTGTTCCTTGATAGTGAATTTGAAGGGAAGAGGAGAAGAAAATCACAACTATTTTTTCAGAGAGTATAGTACAGCCTATAATATCACAGGGTCAGTTTGAATCATATATATTCTCATTTTTATTTTTTCTGTAGACATCAATTTTTTTTACTGGCAGAACTGCCTATAGGATAAGAGTAATTATCTGAATCATATACATTATCACTTTCATTTCTTCTTTAGATATCAATTCTCCAGTTTACTATCAGAATTTAAAAAAAAAAAAGTATTTAAAAGTTTTGTTTCTACATATTTACTCTTCTTTCTGAGGGCTTGATGTTGCAAATTGTTGCCAAACTAAGATTTATTTCTTAGAATCATGAATGCTTTGGAGGATACAGCTTTACTTCATTAGGTTATATTTGTAGATTTTTTTATTCTGTCGTCTTAGATTAAAGGAATAAGTGTCTTTAGAAGCTGATTTAGAAGAATTATGTGGAATGCAGTGTTACTTCCTAAATTCTTCAGCTTTTAATGTTTCTATATCAGTGTTATGCTGTTATGCAAGTGTATGTATCTGTATGTAGTATAAGATGATGGAATCATAGAATGCCCAGTTTGGAGGGGACCCACAAAGTCCTTCTCCTGTCCTGCACAGGGCATCCCAGGAGTCACACCATGTGCCTGAGGTGTTGTCCAAACTCTTCTTGAACTCTGTTAGGCTCAGCGCTGTGACCACTTCCCTGGAGAGCCTGCTCCAATGCTTGACCACTGTTGGAATGAAAAACCTTTTCCTGATATCCAACCTTAACCTTTCCTGACACAGCTTCCTGCTGTTCCTATTACTGACCACCAGAGAGAAGAGATCAGTGTCTTCCCCTCCACTTCCCCTGAAGAGGAAGTTGTAACTGCAATGAGATCTCCCCTCAGTCTCCACTTCTCCAGGCTGTGCAGACCAAGCAATCTTAGCTGCTCCTCATACAGCTCCCCCTCATGGCCCTTCACCATCTTCATTGCTCTCCTTTGGATGCTCTCTGACAGCTTAATGTGTTTTTTTTATTGTGGTACCCAAACCTGCCCCCAGCACTCAAGGTGAGGGCCACCCCAGTGCAGAACAGAGGGGACAATCCCCTCCCTTGTCTAGCTGGTGATGCTATCCCTGATGCACCCGAGGCTGGCCCTCCTGGCTGCCAGGGCACTGTGGATTTGTATTAAATCTGTCATCAACCAAGACCCCCCAGGTCTTTTTCACATAGGGCTCCTCTCCAGCCTTTTGTTCCCCAGTCTGTCTGTACATCCAAGGTCGTCCCAACCTAGGAGCAGAACCTGGTGCTTGCCCTTCTTAAACTTCATATAGTTGGTAATTGCCCAGATCTCTTAATTTGTCTGAGAGGTCTCTCTGCAGGGCCTCACTGCCTTCGGTGGGGTCAACAACTCCTTGCAACTTAGTTTTATCAGTAAGCCTACTTTACAAGGATCATAAAACGTTTTATCCTAACTTGTAATAAAATGAAGTTATGCTCTTTTTTGGTAGTATGTTGGTGAACATAGTGACTGTAACTTCAGTGCTTCCAAAATTTTTGCTGCACTCTTAAATTTATAACAGTCAGTAAAAATATTCAGTAGATTTCATTATTTAAAAAAAATTGAAGCAGATTTTTTTGAGGTTGATTTGCCTCTCCTCCCCCCAGTTAAAGTGGAAAGACTTGATTAAGAGGAGTTTCCTTTCAGTAGTTTGCAGCTTTTTATCCTTCCAGTATCCACACTTTCACTCAGGGCTCTTTTTCATTAAACGTCCCTGACTTCACTGGGGAAAAGATATATCTGCAAGTGTTCAACATAGCTGAAAATTAGGAGCTTTAAGTGGGCTTTATAAAACTAGTTGAAATCTAAACCCATTGAAAATAATGTATCTGCTTCTTTTTTTTTTTATACAGTTCCATTCATAGTTTTAGATTTCATGCTGTTCATGATGTGACAGAGGGTTACTGATATATGGAACTGTTTTATTCATATCTTGAAGATTCATTTCTGTTCACTTAAATACCTTACGTCCTGGTAACGTCACTGGATGACTCCTTTAGTTAAGAGGCCAAATATTAATTTAGATCAGGCTTCCCTTGCAGGCAGTAATTCAGCAGAAGATGGTACTAGTCTTGTTGCTTAAATAGTGCTCAGGAACAGATACCAGAGGATCTGAAATGGAAGGTCTCAGAAGGCAGCAAATAGGATTACTTTGGCATATCATTGAGCTCTTAGAGCACAGTGATGATGCATGACCATTTTCTAGTCTAAGTAGCAGGATAATCTGGAACAGGGCATAACTCATCCCATCAGTGGCTGAAAGGAAATAAAACACACATCTTCAGGACCAAATTTTGGAAAGAAAAGCTGTAATTGCATCTGGAAATTCGTTAACATGAATAATAGCTATTATCCACTATATATTTCTTTGATTATGATTAATTAATGGGATTATAGTTCATTTATTAAGTGTTTATGCCTGCTTAAATGAGGAGTGGAGTCCCAATTGCCAGTCTTGATAATCACTTCATATCTAAGAGAGACTTAACTTGACAATTATGTTTCAGTTAAGGATTTGATTGTTAAATGCATCAATTTAGTCAATTTGATAAATGCATGTATTTTTCCCCTAACTGTACCCCCCAAAAAGACTGAAATGAAGAAGTATAATTCACAGAAAAAAAGATTAAAACTGAACATTATTTATAAAATATTTTGAGAATTTTAATTTTAGGAAACATGTATGAGTATTTGTGTATTTAAGTCTTTAGTAGGTTAAAATAATGCAATATGTTGAAGTAATCAAAACTGTAAAGAGAAGCCTAAATTCTTTTTGGATTTCTGTCTGCAAATAAGAAGGAAGACCACAGAATTCAGTGCAGTTTTTATGTAAGAGTGTAACCACTTTACATGGAAATTGACTTGAGTATTTCTCTTAAATATTTTGAGTAGAGCTGCAGTTCTTTGGAAGAACAGGAAGGATTATCATGAAAATTATGAATGCAGCCCTTTTTTTTGGCAGCATTACACTACAGTTTCCAAATATTTCTACATCTAAAATATGTATTTTTGATCTACTAATTAAGTAGAAGGAAAAGTCGATATTGAATATATTTTTCTTGAAGTATAAGTTCTCCCCTTCTGCAAGGCTTCGTACTACTTTCTGAAAGGTTTAATTTTTGTTGCTCGCAGTTGTTGATGGCTCTTGTTGTGAAGATAACTGTCAGAAATCCAAAGCTTAGTAGACTAACACAGAGATCAGTTTAAGAAAGAAATCAATTAGATATTATTATGAGTTATTTGTGAAGTCAGACTATAAGAACAAATTGAATTATAAAAATTATATCAAAATTCATTCTTGCTCAATTCAAGATGCTATTTAAGAGACTGTTGAAAGGCTTCACTTTTTTGTAGTAAGACTGAGGTGAGGCAATGCACAGCCAATATTACACCAGCAATGTATCTTCCAGTTCTGTTAAAAGCTCTGATTTTAAATGAAAATGATTTGGTTATTACTAAAAATAGGAAGGATTCAGAATCTCATATGGAAATTTGGGACTTCTTGTAGTAAATGGGACCTAGTAATTTATCTTAAGTATTGGTCAGGGTTGTCTGCTTCAGGAGAAAAGAAGGGAGTTATGGAACTACTTAACTTGTAAGAAGTCTTTGCCTTTATCTCAAGATTTGTTGACTCTTCTGAATAACGAGGGTTTAATGTATTTTTTTTCCTAATGTAGCTGAATATCTCATAATTGTGCTATTCAGATCATGTTCTGGTGATGAGTGTTGACACAAATCCATTCATTTATAAACACTGATCATGGAACACCTCTAACATAATAAAAGTTTTTTATTTGTAATGACTGAATTTAGTTTGCAGTGATTATTTGGAGATGAAAAGTTTTGTATTCAATTATACCTGTATTAAATTTTCTTTGCAGTAGAAAAGAAAGTGGGGGGAAGTAGAATCTGTGAACATAAGTTTGTCGTCAGGTGAGGTTTCTTGAAAGCTTACTTTTGCAAGTATCAAAAAGAATTAAGAAACTACACTGACAATAAACATTGAATAAAATGTGGACATAGACAGTAATTAACAAAGAAATCACAAACATTTGCAAAGGTGTTTTCCTTCCTTTCCTTCCTATAGGAAGAGCGGGTAGTGAACCATATAGCAGCAAAGATAATTGAAAATGTTTGTACTACTCGCTCATGCCATGCACAAGGATTTATTACAGGAGAAATTGGACCTGTCTTGTGGTACCTTTTCACACATTCTACAGGAGATTCCTTGAAGATAACTCCCATTTCGGTAAGGAATTTTCTTTTATGGTAGTGTAATGCTTTGGCGTTTAGTCTGAAAAACTTTCTGAATTTGAACTGAAATATATTTGAGCATGTTTGCTGTATGTTCATGTTTTTTATATTTCAGACTACATTAAAATGTATTTGAGAAAGTTCTAAAATTGAAAAATGTGTTTATTACAGTTCAGTGCTTATGAATAGTTCTTGTGATTCATGATTTTCCAGAACATATATTTCCTTATGCTGGTAATAATGAGTTATATGTAAAAAGTTTGACCTTTCAAGCAATCTATTAAATTCTTGTAAAATTGAAATTTCTCTTTATTTATACCATCTCAAATGAGAATTTTTTATTTTCTTTATCCAAGTCTTGTTTAGATGACTTAGTTGAATTAAACATGTTTCTTTTTATAAAATTGTCAGGGCCTAGTCTTTGCCCTGAATTTTTAAGGCAATACAAAATGAAAACAAGACAAATAGAGTGATGACATGCAAGCAGAAAATTTGGAACAAGAGGATTTATGAGGTAGAAAAAATACTTAGCAGGACTGAGTTTAACCATATGTCTTGGGTTTTTTACTAGAGCACATAGTGACAGGACATGGGGGAATGGATTCAAGCTAAAAGAAAACAGATTTAGATTAGATATTGGGAAAAAAATCTTTTATTCTAAGGGTAGTGAGGTTTCCCAGAAAAGTTGTGGCTACCCCATTCCCTGGCAGTGTTCATGGCCAGGTTAGATGGAGCTCTTGCATTCCAAACAGAAAATGGTATTGTCACTGCTGCAACAGTGTGCACATAGACACATCTCGCATAAAGGTAACAAAAGGGAGAGGAATAAAATTTATGTGAAGCATGGCTGAAGAGGTGAATGGTATAATAAATTTATAATCTAAAAAGATTTCCCTATTTATTGATTTTTTTACATTAGTGTGAATTTGTGGCAGTCTTGCCTGCAATATAAACTGCTCAAACATTGTGAAAAAGTCTTTACATTTTAGAACAGGAAACCTATTAGTAAAATAAGTGTTATAAAAACCTTTGCTCTGTAGCATTTGAAATTCTTGCAAAAACAGTCTTAGAACTTTCATGGGTAGAGAATAGTCTATCTCTAATTATGTAAAGTATATATGTGTGAGTCTGGCTATTAGGCTGCTTTGTTAGAAAGGGTCTTTTTTTAGACTTCACCGATTTGATCTGTGAGTTTTATGCTTAAATCGCAACTACGTTTGCGAAAAGACTGGAGATAAGAGTTATGATTTCCTTTACTTACTGAGTTTTTAAAGTAGCCTGCTTGATCCTCTCTCCTATCACTACTTTTGCTATAAGGGTTGTTCTGTACTGTGTGCTTTCTATCCTTGTCAATCATTAGACTGGGCAGTAGTTATTTGTTTGCAACTAGGTCATAGTATTTTATTCTTTTTACATCTCTTTCAGCTAATGCTGAAAGTTCCCTCTTATTTCTCTGCTATCTGCTTGGAGAACTTTGCTTCATCATTTATCATTCCCTTGATTCCTGCAGTAGACTTCTAAGGCTTCCTCCATTTGTAGGAGCTGGTTGTCCAGTTATGCCTGTCTTGTGTACTGCAGTAAGCAGCATATCCTGGAGAAACTGTCTCAATTGCATACAGACACTGAGCTAAAAATGATCACTAGAGGAAATATCAGTGGGCTTTTTCTGGTTTTTTTTTGTTTGTTTGTTTGTTTGTTCCCCCCCCCCCCCCTCCTGAAAATCCAGTTTCTTCTTGGACAATATAGTATGCTTGAGGTGGCCTGAGCTTTTTTTTCTGCTCAATAATATGCAGAAGTAACACATCTGATTGTCAAGAATGGACTTGTCATCAGTGGAGATTGACTATGGCTTTTTGTACCAGTGGGCTCAGAGATTACTGTCATCAATGCCATATGGTTTGCTCACTTTGCTCTTGGATGAGTGTTAAGAGACTATGAGAAGAGTGAGTTGTTGTTTATCCTTCTGTAACCTCTGCTTCTTTTGAGAGCCCGGGTCACTGGATCTTCCAAAGGCTGTAAGGTTCAGGTGAACCACTAAGAAGCCTTCTCTTTGTCATAGTGTTTATGATATGGATATCTAGCCTCCTTTAAGCACTACTGATGAGAAGAACATTTTCCTGCTGGAAAGATTGGAAGGTAGCAAAAACTGTGTAAGAGGAAGCTAAAACCAGAGGAGTTTGTTGTAGCCTAGTTTGCTCTCTATTTTTTTTTTTCTTCTTCATGTCCATTGATAGCTACCACTATGTACTAGTCAGTGAGGCTTTATTAATTGCTCAGTGCAGTTGGACAGTGCTGGTGTTTGTGTGCTCTCTTCCAAGTGGGTAGACTGAAAATATCATAGATTGTAAGTTCCTCAGTTTCTTCACCTCTTGTTCCTGTAGGTGTGATAGAGCAGCCTGATCTTTATGGGCTTCTTGTTTAGCCAGGTCTGTTAAGTGCAGTGAGTTTTACTGCAATATTTATACTCCACTTCCAAGTTGAATCATCTGGCACTCACAGGTTGGCGATGGGACTTGGAATGACATTGGTTTTGCCAAGCTCTTACTTCCTGATTCTTTTTCTTGTGTTTGAAATCTTCGTATTATAAAACTTATTAGGCTTCAGAAGGTACTCTAGAAGCCTTCTTACAGATAACAACTGTTAAGATGAAGCAGTGTGTTTTAGGAAGTCATGACAGTTGAAATTACCATAATTTCCTAGAGAAACTCAGGTGATTTGTGGGATATCCTTTCAATGGCAATTGACAGTCTAGGTTGGAAAGATGGTTTTTTTTATCATTCTGGTACTTTTTCTCTCTCAAAGTTGCTTAGCAATTTGTGCTTGGGTGTTGAGGCCAGCATTTTAAAAAGACCAAGTTGAGTGTGCACACTGACATCTGCTAAGGCAAAAATTTCTTCAACTTTTTTGCATATCTGTGTTATAAATGTACATATGCACAATAGAAACAAAACCATACCTCTTCCCAGCTAATGTTTGTTTCCTGTGATGGCAATAGGTTTACTGAAGATCCTACTTTTCCCCTGTATAGTTGCTGAAGTTTCAGTCACGCTGGAGGTAGGGCTTGTTTCAAATGCACGTATTGGTGAGCTTTTAAAAAGCAGCTGTGAGGGGAGTCACAAGAGTAAGACATGATCACTGTTCTAATCCTTAGTGAAACTGCTTTCTTCTACTTTTTCTGATCTTCATGGAAATTATTGCTATCCATGTAACTGAATCTGTCTCCTTTTTTCAGACAGATCATTTTACACAAGTGTTTTGGGGTTTTTCCTTCCACTGTTTTGGAGATTGTTTTTTTTTTTATCAGAAGACTGAGGGTTAATACTTTTATATGAAGTGAATTGAAGAAAGAAGCTTTTAAAGTAGGATGCACTAAGGTGGTACTTTAATCCTTTTGCTGCTTTATAATGAAACACTAAAGTAAGAAGTAGATAAACTTACTGCTCAATGCCCGATATAAATCCTGGTTATGTATTAATACTGCTGTGGCATTTAGATATATAATATTAACTTCATCTGATAACCATCAATTGATATTGAAATCTAGTGCAGGAAGATCTTTTCCCAGCTAAAGTTGATGAAGATTTTAGTGGTATGCTAATTTAAAAAATAAAATACTAATGTATTCTCCAGCTATAGTGTACTGTATAATTTTTGCGTTCATTCAATTGTTGCTACAGATATGTAGGCATTTTTGTCCTGCATGACCACATAAATTGACATCATTGGTATTGTATTTCATTTAATTATGCAGTCATTCTTGCCATATTTGAATGTATCCTGAAGAATTTATTCTTAACCGACATCTATATTAGAATGTAAAAATACGTTTCTGTTAAGAATACATCTATCATATCTTGACTTAGAGTTAGGAGCTTGTCTGCAGTGTATCAGCAGTAAGGGACTATGAAATTTTGCTTATGATTATTTTAATAAATAATAAAAATATATCAAGAAGATTGTCTGTCTTTGGTCTCTGGAATCAAGAAATGACACTTTATTTTGTCCTGACTGTTAGAGGTGGCAAACAGACACTGTGCTCAGTATTTTTTTTCTCACTTTGGGGTCCAACATGCCTCAGGTAAATATCACAAATTTTGCCTATAGGAAAGCTGTGTCTTTTTTATCATTTCACTAGGGTCAGAAAAAAAAAAAGTCTGTAAAATGTCAAAGCGATATTCTGGCAAGCTCAGCAGCAGGAAGAATATTTTCTTTCCAGTATATTGAAAGTTTTTTAATGGAAAAAAAAAAAAACCCACCAAAAATTTTGTTTGTAAGAGAACTTTTTCTACTGGAAGAGAAGTAATAAAACATAAGCCACTTAAATGGAAACTAATTTGGGAAAGCTCAACACAGTCTTTGTAGGCACTTGGTTTCTTTTGTAATTTTTTTAAGTAATTGGTATTGACTAGTTTCTGTCAGAGACTTGTGTATTGCAGGTACTTTAATGTATTCATTCTCAAACTAGAGAGAGTCATGGAACATATAATGAAAAGGTGAATTTGCCCACTGGGTAGCGTGTAGCCTGTAAGACTAGAAGGATAGTGGAGAGATGATCATAGATCCTGGAGTATCTCAAGTCAGAGGTGACCAATGAGAATCATTAGGCAAAGGCTGGAGCTGCTGAGAGAAAAGGTGCTGGTTTAGGGTGTGCATAGAGCAGGGGTGGAGAAGCCAGTTCCAGGAGAGGTTCTGCTGAAGCCTTACTCTCACTAAGAAAATTTCACGTTCCAAGACTACTGCCTAGAGCTGATGGTGTGAGCTCTACTCTTACATATTTCATCATCTGTTTCCAGTTCCTGCTCCACCACCTTTTGACCTATCTCCATCTGTTCTCTCCCAATACTGGATGTACTGAAGTAATTTAGAGTGCTTTGTACTCTATCCCACATTTAAATTCTATCTTATGCTGTTCTGATGAGGTGTTAGGTTCATTCATACAGCAGAGCATTCTGTGACGTACAAACTAATAGGAATTTGAAGTTTCTACTCTTGGTTATTGGTGGGCTGGAGCTTTTCTGCTACCACCGAAACTGCAGTATTATCCTAGAAGACAGCCTGTGATTCAGCCTATGACAGCCTTCTTCCCTATGAAGTTTGCCTGGAAGTAATCTGGTGGCTTGTGACTGTGGTCACCTCTGTTTGGCAAGGTCTGTAGCAGAGCTCTAAGGCAGTGGAAAATCTGCACACACCATGTTAGCACATCAAATTAGCTCCATGTTGCTTTGGCACAGCCTGTTCCTAGGTCCCAGCAGTTCATTGGTAGTATGACCCTCAAGGATGTTTTTACTGAATACATGTACCTTCTGCCCACTTATTTTGAAAACACAGAATAGAGGTGAAGAGCTGGATTGTATCCTGGAGGAAATAAAGCTTGCTGTACTAAGGAACAGAGATTGAGTGTCTGTGTTTTCAAAGAGAGTAAAAAAATAATAAAAGTAAAAGGCTGCAATCGATATGGTTCCTGGACCAGAAAGGACAAGGTAGAACAGGAGCAGAGTAGATGAACAGCATCCATAAAATATCTGTCAAGTTCATGATTTACTGTCTTTTACGTGTTTTTTCCCTTCTTTTTTTTTTTTTTTTTTTCTCTTTTCTAGTTTGTTTTGAGTAATGTTTCTAATGGCAGTGGTGAACTGGACAGCTTCTGGGGTTCTTACATGGAAATATTTTCTTTCGTGGTAGTATTTTGTATAATTGACTATAGTTTCTCCTAAGTGAGACCTTACTGTTGAGTGCACACCAAGTAAACAGCAATTTCTATATATAGCTGGTCTGAAGAGAACAAAGAAATGATAAATATTACCTACATCTCACAAAAGGAGTCACCTTCAAAGTTTTTCCTGAAAACCAATTCAGATTTTCACGTGAATCCAGTATTTGACTTAAGCTGTTCTTCTATGCTAATAGTATATTTAAGCCAAAGAAAAATTTTTAATGTGGAAAGAGTCTTATTTTCTTTATCTGGAGAGAACAAATGCAGTTGTATCTTGAAGGTTGTATTTTCACAGTTATCAAAAGGAACTTTATTTGGAGATAAAGCTGCCCTGAAGGTTGTTTGGTAATGTTTGCTAGGAAATAGTTAAGTTAGTTGACACTGAACAGGTTTGTTTGTGCTCACTTCACTGGAACATGGTCAGTATCTACATTTTCTATTAAAATTGTTTTTATCACTGATATTTGAAAATCAACCATTTGGAGAATAGTTTGCGAGTTTATTGTACTAACAACTGTTTCTTAATAAGTACCTAGATCTGAAGTAGTATCTAGCGCTAAGGATACACTTTAGACACTGAAATACTACATATCACATTATTGTCCACGAGCAGGGAGAGAGAAGATGCCCACCTTTATTGTACCCATAATTTCTGTGGCGTGTGCCATGTCTGTATTTTCTCTCGCTGTACTCCTTTCTAGTACAGCGTTATCTGATGCTGTTTATATTCTGTGCTTGACAAAAGACTCAAGCATGGGCTGTGATACTGCATCATTGTTCTCTAGAGGAAAAGACTAATGTGACTTTTTGATGTGGATGTTGGTGTATGAAATATTTGAATTTCAGCTGCACAGAGTGTATAGCAATGTATTTGGAAGAATTCCAGGTCTCTAAAAATAAGCAAATTTTTCCCTTAATATTTGTCTTAGGAATGAATCTATATGAATTCCTTATATTCCTAAACTATTGGAAAATCCACCAGATACTTTTATTTTCCATTATTCTTCTTGAGATCTTAGTCTCAATAATTTTTTTTTCCACTCTTATAGGCTTTATGCAGAATTACTCGTTCCTCACCTAATGCTTTCCAGAGTGTCATTGAAAAAGTGGGATTAACAGCTGTACTAAATTCCTTGGCAAATGGAATATGCAAAATTCAGCAGTACATGCTCACGATGTTTTCAGCAATGTTGTCGTGTGGGATTCATCTACAGAGGCTAATTCAAGAAAAGGTTTGAGTTCAGATTAATATTTCACTGGCATGGAATTTCACAAGTATTGAACAAGTTAAAATTGTTAGTACTAGTGATTTTGGGTTTTCAAAATACATCTCAGTGACATTTGCATATCTGAATAGCAGGAAATGAGGAAGTGTTTCTTTTATATTTTTATTTGGTTAAAATCTAAATTATAAAATGTACAGGTTTTCTTTCTCTCATGGATCTTTAAGAAATAATACTAATGGGTATATAAATTGTTCCTGCAGCTAGAATTCAATCAATGCAGAATACCTTAGCCTGACCATAACTGATAATGGGCCCTCAGGAAAATTAGTAAGGACAGCTATTTGCCTTAGTTCTTTTAGACATTTAAAAGAGAAAATAAGGAGTGACCTGATTAAATCTGAAGCTGTGCTTTATATTTCTTGCAGAAATTAGTCTTAGGTTTTTCTTATTAGTGTCACTGAATAAAACAACCAAACAACTGGTTTTGTCTAATATAATTTTTGGTATAAGTAGTTAAAAGTTTTCTATTTTGATCCCGAAATTATTTTGCATTTACAGGAAAAAGTGAAATCACTCATTCTCTTCCTAAAATTAATTTCTGTTCCATGTCAGAATTGCCAGTGTGTTTTTGTGAGTGCATGTCAGCTGGCCTTAAATTTTCCAGATCTCACAACAACAGCACTAACAGGTGACAAATTTGTCCTGTAATGTTGTACTAACAGTGCACATTGCTGTGAGCTGATGGTATAGTCAGAGGAGCCTGGTCAAAAATTATTCACTTGAGCATTCAGCAAAAGAATGCAATGTGCAGATAGCCTATGGCTACAGCATGATGTTTTCTGTGAAGAATTTCTTGTTTATATAGGACTTAAATTGCTAAAAGAACTCCCATATTGATACTGAATTTCTTATGGACAATTGCTAGAATTCCCTTCCTGATACTGCGGTTCTTATGAAATTTTGCAGATCAGAAAATTGAAATTCAGACAAATGTAGACATTCCTTTAATAGCATATATCAAACTAATGATAGAAGTGGGAATAGTGCCCAAAGCTGTAAGTAAAAAACAGTGTACAGTAAAAACTGATCAGGTAGGTCTGGATCTATTGCATGTGCTCACATTTGGTAACTGTACCTGCATTATGGCTCAGACAAACTTAAATCTCATGGAAGGTTTTTTGGGGTTGGGGTTTTTTTTGGTTGTTTGTTTGGCGTTTTGTTTTTTGTTTTTGTTTTTTTTTTTTGTTTGTTTTTTTTGTTTGTTTTGTTTTGTTTTGTTTTGTTTTGTTTTTTCAAATGAGGTTAGCGCAATTGGTTAGAGCCGTGTGGTAATAAGGCCAAGGCTGTTGGTTCAATCCTCATGTGAGCCATTCACTTAAGAGCTGGGCTTGATAACCTCTTCCAACTCAGAATGTTCCGTGATCTGGAAATTAGATTGTAGGATTTTGGAAGCTGAAACGAAATTTTTGTTTTTCTTGAATAGAATCTAAAAATGCTCCTGTATTGAACTGCCAGGTGCTATCACATCATATGGAGTGATACTATTTTAGAGCTAAAAATTGAATTTATTAGTCCATACATTTTTCAATATTTCATGCTCATGATGCACAAGTCCACCTTAATGAGAGAAGGGAAGAGTGAGATGTGTTTGCCTACAGATTATTTTGCATTCTTTAGAATTTTTGTGTTAGTTCAGCTTAAGACGCAGAAGGACCTCAGTGTCATACAGAAGGTAGTGACAAATATGTGGTTTTCTTTTTAATATAGGTACAAACAACATATTAAAAGATACTTAAAGATATAAATTCTTGATAATTTAGCTTTGTGTATGTTGTCTGGAAACACCCTTAACTTGTAAGACTTAGGACTGCCCTTGTTTTCTTTGTTATTCAAGAACAGCAGTAAAAAACACTTACAAAAGAAAAGCCAGAAATGCAGTTCTGTGATCATTTACATTCATACAAGACTTCAGAGATCTACAATAGCCAAAAGGGATCAGGTTTTGTCCCTCTCTGATGCAGAGATTTCCATTTCAGTTTCCTGTTTTAGAAACTAAAACAGTTGAAAGGGTGCTTATAAAATAAAGTGTGGAAAAACAACTCAAAATCAATCATCTTGAACACATTATAGCAGTAGATTTAAAAACCTCCACTAATTACTTTAGTCTGGCTGTCAAAATTCACCTTTGGGTGAGTGAAAATCAGTCACAGCTTTTTGAATGCAGTTAGGTTCTTCCAGAGGTCAGATAATGGGCCAGGGTGTTTTTTATTTGCTTTCTTTTTTCCTCCACTAGTAATAAATAAAATAAATCAAATACTTACAGTAATATATTGCTACAACTGCACTGTAAATAGATCATAAGCATTGTCCTCATATTTCAGTAACTGTTTTCAATACTTTGACTTTTACCTGAATGTAGACAAGTAACTACCACTGTAGATGATATTTTTGTCAGTATCAGAATGAATTAGTAAAAAGATAAAAAGTATCTATAACAAAATCTTTGAAACTCTAAACTTAGAATATGGAGGCATTAGCAAAGCATAGAACGGGATTTTGAAAATACATAACGATGCAACAAATGTTTGCTATTGCAGTTTCTGTTCTTGTATAGTGAGATAATGGTCTAGCTGTTTTCCTTTTGTGCAGCAAATTCAAAAACATCATTACTTTTGTTTTAAACTTGCACTGCAGTATTACTCAGTGTATCCAGTATAAACTCATAATCTCACTGCAGTGTGATCTCTTGAAATGAAAAATGTCCTATCCTGCAGAGTCTCTCTCCATGGATACATCAAACATTTGCAGGGGAAGAAGGAACAATATAACAGAGAAAATATAAATAATGTATTTGGCAGTATTTGAATGACTTTTTGGCTTTTCTGATGCATTAAGTCCTGCAGGTCAGCAAAAATGTGCTTGAGATTTTCTTTGGATATACTATTGCTGTCCTCCAACCAGCCAAGAAAACAAATTCCAACAGGTCACATTTATTTCTTAAACCTGGTTATTAGAACATTCCCAGATAAGCCTGATGTAAATAATTTTAATTGTTTTAACCCATGTTAATCCCCACATGCAGCATTAAAATATTCTTGCTTTCCAGAGTATGAGAACTAAAATAGATGTGCTTTGGCTTTTAGTTGCATGTGTCTTTGTCATGGTATCCTTGTGCATCATTTATGAAGTCCATTTATGTTAGCACAGTCAGTGTTCCATTATGTATACTCTTTGACATATTTAATGGCATTTTTGAATATAAAATCTTTGTTGTTGTTGTTTTGGTAATTTCACTTTAAAAAACCCTTGAAAAACCAAACCACACTTAATTAAAATTCAACTTCTGCCTTTATTGGATTGTTATTTAAGAACTTGACTGCTGCAAGTTCATACTGGAGGACCTACGAGTCATGTTCTGTGAGCTGCTGAAGTGTTTAAATCAATAAACCTTTAAATCCCAAGCTGATAAATTCTTCTATTTATGAAATAAATTGTTGAAGTACAGTAGAACATCTCTAGAAAAATTAATAGCAGTTTGCTTTTCTGGGATTTCTGTAGTTACTGAATGACAACTACTTTTGAAGATAGGGTTAAAATGATGGTTTCTTGGCCATCTCTTACACTCCTGCTTTTTTTCCATTCTCAGTAAAGATGCATAGTTAATTGTTGCAAAAGATGTCTCTAGTAAATTGCAGTCAGTGTTGGTTTGCAGTAGTTCTGTCAGTATATGAGGAATTTGTACAGTCATATGTATGTCAAACATGCATCACACAGCAGGGTTTTTAACTTTGTATGCAACCTGAATGCACTACTCATCTATCCTATAGTGTCACTCTCTTGAGAATCCAGCTCAACTGTTTGAAGGTAGGGTCTCTTGATGAGGCTATTTGTGCTCAGTCTAACTTTTGCATAGAGCCAGTTGACACAGTTCCTAAATTCTGGCTCAATTTTTAATTCTGATTTTGTTCCTCCCTCTTCTTTCTTTTAAAGTCCTAATTTTATTTCTTCCTTGAGGAAGAAACAATGTTTTTCACTTTCTGAACTCAAAATAAAATTAGATTAGATACAAACAATCAAAGAAGGTAGAAACAATTTCACCATCTATTTGGAGCATCTAGTGTATAATTTGGGGTCCGATGTAGACAAGATTGTATTCAACTACAGTGTGGTTTTTAATATTCCTGCACATTAGGGAATGAATAGCTAAAAAACTCAATTATATTTGTGCTTAAATATGTACATATTCTGAAAATAGTTCAGCTTTGTTTTAAAACAAATATATTAAAATATCCTATGCTTATGCTTAAGGTAAGCCATTAAAAATATAAGTTTTATCGTATTTTGTAGTTAATTTCATACAGTTTTGGACTTAGTACATTAAATACTGTTTACTTTTTATTCTACCACTTGTAAATATGTGCAAAGCATCTTTACACTGGGCTAGTCAGTCTTGGACAGAATTTATTCACTAGTGTTCTGTTGTTTTTTTTTCATGTGACTGACATGAAAATGAGCAAACTTTCAGTGTATACAGTCTTACAATACAGTGCAAGTAACCTTAACATATTTGTGTTTATTTCCACCAAGGATTTTGTGACTACAATTACTCGTCTACTTGAAAGTCCTTCAACTTTTATTCGAGCAAAAGCCTTTCTGGTCTTGCTACAAGTTCTAATTAATAACAGGGAGATGTTGCTCCTCAGTTGTCAAACAAGGTAAGGTGATAATGGAAGATAATCAAAGATACAATCTTTAAAGTTGGACCTGAAATGCTTGAAAATGTGTGGTAATTTTGAGCCAGTGTTTTAGAAGTTAATTCTTTTGTGTGTAATAGTAATCCTTTCATTCATGAGAATTTTTTGTCTAGGATCATCAGGTGACAATTATTCTTAAGGGGAAACCACTGTCTTGCAAGGAGAATGTCTTTTAAAATAACTTGTGGTCCCAGTGAGCATTTGCATTTTTGGGTAGGGCAAAGGATATACTGCCACAATAAGTTTGGTTTGGTATAGTCTATAGTCTCTTCAGGATAGTCACTTTCAAGGTAAAATGATGTTTTTTGGATATATGTATTGTGGGAGTGATTTACATAATGGCCAGTAGATTCCTGTGACTTTTACATGAGGTATTTAATTTTTCTGTGTTTTAGAACACTTTGCAAGGAATCAGTGAATCACCAGGGAGTTATTTGAAATTTTTTTGTCTCCTGTTGGCACAGAAGCCTTGTTGTATCAGAGAGGAGCAAATTAGACTGTGTTCAGGTGTTTCAAGGTGATTGGAGAAGTAAGGTGAAAGAAATTTTAGTTGGGATTTGTATCTTCTACTGTTCTGTAAGAAGAAGAATAAAATGAAGCGTAAACCTAGATTTTACAATATTGAAATAGGGCGAGTTTGGAACTGAAAGTACAAAAAAGGATGAAGTGTGTGAGTAGCTGTAAATCTTAACTATATCTACAGCAAATATAACATTATATCTTATGTTCATGCTTGAGAAGAATTAGGATGTCTAGATTGGAGTTAAAGGAAGGGGCAGATGAGTTACACCATGAAGTCACTGTGAGAGGACACCCTGTGAGGTGCTAGCATTATATACATTCCTCCGCTCACAAAGCTGTAGATATCACCATATTTGTAGAATCACAGAGAATAGGAACTGAATCCAAGGGACTTTTTACACTTCCAGAAATGTTCTACCAGATTATGTTGTTCTGGTTAGTAAAATGCCTCTAATGATTTGTGACTTTTTAAATGGCTACATTTTTAGTAACTCCTCTTATTCGTGTGCTTGGTACACTCTCCTATGTGTTTTGGAGAAAGACCTGACAGAAATCTTGCACAGACAGTTACTATTTGTTTATATATACCTAAGATATTATGAAGGAAAATAATAATTTTAGCAACCATTTTCTTTATTTATGATGCTTTCCAACCAGCTGCCTTTCTGAAGAGAATGTGCTGTGCATTTGGAATACAATTTTGTATTATGACTTTTGGCTTTATCCTACTGTTTTATTGTGATACTCCAGAGAGGATTGTCTAGAGACCAATACATAATGTAATACATTAGATAAAACAGTAGGCAAGCCTTATGGCAGCTTTATTGAGCTGATAAACTGTTTTTCTTAATTTATTGAGTTTCCTTTGTAATTGTTCTTTAGTGAACAGTGTATTTCTCATCAGAATAGATCATGTAAAACCCTTCTCTTACATCCAGAAAGTAAGCTAGATACAGAGCTTTAAAATCTGGAGACAGTTGCATTCATAGTATCACTATATAACTCTGGAATAATATTAAACCCAGCAGAGATACTGGATACTCATTGACTTACACTGTTGAATTGTGGTGGAGGAATTTTAGTTAGATGTCTTCAGTTGTCTGACAGAAAAGTTTCTTCTAAATTAAGACTCAGAAATTCTAAATTGCTAGCATAGGAAGCAGAATTCAGTTGGATAACTATTGAAAATATTTAATATACTCGAATTCTCCTTTGGGAGGTGTTTGATTTGAGAAATATAAAGAGTGTGTAGTAAAGTGCACATAATTCTTGGTTAATGGTTTGTCTTCAGCAGCTGCAGCTAAAGCCTGTAACAGGATTTATATTGTTTTAGATGATAAAATCTGTTTATGGTAATGATAATCAATATAAGGCAGTTTGTCAGTGTGCATCACATAAAGGATGATGCAGATGATAAAACAATACTATCTGTTTCATGGAAACACTATACTGAAAAATGCTTTTATTTAGTTTGGTGATGATGCTGGGTTTGGCTGGGTTAGTGTTCATTTTCTTCATGGCAACTACTATGAAGCTGTTTGTGCTGAAAACAGTCCCCTGGGCCTCATGAGCATGGGGACTGCCTCGGGGCCAGCATCCCAAAGGCCTTGCTCTGGAGAGTAGTTCTTCCTCTATTTGGCAGCAAAGTTGGGGCAGGGTCTGGAGTGCGCGTCTTATGAGGAGGAGCTGAGAGAGCTGAGGTTGTTTAGCCTGGAGGAAAGGAGGCTCAGGGGAGACCTTATCACTCTCTGTAACTACTTGAAAGGAGGCTGTAGTAAGGCAGAGGTTGGTCTTTTTTTTTTTTTTTTTTTTTTCCCAAGTAATAAGTGATAGGACTAGAGGAAATGGTCTTAAGTTGTGCCATTGAAGATTTAGATTTGATATCAGGAAAAAATTTTCACTAATAGTTCTGACAATAAAATTTTGTTCCCACTGGTAAACTTTGTGATATCTGTCCTTGGAAGTGGTTTTGGAGCTGATAAAACTGGCATGTGAGGAACTTAAGTTTCATCATTATTCATCTCACTGGGAGGAAAGGGCATGGTACAGAGAAAGGAGGGAAGTGAAAGAGTAATGGGAGGAGGAGTATGAAAAGAGGAAGTGGAAGAGAAGGCAAGCCTATTTTAGCTGTGTTACCAAAATGGATTTCCTTGTGTTTGTCTTCTGGTTTGTCCACAGGTACCCGGAAATACAAGGCAGCAGAAATAGGCACTTGCTAAAACCCCTTCTTATTGCAAGCAGTAATGGTGCCTCTGGTCTGGGAACATGAGAAGGATCCTGAGTTGGAAGTCTTGATTCCTGGAATGCAATCTTAAGACTGCATTCTGTCTATTTGTTTTTACTGTTTACATACCCTATTGGCTTTGGCCATGATAGCAGTGGCCATTGACTTCTGAGCATTTGTACATGCAAGAAATAGAGACTGAGCTTCCTATTAGCATGATATGCCATCTGATGTTACATACCTGTAAACTAAAAAATATATCTGTATTAAGTATCCTTTAAAAATCTTCATCATTTTCTGTAAGCAGGGATTGACTACTAACAATGATAATAAATAATAGTAAAACTAAAAAATAGTCCTTGGTTTCTTGGGGTAAATGGACTGTATATCTCCCCAGAGTATGCATGACCTTCTTTAGGTTCATGAAGGTAGTCATTCTCTGTGAACTTTGTCTCTTTTCTTCATGTTGATCATCCTGTTAAGGGAGTAGTTCTTATTCTTTTAAGCAATAGTCCTCATTCCTGTTCCTATCACTCCAGACTGTTAACTCTGGATTTTTCCCTTTTTTGCTCCAGTCTTTCACTTTTTTTTGCAGAAAACTTGGGTTGTTTTGCTTTTTTAGCATAAAAGCTCACTGGTAGCCATATCTTGCAGTAAATAGACTTGAATATATTCTTTTTAAACCAAACCTTTGCTTCACTGACAGTGGTTTACTCCTCATCATATTTAGCTTATTTATACTAACATCTACATATTTTTTCATGTGTTGTTGAGTGCAAGACAAACGTGCACTAAATGAATTGAATAAATGTATTTCTATAGGCCTGGTTTCTGCCCACCAGAGAGAACACTGAGATTCATTGGGGAATAAAAGTAACTGATGAATTGTTCTACATATGACTGAAAAAATTGTCAAAGGAAAGTAGAGATTCTAGTGCTTTGCTGCCAACGCAGTTTATATCTGTATGGTTTTCTTGAGACAATGTTGAGTTGAACTGAACTATCAGGGAAAAAATAATGTGTATTTTTAGAAAATCTTTATGCAAAAGACAATTTCGTGGATGGAGGAACAATGTAGGGATATCATGTATCTTTCCTCTCTCAGAATAAATAAACCTAGTTTGTATCCTTCTGAAATGTGATTAAGTAATAGAACATGCTTTTATACAAGAAAAGAAGCTCCTTCTCCCGAAGAAATAAAACCACTCATGGTGACATCTATTTGGCCCATTTGAAGTAAAACTCAAGACCTCTAAGTGTATTTCTATAAGAATCAGATGATTATTAAATCTTGGAAGTGTTTTCTTAAAAAAAAAATTCAAGCTCTGATATTCTGTCACTTTTTTAAAGCTGAACATTTTTTGAATAAAAATTACTTGTTTGTCTGGAATGGCTAGAAGGCCATTTTATTTAAAACATTCAACATTTTTTTTTGTATAAAAGTGTAAAGCCTTTAAAAGTAAAATTCTATTTGTAGCACTATGTCAGATTAAGTAGTTCTTTTCTAACAGACAAATCAAAATTCCTGTAATTTAATGCAATTTCCAGACATTACAAGAATAAAAGATATCTTCACGGTCTCTAAGAAATGCACCTGAATGTGTTGCATCTGGGCTATTGCACAGGTGAAAAGTAGTTATTCCGTGGGTCTTTTAATTTCTCTCTCTCTCTTTGTAGAATAGGTTAGGAAGGATAAGAATGTAGTATTCAATCATAATCATGTATTGTTTAGAGTCATAATTCTGTAAAATCTATTCTTTGGTAGTTTTTACTTAGTTGAGTAAATCTTTTTGATGGAAAGATATATTTCCTCGTAGTACTGTTATGAACACTTGAGACAGTGTAAATAAGTTATTTTCATAGTTCTGTAAAAGAGCATTGATTATCAGAAGGGTATTAAAAAGATGCTACTGAAGTACATACTTAAAATCCAGATCATGGACTTCCCTCACCAGTGTTTGATAGTTCTTTGCACAGGACCTGGAGGGAGTTCGAATGTGAAACAAAGATGTCAATAGTATAGCCCTAAAGGGAAGTCTGGCCCTTCTGTCTATTCAAATAAGCATTTTAAAATTTTGCCTGAAGCATTCTGTTACAGGTGTATTATTAAAGCAATCTCTTGTAAGTTAGCCAGTGGCTAATAAATCAGTTACCATTTCACTGTGAGAAATGTCATTCTGCAGAATGGCACAGCCACAGAGCACTTACCAGTTGGAATGCATGCATTGGATTTGTATTTGGAAATCATGAACATCAGATTTCTACAGAAAAGATGAAAAACCAGTTTGGGCTTTTATCTCTTTCAATATGGCCATTCCAACTAGTGCTAACATTTTAATAAGCTGCAGTGTGCTCTATGTACTATGATTTTTCTGGACTGAAAGACTGATCTCTTATTAAATTGACTTTAATTATCCTTGCTTTTGGAACTCTTATGCGTTGAAAATCAGTGTTTTTAGTCTTTCACTTATATTGCACATATTGGTTATCTATTTCAAAATAAAATGGATTGTAAAACTAGTCTCTCTAAGTTTTCAGAAGGATTCACTCCTTAGGTTAACATCAGATATTAATTTAAACTAGTAGAGTTGTGCTTACTTGAAGTGGGTTAATGGTTTCTTTCCTTGACTCAGTAATTGTCTTGGTTTTAGAGTTGATTAAAATAAAAGTCTAAAATTTCAACAAAATTGCAGAGTCAAAACTAATGTATTGTCTTGATTGCAACCACAGATACCATTAATGTCTGGTTCAATATATTTTTTTTGAGATATAGTGTTATTTTCTTTAGTATGAAAGATAATGTTTTGCACTTGTTTAAATATAGGCTAGTGATGTATATTGAAAGAGACAGCAGAAAGACCATGCCAGGAAAAGAGCGGCAAGGTGGCAGTGAATACCTGTCAAAATGCCTGGATCTTCTCATCTATCACATTGTGAGGGAGCTGCCAGGAATTCTAGGTAAATTCAGTTTGTTAACCAAACAGATCTTACCTTTGATTTCTCTGTCAAGAAACAGATATCTCCTTATATATACAGACAGAGAGACTGTATTTTCTGATTACATATAGTTTGTGTGATAATTTTCCTGAAATTTTTGCGATATGTCATGCTCAGATATTTTGTGTGGGAATGCATGATTTTCTATATGCATGTTTTGTGTTTGTGGAATGGTAAGCCTCACCAGCTCAGTCAGGAATGAAGCCCAGAGGTGCAAGAAGTTTTATCAATGTTCTAAAGATATTATAAAATCTATAAACATTGTACAATCTGAGAGCAAATTTGCCCCATAAGGCAGAGGCCTGGGAGAGATGCAACAGGGCATATCTCTGAGTACATGTTAATTGCTTACACTGAAATTTATATATTAAGGATTTGCTACAGGCAATTTTTGTAGAAAATTTCGGCTTAGATACTTCAGTTGTTTTAGATGCCTGAAACTGATTTGCTGATGCACATGAGGTTTATTTTCGTAAAATTGTTTTCTGATGAGATGATACCTGATGTATCTTCTTTCATCTTCTCTACATTATCATTAGGATATTGAAAATGTAATGGTAGCACTACAAAGGTTAGTAGACCTAAATGTCATGCAGCTATTTTTAAGGAAACTTTGCTTCCTCTGCTAATGCAAATTTTTGCCTTGCTGCAAACACCTGATCCCTTTTATCTAACTAAATATCAGGTTTGCATATTGGCTATATATCAGGATGGAAGCCTCAGAATATAAATGTTTTAAGCACAAATTCAGCTCCTACTGTTCATATATACTATATGCAACTGATATAGTAGGTTCTGATATTTCCTCAGAATCTAGAAGTTTCAAATACATAGTTCCTATCATAGTACATAGTACATCAATTGCTTAGACATGTAATTACTGCTGATGTACAATTTCAATGCATTTTTGAGAACTGTTATTAAGGATAATTTCTGCACTTTTTCTTTTCCAAACTGGATCTGTATGTTGATTGCTTTCTGTAATCTAAAGTTATCTCTGTGTATTTGTCCATATATTTGTCAGAAGTCTTTTTTCTTTTTATTGCTGTATAATGTAGGAGCATGTTCTGCTTGAGGTGGTAAAATCTGTGGGCACCTAAGAATAATAAACAGATTGGAAGATTGGAATGGTGAAAAGCAGTTTAAATGTTGATTTAGAATTAACCCTAGCTGTTTTTTTCAATAGGCATTCATCTAAGCTCCTAACTGATCCCATCTTCTTCCACCAGATGTAGC
Organism: Sylvia atricapilla; assembly: GCF_009819655.1. Taxonomy (NCBI): domain Eukaryota; kingdom Metazoa; phylum Chordata; class Aves; order Passeriformes; family Sylviidae; genus Sylvia; species Sylvia atricapilla. Next base: position 45,087,655 of record NC_089140.1, read on the forward strand.
TATAAACCAAATAGATTAGCAAGTTGTAGAAATTGACATTAAAGACATGCCTGAACAAAAGAAATACATTGTTAATCTTATGGTTAATTTTAAAAGTTTTTGGTTGTTGTAAACAAGAATATTATTAAATTCTTTAATATTAAATTATTTTATTAAGTTAAGTAATTTTATTTCTGCTCTTACAGCTTTTAACCTATTTTTAGGAAGTAGATATAAAATCTTTAGATCATGCTAAAATTACAATTAGCTGTATGTATTAAATGCAAAATTGCCAGATGTGATGGTTATATATTCTTTAAAATATAGAGGTTGTTCAGAAATCAGTTACTAACCACAAAGAGGCCTTGTTGAATTACAGTACTGTGTGTAATTCAAAATAAAAATGTATTGGTAAAAAATTGTTGTGTTTTATGTATATGAAGAGTTTTAAGCAACACTTTCTTTTCTTTACCAGTGAATGAGTCAAATCTTTAAGGCCTACTTTTGTGCCAGGCTCTTCATTTCTGCTTTTATTGAAAACTGAACACCATGGGAACAGAAGAAAAGCATTGGTATTATTCAACATGATTAAATTCTGACTTACTCTGAAAAGAAAGGCCTTTTCTGGACTGAAAAATTATATAAAATATGGAGTCCCATTCTTTACTTGCTTAACATATATCTTAAATGTGAATTCCCATTTACAGTTTTGAACAGCTTTTTAGGGGGAAAATGTAACAAGTGCTTTTTCAAGACAGCATTTGGCTTCTAGTATTTTCAGGTTATAGGGACACAATTTTCCTTTTCACATGAGCTAACTTTTCTCATGCTGCTTCTGTTCTTTATCCCATGCAGAAGAGGTCTTGCTTTTTGTGGACAATATGAAGCATACCACAAATCTAGCATACATTCCTTGATTTTTGTATGTCTCTTCTGAGTCTGAAGTATGATTTTCACTATTGCAATTAAGATTTTCATAGCTTATTATTGTGTCTGAGATTTGTCATGGAGGCAATTAAGTTCTTTCACTGATCTATTGCTGTCTCTTTTATGAGAATTCTTGTAACTTTAGGTCACTTGTGTCACAGTTAAATCTGTTCATGAGAATATGTGTGTGCATGGCTGGTGGAAGGATCTTTTTTTGGAGGGAATATTTGGGGTTTTTTTTCCTGTTGAACTGTGCTTCAGCATTATGTCACCCACTAATCTTGGTTCATTTAGTTCTTGGTTAGGTGACAGTCATGAGAATTTCCCTTTTTACTTCACTGGAAATACAACTGAATCTACGTAATTTAGCCACTATAAGTCCACTCTGCCAAGAGGGGTAATTTTATCTTTACTTCAACGCTCACCTTAGACTTCTGTTCTCACTGTTTTGCCAGAGGTCACCTTTGCCTGTTCCTGTAGCCAGAGTAGGGAATTGACCTGATTGAAAACTGAGCTAGGACAGAAGTGCTGGATTCATCATGAACCTTACTTCTCACAGACAAAGAAGATAGGAGTGAACAAAGGCTCCTGGAACAGAGACGTTTTATATATAATTTGCTCTTATTAAGTGGTGGTTTTATGTTGGATCAGCCTGAAATGCTATTTTCTGTAGGTGACATTCTCAGTGCCCTTACTAATGTCTCTGGACGTAAGCATCCATCAACAGTTCAGGCCAAACAGCTGAAGATGTGCCTTCCTATGATGCCTGTAGTGCTTCATCTTGTGACGTCCCAGGTAGATTTTTTTTTTTCCGCAAAATTTGTTACACAGAGGACAAACTCTTAAGTTTCCCAAAATCTAATTTCTGTCAATCATGATCAGGATGAGTAAAATAGATGTTTTGTTAATGCATAGAGATATTTTGATGAGTATTCCAGCAAAGAAGTGGCATTTAATAAATGTACATTATATAACAACTGTAATGACGTAAGCAGATGTGAATTTTGTCCTCTTTTTTGTTTTTTAATGTGTGAAATAATTGTTTCACTTTTTCTGGTCATAAGATATGCATTTAATGTAATGTTTTTTCAACTTTGGCTAATTTTAAATAGGTATTTCGTCCCCAGATAGTCACAAAGGAGTTTCTTTTCAATTATGGCATCTTACTTGTGAGTATAAAGTAGAAGATAAGTATTTTTACAAGATATACCTATGCATAAAATTTTGGAAATTACTTTAATGAAGTAAAATTACATTAAATTTCTGAATTGGAGAGAGAGGTTTATTCTGAAAGTATATTTTAAGCTTTGATTGTATTCAAAACTTTATATATAATCAGAAAATATTTTCTGTAGTAATCTATTTATTCATTGTGAAAACTCTGTACATATTTGATAAACTGAGAATTTCCTGTGGGCTTTCTTTCTGAATGGAAAATTTTAGCTCTAAATTACATAGAATAGTCTCTCTGGAATTTCATACTAGTATTTTATGAGCAGAAATGAATGAGAAATTATAATTAATCTATATTTAATGTATTGTTTCTTCTTGTTGCCTTTTTCTTCTTGCCAGTATTTCTAAACGGATATTTAGTTGATGGAAATCTATGGAGAGAAGATACTGAACTCATGTTGATATTTATAACCTATTTCTGACTTTACCCATAGAAAAGGAACTTTTTAGCTGTGCCATTGGATAGTACAGGAGAAATTAAATAGTAGTTCTAACATAATGGTATGATCGTAATGATATTGTAATAATAATGATATCATATTATAATAGCAGTTGTTTATGCTAAATGAGAAAAAATAATATTCTAAATTGCATATCAGAGTTAAGCCTATACTTTTAAGTGCATGAGTTCATAAATGACAACTAGGTATTTATCTCCAAATAGCATGAAGAAATGGTTTGCTACAAACAATTAGATTCAAGTTATGTTTTCACATTTCCTTCTCTTTCTCCTTTGACGCTTTATTCCAAGAAAACGTGGTTTAATTTATTTCTTCTAAAATATTTGTGTAAAAATTACCATTAGAATGATGAAAAAAAAAATTGAAACTGTAGATGTTGAATTACAAAGCCGTTTCTCCCTTTGAAGCATTTGTAACTAGGCAGTAGATTTATTAGTAGTTTTCAATCAACCTTCTAGAAGGTGAAATTCCTCTGTCAACAATATAGGTACAGCACACCAGGTACAATGAAAGTTTTCTTTTGATGTTACTCCAGCTTGTTTGAACAACTGACTGAGGACATCAGGCTAGTTATACTAGCACAGCTTTCCTCTCAAATCAGGGAGGAGCATGTTACTCAATGTTTCCTGTGTCTCGTCCTGTTTCCATTGAAAAAAGCAATTCAGGAACTCACATACACTATTTAAATTTACACATGAAAAAAGGAGGGACAGTACTATATCTGAAAAGTTAATATGAAATTTTAATCCAGTGTTATGATATGACTGCTATAATATAATGGAAGAGTAATTATCCATTCTATAAGGCAACAATCTACTCTGGAAATTTTTGTTTAGCAACATTCCCACTGACATCTATAAAGGGACATTTGATCATCACCTTGTACTTTATTGAAATAATGTGCTTTAACTGCATATGTGCAGTCCCATAGACTTTAGTGAGGCAGTCTGTTTGTTTTGTTCTTTTTTTTTCCTCCAACTTATTCAATAGTCTTGTCCTTAACAATAAGAAATTATGCGGAGTGGAAAGATGCATGCTTGAGATCTGGATGGAAAAGAAGAGCTATTTTCCTGTAACGATTGTTCATTGGGATTTTTTTTTTTTTTTTTGGTGCTGCTTTGAAGTTACTTCCATCATCACTGTAATTTTCAGTAGTGTTGAGCAAAGAAATTGAGAGGGAGTCGGGACAGTCCTTTCATGTTTTCTGCTGTGAACAGGAATACATGGAGGACACGCCATGCCCCAAAGGCACAGCTAATAGCAGGCTCCTGGTGGTGTGCACAGGGCACAGACTCACCTGTAGTGAATTACACATACACCATTTCTCTCCATTGCTTGAGAAACCCCAGATAATTGCATTTATTTAAATCACACATCTTTTTGTCGTGTTTCTAATAAAAAATAAATAAACATTAGCAACCAGAACAATTTTTGCACCAACTATTTTGATGTTTCCAAATCAGTCTTGAGACTATGGTTGTGTGAAACTGTGTAAAAATGAGCAAACAAAATAATTTGCTCTCTTCCAAATCAAGTTAATTAGATAATACCTAGTAATTTTCTTCAAATGATCAGGAAGGTAACTTTTTTTTTTAGAAGCACTTGTTTTTTATGGCTTCTTCTGAGGTGCTTTTAAATAATGAAATATATAATTAGTTTCCAACTCTACTTTTAATTAGAGAAGAATCCTTCAGATGTTTCTTATATATTGTGAAAAAGATAACCCATGTAAGAACTTCTTCCAATTTAATAAGTAATAAGGAAATTTTAATTGGTAGTGAAATATAAAACAACACCATTTTCCTAAATACTACATTAGTAAAAAAGAACATACTACACATTCTGCTGAGAATTTTCCTTCCTTAACGAGTCTTAATAACATCTTTTACATCCCAATGAAATAAACAGCTATGCATAGAAATGAAAGCAAAAGAACAGTGAGTCTAATTATGTAATATTTACTTAATCCAGATTATTAATATCTTATTGACCCTGTTCCTTAATATGATGACTAATTTAGGTGATTTTTTTAATAGAAAGTTATATATCCCTTTTTATATGCATCCATAGCGTGTATTGTATGCATGGAGATCAAAAAGACGGTACAAATAACAGAAATTTTGTTTATTTTGACATAGCTACTTCCAAGGTAGCTCGAAGTCTTCTAAGAAATTACAGTTTTCTCTTAACAGTGAAGACATTTAATATTTAATTACTGTCTATTTAGCTAGAAGTGTTATGATTTCTGATACTAGTCAGCAATAATCCTTATTGTACTCCACACTTAAGGTTCCAACAGTATTACAGACTTGCCAAATTGTAATAGCTAGATCATTGGTACTTTTCGTTTTAGTTAATTATTATGAAAGTTTTCCTAATGTAGGTGCAATAATATTTTGTATTTACACAGTTTTTCCAAGATTTTTTTTTTTTTTGTGTAATTATTCAGTGATTATGCTTTTTTTTTTCACAAAGTGTTTTAACATAAATGCTGCTTCTTTTGTAGGAGTTCATCAGATCAATAGATTCAGGAGAAACAAAGTTGGATAGAGCAATAGGTGGGGTAACCTATGATATTGCAGTACTTTTAGTCACAGATATTCTAACTACTGAATTTTATGAAGGAATATGATTACTTTTATCAACAGGGAAAGCTGCATCAGAAGAATTGATTAAGACTACTTTATTGACCTTTGAAGCAGTAACAGAGCATCCCAGCTTGCTGATGACCCATCGCTTGACTGTGAGTCTGACAGCAGTTTAAATAGTTGCAGGCGAATAGGCCTAATTCCATGTATAAATACAAAGTTTCGAAAATTTAGGAAAGGTTTAAAATAAAGTTTCAAATGTATTGTGGTTCTATTTGACAGTAAAATATTTATTGTTTACAGAAAATTTTCAAAGAAGCAGCAAGGCATTCAGTCTACTATATTTAGTTGAGAAATTAGGGGGAGAATGGAGAGAGACTTAAGAATCTAGAAATAGTGATCTTGATTCTGCATTTCTTCAGCTTCAGTGCAAGTATGTTGCTGTATATTAGTGATATTGTCGCCACTATTTATGCTTTTTACATAAACATATACTTTTAACAACAAGAAGCTTGGAAACACCACCTCTGAGGATCAATCCCTTTCTGTCATGTGAGAGGGATAGTAGATATCAGTAGACATCATATCTACTGATGAGGTCATCAGTAGCAGTTATGGTGTTGGGGTTTTTCTGTTCTTGTTTGCTTACTTGCTTTTTTAAGTCTGACAGAGTTCTTACTTTAAAATTTCATTAGAATTACCAAACGTACTGTAAGCTTTTTACATCACTGAGATTTGTTTTCTTTGAAGTTCTTGGTTAAAACATTCTACTGTGAGCTAATCTAGTTGAAGGCAGAACAATTACATTGTGAAACAGTTGTCAGCAAACCAGGTCTAAATGGTTGCATCAGTGTTTGACAAATCATCATAACCTGTGCCAATGCATTTTTGTGCTTGAACTTTCATAAAAATACAATCCACCATATTCACTGATGACCATTTGATTCAAACTGAATCTTATGTGTTTGTATTGGAATTTAGTTAAGGACATGCATTCAATATAGCACTTATATCAAGAAAGACATCAGCAAATAAATAAGAATGAGGAGTGTTAGGGATTGTGCTAGGTAAGAACGGTTGATCCTAGAAATGAAATGTTTTTAGAAGTTGAATCCTATTTGGTGTGTGTGTTAGTTGAGTATTTAGTTTATTAAGTGTTGGTAAGTGAAAATAGTAAAATGAATCCAAAGTGTGAATTGGAATTTAAATAAGTTTAATAGGATTTTTTAAAATAAATGTTCACAAGAGTGATATTCAAGAAAATGGTCCTAATCTAAAAGAAATCTAACCAATTATAAGTCAGAAGGGAAAGAGTACAGAACTGTTCAATTTACTTTAAGAGGGCAACAATGTCCTAGAAATGAAATGTTAAGTGTAGGTGAAATATGAATGCCTGCTGATATCTCCCTACGTGTGTGTCAGCCTGCCTCTTACTGTATCTGTATCCTTCAAGAATCACCTCAATTTTTAAAAATAATTGCTTTACTTTTGTGAGTTATCAGTATGTCCTATATTGACAGATATATGTACCATTTTTCATGGGGGTCTGTCAGCACTGACTGAAATTGCCATACTGTGTGTCAGCACATGAAATAAAATTCCTCTACCTGTTTCAACTTTAACGGTCTGAGGATTTTCTCTGGAAGAGACAATTCCTCTTTACAACTCTTCTTCCCCTGTGCCCATCTCCACGTTTACCAAAACTTTTTCCTGAAGCCAGGGAGTGACTATCCTAGTCTCTGTTAAGTAACCCATGGGTCACAGTAGGAGAGTTTTAAAGTATCTAGATTTCTGGGGAGCAGTTTACTTCATTTCATGCGTTGAAAGTTGTAGATGTTTGTTTAATATCCAACCAACATCTCAGTTATCTGGATAGAGATAAAACTTCCTAACTTCCTTCCTGACCAGTGCTTGTCCAGTAATTCTGATGCATACTGCTTTTGTAGTTTCCCTGGTTTAGGTATAAAATATATCCTTATCACTGAACAGCTCTTTTTTTTTTTTTTTTTTTGGGGGGGGGGGGTGGGGCGTGTGGTGTTTATGTGTCTGGTTTTTGTTGGTTTTTTTTAAAGAAAATCTATTACTTCACTCAGTAATTTTCATAAATGACAGTTCTTGCTAATTTGTAAGAGCACTCCTGATAATCAGCAAATAGTCGTTCAGACATAAAGTGGAGAAATTGCCTTGCATTTTGTATGTTTAATTCAAGAAATTGTCCATTGTAATTAATAATCTCTAACCACATCTGCCTCTAGTGGTGCAAACAGTAATTAGTTTAATACTATTTACGAAGTCTAGTGTGCTAATTATACTTGAATGTACAGCATACATTACTTTAGAGGAAAGTGGTACTTCATCTTCTGTGATGCATACAGACTATTTTTGGAATTCCTGTTGCTCGAGGGATATCTTCTAATTGCTGCTGGCTGAGCATGACTGGAATCTATGAATATAAATTCCAGCACACAGCAGAACTTTGTGCTTTTTTAAAATGTTGAAGCAAGACATGTTCAGGCTTCCAGATCAATATTTAAGTATAACAGTGGTTTATAGGACACTCTTTTACTGGAGAGAAATTGAAATCCTAGACTGAGCTCAGAAGGATGAGCCTGGATTGCTCATTTAGACCAAGTTGTTTACAAGCAGGATTTTAGGGAGTGAGGCTAAGTGAAGGCCAAAACCTTCTTGAGAGGATGCAATTTTTTTCTACTTTTACTGTGACATCACTTTAAAGTCTCTAATCAAAATTTAAATGCAGTTGTAACAAAATTTAATTTATGTAATAAAAAGCAGGGCTGTATTGAGCAAGCAGAACCAGAAAATTTTTCATTTGAGTTGTTTTTAGTTTAACTAAAATGAAAATTGTTTAAATTAATAGGAGTTTAAGAGCAACATCTCAGTTTCCCACTTTGAGAAGAATTGCTTGTTCTGGGTTTTAGTTCATGTTTGATTTATTTTTGTATTTGTACTTCTAACGCAGAAAATAAAATAAATTTGGGGGGTTTTGTGGTCAAATTTCTGATTACCATCAACCCTAAGTAATTTAGTGAGGAGATTAATTACTGTGGAGACTGACTGTATTAGATATTGCAAAGTGTGATATAGTCAGTGGAAATTCATTTTAAGTGCTTAAATGAAAGCCAGCAGTGAGCAGTAATTTCATTTTGTGTGCAGTTGTGTGCATTTTTACAAGATGTAAAGTAAAGAATAACAGTAAGTGTGACTTGGCAGATTTTTGCAAAAATAGATTTTCAGGTATGCAAATAAGAGGCTGAAAGTCGTTAGGAAGAGTCTGTATAGATTGGAGTGGAATATTAACCCCACTATAATATTAAGTCTCTCAAACTGGCACAAGTCCAACTACTTGTTTCTTCCACCTACCTAAAATGTAAACATACTTGCTAAATTCAGTTACTAAGTGTTATAATAATATTGATTTTACAATTTTAGTGACGATTTAGCTATAATTAACTAGAAGAATTCATGCTGACTGTATAATTTGCATTTTTCTCTTTTGTGTTAATTATATTTATTTGCTTGAAAAAAAGGACATATGCAAATTCAGAGCACTTAGAACACAATGACAGATTGTTCCAGTAGGAGTCCTTTCTATACTCCATCTAGCTCCCCAAAATGATCTGTGCACATCTAGCTCCCAAAAACCATCCCCTGCACATATAATCCCCAAACATTAAAATTGTTCTCTGGTTAAGGCAAAAGTTGTCAGCAGTGATTCTTTTCCTCAAGGTTTTAAAACTTACTTTTAAAAATCAGACTAAAATGAAAGCATCTAGACCATGATGACTTACTTGATGGGAAGTCAAGGGAAAGGTCATATGACAGAGAAAACCTACTGTTTGACAATATGAGAGTTATTAGTTTCAATAAATCACAAGGTTAGAAACTTCTCCAGGTGCTTTTTTCTTGATTCAGCATCAGTGGTGTTCTTCATCCACAGGCTAGTCTAATCTAACCACTGACATCTTAATTTTGTCAGTGTAGGATGTGTCTATATGAACATACTGCACAGAGGTTTTTCAATCATATTCCCTTTTCAAGTAGATTAAAATACTACATTGCATGTGGCTTTCTGTCCATTAAACTAATCCAGATGACATAAGACTTCTTTGTGAAACCAGTTCTCTACTAATTGACATATTGAGTCAGTCAATCAGTGCTATCTCTGCCCAGAAGTAAGAAAAAGCCAAATCCTCAATAAAGATTCTGAAGACTTTTAAATAAAAATTACAGAAGTGTCATCCTTCTTCCCAACCCATCATAATATGCATCAGATTATTTTTTTCTGTTACATTCTGAGAGATTACTGATGATATTAAAACACTGAGGAGTATGCCATGCTTCAAGCAAGTGCTTTGAGAAATTTGAAGGCAGGAGAAAGATGATTTGGGGTTGGAGCATATGTCTCACAAGGAAAGGCTGTGGGAGTTGCACCTCTTCAGCCTGGAGATGACAATTGAGAGGAGACCTCATGAATGAGTATAAATATCTAAAGTGAGTGGGACGGGGGGAGGGTCAAGAGGATGGCACCAGGCAAGTTTCCCTTGCAGAAATTGCTCAGCATTATGGAGACAGGTGTTCTGGGTAGGATACTTGTATTTCCAAAAAGGTTTTGACAAAGTCATGCACCAAAGACTTCAAATTCATTAGTGACCCTTCCCTCTTACCCGCAAGCTAACTAACTTCTAACTAGTTAAAATTTACTAAGTGGAGAATACAGATTAGAGAGAATAGAATTTTTAAAAATCTAAGTGTTTTAAGAGTGGTGTTTTACAAAGGTTTGTTGCAACATGTGTTGCTAATCCAGAAAAAGGAAGGAATAGGGAGGTGACAGAACTGACTGATGGCACTAAATTATTCACAATAGTGAAAATTAAAACTGACAGGGAAGTTGCAGCAGATTTTCAGATTTGGGTGAAAGGAAAATAATGACATGTGATTTAATACTGATAAATGACAAGTAATGGACAAGGGAAAGTAATTTCTACTGTACATATGTAGTGTCAAACTCTAAACTATTTTAACTTCTGGAAATCTTTTGGCACTACTTTTCTAAGGAAATGATAGCTTTATACTCTTCAGTAATCAGAAAGACAACTAAATTATTAGTAATTAATAGTAAATTATAGCACAAAAAAGCAGAAAACATTATTGTGCCATGGTGCACTCAGGTCTCAAATACTGAATGCAGCTGTGATCATTCACTCTCAGAAGGAATGAAGCTTAACAAGAAAAAGTACAGCTCGATGGTGCAAGGAGGGTCTGAGTAGAAAAGAACTTCATCTTGGAAACAAAATGCTCTGTAGTGTAGTACTATGAATGGCATAGGAAAGATGAATTGGAAATAACCATTCATGCTTTTTGTAAAGTAAGAATATGTGGGTATCAAGTTAGATGCTTTTAAATAAGCAAGGATATGTCTTCATAAGGCATAATTGAAGTATAAAATGCAGTGCTGTAAGTATTGCACATCCTGAAAGTATAAATACATTTAAGATAGGATGGGAGAAATATATGGGAGAAAAGGCTAAATGCAAAAATACAGATACAGCATCAGCTTAGCAAGTTTCTTAATTCAAGAGGTACTTTTCTAGAAACTAGAGGTGTGTTTTATGCTTTGTCTATGTCTTATACTCTTCTTCTACTTCATTCCAGCTGCCAGAAGCAGGATTACCAGGTTTGAACTATATTTTTTTTTGGTCCAGTTATATATATTACATTTGGGAGATGTGAATGTAGTGTGTATGGAAGTTTGTAGAACTTCATTGCTGTTTTGGGTACTGATAACAGCACAGTTATGGCAGCACAGCCTTGGAATGCCATCACTACAGAATTATTCAGTGGGTTATATAATTATTCAGCTAGGGTTGTATAATGAACTGAATATCAAGCTATTTAAAAGATGGTAGGAACTCATCTAGAGCTATAATCATATTCAACCTATTTAGTCTGTTTAGGCTTAAAGAAGAATAATTTCCTTTTTCTATTAAGCAATCTTAGTGATAAAGACTGAGACAAAAACCACACTGTATCTGATTTATCTTCATGCATATATGGATATTTGATTTCACAGGTATCACCAGCCATTCAAAAGACAAAGAAATAAATCCTTGTTTGAATGTTATTTATTTCAGTGCCATAGGACCATTCTTCTCTGTACATAAATGACAGACACATTTGCAATTTACTGGTGAATTTGTTAAAAATATTTTATGTACTGTTGCACTTCAGTTTATTTCACCTTAATAATCATGTGCAAAGTTCATACCTTGTTTATAAATTTATTAGTGAAAAACAGTGATCCAAACAGCATTGAGAGAAAATTAGGGTTGTGGAGTTAGGAAGTATCTGATTTAAGGTTCATATAAAATTTAATATATGCTTCACCTTCAGCATATGCATTCTGATATGCTCTTGCATAACAAAATAATTTTCCATAGGATTATTGCTTCATTCAGTTGATCTCCCCACCACATGGAATGGTATGAGGCAAACACCTTCTATGGAGATTTCCTTTCTAAACAGTTTGTTTACTAAAATGGAGATTTGTGTTATAAAAAGTTCAGAGTAAGCTACTAAGTCGTTTAAGACCTAAAGAATCTTCTTTACAATGACACTTGAAAATATATTTGTCTTAGAAATTATTTATGACTGGCTTAACTACATTCACTAATGTGGAAAGACTGCTGTTAATGCTAGATTTAAGTGAAAGATTTTAAGTTTTAGAAATTGAAGTTGCATTGTACTGTTTTATACTGTCATCTTAATTGGTATAAGTCTGAGTCAATGCTACTGCTGTTGAGTGATTCATAATATCCAGGGACTCTAGGCTGGTTCAGGTAATCGAGTGCTGCTGCTTTTCCTCTTTTCTGTTTCACACCTTTAATTTACCAGTTACATGTGGTTCTTCCTTTGAGAAGCTTTGCAGCAGTTGAACTGGTTTCTTGAACTGAAAGATCTTAGGTATATACAATTTTTTTCCTGCCTCACCGGCATGTTTTAACTGATACATTACTATTTGTAGAACAGCTTAGAAACCTGCACTAATGGAGTTGTTGGAATGTAGTGTAGTTTTATTATTTAACAAAAAAGGCAATGAGATATTTCAAAATTATGAAATGTTACAGAAGTCGCTGTATCTCTGGTATGTAGGATTATCTATATAGGTGTGAAGGCTATTTGTACGTGCAAGAGTAGTTTGGCTTCCACACCACAAGCAGAATCCTTTTACTACTTCTGTTGAAAGTATGTAATAAAAGCATTTTGTGGTGGCATTTTTCAGAAATGAAAAAAGCTAAAGTAAATTAGTCCCTTAATGTCAGAGATTGATTTAACAGAGTACACCAACCAGCAGTGAAATAGCTGCTACCCACAGTTGTTCCTGACTAGAGACTAACTTCAGTTACTGACCCTTTTCATACATGCTTTCAACTTCTATAGATACTTCTTATTAGAAGCTGCATGTACCTAGGGAAATTTTATCTTCTTATATTAATTACTGAAACAAAACACATGGGGGATTATAACATAGTCTTGTTATGCCAAATCCTGTCCACAGTGCAGTGAGAATCTACAGAGAAATTTTATTTCTGTAAGTAAATCTTAGGACAAGGTGTGTGTCCATGATGCCTGCCTAAAAATTGTGGGGCTGTCCATCCATCCTCTCCTCAAAATGCAAGCATTACCGGTCTAAATAAATTACAGTTTAACTGTGATTTAAGCATTAGAAACTCTCTTGTAGAGAAGACTAATAATACACTATTTTTGTAACTGAGCCATAGCCTAGTTTATTATCAGTTGATTTCAAATGGAGCTAAGCTGACTAGTCCTGTGACAGATGATAGATTTGTAACAATATCCTCATGGACAATAAAAAGTTGACTGAATTGTATTTTTTTGTAGTGCAAATCTTTAGTAATGTAAATTTACATTTTATTGGAAGAACTCTGTATTACCAGAAGAAAAGAAGTTAAAGTATTTTCAAGACTTTGTGTATTAAGCTTAGGGATATTTCATTAGAGGTAGTACATAATTTCTGGTGTATTTTAATTCTATGCCATCCTCTTTTTCATCTGAACTCTATTCAATGATTAGTTTATGGATTAAAGCATCAGGATTAAGATACTCTAATACTCTTTTTTCTTACACCTGCACTGAGTTCTGTTCTTTAAATTAAAAGTCCCTGTCAGTGAATTGTACCAAAGTATACTGTTGTTTTCTATATAAAAGTACATTAATGTCTGTAATTTTGTGGCCATTTACCAGAGAAAAATAAACTTGGTGGCTTTATAAGAATGATTATGGATGAATTTCCATGATTATTCGACTCTTTGATTAAGGGCTTTGGCAGCAAAATAATATCTAGATGATAGTGTATCTCTGTTCTATCTTTTTCTCTGTGAATGATCTAAGCTACATCTTTCTAATTCTCTGTTTTAGGTTGAAGATTCTATCCTCCCACCACTTGTTTCTTTGGTCCACAGTCAGAATGGTAAGTATACAGACACATCAGCCACAGTTTCCATGAAATCCAGTTTGTTTTAATAATATTTCAGTGCGGTCACATTCTTGGCACCTTTATTTTCAAGTGGAATGGAGACTCTTCAGCTTGCAGTTGCTCTCAGAAACCACATCACTGCTTTTAAGCCACGAAGTCATGGCTGAGGAGAAAGGGGAGGGCGTCAACTCAAACAACAAACTTCTGTCTCTCATCAGAGATTTACTGCTGCCTCAGTAAGTATAATATTGCTCCTGTAATGGGGAATAACTTGATAGGCAAACCATTTTGACAGTGTATTTGTTTTAGCCATCCTTTCTATGTTTAAATGACTAAGTCAGAAGGGGAATAGCAATTAACTGCTGCCAGAGTTCTTTGCCCAACATATCCCCCTAGGTTTATTTAGTATTTTGTCATATGCAACACAAACACAACTTCTGTCTGATGCTCATTTCTGATACTGTGCCTCTGGCTACTCTTGGAGCAAAACAGGATTCCCTCTAGCTTGTGGGCTGTGATTTAAATACTCCTCTTTGTTCTTTTAATAAAGTCAGAACATTATAACTACAACATCCTTTTGTGTATTTTGGATATTGCATCTTTATTTAAGATGTTCTGAAAAAACATATGGAATGAAATTTAACTTTTTAAAAAGGAATAGTACATCGTGGATTAATCCTTAATGGTCCACCTAGAGATTATTGCCTCTAAATTGCTGTCCCTTCCTGCTTCCCCAAGCAGCAGAAAAACCTTACAGCAGAGTAGATGAAACTACAGCCTGTAGGCCAGATGTGGTCTGGAGCTTTATTTTCATGGGTTATGGTCATATGAGGCCTCTCATTTCATGCTGACTTGCAGGTGAGCATAAACAGAGCTCTCTGTGTTATGCACACATTGACTGTGAACTGATAACATCTGTGAGTAGAGGGAAAGAACATGAGATGTGCACAGTAGTGATGAGTCATCAGTTACATTTTACATTACTCTAATAATGATACAGTGTATTTTTCTATGTGGTCCTCAAAAGTTAAAAATGGTCAATACTTGGCTCCCCTAAGTGAGAAAAATATTCTCCAGCCCTACATGAAATAAATGGAAGAAGGCTCGAGGAATGGATGCTGGATTATGATCAGAAACCCAGTGACTTTTTCCAAATATGAGACTTTCTCTCCTAATTGAGTTATGTTCTTACCGCTTGAGGACCAAAATTTTATTCATGCACAGTGTGTAAACTTTTTTCTATCAAAGAGAATTGGATGGAAATCTTAGAGATCTGTAGAGAAACTTACTTTCAACACCTTTCTTCACATTTTTTTCCTCTGTGAAATGCACAACATATCAGTACAAATTAAAATGGCAGCTGGATACTCTATTTTTAAAATAGAGTATATGCATTATTAAAAGCTGTCAGATAATTTTCTTCAGATAGGGGAAGAGTCCTGAAGCCAAAGGAGACAGAGTTCTCTCCTTGCTCTGAAACTTGCTTTTTGTAGACATATCCATCTTATGCAGCGTTTCTCTTTGAACTGGGGGATGTGTGTTTGGAGCGATGTGTCATGCTAATTACAGCTAGGTAAGGAAGGAAATTAGGATTAGAAGGAAAACAGCCAATAGACTTCTGTCTCCAAGCTTATTAGCTCGAGTGGATGGGCTTTTTGGACTGAGACTAAATCCTGTGTTGGGGATTTCACTTGTGCCATTTTAGCATGCGCTGTGTGGCAAATGTATCAAAAAGGGTCTTTCAGCAGCTCACAATCTTGGATCCGGGGTTTAAGTAATTCCTGAATCAGTTTCCTTATCTCATTAGCAGAGATGTGAAGGGAGGGGTTTTAAGAGTCAGTGTAACCTACTTGTAAAGATAATGTAAAGCTCTATCCTGAGAAATACAGGTTACTTGAAAACTTGAGGTCTCTTGAAACTGAGGTAGAACATTGGAGGCTGAAGAGCTTTTTGCTGATGCTGTTTAGTCGTTCTGTTGCTGGCACGCCATCTGACACAGCTGGAGGACAGTCAAAAGAGGGGGAGATATGTGATGGCCATTTGTTCAAGGGCAGTCTGTGGAGGGAAATAGATATTTCCACCCCTTTGAGTGGAAATACTGAGAGCTGTTGAATATGGAAGGGGAGTGACATCTGTTTTTAATATGGGATGTTCTTTTCAGGGAAGACTGTAATCTTACATTTGTGTGTATATTTTATTCCTATAAATATCCTTCTCAAATTAATTTGTTTGAATGTAAAACAGACCCTTCAAATAGCATGTGGGTCACTATGCATAAAATATAAATAGGCTTCATTTTAAGATAAATGCAGGAGTGCAGTGATTACTACGTTTTTCTCATCTTCTGCACCATCAATAAAGTAGCAATTCCATTAAATATTTCTGCATTTATAGATCACCAAGTTAGCTTCCTCATAGGGTTTTGATTGAATTGAATTAAACAGTGTCATTAAATTTCAGTTCATTGAAAAATTATTTTCCTGAAGATTTCATAACCAAAATGAAACCTGCAGCGAGAGACAGTGAATACATGGCAAATGCTTTATATCCAGATTTTTTTAATCAACAGTTAAAACATCAAGTCTATTTCATTTTAATTCATAGTATTTGTATTGATATATTATAAAATATTGAGCCACAATCAGCAAAAAGAGAGAAATGTGTAAATAAAGTTTTATTTTATTTGTAGGTTTATGCAGCTTGTTCTCAGTAGACTACCAAGCCAGTTCTACCAGTATGAGATCCAGGATACTTAATATAATATTCTTTTTTTAAGAGCTTAAGAGAGTCTGCATCTCTAAATTTTTAGTTCCTTTTGTCAAGGTTATTCATAGAAAACACTGAAAAACTAACTCCTTACAGTGTAGTACCTGGAGTTCACAAAACCTGTCTACACTTACTGCTTCTAAACTGTTCTGTGTTATGAAGTGGCAGCGAAATCATTTGATGACTCATTCATTTAATGAAGTATCTCAAGCATGGCATATTTTCCCTTCTGAGAAGATTCATATATTCATAGCTCCTAATGGCCTTTATTCAGGCATTGTGTTTATATTAATTGCTAAGACATTGACTCTAGTAATCTGCGTTTTCTCATGTGGGTATATGGTTTGATGGATCACTGCATCTTCCCTTAGAAATATCCTTTCCTAGTATTATCTTGGGGCAGGGGAGAAGAGAGTTTCAAGGAAAAGGAAGTGAAGTGAGACTTTTTTTATTGAACCTCAAGAAATTAGGATGCCAAGTGTGCTAAGTTATTAAATAATAGTGTCTCTCAAGTGTAATACATAGAAAGCTTAAAACTGTTAAGATGGACCTTGTTTAGGGATCATATTGATGTGTTTATATAAACAAGTATGTTGCCAAGTGTCAGATTTTTAAGCTAGCATGTCTGATTCATTGGTTACTACTGTTAGGAATTACAGTTTTGGAGATTTAAATCCATGTCTTATGGAGTGAATGATAACTTCTGGCATCTGCGCCACATGATAGCATCTTTGATTGCCTCAGAAAATTTAGTTATGGACTCTGGAAAAAAAAAATAAAATTGCATGTCCCATTACGTTTGGCAAGAATATGTATTGCTCATATGTAGGGTTCTTGGAATCAGTGTCTACTAATATATTACAGTATTTTCTTTTTTTGTTATGAGACTTTTTATTGACCAGTGAGAAATTGTTTTCTTTGGGGAACTGGAATCTGTTTTTTGTAAAAAGAGATGGCTTCAGGTCTTTAGCGATTAAACTAACACTGACTTCTAAGACATAATTCTGGAGATACTCTAATGTGGTTTTCAGCCCTGCAGTGACATATTCAAGTTTGTAGTAGCCATGACACATTGCCCATAGGCTCTGTGCTTGTCTAGGAGTGTTAGCCCTTGTGAGGGAACTCCCACAGGCTACCTCAGGACTGTATGGCTGGTGTGTTTGTCCCTCCTCATCATAGGCAAGCAAAGAATCTCCCACTAAATTTCCTTCTTGCACAAGTCAGAGTGCTAAGGTGTAGTGCCTACAGAGAGGGGAACAGCTAACAGTCAGTAGGATGCATGCTAGCATGAAGGTGGTTTGAAGTGATCCAGATTCCTCAGTTCAGACAGCACTAGGGATCTCAAGATGTGAGGTAAAATTTGCAGTTATTTGCATGATTCCTCCTCCCTCTACCAGAACGCTACAGGTTTTTTCTTTTTGTGGAAGCATTTCGTTGGTCATAACATGATAACCTACCATGTTTTCCTACGATTCATCCTTTCGTTTGTTCTTCTTTAGTTCTTCATGGGGATTTTTGCAAATGAAGAAATTTACACTTCCTGTTCTGTTACATCTATGTATTTGGAGTAGAACTAGTTGAAATCAAAGACTGTGTTTTGAGATAGCTGATTCTGTAGTTTTCTGTGCTTACATTTTTCTCACTTCAATCATTGTATCCTACTGTATACATTTTTGTTTAAATACAGTAAAATTAGGCCCGTGTGTTGAGTGGGTATCACTAGAATGTTAGTTGCAATAGCAAGGTCCGTTTGTTTTTCAGCAGCCTGTTTTCTCTTACCAAGATTTCCATGAGGTGGTACTTAGAAATGTTTCAAAGAGGTTTTTCTTGGTGTGTTTTCTGCCACAGCTCTCAATAAACATTGTTTTGGAGTATTTTTATTTTCTTTTGATCTGTATGACTTGAAGAATGAAAGTATGCTGCAGTGAAAGCAATATTTTTTGAAATTAGTGATAAACTCACATTAAGATTTATGTTTTTTCTCAATTTTGAGAAAAATGACTGTATAAAAAATATAGACCTTAATTGTATATAATTTGGTTGATCATCTTGCTGAGCACCCAATAAATCTTCTGCTTGATATTTTGAGGCTCATTTACTTTTTTTCTCTTAAAGAATAGATTTTTATGTATGAAATAATATAGATCAATAAATAAGTCTTGTGCATGCAGACAAGTTGAATGCTTTATAAATATATTTTGCTGTAATTTATAGTTATAAAACATGCATGTTTTATATATACAACTTGCACACCTATGTATTTACATACATATGTGTATGTATATACATATATATGCAGAGAAGCTTCTGTATTATTACATATTTTACAATTATTCCTCTCTCTAAAAATGTATTCTCTTCATAGTGCTGCTTTTAAATTTAATCTGATGCTGATTTTAAAGTACTGTTTCTACGTGTGTCTTGTTTATTGCTTTGTATAATTTGAAACAGCCTCATATTTCCATTGTAGTTACAAACTTTGGAAATGGGAAATGATGAATTTTTAATATCAATTTTTGATGTGTATCTCTTTACTTTTTTTGCCTGTTTCTGTCCCTTTCCCACCTTGCCTTTCAGGTATGAGCACATTCTGCTGGCTCCAGATCCGGTACCAATGTATGCTCTGAAACTGCTGGTGGCCCTGAGTGAGCACAGCCCTGCTTCCGTGAGGTGATACGATGACACATTCTCTGCTGCTCTGGGTTCCTTCTGTTTCAATTTCTCCTTTCCTATTAGGGATTAGCAATAACACACCTTGCTATTGCACTACTTTGACTAGCACTCTGATTTAGAGAAATCATTGGAGACTGTTTGTTATAGAACACATCCTACATCTTTTGTGTCAATTCTATATGATCCTGGTTATTTTAATGACAATTTAACCAATGAAACACTAGAGACAAAATCAGAAGAATTTTAACATAAAAATTATCATTAAAAATTAAAAAAAAGCCCAAAACAAAACATAAAACAGTGTAAAAATTGTTGTTGAGCTAAACATATTTATGGTTAGGACCAAGGTGGTATGTTTGTTAGATGTTTCCTGTTTACACCAGCCAATTCACTTGAAAGCTGGTCATTTCTTCTGCAAATATATCTACCTTAAAATTCCTAGATTCTATTTTTTGGCATAGGTAGACTCAGTGTGTTTAGAAGTATCTTAATATATTTTCCTTCTTGTTCCAAAATTTAGACTGTGATGGACAGAAAAAAAAAATCCCAAAACTGTGTCATACAACTTAATCTGTGTGAATTGATAGCAATAAGGAAGGATCACTCTATCTTCCTGGATATGCCCAAAAATGTGGTTGTTCTTGTTATTGGCTATTGTCTATTTGCAGTGTCTGATAGTGTTATGGCTCAGAGGTTGCTGGTCATTGTACTGTCTTGCTTTGATTGATTGAAATGAGCGCAACAACAAAAAAAAACAAACCAAAAAAAAACCTGCCCAAAAAACCCACAAGGAAATTTAATTTGTTTTCCCACTTTTTATTACAAAAGAGGAATCATCCCCTTTTAGTCTTTTATGATGCTACTGGGAATGGTGCTTTAATATACTGAGTAGACTACAAATTAAGTAAGAAATAGGGTGGCTTGAGGTTTTAAATGTTTTGAGTTGTATAAAGCAGTTTTCATTGTAAAGAAGCTGTTTATGCTACTGTAGGATTTTATATATTCTAGAAACAAGTAGAACAGCTTTCCATTTTTAGATTAAATCCACAGATATTCTAGTACTTTAAGAGTTATGAAAAATATTTCTGTAACTAGAATGCTGGTTATATAAGCAGCGCATTTCCTTTCCCTTCTGAATTTGCTTTTATTCAGAGATCATGCATATTTGCCATTATGTATGGCAGAATCTACCAATGTAGGTAGATTGTGGATGTACACTCATCCTCATGGTCATCTGGCAGCACACAAGTTTTTCTTAATATTATTAAAGAGCAGCTGTGGATATTCAATGAACTATTAATAATTTGAAATACCAGTGTGTCCAGCACTCTTATTTAACGTCTGGCTATCAGATTCCAGATTCTAACTCGTCTGTAACTGTTGTGTTTCTCACATACTTTACAGGTCGTCTTTTTACTTTCACTAAATCATTTGTTTGGTTGGTTTTCTACAGGAGCACAGTTTAGGCAATTCTCTTGGTCCATCTTTTTCCTTAGTATCTGGCTTCCCAATAAATTTTGCAGGAAGTAGCCAATGCTTTGAACTCATGAGAGAGGTGAATAATATATTCATATTCATACAAATTGCTGGTGAATAAAATGGAAACCAGGTACATGCTGTAGTGAACAGTGTATCACAATTGGTTCTGGTTTGGTTCAATGAGTAATTAATCAGTATTCATGAAGCTAAAAATTACTCAAGGCATAAGCTCTCTTTTGCTCCTTTCATTAGACAGATGAAAAGTATCTGCAAAAATTGTGATTTGGAGTAAATAAATAACACTGGACACAAATCCTGTGGGATTTAATTTGTTCTTTGTGGAAAAACTCTACTGTATTTTAGTACTGATGAGAGTGATGTGAGTCGCTGCACTGAGTCTCTGTGGCTTTTTCAAGCTTACATCTTATCCACAATGCCTGGATTTCAAGGATGATTACTTTCTCCTGTAATTTTAAATGAATAAAAGTGGTAGTAGCAAAAAGATTGTAAAATGACAAAAATGTTAAGTTAGTATTTACCTTGCTGTTGCAATGTCTTTTGAAAATAGTTACTAATTATATTTTAAAATAGAAAATGAATTGGGTGAGGACAAGGGCTAGTGTGCTTTTATTTAGTTTGTTCCATATGAAAGCTTGTTCTCAGACACATTCACCTAATGGATACTTGCTTTCTTGCTCTCTTTTTTAATTCGACCAATTTTTTTGCATCTCACTTGTCTTACCATCAGCTCAGATTTTACCTGTGTGCTCCCTGATAGAGGCATCTGCATTTGAGTGGTTCTTATTTTAGAACTTGAAAGGAGACAGATGCACTCCATTTTTTTGTTTCCTTTTTTTCATAGCTGATGCTGTAAATTAGCTCAATTGTGGTATCAGAGGAAAAACATTCCATCTTCTTCCTAATAGTTTTTGACATTTCTGTGTTCTATTACAGGTTATTTGTTATATATGGCATAGACACAGATATTCAAAGACATTTACATTTTTAATGTTTTTTAAAATAAAAATATAGCTTATGATAAAATACTATAGTTACAATAGGTGTTTTGAATTCTTTTAATTAGCATTTTATAAGAATACAAAAAAATACTTTTTACCCTTTGCCATTGCTCCACTGTTGAGATAATTTTGAATATTCTGTATTGTGGGAGCTCTTCCACTCCATTGCTTTTCAATTTAGCAGTGAAAAACTCTAGTGATGTTCCATTAGTGTGTTGCAGAATTAGATCTCTCACCAACATAAGTTTTCTCTTGTGTAAGATGGTAGCTGTAAAAATCCCCAACTTTAATGTGTTTCTGTGGGCACTTCTAATTATTTGGACATCTGATCATATGAGCATCCAAAGGAAGAAAATCCAGTTTTAGAAAAGGATGAGTGTTTTCTTGTCTATTTTGACCTGAATGGGTTAGAGAATAATTGAATCAGGTACCCTTTTGTACCTCCTTATACATCACACAGCAATTGCTGTCTGACACAACCTCACTTAGAGTTGGTTTACTAAGAAAATAGCAGATATTGGAAGAGTGAGCTTTGAACCGAATTTGTCCATCAGTTACCTGTTTTTTACTTGGCTCAAAGCAAATAGTCTAGCTTTAAACCTTTTAGTAATATTCTGTTGTGGCTCTCCTAAATACTATTGTCTTTTCTCCTTCAAGGATTTTTAATGTTTTGTGATAAGAAAGATTGTGAACATGAAAACCAGTGTGAGAATTAATAGCAGAGTTCATATTTAGCTGTATTGAAACTGCTGATTTCAAAAGAAATCACTGATAGTAAGGAGAGTTGAATATTCAATTAGTGATTAATTTCTGGACTACTGTAAATCTGCATTAGGGTTTTTTTTCCCCTTTTGCATTATTTGCTCTTGGTGAGTTCTACATGTGTAAAGGGTTTTTGGAGGGGAATAGAACCTCTTACAGTGGGAGCAAATGTCTGCAAATGTCAGGCTGAGGTGTGATTTAAGTATGCATTCAGAATGAATAATATCACAGGTAACTTGTGCTTTTGTGTGTTTACCACCTTAATGTGTAGGTTATATGCATGAATAGGAAGTCAGACATAATCTAGAAAGGGCTGGGGTGTTGTTTTTTTTTTTTGGTTCCTGCTTTGAGTCTTTTATGCTCTTTGCTGTCATCTATAGTGATATGATTGCTATTTTTTTTCTAGTAGTGAGGAGTTTGTGAATTTCTTAGTTTCTCTTAAAACTAAAATATACTCAGACCTATTTGATGTACCAATTAGCTGCTCTTAAATGTTTTGACTGTTGTGATTGAATCTATACTGTGCTACTCCAGGAAACTTTTACTGGATCATGGTTCTTAAGCTGCCTTTTGGCCTTACAAAGAACCTTATAAAATATAGCTGTGTGCTCTTTTAGGTAGCTACTTGGCCTACCTTTAGGGAGAAACTCATAGCATTTGGTGACAATAATATATCTATCTGAAAGCTAAACCTTAACTATGGAGTCTGAATTTTACGGGTTGATAAAACAGACAATTTTGGTTGCAAGGAAGGGAGACAGTAAAGGCAATAGAAAACAAGTGGAGAGAATTTCAGATATTGCATCAGATAATGATAATGGAAGTGGGACACATTCCAGTATTCTATTAAGGTCATTTCCTGAGGGAGAAACACTAACTAAAAACTAATAGTAAGGCACTCTTAGATGTATGGTGAAGGACAGGGGACCAAATTAAGTAACCTTTCTCACCTTCTGTTCTTAAAAATAATTTTTCCAAGCAAACATTAGGCTACATTTACAAAAAGGGGAAAAAGGCTTCAGAAACCAAAATGGGAAGGTGCTGAAGAACAACAACAAAAATATCTGCTGCTTCTAAATGCCACAGACTTAGTACCTGTGAAGATGATAGATGGATTATCCTCATATGTTGCAGCATATTGTCTTGACTAATGAAAGTAACTGCCATAGTATCTTTGGAATCATCCAAGAATTGTCCAATTTTCAAACTTCATTTGTGCTTTTTGTACCTGTGCATTATGTATTAAAGACCATTAAGGGCACATTTTAGGGTCAGTGTTAGTAATAAGTTGATCATCTTTTCCCACACTATTGTGAACTACATCAATGTTTAGCTATTTCAGAATATAGTGGAATGTGTTTTAAAGTCTTTGCCGTTGATTTCAAAAAATAAACAGTAAAAAACCCCAAACCAACTCCAAACCAAAACCAAACTCTTTGGAGTTCAATGTGGTGTTTTTAATTGCTAGAATTATGATTCAGTTCATTTCCTGTTGTTGGGTATAGATTGTCTTTGAACCTGCTGTAGTCTCTTTGCCATTATACTAGAGGACTAGTGCTTGAGTGCTTTCCTTGATTAATGTGGGCTTATATTAATTGCTTTAAAAACACTTTGTTCTTCTCATTAATCATTTTAATTTTGTAGTTTAAGGTTGAAATGCTCACTTTAAAAAGTAGGTCTATTTGCTTCTAAATTACTTCTCTGTTTTTATGTGTTGTTTTATTTTCTATAATGAATATGAATAAAATAAAATGGAATAGTTCTGATAACAGGTAAGCCTTAGGGCCTAGTCCAGCTGAACTGAGCAGTAGAAGTACATGTTAGAGGAGTACAACATCAGTGAGAAAATCGCAATCCAGATGGATTGAGAGAGATTGCCAGAGGATGAAACTGTTTTATTAGAACTTTAGCAAACGTTTATGTAGATTTAGAACTCGATTTTGATTATGCTAGTTTCACATCTATGGAAATTGAGTTGTAAAAACCCTGATTTTCCTTTTAGAGAAGTAATGCTAATATAAAAGAGCAGAGAACTTTTATGATCTTTCTGTTCCTATTGTTTGATGTAATGTTTGCATATATGCTGCTTTATCGAAAAACATCAGGCAGGAAGACTTGCCCAGAAACAGACTCTTAAAATTTTGTGTCAGCTAATAACAGTGTTGTCAAGTTTCACATCATTGTAATTCATATCAAAGGCAGTGGTCAGAGTTCATTATTGCAATGGAGTTCTCATAGTCTAGTCATGTACAGAATGTAATACTAATCACCATTTTTAATGTGAAACACAACTTCTTAGTGTTACATTTTATAAAAGCTCCCCTTTAGTAAAGAAATAAGCTATTAACCTTAAACCTGTAGTTTTGTTTCCTTTCGTGTTGCTGATCAATTACTGAATGTCTAACTTGTTAAAATGTGAGACAAATATTTGATTTTAATATTAAGTGAATTTTTGAAAAGAGTCACGTTGGAAGGTTCAAATAATGTAAAGCATTAAAAAGGAACAAATACCATTCATTCTTAGATATTTTTACTTTCAACAGTGAATTTTTGGCTTTGTGAATATAAGTAGCAAATAAGGAAGAGTCAGCTGGTTGGGTTGCTGCAGCTGGAGCTGCAGACTTGAGTGACTTCAGTTCTGCCATGAATTGTCTGTTCAGCATGAAACAAATCTAAATCACTGTCCAGTCCATTCTCTTGTCTTCAATAGTCGGTGCCCAGAGAAGACTATGGGCAGGAGTCAAGTGTGTGGGAATACTTTCTTGGAGGCATTCTCACCTATGAGGGTTTTTTTCAGAACCCATATAAGATGATGTGGCGTTCTGTAGATGGTAGCTATTGAGGAGTGACCTTCATTTCATTTATGTGGACTGGAAGAGATATTTCACAAGTCATTTTCAGCAGAAATAGTTAGTCTATAACATAACCACATGTATATAAAGATTTATCATCTTCAACTATTGTCTTTGTATTTCTATGTCTGATCTGATCCCTTGCCACTTAATTTTATGCCATCATCTTACAATTAAAAAGAAGCACACTACTTCATAAATTTCTGGAATATTTTCTCCTTTAGCTGTTTCCCCTAACCTTTGCAAGCTGAACAGTCATGCCTATTTTTTAAGACCCTTTAGTAGGGTTCAAAAATCTGTCATGGATTTGACATTTCATCTCTTTAAAATGAATGTCTTGATTCTTGGTTTGTGCATGTCCACCCGTTCTGGTTTTCTGAATAATTTCTACTCATTTGTTCAGCTTAGAATGTCTACTTTACCCAGATTTCCACACTCTCCTATCCAACTTTTTCTCTAAAGTGTCTCTCTTATCACATTTTCTGTCTTTTAAATTTTTAAGGTATTGAACCTGGTACAAAAAGCCTTTAGTGTTTAGCATCCAGCAGTAGGATTTTGTTTTGCAAGAAAGTAATTTTGGATTTCTTAAAAAAACAGATCTTGCATATTGTTGGAAAGCAAAATTGGAGGCACAATCTCCTGAAAATTGTTAGTGTATTAAAAATTCAGATTATACTGATAGCAAGTCTTTTAAGATCAGATCAATTATTTTGAGCCAGCACTGTTTATTTATATATAGATTTAAATGAGATGGAAATAATATTGTTATGTAGTATTATGATTTGCATATGTATATCTTGATGATTCTGTATGTTTTCCAGACAGGGTAGGACCTAATTTAATGTAAATTATGTGACAGTGTATGAAGACACAAAATACTTTTGGTTTAGAATATAAACATTCGATGAAATAAATCCCATAGCTAAACTCCTTTCCCCAGCTTTAAGACAATTCCTTTGTAAACCTATGTAAGACAGCAGTGAAGAGTGTGATAAAGTCACGCTCTCGCTTGAGCACATATATGCAAAGTTGGGATAAATCAGCTTTAAGCTTTGTCTTAATGCAATGCTTGATGTGAGTTTATGCTTTAGTTAAGTTATGTATATAATTTTCTTTCCAGGCTGCAGCTTTTTATTGTTTCAATCATAAAGGTTGGCAGGTGACCTTTAAGAACAGACCTATTGGCTCCAGTTTTGTCTTAACTTATCTCAGCTGAAAGTATAGCTGACTTCGTAATGCTGTAACAATCAGGACTGCTTCCAGTGTTTGAAAGCAATTGTTTCATAATTTGCCCTCTACCACAAAAGCGGTTTTTAAAGTTCAGTCTAAACTAGGATTGCTTAGCTATTCTTGCTGTTTGATTGTATTTTACTGCTAATGTGTCTAACAGTGCGTCCCTTTTGGAGTGCAGCTATGCCTTTCTATACCCCAGTCAGCCTCTGTAGAGAAACTGCTTGAGAAGTATTCAGGCAGCAATCAAGCTCACACAACCACACACGTTACCAGGCTGGCTCAGCAGAGAGGCAGAAGGCTCCCAGCCCCAGATCAATTTCCAGCAAGGGTTTATTCCGATTTGCCAAAGGTGAATCCCCATCCAGAGAGAGGGACCATGTGGTTTTCCTCAGTTATATAGGGTCTCAGGTTCGTAGGTGGTACAGGGGGTGGGGCGGGGGCAAGTGACCATAGGGAAGAGAGGAACAGGACACCAAGCCCCATAGCCAATGTGGAAACAGGGAAAGGGATACCATGGGAGGAGTGATGGACTTTCAAAACCCCAAGAGAAGATTGCACAATGTTTGCAAGGAGCCATTGGGGGCAAAGCCTTTTGCCACAACTGGGTGGGGTAATCTTCACTGTTGCAGGGTAAGGGAGTTGGAAATCCCTTCAATGGGGACTCCACAAATGTGTTCACAGTTTAAATGCTGCTTATGTAGCAAAGTGAGCAGCTTTTGCTGGGGTAAGGAATGCCAATAAACCCTAAGCAAAAGTAGGCTTGTGTTGGCAAAACTTAATTTTGTCAGTATGATTGCTGTTACAATAGCTGCTCTTTTTTGGATTCTCTGGTGTTTAAATGACTCTCTTTGCATTCAGTATTGTTATATCTACATCAGCAAAATTCTGTTTTGCAGGCCTGGACTAAGCTTTTAATTTCACTAGTAGATTTGGTTCTGGAAATGAACCTCAAATATAGTAAGTCCTTCTATCTATAATCCTAGGACTCTCTTAAGACCTGTGTCCAGGTCATAAGCTGCCATAACTGTCTATTTAAGGGTTATTAGATGACCTAGAGGAGATTAGCTTTCATGTTCTCCTGACCTATGAAACTAACTTGCTTCCCTTGCATGTGGAAAAAAATTCCCTTAATTTAATAAGAGAAATTGTCCTTATCTAAACTTAGAAATAATGAATTTCTTTCCTTACCTAAACTCCTTTCCCTCTGTTGAGTGTAATATTTCTGTCTGCAAGAAAAAATGAACACATTTGTTTGAACAAGGCTGTTACTTAGTTTTGTTAAATATCTGTATGTGGGTCCATAAAATTATACTGTTTTGTTATGTTTTGAACAGTTCAGTGGATGTGTTTTACTTTTCTCCAATGCTATACAACGCAATAGATCTTCTTATTCCCACCCTTAACTCATTTATATTCTTTTAATAAAATCATTATTGCATTTAGGTGAAGGCAAGGATCAGAGAAATAGAAAAACAGTATGAAAAAGTTTACCATTATTCATACATAATGCATATGTCTGCATTACTTAGAAGTAATTCTGAGTTATTCATTAATATTGTTGTTCTCTTAGAATGGCTTTCATTCCTTATTATATTTCCTTTACAAGACATGATTCCAGCTAATATGAACAACCAGGGCTCACACAGGTGACATTAATCTAAATGAAGCATTTTTTTATAATGTTTGGATGTCTGTTCTAGCCCCCTCTGATTTTTTTATTAAATTTATAGAAGAGACTGTGAAATTCCTTTTCGCTGCTTCAGTTCACAGTCTAGTATTTTAGCTTATACTATCCATAAAAATAACACCTTCTCCTCTTATCTTATTGGACATGAATAAAAACTCTTAAATGAAACCATGTGATTTTAGGTGTATATGAGTTCTTTCTAACAAATAGTTTGCCAAACAGAATTAATCTGATTATTGTTTTACCAGAAGCCTATATAGAGTTTTACACAGTAAAGCTTCAAACATGCAAATTAGATACCTATTTTAGTCAAATATAACTCCTGTTTATTCACAATGAACTGTGTAATATAACTTAGTATTTTTAGCTGACATACTACTGGCAAAACAATTTTGTAGAGTGTTGTACACTGATATCCCAGACATACTCTCTGTGTTTGAGTTCTGCATTTATTACATGGGCTTCTTTATGCAGTCTTATCTTTGCTGTGTCACAAAGATAAACCTACTAGCTGTTTTTGAAGCACTTCAGTGACACTATGGTGACACAAGAAGAAGTTTTTGAAACACACAATTAGGTATTCTCTGCCGTGTTTGGTGGATAGGCATTTAGTATAGTGTGTAAAAAGAGGTGACAATCATTCAATTAGACAAGACAATACAGTAAAAAGCATGCAATCATGTGACTCACGTCATCGTAGTGTGTGAGACACATGCTTTATTGATGCAGTGTTTTGTTCTCTAAGAATAGACAACACTGCATTAATGTGAAGTATTACTGATTTTTGATAATATTGTCTTTAAGTGTATATATGCTAGGTTTTATCTGGTTTTGAAATGTGGGACAATAAAGGTGACTTCTTTGGGGCCACTACTGCTCAGCATTGTCAAGTGTTTGACAAAAGTATCATGTATAAGTATGTTAAACCCAAGAAGTTACTTAACATGGCAGTCTTTAAAAAACCACAGCACATTTATAATTTCATTATGTATGCTGAGTCTATTAATTCAAACAGTTAATGGTGCACTCTGTTTCATAGCATGTATAGTGCTATAGTTGCAGTATTTTATTAATTACTGCCATTAAAAAATGCTAAATTAATTACTGTTCTGCCTACTTGAATTGCACCAGTGAAGCAGACCTAGAAGTAATTTCCAAAGCAGTAAAACATTGCTATTTCTGTTTAATATTGGAAATGGAGGTCATTTTTGTTGAGAGCTAGTCAAAGGCTAAGGTTCTGGGTCATGGATCTTGGCAACAGGTATTCTACTGGTCTGTTCCTCTTGTGAGTTTAATGTGTTAAATAAGAATTCACTTCCTGTTTTAAAATAAATCTCAAAATATGTTTTTACAGCCTCATGGAAGAAATCCATCTTTTTCCAGTTCTTTTTCAAGTCATCTTGGTAAGAATGATTTTTATACATATATATTCTAATAGATAGATATCCTATCTCCCAAATCATGTCTAACTAGTAAGTTTCATTAGGAATGATGGTAAAATAATAAGATGGTAAAATCAAATTAAACAGTCTAACAAAACAAAAGAATCTAGAGTAAGCAGACATATAGGAGGTTCTTACCAACTAGTCCATCTGTATAAGAAGTTTCTTCAAGGTAAGTACTTTTTTTTCTTGAAACAAAAAATTCTGAAAAATAGAATTAATGAGCTTGATTCTTAATTAGAACTAAGTATTTGCTGAATCCATACAAGAAATGCTGAGGAAGTTGCATTTTATTTAATAGCATCAAGTACAAATTTGATAGTGTTGGCATGGTAGTCTCAAATACCACTATTTGCTTATAGAATTTCTTTCAATATAAAGTATTAAAGACATGTTTATGGGATTGTCACATGTGGAACTTCCATCCCTGAATAGAAACTGCCCCTTACAAAAGTCATGAAAATAGTTGATTTTGTTCTCTGAAATGTTGCAAAACAAATATGTCAATGAAGAAGAGAGATCTTTAGGCTAGTTTGGAAGCTGGGTACTGTGCTGTCCATTAGCCTTCTCATTGTTAAATTCCAGTCTCCTGTTAATTTTTTTAAATTTTTAAGTACATGAAGTTGTATCAGGTAAGTGTCCTGTCTTGTAGGCGTGCTCCTGATGAATACTAAATATGCATTATAAGTAAATATGCATAATTTATGTAGTGCAGGCAGATTGCATACTTGCTTTTGTATCATTCTTGAAATTTGGTCTTATTCAGGGTAGTTGAGGTTCATAAACGGGATTCTGAATCAACTTTGATATTAAATTAAATCAAAGTTTCTTAAGTTTTAGTATTTTAATCTTCACTCTTCCTTTGCAGTGATTTATTTTACTGCCAATCATTTTGAATCTCTTTAATACTGCATACACAGATAAGCCATTTTTTATTAAAGTAACCTTGTTAGTGATGATAGATTTTTCCAGCAGCATACAGAACACAGGCTTTATGATATTTTGTGTTCATATATGTACAAATCTCTTTTTGTGCTAAGTATTGGGAATAAAACCATACATTTTTCTGTAGTTGATAAATAGATTTGACCTAGGATGAGTACTAATTTTAGGTAGTAATAAAAGAACTCAGTGAAATATGGAAGTCAAATGTTTCATATTAGTATCCTTAAATATTTAGTTAATGTTTGAAATGTCGTCAGGCGCTAGAATCTTGAAATTTAACCATATATATATGTTAGTCTATAGCTATGAGTATTTGAACGTGGTTATGATCTAAAATATTCCCAGGTATTGAAAATTTTTGTATAATGTATCTGTAGTCATGGAATTTAAAATGTGTTTATGTCATACCACATAAGTAGGACAAGTTGTAGTCAGTCATAAATGCTCCCTCCTGACCTCCACACATGCAATTTGACCTCATGAGTTCTAGAAATAATTCAGTGTTTTCTTAGGGAGTAAAGCAGTTTTGTTCAAAATTGCTTCCATGACTAGTGGTCTCTCCAAGTTTCACAGCTCTCTTGAACTTCTATGGCTGTCTTTAAGTTTATGGTTTTAGTTGGGGAAAAATCGTGTAGCTTTTAGGGAGGAAAAAAAAATTCTCCTTTCAACATGCTTTATTCAGAGAGGACACCTGTAATTGCTTCAGTTGCCATATACAGCATTTGAGCTTTAACAGTACACTGGCTGTGAGGTGTGGTCTTGTTTGGATCAAGGGATGCAAGATATAACACCAGAAACAGCAAAGGAGGATGACAACCTGTTCATCTGTTCTCCCTATGGAAAACTGAGCTCAGCAAAGGAATGTTAGGCAGTTGGGAAAACTCAGGAGTCAGGACTAAATCAGACTTGAAGGATTAATCATTAGGATGTTTTTCTTTTGAACAGAGTGTACTGAACAGGACAGATTAACAAACTCTTTCATTACAGGTTTCTGAAATAATTTTCAGTCATATGGGTAAAAGGAGTTGCATATAATTTGATTCCCATTATTTTCCATAAACTAGTCTTTATCTAGGTTTAGTCTTTTATCGGTTTCAAGGATCAGCACAAATGGTAATGTTGAGCTCTACCAGACCTTTACCAGACCCTAAACTATTGAATTATGCTTCAAAGTCAATACATTATTTTATACTGACAGTAATTTAGTGTAGAGCTACTACTATTAAGCTGATGGTTTATTACTAGTACTGAACAATTTCTATGCCAAGATTTAATATCCAATGTATATTTTCTGTGTATCTTTAAATATAGTTCATGTTATTTCCTGCAATGCAACTGACGGATGTTGACTCTGTTGAACTCTGAAGGGAAATACTGTGGGCTCAAAATTGAAAAGCATTTCTAGCAGCAGTCTTTGTTTCTAAGCTGTGCTACAATCCAAGTGGGATTGAATGTACTAGCTTTAATCTAGCTAGCACAGTAGCAAGGACATGATGGCTTGCAGATACTGAGCAGTTCACAAGAAATAAGTTTTAATATGGTTGTTTTTCACTGCTCATCAGTGTAGAGTTATACCACCTCTTATACTGCACACTATCCAAAGTTGTTGTTTAAGCAGTAACACTGTGATTTGGCAAATTTCTTTATCCTCTATCATCTCTCTTGACTAGTTAGATCTCTGAATTCAGTCAAAGCATATGAAAAGTCACTTATGACTGCAATTTTGTAAATGTTATAGTTGCCAAGCAAAAGGACTGGTTCAGTGAAAAAAAAAATCTGTTAATGTCTACCTTAAAATCTGGTCTAAAAGAATAGCCACAATTTATCTTCACCTGAACTTGGGTTTAGTCACTGAGCTAATTAGTAAAAGGCTTTAAATAGAGTTCCGGTTCCCCTGGAAACCCTCTCTACTGATTCATCTCTCAACACTCAGTTGCATTTAGGAAATGCACATTAATCATGTGGTTTGTATGTGGAAAACCTGAATACAGTTCTTCATTACTGAACTTCAAAGGTGAATTTAATGGTTTACCTGAATGCAAAATAATTTCATCAGTGCCACTGATTTCAGGTCCTGGTGCTAGTGTTTATGTAGATTATAAAGGTAGTCCTACAAAGCAATATGAAGGTATGACTGCAATATTAGTAGACATCAATCTTGCAATAATGTCTAATGTGATGAGTGAAAATCTAGTGATGTGCATCTGTGGAAAAATGGAGACATATTGGCAATATATGAGTATTTTCAGAGCCATAAGGGATTGAAAAGCAAAAGGAAAGCTGACATTATAATGTGAAAAAATTAAAAGGTGCAAACTCCCCTTGGTAGCAAAATTAAATATAATGAGACAAAGTCTATGATTATGTTAATAATGCCAAAAGTTGGGTTGATATAATGTATAAATATGAAATGCTACTGTTGATGAAGAAGGGGTTGGAGCAGGAAAAGTTACTGTGGGCTATATTTCATATTTTACTTTCTTGCTGCCTTTTGTTGCTACATCCTTAGTATTCTATTTCTAATATATTTTGTAATGTCAAGCCTATATCATCTGCCTTCAATATCAGTTTATGATTTACAAAATATTGATTTCGATTGTTATGTTATAATGCTGGAATGAGGTTGAGAAAGGATTTGGAAGTGTTTTACTGCCATTGTTGTAAATTATGACTATTTGTATTTTAGATTGCTACCAAGATTTTGCTGAGTAGCAAGCAATAAAGTTGACATAAATGCTATTTTCTATGTTATGTTACTTTTAAAAGGGCAGCGTCATAAATATTACCTGGTCTTCATTTAGTGTTACCTGAATGTAAGTTGTTGCATAGAAAAGACTTCTTGTGTGGTTGGAGAAATTCTGTTTTTCTGCTGCTAAGTTTTAAAGCTAAAGTTAATGATGCTTATGATTAGGAGTTCAGTGCTAATATTCCTGTTTTTAAATATATCCTGTTTTTAAAGCCCAGTTGTCAATTCTGTGCTTATCCTATTAAGATTTCTGATGTAGCTTTTAGTCACACCAGCATATTATGACATACATTCGTTTTTGCTGTAAATTTTTTTTGTCAAATTTCTGTATCTTAACAGCCAGTTCAAGTTTAAAGTATTTTCTTTCAATAAAAATTACTTTATAGTAACATTGAATATTACTTTGTTTAAAAATGATGTCTTATTATTAAATATGGTCAATAGTAGGTAGTGTCTTCATATCTAAAGTGCACAGTCTATTTTAAAGATTCAGATACAGTGATTGTCTTATTTATACTGTCATTTTATTCTTAACACAAGGAAGTCTACCTCTTCTGTTTACATTTGTGAAATAATTAACATTAATTTAAAAATAACATATTTTAAATTATTTTCCTTCAAGTACAGTGGAAAGCTCTTCTTTTTGGCTTTTTTTTCCCTAGTTGTATTGGTTTGAAATTTTATGTTGTCCCTGTGTATTTTTGGATGGCTGTATTGGACATCTTAAGTTAGAGGAGCATGTACTACTCAGGTTTTTGATAGACTGCAGTAAACGTATGCTTGAGTGCTCCAAAAATACATCAAAATCGTTATGGTGCAGTCACTGGTCCTTTTAGAAGGTGTGCTTTGCTCACTTTGTTGTAATTGCAGTTGAAAATAGAGTTCAGTATTACATTTATCATCATGGGAGAGAATATGAGCTAAGCATAGTCTAAAGAAAAATTGTAATAGTTACATAAAAAAATAAATAACCACGCACTTTAAAAACAGAAACAAGCCACACTGGCTGTCTTGTGTAACAACTTTTTTTCAAGAATGCTAACAATTTTGTGGATATTTTGTCTAAGCAGAGGATACATATTTTTAACCAAGTCCTTCAACTAAGAAAAAAAGAGTTGTGAAAAATAATTTGTATAACATCCAAGTGGAAGCAATGGTTGGGTTCTGTATTTAATTTTGAATTTATTAGGAGGAAAAAGCCACAGGAAATGGTTATGGTCAGAGATGCCACTCCTTTTGGCTCAGTTAAAGTAACAAAGCCATCCACTTAGAATGATTTAAAAATAATTGTTTTATCACCGGTCTTACCTGTGAAAATATTATAAAAATGGAGAAAAAGAACACTGGAGATAAAAAAGAAGAGCCTTATCATTCCTCTTTTGCTTGGGTTCTACTTTCTATTGAGAGATTACAAACATACATAATTTGATGGAAGAGGTGGAGGTATTTTGCTGTCTAGCAGCCACATGGATGATAAGTATAGAGAACATGGATCAGGGGTTATTGTGGCATTTGAAGCATTAGTTTACTTGTGTCTGTTAAAGAAATCACCTCCAAAACCAGCATGGTGCATATCTTGTTGGTTGTCTGAAAGAATGGGAAGAATGTTTCTAACTCTTGCAAGTACTCTTAAGCGATCCAGGATGAGTCCTTGAAACAAAAGACTAGGAGATTTTCTCTTATATTCTGTAAAGAGTACAAGTTTATGCTGCGGAACTCATCTGCTGGAGAAAATTAGGATAGTAAATTTCGCAAATAATAAAAGCTCTAGCATTTAGTGTGAATGGGCCCTTGGTCTTCTATGCTTTCAGCTCTACGCTTCCCTGAGAAGATTGATGCTGATTGACATCTTCCTAATGTATGGCAGACATGTCATAGTCATGTCTGTAGGCATACTAAATCCTTAATTTAGAATCAGCTCTCTAGTAAAATAATTAACACAAAGGTATCTGGGAATGCTAATCTACATGTGTTTTAAAGAACTACTATTTAAGAAAGTTTTAGAGAAATACTATTAATTTCAATACCTTTATGTGTGGCATTCCTGTTCCTCTTTGTGTTTTCAATGCTGTTACAAAAGCGTTCAAAGCAATGGCTCTTTCTGGTGTATTTCACCAGTTCATTACTGCTGTTAGGGAAAACCTGCATTTATAAGGTGTCTATCTAATTAGGTTCTAGGAGTGATTTTTATGGCGTCTACAGGATGGACATTAGTTATAGTTGGAAACCTTAAGTGTATCCATAATGAATATCTCCATTTCTTTTCTTTCTATGAAGTATGCACATTTTCGTCAAACCTACTGTATTTAATAGTCAAATTGTATGCTGTGACCGTGTATTTAAAACTGCTATGACAGATTAGGAATGTAATCTATAAGGATTTATGGAAGTGAAAATGGCAAGACACTATTTTAATGGGTAGTTTATAAAGCAAAATAATTGCTAGTTTTGAAAGACGTTTAATATCCAAAGATGGGTTTAGGAGAAACTAGTGAAAAAATGTTGAACTATCTTAGCATTTATGTATTTGGAATGAGGAAAAAATATGAGATATCATTTAAAGAAGATGAATGTAATGCAAGTGTAAAATTTACTATGAGTAGGACATCTCACCAGTGAGAATGGTTTAAATCCTTTCCAAACTGACAGATTTCTTACCAATGCATTGAGGTCTTGTGTCAACATTCAGTAAAGTATTATATTTATTCTCTTTTTAATGCAAAATCAAATTAATAGGAGAGTTTCTGTAGAACAAAGAAGACAATGTAAAAGGCAGTAGGGTACAGTGTGTTAATTTCTAATTTTCCAGGAATAAAATATGGCTCCTCTGGTAGGAACGTTAGGATTTTTCATTTCCCTGTTAACTTCCTTAAGCACTTTCAGTTTAAGGATGGGATTCCTGAGACTACTTATCTCTTTTAAATTTCTGACTTGAAAATAGTATATACTTAAAGGGATAAGCTTGCACATCTGAATTTGTACTCCTGGAAATAAACATGTCTAAGTGGAGCTCTCCTGAGATTATTTTAGCCAGAAGAAGAATCCTGCTGATAGAAAGTTTTATTTTCAGAAACTTTTTTTTTTCTTTTGTTTTAGAGATCTTTTAGCCAGGAGTTTCTGAGAAAGTGTTTATGCACATAAATGTTTCATTAGTGCTGAATTCAGTTGTTAATCTCTTACGGTCAACTGATCTCTCCAATTATTAGCACTGTACATGGAATGAATTCTTAACAGTTATTCATGTGTAACTATTGTGTTCTTAACAGATGACAACAAAATTATTAGAAGGCAAACTGCTTGGTATAAAAACAATTGCCGATTGTGATTAATAACAGGAACCCATGACATTTGATTTCTTTCCCCAGATATCATGTGATGTGCAGTGGTTTTGCGTATGGATCGTTGCTTTATCCAAGCAATGACTGAACCATAGATTGGCTGCAGTTAGAAGTGACTAGTAAGGATCATAGTGTCCAACTCTTGCTTCCTTCAGAGCTACCTTAGTCATCATATAACTAAGAATATGGTCCAGATGCTCCTTGTAATCTATCAGGTGTTGTGCTGCAACCACTTTCCTGGGGAGCCTCTTCCAGTTCCCAGCCACCTACTCATTGAAGAATCTTTTCCTGATGTCCAATCTGAACTTCCCCTAATACACCTCCATTCCATTTCCTTGAGTCTTATTGATGGTGACCAGATCTTGCCTCTGCTGCCTCACTTGAGGAAGTCGTAGACTGTGATGAGGTCTCCCCTGAGTCTTTTCTTCTTCAAGCTGAAGAAGCTAAGTGACCTCATCTGCTCCTTGTAGCTCTTGTTCTTGAGACCTTCCACCATCCTTTTCTCCCTTCTCTGGACATGTTCTAATAGTTTGATGTCCTCTTATATTGTAGTGCCCAAACCTGCCCCCAGCACTTGAGGTGAGGCCACCTCAGTGCAGTGCAGACTGGGGCAATCTCCTCCCTTGCCTGGCTGGCCATGCTGTTCTTGATGCCCCCCAGAACATGCTTGGCCCTTCTGGCTGCCAGGACACTGCTGACTCACATTCAACTTGCCATCAACCAGGACCCCAGGTCCTTTTCCATAGCACTGGTCTCCAGCCCTTTGTTCCCCAGTGATAAGGACAATAAAGTTCCTTTGCAGAGACGTTTTCCTGCAAACAAGGGAAGAAACATTTTGCTTTTTCAATGTCATTGTGATGTATGCTAGACTTTCAGCCTGTTTGCTACAACCACAGAGCTTAAGAGTTGTCTGTGCTGCAGGCAGTGTTTGGCAGCAGTTTATGAAGATTTTTCCACCTAACTCAGAGGTCAACTTTAAACAGAGCTGGAATTATTTACTTTCCATCCATCACATTGAGAAAATTATTGGTATTAGGGGTTTGATACTGGGTTTTTTAAATAGTATTAATAGCTGATTTTGAACTTTTCTTGTAGAGTTGCTTGAGTCAAATAATTTTGGCTGTCTTTATTTCGGCTTTCTTTTTGAAGTAGTTAAATGTGTATTTGTTACAAATATTTTAGAGCAGGTTAATGAAAAAACTGAATACTTGAGGTACATGATTTGTGGGATGAAGAATGGGCTTGTTGACAGAGTAGTGAGAGAATAGAGAGAACTGCTTCCTATTCCTGCTGCTGATCTGCATTTATTCTTGACCATGGGAAAACTGTGTAAGCCCTCTTTTTCACCATGTGCTTGTTGTGCTTCTGTTCTTTGGGTGTCCAATGAACGCCTTTACTCTGAGAAAACTCAGCGATTGGTTCTCATCATTCTGAAACTAAGTCTGTGTAAGGTCCGAACTGGACATTATTTAAAAAAAAAATCTTTAATTACTTTTTCTTATGGTAAGGTAACATCTAAACTACAAATGTACATCACAAGAATGTAGAGAAGATGAATTAATTAATATTTAGAAGGTATTCATATTTTGTTATGAGAAGCACTAAGTAAATATGAACAGCCTATTTTATGACTTTATGTCTGAGTAGATCTATCCCTGGTAGGATTGCTGATGGAGAAAGAAGTGACAGGAAGCAGAGCCATCCTTTAAATAATTTTAATAGTATAAATGGATATTCTGCATAATAAAATTAGATTTTTAAAAAAGAGAAGTATTGCTAAAGCATATCCTTCTATCACTCTCCTTATCTGGAAAATTACTTTGAACCAGAGCTCCTGTTAGGGTAGGGAATAAAATTATTTACTAAATCACCTGGAGCTCCACTTTAAGAGAAAAATTGAGTCCACAGCACTTGTGACAACATTATGTTCTTGTATAGGAAGAAAATTCAGCTATTTCCATCTTAAAGGAATTGCTTTCTAATGCTAGACACTAATATTTTAGTGTGTATGCTACGCAGCTCTTTTTTTTTTCTATTTTATATGCAGTGCTAAGGGACACAAGAAAACTCATGTATAAACAATATTTTTATGTGTTTGTTAGTACTTATTTATTTCTCCTGTCTTAAAAGTTGAAAATTGTACAGATAATAAATATGAATCTAAAAGACTGTATCAAGATTTTAAAGCTAGATATAATATACTGGGTAAGAAAATCACAAACAGGTAGTGAAGTGCATAGGTATTTGTCCTTTGCAAAAACAGTGACCATGGTTACTGCTTATACTAGAACCCATTGCTGAGTTTTATGATGTTCTAACTGTTTTCCATTTCTTTGATCCCACTCTTCATGTT
The DNA here is from genome assembly GCF_009819655.1 of Sylvia atricapilla. Taxonomy (NCBI): domain Eukaryota; kingdom Metazoa; phylum Chordata; class Aves; order Passeriformes; family Sylviidae; genus Sylvia; species Sylvia atricapilla. Next base: position 45,126,653 of record NC_089140.1, read on the forward strand.
ATATATTAATGGTCTTCAATAAGCAGGCAGACATACTGGTTTTGTAAAGGTGGGTTTTTTCATAAATATTTCTACAGTAGTCCAGAGTGGATAGTTCTTTTGTGTATTATGCTATAATGTCTTACAAGCAAAATTTGAAAGAAAATATATTCACAATGTAAAAGAGAAAGTTGTTACAAAGTAATGATCACTCTTGTTCCCTGTGTGGCAGAGCCCATGTATTTATCACATCATTTCTCTGACCATCCCAAGAACATTTCACAGTGTTGCTTCAAAGGGACGTAGAGCCCAGCTTGGGCATTTGGTCTTTTTGCATCTTCTGTTGATTGGGTCAAAGGAGGTGCTGCAGGGATACATGGTGGTGATGCAGTTTAAGCTCTGTTCAAAGCAATTAATGAGTAACTGTAACTCTAATATTTTTCCAGAGTTATGGTATGAAGTATGGAATGATCGCTTTAGGGATGACTTAAGATCCAACACAACAGTTGTTTTAAAGGTCTCTGCACTTACAAAGGGTAGAGCATTTACTTGTTACTGTGTGCTGGCCCTTGGCTGTTGCTCAAAATCCACTAAGTTTGTCCTGTATTTAGAGGATTGCCTGTTGTCCTTTGGATAATTCTGGTAGTTGGCATTTCCCTTAAACCCCTTCAATTACAAATGTGGTAGTAGTGGTTATTCTGAGCATTCTATTCTCTTAAAAGTTAGTTTTTCTTGGAAGGCTAAACTAGTTTGGAATACATAGTTTTCAGTAGCAGTGTGCTTTTTAGATGAGGAGCTACTACCTATGTACCCCAATAAGCATCTCCTGTGGAAAAGCCACTTGGGGGAGGATTCAGGCAAAGCAGCCAAGCTCACACATCCACACATGCCACGGACTAAGCTCAGCAAGAGAGGGAAGAAGGACCTTTGTATGAAATCAGTTCCCACGAGGTTTATTTCAGGCACCTAAGGAAGATCAGGAACAAAGACCAGGCCATGTGCTGTGCACAGGCTTAAGTATGGGATCAGCAGCCAATGACCTGAGGGCAGTGCAAGGGGCATGGCAGAGGTCAGTGACCTTTAGGGAAAATGGGGCCGGACACCTGGGATGCCACCACCAATAGGGAAACAGGGAAAGGAGAAGCTACAAGAACCAGGGGCATGGGGAGAGAAGAGAGACTGGTGCAGACCACAGTGTGCTAAGCACCATGGGGAAGATCCTCTCATTCAGGCTAGGCAGGCAAGACTCTGTGGTCTATCCTTCCAGGGCAAATACCCTGGGAATTGTCCCATGGGGTTCCAGGGACTCCACAGTTTTCAAATACTGTGTTCAGAGAAAAGATTAAAATACATTGTAAAAGATGTAATTTTACTTACCCTGAACCTCTGACATCTTGGAGCAAGCCCACCCTGATGATCAGGGGGTCTGAAGCACATGGCACACATGGAGAGGATGAAAAAACAAGTTTCATACAACCTTTGCCAAGAAATCTTGGGGGCATCTTTTTTTACCTGTAGCTGCCTCATAGGACAGTGCAGAGAAGATGAAGCCAGACTTGACTCAGCAGTGCATAATCGAGAGATGACAGGATGAATACAAGCTGGAAGATGGTAAAATCCAGCTTGACATAGAAAAAAACATTTTGCTGTGAGGAGGGTGGTAAAATACTAGAATGAGAGGTGAGAGAGGTTATAACATCTCTGTGTTTGGAGACTCTACACAGCCTGAACCAAGCAGCCAGCTAGACTGGAGAGCTCCAGAGGCACCATCAACCATATGTTATTCTGTGATTTGATTTTCCCAGTCCAGTCCATCTTCCTAAAAATCAGCCAACTGAACAAAAATGACCCCACAGGTTATCTGCTAGAATGGTAGCCACCATACATTGACCCCTATCTGTACTTAGATACATTAACTCCTCTAGACTAGGATTCAAGTCAGTAGTCTTTCAGGTGAGTTTGGATTTCTGAGCTCTTCATCTTTTTCCTGCTTCCTAATAACTTGTATTCGTTGACCTTTAAGTAAGTAAAGTGGATGGACTGAAGTGGCAATGCTTATTCGGCTGGGTTGGCTCCTCTCCCGTTTCTTCTTTATTTTATACTGCATGAGGGTGGTGTTTTATGAACCAAATCCAAGGCAGATTGTAGGTCAGGGCTGAATGGATGGGTATATAAAGTCACTGAATGTTTCTGCCAGCTTGTTTTGTCTCTCAATACACGTGGAAGTTTATGCAAGGTTACCTGAAATATGAGTCTTGTGGCTTTTTGGCAGTGTTCTAAATGGGGTTTTTTAAAATTTTAGGATTGAGTTGTTTGAATATTATTGTGGAGAATTTTTCCTAATGATTATATTTTTACTTACAAACTATGCAGCTCTGACCCTTAAGGGAACGTGCTAACTTCAGCTTTCCATGACAGATAAAGCTGATGCTATTAGATTGTATTTCTTGGAAGACACATTTACTTAAATGTTAACTAAGATCCTGTTTTTATCTCTGTGAGCTTTAGGGTAGTTAAGATTTTTAGAATATTTGAAATATGTAGCAAGAAGAATTTTATAGTATTTAGGTGAAGAATCATCTGTTAGAAGCCCCCAAACTTTAAAAAGTATGGAAAATACATGACTCTTTGCCCTGATAGGCAAATTATTTTTCTTTTATTTGTCAGTTTGTATTGATAGAAAACTTTAATAAAAATTCTTCAATACTTCATTTTATAGTGCTTTGTTTTGTCTAGCCCCTTCTATCAGAATGATTGTTATTGTTCCCCCAGTCCAGCCTGAAGGAAGAGTTTATAACCTTTTTCAATGTTCACTGAACATTTTATCAGGAATTTCATTTTAGATGACAGATCAGTCTGTCAGTCTTGGGAACTTAAAGCAGAAGGGTATTGAGCTTGTGTTCCTTAGTGATGGATTTCACCAACAGCAGGAGTGAGAGGTCTGGACTGACCATCAGCACAGGCAGCCCTAAGGCTTGTATGAAAACACAATTGTTGCTCATGTTCTCTCCCTCTCACTTTTTCAGCAAACACAGTCTTAAGAACTTACAAAGTTCACAGAGCAGAGGTTCTAAAGCAAGGTTTTCCCCCTCTTAAAAATAGTATTTGGTTGGGTTGGTTTTGGTTTAGCAATTTTTTGTAATCGTAAAGCTGTTTGACATTTGCATATTTTTTCATCACACTTGATTTGAGCCTTTTTTGATAGAAGTTTTGTGGATAACCTTCAGGATCTTGTGATTATTCATGTAATTAAAATCCTCTCAAGTTTTTTTGACACCTAACGCTATTCACTTTCAGTTTAATTTGCACCCCTTTTCAAAGCAGATATGAAACTTGTACGTGTTCTGAAGTATTGCACAATGTGAGACTGCTGTCTATGGTTGCAGCTCTACATATGCAAAGATGCAATATGTGTTGCCATTATCACTCAGGAATGAGATATTGTGGTTAGATAAAAACAAGGTCTATTAAAAACATTGGTTTAATTGTTTGTCCTGGTCTGGAAAACACATTGAATATTACTCATTGTAAGAGGAAGTATTGCAATGGTAGGCAGAGAATCATTGTGTGTGTTACTCCACGTGTGGATTTTGGTTTTCCCATCTCAAAATGTTTACAGTAGAACTGAAAATAGTGTAAAGAAAAAAACCCTGAGATACTCAAAGGTCTAGAATGGCCACTGTGAAAGAGATTATTCGTCTGTATGCTTTAATCTGGAAGGTGGTGGTTGAGGGGCAAATGTGATCTTTACACATACATAACCATAGTCAGGTGAAGAGGGAACAGTATTGCCGCTCACTGTCTCTATTCACGCAAGATCTGTATTATAAGAACTAAAGAAAACTTGCAGTTGGGATCTGAAAAACTGACAAAAGGTCAATTTCTTTCTTCTGTAGGGTTATGTTCAGCCTTCAGCTGTGCTCCATGGTTTCCTCAGTTTACTTGAATTGTCATGTGGGGCTTCTTCTCTTGTCAAGTGTTTTAGATATGTTGTTAGGGTAGGTAGACCTATTTGAACTGAGTCAGATTCTGCTTTGCATGCTAAAAATGCAAAGAACCTGCTGTATTGTGAGATTTGCAGAAATTTGTCTTGCAACTCCCATTTTTTATATGAGAAACCAGTTTAAGTTTTTATTACTTAAAAAATTATTTCTTAACCAAGTTGTTTCTTAGAGAAATTAACTACTTAAAAGTCCACAGCTCTGAGTTATGAGATTAATTTTCTGTGCTGTTTATTTGGCTGTGGAGTTAAAAATTAACAGTAAATTGGGGAATTCACAAAGATGTTTGTATGTTCTCTAAGAATTAGTATTTAGCCATTGTTTATGATTAAGTTTCAGAGTTGTCAATGCTTAATGTAGCACATTTTTCCAGAATTTTTATTCCATCAAAGCGTCACTCAGTCATTATAATTAGACAATTTTCCCACTTAGGGAAAAAATATTTGAGAGGTGGTTTGGGATGGGTAAAGAGATAATTGTGCTCTTTTTTAATTAGAGATTTAACTGGCATCGTTATCTTCATAATCCATCTTACTTTTGTCACACTCCTTCTGTCCAAAAGTTAGTAGCATTTACTGCCTTTCTCCTACATTTTAATTTAAGCAATGTAACTAAAGTAGTTAATCTTCTAGACTGGTAACTGGTTCTGCTGTGAATAAGATTAAACAAATTAAATTTTTTATCTTTTGTTGTTCATCCTCCCCCACTTTTATCATTAACTGATAAATCTCGCCTCCCATTCTTTAAGCTTTTTTTCCTATTGTCACAGTCTTGCAGTGCCCACACCTTGGACACATTTCATTTTGTTTATTTAGTTCTTTTCCCATAGTCGGATTGTAATATTCGTATATGTGTGTGCATGTATGTCATATAAAAAATATGTCCAGATATATGTACACGTGTGTGTGACAATCTCAAAATTTTTATTTAGCAATCTTGAAGTCTTTGTGACCTTGTAAGTGTTCTCCATACTGTATGGCGTGATGTAAATAAAGAAGAAATGTGCCTGGTGCCAAGAGTTCTGTGGCAGTTGACTGTGAACAGCAGAAGGAGGAGCGGGAGAACATCTTGGGGAAGCCGGCAGGGCTGCTTTTGTCTGTAACTGCTGGCCAGAGTGCAGCCCTGCAGCATTCTCTCACTCCCACCCCACTCCCTGGGTCATGGCTGGAGCTGAGGGGCACGTGGAGACCTGTGGAAGAGGAGGGGCTGTGTAGCATCACGATGCAGGAAAGGCAGGTGCTGCAAAAAGACAGATTATTTTTAATATGAGACTTCAGAAGTCTAGTACCAAAGTGTGTCCTCTATGACCTTTAACTATCAAGTTATAGGGAGAAATCTGGACCTTACCATAGTTTCTTTGAATTTTATGAAAAAATTTAAATGGGTAATACAGAAATGAATCGCCATCAGTGTTCACCCAAGGTGATTAATGTCTACATTTAAAAATTAATTTATTTTTGCTGTAGAAGCAATATTAACACAAAATCTCACTACTTCCACATTTCATGTTTGTCAGGCTGATTAAGAGCAAATTGTTAATTTATTGTTCCTACTAATATTAATGTCAAGACAAAGAGAAAGCATGTAAGGGAAAATATGTATTAAAGTAAATCTGAGATGCATGTTTTTCCGAGTAAGATTTATTGATCTTGTGACCAGAATTTTACTGTGACATTATCACTGTTCTGTCAAACAGCTGAGGTACATCTCTTAATCTAATCTAAATAAATATTGGCATAGGAATGCAGCAGTTGCTGACTGTACCTTTATTGACCAGCTGCATTCTGATGACTAAGGTACTGAGCTATTGTGTGCTTCACAACAGAGTTTGTAAAAGAATATTGAATGTCCGTGAATGGTTTCTGGCTGGCAGAGGTTTCCACATTATGTATCTGAACTCTGAACATTTCTCTAGAAATTTGTCTGGTTTGGCTTCAGTCATGTATTCTTTATGCATTTCTTGTGTTAATGTCTTCCTGAAGAGTTTGTATTGCAGTGATAATTAGATTTTAGAATGCCAGTCTTCTACAAAGCAAAACAATTTAAACCTTAATATTCTGCTTTTTACTTTGTGTTTTTAACTATAGTAATTTATTCATTATAGTAAATGTTTAGTTTCTAGATTGTAAAATGTTTTTGTAGGCAAGCTTAAAAATCATTGCTTTACTAAGATAGATTCATTAGCCATATGTATTCAAAAAAGATTAAGCCTACCATGACACAATCTTAGTTTACCCACTGTAACTTTCTGATTACAATTATAATAGAGCATCATCTCAAAGACTCAGCTGAAATTTTGGTAATTTTTTTTTCTTTCCTCTTAGATTTCTCTTTTGAGTCCCCTGTTTATATTAAAAGGTTCTGTTTCTGCCCATTGGATTTTTCAGTCAAGTGTTTCTTTACTGATCACATGGGTACAGTAAGCAAAGTTGTGCCATTTCATGTGCTGGGTTCCTTCTAAACTGCTCACTACCAAATAAGATAACCTGTTCAAATATTGTGATGCTAAATGTGTTGACTGACAGTTTACTCTGCTGTTTAACTGAGGCCCCCAAACTGATCTCTGTGGCAGATACTTACGCACTGTTTGATGGATAACATTGCTTTTAATTTTCTGTTACTGTCATTTTATTTGATATGGAGTTTGGCAATAATTAAGGTCTTTACAAAAGAAAACCAGATTTCTTTCAGTTACCTGTTGGAGTAAAGCGCAATATTTCTCCTTGGTGCACGTTTCATTCATTTGACTAAAGCAGAAAGGATGTGTATGAGGGCTGATAGCTCCTTTTACTGCTGCAGAGAACCAAGGATTATTCTGTAAACAATCTATTACTTACTGTATATACTCAAGTTCTACATTTGCTTGCCCTGTGTGAAGTTCTGGAGCAGAATTTAAATTCCCTGCACGTAGCTATCTTTAGGGCTCACATCTGGATGGCACTGCAGGAGCATATTGCTGAAAGCAAACAGACTAGCAGTTCTGATGGTAACAATGAAGTCTCAGAAAATACTGCATGCATGTATAAGATTCCATTAAAAAGCAGGGAGTGAGAGGGATGTCTAATGCAGTCCATTTAATGCAGAACTCTCCAGAGAGTGAAGTGGGGATTATGCCTGCTCCTGTGCTTATTAAAGACTAGTATAGAGAATGCTTGTTGGGTGAATGGTATCTCCATAACAGACGCTCTGATACTCATGAATACATTTCTAATTATATCTTAATGATCTCAGCCACAAATAGGAAAACAAAAATCTTTGTCTCCCTGAGTGGTTACCTTAGTGGCTGCAGGATTGGCAAGGTTTAGATTTTCCATCTCCTCTCACTAATCCCAGGGGGCTTCATTGTGAGAAATGAGACTTGTTTATGATGGTGAATTAGATTGCTGTAAAAGGTTATTTCAACAGACAGTTGGGAAATCATAATAGAATAATTTAGTAAAAATAGGAGCTAAAGTATGCTTAATGAAACATGATTAGATTTAATTTTCTTGCTATTTCAATCATTAAAGGTACATTATGCTTTCTCAGACCTCATTTGGGCTCTTTGCCATGGACCCACTCTTAGTAACAGACTGAAACTTGCATGTTCCATTAGGATGTAAAAATGGCTAATGATACTCTAGTCTCCTCTCCCTGGATTTTGTAAAATTTCTGTAACCAGCTTTTCAGATATATTTTAGCTGTTTTCCCCTTTGATCCTTTTATTCCCTCACATCTATTGTACACATTTTTCAGTATGAATAACTGTTCAGGGAGTATAAATTGAGTGAAGTGAAGTAAAAGACTGATATAGCTACTTAATAATTGTGAGGTGGCTTGTTATGAGTAATTAAAATTTGTTAATTTGGTTATTAGCAGGATTCCATGTTCTAACAAAGCTTATCTTTTAATTTCTTCATATAAAGTATGTTTCTATGCTGTTTTATCCAGTGGTACAGTTTTTTTGGTTTTTGTGGGCTTTCTTTGGTTTGGTTTTTGGGGTGATTTTTAGTTGGGTTTTGGTTTCTTTTTTATTATTTTTCTTTATTCTTTCCTTTTATGATGCAATGACACATTGTATGCCACCACATATGGGCTAAAATTTGTCTGGCCTCTAGTGTTATTAAATTTAGTTCTTGATGATATTTTATGCCTCTCTCAGCATCAAAATGCTACTTTGATCTAAAAATATCCAACTCCTTTTCAGGCTATGAATTCAAATGAGAATAAAGCTGCTCTTTGCTGGTAGACAACTTGAGTAGAGCAGCAGAACCTTGCTGATCAGCTCAGTTGGTCAGAGGACCAACGTTGTGGGCTATTCACCTCAGAGCTGGACTCAGTGATCCTTGTGGGTCCTTCCCACCTCAGAATATTCTGTGATTCTGTGGTCATGGCTCCATTTGTTTTCAAGATTCCAGTCTGTTGTTTGGGGGAGAAAGTATGGGGTTGTTTCAGTGTTTCATTGTTATTCCAAGTGGGATGCATGTTTCACTTAGAAGGGCTTTTGTTCAGGATGAATTTTCTGCCCACAGTTGTGTGGGAGGTAGAGGAGAAAGGCAGATCTCAGGGTACCTAGTGGTATGTCAATCAGGAATGCTTTAGGAGAAGGGCCCACATGCAGATCTAAGTTCAAAATCACCCTAGAGAAAATGGCTCACTCTAGGTTTCTGGAGCTCAAAATAAATATTTTGACTACTGTGCAAAATATTTTACTAACATCTCTCACCATCTCCTATTGAAGTTGCTTTAGTTTGTATATACTAAATTTTCCTTGTCACAGAGCCTACTGATGATCTGGACTTCCACTAAAAATGAGGAGAAATGAAAGAACTCAAGTCCTCTACATTTCTTGTAAGATAGCAAACCGCTATGGGATACAGGCAGTGTGATAACCTAGTGAATGTGTCAGTGCACACTGGGAATGCTTGTTTGAAGTCTTAAACATTTAAGGAAATTGAAAGTCTGGCTCCATTCTGGAACAGTGTAGAGTCTCAAGTCATCGATTTTTCCGCACTGCTAGAATAGTTTCATTTGATTTTTTTATGTCATAGTTGAAATACTTTATGAGAAAACAGGTATGTATGTATATTCACGTGTCTATAAATACGTTTTTAATGGATCCTGTCTTCCTTATAAAGCAACAGATGTAAGTTCTCATATAATCATTTAGTGCATGTTTACTACTGAAATCAGCTATATGAAGGACAGAAACCCCGCACTCTTTAGGGGATTGAAGACACTTCGTTATACTCTGAAGGCACTGGAATCTCCTGTGTTTTCAGGCAATAGCTCCCTTAACGGTGATGAAAATCAGGAATATTTTAAGTGAACCCATGCCCTACATATTGATGACTGAAATGTATCTCTGTCATTAAGTGGAATATATTTTCATAAACTATAGTAATTTTCAAACCTGTATTCTTAAAGTTTTTTTTTTAATCAGTATGCAGGTATTTAAATAGAAATGACTTGGGGAAAGAAATGGGGTGAGACTAAGAAGAAAACTATAATAAATTATTTGGATATTACCCTGGAAAGATGTGCAAAAAGAAAAATGCTATTCAATATATTCTTAATAATAGTAATAACAAAATGCAGTATAACTTCCTCTGTCTTTGAGAAAGAAGTAAGACTTGCTTAGAAGTGCCTTCTGTTTTGCTGAACTTAGCCATTTCTGATTCTGTCTTTGAACCATCTGTTAATCTCTGATGAAAATGGACTAAATTAAATATGATATGATATTTAGCAGCAAGAGCTATACTTTTTTCCAAGTCATAGCATCTGATGCTCTTTCGCAAACGCTTGTGAGAAGCTGAATTGGTTTCCTTTCCTTGTTTTCTTGTAGATGTGAGTTAAGCTTTAAATTTTAAGTTGTGCCATTGCTCTTCTTTGTGATGTAGGAATTGACTTTAGAATAGGTGAGAGTGAGAGTTTTCACACATGGTGCTTGATTTGTGCCAGGCAAGTGCACAGAGTGCTTCAGGGAAGGTCAGTGAGGTATCAGGTGACCTTGTAATGCTTAGTGAGTGCAAATTTTTCAAGTTGTCTATTGCCTGGTGCTATTGAGATTGCCACCATGGGAGCAAGGCTCAGGCTAGTCCAAAATCCATTTTGCTATATTCTTGTTTATACACTCAGTGGATCTATTACTTTTTTTTGTCTTTTCTTCTTAGTTTAATGTTCTGAGTAATGAGAACTAAATCAAAGAATCATAGAATAGTTTGGGTTGGAAGGAATCTTTATCTATCATCTAGTTCCAACACTCCTGCCCTGGGCAGGGATGTCATTCACTAGACCAGTTTGCTCAAAGCCCTGTCCAGCCAGACCTGGAACAGTTAGAGGGATGAGGCATCCATAACTTTTCTAGGATTTTCCTTTTCTAGGAAACCTGTGCCAGTGTCTCAGCACCCTTGTTGCAAATTTCTTCTGTATATGCAATTCTTATCTATTCTCTTTTACTTAGATCCTATCTTAAATTCACAAGAATAACAATCTATAAATCAATACAATCAATAAAAATTGATTATAGAACTCAGGTTTTAAGTATATTTTGAGTAATACTAATTACTATTACTGCTATTCTTGTTAGCTGTCATTTCTTTCTCCATTTTACTTCTTTCTCATCAGTTCTCTTTCAGATGCTGTTCTGTGGCCTACCATCATCAGACTGTTGCTGGCTAAGGGAACACTTGTGTTTCAATATCAGTGAATTCTAGGCACTGGAAGATATAATTCCTGTGACTGACATTGCATTCATGCTATTTTATAGAGCTAAAATGGGGCTGTCACTTCATACATATGTTTCTGAAATATATGTTCCTGGAATATGACCTACTAAAGTGAACATCATGTTCACTTTTTCTAGGGTCACAGGTACAGACAAAATAAGAATTAATGCAAAGCAGGAAGAAAATGAATAAAAATTAAACGGTGCAATGAAAAAACACTGTTTGTGTTCCAAGCCAACATAACCAAGATATATACACTGTCTTTAGTTCTGGTGCCACAGGCATAACTAATATAAAAGCAAACTCTACAGAGTCTGGAGACTGCAGCAATATCCTGGAAAAAAATAAGCAAGTAGAAGGTATGGTCATTTAACCTTGAAATTCTCTCTAGTCTCTAGATTTATTTACTTGTTCTTCTTAATTTTTCATCTTGACTACATCCTGTTTCTTCTGGTAAACAGTAATAAAGCAAAATTATGTTAATCTTGTACAGAATTTCATTAGGTAATGGCGTTGGTGGCTTGTTTGTTGGACACCAAGTTAATGTGATCAATGGTTTGTATGTCTGTGGGAGATTTTTGGAGAACAGTAGATTTCCTTCCTGTTGTGTCTAGAAGAAAAAGAGTGTTTCTAGCATTTACATAGAATAAGAAACTGCGCTTCCTTTTGCTATCTTTTTTGTATTATTATTATTATTATTATTATTATTATTATTATTATTATTATTATTTGTTCCAGTTGAGAAGTTCTCTGGCTGTGAATACAAACTGCTCCTTCCAAATGTATCCAAACATGACTCTTAATAGCAGATTAATTTCCTTTTTCCTCTGAGAGCAATGAAGCTTTTGATGGCTATATAAACGCTAATTTTTAGGCCGGGATTGTAAAAATACTTACGTTTGTAAACTGACATCAAGAGAGGTAGCAAATGCTTCAAGTCTTATTTAGCTTAAATATGTGTATCGAATCCACTTACACTCAGGAGAGTTTTAATCACTGTGGTCACTGTCACTTGAGGTCAAAGATGGACATGACACTTTTAAAGTCAAATGGCAAAAGCTCCACTTTAATGTTACAGCCTACTTTGTACAGTTTTCAAAAGTATTGTGTTTATTTCTAGTTGGTAGGTAACTTTCTTGCCATAGAGTTCATTGGCAAGTAGGTGCTCATGTGCATACCTGCTAAGGCTTTCTTTCTCCACAGATGTTTACATTTTTCTTCCAATGATCCAGGATAGTTTTCACAGGTGCAAACTGTCTTCTCACAAGAATAGGTTGTTACGCAAACTGATTTTCACTGTTAGAATTCTTTTCTCATGGAACTTATCAGGCTAGCTTAGCCAAAATAACACGGCCTGAACTATGTTTGACAAGGCCTTTCTTTTCTAAGGTTTTACCTGTATTACACAGAGAGTTCACACACAGTGTTGGGACTGCTCTGAATTCTAACCTTGCTCCACTGTCATAGTTCAGTTCTGTTCAGACCACTGAATCGACCTCAGCTCCTTTTATTCTTGGAATTCATATCCACAGCCTGGCATAAGAAGACAATACATTCATCTTCAAGTTCTTGAATAAGTGCCAAGATAACAGTGTGATGCATGGGGTATGAAAGTGTGTTTGTGTAATACAAATACTGTTTATCAGGAACATTAACTTGAGATAGAATTGAGAATAAAGACTATATACCACTAATTTATGGAAGAAGAAACTTTATAGAGGTAGTTTGCCTGTAAACTCCATTCCTGTAGTTCACAAAGATACTGTAACATACTGAAAATGTTTTCTGTTTTCTGGGTTTGGAAGTATTTAATAATATGATTATGGTAAAGGTTTGCTAATGTCCATGCTCTGTAATTAACTGATCAAAAAAACCCTAAACCAACAAACCCAACACCTACATTAGTGTACCATGCATTCTACTTTATTTCGCTGTTCATGTATCTGGAAACAAAAGTGCTAAAATGGAGGAGATACCAAATTCTGTCATCTTCTGCAACGTCAGAAGGAAGGGACAAGACTAGTGATTTGCAAGTCGTAATTTCATTGTTGAATCAATCATGAATTGTCTGATCCTGACCATGGATATTAAGCACAGAAAAATCATGCCAAATAAAATCTCCCTATGATATTTCTTTGGAATACACATGAATTTCACTACTGAACAACCAACCTTATTGTATGAGATAATATTTATTGAGTATAACACCACAAAAAATCACTGTAGTCATTAATAGACATATTTAATATTTTTTACACCTAATGAACACAGTGTTTTGCAATGTTGAGTTTCCATTTGCAGCAATCAGTTCATAATTTCTCTTGAAATTATGCTTAGTGTCCTAGTAGGAATGTCGTTTGCTTAGAGCATAATTGCTTGTGTCTAAGCCCAGGAGAGAAACATGAAAGAAATGCCCTCTCTCTCATGGGGTAATAATGCTGGTTGTGTAACTTTCCAGCATTTCTGCTAGTCTGTTCACTGAGAAATATTGTTAGTGCTCCCATTTCTTGCCATGTGGTTTGGTGCCTTGGTATCAACTAACAGATGTAGTTGCTCTAGGAGTAACTTGAGTGGGGAAAGGCTGGAAGATGAGTTTCCTAGGACATCCATGCACAGTAGTATGTGTACTTTGAGCTGAGCAGATTGATAGCTGGTAGAGCCTGGTTGTTGAGTTTGCTAAATGCGTGTCTCTTGGGAACATGAAAAATGTCTATGAACAGGTGTCCACAAATGAGATGTACAGACTGACTTAAAAAAAAAAAATTAGGAAATTCTTTTTATATTTTATATCTTTTAGACTATTAATCAGCTACTTAAATAATTCCTAAAAGAAGTAATAGTAAAAATTGAGGAATTATGTGTTTTGAAGGTACAAAATGTAATCAGATTATACAATGATTCTGGCAAATGAAGATTCAGCAGACTTTTTTTGTTTTAATTTAACAGCCCTTCATTGTTTTCAAGTTTAATGTAGCGAATAAATTAGTTATCAACTTTCTCTGTTTCAATTACAGATTGAGTAAATATGAATGTGTGGGAAAAAAACAATGCTTTTTAAGCTAAATAATATTTTGAGGGTAGAAGGCATAAAGCAAGGAGTAAAGTCAAAAATATTAAACATGTAAATGTGTTTTTCCTGCCACTTCTGACAGCTCGACTATATCTCTTAACCCAACTACAATGCGGTAAAGGAAAACGTTCTTTCCTCATTCACATGGATTCGATTTCCCTGTACTTCTTTGTCAGCCTGTGGCTTCTCATTCAACACCTTTTTCACCAACACCTTCCTGAATTTTAAGGAAGCCTGTGCGTACAAAGAGTAAAGCATTCAATGTGAGATTAAGAGGGACAATGGATTTTTTTCTATCCTTTTAAATTCCTTGTAAGATCATAGCTTTTCCTCTGTTGGGTTTTTGTGTGAGAATTTTTTTTTTTCAGTTATGGAAAATGTCAGGAAAGGCTTTTCAATCCTGGTCTTGCACACCTCAGTAGGTAGCGAAAACTGAGTCAGTATCAGATTTTGCTTTTAAATACTGCTTTAGTAACTAATTAGCTATGGATATGGGAGTAGGTTATAAGAGAGAAGGGACAGAGACTCATTCCTTAACAGCTGATGATGGATTAATTAACACAGTATAGGAGACTTCTTTCTGTGTGGTGGCAAAGTGTCTTTTGCATCAAAGCAAAATCCATCTAGAAAAAAGATGTCCTCTGATTGTTATCTGTCATTCTGAGTTCCTTAGGAAGTAGCTTTTAATGAATGCTGGAAATGCAAGTCTGATAGGTGAATATTTTGGTATGGTAATTTTTGGCATAATGTTTGATTGCAGCTCTCAAGTGACTTTGCAGTTCAAATGCTTCACTGCTACTTGAGACTCTCCAAAGCATCTACAGATTTGTGAGTCTAAACATGAACTTACTGCTATGATGATATCTATTATTTGTAGAGTTTCATTGCTTCAGAGCATACTAGTCTGAATTCTTCCAGAATACTGGATCTTCATTGATATCGGGAAATTTAATTCTCCAAAGTGAGATATCTGTATAGATTTTTTTTCTCATACTGTCTGTTCAGTTGTGTGCAAATTTTTCTTTTTAGGAAGCTTGAGTGCTATTCACAAGGAATAATTTTAATCCTCAGGGAGCTAATTTTTTGGCTACTTTTTTTCTAGGTAATGGGGAAATTTGTTTTTATATGAAACTGCTCCTGAATGTCCTCTCTCTGAAGGAGCTTGACTCTGCTTGAGAGAGGAGCCTACTCAGACTCTCTCTTGATAGTGAAGAAAATTTTCTGTGAGGGTGGAGTTCTTTCACTAAGGGTTTTAGGTGCAAACGAATAAGCTTTGAGGTTTCATTGCTCCTAGAAATTTAGGTGCAGTTATGTAGAAAGAAGGGATGTTACTGTTTTAAGAGCTGCTGCTGAATTGCTTTGCAATTAATCTGTAATAGTGAATGTAAGATTGTGAAATTTTGCATTGCCTGCTGCAGTGGACGCAAGAACAAAATCTAAGACTAATTCTACTGCTTTCTGTTGATTGATGCTTGACATTTTTTTTTATTAATGGTTTCCTTTCTCCTTAGTTAATCCTTTAAAATCACTACTTTTCCCCTATACTCAATTAACTTTGCCTAAGCATACATTGACTAAGTATGCAGATGCTCTTTATTTTTTCAATATTCCAGCAGGAATTTCTATGAGAGTTGCAAGACTTAAAATCTTTGTGTTTGAACTGAATATGTCACTGTTGTGATACATCTGAAAAGCATGGTTATTCTAGAAACTGGTTGTCAGATTAGTAGTTGCTCTTTTTTGTATGACCATACCAGAGGGAAATATTTGGAAATATTAGTTCTGGTAGAACTGTAGTTTTGGAAATGTCTGATTTCTGAAAAGCAGAGTAGCAAGAGATATGATTCTGCTTACTTCTGATTTAGATAATTAATAAGGAAAATAGTATTACTTTAATGTTAGAGATCCATATCTGTTTGTGCATAACTGGTCTTATGAATCAAAACCACAAAATATTAAAGATTAAATTAACCAGCTAGAAAAGATTCTGATTCTCTGTTTTATAAACAAAGTAATAGCAAATCACAATAAGCTAGGTTGAATGCAGTCTTAAACTATGTTCCTGTAAAGAGGTCCTTGTTTGCATCTATGTTTTGGTTTAGTTCATCTCAGCTATACTATGGCAAAGAATCATCAGATAGGAATGGCATATTTTAATAATTACAATTTGAATATGGTTAATTTCTATGATTTTCTTCTTTCAATGGATTTGGTGTATAAAAACTCAAGTGTCTATCATCTTATGTCCCCTTACTTACCTAACTTTTGTTCATAGATCATATGTAAGCTTGAGAAAGAGAGTGTAAAGTTTAATCACTGATTTCACTGATTATATTGAATGAGCAGAAGTACTGTTGTATGTAGTGTAAGATTTAATCACAGCTTATCTGTAAACATAGCATTTAGGGCTTTCTCTTCTGGATTCTTAGATACATAAGTAGGAGACATGTATGTGAAGTCTCCCAAATTGCAAACCTCTTATCCCAAGTGCAATCTCTTTCATTGTCTAAAATGTAATTAAAATACTGTAGTTTGCCTAGTACTAAGTTCTAATCGCCTTAAAGGAAGAGAAAAGGCAGCTTTAGCCACAGTATCTTGCCAAGATTCCTACTCCCTCTTTGCTAATTCACACCCTTTTACCTAAAAATACTTCAAGTGATTTCCTTTGTGAAAGTGCAACCCTTCAAAATTAGAGTGAAAAGTTTAATGGTCTAAATACAGTTCAGTCCTATTTGAAAAGCTTGATTTATCTTCTGTGGTTTCTTTTTTTTAATACTAGTATTTCCTTGTTATGCCCTTGGTATTTCATAGCTGTCCTTTTTAAGCACTGAAGCAATTAGTTTTGAGAAGGCTGATTCTTCAGGGTCCAGTGCTTTCCTGCCTTTCATTTGCCGAAGCTGTACATTTTAATGAAGTTGTTTCATCTGTGTTGCCAAACACTAGAATTTTACTGCTTCAATTCTAATTATCTCTGCTGGCAAATGCTATGTTTTATTAAAGCTGTCAAGTGCACTGTTCATTAAATGTCCACAGTCAGTGGTGCTGTGCACACAAATTAGATCAGCTTTACTCCTTGATAGATTATGAAGTTAAATATTTTTATATAAACCTCTAAAATTGAGTCTAACAGCAATCAGTGATGGCTTAGATAAGTAAAGCATACCTGTAGCTTCTTGAACCCGATATCTTGTCAAAATCCATCATGGAACATACGTTAAATCACTAGTCGTACAGCTGAGTATACCATTTGTATGATTATTTAATTCATTAAGGTACCATTTTCCTTCCTCAAGACATCCACGTTGCATCTTGAATTCTAATTTATGTGTATTTAGGGTAAGATAAGTTTTGTTATTTATGCTTTGATATAACTAAAAACATCAGTGCTGGTCTTTCAGCAGAGGGTTGCAAAGCACAATTGATGTCCATTAAAAGCAAAAATGGCTTCACTGAAATGTTACTAACCTGATGTATGTGAAAGGTTGTTATCATAAACAACTAACAATTTCTCTTCTAACTGCATATCTGAAAGGGGAATTTTACTAGAAGGTGTTTACTTCAAATATATGAAGCAGTAATAGAAATTATTGTACTTGCAAAGAAGGTATTTGAGTCAACTCTCTTTTTGACATTTGGGGATTTTTTTTTTTTTGTGTGTTTGTTAATTTTATGTTCTCAGTTATGTATCATTATCCTCAGTAGAGGAAATAGTAATTCTTAATACTTAATGTATTGTTTTCTAGATGTTCTTTAGGAGAATTTAGAAGGTATTGTGATGATAGACAACCAGATAAGCACATTGTTTATCTCTTGAAATAATGTTTTTCTTATCCTCTAGCTATCTGTAGGAAAATAACTTCAAATATATTTTTAGTACCATGGCTTCATGGTGTCTGTTTCCTGTATTGGTTACCTTACCTTTGAGGAATCTGGTGTTTATACTTTCCAAGTTTGCTCTTAAATTTATCAGGCTGTATTTCAAACCTTTAGAGGAACAGATATTTATTGTGTTCTTTATGGAAATCATAAATAACATCTCAAAATGCTATATAAAGTAAATAGAATGTAAGAGCTTTTAGATATATATTTTTAAGGCTTGGGTGGGAAACTACAGTCCTTTAAAAGGGTGTGAGGCACTCTTACTTGTCTCTTCTCCTTATGATCTATTTTAGAGCACTTCATTGTGAATAGAAGATTCATATAACGTGAAGTTGAATAGGAGGCTTTGTATGTTTATGTATTTAATTTTCTGTTAATGTATTATACCTTAACATATATATATTTCATGTATGATATTTGTAGAAAATAATGCATTTTATTTTTTTTGTGCAGAAACAGAAAGTGTTACTTTGACTGTATTCAAGATCTGAAGTGAACTTAAGACAAGTTTCATCATGTTCAACTTTAAATTTCAGTTGGCTACTGTCAGGCAGGAGATGGACCCTAATAAATTGTGTATTCTGTGGCAGTGAAGTAGTTGAGCAATACCAATATACTGAGAGATTTGATGGGAAAGGGACATGTGGAAGTTACCTAAGTGCATGTGAGAAACCTACAATGCATGAAACATGATGATTTTTTTCTTAGTAGTTATTTTCACTTTGGATGTATGTATCTATTTGGCTTTGAGTCTGAAAATTGCACAAAATATTTCCTGAACTTTCTAGGGAAATCTGAAAAGTACTCAGGTTTATATTTCCATCTAAATTTAGATTTGTCAAGGCTTGTCCTGTTTTGGCTTCTTGGAAGTTATCTGAGTTATTACTGTCCCTAGTGTGCACATAAATACATATTGATTTCATTGCCTTATCTGCCCTTTTCAACCTGAGTGTGCAAGTGTAGTGAATATAACAGAAGAAAGTAAATTTCTTTATAAACCTTTGTGCCTTCCTCTTCTCAGCATAGTCTCAACAATTGTGAAAAATCACTGAAGCAATCATCAAACATACAAAAGACATTTAAAAAGTGATGGAGTTCAATACAGGCAGAGGTCTTTAAGGTGTCTGTGAAATTATGAACGTATATGAAGACAAACAAAAAATAGACTTATGTTGGGGTTATCAACCTGAAACTGAAAAGAGTAACAACAATGCCATTAATAAAAGAAATATCATACAAAGGGAAATATTTCTGGTTCTGAATACATAGAGATTAGATTGATCAAGTTCTATGCCATTTTAAAAAGTCCTAACATTTTAGACCTAGATAAGAATTCTTTTAGTTTAAAAGAACATGGGAGGAGTTTTGGTCTAAGGTTGTTGTAGATCAGGGTCCCTGAAATTGATATTATCTACTAAGATATTTGGCTGGTTTTACAGTATTTTAAGTGTTGAATTTTAAGGTATTGATAAAGTACTGCTTTTGTGTTATCAAATTTTTTAAGGTAATAGTCTTCTAACCTTGCAAAAAGAATGCTACAATTTTTTTTACTGTTTTGTTTTTGCAGAGATACCAGAACAGTGTACTTGGGAATACAATGCAAACTGTGATTGCCTTACTGAATAATATTGTTGCTAACAAAAGTATGAACATGATGATACTTTTTGAAGAAGGTATGTCATCTTTATTCTTCTTTATTCTCAGATGTTTCCCAATCTGTAATACCTGGCACTGTGTGAAACTAAACTTATATCTGTTCAGATTTGGTAGTGGTTGTTAGATAATTCATTGTAACTGATGTCCTCCTCATCACTTCCTCTTCTTTCCTTACCTATTTGATTACAGATTTAACTTTTAGAAAAATTTTCTTCCAAGAAAATGTGCTTACAGAGGAATTACAAACTGAAAATTACATTATATCTGTGAAGAATGCTTGGGAAAAAACACATAGGCTAGAGTTCTGACCATAACAGTGCAGAGGAAGACTTCTGCAAATTTTTCCTTTTCTCACTGGTTAAACCTGTGAAAGGGTAAATTGTACAACATTTGTGCACACTTTCAAGAAATAGCTTCTGTTCCAGTCTGGCGATGTAGACTAAGGCTATGAAGTCTTAGTTAACAAACCATTGCATGTCTTCACGAAATGTTTACCACCTAAGCTGAGTAGTAAAACGCTGGCACAAGTTGCCTAGAGAGTGGTTGGATGCCCCATCCTTGAAGGCATTTAAGGTCAGTTTGGACAAGGTTCTGAGCAAACTGATCTAGCTGAAGATGTCCCTGCTCATTGCAAGAGTTTTGGACTAGATGACATTTAAAGGTGCTTTCCAACCCAATCTGTTCCATGATTCCATTATTTGTTTCACTGTGTTTTATTACATAAGCTCCTTTTATTTAGAAATTGGTTCTGAAGAAAAGGTTTCAGTTATTGGAAATCTATATAAATTACAAACTTATTTACATTTTGATGGCATTTCTTCTGTTTATCATGAATGGATGAGTGACATCTAGTAATATAGGTCTAGGCTACCATTTGTACTGTTTGTTGGTACATGTACCACCCTATGAATTCATCAAGATGGGTAGCAGGGATCATGTCCTCATTTTCGTAATTACCATAGTAGTTAAAACACTGACCCAGAAAGCAAGAGAGCTGAATTCCTGAACCTTTCTAGTCTGAAGGGATTGAAAGGGCAATGCCATTATTCAGGAGACAAACTGGAACTTGGCATTGTTGCTAATAATATGTTCCTCTCCTCTGTTGCAAACAGATCCACTCTGAAGTTAGTGGAGTATTAGTGGAGAACAGAGCCACCGAAAAAAAACCAAAAAAACCCAAAAAAATTAGAATAGTGTGACTAATTTGGAAAGGGCTGGTTCATAGGATTCTGATTCTTTGGTTATTTCTCACCAAACTGCCTATCACACTTAGAGCTGCTTGTGGCTTCTTGGGATTTAGATGTATGTGCTGGTTTTACTATCTTTAGGCTCACCTGCTCTCTGTCAGGCAAAATGCTAAGTCAGCATTGACCTGAGTTGCAGCAGGGTAACTTGTTAAAACTGCACAATGCAAAGAAGTTTGTTCAAGTCCCGCAAGAACTGTAACCACATAATTGGCATGCCTTACTTAAGGTAATACACTTTGCCTTTCTGTGTGGCAAATTAGGTGCAAAACTGTTTAACAGCATGGCAGAAATGCCTCCGTTCCCTAAATATCTCTTCATTATTGTTCTACAGAGCAAACTCCTGTGTGCTTTTTATGCTGCTGACAGCATGTCTGTGCTCTTTCATTTCTCATCTGCTCCAAAAATAAAGCACATCTCTTCAGTCATGCTAGTTTCCAAATTAAGGAAGCAGGATAGCAATAATACTAAAGTATTTTTTCTTGTGCTGTGTCATAATGACTCCAGTAATATTTTCAGACTAATACTGATTAGATAACACTAACTTGGGCTCACTGAACTTCACCAACCATACTAGAGAAAGCAGTACATTTATCTCAAGTAATAATTTATCTCAAGTCAAATGTCCCCATTTTCTCTCATCCCTTTTCCCAACTGGCGAATCTTCAAAGTACTGAAAACCTGGAATTTGGCCAGTGCTTTATTGATTTAGGGCCTAATTGTCAAGTAAAGGACTTCTAAAATTTGGTTTGCCAAGAATGTTATGAGAGTATTGATCTTGCAATTGCAGACTGTTAGATTTTCTTTGAATTAAAAGGGGAGAGAAGTTATTTGTGCAAGCTGGAAGGCTTTATATCCTTTCCATTACCATCTGTAAATATATAGTGTTCACATCAGGAAAATACCTTAAATTTCTGCTGCCATATCTTTGGCATTTAACTTCTCGTTTTTGAATTGCTTTTGTGTGATGGAGAAGAATGTGATCTAGTAAAATGAAAGCTGAGCTTCCTCTCGCAGAAAAATGTCCTGGAGTCTAAGTAGAAAAGTTGAACATCAGTCAGCAGTGTGCATTTGCAGCCATCAAGGCAAAGGAGGGCTGCAATGAGAAAGAAAAACTGGAAAGTTGAGGAAACTGATTATTCTCCTCCATTCGTTATTTTGAACTCCAAACTGTAAAAAACACGTTGACAAGCAGGAGGAAATCCAGAGAAGGGCAGCTAACGTATTTAGGAGAGTGGACCACATGATGTGTGTATTTTCATTCTCTGCCTGTACTATTATATGAATGTATTCCTTCCCAAGCGCAGAGCTTTGTATTTGCCTTTGTTAAACTTTAAAAGGTTTCTGCCAGCCCTTTTTTTGAGCTCTTTGGGTTCTTGTGCTCTTTCTGAATCCTTCATCACATCATCAATCCTTCATCACATCAGCTGCGTTCTTTATTTCAATGTCATCTGCAAACTTGCTGAACATGCATGTTAATACATCCTACTAACACTGTGTCTGTGCTGCTAATGAAGATATTCAACATTCATGAGGTATTCTCCTGTGTTAAAAAAAAAGGCTGAAGACAGACTATTATGGGTCATCAATTTCCCTTATTTCCCTGTTACAGTGTGATAACTGATTCGCATATGTATGGAGTTATAGAAATTAAAAACCATAAATACTTGCTGAACATTAGAAAGACCTCAGGTTAGGTGGTCAGTCCTGTCAAGATTTTTGCATCTAGGAGTCAAGACATTAGCAATGAAGATTTCTTTCTAATTTTGTGCATGCCTTTCTTCAGCTGCCAAGAGGCTGTGTTTTTGCAGGCAGATCATTTAGAGACCCACATCACTATTTCTTTTTGTGCTTGTTAGCCTTCAGAACTTTCACTTGCTCAAAGGAGTTTATGAGGTTACAGATTTTTTTAAAGGTCTGTAGCTTACACGTTGAACTTTCCTCTTTCTCAAGAAAATCTTGCATGATGGCACTTTCTGCACTACTACTTCTGTGATTTCCTGTTATTAAAAATGATATGGTTGTGTATTTCATCAACTTTGATTGAAGGTGGATTGCCTAGTATTAATTTCTCTCTTCCCTGAACTGTGTCTTTTTGTGTTATAATACATCAGACATGTACTGATAACCAGTTAAAATGTTTAAAGGTGAAATGGAGAATAACATATGCAACCGAAGTCACAGAGGAATTTAAAATGGCCTGTACTTGTGTTATCAGCTATTAAACATTTGTTCTGTTAACATTAATGACAATTTCCACTTAATAATCAGAGAGGAATAATATGATTCAGTTTAATTACTGAGACTGGAATTCAATAAGGAGACTAGGATTAGTATAGGGTCCCTTGTGAATAGTTAAGGAAAGATATTAAAAAACCAAGACAATTGTGGTCATTTTCAGCATGGTCTTCTAAGAGAATGACACTTATCCTCTCTTCCTCTGTCTTGGCTTCTGGCTGCCAGTCTTTCTTTCTTCCCTTCCCCACCTTTGATATCGGATAATTTTAAGTTCACTTGAGAGAGCACAGAAGTCCAAATATACGAAATATGTATTCAATCTATAATAATCAGTATCTGATGACAGAGACCCAAGTTAATGCCATAATTTAGGGAAAGACAAAAGGCTTATCAATTCAATACTCTTCACTAGAGTACAGCAAATAGAATAGTGCTATACATGACATGTACGAAATACAGATATCTGCTTATACATTACATAGTGTAAAGATCTATTAATTAATACATCTCTGTTGCCTTTTCAGTATTCACCTCCCATTTTCTTTCTATGACTCCTGCAGTCTCTGTTTAAGGTTTGTAGCCACTGAGTTTAATGAAGTGTTGGTCAGTTCCTGAGGCGGGTACCTATGAAATGATCCCACAGGCTCAGTCAGTGCATGGGAGCAATTCACTCTGGAGGTCGTGCTTATGGTTGGGTGACATAGGACAAAGCAGCATCAAAGTTTCAGAAATAGGGGCAGGGAGTCATAGTGAGGAGTATGGTGACTTAACTGCCATGGAGGTAGGCAGAGATACAGGATGCAGATCTGTACAAAGATGGGTTTTGTTAGTTCTGCTGGTCATGAAACAACCAGCTATACATTACTTTGTGCATGTCATATTAAAAGGGTTGACATTTATTCACTCTAAAATGAAACCCCTGTTCTAGATGCTAAAATTATGAGTTCCTAAGCATGTGTTGTAGGAGTACAGTGGTTGATCATCTGTTTCTATAGACAGTTGCTAGAGCAGTCTACTGAAAAGACCTACTGTCTCTCTCAGATAAGTGTCTAGTGACAAGCACTGGCATACTGGCAAATTTTGATGTAAGACAAACCACTGAATCAGGGCTGGCTGCTTGATAAGTGGGTGGTGTGCGTGTGCATGGGTGGTGTGCGTGTGCATGGGTGGTGTGCGTGTGCCAGGTTGCTTCATTATGTGGATGTGATGATAAATAGCCAAGTGCACACCAGCACTTAATGTAGTGAAATTCTTGTACTTAAGTACAATTCACAGGTATATAAACTTTTTATTTTGCCTTCAGTTCAGTCTCTTTATTGCTTTTCTTTCTTTGCTCGTCATTTTATTTTTGGGGAGGTGATTTGTTTTTCACAAAGTTTGTACAAATTAAAAACAGAAAAAGTTGAATCATTGTCTAGTTAGCAGTGCTTTCTATCTCTGAGTATGGCTTGTCCATGGGTAATATTCAAAGGCAAGAAATGTCTTCCTTCTAACTGTTGCATCATTTTGTTATAGGAAGAGTTGGGGTATATCATATTAGATTGTAGAGAAACGTCTTTCGAAGACTTTAATTGCGTCACAAGGATTTCCATTCTGAAGAAATGAACAAAACACCTTGTTGGAAAATAGATCTTATAGACTGCAGTGGATAACTTCTTATAGTCTGACTGCAGCTATTTATTCCTCATAATACATCAAATTTATTATGTTTATATAAAAAGCTATTTTCAGCATGCTTAAAAAGTAATTCCAAGTTTGCACTATTATTCAAAGCTGATCTAGTAAACTGTTTTCAGCCCAGTATTGCTTATGAATGAGTTTACATTTTTAGCTTTTCTGAATCCCATTATACTCCATAAATCAGTCACCAGGTTTTTTTTTTTTTTTTAATGATGGTCATGTAAGGAGATGATTTAAATATAAATTTCATTACAGTCATGTTGAATTGAATTACCTTTCCCAGACTGTACTGCTGTGATCTTGTGTTTGGCTACTGTACTAAAGTAAGTGCCACTAGCAGAATAAGTAGAGATGCTTGTCTGAATGTTAAAAACAGGTTTCCATTATATGGTAGAGTAAATCCTAAACTTTATGTCTTAGTGTTGTTGAATCTCAGAAGCTCAAGTAAAAAGGGGATTACGGGGTTTAGAGCAATAAAAATAGTCTTTGAGTTGTGTGAAAATGTGACCGCTATTAGTAGTGTTTAAGAAGTTCGTGTCAAACCTGAAGTTGCTAAGGAAGGACCTTTGGTGGAAGTGTAGAACGTCAGCTACAGCAGTCATAATATTCAGTATCATGCTAAGAAATCATGCTAGGTGCTAAAAGCAGGGACAGTTATTAAAAAGAACAGATCTCCAATAAAGTTTGTAGTCAGATGATCATAACTCATTTGCACCTCGTGAAAGAAACATCAGCTTTCATGGTTGAAATATCCTTATTCATCTTGTGGTCTACTGCTTTGACTTTTTGTCAAATGTCAAGAGCTTAATTGGATTTCAAATGTCTTTGTGTGTTGTATTGTTAAAGTCTGGTAAATACCGCATATCTGAAAAATGACACTCATGAGACAACATCCAACTTCAACCTTTTCCGTGGGGCGGGGGGGGGAAAAGGGGAGGGAAATGTCTTTTAAATACTCAGATATTTGCAAAGTGATAAGTTATTACTACCATAATGATAATTATGAATTCTGAGCTCTCTAGGTAGACCCCAAGCATTTCTAAGTTACCTAAACCTTAGGAGGATATTTTTCTACCTTTCACTTCCTCAGAGATAATTTGATTTCAGCTTCAGTCTCCAAAAGCCATTTGATCAGGTGCTCATAGCACACTTTTAAGAACAGTTTGTAGCTTCCTAACCAGCTCACTTGTCACGTGCTACATCACCAATGGTCATGAAATTAGGCAGTAGACTGCAGCAAGTTGACGACCCACATCTTCCTCCCTGCTGCACCCACCTATGCAGTAGTCTGAACTACAGTGCAGCACTGGGAAGGCATTGGTGTATTGTTACATGTGACTTGGATTTTAGGGGTAAAATTGAGTTATTGGAGTAGCTAGCTTCAAAGTTGCAGCGTTTTCTTCCGAAGTGGGAGAATTTACCTATCACTTGGGATGGCAATCAAGAAGAGGAATATGGATTAGTCATACAGGAGTCTGCTTGCAAGGGAAAGGCAGTACTTATAAAATTCTATAGAATTCATTGCTTAAGCTAACATGCCCTTAAAAAAAAAAGGCAGCAACAAATAAAACCCACAGACTTAGTTTGTAAAGAAATCAGATACACATTCAGACTGGTTCTGAAGTAATTTACTCATTCCTTACTCGTTTCTGTTTTTCCTAGAAGTCTCCTGCAGAAGTTTTACAGGATACAATGTAGAAGTATTTGTTTAGTGACTGAAGATGGAAAAGGTGTTTTATAGCAGTGCTTTATATCTGCTTACTGTAAAACTTAGTTCATATGCAATTTATTGTGATTCTGAATAGAGAAATTGGCAGGGACAATTAGTCAGGGAAAGAACCTAAAAGCATTTTTTTCTGTATTTAGTCAGTATTTAGAAACAAAATGCTCTTAATTAAATCAATGCAAATTAAGAAATAATTAAAAAAAAATCTTGTCTGAGTAGTTCCAGATGTTGTTTCTTTATCAGTTGGATGTGAGAGAGACAGTCCCTTGCTTGGAGTACACCTTGTGTCCTCTGCCATGCAGGAGGTAAGCCTTTCCCAGCTCCTTCCCAGTACTGTAGTAGTGAGTTTAGCTCTTGAGCAGAGAAATGTCTCTATGAACATCTAAAGATAGCAGTCCTGTGTTGTGTGTCCCATGTTCATTTGTGTTACAGTTTGTATGAGAAGTCAATGATGATTGAGCCTGAAGAAGTTTCTTCTGGGATGTTATGAAGCTCAGGATACTTTTTAGCAGGATTAAGACATGTTTTTCTGACCCAAAATGCCAGTTACTGAGGTGGAAGTGTGTAACATCACATGGGTAGACTTAGAAGCCTAGTGTCATAAAAGATAGCATGTCAAAATAGCATGGTAGTAGTGAGGTCTTTGAGGAAAAAATAACCTGTGTCATCCTGTGATATTCATCAATGCAGCCATCTGAAAAGGATGAAAATAGAAATGGTAATTGCTGTGAGGAACAGTTATGCCATTCAAGTAGAACCAAGCCTGTTTTTGTTTACCCATAAGGCACAAAATGTCACAGCATGCTTGCTGGAACTTCAAAGGATAAGATAAGTGAATAAGGGCTCAACAGGTTGTTACATCTTGTCTCTCTAGTGCTGTACTGTAAAAGAACTGGCGTTCCTGTGGCTGGAGTTGGTGTCCTGACACTATCTATCTCTGTGGCCAGCCAAGCTGACTGTCTTGCAGTGTAGCTGGCTGCTTGAACTACTTAAAATGCCTCATTTTAATTCCTAATTGATGGAAAAGAACAGAATAATAACAAAAAATATTCAAAGTCCTGATGTTTCATTATATTCTAGTCTGAGAGGCTTTATGTAGATATCTGATAGGCTTAGTTTAATGGTGGGAGGTTAGTTCAATAAATATAGCATTTTCAAAGCCTAGACTGTCTAAATTTCTAAGATACCAACCATAAAAGACATTTTCTGTACCTTTCTGATACCTAAACAAATTTAAGATTTAAGGTTTTGACTGAGTGAATGCTCTGATTGATACTACTTGGAGGCAGAAACCTAAACTGAAAAAGGAATTTATTTTTTTTTTAAATGAAAGGAGTGGATTTCCAATCACGTTGAGGTTGTGGGTTTCCCAAGGTTTCGTGATGACAAACTCAGGATGGTCTTCAGTCTTCAAAGCCTTATGCTCCTTCTCACTCATCATGTAATCATGTACCTATCATATTAGCAAGTTAAATATTGACAATGCAAACTATTTGTTACAGATAATAAATTAAATCTAATTATGATGATATCCCTGTGTATCTTGTCAGATATAAATAGTAAGCTGAGAAGTCATTTTAGGAGAATAAATTAAAAATGTAACTGTATATTTGAAAAGATACATTTTAAATACAGTTACTGTGTTACTACAGCCATAGGTTGTAGAGCTATCCCATCTGTTCTATTCTAGCAGTTAAAACAGTCTTGGTATGAAAGCAATCTACCACACCAGTTTGAGGTAAGTGTAAAGTCACAAAAGTAAAAAGTACGAAATTAAACTACATTAGTCATTCTGTCATATGGAAAGGCTTCTTCAGACGCACTTGTTTGATCCTACTGAAAGAAGTTCATTTTGTCAGTTCTGGTTTTGTCAGAGCCAGATCTGTCTAGTGGACAGATAAATGAAATCTTAAGTTTTTCACTGCTTTGAAGAATGGTTGGGTTTTTTTATTTCTTTTGTTTTAAATGTCTTCAATAGTTGTCATAGCTCCCATGCAGCCAGATGTTTTTGTCTTCTAAGTTATTTTCAGGAAAACTGTGTGCTGAATAGATATGCCTAAACCATTTGTGGACAATTAAACTTGAAAATAATTTCCTCTTTAAAGTAGAATGGGAATTCCATCATAATGGAGAAACTGAAGTTATTTACATTTTGTAAAGTCTTTTGAAATTTCCAGTTATTACACAAATATAGAGCAATATTCTATATTACTTGAGACTTTTCCTGTGATGTTCTTCCTCTTCCACCTAAATATTTTTTGTTTTTCACACTTTTGCCTAAAATAATATTTAGATGTAGTCTTTTTAGGATGATGTTTTCTTTTGCTATTTAGAATCTAATTTTCTAATATTGTTTAGCTTAGGTTTTCCAAGCACTTTAAGTTACATTTTAATGTGCATTTCATATTCAATAACACATTTCTGTAGTTAAATTTCTTTTGAAGTGTTTACATACGGATTTTTCATCGTCTTAAGGCAATATATATTCAGATGAGTGTGTTCTCATACAAGTTATTTAGACAAGTTACCACTCCTCAACTGGTAGGTTTTTCCTGTGGCATTTGATCCATGCCTTGTAGAGCTGATAAGGTAATTTTGTGTATAGTTGTACACGTGATCATTTACATTTTATAGCAATGTATCTGCATTGTAGTCAGTTTTTGTAAGTCAGCTGAGGGAGGAGCCTGTTTGAGGTGCAATTGAAACCTCTAGCTGAGGAACAGTGGTTATTTAAACTGCTGTGACAAAAATGGAATTGTCTACCTGATGATGCCGGTTATTTTTTAAAGAAAACACATTTCATAAATGTAATCCAAACTTGTTTATCCATCCTTTGAAAAAGTTACCTCATTTTAGCGTAAGCTTTTTTCCTAATTCAACCAAGATGGTATTTATGTAGGATGGGTTTATGAAGACAAATCTGTCAGCAAAGATGCACCTGAGAATGTCATGGGTTTCCAATCTGAGCTTTAAGCAAATCAGTTTTACTTTCCTTTAAAGAGACCCTAGCTTGGTAAATGTTGGGTTTGGTTGTTTTTTTTTTTTTATAAATAGGGTTTAAATGTTTCCGTAGATGTCTCCATGTAGTTAGAAGATGTTGCATCAGCTTGTTGTTTCTTCATGTGTTTCTCTTTGAGTTTTTCAGATTAATGAGAGAAGAAGTAGGATATTTATATAAAGTCTGAAGCTGTCTTTTGTCTTCTAAGAGAATGGAAAAACTGGGAAGATTTTTTTTCCCCTCTACCACCAACCTTTGAAAATGATAAGGAGAAGAAACTACTTCTTCACCTGCATCCATTCAGTTTCAACTTGTCTAGTCTTTCCTGAGGGCCATTCTTTCCTAACTTATCATATTTAATGTTGCTTACTCAAAACCCTTTAATCCCTATTCCACTGAGTCTTGGAAAAAATCCAGTAAAGTGTTGTTAATGGATTTATTCTCATGTAAAAGATCATATTTCCTAGCTAACATGTCCATATTGTGACATAAATTTTCAGCCAATGATGCAGCCATGAAATACAACTTATTTCCCTGGATGACAGCAGAACTAATGCTACTATATGTATTATATAAAGATTAAAAAACCAGTAAAATTATCCATGATGGCTGAACAGACTTTCCAATGCATATTTTTGCTGAATAAGCACATAGAGATATCATATATTTTGATCCCATCATTCAACCCAGAATGACATGAATTGTGGGTTTATGCCATTATTTATCTTACTAGAAGAAAAACCCTCAAACTGTTACTTACTGTGTATTTTCCTCAGAAATTACATTGAATGTTGTTAAGAGAGCATGTGGTTCAAACAGCAACACTAGAAGATTAATTTAGAGGTAGCATTTTGTCTATACTGTGAGGAAAAGTCATGAGCAAGATAAAGAAAAGGCAGATAGAATACCCAGTGGAACAGATTATCAAGGCAAGTTAAAGGTTTTGACAGAAGACATGGGAAGAACAGCATTGCTTACAGGATTTTGCTTGCCTAGGCTATGGCTCAGGCAGTCACTACGATCAAGTCTGTGCATTATGGGATCAGTCTGGATGCAGAGATGCCCTGGGCTGAGTGCAAGAACTGACTGGGGGACTCTGTTGTGCACCCTGAAAGAAAACCTGTGTTCATGAAAGGTGTGCATGCAGTACTGCACAACATGCAGTGCTACAGTAACACATCCAGAAGGCTTAAAATGACAACTCCTGGCAGTAATTTCCTAAATTGATTCCATGGACCTGGCCTGTGTGGGTGGTTCCTGTGACATCCAGGATCCCAGGCTGACCTATAGTCACTCTCCCAATATTCTGGCAGGCCAAATTGTGCAAAATGTTTGAACTCTACATGTCCTAAAATTGCTTGTCTTGAAAATTTAGCTATGTATACCTCTCATTTGTAGTGTTTGCTTGCTGCAGCTACTCTCCAGTTCTTATGTAGTTTGTTGGCAGTCCAGTTCCAGAGATTCCTCCAGTTTTCCCAAGAGAGCTGCATTTCCTTGACATAGATCCAGATTCACTAGGTCTAGGCTTCACTTTTTCTAGCCTACTTCTGAAGTTCCTCTCCCTAAAAGCACAGTCTTTATTAAGGCTAGTCAGTTTTCTCTTTTTAAAAATGTTGATGAACAAAGGCAAAGGACAAGCTAGTTTGAACAAAGGGGAGTGAAAATTTTGAACATGTCTCATCTATTTACTGCTAGGAATTGCAGATTGGTTCCATCTGGAAAAGGGTGCATTCTTGTAATGAAACACATTGGGCATCCCTAAATGTGTTTGATATGCTGTCTCTCTGAAACAGAAGTCTTTCTTCACATAAACTATATTAAACATACCATGATACCACTATTCTGTATGATATCTATTACAATCCTGAATCCTAGATGGAAGCAGTGACCTGTGTTAAATTTGTTACAGAGTATATTGTCTTAGAAAATGCTGTTGATGAAACAATGAAGATACTTCATTGTTTCAAGCTGCTGTTAAATTTTATCATCCTTAATGTTTGTCTCTTCACTTGAGATAACATGGTGGGAAGGAACAAAGTAACATGAGTCCTTCATTGCAAGCTCCTCTTTTCTCCCCACCCCCATTACCTTGTCAAGCTGAATTTTTTTGCCTGAACTTGCTTTCTAGAATCACTACTCTGGGCATAAGCAGGCTGAAGGAGAAATATAGGTATGTAGTGAGATGTAGGTGCATAGTGGTACTGCCCAGGGCACGTAAGAAGTGACACATGAAGCACAACCTGGGGTAGGATGGTGGAAAGCTCCCTTGTGTTGAAGCAAGCTGGTAAACCCACTGTGGTCCTGTAAATACTTTAATGCTAAAAGACAACTGTGCCCAGCTGAGCAGACATAGTAGAGGAAAAGAAAAAGGTACTGTCACAGTTTAGCCATGGCTGGTGACTAATTACCACACAGCCACAAATTCAGTTCTCCCCCAGTGTGGGGACAGAATTGTAGGCACAAAAAAGTGAGAAAAAACTTGTGGGTTGACATAAAAGTGGTTTAATAATTTAAAAATTATCTTAAAAGGAATTTTAAAAATTCTAGGGGAAAGTGAGAAAAAAAACCCAAACAAACAAACCAGGGAGAGAGAAAAATAAATACAAGAACAAGTGATACAAATGAAAACAACTACTCAACACCAACTAAACAATGCCCAGACAGTCCAGGAGCAGTGTCCACCCTACCAACCTCTCCTCCTCAGTTCTATCTCTGAGCGTGATGCCATATGGTGTGGAATATCCCTCTGGTCAGCTGTCCTGAGGAATATCCCTCTCCCAACTTCCATGCACCTCTAACCTGTTTGTTAATGGGTGGTGCAAGGTGTAGAAAAGCCCTCAACTCTGTGTAAGTGCTGCATGACAATAACCAAAACATCCCTGTGTTATCAACACAAAACTTTGTACTCAGCACAAAACCAAACCAGAGCCCCATGCAGCTAATAGGAAGAAATTTAACTATATCCAAGCCAAAACCAGTACAGGTACTAAGCCAGTGCTTGCATACAAAGTTTCTCCTGCTATTCTGTTTTTCATCTTCACAAGTCACACACTTAAATCCCAGCTGCCTAAATCACCCTTTTCTATGGCCATCTCTGTCACTGTAGTTTTATCAGTGTTTTAAACAACTTCTTCACTTGTGAAGAAATTGGTTGGCTTCAAACAAACCAGTGTCTAGATTCTCAATTAAAGCATTGGATTGGCAGCAGGATTAATTTCAGTTTGTTGCTGGGGAGGGCAGTATAGTTTTACAGCTGGATGGTTTGGACGAAGATAGCCTAATAGGCCAAACCATTCTGTGTGATCTCCTTCCAGAGTTTATGTGGAAGTTTTGCCAGGAGCCTGAGCCAATCTGTTAACATACGGACACAGGCTTCACTACTCCCAGCAACAGCTACCACATAAAAAAGGTTGGAGTTGTCCACAACACAATGTCATTAGACCCATGTTCCCATTGTGTGGGTCCTATTGAAATAGAGGAAAGAGGTATGGAGCACAGAAATCAAACACATGCAGGCTTGCAGTTCTTTCATAGCCTCTTGATTAAGTAAGCTGAGCTCTAGTACCAGCTGAGGTAACTCAGTGTAGTCTTCTGAAGTCAAGATGGTTGGCAATCAGGTAGCTGTGCTGACAGAAAATGAAGGCTCTGTTGACCTAGGTTGTACTAATATCAAATACTAGGTTGGACACTTCTGGTATAGCTAGCATGTAGCCACGGGCGGCATGATCACAGTGAGATGGGTTTCTAGCTCAGAAGATCCTAGCAATAAGGTTGAGAATCATGGATAGGTCAGAGTAGAAAAAGCATACCAAGCAAACAATACAAGACATACGTTTAGGCCAGTTAACAAAAAAGATAGCATAATTTGAAGTGAATAGTCAGTTTGATTTTAGAGATTTAATCAGGTGCATCATTATTGGTATGGTCATATGATAGCAAATAAGGAGGTCTGCTGGTCAAAGTTATCCCAACACTTATTTGGGAAACAGTTGATGTAACAGAGTAAGCTTAAGGGAATCATAATTTGAGGCTATTAAATATAATCTGGTCATAAGGACTAAACCAGATTTGCTATCATGTAACATCCTGACCTCTGTTTAGGCCCTTAGATCATTTAAGTGCAAGTACACAAAGGCCACCCTGGACAGTTGCAATTACTAGTTGTCTGCTTTCATTTCTATTGTAATTGATTAATAACACAGGATGTTACAGGAAACAGTGGCATAGATGCAATTCTGTTGTAATAACCAGCAGCAAATTCCACTTAGGGCATACTCTAGCCTTTGCTCTTGTTCTTTGGTGCACTTGTA
Organism: Sylvia atricapilla; assembly: GCF_009819655.1. Lineage (NCBI taxonomy): Eukaryota > Metazoa > Chordata > Aves > Passeriformes > Sylviidae > Sylvia > Sylvia atricapilla. The sequence continues at coordinate 45,160,141 of NC_089140.1, forward strand.
GCAGTAGTAAAAGACTCGCTTAAAAATCCAAGTACTTCTACTTTGTTTTCATTTTATGGCAGAACTGATGTAAATAGACCAATAGGAATAAGTATTTAATATCTTTTCTTATAGAGCATATCTTTCAGTAAAGAAATGTTTAGAGCTTTTATCTTTATCATTTCCTCAGTATATATGGAACAGTATTCAACCATGGTTTATTTCTGCAATTTAGAACTGAAAACTTCAGAGAATTTTCTGAAGCCAAGGTTCATTGGTCCTTATCACTCCCAGCCCAGGGCCTCTTGAAGGCCAAGTTGGAGTAATTAGTGCTGGTAATGTCATTCCAAGCTGTTGAGTGCTGTCAGTTTGTGACAACAGTTTAGGGCTCTATCTGCATTCTGAGGCTGTTCACATCTGGTCTGTATGGGTTTTGTTAAAAAGACAGCTCTCTAAGTTTAAGTATGGTCTCTCAAGGATTTTAGTAGAAGGGAAAGTTGATGTCAAAGCAGGAGAGTGTTAAGATATTTGAAGGAGATAAACAGGGTTTAATCTTGTGTGACAGGAAGTCTATTATTAAAATAGAAATCTCTTTAGAAGAATTTCTAGTTCTAAATTAAGCCCAGGGTATAAATTCCTCTGTATTTTATCTTATGGTAATCGCTGCAGACATGATCTTTCAGACCAGTAAATCAAAAGTCTTTACTGAATCTTTACTGACTTCACATTTTGCTGAATGCACAGCATTCCTGATTTTACACAAGTAACAGATTTAATTTAGTGAAGAACTTTGCCTAGCTTTTGCCATTAATTTGAGGACCTCATGCAGTCTTTGTTTTTCTAAACAATATGCGCTAACTCACAATGTGCAAGCCGAAGTTCTTCCATGTAGCTGTGAAGCTGCAACTGCTAATATCTCAGACTGGCTTTAAAGCCTGTTGTGTCTCAAAGAGTGAAGTGTCCTGTTAGGTATTCTTATTTCTCCTGCAGATCATTAAAACCTGCTGTTTGGAAAATCCTCTAAGCAATACACCTCTCTCTGACAAAACCAAAGGACCTTATTTTAGTTGACACCTTGTAAGAATGAATTAGGGTGTATTGGGTTTTGACTTGAAGTGTAGCATGCTGTAGAGTTATTGTGCTTTATAAAATGAACCACAAGCTCTAATGTATCTCTGACATGTGGGGAGACATCTAACTGAAAAGTTGCTGTAGAATTTGCTTAATAACAGCAATGATACTCAGTTCAAACAGCATGATTTTATCTTACTGAAGTCTTGGTTTATTTAATTTTTAGTATTTTATGATGCAAGGTTGTGCTTCCAAATACTGGACAATTGACAAATTAAAAAAAAAAAAAGTAGGGAAAAAAAAAAAAAGAAGCTTGAATCCAGTGAAAAGCATGCAAGTTAGGTGTTTAATATATGCACAGTTGGTGACAGAAGTATTTTAAATATATACCCTGGAAAGCCACTGTATTACCTCCATCTCTATTCCTCCCCAGGTTTTCCAACTAAAAGGGCCATTTGAGTGTGTCAACCTGCTTTAGGCAAACCAGGGTGCCAGCAGCATGGTGTCCAAACAAATCAAAATTGGCTCTTCACATACAACACTCTTAATGTCTTAACAACTCTGTGAATAGATCCCCTGAATAACATTACAGTCCATAGTTATGGAGTATTCACTCATACAAAATTGTAGAAAAAAATTATATTAGTTCTGATATAAGCAGAAAGCATTTCAATGTTCTTATAACTAACTTATAATTATTTTCCAAGAGAAGTTACTTTCTGATCTTTCATTACATCCCTGTTGAACAAGTTCACATTCCTATTTAATGAATTATACTCCTAGGGATGGGTGCTATCTTGGTAAGTCTTGACTGGAACAAAACCCACTACCTTCAGAACTTTGAGGCTGTGTACCCATATGTGCTGTGAACTGAGTTTCAAACATCTTGGATATCTTTTCTGAATGATTTATAGAATGATTGAGTCAATCTGGCTCAAAAACCTGAAATCTTGAAATTTTGACACAGATGGGAAACTCCTTTTTTTTCTTTTTCCTTTTTCTTTATTTTTTATTTTTTCATTTTCAAGAGCAGCATCAAATCAGGAACTCTCAAGGTATCAGTGGTTATATTTTCAGAAATACTCTTCCTCTGTGTATGTCATTCTAACCATGTCTTTTCACAGAGAACAATCACAGTCTAGCTTAGCTGAATTAATTTTTTATATTCTATTATTTTTGTATTGACCAGTCAAGCATATTCAACAGTACGTGATTTTATTATCTCTAAATTGTTCAAGTTGCATTTTTACTTTCCTTTATTACACTCAGATACTTCTTGCAAGAGAATCCACCTGGTTTTCTGTCTTTTAGTTGCCTAATCTATCCATCTACTGGTCTTAATCAACTACATGTTTGATTCATATATTAAATGATAGAAAAAAGCAGATTTCAGTGTTGGTGGGATTCTCTTATGTTCAGAAGAAGTTGACTCTCTGGGGAGTCTCCAGTTGTGCAGTCTTTTTTCACAAGGGAAAGTTGCCACCCCTATCTGCCCTCTAACAATAACAGCTAAACACTCCCAGTCCAGGAAAAAGTAGAGTTATGTCATGCTTTGACTTGAAGCAGAGCCATATTGCTTCTGAGAATGTCAGGTCTTTATTCCTCTCAGGCATTCACACTCAAGATAACATAGAACTTCCCAGTCTACTTTCAGTCTAGCTGCAATGAAGGTGATAATGAAGGCTTTTCTTTCCCGGTTGTCATAATCCATTCCATATCCATTTTCTTGTGTATGAGGGAAGGACTGCCTGCTTGGCCACCATTGGTGAGTGCCCCACATTCCATGTGTGTAGAAAAAGCTGAGTCACTCTTCCCACAAAGGGAAGCTCTGGAGAGCCTTGACCACTTCAATATGACAAATTCAAATGAGATTTTTGTCCCTTAAACCTAGTAATTCTTTCTTCAGTCATAAAATGTCCAGTCATTCTACCAGTGCTAGGAATAGACTAGCCAGTATTCACAAAACTTTCTTCTTTAGACATTATTCATTTTTTAGATCAGAATGCAAAATAATTTTCAGGGCAGCAGTCATGCAATTGATTTGCTCAACAGCCAAATCATTGCTTTTCCATTTGATGTAACATTCATAACTCACCAAATTTTGAAAACATTTTCTCTCTTAGTTTATGTTTACCTCAGTATTATTATAGCACTAACACAAATAGTTCCTAAAACATAAACAATAACAAATAAGGAGCAAAAATAACATTAAAAACAATGAGCCTTTTTAAAAAGATACCCTAAAGATACCATTTGCTTTATGTCACCTATTTTCAGTTCTTCAAAACAGGAAAACTTAAGTAGTAATGCTGTGTTGCAGAGAATGCAAATTGACTCCCATATTTATGTAGGTAAATAAGGTTTTATGAAGAATCTTTATGTCACTGTGGAGTATCTTAAGTGCTCAGGTACAGTGACTCATTCCTGTGTGAAAGGATCTGTACAGTCCTGTGTTTCTTCTTAGCAATATTTTTGAGTTTCAGCATTAAAATTTAAGGGATTATAAAATATGGTTTCTATTTAATCTGTCAATATCGTTGGTCCACTCTGTAAGTAAAAGAAGGAAGAAAAGTCTAATGCATGTACATTTGGTAATATCCCTGGGGAGTCAGTTGTGTAGGTGTGGTACTAATGGGAAAAAGAGCTCTCCAGAGAGCAATGTGCAGAGAGGAACAAAGAGCAGCTTTTGCTGGACTGAGGGTTTTGCTGCTGGCTGCTTGGCTGCACGGTAGCATTGTTCGGAGGAAGTGCACCTGCTCTAACATTTTCTTCAGCTGGAAGCAGACAGGTTTGTTGAATGCTCTAATTGCTGGTAGGCATGAAAGGATTGCCTAGAAGATTGCTTCCTAGGCTGTCTTTTGATGTTTCGTATAATTTGGAAGTGAAGATTTCTTTTCCTTTATCCATCTTACTAGTAGGTGAGAATAAAAAAATCTCCTCTCAGCTTTCATTCCAGAAGGTATCATGGCACGTTCGAGTCTGATTAACTGTATCATGGGCCAAAAGACTCCTTTTATCTTTTGAAAAGTCTGTAAAACACAAGCATAGTCATCACAGTCCACATTCATAAAGCAGTATTAGCTACATGTTTAGTTCATTGCAGGGGTTTCTGGGCAGGAGAAATACTCTGCTGTGAGCACTAGGTTTGTCAAGTGCTGTAAATCCATGGCTAGAAATTTTGGATACAATCCTTTTCATACATATTATAAATCTTGGGCCACAATTAGAAAAGGTTCTTCGTTTAATTCCATTTATTTTTGTTTAATTTATGTTATTTATATTTAATTTATGTTAATTTATAAACACAAAAATTCTAATACAAAATGCAAGTTTTGCTTTATTTGTCAGCAAAATTTGAATAGCAGAGAACTGCACTGAGGCTTGATAGTTTGAATGTCCTCCTTTTACAGGTAAATACAAGGCATGACTAACGCCCTATGAAGTCTTGTATTAAATTCAGACTATAACTAAAGCTACAAACAGTACGATGTGATGTATTTTGTTTGCAGAAGTACGCAAATTAATAGAGTAACTAAAAAACTGTGTAATAGGTTGAATTATAAGGTTTTATTTAATTCTCTTACTACGAATACCTGGCTGAAAGACATTATGGTGCATTGCTTTCACCCATGTAAACTGTCACTAACAGCTTTCTTTTGAGAGGGTGAACTATTGCCAACATACTTGGAAGCACCAGAATACTTGACTGTAGATTGCTTGTCCAAGTGAAGCAACGTTCCTCAATTGAATTTGGTTTGCATCTCCTCTATGATTCAGATTTTGTATTCAGATCCATCACTTGCAAAGTTCAGGAGTGCATGATGTATGTGCCTTTTCAATCAGAGCCTATTTCACTTTCCAATCAAGAGTTGAGAATTTATATATAAGAAACATATGCCTGGTATATATGATGCTGAAATATAAATATAATGTCTAGAATTTGAAAATATACATATTGGTTTAGGCTTTATTTAGGAAATTAAAGTGTTGCTCTTTAATCAGTTGTAAAATATGTAAAATAGAATACCTTGAAGATTTTCTATTTCTAAAAATAAAAAATCTTCAAGGTATCTTCTGAAAATTAGGGATCCATATGTGATTTTTGTATTACAATTTACTGAATTATGAGTTTTATTTCCTTTTTTTAAAATTGTGTAATTTTTTCCCAAACTATCTGTTTTGCAATTCAGTTTATTGAATGATGAAACATGTCAGTCTTTATCTTTATAGCTGCCTTTTGAGCAAACTGATTACAGTGCTAGTGGTCAAGGCCATTAGAGTTCCATGGAGTTTTGTCATGGTCACTGTGAATTCCACCAGCTTTCTTCCAAATTTCTCTTCTGAGCACAAAGTGCATGTATTTTGTCTTGCAGTATAAGCAAGGAGTATATTTACATGTCTATAACTGTGGCCTCAGATTTTAATTTTGTTGTGACATGATGCAGTATTTTAAAGAGTATGTCTGGAATTTTATTTACGTGGCCAAGACGTCAATCTGTTGCTTTTATCTGTGGAACCAAATGTTTCTCAGGTTTCTGTATGAATCATGCAGCATGTTAGGTGCACCAGTGTTTTATTCTAGACATCTTTATTATAAAGTTTGGATGTGCTAAGTTTTCCAAAAATATTTTAAGTTCCAGAAATTTTTTTTCCCCACTGAATTTTCAAATTTGGCTTGCATGTCTTTGTACATGCAGCTCTGTGTGAGCATGTATCTACCGAAATGAAATTTGTTGATTCTGATGTTTTAGTTAACTAGGTAACTAGTTAAAGGTAACCCTGGGTAAACATGAATATCTCAGGTGTTTGGAGGCAGGGATGCTAATACACATACCCTTAGGATGTAAGCCCTTCAAGAAAATAAAATTTAGGTAATTATATAATCGTGTCTCCATGAATGGGGGACAAGGTTGAGTGTTTGGTTCACCTCCTTATTCACCAAACAAAAGAAATGAGTTCTGAGACTTGGGCTGGTACAACCAAGGGAATGAACAAGTGTTTGTGTTCAAAGCTGTTCAAAGAGAGTGAAAGGATTGCAGATCACAGTCATGGATCCTGGTGTTTTGTTCACTACTAGTTGTTCCCCATTGTTCACTCCCTAGTCAACCCTACTTAGTGTTGTAAGTGACTACTGCCTAAAAATTTCTTAATGACAACCCATGCAGTGCAATGACTGCTTATGAAAGTGTCCTTCTCAGCATTCATCTCCAAGCCACTGTCCTGAGGGTTGTTTGTAAGCCATCTGGAAAGAATGGGATGACTCATTCAAATATTTTGATGTGGCTGTAGGTTTTGTGGCCATATACAGAGAAACAATGTGTATTTGTCATATCCCTGCAGGCAGTTTTTCAGACCTCACTTTGATAGAGGCCAAGTCTTACTGGACTGTTTCCTTAGTTTTTTTCTGATTTAGTCTGTTGGAAATAGTCATAGACTAACTGGAAGTTTTGTATTGGGTAGACATGCAATTATGTCTGTCTTTTTTCTTCTTTGTGGGTATTGGTGATATCACTTAAATGTGTCACTGTCAGATGTGTGCTATCTGATTTTTGTATGAAGTGTTCAGAACTGCAGGAGAAATTTCACTCTAAAAAAGGAGAAGGAAATTAAATGTGTGAGATTAGAATTATTTCATTTTGAGAGCTTGGTTTATTTAGACAAAGCTCCAGGAAATTCAAAGCTTGTCCTGAGCTGTCATCTGTCAATAAACTGTTGTGAAAGACTAATGCTAGTAATCATAAAACCACAGAAGATGTGAGATAGAAGCAGAATAAGAGTCTTAATGATTCAGAACCATAACTGTATTCTAGATGAAATGTATTTAATTTCCTGAGGAAACTATTAACAATGAGGAATAGGAGAAAAAAATATTTCGTAGGAAGTTTAATTAATGGATGGAATATCTTGCAAAGCTAAAATAGTTCAAATCCTCAGAGGTTTGACTGTTCTCAAAAGCTGAATGCTGTAAGCACATAACGTGTTGTACAGTGTCTCATATTAATTGTATTGATGTTTGTTGTAGAAATATATACAGCTTTTTAAAAGAGAACTTACAAAAGAACACTTTTTATTTCATTGAAATCAGTGAAATACTTAAGTAATTTTTTGACAGTCATGGGGACTAGAAGCTAAGATGCTGATGAACTGCACTGTTACAACATATGGGCAGCCAAGTGACTGCATAGCAAATTGCAAGTTTAAAACATGGTTTGCAAAGACATTATGGTTTTGTTAAGAAACAAAGTATGTTTCATCCCTTATGAAAATCTGAAAGAAATATATTAAGGTCAAATATAATGAACTCAGTCACTTTGTATTTGAAAGTAAGAAAGATTCTGAATTGAATCGATATTGCCTTGAATTGGAATATATTTTTCTACTATGTCAATTGGTTTGTGGTTAGGCAAGCTACAGGGGCTGATGTTATTGAATTCTAAAGGAGCTTAAAAAAACCCCTTCAAAACAAGAAGATATTTTCAGGAAAGTTTTTACTGCCATCAGTAAAACCAATCTTAAAACCATTTTAATGTAGTATGCAATATTTCATTTTTAATGCTCTTCTGAATACATTTGTTAGGCATAGCACTGTTTGATTCTATAGTTAAGGCATATAGGTAAGGTTCTAATTGACATACCCCCTAAAAAACTTTAGGCTAGGTTAAGAAGTTCTAGGTTCCAACTTGAAGTGTCACTTTGTAACAGCCTGGAGGAATTGCTAAATTCTTGTAGCTAGGGGTGTTGTGAAAGAGACTTGTGTGCATGCTATGGAAAGGTATGGAATTCAAAGTAGGTTTTAATCTAATGAATACATGCAGTTAGCAAATTTGATTGTATAAGTTTAACTCTCTTTATGAGGGTCCAAACAGAATAGGAGAGGAGGTAATTATAGTAATGGAGAAAAAGAGGAAAATTTAATAAGTATGTTTTATATATGTAAAAAAAAAAATTATCATAATCTTTTTTTTTAATCTAGGTCACTTTCCACACTGTTCTTTTCCTGATAGCCTATTTATTTTTTCTCTTTTTTTTTGGTCTCACTTTCTGTATAGGACTGGCTCATCATGTCTGTAGTCTCCTAACAGAAGCTGTGGCCGTGTACTTGGAGGCAGATGATAAAGGGAGCACCAAGACAGCAAATGTGCTGCTTCTCTCCTTACTTGACATTTTGCAATACATGCTGACGTATACAGCAAACATTGTGCGCCAGACTTTGCAGGTATGGGATTTATTCACGGGCTCTTTACTGTCTTAAACAATTTTTTTTAGATAAATTCCTGTTACCCTTAATAATGAAACTCTCTCTATTTTTAATTTATGGAACTTTTAGTGTGGTGAAAATTCAATTTGTCTTCCATGTTTCTGTTTGAACCACTGCAAGTCATGGGATCAGTGGGACTTTCTCCTTCAAAAGAGACATCATCCTCCTTAAAAATGGAGCACAAAAAGATGCAATTCAAAGAAATTTCACATAACCCTCTTAGTAACATATGAAGGAAAACATTCTTCATTTTTTAGACACCATGTAAATCTAGTAAATATTGCTTTTCTTTTTAGATGATCTGTCAAATTTTTAAGTTAGTGGAGTGGAAGTGACTTTTGTATTTGCTCTGCAAACAGCAGCACATACTCTTCATGTTAGGTTTATGTTCTTCGCATTATTCACTGAAGAACAGATATTTGTTAGATGAAATATATCTAAAGGACAGAGATTCAAAAGGTTGCAGATAGGTTGTAATATCTTTCATGACATGGCTTCTTTAGACCCCAAAGGCCCTCCTATGTTGGTTGGTTGTTTTTTTGTTTTGGTTCTGCGTTTTTTGGTTTGCAGGGGGTTTTTTTTTTGGGGGGGGGGGAGGGGTGGGGGTGGGGAATGGACTTCTTGGTTCTTTTGAGAGATTTTTTAAAGTAGGCTTAACATTAGAAGTTGGTGTTGAAAACTGAGCCTTTTTTTCTTTCTTCTACGTTGATTTACACAAGCAGCCGTATGTTATCAACTACATTTTACTGCAAGGTTTTTAGTTTGGTTTAGATGTGTGATGGTGCAATACTTTGTCTTTTTTAAGTCCTCTGTTATCAGGTTCTGTTCATCTAAGAATCACTTCATAGGTCAAATTTTGTAGACTCATTGCTTGTTATCATATTTTTGGCATCACTCCTTGTAATCATAGCTGAATTCTGGACTTACGCTCCATACAGCAGTGGTGAGGCAAATTCTTCTGGAGGACACATGAGAGGAGAGGATCTTGCACATGGATTGGCAATATTAAATTGATGGGTTTTATTTTGATTTAAAATTAAATCTATTTGTTCAAAGCCAAATTCTGTTCTGGCTTTACTTGAATACAACAGTTGATTGATGCACTGAAACTCCAGCTCCAGTTTCATTTATCTCTTGTCAAAGTAATCTGTTTTGCTCTTAAAGACTAATGTGTAACAAGGAGCAGCTGGAAAACTGAGTTTTGAAGCCTAGGTCTGTTCCGTGCCCATAGAATACTAGTTTTCCAATGGTGTTACTTGTCTTGGCTTACATGTCTTGACAATACTCATCAGAAAATCCCTGAGAGTTCTACATCAGTGCACATACCCTATTGAATGGCGGCCACTAGTTATTGACTATATATAGTATTCCATATACATGTAGACTACTAATAGTATTCCACTATTCACATGTCAGTAAATGCATAACAAATATTATTCTTACACAGTTTTTACAGAGATGTTTTGATAAGATACCATTTAAATCAGAATTTGTAAAACAGAATCAAATCTTCTGTTATCCATTTCTGGGGCTTAAGTTGTCTTTTACAAATGGTAGTACCTTCATTTGAATCCTTTTTATTTAAATATTGTATGTGTAAAGTAATAGTCTTATCCAGCTGCATAGGCAATACACGTCACCACTTTTCCATTGCATTTAAGAACTTTGTGCTGGATGATGCTGATAACTGTATCCAGATTCAGCAGAAGAGTTTGCTCTTTGTGGTCCAAATACTTTCAGATTAATTTGCATATCTGTTTTGGAGAAGTTTTGTCATATAGCCCAGAGGCGATCCACATTAGCTGGAAAGAATTTGCAATTTCAGTTTGATATATGGACTCTATTTTGTGACTCTGGCACAGGTTGCCCAGAGAGGCTGTGGATGCCCCAGTTCTGGCACAGCTGTTCAAAGCTGGGTTAGATAAGACCGTGAGCAACCTGGTCTAGTGGGATGTGTCCCTGCCTGGGGGAAGGCGTGGGTGTGGTTGTGACAAGATGATCTTTAAGGTCCATTTCAACACCTTAACATTCTGTGGTTATATGATTCTACAACTTAATGTAGGTTTAACAATGGTGTAATGTGTATGCTTCATATACATAATTTATTTAGTGCTATAATTCATTCTCTTTCCAAAGACATTAATATATAAAAGTTTAAAGAGTCAAAAATTCCTGATGGAAGGTCTTCTTATCTGTATACTAATGAGAAAAAGCTGTTTTAAGTTTTGGTGAAGTGAAGGAGGCTTAATTAATATAAACATTCCATTTTTTGTGTTCTCTGCATTTTTTGTCCCTCTTGAACTTTGGCATTCCAGGTCATTGTGGTGAGTCTCAGAGAGGAATGTACCAATGTGACTTATTGCCTGGAGAAACAGCCCTACAGTTCTCTTTTATTTAGAAATTCTTTCCAGAAGAGATGCATTATCCTTTCAACTCATAAGCATTAACAGTGGAGTTTGAGCAGTAGTGGCACCTGTCTCAGGGAACTTGCTCCTTTGTTCACTTAACCAAGTGAAAAACTCCAAGTATTGCACTTGGACAGTGATTTTTGGGATTGTGCTATAAATCAAACGCAATACAAATTATTTTTAAATGTGTTCTTTAGACAAAATGTTTACTTCTTTCCCTCTAGCAGATTGACTGTATAGGGTCATGGTACAAAGCTGGTGCAAGATAGTGGCGTTAAATGAAAAATCCTGCAAGCTGACCTTTCAGGAGCCCTGGGGCAGGGATTGGTCATAAATAGCACTGCCTAGGCTAGTAGTATGTCTTGATGATGAGGTGATGACAGTGGTCAGAATTACAAATAGTAACTGATTTTATTACTTAAAAACTTTATTATTCCTATTTCAGAAATAATTTGAATTATAATATATTGTGAGTATTTCAGGGTAGAGACTAAAGCAGATAGGCAATATTGCTGAGAATCCTAAATTTTCAGTCACCTTGATTATCTCGGTTTTAGGTATTTTTGCACGTACATTTTTATTGCATTTTGCAGGAGAAATGTCATGCAGGTCAGCATATTCAGCCTGTACAGACTGGCACAACAGCATGGGTCCCTTTGCTTTGTCTTATTGTCACAGAGGGAGCATAACTGCTCATTGGAAGCCCAGGAATACTTCACTAGAAAAGAGTGCATGAGTCTCCTTCAAACTTCTATTCACACTTTGACCACTTAATGGACATAATTTGCTCCTCATAACAGAACAATGACCAAGGTTGCTTTTGATTTCTCTCTTGTTAAGGCACAGAAATCTGGTGCCGGAGGGGACACGAAGGCTGCTGAAGACCTTCTGCTTCTCAATAAGCCCCTGACGGACCTGATTAGCCGGCTTATTCAACTGGTGAGACTTTGCTTGTTTGTAACCTTATGGGATGTTGCTGAAGTTGGAATTATGCAGCTGCATTCAACGTATTAAAGCTCTGTTTACTATTTTTTAATTGTTTATAAGCTCCCACCTAGTACTCTAACATTTCATAAGAAGTTACAGGTCACAGTGACTTGCAGGTTACCAGAGTAAGTCTGTTTGTCCAGAGCATAGAAGTGGGATGAGGGGCAGACTTCAGGTTCTCAGTTTGGATACATATGTATAGACAACATTTAATCCTTCAGAACTGACTAATCACCACTGCATAGAGAAAGAGTGGCATTCAAAATTTGGAACTAATAATCCTGCTTCCTTTAGAAAAGTCAGTAAATGTAAAATTAGTTTGTAGCGAGTGATGTATTTTAGTATTTTTTTCTGGGGTTTGAGCCTTCTGAGTTTTCTCAAGGGTTTTATTTTATTTCAACATGATCCTGAGGGATTTATGAATAGGAGTTGTCCTTGGTGATCTGTAAGTATCTTTGAAGTGTGTCTATTTAAACAGTCCTTTCCAGGATTTATTACATGTCACAGCACTGCATTGAAATCTCCAGTGTGCTGCATTGTGTCCCTAATGCATCCCATCAACTCAACCTCTGTCATACAGAGATCTATATTTACTCTGTGTGTAATGGTTTGTAGTGGAGGAATGCTTCTTGAGCTGGACAGTGCTTTTAGAGTCTGGATCAGCCTTTTAGTCAACATAAAGTCATTAAAATGGTATGTGAGAATTTTGGTGTATCATAGTATCCTTCCTTGGTTATTTCACTTGAAGACATTTCAGATTTGCTGTATTCTCTTCCAGACCTTTTTTTTTTTTTTTTTTTTTTTTCATTTAAATAGAGGTTTTCAGGTTTTTTGTGATATCAGTACTGTGATCCTTCTACTATCTTGAGCACTGTCTGTCATCTATTTTAGGGAATCATGTGATTCCTTTTTTATTAAATTTTGGCATTATACTTGGTGCTAAGTCCTCCTTTGATGGATTTATTTAAACCAGCTATTGACAAAGGCTTTTTGGAAATGTTCTCTGAATGACCTAAAACAAAGTGACTGAATTTCAACTATTTAATAATTCATCTTGTTAAATTTTTAATTTTATTTTTATTGATTTTAAAAGATTGCTATATATGATAGAGTATGACATGAAGAGATGCAAATGTTCCTTTAAAATGAAACTAGTCATAAATTTAAATTATATTAACTTTTTAAAGAACAGAAAATTAGAGGCCAAGCTTTAACTCAGCCTATACCACCTGCAAGTCTTTTGTTAAGTTTTTAATTAAAGGATAGGATAATTGTATAGTTAACATGTACTGATTAGATTGTGACTTGCCCTTATATTTCAGATGCATGACTGTAAATTACCAGTAGGTTTTGCTTTGTTCTTTACTTCTGCAGATTCCATTTTGTTTAAAATGTTTGTTCTACGTCTTCTGATTTTTAACATACAGGTGGAAGATAAAGACTACAAGTGCCACTTTTTTAGATAGATAGGCAGACAGATACATACATACATATTGTTTTGTTATGTTTTTAGTTTTGGAAAGATTCTGTGAGTGAGAGATTTTCTCTTGTTTGGGTCTGTGAAAGTTATTTCAGTTAGGTTTGTTAAATTTGATTTTTCAAATATTTTTCTTTTTTTCCCCCCACTGCTCTATTAAATATTTCGTGTTAGGCTTAGAAGAGTTTGAGGAATGGAATAGTCATTTTAGCATTTAGGAACCACTTGTTTTAAATGGTTTATGCTCTAATCTCTTTAAAAAGAAAAAGATTCTCTGTGAAGCCAGGAGCATGTCTCAAGATGTATGTGCTCCCTACCCCTCAAAATGCCTCAGGCCTATCTAAACAGATATTCTATTAAGCTGCCAGTGGTTGTTCTCTGTATTCTTTGAACTGTGTGGCTACACAACCCCTTATTGTTGTTTTGAGGCATTCAGTTCTTTGTGAACTTTATTTTCTGGAAAGAATGGAGATTTTGAAATTTTTAACTAATTATTGCCTTAAAATACTGGGTTACAATTATTTTCTCTGCTTTGCTATTTCTGCCTACCTTAGATATTTATAGTTTCTTATAGTTACATAGTTTCCTGGTCACATTGTTTCATAGTTCCTAGTTTCCTAATCACATTGAGTAATTGTTTTCCTTCATTGAAATGTATGTCCATCAAGTAGATTGTTATTCCATGTCTCATTTACTTGTCTTTTTATTTTGCTCAAGTTCTACATATTTTTCTCTCTCAATAATCCTAAAAAAATCCATGTGAGTTAAACTTCAAAATGTTGAAAACTTTGAATCAATTTTTCCCTTTTGTAGTTCTGATTTAATCTGTCACTGAAGGCATAGCAAGGCAACTTTTGGAAACCTAGATTGCATTTAAATGAAACTTCAGAGATTTAACAATGCAAAAGGAGAAATAATTACAAACTCTGACTGCAGGAAACACTGCAAATATGGAGAACTCAGTATTTAATCCCAAAATCATTATGTCCATAATTGTTCAATAAGAGAAAAAAAATGGAGCATTTAGTCATCTTCTTGGCAGTTTTGTGTTTAAAGGTTAATTATTCTTACCTTTGTTGGATAATGTTTCTTCGTTTAACATAAATGTAATTTGATTATTATTCTGACACCTGCAGCAATTGTAGAACATACCTATAAAAAGGAATTTTGTTTTCTGTAGGTCCCTTGATTCAGGTCCTAGGTGTAGATCTTCCAGTCGTTCCTGGAGCCTACTAGACTGCTGGGAGAGAACTTTCCTTGACTTCTGGTGGGAGGCTTCCTCACTATAATATTATTGGGAAAATTTGCACGTAATTACTGTGTTCCATGTATTACTGTTGAAAGTCCAGTTAGTCATGTCCCAGTGTGAGGAGGACAAATATGAAGCCTCAGTGCACACGGATGAATGAGATGGTCTTTTCCAGGCATTTTTTTCCCTCTATATTGCACTAACTCTAAGGCTGTGTCCAGACTTTGTTTTCAGAGTGCATGAAGTTATTTGCTAATGAATAATGAAAATGACTGCAGAAGAATGATAACTGTAGAATTTTATTTCACATTTCTTTCTCTAGGGATACAGACTGTTCAGTGGTCAGAGTGGAGATACATATGTTTATATCCTATATTTGAAGTATTCTCTTACACAGAGCTATCCTAAAAACCAAAAATCTCCAAACAAACACACCAGAGGAAAGAAGAAAATGTTACATGCACAGAATTTCAGAATGGGGATTTAGTTTCTTAACAATTAGCCTAGATTAAAATGAAGTGAATATATATATATATATATATATATATATATATATATATATATTTCCCTTAGGTAGGAGAATGTCTCTAAGTAAAAATATGATATTTTATTTTTTAATTTAAAACTGTGCATATATACTAATAAGAATGGTATAGGAAAGCTAGCAGATTAATAGTTTTGCTTTTACATTTTGTACAATATTTGCAAAATCATTTTGCCTATAGATCCCTATGGTTCTTCCTTTACAGCACATTCTGTAATCACATTAGGGATCTAATGAATATCTATCTCTTATTGTAATAAACTCTCTATGTGTATAACCTCATTAATGCACCGAAATAGTGTCCCCTCCGGGTAATCCAGGCAGTTTCATTGTAGCTCTAAAATTAGATGCTGTAACAATTCCAACAGTGTGAAAACTGCCACTTCAGCTCAAATGATCACACGTTTCTTGCAGTGGTTTGCAATTCATGAACACATTGCAACTCAGTTTAAAATTATGGAATTTTTGAGAACAGACTGCAGATATATATATGTGCAATAACAAGAAATATCCTGCTCTTCACCGCATTAACTCTAAAATACACAGAGCAGGTTCTATCTAGAAAGGAAAAGAAAGTACTATTTTGTGTTATAAGCTAGTTTACAGGAAGTTATAACATGGCCATAAAAATTAAGCAAAGAGTGGCATACTGCTTTCATTGCACGGAAGTCTTGTCATGAGGTATTATTTTAAAATAAGTGGAAAATAAATCTACAGTTTTCAGTTAGAGAACAGCAGATTTTATGACCTTAGCTCTTCAGTAATTTATTTTAAGTTGCTGGATTGTCTTCAAGCTATACACTAGCCAAGAATATTAACAGCTGCAAGGAGGAGTGCTGCTAACTTTTCTACCTTGCTGAAGGGCTGAATCCCCTCTAAGACTGATAAAGGAAAATGAAATTTCATGTAATTATGAAATATTAAGGGGCAGATATTCTTTCAAAGTGTTAGAATTGGTTTCTTCATGAGTTCCTACTCTCCTGAAAGAACAAAACCTATAAATGCATTTCAAGCAAATGTACTTCATACCAAATTGAAGTGTTCTGATTAGAAAAATAATCGGAATGCTGTTCCATCTAATTAAGAGATGAACTATATTCGTCTCTTATTCATTGTTGAATAAAATTATTATGTTCTTCCTGTTCTTATTAAACATGAGATATTGTTTGCTTGAAAGCTGAATTTTCATTCTTGGTTTTCTGTATTTACAGATATTTATTATATTTTCAACTGCTGATTTTGTTTTATATGGCTAATGTTCTTCAGATCTCCAACTCTTTATAAGCAGTACTAACACTGACTGGCAGCTAGTGCTAAATTTCAGGTTACCAGCTTACAACTTTTGACATCTAATTCACTACTTGTAAGAAGTGAAAAGGCAGAATGATGAGAGTTACAGAGAAAAATGCTGATGTGGACATACTTAAATAGGGACACTGCTGAGAGTTCCTCTTCCACCTTAATTATTGATGACTTAGACTGTAGGCCAATGACTCTCATTCCCTCCAGAGTAAATATGGCCTTTCCTATTCCACACTTGTTCTTCTCTTCATGCAATACCTGTCCTGCTATTGTTTTGTCCTGAATTTTCCCAAGGTAACAGTAATTTGCTCCCCAAACTCTAGCTAACACTGAAGCTCAAAGGGACTCTGGGGAATCAGAGGAGCAGAAGAGCCTGAAGTACAACAGGGGATGAAAAGACTTCATTGGCATTGATGATAGAGTAATGTGATGTCATAACTGGCAGGTGTTGGGAACTATGGAGTGACACTTGGAACATGGTCACTGTGGGGCAAGACTATGTGATGCCGAGACAGGTTGGATGGAAGGGTTCCTTTCACTGGATTGAAGGGATTTTCCTTTCTCTTGTTGGGGAACAAAGAACAACAGCAATGATAAAAGGTTGGGCATGCCAGGAGAAGAGAATCAAGGCCATTGGCCCAAGCACAGCTCCTCCTCACCTAGGACAGAGTGTTCCACTGCCTCACTAACTGGATGTTCCTGCTGCAATCAGCCTCCCTTGGGAAAAACACTAATCAACTGGACTTGCTTATTTGCTTCCTTGACACTCCTTGTGTTGGGAAGAGCCACTGAGGTTTGTGATGCTTCATGGACTTCTTCACACAGGTTTGTTGTAGGAGCAGTCCTCTAAGGAGACTGATACCTTTCCACTCCTCTGATACTTAGTGAGTATCTTAGGGAAAAAACCTTGGGATCAATCTCACTTCCAAGTATAGCTGTAGTGATACTGACTAAACGTGGGATTTTTGTGCCTGTGGAGCCCAGGGAATTAGCCTCCACTGCAATACTCAGGCAAGGATAAATTTGACCAAAATTTTGGCTGATTTATCATTTTTTACCTTTGTTTATCCAACAAACATTTCAAAATAGAATATAATTTTTGTACTGTGATTTACTACAGGGGGTGGTTGATGCCCTATACTGCTGCCTACACTGATCTAGTAACAAACTAACTTGGAATGCTGCTTTTAGAAGGTGTGAGAGACATACATTAAAGTAGTTATCTTTCCTTTCTCTAATGGCATTTTATTTCAATGAAGGAAGTAAAAGTTGTCTAAAAGGCCCAGGTGAAATCAGCAGTTTTTTTTTTCCTGATTTGTTAAAGATTAAAGATATAAATGGCACTATAAAGCTTGTTACTATTTGTAGCTTTTCCTGCTTTTTACTGTTTCAAATTGCGTTGATGATGTTATTAGAGAAGTCTGGATGATGGAAAGGAAATAATCTAGTAAGTGGCATTTAGACTGGAATGAAGAAAAAACATATAGCAAAACTGAGGAAGAAATAGCTGTTGTGGTCCTGTCACTTGTATAGCATTAGGTCAAATAGAATGTGATATGTCTTGGGGCTATATATTCAGAGATTACATCTCAGTTCAGTCTGTTTTAAACAGCAACTCTATGAAGCTAGTAGAAAACAGGATTGTATTTGCATGCAGATCCCTTGGGAATTGCTGCTTGAATATTTGAGAGATGTATATCTGATGATGTGTTCAGATTGCTTTAAAGTAACTGTATGAGTTTTCCTCAAAATGAAAAAAATAGTAATTTCATATTGCAGATTAAATAAGTAATCATTATTTAAATGATTTGGCATATTACATAAGTGGTTGGACAAATTATATTAACAGTTTCCTTTTATTATCTGTAAGGATTGTCTGTTTACTGTACTTTAATATGGCTTCTTTGGTGTAAATAATACTTTTGGAATTAAAGGAATGAACAGGCATGATGAGGTGTTTTTACACTTCTATACCTAATTGGTTAAGACTACCATTGACATTTTTTTCAGGTCATAGATTATAAGGTGAGAAAAAGCTATTGCAATGATTTAGTCAGACTTTGTTAAATTAATTCCTCATTAGAGTAAATGGCTTTGTTATTATTTTAGAAAAAAATAATTTTTGTGATATTTGTATTGCTTTTGATGGAGAATCTGACTCAGTTCTAAGAAAGTAATTTCAGCAGTTAATTGTTCTTATTAAAGAGAGAAAGGGAAAAAAAGGAAATCCAAGTATTATCTTTCTTCTAATCTCAATTGCTTTGTCTAAAGTTTTGAGCTATCATGTCTTATCAGTCATTTTTCAGGTAAAGGAATTAGCCTTTCCTCAGCCTGCTATTTCCCATATATGACTGGGAGGATATGATCAAGCCCACTTTAACTCTCCCTCTGATATGCTATAGATGCTGAATTACTCCAGTCCTTGGCTATTAGGTTTTCCAATCTGTCGTCCTCTTGCCTGTTCCCGAGAAATCTCTATGAATTTTTTTCACTAGCATTTGTGAACTCTCTGTGCTGACATTAGGCATTGCATTCCTGTTTTCATTCCAAAATGTCATTGTCAGTGCCAAATACAGGCCTAATACAATATCTCTGCTTGTTATTTCCAGATTGTACTTTCAGGAAATATATAAATCATTTTGATAGTGGTTTCATATTATCAGAAGCTCATTTAAAGATGATCTCTAGTCATGTCCCTAAATATTTTTTGTAATTTTGCTTCCCAAGGAAGGATTTTCCATCCTATTCCTAAGGCCTGCTGCAGTGTCTGATCTTCAAAGGAGTGCAGAAAAGTTGGAATTTAGGAAAATATTTAAAATCTTCAAGATGTACCTCCTAATGTGGCTACTTAAAATCCATTAAATAACTAGATAGCCTGTGCTCTACCTCAAGAGGCTTCATTTAATAATAATTAAATGAAATTTTATGGTGTGCATAATGTAGAAGATTAGACATCATGGCTATAATGATACTTTCTTATATTAGTGCTTCTGTTTAAAGTAGAATAAAATCACATAGTTGAGAGCAGCATTTCTGGTGCTGTTATGACGGCAGTCTAGATAGACCACTTGACAGAATCAGACTGCCGATATTGTTACACTGCTGCCTAACAGTAGATATATTTTAATTATATTTTCATCACTTTGTTAAGCTTATTTTAGTGGAGTTTTTTAGTCAATCAACTAGAAATCATTCTTTCCTGTCACAATGCATCTTCCAAATCCCCAGTGAACTGCAACTTTTCTGAAATTGGAATTTGATTTTTGTTTGTTCATTTTTCATTCATTTTTAGCTTCCCAGTGAAGATATTGAAATATTTTTGAGTGCCTCACAGTGCTTATCATTGCTGGTTCAGCTGTATGGAGGAAACAATCAGGAGAGCATGTCTCCAGAAAACATGGGCAGCTTTGCTAAAGTACTGAAGTCCAAGAAAGATCCACGAGAACTTAAGCTTTTGTTGAAAATTGTCAAGAGACTGGTGAGTTGACATCTAACCTTTTTCAAATCTGCATGTTTCTTTTATATAATTTGATAATTTTTGGACTGTTCCTGCTGCCCACCCCACCCCCCCACCCCCCCGAACCCAAAGGGAAAAAAAATTAAAACCAAAATATGCTAAGTTGAATAGCATGTCTTTAAATTTAACTTTCCTGGATAAGATAGCTTTCTACACTTAAAACCTCTTACAAAAATGATTGTAGGAATTCTCCTATTTCAGTTAACCATTCAGCTGTTTAAATAACTCATGCTATTTTTGTATTTGTTTAGTAATTCAGCTCTATAAGGTATTGAAACCATTTTCTGAATGCCTTCTGAATGAACTAACCTTGTAGCATTATTAAATATCTGTTCAGACACACAGTGGTTTATTTCACGGTGAATAAAAGGCTATTTTATACTTGGAATAGGTTTGTGCATGGGCTGTTGAGTCCTCATTCTCATGGAGCTATAGGGACCACTTGTGCTGGAGTGGCTGTAATGTAGAGAGCCAGGCAGTGGGAATCATGCAGGGGCTTATTCTGATGATGTTATTGACTGGTAGGAGGTTCACTTCTGTCCTGCTTCAACACAGTGAAATGACAGCAGCTTATGTCTTTCAGGTAGCTTAGGAAGGAAATCTTTTGGTATTGGTAGTATTCTCTCAGATAATATTATAGGTCTTTATCTTGAAGTGTGTTAGTAAGAAGCTTTGCCTGCATTGTCAACAACCTTGCATTGTTTGAGTACTTCATCCTTGCTCTCCAAAAGGAGGAGCTTTTGGTTAAAAGAAGGTAACTGCCTGAGTTACCTGGTAGGAGATCCTTCAATTTTGCAAGTGCAGTGCTGACTACCAGAGTACAACCATAATCCATAGCAACATGAATTAACAGGAAGGAACACCCTTGTAGAGGTTTCAGAGATCTTGTCCTCTTTCTCCTGCCTGCTGTACTTACATCACAGGAAATAAACACCATGCCATCCTTCCTTGCTTTGCCCAGCCCTATCTTGCACTGAAAGAAGCATGAATATATAAAATTAAAATTGATAGGATGTTTAAAATTCTAAAGTTACTTCCTATTGATTTTAGCTTGTACCTCTGCTTATTTTTCTGAATAATTGTTGTGATGTGTAGTACTAGCTGTTGCTTTTCTCCAAAAGCAATATGAGTAAAAAGGCAACAAAGTGTGAGGGAAGAAAAGAGAAATGAGGCTGCAGCATACATATCTAGATTACTTCATTTTTGCACAGCTCCAGACTTGTTTATTTCTCTCCATTTTGAGGCCTGGAGTTCAAAAGTTGGTCTAGTGTGAAGGATACTTAAAATGAAAACTTCTATTGACTATTTTAAGAGTACAAAGGTATGCTGTCACCTTTTGAACCTTGCAAGTTCCTGTACTTTATGTTCCAGTTCTCTCCTTTGTATACCAGGTACTTGTTATTTATAACATCAAGCATAGATTTTCTGTAATTATTTTAATGAGATCATACAATTTCTGTTGAAAGCAGGGTTCATAGATAATTTGACAGATGATTTAATAAATCATATGTTATTTCTCTAAACCTTAAAAAGTCCTGTTCTGAGGAGATTATTATCTTGTCAAAATTGTCATAATCACAAAAGACATTGAAGACATCATATCTATTTAAGAATGATTCAGCCCACGTCAGTTGAATTTTGAAGCCTAGAGCAGTGTTTTTCTTTCTAGTATCTGAGCAATATTTTAATAGAGGGATCAGTATATGCACCAATTTTCATTGTTGCCAGTCAGTGCTTATACAAAGCAACTTTTCAATTTGTGGTTTCATTGACTTTGCTGGTACAGGCACAGGTATTGCTTATGTAAAACAGGAATATACAAAAAGAGCTCCATGTTATTATGCTACAGATGCCTTTGTGGCCTGTATTTCTGAAAATATGGAAGGGTATAGCAGTGTGACTACCTAACCTTTATCCAAATGTTTTCCATGGCAGCAGTGAGCTAGTGGAGGCAGATACATCTATTTTAAAGTCTTCAGTTTAAGGCATATCAGAGGATTTGTCGATGTACAAGATGGCCTTACCTTGATGAAATGGAAACTGATATCTGCATGTTGTTATAAATTAATGATTAAACCACTGTGTTTTTTCCCCAGTGGGTAGAAGGTTTTTCTGAAAAAAGTTGGATATTTGATTTTGTTGTTTTGTTTTGTTCAGATTTTTTAATGATTTTTGTCAAATTTGACCAGCAAGTTGACTGCAGGGCAATATGAACTTCTTGCAGCACTTTCTTCACTAGTTGTTTTCCTAAAATTTTGTTGCATACATTTTTTAAACAGAAATAAAGATATAAGCCAGATTTTGTACAGACTTAATACTGAAATCACTATGAGCATACCTTTTTATAAGCTTTATTTTGCTGTAGAAAGGAATCATTAGGAGAGAAAATATGCTTTGAGCTAACGTCTGTAACTGTGTAAGTAAAGATCATCTGAAAGCTTTAAAGAGGCAGCATTGACTGTCTTCTTTCTGTTTTCTTTATAATTGCCTCTTAGCTTTCAAAGCTTTGGGCTCTGTCAAGCACAGGTTAACTCATTTTTTTAAAAGAATGTTCTCTCACTACCACTGATACAATGAACAGAAACTGAGTAAAATTACTGAATCGAGGAACAGGGTTTGGAGGGTTTTTTTTCCTTCAGCCTCTTCACTAACTCTCTTGTTCTGATTGCTTCATCTTGGTTTAGAGAATACTGCTATTCAGATATACTTTGTCTTTTATTAGAAGCATTTTTGTAACTAATTGATGACATCAGAAGAGTGGTCTCTCACTTTTTTAGTTCTGGAAACCTCTCCTGCCACTTGTAATGAAAATCACTATCTCATCATTACATCTCTTCTGTGCATCTTATTATGTGTCCAGTAAATTACTTAGATCAAAACCAATTTTTTTTTTACAAAGCATAAGAAATATTAATTTGGGAAGCAAGTAGTTGAAGTTCACCTGCTTTACTGAGAAGTTTTTTATTTCTTTTTTTCCCCCAGAGGAAAAAAAATCCCTGCCATCCCGATTTATCATCTAGTATGTAATGTAAAGACATTTTTTATAGAACTAGCCAATATCTTTCTACTGGACATATGATCACTCTGGGATTACAGTTCAGTACTCACAAATAAATTATTTCAGCTTTCAGGACAAGGGAACACTCTTTTTTACTTCCATATAGTAATAAGGAAAAATTACTCTGAGTAAAATGAGTAAATATTAGGCTTTCTGCAATCACAGTGAAGAGGGAGCTTTTGTTCCATGACTTTTCCCTTCTATAATAGTCAGAAGAGATATTGAGTTCTACCTAAATCACACATTTTTCTCCTGATTGTCTTTCTAGAATCTCATTTTCACTAATTTGTGTTTTGTACATGTCAAAAGTTGTTCATCTATTTTTTTTGGTTAGCAGGTAATACATTTAGGATGTTATCTGCATGTCCTGTACCCCATGGGGATATGTATAAGGATTTCTGAAATAATTTTAGGCTGTCTAGTAAAGATATTAAGGGTAGAATGATAATACATGAAGTGTGGCAAAATTCCATAGCATTCATTAACTTCATTTTTGAACTATTGAACCCTAATCTGGTTTCCCTGCCAATTTGAGCCACAGCAAGTGCATCACTATGTACCTTCAGGCAAATTTACTACCCTGTTTCAAATGTACCAAAGCCTGGGGAACCACTGATCACTATGGCTAAGATGTCATTCAAATCACAGGGTCCTTAAGTGTTTCTGTCATGTGGATTAGCAATGATATCATCCTCAGTTTTATATTAAGATCTGTTACACTTGCTTCTCTTGAATAGACAGCTCACTGTTTGTATATAAAAATATATGTGTATATTTTTACTGCAATAGGTCCCAGATTAGCTCCTTGTTATATTAATCCCTGATCATGCATTATGAAGACATTTAGAGCTTGGAGAGATATACAGTCCAAGTACACAAATGTTTGATTTAGAGTAGCAGTTCTGCAATCCCTCGGTAAGTTGAACTTCTTGCTGGAGGTTTGCTCCTCACTAGATTCCCACTAGTACATCTATAGGGAGCTTCCCTCAAAAAGGTGAAGTAAAATCCCAAGAGTTTCTCAGATAGCATCCCTTTTGCAGCTTCAGCTCCAAGGACTCAGTGCCAGAATGGGGTGCTTGTGCAGCAGTTCCCAGAGGTGTCTGTTTTCCCATGGTCTTAAAAAGCTGCAGAATGCTGTTGGCCATATCTCCTGTCAAGGGAATGCAGCACTCAAATAATCTCAAATTAGCTGGAGAAAACTTTTTATGCATCTTACTCCTGATCTGAATCTTTTAAGTAGCCTATAATTGATTTCATTAGTTGCTAAGATAATCCGTAATATTCCATTGCTCTAAGAAATAATTCTGTGACAGTCATGTTTGTTAGACTGTGAACACAATACTCACTTGTGTGTTGCTGACATGTATAGGTAGACTCACTATTAACAAACAAGTTTTCCTGAAATAATACATATTTTTTGAATTTGGGTAACTCTTACAGGAACAATTTCTGTACTTCATTAGTGTTAATCTTATTTTCAAATTGTTACCAAGCCTGCGTCCCTTCTTTATAGACCATCTTTTGGTGGCTTCAGTCTACAAGAGTAACGTCTTTAAGACATTACCTTTGTACATATGATAAAAGGGAGCATTTAATTAGATACAAACAACTTAGATCCTCCCAAATAGGAAGAATTGTATCAGTAATAGGATACATTATGCAGATCATAATAGGATGTGTTGCTCAAAATCCTTTGAAATAAAAACATGGGAAGGAAATGCACCTTCACCCTTCCCACTGTGTGGCGAAGCTCCCTCTCTTTGCACATTCAGACTTTTTTTTAATAGTTTTAACAAAATTGGAGACATCATCTCCAGACATGAGAGATGGGGAGGCCTCCAGCCCCCACTGGGACTTGGCAGCCTTCTGCCATGGCACTTTGCCAAACCCTGACACAGGGGCAGGAAGCAGGGTGGTGAAATTGCCCTGTCTCCAGGGGGAAGTGAGACGTTCTCCCCTCCTCCTCCACTGGGCTTTCATCCAGTTGCAGAGTAAGCTTCTAAGTATGGCTTTTTGAGCTTTGCCTATGGTTTGACTGAAATGCAATCTAATGACACTTTTTAAATCAAAAATTTTCAATGTTACAATGTTCATGGTGAATATGAATGGTCTGCAGAGCTATTAGCGAGTTAGATTGCTGGGCCAGGCCATTGCCATTGCTCAGGAAGCAGTACATTCAATTTTACAGCAAAGGTTTAAGAAAATTTGGTTTAAATTGCTCAGAGTATGATGCAGCTGATCACAACTACTCTAATACAGTCCAACAAAAAGAAAACCCCTAAATTATTTGAATAGAATGAGTGTAACAAGTGTAATTTAAAGAAATTCATTGATGGGCATAGTTCTCTTGTGGCACAGCCCCTATGCAGCACTTCATTGTTTGCCAGAATGAAAATTAAGCCAATATTGATTAATTTATCTGAGTAATTTAGATTTTTTTGTTGTGTTAGTCTTACTGAAGCTTTGAACCTTTTTTTCAGTTTGTAATATCTTACAGGCTCTACAAAATGCTAATGGAAATGAAATATTGTACTTCCACCATTAAAATCTGATAGGAGTTGTTTTTTTTTTTTTTTTTTTTAAGCTTAGTAAAGCATTTTCAGTAGCTGGGACAGAAAACAATCAGTGTGATTTTTGTATAATCAAAACTTAATAAGATTCCAGTTTGTTGTCATGCATTCTACAAGCAATACCAGGTCCTAAGATATGTATTATTTCATCTATAATTATATACTTGCTATTAAGGGTGATACAGCTTTTCAAAAAACACTTTCTAAAATTCTGCATGAAAAATGTTGTTCGTGTGTCTATAGTAATAATTCAGATGTCCAGGTGTGAGAGGGATGCTGAAGTTGATTTACATTGGAGATTCCATGGCATTCTTTATAGTACTATACGTGGTTAATTTTACCTGCGTGGTTAATTTAGACTCTGCGTATTGAAATCCCAGAGACAGTTTTTCACTCTAAGTCTGGTAAGAATTTTCATTTTTAATCTGAAATGATTAGACACTGTTTCACTTTAGGTGCATGCACATGTTTCATCTCTGTGCCAGGCTTATGGAGTTTGTGAAGGACTAAATTCAGGCTCACTTATACTTTGAGAAACTCATGGAGTGTTTTCAGGATGCTGAGTAGTAGGACAATATGTTAACTCTTTTGAGTTACTCTTTTGTAGATATTTGCATTCTGTGCTTTCTACTGGAGGAGATAGAAGAATACTTAAATTTTTAGATTTACACACTTGGTTAGAGCACTGATTGAATTTTAATAGGCCTTTTCAATTTCCAGTGGCCTTCCTTTGAATTTACCTTTTTGATTTTAATAACAATAACCTTCTTTTGATTGGCCAGACTTCTTAAGCATAGCATTCTAGAGTTAAATACAGATGGAGTTAATTCTGGTGTTTGTCTTTCTCTCTTATGAAATGAAACAGAATGAGTACCTATGAGTAAGTCTCAGTGACTGATGTGGTCCCTGAAATTCTTATCTCCCTCCATCTTGTCACTTTGGATGCTGTCCAGAAGCTCTGTAGCTGATACCAGATTGAGAAAACTTGGCTATTTTTTACCCAAAACACTAGATGGTACAGGAATGCTCTGGTTTGTTTTGGTTTTGTTTGTTTTGTTTTGTTTTAATTGTTATTATTTTCCTCATAGAAAAAGCAAATATTTAAATCTTGATGAGACTGTCCAGGGTTATGGGATCACTGATTTCTGCCTACATCAGAATCTTGTTTGCTCTGTAAATTTAGTATGTCTCTGACTACATTTACTGCATCAAATGAGATGTAGAATAATACAAGTTCTGTGGCTGAGAAGGCTGGGATGGTGAATGGTAGGGCTACTAATTCACTTTAGGTAATATGGTTTGTATCTCTGTGTATCTGTTACTACAAAGACAGTGTATTTTCTTTCTCGTATGTATCTTGGGATACTCTTAACTCAAAGTGTCAAGAAATTTTTAGCAACTGTGAGAATCAAAATTTTATTTAAATTGGATCTAAGATGACAGTTTGGTGGTTTTATAGTGCTGATTATTGGAGCCCCAAAGCCTGTTCTATCAAAAAATACTGGGCTTCATGGAACCTGTGCTCAAGTCATGGACCTCAGATAACATTTTGCTTAACAGAATCTATCAACACCAAGGACTGAATTATTAAAAATCTTCTCTCTGCTTGAATTTAATACCAAGTTGCATGTATTTCTATATTCTTTAGCATTAATGGGAGCATATGAACTGTAGGTGCTGCTTTCATTATTATTATAACTGAATTTCCTCGGTCTGTAGACCAGGACCTCATCGTGATTAGCTCAATCCAAGCATAGTAAAAAATAATTTCTTGCTCCAGAGAACAATGCAGCTTGTTTCCTGTATTCAAAATAGGATCAAGGAGTGGCCTGAAATGACACTCCTTAATAGGAAATAGTTTGAGTCAAAATATCCATTCTGGGTAAAACAGATCATTGAGCAATGATCCGTTCTGTGCAAGCAAGTGTGAATGTTTGAGTCATTGATTACTAATATAAAAGAATCTTTATTTTATTAAAAATTTAAATTCTTATGATTACAAGAGTATTTTAAAATCTTAAGTCTTCATGTGAAGTTGTTACCAGAAACTAAGAGAGCTTTGGAAGATTTTGGTTGCCAGTGTTGAAGATGAGATACAGTTACATGTAAAATGGTTTACTGTTACTTTTTGCAAACTTATATTGGAACCCCTTCAAGACCTTCCTTTTTCATTACATCAGTTTTCTTAATCTTCCTGCTGACAAGTTTACTTTAAAAGTGAAATAGTTTGTTACATTTCATTGTGTCAGGAAAATTTTAACTACAGCGTACCAGGATGAGATCTAATGTAGGAGTTAGATTCTCTACTGAAGAGGAAAACTCCTTCCTTTTACTTCTATATCACCTAGTAGTGGACAATTAGGGTAGAAGGTCTTGACATAACATCTTTGTTAATCCTTATTGCTCCTTTATTTTCTTTGCCAATGTTTCCTTCTGTTGAAACATTGAAAGTCTTGAAAAATCTATTGATTTTTAAAATGTATTTCAACTTAGGCACTTTAACAAGGCATCCAACAAACACTGACTGTATTTCACTTGTCTGTATTCTTGCTCTCTTCATCTTATAAGGCTGGAGCATTGCTGAAAAGATGGTGTTTTCCAAAATCTTGCCATGAGCAAATTTGCAGATCATACAGAGTTTGATTTTAAAAGCTGTGTGTGGTTACAGATAAAGAGGGAATCTTGTTGGAGTGCTTTTATTGGAGAGGGACACAGTCCTTGGCCATCAGGCTGTGAAGATAGGGGACCCTGAGGCATGTAAATTAGGCAAGGGAGACAAAAAGCCTGATGAAATTTCAGGTATAGGTTGTCCCTCTGATGGAAACTGTGAGTAAAAATATAGAACTACAACAGAGATATGCTGGTCATGGTGATGAGACCAAGCAATATGACCATTTAGAGCAAAATGAAGGCACTGTTTAAGTTAAAGATTGTTGCAAAGACCAAAAATGAAAATTACTTTAGAAGCATCAGTCAAAACATAAGTACTATGGAAGAAAGCAAATTACCTGAACTTTTTTTCTTGGATATCTCGTGCATTGAATGGTTGGTTAACACATCTGTTAACAAGTACCTACAAGGTTCCCCAGCAGAGAGCCTGTGCTCACCGGCTAATCCCTGGCAATGCTAATCATATCTGCACTTTATGAATATGGTGCTGCACAATTTCACATGACTGTGGTCCATGGTCCAACAAGGTTATGTTTAAAAATAGCATTTGTGTGCATTGAGGTTCGGTTTTCAGTAGATTTCTACTGTAACTGACCATCCTCTCCAAGTTTAAAGTGTTTCAACCCAGCATCTTCAGTGATGTAACATCATTTTAAATTATGAAGATGCTACTAGTTAAACATTTATAAAGTGCCCAGTGCTGTCATTTCTTTAAACTATTAAAATGTAATATTTTTATATGAACATCATTATAAATTTATAACAAACATAATTTGTGGTGATGCAGTGTTCTATGGGCTATGAATTACTGTCCTAAATTTCACACAGCAGATGCTGTCTCTGGGATGCAGTGCCTCGTTCATGAGTTCATATAACGCAGCATAAGAATATCTTACTATTTGCATTCCAGCTCTACTCTGTTTGTACAGCTTGCTTTTTTAGACCACTCAGGAGGCATTTTAAGAGTGTTGAAGTTGACATGCAATTCTCAGTCCTGTCAAAAGCTTATGATCACCTAAATTCTTTAATATCAATAAAAGAGTACATCTTCCAGAAATATGTTGTGTTCAATGAATTAACAGATGCATGTCATTTCATGTCATCCAATAACTCCAATGATTTAAAGTAATTTTTAAAGGAATTATATTGTTTACGTAATTGCAAGAGAACTGCTGTAGAGCACAGTATACATTGAAAAGTAAAAATGGTGTGTCTTATAGTGCATATTTTACCTCACGGATAAAAATCTGATTTATGTGCTGTAAATCCTTGGAAATTACAATGTATAGAGTTACTGCATATAAGAATCACATCAGAAAAAGATAATATAAAGCAAAACCTGTCCTCCCTGGGCTAAACAAAATGCACATATAAAAATCTGCCATGTATACAGGATGTTATGCTTATATATGTGAGAGAGGTATGCCAAACAGTGGAATCTACCAGACTAATAATTTATACCAAAAATCCCATTATTTGTAACTGCAATTTACTATTGTCCCATTTCATCACTTAAAAATAGAAGAAAGAGTCAAGGTAGAATACCCTTTGCTCATTCTGACTGCTTTCTTTGTGGCTTTTCATGCAAGAGGCCAGTGTTTCCAGGGAACTGCCAGTGCAGGGGCCTCTATGTGTCCTCTGGGCAGAGATTTTCCCGGCAATGGGCTTGGGGAAATAGAAAGGCAGAATTTCCCAAGGGAGCTTGAGCACAGTGCTGCTTGTCCTGAGTGCTGGAGCATAAAAGCTCTGCAGAGCTTACTAGTAAAGCAGCATTTTGTCAGCTGTAAAATTTTAAGTAAGAGTCCTTACTGAATAGCTTTGTGTCACTCATTTTCCTTAGAGCAACAGTCTGCACAAAGCAGGTTAGAGTTAAAATCAGTGTTACAATAATCTTTTACAATCTAGTAACTCCAATGGAAATGAGTATATTAACACATCCTCATACCGATACTTTTACTACCAGTATTTAAATACTATAAAAGGTAATTTTTAGTATATGTGATAAAGCAGCATGTATGCATAAAGCATAAAAGAAATTGTGGTTTAGAAAGATAAGGGCCTTCTTGTAATTGTAAGCTATTAGTACAGTTTAGTATTTGCAATATAAATGGGGATGAATTCACAAAATGGCACATAATATTTATTTTCAAAGTCCATAACTCTAAGACAGCTAGGAGTAGTTTGTGCAACACATATCAGTCAGTTATGTGAAACCTTGACTCTCTTAATATAGCAATATTTCTTTTCATTTGGTGAGGAAAATTCTTATTGCTGAAAAAGAAATTACAGGTGTCATTGAAAGACCTAAATAATATGCCCTTAGAATTGCTGGAGTGGACTGCTGCTCCACTCAAGAGCTCTGATGGCATCAGAGAGATGCTCATGCAGTTTATTCATGTAATTGTAGTTTCAAGATGAAATATATATTACATTTTGGAAGTGATGTTATGTAATCATGATTGATTTTATAGTCTCTTCTAGTCTCTATATCACCATTATATTTGATAGGATCTTTTTCTTGACATGTCTTATTTTACATTTCCTCCTCTAGTTATATGGCTTTGATTCTTCACTCCATTCCTCAGTTCCAGATGCTCCTGGGTTTTTTTCTTGAAACTTAGAGGGTGGTTTTTTGGTTGGTTTTGTTTTGTTTTTCTTTAATGAAGCTGAAAGCAATTGATGTTGCAGATTGGAGGACAGAAAATGTTAAAATGCCTTCTCTCATCTTACATTTTGACCACTGAACATTTAAAAAAAAATCTTATTCCTTCTCTTGCAGCTTCATACTTCAGTTTTGGATAGCTATTTATGATCTCAAGAGCACATAATTGCATTAGCATACTATTATGGACTTGTGTGTGTGCACCTATTAGACTTATATACTCTTCTGTAATCCTTTTAAATTTTCTCATTAAATTATAGTTTATCCTGTTTTTTCGTATTTCCATCTACATTATGGCTAAAAGTTTTTTAAAAATGCAAGTATTTAAAATTGTTTAATTTTCCAAATTTAGTTACAGAGATTCCTAAGGAAATTTAATTTCCTGGAAGTACTAATTACTTACTCATGAATGTCAGACTTACAAAAGTTTCTCTGATTTTGCTGCCAAAATCATTCGGTATTTTAAAGTCCTATTCCTTTATTTCTCTTATAAAAGGGTTGAAAGAAGAGTGCAAAGAACTGATGAAGAAACAGAAATTCCATGGGATATGAAGTATTTTGTGTAAAAAATTTAATTATATTACAGTTCCCTCAGTTGAACATTTCAAGAAGATGAAATATAATGAAGTAGGATGCTGTAATATGAGACTAATTATGAGGGAAGCCTGATAGTCTTCCTAGAAGCAAAACTAGAATCAGTCAGCTTTTGGGTTGTGAAGATGGTATCTGCCTTTTTCCTCACATCCCTTTTAACAAATTGTTTTAAATGGGAGATGAACCCAGTAACAATGTAATCAAGCTTTTGACATATGAAGTTCAAATGGCTTTGAAATGAGGTGAACCAGATTTGTCTATCCTTACTAGAAAATAAAAGCAACCAAACATCAGTCTGCCAAGATTGTTTTATTCAACTTTTGCCTAATATCTTGTAGAGTACTTCAAGAACTTAAAAAAAATATGATACTTCTACTTGAACTTGGATGAGGAAGTGGAATACAAATGTAATCACTCTGACAGTGATTTAGTGACCCTGGAACATCTGGGAGTAAGGCCAGGTGCAGAGAACAGTAGCAGGATGTGGATTGGAATGTGAAAGGAGCAGCATTGACTACTGCTTAACACCTGTATGTGAGAAAGAAAAATAATGATGTCTTGAAATGGGTAGAGGTGAGAAATGTAAAAGAGTGATGAATACTCCTAATATCTTGGCAGCACTGCAGTTCTGAATGTGATTCCCAAACAGTATGGAGCATTAGATTTTGAGACTGCTGAATATAATGGTTTTAGTGTCATAAGAAACTCATGTCCTGCTCTGCACAGCCTGTCCTCTCTGTAGTGCTGCTTTGATCCAGCTTCCCACCCAACCTACTGGGGTCCAGCTTGCAGCCTCTCTGTTCCAGAAGAAAGGTAGAAAAGAGGTTGGAGGTTGTGGTACTTCTCTTGTAGCTTTCTTTTCTCCCCTCTGATGGACAGGGATGTATCTCCCACTCTGCTGTCAAGAAAATCGATCAGAGCTGGACTTTTATTTTATAATGTCTGAAGTGGGGAGTGCACTTCAGTGAAGCATTGTGTATTCAGAAGCACCGTAGGGAATGATAGAGGGCATTAAAACCACCATGAATTATAGCGTTATAGCGTTATTGGATGAGGTGTTCTAGGGATGTTTTCTAGCCACAATCACATTAATAGTGAGAACAGCAAGTTACTTGAACTGTGATCCAAAATATTTAGCGATATCATGCTAATGTCATGTGGGACACAAATGCTATAGCCCATCAATTTATTTTAAGGAAAGCAAAAGGAGTGTTTCTGTTTCAAACAGAAAACCAACCAATATACATGAAACAGCTAGAAGCTGTTGGTCCCACGCTAATAAAGCAGCTGTAGGTGCAGAGGCCTCTGCACCCCCCAGTCTTCCATGAGCCCAACTGCTCTGCAAGGCTGCTATTGCAGATGCATTCACCACACAGTGTGCTCCAGCATCCAGGATCCTCCAGCCAGACCTGAGACCACACTTGCAGTGCAGAAAACACGTGTGTCTGGTCTGGGCATCACTGCATGATACAAGCATTACATTTGTGTCTCAAGCTCTGGTCTTGGTTTTGTCTGGAAACTTAAGACATGTAACTAGAAGGATCAATCTGATAAAAAAAGTGAGTTTGTACCACTTGTTTGGCTCAAAGGACTCTCTCTTCTTAATTGTTCCCTGGACAACCATTCTTTTTTGACAGTGTATTCTTACCATTAGTCAGATCTAAAATAATTTGTCAGATTAGTAAAAATTATTTCAGACCAAACAAATAGATTTCTTAATGTCAAGTGCAGAGCAATGGCGAAGAGAGAAGGGAAGATAGTCCATACTTAGTTATATATTTCCAGATGTAAGAAAGACCTGCCCTTAATTCAGTGGTGGTGCTGGAGTTGCACATTTTGGCTTTCAGTTCACCACTACAACAAACCTGAAGAAAAATTCAGGGAAACAGGTTATATATTTCTTCCATAATTAATACATTGCTAGATATAATGTTTGAAATATTGAGGTGCTTTATGAGAGAGTTGTCACAGCTTTCATATAAAAATAGAAAAATCAAATCAAGAGAAGTGTAATATTTTCTGCCACTCAAATGGCTTGCAAAGCTCATTATTTTTGTGTTATTTTCCTGACATTAATTTTTTCACTAAAACTATGTGGTTGAAAATAGAGGGATAATTAGCATTAGCCCATTTATGAGAAACTGCTAGTGACAGAAGCTTATTTATTGTTGTGTACAATTAAAATATGATGTGAACACATGAGAATTTACATTAAAACAAGATTGCAGCTTGTCAGCAGTTTCCTTTGTTCAGCTATGTGTTTATTAGGCTACAGCTGCTCACCTACTTTTATATGACTTTATAGCAATAGCAACATGTTCATTATTGGAGATGTCTCAGCCAGTTTGATTACACAACATACAAAGCAAAAATATATCTGATATAATCTTTGTTAAAGAATTAGGTCTGGAAGTAAGATTATATACCAACAGGAAAAAAAATCTTTTTTCATCTCTTTATTGTTTTGGGTTTATTTGGGTTTGTTTTTTTTAATTTATTCCTTGCAGTAAGTGTTGTTTATACATAGCACCTAGGGTGATTTGTGTAGATTATTTTGCTGGTTTATTTTGACAACTTCAGTGCATCTGCAAATAAACAACTTGAAACCTGTCAGAAAAAAAGCAGACACTTTTTTTCCCTAATTCTGTCATTATGCAAAGTGATTTCTGCAGCATAACAGTTGGTATGGGTTTATGCGTTTAAGGGATTCGTAGCCCCATTATTGGGAGTTTGAGCATTATGTTCCTTGATGTAGATAAACCATGGGGGAAGGTCACAGCAAAAGACACTTTTCCAGCTCCTGTAACTGGATGGTTGGTATTTCAGAGCCTACAAAACGAAAAGCAAAAGTTTTGTCTGTCATTAATGCCCTGCTCATACACGACATCCTGAAGGAAGGCAAAGCAAGATACTTGTTTATTTCTGGTCTGGAGGAGATGTGGTCAAGCATAGAGGAGCTATTAGCAAGTCCCAATAAGAAGTTCTAAAAGAAAGTTCTAGGAACCTTTCTACACTGAAAAGTTTTGTGCTTTGGGGAGCAAAATGGGTTCATCATGTCTTCAGTGTACCTAGGGGCTGACATAGCAGCATTATTAACTTGTGCTGCAATGGTTCATCTTGCTCTCCAGTCAGAG
Organism: Sylvia atricapilla; assembly: GCF_009819655.1. Lineage (NCBI taxonomy): Eukaryota > Metazoa > Chordata > Aves > Passeriformes > Sylviidae > Sylvia > Sylvia atricapilla. The sequence goes on from NC_089140.1 coordinate 45,194,621, forward strand.
AAAATATTGGTCCTATTAATTCCACTATTTTCTTTTTTGTCACTATGTGCAAGTCTGGCTACTTAATGAACTTCCTGAGAAGATTGGTATCAACTTGCTCAGCTTTCATGCTTGCTCCATGTCTGTTATAGCTGCCGATGTTATTTCTGTTTACAGGGTTTTATTTCTCATACTTGAGGCTGTGTCTAGACAGAAAGTCTTAGTCTGTGACTTCGACCAGACTCTTCTGGAGCAGAAGTAGAATGAATAAAATGAACAAATGCTTTGGTCACTAACAAAATTAAGACTTCAAGCATATACTTCACTAACGTGAACGGAAAAAAACTGTGCTTAAGTATTTTCTTCTGACTTTCCTTATAGGAATAAATTTCCTCTCTTCAGCCTGTTAGTGTCTTAAAAGTTTCTTTGCATCCCTACCACATCATTTGTTACTTTTGCTTCAGGTGGAAAGTAGCAAACTCTTACTTGTTTGGGAAGTGTTCAGATACTGATAGAGTTCTGATAGTAGCCAACCCAGTACGTTCAGCAACTCAATGCTTCCTGCTGCTTCAGAATCCACTACTTCAATTACTAGTATTTGGGAGGGAGAGTTTCTGAGGAAAGGGATGTATCTGTCCTTTCTGTTACTTCTGCTGTGTTTTTCTTTGGAGAAAAGTTTCCCAAGTCTCATGAAGTCTCACTGCCCTGTAAGAACTTTTGAATTCAGTTTAAATGCTGAGCAGCATTTGGTCTAGATTCACTTCTGATTTTAATGTCATAATTCTGCTATTTCTTTTTATCTAAATGTAATATCATTGACATTGATTTTGATGGCTTATGTTCTCATAAATTGCCGTTTCATATACATAAAAAAATTTATGGAAGAATATCTTGGTATTCTAATGCAAAAATTATGGTGCTTCTAGTTAATTAATTAGAGGTGTCAATAATTTCCTAGAATTTTACCACATCCCACATAACCATGTCCTTACAGTACTCTCCTAATTCTAATCTCAAAACCATTGTGCTGAGTATGTGGGCGGACTCTTCTGCATGACACATTAGTGGTTTGCCCTCTGATGTTTTTTTTACCATTGCAGCTTTAGCTCAAATCTGATTATTAATTTTAAAATGTGGGGCAGCTCATACTCATGATTACACACTCCTGTGAAATCCCAGAGCAAAAAATCCACAAATATTTTAATGTGCTTACGTCTGAAAACTGAGGTTTAAAACCCCCATAGTTTTAATGTTGTAGAAATCACTTACTTGTGAAAGTTTAATCATAGATTTAAAACTGACTGTGATCTAAAGCAAAGAAGGAAGGGAGAGGCAAGATAGAAGACAGGTAGGAATATCTCTATACAAGAGCATCTGAGCTTAACCTTGAATAGCAGAATTTCTTGGTGGGGATTTGTACTATCCCTTCTGCATACAGAAATGAGATAGGTATGATAACAAAAAAGTGCACCCAAAACCTGCAGTTTTCAAAAAAGAAAATGGATTTGATAATGTTGTTGAACCCTGGAAGAATTAGACATAGTTCTTGGAAGCCTGAATTTTAAATAGTGTTAATTAAAATGTGACCTACTATCTTTTACGTCTCAGTTGAATTCATTTTTTCTTTCATGTTTTTATTCTATCACAGGGATTTTTATTTTTTCACTTCCTCAAAATGCACTTCTGCTTTTAAATATAGCTAGTATTGATTGGCATGCTTCCATTCAAATGTCCCAGAAATGCAGATAAGAGCAATGTGATACAGTGTTATGAGAGGTTTCATGTAGGTCTCTCAAGAAGTGCATCCTTCACTTACGTGCACATTTGCGGTGTCGCTGAGGAGGGAGTCTCATAGTTTTGATCCTTTCGATTTCTTACTTTTTCAATCTGGATGAACACTCATATCAAAGCAAAAGTTCAGATGTGACCCTAAAGTGTTTTGGCTTACTGAAGATGCAGATAAGTAGAATTTGGTTAAAATTTAGGAACTGGTAACAAAACTCAATGCCAATGTTTATTTTCTTGCAGCGCTTGTGATAACAGCAGTGAATATTGATAGGATGCAATGCAAGTCAAATTAATATTTTGCAATGCCCATTAATAAAACTTTGTTTCTCTTTACTGAAGCTGATGTCTGTTAGGCAGAATGTTTTCATGCTAGTAAAGAAGTTTCAAGAAAGGAAATGAGTGGGTTTGTGACAGCTTATATTTTTAGCAATTAATTTTCTTTTTAATTTTGAATGGCAGAAGAGTAGTTGTAGTACTTAAAAAGTATTTAAGACAAAATACATTCCCTTTATATACCTAATATAGGTACTTCACATCTGAAGTTGTCAACCTCGACATAGCTCTAAAGCTGAACACAAGTTTTTGGGAAGGAAATATTTAGTGTACATATTTGAATTTATCAAGTCTGTCTTTCTGATCCTGATTTTTATATATGCTTAACCAGAATTGGTTTACTGATCAAAGAGAAGGACTGGGAAGGGAAAGGGATCAAGCCAAATGAAACATCATTAGAGGGAAAAAGTTTTAGCAGAAAAGAGAAAGTTTTAATCGTAAATTAAATCCTTTGTTTCATTTTTATATTTATTTTAAATGTAATATATTAAATATAATATACTTGTCCTTTATAAAATTCAGTCAACTTCTAAACAAAAAATATTTTTATAAATGGTATACTAAGACACCTCATAGAAAAGATTGCAGTGCAAATGACTTTGAGATGTTCACAGCTCAGTTTTGTTCCATTAGTATTATTGTGATTCATATATCCAGGAGGTAGCACATTTTACCAATTAATCTGTGCTAACAATTATATGGATCTGTGGTAATAATTGGATGGATCTTCAGTAACTTCTAAACTCCTATTTCTATCATGAGTGAAAGGAAGGCTTACTTGTTTCTGTATGAACATTTTTGGCCTTCAACTAGTGGATTCTAAGCAAAATGTATTATTGTGTATGTGTGGATATTACTGCAAGCAGAAACTGGAGAAGTCATTTGGTTTCTGATAGGATGAAGAACAATTTCCTCCGTGGAAACCAAACAGTGGTTTGCTCATGAAAACCATTCATCTGAAAAAATATCAGAGAACCATCTCTGTAAAATATCTCTTTTTAATTGAGGTAAGCATTTGAAACTACCTGTGTGTTAATTTAGCTATTTCACCCTTTTGTACATCAGTAAAGAAGGTTCCTTCTTGCCTTTTTAACATAAGATACTGGAGAATTTATTGTAGCCTTAAGCCTCTTCCAGCTTCTGCTTAAGAGCTGACTAATCCTAACAATAGAGGGCGATCCACAGTTCACTGTGCAAGGAATGGGGCTCGGCTCTCCTCTAGGACCATCAGCTTCCACAGGATGTTTCTTGGTGAAGTGATGCATTCAAGCTGTCTGTGGGTCACAGCTGGGCTGCAGTTGCTGCAAATCTTTTCTTTCAGACTGCTTCAACTTGGGTATTTGCTGCATTAAATTCTAGAGGAATTAAGTTGGCCAGAGTACTACTGTGTGCACTCTGAGCAGAAACTGCACGTTGTGGCAAACACTACATTGTGTCACCCTTGGGGGAAGAAAAAGGAACTTTCCTGGATTTGGTCAAGACAACTGTAATGAGAATTTGTAAGCCACTTTTAGTCTCTGCCTGCAAGCACAGGCTGTGAAAACAGCACATTCTTGGGAACAGCAGGGTTGAATTGTGTGTATCAGCATCCCATTGCTCATTTAACGTGTATACACAAAAAAACTCGCCTTCAGTTGGGCACCTTTTCCTTCAGCCTCCTATTTTTGATACAGAAACTACTAGTATGGTTCCAAATCTGACCACAATCTTAAGAAAATACTCCAATACAGATGTTTAGGTTCCCAATGCCATAGTGTTGGGTTGTCACTGGTGCAGAATGAGGTGGCTTGATTAGTGTATGGAGAGGACAGAAAATGATGATTGCCTGCTGATTCACCCTGGTTTGCTTTTGGGTGACAATTGGAGTCTTATTCAAGATTTTGGATTTTTACTTGTAAGATTTCAGATTGGGTAAATTCCAAATCATCATTGATTTCTAACCCATCTAAGGACCCATTCTTCTTGGCTGGAAGCATTTGGTCTTGTCTAAAGAAAACATACTAATCTGAAAGGTTATTTTTGTTCTTGATTACTTTAACCTCCACAATTTTCCACTTAGAAAAGGGAAACAAATTTTACTTCTGTTTATCTCACTTCCAAGCTTTTTTTCTTTATCCCTACTTTTGGAGCTTTTGTTTTTCGAAAGACACCACAAATTCCAAGCAACAAAATTATTTAAACGAATAGTTCATACAAAATTATTTAAACTAATACTTCATACTGAGGGTTCTGTCAATTGTTTTGATAGTGTCAGAATAATTTACTCTTTCATTTTTGGTTGTGTTAGCCAAGATGACTGTTGATAGAATCATAAATGAAATTCCTGATTCTTAGTCCTATAATGTGACCACAGAAAATAATGCTATATTAAAAAGAAATTTAGAGCAATTTAGATAAGGGGTGGAGGAAGACATATAAAACTGGTGTTAAACTTGTGAATATAGAGTACTAATCTTTACAGATGCCGTTGGGCAGTAAGTGTTCTCCATTCAGTTATTGGAAGAATTGGCATGCAAGAGGATGAAACTTAGCAAAACTAAACTTTTGTTTATTTTCAATAGGGAATTACAAATAATCAAGATCAAACACGCATATTGATCCAAAGTGCCATTATCTCAAGCAAAATTGAAAAATAAAGCTGAAAGATCAGCAAATACTAACACAGTCCTCCATATTCTCTTATGTTTATACCATTTTGGTATATTTTTGCAGAATGATATGAGTGTTACAGGGAAAAGATTTTAATGCATATTCTGATGGATGAAGATTTGAAAGCTATTCCAGAGAAGGCATTCATCAAATTATGTGCACTACAGAGCAATAGTATTGTATCTCTTACAAACATATTTAATGCTGAGATACCTTCATCTTAGTCTGACAATTGAGATGCAAACTAGAGATTAATTTGTATTTTAAGAGGTTGTTGGGTTGTTCATCTCCTTTTTTTTGGTAGCACAGCTCTGTTTGCTTTTTTGTACAATTAACCACTTAATAATCTTCCAAGGCACAGATGCTGCATGAACTAGGCTTTCCTATTTATTTAAGTACTTTTCATGTTCACTAGATTAAGAAAGCCTGAACTTGTATAAACAGTTAGTAACACAGAGGAGCCCCAGCTTGTACAAGCTAAAAGGTTATGCTATATTAGTCAAAAAATTCCAGCAGTGGGGAACTTCTACATCCTACTGAAGTTAGTAGACTTTGAGCTTAGTTACTGCCTTGCCTGATGAGGCCCACATGTTCAGTGTTTTTCAGATCTACATACCAACTGCTACTTTATAGTAATGAAAGAAAGCTCTGGCTGCAAATATAGAGGTGCCAGTAGAGTTGGCTGTGTTTAGAAGTGTGTTGTGACTTTCCATCTACTTTTCATTTGTCTTTATCATAGATTTGTAAATTGAAAATATGCAGCAGGTCTACAACAGTGTTTTAGATATAAAAGGCTTTTAACGACAATTGCACTAATGTGGTTGATAAGGCAAATGGGAATTACAGAACCCAAATGTTTGGGTCAATATATCTAAGTTGCACTCTAATAATGGATTACATTAGCAGAGATGTGTTCAGAGGACCAATCTGAAGATTGCTCATATTGACTTGTGAGGACCCCTGCTGTCCCCATGAAGGGAATATAACCACTTAGTCCCAACCTTCTCACCTCTCTGAGGCCGGAAAGACCAACTGGCTGGGATATGCATGGGTTGAATCAAATATTGTCAGTACTTAAGAAGCAATATTTCTTCATTTGCACATTGATGTGTTTACAAACAGTGGTTAGTTCCATTTTTATTGAAAGTGAAATATTCTTCTCAACCATGCTCTTAGAAAAACAAAACCTTTTTTTAGAAGTAATAATTCCTCCTTGTGTCAGTCCCTTCCACCCACACACCCTGCATATGCACACAGTAATTTAACATGACATTCAGAAAGAAAAAACAAACACCATTTACCATCAAGACATCAACCTATGTTTTACAATTCAGATTATACAAATTCAGTGCCTGAATTTGCATAGAAAATGTCTGGTTTGCATAATAACTTGAAAATTATTTTCCTTCTCTAATATTTGGGTTTTAACTCCATTTAGTCATAGTTCTTTCTGGAAGCTGCCAAAGCATTCATACTTGATCCTGGTATTTTTTAATTCTGGTCAAAATATTTGGTTTGGTTATTTTCCACCCTCTAGGATTGCAGTTGGATCTTTTGCAGGCCTCTGGCATCCAAAAGGTTTTCCTCTGCTCTTGCCTCTTTTTTTAACTGATTATTTAGGCCTTTCTGATGGAGGTAATAATGGAGATTGAGAACTAAGTTTGAATCTGAGATTGTGCCAAGTGCTTTCTTTATACCAGAAAGTTAACTTAGGGGGGGTTTTTTAGAGGAATTTTTGGTAAGGATTTTTCCAGCCTGTCATAATAGTATTAAGTACGTCCTTTTGTTCAATCAGCAAAGATTTTGAATGTATGACACACTGTAGGCAAACTGTACTCTTCTCAGAAACATGTAATTAAAGATGTCAGGAAATTGTAGGTTAGTGTTCATAAGAAGTCCAGCACATGGAAGTAACCCTAAGTACCAAGCTCTGTTGGTACTTAGAATTTTCTTTCTCTCCATAGATTATGTTTAGCTATGTAATTACCTTCTTTGGAGAAACAATTTCTTTTCATTCCTTTCCCTTCAGTGTTTTTTCTTAACTTAGTGCTTCAGTGAACACTGTTTTTTAAAGCAAGATAACAATACTGTAACTTCAGAAGGGAAATACTTGCATGTCTGTGAACAATCTAGTGCACATACAGTACTGCAGGCTTTCCTGCTCCAATACAAGTGTCAGAATGTGAATTAGGGGAGGTACTGCCTGCATCCTGGTTTTCTTATTACAGGGAAGTGTTATAAAACCAGACCGATTTAGACTCAAGGATTTTAATTACTCAAAACAAAGAATAGACTAAGAGACCATACTGATTTATTTTGTATCCTGAGAAGATAAGAAAGGATGACCTATTAGGTTATTTAATGAAGGTAAGACGAGTACAGGGAAATATATGTATTTCTATGAAAGGAGAGAGGGACTAAGGAAAAACATGTAGGTTTCATTTCACTTGGAAAACAGCTGAAATATTTACCAATTTGTCAGGTGTAGCAATCCATAAAGTTACTTGTTATTAGTAGTTAAAAGTAACAATGAGGTAATGATCCAGATTTATTAAAGCTGAAGTTTAAATTGGGTTTGGAGTGGGGTTCAGATGTAAATACTAAGAATTTTAACAGTTTTTCCTAGGAAAAGTCATCTGCCAGAACCAGAAACAGGTCACAAGTTTGTATTTGCAATAGATCAGATTTCATGAAGTACAGTGTTCATCATTGCAGATATTTCTGCAAATTGGACCTGTAGTTTCTGCATAATGTCTTTTCTAATAGGCTTTTATCAGAACAGATCAGAAAATAGTTATGAGTAACCAAGAGCCAAAGATATGAGTACGTTTGAGTAGAAGTAATGGAAAAATATCCCTCTGTCCCACAAGCATAATTCATGTCAGAGCAGGGTATAAAAATCACTACTCTGAGATCTTGTCATGCCACACTTACAAATGTGCCACTGTAACTGGGTTGGCATAGTTGTGGTGCAAACCTCCCAAGTACTGATGTAGCATATGCTGAGAGAAAAATCTGTTTTTGTTGGCAAAGGTAGCAGCTGCCTCAAATTTCTGAGTGACATAAGCCACCTGACAAATGCACTCTTATCTTGGTCTAGCTGTAACATAAAGCATAAGGATCCAAATAACCTGCTCCATTGAAAAACAAGCAAACAACCAAATCCCAGAAGTCCCACCCAAGAGAGACAAATGTTCTGAAACAGAAGCTAGTGGAAATTAAAAACAAATCAGCATTTAGAAAGATGCTGGCTTAAAAACGGTGCTGTATACCTACCAGAATATTGGTGTGCTGCCATGACTTTGAGGGGACCTATCTGCAGGGTTGGAAGTAAAGGTTTCCTATCCATCTGACATCTCCAAAAATTATTTTTCATATTACAACCAGAATTTCCTCCGCTGCTTAATATAGCTTGCTTTTGAGGCTAATTTGAACTTGCTGTGCTGATTTTGTACTGCAGTGAATGAAGAACAGTCATGATTAAATCATCAGGCTGGGAGAACAGTAACACACAGTCTGGTGTACAGCAGTATCTCAAATCACTGCATCTATTTTTGCAGTGACTGTTAGACTGAATATTACATGAAATTAAAATTTTGATTTAAAAAGAAACACAATTTTTAGCTTCTACACAAGTCAACATGTTTATATAAAGACTTTGAGGGAACAGTTGCTTCACAGTTATCTGTTAACAGGAGTGGAGAAATAAGAGGTTTTTAAATGCTAGTAGTTTTCGTAAACCAGGGTGTGATTTCACAAGATTTCAGCTATCACAGCAGCTGAAAGGGAGTGGGCTGACTCTTCTCTCTGGCTCTTCTCTTCCTTCCTGCCCCTGTCACACAGTTCTGTCTTTGCCTTGCATCGGCTTCTGTGCTCATGGACCAGAAGACTTGCCTGTTCCACTTGCTGACCTGGCATAGAACAGCTGCCACCCTAGGTAGTTTTCTGCCACTTTAGCAAGCTGATTTAATTTAATGTGAAATTGGGTGACTACTAGAACCCATCTCTTTTTGTAATAGCGAAGTCATAATTTGTATCAAGCAATTTAGTTAAGCTATGCCCTTAGGGTGAGGTTTCACAGGATGCCCTAGCCGTTTTTGCAGGTTGTTGCTGTCAAGAAGAAAAATATCGCAGGTACACGTTTCCTATTGCTTTCCCCGTGTTTGGTGCTGCCCCCTTTTTCAGCTGGCTCAGCTCACTCAACTGGCAGAAAATGAACCCAGCAAAAGTGTGAACAGCTTTATGTCAGTTCAGTGAACTGAGCTGGGAGGCATCAGACAAGTGCCAGAGCCAGCATGGCTGTGGACTGGCACTGGGTAGACTCAGCGGGGAAGAGGAGAGGAGGGAAACCTCTTTCAGCAGCAGAGGAATGCAAGGTTGGCTCAGCTGGGTTGTGAAACCACACAGTAACACAACCGTTTCCTTCTTGTGAAGTGCACTCTGGTATGGAATTCATTTTGAGGATTAAAAAAAATTTTCTGTCCTTCAAAGATACTAAGAGAATATATGTATTCCCCTCCCCGCCCAAATTAGATTGTCCCAAATCAAAGGTGAAAGATAATAAATAGAATTGGGGTTTGGAGGTGTTGGGACCCACAGATTATCTTCATGTATGCCGAGTAAAGGAATTTTTGTTTGCTAAATTTTTTATGCAGTCTAACACTTCTGTAAGGAATGCTGAGTTTCCCTTTGTTTCTTCCTTGAAATGGAAGCGAGGGGGTGTGTGGAAGAGGTGTTTCTTGTAGCCATTAACACCCTAATTAACACCTTACTCTTTATTTCAAATGAGTTGGTCGGAGAGTTGATGGAGCTGTAGCAGCTGGAGGCAAAACTTTCTTGACGTGTAAGCTTGCAGCATGAGGGCTGGGGAGGGGGGGAATCACAGAGAAAGAGCTTGGTTTATGTCCTGAAAAGAGAAAATGTAAGATATTGAAATAGGGCAATGAATAAAAATCAGTATTAAAATACCAGCGGCTGGATCACTGCTGCTATCACTCGGCGTGTGTTTGTTGGAGGCAGCACTGCTGCACTGCAGGCTGGAAGGTTTGCCAGCAGAGCTCATTGGGGGAGCCTCCTCCTCAGCTCCGCAGCACAGAGCCGCCTAAAGTCCATATTCAAATGAAAATAGTCACTGTGGCGAGGCAACTTTTTATAGGGGTAACTGTGTCTGTGGGAAAGTTCTTGCCAACATTGTTAATGATACAGTTTCACGATTGCTTTAAGCCAGCCTGTGTGTGGGCTGGCGTCAAAAAGGGAGGTCCCAGCCATGTGTTTCTGCCGCCTCTCTGGTGCCAGTGTGAGCGTGCGTGGTAAACTGTAAAACTAACCTAGGGAAAAAAGCATGGGAGGGGTTGGCCAGATCGCATCCCTGATTTCTCACCATCTGATTGCACAAATGCCAGCGCTGGCACTGGGGAGGTTGGCTGGGCGGCGGGGGAGAGAGGCCCGTCAGCTGCGGCTCCGGCTCGAGCTGTTCTGCTGCGGCGGAGAGCACGCAGTCTGCGGCGGGGGGTGGGGATTTTTTAAAAAATTGTTATTCTAAATGAGTCATATCACTGTAGCACATTTCAGGATAGAGATTCCGTCCGGAGGCATTCGGTGCTTAGGAGGCTGGCCCGGCTCTGGCTCCATGTAGGTCACTGCGGTCTCTTGTTCCCAACATATCACTGCAGCTACTGCCAACAGGAACGCAGGGTTTCTCTAATTAATTTTGTTCCGTGTAATACAGCACACACCTAAGCCTCTGATGGAGCACAACCATAGTTTCCAGTTTAACGATGTATCAAGGTGTGTCATTAAGACACAGTTACATATGCTAAGCCCTGTCTTATGTAAGCAGTAACACACAACAAGGTGTGTTTTAGTCAGCCAGTGTGCATACATCTTGGATGTACTGGGGCAGTGGTGTTGCTGAGGGCTATAACACACCCAGGGTGTGGGTGTATTAGCTGAGTAATCCACATTTTGTAGTGTTACTGTGCTTATTAAATACATTGAAGGGAAAATTTTAAAAGTAATTTAGAATCTGAATTATGAAGAATCAACCCACTGTGCAACTGGAAGTGAGCAAAAACATCTCAAAGAATTAACCGAAACTGCAGGGCTACTTCTACCTTTGAAACTTCCCTTTTTGTGTATCTTCCTCACAGGTAGCAGCCAGGGGTTGAGGTTGATTTGTCTGTGGAAACAGCTGGTCCGTGTTTACTGAGCCATTACTCCCTCAGACGCTGCCATTAATTTTGGTGAAGTTGTTCTGGTCTGAGTCTTAGCTTTAAAACTGCAACCTATATATAAAGGGAAAAGATTCATGGAAACTCATTTTTTGTACATTCTATCTAATATCCATTTTTCTTAGGTTTTTTCCATGTATCTTAGGAAAGAAACATTTTTGCCTTCGTATTTGGACTTTGAAATTTCAGAATAATCAATTAATTTTAAATTGAATTAGTAGTCACCTGCATCATGTGCAGGTGATTTTGCTAGAAGCTAGATCAGGTCTTAATGATCAGCCATTTTCAGTTTATTGAAGGAGAGGTGTAAGCTGTGAGTGACAGAGATGCACAGAAAGTGACACAGTTCTGCTGGGGCTAGTGCTCTTATCTTCTTGGGAGTCTGCACTTTCATCTCAGATGTTTCTGCGCAGTATTTTTCAGTATGCCTATGGGCAGCATTCAGTTTCCATCTCTGCAGTGTTTCTTTCCCTGAGCAAGAATTAACAGAATGTTATTGGCTGTTTTAGAAAGTACCACGTTTGTTAGGTTTCAGTTCTTTTGCATTTTAAGGATTTTAGTTCTTAAAGCTAGTGTTGATGATCTTTATACAAACACCTGCTTTCCTTTAGCTCTGAAACTGGGGAGTTTATTTTTGTCTCAAAGGATACCTTTTGGACATTCACTGTGGACCTGATGCTAAAATGATTGCTACCTGTTAGCCACCCAGTTCTCAATGTATCAAGGATGCTGGGTTATATTAATTCCACTATTAATATTGTCTTAGAAATTAAATAACCTAAACAGTAAGCTTCCATTCCCCCAAAATCACTCCAGAAGTTCTTCTAAAACTTTATTTGCCTATTTATCAAAACAAATTGCTGACAAAACTGTGAAACGTATTATTATATAGGTTTTGACATCAGCAGAATAATTCTTAGTTTTCTCTAGTCAAAGGAGGGACAAAGCTGATGTCCAGGACAATCAGCAATATACTTTTTCAGTGGAAGTGCCTGGGTGCAATCAGGTATTGTGTCTTGTGTGGTAACGATATGCCTCTGCACAAAAACAAAGGAAGTCTCACCACCACACAAAGCACAATGTTTAATTGCCCTTAGTTTACCTGTGCAGTTGACAATTTGAATATGTTCTTAGCCTAATTACTGCGCTGTGCTGTTTTGATACAGTTAACCCAACATTTTGCTTCACCTGTCCATAGCTGGTTGGTTCAGTTTGGTTTTTTTCCCTTCATACCTTGGGCCTTGTCTAAGCTCTACAGAACTTGCCAGACTTATACTTGGCCTTGCATGCTTTGGCCTAGTTCTTAATTTTTGTAAGCCTGACCTTTGACCACTGTTCAGAGTTCAAATAAATAATATTATTGACTGTTATATCTGTGAATCGTAGCATCATTTGATTGGAAAAAAATTGAGATAATCAAGTCCAACCATTAGCCCAAGACCACCAATTCCACCAGTAAACCATGACCCTAATCGTCTGCCCAGTTTCTGCTTCTACTAATGCAGTATTTAGCTGGTTTGGTTGCACAGTAATTTTTTTTCTTTCACAGTTATCTTAAGTCCGATAATAGGTAAGCTGCTTTCTTACTGTGAATGTGATGCTTTAGAAAATGTCACCTTACAACAGGAGGTTGTATATGTGAAGGTGTTTGGTGTTTTAGAAGTCTTCCTGGAAACCACAGTTAAAGAAAATGATGTCTTTCAGAATGTTCTCTTTTATGATCTGTCATCCTTAGTTAGGAGTCCTTAAGAGGACAAGAAATAAAAACTTAACATTCCAATGAATAATTTCTCTAAGCATTTTGATAGCAATGTTAGAAGCAACCCATTGTGGTGAAGTCACAGAAACTGTATTTCAGTGACAGAAGGTGGAAAGTTATCTTAATTATTTATCTTCAGTCATGGCAAAATTATTGTAAACAGATATAAAAGAGGAGTAGTTAGCATCAACTTCTGCAGCTTTAGAACTGGAAAATAAATTACAGCCTATGTTAATTGGAGCTCATTTAAACATCGTGCAGAATGCCATTATCTGTGTGGTAGGGCACTATGGTTCAAAATCAAAATTTACTTAAAAGAGGTTATCAAGTTTTCCCCTAAGAGTTGGAGTTCAGCTCCTTCATTTATCTTGATAAACTGGAAAGTTGGTGTTTAGGGGAATGAATGAATGACGAAAAAATTGCTTGCTATTATTACAGTAATTTACATAGTGTAGAACAAGCCACTGACATGGGTATATTTTTCCTGCCCAGTGTAGGTGTGAATCCTCAACTGAAGTTGTTACGTGTCTTAATCAGTTCTCCAGTATGTGACAGTAGTATTAATGGATATAATTTCAGAGAAAAAAATCATTTGTATTGACTTGATGAGATCCCTGTGGTTTTAATTTTATTTCTAAAAATAAGTAAATCTCCTACAGAAGGTTTCTGTATTATTTCCAGCTTATTCCATACCCTTAGAAGTTATCTAATATCCCAATAACTGTAGTAACTACTTTTTGTTTAAAATTACTTCAATGAGCTAGCTGTTAACAACATGAGTAACTAGATCCAAAGGAAAATAATTTCATTTAAGAAATTTGTGAAACCAAACCTCATATATCTGAGTTTTGCTGGACAGATAGGTGAGGGGTAGCCACTCGTGATGTGCATTAGTGACAGACTCTTCTGCTCCTTAGTCCCAACTAAGGTGAGGCTACAACAGAGGAACTCTTAACTCTCAGTAGCATTATATCAGCAAATCAAATCAGCACAGGCTCATGATGGAAAGTTGAAATGAGGAAGTGTGAGTGGGTTTGAGACTGTATTCCATGACTGATTCAATATTGCTTGAGAGTATGAAACAGTGTACTTGGGCAATACTCCCATCACAACCTTGCAAATTATGTTGATTTTTATTTGTCTGAATTTCCTACGAAGGAAGTAAAGTTAGAAGTCCAGGAGAACCATTGTTCAACTGGAATGGAAAAAGGGGAACATTTCTGGGTGTGTCCATTGGCTCTGCTCAGTGCAGCTGAGTAGGCTGAATAGTAGCAGGCAGGAGGTGCTCTGCAGTCTTTGTGTACTGCTATTGAAATTGTGGTAGCAACAGGCATATTTAAACATCTGTCATCAATCTTATTCTAGTTTGATTTCTGAAAGAATAGGGAGACAGGGAAGACAAACAGCTGTGCTGTGAAGTCTTTACTGCAGCCTAATGCTTAGGGGAAACATTGTGATGATGCTAGTGAGACAGAGCATGCTTAAAAGCATGTTAGCCAAAAGGCAGCAAAATAATATTTTTTTCTTCTGTCTTGTGACATAGGGATTAATATGGCATGTGTAGTTGCTTATTATTGGGGTTTTCTGACTTTTTCTGTTGTATAACAGTCACCTGTAACTTTAGGATGTTTCATCTGTGATTTTTTTGTAACAGGCGTCCTCAGGTTGAAATTTTCATAAGCTGTTCTTGGTGAAATTCTCAGTTTTCTGGAAGATTACAAAGAGGGATTATGTTGTTATTATTATCTGGTTGTAGTTTTAAAAATTCTTGTGGCTTTTGTTTAACTCTGCTTTTCTGAGAGCTTAATGGCTGTGGCAAGAATTTGACTTCTATTTCAACACTGTGGGTTTGCCATCCCTCAAAATTCTTCCCTATTTGAAATGTTTTTAAAAGCCTGAAACTCTTAAAAAAAAGTGGCAATTCTTACATGCTCATTAAAGATTTTTTTCCATATTGGAAACAAATATCTGGAAATTCTGTTCTCTCTGAGTATGCTAAAGCGTCTTGCAGTAAGCAGCTGGTTGTGCAGTCCTCCAACAGCTGCTACTTCCATTTAAACACTCTGTGCATCATCCCAGTCTGAGCCTGAGCCTGCACCTTATCTTCCCCACTCCTCAGTGTAGTAAAATTGTAAGTATGCCATACCTAAAAATAAGTATGTTCCTGTATAGGGCAAGGGAGTGAAGCAAGAGCCTGCACTTCATGATTCTTGCTTTGGACTAAAGTGAAACAGAGCTGCAGAACTGACAGTAGAACTTCAAATTTCCCGGTATATTCTGGGTCACAAGAGCCAATGGTCTGGAAAATGCAAATTTAATGCCTGAGCTAATGTTTTCATGTCTGTTGATTTATTGTGATCTAATGTTTGAATTCCCACTGGTTGGTCTTCTTCATGGTCTCATGGAATCAAAGCAACAACTGGAGCAAAGTCTGTGTTTTAGCTCTTTAAAATGTGCACTTCATTGCTTACATGTGTATTTTCTGTGCTCAGTTTAGAAGTCTGTAGCTGAAAACTTTGCTTAATTTTTTAATCAGTCCTTAAGAACTGGTTTCCTCCTGAAAGGCTATAAGAAATGGTATCTAACTGATCTTTCACTTATTCTAGATGGGATGGTGTGGTTGTATGCATTACTGTTAAGCATAGCTCATATTTGTTTAGTGCTCAAGTTTGACAGATATTCAGGAGCTGAGGGCTACAACCTTGGGCAGTTGAAATTTCAGTGAAAGTGACGGCAGCTGAGCAGTATGGCAGGGTTGAACCAGTTTTCTTATTTGAAGAGAAATAGAACGTTTCAAGTTTATGGCATATGAGCCTTAATTAATCGTAAGGCCTTCTGAATATCAGTGTTAACAGTGTTTTGTTTGTTTGGGGTTTTTTGAGGGGGGTTTGCATTTGGCTTGGCTGTTTTCATCCAAATCTATAACTCATGAAAATAATTTTCGGCCATTTCAGATACACCACTATAAAATCCACTCATGAATTTGGCATGTGATTTACATTTATGCATAGCTTTCCTTTCTAGGAAAAACGTTTATTGATTTGAGTACATACTAGGTGCCTCAGTTAATCTCTCTGTGATTTTGCAATTCTGAAACCCTTGTTAAATATGAACATAATTTTTAATTAGGTTTCCCCTGTGCTGAACTTGCTGCAGCCTGGTCTGTTCCCCATTACTTTGCTGGTCAGAAGTTGTTGACCTTTAGATTATGCTGCAAAATCCATCTGTTGCTGCAGGCTTCTGTAAAAAGAGATGTAAAGAAATATTATCTCCTGTCAGTCAGCCATGTAAACAAACTTGAACACAGGCAGCGGCTCAGTTTCCAAGATCTGAGTTCATTCAGAACAAGGAGGGAGAGGAGAAGCTGTGAACCAGTGCTCCCTATTCACTGGAGAATCCTCTCTCAGCTGTTGTGCCCTACTAAAATGCCACTGTCCTATTTTCAAATCCCCCTGCTCTCCATGGGAGAAGCTGCTCTGTGGATAACCCTAACTACTAATTAAATCCTCTCCTGTGATCTAGGAAGACAAAGGCCATAACCTCCATTTGCTTATCTCTCTGTGCCCTCCCCAGTTGCCAGCTTCCAGCTTGTTCTTATGGCAGTCTCACCCAGGAGTCTTCCTTCCTAGCAATCTGATATTTGCACTTTTTGTTATGTACCCATCAGCTATTTCCATACCCTAACCACTCTTTGACATTTCCCCTAATTTAGTATTTTCTGTACCACAGCCTTTAAGACTGTCTAGAGAACTTACCCTCATTTTTTCTCCCAATGTTGATTGGTGATGTACTTAACAAGTCTTTGGTTGACTGATAAACTACAAGTTAGTGGCCCTAATGTGTTTTAAATACGGTCATTCCAGCCACGTTTACTTGTATAAATGCCACTGATATGTCTGAAATTTCTGAGTCAGATTTAAAATGAGACTCATAAATAGTTCTCCTAATTACAGTGCAATGGGGTTCTTGCTCCTTCACTTGCATTACATTTATTGTCAATGCCTTTTAATTATGCAAATTTTCCTCCACTAATCTAGTAAGCGCACTGTATCAAGGCTATTTTGGTTATGTTTTGAGATGTGTTTGCAACATTTTATAATTTTAACTTCCTATATTTTATTATTCTCCCAACTCTGAACCTGTAATTTCTGTTTGTCATTGAAAAGCTGTCATACCCTACTTTTACTGTACTGGCATATCCGATGGCAATAATATTCTTTAACCTGTTGTCTTTATTAGAAGTTTTTATTTCATTTAGAAAATGAAGAAAGATTCTTCTTTTCTTGGCTCTGAGCGTCTGTTTAGAGGACTCCAACAGTATATACCCATTACAAAATTGTCCTCATAGTTTTGTGTATCTTAGTCCTTTCTACTGCCTTACTATCCTTTCAGAAAGTGCTTCCTAGTGGTGCTCACATTAAACAAGAGCAAATACACCCATAATTTATTCTCAGAGTCAAAAGCTAGATATGCTGTTCTGATATATTTGTGTCCTTTTCATGTATATGCATAATACATGGGAACTTGCTCTTCAAAAACTTCTCTGATTTCTGTTTCCCTGAGCAAATTCAGAAATAGCACCATACAAGAAATGTCACTCTGAGTGTCAGTTTTGAGGAGAGTCCCTCCCAGTGTATGAAATTTTTGGATGGAAAAGTAATAAAGGATGGACGCAATTAGGTGTCTTACCTCCAGGAGCCTTATCCAGGAAACCTTTCAAGGGGAATTATAAAGAATAATTTCAAGCTGATGAAGTAGCCTTCTTTCATATGAGGTGTCCATCAAAAGACTTCCTGTCATCTGCAATCTTCTGTCTGTCTTAGATTGTTTGTGTCTGTAACTATTTAGGTGCTAAAAAAATCTTGTTGGAAATGCATGGTGGTAGTTTAGATTATTGTTTTTGTTGTTCTACCAAGTTGATTAGTGTGTGTGTTATTTAGCAAAGTCAGTCATCCAGGTTATACTGTGAGGTGTGTACTTCTCAAAAACTTGTCTCATGAGAGACAACGATACCACTTTTCTTGTTTAGGGATAATTCTCCTTAGTAGCTCAAATGTTCACCAAGTGAACATACATCGTCTGCAATAGAGGTAGTAATTCATCACTGTTTACGAAAATTTAGAGAAATTACTGTAAATTTGCATAAGAATTCACTTTTCTAGACTGACACATGAAGTATTCTTCTTCTGAAGAGGGAAAATCTTGGACTTATAGCATGAAGATCACTTTTCAGACTTCTGATTTTTGCCTGTCACCACAGGTTGCTCATCTCAATCTGGTTTTCCAGTATACAGAATTGTCTAAAAAATTTAAGGTGTTACAAAAAGATATTTTAGAACAATTTGACTAATTGAGTAATAAGAGGTCAGCTGGTCTCAATGGTAATTGTCCAAGAAACTTTTGAGCCTGTAGTTCTGATATGCAGCCTATCAGGTAAACCATTATCCAAACTAGCATTTTTAAAAGGCCTCCAGGGATCATTCTGGCAATTAACTCTGACTTCTGTAAGGCTGAACCATTAGGCATGATGATAGGGAAGGGATGGGTAAACAGAAAGATAAATACAGTGAAATACGTAAGAGTCAATATAATGTCTGTGGAGGGAAGTCATATTTATCCAGTTCTTCCAAGTGAGTCAATAGTGTGTGAAGAATTGTAACCCGTTTGACATAGTGGACTGGGAGTTTGAAAAGGCATTTCTTAAGGCTTCTCAGTAGAACTTTCAAAAGCAGCAGCCATGAGATGGAGAAATTCTTCTCACAGATTAATAACTTAAATGGTAGAAAATAATAAATGGCTAGTATTGCACCATAAATGTAGGTTATTTTTATACACCCACCAGGATCTTTGCTCTGCAATGCATTCATGAATTACCTGGAAAAGGAGATGTAAAATGATATGACAAGGATTTTTTGATGATACAGAATTATTCAAAACTAAGGCTGATGGTGAAGAGTGGCAGACAATCAAAATATTGATTGAATGGGTGACAATTGCAGTAACATTTGTCAATGATAAATACTGAATAATGTAGATAGAGTAAAATCCTCCTAACTCTTATACAGGCCTTGAGGCTTGCTGAAGATTGATTCAAGACAAATGTCCATGAAGCCAGAAATGAATAAAGAGCTCCCCTGTGGCTGGTCAGGCCCTTTTGTGGGCTGCTACCCGGTGTAATGGGCACAGGCTCCTAATTTTGGCTAAGGTCTGCCTTTGGTCATTATTACAATATCCAATCAGATGAGATAGGCTTTGTAGAGGCTTTTTGGAAGTTTGGGCTTCATAGGAAGGAAATACCTTTTCTTTGTAGTGCAGTGCTGGGACATGGAGAAGGTGTGTGCCAGTCCTTGTGCTGCAGCAGCAGGAAAAGGGCCAGTTGGTGGAGGGCTCTGGCAAGTTGTCATCCAGTGCCTAAAGTTGTCATCCAGGAGCCTAAAGACACTTGCCTTATCCATCTTTGAGTGATAGGAGTGTGTAAAGTCTGGGTCCAGAAAGACCACTGGGCCAAGGCACATTGATCCCACATCCAAATTCTCTGGGAGGAGACTGGAGCGTGTGTGTACATCTACTTCTTGAAAAAGTAAAAGGGTATCAGGAAGCTTGTTAGCAGCCTGCTGGCAGAGAATTACACCCCTCTAACAGATCCACAGGAAGTGCAAGACAAAAAGGCTCTCTATGTATGCCTTTTCTCTCTGGATCTCTCTTGGTTCTTGCCAGGCCTTGTGGGATTGACCACAAATGGTGACTGGGAACAGCTGGAGGTGTAAGAGGAAGTTTAGGCAGAGAAGATAACACTGAGTGCTGGTGTTGTTTAAGCATCTAAGTGAAGACCTAATTGGAAGGCAGGGAATGTTTCCTTCCTCAGATGACAGAAATCAGATCAAGGCCTTGATTTTATGGAAAGATGGTAGCCAAGTACTTGTATCTTTAGAATGGATTTTTTTTCTGGCATCTTCTAAGGTGGTCTCTTCTTTCTCACCAGCTATATTCCAGAGGACCATATCCAGGGCTTTCTCAAGGACTCAACAGTGCTGATTGTTACCTTTTTTTTCATTGTCTCTACACATAGGCAACGAGTACAGCAGTGGCTTCCTCTAATGATGTGAAAGGACCTGCCCCTGTCATGAATTAAGTTTTCTGATTTTTGTCCCCTAGGACAAATTTCCAGCACCTGCTCATAGGTTTCTGTGGAGGGATGGCTGGGAATACTGGATGTGAAATGATCAGGATACGCATAAGGCAGTGCACAAAGGGAAGAAAGTAGGAGAGGAAATGGTATCTTCTCTCAAGATATCCATCTTTATCCCTGCTAAGGAGCATTGCTTGTGTTTGGTCGCTTTGGCTAGCTGTAAGCATACTTGCTGTAAGCAGCACCTGAGAACCTACTGGAGCTTTTTGATGGTACTGTGGAGGGAAACATCTATGGATAGTCAGCAACTTCCATTATTTAAAAGGACCACATTCCTTCTTCCTGGTCCAAGGGACAATCTCTTTAGAATCTCTTTCTTACAGGAAGGTAAGACATGAACTTTATAGAGGGATGATTTGAAAAACACAACGAAGAACTTACCTAGTCTTCCCTATTCTACGTAATACCAACCACCATCACATGGCTGGGTCTTGCTCTCATAACTGGTGTGTTCCCCTTGTGCCTCTGGGTGGTGAGGGAAGTTCTTGAAGGGAGAAGGGGCTTGGATTATGGGGGGAAAAGAGCAATTTTGGCTAGGAAGGAAAGTGGGAAGAATGAGAGGGAAGTATGAGTGGAACAAGTTCTGGTCATGTTGTATCAACTAATGTGTGCCCAACCTACTGATTCATATGCAGGTAAGATCAGTCCATCTGCCTGTGTGGGCTGTGGGCTTGGTTTGCACAGTAGCCATTTGAGACTGATAGTCCTGTCATGTACCAAGAGCAAAGAACTTGAGGCCTAGGAGGTGGACGCTCAATCTGACCCAGCAGCCAGCACAGAGAAAAAGTAATGTGTCATACAGCTCATCTGTCACAAATCCCATTAGTAGACCAAGAATCACAGTAATGAGAGTTGCAAATAGTTCATAGGCTAAAGTGTGTTCACACAAACAAAATGTCTGTAGAACAGCTATGACTAGTTAGTTAATTAAAATGATAGATTTATTGTAATTTATGAGTGAAACTAGTTCTAAATTCACTGAGTACGTAAATGATTGGAAATGATTAATTGGCTTTTATTAAATGAGAGGGAGGACTAGAGAGTGCTATGTTCTGAGCAACTGACATGTGATAATGACTGCTTCTGCAGAAAAGCATACTAGAAAGTCATCTGAGTCACTCATTAGCATCTCCCATTGCCCTTTCTGTAAATTAATAGTCATTAAAGCCCAATATAGCTACTCTGAAACTTAAATAATAATTTTACCTTACTGAAATGTATTATTTGATTTTACTGTTGTACTCTTAGAGGCTGAAACTTATTTTGAGCAGGTTGAAGAAAGTAAACCTGATCCAGAAATCCATATCCTGTTTTATATTACTGTATTGAGGGATAAAAAATAATTAAAAGTATTTCATTGTCAATTCGCTTCTTGGTTTTACAGCAAAGAGTGATTATTTTCCTGGCAGTTCAACATGTATTTTCTAAGAATAGAATGAGAACATCACCTCATTTTTTACAGATCATCAGATGACCACCAGTTGGGGGGAACTTTCTGTTGAGTTGAATTTAAATCAGCAGTTTAGATGTGAAAGACTCAATATCTCATTAGCAATCCCTTGATCCACCCAGTTCCCCTGGGTGCTGTTTTAGAATGATAACCCAAATCATTCTTCAAATCTTTAGAAGCAATCAGTTTTAAGTGCAACTCTCAGAAGATAAGACTTCCTGCTAGTTAGTTTTACCAAAAAAACCCCAGAACACCCCAAACCAAAAAAAGCAACACAGGTGAGCTAGGGGCTTTGATCAAACAGGTATTCTTTTTAAGTCATATTTAGTCATTTTAGAGTTTTGTCTCTACATGTTTCTACTGTGCTAGGGAGTAATCCAAATATAGTATTTAAAAAGGGTAAAGAGCTTCAAAATGAACCTCTTAGCCTATTTAGATTGGCCTGAGTCCTTGAAGTAGTGCAATAAATCTATTCTTTAATGTAAAAAAATATTTTTATCCTGGCATAAAGGCAATTTCCAGCTACCTTAAACCTACCAAAAAAAGGATCATAGACTTGGTTGAATCAACTATTCTTCAAAATCTCCTTTAAAATTCAAAAATTCTCTGACAAAGCACTGAGACTTTCTTTAAAAGACTCATTGTCACTATCTCGCTTAGGATAATAATTTCCTTAGTAAGTGCCACTGATGTTACTTGTTCTCTCTGTTGTGTGGTCAGGGCCTTTGTGGGTCTTTGCTGAAAGCTGGATTTGCTGATGTCAACAGGAATTGAGTTTATTCCTTTTCCTGGAACAGTAATGAGATCATCACATCAGCTTTGCGTTGTGACGTGATTAAGTTTGCAGTGTGAGTCAGTTACCTTGTCCTGGAGGACAAAAGTTGTAAGATTTGTGGGCATAGGAGCAAAAGGCAGGATTTTGTGGCAGACATCCAGGTGCTCATTCTGCACCTGAAACCATTATGTTTTTAACAGAACACAGTGTAAGAGTATGCAATGACTTCTTGTTTAACAAGAATCTCTTTGCCCGCATTTTTGTAACTGTTAATATTTAAATTATTGACCTAATCAGGTTTAAGTGTGAGGGCTGCAACATCTAATTTTAAGGCACACCTTGTTAATGGTAATTGTGCCAGGGCAATGCAAAACACTGATGTAATTAGCTGCACATCAGCAAAAATGTGTGAGGAATTTTTACTTGAAACTTCTAAAAGAAAACAAATTGCTTTATGAAGTTAAAGATCCTTTATTTGTAACCTGTGCATATTTATTATGAATTCCTTTGTGTGATAATAATGCTTTATGATTTTTTTTTCTATAGTCACAGTGAGAATGAGAGGGAAAGTACCCATTTCACAGCCTGATTAGATCATAGCTGAAAGCTGGGTTGTGGGTAGCTGGCTGGTTTTTACACAGTTCCATAGGACTGTCTCTTCAGCTGAAGCCAAGACTGCAGAAGTGACGGCGCTGTGAGCCAGGTGTGAGATTCACTGCTGGATCTGGGTGGGCAAAGTTTGTCAGTCTTTGCATTCTGTAGGGCTGCCTTTGGTCAGTGCTATCCATTCCTTGAACACTACATTCACCCATGAGATAAAAGCAAAAATGCATAAAATAAGAAAGTGCTTGTTCCTCCTCTCATACTGAAGTACAACTTATTTTCAGATAACAAAAGCTTTCTCTTTGAAAGACTTAATCATGTAATTCAAGATTGAAGTTTAACTTGTCTCAGCAAGCATTTAATGGCAAAATAAACACAGCATCACAAAGCTGGTTAACATTCAGCCACAGCTGCTGGCCTCATATTTATTAATTTTTTCCCTATAGGACTTGCTCTGCACTTTTAGAGAAAAGTCACTTCCCTAATATTTTCTCAGTAGATATTGACTTCTAGGGTGTTTGTTCAAGATAAGCATCAAAATGAGAATGCAAAGGTCAATCTCTGCTGTATTAGAGAGTTACAAAGAGAAACGGTCAGTTTGTCTTCCAGAGAATGCCCTCAAATCAAAATTAAATTACTTCCTATAGGATAAGGGTTTTCTTTGGAAATTCAGCAGATTTTGTGTTTGCAGGACTGACTTTGCCTTTGCTATGTATTTTGCTAAAAGTTTTCCTCTCATCTTTCTACCTCTTTATCTCCACCTTTTAATGACAAAGTCTGTGAGCTCATGCTTAAGGCTCTGAGATTATGGCAGCAGTGGAGGTTGCCCTGCATGGTCC
Organism: Sylvia atricapilla; assembly: GCF_009819655.1. Lineage (NCBI taxonomy): Eukaryota > Metazoa > Chordata > Aves > Passeriformes > Sylviidae > Sylvia > Sylvia atricapilla. Next base: position 45,218,215 of record NC_089140.1, read on the forward strand.
TCCACTGCCTCTGCTGCACTGTTCTGCCTCTCTGCTGTCCCTACTCCACAGGCCTGGAAACCTCCTTGAGGTCGGCGTTTATGCAGTCACACCTTCATTGGTTGTTCCAGCTAAACTGGGAACCAGAGCGAGTGAGATTAAAATCTTATTCTCCCCCTCCTGCTCTGGGGATAGAAACCACTGGCAAAAATAATGGAGCAGACAGTTGGAACATGGATTTTTAATTTTTTTTTTTTTTTTTTTTTTTTACTGTAGCAACTAAACACAAGAAAACCCCTTTGGAAAACATAACTGATGATGTAACTAATCTCAATCAAAATATGTTTAATAAAAATAGGGATGCATTAAAAAAGTATCCATCATGGTGTCATCAAGGCAAAGTAGTTGAAGAAGCTGTTGCTTGCTCAGTTGGAAATTAATGCTATCTTTGCTGAGATAACACAGCCACCCATATGGCTCCCCCATCTTTTAGAGCACAGACTAAAATAGATTACTGTAAATCACCAACAGAGCTGGTTCAAGCCAGCCCACTTAACACTGCCACACAGTGAGTGCATATATACATAGGTTTCACATTCTAGCTAAGTAGCTGGTAATCTCTTGAACTGCTTTAGCTGAAGTGCTTGTGATTGCTTGATTCTTTACTTAATTGCATCATTTTAATTTAGCTAAAATTTCTTTACATAATGGAGGAGATAAGCTGGAGTATCTGTGGTAACAGTGCCAGACAGAGCTTCCTTTGTGGAGAGGATAAACAATTTAAACAGGTATTTTATAACTTCTACACCCATTTCTGGACACTGGTGTATTTCTCCTTGCCCTGTCCCACTTCGGCAATCACAACTGGGCATTCGCTTTGGGACAAAATTGTCCTTGCCATGGCCATGGCCTGCACGGACAGCCAGTCTTATTCTCCTCATTCCGTTTACTGTCAATTATTCTGCAGAATTGTCATGCATCACCCCTCTTCTTGCACTGCTGGGGATGAGTTACCTGCTACTTGGGTTTTATCCTTAAATAAAATGAATGTTGGTCTTCCCTGACTTCTATAATTAACAGTAAAGCATTATGTTGCCATTCATGCCACTAGTTAGAGACACTTTGTTGGACTCACAGCCTTTGTATCTTTTTCTTCTATTGTTGATAGAAGACTGTCAGGTTAAAGATTGTGATCCTAACATAAGAGCAGTTCATACGTGTGTGGAAATGGCAGTTGATAAGAAAAGATGAAGGTGGCTGCACAGCACTGTGTTGAAAGAAAAGGGTGACTTCTCTTTGCAAGTTTCTGCTGGAAATCATTTAACCTTGTCTTTAAACCCCATTTGTTTTTGCTGTTGCAGAAAAGAAACTCCACAGTGTTTATATTAATCTGTATTTTGAATATAATTATAAAGGACAATAGGATGGTATTATGTTGGAGATGTCTTCCAGAATTTCTCTTATGCGCAGGAGCTAAAATTCAACAAATTGAGAAAAGCTTAAGAAAGCTCCCCAAGGAACCTTTTCCTGCCAGTCCTTGATAAAACTGATAGTCAGCCAAGTGTGAGTTGAGGCAGAGAAGAAAATTGATGTGAACTCATCGAATCAGTTGTTTCTTGATGTCACTAAAACAGCAAGGCTCATAAGCTATGAAGTATGTGGAGTCCAAACACAACTTAATGGACAGGCAAGTGTTGACAGAACCCAAAACCTGAATGTACTGACGACTTGTGGTTATCTGCAGTGTGAGGTGCCATGAGGGATGATGACCTCTGAAGCAGCTGTGAATGCTTACTCACAACTTGGCCTACTGAACCATTCATTCTGTGTTAAGTATTATTATGTTTATTTGGAATAAGTTGTGTAAGCCTGTAAGTATATGTGTGTCTGTCTTAAATGCACTTTTGGACTGGTAGTTTGGTTGATGGTTGTTTTCACAACTGACATTTTTCAGTCAATCTGCAACAGCTGCTCTTTAATGACAGTGATGGGGATGGGAAAAGCAAAAGCGAGATCTATTTTTAATTTTGGAGAACACCAAGAATGAGAAGTCTTTATTCCAGTCGCTGGCATATTGCAGACTTAAATTCCTGGAGGAAGCTACTTACCCATTTGTTTGGAACATGTTTGCTTTCTGAGATACGCCCCCAGCGAGTATCACTGTTCTGGTATTTGGGTACTGGGAGCCCAGTATAGTTATGAATAGGTACAGGAGCTGTCTAAAAAGCAACACTGCCATGGTTAGCAGTGAGAGATAGGCTCTTTTTACACAGGCAGCTGTTTGGCTTTGGGTTGTGTAGTGAAACTGGCAGTTCTGAAACCTGCAACCTGTTTATTCAAATCCTAATTCGAGGCCAGCATAATTTCCAATGACTATCACTGTTGTTTTCGTTATGGAGCCCTAATTCATTGTTTCTGTGGGCACAAAAGTATTGCTGGACTCATCTGGTGTTTCAGCGCACTGTAATTTTACATAGTGCAATACTGTTGAGATTGCCAAGCTGTGTCATCTGCTGGGCTCATCACTATTACTTCCTTTTGACCTCCTCTGTGTAATTACACATGGATGACTGACCTGCTGCTGTAAAGATACATAAATGCAACTGGACTTGTTAAATGAAAAACAGACCAAAATGATTCTCTCCAAGTCAGTGGGAACCAGTGAGGTAGCTGTTTGCTCTCTGCCAGGCAGGCAGAGCCATCTGTCACATGACAATAAGCAAGCATCAATTTCAGAAGTCCATTTGTTTTTATGACAGTTTATACAATTTTATGGAAATTGAACCATTATATAAAGCATAATTTTCCTCAGAAATTGGTGTTTTATAGGCTTATATCCCTGTTCAGTCATTTACATTCCTAGTTGCATTTTACATGAAGCATGAATACTCTGATCCTTTTTTCCCCCAATTACAAAAATCTTCGGAGTATTTTTCTGGATTTTGGCAGGAGGGAGGGGTGGTTTTGGTTTTCTCCTGTATATGCAAGACTATCTGTGTTTGGTACTTAAGGAAAACTTCAAGGTGTCTGAGTTTTATGTTTCCCTGGAAATCAGTCTGTAGGGGCTACAAAGGAACTAATGTTTGATGCTTTAATATTACCTCAAAATCATAGTTCAGAATGATTTTTCTAACAAGACATGGCTGCTCTTTTTATTTTTTACAAATGAGTTTTTCATAATCTGTGTTAATTCTTAATTTAACTCATCATAGTCCTACTTTTCTTGGAATACTAAATGTAACTCATCAAGTCAAGTTGTAGAGATGTGTAATTTTAGAGCCTTGTGTTTAAGTCCAGATTATGACAAATGTGAGCATGAGCCATCTAATTTAGCTTCATCTGCCATGGAAGTTGATCTATGCTATATAGAGGTTCTGCTCAGGGACAGTTAGGGATTTTGCATACTAGATCAGGCTTGAATTGCACAGACAACTTGGACAGCTCTGTTCAGTCTGCCTTCATTAAGGCATAGTAGTCTTTTGTCTTTATGAGGAGCATTTTAAAGCAGGACAAGGAACTATGTCAGGCTGTAGGTATCATGTTTTGGAAGCTGTATGCATTAAACTTCAAATTCCTCAGTTAACTGACACTTCTTGGCTGTTCCTAGGGCTTTGCCTGGTTCACCTGAGAGTTGCTGCATGGCTTTTCAAGGGTTTGTGTCCTTAGACATAACAGCATTTATTAAATTGGTAATTGCTTGGTTGCCTGCATACTTCTTCTGTATGGTAATTGCCATTTAAAGGTCAGCACTTTCCAGCATGTTCTGGGTGTCACTGGCTCTCCTAATAATGAGAAGATGAGTTATCTGTGGTAATGATTCTTACCCTTACAAGTGTGTAAATGCTTGAAATCATTTGAATTGTCAAAGCATGTGTGGTGGGTTGACCTTGATTGGATATCAGGTGCCCACCATGCTGCTTTATCACTCCCCAGCTTTTCTCTCCCCAGGGGAGAGAAAATAGGATGTAAAACCAGTCACAGTTTGAGATAAGGCAGTTCACTAAGGCAAAAGTGAAGGTTTGCAAGCACACAAATGTGTGAGTGAAAGATCTCAATTTAGCTGTACTAGATGAACATGAAAAGAATATGTACGTGAAAGTAAAGATCATCCTTAACCCATGGAGCATGTCAATGGAAGTTGGCTATAACTCCAAAAAAACCTTTGCAGTTAGACTATTTTGTGGTTTTACAGGGAGACATAAGGGTCGACAGATTCAATGTTGAAATTCAAGGATCTTATTCAAGGATTGAATTATGAGGCCATAAAAGACAGTATCAATGGAAAAAGAGTTGTGGGTCACCATTTAAGAAGTATTGGGAGGTACTTGTCAGAAGCTCTTTTAGGAGAAAATCTGATTAGAGAAAGACTATGAAGGATATTTGAAAATGAGAGGCTCAGAGAATTATGAACTTGAGGGAAAATCTAGATGTGTAGGGAATCTGTGTGTTTTGTTCATAACTATTTTTGGTTTGCTCCACGACAACCAGGAGCCTCTATAACAGCTCCTAAAGGAACATAAATGTAGAATCTGAACTGTGGTAATAAAAAAATCCCTTCAGTGAATTTCCCTGTTTCTTTTATAAGGACGAAGTTTCAAGAGACTACCTAAGGGTGGGGGGTACCTGGAAGGTGGTGGTCTCACCAGTTCCAACAAGGTGAGGACAGGCAGCTGCTTGGAAGCTGCAGGAAGAGAGACCAAGGGCTTGCAAGTTTTGTGTAAGCTTAGTATATGGCTCCATTTGACTAAAGCTGATATTTGAGGCCGGCTGGGATCCTTGTTTGGACAGAGTGAAACTGGTCTGAAGCAGTACCTCAGGGAGTTGTTGGCATGTAGGTGACAGATGAACCTGTGTTTGCAGATGAGATCACCAGCAACAGGATGGCAAGTGCTTATTTCCAATGTCATATAGATGTTGGGCTGGCTTCTGAGCATGCATAACTTGTCAACACTGCAGCCTTGTGTGGAAGTCTCCTGTAGCACCTTTGAGCCATGTTTTGCCAGACAGAACAGCAGTTTACTTTTGCTAATAAAGCTGTTGTGGTCAGCTGGTTGTATAATGGATGTAAGGAGGTTGCCCTGTCCAGTTCTGTTAAGTCAAATATTTTAAACTCACTCATTAAAGAGGGTGGAAACTGCAATAATGGATATTTTCTGGATCATAGAGACATTTCTGAAAGCGAGCTGAGAACACCACTTGCAATAAAAACAAACTTTAGAAATCAAACAAGACAGAGACTACCTTCTGTTCAATAATTACCCGGCAGTTTTATGAATCTTCTCTTATGTTCAGACAATGCCCCTTAGAGTTGGTAATTTTACAGTTTTACAACAATCACACAGCATGCCTCTGTGTGCAAAATGCATATGCTGAAGGACAGAGAATAGCCTCAGAGTGAATAGGTGTCAAGAAACATCCAAAATCAATTAACGATTATCTATCATGTGGGAGACAAGCTTTGTCTGTCTGTGGATAGTCCTCGAGCCAGTGTGGTGCTCAGGCTGCCAGAAAACTGGGACGGTTCCAAGTTACCCGTAGGAATGGCTTTGAACTTAGAGTAAACCTCCACACACACATACAGATTAGAAGAAAACAAAACACCTCAAATGAAATCTTGGCCTTATCAAAATCAAAAGGTGTTTGTTGACTTCAGTGGAACAAGAATTTTATCCATAAAGAGAAAAAAAAGATTCTTGAACTCTAAAATCAGAGCTAAGGTGTCTGATGTAGTGTGGGGTTGGGTTTTCTTTTGGTCACAGATACCTGCTTGTTTTCACATGTATTTGCAGGATCTGAAAGCCACAAAGTCTTTGTAATTGTGTGTCTGCAATCCCTGACTGCAATATGCTTGCCAAAGCACACCTGGAACACTCATGCTTTTGTAAGTTTCATTTCTTGTTTTTATGGTCCAGCAGCATTGCTCAGGCCTGTTCAAATGACTTGGCAATTAGTAACATAAATATAACTTGTCCAACTTGATTTGTTCTTCCCACACACACATTTTGTGTCTCTCTCCAGCTGGAATCATGTGTAGAGAGAAGAATAGCAAGGAAGCAATGCTGTGAAGGTTTTTACCCTTTTAGAATGAGCTCTCCTATACTATTGAGAGCAAGAATAACTTGTGGCTATCCTAGTGAGCATACGATGTCACTGTAAGCACACTGCCCTTAGATGTTCCTCTGCTACACCAGCACACACTGGCAAGAGTTACCATTATTTTTCATTAAACGATCTGTAAGTTGGCTGGATAGAGGGTCCTATCCCATAGACCTGCTGACAGCACGTGTAACTAATGTTAGATTAAACACCTCACAAAAGACCACTGTATATATATATGGGATTTTTGTTGCTAGTTTTAGTTGTTTGGCTTTTGTATTTTAGAAAATTGCTGCCACAGATGTAAAATTGCCCTCATAGCTAGACTGCTTCCCTGGTAAGTGGGAGTTCATATTTAGTTTCTCCTACCTGGAAAGCCATGCTGCCAATTGCCTCCCTGCCAAGTCCCCGTGTTATTCAGTCCCTGTGTGGGAACCATCCAAACCTCCCTGCCTGTCCCCATCCAGTGGAAACCCTACTGCAGCAACAAAATATGACCTTCACTTGCCTAGAAAAGGGGAGAGGACTACAGAAATGCTCAGGTACCCATAGCCTGCTGAGGGGGCACTGAGAAAAGGCACTGTGATCTGTGCTGTCAGGACCATGCTTCTTTGCTGTATTAGCAACCTGAGCTCCAGAGAGGAGAGTGAATTTGGGTAACTTTATTCTCAACAGGATGTTTCCATGCCCTTCAGCAGCAGCACTCCCCATGCACTGTGCAGGTATCTCAGTCCCTGCTTGGGATTCCTCTTTGGGGACTTATAATTAAATGTCATCAACGCAGCTCCAAATACTTTATTGTGTCTGGCACTTCAGTACACAAAGGTAGGGCTACATTACTTAGTAAGAGTGTGCAAGTAAGAAGTGAGACATTCACCTGATCCGTCATGGGAAATGATGAGTTCATTTATTATAATTCCTCTGGGCACTGCTGGCTTAGTGTATATGTTTGGAGAGCAATTTATAATGAAATAAATGCTTATGTTTAATAAGTCCACAGCCAATGAATCTGTTAGTTTTAGTTCACCTGCATGAGTGCTTGGTTGCACTTGCTTAGTTATTGTGCTCCTCCATTGAGAAGGAATGGCAGCATATTTCTGGCCATGTCATTGTGAGTTGTGGATGACAAACCAAGTGACATGATTTATTTGATTACTGCAATGCTTGTGAATAGTTCAGCATTGACAGCCTGGGAGGAAAAGTACCATTAAATGCCCTGGGATAGGCATAAGATGGGTCACACAACTAGGAGGTTTGACCCTCCAGCCCAGGCATTGTGCCTCATTTCTGAAGTTACTATCCTATTGACTTATTTGCTGGGCTGTCACATCAGGTATAGCAATGTTTTTAACACCACTGTATTTCTTGACATTTGTTCCTTAAAAAATGGGAATAAGGTCACACTAAGCAGCTGTGAATAGCCATCAACTTTCAGTCACTACCAGCCTGGATGACATTTGAAACAGTAGCTTTGGTTGAGGATGAAAGGCTCTGTGTCCTACTGACAGTGCCTTCAGACAGTCAAAGATGGAAGTAGGAACGAGAATATTTAAATATTTAAAACTGCAGGAACAGCACTTACTATGAAGACATTATTTGAAAGAGTGTCTAGAGGGCAGTAGGAGTGCTTTCAATTCTTTAATGTTTTTAGTCTGGAAACTTAATTTTTAATATTATATTTCATGTCCTACATATGGGTTTCAGTTAGTCCATAGAAAAAATGTATTGCTGATTGTTTTTCCTGCAGTATTAGCTGAAGGTGCAAGTTCCATTCACAGAAAAGATTCCAACAAGGGATAAGTGATACTTTATTCACAGCATGCGTCAATATTCTGGTGATGCTGACAGTGGACCTGTGAGTAGGTAGTTCTGATAAATCAACCCACAGCAGCTTCTGTCTTACCCATATGGCTGCTCTCAGCCTGTGCCAGTAAAGTTGTGCAAGAACTGAGTACCTGTAATTAGCTTAATTATCTTAAATTTTGATGAAAATGTAAGGAAGCGTCGATTTATATGTGTGTTTGGGAAAGAGAAAGAAACAGTTTGTGGGAAAGAGGTACATTTAGAGGTGCCTTGCTTGTATCTGTGTATACAGGCAAGGTAGTAGCTTGTAGAAAAGCATCTGTTGAGCATGCAAATGGTGAACATATCCAGCAGTACTTTATTTGAAAATATAATACTTGAAACTGAATGTGCTCCCAAGACCTTTCTTCAACCAACAAAAAGTTTCAAATAAAAAGCTCCTTATTTCTGCATTATTTTCCAGTTTATTTCGCAGTCATCAAGTTTATGGTTCACTTGAAATCTCAACAAAGAAGAATTTCTTTCTCTTAAAAATGGTTAGAGAGTACTGCTTAGGTCATCTCTTTCCATTGTAAATTACAAAATATGACTTAAATCTAGTCAGAGAAAGCAGTTCAGCATTATGAAACCAACCTTAACAGAATTAATTTCCCTTTAAGTTTCTGTGCTTTCTTCAAATTTGTATTTCACAAATCCCTTCTTAGAGTAAGAATGCAAAACTCCTTGGTTTATTAGTGAAATAGATATTCCAGTGGAAATGTTTTGTATTATAACTTTTCTTGCACTCATCTTTAGCATCACCATAATATCTGAATACTTTTCTTGAATTTTTGGAAATACTGATCATTATGTATCAACCATTATTGTATTAAGGTATTCCTTATGGCTCACCCTTGTTTAACAGGACTGAGGAGTGGAGAGCTGCTGAATGGTTGTGGGCTTAATAAAGAAAAGTAATTTTGAAATTCTTGTTCGATTGCAGTGAGTGTACAACTGAACTGAGATTTAATTGCATTTTTAATTAAAAGAATAAGTATTGATTATATCATTGAATCGGTGTTGCAGCCAGCCCTAACAAACAGCAATATTACAAGAGATCATTAAAATTGTTAAAATTCTAAATGAATGAGAACTAGAACTTGTGTGAGTAAAAGGCACAGCAATGCTGGGTAGGAGGAAAGGATAACAAAGTGAAAAATACATGAATTTCTCAAATTTTGGTGAACGGTGGTTTTATGTCCTGTTGTAATTTATTGTAATCTATGGACCAAAAGGAAGATGAAACTGGCACAGTTTTTAAATAAAAAACATGACTAAAGTTTCATCTTGAAAGTGAGCAATGATTCAGATATTATTTCTCACAAGCTCCTGTGAAGCAGGATGTAATCTGTCGGGTGCAAGAGACCCTCAGGTTGCTCAGGGAGCAATCAGATCTACTCAGACTGAGATAAAGAGCAAATAAGAGCCGGTGATCAGAGCATGGGAGTGCAGACAAAAATCATAGGCAGGGGTGGCTGAGCTGGCTCCTGGGTGCTGGCAACTCACCCTGTATTCAGCCTGCAGTTTTCCTGCTAGCACAGAGTTGGTCCCCTCCCAGGCCCATGGAGTGGATGCCTGGCAGTGGATAAGGAAGCATTTTTCTGGACACTGGTGATGAAAAGCTGGTGTGGAAGCCCCAGCTGCCCACATAAATCTGTGCAACCCTGTTTGGTCTGGGTGAGTTCTGTCGCCCGGAGTGGGCATAGGTGGCACTGCTGACTGGACAGGTTGGTTCTTTACCAACTCCCTTTGGCTTGGATGAAGCTGGTAGTTGGCACTCTCGAGAAAATGTATTCTAAATTTGGGTTATACTTAATTAAAATGGACTGGAGGCAGCTTATGCTGATCCTTTCCCTCCTCATGCTACCACTTCTATTGCTGAAAGGATCTTATTGAAGCATTTTGTTAGCCCGGGAAGTAGCCCCTGTGGATGGATGCCATGGGAGCTCATTGCTTGTGGCTGAAAGCTGCTCTGCACAGTGAAGGTGGTGAGATGATCTCGTGGGTGTTTCTGTTTTCAGTGTTCTACAATATCTGTGCATATAAAGCCATTTTAATCCTTTCTATTCAAATGCATTGTATGCACAGAAATGTGTTCTTAATAGTGGCACAAGGCATGCTGCAGCATGGGCAGGTTTATAGTCAGACCCCATGACTCAGCTGGACTAAGTTATTGTTTGAAATAGACAATTTTGGAATTAAACCTTTTTCTTCATACCAGATTTTATAGTTGAGCATATTTTGAAAGTTCTCTGTATGATGTCATTCGCTATTTTTAGAAGAAACCGTGAGGATTGTACAAATGTCAGCACCCAAAAGTTAGGATGTAGCAGAATGAGAATTATCTGTAACCTTTATTTGACCTGATAGTTTTATGGAGCACAATTCAGTCCTAGTGACCATCCTTCCCTGTGATCTCTTGGCTTTTTAAAGTGTACAGGATAACAAGGGGCACAAATGTGGAAAGTGCAAGGAATGTGGCAGTGGCTAGTGAGCTAGAGGCATGACCACTCTTTAGGAATAGAAAGCAATGTCTTGTGGTGAAAGCACTTTTCTCCTTGTATTACTCTTATTGTATGTGGTGGTGTTTTCACATTCAGAACCCAGATTACAAAGCATTTTCTGTGTCTAACAGGTATCAAATAGACAAGACTGGATTTCTGAAATATAAACTGAGATAATCAGATATAAACCTCAACAGAGTAAAAAGGTTTAACCATCTGTAATCACGATTTACCAATGATTTGTGTTTAGGTAGTGGTATCACTGGGTTTTTTCCAACACACAGGATATGTTTTGGTTTACTTCAGGCAGGTCCCTGTTCCCTGTAAGTGCTAAACTACAGGATGTTATGATTATAGATGTAGTGACACTGTTGTTGCAGAATCACTGCTAATAATTTATGGTGGGATGGCAGCTGTAAATACAGCTTCTGTAGTGATTTAAGAGGGAGATGTGAAGGCGTGTTGCCCAGATGCTTGATCAATGGTAAATAGGGCCAGCCACAGCATGCTAAAGCTTACAAGTCCTTGCCAGATTTTGGGATTAAAAGTCATCCTTTCAAGCATTAACTCCTCCGGTATCAAAATAATCAGCTGGTCTGGTCCTCCCCTTTTCCTTTCTGTTCAGCAAAGATTTATTTACCTTTGCAAGCAGGAACTGACACGCAAACCAGGTTTTTTAGTAATTTTTTTGAGATACAAGAGGTTTTCAGCAAGCTGCCAAGTATTTAGTGTCTCTTCAAGCTACAGTGCATGAGGCTTCATGTTGTGTTCCCCGTGACCTTCCTGGTCACCTGCTTAACCATTGGGAAATGTGTGGCTGTGTGGAGCTGGGTACTTGTACTACTTCAGGCTGGAGAAACAATAAACTAGTCATTGCGGATTCGTGTAATAAACCACACCAGCAGCAAAACCAGCTATAATCAGGATTCATTTGACACAAAAGGGCAAATAGCTTTGGTCACTCAGCACCATGCTCTGTAGGTGACAGTCATGTGCAGGTAACTCCTAATGACTGATGAGGACCAAGAAAAATTTCCATATGCAGTTACCTGCTTTGCAGTGATTTTAACCCTGTTTCTCTCAGAGAAACCCCACACATCCTGATCTGAAGGCTGGTAGAAGCTTGGTTACTTTTTCCCTGAAGTGACAAATGAAAATAACTGTCTCCCCAAGATATCCCTGGGATTCTAACTAAGTGGGGCTTGTATTTGCACTGATACTAAGGATGAAATCAGGATTGGCGGACTGTGATATGTGAATTTGCACACATACAGGGACTCAGAACGTGGGTGAATATTGTTAACTAAGGCAAGACATTTTAGATGGTCTCTGCCTAAAATTCAGTAAAAGGGACTTTCTCATGGGTCTCTGTCACGTTTAATTTAATTTTAATAAATGCTGTAACTTGTTTCCTTCTCTCTTATCCCACAGAAATGACAGAGAAGAATCTTTTGCTAAGCCTTTGGTAAAGGTTCTTTCTTTTTGTTCCAGATAACTTCAAACAAGAAGCACTCTGAGAGCCTGAAGAATGATGGTGATGCTCTTATCCAGGCTCTAGAGAGTCTAACCCAAACTGCCAGGTGAGTTCCCTCAGGCTTTCAGGAATTTCCAGGGCTGAGAGCAATTGTCTTCTGTAATTCTGTGCAGTAAGAGCTTCTCAGGTTTCTGTCCCTGGCCCCCCTCCCTGCACTGCTCTCCTCCAAAGTCCTCTCTGTCAGAGTCTGTGGCATGCTTTGATCTCCAGCTGCTGCACAGTCTGACTCTGTGTGTGTTGATTCTGTGAATTTTATTTTTTTTTTTTAATTTATTATTTTATTCCAAACCTTAGTCCCTCTGTCAGAGTTTCTTGGCAGAGTGGGCTGCATGCACAAGGCAACATTTGTGCCTCATGTTAAGGTAGCTGTGGTTGATACACTTTCAAGCTGATTCCTTTCAAATGTTTGTCTGAAGAACAGAACTGCTTTTGTTTAAGAATGCCTGTGGTTTCTGCAGGAGGCAGGAGACTTAGAGGGATGCCATGGCCTTCTCTGCAAGAATGGAGGTGCTAGTCCCAAGAAACTGGCCAAAGCTTAGCTCATCTCCAATAGACTTTTCCTTATCTAATCCCTCTTGGACATATGAATGAATGAATGGCTGTTCTCTGCTTCTCGAAACAAATTTTATGCTTCTGCTGTGGGCTGTTGGGCTTCATTTCACTCCTGGTTGAACTAAAATTCATAGAGAAATTGTAGTTCTGAGGTCAATTTTTGAAACACTAAGATAATGTTTACAGTGCTCTTTGTCCTCCCAAATGCAGGCTTTTGGGAAAACTGGATCCTCAGCATTATAGCAGAGTAGCACATGTTAGAAGGAAGGAGGGGTGTGGGCAGACGTGGTGAGGAAATGTTGGGATGTGGCGAGTGCAAGGTGATGCGCACCAAGGACTAACCAAACCTGTTGAGAGCAGTGAGCATCCTTCTCGCACACTCAGCTGCTGACTCACAGGCTTTTGTATGACACATTAAATTATCTCACTAAAATAAAATGTCAGCTCTCCCCAAGGGAGACACAGGCAGCACCACTGAAAATGAAAGTGGGAGAAGACAGGGTTTTCCTCTGTTAGAAACAACTTTCACTCTGTTTGTAGCATTTCAGCATTAGATGCACCAGACAGTTCAGTCACTGTCTTTGAGTTCTGCTTTTCTGGGCTTCCTCAGTAGTCTGTTACAGTATGTACATTTCTGTATGCAGAAAAACACATGCTACAGAGCCCAAATAAACAGTGCTCACTCTAATTTAACGCAAAATGCTCTGTAGATCAAATTCCAGCTGATGCCATTGAGGACTGTTCTGATACATTGAGGACTGTTCTGATACATCAGTATGTTCTGATACATACTGTTCTGATACTCTTCCTCTGCTGTGCCAAGCTCCTGCACTGTAACAGCAACAAGGGAGCCCCTGGGAACTCATGGATTTCATTTCCCCTCCTTCCCATCTTTAGGGAACACATGTCCCTATCCATTTGCCTCCAGAAGAGACTGAGAGGGATTCAGCCTGGTTCTTGGGGCTGTAATGGACTCAGACATGCATAAATTTGCAACAGGCAGGCAGAGGAAGCCTGGAGTTAGGAAGCTTTATCAGACTTAGCTGAATGGACATTTATTTGTGGAAAGTGTAGATATTCTGCCTTCTCCTCAGATTTCCTTATGTGGTGTTTTTCCCAAAATATTCCTTGTGACCTGATAAACTTGGTCTCCTCACCTGTGCTTTGAACCTGGTTAAGGAGCCTCTTTGTATCTCCTGTTTCAAAGGCAGCTACAGCCGAGATCCTGGATCTAAGCCATCCTCAGGGTAGTCTAAACTCCCAGGCCCTTCAACCCACATAATACCACTGGTCTGAGTTGTTTGAGCAGTGTTTTTGCTTTGGTTATTTCTTACAGACAGGTTTCTAATCTTTCCCTCTTCCTGTGTGTCAGAAGGGGGATTCCAGCCAAGAAGTGATGTGCTAAGAGAAGGGCACTGGTTGGGTTGAAAACTGCTTTCAGTATTCCTCTGTCACCATGTAGCAGCCATGGATTGCCAAACTCTCTCTCGGTGATGAGCAGGTTGGAACAGGCAATTTAAGAATTATACGACCAACCCATTCTGCTTACTAACCACCTGGAATCAAATCCATGCTTTAAAATGTGGGATCATGGACATTCATTTTTCAGTGAAGACAGTTGCTGAGATGAATTTGTTTCAGATAACTGAATTTTCTGATTTAAACAGCTGCTTATTAAGATATTGGCTTATGTAGTGTGAATCGATCATTTGGATTTTCTGGTTAGCTCTGTATTCCCAGAATGTATCTACCAGAGTACCAGTAGATATTGTCATTAGCAGCAATCAAGGAAGTTGCAGGTTTATCTGCTGATGTCCTTTCTAAGCCATAGATGAGGGATGGAAGTCCATAAAAAAACTAAAAAGACTTGATTATGTAGACTAGGAGCAATGTGTTAGAGCCTCTGTTCCAGTGCTAGAAAAAAAAAAAACATGTTTTCAGAAGAAAAAAAAAGGTAAAATATGTATAAAATCATAGGTGAGGAAGCAAAGGGCCCCAGAGCAGCGCTGTGGTTGGAAGGGCAGTCGCTCTTCCTTGCAGGAGGTGTGCAATACCTGGAGTGGAAGTGCCTGCCTGTGCAGAGGGCTGTGTGTGAAAATGTATCCTTCTGCCAAGCTGGAAGTGTGTGTCAAGAGTCATGGGGTGTATGATAAATTCTGATTTTTTTTTATATAGGAGGTTGAGTGAGGTAGCAGTTACTGGGGGTTTGAGCTGAAATTCATTTCTACTCAAGATCTGCTGCAAGGCAGAATCACTGGTTACATGGTACTGCTTAACAGAAAGGCCGGTAGAGTGCAGTTAATGGCTACTCAGAATTTTCCAGCATCGATAAAGGCAAATGTGGAATTTGAACAAATTTTTTTTTTCTCCTGAGGATGTCTAATAAATTTTACTGTTTTTGATTCCTAGCTCTCATGCTGACACTGCTGTTGCTTCCTTGGCATTTGAAATTCTGAGAACAGTGGGACGTGAAAATGTCAAGACTCCCAAGTGAACAGTTTCTGACCAGCCTTCTGAAATGTACAGGTTGTGTACCCTGCTCAGCACCTCCATCCTGCAGGAACACCTTCAGAGGAGCTGAGCAGATTGTAATTCATTTAGCAATCTGAGCTATGCAGAATTTGGGCTGACTCAGGAAGAGAGGGAAGCTGGTTCAGGGACAGGGAGAGGGTGGTTTGTTTTTTTAAACCCCTGTAAGGATGAATTCTTGGTTACTGCTTTGCCTTGCTGGCATTACATGATGCAGCTCAATTATTTGATAGTTTGAAAGTGTATGTTAAATAAATGGTAGAGTTACTTCCCAATATAAAGTGTTTCACTATTTCAAGCTGCTGTTAGAAATGCTCATTTATCTTTTGGACCAGGTGACTGACTGCCTTGTCTGTTTATCTTAAGGGGTCACCTCTGGCTTGTGACTGGCACTAGAAAATAGCTTTTTATCAAGACAGACAATATTGTTCACCTCAAGCAACCAGAGCCAATCACTATGATCACAGAGGCTGTGTGTGCGCCATGTAAGGATGATAGATGTTACCCACGTTTCTGTTCAGCAGCCTTTTGTGTGCCCCTTCTTTGCCTAGCACTGCACAGCTTAAGCTGCACGGGTGGAGTGTTGTGCTCAGCTGCCAACGCTCCTAGCTGCAGTTCTTTGAGAACAGGTATGACGATGACCCTGGCAGTTTGTCAAACCCCCAGTAAAAGTTGGTACCCTACAAAACGTCCTTGCAGATCCCAGAGTGTGTGTAGAGTTAAATTCTTCTCCACATGTGCTGTGGTTAATAAGTGTGCGTCTGTCAGTGCACCCACCAAGTGCAGGTGCCTGTGAGAGCTGCTGCTACACCCCTGCTCTCAAAGCCCCATTACCCAGAGTATGTGGATGCAAGCAAACAGCCCCAGGTAAACAGATTTCAGATTCCTTGTGTGTCTTACAGGAATTGTTTTCTTTCATTACTTCACATACCACTATCTTTCATTGCTGAACAGCTGGGAAGAGTTAAGTGCTGGCTATTATTTGGTGTAGTGTCTTACAGTAAGTCGAGTAGCCAAGCATGGCTGAGAGGAACAAAGCTGAATTCCTTGTGTGAGCCCTCTCTGCAGAGGAAGGGGAAACAGGCTGGCGTGGCTCCCTTCAGCTTTCAAGCATCTTGAGCAAGGAGCCTCTGCAGCCAGGGCCTGCTCTGATCTCCTGCTGGCAAACTGCTGCCTGCAGTGGGAGTGCTGCTCCCACAGAGCCGGTGACAGCTGCACGGTGCACATGTGCAGTCTGTGGCTGAGCCAGCAGTCTCAGAAGCAGTGTCCCCTTGCAGTCACACAGGTGCTGCCTCAAGGGAAGCCAGATACACACAGGTTTCATCTCGCACAGCAGCTGAACACTGAAGACACCTGGAAGGGGCTTTGAACCAGCTGAGAGCTTGTGGGCAAAGGATCTTTCATTGACCCTAATGCTGGGGCACCTCTGAGGGGAACTGAGGTGAGGCTGTTTGCCCTTTGTGAAGCCCAGAGAGATGTGGCGCTGGCAGGCCTGGCAGAAAGTCGAGTTGCCTCACCTCTGGCTAGACCTGCCCCACGCTGAGAAACCTGCCAAAGCAAAGCAGGGCAGACTGGTGCCTCAGAGCACTGCAGCAGGAAACCTCCAGGCTATGAAGGGTAACTATGCCAGAGTGGGATCAAAGAGGTAAATTATCTTGGCTCCCTCCACTAAAACGATTGTGCAAGTCCAGGACTATTTCTTAACACACAAATATACTTTGTGATCTGAAATAATTTGACACAGAATGAATTAAAAGTTTACTTTAATTTTGAACCATTTTATAACTGCATTTTTTCTCATGAAGCATCTGTATCACAGCAGGCTACAATAACTTTGGGATAAAAGGCAACTGGTAAACTGTCCAATACAAGGTTCCAAATAAACAGTTCTTACTGGCCCCTACCCAGACATATCCCAGATAAAGTTTTTGATCAAAAACATGAAATAGATCCACCTGCTTATTTTAAGCATATTAAAAAGGAAACTAATTGGACCATTTCTATTTGTCTAGTTTTTTATACAAAAAGGCTACACAATGTTACACTTTATTCAGAATACAGTTAGAGCGATTATGAATTAGTGTTCTACACCTTTACTCAATCCTTAAAAATTAGAAACTGCTGTAGCATATTCACTATAACTTAATACTACGAGAGACTTTAAAAAAAACTAACAACAATTACTGCAAAAAGAAAGGCTACTTCCAAAGCAAGCAAGGTCAGTACCATTACAGAGATTTAAAAAAAATAATAAATTTTTAACAAGCAAGGCTAGGGTTTGATAAATTCCATCTTGCAATTCATTCTTGTGCATTCTTCGTTTCTTGAATCACTCCCAAAATCCATTTGTATTATTACTCCTCGACCAAAAAGGACCAGAACAAAAAGTTTACTTCAATTGTTCCCATAGGAAACTCAGCTTGGTTAGTGTGTCAGGCACTTTCTGAGATACTAGCCCACCCCTCGAGCCCTCTCAGCAACTCTACAGGCCAATCAATGCAAGTTCACTCAGATGATACAGCTGCAAAGAGAAAAAACACAGGTGTCAGGGCTCCCGAGTTGTAAAGGGCTGTTGTAACACATAAAGACTGCATGAAGCCGGTGCACAAGACATTACAGTTAATTACTTCCACACTTCACGGCAGAAGTCAGTCTGGAGTGTGCTCACTGCTCACTGTGTGTCTCCAGAGCATTCATTCATTATTCTGGCACACTGGGACCCAATTGAGCCAATCCCTCCCTGCCAACCAAGTCCTCAGTCCAGTCAGCTGTTTTTCTCTTTTTTTGTTTTGTTTTTAAATTCAAGGTTGGAGCTTCTTACCTAAAGGATGATTTACAGGTCAGTATCGAACCAGGCCAACTGATTACTGTCACCTGGAGGCAGCCCATCCATAAGGTCCTGGGCATGGCCAAGATCTGGCAGACCATCAACTGGGTAGTCAGCACCAGGGTGGTGGCCACCCATTTCATGTTCCATCATAGGGTCCATACCCAAGGCATCCTGACCGTATCCGCCAGAGTGGAAAGAACGGTAGCTAGGATCTAAGAAAGTTAAAGGTGGCAGAGGGAAAAAAAGCATAATGTTAACAGATGTTAGATGCATCAGAAGCTGCAAGTATCAGTGTGTGAGGAGATTGTGTAGCCATCTAATTGTTTTCTAGTTCAGCCAAGTTCAACACAATCTGGTGCCTGCCCTTAACGGCTATTCCATTGTTCAGAAAAGCCTTCCAGTAGGATTCTGCAGACAAAGCACACTGCAGTCAGAAGCATGAGCAGATTCCAGCCAAGCCATTAGTCTGCACAATCAACAGTACTAAAACTCAACAATACTGCAGCAAAACCAGGCTCCAAGACTGTAGACTTGCTTCTGAAAGACTAGTCAAAAATAGCTGAGAATCCTTAGGGATAGGCTTGCCGTTCAAATCTATAGACGCAGACTAACACATTCAATACCAGCTTTGTTGTTTTAAAGAAAAACTGCACTATTGGAATTGTCAAGTCCATTTGTAAGGAATGGAAAAGATTTCTGGAAACAACAGCTCAGCAGGAGGTGTTCCCACAGGACTCAGACAAGAGACACTGGTTTTGCATGTTCATATGGCGCCCATTTCAGCGCTGCCAGGGGTGTTGCAGAAACTGGTTATTTGAACCGGCAGTTCCCCGTCCGCCTGTCAGTTTGCAATACCTTGCTGAAGAGTAAATTCACTCTTCACTCATTTGCAGTTCTCCTTTAAAATCTATGACTTGACTTCATCCAATGGAAAGTTTAGTCAAGGGGAATGGAAGACACGTACCGTCTGGGCGGTATCCAAGAGGCTCTCCCTGGGCACCAATATCCAGTCCGAGATCCGCTGTCTGTGTGTACACAAAGAATTACAAAAGCTTTAACATCGGGTCTTTCAGCCAGCACCAGTAATTCTGAGTTTAAAAAGTTGTGAAGCTTGCCCCAAATCCCTCTGAACAACTTCTCTGCAGTGAGCACTGCAGCACTGCTGTCAACATTAAATGCCTTTTTAGCTAAGTATCTGCATCCAGCATGTAATAGTCAGATTTAGGAATCCCCAGATCACTGGAAGGAGGGTTCTCTCTGAGAGTGAAAAAGATGGGGTAGGTCTAAGAACACTCCTCAGGTACACCTGTCCAGATCCTGCAAGTCAGATATTCCCAAGCCAGCTACAGAGCTTTTAAGAATTCTGAAGGAACCTCTCTCATTTGTTCAATTACAGAAGTAACTGCCGAGCTGCAGAGCAATTGCCTAACTCCAGTCTCAAAGAGATGTTCCATTTTAGCTTTCTCCCTCATGCATTCTTGTGGTAAATACAGATTTCAGGAAAACAGAAAAGTAAGCACTGAAATAGTACAAATTAAAGGCTACTGCCCCTTACATAGTAGATCCATCCAAGACAAGACAAACTAGGCTTCTGAATCTTAAGAATTTGTGGGAAGACAAAGAATGACTGAAGCATTCACCATATCCCATGCAGACAGATTGACTTCAGTCTCAATTTACTGTGTAGCCATTAAAAATGAAAAAAACCATGTGTGATAATGAGCCTGCAAACATATTCACGTCTGAAATATCAGTTCTCAGGACAAGTTGCATTCCCAGGCCAAGATTACTAATCCTGCATTGTTGGCTTGATGGAAGCCTCACAGGATATGTTTTATATTTATGCTTCCCTCACATCACTCATGTTTCTATTTTTGTATCCAGAGTTCATTGGGTTTTGACAAGCAACACAGATAAGTACAAAGTTCTTGTATACAGTTTTGCACACCAGCAAGCATAATGAGCATTACACACTTCAGCAGCAGAGAACAGACTGTTCCTGTCTGCCAGGGAAAAAGCAGCTGCACCTGAACACAGAGAGAGTAAAGAAGGTACAGCCACCACACAGCTGTGTAATGCTGGGCCTTCTGATGGCATCCACACTTCACTGTTGGAAGGAAGGAGAACACAGAAGTGAGCTCTCCCCAGGGAATTGCTAACACAGATCACAGAACTCACCTCGTTCCAGGCCATTGGCTCGGTCCGGAACAGGGAGCTTGTCAACTCAACTGAAAGTCGCTTCTTATAGTCCTGCGGTTTGTCCTCTGACATTCTGAACAGCACTGCAGCTGCGTAGGTTGCTGCCAAAAGGAAGAGTGATTTCAGTAGAAGGTCAAGACTTCTATCAACTCTTCTAACACAAGTACAAAACCAGCCTTAAGTCCACTTACCAACACCCTCATTCCTAGAATGAAGCAGTTCTGTTAAAGGAGCAGTTGCACCTTCAGCTTCAATTGCTTCAGCTGCCTCCTTATCTTGAGCCAGTTCACAAAGTACACCAGCAGCTACTCTCTGGATATTCTCAATGGGAGAGTACAACAACTGCAACCAAAACATGAGGAGGGTTCATTAGCGCTCGCCCTTGAAATGAGCTCTTCAGCACACTCTGACTTAGCAGTTCTACCCAGAAAGTGCAAGAGCTATTTTACTTCTTTTCCTAAGATGTACTGTAGTGCTGTCTTGAGCTCTTACCTGCACAAACAGTGGAATGGTATTTAGACCCCTGATTACGATTCGATTATGAACATCACGTGCAAGAATGTGCAGGGCTCCAGTGCAACCCTCGACAATTTCTTCCATACGCACACCTTCCTAGTAAGGGAGAGAAAAGGCATTTTTGAATTTGAGATATGGTATGCTCTCTTCTTAAATGACTGTCAAAAAGCCAATCAGCAGTTTCAATTAATCAACCAAACTTGTCCCCTGCACTTACCCGCTTCCCCCAAGTGCTGCCTTCAATCTTAACATCACTGCTGGAGTCAACTCAGTTTACCCACCCAAATTCAGTGCCTGAAGCATCCCAGTGGAACGCCTCAGGCTTTTATTATGAACTTCCCCTCTGGTAACACCAGCTCTTTTTTACAACTGGGATTAGCCTGGCAGTTACTAAGCTGGAAACAGCAGTTACCAGTAATAAAGAGGTCCCTTCCTGCCTCTGCAGGAATTACCTACGCTCTCGTACTAGTAGATGCTGTTCCCACTTGCTGTGCTAAGCAACTCCCCACTTTGCTCATGTGTTTAACAGGATAAAAATAATCAAATTGAGACTGATCTTGTCACACTGACCTGGTACCCAAAGAGCTAACAAGTACAGAGTCTGCACAACTTCTCTATACTTTTACAGCTCTAACTACCCTTGCAAATATGCAATAAGCTGTGACAGCATTCTTAAGCCCATTCTTCTGAGGAGGGACTTTACAGTTGTTTGGTAGACAATTACCTTCCTTGCCAGAGTAGGCAGTACCTGAATTTATGTGAGCTCTAACATTCAGAATTAAATGCTTAAGAGGTTATTAAAATAAAAACCAAGGTTTTAGCACGATTAAAGAAAAATCTCAGGTCTTCTAAGACAGAGCTGTCAGCACACAGTGGATAATGTGAACTAGAGCAAATAAGACAACAGTACTTTAGCCCAGGCACTACAGGGCTGAGCTGCCCTGACAAACAAGGAGCTGGAGAGGACTCTGAGGGATGCAGTGTCAGGGGAGGGCACTCACCACAAACTGCTGTTGTGTCCCGCCCATGGAAGTGCGTCGCTGGGTATCCTGGTGTGCTCTAACCAGCAACTGCACTAGCCTTGGAATAGCACCTTGTTCACGCAGCGGGGCGTGGTTTGCAGGACACAGAGCCAGGTTGCGGATCAAGCCAACAGTAGCCTGCAGGTAAGGAACAGGGTGGGGAATAAAAGAGCAGGAGGGGTGTGCTTGCTGTTAGTGACTTCTTTTTTTAATCAGTTCATCTCAAATGTTCAAGACAAAACACTAAGTCGCTCAAGTGAAGCAACTTCTCCATCAGACAAATTATATCCCCAAAACCTTGGAAACCAAGTATTCTTCACTTCTAAAGTTACATTTTAAAAAGCAACAGTTTTTGGTTTCAGCTCTGGTGGCTTTTCACCATTATTTACCTTGATCAAAGGCCAGTGTGAGGGTGGGTGCAACAGCTTTACCACCACTGGGAGTCCGTAATGGAGACGAACTGCATTTTGAGCCATCTCCGCTTCTTGGTGTCTGCTGGTGAGGTGACGGAGCGCACAAATCGCAGGTTCTGTGATGTCTTCCCTGTCTCCAGCCCGGAGAACTGTGCGCACGAGAGCCTCGATGCCACCAACCTGGCACACCATCATCTTGTTCTTGTAATTGTTGCAGGTAAGGTTAGAAAGGATGCCAGCGGCACAAGTCACAACGTTAATATCATCTGATCCTAGAAGCTGAACCAGAGTTCCTAGAAGGCCTTCCATGCCCTCCTGCAGAAAAAGGGGGAAGAAAAAGTTAAGTCTTCTTTTCCACTACATTGACTTTTACTCTTGATCCCTCAGACAAGCCCTTTACCTGCTTTGTTGCAGCATCTGACAGATTTCTCAGAGTCCAGAGACAGTTCTGGACAAGACGCTGGCTTGGATCTGTGAGGTGGAGCCCCAAAGCTTGCATCCCACCTGGAAGATGGTACAGATTTGACACCATTACTCAGATTTCACACCATACTCTGATGCTCAACTTGTGAGCAGTCAGGTCTTTCTCTTCCTTGACATCTGAGTGCAAAAATCTCACAAGTTTTTGGATCCTTCTTGTCATTAATATTACAATATGGCTGGGCCATAGTCCTTCTTCACACAGGAAAATAACAACCCCCTGAAATTCCCTGTGTGACACTGGGCCTTTTAAATGTGTGTATATTGTCAGGGATGCATCCTGCAACATTCAGCCACTACCACCACCCAGTTAACTACACAGTGGAGCTACTAAGAACAGCCACCCTTTTATACTTCTGTATACTAAAGGCCTCCAAACCCGCTTATGGACTTATAGATCATTGTTCATTTTTTGATGCTGGCAGTTCCTGTTCTTGGTGGATTGAACTGATCCCAAAGCACTATGCAGATTTTTAAGTTAGCATTGAGTACAATGTACTTACCAGCCTCAACAATAGCAGGTTTGTTGCTGGAGCAGACTGACAACACCTTCAGCACCCTACTTGTGGTCCACAATAGTTTCTCATATGTATAGGTCCTCATTATGTTTACTAAAGCCTGGGGCCCGCCACTTGCCAGAATAATCAGCTGAAAGACAGCAAAAATAATATTTGTCTGTCACTTCCTACACATGTCAGCAGGTAGTAAACCTTGCTGGCTTACACCCCTCGTGGTTACAGTTCCCTAAAAAAGCATTTCCATCTGGGAATTCCATCTGCTTATGTGGACTGTAAGTTTTGCAGTCTCACTGTAAGCACAGCAGCATTTCTGAAAGAGAATTCCTGTATCCCACCCTTCTTGCAAGGTCAGGACTGACTGGCAAAAGCCAGTGGCTGAAGATTCAGAGTCAGGAGGTCAGTACACAAGAATTGTCAGGTCATTCATCACAAGCTTGCTCATTTTAACTACTTCAGCACCAGAGGTACCTACCTTACTTTCTTGATTGCCATATGCTAAAATCTGAAGGCAGTCTGTTGTGATGGCCAAGAATTTGACATTTGTCTTGTTGAGCAAGGCCACCATTTTCTGCAGCCCACCAGCAAGACGGACAGCCATCTTGGCTCCTTCCTGATGTAACAGGAGATTGTGAAGAGTTGTAATGGCATAGAACAGCACAGAGTCCACTGGGGACCTAAAGAAGGGAAAATCCTCATGAGTACCCGCTCCTAGCAGATCCAACTGCAAAACACAAGTACTGCCTCGGCAGTGCACATACCCCAGCATTTTAACCAAAGCAGGGATGCCTCCTGATTTGAAGATTGCCAACAAGCCTTCGCGGTGATGTGAGAGGTTGTGTAGCGTCCCTGCAGTACACCGGGCTGTCTCCACATCGTTTGTGTTCTGCATGGTACGGACGATGGCAGACACCATCTGGGGAGATCTCATTATGGCATGGCGAGACGCTTCCTTTTTGGACAGCTGATGAACCATAACTGCAGCCTTGTTCACCACCACCTAACGCAAATGTTTGAACAGAGCGTTTAGTTTTAAGGTCACTGAAGGTGCTCCAAAAGCAAGCTTTACCCAGACAAAGAAAATATTTACCTGGTCCTCATCGTTCAACAGTTTGGTCAGTTCTGGGATTGCACGAGTTGCAAGTTCAGCATCATCTTGGTAGTTTATCAAATTAACAACAGCATGTTTTAACATCTGGGATGGCTCAGCCAGGCGTTGCACATTAGTTGGATGAGCTGCATCAAACTGCGTGGATGGGATTTGCATTCCTTCATCCAAAGTTTCAGGGAACATAGCTGCACGCACCCTCTGAGCTCTAGTCATTGCATACTGGCCATCAATATCTGAAAACAAGACAAGTCATAATAACCTCAAACTAGGAATGAAAAGCTTATCATCCAGATTGGCAGTAATTGAGTAGTTAGGTTTCTGTATGGTTGAACTGCATGTCCAGGCAAACCGGTGTAATAGAAAAGGCCCTTACCCGCAACTTGCTCCTGGGTGAAGGACTGGGAGAATCCCTGCTCCCACTCGTACAGCACTTGTGTTGTGTCCACATCTTCTTCTTCAGGATTTCCCTTGCCACTCAAGGAGGGAGCAGTTGTTGTGGCACCAGAATGGATACCAGAGTCCAGATACGATTGCTGCTGCCAGTGACTGACTGCTGCTTTTCTGTCTGGCTCCATTGCCATATCCAGCTCCATCAAGTCAGCTGTAAGAAATCATTGGTGAACAATTAAGCTTAGTTGAATTACTCCAGCATGTATTAATGCTACAAGAGATGACAGAGATTGTAAATTAAAATAAGCTGTTATAAATAACTTCCTCAGCACTGCAAGCAAGCAGCAACTTTAAACTGAGGCTTTATGTTGAACCAATGCAGACATGTACACCCGAGGAACAGACAGAACAATTATTGCTATTGTGGCCGTCCAGACCTTACAATAGACTTGTCTGAAGGTTTGATTTCCAGTGTAAAGTATTAATATTCAATCTAAGTGACTTTGAAAAGTTAAAAAGAGAGGGATAAGAAATCTTCTAAATTCTAGTAACAGAAATTGTAATGCATTATGTACCTTGAGTTGCCATGTTCTTTGTTATGCTCCCAGAACTCTTTCTTGCACCCTTTCAGATATCCTAAAAAAGAACAAGATTAGAACTTATTAAACACTAATCAGAACTAGTAAGACAGGATTTCACATTAGAACACCGGAATTCCAAACTAAGACTTGGCACATCTTGCCATTTCATTACTACAGTGAATATACTGAAATGCTAATTAACAAACCCCCATGGAGAGACATGCAAAAGAACACCATGTATCACCCAGACTTCTTCTGTCAGGTTATGGTAAGGTATTCTCTTAGAGCTGCAAGAGAACAAGAATCGAAGACTGACCATGATAGAGCTATTTTTTTACTCCTCTATCTTTGCATAAGATGAAGTTCAGATATTAAATTCCAGAATTTGGAAATGCCACAAAGACAATGGCTAAATGTCAGACTTCCTCATTTCCCTCAAAGATAAACTACTTAAAAGATACTAGAAAAACTGTCTGATACAGGGATACAACATAAATTCTCATGGGGAAAGCTGAAATGACCATGTAAGGCAAGCTGCACAAAGACTACCTGAAGAGTTATAACTGCACCTCCTCCTTTTTTCCCTTCCTGTCCTGTAAGAATAAAGGTTTCATCCTAAAAACACCCTCTTCCATGAAGTTAAAACTAAAAATTGAACCAGCTTTATTAAAAAAAGAAAAAATATGTCCTTCAGTTGCACACACATTGAGTCACCAAACTCACATTTTTTGTACAGAAAGCCAAGATAGCTGGGGCTAAGGACACTGAAATATGATCAAATGCCTCATCTAAATTTTCAGTATACACCTCCATTCAGTATCACCAAGCAATTTGGAAGTATTTGTACCAAAAGTCTGTGCCTATCTCTTCAATAACCCAGAAAGAGAGATCCGAGGCTACAGCTCCGTAACAGGTCACTTATATTTCACTTGGTTCCCTTCCCCCAATCCCACACTGTTTCCAGCACAGACACAGAGCTGGTGACAGCCTATTCTGGGAGCCAGCCAAGCAGAAACATTTGTAGTGGTAGCTTGTGCAGGGAGCAAAACCATCTCTTGCAGCAATCAGCCTTCACTGTGCTGTTAGGTGTTAAAGCCGTGCCCATCCTGCACAAGGAAGTAACCCTGAAAGGACAAGTCTGCAGCGCTGCGTCAGGAGAACCAAGTCCACCTGACACAGGATTTGTGTAAACAGACTTCCCAGTTAAAGAGTTTCCTTCAGGAACACCTTTTTGAAAATCATAATTAAACAGAGGGCAGGCCTTCAGTTCTAAAAGTCTCACTGGATAGGTGGGACAAACTTGTATTTCACTGACTCTGAGCCAGCTGCAAGATACTCCAGCAGCTCCTGAGCAATCTTGTTGCTTGGCTGTACAAATGCCAGTGCTGTTTGTCCTGACTCTGTAGTCCCACAACTTTTGGCAGCAACCCTTCCCTGGCTCTTTTAAAATGGACAGTAGATCTGCATCTGTAGCAGATAAACAGCATTAAGCTGATACAAGACATTACACAACATACAATAAGCATCCTTCTGTGCAGCTGGAAACTCTAAACTGGTTCCTCTCCACAAACTGGAAGAGACTGACTCAGTCTGCTCTTGACAACAGACATGGAAGATGAACACACAGACGCTTTTTCCAGTCCCTTACCCATGGATCCTTCCAACATGCAGTTAGGAGTTTGAGAGCATTAATGGCAAGGGGAAAGAAAAAACTTACATCATACTGTCAGTCCACCATTGTTAAAAAATTTGTAATGAGTAGCTAAATTGAGGAAGTGCCTATACAAAAGCTTGATAGCTCTTTGCAGGTCTTCTGCATTACTCTGAGTTCCATTAACACCTTTCAAAGAGAAAGAAGGGAGTAGCAGTAACAGTCAAATTTGTATCTTTGCTCCCTGTAGTCCTCACTCTAAGTCAGATGTGACACTTCCAATAAAGAATTTGGCATGTTCTAGCTGCTATATGAAATTTTCAATATGCTTAGCACAAAAAAGATTTATTTCTACCACAACTTTCCCATCTCCTCCCATCAGGACTGTGCTAAAAAAGGGATCACCAAACTGGTTGTGGAATTGACTGGTTCATCTACCACTATGTTAAGAGCAGTGACTATGCTTTGAGACATTTACTACCACCTGAGATTTCCATATGCAATAAGGGGTTTGGGAAGAATATTTGTAATTTTCTCCACTGTTGAATTCTGCATCAGTGAAGGTAACTGGCTTATAGCACCAGCAGTCTGAAATGGCTGTTTCAATTTCAGCAGCCTAAAGAGATCAGAAGAGCAGCTCTACCATTAGGTAAAATCTGACAGACCAGAGTAGCCACTGAACAGCAGCACTGTTCCAAAACAACACTGATGAACAGCTACAAAACAGCAATGAAGAATACTGAGTGTTCAGAAATGCATTACCAGTCAGGCATTCAGTCTTTGGAATGCTGACCCTTGATCAGCCTGCTAGCTGCATCTACAAGTTCCAACATCCTGATCTGCATTTCATACACCTGTAGCCCTCCAGCAATCCCTGGTAGCTTTTTTAAAATTGTTATTTAGATGGAGAATTTGGTTTAATCCTAAAAGTTCAAACTAATTGCCAAACAAAAGCAAGCAGGGTTTGGTTTTAGGTTTTCTGCACTTGAACAGACATTCTCTCATTTTCCTTCACATTCTTTTCTAATTTTACAAAGGGGTAAACTGAGTCCAGGCAAGCTGCTGACTTTGTCTTCCTGTTCGTCACTCTCAAGGTGAACCAACACACTTACAAAGGGAGTGACACCACCAGGCTACATCCAAACATTTGTGCGGCTTATTTTCTTGACAAACTGGACCAGTACAAGGTCAGCCAAACACATCTCAAGCATCAGGAAGAGACAAGGGCTCAGTATACTTTACAAACCTCAGCACAGCTGCAAGCTCCTACAAACTTTTTGATGTTTGAAGGCTAGCAGGCACTCAGAAATGGCAATTCTGATAGATACTACATTATACAGTTCCCATGAATGTACTGCTAGGAGCTTTGGGACTTGACTCTTCTCAAAAAGCTCCTCCTGCCCCATGAGACTATCCAATTGCTTAGCAAGCATCAGCAGCTTTGGGTTAAAATGAAGGCTGGAGTTTTTTAGACTATGTATTAAGCAACTCATGTGAAGAGCAATTCAAGACCTTGCACTAGGCTGTATTACATGGCATCTGTAAGCTTAGAAGGCACGAGCTAATAATTTCAAATTACTACAGAAGACAATTCAATTTTCTTGATTTTTAAACAGAATGAAAGAAGTATTAGGTATTATTTCTGATCAAGTGTTTTTATTAGATACTGATTTCTGATTCTGGAGAATAGTTAGGCATATGCCAAGAAAGTCAACAAGCCTACTGTAGTTCTAAAATCTGAGCAATTTTCTTTAAGATTGACTCAAATTACAGCTGAGAGCGCTGATAAGTAGTTCCCCACCCCCACCCCTACCACTTTTATAAAGCAAGTCAAAGTCTGTAAGTCTGCTATAAATCCTTTATTTGAGAGAAGTATTTTACTGAAACTTGCACAAGAAATCCAGACTAATCCATCCAAACACCATGAACTGCTGCACACAAACACCCCTCCTGATCATGTCACCCTGTTCTTTGTCTCTGGCTCATCTGGGACAGGCCAAGCAACTGCATTTTAAACCACTCACCAGTTCTGAATGATACATTTGTTTACACAGAACAAGCAGATCTTCTGACAGTCCCAGCAGTTAAAAATTTGTATCATCTACACACAAGGGAAGAGAAGTACTGGTAGGGAAAAACAGTTTTTCCTCCAAGCACTCTGAAGTCATTCCCAAGCATTCCCAAGGTGTTACTGAAAGCATCCTTTGGGTCTGATTTTATAACTGGTCTTAGCTGCTTGCCAATGATATTACCTGTATATCTGCTTTACAAAAACCCGTAGCCAAAATATACAGGCAACAGCAGCTCCACAGCTAGTAACCCCAGAGGCACTCACTTCTATGACCCAAGTCTTTATATTTCAGTTCTTAATGTAGCAGAAGCTTCCTAATTAACCTTAGTTTTCAAGTTGGGCATTTGAAAAATACATCCAATTAAGGAATTAAAAAACCCAATCACAGCAAAACAACCCTTTTTAATCTTCCCCTGGAAATTGTTAGCCTGTTTTCTAGAAAACAAAGTGTGGGGGAGGAGGAATCATCCAAGTAAGACAATACTGACAGAGGAAACATCAGGAAAAAAGCTTTCACAGTATAAAGGCACTTTAGGCAGGAGTGGCTGAACTGTCTTTAAGCATTTTTTGGTATAACTAAGCCCCAGATACAAAGGCTCTTGCAACAGGCAAACCTACTTCTACTCAGTCTTATGAAGATATAATTCAAACTGTTGTAAATTTCTAATTAGTCCTTATCCAAATGTGGATAAAGTTCTCTCCTACATCCACCAGCAGACTCTAAAGAAAACTGAGAATTTTTATCTGGCTTTATTGAGCTCGGGTAAAAGTACCTCTGTAGGCAATTTTGGAGATCCTTCACGTACCAGATGCTTCTGTGAGTTTGGTAAGAAGTCCTGGAAGGACAGGTTTTTTTGTGTTTTCTGTTTTAAAGAATGTTAGAAGCTTGTGGTAGGAAAAACAGCTGGAGTTTACATTTTTTTGTAAAAAATGAACAGAAGATACTTTATTTGAAAATAGGTACAGAATGTGCTTGAATTTCACTCTGAAGATTGCATTTTTTAAAAAAATTATTTTTCTCATACAAAGGTACCACAGAGGATTACAACAATAGTTTTCCTGAAATATATTTCCATATGCAGTAAACAAATACTGAAGAACATTCCCATATTCTGTCCTGAAAAGTAGCATTTGCAGTCCTCAGTCACCTTGTCCCCTCTAAAAGAAATATCCACATACAGTGAGTGTAGATCATTTTGAAGTTAGTTGTAAGTATTAGAAGGCCTAGACCATTGGGAAATAAATCACTCATCAATACTGACTTCTGCACACCACTGCTTTAAAGACTTGAATGGACAAAAGCCACTTTGAAACTCACTGCAAAGTGGCTCTTGAGTAACAGTTATGGTCTGTAAATTATCACATTAAACAAAGCAATGCACCACTTGCATATTTTTAGAGACAGAAAAATTAAGGTTTACCTTATTATCAGTATTAGGAAACTGAGTATAAAACTTAATGTATTTTATATTAATGTCAGGCTTCCTTCTGCTTTTAACACGGTGATGTTTAGTACTATGTAAAAACATCTTCAGGTGGCTTATGACAAGACACCTTAACCTAGTGGAAGAAACTTAGACAGTAGGTAACATCAAAAGGAAACAAGCCAAACCATGCAGTCTTTCTTCACTAAAAGGGAAAAAAAAAAAAACTATAGGTTTTCACAGTTTAAAGCTTTTCTACTTTTTTTTTTGAGTTACACGGTAGAAACATTGATCTATAACCTCTACTACTACTTCAGAAGAAGTGCCATGGCAAGAGATGAAGCAGTATTACTATATTTAAGTGTTGTGCCAAGATGTAGCAACTTGAACTATTTCAGAAGTTCCATTGAAAACTAAGAGCTACCAATAATCTTGACCTGAATGCCACAGCATGTGCTCACACTGAAATCCATCTCACTGATCCTGGACTGCAACTGAACAAACTCATTCATAAACTTTACCTTATGGCAAAATTGCTCTAGTTGTTTCTCCAGCAACATTTGTTAGTTAGCATCATTCCCTCCAACCATTATGCTATTCTTGCTTAGTGAAGTATTTCTCTTCTCTTCAGTGATAAACTTGGTATCCTGCATAATCCATCCAGCTCAAATTTATCCACGCAGGAATCCTTCAGACAACAAATCCTACTGATGCCTGCAGAAAGTTAGAAGACTGTATTGCTGTTTGCAAGGCATCTATCTTAGATTTAGCTAATCAGATCATAATAAATTTGACTCTGAACCCAGAATGTGCAAAAGTGTTAAAATGGTCTTTAAATTCTCTTATTATTATTAAGACTGAAAGGCTAAGGTTTGTTTTTCCTAACAAACTTCAGGAAATGAAGAACTGTGAATATCTGCTTTACTGACCTCAACGGTTAAAAGGTTCCAATTTCCAAGCCTTCAGCATCCTTAAGCCATGCTGGAAGAGGCAACAAACTAGCCCAGATAATCCAGAGATTTAAAATGGGAGAGGGCTGCAGATCTGCCAACGCTCACTGCAAGTTGCCTCTGTTTCAGCCACTCTTCTTCACAGCTTCATTTCCAATTCATTATTTCCTTTTTCCTTCAGGCATCCCAGATCACTATTACATCAATTGTTCTGGTTTCTCAGCCTTACAGATTATCTAAAAATTGCTTTCTGTAACAAAGGCAGAAAAACCTCCCCACACAGGCTTCTCTAAGGGCCTTTTTTTAGAAAGGGTTCACTTCATGCCACACACAAAATAACATGTTGCCTCTCTATTTTCAGTTATGTCAGCAATCTAAGACCAAGAGTATTGAACAGAGTTTTTATTCACATGCCAACTGGCTAAAGCAAACAACATGTAAATATTTCTTTCTTGCTAGACTTTTCCAAGTTGATTACAACTGCTTGATGAAACAGAAATGCAGGAAGTCTGGTAGCCTTGACCAGACTTTAACACTGAGTTAGCTGTACTTAAAAAGAGAACATATTCCTCAAAAAATGTCTACTGAAGAAAAGACTTAGGTTTTACAAGTTCCAAAGTACTCGAGGCTTGTTCTGGAGTCAATATAGTCTTAAGCAAATGTGACAGAGGAGAGAAAGGGGTCACAAGAACTTTACAACAGCTATAAAGCTCCAGTCTGCCACACTTCATCTCTGGAGCACTACAGAGTGTTCTGACATGACAGGACACTCACCTGTTTTACCCTTCCCTACCTCCTAAAAGAGAAAGCAGGCTAGTAAAGAATCATACCTCCTACCCAGCTTGCAACGTTCAGCAGCTCCTAAGTTTCAAGTGCACTTGAAATTGTAACATAAGGGTAGCAAGAGCCACATTTCATTTTGCTCACCTAAAGTACAGAAAGCCTCCCAGAATGTGGACAGTTTTAATCAGTTGCTGAAGATCAACTTTGCACAGACTGACAGTTCAGGTAACAAAAGGTATCACAAGTGGAGGTCGGAGATTTCACTGGCAGATGGGTCTCTTCCAGATGCAGCCCTGTCCACGCTGCTCTCTGAGCAACTAACAGCGTGAGGCACTGACAGCTTGTGCAAGTCATCAGGGTCTTCACAGGTACTAAGGTTTAAGTACCCTTTTCAAAACAACCCATTAGAATTCCCAATAAAGCAAGAGCTAACAGTGCTCTGAGAGCCACTGTCAGCCAACAAATACCTCAGACAACTATTGTACAAAACGGTGAGAACCTGGAAGAGAATTCGGAACAAGCACATCAGAAAGTTACTAAAAAAGAAATAAAAGTTCATCCTGGCACTGATCCACACTACCATTCTAGAAGATGAACTTTGAAACTGTAGAGCCTGCCAGGAAACCTCCCCAAACAAGAAGCTGGTGATAACATATAAAGGTTCTCCTTTTGGAAGAAGGGAGAACCACAGTACTTCACTCTTTAGGACAGACATCCTAGAGAAACTTTGGCAGAATTACAGACTGATGGGGCACACAGGTATGTATAAATGGACCTGGCAGCAGTTACCTACCACCATAATTTCTCATCAGCACTCCCCTACATAATTTTGCTTGATGCCGGCCAGAGGCGCATGGCTAGGCATCCTATGCAACGCAAAGAAAGCACCTTTTTACTTACACAGTCACACACTCTTACTTCAAATCATACTTACACTGCAGGAGCTGAAATTTCACAGCAGTGGATCTTTTAACTTCAGAAATTAAGTGTTGGGATCCACAGCACAGTTATTTTGCCTTTTACGTAGAGAACATTCAGGAGTTACAAGGGGTCTGTCAACCCAATCCTTTGCATTCAAAATCACAGGCAACTATACCAGCAGCTTCTAACAGGATCTGCAAACAAAACACTCTCTTGTCCTAAGTATTTATTTGTTCTTTCTAGAAACTTCTGGTTGTTTCTAAGAGCTATAAGCAGCAGCTGTGTTCAAGTTGACAAATCATCAGATCACATTTGGAAGTAATGATTGAAGAGAGCTTTTCATCAGCCACTACACCACAGCACCAGCAAAAACTTTATTAGTTGGCAAAATAGATCTCAAGCACCAAAGTATCCTCTTGACTGTCCAAGGTGGGAGCTGATGATAATCTTAACTGTCATGATGTGAAAACTGCTTCAGATACAACTGTGGTGTTACACATCCAACTTGAGACCAAAAGTAATGAAGTTCCTCACGTAATGTACACATCAATCCCCTGAGAGCAGTTTGTAGCTCAGTGTTAGAGAACTGGTATGCCAGTTTCAATTTTATGAACTCACATTAAGCCATAACAAGATTATCACCACAGTTACTCTCATGTCTTAATTATTTTGACCAACTAAGCACCAGCACCACAAACAAGTAGCCTCAAACAGTTACTAAGTCACTTCTGTTCAGCAATGGATTTGGGATCTTTGTGTCACTGGCACACATTTCCCACTAGGGCTTCGTGCAGCACTCACTAAGTTTGAGTATCCTCACAGCTGGTCAAAACACTGAGAACAGTTTTGTTATCAGAGCTTAGAAAACTTAGGCAGGAGCCTTTTATTTGCAGGACTCATATCTACATTATGCATACTCCCATCTTAGCTAGGGATGAGACAGTGTTCCTATCCAAGGTTTAGTCTGCCAGC
This sequence comes from Sylvia atricapilla, assembly GCF_009819655.1. Classification (NCBI taxonomy): domain Eukaryota; kingdom Metazoa; phylum Chordata; class Aves; order Passeriformes; family Sylviidae; genus Sylvia; species Sylvia atricapilla. The sequence goes on from NC_089140.1 coordinate 45,252,080, forward strand.
AGGACTCGTGTAATAAATATGCACAGTTTTACAGCTTTTGGTCCATGTGCCTGTACTTATCACTGAGTAAGATCACTGTAGTAGAGACCTGGCAGTAGACAGGATCAAAATTATTTCTTTAGTCTAACCTAGTCACATACAAAAAAAAAAAAAAAATTGCCATTGTGACCATTTAGAGGCAACCTATGATAACTCAGACAAATATTATACCACATTTCATTCAACACTCACAGGAACAAAACCACTGCCAGGCCTCATGTTTCCCTGCCCACACGGTTTTGTGTATCAGAAAAACAATGGTTCTGCAGTCATTTAACACAATCATGTGCATCCCTAACAACAGACACTGTGACAGAAATACCTTTCTGGCCTGTTTGTGCATAACTTGAAACACTCATTTCCACACCAGTACAGGAACAACTTAGCAAACCTTCTCTCCTCCAAACGAGGAAGCAGCTACCCATAATCCAGTTTCTTCTTAGACTGCAACGCCACAGTCAGCCCTGAACTCAGATGGATTAAACATTAACCTCCACGGTTTAAGAAACCAGAGTGATTAGCTGTAATTACACTGACAAAATACTTATGAATCTGAAAGTGGCTGTCTTTGCTTGTCCGTCAGAATAACTACTGACAATAAGGCACACCAACACTCCAAAAAGGACTGTTTAAACAACAAACATGCTGAGGAAGCCTGACAATAAAAGAGGTTTCTTGAACTTACTCTAAATTAATATAAACTAGCAAGGCAGCTGCATTTAGTAGCACTTTTAGGATGTTAAGATTTCTGGCCACTGGAGGGCACCTGAATTGTTGCCAGGACAATACAGAACTACTTGCTACAGTTGCTGCAGAGTTGGCAAACTTCTCCAATTTATACAAGTCTATTTAGTGCAGTAAGTCAGCCCAGAAATGCTGGTTCCAGCAAATACACGTACAGTTCACACTGTGCATTTGCCAACTCCAGCAAAATCCAGCTAGCTCATACTGTTTTTTTAAATGCAGCAACATAGAATACTACATTAACTCTTCCACCCTTCTACATCAGTCCTCAAACAAGGCTCCAGAGTTAATTTAGTATTAAGTAACAGTGAAAGCATTTCACTTCTGCAATACCAATCCAGCCAATGTACACTGTTTCCTAAAGTCAACCTGGAACACGAACAAAAAGTTCTGCTGTAGAGTAACATTTGCATCCACACTTCCCCAGGCAAGAAAAGCACAGGATCAATTTGCTTTATCATCAGAGTTCACAGACTCATGAGGTCAGGCTGAGCTATAGGTATGTTTTCACCTGCTCACCTCATCTACTTGGTGTTCCACACAGACAGAAATGCCAGAATTAGACTTCCATTAGTTCTCTCCCTTGAGCATGAAGTTACCTGTCAGCGAAAAAAGAACAGCACAAAACCCCCAGAACTGAAACAACTTTTCTGGCTCCTTTCTTCTCATGAGAGGCAGCACAGGCTACAAAGTACCAGCACAGTTTAACACATTACCCTCCTGGGCTAAAGCCTGATCACAGACTACGGCAAGTTTTACCTTGGAATCAAATGCCAGAAATGGATATTAAAAGTTAACCACTGTCAGGCTGCCTTACCTTAACAAGCCAATTCAATAGGGGCTTAACCGGAAATTCAGAAACACTGCCCTGACACTAAAGAGACAAGAAGAGTCACACACAATACTTACTGCCAAGGAGTTTGCCATTTCTAGGTTCCCACCCTAGTTAGCCAGCAAGGCACTGGGCTCAGAGCTTGCAAGTGCATGTTCTGAGGACCCAAGAGCAATTCACAGCTGCCTGCACAGTTTCTCACAGGTTTTATCAGGCTTTGTGAAGTATGATGTTCAAGATAAGTAAGGTCAGTCCTGATTTTCCTGCCATGGTATGCAGGCTACCACAGCCACAGAACTAGTTTTGCTGCAGGCAACTGCACGATCACCACAACCCCTACATTACCAGTTTAACCATGAATTAACGTAGGTGATTTTGATTACTGCTGCATTGGCACAGTAGTCTGCCTACTGGACAATATTCTGTAGAAACATCCTTATCCAGGAGTTTCAGACAGCACATTCAGACTTCAGATTCTGAGACAGAAGCCTCCAACAGCCATATTTCCTGTTCCATTCTTTCCACTTCCCTTTCTGCCCCTGAGAACACCACTAGCACTAACCTCTCGCCTTTAACATCCTCAAAACCTCAAGTTTAACTCTTCAAAACACAGTATTTCAGGATGTTAATTCAGATGCAGAGTCATGATAGATGGACACAAGTTTCAGAAAAAAATCACTATGTCTGAAGGGCAACCAGGTTTCACAGCCAAGGTTTATTAAGCCAGTTACTGACACACCACAGTCAGAGCAAAATGCTGGTGGTGGCCACAGCAGACACACACCATGCAAAGAGCCCGGTTTATTTATAACTTAGTCAAGAAAAAGGAAGCTTGGGGTGATAAGGCTGTAATACAGCATCTGAAGAACTGATTTTTCCAATCAAGACTTACTTTGTATTAAATCCTTGCTCCTAGAAGCTATCATGCAAGCTATCACTGTCCTTTCCAAGATGGTGTTTTTACTTATTTCTCCCCTAGACCTTGTGAAATGATCGGCCATACAGACCAAAGTGAACATTCCCCTGGATATCAGTTTATACCTAAACAGAAAATATCTGAACTAACAGAAGAGCAAATATGACATTTCTTTAGAACAACTCCAGAACAGTGAGACACTCGATATGATTTTGTACTGAGCAGCTGAATTTAGAGAGCCTCAGACTCTTGCCTGAATACCTAAGCAGCCTCATTTGCAACAGTACCAGCCATTAGACAAACCACACAACAGTCACATACCTGCAGCTGTCAGCACCTTTTTATCAGAAGTGCAAGATAAACATTAGGTTCCTGGACTGTTAGGTACTGAAATTCACATTTTAGCTCGGGCCAACGCACACCAGTAAGTTTTGTCGCTTAAGCTTTTTTACTTTGGAGCCTTGCAGCAGTATCCTTTCGTCATCCAGAAGCAAAATCCTAACTGGGAAGTTGCTGTCTGGTGTGCCTGAACTTAGGATCAAGAAAACCCCGACACTCAGCTAGTTTTCTCCTCTTCGCCTTTACTGTAGTCTCGGCACATAAAGATCCTGTTTTACTAAAACCCCTCCTTGATTTCCGTCCGTCGACCTCAGCATACCAGCCCAGCCTCTCTCCATTCACCACTTGCATACTTTGGGGGATGGGAAGACCACAGATGTCTGGAATATACAGAGTGTCAGAACAATGGCTGCTCCATGAGAAAGAGATCAAGAAGTAGCTGATTACAAAGATCAACACTGCTATTTCTCAAGTCACAAGTAAGTTGCCCGCGGTACTTTCAGAGTCTGTCTTTTCTTCCCAGAAAGGATAATCCTCAAAGAAGGTTTTTTGGGAAGAGATACAAAAAGAAACTGCCCAACGTCCTACATGGAGTTTTAACTATGGAAAAACTCAAGGTTTTGCTAAATTTGAGAAAGCTTGCTGCTCTAGGAGTAGCTAATCACGCACAATAGACATGAACTAAGCTTCGTTAAAAAACAAACAACAAAGCGACACATCTGGAGATCCTGCTCCTAGAGAAATAAGTGCCCTAGACAGTTTTGGGAGTAACGGCAAGTTGATCCGCACCCCTCAGGAACGCGGCACTCTGGCGGCTGGAGCCGCCGCGGTCCCCCAGCCGGCCACGGGAAGCTGCGGGCGCTTCCCCTCGCAGCGTGGCAGCCCCAACACCGCCCGCTGCCCAAGTCATTCCCTACAACACCCTGCTTCGGTGGGTGTCAAAAAACTTAATCTGACTGCTCCCAGCTCCGGGAAAGTTTCATTTCGGTGACACCCAAAAGCAGCAGCATAACCACTCCAGCAAATATGCAGTGCCACTAAGATCGAAACCCCACAAGGCAACAGATTAGTTATCTCCCGCTGACTGCAGTGACCGTGATTAATTATATTCGGTACAAATAAACCCCTACCCTGCTCTCTTTCCCCTGCTATCGCCAGAGGGGTTCTGCAACCCACCGGCGACTTAGTACTCCCCTAAAAAGGAGGGGGGAAAATCTTAAAAATAATAATAAAAAAGGTCATTAAAGTACTCCGGGCTCTGCTGCAAACGAGAGCAGAGCCGGGAGCAGGGACTCGCCTTCTCCTGCAGCCCAGAGCAGCCACCCCCTCGCCCCAGGACGAGCTTCCCAAGAGACACCTCGGGAGCTGCAGCTGCCGCTCCTGCAGCCACGCAGCTGTCCGGACCTCCCAAAAACAAGAGCCCGCTCTCTCTTCCTTTCCTGCCGCCCCACCTCTCTCCCACCCCCGCTCCCCCCCTCCCCCAGCCCCGTCCTTCCCGCCGGGCACACCCTGGACCCCCTCACGGCCGCGGGGAGGCCCGGCCCGGGTTTGCCCCAAGTTCCCGCCGGAGAAAGCGGCACTAACGTCGGAAGGGAGAGCGGAGGGTCCTCCCGGGCTCCGGCGGCGGATGCTGCGGCTGCTGCTGCCCGGGCGATCCCGGTCCGGTCCGTCTTTCCCTCCTTGTCCCCCCGCCTCCGCCGCCGCCTCCTCCTCGCTCACGGCGGTGCCCCCGCCACTGGCTCCCGGGTGGCGACCGTACGGGGCGGCGATGTTTGTGTCCCCCGAGCGCCGCCGCCGCCGCTGCTCCCAGCGCCGAACCGAGCGAGAGGCTTAAAATGGCGTCGCTCACAAGGAGGTTCTTATAGCAGCGCCGGGCCCGGCTGTGTATCCTGCCGCCGCGGCCGGGCCCCGCGCGCGGCATTCCATAGGCGCCCGGCGCTCAGGGCAGGCAGAGGGAGGAGGAGAAATAGTGCCCGGCTCCCAGGGCGGAGGGAGACAGGGAGCGGGGAAGCGGCCGAGATGGGGGAAGGCCGGGCCGGGTTGGGCTGGGCTGGGCTGGGCTGGGCTGGCCGGGGTAGGGGGAGCGCGGCGCAGACACCTTATTCCGGAGCTGGGAAAGAAGGATCCGAGTTCCCGGCTTGGGAGCGAAGTTGTTGCTGCCCTGAGGGGTGTGGAGGCGGCGAGGGAGGGGATGCGACTGAGGGGATCGGCCCGGGCTCCCACTTCGGGAAGGGAAGTGGTGGTCGGGGGTGGGGGGCAAAAGGCGATTGTGGCTCTTTTTCTCCTGCTCCCTTCCCCCTCCCCGTTTAATTTGGAGTTTCGTTGCCTGGGTGTTTTTTTTTTTTTTTTTTTAAATCATTTATTTATTTATTTTAATGCATGGCACCAACTGTAGCGAAACTCCGTCTTCCCAAACGCCCGCGTGGCCGAGTCCGGAGACGCTGGGGCTGCCGTGGAAAGCCGGCCCTGGCGCTGGGATGGGGCTGCGCCCGGAGCCCGGCGAGGCGGCGGGCCCCGCTCACGTCGGCGGAAACGCGCTCCCGCTCTGCCCGTGTAAATATTTGTCAGGAAGCAGTTGCCAAAGAAAGTATCTCGTTATGCAATTTTTTTTTTTTTTTTTTTTTAATGGGAGAAGCGAACTTCCCTCTCCCCCCCCCCCAACACCTCCTCCTCCCCGCCCGCCCCTCGCTTCTTTAGCGAGTCTTAAAAAGCAGGAAAATACGAATTGCACAAGGTTTTTTCGCGGCGTGTGAAGGCACGTTCGTGGCGGCCTCTGCTCGGCGTGCTCGGGCTTGCACAGCAGAATGTTTTGCAGACTTTTTGCGTGCTCTGTCTTGAACTGGCAAAGTCTGTGTTTAACATACCAGGAGGGAAAAATACATTCACACCTCCATCCACATGAAACGAGGACCGTATATTCCAACGTGGCCATGGAAAACATCCGTTACCAGCGAAAGATGGATATTATTCTGTTTCCCCCGCAGTATAAATTTGCTTTGGCACGAGCTGGTGTGGGAGATTAAATTCTTGTTTTGCTTCTTGCAGCTTCTTTTCCCCCACCAGCCTCCAGTTTCTGTAGTTCTTGCAGCAGGGAGATGTGCGGTTCATAGTGGGGCTATCTTTATTCCTAGTTTTTTCCACTGATGATCCTCTTTTAAACAGGCTCTAAGTTTTTACTTAGGAAGTTGCACTTAAATATTTGCTTTTTTCCCAGTGGTTTATTCAGTCGCATGTAGTGTTAGACTAAAGGAACTTCTTTCACAGTGCTGCTTGATTTTCTCGTAAGCCGCTTTATTTTGAATTTGGAGCTTCCTAAAATAGGGCATTTCTCCTGGGCTGGGGCTTTGTTGGGAGGATTATGTAAGGCTTGCTGCCAACCAGAGACAAGGTGGAACTGGCAGTGGGTGACAGGGGGCCACAGTCCAGTGGGGCAAGTGCAGGAGAGGGGTGGGTTAGCTGTCACTACTCATATGGCATTGGAAAGGTAATGGTGATAAAAATTCCTATTTTCCTCCCCACTACCCCTGCCATGCAGGGTGTAGCAATCATCCACCCAACCAGCCTGCCTCTGCTGTGGGCAACCTCTGGTGCCCACTAGTAAGGAAAAGAAATACTACCTGGACAGCCCTGAAGCTGGAGAATTGAGAAATGCAGCTTTCCTTGTCATGCTGTTTTCTCTTAGGACAGTTGCCCATTTAGACAATGCTGGTCAAAAGAAGCATAAGAATGAGGGTAGCTGTTGGCAGAAGCTGGCAAAGAAAAACCTGCCAGATCAGGCCAGCAGACTGTGAGTGTTCATCACCTTCCTGGGGAGTTATGTGTGCAGCTATGAGCAGAAGGATCTTGTTCTTGACACCAGAAATTTGATTCCAATTCAAGACAAGAGCCGAAGGAAGTATTCCTGAAGATTGGCTTGAGCAGTAAAAAAAGAGAAGAGGGTGTGGGGGGGAGAGATAATTTCTTTGTCCACCTTCCTTTCTCAGCTGCCTTCTTCTGCAACCTTGAGAAAATGTGCTCTGCTTCGGTTTCGCCCTCTGTAAAATGGAAATAGTAATACTGACAAACCCCTCCTTTTAGATCCCTAGATCAAAGGTACTATATAAGTTCAAAGTGCTGTTTCTATAGGGCATTATTGCCAAATTCACTATAAGCAATTCCATTGGGTACTTGATAACAACAGTAGAATCAGTCAAACGCCCTTGATGCATTGCATGGTTCCAGATACCTTTCAGAGCCTCTTTGTGTGCCATCCCACCCCCTGAGGTCTGCAGGGATGGGGCTTTTGGAGCCTGGATTTTGCAGGAGCAGGAGGGGTACAGTCCATGTCTTTGCTTCTGGCCCCTGAACTGTGGACCGCTTTTCTTTTTGACCTGACGAGGACAACTGGAACTAGACCTTTTAAAAACAGGTTTTAAACAATACAACTTATATATATATATGTATATATAAATTTCGTAAGGCCTTTAGTACATAATGATTTACTCTTGTTGATTTTTGGATGCTTTACTTCTGCATGGGTTGTTGTAATTTTAATCTCTATTTGTTTCACTGCGAAGTGGTTAGGATACTTTTGCATCTAGACACATTGCTTATAGAAATTTGGTTTGTATCAGCTTTGCAATTTTTAGCTATTAGATAGCTAAACATTTTTTAAACTTGTTTGGGGATTTTCAAAAGTACCCCTGCTCCAGAAAAAAAAAGTGTCTTAATAGCCAAATTGCAGTTATGATTAACTTGTCAGTGTTCTCTCAATTTTAAAAATGTTTCTAAAATACATTTTATATTCCTAATTTTTCTGAAATGCAGTATGTGAAGTTCCACTATCAAAACAAGAAGAGTAAATATTATATGGGATATTACAGTGCGGGACTTCATCAGTAAATTCATGAACAGTGTGGTTATTCTTCCTCTTCTACTTTTTTTTCCTTTCCTCCCCAAGAAGCACTGAATGTATCTATGCAGCTTCAAAAGTTTCCTCTGAGCTCTTTTATACTTTAATAGGTTTGTTTTGGTGGCAGTTTACTGAAGAATATTCTGCAGACATATTTTTTTTTTCAAAAGGTCAAGCAGTCTCCTAACATGTCCATTGTGTGTCCTTGCAGTAAGAAATCCTCAGTGCAAAGGAGAGCTTCATGGTTGAATTTTAAAAGATAATGATTTAAATCTTTTTGTTAACTCTTTTTTTTTTTTTTTTTTCATCCTTTGCACTGCTTTTGGAAAGTCAACTTTTAGTATGGTAAAAAGTAGGAAGCCCATTAATTAAAAATAACAGTTAAGTGTAAACTTATGGTCACCTTTCCTTCTGAAATCCGGATGTTTTAACTGTTTGTAAGGTACACAGTAACAAATGAGTAGCCCTGGTACTAATATGAGGACAAAGCAAAATTACCAATTACAGAAATTTCTAGGGCTTTGGGCCTGAATCTTTGATTTCCCATATGGATCTTTAAAATGTATGCATAATTGGCTTCTAACTGTGCATGCTCTAGGAACATATTCAAGAATCAACTACGAAAAATTTTTTTCAGACACTGACTAAATATATATTCACTTGTCAGCAAAAAGATACATCATTCTGATCTTCTTAACCACAAAGAAAAAAAGAAAAGGAGTGTTCTTCCAGCAAAGTGAGGTTATAGTGTATTAAAAAGTCACATAGTCTCACTTTCATACAGGAGAGAAGGGGAAAAGAGGGAGATGCTTGCAGTATTTAGGCGCTCCTTGAGACACAGGACTAATCAATGTAACTTCTGCCTCATACTTGAGACGTGCATTTTATTAATACACATTAAGGTCTTTACTCAGGTAAATAGCTATGCCATTCAGGCTCACTTTTAGAGGGAAAAAAATTTTCTTTATGGACAAAGAAAAATAGAATTATTCAAAATAAAAATAATGGTGAGATTTTACTTTTCTCCAAAATTATGCAAAAAAAGAAAAAAAAAAAAAAAGAAGAAGAAAAAAAAAAGTGTGTGTGTGTATCCGGGTGATTTTGAAGGAAAGAAAGACCCTACAAATTAGTAATAAATTAGTACAGGAGATAATGATCAAAAAATCTTGTTAACTGGTTCAAATGACATAAATTGGAGTAGTCTATAAATGTTGCTGCAAGCATCAGAAATAGAATTGTCATTGGCTGTCAATTTGATTTTTCAAAAAAAAAGTTCTTTCCCTTCGTGTTCATTTTGGAGAAATGCAATATACCTTACTGCTTCCTTCTTTGATTCAGTACACATGAATTCTTAGAACAGTTTATTTATCAGGTATGTTTCAGAAACTAAGATTACAATCTCCAGGTGATTTAGTAGCTGAGGCATTGCTCATCAGAATATCTGATTACTGGCATATTTAAGCAATGGAACAGACTAAACATGAAGCATCACATCTCCCAATATGTATATTTTAATTACTACTAGCTAAGCAAATACCAAGATGGTCTTATATTCAAAATTTAATGCATGATCATGTGAGCAAAAATCCACAATACCGATCAAAACGTTGTCATCATCGCATCTATGGCAACACTTAAGTTTTCTTTTAAAATTTCTGTGTGCCTGTCTCTTAATGGTTATGGGTCTCACACTCCTCATTTAAAACAATTGCAATGGTTGTGTTGAGGCACCCTGGCAGAAAAGACGTCCAAAAACACAGGAAAAAACAATACCAGTTGCAGAGGTGTGACACCGACCTCTTCCTTCCCTAATCAAACTCTATCCACATGAAACCCCTGGTTTCCGAGAGTTGTAACCCTTTAATTGTCAATACTCTAAATATATAGCTGTACTCGTATAGGAAGCTGTCTTTAAGAAGGTAGCTGATCTATAATTTTGCCTTTTTCTTTTAATAGCTTTAGGCCAGATTTCGTTATTCCGAGTAATTGGCTCTAATATATAATCTTAAAACACAAGATAGTAAATCATTAAGACGAGATTTTTCTGTTCAGACCACTCTTTCTTAATTACCATGCCGTCTGAAAATATGAGACTATGAGAGTTGTAGTTTCATTTGAACAAGGCTGTGCATGGATTAGGGCTTCAGAATTTCCTTATGCCGCAGAAAAATTCCCTCTCCCTTTCTAGCTGAAAGCCCCGAGCAGCTGTAAACACCTCATGCTTTCTAGAGGCTTGGCTCCCCTAATGCAGCCTGGCCATCTTACAAATCCACTGGTCAAATGAATTTCAGTGACCGGTGATCAAAATTTTCCTTAAAGCCTGCAGCGTGGAGGTTGTGGTGGTTGTAGCAATTGTGCAGTTATGGCGAGGAAGCGCTGCGATTCCGAACACCTTGGTTCTCGATTCCTCACCCGCGTGAGGTATGGGTGACACCATACTCCAGGCATATTTACGGACACCGTTGGAGAAAGGGTAGGAGCGATGGAGACAACAGCTAGAAACTCCAACGCCACAACGCGATTACAGTATGTTTTCCTTTCCTTGTGCTTTCAATTCACAGTAAATTTCATTCCAGCTCTTAGAAATCATCATTCTTTCCCCCTTTTTATTTCAAAATGGTTGCATATTTTTCATTCACGAAAAGGTTAAAGGCGTTTCCCCATCGCAGGAGGGATTATCTTACCAGAGGATTCTGGGACTGCAGATGTATACTGCGGCAAAATCCTAAATTCATCGGCAAAAAAAAATCATTTCCAGACCCCAGCTGCTAAAAATAATAGAATTATAGTAAATCATTGATAAGATTAAAACATAAAGCCATTTTTACGTTCCAAAGTGCTCTAAAACATGAGTCTTTTCTCTTAATTCATTTCTTAAATAATGCAAATTTTAAAGTAGCTTTTCTATCCCAAGCACGCAGCGCCATGAAATCGATAATTTTTGATCTTTTGGTTAGTAGGCAACATGGTGAGCTATTGCAGTGACTGCAGGCAGCAGACATGTTCTTGTCAGCTAAAAATTTTCATATTGTTTTTGAGTCCATGGAGATTTGTGGATGGGATACAGCCAGTTATAGCTTCAGCTTGCACTTTGCTGGGGGGACATAAACCAGCACTGTTTTAGATGCGTGTATAGATATAGATCTATGTTTTAAAAACAAGAAGCATTACTGGATTTTAAACAAAAAATTATGTAAAAAGAATGGCTGGTGTGATTATAATCGCATCATGCAGGGTCCACGGTTTCCATTTAGTGAAATTTCGCAGAGGGCAACTTCTTAAGAACATCCCTGCTGTGCAGAGTGAAAAGCATGAACAAACCAAAGACAGAATTCATCTGTGTTTATATTTTACAGACAATGAAAAACCTACTCTTTGTATGCCTTTTTTTCCACCTTATTATTTCACGAAAACTGCAGCATTTTCCCCGCCCCCACCCGAACACTCACCACCCCAGCACTGCGGTGTTCGGTCTTTCTTTCTTTCTTTCTTTTTTTCCATCTCTTCTTCTTTTTTGCTTTCACAAATTCTGCACGCGCCATCTTTGTCTATTGTTACTCTTTTCTAATTTCTGTTGCCCATTCTCTTTCAAATCAGCTAATAAACAGAAGGCTAAATGCCTGGTCAATGCTTATGTGTTATATTCTCCCCATCTTTTTTCTTTCTGAGAAATAAAATTTTAAAAAAAACCAAACCAACACCCCACGCCCCAAAATTTCTCTATTACCATAACCTGTTGTATACAGTGGTGATAAAAAACATTATTAACATAATAGCAACAGCTGCAGCCTAAATAGAAGCTATGAGATAATAAATGTGCTACAACAAATTAATTTGCTGCAGGTGCTTGTGCTCTGAACTGCGTAACCCAAGCCATTTCAAGTCTGAATACAATTATTATTCCCCCCACATGCTAAAACAAAGTGCAGAGCAAAATGTCCTGTTATTATAGATATCTTGTCCTGTCCCCCGAACATTTTTACCGTCAGCAAAGAGTGGAAGAAGGGGTTTTAAAACCTTAGTAGAAAGCTGTGGCATTTAAAAATATTTTACAAGGCTTCGAGTCATGTCCAGGCTTGAAGAGATAAATGTCTGTTTAGACATTAATTTGCACCTATTGTCTCTTAACCAGAGCCCTATAGGTAAGGACGCAGCGAGGTATTACATACGTGCAATTGGCAAGGCAGGGGCTGTAAACATCTCATTAGTAACAGATGCATATTTGTGTGTGTTGGCTCTTCCATTTACTTCATTGCAGAGAAAAAAAACCCAATCTCTTTGCAATTTGGCTTGTATAATGAGCAGTGAACTAAGCAGGGATTTTTACTGGTGTTTTTTTTTTTTTTTTTTGGTCTGGTAAATGTAGTGTTTATGGAAGCCAGTTACTAGTTACCTTACAGGCATGTGCCAGTAGCGAGTTGCAGCATTCTTCAGACTACGAAGATGGGAAGTTAGATGAAGCCAAGTGATCTCTTTTCATTTGGGCACCGTGTTGTAAAAATTAACCACGTGCTTCTTTCTTTCTTTCTTTCTTTCCTTGCCCCCCTTTTCTTTTTTACTGTTCACAGATCTAATTGTCTGAAACTGGGTGAAAAGACAAAATTAGGGGCTCAGCTGCGCCGACTTTACTAGCTTTTTGCATTGCCACAGCACACGCACCGCTTTTTTTTTTTTTTTTTTTTTTTTGTGTGTGTGTGTGTGTGTTTTCTTTGCGAACGTAATTAGAGAACTTGTGTGTTTTAAAAGATTGATTATTCTCCCAGAGTAACCTTGAAACGTTCTTTCTACGACCGTGAAAATAAAGTATCGTGCGTCTGCTAAGAGAACTAATCACCCTAATGCCTGTCACAGGACACTTCTGCCCTGCGCTTCGGCGCGGCGTTGCGGCTCCGAGGAGCCCGCCGAAGCCCCGGTGCCGGCGCAGGGCAGGGCGCTGCTGCCCGGGAGGGTGGTGCAGATGCAGAAACGCGCTGAAACCCCGCAGCGGTGATGAGGAGCGCCTGCTCACATGAGGCGGCCTGGGGAGGTCAGTGGGATTACTCATGAGCGAGTGTGGCGTTACACAACTCATCCCTAAGTTAGAATTTGCATGTCTCAAATCCCTTTTGCCCAATGAAGAAAATGTATAATCAATTAAGCAAAGATGTATATACCACGCTAGTGAAAATGGTTCTGGTTTTAAGGCTGCTTTCTGCAGCTTCTTCGTGTCTACTCCAGAGATCTGATTTTTAAGTTATTAGTTGGGCTCTACTTCCATCTATGTCCATAGCAATTTTCTCAGTGTAACAACTGGGATATGAATTCCTAAAATTGAGGCATTCATCTCCATAATAGTTCATGCTAATGTGTCTCCCAGTCATCATCCACGTAAGTAAATAGTATAGCATTTCTGCATATGAAGCACAGGGTGAAAATGTGCTTTCGCAAACTTCCTTGCAGGTATTTCCACAGCCCAGTCAGTGTCTCCTTTCTCCTAGGTAAAGCTGGTGCCACGAATGAGAGTTGCTTTAGGCTCTTTCTCTCCGACTCCCGGTATTTTGCTCTTAAGCGCCAGGGTGCTATTCATGTTCTCAAAGGATGTCCATATTTTGCTGCTAAGTGATTTCAGTGGAGGAATTGGATCAGTGTTTCATAACTTGTGCATCCATCTAATTGCTTCGTGCTGCTGGTAGTACCCAAGCACTGCCTGGCTGAGGTTATCAGGACCACATAACACAGAGTAGGAAAATACAAGTCAAATCTGGAGATCTGAAGCAGGACAGAGGGACAGGTTTTCAGGTTATATAGGCAGCTAGTGGAGTACTCCATACCCTCCTTTGCTCCTGCTAGCAGGTGCTGTTGCAAATTTGCTGACTGCCAAGTAAAACGCCTTGATTGGAATTCAGCAGGAAAACTCAGAAACTGTGGTTGACCTAGACCTACCCAGCAAATGCAAGTGTTGGAGAACAGCGACTTTGCACAACAAAACACTGCACAGTGGAAATCATGGCCGGCTTCATAAGAAAGCACATGCAATCTGATTAATAGAATGGAGAGGGAGAGAAGGTAGAACAAGCTGTTTATCTTCCATCATAAACCACTCTTCCCTCAGCAAAGAACAAAACTGAAGAGGAGAAATGCAGGTGTAGGACAACCTGTACAATGCAGGTAGTGTGACTGTCAACTCTGTATTGCCCTATATATATACGTAACAAAGTAGAGATTTTTTTTTTTCATGAGCTAATGTTACTCAAGCTTTACTGTGTATGTTGAGTGTGAGCCTAATCCTTGCTCGTGCTGAGCACCCAATCAAGAGAGCATTTGTTGAGAGTTAAGGGGTGCCAGCAGGAGTATCCTCATAAAAACTAACAAATAAACAAGCCTCAAACTGAGCAATTGCATTAGTGCTTTATTATATCTGGTAATATCTGCCCTCCTGCCGATATTATATTTATATATAATTATAAATTACTTTTTTGTATCTACCTCCTCTTAAGTTTCTGCAACCTGTGCTTACGCAGGTTTCGTTTCTGCAGGCATATTCTTTAGCACTAGAAATGTGAACATGAATGCATGAGTCTGAAGCCCTTTCCTGGGCTATACTCATCCCTAGATTCACCTGTTCGCTGTTTGGGTTTGTACAATAATGTTTTGTTATTGTTTTGTGTTAATATTTGCTACTGAGCTGGCTCTGCCTTTTTTATTCCACCCACCTTTCTCGCTGTGCACTGCCAGAGAAGTGTGATTTGAATGAAGCCATTCTCAGAGATACTGCCATTTACAGCATTGTCAGCAGCAGCACTGGCTACAATTTGTCAGGCAACAACCACGGGGCTGGAGGGGACACAAGGTGTGAAGGTACTGCTGTGTGTGCCCAAGTGTCCCTGCAGCCCATCCTGAGCCAGCTCACTCGCCAGTCCAGAGAGGGCTCTGCCACATCTCAGGCCACAGGTGCTGTATGGCTGCAGGGTTTTGAGCTGGGACGTGGCTTTACAATTTCTGATCTCTTCTTTCACCCTACTGCAGGCCCAGACAAGTTAAGCTCTGTTTCTTTGCATCAGATTTCTTCCAGTATAGAGGGATGGTTTGAAAGTGTCTTTGGGTGAAGCTTTTAGCTCTGGGCACCAAAAGCTCTAGAGCAGGAGTGGGGAAAGGCTCTGCCAACTTTGCCAACAGATTTATTTATCCCTGATGCATGTGAAATCCTGTGGGACAGAGAGAAAGGTTCTATGGTTTCTGCAAAGCCCTAAGTCTAAAGACTGGCTTAGTAGCTATTTCCTCCTCATAAAGCTTCTTCCTTTGTCTTCCCAGTCTTGCTCTGTTTGCCATTGCCTTTCTCAACCATCAAGGTGTTCCTCCCATTTAGAAACCACGCAACTTCTCAAATAATTAATTTTTTTTAAGCTGGTTAATATCACTGCACAGTGGAGCCATTCTGCCATATAAACAGCATGGTGAGGCTTCCTGATGTGGTGTGTGCTACTAAGACGCTCGAATATGGCTGAGCTTGTGCTGTGGAAAGAAGAAGAAGGAGCTGATCAGGAGGTCTGTTGTGGGAGAGATGCACAGCGTGAACGGGAAAAAGCCAACAGGGGGAGGGGGGACATCGGCTGCCAGCACATCTCCTCTGATGGAGCAGGGAGGATCAGGTTGCCAGCAAACTCTCTCTTACCAAAATATCCTTTGCCTAGGAAAAGGAAAGTGAAGCACAAATCACCAATGGCCTTTTGTAGTCACCCTCTCACCCTCTGAGTCTCTCATCCTGCCACTGCCACCATGGTTGGTCCTTTAACAGGGCAATTGTTCCTTTTAAGGCTCTGCTGTAACTGGACTGAGGGGCAGGGGCACATTCCCCATTTATGTAACTCAGAAACCTGCTTGCTGCATTTAGGATCCAAAGCATTTTTTGGTGGTGCTGGAAATACCCAGCACCCGAGGATTTTTTGCTTTCAAACCCATTTCTTTCTAACAAATTGTCACACCAAGTGACTAGCAAATTTCACCCGTGTTGTTTTGTAAACTCCTGGATTGCATAATTCAGTGACTGTACAAATAATATGGTCAAAGACAGGAGAGGGTATGATCTTCTAAACACATCAAAACAGGTGAAAAGAGTAAAAATAATGATTTTTTGGCATGAATTTTCAAAATAATGGAGGCTTGAGCAATAAAAAAGAAGAGAAGTTTTTGGCATGGGCACAGAAAAATATGAGTTTCACCTTTTTGAAAAGTACAGATGATCTGAATCTATTCATTATTTGAAATTCATATCTAGTCCTGTGCAAGAAGTGTAAAAACTGATACTGACTTTTAGGAATGTCCCTCAAGACCTTTATACACCTACATTCTGTTGCTTTCCCTTTCATCCTCTTGTCAGTCAATACTTAACCCTTTTGGATTCTGACCTTTTGGTAGTGTGAGGGCTCAGTATGGAGCTGATCAGATAGTTAAGAGGATATTCTTGCATATTTTCACAAATCAAAAACCACACTTGATTTACTGTGATTTGTGAGTTATATTATTACAAATACACAGGAGCTTGCTCACTGAGGCACTAAGTCTCTCAAAATCTTCCCTAATTTGCTTCACAAACCCGTATTTGTTTGAAAATTCATCCCACATATATATTTTTATTTTCTTGTACATTGAGTCAGATGTTTAAAAAGCACCCTGTATCAAATCAGCAAGTATAGAAGTTTCCATGTGATTTGCACACTCATTATGTCCCCCTAAACAGAGCAAACAGATTACAGGACTCGTGAGTAAGGTAATATAATTATCTGATATAATTTAAAAAAACCATCTAACCCAAGTGGTAGTAAATGTGTAAAATAATGACTAAACAAAAATATCTACCCATCTCTTCACATCTAAAACATTTCTTAGTGTGTACCTGTTTCATGCTCATAGTACTATCCTTGACTGTCGCCTACTTTGAGAAGTATAAGGAAATTGTTACGGAAAAGGTGACAATAATCCATCTTGTTGGAACTGAGAAACAAAATGAAGCAGCTGTACATCAGAGAGAAAATCTGAACCAAGAGACTGGTAATGAGTGTGGCAAGTATTTTTTCTTGCGTATGGGTGGAAAAGCCAGTGAAGTCTCTGTTTGAAGACAAAGCACATAGTAATGTGATCATAAAAATCTCCTAATGGGGGCTATGTGATGTTCTGTAAATGTATTCCTTTCAATACATCTACACATAGTCTTTCAAGGTTGCCTGAAACGGTACAGGGGATATGATAGCACCGGCATAGCTGGATGTGCACAGAGCTGATACTCCTGTTTTGTTATTATTGCTATTATTTGTGCTGTTATTATTTAATACATTTACTGCAGCAGCTTCTCAGAAGCTGAGATAAAAAACATCACCCCATTTTTGCAAGGCAGTGTGGAGACATTGCCACGGCACTGTCTGTACTCCGAAAAGCCTGCAATTGATGGAAACGAGTGACATTCAGAGGGTGGGGAGACGAGTACCATAATTATGGGTGGGGCTGGTAGTATTACCTGTTATTAAGGGCTTGCCTGACACTTCCCATTTTCAGACCTGTTTTTGGTGGTTTGTAACTGCTTAGTAAACTTTAACCATTTGTCTTTCACTGGACTTCCGACCTTGGCTGCCAGTGCAGCTCAGTCGCTATTAGCAGACTGATTTATTTCATTTAGGCTTGGGGGATGGCAGGGTTGGGGCTGACAGAGGAAGCAGCAGCTTTAAAAAAATGCAAAAAAAAAAAAAAAATTGTCATTGTACCTGTCACTGTTTATCTGAAATAAGGACTGAAATATTATAATGTCACTGTTTCCTTCTATTCCCCCAGCTGTCTGTCTGCATCCTTCTCTGAGCTCTTGGAGTAGATTTGTGTTTCTGTTCTGCATTTGTACTGTAAGTGCCTTGCTCAGCTGAGTGCTGGTCCATTACTGGTGCACCTATAAGCAACAGAAGTCCCAAAAAATACTTAGGTTTAGCGCAGAACAAATGCTGTTGGGAGGTAAAGAAATATTCCCTGTGCAGAAATCCTTCACGGTCTCTTCCTTATTGATTGTGACTCTTGAATTACTTTTCCCCTCATACTTACAGTGCTATAAATGTTTAATATTCAAATATGGGTGACTTTTCTTGTCCACAACAGCTCCTTTTGGTAAATATTTTTCTAAAAATAAGGAGGCTGGTTTTTAGGCTCTGTTTAAACAGAGACGTGGTGCTGTTGGGGATCAAGCTGAGCAAAAGCTTATTCCTTCTACCTGTGTTTTTGGAATCAGCACAGAGAGGAAGGGAATGAGCCACTGAGTTCATATTTCCAGTGGAAGTGCAAAACAGAGAGCCAAGATTCATTAAAATTGTTATACTAAGTCAATATGACCTTTCTCTTTGTATTTTGCTTCCTTCAATTGACTTGAAATTGGACTAAGCAGCAAACACTGTGTTCAGGATTTGTGAATTTCTTCAGCAAAGGTCAATATTTTCAACTGTGAGGGGATCATTGTTTCAATAGTGATTTTTGCATTACCTATAAAGCCTCACAGGCTATTTAATTCTTTAATAGTCAGTAATTTTTGCCCCCTGTTAACTAAAGAGTTGAGAAAACTTGACATGATTTGGTCTTTTAGGATAAATGCAAAAATTACTGGATTTTTCTTACACCAAGCTTTTAACATTGTGCTTTCCATACCTGAAGCCCAATCCTGCAAACTTTTGTGTTCTGTTTCAGGTTCTTTTGCATCACTTTTAAATTTAATTATGAGCAATTTTGTCCCTCTGTGAACATCCCTGACATTTACAGGAATTGTCCCAACATTTCACCGAGTCAATTATGCAAAAGTTTGGAGGCTGAATGTTTGAAGCTGCTCCTATTGGGATTAAAGATATTTTCCTAAATGCAGACCTGTGTTGTCTCCTTGTAACCTGGTTATGGACCATGTAATCTATGGCACACGTTTAGAGTGTAATCATATGGAAAAGTCCTTGACCAAAAAAAGCAACCAAACAACACTAGGGCTCAACAAGCCACAAATGTGCTTTGAAATCTGAGTGTAGGCAGACCCGGGAGCAGGCAGTGCATAATGCAGAGGCCAAGTTTCTGTTGATTTTAAAAAACAAATAAACAAAACCCAGAAGAAACCACTATACCCTCTAACAAATCTGATTTTACTGAAGAACTTCATATAGCTGTGACTTGTGACTGATTTATTCTTTCCCTGTTGGGTAGCCTCTATTAGCTTTCAGTGATGTAACAAAACACAGGCCTTCTGCCCCAGTGTTTTGAAGGCAGTCCCATCCTTGCTCACAGGTCTGCCAGCTGAAAAGGCAAAATTGACTGGTTTTCATTTTTTGGACCATACTTTTGCACGTGCACAAAACTCCTGCAGGGGTCAAAGGGAGTATGTTATGCAGGGATTGAGAAGAGAATACACTCTGGCTTGCTGGTATTTTTCCTAGGATCAGGTGGAGAGGTGGTCTTTGCTGACACCATGCCAGGCTCATGCCAGCTGCTGTAAGTGCGTAGAATCAGAGAATTGTTTAGTTTGGAAAAGACGGTAATAAACCTATTTCTATGAAAAAGAGCTTATTGCTGATAATTTCTGTCGGCTTCTAACCACTGGTGTGTACTTCTGGTGGTTTTTTTTTTTTTTTGTTTTTGTTTTTGTTTTTGTTTTTGTTTTTTTTGTTTTTTAATCAGGTGTTTACAAGAAGTTGTTAGTGGGGGGTTTTTTATTTCAGTGTTTTAATGCAGTACTAATGGTCATGCGCTCCATCTGACTCATCTGGAGTCAGAAACCAACTTATGCCCTTTTCTAATGATAAAAGCTAAAGTAAAAGATAAAATAAAGCATGTTTTCCTGGACATCTTGATTTTTTCCTCCTAGCTGAAATTAATGTGCAAATATTTCACAGTAAGACACAGAATCTGCAAAGAGCCGGGGTGAAAGCATTTGGGCTCTAGCTGGGAAGGGGCACTCAAACAGTGAGTGAACCTGCTAGGAGTCACAAGTCCAAGTCTTTAGAAACCACCAGCCCTAAAGTGGTGATCCCACCATTCAATGCATAGAGGCCCATTTGAAGAGATGTATTTTGCCAAAGTATCTCCCTCGAGTCCTTCCAGTGAGATACAGTAACTACAGGTGCGGTGGAAGGGCCTGTAAATGTCCCTGGGAGCATTAGACAATCTCAGACAAACTCTCTGCTACAGCACTTTTTTTTTTTTTTTTTTTTTTTTTTTTTCTTTTTTTAAGAATAAGAAGAGAAAAAAAAAAAGTGGCTGGTAACATATATCTGTATCACAAAGGAGGCATCCAAGTTGGCTCAGACCATCAGAGAGCCCTGAGGGCTAAATGGTTCATAAAAACCAAAATTTACCAGGAGCTGGTCTTTCCTCCACAGCAAGACTGAGTGGGGTGGAAGAACCTGAATTTCTTGCTCCTCCTTTGTGTGGCTAGACAGGTCTTCACCAGCAATTGCATTTCTTTCATGAGCTTGAAACCCACACTAACATTTTAAAATAGCAAACAATAACTGTGTAAGCTTCCAAGCTTTCCAAAAGCCTATTTATAGCCTCATATACTCGTATATGGACAACTAAATTCCTATATAGGCTGACGTTCTCAGCTGATTTTATTAGATGAGCCTCTGTTGGATCCCCAACCCCAAATTACACTTCCCATTCTAGAGGGACCCTCAGATAGTTGCACGTTTGCACTCTTGCTGTCATCCAAAAAATATTTGCAAAATATGTACCTTTGTTCAAGTGGAAATTGCCAGATTTAATCCTGGTTTGTATGAAGGAAGAAAGCTGGCTTGATTTCTCCAGTGAGGCCTGCCTGAAATCCTCATCATGCCCAGTAATATAGTATCATGGGAGTTGAATTCCTTTGTCACCTCACCTAGCATAGCCTATGACTGTCTTCTGAAACATCCACTTGGGAAGCAAGTCAACAGAAACATCTCTGATGCTCCCAGGGAGATGCCTCCTCTAAACCAAGTTTTCTGGAATGGAGGAAGATAAAGGAAAAATCAGAGAAGGCTTCATCCAATTGCGGACTAGGAAGCCAAAGATATTGCTGTGCTTAGTACATCTGACGCTCTTCTAAAAGGAATCTAATCTCAAATGTAAACATTGCTAGGCCAGGGAACCCAGCAAAACCTTTGGGAGGTTCTTCTAGTAGTCAAACATCAGCACTTCTAAAGTCTAGTCTGAACTTGCTCGGTTTCAACTTGCACCTTCTGGGTGGTGTTACACCTCCATCTTCTGTACCACACAGCCCAGTAGGGAGTCCTGTTCTTACAGGCTGATCAAATCCAACCCTTCATTTTCCTGGTGATGATGTGTCAGCCTTTTACTACACAAGGCAAATTTTCTGCACCTACTCTGTTTTGCAGCTTATAAACACCTTTCTAGCCCACAGAGACCAGGATGGGATGAACTGTCTGCATGTAGACCGTGCCTGAAATTCTTACCAGGTGATGTGGTGGGCTAAAGCTGTTTGCCTTGTTGACCAGACTCACATGTCCACATGGCAGCCTCTGGGACACCACAGCATGGAAGGCTGGTGTTCCTCACTGGGAGCCCATATTCTGGCAGCCCTTAAGTGCCCTTGGACATCCCAGGAGACAACCTCCGTATCCCAAAGTTGTGCAGTACAGACAGTACAACTGTCCACTACAACTCCTCAGGGGTTGGGTATTCCATGATCAGGCTGTCTTTGCTTTCCAGGACAGAGTCATATTCTATAATGACCTGCTACAGTCACAGCTGCTTTGCATCTTTGTATTGGGGTGGATTAGAAAATGTGCTGTTTGCTTACTAATAGCTTGGCCTGCATCATTGACCTCTCTGCTTTCTTCACCTCCAGTCTTTGTGTCATCTGCCGAATTTCTGAGCAAAGATTTTATTTTTTTTTTTTTCTGGGTCACTGATAAAAATGCAAAGTAAATCAGCTGTTTTTGTTGGCAGAAAGGGCCCATGGGACTGTCCCTTGCAACTTGTGGGTTCTTAAAAAATGGGTTTCTTATTATACCAACCACAAACTTCCCCCAAAGGTAAACTGCCTCGGAAATGACTCCTATCAGTATCCCACTGGTATTCCAGAGCACAGCTCTACTGCACAGGGAGAAGAGATTTACGCATATTGAATTCACTGTTACTACTTTGACAAATAGTGTAATCCCTCAGAGCTAGTTCCTGCATAATCACTTCTGTATGTTTTTTACTGACCTTAGAAACAGAACTAGAGATAAGAATAGTTGAGAAGATGGAAGACAGCTTACCAGACCCTTCTTTGCTCTGGGCTGAAACTGACTGCCTGGAAACTGTTAAAAGATGTGCTCCAGCTTCCAGTGTTTTCTTCAGTTTTGCAGTGACAAGGACACACTTTTAAGGGTTTGGGTTAAAAGAAGGATGTGTTTTGAAGGTATGCAAAAGGAAGAAAATGTGGTTTTGTTTTGTGCAACAGCCTGAACAGATATATCTCTCTATGTTTTAATCATGGTACAGATAGAACTGCCTCTGTGATCCTTTCATGCATCAATTTCTATTCAGAGAGAGTCAGTCAGGGCTGCAACCCCAAACAGATGGAATAAGTTTAATGATCAACTGAAATGGGAGGCAACATTATCTGGTTTAAGACATTTTAATGCCTTATCTTCAAGAGCTTCAATTAAGGTTGTGGTGACTCCATGTTGCCTGCTCCTTTCGATTAAGCATTTTGCAGAACTGTGTTCATGTTGTGATTACACATCTGCGAGTATCTGTGACTTTTGCTCCCCAGCAGGTTCTCAGGAAGCATATGTCTTAGTGTATCCAAGTGCCATCAAACCAAAGTTTGTAGAACTAATTATTTTTTATTTCCCTGATTCCTTTTCCTCCCACTTCTTTCAAATATAAGATTTTCATTTGTCTGGATTTCTGAATTCTCAGAAACAGCAAAGTCAAATAGGTGAGATCTGCGTTTTCCTCTAAAGGTGAGGGTTGCATGAGAGATGACAGAGTGAAATTTTAGCTAATGAAACAGTGATAATGCCAAGTGCATTTCGTGTCTGTCTTTGAAAGGAACATAATGGAGTTGATTGAAGGCTCTGCAGATGGTAATGGCCATTCATGTGTTAGCAGTATGGATTCTGTGTGCTGCTGTGTCTTCAGACTTTCTGTTGTAAAAGCTTTTGTAACATTTTCAAGGGTTACAGCATGAAGAAATCTGAGCAATTGCATTTCCCAGAGTCTGTCAACAAATTATCTGAGAAACAAGAACTGGGTTCTCAGATCAGATTGATTTATTTCTTAGCAGAGCACATTATATGTCCATATTATATACAGGGCACACATTTACACCTTTTCTGCTAAAAATGAGATCCAGTAACAACATATACTTTATTTTTCATGCTCCAGCAAGTGTGCATCAGCGTGCAATTTTAAGACTTTGAGAGAGGAATGAAAGTTGAATAGCATGTTTAACTTGATTTCAGTTTTTCAAGTGTCCATATGTGCTTCTACCCTGTGTTTACTGTGTCTGTTTCAATACCTAAATGCTGGCAGACACAGACCAACAATTGGGGTATCTTGTGCTCCCCATAAAAAGGCCCACAACATACTGCTAATTCACACTCTTCAAAGACCACCCAGTATCTCCAGGGCTGTCACATACTACAGCTGTTATTTTGTGCAACATATATGCAAGTGCATTAAGACTGAGTAAAACTGAACTGAAATTGTTGAGGACCACACACAAGAATACATTGCATTGTTTTGTTTATTAGCTAAAAGAGATCTTAGCCTGAAGAAACATTAAAATTTTTCCAGTGGTTTGCCCGTGATTAGTGCCTCACTGAGGTTCTACAATAATTTAATTCATTATAAGCAATGTCATTTTATCAGTGGCGTGCCACATGTATTGCCTGCGCATTTTCTTAAAGTCTAATTAACCTTCAATATCGTATGGGTTAGTTAGTGTTGAAGGCTTGAGTGTTGGGGTTGTTTTAGCTTGTGTTTTCTTTTAACACCGACCTTTTCAAATTCCCTCCTAGATAATGGGATATGACTTTTAAATGGAAGATATAGCTTTCAAAATGATTCAACATAATAAGAGATAAAACAACTGAGGAACTGAAAAAGCAAATAGTGCCTCTGACTTAAAAGGAAAACAACTATCAGTGCCCCTAGCGATTGTCTAATTTGGAGACATTTGAAAAAGACAGGTCTTAAGAGGGAAAAAAAGCCTTAAACTGAACATCACTGCTTCAGAGTTGTGAATTTCATCTGGCATGAATTAAGAAGGGTGCAGATAAACAGTATCTGATGTAAAGTTTCACAGCAAATTTCAGCAGAAGGAATGAGTGCAGGCCGGACCAACATTCTGTGTGGCAGCTTTGGTCCCGCATTACCAACCGGAATATGGTGAATTGTCTTATACTGGGAGAAGAATGGTTCTGATTGCAAAAGAAAGCTGAGATGTGCCCTGCTCTGAGTTGCCGTGCTCTGGCCATATCAGCTCTTGGGTTAAAACAACTCAGAAAGACCCACAGCTCCTGTGGCATAGTCTACCCCAATCTGTTGCACTTTCAAAAAGGTGTGGAGGATCCAGACTGAGGTGGTGATGGGCATTTATCGTTCTCTGGAGTCATTACTGGGAACTGAAAGCAAGATCTCCTTTTAGGTTAGAGTAGAGTGGAGACATCACTTAATAAAGAGAGCAGCCTTCAGCGTGTGCCAGAAATAGGTACGATTTCTGCATTGTTTTGACAACTCTCCAGATTTTATCTACAGTGTTAAGAGCTGTTTGCCTACTGCTGCCCTTCCCCCTTCCGCCCTCCCCACCCCTACCTCTTTTTTTAAGGAAAGAAGTCTGGATCTTCTGGTGACAGAAGTACCTGGAAACTATTTCCTCAGCATACTCCAAAGGCTCAGATAACAGAACACAAATATAAGAAACACAAGTTTATTTGGAGGTTTTAATCTTATGCATTTAAAGCAAATTTCCTGATTGTTTGAAAACTCAGTCATGATCTGTGAAGGCTCAGGGTTGCCAATACTATTAGCATACCCGCTGAAGAGTTTCAGCTGATAAAGTTGTGAGTGGTGTGCTCTCTGGTGTGCTCTCTCAAGGGAAAGTCAGGCTCGGGAGATGAGGTTTGACTTCATTTACTCCATGTGACCTTAGACTGCTGCTTAAAACAGTCTGCTCTTTGTTTCTCCAGCTGTCAAATGAAGATAATGATTCTTACCCATTCTTAGGACAGCACTTTGAAATTTATAAATGAAAATATTATTTATATTCAAGAGGTTCCCAGACAAGGAAAATGAATGATTTCCATAAATGCAATATATTTCTTCCTTGCATCATCCCAGTCTGGAATGTCATGTCTAGTTTCTGGCACTCACACACACTGAGGACTGTGTGAGAGACAATTGCTTATAATGGTTTTATACAGTTCCTCTCTGTAGCAGGCCTTTGTATGTAATTTTCTGTATATACCCATATATTTGTCCGTGTATGTGTGTGTGTAATGGACACACAGAACAACACTTGAAGTGAATGTGAACCATTTTATTTTCATGGGGCTGACTGCCTTTGTAGTGCTCAGATAGCAAAGCTGGTAAATATTTTGTGTGACTTTAAAAGGCCGGGAACTTTATCAGTCTGTTGCCTAGCAAAATATATACATTAAAAATATGACTAGCTAAAAAGATGATGTAATGTTTGTCACAGGAGGATGACAATGCACTTACCTAATACAATATTAAACTAAGGTCCAGTCTGCATAATTTTGGTTTCTAAATAGTGATGAAAGATCCCAGTGGACCTGTCTGAAAGGGTGATCAGCTGTCTGGGGAGCTCCAGGGAAAAGCTCTTTGTTTTTGAAGATCAGACCATTGCACTGGGCAAGAGCCTCTGTGAGAGTCTAATATCCAAGATAACAAGAGATCTGTTGCCACCTGCAACATGGCAACTGCACCTCCTTCCCCAGCCAATGGACCAGAGTGGAAGCTCACCTCTGCCTTGTTAGCTCTGCTGTTGATTGGGGGCTGGACAAGAGGAATGGGAGAGGTGTACACTGAAAATCGCTGCTAAATACAGCAGATGGGGAGCCAAAGCAAATCACATCCCCAGTCAGCAATTTATAACAAACTCTGCACAGCGTGGAGAACCAATTGCTTGAAATCAATAGAGATTTAATGATGTATGAAGGTAAAACAAACCATTCTGCCAAAAAGCAGAAGGTGCTAACAAAACCCTCTGAGTGCTGGAGGACAGAGGGCTCCCTGGGGGAGGCGATGAGCATCCTGCAGTGGGTGCACTGGGGCTGCCAGGGCTCGGTGCAGGAGCCCTCTTTGACCAGCACCTACAGTCACTGCTGAGTGTCCGCAGTGTCAGAGGGTGGCAGGTCTGTCTGCCAGAGGATCTGAACTTTTTTTCCTGACTGAAGTGATGATGATCCTCCTCCTGATGGTAGTCCTGGGCCTGGATAAGGAGGAAGGGGAAGATGTCACATGAAGAGGGTGTGGCAGGGAAGCTCTCTGAAAGCAACAGTTCCAGGTTTTAGTAGACTTAAACCCTGCACAAAACTGGCTTAAACACAATTTTTAGCAGATCCAAATAGTCTCCCCAACACTACAATTAGAGAGTGCAGCTTAGGAATACTGACTGAATTCTTGTTTACGCTGTGTAATGTTTCACTGCTCCAGCCAGGCAGACGTGAGACTGTAAGATATTTAGCACTGGAGTCATTATGAGGCCCTGAGGTGTACTTCAGGAATTATCTGGGCTTTGGCCAAATGCTACATTAGACAGTGGGGCATATTTATTACTAAGTGTCTTGTAACACCCTATCTCTTGTTAAGGTTTCTAAGTCAGTGCAAGGGGAACGAAACAGACCCACTAAGCCATCCAGTCCATCTCCTGTCCAGAGCAAGATTGCTCTCTGGAGTGCAATCACTTGTACTCTGCAAGCATAGTTTAAAATGTATCAAGAGATGCACCATTTAATTCGTGAGAGTAATCAATAGCCTAAAAGACCTGTCAATAAATTTTCATTCTTTTTTTTCATTTTTGTCATTACAAATATCATCCTGTTGCAGGTTATGCCCACTGGTGTTACTAACCCTTCTGACATACATAGATGTCTATTGGAACTTCCCCCGTTCATTGCTTAGCCAATACTTACACCTTAAGGGCCAGACTTTTACACACTTGCCCATAATATTTTGCTTTGTAAGTAGGCCTGTTAAAATATAGGGGAAAAGGATGGAATAAAAATTAAAGTGCTACTCCACGGGAATAAAAGGTGCCCCAATCCACCCCTAAACTATTTTAATCTTTCCATAAAGTCAGCCCAGACAATCCCTTAGACACTATTGTTGCTCTCCACTGAACCTGCCCTTTTAGATGCTAATGAGGTACCCAGGAGTGAATTTAGTATTCCTAGTGTGGTCACACCAAAGCCATATGGAGTGGAATCTTTTCTTCCCTTTTCTGGGAGGTGATGTCTTTGAATTTGCAGCCAAAAATTTCCCTTTCTCTTTTTTTGCTCAGTCACATTTAATACACTCTCTACTATCACCCTCAGGCTTCTTTCGGCATTACTTTCCTCATTTTCCCTTCTGAGGAATAACTGAGTTTTGGATTATTTTCCCTAGATGTCTACACTCAAATTTCTTCAAGTGGAGAGTCCTTCTGTTATTTTCTTCCCATAGGTCATATCATATGTCATCAGCTATTAAGTACAATTCTAAATGTGGATTATAAGTTATGGATTTCATTTTCATTGATTTTCAAGGGGGAGGAAGGAATTTGAAATTACCAACATGTCTGAATTTAAATTTCATGTCTCTCATCAGCAGCAGGAATAATGGCAATTTTATTCATTACAGCTTAATGAATGCTATGTGATTTCAGATCAAATATTTTCACAAATATACAGCTGAGAAATTAAAAATCTTCTCCTTAGTAATCCAGAAAGTAAATACTTTAAACTTTTATTCATAGCCAAACGAGGATTAGAAGATGGCATATTTAGGGTGTACAATAATTAAGTCTCAAGGAAAACAAGTATGGCAGTACTCTTTAAGATGGGTGTAAGATTGACTGGGAGAAAACTGTAATTTAGTAATTACAAATCATTCTCAACTCAGAATGCTATATCTGGCTATGTTATATGTAAATTATTTTAAACGAATTTTGCCACTGATGTAAACCCAATTGAACTATACATTCTTTAATGGGTGCAACAATTTTTTCCTGTTCTTGAAAAAGTAAAAAAAAGGTACAAAGATGCTGTCAGTTACAAAAGTGCTGCAGAAAAAGAAAGTGTCTGTTACACATGGAAAAATTCTCCACTCAGTTGTACCTAGAGGGAAAATTCATTAAAGTTGTCCTTGTGAAGTTGAACACAGTTTGTTGCTTTGCCTGGATATAGTGAAACACAAATAATCCATGTTTCAGCTCCGTTTTAGAAGGCAGAGGACTTCCTGGCATCAACATTTCCTCTACTTCAGATTAATTCATCAGATTGGATTGCATTTTCTGATGTAATCAAACTGATACGTGTCCCAAGTTCCCATGCAAAGGCATTACAGGAAGATGGAAGGGTGTAAATTCACATGAAAGAGGCTACAGAATTAACTGTGTATCAGCAGGCAAACCACACCGTGACTGTTTATAATCTCTGCGTGCACATCGCTCAGTAGGGAGCATTTCCCAGCATTAAAAATCAAGTATGTGTGTGTGTCAGGAAAAAAAAAAAAAAAGCTAGAAAAGCTATGAGATATTTGAAATGGTTAATTGATGTCAGTTCTGCTTGAGAATTTTGTGAAATAAACATTTATACTTTAGTGGATGGTGCTGTTAATTGCTTGGCATTCCTATGCAGAAATAACTAAAATAAATCTGGAATTTACAAGGAAATTGCATACTTACACTTAGATCATACTAGACCTTGGTTAATTTTTGGTGCAAACTTTTTCTCCAAAATGTGTGGGATTGTGTGAAATGATTTTAAACTGCTAGTTCCACATGGGTCTTTTCTTTCTACAGAAAACAAAACTGATACAATAACTGAATGCTTCCAAAAGTGGCTCTCCAAAAGGTTGATTCAAGTCTAAATGTGCTTCTATATCCATAGTGAATGGACAGAATTTTCTCAAAACAGTTCTGTGTAACTTCAGAAATTGAAAAATTGAAATCAGCTGTAACAGCGGATCTCCAGAGAGCCACTTTGTCTCTATGACATGAGGACCCATCCCTTTCTTCTTCAGAGGTTGCTGAAGTTGGTAATCCCCAGATAGACTGAGAAATTTGGTTGTAAGTGTTTTCACTGTTCAGATAGATCTTCTTTCGGATTTGATCCAGCTCATCTCACACCCCCCATCTGTACAAAAGCTTAAGACAAAACATGTAAGATTTTTCAGACTTAGTTCTCTTTGTCTTAAGAGTCTTCATCTTCAGCACTTAATGGGCTATCCCTGTATCCTCAGCCAAGGGATCTGCTGGGGCCCACTTTACCATGACAGTGTTCTGTTTGAGAGGACCTGGTGTGACCTTGGCACAACCAAAATCTATCCAAATGCAAACTCAACTCCATTCCAGGCCCAAGTGGTGTGGTATGGGGAGAGCTGTTCCTTTGCCCCAGCCACCCTGGGCAGGTGTCCTGCGTGACTGCATTGGGGACCACCACGGTGGGGATGGAGGCCAGGGAGGGACACATAAGTGGCTGTTACCTACAGCACTTTTGACACTGTCGTTTGGCTTTCTTCCAGGGGAGTTACTTGAGATGTGCTGAAAAGCATTGACCATCAAGAGGTGTTTTATTCTAAGATTCTCACCAAAGGTCTTCCTCCTTCCCCAGGTCTTTCTGTTGAGGATGCCTAGCACAGATGTCTGGGTGAAGACTTAAACCAGACCGAGTTTCAAAAGTGAATTTTGGTTGGGGTTTGTTTTTTTTTTTTTTGGTTTTTTTTCTGTAAGCACAGCCAGAGTCTGAGATGATGATACTGCTCCAAAAATTGCGGTTCCTGACTTAATTAACTTACATGACTTGAAATGTGTAACACTGACCATTACAGAAAGCCTGATAACAAAGGGTAATGATACAACACAAACACTTTAGATTAATACAAGCTATGCAGGAACAGAATCACTAGGATGCTGTGTCTCAGTTTTAAGGAAATTCTCCCAGAGATGGGAGGTACTAGAGTCTGTCCTTTAATTTGCCCTGCTTTGTCTGATTCTTTTATATGCTAACTTCCACTCCTTTCCAGGAATATAGACTATTTTGCATATTCAAAACTTTTGGAAAGGTATCCAAATGTTTTGATATTTATCCAGACCAGATCTAACACAAAAGTTTCCAAACAGTGATGAACCTAGTAACCTATACAGCTAAGTAATAATGAACAAGAATAATTAAAAAATACATTACAATAATTAAACTTTAATAATAAAATTTAACTCCGAACTCAAGCTGGGAAAATGGAAGGAACATTTAAAATCCAAATGTGGGTTCCCTAATAAGAATCCTCTATGCCACTCTTTAGTAATTGCTCCAAAAAGTATGGCAGCATCCAAAACTCTGTAGAACTTTGTCTGAGTTTGTATTTTCTAAAGCAATTGGCAGAAGTCTCATTGAAGGACAGGCCTTGGGCTTGAAGACATGGGTGAGAGCTACCATGGACATCATGGATGGGTGAGCATGGGAGAAATGCCAGATGGGAACTGACACATCTGGAATGGAGGGATTTGGGGTAAAGCAGCAACAGTGGGTGGGACCTTGCAGAACAGGGATAGCAGCCTCTGGGTGCAGTCTCCACTGCTGGTCCAAGTTTGCCTGTGCCTTCAGCAGCTGGTGCTGTGGCTGGTAGCAGAGCTCCACTGGGAGCCCACAGGTGCTTGTTCCACTGGTGTGGGCTGGGTGCCCAACTGGGAGAAGCGGGAGGTTATTTTCTAGGTGCTGCAGTAGGGCCCACAATTACACTGGCATTTATTTATCTGAGTGGCAGTGGCTGGGAGTACAGCACAGAACTCTTCCATTTGCCTTTTACACGTATTTGTTCCCCTACATAAGAAGGGGGCTTAGACATCAATTACCCCTCTGGGACAGAAGTAATAGTTCATAGCCTGTACCCACCCCTCAGCCACATCAGGCTGTGCCTCATTGTCTATTCAGTTCAAGCCACCAAGCAGGGAGGGTTCATGCTAAGGTGCCAAACTGTGCAGTGGCTAAATGACAATGGCTGAGGCTCAGACACCAGTTCCCTCCTGTCGACTTTGTTGTCAGGACACGGGTGGTAACAAACAGCTGGAAGGTAATAACAACATTTACTCAATGAATAAGAATGAGAATCCTATTTTATTTAAGGTTACTCTCTGCTGGTGTCAATACAATGTCATAAGGCAGAGGACCCTGTGTTGGTTTCAGACCTGATATTGGGAAGAGGAGCTTGCACAGTCCATACTGAAATATCACTGGGGTTTAACAACTCACTTGCATGGGGCAGTTTAACATGCCAAGGGCACTGAATCTCATCAAATGCATTCTCCATTTTTTTCATCATCCCATCTATCTTGGGGTCATGAGTTACTCAAAATGTCAGCTGACGAAAGGGAATACCAGGATTTAGTTCATCATTTGAAACAAATTAGTGAAAGGCTTTTTGATCTACCAAAATTTTTAGAGTCGTGTACAAGACCTGTTAGATGAGTACGGCTCTCTGGCCACTTTCCTTGTCAATACTTGGACCTTGAAAAATGCAATAGTGCAAAGGGTTTTAAGCACATTCTCAAATTTCAAGACAGTCTAAGGGAGCTAAGACAATGCTTAAATGTTGCCACAAATACATACTCTGGCATCATTCTACAGCCTCACCTTTATTCACATAGTGTAATGGGAGGCAGATTGATTTTGTCCTTTTGCCATGTTCATGAGAAAAGGCTTAATTTCCAAAAATACTGTGGTAGCAGTATGAATGGAGTTCTAGGGTTACCCAGAGATAGGTAGAAACAAATTGAATGCATTGAAAATAATTTCTGTGACAATCAATTGCCCTTCAGAGTGGTAGACTTTGTTATTAAAAGACATGGAAGCTGGCAGTAACAGAAAATGCCTATACATGCATATATGTATATATAGCACAGCCATGAGCCACATAATTTGTTTGGAAAGATTTGGATGTTCAACTCAGAGACTTTGGACTGACTCCTTGGCATATCAGTGGAGCCTATTCCTTTCTGTTGTGTCAGTCCTGTTTGGCCATCTCCTGAGTGTAGGCCCAGTGAATACTTAGGGATAGACCATAAACTTACTCGGACAGGCTAAAGCCTTCTGCTCATGGAGAAGAAGCTAAGCTATTTTATATCCACAGGCATAGCTCTCATGAAACCTTAGGAATCCATTTGTGAGGAATCAGAGAGAAAGAAAAAATTCAGATAGGCAACTTGGTTTAGAGAGGCCTCCTTTCCTAATTACACCAGCCATTGCCTGCTTTGGCACCAGTGCCATGGTTGTGCCACTGGAGAAGAAGGTTTTGTGCAAGCTTAGTGCTACCTGCACTTTTCTAGCAAGCAAAGTGTTTTTTTCTGGCTGCATGGTAAATAAAGATCAGAAGTATACCAGGAGAAGATGCATGTATCTCCAGAAAGATTATTTGTAAGCCTGCAACAGATCTTCATCTTGACTAGCCTCTGTAAATTTAAATGCTGAAGTACTGAAATATTCTATTTTCCCTAATAAAACATGTCAGTTAAAATGATTCAACATGTTTGTCTTCCTTTAACCAGCTGCAAGCTTCAAGAAGAAAACAGTTGATATTCCTTTGGATGCAAAATCACTTCATGTAATTTAGCGGCTAAATACTGATATGTGTTTATTAGATTAGGAACATATTTCTTGGTTTTTTTTTTTTTAACCATATTATTTACAGGTACCCAAAATGTTCCTTGACATTTCTCCACTTTGTGCAACCAGCTGAATCAGGCAGGGGTGAAGTTGCCCTGTACACATTTCTACTAGGCTGGCAAAAGTGCCCTAAGCAACCACTCTTTTTTTTGGCTTGTGTTTCATTCCCTCCCTGAGCTGACCTTATGGAGACGTCTGTTTAAGTGAACCTGAGCCAACGAAACACCAGGCAACAGACTGAAAAACTTGGTTTAATTGAGTCATCATGCCAAGCGCACGGGAAGCCTGGTGACACTGACAGAGTGCTGTGCAGTGGTTAGGAGGGTTGGCTGCTTCACCAGCTCCAGCCAGGCTGGGCCCAGATGAGCTCACTGACCCTGAGGTTCAGAGGCACACCGTATGCAAGCAGTAGGATGCAGAGGTTCTGCTGAGAGAGAGGCATCCAGGCATGTGCCACGTGCCCAGCGGAGCTGATGCATCCCACAGCCCTGTGACTGCTCAGAGGCAACAGCTGTGCGCCTGTGAAGCAGAAATTTTCCAAGAGTAGTACCCCCTCCCTGGAACTGAGTGTGTGTTCAGGACAGGGGCAGTAGGTTCCCATTAAATGGGAGCATGTATCGCCCAAATGCAGAGGCTTGGCAGATGTCCAGGGGCAGAGCTTCAGAAGTTACAAACCAAATTTTGCCAGAGCCCTGGGGGAGCTCTTTTTGAGAAAACAGTGAAAAATCAGGCCCAAATCCCGGGAAGACTGTTATCCCTTCTGGAGGCAAACCAAAGAAAATGTTCACACCAGCTCTTCTGCATAAAAACAGGGTTTTGGTTTTATTCTACCACCAGTGTAGTTGGTTGCCTGCCTGGAAAAGCTGATGAAGAAGGAGCTCTGCATCTTTGCTTTCTCATGTAAGTTTTGTTTCCAGAGTTGTGGCGATAATGGGAACATCTTCAAAATCTCTGCTAAAATGAAGGGCCATACAGGCAGAAATTTAGCACAGCTGTGCCTAGTAAACAGTATTTAATAAGGCTCCATGAAGTGGGTTCTCTTTATAAGTGATGCTGCAGTCATGTATGGGATTCATTAAGAGAACAAGATGCAGGCCATGTGTGGCTTCCCAGCACTCGCTATTGACATGGTAGATTTTGTGATCTCCTGCTCATTCCTGATATTTTTCTTTTCCTTGCCTTAGGCTTCTCCCATTTGTTCACTACATATGCAAACATAGCCTCCTAGACCAAAGTGCTGTCTCTCCTGGTTACTGGCAATTTTGCCAATGACTTTTGTGGGACTGAGATTTAATAATAGCTACATGAAATATTTTCATGCCTGGTGTATAAAATAATTTCATACTCTGTAGACTCTCTTGCTTTGATACATTGGAAAATGAGCAACATTTACCGTCTCTGACAATTAAGAGTGCCACATTTTCTAGGTATGGTCTGGAGTGAGCATGCAGGCTGTAATTAAAAAGACTCCATGATGCACTGATCACCAAAGAGGCATTTGTTTATTCTGCCTGCAGTGCAAGTTTGCCATTACAATATAGGTCTATCTATAATTACATTAATATAAATAAAGCTGGAGTGTCTGTGCTTTACCCAGCTGAGGGCTACACTTGAGTTTTAGCAGAGCCAGAGGGATGAATCTAATTTGTTTAACAGATCATTCAGATTGCAACTGGCCTTGTGAAACAAAGGTGATAACCAGAGAGGCCAAAAAAGAATCAGCCACCTACGGACTCGGATCAAATGGGACCTTCTACGTGGGACCCTGCAGAGCACTGATGACACCCGCACTTCAAAGGCAACCCACAGGAGAAAAGTGAGCCTGTGACCTTTGGTTCTTCACAACAAAGAAAGAAGATCAAGAGGTGGCTGTTGGGCTTTCTTAACTCCATTTGATATTATACTAGGAACATGCAAGCCATTAGGCTCTGCACTGGTTGGATTTGCCGTTTATGTGTTTCGTCTAGAAGCCCTCCCGAAGGAATCATTCTGGATTTAGAGTTTCTCAACTGTTCAGAAGAGCTAGGTGTGTATGGGAAGGGTTGCCTCAGTAGGGCACATGCAGTGTTCAGCAGCAGTGCAGTCCTGGACCTGTGCACAAGTGAGACAAGTTGGGCAAGTGAAGCACAAGCCCTGCTGGCGTGTCTGGCCCCGGAGCATCAGTCATGGATGGAGGCTGGCTCTCTGACCAGCTTCATGTCCCTGATGGACATTGCTGAGTCAATGGAGCTCTGCTGCGTGAATTTGGCCTGAGTTACGCAGCCAATGACAAAACCAAAAAACCAACAAATGTAAGCACTTTGATTAAGAAATCCCTGTTCCTATGTTTGCTGCGCTTGCCTACATGCATCTCTGTGACATTATAATACTGCCAGTTCTCTGGTGTTCACTGAGTATTTTGGGGAGCAGAAGTGGTAAGACTCAAGCTTCTAATACAAGTATAATCAAAAAGAAATCTATAAATAAGTCTGAAATCAAAATTTTTAAACTATAAATGGAAAAACAGGCAAAAGCCTATTTCAATTTTTCTCCTCTGGCATCTTCAACCATACCACGGGAGACCAGCTTTACCACATGCTGGGACCATCCACACTGTGGGCACCAATCCAGACCCCAACTGTACATCAGTTTTGTTCTGACCTAGGCAGGGTGCCAGTTCTGCCTGTCTGCAGGAGAGACTGTATTTCTATTTGCAGTGCCATCATCTTTGCTCACCCACTGCTCATGCTGCTGATCTTCCACCTTTCCTTCAGCTTTGCAACTACTGCAGTACCCCAGCCCTGGGGAGGAGGTGGTCCTGGAGAACTCACTCCGTTAGCAGTTAAGCAGTGAGGAAAAGCACAAGGAAGAAGGATATTCACAGCCTGAGTCAGCACATCCTTCTTGCTCACTGTCCATTGCACGAACCATTGCTGAACAATGCTGAAGGAGTAGGACTGAGTGCTCAGCAAGGACAGGGGGGCAGGGCTGCTGAGGATACAGCCCAGCAATGAAATCCAGAGGAAGCTGCAGCCTCAGCTCTCTCAGAGAGGAGCATATAAGGGCATACAGTCAAGCCAGCTAGGAGCACTGCTTGTTTCCACATGAGAAGCCAGTTTTGGGGTCAGTTTTCTCATCGTTTTTCCTATGGCAATAGCAGCAAATGCATCCTGAGTGCCAAGGAGCTGCAGCATTAGTTGCTGTCTCTTTCTTGATGAAAATATTAATGTGTGATCTTCATACTATGGAGGAATTGACGATTTAAATCATTACTGGGGAAAAACATGGCAAAGATTAACTTGTCTCACCATACTGCTGGTGTCTCCTGCAGCAGAGAAGGAAGAAAAGGCTTGACACCACACTGAATCCACTTTTGTCTTAGCAGGGTACTGGCTGCATCTGTTTGAGAGGCTTGTATTGTATCACTGCTCTTTGTTATCAGGTTTCCCATGGTGGTCACTGTTACATATCTTACATTGTTTGAGCTAATTAAGCCGGGGAATCAGGGAAAGCACATTTCCGGCAGGGATTTATTGCCAAAAGATATTTCAGCTGAAGGGGGAAAAAAGGAAATCTCCCTTTATGTCCAGCATTCCTGAGCTGTTTCATAATATTCAGCATTCAGCCTCGTGGAAATAAACTGACAATAACGTCAAGAACTTTGAACTTGAGCAGTTTTCCTCTGTTTTGTTGAATTTAAGAACACCATAAAGAAAACTAGGGATCTGTGTAGCCACAAAAATAAAAATACTCGATTTGCCTTGGTTGGAAACATGTTTGTTAATAATTTACAGACAAATGCCTGTTTTGTCTCCAGGTGCTTTGTGCCAAAAGACAGAGTATTATTTGCACCTGCTTTTATGCTTCTTTACTAGAGAAGTGCAAGTGGCAGGATTTTACATCTTCACTGGTATCCTTTTGTCGGATGTCAGCAGAGGCAGAGGGACTTGGTCTCCTCCTGCCTGCACCCAGCAGTGAAGGGGTGCTCAGAGCACTTGGCAGTAGGAGGGCAGAGCCCTGCCTACGTGGCACGACAGAGCTGAAGCACCTTTTACAGCACCTTCAGCTGCCCAGCAAGGGCTGCCCGTGGGGCAGAGCCTGCTCTGCAATGTGGCTGTCGGCCCAGGAGAGAGGGGAAGCTCTGCTCTTACGTATGGGATGTTGGACACAGGTTCATTGCTAGGAAATCCTGTGTGTGAACAAAGCCTTGCTTTTCTTCCAGATGGTATGAATAATCGCTGTCAGTGGGACTGGTGATGATGACAGTTGGTTCATTTTCACCAGTAGGTCTAAAAGGCTTTGCTGAAAGAAGTAAGGATGATGATCCTCTGCTTGCCAAGGTACATCAACAGCAAACAGGAATCACTATGGATTATTAAAGGCATACAGTGTTTTGGATGAGAAGGTCCTGTTTTCAGTTTTCTGTAACTTTTGTTAAGCTTTGACTGTTCAGCGTGTCTTCTGAAGCATGGTTTGTTGGCTGTTTTGTTTCATTGGTTTGGCTCTGGTTTTTTATTTGTTTTGTTGTTGTTGGGGTTTATTTGTTTATTTGGGTGGGTTTTTTGGTTTTCCTTACATTGGTACTTTCAGCTGAAACATCTCAGCTCTCCAAAACATAATGAAAGAAATAGATTTTCACCCATAGGAAAAGAAAACGCTGGCAACTTTATCTTTAGAAAGCATTGGCAGTGTCCCTCATTTGAAGATGAAACTCTGGTACTATTATATTGTCAGCGAAAGAAAGTTTACTTTAAATTCACTGAAATTTGATTTCTAGCACTTGCTAGTTTGCACATGCTCACCACAGAGGAGAGTATTTTAGTCAAACTGCCCCGATATTCGGCCTGCAATGAGCAGGCTGGAATGTGACCTGTCATTGCAGCCAGTTAATCCTTTAGGTCAAGTGAGAAGAGTCTTGAATAGAAGAGATTCCAACTACCGATGGCACATATAGGTGTCAGTGAAGCTGAAGATATCACTGCAGCCTTTCCTAAATTTTTTAAACAGGAAATTACATGCCAAAATTGTTAAAACGATTGTGTTGCTATTGAAAAATCAGAGACTCAAATAGGAAGAATTTCACAATTAAGGTTTTCTTCATGATCCCACACCAGTCCCTTTGAGAAGATTTTATTATTATACTCCATCTTTAATTAATTGAGGATGTTAATTTTTTTTTCCCTAAGTCCCCCTGCTCATGCAGTGCAGAGGGTGTCTGTGCTGTTAAAATTAATGAAGACTGTATTGTAAAGAAAGTCCTTGGCTGTAGGGTCCTCACCCCAAGTGCTCCTGCAGCTAGAAAACTAAAACGTGCAGCCCATGAGGCAGCAGGTTACAAGAAGGGAGAGGATTACATGGTGTCTTAGGAGGCTGACCATGGGATGGCACATTTGCTCTTGCCGCTGCATCTGGATGTGGTGCTAGGTCACTTAAAGCAGGCTTTTCACTGGTGGATGTTAAATGCAAAGCTGTCACTTCCAGGGTGCCTACTTTTGCTCTTCCCAGGCAAGACACTGAGCAAGCAGCATTGGGAGAGAGGATCCTCGCCAGCAAGCCAGAGCTCAGTGCTCAGTTTCCCTATGTTTTTTTCCTGAAAGCAAATGAGCAGGACCAAAGTGCAGGGCACGTCGATACCAAGTTTGCATTCAGATAAGTGGGACACGTGTAACAAGCTTTGGTGGGGAGAAACTTGCTCTGGTGCATGCAATAAACCTTGAGAGGGAAGGAGGTGGGGAAAAGGTGATGTGGAGCTTGCTGCAAAGTTTCCTTCTACTCTTGCACTGATACACTGATCACGGGGATTGGCCCTTCGATTGAAAGTCCTGAGCTCATAGAAAATAGAAGGAAAAGCCCTCTGAAAATGCCCCTGGAGGTCAGAAGGACTATGAGTGCTATGTAAGCAACACAAAAGCCTGAAATCAAACCTCTAAAAAAGCATCTCTGAGCTGATCATCTTCTCTCACCTCCTTTCCACTATGAGGAAAGACCAAGCAAGAGGAAGAGGATGGAGCGAAAGACCACTGAATATTTTCTTTGTTCTGCAGAAGCTCAGGTGCTGAACTTGGTGCAAATTTTCTTATGTGCAAAAAGGAGCACCTAATGCTTTTGGGTTGTTTCAGCCCTCGATCTCCAGGCGCCAATCCTATTATATTGGAGTCTACTGAGATTCCAGTGACAGGTGCTGGACACTTGGAGAATGAACAGCAAAGGCAGTAATGCTGCTTTCTCTCAACAGTATGAGGATGAGCAATAAAATAGGGTCTTTTTGACACTCCATTGTGGCCATCTGAGTGCCCAGAACAAAGCAATCTCCTGGGCTGAGAGCAGACAAGGAGCAGCAGCAGCACAGCGTTTTCCTGAGGCCACGGATAGAGACGAAGCTGCTGCAGCCTTAATAGACACTGCAACAGCCATGGCAAACGTGACCTGCTCTATTATTGAATTGTGTGGTGCTGTTTTGCTTTTCCTTTAATATTGGTAATTATGCAATTTCTAGACAACTTCCCTGTCATAACCAGGGCAGCAATGCTGACAAAACAAGCTTTAAATAAGCACTTGTCAAAGTAACAGCTATTTTTGCTTGCCCTATTTAGCACTGTGTTTAAGGTCTACAGTGGAAATCTCAGACAATTTTAAATACATGGTGCAGTTACTTTATCACTGCCTCACAATATTCAAAATCCCTAAAGCCTGGAGAACAAAAGTGTTTTGACAGCACCTTTTGGTGGTTCCTGC
Source organism: Sylvia atricapilla (assembly GCF_009819655.1). Lineage (NCBI taxonomy): Eukaryota > Metazoa > Chordata > Aves > Passeriformes > Sylviidae > Sylvia > Sylvia atricapilla. The sequence goes on from NC_089140.1 coordinate 45,291,415, forward strand.
CTTCACGGGAAGGTCAAAGCCTTTGCAGGACCTTCTTGAGAGTAAGGAAGCACAGAAAAGCTTAGGGTACATGAGCCCTTCTTTCAGACTCTAAGGATTATTGGGCAGAGAAGATTCAATATCCTGCTTTTTCCCATCTCTGTGACCTCCAGAAGGTTCTTTAGAGGAAAAGAAAGAACACAAAAAACACTGCAAGACTTAGCAGTCCTGCTGTTCCTCAGGTAAGAAGGAAACAGGAAGTACTCTCAAAGCCTCTTTGCTCATAATTAAGAAAACACAAGAAATCCTTCTTCCTTGCCTTTCTGAGCCCTGTCTGAGGCAATGGACTCCAGGCTCCTCAGGCACTGGGCTGCCTTCTTTGCCCAATGCTGGAGCAGAGGGCAGAGGTACAACCTCAGCACACAGCTAGCGGTTTCTTACCCGAGGTGCTGTGAAGGGGCATCTGCAAGGCCCCTCCAGCCATGCAGCAGAGCAGAGACGTGCACAGCCCAAGATACATGGAAACTCGCTCTTCAGGCAGGGAAAGGGAAGTTAGCCAGGCAGGGACACAAGTGTGACAGTCATGGAGGAGTGCTTCCTTTAGGAAATAAAGTCACCAGCCAAACACAGAAGGATTGCACGGTTTCACATGAGAGAAATTGCATATTGGTTTATTTAGGCTATTCTCTATATTTTTCCCCCCTCTGTCTCCACATTGTGGACTTCCTAAACTTTGTGTTCCTGGGAAATTTGTGATGCATTTCCAGAGAGTTTCTGGAGCTCTGTTGGGACAGCTGCCTCACACCGTTACCTTAAAAACGCTTTGCAGAGGAGGAAAAGTGTTTAGAAAGACTTTTGCTGCACTTACAAAGGGGACAACAGGAGCAAAAACATTTGGGGGTCCTGTGTTTTGAGCAACACCCTTGCTTTCCTCTCATTCTCATCTCTACCAGCGGATGCCAGAGAGACAGCCAAAGCAAACATAACACATGGGAAATGGTCTGTAAACCCAAAACAAAAGAGGTTTTCTTTTATCAGCTGTTTCCTGTTGTCAAAAACCAAATCATTCTATAACAGTGTTTTTATTAGTTGCATCGAAACAAGGTAAATTATTTAACTTTTTTCGAGCAGAATTTCATGTGCTTAAATAATCGTAGTATTAAAATAGTATCTTCCATGTCTATTTATCCCCATTGCGTTCCCTCTCTTCTCTGGTGCAGAGAGGAAAAGAAAAAGAGTAGCTGGACAGGTTAGGCAAAAAATGCCTTAAATTATCCTAATGCAATGGCACCTGCCTCGTTCCAGAGCGCGTGTTGTGCTCTGCCGCTGGAAGCACAGGAGAGGCGGGTGCCGATGCAGGTGACCCCGCGCTCCCAGAAATCCCCGGCTGCTTTTCTGTGGCTCTCTATCTCCCGACTCCTAAATGAGCTCCCGCAGCACCGGTCACCCGCTGCTCCGGAGGGTGAGCTAAGAAGCCGAAAATAGCCTCTTTTCTGATAATGCTGGGCTCGGCTCATCCAGGCGGCATTCTGGCATCCCAGATAAGATGTACACAGCCTCCTTTGGTTACGTTTGCAGCCTCCCGAGGCTCTCTCCGCTGACAGAAGGGCTGACGCGGGGCCTTTCCTCACACGCTGGTGCCGCTGGAAGCGGGGAGATGCTGTGGGGGGATCTGAGGGCCCGGGGGAGCCGCGGCCGGGGCTGGGGCTCCCTGCTCGGAGCAGCGCTGCCAGGAGTGACCGCAGCCGTGTCACGGAGCGCTTCAGAGCCACCAGGGGCGAGCAGACCCCAGGGGGAGGCAGGGTGTTTCCCAGCCGGGGGTAGGACCACGGGAAACGCTGCCCCACCTGCGGGCGCAGACTTCGTCCGTGAGACAGATGCGAAAAGGGAACAGTCCCCTAAAAAGTGTGGGAATGACGGGCTCGCTGGGTTGATAATCCCTGGCCTAGGGAGGCAAACGTGATCTCTGAGATGTGATAATCATGCTATCTGACAAGCATTAAGATGTATTCAGCCTGGCTGCGCTGCTGGCTGCAGACACATCACGAGCAGGCATTCGGAGCACTCGTAGGGATGCATTTCCTAAGCAGAGCAGTGCTCCCCTGTGGCACCTGAATTTGTGTGTATATTAAGCCACTGATATTTGTGCACGGATGCCCCATCAAACAACAACTGGGCAGGAGTGCTGCTCTGAGCCCCAGCTGGTTCATTTCTGAGTGAGAAATACAGAGGCTGATTATGCAAGTGTGTAATAAGTATATTCCAGAGCGGGGAAAAGAGTGGCCAATCAGGATTAGACAATGTCTTCCTTCAATAATCAGTTCACTCCTGCACCCTGGGATTAGGTTCTTTGCCTCCAGAAATGATGTTAATTAGGAGACACTCGGAAAAGTGGAATTTCCTGCTGCTCTGGCAGCTCCTCCTCTTGCCAGTAGAAGTTCTGCACTTCACCTGGCCTGCTGAAAGCACAGCCTGACCCCTCCATTGTACCTTTGTGGGAGAAAGAAGCCTGGAAGACGTGCTGGAATGGTTTCTGGGGAAACCTGCTGCAGTTGCGTGAAACAGATCTCACCTGTGCTGCTTCAGCACTCACCTCTCTCAGGCCAGAGGCTGCTGTGGCACCATCATGCAGTTAAAATGCTGCAGAATATTCCAGACAGGATGAAGGTGTTTTAATGTATGCTGACGCCTGGGTTTTAGCCAAGGAGTTTGGCATATGTTTGCAAATATGATTTTGAATTCTAGTGTAAATAAGGCATAGATATGAGCTGATAACCATGTTCTAGGATAAAATATGACTAGAAACACTGGTTGCTTGAGAATTTGATAATCATGTAGTCTGGCAAGTGTGAATTTGGACATAGCCAATGTGCCTAAAACATTAGCAGCAGTCATATCTTGATCAGACACTTAGTTTTGGGGTATTTATACGTAGTAAGATATTTTTGTGGCTCAACATCCTCTTGGTTGTGAAAACCATGCAAACCAAACCAGGTTTTTTAGAACATGTTGTCCTCTGATTCCCATCAAAATAGGCCAAGCTGAACAGTCTGCCAGAACTCACATTAGCTGTGTGAGATGATTCCCTGCCTCATAGGATGGTCCATCCAAGGGTTTTTGCCTGAAATCTCAGCAGAGATGGGTTGGGTCAATGGAACACCGGTGTGATGCTGTTTCATGAGGGTAGGGGCAGGCTTAGCAGGGCCATGGGCACTGGTGCTGTCTTTGTGGGGGTTGATCTAACCATATGTGTGCCTACAGTGTCACTAAACAGCAGGTCTAGAGACAATAAAAAGCATTTTGTTTCTTGTGACTTTGTTTTTTGGTTTTGGTTCAGAGAGGCTTCTATTTCTTTCTGCTTGAATCAGCCTATGAGCACAAATAAGAGATAAAAGTCTAAATGCTCTGTTCAGTCTGAGCATGCAATACCTGTCAGATGTGCATCTTGGATATTGTGGGGTTTTTTGCCTTTCATTGATTTTCATTTCTTTCTCCTAGGATTTCTTTGGAAATGGAATCTTCTCAAATCCTGTGTGTGCTGTGCTTGGGAGGGAAGGATTTTTTCAGATGCTGCCTCCAGTGGGAACAGATGGGGAAAGACTCAGCCTGTCCCTTCTACCTCCTTGCAAGGGTGTTGATCTGGCCAGCAAAGTTAATGGAAATTCCCATACTTTCAAGAAAATGACAGGGACTTTTAAACCAAAAGCTGAATTTCCTGTGGCTCACATGGGCCCCACCAACCTGCAAACTTGTAATCTCAGTGCTTCTCACCAGCAGTATATGCAGGAAAACTGTTTGTGGGTACTGTGCATCAATGACCAAGGAAAAGAGGTGTTTTCACTACATCAGCTAAATAAAAGTTTTTCTGCTCCTTTCCTAACTAAGACCTGAAACTTGTTTCTTCTGTCTCTTGTGCCTGAAATCCTGTTGTCTTATCACAAGTGGAAAGGGGAGCCCCTTGTAAAGAAGTTACGGGCTTTGTAAATATAATCTTAAGTTTTTTCTCAGGAAACATGTCTTCAAATGCATGGATGTCTGTAAACCTCTGAGGGAGCAGAAGGCTGAAGGTGGGACTGAGTCTTGACTTGAGATATTAGACACTTATTTCTCATACTTATCATTTCACAGTTCAGAGAGGCAATGCTAAGTAAAAATTCTGATTTTTTATTAAGGGAATGTCTAGACTCTATTCTTTCTAGTCTTGAATCAAATAATAATTTATCAGCTGCTTGCTCTTGGCAGTAAAGTCCTCCCCTGAAACAACATATTTCTAGCTCTGCAACCTCTTAAAAAGCAGTGGGCCACAAGTTATCGAACCAGCCCAGGTGTTACAGTTTTAACCAGGGATCCTTTCAATCAAATAAGAATGTGCCAGGATTTGTGGTTCCCCCAAGGAGCAAGACGTCAGGATAATGATCTGCTCAGGAGTGCCCAGACTGGGATGGAGAGCTCGGGAGACTTGTGAAAATGGAAAACAAGAGCTACAATCTTTCTCCTTCCCTCTTGAGCCATTTTTTTTTTTCTTTTTTTTTTTTTTTTTTTTTTTTTTTTTTTTTTTTTTTTTTTTTTGTTTCAAAGGCAGTTTTCTATCCTTTCTTGACTGGGGGTTTAGTGTCTGGTTTGAAACAATTATTATTATTATTATTCAGATGAAGCACTTTATTTTACATTTAAGACTGTGTAGCAATAGAGATTGAGAGAATTCATGTCTTCCAGGCATGGGGTAAATGAGTGCAAACAAAACATCTCACCACTGCTGTTCAAAGATGTGGCCTTTTATTTATTTTCACAAGGGCAAGAGTGTCAAGTTACTTTTTAGAGTGTCTTTTTCTTTTGAGGTCACTGTTTGCAAAATTCAGGGCTAAAATCAGCTGTAACACTGTAGTGAACTGGTGGATCAGCTGCCACCAAACACTTTTATTTAGCCAAAGTATATGTGCTACTGGCAGCATGTAAAAGATTGGTCTCTAGACTTCATTCTGAGCAAGGTCAGCCTGACAAATGAACAGATTCTCCTTGTGTGTTAAATACTAATCAGAAAGAAGGGAAATAAATATTACAGCCCATCTCAGGCATGATACGCAACATTTAATACACTAGGCAAAACCCTGAGGTCTCAATTCCCGAGCCCTAGTGCAGAGCTAATTGAGAAGCCTTGCGAGCTGGTCACGCATTCTTTCTGCCAGGCTGGCAATGTGGCACACGTGGGGTAAGGCAGAGCAACCTCAAGACTTGGAGCTGCTTTCCCTGGTACCGAGGCGTGCAGACAGTGGGTCCCTCCCCTGGAGCACGGCTCTGCTGTGCCCCCAAAACACCCACTGCACTGAGCACCTCCACAGGGAAAAGGCAGCCGCAGGGCTCTGCCTCCTGCCCCCTTCCTCATCCACACACGGGTACTCCTGCAGACATTGTCATCGGCACTTCTTCCTCCCTTCTGGGCTGCGGCCAACGGGAGGAAGCGAGGCAGGAACTGTGGCTCTCTCCCAGAAAATATTTTCCTTAGGTTTCCTTCCTTTCTGTAGCGGGATCTTTTCAGTATAATGAACCACCATAAAAGCTGGCTGTTGAAAGCGTCGGGGGGGAAACAAAAAAAGGATGGTATCTTAGCTCTGAGGCCAAAAATAATTATATTGTAATAGCTGCCCAGGTTCCTCCAAGGGGCAAATATATGTTTCACTGAAAAAATCTTGTCTTTCCCTCCAGCGTATTTACTGACCAGCCAGAAATTTCATGGATCTTAAACATGGACACGGCAAGAGGAAAGGTCAGCTCACCTAGTGTTTTCTACAAGCCATCTTGATTTCTTGATGACATTAGAAGAGGATGGTTAAAGGTGGAAGCTTCTTTAAGCATACAGAAGATAGGACTGGAGGGGAGAGTCCTTTTCTTTCCAGCAATTGGTGATTTTTGCCAGAGGATATATTGCTTGTGTCTCAGTCCCATGCTGTGGCTTTTATTTTTAGTTTGGATGTTGGCTATTGGCAATCATGACTGCAGTATCTTGGAGCACTGCTTCGGGTGACATTCATCTGGAGGATGTTGAAACACTGGGGGAAGAATTATAAGCACCAGCTGCAAGACATTTTTCACCCCAAAGGATAGAGAAAAAAGCCAGCACAACTTTGAACCATGAGAGTTCAGCTGAGGATAGGAGCCAACCCTTTCATCAAGCCAGCACAAATCCCACAAGCAGACAGATCTGTGCAGTGTGGTGATTTCTGAGTAGGGTTAGTCTTGATCTGCTATCTCAACAGTGGATTTGGACTGGGATCAACTCCCAGCTCCTGACAACAGGCCAGGTGTGTCTCCCCTGCCAAACTGCCCTCTGCAGCTGGAGCAGCACCATGGCCTCACAAAGCCATGGTGTCTCTCCTGGTCTCGTAGCCTGGACTCAGCACAGATGGGAGCTGCCACATGCTCCTGAGGAGGAGTAGTGAAGCTTCAGCTGTGCCTAAAATTTTCTTTATTCTGTTTCCATCTATGCGGACATCGATGGCAGTGAAGAGAGCTGGCCTGAGCTGTTCAGGAGTCTCCTCATATCAGGAGTATTCCTTCCTTGCTATTTGGATGTTAATTCTTTGCTGAGTCACAGCAAAGAATCCTGCCATGACTCAGTATTAGCAGGGCACGCTCCATGTTGGGATTGAGACATACAACCAATATCACTTCTTTGAACCTAGCGCTGGTGAGTAAATTATGTCAGAAAGGACCTTCTTGTCCGGTTCTGTCTTCAGAGTGAGATAACGTCTTTGTTGGGATGCAAGGGCTGTTGCTGATCTGCCTGTGAGCTGTGGAGGACACAGACTGGATAATGAGTGACAGGAACAGGATGTGTTCAGGTTCACCCTTGAAAAATATGTGTTAGTGTGGATACTACAGAGACTAGAAAAAGATATTGCCAAACCTTTCCTGTCTCTTGAATTACCATTACTTCCTCTTTACTTGGCTACATTCAAAGCATATCCACCAAAGCTTTGCTGTTGCTGCTCAGGTTAAAGCCAAGTAACGGAGGACCAAGCTCCCCAATTGACCCACCACATCCCCCTGTTCTGCTGGGAGACTTGAGACCTGCAGAGCAGGATCTGGGGCCACACGCTCAGGGAAAAGGAAATCTGATGGCACCTGAGATGGCTCCAGCCCTCCCAGAGTACTTAGGGGTCTACAAGTCAAGCTGGTGTTAAAAGATGAGTGTAGCTTAAGGGCTTTTCTTTTTTCTTACCTCTACAGTTCAAGGATGTGTACAGCTAGCTAGTTAGTCAGCTATCCATCCAGCCATCCTAGGCTGTCATTTTTCACAAAGACCCAGACATCTGTATTTACACAAATACATACATACATCTGTCAATGTTTTTTGAAACCTAGCATTTATAGGATGCAAGACACATCCCAAAGCTAAATTCTGCACACTAACCACCTATACATTCAGAAACATTCATGGTACACATTAGGATATGCATCAAGGCTTTTGCTATTTCTGCTGTTGAGAGCTATGTTCAGTCCACATTAACCTGATCACACTGTTTTGCACTTGCCCGTGGGCGTCTGTGCTGCACACCCTTTGCTCTGAACTGCTGGAGGGTTCTTTTCCTCCAGCTGATATCAACTGCAGGAGAACCTGGAGTGCTGGGGTGAGTGGGGGAGTTGTGGGCAAAGGCACTGGAGCTTTACTGATGCTCAGACAATCTCGTCCCTGGCTCCCCTAAAGCAATCAGGTCCCAGCTTGGGCTAAAGCACAGCCGTGCAAGCAAGCACAGGTTCAAAGTGCAAATAAATACATGCTCGAGGGCTCCCTGTAGGGATGGAAGGTGAGCAAAAACAAAGGTAGAGACATGGTAAACATACCCAGCCTGTCTGGAAGGAAGAACAGGTTTGCATAGGATGGGGAGCTGGGAGAACATACGGTGCTTTCTGAACTCTGGCAAGTCGTCTGATGCTTCTCACAGACAGCAAGCACGTATTTAATTGCGGTGGGAGGGAGGTTTATATAGTCAATACTTGTTAAGTGTTTTGACTTGGACATGGCCTAATTTAGTCATCTCCAAGGTTTTCACCAAGGTATTGGAGGAAAGCTGTGCTAATGTCAGTGAATGAGAAGCCACCACTCTCACATCAAGTCGAGACTCTTCCTCTGAATCTTATGTGTTGTCTGTATGTGTACACTTCCCCCCACATCCCCTGCCTCTAACGTGCATATCTCTGGTCTCTAACAGCAGGCACATGGCATCAAAAGGATAGTGAACAAACTGGGACAAGTGATGCTGTTGTTGTGGGTAAACCAAAACTTCCATGAGGTGAAGATGAATATTTTCAGTTTTCCCAGATGTACAGTCATTCAAAAAAGCACAAAAGAAGAGCACTGATTTGAGATGAACGAATTTTTCTATAGAGACAGATGGGTCTTGTTATACACAATTCTCTTTCAGATGGAGACTCCAGTGTGAGGACATTTTGGGACCCCAGGTCCTTTGTCATGGAAAGAGAGGGTTCCTGATCAGACCAGCAAGCACTCCCTGTTGCATTCAAATGTTGACTGTGGAAAAGCAAAGCGAGTGAAGTTTTGTTTTGCCTGACTGAGCTTTACAGTGCCAGTTATTGTTTGAAAAGTGAAGAGATACCTACTGCATCTCCTGGGAAAGTGAGCAGCAGCTTGCTTTGGAAGAGACTGTTATTATGGTGAAGTTCTCAGCTTAGCTCTCTATTTTTGGCTTTATGTATTCATGTCTGCATGAATTTCCCCTGCAATAACAGCTTTATGATTAAATGACTAGAATAAATGGGTTTGGAGCATCTGGGAATAAGCAGAAATGTAATTATTCATTTATTGATAGATAGTGACGTAGGTATTGATTTATATAGGATATTAAGTGCTCTGGAGCAGAGCAATGAAATATTATTAGTATTTTAAAAGAGGACAATATTGCCACCTTGTTTTCTACTTTTAAGCACCTGTGGGGAGAATACTATTTTGCTAATGTGAATTTGAACGCTTTGAATTATTTAGGGATTTTCAGTATAGGCTGATGCAAGTGTAAAAGCCTGTCTGTGATAAGTTAAATTTGTTAAAAAACCTACATCTTCTTCCTTATGGTCCTTTATTGTTAGTCACCTGTGGTTCTTGCCTAAAGGAAATACAGCCAAGCAGAGAGTTCAATTAAGTAATCTGTCTCTCTGCCTGCCCATATATCTGTTTGTCTCTTTCTCTTCCATTCCATGGATGATATTACAATTGCTAGACATTCCATTTTTATAATCTTTATTTCAAACTAGGCTCTGATAAGCATTGCATTTCAGGCGAAACATGTCATTATCCCTGTTACAGCGGAGCACTACCTTTATAAAGGAAAGCACGAGAAAATTCACTTAATATGTGAGTGAGTTCCTGTGGAGCAGAAGCAATGAAGCCCAGGAAGGGACTCATCCGTGTGGGTTTCTGATGCCTAATAACAGCCAAGCTCTTGTAGTCAGTCCTGCAGAGGATAAGCGAAGAGGGTCTCTCTTCTCTACTTAGTCCTTTATTTTCACAAAACCTGTAGGGATGAGATATTTCTGAAAATTCACCTCTCTGTCAATGTGCCTGAAAACAAAAGGCTTCAAGAGTTACCAGGGAAAACTCACAGATGGGCACTCAGGCAGGCTATGTGTGCCTAATTTGTGAAGGAAAGCACCCTAAAAGATAATCTGTAATCCTTGAACCCTGTGTGCAAGAGCAACTGTAGCACACCCTAGAGGAGAAGGAAGAAGAGGGCTACCATGGCATGCACTTACCCCATCCCATTCCCAAGGTGCAGCAGCACATTTCCTGGTGTGTGGGAAGATGCCTCTGGCCTCCCCAAGGACATGCTGTGACTGACAGGAGAGCCAAAATCATGGATCTCCAGCCCATCTTCCCCTCATTAACTGTTGCCTCTGCTCCTTCAATGGCCACACTAACCCCTTCCTCATCCTCCTCCAGGTGCTCCCCTCCACAGTGCTGCCAGTAATTCCCAAATTAATGGTAATTCCTTCTGGCAGAGGTTTTCCCCCTTTAGTTCCTCTTTTAAGAGTTTCCATATTTTTCCCAGATCTTCCATGGAGCAGCAATATGGTTCACCACAGAGCTTGCTTCATTGGCAGCCTTTTGCTATGTTTTATCTTATTTGCGGCTGCAAAACAAAATGCTTCTCATACTTGAGTCCTCTGGAGATGAGTATGTTTCAAATACACTATAGACACATTAGGATTTGTAAAGGGACACATTTGTCTCCTCATGGATTGTTAGCATTGACAGATAGGGGTTGTCACTGCCCGCCTACGTAAGTGTGTCGGAGCTCTCTTCCTGCACAGCATTAATGGTCAGTAAGGCCTTTATTCATCTCTTTCAGCTTTCTCTTCAGACTTCCAATTGGAGTTGTTAAATTTTTTTTTTCCAGAAAATAGGCAGTCAAATACATGCAAATACATGCAGGTCTCAAAACCCCAAAATGTTTGCCTCTTATAGGCAATATTTACCATTTCTCAGGGGAGATAGAAAATGTAGGGACCGGAGCCAAGATGAAGTGAGTGAGTCCCAGTTTGAAATAAGAAAGTATGCACAGCATAGATAACAGTTTTAAGGCCTGATCTGTGCTTCTGTTCCCACCAGTGCTGTCACATCAGCACTGACACACCCAGGGACAAACTTTGCTGCTCGGGTGATTGGTGTATTTTCATTTAGCCCAACCCACCCAACCATCAGGCTCACAGCCCAAGTTTTTCTGTGCCAGCCCAGTTGTAGTAACCAATGTGGACCATACAAATGCCAAACAAAACCCATCTGCTTAAACCTTTTCCATGAATATGCTTCGTTTTGAGACCATCAGCTATGCCTCTCTGCCCTTGAACTGAAGTAGGAGAATCATGACTGTAAGTCAAGTCCCAGTCATCCTAAATTAAGGAGCCTAAGTAAATGGGAAGCATTCAGCCCTTTGCACTGTTCTGTATAAATCTGCCTAACCCATGCCTTTGGGGAGTATCTATGTGAGAAATCTCCTTCACATCCCAAGTGTGAAATGATGGGGTAGTTTTGCCTGAGCTAAATAGTGTCCAGCTGCAGTGAGCTGAGAGAAGCAAAGCCTTGCAGCACCTTAAGCCACCTCCCACAGGTATGTGGTTTAAACTGGGTTATAGTGGCTGCTGGAGATCTCTCTCTCTCTGTTGAGGGAGCTTAGGTGGTTTCTTCAAGCCTCAATTTCTTTAGCTAAAAATTGCATCAGACAGGAATTCAGGCCCTAAATATTGAATGATCAAATACTTGAGAGAATATGGCTCTGAGCAGCTCATGAAGAAAATACGAACCAACGGATATTCATCAAAACTGTGAAATTGGCAACTACAAACCAAGGAATTCAAGGCAATCTTGTGTCAATCATAGATCAGTTGTAGCTGAGTTATAGGGCTACAGCAAGGCAGAAATTTCCTTGCTTATTCAAACTCCTATGTACAACCTTAAAGTTTTTGTCGCAACTGATTCAGAAACAGCCATAAAACCCATCAGTTTCCCTAATGTGTTAGCAAAAACCAGGATGTATTAGCCTAGATGACTCCTAAAAATTGTCAGAATAAGATTTCTCTATGTTTTATCTCAAAACCTAATGCATACACACTGGAAATTTTGGCCAAAACAGAAAAGAAATTGCAGTGAAATATTCTTTCTAATAATAAAGAGTGAAATAAATTTGGAATTCTATTCAAAATGCTCTCAGTGCTGCTTATCCTTTCAGAAGCAGTTTTCTGTAAATACTGCTATGGAAGTACTTTTATTTCAAAACTCATAGTACTATGTGATTTTTCTTCCAAATTAGTTCACATAAATATAAAAATACTTTGATTCACTCTGTAATATTTGATACGTAGTCTCTCTGTCTACCTGGAAACATGAATAGCTTCCGCACCTACACTGCATACTCTCTGTACCTTTCTGTGCAAATTTTTCCATCTTGACCTTCCTTTTTCTTTGCAAGTCAGTGACATTGATACTTCCCACTTTTTCTTTTCCTTTGCTTTAAAGATATGTAAACAGAAGAGCAATCAGCAGCTCCCCTAAGTATAGTATGGCTCCATCTCTGATCCAAGGTCATTGATAAAAAAGATTGGTGATTATTTCAGATGAGTGCCCAACAAAACTTTGTATGTGCAACTTTTGAAAGTAATTTAAGAACAAATTTTTCACATCTTGTTTCTCAAAGTTGCAAACAAAGTTCACTTCCTTCCCTTCCCAAAATGTTTTAGGAAATATTTTCTTTACATAGGCTTTCCCATTTTTTCCTCTATCTTACATTCCTATGTCCTAAATACTCTCCAGAAAGACTTCATGTCTAAGGTCAACTAGTCAGGAAAATGAAACCCTGAAAACAGCCACAGAAGCTGCCTTTATACTCACCACTTGTTCCAGCAGCTATGGTTAAGTTTAGCAGCAATCTATTATTGAAGGGACCAGGACACTTCAGTCTAGAGAGAGGTGTTTGGGGCCAAGGTGGACTATAGCAGGATGCTTCTGTAAAGGCACAAATGCCTGGAGAAGGTATAAACAGAAGGATTATTTACTATTCTTGGCAGCGCAAATGGGTTACCCAGTGAATTAATCAAAGAGTGAATTTAAAACGAATTGAAAGAAATCACCAGCAGAGCCATACACTGGCAACTCATTGCCACAGGATATTTAGACAGAAAAGTATAAACAGATTTGAAAGTTTATTGCATAAATTTGAGGGGGTAAGCTTGATTAAACATGATAAACAGAAATGCAACTATTTATGTCAGAGAGAAGATGAATAAAGAATGAGTATTTACTATTTCCCAGCATTTTATTCGGTGTCCAGTAGCTCAGGGTGGGTTTGTTTTTGGGTGACCAGGCAGCAAATTTCTAACAAACACACATAATTAAACCATGAAGCTGATTGCTAGAGGATGCTATGAAGGCCAAAATCAAAATGCAATCAAAAAGCAATTGGACAGATTGAGATCAGAAAAAGACTCTTGAGGAATGTTAAATACAACAATACAAAGACATCCTTCAGTTCAGCTTGTCAGAAGCTGGAAGCCTATGGCAGAGGAAGGATGAATCTGAATTTGCCCTTTTCTTGCACATTTCCTGAAGCATCTGCTCTCACTGGCTGCCAGAGACAGCTTTCTGGGTGATTTGGTCTGACCCCTCTGGATGTTTTGCAGGTTTGTATCCAAATGATCAGTAGTGAAGTGGCACTTGGATTGTGCTCAAAACAAAAGTGATGCCGAAAGGCATGGGAAAAGCTGAGGTAGTTTACAATCCTCCCGCAGCTATGGCTCGTTTTCAGGCTCAGAGGGATGACAGCACATCCCCAGTGAGCGTTATAAACCTAATGGACCTGGTAGTGAAATGCCACAAAAATCTAAATTTACCTGGTTTTGTTCGCTTGTTTGCTTTTTAACCGAAAGTTTTGGCTGTAAGAGTTACACAAACGTGGGGAGTGTTGTTGCAGCTGGATTAAGGCTTTGTGAGAAAGACAGTCTAGAGGCATCTTTCATTTAACACAGCTGTAAGAGGCATTAAGCATGTCTCACCTCCCCCTCTCCAGCTCCCTGCAAAAGGCAGCCCGGGTGTTTTTTAGGGATTTGTCGGCTCTGCACAGCCGAGTGTTATTTCGGGGGTGTGGTGAACATGCTTGTTGCTGTAGGGAAAAAAAAAACCTAAAGGTGTAGAGGGAATAACAGAGCTCAAAAAAAGCAGAAGAAAGTTTGAACAGAGTGATGGTTTTGGCAGAATTTTGGCATCAGTTTTGGGTGGAGGTTGTGACAAAAGGAGGTTGAGAAAATAATATTTTTTTTGCTGTTATTTTGGCTCCTCCTGTGCTTAAAGAACAGGATTTTGTACAGCCTTCCAAATAAACACAACTGCAGCAGAGGCACCTGATTGTATCACCCATCTTTCCTCCTAACTGGAATAAGCTAGAAGAGTTTGAATTTTCATTAACCACTGAGCCTAGAGGGATAATAAGTCATTTTACAAAAACCAGACAGACAGGCACGATGGCCTGATTCTGTTTGCAGTGTGATGCAGAGTGTTTCCACTGATCATGAAGAGGTTTGACTTCTTGTTTTTGTGGTGCCTGAGTTTCCAGTGGTGAAAGAGAGACATTTGGGATGGCACCAAGCTGCACCAAGAAATGCTCCCTGGGTTGGAAACGAGCTCTGTGAAACAGCAACCATGCATTTTTCAAGAGGACCCTCACGAGGCAAATCAGCCTCAAGTAGTTTTTAAAGTGTGGCAGGCAAAGTCTTAATTCCTGTTATTTTAGGAGCTGTTCTGTCCCCAGATCACCCAATTTCTGTGCTCCTGAGTCTGCAGAACAGCTGTGTAGGTTCTGGCTGGTAATGGTGGATAAGAGTGGGGATGAGACTGGTTACCCAGCAGAGCAAAGCAAATCTGCATATGTCTAAGAGCATCTCACAGACATTACAGTAGGGGTGAATAAAAGAGATAACCCCCCAAAAAGGAGCAGTTCAGGAGCTCTGCCATGTGAGTCATTTTATTCCCTCAAAAAGAAAAAGGAAAATATCCCTGCCCAGCTTTGTAGCTGAAGCAGAGTAATGACTCCCTACTTCTTTGCTTTTCTTTTTTTTCCCTCTTCTAGTACATAATGTGAAAGCACATTAGGCCCAGAGCTCAGACGTGGGAGTCTGTGAGAGAATGGCAGCTCCAAGACGGTAAGTGGAGGTGACAAGTTCCCAGTAATATTAAACATTAACACTGAATATTTTGTTGGTATTTAACTCCATGATGTTTCATGTTACTGAGCAGAATCAGAACATCCCCTCTCACCCCCACTATTTTGTTCCTTACTCCTCTGCTCTGTACATTCAGAAGGCAGGAATGTGAGATGCCAACTCCTTCAGGGTTGAAATGGCTTTATATAAGCCAAGAGAGAGGGCAAGTTTTTGAAGTGGAGTCACGATCTAATTCTGAACTCAGCTGAGACTGACTGGAAGATGGGGAGTACTTTGTGTACGAGGTGGGCATGCTTATGTGTGTGTGTATATATGTATGAAGCTGAACACAGGAGAAATCCTGCTCATTTAGAAATCGGATGGTGGCAAGCAGCTGAGGGGAAGAGCTAGAATTTTAAAGTGATCTTTTAAAATGTTTATGTATATTTTGTTGCAGCTGGAAATGTCTGTTTGTACCTCAGGGAGGTTCCTGAACTTCCCACACTGGAGAGCAGCTGGCCCAGAGGGGCAAATTTATTTCTGCTGCATGGCAGGAGGAGTTTTATCAGGAAAGCAGCTGCCCCGAAGCACCCATTGCTCTGTATCTCTGCAATCAGAGTGAAGGCAGGGTCCAGATCTGCTCCTCACATCCATCTGGGTGCTCCATGCATTCACCAGCCCACACTGGGGGTCCTGGCACACAGCAGTCACCAGACCTGCCCTAGCATTCAGGACCTGCTTAGCATGCAATTTGGATTGACCAATTCATTTTGGGAATACTTGTTACAGCACCGGAATCCTGCCCTGACTGGGAGCCAACTTAGCCCACTGAGAGAAGCGTTTTCCACCAGCAGCTGTGGCACAGCGCAAGGGTATGGTGGGAGGGCTGGGCCCATGGTACAGGAGCACATCTTGCATCCTGTCCCATGTGCCCTCTCCTGCTGTGAGCATCCCTGCTGCATGGGGCAAGGAGGAGCCAGGAGAGGAAATGTTCCCCTCATGTATCAGAAATGTAAACAAGGGTATATTTACCACCCGTGCTGCTTCCCAAATACCAAGCTGTGCCATTTCTCCAGGAGAGGCGTCCTGGAGGACCAGCTCTGCTGCTGGTTGGGATTGCTGTGTTAATGCTGAGCTCAGTTGCTGTTGCCTGATAACATCTGAAGGGCTGGTTGGTTGTCATGTGTGGAAAGAGAGAGAGACAGATGCTAATACACACTCCCCAGCAGATCGCCACAAATAGACTCCCAAGCAACAAGTGGAAAATTGGGACGGCTTGAGGAGAATGGCACTGCTTGCTCACCCAAATGCTCCTGAAGACCCACCCCTTCCTCATCCGTTCTGTGATACTGCCAGAAGGTACCCTACCTTCTGTTCTCTAGTATTTTTCCTCCAGAATCTGCCATCTGCTGATCCCAAGCCTTTATATGAGGTGTAAGGTGCCCATACTGGCAGCCTCAGCTCAGCCTTTTGGGGTCAGGAGCGTGAGGGCCATGAACCAGAGCAAGCTCCAGTCTGATGGATGAAGCTGATTTCTGTTGGACTTTGCAAAACAGGTCAAAAAGGAATGCACCAGGGTTTACACCAACCTTCCAGTGAACTCTTTTCTGAATGCCCACCTCAAAAGGTCAGCTCATGTCCGCCTCATAGGATTCTGTGCTGCAATATGTTTCTCCAGAACTTTGTGTGCATCGCCTTTAAGCAAGGGGCAGAATGAAAGACCCCCACGCGTTTGGGCTATGTAAGAGGAATGCTCTCACTGTCCCTGAGACAAATGGAGAGCGGATGGGGTGAGGGAAGGGGACAGGAACCTGTGCTGTGCAGGATGTGTGCACTCACTGTAAACAAAGAATGGCAGGGCCTGAATGTCTATTGCCTCTACCCTGGCAATGGTGAAGCTCTTAAGCTTGGTAGTTGTATCCTGCCGCCCCAGGTGAGTGTTGCTGCAATCAGGATGCAGCCTGCAGCAAATCATATCCTCTCCAACTTGCCTTCTGTGGTCTCTAAATCACCTTTCAATTTTCACTGTAAATGAAGATTAACCCCATTAAGGCAATGGGCACATACTAGCATAAAAGCTGTGTAAGTGGAAGGTGAATTGGATCCAGTGGTGTTATGAGGATGTTATCTGATTATTTACTATGCTGTTAAGTAACAAGTGCTATCCATGGCAATAACAAACAACAATGGGGTGCTGGTGAGATGCTCAGAAATTTACTGTTATTATTTGTACGTTCTACATTTTAGGAGAACAATATAGGCTTTTTTTAAAGTAACCATGTTTGTGCTCTCTCTTGAATACAAAAGATCATTGTCATCCCATTCTATTTCTCCCAGATTTTGTTGTCTTCTATTCCTTTTGTGGGATAAGAGCTCTGTTCTGAGGGAGCAAATTTTCTGAGAACCACCAGCACAAAACCACTTAGAAGTGGTGATGCCAGTTGATTACCTGTGTCACAACTGAGGACAACAGATATCTTTCCTGGCATGTTTTCATTGCAGGGCAACAGTCAAATTCAGTGGTGGCCACAGCCTGATTGAAAAGATCGCAAAGATGCAAGGACACAATAAATGGAGATTTACAGCTCAGGTTTCCTACTTCTTCACACTTACCTGCACCTCTGTGTCCTGCTATGCTAGCACAGCACATGTTGATTCACTGGTGGGCAGGGGACAGGATGTCCCAGCCAACGAGAAGCAGAGCCAGCTCATCTCCAAAGTGCTTGTGGGGGTGACCCCCACAGTGTGGCAAGAGGTCAGCTGTGAAGGGGTTAGCCACCATCCTCATTGCCTGCAGGGTAAAAGTGCTGGCAGGGGCAGAGGATTTGGCCCTGGGAGTGGGGTCACAGCCCTGCAGAGCTGACACTCACGGTTCTCCGCACGGGGCACAACTGTAAATAAACGGCAGTGGTAAACCTGGCAGTGGTTTGTGTGCCCATTAGCACATGCTGAAAGTGCTCACAGTCACCAGCAAGGGGTTCAGTCACTCAAATGCTTTTAAAATGAAACTCTTTTTAAAAGCCTACCTTTTCTTTGCTTTTTAACCCAGCAGTTTAGAGGGAAACCTCTGAAATATCAGTACTGGCCCCCTGGATAAGTCAACCACATTGCTGCTGGGCATTCTCTCCCTGGACACCCCTGCTGCTGCCCAGCTACGTGCTGAGCTGGAGAGAGGAACTGGTTCTGGTTAAAAATTAATCCAGATAACCACAGTGATTAGTTTCCAGTTGCATCAGTAACCTGCATGGAAGGACTGATGCCTGCTGCCCCAGTGCTTTGGAGCAGAGCTGTGCTGCTCCTTGCCTCTTGTTCCCTAGGTGCCTGCATCTTGCAAGAGAAATGTTTTCCTCTGGATGCCATGGACTTTCACATTTCCCCGAGACTGACTCTCACAGAAAGCATCAGGTCAAATTCATGCAGTTTTCCTGTTTCTTCACTGCCTGCCTGCATGTTTGTCTATAGAGAGGCCCATTGTGACAGTATTTGTCCTCTAAAAACAAGAGGGAAGAAGAGATGGCACAGGCCACTGTGTTGCCACTCATGCTCTGTCTCCTCAGACTCATTGCATGAAGCTAACTGGGTCATTTGCTTTTGGTAGCAAGGTTGTTTTTCTTCCCCCTCAAGTAAAACTGGCTTTTATGTAAATAATTTTTGGACCAGCTGCACTGAACTAATTATCTGGGTCATTCAAATTTCTGCTTCTGGAAGTAATTATGGCCTTTGGGAGTATACTGTATAATACCGATTTATGATTGGAGACTGAGAGTCTTCCTTATCTGCATGAATACTATAAAGCAAAGTTAGCAAATCTTCCTTACATGCTCGGGGCCGCAGAGCGCTCCTCATCCGCGCACACAACTCCCATTCGGTCTAATAAGCATCTCCCTTCTCCCCTTCCTCCACACGCACGTACCGAGGGCTCTGGGGCTGGGGATAATCAGCAGGCGCTGGCCTGCCTTTTGGGACAGCGCTCCAGCAGCCTTTCTCCTTTTTTCTGCCTGCAGCTTTATACCCCATTACCTCTTAACTGGGGCATCAGAGGAAAACAAGGAGGAAACTTTACAGAGAGGGCAGGGATAATGGGAAGGGATGAGTAATTGGTAAGAGTGGGTTCGCTCACATCCGCTGAGGGAGGAATGAGTTTACACAAAGACACAGGTGCCCTAGATTTTGTTTGCTCTGAGGCTGCAGGTCTGTAAGCTGTTTTACCTGTGCAGGAGGGCCGTCCTGCACTGCTGGCAGAAAGAGGATTTCAGCAGGATGAGGAGGGTGAGAGGAGGTAGCAGCTCAGGCCACGTCTCATCTTGAAGGGGCTCAGGGCCACTTTGTGCCCCAGAGGGGAGGGAGCAGCCCGGAGCAGGCTGGCAGTGCTGCATAACGAGGAGCGCAGTGCTCCTGTGCAGCCGCCGCTGATTGCTCTATCCCACAGCCAGCTCCCACGCTGAGGAAAGCTCATTTAGCTCTGATCCTCGGGCTCTCACTAAGAGCAAGGACCAAAAGGCCAAAAGCTCAGAGCTAAAATAAAGCCGTCTAACACCAGGCCAGTAGAGGACATTAGCTTAAGGATACAGTCAAAATCAATTCACAGATTGGACAGAAAGTGAGTAAATGTCATCAGCTTTATGTTTTTTCAAATTTTAATTTTATGATTAATACAATACATGCGGTACATATTCATACCATAACAGTAGTAATACAGCATATTTGTGTATCACTAGACATGAAGATAAAAATGAGCACAGACTCAGAGTACCTCAACCTCAGTTTATACCTGCATCTCTCAGCAATCTCTGCCTTGACACAGACACTTTAACTATCCTTTATTCTTTACTTCTTTCAACTACTTTGTCCCTGCTAACTATATCCAAATGGAAACAAACTATAAGGTAGTAAAAAGTGCCAAACTGCTGCTATCCCAGGGCTCAACTTTTTGTGTGTTGCAGCCTGCTGTGTCCTGTGTCCAGCTTCATTCTCTTGGTGGAAGCATCTGCCCACTCTCCTGTGGTCCTTCTGAGCCCAGAGCCACAGGGTCCTGGGTCCACAGATTAGTACTCTCAGGCATTTCTACAGTAAATGCTATTAATTATAACAGCAAGCAATAATGCTTCACAACTCAGAGAGAACACTGCAGTTAGCTGTCCCATTTCCATGCCACAAACATTAAAACTGAGAATAAATGAAAATCCGGTGTAAGATGATCAGAAATGATGACATTTTTAAGCTTGAATTTTCTTTTTCTAGCAGGCCATGATTAGACAGGGTGAAAAATTTAGATTTCTCGGTTACAAAGTTACAGGTTGTACTTACTAACTGAGATGTCCAAAACTGTTCGGTCTCGCAAAAGTAACCACATTTTAAAAATCCAACATCTGACTACTTGGGAAGCAGCTTTTATATTTTCTCATTCAAAACTATTTTTTGTTTTGAATCTTCCCCTTAATGTGCTGCTAAGCAAGTTTTAAAACACTTGAGAATGTTTTAAACAAAAGTGAAACTACAATGTCAATCACGTAATAAAAACCCCCATCTGATCCAAACTGAATACAGGTGTTTTTTTGACTCACCAGAAAGTGTTGATTTTTTTTTTTCCTTTTCAGCACTGAAATCAGGTCCTCTCTGGCTTTCTCCTGATTTTTTGGGATTGGCAGTAAGCCAAAACCTCATTTGCCTAGCTGTAGAAGGCATCGTTAGTCATCAGTGTGGTTAGATGGGGAATAGCTGGAAATTTAGGTGCTCCAGAGATCAGTATTAGACCTGATCTTATTTAACATTCTCACTAATGATCTGAGATCATATGCGTGCTCTATATTATTTGTATTCATTGACAGCACTCAGATTCAGAGGGGTTGTGAACCCCAGTGGGCAGAGTGGGAGATTGAATAAATGGACAGAAGATTAATATACTTTCAAATTGATCCAATTAAGGATGTTCAATTCAAAAAATGCTAGTTAATAGAGCTGAAGAAAATAGCCTCAAATGCAGATGCTTGCTAAAAAAAAATGCACTCAGTGATGGTGTTCAAAAATATTGGATACTGAGTGGCCACAGAATGGAAAGGAGTCTGGAGTGCAATGTAAATGCAAAATGCATCTCACCTATTTGGGCTGAACAATTATTACAAATTATTTCAAAAAGCAGACAGACTCACTGGTAAAAGGTCCATCAAAGGCTTCCATATTCAAAGTTCCAGACATGAGCACCAGGTCAGGAGGTGTCTACAGACTGCCAGATGCCATCAGGAAAGGCTCTTATTTTTTCATTTACCCTTTCTTTGTGCTTCTTCAATTCATCTGGTGCTGGCCATTGTTAGGAATACTCTCATAAGACTCTTCTGGTTTAGTCCAATAGGACTGCTTTTATTTCCCTGAGGACATCCTTGTTTCCTGAAAGTTGAGGGTTCCTCTTCAATAGGAGATCAGTAGAATGATGCTCAGATGGGCAGCCCAAATCAAGAGAGGGGCAGGACCAGAGATGTTAGCATCACATGAATGAAGTAGTCTGTGGCCAGTATAATAATAAACTGCAAAAGAAAATTTTTAACCCTGGGAGCAGCCAGGGCTGGAGGAAGAAACCCTGTCATTACATGTTCAGACCATTTCTGGAATCCCATAAAAGCGGAAGTGATATTTTTTGGCTGCTGTGCGGGAAAAGCAACTTCTACTATAGCAAGTAACCTGCAAATGGGTTTAGTAGGTCTTCTCCATATTTAACCTCTCCAGTAGTTGTCTCCTACCTTTGATCTTGCTCAAAATCAATGAGCTCACCTAATCAATGAAGAACAGTGCATATAGATTGAAGGCAGCCCTATGTGATTCTTTGAAGCTCCCAAATGTCAACTGAAACATCGTAAAAACTTCTCTGAGAGTATTTATTGGCTCATCATTTATAATGAGACTGATACAAAGAGTCAAAGACACAGATCATGATGTCTGCAAACAGACGTGTTTGGAGCACTTATGTAAGTCCTGAGGTAGGATGTGAGTCAATATTTCTTATGGATACATAATTGATAGCTGAGAACAAGGATCAATTTTCCAGTGAGCATGAGAAGAGTGCTCGCTCACCTTGTCATAGTTTTCATGCCTCTAGGATGAGTTCAGCTATAAAAAAAAATTTGATGAGGGCTTTTCCCTCACTTTTATTTTTTAATTCTTAGTTACTTCCAAATATCCTCTTCTTTCTTTCTCAGTCATTTAAACCAAACCCAAACCTCTTAATCTCAAATTAATTTTTCCCCTGAACTGTGACCACTGAATAGCCTTGTGTGCCTCTGATGATCACCCCTCCATCTCCTTCCCAGGAGCTAATGGCAGTGCCACCATGAGCACTGCCTGACAGGAAATTCCCTAAGAGATGTCCCTAAGGCAGCACCAATGTCCCCACTCAGTGGCAGGGCAGATACACCCTGGGTGACAGGCTGCATGTTGTGTGGTGGCAGCAGGCACTGAAGTGCTCTGCAGGGCACAGGCACTGTTCCCTCCCAGTGGGACCAGGATTTGCTGGGATAGCCTATGCATATCTGGGACAGATAACCAGAAACGAAAAAGAAAATTACCCACTGAAGAGATAAGAACATGTTCTCAGCCTAAATTATCACACTGTTTTGCACTTCCCTATTTTGTGTGGAGATGTGATTTTCTTCTATGGCTGTGTCAAACCAATGCCAGCACTTCTGGGATGCCCTTATGATGCCAAGCTTCATTGCAGGTTAGTAGGATTCAAGACAATGTTACTACATGTATGATAAAACCTCACATATAGGGTACCAGGAAGAGAGGGCACATCACTTAAAGAAGTTTAATGTGAACTGAGAGTATTCTTACAGGTTACAACATGCACCACTGGTGAGACTGGGCAGCAAGCACCTGATTTATACATCACTGGCTTTTCACACCAGCCTGTCCTCCTGCATTTGGCCTTTTCCATAAATCTCAGAGTGAGCCATGCCCCAGGAAATGTAAGCAGCCCTATCTGAATAGAGAAACTTGTGCTACAGCCAAATTAAGCAGAAGGAGGAGTGCATGAGGGTCTGGACTGGCACGCAGTGAGGGGACTGTTTGGACAGCAATGTCTGCAACCCTGCTGCCTGTGCCTGCCCTTCTGCCAGTATCACTGCCCTGACACAGTTAACACCAGTCCCACTGCTGCTCTCACTCTCAGCTCCACAAACTCACCCTCCTCAGGAGCTAGCTCTTATAAGCTAGGACTGAACCTGGGTGTCTGTGATGCAGGCACAGGGGCTGATGTGCAGATGCTGTTGTGGGGCTGGCACCTGCTTGCAGAGCTCTGGGGACAGCCGAGGGCTGAGACATCCCACAGCAGGGATGTCCTGCTGAACATCCTCCATCAGGATCTGCTAAAGCCTGTGCATCAGAGCCCTGAAGTGCTTTCCTGCAGGGAGATCCTTCTGTCTTTTTCCACTGCAGACTCTGCACTGCACTGCATGTGCAGAAGTTCCACTCCCAGCAGTAGGAAGTGTGACAAAGATCTGCAAAGATAGAAAGGAGAGTTTTGTTTCCCCGTGTACTGCATCCACCACTCTGGCTTCTCTTCTGCTATAAACACTGGGGACTGCTTCCAAATTGCAGGAGATCCCGAGACTGCTTGGAACTAACAGTAGGTCTTTATCATCACTAATCTTTCATAAACATTAAGCCTAAAATAAATGGTGTGACAGTCCTGAATGTCAAGAGTCAGGAGCTGTAGCAGTTTTGTTCACAGACCCTGTGTATGTGCATTTGGGAATGCAAGTGGCAAGCCCCCTCTATTATTTGTTCTGGCTGCACATTGTTTATACTTTTCTTCCTGTTTTTGAAAGCAGAAATTATTGTCTCAGTGGCTAGATAAAATATTTCTCTTACAAAAGAAAGCACTGTTTGAAGAGAAGCACTTTAATAATTTTATTTTATTTCTTTCTTTCAGCAAAGGAGAATAAGAGAGATTTCTGGGACCTTTCACATTAATATTTAATGAATTACCTAAGAAAAGGTTTCGACAACAAATAGCTGAAAATGGGAGATAATGTGGTGTGATGCATTAAATTCACTCTGGGACTGAGTTAGCTCATGCTGTCTCTTCCATCCAACCATTACAAACCAGGTAGGCCAGCTCCTAAAAGCCAGTGTCTCTGCAGCCAGTATGAGGCATTATTGAAGCCACTCACAAAACAAAACAATTGTCTCTGTCATTTGCCCTCCAGAACTGGAGTAAATTTCGTGACAAGGCTAAATCCTTATGGAGTGAACTGCAGTTAGTCATGGGAGTGAGCACACTGGTGAGACTCCCAGCATGAGTGGGGGCTGACCACAGGAGCAGATGCAGGGGCAATGTGCCCTCCTGGGACACTCACTGCTGCCCGGGTACCCCTTTCCTTCAGAATGCTTGGCAGAGCTATTGGGGCAAACTGAAAGCCAGGGCAAGGAGGTGGTGTGAGTTATAAAAGTGATTATCTGGATTCATTGTTAAATCAGAAACATAGCAGAGTTAAAAGAAAATGAAGCTATAGAGAGGGAAAATACAGGAAACTATGTTGATCAATCTGTACTTGTTTTTATTGTAAGACCCCATCGCACCCTGCAAAGTCAGACAGGGGCAGATGGAAATTCTCCAGCTCCTAAAGCTGCCAAGGATGCAGCTGAGGGAAGTCTCCTATCAGGTGTATTTTCTTATTTTCTGAAATATTTCACTCTTCTACTATGACTTTAGCTTATGCACCTAACTAAAGACTTGCCCAGGTTACATTCTTCATGCCCAAACTTCTCCTGAGGACACATCTTATCCTCCTCATTTCTGCCTGTTGCACTGACAGTGACAGCAGGCAGCGTGGCTGCTATTGTCACCTATCACAACATTGTGACATATCATCTATCATGATATACCAACCCCTTTCTCAGGGAAGCTGAGGTGCCCAGAACACCACGTTCTCACTGAGATCAGCACATAGCAGCTGGCATCAGAATGGCAGCCTGAGTGCCACCAATGCTGACAACATTTTGTTGCTGCTGTTGTTAATTAGAAGCCTGAAGCATTTAAAGGCAATCTGAGAGCAAACAGTGTAGGTTTGCACCAAATCACAAGTGTGGCTCATCAGTGTAATAAGCCAAGAGACACACATTTGTAGAGCAAAGTTTTGACGAAACCTCGTCTGGTTTCCTGATGTCGGAGGGAAGGGCGCAGACATTCCCGTCTGTAGCTTGTGCCCAGATGGCAAGGCACAGCAGCTCACCCACAACAGCCATTCCAAGAGGCTCTGTCACCCTCTGTGCCAGAGGATCTGCTCTGGCCATGGGATCAGCCAAGCTCCATCAGCATCCTCAGAGGATGTGAACTCCTGCCACTTCAGTGAAGCCAAAGGATGAGGTGGTTTTGCATGAGATGAGAATCCACCTCTCTCCACCTTCCAATTTATCACAATGATTTTGGATGACAACAAAGGGAAATTCCCGTAGTCAGAGGGGAAATGTTTTCTTCTCTATCTCTTCCACTGCCAGTGGGCACTAGCAGCTCTCTGGCCAGACAAAAAGGCAGTAATTTAAACAAAAAATTCTTGTGACAACGATGTGCTTTTTCAGTTTGCAGACTATTCTCCAGTACTGACAAAAGAACTATGGATTGTATATTGACAGAACCAAGGACCACTTGCACGGATTTTTGCCAGTAATTTCCTGGTGCTCCCTGTCGAGGAGGGGCTCTGGGGAGGTGGCTCAGCTTGCAGCTGGGCTATACACCACATGTCTTCTCCCATCCTTTTCACCAGGGCTCCAGCTGCACAGAAATGTTGGGTGAGGAGCACCCATAGTCCCTAAAAAGATTGATGCATCTCTATAGACCGAGAGAGGAAAAATTTGACATCTCCCCTCCTGAGAGGCCGGAGGTGTAAGGCAGCAGTCACTGTAGATATCAGTTGAATTATGATTTCAAAGGAAGTTCATGGGAAGGTCACAGAGCAAAATCAGAGGTTATTTCCACCACAGAGGGAGATGAAGAGGAGCCAGCATTTATTTCCTCAGCTTTTTCGTTTTTCACAAATGCAGGAACTATTTTGTCCCTTTTTTTTTTTTTTTTTTTTTTTTTTTTTTTCCTGATTGTTGTTATAGTAAATCCTTGAGCCCAAAACTTTGGAAAAAACCCACTCTGCCTCTTGGGAAATTTCCATGGCAATCATTCCTTCAGTCTCCTTGTGCTGTTGGCCATGGTTTGAGGTGACATCCACCCTGGTAGCAGTAGTGTGGCCTTCCCCTTTTCCATGTCAGTTCTGATTGCAAAGCCACATCAAGGAAATCCAAAGACCAGCAGCTTCCATGAAAGTATTCCCACTGACTTAAAAGGACTTTGGATCCAGCCTCACACAGCAGTCAAACACTAGACGTACTGGAGCAACCAAAGCAACCCTTGCACACAGCTGCAGCTGCAGACACGCATAAAAACAGTAGAGACACATGGTTGATGCATTTCAACCCAGACTGCACCCCAAAATACCCTCGTGGGTGCAGATGTTGTACCTTCAGATACATACACGCACAGAAATATACACACCTGTATGTATGTCTTGGTGCATTTATAACAGTCTATTATGTAAATCGTGGGATTCGCATTACCAAAATAGGGGTCTAAGGCAGCTAGTGTACTTTGTGGAGGATCTTCATAATACTGTTTCCATAGTGGCATTGCTCAGGTAAGCTGGTGCAATGACAACCTGGTGCAGAGACAGTGAGGGGCTTCACAGTGAGTTGGAGATTCAAAGGCAGGCCCTGCCCCTGTGCCAACAGCAGGGAAAGCCATTGATGGAGTCACACCACTGTGTGCCAACTGCTGCTGGAGACTCTGCTGTCCAGCAAAGGGGCTGCTTTGGGGCCCTTACACCTAGATTTGGCTATAACTCAGCTTAGAGAATATATTCCATGCAGGAAAGCTCCTTACTTTGTGACAGTGAAGGACACTG
This sequence comes from Sylvia atricapilla, assembly GCF_009819655.1. Taxonomy (NCBI): domain Eukaryota; kingdom Metazoa; phylum Chordata; class Aves; order Passeriformes; family Sylviidae; genus Sylvia; species Sylvia atricapilla. Next base: position 45,318,036 of record NC_089140.1, read on the forward strand.
CATCCTAAAAAGGCTGCAAGCATTTTGCCGCATTACTTCTTGCAAATTACTTCTTGCAAAAAGTAAGAAGTAAATATTCATTGGCTACACACACATCTGTGATTTTGAAAGGTTTTAAAGGGAAGAATTATAGTGGAGTAGCTCCATAGCAGGTTTTATACTGAGAAATTTGGCTGATCATTCTGAAGCACCAAAATGAAATAGTTGTGGATTTTTGGTTTTTTTTTTGTTGTTGTTGTTTTTTTTTTTTTTTTGTCTGTTTGTTTGCTTATTAATCTAGCAATCTATTTGCTTTCAGGGAGCTATCAGAGGGCACTTTGGTCACCGGGATGCAGAAAAAGAAACGAATGTTAAATACCAGCCACTCTTTCTTACTCTGATGTAAAACCACGGTGTGCTCAAAGCACTTGCCTGGGATGTAGCCATGCTCCAGGAAACTTTATGCAGAGTTGTTCTGCTTGGGGGAAAATATGACGTTGCGGTTTAGGTCTGAATCCATAAGGAATGAGATACGATCATTGCATTATTGTATATTCTGGAATTCATGAAGAGAGGGAAAAAGACAGTAAGCATGATGTGCAAAGACTAGGGCATGTTAAAAGTTTTAATGAATATTTTTTTTAGTTGTGGTGTGCTGTTCCTAGCTTGCAAGTGCTACCAGATATTACCAACAATGTTGCAAAGCAGTTTCTCTTTCCCTGTTTTGTTGTCAAAGGTAACAGTTTCACCCATTTCTTTCACATTATTTGAATTTGAGATATTTCATCCTGTGTCTACCAAGTTTGGCCGGTTTTGTTTGTTTCTAAGGATGGGTAAAATTACTTCATCTTTCACATTTTACACAGGATGACCGAAGAGAGCATTGTCCTTACTGGCTGGCAACAGCTCCTCATAAGAGTGACTTGTGTCTCAGGAAATAGGGAGTGCTGACACGTATCTCCACCAATGTGTTTAAACTGCAGTACAGAAAATTGTTTCTCTTCAAATACATAAGCAGATAGGGGGTGTCAAAGAATTAGCCTGGGGAAGAGGGACTTTTAGTACGATTTTTGAACCAGATTATTTTCCTAGTCCGTTTTCCTAGGAGAGGTGGCAAATATCAACCCAGCCATGAAGTCCAGACCAGAAGTCAGCAGGCAACTCTCCCCAGCTGCTACAACTTGCTGCGTGAACCTGGCAAAGTCAATTAACCTTCCTGCTAATTTTATTGTCTGTAAAAATGCAGATGCTTTTAAAAATGAGTGGGTGAGACAAAGTCCAGGCACATTCACGGAAAGACAAGTGTTGGCTTCAAGATCAGGCTTATAAGTCTCACGGGTGTCACGAGACGTGATTCAATAGTGTTTGTAAAGATCTCTGAGGTTCCCAAATGTAGGATGATCTGAGCAGGTAAAGAATTTCAGTGACAACTTCTAATGAATGCATACCTATTAATTCTACCCCCTCCCTTCCCTTTTTCAAGTCAAAGCAGCAATAAGAATGAGATTTACAGTATTTATTGAGTGGTTGAGAAAGTCAACCTTTGACTCTGTGCCTTAGAGCAGTGCCTGGGGCAGGCAGTAATTGTGCAGAAAGGCACTGATAGCATGTCTTCTTATTGCTTAAGAAAAGTGCTTTTCCAATTTGCTTTGTTCACTGCGTTGCTGTAGCAGACTCAGGATTCACAGCTATAAATACAGCAAGCCATATATAAATACACATACATACACAGAGACTGTGACTCAGACACATTACCAGCACACTACAGCCCAACGCAGTACAGTTGAAACAATAAGGAAAATATGAGAGTTCCTAATTTTTAATAAATAAAGCCCGATCCCAAAATCACTTTTGCAGGGCTTGCTCGTATGAGTATTCAAACCTGCTGAGAATAGAGCGGCTCATAAGCACAGAAATTTGCACCTGTAAATTGAATTGTATATTCATCACGGTTTGGAGTTGCATATCATATTGATTTTTCAAGATAAGAATAGGGACTGAGATTGTAGAAATTGTATTCAGATTTTCAGACCTGAAAAGTTTCATTATTTATTGATTTACAGGAGTTTCCCGGTGTGCAGTGATTGCATTTGTACTACAGACCCACTCAATCTGTCTACAGTCCTTCAGCTGCGGTTGACAAATTTGGTGGAGTTTTCTGCACCTTGAAGAATTCCAGAGAATTTGGAAATCTGCACTGACTTGACAAAAAAAACATGGATCTATGTCTCATCCATCGTGCCGTGGGCTGGGCTAGTGGATGCACTTCAAATTCTTTTGAATCTGCATATGGGGTCGTATGTAATTCTTCCTTTTCCTGACTTGCTTCAGGTTAATTTCTATAGTTAGGGTCTCAATGTACACATTTGTAATTATACATCTATATACACCATCATCTCCCAGTACATAATTAAAACTCACAGTATATACTTAAATAATTTTCACCCCTGTGTCTAGCAATAAATGTGAGAAGAGCAACAAGAGCTGGGCATTAAGAGCTATAAATACATTCAAAATAAACCAATTTAGCAATATAAATGCATTTCTGATCCCATAATCCCAATCTTGCAGATAAAATGTCCCACAAAACAGAGTGAGCCACATCCACCATTTGATAAAGTTTCTGAAATGCAAGCAGATTTTTACAACTTTTCATCACAGTGTTCCAAACCTTACTGTGATCTTAATTTCAGGATAAGCAAATGGACTTGCTGGTCATGTCCCTCAAAAGGCTATTTAGAAGAAGCAGAGCTTACTATATAACAAACAACAGGGGTAAAGTCAATCAATAACACTTATCTGCTGCCCACTTTCAGAGCCCTCAGATATGTGTTGTCAACTGAAGTTACAAATAGATGTTTCTGAGGAAAAAACTCTGGCTTTCAAGTGCAGCAAAGAGGCACAAATTCTGTTCTTGGGGAATAAGAAATGGCTCCATTGACTATACATAGCATCAAGACAGTAAGGTCAATAGATGTTTTCCTAGTTTTTCTTAGTGAGGTTTACTGCAAAATTTGGCTTCACTTATCTGAGTCGTTCAGCAATCACAACAAAAGTATATCTTTATTGCTTGTGCGGATCTATTTGCAGTGCAACTCTGAAAGAGCAAGAGAACTAGGTGGTAAATACCAGCTCTCCTTTCTGAGGTGAGGTAAACACAAAACATGCAGTGTAGTGAAGAACCACTCAGCAAAGAATCGTTTTGCCAAAGAGCAAGGAAAATAAGAAAATCCACAAAATTTGGTGACCATTGTCTTGGGGATGTCAAAATGGATTATATGGGTTTTTTTTTTTCAGTATGTTTGGTGACCTCATGAAGTTTTCTGGCTGACCTTCCAAGCAGCATGGCCATAGTGTACCTATGTTGAATATATAGGGTACAGTGAATGGTGATCACCACATCATTGCCCATTGTTATTAGCCTGGCTCACAAGCCATAAGTGCAGAGCCTGGAAGGGTCAAATTGTAGCATTCAGGCTGTGCAGACTGCCTGGAATGACTTGCTTTTTCTGAAGACCTCAGAGAACTTCAGACTGAGTACAGGCAATCCTTCATTTCCCAGCCCTTTGCTCCCCATGAGAAGAACAGCCTAAGAATTGGCATGACAGACCACTGCCTATTTCTAATTTATGAGCAGATTTGTGAGCCATAGGCTAAGGATGCTCTCATGGGTGAAAGTCATCATTCAACAGTGTCTTATCAATGAGAACAAAAATCAGACCTTCATTGGCTTTGAACTGAGACTCTAGAACCTGCTACAGCACTGAAGAACTGAATAATGTATCTATAGTATAAGTCTGGGTGATACTGAAATAAGTGATACTCTCTGGCTTGATAGATATATTAGAGGAGGTGAATCTTTTCCTATTTCTTCCCACTTTTCTCTGTCTTGACAAATGCATGGTGAGAGAGAATCCATGTTGCTTAGCAACTCCTTAGGATGCAGAAAGAAATCAGTCAATACAATTCTGAATTAAAGCTGCAATGACCCACAGAAAATTTTTCTAGAGAAAAACAAGAATAGCTAAATAGTCTCCATCTTTATCCTGAAGTCACATTAGCTTATGAGTCAATCTCTTTAAAATCAAAAATGATGGAGAAAGATATGTCATTCTGAGATGGGAGAAGGGGGCTTATTTACTGCTGGGGTCTGAAGAGAAGGAACTCATTTTGAATTCTAGCAATGCTGGGTTTTTTTAGTTAAGAGAGAGTGGATTTTTCCATTTTGACACACAAATCATTCGTGAGCCAGTCATGATTTCAGTCATGCGAGACCCTGGATTAATTCCTCCACTTGTTTGAATTGTCAGTGATTACATTGATTATATTGATTACATCAGTCATCAATTGATGTGGCACCAAAACAAAGAAAGACAAGATTATTACTGCATGTAAGGATATTCATCAAGGTGTCAGCAGAGCACTTGCACCAAGCCTTCAACAGCTGAGCTAAAGTTTGGCCCTCTTAGCCCACGAGTGAGCATACAAGTCACAGAGTCCTGTTTCTGGCACTGGATGGTTGACTGAGCATTTTCACAATGTGTTTATTCACAAACACGACCGGCAATCCTGCAAAAATCAACATTTCCATCAATGCTAACAGGTTTCTGAGTATTCAAAACCAGTAATAAAGGTAACTTCCTAGAAGTCTAAGAGAGATAAATTTAACTCCTTTACTCACAATAATATTTATATAGTCATTTATTTGTTTTTTATTATTTGACCAGAACTCACCTGAATTTGCAAATCACGCAGGATTTGGTTGAACTGATCAAATAACAGACGAAGGTAAGTACATGTGGAAACAGTTGCTGTTTTCATACAACAAATTGCAAAATGACTTAGCAGCCACTCTGTAGAAATTACAACACGAAAGAAAAAGCAAGAGAAACCAGTCTCACCATCACTTTTTAGACCAACTATTGCTTTCTGTTCACCAAAAGAAACAGACGAGAGAACTTTCTCTCTCCTTTTTCTCTTTGGGACAGTATTAGGATTGGTAAGATCACTGCTACTGCATTAATTCTTGTGTCCCTAGTTGCATTACAATATATTAATATCTCTTCTAGTTTTCTCTGCATTTCTGAGGCAGTGCCAGTGTCAAGGTTGCTTTAAGCTGCCTCATTGTTTTCAAGGAATGCTGGGGCTTGATCAGCAGTGGTTGTCACTGTTTGGAGCACCCGGCATGGCAATTGTCTTGAATGTCCCATGGCCACATTACATTTGTCCTCTTGGTTCACACTGTTCTTTCCCATGACACTTCTTGTGTTAGCTGTGAAGATCACACTTTGCTGTATACGACAATCAGGCACAGGATATACATGGTGTAAAACGGATTTATACTGCATTATAGTCCATCTGTCATGTTTATATCACGTGTAGAATTGTGATATACAGAGAGGTTACTTCTGCTTTACGTGCAAGATATTCAGCTCTAGTTATTCAGCCATGGATAATATAGAAATATGTTATGATATTAATAGAAATACTGTGTGATCTAACTTAAGAGAAACATTTTCTCCCTAGTATCCATCAATATTAAAACAGTTCTGTAAGAGAACTGAGATATCTCAGTCTGTTTCCATATTTACATATGTTTCCAGGCCTGTAAATATAAGAAGGTGCCTTTCCCATTGGTTCTTGAGACAGATACACAAGGGAGAGAATCCCTTGCAGTATCATAAAGTTTCCCTGATCTGAAGGAGGATAGATGCCTTCAGTGAGTCTCTACATGGTGTTGGGGGGTTTGGAGATGATTCTCGCAACACTGAAACTGGCAGGGTACCCATGGCAAACAAGCACATCAGGGAGTGGCCTCTAATACACTGAAAATGAGTGGTGCAATCATACCCTGGAAAGCATAAGAGCCACCCTGTAATCCTGCCTTCTCTTTACGTGGAGAAAACAGACCCAAGTTCTCCAGGGATGTTGACTCACTTTCTTCCCTGGACAGCATGTTCCAGTAACCCAGGAAGTTACAGTCTCATTCCCACGGCATCCACATGCTAACCTACACATACCCATGTACACACACTTCTCCACAGCAGGGCCAGGGTGTTCATTGAGCTTTTTGTTCCCAGCCAAATAGGTGTTCTGCCACACAGGCTGGTGTGGGCACCCTGCTCACTCTCGGATTTTCCAAGGGATGCATGCAGAGGAGTTTCCCTTCTTGAAACTACTTCACATCACCTTCAAGCCTGCATGGAGTTAAGCTGAGGGAGACTCTGGCAGCTGGGGGACACATCATGCTAGAATGTCTGTCTGTGCCTCCTCAACTATCCCTTCACAATTAGGGCAGGAGGCATCAGGAAAGAGAGATCAGAGGCTGCAAATCAGCCAGTGAGCTAGGATGGTTTTCCTTTCTTGGTGCTGAAATGAATGATGCTTAGTCTTCTAGTTAATTTGAAGGGGCCACATCTGGAAGTGTTTTACACAGCCTCAGCCTCTGTGGTGATTTGCCTGAGTAAGCACCTCGAGATTTATCCAATAGAGAATGTGCCCTGCATAGCTCATTAAGAACCTAATCGTTCCCCTCTGGGTCAAATTCAAGTGGCTATTACAATCAAAATGTTTATTTGCAGCAAAAAGTGCTAAAGAGGTTGTAAGATATATAGGAAATATGTTCTGGGAAAATAGCATTGTGGTAACAGTACAAGAAAAAGCCTGAGCTGGTTTAGATGCATCCTAATCCTCTCCTGCTATTAGATGTTGGGATTTCTGCACCAGGGAAGAGGGAATATGAAGGGTGTCAGCTAGAGGAATGATGAAAATATCTCACAGTCAAGTGACAAGAAGCCCGTGGCACATCAAATAGCAGGAAAGGACTATGCAGATAACAGCTGGCTGACAGGGGAACCGTTTCTCTGATTGGAGCCTGTCTCCAAGGAACATGGACTGACTCTTTGCTTACTGACCTTGAAAATGGAAATAATTTCAGAAGCAGCTTTCTCCCATTTGCAAAAGTTTAAGCTTATTTGTTTCTATCAAATGAATTTGAATGCATGCCACTGTGACATCACAAGGAAAGGATCATTCCTCATTTACCAGCATGTCTGTTTTGGTATAAATGAGAGAGCTGTTTTAAAAAAAATTGTTTTTAATGTGTGACTTTCCCTTGTGTAAAATATGTTGAAGGGGGCTGAGGATGGAGCTGAGATTGTGAGGAACCAAGGGAGGGAGCAGCCTCTGGGCTAACATTGTCTCATACCCAATGGCTGAGGATATGCTGGGAGCCAGGAGGGGAGGATGCATTTCAGAAGAAAAAGATTCATTTTCAGGAGAATATGAGGACATCCTTGCTTGGCACTCTGCCTGCTCATGTAAACAGACATGTTTCAAACACAAGTAACTATCTCCCTACATGGCCATCTTCAGCCTTCCTTCCCCCTCACTAACAAATCATATGGAAGCAAACTCTTCCCAGAACGAAACACTGGTTTCCTGAACAGTGAACTTTTCTTTTGCAAAGTCAACAAAGTCCCGCAGGAATTCTTGGAAAATCTCCAGAGATGTACAGAAAGAAGTCAGTAATTTGTTGTCTATCATGGCATGCTTTCAGACACCCAGAGAGGCTACTGGGAGCTGAGGACACTCTGCATGTCAGAAAGTCAGAGCTCCACTGCAGATTTTCTCAACATCACAGAGCTGGGTCATTTCAATTTACTAGCTTATTCTTTATACTCTCATTTTAGTGCTAGCTATCACTGCTAAGGAAGGCAAGGTGATTGAAACATCCAGTTTGGTTTATTTAACTGAACTGCTGTCCTCCACTGATGGAGAGGTCACCTTGCAGGTACTACAGGGTAGGAATGGGCACATAGTGCTGACTAGCTGCTGGCTCGGCAGGTTTACATTCTAATTTCCCCCATGGTAATTTTCCTGGTTGCTGTATCAAGCAGGATTTGCAGATCCACCAGCAAGGTCCTGATGCTGGACCAGCTGCAATGCAGAGGCTGAAACAGCTTTAGCCAACTTTATTCTGAAGTCTTAGGGAAGCTGGGCATGGGACACAAACTCAACATGAGGCACTGGCTCCATTTCTTGATGAATGTCTCCACTGCAGTTGCTGGGCATGGAAAACCTCTAAACCTGGCTTCTGTTACCATCAGGAAAATAGATTTTGTGGCATAGGTAAACCAGATTTTACTTCCACTTGGCCAGTTTCTTTTGTGAGGGGAAATGAAACTGACTATGCCTATTGACTTGCTTTTCTTCTGCTCCTACCCCACAGGCCACATTTAGCTGGTATTTCCAGGTGTAACTCCCTCTTTTATTCCCTGTGGGGTTACTCCATTTTTGCTGCACAGCATTGAAACCAGAATGATACCCCCAATCTGGGGTATCTAAATCCCAATCTCTCCTCTAGAGAGGTTTACTTTTGCTGTAAGACACCTGAGGGTGAAAGGTACCATGGGCTGGGGACAAGCTCCAACAGCACCAGGGAAATAAGAGCAGCAGAGCTTTGGCAGAGCTGCTGCAAGCAGGAATCACCTACAAATCGGGTCCCCTTCTGATGCTCCCAGGGTAGCTGAGAGGGAAAGAAGGTGCAGCTTAGCCACAGCAGCCACATCTGTGCACCAGGAGCACTGCAGAAGGAAAGGCTCAGCCAGTGCTGGGAGATGATGGATTGACTGCTTCATGTGTTAGTAGCAAAGTGGCCTCCCTGAGGCCAGCCACCTCCTGCTCCACGAAGCTCTGGGGTCTCTCCTCCACCCTGCTCTGGCAGGCTGCCAACAGACAAGGTGGGGGCAGAAATGGGGAGAGGAACACAGCACTGTGGGGAAGGAGATGTATAAATAGTGCCTGCTTGGAAGGCCAGGTGTGTCCGTCCAACTCGAGCCAAACATAACAGGAGGCAGCAAGGAGTGCGTCTTCCTCTCCAGACCTGGTTCCTGAAATTCATTTCCTCTTATGTGTTTCTGTTACTGTGAGTGGGTGGATAGGGAGGGAGGAAGGAAGAAAAGAAAGCAAAAATCTTTGGTTTATTCTTGGATCTCACACCCCTGAGTCTTTATTTATTTACTTTGTACCTGCTCACTTGTGCATTTCTTGTCCTGTGCATGTGTTCTGGCTGAGCAGCTCTGAGCCCTTCTTTCTGTTGGATGGGGAGTTTTGCCTTACTGTCTCTCGCACCACTTCCTCACTCTGTCCATCCCTGCTGCCAGGTGCATGAGCTCCTCTGTCACACCCATCACTGGAACCTTTCATCAAACTGAATCAGCTCACCTTGGCAGAAGCCTCCTTTCTCTGGGTTAACAAACCAAAATGGTGCAGAGCTATTTCAGCTATTTCAGCCAAAGTAGAGAGAGAGAGAGAAAGAAAGAGAGGTAGTAGATGCTTGCAGCAAGAAGTGGGGGAAACCACTGGAGGACAACTGGAAGAGTTTTACTGTTTGATTTTGCTGTATTGGTTCTCACTCTTGTGCATAACTTATCCAGCAGATATCTTGGCACACTGTTGTTTTCCAGGCTCTCAGGAGGCACATCAATTTCAAACACCACCCTTCATCCTGGAACAAAGCTTCAGCTCCCATATACTTCAAGCTTTCTACTGTAAAACTAGCCTCAGATTGAACTCTCTGAAAGAGTGTATTTGGCCAGGCATGGGATCATGTTTATGGTCATTCCTTCTGCTAACTCTTTTAAGAGCATGGGAGGCTGCTCCAAGGGGATGAGCCCCTTGGAAAACAAGCATGTGGCAACAGAAGGTTTCTCTTGTTATCCTGGAGGCAGACCCAGATATGGCAGGTGCTCATTCTAGCTGTCTGATGCATAGCATAAAGCCAGTGCTTGTATCTGCTCACTCCTGGGAAAAACACTGATGGCATCAGGGACCCCGGCAGCTAAACAGCCTTGGTAGGAAACATTGTTTTGCTTACAGTGCTCAGGCAGTCAGTTTCTGGCAAGCCTGGAGCAGGTGAGCCATCCTGCTCCTGCTGCTGCCCACCCATGGACATTGGACACGTGCAGCTGTGAGCACTAGGGACAGGAGAGGTGGGATGGGGGGATATTGTTGCCAACAGGGGAGAGGGGCCAAGTCTTTGTCCTTGTAGCAGTGGGTTTGTCGATCAGTGTGTGCATCCCACGCATAGCCACCTTTGTGGCCACAGCCCTGGTGGCTGGCTCCCCGTAGGGTGACCCCACATCACCCCACTGTGTGGGGAGCACAAGCCCACTGTGGTTGGGCACTGTCTCCTCCATACCGTGCTCTTCTTGCCTCTGGGCAATGGGGCTTGCTCACGCAGGTCAAAACCCTGCCTCCCCTCAGGTTGAAGGCACTTTTACAGCTTTGCTGCCACTTGATTTGCTCTCCTTTCTTTCCTCTCTCTTTCCTCCAACTTTCTGAAATAAGAACATTATTTGAAAGACAGGAGGTGCAGAAGGAGGCCGTGCAGCCCTGCAAGCGCCATGTCAGGCAAAATAAAAACTCCTGAGGAGGTGCTTCCGAGAGACTTTGAAAGAAACTGGAGCACACATGTTCCTCTTCTCCCTCTGTTTTTGTCACATCTCTGTAACACAGTGGACATTTTCCTGTCTGCTCGGCAGGGCTGACAGCGTGCTGCCTGGACAGGGCTGTGTCCTAAATAGAAACTCTGCAGGTTCGGAAAGTTCCCTTCCTCTAATTGGAACTGACTCGCGGAGGTGAAGAAAAGCTGCAAAATTGTTTTAAGCTATGAGCAATTATAACAGCCCTTACAGTGCCAGTGACACTAAGAGGATTTGTACTGGATTATACCTAACGTTAACATGATCTAATGCCACATGAATATCACAGCCTGCAGCAGGCCCAGCTCTCGGAGCTGGGTTCCTTGTTCTTCAAAGTCTGCTGGGGTTGGTGGAAGGAGGGAAACAAAGCCATGCCGGCAGAATTTTGGTGCAATGTCATATGTCATTTAAACATCACAAATAGGCAGTGACAAAGTAAAAGTGGATGCCAAAATGGAGTTTTTTAAGCTGAGAGAAGTGTAGAGTTGTCTACACTTAATGTAATATAACCTTAACCAGCCAGCCTCCTACTATTTGGCTTTTGCTCTGCTGGGAGAGGGACCACAGAGGCTTTGCAATAAGGTGACGTGAGGGTGCCACAGTGGCCTCAGTGTCTGGGCGCATGGGGTGACCAAATTGTGAATCCTTCTCCTATCTCCAGGCTACATCATATTGTCTGAGGCAGCTTTAAAAGGTGTTTCAAAAGAATCCTTCCCTTTATAATGGTATGGAGAGACTTCCACTGGTGTTGGCAGAAGAAAAAAGAAACTAATTGGGGTATGCCCTCATATGCAGAGATTTCAGTGAGATGAAGCTGTGGTGGAGCAGCCTGGTAGGGTTGTATGCATCTGGTCTATAGAGAAGGCTGGGAGGAAGGGACAGCATGAGAGCTGAGTCTGGGACCTGCTCTGCTACTGACTTATTACAGGGCTTGCAGGAAGTTGTTTAATCTCACTGTAGATCAGTTACTCAACCAGCAGAATTAAAGCAAGAGCTCTGTGGGAAGGGATGAAGAGAAAGCTGTACCAGTGTGAGGCAGTCAAGCTCTAGAGCAATTGGGGAGGACAAAGATGGAAGCCGGGCAGAAGGAAAGGAAGTCGTTGAGTGAAAAGAGACACATGCTGACCTTGAAGGTTTTCTTTCTCATCTTGGATTTGCTAGTGGAATCAGCAGAGCCAACAAAAGTTCTCAACTTAAACTTCAGGTATGGCTGAAGGTCACAGAGTACAGATTGTTCTTGGGAACTACCCAAGATTTGCCTTGTAGTAGCAAGGGAGCACCTGATCAAATGGCTGCAAAACTTTTCCTCAGCCTACACTTAATACATGGTAGAGGGAATTAATGGGGGTGAAAATGGCTTTATATCCAAAATGGGAAGCCTCTCCCTGCTGGTGCTAGTGAGCTCTGCAGTGCTGAGCTCTGCAGCAGAGGTGAGGAATGAGGCCAAGACATCTGAATTACACTGCTGTATATACTGCCTTTGAATTTGGCTCTGACAGTAGGCTAGGTCAGCCACACTTCGTACTAGCGACACAATTTGACTGATGAACGGAAGGATTCCACATCAGGCCCGTAGAAGGCTTTATACCACTAATATATTGTATTTATTTTGTGGTGACATGTCAAATATAAGGATACCCATGCAATGTTGAACTGTAATCTATCCCACTGAAATCCACACAAGGAGTGGATTCAGACCCCAAAGTAGCATATGACAAATACTAAGCTACTGACACATAGGTGTGTGGCTTGGATCTCTGTTCCTTCCCAGTCCTACAGCCCATCTCACTACAAACTCCATGGATTGCATCAATCCCTGTTAAGCACTTCTCTGAAAATTTAGCCAAAGTGTCAAAAAACTATGAGCTGAAACAAGCACCCGCAGGAAGATGAACTAAATTTAAAAAGTAATGTGTTACAGACAGCCAGAAACAGCATGGAAGTTTAGAGATTTCAACCTTTGAACACTCCAGTGGTGAAATATAACGATGTATTTTATAAAATGGGAGCAGATATATCCTATGATGGAGTGATTCCAGGGTAACACCAGCAAATATTGTGGGAGACAAAGTAGGATCTTGAGAACAAGAAATTTTTTAAGGTTATATTACATTCTAGGCAGCTCTATACTTCTCACAACTTAAAATAGCAAACAAACAAATAAAAACCACCATCTCTGAAATATTTGGGCCAAAAGAGACACACAATTTTCACTGGTTTTCAAAAGTCTTGTGAGAGTTGCAGGTTGGGTGCTTCATGCTTTCATTCGGTTTCATCAATAGCTTCCCGGACAGGTTTTCATTTCTGCAATGCAATGTGAAGCCACTCAGGAAGCAGGAAAAGGACCATTACGGTGAGGAGATAAAGAATGGAGGGGAGCCATGGGATTGAGGAAAACCTTGGGAGATGAAATGCCTTGGAATATGTGCCACCAGGTCCTCGGTGGAGGGATGGATTTGACCAGCTGTGAAGTTTCTCAGAACTAGTGCTAATATCCTGCTCTTGCAGTACTTAGGCAGCAATTATCACCTATAAAATAGGTGATAATGTGTATTTTCACATTCAGAGGGCCAGCTGCTAAGTTGGTAGAAATGGGTGGACTCTGAGCTCCACTAGAACAAGAGTGGCTCATGCCAGATGAAACTACTCCCCAGTATTTTTAAGACACCAATTAATCTTAAAACCAAAATAAAGAGAAGGAGTGCAGATTGATCCCTTCTCTTGAACAGAAAATTTAAATTTGGAAATCTCTGAAGCTTCAGCTGATGAATTATTGAGCTGTGAGAGGCCAGTAGCATGCAGCATCACACACTGGCCTTTTTATAATATCCACAAAATAAATATTTCTAAAAAGAAACAAATGGAAAATTATGTTGACTTGACAGAATAACAGAACAGAGCAGCTAGTTTTCTGCCTGTGCCCTTCCATCTTGGCAGGATACTGTTTTTCTTCATTCTGTAAAATACTCAGATTGGTGTGATACTGCTTTTCAAAATAGGGTCCTAAAGATAAGATATTCTAATGTCTAAGAGGGAAAAAAACATACCAGTTTGGTTTTGGTGGTGGTTTTTTGGGGGGGTTGTTGGTGGTTTTTGTTTGTTTGTTTGTTTGTTTGTTGTTGTTGCATTGGTTTGGTTTGGTTTGGTTTGGTTTTGGGGTGGTTTTTTTTTGGGGGGGGGGGAGGTTGGGGATTGGGGTTTTTGTTGGGTTTTATTTTTGTACATAGAGCTTCCAGGTCAAAGAGCTGCCTTGCTGTAACTATAGTACAGCATATATTTCCCCAGTAACACACCAGCTGTTAGCTGAACCTTATAGCAAGGAATCAATAAAGTCAAGGCAATTTCCTTAACATGCCATCTGTGAGAGATTATGGAAGAGAGGTGGGAAAAGGGCTTTCCTTAGTGGCTAGCGCTTTAGTAAAGTTCAAATGAGGCAATATATAGTAAAATAAATTCAATTTGTATTTCTCCTCTTTCAATTTTAGAGGGGACTAAATGAAATGGAACTGTGTTGATTCTATCCGGTTCAATATATCTTCGCTTTCTAATGACCAAGGTCATTTTTACCTTCATGAAAAAGAAGCCTAATATAAAATACTCACCCAGACTGAGCAAACACAATATTCACACTTTTTCAAAAGCCAGGTAGATGAGTGATATATTGTGTAATTCATTTCATGGCACACTGCTGAATGTTTTTTTATAGATAGTGTTTAACCTTGCCAATTTTGCTCTGAGATAATCACTCCTTTGAGGATAAAATCTCACATTTAACATTAGAAGAAAAAAGAACCCCCCATGTGCCAAAATCTGCAGTACACAACAAATAAGGGGGAAGTTACTTAGCCAGAAAGATAACGATTACAGCCTTTTTCACTGCTGACTGTGATTAGCCGGTGGTTGTTATAATATTAATCAGAAATACAGTGATAACTGCTTTGACTAGGTTTTGATACAGCCAGTGAGCAACGACAAAATGCTCAGACATCTTACAATAATGTATTTCTGCCCTGACTAATGGAAGTGGCAAATAGATTCATAAAAATCCCCTATATTTAGCACCGGAGCTATTCTCAGACTGCGGGAGCTTTGTTTGTGTTTCTCTGGAGTTTATGATCAGGAATATTAATAGTGCCAGCATCTCAAGGAAAGGATGCAAACCCTGGAAGACACCTCTGAAGCCCCCAAGGGAGGGGCATGAATGGCAAAAGTCTGCAGGGTCAAGGCAGTGTCTGTTCGCTCTGTGAGCCCTGATGCTGCCCTGGAGACTGCTTTTGAGAGAGGAACAGTGCAGAAGGTCAATGCAAAGTGAAATTTTACCTGAAGGGAGGAAAATATATGTATAAGCCCAGATTTGTCCTATTGTGCTGTAGGCATGTAGCTGAGGTGGCTAAGTTTGGAGTACTGTCAGCCCTTGGTTCCCATTATAGACAAGGCTGGCACATCCTGAGGGCACCTCAGCCCACCTGTGATGTGAATCACCCTCAGGAGAGCCTGTGTTTCACCCCAGCTGCTGCAAACCTAGTGCCTGACTTGCTGTGAGAGGAATCCTGGCCCTGGCACGTGAGGATGGGGCAAACTGGCTTTGGTTGAAAGCCTCCAGCCAAGGAAGAACCAAACATAAATCAAACGCTCATCTCAGTTACTTAAAGGAAAGATTTCATTAACTTTTAAAGATATTTCACTCTTGCTCCACCCTTCCCTTTCAGGCACATGCTTGGGGCCATTACTGAAAGCACCGTTCATTAGGTAAGACCCTGTCCTTACAGCATTTCCAATTCAATCAGAAGCAAGTAGTACTGGGGTTCTTGGAGGAGCTTGATCCTTCCTCTGAGGTTCCTCTGAACCTTCTCCCAAGGTTTTCACCCAAGATTCACAGGCTACAAAAGATATTGGAAAACTTTCAGTCAAAACCAAATTCAGGAATCTTGATCTCAACACTCAAAGAAGCATTTTAACACACTTGTTCAGATGAGACTTTTCACTACTGTGATTACCAGTTTGGGCCAGAAGTGACCAGATGCAATGGGGGGTACAAAAGCACTGTAATCCTTAAAGCATACTTTAAATAATTAGCATTAAATTAGGGACACAATATGCAGCAGAATGCTTTGGAGAACTTTATGCATGGGGACGTATTGTCCTGAAATGACAGAAGCAATATTCAGAAATTAATGTGGAGACTCTGCATTTCATTTTGCATTCATTTTTGCTTCCCCCTTATTGACACACCATATCAAATCCATCCAGAAGTAGCAACAGACTTTCAAAAATACATTGCAAAATCAAGTCCCAAAAAGACAAGACTTATCTAAAAATATCACTTGAAATCATCCCTAAGGTCTCTGTCAAAATTTCTTTGTCTATAGAAGATTTATTTTCTTTTAGGAAATTTGTCTTTGCCATTTTATTTTAATCTGTTTGACATAGGTTTTATTGCACAAAAAGATTTTACCAGGACTCCATTTTACTGCTACATAAATTGGAATTGTAGGCTATTTTTCTTAAGTTCAGCAACCCCAACAGCAAAGACAGGAGTTCCTCTGGAAGTACTCACAAAAATAATTAGACCTTGATCTGATGAAGACACTTAACAGGATGCTTATTTTTAACTCCATGAGTGCTGCCATTGAATTTAAAGGGATTGTTTGGATTTTTGTGTGAGTATTTAAGTACATTGCTGGTCAGAGTGTCTCAGTCCTTAAACCTGTCATTGATTTCATCACAGGGTGATGTCCAGAGGGTGAGGAAAGCAGAACTGCAACCACGGCTTTTCGAAATCACAAGAGGCTATTTTTTACCCCTTGGACCCTCCTCAGAGCCACAAAGGCTGTGGTTTGGATTTGTTTTGGTGGGTTTGGGTTTTTAACAGATTTTTTTCCCCTTCTAATTGAGATTAATTGGATTTTGAGAGTAATTTTCACATTCCATGGAAATACTACCTCAGTCATGTGAAATGGAGAATACTCATCCTACCCTCTATAAAATGCCTGGAAAACACAACCAGGGAGCGATCAGCAAATAAACTGCCAAGCCCTGCAATTCTTCACTCATGTGCCTAATCTCAAAATGAGGCTTAATTAGACCAACAACACACTCCTCATGGAGCAAAGATTACTTATCAGCTTAATTTGATACTTTCACAGACAGCTGACATATGGTTTCCTCCTCTTCCCCCTGCCTGTTCCTGCACTAGAGTTTAAATAGGGCTGAAGTGGCACAGAGGACTTCTGCTCTTCCTTGCTGCTGAACTGGGTTTCATCTCATGTGGGAAAGAATTGGTGCTCTCAGGCTTCCAGGACCTGAGCTCACCAAGAGGGGACTGCTTTTCCTCAGAGCAGACCCATATGCCTTTTCCTTCCTAACAGATGTACTACCAGAAAAACAGATTGGTGAGTTGGAGCTTGTTCCTTAAAGGTGAGCTGAAAAGCTTCTCTGCCATGTGTAAAACACAAAGTCTGCTCCTTTGAACCATGCACACTTTGTAGGGTACATATTCAATGCAGTTGTGCCATGATCATCCTTGGTTACGCGGTAAGCCATATGAGAAAGAGATTTATGAGCGCAATTTTTCAGAGCCACAGCAGCTCAGAATTATTGAGTTCCCCCATTGAGAGCAATGTGAGAGGCCACCTTAAGTCTGATGCAATTTAAACTACTCCATAGATCATGTTGGACACCCTCTAATATGTATCACCACAGCCTTACTGAACCTGATAGATGTTAGCTGGGGAATGGGATGAGGTGTACCCCATTACATACATTATAAGTCTATTCTCTTCCTCTGCACCATGTCCCCAGCTGGTGCAGATCAGTGAAACTCTGGTGCAGTTAATGGGTTTTGCAACAGTTTTCACCATTTGAGGATCTGGGCAATTCTGCTTCTTGAGACAGCTCAGAAGTTTTAGTCTTTTGTTTTTAACAGCACCTGTGGGGTTTAGTTCTCTGCTCTGCCTGTGGGACTGCAAGTTCCTGCGACCCAAACTCCACTTCCTGTGTGGGATCATCCCCACCTCTCAGGATACAGCCCTGGCTGCAGGCTGCCCCCTGTCCTCAGGCATGAACTGGGAAACCCTCAGCAAACCAGTGCCAAATCCTGAAAATCAGGCTACATGAGAGACTATGACACAACTTTTCCACTCGGTAATGGGCACTACACCAGAAGTGTAGCTCAAATCTGTGGCTGTGGTATCAGTCCCAAATAGGTCTTATCATACATGTCAGAGGGAGGTTTTCCCTATTTTTCCTAACACAGTTTTGAACTAATTCAGGTGTTGTGGGTAAACCACCAGTGCCAAAACCAAACCAAACATGGGCACCACATAAAGTGCATGCTGTTACTCCTTCCAGAGCACTTTCCTTCCTCTCCTTCTCTTTCTGAAGGCTTAGGTTTCAAATGTGATGAGAGCTTCGTAAAAATGTCAGAGTTTCATTGGAAAAACCTTTTCCAGTCTTTGGCTTGCATGAGATGCAATTTGCCAGGATCAGATTTAGGTGCATCTGAGCACTAAGACAGTGTCTCATAGCTGTATAAGTAAATATTTTTTTTGCAATACATCCATGATTGATCCTCATTTCCATTTGTGTATTTATGACTGTGACAGTTACACAGCTTGCACAAGAAGACGCATTTTTAAATGATGTTTACATTTATTTCAGCAATCATAGTTATATATAGCTACGTATTTAAAAGTCTCAAATAAACAGGCTACAGCTCACTTAAGAAGTAAAATTAAATGAAAATATAAACTAGAATCAAATAATCTGAAGACATAGCCCTTAACAAATACTTGGCATGTTTTGTATGTCTGATAGGTACATATACATTTTAAAGGTATTTTGTGTACTGAGCATAAACATGTAAAACAAATATAAATATATCCATATCTATTGAACAGAAAAATATTAAGTGCAAGATATAAAGTGCAACACTCCTGTCTATATATACATGTGCAAGCACAGACATGCAAGTCCATCTATGTCCATCCATTCAATACCATAATATTTTTGAATCCTTGCATCTGGAAGGTCTGTGTTGTAATAATACTTGGGAGCTTAAAATAACAGAGCTGCCATGCTGTTGCATGTCGGGGGAGCTGCTAGCACTCCAAGTCCTCTCAGAAAAGGAGCTGCAAGAGTAGCAGGGAAAACCATGGGCCGTGCTGAGGGGTGAGGGGCTGGAGGAAGCCTTTTGATGTACACTGCCATTCTCCACAGGATGCGTGGGAAGTGCTGAGGGGTGACACCCTGGGACACTGTAAGTGTTGGGCAAACACCAGACTCACAGGCAGAGTCAAAATTTCCTCAGTTTGATAGTATGGCCTGTGCATGTGCTAAAATGTATATCCTGCATTTGGCACCATAAGGCTCCCAAGGGAGCAAAAGGACAGAGGGTGCTCAGGAAAAAGGGCAACCACAGGTATTTGGGTCCTGTTGAAGGGTCAGTGTGCTGGCAAAGAGGGGCTCACCCTGGGGAAGCTGCAAGCAGGGCTTACAAGGTGAAGCAAGAAGGAGGAAAATAGCTGGTGTGGCATCACACCAGGTTCTCTGTTTTGTTTCAAAACTTTGAGGCAGAAGGTGTTAGCTAAAGACAGGGCTTGACTGAGCACTGACTCTGGACATGCAAAGCTGACATTCATGCACTGGCTCTGGGTCTACATTCAGTCACCAGGATCATGTTCAGAAATCATTCAATCAGTGCCCACAAAGGTTGCAGTTCTTCACCTCTCAGACACCTTGATGGAAGCATGAGCTGCATTGTTCTCCTTCCAATGGGAGACTACTGAGTCCACTCTGCCCCCTCTGAGGAATGGTAGCCCTCATATCTCCTCCCTAATGGCTTGCCCTGACTCACACCTGCACCTACCAGCATTTAGGATCTACACATAGCTCACTGCCTTGCCTCTGCGAAGCTCCTGCTGCCAGCTGCTGCTCTGACAACTGCTAGCACAGCATGGCACAGCACAGCATGGCGAGGTACAGCATGGTATTGGGCAATGGATGCTGTTCCTTGCAGAGCTTTCCACCCCACTCCCTTCCCTGTTCCCCTGAGAGAAGTTGCAGCCAGCACCTCCCTTCCTGAGTCTAAATGAAAACTATTTTTGCAGCCGTACTTAGCAGGACTAGCTACAGATATTCCCAAGGACACTTTTTTCCCTTGCTTTTCTGGGATATTCTGAAGGGGTGTCGCAGCTGTTACCCCTCGATGCCAGGACCCCATGCAGGGAGTGGTGGAACCCATTCCCCTCAGACCCTCTCACTAGCACGGCTTTGGGGGCTGATCCTCAGTCACAATGCAGTCTGTGGGATCTCCCCAGACACCCTCCTTCTCCACAGGGTTGGTTGGAAACCAAAGCCCATGGTTTTTACTCACATACCCACAGCTGTGGTGGGTAACACTGCGGTATAAATGACTCAGGTGGGGGCCCAGGAGCAGCTGGATCCTGAAAGCCACACTTACAGCCCCTGCTGTGGAGGTTGTCTTCGCAGTGCTCAGAAGCTCCTCCTGTAGCCTGTGTGTGTCTGGGCTTGATGGGAAAACATCTGCTGATGGTGGTGCTGAAGCAGGAGCCAGGCTCTGCGGAAAGGCCAGGCCCAGCTGAGAGCCATCAAATGGCATGAAAATGTAACTGAGGGCTCACAAGTGGGATTGCACGCTCTAGACCTGATTCCTTTCACCTTATTCAAGAAAGAAGATCCATTAAAATGAAACGATGAAACGAACTGTCGGTGCGTGCACATGCATTTTCCTTTTTTGATCAACTACCTTTCTGCCGATACGCCTGGTAGAGTGTTTGAAATCCCTATAAATGTTAGATGTCCATGATAAAAGACAGTGCCCTTATTTGGCCCGTGGCCATTTTCCATGTTTATTTGGTTATTTATTTCAGTTAAGTGCAACACACCAGTTGATGCACAACACCCATGTTCTGCAATACGGCTCCGGGTTGCCTTGGCAACGGGTGGAAAGGGTTTTGAAGAGCTAGAGAGGCCCATGCTAATGAAAACAAGCATTCAGGGGGCCTCTTCTCCAGGTGGGCGAGAAGAGGCTCCCCGCTGGGCTCCCTCACCCAGCCTGCTTTCAAATAGTCTGATGCTTTAAACAAAAAACTACAAAACCACCAACAACAAAACAGCCCACCACCCAGCCCCCTCTGCTTTTTTTCTTTCCATGCTAAAACGCAACTACTGATTAAAAGTTCTGAGACAGTTCTTTGAAGCCTTTCATTAATAGGTTTCCTTTATGAATCCAAATTAGATGGCCAATGCATTTTCCTTCAAAAAAAAATAAAAAAAAAGAGAGAACTATTATGGAAATGGTAGTTGCTGCTGCTGCTGCTGCTAGCTTTTACATGTTTAATCTCCCACATGTGCATCATGCCAGATGGCAGTGCCTGTAAGATGTGAGATAATCTTTGCACACCATCTTCGCCACGTTGATGCTGATCCCTGGGCTTCTGCAGGCTGTGGCTCTCACTTGGACATGGTGGAAGCCATGGGCTTTGTCCCTGCTCTGTGGGATAAGGCTGACCAGGTCTGGGCTCAGCACCCATAGCTCGCTCTGAAAGTCTCAGGTGGGGGTGGGGGAAAGGTTAGTAGTTCAAAGAAGTCTTGTTAGAATGAGGCGGGATACTGAATGCATGGGGGGATCTCCTCACCTGAGGAAGTGGGTCCTTTGGAAACATACCTGGGCACCCATGCTCAGGAAATTGAACAGTCATGAGGAAGATGTGACACTATCCAAATGTCTTTTTTAGAAACATGAGGAAAACGATAATGAATGACTCTACAGGCTGAGCAGGACTATAGCCAACAGCTTCGATGAGATTCGCATATGTCCCACTTCCCTTATGGCTGCCCAGCAACTGCTGGGTATTCCCAAGGGCCAAACTGCTGCTTGGCTCAATGAGGTGATGGCCATGGAATGTGCAAAGAGATAAGTATGTAAATATGGGAATGACATGAAAGGGGAAACATTCAATGAAGTCCTGAATATAGGTCGAAGGTTGCTGTGGGCTGGGGATGGTGGATAACTGGCTGAAGAGCTGAACATCAATGACAGAAGAAGGGTCCTGTATGATAATCTTGGGTGAGAGATTTCTCTTCCTATTTCTGTTTCAATCTGAACTTTTGATGGGCAGAACATTCTTCTGAACCAACACTTCTGAATGCACAGTTTGTCTCACAGTCCAAAGTCTGAATTCATGCCACAAAATTAAAGGAAAGAGAGAAGCGGAAGAGGAGAGTGAAGCAGACCTCTCTAATGATGATAGGGGAGCAAGAGGCATGGTGCCCATGGGATGGAAGGGGATGCCCAGCTTCTCTGCCATGGGCTGTATTGCTTGCACAGAACTTGCAGTAGCACAGCAGGCAGGCCCTCCAGCAAAAGGGTTTTTCCACCTCCTTAGAAGCAGAAGAACGTGACAGCCTATTTGGACTGGTGAAATGTCACAAGCTCCAAAGAAAAAAAAATTGGGATAATTGGGATGTCCCTCTCAAAAAAAAATCTGAAACCAACCCAGACCGTGTGAGGCTGGGGACAAAATCCCAAGAGCCAATGGCATAACTTCAGTATTAAGTGAAATATATGTGGGTTTTTTGATAGGAGTCTCCACCACTTGTAGGTGACTCAGTGCCAGAAACTGACTCATGCCGAAACAGCGTTTCAGTCAGACAAAGAAACTGTGTAATACACCACCAGGCTCTCAGTCTGATAATGCTCTCATGGAAGGAGTGTTTTACTCTGCCCTGAACTGCAGCAAAGCTTATCACCAAGAGCAGTGACGTACTGGTCACTTCGTTAATCTAAGCAGAGGGGAGTGAGGCTGGAAATGTTTATATGTGATTTCCCTCTGCTGAGGAAGGAGATAAGAATAACTATGACAACACACCTAAAACATTTGTTGAATGCTTCATTCTAAAACGAGGCATACAAAAAAAAAACCAAAAAAAAAAAAAAAAAAAAAAAGAAGGCAGTGCCTGAATGGGGGAGGGGGTTGAGGGAAAATTCTTGTAGATGCCTTCCCAGAAAAATCAATATTGCAGCTAAAATAGCTAACTTTGGATTGCCAAGCAGCAGCAGGGCTCCATTCAGGTGGGAGGAAGTTCAAGCCTCTGGGAAACAGGCCTCTTTCAGGAACACAAGTACCTGAGGATCCTCAAAACATGAATTTGTATTTTGAGATTACAAGCAACTCTGATTTCAGTGGCAGTAACTTAAAGTTCATGAAATACTGTCTCTGAACAAGCACATTTCAGGAAATTTTTATAATTCCCATCTGAGCTGCTTCTGAAATAGGCTAAGAAACAAATTCATCAAACTATTTGAGGTGCCTGCAAATAAGCAGAGAAGGTTGACTGAAGTGATAGCAAGGACATCCACAGTGCGTCATACATTTTATTTTGCAGGTGCCACCACTACACATCACTGCAAACTTCCCATGTCATCAGTGCAACCCCGGGAGCTGTTGTCTAGTGTTCTGCACCAGCATGAGGGTTTGCACCAGTCCAGCCAAGAAGAGCCCTTCCTCAGGCTGGGAAATGAGGCCACAAGACATTCCTGATCCTGTTGTTGAGAGGGTGTGGAGCAGGGCTGACCCATCTACTGCCCTGCCAAATTTGTGCAAGACCCTGAATTGTTCCTGGCTTGGCTTGTGCTCCAGGGCTGCCCCACATGAATAACCCCAATCTGTGCAGGCTTGCTCACGGGCTTAGGTGAACAGCCAGGATCTGTGTTTACTTCTTTGGGGCATGGCAAAGGCATCTAATTGCACCACAGTGTGTTTCAGCACAGAACTATTTAACGCTTATGTTACAGAGTCTAAAGCATGATTTGCTCCTTGTGGCTCCTAAGATCTGCAGTGTAGCCCTGCCAATGAAAACATGGAGACTTGGCTAAGCAAGGAAACAGCTCACTCAGCAAAATGGTGGCCTGTTGTTGTATTTGTGATGAAAAGCAGAAAGACGTCCACTGCCCACAGAAATGCTGTTCCATTTTGTTCATGTAAGTGGCAATTTAGAATTAAAGGCAGCTGAATTATATGGGCAACATGGGGAGAATTTGTTTTATGTGGGAGCTGCTGTACATACATAACTTTGCTATAAGACTCCCATATTGATCATGGTAACCTGCATGGGTCACCTTGCTCTAGCCAGGTGTGGGAATAATCTGTAAGTCTAGTAGCATACTCATTTTATCTGCAGTGCTCTGCACAAGTACTTGTAAACCATCCACTGCTATAAAACAGCTGTTCTAATGCTCTTAGTAATTGCTGTAGACTATGTCCCCAGGTTGTACTGGCATGTAAAACAGAGGAAAAGGATATAAAGATGTGAATACTATTGTCTTCACTGTTTTGTCTTGTTGGCTTTTTGGTGTTTGGGTTTTTGGGGGTTTTGTTTTGGTTTTTGTTTGTTTGTTTGTGTTTGTTTTTGTCTGTGGTTTTGTTTGTTTGCTTTGTTTTTTAAAGCATCATGGATTTATTTGCATTTTTATACAGTTTCACTTAAGAGAAAATCCTGGGTGTCTGCTTCATGATATAAGAATGACTAGGTATTTGATATGTGTCACCTGCAATGTGTTCCACCTCAGGAGGTTAACACCCATGTTGTATGCACAGTGAGAATGAACAATAATTTGATATTAAAGTAGGGAAGTTTTCTGGAAACACACTGAGTCAGATACATCCCTGTTCAGACAGACATAAGCTGGCAGTAAATAATAGTCTGTGAACTGGAGGAGAAATATCTTCTGATATCAGGAAGGGAACAATATGTTGGGATGAGAACATGCATGTAGGAGCCTAACACAGAACTGGAATTGATGTTTGCCTTCTCTTTGAGGACTCTCTCTAGCAGTACCATCCACTTAGAGATGATCTTGGAGGCAGCTTTTGGCTGGATGGGAGGTCTGTGTGTTCATACACTCCCCTTTGCTACCATTTCTGTATACCTACATATCATGTGGGGAGGCTACAGCCACAATAGCTACACAGGACATCCCTTGTACAGCATAGGTGGTGGTGTAGGTCAAATATTATTTGTTTAGGTCTGACAACATCAATTTGCTTTAGGAAAATTCTCTCAAACTGTGGCTGCTTCTTTATGGCTTCTGCCTCAGCATGACTGGTTGCCTCTGCAGGAAGGAGCAACCTTTGTGCTTAGTAAGTTGAAGGAAGCTGATCTTTGCAGAAGATGCACAGTAATGGGTGTATGGGGTGTGGTTTTGTTCTTCCCAGGTCTTGCCTCTTCTTCACAGACTCTTGTACTCTTTTTAACAGTGCAATTAGTGTTATCCAGTCCAAGGTTTAAAAAAATCACAAATGAGACATTTCCCCAAATCAAAACATGGGCAGTAAATTAGATTAGATGAAATAAGTGCAAAGTTCACTTCTCCTCAGTACTAATGAAATACCACGTCCAGGTTTAAGCATGGCACTTAAGAAAGATGTGAAAAAATGGAGAAAGAGGACAGTCTTAATAATCAGCGGCCTTGAAAACAGGACTTGTGCTAAAAAGCTGTGAAAGAAACATGGTGCTCCACTGCCATGGCAGGTAGAACAAGAAGAAATGGTTTTAAATTGCAGCAAGGACAGTTTAATCTAGGTATTAGAAAGCAGTTTGTTGTAGCAGGGCTGCTGTAGGTGTGGGAGTGGATTGTCTGGGCACGGGCTGCAGTCTGTAGTGGGGAAGATGCTTACAAGCAGCTCAGAACAAACATGCATCAGAAATGACATGGACACAGCTAACCTGGCCTTGAGGACGCTCAAGATTGACTACAAGTGAACTTGGCTATTCATCTGGGAAAAAGCTGGGCCATTTATAACAAGAAGGCCGTGATTTCAGGTTTTCAGCAAGAAGAGAAGTTCTGAGTGGTGAGCCAGGATTGCATATATCCATTGTGTACATCTAGGCTGCCCTGGGCTTGCAGCTTGTGCATGCAATTCCTGTGTCAGCAGAAAGGCAGCCTGGCTCATGGGACGCACCTCTTCCTACTGAGGAAGGGCACGGACGCCGGTGTTTTCCTGCCTGATATTTCCTTCGGCATGTCACGGGTTTCTCTGCAAGCTAATTGCATGCAGTAGTTTATACTACGGTATGC
Source organism: Sylvia atricapilla (assembly GCF_009819655.1). Lineage (NCBI taxonomy): Eukaryota > Metazoa > Chordata > Aves > Passeriformes > Sylviidae > Sylvia > Sylvia atricapilla. The sequence goes on from NC_089140.1 coordinate 45,343,599, forward strand.
AAGGCTGTCCATGGAAAGTATCTTCATTTAAACTAATAATGTGAAGCTTCTGTGTGAGCTAACACTCACTCTTAATTACTGTTGGCCAATGTTCCTCCACTTGCTGAAGCAAGTCTAACCTGCTCTGCAGCTCAAGAGTCAGCAAGAGGCTAAGAGGACTTCTTGGGATGTCATCTGATGAATTGATGATCAGACTGCCCTTCTGGGAACAACCCCAGGTGACCTGAGATGAGATGGAGAGTCCTTCTCCTTCCTCCCTGTCCTCTTGTCCCTGAGGCGTGGAAAGGAAGGGTCAAAATCATACCTATGTACTGCAACCACTTTTGCAGCCTGCCCTGACCCTCATCTCCTCCAGGGCTGCCTCCCCATGTGAACTCGAGGGTGACCAGAGAATACAGAACATAAAATTTCTGGCATAGGGCAGGTGTGAAATATCCACAGAGATAAACTCTGCATGATTCATTTTGATTCTTATGCCCATGAAGTCCCTCTCAAGCACCAGGTGAACACTGAGTGAGGTGAGAAGAGTGGAGTGACCTGTGGTGTCCTGCACCCGCTACTGAGTCTGGTCATGCAGCCTTTGTTTAAATTTTCTCCTCACCACCCTGCAGTGTGTGTCTAAACTTAGCTCTCAGCCACGGAAGATCTCAGGTAGGCCACCAGCAGCATTTAATTCAAAAGAACGACTGTTTCCTGTACAGACTGGTGCTCAAAATATCTCCAGAGGAAGATGAAACAATTTACTCATCAATTCCTGGTCACCATATTATAAGGAAAATACTATGGCACCACACAGATTCAGGAAATAATTGGGAATGGTAATTTGAAAACTAAGATGTAAAGCTTGTGAGGGTAAAAAGAATTTGTTATATAGGGATCCAAATTTAAAAAAATAATTAAAAATAAAGGGAGAGAGAAATGATTTTTTTAAAAAGAATGCTAAGTTAATTTCAGCTGTAGATCATACTTTCATTCCATTGCAGCTAAGTACAAATAGAAATAAAGTGAAAAAAAAAAATGAGGGCAGTGTCAAGAAGCCCTTCCTTACATGAGCAGTAATTGGAGAGCAAGGTGACCTGTGAGACAATGTCATGAGAGAAAAACATTAGTGTAATTAAAAAATCACTTAGATGCACTACAAGGAGAAAGGATGAATGAACTTTGGCACAAAATGCCTCTCCCAGCCCCTCGTCCAGCCCACCAGAAACGTGCTTGGACTCACAGAATCACTTTGGTTCAAACCACTCTAAGCCCTGCTGCAACACCCAGCAGAGCATGAATGACTTCGCTGTGGCTTCTATTTGCACTGAGTATGTTACCATCGACAGAATGGGACAGAGGTCAGTCATTTCTTGTCTTGGATGGTCTTCTGAAATGCATCCCCATGCAGTCTGTGGGCAGAGGACCTCTCAAGCCATCTTACTGGAGAGATGTCAGCCCTGTCCTTGACCCTGCCACCGGCAGGGTGGACTGGATGCGGGGAGAAGGGATGAAGCCACACCAGTCCTTACTGCTGAATCACTGGTGATGGGAAAGCTGTTGGCTTCAGGGGCAGACTAATAGCATGTTTGTGCTCCTCTGATTCATCCAAGCAGTGAATTAAACTCTTCCTCCAGGCAAAAAGGACCTGCCCTGCAGAGGGGCCACTGCATCCTCTGCCTGGGGGCTCAGGGAGAAGTGGAAGGATGTCCCCCCTGCTGCTGCACACACACACACACACAAGTGTGCTCACACACAGTGCACAAAGGGCTTTTGGAAAGCATGTCCTGGCTCTCAGCTGGTTTCCCTGCGCTGTCACCCTGAATACTGCTCCTGGACCCATTTTGTCACCTTTGCTCTCACTGAAGCTTTTACAACATGTTGGGCTTTTACTGTACACAGCTGCTTTCCTGCAAGCTCTTCAAATCATGAGGATTAAATTGCGCCAGCATGGAAACCAAGGGAACATTTATCACTGACAAAAGGAGGCAAGAATTTTTCTAAATCAGAGATTTTCTTACAGTAGAACTTTTGTTACTGGAGCAGATCTATAATAATATCACTACTGTTTCAGTATTTTTATAACAGTGCTGCTGGGAAGAGCAGCTCTTTTAATACAAATGCTGTCATTTAGAATTGCTGCTATGGTAGAAATCTTAAATTAAGCACTGTCCTTTATACAAAATACAGCACCACCTGCATGAACACAGAGCTGATAAAACACTATATTTTTTTTCCATGTGTCACATCAAATTATCCAGCAATATAAAAGAAATGGAAGTACACAAAAGTCAGGGTTTTTTTTCTGAAATGGCTTCACCTGTATCTTCTCCTTACAAGCACAATGTACTGGGTGGGGGGCAGAGATAGACTGAACAGGCTCTTCAGAGAAAATTCCTTCAAAATGACCAATTTTTATGTCAAAACTACATTCAGAACCACAGTTCAGGTGTCCTTTCAGTTCAGATCCAAAACACGTCCCCAGCTGCACAAAATGTCTGTGTGTTCACAGGTGTGGGAAAAGGACTTCTAGCACAGCTGTACAATGAAATTCTCCTACCTGAGCCAAAGTTAATTTGCAGTATGGCTAATAGCAGTTTCTCTAATGAATAAATTACTGGCTGATACAACTAAATCAATCTGCTGAGTTTTTATGTTTGCTTTTTGCTGTTGTTGTTGTTGTTTTTCTGTGTGGTAGCGAAGTGCTGCTGTTTCAGCATTACATGAGGAACTGGGGAATATTTCATCAGTTTTCCAGGCTGGCCAGGGGGTCCTGTTGCCAGGATGAAAGTCCCTCGGAAAGGAAGCACATCTCCTACCTTTCTTTTCCACTGCAACAAGGATGGTTAAGGCAAGCCCCAATCTCAGACTGATGTATGGCAAGGGTAGGGTTTGGCTGTGCACCCCGAAGCCAGAGAGGAGCCCCAGGTGTGCTGATGGAGGCTGAAGCACAAACAGAAGCAGTATCTAATCCCCTCACGTCTGCTGTGAGTAACCTCAGGGCCAGGCACTCCACATGTTGCTGTCAGAGGTTGTCCTCTGCACTCCAGGTCATGAAGAGTTCATGCTGGGAAAAATACAAACCACAATCCCAAGTTTTGTGCCTGAGTGTCTTTGAACTATTTTTGAAGCCCTCTTGCCACCTACAGATTATTCCAGCAAAGGAAATATGCTTGTGACACATTCCCAAGCATTACACCATTACCTAGTATTTATTCTTTTGCATGTCAGATAATTGGCAGTGTACTGATGACAGTCATTTCTTCCGTGGGGCACCATGCATTGAGGCTCTTGTGATGGGGTATATAAAGCTTGACTTAGATCCAGGGAATTTTGAAGAAGGTGCTGACAATACACTCATTAATTCACAATTACGTTCCTTCAGAGAGCCTCCTGGCACTTTCTAAATAGTGTTTAGAGCACATGCCTCTTTTATGAGACAAGTATTGTGACTGTGGAAGTCAAATAACAAGGACAGAGAGGTTTAAGTAATTTGCCAAAAGCCCTACAGGAGGGCACTACCCAGAGGTTACCACAGAAATTAGCCCTGTGCTAGAATCATCTGTTCACAATGGCTTGAAATTTTGGGATTTATTTATATTTGACAGAATTGTAATTTTTCTGTTACTTTAGGTGTCTGCTGCTTGGGAGAAAGCAAAGATTTGGAAGTCACTAGTGATTCCTTAGTTTCTATGAAATGTATGAGAGGTTGAGCCTAGTAGGTGACAAAAAGGAATTGCCGTACTATATCGAACCCCAATCCAGGAAAGTCTTTCAAAATTCCAAGTTTGCCTTGCTGGAGCCATTGAAGTTTCCAGAAGAGACACAGTATGTACATACATCCCTGCAGAGTCTGATCTGTTTGAGGGTGTGCCTTGTAATGCCCCAACTACTGGAAGTACAAGAAACACAGTGACCTCCAAAAACTGCAAGGACTCCAGTCAGTTCTCTCAAATGTGGCATTAGGATCATGTTGATTGTAGTAACAGTGCCTAGAGATCTGGTATCCATCAGGAGCTTGTCCCTATCATGTTAGGCATTGCACTTTGAGTCCTGCCCGTTCCCACCCTCATTGCTCTGTGAGCTTGTTTCCTGTTGCAAGTTCTGCTATTTCATCTGGCAGATGAACCCTTCCTTTATGCCTTTGGGAGAAAAAGAGGCAGCTCCCATTGTTCCATTGTCCTATAGCACCAAAAGAGACTGACAAAAATCAACAACTTTAGATATTCAGTGCTGTATAACAACATTTTGGTTTATAGAAACAAAGGTAGTACTTTAACAAGCCCCTGCCATAGTATTTATGAAGATTATGGTGGTTTTGTTGAGAGACAAACATGAAGAGGCTTTTAAAGCTAAATCATATTGTTTGAGGATTGCGCCCATCCAGGCACACGACACTGAGCAGGTCTTGGTAAAATTGTAATCGACTTGAGGTCTTTGAGGTCTTTGAGGCAGGCTCTGTCCATTAGGGCCTGGAGAGACATCCCTGGCTGGTTTTTATGTTGTACAACAGGGTTAAACAATAGTTAATTTTTTCTCACTGATACCTTAAGGTGAGTTTGCACTTATAACAATTTCTGCATTTTCAGATTAAATAAGGTCTGCTAAAACTACTTGGCTGGCTACGTAAGGGTTGTGTTTGCAGGGATCCCTTGTGGTCAAACCATTCAGAGGCTGTTGGTCCATTCTGCCATGAGTAATATACTCCAGTGAGTAGCTGGACTGGATCAGCAAGGCCAGTTTCCCCAGCAAGGAAAAAAGAGAGCTGTGTAAATGAACTGGATCTTAATAGTCAAAAGACTAGAGAAACTTGCCACAACTCTAACTCTTCTGTGAATTTTGATTTTCTTTAAAAAGTCAAAACATTAGTTATTAGAGTTAAAATTTTTTACTTGCTTCAACTGTGAATTAAAGCATTTTCTCATGAGAAATAATTAATTGTTAATTGTTCTTTCTCCTTTTCTTGTAGCCTTATCTCATGGAATAAGTTGTCATTATAAGAGATCAAAAAGCTCATTTTTCTCAGGGAAGCCTGGATTCCAGGACTTATTGAAAACCTGATTGTAAACTGAATATTTGGCAATAGTAAGAAAGCAGGGCCTCTTTTGTTTAAAAGACAATCTAGCAGATCTACCCGAGATAAAACCAATTGTCTGCTTTACAGGTATCTGGCAGATGAGAGGTCAGCTTTGGCTGATTCAAATTCAAGCCATATACATATTTCTTTTCTTTTTTTCCTTTTTTTTAGCGGTACTTTCTCATAAACAGAACTTCATCAGACTGAAACAGCCCTCTACTTCTGTGTGGCTGCTCTGTTTTCCTCTAAGCAAATTCTTCACATGACCAGAAGGAATCTTGTTTCCAACATCTGGGAGTACTTTAGAGGCTTTCATTATTTATATGCCAAGATAATATCTTTTGCCCATGAATGTGCTACTGTTCCCATTGATTAGATGTTTGCTGATTACTGCCAACTGCAGTAGCAGGGGTAGCATGGAAGCTATTCCCCAGTCCTCACTTTACATCACAAACTATGGGCCTCCAAATGCCCATCTGACCTTCAGGAATTCATTAAATTTAGACTGCTACTGACTTGGGAAGGCTATAAAGAGAGGAGTTACAGGGGGAAAAAAGAAAAGCTGGCATTTAAAATTAAGATGAAAGACACACCAAGAGGAAACTGTAGAAAACAGCTATTTAAATGAAAGGAGAAAAAAAGAAAATAAGAGGGGCTGTAGAATGAGAAAGGACAATTTCTTCATCATATCTTGGATAACTAGGAGTTGCCTAGCTTGTCACAGAGCAAGCTAGGAGTGAAAAAAGCCCTTGCAAAGGCCCATCAACCCAACTCCTCAGTGCTCCCAGGGCCTTCCCCAGCCTCTTGTCCATCCTCACAGCCTCTGCCCAGACCTGGCCCTTGACTTTAAAGTGCTTCTCTCAGCAGAGACAAAGGAAAACAGGAGAGGAGAGGAGAGGAGAGGAGAGGAGAGGAGAGGAGAGGAGAGGATGAGGAGAGGAGAGGAGAGGAGAGGAGAGGAGAGGAGAGGAGAGGAGAGGAGAGGAGAGGAGAGGAGAGGAGAGGAGAGGAGAGGAGAGGAGAGGAGAGGAGAGGAGAGGAGAGGAGAGGAGAGGAGAGGAGAGGAGAGGAGAGGAGAGGAGAGGAGAGGAGAGGAGAGGAGAGGAGAGGAGAGGAGAGGAGAGGAGAGGAGAGGAGAGGAGAGGAGAGGAGAGGAGAGGAGAGGAGAGGAGAGGAAAATGCTGATAGGGCCAAAAACTGCCTCTTGAAGAGCAGCTCTGAAACCATAGCAGGAAGTTTTGCAATAAAATGAATGCATGTATTCAAAACAAGGAAGAAAGTATGGTTTCCCTATAATTTCCTCTGGCTTTGTTGGGAAATATTCCTCAAGCATTGTACTGCAGCAAACCACCTGCAATTTTATTAAGAAAAGGAATTAAAAATGTCAGATAATGTTAAGGCATTTTTGAGCACACAGGAATTAGCAGGTTTTTGATGAACTCCCTGAGTTTCTGAGAGGACTAGTTTGCATCTCCTCATGGACTGGTGGTTGGTGCTGGTAGCACGCTGCTGTATCTGCAGGGTTAGTGGTCACAATAGCCCCGCTGCCATGGGGAGGTCCGTGAGGATGACCTGGATCTTCACAGTCCTGCTCAAGTAGTTCACTGGATAGACATGCCTGAAATTGTTGCCTATGTCCAGAATGTCTGGTTATATGTATTTTTGCTTGAACCTCTTAGTAATAATTGCCTATTTAATTTTTCTTCTGCAGCAAGCAGTGATATATACTGTGCACTGTATTTGCAGAGACACTGCTCAGGTATCCTCAGGTTTGTTTCCAATTTGACTTATGATGCTTGACTCAATCTCTGGCACATCTTGCATCTTTAGAAGCAATATTGACAATTCATAAGTATTTCAAAGGTTGATGTTTCAACAAGTATACTTTTCCTGAAGCTATTTATAGGCAGACTCAATGGTTTTGTTTGCCTGTTTTCACTATTGCTGACAAAGATCTGATCCCAAACCACCCACTGTAATTGCCACTGTGACATAACCAACAACTTGATTCATTTGATTTTGAAGTTGCTAGACATTTAGAGACTACAGAGTTTCAGGTATTTTCCATCTTATACAGATGCCCAAAACTGGAAGAACAGACACCAGGTGCTCAGCTGGCATACACTGTGGTGACTCTGATATGGTCACTGCAGCCACGGTAGTTTATAGCAGCTGTGGACCTAGCTTGTTCCCAGAGTATGCATTGATTTTGCTATAACTCTTTCTTTCCTCATGTTCAGCCATTTAAATGTAAGTGCATTTGATGTTTGGGGAGTGTACATGGCATTGCTATGTCAGTCTTGATGCTGTGCTAATGATGCTTTTGGGCAATGAATAATAACCATGGGATAGCTTGGAAATTAAACTCCAGATTTTATTCTTATAGTCTACTAGATTAGCAATTAAATTTCAGATAATTTATATACTTAAAGGGTCTGGGAGTGTAGAGAGTTCTAAATTAAAACATTAATGAACAGTGTTGTGGAAAATAACTGTTCCGCAAGGGGACAAGGCCAGTGGTTTTGGTGCTGGAGAAGGTTTACAGAGGCTACTACTTATCTGTACCTCTGTGTACAGATCTGTACCTCTGACAATGTGACAGCTGATTTTCTTTGTTTTAAATTTAATTAATTTAAAACAGAAGGTTATTGCTACCAAAATTATGTCACCAATCTCCTCCTCTCCGTAGCTGCTGACACACACAGGCTGAGCTGCTCACTGATGTCAGTGATGTCCATTACTTTGGCAGTGAGGCAGGGGGTGAGCAGGGCATTTCCAGGGGATGTTGCTGTTCTTGGCTGACCATTCCCCTGCCTTCCAGCATCACAATACTGACTGACAGAGCATGCTGTCACCCGTATCCTTGGAATAAAATTGTCGCTCTGAATCATCCTAACAAAATGACGAAGGTTCTGTATAAGAGAAGTTCTCGTCAGTGACTATAAAAACACTATTTTAGGCAGATTTAGAGCTCTGTAGCTGGATTTGTGTGAAATAGGAGCTGGGGTTGTTTTGCGGGCTTTGAACTCCAGCCAGTTTGCAGCACACCAGGGCCTGACGGGCTCTCAGGAGCTCTGCAAAGAGCTGTCCCTGGCTGCCCTGCCGTGGCCCTGCCAAGTCCCACTGCCTGGAAAGCCTCTTGCCACTTCAAGGAGTGCAAATGGAGTCTAACTTCTCTTTGGTCAGCATGTGAGGAGTGATTTACGGGTGGGGGTTTGAACTCAAAGGTTTGCCTATTTGGTGTCGGTTCGCCAAGCTTTGTCCATGGTTGATAAGAACTGAGAGTTGGCTTCAAATCCAGCTTCACTGAGAGTGACTGCAGATATCATCTAAAGAGTTTAGAGATAAAAGCTGCTAAGGCCATGAGAGATACTGTTATTAAAGGGAGGTTTTGGCATGTATCTAAAAAAGAACATACCCCTGATCATTTTTTCTTTCCCTCATTTCATACTCACTGACCAACAGTTTTGAACATGTGCACATGAACCAGTGTTTTACTGTTTGAGTTATTTCAGAGCTTCCTTTTTAACATTACTAATTGACCCACTGATGGATGCTTGCTCTCCTTACTTTATCACTGTAATGTTGTTCTAGCTAATTCCCTGCTGAAGCAGCAGAGCTACCCATTAAGCAAGCGCTACAAGCTGATAAGGAACAGCAAAATGATTTATGCATTGCATCAGGGAGCAGGGACAAATATTGGCATCAAGGTGACTTGTTTGACTGTGAGGTTTAGAGTGAAAAAGTCTCAGTGGGAAGCACCAAACATCAGTTCAGTGTTTTGCCATAAGCAGAGAGCCAAACATGTTTTTCTACTCTAAGTGATACTGTGTTCAGTACAGAGGATGCAAGAAAGAAGACAGGAAACCAAGGGCAGCCAGCAATGCTGTGCATCTGCATTTCAAAATGATAGATACAGGGTAAGGGGGTAAACACAGTAATCAAGAATTCTATGTGAGTTTTAGTCCTTGGGTGCTTCCAAGTCTCCATATACAAGGTAAGAGCCTTACTTGTGTATGGAAACACCAGACTTTATTGACTGAAGATGACCATATGCATTGGCAAAAAAATAGAGAGGTGGGACTAGGGATTTCTTAAAAAAGAAATCAAATCAGGCAATAAACTCCCATTTTTTTTCCTCCCGTGTGACACAGTGAATGATGATTAATAGATTATTATTATTTGCACACTGACAGCTTTTCTTTTTCACAGACATCATGACCATCAGTTTCTTAGAGTCATAGCCCCATTTTAACCAGGATTCCACTCAAATACTTATGGAAAACATAACACAAGAATAGCTGTTCAAGGCCAGACCTGAGGTGTGTCAGCCTCAGCATTCTGTCTGTGACAGCAACCTCTAACAAGGACCTGAAGAATGAAATTAGCAAATGGGAATATACAAAAAGACCTTTTCCCGCTGGCAAGATCCAGATTCTGGAAGTCTGTCATTTAGTGAGTCCTGAGCTTCAGAACTTATCCACATCATTGTGGCCATTGGTGACCATGATTTTTTTTAATGGATTGTGGAGATGAATTTGCTTTTGGCCTCTGCAGCACTGTGAGTTCCATAACTGAATAGTGTGCTCTGCGAAAGACCACATCCTGATTTCAAAGAAGAGATTAGATTTGGCTCAGTTGCCATATTTTGGGGCACTGCAGGTCTTCTAGGCTTACAGTGCTACACAGTAATAGACAGAAACCCAGATGACAGATTCCTACAGTTGTGTGTATCACCAGCTTCGTGTGTTCCTCTTCATATGGTGCTGTCAGACACAGGGACCCACAACCAGCACTCCTCTTGTACATCATCTCATAGGTGAGCACAGGAGATGGGAGTAGGACACAGCTTCTCTTAATTCTGTCTTCACACCCAGAAGTAGCTCACCTTATGTCATCTTGCTAAAAGCGAAGTTTCATAGGTCCTAGAGAAGCCCTTGTGGTATTTTCAGATTTCTGAACCAGAAATGAGCAACAATCAGCTTTTCTGCTTCTCTGCCTTTAAAAAACCCTAAATGACATCCATGTCCATTTTGCAGACATAGATTACCTGAAAGCTAAGCCCTTATTCTGGTCTGCTTGTATGCAGCATGCAATGCTTCATTTTTCTGTAGGATTCATTTGACGAGCAGCTCAGGCTGCAGTTCACAGCAGCTGAACAGATGTGGACTGCCAAAGGAATATGTGAACTGATCATTGAAGAGGGGGCAAAGAAGGCAAGTTAGAGCCAGAGCAGGATTTGTGCATGGGGTGCAGCAAGGGGGACTGTCCCTGAGTGTAGACACAGTGACACCAGAGCTCAGCCTTTAAATGGGGGAAAGGCAGAAAGAAGGGTGATATTGGATAAGCACCATGGTGGTGAGCAAAGCTTCCAAACAGAGGGTGTCAAGTTCTGCAACAGAAGGATGTGATTTTTAAATGCCAGCTCTACCATGACAGACCAAAACCACCAGGGATGCTCAGGACTCTGAGCCACCACCGTGCACCATGTCTGAGGACAGATACCAAAAAAGATGAAACAGTAATTTTGGTTTCAACTCTTTCAAGAGGCTAAAATATTTCCTTAAGCTCTTTGAGTATCAGTGTTCTCACCTCTAAAGGAGAGACAACCCAACTTAGCAGCTCACAACATCATTGTGAAACACAGACAATTAATGCTTGTAAAGTTCATGAGCTGCTGAAAGCACCATACAAATGCTAAATATTATTATTGAATTACAGTGTGATTGGAACAAATTGATTTGTTAGGAAAGTTTCAATGAATCACATTCATAACAAATTCCATTTGATTTACAACAGTGAGTCATTAGCTGGCTCTTCTGCTGATCTATTTATACATTCTGCTGAAAAGATAGCAGACATTAAGAATCAGATCTTAAGATAACTGAGCAGTGGGAACAAGCATCTTGTAAAATGTGTGGTGGTCTCAGTCTGTGTTTAGTTATCCCCTTTTCCATCATATTTGATCCTGACAAAGGTAGTGTGCAAAGTACCTGCAAGAAAATGTCCCTTTTTTGAGTGTTCTGAGGTTGCTTGAAACTACAGTACTTCTCTTAAAGACCAGTGCTTCAAAAAACTTGGTCTAAAATTAAATGCATCATTTTCTGATTCTCTGCAGGCTTCACTATGTAGGATGATTACAAGCTATGAAATACTGAGTTCTGGAAACCCAAATTACTCCTGGATTGAAACCTCCCTTAAAAACCACCACACACTTCAGGGGAACAATTCAAACCACAGGATAGAATAGCTCAAGATGGCAACATCTCTTTGGTCCTGTTGTGCCACATTTTCCTTCTCTGCAAGGGAGAGGCAGGGCTACATCCCCGGCTGTACAGAAATTATAATTTGGATGTTTGGATGACAGCATCCAATGTCTCAATTAGTTATGCCAGCTTGCATCAAACACTCATTATTAACTGCCACAGATTAATGACCCACTAGGAAGCAAATCCCTGCCAGGGGACAAGGGGCCAACATTTAACTACTGCAGGAGATTTCAGAGAGGGAGCTTCTTTTGGTGGTAACAGGAGGATTATACTGGGTTTGGATATGGACGCTGCAGTGCCAGTGGAATGCAGAAAGGGGGTGAACCATGGTTAGATGGAAGGATGGGAGAAGGGAGTGCATGCATGAGCTGCCTGGCTCCCCTGACAGAGACGTGACAGGGGCAGAGGGGACAAAAGGGGGAAGCTGTGCTGTGAAGAGCTCAGCAAAGCAGGTACATGTTTGAGCTGGATTCTCACATCTTCACAGGAAATTTGTCCATTTCTAACTAAAAGCAGCAAATCAGAGCTTAGCAAATGGAAAAAAGGAAAATGAGCCAGGGATAGAAAACTTATACAGAGGGCTTTCAAGAGACCATCGAAGAAAAGAGGACATTTTCAGGTACAACTAAACGCAGAAGGACAATATTATTCTCCTGCACTAGAGATAAAGGAACTTCTGCATGAAGGCTGTCCTCTCTCCCCACCTCCCTTAGCCTGCAGAGCCCCAGAAGGTACCTGCACCCCAGTCCCCAGAGACAGATGGGTCAGGGTCACTGTGGGACAGCACCCTGCAGGTGGCACAGGGTAGGATGTAAGATTAGGATCACAGCTGGTGTAGTAGACAATAGCAGAAACTTAATAGTTTTGCTGTCCTTGGTGTTGCTTTCACTTAGACCTGGGCTACTATCTGGCAGAGATGTGTTGCCCACCATTAACACAAGTGTTTCTAAAATTAAGGTAAGACGAAGGCAAGTACTGGCACTTCACAAGAATTTAAAATTTTTTTTTAAGCCTGAAAGAAACCCAGTGATACTTCTGAAATAACAGGAATGAGACAGTTAACAGTGTTGTACAAAGGCTGCCTTTAAAACTTCCTTTTTATTTTCTGATCATAATTTTTGATCTTCTTCAATCGAATGGAGCATCACTTAAAACTGATGAAAAGAGAACCTTCATCTGGTTATTAACTCCTTGATGAAAGACCTGTAAAAAGTGCATTGTTCATTTGCAGGACTTTAGAAAATATTGAAAATTCACTGAATTCTTTATGAGATACGTGGCTTCTTGCAAGTTATAATTGGGCACACACACTGGAAAGCTGACCAGTTATGACTGCAAGGATGAGAACAGTGTTGTGCTGTTGCCAATAAAATGAACATGTTACTGGACTTCTCATTCCCTTCTTCACCACTTGGATAATCTCCCTCTAAATGACACTAATTTGAGAAGTAGGAGAGGCCTTTCAAGCTAAAATAGGGTGGCTAAAAATTGTCTGTCCTAATAGATATCAGATCAACTTTTTTCAAGATACCAAATCAACTATTTTAAAGTTACTACAAAACTTTACACAAAGGAAAGGTCATCTTTGACTAGGAAAAAAAAAGCTTTTCTTTGGAGTAGCACGCACCCTAAAAGAGTGACTCTGGCAACGCTGTTCCAGCACTATCCAGGTGCTGTTTGTGTGCCTTTCGGTCTCTGATTCCTCTTTCCATCCTCACAGCAGGGCTAGCTCCTGTGATAGTTCATAGCATAAATCGGAAATGAGTCAATGAATGTTGCAGGGCCTCTCCAACCTAAGCTGTACTTTGGCCTCTGTTCCCTCTTGGGAGAGAACAAGAGAGAAGGGTCAGAACCTCCACGGATCAAGATGGATGCAGGTGGAGGAGTCCCAGCCATGGCAGGGGAAGGTCCTGGTGGCTGATGGCACTGGCTCATCACCAGTGAAGTCAGTGTTGATGGAACCCCCGTCAGCCCCACCACAGAAGAGGAAGAGGGTGTGGTGCTGCCAAAGTAGGGCCATGGAACACTGGGTTACACAGGCGCTCCACAGGACACTCCTCTGCCCCCTCTGTGCACTTCCACCTTGTCCTGGCAGCCCTTTCTCTGCCCAGCTGGCATGGGGGTGCTTCTGGGGACAGGTGGAGGTGTAGAAAGGAGTCCCTTTACAGAGGAATGCACAACTCACCCCATCCTGCCTGCTGCTGATATCCAAAGGCTTGCTTTTTTAGAGAGGTAACCCGAGGAGATGATCCATGCAGGAAAGAGAGAGAATGGAGCTCTGTTCTTTAAAGTCTTGAAGCCAGAGCTGGGCAAAAGTTTCTCTTCATAATAAAAAATCAAAGCTTGGGAAGAAACATTCGTGCAGCTGTGTCACATGTCAAGAGTGTTTCAGTTTGTCCCTCCTCAAAACAAAAGGGGGGACATCAGAACAAATAGTCTTGTCTCTGTATTAGTTAAAGGGGAGGTTCAATTTTTTTTTTTATTTCAAACTCATGCTTAGGTTGGAAGGCTACTTAAGTCAAAATATATGTAGCCTGCTGTTTCCACAATGAAAATGTTTTATTTTTAGTTGACCCAAATTTTGACCCAAATCACATTTTTTTCTATTTTTCTCTCATGAGAAAACAAAGCAGAAATGAAAATTCATTTCAAGTATTTCAGAAACAAACCTTTTTTTAAATCCCTGTGTTGGACCAAGGTATACTATTTGAATCAACAAATGAAAATAAGCAAACTTACAATCGCCGTTGGTAGCCCCAGTAGGGAATGCATACCAGGCCTTCAGCTGAGATGGTTATGATTTTTATTTCAGTGATGCTTTGAAGTTCTATGGATCTTGAAGATTTAACTATTTGCAATTATGTTGGAAATGAGGATGCAACATTTAAGTAGCTGCTTTTTTGAAGGACTGCACTTTCATACCTACATGTTTGAATTGACCTTGTTGTGAACATATGGGCAGAAATTGTACCACAGGAATTCCACTTGAATTGCTGTAGGATGACCCTGCTTGAGCAGACAGTTTGGACCAGATGACCCACTGTGGTCTCTTCCAGCTTTACTCATTCTTAAATTCAGTGATTCTGTACCTAGGTTGGAAAGCAGGGTGGTTTGCCTAAATTTTCTTGCTTTAAGAAGATTTCAGTAACATTTTCTGGTTGAAAGCCTCTGCAGTGATGCTGGGATGGCAAACATCTGTGTTCTGAGCAAATTCCACCTGGCCTAGCCATGCATTCAGCTGGACTGAACTGTGTCTTTAAGGAGAGCACAGAGTTAAAAATAGCTCCTTGAGAAATGAAAAGCTTGTAAATGCTCTAAATGCTTTTTTAATAAAAGGAAATTGCTGCAGGAAGTGATTCCTTATATTCCAGGCTCTGCCAATTGTTTCCAATCAGTGCAGCTTGGGGTAGCTATTATCTCACTAAGTTTTATTAATGTGTTTGTTGTTGTTGCTTTTCCTTTGAAAATAATCTACAGGATAGCTGGAGTTCTGCTGCTTAACCTGTGGAGTTTTGCCATAAAAGCTGTTCCAAGGGGTCCTTTCCCCAACACTAATGCCTCACAGTAGCACATAATAATCTCTTGCCTTCTTACTCCTCACTGGACCTTGGGCCAATTATAGCAGGATGTGGTGTTTCGAGATGCTCCTCCCCTCCCATTTTCCCAATCATTCTTCCTGAACCAAAACAACCTGAGTACAGCAGGTCCTTCACCCCAAGGATCTGAGCCCTTTCATGTAGATCTTCCTCTGCAAGGACCAGTGTGCCAAGACCTGAATCCTGGGAGTGGCTCATCATGCGGCCCACAGCACAAGCAACGGGACGTGCCTGATCTGGATCATGCAGTTGGCAGTTTAGGGGCTACATGAAATCAAGGTGTGATTCAGAATGGGTGGTGGGCCTGTGGACTCTTGTAAATGGGAGAACAGTTTTGGACCTAAAGTTTCACGGGCTCTGTTGACATTCTGCAGTCTCACAAGACCCTTAAGCCAAGCAAACAAGAGGCTTACAGCAATTTTTTAACTGGAAAAAAACTTAATACTAGTGGCTGGTGACTAGATGGAGATGAGGGAAGCTCAAAAATTTGTAAAAACAGTAACTTGATTCAGAGCTTTGAGAAAATCAAGGTACATCACTTCCAGCATTGATGACAAACTCCTTCCCTCCTGTTAGAGACTACAGTCCAGACTCATGCCTCCAGTTCTGCTGAAGGTGGTTCTGAGAACCAGGATGGACAATCTCCAGTCTAAGGCCAGTGACAAGTTGACATCATCTCCAACTCTCCCAACAGCTTCAAACATCAACCATTTTTAATTACCTTTACTACCAAAAATTGTTTCCTGCTTTTCTTGAAAAGATAGACTTCTGTCCCTTGGCGATTGAAGTCAAAGAGACCTTTCAGATGAACACACAAACACATTTGCCCTTTGTACTCAGTACTGATGGAGCCACACCTCTCGTACTTCACCCACTTCTGGGCTCCCCACTTCAAGAAAGACATGCAGGTGCTAGAGCAAGTCCAGGGAAGGGCAACAAAGGTGGTGAGAGGTCCAGAGAGATACATGAGGAACAGCTGAGGGGGTGTTTAGCCTGGAGAAAAGGATCCTCAGGGGTGACATTATCACTCTCTACAACTCCCTGAAGGGAAGTTGTGTCAAGGTGGAAGTTGACATCTTTTTCCAGGCAACCAGCAACAGGAGGATGAAGCCTCAAGCTGTTCTAGGGGAGATTCAGGTTGGACATCAGGAAGAATTTCTTCAGAGAAAAAGTGACTAGACTTTGGAATCACTGTCCCTGGAGGTGTTTGAGGAAAGACTGGACGTGTCACTCAGTGCCATGATCTGTTCACAAGATGGTGTTTGGTCAAAGGTTGGACTTGATGATCTCAGAGGTCTTTTCCAACCTGCAGGATCCTGTGACTGTGTAAGTGAAGATGATGGATTGTCCTTTTGGTTTATGGCCAGGTACTGTCTCTCAGGTAGCCCCAGTCCACAACAGCAAACGTGCAACCCTCTGCATGGGAGACCCATTGCAGAACAGGGTACGTGTGTAAGGACCCAAACCAGAATCATCTCCGCAGTCCTATAAAGGAGGGAAATATGAAAGAGCCTATCAAAGATATGATATGGACAACAAACACCCTGTTTTACTGTTGAATGCCAAAGGTAAATTTGTATGCAGCATTTTAAATAATTAAACAGCAAAACAGTGTTGCCATCTGCCAACATCCATCTGGTGAGGGGAACACAAAGCTCTGCGCGAGATAGCACCAAACAAGATCCACTCACTAACAGGAGATATTCCAGCAATCAGCTCACGGATGCTTTGTGGTGCTGTCATCTCTTCTGCTCAAAAATAACTGGCAGTCCCAATAGCCCCTGTTTAAATAAGGCTGCTGGTAGAGCATGAAACTTTGCCAGTACAAGCAGAGACATTGCTTTGTAGTAGAGGTTGCAATAAATATTTTGTAATCAGAAACCCTATAATGTTATTTGTAAATGTAGGGACATGCTGGTTTCAGTACTATTGTTAACGTCTGGCTACACTCATTCCTACACTGTAAAAGAAACAGACTGTTAGAGAGATGTCTAGAAGGTGATGATGATGTTCAGAGACAGGGAAAGCTCTCTATAAGGAAGGATTCAGGAGGCTCAGACTGTATTTTACACAAGAGAAAATTAAGAGGTGACATGATGGAGGTAGTAAAACTAGGCAATCTGGTAATTCCCGGATATTCTTTCAAATATCCTTTCAAATAAGAGTGAGCAGCAACCTAGTGAAATTAAAAATACCTTTTATAAGCATCAAAGGGAATACTGGGGTTATGATTGGCTAGTTGTGATTGCGGCACAAAGCAGATTCATTGAACTTGAAAATTGCAATACAGTATTTTTTCTTCATCTTTCTGTAACTTTTGGAGCCTGTTTGTTTTTAATAATTTAATGGGGTTCTGAAACATTTATGCAAATACTCAAAGTATGCACAGTTATATAAGCACAGGTATCAGACAGTAGAGGGTATTGTCTGTCCTCTACATGGCTGTGGAGTGAGAAATGTGCACTTTAGACTAAGGCAGGGCTCTTTATTGGTTGTAGGCAGAATGGGGAAGAAGCAGATCTTCTAGCACACAGCAAACCCCACCACAGACTGGGGTCACAGTTGTGATAATGACCCTTTGGATGAGCTGTATTGAAGCCAGATACCAAGCGGGGTTACCATGATCAGAGCATCCTCATCCTCCCTTGGTAGAGTTCCCACAGAGCTTCACTCTTACAGAGCACTGAACAGTGCCAGCTGATGCCAGAAGCCATTGGGAACTGAGGGCAGCTGCTCTTTTGCAAGAACAGGCTTATCACTTCCAAAAGCCAGAATAATACAGTTGTATTACTAGCTGTGATAAGGAGGAAGCTTCTTCTAAGGAAGATATATTTTCACCGTGCGCTGCCTCCACTATTATTTGTGTTGCAATAATGCCACAGTGTGCTGGGCATTGTACAGATGGGCATAGGCAAAGAGATCTCTCTGGACCAGATAGCATCACTTCTTATTGAAAACTACCAGCAGAATGAATTTCTCACATCAGAGTGACATGGGCTTCATCCAGTTTCAGATTGCCATCTTATAAACCCAGCAGCCTGATGCTGGGATGTACTACCAACAGCAAGCAGACGGAAAAGGGGATGCAGCAAGGAAATCTTTGAGGTTATCTATGGGGAACAGGGATGGCTTTCCTACTTCAGATGCCTTAAGAATGTATTTAATTTTGCCAGCTGTCTCAACTGCAACTCGACATTTTGTTCATAACAAGGATATTTCCTATGCATTTGGCCAGTTTTCACTAACTACTAACAAAATTTTGCGTAAGGGTACTAAGGCATTGAGGTCAATGACTCCCCTCAGCTACCAGACCACTGAAGTGAAAATTCTGTTTTGGACTCTGTTTACGACAGGTAGCACCTCAGACTATGTCCTTCTAGCTCAGTTGCTGCTCATGGCTGAGCAGGACAGAACAGTTTTTTTAAAGGATTGAATTTTCTGAAAGGCTGTAAAGACATAGCCAAGGAACAAGGCCAGAAGTAAGCCAAAGCTGTATGAGTCCCCAGTAGGCTACTGTGTACCAAGCATATCACACTTTCCCCCAGAACCCCCTCATTTTTGTTGAGGGGCAAGGATGTGGGTAATCTTTTCCTAAAATGGCAAGAAGAGTTTTCATTGGCAAGTGGGCAAGCACTTGGCCAGGGATGTTTGAGAGAAGCCACGTGCTGATCTCTGCTCCTATGCAGGCAGGGGGGCTTGCAAGGAGTGATGTTACTGAAGCAATACTGGAGCTTTGAGGACCACAGCACCTTCTCCACTCTTCTTGTTATTATTAACACATATTGAAACATTCAAACTGGAATTTTCTACTGGAGTGTTTATTTTTCCTCAGTACCTGAATGAGTAGAGCTGGAGGAAGGAAAAATGTTTTTTCTCAAATTTTTTGATGTTTTTGCTGTTCAAGCAGTTTTCTCAGTGAGAAAAGTTACTTTTGCTTTGGCCTCGTTTTTTGGTTTCTGGAGTCACAGGACTCCTTCTAAGAGCAGAAGGAGTTTCTTGGTAGAAAACAGAGTCCAGAATATAAATTTTGCTTCAGAAGCATTTGTGTGATTTTCTGCAAAAATGTAACTATGCATTCCCAGAAAACAACAGCAAAAATTGCTGTCTTTCAAGGTAATTGCCTGTTGTTATTTGAGGTTCAGGTGGGGCAAAAGTGGTGGTTGATCTCACCCCAAGGAACATCTCTCTGAGCCTTGTGGTATCTTGGTCTCCTATTGCCACTAGTGGAGACGAGCAGACTCCCTCTGAGGATTGAAGGCTGCTTCTGGTGCCGCAGGAGATGCAGCTTACACCCCTTAGACTAGCTGAAGGGAGCCTGCTCTGATGTATTTTAAGTTATTATAGC
The DNA here is from genome assembly GCF_009819655.1 of Sylvia atricapilla. Taxonomy (NCBI): domain Eukaryota; kingdom Metazoa; phylum Chordata; class Aves; order Passeriformes; family Sylviidae; genus Sylvia; species Sylvia atricapilla. The sequence continues at coordinate 45,362,865 of NC_089140.1, forward strand.
AGCATTTGGCACTTTCCATTTAAAAGGCAAGTGCTAAAATAAATTGAGGCAACTTCTATTTAGATACCAGGAAGTTGCAGGATAAAGGAGGAAAAAAGCACAACAAAACTAAACAACCCAAACCAGCCAGAATCCAAATCTGTGCTTAAAATCTCCCCTATCTATTTAAGTTACTGTACCAGCTCAGCTCAATATCTAAAACAAAGAAAATGAATTATGGAACAGCACGAGGAGAGCTTGTTAATTTTCCTACTGATGCACTGTGAAATGAAAGCTTTATTCTAAGAATATCATATCCTCGGGGCTCTGTCTGGGGAGACACTGACAAATACAAATGTCCTTACAGTTTTTCTTTTATTCCTGCTTTATGGTGTATTCCAGACAGATTTCCAAAATTATATATAATAATATATAATCTGTGGTTCTGGTTTGGTGGAGTTCAAGGCTGTGATTTTCCAGGACATAACTATGCCCTGTTTGAAAATGGAAGATCAAGTGCACATAATGAAAGGCAGATGAAATTCTAGAAGAATTTGCTTATTTCTTAATCAATATTAATATATGTGACTTTAATTTCAGCATCTTTCCTCCTGTTGTGTGCCAAGGGAACATTAACAACAACAGCAGCTTTACATTTTTATAGCGCCTTTCATCAAGAAGGATTCAAAAGTGCTTTACAAACCTCGGACAAAATTCTTCTTTGATCAGCACTGAAAATCTCTTAATCCATGGTGCAAATCTCTGTTGCACTTTCTGTGGCTTTTCTGCACACAGAACTTCCATTGATTTCTACAGGAATTGTGTGTGTGTGTATGAAACAAGTGCAGAATGTGTAATGGAAACCTGCACTGCAGATAGAAAGGAGGTAAAAAAATGCACATGTATGGATTCATGGCCCATGGCAGAAGCACATCACTGCTGGAGCAGACCCCAACCACAATCTGTATGCATTAAAGAAAGATCCATTCTCAGCTCCCTAACTGGAACCTTTCTCCACGGTATTGCAGAAGAGAGTCTTCCTTAAAGAAGGAAAAGGACAAATATTGGCCCTTGTGCACAGATTTCCTTCTTTGTTTCAGGGAGCCTTCCCTGCCAGCCACTTTGAATCTCCTCATAAAAGCAGAAGGTCAGATCTGACTGTCAATTGCCAGTGAGCAGCTGCTTCCAGGTGGGTGCTGTGGGTGCAAGCAGCTTCTACCCTGAAAGCACCCTTCATGGCAGACATCCCTGGGTGCTGTGCCTTGCAAATGGCAGGAGAAGGGGCCCAAAATTTCCAGGGCTTCTGTACTGCGTGTGCACAAATGTTGCTGAGCTAAATGCTAGCCTGGAAATCTTGCAAAGTCTCCCAGGAGATTCCTGAGAAAATGATAAATTTAGAGAAACCCTCCATGTTTTATCTTTCTAGTCTAGAGCAAAATCAGGAGATGCAGAGGGGATGCAGCAAACAGTATTTCCTGAACTAATTCCAAGTTCAGTTTGGGCAAACTCCTGAGTTACCTATGTTTGATGATGTTTTTTCATCCTTAGAACTGATGTTGTGTTTGCAATTAGAGTTTACAAGCGATGAGGAACACTTTCCTATTTAATCATCAGAAAATGATGAGCAGCATCCTACTGAGATGAGTGGAGATCCCAAAATCACCGTTAATTCTGTAGATACTTCTATTCAGTAATCAAGATTTCAATCCTGGTGTTGAACCCATAAATCTCTGGCCCTGACGTGCCCTATTTTACTAGGACATTCTGTTTCTCATGAGTAGAACCATATTTTTAATGAGAAAATCATTCAGAATTAAATGTCCCCTGGGGATGCTATTTGAAGAAGAAAAATACCTTGCTTGCAAAGACAGGTATAGTAAAGTGATGAGGAATCTTTTAACTACTTCATCTGGAAAGGAAAAGAGAGAATATTAGCTATATGAGTGTGAACAATATTGGTCCATTTTAAAATAAAATTTGCAGTGTAAGGCATCATGTTCATTTATCTCACCTGATGAGCTGTCCAAAGATTTTATTCCTGTCTGCTTAAAGCCTTTCTCTTCCAAAGAGCGGAATATGCTGTTTAAGTGATTATTTTCCTTGCATTTCGTCCAGCTGGTGCATCTACATCTGTGTTTGTATTCATGTGTTTAATATATGTTACCTAACAGGACTGCCAGCTAGTATGCACACTAATTTCAAGAGTTCATGTTATATCACTGGTGCTAATCACATGTATTAGAAACTTGATTGTGCAGTGTAAATGCGATTCTATCCAAAATTGGCTTCCTTCTAATTGCCAGCCTTAAAAAGCCCTAATTATTCACTGTAAATTTAAAGGCAGCTGAAATTCATTAGGAACTCAACAGGAACCCTTCTTTAAGCATCACTGAGAACCCCAGGTCCAGTGATGTCAAAGTCAGGGTGTATGTACTGAGCCCATCCTCCATCCACAAGAGCCACCATCGCAAGGTATACTGCTGTGGTTTTGACTTCTGAAACTCTGCCTTGAGCTTGCTCACAATTTAGAGGGAAGAGTTTGGTGGCATTTGAAGGTAGCTAGAGAAAGTCTAAAGTAACTTGATCCAAATAATTAAACTTAGAGATAAATTGGTGCTTTTTATCTTCAAAGTGCTTTACAAACATTAATTAGTTGGGCTCAGCAAAGCCTCATAGAGTGGAAATCACTCAATCCCTATCTCATGTGAAGTCATTTCCTTGGTTGTGTCCCCCCACACACTATTTTTAGTATATGCAAGGGCCTGCCTCACATTTCCTTACTCTCTCTTCACATGGAACAAACCTCTTCTGTGCTGAAAATCACTCCGGCTTAGTAATGGCTATGGGGAAGGTTTTAAAATTAAATAGCCTTTTAAAGCAGCAATCGGCTTGCGTTTTCCTGGAAGAATTGAGGCATAGGAAGATCAGAGGCAGGCACCTTCATACCCTGCGCCAGCTCCCAAACCTTCAAACCTTCCGTCCCCTTTGAACATGAAAAGCTCTGTTTCAGGCACACCAAGAGGTGGATCCATTGGCTGCTGGTCAGTGCAGGTGTGTGTCCCACTGTGAACAAAGTTACAGAGAATTTCAATGCCTGTCTGGCTGCCAGGTTTCCTTGCCCAGTAATGCATCTATAAACGTGTCCATTGGGAAAGAGAATACTCTCTTCATGGCTCTGCATCACCTTTTCACAGGGCTCTGCTTCTTCCTCAGGCTCAGAAACATCTCTTTCTGTTGGAGTCTGGTGACTATGAAGAGGCAGACATACTTTTTGCAAATTTGCTGATTTTGTGACACAAATCGACAATTTTATCATGGCTGTTCTCCTTGCATGGGGGAACATGCTTAGCCCTGGATTGGCTCAGCTCTTACTCCAGGAGAGCTGCTGGAATTTTCCCTACAGAAGCAGCCCCATTGTCCCATTGCCTCCCTCTTCTCATTTGGTAGCTGCTGTTTCAGAGACTTCCAGCTTAATTGCTATGGTATACCAAGTCCAGCTGTGTATTTTCCTACACGGCTGAGCTCCTGATGACCCTCTTCAAAGGTTACTGCATTGCAGTCATGATGCATTAATGTTATCAAACAGCTGTTCAGTCACTAACCCTTCAGTCTGTCTGCCTTTCCTCAGCTTGACATTTACTTTACCAAAATTGTGGGGCAGCCTACCTACTACAAGTAGGCATATATAAGTGAAGAATAAGACCTAGTGGCTTCTATTGCAGGAAGCACCTGAAAAGAAAAAGGCAAACTGCCATTGCTTGGGGCTCTTTTTCTTCCCTACTGGTTTGTAAAAGGATAAATAAGCAGGCAATCCAAAATAGTTTTATTTATTCAGTGTGGCAAACTCAAAATCTTGCTGAAAAGAACAGGTCTCCCGGTTGCATGCCAGCCTATGGTGAGAAAGCCCAGGGGACAGCTGTATTCCAGGTTTTCAGCATGACTTTCACAAAGTTGTTTTGCTTCTCAGTGTCTCAGGTCCACACACGACAGGGTGTTGAGGTAATAAATAGGTGGAAGGAGAGGGGAGGTGAGCAGCCAAGTTCATCCAGAAGGCACTGGGGGGGTTGTACAAACTCTTACAGACTTCCCTCTGTTGCACTTCCCATTGGGTTTCACCACTTCCCATTCACAATAGCTGGACATCACTTCCTGGAACAAAATGAATGTATTACACTGTTTCCTCTATAACTTGTAGCTACTCAGCTACTTATTTTTGTCTGGCAATACTAACTGGAGCTCTAGGTTTGACTCTGTTTCCTGACCAATCCCTATGCATTGTCTGCTTTCTACCACAATCTTAAAATAGTCTGTCCTGGTCTCTGTGAAAGCAGGCACAGATGGATTTATACCCCTATCTGAAAAAATGTTTGGCTTTTTGGAATTGTTGCAGAAAATATCTGTGATGGAACTTGTGTGGCATTTTAATCTCAAACTCACAAAAAGTTCATCAAAAGAAAAATTGGGTGGGTTTAGTCCTTCAGGGATCACTTTTATCTGTACAGATTTACCCCAAAACCCCAAAAGAAAGAGCCATATTTCTCCAGAATTTTCCATAATAAAATTCCTTGCTGTGTGTCTATATCAGTCTCATGCATTTCACTCTGGGTTTGCTACAGGAGCATGGGGTGCCTGGAATAAACAGCCAGAGCATTAACACTGGGAATGCAAGTACTGAGTGGCAAATCCCTTCACAGCAATATCTCTTCCTCAGAGAAAACAAGTGATTTGGTGAAAATAAAATTGTTAGAAAAGTTCAGTGGATTTGTGCTGTTGCAAAACTAAATTCAGTAAAAACATTCTGAAGCTTTCATTCTGGTATTGAGAAAAAAAATTGGTCCCACTAACTTCTGCCACTTCTGATACTTTTTTCAATTTATTTTGTAATTAAAAATCTTGTAGATGCTTAAGTCAGAGAAAAAAATTAATCTGAGGCTGAGGAAAATGCTGCAGTTAACTTAAATTGATTGCCAAAAAATGTTGGAAAGATTTCATTGCAGGACAGCTGCAAATGAATTTTTCTCATGATTTCTCATCATAGCCAGGAAAAATAAAAATCTCAGTTATTCACACAGCTCTGTTATTTATTCTCATCATCATTTTTATCTGATGGCTTCATATAGCAAAGTAAAGCAAGTGGGAGAAGACAATGGGGACATAAGGCCATTTTAACTCCCGTGGGATTATATGGGCTTATTAAATATTTGTTTCCCCTACTGGACCTTCATTTACTGCTAAGGGGCAGTTATTTCTTAATAAATCAATTGCCTGTGATCAGTTGTCCTTGCCTTTTCCTTTTCACAACTCCATGTAAAGGATGTCAGCATAAATGAGAAGAATGCCCTATTAAGTTCATCATACACAAGACCTTCCAACTTCACCTCATCATTAAAACCATAACAGACCTCCAGAGCAGTCTTTGAACTCAGCTTTCTTTGCTAGATAAAGGGCAGCAGGTGAAGAATCACAACAGCAACAAACACAAATGTAGGGGATTTGAGAGAGTGTCTATCACAGAAAATGACTATTGTTCACCTAATGCCATTTTGGGGCATGGCATGTTATAGATGACCTGGAAGGCAGACATCAAATACAAAGAGTATTTTTAAAGACCCTCACGTGGAATTTTGGGTTGTTTCTGACTGTTTGTTTGTGGTGCCTGTGGTGGGGCTGTGAAGAACCGCTCCAGACACCAGCCAGGGAGCCTGTTCTAGGTCTGAAATGCTCATGAAGTCAAATGCTTCAGACTTTAGGTCCATAATAGCCATGTTTGCCATCTGTGCCATGCCTGCAGCCAGAGGCAGCCACGGCTGTGCACGACTGCTCAAATGTGAGCACATTCAAACTGGCAGAGCAGTGCCCACACCAACAGGGCAGAGACAGCAATGAGCCTTTGTCTTCAGAAGGACTTCTTTGCACTGAACAGAGGTAACAAGCCTTAAATCTGAAGGCCAAGCAAGATATTTTGGCTGGTTCTAGTTTTGCTAGCCTGAATTCCTTTGTTTTAGGACTTTGACTAAGTGTTCATCTCATCACTCGTTTTGTAACTGAGAGGTGGAAAGTAGGGCTAGGAAACACCTTCCACTTCAGAAAAATCACAACTGAAATGTTAAGCAGAGCACTTTCAGGCATGAGATGCAGCATTAAAATGTAGGCCAGTCGAATAAGGCTAAGAAGGTTTTTATGTTTTCATTAAATATCCAAATTAGTCATCTCTCTAAACATGGTACCATATAGCTGCACACTTCCAAGTGTATCTGACATTAGAGTTGTGGGTTTGAGGAGAGTTTCTTCTTATCTGGTTCCCCAGCAGTGTCTCCTGCATCTCATTCAATGAGCAAAGCACACCAGAGTTGCCCTCTCTCTTTCCAGAATCCTGATGTTGTTGTCAAAGACTACAGCAACAGGATACATTCACCCCATAACAGCAGAAGGAGCTTCCTGTCAGGACGTGAGGGGTGTAGCATGCTTTATAGCACCAGACAGTGGAAATCAGAGGGGCTTGTGTCTCAGATGAGGCAAGACTCCTCAGAAGAGAAGACGGACTATGACTGGGAACACGAGGGAAGAGATCAGGAGAGCTGGTGGCACCAAGTTGATTTTGACATGAGCATTTCTTGGCTTTTCATTATTTCGTTTTCATGAGTAAGCACCCTTCCAAAACAGCAGAGTTTTCTTTCCCAGCACATATGTTCATTTTGCCTCCTCCTGAGCTGTGGGTCGCCTGGGGATAGAGCCTGCCAGCAGCGCTGCCTGGGCCAGCTTGCCAAAGCCGCAGAACCAAGTGTGACCTCTGGTATGGGAACTGCAGTGCGGAGCTCTGGGGACACTTGTAATCACCCAGCGTGGAGCTTGGGCAGCCAGAGGGGTTAGCACCTCTGCTCTGGGGGGAAACGGGAAGAAATGCTGTTAATAACTTCAGCTGCTGCAGCCTCTGGGTCTGGCTCACCTGAGAGGCAGAGCCTTTAGCTGCCGGAGCAGAGCTGCAGCGGATACACAGAGGCTTCTTAGAAGAGCACGTCTTTTGTACCAACTCCAAGAGAATAATGTCACCTACCCAGCCACCAGCCCTGCTTTCCACAGTGCCTAAGTTTTTCCTTAGAAGTTCCCTATTCAAGCGCTTAGCCTGACCAGGGCTGACCTTGCTTAGCTTATGAGATGTAACAAGATCACTGCCTGAGGTGTGAAATGACACTGGAATGGAGGTCATGATCTTACGGAAAGCGTCTCCTTCCTCTGCTGCGATGCCTCCTCCTGGCTCCCCAGCCCCAGCATCTAACTAATCAGGCAGAAACAAATGCACCGTGCTTCTAGCACACCACTGGCAGAATATAAAAATCTGTCCTTTTGGCTATTCAGTCATCTCAGTGGTATAGATTTTTTTTTTTTAATGCATATGGATTTAAAGATCAAACAGTTCCTTTTCTATGATTTTTTTTTTGTCATTACTTCAACAGAAACAAAAAGTGTTTTCTATAGGTCTGTCTCTGTAAGATGCCAAAACAGATTAACAGACAGAGAAACAGATAGTAACATTTTAGCAACGTGGACAGAACACCAAATCAATCATCCCGAATGAATAATACATTTAAGCGGTGATATGAATGGCAGAAAATTCATCTGCATCTACGGTGAAACTACCTGGACCCATTTCAATATTCTGTAGAATATTCTGTAGAAAGTACAGAAGGCATTTTTATTTTGGTATTTCAAATAAGAATGAATTTGTGCATGTGTCAATCTGTCACACACTAGACAGGGCTGGTTCTGTGAAGGGACATTACTGTGTATAGCTCTAGATCGAGCTGTGGACAAATATACAGATTTTTATTTACAGGTCATTAGAATAACACAGTATACAAACTGCATATACACAGTAAGTACAAGTATTTTCTGCAACATTCATGAATGACTTCTCGTGTTAACTGCTCTGAGAAACTTTTTTTGGTAGGGAGTCATGAGTTGTAGAATGCTTTTATTGTGATGCTATGAAGAATGAGCTTGAGAAACAAACTTAGTAGCATAAAGTTGGAGATATATCATGCCCATATAAAAAAAGCATTGAAATTCAAGTACAGGTTTCAGTGGCAGGCCTAATGGACAAAAGAAAGGAGAGGAAATGCTCTTCTGCTGAGTTAAACCAGGCTTGGATCCATGGGGACATTTCAATGGTATTGTTTATTTTTTTCATTAAAACTAAGCTGACTTTTGAAGGGGAAGGAAAAACAAAAAGCCCCAAGGGCTGTTAACCTTTCTTCAGGAGCAAAAGGGAAGGTCATCAAAAGTTTTGTGACTCTTATGAGGAAATAAAGCAAAGGCGGGTGGTGGAGGCTGGTCTGTGGTAAATAAAATGCTGCAGCCAGCAGGTTCTCATGGGAGGTGGAGGGGGTCCCTGAGATGGCAGGAGCAGGCATGGGGGATTCAGGGAGGTAGCATTTTCTCCTTGCTGTGGAGGAATGGTTATTAAATTAAGGCTGATCTGGTCGGTATTGATGCATGTGCCTATAAAACTCCTCTTTGAGGAGCTCAGCTAAAGGCAGTGAGACCAGCATGCAGACAAGGGAACCAGCTCCTACTCTACTGTGGCTGTTCAAATCCCTCTCTGTGATGGGGTGATTTGTAGGAAAACCTGAAAAAGTACTTGAGTGTTTTCCCTCACCTGCTGAGTCACAGTAACCTATGCTAAAGGAGAACACAAGGCTGTTGAGATGGGCAAAGGTTTGTTTGCCCATGTCTGTCAAATGGTGATTAACTTCAGAAGGTAGTCACAGAGTAAACGAGAAGGAAACAGCCACCATTCATCTGCTGGTAGCCTCTGGATACAAATCCTGCTTTCAGAGTTTCTACAGCAGAAGGTTAAACATGATGCACTTCCTGGACTGCAGCAGACTTTGTGTATGCCCGTAAGTTCAGGGCAGCAGTGGGATGGGTGACTAGGGTATACTCCTGCTCCTTTCCCTGAAACCAATTTAAATGGGTTTGAGGGGTTTGGAGAGGAAAAGAGAAACCTTTGCAAGATTAAGGGGAAGGCTGATTTCCTCTCCTTAGTGGGAATCCCAAAAAGAGTAAGGGGTACCAAAGAAGAGATGTGACCAGAGACACACAGCAATCCATTTCTCCTAGGATACTGCACATTCCTGATTCTCTTCAGGACTAGAAGTATTAGCAAGGAGTAGTCTCTCTAGAAGTGAATTTTCAGAGTCAAAAATAGTGCTTCTTTTCCCATTCTCTATACCTCTGATTCTTCTCTGCCTCTCACATGGAGACCTGAGAATCCAAGCTAACATATTTTTGAAAATGTGACTCAGAATAGAGGAGAAACAACAGCCTCTGCCAAGTGGCACAAGTTCATTCCTTTTCATGAACTCATGCAGATTACTTGAGATTAATTTTGTTCACCTTTGCAAATGGCTAAGAATTTGCATTAATGCTCAAAGAGTCTTCATAAATCTGACAAAGAAAGGAAAAAACAACTTTAATGAAGAATCAGCGGGAGTTCTTCCTTCCAACTTCTGCATCCTTCTAAAAGGATGCTATGAGAGAGAGTGAGCAACCAAAGAAGTATAAGGTATATAATTCATACATTCTCAGGAAAGTTAATTCCCCAGATATTTGTGAGGTCTGTAGCTTCCCTGGACTCTGGCATGAACTATAGGGAGACAAAGGCATTTTTTAGAAATCTCAGATGGAGCACTATCCTCAAGAGATCAAATGACCACTAATCAGGAAGAATGTTTGGTTAATAAATGCATCATTGAGTCTTATAAATATCACTCATAGGGTCATAAATTCCTATTAAATTAATCTATCACCGTCTCATGCAGATAGAAGGTAAAACCAGTACAAGATTTGCCAGCAATCCACCCCTACCCCTGAGTTCCTCCTTTCACACATTTAAAAACAGGTGATACTGCTGTCATCTTCTGCTCTCAATCACTGTGCCACGGCTCACAATGTCCTTTCTCTGGATTTCACACCCTGCTCACTTATTTTTGTTTAGGCTGCTCTTTGCATTGATCATGATCTCCTATCACCCTTGCTCTCTCCCACTCTTTAAACAAATGGCTTTCCCAGGATGGGTGTTGCCAACAACAGCCCACCCACTCCCACCTTTGCAATCTGCTCTTTAATGGTGCTTTTCATGGAATCACAGATTTATTTGGGTTGGGAGGGACCTTAAAGGTCATTTAGTTTCAACCTCACCCCCCATGCACTGGGGCATCTTCCACTAGACCAGGTTTCTCAAATCCCCATCCAACCCGGCCTTGAACATTTTATTTTGTCTCTTTTCAGGAATAACAAGCTTATTTGGGAAGGGAATCCCCAAATGCATTAAATGCAACCAGACTTCCTTACCATTGTTTCACCTGACCACCCTGGTGCATATGCCCACCATATGGCTTGACATCCCTGGCCTATTGTACTGTGAGAAAAGATAGTAAAGTCTTCTGTAAGGGAAACCTCCAGCCTTGTTTAGAGTATAATTGTACTGGTGCTTGTAAAGAGCTTGCTGCAGAGCAGCTGGTTTCCTGGAGTGTGTGGGAGGCCATGAGTGGGTGGTAACTAAAATCTGTAACAGAGTTTGAAGGCTTTTTAAAACGTTATTACTATTATTTTGGACTCTACAGCAAGATTACAAACCTTAACAGTTGATAAGATGTATGCAATTTACCTACGGTTATATACTTCTTACAAACAAATGCTACATCAAGAGGAAGAAATTATTATCACCCTTTTCAGGCTAAAATGGTTTTCTTTTCAGGCTCCATCAGGGCTTTGGCAAGATGATTTTAAAAATAGCTACAGTTTGGAATCCAGATTGCTTTCCTTGCCAGATTATAATGATCACTTCAGCCAGGGCTGGGTGAATTTCAAAATGCCTGAAGACTCAGTTCAGGACAGTGCCCTCCAGTCTCTGATATTTTTAGCGATGAGTAAACCCAAAAATTTGGGTGGTTATCCAGAGTTCATCTGTACTGCCCAAATGTCTACAGTCTGCAAAAATGGGCTGGAAAGTTTTCAAGAAGATGGGTTTTGCACTATTTCCAGTACTGCCTATTTCTGCTCAGGTCAGGAATCCTAGGAGAAAATCCTCTTTCTTCATACTGGTTTGCTGTGAATCTGTTGCCAGTCACAGCTTTAAAGTGCAGAGTCTGGCAAAGGAACTTGGATAAGCATCTGGGGGAAAAATGAACCCTTCTGAAAGGCAAAATGATGGTACAGGGTTGGGTGGTGATCCAGATATATTCCTGTGTTGAGATTCAGCCCTACTTCTACCAAGAACAGAGAGAAATTGCATGGCCGATCACAATGGAAGATCTGTTTCACTCCTGCCTATTAAAGTGTCCCTCAGTAACCTTCTGTTACTGAGGTAGTTCCAATTTAGATAGGAGGAAATTCTCTGAGGATTATAGCTTCCTGGAAATTTGGGATAGTTTGCTTATCTTTCCTTTATGCCAGATATTTGCAGTGATGTAAAACCTTTTTGCAACAAATAAATGAGTATTAAATGTCTTTCAGGCAAAGAAATGCAAGTACTCAAAGCAATTAATGACTCTGAGACAAATTCATCCCTAGTTTAAGCTTAAACAATTTCTGTGAGGTTGCACCAGTGGGCAATCAGATTTAATCTAGATTTAATCTTTTGATTTCACATGAGAGTCCTGAATTTGTGTTAGGTTTTAACAACTAATCAGCTCAGCTGGCTTTTGGGGTGTGACCCTAGATGGAGAGGAAGGGTGACAAAGGTCAGTGGTTAATACAAAATACACATTCTGGAAGAATTTATAAATAAATAACATTATCTTAGACCTCACCAGGAAAGAGCCTGAAATGCTCTGGCCATGGGAAAAGTCCAGCATGCCACATTTCAGGAGATTTTTAATGACAACTACCCAGCAGTTTTAGACATAACCTGCTGCTCATCTTCAGGACATGAGCCCCTGAATCACAAGAAAACAAGCCTGCATTCTTGTTTTCTCCCAAATCTCATATACTCTTTAAACCTTGCATAAATATTGAAGCATCATACTTTTCTTCTCAGACAGCACCTTCCTGCACAATGCTTATCCCAGCAACTGTTAGCTCAGCCTTTGCCTGGCTCTGTATCACAGCACCATTGACAGCGGCAGGAAAGTTCCTTGAGATAGCCATTCTCCAAGGGTTCAGGATCCACTTCTCAATTAGCCTTCTAATTGGCAGCAGCAGGGACTGATTTCTCATTGCAGCAGTGAGAAGAAACTTGCTTCAAGTCATGCCTTTGCCTGCTCTTTGTTCCTGCAGGAGTTTGCCAATAAAGATTCTCAGCACAGCAGGAATCTTTACGGCAGCACATATTTCTGGGCTTTGTTCTGAAGGCATAAACTTGGATTATTTTCTGCCATGCTACTTTTTGTATTAGTGCTCATTTTGGAGTGCACAGAGACACTTGGAATAAAAACAGAAGCACAGCTGAACAATCTCCCTCCAACGAAATGCAAGTCAAACCCCACAACATCTAGTGAAAATGTGAGCACTTTGGTTTGGGATCTTTTCCTTCTGTTTTGAATTAATTTGCTCTTCCATATTTGGGCCAGGATGGGAAGCCAAAGTATTTTAAAGCTCCAGACAATATTTTTATGGCATACAGTTTTGACCCATCAAGGTGCTAAGAACTTTCAGTGAGATCTTGGGAACTGTTGGCTTTAATGGAGGTGACACTTCTGTCTTTTAGGTTTTCAACTTTCATGGCTCATGTCCTTCAAGTTTGAGAATGTGAAAGTGAGTGTATAATGACCCAAGCTGGTACCAAAAATAGTTGGGTAGCATCTCTGAGAGCTCTCCCCATCCCCAGCTCTGAGTGTAGCACATTTCTGTGATGTATGCTCAGGCTAGCTTATTTGAAATGCAGTTGCTGCCTGGAGCCAAAGTTTTCAGAGCTGATCTGCCTAACTAAAAATTCATATATAAGCAGCCAGATTGGAAGCAAAAACGTAGCCACTGAGCTGGAAAATTTGAGTTCCAAATGAGTGACTTGCCCTTAAGCTGAAGATCAGTGACAAATGAAAGGCACACATCGTCTATTTGTTTAGGCAAACAATGCCACTGGAATGGAGACAATAACTTGCCCAGGGCAGAACTACTAACATCAATTTGGAAGGTTGAGCAACCCAACCTTGGAGGTTTGCCCTTCACTTGGTACTGTCTCAGGCTACAGAACACCTAAGCAAATGCTGAACTTTAAGCAGATGCTGGAGCACTTTGCTGAATTCAGCTTGTCAGGAAAACTGAGCTTGTTAATATTGAGATCACTTGAGTGCTTTTTTTTTGTTGGAATCTTTCACATTTGATTTGTTATGACAAGGGAGATAAAGTATAGACTATTAAGTCTAATTAATGGCACATGAAGTAACATTGATAGGTGAGTGTGGAGAGAAGTGAAACTGTCGGAGCAGATTCTGCTGCCTCACTCATCCTCTCTTCAAACTGCAATTTTCACGAAGGGCCTGACTCTGTACTTCTTAAAAGTTAAATGTTTTGAGTTACCTTTTGACAGCAGATCTGCAGCATACACACCATGTTGCTCATCTACAGCATCATTCCTCTGCCAAGCCACAGCCCCACTTTCTGCACCAGTTAATTAGGCAGAGATCCTTATGGTCTGAAGCATCAGCAGACAGTGATGCCCATGCACACCTCCCCCCACTCTGAAATACCAGGAAAGCTTCCTACAGGAAAGGCAATCTGACAGATCAGTGGTCTCCTGTAGCCTCCTGTAATCACTCCTTCTTCCTGTCCCAAGCCTCCTGGAATACCTCTTTGTGAGCTGAAACTTCTGACTGAGGATTCTCCATCAGGCTCTGAACATCCACACAAAGCAGATATCAACTGTGTTAGACACAGACAAACATACAGAGCACAACCAACACCAGCAGACGGGCAATTAAACACACACATTAAAAAAATTAACTCAAAAAAAACCTGGTGAGGCAGAATTCACAGTTTTTCAGTGGAGAGACACAGAAGCAGAAAGGTTAAACAATTTGCTCAAGGTTGCCGGAGAAGTAATTGTCAGGCTGGGATTAAGATTTAGGAATTTATAACTCTTGGTCCTGTGCACAGGCCACTAGATCATCATCCCTGGCACTCCAGAGAACCAGGCTGCTTATTCTTTCAGTAAAATGCTAAACCAAATGCTGTGACCTTTCCTGGAGTTATCAGATGAACTGCTTTCTTAACTCCAGGTTACAGAGAGCAGTGGGGGGTGGGAGGTGGGGATGTGATGGTGTGAGGAAGTGACAGACCAAAGCCAGTATGTGCAATGCTTGTGTAAGGAGATTTTCCTCCACACATTTGAGGAGTCTTTGCTATCTGACTGCAGCATAAGAAGGAGAATATAGCCCCTGATGGGGGGTTTTGGGAGTATTTGCCACATTTTCATTTGAAGACACTGACAAACTATTTGAGATTTCACTGGTGGTGTGGGCAGCTTTGTATCATTCACAGGAAGTCAAGGCCTGCCCATGAACTCTACTTACAGGAGAGATAAATAAGCTGCAATTCACTGTAACATACATATGGAAATCTTTAGGAAAATCTAATATGCAAAATTCACTAATTCCAGCACAGTTTTATTAGTAATATTATTAGTATCACTATTCTGTGAACCTCTGGAACTCCAGCTTCAAGGAAACATGCCCACCTACCTTCCCTTTTGGGCTTGATCCTGTTTCTGTATCAGCCATTAGACAGCCACACCTTCCAGATGTGACTGGGCATGCAGGACAACAAGTAGGGTTCCCAGCTCTATGGCCACAACAGCCAGTAAGTGTCTGGGAGAGGAGAACCCTGAGGATGAGGGGTCACCATGCTCAGAATCCGCTGCCCAGTCTGAGCTGCTGCTCAGATGACCTCCTGAAAAAGGGTTATGCTGCAAGAAGGAGTTGCGTCTGCTTATGAGGTGTTTTTGATCAGTAGTTCAGCAAGACCCCAAACTGCTGCACCATAGTGGCAATTGCCAGTGTGACTTTCCTTTCTGTGCCTCAGCCTGATCTCTCTGGAGCTCAAGCTGCTTCTCTTCAGTCCTGTTCATTCACATTTCACACAGGCACTGCAGTTTGTGGGATATGGGACTTCTGTTTATGATATACAGAGAAATGTGCCTGTCTGGGCAGCCAGTGCTGAGCAGGGGTTGAGCAGAAATTACTTCCCTTTCTGTCCATGCACGTTTCCAGAGCTGCTGAGCAAGTTAGGGAAGAGCCATGGAGGATCTCAAATTTGAGCCTATGCACCATGCCCTTTGCACTTCTGTTTTTACCTGCAGACCTTGAGAGTTTGCAGTGGTCCTCTTGTCTGAAGGAGGAAGGGCTCGCCAGGGAGCAGTGGCTGCCCTTTCAATAATCATCCTCGTCCTGTCTCTGACATTTAACAAGAAATGTAATCCAAAACATGAGTTGCACAAATCTGTAAAACAGGCGGCCTGAGGGGTCTCCTGCTGAAAGTATAAACAATAGTACATTTAGCCAATTCCTGTTCCAAAGCTTTGCTAGATTGCTCTTGAGGCCCACAGGTTTGAATGTCATGAGACAGGAAGGATTGTATGAGAGTTTTTAAAATGGAAATAATCCCTGACTGTGAAATATGTGGTAATTTCAATCAGGATGACTTTACAAGAGGGTACAATTGAGCACTATACGTGTGTGTGTGTGTGTGTGTGTGTGTATGTCCTAATTTCTTTATGCATACATATGTGTACAGAGCATACAATTGCTTACACTGGAAAGTTCAGTTCTGACACATGATTGGTTTCCTCCAACCTTACTTGTCATCTGAGCGAGCAAGTCACTTGACAATCTCGTGCCTCAAAGCCGGTTAATTCAGACTATGTTACAGCTAAACACTTCTCTCATTTCACTTGCCTGCTCTAAATATGAGCCCATGTGATTTGGTAATTTGCATAATATCTTCTGACAAGCTGACTCTGAAGTCTTCTTGGGTGATTTGCTTCTCTTTGCAAAACAAAATGGGAGACAGTAACATCCAAGGGAACGAGCGTATCTATTTCCCTTGAATGGAGCAACTTCAGCTCTTGGAGCTCAGGTTCCTCTGCAGGTAGCAGGTTCAGAAACTGTGCCAATGGGAGATGGAGGCAGTGAACCTCTAAAGGAATCTGGAATTGTATCCAGTGGGTCAGCTCCCCAGCTTCCTGTTGCACCAACCAGAAGGTGCTTTGTTATGATCCGCTTCTCCAAGCAGTGACAAAATGGCCCCAGCACCACCCATGTGTGACAGCTGGGAAAATCACACGAGCTGGGAGTTCAACCATGTGTCTTCTTTCCCTAAAATAACATTCACTGGTGCTATGCATCCTGCAGACATGGGAAATAAAACAGATTAATCCTTGCTAGTATTATTTTAAAAAATTTCCTATGGATTATCTTTCCACAGAGCCATAAGCCTTTGAAAATTTGGTCCCAATGTAACTTGCCTATGAAGTCAATTAGCTTCTAAAATGACAACACATTAGAAAGAACTCAGAAGCTGATATAGAAATACCTTGTTTTATTAAGCCTGGCCAATTTTCTGTCAACAAAAATTATGCTTCTGAAGTGATGTGGAACAAGAATCAAACATGAAAGCATACAAGTATCCACTTTTGAGCCCTTGAACAGCTATAAGAATCCACTTCTTCTTGGTATTTCTGCTACACAGAATGAATTTTCATTACCTGAAGTATCTATTATCTAATGAATAAAAAAACTTGCATTATGCATTAAAGTGTAGTATGAACAAAAGAGCTGGAAAACGTACATTGCTCCATGGTGAATTTTTGTGGCAGAAACGGTACTTTTATTGACTTCTGCAGCCCACGTGATGTGCCACCAACCATACTACTGAGTCTGCAGTCAAATTTCAACTAGACTTCTAAACCACAAAAGTTCCATGAATAAGCATGTGCTAATCGGGGAACGTATAATTTTTTTTCACCAGGATATCATGCTCCAGATCCTTGGTTTTATTTGACGAATGCTGTTGCCAAATGCTGGCTGGTTCATATGCATCCAAAGATACAGAGATCAAAAATGGCACAAGTTGACCAAAACACGAAGTCCAGGTTTAAAGATGTTAGGCCACCTCTACTCTGGAAGGAAAGAATTGTGGGTTCATTCAGCTGTAAGCACAAAATTCACATAGTATATGCTCTGGGGAGCCTCCAAATTCTGGGATCTCCCTGATGGTTTTGCTGTTCCCTTTATAGCACTTTAGAGGGATTTTGTTAAAAATACATACCTTCATCTCCCAAGGAAAGGGGTCATCTTTTAAGCCTTAAAAGATTCATCTGTTGTTGGAGACTTTGAGGATGGTGTCCCACATCCATGTTGTGTTCTGCTCCTGTGGTAGCTGGTCATGCCTTTCCTGCTGGCAGCAAACCAGACAGGAGGGTTTGCCAACACGTCGGAATTTACCACGAGGTGTGCCACACAATCCCAGCTACTCCACTCCAGTTTTGCACACAGGGAGGTAGAGCCAAGTACCCTCCAGCTGTGCCCTTTCCTGGAAAGGCAGCCTTAATGGCAAGGTAGTCCTACAGCCTAGTGAGCTAAACACAAAGTTGGTTAGTAGGGTGAAGCGTTTTGGCCTCTGTGTCAGCTGCAAGAAATAAAAGCAGTGTAGGTGTTTGGGGAATGGTGGCAACAGCTGAATTACACCTTGGACTACGCAAAACACGAGCACAAAGCTCGAGAATGGCACAGCTCCAACAGAAGAGGAGTGGCTGGGTCATGGCTGGGTCAAGAGCTTTGAACCTCAAGTAGCAGATGTGCAGATGTACATGAAGCAGTGCTGTTAGCACTGAGATCTGAAGAGGTGTGAGTAGCCATAAAGAAGAGCAAAATGTTGTTTATAGAAACCAAAGAGCTGAGGCTGAATATTCTGTGATAATAAATCCATGAGGTTCCGCTGGAGCACTAGTCATGAAGAGCAGGAGTTTGGCAGAATGCCTGTGGAAATAATCAATATTTTCAGTTAGATGACCAGAACTAAATAAAACAAAAAAGATCATTTGAATTATCAAAAAAAATTTCTTTTCCTCTCCTTTTCAGCAAGGAAAAAGAAAAGGTTAGTGTAGGGCCAGTTTCCTATCTGGGCTCCAGGGTTATTCCCCATACCGAGGAGGATGCAGATGGTCAGAAGGCTGCTCCTTTTCACCTCCAAAGGTCTGTGGCTCAGGCCCTTCCTGCAGTAGGGATGGAACATACTGAACCTCCCTGACAGAAAGGAAAATGAGCTGGAGATGCACGAAAAGCCCCATCCACTCTTTCTGCCAGGTGCTGTAAGTTCTGTGAAGAGGTGCACAGGGGAACAGGCCATGACCACCACGGAGATGTGATCCAGAGAACAAGCATCCTTGGGTGCCTGATTTTTGACCCAGGGCATGGTTAAAAGCCATGTGAAGAAAAGCCAGGGGAAGGGGTTCAGGTGTGGGTTAGCACTTGAGGAAGATCCTTGGCACAAGATCAGGCTCCAGAGAGGTAGATGGGAAATGTGGGGTTACTCTGTGGGGTGGAGCAGACACAAGATGATCTGAAACAGTCAAGACAGAGTGGGCAGAGGTGCCTAGTTCTTGGCAGTGGGCTATAAATTGTGGTGGAGGGACCAAGAAAGGGGAAATTTCAAACATCAAAAAGTTTTGAGGCTGAAATGGGTAAATACTCATTGGCCCAGACAAGGCAAGAAGGATTGGGTGCTTTTCCAGCAAGGGTAGCTGAGTGCCTGGTTTTGGTCCAAATATTCAAGCTTGTTTTGCTCTGCATATTCAAGTATTTTTAACTTGAGTGAAAGAATTTCAACAGAAAAGACAGTCAGTATCCAAAAATATCCTCAAGCTCAATAACAAAGTTTCCTTTCAAAACTACAAATCAGACAGAGAAGGGCCTGGAGCTCAGCATTTCCCTGTCCCTAATGTGTGTCCTCACACTTGGATGGCAAATATGCATGTAAAGATATGTGCAAGGATGTATTGGAGGGGAGAGGGAAGAAGGAGGTAAGAGTGGATTTCTTTACCAATAAATACTCCAATTGTCAAAGATTCTGTCAAATCACAGAAGCTGCAAAAGGAAAGTCTCTGGGCTGAAAATACTACTACCAAGTCCTTCAAATGCATCTGCTTTTTATGTTCTTGTATTTCTTGAAAATATTTTTTTCCTTGAAAAATTGCTGAACTGTTTTTCCTGTCCTGACACTGAAATGAATGACTTGCTGATAGAAGTATTTTCTGAGACTAGAAAATACTGTGTATTTCAACTAAATATTATTAAACATCAGCCACGTAGAATACATCACCGTGCCCCTGTGTCAAAGCATATACATAGATTCCCAGCTTCTGTTGAGAATCATGTAAAGGAAAAAAAGCACAACCCTAATTTTGATTTAAGTGCCGTAACTCTGGCTACCTGACCTCTGTTCAAAGCAGTGTGTTGTTGCACCCACTTCTCCCTGCCTGGTAGTACAAGACATCTGCCCAGAGTATGGGTGACAGTGGCATGGTCAGAAAACGGCCTGGAATTGTACTAATTCCTCCATTTCTTCCTCCTCCTGCCAAATGCTGGTAATTCAGATTATCATAAATTACTTCTTCCTAGGGAGTGCTGAAAACCCTCTCCAGCAAATATGATTTTGTACATTATGATCTGTTTTTCTATAGCTTAATGAAATTTTTTTAAATGGTTTTCAGCAGAAAAGCAAACACAAATAAGCTCTCAGTCTCTTCAAAATCCTCCTCAAATCCAAGTCTATGCAGCCTTAATTAGCAGCAATATATAATAGCACTGATTTAGAGCCTGTTGTGATTTCGTCCACACCATTGAAAAGAACACTGTACACTAGGGACCTTATCCCAGACTGAAGGATGTCTAGTAACACCATCTCATTTCCCAAGCCAGGCTAAGTGAAACCTGGATTTTCTGTCATAGACAGGTAGAAAAATGGATCTTAGATATTAGGGTCTCCCTTTCCCTGGCTTTATCAAGTCATGATAAAGGATAATCAGGTCCCATGAGTTTCTGTGATGATTTTTTTTTCTTTCTCTCTAGTGCCAGAAATGATTATGCAACATTTAAGTAGAGAGACCAGAGCACCTTTACAGCCCACACCTGCTGGAGGTTCCACTCCCAGCATGAGCTGGGTACCACTCAGACCACTTCAGGGACTTGCTTCCATCTTACACCGTGTGTGGTGCCATATAAATCCTCTTCCAAACTCCCAGTACTCTCCTTCTGCTCTGAAGAGCAGGAGCATCCACAGAGGAGCCCTGTTTTTACCAGTGTGATAATTAAGATGCCAAGTCTTGGTTTTCCAAAAAATAAATCACCGACTTGAGAAGTAGCCATTAAAAAAAAAAAAAAAAAAAAAAAAAAAGTTTATTTCCTGTCTCCTACTCAGATCAGTCTGAAAATGAAACACTATGCAAGCACAAAAAGTTATTATGTGACTTACAGCCTCCAGCTATTCTGACTTCACTGCATGCCTTACAAGCATCTATTGTTCTTGGAAATAGTCTGAGATGTGCTTTCCAGAGAGATTATTATATATTCTTGCTACGAGGAGGGAAAAATGTTCTGATACTGTGTCATGTCATTTCTTTAGTGGTATTTGGATGCAATATACTGTGGAAGAGTGACAGGGAAGAAAACAAACCTGTTCTGTGACTAGTGGTGCTGAACCATATATACTATGGACCCAAGAGCCTGTATTTCACTCGTGGCTGACTGACTCCACCTCCAAGCTGCTTGCCAGTTCTCAGTACCTGTACCCTCCAAAGTAGTAAACCTTTCTAAAGCAAAAGCCCCTTTTGCTTATTGCAGAAGATAATCTTTCCTCACCTGCCACCCCTCAGCAGCTGCACTTGCATCCTCAGGGCTGACCCCATCTGCACCTGTAAAGCTGCTCCTGCAAAGGGTGAGCCCCGTGCTGTCACTGTGCTCTGGCAAACCCCAGGAGAGGGGCAGAAGCTTTTGTGCAGACCTCACCAAGGCCTGATTCCAACCTTCTGTTTGTGATGGGATGGGTTGTTCCTGTGGTTGGCCTATATGTGGGAACATGTAGCAGATGTTGCCAATGGGATGCCTTCTGAAAGCTCATGCAGAGTATTTCATCCACACAGCCAGCCATAAACCTGTTCTGAGAGACAGTATCCAAATATTTAAAAATGGCCTGTGACTGCACACCACAAGATCCAGCAGTATGGTAAGCCAGTTTCAGTGACCTTGAAAGAATAAGATTTGATCCCTCATAATGCTGTGTGGGTTGTTGATTTGTAAACACGCTTTCACGCCTGCTAGAACTAAAGATGGAATAGTTTTCCTTTTTGGAACTGGCTTTTGGAGAAAGGAAAAAACCTCCTCAAAGAAGGTGGGCATTATCTTGGTTGAGCAGGGTCAGGAGCTAGATCCAGACCACACAGGTTACACTGTGGTGAGAACAAAGGCTTGCCCCCCACCTCTCTGATGATTCTCACAAACAACACAGGATTGTACTCCCAGTGGTTGCAATGGGCCACTAGACAGCAGCATTCCATGGTGTTATTGAGAGCAGTAGGGCGAGAAAAAGGCAGCAAACAACAGGAGACAGGGCTGCTTTCTCCTTCACACCAGAAATTCAGCTGTTTGTACTAGATTTCACCTCTCCCACACATGTTCAGAGATGGGCAGTAGGATGCTCACAGCAGTGGTCCTGGTTGTTCCCACCAGGCTGATGTTTGCAGGATGGATGAGGAAATGCTGCAGGCTCCTCTTTCCTGGTTAGATTTAACCTAGAAAAGGGATGGCACATATTGTATCATAGTGGATTATGATTTTACCAGCAGGTCATGCTGAGATTTTATATTCTGGATAATAGCTAAATGCTTTTGAAGCCTTGTAATCTCATACAGAGCAGAGGTGGAAAGTGAAAAACAAGATAGTGGCAAAACATAGCAAGGGAAATCACAAGTCTCTATAGTATAACAACAGCAACCCCCACCCCCCCCCACTGCCCCCCACTCCCCATCTGATTTTGGTTTTGTGTTTCTTTTAGGCCACAGGTTGGAGAAGAGCTTGTTATAATGTTTACTCAGCTCTGGTATGCTCTTTCAGTTATGGCACTGTCCTCCAATGACTCTCCCAAAAGGATTCACTCGAGGAAATCACAACAGGCTCCCACAGCAGAACAGTCAGGCAGAGAGGGGAAGCGAACCCGACCAAAGAGGGTATGGAAGGGTGGGGTGGGTTTTGCCAAACCTTTATGTGATAAACTTGAGCAAATGTCTATTTATTCTGCCCACGTGAATCTCAGGACACAACAGCCTGTGAGAGTGGGGGTGTGGTTGGCAGCTGCTGGGGAGAGATGATTACTTTAAAGCTGAAATATTTGCATCAAAGCAAAGGCACTGCAACTAAGGCAGGAGTTGTGCCCCGGCTAATCTCAGCTCAATCTCAAATGGGAAAGCCAAAAGGACAATAACCCAGTGCCTCCCTTAGAGACTGTTCACAGAGAGGGGGATTAAAAATAAATAAAATAAAATAAAATAAAATAAAATAAAATAAAATAAAATAAAATAAAATAAAATTCAAGCCTTGATAAGAACAGGGAGACAAGCAGGTTTAGGGTAACTGAGTGGGAAGAATGAGTGGCCTGATTTGTTTCTTCCAAGAGACTTTTTCCCCCATTTCTCCATGCACCTCTGTGAATGTAACCCATGTCTCCCATCCCAGGGTGCTTGAGGTAGGATGAACTCCGTTGACCTGCAGCACTACAAAGTAGGGGGCCCTCACTGGTTCAAAACACTTCATACAAAATGTCTTGAAATGCCTTTATGGACACTCCAAAGTGATCTGCATAACTAATAAGACATTATGAACTTTTATAGCTTCTCTTCTAAGACAAAAGGCCATAAAATGGTCTCTCACAGCACCCCTGTGAGATCAGCAGACATTATAATCTTTATTTTATTGAAATAGGAATAGGCAGGGACAGGGCATGGGCAGCTTCAGAATTCATATCCATGTGATAATTAGATGTTACAAACATAATGAGGAAAAATGACACGAAATTAAGGACCTACACCAGTGCTTTAAAACCTAAAGCATCAGGTCAAAATGGCTTTTTTTTTTTTTTTTTCTGTAAGTCTTTGACACAGCAGAGATGTCCCATATCCAAAAGACTTTTCCCAAAAGAGGTTATGCTAACAGCCTGTTAACAGAAGCAAACCCATGAGCTCTGACATGAGATTGCAGCCTTCTACCCTGGCTGAGTGATCACTGATCTAAGTCTCCCTTTTCCAGGTGGAAACGACCACTACTCTACATTAGACATGACATTAGCACATCATTTCCCCCCTACTCACGCTGTACTGAGAGTCAAGAGGCACAAATGAGCTTCACCATCCAAAATGTAGGACCTGCAGGACTAAGCCCCTTGCTGTTACTCTGACACAATGCAAAATTAATTTTCACATGAGATTCGGCGGCAAGAGAGGTGAAAGGATGATGACCAGCTTACCTTGACAACCAAAGTCCCCTTCTGCTTTGAGGTCACTTTGGAGCTGAAGGAGGGCATGAATATTCACAAATATTTTAATTAAAATTCTTCTGATTCTCTGAGTTAGGTAGAGGAGTTCATAGCCTGCCGTGCTGGAACTGAAGGTTATTGGCCTGTGCATAGTCAAGGTGCCTCAGAGACACAGGAATAAGAACTAAAGCTCAGCAAGCCATTTGCAACTAATTTTTTTTTGATGAATTTCACCTTTGTCTGACAACTCTCTATAAACAGATTGTAACATTCTCTAATTTACTCATTATTTAGGTTCAACAGTAACATCAGCAAATAATGTCTTCCAAGCAGAGCAGTCCATTATAAATTATAATATGCAATATTTGCTATATCCATCTATTTCCCTTTGTATTTCCTGGTAAGGGGAGTCAGCTAACCAAACTCGTAAATTTTAAAGAATAAACTTTACAAGAATATAACTAACAAACTATTCAGAATTCACCAATGGTCAGTACGTTAACATATCTGTTTAAAATTCTCTCCACAAGCCCTCAATCTTGTAGAGCTTGAATATACAAATAAAAGCAGAAGTCAAACACGGATGGACTGCTGAACTCAATCAAATCAAAATTCACTTTCAAATTCAAATTATTACATACTTTTTTTTTTTTTTTCCCATTTACCTACTCAGTCCGCTCTGCGGAGTAGCAAGAAAGTACTACACACAGCAACTTCAAGTCCAGAATAGTCCCACAAATCTTTCCCTTTTTTTTCCAAATTCCAGACTGTCCAGGTATGTCAACAAACTGTGGTCTGTCCACCTGAAAGTCAGTATCTGGCTTACCTACACAAGCCACACTATCTACTGTGAGGATGGATGTGTCCTACCATATGGTATGTGCAAAAACACATGCCTGGAGGCTGAAAGTGAGCTTAGGAAACCTGTGGCTTTCCAAATGGTTATGACATATACTCTTCACTCTTAGGCAGTAGCAAGCCCCAGGTGTCCTGATACCTTCCTTTATATTCCCTCTAACTGTACTGCACACTGCATTTCAAACACTCCCATGTGAACGATGTCATCTACCCAAGCTGATGATGTTTGGGCATTATGGTGATACTAAAGTCTTTTTTAGCCACAGGGAAATATTTAGCAGGGCAGAATATGCCTTCTTCACTGCACAGACCTAGAAAGACTGAGTCTTCTTCTAAAATGCAAACTCATATGCACCATTTTGCTCCAAAGAACTCTTGAAGTAAAAGCACTTATCATGGATAAATGTTGTATGTTCTTGGTTAGTAATTTGTACAAATGTTCCTCTGCCTTGAAATCTTGAGGCAGAAGGTAGCAAAAAGAGAGAAATAAGAAGTGTAGTGCTTTTCTTCCAAAAGAACTACACTTTTGAAATTAGTCACACAGATCCTAATCCAGTTCCCACAGTACCTCAGCTAAAAGTCACAGATTTTGTTTTATTGAATGACTTGAACGCTCAGCTGCATTTTTTAAAATCAAAACCAAATGATGTAGTGGTGTCCAGCATGGCCCAGCACCTGTGTAACTGTGACCACAGGACATCAATTTTTCTCCACTGCCATAGAATAATGTAACTTCATAGACAGATTCAGCTCCTTTGTGCTTCAGTGTGAGCAATAATGACTGCTCGCTGGAGGCCAGATCTCACCTTGAACAGATGAGCTATCCCCATTGGTTTCAGGCTGTCACTGTAAGTGCCTCCACCTCCTCGCAGGGCTGGCATCAGCGCATGTGCTCCAAGCATGTTTGCTGGGTGAGGCTGAAGATCAGAAGTAGCAGTCACGGCGGAGCTGTCTGTGCACACCGCTTTGGGGAGGAAGTGTTGGAATGGAGATGTCAAAAAGTGATGAGCCTTACAAATATTTTTATCTCACGCTCCACTACAAGCTTTGCTTCCTGCAACGGAATGCTGGCACAATGGAGACGCTTTCATATTAACTCCAAGAAGCCTGCATGACAAAAGTCTTTGTTGCCATGTGAGCTATCAAAGCTCCCTCTGTGTTTAAAAAAAAGCGTTACAAAATTTTTTGTGTTGTTGAGTTGCTTGGGTTCATTCACTCATTCCCCTGCTCTTGTGGCCCTTTGAATTCTCTTTCCACCAAAACATTCAGGCTTAATATTCCCAAAACAGCTGTCAGCAGGAAATGTTAGGAGTTCTCAGTCTGAGAAATAACAGGGCCGTCTGTTGATCTGAATCACCGAGGGTGGGATTTTCAGCCTGTGTGTTGCTGAAGAGGAGGAGGGAGAGACAGCGGTGAAACAAGCTCCTCTCCCAGCAGCTCCCTCAGGGGTTTGCAGCGGTGTTGGTGAGGGCGGAGGTGGCTGAAAACCCTCACAAGTCACTCACTGTGGCTCTCAGGCACAGTGTGAGATGTGTCAACTGTGCACTCGTTATCAGCAGAAAGTCCTCTGCAACTCCTGAACAAAAATAAACAAATAAAGAAGCTGACAAAGAGGAACTGAGATCAGCTCATTCTTGGACTCTACGGGCAACCTGCTCCAGTACCCGCTGACTCTTGAGAAAACACTCTTTTGGACTCCACCACAGTTTGGAACAAGCCTTGAATGTTCATTTGTATCTTTTGATTTGGAAAATAACTAATGGCATCTGATCTTTACTTGTCAGCAAATCTGTTTTTTCCGATGTGCTCTTGGAGTTACTCTCAGTCCTCCAGAGTTTCTGAACTAATGAGTGTGGCACAAGCATCTCCTTCCTTGACTTAGCTCACTTTATCCCTCCAGCAAAAAAGGTGCTTGCCATAATAAGTCATATGCAAAATTGAAAACTTTTGCTTTGTGGGAATCTGAATAAGTGTGTTCTTCGTCTTTAACCCACACCTCTCACCATTCCCAACTCATGGCGAAGATCTAGTAAAAAAGGAGTGAATGGGGAAAGAGTGAGCTGCCAGCTGCTCTGTAGGCCAGGGACTGAGGTGCCATGTGTGGTCTCAGAGTCACACTCAGACATGGTGCTGGCTGGCACCTTAAAATCTCTCCTCCCACTGAGGCTGTGGTGTTACATCAGTCAGCATTTACAAGGTGCTGTCATACTCCAACGCAGTCTACCTGGAAAAACCTAACCTTATAGATTTGTGCCGTGACCCACAACAGGCTTCTGGAAATAAAGTCATTCCCAGTTATTATCTTGGCATGGTTTCACTCCTCCCCACAAATGCTTCCCACGTTTCTGAGCACAGCAGTCACCTTCTCACGCACCCTGTCACCTTAGTGAAACCAGACATGGGTCAGATACAGCAACCATTAACATGATGCATTCCCTCTCCCAGACTTAGCACCTCAGCCAGAGCAAGAAGCACTCAGTTGTCTGCCAGAGCTGAATTAATAAGAGGGGAGATTGCAAGACAGTCAGATAGCAGTCAGCTCAGCAGAGGAAGGAACAGACTGTGCCTGAGTCGCTGTGTGCCTGATAATAGAAGTCTCCAGCTTCATGAGGAATGTAGGGGAGGGTGGACATCATGCTAAGCCCCAGAGAAAACAAGAGTGAGAGGCACATAAACACCTCAGCAGAAAGCACTGCGAGTGCTTACAGTCATCACTGACTTGGTAATGTGCATCTTGGTTTTTTAGGCCAATCCCACGACCACTCACGGCTGTATCCCCCTTGGTAGGGCAAAGCAAAATCCTGTATCTCATTCGTGGACAGGAGCACTTTCAGAGCACAATAGTGGACTTCCAGGCACTTTCCTCTACCCTGCTCTCCCTCTCTGGGGTATATGGTTTCTCCAGATGAGTGAGCAGCAAGGCTCCTGCTAACTGCATGTACATCTTAATGGTCATGTGGAATGGTAATTAGGTGCGCATACATTGCAGAAAATTATCTTTGTTAATTAGAGAAGGATGTTAGACATCAGCAATGCTATTTTCCACTGAAACTTTCCCATTATATACAACAGAAGTTTAGTTATGTAGGCATATCAGATTCAAGAAGGTGATGTAACCTGTTACATATTCATTAGGGGCTAATCTTGCAAGGAATAGAGATTCCTCCTCAGAGGCCTTGCTACAAAGGCTTTATACAGGGGAGGACCACGGCCAAGTGCATCACCAATGCCCAGGGAGAGCTCACCTGTGGCAGAAAACATGACTGCCTACAGCCTGGGCAGGACAGACCCCCCCACACCACTGGGAAAGCCCTAGTGACATTAGTGACACCCAGGCTCTGTGAACGCCCACAGAAACCATCACTGCTTGCTTGGGAATTGATCACAGGTGTGGGCCAGATGTCCCAGACTTAGCATGGAGCAAGCCATGTGTCTGTGCCCTCTCTAAGAGCAGGAACAACTCAGTCAAGATGCATCATCATCCATCCATACTGAAGGAGATTCCCACTAATTCTTCCTCCTGGTGTGGATCCAGGTGTGTAGAGAGAAACAGAATCTGGTTCCAGATACTTCATTCAGCACAGAGCACTCCAAGGAACTCAAAAATCCCAGAGCAGAGGAAGCTGAAGTGCACAAGTTTGGATTGAGCCCAAGAAAGAAATACTACTTGTGTGAAGTCTTTCTCCAGGTATTGGAAGAAAAGACCTTTCGAAAATATCAGCTAATATCTGGGTGTTTCCTCCATTGCCACCACCTGAGTCCTCCAAAAAAAATACCAGGTGAAGTCACCTCCAGTAGACAGCCCCTGGAGAAGACAGAGAATATCTCTGCTCCCTACTACCCAGGAAGAACTAGAAGGGAGCAAGGATTGTTCTTGTAAGATCTATCCCCCTCTGCTCCCCCCATGAGTTTGTCCCTCTCACTGCTCAGTCGGTGCTCACTGGAGCCACCCCCAGTTTGTGACGTTCATCCACCTCTGCCTCTCCAGAAACTCCTGCTTTTGTTTGGAAAAGGTGCCATTAAACAGCAGCACTGAGATGGGTGAATTACCTCAGCTCTGTGCTGGGGTGAAAGAGCCTGAAGCATCACATTCCACTTGCCAGGCTTGGCTCAGAGCAGGGTATTACAGATTTCCCAGCAGTTACTTCTGGAGATCAGAAGGGCTGTAGAGCTGAGAAGACCAAGGAATTGCTGTTTCTTACAGGACAACTCTTCCCACAGCACACCAAGAAGAAAGCAGTATTTATAGCTTGTGGGACCCAGCGGCAAGGTCAGCTGGGGTCTGGCTTGTACTCAGCCTGCCCACAGCTTCTTTCCCTGGTCAAAAAGCCCTGAAAAGCCAGAGGAATCCAGCCAGGGCTGTGCTGCAGGGGTACAACCCAGGTGCTGGAAACCTGCACAGATGGTGTCTTTGGAGAGCAGGCTGTATCTGAATGCAAGCTGAGCAACGAAAGGAAACGTCCCCGCGTGGGGTCTGGTGGACTCATTGTATTGCCAGTCACTATTCTCTCTGACTTTGCATCTGCTCCCAGGTTGATATATCCAATATTAATGAGGCATTTATACTTCAGCATGGAGCCCTCTAAGAACCTAAATTTACTCCTAATGGAGCTCACTGTTAAATTAATTAATATAATTTTAATTTTTGTTTTGAGGTATTTGGTGGGGGGGGGGGGAAGGATGATGTCTAGGGGGGCTTTTTTTCTCCCCTCTGGAGCAATACAGCAAACAGCAGCAGGCTGGATATTTTGTGCTACCCACAGTCTGGCTAATCAGCATGGCTGGCTCTAAGTAAACAGGAGCATGTGCTTGCACAATATCAGGTGTTTCTCAGAATACTTTGGGAATATCAGTGACATGGGAAGTGGCAAGACTATCAGTGACACTGGGACAAAGAGAAATTAACTGTGAGCTGGTGAAAACCACAAAAGGAAATACATTTTCCACTCTAATGGTCCTTCCTGAGTCAAATGCCCAAGCCACAGAGTTTGTTGACCTGCAGCATTTGTTTCCACAGATGCTAAAATACAATCATAGCCAAGCACACGGTGTCTGACATGTGTGGTGGCTGCCATTTGACCACCATGGGTGGGTACCTGCCCCCCTACACAGAGATGGAGAACCATTACATCAGTTCATCCCATGTGACAGAGAAGGCAGTTCTTCCTGCTCCAAATACTAAAGGAGTATGAATCTTAGGGAGAAATAACAGGAGTAAAGACTCCTCTCAGAAGAGCTGAGCTGGAAGGAAAGCTCAGGCTCAAGGCAGCTTATTTCACATAAGCAAATAATAAAGAAAAACCCCAATTTGCATGCATACACTATAGTAGGAGCAGAAAACTATATGGACCTAGAGGCATATCTGGCCACATCAATGCAGAGATTTTAAAACACACAGGCACATGGATTCATGTGTTCATGGACCGCAGCTGGAGATCCTGCTGGCAGAAGAGACTGTCAGAGATGTGCAGAATTATTTCCTTTCAGTTTTGCATTATGACCTTGCGGGTCTTTAAAACTAGGATTTCAATAATGTTATCTAGTGAGGAAAAGAAAGTGCAAAGTTCAAACAGGCTCGAATATCACAGATGATTTATACTCTGCTTGCCGAGCCTCTGGGTCTTGCAGCATGCTCCTCCAGAAGGCAGCAGCAGCCAGTTTTGTGCATCTGATTTGGTGGGGTTTAGAGGCGGGGACAAAGGATCATCTGTGCATCTTTTCAGTATGAAGCCTGCTATTACCTGCCTGCTCAGGATATCATTGCTCTCTTAGGAAGCATGCCTGGACTACAGAGGAGGCATGAACTGCATTAATCCTGCCCAGCACCTAGGTATTTAGTACTCCTCAGTGCTGATATTTACTGTGCATAATTGTATCACAGCAGTGGACACGGGACACACCAACAGCTGTGCGGGGGAATATTTGGAGACACAGCTCTTAAGGGCAGGGAGGAATTTTGAAATTGAACGACAGATATTTTGGAACAGATAGATCTGTGCACAAATCATTTCACCATAAACTGTCATTAGATTTAAGAGACGGAGGTGACTTCATCCACCTCCCACAGATATTCAGCGCTCTCTAAAGATTTATTTGATGTTGAAATGGAGTTAAATATTTCTTTGTAGCTGTGATGACTTCTTGTTTTCCCCCATTATTTTTCGTTGTTTTTTTTTTTTTTTTTTCTTTCTTTAATAGAAGTGTGCTCTTTGAACTATGACTCATTGCAAGAGGTGGAGCTGGTGGAAACTATCAGAGGGGTAACAGAAACCAGCATAAGCCCTGCTGGGGAGTGCACATGGTCTCAACATGGAGAGCAAACCACATGAGACAATGCCATTATTCTCTCCTGTCTCCATCAGCTCAGGCTGTGGGGTCTGCTCCTCCCACTGAGGACTTTGGCCAAAATCCCAGACACGGGGTAGCTGCTGTGGGGGGTCTCTCACAGCACATCCTCACGCTGCTTTTGTCAGGACCAACCTGAGTTCTCATCAGAGCTGACTGTGCTGCCCCTCAAAATCCTCAGACGAGCAGCACAACTTTTTTCCCCTGTGAATTCCAACAAAAATGATTTGTCTGCACCCATGCATAGCACACCATCATCTCCCTCCAGCAGACCTGAACTGGAAGATTTCTGACCCAGCATGGAGCAGGGTCCCAGGTGCGGGAGGGGTCAAGAGCATTGCCAAGCTGCTGTGCCAGCCCCTTGCAGTTGCTGCCCTGCCTGTCCCCAGTGTCCCCAGTGCCTGCCTCATCCTGCCGTGTCCTCAGTGCCAGCCAGCCCCTTTGCAGGCAGGTGCCCAGCACGATGCTCAGTCCAAGCTGTGCTCTAGGGCTCTTTACTCCCTCACTGCAGGCAGCATGGTAATCTAATAAGCAAACTGATGTTTTGAAGGCTACAACGTCAGCAGAGGGAATGTAGTAGCAAGGAGGGGAAAGTGTCATGCCAGCGAGCAGCTTTCACTGCGTGATGCGAGGCAGGGAAAGCTTCCAGAAGAAATATGCCACTCCCAGCTAAAAATAAAGTCAGCCCAGGAAGCCTAAATCCAAGAGCTTGTCTGCTGCTAACTGAAGCAGCAGTTCAGCTGAGAGAGAAGATATTGATCAGCTTCTGCAAGGAGGTAACAGAATGCCTTCTGCATTTGAATATATTTCATATTTACTAGTTTGTGATGGAGTACAAATTGTGAGGACTTGGCTGTTTTGACAGCAGGATGAGATCATTTCATGCAAATAGTAGAGTTGAAAGCTCAAGATGACACCTATCTGAAGGGAATGATTTCCTGCCTGAGAGATGGAGGCTTTAGGTTCAGAAACCCAAGTTCTGCTTCACAGATACCTGCAAGGGCGGGGTGTTGGTGCTTGACTCTGTCCAGAAACTGATGCAGGGTTTTTCTCTACACCCCCCTGCCTCCACTGCAGAGAAAACTGAGACTTGGCTGCCTTGTTATCGTGGAGGCTACAGGGTGTCCTGCTTACAAAAAGAACTTCTCCCTGGAAACATTAAAACCTGCCTCCAGCACACAACCATTATTGAAGTAGTGACAGCATCACCCTTTCCCAGGCTTCTCAGGGACAGAGACAATCTCACTCTTCATAAATGCCACTGGGGGGGCAACTTAAAAGCCAAAAACCTGTGAGAGACGTTTATTACGCAAACAAGCCAAAAATATCTAATGCACACATTGCTTTGGAACCAACACATGATCAAAATCACTCTGGGGACCCCCCTGTCACTTAACAGCCACTCAAAGTTTATGGAGCCATTAGTAGTTCCCAAGCATATTCTGGTACTCCACTCACTTGGGAGCTATATGAAATACCTGCAAATGCAAGGTCCAGTGTACACCTGTGGCCTTCGTGGACTGCCTGTAATGTCACTCACACCAGTGAGGGGCCATCAGACTGCCACGTATGGAGAAAGAAGGCACGGAAAGGAGCAGGAAGACCTCATCATATCTGCACAAAGGACAAATCTTCCCTTTATATTTAGCAGCTTATGTCAGATATTCTCATTCTATTTTATCCCATAGAAGCCCTCAAAGAAAACCACTGTTGTGGTAGAAATCAGCGCCACAAAATTCACCAGAAACGACGCGTCTGTTCCCGTGCACTCCCTCTGATTGCGCAGGGCGCTGTGAACAGGAGAGGCTCCTTTAAGAGAACAATTTGCAGCAAGATTACTACTAAGCCTTTTCCAGAAACACAGACATTTCCTAGGGCAAAAGGGGTTCCTGGTACAAAAGGTGGAGGGAACCTTTTGTCATGATAATCTCAGTCATTTTCGCAACACACCAGATTCCCCGGCAGCGTGGCGAGTACAAGCGCATGAGACTCGACGCCTGCTGGAGCTGGAGCAATGGGGAGAGAAAAGCTTAACACTCATGGCACTGTTCCCCGTGTTCAAAGGCTCTCTGAGGAAACTGCCAGGAAAGCAAATATGGTTTTAAGCGGGAATGTCTCCAGAGACACAGGAATCTTTTTACTGGATGTTCTGAATACAGTTGTGAGTCTCAGAAATCCTGATAAGAAACTTCCTGCTGAGATGTTCTGTTGAAGTTAAAATGTCTGTACAGAGCCACGGGAAATCAGCAAATAAAATGTGCATTAGAGACTCACCATGCACATTTTCAAGTCTTTGGAGAATTATATTACGTGCAGAAGAGGAAGAAGAATTTATGGAGATTTACAGAACTGGTAAACATATTTATTTTGATTATGAATATCATAACCATGTATGTTGTACATGCGTTAAGCTGTGAGGATTCTGCTGTGTTTTTCCTGGCTGTTTACAAAAAATAAGAAAATTGCTTCATTGATTTGGGACCTCATCCCCTTTACTCAGCCATGACCCCTTTACTCATCTCCTGCATTCAGTTGTGACTCAGAGATTTCCAAAGCATGAGGACTCTCGATTCCCAGGATATACCTTTAATCCACCTCTAATTTTAATGAACCAGAAATGGAACAAGGAACAGAAAAAGGTGATTGAAAACCAGGTCAGCTTCTCCAGAGGTTCTCTGAAGGCTGGGGACTAGGAAACCCAGCTAGAGCATAGCAGTATGCTGCTACTGTGGTGCTTGCAATTCATTTTAGCACAGAAAACTCATTTTAGCACAGAAGCATCTCGTGTGTCAAATACCCATTTTGGATGTGCCTTTAGCACACGAGGCAGACAGTGACACTCTCAAAGCGCTTGTATGCATACTGTTTTTATCTACTGTCATCAAAAATGTAAAAAGGGGACAGGAAAAGGAAGAGATTTGGGGATTTCACTATGTGCAAAATCAGTTTCATGCTTTGTTCATGACGGGAGAAACTGGCACAATTTCCAGGCTGTGGGCTAGGTAGACAAAATCCAACAGATATAATCATAGACTCATTAAGGTTGGAAAAGACCTCCAAGACTGTCTAGTCCAACCTTGCCCTAGAGGGTAAGCCCAGGATCAGAGAGAAGAACCAAAACTGAGGTCACAGTCACCAGGCTCTTGCCTGCAGTGGCAGAGGAGGGAAGACATGCAGAAAGGAGGAATTCACACCATGCAGTCCCATGGTGAGGGTAATGTGGTGCTGCCTGCACCAGCTGCCTTCCCTTCTTTCTTCTTCCACCCTGTCCTGATGCCACCTTGGGCAAACCACTCCCTGTGCAGCTGGGGCAGCTTCATTCTGGTACATGAACCTCTCGATAGCACAACGGGGGAACAGGGAAAGAAAGGGACAGCCAGGAACAAATCAAGGTCTAACTAGTGCAGGACAGCAGAAATTAATGAGAGATGTTTGCAAAACACCAATGCAACTATGGGCTGCAAAATGTGTGGGGTCTAAACCAGACCTTGCTTCATAAAACTGCTTTTTGGAGAAGAAAATGGACATTCGTTGGGAAAGGAATGCAAATTATGAAATAAAAGTGAAATTGGAGAAAAATACCATGTATTTTTGTAGAGATGGGACAACAGAGGACTTTGCTGCAGTCCCTGAGAAGGCTGGTTTTCCCTCTGAGGCACAGGGAGTTCATGTAAACAGGAAACAGTGAGCAGCTTGGTCAACACAAAGGTATAAAAAACCACTCTGGCCTGGTCCTGATCTATATAATGACACATTTATATGGTCTAGATAAGACAATCCAGAGGCAGTGACTTTGCTCTAATCTAGCCACCTGATTAATATCTCTGCAGTTAGCAGGACACAGGACTCAATAAAGGCAGTGAGTGGGAAGGAGATAAGCAAGGGCACAGGGATATGTTTGTTCAGGTGTTACTATGACAAATATTTTACACCTGCAGTCTTCCTTTGTTTTTAATAAATTCCCCTCTCATTCACTGAAGGTTCAGGTCTCCACTGCTGCCTCTTCAGAGGAGCAAATAAATGGCTTTTCTAGCATCAGGTCTAGGCAAAACAGCTGGAGAGGTTCATTTATGTGTCCCATGGGCATCCCATCACCAGGGAGCCAGGCAGCCTGAGAGACATCTCTCTGGGGCAGAACTGATGCAGAAATGGGAATTTTGGGGTAAACTCTGCCTCATTTCATGAGCAAGTCACTCATTCGATCCATACCTCTAAAACCTTTCAGCACTGTAGAGCTGACATCTGGGAGTAGCTGTGCTGCCTCCAGCCTCAGAGACTGATGGGAGCCCTAAGCAATAAGGATCCCTGAAAATCAGACTATCGGCTTTTATGCTTTTTTTGTTGTTGTTTTCAGGGGATTTCCTAAAATGGAAACATTATCTTATTAATTCTTCAGCCACAACAATCCTGGAGAAGATTTTGGCTTATTAAAAATAATGTGGTATGTCAGGCAGTGCTTCGTTAGCATCAAATAAAAAACTATTTTAAAAAAACTATGTTCATAAAAAATAAAACCTGATTTTCTATATCCTTTATGTACTTCAGAATCACTTAGCATCATGATAATGGTGTAATAAGTGGTGTATAATTTACCAGATTTTTTTTTTATTGTTTTCCTTTTGTCTCAATGCAGAAGTCTGCAGTTGGCAAGAAACAAAAACTGGACCACAATAAATATCCTGTGTCTCTGTGAGACCCACCTCTGCTGTGGACCTACTCTCTTTCTGAAGTCCACCTGAAACTTTTAAGATTTCAAGGCAGATTGGACTCCACTTGCTTCTCCATTCTGGAGAGAATAAAGAAGCAGGGAGAGGGGATGTTTAACCCTGGCTCACTGAGGCTTCAGGAGATCCCAAAGATGAAGTATGTGTCTGCCAGTGAGTATGCGTTGGACAGCCCATAGGAAGGGATCATGGATGACTTGGGTTCAGGCTGCTCCCCATCGCCCTTCCTTTCTCCCTGACAGAGGAACTGTGTAAGCTCTGGCTAATGTGTGGGACAGATAGACAGTACCTTGGCAGATGGCAGCAGCAGCTTAGTGCCAAGGCAAAAGAAACACTAAATAAAAAAAATCTTCAGAAAGGATTAGAAGGGGACTAAATTTTCAGTCTTGAAAATGCAAGAAGATGTAGGTTAACACAATTTCTCTGTTCCCTATCAGCTTTGTCTTTTGACTAATTTCAGTGAAATCCTGTCCCTGGTTCTGACAGGAAGATTTATACACATTTTGGTGGGGATCTACAATGTCCTCCTCTGCATACTCAGACTTTGTGTCTGCTGTACTTTTAGCATGACTGAAAACTGCGTGCCAGAAAATTGGTGAGGACAATCTGGTGTAACAGCCATACCCAGCTCAGGATCTGATTCTGCCTTTCTTAATTGTCTTTTGCGGCTTCACAGAAATTCTGGCAAAATTGACCACAAAAATGAAAGAGTGTGAAGAAGCAATTTAAACTCCAACATCTGCTGCAGCCTTCAGCAAGATGTTAACAAAAAAACTCACGGCAGCATCTGATCTCTCCTTCCCTCCTCTTCCACCCAAGAGGATGCCTTTGCTCTGTATCCCATGCAGGACAGTGACCAATAATCCATCCTGCTCTTGGCAGCAGTGGCCCCACAGGAGCAGCGGTCAGTGCAAGCTCTGGGTATGTGCCTGCATGCCTCTGCTTTGATGGTGCAGATGTGAATGCTCCTCCTTACTTAGAATTAGCTTCCATCCATCCTGATTTGGTGTTGGTGTGAATTCAGAAAGGAGTGACGTGACCAACAGAGGATAGAGGGGTGGTTTAGTGAACTGGGAAAGAAAGCAGTGAAAGAAACAGGATGGGAGAAGAGAGTTTCTTGCACAGGAGAGAGATCTTCACAGCAAAATGAGGGACATCTGGCCGAGATGTGGCTTCATCAGCAGAGATACCAGCAGCACAGCGTGAGCTTCCCACCAGCTGGAAAACACAGCATGTATTCCTGGTTCTGGGTGTCCCTCTGACAGCTCACTCTGCAGCCCCACGGCTACATCTGCCCTCCTATTGTTTTCCATACTCAGAAGATCAGCCTCACAGAGATATGCCTGTCCTCACATCACAGTGCAGTCGTGCCCATGGATCCATTCAAGATCTGGCCCTTCATACTGGCACTTATTCAGCTGTATCATTTCTTATAAACAAAGCCACCCATGCTGCTGGAGGAAGGGCTAGCAAAATGAGCTATCACTCTGGAGATAGACAGAAAACAGAACAGGATTCCCCACTGAGATATGAAAATGCCCACAGGCTCTGACCAGAAGAGATCAGAGTCATGGTGTGTCCGCACAGTGCCCAGTCCCTGGTGCAAGGCTGTGGGTGCCCTGGAGAGTTTACCAACAGCCATTCCAGCCTGGACAAGGCAGTGTCTGCCAGGCACACCCTATGGGCTGCAGCTTCTGTAGTAGCTGGGAGTGGGGTCTGTGCTTCAGTAAGTAATTAAACCCAGAGAAACTGCGAGGCTGGAAAATATAGCAGGGTTTACCAAAACACAGCACATTATCTTGCAGGGCATGCCATGGTTTTCCTAAGTGTCTTACCAGCCTGCAACCAAGGCATCATCCCTCTTCTTCCCAAGCCTCCTGGAAAAATGACCGCCTGCTTTCACCAATCTCTTTCTTGGACATTGAGATGAGAATGGAAGAATTTTGACAGATCAGGGACTGAGCTTTCCCCAGTGGATTTTCAGGACATGACACTCTGCACTTCTGGCCCTCTCTTTATCTAGTTTTTCCGTGTTGGAGTGTGTCTGAGAGAGAGACGTGTTTGCATGTGTTCAGCAAACAGATAGCTTTAATTCACCTATTTCCATATCAATCATGGCAGAGGCTGCAATTGCCAGGCACTCCCGAGAGCTGCAGTGGATGTGAATGGCTTGCAGCAACACATCTGCAGAGGACCAGCTGGGTGTTGCTGGGCTGGATACTGCCTCAGTGCCAGTGTAGACACCTGCAGCTCCCCTCTGGGTGTCCCTGCACAGGAAAGCAAAGGCTGCAGGTTAGGCAGGGGGCAAAGACGGAGCTGGAGGCGAGGACCCCTTTCACAGAAAAAGGGGTTCTGCTTTGGGATCACCAGGGTGGGCAGCAGAGAGGTTCATCCACCTCCTGGCTGTGCTGCAGCTACATCTCTTCAGAGCCAAGCCCTTCAACCGCCACTCAGGGTGTCTGAGATTATGCAAAGGCTGTTTTAATGAAAAAGCAGAAATATCTGGACCAGGGTCCACCATCTCAAAGCAGACACCACAGAGTGATCCTAAAAGAGCACAGCACCCCACAGAAGACATGACATGCTTGCTTTACAGCTACACTCGTGTGCAGTGCTCATCCGCTGCAATGAGGCTGAGGATCAGATCTCCATAACTGTGTTTCTATACAGTAAGAGGATATTCTCCAAGTGGTGCAATCAAATTCCAGCTTAAAAGAACATGTACAAAGGAAATAAGTAATCTTCCCAGTGTTTGCATTCATTACATTGAGTAGCTCTGCACTGGGCACTTCTCAGACCTAAGTTTTGAAAGGCAAACACAATTTGACTGGGTTTATTCTACTGGAAGAAAGAAAAACAGTTTGGGCAAATTAAGAACAAACTTTAAGCCTCAGCTGAGATCTAAAATTAGGTTTTAAAGTGAAGGAAAAAAAAAAGTAAAGATCCAAGCAATTATTTTGTCTCATTTATTGTTGATTGCCTCTGTCTTTCCAAACCTCAGGTTGTTCTGGAAGCAGAAATAATAGGAAACATATCTTTTTAAAGCTTATTGTGTTTATTAAGTAGACACAGTTCAACTGAAGAGTGCAAGTCCCCGCAATAAAAATCAGTAAAATCAGAATAAAAGTTGACCCAATCTTTTTTAAAAACAAAAGATGGCCCTGCAAATTTTGCTACTGCAAAATTCAGATCTTAGGACAGATTTCAGATACTGTGTTTGCAGTCAAAGTTCACTGTGTCTTATTACCAAAAGAGAGCAGTCACAAAGTTTTGACCTGGATCAGCAGGTTAAGTTCCTTTTCAAGGACTACAAAGTCCTTGAGGGATCTTGGCAGCCTGGGACACCAGGGGTCTGCGTCTGGTTCTTCTGGTTCTCTGATGGTTTTGTCAAAAGTCATTTCCCCCTCAGCTTCTGCAGTGGGGCAGGTACATAGCCCATGCAGTTATCCCCAGCAAGAGCAAGACTTTGACTGATTCTCCCTGGGTGACACGAAAGGAAGGGAACACTCACCATTATCAGTCAGCTGCCAGAATCATACCAGCACGTTGCACTGGACTTTTAACTCCCAGCAGGGAGCATGGGTAGTTTTCCCCATGTATAATCTGTGACTCATATGCAATGAGTCACTCCTAAAAAATAAAGTTTTTTTCAATGGCAGCAACACCACCCGGTTACTCTCCTGAGCGTAACAGCAAGATAGTGAAGCCAGCCTAATTACCTCTTCCCCCAACCAATGATCACTCACTGGATCTGAAGTGACTCAGAGCCAGCCTTTGATCCTCACCAGTCCTGCACACACTGCCTTTCCGAGAGCTGCCATGGCTGCACAAAGGGCTTGGCTGGCTTGTGAGACTCTTACCAGGCGTGCAGGGACAGGTGTGGAGACACAGGCTGTCCCCATGCCCTGGCGATAGGGGCTTTGCACGGCTGCATGTGGTGGGGATGTTTTGGTGCAAACTAAATGCATTCCCCACAGTCAGACCTCGGTGTGGACAGGCGGTGGTGTGATGCAGCTGCAGGAGGCAGGAGGAAGAGACAATGCTGCTTCCAGTGTCTCTTGGCACTAACTCACCACTTCACCTTTGCAAGCTGCGACAACCATGGCAACGAGGACAGATACACTGAAAACAAAATGGATTCAAGGTCCAGCAGCAGAGGGGAGCAGTTTCTATCCATGCTGCTCTCAGAAGCTGAGGCTCCACATCAGATTTGTGGTTGGCCTCCGAAAGCCCCTGGGCATTGCTCAGCCAGTCTGATCTAGACAAGGAGGACATTCCTGTCCTTGAGTTTGGGAGTTCTCTGCTTTTCTAATCTAGGGGAGGGTTTGGGGCAAACAAGGCAAAGCCCAGGTGCCCCTGGACTTCCTCCTCCGATATGCCCTGCAAAATAGCACTGGAGTCTAAGATCACACAGATGGGCTGGATAGCATGACTGATGTCAAATGTCCCCTCCCTTCATAATTTTTAATAAGTCCACATGACCATGATCTTTGTTTTTTCAGCTCATTCATCAACCAGTTATGCATGAAGAAGACAAATAAAGGTGCTATTGCCTCTCACTTGCACTGACCCTCAATATCTGTATCCCAAGCGAACTTCACAAAGGTCAGTGAGGAGACGCAGACCTGAACACAAGGGAAATCTAGAGGACTAGGGAGGGAGGAAACTCTCATTGCCTACAGGATAGGTCCTTCTGTACAGCAGTGTTCCTCTGTGATTTAATGAAGGATGCTCTTTCTCAATGCATTATGAAGCTGGTTTTTCACCAGCTGGATTTTTCACTAGCCCTGAGCTGAGGAGCGTTGGAGGAGGTCCTCATGCAGATGTTCCCATGCAGAAGTTCAGGGCTGCATCCTGCTGTACCTTCAGTGCTGAGAGGAGCACAGCTCAAGGTTAGCCCGCAGCCTTGCTGCAGAGGGGAATTTGGGACATGACTCAGGGATTCTGCATCAGCCAGTCCTCTCCCCCACTCCGCCCAAAGCAGCATCTTCAGTTTCAGGAGCCTTTGAGCAGGTGCCCAGTGAATCTAGGATTGAAATGGTACAGCAAAGAAGACCTGGAAGACGGCAGGGAGGAAGAGCACATGCTGCAGTTCATCTGCACAGCCCCCAGACTGCCCTGTAGAACAGGGCACCCCACACACAGAGAATAGGCTGGGAGAAGAGGTCTCATCGTGATCAGGAGACATGGTGATGAAAGATATCTGACAGTGTCTGTAGCTGTGTGCCATCTTTTCAGACAGGATGTTATTGTCTTTTGTATTCTGACTTTGAGACTCTCCCCTATTTTTTCTAAACAGCAGCATCACGATTAATTGCAAAGCACTGTGTGGGAGTACCAATTAGCACTTTCACTGAATGGTACTAGGATATATTTAAAACCCTTTATGGGGTTATGCATATTTTTAACTCTTGGAAGAAACTTTGTTTCCAAGGAAGTACATTGCTGATGAGACCAGCTCTGTAAATAACAACAGATCCAGCTTTTTCAAGGTGGGAATAATTCGATACTCAGAGTGAGCAGGAAGCACAGAGCTTCACAGCATATTTACATCAGTGCCAACCTCCCCAGGAGCACAGAATGCAGCACTATGGAGCAATATTTACTCTCTGAAAGCAGAAATATACCTGTATGAGATGGCAGAGGCATGACTTTTAAGGAACAATTCAGTTTATACTGAATCCAGCTTCGGCTGCGAAAACTTAACTAAGTAGTTTGGATGCTTAAGTGTTACAGTTTCTAGTTGAAAGAAATACTGCTTCTTTTTAAAAGCTGAGCTAACTCTCATCTGTCTCCCTGAGATTGGAAGAGGCTGCTGAGAAAGCCAGGAGACAAATGAGACAGGTGTTGAGAGGTGCCACAACTACACTGTGAGTATGACAACACTTGTGTTCCTCTCGAAGTCCTGACTCCACAGACCTTTACAGAACAAGCTCAGCCCTCTATAGAGAAAATTATGGTTTTTCCTCTCAGTTTCAGAGAAAGGTTTAAAAGTGCTGGGACAAAAAGCTCAAGAACTAGCAAGTAAACGAACACATGATTAATCATCTTGGTTTTGAGGGCATATAGTAGGCAGATCCTTCGGTGTTAATCTTCAAAGCTGAGTGTGACCCCATGACATTCTACAGTCTCACATATGGAAGGGCTCATCACATCAGGAGAACTGGACTCCTCATGCTGCCCAGCCCCAAGCTGCCCCCTCATCCCTGCAGTGAGAAGAGCCTGGCTTCTGGAGCATCCTGCCTCCCTCCCACCCTGCAGGAGTTTTGCCACAGCATTTTGGCACCGGCTGCAAGTGAGGGAAAAAAAGTAGCACATGATTTTTGGCTGCAGCATGTGAAATCAAAAGTTCAGGGAAACAGCATAAAGACAGACTGAGACAGGGATGAGAGAGAGGACAAGCCACATATTATTATAAACACAACGGCCTAATTCAAAGGCTGTATTGGTTTTGTGGCTTTTTCCCCTAATGAGAAGTCAACTGCCACCGGATTTTTAATTTTGTGCATCAGAGCCCTCGTTACCATCTAGAAGAGGAAACCTTTATAACAGGGTCTTGCGACACATCCAAGGCAACAACATGCAAAGGCTGGTGTGAGCAACATTTCTCCTGGGTGCCATGCAAAGCATCCTGATGAGCTGAGGGAGACAGAGCCTTCACTCCTCTTGCTGGAGAGCTGTTGCCACTTCTGTACCACTGCTCTGCCATGTGGGTTTGTTGCTCCTCCTTGCCCTAGGCTCAGCACGGCTGCTTGAATTTAGTGGAGTGGGGCAATGGAGAATAATAACCAAACATTCACTAAATAATGAGGGGACCAGCAGGTAAATCTATTCCCATCAACCCAGAGGTGCAGCCTGGTTATCTTTTGGGCAGCATGCTGAGAGCCAAAGGGCTCTGGTAGGCTGCAATCCACCTGTCAAAGAGTTAGCTCACATTGTAACAGGCTGCAGCCCTCCTTGAGCTCTGACTCACAAAGACTACACTGCCAGTGATGGCACCTGAGCGCTGCTAAACCAAGACCGGACCCAGTTTGCTGCATCTAGTTGTGCTTTGGGACTGTGGTGGTCTCCTCTCTGCAGAGTGAGCTGAGGGAAAAAACCCCACAGCCTCAGAGAAGGGCATGAAAACCTCTCAGAGACTTAGAAAAGCAGTATTTGCACGGGTTGCAACTACCACGACCTTTGGGCTACATGAAAAGTTGGTATGGATGGAGGTTCAAAGCAGTGGCAGAAGGACTAGCTTGGAAAGAGGGCAAATAGAAAATAGGAAGTGGGCAGGCAAAAAAAAGTGTGAGAGAGAGGGTGAGGGAGGATCATGCCACTAACAGGAAAATGTAACTGGATCTGGAAAGCATCACCAGTGTACAACCACAATCTCAATAATTCTCATTTACTTTAACATTTTTTTATTGCTCCATCACAGTTGCTGTCCTGTTCCAAAACTTAGCAGTTCCTGTAAAAGAAAACATGTTTAGGCAGACTGCCAGGGTTTTTTTAACTAGAAAATTTGGATTTTGGTCTAGACTGCCTGGAGACAAGCATTTCAGAAAGCACTCCTTTTTCCTCCCTGATCCTTCCCTAACCCCAGCTCTGCCTACTTGATGGGCTCTGCATCATGGCACCTGCCAGAAAGATGGTAATAAGGGTCAGGTTTGATCTTTAACATTTCTGCTCAATCAGCCCTCTGGTTCTGGGAGAGAAACAAAAGTAAAGAGAAAAATGAACATGAAGATCACTGCGACCTG
Source organism: Sylvia atricapilla (assembly GCF_009819655.1). Classification (NCBI taxonomy): domain Eukaryota; kingdom Metazoa; phylum Chordata; class Aves; order Passeriformes; family Sylviidae; genus Sylvia; species Sylvia atricapilla. The sequence continues at coordinate 45,406,036 of NC_089140.1, forward strand.
AAGTGTTATCTCAGGAGTCACAGAAAGATCAACACCGAGTTTCTGTGACTGCTGCTCTCAGCCCAGGCTGCACCTGGAGTCCAGAGCCTCGGCTTACAGCAGCACAACAGCACACTTACTGCTCCAGCAGACACACAGGCTGTCCCTTCCCCCAAACCCTCCTCTCCTAAGAAATTGAGTATAATAAATTTCTGCTCTGTCTGAGCAGAGATCAACTTCGGGATTCACACCATTAAATGATAAAGTGTAGGAAATTAAACTTTGTTCCCTGGGAGCTTGTTCTGCCCTGTCTCTCTGCTGTTCCCAAAAGGGCAAGTTCAAAAAAGCAGAAAAAACGGCGCAGTGAGCTCAGCTGCCTTGCTCTGGAGTAGATGCTGCCCAGAGTATCCAGGGAGAGCTGCCGCCCCAGAGCGGTCTGCCTGACCCAGAGCACCCACACACAGCACCCCCACCTCGAAGGCACTCCTAATGGAGGGAACTGATGGGGGAGGACTGGGGAAACTGGTCACCAGGCTCCCTCGTCCATTTCTTCACCCCCGTCCTCAGAAGGGAGTTTTCCTTTCTCCAGGAGAAGCCGGCTTCACGTTACGATGCGCAGGCAGGGAGCGGAGAGGGGATGCCCTCGCTCTCCCGGGGCTCTGTGGGCGAGCGGCAGGCTGAGATTAACCCAAATGACCCCGTGTTCCCAGGAGATGTGAGTCAGAGTGAGTCAGCTCCCGTGAGACCGCCCTTTCCACTCTCAGCTGCAGAAGAAACACTGTATTATTGATGGCGAGCTTAATGAGGAGGCGGGAACCGCGATGGAAAACAATCATAGTCCTCAGTGGGGCACACGCAGCCTTCAGTGCTCAGATTCTGTCGTCTTCCTCTCTGCCCCCAGACATGGTGTGTGTCTCAAGGAGATTTCTGAGCAGGCTGCTCCTCGGGAAAGCTGCTCCTCCAAGGAGAAATGTTTTTTTTCCCGTGCAGGGTGACCAGCTTTCCCCTTTTCCACCAGCAAGCTAACTGGGACAGGACCTGCCACCTCTGGAGACCCACCATCATCCTTTCTTCCAGCCTGCTGCAAGGTTGTGATTTCTCCTAGAGAAAGAGGGAAAAATCACCTAGGCCAGGCTCCAAAGAAACACACCCCCGACTCTGCTGCGGCTCAGGGGAAGTGATGAACACACAGGAATGAATTAGGCTGCTAAGGAGCACTGCAAGCTTGACCTTAGATCCCCATGCACCACAGATATTTTCAGGGAGAAGGGACCAGCCTGCTCTGTGGTTTTTAGGGTTGTATTTCTGCGTGGTTTAACAAATATTAGTCTATTTGTGTTGATGGCAATCAAGCTGCCCCGGTTTAGCCTCTTACATTTGGAAGCAAAAGGCAGCTAGCTCAGTGTCTACGAGATCGTGGAGTACATTTGTGTGAAAAGATAGAGAGACTGCTGTTTATGACCCTGCTCGGGTTTTCCAGCCTGGCCAGCAGATTTTCCTTGTGGCGGCTGCCGTTGCATACTGCAGAGCCTTTTCCTTCGGAAAGATGGTAGTTTAAATTGGACTTAGACTTACAGCACCTGCCAAGTTCAACATGCCTCCGAGACAAACACAGCTCTGTCCATGAGAGGCACCCGACTGCTGAGGCTGTGCGAAGGCCAGCTCAGCTATGGAAAACATCAGGGAGAGGACTTGGCTGTCTCAGAATGCAACTGCTTCTTGTAATATAGACATAAACTTTTCAAGGAAGGGTTGCTGGAAGGGCAGAGAGAAATGTGAAATACTGGTCTAGCTATTTTATTTTTATTTTTATTATTATTATTATTAGTGCAAGAGTTCATTCACAGTTCCCCTAAGCTGCGCACAGGCATTGCTCTGTGCGCTGGCTGTCCCTGTGCCAGAGCTGCTCAGCCCTTTCCAGCACTCACACCACATGTCCTAGAGTTGGACCCCTGTGCCCACCAAGCTGCATCCCCAGCAAGAAGAGATAAAGAAAAATTGAGACACATATGCTCTCCAGGATCTTTGAACAGCCTCTCCTGGGTGTCACTGGAGAAAAATCGAAGCATCCTGGGCAATATCCTGGTACAGGAGTTTGCAGGGGCAATCTTTCAAAAGCTGGTCTGTGCAGCATTGTTTCCTTCCTTGATGTTTCAGGAAAAGAGTCAGAGCACCCCAACCTCGCCCATCCAGAACTGGCATCCTGCTGGAGGGCATTAGAAGATACAGGACCTCCAGCAGTGCTTGGAGAAGAGCAGCTTGCTGCCCCAACCCATTCCTGTTCCTGTTTCTCTCATGGGAATGACCATGGTTTGCCCTCTTCATCTTTAGAGCCTGCAGTAGCCCACACTGAAGAGCCAAGCTCCCTTTCTCCACACAAGGCTGGGATCTGTGGTTAAAGTAACCTTACCAGTAACCTGGCCATTTATAAATCCATTCTGCCAGCCTCATTATCTGTCCCAATTAGCTAGCAGTTCCCCCCAGGAAGGCGTCTGTAAGCAAAAGAGAGACACTCCTCTCCAGGCAAAAAAACATTCAAAAGAGGACCTACACAGTCACACAGCATGGGGATCCCCAAAAATGTGATGCCAGAAGAAAGAGCAGAAACCATGGGTGATGACCTACATGTCTTTTTGTGAGTCCTTTACATTTTAGTCCTCTAGAAGCAGCAGCATAAGGGCCTGATTAACCAAAATGAGTATAAAAGCTCCTTGTGCCACAGTAAAAGATGAAGCTGAAAGGACTTTTTCCAGACTGGTGCATGAATTAGCCCTATAGCCTGGAGAGAAGGATGGAGTGAAAAGGGATGTGCTGCCAATGCTAAATCTGTTGCAAAGAGCAGTTTTAGGAGCACACTGGCAGCTTTGACCCCTTATTCTCACTCCCAGGACTGTGTTAACAAGCTCAGTCCTAAATCCTTCAACATTCTCTGCGTGAGCAGATCACCACTCCCAGGCAAAACCCATTTGATCTCAGCTGCCCTCCTGGGGCTGGTCAGGGAACAGGTCATGGTCAGAAGAGACGGAGAGGCTGGGAAGGGAAAGGAAGGGGAAATAGGTGTGGAAACTTTTGGGCAAAGTGCAGCTGAGGCTGTGCCCATTCAGATGGCATAAGGGTACCAGATACAGGGACTTAACGAAATGCAAAAGTGATGGAGTTGAACTGCTGGGCAAGTGCCTTTGGACAAAATGGCCTGACTTTTGAAAACTCCGATTCAAAGAAACTGGGATTCCCCTTGGAAATGCATCCAAACGTATAGAAAAGTTTCCTAAGGTCTTTGCCTGATCTTGGTCTTGACTGACTTGTCTTTCTTGTCCTCCTCTGCATTGTTTTGCCAGGAAAAACATCGGAGCAGCTTCACAGTTTGAACACCGCTCTGCCCAGCTCCAACAGCAGTGTGGTAGATCTGTGTCTTGCATCCCAAGCTGAGTGCTGCAGCTGTTCAATACTTTTTCTTGCCCCCCCTTTTTTTTTTTTTTTAACCTGCCATCTAACATCCAAGAAATCCATCTGATTTTCCTTAGTTTCTCAGTCCCTACAATTCATTCTCAGTCCAGTAGATCCATCTGAATTATTCACTGAAATCATTATCATTAATCCAGCCTATTTGCTGAGCCAGCCCTGATGGGTGAATGTATTTTTCATTCCTAAGTATTTGCCAAAATAACCTGGGTGAGCCATTTAGCCTGGGGCCATTCATAGTAGCTATTTGTGTTTCTTTCCATTTAAACTCATCTCTTCCATAATGGCCAGTACAAGCCCTGTGCAGTGTCAAAACCCCATTTGCCTGCTGCCTTGAGCACTTTGATGCAGGGCACAACCCCCTACACCATTTCTGCCATAGCAGCCTTTCTGTGCTGCCAGAATGGCACAACACAACTTGGCAGACCGCAGCACTGCAGGCAGTGCTGTAACTACCCAAATTAATGCCTTTCCCTTTGATAAATAGTACTTTTTTTAAAAAATTCTCCCCAGTCAGAACTTTTCTTGGCCATAGACACCAGAGTTACGTGGATTTTCTGTTTCCTTCTTCAAAAGTGCACATGCATATGGGTGGAGAAATTGTACAAAATGCCAAAGATTATATTTTTCCAAGTGTTGTAGTAGTTCTATGGTTACGGTCACAGAGAGCAAAGGAAATGCAAACGTTCAGCAAAGTGGCCACAGGAGCTGGAACTGAGCCTCTGTGCATAAGAGTGGTGTGTATTTAACACAGGCAGCTATAGGCTTGGAGATCTCTTTGAAAATATAACCCGAGCACACTGCTGAGGCCTAATCTGTTGGGAGATTTCTGGGGCTTAAAAATTTACTGACTGCTTAAAAACTACACACTGTTCTGTTTGCTTATTTCCTAAACCCTGGTAAGAATGTGCAACATCCTCAGATGCACAGAACCCTTTAGTCACTATCATTGCTATTTGCTAACAATGCAATATGTTTTGTATATAAACTCAGCTGTTAGTTATGCATGCATATTGTAATTTGAAGGATTCACCCCCTGGTATATATGGGTCTATTAGTAATTTATGTGTTGCAAATCCCAACAATTTAAAAAGCTCTCAGCTACTCAGTCAAGTTTTTATCAAAAATACTGACACTTAACCCAGGAGGTTACAAGCTGAGCCCAGCCCAGGCTACTGCAAACGTAAATACAATTCAACTTTTGAGATGTGCAGTGTTTAAAAGGAGCCCTGGATTAGCCAGACAATACTAACCTCATTCCTTCAGACTCCACAGTCGTGAAGATCCGAATCTGTGGTTGTTCATACAAGTGATATGACAGAAGAGACAAAATGCTTGAAACCTTTTTCAAATTTACACCCAAGAAGCCAAAGCTGATTACACCAGATATGCATTTGACCCATAAACTGCTGAAAAGCAAATAAGCAGTTATTTTCTCAGCTTGCAAGAGAGCAAATCCATCCTTGGGCAGAGCCACGGTCAGTACTAAAGCCTTACCTCCCCAAATGCACATTCACATCTCCTCTGGCATCCTTTCCCATCTGCTGTCTGCCACAGTCGTCTTTGGATCATACAGCCTGTCTCTGACCATCTTCTTCTACCATTCTTTCATTAAAAAATGATCATCAGCCTCCTGTGTGGCATTAGTGGCAGGATGCAGGCAGGCAGGTGCTCTGGAGCTGCCAACCTACCTGCAGTTCACACTGATTTATTTTCTATCCGTACCTTGACAGAATACCTTTGCCTGGCCAGAGAGGACTCTACTTTCCCTGTGCCTCTGTCAGGGCTATAAAGCAAACAATAAAAATACTGTGTGTCAAGACATCAGATTTTGGGTGCTCTGCCTGTAAATTTTTTACCCTCTAGTAATGAGTTTTTGCAAACAGGTGATAAAATGTGTTTGCACCCTCCATTTTAGGTAAAAACGATGCACAATAAGCACACCAGAGGAGAAAAAAAAAGATATTGTTCCACAGCTTGATATATTCATCGTTTTACACCTACACGCTGCATTAAACGAGTTGCCATCAATCAGCTAGGAAATGCTTTAGGTGTGAAGAGTGCCATGTTTTAGAGAACCAAAGGATGTGCTGCAGAGCCTTTCATCATGAGGATGGGCACACTGGTCTGGGAGATGGTTGTTTCCAAAGATAAAGCCCCATGGATCAAAATTCAACCTGAGAAAAAACAGTAAAATTATACTGATGCTATGAAACGGCCCTGGACCAGCTCCCAGAAACACCATTAACAAAGGATTGCACAAAACCCCTACTTGCTGCATTGCATGGATGTTCCTCACCTTCCTCTCTCTCTACTCCCACATGGGCAGGAGCCCAGCTAACACGAGCAGTGATTCTGTGAAGGTGAAAGACAAATTTGCATCATGTGGAGATTCGTAAGTAAATGGAGAACTCTACCACTCTATCACAAGTGGTTCTTTTTGTTTGTTGGTTTGGGTTTTTTGTTTATTTGGTTGGTTGGTTGGGTTGTTTTTTTTTTTTTTTGATAAATGAGCCAGCCTTGAAATCTATAGTTGTTAAAGTTTGATGGCTACAGCTCATATTTACAAGAAAATTGTATCAGCTTTGTGCACCTGATCTCCAGGAAATTTTACTTAAAACTTGGATGTTAGTACAAGCTAAGAATATATCTATGAGGAGAATCAAATCCTGTTCCACTTGACCTCGCATGTTTCCAGGGGTAGGACATCCTCCTCTTCTCTGGGCAATGTGTGCCACTGTTTTGCCACCTTCATTGTAATAAACTCTTCCTTATATCTAGTCTGACTCTATCTTCCTTTAGATTAAAACTATTACCCCTTTTTCTATTGCTACTAGCCCAAGTGTAAAGGTTTATCCCCATTTTTCTTGTAAGAAAGCACCCCTTCAGGTACTGGAGGGCTGCTATAAGGTCTTCTCTTGTCCAAACTGAACAATCCCAACTCTGTCAGCCTGTCCTCATAGGAGACATGCTCCAGCCCTCTGATCATTCCCACGGCCCTCTTCTGGATTTATTCCAACAGGTCCAAGTCTTTCCTGTCCTGAGGGGTCCAGCATTCCTGACACCCTGGCTACACTATGCTGAGCAGCTATTGCTAGAAGAAAACCAAAAAATGAATGCCACATGGCCTTCTCTAGGTTTGGCTACAATGTAAATCTGAATCGAGGAAAGCTTGTGGAGCCTGATAGTCTGAATCCAGAAACACAAGGCAAAGTAGTCAGCTTTGAATGGACATCGGGCAAGCGGAGAAGACTGGCAAGGACATAGATTTCCTGCTGCTGTTGTACATCGACTCCTACTTAAAACATTGGATTTTTAAGTAAGAGATCCCAGAAATACATGGGAATCATGCAACCACAGCCCCAAATTCCCAGCACCATTTCTGCCGCTGACCACTGCAGTGCGATGAACCTCCTCACTGCCTGCCCTATGCCCACGGATGCTTCCAGAAGCGCTCAGTGGGGCTGGGGATGAGGAGGGCCGTGGGAAGGGGCCAGCATCCTCTGGGAGGAACAGATGGTCTCAGCCTTCCCACGGCAGCTGCAGTTGCACCTGTTTAGAAATTGCTGCAAACTGCCAGTTTTCATTATGCAAAGCGCTGAAAACTTGTCTATTGGAAACCACATTTCATCATAACCTACACAAACTTGATCTTGAATGGCAACTGGGTGATTAAATGAAAGTCTATTAGCTTGGGTCTATTTTTGAATCATTTTTAACCATCCTCTCATTTTTACACCTGAGCAATTTTCATGCAGACCATCTCCCTGCAGCAAACACATGGGGAGATGAGCCCAGCAGACTAACATAGGAAAAAGTTACAAGATTTAAAGAGAATTTGTGCCTGTCCCTCTCTCTCTGCAGAAATCCTGCCTGGGGACCAGAGCCTATCTTTGCTTGAGGGCAGGGTCAGATGTCTGCACTGTCAGAAATTGCCATGCTTTCCACTGAGATATGGTATCAGTGCACACTGGTCACCTTGGAAAAAGAGTTCCTTGAAAGAGGTTATTCTCACAGGAACAAAACTCACCTTGCTGCCTGCTCTCTCTGCTCACTTCCAGGCAGTGATCTGCAACCAACTGCAGGAGCAGGAGAGGCTGGTGAAGGAAAGGAATTGAATCCTTAAACACTTGGCTGCACATTATGAAATGTTTTACATGTAAAATAGGTTAAAGAATACCATGAGGAGGAGAGAATACGGAACAGCAGGTTTGTGATTGCTGGTATTGGTCTAACATGCATTCCCGATAAAGTCAAAACACACAGGAAAATAGCATCTTAAGGAAAAAGAAAAGCTCAGATCAGATTTTTGGGTATTCTAAGGAGTTCTAAGCCTTGTAAAGAATTATGATTAGCCTGAATGACAGCATTCAAAGCACCAGGAGAGCTCAGTGAAGCAAATCACACTGAACTAAAATTAGCAGCATCTAAAATTCAGTCATCTACTTGGCATACACACACAATGTTTCCCTGGCCCCAGACCCGTCACATCACTCAGCCTTCCCAGTGCCATCAGCTCCTTGCTTTCAAAAGCACTGCTGAGTGAATTGCTGCTGTTCACATGCAGCCTGCACCTGTCTGGAGGCAGCAAGCCCAATTGCTAGATACAGGTTAGGTTTTTTGGTTTTTTTCCCCTAATATTTCTTCCAAGGTTTATTTGCTGGTTGTTTTCCAGGCAGCTGGAATTCAAGATGTAGAAGTGAGGACAGTCTGTCAGCGAAAGGATGGGGAAAAAATGGATATAATAGGATGAGACCATACATCCAGAAATAAGTTGGAATCCCACATGGCTCAAAATGGACATGAGCCATGTCCTGAGAAGAGCAAGGAGGGGTTTACTGTGGGTCACAGGCTACGGAGCAGTAATGCAAGAGCTAAGGTCTGCTTCTAGGGGGACTTGGCAGACAGAATGAGTGTGGAAATAAAGGTTTGTTGCTCTGCCCTAGATCCTGTGTGTGGCAATCATCTGTGCACAGCATACACCCGGACTCACCCTAAGCATCTTCTCAGCTCCAGGCTCACTATTTCCATTTGATGCCTGCAGTCCCATGTGCACATAGGTCAAGCTCTGAGGCATGCTTAAGCACTCACTGTGCTCACCAAGGCCCACATTCTTGCTCCTAGGATCTGGAGGAACTGGTGTGATTGTGCTACAGACTTATTTGACTGCAGTAATCCCCAAGTCAGCTTTTGGAAGTTGGAAACTTGGAGCCAAGTCCATGGTTTACCAGAGAGTCAGCAGAGTAGATCCAATGCTTGTCACCTCACAGAGTGCTTAGTTGTGAGGACTAACTCCTCCTGGGATCATGAAAAGGAAGGCACAGAGCCTTTGGACAGAGTGGCAATCTAGCTTCCTGTGCAGCATTCATTTCCATCTATGCAAAACCCCTCAGAAATGGATGAACTCTATGATCTTGGAGATCTTTTCTACCTAAATGATTCTATGATTCTATGCAATACTGGGAAATGTTGAATGTATTTGGGGCTTTTTTTCTGAAGAAACAGTAGGGTGGGAAATATCTCCCATGGTTTATACCACAAAATCTTCATACGCACAACTAAAGACCAAGAGAGTTTCCAGTGCAATAAAGACCCCATGTCTCATGATTACACTGATGTAAATAATGGACACGTAGAAGAATCTCTGTTTACCTTTTGCCAGGGCTTTTCACTTGTTTCCATGAGCATTCCACATCTAATAAAACACTGGACAGGAGAGGACACCGGATTCCCTTAATACAGTAATTTCCATGCTACTGTTTTTTTTCTGACAGCCTTGATCTTCTGATGTCTCACAGTGGAGTTTCTTCTCACCCATAGCCCCTTTCTGCACAGATATGTGCTACCTGCATCCTTGTGATAAGGCATTTTCAGAGGTTTTCCTAGGTACAGCCCTTAAAAAAAGAACTACAATCAAAAGAATGCATTTGGGTGCTAATGGAGCCTGCTGTGGACCACCTGGTGGAAAAGAACACAATTTACAGACAAGGAGCAGTTGAAGCTGTGAGATGAGAGAGTGAGGGAAGGAGGAGGTCCAGATGCTGGTCTGGCTTGGAACAGCAGCCACCCATGTGCTTTGTTTACTTCACCTCTCTGTGACCCCAGGCTCCATTTTAGGTTCTGCAAACACCTTTTCCTGATACCACTGAACAAAAAGGAATTTGTCCAGCTCCCAAGCTCCTCCAGAACAGCTTCCCAACCCTCCTGCACCAGGCCCACCACCCCATTTTATGCATCCTCCCATCTCCTTGAGGTGGTTCATGGATCATCACCAGTGCTGACCTTTCCAATTCATCCAGCTGGAGACAGGCAGTGGCACCCAAGGCCCTTTTTAGTCAGCAGCTTTCCATTACTACTGTGATGCTCAGTCATGCCAAGCCAGCACTGACTTTCAAAAAACTCCCTGCCCTGATAGCTATCCTACCTTGCCATTCCGTGGAACAGGAAAGATGGACACATATCGTTGGGACCACCAAATCAGAAATCTTCTGTGGTGTGCAAGTAGCAGGAAGGATCCCCAAATGCTGATAAGCCAGCCAAAGTAAAGCGGGGGAGGACAGCACTTGCTCAGAGCACATAAACACTGGTTCAGAAACAAGCATAATAAAGCTGTTTGAGGCATGATCATTCAGGCTCTTACTCCTGTGTTTTGCCTGCCTAACATTTTGCATGATAAACAAATGCTGAAAGTTTCCTGAAATGCTTCAGATGACTATTATTTGCAGCAGATCTCAAGTGCAGCAGGTAAGAGCCCTCAGGCTAAAGCCATGCCTTTTCCTAGACTTGCAAACTGCTATCCCAATTTTGTCTGTAGATAAAGCATTAAAAATGAATAACTTTTGCTCCCCCTCATTCCTTTCCTTACTTCTCTTCCCCCTGCTCACTTGAGTTTGCCACAGAAACCTTCTAGCACTGAGCCAAAACACCCCAGAGCAAAACAGTGCCCTCTTTTAGAGATGCTGGGATCCCACGCTGCTTGAGCACCGCTGCTGCATACTGCACTGCAGATGCTGGGGACTGAGGGAAGAGGAAAGCAAGGGAGAGGAAAACAAAAGTGAAGGACAGAAGCTTAGGAACAAGGACTTTGTCATGGCAGCTATTCTTGGGCCTGGCTTGAGGGATGTTGTTTGCCATTGGGAAACTGCACACAAAAAAACTTCACTGGCAGGAATGTCAAGAAGGTTATGAACACTTGAGACTTGAGAAACATCAACTTTTCCACAACACTTTTTCTTCCACATATGCACATGCAATGAAATGTTGTATTTTTCCACAGGAACCCTGCCTGATCTTTAGCCCAAGATAGAGACAAATGGGAGCAGAACCCAGAACCCAGAACCCAGAACAGCCACTTACAGCACTTCCAATTTCTGATCCATGGACTCCATAACTGCAGGAGCCGTCTTTTCCAGTTTGTATGTGTCAGGATGCTGATGTACACAGACACACACAAGGTAGGTTTTCAGCCACCACCAGAGGACTGTTTGGAGCAGGGTACCCAACATAGGTTGTGCAAGCCAGACAGCAAACTACAGAGCAGAAAGAAAAGACATCTCCCAGGTAGAACAGCACTACACCCATCATTTGAGTCGTGGAGGTAGGGTACCCAAGCAGCAATATCTATGGTTTGCCTCTGGTGAGGCTTCTGGGAGGTTGCAGCAAGTTACTGCTGCCATCTTCCTAAACCTTTCCAAATGGTTTGGGTGAGTTGTCTATCCACCAACCAGTAGATATGTCCTCTCAATCAATGCACTGAATTAGCAGGCAATGAAGGAATGAGCTTCCCCCTGTGCTCTGTGTGCCTAAAGAGAGGGTAACATTGCCCAGAAACACGTTACCTGAGAAGACTGGGCACTTATCATGCATCAGCCTCTGGCAGATTGCAGCCTCCCAGATTTATATGAAGATACAGGTATTTTTTCTGCTTTTAGGGAAGGACTGCCAACAGGTTTTTTGCAAATGTCCTCTCTGGCAGCAACAGGCCACCCAAGTGCCATGGCAGTGATAGTTTCCTGCCTGGATGAGCACAAATTTAACAATCAGGAGAAGGTTTTACAAAAGGCCCTTTGGTGGCTTTCACTGCTTAGGAACAGGGGACACATAAGCCTGACTGCAAGTTTTGCATAGACCATTTTCAGATTTTCCTCTCTGGGCCACACAGACATTTGCCTGAGGCATTGCTACTTAAAAAAAAAAAAAAAAAAAAAAAAAAAAAAAAAAAAAAAAAAAAAAAAAAAGGCAAACTTAATCTGCTCAACAGATTTGTTGGCAAGATATGATCTTACAGTTAATTCTGTCTGAGTACTTGTTAGACGCACTTATGTACATGCATGTTTTTATTTACAAAAGGCTGGCACGCCCATGTCTGGCTCACTTCATAGCCTTTGTTCCAGAGACCTCGCAGGGCTTCCTGAAAACAGGATCTCATGTTAAAAACTATTATTCCATTTGCAAATAATGAGGTTTAATTTTGCTTTCGATAGATATTCAGAAGAGTAGATCTTGACTGTTTTGAGTCTTCACAGCTCATGAACGAAGGAGAGGTGTCAGCCCAGATAAGACAAGCACGCTTTTAAGTTAGAGCAAATACTCACAGAAAATGTACTGCATTCTTCCAGCCTGGTAATCCCAGAGTGCACTGGGCTGCTCTGTTTACTCTGGAAAGGAGTGACTTCCCTCTGTTCAAGAGTTAGACAGAGGCTCATAGAACTGACAAAGTTATTTGTTACAAATAATTTTAGATATTTCAGCCTTCAACACTGACAGTTTGTTTGCAAGCAAGGCTCTTTTTTACACAGACCTCTTCTCTATTCTTAGCTAACCTCTCCTAGCAAGTACTCCAGGCAAACAAATTTCAGCCACCCAATTGTTTGCATGTTGTGTCCATTTGCTATTATTAGTTCTGTGGAGAGTGGTGGACTCCCAAGTTCCTGCATGAAAAGGAGGAGTTAATTCCCTCTGGCCTAAGCATAAGGAGGCAGCCCAGCCTCTATTAGCAGTGTCCTGGCAGGAAGCACACCACACCTGACAAATGTACTTATCCACCACCTCCTCCACTCTAAGACCGTCAGGTCTGCTGCAAACTCCAAGACACTCAGGAGACACTGGTTGTGTTGTGATAGATGCTTATGGTACTTTTGGCAGGTGAATTATTTATTTGCTGAAAATTAAAAAATAAATAAATAAAACCCGCTGTTTCAGCGTAGCCAAAGCTATTTGTAAATTCAGGCAAATCCACTCTTCATGGAGTATTTGAATATTTAGCAAGCCAAGCAGACTGAGAGTAAACTGTTCCAGTTCCTGCTGAGATTAAAAGGTTACCACTCCCAAGCACAATTCATTGTCCCAGTATTTCTCCACCCTAAGGGAAGTTATCAGATTGACCTTTTCTATCCCCTTCAAACAGATTGTTTGATTACTTCCAAACTCAAACTTATAAACTCTCCAGCTTAATAATTTAAAAAGATAATAATAATAAAAAGATAACATACTACTATTAAAAAGATTTTTTAACAATTGCTGGATCTTTAATCACTGCACAATTCAAAGTTACACAGGTATTGCAAAGTTACACAGCAAGAGCAACTGTTGACAAGGATATAAGGAGAGTAAAAGGTAAAAGGAGAGGAGAGGAGAGGAGAGGAGAGGAGAGGAGAGGAGAGGAGAGGAGAGGAGAGGAGAGGAGAGGAGAGGAGAGGAGAGGAGAGGAGAGGAGAGGAGAGGAGAGGAGAGGAGAGGAGAGGAGAGGAGAGGAGAGGAGAGGAGAGGAGAGGAGAGGAGAGGAGAGGAGAGGAGAGGAGAGGAGAGGAGAGGAGAGGAGAGGAGAGGAGAGGAGAGGAGAGGAGGAGGAGAGGAGAGGAGAGGAGAGGAGAGGAGAGGAGAGGAGAGGAGAGGAGAGGAGAGGAGAGGAGAGGAGAGGAGAGGAGAGGAGAGGAGAGGAGAGGAGAAAAATTTGGAGCAACAGCTGAAATAAGTCATCAAGGTCAACAGCTATAACAGGGATTTAAGACGAGAGCAGGCAAGTTCGTGGAAGAGAAATACCTTGGGTAATACTTATACATAGAAAGCATGTTTGAGGAAATACCTGAAGATAGTTGAAGGCCAGGAGCACTCTCAGGAAATACATGCTTGACATGCTGAAAGGCTTCCTCAGGCACCCACATCTGGCCACTGCTGGAAGCAGGACGCAGCACTAAGCAGCTGCTTGGTCTGGCACTAGAGAGATACTTGACACCTGGCTAAACAGATGTGGTGGGCAGCCAACACACTTGAGGAGCTGGATGCTTAATTCAGTGCCCTGTGTCAGTTCCAGCTGAGAAAGTCTGATGAAGAGACAACTCATTTGGATAGTAATGATGTAGGGCAAGACTGTGGGATGCAGAGAGGGAAGGTGCTAATGGACCTTGGGCACTACCTGTTACATATGCACTCATTGCATAGTCAAGCAGTGCTTTTTTAAGGGTCTTTAAAGACGACAGAGAAGGTTCATTCACTGTGAGAGCAAGTGATGCCGATGTGTGAGGAATATAACCTGATGACAAGTCTCTTTTCTACGTTTCCTCCCAAGGATAAAAGTGTCCCTGTGTTCAAGTAACATTTGCTAATACATGCTTCCAAAAGAAGCACTTTTCTAGTCCTTAGAACCTCTACTAACAGTTTTACAAAAGTAACATTGCCTCTACTTTTTAAGGTCAAAAAGACTAGTTTTTCCTTTTAACAAAGCCTGTTGGAGCAAGTGGGATAAGTGACAGCATCTAGATTTGATCTGCATCATTAATACTGACTTCTAAAGAAGGCAGTTCACACAGGGCAGGTGACAGGATCAAATATATTGTTTAGGCGGGCACAAGAAGAACAACCATCCATCTTCCCTGCATCCTGAAGCTCTCCGGAGTGTGTAAACGACAACACTTTCATGTCACTAGATCAGCCAGTTGGAACAGTCCTGGGACCACTTCTTTCAGCAGTTAGTATGGCTTGTACACAATCTCCCTGGAGGGGAATCACAAGGTCTTTTTCTAGACGTGCTAAGAGAACTAAAGCATCACCTCTCAGAAATCCTGCGGTGACTCGGGTAGATTTACATACATTATTGGCCCCTGCTGGGTAAATTTAGGCTACTGAAATGTATGTTGTTGGCCACACCTAATAAACAAAATATCTTTTCCTATGCCATGGTGGAAAAGAGTTTCAAGAGCATCAGGAGTATGTAGAGCCCTTGATGTCCCATTTAACTTTTGTCTGGCACTGGCAAACCTTTAAACTCAATTATCACAGATGTGAGGGCAAATGAGGAGAGGTGAACGGTTTGGTAGAAACTACAGGTTCATCTCAGTATGTGAGCAAGTCATGAAGTTTTAGTTTTTGAAAAACATTTGGGATTTGCACAGACAAACTTTGAGTGATCTGCATCTTGCATTGAACTACTGAAAGCCAGATACCATGTCGAGACATAAACTGAACAAAGCCCATGCCTCAAGCACTGGTCCTAGGAGCAGTTTGTCAAGTCAGCCTCGTGTCCAGCCTTACCAAGGTATCTGAGTTCACTGGTCATTGCAAAACTGCTGTCCTAAGCCATTAGTAATGCCTGTCTTAACTGAGAGACCTGTAATCTCAGCACAAATCACAAAATCACAATTCACAGTTTGTGTTGTGATTTCTGTAGGAGAATAGTATATATCCTCCCACACCAGTTTCTACAGACCCTTCATGTGTGTCTTTGCCTAGGAATTGTGCCCAGAGCTGAATCAACAAGGATTGGCGTAGCACCAGGATGTGTACACCCAGCACCAGGCCTGAAAACTCTCTTGTACTGCAGACATGAGATCTTCTCTCACCTTGCATGCTGAGGGTTTGAAAACTTCCTCTCTCTGCACCTGATTTTTCTTCATTAACAGTGTCCAAAGCAAGGTGCAACATGGACCCTTTCTCCCCCATGGACATGGGATATGGTGGTGTGGGAGCCCATGAGGAGAGAGCTGTACAACTTAGACTCTCTTGCTTGCTTCAGGGAATGGGCTGAATGGGTCTCCTTCTTCCTAGGAGGACCATCCCTGCTGGTGGCATGAGCCCTTCAGGCAGATGCTGTGGGCAAGCTCTTTCTGCAACAGCATTAATGGTGAGTCTTGCCTATAGGGATCCCAACTCACTTGCTGCATGTCAACTCCTGGACCACATTCACTAAGAATTCACTAATCTATAGGGTAGCTTTTTCCAGTCAGAAACCCTAACAGCTAGAGATAAATTAAAGCCATAATTGGAGCTGGACCAAGAACATTTGAGTAATCCATCCAGCCTAAGCAAGATCCCCCAAGACAGGAAATCTCAGCAAGAGCCTAGAAAGAGATTATAAAAGCAAATAAGCCCAGGCACCACAGTGGTGATGGTGGGATGGCCCAACAGAAATGAGAAAATATCAGAGGCTGTCAAGCCTACTACTTCTTCAGGCTGCTGTAAGTGCAAGTCAAAGTATAAAGGAACTTCAGCTGTGAATAGAACTTCTTTTAGAAAGAAAAAAATGGCATCCTTTGGGACTCGTGGTTTATTTCTTGTGGCTCTATTCTACAGCATCTTCTGCTGTTGCCTGTCCCTGACTACCTGGGAGAGGAAAGCTAATGAACCCCATGCATGAAAGTGCGAGCTCAGACTGAGCTGCAGCCTGTTGGCTGTATTTCCCCATTACAACTGAGTATGGTAATACCAGTCCTCTCCTCAAAGAGAAGCATACAGAAAAAAATGTGCCTGCCATGGGCTAGAGCTACATCCTGGTACTGGAGAGCCCACAGACCCTTGCAGTGGTGTTTCTCACAGGCTAACCACATTACAGGTGCCCAACCAGGGTCGTAGGGACATTTGCCAGGTAGCAGTGCTGGGATTTTACAGGTAATTTCTTGGCTCAGCCCTGCTTTGCCTCTTGTACAATAATGATGTTCTTGAGGTCAGAACTTTTGTCTTTATCATGTAACTCCACTGCCCTGACCCTCAGTCCGGGTTTTCCACAATAAGGGGGGCATATTGCTGAGGAAAAGGGCTGGCCAATACACTTCCATCTCCCCTAAAGGCATCGCTGCGGGATGCAGCACACTCCCCATCACAAATCCCACAGAAAGCTGGAGCAGCGTTTCTCTTGCTTGCACACAGACACATCACAGCCTAATGCAGTGGCTACACAGGACAAGTAAATCTCTGGCAAAAATGCCTTTAACTGTCCTTACTAGAGCACTGCCTTGAGGCTTGGTGAGGCTTGGGCATTTAGGAAGGTGGATAAGCACAGAAGGCAAGAGAAATCAGAGTGCAGACAAAGGGGACTTGTATCAGAAGTAAGTGGGAGAGAATTAAGACTGCCAAGCTTTTAAGAGGAATTGGAATTTAATGAAGTGATTGAACAAAGAAATTGAAAGCCTCCTTTGCCTCCTGTAAGGGTCGAATGGATCTGAGCAATACTCGGCTTGGCTGCATTACAGGGCTGTTATTTAATTTTAAGGAACTTGGAAGCTTTCAAGGTACTTCATAATTCTATTGACATTTATGATTTGAGATATTTAATCTTGAAAACACAAACACACCGCTGATCTGTCTCTCACCCAAGAGAATTGGGAATCAGTGTCTGCAGCTTTTAAATGCGGCCAATCTAGGGCCTGCTTGCCACGAGCCAGCCATGCTCTGATGATTCCAAGCAGGGAACTTGTGCTTTGCAGAGCTGAATTATTCAATCCTGAATAATTTTTTGACTTTAAAACTACATTGCTTCATATTTACCTTGCAAGGCTGGGACTCAGGTATTGATCCTGGTGAAAGCCCCTGCCCTTTCCCCACTGTGTTTGGGGTGAGGCCCTTCCTCTTATAATCCTGGCTGGAATGAATGGAGACATGTCCAGCAAAACCATGAGAAATATTAAGTCTCATATTAGGACCAATACCCAATTCATATTTTTCAAAGCTCAAGTCTGTTCATATGTGAGGGCAGATGTTGCCAGTAATCATGTATTAAAATGGAAGAATATATGTGTCAAGCCTGAAATTAATTAGGATCTGATTCTGTTCTCATTAACAGGCATGAAATTCCCATTGACTTAACAGGACGTTGTACCCTTACAACGGACTTTGGTCCTTAATTTTCACACCACGAAATTGGCACCGACATTTCAAAGGCATTACAGTAGCAGAAAGCTTGACCCTTTGTCTTTGCTACCAAATGTATTTTCAAAGTATGACCAATTTTTAAAGCCTAACATTACACTCCTTAGTTAGTGAATGAAGAGCCCTTTGAAGATCAAAAATGCTATTATTATTTCCATATTTTTGCCAAACCAAAGCTCCCATGCTGAAGCCATCTGTGTCAAATGCAAAGCATTACCTCCAATACTTTTCTTCTGAGGAGACCACATGCTCCTGTCGTTCTGCTTCCATGTGTGGTTTCAAGACCATTTTGTGAAGATGCAGTCAAAAAAGTGGCACTGCTTCAGGGACAATGGGAGGTGCAGCTGGACAGGATGGCAAAGCAAGCTCTGATTTGGAATTCACTGTCACATTAGGGGGCAGTAGCCCAACATCCATCTCAGGTGTCTGCAGAGATGGAGGATGTTCTAGAGGTGGGGCAGTGGATCACCCCTGCTCTGGGATGGGCAGGCTTGAGGAAAGGAGGGTTGATGTGGACCAGGGAGCAACAACCAGGAGCAGCAAGGAAAAATTTCTTCTCGACTGCCTCTCACTCAGCACAGTGCCTGGCTGGTGGCGTGTTACAGTGTGAGTGGAGCATGGGAAAGCAGATGAATTGCAGATTTGGACCAAGTGGAAACCTCAAGAGCCTCACGCTTTGCAAAAGGAGACAAGACTCCCTTTTGTGGGCTGCTTTGCTGAAAATCCTCCCCTCTGAGCTCCCACAGCCACCCTGCATGCCCGTACAGTCAAAGGGCCGTAGCCAGAGGGGGGCTGGAAATAATCTAGAGAACAGCCAAATCCGCAGGAATTTTTTCCATTGATTTTAGTGCATTTTTGATCAGACCCTGAGTGAGGCAGAACTTGCATGTTTGATACCAAACTCTTCTGTCTCCAGAGAGAAAGAGGAGGGTTGGGTAGAAAAGTGGGAAGTATAGGAGATGAAGCCATCTCTCTTTTTTTTTTTTTTTTTTTCCCTTTTCTGTAAAGCTTCTGCTGTTTCACAAACTAGCGGGTGCAGAGGAAAAGGGAGACGAAAAGGGCCAAATCACTATGTGGAGGAAGAATCTGCAGGGTTGAGATGAGGAAAGTCTGCCCTTTGTGAGATAGAATTTCTGATCTGCAGGCGTACAAAGCCTTCATAATTGCTGGAGTCATTACTTGCAGTAGATGGCAGAGACATGACAGGTAGTGCAGGACACATAATAAGCTGGAATGAGCAGTGATGTTAATCCAATACCATCAAAGATCGGGCTCATCACAGGAACCCATTTAGAGTCCACAACAGCAGCCCTGATATTGCTAAGGAATATGTTTCATCTAAGTACAGACCTCACTTCAGTCCAAGGCTGTACATTTGCTATTTCCTCCTCTGCTCCCAGATGCTGTAGCTACAATTTTTCCACCCCAGTTTATCCCGTCCACGGATCTGTCGCACTGTTCATTAGAGCCTGGATTCCTGCATTTTATTTCACTACCTAAACTATCTCCCGTAATGAGGAGGCTGCTAACAACCTTACAGAGTGTACGAAAAAATTGACTTATCTTCCAGCCCAGCTTCTGAGGCTGCAGATGCTGAGCTGCTCTGGTGCACTTAGGGGCTGTGAGCTGAATTTCAGTTCTCAAATATTTTCTATTTATCCTGATTCCCAGATGGAGCATCAGTGAACACTCCAGAATTCCTTCTCACTTCCACAGCATGCCAGGTAAGGAGAATATGTCTAGACTGAAGGCAAGGCTGAAGCTAGGGATAATTTTTCCTCTACCAGCCCCTTGACAGCTTTCAGCACAGGAATGACAGCTAGGGATTTATGGCTAGGTTGCTGAGTCCAAGCAACCAGACACCTTACTCAGGTTGCTTTTGTAGGGTTGGGAGACAGAGGAAACAGCTGCTGAAACAGCATGGGAGAATGTGTTTAGTCAGAGGTTTGTGAAACATATTCCTGAAGGTTTATTAAATTCAAATTTGACTGTACAATTTATGGCCACTAAGCCTGATTACAAGAGTTCCTGCAGGCATATGCAGGCAAGAACTGGAGTTTGAGCTGCATTTGACTTCAGTGGTTATTGTGTCCAATTTTGTGTTGAGCGTTTAACCTGTTCTTTATTTTTAGCTCTGGAGTTTTGCACTGTGATCGCTCTGAACTTTGCTCCTTTGATAGTAACCAGAGTGCTCCTTGGAAACAAAACCAGAGGAAAAAGCAACTGCGACTTTTAACTACTGCTGTAGGGGAAGCTGTGAGACGCAGCAAAAGGCACATGTGAATTTTTACGAAAGAACTTAATTAGCTGATTGCTTATTTCGAAACTATTAACAGCATGACCTAATAGCCCCAGCATTCAGAGATTCAGTAGCAAAGACCTGGTTCGGACATACAAATATACCACAGCACTATCAAACCAAAACAGCACTTGTTTTACAACACTTCTGGAATATAATGCATTTTCCTTTTAAAAAAGCAGAGTAGCAAATTCCAGGAACTGCAATTAGCTTCCCATCTCAGTTTTGTGGCTCTTCTCTTTATTCGCTCTTGTCAAGGAAAACTTGTTCAACCAAGGTTCAACTCTGCCTTGTAAACTTGATTAATTTCTGTAGGAGACTCTTCATATATCCTGTATAACAAGGACAGATAGGGGGACATAACTGGAAGGGAACTGAAACCACAGAGAAAACAGCCATAAGGAACTGCTGTTTGTACTGGGGGAGCACCAGCCACGCCTTGATCTCAGATAGCACTTCCCTGCTTCTGCTGCAAACTGCAGCTTCATCTCCTTACCCATGATTAATGCATTCACACTTCTGAAAACCTGTGGCACGTTGAGTGTCAAGTGAATTTCCAGGAGATTTACAACAACACTTTGTGTTAAAAATAAAGTCTTGGTCTCAGTGATGCTTAACCTTCTGCCAGTCCTCTGTTCAACATTCCTGTACAGTTAAAAAGGAAACCCTTGTGTTTCCAGACTGTATTTGAACACATTAGCTTGTAACTAAGATAAGCTGGTAATGATTTATAAAGGTTTACATAAATCTATATAAGGTTATAGATTACTGGCAGGGTACACCCATCTAATCAGTCATCTCCACATCTGCCTGAGAATTTGTGCCCAGCCACCAGCAGTAATGCTGTCTTGGCAACACTGGATGGTAATGTGCCATGGCCTATGGTCAGAGCACTGTGGCAACCCAAGTGCACTCTGAGCTCCTGTGGATTATTAGCTCTACTTGCACCTAGTCTAAATTAGCTTCCAAAGTTTTCTCTAGAAATGATAGAGGGAGAATATGACACCATATGTTTATGTTGGAGCCACACAACCATACAAGAGTGGACTTGATCACTTGTTGCTCCAGATCAGTTTTTTTACTTAATTTTTTTTTTTTTTTTTTTAGGGCAAAGTTAGAATTTTTTAATAGGTTTAATCTGTATCATTTTTGCAGCAACATACAAAGATTCTTAAGATTCTTTCAAGTGTTCCCTAGAATGCTTTTCATCTTGGAATTGCTGAAATAAACACTCAATCTTAAACAACTCTAGATTCATTGAGCTCAGAGGAGCTGAGCTTTTATTCAGTGGTAGCAGTGCCAGTGGGACTGCAATTAGAGGTTGTCTTCTTTGGTCTATTAGAAGAGTGATATTGTTGTCTTCAGTCTAACAGAACAATGATACTCTGCAAAATTTCAGACAAAGGTCCACAATGTGCCCTATTTTCCAGGAAACTATTTGCTTTATTATAAATATTTCCTTAGTTCAGTATTCAAGACTTACAGAATGGCTTTCCAGGAGCAATGCGTGAATTTAAATCTGTAAGGAGATTTAGCATCCCTCTTCCAAACAGCAATGCCTTACTGCTTGGCCTCTACCATGCCTGTAAATCCCATGTGTCTCTTCAGAGCTCATGTGTTACCCTGTGAAAGGTGGGAACAATCAGTAGATTGTTCTAGTAGAACAAATGAAAGCTCGAAGTCCTCAGTCATGTGCTTACATAGCTCATTATCACTCTCAGAGGAGAGAAAGGCATAAACAGATGGTCCCTACATTTCAGAGTCTAGGACAATGCGCTCCCTAAAGCATTCACTGAGAAAGACCTTCTCTACCATCCTCATGAAGGGCTGCCCACAAGCTCTAGAACTGGTGAGAGCCATTCTTTTGCATTTTGGGTGGAGAACCAAGTGAATGCTGTTACCCTGCAGTGATCAAATTCTACCGTGGTTTCTGAGTGGCAGATAAACACAAAGATTTAACAATTAAAGCTATCTTAGTCCCCATTCCTCCCAACCCTAACACCTGATAAAATGCTTGGAGAAATAGGATCAGAGCTCAGATAAACAATCCACACCACAGCCAAGCACTCACCCTTTCTACTCACCCTTACTACTGCAGACCACTCAAGCTGCCAAGGCTTTCAGAAACCCTCAGCCATGCCATCTCAGCCAGCTTTGCATGCCATCCTGGTGCTAATAGATCCATACTACTGCCTGGCAAGAACAGAAGCTGGCTTAAAACCTGAAGGCCAGTCAGTTAGTTGGTCAATAGCCATTTACACATTTTTTTAAACCATTTGCTACTTTGAACATGCTGTCCAGCTTCTGTCAACTTGAAGGGTCCTGCCTCCACTGCCTGAATGGTGAGTGAGGGGCTCTCCCCTCTTTTCCTCCATACTCTGGGGAGTTCAGGCCTCCCGCCCCTCTCCACTACACCACAAGTGCAGCACCATTTTAGATGTTTCTATACTAGCCTCCTTTATACAAACCACATCCTGGTGTGGCCCCTGGAGCTAAATAATATGGGAGCAAAAGCCACATCTATCAGCCCCAGGAGGTGCTGGTAGGAAAGCTCATTGCACGGGGAACAGGTTAAAACACTTCATCAAAAAAGCAAGAGCAGCAGGAGAGAGGCAAAAAGAGAGAGAGGAAGGAGTGAGGAGGTACAGGCAATAATTGGCAGTGAACTTCCAAATTGGCATTTGGAAGGTCCTGCTATTTTGCAGGTGTTCACACTTGTCCTTAAAACCTCTACTTCTATCTGCATACACATTAAGCACAGCCAAATCATAGCAAATCTTGCCAGAAAGTGCAGTTTTGGGAAGACAAGAAGCATTGGGAAATTCAATCCAAATTTAATTGTTTCAAGTCCCACAAAACGTGCTTTATTTCCCCAGTGTTGAAACATTAATTTTCAATTTAGAGAAGTATTTAATTCTTTTCAACACTTCTTTCTGAAATAGCACTTTTCATTTGAAAAGCATCCCAAGTTACAAGTGAAAAGGCTAGGCACCCCAAAATAAATATTTTCCAAATAAAGTGCTACAGGTCAAGCCAAAATTATTTTTCTGGTTTTGTATTTTTGCAGAGAGCCTAATAAAACCTTTGGGATTTGATTCAAGACCCAAATTCTTTTAGGCCAGCTGGTGCCCAGACAAGCCCTTTATTTTCCAAGCTCTATTTGTACAGGATGTTTTCACCACCAGATTTGTGCCTAGTGCTATCAGCTCCTCTGGATTTATCACATGTAAAGTATTTTATCCTGGAAGGACACAAGAAACTCCATCAATCTTCTCCTCCCTAACATGTACCGGCTTCACAAGAGCAGTGGGTCACGAGTACTGTAGGATGCATGGAGAGCCAAGAAGATATTTTGGACACAATACAGAGCAGTGGAAATAACTGGCATTTTTACATGCCAGGAGGCAAAAGTGTCAAAGTGTCAAACTATGGCTGTTTTGTGTCACCAGAAGAAGTGAAGGGTCCCCTAGAAGCCTGATGGACCTTTCAGTGGGGACAAACGTGGCTCTAACTCTGCCACCCCCTCAAGACAACCTTCCATTCATACTTCTCCATGTAACATGTGCCAGACTTCTCTGCCTCGGTGATGTTGGGGTTTTTTACCAAGTTTTCAGATATCACATCCATGGGAGGAGGAAGAGGAGGGTTAATTGCATTTCTTAAAAAAATAAGGAAGTTAAGCTTATCTCTTTGCCTGCATATGGGGAGCTGTGTGTCCTGGATGAGTGAGCTGACGCGAGATGGTTTCTAGGCAACTTCTGCAAGTCCTGCTGGAACAGGAATACGAATTAAAAACAAAACCCAAACAAGTCAAAACAAGTAGCAGCTACTCCACGCAAAACCAGTTTTGACCGACTCATAGGGTTCGTGCAAGGCCTTTTGTGGGATTAATATTGCTTTACTCTCAAGGGCAGAGAACCTGGCACCCCTGTGCCAGCATCTATTGTGAGACACATGATAAGCATGCTTCTGCAGACAACACACACAGCTTGTGTCTGATAAGAGGCCTGTCATGCCACGTCATTGTGATGATACTACTTGATTGCTGAAATACCATAACACAAGTGTTCCAGGAACCTCAACCTGAGTACATCCAGAAGCTGGAAAACAGTCTCAATAACTCCAGTTCTTTCCTCTTTCCCAAAGAATTTTGCTTTATATTTATCAGCTCACCATACTCTTTTTTTTTTTTTTTTTTTTTTTTTTTTTTTTTTTTTTTTTTAAGGGATTGGTAAAGTTTAGGCAAAACGAAGTGTTCTTGGGGGCTGCCTTTATTTCTTTTTTTTTTTTTTTCTATGTAGTACAGAAATGAGGATGATGCCTCTTCTTCTTAGATTATTCTGCAGCACTAGGAATTGGTCACTGTACCTTTCAGACTCAGCCCACATTTCAGAATTAAGGTAAGCTGATCCCTTTCCACTCAAAAGTAGTTCTTGCCACATCTTCCCCAATTTATTCAACTACAAAGGTCTCAGACAGAACACAACCTCACTCATGTAAATCCAGAGTTCCACCATTTTTCCAGTGTCAGAGTAAAATTTAGTCCTCAGTTCCAAAGAAGAAAATTAATGGTTTCACAGCCCACACTTTCTGAGCCAGCATAACAAGGAGTTTAGGATGAAGTGTTTACAGCCTCTTCCCTTAAGTTATGGAGGGTAAGGAATGCCTTACAGAGATTTTAATTATCAGGATCCCATTCTACTCCAGCATTTGCCAGTGTGATTGAAAAGCAACTGCTGAAGTCTGAATTTGACTGAGACTGCGGAATTTGTGTTGTCAATAAAGCTCAGAGCAGGTGTTTTAAAAAACAGAATCTCCACCATTATCTCAAAGCACGTATTCAGGTTTCAAGGAGGAGGATACCAAAATCAAGTAAAGTGTACAATAGCCAGGCCATCAAAGCAGTTTCTTTTAAAAATCAACCTTTTCTATCCTCAAAGTTTGTATGGCACCATTTGTCTGACTCCCCACCAAGTAAGTAGGTTATAAGATGTGACACTTAACAGATTTTGTTGTCCGTATGAAGTTAAAGCAAATCAAAGTTATAGTTAGAAAGTGAAACCTCTAAGCCTAATTCACGTTTTTCTCTCAGCCCTGAAGAAATGATCGACCAGCAAAACTGCTAGGATTTCTTCCAAAGCTAGGTTATGTATGGACCAACACTGACTTTAGCAGCAGTGTTTTTCTCTTCTGAAGAGCCCAGAGCAGCATTCCAGATGATTCAAATTGCTCCGTATGTATCCAGCTCTTGATCCTTCACAGCTCCTGATGGCCAGCCGGTGACTGAGCACTCCTGGGTGGGAGTGAACTGTGCTGGGTCCACAGCTCTGGTGGTGACACACTCTGGCTCCATCACCTCTTGCTGGCAGGAGTGCTAGGCTGCCCTGACACAGGCATCCTGTGCAGCAGAACCCTGCTGGTTGTTTCCGTGGCTGCTCCTGTCAGTACTGGCTAGCTTTTGCCAACCCAAATTCAACCACACTGGCACTTCATTCCCACACATTTGGCCTCAGCATCTGGAGTCAGACAGACCCTAATACTGCTGAGTGACTTACACAGACTTACTTTTTTAACCCTTCCAGATTTCTTCATGCCTGCTTTCTTCAGAGTCCCTGAGACTCATTTGGACCTCTGAGACTCCAGCCTGAGTGAAGCTGGGCACAGAATGGGACTGGCCTCCTTTTTCCTTCAACTTTCCCACATGTGCCCAAAGCAACAACTCTGCTACCTTCAGTAAATACTGTGGCCTGCTGTCATCACTGGAAAGCTCACTGCCTGACTTGTCTGCAGACAGAAAGAGGACTATATCATAAAAGGAGGAGGGAAAATTAGCAATAACGCTGTACCGTGACACAAATTATAGGCAGTAGCGACAGCAGAGGCATCCATGGTGTAATTTGTAGTGATAGCCTCTCCACTGTCAGGCTCTGCACCTGCCAGAGGGGATAAACCCCTAGACCACATGAAGCCA
This sequence comes from Sylvia atricapilla, assembly GCF_009819655.1. Lineage (NCBI taxonomy): Eukaryota > Metazoa > Chordata > Aves > Passeriformes > Sylviidae > Sylvia > Sylvia atricapilla. The sequence goes on from NC_089140.1 coordinate 45,431,886, forward strand.
CTCACAGTGTCGGGTCTGAAGCACGTTACTTTTTCAGAGGCTCCTCCACTTCATGCCACCTTTCACCAACTCTCAACCATCCAGAAGACACCCCAAGGTGTCTTTACTACTTCTACTTTAGGTGAGGCCGTGGATTAGTCAGAGAGGTTGCTTCAGAACAAGGAAAGACAATTTCTCCTCTCAAGGATTCAGGCTACTGCCCTAGTAAGACTTAAAAACAGCTCTTGGAAACCCAGAACGGGGAAAACACAAAAACCAGATGTCGCTTAATGTAGTTGTAACTCACAATGAAGGACACCAACTAGGTTTTCAGAGTATTATTAGTATTATTGTTGTTGTTGTTGTTACTGTTATTGTTGCTCTTATTACTACTACTATTAATGCAGAGTGAGAATGAAGATGGTACCCAACATTGCTCACATATTAGAGAAGCTTAGCGCTGTTCTGCATTACTTTTTGAGATTTTTTGTGTTTTCCAAGGGCACTAGCTTAGCCAAAATGAAAATTTTGCATCAGAGTCAATGGATCTATGGCTGCTCTAGCCTGGATCCTTCCTCTGCTATCTATCCCTACTGCTGGGTGAAGGACTGAACCACAAAATCACCCAGCACAATAGGAGTCACATGGTTATAGATGTTCCCTTTGCTCTCTGTGGATGCTCTCAGCCCTGCCAGCACAAGGGGAAATCAGATATGTGATAACATTGGAAGATGCTCTTGGGAAAGTTCAAGTGGGAGGTTAATGTTTTGCAAAATTAAACCTCAAACCATGAGTGACTCAAATCCAGATCTGATCATATCTGTATCCCAACAGTCTGCCAGGGAAAGAGGACTCCAAGAAGAGGCCTTAGCTTACCTCTCAGAAAGGTCCTAGTTTACCTCTCCAATGTAACCAAATACATGGACAAGTGTATCAACAATGACTAGATTTGTTTCAGAAAACTCTGGTGGTTTTGGGAATTTAAAAGTCTGGTCAATCATGAAAGGCCTTTTCCATACCCTCCAAGAAGCTACCCAGAGCTTCGTCAGTTCTGTTCCATGAAAGAGTCTGATCCCAAAGCATGCTGCATGGCTCTCACCCTTTCAAGGATTTCAAAGAAGAGGTTCATTTATTAGATCTATTGGCCACCTGTAAAATTTTCAGGATTCTCTGTTATGACAGAGGCGAGAGAAATTATATTGCAGATTAGAAATCATCATGTAGAATTTCAGAGCAAATATCTACTATTTGTTCCTGCCCTCTTCAGGAATAACAGAGATCCACTTTTAAAGTAATTTATCTTCTTGATCTTTGCAGTTTGTCTCCTTTAGAGATCTGAGGACATTGCAAGATACAGGTACATCTGTTTCCTGAATCCAAATTTAGAGACAGCTTGCTCTGTCTCACTGTATATATGAATCTGTGTGCAGTAAAAACACTATTGTGTTATGCATACACATATGCACACAGAATATACTGTTGGTGGTTTAAGGTTAAGCCTTAAATCAAAACCATCAGAGGTATCTACATCTCAATTCTGCAGGCTTACACTGTATGGGATTTCAGCATAGTTTTACAACATTTTCCCTGGTGGGTTGCTTTTCATAGCATTTCTCTAAAGGAAAATTGTGAGCAAAGTAGAGTAGACAAGGGCTTGATTAGCTTCTGGAACATGGTGCCAAATTTTCAGCAGAGTCTGAGTTAAAATAGCAAGAGAGGAAAGATGAATCATAGAATCATTTTATTTGGAAAAGACTTCTAATATTGAGTCCAGCCATTAACCTAACACTGTCAGGTCCATCATGTCCCCATCTATGCATCTTTTAAATACCTGCAGGGATGATGACTCATCCACTTCCATGGGCAGCCTGTTCCAATGCTTTACAACCCTTTCAATGAAGAAATCTTTCCAAATATTCAATTTAAACATCCACTGGTGTAACTTGATGCTACTTCCTCTTGTCCCATTGCTGGGTACTTGAGAGAAGAGGGCAGCTCCCTCCTGGCTACAGCCTCCTTTCAGGAAGTTGTAGAGAGTGACAAGGCCTCCCCTGAGCCTCCTTTTCTCCAGGCTCAACAATCCCAGCTGCCTCAGCCACTCCTCATCAGACTTGTGCTCCAGACCCTTCCCCAGCTTCATTGCCCATCTCTGGACACAGTCCAGCACCTCAGTGTCTTTCTTGCACTGAGGGGCCCAAAACTGAAGGCAGGATTTGAGGTGTTGGCCTCAGGGCTGTGCACTTCAGCACATGGTACAAGTTGAACTTCATGGAGCGATGGCAGTAACCGCCAGCAGAGTTATCTGATGGTCAGAATAAGCTGTGCTTATATGTGCTGAATAGCTGTGCTGCATAGCTGTGCTGTGAAGATCCAGTCTACGCTCAGTGTACCTGCTATATCCCAGCAAACAGCCAAGCTCGTGTCTGCATAAAACAGCTCAATCCACGTGTAATGCCTTCAACAATTATCTTTTACATGTTAATTATCTGTTTTTACTGTCATCAGTCTGCTTCGTTACAGCCTTTTGCTCTGACTTTCATTGCTCAAGTCTTAGTAAGCCACATACTTCTCCTTTTGTGGATGAGAAGTTAGGCAGCATGTCTTGATCACTTAGAGCATGCATTAGGTAAGGAGTCCCAGGGGGGATTACTGCTTTGCTACTGCCATCTCCACTGAGAGATAAAGATGAGCAGAAGTTCAGGCAAAACACAATTTTATGATGTTTTGAGCAGCTAAGCCTCAAAAGGTCTGCAAAATGCTTCCAGGCAAGATACAGATGGGTGACCATACCATCACCTCAGAGAGATTTCTGAGCTGTTCGGTGTCATTTTACATCGGGCTGCAAGAAGGAAATTCCTGTAAGAGTGTGAATAGTGATTAATTAGATATCTTTTTGCCCTGCAATATCAAACCAACATGAGAACCCAAAAAAAAATGTTTAAGGCTGAAGGATGAGGCAGCTAAGCAGTATAAAAATTTATTGCTGTAAAAATGTTTTATTTTCATTATATGTGAATTTTTCTAGAGGAATCCCACTGAAATTCAGTAAAATCCACTACTCCTGGTTTACACCACTGGGATCAAAACCTGGCCCTCCTCCATAGGGAGGGCTCATTAAGGTGTTTGTGATCCAGCAGTGTAAGGGGCCTTCATGTTAATAATTCTTTAGTATCAGCTTTTTGAAGCATTTCAGAGACCTGAAAGAAGACCAGAGCTGCCTGGAGCTGCACAGGAAGCCGAATTCATGGTCCCATCTTATCTCAAAGTCTATTGCTTCTGCCTAGAGAAGTGTCAGTATTCTCATTTAGAGCAAAAGCATCTGCAAGTAAATTGCTCTCTGCTCAGTCTAATGCACCAATTTCAGTTTTCATTTCTGAGGGCATAAATTTTAGGCTCCCTTATCTGACAACACTGGGCATTTCAGTGAGAAATTCCACCCAACAATCTCAAGACCCTGAATGGTTTCCTCACATGGTTTCTTCTTCTGCAGTCTCAAGAGGCACAGCAAACTTACAGCAGATGTCAGCAGTGGGTACATGAGACATTTCAAAACGGAAGGTGCAACACACCAGCATCATCTGTCTTCAACCTGGCTCTACCTTTGGCATTGTACAGTCAGTTGAAGAGCCAGAATGGGCCCAAAGTGGCTTGGCTTGGTGCAGGACATGAACGAGGAAGGCAAGTGAAGACTGAAAAACATCTACCATGTGGACTTCAGCTTTTATCATCTGCAAAAGAATGTTCTTTTTCTAACAGCTGGTTTTTTTTTTGCAAAAGGCTTTTGCTGCAAAGGTATTCTTCAAAAGCTTTTAGCTTTTAGAGGTATTTTTAAAAAGCAGTTTCAGTAGCACAACAGATGACAACAGAAAGAGGTAAAATACATTTACATCACTGTTTCTGTCCCCTGCTTCTGTCTCTCTGCTCTGGTGACAGACACTACCAGCATGCAGAAGGAGCATCACCATCCTGCACTCAGCAGCACCAATGCTGAGCTTTCTGAGACACATGGGCACTGCTGTTTTCCCCTGAAAGAGGGCTATGTGTGTAGATATATGCAAAAAGGAAGGGTTTGTTTGCTACTGCTGATTCTGTAAGACAAATGTAAAACAAAAGAGAGACCACAAATGAAGCAGACAGGTAGTGTGGGCTGCAGAACCCCGCTGATACCTGTGCAAAATGCTGCTGTTTATCCAGACTGGATGGCCGCACTTCAAAAATCCAATTCCACGCTCAAAAAAAGGGCATCACTTTGCTCTCTGCATTTCTCTGTTTTCTAACCTTGATCCTGGAAGGAGAGAAGAGCAATTAGCCACTTTTCCACACCTGTACTTGTCAAAATAAGCAAGCCAAATAAGCAGCAAGTGAACAGCTGTTCTTTAAAAGAGCACCTGGGATGGGGCTGGAGGGAAAAGAAGGTACCTCAGCAGGGTGTTCAAGGGTCTTGCATCTGATAGATCAATAAAGGCTAAATTCAAGAACTGGAACTTAAAGACTAAAATAATTTCAGAGATTAAGGCCGGTATTGTTATCACCTATCATAAGATATTTATATGAAGATCATGTATGAGCAATCAAGAAGTATTCATCATTGGAAAGTAAAGGGAGAGCTCCCTCCTCTCCACTGACTGCCAAGGAGAGTCCAGGAGTGCTCTTCTAAAGGAACACTCTGAGCAGAATGTTTGAGGCTGCAAGTTGGCAACAGAGGCCATGATTAGTAAATTTGTCTGTTATATTCAGGCTAGAGATTAGACAAGAACTCAATTATAGGGCTCACTGCACCAGTGATGGTGCAGCAGAAATCTAGTTGCTATGCAGATGTAGAGGCTCTCTCTGATGCTCTGGAATGTGCATGGGGAGTTACATGCAGAAGAAGGAGCCGGTGACCTTGAGAAATGGAAATAAGAGAGTGATTACCAGAGAGGACTGAAGAAAACCCAGGCAGTAGAAGACAGAGGTTAGTATTTGGTAGCCCTCAAACTACATGGTGAGTCTCAGTCCAGCTCCCTGTGCCTGACCTTCCTGGTCAGTGTTGCTGAAATGAGAGGGCCATTCCCTGTTTGAGTGCCTCTTTCTTGGGACATGCTTCAGCTCTATGGATCTGTCTGTATACACTGCTGTGAAGGAGGAGACAGTGAATTCATAAAGGCACCGAGTGAATTGCAGAGAATGGTCTTGTCAACACCTGTCCTTCCAAACTCCCACAGTGCTTTTTTCAAGTATATTTAAAGATCTCTTTCACGTAAGTGGCAATTTCCCTTCCCTACCTCCTACAGCTTAGGTTAAAAGGGGCAGAGGTCCTTTTCCATATTGATTTGTTTTCCTGACCTTTCAGATACATGCAGAGAGGATCAGCAAATACGCACTGGAAAATGAGAAGAACAAAAGCACAGTGCTTGTGCTCATTCAAAGAAGTAAGACAAACATGAGATTTAGCATTGGGTAGAAAATAAACTGTCTTCTGAGGAAAAGAAGCTGCCTGTACAGAGAAGGGACTGTGAGGAGTACAACTTAGCACTGCAACAGTGATGGAGCAAGTTATGACAGTGGAGAATAAGCCTTCAGAGAGCAGTCATGTTTTCAGAGGGGTTTTTCCCTCTTTATTTTAATTTTTTTTAAGGAATTTAAATACTCTTTTTGAACAGAGGGAAAGGAGATAGGTTTTTGTTTACATCTTTACAATTATTTTTACAATATTTACACCCTGCTATTAAGCTGCTCCTCACCACAGTGCACTGTGTGTGTGGTACCCTCACATGTGGATTTGCTTAGACATAAAGCAGACACCCTGAATGTTGAAACTCCCCTGACATTTTCTCATGGAGGCTTGACCAAATTCTAAGATGGGCAGTAACACTTTTTTCTTGCTTAATTCCTCCCATGTGTCCAATAAGATTTGATTCTCATCTTCCCTGTCATATCTCATAGCACTGCTTTGCCTTGCTGTATTCCATGCTAAAAAGCAGACATAGCACAGCAATGGACAGAGAAGTTGCTACAAAGCCTTTACCAACCTCCCAGGGACGTGGTGAGGATTAATTAATTGCTCTTTCAGAGATTTCATATCCCAATGTATAAATAGCACAATCATAATAAAAAACGATCCTCACATTACCAGAATCAGTTACTGAAATCCCCAGTAAAGACAATACAAGCTTACTTCTTAAAAAAAAAATCAAAGACTGTGTTCCAATCTCATCCCTGCTGGGAGACACAAAAAAAAATTAACCCAGGCTAAGTTTTACGGTCAGTAAGTTATATCTCATTAAAGACCTGTATAACATTCCCTTTCATAATTATACTGAAACAAATTAGGATAATTTTAATTCTGAAGAGAAGCATTTAAGGAATTCATCCATTTATATGGCATTGATAATCCACTTTCAATTCACATATTTTGTTAATTCAGATTAAGTTTTTCTCAGCCACTCTGCTTAAGCAAATCCTCACTTTAAAGCCACCACCTCCTTTTACAGATGCTCATCAGCAGTTTTTCCAAGTTCAGCAACCCTGTGGATTTATGAAGCTGGGAATGGGTGATGGTTTCTTCACATCCTCAGAACTCTGGGATTCAGATCTCAGCATCAGATAAATGAAGGAATTGAAGAGGAGATTCCCGTATCCCCTTGCTCAAGATGTAACATAGGGTTGCTCCAAACCATACTCCAGAGGTAGCAGCCAGGACAGGCTGCAGCTCCCCCAGTGCCATTCCCTCTCCCACCTCACTTATGCACAGTGCTCAGAGGCAGCAGAGGCCATTCTCACCCTGCAAAATCTACTTCTTCATGCACAACACCCATCCTAAAGGAATTCTCCATGGGGAACTTGTGCTTATATGGTGGGATGAGATGTAGGATTGAGACTTCTGTCCAATTCTTGTACCTGCCACGTCTTCAGGACCTCCCTGCAGGCATAACGACATTGTTTCAGAGACAGAAGTACTCTGTCAAGTTTCAAACCCTCTGAAAGTTGTCACTAACCCACTCCACTACTGCACTGCTACCAGGGAGGTCTGCTGAAAGGCTCCAGCATACGCTGAGAGAGCCCACAAGTGGGAAACCTAAGCGGGGTACCCTGACATGCGAAGAGCCAACACTCAATTCAGAACAACCAAAACAATACTTTCCTTTTGCCCCCAGGCACTGAAATTCTCTCTGAGGGTGACATCCTTTTAAAAGAAGAGCAGTCAGATATAAACCTTTTCAGTGCTGGTGCCTGGGCCCACAATGCAGCGTGTGGTGACAAATCCACCTGTGAGGAGAATGCCTCTGTTCCCTGTGGGCTCACATCAGGGCAATGGAGTGCTGTGGATGGCTGCAGCTCCTCTGGCTGAATGTGGAGGCAGTGCCCTAAAGAAGGAAAGCAGCACTGTTTTGTGTGCAGTTAAATCTGGCTTCCCACCAGGGATGTGTTTAAGATACAGGGGGGTCCTGAGGCTACATGCCACTGATGTATTTTGAAGTTAGTGCAGATCTATTCCTTGCTAAGCAAACCTTTACAAATATGTTAGCATACCCTGCATTAGCCATGAGAAGTGTTCAGGAGGCTACAAAAGAGCATTCATTAGAGATGCTCAGTGGTGAGGAACTGAAGCACCCTTGCATTCTGCTGAGAGAAGAACAAACACACTGCTCAGAGCAGGTTTGTAGATATATACGCCACTATAAAGTGCTTGTACCATGGTGTTGAGTCCTTTTCAGCTTCTTTGTTCTAGCTTTTCTTGCATTTTCTCCTTCCTTTACTCACATTTCTTATTCCTAATTGCTTCTCTGTCTTTATCTTACTGTTTTCCCTTTTTCCTTCCCACCTCCAGCTGTCAGGTCATTCTTCTGCCTAGGTCCCAGCAGTCCTAGGAATACAACAGCAGCTATTCTGAGGCATCACTATGTCCATAGTCCTCTCTGACAGGACCCAAACACTTTCAGACACACAGGCCCTGGTACATGTCAACTCAACACATTACCCGTACTCTGCTTTACTGACTGGTCACCTAAGAGCTCTATTTTACTTCTCCCTGGGTAGATAAAGAGGTCCTGTAGGGTGATGCATCCCAATCTCATCACCCTCTGGAGTGGCAGAGGGCACTTACACTTACACTTACTTACACTGGCTGTGTAGGTATTGTAGCTCTGGTCATATTCCTGAACCAGGCACCTCAATTAGATTTCCCTTTATTTCAGGGTACCCAGAATAAATCTGGGCTTCACACCCTGCCACCCTGAGGTACCCTTGAGGTTGATGTATTTTTTGCTAACTCGGGCTAACGATAAGTATGAAATCTGGATTCAATGAAGCAGCACACAGGCAGTCTGCACTGGTTTCAATCTTTCCTAGCTGTGGAGAAACTCATAGCCACAGTCAGCTGCATAAAAAATCTATGAATTCATAACCTGTGAATTTTTGAGGATGGGGAACAATTACTGTACAATGCTGTCCATGTATTATGCAAACTCTTGAAGCCACCCACCAACTAGCAAGACAATGAAAGAACAAACATTTTGCAATAAAGTTCATTTTATTTGGAAGACCAAAGAGTCACATGTGCTCTCCTTTTAGCCTTAAGGACTGCAGTAAAACTAATGCCTTTTTCACAGCCACTGCTATTAAAAGAGAGGTGAGGGAGAGCTTTGTTTTTTAACTGTCAGAAAGATATATTCACTTTTAATACATGTCTAGGCTACTCTACCATTACACAGGGGAGTTTCATTTTGATGAGACTATGGTGATGTAGAATTTGCTTTTTATGGATTGTATGGCCTGTGACCTCTACTTTAATCTAGATATTACCAGAAAAGGGATAAGCACAATAAAAATCTGTTTTTGTAAACTTGATCCACATTCATTACTCAACTCTACAAAATCACTTCTGGGTGGGGAGCCCTTTGGCTTATTATCCTTGGCACAAGAAATACCCCAACAACTAAATTAACTTAGATTCCCTGATACAGAGATGAACATATATATGGCTGCCTTCAGGACAAACTCAAGTACTAGGCTACATGTCAGGATGGTGACATATCTTGCTTTTTCTCTTCCTATTTGGTCTAACAAATACCTAAGGACAGTTTTGCTCTGATCATGTCTGCAGTTTTGCACAACCTGAGGTTGAAGCCCTAGTGACTGAAAAAGCTGGTATGGACTGTTCCAAGTGTAGAGATTCATGAGAACAAACCTTGTGAGAGCAGAAAGAGACCCCCAGAAGATGGGAACCAACTGCTGCATCTCTCAATATGCAAACCTTATGCTATACCTATCACCCTCCTGATACAATCTCCCAGAGTGATCTGCTACTATTAATATCCCACTACCATCAGGGCCCAGAATGGAATATCGGAGAAAAGGAATTTGCTCCTTTTTTGAAAAGGCAGGCAGCTAGGATTCTCTGAGCTTCTCGTGGTGCTGTACTCTGTGCAAGGGCAATTTTTGCAGCCCCCTTCATTGGTTTAAAAGGGTGTGCAGCAGACGAATTAGGAAAAAATAGAATGTGGATTTACTGTGGTGTGGTTGCAGTAGATACTGACTTTCATGCCTTCTGCAATCGGATATTCTCCTGGGTGCTGCAGTTGGAGACTGCTCTCCTAAGGCAAGAAAAAGGCATTCCCTGAAGAAACGAGCTTTGGCCTCTTGCCAGGACAACAGGATCTGCTTGATTAGCCAGAGGTGTTTTGCCCACAATTTGCAAGACATTACATCTGCTTTGTTGAAAACCTAAGTCCTTTATTTAGGTCTGACCCTTGTTTGACCAAGTCAAAAGCTCCATTGTCTTCAAGTAGAATATGATAAGGGTTCTTAATCTTTTAACACATTCAGGAGCAAAAGCTCATTGAATTTCAGTCGTTTACAAAAATCTCTCCGTAGTGCATCAGTTTGCTCCATTCTGAGTAGTAATTTTTTTCAGATCTTCAAAGATGATTACCAAATTTAAAATTGCTCAGAATCCTTTTCACCTTCCTTTTTAAAGGGCAGAAGTTTTGTGCTTTTTTGGGTTGTTCATGAGTACAATTGCAACATTGATTCCCCCCATTCTATCATGCAGAGTGAACACAGACACCTTAATAATTCTTCAAGTCTTATTACCAGAAATCACTTCTTAACTTTGTTCTGCAAAATATATATGTGTTGCCTGCTGTTTGTCTGGTCAAAGAAAAAAATAAATGAGCACAATACATTCAAGAGGTGAGAGAAGAGAGATATTTTGGATGTGAAAGCATTAAACTGCTAGCAATTTCAAAACCTTGTTCCACTTGCCCCAGCCCCTCCAAACCATATCCCTCTCCTGCCTTCCAGGATATTAGTCCTGGCTGGGGAGAAGCCAAACAAATGACAGCTGCTGAACTCCAGCTTCTGCAAACAGTCCAAGGACAATCTGCTCCTTTCCAGACCACTTTCAGGGGGAAAAATGCCCTCCAATCTCTAGGCATACATTTGGCATTTGCCAAAAGACCATATACAGTCCAGAGCTTTAAAATGATGCTGTGGGATTCAAAAGGGTATTTCCTGGCCATGATGATTTCCGGTGCTGCATCAGAGATCAGAGCCCTCTTTGAAGAAACAAGGTGAAGCCAAGTGGCTTTGTCAGGAAGTGAAATGTTCTGCTGAGTTATCCCAGCCTGTGTGGATGAGTGCTGCTGGCTGCCAGGGCAGGGTCTCTCATCCACCCAGTGTTCAAATGTGTTCAGTGGACAATAAAGCCAGAGCAGGTGGAAGGACACATCCTATGCTGTGCTCACCCAGAAACACAGCAGGTACATACATGCATCCTAACCACACTCCCAAGAGGTTGACAGACACAAGAAAATGGTTTTGCCAGGACTTCTGGAAAAAAATATGCACCCCTACCCCCAGCAAAGTCTTAAATACTGACCAAGATAAACACTGCAGTGTAGTCAGCAGAAATCCACTCCAGAAGTCAAAAATACAGCCCAGAACTGAGAGCCTGGCAAAAATATCCTCACTTACTGGGGTGGAGAAAAAGCATGGGGAGAGCCTCCAAAGTTGTAACCCAGAGAGGGGGGAGCTGGGCTGAGGAGAGAGCCTTCCCCCAGGCATTCCAGTGAGATTCTCAGGTCTTTGTGCCTCACTGAAGAACAACCCAGACGTGTTTTCAGAAGACATCAGACTTCAAAACCATCCAACAGCTTCTGCAAATCAGATACTCTAGCCCTGAGCAGCTCCCTGCATGACGCCAAAACCCTGGTATTGGTGTAGACCTGCCCTGATGTTACCAACCAGGCAAGAAGGGACATCTTCTTAAAGGCTACCCCTCTTCTTAAGTAAAAAAGCATTTGAAAATCTGGATTCTGGCTCAAAAACATCCACTGACCAATATCTGCATTTTAATGACATGACATAACAGAATGTTTATGCATTTTGAGAAGCTGGGGTTTGTTTTTCAAGACAATGTTACCTCCCTAATACCTTATGCAAGCAGACTTTAATGCTGATTCCCCTACAGCAGCTGTAGGCCATCCGGAAGGTAACAGCTACACAGATACAAGCAACCTACACCGAAGTTATGGCAATAAGAGATAATGATCGTGGCTGCAAAGGCAGAGGCAGAATACTATTCTCAACACCATCTTTTTAAAGTTTTCTCTCAGCTATAAATCTTCTCTGTCATGTTAAGCCTGGCCTCTTTGTCCTCATGTTTACACAGGTGTAAACCCAGGAATAAATTCATTACAGTTGGTAATGGGAATTTTCCTCCTTTCTCAAACAGTGGAGTGGCATTTTACCAGCTCGATGGCAGGGTCACTTTGTTAGCTGGCAAAAAAATCTAAAAGGTTCTCTCAGAACAATGTGAGATTGTGCTTTGGCCCACACATCTTCCAGCACTAAATGCCACTGCAGAAGGAAACAGCAGCACAGTGCCAGATGGTCCCCAAATCAGCACATTAATGTGGTGCCAGGGGCAAACTGCTGGAGCGTGCCCAGGCCTCTCACTCATCCCCTCCCTGATTCCTACAGCTTGTACCCAACCATAAAAACAGCAGGCAGTGCCTACGCATGAGGCAACAAAGCCTTAAGAGAGGTGAGGTGCACAGTGGAGAAAAATTATGTGATGACTAAAAGAGGCACTCTGGACTCCAGGGATGTGGGTGCTGTGTGACAGCAGACAGTTCAGCCCCCAGTTTTGCACAACTTCCCACACTGCAGAGGTGATGGGAGGCTTGGGAATCCTACCATGTTTTTTTTGTAATTAAATCATGCTGCACGGTGACCTTTTGCTGTAACAGGTCTGGCTGAATTACCATGCACAATGATCTGCTCAGAAGCCACCTCAGTATGAAAAATGACTGGAAAAACTACATCTAGAATTCATCTTAATGTAAGTGTTTTTTCTCACCATCCTATTCTTTCCCCTCTGCCTTTTTCTATCCCTTCTATCTCCTTTTATGCCAACACAGATTGTAAAAGGCTCATCTAGGTCTTCTGGTTCCTGTGCTGGATGTCTTACTGTGACAGCCCAGGTGAGAGCAGCAAAAGGGATAGAAGCAGATGACTTTTTCAAGTTTTGGGGGCTTTTAAACAGATGTTAAACCCTTAATGGATGGTATTACATGCTTTTTTTTTCCAGTCCAAAGGACCTTTTAAAAGCAAGAAGTAGCCAAAGAAAAGGAAAGCTTTCTTTTCAAATGAAGCAAAATTTTAAATAAAGGATGGTTTCCTGAAGAAACGAGATTTGCAGACCAATTCCCCAAACAACTTCTGGGTTGGCTGGTCACGCTCAGCCAGGTTTGCCAAATGGCAGACACTTCAGATTATTGTGAGGTTCAAGGTGGTGATAAGAGGAGAACAGGCTCATGTTGAGTCATCCACCATGCTGATAATTATGAAGGCTGTCACTATTTGTCCAGTCTCCCCATCCAAACAGAGATGTGAGGGGAAAGAGAGAGCAAAGAAGCAGCCATGAGCAGTGTGGCTCCCAGGAGGAGTAAGGAATTTGAGGATGCTGCAGTGAGGCTTTAGCAGGCTTTGGGGAAATTTGCTACAGCTCCAATAGCCAGCTGGAGAGCACACATTCTGTCTGTGAGGAGGCCAGAAAGCACTGTACTTGCGCTTCTTTTTCAGACAGTAATAGCAGGACCAGTGAGTGCTGGTAGGACTGTCAGAGGAAGGCTGCTACAAAGGCCGGGGATGGCCCCCAGTCTCATAAAACCTATCCCAATGGGAGCAAATGGGATTCTCTCACTAATCACATTGCAATGCAAAAGTCTGTTGCTAAGCTGCTCATCCCATCTCTATTTATGAAAAAGGGGAAGAACAACACAGTTTAGGATCGAGGACAAGAAGGGAAAGACCCAAGACTATGTTAGTTTTGTGTATCCTGACTATAATCGAAGACTAGGGTCACTGTTGTAGAAATTTGGGATGGGGAAAACCTTCTTCAGGTGGGTAAGTCCCTCTAACCTCTTTTCATTTGAACTTGTCATCCAAAAAGAAATAATACACACCACCAACAGCTGTTTTCAGCAGAGAGGGGATCCCAAACTCACTCAAAACACTGCATCTTAAACACAGAGAAGTGCTCTCCTGTGTCCACCACCAGGCAGTAGGAGCAAAATTAGTAACTGCTCCTGAGCACAACTCCTGTGTGCCTGACTTTAACAAGACTTTAATAGTGCCTTTGCACCAAGACACACTCTGACCTTGAAGCCAGGGCTCTTCCAGACCTGGACATAAAACAAAGAGTTGCAGAGGAGTGAACTGTGGGACCTCTCCAACATTCTTTGCCTCTCTGCTGCACTGGAGAGGATGTGCAACCCTCTGACTTTGGTGCCAGATCCCATCCTCTGAGAACTCAACAGACGCAACCCCAGAGAGATACCTCCATTGGAAAACACATAAGGAAGAGTATAAGCATGCCACAGATACCCCTTTTTTCTTTTCCCCCACGCCTTTCCAGCCTCTGTACATGACACATGCAGCTAATCATGATTGCATCCTTTGACAGCCAATCAGTGATTTGCATTGTTTTGGTAATTATCCCATCACCTGCACAGCGCAGATAATTCCGTGGGCCTGCTGGTGCCATTCAGCAGCTACGTCCCCAGGTTATAAAGTGAAGTGCTGAGTGGAAAATTTTAATGACTGGGGTCTGGTAAAATCTTAAATTGGTGGCAATATATGGTGATGTCACTTAAATAGTGTGAAATGCCCTTCTGGCTGGAAAGGGCTGGATGAAACTGTGGCTGATAAGTCGTTAAATTACATCCCATGGCTGGCTGCTTGTCTTGGGAAGGTACCGAATGATAAGTGCGCAAATTATCATTACTGCACAGAGCGAAACTATTTCCAGCAGAGATGATTTGATAAAAGAGAAGTTATTTATCATGATTAAAACTGGTACATTTGTACTTCTCCACATTGAACAGATCCTGAACTGGCAATCATCTTCCTAAAAGGTACCTGTGCCTGATTTAAAGGGTTTTATGACTGTTTTAATGGAGGGGTTTTCTCTCATGGAGAAAGAAGACTTTAATGTCTAAACTGATGTGTTTCTCAGAATTATTTCTCCTTTCATTGCAAGAAGCTTGATTTCATCCTTTTTTTTCACACTCTTTCGTCATATTTGACTTTTCCTAAAAAGACTCCAAAGAAACATTCTTTCACAAATAAGGAGTAAACAGGCTGCTACGCACAATAGTAGCAGGGAGAGCTTTGCCTTCTGCACCTTCATTTTGGGCCCTGCAGAGACAGAAAAGACTTAGATTAATTTTCAGTGTTTGGCTGCTCAGCAGGGGAGGGGATTAGGTGGTAAAATCAGTTTTGGTGCAAGAGAGACAGTCAGGTAGGTCCCACTATCACAGCTGGCAGATAACCATTAGTCACCACCCAGAAGTGGCCTTTTGAACCTCTTAGGAGGTAACTCAAATGGACTTGATATGAGCTCCTATGAGCTATCATATGAAAGCTTCCTATGAAAGCTATCATACAAGCTTCCCACACAGCTCTGCAGGGTACCACATCTATGCTGGGCAAGATGAAGTAGGCAGCATTCAGTGAGCTCAATGGATAAATGAAGGGTAGAATTCCCCAGTACCGTTATTAACAGGATCTTTTAGATTGGGTCAGTTAGGTGGGACTATCTATGGAATACCAGGACTGCCAACGGAAGGTGGTGAGATCCATCTCTAGCACCATTATACAGTGGTCCTTTTACAGGGAAGTGCCCAATCATACTGCCAAACCATTCCCTTCCTCATCCCTGAGGCCACAAGGGACTTAGGCCTATTTTATGCCTTGTTAAGGAATTTATTCCTTGTTCATACTGCTAAGGTGATAGTCCACCAAGATAGCTAAACATGGCTCAGCCAGGAGACAAGAATAAATGCTACACCTTCAGTGGGATTGCCAAACATGCACAGAGTATGTGAAATATGCCAGACTAAAACCTCTTCCCAATATTTCTTGAAGTCCTCTAAGGAACACATCATTGTTGATATCTTGGCATTAACTTAGACGTTTGCTGTGTCCTATTAGTTCAGCAATGGCTGGTTTAGGCTTGATTCTCAAATCACCTAATCTAACTTTCCATCTAATATTGGCCAAGGAATAATACATTTGATACATTTACCCTCCTGCAGTTCAGCCAAGCTTTCCTGTATCTTACTACAGTTCCCTTTCAACAGAGTCTCGGCCTTGCCCTGAAGTCTTCCAGACAGATGGTTCAGTACTAGTGTAGACATCTCAAATAAAGTACCATTTTGAAAGTGGAAAGAAATTCGATCCATAACTATATCATGATAATGCTGCCATGCTTACAGCCCCAGTGCTTTCCCAAGCCCTGCTAACACATCACCAAAGAGAAAAAAATGTCACCTTGATCTGACATGATCCCATCTGGCAAGATGCACATCCAAGGACTTTGAAAAGTTTTTCTCCTCTTGTATTACAGGACTTGAAATGCAATTACCTATTACTCCTTCTGGCAATTCTTTCTTTCTTTCTTTCTTTCTTTCTTTCTTTCTTTGTTTCTTTGTTTCTTTCTTTCTTTCTTTCTTTCTTTCTTTCTTTTCTTTCTTTCTTTCTTTCTTTCTTTCTTTCTTTCTTTCTTTTTCTTTCTTTCTTTTCTTTCTTTCTTTCTTTTCTTTCTTTCTTTCTTTCTTTCTTTCTTTCTCTTTCTTTCTTTTCTTTCTTTCTTTCTTTTCTTTCTTTCTTTTCTTTCTTTCTTTCTTTCTTTCTCTTTCTTTCTTTCTTTTCTTTCTTTCTTTCTTTTCTTTCTTTCGGTTTTCTTTTCTTTCTTTCTTCTTTCTTTCTTTCTTTCTCTTTCTTTCTTTCTTTCTGTCTTTTTCTTTCTTTCTTTCTTTCTCTTTCTCTTTTCTCTTTCTTTCTTTCTTTCTTTTCCCTTTCTTTTTCTCTTTCTTTCTTTCTTTTCCCTTTCTTTCTTTTCTCTTTCTCTTTCTTTCTTTCTTTTCTTTCTTTCTTTCTTTTCTTTCTTTCTTTCTTTCTCTTTCTTTCTTTCTTTCTTTCTTTTTCTTTCTATCTTTCTCTTTCTTTCTTTCTTTTCTTTCTTTCTTTCTTTCTTTCTTTCTTTCTTTTTTTCTTTCTTCCTTTCTTCCTTTCTTTCTTTCTTTTTCTTTCTTTCTTTCTTTCCCTATATTTAAGTCCAATTCTTTGCCCATTACAGTTAGACATTCTTTAAGATTTTCTGGAATCTCCAAACAGGTTAAGCCCCAACAACAGTTTATTCACAGGGAGTATGTTCAACAAGTATGTTCAAAGGCTTAAAAGAGTTGAAATTAGAGATCATTTTTTCTTTAAATTTTCATGCTTGCTAGACAAACAGGCACAGGGCAGCAGCAGGATTTCATAACCAGCTCACAGAGCTCCTCCCTTTGCATGACAGGAGACTTGTCTTCAGCTGCACCTCAGTATCAAACTCAGCTCTATCATGCCTCAGCAGAGTTGTGTCTTCTCTATCCAAGAACAAATTCGGCCAAGACTCTCTAGTGAGAGGAGCACATAGATAGCCGTGAGCAAAATTCAGTCCTGTCAAAATGTCTGTTTTCCATCTCCATTAAAAAATCATGTCCCAGTGTATAATCATGCAACTGGCAGAATGTGGATCTGCTTTAGCATGCAATTCATCAGAGACCCACTCCTTCTGTCCCGACCTCTTTTATTTACAGTGAAGACCAGGTCTCTCAGCTCACCAGTGGCATGCCTGGGCTTTGCACAGGAGCAAGACGCCATCACCAAGCCTTCAGTGCTACACGGACCAAAAGAAAAAGTGGTACCTGGGCCTTGCTGCCCTTACTAACATCACCAAGAAAGGGGGGAGATCCTAAGAGCTGAAATTGCTGTAGGGACATTTTTGGTGATTTCTATGCTTTGCCAAAGCCCAAATGTTTTAAGGCAAATTACCTTCCATGAGAAAAGTTAAATGAGAGTGAAAATACTTGGGCACTGTCATAGACTAGATTAAGTCCTCGTGTGCAACAAAGATTGCATACAGTGGTGGATAAAAACAAGTAGGTGAGCTTACCTGTTCAGTGCCTCTCAAAAGAGAGCACATTCAATATTGTCTAAATCAGGTTTAGAACAGCACTGCTTACCTTCAGCTATGCCCTTGGGAAGGAAAAGCCAGGGTCACCCACACAGTTCTGGACAGAAGTCAATAACCCAATAACCCAGCTGTCCTTTGGCACTTCACCTGGGCATGTCCTCATCCACCACCATCACCATGCTGGATGGGAAGAATAAAAACAAATGGCAAAACACAGAAGCTGCTCTAAAACTGTAATTTTCCTCCTCCAACTGGCTTAAGTGAACCAATACTTTAGCAGAGTATGGCTTCCTTACAAAGACAAGACTCAGAAATATTAAAATAACTCCAGTTTTCTAAATTCTAAGAGTGAGTGGAAAATACAACTAGGTTTGGTTGAACAAAGGGCTCCCCTGCTTGCTCAGCTTGACGTGTGTCTAGAGGACTGGCCCTGGATGAAAGAACATGCTTAAAATAACACATCTGTATAAGTGGCTTGCTGCCTTAAAGTTGAAAGGGTTCTTTTATGAACTCATAAAGGAGATATGACTCTGGTTTCCAACAGTACCACTAAGTGTAATTGCTGTCTGATATCTATGTCTGGTGAATATACATGCAACAAATAACCTAAAAATGGAAACTCTACACCATGAGTAACAGTTTCAGTGTTCATGCACTAATAAAAAAATCCTGTGCTTCATTTATGTTTCTGGTCCAATGTATCTCCCTTGTAGAAACTCAGGTCAGAGATGGCAAACTAATACCTGCCCCAATCTGCTAAGACTGCTTTTTCAAGACCCCAGAGCAGCAGGGCAATTCTTGACTGCCCTCTGGATTAGTATTTCTGCCCTCATGCAGGATGAAAGTGGCTTTCCATTGTCTTGACTCACGGAGATAGAGAGCAAAGGCCTTGATCTCTGCCCAGGTGTCTGCAGTGCTACCTGCAATAGAGGGAACGCCACAGAGCAAGAAGCACTGGCTATGCAACAATACACCCTAAAACAGATTAAGAAAGGCCATATTGTATCAAAACAAGGGTTTGTTTAGCCCAGTATCCTCTCTCTGACAGTGGTCAAGCAGATGTTTAGAAAGAACAGAAGCAGGTTTTGTGTACAAAGATCATTCCCTTATATGCCCTCACAGTTTCTGCTTGTAAACAGTTTAGGCACTCTCTGGGTCTCAGGTTGTATTTTAGGCTTCAGTAGGTCCCTCATTCCACTTCTGTGCCGAACTTTGCTAAAACCATATGCACTCAGGGCTGCCACAGCAATGACTGACTGTAGCTCCATGGGCCATTTCTGCTGTCACTGAGTACCAGAATGTGAAACTGAGGACTATGTTCCACCATTTCAGGGAATCCAAAAGGACCAAGTTTACAGGTTGAAGGCTGAAGTAGTTGATCAAGAATGAGCCAAACAAAAGGTACTTGCTACTCATCCTGTCAATTTGTTACCTCTCCATTCTGCCAGTGGGCCTTTGATGAGCACCCGCAGCCTCATGCTGATGTCCGTGTTCCTCCAGGCATTTCTGCTCCCCTACAGCATCTTGTGTCAGCCTGCAAGGTCTTGTGTATAGAGAGAAATGTAGTTGTAGTCTGAGGGTCTAACAAGCTTCTGATATCTGGAAAATCTTAACTACTGATAGGCATCTTTAGTCTGCGCTAATAAAGTGTGCACAGCAGTCTGAAACTCACCCATATTCTGCTAGGAAATTTACTTGAGCTGGTTAACAACCAGCATATAAATATCAGTTACTTTGTTGTACACGAAAAGCACGTGGGTACTTAAGATATTGATGAACTGGACTATAAGCAGATTATCCCAGTGCTATGAGTAGAGACTAATTTCCCAGTAGAAAAAGCCTTTTGAAACACAAGACAAAATGCCAATCCATTTACTAGTCACACACTCTTGAAACATTTGGCTTATTTTGCTCCCTGCTACCGACTCTCAGCCTTCCAATGGCACAGAACTAAGAGGAGTGTCCAGCATTCAAACAACACAAAACTTTCAGATGAACTGCATCTGAAGATCTGGAAATCTGGGATTTGGTGGAAAGGTAAATACTTTGATGCAGTTCCACAGTGTATCCAAATTCCCTCCAGAGTCTAAAAACACAGAGAATTTTTCCTTGGAGATGACTGCTTCAGGGCAGGAGAATTTCTCCTGTAAACTGATGTAGTGATCCAGGACCTTCTAGCTATTGAGGGCCTCCTATTTTATTCACATGTAAAATTACCTTTGATTTTTGTGTGACAAAGGGAACATGCAGCATGAAACCCTTACTGGAGTGACCTCATTACTTTCAGTTGAAATATAATGGCCAAAATAAAAAATAAAATCAAACTAGAAGGAAACTGTGGAAAATCCCTGGTGCAATTGTAAACATGCAAAAGTCTCTGTTAGAAGAGACCTCTCACAAATGCTTTGTGGAGAATTAAGTGGGATTGCCTCTTCTTTGGGCAACTCACAGCTCACCCTTGGTAGCTATAGGAGGATCACCCAGGCCATGGATTCAGCACCTCTGCTTGTGAGGTCACACACTGGCCACTCAGACCAGGTTCTACCCTTCCTGAAACCCTGCTGCTGGGCAAAGAAAATTTCAGGGTTCAGGGCCAAAGAGAGCACACAACTCTGGCCTCTCCAGTTACAACATCTGCATGCGATGGGATTTCTGATGTTAGGACTGGTTCTGTGTTTTAGCAAGTGACCCTTTAATTTAAAAGAATAGGTACTGCAGCAGAACCCAAGGTACTGTGCTCTACAGTGGTACAGCCACTTTTGAGCAAGAGCCTGAGCTGTCACAGGCCAAAAGCCAGATGCTGCTAGAAAGGCACTGAAATCACACAGAGAGGGCTGAGTAAAGGAAAGTCTGACCTGGGGAATTTAATGGGTCTGCTCCAAAATGAACTGAAGACATGGGGAATAATTCCACCTATGTCTTTGGGCTAAGATTTGAGAGATATTTCAGGAAAACACATCAGCACATAATAAATCGAATTGAAGATGATGACATTTAATCACATCCTTAATTCTGATATACATACTTGTATAGGACGACAACAGCAGCATTCTCATTGGGCCTTTCATTTTTCAAACTTTCCAGATGATCAGATCCTTACATTTCCAGGATTGCCTAATGTGGCTGAACAATACACAGGTTGCCTGTTTAGATATAAATCTATTCCATTGAATTAAAAAAAAAAAAATTAAAAAAGAGGGGTGGGAAAAAAGAGAGGGAGAGAGGGAAAACCAAACTTCTTTAAAGTGGTTTTCACATCCCTTTCATACCTTCAAATAATGTAATTTCACAGCTGATTTTGGGTTCTGGTTTTAGTTTTGTCAACAAAAGCAGATATATTATATTTAAAGCCATTTAAAGGGCCCCTCTGAGGCAAAACTTGAACTGCTGTGCTGAGCTGCCATCCCAGAGGATCGGGCTCGCCAGTGGAGCAGGTGGTGTGTGGGTCATCCACGTCTGTGTGACAAACTGTGATAATTGGATTGTTTGAGGAGCGGGGGAGGGATGTGACCGCTGTGTACAAACCTCAGAAGGGAATTAAAAGCAAGTCTGCATCCCAGTTAATAGTGCTCTATAAAAATGCAAAGTGGCTAATGATAAGCAAAGGAAGTTCCATTAAGCCATGTGCCTGGTGCAAAGGGGCATCATTGACCCCGAAAAGGATATTTGCTGGGAACAGTCAGGCAGCAGAAACAGGTGCAGAAATAAAAGCAAACTAATGGCTTGTTTTAAACTCCCCAATCTGCAATGTTAATGAACGTGCAGGCCAGGGACAGCTAAAGAGTCTAAAGTGGCCAAAGCATGGTTTTTCGTACCCATTAAAGTCACAGGCATGCTCAAAACCAGAGGAAAACTGGGAAAGGCTTTCCTAGCAGTAGCCATTAATTAGCCCTGCACAGCACTATGCTGTACCAAGCCCTTGTTGAGGTTATTCGGGGTGGAGTGGGATGGAGGACAGGGAAAGAACACAGGGAAAAAAGTTCCCCTCAGCCCCAAGCACTGTCAAGCTGCAATGTGGTCAGTGGGGAAAGGAACTCTCCTTGGGCCGATAATGAGCTGTCCTCATTATAAGCTTAGATGCCAGAGTGAACAACACCCTCTTAATAATGCACACATCACTATGACAACCACGGAGTTTGATACCTGAGGACAACTTTATTGTGCTTGTGAAATTTCCTTATTTTAAAAACAGTATTTATAGGTATCAGACATCGAGTCATCATATACAGCCTCCTCCTCATCTCTTTGCCTTCCTTGTTTCCAAGGCAGGATCGGCCAAAGTGTTTATGTGCAGCTCCTAAGGTTAGCAAACTGCTGTCAAGTATCAGCACTGGAGTCTGCTGACATAATTATCCTGCTAGCCCATACATAATTAGTAAAGCTAAGCCCAAACTATATTAATACCAGGATTAATTACGGTGGAAGCATAAACAAGGATATTAATGCTATGAAAGTAGCAGTGTGGCTATTCGACAGCCCATATGCTTGTCTGTAGGACCACTAGGGATTGTGTTGAATCGGGAGCTGTGCGCTGCCCTGACTGTAATGAGAAATGAGAAAACTGCTGAAAAATTGATGCCGCCTGCAGATTGCACAATCCGCTGAACAGCAGGGGGTCGGCTTCTTACATCTCCCACTCTCGGTACAATATGCTAATTTCTGCATGCATACGAGTGTAAAAGGAAAGAAGAAAAGATTTCACAAAAGGAAAAAAATGCAAATGACAACCACAAAGATCACTGCAGAGAAATCCATGAGCTTTATATGGATTAACTGTGTTGGAGCTAGTGCTCCACTGAGTTTAACTCTTTCTGTCCTAGACCCATCGGCACGTCCTTTTTGTGGTGCAGAGGAATACTTGCAGCTCCTTTGTGGGAAGGGGGTCAGGGGGAAGGGCAGTGGGAAGCTGAAAGGAGGGAAAGGATCTTTTTTGCTCTTTTCCATGCTCTTTTCCACTCCTCTTGCTTTAACATTGACAAGGAGGTAAGGGTCTGGAAGCGGAGAAAAATGGACTGGGAGGGGAGCTGAGACAAGGAGACTAACGAAATATTGGTAGTGTTTGAGAGAATACCACTACAGCCCAGTCTGGTCCAGCTTTTGAGTGTGGGGAATGACTGGTAACAGACCCTCCCTAGTCATTCAAGAGCTCCTCTAACTCCCGGTGCCCCTCAGAGTGTGACTTTGCAGCATGTGGCCAGGAAAGTCTTCCTAAAAACAACCCACAAAATCCTTATCAAGAAGACAGCTTCCCTGTGATTATTTTCTACTTTGGATTCCCCAACTCTTCCTCCCAGGCAAAAGAAGCAGATGTGCTGTCTGCATGACAAGCCCACCTCTCCGCCGGAGACAGCCGATGTGCCGGTGGCCCTGTGGCTCCTCGGCACACCCAGAACACACAGCACGCCTACACACAAGTGGGCTCCAGCAGTGCCCAGACAATCCTGCTGCCATTTGCATTCTCCTTGCTCCTAGAGAGAGCCTAACCCTGCCCTCAGCCTGGCCCCTTTGCTGCCCATGGGAATTTGCCTCTACCACTGTTCCAAGGAGCAAACTGGCCCCTGTGTCTTGCAGGTAGTGCTGACATTGTGGGATAAAACCCATGGGTGCCAATCCTCGCATAGATAATGGAGTGGTGGGTGTCCGTACAATCCTACTCTTCCTTCAGGTGCTGCCAGTGGAGGCCACCCACCCAATGGTTTAAGCCCCTCACTCATGCAGCAGAACAGGAAGGCAAAGAGCATCTTCTTCCCAGTCTGCAGGGGGGGAAATATCTATGTTTCTGCAATAAGAAAAATCAAAGCCTTAATTTTTTTCCAATAATTAAAGAGATTAGTTGCTCTCTCTTTAGTAGCAGCAGGAGCAGCAGCAGGTGCTGTTACGCTTGGTCCAATGTGTGCATAATGTGGCTTCTATAAACAATTGCTGTGTCCAAGCATGAACAGAAACCTCAAGAAATATTTTTCATTAAAAAGTTGCCACTGGGCCTGTGTAATACAGTAAGAGGTTGGCAGAAATAAATGGTTTGTTTATTTGTTTTAAATAGTTCTGGCAAGAATTTAGCACTCCAAAAAATATTACTATTTCCAAAAAAAAAATTACTATCCAAAAAAATATTACTAATCTGACAGCCCAGAGCACAAAGACTGAAATGCCTGTCCCACATCCAGCAAGAAGAGAAATGTGCATGTTAGGATGCTTTGACCTGGACAGACATTTGTAGTGAAAAGGAGAGGTGACAGGAGAAAAACATGAAAGAAGTCCATCCTCCCTCTCCATCTGGATGTGTCAGAGACTGTGAGAAAGAAGGAAGACAACAATTTTTTGGGGGGGAGGGGGGAGTTTATGGCATAAATTTACCACCAGAAAGTGGGACAATCAATGAACACCCTGCAGATTTCAGTAGCTATCTGAATCTTCAATCCCCAAGTAAAAAATATTTCCATCCCACTGGAAAGTCTCCTATCACCTTCTGAGTGTATTTCCAACCACAAACCTTCTGTCTCAATATGTCAATTCCCCTCCTCTTCCAAGCCTCTTTTACCCCCAGCACTGCTTGCATTAATTGCTGATTTGTTTTCCCCATCAAGACTTACCAACTTGGTTTTAACCTTTAAATCTGTGATTGCTTACACATGCTCTTCTTCCTGTACCAAGTGTCTCTTCATTGGTTTGATGCTGGAACTTGTAAAAGCAGAAGAGTTCTCACCTGGGAGACCTTCACAACAGATCCACAGGGTTGAATAATGCCTTGTAGATCCTGCTGCTGACCTACACAGCTAGATCACCTAACTCAGCAAGCCAGAACAGCTCTCATCCAGGTCACACAGTAATTGTACCCAATCTAAGACCTCTGACTCTGTAGCAATAGGACTAATAGCAATAATTGATGAAGAAGAGCAGTTGGAAAGCAATGAGAAACATGCATTTCTTGCCTTTTCTCAAATACATTTCCTTGAAGCTGAACAAGGGCACTGGTACAAAGAATATCCATCCCCTAGTATTTGTGCAAGAAAAGTCTTTTTGGGTAGATGTTCAAATAGCAAACAAATAAGTAAATAAAGTATGAGTTGTTGTTGAGTAGTCATCAGTTAGAATAACAATAAATATTTAAAAACAACATTTCTACTGTATTTGATCAACTCTGCCATTAAGATAACCATTCTGAAGTCACACAGAAAGTCTGGGATGGGACTAAAATTTCTTTTTCTATTGCTCTGCTTGCAGCAGCCTGACAGACTTAAGAATATGAATGCCAGGCTTTAACCTTGTTGGAGTTAAAAGGTGTTTGGGGAAAGAAGGAAGGAAGCAGTGTGTTTACAGCAGAAAAACTGTCCCCCTAAATGACAGAGTAGCACAAGAAGACACATAGGAGGTAAAACTCACGACAAAAAATCCAGGCTGGCAGTAATTTAAAGCTGCTATGTTTCAGGAAACAAAAGCTGCCCACTCCTGAGATCCCCCAGCCACAGCTCTTAGCCACACCTCACCAGCTGAAGAAAATGTGGAGAGTGCAAAGAGCAGAGAAAAATACCAAGCCAAATGGGGCAAACCCAGCAGCCAGGTGTGCTTGCAACACCCACACATGGCATCAGCACCAGGGGCACATGGGTTCTGCTGGGGGCAACAGCTCACAGCAGATCTCATCCCCCACACAGCACAGCAGCGCCTGTGCCAAAGCCACCACAATCAGTTCAACTACGTCAGATTAAAACAGCTCATTAAATTGGCCTCTCAGATTTATACTGAAGGTTTCTCCTTTAAATGAGCTAAACTGGCACCCCTGGACTATACACCCACTTGATTTGAAACAGAAACAATGCCTAATCTCCTATCTGCACTGACGAGCAGTTTAATTTCGGCTCCTACTGCAATTTAACACTGTGGGCAGCAAATTTCAGCCTGTCATTTTTACCTCTCTTTTGCTTTTTCCCATCCCTGCATTATCTATGGGTAAAACTGTTTGCACTGTAAAACCAACCTGCCTTTTTTTATTATTTAAACTTGGATCAGGTTACTAACATAGTCAAAAGCCCAGCAGCACAAACTATCAAGTTGAAGGAAAAGCACAGACAGAGGGGCAGAAGGCCTGAAACGAAACATCACTTAAACAAGGACTGAGAAGAAAGTAGGAGGAGCCACGCATCATCAAAGTGTTCTGGAAGCACCAAATCCTGTTTCCACTGGGTAAACTGGTATTTTAAAATCTGTGGCAGGCCAATGTATGACTTATTTTCATGAGGGCATGTCCATTTGAATTTGTGCTGAGCTCAGGAGGGCCAGGTGAGTTTGCATAATTAACAACCTGACCATGCAAACTGAATGCAAATGCAGATCCCAGTGAAGTCAACCGGAAACTGTGTGTGAAGAAAACAAGGATTGTATATGAGCTTCATATGTGGCAGTGATGGATTCTGCCTTAAAAAATATTTATAGGATGGTGATATTTCTTTTCTTTTTTTAAAAGCTTCTGAGGAATTTGTGATGGCAATCAAGTACAGAAAGTCAGTGACCATTCCTATGACAACACCTTGCTGCTGGTGCAAAAAACACTCATAAATAAGACTTTGCGGAGCACTTGTGCTGCCACAAGCCCCACTGAAGGTGTTGAAGGAGAAAAAGAGAAAAGAAAATGGCAAGATCCCCTTCTGGAGGCTGTGGCAACAACTTGAGCCATGTGGAGACACGAGCCCTACCTCAGATGTGCTAATGTTCTGGCTCCCATCCAGGGAAGCTATGGTACCACCAGGCCTCCCCTGCCCTCCCTCTCGCCCAGAAAGTTGTGTATGCTGCTGCACGTGCTGTCAGACAGATGCCCCTTGCTGTTCCAGCCCAGGGAAGCCCTGCATGGCGTGGGGATGCGTGGATGTGCACAATATGCTTCTGCCTGTCATTTGGCTGTGGTGGTGCTTTGAGTTGTGCAGGGTTTTTTTCTGGATAAAAGGAGCTACGCAAACGTAAGTCCTGGTTGCTACCCTGGATTGCGTGCAAGCCCTCTGAGCAGGACTGATCTGTCATGGTGGGCAATTCTCTGTCTGATGTGACTCAAAGTAATTAAAAGTGGCCCAGCAGGCTGGTGCCTCCCTCCCCCATCTTTCCTCTCTCTCCTCTCGCTCTGTTTGCTGGCATTTACCCAAAACAACAGTGACTGATGGCTCTGAGAGGGCTGTCACTGTTTTCCCTGCCATGATATTGCCACTGATCCGGCAGCATCTGCCAGCTCTTCAGCGTTTACCTAATTCCCTGCCTCCAGGTTTGGGGGTTTGTTTCTCCCATTCCCCTCCCCACCCCCAGGCAATAATTGGTGGGAAGCAGAACTCCCTTTTGACCAGCCCAGTGATATCCAATTACCACCAGGTCAGCAATCAACCTTGGCAGTGCTTGTAACCACACGCTGACCTTAATCCAGAATGTTCAGCAGAGGGGCAGTCACTTAGTTCAACCCCTGAGTGCCCCTCCAGCACTAGGAACCTGCTTGGTTAATCCATGGCATGACCCTAAATATGTCATTTCTCCCCACAAACAAGGCATGGGGAGAACCACATCAGCCACCAAGATGGAGTTATACTCTGGGATTGCAACAGTTGCATCAAAGTCGATTATCAAGAGACTGAGCATGGCCTTCTTTCAGTGCATAAATGAACTCCAGGGCAAGAAGCACCCACTGTAGCTTCAGAGGTGTGAAGTGGGTCTGCCCTGAGTCAGCTCAGGGTGTGCAAGACAGTGTGAGCAGCTGCCCATAAATTTCCCTTGTAGCAAAGCAATCATCTCCATTGGAGCCAGAAGAACAACCACTACCATGGACATGCTGCCTTTCACATGCTCAGTTTATCATAAATGAAACCTTAGACCTGCAAGTTACATAAGCAGTATAAAAAACACAATATGAATCAGCCTGGCACCAAAGGACTTATGACAGCTCCATGGGAAGCACTGCAGCCTCTGTGGACCAAGAGCATCCAGGGGATGCAGAACACACAGACAACACCCTGCTAGTCTGTTTTTGAATGCCCAAAAGTACCTTTTTCCTTTCTTCTCTGTTAATGCATGATATAAATATTACTGCCAGCAATTAATAAATTTTCACTACGGTTTTGAATTGATCACTGGGCTAGACTAACTAGAATCCTCCTTACATTTTCAGTTTTTCTTTATTATTTTTCTTTTTTATTGAAGATCCTATTTTCAGATGGAGGCAGGGATGCACCAAGTGACATCACCTTCATGTCATGTAAGCACATGGGTGACCACTCCATTACTGGCTACTTGTGCATCCTGGGATGTAACTGCAGTCCTGCTGGCAGCCTGGTGCTCTTCCACATTGCAGCATCCCAGGCTGCCCAGACTAGGCTCACACACTGCCATGCATTCACCACTGGCAATCACACCCATGAGCTGCTCTGCCCTAGGGAGAAGGAATGACTTTTACCTTCTCACTAAACATCTAGAAAACTGTTTTGGTCCAGGTCTTTCCTTTTCAGTCTCTATTCATCCATATTACAAGCCTATCAACTTCAGCTGAAAATATCTGACCTTCTCGATGACAGACATTTACATATCATCAGCTGGATACTCAATTATCTTGAGAGCACATTAAACATGCTGGGATTTGGGAGGAATATTGCACCACCAGTTTTCTGCCTATAGGAAGCTCTGGTTTTCCAGTGGAGATGAGAATCAGGGTGCTTGGTGATATGTTCTCTGCTGCTTTTGGCTCTTCCTCTTGTGCCATGATGCACATGGAGAGGAGGCAAGAAGGTGAGGACACATTTGGCTGCCACACTTCAACCCTGCTGGGGGTTTTCACCAAGCACCACGAGCAGCAGCAACAGAGGCACTCAGGAGCTGCATGTGGCCCATCAGCTGCACTTTTGTCACCCTGCATGGCAGCTCCTGTTGAAAGGAACAGTCAGCTGTGCCATTTTCTTTGGGCTGAGAATGCTCCATGAAATCTGCACCTCACGTTTCCTCCAGATGCTCCACTGCTGCTGCTGAGGCAGATGTGGTGGATGTGGCCAAGGAGGCTGGCACAGCCCCACAGGCATCCTGCAGGCTCCAGGATGGCAGACCTGAACTGCAGCTCACCCTCTGGGGCCAGGGAGTGGGCTGGGCACAGATGAGCTGGAAAGGCAGACTGTCTTCCTTTAAGGGCCACATGGAGGTCTTGGATAGCAGTCAGGAGGGCTCCTGATCAGCACCACTCTATGATAAGCTTTTTGATGAAAGTTTGAATTTTGAAGCAAATATATAGAGATACACTTAGAGAGGATGCAGGAGAGAAATGTATTTTCTTCCCCTCTCCTCACAGTTTTTTGGCTCTTAGACTAAGCTGACTCACATGTAGAGAGCCCCCAAAAGAGGTGGTGGAGGGTCCTGCCCTTAGCCCAGTATCTATATTGCCTCCCTCCTGCTTGTGCATGTGGCAATGAGGTCACATAGAGCAAGGACCTAATCCACCTGGACACTACTCCTACCAAAAAGTAGTGATGGCTTTTCAACCGAGTCAGTCCTGACAACATGTCTCCCTCACCCCAAATGTATGTGGCTGTAGAGGCATAGAGACAGGGAGAGGCAAGAAAAATCTTCCACATGCACAGCTTGGAAGCAGAGGAAGCAAAGACCTTTTAAAGAAATCTAGCCATACTTATCCAAATATTTCCTTTTTTAGTTATCACCCTTTCCAAATCTAACAACTCAAGTGGTAAATGTTTCTTAGGATTGCTTGTGTGATGTCCTTATCTAGGGATCAAAAGTGTCCTAAGATGGTATCAGTTTCACCTGAGGAGAAACAAACCTTCAATTTATTTTCTACAGCTAAGGCAGAGGCTGCATTTTTTGTAAAATTCCCAAAGAGTATTTGGAGACATCCCCAGTCTGGTTAGATTACAAGACAAACACTTTGTTCAGGGCCAGAAGAAGAACTCTGAAGAAGAGCAAAAACTAATGCAGTAATAATGAATAGCAAATGTAGGTCAGATGCTCAGCTAAGAAAAATTATCATTGCTTGTCAACCCTTTGCAGAGCTCAGGTGGTTTACACCAGAAAAGACCAGGGTTTCTCAGTCTATCTGAGGATATCTGTAGAGGATTTCTTATTTGTCAGGGTGCTGTAAAGCTGTTATTGACATGATTTTGGGATGCCTGCTCCACTCATGATTAATGAGGCCACAAGTGAGTTGTATTAGTCACCCTGGCATGACTGACACTTGGATTTTTACTGTGCCATACCACTGCCTTTTGTTTATGCCAAGGAATTTACAGGCACAAACCCTAAATCTGAGACTTTGTTAAAGTTTTCTTTTTTAATGTCTTGATCTATACTGATAATTTGTCTTAGCAGAGACCTGGAAGGGAAAATAAATATAAATGGTGCATTTTAAAATGTCTAAGCAACTCCCTAAAACAGCATGTCTGTCAGTCATTTTGACTTTAAAATCTTGTTTTTTCCAACCTGCTACAATTGGAAACCCTTGGTGTGTTCCTCCGGAAATCCTCAGCCACCCACTAGCAGAAAGCCTTCTTTTCAAGCACTCATAATGATATATATTGATAATTGTTTCTTACAAATGTCACTTTTCAGGGGATTTAATATTGTAGATACAGAAAAACCAGCAAACAAACCAGTTGATGGATTGAATGGTTGATTTTTGAGTGAAAGCAGGATTCTTTATCTGAAAAAGAAATTTTTGCTCTTGGCCAATGTGCAGAAACTTAAAGGAAATTGTCTGAGGTATGAAATCTCAGCTATATATTCACATTTACAAGTAGATAGATTTGTTCTAATTAAGTTGAGATTTCCAGCTATGTAATCCCAGAGGAAATCACAACCAAAAAGTTGTTCTCGAAGAAAAGTCTTCTCAAGCAACCAGGGCTAAGGACTGAGGTGATCAAAGGTGAAAAGTTAGATTAGGCACATGGGTATATAAGGGTATAAATATGTGCATGTGTGCATATCAAATACCCATATAAATCTGAGAATCAATTCAATTTAACATTTAAAAGCTTGTCTCCACAGGAAAATTACACTGCTATAAACCTAAGAGTGAAACTAAACCCTTCCAAGCACTCAGCCACTGTCCTCTGTGGATATCCTTGCTCGGGGGGGTTGGCTGTGTACTGCAGTGTGAGTAGCTGCTAAGATTTTTCTGCCACAGTCATTTCTTAACTCTCTACCCCAACTCTAAAAGACAGTTTAAGTGATCTAAACCGCAGGCAAAAAACATCTATTTATTTACACTGGCTGCTTCATTTCCACCATGACATGGAGTTGGTTAGGGCTGGATTGAAAAAGTGACCACAGGTATCTCTGGAGATAGCTCAATGA
This sequence comes from Sylvia atricapilla, assembly GCF_009819655.1. Lineage (NCBI taxonomy): Eukaryota > Metazoa > Chordata > Aves > Passeriformes > Sylviidae > Sylvia > Sylvia atricapilla. The sequence goes on from NC_089140.1 coordinate 45,462,691, forward strand.
ATGTATATCGCACTCACAGCCACAAACTCGTTTTCATTCAGGTGAATGTGCCCAGGAGAGTGGGTCTGAGAGCACTCTTGACATTTTCATTCTGTTGGCTAAAGGGAGAAGCTGAAAAAAGAGGTTGAAAAGCCTGAGGAGATGGAAGTCATGTAAAAGCTGCTTCCAACTGTGTGTAAAATGTTTAGCGACTCCAGTGTCATAACAATTCGACACTGAGGTGGCAGTGTATGCCTGTGTGCCAGTTTCACAAGAGGCAAAGGACAGCTTTTCTTGAATTGCCAAGCCTACTCCAGTGGTCAGGTATTACTGAAGAGGTGACAGGGGCTGGGACCGCAGGGCTGGGGGGTTTTTTCAAGGTAATAGGGCTGTTTTACTCAGTTCCAAGCTAGTGTCATCTGCTTGGACTCAGATCCTCATGAGGCTCTTACTCCTGTATATTATTTACAGTGTGCTTCTTTTCCAGGGCCAAATGTCTAAAGATTTTGTAGCTGGAGGTTTTTTTATAGACAAACAGCTCTGGATGTAGAATAATCTCAGTGAACTGAAGGATGAAAATAGAGGCGAGAAGGGTTAGAAGAAGGCCAGATAGGAAAATACCAAGCATAGCTAATAATAAAGTGAAGTGTCCAGATGATTTATTTTCTTTCTTTCACTGATGCCTTTTGACAACAGTTAACTATCAAAAAAGGAGATAGACCAAAAGTTCTGATATAAACAGCTCCTCCTTCCTTCTCTACTAAACTCCATGGAAGTTCAGACTCAAATTTTGCAGCTTTCTCCTTTTTGATATTAAATAAAAAATCCCAATATTTGTCATCAGTTACATTCCTCAGCAAATTCATCTGCTGCCGTGCTGTTTCCATGGAGGTTGAGCTCACCAGCTTTTGCAGTATTTTGATGCCCATGCCCATTTTCAGCAACTTGAAGGCACACCTGAGAAATTGTAGTGACCCTCTCTTGAGAAAATCTTTTGTAGCTTCGTACCTGCACCCTACAAGGCCCATTACAATGCTCAAGTCTCAGATCAGTCACTTAAGCTAGAGAAGGGCCATGGCAAGGTGACAGGAGTTTAGCTAACAACTTAGCCTTTGTTAATATGCAAGCACATAATGAATTTAGGAGTGAACTTGTAAATCTGTATACTTTCTTATTATCAGGGGAGGACAAAAGCCTCAAGATGCTAAAAATCTGATGTGGGCTGTCCCTCCTCCCCAAGTGTTTTTAGTGTGTGCTTTAGGGAATGGTCAGCCTGCTGTCATGGCCACTGGCACCTCTGTCCGGCTCCATTCAGTCCCCTCCAGAGCTCACTTCCCTCTCAATTTTGTCAGCATAACTGCACATGAAAGGGCTCTCTAACCCAACTGCTGAAGTGATGAGAGTTACAAAAATAAACATAGTACTGGAAGTGTTGAGGCTGACCCAGATTACTGTGACAGAACTAGGTTAGGGAGCACCTCCAACCTGCAGTTATGGTGGCAGATACAAAGCAGAGATGATGTTTAACAGAGAAAGAAAAGGACAGCTGGAACACAGGAGTGCCCTGAAACCAGGTTCATCTGAGGCCAGAAAAGCACATTAACCCCTGCTTTAAGCAGTGCAAAATGCTGTCAAGACAGTATCTCGTTTCTTAGCTCTGTGAACCCTTTCCTATGGTATAAGCATTTGAGGAGACTTTTCAGTGATAATGGCAGCAAAGCTAAAACAAGCAATGAAGAGAAAGAGGGACAGCGAGAAGCTGGTTAGAAGTGAAGGTTGTCCTTGTTTTATTATCTACTCAAAAGACTCTTCTGAATTATTTACAAGTAGGAGAAAAGCCCTCTTCTTCTGCCAAAACTTTAGAAGATGAGTTGTTCTTTTCAAACCAATAGAAGCTCCAGGCTAGCAATGAACTCTGCCATCTCAGCAAACACCTGTGGACTGAAGTCCATCCCTCTATTCCACACCATCATTTTCTCCTCTCCTTGCACTTGTTACAGCAGCCACTTGAGTCAGTGAATGTTAGATAATTTCACGTCTCTGGGCCTGACTCTGGTAATGTGTTAGAATAGATTATTATGAAGGTAGGAACAATTTTAACAAAGAAAAGAAGCTTTCAGTTTCTTGAACCCTCTTCTGTGACAGGCTGTAAATCAAATTATACCAGAAGTAAATGTTTTTGGGTTTTTTTTCAGAAAGGGGCAAAAGAACAAAGCCTCTGCACTCTCTTATTTGGGATAGGGCTGGGTGGAAGAGGAGGAGAACTGGTACTGGAAAGCAACCAGCCACCCACCAATGGGAAACTATATGTCTTTGTGGAGAGAGAGTATGTGTCAGATCCATCACAGAGGTCAAGCTTGGGAGAGAAGGAAAAGATAGAAGACAAGGCAGAAAGACTAGCTCTAGTTTTCAAGAATATCTGGAGCTTTTCTGAAAGGGTGTCTCTTATGAGAGAAGTGTCCTGCTCAGCCCCATTCAAGGGAAGTTGCCACAGGCAGGAAATGTGGTCAGGAAAAAATCTTCCTAAGCACTGGAACACAATCAAGACATGATAGTAAGGGGAAGCTATTTGCATTTGGTAAACAAGTAGTATTAGTGTAACAAAACCCTGCAATTAGGCTAAATGTTCTGGACATCACCCAGTGATGACTTCTCTGCTGTTTCTCATGAATAATGAGTTCATATGGTCATACCAAGTATTCATTTAATAGCAACTTCAGACCAGTTTGAGGGTGTTGGTTTTGTAGTCACCCCTGGAAAGACTGGGCTCTGAGTCACATCATAACAGGGTCAGTACACTCTAACTGGTTAAAAGCGCCTCTCATTCTTAGCAGCACTCCCTCAAGTCTCGACTTTATGATTCAGGTCATGAGAGCAAGGTGATCAGAGATATTAACAGACATCACGTCGAACTGAAAGATGGAAAGCTGACTGCACACATGAATGTCTCCCTTGAATGAGTTTTTTTCTCTGAGATTGGTGAGAGGACTGAAGTGTAAGGGAGAGAACATCATTCTCATTCCCAGTAATATTTTATTGATTTACTTCATATAATGCAGTTCAATAACTCATCCCCCAAACAGATGAAACTCCAGCTCATATAAATAGGTATTAATCTCATGTAAATTACTGTCAAGTCTTAATTAAGCAATAAGACGGAACAGCCCATATAGTCTGATTAATGGCACACCCAGGACATGCACCAGGGCACAGGAAGGCACAGGGCAAGATAAAGGGCTTCCAGTCCACTTGTGGCATGAAATCAATCAGCAGAATAGTAAACCCAAACACATCCTCAAGGTATTGTCATAGTCAAGGGCTTGACTGTTGCTCCAGCCTTAACCATGCAACTTCCAGGAGTTTAAAAGAAAATATGGTAGAAACTGAGTCTCTCCAATTCTTCCAAAGCTGTGTGATTGCCTTGCTGTTTGTATCTTTCTTACCCATCCAAATAAAATATGCCAGTAATAGCAGCAGAAGCATGGAAGAAGGTCTATAATGCGAGAAACTCACCATGCAGAGAGATGCCTTTGCAAATCCCTGGAATAGGCCATGCTCCCCAGTGCAAGCAGAAAACAATTCTGCACATTTTAGGGGGCATTGTTATGACTTTGTTTATGGCACTGTAAATTAGGAGGGACTCTATGGAGGTCAACAGAACTAAAAGACTGTGAAATTGATGTGAGGGAAAGAAAGTGGAAAAGAAAGCTCCATATGTTTCTCTCCCTGCACACTAGTGTCAGAGTGTGCTTCCTGGTTTATCAAAGCATGCTATAGCCCTTTCTGTTTCCCACTAGAGAAGTAGACTATTAGCATACAGCTGCATCTCTTAGGAGCGTAAAACCAGAAAGAACCAGGGTTTTGGTGGAATGGGGGTTTTCTGTTGTTTTGTGGGGTTTTTTGGTGGTTTTTGTTTGTTTGGTTGGTTGGTTTTGTTTTGGTGTTTTTTTGTTTTTGTTTTGTTTTGGTTTGGTTTGGGTTTGGTTTTGTTTTTTTGGTTGGTTGTTTTGGTTTTTTTTCACAACAGGCGATACAAAATACACAGAAGAGGGAGACGTGACAAAGCCAGTTCTCAGCTACAATAAATCAGTTCATTTAGTCAGTGGAATTACACTGACTTACTGTAGATGATCAATTCACCTCAGTCTGCTCCCACTCTTCTTTCTCTCTGGGTCCAGAGAGGTTGAAAGCAAGCACTGAAGAGTAAGCAACATACAAGGCCAAAGAAACTCAAGTGGCAGACAACTTTGTGGAATGAGAATGCATCGATATTTAACAGTGCAAAGACTACGTGGCAGAAAGTGAAAAGGGAGACAAAGGACACTCCAAAAATATTGGGAAAAGCTTCTAGTATAAAAGGCATTGCAGCTAAATGGTTCTGAACTGAAGAGGAAAACATAGGTTTAAGTGAGTAAATGAGGGAGTCCAACTCTACTCTACATTCTGAGATTATGGGTTCATAACCACGTGAGCCCATTGATCACAGGTTCCCCTTCCCTCATACCTCAGGATCTTCTTAGTCTCCTGCATCCTGGGGCTCTGCATGCCTCCATTCCCACTGTTGTGCCTCAGACCCTCCCACCACCACAGGGGCTGCCTGGCATCTCCTTCTGCTTTTTTTTTTCCTTTCCTCCCATGTCCCTTCACCACTGATTTTGTGGGTTGTGCTTTATTGAGGTGAATGGAAAAAAAGAACCATTGGCCATTGATTATTGTCACCAAGGACTTCAGCAACAAGGATAACAGCCCTTGCTGATTAAAGTACTGGCTGTAGCCATCAAATCACTTTCTGCCTTAATAGTACTCTTCCTGTGTGCTCTGTCCACCCTTCTAATCCAACTGAAGAAGTCCAGAGCAGGCAGGAAGCTTTGACATTGAAAATCAGATCTTTTACAGGACTGTTACAAATAAAGCATTTGTTGACAACAATTTCTGTGAATCAAATATGCTTGGTTATTACTTGAGGCAGCTGAAGGAACAACCAGGTCAGTTGCTCCATCATAGCCTGCCTCAGAGAGCAGTAAGCTCTGGATGAGGTGAGGTGAGCAAGCAGAAGTCAGCAAACTCCTCAGACAACTCTACCGAATCCAACAGACAGCAGAAGTCACTGGGTCTTGGATATGTCAGGATGCCCTGCTAATTTTTCTCCTAACTTCAGCACTTTGGGGGTATTCACCCAAACACCAGAGTAATTAGACCTATTTTTTCTATCACTATTCACCCAACAGTTCAGCTACCCTCCCTGCACACATGCACAGAACGCCACACCCCCACTCTCCATCTGAGCTACTGGCAGCACAGCTATGTCCAGGCTAGCAAATCCCTCTAGGGCAGATGTAAGTAAAACCAGCCAAAAGTGCTTTGGGTAGTGCACCTTTTAGTCTGGTTCACTGATACAAATGACCTCTGTCAGGAAAAAAAAAGTGTTTGTTTTTATGCTTCATGTTGGTTTAACTGCAGCTACCATAAAAATATAGCTGAAAATATCACAGCAGAATCATACCCTGACTGACAGTGAAATACCAGACAATGTCTCCAGCATAGATCTTGCATAAAGTACCAAGGTTTAACTTCCAGGGCAAAGGGAAGCAGGCAGACCTGGTAGGCAAGAATTTAAAGAAGAAGAAAGAAGAAAAGCACCTTAAAGAGAAAACAATTCTATTATTAAATTGATGTTGATTTATGTACACTAGCAGATAGTGCTGCATCCCATTAGCAGTCAGTCTGAAAACAGTAAGAATTTTTCTGTTTAAGGCCTCTGGATAAAGCTGCCAATTGTTGAATGGAAAAAGCTCCAATGAAAATATTTCATTTTGGCAGAGACAAGGCCACCTACGAGGCTTTCAATTCCCTTTTTTCTCCTCGTTCTTCTTCTTTCAACCCTCTTGCAGCCATTAATTTACTAGCAGCAGCTGTGATTGTCTGAGATATGTAGAGAAGCATAAGACCATCCTGTGTCTCATGCCAATGCTGTTAGTTCAGGAATATTATGGGATTATCTTTTAAGATGTCCCTCCTCCTGTATGCAAGGCTGGAATTGGAAAAAAAAAAAGGAATTTAAGAGGATTTTCATGAAGCGTGTTTGTTATTCATTTTGTTGTTGCCACAGCATGTGGGATTTGTGTGCATTTAAGATATCAACTTCACTGTGTTCCCTTGATTTCATTACTTGTATTTGCAAGCTGATGGGATGCCAAGGTGAAGTAACTGAATCAAAGAAGACTTAAAGTAAATACAATTTAGAATTTGGGACAAACAGTGTAATACTAGTGAGGTGACTAGGGAAAGAAGAGAGGAGAGGTGGAAAAGGGTATAATGTGCTATTTTAATAGAGGGTGCCTCTACAAAAGACTAATGCTGAGAGAAACCAGCTGTCCTGACAAAAATCATCACAAATGTTGCCAGAGAATTCTGTTGTCATCAGTCTCTCCTTTCAAAGGGCTGCTGCACTCAGGTTTTATTTGGTTACATCTTTTACAGTGTTCTGAAAGACTTTCCAATCATTAGTTTTCCTTAGGAGGATTATTAAAAAACCCTACTGCATTATGCTGTAGATTGTTTTGTTCTTCCATTTGCTTTGTCTCTTTACCAGTTAGGCCTTATCAGTGCATGACCTTGAGATTTTGCCTTTCATCCTCCCAGATTTTTTTCTTTATAGGTATAAGGCATGTAAAGACTAAAAACTGGATACTTGGTGTAAAAGCATTGGCTGCTTACTGTGTGTCCTTTCCTCCTTATCTTGAAGAGCCCTAGTAAGACCATTTGTTATTCACAAGGAGGAGGCATGTGAAACAACCTTCTCTGTTTTCCAGACAGGTAGGTAAAACTTACTATCACATACCTATTTAAAAATTCATTATTTGAAGAGAGTGCTCAGTAGTAAAAGTTTTAGAGAAAGGAATGAAATACTCTGTTCCAGAAAATATTGAAATTATTTGGATCCTGAAGAGCTGGCTTCTATCAGGAATTGTCACTAAGAGCGTTTAGGGCACCTCAAGGCTACAGCCAACTATTTTCACTCTTTTAAATAATAAAACTATATTTTTGTCTGGGAAACACAGTATTGTGGAGAATTCAGAAAGTAATCTCTTTATAGCTCCCTCCTTCCTCCATCCAGATTTTGGAAATGAGAATATTTATTTACAGTGGCAAATTGGAAAAGATACGGCCTGGTGAAGGGGAAAAGTCGTTGCTACTCCTTGCAAAAATGTTTTCTAAACAGTTTTAAAACTCATGGACCTGCCAAGTCAGCCTTAATTTGAAAGGAAAGGAATGGCATCTTCTGGAATCAGATAAATGTCCTGTAAAGCATGAAGAGCTGAGTTACCATGCAGAGGCCTGATTTCAAAATGGCTCACTTGGTGCCCTCCAAACCCTGCTGCCTTCTGAGTCGTTGCTCCTAACACTGGGTTTAGCCTTAAAATGGCACCAGAGAGCCATGACCCTCATTTTACAGCTGGGGGAGCAGCACAAAGGCTGAGAACAGGGAGGAGATGGATGCAGATCTCCCAAGTGCTAAGTTGGTGCCTCAACCACAAGCAAAACCCCACCTCCAAGACCCTTCTGGGCAGCATGTGCCACCTGACAGTCCCAGCTGTCACCGTGCCAGCATGCCACTGGCTGTGCCTAGCCTGCAACTGTGCCAATGTACCCGCCCCTCTGCCAGCAAGGGACATCACAGCAGAGAAAACGGGGGCAGCAAACATGGCAGGAGTCGAACCACATACCCAGGATCCCTGGAGTGTTTGTATGTTAGTTGCTAGCAAATGTTTGAGTCCCAGCAGTGACACAGGCACAGCTGCTGTTGCCCACACTGCTCAGAGTAATGTAGGCCATGACACAAACACACCTGTGCTCTTCCCTGAGGCTTCTGGCCATCACTCTTGAGTCACAGCCCAGGGGCACTGGACAAGATGTTGGGAGACCTGGCTGCACGTGGCTTCAGACAGGTCATTCCACTTCTGTGCCTCTATTCTTCAAGCTTTCGCAGCCCTAATAATTATTCGTAGATTATCACTGAATCTTTTTGTTCTCCTGTTTACAGAACAGCTTACAAGGATGCTGTGTATTGCTCTCAAGTAGTTTCACTTTTTTAACCTCTACTGTTTACAAAAACCCACTTAAAAGGCTGAAAATAAAATTTCTTTATTGATTTCTTTTCTTTTTCCATTTGGTGAACATTGATTTTTTTTCCTTGTGTTTCTAATGGAGCTTGAAATTAACATGAATCTGTTTGTTCAGATCCCTGTTTGAATTAGTGCAGTTTTAGTAATAAAGTTAGGTAGCTGTTACCTTGGAAACAGAGATCTCTTTTAGCAAACACTTTAACTAACATTAGGCCCTACACAAAAAGAAGTAGTAAAACCAAATTCCTCAGTAAGAGATTGCTGGATGTTGGTATCAGTATTTACCTTCAGCCCAGAACATGCCACCTGCCTGATGGTGATTGCATAAAGAAAGCATTAACTCAGGGGCTTTGGCTGTTTCACAATCTTCAAGTTTTTGCAAGTGCTTCTTCTCCCTTCCCATCGACTAGTGCCATGTTGTCAGTCAGCATTAAGGATTCCCTGCTTCTCACTATCCCTTAATTGCCGAGCTAATCTGAACTACTTGGCTTAGCTGTGTGATCCTGTAAAGGTGCAGGCACACTGGGTGTACCTCTGATTCCACAGCAGTATAATATCCAAGGCGCTGGGCACAATTGTCACGGCAAGACGGCCGCAGGGAGCCGATGATTAGTTGCAGGGATATACTAAACTACTACAAATACGCAGGTTTGAACAGTAGCCCACATACTCAGAAATGTATTAGACCTTATCTTCTGGAGAAATGCAGGAGGGAGCCTCAAGACAAAGATGCTGAAATGTATGTGACAGTTCGGAGAGCAGTGGCACAAACACAGAGGCAGAATATGTCCCACAGCCAAAACCCAAAAGCTGTTGTCCATATACAACAACTTCACTGGACAAAAAAAGAGACAGAGCAGATTAAGCCAGCTGTGTTAAGCTTTATCACCTGAAAATTGCTATTTACACCAGTTAGATAACATTCAGTTTTCTCAATTTCTCCAGTTTCCAGCAACATCCAATTGGTGTACCAGGATAGGACTACCCCTCTTCCTTCTCTCTCCCAAAAGAAAAATTATTTAACAAATACTAAAAATCCTCTGGAAGAGCAGAATTATTTCAACACTTCCTTCAGAGGTATGATTCATGTACATGTGACTTTCTTTGACCATGAGGCTAAAGGTGTCTCAGCAATGCTTGCTCAGATTCCAATTAAAAATAAATAAAACTAAAACGCTGAAGGAGAGATGACATGCTGTTCTGCTGAGGTTTGTTGTTTTATGATCGTTTCTGGCTTCCAGTATCACCTTCAAAAAATCCAAAACTTGTAGCTTTGCAAAAACACCAACTGTCAGGTTACTTATTTAGCTCCATGTATCTCTCATGGACAGGCAGCAGAACAATGAAGAGGAAAAGATAATGCTTAGTGTAACCTTAGCATTAACATATGCAGCATAATAGATGAGTAACCACCACATTTGAAGAGCAGTTCATGAAGCAAAGTAGAAATGATGTGTGTGCAGGATATAATTACAGCAGTAATGTAATAACATTCCATGTTAGATTATTAAGGGCCTATTCTGCCCTTGACATGCCTACATAACTCTCATTAATGGTAATTGAGGTTATGTACGTGAATCAGCAACTGAGCAAATCACTAAATTAATTACATGTAAAGTACCTGTTTCATTTTTTTTTAAACCTGCTGATATGTTTGGTTGGTGCAAGAGCTTATAGTCCAGAAATGAACTACCATAGTGTGGAGGAGAAGGGATGTGGGAAAGACTACCCAGATTTTAAAATCCCATTAAATAAAATTAAGTTTCGAAAAATAGTCAAGGGATAGTGGGAATATTAATTCCTAGACAAGCCTTCCTGTACATTCTTCAGAAACCCTGGGACTTTGAATAAGCTAGGAGGGACTCTTGTTTTCTGTAGCACCTCCTGCAGAGAACTGGAGCTGTGGTTATCTGGAAGTCTAGTAAACAAAGGTGTTAAACACTGGCTCTGCAGGCAAAGGCAGCAGCTTTTGTGACTGCAGCCATAAGAGCAATGACAGGCTTGGATAAGGCACACAGCTACTATTTTTTTTTTCTGCTTGGCAGTCACAACCCCCACTTTCTGTCCAGGAACGCTTTGATCAAACAGATGTGATGACAAGGATCTGTGTGATGACAAAGTCTTTGCATATGGTGGGAGAAATTTGGGCTTGAAATTCAAAGCGGGTGTTTCACTGAAGGGTCTCATTCTGCCAACATTTATCCCAGAGTTTGAAGGATGGAGATTGTTATACAAGAAACTGAATCATCCTTCTCTCATTCTTTCTTCTCTCATTCTTTCTTTGTTTCATTTTTGGTTGAAGCACCAAGAGTTCTTGATATTTTAGTGCTCCTGAGCTGCTAAAACTGGGTGCAGAGAACAGAAATGGCTTTTTGGAGAAAGTGGGGTGTGGGGGAGTAGTAAATACCCTCCATTATTTGCATCTCTAGTATGCAAACACCCTAATAAGTACCCTCCTGATGCTGCAATTAGAGTAGAGCTGGGTTGTCAGCCTTTTCCACAGTAGGAACCCCCTGGAATCCCCTTCTCAGCTGGGCAGGATACAGAAGGGATTCCCTCACCCATTCAGCAACCTGAGAAGGCCCAGATGGTCATAAAACTCTGCCACCTGTTTGTGGTCCCCCACTGGGACGGGGGACAACTGCCCCACACTCAGAATTCCTAAAATAGAGCAATATACCCATGATACAACCAACAGAGCCCTCCTTGCTCTAGATTAGAAAGGATGCCTGAGCTTTTAAACCTCTATTTCACATGAAGTAAACAGCCTCTCTGGTTTCATCTGGAGCTCTCTGAAAGAGCAACTTCTGGAGTGGCTTTAGTTACTGGGATCTCTGCTGCCCCCACAGATAGTTTGGGGCCCAGATCCCTGTCTGTACAGGGTGGCCCTGGAGCATGTTGGACGTGCTTAGCCATGTAAAGAGGCCTGCCTTCAAAGAGTTACAATTTACAGGATCACTGCCTGCCAGACAGGCAAAGAGGAACTTAAGTTTCACGTCAAGACAGTGTGGACACAGCTGCTGAAGTAAAGCAAAGTTAACCCTAGCCAGCTGCACAGCAGATGGGGTTGCCAATTTAATTATCAGTAGCATTACTTTCTGTAATTCTTAATAGATATTTATACCCATTTATTTGCAATAATATGCATTTAAGAGTACCTTGTCATCACTGGGAGCATAAAGAGGGGCAATCAGAGGAATACGAGAGGTGAGCAGTCACCCAAGGAGAAGCAGTCACCTTGGCAAGGAAAGCAGAGTAGTAAAATTCCAGCTTTAAGTGAGATCTCACCTTGGTGGCTGTGGCATCATCCCTGTAGTGGGTCAGTGGCAAAGCACAGCTGTTCTCACAGGTCCGATTCTTTCTGAGCTGTGAGGAGCAGTGATGGCTCTGCTGTCTTAGTGTCTGGCTAACTGCTGTCTCCCTCACTCATAGATGAAGACAGATAGCCTATGCAGAAATTATGCTTCCTAATGGTAGGGAAATAAAGGTGGAACAGAAATAAAGGTGTCTAGAGACAAGATCATGTTTCTTCCTCTCTCCCTGCTCTTTGGTATGTGTCTCACTGTTGTCTGGGTGAAACCCCACCAGCAGGACTGTAGCAGCCAAGCAAGTGGGGGTGGGGAAGCTGTGCTCAATGCCTCAAAATGCTCAAGAGACATGGTACTTAAAGAAAGTGCTCTGCTGAAGCAATTGGAGGTTGTCATGGAGAAAGGACCGGTCTTTGCCACGGGAAACTAAAAAGCTAGCACCTAAACAGCTAATGAGAGTACAGAGAACAGATACTGAGATAACAAAAAAAGATTTTCGATGCTTAACTTCAGACATCCACATTTAATAATACAAATATATTTATTTGCTTGAAAAATGGCTTGTTCATCCCTTGCTTTCATTCAGTGAAGTCTATAAATATTTCCAAAAAGCATTCAAGGTTATGGGATTGATATTGTAAAGAGACAAGGTAGACCTTGTGGACATAGGATGGGCTTTCCACCTATGTCTACATTCCTAAGTGTTCAGCTCAAAATCTCTTGGCTGCTCATTTCTATTTTAAAATGCAATTACAAAACAAAGAGAAAACAGCATGTGAAAATGCTCACTGGCAGGTTTCCTCATGTTTTGCTAAGGACAGCTTACTGTTCTCATTTCAAAAGGACTGGACTGGCACTCAAGAGAAGCTGGGAGTAGTTAGGCAGCCACCAAATGGCAGATTCGTTTAAATGAGCTGTTCCATATCATGTGCAAGTTTCATCACCTGGTGTGTGCATGGATCCTATTCCCATAAGATATCAGATTCAGAGATGTCAGAAAATCGTATCACCTCCAGAATGATTTTATGTCTCCAGCAGGACTTTATGTCTCCAGCACATCTGCCTTTTTAAGATAGCGCCTATGCATACCAGCTCAGTAAGTATACATGGTCTAATGATTAAATATCCAGGTATCAAACATCCAGTAGTTGGAAATTTTACTATGCAATTCCACAAATATTGATTAATTGACCTGAGCTCTTCTGCACTTTATAGCATATTAGAAATCATACCTTGCTAGGGCCACTGCTTTTGCATTACCAATTGCACTTCAGCCTAAATATTCAACTACAGTTTGTTCTGCTTAATAAAATTCTGGGCACATCTGTGCCGGGAGATAAGTGATAAATAATGTGTACAGATAACAGGTCAAGGCACTGCAGAGCCAGCCGAATCAAAGAGAACTTGCAAAGACTCAGATATTGATGATACTCAAGTTTCAACAGTAGCACACAGAATATATGCTATGGCTCCCTCACACCCATGAGGCTGTTATGGACCACTCCCACTGACGCCAATGGAGACTTTGCACTTGACTAAATTTCCAGCTCTGAGTATAGTAATTGCAAGATACAACCCGTAATCAGTACCCTGCATCAGAAAGGAGTCTCGTTTGCACCATGGCTTTTCCTCATTGGATTTTAAGGCTGTCTCGCTAAGCTTCATTTTTGGTCTTTTCACGGGGTGCTCCACAGACAGTCCCCCATCCTCTTTGCAGTTAATCTCCCAACCGTCCCTAACCAACATGAGGAGCCCGACTTTGCCTTACCCATCGGTCAGGTCACTAATCCTGGGTCGTGGTGGTCAGCGGCCAGAGCAGTGTGCAAGCCCTGGTGTGCCTCATCCCTGTCCCCATCCTCACCCTGGGGCTGGCCAGCCTTGAGGCCCTGACACCCTGGGCTCCAGCTCCTGATGGCACCAACCCACGGTGGCACAGTGCACGGCAAGAGCCAACAAAGTTAGAACAGTGGGAACTGGGAGTGCAGCCACTGCTGGTGACCTGGGACAAGACCGGAGTGAATGGCCTGAAGCTGTCAGGAGAGGTTTAGATTGGATATTAGAAAAAGGTTCTTCACTCAGAGGGTGGTTGGGGGCTGGAACAGGCTCCCCAGGGAAGTGGTCACGGCACCAAACCAGGCAGAGTTCAAGAAACGTTCTTGGGCACGTGGCGTGATTCCTGTGCAGGGCAGGAGTTGGGCTCGATGATCCTTCCAAGTCAGAATGTTCTGTGCTGCTGTGCTTTGTGAACCCAGGAACACAGCTTTCTCACCAGAGGAGAGCATGGTTCTAACTTGCCCCTCGCAGCACTTTGCTCCTCACTCATCCCAAATCAAATACAAACCCGAGCAGCAGGTGTTACCCTAGATGTGCAGGAGACAGAGGAGGGAAGGCGAAATAATGGAAAACGGGGAAACAGAGAAACTCAAAATAGAATAGCCCTGCCGAACCCAGCCCGCGCCGTGCTCCGGCAGGCCCGGGCAGTGTGGGCCAGGCCAGGCCCGGGCAGTGCAGCGGGCCCGTACCGCGGGCGGGCAGCGCCGCCGAGCGCTCCCGGAGCCCCACAGCCCCGCGGGCCCGGCCCGGCCCCGCCGCCGAGCCCGGGGCACCGCTGCCCAGCCTGAGGCCCCGCTGCCGAGCCCGGGGCACCGCTGCCGAGCCCGGGGCACCGCCGCCGAGCCCGGGGCACCGCTGCCCAGCCTGAGGCCCCGCTGCCGAGCCCGGGGCACCGCTGCCGAGCCCGAGGCACCGCTGCCGAGCCCGAGGCACCGCCGCCCAGCCCGGGGCACCGCCGCCGAGCCCGGGGCACCGCTGCCCAGCCTGAGGCCCCGCTGCCGAGCCCGAGGCCCCTCTGCCGAGCCTGAAGCCCCGCTGCCGAGCCTGAGGCGCGGCCGCCACCTGCTGCCGGCCGGAGGCAGCGCCGGGCAGGAGCGGCCTCCCGCCTCGCGGGGAGCCATGGCGAGCCCTCGGGAAGGGTTTGCAAAATCCGTCTCTGACGCTATGCTCGCCCCGATTCATTTCAGGCTGAAATGAAGGCAGAATTTGGCTACAAGCGAGCGCAAATCTCCTGGACAAGGAAAACCTGAAACATCTGGAACATCCAAAGGGCACCAACATCTGGTCACGAGTGGCTGGAACTAATCAGTGGGACAGGCCAGGAACAGGGCAAACTCCACCACTTTTTGCTATTATTCTCCCTTCCCTTTGCTTTTTTCATGCTAATAATACTCATTCTGCAGAACAGCTCCCAGGCTGAAGCAAATAATACCACATCACTGTTCTCTCCCATCACACGCTCTCTCTTAAATGCTGTACTTGCAGACTACTCTCTGCCATTCCCAAGGAGACATCCAGGCTCTTCAAGAGGGATTTCTTTCTTCTGTGTTGGAAATAATATATGGATGACAGACAAATAATTATCACCATTGCAGTCAAAGAGTAGACAGAGGCTATTACGAGTGAGTGACTGATGAGCTGGAGTATGGGGAGAGCCAAGACCAGGAGAGAAGTTTCTTTCTCTCCTGATCCTCCTTTGGTAACAAGATGTAAATGCTATTGCCCCTCACTGCTTTGTTCACACGTACTTGAGCCCGGATACAGTCCTGTGGGGTTTAGAAAAAAAAAATACGGCTGGAGAGGGTGCTTACTTGGTTAGAAAATATTTATTCCTCTGTACTGGTATTGATTACCTTTAGGTATGAATAGCAATGGCATTCTTATCCTCCAAATGTTCATTCTAGTCAATAACAAAATTAATTTGTATACCAACAAATCCACAGCTATCCGGGAGGCAAATGAGCTCAGCAGATAATAGAGGGGAGAGTTTTGGCAAAAGGGAGAGGGTAGAAAGAAGACTGTTCATAAGAATTATTGATAAAAGGATTATATGTTTAGAGAATCCAATTCTCTATCTTGAAGCACTTTATACATTCAGTCCTCAGCAATAACTGCAACCATTTCAGTAATCACTGTTTGCTGAAGAAAATTGATTTTAAAATCTCCCTGATTCATTTACAAATGACTATCATATTTTTGTACTAAAGTAGCACCCCAGAGTCTGTGGCTCAGATTAGGGCTCCTCTAGGGTAGGTGCCATGCAAGCTTGTGATGCAACACTAAGAAAATGGCTTTCTAAACCTCACAGTTCAAAAAGATTCATGGGTATGTATTTGTGCATGCAGTACTGAATGACTGCACTAAAGTCAGCACCTGAGACAAAAGCATTTATTTAGTAGAACCTACACAGGCTCTTAAGTACTGAAAGGTGCCTTTAAAAAGCTTGTATCCACACATAGAAGTCTCTGACTCACTCAGACCCCAAATTCTGCTGGTGTTGCAGCCATCGTGGACTCTCTGAACTCCCTACAGAGCAGAGAACCTGGGAAAGTTGATAGAGTGCAATTCACAGGCATGATTGACCTCTGTCTGTGCCAACCCAAAGCTGAGGGCCGAGAGGGCAACACAGGAGGTTTGCAGAGGTACAGCGGGATGTAAACGCCTTAGACTGGTGAGTTTGGGAAGCAGTCTGACATTGCAAATGCTCACTCACACTGGTTCTACTCAGGAGGTGCAGTGAACAGGCCCCTTCTCTCCTTGCAAGGCAGATTAGCTGGATGAGGTGTTAGCCTCTGTGCTGGGGCTGTAGGAGGTAAGAAGAACTAAAGAGCAAACAGCCCAATAAGTGTATAAAAAAATACATTGGGGCACTCACAATTCAAATACACTGCCACCAAAAAGTGCCAATATGGAAAAACAGGACATTAAGAAGCATTGTTGCACAGGAAACAACAGAGGAGCAGGAAACTATCACACTTGCTGTGTCTGAATAACAAGATTTACCTTCCTTTCAATTTCAGTATTATCTAGTGGGCAAAATGAATGAAACTTCATTTCAGAGTCAAAGGATCCCTTAACATAGATAGTACTGACAGGGAAGAGAAAAGGAGCATGTTGAGCAATGCAAAGCACAAAGTAGAAGCAAGTGACGTGGGGGAAATCTGCCTCAGACCATAGCCTTTGCCAAGCCAATGCACTTCAAAGTTGAAACTCTGGGGGCACATGAATTCCAGAGCAGTGACCAGGAGGTGCACCTTATCCCCCACCATATACAGCCACAGTAGAAGCTGGGAATTCACATACAGAATGCACAACATGGACAAAGAACATGGCCATGTGACCTGGATGCACCAGAGTATCTGTGGTGTTTGTCCATCTACCTCCAAAATATGTGAAGGACAAATTTTGAGCAAAAGAGATGAACAAACACAACACGGCAAAAATTACTCTGAAGTCTGATCCAAAGCCCAGGGCAATCAAGAGAAGTCCTCTAGGGCAAACCACATGCAGTACCCACAGCTACCGTGCATATGGATGACTTTAACACAGAAACAGAAAAGATACATAGAGTAATGGGTGTCTTAAAGCATCCTGACAAGCATTTCACCATTATGAAAAACAACTGATAGCATCTGTCTCTCTGAAGGATGCAGTAAAACAACTTAATGGCCAAATATCCAGTTATAGCACTACCAGATTTCATGGTATAAGATGAGGGTTTTTTTCACATCTCAGCTTCTGGAAGCATTATGTGAGTGTGCAAAAAGTCCATCTTTATTCTGGTTTTGTTTAAATTTTTACTTCAGTTTTAATTTTCCATGTAGCTGTAGAGAAAACCTCAAAAGTCATGACTGCTGAAGGGCCAAATTCAAACTCAAATATATAGTATATGCATACATATATATCTATATATATACACACAGGTGTATACATACTACTTCATTGTTTGACAATAATTTTTTTAGATTCCAAGGGCTTGGCAATACTGTGATCATCAATGGCCAGGCATGGCCTTTAGGGATAAAAACACATATGGTTATTTAGCTGAACATGAAGGTACTACCAGTCACAAAAGTGACAGCAACAAATTCTTGGCTGCTAGAAACTGGCATAGTTCCACAGAGCTTCCATAGATCAGCAGCTGGGTCATGAACTAAATCCAGAAATCAGGGAAAATAGAAAATCCTGGGAATGCAGACTTTTCAGCTTGCTTCACACCCCTCCATCTTTTGTTAAGCATTTTTTTATTTTTGGCATTTGCACAGAAAACATGTCAGTGTGTCATTTACAGCACTCCAAGGAAGAAAATTCAAGCTGCTCTGCCTGATATTAAAAGATGTGGCATTTGGTAATATTTGGATGCAATCCAACTGCTAAACTGCTGAACTGCAGTTTGTAATGCAAACACGTCTTGAAGGAAAAGAAGCAAAAGAGATGAAAATGAAATTTATCAACAGGAATAAAAGAACATGTGAGCAGAAAGCAGCAGGAGGGATATCCAATGTCTGAGGATGGAAAGAAGGATACCAAGAACATTAGCAGTGGCATTAGTTTATTTAAACACAGCCACATAATGAAGCTGAACATCAATGATAAACTGGAGCAGAGGAATGAGCTTTGGAGTGAGCGAGTGAGTGGAAACATAGCAAATGGCCAAATGTGTCATGGCATGTGGAATGAGAGTGACCCACCTGGAACATGTTAGATGCCAAACAGCACACTGCCTGCTACTTACTCAAGTGACAAAAAGGAAGATGCAATATATCAGATTAATACATTTTACAAGAAATAAAATTCTCATAACATTAAAAAGATCATAGTCTGTTCACAAAAATCTCATAGTAGTGTAACCCACAAGTATTTAGCTGTTGAACAAGTCCCTCTGGGTTACATATACTCAAGTGTTAGTAATTAAAGGGGGGATATCAATCTTGAGCTGATATCTTTTTCAAGATACTGTCAGTTTAAATCTGACTCTTGCCATCACTATAGCATGTTTTTGCTTTTGAGAGGAATGGTGAGATCCTAGGAATATGACATCAGTGTTTCTAACAAGAGAACCATCGAAAGTAGAGCTGGAAGGGACCTTGCAAGGTCATCTAGTCCAGCCCTCTGCCCTAAGGCAGGATCAATTATACCCAAATCATTCCTGACAGAAGTTTGTCTAACCTGTTCTTAAAAATGCCTGGCAATGAAGATCCCACAACCTCCCCAGGCAATCTGTTTCAATATTTCACTACTGTTACAGATGGAAAGCCTGTCCTAATGTCTTCCTTAAATCTCCTTGGCTACAATTTAAATCCATTAGTTCTTTTTGTATTCCCAGTGGACACAGAGAACAATTTACAACTTCTGTCTTTGCAGCAAGTTTTATATGTCTGAACACTGGTGTCACATTCCTATTCCTTTCCCTGCATCTCCTTTCTCTAGATGTGCTACCCACTTCTTTCAGTCTTACAGTTCACATTTTCTAGACTCCTGATCAATACCACTACTTTCTGTTGGAATTTCCAGTTGGACTCTTTCTTTTTGGAAGTATAGTGCACAAAAGTAGACACAACACTCCAGCTAAGGTCTGAAGCAGAGAATAACTGGGTAGGATTATTTCCCATTTCTTCTCCATGATATATTAATTTATAGACCTGAAATTGCATTAGCTTTGCTCACACCGTGGACTGTGTTCAGTGTTTAATTCACAGCAGTCACAAATCCTCTCCTGCAGAATAATGACCACTGAGTAAGAAGCTCCTAATTATGTATATTGTTGTCCATACAAATTCAGCCACGAGATCCTGGAGTGTCCCACACTTGACTTCTTTGAATTTAAACCCACTTGCCTCAGAATACCTTGTTCAGGTTTAGCACGGAGCTCAGTATCTGTCAGTGTCATTTCACTGAAAGCAATGCAGTAACATCAGTAAATAATTTAGCCCAAGTTGCCCATCCAGTTAGAGGAATTCAGCAGTGGTTCTTCCTATTAGTACCATGTTTAGTATATTAAGTGTGAAATAATCTGAAGCACAATGATGTCAGTTTAGAAGAGTTGGAGCAGCTTAAAATACAGAAAATTATACTTGAAAATTATAGCTCAGAGGGGTCCCAATTAGATGAAAAGTCTCCAACCTACCTGTATCCCGATGACCATAATGCCTAGGGAGAGGAAAGCTCTTTCAATCAGCAATAACACACAAAATTAGGATGAAATGGGAATTGCATCCTATCAGCTCTTTAGTTACTTTTCCAGAAGGGAACTTCAGTCTCTATTGATATCTGTAATGTAAGGAATTATATTTGTTCTATTATATAATCTTGAAATGTGCTATAAGGAATCAGCTACAGTTTCTTTCTGCTCTACAGGCAGATCCTTCCCTTTAGCAGCCGGAGTAATTTGCAGATACTGTGAGAAGCAGACAGAACAAGGTTCCACAGTAAATGGGGCCTAAACAAGAACCCAAAATTACACTGTTGTTAAGAAAAGGCTTAACTCTACAAATGCCAGACTGGTTTGTTACTTGAAGTAGAATTACAGGCTATCCATCCACTGTTTAAAGGCACATGAAGCATTTAAATGAAATTTCAAAATTGCTCTAAATTTGACCCTCCTCTAATTTAATTTTTGCCAAGTATTTTAAGCAATTTGGAATGATTAAAAATTTATAGTGGAATACTAAGTAGCTCAAAGGAACAAGTCTTCTAACAGCCATCAAACTCAGATACATAATTCCCACGGGTGTATTTGAAAATCCCTATTTTCAGTGTTGTTGTCCATTGGATAAACAGTTCAAACATCACTGGCTTTTTGCACAAAGTTCATCTGCCTGAAATAATTTATGAAAATCATAAAATTGATTTAAAATCTTCACGGTGCTCCATAAATTTTATGTAGCCCTTAAATTATAAAGCTGCTGCTGCTGCTGCAGCACTCATCAGAATGATGCTTAATCTTTTCTCTCAAGGTAGTTGGCATGTCAGAGGAGAAAAGAAGGGACTTAGGCAGCTGAATTGTTTCTTTCAATTTAACAGGGCAAAATGAAACAGCCTAGATGCTAGGGCTCTAGTTCCAGTGAGACTGTATGCATTAAGGTTTTATTGGAGAAAAAAAAAAAAAAAAAAAAAAAAAAAAAAAAAAAAAAAAAAAAGTTGCTCTAACCTTCCCTTTCCTTGGTTTTAAACCAGAAAATAGCTTTCATTGATTTCACAGGGACTCTTTTTGCACACATCATCAGGTTTGTGATACTTGAGATGTTCCCTAATTTATAATCAGTGTGTTCTTGTTCTGATATATGACAATAACATTCCACATCTGTCCAATCACATATTGGCGTAAAAATGCTGGGCAAACCTCACTTCATCCTTATCAGATAGTCTCTCTCAGCCCAAAGCTGTGTCAGAACAGGTAGGGTTTTTTCTTTTACTAGGGTTTTATGTAGGGTTTTTTCTTCTACTAAAATCAGAGGGTTTAGGACTGTTCAATTTTTTTTTTAAAATCACTTACCTTCTTCAGCAGATTGAAAGCATTTTTGGGACTGTATAAAACACAAGGTCAAAATAAAGTCCTAGTATACAGTAACTATGATTGAATGGAGTCCTTTACTCTTAAATTTGGCCTGGTAACATACTAAAAATGCAGATTGCTTTATTAAGATTTTGGTTGGTGCTAGCTGAGTTAGATTAACAGTATGCTGCTTTTTCTGGTTAAGTCATCTGGAGTAGCCCAGTCTTCAGAGGCAGAGCAGTTTGGACTTTATTAGACTCACTCTTTTCGGTGTTTCATCCTGGGGATCCAGAGTCAGCAGCTGCTGTAGTCTTAGTATCTAAGTACTGACTTTACAGCTCTCACCACTCTCATGGTAACATTCCCTTGTCTGTCATCCAGTCAGTCATCATCTTTAAGGGATGCATTTCAACCTTTCTATACTCATGCTTTTCTCCCACGTAACCCTGTGAGTTTCATCCTTCCTCATAGGCTGTTTTTGCTCAGAGGTATACAAACCATCTGTGCCTCTAATACAATGTTCTTAAATAGCCTCCAGGCAGATCTCTATGGTTTTTAAGTACTTCTCTTTGCCCTTCAGCCTGCTGTTAACCATTTTCCTCATAGTTTTATAATCTGCCCTTTTAAAGTTCGTTGTTACTGTGCTGTCCCTAAGGGAACAACTCTTTCATGATATCAAAACTAAAAGTGTGCAGTGATCACTGTTATCCTACAGAGGCTTGAAAACACCTTCCTCTAATAACTTCTGCCTCTTACAACTTCTGCCTCTTCTGCCTCTTACTTCTCCCTCTTGCCCACGGCCTTAACTAATCAGGCATGGCACTGAGGACTGCCACCAGAGTCAAGGAAAAGGAATCCTTTGCCATATGGATTGGAATGGCACCAAAGCCACTTCTGATAAGCGGGAACGGCTTCACCAGCTGTTGCTTTACCTTCAACAAAAAACCAAACCAAAACAAAAACAAAACAAAACAAAAAACCAAAACAAAACAAAAACCACCACCACCAACAAAACCCAACATTAACAGTGAGGTAAATAACAGTAAAATCCAATTTTGTGTAATTTTCCTGACTGGTCCCATTCATTTTCCCCAGAAGGAAGTCAATTGTCAGAGGCTGGCTCTGAGATTTTATAGGTTTTCAGTATCTAGAGGAAGTCTACAGCAGGTCACAGTCACATATAACCCTATGGTGTGTCTCCCCTGGTTTTAATGGCTATCTTTGTGACTGCTGCCTGTGAAATGCTCTCAAGAAAGTAGGGTAGAAGGGAAGGTCTACAACATGAAAAATGTCTTTGCAGATTAGTGCCTTGCTCTAGGAATGGGAAAAAAGAGATGATACTGCAGAGACCACTGAAACACCAGCCCTTCTGTTTGCTGAATGCACAAAGGATTGATTTATGGCATCTTGCCACAGGACAGGCCTATAGGTCATTAACCAACTTCAATGGACAAACACTTGCTGAGGCTGCACATCATACCTCTCGTGCTGCACAAAAGGTAATGACTCATCTGCAGGCAAGCCTGATGTCCTTGAGAACACAGTTGGCTCTGCACAGCCAAGTGAAGCATTACTTAGTTAATACACTACAGTAAACAATCAGCTGAAACGATGACATTGCTGCTTCCTGCTTCATTTTAAATCTGCAGCTTCCTAACTGGATTATATACTGAAGAACTGTAAAAAAGGACATTAAGTCCTGTGACGAAACTTAAAAATGTGTAATTAAAACCACTAAATACAGGCTTCTTGTGCTCAGTGTCTGCAAAACACAGCCTTTGATCCTCCAAATATTTCTAGGAAAAGCTGGACAAAAAAACCCTATCAGAATAAAAGTTTGACTCACCCCTTCCTCTTTAGGCTAATGAAATTAACTTCTGCGGTACAACAAATCTGCTTTTATTTCAGAAATACAACCAAAGGTATGAAGTCCTCGGCCACCTGCCCACATGTGCATTTTCTTGCTCATTCAATCAAGAATGCAGGATTCTTGATGATTCACCTTAATTCCTATCATTTAGAGAAAGATCCTGTTTCTTCAACGAAATTAAGGTGACAGAGCATTTCACCTCTCCTACTGACATCCAAGCACCTTGGCAGTGTAAAAAGCCAACATTATAAGCACTTATATTATTACTGTTGCTGCAATCCTGCTACAGTTCACCAGATTTGTTGCGTCTCACTGCTCAGCTAACACCATCAATAAATGGTTTAGTCTTAATGATCTGGGAAATTTCCATTATTTTATTAATAAAAACAGGATTCCCATATGAGATTCCCATATCTGACCAAGATTCCTGTACTGGGTAACAAGTCTCAGCTACTCTCACCTTCTCCTCCAGCACTGCTCTCATATTTAACTGGGCAAACTCCATGAGAAAATAAATGCATATACATTCTCTACTACATGAGGGGAAAAGGAGGCAAGCAAGAGCAAGAGAGAAGGAAAACCCAGGAAAATTGTCCTTTCCTGTACTAGCCTCATGTTCCAGGTACTTAACTTTGGCTTCCCCTTTATAAGGAAGTTGTGATTATTATTTTCTCATGGACCATTAGGACAGGTGATTGCTCAAGAGTTTCACATTTCTTTCCTCAGTGAACAAGTAATTGTTCTCTTTAATCACAGGTTTCATGGGGAGTTGATAGTGTGTGTGATTTTCCTGGTGTGTCATGGCAAGAACACTGAATTTTCACATGACTACCTGATTAAAATGCTTTTGTGCATCACTCACACCTCTTAATTAATCTATTCAATTAGTTATTGTTAGGTGAACTGGGAATGAAATACAATGAATGCAAAGGTCTCCTCCTGGTCAGTGCACCACAAATCAGTTGGAATAAAGGAAAGAAACCGGGGTTTTGTATCCACCTTTCTTTCCCCTGCTGTGTTGCCTAAACAACACTACACCTTTTAATTTATTATTTCCAAGTAAACTCGATCAATTTGTTTGCATTCCAGACATCTCTGGAATGCAAATAAAATTTGAAGTCATGAGGTTGTAGAACAAGAAGCATGGTTAAGCAAAAGCACCGCACTCATTTACACTCCCCATTTACTGGACTTCAGTCTCCCAAGTCTTTCACTAAAAACGGTAACTTTTGTTTAAATGCAATTACTATCCAGAATCAAACAAGATCTCAATCTTATTTTGAACAGGGCAGATCAATGCATATTTGTGAGGGTTTCTCTAATTTTAAGGTAAAACTAAATGCCCTCTGGTCCTTGGCAAGCAGTTATCTTAGTAGCTATGTCTCCTGAACTGCCTCACAGCTCAAGTCATGAGCTTCCAGGTTCTGCAAGAAAAATGTACACAAATACATTCCTGTGCTGACAAACAGAACTAGGAAAGTTTAAGTAAGCAGCCAGTGGTTAATTCATTCTTTCTGATGAGTCTCAGCAAGTCAGAGTATTTACTCCATTGTTGACATATGCCCAAATACTCCTTTTGTATGCTGGAATGCTGTAAGATTACTCATGGGTGTGTATGTATGTATTTGTATATATTTTTAATGGATCCAAACAAGTTCTAAGTATACAAAATAAATGGAAATACTAATCCCTGGAAACCTTTGGTTCTTCTTTAAATTTCTTCTTCTTTTATATATTGAGAATACAGACATATTATGCATTTACAAATGTAACATGTCCTCACAGGAATAATAAGGTTGTCACACAGCACCTCTCTCACAATTCTAACATGAGACCAATGCAACAAGACTTTAATATCCATTTATACGTCTGGTTTCAATTTTGTGAAAGTACAACAGATCTATTCGTTTTCAAAATCAAGGTAACATACTCATATAAACAGTGTGAAACTGTGCAGACTTGCACCTACTGCAACAGGAAACCCGTGTGTAGAGACACGCAGCAGGTACAGGGGCTCCAATACCAGAGGCCAAAAAAAAAATCTCATTTCATGTACTCAAATTTTTATTAAAATATCTTTGGACAACTTAAAAGAAAACATAATTTATCATTTACTACATGATGAACAAACTAAAAACAGCTGTTTCACACAGCAACTTGAAATTTGCTCCTCGATGAAGCTTTACAGGCCACGTAATTTCAAATGTCCTGTCACGCAGCAGAACTGGTTTATACAGTTACAGAACACACCATACATCCATATAATTTCCAAGTCACAAGTCACATTTCCACCACCTTGTTCTTACAAATCTCATCAGCTCTCAGTGTCATTTTGAATTTGAGCCCATCCTGTTACAGAAAAAATGCAGAAATGGTGACTTTCTTTCTACACGCATCTGCCCAAGATTGTTACTCTCTCTTTAAGACCTGGGGGGGGTCAGAAGCAGAACCCCAGGGTCATTCCCCAGATTCATGGAGGCAGGATATGCCAGGATCCCTTTAAAATTAGCACAGCACTCACACAGGCCTCTCTTTCGTTCCAGCTATCTACTGAGAAGCTGAGGCAGTGCAAGGCATAAGCTTCCCTTTGTTTTGGTCTCTGGGCCAGGGAGGACTTTCTCTTCAGATTTGTTTTTTCCTTCCTATTTCATTGCTGACACCAGAGATGGCCAACCATGGCACCACAATGGGAAAACGGGAACAGCCCCTGCTCCATACGGTCACTCCAGCCCCCCAGCAGCACTCAGCTGCAGCAGGAGGGCACAGAGTCCAGGCTGCCCCCGGCATCTGCCTTCCATCCTCTGCTGAGGAGGAGGCCAAGTCCCTCCAGGAGTTCCAGCCGCTGACCAGTTCCAGCTGCCACTGCTGAGGGAGCTGCTGCCACTGCTGGGAGAGAGACCCTGTCGGGTGATGTGGAGCAAATGGATCAGCAGCATTTCACTGGTTTTGGAGTCCAGGTTTCTTTTTGTTTTGTCCTTGTTCCTCATTGGTTGTTGTTTGGGGGAAGAGGGACTTTTATAATCACAGAGTTTCAGATGCTGTGGTGGTTTTTTTCCATTTTTTCTTTCTCCACCACACGGTCAGAAGAAGAGGCTTCTCCACCAGCTTGTCTTTGTCCTCTGAACCATGTGGTCTTCTATGGAGGCCAGCATTTCTGTGGAGGGGTTTCTCTGCCATCTTGTTTTCTTTGTTGCCAAGCAGTCTATGGGATTCAGCCTCTTTGTATCTAGTGATGATTACTGTTATCCTGCCTCTTGCTGTTCCATTTTTAGTAAACTGTTATTTTTTCACTTATATGCTCTTGCTTTAATCTCTGCTTATTGGTGAAAGGGAAGCAGTTAAATCTAAAAGGGGCAGTAACTCATTTTTGGAGTGTCTGCCCCAGAAACTGTCAAACGAAGATGCACACAGCGATGGGTGTTTCTTCAGTAAAATTCCCTGTTTACATCTTCCCAGCTACTTGAAGAAAGCTAAATTAATGCTTTTCCACAGCTTAAAGATTAAATACATTTTTTAAAACAAGCTGAGGTCCCAAATAATTCTGAACACATTAAGTAATCAACTGGAACAAATATACTTTTAAAAAAATGCCAAACCACTACGAAATCACTGAGCCCATCAGTGTCAAAACCAAAGTGCACAATTTCCAATGGTTTAGGCTTCTCTTGCATTAGTTGATGCCATCAACTAGAATCAGAATCTTTATAACTTGCTATCACAAGCAATTAAAATGAATTTGATGTTTCTTAAGACTGCAATCACCAAAGACAGGATCAAGACCACATAACTTAAGCAAATGCAGCCTCATTTACTGCAAGGCTCTGCGAAGAGCTAATCTTGCAAATCACAAATGCAAAGGTTATGCAAACTTTTCTTAAGCTGTGAGACAGAAAACTTCAGTCTCTGTTTCACAGCAATTCAATGTCTCTCGTTTGAATGTCAATAATAACAACAGGTAAAAACTACACAACTGTCAACTAAGGCTATTCAATATAGAGGAAATACATTTTAGTAATGGAGGGCATTTCAAAATTGATTGAAAATTTATAAGCTGAATATATACAGTTATATTTTGCAACTCATTTGTGACCTCAAATAGCTTTTATATACATGGTTAAATTCTCTTTTAAAATAAAGGCATGACATACAGACCCAACTAACTGCAAAGACTTAGCTCTTGCTAATTTTATACAATATTTCTCTAGTTGGACTATAACAAAGTAAGAGAAGACTCAGATACCATGCTTCGATTTCTATGAAAGCCCTTAATATTATTCAGGTCTCTAGACGGGCAAGTAAAGCATAAAGAAATACAACCCCTAATCATCATTTTCCTCATCATCAAATGAGAGAAGACTGCTGTTTTTCACTTGTTTAGCTGTATTCTGAGAAGTAGTTGCTTCCCTCTTAGTTTTCTTTGCTTCTTTGATCTTCTTACTTGAACTTACATTGAAGTCCAAACACTTCTCTGATGAACGTTTGGCTGGTTTCCGGAACATAATTTTTCCATCAGCAGGTTCTGGTTCATCATCTGTAATAGAGAGTAAAGTCAGAACTCATCTGCACATGTTCACGAACATACACAGACCTTGAATTAAAATCAGTGAGACCCCTGAGAGAATACCATAATCATGAAAATGTACTTTTTGGCCATCAAGTCTTGTAGGGAAGTGGCTCCCGCTGACTGCAACAAAGTCTGTATCAATAAATGTACCTCATGAACACACATCTGCTCCATGGCAGCCAGCCCTTGAAGACAATCCTCCTGCAGTTCCTATTGGAAATGGGATTTCAGTAACCAGAGCTCTAACTCAGAAGAGACTGTGAGCAGTAGAGCTTTTCCCGCACATTCCATTTACATCCACTTACCAAAATGGAGAGATCAACTTCACAGGATGCTCTCATTCTGCTTCAGTATTTTTAAAATTCATGACAACAAATGTATTTATTTTAGAATTATGGCATGTTTTTAAATAACAAAATGGCATATATATAAGAAAAACTTTCTTTTCCTTAATATAGTCTGTCCTGTTGAGACAGCTGTAAAGATCACGTGGTAATAAGCCTCCCTTTTATTAACCCAACGGATGAAATTTTCAGGGTTTCTTTGTATCTGCAGAATCACCCAGCTATTCCAACTGACTAATTCTGCTCTAGTACATGCAGAGGAGCAGATAACAATCTTGGAAACAGGAGAAGTCCCTTCCATGATTATCAGGCAGAGTGGGAAAGCTGCTGCGTAAGTAACAGCATCAGGGCAGTATTTCTGGAAGATAAAGTATAACTGTAAAGTCGTGAATCAGACACAAAGGTTCATGCTGCAGTAGTTTGCAATTTTTATAATGTACACGTGACAGAATGTTAAGGAGCCATAGGTTCTGTGCAAGATATTTTTCCTAAATTACTTCTGTGAAATTCATTACTCAACAGAAATGTGTTTGACAAGATTATGTGCTATTTAATTATAACCAATAAATAACTTTTCTCTTTAGCAGAAATTCCTTCCTCAGTATATCAGCACTACAGCAGAAGACTTAACATTTCAGTGTTATCTACACAGCACTGGCTGAAACTTTCTTCAGTGCATTCTCAAAACAATACAACTAATAAATCTGGTATCTTAAGAGTTGTATGGTACAAAAAAAGACATTAACTTCAGTGGGAAATTTCACTTACAATGCCGTAAGTTTCAGAGACCCTCTTAAGGAAGAAACCTAGCCTGAAAAACTAGGCACCAATTCTGTCAATGGCTTCTGTGGAATGCACACTTCCAAAAGGTGCATATGGTGATGAGCTGGAGCACAAGCCTTATTGAGAACCAGCTGAGGGACCTGGGCTTGTCCAGTCTGGAGAAAAGGAGCTCAGGGAAGACCTCATCTCTCTCTGCAACTGCCTGAAAGGAGGTAGTAGTGAGACAGACATTAGTCTCTTCTCCTAAGTAACAAGCAATAGGACAAGAAATGGCCATGAAGGGAAATTTAGATTGCATACCAGGAAAATTTTTTTCACTGTAAGAGTGGTCAGGCATTGGAACAAGTTGTCCAGGGAAGTAGTGGAAACACCATCCCTTGCAGTATTCAAAGAACACGTGGCACTTGAGGACATGGTTTAGTGGCAACAAAGCAGTCCAAGGTTAACAAGTGGGGCTCCTTGGATCTTAAGAGTCTTGTCCAAAGCAAACAATTCCTTCATTCTGTGATTCTATACTAGTTTATGAGAAAATACCATGCATAAAATTAACCAGGTTTGGGGAAAACTACTTCAGTCTTGGCACATCAGAAAAGCATTACAGGTATGAAGAATTGGCAGCAACAATAAACTGTAGATAAGCATAGTTCTCAATGGATCCATTGTGAATTCTGCTGAGAGCTTAGGTGTTTTTAGATGCTGTATGTGTGATACACAAGTTCAGGAATGCCTACAGTAAATTTTAGGAAGGAAATAGAACTCCTGAAAGCACATCACAGCTAATGAATCAGAATACACTATGCATCATTTTTCTCAGAAGCTGGACCTCCGTTTTTGGGCTCTGAAGTTTAATAGCAAATAATTCCCCTTACTAATTGTTGTGTAACTACAACATTTATTTTGAAACACAGATCTTCTAACTTAAACAAGATCTGAGGCACAATATAAGACAAATTCTGAAAAAAAAAATCTACAAGAAAAAAATCTATAAGAAAAACTTCCCTTATGTGCAGACACAACCATCTATGTACTGGAGCCAGTCGCAGTGTCAAATTTATACAGTACCCACACTGCTGGGGAAATGACACAACCAGCTACTGGATAAGCATGAGGAGCAAAAAAAATCAAACCCCATTGGACACACTTTAACAAACGGACTACTGCATTTTCTTAGAGCGGTAAATTTAAAAACCTAACCCCTCAAAAACGTAGTTCAAAGCATATCTATAAAAGAAAACAGATAAACAGATATTAATTTGTAATCCATGGAAAAAGAGAGAACAGAAATTTTAATTTTACTCACAACTGTCCTGCTACCTACATTTTGAACTGCACAAAATAATTTCGTTTTGCCAACCAGATGGAGAACTGCTAAATATCTTTGCAATTTGAATTTAAACATGCAGTAAGCTATGGGCACAAACAGCAAAGCTCAAAAACTCCACCAAAATGGCAACTATCCATCAGAGCCAGGTCAGCTCTGACCTCCAGGGCTACAATACTATTCACAGGTCATTCTGCATCAAAGGAGATTATTTTAGCTCTTGGCCTGGTTAAACACTGTCAAAATTTCATTATATGCTCAAGGAGATTCCTTTCAGCAGGAAGCTCAGGCCAGCTTCAGAGAGTCGTGTGTGTTGGCAGTGCTTGACAAAGAATGAAGCAGGTGAGGAAACACAATAGGCCTGGCCTTACCTTACCAACATGTGGAGAGAGTGAGGACAGACTTAGCTTTTTGAAAGAGTTTGATATAGCAGTTCAAGAATTTTGTGTTGATTTGTTAAGATTGTCTTTTCCAGCTGGTAAAAAGACTTCACTTTATCGTTTGCAATATTACCAGGTTCTTACGTGTCAGTTGTCCCTTTTTGTTTGCATCAAAGACCTACAAAAAAAACCTGACTTATATTAAGCAAAGCAAAGCAAAAAGAAAAAAAAAAAAAAAAAAGGCTAAAGAAACAATCTCAGTGTTGGTAGTTTTTAAAACAGGGTCCTAATAATGAAAGACCCTGTTAGTATTACAAATTATGCAAAGCGGGATTTTGGTAAGCGCACTGAAACACAAAGTAAAATACATAAAAGCACAACAGGAGAAAAACTAAAATCCACTTCTGACAAATGAGTCAAAAACTACACCAGCAGATCAAATTCCCACTGTTCTTATTCTGCTATTTACCTGGATCACAAACTTTTACACTGGTTGACCAACACGAATACAGTCAGATGTTGTGCTTAGTCAGATGTTGAAACTCACTTCACAAGTGACATCAATTTAAGCCACAAAGTCAGAAATTCCCTCTTTTCTTTTAATTTTGAGTTATATATCACAATAAAAGTAGAAATGAGGGTCTGAAAAAGAAACACTGCTCTTCAGTTTTGAGAGTTTTTTTATTTAGTAATGATTTGTGTAGTTAGCAGCAGCACTTTTCAGCAGGTTTTGTCCACATGGGTCAATGAGGCAACAACAGGAAACACAAATGGCACTAAACTCCCAGGGACAACAGGAGGAACAGTGGAACCCATAAACATCTATTCAAAGACAGAAGGTTAGGAAAAAAATTACAATAACCTGGCAAATTTCTTAATGGTTTCTAAGGTTAGAAGTTCAGGTCAGCCATTTCAGATGCCCCTTCCAGTGCTTTCTGGGCATCCATTTTCTATGCATGCCTTTGGAAGCATTTACTTCAGGATTTCAGCACACTGGTGGCTGGAAGATGAGAAGACCACTCTTGCTCTGTAGTCAGTCTCAACAGTTTATAAGAACACTTGGGAAAGTATTCCTTACTTAAATACAGCAAAATTAGCTTTGATTTGGGTTCCTGCTATTTCACATATGATGAAGAGCAGCATTTCCTCTGTGAGATGTATCTGACAGAACAGCTGCTTAAATCAGAACAGCCTGTGCATATTCAGACAGGGCTCCAATAGCCAAGACAGCAAGGACTGTATTCTCCTTATCTTTTCCCTCTACTGCCCTTCCCCAGAACCCAGCATAAAGAATAAAACAAGAAAAATATTATAAGGCTTTGAACAAGAAAGGACAGCTTTTGCCAAATTTGGTCATCTGAATAAGACTGAGTGTCCCGGAGGCCATATGAAGTAGAAAAAAAAATCGATTTCATAGACTATAATGAATGCTGGGATAAACTATCTTGCAGTAATTCACATATTTTCTTTTGTGTAAATTTAATTTTTCATAAGACCATTTTTCTTTGTCTCTGAACAGTGACAATTTTTAAAATGATGCATAAAACATTAAGCAAAATCAATGCTGATAAACAAACTACTTCTTTTTAAAAAGCCTCTGAGTCTCTGCTCCATGGAGAAAAATATTTCAATATAGAAGGGTGTTTTCTCATATAAGAAAGGTTTGGTCCTAAATAAAAAAAAGATCCCTGTGATTCTACTTGCAAAAGCCAACAGAAAAGCTAGGATTTGTTGTGCCTTAGGAGGCAGCTAAGTGCAGCTAGCACATTAATCAGCTGGTTTTACCAAATTAATGAAAAAATGTTACTCATCCATAAAAGAAAATGCAAGTCATGGGAACATCTGGTGTTTAAAAATAAAAAGAAACAAAACCAAAATGAACAAAAGCTGTAGCCATGTCAAAATGGTTATAGAAGAAAACAAAGGAGAAAGTATATAGATCAGAGACAGAACATTCTAGAGTAATATCACAAACCTAAACCTGAAGACAAGATCCTTCTGAAATGAAGACAATCACTACAAGTATAAAAGAGAAGAGGGCAGAACCTCATTACTGAATACTTCCCATGTTTTGAAAAACTGTATCCACAACAGACAGTAGCACATTTCTTAGGATCTATCAAAGTGCCTCAGCACGGATGCAGTGCTGGAAAGGAAGATTATCAGTTGGGAAATTTACTCTCCAATTACCTTTTTTTTTTTTTTTTCATGTAATTTCACTAATAACCTGATTTCAGACTACATAGTAAGGTCTAGAAGCCTTCAATTTTCAATTGATTTTCAATTCTGGAATTAAAATCAAAGCAACACAAAATGTAACCAAGTCATGCAGCACCAAACTTTCTTTATACTTCCCATTTCCAAAATTGATAGCCAAAAAAAAAAAAAAAAATCACACGTTACACAAAACTCTCTTTATTAAACTGGAAGTAAACAGTTGTCTAAATACCTGCATCAGACTAGAATTCAAAATTTAAATCTAGAGGTCAGACTGACAGAGCAAAAATAGCCCAAAATGCAAAAAAGCCTTCAGCAAGTTGTAGCACAGTCACACAAACCTCCTTTCACTGAAAATTTCCCACTGGGTTCTGTCCATAGCAGAGGAATACAGTAGCACTTACCCAGTTTATTCCCATAAGCCATGAAAAGGGCACGAAGACCTCATATTAACTGCAAAGGCAGATGAATGACTAGTAACACAATAATGCAGAACAGAGGGCAGAAGTCTGCAACACTCCTGCTACCTACTTCTGTGAATTTTTTCCTCTAAATGCAAGTTATTACTGAAGGGCTGAAGGGGTAATAAGCAGAGGTGAGAAAGTCTTACAGGGACTCAATACTGCCATCCTCGCTACATACAATTGTGTCTTAGGAATGTCTTTTCCCACCAAATAAGTTCAGTCACTCTATTCAAATACACTTCCATTTCACACTGTGTATTCAGCTTGGTAGCTCTTTTGGACTTTTTTCACAGCATGGACTCCACCTCAATAGATTCTCATGGACAACTACTTCTTTTCGCCCAGCCTTACAAAATCATTTTTCCTCCTACTGTGATCACTCAAAGTTCAAGTTGCTTATATGAAAAGGAAGCCAACGCTCAGAAAGAATCATGACATTTCTTTCCAATAAGTCGGAACTTTTCCCAATACTAGGAGGGTAAAAAGAAATTTTGTGATGACTTTAGAAACTGTGACACCAAGCACCTATATGCATTACACTTGACTAACAAGACACCAGGAAGTAAACCCAAAGCTGAGTATATATTCTCAGAGGAGTTCAAGTCATATACCTGCTTAGACCTAACAAATACATATCTACCTGCAGAAAATAGGACATAGTTTATTTAGCTTCAAGGAAACCCACGTTATTAAAAATTAAGATTTCTCATCAACCTGCTTTTCAAAAAGTCTAAGATTCTCAACATATTTTCTCCCACTTCTGTTACTGACTTCTTCATTTGAATTTTAACACATACATCTCCACAGAGACAGCATGAACCTGAATTTTCAAATCCAAATGGCAGATAAAGAGAGCAGCCAAGGATGTCATATTGATAGTCATGTGCTAAGGCTCACAATGTGCTCTAAATTCAGTTGGCAGCTTTTGTAAATAGCCATAATGGCACAGAAGACGTCCAGTTTCTATGATTCACCTTTCTATTTTATACTTGTGAGGTTCCAGTTCCCATATTCTTAATTGTCAAGACATTTCCACTAGAGACAACAGTAGCTACATTCAATCTGTCAAGTCTTCTGTCAGCAAAAGATAAAGCTACATTTCATCACACCCTATGTGATGACTGATGGTTCTGGACGCTCAAAGCACTTGTCAATCGTACCTGAATGATGAATACTGAGAGAAATTCTTAACATAACTGTATCCATCAGCTGTAGCTCCTCATCCTTATTGTCAAACTGCAGCAACCTCACCCACACCACTTCCATCTTTCCATTCTGTGTAATTCTTCGTGGCAGAGTAACATTTTTCTCTGGACTTTGCTGGCTTTTGGCACTATTGTATCATCTCTTTAACTTGCTTAATATATTTGCAAGTCACAACACATACTGGGGTTGATTTTAAGCAAGTAATCACATGGACCAGCTAAGTGAACATGTTCCCAAGCCACAAAGCTGCAATTCTTTCCACCAAAGCACAGGCTTGAATCCCTCTGCCTTGATGCTCTCTTTCATGAATTCATACAATTACCTTTTAAACATCTACTCCACTGTCAAATTTGGCTGAACTAGTCAATGAGTTAAAAAATGATCACAGGTGATGACAAAAGACTGCACTGGAATAATGCAACAAAAAAAATTAATTTAAGGGAGTTTTTAAAAAGAGGATGGTGCACAACCAAGAAGCACAGAACTACACAATTATAAAAAAACAGAGAGCCTGAATAGGTACTTAATGACTTGAGATTAGGAATCACAAGTGCAAATTATTTAGGTGAAAAATTCAGAACTAATCAAAAGTAGTATTAAACAGTAGAAAGCTGAGCAAGTATCAGGCCTGCTTTTGTGGGTTATCTCTTTGACTACACAAAGCAAGAAATTAGTAGTTTGAAAGTCACCTGATTCTTTTGACTTTAGGGCCTCTTTGATTTGCTGTTTAATTTTCATTGCCTCTTCTGCAGTCAAGTCCCCTTTTTTCAGTGTCACCACTTGAGGCTGCTCATCTTCCTTGTCACTGCCATTGTCACTGTCATCATCCGCAAGTGGAAGTTGCTCTCTCTGGACAAGACAGAAATAAAAGCCATTCTGATCATCTCTCCAGTTGTGGGCCAGCTCTCTTTGGTTTCACTTTTGCAGAAGGGTTATTGAGGAGACCTGGCACAGCTGCCAGTGCCAGGCCCTCCCAACACACATTGTCCAAAGGACACTCCAATTCTACCCACTGAGATATGGCTTCCCATTGAAAACACCAGCACGGGAGTATGGGCTCCTTCAATTACAGACCAGAACACCAGGAACTTGGAAAGCAAGAAATTAATTCCTTTTCTTCAGCATCTTGACTGTGCAAGCATTGTCTGCTATGCAACACTAAGAAAAGCTTTAAATGCATGGGTCCAAATTTGAGCCTTCTATGCTGTACTGAAAACAGAACAAAGGGAAATGTGGGTCCATGGTGGCTAGATTAATAGATGTGGCTATACAAATCACTGTAAGCAGCACTGACATCAAAGATCATACTCCTGTTTCTACCCTCTCAAACTTGTGCACTGAGACAGGAGAATCAATTGGGTTTGGTTTTTTTTAGAGGACTTGAAAACTTTATTTTGTAAGGAAAAGTATAGATAGTATTACCATAATCTACTGAGTATATATATATATATGTACACATAAATATACATATATATAACAATAAACTCATTTATTAAGGTATCCTGTAAAACACTACTTAGAGGGAGACACATGCAAAAATCACAGTGGAAGCAGAAAAAAACCGTGCCTCAGGAAAGGCCGCTTTTAACAAGCTGGCTCAGACCCTACTGCCCCTGCCCTGCCTTTCCGGCCATCACAACACAGATCATGACCACGGACCTACAGCATTATGTTCTGGGTTGGGAGGGACCTCACAAGGACACCTCCCACTAGGCCAGGCTGCTCAAGAGTCCCATCCAACCCGGCCTTAAACAGTTCCAGGGAAGGGCATGGACAACGTCCCTGGGAAAGCTGTCTCACCACCCTCATAGTCAAGAATTTTTTTTCATATATCCAACCTAAATTTCTCCTTTTTTCAATTCGAACCCATGTTAACTCCTTTCCAATAAAATTTTTTTACCGTACTTTTAGAACACTTTTTCCACACCGCCCCCGGCCTCCACCGCCCGGGGCTTTTTGAAGGGCCGTTCACGATCGGACATGGCCGCGGCTCCCCAGAGCCTTCTCGGGCACTGAGGCGCTGAAGCGGCTGCCCCACAGGGCCCCCACAGCAGCCTCGCACTTGTCTTGATCCGCCAACACAGAAGCAAAAACTAAGTTACACAGACGATTTCAGTCAGTTTTAAGCGAGCAACTACGGCTCTCCCTTGCATTACAAAACCCTGGAATGCTGCTTCTCCACCGCCCGCTACGCCAGAGGGCAGAAGGCGAGGAGGGACGGGCATCAAGGCTCGGGGAGCACCAGGAAGTGGGAGCTGCCCCTTCCCACCCGCGGGCCAGGGCGTTACCTTGGTGTCCACCGTGGGGCCTTCCCGATACCCGACCTGCCGCTTGAAGCGGCTGAGGAAGGCGGGCTCGGCCGGCCGCACGTAGGAGACCTGGTTCCTCTTGCTCATGGCCGCCGTGCGCTTCCGGGCGGGAGGGGAGCAGCCCGCCCTCCTTCCGGGCGCCCCGGCCAATGGCGGCGCAGGAGCGCGCGGAGGGAAACGGCGGCGCCTGCGCCGGCCGCGGGCAGGGGGCGGGGCCGCGCCGCTGAGCGCCAAATTCAAAGGCGCCGCCATTTTGGAAGAGCGGGCGAGCGGGAGTCGCCGGGGCTGGAGTGACCATGGCTCCCGGCGTGAGAGGTGAGCGGCGGCGGCCGGGAAGGGGCCGGGGGATGTGCCCTCGGTTTGGGGAGCAGGCGGGGACCGGGGCGGCTCGGGAACTGAGGAACGGCTCTGCCCGGGTGAGCCGCCCTGTGCCGTGCCCTGGCGGGGCATCACCCGCGTGGGAGAACCAGCGGGGCCGGGTGCGGCCGTGCTGGAGGGCTCGGTGCCCCCTCAGGGGGACGATGGCCCGGGGGGTTCCGCTCCGCTGTGCCCGCGGGCAGAGCGCTGTCCCGGCGGTGTCGCCGTACCTGGGCCGTTTCCCAGAATCACAGGATAAGCTGAGTCCGAAGGGACCCACGAGGATCATCGAGTCTAAGTCCTGGTCCTGCACAGCACCATCCCCGAGAGTCACAACACGTGCCCGAGAGCATTGCCCAAATGCTTCATGAACGCTGTCAGGGTGGTGTTGTGACCACTTCTCCGGAGAGCCCGTTCCAGCCAGCCCCAAACAGCCTCTGGGGGAAGAAAGTTTTTGTAATATCCAACCCAAGCCTGACACGACTTCAGTCTGTGCAAGTACCTGTCGGTCTGATTTCAGTTCTTAAATGCACTCCTTCCCTTGATAACTTGTGCAATTGAAGAATAAATTACTTAAATTTCAATACACTTCAGTTAGAGCTGAAGAATAAATTACAAGCTAAAATATTTCTCAGATGTCGAGTAAGTGAGAACAGCCCATAAAAAGCTCATGCAGCAGCCGGGTATTTAGGCAGTATGAATGTCAAAGAGAAGGTTTTCATCTTTGCCCATCATTGTTCATTATGCTGTTAAAGGTGATCCTCCTGCAAAAAAACCTGTGTGCTTTTAAAAATTTTATAAGCAGTTTATTGTTGGAATATTTTGAGGCATTGTCTTTCATTGTAGTTTTGCTTATTTTCTAACTGCATTTTTGTAACTTAGTTTGTATTTTGACTATGTTATGTGCTTTCATGTCAGATTCACCTCTAACTAAAAAATAAGTCACTTTATCTACCTATGGGGTAATATGTGCAATCTCCTTGAAATCTGAAGCTGTGCAGAATGAGGCTAATTCTCAGAATCAGTGAGGTCGG
Organism: Sylvia atricapilla; assembly: GCF_009819655.1. Taxonomy (NCBI): domain Eukaryota; kingdom Metazoa; phylum Chordata; class Aves; order Passeriformes; family Sylviidae; genus Sylvia; species Sylvia atricapilla. Next base: position 45,500,281 of record NC_089140.1, read on the forward strand.
AAAAGACCTCGGAGATCATGGAGTAGTTCCTACCCGTGAGTCAACCAAAACCCAATGTTTAAGTAACCTTGGCCAGTGCATCAGGCCTGGATACCATTTGTTTAACCTACTCAAATCCATAGAAGACTTTCTCAGCCTGCTTAGTTTACCAGTACATGATTGGCCAATACCAAAAAATGTCTCTCCTGATCTTTCACAATTTATTTTATATTCCACTAAGGAAAGATGTCTAAACCAAATTTCTCCCTGAAGCACCCTATGAACCTCAAGAATTGGAAATCTTTAGCTCAGTGAAAATAGAGTTTTGCATAGTAGTTGATTTTCCTGGGTCAAAACGAAGCAAAGATAAAATTACAGCTGTCACACCATATTATATCTTGTACAGAAATGCAACATCTTGGTGCAGTTTCACCTCAGTCTTGCACACAGCACCCAACCATATCCCTTTGGAGTTACTGCAAGGGATCTTTCTCATTTGTGGAGATAGTTTGGCCTGCCATTCCAGCAAATGTTGAAGCTAGTCCATGTAGCATTGGAAGACTTACTTTGTTGACACCTCACATAAAGATGGTAGGAAAATAGAAGCACAGAGAAAAAGGGTTCATTGATCAATATGGACCTGATTGCAATGATAACTTTAGAGCTTAAGATTTAAGAAAAAGATTCACGGCAGCTCTCCTTCTACCTCAAGCTGCTTCGGGAGCTGCACTGAAACAATTGAATCAACTGAGTTATTAGCTAAGTAATAAATCTCGTGCCATTTCTCTCACATGGAGCAGTTTATTAACTGATGTTCCAAGTGCAAGACATGCAACTCTGCAAAACAGAGCAGCGATCTGAACAACACCTTGGCACTGAGTGCCATTCCAAACACCTCCAAGCATGGTCACTCCAAGACCTCCCTGGACAGCCCATCCCAAAGTCTAATCTTCCTTTCAGTGAAGACATTCCTCCTGATGTCCAACCTGAACCTCCTCTGGCACAGCATGAGGCCAGATCCTTTTATCCTGTCACCTGGGAGAAGAGTCCAACCCCAATCTGCCTACAACCTCCTTCCAGGCAGTTGAAGAGTGATATGGTCTCCCAGAGCCTCCTTTCTGCCAGGCTAAACAAGTAACACATTCACAAGTGTGTGCATGTTCACATTAAGGGACTGCAGCTTTCTCTCCCTAACAAATCTTTCTGCCTAAGGAAGATAATTACCAAATATTTCCATGCAGTTCTGTTCATGCACAAAACAGATCTTTATAAGGCTCTCAATTTATTTCTCTCTGTACTGCTTACAGTATTTTCTATTTAAATGGGGAGTTTTGAGCAGTAATTTTATTTTAATTTTTGTGTGTCTCTTATAGGAGATCTGCGTGACTCTTCAATATCTTCATTGAACTCACCTAGGTAAAATAATACTAGCCAGTTCCCATATGTTATTTATCACATTACAAAGAAAGTGCAAACAAAACCTAGAATAACTTTGTGAGATAATATAAAGTTTTTTCTTTCAACCTTTACCTGCCTAAGATCACTGCCTTTCTGTGCTAAGATCCTTACAGGCTTACAAAAAAAGGTGCTCATAATAAAACTGTTGTACTGACATATTTGGTTCCTCTTGGAATCCTGCCATGCAATAAATTTTGCATTTGTCCACTAATTTTGCAACTGGACTCTAAAGTTTATATGAAGAAATAGCTCACTAGGAACTTCAGTCCTGTGAGGAAGTTCCTAAACTAAAACAAAAACCAGAAAGCCCTCCTCCAAGTGTAAACTGTGCCACAACTCAGAATGATGTTATACAATGAAAGCACACTTGGCAAGTTGATTTGGTGTGTCTTAAATCCAGTATAACATTTTCCATTTCTCAGCTGCTGCTTATGTTCTTAGCCCTTTCCTCTGCCACTACCCACCTGCACATTTCATTGATGAAGACCCTTTCCCACTTTTAAAACTGTTCTCTTTCTCTCTCTTGTATACCAAAAGTAAAAATAGCACTTATAACACCCTCCTGCTAAAACTTTTGTAAAAGAATGAAGTAACACCAAGTTTGCTACCGCTTCATGTAAGAATTTAATTCATTAATATTTTATGGGTGTATTGGTATTTATGGCAGAACTCTTTGGAGCCAGAGTAAGTCATGCACAGTCACTTATTAAAGCTCATAAACGTGATGAAATTGGTTAAGGATGTTTTAGATGAAGGCACGTGCTATGCTTTATTTGATTCATTGATCAAGAATTGATTTTTTTTTCCCCCTTCTTGTAAGCACCAAAGGAAAATGCTAGCAACTTTTTTGCTGGACTGTAGCATTATTTCATCCATTTGACCATTAAAACTTCCAGGAATAAGAAGGGCATCTCATGTTCACTGTGCAGTGTGTTCTTTTAGAGCTAAAATTAGATACCAAAACAAAATTGCATGTAACTGCATGTTCTTTGTTTTTTAAATCTGCCACACTTTTACCTTCAATGATTTCATCTACGAGTAGTATGATTTTCGGACAGACCTTTGAAAGACTTCACAGTGCTTAATCTGATTGTTGTGATTTAATTTTAATAGACAGCTGATCTACTTGGAAGTAATCTAATGCCTAAACATTTATTCAGTGTTGAAGGTGACGCTATCAAAGTTTTTGTAAGGGTGCGTCCCCCTTCAGACAGAGCTGCATTGGCCGACGGAGATCATGGCCTGTGTTTATCTGTCCTTTCATCAAATACCATCCGCCTGCATTCAAAGCCTGAGCCAAAGATCTTCACTTTTGATTACGTTGCAAATATGGAAACAACACAGGTAATCATTTCCAGAGTCTCATAACTACTGCTGTTTTCACCCAAGTTTTGGCAGCTATTACGCTAAGCCTTTCTAAAGATGTAGTGCATTAGGTCTAATTTTTTGCAGCGGTCAGATTGGAAATACGTTGTTATAGTACAGAATGCTGCACTAAATTCTGCTCTCTAACAGTTTTGATGTCATTTTTTTTTTTAGCTGTTATTTTTTTAAAATTGAAGTTTGAATTAAAATTGAAGGACTTTTTGTAAACATTTTGGTAACACCATTGAGAGAAAATACATCTGTCTAATGAGACAAATGTATAAAAATAACTAGTAACTGATATTAATATGTAATTTCACAGAATCACAGAATATATTGAGTTGCAAGGGATTCACAAGGATCATCAGGTTCAACTCCTGGCCCTGCACATTTGTACTTAAGGAACTTCAGAGTTTTTATCCTATTTACTATATTTCCTTCTATAATTTTGCCTTTTAAATGGATGTATTGCTCACCTGGGGCAAGTAATATTGGAAAGAAAGTCCTTCCATTTAATTTCTGTAATATGGTGTTTGGCATTCTGAACATAATTTTAATTCTGCTAAGACTCCATTTAATTTCTGTTTCTAATTCCATTTAATTTCTGTTCAAAAAGCAAACAAAAAAAAACCTCCCAAAAAACCTCACCTGCTGTAGGCTATTATTTGTAGCTAGGTTCTTCCCGCAGATTTAAGGAAAAAATGTGAAGACAGATGAGACTATGTTGTGTAGGTCTGTTGAATGTGCCATTGTGCAGTGGCAAATGTTGAAAGCTAGATTTTGTAAGTGTCACAGGCACCTGGCCTACTGATGGTATAAACTGCATAACATACTCAAAATTATTATTATTATTATGTATTTGGGAGCTGTTACTATGATGCTGAATTTTATGATTTCTCTTTGAATTTATCAAGGAATACAACTTCTTCAGATAGAATGATTTACATCACAAAGACATAGGATATGTCATTTTGCTGTGAGAATTCCAGGGGTCATGGTACATGTCTAACCTTAAGGAATGCATCCATTATGTACTATTAAAGTTATGGCATAGGAAACACTGATATAAAAGATACTTGAACAGGTGGTGCCAAGTGCCTTCTCTTTCTTTTGTCCCCAGGAGTCTGTGTTCTCAAGTGTGGCTAAAAACATTGTTGAATCTTGTATGAATGGCTACAATGGAACCATCTTTGCGTAGTAAGTGATTTTGTAGCAATTACAGTCATTTCATAGCAACAGCAACATTTAAGGAGATTGTTCCAATAAGCAGTTGGGGTTTTAAGTACCACAGCCTGCCTGACTTTACGGTAAACTTTAAAAGTGCTTCCTTACTGCAGCACAGCATAAGGAATGTTCTTCCAATATTGGATGGTGCTCCTTGCCCCTCTTTTGGAGGAATCTGTCTGTAGGTGTTATGCTTTTAACACTTAAGGCTAATAATGCCAGTGTAAACTCATTTCAATGTTACTATTATTTACTTTAAAAGTAGAAGTTTCATTGTACTATTAAAGAGAAAGCTAGTGGTTTTCAGTATGTCCATGGTAAAATGGAATGAAAATTGTTTTAACTTGATATTTGGTCAGCTCACCTCTTGGCTGCCTTTGGGAAAACTCCTGACTGATAGTTTTAACTTTCAGAATATTTTTAAGGTAGAAATATATCCATGACTACTACTATGAATATCATTATATTAATTCAATTTTTTTTCATTTTGAAAACTGAAGGAGCACTTTGGTCAGAAAATGTTGACTTAAAAGGCTAATCTAATCAAAACCTTACTGGCTTTTTTTAATGTGGAAAAGTCGAATGAAATTGCCCTGAAGTTTCTCTAGCATGATTAATAACTACATTAGAAAAAAAACTCTAAAAGAAAAAAAAGTACTTTTAAGTCAAATATTTTCTTATGTGCACTACTGAGTGACATAAAGCTCAAAAGATTGACCCAAAACTTAGTTTTATGTATCTATTTGAAAGCTTTCATTTTGATGCTAACTTCCCTTTTCAACAGAAATGAGGGAGAAAATGGTGGGTGGTAGGGGAGACAAAACAGGATTTATCTAATGGGATTTCTTGGTAAAATTTGCTGTTCTATTTTTATACATTTTTAGCTGACTGATTTCTCAGCTTGCTTCTATCTGCTTATCTTCAGTTTAGATGGTTTTTTTTTTTGTTTGCTTGCTTTAGGCTTTGACTTCTCCTTAAAAGATGTAGATTAAATAAAAATTCAGAATAAAGTTGAATCTCACTTTTTTTTTTTTTTTTTTTTTACTTTTTGTTAGTGGCCAGACTGGGTCAGGGAAAACCTTTACTATGATGGGTAAGTGCATGACAGATTAATCTTTCAGTGGTTTCTTAATTTTTTTTTTTCTCTTGAGATGTGTTCCTCATGTCAACCATTACTCTTGAGTAGTACTAATTAATGACTTTTTTAATTTAAAAATCTCCTTAGGACCATCTGATTCTGACAATTTCACTCACAGTCTGAGAGGTGTAATTCCACGGAGCTTTGAGTACTTGTTTTTTCTAATCGAGCGGGAAAAGGAAAAGGTACATTTAGTTTATAATTACTGTTCCAGTAAAGTAATGTCTCACAGTAAAGATTAGCTAAGGTGGGTAAACTGGGTGTGCAGCCATTAAGTTACCAGGATTATTGCCATCTTGCCTCAAGTGTATTAATGAGAAATGCTTGCATCTAGTACTCTACCAAATTATAGTACAGTTTCTTCAGACATGAGTTTGCTTGTATTTTGAGTCTAAAAATGCATTTAGGTTTCTGCATGTTGGTTGTCACCTTGATATCAGAAATGTATACTCTGCAGAATATATATGCAATCTAACAGCTTTAGATATGTGTGGAAAGAGACTTACTGCCATAAAATGTCAGACTTTATAAAACCAACCTGTTTATAGTGTAAATTACTGTGTTTTTCAGGCTGGCAGTGGAAAGAGTTTTCTCTGCAAATGCTCATTTATTGAAATCTACAATGAACAGATATTTGACTTGCTAGATTCTGCTTCAGCTGGACTCTTTCTCAGAGAACACATCAAGAAGGGAGTATTTGTTGATGGTGCTGTTGAACAGGTGTTGTCATCTGCTGCTGAAGCATACCAGGTATTTTTTGCCACTTTTTAATGCTGGACTATTTATCTTGAATCTTATTTGGTAAATATTCCTCTTGGATTAAAGCACATTTTTTTTGCTTATTTTTTGTCTGACGCTTTCTCCCCCTATCTCCATACTCCAAAACACAAAAAGCTGGTTTAAGGCAATGTTTCCTGATTATCCCATACATGTAAGAAATCCTACAAGTGCTGGAGTTTGGAATGCCTGACTGGCAATTACAGTAATCCTTCCCTAGTGCTTACCCTACACATCTCTGAAATAGCAACAGAAAACTACATTTCCTGCTAAGTGGGCTCCATGTGTTCCAGCACTGTCAGGTTTACTTCTCCATGAATGATACTCATGGTACTTGTGTGGCTTTAATTTTTTTTTTTTTTTAATTTTGTGTACTGCTAGCATACAGCAGTATGGGCTATGCTCTGCTTTCAAATAGCAGTGACATTTTTTGAGAAAAGAAGTTAATATTACAACAAGTTCTGCTACTAAGCTTGACTGCATCTATATCTTTTTCACCTTTAAAATACTTCTATTGGAAAACAGTAAAAAAATAAATCTTCATCTGGAGATTTTTAAAAGCTGTTGCATGGAATTGTGCCTATGGTTGCTTATGTCACCTGTATGTAACGAACAGTCTGACACAGTTGAAATTGTGATGTCTTTTTCAATCTTAGGTATTAACTACGGGCTGGAGAAACCGTCGTGTAGCATCAACATCCATGAACAGAGAATCCTCCAGATCACATGCAGTTTTCACTATCACAGTGGAATCCATGGAGAAAAACAATGAGGTTGTTAACATTCGGTCTTCCCTGCTCAACCTGGTAGACTTGGCAGGATCTGAGAGACAAAAAGACACCCATACAGAAGGTGTGAGGTTAAAGGTTAGTTCTGTACTATCTGTGGCATCTTTCTCCTTTCAGATGCAGTGTCCTGTTCCATCCACCAAATCCATTCACTCTTGTTCCCTCCTCTTTTTTAGGAAGCAGGTAACATCAACAGATCACTAAGCTGCCTGGGCCAAGTAATCACAGCACTTGTTGATGTGGGCAATGGCAAACAGAGACACGTTTGTTACCGGGATTCCAAGCTCACTTTTCTGCTACGGGTAATATATATATCCTCCGGATTTTATCTGCCACCTGGGATGTAGAAAAACTATTTCATTGGGCTTTTTTACTATAAAAAGCTGAACTTCAGTGCCTTAAAGTTGTTTCAATATTGGGCAAGTGGAAAAAAGATTGAAAATTATCTTCTTAACCTAAACAGATTTCTAACCAATCTAGTGCTGTTAATTGAATGTATTTATTCTCATAAGCTCCTACTACATATACATATTTGGAGGCTTTAATGAAAAAAAAGCACATTTACATCCTTATAATTTGGGAAATAAGGTGTCTCAAAGTGTAATATTTAGAGATGTGTTGAAACATCTGATATGATTTCCAGAATTAGCTCGTGTGCTTTGGGTTAGTCTGGTTTTAAAGATTAGTTAAATTTAATCTACCTGAGACCTTATAGCCTCTTTTTAGAATGAACACAAAACAAAGACAGAAGCAGTCAGATTTATTGGATGTCAGCACTAACCAAATTCTGTTAAGAGTACATCAATGTCTCTAAGTATATTTTTATATTATAATATAGTATTTGTACATATACAGTATTTGTATTACAAGACAATATTGTGATCACAGCATAATTTCTCATTGTTCCATCCCAGATCTATGTAGATTGATGAAATTCTGAGGAATTATGTTCTTCCAATGCAACCTAAAATACATAAAAATTGGGAGGTAATTACAACTTTGTGAGCTGTTACTTTAAGTGGTTATTTTTTTGAGGTGGCTGTATTGCAAAGTCCACAAACATGACCTTCACTACTAGAGAGAGACTTCCACTGAGGCTTGTGGACTGTTCTGTAGTACTAGACTTTTAGTCTTTAGCTATAGGTGTTACCTTCTGAGATTTGAGAGCTACTTGTTTAACAGCACAAAAACACCTGAAGATATGCATGTGAAAGGGAGATGATCCTTTTAAATCCTTGGTCAAGAATCTGTTGGTTTGTGATTTTGTTTGTTTGACAGTTACAGCTAGAAGGAAGATGGGTTGGAACAATCAACAGATGTTGAAAGTGATATGGTAGTAGTAGTAGTAGCAGTAATGCTAATTACCAAAATTATTTTTGCAGTTGTTTAGATTTTTTCCTCTCCCTGCTGTTCAGGTGAAGAAAGTATCTCAATATAGTCAGGGCTTTGAAGCTCCAAATAAAGTCTTTATTTACAGTCACATCCTTTATACCCACATTTGAAATAAAATTTGAGAAACTTACCTTCTATGTGGATATTTGTTAAACGAAATTATTTCTGCAATTTGTTCAAAATGATACACAGTATCTTTTAGGTGATGGCTTCCTACTGTCACCAAAAACATGCAAATAAAACTAACTTCCATGTTTTTAAATAGGATTCTCTTGGTGGTAATGCAAAAACGTGTATAATCGCAAATGTTCACCCAGGATCCAAGTGTTTTGGTGAAACACTGTCCACACTTAATTTTGCTCAGAGAGCAAAGTTGATTAAAAATAAGGTAAGAGACTTACTGTCTTTATTGTAGGAAAGGACACTTTCCATTTAACACACATTTGCAAGCAAGGAAGCTTCACTGAAGTACTCCTGCTTCCACTAAATTTAACTTAATTTAGCTTATTTGGAAACACTAAATTTGCTAGTTTGGTTGGTTCTTTTTAAGACAAATTGTTTTTGAAAAAGGCTTGTTTGCTCTTGGTTAGGAATAAAGGACAACAGCTGGAGACTAAGTAGTGGCTACTAATAGCATGTATTCATTGTTCTCAGAGCACTTCATTAGAAAAGTAAAAAAGTAAATCTATACTAAAAATGTAGACTTTCAAAAATTTTCTGAATCAGTGTTGTTTCTGTTTACTTGTTCTATACTAATCCTAGTGTCCAAAATGTAATTTCTCATGAGTGGGTTTTTAAAAGCGTGTTGGCATTTAGCTGAAACTGTCTCTGATGTATACTGCTTTGTTGGTGAAAAAGATACAGAAAAAATTCTGCAGACAGCATTACATTTTTTAACCTCTTAATTCCACCTGAAGTGCAACTTGCTGGTTTCTCAGTGAATGGAACTTTTCTGTTCCCATAAATTCTTCCATTCCTAAGATGGAAAGAGTTCTCAGTAATTTTGATGGTTTGTATTCTAAAGATAATGTGATAAGAGTTTTCTCTTATCACATAAGGTTTTTATTTAGACCTTTTCATAATTTTCTCCTATTTATAAAAGGCTATAGTAAATGAAGATACACAAGGAAATGTGAACCAGCTGCAAGCTGAGGTCAAGAAGTTGAAGGAGCAGCTTGCACAACTTACTTCAGTGCCATCTGTGTGCAGTATTTCTGTATCACAAGGTATGAGTTGGAGGTCAATGAGAACTTGCTACTTCTGTAGCCCAGAAGGCTGGGGCCTTCATTAAGTTTCTGAACAATTAATATTTCTGTAGGGACTGACCTACAGCAGTTGCATTTTTGTTATGGATCCTATTTCCTGTACTTGTAGCTACTACCTTGCAGAAATTGTTAATGTGGTTTTATTTTCCTTCTCGTAAGTTTGGGTACTGGACTATGGTTTTTATTATATGATACCTAGATATTCTTCCACTTCTTAAGAGATATTATGCCTAATCCTTTAAGTAACCAAAAGTTTGCATGTGATTCCTTGTACATTTAAGTCAGAGGGAAGGCACAATGTTGCATTCTTTATAAGCTTATGACTGGATTTTTCCCCCTCTTCCCTTTTTTGCCCCTTCTGGAAAAACCTAAGAGGGATGCTTACTTTCAACAGACATTTGATGTCAATGTAAGATGGAAATAGAGATTTTAGGTAACTTTCCACAAGCTTCTCACTAGGCCATTTTAGCTGCAATGCAAATCTCAGCAGAGTTTCCTAGTATGTATGTTTCTGACTGAAATGTGCTACTTGATAATGTTTGATTGCAAGGTTGTAAACTTTGTCTTGTAACTCTTACTGTTTTCATGAGTCAACTCTTTCCTGACCTTGCCAAGAAATAGAAGATACAGCAGGAGAAGTTATGACAGAAGTTAGAAAGCCTTGTCTAATATAAAGCATCTTGGGTTGAGTTTTCCTAAGGAAAAAGTACTTCTCTGTTAGCATACATGTTTAATCCGTGCAAACAAGTCAGAGGTGAGGTAGGGCACTGAATCATGGTTCATAAATATATGAATATTGACAGAGGGCTCAATGTTTAGACCCATGATAGAGTTCTGAGGGAAAACAAGTGATGATGCTTAAACACTGAGAAGGAGTTTTGAGAAGAGCCTAATATATCACAGCTGTGTTTGTTCTGTGCAGTTAAATTATGCTTGTAATACTCTATTGCAGAAATATAAAATCTGCTTTCTAGGTACTTCAGAAACATGATATTTTAAAATATATTAAATCATGATAATGTAGCTATCATGCACCTAGATACTATGGTGATTAGTATTCCATAAATAAGTAGACTTGTCTGTATTAGAATATTCAGAAATGCTATTTTAAATTAATTTCTAAGTGGATTATTAAACCCTCTTAATCCCTTGTGTGGACACTTTCTTTCCAGATTAAGCCACTAATTGTCCACATAATTCAAGCTTATTTTCCTAAATTTCTTTCTCATAAACCAGTTAGTCCACTTTTAATATGTACAAACTGTACTAATAATGCTAATAATGGCTTAGTGTTATCATGTTAATTTCAGAGGGATTTAGCATTTTATAGATATGCTTAGCTGAACAGACTGCAGACTGATTCTTTTACTTTTATTAAAGTTCATTGCAAGGCTGTTTAATGCTTGAACAACTTTGTTAATTATACAATTATGTAAATTAGCTCTGTTCTTTATCAGCACTTGCAGGTGACTAGGAATTACTGTCTAAACAGTGTGCTCTGGGTATGGCACATGATCTTTGTGGAAGAATTACACTGTTTTAAGGAATTTTATTCAATCATCATGTTATATAGCTATGTGGCATTTTAATAAATGTTTCCTTTACTTCCTCTACAGATGCTGTTGAAAAAGGGAAGAACAACATAAATTACATGAACAACTTTCTTGAAGCAATGTTGTTCTGGGAGAAATCAGAAGGTGAAAAGAAGGTAAAAAAGCACTGATATTTCTAAGTGTATTCAGTATACTTTCTGGTGGGAGAGTAGTGAGCATATTGAAGCTGACTCTCTTTATGATTTTCCTTGATTTTGAAAAAAATACTCTGTCCAAAGATAACAAGGTTTGGTAACAACGGAACTTAGTCAAACGACATTTAAGACAACATCTATAGTGCTTACGGACAATGGTTTAGTGGTACACTTGGCAGTAGTGGATTAATGGTAGGATTTGATGATCCTAAAAATCTTTTCCATCCAAAATAATTCTGTGTTTCTATTCTGTCTTTCAAATTTTGACAAGCCATAGGATAACTTTGATAATATGCTTAATTTTAAGGGGGGGGGGCTATTGAGGTTTTCTTATTAAAAAAAAAAAATTGAACAGAACAAGCTTCTGTTTTACTTAATTTTGAGGGTTTTAATCAGCAGGGTATTTTTTGAAGCAAATGTCCCAGACATTCTCATTTTATTGTTCTTTGGTCGTGGTCTAGTACTGAAACAGCCAAAATGGATTTTTATTTTTTCTAAAGAAAATTAACTGAAACAGGCTCTCTAGTGATGTGCATCTGAGGAGCTTAACAGAATACTTGCTCTACTAGATCATATTGGAGTTTCTAAGTACAATTTTTGCAACATGTTGTGTAATTTGGGTTCTTGATATGAGCTGTTGCTCTCTACAAGTCTGCTGCAAATGACATTCTGTGTATTCACAAAATAACTGTTAAGTGAGATTTTGCATGATTTGTCTGCCTGTGCATATGTATAAGATGTGCACCTTAATTCACTAATCTGTATGTGTACTTCCTTAGAATTTATTAGAAAAAGTGGCACAGCTAGAAGATCTGTGTGCCAAGAAGGAAAAATTTGTTCAGTCCAATAAAATGATAGTTAAATTCCGGGAAGACCACATTGTTCGCTTGGAGAGATTACATAAAGAAGCTGGTGGAATTTTATTGCCACAAGAGCAAGATGATTTACTCAATAACTTGAGGGAGGAAGTGCAGATACTCAGAGAACAGGTAAAGTCTTTGGTTTTTCTTATCTGGAACAATTTTTTTTTTAATGAGATAGCTCACGTGTTGTAGTCCTGTGGTGGGTGAGTACAGGCGTTTTAGGAAAGTCAGGCAGAAAACCAGAGGATGGGTGATGAGTTCCCCTATAGAAGCATCTCAAAAGCATGGGATTTTCCTGTGGAAGAGACAGTGGCTGGGTTTAGAGCTTGAGTTTGCATAAGAGTAGAGTTCAGTAATGGTGATGTCATGTGGGAGATTGCCACAGGCCACTTGATCTGGGTTAGTCAGAGGACCAAGTTTCTTTTCAGCAAAACAGGGAAGTCTCCAAATCACAAATCCTCATTCATATGACAGACTTCAAGCTCTATGACATCAGTTGAAAGGGAAAGACAGCAGGATGCCAATAATGCAGCAGGTTTTTGAAGGATAATACACATGCCAGGACATATAAAGGATGATGTGGTCCTGTAGCTGTTGGAAGAACAGCTTTGGTTTATTCAGATGTCTGATAGGTGTGGTATCATTTGTGAGGCAGTTTTGAAGAACAAAGAAGCCCGAGAGAGAAGGCAAATTCTTGAAAAACAATTTCCTCCAAGAACAAGTAGGGAAAAGGAGTAAATCTCTCGGCACAGTAGTGTAAATCTGTAGCTCATAATTGAGCTTCAAAGGAAAGGGAGGAGAAGAAATGAAGTTTAGGACAGTCCTTTATTGACTGCAGAAACATTACTATGGCCTGCAAGGATAGCATTAAGAAAGTCAAAGATAAAACGGAAAAGGGTATCGGGAGCAGCAAAAAAAGCATCCTACTGCTTTATTACCAGCAAAAGAGTAAACACATAGGATGTAAACTTGCTGTCTTGAGAGCAGATTCTAAGGCAGTAAGAAAATTAACCAAAGAAAAATTGAGTAGTTTTAACCACTGTGAGGAACACCTCTTTTCCTTTTCTATTACAGTTTAATCCTTATTAAAGGTAGTAGAGTAGTAGCTAGATAGCTATAGCATTGTCTGGAAAATAAAAACTGTTGAATAAAATATTGATTACCACAGATGGAACAACACCCACGAATTGCAAAGTATGCCATGGAGAACCATAATCTGAGAGAGGAGAATAAAAAACTTCGTTCTTTACAGTCAGTTAAAAAGGCCCAAGAAATTGATGCTCAGACCATTGCAGAGCTAGAAAAAGCTTTTTTGGAAGCTTCAGCCACAGAGAAAAGTACTGGAGGTAAAAATAACCTTATGTTTTCCAGCAAAATACGCTTACTGTGTTTCTGCTCTGTGAAGCATAGTGTTGAAATCATGCCTGTCTTGATGTATTTTTGCCTTCCTCAAAGTGGTACCTGAAGAATGATAAAACCATTTTACTTAATTGTATTCATGTTGGCCTACAAGCAATAGGGAGTTTTGATTTGCATCTTGTGAAACTCATCTGTGTGGTCCTTAGTTATCACGAAGACTGCAGTTATATTAATTATTACTGGTTTTTATGTGGACTGTTGCCAATACCTATTTTTGTCAATCTCAATTGCTGCTGTGCTGTTCAAAAGCCCACAAAACGCTTTCATTTTAGTAAAACTTCAGATATTTGAGCTGCTGTGCGATTTCAGAGGGTCTGTGTTTGTTCTTTAGGTCACCGCTTATATTCCACCACCGTGTCAGCAGAAGGCAACTCGCTGGCATCTGTGGAAAGGCTGAAAGCTCGTCTGCTGCAGACCCAGGCTGAACTGGCAACTTCAAAGCAAGAATATGAAGAATTTAAAGAGCTAACCAAGTGAGACAAAACAGTATTGAAATATCTGTAATCAAATGGTTTTAAGTCATTATTCATATTGATTTTTGAGAGACTCAGATGCTGATTATACCAACTAGGCTTGTTCTTTGCATGTAAGAAAAGGCCAGGTTAAGAATAATGGCATGCACACACAGGGTACGTTCCTGTTGAACCTGATTATTCCCAAATTAAGGAACAACCATCATTAAATCTGAAGGTATGTCTGCACTGCTGCGGGCTTCTCTGTCTTTTCCAAAGCCTTGGTAGTAAGATGCAGAAAAATGCTTCACACCATGCAGGAGATGGACATACCGTTTAATTCTGGTAGTCACCTGCTTAATCACACTGGGAGAGTTTGGCTTAGTTTCCATGTAGAGCAAATGTTTTTCAGTAACTAAAATATTACAGGTGGAGGCACTGACAGGAAGTAGGAGTTGATTGGGTAGTGGAGAAAGAGAAGAGGGGGCATTTGGGGTTTTGTTTTTGTGCAACAGTAGTTTTTAATATAATCACTCAAAGTCTACAAATTTGAATCACCATAAATGCAGCACCCCAGAAAAACTCTGTCTGACCTGTTGGTTAATTTTTTATCTCAATTTCTAAGATTTTTAAGAAGGCAATAAAACTGTTATCTTGAGACTTGTTATGGGAACAAAGGTTTAATTCAAATCAGAGCAAAAGCATAGTGTCAGTAGTACATTTATATCCATTTGCTTTGGCATCTAAAAATGGGGTAAGAGTCTACTTTGCCCTTATTAATGTAGTGAAGAATTTACTGTCGTTGTTCTCCTGGAGGGCAGCACAAGATAATGGGAATGGCCTCACTAATACCTTCAGTGTTCATATGCATCTGAATAATACATGACTTCACTTGATTAACCCCATTTCTGAAAAATTCAGATCTTGTAACTGCAGATACAAGAAAAACAGCATTTCCAGCAAATGTAATGCAAACCTGGAAGGCAAAAGGAACCTGATTTTTTTTTTTAATTTAATTGTACCTAACAGTGTTGCTTTCTGTTGATTTCAGCAAAATTAGACTGTAATTCTAAAAGCATCAGGCACAATTTTGCCTCTCCACTTCTGTTTTTTCAGTCGCTTCTAATATCTTTTGCCCATTGAAGCAGTTGTACAAATCTTGTTAGATTGTTAGATTTCTGTGTAGCAAATCCTATAAACTTTATAAATAATAGTATTATGTTCTAGTGAGGTTATCAATTCAGCAGTCCATCAATTGTTCCATATCATTGATTGCAGTAGTCCATTTATAGTTTTTTATATTGATTACTTTTTTTTCTGCCCATTAAATATATTTCTATTTTGTGTATTTGATGTTTTGTGAATGTCTTGCTTTTTGGTAGTATGTATGTATATTATTATCAATTACCAGCATTTTCGTAGTGGAGTGCAGTCAAATGGAAATGTGTTTTTCAGCCTCTGGAGTCACAAAATTTCAATTGTTTCTATTTTCAGAGTAACTGAAACCTTACATACAAGTGTAACTATAAGCTGTAACCGAATAAAGTAAAGTAAAATAGCAATTTCACAAAAACAATATATGGTAATTTTTCTGCTGTCCAGTTGCAGTCAGAACTAAAGTTCTACTCTGTTCCCTAAGTTTTGCTGCAGATGCCAAGAGTGTGAGGGAAAATGACTGCATTAAACTGCCAAGAGATGAAATAGTATGTTTCCATTTGTCTATAGACTTTGACCCCACCATTATAACAGTAATGGCAACTATCACAGTAACAGCGTGTAGCTCTTCAAAAAACCTAGTGAAAATTATTCCTGAATTTCTGCTCAACTGTTGGTTTCAGTTAAAGTGTTCTTAGAGGGCAAAATAATCTTAACATAGCAGCACTTTAAAAAAAAAAAGAAAAAAAAGTCTTTAAAGGATTTTCTTTAATCCTGGCAAGCTCCAGTTCAGACTTCTCATATAACTGGATAACATTTTTAAAGCTTAAAACCATATTGGTATGGGTGATATCACTTTCTCATAAAAGGAACTGCAGAGGTCTCAGCTTATTTCTTACCATGTAATGGATTTTTTTTCTGACATGTTTAGTTATCCATCTGCTTGCTTCATTATGCAGGCACAAATAAGCTGCTTAGCTTTTTAATTTTTTATATGTTATTTTTACTTTCTAATACAGCAGTGGTAGCTTTCTTCTCAAAATAATGCATTTCGGTGTTTGAGTAAAAGTTCAGCTGCAGTTTGCTCATTGGCAATACTACAGCGTACCCTTACTGATAGGAAGGCATACTCATGGAGTAGTTTTGACAATAGCAAAATACTTCCTCAACAGGAAAAAACAGATGGAACTGGAATCAGAGCTTCAATCCCTTCAGAAAGCAAACCAGCACCTTGAAAACATTCTGGAGGCAACCAAAGCACACAAGCGCCGAGAAGTGTCTCAGCTACACAAGCTACATAGAGAAAGTCTTAAGGTATGAGAATAAGTTTATTTAAGGTCACACATACATACTCCTGAGTTGCACCAGAGTACAGACTGTCATTTGTGTGATCCCTTAGCCTAACTAGTTTTCTGGAATGTTCTCTATGTGTGATAAACTAAAAAGGCTACTTTTTGTTCTGGCGTATTAACTGAATGACTGCTACTGTCATCAGATGACAAATCTGAAGATGTAATAGTAGTTGAGAATTAGCCACTTTAAGCATTTTATTTCATTATTCTGCTTACAGAATTAAATACAATACCAGACAGTTTTAATTTCATTTTACAGTTAAAATAAGGACTGTTTTGTCATCTTTGTAACAGAACATAACCACTCCAACAAAAGCTTACCAGCTAAGGTCTCGCCTTGTGCCGCGAATAAGCCCAGATTATAATTTTGAAGATTTTCAGCATTGTGAAGAGATGATGGATGACATTTTAAAAGAGCCAGTTCCTCCAGAGATGAGTGAACAAGCATGTGAAGCCATTGCTGAGGAGCTCAGAGTAGCACAGGTGAATGTTCTGAATAAAAAGTGAAGTGTATGTGAAACTTTATTATAAAGTGGGCTTTGCCATGAAGTACTTCCCCTGCACCAAGTGTATTTTAATTTGCATGGGAAACTGAAGCCCCTCATTAATCCTTCACACTTAACAGTTCTCTATACATTGTACTTGAAAGAGGATTTACAAAAAAAATACTGAAAGTGATTTGGGGGTTGAATATTTTTATTGCAAGATGTTCATACTTTCTTCTATTTAAACCTGATAATTTGTCTCTGATGAGTCCTCTTTTTAAGTTGACAGCTACATTTGGAACAGTACACAAGCTTAATGTATAATACTGCATTATTTGAAGAAAGCTGCCAAATAATACTTGTCCATCATTATACATTGTCTTGTATCTTTCCTAGTGGGCAGGGAAGGTCTTTTTGTCACACAGAAGAGCACTACAGAGTTATCTGAACTACTCTCTGGAAGCTGGAACTAACTTCAGTGCATGTAAAACCCTGGCACAACAGCCAAAACCCCTCCTTGATGCTTACTGTAGTGCAGAGATCCTATAGGAGTTAATTGAGTATATGTTTTGAGTAGCTTCTTTTTAAAGCCTTATTTTTCCAAGATAAACGTGTCTGAAAACAAAGTGTTTATTGAATTCAGGCCTTGTATTTACTGGATTTGATTGTGTTTTGTTGGTTGAGTTAGAAATAGGAGAAATCAGCTACTTAAGATGCTGGTTTCTTTTTGAGTGTTCTGTTTTCTGTTGGTTCAGGTCATAAAAATAGAAACTTGTTGACTTTTTAATATGCACAGACTGCCATACAGCATGCGGAAAAAAAAAGTGTAAGATTGGTGCTCTAATTTTGAGTGTCTGTTGTGTCACAGGAGCAACTGAGCATAATGCAGACAAAGCTGGATGAAGAGGAAAGCAAGAATATAAAACTCCAGCAGCATATTAATAAACTGGAGCATCACTCTGCTCAAATACAGGAGGTGAGAGAACCATGTAATATAGGTCTCATGTAACTATCATACAGTCATACTGCTGTGTTGTCTGGTGAGGTCTTGCAATGTTACTTGCAGTTTGACAAATATACATGACATCCATAGCTCAGGGCTGTGCATGAAGACAAGGACTTAAAACCATGGAATAGTTTGGTTTGGCTTAAAGGTCAACTAATCCAACCCCCCCAGAGTTGGAGTGAGCAGAGAAGGTTCATTTAACATAACACTGCAGTTTTGAGTTTGGTTTTGTTGTTTTAAATCTTGTGAATCCAAGCCTGCTTGAGATTAAATATAAGCAAATAAACACTGTTGTGTGTGGCATAGTTGTGGTTGGGTTTGGCCAACTTCATGATTTCTGGAAAACAACTATAGTAACAAGGAAATTTTAAACTTTGGATTGCCAAAAATACTTCAGTTGGAACTACCTATCAAATATTTGCAAGTCTCCCTTAACTGTTACGGTTTATTTATCATAGAAAAAGAAATAAGGCTTGTATTCTTTCCAGATCAGTCTCACTTCTGATCGCTATAATGTCAGCTCATAAGCTGTGGGTTCCTTTTAAAGGAACTTTTTAGATAAGGTAGTGTCTTCAGTTATATAAATTATGTTTTTCCTTTGAATTTGAGGGATTTCAGAGTCGCCAAATATTGAATTTAAAGAAAAATATGTTTATAATCAGTTGATTAAATGCTTTAACATATCATTACATTATTGTTACAGTGTGTGACTTACCCACTCCTACACTTCCTTCTGTTTTAAAAACTTAACTTTTCTTTTCAAGCTTCTTTCATCTGAAAGGAATGACTGGAGTAAAGAGCGCCACGAGCTCCTTGAACAGATAAAATCACTTGAAAAGCATCTTCAAGAAAGTCAAAATAAGGCTGATAGTAAGTCTTTGTAATACTAAAATTTCATTATAAGTTTTGAGGCATCTTACTATTTTAAATCAACAGTAGCATGTGCTGAGTAACTATTTGGGTTGTTAGACATACTGCTTTGATTTTTTTTTTTTTTTATAAAGAAAGCAATCTTTAATACTTGCAGATCATCTTTGCCTAGTCTTGTACTATATACAATATTCAAAATGGTTCTGTCTTTGCTCTGAATGTGAAGGAGGTGCAAGATACAGTATTTAAATGACAATGTTAAATAAAAATAAAGGATAAAGCCTCTGTTGTCTACAGAAATTACAGTGATACTGTCTGGAATGTTTGATTCACTTTTGCCTCTTTAAAGTCAGTGTTTTGTTGACCTTTTTCATTCAGAAAGTATTTTTGTGTGTGACTTTTGAGATTATTTCCACTGAAAATGTGCAGTTTCCCAGCATGTTCTGTAGCATTGCATGTCCTATATCTAGCACAGTTTTCCAAATAACATGTAAATTATTTTGGGGTTTTTTGACAGTATTAAAAAGTGAAGTCCATGACTTGCGCATTGTCCTGCAGTCTGCAGACAAGGAGCTGTCTGCTGTAAAATTGGAATATAATGCCTTTAGGGAAAAGCAAGAGAAAGAAGTAAGTCAGCTCTCTGGTAGACATATGGATGTACAGTTCCAGCTGGACAGTGTCAGGTATGTTGGCAGTTTGGTGCAATGCTTTGTCATCCCTTCAGGATGCATCCAGTGATTTAGTCCTCTCCTGTATGTGAACTTACACTTTATATGTTTCCTTTAGTGTTGTTTTGTGTTTGTCCTTTGCTTCTTTGTTTGGGGGAGGGTGTTTGTTTGAGTTGTTTAATTGTTTTTTTTTTTTCCTCTGTTCTTTCATGCCTTTTTCAGGAAATATGGTTGGATTATTAAAAAGAAAACAAAATGTGTCTGCCTTAATTTAGCTTTCCTATATCATTTTCTCATTAAATAGGATTTATCTGTAAACTTGTTGCTCTCAAAAAGTTAAATGAACAGTTTGTCAGTCTGGTCACATGAAGCAGGTGACATAATGATGCTGTTCTAAAAATACAAGCAGAAAGAAATCATAAAAAATAATTGAAGTTTAAGTATCAAAGCCACAAAAGCTCATTGCCTTGTCTGCAATAATTTCCAATAGTATCAGATGATAATCAGTATAGTTTTTAATTACTAATGTAATTTAGTTATAATAGGTTTTGGTGTTGTTTTGTTTCATTTGTTTTGTTGTGCTTTGGTATTATGTTTTGGTTTTGATTTTTGTTCCTGGAAAAATCAACTACATTTTGCATTAGAGCAGGTTATGTCTTAGCTAAATTAACCTTTTGAGTGAGACATTGTAAGACCAGGAACCTGGAACTGAAATTAAATGCTGTGGTTGTATTGGTGCATTCCGTGTTAGCAGAAATACTGTTTGGAGAGTATTCTTTCTCGATATTTTAAAATACAGTTGATTGGAATATTTTTATAAGGACACAAACCCTTACTAGATTATTTGGTCTGGGTTTTTTATGAAGGCTAGAACATGAAAAGATTCTTGAAGAAAAGGCAAGCCTGCAGGATGACTACGACAATTTGCAGGAGGTAGCCAAGTTTGAGACGGACCAGCTGAAGCAACAACTTGAGGACAGGAAGCAAGAAGCAGAAGCAATGAAAACTGAGCTTTGTGTAAGACAGTCAAGGATTTTAAAGGACTTGATTATACAGAACCCGGATTGCTTAATTCCAATTATTATATCACTGATAACATTCCACAGTAGTAATAGGTTTCTTGGTGATTTTATTTGGAAGATGTACCCAAATTCTTTTTCAAAACTTAGTGCAAGATTTTTGCAACCACAGGCTATCAGAAATATCCAATAGCATCATGAATAGTAAGTTTTTAGGCTGAAGAAATTGCTCTGGAAATGTTGAGGGAAATGGGTTAATTAGTAAAGGAATAAGAGGCCTCTTTGGAAAAGAATCCTGACGTTGAAATGCTTTTATCTCAGGGCTAGCCAAGACTAGCCTAATTATTCTATCTTTACAAAGCAGTTTCTTAAAAATTTTCATAGTGGATGTGATCTTGTTAAAATGATCTATGGCTTGTGGTGGATCACTGTCCTGCAGTTTAGTTGATGCTGTCCTTGAAAGCCTGTCAGACTGCAGTGACTGCAAAACAGCAGCAAGGTTGCTCAAGGGCTTTTGCAAATAATTTTGCCTGCATTTCTGCAGGGTACACAGTGCCTGCTCAGCAAGTTTGATATAAATTTTCCTTATTAGTGGTTAAGAGAATACTGACAAATTGAATATTATTGGCTTAAATTCCGTATATTTCAGTATTTTGAACAAATATGGAATGTTAAATGCCCCCAAATCAATTTATAATTGAAAATTCTGATTTTTCCGTTTACAGCCTTGGACATTGAAGAACATAATAGCTATATGAAATTATTATTCATATCAGGTGAAAAGTTGCAATTATCTGACATAAAAAGGGTTTACTTCTGAACTTCTTCAGGACAAACTAAAGATCTTCCAGTTTCCAGTTAAGGTTTTGTGGGGTGGTTGGTTTTTTTTCAGTTATCCTAAGGATTTGTTTAAATTTTTATTTTGTTTTAGATTTCTCTAGAAACCTTATATTCTAACTTCTTATAGCAAACATATATTTTGATATTCTAGAACCTTTTGCAGCTTCTGAAAACAGAAAAAGAACATAATGAAAAACTAACATTACAATTACAAGAAGACAAAGAAAACAATTCAAAGTAAGTTTTAATTAGCAGTGGAGTTTATTTTCATCTGAAAATATGATTTTCAGCTATATGTTGTATTCAGATGGGGATCCCATTTGTAGAGGTGTTTTTCTCTAGATGGGCTTTTTATTGAAATCAGAACAGCAATTCATTTAAAGTAATTTCATTTTATAGTTTTTCATGTTCAAGATAAAATTCTGCCACTGATAGCAGTGTAAGGCTAGTAACTAAAGTATTAGTCTTTTGCATAGCACTGAGAATGTGATAACTGAAGAACTCTTAAAAAAATTAAGTGCAAATAGAATAAACTCGTATCATTTAATTCTTGTTAAAGTCCTCTTACATTTCTAGTGAGAAATATAATTAAAACATGTTTTTATTCACCAGGGAACTCTTGAAAGTACTTGAAAAAGCACAGGTGGAGAAACCATTTTCAGAAATGGTGACAAGGTGTGAGCAGCAGGTACAGTGGCAGATTTGAATATGTGAATTCTGTGTTCATGGCTTTTCTTGGGCATTAATAACAATTTTATTGGTGTACTGACTGTTAGGTTGATTACCAGCAAAATAAATGTAGAGTGCCTAGGCTACATACTGTTATGTTAAGCTACTGGTGAATTTTTTAGGTCAGGTTAACAATTTCCTTTTTGGGGTTTTGTTTTTTTTTTCATTACTTGGTGCTTTATAAACCACACCCAAGGTCGTGAAGACTCTCCTTCATAAATATTATTTCCCCCAGGAAACAAAACTGAGGACATTGGAACAGGAGCTGGCTGCTGCTGAAGAGACTATTGCATCTTTGAAGAAGACAAATGATACAGATAAGGTGTGGGCTTATTTCTTTTACTGATACACTGTCTTGTGGGTAACTATGTCTTGTAGTAGAGATGAAAGACCAGAGCCTTCCTGTACTGCTTAGTAATTTTGTGCTTTTAGGCAATCCTGGCTATATAGCCAGGTAAAATAAATCCTACCTTTTCCTAGCATGGAGTTTGCAGAGAGGTAAGAAACTGGTATGCATTCAGAGAGAAGACAAGTTGACTGAAGGTTAAACAAACAAAAAAAACAACTGTCTACTGGACAAAACATTCAATGCCTAAACACTGCATAATTCCCCAGATGATTAATAGAGCCTTCCAGTCAGGGCTGTGTTGTAATGGGCAGATGGAAAAGGTAAGAAAGGTGTTTTAATAATGTGACTGTGTGTCACATTATCTTTATTAATAAAATGAAAGCACTTCTTTTTCTAAAGACTTGCAGTGTGAAAGCTTAAATAGCCTGAGTTTCCCTAGTGCAAGCATATGTGCTGTCTGTAAAACAGGCGTAAGAAATCACACGGTGCATTTACTACCTGGCATAATGCAGTGGTAAGTGTTGTTTTTTCCATCATAAACCCAAAAATCTCACATGCATAAGGTCAGAATCACCTGGTACTGTCAGTGCAGTGGTGTTTCTTCAATGTGCCTTTTTCCATTACAAACAAATGTACCTTTAAATTATAGTAATTCTGTTCTCCTATTAGTAACCTATTACAGTCTAAGACTAAGTCAGCAGGCCAGTCTACTCTTCTAATGAACACTGCAGGTTATTTAGTTCTTAGTTTATGTGCATAGAACAAGAGCCAGGGATTTAGCAACACATTTTCTGTTTATTCTTTACATGTGCCATTTGATAACTTATTTTCACCTGATTGATTGAAGTTTGGGGTTGACAAATTATATACCAAAAAACCTCCAGTAATACATTATGTGGATTTTATATGGATTTTATCAGGATTAATTTTTTTTTTTTTTATGTTGCAGGAAGTTGTAACTGACTTGATGAGACAGATCCAGGAGCTGAGGTCTTCAATTAATCATAAAACTGAGTCCATAGATGGGCTGACAAGAGAGCTCGAGGATATAAATGTATGTTCTGTCATTTTGAAGGACATGGTATCGCTCTTTAGAAATAGGAGGCTGTGACATGTCTTATCACAGGTCTCAAATAGTATAACTTGCTGTGGTGTTTTAGAAGGAAACTTCTTTGTTTTGACATGTTGAAATCTTCTGAACATTTTATGCCTAAGGCTGTCTCAAAAACTGAACCCTCTCCACGTGGTGGGTAAAAAGCTGTCTCTGAAGGGACCTATTCACATCCTGTAAACTCCACTCAGCTGACAGTCACATTTAGATTTTCTCAGAAATTGGCAATTTAAGATCTCAACAATTGGAGCTGAATTGTAAATTCATTTTTGATGGAGTGAATTTTTATGTTGCTGGTATTACTATATTCTACATCTGGAAACAAGTATAAAGAACTAAAACTGTGTATTTGAATAGCTATGAATAAATATGATGCTTCTGCTTTATTAGAGTAGGTCTGGCTTGAAAACTGATAGAGCAACCAACAGAATGCTTTACATAATATGTGTCAACCATGAATTCCAAAGGTTCTACAGAAAATAATAGTCTAATTATGGCTATCTCTTTAATAATGGTTTTAGTGGGAAATATGTATTGTAGTGGCTAATTCACATTAATAATTTTTTGTATCATTCTGACAACTACTTTCTACAAACAGTTTGTATAATTTAGAAAGTTAAATATATTATTCTGGTTTCAGTCACTGAAACTAATTTCTAAAAGTACTTGTCATAATAAGATTTGTGATATACATTTATTTGTCGTCTGTTTGCCAACTTTACGTTTATGTTTTTCTAAAATAGTTTAAATTTAATTGAATGCTTTTTGTAGTACAAGTATAATATTGTTCTGGCTGCAAAAGAAGAAAGCAAGAGAATCATGGAAGATCAGGAAATGAAGATTGAGGAACTGAAGGAAGCCTTGGAAGGAAGAGAAATAGCGGATAACATTGAGGTAAAAAACCTTAATGTTGGTGTATTATGATTATTTGTTCAACCACACCAATTGGATGTGGTTTTGCTTATAATATTCATGTAAAATTTAACCTCATTTTAGTTCAAACCATAGCTAGTTAAGCTGTTCTTAAAAGAATTTTTCATGAGATACCTGACACATTCTGTTAAATTACCATGTTACTTGACATAAATATTTTATAAGCTACTTCATAAAAGCCTATGCTAAGAGCCTGGTTTAATTTTGTTAAGGCCACAAAAGAATCATCAGCTGAATTTAATGGCAGCTTTAGATGATGCAGCTGAGAAATTAGAACAGGTAGAAGAATATATTATGTTCTACAGTGTCTCTTCCTCCACTGCACTATATTCAGCATTATCTTTTCTTTACTCATAATTTTAACTAAAAGCTCCACCTGCTGGAAACAGATCTAGGGCACACATTTGATTCAAATGGTGTTTTGCTTTTTAATACTGTATCATTCTTTAACTCTGCCTTTTCTCTTACTGCTGTCACCATTATTTTGCTGAACATTTCCATCAGTCAAAACACTAGCACCTCCTTACATGTAATTTCTACAAGATCATCTGTGATTAGATTTGCTAGCAATCATATAGCACCAATAAAGTCTTCCAGGGAAGTGTGTGTTTCTTAAAGAACATTAAACATAATAAAAATGTGTTTTAAAATAAACAGACTATGTTAATAATCATATCTAAAAGTGACATTCTGAAACTCAAAGCTGAGTTGTCTGGTAAATTAATCACTTTGGGAATTTTGGCTTTTTTTAACCTAAGTGCCAGTTCCTGTTTCAATGTTATCCTTGGGTATATCTGGCTCCTCATAAAATTACAGTGTTTCTCCTTTACTTTACACTTCAGTTACTAATCTCTTCGTGTTTTCTTAACTGGACAAGAACTAATCACGGGTGGCATTTAAAATACTAAATGAAGTTTCTTCTTATGTTTTAACACATCTTCTTTAGTTATGATGCCCCATCAAACAGGGTGGGAGTGCAGATCCTAGAATAAATCCAAAGGTGTCTGTAGAATATCAGAGCAATAAAAGAGCTGTAATCACTTCAGCATGGATTAAAATCTATACATTCTTTTTTGGTTTCTTATTTAGAGAACTGTATATCTTTCATAATACATATTGTATTTTAAAATAGTGATTAATTCCAAAGATCTTCCACTAGAATTTAATTGTCACTATACTGGGGAAAAGTTCTCAGTTCTGTTCTGCAACCAAGACCAAGGATATGAAAACATGCCAAAGTAAATTTATATGAATGCTTGCTGCAATTCATGATGAAAAAGTAGAAGGAAAAGGGAGATGCTTGTAGCTGTTATTAATCTCAGCACCAATGACAAAACATCGTGAAAAAACTGACTTAGAGCAATAACTTTAACATTTTTTTTTTACTTACCCAATGACTTGAAACAGAGGGACCTTCTGTGTGAAGAGTTGCGTCATACTGCTGATCAGCTGATAAGTCTGACAGAGGCCTCTAAGAAACATGATGCACTGCTCCAGTGTGCACAGGAAGACATAGCAAAGAAAGAAGCTGTAATCCAGGAACTCAGGGAACAGGTAAAACAAAGAAATTTTCACAGTTAGCTCTTTGAGAGGGAGCTGTGGTCAATTGTAGCTTCTGAAAAAGATTTCACTCGTCATTTTAGAGTATCTGGTACATAGTACTCTTGTGAAGAGAAATTCTCTTTCTTGGAAAAGGAAAGTAGTTCAAAAATTTCTGAACAAAGATTAGGTAACTTTTAATGTTTGGGAAAAGTTGTCTAGAGATCACAAAAATATTTACTCTGATAGCAGAGTAAAATTATCAGTACCTACAAGAGCAGAGCAGCCTCAGGTTATCAGCAGTGTAACCCAGGAGATTATTTTTTCCTCTGCTCAACACTTATCCATGAACAGTATCATTATGCAATAGAGATAATTGTTGAGCTCTGTAAAATATGCAGTGGCTTGGAGCTGCTGCAGACTAAATAGCTATGTTAAACGTTTGTTCAGATTTTAGCTCTAGTTGCCACAACTATCATAGTGCTAAGTAAAATATTTGTGTTGGCAAAGACTCTAATGAGTTTTTTGAAAGAGGAGTTCTTTTGTCAAGTTAGCATATCCTCTTGGGGAAACTGATCAAATCTATACCACTAAAATCTTTGTATGAAGTCATATTTTGACCAGTAATGTTTGTTCAATCAAGTTCACAACAGCTTTTTTTTTCCTGTGTTAGCATGTTCTTTGAAAGGCAGATTGTGTTAGCAAGGCAAGAAAATCAAATACTAGCAAGAACAAAATTCAGATGAATGACAAAGTAATTAGATGCATAGAGGCTTCCAAAAACGCTTGTTGCATACAACTATTGAAAGTTTAGCATGATGAACTAAGTATAGAATAGTGAAGTCTTTGTTAATATAGCTTGTGGTAATAAAATAGCTTGTGGTATACTTAAACTTGCTCAAAATAGAGATCTGAGTGCTATTTTGTTTCCTATGTTGTGTTATTATGACCTTCTTTAATTCTTACTGTGTTTCTAATAGTTGGACAAAATGACAGAGGAATTGGAGAACAGGAAGAATGAATATGAACTGAAAATGAAGCAAATAGATTGCTTTGTGGACTCATCTTCCGTAACATTTCCTCAGGTATGGCATTTGAGAGAAACATTTTCACATAGTTTGTAATTATTGATGATTTATTAATCAGGAATTTATTAATTTACATCTCCAGTGAAGTATTAGAACATGTAATCAATACATAGGAAAAACAGTCCTTTACTAATTGTTGGTGTGGTTTGGGTTTTTTGACTTGCCAGTGTCCAAAAACTCCTCCCAACTTTGATGTGAATTTGGCCAAGCTTTTGGAAACTCATGAGCAAGAAATAGCTGATCGAAGGGCCTCAGCAATAAACCTGGAGCACCTTGTGCATGAACTGAATGAAGAACGAAGAGCAAAAAATGATGAAATTCTGAGGCTGAAGGTACTGTGAGTTAATCTCTGCTGGCAATTTGTAAGGTCAAAATAAGACAGACTGCAGAGTTCGGTTTTTCAATGAGCTCTGCTTAGTGGTATGTCCATTAAAGCAGGAAGGCAGTTTTTGGTTTTCGTTTTACCTAGGCTGGGAACAAGTGGTGACAACTTGCATGCGATGTCTGTAAATCTCATTTTCCCAAGGACTGTACTGTTTTCAGTTCATGAATGTCAAATGGTAACATCATTTTTGCTGCCGAAACAGTTCTCAATATTTGCTGCTGAAGCTATTCTCTATAAAGTTTCTAAAGCAACCATAGATGGAAGGGTAATGCAGATATTTGCCAGAGAACCATGCTTGTTTTCTGATAAATAATTTTTGTCTTCTGTTTTACTCAAAAATATGTTCAACTGAAAATAAAAGCACGAAGTGCAATTTGGTCTTCAGATAAAATGTTTCAAATTTCACTTGCTTAGGAACAATTAAATGAGTTGGCGAACATGCGTCTGGAAATGCAGATATTGGTGGAGAACAACAGGAGTTTACAGAGTCTTGTAGAAGCTCAGAGACCAAGCAAGAACAGGTAAAGTAAAATAAAACATGAGAAAACTCTTTTACCTTGAAATAATTAAGAGAGTTCACACATTTTTATTCAAAATGCAGTCTTACATTGTTTGCCTATTTAGAGATTGACTCAAACTTCTCTATGGAGATTATTTACTGGGTTGTAAACTTTATGGCCCTTGAATCACAAGTTCTTAAATGCAACAAAGTTTTATAAAGGAAATGGAAACAGACTGTAAGATCATTATCTGAGTAGCAATTCCTGGGTATTATTTGCATAGTAATTCCTGGGTATTATTTGCATAGTAATTCCTCGGTATTATTTGCATAGTAATTCCTCGGTATTATCTGCATAGTAATTCCTGGGTATTATATATTGCCATGTCACTTGTGTAGTTATGGATCCAGTAGATAAGGAATGTCCAAATGAATGCAATGCAAGTTTCAGTACAGACATAAATGAAATTTTAAAGCCTCCAATATACAATTAACCTTTGGTCTATTCAAACCACAACTCCTATCAACTAAAAGGAGTAGGAAATTCTTAGTGCATATTCAAATTATATCCCAAAGTCCCAAGTCAGGAATCCAACAAGTGAGGAACATAAAAGTAATATTTTTTGTGGAAAAATTTGGTCTAGAAAACCTACCTAAACTGTGAAAAACAAAGCCACTGTGAAAAACAAAGAATCCTCTGTTCGATGGCAATGTAACCATTGTTGTTTGCCTGTGATTTGCATTTCAAATATCTGTTGCAAACTAAGCAGAAAGCCTTAGGAACAGCATCATTGTTCAGTAACCTACATGATCTGTTCACAAGATTTTTAAGTTACTCAAAACAGTGGTTTTATTGTAATTTGATGCAATTATTAAACTCTTAAACCAATTAAGTCTGTCCCATATGGCACACTACAAGGATGAAGTCGGTTTGCGAGTTACTTTAATTGTATGTGTTTTCTTTTTTCCATCCAATGTCATGTCAATTAAAAACTTACAAAATACAAATTAGTGAAGTCCTTTGAATACAAGAATATTTTTACCTTGTTAACTTGGCAAGACCACTGAGCAGTGATCTTGTAGGAAGTCTTTCTGCAGTCCCCATACATATGAACACTGTGAACTAATAAAATATGTACCTCCATCCCAAAGCTGCTCTTGTGGTTTAACCCCAGCCAGCAGCCAAGCCCCACACAGCCACTCACTCACCCCCCCACCAGTGGGGGAGAATCAGGAACACAAAATCCAGAAAACTTGTGGGTTGAGAAATGGGCATGCAGCTGTTCAGCCATCTCCAGGAGAGCAGGGCCCCATCACAGACAAACACCATCACTCCAAACATCCCTTCTTCCTCCTTTCCCACTATTTCATCGTACACTGAGCATGATGCTGTATGGTTGGAATGTCCCTTTAGTCAGTTTGGGTCACCTGTCCTGGCTGTGTCTCCTCCCAACCTCCCACGTTCCCAAACTTCCCAGGCAGTGTGGCAGCATGGAAAGCAGAAAAGGCCTTGGCTCTGTGTAAGCCCTGCGCAGCAACAACAAAAATATCTCTACCTTATCAACCCTGTGTTCAGCACAAATTCAAAACACAGCCTCCTAATGGCTGCTGTGAAGATGATTAATTCTACCCCAGCCAAAACCAGCACAGGTGTCTAACAAATGGTTGCATATTTATTACATTTGTAATTGTTTCCATTAAAACATTAATTTCTCTATATTCTGATGAAAGAAAATGTGTTTAGAAGTTTAAACCCTTCCAGAGTTGTTTCATGATGTTCAGTATTTTGAATATGAACATGTGTGAAGACAACTGCACGCATTTACTGGTTTAATCTGGATAACGTGTTTTTACAACCAGTTTCCTCTGCTTGTGAGAAACCTTTTTTCTCATTCTTGAATTTCCTAGTGATCAGAAACATCCTGATGTTCAGTACCTTAAAGAGAAAGAGGAAGAGATTGCTGAAGAGCGACTTGCCAAGGTATATTATCTTTCTCGTGTCAGTTGCTGTTGACCTGCTGTGAAGTATTAATGTGATTTTTTTTGTTGTTGTTGGTTTGGTTTGATTTGTTTTCATGGCAGCAAAACAAACACAAATTTCTAGTGAATTCTAACAGGCACAGCCTGACACTTTGGATTTCTATCTTGGCCTAACACCAGTGAACTGGGTGTCAGATTGCACAATTAGCAAAAACAGATTCAGATTGCCAAATCTGACTCATCCCCAGAGTTGGAAAGTGAAGATTGTGTCACTTTCTAAGGTCAGGGCTCTGTCAGAGGGAAGTTAATGTCACAGCAGAGGTTTCCATGGATGTTCCAGACAGAAGAGCCCCCTGTTAGAGCTCTGCCATGTGTGAGTGGGCAGAGAGACACTGCTTTGGGTCAGCTGTGCTGGCATGAAATGATACATGACTGCCTACAGCAAAGAGATGAACTTAAAGTGAATATTAGAGATGTGAACTACCAGGTGGTAGGATGATCTGGAATGAGATATGTAGCATCAATTAAGTGACATATTTTTAAACATATGTACGTATGTGTATATATTAAACATTAAGACTGCATCTAATATTTTTGAACTTTTACAGAACAAAGCAGTGGAAGAAATGCTGAAAATCAAAGCGGAGTAAGTCTAACTATTGTTCCTTGAACTGGTAACTAGTATCAAACTAATTAATGCCAGAAAAAATGTATTTAAGCAATAGAAGTCCAAGATCTGAAATGACAAAAGACATAATTTGGAAGTGTTTTCACTTCTGCAAGATACCTTGAGTTCTTACTCTTTCTCATCAGTAGGTGGTAGTAGCACCTATTGCTACACAGCATTATATCAGGACAATATTTAATGGGTAGAACCCTAAAAACTTAAATTGGAAGAGATGTTTTAAATTGCTTAAAGTTATTTATATACTGAATTATAATTGCATTCCTTTCCAAATTAAATTGAAATACTGTTCACTTCTTTATTACTATTATAAATGTTTTATAATCTTTAACATAATGTAATTATTTGGGTTTTATGCCATTTGTTTAATTTTCTGTGGTTCAGCTTGAAAAAAATAAAAAAAAAATTATTAGAGGATTTCTAAATTTTGTTTGCACTATAGGGCAAGTAGTCCTCAAAATTCAAGTGTTTTGTACCTTGGATGGATAATAGCAAAGAAAGAAAACACTGAATTAGTAGATAAAACTTAGTTTGAAAATGTTTGTCCTGCTGTTCTTTTCCTAATCTGTATTGCTTCAGGATTTATTGTGGCTGAACTTCCTAACATGTGAGTTATTTACATTTGATGGAATGTATTTCTATGTAAGTAACGTTTTTTAAGGAGGAAGATAATTCTTACGCACACAGTCATTTCAAAAGTAAACTTATATTAAATATTCCAGAAATCCTAGCCTGGAAATCAGAGATTATTTTGCTATTTGATGCACTGATTTTGCATTCCTGTCTGGTCTCCAAAACACACTTTATAGAAATGCTACAATGTGTCATACAAGCAACTAATGGACAAAGAGGGAAAACAGTCTTTTTTAATAAAAAAAAAAAAAACTGACAAATGCAGCAAATAAATACTGTTCACAGAGCAGGTCTTAAACACCACACTTCAGTAAAACAAAACTGATGACAAAATTTTAATTATGCAGTATTTGAACTGATCTTCAAAAATGCTCAAGTTCATAAAAACAGTAGACAGGCGTAGTTTAATATCCTGTGACCTCATCTGCTGAAAATGTTTTAATTCTATCCAAAGTGGTACTCATTCTGTTACCAGGCCAACCAAACAGGCTCAGACCATCTGAACTGCTTAGAGATGTTTTTGAGCAACAAGGCTATTGGGGGAAAAGCCTCAGACAAACAAGCATTTTAGGGGGAAACCTGAAGAGCAGCTGAGTTTAGCTGGAATTTTTACACTCCTTAGGTGAATTAAATCAAAGTGTTCTTGTAGGTGAAGCTTCTGTTTTCAGTCGTGAGTGGATCTGTCTATCCTGCATTGCAAACAGCACAGTTCCCAAAGAGAAGAGCAGCTCAAAACCACTGCTGAGTTGATAGTATCAAACATAAGAACTCTGAAGAAGAATGAAATTTTTCCTTTCTTTAGCACTAAATTCTAAGGCAAATATCTCCAAATAATGCTTTTAAAGGAGCCTCCCTCCATGTCCAAGACTGACTTAGGAATTCAGTTGTATGACCTTTATGTTGGTTTTTAATGTTTTATGATCCTTTTATATTGGCAGATTGGAAGAGACCAAAAATATCCTCAGAATCCAAGAGAATACCTGTCATGAAATGACTCTGGAGATGGAGCGAACAAGGACTTTGGAGCTCAAAGCATTTAATGAGAAAGAAGAAATTAGATCAAAACTGGAGGAAGCATATGAAGAAAGAGACAGGATTGAAAAGGTTATATATATGTAATTTTTTTTGGTCATCTTCACTGGAGAATCTTGTTTAGCTGCTTTGTTTTGCAGTTTAGTTGTATTTGTGATGTTCTCTGCACTAGTGAAAATCTGGATACAGAAATCACTTAGTAGTACAAATCAAATGGTGCTCTTTTTTTTTGCCCTTTAGAGGGATCTAAAGGGCATAGCATCTAAGGAGACATAAAGCAAATATGTATTTCCTGAATGAACCAACTCTTGCATCATATGTTACAACAAACTTAAATGTTAGTATGTTAATAGCTCTAAGGAGCTATTATTTCTGAAAAGAGAAGGAGAGGCTACTGCTAAGAGGTACACAATGTATTTGTTATTACAGGAAATAGAATTGCTGAGGAAGCAAGTTGACTCGCTTGCTGAGGAAAATGGGAAATTACTTGGTCATCAAAACCTAAACCAGAAGATTCAGTATCTTGTGAAACTGAAGAAAGATAATGCTAAACTTACAGAGGTAAGTTGCAGAGTAGATTACAGATGAAGCAATGGCCTGACATAGGAAAGAGCTAAGCTTTGAGAATGAAAACTAAAATTCCTGTTCTTCTGTTGGAGAGGAGCCAAGATACCTTGATTTGATGCAGCTGAGTACATCATGGCTGGTGTCTCATCACAGGCCCCAGACAAGGATCTCCATTTTATTTCCTCAAGTATATAGTGAATAAAACACTTGAATAACTCTAGATATTGCTTGTGTTTAAAAAAAAAAAAAAATTTGAGGATCATTTTCATAATATACCCATGGTTTTTTTTCTCTGTTTTACAGGAGACTGAAAAACTACGAGTTGAAAATGCTTTTCTGAAAGAATCAAAAAAATGTGACAACTGTAGGCATTATGATCGGCTGTAATGACCCAAGTAAAACTACAGAGCCATATTTTTAAAGTGTACAGAATAAGCAAAAGTCAGTTGTTAAATTTGACTTTCGCTGTGGTTCTGGAATAATCAAATTCTTTTAGTTTGTAGATTTTTATTTTTGCTGGTAATAACTCTAAGTGAAGACTGTTATTCCAGCTCTTTGGGCAGCTTTCAATAACATTTTAACATCTTTTTGTAATTTTTTTCAATTTAAAAAACTGATTTTTTATAGGTGCTGGGTAGATACTTCCTTGAAACTTCTGTATCTTGCCAAGGAAAAGCTTTCTCACTGGGAACACACCTGGATTTTTGTCTCCTTTTGTGCTTTTATTCAGGTTCCTACCTCTTCTGAAATGCCACATTTTCCATCAGAGCCAAAATTCAAAAAGCACAATTTCTTTGTGTTTATTTCTTCAGTAAAACATAGGATGATATCCCTGGGTTGCTTAAGAATAATTTTCATATTGAACTTTGTTCAATAAAGCGTAAATGTGAATTTAGTGACAGGATTGTAAATAGTACTATAAATACTTTTTTGTTTCTGTTCTTTCTTTGTTTGCAAATAAAATGCTTTTCAAACCTTTTTTCTGTTAGTATAGACTTAGAGTTCTATATTAGCACTGTAGGAAATTCTATGTATTTTGCAACCATTTTCTTATCAAGGAAGTGAAAAATGTTAGGAAAGAAGATGTGAAAATATGCAGAACATTTTAGGAGTACAGCGTTAAGTTCATTTAATCACACTTAAATATTTCTTGCAAATAACTGAAATTTTTTTTACTGGAAAAAAAATGTTGATTTCTACAGCAACATCAAACTAGGAGGTTTTTTTACTGCCACTAATCCTATCCTTGTATTTTCTGGTTAATTCATACAACACTGGTTTTGACCACAAGCACTAGGGCAAAAGCGAATAAAAAGGACAGATGTGTCTGGTAAAGGGCAGCATATACCTAATGACTTTCTACATTACTTGGCTGAGGGCAAGAATAATTTCCAGAACCTTATCGATGAACCTTAAGTTGCAGATTTGTTCCCACTTGGCCTGTGAAGTACAAAAACGAAAACCTGACCTTAAAGGAAAGAGGCGTAGAGGTATGAGTCGAGGTCAGAACGAGCCCGGACGGCGGAGCACACGGGGCCAAGAGGGACTCATCAAGGGCGCTTCCATTTGTGACTGCCATGTTCTAGGTTTACAACTGTTCTTTTCCTGTCTGTTCCTGCACTGTTGTCATGTCGGCAGAGGCTTCTGCCCTTTTTCTGTGTTGTATGTGTCCACAGCAGGCGTTGCCCTGCTCCGTGCTCCCCTGTTTTCAATAAAGCCTTTGTCCCTAAGCCGCGGCTGCCCGTGTGCCGTTCCCTGGCTGGGCGGCGGGTCCCGCCCGTGCGCGGGGCGGCGCTGGCGCTGCGCGGGGCTCTGAGGGGCCGTGAGGGCCGGGGCCATGCGGGCCGGGGCGGCGGCGGCGGCCGCGGGGGGCCTGGGGGCGGCGGCCGCGGCCCTGGCGAAGCTGGCGCTGGGCCCGGGCGGGGAGGCGGCCGGCGGCTCGGTAAGGAAGGAGGCGGGCGGTGCTGGGCGCTCCGCGTTGCCGTGCGGCCGTCCCGCGGGCCGCCCTCGGCACCAGGGCTTGCGCTGCTCATCGCGGCGTGGAGGGGAAGGAGCGCGCTGGTTTTCCTGCGGCGCTCCCGGAGGCCGCCCTGGATTTGCAGGGAGAGGGGGGCGGTGTGGGAGAGCGGAGCCGTGACTCACCCTGGGGGAGCCCAGCCTTACAAGGGCTGAGTAATGCGCGGTGCCGACGTGAACGGCGGGGGGAGCGCGGCGAGGCGGGCGGGTGTGCGGGGAGCGAGCGTGGCTCGGGAATGCCCCGAACCAAGCCCAACTCTGGGAGCCCTTCTGCAGTCCCTCTGCGTCAGTGTTAATTTAAAGCAGGATGTTAGTATGACTGAGCATCGGATGCTTATTCTCAGCCCACTGTTTTGCTGATAGCAGCGATATTCTGTTCTATTCATCTCTGTTCGGCCCTGACCAGACCAGAGAGAGGTGGAGCCCTCCATTCCCACTGTGCTTCTCTTCGCGTGTTCGTTGGTAATGATCTTTATCTCGGTCGTGTTTCACAAACATCCATGCCTGAGGTTACATGGGGCTGCTGGCCCTTCACCTCAGAGATAGTGTCCTTACCTCCAGGAGTGACCTCTGGCACAGTCACGGCAGAGGTGGACATGGGCACCAGGTTGTGTGTGAGTGGGGAGAGGAGGAAGGCAGCATACATGTATTCTAAAAGGCCTTTGGAGAGATTCTTTTAGGAATAGGTTGTTACTCACGTGGCAAATGTACATTTGGATTTGAAATCCAAAAGGGAACCCACAAGGGAAACTAGATCTGAAACAAATCCAGCCTTGCACCAGGAAAAAAAAATAAGTGACCTGTGTGATTATTAGAGAAGGTTAAAAAGGCAAAAGCTCAGTACCTGCCAATCCTGTTGATCCTTTCTGGTATCTCAGAAAGGGTGGTAGAAAGGAGAATAAAAAAAAAAAAATTTGAATCCTGATACTCTGATACCCCCCCACTCCAAAAATACCCAAACTATGCTCTATACTGATAAAATGGCAGAGCATGGAATCACTGAAAATGCTGACAGCATCTTTTCTGAGTATTTTGCTTTGTTGAAATTTATTTAAATAGTATTTCCCATTTGTTTAAGGGGACCTTTTTTTTTTTTTTTTTTTTTGAAGTGCTGTGACAAATTGTCATGTCATTGGATGTGGAGTGTTACCGGAAGGTCAAGGATGATGATCCTTCCCCTCTACTTAGCCCTGATGAGGCCACACCTGGAGTTTTGGGTCCAGTTCTGAGCTCTCCACTGCAGAAAAGAGATGGAACTACTGGAGAGTCCAGCAAAGAGTCATAAAGATGATGAAGGGA
The DNA here is from genome assembly GCF_009819655.1 of Sylvia atricapilla. Lineage (NCBI taxonomy): Eukaryota > Metazoa > Chordata > Aves > Passeriformes > Sylviidae > Sylvia > Sylvia atricapilla. Next base: position 45,536,388 of record NC_089140.1, read on the forward strand.
CCAGAGCATCTCTTTCCTGAGGAGAGACTGAAAGAGCTGGGACTGTTCATCCTGGAGAAGATAAGATTCAGGGGGATCTTTTCAACATGTACAAATAATTGCAGGGAAGGCTCACAAAAGGATGAAGCCAGGCTCATTCCAGTGGTGCTCAGTAACAGGACCAGAGGCAATAAGCACATGCTGAAATGCAGGTGGTTCCCTCTGGACATCCAGAAGCACCTTTTCACTGTGAGGGTGACCAGGCACTTGCCCAGGTTGCCTTGGGATTTAGTAGAGTCTCCATCCTTGGAGACACTCAAATACTGTCCGGACATGGACCTGGGCAATCTGCTGGAGGGATGAGGTTGGCCCAGATGAGCTCCAGAGGTCCCTTTCAACCTCAGCCATTCTGTGATTCTGTGACTGGTTTTTTTCTGAGCAGATTGGTTTCTTTCAGTTTTCAAATCCATTCTAGGTGACAGTTATTAATCAAATTGATCAGCTTAGCTGTAAAAGTAGCCAAGTTTTGTGTAAAGGCCATAATGTTTCTAGTAGCTTAGATTACACAGGGTTGTAGATGCCTAAGTGTTTCAGAGGGCTCCCTTTGAATCCTGCACACATGTGGCAAAGGCATTTCTGCAAAGCACCTGTGAGGGGACAGAAATTCAAGGGGTTTTGTGTTGGAGGAAGAGCTACAGAAATCCCACAATATGTGTAATAGCAGCCATCACTTGTGCAGCATGGCACATGGCAGCAAAAAGCGTATTGAAGTTCCTAAGAGCTGATGATGCAGGATATTCCATGGCACCACAGGGGTGGATTTCCTGGCCAGAAGGATGTGTTATAGTGGCCCAGCCTGAGAGCAACCTGACTAGGAAGGGTCATTGCACTTGAACAAAAGTTCTTTGCTTTCTCCGCTCCTCTGCCAGTCGTCATCTAAAATTACTTCTGCCACTTCAGGAGTGATTCTGGATTATCTGAAATGTACACTGAAATTAATCTTTGCTTAGAAAAGCAATCAGAACAGTAATCCTTGACTCATTGGGGTGGCTCAGCTGAGCCCTTAGCAGGGGAGGAATTTATCTCCCTCCTTCCTTGTGGGGAACATGTGGGGATGTTCCTGTCTCTCTGTCTGCGTACCATTACAATGACCACTCTGCTGCCCTGGACACAGAGGAACTTGACCTTTCTCTGACAGACCTTCCTTCTGGGCATGTGCCACCTGCAGCTGATTTCCCTGGCTCTGTGTTAGGGGATCAGAAGAAGCCATGGGTTCCGGGTCGGTTTTGAAGGTGACATGGTTGCTGTGATGGTGGGAGGAGCCAGCTTTACTTCACCACTGGCAGTCTCAGACTAGCTCAAGTCTGGCAAGATCTGGAGGTCTCTAGTCCAATCTCTGCTTATACATGACCTTCTCCAGTTAAATTTTAAGTACTTCAAAGGTCGGAGAGCTCATGACCTCTGTTCCGGTGCTTGATCACCTTTGCTTTTCCTCATAACAGATTTCATTTGTTCCAAACTTTACTTGTTGCCTCTTGTCATATCCAAATGGACCATGGAGCCTGGGCTCCATCCATCTACACCCTCGGGTCAATGGTTGAAGGCAGTAACAAGATTTCTTAAGGCTTTTTTTTTTTTTTTTTTTTTTTTTTTTTACCTCAGCAGCCTGGTCTCCTGCTCCAGAAATACACTCAAGTTTGGTGAAACAGAATTGTTTTCCCCTCTCATCCCTACTCCGAAGTCTGCTTACTCACTAGAAGTGTCTGGTTGTACTTAACTTCCCGAGTAAAACTGCCAGCTCATACAGGCAGAGGGTGAAACTGGGAGACAAACTCCATCCTGTGGTGAGCCCTAACACCACAGTTTTCTTCCTCAGGGGAGTGGTAGTGGCTGGACATGGTTGTCCCTCTTAAGGGTTTGCCAGGGTGTTAGTGGGAAGACAAAGTGATTCAAAGTGATCTTTACTGTTGCCCTGATCAATTGCAAAAGTTGGAGACCTTTGCCACAAGTGGGGCAAAAAAAGTGGGGCCACGCACCTGCACCATCCCTCACTGGAGTGGGGTTGGCCTTGGAGAGCTTGTGCCAGCCATCAAGCATGGGTTTGCTTTGCATTGTTTTCCTTTTAACTTTGTACTTGCCATATCACTTGCTTCAGAAAACTGTGAGCTGTCCCACTGCTTGCAATTAGTAATTTCTTCTTCTGAGTGGAAGCAGGACAGAGTTGGTGGACCCCATTGATTTGGGCAGCTGGCGGGAGGACACTGCAGCTGCTCCCACAGGGCAGGCGCCTCCTCTGAGCTGTACTTGGTGGTGGCTTCAAACCTGCATTTCTGTCTGCCTCAAGATGGATCCCACCAAGGACTGGAAGGTGACAGGCTATGAAGCTGCAATTGTTATGGGCTTAGACAAAGCTTTGCTTTCACTTGTCACTGTTTGTGAGAGTTGTGATCTGTCTGCCTGTGATCTCCCTTGGTGTCTTCACGTCAGCTGCATGGTACCCTGTGCTGGGGAGATGGCCTCAGCTGCTTAAAGTAGGGAGGGGTGGGGCGCACTGTGAATGGTGCTGGCTTTTTAGGTGCAACTGCGCCTTTTTTTCAGACTGAGGCAGTTATACATGTGGTCAGGTTGTCTAGGGAAAGAGATCTTTCATGAGGCCCTTGAATTAAGAATTGGTTGTAAAAGCTACTAAGTGCTAGAGCAGAGACCCCTCAGTAAACCTCACTACTTTCCAGTGAGTGTGCAAAACAAGACATGAAGCCACTCAGCTCTTCTTTTCCTCCCAGAGATCCTGCTCCACCGTCACTGAAGCAGTAGGGCAGGCCAGGTCCTGGGAGCTCTTAAAGAGCTCTTTGGGACCACCCAGGTCTTGGTTCACATTCACAAAAGTTGAGTTCTGGAGTACACACAATGCCAGCAGGTACATCTCTGGTGTTTGTCTGACTGAATTTGACCCTTTTCCATACATCATGTGATAAGCGAAGGGCATTTTTGGGCATTTTGTGTGGCACCACATGAGCTGGAGAGCTTTCTGCAGATTGGTATCTGGCATGGTAGCTGCTGCACATTATCCCAGCAATTCTCAGCTTGTAGTGTGAGGCTGGACTTGCAGCAGGACATGGCAGGCTCACAGTCTGTCCAGAGCTGTTTCCAAATTTCCATTTCCTTCTGTGATTTAATATATTCATCTTCATGTAATACCAGCTGTAATTCAGTTTTAAAAGCCCGTAGCATTAGCTATGGCTCCAAAGTGCCCATGAATTATTGAGATTGAATAAATGGAGGGTGAAAATACAGAGTTTTCCGTTTTGTCCTTCAGCTGCCAGTGTTGCTTCGCCTCAGCTGTGTTGGCCTGGTGTTTGTGTGCAATGCAGTGATGTGGACAGTCTTCACAAAGGCCTTACGACTCTCCTCCTCCTCAGCTGCTGCCTCCGTGACAACGACAGCCTCCAACTTCATCTCTTCGGTGAGTAGACCCCTTCCCCAGATGCTGAAGCTGGAGGAGCACAGCAAGGTGGGAATGCCCACGCTGGTTGTAGCTTATCTCCCAGTGCAACCAGCATTGCTGGCCACAAAGGGAGAGTTACAGGCAGATGTGAAGTGATTGTGTCAGCCCTCAGCTGCTCTGATAGTTGTTCACGGCACAGGTGGTGGAACTTTCCTGGGTGATGCAGGAGGAAAGGTGCTACTGCCCAGCACGATGCCTTGCAGCAGCAACACAGGCTACTGAACTTTTGTAATTGCCAGTGGAAGCTGGAGCTGAGAGCTTTGCTTCATTTTCTTTTTCTTTTGCAGTACCTCGCTTGTGACAAGCCAGAGTCACCCTAGCTGGGTATGAAGATGCATCAGCTCTAGTGACAGCAAGAGTCTTTGACCCATGGGTTTTTTCCACTTGCTTTTCACTCTTGGCAGCAGTCCACCTTGTTTCTGTGCTCTAGCTGGCAGACAGCTCATGGTGGTCTCCAATAATCAACAGTAATAATAAATTCCCAGTCAGTGGGAGATTTGGCACCTGAGAAGTGCTGGGAGAGCAGCAAAGCACATTATGCATCTGCCAAATCCTGCTTTGGGACCACAATATGGCTGTGCTTCCAGGCTGATGGTGGAATTGGTCATCTCCAGCATCAGCTTCAGCAGCCATTCCATTGGTCATCCCAGTAGGAGTTTCTTCAACTGGGTTTTTTCCAGGGCTGTCTCTACCAGAAGTCCTCACAGCTCTGGCAGCACGAGAAGCCTTGGGGCAGCTTGGCCCAGCAAAGCTTTGTGTCTCTCTTTTCCTTCAGGCTCTCCTGGGAAAATTGCTCTTCGGAGAGACGTGGACACCTCTGTGGTGGGTCGGCCTCACCGTGACAGTCTGCGGGCTCATGCTGCTGCACACGGCTGCACCCCAGCTGGTGCAGGTCCCAGCGGAGAAGAAGGAATGACAGCTGCTGGAGGGGTCCCAGTGCCATGCCACCCCTCTCCAGCCTGGCTCAGGACAGCATCCCCAATCCCCACTGGCCTCTGAAGACATCAGCCACTGAGCTGCTGACCCCTGCCCACTGCTCATCTGCTGACTTGCAAAATCACGTTGGTCACATCTTTCCTGGTGGTGGTGTGGTGGCAGTGACAGCATCAGAGGGAGCTGGTCAACTCTGAGTCAGTACTGTGAAAATCAGGGCCAGAGGCCATCAGCCACTCCTCCTTTTCACACCCTGTGGCTGTGGAGCTTTCCCAGTTTGGGGAATGCTGAAAGTAAACATGGTGGCTGTGGAAGGTGCTTATGCATCAGATTTTTTCCATGGAAGGACCTATCCCAAAATAGAAAAGCAATAACAATTAGATGCTGATGCAGAATTTCTGCTCTGCTATTCCTGACCTTCTGTCTCTTGAAATGGTTCCCTTCCTGCTGCTACCTGTAAGGTTGTGGAGACTTTCATTAATTCCTTCAACTTCCTCTATCAGTTACATACACCTTTTAACTTGCCATTTGTATCTGACATTTATAATTTTCACTTACCCATTCCTGTCATGTTGCCCACAGTGAGGTTGCTGCTCTTTCCTTTAAACCCTTACTTAGAATAAGGTTCTGATCACCATTCCTGCTTTGTGTGGGTCAAACTCATTTTGGGACAGTTCAGCAGGCAACCTGCTTTCACTTGGAATGTCCATGTTCAACACATCCCCTGTCCCCACTCAAGCTGACAATTGCTTTAATATTTGGTAAAAGGGAGTTTCTCAAGCCATGTTTTTTCTACACCTCTGGATGATGCTTGTTCCAATTCTCTGTATTTTCACCTGACTTATTCCCATTCATGTGATGTGATCAAACAGATCACTGGTATCCAGACATCTGTTCAATTTTGCATCAGTGATTACTCCATCATGTTCATGTGTCATGTTCAGGTGTCAGTTTGATTAATGTGTCACGAATCACCATTTATAAGGTATCACCTTCATTCCCCTGCCCCCCTCCATTTTTTTATTCCTTGCAAATTCTTTGGTTGAAATCCTAAGTAAGAAATAGTAATGATGCCTGTAAATGTATGCATCATGCTGGTGATACCACTTGTTTGCTCTGGGCTTGCCAGGTTGTGTATGTCATCTTGTAACGACAAAAGGTGAGTCACGGTTGTGGCATGTGCAGAAAACCTAAGGACACATTTCTGTGAGTGTCTGTATCAGAACCTGTCAGGTCTGTCATGACTGGTAGATCTGCGCTGTCTCAAGAGTAAAATAGACTTGTGGATTGAGATGCCACTGGAGTTGGGTTTGTGCCTTTTTCTTCCTTGACTCAGAAGAGTCACTGTCTCACAGAAGAGGCCAAGAGCCTTTTGCTCCATTCCCTGCCATTCTAGCTCCCCACATCTGGCAGCTGTGTCCCAAGAGGGGCAAAGCCTTTTCCTCTCCCCTCAGTGTGCTCTCAGGTCTTCCCATCAAAGGGGGGAGCTGCATATGTGGTCGGGGAGAGGACAGAGTGCTCTGGGTGGCAGCAGTGGGAGGCTGGAACACATCCAGTTGCCTGGGAAGCTGAGACCTGACACAGGGACCCAGCACCTCTCATAGGTCTGCAGACCTGACAGCCAGGAACCATGCATAGGTCCCTTTAGATCTTCATACATGATGGAAAATTAATGAAGCCGGATTTATTTGCCCTTGTAATTAACCCTCAGTCAGCTGTAAGCCATGGCTGCCTTTGTGCAAATAGCAGTAGAAGGACTGGGCTCTCTGGTGAATTTGGCTGTTGTCCCATTTCCTAATAAACCATTTGGAAAACTTTTTAACCTGGACTATCTCAAAACTGACATTTCTTTATTACGGTCATTATTGGAGGTCAAGGTTTAGGAGGTATTTGTTCGGAAGTGGAAGGTATGCAGAAGGTGTGAGCAGCACTTTGCTTGGTGATGCCTGCTTTAGGGCAGATGAATATAATTCAGGGCTGTAAATTCTCTCATAAATACTTGAAGGTGGGAACAGAAGTAAGTTTTCCTCAGTTCCCATGGGAAGAAAAGATTGCCAAGCAAGGTTCATTTTATGGCAGAATCCCACCTGTAGTGTGTACACAGAGTTTGGCCATGTCTGCCAGTGAGGCCAGGGCTACAAGAAAAACTGGAATCGCTGTGTGGCAAAGCAGTGGTACTTCTCATAAAACATCCATGTGGAATCATCCAAAATGTGGCTGAAGATAATAAAAAACATGGGAGTGGATTTCCAAAATAAAACTGTCCAAAGCTCAATAGCTGATTTTTTTTTTTATTTACAGATATTTTAGACCACACACACCAAAAAAAAAAAAAAAAAAACCCAAAAAACAAACCACCACCACAATGTGAGACTAATGAACTGTGTTTGACAAGTCAGTGGTTTAGATGTGGTGGACCTTGTAAGGTGGCTAAAGATCATGGCCAACTCCAACACTTTGGTTTAGTGGGGCAGAAGGTGGGTTACTTTTATGTGGGAACTACAGTACTGTGCTTGCATGGATTTTTTGCTCAGTTGAGACAAGGCATTACTAGAGAAGAGTCTTGGGCATATGTTTCCGCTCAGATTCCAGCAAAATACGCTTCTGTGTGCACATCTCACAGAGACAGTGCTGTACCTACAGCAGTGGTAGATAGAGGCAAAGCCATGGACATTGTCTGCCTGGGCTTGTGCAAAGCATTAGACACTGTCCTGCACAACATCCTTGCCTCTGAATTGGAGACATGGATTTGATCCCTGGCACACCTACAAGTTGGGCAGAGACATGACTGACAGCAACCTTGCGGAGAAGGACTTAATGGGTGGTGGCTGACCAGAAACTCAACATGAGCCAGCAGTGTGGGCTGCCAGCCCAGAAAGCCAAACAAATCCTGGGCTGCACCTAAAGGAGCATGGCCACTCTGCTCTCATGAGACCCCACCTGTGGTGCATCCAGCTCTGGTGCCCCTGACACAGGAAGAACATGTAACTGTTGGAGCAAGTCCAGGCCACAAAATTGGTAAGAGGACTGAAGCACTGGCCCTATGGAAAGCAGACTGAGAGCACTGGGGCTGTTCAGCCTAGAGAAGTGAAAGTTGAATGGAGACCTCATAGCAACCTTCCAGCATCTGAAAGGGGCCTGCAGGGAAGCCAGAGAGGGACTCCTCATCAGGAACTGCAGTGATAGGATGAGGAATAATGGGTACAAACCGTAAGAAGGGAAATTTAGGTTAGATAAATGGAAAGAAATCCTTTCTGGAATAGGCTGCCCAGAGAAGCTGTGGATGCCCCATCCCTGGTGCTATTCAAGGCCAGGTTGGATGGAGCTCTGAGCAGCCTGCTCTAGTGGAAGGTATCTCTGCTCCTGGCAGGGTGTTTGGAACTAGATGATCTTTAAGGTCCCTTTCAACACAAACTATTTCATGATTCTGTCACCTCCCAAGTGCTGGCTGTACTTGGTCTTTCCTGCACCTACCTCTCATTCTCAAACACAACACTTAGTTTATCAGCATCATGTTCATCATCAGGCATGGCCATACCATGTCAGTAAAAAGTAGAAGAAGCAGATGCATAGTTAACAGGAAAGCTCACAATGATGTTCAGGAAGATTCAAATAAGAATACTTGAATTAATGGTGGGAAGCATTAGAAAAATCTGTTGTATAAACAAAGTCCAGGAGTATTGTATTCTAAGGTAAACAGTGTCTCTCATACCTTTACAAGGAACAAAGCCAAATGAAATAATAGTTTCAGTTGAACCTTAGACCATAATTTGACTGATTAGATAAGGAAATTTGCATAAAAACTTTTAAATGTCCCTGTTGCCATTGACAAGGAGTTGCTGAAAGTTTGTACAGCATCTCAGATACAGCATATATTGAAATCACTTGAAGGATGGTATGTTTCCCCAGGGTATAATTATTTGAAGTAGATACAATAAATAAGTTTGGTGGATTGTTCTGCTGAGTTTGATATATTCAAAAATTTCCAGGAATTTGACTCAGTGCCCTCTGTTGATCCTTCAGAGGCCTTAAATGATCACATTGCAAGAGTGTCCCACACGCACACATAATTACATGATCTTGCAGGCAGTGGGGTGTTTTCGAAGAAGGAAGTCCTGTGACACAACATACACAGCATACCTGAAAAGTGGCTCTGACCTTGTCTGGCACAGAAAAAACATGAAATTAGGAATAAGTGGATACTAATCCTGACATGTTCGGGGTGCTCTTCTGCAGAAGAGCAGCAGCAAACCTTCATTTTGGGGATCTGAGAGGTGCAGAGGGAATATGGGCACTTATCCACAGCAAGTGGTGTGGTGTCTACAGCTCACCTGGTCTTGGAGAAAAATATAGGATGAGCTAAGGTCAGTGGTAAGAGCCTTCCCAGGAGAACTAGGACTTTACCCCTGAAAATCAAGTGTGTGGTGTGTTGTACCACGTGACTTTTTAATGGAACAGATTAAAGAAGACAACAATCCTGTTGTTGTTGTTCTTCCTGAGGACAGAACAAAGTACTTCAGACTGTAAAACAACACCTTGTATTTTTAAGCAGATGGTTATTGGGCTGGATATTTCAGTGCCCTTTCTGAGGCAAGTCTCTTTCTAGATACTTTACCACCAAAAAACAAAGGTCAGCAACTTGCTTGTAAAATCTGAAATGGGATCCTGGGCCTGTGGGTTGGGGAGGGGCAGCCAATCCCAGAGGTGCTCTCTGAGTTCTGACATAGTCAGTGGTTCTGCCAGGAGTGTTTTTTTCCAGTGGTGGAATCCCAAATTCAAGAGAGGTGTAGGAAACTGGTCTGGCTCAAGCATTCCAAGATGGCAGGGGCCTAGGAGGAGAGGCTGGGGGATGTGGGCATGCTGGAGACAAGGAATGCTCAGGTTGACCCAATTAGCCTTGGAAAGGAGTTACAGAGGCAGCATAGAAATGGCCAGTACTAAACAAGGCAACAGGCACAGCTTCTGCCTTAAGACTTTCAAACTGGCAATCAGGGGAAAAAATGTCACTGGGAGGTTAGTTGCCTATACGGGAAGCAGAAGCCCATGGAGGTTTCCAGACTCAGCTAGACAAAGCCTCAAGTGACTCAATCTAGTTTTGGTGACCATCCCGTCTGGGGAGACAGATGGATTTCCTGTGACTAGGGGCCAATTTCACGATCATCACCGTCTATAACTGGAAACTGATTTGACCTTCTGCCTCCATGTTTAGCAGTTCCCATTAAATCCTGCTGTGCCACAGAAAGGAGGTTCCTCCTTGAGGCACCATGCAGACCTAGGCTGCCAGAGGCTTGTACTCTAACCACAGAAACCATAATGGATGCTTGCATGTGCATTCATAGCCTGAAAACAAATTTATCAGAGCAGGACTACACAATAGCAAAGTGGTTTGTGGATCTGAGCCTTTGCTGGTTGAGGGGATAGTCAGGTGAGTGCAATGTTAGTGATGGTTTCCAGGGCTGGGCAGTGCTGACCAGCTGCAGCACCCCAGAACGGGATGTCCAGAGGGATGACTGGGAAGCTGGACCTTGTGTTACTCCATGCCGTGGCTGCATGTAGCACCACAGTGACCCATGGCCAGTAGCAGCACTTGAGGCTGTTTACCCCTGGGAGCAGCCAACCAGCCAGCCATGCTATTCACTCTCCAATGAAGTTTTTTGATTCCTGACTGTTTAATAACATTATTACTTGTTTCAATTTTCCCTTGAGATTTAAGGAAGTGTGTCTGTGCCTGGCTGTACTAATTGCCAAGATTTCCTAAGCAGCTCCCTTCATGCCCTTGAAGTCCTGAGGTATTTGTGGTGCTGGGTTAAAGCCTGGGGAACTCTTGGGTGGGGCCTCCCACTCCCATTTTGCTGGGGGGAGATGATGCACACCCTGCTTAGCCCTGCACAAGTTTTGCACAACACAGAGGCTCCACTGCGCCCTGAGGGGATGAATCCATGACAATGGAAGTAAGAGAGAGGAAGGGCTGCACAGAGTGGTAGTAGGTGGGGCTCTGTAGACGGTGCTACCACTTTTTGTACATTTTGGACTTGTTGCTCAGTCTGGCTTGGCTCAGAGGTCACTATGAGCCTGTGAGAGTCGGGGCTGGGGCTTGGCCGTGTGAGCAGCTCGGGTCCTCCCTTGGGACAAGCAGAGCATCTCTGGTTTTGCAACGAGAGGTGACAGCTGGACAGCTCTGCTTAGCACTGTGACCTGCAGCATGCAATGTCTGAACAGCAGCCAGGGCTTCAACCCTAATTGCTTTCAGTAAATTAAGGCAACATTTAGGGAGAAATGAGCAGTGCCCCAGGAAAGGATGAGGCATTTTAAGTACATTTTCCGGTGCCAGTTGACTGTTTCCTCATCCAGATAGGAGATAATTTAAGTGACTTGTCCCCTTCAGGACTCCAGAGTTAGGCAATTAGAGGCACAATTCTGCCAGGAACCAGTGTTGCATGAAAATGCTTCCTAGAAAACCCTGGTGGTCATGGAGTGGAGCATCATGTGCTGCTGTGAAGGACAATAGCCTGGATGCTGTGACGAGGGCTGGGTGGGAGTACACTGGCTTGGTTGTTTTTTAGGGCAAATATCCACAGATCCCTGGGCTCAGTCAGTCCCACCATACCTGGAGACTGCCACTTGGCAGATGCATTCAGGAGTGGGACAAAACATTTGCACCTGCTGTGGTTTTGGTCTGCTCTGGTGCAGCACATGAGCCAGATCCCCAGCACTGTGCTGCAAACCTTGGTCTAGGAAGTTTCTCCCTTCTCACCACGTGACAATTTCTGCCAGTTGCAGTGCTGGCTGGCGGGAATGTGGTGTGGCTCAGTGTGACCTGTAGTCTGCAGACCATGTACATCTCGATGTATATAGACACACACCCACACAGACAGGTGGGAGAAGCTGTTACACCTCCCCTGCAGAAAGAAATGTTACTCGAAGACACTGGCATGCAAGTTTCTGTTTTCTCACTTAGACATTTGCAACCAAACACATATCCTGTAGGTGGGAAGGTATTCTTTCAGTATTTTCCTTGTTCGCTGGAGCTGTTTTTAATACATGGATAAACTATTTTATCCCTGATTCAATATTTGTGCTGTTGATTTCCTTGCCCTTACCATTTATTTTTGCAGCCCTCTTTTGCTTTATTTTTCCTCGTACCTTTTCATATTGTTTGCTTTAGGTGTAGGCTGTGGGTATGTGTTCACACTGCAATCAGTCAGTGTGGTCATACATGCAAGCAAGTTCATGGGTCAGTGGCAGTAGGGTGGATACAGCCCTGGAATAACTACACCCACCTTGCTGGACCCTTTCCAAACACACACTGTAGGTTATGGGATGGCGTGGTGCGGGGGGTCCTTCTCCCCATTTTAGGTCTCTGGATGGGATGAAGGTGTGGGGAGGGAGTGAGCAGGCTAGTGCCATTCAGACTGCAAAAGAGACTGTGGTGCTTTGTAACAGGGGCTGAGAAGGCCTTGAGTTGCATGGAGAAAGTAAGCTGGAATAATGGAGAAAGTAAACTGTCAATTGTCTCTGCCATGAGGATGGGGCCCACAAGAGAAGCCAGCAAGCATCAAAACCAGAAAAGCTTCCTGTTTTTACAGTGGGTCATTTGGCTGGGGAACCCTTCCTGCAGGAAGCAGCAGAGGCTAGCTGGCTCATCAAGTTCAAAAAGTGGGCAAATATTTTTTAAAAAGCTACTGTATGGAAAAGGTGACATGATGGAGATCTTTCTTTGCAATTTATTGCACAAAATTCTAAAGTATTTTGCCGAGAAGCAGAAGTACCTCATGCTGAGTTGTTTTAGACTACTACACAATATCTCGGCACTGGAGCATGCATATTTTAGTGTTTCCAGTGCAACAGTTGTACTAGAACTGAGGGTCAAGAAGTCGTAGTACTGAAATTCCAGGTTCAACTTTCACATGTTGTTGCTCCATATATCTAGACGGATATTGCAATTTTGCCTTTTGCACCTTAGCCAGGAAAAAGATCTTAAAAAATATTTTAACATCATAGCATTTTGGCTTGCTCTTAAAGTAGCTCTCTCTTTTGTCAATGGCCTAAAACCTCAGTTTTTGGGCGCACAGAACTTCTCCTTCAGGGCTGGGAGGGTGTTTTGCTTGAGTAGCCATAAGTCTGTGTTTGATGCATGTGGAAATATGTTTGCTGTTTGATCTCTGTCTTTGCCTTCTTCAGGAGCAGAGCCCTTGTGTTGTGCTGCGTTGGGCACAGAGTGATACAGTTTTCTTTCTTTCTGCAGGTGAATGCCCAAAGCCAGTCCCTAACTGGCCTATCCTTAACTTAGGTCCAAAAATCCTCTTTCAGTGTTTAGTTGGAAAAGGAGTTAGGCTTCCATGACCCTTGAGGGTCCCTTACAACTCAGGATATTCTGTGATTTCACGATACTATGAAACAGTGGAATTTCCATTATAATTATAGTGGCATCAATCACTTCTCTGGTATTTGCCTCTGTGAAACTCATTACCAGGTATCTGGGGCCAGATGACTTGGAATCAGTTAAGATCTGGGCTTGGCCATCTTGCATCAACCCCTGACGTCCTAATGCCTACCACAAGTTGGCTCATGTTGGATGAGAAGTGAATTTGCCTGCTGGATACACGGGATGCCTTGTGGGCACAGACCACTGTCATGGTCCGTGGTAGAAGTGAGTGAGTGAGAAGTGACCAAATCAATGTTCCTTTCAGAGCAACAGCAGCACTGGCATGTCAGGATCATTGTGTGGATGTGATGTGTCTCAATACTAGGACATTCCTAAAGACTGAGGTATAGCTTGATGAAATTGTGAGAGCAGGACCAACACAGCACCTCAAATCCAGCTCAAAAGAGATGGACCAGATCCTCAGCTGTTCTCCATCTGTGCTTTTTTTGTCTTTGACACCTTCAAGATTTCTTACTACTTATCATTCCCTAGGCTGCGATTCAGGCAGGACTCAACACCTACTAGGTGGTGCACGTGGGAGCAGTCCTGCTGTGGTCAGTGGAGGACATCTCACTGCGGTGCCCCTCAGGACCCAGACAGGGGCTGTGCCCATGTGCACTATACCAGAAGCACTGCTCACCCTCTGACACCTCAGAGCAACCCCATGGCAAAGCTGAGAGGATGAGTTCACCTTTCCAGAGCACTGAAAAGGAAACCTGTGCTGCTTTTCATCTGTTATTTATTTTGAGTGTAACTCTGACTAGACATAGAAAAAACAAACCCGACAAAACAAAAGCAACTGGAAGCCTCAGGTGTTTATAAAAAATGCAGCTCAGTAAATTGCTTTTATAAAAGGCAGCTTCTCATGGGGTTGCAAATGAATGAAAATGTAAAGCTAAGGATTTGTCTTTCCTGCTTGGCATCAATACTTGTGGTCATGCTCTGGAAGTTTGACTTGTTTTGTCATTTTTGATACACAAAACAAACAAAACCTGAGACAAAGGGCAAGCTTGTAAATAGGGGAGCAGCCACTGGGGAATTTTATTTTATTTGTTTGTATTTTATTACCCTCTTGTGCCAGCTAATTAGGTGACCTTGCAACAGACAGATGCAGATAAGGCTGACCACCTCTGTTGTCTTATTTTGCAAGCTGGGAAGTAAGTTGCTGAAATTATTTGGAATAGGAAGATTTCCTGTGGAAAAAAAAAATCTCCTGCTAATATTAATTAAAAGAGTATAGTTTAATGAGACAATTTGTCGTGGTTAACTGTTATAACTGTTTGGGGGTAAAAAAAATGAAATTAAAATGGGCTGGTATTTTTCATTGCTTCACCAAGAAGAAAAAAGCCATGGTGCTGAACCATAGCCAGCCTCTCTGACTGGCAAAGGCAGAAGGAGGTTTGCCTGTAAAAGGACAGAGATCACCTGCTGACAACATGAAAAAATTTGAAACCATGTCTTTTAAAAACATTCCTGTAGTGTCCTGGGTTGTAGTTCAGGCTGAAATTCCTCGTCTCAGACCTAGCCGGCAACTCTTGGAGAGCATTAGAGTTCAATGGCCTTCCCTGGCAGGGCAAGCTTGTACGAGCCAGGGGCAGAAGGGGTTTTGTTGGGAGCATGGTACCATGTTGGTACCGTGACCAGTTTAGTTTTGTTGAATTGAGATAGTACCAGTGTGTAGAGAAAGATACTGGGAACAGGCTAGATCAGCAGCTGCACAAAGCAAAAGGAGAACTGAAACCATGCCCCAGTGGCCAACCCGCCCCCCACCACCACTAAAAAGGTCAGCCACCTTCCAAGATGGAGTAGGTTCATGGCAGGGCAGAACCCACACCCATGTTAATTTTTACAATCTTTCCTCGAACTCTGGGGTTTAAAGCAAGGGTTAGGACATACATACACTGTTGAAATCAAGGTTTTGCAAGCTCCACAGGAGTGGAAGTATGACTGTTCCTGGTGCCTACATGCCCTGCTTCCCTTGCTCATCCTCCAGCACACATCTAGAAAATTTCTTTTCAAAAGCAAAGTGTTACCAACATAAATCTGTTCCTGTTTGCAAAAGTCTGTAATTTTGCTGCAGGACTATTTTGTCAACACAATTTAAGATGCCTCCAACCAAGCATAGAATGATGTATAAAACAGGTTGAGACTGGATTAGGAGGCTACTGTCAGTGACTTCAACTGATGTGGATTACTTTTGCTGCAGTTAGGTGGAAATCAGTAAGATACATCATAAATGTTCAGATTACGTGCATTACTGGTTATGTTGTTTTACCGATATTCCGTGTATACATTACTTGATCCCATACTGCTTCTAAACAAAAATTACAAAAGTCTTCCACTCTCGAGGAGGAAGGAAATGCAGAATAAAAGCAACATGGAAAGATAAATCAGGGCTGCAGTGTTTTTGTCAATAGTGAAATATGTAGTTGCCAGCGCATTGTCTGGTGCTGAATGATGAGTGATGCTCCGTCTGCTGAGAACATTGGTGGTTCAGATGTTCTTGCAGATGTCCTGTGAGATTAGGGATGTGTGCTGAACCCTCGGTGCCCTGTGGTGCCCTAGTCATGCTCTCAAGTAAGGACACCCAACATACACCTGCCAGCAAGCAGTGACATGCTCTGAGGGTGGCATCTGCTAACTCAGCTCCTCATTTACACTAAGGGAAACAGTCCTCCTAAAGGAAATACCTACTTACCTAAACCAATGGAGAAAAGCCGGTGCCTTTGAAGGCTTTCACAGGGAGATCCTCTTCAGGAAGAACCTACATTTAGATGTGGCAGCCTTGCAAAAAGAATTCTATCTTGCTGCACCCTGGGCTGCTGCCATTGAGGGAGGCATCAGGAGGCTGAGGCTGCTCCCACATCTGGGCCACAGCTTTACGTTTCTGGGTGCCTGGGGACATTTGTATCTCTTTCTGGACACTGTGCCCATGTCAGTGGTGGCCTATATACCACCAGCTTTCCTCTCTGTGGTGTAAACTCACCTCTCCATCTTTGGTCACCCTGAGGACCAGGGTGGCAGTGGGGCATGTGGGGTTCAACCAAGGCAGAGACCTTTGGCAGAGCTGTCAGCAAAGAGCAGCCAGCAAACAGCTCCTTTTCCACCACATTTCTTTCTCTTCCTGGGCATAGCCTGATTCTCCTCTTCCCCACTCAGTGCTCCCACTGGGCTATCTCCCTTGACATCCACCTCATCCTATGGGGATGGGGACAGTGCTAGGATCCTTCTGCTTTTCAACCCACATGTGTAAAAATGCTAGATTTTAGCCCACAGCTCCAAGTATTTCTGTCCCAAATGTGATGACAAAAACCTCACTAACTTGAAAGAATGTTAGACTGGTCCTAATGGGGAACTCTGTTCTCCTAAGGGTTGAATATTTGTGGGCTTCCTTGTAAAGTTAGCCTGGAGCTGCAGTCCTGGTGACCTGGATATTAGGGCACAGGTGAATTCTTACTCACGTAGCCCATGATTTTACTGTTTGTCATTGAAGGGTCTGTCCACTTGTCATCTGATTGTGCAAATTCACCTTCCATGTGAGCCGGGATTTAAGTTTCGCTGTTTTTGTCTGACTATGTGCAGAGGGAATTGTAGTCTTTTTTTTTTTTTTTTTTTTTTTTTTTTTTTTTTTTTTTTTTCCACGGGAACTTCCTTTCTTGAAACACCACCCCTTGGCAGTGGACCTGCTGACACCTCAGAGCAAGACACAGATAAAAAGGGCAGCCTGTCTTCCTTCTCCACACTCAGAAGCAAGTGGCAGAGACTACTCAGGAGCTTAGAAGCTGCTGGCATTGCAAGCATCTCGGGTAGAAACTCTAACAAGAACCATGTTCAGTGACACTGGTGAGTTTTTAATGCTTTATATGATATGTTAGGTGTGAGATTTGGCAAGCCTCCTGCAGGGAGGATAGCAGCTTCAGGGGTTCTCACCCCTCTAATTGGGTGACACCTTGAGGATAGAAGTTTTGGTGCCGGTGCTGCTGACAGGGATTAGTTTGCTCTGGCTGTGAAAATTCTGCTTTTGACGGATTGGTAAATTAACTGCAAGACTCAGCTTATTTTTCATCACTGTTCTTCAACCTGTAGACGTCTGGTTATGTCAGTGATACTGGGAAGGAAATGCAGCTCTTTTAAAATTGCTTCACATCAGTGTTAAAAGAACTTCTTTCTTTGAGGCTACTTTATCATGTAGATTGTTGCTCTTCAGTGATGTCTGATATCATCTGATGGAAGTTTCAAAATAACCGAAAGGGGGATATTTTGGGGCTTGAGCTCTGCCCCATGGCTGTCCTGCCTGCCCTGTTGTCAGGAGATCCTGCAGCTACCTAGACAGGTGCCTGGGTCACTCCTGCAGCAGCTGCTGAACCAGCACCACTGGCCAGCCCAGCCCCAGAATGCCCAAAACCCCTGGGGTTTGGGGTATAGTGGGCTGGGTGGTGCCTGCAGCAGAGCTGGGAGCAGGTCTCCATGGCTTTCAGGAGGGGAGGCATGTTTTGACACCGCTCTGAGTCCCTCAGTTTCAAACCTCTGTACTCTGAGTGTGGATGAGCCGAAATTTTCCAAGGAGTCTTGGACAACAGCATCTTTGAGATGTGATCTCACATCTCTGGGATGTGCATGAGTGTTTGCCTGGAGGCTGGAAAAAAATCAGGAGTAAAAGCAGGTATCCAAATTATGCTCTCTCTTGAAAAACTACAGTTCTCATCCCAATTCCCTTCTGTCGTTCTGAGCAGCCCTTGTTCCCACTAAAGCCAGACATATCACAAATACCCTGCTCCATACTGATAGATTTTTTTAAACCCCATCTCCTCCTCACCATAAGGGAAAGAAGGACCCACATACCTACCAGTGGCAAAGTCTCATATGCCCATCTTTGATCACTGTTCTGTTGAAGCTCTGAACATCTCTCCAGGCAGGCAGCAATGCAGTGCGGCTTGTGGGTTAGCATAAGAAGGAGCTCTATAAAGGACAAACCATGGAACTAGGGGAGAAAATACTGCCTTGAATTTTTTTATATTAAAAAAGGAAAAGAAATCTGACAGCACTTGGGGTTTGGATTTGCTTCTGGCTTGGCCCAGGAGCAAGCACAGACAGGAATGCCTCTCGCAGCCTGAGCCTCTGTCCTGTGAGCGGGCGAGTTCTAGGTATGCTCGGCTCTTCTATAAATCATTAATTTCCTTGTTGGCAAACCAAGGTGCCTGCAGGCAGCCAGACACAGGGTGTGTGGGGGCCCAGCTCCGTGCCCAGGGCAGGAAGCAGGGCGGGAAGACAAAAGCAGCAGGTGAGGGCTGCCCAGGGAGGACGAGCTGCGGCCAAGCCCCCTCGGATGTGGTGATGGGTGCGCCACTGGCTGGCTCTGAGGCATTCCTTGGCACAGGACACCGTGCCAGTCAGATCAGAGGGTATCACAGGTGTGTTTGCACAGGAATAAGTGCAGCACAACTGATGGGCAGTGCTGACTGGAGACAGGCCTTTGGCACAGTGCTCAGCACGGTCAGGCAATATTTCAGGGCAGCTGTTGTTAGTGAATCTTCCCTGTGCATCCTCAACAGAGGTTGACAGCACTGATGATGTCCAGAAATGGGATGGATATGCAGTCCCTAAGTTAAGAAATGCTGGAAGGATGGATTTCCTAAGGCCCTTTCCCACAGCTATCCTATGTGTTCAACTCTCACATCCCTTTGCAGCCCTCTCCCAGGACCAGAGCTTTCTGGTATCTTCTCAGCCCAGCTCTAGAGTTTTCCATAAAGAACAAGGCTGAGCAGCTTTAGTGTTTGGAGATTTCTTAATGCTGAGGAAGATGCTTCCTCTTTGTCCTCAAGATGGTTTAGCAGCTAGTTCCAGCTGAATTTTTTTACATAAATGCACTCACACCCCCTTGCTCAAAACATCAGCCCAAAGCTGGCAACTGGCATGCAGCAAATAAACAAAAAGCACTCAAAGATTACATTGGTTAACAAAAGATGCTGGTCAATTTTAAGTCTATTTGTTGTGCCACTTAGATCTGTTATGTAATTACGATAAATATGTTTTATATATCTACTAAGAAGAAATACACAGAGGTAATAATCTGGTGGGGATCCATGGGTGGTCAGCTCTGTTTATTCAAGGCTACAGTCACTGCACAGCACAGGTTGCAGGAGGAGGCATGCCACTGATTTCAGCCTGCCCTGGCACCAGCC
Organism: Sylvia atricapilla; assembly: GCF_009819655.1. Classification (NCBI taxonomy): domain Eukaryota; kingdom Metazoa; phylum Chordata; class Aves; order Passeriformes; family Sylviidae; genus Sylvia; species Sylvia atricapilla. The sequence goes on from NC_089140.1 coordinate 45,555,412, forward strand.
CTGCATGTGGCACCTCTCACACCACACCCGCTACCAGCAGATTCCAGCCTCTTCAGCATTTGGGATGGCTCTTGTTGATACTGAAAATTGCATGGTTGCCAGGTACCATGCAAATCTGTCAAGACATTTGGTGAATTAATCTCTTCAACCATTATGCTTTTGACTTGCTAATTTCAAAGTTACCGTAACCCGTTTTTGCCTCTCCCATGTCTTCATCTGAATCACTCATGAGAAGAGTGCTTATGAGGTATTGTTACTCCCTACCTGTTCACACGGAATGCTCTGGCTTTTCCTGCCACCACTGGGCAGCCTGCCAAAGCCTGATGCAGTGACCCCCAAATCTCCATCATCGTTCAAAGCTGAGGGCTTTCTTTTTGCTCAGTTGTATCACTGGGTTGTGCCTCTTGGAGCTCCACTCCTATGCCACAGCTCTGAACCACAAGCCACTGGGCACAGAGATGCTGAGGCTTTGCCTGGCCCTGCTCCCATCCAGAGTTGCAGGAGAGGAGACCCTCGTTTTAAATGCGGTGTCTTAAAAATCAGCTGCTGTGTTAGGAATGAATGGGAGCAAAGCACTTGCAAGGAATTCTTGCTGGGGAGTAAAGCTGAAGCTTTGCTGAAGCCAAATGGGAAAAGCAGCAGTTGTCATGAAGGGGGGCAGTGCTCTGTGTTGCGTGTTCTACAGCAATCCATCCAGAGCAGACCTCTGGGTGGTTTTGGTTTTTTTATAATATTGTCTTATGCTAGATAACTTGTTACTCTAGGTGCTTTGGTGACTCACAGGCTGCATTAAGAAGAAGAAAACCGTCTTTACTGAGAAAATTACCATCAATCTCTTGTTTTTTCTCTCTTTCCAGACTCCAGTCTGAAGGTCACCAGGGTTGACTTTCTGAAGAGCCAGAACACCCAGCAGCACCACACAGATGGGTACAACATCAAGAACCTGGTGGTGCGGCGTGGGCAGCCCTTCCAGGTGCAGGTCAGCCTCAACAGGGAGCTGAGGGCTGACGACAAGCTGTCCCTGCGCTTTGGCATCGGTAAGCAGGAGTCCCTCCGTGGCCATCAGGCAAAGCCAGAGAGCCCCGGGAGCATCCAGCTGCCTCTTCCTGGCACAGGCATTGCAGGCCTGTACAACCCTCACACATGTTGTCTTGGATTTGTTTCTAGGTGAAAATCCAATGAAAAACAGGGGGAGCCTGCTGTCGCTGAAACCAGAGCGGGAAGATTTCAATGGGTGGAAAATCTCCGTTGTCAAGAAGGATGGCACAGAGGTAGAGCCTGTGGGCAAGGGCCTCAATGGCCAGTACCAAGGCCATCAGAAGCTACAGAGCAAAGCATCCTCGTACCCCTGTCCTGCTTCCCCTTAGGCCTATGATTTTAGATGGGCAGCAGCCTTGTCCTGCTTGGTTCGTTGCTCCCGCCATGCACAGGCAGGCTTCGCCCTATCCCACTGCCTTCTCCTCTTTCCCTGCAGGGACCTCCATGGCCCCGGCTTTGCCACTCGTGCTGGTTCTGTGGCACCATGTTTGTGCCACGCCTGTGGCCATGGTGGGGTGTCCCTCATGCCATCTCTCCTTTTTTCCTCCTCAGTGCCTGTTGTCTGTCACCAGCTCACCCAATGCCCCTGTGGGCAAATACAACCTGCACGTGAAGACTGGCACTAACATTTACAAGCCTGAAAATGGTGTCATCTACCTTTTGTTCAATCCTTGGTGTGAAGGTGAGCGGTCCTGCAACTGGGAGTGATAATTACTGCTACCAGGGATTGTCCCAGATGGAATTTTGCCTCATATTTTCCCTATTCTCTTTCTTACATATATTGTTTTTTCTCCATAAAACACTGTAAGCAGCATCTTCATGGAGCCAATGAGAAGCTGGGCAATAGCAGTAAGACAGCTCCTCACTGGATATTCTCCAGTGCCAGGACACAGAGGGACATCTGTCACATCTGCTTGCACTACTGTATCATCCCTCTCTGTTTCCCTGAGACAGCCAAAGATTAACTGAGAGAACTGGGCTGTCTTAAGATCCAGAAAAAAAAAAAATAACCAGAATAAAAAATTGTGTGGTTGGTGGGCATCAGTTTCCCAGCTCTCTCTGCTGTCTATCTCATAGTCTACAGTGTTCAGAAATAAGATTTTTGCAATAATTAAAGAGTGGTCACATAGCAATGGACCTACGGGGGGAAGTTAAAGATTAGTCTTACAGGAAATTCTTTCATAACTAGAGCAAAAAAAAAAAGTGAATGCTGAATGCTGCATGATCATCTGTTGGTGTGAATATTGCAGATCCTTGGCTACCCCAGTTTAGCTTTCCATGGAAAATTTCATATAGGGTGTGCAAGCCACCTGATGTCTGAGGGTTTGGGATTTTTTTCTCCAGATGATGTTGTCTACATGGCCAATGAGGCACAGAAGAAGGAATATGTGCTCAATGACACCGGCTACATCTATGTTGGATCTGCATACAGCATCTATGACAGGCCCTGGAATTTTGGGCAGGTAAAACACGGCTGTCTTGTCAGCCCTATGACCCTTCCTCATCCCTTTGGCATGAAGCCTGTGAGTAGTTCAAAGTGCTGGAATGACCCTGCCAACTTCACTGGGAGGGCTCACCTTAGAGTAATCTGTGTGCCTACACGTGCTCCCCACCCACAGCTGGAGAACGGGGTTTAGTGGCACATTTATAGTCAGATCATGTGACCCCCGGTAAAGGATGTGGAAAGTGGGGACAGGGTGTTTCTGATTGAAAAAATTCCCATAAGGGAATTCCTGCTCTCATGCACGTGTAGGTGTTCTCAACCACCTCATGAGACATGGAGAGGGCTGATGGGGAAAAAAATCTGATTTACCTGTTGCATCACAGTCGGGAATAAAAAGGTTAAAATTACTGGCAGAGGCTATCACCTTTCAAATGGTGCCTTCAGTGACAGCTGTGTGCAGGACAAAAATCAGCCACTCTCTCAGGAAGGGTGTTCCTGTGCACTGCCTCTGAGATAACCCCAGAGGAGCGGAATGTCAAATTGGCTTGGGCTAGAGATAAGAAGTGGATGCCAGAGCAGATTTATTTGCACCCTGTAGAAAGTACACAGGCATCCAAGCAGAGTATCCTGCACCCTATCCAGACAAAAACCCCTGCCAAAAAAGTTCAGATCTGGGGTTTTTTTCTGTTTTTTGTTTTGTTTTGTAAGTCTACAATTTTTGCAGGACATCTGCAAAATATGTATCTGCAGGACACACATAGCCCAGCAAAGGTGCTCACACAGATGCCTTTACACAAAAGGAGCCAAAGGGCATCATCTGTAGGGCTGTTCCTATCCTAATATTTATTCTGCTGCTAAGGAATGAGAATTGATATTGATATTCTGACAAGCTTCATTGGATCAGATGTTTGACATCTTTCTGAACTGGACCTCAGGGAGCTTTATCAGCAGTTGCTAATTAGGAATCTTTGCTGTAATAATTAGCATTTACGTACCTTTCTTTCTTCCAAGGTTTATTTTGTACCTATGTCAATAGACTTAATATCAGGGGAGATCTTAAATTTTCATTACTCCTGTGAGTAATTTGCAGAGTTGTGGGGATATGACGTTGGAGACTTTTGTGCACAGGAGTAAAGATTGCTGGGTCAGGTTCCAACTGTGTTTGCAAGACATATGAGACAGGCTTTTGTCTTCCAAGCCTCGGTTTCATTTTAACCCTTTTTTGGGGAGAACAGCTTTGGGAAGCCCCACAGCCTTAGGAACTCAATATCATAAAGGAAGTTTAGAAGTTAGAGCTAGTCATACATTTTCCTCCAAGTACATGCTTTACAGTGACAAGGAAATCAAGTTTTAGAGTGGCATACAAAAATATCTCCATTTTCCCCTCAAAACAGTTTGAGGAATTCATCTTGGATGCCTGCATGTATCTGCTGGACAAAAGCAAGCTCAGTCTGACTGAAAGAAGGGATCCTGCTAATGTGTCCAGAGCTATGTCTGCTTTGGTAAGCCTCTCTCAGTGAAGTGCTTTGCCCCTCCATATCTTTTCTCCTCCTTACTTGTTCTTCTTTCCCTGGGACCATGAACACTATTTCAGGAGGCATCTGAAACAGATTCCTTAGGGAAACAGCAAGTAAAGAGACAGAGGCATTTTTGGGAGAAGGGAAGAGGCAAACAAAAACACAGCATGTTCCCATCTCCAAAGATTGCAGCTGCCCCAGTGGTTGTCCTTCCTCATCAGTTGTGTTGGTGGGGCCAACACAAGGGTTGTGTTCTTGGCAGGTAACTGCACTCTGTGGTGGGACCCTTTTGGAGCCCTGTGGTTTAAGATACAAGATGCAGAGTTAATTTTTACTGCCCTGAACAGAGGTGCCACCTCCCTCTAGATATCCAGGTGGAGGTCTTCTCACCAGAGGAGCCCTCAGCCAGCACCAGCAACCTTGATGGGTCCCATATGGCTGTGGAGCACCTGGGAAGCCACAGGGCAGGCAGAGACCCTGGAGTTTAAGCCTCATTCAGTCTCATCCCTTTATTTTTCTCCTCTGCTTGTGTGTGTGGCCACAGGTTAATGCCAATGATGACAATGGAGTCGTGCTGGGGAGCTGGTCAGGGAATTACATCGGTGGAACACCCCCTATGGATTGGATTGGGAGTGTCACAATTCTGCAGAAGTACTACAAAACAAAGAAACCAGTCAAATACGGCCAGTGCTGGGTCTTCGCAGGAGTCCTCAACACAGGTGAGCAGTGACCCGCCTCCCGTCTCTGACACCCTGATTACTCTGCTAGTAAGCCAAGTTACTGTGCCTCTGAGCAACAGAGGTGGCAGGGTCTGTCTGTTAGGAGAGGCTGAAGGAGCCAGAACTTCGCAGCCAAAAGAAGAGAAGGCTTTTGGAGTCTGATCCTTGTGTTTAAATACCTGACTGGAAGGAGTGGGGCACAGATAGGCTCTTCTCAGTGATGTTCAATGACAAGACCAGAGGTGATAGGCACAGCCTATCTGAATCTGGGAAAACAACTTTTTTCACTGTGAGGGTGGCCAAGGACTGACACAGGGTGCCCAGGGAAATTTTGGAGCCTATATTCTTGGAGATGTCCAAAGTCATCTGGACAAAGTCCTGGGCACCTGCTCTAGAGGACCCTGGGTGGGCAGAGGGGTGAGGTGAGAGGATGCCCATCAGTGTGAGGGATTTTGTGACCTTGTGTTTTGTCTGTGTGTGCTGCAGTCATGCGATGCCTGGGGGTGCCATCCCGCTGTGTGAGCACTTTCGATTCGGCCCACGATACGGAGGGGAACCTGACTGTTGACATTTACCTGAACGAGAAAGGAGAAAAGCTGAACATATCCTTCGACTCTGTCTGGTACTGCCAAATGGGGATAGCGCTTCCTACGCCCTGTGCTGCCTTGCAGTGCCCCATTTCCCAGCCCCAGCAATTCCTTTGAGAATTTCACTACTGCCTGGGGATTTTTGCCCTGGAGAGAGGGGGAAAGCCAGGGCTCATAGGGTTACCTGCAAATACCCATTAAATCTGCCCTTACTAAAGGATTAAGGGAGGAGATCGTGACTCTTCAGGCTTTAACAACTCACTCCTTTTCTTTCCAACCCAAATGCACGCAGGAACTTCCACGTGTGGAATGATGTCTGGATGAAGAGATCAGACATTCCAAATGGGTTTGATGGCTGGCAGGCAATTGATTCAACCCCTCAGGAGCAAAGCCAAGGTAGGATTTGCCTAAAAAGACTCTTCTGCAACTCTTGAGGGAGGCAGGGACATTTTGTGTGAAAAACATGCTTCTCAGTCAGCAAACCAGGTACTCCCCATGCACAACTTCATGCACTGGGGCAGTGACACTCTAAAGCAGCAGGTCTCACTCCTGCCACCTCAGCCCAGAATGGAAGGAACAGCATTTCTTGGCAGGCAGAAAACTGGCTTTGTGGGTACATGAAAGTTGTTTCAGAGGTTAGAGCACATCTAAGCCACTGGGGTCATGAGTCTGCTCATTGGTAGATGAGAGGAGTGACCACCAAAATTGGTGACTACACTCCCTGCACAGGTTCAGGGAATTTGAAGATGGAAAAAACCCAAAAGGTTAATCCTCAGGGAAGTGCAGAAAGTGAAATATTGCCTAGAGATCAAACATAGGTGTCTGGATGCTGTTGACTTGATAACGTGATACTGAAATTGGCTGAGGAAGAAACTTTTAATACAATTTTGAAGCATTAGAAAGTAGGTATACATTATTGCAGCACGCTGGACACTTGGAGGATGTCTCCTCTAATTGGGTGTATCATGAAACTTTACAACAAGGTATTTATTCCATCCTGATCATACATATTCATTAGACTGTACGTCCTGGCTAATGTATAAAAATCACTTCTCCTAGAAGTAATTTGCATGCATCTGCCCTTTCCTGGAAGGCCTTTGATAGTCCTGGAGGGTTGTCTGAAGGGCTCCCTGATGGTCATACTCACTAAGTACACCAGCATTACAGATCACCTACCTGCCTTGAACCTCTCTTAGGGCACATGCTGTTGTTTCTTGTCACATAACACTGCCAGAAGACCCACTATATCCCTCACTATCTGTTTATCTACTGGTTCCAGCTACATTTAGCATCCTGTGTGGCTACTTCTACATTCTTTTATCTACTTTAAAACACATTGCCTTTGTTTGGACAAGGCATCTTATGTTCTGTTCCTTTTATCACACCAAGCTGTGGCTTTCTAACCTTAAAATTATCTAAGTGAAGGAAAACATGCAAAAGCTCCTACCAGACCTTGGTCATCTATAAAAAATTCCCAAGCAGCTATGGGATAAATGAGAGATTTTGGAGTTCATTACTGAGTTGGAGGACTATTTACTGCTAAGTATCAACTGCCATGGCCACAGATTCCTGCTTGAGTGTGTCTGAGTATGGAGCAAAAATTGGAGTCACTGCTCCTGTTTGGAGAATCAGCTGGTGTCGAATGCCCTTTGCAGGTCGTTTCCAGTGTGGCCCATGCTCGGTGAAGGCTGTCAAGGAAGGAGATGTGTACCTGCCCTACGACAGCAAGTTTGTGTATGCCGAGGTGAACGCTGACAGAGTCTACTGGCTCGTCAGGAAGGTGAACGGCAGGGACAAGTACTACAAGATTGCCACGGAGACCCAAGACATCGGCAAGAAGATCAGCACAAAAGCCGTGGGGCAGAACAGGCGGGAAGACATCACCCGGGAGTACAAGTACCCTGAAGGTAACAGCCCCCATCCCCTAACGTTGTGCCAAAGAGGAGACCCCGACCAAGCAGGTCACCCCACAGCATGTGTCGTTTCCGGGAGAAAACTGCAGGAGTAGCTGCAGTGGCAAACTCAGCGTAAAGCCTGGAGACCCTCCGGAGGCAGCGCTGCTCCCGGGCATCCTCATGCCCGCAGTGACACCTATAGGCTGCTCTTCAGGGACACGAGCAAGCTTGCAGGCAGTGAAAGAAATTGGCTGAATGATGAATCTAGTCGTCAGGCTGACCTTTGCTTTATTTCTTCATTCTTCTCCATTTTGTCTTTCCATTCCCCAAACCATATTGGGGGAAAAAAACCCCCACATTTCCTCCCCACAGGTCTCAAGATCCAGCCATGTTATCCTAGACTGTTAAACATTTCTCAGTGAAGAGGGCAAAAATATCAGGCTGAAATATTTAAGAGTATGCATCCTCTAAATTGTCTCTTCCAGGAAATTCTTCCAGTTCAGAATGCTACAGTTAGATTTGGTGGTAGCATAAACCAAGAAGCTGTCCTGAGCAGAGGCTGGAGGTGCTCTGACATCCTCTCTGCTTATTAGCAAAAGCATAAATAAAGGGAAGGTAGCTCTGGGTGAGGAGACTGAGATACAGCTGTCACCCATATTTTTCTTCATCCAGGCTCCAAAGAGGAAAGGATGTCTATGCAAAGAGCTTACAGCTTTATACGTCCTTCGGGATTGATGCCTCGTTCAGGCTATGCTTCGACTGTGCAGACGCTAGGCGGGAACACCCAGCCTTTGGTCCTGAATGAGCCAGCCACCAAGACTGGGCTCCACATTGAGATAAAGAATACAGAACCTCTGCATCCTGGCAATCCCCTTGAAATTGCCATCACTGTGAAGGTCTCTGCTCCTGGGAACTGGACCATTGACCTTACTGGCTCCTCCCAGCTGCAGTACTATACTGGAAAAGTTCAGGCCAATCTTGGAACTACCAAGGAGACCATCAATCTTGAAGGCCCATCTGGTAAGCACAGAAAGCTTGCTGTGTTCTGTAGACTCATTTACTGTGGCAATCTGGGGTTTGTACTGGCTTGACTACTAGACCAGTGCATGGCTCTGTACTTTGTGAAGAGCAGATACTGCCTGCCTAGAACCTACCTCCCTCTTAACTGCATTTGGAAGTCTCGGTCACAGCCTGAGGTCCCTCTGTAGCAGAGACCAAAATATGAATGCCCTGCTGCAGCTTCAGGGAGGTGGTTAGAAATACATGAGTGTGGGCAGACAGAGGTTTTCATGGTGTATGAGATGTGCTGAAGAATCCCTCCTGTCCTCACTGCCTAAACATCAAAGATGTCAGTACAAGCTTTGTGTGCATCCGTGTGGATCAGATCCCTCACAGGATTTAGATGGCTGAAAAATTCAGCCTTTTCTTGTTATTGTGTTTGCCACTCTAATTTGGGTGGTGGTGAGTGTTATTTTCTGAATTCTTTGCCCAAGCAAATTCCTACTTCACAACTGCCTGCCTGGCTGATCCCTGGAGCTGTTTGCTGCCGTGCTTTGCACATCTTTGAGCAACATGGGTTGCATTTTTGATCCCAAGAAATGTAACTGAAATTCACTAAACAAGAGACTAATCAGTGATAAATAATTAAACAACCCTGACTCTTAGCATGACTCACTTACAAAAAAACCCCACCAAAAAACCAAAAAAACCACCCCACTTTGCTGTTGATGAGCGTTGAGTGTTTTCACTCATATACTGTTGCTGTCAAAATGCAGCAGGGCAGGACAGAAAGGTAGCCCCATGTACGCATTCATACATACACTTAGAGAAAAAGAAAAGCATTTTTGGTTTTATTCCCAGAAATCAGAAAGCTTTGCAGCTGAAACGATGCTCAAGCACCAGCACTGCTGACATTGTCGCTTTTCTGAGCTACTGGAAGGTCGTCCAGGCAATAAAAGAGAAAATCTGAAGTGAAAGGAAAGCCAGCAATTTTATACCAGGCGGAGAAACCCTCAGGGGTGCAGGCTTAGATGTACCCTACCTCCTCTTCTCTGCCTCCTCCTGAGTGCCTGGGCAGCCAGGGAGGAGGGCTGCTGAGGTGCTGGATGTGAATCCAAGCCAGTGCTTTGTCTGAGCAGGGAGATGGTGGGACCCAGCCACCCTTCCCATGGGCTGCACAGGCAGGTACCACCCACCCACCCGGGCTTCCCCCCAACAGGGACTAGGCCAGAAGGGAAAGCAGGATGGTGTCAGCAAATATGGCTCATGCCATACCCTGGGACACCAGCCACCAGAGCTGACTTTGCCACCCGATTCCTGGGCTTGTGATGAGGCATCGAGCTGTGTTTTCTTTCCTGCAGAGATGCAGATCCCCCTGAAAATAGCCCCTGATGCGTACATGAAGACGCTGTCCTCCGTGGAAGATGAAGTGCTCATCCTTGTCACTGCCATTGCCGAGGTCAGGGAAACAAAGGACAAACTCACCAAGGAGACCTCAATGAGGTTCCAGTATCCCCCCATCACTGTTCAGGTGAGGCAGCTGAAAGCTGGTCTCCTGGGGGACAAGGGTTAAAGCTCTGCTCACTGCAGCCCCATGGTAGTGTCAGCATTCCCAGGGGGATTTCCCAAACAGCTGCCTCCTGGGACGCTCAGTTCTTGGCATCTTATTTGGCTATTCAACATTCATTTGAAGGTTCAAAGCAGCCATAAAATGAAAGTTTTATTATTGCCTCATCTAAAAGGGGAAGGCAGGGACTGCTGGAGGAAAGAGGATGGGAGAGGACAGTTTGTACAGGGCCCACCTCCAAGGCCACAGCTCTCCCTCCTGAAGGAAAGACATGTTGAGAAGCCAGCTGGGTAAACAGTGCTTTGGGAGGGTGAAAAGGATATGAAGGGGTTGTCCTCCACCATGCTGGTGGTGAGCAAACCTGCAGCAGCTCTGGATCTTTATTACCCCTCTAATCCCCAGTCTTTGGGTTTGTTTCTCTCCTCCTCTGCCAGATGCCAGAAACAGCCAAACTGTACAATGACTTCCCCTGTGCATTCATCTTCAAGAACAAGCTGAATGTGATCCTGGAAAACTGCAAGCTGCTGGTGGAGGGCTTGGGCATATTTAAGATGACAACATTTGATATGGGGTAAGGAGATGAGACAATGAAATGACCATGGCAGTACTCTGCTCTGGTGGTAGTTTTTTGGAGTTTTTTTGGTTTGGGTTGGGTATTTGGTTGGGTTTTTTTGTTTTTTGGGTTTTTTGGTTTTATTTATTATCCTTGAAGAAACGGTTAGGGGATTTGGAGGAGGAGGGATCTTTGCCAGCTGTGTTTGAAACTGCACCATATTTGGGCAGAAAGACCCACACAGCAGTTGACAGGATCAAGGCAGAGGGGCAGACATGAGCTCTCCCCATGCTCCTGGTGTGCTGCCTGACAAGTGTGAACACAGCTGCTTCCTTCAGAGCTGAATCTTTGGTGTTTCAGCAGTACAGGGAGCTCTGGGGAAGCTCCCCAGGAGCACCAGGACCACCAGGCAGTATCACCCTGCCCCTTTTGCTGCAAATTGGTCATGGGAGAAGGGGAACATTCACCCTAAACACATGCAGTGACTATTTCTTTAAGAGAAATTATTCAAAAGTGGCAAATAACCCTAATTCATGCTGGGACTATTTTGTTTTTCCTTTGTCCTTAGGGATATAATGCCTGGCAGGATCATGAAGTCTGAAATAATATGCACTCCGACAAGACTAGGAGAGAGGAAAATTGTAGCCAAGCTGATCTCAAACCAGATCAAAGGGATCTCTACAGAGAAGGGCATCACCATCATCGAGTAGGATCGGCACCTTGCAAGCATGCAGAAGTTGGCCTTGTTAAATGTATCGCATCACTGGGCACTTCTTGCCTTCTTAATTGCTGCACAGTACTTTTAAAGAGCAAAATGCCATAAAGCTAAAGGGAATTAAACTGGCTTAAGGGCACAGTTGCATTGATTGCAGTTAATTGTGATTCAATAAAGATTGTGAAGATTGACTGTGTTTGATGATATTGTCACACTGGGATGGCTCTGAATCCACAAGGGGATGTTGCCATCTCAAACCAGGGATTGGAGCTCGTGTTGGTACCAGCTTCAGCCAGAGATGGGTGTGAGCATGGGAGGGGCAGCAGTGCTGTGGTCCTACATGGAAGGACACACAGGGACCTCATTGCACTAAGGGCTGCTGTGCGGTTCAATGAACATTTCAAGCAAACCCCTCCTGGGCAATTCCCTCTTCCTCCCTGCTCACCATCTGGGGAATGTACCAGTATGTGCCTTTCCTTGTCTTTAGAGCTCAGAAAGAGGAAACCCACTACAGTCTCCCCAAACACCTTTTTTCATACATCTTCCTATCCCACTTCTTTTGGGGGTTTTCAGGCATTTTTGGAAGAGGTGCCATCTCCAACATTCATTACTAGCGCTTCCCTAGAAATGTACAACTCCTATTCTTCCCCCTTCCTGCTCGACTACAGGAAGAACCTTGATGGCAGTGTATGTCAGGAGATCTTCCAGCCAAGTCACACTGGAGAAGACAACAGCTGTGCACAGCTGGAGCCCACCACTGCACTGCACACTCCAGCAACTCCAGAGCCCACCTTCAGCAAGGGATTTCTCTGTCCCACAGCGTGGGCAGCAGCAGAGTGGCACTGGGTTTGCCAGTGTTTCCACAAGTAAAGAGGAAGTCAGGTCACACAGTAGTATAGGGGGTAAATTATCTGTTTATTTAAAAGGCGAATGCTCAAGCAGTAGAGTGGAAAAAAGAAATGGTGACTACATGGTTATGTGCCAGCCCATAAAAAGGGAAGAGGGAAAAAAAAAAAAAAAAAAAAAAAAAAAAGGAAGGACATAAAAAGGCAAAAAGGGTTTAACCACTCTCTTGTGTTTCAAAGATTTGGGGAACTCCCAGAGGAGCAGGCAAGTGGCTGCCAGGCTACAGAAGGAGGTCAAGGCTGCCCTGACCCCTGCCCGCCCTCTGCCCACAGTGTTGTGTTGCTCCACAGCAGCACAGGGTCCCTGAAAGGCCACCTCCTGTGCTGGCCCCGCAGGGAGCGGGAGCTCCTCTCCACAGGCAGAGAGGGTGCAGGGTCCGTGTGTGTCATGTCCACAGAGCAGGGAGGAGCAGGGGCACTTGCAGATGAAGTATTAGTTCTTTAGAAAGTACAACAGCAACCAAAGGCACAAACGGAGTTACAAACAGCAAAAAAATACATTTTTTCAAGAGATGTAAATTCTCTATTTGCATAGAAAACCTGCTGTAGAAGACACCAGGCGAGAAGTATGAGAACGCTTTCCACATATGCCACGACTCCATCAATCATCAGAGCAGTGATGGGATCTTCAGAGGACCACGTCCCACTGAGCAGTGCAGGGGAAGCATCCTCCACAGCCCCATAAATTTAGGGCACTACAAGCAGGCTCTTCAGGATGTCTTTCCTGGGACCTAGTGAGCCAGCCAGGACTATGGCAGCATGGTCTGAACATGAAGGCATGCTCTAGCAAAGAGCAAGAAGTGTGTAGAGGGAAGGGAAGGTAAACAGTGAGCTTAGGTGTAATTCCATGAAAACCATGTTTGGTCTCAAGCTACCAGTCAACCATTAAAGAAGGAGGTTTATACAAAAGCTGTGGATAAAATAGATTTTTCCAACAAGTGAAGACTTATGAATTCTAACAGTTGTCACACTACATTGAGATAGAAAGAAGATACACCAAGGGGTACTGGGACTTTGGAAGGGGACAAGGGAGACTGACAGCCAAGAAACACCAGAACTGATTTGCTGGGCACAGGAAGTCACCCTGCCATGTCATGGACAGCTGGAGCTGGCTGTCCATGCTGTGTGTAAGGCACAGGGATATGTCATACATCCCTATCTCATTCAGACTGTAACTGGAGGAGGGGAGATGACTATACTGGCTCTTACCCTCCCCATTCACACTACTTTTCTGTTTCTCTTTTAAAAAAAAAAAAACAAACACAAAAATGCCAGCACCTGAGGCGCAACAGGAGACGTGGGAAACAGAAGCAAATGACAACTGTTCTCATGAAGAAGTGAACCAGGTTTGAGAGTGGAGGAGAAATTAGGCTGCCTTCAACCATGTCTGCACAAAGCCATGTCCCAGAGTAAGGTCCCTGTCCTAGGAAGCATCCCTGGAATGCAGCACATGGGGGTCACTCCTAAGCTGACATCCCTACATGCCTGCCTCAAGGTGATTTTCAGCCATGGACAAGTTCCTCCCTCTAGCACCATTCCCACCGTAGGCACAGCACCAGAGGCAAGGGTGTTAACTGGATGCAGAGGTGGAGCAGCAAGCCAAAATTAGAAAATATGAGCTAAAAAGGGCACTCTTCCTCTTCCAACATCTCCATTGCTCCCTACAGGAAATGCCTGACAGACGCCGATGTCCCTTTCCTGTGGGATGCTGACAGAGATGAACACAGGCTAGTGCAGAAGCAGGAGAGCTTCTTCCCTCAACACCCTGCTGCACAGGGCAGACATTCAAGACCTCATGTCTCAGTGACAGGGAGGATATCTCATTTCCCCTCAAATGTGGGGTGTTTCCCTTTATCCCAAAGGTTATAAATACACAATTCCTAATTATGTTCTCTAGATCTGCTTTTTGCTGACGAGAAGAGATATCCAGAGGGAACAGGGGATTGGACAACTATTCAGAAATACCCCTGGATTTTGGTGAAGCTGTGCTCCTAACAGTCAAGGCAGTCTATTTGTTCCCTTCACCAGAAAAAAGGGCACTGCTGTAGCAGAGGACAAGTCCAGGAAAGAATCTCATCCCTCCACAGTAGCCCTGAATGTCACACAATTAATGCATACAAATATGCTTTCTAAGGGGTTAAAAATAAACAGAAAAAAAATCCTTGCACTAATTCCACTTGATATTATTCCTATAAATAATAAAAACTTCATATAGGTCTTTCACAATGCCATGCTTTCGTCCCAAAAACTCCTTTCTCTTCCTTTAGAGAGGGAGCAGTTATCTTTGGTTCAGGTTACAGGGGAGGGGGAGATAAAAGCAAGCATGTTCTGTGGGGGGAAACCAGTAGCATATTCCTAGTTGTCTGTAAATTTAATGACAGTTAATCTAAGGGATGTGATAGAAGGAAAAAAAAAAAAAAACACAAATTAAGAACAGTCTAAATTAAAGGTAGCCTGACATCTGAAGGATGCCAAGCATTAGCAAATGCATCGGAATGCAGCAGCTGGCAACACCTCTGCAGGACTTTGCTGCAACTACTGCCTCCTGCAGTGATGCCTTTTGAGTATGATCCTTCTACAGGTTCAGCAGCCTTCTCCAGGGGCTGGCTGCAAAATTAGTCTAAGGAAACCCGGCATGATGGCACGAACTAGTGGGACAATGTTAAACCCCAGTGTAAGATTAGGAGGCACTGTTCATTCTCTACTAACTCTAGCTACCAAGAAAAGAAACATGTGAATTAGACAACGCAAACGGAGAGAGGTAGTACCTCCATCACAAGGTGTTCACATTGCCTTCTCTTTGACTGCAAAAAATAGACCTGGTACCTGACCTGGCCCTGCTCCCTGGCCTGCAGAGCTCAGCCAGGCAGCTCCCACTCCACACATCTTACATGTGAATGAACCACACCCCCGGGGAAAAGCTGTCCCCCACCAGCACCAGCAGCTCAACATCCCAGCCAACATTTGCCCATTCTTGGCTGCACCAGGCATGGGTGAATGCTCCCACCAGCCTGGCACCATCACAAGCCCACCACCACCTCTGACAAGCACCACCAGTCCTGATCAGTCTCACAAGCACAGTGGGTAAAAATTAACCCCTGGAGATACTTCAGAACCCAAAGGAATCCCACCCAGGGTGCGCTCATCCATCTGCTGCATCCATAGCCCTGTATCTCACCGCTGCTAAGACCAGTGCACCAGGAACGTTCATAACCCAGAAGCAGCACCATTGGATGGGATGGACTAAAGAGGATGCATTTTTCCAGGAAACCTTCAGAGCTGGCTAATCTTGCCATCACATATTTAGTCCTCCAAAGGCTGTAAGAACAAAAGATTAACCAGACTCCCTAGGATGGCACATTTCTGGGAACTGGAGCCAATCTATCTGACAATTATAAACTGTCCTTAAAGGCCATGTAAGAAAAGATTGATAAAGCAGTTGACACAAGGAGCTTAGGAACCCCATCACTTATGAAGCTCTCTCTGGAGATTTGCATTGCTTCTGCAAGTGCTGTAGTGTCTGTTCCAGACCAATATTCCTGAATTTTTTAATGCACTACAAAGTATGTTACAAAACAACCCTTAAATCTCCAGCACAAGTACTTATATATATAAAAACAAACCCAAACCACCTGAAAGGTGTTCCAGGAGAAGGACGCTTTGCTTATTCATGCAACATTTGGATGGCAACATCTCGAGCCAGAAACTGCTCGATTTCTTCTTGGGTCATTATTTCAGATGCAGGAGCTGCTGCCACTGCTTCACCTGGTGCTGGGCTCTTGCAGTTCAGGTTTGAGAAAGGGTTGAACCAGCCCAGGGAGAAGGCACCTCCAAACGCCAGCTTCATTCCTTCCCAGCCACTGATCTTCTCCCAGGTTGGCTTCTGGTTTTTAAGTCGCTCAATACCCTGCAAGAAGAGAAGAGTTTATGGTCGTCTCACACTTGTAGCAGGTGTTTGGGCACCAAGCACTGTAGCACATGCAGAACTGCCTACCTATAGCCAGATCGGTCTATTCCAGTTTGAGTTAACAATGAAGACAGACTCTGCACTACTGAGAGTTTCATCTCCAAATTTAACAGCAAAACCCTCACACAAGATCAAATTCATGGACAGTCTGAATCTTGCTGATGGATTTTGACATCAGTCGCTATTGATTTTTAGGGTACAGAGACGGCTTCTGAAAAGCCAGCCTTTTGGGAAACATGGACCTCTTCTCACGTAGCTTTTTTAATCCTTCCAAGAAATTACAAAATACGGTTACAACGTAAGAATTTCACCTTGTTTGGGTGTTTTTTGCAATAGTTCAGACAGCCAAAATACTGCACCTTTTACCAGTGATCAGGAATTTACCACCGCCACACCTAGACTAGTCACTAGAAGTTCACTCTGTGCCAGTTAAAAGCAAATATTTAAGAACACAACTTCCATTTACCAAAGTGTTGAAGACAAATCACAATGCAAGCCAGATAACCTGCTGGGAGTTGAGAAAATCTGTACAGGTTAAAGCAGAGGCTTCAAAATGGGACAGGAGCCTTGGTCAGTCAATATTCTGAATCATTCCCCAAGAACGTCACTTTTAGTAAAGCAAACATTTTGATTGTACTTAAAGAACAGATCCATCAAATTTGGGCAGTGACATTTTTTTCCTGGTAGTTTTCTCTATGTAGAAATAGGGAACTAAAAATCTATTTTCTTACTGATTTTCTTAAGGCTACAACTGTGTGAAATAGGACACAATTTTTTATGCCCATCTTCTGTATCATGTAAGAGAGGAGTCAGATCTGCAGCTGTGTATGATTCACTTGTGATGATACACAAGTGACCACACAGAAAGAAGTCTGTTCTTAGAGAAGCAAGAATACTGGATCCAAATTTTGATAAACTCAAGGAAAGGAAAAAAATGTGCAAATTAGGTTAAAACTGTAAGAAAGAATACTTTTAGAAGAGCTAGACGAGCAGTACACTTGTCACGTTCTAATTCTACAGATTTTCCTTGACAACACACAAAACATCCAAAGCTTTGCCGTGAGGGGAAAGGAATACATGCAGCAGCTCAGCGGCACCACAGCTGCACTCACTGTCAGCCTCACAAATAAAACAACAGCAGCAGCTCAGTTTGCAGTAACAGAGTCAGCACAAGCGGACCCAGGGGAAAACACACCATAAACAGAAGCACTGCGTGCAAAGCGTTTGTGAATTTCATTCCTTCCTGATTTAACAGCACTAAATGTGCAGAAAGGAATGACGCAATACCAAATTGGGATTCCTCAGGGCTGTAATTTGGGAAAAATTTAAGCCCTGAAGGACTTCGAATGCACACGCCCGTAGCACCTCACCCTGCTCCCAAGCTTGCAAAGGTACCATTTCAAGTGCTCCAGGGAAAATCCCTTGCAGCCTCTGGTTCCCTGGGATGCCACACTTGGTGTGCCACAGCCAGGGCCTGACCTTACCTCCCTGCTGGGCAAGCTGGAGAGGAGCAGTTTGTGCACAGCAGACCCGTGGCAAAGTGTTCTAGCACTACCATGAGCTTTTTCTCCAGGATACTGCATTTCCAGCACCCAGTGGCTGTGCAACCAGGAGGCAGAGGCTTTGGCAGCCTCAAGCAAGAGACCACCTTTGGTAGTGCGCTGTTCCTTAGCGAACTGCAGAGGTTTCCTGTGTGTTATTAACAAACTGGCTGGAGCACGGCTGGAGCACTTACTGTGTGAGCATCTAGAGAGAAGGAAAACAAGTAGCACAGAGCGGAAGGAGAGAGACATCAGGCATTTAAACCCTTCTCTGACAGCACAAGCTTCAAGCCTGCCCTCAGTCATTTGTGTAATCCATTTCAATCCCTGCTGCCATCTAGACTGGGAATACAAATTTTGAACATTTCTGGGCAGCAACCCCCTCATTCCCTCCCCTCAAAAACATTGCTCACCTGCTATCAGCATCTGCTAACCAAGGCAATAAGCAAGGTCAGGCTGAGGTTGTGCTAATGCCAATTAGGGAGCAGTTCATCAGAACAGCCAGGGGCATACTTTCTCTCTCCCAATCTGACCTCGCTAATCCTTTCACAGCATGTATTCAAAATAAACAGAAGTTTTATAATTGTATCTTGATCTAATTTTGGCTGCTGGCCACGTGGTCAGTAGGGCATGAGGTTATGCCTTATAAAGAATCTAAGGGAGATGGAAGGAATGCACAGCTGTTGAAGACATTTCATTACTGTTTAATGAAACTTTTTTTAAAAAAATATACTTACATAAATCTCTCACCATTATCTTAGAAAGTGAGAATTTTGTGTACTGAATTAAACCAACACCTGTTTCTCTTTCCCATCATGCAACCATTCCACTTAATTAACAAAAATGTGCTTAGAAAGTGTCATCTTTCCCTATTTCAAATTACGCAGTTTTGAACCAATACTGAAAAGACATACACTGAGAAGTATAAAATTCTGGACATTCCTCTTTAAGTAAGAGGCACGACATTGCAAAGATGGGGACCAGTTAGACAAGGTTGACCTGTGACCACTCTGATGCTGTAGGATAATATCCTGCTTCTTCACCTACTGCCCTCGGTATCTGCTCCTGCCCAGTGCCAGAGGAGGATGGTGGGCTGCATGGTCTGACCCAGAGGCAATCTGCAGGACAGCTCTTGAATGTTAGAAGAAATGCATTAGTTTCTTCAATGCACTTTTAAGATATGAAAAGAAAGAGCAAACCAAAAGACAAGCAATGAGACAAATTGATGGTTAAGGAGATGGTTAAGGAGAAAACACAGGAAGCATTGCCATTGGAAGTCATGATTAAGGCAGAACTTCTTTTACAGCAGTTCCTTGCACACATTTCTGCATGGAGCACCACTTAGTTTTTAAAACAGAAGTGCTCTGATCAAGTTTGTCCTTCAATTTCTCTTGGCCACACTAAAACAGAACCAGCATCTGAAATCAGGTAGTCATGACCAAGAATGTACTTTCCATCAGCAAACCAGTAAGTCTGCCTTTCTCATATTAATACTGACTTACTTTTAGTACCATTCAAATTGCATCAAACAAAGTTATACAGTGCAAGGAAATCTGAAGGCCCTGTTTATCACCACACACACATGACAGGTACTGCTGGTATTTTGTGATGGTGCCTCATTTAAAAAACAAAACAGTGTGACTGAAAATATCAGTACTATATAATGCTGTTAAACAATTTGCATTTTGGTTGGAAACAAGAAAAACTCAGTAGTTACACATTTTTCCACAATGGTCAGAAGGCCAGAGCAATGTAATTAATCTTCCTCCAGAACACGGAGCTAATAATGGTAATTAAAATAAACCCAAACTGGAATGTATAATTTGTAATCAAAACAATTTTTGAAGCAGTGAACTATAGAGAGATGCATTCATTAGTTAATTGCCTCGGTGACTAAAGCCTCTCTCCTCAATATATCTGATTTTGCATCAAGGCAGCTTTAGGGCCAGACCCTGCCAGTTCAAATTATCACCTGCACATGTCTCACTGCCTGGACTGACCATGGCCCAAGATCCAGCTTAACTATCAAGCTGGGAGCGTTCTCTGAGAAACACCATCACATAATCAAACCAGAGTTACAGCCTCTCCCAGCTGGTGAAATAAACCACTGATTAACAGATCAGTATATTACCAATTAACTCACTTTTCAACTTGGAAGTTGAACACTCATTAATTAATTTTTATATGCTTTTGCTTGCTTGCATACAGAAGTGAAAGTTCAGAAATCCATTACAGATTTTTCCCAAGATTTGGAGCGAAGAAAGAAAGAACAGGAAACAAGTTTTTGGAAAAGTTTTATTGCATTTGTTTTCCATATGGAAGCATTGACAGATTGAAAAGATGCAGCATTCACATTACTTCCAAAATGAGACATCCATTAAATTTCTCCTTCCTTGATTTCCCTCCCTTCCCCCGTGGCTTTGAAGCAGTCTAAACAGGTCAGTTTCCAAAAAAAAATATTTTAAACCAAGGAAAGAAAAGATTCCTTGGAAGTCACAGATGCAGCTGATTTGTATATTTCCTTTGTTTGCAATTCATTTGATGAGCCCATGGGAGTTGTGAATCAAAAATATAATAAAATTCCTGCCTCAACACAAGATGTTGTAATTAACATTAGCAGCTGGAATTATGAATGGTTTAGCTCTACCCGTTTTTGGAATGCCTTCTGTCCCTCCCACTTTTCATCACCACACAGTTCATAACAGCATGCATGCTCCTTACCATAAATATTTCCCAATTTCAAACCTTTACACATATATGTGTGTGTGCTTACACACATACACATGTATGCATAAACAGGAGAAAAGATTTACAAAGCTCTAAACCAGGGCAATGCTAACAATATAGAATCCATCACCCTGGAACACTTATACATCCCATCAATATTAGTCTGTATAGTAATCTGGGCATTCATGTCAGTTTTTCACGTTAACACCGTTTAGCAGGCATTGCTCTAACAAGTCATTTACCAAGACAAACACACACCAAAAAACATGATTCTGCTATTCTAAACACTTGAAAATTAGCTTGCTTTCTTTCCTGGAAGTGTAAGGCATGTAATAATCCAAAGAGTCTTCTAAATCTGCCATAGTTATCCTAAAGGGGCAACAATTTCCTGCACACAAGGGAGGGAACAGATAAAATAACACCAGAAAGATGGAATCAGTTCTGTGGCTGGAAGGAAAAAGGAGGGTGGAGTGGGAATTGCTGTTGGCAACGTTTAAGTACTTTAACTGTTTGTGATCACCAGGTCAACTGGCTCACTTGCTGTGTTGCCTTCTGGTCTTGCACCTTTTGGTACGTGAAGTATCTGCTTCCCCATCCAAGTTCTCTTATGAAAGAGCAATGTGCTCCTTCAGGAAGTCCAAAGGTGTCTGTGTAGGGCTGTTGGCACTCACATGTCATCCACAGAGCTCATCACAGTCAAGAGACAGCACGAGAAATTGCTCAGAAGAGGTGGGTCATAACAGAGAAGAGAGGATCCCCTTCACATTAGTTATGCCATACAGAAAGCAGAGAGGAACAAATGCCAGTAAAGTTAATGTGATAAAAAAAGGAAAAAAAAAAGAAAAGGAAAAGAAAAGGAGAAAAAAAAAAAAAAAGAAAAAAAAAAAAAAAGGAAAAAAAAAAGCAGCAGCAGTTTCAGCCAGAGATATAGAATTATCTAAAATGGTGGAATATAGGGCTTTTTTTTTCCTCTGCAATTATCAGCCATTTAATAGACATAAAAAAGTTCATTTTGCTTTTTGTTTTAAACATTCATGGAAAATTTGTAACAGTAGTGCTGTAATATGTTTCTATTTTAGTGGAAATGCTGGTCAGGAATTCCTCAGACCACATATTGGTATGGGTCTGCTTTTCCTTGGTCTGGTGTTGCGAATGGGCTAAGCCATGCTATAGAGAACGGATGGCCAAATACTGCTTTCATGTTCATCCATTTTGTTTTTTTAGCCCATCTTCTCTCTTCCTTTTTCAACTGTTCTATTCCCTGAAAACAGAAATATCACATTTTCAGTCAAATACTCAGGTTTTGTAGCTCTGGATTCGGGGAAAGGTCTACTCTCAGTCACCCCTTATCCAAAGGACAGAGTAAGAAAACACAAATGCATCTGTACTGCCTTTCCTTTTCTTCTCACTGTTTTATATTTAAAAATACTACAGCTAGAACCTGTTCCTTAGAAATAAAATTGCTTTCATTTTCTTCAGACCTACATACTTCAGAACCATTTTAAGACTGCCATCCAATTGTCTCTGATGTCAATAAAAAAAAATCCCACCACTTAAAACCAAACAAAAAGTATGTGCTTTAATGGCTGAATGCATTATGTGGAAAAGTTTTAGAAGAAACCATTACAAGCTTGCAGATTTAAAAAAAAAAACAAAAACAAAAACAAAAAACCAAAAGAACCAAAAACCCCACAAACCCAAAGATAATCTCTGTAATGCTCCCAGATTCACCAAGCAAGTTCAGGAAGTGCCCATGGCTCAGTGTAGCTGAGTCTACCTGGTGCCTCTTCATGTGTCATTAGAATCACTGCTAAAACATGCATGGGCTGACAGCAGGGAGAGAAGGTTAAATAAGACACTGATTTGAAGAAATCATTGGCATTGTTTAGTAAAGGTTAGAGGCAGAACAAAAATAAGCCATCAAGCAATCAACTGAAACATTCGCTAGTTAAACATTAAAAAGAAAATAAAAATCCGTATTGTGTCTGATGCCCAGGAAGTGAATTTGGTCTTTCAGGAAAGCCATTTATGCCTGGCTGCTACAAGAAGCATCATGAGTAAGAGCAGTCACTGGAGAGCATCACTCTCCCACAGGCAGCAGCAGCAGCAGCTGGCAGATCACCCAGTTCCTTGACTCTGCATCTTTTGCAATGTAAGGTTTCTCCTGACCTACATGTGTCTCCTACGCTACACAGTAATGCACTGCTATACATCTGTGTGCCTCATATTACTGATGCTGGGAGCTCAGCTCAGCTTGGGTCAGCTGCAGGAGCTGTGCTGACCCTCTGTCACCTCCAGAGACAACAGCAAAATACCAGGGTTCTGGGTCCCTTCAGGCAGAAAGGAACCATCTTGGTGGGACAGCATACTCAAGGTGAGGAATGAAGTCTCCCAGTGACTGGAATAGAAAGGTGAAAAAAGGGCAATACACAGCCCCGTCTCTAAAATGCAAATTAGAACACTGCAAGAGAGCACACCAAGAAGCACTTCACCTGGAAATATTCCTCTGCTCAAACAGATTGCTTGCATACAGTTAGCTCAATGCTAGCAAACCAACAATGAATTCCAGGGAGCAGAATCCTTACTGGTACGTATTAAAACAAAACAAAATGAACCCCACAACCTAACAGGGAAAGACCATATTTCTTTCCTTTATGTTAGAATGTGGCATTGTTCCTTTAACATCTACGAGTCCCCAAAATTACACTGGAAGAGAAAATCTGGGGACTTACTTGGGTGCCCAGCTATAGGAAGCAGTTTCTAGAATTTCTTGACAGGTTCCAAAGACAGAGAAATTCAAATTATGATTTCACAGGCAGAATTGCTAATTTACACACTCACTGATGAACACAAGATCAGCAGGATCTGTACCACACTGTACTTCTTCCTGGGGCTCTCCCCATCAGAAAGCACAGTGAAGTATTCCTCTGAACCAAGACAGGTGGAACATCAGCTTCTTGCAGAAGCCAAGCATTAAAGAAAGCACTGCAAAAAAAGGCTCAGAGCAATGGTCCCGTACAGCATATAATGCCAGTCACAGCTCTCTGACAGCAACAAAACACCTACTCTAGCTTCAACTGGCCATGGGCAAACAAGGGGAAAGAAACCTAAAGGAGGCAAGGAAGGAAAGAGGAGTTGTCACACTTTTAAGATATCACTTCTCTCCAGCCACTCTGATTAATTCAGTTACCTGAGCGTGCTTGGTGAAGAGTGGAAGTATTCACAGATGTGGGAACACCCCCAGGAGTCACCAGCTCCATGTTTACAGAAGTGGGCAAATACATGGATTTAGGACTGTAATATTACTATATAATCTCTACTATGCCACCTTCAAATTAGGGATGGCTTGGTGGATTTGCAGCAGGCTGTAACCAGCAGGCTTCCATGAGCCTACTCCGCTCCCTTTTCTTTTTCCCTCTGGCAGGAGTTTTTGAACTGTTGAACACGTTGGAAAATCTTCTAGGCTAAAAGAAGTCTGTGTGTGTGTGTGTGTGTATTCCTACCCCAGGTACTCATCTTGGCTTTCCAGCACATAAACCTGTGAACAGTGACAACCAGGACATACAGTTGAATTTCAGACACTACCAGTGTAAAAGCACTTCATTAAAGGAAAAAAGCTTCTCCAATCCACAGGGACAAATACCCTGTACAGAGTAACCCCAGCTACCTATGTCTACGTTATGGGATGCACTGTCAACACAGCACCCCAGCCGGTACACAGGGTACCCTACTTCCCACAGGAACCATCAGAGAGCACCATCCATCACTGTGCTAGCTCAGCTGGATCTCTCCTCAAAGGGTACATGGGACACCCTGTGCCATAAGCTAAAACCCTACAGACCATCACTGTTTTTACAAATGGTGAGAGACAGGGTAAAGGAGAGAGTGTGAGACACTCACCGTTTCATCAGTGCAGATGGAGTGTACTTGAGTCCCAAACATAACTGAGGTGAAGATGAGAAATAGGAGAGCCTCAAAACACAAGAGGATGAGTAGAATCACTGTAGTCGGTGGAGAGAAGGAACTACATTCTGTGAGGACAAAACAATGGAGTTGGAAGGGTAGACATCAATTAATGCACCAGCGGCAAAACACCTGCTAAGCCACGAGTTTCCCATACCCAAACTATCAAATAAATCATATCAACAACATTCCCAGAAAGATACACAGGGAAGCTCTGACATTCAACCATAAAATGATCACTCCTTCCAATTTCAAAGAAAGTGAAAAATTCCACCAAAACTCCTGCAACACTTCAAGACTGCAACTTTCTTTTCCACTTTGGTGTTTCCCCAGCACACCAACTAGGACGCCATTTCAGGTGGAGGTTGTCTCTTAAATCTTAGACTTAACAGATTTTCCACAGTGATAAGTTCATTAGAAATCTCAAGCTGGCAGCCACGAGCATATGTAGCACCAACACAAAACCAGGGTGTGCTTCCTTTCATAACTGCTCTAAGCCGTGACTTAAAGAAGGTCAGATTAAACCAAGTTCCTATTTTTCCTCATACTCAATAGTGAAAATTCAAGCAAGAGCTGAGAGAAAAAAAAAAAAAAAAAAGGTAATTAGAAAGGAGGAGCAGAAGAAAGCAGTGTTATAAAGCCAAAGTCACAGTTGAGTGCTGTAAAGTTACAGTTGAGTGCTGTAAATGCCAGAACATTTCCAGATTTTTCCAACATCTAAGACTTTCAACGAAAGCCTACATACTTCTAATGAGATCTTAGGCTTAAACAGATACACCATAATCAGAGAGTACCACAATCTGCACAAACACAAGGCAGCTGGAACATATCCATCTCTCCTAACAGCTCTGTTCTGCCACCTAAACCTGGGACAGGTAGGAAAGTGCTTTCCCCACAGGAACAGGCTCTGAGAAAAGAGGTAAGGGAAACTGCCATTTGATATATCCTTCCCTTATGGCCCTGGCCAGTGGAGTCAAATGCAGATGTTCTCAGTGACAGCTGGCAGCTGTTTTACAAAGTTTTGAAGTGCAGAACAACCTCGTGAAATTCAATTCATATGTGTATCCTCTGTAGTACTGTGAACTAAAACCAGTCATTATATTGAATAACACTACAGAAATTCCAAGGAAAAAACTCCTCCTCCTTTTCCAAAAAAATTCACAAGCAGTACATACATGCACACACATTCTTTGCCACCTTGCTGTTGAACTCAGCATTACATTGAGGATTTCCTATATCCATTTGTGGTTTAAGGAATAAATACATAGACTGACCATAAAAATGAACTCACTGAGTGAGTGCTGAGGTTTTTTTTTTGTTTTGCTTTTCTGAGCTGCTTGGGCTCTGGTTTTGGTTTGCTGGGTTTATTTTTTTTTCTGAGGAAAGGAATTGTTTGTTCTTCTGAGGGTGGATTTTTGGATCTGAGCTAGCATGTTTTCCTGGCAGTCTTGCAAGAATGATTCACAGTACCCTTTTAAAAAATGCATAGACATTTTTCTTATCTTTTGCTGGCATTCAGGAAATTATTGCTGTGTTCATGTCAACACCAGGTTATTGCACACATACTCCTTAGGCATCTTCACATATCAGCTTTTTCCTAGGCACTATTAGAACAGTTTTCAGGACAGAGATTCCAGCAGATAAAAAAGAATTATGAAGTTCCAGGACATTAAAAAGACCAAAAAAAAAAAAAAAAAAAAAGAAAAAAGAAAAAAAACCCAACAATATAGCACAGCAGAACCTTGATAACATTCTTCTGAAACAAGGAAACTGCATTTTAAGTTCTTATTCAAAGGATAATCTGTTATTATAATAAGGTATTTTGTTTATACTCACTTGTCCAGTCTTCTTCAAAGCAGTACAAGAAGTGAAATCCCACCATGATTAGAGCATGCAGGGAAATCAGTGCTATATACATCTGAAAAAAAAAAAAAAAAAGGATGCAATACAAGTACCAAGTGAGTTCAAAGACCAATATGCTAAATTTTCCCAACACTTTATTTAAAAGCATTATGCTAAGATTTCAAAATAAAACCAAACCACAAAACAACTCCAAAAACCACCAAGCTCTCCCATCTCTCCTGAAAAAGCACCATGAATCTGGCACAACTACACAGACTCATTCTCTCCTTATGAACTGCTCTGAATGAACACAAGGCAGACTGCTGAATCCAATGCAAAGCTGGATCCAAAACCCAGCCTCCTGTGTCCCAGAGCGGCCTTCCACACAGCTTACTGTCCTTACCTCAGCTGAGTACTGCAGGATTTTTAGGGGACAGTAACACTGATCAAGTGTTACTTGTACAGGATACAAGTATCCTGTACAAATCAAGGCTCACATCCTTGCTCTTGACAGCACTACAGTTTCCCAGAGAAACAACAGTGAATTTGTTTTAACTAGATCTGCTTTCTAGTATAAGGTTCAGAAAATACGATATTTTTAACAAGTACTTTCTCCCAAGGCAGACACTGGCATGGAAACTTTCTCTCAGGCTTTAATACTTTGTACTTAGTAATTTTGGGGTTAAACGAGGTCTCAGCTTTGTAATAAAAATGTATGTTACAAAAAGTTAGAACAAAAGCTATGTGCAATGTTACACATAGATTACACTTTACTAAGATGGGGCTAAAAAAATTACTCTTCTAAACCTACAAACTGACAAAGACAGGCAGATAGCAGAAGTGACAGAGACTTTGTAACAAGAAACACCTCTGAAACAGTAAAAGGCAATTCTGGTTTTCCCTGCAAGTTGAGCATGCTGCTGTTCTTTCACTCCGTTATGTGTCAAAACGAATATCCAAAACCAAAACCAGCTACCCTTATTTTGTTTCTCTCAAACAAATTAGATCTTAAATACAGTCTGCTTGAAAGTGGATATCAAGTTTTAATAGAAACTGAAATCCTTTTGAGAGGACTGGAACACCTAGCTCACTACTCAAGGTAAAAAAAACCCACTTGTTCACAGGAAAGAAATGGGATTCTGAAATAAATTTTGTTCTGTAATCCACTTCCTTTGAAACCACCTCATAGAAAACTGTCTGTCATTTAACTGAAAATCTCCTCGTTTCTGCTTAGTAATATGACAACATACTCCCTCAAACCTACAGATGTCTCTAAAGATTTATTAATAAAACAGAGCATCACTGAAACTCAGCCTTGTAATGTTCACTCTACTCCCACAGGATATTTGCAGTTCACTTCCATGAAACACATTTCAAACCTTCCAGAAATATCCACTGTTCAAGTTTGTACTCCTGTTTTCTTACTCATGATGCAACAGATACAGTACAAGAAGTCAAGCACCTCCTTGGTTTTCAAGTACAAAAATAAACCACTCGCAATTAAAAGGTGGATAATTCTTATCCAAGGGGATGCAGACTTCTCACTCCTTAAGATATGGAAACAGCTCTTATTGCATGAACCCACACAGATACTTGTACAACTGTAATGTTTAGGAACTCTGCATATGGCCTGGGACCATACCAGCCACTCTTTGATGTAAAAGGTTGGCCCCTACCTCAAAGATCTCAACACCACAGTACACTACTTACATTACAAAATAGGTGCTGAACAACCATCAAGACAAACCTTGAAAACCCCTGACAAATGCGTCCTGTGATGCCTTTTCCCATTGCAGTGGATGGATGGGTGGATGGGAGGGCTCTTCCCTAATTAGTGAAACAAGCTGGCAGCAGGTCCCCAAAACACGAAGGAAGAGAACATCAACCCTAGAAGCTGCTTCACAGACTATGCACTGCATTTCAGCACTTCCCACTGGACAACCTCAAGCGTCACCTGCAAAATACTTACTGTAAACAGTACAAAGTACTTCTGGTTATTCTCTCCTACACAGTTATTGACCCACGGGCAGTGATGGTCCATTTTCCGAATGCACCTCTTGCAAACACTGAAAGAACACAGGCTTTTATTAACAGCACTTTGCATTCCAGGAACACAAGGTTTTACAGGGGTTCGGGGGACAAACAAACTCAGGAAAAGACTCAGAGGTGAAATTTGAACATAAAAGAATTTACTTGCCACCATATTTATATTTGTGGTTTGCTTACTCAACTAAGCCTGTTCAAAAAGAACTGTACAATAGCAAACCCACCACTACAAAAATTAATGCCACACATGAGTGGTTCTTTCCAAAATAAGGTTTGAACAATACATTTGGGCAGATAGAAAAAAATCTGTGGTTTTGTTTAGTTTTAATCTATTTGGCCTGTAAAAATGTCCACAGATTAAAACCAAACAGAAATCACAAAGATATAAAAGGTAGTAATGAATAAAAATACTTTTCAGAGTTGCTAACAACAGACTAAGGTTTATTTGACAACATTTGCTGGTAACAGGAACTTTCAAAAAAAGAAAATTAAATAAGGAATTAGAAAAGGTTCTTGACATCAAGGCAAGCCACACACTAACAAAAAATAGCTGTGGCAGTCAGTCAGGAAGACAGTACCACAATATACATTCCGGATAAAATTAGATGTTAAAGCACTTCACAAAACCAGAGTAATAAAATCAAAATTCAAATTCTTGCCAGCGTGCAAAATGTGGCTGGAAGTCAAATAATTAAAACATTATTACTTTGTCTGAACATCATTCTCTTGCTTAGTCAGTAACTGCTTCAACTCACATAATAAAGGAAGTCTTTTTCTCTGCTGCTTTCTCATAGGACAGGAGACGAAAGGCAGTCAGTCTCCTGATACCACATTGTACAAACAAGCACAGAAATCAAATATGAAAAAAACACAAAACCCCAAAGCAAACAAACAACAGACCCAGAAAGGAAACGGCCATTCCAGAACAATTCTGGCAGCAATGAAACAGAAAGCTCTAAGCACTCTGCTAATTTAGTTTTTCTTCTTCTTTTGACCTTAATATAAATAATAAACTTCAACACCCAAACACTTAAGGGAAACTCAGAAGAAAACATAAACATGTACTTATCAGCATGTATGGATAAATAATAGAAAACCTCTCTGTCAGAACAGCCTTTCACTCACTTTAATTGGTGGGAAGGGATAATCCCCAAGGATATGTGCTATGCCTGAAAAACAAATGAGTTGCTATAGGCCTGGTCCTAAATGAAAGTCCAGGCAGACAGGCCCCAGCCTCCCAGCATGGGGCCAGATCAGGAGCTGCTTCTCCTCAGGCAAACCTGGGTGCCCTACTACCTGTCAGCCCCACTTGCAGTGGGAAACAAGAAAAGCCTCATTTTGCCAGAACAAGCAGCTTAAAATTACTTGGAGCTACATGGGGTCTGAAATCAGCAGGTACAGTAAAAGCAATTTATCTGTCAGGTAATGTACTTTTTAAGACAAGTATCTCTCATTGTGATTAAAAAAAAGGAAGGGGTAAGGTGAGGAAGGTGGTGAAGGAGGAGGATGCCTCCCTGTGTGCAGGTGTGCACACACCTCCCTTGGGCTCTGGGAGAAGTGAGTACCCAAGCAACCCTCCAACTGCTCATGCTTCCCCAGAGGGACAACCTGAAGCAGCCAAGCCACAGATGTGAAAGAGACAGGAGAGGAGGCTGGGAGGGGAGTTTTATTCCATGTACACGTTCCAAAAACAGCTGGATGACAGGCAGAACAGGAAGCCAGCTGGTGGAAAAGGAAATACAGAAACCACAACAGTACAGGCAGCAGGGATTTCCCATACTCAGACACTTTACCCCACTCAACCACCTAGCTTCCAAATACTGGCAGGAATAGTTTATTGGGCACAAGGGACTCACTAAATAGCACATTCATCAAAAACACCCTGGCCCCTCTGGCATACAGCTAGCAGTATCTCCTGCTGATGCATATGCCCAACCTTGATGTGTTAAAGCCTAACAAATCTCCCTAGGCCACAAAAAAGAAGTTTGACTGAAAATTCTCAACACCATCTGCGCTCAGTGGATCACCTTCCCAAATCTTAATGTCTAAAAATTTACCTTAAAGGACAGAAAAAAGGACCATGCTGACAAGGTTTTGTGTTAAGCCAGAGTCTTTTTCATTTACCTACACTGCAAGTCATCATCAAGACAGCATTTTAGATGTGAAGTTTCATTCATAATTGAAAAGCTGTCAGAGGGGATTTTACAGTATCATTAATAAGTGATAGGCATGATCACATTGCTCCTGCTGAATAACCAACTCCTGATTTTCATTAAAATTAAAAAACAAACCCAAAAAACAACAAAAAAGAAAAACATTTGCAAACTGAAGCTCTGAAAACAAATACGGAAAAAAGCGAACAGCAGGACAAGTTTGCTCAGCTCATTACCATGTATTTCCCTCCCCACAAGACCACTGCATGAATCAGCAGTAGCCCAGGTATGAGCTCTCTCTGTATGGATTGGGTTTTGAGTAGGTAAGGAAGTTGACACCAGTGCAAACTTATTAACTACTTACTGGAAAGCAGGTTCGCTTGCTTTAAAAGCAGAAGAGAATTTTAGGAAGTAGTTATTTTTTTTGCTCACTGCCTTTAGTACTAAAAAGCTCACTACCAGTTACTCTCTTCCGGGAAGTTTATCCTACCAGAAAAAGAAAGGACATGACAGATCAGTAAGCATACTGATCTATCACACAGCACAAAACAAAGTCACAGTAACTCAATGAAAATGTGGAAGTCTGAACTCTTAAAAAATATATACAGTTACCTTCACTTCAGTTTTAACTTAAATATCACTTCTAAATAGAATACACGGTTAGACAAATGGGTTTGTGAATAAAAACAAAAATGGAAAGACACTGACCCTTCGGGAGACATTTTATTGATTTCTATGCATTTTGGTATAGAGTGTCTCTTTCCAAGTCATGTTTACAAGAAAATTTACAGAATGTCCATTATAAGTCTGGAACCAAGGCAGCACACAAAAATTTTAAGAGTTTCTCACTTTGCACAAAGTAGCCCTGGCCTCCTACATATGAAAAATTGTCAGAAAAGGTATGAGATTTCCTCTGAGAAGCTTAAATGTGTCTGGTACTATTGGACATAGAATTTGTATGCCAATCCCTCAACTGATCCACTCCAGTCTCAGACTCAAATAACAAGGCACACTGGTGAATTATTCTTGAGGTCTTGATGAAACAGCCATCCTCAGAAAAGCCTTTACCTGCAGTGATGTGCTCTGTCGGGTTTGATGCTACAGCACTTTGGGCACTTGTAAACCACCTGTCCTGGCTTTAGCTGTAAACTCTCGATGAACTCTTTTGTGGCATTACCTTTGGGTACAGCACCCTGCAGGAAAAAATAAACAAACCAGGAGATTAACTTGTGGACATTATGGCTGCTAAGAACAACAGGATGACTTAAAACTATGGGAGGGGAAGGAAGAAAAAGAAATAAAAGCTTCCCTAAGATCGACAGGGTTTCAAAAAGAACAAGAAGATTCAGAAAAGAAATTTAAATCTGGTCTTAAAACATGGAACCACATACTCACACATAATTTTGGTGGGGCTTTTGTTGTTTTTTTTTTTAAACATCAATAAACCTCCACTTAAGCAATTAGTCATTTTTAGTCTTACAGTAACCTTAAAATATTTAAGAATCTTCATCTCTCTTTTCACATCAACAAATTTATCATGTCAATGTTTCCTATCACAAACTGACAACTGCAGATGTTTTATGCCAGTAGAAGCAGCTTCTTCTGAAGTATCATTGTGTACACTAAGAGCTGCTGGTAAATAACTCATGTATTTATAGTTACTCTTCCATTGTGTATTTGTTATTTAAATTAGGCTTTAACATTCAAACAGTGAACACTATGAATTGTTACACCTGAGCAAGACCAGGTGAAACACTCTTAGCTGTGCAATTTCCACTTTAAAGTACCTCTTTAAATACGTTACATTGCTGCTACAGGAGCCCAAGTTCACGAGTTTCCAGTCTTTATAGGGACAAAAATTTGTTCAGAAAAAAAATCGACAAAAATACCAAACCAAATCAAAAAACAAACAAACAAAAAACCCAAAAACAAACAACCCACAAAAAAAATCCCAACGAAAGAAACTTTCTCTGCTAAAAAAAAAAAAAGCCATGAAACAGTGTATGAAATCACCGATGGTACATTGGGACAATTTACTTCTGTGAATTTAAGGCTTATTTTATTGAAATAAAACCAGAAATGCAATATTTGAATTGATTTCTGATGAACAATCTCCTTTTAATACATCTATACAACCTCCTAACAGCAATAAACAGGAATGATACATGAGTGAGTGAACTGCACATTAAACCAGGAGTATAAGGCTTTTCTAAGCAGTCTTTGGGGAGGGGAGGGTTCCCACAAAAACTCCCAACAGGCCTGACTAATTTAAAAAATACCAAACCAAATTTCCACAAAATGCTACAACTCATGTTTTCTTTTTTCAGTATGCAGCAAAGCTCAAAACTTTAGGAATGTTTTTAGCAAGGACCCATTGGAAACAGTTCGTGCAATGCAGGACACACACTATCAATTGTGAACAAGGACACACACTATCAATTGTGAACAATTGAGTTGTTCATTTACTTATAATAAGAATTCTGCTTGTTTGCCTCAGCAGTGCTTTCTGTTCCACACTGATCCTACATATGCCACTGGTTCCCCGTATCCTGGAAGCTTCCTTAATCCCAGACTCACTGTTTGCCAGATGTTAGTGCGTCCCTTCTCTGTATCTTCCCTCCTGCATGTTATTTGGCTGAATTCCTCATTAAAAACTGAAACTAAATCCCACTGGCTCTCCATCCACATACATAAATCCCACCTCACACTAGGAATTAACATATCTTTTCGCAATTACACTCAACAGAGATTGTATCTGCTTCTCCAACACCGCTTGCTTAGACTGTTTCAAAATACAGCTTTTGTTTCACAAGAGCTGCTGCTAACACTGCAAAATAATTCCAGTGACTTGAAGGTCCCTAAGCATAAAAATCACACAACATACAATAATTAACAACCACCCTTAGGATACAAACTATCTAACAAACTGCTGCAACCCTCCATTCCTGAGTCCAGTGATCATAAGTTTCAGAGGCTGAACTACTGCTTACACTTCTGCCCAGCAGCAGTAGCATGCAATTCAACAGTCTTGAACTACCCCAAACCAAGCCATTTCTGCAGTTCTGTGGCTTCTGGAAGAGCTGTTATCTAAGAAACAAAGACTATACTGAAGTCTTAACAGCACCTAAGAAGATTTCAAGGGGGAAATAACATTTGGAAGGGACAGAATATCAGAGGCATACCACCACTTCCAACAGCAACAACATTTGTGAAGTAGGAGACAGGAGAAGTCTAAGCTTGCCTTTTCTCCCTCTGACTAGTGGAGATGGGTTTTGGATTGAGTCTACTGTCCAGAGGTTATTAAGCAAAATAAACAATCACAGGCCAATCAGAATCAGCATCATGGTGCTAAAATTTATCTGGTCACAAACTGAAAGATGAGAAAGCAGCAGATCTGATCTCTCAAAGCAATGTCCTAAGGATACATACAATGGGATCTCACTATTCTGATGCTTCCCAACTTGCCCAAGAACTGCCAACTCTTAGCATGGTCAGACCATTATTTATTTCAGCATTGTCCAATACACTCAACAAAATCAGTAGAGTGAGAGATGGTAACACATCTTTTCAAAACGACACATGTTCTCCTCTGTTCTGCTGAAGCAATACTTGCCAAAGCAGACAACCAAAACCAGCTTTTCCAGCTTGCCTGTTTGTCAAGACACAACAAGCCACAAACACGAAATCCGCCACTGGGGAGAAAACAGCATCAGAGAGAAAGAAACACTCTCCTTCCCAGTGCAGAAAGAGGAGCTGCTCACACACCAGGAATCTAACGCTGGGTCCTTGACTTTGCATCTGACTTGAGTGGGATGAAAAATTAGCATACCACATCAGCAGCCTCACTCAGCAGGCTGACACACAGAAGTTATTTAAATCTGCCACTCACTCAGCAACTGAGTTACCCAACAGCTAGCAGACAAGAAAAACACCGCCTGTTTCTTTCCGAGACACACAGAGAGAGGTGTATACTTACTGGATCTGTCAGCATAGCACGAAAATGTGAAGCCAAAGCGAGGAAAGCCAAGGTGTTGAACAGTGTGCCATTGATGACGCTATAAACATAATCTCTCGATGGAACTAGCATGACAAGAAGGACTACAAAGTCGGCATAGAACACCAGCATCCAGGTAACGACAGCACATGCAATACCACAGCCATCTCGAATAAACCACATTGTTCCCAGGGAAGCGCGGCTAGGAGGTGGAACACACTTTTCCGGCTGGAGGTATTCAGGTGTCCTTTCAATATCTCTGAAGCGGTGGAGTGGAGCAATCATCATAGGCTATTATGTCCATACTTGCATCTGAAAGAGAGTCAGAAACAGTGCTCACTGCTCTGCCAGGCATCCAGACCTCTGTTCGCATAATGGCATGGTCATCACATGGGAAAGTTGCAGAAAGTGAAATGAGAAAGCAAAAAAAGGTAAATAAATCAAACACAAAATAATGGATTGGGAAACCACACTCTTGCACTTATCGGAACACTCCTTACTCAGAAGACTCTAAGTGCTTTTAAGAAGTGCTTAATTACACACTAGGTCTACCTGTGTGCCACCTACACCTCCCTAAGTGGAAAGGCAACAAGTGTTTTAATGAAGAAAAAGTCATCAGATAGGAGCCAACAGGAGCTGCCACAACAGGAACTGAAGCAAGAACTCAGCACTGTCATGTGAGGGGAGAAGAGAAAGTTTTGGCACAGCTGGCAGGGTCCCTTTACACTGCTTCAGATTTAGGGAAGAGAAGGGTCTTTCCTACACATACTGGGAAACTTAGCAATTACCCATTGACTCCCAGCTTTGGGGTAAAAGTGCAAAAACAAACTGATTAAGAAGCAACCCAGAAAAGATCTTGACAGGAACTTCTAGCCTTGGTTGGAGAGCACAATTTCCCACCAACAACTGTCTTCCACTCTCACCTCCCTCTCTGGTCTTACATCCCTTGGAAGTCTTCTGCTTTGCCATGCCTCTCCTGACACCTTTGCTCCATCCCTCAAAGGCATTTGTTTTGCCTCCCCTTCATGATTTCCAGCCAACTCCACTCTACCGTAGCAAGAGCACCAACACTGACCCTATCCTCTCCAGCGCTGCA
The DNA here is from genome assembly GCF_009819655.1 of Sylvia atricapilla. Classification (NCBI taxonomy): domain Eukaryota; kingdom Metazoa; phylum Chordata; class Aves; order Passeriformes; family Sylviidae; genus Sylvia; species Sylvia atricapilla. Next base: position 45,590,680 of record NC_089140.1, read on the forward strand.
GACACCTTTTCTATCCAGAGGGTAAGATCCATCTTGGAACCAGAACAGTAATGCTCCAGGTGTGTGTCCTGCTTCCGTAGTTTCAATGTAACTCCCACCAAATATAGGCATTTGAGAAAACAGAGAAGGTGCTACTAAGTCTTTGGCAAGGGATCAATCCACCTGCACTCAATCTATCCACCACTCAGTGTTGGAGCACACCTGGAATGCTGTGCTTTGAAAGCAGCTCTTCACACACCCAGCAACCTCTTCCAAAGACACTTCTACTCAGAGTATTTGCTCAGTGCTATAAACACTTCCTAACACTACAGCTTCCAATGACACACCTTCTACAAAAATGGCTATGATAATTCTACTGCCAAATACACTGAATTGCATATCCCTAAATGGAAGGTATCACCCTCCTGCTATTTCCAAATGTAATCTTAATCTCATGACTTTGCAAAAAAGAGTGTTCACTATGCCATTTAAATTCAGAGAGAATGTTCACCACTAATTATGTTTTCAGCCAAAAAAGTTCACACAAAAGCTATTTTTGTCCTTAATTGTTAAAAAATGGATATATTTTACAGAAAACATAGTGAGAGAATTGCAGAAATCCCTAGGACTTCAAACTTTTCTCCACATTTCATGGCTAAGTTCTGCCAAGTACAAGAAGAAAGCTCTAATCCACCTAACACCAATCTCAATGGAGATGTTGCTGCCCCATCTCAACAGAGAAGGAGAACTATCTTTCAGTTGTTATTTTAAGAAGACCAAATTAATAAGAGGACAATTATTCTTTCATGGCCAAAGAAAAAGATTACTAATGAGCGGGACGATTAATTGCATCCAAGCACAGGAGTGATGAGCTTTGTGCACCTGAGTGAGGGTAACACGAAGAAAGGTACTGGAACTGCTGAGGTCACAGTGAGAAGCAAAAGCCAGGAGCACAAACTTCCCAGGTACACAGGAGCACATGAACTAGACCATTTCCAATATTTGTTTTCTAACACAACTCGTATAAATAAACTAGGAGAATTAGGTATTTTCTTATCTTTCCACTTTGAACATTTAGTATGCTGCCAAGCTAGTGTAAGATGATTTTATGAATCTAAAGAAAGTCATGTGGATTAATGTTAAAGCGTACCAGTCTTGTGTTTATACACACATCACACAGAACAGAAATATCAAGATGAAAATGTCCTTGTGAGGATGTCGTTTACTTTGGCAAGAAAAAAGCCCACAACAAAAAGCCCACTCCTCATTCACAAAATTCACATAACACATTGTAATTACTCAGTATTTTAACCACAGCTATAATTTAGCCTCATGATTCCTGATATTTAGGAAGACAAGCTATGTAATTTTCATAAACAGTGATTACCCAAACAATCTGGCAGTCTAAGTTCAGATAAATCTATACCTACTAGTACATGCATACCTTTTCTCCCATTTTTCACGATTTCTGTAAGGACAATTATGTATTCATACACTCACACAGACTTAACAAGTATTTCTAAGACTTAGTTCTTCCACCCCCTGACGGAAACAGGTTAACCTTCAATGCTGTTGTTTAATAATCTTATTAAAATTGCTATGCTTGTTTGCCAGCTTGAAATAAAACTGACATAATTAAAGACTCACACCTGACAACAGTGGTTAGTTGACAAGAACATCACATTACACTAAAAAGTAAGGAAGAAAACTGTAAGTTAAGTGCTCAATTTTCAATTGAAAGTTTACACATCAGGTGCAGTAACAAGCTGGGACAGTCCTGAGCACAGACTCTGAGGATTTTTTGCCTAAGCTCTGAGCCTTTTTTTTTTTTTTTCCCCCTAAGGTTTTGTATCCCAAAGCAAAGGAATCAAACAGTCCCAAGAAAAGCAAATTCCTATTTAACAAAGCAATCAGTTTGACAAGTCACCTTAAGGTCAGTATTAGCAGACTGACTGAAAGCTGAACAAATACACAGTGATTAAGCTGTGGGTTTAGTCCTGAACAGCACACTTCAGCACTGAAATAAAAATTAATCGCTCTTGCAAGTGCAGGAAGTGATTTCAGTCCAATAAAAGTTCTACAGCTCTCTCTCAGAAATATCATTGAGCCAAACTGGGGGAAAAAAATAAGAAAAATCTATTGTTGTGTAACTGTCTAAGGAGAAACTGGAAGGAGCCCTAAGGCCTCCTTAGCCTGAAAGTCTGGAGACTCACTTCTGCAGTGAGTTAAGAGGACAGCATACAGGCCCCTGATTATGGCTGGAGGACAATTTTGCTATTTAATGTACCCTACCATTTAATGCTTGCTTTAGAGGCCTTATGAGGCAACAAAATAAATCAGTATATAAACGCCATACATTGTTTGAGAAATACATATGTGTTTTAGTGTTCATTATCTTAAGAGTCAAGCTATAGGAGCTTAGAGTCTCAGCCGCTCTCCTACATGACCCGGTTAGTGGGGGGTTTTAAATTCCTTGTTCTTACATACACAAACATCTGTTTTGGTTTATGGTGTCCAGTTTGGTATTTTCAGATAAATAATAAAATTATTTAAAAAAAAAAAAAAAAAAAAAAGGTTATAGCAGGATGGAAGCAGTAACTTGCCTTAACTGGTTTGCCCTTCAATCATGCTGCATATGAACTTCATTTATAAATACAGATGGAATATGTCAGCTCTTCCTGCTCTAGAGCAAACAATATGTAAGCAATGTAGGCAAAGGGCTTAAGGACTTAATCTTGGTGTCAGGCTACAAGAGAGGCCACTAGGTAAGCGTGAGATACAATGACAACACACACATCAATTCAGCCTAATGACATGACAGAGCAAAGACCTCGTCTCTCTTTTTTATCCGGAAGGCATTTGGCAATACGGGAACAATCAAAAAACATGTAGTACATAAGTTAGAAATGTAAACAAAACAAATGAAATTCCACTTCCTGCTACAATGAACACTTAAAATTTGTTATTACACCCTATATAAACTGACTTTTTATCTGCCATAAGCCATGTCAAAAAAATCTGGTTTTTAATGGCCTGTGACGGCCAAAGAATGTGCTAAGAATGTACAAACAATTGATGTGTGCCTTCACCCAGTAAGTACTTGAAAACTACTTGAGGTTCTGATGTAAAACTTACAGCAAGCGTAAAACCACCATCAATGTGAACCTGCTGATTTTCATGTTAGTGAAGTCAGGCACATGGGTATGACTTGCAGAGCTACTGAATTACTATGTATATTGCAACCATTTCCTCTATTACAGTCCTTTAACACTGAACTTCGGGAAGAGGTAACATTTTCATTCTGTCATATGAACTAAGTGAATTTCAAGTTCTGCAAATTACATGAAAACAATACTGAGGAAAAAGAAAAAGAATAAAAAAGAAGACAGATCAGGGCAGATGATGAACCTTTTTTTAGGTTTTCAGTTTGGTCTTTTATTTCTTTTAAAGAAAGACTTCTGAACAGCTTTTATGACACACATAGTACCCTGAGAGATGACAAACAACACTAAAGTCAAATTTTTATTATCAAAAGGAAGCAAGAATACCTAACTAGTAATACTATATTCACAACAGCTAAAGTAGGCAATCTAGAGCCGCAGGACAAATGTCCTTTTATACAAAATCAACCAGCTCCAGAGAGATAAACTCTAGGAGAATTAGGTTTTAAGTTCATTTCATTTTTCTGTACATAAAACTGCATAGATTAAAATATTGCATATTTAATCTGCCTTTGCAAGAGATGTATGACAAGGTGAGCTTTCTAACCAAAAGGGTTTTTACCTTCACCTCTCCTGTCACAGTTCCATGCAGCCAAAATCTAACAAGCTTGTGAAAACTTGCCAAGGCAGAGATAATAAAAAAATACTAGCATTTATATGCATTTTCCTAATGGCTCTTGCAAAGCCTAAAAAGCTTTATCTGATCTGCAGGAGTGCAACAAAACAGACCAGCTATGCTGAGAATTTTTGGCTGTCTCCTGCAGATTCATCCAGATATCTGTCGGCACGGCACTTTCCAACCCTTGGTTTACAAAACCTTGGAGGGTCAATGGGACATTTCTAACAGGTCTGTGAAAGGCAGCTAAAAAAAGCAAACCTATTATTAGCAGGCTCAAATTTGCTACAGAGAGCTGGACTTCCATTGGAATACTTTCGGGACTCCTCCACACACGGTTAAAAAAAACCGAACGAACGACCAACAAAATAAACCCGGCCCTAACTCGGGCAAAAAACCCAACCGGGTAAAAAACCTAATCCTGGTTAGAATGGCAAAGGCAACAGGGAAGAAGCGGCACGGAAGTTAAGGCTGTGCTTACGGGACACCCGATGACTCAGATCAAATTATCACAGGGCAAAGTCGGCGCTGCCAGCTCTCCTCCAGCCACCCCAGGAGCAGGGAACAGGACTGTGCCTACCACATATACTTCTTCATTTTTCTCCTGGAAATTCAGGCCACGTTAAGGAGTATAGTTAGACCCTAAATGCTACGTTACAGATATGCATCTACTTTTAGCAAAAGGCTCACAAACATCTCAAGATTCTCCTGAAACCTCTGGCTCCTGAAGTCAGGCAATTTCAACACTTTCCGTTTCCATACTGAAGAAAAATTGCATAAACAATTCTTTAAAAAAATACAAGGCTTAAAATAAATTTGTGTTTCCTGAGGGTAAATGCACGGGCTTGGATTACCTCCCTTGCAAAGGAGAATAGAAAGCACATAAAACCAGAGGATAACCAATTTACAACATTTTTCTATACATGAGAGGAGTAAGTGGCTGCATTACAATGCTTTATAGTAATTGTTTACAAAACTGTCTATAACATCAACTATTTGATGCTATTTTCTATTTTTAATTTATTTCTTACTTCAAAGAGGTCACACATTAAAAAGACCTCAGTAAAAATGGCTCATGCTAAAATCATACTTCCATTATTTTTATTAGAAACATCTTATTAGAGGGGAAGATTTAGCTGAAGTTATGCTTTCCTGAAGAACACATCTGAACAGGAGTGCAAAAACACAAAGGGAACTTCTCCCTAAGGAGAGACAGGAGAGAGGGAAACTACCTCAAAGACATCTGTCATATCTAGAAACTCCATCCTGAGGGCTTGGATCGGGCTGAGAGCGACAGCCTCAAAAGAGATGCAGCCACATAAGGCACAAACTTCTCAGTCCTCCTCTAATTTACATCAGTGTAGACAAGAAGCAACTGCAACAGTGCCAGAGGAATTCCATTAGTAGAACTGAAAGGAAAATAAGGCCATGTTTTCTGAATTACAAATACAGGGGGTTCCCTATCCTGATGTTCATGGTATGTAGTCTCTCAGGGCAGATGGTAACAGCTTCCTAGTTAATATCAGTATCATTTCTGTTTAACTAATGGACATGCACTAAATAAATAAATTTTAATGCAATAAAGATTGACCTAAGAGTCAGAGTTATCTGGTGACTGCACCCCCACCAAAAGGCCTGTCAGCTGCTAGCCTGAGCAAAGGAGAGCAAAGACAATGTAGTTACTGTCCAAGGTACAAAAACACTGGACCACTATGTATGAGTGACAAAATTGGGGCATCATGTAGAAACAGGGCACAAATCACAAGGGCACCAAGACTGAGGTCAGACTTGGATCAGACTTGGTCTGATCACCAAGTTAGTGATCTTAGTACATCTTTCATCAGAGACGGAAGGTACTTTATAAAACTGTCATTAAATAACGAACCATTACAAAATAACTGATACGTTTTTAACTATCAGAGCTGCAAAGGGAACAGCAAAATTCTGTGACTTCAATCTCACGGTTTCCCAATAGATTAAATACACACAAGCTACTTAACCTATGTCAAAAGAGAAATATTAATCCAGAACACACCATCGTTGTTGCATTGCCATCTACCTAAAGTTAAGCATTGGAAGGAAAGAGCAATCATGCAGGAGAGACTGCACCAGGAAACAGAAAACAACAGATGGGGATGTCATGTTTCCCACAGCATTGCAGTTATCCTGAATGCACAGCCTTACGAGAGACAAAACAGGAGAAGCTGTCCTGGTCTTCTAGACAGCTTTGCAATTTACATGCTGACTCAGGACTTAATACAGCAAGCCACTGGATTCAGGAAATGCAAATTCTCAATTTGTCCTTTATCAACTTTCTTTTTTTTAAAGAAAGACAGAAATTAAAGGGGAAGGTTAATCTATAAAACTGGTATTATTTTTAGTTTCAATTAAAAAAAACACACAACTTTCATGGCATAAGGAATATGTTTTGCAGAGCAGGAAAGAGCTGCAGCTTTAAAGTTCTAATCATAGTAAGAAGCTGGCAGAACCCCTCTAGTAAAAAAACAATATTCTAAATAGTATCTTTCAAGGCAGAAAGAGCACTTTAACAACCAGACATACGTTTGCACTCAAGATGGTCTATCACAGGATCTGGCTCTCACCTGCCTTTGCTACAGCCCCCTCTTCACAAGCATGAACAAGTCACTCACTCTCTGATTTTATTCCCTTGTCTGTAGTTTATTATTCTGCCTTACCATATAGCAGAAGGTAAAGATGTAGCTATGAAGGCTGTAAGGCATTCATATTTTAAATCTACGTGCTACACCTCAGCAGATCCCTAAGCCAACTACAGAAAGTACACAGGGCATACATTAAAATGGCACATTAACAACACAGGGACCAAAAAATTATCACCTCTATCCCGCAAAGTTAAAATCACAACTAGAAGAAACATATGCTGCTACTTCAGAGAACTGGAAAAACCTGCAGGTTCAAAGTTGCTGTAGGTTAAAGTTTTTGAAACATAGCAAAGAACATCTGAGTTGGCAAACTAAGCATTTCTTGTTTTGCTCACTTTAGCACTGGCAAGCAGAAGGGATCCTTGATGCCATTAAAAATACAGTTTCTGTGCATAAACCTTAATTTTCCTATCTTTTAAAATACAGAGAGTTCAAGACAAGGCCAGCTACTGTATATAATATTTTCCTTATCTATTCTGTATCATATTGGACATCAGTAATTCAAGTGGCCACTGCAAAGAACCAAGATGCATATCACATTACTACCTTTTTCACCTGCTACAGCCTGCTCTGTATCTATGGTATGGTACTACTGCCTTCCCACTAAGCCTGTATGTGTCTTTTTTTACCTTTTTTTTTTTTTTCAGTGGCATAGTACTTTACCTTTACTGACTCACACTGTTTCAGCTTCAGCCCACTTCTTTTAACCTCTGCATGCTGCATCACATTTAAGATTGGTCATCCCGTCAGTTCTGCATTATTGCAAAACTCACAGCTGAGCATGACAAACACACCATCCACCAGCAGCCCAGGAGCAGAAACACCAACAAGGGCTTGCATTTCCTCTCATTCAACATTCCTCTGTTGTTGAAGGATCTTAACATTGACTTCTGTGTCCTTTTCTACTTGCTGTTTTACTTGCTCCTGGAATAATGTTTCCCAATATTTTTCTAGCTGAACTCTGCTGCTGTATACCCTTCCCTCTGATTTCTTTACCTTCCCATGCCTATCCTCTCTTTCTTTCTTCCCCCTCCTCTTGCACTCCCACCTCCCCTCCTGAACATACCAGTTCTGGATGGTCACCCTGTAACATGGTGGTGCAAAGAGATATGTGGCTGTAAGCCTAGACAAATCTCTTGCTCCGGTCTCCAAAAGCATTCCCGAGCAGTCCCCAAGCTGCGGCATAGCCAGAAGCAGGCAACAGGAGTTAACACACCAGTGCTCCCGTGCAGTGAGCCAGCACCTAGCTGCACCTTGCCTCTAAAACCTTGCACCTCACTGGCAGGGAACAGCTGCCCTGTGGGGAGGTCTTTGGCACTCACACCCTACAGACAAGCTGGCTTGCTCTTTTGGACTCCCTCTCGGAAGGACAATGTGTGAAGTGTTACTGGCAGACTTGCTGCACTGCAGCTCCAGGCAAGGGCTATCTTCTTTCCTTATTGCCTGCACAACCCAGGAAACACACAGCTTCAATTAGGAAAGCTTTAACTTCTCATTTTCTTGAACACAACCCGAAGCTTCAGATCAGTTACGTGCACAGGTTAAATATGATGTTCCAGGTACAATCGGTCACATTTAGTTTGCTTCAACCAGATAAGCACAGGATGGGGGAAATAAAAACTGACAACAAGCTATTCTGTCGTGTCATATTTTTCATTATCTGCTGTCTTCTGTCACGAAGGCAGAAAAACTGTATTCCTGAATATCGCCCTGAGAAAAAGGTTGTGTCTACACTGCAGAGGGATCAGAGAAAAGCATAAGCTCAGCCAACTAACATCTGCAGCGACTGGCTGAGCTACAGCCAGTCCATTTTCAGACTGATACCACTGTGCGTGCCCATCTAGTCTCCTCCACAGGAGAGATGCCTTGTTACAACTGTATAGGAGATGTCTGCACAGTAAAACTGCCTCCATGAGCAAGTCTTCCTGAAATAATGCAACACACAGGCTTAAACTGCATGGACTATGCAACACTGCTAGTTCCTCTTCTGTTGGAAGTCCACAGCAATCCTCACATCGAGAAAAGTAAATTCATATTAGGTAAGAAAAAGAGATTCACCAAAGCTGAGATACCACTTCCTAGGATATACACATACTGCTGAAGGCTGTCAGCTGTTCCCCTTTGCTGATACAAAGGAAACTGCCCAGAAAAACGACGTAACTACTTGGGCACAGCAGACCTGCATCTGCGGAGGAATTAAGCATTCATCTTCTTGCAATCTGCTCCCATTATTTGGATTAAATTACATTTGTGTACTTTTGTCTAGTACCAAACAAGCAACTTCAAACTGAAATAGACACCCTTGTCTGTAACTACATCACTTAAAATGAAAATTAAAAGGAAGCAGAAACATACATGAGAATACCCAACAGATATTATTGCTATAGGTCCTAAATGTCACAACAAATACTTTGGGTTTTAGGCACACCTGATACTTGCCCTTTTATAAGCCTATAAGCAGAAAGAGTCTCTGGATCACACCTTCGAAATCTCAATGAACATTCAATCAGACACAACTTACTACCAGCAGCAGGTCCCACTGGTGTCACAAACACTATTGCATCAGTGAGGCAGCACCAAGAGCAACGCTAACAGAGTCACGGGCTTTGAAGAAGCACATCTTCACTGCAAATGGGGCTGCATTTTTAAAAGACGTAAGAATGGCGTGGCTCGCCTTATGATGACTCTTATCGCTGAAATGCCTGTAACACTACATGAAAGACTTGTTGCTCTCATTTAGCAAAGAAAAACATGGTCCTCACTAATGCCTCACTAGGTACACTACGAGACACCCAATGCAGTCACTCACTGTAACTCACCAGTCCCTCCTTTCTCTGTGATTCCACTGTATCAGCTCTGTGATTCCACTGTATCAGAACAACCACCTAAATTCGGGCTCCTTTCCTACAGATCTGACATTGCACACACACCGTTCCTGTGCCAGGAGTCTGGCATACTGTCGCTCTCTCTCATGCTGAAAAGCACAGTTCATCTTTTCTGAATCAGGATCAAGGGAAAGAGATTTAAACGAACTTTGCTGTTCATCCCACATCCCTCAATGGTACACATCGAGTGAAGAGCCCATCAGGGACCAGACTGCTGCCCTCTCCTCCCCAAGGCCTGTTTCCTTGATTGTTCTCTTGAAGACTATTTTCTAATGAGCCATCACGAACTCTTGTTCTTCTTAAAAATTTACCTTACACAACTACTGCAGTAACACTTAGAAGGTGCCGTTCTAACCCAGTCCGGATCGCCTGTTACTGCCACAGGAAACTCACCATCCATTTCAACTAAACCCGCCACAGCCCAGGACCGATGGTTTCGCCACGGATTACTCCCGAAGCCGCGGGCGCACCCGGCCGATGGTGCCACGGGCCAGCCTCAGCCACACGCCTGGTGACCAGGGCCACCTCAGAGGCGACAGGGTCAGCTCCACTCGCTGTCCAGCTGCTCGCTGGCGAGCACGTCCCATCGCTGCAACGCATCAGCAAATTACAGGGCCACTGCAATCCACTGACAGGTCACAGGACCCCGACGAAACCGCTGGAGGCTCCGACTTTAAATTTCCTGCCGAGGGGACTCAACGCTGCTCCGAAAGGCCGCGGAGCAGACCTAAACCGCGTATTTAGCCCGGTATCATTTAACGTGTTCATCCTCCCAGCATTTAAAGCCTGGCGCCGTAACGCGGCGAGGGGAGAGCGGGAGCCCTCCACGCGTTTCCCGACCGATGCCCACAGGTCCTGGGGACGCCGCTGCGGGACACGACCCGCCGCCCGGCCCTGGCCCGGGGCCGGCGCCGAGGGATGCGGAGCACCGCGCGGCCCTCGGGCGGCCGCGCCATCCCCGGGCTCCCGCGCGGCCGAGGGACACCAGGGACAGCGGCGGGGCCGGGGGGCAGCCGGCGGAGCGGCGCAGGCGGCGGCGGGATGGCATCCACCGGCGGCCCGCTCCCGGTTCCCAGCTCTCCGCTCCCAGTTCGCGCTCCCGCCCCGGCACATACCTGCCCGCCCCCAGCACCCCCCGCCCCGCGCTGTCAGTCGCACCCACCTACCCCAGTGGCCGCCGCCGCCGCCGCGGGTCCGGCGCGCCCCGCCGCCCCCGCGCCGGCAGCGGCACGGCACGGCCCCGCACCCCCCTTCCGCCGGCCGCCCGCCCCTTGCGCGGAGGTGGAGCGGCCGCCGGGAGGAACCAGGAAGTGAACGGCGGCGGCGGCAGGCAGCGCGTCCCCGGCCCTGCCCTTCCCCGCCTCGCCAAGGGCTCCCCGGCCCGGGGACGGGCACCGGCGCCGGGCCCCGTGCGGCTGCGGGCCGCCCGTGCCGACTGCGCCTTAATGGCCCGGGCGTGCGGGTGCCTGGGGGCGAAATGCGGGTTTTGTGAAGAAAAACCCCGCACTTTTTTGTTTTGACATGGGAACATGGTTCTGCCTCAGCGGGTACCTCTGAGCCCTAGGAAGGTTCAGGGTGGTTTAGGTTTGGAGGTATCCAAAATCTGTTGGCACCCGAGGAAGAGCCGTGCAGTGCAGAACAGTGAGGATGCTTGGGAGACTGCAGTGTCATCCTTAGGAGGAAAGGCTGATGGAGCTGCACCTGTTCAGTCTCCAGAAGAGACATCATTAATGTGTATAAATGTCTAAAAGGAGGGAGGTGTGGATGTGCCAAAGCGATGGAGCCGGGCTCCTCTCAGTGGTGCCAAGCACCAGGAGGCGAAGCAGTGGGCAGAAACGGACGCACAGGAAGTTCACCTGAACATGAGGAAGAACTTCCCCGTGTGGGTGACCATGCACTGGAAAAGGTTGTCCAGAGAGGTTATAGACTCTGCCTCACTGGAGAGGCAAGAACTGTCTCCAGGATCCTGTGCCATATGCTCTAGGATAGCCCTGCTTGAGCAGGGAGGTTGGACCAGACGACTCGCTGTGGTCCATTCCAACCTGGCCGTTCTGTGATTCTGTGACAGAGCACTCCACTGCAGGTGTCATGTTCAGAGCCAGAGCAAGGGCTGAGTTTGCTTGACACTTTCCACGTCAAGTCACTGCTTCCAGCTTGGCAGCCTTACCCAGGTATTAATCATGCAGTGCAAATTTTCACATTTCAGGGGGTTGCCTCAGGCTGGCTTTATTTGTGCTCTGTTGATTTGTCACAGACTGTTTTTCTGGTAGAGGGGGAGGGCCAGAAGTGGCTTCCCTGAGAAGCTGCTGGAAGTTTTCACCATGTCTGAGAGAGCCAATCTCTGATGGCTCTGAAGATGAACATGCTGCAGGCCCAGTTAAGAGAGGTTGATAATGCCTCTGTGTGATGGCATATTTAAGAAGAAAATCAAAACAGCACACAGGCAGTTTTTTTCCAGGGGTGGCAAGGCGGTGCTGCCAGGGCCATCCCAGCACAGGGTGATGTGCTGTGGCTGCCACCATCTCGGTGCTGCCCATAGCAAGCCTTGCCTGCTTGGGCGCCCCTAGCCAGCTGTACTGTGAGCAGAAGGGCAGGGGTGGTGGCAGTGGCTTCTCCTTCTGGCTGCCCCACATGAGGAGAGGCGTTAAATAGCGCCAGTGCCACGGTGGCCACCACTGCCCACTCAGTGGCTGTGGGGCCACCGGGCCAGCGGTCGGCGAAAACATGGCGAGCAACTCCCTGACACAGAACCTAGACGAGATCAACCTCTCAGCGCTGTAAGGTCCTGCAAGAATCTTTGAATTGGTGCAACTTGTTTGCAATGGTACCTACAAGAAGCAGTTTTTCTTCTAGTCAGAGGAGAGGAGGAGGAGGTGAGCACATGTGAGGGAGAACAACATGGCGGCACCCAGGTCAGTGGAAAAAGAAGGGGAGGAGGTGCTCCAAGCGCCAGAGCTGAGATTCCTCTGCAGGCTGTGGTGAGGACTATGGTAAAACAAGCTGTCCTCCTGCAGCACATGAGGTCCATGGGGGATGCAGAGATCCACCCACAGCCCATGAGAGAAGTACTCACACTGGAGTGGGGGGATGCCGGAGAAAACTGTGATCCAGTGGGAGACTCAGATGGAGAGAGAGGGCCCTGAAAGAGGGCCCTTGCTTCCAAGCTAGAATAGCCTATCCTTAGAGGACTGCACCAGGTGGAGGAGTGACCCACACTGCAACAGTTTTGAAAAGATTGCCCATGGGAGGCACCCCAGGGCATAGCAGAGGAAAGACTCCCCTCCCTGAACAAACAGAAAAAAATCTCAAGTGACAACCTAACTAAAAACCCCCACATCCTGTCTCTCTGTGCTGTCGGTGGGAGAGGGAGAGGCTGGGGGGAGGAAATGATGCTTTAAAGGTTTATTTTACTTCTCACTATCCTCCTCTGACTCTGTTAATAATAAATTTACTTTATACTTTTAAATTTGAACCTGTTTTGCCCTCACAGTGTTTTCTCCCAGTCCTCATCTCAACTCCTAAGCCCTTTGTTAATTTTTTTTCTCCTCCTCTGCCCAGCTGAGACCAAGAGAAGGTCAGTGAATGGCTCTCATGGTGCCTGGTGTTTGGCCAATGTCAAACCATGACAAGGGCCAACACATGTCATTTATTTACCACAGTGAAGTTAAAGGTATTGCTTTGCCTCTGTTAAAAAACAAGCAAACAAACAACCCAGCATATAAACCCCAACAAACCCAAGAAACAAGTGGCATCCCTTCTTGTACGATAAGCTTCACTACTTCCTTGTCCTGGAATTTGAATGTCCTCAAAAGTACTCTTTAGGGCAAGAGGTTGCCTTCTGCCCTCCCTGAGGAAAAATGAGCCAAACCTGGGCTCCTTCCACCTTTGAAAAACTGCTGTTTGCATGTGAACAAGATTCGCTAACTGAGCCTCTGGACTGTGGAAGAATTTGACTTAGGTAGACTCCAAGCTGGGATGGCAGAAGTGGGAAAAATTTAACAAATCACTATTTCCTGGCAACTGTATCTGTTAGCTGCTGTGGGCTAAGCCTTGAGAGTCAGGAACTAAGATGAGGGCCAGAATATCATCTCCCTATGCTCTCAGTGGAAATTACAGGGTGCATCTGCATTAACACTGTTTCAGGTCAAGAACTCACTCACATTTTCAGGGAGTTTCTGATTTTTTCTTACTTCATATTTGGTTCACAATGTGAGGACACAAGTATCTCACTGCAAGTCAAATGAAGGGTCAGTCTGTGCTGGACAGCAGCACTGGCAGATGCTATTTTAGAGAGAACATACAAACCAGGGCCCTTTTATGCATGGGAGCAATAGAAGGCCAGCAGGGAGACCTGGCCTTGCTCACCTCCCTAGGGTGAATGAGGAGGACAAGGTACCCAAGCCCCCAGCTCTGCCAGGCTCCACTGCTGGCTCTCCCCACCAAGAAGCAGTAAGGAATCCCCATACAACAACGCTGGTGTGCAGAAATGTGGTTCCTTTTAGATGCAGGTAAGCCGTGGAAAGAGTCCCAGAAATGCATCTGCTCTGCCTCGATTGCTAATTGATAAGCAGCTTGCCACAATAGGACCAGACCAAGCTAAAACTTCCAAAACCATCCATTGCTCTTCAAGTTTGCTCTCACTGCATCATGCCACCTTGCCCAAGCAGGTACAGCCAGCAATGCTTGGTACATTTGAGTGGCCAAGGAGTTGTGGAAAGCTGGATAAACTCGACAGCGTGCTGTGTAATCCTTGGGAGCCATGGATCATTTTTAGCCAAGCAAGCATCAGAGTGAAGTCAAGACAGCATCTTTTAAAATACGCTGAAAATTACACACAGCTGTGCAAAAAAAGCATGCAAACTTACATTAATGACTGTTACGAAACTTTCAATTAAGGCCGTAAAAAAAAAAAAAAAAAAAAAAAAAAAAAAAAAAAACAAAAACAAAACAAAAAAAAAACCACACCAGCTCTTAACTATTGTTTTAATATATAGTGCGAGTTTTTAATCACATTTCCCACGCCACCTTCCCAGCGATCTCTGGCACAGGATCAGCAGAATCTCCTAAGGAAAGCATTTGGGTTCTTCCCTGCTGCCGCATCAGCCTTCCCCGCGCACCGCACCTCGCCTGGACCTTTCTCAGGTTAAAAACTCCGCAAGGGAAGTGAGAAAACGCAGAAGACTATGACTACGCGATCCATTTCTGAAACTGCGATATTCCCACAGCCTCCTGCAGGAGCTTTTGGCAGAAAGCGGGAGCTTTGGTTTTCTCAGCTTCTTGGACGGGACGTTTTCCGGGATACGGCGTGCCCAAGTGGGCACCGCGATCAGAGCGCTGCGCCTACTCCACGTGAAAGGCTTCTGCAGCTTTCCGGCTGCACGCCGCGCTCTGCCATCAGGCTGAGGAGCCGGTGCCGGTGCCGGTGCCGGTGCCGGTGCCGGTGCCGGTGCCGGTGCCGGTGCCGGTGCCGGGGCGCACAGCGGCCCCGCAGAGCCGGCAGCCTCCCCGCGGCGGGCGGATGGAGGGCAGGCGGGCGGCAGGAAGGCGGGCAGGAAGCGCGGCACTGCGCAGCTGCGGGCGGGAGGCGGCGGGAATGGCGTCCGTGGTGCTGAGCGAGGCGGAGAAGCTTTACATCGTGCACGGCGTCCAGGTACCGCGGGCGGGCGCCGGGCGGCAGGGAGCGGGTTGGGCTGGGGAGGAGGAAGGAAGGAAGGAGGGAGCGCTCCAGCATTGTGTCGGGTGGCGAACCTCTGGAGTAGTGATCATCAGAGCGCACCGAGCATCGGAACGGGAAGCAGGCTGAGAGCGGGACGTGGATTTGTTTTCACAGAATCACGCAGTATGCTGAGTTGGAAGGAAGAACCCGCAAGGGTCATCGAAGTCCAACTCCTGGCCCTGTACAGGGCACCCCAAGAATCACACCATGTGCCTGGGAGCATTGCCCAAATGCCTCTTGAATTCTGTCAGGCTCGGCGCTGTGACCACTTCCCTGGGGAGCCTGTTCAGTGCTCGAACACCATCTGGGTGAAAAACTTTTCCCGATGTCCATCCTAAGCCTCTCCTGATGCAACTTCAGGCCATTCCCTTGTGTCGTGTCACTCGTCACCAGAGAGAAGAAATCAGTACCTGCCCCTTCTCTTCCTCTCATGAGGAAGTTTTAACTGCAGAGTCTCCCCTTAGTCTCTTCCAGGCTGAACAGACCAAGTGACCTCAGCATCTCCTAAAACGACTTCCCCTCAAGGCCCTTCAACATCTTCATTGCCCTCCTTTGGATGCTCTCGAAGAGCTTAATAGCCTTCTTCTGTCCCCATTTGCTCCTCTTTCCTTGCTCTTCCCTGGCTCTTCCTCAAGTTATTGCCATTGGATAGAGTTTTAGCCTGTAACTTAGTGCAGGAACATGAGTGGAGGAAGGAAGAGTGAAGCGTGTCTGAGGAGAAGGTCCAAAGACAAAAGAGCTGTATTCTTACAGAAGTTTACTGGAAAACAACCTATTTTTATAGGAATGAGCTGTATAGTATCAGAGGATGCATAATACCTGTTTGTGGAATACAAATGGATGAAAGCATTTGGAAGGCTGGTATATTATTTTTGTCTGCTGGGGTCCTAATTACTGATGTATAAGTACAGAACTTGCCTATCCCAGGAAAGAGCTGGGTTGTGTTAGGTAAAGTACCATTTAAAGCCATGACCTTTACAGTTCTGAAATCTGAAGCTTTCTTTTGGGAATTAGAGGGACTTGGTGCAATTCATGTCTGCCTGCAGATTGCTTGTTGCAAGCTGTACATAAATGAGATATAAATGATAAAGTACAGTTGGTTCTTTTGTATTCCATGGTGAAACTGCAGGCTATTGCTTTTATATCCTCTTCACTGCTGCATTTGGTATAGAAGGAAAGTTTAAAGTTACAGAGTTCTTGGTGTGTGGCAGGGTTTTTTTGTTTGCTTGTTTTGTTTTTACTTCGCGTTACCGATTCCCTTAAGTGCAATATCTTGGCTGTCATACTTAGGAAGACCTTCGTGTAGATGGTCGAGGCTGTGAAGACTACAGATGTGCAGAAGTAGAAACAGAGGTTGTATCAAACACAAGTGGATCTGCAAGAGTGAAGCTGGTAGGTAAATTTCTTAGGGATTGAGTACCTTGCTGATGAAATTGCTTGTTCATGTGACTAGTTAAGCTGATGGTGTTTGTAGATGGGTTTGTGTGTGTAATAACATGTGTGTGTACAGCAGTAACTGAAACCATAGGATATGGAAATAATGACAGGATATATAAATAGTTCAGGCTGATGTGATCTGGATTTACTGTAAAGTGCCTGGACAGCCTTTGGTCTGAACTAATCTAACATTTAATCTTGAAAGCTGAAGTTGCTGTTGTGCCTAGTTCCTGGGGGGAGCCAAAAATTTCCGTTCCTTTAAAATGAAGCAGAACTACTTCTGACGTATTGACTGTGAAGAAAATAAATGTACTATGCACCATTATTAAGAATGAGCTGCAGAAAGAGCTGTTTACATAACCAAAATGACAGAAGTAATCTTGGATATTAGGAGTGTCTCTTTAACCTAGAGAAAGGTGATATGCATGGTAATTGTTTGAAGAATCTTTTTACACTTAATATTGTCCTTCTAAAGCCTTTTTTTTTTAAAAAAAGGGGGTTTATGTTCACTCTGATAGAATTATCCTATAATTGAAAGATAGAAATGTCAGCTTACCATAGACAAATAAATAGTTTTGTAATTACAGTTCCAATTGTATGATTATGTTTTTGTTTTAATAGGGAGAAACCGATATCTTGGTAGGCATAAAAGCTGAAATGGGGACACCGAAGTTGGAGAAACCAGATGAAGGTTACCTGGAATTTTTTGTTGACTGGTTAGTATACTAGAAAAGAATGAAATAGATCTAGTATTTATTTATTTGGAATAAATGACTAATCACGTCTTGCCATTGTTCAGAAATTTATGCCTTTATTCCACTAACCTCCTCTAGGTGTTTGAGGAATAGAAACAAGTTATTTTACCGTTTCAGCAGCAATGAATGTTGAGAAATTTTCTGCTGGTCCTTCAAACCCAAAAGAAGCAGGAGTTAAAGAATGAAAACATGTTAAGTTAAACAATCCCAAATTGCATAGCATCACTGCAGCTGGAAAAGAGTAGTGGTTCAAGTACACATGCTTGGAACTGGACTTCATGACTAAAATGTCAGCTGTTGTTTTTACCATGATAAAATAGAGAAAATCTCTTTCAAAAAAGTAAATTGGAAGAAAAGAATTGACCAATACAGACTGTATTTTAATTGTACTTAATGGTTTGCTTGTCTGTGAAAACAGTGGTAAAAAGTTTGAAGTGTGTTTAGTACAAAACTTCTTTTGTTTAAAAAAAGAAAAACCCCAGTTTAAACTTCAGATGCAAACGCTGATTCGAAATTTTAGTTACATATTTATCAGTGAATCCATCTTTCATTAAGTAAAAGGGTGTTTGTTTTTATCAGATTTCTTGCATTTTGCTACAAATGGACTGTTGTTTATCCTTACAGTCTTCATAGTGTTTGAATTATGGAAGAAGCTAGAAGAAAACTGGGAACTCTTGTTTTCAGGTTGCTCTGAGAGAGCACAGTGACATGTCAGTGTTAAGTCTAGACTGTCTGCAGCCTGAGACTACACTATCCCTGTCTTTCAGATTTACCCAGAACTGTTCTTTATGATTTAAATTGCTTTAGTGACCTCTCATAAAAGCCTTGGCATTGTCAGTTTGGCTGCTTTGCATGTGACATCTTTTCATTTTTATTAAAAACAAACCAAAAAAAAAGGTGCTACTCTGACATTAAACCAATATACCATTGTTAAAGCTAAGGTATGAGAGCTACTAAATGTATATCTGATAATCTTTCTGGCCTAATTGTTTGTGTCTGCCTTAACATTGATCTGTCACATTATCAGCCTTATCTAAGACTGTCTCTGTACATCAGTACGTTTTAGTACTTTGGAAACTTAAGCTTTAAAGGAAAATGCTCACCTGTGAATTGATGGTTTGTTTACAATTGCTCTTTAAAAATATCAGATGGGAATATGGTCTTGAATGTTGTCCTGCTGTTAGAACTCATGTATAAAGTGTCTTAAATGATACATGTTTATTGTTTTGGATTTTTTTTCTGGTTATCTCCATATGAAGAAAGTCTACTGACAGCAGAGATATTTCCTTCCTAAAAAATTGGTCTGTGGACATGTGGCAATTCTGTGTGTGTAAATAAATATTAGAAAAACTTCAACTTATTAGATTGATGTTAGGTTGTATTTTCTGTTAATCTCTGCTTCATGGGATGGGAGGGAGATGTGCATCAATATTGTGAGAGTTGGATCTAGTCAGTTCAGGAAATACGTAATCTTTCATTTCTGTGACAACACAATCCAAGGGCCTGAACTTCAGAGGAGTGTAGTCACTTTTCACATGCTTGTGGCATGGGGAAAGGTGTCCTTTAACTTCCAGAGAGATGCAAAAGACAAAAAGTGAAGTGGGGGCAGCTTGTTCTCTGTCAAGCTGCTGTCAGTACCCTGATGCTTTTCTAGACTGCCACTGGGTGGTAGTAACTGAGCATAATTGGATACCTTGAATCTTCTGCTGAAGTTCCTGTGTGTTCTGTTTGGCTTTTATATTGTTGAAGCTAATAATAAAAACTCAGACTGCAGTGATTACTACCTTAAAATGCTTATTTTCTGAAACTTTTGTGGTTTACTTTACTAATGAAAATAATAATTTGTTGTATCAGGTGTATAATTCTCTGCTCCAAACTTCTGTTTCTCTTTATTCTGTTCTGAGTCCTTTACATGAAATCTGAGGAGCACACTTAGTCCCATTTTGAGACAGATTTTAATGTGAGTCTCTGGAAGAGATGTTTTTTGGGACACTGATTTGTGATCCTAGAAATTAATTATTATAAAACAAGTCTATGTCCTGTGTGGTATTCTTACTGCCTATCATCACTTGAGAAGGCATTCATCCTGGCCCTTGATGTTGGAAGACTGCTACGTCTGCTTTTCTCAAATTTGAGTTTTGTGGCTGATCTGATTTATCACTTTCAAACTGTGAGAAATAGAAACAACAAGTAAAGCAGACATCTGAGTTCCTTGAATGCATCAGATTTTGTTTGTGGAATTAGGGAAGCAAGGAATATATTTGTCCAGATCTGACCATCTGTAGATTACAGTATATTAATGACCTGAGCAGTAGTTGGGAAATGTTTAACTGTTGCATCAGAAAGATTTTGACTGGCAACAGGAAGAGTTTTGAAATTCAGCAGAGATCTGTGGTAGAAGTGTCATTATGCTTTAGGAGGAATCTTTGATTTCTAGGCTATGTGACACTGAAATAATTTTGATAGGCTTGAAAGTTACATGCTGCTTGGGTGTAGAAATTCTGTACCACTGCTGAGTTCTTTCTATTCTCCATAAGCCAAGTCTTTCATCATTTTCTAGTGTGTTAAGACATCCCGTTTCCAAATTTTGCCCAGTATAAGTCACTGCAATAGTCTGTAGGCATTAGGTGGCAGTATTTACCAAACAGTTATAATAACATCCTGTTAACTTTACTTCTTTATTTCACTTTGATTGCAAGGAAATGAAGCGTTAAAATAATAACGGAATTGAGATGCAGTGAAATGTACAGTGATACTCCAATTGAGTCTAGGGTTCTTTCTACTCACTGTCAAAGAAAGTGTCCATTTGTAATCAAAAATATGACATTTGATAAAACTCTGTGTTTAGAAATAATAATGAGGCATAGATTGTAGTTTGCCACTTGCCATAGGGATCACAATGCTTGCATAAGTATGACTTTAACAGAATGATCTTGTTAACTTGCATAGAAGCTGCTTTCATGGGTAAGTGCTTGTTTAACACAACCTGAAGACTTGACTCAGCACTGAGTTATACTTAGGTAAGATCCTGTCTCATGAAACTGGTGTCTAAAAAGCCTGAATAATATTGTGTGTCACACTTGAAGTGCTTATTCACATGGCAGATGTAGTTTGCAAGCGCAGATCAGTGCTTAATTGGCAGTAATGTTTCTTTGTATTTTTAAACAAGTATACTGCTGTCTGTTTTTAGTAGCAGCAAATAACATCTATAAAACCCAGTAGGTCTTCCTGGCATTCTGAGTTTTCATCAACTCTGCAGAACAACAAGTTGGGAGAATTACTGTGAAATAAAGATAATAGTAGATAATGATTTGTAAACATATAGATTGTGCAGTATTGTTGGCACAGCTCTTTCAACACACCTTGCTAGTGTGAATTTTTAGTTGTTTAGTTGTGGTTTTTTTAAAAGTGAAGGAATTATATTCCAAAACTTAATTTTCTGCGCTTTTTTTGTATACCTGGTGTGCTAATGTATCATTATGTAGACACAGAACATTCATGAGCAATTTGCCCTGCAAGGTGTCCTACCAGGAGAATATGGAGGCATGGCCATTATAGATTTTGAGCACACCAAAACTACTTCTGTATAACCACTTCTTTTGATATGTTCTCTAATGAGAAATTAATTTGGTGGAGGTCTGACGGGTTTATTTTAAAACAAGATTTGCGATGCTGCTGCAGGTCCACTGCTTAGGAATATTCTTGCCCTCTCTATAAACCAGAGGCTGGATTTGCAGTCTTTGCTCATTATTTTGCTGTATATGCATCTCTGGACATTTCTGCTCTATTTTATTGTTCTTTGGAGGCAAGGCATTTTTGTTTGGTAGGGGTGGTTTTCATTTGGTTAGTTTGGTTTGGCTTTTGTTTGTTCAGGTTTTTGTTGGGGTTTTTTTGGTCATGGTTGGGTTTTGGAGTGGGGTTTTTGTTCTTTTTTTATTATTATTATTTTATTTATTTGGTTGGTTGGTTTGGTTTTAGTTTTGCTTTTGGGTTTTGTTGGTAGACCTGGTTTTGGTTTTTTTTTTTTTTTATTGTTAGAAGTTTCTTAGCTGTGTACCAGGCCCCAGCACCTAAGGACTTTCTTGCACTACTGCTTATAAAGACTTCTTTACATTGGAATCAGGGAAGTGAAGACCACACACTTAGTCAGTTCCCTTCATGAAAAGATGACATTTAGTTGCAGTTCTCCATAAGCTGTGGAGGGTAATGACATGCTTTCTTTAAAGGGCTTGCTAGCAGACAATACACTCAGTAAAGAAATTACCAATTAAGGTCAGGCAGTCACATTACCTATAAGAAATTAGTATTCTACTTGTCAGATCATTATATCTTTCTCTTCTTAGTCACTGTCTTAATAATTTAACATTCAGCTCTTACTAGGCTGTCTTGGTAGCTGTTGTGAACTTAGTACAGATGTTCCACTTTTTTTTTTTTTTTTTTAAAGAGTTGGAGTGATAGAAAGTGACAGTACTTAAGAAATAATGTCTGAGAGAATTTATGAAATTTTACTTTGATTATAACTGGGGAACTGAAGATAGTAGTGGGATTTAGTTGGTATTAGTATTTGTAACAAAATGTCAGTATATTATCTGCATCAAAACCTTCTCTTATGCAAAATGGAAATAATTCCTTTTCAGATAGGATGCTTATTCTTGTACAAATAAATCCTTAGATAGTTCTAAAGCTTTATATTTAAGAAATACTCTTTGGGTATTTGCTGCTTCAGAGGTAAAAGTATTCTTTTCTTTCTTTATCTAGTTCTTCAAATTCTCCTGAGTTGGAAGGCCGGGGAGGAGAGGAGCTTGGCACTGATATAGCAAATACACTGTACAGAGTATTCAGCTGTGAGAACAGTGTAGACTTGAAGTCCCTTTGTATTAATCCCAAAGAGCACTGCTGGGTTCTCTATGTGGATGTATTGGTAAGTACAGAAATGAAAACTAAGATTCAGCAAAATGTTTCTAAGGCAGACACTGACTTAGTGTAACCTTCTGTATTTTCTTATTAAAAAACAAAGCTTCTCATAACGTGATGTAATGTATCACAGAATGGATGGCAGTTGTCTTGTGAATCTACTTATAGTAGTTAATCCCTAATTTCAGCTTGCTCTTTTTCTACTCTTCTCGATGCTGCTGTTCCACTGCAGAACTAATGAAACATTGAGTACTCCGAATCTGTCTCAGATAAAAATCAGTGCTCTTATACTGACAAGGAAACTGCCACTAAAGAAGGATAAATGTCTCTTCCAAGATAGATGTAACAGCAAATATATTGTTCAAGTGAATATAAGTTATCATGGGTGAATGTTAGCCCTAACAGAACTGTCCCTCTGTCTGGTTCTTTGTACTCTTATCACTACTAATTCACTAAAGTAAAATAGAAACTTTTTTGGCAAAAGCTAAGTTTAGCCTAGGTGCTTTTTTGATGAAAATTGTATACATGTATTAAACGTAGAAGATAAACTGAATATTTGTTCCCATGACAGTAATGGAAAGTGAATTTTATGTGTACAAATCTGATGCATGAAGCAACTCAATTTCCAAAATATGCTGCATTTGAAGCACTCTGTCATGGGAATTTCAATAGAAGTCTGCAAGTCAGACTCTCCTGAACTTTATTTCCAATTCTTATTGGTCCAAAATTGAGTTTCTGTTTGTCAGATTTGGAAGTGAAAATATGTTAAGGGATCTTACAGCAATCCATTAAGGTCTGTGAAATAATATGCAAAATGTTAAGCTTGTATGGCCAGAAAATTAAATACAGGGTTTTGTTGAACAAAACAGGAACATTTAGTCTAAGACCTAAATAAATGTGAAAATTAGTTCACTAGGTATTTAAAAAGCAGTAGCATTAGCCTAATTATAGTAGATATGGTATGACAGTTCAGCTCCAAAATGATGGAGTGTGCCCCTCTGCTGAGTGCTTTAACAGCCCCAGTCACTGGCTTGTTGCAGCTTGGCGTGGCTTAATGGAGAATGAAGTGTTAGTTCTGAGAAATCACACTGGGGCTTTTAGTTACTGGGTAATTACAAGCAGAGCTACAGAATATTAAATGCTGTGCTTATTTAAGCAACATGCTGCTTAACATTACATAGGCACTGCATAAACAAAGACTTACATAAAGGGGTCTGTCTCTGTGTGTGTGTGTATATATATACACACACATATCTATATATATATACACACTAATCTGTTTAGCTTTTGTTTGAGATACAACCTGATTCTTCCTGGACAGGTTTGTTGAGTGTCTACCATTACAGAGAAAAACAGCCTCCATGTTTTCAAGCTACTATTTGTATCAGAATTATGAACATCAGGGCTTATGTTACGTGAGGAATTTTACATTTAGCTCTTTTTACAGTGCCAATAAAGAATCTGTTGCAGATTCATAATTATGACTCTAAACTTGATGAGTCTTTTTAATGTTATATTCTGCAGGGATTTCGTGTATGAGCCATTGAAGAACTGTTGGTACCCTTACAACAAGATACTGTTAACATTTCGCTCTTACTCTGTTCCACCCCCACCTTTTTTTTTTCCACCTCAGGCCTCTGTATTTTCACATTTTTGACATATTTGTAATGTTTCCTTTTCTAGTAGACATGTATATTATTTGTGATAGTGTATACCTAATGTAGGTGCTTGACACCTACAGGTTTTCCTGAAGCTGCTGTTCCTGAATCATTCCTAGAGAATTCTACTTTTTATAGGGTGTAGTGCAAGGATGGCACTTGAGCTAATGTAAGGAGCAACTCATATTATTCGTCATTTGAGGGAGACAGATTCTGAGTATAAAAACAACACCCACAGAGAGTCCTTTGGGTGATAGTTTCCTTCAGAATTCCTGGAAATTGTTTACATTTGTGTTTGTGTTGCATAGTCAGATTGTACTGAAAATAAACCTTAAATCTGTCACAAGGCTGAAAATACTGGTACCTTGTGGTCAGCTGTGAAGGTACTTGTCTGGAAGTCTCTCATTCCAAAAGACAAAGATCCATAAAGACTGTTATGAGCCTGGAAATACTCCACTGCTACACAATTTAGCTATGTGCACTTTGATTGAAGCATACATGTTCAGCTCCTATGTGTGAACAAAATTCGACACATGCAACTTCAAAATAGTGTGTTTTGCAGTCATGCAGCTTTATCAATTAAAAACATCTTTCAAATATTTTCTAGTGATCAGTGTATACTTGGGACTTGCTGTAATTCTCTACAGTCAGACTGGAAAAAAATAACTTCAATCCTGCATACCACAAAAATGCATACTTACAGACAAACTGAGACATGTGTCAAAGGTCAAGAATATATACCTTGACCTTTCAGAGTATATGCTTTCTTTCTTAGTAATGGAAGGCATTCCACTTCCAAATAGTAGCTTATCAATGTGGAGTACCACAAAGGCCTTTTCTCACCCTCTCTGTGTTTCCCTCAATTTCTTTCCTTTTCTAAGCAACCCATTGATGTCAGAAATAAGCTTTTAGGCATTTTTGATTGGGTTTTGATATATATGTATAGTCTTCTCCCCATATTTTGCCCCAGCAGCCTGCTGGGCTAAGCAAGGAGAATCAAAGTGTGCAATCTTTTATCATTCCATAACCAGTCACAGTTGATAGTGTGTTAGGAGCACAGGGTGCATTGGGTTCTCTTGAAATTTTTGCAGTTCACTACTGAGCACTTTCCAGGATTTCCTTATGTTTTCTATTTCCCCCCCACTCCTCCCCCAGTCTGATTAAAAAGTAGTTAGGAATCTCTACTTTTGGAGGAAAAGCTTCTCTGAATAAGGTGTGGTCTACAATGTGTTACCTTTTCTTTCCTGTAACTTTTTCATTTGCATACCAGTAAATTAAAAGCAGAGAAGACCCCTCTCCTTCCCATAACTCGCAGTTGTGCAGACTTTCTTAGTCCTAAAAATAACTAAATAAATGCGGAGATGTCAGTACAAGGTGCTACAGTTGAGAAAAGGATCAGTTTCCTTGTGGAGGAATTGCTGCACCATGCTCTGCAGGCAGTGTTCCTTGCCTCTAGGAGCCGCTGTAGTACAGGTAAGGCTTTAGAACAGCAGCCTGAGCACAAGCCTAGAAACAGTGCAGACACATCCCATTACTGTGTTTTAATAACAAAGATATTGTGGGGCAGATTGTGTTATTGAGTAAAGTCCAATAATGACTGAAAGGGGCAGGTTAACCTTTCTGTATCCAGCAGCTGCTTGCAAAGAAATAATCTGATCACCTTAATATTTAGCTTTCTATCCCAACTTTTTGTTATTCTTTTTGCACTATTCAGTCTGTCTCCATAAAAAGTAACTGTCTTTACAGAATATCTCATTCATTATTTGCTCCCTGTGCAGGAGTTTATCTCATTTTTAAATTACTTTTGAATAACAATCAATGCAATCAGGATTGCAGAACGTGTTTTGTTCTCATCATACAGCGTAGATTGATGTCACGGAGAAGCATCCATATGTTCTTGCTGAAGCAGTTCCAAGTGCCTGCTCTCTGTGTGTGTGTTCTCAGGAAATGGTACTGGCAGCTGAGAGCTGAGCTTGTCAGAGAAGTGACAGTAGGCTATGGACAGACATGTCTCGGACTTGTCTGGCAGCCTGCAGAAAGTATTAGTGGTTTTGAGAGCCCTCTCTTTTTTCCTTGTATGCAATGCTCCTTTTCCCTGTGACTGCCGATATTCAAGGGAAGAAGTTGAGCTCCCTCTCCACACACTTCGCTTGTTGATAACACTCATTTGAAGAAGACTTTGACATCAGGCTCTCCTTAGATCACTTTCGGCTATGAGACAAACCTGCCGATGACTCCCATAAAGAGAATAAATCATGATGTGCCTTCATAACTGCACCTTATATAACTAGCTTCCCATACCATGTTCTCAATGATAGTGTGTTTCTTCTGTGAAAGCAGTTCTCCCAGTTGGTTTTGTCCAGCTGATATTTTAAAAAAGGCTCCTCTTGGAAATGAAATATAGAAAATTGATTTGCTTAATGTAACACTAAAGAATTAATGTGATGAGTTTATAAAGGGTATTCTGGTCATAGTCTAGTTCAGAACTTTAGCACAAGAAGATTAAGAACACTGGTGGTTTCATTTCAGCTTCTATTATTAAATTTTATCATTAATTTTATTATGAAGTGCATTAGCTCTTCTATTTTGCATGTATAATACAGTTAGCTGAAATCTTAATTTCCTATCTGTTTCTTTTCATAGTTAGGCTTTAAAGACAACTTTGTTTTTTAAAAACCTGTTCTGGTAATTAATTTTCTTCCTTTTCAAGTAGGTTTAAATAAAATAAAGACTTCATTTAAAGGCCCTAGCCTGGTTTTCTTTTAAAGAGATTCTTCTTTTCTTCCCCAGTTATTGGAATGTGGTGGGAACATCTTCGATGCTATCTCTGTTGCAGTGAAGGCAGCTCTCTTTAACACAAGGTAAAGCACAGATCTCATTTCATGTGGGTGGAAGTAGTATGGGAAGTGGAAGAGAGGTACTCTCTGTGAGCAAAGCATTTTTAATGCTTGATTATTTAAATATGAAGTACCCCAGACAGCTTGCATTCAGATACAAGCCAGTCATTTGCATGCAAGTAACATGAACTAATGTTGCTTTAATTCCGTTTCTAATAATCAAGTGTCATATTGCCTGTTATGCACAATCACGCTCACAATATAACTTCTGTTGTAGCTAGATCCAGAAAAAATAGTCTTCACCATGTGGGTTTGTAGCAAGTATTTGGAGGCCTTGGTGTTGATGCCTTGTGTGTTTGAAATAAGTATTTACTGATCTGTGATGCTCCTGAATAAGAAACCCTCTGTTGGTATGACTACTGATTTGTAACTAGCCTTGATTTTCCACTTTTGATTTTGTTCTCATTAACTGTCAGCCTACAGTTCTTTCTAAAACCAAGAGGAAAAATGTGATAGTGAGAGATTGTAGGGAAAGGGAGATGATGTGTTTTCAAAAGAACTTTGCCCCATGCACTTTAATTCAAAGAATGAAAAAGTAAAATCTAGTAGAATGAATGATACAAGTCTTCTGTGTTTGTTTTTAATAAGATTCACTACTATTTTTTCTACTGTTTTTTGTCTTTATCCATAGGTGAAAAGGAGTACAGAGTTTTGTATCACCCTTGAGAAAAACAACCTAGCGAATAGCTTTGCTAAAAAACTTACTTGGCAAAAATAGCTGGTAGAGGTGCAAAACCTAAACTCCTACAAGCATAAATGTTTTAAAAGTGGATCTCAAATTGTTCTTCAGCATTAAATTAGAGATCTGCTAAAGTCACTAGTGTAGTTCTGGCTTATTTACAGGGAATCAAGGCACACTACTAGATCTGGAAAAGTACATGCAAAAAGAAGAGGAAAATATGCTTTTGAAGACAGGCAGTATGTCAGGTTATAAACACTTTAAAAGGGATAAGGGGAGAATCCATCTGATACCAGGAGTTGTATATGCTACTGAGAAATTTCTCATGTTAATCAAGTTCTCAGCAGTAACTTTTAACAGTAGATTGGTTTTATGACATTAAGAAATACTTTTAGAAATGTAATGGCTCACAAAGGAGTTGGCAGCATAGTAAAAAGAGGAAATGCCTGTATTTCTGTGTGTGAGTTGCCAGGATGCAAAAGTCATATAGTTAAAACAGTTGCTACCATGTGAGTTGTTTTGCAGATCTACAGCTCATACTTTATTTATAAGATAACTAGGTCTTTTTTCTTACTTGAACCAGAATAAAGAGAGACGGTCATATAAAAAGTAATGAATTAAATAAGTGAATAAAAGAAAGTCTATTTCTCTGGGAACATGGACAACATGATGGAGGGTGTAATTATTTTAATGTTTCTTAGTTATTTTTATTCCTCTGACAACTGTGTCTTTTATATAATCTTTAAACTACGGACAAACATCTTGTCGAAGTTGAGTATCATTTCGAAATGTGGCACAGTATGACACAGCCTGTTCATTTTTTACCTTTAAAAACCCTTTCTTATTCATTTGAGCAGGGAATGCTAGTATAGCACATTTCATAGAAGCTAAGAAAGTCAAAAGGTGAAATTGAAAGTGAAAACCCATTGTCCTCATTCGCTATTCCTCTACCTTTCCCTTTGTAGCTACTGGGTTTTCTTTGGATTGACACAAGATTGTTTAAGAGTAGCTGCCTGTTCTCCGTAAAATATTATTCTCCAAACAAGACAAGATGTCAGTTTGAAGATTGCTTCAGATTAAGTGCTCTGAAGTGTGTTTGACATGTGTCCCTCTTTGACTCTTACTTGCTTTCCCTACTCTGTTTACAACCACGTCTTTGTTCTAAATGTTTTCAGATCTTTGCCAGCCTTGACTAGAGGATTGGAACAAAGAGCAGAGAGCTAAAGCTGCTGTTGTTTCTTTGAAGCTACAAAATTTTAGATATTCAGATAGGCATTTGAAAACTTCAGCTTCAATTTAAAATCTTGCTCTAAGCATTTTTGTAATATCTGTGGACACATCTTGCTTTAGAGCTAAGTAAATCCAACATCACCACTTGAAGAATTTTGCACAAGACTAACAGGATTTAAATCCTTTGAATGCCTGACCTGACTTGTTCTCTCCCCTTCAGGCATGGAACCATGACAATGGAACTGGTTTAGGGGGAATATTTATTTGCTCCTCGCAGTTTTGTATTGTTCATCAAGTTCTAAAATCTACAATCAAGATCATATGCACAATAGAAGATACCAGACTTTCTTCTTACCCATGTCTCCCAGATGTTTAAGGATGAATTTATTAATGATGGAAGTAGATACTGCAAAATGTGCAGTTAGCTACTGTGTCAGGACATTAAGCTTAGTCCCGTGCAATGTGCCTGCTTGCAACCAAGTCTCTAGAAAACAGCCAAGTTACAAAACCAACAAAGTTTATAACACAACAGCCCTGGAGATACTGAAGTTTTTGCTGCACAGCGTGGTTGAGGCACAATGATGGCCTGCTTGGAAGGGTGGGACTGCTTTTGCATTTGTGAAATCTGGACCTGCACACACAGAAAAGAGAACTGTTTGTTACATGACTGAGTCTTGCTGTACAGATCTCTGCCCTGATTAGTTGCAGGAATCAAAATAGAAAAAGAAAAATTGCAAAGTAAACATGTACAGCTATTTCTTAAGATAAATCTTGACAAGCTGGGAGAGGAAATCTACAGTGTTCTGGAAAAGCTTTGTGCTACATTCACTTTGGATAGTTTTTGTGTCCATATATACCCCCTTTTTATGCAACTATGATGCTTGTGTCTGATCTTTTTGCCTTTGGAGTATTTCTAATTTACACTTCTCTCATCGGTTCTTGGCCAAAAAAGCTCCTTGCAGGCATTTTTCAGGTATTAATTCTGGCAACTTTTTCTTGCAGACCAAACACTGCTCTGGTTTCAAAGCTATTTTAGGTTGGAGTTAAAAATTGCTTAATCTCACAGATTTTCTTAAAATCTTGATATGCTTTTCAAACACCACTGTGGCACGTACACCTCTTGCATGACTAGGGTGTTGTCCACTGTTGTCCACTGTCATGTGTAGTTTGAGGGTTGGTCATCTTGTGACTTTATTCCATCAACTTCTAATGGAGTATTTTTAACTTGAAAATAGACTTCGATGCATTTCTAATGAGTTGGAAAACGTTTGGAGTTTCATTTCTGGAAAGAGTGCACATCACAATTGTTCTGCTTACTTCAAGTCTTAGTTTTGGGTTGGCTCAGGCCAGTGCACTTGTAGGGAATTTGTTTTCACTGGAGCAGGGTTAGCTGTTTTGAAGTACTCGCCACTACGACTTTTAGCCACAAATAACTAAAATACTCTTCCAAGGATCAATCAAAATCACTTTGTGTTGGTGGGAGCAAATGTTCATTAAATCAGTCCCTATGTCCTCCTCTTTTAAAGGAAGCAATCTGTTACAGAGGGCATAAAAGAATATAACCTCCAGAGTCTAGTTATAAAACACAATGCTACTGTAAAAGCACTAATAAAACGAGATTGTGATTACTGAAGTTAGCTGTTTTGGGGCATCTTCAAATATTTTGTTTTCAAGTGCAAATGTGTGAAAGAGGGAGTAGCTCTGTGTGAGTGAGCTCTGTGTGTGTTTTACTGGCCAGTAATGTCAAGTCTCTCAGTCAGTAGTCCATCCTAGCTGGCACCTGGATAAATGAGGGGGTATAAGATGCTGACATTCTGGGCAGCTTGAGATACCATCTTCTACTAAATTGTTTTAAATCACTTTATTTATTATGCTAAGGAAACTGCCTTAAATCATCCCATAAAGCTTCCATTAGATGGCTATGCACAACTGATAAGGAGCCTGTCTATCTCATTTGTGAGAGAGCTCATCATTCACAACTGAGAAGAAAGCATTTCTTGGATTTCTGCCTGGGTTTTCATCACTGCTTTGTCCTGATATGTTATATATTGCTTGTATATCTGTCCTTAGAACAGTAGAGTATCTTGCCAATCTTCTCATCTTGTTAGAGAAAGGATTTTACTGATGTCACCTTTTCTCTTCACTCCAAATGTCTTTAGTTGGTGCTATTCTTTCCTGAACAGCTTTACTACTTGTATTTGTTACTGATGTCACAGCTTTGCCAGGCAATGCAACTGATAAAATCCTGACAATTTTACTGTTCTCTGCAAGATTGGGAACCACAGAACAAAAGGATTCAGTCTTGGTAATTTGTCTCCTGTACATCTGTGGCATTTCTGTACATACAAAGAATTGTTCAGAACTGATTTGTGCAAGTTCCAAACTAATTTCCCCTTGTGTAATAGTGAGAAAAACAGCTCAAATTTTAACTGTTTGAATGATGTAAATAAGATGATCTTATCCTAAATATCTTCCCACTTACAGTTTTCTTTGTAGTCTCAGGGAGTGAGTTGTTAATACTTTGATCACATATACATACTGTTCTTCTAAACATTTTGCCTCATTTAGAAGAACAGGGACTTCCTGGAGTTGTGACTGTATAACAGTTGTATTTGTTATGTGTTCTGGCAGTGACTCTGCACCTTTTGTTTCCACAGAATACCCAAAGTCCGTGTTCTGGAGGATGAAGAAGGCACCAAAGAGATTGAGCTGTCTGATGACCCTTATGATTGTATTCGACTCAACGTAGATGAGGTGCCCTGTATTGTCACACTAAGCAAAGTAAGCCTGACAAGTTTCTGACTTCCTGCCTAGAGACTCCAGTTTCTGTTAATTTCACCTTCCAATTAGTTTTTCCCTAGACATAAAATTAGAGTGACAGAAGTGGTCAGTGTCCACTGTGTATATATTTGTTTGTCTTTGACCTTCTTATTAAGAACTTTGACTGAATAATGGGGTTTTTTGCACTTCTGACTTGTAGGTTTCTACTTGATGCATTCTTAAAATGCATCTTTTTGCATGCAGAGGAGTTGCTATTTTTTATCTGCTCCTTCCTTAAGATCCAGAGCAGCAGATATTTCAGTATGTTCAAACAAGAGTCACTGTGTTCAGGAGTGGAGGTTGTGTGATCTGCCTGGACTTACATGCTGAGAATTTGTTGCTGAGGACAGAAGTCCATTTTCATGGGTGCAATACCATCCCTTTTCATTCAAACAGGTTTTTATCTTCCATATATAGCACACAGCTAACACAGTTGATTCTATGGGTGCTGCATTTTCCATTGCAAGTGTTAGTGATTGGCTTAGTTATCTGAAAGTTTCCTTGTCATTTCTTTTAAGCAAATTGCATAAATAATAGAGGGGCCATTGCTGAAATGAGGGCTCTGCTGACTCTTGGATGTGTAATTTTTGGGCAGAGGGGAGCATCTGTACTTAGTGTTGCAGGGAAAGGTGAATATGGAGTTTCATAGATCTGAAAGGATGGTAGAAAGGAAAGCAGTATGAAACAGTGACATGCTTATCTCACCTCCATTGTTTATGTACCCATAGTTTGGGGTCAGAGGCTGTTTAAATCCTGTTCTATCAAGTCAGTCTCTGACTATTTCCAAAGGCCGCATCATTTTAGGATGGGAGGCTGTGGATAAGAAACAAAGCCACCATTCACAGTTTGATTTCTCAGTGGGGGAGCTTTGAGAACTGCAAACTGATGCATTGTTTTGTCACTAACTTGCAGATTGGATATAGGCACGTGGTGGATGCTACCCTTCAGGAAGAAGCCTGTTCTTTGGCAAGCCTGCTTATTTCAGTGACCAGTAAAGGTGCCATCACTTCCATGAAGAAGGTGGGGAAAGGTAGCCTGGATCCTGAGAGTATCTTTGAAATGATGGAGGTAAGGAGTGTTGGGCAGTTGACTGTCTCAGATGATACTGGATGTACTGGAGCTTGGGTGTACAGAAAGCTTCAGTAAGGGCTTTTAGAGCAGAGGCCTTGGTGCTTTGATTTGATGCACAAGGGACTTTGTAAAGGTCACAGGCAGTTTCTTTCAATCAGATTCTAATGTGAGTGGACACTGTCTAAAACTTCTAGATGCCTGAAATGTATGGTACTTGCATTTGTTTCAGGCAAGTACTTCACAGCTGTAGGACAATAAAGCTTAAGCTGAGAAACTTTGAGAGTATTTTTAAAGAACATGTTCCCTCTTCTATTGTTTCTTTCAAAGACTGAAAGAGCAAAACTTCTAACATGGTAAAGTCCCTGTAAGAGGAGAGATGGTGTTTGGAACTGGTGGTGCATGGTGTTCTAGCACAACCCATTTATTTTGTGATGAGCTTACTGTTCTCATTTTACTGTTGTTTTTCTTTGCTTCTTTATTGAGGTTACAATCTGCCCCTACTTCATAAAAATACTAGTATCTGGATATTGTCCACATTCATATAAGATCTATTTCAAACACTTCTTCAGGCTCTTCTTAAATCTGTTCTCCAGTGTAAATTCTCATGCCTGGGTTTGGCCTTGAGCATGAGACAGAAATGGGTTTTGAACTTGAAAGTCAAAATGAAGATTAGATACTTCAAGATGGTTTCCTAGAGACACAGGGCTAATTTCTGCATGCCTCTAGTGAAGAATGCTGAAGTTAGAGCTAAGTTTGATAACAGCTGGATCTCAAGTGGGAATTACTGGGTGTATGGCACTTGAGAGCGTCATGATGTCAATCCAGAGTGCTAGTCCCAGTGGTACCAGTGGGCTTCTTATTTGTGTTCAAACATGCCATTTATCCCACTTACCTAGGTAGGGAGGTGTTATCTCTAATTCCTCTACAAGAGTGAGAGATAAAGCTGATCACAGAAAAACCCAAGTTGTTTTCTTTAAGGTCAGAGATTATCTGTTTGATCCTGCCTTAAACTCAACATCCTGGTTAGGATATCAAGAAAAACAAAAGGACCAGTGGAGGAGCTGAGTAACCTATGTCTGACACCTCTATTCCCAAATGACTGGGCTGCAGGTCAGAGGATGTTCAGTTTTTCCTCACAGAGGAACAGATTTTCTAGAACATATCTCTTAGGAAGGGAGTTTCATGGGAAAGCTTTGGGAAGCTGCCAGCAGGAATAAGATGGCAAACAGTGTTGGGTCAATAGCAAAGTTCTGCACAGTTCCCACTCACTTTGACTTGGACTGAGTGATCTTGTCCTACACTCGAGGAGAAGAAAGTGTATCAGCCCTCTTGACTCTGGACTGCTGCAGTGATCTTTGTCCAGTGCAGAGCTGTAACAGTCCTTGTTCTTGTGTCCCCCTATTTATGTAGCATGACTCATGGTGTCTAGGATTGACAGCTACCTTGCTGCATCAAAGCTCTTTCCAAATTTCCTTTGGTACCATTGTCCATATTCTGGCACCTGGCTCTTCAATTAAAAATGTAGCTTATTTTCAGGTTTGTGCATGGTTTCAGTAATTGTCACCAGGAGGTGAAACAGAGTTTTGTGTCAGCTGTATGGCAGGCCTAGGCTTCACTGCATAGATCAAGAGCCAATAAACTCATTTTAATATAATCTGCCTTTGGCTCTTTAGGGATGGGTGGGCTCTTTATTCCTGTTTGCAGTCAGTATTTCAGGTCATTTAGAGAGACCCTGGGAAAGCTCCAATGGGCACCACTCAAGATCTGTATTTCACCACTGCCGAAAGTTTCCCTGCCCTGTATCTTGCACAGCATACTTGGGCATGTGGGATAAGTAGAGGTCAGCACTGGAGCTAATCCTGTTGGGTTTTCACTGCTGGAGTTTATTTCTGTAAAGAAAACATTCTGTTCACTCCTTGGACAGGACAGAATTACACATCTCATGAAGGATTTGCCCACAGAGTGATTTGGTGGTGCAGCCAGTGTGCATTTTGGGCTTCTCTGGCCACAGGACAGGGCGTTCAACTAGTCTAAATTCCCTCTGCTGATTCTGAGCACATTCAAAAGAGTGTACTGAGCTTTCTATTAGTAGGCTGCTTTGCTGGTCAGGTGTCTCCTGTCCTCTGGCAGCTAGAATATTGCTGCATGCTCTGTGTGCTGGCTAATTTGAATGTGTGCTTGTGCCTGATGTGAATTTACTTTGTATTCCTGGGTGATCCAGTGATGTGCAGATCTGGTATTAATGACTGTGGAATGCTTCTCTGATGAATGAGAGCGCTGCATTTGTGTGTACGTTTTTCCAAAACTTAATCAAGTTAAAATGAAGCTTTCACCACCATTATTTTTCTAAATTAAAAGCATATTTTATGATACCAGCTGGTGTATATGAATCATCAGAGGGAAACTATTTGTCAAAAGGAAGTGTTCTGTAAGAGTTGTCTTCCTGTAACTAAGCATATGTCTCAGGTTTGTTTTGCTTTCTTTGCTTTACAGACAGGACAAAGAGTAGGCAAGTCACTTCACATAGCCCTTCAGAAGATTTTGGATGAAGAAGAGAATTTGGGGACTTCACGACCAAAAGTTGGATTTCTAGGATGAGTTTTTATTAAATGTTCAAAACTGTTCTTAATTGATCTTGCAATCTTGCCAGTTTGTATATAAAGAAAAGGTTGGGTTTTTTTTTTTGTTCTAGTAGAGTCATTCTCCTGGCTAAGTGGTTTTCAAAATGTCACTAAGCATAAAGAAAGCTACAGTTAAATGCAAATAAGCAAATTTGAGGTGTTTTTCCATACAGGTAACTGCTGGCACCTAGGAAGTGCAGCAGCAGTTGATGCTGCTGCCTGGAAAGTGCTTAAGTCTGTTTTCCTGAGTGACTGGTGTACTTTCCACTTATTCTGTTTGCATGTGTTTCACTTCTGTAAACCAGCTGCTGTGTTCTAGAATGCACATGGGGTTGTCTTCAGTGCAGCACAAATGAGAGCAGCACTAGGTAGAAATCTTCCTTCAAATTACCTTATTATTCTTTGAATAAAATGTGGTTAGATTTTACTATATATATATAACATGGTCCCGAGTTCCCAATTCACATTTTAAACCAAGATTTGTCTACAACTACCTCACAAGGGGAAGCAGAGGAGCAGGCAATGAACTATTCTCTTTGGTGACCAGTGACAGGACTCGAGGGAACAGCCTGAAGCTGTGTCTGGGAAGGTTTAGGTTGGATGTCAGGAAAACATTCCTCACCCAGAGGGTGGTTGGGCACTGGAACAGACTCTCTGAGGAATTGGTTGACAGCACCAAGCCTGACAGAGGGGTGTTTGCACAATAATCTCAGGCACATGGTGTGACTCTTGGTGTCCTGCACAGGGCCAGGAGTTGGGCTTTGATGATCGCAGTGAGCTCCTTCCAACTCAGGATATGATACATGATATGCTCCCTAGAGCTCTACCTATCCCTTTTGCCAACAGATGCAATAGTTGGCCAAAACATCTCAGTGTGGCTAAGGAGAAGGGGTGTGGCCAAGGTAAATGGGAAACGAAGTTGATCTTTAAGAGTTTGATAATTTAGCTGAAAAAGCATAGTGGCTGTCAATAATGATCCTTCACAGGGAAAAGCAGAGGATTACAGATAAGGCATGGATACAAGTTGCATCACCAGATGCTGAAAGCACTGGATTCCCTCCCTACATCAACTGGATGGCCCAGCAAAGAGTAAGAGGTGTTTATTTGGCATAATAGGAAGAGACAACAGATGGAAAAAGTCAAAGGAAGAAGTTGATTTTTAAGAAGGTGATATTTCATCTGCAAATGTTAAGGATAGTTTTGAACAAACTTTGTGGCAGAAGTTACTACAATAATCCAGGAGTTATTTAGCTCTTACTCAAGCAACATTTTCCGAATTTACTGTTTCAATTTTGTAATATCAGATTATTTTCTTGACTTGGGGAAAAGGGAAGAAAGGTTTTTGTGGAAGGAGAGCTGTAGATACAGGACAGAACATATTACAGTTCAAACTAATAATCATGATCATATTAAAGTATATGGACTTAAGATCCCCAAATCTCTATAGTCCTTTTGCTAGAACTCATACACATAGTTATTCAAGGTGACTGCAACAGCACTGTGTATTTCAGGTGTGTGTAGCCACAGCTGTAACAAGCAGGCAGGTTGTTAAAAAAGTTTTCTCCCAAAATTGACCCAAGGTTTGAATTTTGAAGGGTTGGGATTTTTTTTCAGTACCTTAAGTAATGGTTTAGGTAAGTTGTAATAGTGCTTCACAGTAGTAGAGCCAAGAAGTGACAATGAGTGTAAATATTGTCTTTTATCACTTCAGCAGAGTTATTCAGTGTGAGGCAAATGCTAACCTGACATCAGCTTTACAGTAGCTGTGATCCATTCTTTGCCATGCAAAGCTGCTTGTAAAAACAGAAAGAAAGAAAAGTGAAGGGAGAAAACCCTTTAAAGTATTTTAGACTTATCACAGGCAGGTTTTTTGATCACATATTGTTCAATGTTTCAGAAAAGGGTTAATATAAATGAGACTACAAGTCTTGAACCTCAGCCATTCTCTGAATGTTTTATTGCAGATTTGTGGTTGGAGACCAAAAAGCTGCCCCAAGTTACACTCATGGTGAATTTTGTAACATGAATAATGTAATTCTGCACAGCCTTCCAGCTGAGGGATCTCCAAGCATTTTGCAAGTTACATCACTTAAGATGCTTCTTTTCCCCTCTCCAGATCCTTTTAATTTTAAATATATTTTTATGAGAGTTGGAGGTGGTGGTGGGAAGAGAAACATCACGGTGTTTCAAGTGTGCAAACTGACACCTCTGTAGAGGGGAGTACACGTGCACTCCCTCCCCATTTCTTAATAAGGATAGCAAATATTTAGCCCTCTGAGATCCCGGCAGTGTGCTAAAGAGAGAGACTTAGTGCCAAGCACTCAGAGCAACACTGTAAATTTACATGGTGCCAGTATCTGCAGTGCCTCCCTCACACGTGTGTGTCCTCCTCCAGGTCTTCTGTAGCTGGGTGTGCAGGCACAGAGTGAATTGGGGGTCCCAAGGGGTCCTGTGCCTTCTGTGCCACTGCTTCCTATTTGATGGCATGGAAAAGCAGTGGTGTGGAAAGTGACCCCAGTTCAGATGGGGTCTGCTTCAACCCTTGAGATGTAAATAATGAGCCCAGCCAAAAGTATTACAGAGATGCTAGTTGGTCTCAGCTGCCTGCCCCTGGAGGTTTGCTGCTACCAGCTCATGTCCCAGATGGATAAACAAAGCTTTGACAGGGGTAAAAGGTCCTACAGCTCTCCCTGTTGATACAGTATCTGCCAAGAAATCTGTGAGACTATGGTTCTCAGGCATGCTAAGGGCTAATTTCTATTTTCTTTGCTCCCTTTAACCCCTCCCGTTTATTCCAAACAAAAATAGCAGAATTTTAATAGAGACTTCAGCTAAGAATGCCCCTGTTCCCATCTGGGCTGGTGGAAAGTTCCATGTGTTGCTGTGCAGATACTGCCACGTTTTCATTGACTCGAGTCCAGTAGAACTAAGAGGAAACATCTGTGGAGTGGGATAGCTCTCTGTTTGTCCCAGACATTAATTGCTTCTGCTGGGAGTGTCGAGAGGCTGAAAGCTGTGTACTAGAGATGAGGAGTCTAGCAACTCCTGCTAGGCTTCTACTGGTGTTGCCTAAAAAAGCATACACCTGCAATTTCTGTTTCACAGAGGCAGCATTCCCCTCAAAGCAGAAGGGGGGTAGACTGTAGGTCAGTGGACCTGGCATATTTACTAAGCTCAGAAATCCCATCAGCCCACATTTTGCAACTACAGTTCAACGCTGTAATTGTGTAGTTTGGGGAGAAGAGGGGAGCTCATTCTGCTCTGTGGAGGCCCTGAGGAGGAGCATGGCTGTGCCACCTGCAGTCAGGCTTTAAACACGGCCTTCCTTCAGCACAGCCTGCTGTAAAGACAAATTGGTGTGAGCCAGAGCTTGCTCACAGCTGCTGTGGCTGGATGAGACTGGAGTATGCAAGTCTCTCTTCAAGGGATTTGCTACCTTGATTTGACATAGACAATAGAGTGTTTCTGCATTTGCTTTGTAAACAGCAATTACTTGAGGTTTACCCACTTCTGCTAGGACTGCCTCCAGCTCTTCTTTTGAACTGCAGCAAATGCCACTGCCCTCCTCAGCAGCGGGATGTTCTCCAGCCCTGCTGTGGCACTGGTTTACCTTGCCTGTGGTAAGTGGCCACTGGCGCCCAGAGAGTGGAAGAAGCAAAGCTGTGACTGGTGAGACCTGAGCACTGCAGTCCTTACCCCAGAGCCTTGTTCTCTCTGTTCCTTTAACACGCTGGAGAAAAATGCAGGAATAGGTCTGCAGCTGGTACTGAATCTCTTCAGCCATCAGCCTCTGTGATTTCTCACTGCTTCCCAGCCTCTTGTCTCCTAGTGCACTCCTGCCTGATTGCACTCCCTGCCCATGCAAGGCAGCTTTTCCTTCTAAGGCAAAATGTGGCTGCTCCTGTTAGCTGTGCCTCACAGACACTTCTTTTCCTTTGTCAAAGTCCCAGACTCACTGTGATAGTGCTCAGCCACAGCAGGACACTTTGGTATGGGTCTCCCCACAGAGAAACTGCAGTGCCTTGGGTTTTCCTTGGATCTGCATTTCTAGCTATTTTCTTGGAGCTGCATTTCTAGCTATCCAGGAACAAAGATGTTTTTGTTGTTGCTGCAAAACCTCATTAGAATCTCAAACATGATGCTAATGACTCCCTGGTGATGGGTAAACCTCCATCCATTTCGTTGACTGGAACACTTCTTAATAAAACTGTGGTTGTCTCTCAAGCTCTGTGAGCATCTCTGTTGCTATCCTGATCTCAAGATTTGGGTAAGATGAGCAGCACAGGCATGGCTGAGTTTTCACCATTTGTTGATGAGATTTGTTTTCCTTTATTTAGACAGAGATCATCATAGTTGCTGCAGCCCCTTAGCTGCAGAGGGCTAAGAGGAATTCTCAGGCCCATTCTGATGTCCTCCACCCAGCTGGCTGTGGCAGGGACCACAGCCAAGCCAATGTGCTCAGGCACTGGAGGTACTAGGAGCCACCAGCCTGCAGACCCTGCCTTCCAGAGGTGCTCTCTCACTGCCCCTTCTCCCTTTGTTTTGGCAAATGGTAACTTTAGCTATTTCCACAGCTGGAAACCTATGGGTTGCAAAGTCATGATTTAAGTCCTACATCTCTTTCTTCCCTCCAGGGAAAGACCAACTTTAATGTAATGAGGCTATTCAAGGCCATGGGTTGCTTTCTTTCTGTTGTCCGATCATGCAAACTTTCCTCCAAATTCAGAAAATTAAGGAATTCACAAAGCTGACATTCTCATATAATCCACAATTCAGCATCCACAGCAATATGAAAGCAAACCAATGCTCAAAGGTGAGAACAACATGAAGTAAGAGCCTAAGCTGACAGAACTGCTGTCTACTTGCCAGTCCAAAACCACTGACTATCAAGCTCAGTGGTGACCTCGCTTGAAGTGATGCTGTGACAGCCAGTGGACCTAGACAGTTAAGAATTCCTCCAGTGTTTTGGTGTTAAATTTAGACATTTCACTGCAGTTTTCCTTTGGCTGTTTGGACTTTGGGATCTAGCCTTTGGGCAAACACAAAGCAGTGAAGACAGACAGATTACCTCTAGCCTACAGGAGCTGCACTTTCCAAACAAAAGAGAGTGCGAGTCCTTTGGTGCAGCTCCCTTGCAAGAAGGAAGAAGGATTTTAAACAGCTGACACTACTTGAACTCAAGTGCTCCACATTTGCATCTGGTTTAAAGCCCAAGGACCTACTGTAGAATGGATCCTTCTGTCCTATATCCCTTGGTGTGTACATGGGGTAGGGATGTGAGCCGTGCTTCATATGGGATATGATGGGAAGATTCCTTCATTAGACTCAGAACCAGTTTCCTAAAGATGATGCTGGGGATAACATTTTGGCAAAATCCTTGATTTTCCCCATCATTGTCTTTATGAAAACCGCCCTTTCCTGAATGTTACTGCATTTCTTCTCAATTGGTCTCCAAAACAATGATCCATAGATTTGGCTCTCTCTGTTTTAACCTGTTCCGATGTTTGTGCTGGTGGAAATCAGGAACTTTGCCAGCGCAAGTTCAGGCAGCGGCTAATGAATATCAGAGATTTCTTGTGCTAGCCCCACTTCCTCACAAAGTGTTTGTTACTGTCCACTGCTGTTTTTCTCCTGTTCCTGTTTGAGGTTTCTGTGGTGCCACTGACGCACAGACCCTACCCCTGCAGAGTGGATGTCACCAAATCAGAGAATATTCCAAGTTGGAAGAGACTCACAAGGATCATCAAGTCCAGCTCTTAAGTGGATGGCATGTACAGGGATTGAAGTCACAAACCTGCCACTTTTAGCACCAGGCTCTAATGGACTGAGCTAATCTCAAGGGAGCAGAAATGTGAATCCCAGTGTGCTGCCCCAGCCATAGATCAGGTCCCCAAGCTGTAAGGCCCTGCACCTAAAGGTGCTTTGGGTCTCCCCTTTGCTCTCCTACTGTTGGTACTGGCAGGGGACGCAGGAGCCTTCTGAGAGGAGGAGGAGCTTCAGGCAAAGAGCTGGCATCATTCAGCACTGGAGTGACCTGCCTTTGAACTGGTGACATAGCCCTGAAAGGCCAGGTCTGGTAATTGCTGATCTTGATAATAACCGTGTGAATACTGTTATCCAGTCCACCCTTGCACTTTCCAGCCATTGTGAGCGGCGGCGCTGCCTCATTTCTTGGCTTGGCCATACCTGCTCTTTCCCTAGAGCCAAAGCAAAATAGCCTCTGATCTCGCTGCCCATTTCCTTGCCTAGCTGGGCACGAAATCACAGGTCTGCATTGCTGCCAGGAGCATCCAGCTTCCTTTCACGGGCTTATTCCAACTACTGTTTTGCTAACTGAAAGCCTTCCAAATTCAGCATCCCAGCCTACTTACTGGGTTTCCCAAAGCCACGTAAACTTTTCTGTCTGCTTCCCTGCGACCCTGGAATGGTTTCCATAAGCATAGGTTCTTCTGGCCTCCTTTTTCATCTCAAACCAGTTACCTTGCAATTAACAGGCGCTGCTCTCTAACCAGGAGACTGGGCTTGAGACCAGGGAGTGAAGTGCCTTTACTGGGAAGTAAAATCCATAATTGCACAGATGTCGAAAATCATGGACAAAACCTTGGTTTTTTGGCATATTTTTAGTATTTTGCTGATGACTTCCAGTGCTATTAGTTAATCTCATAAAAAGGATTACCTCTACTCACTTCCCACACCTCTCTTACATAAAAAGTGTGAATCATCAGGATCTCAAAAGCCAAGGACCATTGAGAGCCTCACTATTTAACTGGAACCTCTAGCTTCAGCAGGAGCTTGGGCAGGGGATGGCTGTTCCTGAAGCATCCTTATGCTGGATCCAATGCAGCAACACTTCAGCTTGCTCCCATCAGCTGGATGGGTGGGGGCTTATGAGCTTCTGTAGTGTCAAGGATTTTTATTTTCAATCTACATTGGACAGAATTGGGGCAAAGCCCTCTGTGGATAGGGGTTACAGCTGGAGACAAGTGTTTTGAGTCTACTTATTTTAACTTTTCTCATTTTTCAAGAAAAATTATGGTGGTGTCCAGCACAGGACCTGCTGGAGGGTGCAGATCTGTTCTTCAGGGACTAATGCAAAGCCACCCTGCCCTTCTTGTTTCAGCTGGGTAATGTTCCAGTTGATCTCAGATTGGAAATCTGAGGCTAGAGATTGCTGTCAGACTCCACACCACAGCAGTCTGTTTCATGGCCAGCCCTAAAGGGAGCATTTTGGTTTTTTCTCCAGCTTGGCAGCACATGAATCAAAGCAAAGGCAGGCAAGCATATCTGGAGCCAAGGAAAACTGGGAGGTACTGAGTTACCTACCAAAATTACTTTCGAGTGTCAAGGAAAGGAAACATGTATGTGTATGTAGGTGTCTGGCATCTCTTGTGCTCCATCCATCCATCCATCCCATTTTGGGATAGTCCAGGCAGGAGAACAGTAAATCCCCAAAATATGTATTTTCCAGTTTAAATTTGAGTGAGGGTTGGTGCACATGATAAAGGGCAGCAAAAGTCAAACTGTTCCTTCAAAAGCTTGGACTGCAAGACAGCTGTCTGTTCATGTAGAACATCAGGACAGGATTTTCCTTATTCAGCAGAAGTGTGAGGCAGGGTAACACAGTGGTTGCCAAACTAACTCAATGGCAGCTCTTTTTCCGGTCACATCCTTGTTTATCTCGGACCTTTTATGCTCCTGCAGCTCCAGAGGTTCACAATGTGCTGGGTGGCATCTTGCCTTAAATTATCAGAAAAGTTTTAAGGTTAGTAGCTGAAGTCTGTAATTTTGTTCTCCGAAGTGTCCATACTTTCTCTCCTCCCTCTACATGAATTTCCTCCCCTTGTTCAAACTGCTGCTGTTCCTGCTGTGGGAAGGACTTACCTGCTTGTGCTGCAGCTGCTGAACAGCCACACGACCCAAAAAACAAGGCAGTGGTCTTGGTGTAGGCTGCAGAGCTGCTCAGCACAGCCCAGTTGGTTCGAGAAGTCAGGCTGGAAACCTGCGAAGGGGTCTTGGGGAGAATGGCTCTTTGTGGAACATGTGCCCCTGATCCCAAGTCTACTGGAGATCCCGTGGAGAAGCAACGATAGCAGGACAACCCTACCAAAGCCAAATGGAACTGCTTTTTAGCAGTTTTTAGCCAAATGGAACTGCTCAGTCCCCCGCCCTGCTCCCTCTGCCTCTGCTGGTGCCGGCACATCCCTTCAGGGCATCCCTGCCGAGGGGCGGAGGACAGTGCCCCTCTCTGCTCCCTCAGCCACCCAGGCGCTGCTTCTCACCTCACGTTGCTGTTGCCATCGCTGGCACAGGAGATCAAACTCGTGGCACTGTGCTAAAAGCCACAGGAAATCGTTCCAGCTACACTCCCAGCTTTTCCCCAGCTTTTCCTTATGTTTAGCTTAGCGGGCTGTCGGTACATTCATTCCCCTTTTGGATTTCTTTTTGTGAGGGTTTTTTTTCCCCTTTCTTTCTTTTCTTTTCAACAAAAACAAGCAGCGTGCTAAGAGCTGCACCCCCTCTGGGAGGTTGTCAGCCTTGGCCGGAGCCGCCGGAGCCCCCCCGGGGCCGGAGGCTGCCGCTGGCCCGGGCTCAGCGGGAGGCTTTTCTGGGACAGCCATTCCTGGCTCCAGCCGCTGTCCGGGCGGCCGTGTGAGGGCAGAGCCGCTGCAGCTCCGCTCGGACCGGACGGCACGGCATGGCGCTCCGGGCAGCCTGCCTCCTCCTCTGCCTCCTCTCCCTCGCCCAGGTCTCCGGCCAGCAGAACGGCAAAGCCCGGCAAAAACCGGCGGCTTCCAAGAAAGGTAAGGGGCAGCGGCAGCTTCCCTGCAAGGAAGACTTGCGGGGCTTGGGGGGGGTTGCCATCAG
Source organism: Sylvia atricapilla (assembly GCF_009819655.1). Taxonomy (NCBI): domain Eukaryota; kingdom Metazoa; phylum Chordata; class Aves; order Passeriformes; family Sylviidae; genus Sylvia; species Sylvia atricapilla. The sequence goes on from NC_089140.1 coordinate 45,634,725, forward strand.
CCCACTCGTTTGGGCAATTAACAGTGCTTTAGTGAAACTTCATGAAAAGCATCTAAAAACCTAATAAAGTGTTTATCCGCCCTCCTCCTCCGTGGGAATGATTGTGCAGCTCTTCTGTAAAATAGTGAGGGTACTGAGACGGTTTTGGTGGGTTCCTACCTTGAATAAATTCGTTTTGAATTTCAGAGGGAATGCATTTTCCATGTTCCCTCTAAGGTCCATCCTAAGCTTTTTCTCTCATAAACTTTCCCTTTCTATATCCCACTCACTCCTTCTCATTCATTTTTCAGAAGTGGCAGATGACAGACAATTTTGGAGATAAAAACAGGCAGAAAATATTCAAGCCATTAAGCATCAGCAAGGTTCGTCATTTAAAACCACTGGCCTCACATGTATTTCGCACCAGACAAGAGCTCTGACTACTCAGGCAGTCCACATACAAAGGGGCCTGGGTTTTTCTATTCCCTAGTGGGTTTGTTTCTCCTTTTCTTCTCGTATTTTCCTCCTGTCCCATCCTTTGTCCCTCTGACTCAGTGCACAGTAAGTGTAGAAGGCAGGTGAGGTGAGGAAGCATCATGTGAGTGTGCCTGCCTGCCTGATGTGTCTGACTGCAGCCTCACGGGCTTGGACCACTTCTGGCAGGCACTTTCCTCCTTGGAACCAAGTGGGGAACAAGAAAGAAGCATCCCTGGAATTCACTTGGCCAGGCTGCTGTCTACACTCACCCAGTGGCTATTTTTGTCAGATTCCATCCTTGAGAAATTTTTGCCTTTTCTCCCATTAGATGTTTCTATGAATTCACAAACTTACATGCTTATTCCATGTCTTATTCTGAAGGACATGGAATAACAGAAAAAACAGTGTGTGACTGTTTTCTAGAGTAAAAAAAAACACTCCTTGGGCTCATGTGGGGCACATACATGCATTGCACTCACTGGAGGTACCAGGAGAGAGACATTTCTTAGAGAAATCCTGTTTTTCTCTAGGTGTCATTGCAACTGCTGTTTGTAATTGATTAGTGACAAGAAGGTGGGATAAAAATCACCTTTTTGACAGGAAAATTTGGCTCTGATTTAAAAACTTTTGAGGGAGGGTGTCTTGAAAATCAAGCCATCTGGACCAGCTGGTGGCAGGTTTTAGTCAGAATTTCTTTTCAAAGGAGAGGTCATATTTTCTGTGGAGAGAAGGGAAAAACTCAGCAACTTGGCATTTTTCAATCAATCCCATCCAGCCCCATGGGGGATCAGCTGCCCTGCCTTTACTGGAAACTTCCAGTATTTCTTGGTTAATATTTTTCAGATTTTTACCAATGCCAAGGGGTAGGAAAAGAGAGAGAATAGCACTAAAAATCCCCTATGAAGCTCCTCTTTGCCTCCAGCTCCTCTCCACATCCAAGCCTGCCTGCCCAGCCACCACAGGGGCCAGGGCTCAACTACTTCTGCTCTGAACAATGGCAGGATGGCCCCATCTCATCCTCATCCAGGCATCCAGTACCCCCGTCCTGGTTCTATCCCTGCACTTTGCCTGGAAGGGTCAGGCAGGGCAAAGCCACTGGAGGGTTGGGAAGTTTGGCTGGATTTTTTTTTTTTAATCTATGCAACCAAAGCACAAATGTTAGAAAAGAAAACACTGATTTAAGCCTATCTTTTTATGTTGTGGGTTTTTTTGGTTTTTTTACTTTTCTTTTTTTTTCTGGGGTTTTTTTTTTTTTGTTTGTTTTTTTGTTTTTGTTTTGGTTTGGTTTGGTTTGGTTTGATTTGGTTTGATTTTTTTTTTTTGTAATTATTGCTTATGTTTGGATCTGCTTCAGAATGAAAAATGATGCTATTTCAACATGAAAAAGCCAATCCTCAGTATTTAGAAAATGCTGAGACAGCACATTCACTTTCCCTGCTATTGTGTTTTTCCCCTCAAATTACTCCCCAGTTATTGTTCCAAATGCAGTAGCTCAGCAAACTCTCCCAGAGTCCCAGTGTCCTGGGGTACAAGTGGGATTTGCCCTTGTCTGGCTGCTCCAGAGGTCTCATCCAAGGAATTCCCAGGGGAGGCAGGCATTGGCATTCTTGCCAGGGCAGCATTGAGAGCCCATGGCTTGAGGATGCAGGCATCAGCCCCAGGAGGGCTCCCCTTGGTCACAGATGTGGTGGGGTGCTGGGATCATGGAAAGGGAGCATCTTTGCATGGCTCTCATGTGTATTTCTAAGGTAACTGGAGACAGAAGTCAGTCTGGATGCTTAGTTCACTGGATAGGGACTAATTTGGGCTTCCCACCTCATGCCACCTGCTGCCCAAAATTTCAATGTGTTCTTGTCTGGGTGCTCTTCCCGACTGCTCTACTTTGTATCTTTGAGAGAATGCCTGGCGTCAGGAGAAATACCGGTGGCCACAGAGCTTTGATGACAGACATTGTGAACCAGAGCAATGCTCATTCCTCTGGGGGACAGAAAGCTGTTTGGATCTCCAGGGAAAGCCAAGAAACCCATATATATGTATATATATACATATATCCAAATTTCATACAGGAATGGTTAAAACATTAAAATTTAGTACCGAGGGGTTTGTTTGTTGTTCAGCATATAATTAGAACGGGTGAGAGTTCCCATTTGCAGCTTTAAATACATTCCTGGCCAGGCTTTCAAACCAACAGACTATTGTGGCACACAGTTCTGTGAATCTTCTTTTGATCTTGCCTCTGCCCAGGCTTAATCCTGCTGCTCATGGTCCTGCACAAGGACCCACTCCAGCTCGCACTGGATCATCAGCATCCCATATGCCAGCTTCCGTCACAGAAAACCCAGACTGTAAACAGGCTTGATCCCAGGCTTTAGGAGGTGAGCCTTGAGGAAATGACAGCACTGAGACAAAATCCATGGTAATAAAACAGACAACACAACGTCTGTTGATGTAGCCACAGTCCTCACTTTATAGCTGAAGGGTGAGTCAACCAGTTCTGTAGGAACATCTTGTGGCCCAGGATTTGGAAATGAGGTACTGAAAAGGGACAGGGCTCTTAGGTAGTTATCAAGGAGGCATGTCACCTCTCATGGCAGGGACCCTCAAGGTGGGAACCCACCAACAAACCCAGCTGGAACATTGTAAGGAGCAAGACTCATTGGTAGCATCCTGCCATGGCCTTTGGATGTTACTTAAACCTTAGAATATTTGTTCTGCTGCAAGACATGCTTGCATGGAAAAAGCCCCCATGTTTAGTTAGCGTTTCCCACAGTGTTATCATCAAAGGCATCAAAATAATGTCTAGTGCCTCAGTGTTAAGTGACTCCATTAAAGTTAATTGAGCATTGAGTAAAGCAGATTAATGCCCTCCTCCTGATGTGTCTGGCTTTTCATATTCACGGCACCATGTAATCTTAGGTCAGTGGTTTTGGTCCACATCCAAGCTGCTTCCCTACTTGTCTGCCTCGGTGCCTCAGCTCCTTGGCCCTCAAGGAAGCTCTTCCTACTGCATTCATGGGCAAACTGTCCCCTTTCCTTTCTGCCCAGGAGAACTGCTAGATGCTTTCAACAGGAGAACTACCAGATGCATACAAGTGCCTCAGTGACCAGTGTCCCACCACCTTCAAGGTCCCTTTGCTCCTGTCTAGGAGAAATCCAAGTACTGATTACAACTGGTTGGAGCCTTGCAGAAGCAGCACACCTAGCAAGATGTAGGCTTTAAGAGCCAGCTCCCCAGCCAAAGAGGCATCTTCTCACAGCAGGAGAGCAGCCCTGGGCAGTGTTTTTGTACCTACACTGGGGGTGATGAAGGCAGAGATGAGGCAGAGTCACCTGTGATGGTCCAAAGGATGGTGTGGTTGGTGCAGAGGCAGCTGTGATGGTCCAAAGGATGGTGTGGTTGGTGCAGAGGCAGATCTAGTGGAGGTAGGATCTGCAGCCCCTCTAGCCCCTTCCTCCTGAGCATCAACCTGGTGAGCAGAATGCTTGCCTACCAACCAACAACAGCAGACAAGAGGTGGATGCAGCCAGGAGTGCATACAGAGAACATCATGTGTAAGGGTGTTTAAGGGAAGCCAGGAGGGTGTGCTGTGAATAGAGAGAGCATGTTTTTGAGGAATTGGAAAAAATAAATCCTGTTCATCATTAGCTTCAAGTTGCCCAGAAAACATTTGTGTGTGTCAGGACTTTTGTTCAGGCAGAGCAGCATCAGATGGTGTCCTCCTGCATTTTGGGATCTCTACCCCAATGCAGCACCATCCCAGATGACCACTCTACAAAGGAGTGCCAGAGACAAACCTGCACATTGCAATGGTCATGCATGTGACCTCCTGCCCAGCACTGCTGTGGCAATTCAGAGGGTGACCCCTGCAGCTGGAAGATGGATGGGGAGCACAGGCCCCAAACCTGAACCAGGAAAACAAGGTTGTTATTGACAGAGGAACCAGGCTGGCAAGCAAACACTCACTCTGATGGACGTGCAAGGGGACACAGGTGCTGACTTTGTGGATTCCTTTTGTTTATCCTTCTCTGAGGGCAAAGAAACGTGGGGTTTTGATGATAGGAACAGATTTGGTTGCTTCCCCTGGGATGCAACCAATATTTGTGCTCTTTCTTTGATTTCTCCAACAGATGGTGTGAGCCTCAAAATGATTGAAGACCTGAAGGCCATGATTGACAACATCTCTCAGGAGGTTGCTCTACTGAAGGAAAAGCAAGCACTCCAGACAGGTAAAGGGTTTGCTGAAGAACACATGACTTTTACTTTGAGAGAGGAGCTGCACATAAAGCAGCTGCAATTGATCCACACGTCTTAATGAGTGACACCCAAGCACCTGACAGCAACAAGCTCACCATGGGGAGAGAGGGTGGGGGATCAAAGCACAGTGTGGGTCTCTGCAATTCCTCTGGGCTGGTGAACCTCCTTGGGCAGTTAATGACAGGAGCTGTGCAGTGTGGGCCCCCCTCACTTTATGTGCTTCCCATTTGGATATTCCTGTGGTGCTAAGCCAGATGTTCTTTTTCCTTTATGAGGTGGAGGGATGGGATTTGGATTAGTCTGTGCTTTAACAAAATGCAACTTACTCTTTTGTCTGAGCCCCAGTGAAATGGCAACCTGGGCTCTTATACACACCATGGTATTGGCCAGAGAACTGCACTGCAGGTCAGTCTTGTTTCACTGAACATACACAGAGGACAGTCCCAAAGTGTCCATCTTCCAGACACGTTCCACAGTTATTCTGTGCAAACTCCGCCAACATCAGTAGGAGTAGGATTTGCAAAACATGAAGCTGAATTGAGAAGAAAATGCAAATTAAGGAGAATTTTCTCCTTAAAAGAAAAGGAACACAAGAAAAATCAAGGCTTTAGTTCCAAGCTCAGATTCATTGAGAAGTAATTGATTTGGATATTAATGTGTGGCTCTGATTAGGTATTGTTTGGCTACAGTACCCCACACTCTTAAGGTTTAGAGCTTAAAGAAAAACAAAATAAATTGATATCCTTAATACTGAAATCAGAGGCAAGTAGAAATTTCCTCTGAAGACCTCAAGCTATGCAAGCGCAACGCTTCTGATCAAAGCTTATTAAAAAAGACTTTTTTTTTCATCTTGCATAATTAAGATGATTTAATTGGCATGCAGGCTTTTTCCCAAAACACTCCAACACTCGGCAGTGCCCATGACAAACCATATTTCCAACAAATTCATCAGAGAAGGAGTAGCATTGGCTGGGGAAGAACGAGGCCAGGGGGAGGGGCAGGAGGACCATGTTGTGCCTCTTCTCCAGCAGCAGCAGAGCTCAGAAGAATGGCAGGAGCACCCCAAAAGTCCATTTCACCCAATGGTTTGGAGAGGGGAACAGCATGTCCTCATGACTGTGTCCCACCCTGCATAGGAGTGAGAGGGGCCCTTGGAATCCTGTGCTGCCAAGGGTCACTGTCCAGCCTAAGAAATTAAGTTTGTAGTTTGGCTGCTGGGTTTGCTGCTGCTGCCTCTTCCTGGGCACCATTTTAAAACCAAATTCTCTTTATGTCTTTTCATTCTGTTCATGTGGTAACTTCTCAGTTTGCCTGAAAGGCACCAAAATTCACCTCAAATGCTTTCTGGCATTTTCGGAGACCAAGACGTACCACGAGGCCAGCGAGAGCTGCATCTCTCAGGGCGGCACGCTCAGCGCGCCCCAGAACGGGGAGGAGAACGATGCCCTCTACGATTACACGCGCAAGAGCATCGGCTCCGAAGCCGAGATCTGGCTGGGCCTCAACGACATGGCCACGGAGGGCAAGTGGGTGGACATGACGGGCACCCCCATCCGCTACAAGAACTGGGAGACTGAAATCACCACCCAGCCCGACGGTGGCAAGCTGGAAAACTGTGCGGCTTTGTCGGGGACCGCCATTGGCAAGTGGTTCGACAAGAGGTGCCGAGAGCAGCTGCCCTACATCTGCCAGTTCATGATCGTGTAGTGGCAGGGCATCCCCCTGCCCGCCCCAGCCCAGATTTCCACGCTGGGCAGCAGGGTGATGGGGCTGTGGCTGTGTGTACATGTACATGGAGAGGCTGTGGTTGTGTGTACGCCTCCATGTCCATCCACACACCCACACGCACGAGTTCAGTAGAGTCACCCTTTGCAGAGAGAGCCGCCGCAGCTTGCTGTCAGGTTAGAGAGCTCTAGAGCATTTCCTTTGGCCACATCCAGCCCTGTTCGCAGCTGCACTGCTCTTCCTAAGGCACAGTTTATAGATATATATTTTTTTACACAGGGAATTTGTTAGGACAGCTCAGTTGTTCCAGCACAGAGCCAGTGCAGAAGTCCAACCTGGCATACAGCTGACTCAGATGCCCAGGGCTGTCACTCTGCAGCATTCTTTCCCATTTTACTGAGCTTTCTTGAGGCACCAGCATAGGCAATTTCTGCTTTCTTCTCTTGTTTTGCTTCCCCATAAGCCCTGGCAGCAATTTGTCAGAGTTCCATGTTCCTCACAGTATCCCAGTTCAGCCTTGTAAGGATCAAGGTCCTGTCTCAACAACCTGTCTCAACCTCTCCTGCTTTGCATTGAGAGGTGCAATTGGGATTATTTGGCCGGGTACCAGCTGCTCAAGGGTTGTCCAAATACTCAAATTACATGTATGAATGAATTAGCAAGTTACAGGCATATTGGTCCTTTTCTCACTAGCCAGAAACCAATTTCACTGACTTCACTGGGAGAGCAAGACCCACTGCCAAATTCTTTGAAAAAAAAAATCCTATCAGAAGCTTTATTCGTGCTGCAGTATCAAAGGGAAAGCAGTGAAGACTTGGGGCATCGTTAGTCAACAATATTACTAGAAATAGAAGATGTGTGTATTACATAAAAAACATAAATGTAGTACTCTTAGGGAGTATGTTGCTATATAAAAATAACTATATATTGAAAACAAGCCCCAGGACGACTCATTCCAGCAGCTTTAGGAATGACCTGACCTGCTTATATGACGGGAATCCAGTCCAGTCTTTGCTGGTTCTTGGCAAACATAAATCTACTGAGCACTGTCTGTGCCAATATAGTCATTCCCAGCTGGAGGTCTGACCTCAGTGATTTTTTTACTGAGAAAAGGTTTAAAGTGAAAATAAATAAATAAATAAATAAATAAATAAACGGCAGTGGTGGAAAAGAAGTGCAGGTCACCCTGGCAGCTTAACAGAGCTTTGCTGGCTGTTGGCTAAAAGGCACCAGTGGTCCTTTGCAGTCCAGTGCTTGGAAATAATCCCTCTAGTTTGGGTCACACCCCCTGCGCTTCCAGATTGGAGGTGTCAAGAGAGGATCCTGCCCATGGGACAGGTATTCCAATGTGCTGCTTTCTTTAAAAGCAGCATGGAGGTGGGTCTTCCAAGACATCATCTCTGGAGCCAAGCTGGAAACACGCACACAAATGCGGAGTGCACGCTTCTGAGATTGTCACTATTGCCAAACTCTCCACTGTTCAAATTACTATAAAATAAAAATTTCTCTATAGCTTGCTGAAGGACTGGAGTTGTGTCAATGTGATTGGAGTGCTTTCTTTTCCTTGTCTTTCTCTTCAGAGCAGATCCAGGGATATGTGTGAAGGCTGGGGATAACAAAGGCAGCGGGGAAAAGCAGAAAGTGAGTGCCTCCCACCCTGTAATACGCTTTATAAGATTCTCCCCCTCCTGCCCCATTATCATCCCTGTCACACAGGATACAGGCAGGGAATCCTTTCATAGGAAAATAAGATTTCCTTCCTCCCCTCCCTTGCCACTGGGAAATTTCATTCTGAAATACCAGCTAACCCAGAAGGAAGGACCCTCTCTCAGCCCTGTTTGGCAGCAGTCGTGGTGCTGGGGGAGGTGGCACCTCAGGTCCCAGCATCCAGCCAGTCCTTCCCAGTCTGCCTCCCACCTCCTCCTCAAGGAGCAGAACTGCAGCAGCACCAAGGGTCCCTCTCCTTCACCCACTGAGGTAGGGATGACTTCTCCTTCCTTCTCTCCAGCATCCCATGGAGGAGAGAAGACCATCCATGTAGAAGACAGTGCCTCACACCAGTCTGTGAAGTTTCAACTGCTGCAGAACTGCACATGAAATTAGGTCTCATTTGCACAGCTCTTCATTGAGCTTTACTTTGGACCCTGCTCCTGATGTTTTCTAAGAGTCTTTGCTGTAGGTCACGGTTACACTCTTCAAGCCAGCTTGTCTCCATATAAACCCTCTAGCTCCTTTGGCAGATGTCCCCTCCATGTTTTGAGATACATGTGAAGGCAAGCAGCAATGCTGGAAGCGTTGCTGGCTTTAATCCTGACTGGTCATAAACCACAAAGTCTTAAAACACAAATGTGTGGTCAGGGAAATAAAAAAGAGGGCTTTTTTTGGAGCCCAGAAATGAAAGAGGAGCAGTGTGAAAACCATGGACCCTGGCAGTGCTGAGCATCAGGGAAGTTGTGGGTGCTGGAGCTGGACCATCTTTGTATGGAGTGTGAATCTGAAAAACAGCCATGGAGATGGATGCCAAAGGATATTCCCAGAGAGGACATGAAGGAGACAATCTGTCAAATCTAAAAAGTAAAAAGTCACTCTCAGCAGACTTCTTGCTTGTATCTCTTGCTCTCTATTTTCAGAAAGCTAAACTCCTGCCAGCACCATTCCCTCATAAATATTTTGCTCTTCTGAAGCTGGGAGGAGCACAGGGAAGAGTGGCTTTGCCTTTGCTGTATTTGTTGGATCCAGGATGACAAAACTGACCTTGCAGATTCAGTGCTACATTGTTATGATAATAGTTTACTATTATTTATTTCGTTTATTATTATGCTAATGGTTTACTATTATTCTTACAGTCTTCTTACTGTACATTATGAACTACAAATTTTCTTTGAAAAGCCAAAGAGAGGGAACTTCTAGAGACTCCTCATCCTTGCTTACCACAGCAATGTTGGGTTTTGTGTCCAACCCTGAGTTTTGTGGTTACAGGAAATGCCAGGATGGAAGGATTAAATGAGGGACAGCCACTGGCTGCCTCCATAGAGAAACCATCCCAAGCGCATGTGGTCCATCTGCTAGGGGCTAGAACAAGCATCACTTTTTTGATCTTCCATTAAATCCTTTGGCACTCAAGGCAGAGTGGAACATCTGCTGTCCACAAAGTGTGGTCTCTACCAAAGGCACACAGACTAACGGAAAGAAACCTCAGCTCTTCCCCGAGGAAAAGGAAATGTGAAGTGATCATGTCTGAACCAATGTATTGTGATGCCTGCAATCCCTAATGAACCTCACATTATTAAAAATAGAGGATATTGTGTAAGACCTTGTGCCTCTGGTGGCACTGCTCAGCTGCTTGTGGCTCTGTGACGCAACAGAGGAAAGATGAAGCATGAAATGTACATATATTTATATAAACAAAAGAATAAAAGTTACTGGGTGAGCCTACAGAAGGAGTTCCCTCAGCCCTACATCATCCACAGCTGACTTCAGCAGAGCTGTGCTAACCCGCCCCACTCATGGCCCCCACCCCAATTCACCCTGGTCCAGAAGTTCAGGACCTGGTCTAAGTCTTTGCCTGAAGGTGCAGGAAAAGGAACAAATGGTTCAGAGTGAAATAGTTTACTATAAAATAGGTACTGCCTTTCCATAGTCTCTCTCAGCACAAGGGCCAGAACAGCACAGTATTCACACACATCCGCAGCCAGGATGTTTTTGGTGTCAGTCAGGGAAAGGGCTGGGTAGGCAAAGGTGGGTAAGGATTTGGGAGTTGTGAGCCAAAAGCTTGGTTTGGGCCTTGAACACCTCTGTGGGACTTGGTAGTTGGTAGTCCTCACAAGAAACCCAACCCCACACCTCTGCTGCCTGTGCAAGTCCACCAGCCTGGGTGCTGCTCAGACCAGAGGTTCTCCATCAGGTGCACCCTCTCCCTGTCATCCTTTGCAAGGAACAGTCCCTCAGCACCTCTGCTCCTGCCTGGCACAGAGGGAACACACTTCCCGCCTCTGTGGCTGAGGAATGAGACCACTGGTAGAATGAACCTCCAAAGGGAAGGACCTGATCTGCTCCTGAACCACTGAGTCCTGTAATTCCTATTGTCTTTACTGTTTGCTCCTGCTCCTGTGTAAGCACTGAACCCCACTGTCAGTCTCTCCTTTTACAAATGAAATAAAAAGATAAATTAAAGTTACACTTCTCCATCTCAGAAGCCACTACGGACAGAAGCAGTGCAGATCTGTGAGACTCAGCAAACAAGGCTAAGCCAAAACACCTCTGGGAGCATAAATATCAACCTGCTTGGGGTGGAGGGGGCGGGGTGACTAAGCTAATGGAGAGCATAAAAATAAACTCCTTGGGGAGAAATGATAGGATATCGGGCTATGGTGTACAAAACAAAACAAAACATGGTTTATTGCTTTTATACTTACAAGCACACAGAGGGAGTCCAAAGGTAACAGTTGGAGACTGTTCCAAATACAGCTGAAAATAAATCACAACCATTTTAGCCTCACACCCACCAGCCTCTCCACTCTGCACTATGCTGTGCAGACAGGTCAGTGTCTGCATCACCTCCCTGTGACTCCCCTGTCCTGCTGTGCTGGAGCCTGGGGCCATCCAAGCTGGCAGCAGCCACAAGGCACCCCAGTGCCTGCAGCATCCCTCCAGGACAGAAAGAGAAACCCAAGAAGCTGTGCTGCCAAGAGTTGAGGCCAGCTGCTGATGGCAGAACATAGCTGCTCTATCCTCAGCCCTTTTAGAAAGCTGGCCCCGAGCCTGAGGCAGAGAACACCTGAGCTGCTTTGACAGCCTGGCAACTGAGAACAAGTCTCAAGAAGCCGTGTTTAGAAAACACTGGGAATCACTGCAGCTTGTAAAAGAAAATGCAGGAGGAGAAATAAAACCTACAACCCCTACTGCTTTGCAGAAATGCCCCACAGCTTGGTTTCCCACTGCAGTGTCAGTAACTTCTATTTCTATCATGCCCAATAACATGGATCCCAAAAGTGAGGTCTCTGACATTCAATAGTTTCCCCTGTTTCTATGTTTCTCAGGATGGATGAGGCCACATCTGGAGTGCCAGGTCTAGTTTTGGGCTCCCCAGTACAGGATGGACATGGACGTAGCGAAGTGAGTGCAGGGAAGTAGAAGGGATTTGGGGAGCTGTTGTGTGAGGAGAGAGCACAAGCTGAGACTGCCCAGCCTGCAGAAGAGAAGGCTCAGGGGATCTCATCTTAAATGCCTGATGGGAGAGGGTAATGAAGACAGAGCCATGGGCACAAACTGAAATACAAAAAATTCTCCTGAAGGAGAAGAGAAACCTTTTTCTCTGTGAGGGTATTCAGACCCTGGCACAGGTTGCTGAGAGATGCTGTGGAGCCTCTAACCTTGGAGATATTCAGAACCTGACTGGACATGTGGCCCTGGCCAATGGGACTTTGCTCTGAGCAGGAGGTGTAATCTGGTGATCCCCAGAGGTCCCTATCAACTTTTGTGCAAACTTAGCCACTGAGCAAGGCATCCTACAGACATAACTTATTCCTCTTTTACAGTCACAGGAGAAAAACAGGCATTTCAGGAGCAGACAGCTGACCTCCGACACCTGATGGACAAGCTGTCATGTAAAAGCCTTCCTACAGAAGCAGGTTAGCAAGAAAGCCAATAAAATAATCCCTTGTGGGATGTGATTTCTACACTGTAGTGCTGCCAGAGCTCTAGATACTAACTAGGTCTTGGTGCTCTGCCAAGTGTGATCACCAGACAAGAGCTGAAACTTCATTTAGTTATTCAACCAGAAGGAAACTGGAAACAAACTCCATTAAATCACCAAAAAGCAAAGGAAATATGTATTTTTTAATATTAAATGCTCAATCCAAATACAGAATTCAGGAGTGCATGGATGAAGACGTGAATCAGGTCAACCACAGTGAAAGATTTACTTTCTGTTAGAGCAGGACAGTACAAGGGCAGCTAGAATTTAATCTGGATTCATGTGCAATGTGAACATTGCTTTGTCACTGGGAAGGCTTTGATCCAAATCTTCTGAGTGTCAAGCCATGGTGACATGGAGGATCTGAACTCCAGGAGATGGGCAATGGCACAGGTCCCACCTGCCTGAGCACCAACAGAGACTCTGTCACACACATTTATCCAGGTAGGCTCTCACTCTTTGTTCCATAATACATCCGAGCAGAAAGCCAAACCCCCAAGCAACCTTAAACCAGCCAAATTTTAGGAAACACTCCAGGAATTGCACTGATTATAAACAGGGTTAAACAACTGGTTCCATTGAAGAGTGAGGACTTGGAAGGAAATGTGTGGGTGGGGTGCTGTGTACCTACAGTGAGTGACTGACAAGTTTTATACCCAGCCTGGAAACTGAGCTTGCTTTCAAAAAAGAAGAACAACAATTAGTGGGCTTTGTTCCTAAATTAAAATGTATGCACCAAAAAAGAATGCAAACACAGCAAGTACTTGCAGTGTATCACCGGAGAAAGGTAAGCACTCCTGAAAGCGTAGTACTAGGGAAAAACACACCTTACAGATAAAATATGGAGAGCTTGAAAACAGCCAGAAATCATAATTAACTTTGCCTTCTTTTAAACCTTCATAGGAATTATTTGCTAGCCCATATGAGTAGCCTATTTTTAAGCCTGCTGAAACTACAGACGTGGGTAGTGTTCACAGCCAGATATAAAACCACCTCATGACTTTGGTCAGGTGATAAACGTCCATTTAAAAAGGAGCACAGATTCTAGTGAGCAAAGCAAATATTCAGCCTTTGATTCATGTGCTAATGAAGGAGCCGGGATGACCCTGGAGGTCCCAAAAAAATCTTGGTCTTGAGTCTCAGGAACTGGCTGCATCAAGTGAGGCAGAGCTCAGTAGTGAGATATTGTCCTGTGGTCACCATCTTCTCACCTTTCCTGCAGGGCCAACACCACCACTCCTTTCCTGCTCTCCTTAGCCTTTCCCAACGCCCTGAACACACACTCCTTGGGAATTAAAGTTGATCATTCCAGAGACAGGGACTTGAAGTTGCATTAAGTTTGTGTGTTAAAAAAGCAAGAGACATTATGGCTGTAAAGCTCTGGACCTCAAAATCAGGAAAATAAGATACCAGGATGAGGTGGAATGATCCCCAAAAAGAAACATAAAGGAAAAATCTCTAACCTCAGAACAAGCACTGAGTTTTCAGCTTGATGATTAAAATTGATATCTGAGCCTTCAAGAGTGAAGGGATGCACTGTTCTCATCATCTCTTTCTCCTTCCAGGTGGCAGGAAGGGGAGGAATGTCTTTCCTTCTTTTTGCTCCTCAGTGACAGAAGGCCACCAAGTCGTGACTATTGTGTCATCTAAAGGACTGTATGAATTGGTGGAGATGTTTTTACTACACTCACTGTTAGTGAAACAAGTACAGATTTTGTGAAACATCTTGGAAAAAGGTCACTGGCAGAGATATGATTCATTGCAGCATTCATGGACCTGGGTTATTGTTCTGCACTCTTCCACCTAATTTGGTGTATAATTAGGTGTTACTTACACAAGAGGTCAAGAGAAGCAATACTTTCCAGACTAAATTGAGTTTTTTCCTACATATATTAATGCTTTCCCAAGTACCTCTCCAGCTACTTGAGATGTCAACTACTTCAAGTACTGCCACTACATGCAGTGCTGAAGCAGCTTTGTGGCTGCTCTGTAGCAAAACCTGAGGACCTTGCTGCAGCAAACTTCACACAGCAGCTTTAATGCATTCCAGGTTCAGGCAAGGCTAGAGTAAGAAAAACATTGTAGACAGAGGTTTATAAGTATTTCACACCAACATTGAGAGAAATTCAATTCATTCACCAAAAAAAGGCCCCTGTCTTGAATTTTGTTGATTGGGAGCGTGGGGAGAAAGGCAGATGAAAATACAACAGTAAGAAAAGAAAGGAGGTTGATGACAAAAATCCATCTTTCAGAGGTTTTTGGGGCAGATTCATTGATGCATGGTTCAACCTCTGGAGCCTGAGCTGTCTTAGGTCCTGAAGTGCCATTTTCCCAGCCATAACCTGGGCACAGACTCCCCACAAGCTGTATTGGGGAGCACTCTTACAGAAATTCATGAACTCCTTTCAGCTGAAGCTGTGTCTTGCGCTTTAACCCAGATGAGTGACCATAAAAACCGAAGGAGAATATGAGAGAGTTTGACCAGCAGAACTGACCAGCCAAATGTATAAAATGTCAGAGGTATATAGTCAATTGCCCATTTTCCTAAGATATTTGACTAGCAAGTAAAAATATTGTCTTCTGAGATATTAGACACATGCTTGAACCCATATGCCTTGCTGGGCTGGTTTAAGATACTTAGAAATTTGCTCTTCTATAATCTAGAGAAGAGAAATTAGAGAGGAAGATCTAATCACTTGCTGGGTTTGTTTTTTGGGGGGGTTTTGTTTGTTTGTTTTTAAATTTTTGTTTTTGTTTTGTTTTTATTGCTCTGAAATATTACTTACAAAATGTTCACCAAACAATCATAGTAGAATATTTTATTAGACCTTTGGTTACTTTTAGGGTTTGCCTTTTGTTAAATAAACTCTCATTAACTTAAGGAAACTATGGGAAAACTTATTAACTCTTTATAAGCTTTTGAATGGGTAAAGCATTCAGCTGCGAAAGGAATAAACAAGTATCTAAACAGGTTTGATTTGGCAGAAAGTAGAACAGTCTTAATTTACTATGCAAATGTGAAATCTAAAAAGATTCAAGCTGTTGAGCTAGCATCTTACAAAAATTATAATTCTTATACAAAAACATTTATCACTGCATTTTTCTTTAAAGCCCTCATTTCTGAGGATATCAGGAGCAGGAACGTTTTTCCAAGTAGCCTAATTCTGATAGTTTCTGCCTCAGGAGAAGCTGCCAGTGGATGTCCAGATCTTCAAAGTTGAAAGCTTCAGGCTGTCATGGCCCACAGTGCACATGCAGAATTTAGTATAAGCAAAAGTCTCCTTACCATGTTAAGCTACAGAGCAATAGAGGTTTTTTCCCTTTGTAGTTAACTCCATATTACAAAACAACACCTTTACAACACATATTACATCATACAACATTACAAACAAGCATTTGTTCCTGGGTTACTTTTTCCAGAAGCCAGCAATTAAATAAAAGTAGCATTCTGAGAGGAAAAACACACCACTAGTTTGCTTCTCCTTTATTTTAAAAACCACACCCACCTTTTAAATAAAAAGCATTTGCGATGATGAATTTGAAGCAGATGCTAAAACAATTTGGATTAAGAGCCTGCAGTTCATACTCCTGAGACCAAGTGGTAAATATCATTTAAGGACAGGTTCTTCTATGCAGAAAATTAAATTTACACCTGCAATTAGCAGCTGCTTTGCCACCATTAATCTCATGTATGAAGAGAGGTGTCCATATGGGCTCTGTCTGTCATTTTTGGCCCTTAAGGTAATGACCAATATGGGATATTTTTCCCATCATGGCAAGTGGCAAAGATTATATCACCTTCAGGCAAAACCATGCCTCGGGTTCCTGAGGAAGAGGAACACCCAAGCCTGTCTTCATTTAATTTAAGGAGGTGAAAGGGAAGTGCTGCCTCACCTCTCCATATTTACCCAAACCAACCCACCAAAGGATGCAGCCTCCAAAAGAAATGGCACCCAACAAGAGCAACCAACAACTGAAATAAAAATAAAATTTTAAATAAATTAACAAAATCAATTTAATAAATTCAATATTAAAGAAAACAAAGTATTAAATATATGCAATTTGAAATAAAAGCACCTGAATTTCAAAGTTTTATTTAAAAATTGATAAATAAATAAAAAGAGGAGCACATGAAACATTTAGTTGGCTCTAAATAATACCTTCTCAAATCAAAGTCTCCAGTTAGAAAAAAATAAAATAATTCTGTTGCAAAGATGACAGGATACTGCCAAAACATTTTTTCTCGTTTTCTTCTGAGAAAGCACTTTTCAGAGAGTGAGGTCATTTTTTCTAGCCTCATATCTAAAAAAAGTGCTGTGTGTTGAGCAAGTGCTGCTTTGTTGAAGTATCTTTGACAGGATGCATCATGGCAGTCTTTCTACAGCTGTGAGTGACTGCAGCAGTTTTACCAGGATAAATGCACATATCTATATACAAAATGCACTCACAAATGGAGCAAGGAACAAAGCAGTTCCTTGGGTCTTTGAAGATTCATCTTGCCCAGAAGCATAAAGCCTGGTTTGTAGTGTGGAAGTGTAGCAATTCTTTAAGACAAGAAATGGATACAGCCCAAACCACAAAAACCACCTTTATGTGTTAAGTGTTGCTAATTGAAACGATTTGCCATGCTTCATTTATTTCAAAGAAACTTCTGGCACGTTGTTTCAAAGTCCTTGTAAGAGGACTGCTCCTTCCTCCAGGCTCGATTAGCTCTCCACACCACAGTTCCTCAGTTTCAAAGAAGAGCACTAAGGTGGGTGCAGAAAGCTGTTTATACTAAAGAAATATAGCCTCCAGGGTTGGTTTTGTTGTTGTTGTTGTTGTCGGTTGGTTGGTATGGTTTTGGTTTTTTTTTTTTTTTTTTTTTGGGGGGGGGGGTGTTGTTTGTTTGGTTTGGGAGTTTTGTTTGTGTTTTTGTTTCCAGCTTCAAAGTTTTTGGGGAGGCAGATTGGTTCCCACCTTTGTGTGTATCACAGTCTGCAGTTAGGTGCTGCCTGGTGAAGATGTGCACATGGACGAGTGATAGTCAGTGGTCTGCTTTCTCCTTCCTCCCCACAAAGCATTCATAGATTTAGATGTTTTCTCACAGGTATCCTAGCATAGCTTCTTCAGAGTAACATGATTTTTTCCCCCACCTAGGGTCAAGGAGTTGAAGTCTCACTGTTCATCTGGTGTTGACAATAAAAACTACTTTCTCATTTCCTACTGGTGCTCTACAAGTTTTGCTCTAATGCAACAAAATAGTAACTTGGCTTTTGATCTATCTGGAAATTTAATTAGACTATTCAGAAACATGCTTAAAAATAAAGCGATTACTGAGTATTTTGATAGCTCAAGATTGCCCAAACCCTAAAATTCAAGCCCAAGAAGCAAGAGGTATCATTTCAGCTTTGCTGGTTTGGGCAACAGAACCCTGAACTTCTCTTGGCTCTTCAAAAGCAAATTACATTTGGGCTGGGAATTCTGCAACTACTATCCTCCTATGGACACTCACCTTTCAATTAACTGCTAATTAGACTTAGACATTTTCATTTTTAGATAAAGACCACTGCCAGGGAATTACTCCAGGCTGGCACAATTGCAGTAAAAAAATACGAATGATAAGCACTTGCATCTATATTTGTATTAAGTGGCAGTTTTGGAGAAGACCTAGGGACTCGATGGTCCTTGCCATATTTCCCATGCCTTTCAAGAGGAGATCTCATTTATCAAGCCTAGGATCCATCCCCAGCAGTAAGGATTTCAAATATCATTTTCTATGTGCATTAAACTTAGTGTTAAACTGCCCCAAAATAAATAGATAAATACCCCAAAAGAGCAATCAGTATGTACTGATCCCATGAGCTTATATTTAGAACAAAATGGGCTTCACACATTTCCATAAGGGTCACTGTTGGGCCGAAGGACTGTTCATAAAATGTGCTATTATCCCTGAAAATAAACTAATTTTGAATTCAATTGTATGTGTCAGTTGGGCATGAATAAATTACAAACATCTCGACCCAATTGAGAAGATGCTGAACTGTTTATTTTTATATGAAATCTACAAATATTTTACAGCCCTTCTGCTCAGTGATCTGAACACATGCCTTTAAAAACAGTCATTAACAACATATCACCAGCTATGTAAGGATAAGGACATGCACAGAGAGCAGTTTATTATCCCAGGAAACCAGGTTCCCTAGAAACCCCTTCCTGTTGTCCAGGGTGATGGCATAGCTACCAAAAGGCACACAAAATACTCAAATCAAAATACTTCAGCCTGAGTTCACACACACAAAAAAGAGATATGTTGGTTGCTCCAGTTGGCAATAGCATTATAATTTACTTACTTGAAAATAAAAAAAAAATTAAATCACAATTTTCTCTTGATGTAAAGCAAACTAAAATTTGTGCCTGAACTCTTTCTTTAAACACACCAAATAAGCACACTGAAAGTCAAACTTACACTGAAGACATATGTAAACTAAGGTTTATATTGCCTCATGAAAAGCTGAGTTAAAATAGAACATAAAAGTATCAGTCAACAAGAATCATATTCTCAAGGATCAAGAGGTTGTGAACAAAAGCCCAACCTCCATTATGTTTTCTTCACGTTGGTTACAAGGAACATGAAGTAAAAATTTCATCTAAGGAATGGCAGAAGTTGAGCAAGAGGGATGAGAAAGCCTTTAATTTCTTTTACAGACTTTTCAATAAAACAGAAGTGAGGAACATTGACCAGACAAGTGCACAACTGGACTACTCTGATAAAAAATGTTTTTGGCAATTCAGTTACCTGAGAAAAACTGACACCAGTATTGCAGAAATCTTTCTAAGTTGTCAAATGACATCAAAATCATCCAGTACACTGTGAAATATGTGATCCAAGTGAGTAACCAGAGATCTAGGGATATACATTTCTGTGTTGAAAGTGATAAAAACAAGCAGGAAGATACCTGAAACAATTAAAGGCACTTTTGGATGGCATGTGTTTTGATATATGCTACAGAAAACTGTGTCAGGTATGACTTTATACTGAATTGTGTAGTGTTCCAAGCAGTATTAACACACTGTTAACTACACACACTTGACCAAATAGTCAATGAGCAATGCCAGCATAGTTAATACAGTAAGAAATCCACATTTTTATTTAATGCAAACAGTAAGGTTTCTAATAAAGGCATTTTAACTTTAAATACTACTATATGTTTAGCATCACTGCATGCAACACTTGTCTAAAAGTTTCATGTCACCTCTGTATACCACTAGGCCAGAAATAGTCATGGTAAGGTATTTGGAGAGAAATTCTCCAGTCATTGAGTCCAGTGCTGCACACAAAATTACAAACACTCTCAGTAAACTGCACAGCTGGACAAGGCAGATGTTTGGATATGAAAGGCAACTTCATTCCCACAAGGAATCTGACCCTTGTGTTGTCAAAGGCACAGAAACTGAGGTTTTCTTCTTCCTGTTACAGAGGTGAAATTGTTAACAGGTCAAAAACAACAGGTCTGGTGTGTTGGAACTCAATAACAACAGCTTCTGTTCACTCATCCCAACCACACAGTAACTACAGCACTTAAAATAAGACTTGAAATCAAGAGATACCTTTCAGGGGCAGCTAGACAACTGCAGTGTAAGTTCTGCCAGAAGTCAAGAATTGTCCCCACCATCATAACATGGTTGCTAAATTCAGACTGATACACACACAAAAAAAATAATTTTAAAACATCTAAGCTTTTCTTATGGATTCATTCTTTGAATTTCAGAGACACCAGCTGCTGTAAACAATTTTCTTACCCTGTATTTTAAACCTTAGTAACAGGTGAAGTGAAAAGCACTAGTAAACAGCTGAACGACCACATCATTATTTCTATATTGAATCCTTACACTCACTTGAACCAAAAGTGTAAGGTATTCGTAAAACGTGAATGTCACAGGCACCTGAACAGAACCACAAATTGGTTTAGACTTTTGAAACTGTTTTTATCAAAGGGCAAATAAAATAATCTTTGGTGTAAGCTCACATGGTGCAATCCAAGAATAACAACATCAGTCAAAAATCAGAGAAAACCCGTAACTTATCTTCTGAAGGAGAGAGCCCAAGCTCAAGTGATGACAGTGATTTACAGGCACAGAGCTCTTCCAGGTAGCATACATGGTTTTTCAGTACACTCATATAGCCACTGGCATGCTAAATCTGATGGATTTTCAAGCTGCAAGTGATGGAAAGGACGGTGTCCCCACCTTTGGTCAGGTATTAGCAGATCACCTGGACATGTGCAACCTGGAGCTGCCTTGAGACAGTGATGCAGTCTGCATCTTATAGGAGTCACCAACCACCACTCACACAAATAATGGCTTGTGAAGAGGAGGAAATACTGGACAGAACACTCTCCCCCCTATCTTTGGCCAGTTTTAAGCTGGTGGTTAGGAATTAACTTTCCTGATGCCCTTATAGTAAAAAGCAGAAGCACACCTTTGGCATTTGTTTCACAACCAGTCCTGGAAAGTCCTGACTGGTGTTGAGTTTGCTAGGTGTTCACCTTAAAACTGAAAGCTATCAACAGCTGAAGTTTAAAAAAAAGGACAAAAACCAACTGAAAACACACACAGGAAACAAAACAACATAAAAACATATTTAAAAATAACACTCCTCTTCAGTATGTTTTTCTCCTAGGCCACTGTTCTTACACCTGTGTTTCCACAGGAAACTGCTATACCTGGCATAAAATTACTCTGCTAAACCATCCCGTTCCTTATTTTCCAGCAAGAGCACACTTGTGTCGCCCTTATCATTTTTATTTGCATCTCCATTGTCCTCTGACTGCCCTAATTTCTGATGAGCAAATGTGTAAGTGTCTTGGTCTGTGTCCATCAGGGGCAGAGGTTCCTCCTCAGTGTTAGAAGAGTGTTTAATGTCTTTTCTGAAGGAGAATGGAGGTGGAGAAGGTGGCAAGCTACCCATGGGTCCATCAAAAGGCCGGTACACATCAACTTCTGGAGCAACTGAGCCATTGGACTCCTTCAGCAAGTGTCCATAGACCACAGCATCATCAATGACTGCATAGACATGAGACTCATTGTTCTGCCTCCCTTTTCCAAACAAGCCTTTTTTTCCAGGCATCTGGGTATTCACGTTAGCATTGTACACTCCCACCATGGGATTCTGGGTTTTCTTCTTCCTGTTACAGAGGTGAAATTGTTAACAGGTCAAAAACAACAGGCCTGGTGTGCTGGAACTCAATAACAACAGCTTCTGTTCAGTCGTTCCAACCACACACTGTCAGGCAGCCTACCTGGATTAAAGGCTTTACTTGCAATTTTGGGACAAATAACTCTCAAGACTAGACATTCTTTTTTAACAGAGCAGAAAACAACTTCACACTCTTTGATTAGCCACTGCTGCTCTGCTGACCCTGAAGCTTTCAAGATTAATTCCAATGGTCTCCCAAGCACTAGGGTCCTGGCTGTGCACTGTCCCATAACAAGTCCCATAACATCCATCTGGCATTAATAAGACCCAGAGACCATTAGATTCCCACAAAAACAAGGCTGTGTTACTGAAGACAAGGTTGTGGGTCAAAATGAAAGTCAAATGAATTTCTCTTAATTTTGCTTTCCTAAGTGACTGTCCCCAAATTGGAAAGAATGAAGGCTGAACTGGAGACTTTTAAGCCTGTATTTGTAAAATCTTTCCTGTGTGGCAGGAAAATGGGCTCCTAACTGCACCAGTCACCCTATTGCATAAATTCATTCCAGCTCTACAGCTTCAGGACCCAACCACCTTGACAGCACTGAGCATACCTGTATCAGAAAGCCCAGGCTATCAATGACTTCAGACTCTGCTCATGAGCAATGCCATGCATGTAAGCTTTCACAACCCACTTGTCTCCCCAAGGGCTCATGTCACAGAAAATTGCTCCCACTTGTGCAAACTCCAGAAGTTGCTGGAGGCTGTGTGGATGAATGAAAGCTCTGAGTATATCTGCGTCAGTTCACAGCTTGTTTGAACAAAGACTTGAGTGGAGTCATGAATGCAACAGCCACATTCATTGTGATTTCAGGCTGCAGGGTCTGCTGTGGAGGTCCAACCAACACCTGACTTACAGTACACCCAAGAGCCTGCACTTAATACCAGGTAAGCAGTGCTCTGAAGTTTGAAGTAATGTGACTCCAGGAATGCTGCTCTGCTCTTGAACTTAGTCAATTTAGAGTAAAGAAGCATTCCCAGGGTCATGCTACTTCCACCATGCCTTCCTCATGCTTTAGACCTCGGTTCAAAGGACATCAGCACATGAAACAGAGGGCCCAGCAGCTCTCCCAAAACAGCTTCTTGAACTGCTAAGTTGCACATGCTGAATTATGAACTTACTTCCTCTTAACACAGAACACGGTCAGTCCAATCACTGTGAGAACTACAGCCCCGGCCACCACAGCAAGTATGATTCCAAGGTCTGCAAACAGACAAGGAACAAGGACACTGAGCAAAAGAAGGAGCTTTTGCTTTCTCAAAACATCTGTATGGCTTTGAATCCCTTCAAAAGCTACTAAGCATAGCAGCTGCCAGTAGAGCAGGAGTTCCTAAGCCATGCTTGCCACAGGCCATTTCCAAGAGATTGGAGGTGAAGCAACAACAAATTCCTGCTTCTGGCAGTGGAACACAACCAAAAAAAACTCAACCAAACCCACCCACCTCCAAGAGTTTTTGATATAGCTCATGCACTGCTAAACTTACCCACAGTACCTCACATGTTTCTGGCTGAATAGGCACGGAAGAGATGAAAGCACAGAAGGAAACAGAGAAGGACTTAAAAGAAGAAATAGTGACATTTCCACAGCTTCCCCTCAAAACCATGCCCTCCTCTGAAATACACAGGTTCTGTTGACCTGGGGTTTTCTAGGAGTCATAAAATTGATTAGGAAAGTCCACACATGAGCAAAGAAAAATGTTGTATGTTTTAAAAGAAGAACACATTTTTTAAAAAAGAAGGAAAAAAAATTAAAACATTAGAAATTGCAAATGTGAAGCAAATTTACATAAGCAAAGCCTACCCTAAAAATGCCCCCTCATCTTTTTTTTTTTTTTTTTTTTTTTTTTAAGTGTTTATGTTTCAGGGAGATGAAAGAGAACAAGAACACAGAATTTGCTGCTAGCAGTCAGGTCCCAATCTCCATTAAATGGTCAGACCTGTCCTAGGGAGGATTTCTTGCTTCTATGAACACTGAGACTAATTGAACTGCTAACATGAAGTGAGGACTACTTGGATGAGAAAGTTTGCATAATCAAATCCCAAGCTATTCACCAGGTCTGTGACCCTGGAAGGGAAAAACATCACTTGATCTTATTACACATTCTGTCTGTTATCTCCAATTAAAAAAGCTATATTAATTTTTTTAAAGATGAAATCTAGTCTTACTACCTTGATCCTTGCCATTTCTTGTGTCAATGAAAGAAAGCCCAGAAACACACTCCCACCCCCCAAAAAACCATACCACATTAAAACCCCTCCCTCCTCCCCAGGTCCTAGAAGTACCCAGCTGAAACTCTTGGAAGTTTTTGAGGGACAGACATTTTCAAAGGCAGGAATCTCACAAACAGCCCACATTCAACTTCCCACCACCCATTACCATTACCCCAAGGGAGAGCAAGGAAACAAGCAGAAAAGAAACCACCCACAACCTCCCAGGGCTCACCTATCTGCTTGTCAGCAAAAGTCACCCAGAACTGCAAGGTCAGCTGTGTCTTATCCACAGGTTTACAGTTTGAGACGTTCACCCAGAAGTCGTGGTACATGTTTCGGGGCTGGGGCAGGAGCTCGTCCTCGCGGCGCACGATCTCCTCTGCTCCCAGAATCTCCTCCTTGATGTTGATGTAGGCACGGCCCGTCTCACAGGCAATGCCCATGCGATCCTTGGAGAATCCCAGGCGGGCCGTTTGCCTGCTGGGCACAATGATGAACCAGGACACAGAAACATAAGGAGGTAAACCGTAAGGCCAGCTGGGAGTCTGCAGGTAAACTTTAGCTTTTGGATTTGGACTCACAGTGAATATGCATTCATCTGTAGCAAAGGGAAAGAAGAAAACAAAACTTTGTTTTGATAATTATCGTCCTTTCCCATATCAGTATTATCACAATAAACACAGACATAACTGCAGAATTTGCCACAATCAACTATGCACTACCTGGAATACAAAGGTCCTTTTCTCTTTCCAAAATAAACTGCATCACTAGTTCAGAAAAAGACTGATTCTAGAGTCTAGTCCTAGAGCCATTTCGATCCATAAAAGATTGAACTCTTAATTTTTGTGTATCAATACGTGCTTTAATAAGCCTACTGAGAGATCTATCACTGCACAACAAAGTAGTGTAAAGCCCATTACCTTACCTTTAATATGTGGCACAAAAGACATTTTCAGATCCTGAGGGACAGACTCATTGATTAATCCTTTACCAAATGTTTTTAACGATATGGTGATATTATTCCTCATCTGAATCTTTTCAATAGATCCACCAGGACAGAATACACCAACATTCAGCTCTGTCTCTGGAGTGGCACTAACAATACTGTAACTGTAGCTTGTGTTGCACCTCTGCTCTGGGACGTGTTGCTGAAGTTTCAAGGACGGAGACGTAATTTCTACATTGATCATATCAGTAGCCAAGAGCTTCCAAATAAACTTATACAGTCGAATTGGCAATCGAGTAATAGCCTTGGGCACTGAAAGGGAATAGATCTTCCTCTGACACCAACGAATATCCATACAGCCTGCAAAAACAAAAACAAAATCCCAAGGGTTGGGTATTTTTTGCAGACGTAATACCTGGGCACACACAGAGTACTTTCAGGTTGGCATTACAGACCCAGATAAGCATCCACCTAAGAAAATATCCTCTCTTAGTAACCTTTATCCAAACACATATTGCTTGTATTTAAAGAGCTTTCCTTAACAGGTGCAGGACACCAAAGAAACAAACAGAAACATATTCAAAGGCCCTCACTCAAGATATACCTACTGACTGGGACACTGCTGCAGACTAGTCAAGACTGATATTTTAAATCTCTTTTCTACCTCTAGTTGGAAGCATTTGGGAAAAATCATACATCATGGGGACATGCATGCAGAACAAGATGCACTCCTGATGACAACCTTGGTCCTGCATTTTCATGGGCAGATTTATTGCTCTCTGGCTCTGTTTCCATAATTTGCAGTGACTTAGGTGACTTCTGTCTCTTCCCTTCTAGGAACAGCTATGCAGTTTCTATTCTTAAAGGTAGAACAATGTACTGAACAAGGTCACTTCCAGATTCATTGCACCCATCTCCCAGCTGGCCAACAGCTGGTTTCCAACCTCAAACCATTTCAAGCCAAGGAAACAGGTTTGGCTGACCCCTGGGGAAAAACATGCAAAAGCATTCCCTAAGGAACAGCATTAAACCACTTTTGTTGTACCTATGCCTTTTTCAGCCGTGATCCTCAGCCGGGACAAGTCCTTGCACAGAAAGGAAATCCTGTAGACAGCACCAGAGGTCAAAGTCAAGGCACGGTCACAGGTGCGATGATCCTTGCAGATCAGGCATATGGGTTCAGACATGAGGGGGATGTGGCCAGGCCACCCTTCCGAGTGTATTGTCACAGTCATGTTCTTCTCCTTGCTCAGGTCGACCAAATGGGTGACATCTGCAACAAAAACAACCCAGAACAATTACAGGCAAGAAGCACAGTGTGAAGCAGAACTTCCTTCACCTCTTCTCACCCCACTCTCAGTCATTTGCTGTTACAGCAAATATTTGGAACATCTGGAACGAGAAAACAGAAAGAAAGAAAAAAATGCAAGTGTAGCTCATAAAGATTGACTGTCGCGTGGAAAGACAGATTTTGGATCCATGCATCATCCTGGTGCTGTTAATAAGGCACCTCTCTCTGATGTCAAAGCAAGCTAGCCTAGTGGAACTGTCCCTGCCCATGGCAGGGCAGTTTGGAACTGGATGATCTTTAAGGCACCTTCCAACCCAAAGCATTCAATGATTCTACCAAGGTCAGGGAGGAAAAATAGTGTACTTACATACACACATACTCTATTACTACTCTTCATTTTCTGGTTCTAGCTTTAGCTACAGATCTCAAAGTCATACACAAAGGCTGAATAAAACAGCTTTCTCCTGTGTGGGCAATCAGGCAGAGAAAAAGGCAAGTGGTCAAATGGAATTATCCAAGTCACTGGCACAACCAAGCATGTAACCTAGGATTCCTACTGCAAGGTTATCATTTTTCAGAATGTTTTTTCCTGCAGCAGCTAAACACAGGAAGAGTTAGATCAAGAAGATATTGTGACTGGGAAGAGCTATATTTTCTTCTTATTTAATGACAAGTACCACAGACAGCTGTGGAATACCCAAATGTTTTGGAAGCTTTGAGAATATGCAGATACCAATGCATTTTTAATAAGAGCAATGTTGCAGATGGCAACCTGAGGGCTGAATTTGAATCTTTGATGGAACTTACATAACTACAAAATCAATCATGAAATCCTATAAAATCCCTGGAGAAACCACTGTTGTCTCTTAAATCTAAATGGTTTATTACTTGCATTTCACTCACGGAATGACAACCTGTTTTTAATTTTTTACATGATTACTGTCTTGTTTACTGGTCATAAATGTATTAAAATTCTTTTTGCTTTTCAAAGAAGAAGGGAGATAAAGCTGATTAACTGAATAGAATGTTTTCATTCTGTCTAGCTTCCAAGATGCAACACACAATAAACGCTAGCAAACGCGATTTTGTTAAAAACAATTCTGTGAGGATTTGCTGTTCAAAAACAGAGCCAGGCTAGACAGACAAAGAATAAAGCATTGTAACTGTGAGATGCTACAGATCCTTTCTGGATATGTGACTTAAGGGCACAAGCCATTCAAATTCTATTCTCTCTAAAATTACTTAGAAAGCCTCTAAGTAGCTCCTGACACAATGGCAGTCAAGTGTGGACTTTCCTCCACCTGCTCTTCTGCCGTGAGTGCACCTTGATTATAAACCTCTACCTTGAACTGAGGTCAGAGCTGTGAAGTCAGAGGCTAAATCAGTAATTCCATGGCTCATTACCTTGACGGGCCTTTTATTTCTTTTTTAGAGAACTGCTCTGGTATTACAAGCCATTGTGCTAAACCAACCTGAATTTGAGGCTAGAAAACAAAAAAAAAGAGTATTTTCTCAGTATAGAGAAAGAAATGTAAAGAACATCCAAATATGCAGGGAATATTATTAGTGGAATATCTTACTGACAGCTTTTGTGTCTAATGTGACTTCTTCACACTTGTTGATGTTTAACCTCCTCTAGGAAGCAAAATAAAACACAAAGGAAGAAAAGAAGGGAAGATACATATTGATGCCATTAGCAATACAGAGACAATTTTACATCTCTCATTTTACCAGTTAATGCCACAGATCTTGCTACCTGCCATGACAGCAGGTTCCACATTGTTAAGTACAACTGCTCGTGTAGAGAACAAAAAACTGGGTTCACACTTTAAGAATGATCTTTAAAATGTCGAGTCTCATGTCTGAAAGCAAAACGGTTAAAGGCATTTTTCAATTACATGATTCAGGCGCTGGAAAGGGAAAAGAGTCTCCATTTGTAAGGTACAGTGTAAAAAATACAGCAGCACTAAATACTCCATTGCAAATGGCAAATTTCAGCATTGCCGGTGGCCAATGGTACCCTGGGCAATAAAACAGGCCTCAGTGTTGCTTGGCAACCTCCTTAAACTCATAGAGGGACCAAAGTTCAAGGGAAATAAAAAAAGAGTATTTCTCTCCCTTGTGGTGCTCAGTCCAGACATCTGCAAGCAAAAGCAAGAGAAGCGGCAGGCAGATACTTACTCTCATCAACCTGCGGGTGCTGAACGACGACTTGGAAGAGCAGGCGAAGAGCGCCCGGATTCTGGGCATCCTGATCACAGCCCTGCAGGGACATGTTGAAACTGCCAGCAATATTGGCAGGTTGGCTGTCGCTCAGCTTGAACACCTCTGGGTTGCTGGGTGAGCCAGGGATGTAGTACTCCACCCTCTCCTCCTTCCTTTCACAGTTGGAAAGGCTGTAGTTGTGGAAGAACACGCTTGCTCTCATGTTGAGAGGAATCACAAACTGCCACGTCATGAGCTCATCTTCTGGAAAGCCCAGCGGGTAGTTAGGGGACATCAGGGTGACTGAAGACTCCCCCTTCAAAATGGATTCAATGATGCATAACCCTACAACAGGGAGAGAATCATGACATACAAAACAAGTTCCAATTTCTGAAGATACACTGGCATATCTAGCACCCTAGAAGCAGAGTCTTTATTTTGACAGGGAGATCACTCACTCCAACTACAGGTTAGCTTATTACAAAATGCTCAGACTAAAAAATATATTTGAATTGATTCTTATGTCTTCAATTACAGAAAAGATAGGGAATCTATTAATACTGCATTTTCAGTTTAGCAGGTTAACCTTTCAAGCACATGGACAGACAAGCCTTTATTACTGGCAAAGGCAAGATCATAATTCCTACTTCTACACTTGGCTTTGCAAGAGCAAATACACAACCTGATAACTGCTTCTGCTTCACTGGGTTTTGGGAAACAAAAGATTCAAGCTTTTATAGCAGCATGTAGCTCTCTTTACAAAAACCTCCTAAATTTAACAAAAGCACACCAGCAAAGAGCCTCAAAAAGGCAAAAATATGCAGGCTGTGTAAGATGCTTTATCCTTGGATGACTCTTGGCAGTGTGAAGTTGGGTACATAGAGATTATGGTCCCACTCTAGGACTCCAGTGATGATGTGCAACTGTGAGGAGTGCCACAAATTACAAAACACTCATGTTTTGGAAGCTCGAACCTGGACCAGCTTTCTTTTGTAACTGACAGCAACAACACTAGAATTCAAGTACAGAGCAAGATTTGTCATGAGATCACAAAGTAACCCACTGACTGCTGTATAATATTCCAGGCATTTCAGGAGGATTATTACACAACAGGTTATGTTACCGTGCAGGTTGAAACAGATAAATGTATTCATCCAGCCTCCTCTGACTTTCAGGCATTGCTTCACCTTTTCCCACATTCCTCTCCTGAAGAGAGGCATGGGTTTGAGGTTCCAGAAGTTAAAGAAACTTTAAAAAAAAAAAATAAACAAGCCCAACTACACACTGCAACCAGCAAAAAACTCTTTGGATCATTCTAATTATACTAATTATATAATTATATACTAATTATATAATTATACTACCTAGTCTCACCTCGCTGAACAGAAAAAAGCAAGAAAGCAGGTATGTTTAAGTTTTAGGAAGTTGAAAGAGATTTAAAATTATTAATGTACACCAAAACCAGCAACGTAACAGTTTCCATAATTAACAATCGACCAAACTAGGATACTTTGACTCCAGAAGAGCACCATCTAACCAAACTAAAAATCATACAACAGTAGTTTCCAGAGAAGATGAAGTGAAAGGGAGTTAGGGATAGCAGCACCAAAACTGGAAGGTTAGCTGTGAAGAAAGGTTGAAACAGATTCTGCTGCAATCTGCAAGAGACAGCTGCACTACTCTGTAACTCACGTTTTATGGAAGTCCTGTTGGCTATGTTGAAGCCAGAGGTGGTGAGAGGCGAGTGCCATGGGAGGTGCAGGGACATGACAACTCCTCCCAGCAACTTGACACGAGACACGGAGCCATTCCTGCAGAAGGTGCCAATGTTGACAGTGGCCATATCAATAGAGCTGTTGATGTTGTAGCTAATGGAGTCTGGGCACGTCTCACCTGGTTCAATCTGTCTTAGCCACGAGGTAGTAAATTTTAGTTCAAGTCCAGCTTTTGTACTTGCCTTTACGTCCCAGATATAAGTCCTGTTAAGGCGAGGTAGCCCCGGTGGGTAAAGATGAACATCTCCAAAGGGACATGGGCCTGATACACAGTCTAAATGCAGAGAAAGAAGAGCTGTGATACACTCTGAAGGCATTCCATTAAATGAGGAGTTTGATACTTGCCCTTCCTTGCCATTATCACATTTTTTAGGTTGCACTCATCTTTTCCTCTTCATGCACTAAAAGACACTCCTCTAACATGGTCACAGGTTGTCTCCAAACAAGACTCCCAGCCCACAGAACAGACAGGACAAACCTGCTTTAGTCAGGCTGACTAATAGGAGGGATTCATTGTCCCTAGTATTCTGTCTTGTTTGCTGAAGAATTTAGAAGGTATTTAGTGAATAGGGCAGAGTCTGAATGGGCAAAAGGGAGAAATGCAGTGTCAAGAGAGCTGGAAATCACAGATCTAGAGAATCCATTTTATCCCATGTCATCCAGAGAGTTCCTGGCAAATCATTCATCTTTAAATTCATGCTTGCCATGAACTGTATTTTTTTTCCCTTGGTGCTCAGACGAACAACAGCAACTGCCACTGCAGGATTCTGGGGGGAGCCCAGAAAACTTCTATCTGAACAATCCAAACAATTGACTGACACTCAAAATAAGTATACTTTAATCCATGTCTGGGCTTCTAGACTTAAAAGAAGAAATATCAAGTGTATCTTGCAAATACATGAGATACAGTAAGTGCTACTATCCGTTGAATATCGTATGAATAAAATTCCAAAACATGAAGAGAATAATCCTTGAACATCACCCCCAAAATAATGAAGATGTTACAAAAGACTGAATACCCAATGAAGTTTGGCATCTAGCTGAGAAGTAGCACATGTTCATGCCATTAAAGAGTACATACACCAGGGATAACATTCAAAGCAGAAGAAGCTTTAGTTACACTTCTTAATTTACACTTTCTTCACTTAAATAACATTCATTAAAGAGAAAGAAACATGTGCAGATCTTCAATGTTTCTGTTGTCCTTATAGACACAATCAAGCTGTTCATCAAATACATAATATATTATTATAAATGCTCAGAAGCTTTTGACAGGAACAAGAAGATTTTTTGATGGGTTTATAAATTGTGGGGAAAGAAAGGCAGCAAGGAATTGATGCAGTAAACTGCCTTCTAGCTGTTTCCAATATAGCCAAGTCAACATTAATTCTGCCAGCTGCAGTACAGACTTCCTCAGCTTGTACAGCAGTAGCAGTCATTCAAGGTTATTTATCAGTGCTCAAAGATTTCTTCTTACCTAAGATTATGGCATGTATTATGCTTAATACAGCAGCAGGAAAAAAAGCATGTGGTTTTACAAGAGGAAAATCACCACTGGGGAAAAATTAAAAATCTGTATCTTACCAATATTTTTCTGAATTTCTGTGATGAAATACTTCTCTGGAGTACTACAGGTGAAAATAAAAGTCACATTCTGCCCAGGCTTTATCTTGAGCTCAGACCAGTTGACATTTTTCACATGGATTCGACAACTTGTTGAAAGACCAGGTCTCAGTTTTATTGTAACCGTGGTGTTGTCCGCTTTATGAAGAGAGATTGTAAAGGAAGCTAGGAAAGAGAAAATATATAGAATACATGTGTTTTGTTACTAACATGTAAGAATAACACCAGGCTCTCCACAAAGCCCCACAGATGCCACAGTGTCCCAAGCAATGTTAGCATCCACTTCTCAGGAGCCTCTGGTGTATAGAAAATGCCTCCTGTCTTCCAGCACAGACAACAGAAAAATATGCTTGCTGCATGTGCCCAGGAGAGGTATACAGGGAATTCGTGCAGAATCAATTCTGCTCCAATTTGCCCTCACCAGCATCATTTATTTCACATTATAAAAGTAGCTCAGCTATTCCTTTCAAATTTTTGTTCTCCTGATTTTTGTTTTAAGCTTGTTATCACACAGCCTGCTTCGTCTCTGCAGGCACTCATCAAGTCACGACTCAAATCAGGAAGTTTATTCAGCAGCCAAACAAAAAAACGAGCCTCAACTTTAAGCACAGATGACAGTAACAGATCAATTTCTGGGTATACCTCAACAATCACTGCAGGCCAAATGAGGTATTCCAGCAATACCAAAAGAACATACCAACAGATATTTTTAGGCACAGTCATGGCCCTCTCCCATCCTCCACAACTCATTCCCTGAAGGTACAGGATGTCTGTGCAGTGCCCCTCACGAGCACAGGAGGCATCTGTGGCCTGAAACAGCCTGTGTGTGCTCGGACACCTCCTCTCCATCTCTGACACAACCATCATTGATTCACAGCTTTTGGGAAATACTTCACAGATTTCAACCTATCCTCAAGTACTGCCAGATGCACGAACAGCTCTCACAGGAAATACTGGAGCCACTAAATAAACTGCTTGTTGAATAATCTTTTATTTTACGGGTAGCAGTTTGTAAAAAAAAAAAAAAAAAAAAAAAGACTCAAACCTGACTGACTTCTAAAAATACACACACAATATAAGACACCAGAGAGTACTGACTGGACATTCAAGATGACTACTATTAACTTCAGTTGGATGCTCAGCAAATATTGAGGCCAGTCCTGGCTGAAATAAGTCAGATTTGCAGTGAACTCAAACCATACCCCAGCCGCAGGTGAAAATCTGAGGCCAGGACAGACAGCAAGTTTTCTGCTGCTTGTTTTCATTGTTCTCCATGTCTTATTTCACTGTATGGGAGACAAAATCACAGTGTCTACAGCACCTGTGCTTTTAGTGAATATGAGAAAAAAAATCCTGCACATAAAAACCAGTCAGAGATCTAGAAATTAAGGTACCCCAAGTTCAGTTCAAAAATATCTCTGCCTTGAGTGGGACATCACATAGAGCTGCATGACAAAGCTCTGCCCATATGCCAGGCTGGGAATCCTCCTGCTCATTAACCTTAATGAAAAAAGATTTACTGTCGAATCCAGCAGAGCAGCACCCTGAGGGAGCCCCTGAAGCCATTCCAATTATCAGGCAGCATGTCAGGAAGGTGTAGGAGAACAGCTGGCTCACACACATCTGCAAGATGCCTCAGGCTCTGTCCAACTGCTCAGCATCCCTCGAGTACCAGTCTGGTCCACAGCAGCTGCTGCTGGTGCAGGGGTGATAAGGATGCTGGAGATCCTTACCAGACACGCAGGGGACCTGGTGGGGTTGTGGGGAGCGGGGCTGAACACACCATGGGAACCCTTGATCAGCAGAGCCCTCTAATGGCACACAAGCACACCAGAGACCCTCAACAAACATACCCACACAGCTCAAAACCTCAGTCAGTGCAGCTGCTGAAAGCAACTTATTGCATTAGTGACTCAATTTCACACAGAAACCATCTGTTCTATGGAAGAGAGGTTTAAAAACCTCCTCATTTTTACAGGAATGTCATGGGTTTGCAGGGCCTGACTTTTGCTGCAATGCCTTGCAAAAGCCCTGGGGACTGAGCAGTCAGCAAGGTCAGCCCCTGCCACTGGAAACATTGCAGCTCCAGGTTTGGGAATACCAGGCATCAAAAATCCCACTGCTAGGGGGAGTAGGGCACAATAGAGTACTCAAAGACATACCCCATCATGTGTTTATCTAAATTTTGTTGGTCTTGAGCCTTTTTGCAGCTTTCCTAGCATTTCTACACAATCTTGGAGTCCAAAAGACTTAGCAAGTCCTTGAAACTGCCTTACCTATTTGCCTCCAGGATCTAAGGTTTAAAATTAAAATCTTGAACACCATGAGGATTGCCAAACTGCAGCATATATTTTTACCCATAAGTTTACCAACCCTCAAATACTATTAGTGAATACCTTGACACTGAGTAACTTTCCTACAGCTTTTAAGTGACGGGACAATTCTCTGACCTGAGAGCCTACAATGAATTCTGCTGCCTCTTCCAATGGCTCACACACCGTATGTCCATGTTTCTGCCTTACAAATGCTTTTTACAGAGGTTTTCAATGTGGATTTTCCTGAGGAAGTAAAAAAGATGACAGCATAGCCTGGGAACTGCCTGTACAATGACCTGCCAAGCACGCAGAAGGCAATTGCAGGGGCAATGTCCATGGGGTGGGGAAAAGAAGAGAGTAAAGCCAAGGAAGCAGTCAGTGCTGCTCTTCCTCATTCTTCAGGAGGAAGCAGCGTCCAGAAGAGAAAGTGAAACAACTATTTCTAACCTAGCCCAGAGTTCTATTTGCCATACCTCTGGATTCTTTTGGGGTTCTCTTGGTTTTATTTACAACACTTAGTGCAGAAAGTACCCTTGACCATGTTGGTTATCATTTTTCTGATGTTTAGGTCATCCAGATATGAAGTATTAATACCAAAAACAAAATAATTAATAACTATGGACAAAAGACATTTCTTTATTGCAGATGGTAATTGTCATACACTCAAGTTTATAAGTATGACTGAAAAGTCTGTTTCTAACTCTCAAACAGTTATCACTGCTCCTTTCCCCATCCCTGGGACAGCCAACCTGGCAGGACAGAGACCAGGACCACCAACAGCCAGCACTCCTCCACAGGCTGGCAGCACATGGCTCTAATTTTAAGTAATGAGGATTACATTTAGGCACAGCCTTAAGCACATGACTAGTTTTAAAGCAAAACAAATACACACCCTGAGCTGAAACCAAAGAACAGAAATTTTCAACATTTTGAAATAAGCAAAGCATTCCTACAAGGATCACCACAAAGTATCATCTTCCCCAGCCTGCAAAAGACCCAAATTCTGCTGCCTAGGCTTTTCTTCCCTCCTTCTCCCTCCTCTTGCTGACTTCATGACCATGTAATCATTCTTCATTTGATCTCTCTGCAAGAATATCAAATATTTGTCAGCTCAATATCGTTTTCCAGCATAGATTTATCCCTTTCCTCAGCTTTCCTAAATAGGACCTGCCCAAAATCACAGAAATGCTTTCCGTGATCAATGTATCATCACAGCAGTAGGCAAGAAAGATGCAGATCTACACTAAATTAGGCCAGCAAAGATGCCTGCTAGAAGCCCACATGAGAACATACACCTTCAGCGCATAAACAAACAGCTTGCACAGATGAAAACCCACAGATAATAATTTTGGCCAAGAAATAAGTTTGGAGCTGCAATGCCAACAGTAGTCAGCTGCTAGGGATGTGCTAAGCTGCATTAGACTATCAAATCTAACAGGAAAAGCAGAATAAAAGAATCATGTGAAAGCATATGCAGTGATCCCAAAGTCATTAAAAATAAATGAACAAATGGCTAAAACTCCCCAAACTACAGCCACACATGAGCAGCACAATAGAGAGACTACTTAAAGAGCACCTTTATTGGAGAGTTTTTATAAACACAAGTGAGTCTCCTCGTGACTCACACTAATCTTTGTCTGTGACTCCCACTGCATGCCTTTTATTACCAGTATTAACAGGACTACCAGTAACTGGACACATTTCCTGAAAAGAAGCAATTTCCATGCCTTATTGCTGCTGCACACGGATGACACACAGGATATCCAAACCAACATAAGGAAGCATTGCCAAGCTGGATTTCATCTCTGTCTATACAATGAAATCGTTCAGCTAGAAGATGTTAGAGGCGAAGCCTCCGCTCCTGAGCTGGTTCATAGCTGATCTCACTCTATTCTTTTTCCTCTAAGCAATTACAGTTTAGTAGCCTCCCTTGGATATTTCACCAACTGCCCTAATCTCAATCTGCACCCTCCCTCCCACAACTGGATTCTTCTACTGCTCATCTTCATTTCATAATGTGCCTTCATAAGAGTTGTCTCATCACAGCATTCCTCTATTACTAGAGTAATGCCCCTCTCTGCACAGAAAACAGCTTTTTCTTAAGAGTATAGTATTTCCAAACTTTTCGGTTAGTGCTCAGAGCTCTCTCACTAGGGTTAGAAGCAAACTGCATAGTGTAAAACACAAGTTCAATCACTCCAGAGAGTTGAGCCTAAATTTATTTACTGTGTTTGCATCTGACAATCTCAGAGTAATTTTAATATGCATATCTAACTGTCAGAAGGACATTTTTCCTGTACAAGAGGGAGTGCAATGTAGAAGACAGCTGGCAAATAGTCAGGGCAGTAGCACTCACGCAGAGTGTGTGCACATATACACAAAGCAAAGGAGTTGGCAGAACAGCAGTTTTTATGGCTATGTAAAGTGCCTTGCTACACAAAGCAGGAGCTAGAACAGAGTCCAACTGGCTTTGGCTTGACAGCTGCATTTTATTGCAGTATTTTACCCATTAGGATCTATGGATTGTTCCACACGATTTGACAGGATAGATTAAAACAACAAAAAAAGCCCCAGACAGACCAAGAAAACAAAACCTACAATGAAACCAGAAATTAACCAGATGTTAATTTATCCCAGAATTATGCAGAAAAACTGTTGGCTTGCTCATTCCAGTTAAATCACGGGGCTGTTCCATGACAGCCATTTTTACCAAAACCCAGTTGGATGGGGCTGACTCAGACACCATTCACGAGCTGGAGGAGCCAGGCTGCTCAAGACAAGTAGCAGCAACTTGCTCTGATTATGAAATACTTGTATCCAAACTCTGTTCTGCCCCAGGGGGATCTGAACCCACACAACCAACATGCCTCTCCAGAGAACAGGCTCCTTCCCTGCAGTGTATCATGCCACCAGCTTGGGACAAGGATAGCACAGGGACACTGTTTGCCTCTAGAGCTTGGCAGGCTCTCCTGGAGGGTCACTGCCTCTTCCAAGCCCTTGAAGGGGTGTGGACCTGCAGGCACACTCAGAGCCTGCTGAGGTTGTTCCACCACACACATTCTGCTGCAAGAGTCATGGCAAGAGGGTGGGAAGCAAGGGGTACAACACAGTACAACAGTTACAACACAGTAACTCAGTGTGGTGGTGCATCACCTCCAACACAATTCACTGCACAGTTCCCTCAAATTGGCTAAAACCACATCAAGGAATATTTGAAAGAGTAAATGTCTCCCTGCTTTGCCAACTCAGGTGTTTTGCACCTGACTAACATCTGTGACAATCTGAGTCCAACTCTCCAGTTCAACCGCAGCACCCAACTGCCCGAGCATCATCCACTCCTCCACTCTCAGCTGCAATATAATCCAGGTGACTGCCATCACAGTCTTCGAGCCCTTAGCAAGGTTAGTCAGGGACCCACACACTGTTTGGACTCCTCTCACCTCCTGAACAGTGCTGTGAGCAGGAAAAGAGAGATCACAAGCACCATCACAAACTAGCCAACCCTTCTCCATTTAAATGTTAACTACTCTATATATTACATGATTATCTCCTCCTATTTGGACCTGTCTTCCACCACCACATTGGTATGGGATACGAGGTCCACACTTTGTGAAAGGATTACTTTCAGGGAATCACCCAGAAAACCCCAGTGATAAAATCTGCAAAGCTTATAAACTCTCAAGAGACAGATGCTGCCCATCGCATGGTAACAACACCTCAGGAGAGGGCTCCTGGGGGAGAATACCCATTCCCATCACAGAACAGCCCCCTCATCTTCACTGATTGTTTGAACTGATAGCCAAGATGGGGATGCAAAGCAGGTGAGACATCACAAATCTCCTTCCTCATCAGGGAGGAAGGGCAGACACTTCTGGCATAGTGATGTTAAAAGCCATCCCAGCACAGGTCACCAGGCCAGACCTGTCAGCACCCCAGACCAACAAGGTTGCTCACTCAGAAGTTACTAATTTGTAATGCCTAACAGTAATAAAGTAGCTTCAGATTTAAAATAACTGAGAAAAAAACCCCAACAACTATTCATTTCTGTACTTACACCACTTTCTCTAGAACCTTTGTGGAAGATAAGTAAAACAGCAACATAACTCGTGTAACAGATTTTTTTAAAAGAAACTTCTTTGATCACAAGTAGGAAAGAGACACTGTTGACTCTCAGCTGCCTTTTCCTAATTACTGTTTTACAGATATGAAATGTAGAGGTGAGATGGAGAGCTCAGCAAACCCTCAGCATACAATGTATAAAGTGTTCAACACATGGGCCTGCACAGCTTGAGGAGAAAATGTCACAGTAGTTCGGGAAACATTGACACCACACAGGTCCCTGCAGGAGCTTCCCTTGATCAAAGGCGTGTTTGCTTGCACAGTTTTTATCCCTACCTTGATTTAAGCCAGCAAGAGGACAACATCTTAGAGCATGTCTGAGCAGCTCTTCAGCCTTGGCTCTGGTTAACAAAGGTGTAAAAGCACATTTCGCAATCAGGGATCCCTCCCATGCCAAACACCTTCCTGTCAGCTCTTAATCTCTCACTTCTGAGGAACTCCACCATCAAAGCTTGCTCTCTCCTCTGTCTCACAGCCAGCGACTCAGAAAATCCAGGGCCAACTCCAAAATGCCAGCATTATCCTACCTCCCAAAATAAGAGTTTGATCCGTCATCAAGTAACCACACTCACTTTATTCCCCAAGAAATCAAAGGGTACAGCTCAAAGCAGGCTGCCCCATGGCACCTTTGTGGAGGGTTGTTTAAAGGTGTCCAATAGAACAGACAAAGCAGAGACCTTATCCCTGCTACAGAAGATAGATTTTAAAAAAAACAACCCACTTTTTCCACAGTAATGGTAGCCCGGGCACTCAAAGGCAGACCAGATCTTACAAACATACTTGAAATGCATGTCTACTAGACACTATGGCACAATTCTTCAGCTGAAAGTCTTCCTGAAAGTCTTCCTGAGGCTCCCATCAATACTATGCACACCAGGCAGGCTCAGCTGAAGGCAGCAAACCCTCACCTCTGTCACCAGCCAATACAGAAAATCAAGATGTTGCTCTGATGTAAAGGCCAGCACCAACAATTTACTAAGTGCATCCCAGCCCACGTCCTTTCTTTCACACCCTGGTGGCACAAGCAGACGTGAAGCAAGAAGAAACTGTATAGTAACATCTTCAAAGCGATTTGAGAAGTTTAGGAATCAAGGGATGGTGACGAGGGTCTAATGGCTGAATCCTACTAAGAGAGCACCAAAAGTCAGCAGCTGCTCTTCAGGAACTGGTTAATGGTTTGGTTCCAAGGAGCCAGCCCCTACTGCAGTGGGCCTGTTGTCCTCTCCAGAGCCAAGGTTTGACAGAAACACCTGAGCAGCATCAGTTGGTTGGATGCTGTCCCAGAAACTGCTGGAAGTGCTTTGTTAAAGTGATATCCTTAGTCTTTCCCCTAGTCTAGCAAAGATTTATAAATTACAGAAATTATTAAAGGTGCAGATTTTAAAAAATATTTTAACAGAAGCTTACAAGAGTAGTCCAAAAAAGAGCTCATTTAGATAAAATCTGGCATCCAAGGCTGTTTTCCCATTATTCTCTAGCTAATAAATGCTTTGCTGCAGCTGAGTCTTTCTAGGAGCTCTTGCAAGGACACCAACATCAGAAAACATCCAAAGGGAGAGCTCCAAGGAGCACCCAGAAGAGAACAGGAGGACTTTGCTGCCATAAGAGAACTACTGGTCAGCTCAGCTCAGAGGCACATTGCACCCATGGCAGTGGGAAGCAGCACCTAGCTTCCCTCACAGCCCCAGGAATAACACAGCATCACCACTGATCCCACACCAGCCACAACACAAAGGGCTA
This sequence comes from Sylvia atricapilla, assembly GCF_009819655.1. Classification (NCBI taxonomy): domain Eukaryota; kingdom Metazoa; phylum Chordata; class Aves; order Passeriformes; family Sylviidae; genus Sylvia; species Sylvia atricapilla. Next base: position 45,674,317 of record NC_089140.1, read on the forward strand.
CAACTCCACACACATTCACTGCTCTTTGCCCAGGACCTGAAGAAGGTCATGTTTTGCCATCAGCAATTACAAAAAGCAAATGATAATGAGATCAATACCAAGAAACTGGTAAAGAAAGGAGCTATTCAGCCATCATCCACACTAATCTGCAAACATGCCATGCCCCTGTCACCCTGTAGCTTTAGTCAACACAGGTAAAGCCAGAAGTATCTTGACTTTGCTCTCAGCACAGGATGGTTCCTCACGCTATTTCCAATTTGAAATATTTCTGGAATGCACTAAGTGCAAAGTTGTTCAGCCTCGGCCTAAGACTGAGGGTTTGGCAGTTGTGGATGACAAAGCTTGTTATTTAATATATACTGGTATAAATATCAATTAGGCTGAGTGTTAACGGCTACATTAATAAACTGAACCCCAGCAACATTTATTTGTGAAAATACTGCTGCTGCTATTACACATTTCAAGAAGTCAGAATATTTTTCAGTAGTTTTTCTCCTACCTTTTTTTCTATTCCAATGTTATTTGTTGATAAGATAATTCATATAAGCAATTAACAAGCCTGAGCACAACTGACCCAATGGTATCTGATATCAGGCTAGGGAAAGGTTCTTCCCTTATTTCATAGAGCAAGCCCTGATTTCTATCCAGAAACTCTCATTGCAGTACAGCAGGACAACACACAGAATTGTAATAAAAATGAGAGGAGGACAACCTTCTAGTTAACAACAAATAACTTCCTCCATGTCCCAGGTCCATGGTGGTACTCTAGACATGAAATTCATCAGCCTCCAATCCTCTCACCTTGTTTCTCCCTTGCCTACTCCTTTGCCTTGAGTCAGTGCCAAGAAATAATCTTTTTCAGCATGCTTTCACCTAATTATTTTTGGCTGATGAGCCACCACATGAAATGACAACCCCAGGCACAAAAAAGACACCAGCCACTAAGGAGCCAGGCTCAGAAGCTGGCTCATCCAACTTCCTCCCCTTTCTTCTCTCCTGGGCCACTTTGGAGCCAAGTGGCTGCTATTCGTCGGTGCTTCCAGTTTTGTGTATGAGTAAGCCCAGGACCAAGAGTACACCACTTCATTCACACAACTCCAGGGACAGTAACCTTACTGAGGATCTCTGGGGGTAGGAGGGCACTCAAATTGGTGGTTATTTGTGCTGCTGTAGACAATAAATTCAGCTCAGTGTATCAATCCTCAAATATTTTCACATTCCCACCACCTTACACACTCACTCAGCCTTCCTGTCACCTCTATATCCCCTCAGACTTACAGATGAATGAAAAACATGCACAGACAAGGCTCACCTCTTAAAAACAAACATCTCAAGCACACAAAGTTCTGGAATTGTGGAGGGGAAAAAAAAAAAAAAAAAAAGGGTATTTTCTTAACCTTAGGTGGAGAATGTAAGGTAGTAGTACCAGACCTGAGACACACTACAAATAATTTACTATAAACACGTTAGTTTCTAGATAGTAAAAAGTTAGCACTCCAGACGGATAATGGCATGAGACAAGCAAAAAAAACCAAAAAACCAACTTACACTACACGTACATTGGTTGTCATTTTAAAAGCAGAGGTCTCAATCGAATGAACAAATGGTGATTCAGAATGGAAATAATCCAGTTTCCACTGACTTTCAGAGGCGAACAAACAGGGCAGTTATTTATATTCTGTCAGAGCAGTAGAATGACCCTGCTAACAGCTTGGGGGTTTTTATTTTATTAAATGAAGCAGCCTTACACGTTAAGATCGACGTGTGACTCAAATCAGTCAGTTGCCAAGAAAAAGATAACTGGAGGGTAGAGCAAGAACCAGCATGCCACTATCTCTAAATTCACTTATTGTAACAATGACACTCTAAAGACAAAGCCCAGAATACATATGCAGATTTTATCACATTCGTAAGGATACTTTAAACCTGAAACGTTTATGTTTCATAGACAGCATAGAAGTCTAATTAACTTCATTAGTGTCTCAAAGAAACTTGCTTTTAGTTGGAAAACACATTTACAAAGGTCAGGTATGCAATACTCTGTTCACACTCCCACGTCTGTGCACAGCCAGCATGCCAAATACTTTCTCCTGTAGTTTTCCAGCTATAAGTTAGAATCAATCTTTCATTTGATAATTTACTTTACGCATAAAGTTGCATTTCAAGAAAACTCACAAGCTTCCTCTGAGGACAATGCGACCAGCCACGCTTGACCTACACCTTCCTAGAGGAACACTGCTGAAATACTGTATCTGTTGGGAAAGGGTGGAGCAGGGGCATGAGATGAGGCACAACTTCACCAAGATTGACAAGAGACAGCTTTAGAAACAGGCACACCAAAATCTGTAGCAATCCACCAGAGCATCACCACTCCCCACGAAAAGCCACGTGTGCCTCACATACACCCCATGTGCACACCCAGCCTAAATCCACCCTTGCTGAAAGGGAGGGAGCTGCAACTGAGGGAAGAGAAGCAGCCAAAACACAGCAACAGCAGAGGCAGTACCAACGTCAGCACCAGAGCAACAGGAACTCCCTAAAATTACAAACCACATGGGCGTGCAGAGGAAAATCTTAACCTGAGCTGTCTTGGGCTTTTGGGGAAAACCTTTGCCCAAGGAAATGTTCCAACAGCTTTGGTTGTGCAGTAACAACAGCAGCTCTCCCACTGGAAGGAAGGGCACACGAGATCTCACATGCCAACAAACCTGGGAAGGCATCGTTCCCCTCTGCCTCACGTCCAGCTCACACCATCGCAACCTTCAGTCTGCCAACACGTGCTGCCAGGGTAGCTGACACTGAGCCACCTCTTTTTTGGGGCCTGGGGGTTCTCAAAGAGGAGGAAGGCACCACGTTAGAGAGTTTGAGAGGATGACAGAGGCCCTGGCAAACAGGAGCGGTGGTGCCTGTGCAGGAGACAGACCAGCGGACAGAAGTCTGCAGCTGGAAAGGAAGGGACTAAAGGAGGTAGGAGGAGGGGCCACCATCGGTGGCAACAAACCACTGGGTCTATCAGTGCTGTAGTGTGCGACTTCACTGTTACTAACTTTGCTTTAAAGAGCAACTTCAGGATATGCCAAAGAGCAAGGCCAGAGGTTGGGTAGCTCTTTCTCCCACAGTCTAAGATCCTTGGACAGTCTACCTCCTCTGCTTCTAGTGCTGACCCATCTAAGGTTTTCAATATTTGTTTACTCTGAAAACAAAACACAATTATAAAACAGCATTATAGCCTTTCTTTTTCCTTTCAAGAGGCTTAGAGAAGGAAATTGCTGTTATTCACTCAACTCCGAGGCAATACATTAAATGCAAATATTTTATTTAAAAGACTTCACAGCTTGAAACTTAAACCTCAGGGCTGCCCAATTTCAAAGGAAACATTTTGCGTGTATTGTTTATGATAATAATGGCCTGAACTCCACTTCAGCAGAACCAGTGCAGTTAAAGGCAATAGAAATATTAAAAAGGCACAAATTTCACATCAGACTCTTTAGGTAATTTACAGTCACTTCAAATAAATCAGCAGTTATTTTGTACATAAGGACTCATACTTCAAGAGCCTTTAAAAGGACTACTGACTGCAGTTAAACAGACTGTTTAGACTTGAGGATGGACTTTTTTGCAATCAAGCAGTTTCGGAAATAAGGAAAACACCACACAGTGTCCCGGTGTTTATAACTGGAATTCTTTTGGGGTCGCACACAGGGTTAGAGACATGGGATTTCAACAACCATCCAGGAATTTCAAGACATGCAGAGCTGGTAGGGAGCATTAAACCATCTGACTCAGCTGGGCATATAAGCCACTCCATTTCCCTGCTATCTACGGTTTACCCGTTGCTCTATATAAATGATATTATTCTCCGCTAAAAACCCCGGGCAACTGCACGATCCCACACAGAACAGAGTCCAAGGAGTTTCCGCTCTTTACAGAGAATTCAGCTGCCCCTCTGGCGTCCAGGGAAAAAGACTTTGTGAAGTTACTTGCATAATCAATACTCCAGCAAGCGAGCATGTAAAGATCAAATGATTTTTCTTGTTAGCATTTACAGAGAGAAAGAAAAGGGAGCGTTCTGACTGGAAGCGCTGAAAACGAAATGTCCCACCGCACAAACATTACGAGTGCGATCCTACCCCACCACGCCTTTTACATAATCGATAGTTATTAAACCGGCAGCAGCACACGGTATCAGTGTCCCAATCCCCCAAAGGCAGAGCCAGCAGTCCCTCACGGCGCCGCCGAGCGAGGCGAGCCGGGCTGCGGCGGGTCCCGCCGGCCGGGCAGCCCCTGAGGGGCGGCGGGGAGCGCACGGCAGCTGAGCCCCGGCCGGGCGTCATGGGGAACCGGGCCGGGGGAGCCCGAGTGGAGGGTGGGGGGAGCCGGCCCGTCCCTGCCCCTGTCCCTGTCCCTACCTTGCCGCGGGAACAGCTGGGCCGAGGCGGCCAGCAGCGCGGCCAGCAGCGCGGCCAGCGCCCGGCCCGCCGCCATCTCCCCGCATGGGCCCGGCGCCGAGGCGGGCGCGGGTCCCCTCCGGCACCGCCGCCGCTTCCTGCTCCACCTCGCACCTGGAGGGCCGGGCCGGGCCGGGCAGGTGAAATCCCTCCTCTTCCTCCCGCCCGGCGCGGGCGGCGCCTCCGGCCCGGCCCCGGCTTGGCGGGGTGGAGCCCGCTTGGCGGGCCGCCGGAGCTGCGGGTGCTTGGCGGAGGGGTGTCATTCCTGCCCGAAGAGCTTTCCCCTCCCCGTTCCCGACATCATTTACACTTTCCGAAAGAGGTTTGAGCTGTCGGTCACCAAGTTCCCCTCTCCGCCTCGGAGGTGTTACCGGGTAAAGCATCTCCGCGCCTCAGTGCTTGAAGGGAGCTTAAAGTTGGGGCCAGACTTTTTTACCCGGACGAGGGGCAATGATTTTAAACCACTAGGGCAGATTCAGACTGGATAGTAGGAAGAAATGTTTTGTGATGACAGTGGTGAAACGCTGGCAGAGGTTGCCCAGAGAAGAGGTGGATGCCCCATCCCTGGGAACATTCACGGCCAGGTTGGACAAGGCGCGGAGCAAGCTGATCTATATGAAGATGTCACTGCTCATTGCGAGAGCTTTGGACTTGATGGCCCTTAAAGGGCCCTTCCGATCCAAACCATTCTATGTTTGGAAGTGCCACTTTTCAGAAAGAAGTAGGCTCCTCCCAGTGAACAGCGGTTTGTATCGTGCTTGTCAAATATTTGGGGACTTTGCAAGGGAAAACTGAGCAGAAACCATTATGACATAGTCTGGAGCAGATGTTTGCCCAATGACTAAATACCTTACTAAGGTCAGACAACTCACCTCCTAGTAATCCCGTGCAGTTGCTTTGGAGCATTTGTTTCTTTGGCAATATCATTACAAAACCCAGTACATTTATACTAGCCCTCTGCAGCACCTGGCTGTTATAGGAATGTATGGGAATTTACTCAGGAATATTCATGTTCAAAGAAGGAGAGAAGTCCTAACGAAATCAGAAATTCACAGCCTGTTACAGATTTGAGACTGAGCTTTGGAGGCGACTTTTTGCTCTTGCTGATTTCAGCTGGCAGTGAGGATACTCAGCTCTCCTGGGAGATCTTTACACTTCTTTTATAAATAAATCTATTTCTCCGTGATCTTGTGTATAGTATGGCTTTTTAGCCATCTTAACAAAGAATACACAATTAAAAGAAAGTATATCTAGAAAAAAAATCAGCCTTTAGGGAAGGATAGTGCTAATAAGAAAGTAATTAAGTGGTTATACGACTGCAGAGAAATGGATAGGAGTTTCTCATTCACATGAGGAAGAACAGAGAGATTCTGAGGGGTTCAAATCACATCTGATGCCACTTCATTAATTTAAGAAAATAGAGGAAGTCTAGAGCTTTTATTTTCTTCTACTGGAGAAAGAGGAAGGTATTTAGTTTATGTTAATTGCGTCTTGCCAGATTTCACATCTTCATAAAGTTTGGTATTTTTCCACTAGAAGTAATTCTTATCTCAGCTTTATATTACCTTACAGTTCCTCTTCTCTCTTCCCCCCCTCCATCCCCCTGCCCCAGTATCTATACATGGAAAAAGCTTAGACTTCCGGAGAAGTTAGACTCCCTAAAGTGGATGTGGGTTTATGTCCATTACAATTCTTAACACTACTCTATCGTTTGTAATTCTGACAAGGAATTCTGTAGGAACACAGGGCTAGAAACCGCCCACTGCTTGGCTGCTCTTATGTTGTCCTCAGTCTCCTCAGTGGTTTGCTGGAATTTCCAAACAAGAACATCACCATCTAATCCCTTTGTAAGCTCTATGAACATTTGCTGGCCAGGCTAACATCACCTCTGTGAGACAGCTAAGTGCAGTTCCCTCTGATTTGGAGCTGATGTGCTGAGGGACAAGTCAGTACGACTTTCCTGATGGGATAAGAGAATGAGTGCTCCACCCCTGTAGGGTCCAGAGAGCTGCATATGATGGACTGGCCACATATGAGAGTCACTTCCTATTAGATTTGGACATCTACTGTTCCATAAACAGTGTAGATAGCTGGATTGAGACATTTAAAATACTTGGCATGGGAAAGCATTCAGAAACAACCGCTTCAAGTAAAAAAAACATTGACTTCTATACTTATAATTTTATGGAGGAAAAATCACCCACAGAAAGTGAAGGTATTTTCCATTGACTTCATTAAGGCTGGCTCATTTAATCTGTTTTTTTACAGTGGCAGCAGTCCTGGTGGCTGTTGCTGATCAGCAACAGTGAAGGAGTCAACCTCCATAATACATTTTTCTAGACATGCCAGGAGCTTCTCATGGGGGTCTCCTTCAGCACATACCCCTGCTCCAGTATGGGTCGTTCTCCAGGCTGTGAGTGGATCCCTGCTCCACCATGGACCTCCATGGGCTGCAGGGGCACAGCTGCCTCACCATGGTCTGCACTAGGGAATCTCTGCTCTGGTGCCTGGAGCACCTGCTGCCCCTCCTTCTGCACTGATCTTGGTGACTGCAGGGTTGTTTCTCTCACATACTCTTGCTGCTCTCTCTGATCCTGCTCTGGAGGTTGTTTTCTTTTTCCTCTTCTTATGTGTGTTATCCCAGAGGTGCTACCACTGTCACTGAAGGACTCAGCCTCGGCCAGTGGTGGGTCTGTGTTGGAACTGGCTGGCACTGGGTTCTAGCAGCTTCTCAGAGAAGCCACCCCTGCTACCAAACCCTTGCCAAACAAATCCAACACCTCTACCCCAAAACACCCTGACCCTCAGAGTGCAGTTCAAATGGAGGTACATCATCCTGTGTGATGCTATCCGAGCATCTAGGAGGTAAGAAAGCATGCTTCAAAGGTGAATGCTGTTAAATAGACACCCTGCTAAAATCAGACTTTTCCCCTCTGCAAAAAGTGAGGACCACAGGTGAAGAACGGTCACTCTAGTGACAAGAGTTGATCTGCTAAGCATAAAAGTAACTTTATCTGCTTTGCTATGACCTTAATAGCTTCACCTCTGTTTTGAAGATGAAAAGGAATGAAAATTTAAAGAGTAAGAGACTCTTTTCCTTTTATGTACCTTTTAACCAAACTTTCCTTTGAAATAGTTATCAACTTCCGCTTCAGTGTACTTTTTTGAGAAGGTGAACACTGTTGTGATCCTGCCAATTCATTCACATGTCTGTTGTGGCTATTGCAACTGATGAACAATTCCCTAAGTCTGTCTTTTTATTGAAGATAAATCATTTCTTTTTAATTGTTCTGTCTTGGGGCTTTTTTGTTTGGTTGGTTGTTATTTTTATCTTTCTTTCCTAAAACATTTCTGATCTTCCTCTCTTTTTAATTATGCCTCTATACTGGCAGTGATGTGAAGGATCTTGTTTTTAGTTCTAATATAGGTTAAATGTGAAAGTGTTTGTAAGCAAACCTACCCCCTCAGGCTGGAGCCGAGTGAGAGCAGCACGTGTAATTTTACATTCTTCCTCCCTGCTCTAGAGTCATTTCCCAGAAAAGAACAAGAATCAGCTGGGTCAGATTCAGTGGCCAGACTTACTGGATCAGCTTGATGTGGTGTGCAAGTCTACGGATTGAAGCTCCCATGGGTTGTAATATAATTGAGTCTGCAGTCAGCATGCGCCCACACACAATGAAACCTCCATCAGAAACGTCTAATTTGGCTTTCACCTCTCATTAGCTTAATGCAAAGTGCCCTGGTCCAGCTGGAAACGGTGTAGAAAATCATACAGTTTAATCCTTGTTAACATTATTTGTTGTTTTTATGGTATTCTTCTTCTGCAAGTCTTGAAGGGTGTTGTAGCAGCCATTTCACGTGGGCCATATACTGCATTTCACTGGTGAGCTTTGCTGACTGGCTCACCACAGTAATGTCGACACACTTCTGAGGAAAGGCTGGGATAACTCACTGGGGACATGTCAATTTAACAAGGTCATCCAGGGAAGAGGATAACATAAGAAAACATGTATGTGCTGGTTAGTCAAAAACATTTCTATCCTTTGTTTATGGGAAATTAACTTTGAGTATGGAGTTGTGTCCTTTGCCTGGAAATGCCCTATAAATTGCACATAACAAGTTGCAAAAAACACTGAACATCTATAAAGGGAAGCACATGAATTCTGAACTATACTGGTTTTGAGGGGCAAACCTCCCACTTCCTCTTCCTTATCCCCCCATCCAGTGTGTGTAACTAAATAGACACCTCAAAGACTGAGACACTGTTGTCCCTACCAGTTGTTGCCAGTAAGACATTCTGCTCCCTACTTTTTTTAACCTGGAAAGAAATCATTAAAATAAAAATCATAAAGGTGCATGGGCATAGACCTTTATGGTCAGCCCAGGGAAAATTCTGCTGAGAAAATATTTGGTCACCTCACACTGACAAACAGGTGCTCTTTGTCCTAATGAGAGAATGTTCACTTGAGTAATTTTTAGGATGGTGCTTTCTGCTGTGCTCTGACTCTCAAGACCAGAACAAGCCTGGTGAATCTTGAACTGATGGGATATGTATTCAGTGCAGATGTTCATGAGGCAGGTGGTACAGGAGCCAGTGCAGACTCAAGGAGAGCAATCAAGATGCAGTTCATCGTGCTTGAAACACAGCTGCTGTATGAGATAGTATTGCTTTCACTGGTTAAACCAAAGCAGCTTTCTGCCAGCTGTGCAACACTCATCCATCTGCCCAAAGAGCACCAGGCAAGTACCCCATGCTGGTGAGAATTAGGGCACTCATGGGGTGTTCCAGCTGAATTTCCAAGTATTTAATCTCCTCTATTAAGATCAGATCAAGCAAATGGTTTATGACCTTATACCATGGTTATGGTTGAAGACCTTACTTAACGTGGAGAGCTTGAGTCTTGTCACTGTGCCAGCTCTGAGAGTGAGCCTTGCTCCACAGAGCTTGGAAATGCATGAGCCAAAGGTGAGAGAAGCCCATAAGAGAGAAGAGGATGTGTTAGAGGCAGCAGAGGCTGGTGCCTGTGCACACCAGACAGGGGTGAATGCAGCTACACATCACGGGGGGCTGAAGTACTGGGGAAATTGCTGTGTGCTGGCTCCTCACTTCTGCTGCAGTTGAGAACAGCAATGATGCACAGCATCTGCTTTCCTGGGCTGGAAGATCAGCTCAGTATGGCAGGGAAATGGTGAAAAGTACAGCATCTCCTGCAAGAGCACAGGAATAAAATGCATTTTTCAACCCTAACAACTTTTTGGTGTATTTTTATCTCTATCTAGAGCTTATTGGAATATAATGAATATGCTGCCTCCTGAGGTAGGCATGGAAATATGTAATAGCCTATTTATTTTTTTATTACCATGCTTAAGGAAAGTGATCAATTCCCCTTGTACTGTAGTTGCATCACCCTGGCAGACTAATTAAGACAGAGCTAATATTAAGGAAATATTAGCTTTCCTAATACTAAAGAAAGATGTGAGAGCTTTTTATGTTTTCTCATCTGTGTTCAAAGGAACCAAAGACACTGTTTCCTCTGCCTCAATCCTAGCAGGAACATCCAGCTGTAGTGATACAGCACATCTGCCACAGCACTCGTGGGACGCAACTCTTCTTTGCTGTGCATGCCAGTTGTGTGGAGAAGGAGCTGAAGTCTCATGACTGTCTCAACAAATATGGAAGGAAGGAGATGGGATTTTTATTGCCTGCCAGGCATACAGCTCCACATGGTCTTTTACGTATTTGTGAAAATGTGAGCCGTATGAGCACATTTCACTCCCTTGATAACTTCTTAAAGCAATTCTCCTGCCAAAGCAATTCTTCTACTGAAGTGGTTCCACAGGCCAAGTCTGCCCCTGCACCCCTGACCAGGTCTGGTGAGTCACTTCTTGGGGGAAGCAAGTGACTCAAGAGGTGCAAGGGAGATCAATAAACAAAAAGGCCAAGGTGCATTAGAGTCAGGACCCTTCTGATAAATGTAGGTATATACTTAGATAATCATGTTATCAGCATGATCAGGGTTGTACTGACACTGGATCTAGTCCACTCAACCCTCTGGACACAGGATTAAGTTCATTTCTGTGGGATAAAATGGAACTTTCCACAATAAAACAGAATTATTTACATTGCAACCCATATTAGATCAGAAGAAGTTTCCTGAGTTGAATGGTGTTTGGGAGCTACTCTATTACAGTGTTTATCAAGGATACACATGATGCTAAATAAGCAGTACAACTCTGCATGATCTGTCACAATATATAAATTATTGATCATTAATTTTAAAAAATGTGCCCAGCTATAATAATGATCCACGGAATATTTTGGATTCAACAAATCAAATCTATAGACTGAAATTATGCAGTGCATAATTTTGGTCAAAAGCTTCATTATTTCCAAGTTATTCATGGTGGTTAGATGAATTGTAGGAAACATAGTGCTTACAGCACTTGAATGCTGATTCTGATTAGTTTTTGAATACGAGTGATACTCAGTGATGCTTGAATGCAGGGCTTTGAGCCAAGGCTTGTTACCTGAAAGCACACGCACAAAGCACCTCAATAGCTTATAGAAATTTTTCTCTTGCCAAAACATTTAAAGTGTTCTTGTTGATATCTCTGAATTGACTTGGCAGGTCTGCACAGGGAGTGCAGAAACATTTGTTACTGCTTATTCAATGATTTTATGCCACAAAACAAACAGCCCCGGAGCTGACTGGTTACTCTCCCGCCGATTAGTTACCGTGGGGCTTTTTCCTCGTCATAGCCTTGATGTGAAAATGATGAGACAATCAGACTTCTGCAAAGATTGCAACTTGTACGTGCAAGGTCTTCTCCTGTCATCTTTTGCCCTTTGCCTGAGACGTCACAAGCGGGGCTGGATGGAGCGGCTGAGCGGAGAGGGATGCGAAAAGCTGCGCCCTGAGCCCGGGAGAGGTGGGGCACAGGCTGCCAGCCAGTTCTGCCCCTGGCCAAACTTCTCATGCAGTAAGGCTCACTCATTCACGTAAAGAAGACGAGCGGGATTTAACCCCGAGCACGCTTCAATGAACAGATAGCTTGTAATTTTCCTGTGAAACTGGCTGTGAAGAATGTGCTGCTGTTACAGTAGAATGGGAGAAGAATTGCTGTCCCTCTGCTAGGTTTTCATTTATCCTTGGTATAAAGTTACTGTTTTCTTCTTGATCACAGTTGAAAGGGATTTTACTCAGGAAGGGAAACAAGCCGGACTTCACGAGGGGCAGCCTTTCCCACTTCTGTTTTGTGCTATGCCAAATGCAGGGGAAGGAAAAAACATACCAACAACCCAGAGTGTCTGTTTGGCTGGTTTGTATCCATCTGCTCCCAAATGGGGGTCAGGGGTGGTTCAGGAACAAAAAAAAAAAAAAAAAAAAAAAAAAAAAAAAAAAAAAGTATTGCCTTCCCACATGAGACACTGTGGCTTGAAAGGAGTAAATAACTTGCTTGCATAGGAGGGGAGTGTTCATCACCTATCACACAGACAGGCAAAGGAGACAGCAGAGAGAGTCTTGAGGCTCTGGCATTTTTGAGCTGCTGGGAAGAAACCCAATTTTTTGTCAGGGAGAATTCGTATTCCATCATCTTTATCTGTCGCTAAGTGAAACCCTAACAAACCAGCTTAACAGCAGGAACATTCCTCATCATGTCAGCTCTGGTTATTTGTTGCATACTGTATGGATCTCTGTCACTTTGTACAGACATCTCTGGTACAGACGCTCAAGCTCTGATAACAAAAACTATAAATAGTATGTGTGGTAAACAACTTGTAGAATAGAATACCACTACCAAATGGCACATACGCCTGTATGTGTATTTAGCAGAGACAGCCTGAGTCATATCAGGGTCTCCAAGGGGAAACCAGCCTTTCCCCATGGCAAGTATGAAATGGGTCCTTTATTATGGGAACTATCAGTGACGTGGCTGAACTATCAGCTACATTGATAAAAACATGGTAAAGCTGAAAAGAGCTTGAGACACTGACGTTTCCTCCTCGGGCTGTGCACAAGATTTAGCATTCCCATGCCTTCATAAAGGTCTGTGGCTTTGTTATGAAAGTGAGCCAGGTGCCTACTGCATGATACTTTGCCTTTAAAGGGGTTATGTTACATACTGAAATGATCCAATTCACAAAGACACTGATTGTGCCTGGCCCTGACAATCTTTCCGTCATGGAATTTTAAAGCTCCCAAGCAGGGGGCTTGCATCCCAAGATTTTCTGTTTTCGCACATTCCTGGTCCTATTCTTACAAAATATTTGCCATCTCAGGTGGACATGGAAAAAAAAAAAAAAGGACTAGGTCAAGGATTAAACACAATTGTGGATTTAAATGAGATTTAGTGGTGCTGTTATTGGTTCAATTACTGCATGTTGTCCAGGAAACTGAAGCTAAACTTCTTATTCCACATGTAAAACTGCTAAGACTTTCCTGGAAATGTTTAATGAGAAAGAAGTGAACATATGCTGAAGCTATTTTAAGTTATACAGAACGTATTCTTAAAAAAAAAAAAAAAAAAAAAAAAAAAAGAGTGAGATTTTGCCCAACAGGCTAACATGAAGTGTTAAAGTTTTGCTTTAACCAAAGTCTGCGGTTAGATCCAGTTGTCACCAAAGCCAGCAGAAACTTTCTGTAGAACCAGTTAACATACAAGCCTAGGGTGAGGTCTAGCTCTATTTTTGCATCTCCAGCTTATCCCCTGTTCTATTTTTGCATCTACAGCTTATCCACTGCTCTTTTGGGTGCCAACTTCAAAATGCATGCTGTTGTACTTCTGCCACAGAGGTGATACATTCACAGATCCCAAAGCTCATCTGTCTATTAAAGACCAAAACTCAAGTGAAAGGCACATACTAGAAAATTAGCATTTCTCAGAAGATAATTGCCATGCATTGTATAATATAGGCATTGTAAAAATACCACAGAATGTATTTACCTGGCACATATGCTGATTTTTCCAAGAGCAAATAATATTTCCAGCAAAAAGATCTTCTCCCTAGGCTTTCAGAGCTGGACTTCACAAAACATCTACTTTACACTAAAAAGACTTATCATCCTTAGGAGAAGCGCAGAATCGGTGAAAAATTACTTTACAAATGTCCAATTTATTGGACAAGGAGAACATGCTGACAACAGGAGGCAATGTAAGATCCTTCTGCCTTAAAAGGCTCAACATCTTTTTCTTTCCTGATCCCTGCCTGTGCATTCAAGCTCAGCAGACAGCACCAAGCCCTCTCAGATGAGCCCCTACAGACTCATTTGAGCCGGCTATCTCTTTCTCCTAGCAAAGCCTGTGTATAAAACAGGAGGAGAGAGGGAGCGTATTCTCTAGGACCCTGCAGCTGTATCACGAATTAATTGTGAAAGTCAGTTGGCTCTCAATCCACATTTAGCAAGACACCAATTCACATCTTCTATCTCAGAGGAACACTTTGAGAAGAGCAGAACGTCTCCATTTAATTCCATAACAGGACACAGCATAAGCCTTTAGTGTATGCTTTAAATGCTGCTATTTTCCTTGCTTGGTTTCATTTGACTCTTTTTTGTGCTGTCAAATATTCCTGCTGTTCTACACAGGTAGAGTCAGCTGGACGCAAATGTCACTGCTGCAGAGATCTGCATGAATCTCTCCCCTGCTGGAGCATCGAGCCCTCTGTCAGCTTTTTACATCAGGGGGGATTCATATTCGTGGAAGAGAGCAGGGACAGATCCTGGCACGATATTTATACCTATCCCCTGCTTAGGTGCTTAAACTTTCTTGACTTCAAATTCTGCACATTTGATTCTGTAACGCATTCAAAACAGAAGCCTTTGGTGCAGGTTTGTAGGGAAAAACAGGGAATTGACTCACCTTTGCTGTCCCCTCCTTCCAAGAAGCCTGTTAGCCTCACCTGTATCTTGGGTGATATCCATGCAACAAATGCAGAAAAACTTCCTGGATTTAGAGCTGGGATGCAAACTGAAAACCCTAAGGAGCCTTCCTAAAGCTTAGCCGCTCTGGGGCAGTTGCTACATGGATGCTAATTGCCTCCTGAAATATTCTTGACTATCTTCGTGCTGTCAGATGGCTTTTTTTGGAGCTACACAAGATGGCGCAGCACACAGCATCCTTCGTGCCGCCAGCGGCACCTCCCGATCCCGCCGCGACTCCTCACGCGCTGTCCCCAGGATACAGGCGAGGCCAGCAGCCTTCTGGGAAGCGAACAGAGGCTGTGGGGGAGGCTGCAATGGATTGCTTTGCTGAATGCCACATTCACTGTGTGGAGGCTGAATGGCCCTCGGGTTATTTCAGCAGAGCAATAACTCGGATAAAGTGACGGTGAGTTCGTTTCAGAGGGAAAATGTGAAATGGAAAGCCTGCTTCTCATTTCTCAATAGACAACAGCTACAGGTAGAAAAAATTTATTAGTGCTCAGCAGTTCACTGGGACATAAGTTCCTTTGCAGACACCTTATACAGGTAGTATGAACTAATGCTGGATATGTCAAGGTCCAACACAATTCCTTGCACAGGGGAATTGTGTTTCTTTCATAAAAGACCCCAGTGAATATATGAATATATAACTGCACAGAAAGAAAATCATCATCATCATCATCATCATCATCATCATCATTCAAGAAAACAGCTCTGTACCATGGGAAGTACATACAATACGTAGCATTTAATGGAATATATAGTTTTCACCCATTGTAGATTGGGAATGGCACTTTCTAGTTAAGATTGTCTAATGCTTCTCTCTCTAAAATGGTTTTTGATTGTTTGTAAGCCTATCATACTCCTGGTGCTGAAATTTTTCATGCTATTTAATCCATCCTGAATTCCTTGAGTACCTTCTAGCCAAATTGATTTAACTGATTCAATAAACTCATAATTTTATTGCTGGCAAAAAAAATATGGAAAGCATTTCTTTTTTCAAAAAACTCTGCTGTTCATATGCTTTGGAGCACAATCTAGAAATAAAATGAGGGTGGTTTGTCTGGCTAGGGTTCTCCAAAATTTCTGGCAGTCTGAAAGCTCTTTGCCTTCTGTTGCTGATGGCATGTAGTTTTCAGGTGTCCCAGTTTGCTGAGCCAAGAAGCTTAAGGTTACAAGCTCTCAAGGAGATGTGAGAAAGGGAACAAGAAGGCAATACACCCGAGGTGATATGAGACAGAGGACAAGGTAAGAGACAGGGCAGCGCTGTTGTAAGTCCAGGTAAGTCAAGGTAACACTCTCAGGTTAAAGCAACAGAACCAAGATTTTTGATAAAAGTTTGTCTTATCTGAAATTTTCATCGAACCAGATTGCAAAGCAAAAACCAGTGATGAGCCCAGGAGGAGATCTGCAGCTCTGTCTTTAGAATGGTACCTGGCATGGAAGTCATGAAGCGTTGGCTGTCCTGGTAGGAAAATACCTGGAGAATGATGTGCTGGCACTTCCTAGATAACCATCCCTGCTGCTCTTTGCACTCAAAACCTGCTTCAGGAGAGAGGTCTCAGGAGCTCGGGGAGCACCACTATGTATTGACACCCATCAAAAGCTGCAGGTTACATGCTGAGAAGTAGAAGAATTTTAATTTATTTTTGCTGCATGCTCATGGATCCCCAAGGCACACAATGTTTCTGCTATTACATTGCTGAGAATCAAACCAGCTCACCAGGCTTGCTGCAATCTTCACTTGCAGCCCCATGCACATGCACCTTCTCCAGAGAGTGTATTAGCCATTTGTCATCTAACCTTTACATGGATTAAAGCTCACATTATTTTTGTAATTCTTCTTCCAACCAACGTTTTAATCAGTCAAGTTTTCAAAAGGCATGCCTGTTAAAAAGGGTCACCAGTGCTGTGCACAAGGGTAGACAGAAGAAAAAACAATGAGCAACAAGATGTCCCCAATACACTTTAAAACACCCCCCGATTTTTTAGTTCATTCGCCAACTTTTTTACTTTACCATTGTTAAGGAGACTAAGCAAAGTTTCTTTGTCATCATTCTTTCCCCCCTGAGACATAAAGTTATTATCAATACTTACCACTGTTGAACAAATAATTAAAAATGAATAATTTATACAATTAATGCAGTCTTTGCTCCCATTTATTTAATAACTGCCAGAGGATCACAAATCTCTTTTGCATTTATTCCTTAGGTAAGTTTATTTGCTACAGCTTAATGCTCCTACTGCTCTGTAGATTGAATGTTAATTTTGAGTAATTATTCATACTCATTAATATGCACATTGTTTTCTTGTGGCTGGTCAAATAAATCAAATTATGTCATTTTTATTTGCTGGTTGAATACATCTGCAGTCACTTCCAGTACAAACGTTCATAAACATGAATGCAATGGTTGTTTGTTTGAACAGCTGGGCATATGAACTTTGAAAATTCTCTTCTGAGTTTATTTGAGCTTGGAAACGATGATTTCCTCCATATTTGCAAGCAAATGAGCACAAAAGGTGTGGCAGCACATCTATACCAAATGTATTTAAAATTCAAATGGGTATTAACTTGTGACTTGATTATTTATACATCTTTTCCCAGTCCTTCAAGTGCAACGGGTACATTCAGGCCTCTGTTATATAAAAGACATTATTCTCTCCAGGTTCTGACATCTTCCTTTCTCTAATGCATTCCCAGCAGATAAACAGCATTCTTTTATACTTCTGATAGGCATTTAAGAGCTTCTTTATCCAGTTCACAGCAGTAATGAGAAATAAAAATTACTTTCCTGGTACTGCGTCGCAATGACCTGCTTTAGTGTGAGCTTTTCTTTTGACTTCAGTGGCAGATGGATCCTGGCTTCTTTCAGTAGATGGTTACTTTGCTCAGAAATATCATCATTTCTTTAGCAGCAGCATGCAGCTGTTATCAGAGAGAGAATTATACCTGCCTTCCCAAGGTCTCTGTTGTCTTCAAGAGACAGTTGCTTTTTCATGTTCTATCAGTCCTCAATAAAACCCCTTCTCATCGTGGCCCAAAGCTCCTAGGAACGAATGTCACTGCAGTGACTTGAAACCTAAGGACTAGCATTTCCTAAAAGGTGAAGCATAATTATTGCCATCAGCCCTTGTTTTTTGTGAGAATCTGAAGCATGGTTTTAAATCAGTGAGATGTTTGATATTACTGAAAAAAAATATTATAAACCCAAATATAATGCAACAATCCAATAATAGTACAACAAATATGATATCGCATAATATAACCACAAAATTACACCACCAAAAAAGTATTTTGGTGTGAAATCTACAAATACTGTGGTTGGGGCAAGTCCTCCCTCTGCACACTGAAAACCTCTTTTCCAAAGGAGTATCTCTGCAAAATGATTCTTCCCACAGAAATGCCATATACCTGCCTTAGTGAACCTTGGGTATAACCGAAGTGGTGAGAGGCTTTGTTACTGTCAGATAGCCAGGCCAGCTATAAAATTATTTTAATTTCTTTGACTTGCATTAGTAGGTTTGAGGACAGGCTGGGCTAGGTTCTACCAGAGGAGCAGTGCACCAGGAGGTGCAGGCAGACAGGTAAGGAGTGATGCTAACAGCTCCAGCTGGTGAGTTGCCATGGTTAGTGCAATGCACTGTCCAAATCCATCCCAGCTCAGGGGCAGGCACTTTGTGTTCAAGCCAGGATTTGAAGCAAGAGCCGCAGGGTGCTGAACTCTCACATGGGCTCCAGTTTCTCCTTCCCCACTGGCACAGAGCTCTCTCCTGGCTTCCTTCCTATCTTTCACTCTCTGCAGATTTTTGCTTTTCCACAGATATTACTCACCTGCCCTGCCTTTGTTTTCCCTTCAATTGCTAACACATTCAAATATCCGCTTGATAAAGCATTTCCCCTCTGATTCCACCTCCTCCAACTGCTGTTCACCATGCACTGCCTTTCCAAGGGTATCCAATTTAACTGAGGTCCCTCCTGGGATTAATAATGGGAGATCAGCTGGACAGCCTTGCAAGGCATCATCTCCTTTGCAAGTCTGAGTGTCCTGCTGCTATTTGTTCTTTTTTTTTGTTGTTCTTTTTTTTTTTTTCCCCAATTTTTTTCCGCATTTTGGCTCATCATTATTTTTGCATCTGTAGTTGTGGGTGCCAAAGCTTTGCTGAGAGCTCTTAATGCTGCTATAAGTAGATAAACTAAAGGAGGCTTCTGTGATAATAAGGCAACAGTCCACTCATAGCCAAGACAGACCAGAGGGGACCTCCACAGTAAGTCAGAGGGGCCGAGCCCATGGGAGAGTCTCCAAACAGCTGGAGACAAAGCCAAGGCTTGGTCCCTCCCCTACTCCTACCAAGCCCTGTCCCCTCCTAGGCTGAGTGAGTCTGCTTTGCCTTGCATATGACAACAGTCACAGCAAAAATTTTGTGAAGGAGCTTGAGTGTATTGACATGAATTATTTTATCAATATCAAGATTAGTCAGGTGAATAAAACATGGTATAAACATTATGAAAGTCAGTATAGAGGAATCATTTGTTGAGCTCAGAAAAAAAAATCACACAAAATATCAGAGATATTTCTTATCCATGTATCAGTGAGTAAATAACCTTGAGAAGAAAGCAAGCAACTTTTTAAAAACAATTTTATAAAAAAATCACTGTAAATATCCAACTTTATACAAACAAACTTTATACCATTGATTTATGCAGATACATCAGGCCCTCGCTCTTTGGAAATGGAAGCATACGTTTGGTTTATACATAAAACTCTCCTGTTTAGTAAAGAGAAAATCAAGGAGGCTATCAGACACAGAGGCATTCTTTCCCTCTTAAAGGTCTTTAAACAAGAAAGATTTGCACTAGAGGGAAACCTCCGTTCAAAGCACTCAGTCTACATTTTCTCATCATCTGGGGAGGGAAACGTTGCATCCACATGGGGAGCTGCATCCATCTGAGCACCAGCAAGCTGGGCTGTTCATACTCAGAAGCAGGCAGCTATGGTCTTTATTTTGTTTTTGAAGAAGGTACTGGGGCTGTGGGAACAATTGCAGGGTTAGCAGGTCTCTAGATAATGATCCTGAAGGAAGCTTTTAGCAGAATAGATTTCCCGTTATTGTAACGCACCTACTCCAGGGTTATGATTGTTCCAGATAGATCTAATGCTTTCCATTATGCATCACTCAGATTGCTTCGATAAACAAAGCATTTGCTCATGTTGATTGTAAAATGAGAAGGAAACTCACGCCCTAATCCAATTTAAAATATAGCCAGGAGGTGGATGTTGATTACAGTGTGAATATAGACATTGTCACATCAGTGTAAACCTAGTAGCTGGATTAGAAAACAGCAGTTTGGTACCTGCAAAACTGGGCAAAAGGAGTGGACTCCCAGTACTCCTGGGAGTCTCAAGGCTGTGGATTTGCCTTAATCTCCCTTCCTTATGCAATAGAAATGTGCTTCTCACTGTGCTCAGGCATTCTGCTTATTACAGCCACAGAGAGGTGGGATGGGAAAAGTACATTTTGGGTTAAAATATAAGCACAGATAAGGAGTTGCAGTTTGTGAAAGAGGGCTGTGATTTAACAGTTAGTCTGGCTTTGAAAAAATTCTGAGAACTGACGGATGGAAGAAAATAAAAGCAGGAACAGTGAAATAGAAATAGAGAATCGAAGAGGAAGGGGAAGAAAGGCGGCAAGCAAAAGGCAAGGGAAGGTAATATTGTAGAGCAGCATGAGCACTAATGGGAAATTATAACCCTCACTCCCCAGAGGACCAGGATTCCTATTCACAGATCAAAATTGTTGGAAATAACTCTCTGTTCAGCTGCTTTCATTAAGATGAAGAAGCCAGTGGTCTCGGTTTGTTTCAGGTCTCAATGCAGATTCCTCATCATAAAGTCACCTACACCAGTGGCCTTTTTTGTTACCAGCACAGATGTCAGGAGCTGCAAGCTCAGAAAACCTTCCTCTTGCTACAGACTCTAGCCTGGCCTCCATCCCTGTAGTGCTGGAGCGGAGCAATAATTCCATCTGACAGAAGAGAAGAGAAGCAAAGCGATGCTCAAGTTCAACCAGGCAGCATGCATGAGAGCAGAGTATGGATCTGCTCGAGCTCAAGTCTAGCCTTCCTTTCAGCCATGGACTGAAAAGCTCCTACATGCACTGGAGCCTCTGTGTTCTCTCCTGAAGAAAATAGGGCTGGTTCTTCTTGCAGAGCAGCAAAGTATCAGGAAAAAAATTGTTTGCTGCCTAATGGACTTTTATTTGAGGGGCATTTGGTTTTGTATAGCTGGATTACTGCAAACATAATGACCTTCAAATTAAGGGAACTGCCTTTGTTTTTCTTTAAAAATAGGTTTTCTAAACAGTGTACATAAGATCCCATGAGACTCACTGGCTCGACTGCCGGCCAGATTTAACTCCCAAGTGTTATAAATGGAGACTAACTCAAATACTGTCCATAATGTTGTTGCAAACATCCTCTCATTCAGCAGAGAACAAAGTCCACTCCTCAGTTTTCCATCAGAATAAAACCAAAAGGAGCACACTTTCAAGAAAATATAACTTCCTCTGAAATCTCATGGCCAACTACTCCAGATGTTACCCATGCAATACAAAAAACCATGTTTTTACAGAAACAGAGGCTTAGACTAAAAAATCATTGATGGGATGACATGGGTTTTTTTCAGCTTGCCCTGGCAGTGCTCTGAGCCAGACTGAAATAGCTCATCCAGTGTTGGACCTGCACAAGCTACAGCCCCTCGTAGGATGGAGCTTCTGTGCCGGACTCAGCTCCATGCTAATTGCAGCTCTCCATCTTCCACCTTGTAGCTGACTCTCAGAGCTCAGTCACGTCAGGATACAAATGCCCACAGGGATACGTTCTTGGACAAAAGCACAGGAAAGAAAAGCATAAGGTGGGAAACTTCTCCTGCTCCCTGGAGGGTAAGATGTGAACAGCTGTCTCTGCCTTCTCCCTTTGTTACCAACATCAAAGCATGGCTCCACCAGAGGCCATTGACCAAACAAGTGCAGACCACCAGATATGATGCGGTCCAAATGTGATACTTCAGCACTTGAAGGGAACTTACTGGTTTTATTTCTCTTTGTCCAAACAATCCACTTTTACCTTATTTAGCCCATCCTGAAAGATCATTTCAACCCTTGTGGTATAGATCTGCCTGCCCTTCTCTTTCTTAGCAGCCTCTGGCAAGGCTGGGCTGTATTCACCTCTCATGTGGCATCCCATGTGTGGTTGTGGATGCTGATGCACAGGAGAAGGAAGAAAAGAGAGGAGGACTAGGAGTACAACAGTAACTATCAGGTTTTTTTCTTGTCTCTAGTTCTGGTGTTAGGTATCATGGCTGGTTTGAAGATTTATGCCAAGAAAAACAATGGATCTGAGGGAAGAAAAGGTGGAAAGGGGATGAGACTGCAAAGTCCATCAGAATGGTGTATACAAACACAAGCACATAAATATATACATACACACACAGACATATATATATATATATAAAATATAAAATTCTCAAGCAGTCAAAAAAAGACTAAAGAAAGACTGCTGAATATTAGTAGAAGGCCACTTCTGAAGGCAGTAAGACAAAATGTAGGAAAAGATTCATTATTAGCACTCAAAGACTTTTTTAGCACAGTTATTTGCATATCCTCCCCAAAAAACTCTGCCTGGAATGAGGATAATGGAAATATTGATTGTTCTCTAAAATTCTCTTTGTCAGCTTCATTTCCCAAAGTGTCCTATAAATGCAGACAAGAAAAAGACAAAGGACTTGAACCCCACCATGTGCTTAGTAGGAGGAAGATCCTGTCTGTTAGCTGGCTTTGGAAATTTTTTTCTTTTTCTAGGAACAGAAGATGCAGAAAAAAGTTCTTTGGTAAAATGTTTTGGTTAAACTTGAGTGCTATCTCCTCTTTTCTGTGGTTTTTTCCTTTGGTTGGTCTGCCACTTAACATACTTTATTGCATAAAATGAACCCTGGCCAAGTAACAGCTGCTTATTTATCAAAGAGGTACAGTTCTGGTTACCACCTGAAATTTCAATTTTCCACTGCAATTCTCTGCAAGCCATTTGTGTGGAGTAGCCAGCCTGACCTCCAAGCTCTGCGTGCAAAGCTGAAAGCCACCACACCTGACCCACACGGCTCAGAGAGCCTGGGAGCCCCAGCAGTGGCTCACAGGTGAAGGAAAACTGCAGTGTGCTTATGGGAACCCTTGCTGCTTGTGGGAACCCTTGCTGCTTGCAGGACAGAGCGGGGTTTGGCATGCCTGTAGATCCAGGTGCAACCTCCTGATGCTCGGCTCAGAGCCTGTGAGCCAGCCTCCCTGCTCTAAGGCTGTTTTAGGGGAGCCAGCCTGGCTCAGTTTTGGGCTGTTCAGAAGCCATCACAGCTGTGCAGCAGCATTCCCTGGTGTTTAAATCTCAGCAGTTATTAAAGCTCTCCTACCTGGTGGTTGTTGCTAGGCAAGAGGCATCCTGCAAGTGCTCCATCACAGAGGTCAATTAAATGCTATCCTCAAGCAAGTTCCTTTGAACTGAAGTCTGTGTGAAAACAAAGAGACAAGATTCTGGTTCTCTTCATTAAAGAACGATTTGAGCTGTTGATAGAGACATGCCTTAGTCGCAGCTTTTAATTTCCTCAAAGTAGAAAGGAGGTTTGGACAAAAATTTTTAAGGACTAAGAAAGGACACTGTGTTTTTAAAAAGAAAGAAAAGGGGTCTAATGTAATGTACATCATTTGAAATAGCAATGCCCACCCTCTCCTCCTTGGCATCACTTTTTCATTTGAAATGAGTGCAAGTGTTAGATGACACCATAGTTCATGCCCATGTAAATGGTAAGGTCCCAAGTTGTACAAACAGAACGAGGCATATTTTTGCTCAGATTTGGGATTTGCTGCAAGAGGAGGAAAAAGACAGAAGGGTTGCTAAGGTTTAAAAGAGAGAGTGAGGCAGAGAAAGTGAAAAAAGGAAAGGAAAATATCATGTGTAGGCTCAAAGGTAAAGGCTGTTTTTCTCACTGATAATAAATGTGCCAAGAAGGCTGAATTCATTTTAAAAGGTCATTGGGGAAAAGAAGTCAGATGAAAAACGTTTTGATAATTGAAATCCAAAGTTTTGTGCATGTTATTTCATCCTGGGTTTCTTCTGTCAGCTCAGCCAAACATTTTATGGGCAAGCAGCATTGCAGCTTGTAAAGGAGCCTGTCTCAAAGCCAGGATCCCCAGATCCCTGCTGGAAGCAGCTCTGCTCAGCTCCATCAGGTAGACAGAGCCAGGGCCAAAACAGTTCAATAACCTGGGGAACCACTTGCCCTGGGATTGGGAAAATACTCAGGGATCAGCTAAAAAAGCTGGAAGTGGGGTTGTGGTTGAGGTTTTCCTTATTTCAAAGTCTCTGAATTTCCTTTCATTCCAGCAGGCAGAATGTTATTTTAAAAAATTAAGTTGCAATGCTAAATTTTTAGGGATTTATGCCTGAAATGTTACAAATCAGAATACTAATGTAAGGAACTTTTTGTGCCTCATTCAATCCTAGTGGGTACCTAAACTGATTATTGTAGCAAATATTTCTTTGTCAGTGAGAAACAGTTTAGGAGCTCTATGCTTATTGAAGTTTCATGTTAAATGTTTTGAATAATTCAGGCAGAAAAAATATTTTGAAAATGTCAGTTCATTTTACTTTGAGATTTTTGGTGTTTCATTCTGCTGTGGCATTGTGAAGCTAAAGAAAACAGAAGAAAAAACTTGGTAATGTCAAATCCTTCAGTACATTTGGCAGTGCTGTAGGAAAATCCACACCTTACTGCTCTAAGAGTTGGAACCCGTCTGCCCTTCACTCACCTAGCCTGTCACCACCAGGTCAGGGAGTTGCTGGCTTAGTGTAATGTCAAATATTTTCGTGTATATTTAAGGAAGTGAATTTTGGAGACAGGGCATTCAACTCAGAGATCAGGAAGTGCAACTTTGTCCTCCCACCTCTAGGGTGTATGCCCCAAAATGCTGGGCTTCCTTGGGAAGGGGGAAGAATTATCATGATGCTGTCAGTCTTCAGTATCCAGAACAAAAAGTGTGTTACTGTACCTGAATATGAATAATTTTGGAACTTTTTAAAGAAACAGGAATGTCACCTTTTCTCTTGCTCCCTTGCAGCTGTGTTCCACCTCCTGCTGCTCAGACTGCAGCAGAAGATGCTGAAGGCCTCTCTGAAAGCTTTATAATTTTTTTTCATTTAACCTGAAACAGTTTCTCAGCCCTTTCTTTTGGCGTGGAAAACAATGCTTGATTTTAAGGTCAGTCCAAAAGGGGAAGTTTTTTTATTGAATTATCATCCTGTAGTAACACAGTGCATTATTTCATGCCCCCTCAAACAGCTTTCCACCAGGCAGGAATGAAACACGTATCCTTCCTCTGATTTTTGCTCAGGCATCCTGCTGCTGATAGCAGCCAATTAGCTATTTGCCATAGGATGGCAGCATCCTGAATGCATATCTCAGATGGTGAATCATTTGTCTTCTGAAATCTACACTCTGCACCTTCTGGATATAGTTCACACCCCAGTCTAACATACTGAGTAACATGGGCTGCCAGCATCATATCTGCAAATATCAAATCTGCAAATATAAAAACGCGAAATATTTTAATCTGTGGGCTTGGTTCTGACACAAAAAACTTTTTTTTTCACTGTTGTCCTCCCAGTTTGAAAGACTCTTCTGAGCTTGCTATGGCTGTCATGTAGAGGACAAAGCATTCACAAATCCTTCTTATTGACTGCTTTTCTCAGCTGTAGTTTTTGAGGGTCTTTCCCCAGTGTTGTGCAAGTCCCTGCAGGTGATGTGTTACAGAAGATCTTCAGGCTGCTGGAAAAGCCTTATGTAGAAGCCAGTGTGATTTTAGACCCAGAGCCAAGACATGGTTTCTTTCCATTGCTGGGGCTGCAATCCTGCCCTAGCAAGAAAGAGTGACAAATGCTGCCCATGAGAGAAGAGTGTAGTACACTAAAAATCATTGCATAAGAAAACAAATGTTAATTATGTAAGCTAAAAAACCCAAACCACTCAGTGCACAGGGAAAATGACAGACAACTGCTGAATTTTCCTACTAGTGCATCTCACTCCATTTTATTGCTAGAGCTTTTTGTGAGAAGAGTTAAGCTGCTCACATATGTCAAGATTTGCCAGGGTTTTAATTTTTAAAGTCGTGCCAGAGGGGCAGGTGGCAAAGGAACCTGACAGTGGTTTATCCATCTTTAACATGAAGTGGAACCATCATGTTCTGGCAAGGAGGCTAAATGGGGGAGTCAAATCATCACAGCACGTAGTTTCTTGCTCAGCCTCCTCATGCTTTGCCTTTATTCCCCTCTGGACAAGCCATTTAACTGCAGTCATCTTTAGTTGCTTTATTTTTATGTTAGAGACAGAAATATCTGTGTCCCGTTTCCATGCCTACTCATATTTAGAGTTTATTCTGAAATCCCAAGCTGAAAAATCAAAGGAAAGGCTTGATAATAATGTGACAGCAAAGCAACTACACCTCCAGCATCCGTTGTTTTGCCCCGAGTCTTTTCTTCCAGGAGAACAGTTATTCAGAAAGGGAGGTCAACAGAACTCTAAACACAAGCAAACGGAATAGTTCATATTTCTTATTGTCTTTAATGATGTTCAGTGACATGAAATTGTTACCATGGAAACGAGTTTAACACAGGTATTACATGTGCTGTTTCCAAGGTTCAAGCAAGGCTCCTGCCTCTACCAGTGAAATTTTAGAGGAAGAAATTACTTCTCAGTGTCCTCATGGGTCAAACAATAGGTCTCTGAAAACCTCCAGTCCAGTAATTAGATGTCTGCGGGACTTCACACCAATAGGACACCCACTATTCCCAGCTCCTTCCCTTTTAAGTAATCGGTATAAAATTAAGATACTATTAGTTAAAGACCCTTCAGGAAATGCTAGAACTGAGTATGGCATGAAAATAGACCTGCCAAACCAATTATTTTCTTCTAGTGCTTTGCTGTAGGCTGTTTTAGAACAGAAGAGATAAAATCTGGACTTTCAAGATGGGGTCATCCAACAAAAGTTAGATGCTGAGAAAACAGAATATTCTGCATGTTTATGTGTCTGATGATGAACCTCCTCTCATTTCCAAAAGGCATATCTCCATGTAACGTGCTTCTGAATCCAGAGCTTGTAGGAGGCGATTTGTTCTTCACAGGATATAATTCCTGTTATATCTATTCCTACTCCATTCTTCATATAATTATATTAAATAGCATAGAGAGTCGGGGGGAGGCCTGTGGCAGTCAGGGTCAAGGGATTTGCTTGGGTGTTCCAAAAGCAGCAGTGGCTGTGGGGTAGGTACAGTGGCAGGATCCTCACCAGGGTAAGCACAGCTCTGCAGGAAACCTCCAGAGCATGTTACACCCCAGGATGGACTGGTTGGGAAGGCCAGCCTGCACAGGAGATCCTGAGGACACAAATTTGAAAGTCTAGAAAATAAGACCTCCTGCAATGAGAAATGGAAGGTTTTTAGCCAAAGAGGGCACGGAAGAGTGACAGAGAAAGGGATTGTTTGGTTGGGGAAAGGGTGTGCTTAGAAGGACAGGGAATAGTGGGTTTAAATTACACCTGGTGACATTAAGATTTGCCTTTAAGGGTAGGATTCATCTAAGCAAGCACAGACATCTACCATGCAAATACTCTATTAGGTTTCATCCGTGGAAAGAAAGAGTCACTTACAGAGCACTGATCATCTCATCCTAAAATAGACATCTAAAATAGTGCTTTCACAACACCTCGTGCTTTTCATCCACAGCAAAGCAACCTGTTTCTTGCATCCAGCTCTTCCAAACTGGCTCCTGCTCTGGCAGCTATAAAGGCTAAAGTTTGCAAATGAACCACATATGTGGGATGAACTGCCAGGGGCTGCTACCCCCCTTATCCTCATTTGATAAGGCAAAGAGCAAATCCTGGAGCAGGCTGAACTGCTGCATCCAATTAGTGCTGTGACCAGGATCATACTTTGCAGTTGTAGTACATCCCTCTGAGTGCCAATGGCCATGTTAGAAAGACCACGTGTTTATGAAGGATATAAATGTCCCTGTTTCGTCTTGTCCTGTGCTGGGAATTGGCCCTGGGTCATTCTTCCTATGAATCCTTTCATAAGGACCAAGGAGAAGAAAGGAAGAGGGAATGTTACCTTGGTGAAGGGCAGGTTTTCTCTTGCACTCTAAGCTGAAGGCGCAGCACAGATGTCTGTGCAGCATTGTGGTTTTTGAGACATGGAGAATTATTGTCTGATGACCAGGTTCTACATAATCAAAGAAGAATTACAGCTTAAGTTGTCAGAAGATAATAAATTCAATTACTCTCAAAACAATACCTTCCCTTCAACATATTGAGTTCTGTTCCAGATATGCTCCTATGCTATGGATAAGCCACCCTGCCTTTCTCTGGTAAGCTTCCATATGGTTCATCAGAAACAATAAATAAATAAACACAATCCAAAGGAGCAAAGAAACAGCCATAAGCAGTACACAGAAACCAGGTCAGCACAGTGGTACTTGTAAAACACAGTAAGCACATGTTACACCACCAGCACAGGCATTAAATCAATACATGGGAAGATGAGGTGTTATCAGGAGGCAAGAAAATATAGATCTCTTCTGTTTTAATTGCATTTCTGCAACTCTGTAAGCTATTAGAGGTGAGTAAATATGCCAGTGCAGAGGCTTAATGATAACTTACTTTAGCATTTCTGTAACACTTTTTATCTTCAGAACACCACCTGTCTGAGACATGTAGGTAAATATTAACCCTGCTCTGCAGCTGACTTATTTATAAGCTATCAGCAGGCAGGTTATGCTGGCAGGCTGCAGAGACTAATTTATAGCTCAGCTTGGTCTGCCTGCACCCAGGAGTAATTTCATACTGCCTCCAATCCTTCTCCAGCCTGTAGATGGAGGTGCCCTGGTCAGCCAGCTGCTGCTGTGGGAGGGTAATGGATATGTGGCTGCAGGAGCCCACCAGCCTCCTCCCCTCTAGATTTCATGGCCAGCCCCAGGATGCCAGGCCAGTTTGTGCCCTGACATTTTACCAATTGCTAGGGACACCCAGGAGTACTTGATTTTACATTTGGAAGAGCTTTCTCTTACTTGCTAAAGAACAAAAAGGTCCTGACCTCAACTTCTGTAGTGCAAATCAGGAGAAACGATGCTGAAACCACTGGGGTTGCAGCATTAGAAGCAGAGTGGTTACAAGGGAATAATTCCTTGTTATTTATTGATCACACAGAGGATTCAATTCTTCCTGTGTTACAAAGAGTCAACCAGAGAAGAAAGGACATTTCATTAAAGAAATAAATGTTTGGTAGTGATTGTTCCAGAGGCTAAGGGACTACATAACAAATGATTTATGGCAATTTTTAACATCTTTCCTACTAGGCTAATAGCACTGTAATACACAACATCTATCCTTTCCTAATTCACTACAAACAGTTAAAAAGCAGGTCTTTAAAGGCAAACAGGTGATACTTTCTGGACATAGTTATTGTCCTAACTGTTCTTGCTGTCTTGGAAACAGGATAATCATGGATAGGTGCACAGGGGCTATGGGGTGGATGGCACCCAGCCATGTGGGCAGCCAGAGTGTGTGGAGAGGGAAGCAGCCAGCAGAGCATGACAGGACAGCTCTGCTCTTGGGGGGGAAAAGCTGGCACAGGGATTTGGTATGCAGGCTAAAGCACACACACACTGAGATAATAAAATTGATTTGGGTAAGATGAGCCTGCATACACTGAGGTGTTGATGGTGCTTTACGCCACTGTGCATTAATGGGACAACTGGTGAATGTGGTGATTGCACATTTTCATTCCTTTTCTGCTTTTTAACTTGCCAATGAGTCACTTTTGCTCATTGCACAGGCCAGTCTTCGATGGCATCATTAGACTGTGATTACATCATAAATCACGCTGGTGTTAAAGCACATACCCATCTTTGTAGAGCAAACAAAGATGTGCCTTGTGAATACCTGTATTTTTGTCCCTGCCTCCCTCGTGAAAGAAAGATATATACTGTCCCATTTTTCTCTGATGTACTTTAGAGAAATCACTCATTTAATTGCAGTAGCTACCTGAATTTTCTTGTTTGCTACTTTTAACTTCATGAATTATTTACATTCAAAATTAATCATGGGTCATGATGAGGTAGAGAAGAGAACAACTATCTGTTCTAAAGGAGCAAGTCCTTCCATTCTTCAAGTCTCCCATCTGAAAAACTCATATCCCAAGGGTCAGGTCAGGAGCATGGGATGGCCAGAGGAGGTAGTGAAGGATGCAGTCAGGGATCAAGCAAGGTCAGGTGAAGTGGCTGAGAACAGAGAGACAGGTCAGAGCTAAGGTGTTCAGAGGCAGAAGCAGCACACAGAGCCAAAAAGCAGGAGAACTAAAACAACGACCAGCAGCAAGAATCTGGAGCACAACAGCAGCCAAGAGCTGAGCTAAGCAAACTTAGGGCATCCCAGCAATCCCCCAAGGACAGTCTAGGGGCTGGTGACCAACTGCAGCTCGACTGTCCAGGACCAACAGATTTGGCTCAGAATACCCCTGACATTTTGGAGCAAGAGAAGGAGTGAGGTAGTCAGAGACCTCCTTCAGAGCAGCGCAGCAATGGCACTGCACCTCTTAAGCTGCACTGTGGTAAGTTGGAAGCATGCAGCTGAAGATTTAGTGGGGTTCCTATGAGGAACCATCAAGGTGCCACGGGCAGAGTTTGCCACTGGAACACAGCTTTGGTATTGGCTTATGTGTGCAGCACATCAGAATGGGCTGGCTGAAGTTTACACAAAGGTGTACTCATGCTGGGATGGGAAAGCCTGTAGTAAAGTCATGCACTGTCTACATCTTCTCACAGGTCAACTGCATGTAAATCATGTTACCAATCATATACTGGATAGTTCCCTACAGGGCTTTCATTAGTTCTGCCTCCAATTATTATTCAAACACATGCTTTTGCTGTCCATCTCCAACATTAATTTTTTTCATTTCTCAATATGCAGAAGGCGATCTGATTACAACTTTGACCTTTAAGACAAGGCATAGCCTTTTTTTTAAATGCCATTCTCAGTATAATGTATACATAAACTTAACCTTATTAAACACTATTACTATTACTGGTTATTAATGACATGAGGCATAAATATTGTGCACAGAGACCATAACCAGATGTACTCCTGAATTAAAAAACCAGTCATGTCACTGATAATCACTCAGACCTTTGGGCACAAGCAATGCTCACCTCTAACAAAGTTAGAGACGGGAATGGATTCTTCTGTAAGAACACTGTGATAGTTGGTTTATTTTGCCATCATCTTCAAAAGGCGCCCAGAGAAATGAAAATTCAGGATATGCAATGAAATACATTACAAGAATATAGTTTTACTCAAAGACATTGTACAGAGAATATTCTGATATGTGTGTCAGGGAAAACAGGAAACCATCAAAGTCATGGTGGGGCCTAGCAGCCAAACCCCCAATGGGGAAAAATAACTTAGGGAAGGAAGTGTACAACCTTGAAAATGGAAGAAAGCTGGAGAACTGAAACATTGTAAACACAAATGTCTTTCAGCCATGACATTCAGATTCCACTTGCACAGCACCTTAAGGTGCAAACAACTTCAGAAAATCTTGCTCAGTTGAAACACTTTTAAAAATTCTGGCTCCCACAAGTACCTAACAAATCAAATACATGACAACAATGACTGAATATGGCAAGACTAAGACAGTGATCATCCCCCTGTACTCAGCACAGTGAGGCCACACCTTGAATCCTGTGTTTAGTTTTGGGCTCCTCCCCACAAGAAAGACACTGAGGTGCTGGAGCGGGTCCAGAGAAGAGCAACAAAGATGGGGAAGGGTCTGGAGCACAAGTCTTATGGGAGACAGCTGCAAGATCTGGGGTTGTTTATCTTGGAGAAAAGGAGGCTCAGGGGAATCCTTGTCACCCTCTAGAACTCCCTGAAAGGAGGTTGTAGCCAGGTAGAGTCTGTATCTTCTCCCAAGTAGCAAGCAACAGGACAAGAAGAAATGGCCTCAACCAGGTAAGGTTTAGATTGAATGTTAATTAAAATTTCTTCCCAGACAGGGTTGTTAAGTGTTGGAACAGGTTGCCCAGGGAAGTGCTTGAGTCACTGCTCCTGGAGGTATTTTTAGATGTGTAGATGTGGCACTTACGGACATGGTGTAGTGAGGAACACGGGGACATGCAGGGATAATGGTTGGACTTGAGGATCTAAGAGTCTTTTCCAACCTAAACAATTCTATGATTCTCTGGAAACTAGAGTTAGTCAGAGCAGCTATGTGTGCCTCTTTAGACCAGCCTGAACACATGGTGATTGTGCTGCTTTGTCTGAAGCAGCACCCACACCGACAGCCATGGTAGCACCATGTGGCAGCTCTCACCAGGCGGCCACACCAGGAAAGCACCTCCTCAGACCTGTGCCAGCGCTCTGCTCTACATGCCCACAGCTCATGGGCACACATAGAGCTGTGCCTCAGAGGTGGCACAGGGCTGACCCTCCCTCAGCAATGGTGACTGCTGCCCTCAGCCCTTGGCCTGCCCTCTCTCAGAAGTTTCACCCTCTGCCCCTCCAAGAGAAGACTCAGATGTGTCAGCTCAGTGTGGTTAACTGCAGCACATGGGGTGAGTCAATACAAGGCACAGGCTGATGTGTGGTACTTCCCATCAATAATGGGGTTCATTTTGTCAGCACATATATATGTATTCTATATTTTCTCTGAAGTAACTCAACCCCCTACATTTCAGTTGTCTGAAATAACATAAAAAGCTATGGAAATATGGAAAGTTAAACCCCTCAAATTCAAAACAGAGGAGCTGATATATCCTCCTTGCCTTATGCTTTATCCAGAATGACTGCTCAGTGCTTTGAACTGACAAATAAAGATCAATTTCTTAAAATCATTGCAGCAAACATTGATTTCATTTTTCTCTGAAGTCACACTCCACTTTTTACAACAGGCAGCGTAAGGAAACATCCAGCACACTCTGTTCCTGTGCTAACTCCAAGCCTAGTGTTGCTTGAAGAAAGTTTTTGCTGAATTGCTCACATATTCCACTGCTTCCTGAATAACTACAACTATAAACATGCTGAGTAAAACTAGACAGTACAGCAGCTGTAGAAACCAAAGGCAAGAAAATGAAGATGGTAAAAGCAAAGGAACATTTTGAACCTTTTAAACCCTAATAATCAAGATAGTCTTATAGGCAGATGAAATATGTTGGTATCATCGAGGAACTCAGAGTAGTAATATGAAAATATTTTATGAGCATTGTCATGAGCATCTGGTTTTACTGTAACTGTGGGACTGGAAGATATTAGGAAGCAGCTACACACAATGATTATTTGCCAAGCATTAGCACACAAAACATGCTTGGGAACTTGCTGCGAATGCTTTCTATTGCTACTGTCAACCTGTAGCCCTCAACACTGAAGATTCTGGTATTTAAAATATATTACAGAAATTTATTAACTCTTTGGTGTTTTTCAGCTCATGAGCTCTCTGAATATCATTGTTAGAAGGATTTAACTGTGATTTTATGCAGGTTTTTTTTTTGTCAGAAATGTAATTTACACTATTCATCCTCATAGGCTTTGCATTATCTTTTTATATTTAACAAAAGAAATATAGCAATAGAGACCACTTGATTGACACAAAGATATTAAAGATAGTGCAGTTATCAGATGAATCACAGGCAATTTGATGAAATTAATTAGGAAATGTTCAAAAAGTGATCATATTCCTGTCACTATGTTAAAAGACTTTCTGTTCATGCAGCTAAGGGGGCTGTTCTCATGGCAATCGGCAGGAGTTACAAGCACAGAAAAAAGGCTCCTGTTTTGTTTTTGAATAACTGGATCATTCAGTGTCTGTGCTTCAGGGGGTTTGTTTTTCTTACATGGGTAAAGTGTCTGATTTCTGCTCCACTGTGCTCTGCACATGTAGGAAAACAGATTAGCCAATGTTGTTTTCCTTCTGCACTTCGTGTGTGGGAGGAGAGTAAATCTCTCTGACCCATTCCACCCACGGCACTTCAGTTAGCATTGGGCATCACCATTATCAATCTCACTGGCTGAATTCAGAGAACTCAGAATTGTCATAAGCATGAAAAATTCCAGCTGCAGGAAGAAAAGAAGAGTTGTCTTGTTCTGTCTTAGCCCAGCATGGGCTGATGCCTTTAAGTGTTACAACAGGCATCTCATGGGGAGAGGAGATGAGTCTCTGTTTCAGAAATGGAGATAAGCAAGTGACATTTTGGAGGATGGGTTTTGTCAGAGGCAGTACACTCTAACATTAGGATAGCTAAAGCAAAGCCTAGGAAATTACATTTTATATGCAGGGCAAAGAAGTATTCCCAGGTAGTATCTACAAATTCTTAAAAAGTAACAGTCAAATCTGAAAAAAAAAAATTAAAGTTAAACTCTGAAAAAATAATAAAGCAAGCAAAAAAGCCTGCAAAACTGTGGGTATAGGATCAAGACTTCCGTACATGGCTCATGTAATGCACATACACTGCTTGGCAGCTCAGCTAAGATCTTTTCTGCTCAAAATTACTTTTAGGCCAAGCTTTATTTCACCTCCAAAACAGTGGATATGGTTTTCTTTATCTTCCCCACATGGTCCTATAAGGAAGGTCCACAGCCACCACACTGTGGAGCACTCCATAGGCATGGAATACAACCAACTGAGCAAGAGGAATGAGGTTTGCTGGAGGTGGTCCTCTCCATGAAGAGCTACCAGTACTGCTATTTTAGTTTTTTGTGAGAAACTGCTGCTTGCATGGGCTTGCTGTAAATTTATTCACAGTAATATCCACCATAACTGTGTTTCCAGGAAAGAAGGAAAGGTCATGTGTGGCTGGGGTGGAATACAAAGGGATAAGACATCAGTCTTCATGTTCTCAGCCCCTAAGCAACCCTACATAAACATAGCAGGAATTGACGGGCCATGGGAAATGTACATCTTAGGGACTTGATGAGATGTTGCATATAAACATCATGCCCCAAAAGTGGGTTTCTCTGTGTTAACTAAATGATGCGACCCTGCATTATTAAATGCTTTACATGTCCTGGAGGAAAGGAAAAAAAAAAATCAAGAATTCATACTAAGTATTGCCTGAAGAAAGTACTTTCCAGTTTCCATTTAGGAGCAACTACATTTCTGGCATAATTAGGCACAGCTCATATTCTCCAGAGAAAATGTGATGAAACACAAAGTGCAAGAAAAGAAATGAAATAGCCCCATGATTAAATCTCCACCAGCTACCTCCACACTAAATCTTTCATACATTCAAGTCCTAAAAAACATTTCTTACACTTTGGGGGATTCTTTCATATTCTTTTGGATTAATTAGACTCTCTTCCAGTAACATTCATCACTTAGTAATGATTTGTTTTAATATATCTGCTCACAGCAACACCTATCAATGGGAAAAACATTTCCAGAGTACAGCTATTGCCTGGATAAATTGTGGTCAAAATTGTGTAGAATACCTTAATTTAAAAACACAAGGCTCTATACATGCCCTTCAGTGCAAAAACAAACACAGAAGGGATAAAATCATGTTTAGGCTTTGCATTTTTATTGTGCTTCACATGCTCAAAATGCCATATGGGATTTACCTCATTAATCCTTTACTATCAGTATGAAAAGTATAAATATTATTTTGTCCACAGCTAAACGGACACAGACAAGTTTTCATAAGGCCTGAACCTCACAAGCCCCTGTCTGAGCTGTACACATTTATCATCCAATAAAAGGAGGGCTGTGGTGAATTAGCCTGGCCACTCAGCCATTTACTAATAAAGCCAGAAGGCTACTAGACCAACACTTGAAAAGTCTGTCAGATCTGTTGCTCATACAACTTTCCCATCGCCCATAATCCAGGGCAACAGTGATCACTCTCTGCAGCATACAAGATTAATTGAAAAGTAATGTTTTTTTGGCCCTGTGGCTGCATACGTGACCCAAGTGTAACTTTCAATGCTGGTCCACTCCTGAGATCATTTCTGCTCCGGCTGTGAGACAGAGCTCTTTGGTTAGAGCAGAAGGCAGGATGAGACACGTCCTAATATTTCAATTGAAGATACGTGGGAAAACCGACATGTGAGGGCTCCCATGATGCACGAGATAGGGTTTTGGGCAGGTAGCAGAGGGTGATTCAGAGACAGGACTTTGAGAAATTAAGGAGGAAGAAACTCTTCAAATAGGTCTACTTTTTGCTCACCAGAAGACAAAATAACTTAGGTCCCTTGCTCAGTGTCTGGGGCAGATGTGTGGAAGAAGTCCTGTGATGACAGGACTGGTGGGAGAGACAACTATACACTTGAGCTTTACCTTCAACACAAGGTTTCCTGTTCATCTTTGCCCTAGAAGTGTCACAGACCAAAAGCATGAGAGGTACAGTCTGAACGTGTGGGAGGCAGAGTGGAAAAGCAGAAGAAACTGACAGCACAGTTTCCTGAAGTACTTTTTAGGGCTCAATAAAAAAAGACATACCTGTGGGAAAGACAGGTGGGAAATCTGGAGGCAGAAAAGGTCAAGATAAATACATGCTATGGAAAAAGAAAAGGGAAGAGAGACAAATCAAGTGAGAAAGAAGAAATCTAAAGAGTGATTAATTTTCAATGACAGAAGACAAATGTAGAGAAACATTGGAAACAATGAAGATAGAAACAAAAAAGGGGAACATTCTGTAGGCAGTCATTAAAGTGTTTGAGCGAGAAGGTATTTGCAATATAAATCAGAATGCCATCCACAGCATTCCATCACACAGTCTTGTCTGCAGCAGTGACCTGACCCAGCCTGGGACATGCAGTCACAACCAGCATTGCTTCAGTTCAGGTGGAAAGCCTTTGTACAGTTATGATGGACACTCTCGTGTTAGACAATGAAAAGCATATTTTTGGTATGGATAGTGCAAGATGTGATGGAAGAACCATAGCCATTCCATAAAAATGGTATTTTAGCATGTTTTCCTTACAACCTCAGAGAACATAGGAAGCAAAATTAGAGTAGAATCACCTAACATGCTCAGGCAGAAGGGACCCAGGAAGACAACCAAGTCCAGTTGCTGGCCCTGCACAGACCAACCCCAAAAAATACACCATGTCTCTGAGAGCATTGCCCAAACCTTTCTTGAACTCTGTCAGGCTTGGTGCCATGACCACTTCCCTGAGGTAGGATAGAAAACATATCCATGAAAGTGCCCTGCCATTTCATTTTTTAGCTCCCAGCAACAGAGAGTGTGAAATATCTTTTTATTAATGGTATGCTGGTGTCATTTCCTAATTTTTCTTATGCCTCACGTTTCTTTCCAGGCTTTTATTCTCTTTTGCCACTGGTGTGCCACTGGGGCCGAAAGTGCTATAAGTTGTTCAAGCAAAGAAATTAAAAGTTTGAATAGGAAGTACGTAATCAAGCTCCTAATTCACCTTGTGTCAGTTTTCTTTTTTCTCTATGATCTTAAATGCTGTCTTTTTCCCAGCTGGTACTTTGCAACTTCTTTGCAGGATGTGCTGGCACATTCATTCCCTTTTGTGCTTTTTCTATGTCTTTTTTTTTTATATTCCTCCACGATCTTCTGCTGTATCTCCATTTAAACCACTTCATGTTGCTTAGCAACACCCAGAATGACACCAACAAGGTACAATCCCACTCACTAACAAGTCTCACCTTACAAGGAACACAAATATAATTTTACTTCACACTCCTAGTGAATTCACTTCCTCAGAATGGCACTGATCACTTTATTTAGGTCTCATTAAGCTGATGTTTTCTACAACAGCTAAGAACAAGTAAAAAAAGCAGAAACAAACAGTGTTTCATAGGATATTTGCATCTTCTAGTTTTGCTCTGTTTTGTTCTGACATTGTTAACCTGCGGAGATAATACAAGATAAGAGATAATATTTTGGATCCTGGTTTTCCAAATGTGCGGATCCAGGGACTCTGATATAAATGCTCAAACTGCTACACGCAGTTATGAACCCAAACTTTTTATAAAGTTGGAGATGTGATTGTGACACTGAAGCCCATCCACAGATCTAATTAAACACCACCCAGATATTTCCAATAAACATCTTTAATATCCTAAATTTTATACAAGACTGCTTTCTTCCTCAGCACAGTAGAACAGAAACACAACAAATGGGCTAAGCTACTTTTTATTATGATGATGATTTACAATTACTTTGGACAACTTATTTAACCAGAACTATTATGAAGATGGGACAAAAAGTACAATAACTTATCTGTCAAAAGCTGTTATTAGTTCCAAATCACTGAAGAGAATTTTTTTTCCACAAAAAAAACTACATACAAAATCACAACATGAAACACTCAAATGCACTTCTGCTCTTCACTGAAATGTTCAGCTTCTGAGGGAAAAATGGAAACTGATTTTTTTGTTTTGTTTAAAAATATGCTTTTAAAAATCAGTTACTGATTTAAAAGATTTTTTTATCATTTGAAATCTGAATACATTTGGGATTTGATATTTACATGTTTTCCCAGAATCATTACAAATGTT
This sequence comes from Sylvia atricapilla, assembly GCF_009819655.1. Taxonomy (NCBI): domain Eukaryota; kingdom Metazoa; phylum Chordata; class Aves; order Passeriformes; family Sylviidae; genus Sylvia; species Sylvia atricapilla. The sequence goes on from NC_089140.1 coordinate 45,712,296, forward strand.
TTTTGCAAAGTCAAGGCCTCTCCCTGAAATAGATTGGAGAAAAAAAATACATTTATTCTGTAAAATTTTTTGAAAAATAACTGACATTTTCATACTAGCTTCAGAAAGAAGCCAACTTTCAAACTAGCAAGGCCCAACTTTGGACTGAGAAATCCTGGCTTTGGATTAATAAACTACATGTATAAAAACCAAAAAGGAACAGGAACATCATACCCACCCTTACATCTATATATCTCTCTCTTCAAAATAAATCCTTTGATCTCCAGTCCTACAAAACTTCAATTAACTATTTGATTTCACTAGGCTTTTGTTCGGCCCCTGGGATCATGCATTATCAGCCCTGGAGATACTTTTATTCAGCAGGCAGATGTCATGATGAGTAATACTTATTCAGCCAACCAGAGCTTTTAATTAGGTTTTTTTAGGGTCGGGTTCAGTAGCCCTTACTCATATTGAGTAACATTCACTGCACAAATAGTCCTGTTGTTGCATTAATCATCAAAAGCACTGGTGGACTAAGACCTGGATAAGTGACAACTCCTAGATTTAACCTAGTATGGCAATTTTGCCCCAAATATCCAAATACTTCCTGACATACAGAAATGCTTGATTACTGACAACCTACTGAGCAACAGTGTGCTTACATAATATATAACTATTATTACACCGTACTACAGTTTTGAATTTTTATTATTGGAATCAATGTGGCACTAACAGTAAAACTGTGTCCATGCTAAAACCACATATTCCTCTGTATACTTCCACTTCTAACACATCTGTGAAACATAACTAAGAAAACAGGTGAGAGATTAAATTCTGAGTTCTGAATATACAGAAGAAATTGTACCAGTCTAACACTAGAACACAAGCCTAGTACCTTCTAATGCTGAATGTTGAGATCGTTCCTGGTTCCTGGAATGAAAACAAAAATATGTAATAGGGTTGAATTACATTTTAAAAAGTAAGTCAAGAAACTCCCTCTGCTCCTAGATATCCCTTGCTTTCCAACAAACAGTCATATGTAAATAAAGTCAGGATAACTTACCAGGAAACATGATCCAACAAATAGTGAAGTACTTCCTCAGTATTATTTGTTTCTCATCATCCCTTTTCTGACTTCTGCTTTCTGTTCTACAGTGAGTCCTCATATGTAGATAGATATATACAAATATATGCCCTTCCCTGAGTACATAAAGGATTATACATGGTGACTAGTCTGCTCTCGAGCTGACTCTGCTACCAAGTGGTCTTAAAAATAAATCCAAATGAACAAAAATGGCTTAGAACTAACTCCAGCTAAGAGATAAAGCTCCACTCTCAGGCAAGAAGAAAAGAAATAGACATTTCAGCGTCTAAACCTGCAATCCTAAACTAGCTGGCGTGCAGATGTATCATTTCACATTGCCCTGGGCTCGCCTCTTCCAGGTTGCATTCACGTGAAATTCCCACGGATGAAGGCAAAAGTTACTCAAAATTATAGTTTACTTAAGAGTCACAGTAGCAGCCACAGCTACAGGAGCAGAGTTCCTGATGTTAGGTGTAACAGTGACCGAAGAAAACTCACAGTTTGCATAGTGCATTCCCACGGTCTGTTCTTTACAGAAGCCCTGCTGCCACCCCATTGAAACCCGAGGGTTCAGAGAGTCAGATCCAGCCTAAAGCCTGTACAGCAGGTGATCCCCTGCTGTGCCTTAAACTCCTCTTTAAGGCACAGAAACACGGACTGGTCTGTCTCTGCGAAGGGAACACGCTTATGCGCATCGTTACTGTGATCTAAGGAAACACCTTCCCTAGCCCACAAGGGCTCTTTGCACATTGTGTCTGAGATCAACACTCCCTGAAAACATTGCAGCTTTTTGTATTCTGGACAAGATTTGCCTTTGGAGTTTGTTTAATGTCATCCCTGTGTTCTAAACACTTGTGTCTTAGCAGATTTTTAATAATAGCTCCAGTTACAAGTGTATTTATAGAGTAACTGTGAGAAAATCTCTCTCATGTGTCATGTTTTTTTAAGCGAAAAAGCAAAATATTCTGAGTGTCCCACTATCTATTCACAAAGTTTCTATTCGAGCTGATATTGATAGAAGTTAGAAAAACAAGCCGTTTTGTACCAGTTTTGGTGCCACCTGCTACATGTCAGCAAGAACTGCAAAATAATAAGCCTTTAATAACTGAAGCTGCCTGTTTCAGACACTAACACCATTCCCTTGTTTATGTTGATGCAGTTCAGGAAAAAAACCCAATATCACATCACTGGTGAACCAAAGATAAGCAAAAAGGAGATTCCACCCTTGAGTTTAAGCACAGGCTACCTGCACCACAGTGAGGACTATACATCATGAATTAATAAAGCCAGAAAAACTTCCGGTAAAAAGTGTTAACTCTCTGCCTAAATACATCTCATTCAAAAGATGACATTATTCCCTAGCATGGCAACTTTTATGAATTCTATTTCATATGTAGAACATTTCTCTTTTGAGAGGGTGTCAGCAGTATCTTCATGCTTTCCTGCCAGCCCTGCCTTTCAGTATGAAAAGGTGTCTCTGTCACACAGGACATGATAGGCAAAGAATTGCTCTCCAGCATGTCAAGCGTCTGACAAGAGTTTGCACAAGGTAGAAATGACACTGCTTTACACATCAAGGAAAGAAAACAGGGGCTCTCTAAACTAGGTGTACACGGGCAGGTGCCCTTTGGATCAACAGGTCAAGAGAACAGTTCCCACAGTGACCGGATCCTCTACTTTCTGAAAACAGTGCAACTGCAATGTTTACTCAAGTGACAACCACAACAACAGGATTAACAGGAGAAACAGTGGGCGTAGAGGCAGCTTAGTAACATGGAGAATTTTTAAATCTTGATTTATTTCTGCTGTTTGTCAATCTTTTTCTCCCTGTCTTTTTGTCCAGACGGCATACACATAGAGCATGCATTTATTTTATTTTTTTGTCAATTAAAAAATATGGGAATATTAAGAATTTAATCCTTCCGGACTTTTCATCCAGTCATTTCCACCATACATGACAAATACACCAAATTAGCCCCAAGCAAATTCATGCGTTCCTAGCAAATTAAATACATCGATGTTGACAAAAAAAAATGGGAATTCCTATTGCAAATATTTGTCACTGAGCTCATATTTTGGTTTTAGAAACTTCAGCTGGACTAATCATGTCTAAGGCAAATGAAACAACTTTTTATAAGGCTAAACAGTTGAAAGTATACAACAAATTATATTTCAAGCTACACAACTGTCTGCTCAAACAAGAGAGAAGAAATCTTTCTTCTTTGCATGCTTGCACAGCAGCAGCTGGCATCTAGTTCTGGACTGGCAGCTCCTGCCTTCTCACCCCACAGACTTGCTGTGAGCAACCCTGCAGACTGGTAGATGAAAAAGAGGTACAGTATTACTGTGTCTCCAACAAATACACTGCATCTAAGCTGGTTTTGAGGAATGAACTTTGAGGAAGTCAAGAGACTTGCCCCACGCAGTTTAGCACAACTCAGAGCGGGCCTCATCTTCCCAGGACTGAAGCCACCCAACCTCAAACCGAGTAGAAAGCCGTAGTCTGTGGAGCTGTGCAGAAAAAATTGGAGGATCCCTGGCTCCCGACCCCTCTCCGCCCAACCCTGGTGTAGGCATACAGACCCACATCTGCTGCACAGACAGGGCAAACACCAGTCAGAAAGGGTTTGGGACTCTCCTTTCGCCACCAACAGCCCTAGTAACACCATTTCATGGGGAAAGGTTCACAGACAGGAAGGCCAGCCAAACCCTCTGTTCCACCCTGGAGGAAACAGACCAACAAAAGGCTACAGTGGCTCCAGAAAGAAAACCTCTGTATTAAAAGCCAAATAACGCAGAGCTACAATAATAAATACACACTATCTCAACCAGGAAATACAGTGTGAAAGGTTCATTAAAGTTCAGCTTCAGCAATAACAATATATATACCGCATCGGTTCTCCATTCCGTCAAAGAGAGACATCCCTTTCTGTCCGCAAAAGAAAAACCCGTTCAAACCACATCCTATACAAAAACGCTACTCTGACAACAAATGCAGCCAAATAGGAGGGTCTTTGATGTCCTCCATTGAAATTTTAGGGGCGCTTTTTCTTGCCTTTTTTGGGGGGGGAGGGGGGAAGAGGGGTTGTTAGGTGGGTTTTTTGTTGTTGGTTTTTTTGGGGTTTTTTTTACTAAAAGGTTCGTTTAAAATGGGTATTAAAGATATAAAACGCGCACATATGATTTGGTCCCCTCGGGGCCGCTGCCCTCGGGGCCGGACCGGGCGCTGAGGCGGCCCCACGTCCCGCCGCGCACCTGTGGCACGCTGCAAACAAGAAAAACGCGACAGAGTCCGTCCCGCGTCCCTCCACAGCACAAGCCGAAGAGAAGGGGGGTCACCGGGAGAGGCTACTTGGCGGCGGCGGCGGTGGCGGTGCCGGCGGCGGTGCCGCGGCGCTGCTCCATGCCGTTGGGCAGGAACCCGGCGATGATGGGCACGGGCCAGATGAGGGCGGCCACGCTCCACACGATGATGACCAGAGTCATGAAACACGCCACCAAGGTGGACTCGATGGGCTTGCGGTTCATCCGCCAGCCCGGCTCGCCCTTCAGCTCCTCCAGGCTGAAATCCAGGCAGCAGAAATTCAGCGGCTCCCCTTGCAGCCAGTACTGGCCGGGCTCGGCCGCCGGCGGGTAGGAAAGCGAGGAGGAGGCGGCTGCGGCGGCGGCGGGGGGCTGGGGCTGGGGTTGGGGCTGGGGCTGGGGCGCGGCGCCTCTCAGCCGCCCGACCCGCCTGCTCCGCACCCAGCTGCAGCCCACACACAGGCGTAAGTCCTGCTGGGCGCCGCCGGCCGCCAGCCCCAGGTGCTCGATGAGCAGCGGCGGCCCCACGCGGTGGAAGGCGGCGGAGAAGAAGGCCCGCCCGTGGCTGTTGGTGGAGAAGAGCAGGAGGTCGCACTGGATGCCCAGCGGGCGGCTCCAGCGCACCAGCAGCGAGCTCAGCATCTGCCGCTGCACGCTGATGTTGCAGTGCGGGTCCTCGGCGGGCTGCGGCTGCCCCTGCGGCTGGGGACGCTGCTGCTGCTCCTGCTGCTCCTGCCCCGGCTGCTCCTGGCCGGAGGTGGTGGCAGCGGAAGGGAAAGGCTCTTGGCTAGGGGCAGCCGGCGTGCCCGGGCTGTCGGTGCTGCCTTCTTCCTTGCTCGCTGCCCCGTCGAGGTCCATCTCGAGGCTGGCCAAGGAGCGGGAGGAGGAGTTGGCAGGGGGCAAGAAGAGCTCCTGCTCCTGCTCCTCCTGCCCGCTGGCAGCCGCCGAGGGGCTCCAGCCCTGGCAGGGCGGCAGGCAGGCGGCCAGCAGTGCCGGGAAGAGCAGCGGCAGCATGGCATTAACTTAGAGCCGGAGAGGAGGGAGAGGAGGAGGAGGAACGGGAGGCTGCATGGCGCTGCCGGCTGCCATCTGGGAAAGCAGGCACAGTGCTCTCGCCGAGCGAGAGAAAGGGAAGGAGGGTGGAGGCAGGCGAGGGGGTGGGAGCGGGGCTGGGGCTGCCGCGGCTACGAGCCGAGCGAGCCGGGAGCCTCGGTGACGGCAGCGGCTCCCCCCTTCCCCGCCTCCTCCGCCCCCGGCCCGGCCCGGCAGCGCCCCGGCGGGAGGAGCCGTGCGCCCGCCGGAGCTGGCCCGGGGCAGCCGCCGCCGTCCCTCAGCCCGGGGCTCTCCCCACAGGGACCCCCGCGCTCGTCCGAGGGCAGAGCCGGAGCCTCCCAGCTCCGCCGCCGCCGTCTCACCCGCGGGGGCAGCCGTGGTGGCCGCCGCTCCCGCTCCTCGGTGGGCAGGGGCGAGGAGAAGCGGCGGGCAGCGCCCTCCCGCCGCCGCCTCGGGCCGGGCCGGGGGGCGCGGTCCCGGAATGGCATCCAGGAGCCGACCGCACGCGCTTGCTCTGCGACTTTATAGGAGGGGACCGGGACGGGACGGGACTGAGGCGACGCGGAGAAAGCGAGTTTAAACTCGGCGGCTGCGCCCTCCACAGCGGTGCCCTCCAAGTCCGCACTTGGCTCCAGGATCTGCTCCCGCAGCCGGGCGTTCAAACCTGGCCTTGGACCGCAGGCAATCCCAGCCATCCGACGGGCGCTGTCGGTCCTTGTAGCAAACATTTAAACGAGGAAGCCGCTTACAAGCAGCACAGAGCTCCTAAGCGTGGTAGCCGTAAAATCTGGCTGCGCTTTTGAAGCGCAGCTTTACGAGCATATTTATAGTCAGACCGGCTAGTCAGGCTTGTTTTGTGACCGTGTGCCAGTTACAGTATTACTCTTGACACGGCTGGAGGCTTGTAGTGTTGCAGTTTGAGACTCGGAGCCTCGGGGACGCCCAGAGCTAAAGACACAAATGATGAACCCTTCTAGGCTTTACTTGGAGCAGAGGATAGGATGGAGTTACATTATCCTGGCAGGCATCCAGAACTGAGACTGTGAGACTGTCTTCTTTGTCTTCGCAACCCTTTTTTGACAGATAGAAATGCAAAAGGGGTTCTAGTCTTTCTCAAAGAATAGGATTGAAGTCCGTAAGGCTTGCCTTTGAGATTGGCATTGGTCCCTTGTCAGACATGTTCCCACATGTCAAAGTGACACATGGACACATTCTCACTTGGAAAATGAGTTTCTGTAATATCAGTCTCAAGTCCTTCAGGTGAGTGAAGGTAGTGAATGAGGGCCAAGAGTGAATTTAAAATTTTATATTATTCAACATGAATGAAGGTAGTGAGTTGGTTTTCTTTTAAAACCTATGCCTAAATATATCATCCAAAAAGAATTTTTTTTTTCCGACAAAATCCAGAATCGTTTGCCTTCTATTCAAAAGATATCTGAGCAGCAAAATGTGTTTGTGTTTGGTCCCAAGTTTGTCCAAAGGCTACTGGCTACCTATAGTTTGGCTTACTACAGAGAAAGATACCTGATGAAACATTCAAAGCCAGCTGTCTGCTTCCAATTCTGAGCTCGTGTTCAAATGTTGCAACACAGTTAATACCTTTCTCAGTGTGTCTTATTTTAGAGTTCTCTGATATTTTTTTATTGCCTGTTGAATGTGTCTGTGCATGCTTCTCTCGATGTTGTTTATCATATCCACACTCCCACACATTTGTGGGGCTATAGCATATCTATAGACCCCAGACCATATTAAAAGAGGGCTAGTGTGTAGCAAGTAATGCCAAAACTGTGTGGCCACTGTGTGCACAAATTACATTGCATTGGGATTTTTGGCACAAAGGACTGGAAATGAAACTAAGCCTCATAAATAAGATTTAGCTCCTGAACACTGTTGCAGTATGTGGGTGGCAAATGTTCTCAGGCAGAGCTTCAGTTCTTTTGGTTTCCACTCCCAGCATCCAAATGAATGCAGTCAGGGGTATTTGCAAAGAAATTGGAGGGGGGAAGACTTGAGCTAAGTTTCTTTTTCTGCAAGGAAGGATAACCTGCCACAAGAAATTTAAATGCATTCAGCATCATTTATACCTCCATAGCAAAGGGCTAAAAGACAGCAATTTATTTCAGGTTGGAGATGCATGGGTGCCTCATACCTATTCTTCTTCATCAAGGAATAATTGACCAAGTGGGTGGAAGAAGCAGAAAGTGGGTTAGATCATTGATTGAAAGGCACTGTCCAGCAGAGCCCTTCAGAGATGCTTTATTTCTAGGTCTGCCATGTATAATTAATCCCTGCATGGATTCAGTCACTCAAAGAGGTTACAGCACACTTGAAAACTTTGTAAGCAGAATTATTATATAGCTCTATTCTGTTGTTTTCAGCCATAAATCTCAAAGAACAAAGTAGTTTGATAGCTGGGGAGGCTGAAGCAGAAAGATTATTGGGGGCCAGCCAAAGGTGACTTAGATGTCACCGGCAGATCAGAGTGCAGGTTTTGCAGGTTTGATTCTATAGCTATAACTAGAACTATAATATGTACCATAGGTCACAGTAGCATTTGACAGTATGGTAGAGGAGGTGTGAAGTGGGCTATAATGGTAAAATTTTAGAAGGGAATAATGAGGTAACAAGACAGTAGGAGTTTCATGAGACAGACTGCAGAGCTGTTGGGAGGGTGAAGATTAATAGTAAAGGATGATCAGACTCTTTGGAATTGTTTTAGTGACATTTTAATTAAGTATTTTTAATAAAGTATTGCTTGTGAAATACTTCAAGTAAGATGAAATCAAGAATAAGTATTTCTGCCCAAGTGCCATTAAAATTGCTTCTCATGAGGGTGCTGTTTCAGAGCCTCAAATCTCATTCCAGCTTGTGAAAATTGATCCTAAGCAGATACTGATTCCAGAAAGAAATCCATAGTTGCATTCACGTCAAAAGTTTGTGATGCTCTGGCAGCGTTTCTCAATTGAGCCAACTCGTGTAGGTCTGCACTGAGGAAAGGGAGTAACTGTGTAACTTTTCTTGACAAAGGATATGCTTTTAAGGTTGTCATTTCTGAAAGGAGTTGCACGTGGGAGAGAAGAGAGGAAAGCAGTGGAGTACAGGGTTGGATATGCAGCTGTAACATCACAGAGATAGTTTTCTGTGGAAAGACTCCTGCTGTCAATTACAGGGGAAAAGATGTTGGGAGCAAGTAAGTATAGTGATTCATTACCAATCCCTGTAAAAGTGCCAGGTAAATAAGGAGAATTTCAGAGTCAACAGCTGGAGAGGGAGGCTGGGCCAGGAGAAAGAAGTTGGTACTTGAGTCCTCTCAGAAAAAAGCAGTTTCAATTCTGTGAAAAGAGTAGGATCAAATCATCCTGGGGGTTCTTTTGAGAGATGTACTTGTTCCTAGCTGAGGAAAAATGTTTCTGTGATGCAATTTAGAAGGCTTGGTTGGCTAATGGTTTCACAGCTGATGTGCAGGGAGAGCCTCAGAGTAATGCAAGGAAGTGAACTGACCATGTGCTGTCTGTGGAATGTATCCTTTGAAGAGTCATCGATAATCAGTGGTTTGCTGGCTGAGGAAGGAGCTAAGAGATGTTTCCTACTGACCATCGAGGTGTTTCTTTGATTGTAAGTACAGTAATCAGGACTTTCACTCTCCTCCTTTTTGCTTGGTATTCTTGTGGATTTGCCAGAAATTATTTGTGATGAAATACTTAAAGGCCACTGAAGCTTCTGAAATAGATAACAGAAGCTGTTCAGGCTAAGCAGCTTTCTGCTGCTACATCATGTCAGAACAATTTATCTGCAGAGAACAGAGATCATGTGCTGCACACAACAAACCAGGGGTTTGTACCACTCTACCTGAATATCAGAAGCCCAGACAAAGGGAAGCCCGGACAGCTGGCAAGCAGGCCAACAACAAGGGCATAATCCCTCCAGAGAAGTCAACACATCTCTCTCTCGGTAAAGACACTAAGCTCGTAGTTTCATAGGCATTTCTATCAGCAGCAGATTCTGCCTCTGCACCACCCTCTCAGTTATACAAACAGATGTCCCTGAAGCCATAAAATGACCCACGTGCAAGAGCTGGGGCAGATGACTACAATTTTAAAATAACTTTGATAATCACGCTCTATTTAATTTAAAAAAGTGTAAACTTTTCCATCCCAACCTTAACCACGATCTTTAACCCCGTATCCAGATCACCACACGCTCCTGCAAAAAGCTGTACCTGCTTAGCTGAGGGAGTGAGGCAAGGGAAGGGGTTTGAGCAGTGATGGCTAGGGCTGTTTACAGGGATGTCAGATGGGCTCTGCTGGGGATCCCATGCTCTGCAAGTCACACAGGTGATGGAAATATGGACCAAGGAAAGGCAGCCACCAGTCAGGGTTCCTAGAAGCAGTACTGAAGAGGAGTTACCCGTGGCAATTACTACAAAGTGGAATCCATCTGTAAATACAATTGCTAGAAATCAGGAAAACATTTTTCAGAGCATCAGGTGGTATCAGTAAGATAGAGGGCCTGCTGGATGAGTGCTCTGGGAGCTTTGAGGACTACTTAAGAACTCATCTTTGGTATTCCACTAGACTGTGTGTTGTACGAGCACAGACTAAAAACACGGTTTCAATTCTAAAGATCAGTGTGAAATATATGCAGAGAATGCTAACGGGAATGTATTCTTAGACTTCCAGAACTTTTTTTGTAACATGCTTTATATAGGTTGAGGCTTTTAGACAAACATCAAAGGGGAAAAAAACAGGAAAAAAGGTTCTGTGGCAATGAGTATAAGAGAGTATTCCAAGGAACAAATGGAATTTGTACCTCCATAGCTGAAGGTGATCACGAGGTAATTGCAAATTTCACACACACACACACACACCCCACAGGGTGGATAGGTCTAGTTGGCCTACAGAGAGTGTTAAATAGAGTACTTTCAAGTATTCCATTTATACAATGAAGTTTTGAAGATCAGATTTAACATGAAGAAATGTTCCAGCAGACTGGATTCATGTTCTTGCCCAGGTTACCATTTGCAGGTTGATCAAAGCCCTCACTCATGTGAGACTTCCTCCCAGCTGAATTTCTAAAGCTTAGGCAAGATTGAGCCCTGGACTGTATTTATTTTGTCTTGTAACTACCACGCTTGCTTATTTTATATTTTATTGGCCAGGAGCCTGATTATATTTATAACCAATTTGCCTCATATTTATCTCACCAGCCAACCTATCCAGTGCTGGAGCTTGGCTGAAACTGGTAAATTTAGGATCTGATATGTTGAAAACAAAATAATGAATCCAAATTAAATGGTGCGGGTAGAGGGAGCAGCAATCTGGGCCATTTTAAAGAAACCTCAGATGGGGCTAAAGGGTAGTGTAAGAACTTTGTTTCCGCCAGAGTATACACATTGCAGGACTTAGTTACTACCAGGTGCTAAAGGCCACCATAGAGTGGGTTTGACCAGGTGTCAGACTTCATGTGTTCTTGAAGCAGAGATGTTCTGATGTTTAAATGATCCCTGAGATTCTGAGCAAGCCCGGAGGTGTCACAGCCATTCTTGAAGGAAAAGAGATCCAGTAAAGCAGTAGTTGTTTTATGCCAATGCTGTGGAGGTAGCAGGAATGGAAAAACATTTGGTGTGATTACATATTAAATTGTTCTGCAAAATATTTGTACATAAAATAGCATTGCTTAATGACTATTTTATGAGTTTGCCTTTGGAAAATCTAAACATTTACTACAATAATACATTGAAAAATAACTCCCTGGAAGGCATTTAATTCTACAAATACTTTGTTTCCCAGCCTGCTCTGAACATGGCTCTAGGGCTTGTCTTTACTATTATTTATCTCTGTAGAGAAAAAGAGACAGGTGAAAAAGCCTGGTATTACTCTGCACTAAGCACATGTGGGTTCAGCACTTACATGCAATGTTGCCTCAGTCTCTCAGTGGCTTTGAAGTGCAGCTATGAAATACAGAACCTTGCTTCCATTGGAAGATGCACTTGGACTGTGAAGATACTCTGTTCCAGAGGAGAGGAAGACGTTAATTCACAGGTCACTTGAAACCTGTTTTGTCCTACAGAAGACACACAAATGCATGACAGTGTTAATGGCAGTCTATATCCTAGGAAACTTTTTCCAAAAATAAGTGAGAATAAGAGACTCTGAGTTCAGGGGATCCTGTGTGCAGCTCTTTAGCCAACCTGCAGCCCTGACCATCCTTTGTCTTTCTGTTACTAGCTGGTTCTTCAGTGCTTTATGATACAGGACGGAGACATTGCAAGGGAGTCTGCAGCGTGGACTTAACTGGTTTCACTGAAGGTTTTTGTCCCCAGCCCTAAAGAAAAGTGTAGAATAAAGAAGGAAAATTGGTAGGCTGCAATCAACAAAGTGAGGGTGGGTGGAAGGATAACAAATACCAGAACTGGTGTGAGGTATGATCAAATTGTGAAAGGCTTTGAAAGTGAGAACAAGGAGTTTGCCTTTGGAGCAGCAAAAGAGGGGAAATGACTAGAGAACTGTAGCAAAAGAGTGCTGTACCCAAATGAATGAACAGTTCCAGATGGCGTAGCCATAGAGGAGATTACAAAAGAGGAGATGTACAGGCCTTGGCTAGGACTTTCAGCAGAGCAAGCTGAGATGAATTGTGATATTTTGGAGATGCTGCCTGAAACAAATCAGTGACATTTGAAGTACAGCAGCACCAACAGTACAATTAGCAGTAAAAACTAAACTCCACCCTGCCTCCAGACTGTGCATCAACCCCTCAGACTGGGGGTCTCAGAGCTGCTGTAAGCTGTTGGCATGCAGAAACAGACTTGAATTGTGAAGCAGCACGCAGGTACCACTTGGTGGTCAGCAATGTAGTTATATGTGTGCCCCTGTTGTGTGCCTTGCTTGCTGTCCCTTCTCCAGTGAGACACTTCTGCTGTACATCAAACAGGAAAAGAGATTCATCTGCCTCAGTGAGTCAGCAGAACAGCATTAACTCTTTGTGGAAGTGTCAATGCCGGCAAGTGGGGCTGAGGCATCCAAGCAGAGACTGCTAGCCTGATGCCCACCCATTTCTTCAGCTGGGAAGCAGTCCTGAGAAGGTGCTAATATTTCACATTCTTCTCATCAGCCCAGCATCATTATTACTTGCAAAACAGCAGACAGTTTCTAATGTCATATTCAAAAAAATGTCAGCTGTTTCTGAGTTAGATAAGAACCAGATTTTTTTTTTTTTTAAGTTCTTAATTTCCAGGGAATTTGCTTGTTCATACTACTTATTTTCCCAGGAATCAGTATGAGCCATAATTAATCACTCAATCCTCAAATCTTATACCTTTGCTAAGCTGAAGTAGCTTCATGGAAGTCAAGGGTGTCAGAGCTTAAACTCCTAACTTTTGAAGAACTCTTGTCCTAGTCCAACAAAGTCAGCATATGAACAAGGTGCTGGTTGCTTTCAGCAGGACTCTGCACTCACAAATGCTGTTCATATCATCATCTGTATGATATTATGGACTCACCTTTAGTGCAGGGGCACACAAGTAAGAACAAGTGCCTGTAAGCCTGGTGCATTGAACAAGCAGCAGAGGAACACTAGCTCTTCAGAGAAAAAGATTTTCTATTTTCATGCAAATGTTCCCAATGTTCTGAAGCAGAAGGAGATGCTTAGAAAATACATGCAGTACAAACTGCTTGTACTCTAAGAGTTTCACATTCACTCAGCACTACCTGCTCTTTCCACGAACTAATAATCACAAAACAAGTAGGAAACGTAGCCTTTGATGTTATGTATGTGGTTCTTTGCTAAACTGACCAGGTTTGGAAGGTGTGCCTGGATATTTATGGTATCTTGGCCTGATCCTGTAAATTAAAGAGGGATACATCTCAGCCCTAAGATTTTTATCTTAAGTTAGTTTGTGGGATTTCTTGCTTAAACCATCATGTCAAAGGATACTACTTCTAATATATATAAGTCCATCACCCACATCATTGCAATTGCCCTTGGCTCATTTTACTGTGGTGGTGTAAAGCACTAGAGCTGACAATTGGGTTTTTATCTTCTCATGAAGACTGGTAGGTGGTAATCTGTCATAACTGTATTCAGGGTCCTCTTCTCGAGTTCTAGCTATGAATGAAGGCTTTGTTTCTCTTCTCACCTATACCCATATGTTATATCCTAATCCTCTTGCAGTCAGCAAACTGTGCTGGTGGAACTGCTATGGAGCCCTGGTTTCAAGGCTGTGTTGTATAAATCCCAAACTCTCAGTTATGAGAAGGTGGCGTATGCATATTTGTGCTTTTGGTTACAGCCATTGTAGTTTGATAAAATTATAGACATAAAAATAGGATTTAAAAATAATCTCCTGTATTCTTATTGCAAGATAGGAAAATTTAATTAGTCTCTATGGGATTTCCATGTGCCGTGATGGTCAGGGATGATGACACCACTGGACCACTAGAATAAAGTGGATAATCTGAGTGAGAGTCTATAATACTTTAATTAGCCTAATGCCTTATGAGAATATTATCTCCATTGTATTGTCTGCATATTTAAATATTGAATTAGCTTTCATCCCTGACATAAAATACTCATTGGCTACATTTGCTTCTTCGTGCCAGATCAATAGCATCTGCAACAGCAGGCTAAATCAAAATCTGTTTTCCCAGGTTTACTGCATATGTACAAGTGCAATGCCAGAAGAGAAAGTATTATATTCCACAGGGAAGCAGTTTGCTCAGAAATTTGATTCAGGATTACCTGACTATCCTGATTTAGAAGTTCCTCAATTTCCTTTCTGTTAACTTGTGTTCATGCTTTTGCCTTTGATTTTGATGTGTATCTCTTGACACTGATGTCTGCCAATATGCATATTCCTGCCTGCAGTAAAGCAGATGGTTTCTCTGTGCTACAAAGTGATAGATGTTAATCCACTGATCATGACTTCTGAAGTAACTCCAAATGAATGTCAGAGCCTTTATGTGCAGAGCAGTATATAATATGTATGTACCATGTAACAGTATAACTTTTTTTAAAACCCTGTTGTAATTCCTGGACTTTCTGTTTTCAACTTTGCTGTGTTATCATCCCTGTAGGGTTTTTGTTTTCTAATATGCTGATGTCAAATCCTTGCTCAGAAGGCTGGACCCTGACTCACACACTTAGAGGCTGCAGAAGTTTCCCCAGGCAACACAGGTTTTCTGCCTGTGGTTTCTGAGCCAATACTCCCAGTCTTTCTCTTCTGTCATTTGTACCTACCAGTTCTGAGGCAGCCTAACTGGGACTCCAATTTAGACTTCTCTCACTGGGTAAAGTGACCTGTTTTAGTTATTTTCACTTTCTACCAATAACTCTGCTTAAATGGATGTCCTGATTTAGGGCAAATTTGGGAGAAAACCCCCAGTCAGGGTCCCTCTGGGAAGCAGACTCAAATGGCCCCATCCCCCAGCCTGTCCGGGAAAAGAACTTCCTCAGAGAAAAGTGGAAAAAACTATTTATTCAACAAACAAAGTGCCCACAAGCACGAAGAATGAGTAATATGAAACAACAAAACCTCTCGTTCTGGAATGAGATGGCAAATTGAGAAAGTCCTTGCTGTGGGTTTGTAGCTCAGCTCTTTCAGTCTCCTATCAGCTCCTGGGCACTGATAAAATGCCGAGGTCCAGTGAGCCGCAGGTGCCAGCTCTCAGTGCTCCTCTGGGTTTTCACTCTGGAGCAGCTTCAAACAGTCTCAAGGAAAAGGAAAAAAACCACAACAGTCCAGGAAGATTTTCTGCCTCAGCTACCTAAATTAACTAAAAGCAAAGAAGATTTTGTCCTGCTGCTGTCTGTGCCTCAGATGAACAACATCGTCCCGAGAAAAAAAACACAGAGCAGTGATGGCTGTTTTTCAAAACAAACTGCACACTTCTTCTTTCCCTGCTTCACTCTCAGAACCAGTCTAAAAGGCACAGAACTCAATGTACAGCACACACAGACGACTGGGGACACAGACATCATAGTCACCCTAGGACAATGGGCCTACTGGGTGGCTGGTCCTAGGAGATGAGAAGCACAGTCTCAGTTTAGGGGCACTTTTATCTCATTTTCTTCTCCCTGCTCCTAGACTACAAACTGGAATACAGATCTGATATGTCAGCAGTGGTAAGAAGGAAGCTGCAGGAACGTTAAGTAGAGGTAGTTGCTTGTTAAACTGGTAATTGCATAAGGGGAACCACAGAGCTCAGTGCCATATTCTAAAAAAAAAAAAAAAAAAAAAAAAAAAAAAGTGCCTTACAGAAAAAATGATGCTATAGGAACAAAATTAGGAAAAGGTATGGAGCCTTAGTCTTAGTTTGGCAGAATTTTTGGGTTTTATGTGGTTGGCGGAGGTGGTATTAGACTCTCCAGCTGTTCTCCCTGTTGTCAAGTACACTGGTAGCTGGTTTTCTCTTGAGATTTTACAAATGCTGATGCTATTTTTGTCCCATAATTTTATACCTTTGAACACACGCATAAGGAACAAAGATGAGCTTAATGAACAGGACTCACTGAGGCTCTACTGATAAGTGAAAATTAATACAATTAATTTTGTAGTGTTACTTCCTTATTCAAAATACTGCATTTAAGCATCAAATATTGACATGATATGGTACAAGGATTTCCCCAGTGGTAAAAGAAAATTATATAATTTAAGGAAAATTTTCCATATAACTTGAATCTGAGGTTTAGCTGACACAGGTGGTCGTGTCACAATCCTTGGAAGAAAGTTTGACACAAGAACTAGGGATTTTTTTGTGTTGCTCTTGTAAAGAGGAGCTTGAGATATGCTTGAAAAAGGCATCTTCAAAGGCAAAGTCCAAAAACCGTTTCAAGGCAGTAGAGCTTATTTTGTGAAAATTCTTGCTTACTATAATTAGAACTAGTTTAGGCTGAGGCCTTTTCCACAGGCCATTCTGACTTTAAACAGATGACTATAAAATTATTCTGAGGTAGCACAGAAAAATCAAAATCCTCAGGAAATTAAAATTCAAAAGAAATTTGTTTCCAAGCTATTATTATATGGATTCTAAGGAGCTGGCTTACTACTGTCATGTCAATAGCAAAAACTGCTTTGTGCCAGCTGTACTATCTTGATTAATTTTGCATAGACTTTTCATCAAATTAATGTCTCAAATATCCCACATCTGCAATATTATGTTTATATATTATCTAATTATTTAATACAAAATACAAAAGATAATGCATACAAAAGCCAATGATCAAGCAACAACACCAAATGCATTTTATTAAACTGAGCATTTCTACAAGATCACAGCAAAACTAAAAGGGTGAGAGGGTTGGTTACATCACTGAAAACTGAACTAGAAAGTTGCAAGTTGTCACTAAATGTTTTGATTTCAACAAAGACACATTTTGTACCAACTTTATGGGCCATGCCTTTGGCTCATTTACACACCTACCACTGCCGTGATCATTAGCTTTGTTAGAAAAGTCCTTCAGAGAGATTTTACATCTGATCACTTACAGATGGTCAGATTCTTCTTGTCCTCATAATATACTGTGTCCAATGTGCCAGGGCTACAAAAAGGTATGGAATAGGAATGCTAAACAATTTGTTTAAAGGCCAGAGTGCAAGGTTTACATCAACATCATCCTGTTGGTTTTGACAGATTTCTGATTAGGACAGGAGAGTGGAGAGGCCTGAGACCATAATTTATTTGCAATATGGCCAGGTACCTGCTGGAATAATGGTGTTCTCCGTGATTTCAGAAGTAATTTTTTGGGTCATGTTTTTCAGCTACTAGAAACTGCTTTTGAAGTCAAATCCCTTCAAAAAGTATTTGATTCACAAAAAGTATTTACTCCTGAGTCCCACAGGGACTGTCAACACTAAATGAAGTTCTCCAGGAGCTCACCACTGAAGTTGATCACTGTTTATATAAATGGTGTACCTCTAGTATTACTGCACCTGGATCCATTCAGCTTGCTTCAAAGGACTTACAAGAGGCATATATAGAAAAATATATGAATGATAACTTTGGCAGTGCTCTTATATATAAGTAGCCCATGAAACTATTCCAAGAGTTGAATGCCTATACCTGAGGCAGGAAGGTCCCATAAATACACATACACTCATATCTCTATTGTTTACAGAGAGTATTATGTCCATCTGAAAGCTTATTTTCATTTTCCCATCAGTTTTCCTATGAAGGCCAGGCTGAATGAGAGGCAGTTCCTGGCCCTTTGTATTCTGTCCCCAGCATGGCCTAGTGAAAGACTGTATCAGAAAAAGCCCTGGAGGGAATCCTAATCCTTGGAGGAACCTGTCTGGCAGAACAGGATGCTTCCTTCTACCTCTTCATCCTGTGATGGCAAACATCTGGGAATATGTCCTGCATTTTGCTTTATACAGGCAAGAATAGCTAAGCACGGAACAGGTAAATTAGAAGGGACCACTGGGCCACTTAGTCCAACCCTCTGCTCTAATTTGGGTCATCTAGAGTAGATTGTTCAGGGTCATATCTGGTCAGGTCTTGAATGTCTCTGAGGATGGAGATTCCACAGTCTCTCTAGGCAACTGTGCCAGTCTTTGACCATCTAAACTTAGATGAATTTTCCTTTATTTCAACATGTGCATATTCCCTCTTGTCCTTTATCAAGGGTAGCACTGAGCTACAACTCAGTGGGTGTCACTACAGCACCTAGCACAAGGACAACTAGTTTGGGGGGTGCCTGTGGGTACCCCTGTAGCCCAAAAAACCTCCACAGAGAAATAGCAGCAACAGTCATGTGGAATTTCTCTCCCCAACAATTCCCAGAGGGTTCCAGTGCTTTTTGATTAAATTGAATAAATAATTCATTTGACACCATAGACATTGCTCAAGATGAGCTCAGTGCTGATGGAGTGGGAACTAGGAGCATCACCACACAGGAACAGTGTGACTCTTCTTGGGTGCTGAAGTTCCTTCTGTGTAGCCAGAGGGTAGGCAGGGAGAGAAAGACAAAGTGAGCCTCAGCCCCTGGAATAACAATACATCCCTGTATTGGACAGGACACCTTCTGCTGGACACTTGTGCCCCACTTTGGGAGCTGGAGGGTCTGCAGACTGTGGAGGGGCAGGCTCAGTATTCTTCTCTCCCCTTCCTTTGCCTGAAGTTTGCCATAAAGATGAAATGGAGCCTCATTTGTCAGGAAAGAATGAAATGATCCCTAAGGTTACCAAAGCACTCAGAGACCCTTTGGGAAGAAAAGTGCTACGTAAATAGAAGCTGATTCCTACAGGTTATTAATAGATGTATCTGCAAAAGTAATGCGAAAACTACAAAGGAAAGATCATTCTGAATTAAATTACCATAATTTTTTTCATTGCTGTCTCTTTTCGGGAGACCTGGATTATACTGCTAACAATGACAGGTTTGAATAAGAGACAGGGTTTGTGTGGGCCAGAGGTGGGAACGGAGAAGGAGACTAATTATATCTTTTTTTAACCTTTGTATGCAGCTGGGCAGGATAAAAATGAATTATGCAACCAGCAGCTGAGCTGTTATCCCAGTGGAGGCTGCAAAATGGTTCCCAGGTCACCTAGAAACATGATCTAACCTGTCCCATTTCTTCTGGATCTAACCACTTTACAAATCATTAAATAAAATTTTCTGCATGCTTCACCTAAAGCTCATGTAATTATACTATGGACAAACCAAAACAGATTTATCTTAGCTGTTCTTACCTCAACAATGCAGAGGGTGAAGAGCAAGCACTGATGTGGTCTGGTAGAGCTAGAAGTAGCACTCTTCAGTGTACCTTTGGAACCTGAATTTAACAGGCTAGAGATGATGGCACTGCTTTTACAGTCACTCAGATGTGTAATTTGAAGACTTTTGTGTGGCATTTATTCCAATTTTAATGCATGTTTTGATGTGAAGCTTTGTTCAAAAGTGAGAAATGGATGGGAAGGTGTAGAGGAGCTGTTAATGTCTGTATTACTCAGCAAAGTAGCAGGTGTCTGACCAATCTTTCTTTGCAGGCAGAAATTATGAAGAAATGGAGGAATATGTTCCCATGAAATAAAAAATCTTTTCTCTCTGCTCCTTGGCTTTCCTGCCCAAAATTCAATTCAAGCTATGATTTAACCTAAATGGTCTATTTCTGATATGCTGTAGATTTACCACTTTAGAGGGGGTCTGGCATGAATTGGAGTATATCCCAAGCAAAGAATTTGATCCTTCAGTCTTGAATTTTTGCAAATTCTATGCACACCATTTTGCACCATTAAAACACAGGGTCTGTGTCCCACAACATATTAAAACTGTGTGAAACAAAGGGCTTGTTATGAACAGAGCTTTTATATGTTGCTCTGAAACATTTCTGCCTCGTCAGACTTGAACTCTGGAGGCTGAATGAAGTGTCTCTGAGAATCCGAACCCAAATTTTGCTAAGTTATGTATCAGTTTTCCTTGTTCTAATTTGGTCCAGTATAGTGTATATTAAGAGGGACACTTGCAGCTTAAACCAATTTACTTAATTCAAGAATGTTGGCTACTTCTTTTTATTTACACTGTTTTTTTTCCTCAAGGAAATAGCAACAATTACAGCTGTATTTTGAAAAGAGAGTAAAGAATATGATGCATTTGTTTATTATTGACTTACAGAAAAGAGCAATATATCACTGGAATAACTGTGCTTGATGGTGTATAAAGACTCTGATAGCTTAAATCTTCCTGTGGAAAACCTGATACCTCAAAGATGAGTTCGTGCCATTTTCTTGTCTTAAATAGTGAAAAAAAACCAAAAATTGAAGTGGAAATACTGTACTGAATAAGTTACAAGAGAAATTCTGTTCCTGGAAGCTCACATTTTACTGAACTGAGATTTTCCCCCATTCTTCCCTTATAGAATCTATGGCCTATTTGGTATTTGAAGTCAAGGCCCTGTGACTTTGCAATTATTTAAACTCTTAAATGCTGGGCAACCTACTGCCACCTGAGTGACTGAATGCATCCTCACCAAACTGCAAGTAATGACCCAATTTCTGGTACAGTAGCCTGTACCAGTACCTGTAAAAAAGGCCAAGTCAGTTTTTGTACATCATCCCAGTACAGCAGATCTGTTGATAATTTGGATAAAGTGTAAAACACCAATGCCTGTGTTAGGAATTTCCCAGTCCTGATATCAGTTGCTTCTCCAGAGGTATCTATTGTTGACTTGTCATCCACTTGCTGACATGGCCCTCAGAAGACAGTCTTTCTGGAGCCCTCCTCAGTAGACACAAGCATCAATCACAGCGGGGAACAGTCTGCAGCACTGCTATCTCCTGGATTTGGGCTCTAGGCCACACAGTTTGTGTCCTCCTAGCATGTTGAGTACAGTGAGATGAATATGAATGAACTCCTGAGCTTGTGAAGATCCAGCAGGTTAAAGACCTATAGTTTATTTGTCAGACCAAGCTAGTGAATGTAATCCAGTGCTGCACTCTTTTAGGACACCTCATGAGAAGTGAGGTCAGCATTTTAGTTCCCGTTTTCTAAACCTTCTATTAGGCTGTTCTTGCTTCAAAATCAGCTTTGCAGTGTTCTGCTGGATGTGGAACCAGTAAGCCTGAAGGGATGGGAGGGCTTGATAATGCAACTGCCTCCTCATGACCTGAAAGGACTTGCAGGTATGTGTTGCACATCTGTGTGCTCTAATACATTAATTCCCAGGCAAAGGGAGAACCCATGCAATAAGCACTTATCACAAACATAATCACCACTGCCAAAAAGGAGCAAACCTTCTATAAGCAGGAGGAATCCATTTAGGAATCAGCATCACATCCTGAATGCCATGGAAAGTTATCAGCAATCTTGCCCCAGCAGAGAAGACTTGTGATGGTTTGCATTAGTTACGAAGAAACAGATGATAGCAGCAAAGCAGCTTTAGGACAGAAGTCACTGAAATCATTTTGAGGAGCTAAGGAATTGGAATTGCATTTGGCATTCAAGGAAGGAAGGAAGGAAGGAAGGAAGGAAGGAAGGAAGGAAGGAAGGAAGGAAGGAAGGAAGGAAGAAAGGAAGGAAGAAAGAAAGGAAGGAAGAAAGAATAGAGGAAATGAAGAAAGGAAGAACGGAAGAAAGGAAGAAAGGAAGAAAGGAAGAAAGGAAGAAAGGAAGAAAGGAAGAAAGGAAGAAAGGAAGAAAGGAAGAAAGGAAGAAAGGAAGAAAGAAAGAAAGAAAGAAAGAAAGAAAGAAAGAAAGAAAGAAAGAAAGAAAGAAAGAAAAAGAAAGCAGCTGTTGCCTCACATGTATTTATTTAATTTCTTCAGAGTCTTTTGGGTAAAAGTTTACTGTTGGCAGCACTCATGGTGCTGCCCATTTGCCATACCCAGGCAGATGCTTATATGTTCCAGAAATATAATCTCTGTTATAGATGAAGAAAATGATCCCCAAATAGACAAAAATTGACAAAACGCATGTATTTCACATGCTTTCAGCAGGAAATAATACTGGAATGAAATCACTGCATGCTCCTTCCAGCACAGATGCCACCTCTAAAGCCAGCTGATTTATCCTCATGCCTGGTGTTTTCTTTGCCAGTTTAGAATGCACAGGGACATGAGGTCTTGAGTCCAGCTGCAAATAGCACTGTGGAGGAGGAGAAGGCCATGTAGGTGGAGCTGGATGGTTATGTGGGGAAAGGGAAGAATGTCCTGCAGCCTTGCCAACAGCCACCTGGTGATGTAGGGGCTGCTTGTGGACCAGCACCACTTCTGCCAGCACCTGGAATGTTCGTCATGGCTGACAGAGTAGGTGCTCACTGATTTGTCAGCAGTGGTTTTTTGGGGGGTTTTTTGGGGGGTTTTTTGGTTTGTTTGTTTTTGGTTTTTTGGTGGGGTTTTTTTGTTTGTTTGTTTTTTGTTTTGTTGGGGGTTTTTTTTCTTCTTTTTCTTTCTTCCCTGAATGGGAGGCACAATCCTGAATTTCTTCTAAAACTAAAGAAAAAAAAAAAAAAAACCACCACAACTCCATTTCACTATTCCATATCCAGACATAAAAAGCAATACATAGTCGACATGTGCACAGCTACCCTTTGAGGAGACAGACATTTTCCTTTCTGAGCACCAACAGATGCTTTGCACTTCAGCCATCTTCCCAGGCAGCATTTTTAATTAAAGTTGTAACTTATCTCAAGGAAGAATCCAGAAAATATCTGGATCTTTCTTCCTTTTGTCAATCCTCTCCCCTAGGCAAGGAGATAATGAACTAGTCACTTCAAAATAGTGCTCACCATGAGCTAATTTATTTTGTTATGTTATTGAGCTTGAAGGTTGGTACAGACTGCAGATTTCTCCCAGAAATGACAGAATATTTTGAGCTGACTGATTGGAGACCTCAGTGACTTTAGTTTTCTGCCTGCTTGAAGCTTCGTTACTGCTGGAGAAACAAGTACAGTGAGTCACTGGGAAGGGCACTGCAGTAATGGATTGCATTAGGGACACACACAGAGAGACCTGAGGTCTCCCATGGGGGATGTGTTGGTCCATGAGATGACAAGAGTCACAGCACTGCAGCTGGCACGTGTGTTTTAGCAAGGCTCCTAGAGGCAGGGAGCCCCACCAACAAGCACCCTGGGCACATGGAGCAGTGCTGCTGCATTTCTCTCAGCCCACAGTGTCAGAGCAGCTGCTGTGCTCAGCTCCAACCTGGACATGCACTACAGGGCATCACAAAGGTAGATGAAGGCTGTGCAGCTGTGGAGATACCTGAGCCTTCGGCAGAGAAGGGGGAACACATGGCATGAGGACTGATACTTCCAGACCAGTGAATATGAAATAGAAATAATCTCTTGTAAAGTGAAGATTGTGGCATCATCGCAGATCTGTTTGCTTGAAAATTATTCTTACAGATGAGCTAAGTAGAAATCTTTTTTGTTAGGAAACTCATCTAAAGTTTAGCTCCACTCATCTCACTTTTAGCTCCAGATTTACAGACAGCAGGGAACCTTTCTACTAATTGAAGTCTAGCATCAGTTTGGGCTAGCAGAATCTTTATACAAAACCTTCCAAGGGAAGAAAATCTTTTTAGGAAGGCCTGTGCCATTTTTACCAACTAGATTTTTTGTTTGTTACTTGAAAGTATTTGAAGGCAAAGGGTGAGAGTAAACAGCAGGTATCATTTCTGATCAATTCACTTCCATTATTTAGACTTAGGCATTTGTGGAGCTGAAACTTCAAGTAAAGCTCATAAGGAGATGGAATCAAAGACATAAAAACGCCTGTAGGAATCTCAAGAACAAAGTGGCAATTGTGAAACTGTGAAGTGTATTTTTGGTCATGGAAAATGGGAAGAGTTTGTGAAACCTATGACAGTCTTTACTGAACTAACATTGATGTTCAACCTCCTAATGAATTCAGGCTTTCATTTCCATTCACTGATATTTTTATTTAGACCCTTTCCTAAACTTAATTCCCTTTCTTCAGAGGAGGAAACAAGTTCTTATCTGGTGGACACACCTGCTTATATCAGAACCAGACACAAAGAGATAATCTAATTCTTTATTCAGATTTACATAATCTAATGCCTATATTTGTGCATTTCTTGATGGACTTACCTAGATTTTCCTAGGTTGTGATTCTCCTGTGGTATATTTATATCATATTATCCTGTTGTATATTTATATCACCTTGTAGACTTTTCATTAACACCACCAAACATTCAACCTTGAGCAGTTACAGTAAGTGGAAAGGAAATCTCTCTATTTATAGTTTAGTAGATCAGAAACTTACATGGTAACACTTGTTGTAATTCAACAGTGAATTATTTAAAAATGCAAACAGAAACCTGACGAACCAAATCTAAAATAACATTGATTTTAGTTGAAGGGAAAATATGTAAAGATGATTAAATCAATGCATACCTACCTATTCACTGTAGCTAGATCTTATTTTTGAGGGAAAAAAAAAAAAACTCGTATCAAAAATTGCATGACATTCTTTTTCTGAGTGGAGTATCATACTAATTATTGTCCTTTTTATTCAGTAGTGGTAGTATTAATGCAAGTTCTCTGTCTTTATAGTTCTGCAGCTTGTTTAGTAGATCACTGTAAATGCTCCAGGCTTGACTCAGAGATGTTTTCCAAACAGGGTCATTACTGTTTGGTGTCAAGATGTTGTCAGCTGTATAGTGAGCTCCCACTCTTCATCTTGTGCCCATATTTGCCCACAGCTCTGGGCAGTTGTTCTTTCTTGGTTGCAGTAGTGTTGCCTGAGAACAGCATTGGTTCTGTTCATGGCTGTCTGGAGACTCAGAGGTGCCCGGCACCTGGAAGTACCTGTTTGCCTGCCACCTGCTCTGCTTTGTCAGCTCTTTTTAATCTGCCTCTGGCTGTTGGTTCATATTCATCCTTAAAAGAAAGATGACCCCACCAAATTTTTTTTTCTGAAGCAGGTGAGGGAGCATTCACAAGGTCACTTCCTCTGGCAGAGCTGAAATAGTGGCAATCAATACAAATGGAGCGACAGGCAGCTGGAATGGTACACCTGTTTGCAAAGTGAATTTCTGCATAAATATATGTGCATGTATAGATACGTGCATTTTATGATCTGATCGTTTCTCTTTCAAAAGAAAAATGGTTCACAGTCTGCAGGGAGCAGAATCACCTTGGTTATCTAGTAAAGGGGCTGTTTCTGCCACAGTCAGTGAAAAACCATGTTCCTTTCTTTAAAGAGGAGCTCTTTGAAGCCAGTCCACCATGACTTTGCTGAAGGTTAAGGAGCTTATTCTGTTTCTTTAACCCAAGACAAAGATATATCCCTGAATGAGTCACCCCACATCCCAGTGTTGTTCTTATGGGATGTCTGAAGAATTAAAAAGGATTGAGTTTTTATTTTTAACAAACCCATTTCCTTTGGCTGCGCTGTGAGTTGAAATACCTTCATTTGTGATTTCAGTGCTGTAGGGTAACTAGTTTCCTAAAGTTCTCCAAAGGCAAGAGATTTGCAGTCATACCTTATTACATGTCTATAACTAAACTTGCATGACCCAAAACCATTTGCCAATATTTAAGAGGATTTGCTGAACATCGAATGCATCTCTCTTACCATTTAATGATGATTTTTTGCACCCCAGATACTGCTTTTTATCTTGGTTCATGTAATAAGACATCTCTTCCCAAGTTCACATCTTCTGTAGTATGCATAAGCACTTATTTACTGTCGGTATTACTGATGCCTGAATGAATAAATTGCTAAGTTGGATGGATTCAGTAATAACTCATTGTACCATCAGATTAAGCCCTGCTTTTCTTTTCATAGTCCATTCTAAGAGTACATGGTATAGTTACTTTTGGCAGTACACTGAAATCTAAGTCAGTGTTACTTAATTTATGGCATATCCTGGATATATGCTGGTCCATTAAAGAAAGGAATGTGTTCATAACCTCTTCCATAGACCAATTATAGCACTATTTGAGTGTCTACATTTGAAACATTCCTTTGCTGTAGCCCACATAGGACAGTCAGTTCCTCTGATCACACTCCCATGTGGGATCTGGGTAGCTGTGCTGCAGTGGTAAATCCTTGCTTTATGGAATAACCTTCATTTTGAACTTTAACAAATGCAAGGTGAAAAATTTTTCCTGTGCTAACAATCCTTATCTTTGAATAGCAAAAGGAGAAACAACCCAGAAATGCTGAAAGCAGGAAAATCTGCTGCATTTCAAAGGTATTACTGCCAAGAACCCAAATATGTAAAATACAGACAATTTAATAACCAAGGACATCTTTTTGTAACTCACATAACTCCAAATTATTTCAAGTGTCTTTATTTTTCTATTATTAGGAGCTTGACTCACGTGAAATATTATGAGATGAAAATATTGTTTCTACCGAATAACTATAGAACATATATAATTACATAAAAAATCTTATTATTTTGATGAAAATGTATAATAGCCATACCTATATACTGAGGCATGTAAGTTCTTCTCATACATATAAAGAAATTTATTTTTTTTCTAACTGATAGGGTATTTAATTCTATTTCCATTCCTTTCCCAACAAACAGACATTTTCTCATTCAGTGCAGGCAAGTCACATTGATATACTTGTCAGACTTTCACTTTCTCAAAGGTATTTAGGCAATTCTGATGTCAAAGGGAATTTGTTACCTAAAATATCACAGAGGATCTGAGCATAAACTCCTCACAAACAAAAACAAAAACAAAGACAAAAACAAAAACAAAAAAACCCACACCAGCCAACCAAACAAAAAACACCCCCCAAAATACCAAAAAAACCACCAAAAAACCCACCCACCCAAACAAACAAACAAACAAACAAAAACCCCCCAAAAACCCCCAAATCACACCAGGATGAAGCATATTTCAATTCCATTAAATTTGGTGGCATTTCCCCATGTACAAATTGCATAATTTGGACTGATAGCTATTTGCATAGTTGATAAAAAAAACCTTGAGAGGGGAAGACAAAAGAAAGCAGGGGTGAGGAAAATCAGAGAACAAGAGCAAAGAGTCCTGTAATTCTAGAGCAAAGGGAAGTCAATTCTTTGAGGACTGGAAAAAGCTGAAGAAGGAATAGGAAGAACCCCCAGACATGGGAAAGAAAAGTTCTTACAAGACTAAGAACAAAATTTCAAATGTTAGCAATTACTTTCAAGGTGTTATCAGCCATTGCTGGTGTGTTGTCATGGGGAGAAAAAGGCATTGCAGCATCAAAGGAAACAAGGAATCTAATGAAGAAAGAAATTAAAGGAGTAATTTGCATCTATTTGGTGGAACAATCTTCAGAGGCACTTTTGTTAATTAGAAGGTTTGAGCTGCACATATTAGAGTACTGAGAAGCTGGTGGAAGTCTCCAGACATGTTTTGAGGCATCATTTTTTATGGTCACGGAACATTTCTATAGCATCACAATTTATCAGCAAATTGAGTTATTTTTCCTTCATCACTTGAAATTTGACACTCAGAAGGGAAAATGACCAGCTGCTTGCAGGAGCCCGTTTCTCTGAGCAAACATAATACTTAAAAGCTCATATTTTCTTCCAGAACTTTTGATACTCCCTCTATCCACTGGGGTGTGACTATAAGTGTCCCTAGTCTTAGCTGTGACTGACTGTTCTTCTTGTGTTGTGGGTTTTATTAATTTCTTATTATAGTTTCGTGAGTGTTTAGAGGTCTAGATATCTGTTCTGAAAAAGTAAATAAATAAAATATACCTAAAGGGAGAAAGAGACTAATTCCCTGCTCCATTAAAATTAATAAAGACAGAACAGCAGGCAAATTTAGCATACTTTTTGGTAGAGTTCAAGGCTTCAGATATTAGTCAAGTGGAATTTTTTTTATCATTAGCATCTAAAATTTCAAATGACCAAAGCTGAGTTCTTAAATCATATATATTTTATGAATCAAGAAAAAGTCTTGATTTATCTAGACTTCTTTACATATAACAGATTTGAATAAAATAAAATTTATTATTCTATAGACTTTTTTTAACCACAGACATAGAACTTTTTATCCTTTATACAGGAACTTCCTCAGTCTGAATCCTTTTTCCTTCCTTTCTTCCTCTTACTTCCTTCATCTGGGGCTTTCTCTGGTCCCCACATTCTCCATTCCCTGCCTGTGTCTCCTGCTTCAGAATATACCATGTCCCTGTCCCTTTCCTGTGCACCCTGCTCTGTTCCTTTGGTGGATAATTGCCTGCAACCACTTCACCCAAAAACAATTGCTTCCCATCCAGTCTCATATCCTTGCTGGAGTCAAATTGATTCAGAGCCTAAAATTATCCCTGAGGTCAACTCCACTGACATAAATACGGGGGACTTAACTCTGTGTTTTCCTTGCAAACATGATTTTTTAAAATTTCAGTCTTATGTATGTTTTCAAAACACATTATCATTGGGAAGTATGAAAGCAAAAGCTCATTCATTCTCTTTGAGTAATACTTATTCTTTGCATCCAGCAGCTGTTACAAAATAAAAATCTTTTTTTAAAATCAAAACAAGCACACTGCTTTCACAGCTTACTTGCTTTTCCCCTCATTACTGATTTTTTGCTGTAACCATGGATCTCTATTTAATGACGTGTTTTGTGTGTACTAAACTTTGTATTGCTGAAAAAGCACTGACCAAACTTCCCTGGAAGTCTCAGATGAAGGTTGCTTAAAGGATGTGACTGAAACAAAAAGGTGTTTCTACCATTCCATAAATAAATCCTCCTAAGTGTAAATTGTGACCGTTCCTCTCTTCATCTGAACAATTCAGATTTTTCAGAGAGCTGCTTTTATGTAAGATTAGAGAGCTGTCTCCATGACATGATGCTCTGCTTCTCTTCACCATTAGTTGGGCGTTAGTTGTTCTGGCTGTAAATAGACAGGCACAGATGGTACCACGACTCTCCGAGCCTCCACACATCTTGCACTGCAAGGATTTTTGTTATTCTTGCTATGTCTCTAGCAGCTCCTACTCTTTCCTAACAGTTTGTTGAGAAGAAAAATGGAAGGCTAAAGAACAATCAGTCCCTTTCCTCTCTAGGATTGCTGAAGTCTTTAGACAGGACAGCAGCATTCGTTTCTACTTTGTGTCTGTGTTAGGGGAACCCAGCCATGGGCTCATCAATGAAGGAAAATTTCTCCCGTCTTCTTTAGGCAAAGTCAGTCATTTCCCAAGACAGCTGAGATGCCTGAGACAGACTAGATGCCCCAAAAGCCTTAAATTGTGAAACTCAAGTGGTACATCCTCCCTCAGTTCCCTACAGCTCTGATCACCACAGTTAAAGCACCATGACAGATAAAAGAGAAGCTGGTATCTCGAAAGACTGCCTCAGTGCACAGGAATAGCATTTGCAGGAAAACAAGCTGGAACAATTAGCAACGCTGAATTGGGAAAGAGCATGGATAAGAAGGATGTGACAGATGCATATTCCTCGCTCCTCACGTCTGCCACGGAGAAGGTAAAATGGGTGCTGCACATTAGCCTTTCACATAACAGAAGAACAAAATGTTAACTTAAAGGCAACAAATTTGAAATCTGATAAAAGGAAGTCAGTTTTATTGAAAGTACAGTTAACCTGATACAATAACCATTGAAACCAAGAACTTAATGAAGCTAAAATAAGGATTAGATGTTTCTATATATTAATAAAATATCAATTTAATATCTTCTCTGTCACATCTCATGTAAGGTTATAATCTTCTGTGTCTCTAGAGAAGTCAATTTACTAACAAAAAGATAAGTAGTCTTCCTTTCTATGAGGTTACTACTTGGTTTTTCATCATCTTCCTCTACAGTCTTGGGGAATGGAAGAATCAGTGACATGGTAATGGACAGACCATTCACCTGCTCCTTGACAGCAGTTCCTGCATTTTCACCTATGAAGCTACTAACAAGAAGAAAACTGATAAAGGTTAGTCAGTGTATTCATGAATAGCTCATCTCACCCTGAGCCTCATATTTTTTGCTTAAATCTGTGTAACATTTTTGGGGAAAGTAAGATTTTTCAGATACACTAATGCCACTGCAGTAGATAGAGGAGTAACAGCTGTAGATGGATAGCAAATTGCTCTTTTTCCACCCTCCTTCCTCCAAAGCAAGACATTGAAACAGCAGCAATGCAGCTGTGAGCTTGGTGTGGTGAAACACAAACCCGATCTGTTTGGTTTCATGGCCCGGAGATGGTTTGCTCCCTCTTCATTCACCTGTCTGATATGACTGCAAACTCATGCACTCAACCACTCTGCAATGATACAGCTTATCTTCATCCAGGTATTGTGGCAAGAAAAGAACGCCTTCTTTTCACAGGTAGGCACGCCCATGTACACCAGCCATGGTCTCTGGCTGGTCCCCAGAGATCTATGAGCAAGCAGGAGCAGTGTCAGAGCTGGACCACTACACCCAGGGCTCCTCTTACCTGTGGCTCTGCCCTGCTCAGGAGAGTTTATGGACATCTGTATTTATCACTCCATCAAAGCCCTATCTTTATCAAGATGACAATATCCTCCGACAGGGACAGGCTTGCAGGAGAGGAGAGTGTGATGAAAATATTGAGAGGAGGAACATCATGGCTCACCTCTTTTTAATGAAAGGATTTTCTGAGAACAATCCATCAAAAGGTCTAGGCACCTAAGTGATAGATGAGTTTCTGAGAATTTCAGTGTTTCAACAAGAAAAGCAAAAAGCACCTTGATATTGAATAAAAGCTGTGACTGTCCTGTAGAAATAGATCTATGACAATCTGCAGAGGAAGCAGTTGAAGGCATGAAAAGCCTGATGAGATTATAAATAATATCATCTATTGCGTTACACCATGCTCACACAATTTGTGTTTCCTCAGCTACTCAGCACAGACTTCTGTCAGTTCACCCCTTATCTGCTGCAGACTTTTGCAATCTCTTGGCTCCCCCACAAATGAGACAATTTGGATACTGACACGTAGAAATAGGAGGTGTCTCATAGCGGATGCCAATGTAAGTGGCGAATCTGGGTGAAATCCTGACTGTGTGAATGGCTCAGGATATGCCAGCATGTGATGGAAAAGGCAAGTAGAGTTGCAGTTCTTTGAAAATGTGAAGACAAATAAATATATAATTAACTTGATAGAGTCATCAAGTGGTGATGACTTTGAAGCCTGTGGAGCAGTTTTCCCAGTAGTTGGCTTGTTCAGGCTTTTCTGTGTTCTTTATCCTGGAGACTGTGCAGACCTTCCCAGGGGAGCTTGCAGACTTGCAGAATGCAGGATATGGTCGATTCATCCATGCTTGGTGCTTTCCAATGAAAATCATCTCATCTGCCTTCCTAGAACATGTGCTCTAACTGGACACATGCGATTAGGACTGATACAGAACTGCAAAGGGAAATTTATGGCCATTGGCATCAAGCATCATCTAAAATCAACACTCACAGATCTGTGAGACACTCATGTGCCCTCTTGCTTGACTGTCTGTCTCATCAGCACACCTGAGCTTGCTGTTCAGAGTTGCACAAAAAGCCTGGCATCTATCATGCAGCACTACAACGGGGTGAGCCCCTAAGGAGGTTTGCTTTGGAAGCTGCTATGGGGGTCATTAATAAGATCCCCGATTTTTTTTTCCCAATTTCTGTCAACTGAACACCATGTTCTGATGATGAATAAAGCAGTTAGAGCCAGGTCCATGTCTGCCACTTAAACCCTAATGCTTTGGTGCTGAAACGAGCTGCTTGCAGGAGTTGCTAGGTAACTGTAACCTGCTCACAGCTTATGTGAGCCAGGGAGATACTTCTGATGATGTCATGATTCAGATTTGTATTTCATATCTTTAAAGAGTTTTCTCTGTTTCTAAAAGAACAGGTGTGTGGGGAAGTTCTTCAGTGAGGCAGAACTTTGCTGGCCCAGCATGCTTATGCAGCTTAATTTCACTCTTGCAAACACCATAATAAAGCAATATCAACCATGGCTTCTCAAAGTGTGATTTTAGGGGAGAACTTACAGCTGTTCAGAACTCTTTTATCTTCTAGACACGAATTCAGTGGAAAGACAGATGTCTTCATTGGCTACTCAGCAGCCTGCATGTGAACAAAATGATGGCTCACTTTCTGCTATTAGTAACATATAACAGGAGTTTTGTGATTATGCTTTTCAAGAACACAAAAATCCAAATACTGCATGCCAGATATGGACTAAAGCTGGGAGTTGTGGTCCTTCCTATACTACATGCCTAACTACAGTATTTATTACAAGGAGAGTCTAGTTATGACAATATGTGACATTACAACTGTGTGTAGCACATCACACACAAGGCAGATGGGAAAACTTCTCCACTGCAATGCTTTGAACGTGTTGTGGTGAGTATAGGGCTGATAAACAGGAAACCTCAGAATTGTGGGAGATCTAACAAGCCAGGACTTGAGAGACTTCAGCCCTAAACCTGGGCTGAAAAAAGACTGCAAAGTGTGTGTGCTTCCTCGTTCCTAAGCCAAGAGGGGATGCACTCCTACAGCACGTGGATTTGAAGGCTTGTTAGTGGCTCTCAGCCCATATGGGAAGCCAGGGTATGAAGACTAATCATGTGTGTGTGTGTGTGTGTGTATTTGACACCCACTTATCATGTGTGACACCCACTGGGGCTCTGCAGATGCATTTCTCATTTCTCCCAGTTTCTTCCCCCAGCCTACCAGTGAGAAACCTCTCTGTTTCTCCCTGAAACACATCCTTTGCTTAGAGATCCTCTTGGGTTGGAGATTGTTCTGTAACCTCTGAACAGGCCAGTTTGCCAGGAGCATCAAACTGAAGCAGTAGCTGGTGCAAGGAGAAATCAAACCTTTTGTTTTCTGTCCTCTACTTGTAACACTCATGCATCTTCTGTGAGCCACTGCCTTCATGCCTGACACTCCTAACTATCTATTGGTTTTTCTTTCCCTGTTTGCCTGTCTGATTTGATCTTCTTTCTCTTTATTTCTGTCTCTTGCTGTCATTCTCCTCATGTGTGCTGCCCTTCCCCATGTGTGCAAATCCCTCATCAGTGCTGGGCTCAGGTCCTAGGCGTGTGCTGTGCCAGGCTGCTGAGACAATTAGCTAACATTTGGAGATGTCTCCAGCATGCTATTTTAAGATGCACAGTCTTGATCAAATATACAAGTCTACCTGGCAGAAAAGGAACTGAGAGAGAGCATACAGCTGACATTCCCTCAGCTCTGGGTGAGTGCCAGTGTTAAATGTACTGTTTAGCACAGAGAATACCATCTTCTGCAGAGAGAGGTAGCAGGCACTCATTAGGACAGAGAGAGTCCAGTGAGAAGGATGATATGTCTCACTGTCAGCAGGTGCCTTGGTATCTTCACCTATCCAGGGAGATCAAACAACAACAATCTCCCGCACAGATGAACCACAGGAACCTATTCTTTGTGTCACTTCCACAGAAATCGTTGGGATTGTTTGCATAAATGTGCATTTTTCTCCCCTACTTCATGGTATGATACATCTCCCAAAATATAATACATTTACTGTCCTGGCAAAAGAGCAGAGCAGACCTGCCAGTCCTCTAGTAACATCCTGTTCTTCGGTCTGCAATTTTTTAACTAGATAAAAGCATTAAGTAAATGGGAATGATTAAAACTGCTGATTCCATTGGGAGACTTTTCATGTATATTTTACATACTGAGACATTCTGCTAGATCTTATTTATGACCAGGACTCTAGGAAGAATTAAGTGACTGAGATTCCTCATTCTTCACATTTTCATTTTGTTTTCTGCTTGATTTCCTGTATATTCCGATGTTCAAAGCAGAGATCAACACACACTTCACAAAGCTTCCTGGTATTTTATAGAAAGTACCTGAGGTTTTTGTAGAGCTGTCCAGCAATGGCAGAGCAGAGGGCTCCAGAACTTAACAGAATTATCAAATATATAACTCGAGCCACATTATCATGCATATCGTTAAAACTTGGAACGAAAGATTTGTTGATTTTCAGAAATGAAGTAAATGAAGACCAGTGTAAGAAGTGAATCAAAATAGGGGTTCAAGTATATCCTTCTCTTAATTACCCAACATAATCCTGTCATTGATAAATGGCTTAAGTGCCAGGTAAAAGGAAGTCAATTACCTAGAAAACTGGCAATTATCTATTGAGTTGTTAAAAAAACTCAGCACTGTCCAGTAACACAGTGTAATATTTTTGAGTTATGACTAGCAGTGATACTTTCTCCAGGCAGATGATCAGACTATACATAAAATAAATCAGACAGCAGCACTTTAGGAAGGTGTCATTAAAGTCCACCTTTAAAATCTCACAACTTTCCAATGCAATCACTTTGGGGAATGAATTTTTTTATTGCTCCATTCCTTCCTGAAGATGCTTCCTTTTTAGATGCTCATAATCATGCATATCTACATATCTACATTTGAAGAACTCATTATATAAGCATACTGTTTGGTATGATTAACAGGGGTATCTGCTGATGAAAAAGTATGGTGATACAGGATAATGGGCGGATTTAAGAGGGTACTTGTAACTCAACAAATGTTGCAGGCCAGCAATAAATGCTTCACTGTATGAGTTGATGATGGCAACCTGAGACATCTGTAGGGGGAAAGCACTTTTTGTAGAAGACCATTTTTTTATGCTATTTTGTTTTGAATAATCTGATTTTTCTAAACAAGAGACATGTTAAAAAGTGTTCATTAAAATACCATAGAAATTATAAGCAGTGTTTGAGCACCCTTTCTTGGGATTAAGGTTTTGAAATATTTCTCCCACAGTTTGTGTTCTGTTCTCATCTCATTGTTCAGAGATAGCTTGCAGAAAGAGTTATAATTTACTATGCTCTAAAGAAAACAGCTTACCCAGATGAAGACATATTAAGATCAGCTGGGCTTTAATAGTTCAGTTTGTGTTGCATTGTGACAGTTAGTTACATTTTTGGTTTTTAGGAAAACCATGGTTGCCCTGGCCCATCAGACACGATTTTCAGCATTTCTGTGGCAGCTGTCCCCCAGTGCTGAGGGATCGAGTGAGATCCCCTTGGGCATGGAGCAGTTCAGCCCTGTTCTGTTCATTTATAACAAGGAGACTGGAAGGTGTTTCTCCCCAGCCTGCATGGATACTTTACACTTCCAGAAAAATGATTCTGTGTGATTAAAACAGAAGTAGGTGCCCTTTATCCCAGCTCCAAAGGTTGTTCAAGGCTTGTTTATTCGATAGCAAAGCCTTTCCAAAGGGGTAGCTGTCTCGCAGCATAAATCCCTCCAGGGAGCTGAAATGCAACAACAACTTGGAGGAACTCTTGGAGGTTCCCCTGAAGATGCCAGCAGCCACAGCACAGGGAAGGGGCTTGCACTCCCAAGCACTGTCCACAAAGACAGTGTGGGCATGCCATGCTGCTGCCACTGCTTCTCCAGGCAAGTGCAATGGCTGAAGTTCGCCACAGCCTCTGAGGAAAATGATCATAAGCTGCATTTTATTTTTATACCCTGAACACCCATATATACACTGATAAGGGAAAAGCTGCCTCTAATCTCTCTTCTAAATCCTGAGCCTGGTATGGCAATCTCCTGGGCATCATAAAACAAACCCTAACCCTAACTGTAACGATAAACCTAATCCAAACTCCAACCCTAACCCCTACACCCCTAACCCAACCCTAACACTAACCCTAACCCCGTAACCCTAACCCCCTAACCCTAACTCTAAACCCTAACCCTAAGAGAGGTGAAAGAGAGATTATTTCCATCTTCTCAGAGATTGGTAACTAAGTATTAAAAAGGCATTCTCTCTTCTTTTAGCTAACTTTTGCTGAAAGAGAGGAATTCCAAAATCTTGCCCACCACATACTTCTGTGTGGGTCAATGGAGGCAATAGTGAGTAAACTCAAACTCCTTTGATTGAATCAATGCCTGGAAAAGAGATGAGGAAATGTATAGAGCAAGTGAGGTACAAGAAACTGGGAAGAGGTAATTTTCTCTTTTTGTCACAAGGAAGAGTTTTATAAAGGGCTCTGCAATTGGTGCTTGTAGCCAGATAAGATTTACTATGTATTCTTTCTGATGGTGATGGATTGCATTGATCAGAAGAGATCCTTTTCCATATATGCAATACAGAAGTCTTGGAAAAACTATTTTAGCTACAATGACTGGAGTAGTACTAAAGCTGCAAGCTGGCAGCATGTCTTCAGAGCTAGTGGTTTGTTGGCTTAATATTCCTCTTCCAGGAAAGCCTGTGTGCTGAACAAAGACCAGGCATTCTTTGTATTCCTGGCTATAGACTGTATTTGCTGAGACACGGAGGGGTCATTCTCATGAGTCCCCTTGCCCATCCTTCACCCCACAGAAAATACAGTATGTTAAAATGTGAGATATCTAAGCTATAGGAAACATCAAAAAGAGAGATTCATGCTTAAAAAATGAATTCCTCTCCTGACTTAGATTCAACAGCCTTTTAGTCTGAGTCTACAGCCACTCTACTGCTGGTGTTCAGCAGTTCATTTGAAGATGGTTCTTTTATATAAATAAATATGTGCGCAGATATATGCAGGGAGACATTTACAAACATTTGCAATTCACTGTAGTGACAGAGGATATAATTCAAATGGCATGAGGGATGTTGAAATTATTTTGCAGAGAAAAGAACCGTAACTTCGGCCTCATACAATTCCTACATATTTCACATGGCCTCAGTTGTTGTTTATTAACTCACAATATGAACTCTTTTAAGAAGTCGTAAAGAAGCTATTTATCTCATTTATCAGGCTAGGTAACAGAAATTAAAGTAGTTTCCATCCCATGCATAAGCAGAGCACCAGTCCATTCCTGGTAGCATAACCCTGAGATGCCCAGTTTTCCTCAGGGCATGCTCCAGTGATTCATCCACAGTGTTCAGTCCTCCCTTCTCTCCCAGAGTCATTAGCCATTCTGCTCTATTGTAGGCACAAAGGAACTTTCCACCCACTTACACTAAACCTAAAAAAAGCCAACAGAGCCTTTGGGCCATGTATTTTCTGTGCTCAATATACTGATTTGTATAAACATGTATTAGTCTTATCTCCTCTGCCAGCAAATTGCACTGCTGAAAGTTTTTAATATTTATCGTGCTTGTACTGGGAGTGGTTCTGTTCAGCTGTGGTATCCCAAACACATCCTGCTTTCCAGGATGGGAAAGAGTATAGAGGAGAGCACCTAAGTAATAAATGCCACAGATGCCTTCACTAAATGAAGGTTGGATTAAAAGGGAAAATGCCCAACTTGCTGACATGGAGACAGGAAAAGAAGTGAAGTTTTCCTTCCATCACCCTGTGCTGAGTTCTGTAATGGAAAGGATCTCAGTGTCTGCTGAAAGAATTCTGGGGCTTCTGTCTCATCTTGACCTTCCCTTTATTATGCAGAATATTTTTCTTTAGACTTAAACAGTGACTGAAGGTGGGAAGGGTAAATGAAGAAGAAAAAAAGAAGAGAAGAAAAAAATTGAGTTTTATTATTCGTGCTCCTTGGCTTTGTCTATTATTCTTGAATCACCTTGGGATTAAGTCTCTTTAGAGATATGAAGAATATCTTCCTCAGACATAATTTAATAATTTCCCCCTTTCTATTAGTAAATCCCCCCACATACGTTCATCTGAAAAGCAGATCACTCTGAAATACACCACCTGGGCTAATACTTCATTTTCAACTGCACTGGCCATGCTTGGGTACTCTTGGTTCCTGCTCTTCACAAGCTTATTAGTTGACCAAGAATATTAAAACTTAAATGAGAAAGCCTTTTACATCAGCATTGTAGTGCTGATCTCTTAGAACAGTCAAACCTCAGTTTTATTTACCTGCTTCTCTCTTTTTTTCTCAACTTGTTTACACCATTCTTTTTCTAGAACATACTTGCATAGCAAAGACTAATGTGAAAGTGTTCTTCATCAAACATAACCTTCTGCCATAAGCATGTCCAGTTAGAGCTGTGGTGTCCCTCTGGTTAATTGCCCTTCTCTGAAAGCTTGTAGCTACTTCACTCAGCCTGAACAAGGAGAAAGTTGACAGGGGGCCCTTCAAGACCCTGTTCTGCTGGCTTGCAAGGTAGTTCTCAGCTATTATTTCTCTAAGAAGTAAAAGCTTTTATTTTGTCTTATTATTATAGTCATTCAAGAAGGGAAAGAAACCAGAGGGCATGTGTGCCATCAAAGAAACATCTCTCTGATTAGTAAGCAACTTGTTCATTAATTTCCATTTTGAAACCATGTTTTCATTTCCCAATTTTACTTCTGTCAGTTACAACTAAGTTGAGAAAGATTGAGCTGTTTATATGCAACTTAAGATGGATGCCCAAGACATTGCTTCCTTAAATAATTGCTTTGTATAGCTGATTTTCTACTGAACAGGCACAGTTATTCGAAGCTGTGATATTCACACTTTGTCTTCTGTTCAGTTCCAGGAAATTTGTCTCATGAGGATTAGACATGCTGCCATCTGCAATACAGACATTTCTATGAGCGGATATGGCCAGGAAAACCTACTGTTTGTGAGTAATTTCTTTTAAAAATAATTTCTTTTAAAAATTAAAGTAATTTCTTTTAAAAATAACTCAGCACAGAGTGATGGAAAGAAAACTTCACTTCTATCTCTTAATAGTGAAATGGGAAAGTGACATGTAGCTCTAAAACTAATCTTCTAGTTAGTAGCAGAAAATAATCCACATCCATATCTGTAAGGCAAATAGCATGGGCATGAAGAGGGATGCTATTCCACTCCCAGCCCAAATGCAAGTTTTGAACTTCTGTTCCAATGGTCTCAGTGCTCAGACCATTGGCTGGGACCATTGTCTGCTGATTCTCAAATGCGCCCTTGAGGGTCTCCAGCCAAAGGTTCCAGCTCCATCCATCTGTGGTGGAGCATGAACCTCCCCTTTGTTCACATGGCAGAGAGAACCTGTAATTGTAAGGGGCCAGGGAAGGGCAAGGACACTCAATCTACTAAGATGGAAAGGACAAGTCAGCACAGGTCAGATTAATGGTCAGGATCAGTTTCCTTATCCCACAGGAACAATCTGGGCAGGCACTGAAGCTTTTAGATGTGCCCCTGAATGAGCCACAGACCTATGACAAACTGCTAACCAAGGAAGTAAACCGGAGATTATAATCAGTAAAGTAATACATGATGGCTCTTCTTGTTTCTCTCTTAACACTAGGGGTTTTTGTGCCACCAGGAGACAATCTAACATCAACTCCCTAATATACTTGCTCTAATGACAAGGCTTTTGTCACTCCTGCTGCACCCTTGCTTTAGCTTCAGACAGGGTTGTTACCTTTGTAAATACTGCTTGGGCAGTAATGCATTAGGCACAAATAATAACTGCCAATTATCATCCTTTCCTACAAACAACAGAGGGAGGAGAATTTTGTCCCCTCTGTCAGAGGTAGACCACAAAAAGATCACTGTTTCAGTGCTGGCACAACTGAGGGCAAGAGCCCTGTGGCCAGGAGGCTGGGGGCAGAACTAGGGCAGAAACCTCTTATAAAGGCAATAAAAACTTCAACTACTTATATTTATGAAAACAGTAAGCAAATAGTCCACCACTTAACCCCCTACTTCTACCGTTTTATTGAGTCACTAAGTCTTAATGTGACAAATGAATGAAAGTCTTTTTTTGCAGAAATGCCCAGAATCTGGCTGGTCTGAGGGAAACAGCTGGAGAGGCCTTTTAAGGCTCTTGTTTGATTTTAAGGTACGGCCAACCTTTTCTCTAAAAATTATGGCTTTCTAATGGGGCACCACTTAACATCTGGCAATTTGTACTTCTAGACCAGAGAAATAATACTGGCACTGAAAACAGAGAAAACATCTTCCCATGCCCATATATCTCCCTGTCCCATTGGCAAAAGCTCAAAGACAGTCCATTGTCTGCCCTCAGTCAGTGATCAGAGTGACATTTCTGGAGTCTTGTGCTACACAAAGTCCATGGAAGAAAAACGATCCTCTTGTTGTCTTAGCTAATGGGAGAACACAATGTAAAGCACTCCCCTACTTTCTGATAGCAGGACACATATGGGCTGACTCAATTTCTATCATCCAGATTCTCATTCTTACACAGATGCATCTGCTAGAGCCAGTTCTGACACCAGGACTTGGAGCAAGCTCAGGGGAGTCTGCTGAGCAGAGGCCACAGTGGAGCCATTCAAGGGGCACTGTCCTGCAGAGCAGGACAGTGATGCAGATATGCAGATATGAGATCAACAAGTGTGGGGGTGGGTGGAGCCCCAGCTGCTTTGCCCTTGAGAGGGCCAAGCTGAGGAGTTAAGAAAGAATTTCGCAACTTCACCCAGAGCCCTTAAGACAAAAGACCTTCTAGTCACGGCGAGCTGTCCGGAGACCCACAAGCCCCTTCGGGATTTTATGTAGATCTGTTACAATTGATTGGTTCTGTACCCTTTTCCTCCCACCCTGGTGTCTCATAAAAACCCCTGGGTTTCCTCTGGTCGGCAGAGGTTCCTCGTCCCTGGATCCCTTTCGCTGGTACCATTCCAATAAAGTACCACCTGCGGAAATTCCACACGAGGCCTCTCTCTCTCTCACCACAGCCGGCTAAAAGAGGGGCAAACTCACAAGGGCATGAGCTGAAATCACTGAGAGCTGAAATCACTGAGCTGAAAAATCACTGCTCTGCCCGATGCTGAGAAGCCCCTCTGCCAGCTGAGGAGCGCCCTGACCCCCCAAGGAGCTGTTTCTAGCGAGACATCCTTTGGGGTGGCTGTGGCTCTCTGGGTCCCAAGTGGCGGACCCCATCTACCAGCTGAAATAAACAGGAGCTTATCAGGAGAATGTAATCTGGAGGGCACATGCATGATGCAGGACAGGAGAGTGTTGGGAGAAATTTGTGGGAAATTAGCAGAAGAAAACAATGATTTATTTTCAAAAATAATTTCTTCACAAAGAAATTATCTAATCAAAGAAAATGGTAAGAAATACTGGCCTCTTGAACCCAGCAATTACTCTGGGAGAGGAGAGAAACACTCTGCGTTGTCTGAACCTGTTCTTCATCCCCTCAAAACACAGAGCTCTGGGGCAGTGCTTTCATAAATATTTCACTGCACAGCTTGCTATGCAGCCTGCAGGTTGAGGCCAATTGTGTGGCCATTCCTGTCCCTAATGGCCTGATTCACTACAGCCCATGTAAATCAATAAGAAATATTCTCACGGGGAAAATGAGGTCCTGAAAAAGGCTCTGAATACAGCAGATAAATCAGCAGTAGTGTTGGCATTGCATAAAGGGCAGGGTGAATAATAATAGCAACAAAGAACTCCCAGCATCCTTAAAACGTGCCAGGGGTTAGGCTTTGCCACCAATACAGTTGTTCAGGAGAGATTTAAATATTTTGAAGGAAAGCTCAGGAGGGCAATCATGCAGGGAGGTAGTAAAAGGCTCTGCTTCAGCTGCAGCCTTGGCTGTTGGGCTCTGGCTGAGGATGCTGCCACAGACCATGGCCTCTTCAGCATTTCACTCATCTCCAAGCATACACATGCTGTAGTCCACTACCCTGTTGCATGTGGTTAAATCTACACTGGTGGGCTGTGAATACTGAAGCCTCTTCCTCTGCAGTTGTAAAAAGGTGCCTCCAGCAACCTGCACTCTGG
The DNA here is from genome assembly GCF_009819655.1 of Sylvia atricapilla. Classification (NCBI taxonomy): domain Eukaryota; kingdom Metazoa; phylum Chordata; class Aves; order Passeriformes; family Sylviidae; genus Sylvia; species Sylvia atricapilla. Next base: position 45,753,747 of record NC_089140.1, read on the forward strand.
CCAGCTCTTGCTCCCCTCTCTGGCAGCCATCTAGGTAATTTTCAGTTCAGTGAGTGACTATTTTTCCTATGAAAATTCAAGCCTGGCACTGGAAGCTCCCACCATTCAACCTCACCCTCCACACTGGTGTTGCAGCATGTTGCCAGAACTTTCTTTGCATACCCAGCCATGTTCCTACTGGCCTCTGTATTCCCAGCAAATTCTCCCTGTATCCCTTCAGGGAAGCCAGACAGGAATATATTACCACAGCCATCTTCACTGTGCACTGGCTTTTTGGAGTCTGGAGAGACTGCAATATTCTCAAATGTCCTTGAATTATTTTTTAATTTCTACAACAATCAATTCTTGGTTTGCATCCTGATTCACTGAGTGCTGTACATCTCTTAAGTCATGCATGCTAATGATTATATCCTCTGGATTTTATAGCTAGTAGTGGTGAAAGATGAAAGCCCAATATTGCCTGTTTTACTGAGGCTACAGTCAGATATTAAAAGCAAAAAAAAAACCCTTCAAGATGACATCTGTTGTAGCCAAAGTTCATGTATTCCTTCATGAAAATTCAACTACATAAAAAAAAGACTTTGCAATAGATGGAGGATGATTCACGCTTAAATATACAGCTGAAAGCCACTCAAAATTCTCTTTTCTCTACTTCCTGCTGTTTTGTGAGTCCAGCAAAAAAAGAACTATGATCAGTGATAATAAATCTCCATTTTTCTCACCTTGCCCTTCAGCATTTCATCAGAGATAACAGTGAAATCTGGTGCTCTTCTGACATCACATAAATAGCACTCTGTGGCTCTCTTCTCTCTCCAGTCTGCTTTATCTTTCACTGCTCAGCAAATCTTCACACAAAACTAATGTTTAGCTGCAAAAAAGAAGAATATGGACGATATGCATGAACACAGAAAGTAGCAATACTGCTGCTGAATGGGCCTTTTTTGGAGAAATTTGCCCCGTTACACTGGTTAGTGAACAGCTGCTTCCCAGCTGAGATTTATCAGCTAAAGACAAGGTGACCCAAAATTTAGCAAAAGCCGTAGAGAGCTGTGAAAACTGGAGGGCTTCTTTCTGGCTGTACATTGGAAGTGCATGAGCCTAGGCATTTACATTTACAACCCAGAAAAGAACACCTGGGTGTGTATGAGCAGCAGATCTGCTTCCTGCAGCTCCCACTGGGAACAATCTCCCTGCAGTGAAGGGATGATGCTAGTGAGTGCCAACTAGTAGAAGAAAGCAAAGCAGAAGGCCTGAGGCAAGTGCCCAGATTGATGTCTAGCACAGTCTCCTGTATCACTGAGCTGCAGAAGTAGGTTACAAACTTCAGAGAGAGACTGTAGCATTTCTATCCAAAGTAGCAAGTGCTTCCTTGGACAATCGCTGACTCACAGCTGCTGTCTACCCGTTTCTCTTGGTCACTTCAGTCCCATGGTTAATTTGGTTAACATCTAAAGCCAATCTCTGCCTTGTGCTCCACCTTTGCAATGCCTCAGGCTGAGGTGGAAGCTGAAAAGATATTTAGGTTATAGGAGAGAGGGTTGGGTGCTACTGAAGTCACTGCTGTCTTCCCTTTTGAATGCCTGCAGCAGCAGAATGAGGTGGCATCCTTACATGGACTCATGTCTTCATAAGGTGTTTCTTGGAATTTGCTGTAATTCGGATTGAAGTAATTGCAGTTTTGTGGGGGAAGATTAGCCTCCTAAGACACCAACACACCTCCAAAGCAGCCATGACTGGATTGGGTATGAGTTGATAGCATATGACAGGAGATTGTAGGAATGAGATGGGGAGTGTCACATTCATGTAGTTATCCTATAGAAAACATGGAAGAGACAAACTGAGGCTGGGACACCAGACAGGAGAGCCAATGGGGCGAAGAAGGAAGACATAAAAGACATTGCCCAGAATAATCTAGGACTGAGCTCTGTTTTGTGGAACACAAACATCTCGCTTACATTGCAGTTGAAATGGGAGGGTTTGTCCACTGGATGCAAAGAGGCGCTACTAAATACACAATTTTTTTCTAATTACTATGCCATTCAGCTTTCAGGTGCTCATGAGTTTAACAGCAGGGCCTGATCCTTAGGGAGGAGGTGTGATAGAGGTCCTGCAAGGCTTCAGCCCAGGAATATGGTGATGAGGGAAGCCATGCCAAATATACCACAGCAAGCATGGGAAGCAGGATGTCAACCAGGAATCATGAAAACTACTTTGAAGTTAAGTCCAGTGGGGTTTTGTGCCTTTCTTTCATGTCACAGAATATTCTGGCTTCTGAGGTTTTTATGATTGCTCTGATAATTGAATGATTCTTGGTGGAAATAAAAATGTTATTTACAAAAATTCTTTCCCAAAAAAAGTGACAATTAACTGCCAGATTTTTTTGAACATCATACACTGCAATCACAACTACCAGAGCACTGAATAAAACCAAGGTCACCCCTGCAGATACATGGGAAAATCACTCCAGATCTCTCGCAAATTGCAATTTTGCAAGCTGGCAATCCACCAAAGCAACCCCAGCTCAGGTCTAGCCAATAAAAGCACAGAAGCAGCTTTTTCATGTGTTTCTCTATTAAAGTTTGGTGTTAATGGAACAGAACATTCCAATAACCTTTTAAAAGGTCGGACTAACTCAATTCTTTGGGGTGGAGAGAGCCAAGCTGCATTAATCTGGTTATTGAGTAATAAGTAATAAGTGAAAGGAGTGACATAGAAGGGAGAGAGGTGGTGGTTTAAAGTGTTTTCATGTAGCAGTATAAAAAGACAGAGGAATGGAAATGTGGGAGGTTTAGCTTGCTGACAGGGGACAGACACCCACAAAGTTGTTGTCTCTCCCTTGCATGACCAGTCCCTGAGGCAGACTGCACCTGCGCAGCTCCAGTGCTATTATCCTGGGATGAGAGGGATATGTGGGGATGAATAATTCAGCTGCAAATCAGCTCTCCAACTGCACTGCATTTTTTTTCCTGGGTTGCTATTTTTAATTTAGATACTCCCACGTGTGTGTTTGGTGGATTAGAGGCATATGAGAAATAGAAGAAGGTGGCTGACGCAGGCAGGTAGCAGAGCCTGGGGGTGGCAGGAGTTGAACCAACACAGACCTATAGCAGGTCCAATGCCTCCTTCCTGCTGAGGGCAGCACGGGCCTTAGTATCTCTGAGCCTTACTTACTGTGGTGGGAGCTAGAAAAGCTCATCACTGTTTCCTTGGATTTATACCTCTGTGCTGGCCATCACAAAGAAACAATGCAGGCGCCTGTTCAGTTATAGCCAGAGCTGGATGTCATGGTATCTGGGTTCAGTTTTAAGGTCTGCTACCTATCTCCTTTCCACAAACCTTGTAAATCCTCCCTCTTGTAGTTCCAGACTTGTTAGTGGAGAATTGTTACCACTGTTTCCTTTGGTCTGCCTTACTTTCCTCTGGGGGAGAAACCGTCACTGCTTGTTTATAGCTACAGAAGATAACTCAGGTGGGAGCCTCTTCTGCTGTAATGTGTCATCTTCCTGTTGCATTTTTTAATCACAAATATCAGAAGGAGAGAGTCATCAAAATGGTTTAAGAGGAAGCAGAAAGGTTTTACGTGCAGCAGCTCAATGAGGAAATGAGGGACTGTAGGATACAACAGGGTGGAAAAAGCTGCCTCTTTGGGCAAAAAACTACTGTTACACGCCCATCTTCGTGAGAATCCAGATTTCTGGAAGAGACTGTCTGGCATTTTGATTTGTTCATTAGTTCCTACAGAGAGTAAAAACAAAGATCAATACATAAAGAAAATCATGTCATGTTTGAGAATCTTTACTTTTCCTCTTTCTGTGCATACAGTGTCCAGTCCATTACTAATAATAACTGCTTTTACAAAGTCTAGAGTGCTTTGGAAATCCCTAGCCTGGTAAAGGCATTCATGTCTTCCTGTGGACTCAGGGAAACTGATGTTTAAAGTAGTTCACTCCTTGTTAGGTTATACAGTGTCTCAACTCTTTTCAGCTGTAAATCACTGGATATGGGGAATTTCTTAAAAATTACATAAGAGGGAAGTACGTGAAAACCAAAGATTAGTTAACTATTGTGAAATCGTTCCATAGATTATTGCCAGGGTTGTGGAAAGTGCCCATGCTTTCAAGGCACAGTGCTACCCCTTCTCAGTAAATAAAGGTCTAATTTTTAAAAAGCCCTTTACTTCTTATTTGATTCTTGATCTTTGAGATCAAGAAAAACCTGGACTACTGCTTAATTACCCAATTCTTTGTCAGCAAAATCAGATGCTGCACCCAGATTTTGGGGGTAAACAGCAAAACAGAAAGTGTAGTGATGAAGAAGCCAACATCCTTTCCAAAAGAAATTTCATAACTAATGGTTCTCAAAGGCTAGTGGTCAGTCTTAACCATGTGATATCCAGGAGAGTGGGACAAAAAGCATTCTCAGTTACATTCTGTTCAGAGAGTAGGTAATTTGCCAAACAGCTCACTGCCTAATAAGCTCCGTTTATCACACTCCTTTGGCCTCCTGACTTCTGGGAAAACAAGCACCAACAAGTGGTGGCTTCTTGCACCAGCACTTTACAAAGACTATCTACAGTTTTAAAACACTAAACAGCAGGCCTGACAGGGGTTTCTCTTTCCTTCCTGATTTCCATGATTTTAATCTTCAAAAACTACACTTGCCTGCAGCCTCCAAACAGCAAGTCTACAAGCGTTGAAACAGAATCTGGATTGAGATTTAGAGCCCTTGGAGGCATTAAGGCAGGAATGAATTGCTTTTTATCATTAGAAAGCCAAGACTGTCTACTTTCTCAGGGGATATAAAGCATTCTGTTTGCAGCTGGTACTTCACAAGACACTGAGCCATAGCACTGCCCCAGTGCATTTTGCACATGCACTACAGACCATTTTAGAGCTACTAAATTATTATCAAAAACTTAATTGTTTTCTTTTCTCTGATGGCACATCTAAAGGCAGATTTCATAGGCATCTTTTCACCTACTTACTTCTCCATCATGCCTTCCAGATTTTTTGAAAGTTGTTGGCATGTAAATTTTGCTTTCCAGTTGTTCTCCTCCAGTTTTGTCGAAGCTCAGATCAATAGAGCCATCATCCAGCTTCCAGCCTGTGAATAAGCTGTAGTACAGTCACTTGATAGACTTCTACCAGGATAGCATGCTGTCTGGCACAGTGTCCTACAGTGCATAACGTGCTGCTGAATGACTGTCCACAGTGCCCTGTGGGAAGTGCCCTGTGTTGGATTAACATCTCAGCCTCAAGCAGGCAAGTACAGGTTTGAGTTTAAACCCTTGGTTTAGGACAGAAGTGAGAAGTACTTCAATGGAAGCCTGAAAGGACTAAGAAATATTCCTCAATTCTTCTGTCACTCTTTATACAAGCAATGGCCTGGTTTAATTCAGATGCAGCAAACACTCTAATAAAGACAGGCACTAAATATCCTGGACAGGCCTTAAGAAACCTTAGCATTATGTTCATGTAAAAGCAGTGCTATTGCGGGCTGGTGATACTAGTTGTCAAGATACCTTTTAATCTTAACTCCTCTAGAGGGCTTTTGCATGTTAAAGAGTAGAAAACAATATTTAAATTAACATAAGGTTAACAGTGTAAGTATTTGGTTTGCAAAACATATGTAAAACTGCAAACATTACATGCTCCACTTAGACTTGGGAATGTTAACAAGAAAAAAATACATCCAAAAAACCTTTAGAAGTAGAATCAAAGTAGGAATCTGACTGTATGAGTAACAGACAGAGTACATGAATAGTCTTTTGGTATTTTGTTCACTTAATGCAAAGTCTTTTTCACAAGCTCATGCTGAACAAACCCCCACCCTCCCCTCCAAAAAAAACCAACCAAAAAAACAAAAAACAAAAAAAACCCCACCCAAACAAAAGAAAAAAACCAAACAAAAACAAAAAAACCCAAACATGGAATGCAACTCTGAACTTCTCATGTAGGACATAATGACAGGAAACACAAACAGGTGACCACAGCACTCCTCTGGGTCTGCATAACTAGAAGTGAAATTTTCCTTGCGTTCCAGAATAAAACTTGGCATGGCTGAGTTTATTTATGGCAATGGAATCTTTAGTGAGCCATACTCTCCAAAGACACACTCTCAACTGTTAAAAGAAAAGTGGCACCCATTTAAAAAGTCATATATTGTTGGACTAGAACCACTTAACATTTAAAATATATTTTCTAATTTTAGCTGTATCATACAAATCTCAAAAATCTTGTATTAAGAAGCCATACAATCTATTTTCTTATTCAGGTTTTATGACATCTTTTCCTGTAATTTCAACTACAAAGAGAAAATGAGTGACAGGTTTCATAACATCAAATCCTGAAAAGGAGGTGTTAATTGGTATTTAAGAATTGCAGTCCAGAGCATTCAAAAGTTCTATTTGTTATCTAATAATTCAGAAGCAAGAGGAATTCTATCTGGTACCAATGGATTTGAATAGCATATGGATCATAGCTATCAACCAAGACCATTCTATATAATGGAATAATATCGGTGTAGTTGACATGGCATTAAATATATCTGTTGATAGTCACACAATAAATTAATGAAAATTATTTAAAAAGAAAAAGAAAAAATGAAAAAGTTAAATCATAGCAGATAATAATTAGGAAAGATCAAGATCAGCAGACATCAAACAGCATCCACAATGCTTTACCAATCCTGTTTTGCTTCCTTTCCAAAGGAAATTAAATTAAAAAATCCTTTAACTGGAGTCCAAGAAGCAAATAGTGATAATGAAGAATAAAAGGAATCTACAGTTGCATGAGACAGCAGGGGACTCTAATAACATCATAACTCTCCCAGGTGTAATACATGCAATATCCTAAAGCAGCAACACTGACTGCAGGACTGTGAGCAAGCAGTCCTCATGTGCTTCATCCCTGACATAGCGTTTTGCTGTGTCCAGTATCTAGTTACTCTTGTGCTGGTGGTGTTCGGGCTCCTCCAGCTCAATAACTTTCATCACCATTCCCAGATCAGCAGCCAGGTTGGGACAAAACATTGTACTCATTGTTTCATGAAATTTCTTATGCTCACTTCTCATGCATGTTGCTTTTCTGCCTGTCCATGGGAAAGACATATGCCTGTCCTATCTTCTGCATCATGAGAAGCAGCAGACTGGTAAAGGAACATAAAATATTAATTTTAAAGTGCCAAGATGTCCTGCAGCTTTCACATCTTCACAACAGTCTATGATGGCCAGAGGGCACAAGAGAGTGAGGTTACCAAAACTACCTTTGGATGAGGCCAGCTCCCTTCTTGGTCTCTTTCTGTAGTCAATGGAAAGAACAGGGTCTGGCTTAGGTACACTGTGTTGCCGCTGGATGAACTTATTCCCTTTGTGTAAAGCCTTCCTCAGCTAAAACAGACCCAAGTGAAAACTGTCCCCAACCCCATGCCCAGAGTGGGCTCCACAGGGCCCAAGGTGGATTCCCACACATGGCTCCTCACTGGCCTGGGACAGAGACACACACAATTTTGCTGCCTTAGATATAAAAAGGGCACAGTGTCCTAGCACAAGAAAACAGTTTACACTCTGAAGCACTACCTACTTTACCACTGAGACTACAAGGAGATACTACTATTCAATTGTAAAAAAAATACAATTTTTTTGTATAAGGAACAAAAAGGAATGCTGTTCCAATAAGGAACAGCATTGAGTCACCACCGATAGCCACCATTCCTAGGCTTAGCTCATTCTTGAGGAAACAAGTGACTTTCTTTCATCAATAAAGTATGAATCAAGGTATATCCTGTGCTGAAATTGCATGTCCTTTGCTTGAATTTTCTTTTTGGAACAGGAAGGCATGGAACATCCCCTCCTGCCTATCTGTAGCAAGTCATTTCAATGGGAGTAAGAAACGCTGAGTGAGCTTATCCGGTACATCTGGTATGCCTGCAAGCCATGCTGGCAGTTTTGCTGAAAAATGTGCACAAGAACCTTCCCCCTGTTGGAATGTAAATCTTCATCTTTATAAAGCATAATGAGTTTTGAAGGAGTAGCAGAAAGTGATTTACAAAATGCCAACTCTGCGTTACACATCTATGAGACATTCAGGATTCCCACTGTACTGCAGGATGTACAGCATGGCTGTGTCTGCCTTACTTTGTGATTCCAAGCTAAATCCTAGCAAGCAAGGCTCCTGTTTAAATGTTATTTACCAAAGTAATTTACAATTTTTTCCAGGGAAATAGACACTTGGGCGACCAGTTATAGTATTTCCAGAGGCTACCTGCATTACCAAACCTAGACCCGGCCCTGGCTTTCCTCAGAGATTGTCCTGTTAATGGGCTGAATTTCATCCTAAAACTTGCTAGAGTTATTGGAGGGAGGAAGCTGTTACCATTCCTCTAGAAGGCTGTTAGATTACCTCCTTACCCAATAATGTGAACCTGCTCTTACTATCCAGTTTAAATGTGATATGGTTACCTGTGGTTTTTTATTCTTTTCCTTAACTAGGAAAAAAGAATATCTTCTCTGTTGCTGGTACTAGGCTAACCAATATATTCTTAGAAAGAATGCAGTATCTTACCATAGCCTTTAATATTTAGACTAAGCAGCACTTCATGCCATCTTTCATATGACATGCCTTATGCTACCTCTGCACTTGTTGCAGATTAATTAATCTTTTTCAGAGAAATGTGGGAGCAGTTGTGTTGCAGATGTGCATTCACCCATGCCTTCTACAGTGAAGCTTTCACTTTCTGCTGGAAATACCTTGTCTGATGCTATGGCCACAAACACCTTCTTCATGGATTCATCCCATGGTCAATTCACAGTCACTCTGTGACATCTCTGACACCCAGAGTTCTCTCCACCTGAGTCATCTCTTGTCTCCCTTACAGAAATTCCTTGTTAAGCCTGAAGTGCACACCCTGAAATTCTTTTCTAATAAAACATCTCTTCTACTTATCTGTCAGAGTCAGAAAGGTTTTAATAAATGATAAGTCTTACATGTTAGCTATGCCCCTTCATCTTCAGATTTCAAGAGCCCTCTGACTTCATATGCTAAGGTACTTAATGAAAATATTACCAGCACTGGTCCTAAAACTGACCCTTGAGGAACTCACTGTAACTTGTTTCTTGACTCTCTTTTCTTTCTCTTCCTCTGCCCTTTCCCACTGGTCAGTTCTTCCCCACCTTTCATATCATCTGTTAACCCACGTCTTCTTTTGCTTCTTTTGCTTCCTATTTTCCCATATAGGAGTGTATCGACTACATTGCTAAGGTAAAAATGAGATCTACCACATTATTTATTCTGTAAAATCATAATCCATTTAAGAGATATCAGGTCATTCTGACACCATGTTCCCCCTTTTAAACCCAGGCTCTTCATCTTGTTTTATGCTTGACTAGAAAGAGTAATTTAGTCATTCTTTTCCTTTGGTAATTTTTATCCTATGTAGAAATACAGAAGAAACTTGAGGGAGATCACATCCACATCCATCTGATAAGCATATAGATAGAAAACACAATACACAAGTATACATATGTGTATGTGCATATGAGTCTTATGTGTTACATATACACATGGGCAACACATACACATACATGTAAATATTTCTACACAACAACTTCCAAGCTGCACCAAGCTTTTTAAGGAAATACTACAATTTTCAATTGTCCATACATAAGGATTAATTAATACTCATTAATTTTAAGACTTGCAGATATTTTCCTCTTTTTCTGCTTCTCCTTCTGGAGCCAGCTGACAGCCACTGAGACAAGCCCAGTGTGCAGGATGGTTTTACCCAGCACTCAAAATGTTTCCTGCTGCTATCATTACAAAGTTCAAGTGCAATCTACTTGTTGGACAATTGCAATGATGAAGTTTGTCCATTAGTGCAAAAAGCTGTTTTAACAGTCACAATGAAGAGAAAATGTCCATTTGCCATCTATTTTAAATATGAGGGCCTGGTCCTTAATGAAAGAATTTCATTAATAATGAAAGACCATGACAAGTGTTTAATTAACAAGTGCCTGTCTTGTTATTCCTTCGTCTGACACAGTACCACACACTTTTGTAATACAAAAATTTATTGTGAGAGGAGATGGAGGAAGAGAGGTGCAGTGCCTCTCCACAAGGTGGCTGTCCAGATGGATGGCCCTCTCCCCCACACGTGTAGAGGATATGTACCACAGCAATGTGGCAGCCTTCACTAAGGGCTTCTAGCAGCTGGAATCATCTGCCTCTTGGCATACAACTGACTTACCATCTGAAATTACACACTTCAAGAAAGACTGAAGAAGGAAAAGCCAGGTTTCCAAAAGTTGCATTCCGAGTTTTAATACGGAGATGTAATGCCCCAGATGCCCCTGAGTTATAGATAGTTTAATGACAATATTGTGTCACTGTGACCAGAGCTCACCAGCTAGTAAGGATTGAGCTCTTATTCCCTGTAAATGACTGTAAATTTGTCTTACAAAAATTATTTTGAGATTAAAAGCAAGAAATGCTACAAGAAATGTGTAGCTTTGAATGCTGCAAAGTGGTAGTTTTGCTTGCCACTGCGTATAACTATTTCCAACCAACAGCAAAATTGTGCTAGTGCATTAGGAAATGGCCAAGATGAAAATACAGTAGCAATTACTTTGTTTGAAAACTGAGCTGTTGATGAAAGGCAAAAAAGTAAAGGTGCATTGATTCTGATAACTTCTCCCCACCCACATACACACACCTACTCCACACACTTTTAGTCTGAATCAGTAAGAGGCTGCTGACTGTCACTGGTCTAATGCCTTCGCGTGGAACGTGGAGGATGTGCGTTTGGGGTTAAATGCACCCTTCTGTAAATAACACAATACAAGCTCTACATAAAACTCCCTCAGAATAAGGCTCATGTAGGGTCTTCAAAATTATCAGCCCCATGTCCCAGCTCCACGCTTAGGGTACCAACATCAGCCTGCTAAAACAATGCTGGTAAATATAACTCCACTGAGTCTGGATCTTGCATATGTTCAAAATTCTTCCTTAACATTCAGTGTTTTAATGAGCGGCAAGGGGACAGGCACAGATATTTTCCAACCAGACAGGGCCATCCTGGTCACCAGGCAATGCATGAGGCAGGCAGGTTTCTGATTTCTTATATAGATGATCTCTTCTTCCACTGACGCATTCCTTGAGTCCTTCCTCCTTTTGACAAACCAAGGAATGACAAATCTTGTGTTGGTTTGGATGACAAGAACCTCCTCTGTCATCAAGGCCAGTAGTCCCCACTAAAGTGGCCATCAAACAGTAATACCTGTAATACAAGTAACACCTGTTATGAGTTACCAAAACTAACAATTCAAAGGCTAAGCTCCACCCCTGGTAATGTGACCAGTCTTGCCCAAATCTGTTCCTTTCTATCCCAAAAGGATAACTCTGCTTCTTCTACATCTTTCAAGCGTTATTCTTCCAGTACCACAATACTTGAGTGCTTTTAAAATAAAATCCACTGCAAAAGTGAAGCTTCTACTGATCTTTTTGGTCTCACTCAGAATTATTTCTTTTGAATCTGGGCTCAGATAGCAGATGGAGTTTGAACGGATTTTTCTTAAATTTAGTCTATGGATTTCTTGCTTTTTTATATTCTCAAGTGATATTCTTCATATCCCTGCAATCCAATCACCTGCATTTTTTATCTGACCTTGTGTTTTAAAGCAAAACCACTAAATACGTGTCTATGTAAACAACAGCAAAATGAAACTCAGTAGCAAAAGCCACATTCAAGGATTTAGATGGAAAAAAATACCCAAACAAATGATTTAATTACATGAAATGGAGCTAGGACTTGAAGTAGGTGATAAAAATTATTTTGTATTCCAAATGCTGGGGTTTAATACTCTTCTTGTAGGATGCTGAAAAAAAATACTAGTCATGTTGTTGATGTAGGAGCAAAAAAAACAATGCCAGGAAGCACTAACATCATTCTGGTAACTATCAGCCAAAGCAAAATTATACTTCTACGGAAATCTGTGAACCACGTCTATTTAAGTGACAGACAACTGGGGCACTTTTGCACATTTCCCATACAGGAACTAATGCATTATTTAATTACCCAACCAGCTCCAGGCTTTATGTGGACGAACAAAAATGCTAACACATTAGTGCAAAGTCAAAAAAAAAAAAAAAAAAAAATCAGAGGCCTATCAGCCTGATAGAAAATAGTTTATCATTATTAAAGCAAATACAGATATTTCTATATCATTAATTTACCATAATGAAATGAGGCTGAGAAAATAGACCAGATTAGGAAGCAAAACTCCAGGTGGGCAAAGTGGGGATCATGGGAGAGTGGGTTAGGTATCCTGTTTGGAAAAGTCTGAGCCATTTTAGGGCTTGTGTCCCTGCTCGATCTCTGCACTTTGCATGAGTTTCAGCCCAATAAGGAGAGTGAGTGGTGTCTCCAACCTTTGCCTGGGCTATCAAGGTATTGGTGGGTTTAATTTTCATTCATATGATGTGCTGTGTAGCTCACAGCTCTGATTCATGATTGCTACAGGATTCTGCCCAGGAACCTGAGAGGTTCCCGCTTCCAAAGGGAAGGGACCTGATGTGGAGCAGCACGCTATCCTTGCTTGCACATGAAAAACTCTTTACTTTGTGTGTCCAGTGGTCTTCACCTCAACTGGGGAAAACAACACAGAGCTCAGAGTGAGAAAAAGTAGCAAAGTAATAAGAGGATTATTTTATGTTGTCTTGAAAACATTTTGAAAGAGCAATTACTGCCTCAAATTTAGAATTAGAATTTTTAAAAGACATTTAAATCTCTGGACTGTTGAATTATCTAACATTAAACATATTGACCTATATTTCTCATGCTCTTTCCATCAAGACTATAGCTGATTGAGTAGTTAGACTTTGTCTTATCTTTTAATCCATTCATTTCACTAAAACACTGATTTCTCATACTGACAATCCACTTAGGTATTTGATTTGCTAGAAGCTGAAGATAATCTGTTTAGATTAATACTAAATTAATCACAATCTTAAATGCTTCCTAGGAAGTTAGATGTATACTATACACAAGAGTAGACCTGCCACACCTGAGGAGCACCTATCACTTAGGTTTGGGCCCATGTGGAGCCTCTAGCTCTTCTCTAGTTACCATATTAACCAACAACTCAATCTGGGTTTGGTTGAACTCAAATCTATCCTGAGATTCTGATGAAATGGCAAGTATTGTACCAACTCTTGGCTATAGGTGCCATTTTGCAGATGCTATTTATAAAAATAAACTAGAGAAAAAAAAAAAGCCCAAACAATATAATACACTTATTTTCTTCTGGAAGGACTTTATTGGTATGACTTTTATTAGCTGCTAATAAAAACAAGTGAAGCAGGTTTGACACAAGTTTGAATTGTGTGTTACTTAGAATGTGTAAAAAATAATTTCTGTCAAGATACTCCTGAAAACTTAATCTGCAAATGTACTGAAATTTTGTATCACTTTCTGTTGATTTTATTGGAGTTTATTGTGCAATCTGGATTCTAATAGTGAGGAAGGCAGCCAATATCAAACACAGCTAGACAAGATAAAAGATTTTCTGTAAACAGAAAAATGAAATTAAGTGAGAAAAACCAAGACCAACCAGAAACATTCTGAGAAGGAAAGAAGAGCAAATGTATTCTGCATAGTATGATAATCCATGAAGGTCAAAACCAATCCAGACATACACTGCTATTCGGTATTTGGGCTTATTTATGGTAGGAGTTACTTATCTATTAAGCACTGACTGTTTGGCAGCACCATTTCAAAAACACTGCCAAGACCCCATCTCAGCAGTGCCTAGAAATGGCAATGAATAATTGTCCCAGGGTGTCAAAAGGCCAGCCAAAAGCACACCAAACCTCCAAAATCTTATACTGGCTTTTTTTCTGTGGTCTCACCCAGTTTGCTAACCTCTCTGAGATAATTTTCATCCATTCACTCAGACGTGAATCAGGACAGTGCTGGGGTTAAGGGCAGTGCGAGGGGAAATCATCCTGTAAGTTGAAAACATGTTCCAGCTGGTCATCAGCTCTCATTTATCCTGGGGAAGGGACTCAGCCAGGGACAGCACTGCCTGTCCCCATGGACAACAAAATGCTTCATCCTGCCCCAGTCCAGGAACTCACACAGCAGTTCAGGGAGCATTTTGGGATGGAAAGCCTGTCAAAGCCAAATCACCATCACTTGCTGACAGGGGGATCACTGAAAACAGAATAAAATTACGCACAGACTCATGAGGAACTACTAGTTTATCAGCAGGGTAACCATCAGAGCTGCTCTCTGTTCATTTTTGTGGTGAAAAGGTTATAATTTAAGCACGCTTGACAGGTACACACAACCAAGTGGAAAGCTTTTATTCAGTAAATACTTATTTTTAGTCACATAAGAAGGTTGACTTTACTGTAGGCATTGCACTGCATAAACAGAATGTGTCTGTTTAAACTGTGTTGGAGACACAGCAGTGAAGCAAAAGGTCTAAAAATGAAAAGAATCAACAGTCACCAGCAGCAAAAGGGCACAAACACAGGGTAAAAAAAAATAAATTCTTGTTCCTCGTAGGGTACCACCAGTTACTTGCAGTAATTAAAACCAACTCTGAACTCCACAATGTTGACAACAGGGTGAGATGTTGCTTTCCCGGCAGAGATATAATTAATTATGCTGTGCTAGATTGCCTTTATTGACTTGTGCCATGCTGTCTAGGATGATCCTATTGGAGCAGGGTGGTGAGACGAGATGACAGCCGGGGCACCGTGTGCTAGAACTGAGCTCGTTCCAACACATGGAATTTCAGAACAAGAACGAGAACTGCAGTGCCATTCCTGCTCCCTGGTACCCATTTTCTGTGATCCTGTGTTTCTGTGACTTCTGCTTTTTACTCTGACTAGTAAAAAAGACATCACAAAAATCCCCAAACTATTGCCTTTGTTTCAGAATCTGCAGAAAAAACCCAAAGAAATAAACAAACAAACCCCAGGAGGCAAGTAAAATTATTGACATTACTGAAATCTAGCCCTGACCTATACAGTCACTTTACAGCGCATCTGTATATGCTGTGGAGGGGAGCCAAACTAATCACACAGAACAGGTCAGGTTGGAGGGGACCACAGCTGGTCATCCGGTCCAACCTCCCTGCTCAAGCAGGATCATCCCAGAGCACAAGGCACAGGATTTCTCCAGACAGTTCCTGAATATCTCAAATGAGGGAGACTCCACAACCTCTCTGTGCAATCTGTTCCAGTGCACAGCCAAGAACTTCTTCCTCATGCTCAGCTGAACTTCCTGTGCGTCAGTTTCTGCCTGCACCACTCGTCTCATGTCCTACTGCTTGGAACCAGCGAGAAGAGATTGGAAATGTGCTCTTGGCATTCTCGCTTTAGATATTCATAAACATTAATGAGGGCCCCTCTCTCGCGGCTGAACAGCCTCTGTGCATCTTACACAGAGCTCAACCGCGTTTAATCAATTTTTTAATTATTACTGCTTTTATTATTTACTATTCCACCTCTGCACGTTGCAGTCGGCAGAAGCGGAAGCCCTTCCCGCTCCGTGCCGGCGCGGAGCTCCCGCCCCGCCGGCGGTGCCGAGGGCGGAGGCGGCGCCTCGCCCCGACACCGACGCGCCAAGATGGCGGCGGCCGCGGCGCGGCGGGGGAGCTGAGGGAGGGCGCGCGCAGGTAACGGCTCCCCGCCCGGCCCCGCCTCGCGCCCCCCGCCCGCCGCGGCGCCCGCTGCCCGCGGCTTCCCATCGCCCGCTCCTTTCGGCTCCTCGCCCGTGCCCGGCCCGCTTTCCCCCGCTGCCCCCGGAGTGCCCCCCTCCTCCAGCCTCCCTCCGTCTCCGCTCCCCTGCCCGCTCTGTCCCGCCAGTGGAGCCGCCAGCTCCCCGTGCATGCTTCTCCGGCGGTGGGACACAGCGCCGGGGCCGAGTGGAATATGCTGGGCCTCATCAAGCGCTTTCCAGGACCTTCACTCAGTCTGCCGCGTGCTCACTGCATCATTCCAAACGTTTTCTGTCTCAGGGGAGGTTTAGAGTGGGTATTGGGGAAGATTCTTCCCCAGAGGGTGAAACTGGTACTTGAACAGGCTCGGCAGGGAAGTGGCCACGGCACCAAGCCTGACAGAGCTCCAGAAGTGCTTGGACAATGCTCCTGGGCACGCGGCGTGACTCTTGGAGTGTCCTGTGCAGGGCCAGGACTTGGACTTGGTGATCCTTGTGCGTCCCTTGTAGCTGGGGACATTCTATAATTTATTTCTCTAGCAGACTAGCCTCTTCCTCCTTTCTTGGCACACCTGCCTGAGAAAGACGGTTTTAGGCTCATAACCTGCTCCTTGAAAGGCCCACACAGCACTGGGCTGGAGTGCCCTTAACAGAGGCAGGAAGGGGCACTCTGCTTGTCCTAGTCCCATGCACACAAGCTTGGAAAGGAAAAACAGGGCTGTGTCTTTTGGATTTGACTATCCTCTGTGCTGTGCATCCTGGCTGGGCCCAACACGTGGCTGGGTGACCATTGCGTGTTGTGCATGACAGTGCCTGGGAGCAGGAAAGACACTGCAGTTCTCTTTCGCATCCTGAAATTCCGTGTGTTTGAATGAGCTTAGCGCTAGTGCGGTGTGGTCCTGGCTGCGGCTGTTTTCTCACTCCCACCTACTGCTCTGACCCCTGCTTGGGTATGCTGTGGGGCCTGAGGTCACCCGAGTGTGCCCTCTCAGGCATGACATTGGCTGGTGTGCTTCCCTTGAGCTGTGTACAGGCACAAGGTCTGTGTTCTTTCTGTCTCAAAATCAGTTAGGTTGGAAAAGATCTCCAAGGTCAAGTCCAACCTACGGCTGAACACCACCACCCTGTCAACCAGACCGTGACACTAAGTGTCATGTCCAGTCTTTCCCTAAACACCTCCAGGGATGGGGACTCCACCACTTCCCTGGGCAGCCCATTCCAGTATCTCATCACCCTTTCTGGGAAGAAATTCTTCCTAATGGCCTACATAAACCTCCCCATATGCAGCTTGAGACTATCCTCTCTCTTCTGTGAAGCATTATATGCACGTGTAGCTCCTGGGCTTTAAAATATTTGCTTTGTAAATCAGCAGTGCTCAAATTGGCTTGTATAAGGAAGCACTGTTCTGTTGTAAAATAAATCAGTAGAAATAAGACATAAGTAATAAGGAAATAATTAGTAAAAATAAGCAAAAAACTTTGAAGTACTGGAATGATAATTTTGAGATGTGAGTGTGATGTTATGGAGGGGGGGAAGTTGGAGTCTCCTGAATGACTCATGTGCACCTGCACTGGGAATCCTGAGAACAGTCCTGGATTTGTTTTTATTACAAATGAGAGAGATTATGGAGGGTAGCAACAAGAAATTCAAATCACTGGTGTGACATAAGTGAAAAAATGTTTATAAGACCCTACTTAAAAAGTAAGAGAGAAAAGGAGCAATTCTATAGATAGGTAATGAGACAGGCAGCGAGGGTTTATGCATATATGGTGAATGTTAAAGGAAGCATAACTCCCACTAGCTTGCTGGGGATCTAATTTAGGTGCTGTAGCAATTATTTCTACTGATAATGTTTCTATCTTATGGGAAATGCGTAAGTAAAATCTTTTCTTACACAGAGTTTCTCTACACTGAGATTTTACTGATGTAATTCTACAAGGAAAAATCTGAACTGACTGAAACAGCTAGTTTGGTACAAGTGTATTGGGAAAACAAACAAACCAAAAACCAGCACCATAATCAACCATAGAGGATGGGAAACACTGATATAAAAATGCCATTAAAAAAAAAGAAAAAGAAAAGAAAAAGGCAATCGAGATGGAAATCTCAGAGTAGAGGTTCTTTTAAAGCCATATTTCCTACTGTAGGAAGTAAAATCAGCAAATACCTTGTTGAGACTGATCCCAAATATGGGAACTGTTCAATCTTTCTCCCATCTGAGTAGCTTTAGAAGACTCTCTAAAGGAGGAGTTAACCAGATTTTTAGTTGAAAAAGAAAGCCTTAGCAAAATAGTTGGTTTTAGAATATCTGGTTGAAATCTACTAATTATAGTCATCCTCCCCCATCTCTTTTAAGTGATGACAAATTCAGTATTTTTACAGTATAATTTCATCCAACTTCCTCTTCTCTCTGTTTCATTCTGAATTTTTACTAACACCCTGTTAGCCGTCTTCTATTCAGGCGATGAAGCTTCTGGAACCTTCAATTCACTAATTATGCCTTTATGGGAGACTGAATGCAAGAATTTTATTTTATTAGATAAGACATCTAGCACAATAGTTTTGTTCTGTGTGAAGGACACAGTTCTCTTGCCTAAAAAATACTATATAATTCTTTATAATACTATATTAAAAGTACTTCTGTAATTCAGACATAGAAATAAAATGCAAGTTCCATGGAAAGCAGCTGAGTAGCCCAAGCCATGCTAAAATAGTTTCATAGCTACCAATTTTGAGTATAATCATAATAATCGAGTTCTTGTTATATATTGAGGCATGAAGTAGATGTTTTTGTCTTTTCAGATACCATAACCTAAAGAATGCAGTCAATTTATCGAAGAGTTGGCCCTTGTTCCTCATGTTTGAAGAGACAACTAAATGGCTTCCTGGGATTAATTAAATGGCAGAGAAGACTGGTTCCTGCTTGTGTGAGAACTATTTACAGTGAGACGGGAAAATGGGAAAAAACCTATGGGTTGGAGACAAGAAAACGAGTTGAAAATTGGTGGTTCCCAAGAATAAGGATCAGTTCTGCACAATTTCAGAAACTGATGTAAGCATTATGAGAAATTTGGAGATTACATGTTTATATTTCTTTTTTTCTTAGGATGAAATTAATTGAAACTTACTTAGTACAGATGGCTTATAATGATTAGATGTGCATTACATTTCAGGGGAAAATATTTTCATGTAGATTATTAAAAACCATTAATGAAATAAATAAACAAAAATAATGAAAAAAACCTGAGGAAAAATGCAGTGATAGGGAAAGTATAAACTTGTAAATTGAGGAAGTGTTTAAGTAATCAAGTCTTTCTTTGCATATTATACAATATTTGGCAATTAATTATTTAAAGTATTAAACACCTATTTGTAACTTTTGTAAACAGTTTTCTCAAGGTTCTGTTCCCAATTTTATGACAAATCTATTACACTACACCCTGTGACTCACTAAAATCTGTGTTAAGGGAAAATAATTTTTCAGTATTTTCTGGTTTACAGTCTCATAGGAATAGTAAATCACTTGGAAAAAAAAAGTTTTCCCGTGCAATAAAAGATCTTGAAAACAACAGTATCTCAGTCTCTGACTCTTTTTGCCTTCACAATTATTCTGTCACAATAGATAAAAAATACTTGTGGTCCTTTATGGTTTTTTTGTTCATCTCCTTTAAAATGTGCCTTTTCTCTGACAAAAAAATAACGCTATCAAAATGTTGAAGAGAGAAAAGAGCTTGTTTTTTTCTGGGGATGAAAACTGAGACGAAATGGTATTCATGCATACCTGTAGCACGGAAAGCATTCATTCAGACTTGTGTCTTTTGTATAAATAGGAATCATATATAGCATACATATGCTAAATTATAAATTGTATTTTTACTTATATTTTTGTTTTATCCTTACAGTTGAAGTAGATTTAATAACATCTAATATTAAGAGGCAAATAGTGTGCAGTGCTGCAATGAAGTACTAAGATTATTTCTGATTTTGCTGTGATTATACAAAAACGATAAAGAAGTATTATTTGGCAAATACCAATGGGGTTTTATTCACTAAAAGGTGAAAGTTGTCTGTAATTTTTTCTTATTAACATAAGAAAAATAATATAAGAACTTAGCAAGTATCAGTGATACTTGATACTGTCAACGTATCAGTGATGAATTCAGTGGTAGTCAAAATGTATTAGGAATAATTGATGTGAGAGAGGATTTGCGATTTCTTTGTAACTTTTGTCATTTTAATTAAACCTAAGTAAATGAAGTTTTGAGTTTCTTTTCATTATGCAAAATATTGCTTGTAAGATGTGTTTGGATCTGAGTATACGTAGTGAAATTGAACAGTTTCCCTTTAGCAGATGTTCATGCAATTGCAAATGATGTAGTCACTCTGGGAGTTACTGCCGTTCAGCTGACAAAAAGCAACTGGCCAGGAGTGAGCTTTGTGTTTGTTGTAGATACAAAGTAAAGCATGAATTATTTAAACTGTTATGAAAGTAATTTAATTTGCTGTATTTTCATGTTTTTGTTGGGGCAGACTAAGAACACATAGATAATCAGTTGCAGATGCTGCAGTGGTAATAGTACTTTGTTAAGCTTCAGTTCTGTCAACATAGCTATTTTTTTGAGTAAAAGTGACTTAATTTTCATGGCATTCAAGTGCCATAGAAGTGTCATTATAAATTGATGAGATAGCAGCAAAGTCTGGTAAAACATCTCCATTTACAGCCCCAAAGAATTTGATCCAATGAACTTTGTCAGTGCTCACTTGGATCAATTCCAGCAGAACCGTGTTTCTCTCCATGGTGTCGTGTAGTAGTTTATAATGTGCATGTGAAGTGCTAACTCATGTAGTTACTAGTTTCTAAAAATTTCTTTCTAGAAATCGAGACCAAAATTTTACGTGCTTTCTATGTTCCCATATCCTTCTGGGAAGCTTCACATGGGCCATGTTCGTGTCTACACCATCAGTGATGCAGTAGCTCGGTTCCAGAAAATGAGAGGGATGCAGGTAAGAATAGATCAGTGGTAGGACTGGGTGGGGGTTTTTTGTATTTTAGTATCATTATTGATCAGGAAATTAGTATTTTCCAAAATCCATGAAAATGGAACGTGTGCTACAGATGTGTAGAAAATGACCCATGAAGCTTTGAATATTGAAATTTGAGACTTTTATTAAGGCAGGTGGTGTTCAGAACTCACTGTCGTAAGAGATGGTTACAAGCTACCTCAGATGATACCAGCTGATGCTGTATGAGGTGCCTGAATCTACTGATGTGTGGCGCAGTGTCACTGAGACCTGTGGGCCACGCAGTTTCTGTGAGAGGAGACTGACAACCCTCGTGCCATCTGGGTGGGACCAGGGGGGAGGAAAAGATGTACCTGGCAAGAGACAATAGACACAACCCAAATCAACTGCTTTTGCCTCTTCTGTTCCTGAGAACCAATTCATGTCATTTGTCAGACATGGAGGGACAGCCTCTGGGCCAGCTGGGAGAGAAACATCCTTTTATTTTTTTGTGACTGCTGCAAGTTAGATGAACAGGATCACGCCACATGTTACGTCATGTGTGTGTAGCTGAAAGTTTCTGTTCTGTAGCATCTGACCCCTTGGCTTGCCCATTTCAGCCTTGCTCATATATATGAAACACCTTCTGAAGGCACAAGCTTACGAGGTTAGGCTAAGCCTAACTTCCTTGCTACATCTGCAAGGAGAAATCCCATTTTCCCTTCCACATTTTCTGTTTCTCAGTCTCCCCCATGCCTGCCATAATTTCTCTGTTGCTCCCTTCTGTCTCTCCATTAGATTGAAGGGGTAGTTGGGAGCCTTGTCCCTGCTGTCTGCAGTGGGATCCTGGCTGGCATTCTGCAGTAAAGGCTGGCAAGGTAAAATTTGAAGGCTGTAAGGAAGATGTGGGAGAACTGTGGCCTGAGTGACAGCCATATTACAGAGGAAAGACATTTGGTAGAGGGAAAATGTGAAGAATCTGGGAAAACAGTAGGAAGGGGGAATATGGAAAGAGAAGGGAAGAAAAAGAGGAAAATAGCATAGGCAAGGATCTAGGATGACGGGAAGGAGTCTTCTTAATGTACAAGAGAGAAGGAGCAGCTCAAGAGTATTGATATGAACCTCAAAAGAGTACAAAGAAGATGAAATTGAGAAAGAATTGTTAGTTGCTGGTTGTGGTACCAAGTGCAATTTCCTTGCTACAAATGCTGGAAGTGTAGCATTTCCTGGATTCATCACCGTCCATGAGACTCTGATAGGTATTGTCGCTGCATTATTCAGTGTGCTGCCTTTCCAAATACTGTGTCTTTTATGCCAGTGATGAACATACCATGCACTGAGTACTTGCTGCTGCTTTACAGATATGCATTATTAGGCTTTCAAAATTACAAGAAAAAGAAATAACTGCCTTAGACTTTAAAGGAGAAAAAAAAAAAAAAAAAAAAAAAAAAAAAAAAAAAAAAAAAAAAAAAAAACCCATGTCTTTCCTGACTCCTCTGAGTGACCAGAATTTGGATCTCCCTAAAAAATTGAGATAACAAGGCATTTGAAGGGATGCGTGATTCTTGCTTGACGTTAAGACCATTGATGAAATGTCATTTGAGAATGTAGCCATCTCTTATCAATAACAGAGAAGGTAGCCAGTAAATTGCTGTTCAGAAAGATGAAAACTTACTTCTTCTTGCACTTGCAAAAATAAAGTGAAAGTAATTTTCTACATCCAGTACAATGCTCTAGTTGTAAACCTTTGAATACAAGGTAAGTCAGCACCTTTAGTAGAAACATTTGGAGAAAAGTAAAAAGATAATAAAATTCCAATGAAATGCAAAATCTACCAGACAAGCAAGTTTTTATTTCCGCATTTGGCTATTTCTTTTCCAGAAAAAATTTTCCAGACTTTTCAAGTTTTTACATTTTGTATTTCAGCATATTTTTATATTTCATGTAAAAATTACTTTGAAGAAGTGCCCGTAGAACATGCTGGATTTCTAAAAATACTTGTATCTTCTGTTATGTTAACCAGTTTGAACATCTATTTTTGACTAAAGGTGGGCAGCCATAGAATTTAACTTTCATTTACAATTAAGAGACATTAAAAATCTCTCAGATGATTTTCTGAGTATGTCAGATTAAGAGATACTGTTATTGATGTGCATTAACTTGCTGGAACTTACATTTGCCTTAAAAAACTTTTCCTTTATTACCCATGCTAATTTCTCCATCACTTAGAATTAGAGTCTGTATAATTGATTTTTTCTCTGCAATAATTTATCAGCCTCTAAAAGTTCTCTCTGCTCTTTTTCATTGTTGTACGATCTGTCAAAAGTTATTATGTTGTTTAAGATATTGTGATGATTGTAGAGTAAGGCATAGTTATACAATAAAACTGGTATATTCTCTTGAAAAATAATTTTAACCCCATGTATTCAAGGAATTACTGGAATTCTTCAGTATATAAAAAGAAAGAATGCTTTAGAAACAAAACTCTTAGTATGCATAATTTTGAAGTTACTCCATTGGTTTTCTATTTATTTCTCAAAATTCGTCTGTAATATTGCATGTTTGAAAGCCTAGGGGCTGGTAATTTTTCTCCAGTCAAAATTCTGAGTAGAAGGGAATCCTCCTGAAGTTGAAGTTTCAGGCATTCAATGCAAGGTTAGGGTAAGATTTTTGGGTGGCAATGTTGTTTAAAATTTGCATCCATCATTTTCAAATTAAAAGAAAAGTGTAAGGCAATGAGGAAAGATGGGCTGTTCCCATGAAAATTACAGACAAAAGCATTCAGATTTACAGTTCCCAGGGAAAACTTCAGATTACAATGTACATTTGTATTGAATAAACAGTGAAGGGAAATGTCTATGGTGCGTATGTAGTTGACAAGAATATATGATTGCATAAGAGAACAATTTATGTTGAATAAGGTGGAGGTATTTTTCATAAAGAATGCCTTAATGATAAAACAATAAATTAGTTACGTATTGGTTTAATCTGAACAGGCAAGAATTGGCCCATATTTTGTAATATTTTAGTGAGGATAGGCTAGAATACCTTTACAAAGGGATTACAGGTCTTTTAGACCTTCTTTGGAATGCAGTTGTATAATTTTTTCATATTGGAGGTATTTTGAAATTTTAACTGGGAAAGTTTTTTAATAATTCAGGTTCTGTTGTGGTTTTGGATTTTCTAAAATGTAACGTTAGTATTCAATTTTTTTCAGCTCCCTAAGGTCTGATTTTGTTTCAATTAAAATATTCTAGAGAGGTAATGTACACTGAACTCTACAGTTATTTCCCAGAAACCTGTACTGCACCAGCACTTTGAGTGTGAAAATAAATATCTATTGCTCTTTTCCCCACCTTGTTTCTGAAAGAAATACTGCTTCAATATAAAGCTGTAGATGAAAGCGTTGTGAAGCGTTGTCTTGTTCCAGCACTCTCTCCTCAAGGACTTGTAGGCAGAGCATGGCAAACAAGCTGTCATGCACTTGGATTCGGTTGCTGGATAAATTATTTGTACAGTACATCTGTTTTAAGATAACTTGTTTATGTTTTGATTACTAAAGATGAAGTCTCTGCATGGGAGATGTAAGTCATATAGATTACTTAGCATGACTGTACTGAGCTGGTCTTTCCAGAATGTGTTACGGGTGACATGTTTCTTGAAGTGCAATTAAAGCAGTTTTTGTATATGAACACTTCTACATCCTATTACAAACATATTTATTATAAAGTGCTGTGAAAATGTAATTTATATATTTTAAATTACAAATTTTTAGCTATTGATAAATCAATCCAGAACTATGATGTGTAGTTTCTGGTTGTGTTCACTCTGTGAATTTACATGCATGTTGTGAATTCAAATGTGGGAGTTCTACTAGAAGTGATTTCCTATTCATTATTTGAGAGTGCTATGTGGAAATGATAGAGATATTAATGGTGATTTTCACTATGGCAGATTTCCAGTATGCTCTGGGAAAAAGTATTTACCATAACTTTATCATGCTATCATTAACATGTCTTTGATAAATTCGAAAGTGGATAATTTGTGCCTCTCAGAGGACTGAGAATAATTCCCTTAGTGATCAGTAAACAGAGAGTGATTCAGTTCAATAGTTCTTGTGATATCTTCGTAATGAAACTGGTGCCAAAGCAAGGCTGTCACATGTGAGAGTTGTACAGAACTGACAATAGTCCTTTCTGTAATCAAATCAGGGTGAAATTCCTGCATGCTAGAACCACATTATACTAGTTATTTCTTAATTTATACTTAAACTGGGATGGATGGGATTAGAATATAGTCAGTGATATTTCTGCAATACCCCTAAATGACTTAAAGAGCATTTTCTTTTTATCCATCACATATCTTCTTTTAAATTGGGTGTATTTTCATTAATTGTTTTCCCTTTTCATTAACTGTTTTCCCTTTCAGCAGTGAATCTTAATACTCTTGAAATTGAAAAAGTGAATGGTATTGAAGCCAGACAGGCAAGTTTAATTAAAACTCTATAATTAATCATCAGTAGGATGAATTATTTCAATACAGATCCGTTTTCTGATCATCACTAGCTGCTATTCTCCACCTTTTTTTGTGTGCGACTGTTGTGTCCTTTTGTCAGGTTATTTCCTGTGGTATAAATCAAGTAGCAAATATTACAAGTATTGTATGTGAATTGAATCTTGTTTAATTTCCGTTTTCCCATAGCCTGTACTGAAAGTGTTAATCAGCTCACTCTGTTTCATTTTGAAAAAAAAAAAAAGAAATAATTTAGATACAATTTTAAATGTAATTATGTTAGACAAGAATGTGTGAGATTAAGGAGGCAAAAGATAACTTTGTTCTCAAAATGTGTGTGGTACCTTGTGGATGTTGAATAATTTCTGATATTTTATGTTCTATGAGAATAAAAATAAATGGGCATTTTATGTTTTGACACAAATCTGTATGAGTTGATTATTTTGAAAGCACTGTCTTTAATACACAGCACTGTGTTGCAGAGAAGCATTGAAATAGTGCTTTTTAGAATGTACACACTGGTCAAAAATTCCTTATTTTAGTCAATTTGCAGGCGTGCCTTATCTGTTTGAGGGAGTTGTTTGTTTGTTTGTAATTTTAATCAGTTGTGTAATGGTGTCTATTACCTGTAATGGTTTAAAGAGAATCTAGGCTTCACTCAGGTGGAGGTCTTGTATTTAAAGTGTCCTGTAATTTGTCAGTTTACATCAGATTCTCAGCAAGTTCAGCACACTGTAGGCAGCCAATGGAAGGAGCAGCCATCCTTTCCTTTGCTCTCCCCAACAGCAGGTCCTCACTGTCTCATGTGTCTGTGATTGCACAATTGCATGATCCAAAATGGAGCTAGGAGTGTGTTCTGGCAGCTGGAACTTGTAATCATGGATCACTTATTTTGTCAGCCTTTTTTGGTTAGTTCATGTCCAGTGTGTCATGGGGCTGTAAGTAGGGATAGGAATGTAGACTTTGCTGTATCAATTCAAACCACTAATTTGTCAGCAAGCCTCTTAATTTTAATTTCTGGTCATCTTCTTTTATTACACATTCTTTGCATTAAATATATTTATTTGCGGGTCTTTCTGACACTGATTCTGCTGTCGTTCTTAAAATTTAGAGTGCATTGATCCAAGTGCAAGACCAGTATATCAGCTCCCTGCTTGTAGTTCTGAGACATACTGAGCACATTGGGAGAGCAAACATGTTCTTTGTGTCCTTACAAAGACTGAGGAAAATTCACTGAATCACCAGTCCTGGTTATATTGATGGAGGCTTAGAACTAAGTGTTATGAGGTCCTTGTCAGCCCTGTGTTATATAGTACACTGATCTCACCTACTGATGTCATTGGGATGAGCTGATTGTTACAGCAGTGAAGAGATGAAAACGCCCTGAGAGGGAGAGCTGAGATCTCAGCATTGGATCAATGGAGTTTCTCTGTCTTCCTCCCTTCAGTCCCACAGTGACACGAAGAGCTCTAGCCATTGCTAACAACAGATGTTTGACCATTCTGTGAAATGATTCTTAAAAATGCTTCAAGCTAGAGTCTTTGGGATCTGAAATGTTTCAAGATGCAGCTATTTTTGTTTTTAATAATCTGTTCCCGAAAAGATCACTCAGTAGTTACAGAGCACTTTGTTCCCCACGCACTACTTGATCACTTCCTTGTAACGTTTTACGCTCCCATGCAAACCCATCATAAGTGGTAGGAAGTGCCAGTCTTTCATGGTTGATCCTGCCTGATCACGTGAACTGCTGAGGGTCCGGAGTTACACCATGTGTGTTCAAGACTAATCTGGGTGTTTCAGCATGAGGAGTTCACCTATCCTCTTCACTGAGATGATAAAAAAACCAGCTGTCTTTGGTGATAGTACTGCCTTCTGCCATTGTAAAATGGCTAAAACTACAGCCTACCTTCTTTTACCTGGTGTAGGCACCCTTAGGCTTATGCAGCCACCTGTTTAACAAGGTAGAGTCATTATTTGTTTTTCCTTCTCCTTGAGGCTTAAAGAGAATATTGTCTACCTAGAGAAGTGATACTTGGAAGAATGGTCATGCAGTGAGCAGAATTGATTTCTCAGTTGCACAAGATTTAGAGGTTGCTGTTGAAAGTAATCAAGTCAGTATTCGAGAAAATGGGTGACTTGTTTTTCTTCTGCTCATCTGTGCTGCTAGAGAGAACAGCCATGTTTTCTGCTAATTAGAGCCAATGACCAACCCATCAAGGAGCTACAAGGAATAACCCTTTGGTCTTCAAAAATGCTATTTTTTTCTTTCTATTTTTAATTTGTTTTGAACTGTCAAACTGTTCCTTTTTCCTTTGTGCCAACTTTTGACATGTTAGTTGCATATTTTCTTCTCCTCTTCCATTTCTCTTCAGATTTTTATGTTGAATAAGTGGAGTTAAGATGTAATGTCAAATGCTGCATGGAGACAGTGGCATTTTTGCTGCAGATTACAGCCAGAAGGAGCTGACCTGTTGTTTAGACAAATGCATTTCACAAATCTTTCGAATCCGTTCATGGTAGAGAAGTAAAAGAGACAATAAACTTGAAATCATTTTCTAAACCACTGTGCATGTTACATTCATCTCTATAGCAACTACATAAATAGATCTATCCTGGAGGCTAATTTGAGGATATTTTTAATGTCTCTTTAAATTCAGTTTTCTGATTGAAACTTGAATTAGCATACTTCTTCAGACCTTTAACTTGAGAAATGCTATTGGTCATTAAATTGAACTTTTGAATGTGAAGAGTGAATTTGATATTTTTGATAAATGCTAGAATTTGGAAGATCTGTGTGCACAGGTTGCTCCTTCCAGCACTAATGGTACAATGGTAAAATGTCTGTACATTAACTGTTTCGAGCATCTGTCAGTGTTTTTGGGGAGTCTGTAGCTAGTAGTGAAGTTGTTTTTCCCACATCCTTTTGCTCAGGAGCTTGAGAAATGAGATAGTGCCATGTGTTTGGCTGCTTATCTGTATCCAGGAGATCATAGAGGCCAAATTTTACAAAAATTAACCAAGAGTGATTTTTTCTAATCTCATTTAGTGTGCATCAACTTGTAGTAAGAGAAGGCATTTGTAGGAATGTAAAGGCAGGACATTAGTCTAGAGCATTTAAATAGAGAAAATATATATTATACATTGCGAAAAAAAAAAAATCTGGTTTTTTTTCACCACATCTGTCCAGAGATAGATTGTCAGCAATACTCATAGTCAAAAGGAACTGAGCTGCATAAATTAATATTTTAACTTGTCCAAAAGGTTCCATTGGTATTTATAGTTTATGTAAAGCATAACTGTCTTTTTTTTTTTTCCTTTTATACCAGTAGTTTTGGCTGGTGGGTGGATGGTCAGGGAGTGGAAGGACTGGGCAGAGGTGTGCTTCCTTGGGGTGTTGAGAAGTGATTTAGGCTCCAACTGACATTTTCCATGTTAACTCTTCCCTCTATATGTGAGGAAATAGGCCGTTAAGACTCATGATTTCTGATACTATGGTGTGAGGAACAGCAGTGTGTCTGACAGTTAGGGAAAGTTTGTAACACGGAATAGCATTGCGATTTCTGTTAGATTTAGACATCAAAAATGTGCTGTGTATGGGCCCTTACTGGGCTGGCTTGGATCATGTATGATCACAGGTTAATACCTTTGGTTTTGTTGCTGCACCAGTAGAGTAATGATAGACAGCAGGTTTAGTTTTAGATCAGTACTGAAAATGAGAATGCTGAAGAGTCACATCTGTTAAATCCTATTGCTTTTACACGGTTTTGGTGCCTAGGGCATCTTTATAAACAGTATATTTTTATTAAATTTATTTATCTAATATTTCTATAAAATATTTTTATGAAATATTACATTAAGTCAGAAGATTAGAAAGTGGTGGAAAAGAAGAATAAAAATAATTCAGAGCTGTGACAAAAGTAGCTCTAGTGCTTCCAAAATGAGCAGATTTTTCACATGCAGTTATATTATGAGATTAGTATGGCTGGGATTGCTTTTTATGGCTTGTTTGCTTACATGCCACTAAGGAACATGTTCTTTATATAAACACACATTTTAAAGGGTAAAAATTTTGATTTCTTACAACTTGTAAAATGTTAGTTATGTTTTGCTATTGTTAAACTTGTGTAATTTTAATCATGATTATTGAATTTATAGTACATTTGTAGGTTAAGAAATTGAATTGGCTTTATCAGGTATCCAATACATATGTGTTTAATGATAGCATCTTAAGTACTGACTTTTCTTTCCTTAGTTATTAAACATACTTTTGAATACTTACCATATTGCTAGATTATTTTTCTAAATAATATGCATGTTAACAGGAAAAACACATCTCTGTTTCAACAGAAATTATTTATTATATTTTGTAGTAAACCTTTTTTCCCACCTTTATTTATTTGTGGTCATGAAATAACAATTTGTCACTCTCTAGTTTATATTTGCAAAAGATATTTCAGTAAAATCTGACTAAAACTGTTTATCCTCATCTTCTTAATTTTATCTGGTGAATTTAAAGTTATCGTAGGGTATTTTTATTTTGTTTTTTCAACCAAAGTAAAAAAACAGTAGGCTACACATCAGTCACAGTTACAAAACTGTTGGTTCAATTATTTTTACTTCTCATCTTCTATTTTAGAATGAATATTTGGTTTTGTCCAGTGGTAGCATCAACTGCTGACTTTTACCACCACACAAACTTACAGAGTTGGTTTTTGTCATTGTCAACCTGATATTGAAATAGTCACAGGAGTTTATTGCATAATACTTTGAACTCCCTCTAACATCTCATTGTAGGTAACAAGTGCACTTCATAGTCATCTTTTAAAGCAAAGCTAGCCATAGTTGGCAGGTTTGGGAGAATTTCAGTTCAGACAAAGCAAATGCTGGAATGCCAACCACTGTTCATTATTCAGAGGCCTCTGTGTGTTTCTGAGGCCATTCCAGAAAGTTGCGTAACGCTTTTTTTTTTTCTTCCTGCTGACAGGTGATAAATCCAATGGGATGGGATGCGTTTGGTTTACCAGCAGAAAATGCTGCAGTTGAACATGGCCTTCACCCTGCAAGCTGGACACAAAGGTGGTATTAATTGAAATATGGCATTTTCACTGTGAATAACTGTACTGTGGCCCCCATAAATCAACAAAACAGAGTAAAACTAGCATAGAAGAAAGATGGTACAGGAAAGAACAGGGTTATCTGAGACCAAGGTTATTTGACAACATTTTATGGGACTGTGCAGACGACTCTGTTTTGAAAGATAAATATATTGGGATGATTTTCAAGGTTTTAATCTTAATGACTTTCAAATTGTAAAATGCTAGAATATCAAAAGAGAAGCATTTCCCAAACACACAAACCACCAGGTATAAATAAATCAGAATTTCATTATGGTGAGGTAAATCTTAGTATACAATACACAGTGGAAAATTATGAGTTATGTGGTTAGATTTACTAGCAGTTTCTTGTACTTTTAAGTGTGAGAGAGGAAGAAGATAGTTGGGGTTTTTTGAGACTGGATCTTGGAAAGTGCTAAGCAGCCATTATTGCTGTTGATTTCTGTGAACATTTTCGGCTTTAGACCACAGAATTGGGTGTTGTGTTCTCCTAATATTCTTTAAAATGAGTAAAAATTATATAAGTAAACAGTTTCTAAAAATTTCTTGGAAACCAGTCTTCCTAAGTACTCTGCATGCAGTAATCTATCTGTGCTATCTTTGTAGACCTTGATTCATTTCCTTATTTGATAATTCTGTTTCTTCAGATTTTGTTCATGGTTCTGGTCTCATCTTAAGACCCTTGATACTTTTTCAACTAAAATATTATAATATTAAATGCTTGCAGTACTCAATCATACAGCACAGTAAGTTTTTTCAGGATCAGATTTAAATGCTTGGTTTCATGACTGTCAACTTAGCCACTCTGGGAGAATAGATACTACCTTATGTGATAGAATGTATTTTAGTAGAGAGGTAAAAGTCCCTGAGAAATTTTAATCCATTTTATAGTATGTGAATAAATTCCCACCAGATCACTAGTTAATATTGTGTAATTGTGGGTATTTTGGTAAAGTGTATTTAGTACAGTTTCAAACTAGAGCTTCACTGTATATTCTGATGTATCTTACTTTACATTTGTAATGATATCCACTCAGGGTAGTATCTAACCTGACAGTGTCATAGTTGATTACTGTTTATCTAT
Organism: Sylvia atricapilla; assembly: GCF_009819655.1. Lineage (NCBI taxonomy): Eukaryota > Metazoa > Chordata > Aves > Passeriformes > Sylviidae > Sylvia > Sylvia atricapilla. The sequence goes on from NC_089140.1 coordinate 45,785,178, forward strand.
GGTGATGCTGCCACCAGAAGTTTTGTAGTTCCTTGTCACCTCCCAGGATACATGCTCCCACCACCTCCTTTGCACTGGCTCAGCTGGTTTTTGGGCCACAGTTTTGGTTTGATCAGCCTGTTGATCAAAGGAAAGAAAGAAAACTGGTAAGGTTTTTTTGAGAATTTTTGTAGGGCATATCTTCAGCTGAATGGGTCAGCTGATTCAGGTTATTCTACAGCCACACAATCACCACAGCCACAACAAAATACAGCCAGGATAGCATTGCCAGAATAGAGCAGGATTAAGCTGATAGTGAAAGTGTCTCCTACTGCACTGAGATTTAAGAGGGCCCTTTGACTCAACTGCAGTAAAGATAATTAAAAATAGTAGGAAGTGATGCTTGAATAATTCTTCCTTCAAACTGCAGTGTCGTATTTACTTTTAAGTTGCATTCAAATCTAGAGAAAAAATGTATTGCCTCATATACATAGCCATGGAAATGGGACCAGAATACATTAGAGACTTTTAAAATTATTATTTGAATATTCTGACAGAAATTCTGAATTTTATTGCTAGTGAGATCATAATGTTTATAGGTTAACTAGTGCTTTTGATTTCTCAGAACTCAGAAGCACTAGATTTTTTATATGATCACATATTAGAAATATCTTAAGCTAATAATTTTTAATTTGTTGTCATTATTTTGCAGTAATATTCAACACATGAGGAAACAGTTTGATGCACTAGGTCTGTCTTTTACGTGGGAAAGGGTAAGGCTTTCTTTTTATAATGGATACTGCTTTATTTTATTGTGTGATGGAGCATTGAGACCCATGGAATTTCACCATTTTATTTATGACAATACAAGTGTCTTTGGCACTGACCAGTTTAAGTTGCTAAACTGTAAAATTGAACTTTTTATCAGATTTCCCTAATTTTTTGACATGCTGATATCATATGATAGTATTAATGTGTAGGAGAATCTTTAAAATAATTTCTATTACGTACTTGCTTTTTCGTCTCTTTGAAGTATCAATTTTCTGTATTAGAAGTAAGGCAATAAACAGGTATTTATGAAACAGTAATGCCTTTGTGCTAAGGTATGTGTTTTTTGGGGAGTGCTGTTTTCAGTGCATATGTCCAGGATTTAAAGATAGTAAATTGAACTGGTGGCTCAGTTATGTTATTCCAAATTTTGAAGTATAAGCTGCATTTTCATAGATGTTCATATCAGGATCGTTTTGGAAACCAGAAATTTTATTTAAAACACTAATGCTTCAGAATCAGGTGTTCACTTTAAAAAACTTAACAAGCATGATCAGACATTAGCTAATGTCATTTTCCAGATAAAAAAGAAATTAGAGTTTGAGGCAAATGTGAGGCTGTTGCATTTACCAGTGAATGAGAGTCAGTCACTACCTTTGTATTGTCAGCCATAGCTGTTGCTTATCACCTTAATGTGATTTTGAATAGAGTGATGGAGATCCTAATCTTGCATTTTTATAGCAGTATTGTAGATCTGCTAAGGAAAATATTAGCTTTCTGACAGTCTGAGATGTGCCATCTGTTTTCTTTAATCATGAAGGTGAAGTTGTTTATTTGTATGTCTTGCATATAAAAAACTATTTCATCATGTCTCATATGTGGAAGGATTTTTCAGTCTAAGCCTTTAAAATAAGAATTAATTTTTCTTGGTAGACAAAAAAGTTGCTCTGAAAATACAGGATTTATTATGGAAGCTTCACTGCACACGTTCTTGACATCTAATGTTTAAAGCTGTTGATATCTCAAGGGTTGCCTGTATGTGTAGTGCAGCAATACTTGAAAAGAGTGGAATCTTGTGTGCACACGTGCACACACATACAAGTTCAGTCACGCAGGTTGCATTTCAAGAAAGTTGAGAAAATGAATGTTTTGTGTACGAACTTCTGTTTGGCCCTCTGTCCTGAGGAACAGATGGAAAAGTGGCCGTATTGAAAACCATGGCAAGATGTAAACGTTCTCAGGGAAAAATCATTTGTCATCTCTGTGCCTATTCTTTGAGAGTTACCTTCACTTTACTAGTAGACTGTGTTTTGGTTAGTGAACTTTCAGGAGTCTCCGAATAGTTGTGGAAAGGGCTTTGATATTACTAAGCTCTATTACTAACTCCGTTTGAACTGCTGTGTAATTGAAATGCTTTAAAATGCTCTAGGGACACATACGTGGTGTTTTTGAAAAGTAAAATTTTAAAACAGCTGAAAAATGATCCTTGAAACACAACACATTTTAGAATTTTCACTCCTTAGCTTATAAGTTAAGTTTTGTTTTATCTGGAAAGCCTGCTGTACTAATTGAAGTAAGAGCAACCTGAATGGAAGCAGAAACAGATACGTTTATTAACTGCAAAAAAATTGTGATGCCCAAGATACTGTGTGCCCTCCAAATGCACAGATATTTGAGCTGGCCCTGAAAGAAAGACCTGTGGAAGGGCTAAGCTGTAGCAGGGTGTTTTACAGGCTGACAAAGCCTGCTTCTCTTCTCATTAGGCTAGGCAGAGCATCTTACTGCCTAAGCTGTATTGCTCCTGGGCTAACTCAAGCATCTTTGCACGGAAAAGCATTGTGCTGTGCAAGTGCTTATCTTAAAAGTGAGCTATTTGAGGTAAGGAGTGGGGTTTTTTTATAGTGTTCTATACTTGTATGGCTCTAAATCAGTGGCTTACAAAATACTGTGACAATGCAAAAAACCCCACTAGTATTAATGACTCCTATGAACAATCCAAGAAAAACAGATTTTATATGGGTTGGTCTAATTAACCAAGACCATTACACAAAACAGGGGCCTGTTTTAAATTTAGTTTTATTGCTGTTGCCCAAATCTGCCCCTTTGTTATGCTACTGCATAATACTTACCAAATAATGCTGGAGGGGATCCCCTAACTTAGATCCTTATTTTGGTGTGTGGTGAATTGCCTTTTTAAAGTGTGAACCTTTTATATGAACTGTCTCTGTCCTCTGTGGCCAGCTTAGAGTATATGCCTAGGTGGTGGGAAGGAAATTTACGTGAACTTAACATTTTGCATATGGTAAGGGAAAGGAGAAGTGGAAAAAAGAAAAAAATCCATTTTGAGTACCTAGTGCATGTAGCTCTCCTAAAGAATCTGCCTGCTTATAAAGTCACGTCTAGTGATCAAGAAATTTGTGTCCAGGAAGATGAGGACTAGTTAAATCTCATTGCTTGATAAAATTATTATGAACAAACCCCAGTGCATCTGCAATACAAGAAATTTCCTTTTATTTTTCTGTGGGTTTTTTTCATTGTTCTCTCCGGCTTACAAATCAAAATGTGCAGGTATTTCTGTGTTGTAGCTGTCAGTGAACTTACTTATCTAGTAAGATATCATAAATAAGACATTATTAAAAGCTAATTAGGTTATTTATGTCAGGTTACAAAGACATTTCAAAATTGCTCTCCTAAACAGAAAATCTAAGCAAATGAAAAATGAAATTAAATGCATAAAATCAGTTTGTAAGTACTTTGCCTTAGAGTAGTTTTAAATACTAATGATTATCTGATTTTTTTACCTGAAACACAGAGGTATTTTTTTAAGTGCCTCAAGTTAGAAGTATTACATTTGTAAATCACATTGAAAATGGTGTGATTTTGGGGAGAGATTTTTTTGAAAATCTAAGTGAGAGAACATTTCTATTCTGAACATTTATGTTTCTCGGATGGAAGGTTGAAAATCTGAAGTTTGAGCATGGACGAAATGTTTCTAAGAGACATTAAAAACACATGGAAAATTAAAAAATACTCAACATTATGTTTTGGCTTTAAGATAGCTATAATCTGAGCATTCCTTATTATCAGATTTTTCGAAAATACCACCCCAGACAGCATAGCAAACTGCCTGTCACTTCTTTTAAACATGATTTTCAGGGGAATTAGGCAATATAATTTTCAATGATTCGTATCATCAGCAACAGAAGATGAAGAGTGTATGACATTTTTCCTTTATTTTGTTCAGGAGTGTTATCAGATGGAGTGCATGTTCCCAGTAAGCCATCAGTTCACCACTGTTATTATCAATCTGTAACTTTCTCCTAGAAAGTAGCTCATTTTGTGGAGGTTTTTTAGTAATTTCAATTCCTGCATTCCAAGTGACATATTTTTTGCATGAGACTAATGTTCCCCGTCTGCTCTGTACATTAAAAAAATTAAATCTTTGGTAGATTTTTCTTTGTGCAGATAATTTTCTGTTTAGTTTTCAGGTTGTCATTTGTGTGTGCTGCCTGAGCATGCATAAACAGTAGATAGATTATTAACTATGAAATTTTCTTCTTATCCACGTACCATTGATAATCAGTGATCATACTTACAATTAAATTTTTTTAAAAAAGGAACTGTTGATACAAGGCTACCGTTTTTTCAGAAAATATATTCATGCTCCAAAATGTAGGCACTGTTTGACATTTCTATTTGTAGCTAATAAAGCATAAAACTAAGGGCCTTTGAAATACAAATATTCAAATTAATTTAGAAATGTAGGTTGGTGTAGCTCTAAACCTCTGAAAATCAAATAATTATACTTCTAGATGAGGTGGTGCATGCCCTTGAAAACCAAAATAGGCAGATAATTGATTAAAGAATGTTTTATCTTCCCAAATAGATTTTGAAAAAAATCCATCCAGACTTTTTCTTATCTGCCTTTAAAGAGGTGCAACATGTCTGTCTCCAGGACAGCATAAGACTGTGCTAAAAATTATTTTATTATTAATAAACTAGGAAAATGGTTATCTCTTGAATGTGTTATTCATAAAGCCTGGTGGATCTTTGGGAAAAAAAAATCTTTTCATGCAGCCTATAAATATTACTTTTATTTTTTAAAAAAATACCCACAGAAGTAGCTTGAGGTTGTAACCTTCTTCTGAAAAATTCAAGCAAAAAAGAGTTATAAGGTCAGAGACTCATAATAGAAAATTGTAAGAAAGGAGCAGGTTTAGAAAAAATAATGAATTTTAAAATAAGTCATTTGAAAATTAGTTTTTCTTTTATTAAAAACCAACATCTTTCATCCAGATCAAGTTGTTGGTTTCTGTGGGTTTTTTATGCAGGATTCTTTACTATTGGTAACCCTTATTTTTGGTTGTTGAAAAGGACTCTTTAAATCAGATTTTATAATGGAGAATGGCTTTTCAATCTTTACATGGACCCATTGCTTCCCAGGTTGCAGTGATATCAAATGCAGATTGTAATGCTACCATTTAACCTGAAACTGACAATTTATTTGCAAAAATAAACAAGTTTCCAACCCCTCTGGTATGGTATTTGTTAGGAACAAATTACTGTGCTGCAATAAATGGATTAAGTAAGGTAGGTTTGATAAGAATAGGAGTCTTTCCTATGCCTTGCCAGTATCTGCTCTTTTAAAAGCAAACCACTTGTGTAGGTGATTTATTTTAATTGTTGTAATGGGTTGTAATTATTTTAGTGAGTGTCATTCCTGTAGGAACAGGAACAGCAACCAATGACAAACATGCATTTTGGTGAGAGTATCTGCTTAAAGCTAACAAAAGTAAAAAGCAAAATGGATGGGGGGAAGAGGGAGATACTTTCCCTCCCATTTCATATTACCTGCTGAAATGCTGAGGTGATGGGTGATCACTAAATCTCTCACAGAGCACTGAAGAGCACATTCTGTGGACAGCTCAGCAGCATCGTAACATGTTTTTAGAAGAGTTCCAATTTTTAGTAGGTATTTTATTTTTGTGGAAAATATGGTAATGTCCTGTTATATATATTCATTGTACTGCTTTATGATATGTGGTTCTATATGTATGCTGTTACACCAGTGCTCAGAGCAAAAATGAGAGGCAGAAATGTGCAGTTTTTGGCAGGGTGGAATGGCTCCAGCATGCTATTTTTCAAACCCTTTTATAAACTCCTTTGTGTGTTTCTGAGTTAAGATAGTTCTGTTCATGTTCTGCGGATTTTTGTCGTGCTTAGAGAGTATAAATAGAGATGTTAACATTCACCTTAATTTAAGCATGATGGGAGCCTAATGGAAACTTTTTACCAGACATCATTCATTTAATCAAGGTCAGTAACTGGAATACACAGAAAAATATTTATAGCAGTAAATCTTACTGTGCTAAATGATAGGGGAAAAAAACCACCGGAACACATTTCAAGATTGGCAAGAGTTTACTGGCTTGTCTTCAGCATCTTATTTCACTTGGTAGTGATGTAATTTCTCTTTCTTCATTTACTTGAAATGTTACTCAAACCTTCATGGTTATAAAGTTAAACTCTGAGCTTGAGTTGTCTTTTTGCATCTCAGTGACCATGCAGCAGATTTTTTTTTCAGTGATACAGTCTGCTGCATCTCTTTCAAAGAAATCTCTTTTTACTCCTTGCGAGAGAGCATGTACATGGGATTCTGTTCCCAGGAGTTCACTTGCATCTTGTAGCTCAAGTTTGTGTGGATTGTAACATGCTTGTTTAGATTAGGAAATGTAATCTTTTTGTTTCAGTTGACACACATCTGCCCTTCAGGGCCAAAAGGACAGATGTCAATTCACTTTTCTATTTTTATTTGACAGCTCACTTTTGTTGTCCTGCCTATTGGCCTGTTGTTCACATAATCTTATACTGTACTGAAAGGGACTGCATCTCTTCTTTTGTGTGTCTGATACTCAGTGATGAAACTCTGTTGCCAGTGGTGGCATCACGCTGGCTCAAGAACTGTTGTCACTGTGTGAAGAAGCAGGGAGGGGAAAGACTATTAAATATGCTTATTTGCAGAGATGGAAATCAGATTTTTATCAAGTGGGGGTTTTTCAGTGCAGAGCAAAGGGTTTTAATCAAGCAACTGTTTTTCATTACTAGGTCTTCACATGCTGAGTTGAAAATTTGCCATTAAACGTCTCTTTTTGATCTTGAAAGTCTCTTATACACACTTTTGAGGCACATTTATTCAAAGGTCATATTAATTGTTAAAAGCAATGTTTCAGCACTGGAATATAAAATTCAAAGCAACTAGAATATAAAGTTGCAGAAAAACAATAAAAAATTCTGCTAGAGCATTTCAGATGTCATTTGAGTAGCAGATGATACTGCAGGAGTTGTGTGTAGTGGGAAGCTAGGATGATGGGAAAGCCCACGTGAAAGACATTTCACATTTGGAGCTATTTTTGATGCTTGGTAACTACTCCAAATGGAATAAATTTTATCAGTGGCTTACTTTTTATCAGTAACTTTAAAATCAAGACATGTTCATATTAATTTGAAGTTCGGTGTAGAAGCCATATTCCGCTTCATGCAGGTATGTGGGTTTCCACTGCACCTGTGAAACCTGTGTTTGTGTTGACAAGACAGGCAGTCTGTAATGATGGAATCTGTTAGTTGTCATTGCATATTAAGATGCTTATTTTAAGTTAGGTTGTTTTAAGAACAAACGTTTAAAATATGAAGCTTCATAAGCAGTTGGTAAGCAGCTTGTTTTTTAATTATCAGAGTTCACCAACAACTTAGCCTATATATTTGAGTTTTTAAAAAGCTACCCATTATATTGTTGCTTGCTGTTCTCTTAACTCCTATTCCTCCTTCTTATGTTGTCTTTTATTTTTATCAGTCTTTATTTCCTTCATAACCATCCTCCTCATTTGTGACTTTTATGACTCATTTTTTCCATGCTTTAACCTAGAGCATCCTTCTAACTTGAGCTCTCTTGCCTTTTGGAACAGTTGCTTATTTGACCTTTGAATGCGAGATCTCCTTACCGAGTCTTTCCTCTTGAAGTTCAGGATCTTACCCTGCATTCCATCCTGTCTGTCCCACACGGTCTGTGTGCCAAAGCCTGGGTTCCTCAGCACTGTTCCGTTGTACCCACAGTTTCAGCTGTGAGCTCCTTGCTCTGCCTGCTTCACATCAGCCAGCTCCCTGCTGCCTCTGAGCATCGACAGCCTCTGCTCCTGCTTCTCATTGCTGAGCAACACTGGAAAAGGCAGTCTGGCTAGGAGGTTTCTTTGAGAGAAGTCTACTTTTTTTTCTCGTTTTGCTGTTTCCTTGATCAGGCAGCTGTGATCACTTCCATTCATCTTCTGTTCTTATATCTATCAGCTTTAATGTTAGGGAGTTTTATATCCCATGTTAGCAGGGAAAGTTTTCCTTCTGCATTAAACCCACACAAAGCCCGTGCTCTCTGGTTTTGTGTATACAGGTGAATATCACTAATTTTTAAGCATTATACAAATAAAATGGCTTGTACATGAGTGCATGCATAAATGTTACTTTGTGGGATATATTATACACTCCTGGGTTAATTGTTTAAGTTAAAACAGTGTAGGAAAATTCTAAGAATAGTTTCAGAAATTTTTATTTCATTTCTACAGGAGGTAACCACTTGCTTACCAGAGTACTACAAATGGACACAGTATCTCTTTCTTAAGCTTTTTGAAGCTGGGATAGTGTATCAAAAAGAGGTAGGTACAAATCTTGACCTTCAGTATTTTGCTGCTACACTAATTTAGATCACTCATGTCAGTGGCACATTTCTGGATTGTCCATTCACAGTCATAAAGTGATTGTGCTCTGTTAGTTTAAAATCACTCTAAAATATAATTAATTTTTTATAAAACAGAATTTTCTGTGTAACAGTTCATAGCTAACTAACTAACATGAATGGTTATTGTAGCAAGTCAAGTCAGAAGTGTTTATTGTCAAAAACTTGCACTGAAGTGCAGGATCAGAATATAGCTTTCAAGGTTTTATTTCTTGGCTTTAGTATCGAATTTTCTAAGTTTTATCATCCCTTGTGGAAATTTATGACATGGTGGTCATTGGAAGTCTCTTCAGCAGTGAGATTATTTACGTGTATGACATTACTGTAATACTGTATTAGAACTTATGGTTTTGTATAGGATAATTGGAGATGAGGTGCATAACCATCCTATTCCTGAACCCTATTTGTGATCTCCAAAATATTAAAGTATTAGGTGTCATAAGACTATCACAGCTGTTCATCAGTTACCACTACATTAAGAAATTATAATATTTTGTAAATAACAAGTATCTGAAAAGAGAATGTTTCAGTTATTTCTTAAACACAAGATGAAACAAAGATGTTGAATGAGCAGTCCAGGGAACTCTCTGTATAGTCAAGGCAATGCAGTTCCAAAATGCCTGAACAGCTGCACTTTAACAAAGCAGCAATTTAGTAAATGTTTCTAACTTAAAGTGGAAACTAAGAGTTCCTAAATATGCTTTGATATTTCATTTGTATTCTGTAGAAACCAGGAAACCCCATAGGATATAATTAAAGATGTGCTTCAATTATTCTCTAAACCTGGAAAAAGGGATTGATGGTGAAAGGTAGCATTTAGGATAGCAGCGTGTTACTGAGCTATTTCTCCTATTTGCATTTGTATTCAGAGATCTTAAATGACAACCAGCAAAACCCCTCAATGTTTGATACATACTAGCATGCTGGATTGGGGTTTAGGGTTTTGTTTTTTTTTTATTCTGTAATTATTTTTTTCTTGTAATACAAGACATTAACTCCCTAGCTTTGTTATAACAAACCTGTTTTTATCTGTGAATTTGTTTGTTTGACAAGTGAACCCAGGTGAATCTGAAAAGTACAACCTTGGTGCTTCATTAAAAGCAGGGATGATATACAAAATAAATTTTGCATTCTGACTCCAAGTACTGTGGGATCCTGGATGTGTTTGGATACCAGTGATTGAATCTACTTCCAACTTCCATCTGCTTTCAAGTCAAGGATCAGTTTGAGGACTTAAATCAGCATCTGTCAACCTGTAGGGGATGTAATCTCTGGTGGATATGAACCAGTTGCTTTTTGGCAGGAAACAGATGGCAGAGAGAGCCTATAACCCTGGGTTCATTGAACAATCATATATACTTAAAGCATATATTTGTCTCATGTTGTCAGTGTATCTGCAATATGTATTAAGGACAGCTTGAAGTCTCCTGTATTACAGTTTCATTTTGGGTAGAAGAGATGATTCATAGCCTTAGACTGACAATAAGAATAAGACAAGTAGAGTGTTAGTCTGGTTAATGCTCTGTTCCAGGAGTGTGCGTATCTGACCAGAAATTACCCTAGCAGGGAGACACAGGCCCAGTATGTCCAGGAGCTGCAATTATGGAGGATTAACAATGTCTGTCTGAGTGCTGCAGCATCCATAGAGGGCACCTTTATTCATTGTAGCAAAATCCTCCCTTTTTCCTGTAGTACTAGTCTAGTCAGTGTACTGTTGAGGTTATTGACCTGGCCAGATGTGAGTGTCTCACTGAGGTTAATACCTGCCCTGACTCTGTTACTTTGATCAGATACCTGTACTCCATAGTGGACCCAAAGACAGCAAGCCTGCAGATAGATACTTACACTTTTGAGACCTGAAGTTAGACAAGATGAATCCTGTCTTAAAAGCATATGGTCTACATTGGCATAGTGAGGAGAGCGAGATAATTGGTGTGCTCTGAACACTCCTGCACTGCGCTGTCTTTGTGTAGGTGACTTTTAGCAGCTTCCTGGGGTCATCATTTCAGAGGCTGCCATTGTCAAGAAGTTGCCTTTGTGAGGTACAAGCAGGAAGTAAAGATTTCATTTATTAGCCAGGTTCTAGATATTGTCAAAAGTCTGTGTGAGATGGAAGGAATGTTACTTAAAAAATTTAAAGACCTTTCAGTTAACCATTTCTTAAATGCATGTTTGCTTTATGTTTTGCAGGATTTATTTAGATATTTAGATATAGCTTCATGAGTTGTAACAGGAAGATTTGTTATGCTAAATAGTGGTGTAATCATTTCAGTTACCTTCCAAAATTTTCACTATAAATTTGGTATAATATCACCAAACAGAAATGGTATTTTTTTCAACTTTGTGTCACAGACAGTTTAATACAAGCTTATGCTAATGCTGCTTTGTGCAACCAGCATTTTATTACTTCTCAGTATTTTCTGATTTATCTCTCTTTATGCATAACTTTAACTTTCTGTGGCCTTTTTTCAGAACTTTATAAATTAAAAGTTCATTAATTTAGAGCCACATTCATAATGTGTTATATTATTACTGAAGAAGCTGTGTTTTCTGGAATTCTGGAAAATATGTTTGTTATAGTGGAATATATTGGTTTCTTTTTATTTCCCAATGAATTTTCCAGTAAGCCTTTTATAAAATTTGGTGTGATATTGGTTGGTAACAGATAAAATGTTGGTAAAAAGTAAAAAGTTTAAATTCAAGTCTGAATTAACAGAAGCTTCATTTGAAGGCAAGTTTCAGTTTATCAATTAATAACTTTCATTCATTTAATGATAATAAATTTTACATAAATTACTGTAGCCAGACTTTGTGCTCACACAGCTGTGAGCAGTATTTCTAAGCAAGAGGATCCCTGCATCTTTCTTTATAGCTCTCCTCATTATAAGATTTGTAAAGTGGTTGTGCTATTTACTATTTGTCAGAATATGTAGCATATTTAAAATGAAGCAATATTAGCTGTTTGGAAACTGATCAGAAAGTGATCCGTGATATATAAAATAAAAAGTACAATATAAGTACAGTTACTAATTTTTGGTTGAGATATGAGTCCTCCCCATTCCCAAAGAAGTAATTTGAAATGTTAAAAAAATTGTTTCATGTGTTAGACCTCTATGGAACTATAACTACTGTTTTTCAGTCAGATTGATTTAGCTTAAATACTAAATAGCATTCAATATAATAGATTATTCTATTGCTTTGATTATGGGTTGTTTTTTTTCTTTCTATTTATTTTTTCAAGTCAATGTATAGCATTTAATGCCACTTTTGTATAGGATTTTTTTTGTGATCTTAGATCCTTCTTGATAAATGACCAGTTAAATTGTTCAGCACTGGAGGCAGGTAAGTTTGATTTTTGCTCCTTTCCCAGTATGTTGTCTGGTATTTCAGCTGACTCAAATGCTCAAAATACAGGATTTGTACAAAATGCATTTGTATTGATAAGAAAAGAGGATTCCAAAAGTAATTCACACAGTTGACATGAGGTACATACAGATAATATCAACTCTTTCACTTAAAATATAGTTGAGCGCTGTAATACTTCTTTGTGATTCTGTCCTCTTGAGTTGGACATCCTTGTTTACTCATCTCCCTCAGTCTGACTCAGCTCTTCTGGATTAGCAGTGAAGAACTTTTCAGCATCAGACTATGTTATTTTCAGTACAGTCAGTTGGAACATGCCTGTATATTACAGCCAAGCAGTCAAGTGTCAGCCTATCCTGCTACCATGATCAGTCTAGAAAAACCTTGCCAACTGCATTTTTGGGGTCTTTTGGTTCTGAGAAAAAAATGTTCAAAATTTTTTCAGCTGAGTCCATGTTGCTGATTCAAATGGATGTTTTAAAAATATTGAAAACTGAGGTGAACTTTCAATGTGTGCTTCTGGATAATTAATTTGCCATCTGTAAAGTAAAACTCTGTTTTTTAACTAGTCACTAAAAGTATTTCTTCTTCTTGCAACTTTTTTTTAGGCCTTAGTTAACTGGGATCCAGTGGATCAGACTGTTCTAGCTAATGAACAGGTGGATGACAATGGTTGCTCATGGCGTTCAGGAGCAAAAGTGGAGCAGAAATACCTCAAACAGTGGTTTATCAAGACAACTGCTTATGCAAAGGTATGAGAATACAGTTTTTGGAAATTATGGTAGCACTTCAAAGAGGAGACTTTTTGCTGAGAAATATTAAGCTGAATGTGTTCTTTTATAGATACACGACTGAATAATACATAATTGCATAATAATATGTGTGATCTATCTCTGTATATGTGTGTATATTCAAATTATTGCACCTGAAGTCCTTCTGTTCACCTCTTTAAGGATTGTAGGTAACTGGTATGGGATTAAGTTTTGAAGAAATCAAAAGGCATAAATTAGAGGTGAATGAATTAATTCTACATTTGCACATTAGCATCCTGTATTCACCATCAAGAGCGTTTCTGCATATTTTGACTGTAGAGCTGTGCAAAACTTGTTTGCTGAATCAACCTGTTGGACTCATGGGCATTTTATAAGCAATGGAGTACAACCAGTCACCTAACTTTCAGTTCCACCTGTGTCTTCACCACAGTTCTTTATGTTTAACTGCTTTTTACTGAAGATTCATCTGGACCTTCTATTTCATACTCTATTTGATTATCTGTTATTTTAAACATCCTTTGTTCGTAGGAGCTCCAATTTTGATTGTGCTGGGACAATGTAGTTTCCACACTTAGGAATTCAGAACAAAAGTTTTTGCTTTATGCTCTCTGAGATGAAAATATCAGCTTCCTGTCATGCCTAGGTAAAGCTTTTATTCCCTCTGAGTATTGAGACTTCTGAGTATTGAGTTCTGTGTATTGAGACTTCAAGTACAGATTAAGAAAGTTGCTCCCAAGAAAATATTAAAAATTCGTCTTTGATCCTTTTCCCAAGTCTCAGATTCAAGAAACCAAATTTCCACTGTCATCCAGGGAGAAGTCTGTATCTCTCTCTAGATCTATTCATAACAAAGAGAAAAACTTCAGATATCCTGTCTGATGCTTTGATTCTTCATACACAGATGAGTACTTGAGATACATGGGTTTTGATACCTGTTATAGCAGTAAAGAGGGAATGTTTGCAATAGCTGAAGGAAAAATGGAGAGTGTCTGCACCGTCATAAAATAAACACAATGTTCTGAGTTGTTTTTTTTTTATTCCAGTTCCTTTGTCCCCAGATTTCATTATGACTTTTGTGATATTTTAGAGTCTGCCCCAACTCACTATTTCCCTCAGTTTGAGGCTGGAGCTCCATTACAGTTTCTATCTTTACTGATATGTCTTTTGTCTGTTGTCTCTATACAGGTTGTAGGAAGCAATGGATTTCTGGTCTGTATCCATCCTGGTACCCAGTTACTTACTTGTCTTTAAAAGGGATGAATCAGACATAAATTTTTACTCATCAAGACCAAAAGACATGACTGAGGAGCTTTTCAGTAACCTTGAAAACACCCTTGGTTTGTGGGGTTATTACCTCTTGCTCCTTATCCACCCTCCACTAGGAAGGATTGATCTTTTGTATTTAGTGTCTTACCTGAGAAATGCTGTTACAGGAAAAGCCCAATCTCTTGGGCAGATCACGTCTCCATCATGTCATTCCCCAGTAAGCAGCCTTATCTTAAGATAAGAAGGAACTTTTGCCTCCACAACACCCCCTCATCCTCTCCCCAAAGAAGTCACCTCAGGACACTGCCATATTCCTACCTACATCCCTACCAAATGTGCAAGTGACCTTTTGCTCTTGAATATCTTAGTGACATGAATAAAAGCTGCTTCTGCTTTTCATTTCGGGAAGAACATTTGTATGAACTCCTACAAAATCTTAAAGCATTGCTACAAAGGACAGTTGAGTACTCTACAGATTTCTGTGAAGGTTTCCCAAAATTTTGTTCTGTTTGTGACTGATATTCTCTAGGGTCTGTGCTAGCTGATACAACCAGATCAATGAATGATGCCATACTGCTTCCAGCTCAAGTGCTTTGGCAAGCATTACCCTCATGTTCTCCCACTTCTTGTACAGTGACAGATGCTACCAAGAATCAGCAGGTGGTTTGGATTTTCCTTTTTACTCACCCTCCACTCACTCCTATTTTTGTTGCTGTGATTCTTTTTAACCAGTCTCACTCTGCTTCTTTTGGCAAGGCATTTCAACATTTGGTTGTAGAGAGGGAAAAATAACTTTCTCCCCCCTCTCTGCCCCACTCTTGAAATAAGAATAGCAGATTACCAGGCTCTGCTCTATGAAGTCCAATATCTGATAATAGATGGATTTTCTGCTTGGAAGATTAGGACAAATTAAAGTCCCTATTTTGGTAATTTTTTTCTTTCAAGTTGTTGGAGGCTAGATAACATAGTATGTTGTGGTTTACTTTCTGAAGAAGACTGTTTTGGCCATACAGCTCTGAATGGCCCATGAACTACAAGCCACAACTGAAGACAGTTCACTGGAGGGAGACTGGATCTGAGCTAATAGTGGCCAAGTATTTCAGTCTCTTAGAAACTCTGTGCGCACACTGACATAATCAGGAAGCTTCACATTAGCATTTTGACAGGAGCCAAATTACAGATCTGAAATGCTACAACTTTGGCTTCTCTTTCTGAATAATTTGACTAATTATCCTCAAAACATCCTTGCACACATTTATTCATTCCTTATGGTAGTCATGCCAGTACTTCTCCAGGAGTGGTAAGAGCCATGGATCCTTCCTCCTAAGCCTGTTTCTTTTGTCCCCTTTTTCTTTGGATTCAGGCTGTTTACAGTTCATCTGAATCCATACTGTCCTCCATATTGTTGAATACCTGGTTACAGCAATCACTCTTCCTAGCCTATTCCTATTCCTTCTTCCCCACCTCTTTTCAAAAGCTCTTTCCAGGAGAATGGGCTTTGTTGAGAGGGAGACCTTCATTTACCTTTACCATTTACAGGGTCCTTGCTCTTGGAGTGGAGGATCCAGATTTCATGGAGCTAGTGCTAATAGATGTGGAGGATAGAGACATCTCTTTAAGAAGCCAGAGATATTTAATTGCTAATATGATGTCAGGATGATAACATTAGTGGTGATGATACCTTCACTTCGGCAGGGAGGATTATTTCATGTCTCCTGATTTTGAACACACTTATTTCCATAAAGAGGTTTTCCTGACTTACATAACAGACCAGAACCACTACCAGTACAGCTTTGTTTTCCTGAAATTCTTTGCAGTTCAGAGACTTCAGATATTTGTGCCTCTAATTATAAACTAGTACAGCCGTTTGGTTCTTTATGGATCTCACTTCCCTTTTTTGATTGATAATTAATATGTTTGATAATTCATATGCCAGACTCCTGTAAAAGGGAAATCTGAGGGGACATTATAAAAGTCTGTAATGGGCCTGTGTATTTCAAATCCATGGTCAGCTTGTTTTGCATTAGACACTAACAGAAACAGAAACTTGCTCTTCTGGAACTTGTCTGGTCCTGAGTCCTTTATTCCCCATTTTTGAGTCAATTGCCTGTTGAACATCTTTTGTCCAATTCTGGGGTTTTTTTAATGTGTCCAGAAGTTTAAGACAAGATGATTTCAGGCTAGTGTGGTCAAATTCATTGGGATCCAAAGAGCTACATTTTCTGTCAGTATAGAGCAGCATTCAGGTCTTTGAGCTGTACTGCCAGAATTTGTATCAGAACACACATGGCCCTTTATCTCTTCAAAGCTTGGACAAGTTCACAGGCACAGAGCAGATTTAATCCTTCCTTGTGCAAGATGTTTTTCCTAGGTTTGGAAAAAGCCAGAGAGCTAAGTGGATCAGGCTTTCAGTCAGCTGTATGACTAGGTTTCTGCTATCCACTTAAGTTCCACTCCTTGTTTTGAAATTTGAAAATTGGAAGGCACAAAGAGACTGAGAGTAACTTAATCTTTGCACCTTTTGGGGAAGACTTGTATTTTTTTCAGATTTTGGCTACTTTCAGACTTGGAGGCTTAGAATTCTATGAGTGTCTCACTCACCTTTCTACAGTCAGGCCTTTATCTGTTTTTGGTGTATCGTGGGGAAAGCCATTTGATTCTGGTCACCTTTTTCTTGTGCCTTCAATGGTGACTAATATTTCTCCTGAAAAGTTTACAGAAATTCAAGATCAAATGTCAGATGTACCACCTTCCTTGCCCTTTTTCTGAAAAATGGCTCTCTACAAATCTCTTTCCTATTCCTTCCTCAAAGTTATACCCGAGTTTTCTATAAATTGACATAGTGGGAAAGTATTTAAAAAAAAAAAGCTTTATTTCTGTCAAATTGCTGCATTCCCGTATGGCTTAGAGGAGAATATAAAGCTTTCCATAACTTTGTTTCATAGAAGAAGTTCCATTTAAAATATATTTAATTAATCTTCTATCCCTTTGTTCTTCATGCAAATTTCCAGCTAACAATAATGGCTCAATATGTATGGGTACAACCTATTTTCTACTCGTAGCATCCACAAATTATTTTGTTGTAACTTTTCAGGCTATTTATAGTGTACACTGATGATCTATTCTAGTCATCCATGTTCCTCTCTTTTGCCCATTTATCATTTTATGTTTTCCCTAGTATCTCACAACCTTAATGATAATAAAAACTAATCAGAGTGATCTTCATCTGCAGTGCCTACCTTACTGGTCAAATAGCAGCCAGGAGTTGGATCATTAGTAGTGGGCTTTGAAGCTGGGTGTTACAGCAGTCAGTTTTTCATTCCTGCATGCAACATTTTTCACGTTTCTGTTGTGTCCAGAGGAATCATCTTCTGTGGATTTGGTTTGGTTTTTTGTTGTTGTTGTTGTTACTGCATCAGCTCATATTCCTTTCTTGCAATAAAAGTTGCAAACAAAGCAGTGTTGGCTCACATGGCAATTTACCATTAGTAATAAGTTTTGTTCAAAGGGCAAGAATATTGACCATGCTTTTAATGCTTAGCAGAAAGCATTTTGCTTATGTAAAGTGATAAAGTAATCGTGGCCCATTTTTCTAAACTGTAAAGTACATGTGCAATGGTCTAGCAGCTTTTATGGATTTTTAGAGAACATTTTAATTGTTGTGGTTTTTTTGATGTGTTTCTTTGATAAAAGTATAATGCCTTAACTGATGGCCTTATTATTCAAATTGTTGTCTGTGCATTTAAGATGTTTAAGCTAAAACATTTAGTTGCTATGGTTACCCTGCTGAATTGGTAGGCAGATTCACTGGAAAAATCTATCTGTAAATGTTAGTATTTTCTCTATATACCTGTAAGTTGGTTTTATGGAGGTTTTTATGCATGGTTAATTGTGTCTTCAAAACAGAATTGTCAAGGTTAGTCTTTTTATAGACTGTTCTTCCTAAATTAATTTTATACAATTATTTTTCTATTTTACTGTACATAAAATCATTAAAATAGTTGGAAAATAATCTTTCCTTGAATAAAATAAAACAGAAGCAACTTTAAAACTTCAGGTTTTGCCATATATCATCTCCCTTTTTTGCACAGCAATAGGGCAGTCTGTTTAATTCAAATACTGGGGAACATAACCCACAAAATTCTACTGTTATAATTTACAGTTGCCATACAGATAAGTAGAACCCTTTCTTAGTTAAGTTTTTTGGAAAGACATTTTAGAGATAAACCCTTCTCATTTTCTGTGGGTCGAATGAACATGGATGTTGGGCATCTTGCTGACTCTGTGGAGGGATAACAGCAAATGAACTACAGCTCTTCTCCAGCTTTTCTCTGGCTTTGCACTGCATCTGACAGCCCTTTCGTCGTATCTGAATAGATCTGGAATTATTTCATGTAACTGTGTTTGGCTTGATTATTTTAGTTTGGATTTTATTTCGGAGATCTTAAGCAGAATGATAATGAAATGTAATGAAACTGAAGTACTGCATTTCAGGACGTTAAGAGTCTTGGCAGCACTTTGGATTTCATAGCAGGAGGTAATGCCTCATCACCAAGGAGAGCTGAAATGCTGGCTCTTTTTCATTCTTTATGTATGATTTTATTTTTGATTCCCACACTTGGAGTCTAGCTCATGGTTGTCTTCTCCCAACAGAACAGGCCTGATAAACCTCGCTTTGAAACTCTTTTATTGAGCCAGGCTGAGAGCTGTCTCCTGGACAGGGACCAAGAGCCGTGCTCCCTCAGCTTGTTCAGCACTTCATTAATAAGAAATGGCACTTGTTTTGTCAGTTTGGCAAGACAGAGAATTGTTTGTGGATATCCAGACCAGGCTAGTCTTTTCACCTTAGTTTACACAGCATCTCATTTGATGGTACAGCAATGTAAATTTAAGTTCCTGTTGGTATAAGGTTAATCAAAACAGTGAACACTCAGTACTATTGAAAAATTATAACAAATGTTTTGAAGAGTTTTTGTATGTATGGAATCAGTTACTCATCACAAAGGTATACTTCATTATTTCACAAAGGGAGCATCTTCTCTTCTGTAATTTAAGCAAGAACAGCTCTGAAGAGCAAATCTGGAGAATAATTGTGGATTTACTTTTTGTTTTTAAGGAATCATTTGTTTGCCTCAGTTCTGTGTAATCACACCAGAGGTGTTCCTTGACCATAAATTGTGGGTAAGGAAATGGGAAAACTGCTGACATTTATGAGAAAGAATTTTAAGTATACCAGGTATCTGTGTTATTGTTCCTCTTTAATGTATGTTTTCAGTATTCTTCACACATGGGAAATAAAAGTCAAGAGTGACCTACAATAGTACAGACAGAAACTACTGAAGGAGAAAAAGAAACAGTAAAACAAGAAGATATTAAATGCCAGCAGAAGCTGTACCATATAATCACAGCTGGAACAATGCAATAGAGTGCAAAATAAAACAGTGGGCATCCTAGCTTTAATTTCTTGTACTTGAATGTATGTTAATATATTAATTTGTATTAAATGATTTCATGTAATCTTTATGCTTGGTTGCTCTTTTGGGAGTTCAGTCAAATAAAATGAAGAATTTCATTTTAATCCAAACAGAGCTTGGATATTTATATGAGTCTTCCTGAGAAGCAAAGCTTTTAAATTTTAAATGTAGTAGAATGCAATTTTATTTTGCTAATTAATTGAATTCTTGTGAAATGCAACATTTTGCTGAATCTTTAATTCTGATCTTGTTATTACCTCACAGATCTGTCAAACTGTCTTCATTTAAAAAATAGTATACATTTCATTATATGGCTTATATTTGGATTTTTCACTTTATTTCATTTACTCTCTTTAAGGAGTTAAATTACTCTCGCTGAGTATGAAATTAGTAGCAGGTATTGATCTACTGAAAATTTTAGTTCATGAAGTCAGAGACTGAAATTTTTAGGGGCTCAGCAGAATCCTTCTTTGAACTACAAGCAGGGGGTTTTTTGGAGTTGAGATGCTCTTGGGAAATTGTAAAGCACTCATGTTCTTGGATTTTCTGGATCTTTTTCGCCTGAAAATTGCTTAACTGAAGTTCTCTTTCTGTCATAATCTTCACCAGACTAAACAGTTATAAATGTGAGACCAGTTTTTGACATACAGTGTGTTACTTCTAGTTTCAGGCTTGGTCATCATTGTCTTTGATGAATTGTCAGCAAATTCATTTCGATTTAGTTACCCTCTGATCATCTGAGGTAGCTGGCTTTCATCTTCTGGCTGTGCCAAAATTTTCTACATGTTCTGAAAGAGTAAAGTCCCTGAAACATAAGTTTATCCTCTATCTCCAGCTTCTTCAGATGTAAGAGCCCTTAAATCATTCCCATCCCTGAACACAATTTTGATTTCTTTAGATTTTCCTGAGTCTGTCTATCTTTAGATTTGAAAGACTGCCACATTTTATGCTATTTATGCTATTCCTTGAGTTGTGTTTAATTAAGATGGGAGTAATTTCTCCTGTAATTAGATGTTTGCATTTGAAGTTTTCTTGTCTCTTCCCAAGTAATGAAAAATGAAAGTAGAATGACTCTGCTACCTAATGTTTCCAAATTTCTCACTATTAAGTTATCATAAGAAGTTTGAAAATTGAGTTTATTTGATAATCTTATCACTCTCTACTTACTGGATTGTAATGCTGCTGTTCTTTGTCCCCTGCTGACTCCAACATGGTTTTATTTTTGTGTATTTGCCTGTGTGCTGGGAGTCTTCTTGCTGATTGTCTTCTCTGTGTTAACAAATCTAGTTAACAAATTTGTGAGCAAAATAACAGGAAGTTATATACACATTTTTAAGATGAGGGTTTTTTAAATGGAAATTATCAGTAATTATAGAATCATAGAACATTACGGTGTTGGAATGAACCTTAAAAATCACGTAGTTCCAATTCCCTTGCCATGGGCAGGGACACCTCCACTAGATAAGGTTGCTCAAGGTCCCATCCAACCTGGCCTTGAATACTGCCAGGGTTGGCAAATTGCAAAATAAAAATTGGAGCAGAATTCATGGGATTACTCTAATGATTCAGGAAATGTTCTGAACATGGCAGTAATTTTTAAAAAATAACATGGAAGCAAAATCCAGTGGAGTTAATATTTAACTTCCCAAATGCTAACTTAAAATATTCAGGAATTTCTACGCTAACATTGGTCAAGAGCTTGTATACCCAAATAGTCTACGTGTAATTTTTTAAATTAATAATAGTTTTAACGTATATTTGTGGGCATGTATTTTGTAGTGTGTAGTGCAATTGGATTTGAAAATGAAAAGCTTTTTTAAAAGGTTTTTTAAGTGTTTTCCTTAAGCTATCTTAAAAAAGTTCCTAGTTTGCACAGATGAATTTTGAATATACAACTGCATTCGTGTGTGTAAGAATTAATGTTTCTCTACTTCCCTGCTAGTGAGTACCCTAGGTTAATTTACCATTCAGAAACACTAACATGCTAGCAGAGTTTATACTATATATTATTTGCCTTTGTAACACCAGGTCAATTGTTTGTGGTTTGCATGTTCATTTTCTGCTCCACCTGCTGCTTGTAGCTTTCTTTGACAAGAAAACTAAGGAGCATGTTGAGTACAAAGAACCAAGAATCATAATTCCATTTTGAACATTTTTGAAGTTTTTTTGTTTGCTTGGGTTTTTTTGTTTTGTATCAGACTAAACTGTTTATGTAAAAATTGAGTTATAAAGGATTTATGTTTGCAAACCCTGGTAGGCTGCATCATCATGCAGATTAAACTTAGTTATCTTCATTCAGATGAAGTAAAGTTGGCTCTTCCTGTATTAAGTTGCATGAAGTAATTGCATTATCAAGAGAAGAACTGGGTTGAGTCGAACTGTAGCCTGCAGCTTCTAATAAGGCAAATGAATTAGAGTAAAATCGTTATCACACTGGTATTGACAATCTTGGTGTATGAAGACTGGAGTGAAAAAACATCTAGGAAGCTTTGCTGGCAAGCAGCTACAGACTGTACAGTTTCAGCAGAACACATGCACAGTTAGCTGCTTCTGCCAGCAAAATGTGATGCAGATTAGAATGGATACCTAATATGAACAGCCAGTTCTGCGTGTCCTGACACAATTTCATTCTTTCTAAAATGCATAAAGTTCTTACAAATTATGTATCTAGGTATTGTGTGTATGTATCTTTCTATATATATCTCCAGTTATTCATTATTCTTTCATAGTTATGTAAGTACATGGATTGATCATGGTAGATAAAGCTTAGTTGTCTCTGGAACAGTGCAATTAGTGAGAATACTCAGAACTTTGAATTCTCTGTGGTATATAGTATGCTTGCAATTCTGAGTTAAAACAGATTGAAGGTATAGTATGATAAAAACCCCTCCAAAAGCCCAACATTCTTTCATTTATAAACCATCAATAAATTGGTTTGATTCTTAAAGATGTAGAAAGCAATAAAAATCCCAAGTGGTGGTGTAATATGATTTACAAAGGGCATGCCTTTTGTTGTATCTTAAATGACAGATACACCACCGAGCAGTAACTAAAAAAGTAATTCTTAACAGTAACTTTTATGCATCGCACTTTGAAATTATTTAAGAATGTCATTAAAACAGAACTTGAAATGCATTCTTGGAGAAGAATTAAGTGTGTGTTCACTAATTATCCACCTACGTACTGTTTAGTTTGAGCAGCATATACTAGCTACTGTCCATCCTTGCAGGTTGTTAGTAATTACTGAGGTAATAAAGAGCTTGCACATTTGATGTTGGCAGTCACAGCTGAAGGAGAAATTGTTAAACATGTTGCTTTATTCTTAGTTTTTAACTGTAATTGTTCAGCATATTCACCATCTGTCCAAGTGACTCATGCCTCTGGCTGTACTTCTGCCAAAGTAAAGATTTTGGACAGTCACAGTATTCATAATGAAAATGTGAAGTGTTACAAAGTGAAAAATGAGATGAACTTTAAGTTATCTGTCTGTCTTCTCCTTTACGTTGTTATAGATGCCATTTACTAAAATCATGCTGTTCAAATTTTTTAGACAAATACTAGTTGACTTGGAATTGACTTTTATGCTTCCATTCCACACATCAGAAAGCACATAAATATATAGATTTATCTCTTGTTGAGTGCAAATATACATAGAAGTTACAAATTGGCTGTTGGACATTATGGCTAGTAAAGGAGGCAACACTTAATTTCTTCATTGCTGGATAGAATAGAACCATTTAGATTGGAAAAAACCTCAAGTCCATCCATTAAGCCAGCACTGCCAAGTCCATTAGTAAACCCTGTCCCTTAGCACCACATCTGTTGGTCTTCTAAATACCTCCAGAGATGATTACTCAAGCACTTTCCTGGGCAGCCTATTCCAGTGTTTCACCCTTTCCATGGTGAAAATTTTTCTAGTATCCTCCCCTGGTGCAACTTGAGACCATTTCCTCCGGTCCCATCATTTGTTTCCTGAGAGAAGAGACTGACCCCCACTTCACTACAGCTCCTTTCGGGCAGTTGTGGAAAGTGATAAGGTCCCCCCTGAGCCTCCATTTCTCCAGCCTAAACATCCCCAGGTCCATCAGCCCCTCCTCATAAGACTTGCTCTAGACCCATGACCCCTCTAGACCCAGCTTCATTGCTGGTTGCTTGTAAGAATTATGTTATTATAATATTATATATTTTGTTATTATTATTTTTATATATTTATTTGAATATGAACATTTGTTATTATTATTAGTGTTGTTTTTGCAGGATGATACAGCCTAAAGGTCCAAATCAATTTTACAGCCTGTTGTGCTTGGTAAAATATCAATACCAACTATGAAAAAATAGATAGCTAGAAACTTTCATGCTATTTTAAGTCAGAGCATGAAAATTTTAGGACATGTTAACACCTTTTGTCTGACTGCCATCTCTGGGCTGTTGTCTAAAACAAAATGTAGGCTTCGTATCTGCAAGCACATCTCTTAAGTCTTGTTCAGCTCAGTAGGTCACGTTCACTTCCCAGAAGTTATATCCACTGGGAATATTTTCTGTGTTTGTTTTCATGTAAGTTTTTTGTTCCTGTATCTTAAGGTCTAGTCTATTCAAAAGAAAGGCCACTTTTAATAACAACAGGGTCTCTGTTGGCAGTAACATACCTCTGGCTTCTACTGTGTTACTTCTATTCTCAGAGAGATTAATTTGAGGTAGCAGCAGTATAAAACCACTTCTTCCAATGTTTTTACCAGAACCTTACCATTTTCCTGTTAGTTATAATTAAACCCATAGTATTTATTTGTATGCTTACAAAAGCTCAATGTTCTTTCTTTTGTTGCTTAAGGCCATGTTTGATGCTTTGTCTGATCTCCCTGAGTGGTATGGTATTAAAGAAATGCAAGCAAACTGGATAGGTGACTGCATTGGGTGCTCTCTTGACTTCTTGCTGAAGGTAAGTCAGAAATTTCAATTGCTACTCTCTTAGTTGGGCTAACTGCAACCCCTGAAATGTGTGATGGGAATGGATTTTCAGATCTGAAAAGCGTTGAAGCCTCCTAAAAAAGATTATTATTATATTCATGCACAGAGTAGCACGGATTCCTGAAGAACACCACTTGAGTGTTGAAGAGATACTCCCTGCTATCCTCCTTAGGAAAGGGTTTGTGTGTTCAAGTAGATGCAAATTGGCTGTGTATATTTATGCCAAAATACATGCCAGTTCATAAGCTTCCCTGAAAGCCAGAACATTTGTGCCAAATGCACTATCAAGTAGCACTGCACATGTCATCTAGGATCTAGTTGGGCTTTTGCTTTCCCTTGCACAGCACCTTCTCTGTCAGACCCTGGCTAACCTCAGACAAGCTGCTTTGCTTACATTTTTCCATTATTTCACTTACTATATAGCATAATTAAAATAATGGAAATCAGACCATTAGGTAGTGATGGGGCTACAGAGAGTCTAGATAAAAAGAGAGGAAGGAAAAGGAAATCTGAAAAAAAAATCATTATCTACAGAACGACTTCACATTTTCCTTTTTTTGTCAAGATATGAACAAGGTTCCATGAATATGGTAGTGACAGAAGAGATTTTCAGAGACCCTGATCAAATTTCAGCCCTTGTACTTCAAGACTTTATTGTGATTATTTACTCTGGTCTAACATTCTAAAAGTGACTTCTTATTTTAATGTACTGAATTTTTCAGAACTTCAAATTGAGACAAATTAAACCTTTTAATTACTTCTGATTTGCACCCTGCTAAAAGATGCAGTACTTGTATAGATAACTTTATATTAAAGTTGTTTTTAATCAGTTGTTTCTGAAAATTTCCATCAATGCTTATTACAGAAAGATCTCCTTCCTAGACCCCCATATACTCCACAGTTAGTTGCTCTAAGATACAAACCTTGTTGATAGTTCCAGGTGGTAATTTTTGAAGTTCACTAATTACATTTTATGTCCAACTGTTCATTGTGCCACCTTTTATTATTTCATTTCTGTACATAAGTTGCAACATTCACTTTATCAGAGAAGTGTGGTGTGAAGTCATACTGTAGCTGAAAAAATGCTAAATTCTCTTCAAATTTGAGAGGTAACAACTCCTTCCAATTTCTTGGAAACAAGGCATGCATATTAAAAGTGAATAGAAGAATTCTAGGTGGCTTAGCCAGGGATTGAGTCTATTTCAGTAGCACAGTGCAATATTACATATTAGAATTATATTTATTAGAATTATTATTATTATTATTATTTATTAGAATTAGAATTAGGATTAGAATTATATTTTATATATATATTTAGATAAACTAAGGCAGGACTGTAAAGCAACTTTCTCAAGGCCTAAAAGTAAGTTTTGTCAAGGTTTCATTCTGCAAAATTTCTATAGAGGGAATGTGTCTGGCTTTGGTGTTTGGATCTGTGTATTTCTGTAGGGTGATGTGGGCTCATTAGCTGTATAAAAAGGAAGGGAAATCTATAACCACTGCACTTCCAGTGGAATTTTTTTTCTGCTCTTTTTCAGGTTAATGGCAAAGTAACAGAGGAGAAGCTAGCAGCTTACACCTATACACCTGAAGCCATTTATGGAGCTTCCCATTTATATATCTTACCAGCTCACAGACTGCTGCATGGGAATAGCAGTCTCAAGGAAGTCATTCAGAGGGAGTTCATCCCAGGGAAAGGTGTTATTTTTCTCATACTGCATTTTGTTGTAGAAGAGCAACAATTATAGAGAATGATCTTTAGAGAATGTGCATCAAGCTGAGCAGGAGCTGTTCCTGTTGAGAGTGAGCAGGCCTTTCATTCTTGCTATATGTCACACAGTGTCACATCAGCCTGTCCTGGCTTCAGATGTGGCAAGAACAGCTATGCTAGAATCCTCCTTTTTATAATAATTGTAACACTTCATAGTATATAAAAGCAATGGAACAGATTCTTGTTTCCTCATCTACCAGAAATGAATAGTCCAAATTTGTGTATGTCAGTCCAGTGGAAAATCTCATGGCTATGTGGCAATTCGTCAATAGCACAAAGACAGCAGAATTAATTCCTGCACCAGCAATGATTTCTTCCTGTCATAAGGATTCTGAAGAGGTCAATAGATCACTAATACATAGCAAAATTACCACTGATACATAGTAAAACAATACTCTACTCTGCAGTTCCGTAGTTAATGCAAGACTCTCATAGAGTAAATGCAGAGTATCCCTATGGCAGTTCATGACTTGCACAGTCAACTGATAATGCTTTAATTGTTGTTAACTGCTTTCCTGAAGTCTCCTACCACCAGTTCTGCCTGTATTTAGTATCCATGGTCTAGTATTTTTTTGTTGCTTGCAAAACCTGGAAACGACAAGAGCAAATATAATATTTTTTCTTTCTACTTCAGGCTGGTGTTCAGTATTTTCTTTTTCACTTACTGGTAAAGATGAGGCTTCATTGTCTATATAAGATCTGATTTCAACAGCATCTTGTGGAGAACCTGCTTTTTTAAGTATTTCATTTCTACCTTAAAAAAGTTTGCTGGCTAGTAGAAAAAAACATAGAGCCTGACTGTGCTGAGTACATAAAGCCTTTGTCTAAGAGGAGAGCAAACCTTGGAGAGTTTTGGAGAACAAATTTGCAGTTCTTGCACTTGAACCAAATCAAAGCACTAATTGCACAAACACACATCCATGCACGTGCCTGTACCTTTGTTGGATCTTGTGCTTTAAACCAAACCAAAAAAGTGAAAAATTTGCTTTTAATAAGGACAGTGGTATGTTTTTATATTTGTTTTTAAGTGGAAACACTTGCAAAAGCATTTTGTGTGTCTGTTAACAATAAGCTTAAAGCTTTTGTTGAGTTAAATTAAGAAACTCAGTTGAAAAATGACAACCAAAAGTCCTCTAAAAACAGGCACAATCCTACATTAACTCTGCTTTTGTATACTCCTGGTACTTGTGAATATACTTACAGACATTCTTCGATTGAAATTGGCTGAGAATGGCATTTTACATACAAAAGGACAACAATGGCATTTAAATAAAATGAAAATGTGGGTGGCCCTATATGGACCCTATTTTCACATTAACCAAGACTTCTAAAAAAACTGCTCAATAATACTGAAATTTTAATTTAATTAAGTGTAATTGGTTTTTTTTCAATGAGCATAGTCTTGTAATTCTCTTTCTTCACTCTGTTCTCATTTAAATAATTAGGAGGGTATGTTTTTTATGTTTTTAGGAGAGAAAAAAGTTATTGTATAGCACAGTAACCGAAAATTCTAAAACCTTTAGTCTGGAAGCACGTCTGTATTTGAGGCTACTATTATTTAAATAGATGGAACAACCAGTTGTCAAACATTCTTTTTATTTTTTGCCTAGAAAAATGTGTGTTGATTTAGAATCTGGTAAGTCTAATAGTTTTGACAGCAGGAGGTGCCTGAGATAAAGATTTGACCATTGCATTGTTTATTATCTCATTATAATGCTCTGCATACATCGTCTTACATTTGTACCTGTACCATTCTCTCTTTTTGGTTATGATGATAATGATGTGAGCAAACGAGCACAGGAAAGAGCACCTTCATAAACTGCAGTTATTATTTTGGGTTCCAGCATAAAATGAAAATTATTGCAGAGTGGAAGAGAGAAGTTATTTTTAAAAGCAGTGTCCTGCCCACTCAGCTTCCTGTTCATGACGCTTTTTGGTTAGTTGCTTTTGAAAAATGAAATTGTCCCTTTTGTACTTTTTTTAAACAGAAGAAAGCTGTGTGCAATGGTTTGAATGTGGAAATTTTCTTTATAATACGATTACCTCGGACACCTAAAATTTGGAAAAGTAGCAATCAGAAATAAATCCATGTATCCTTTGTGTTAGGAAGTGTGATGAGATATAACAGGCTTGTTCTCAAAATTGCTGTTACTTTACTTCAAGCAGATTCTATGCATTGCAATACAAGCCTTCATAGCCTCTGCTTAGCTATGAAGAAAGGTGAAAGGAAGCTCTTAGCAGCCTATATTTTAATGATTGTAATTGTCATCAACATAAAGGCACTAAAAAAGTTAGAAATAGGCCCAAATTGAGATCTGGGATTTGAATCCTCAAAATTTGGAGTATTCAGATTTAGTTTTCTTCTTGCTGAGCCACCCAATCTACACATTGTAAATCAATTTCAGTTTATTATTTCTCACTCTTAATTTTCCCCTCTTCTATCTCCCCTTGCTTGTGGACATTGGGTTCCACATCTGTAATATGAATATGAATATCCTGTTTGGAAATCAATAGGTTACTTAGGTGGCCTTTTAATACAGGTTAAAAAAAAAGATTTCACATGCTTTGTAGTTCTTCTGTAAGAAATTAAATCATAAGGATTATGCTGCAGTTTTATCTGAATTTTGGTGGGGTTGTGTAGCATTGTGTGGTTATACATAAATCAGGGCTTACTATAACAAATTTGTACAACTTTGCAACAGCCTATATTTTGATCAAAGGCTCAAAATTTTGTTATAATACAAATCTTACTCTTGTTTTTATACAGATCCTTGTTGAAAGTATGTTTTCTAATAATGAAAATTTATCAATCTGACTTACTGAGCATTTTGATACATCTGAGCTTTTTTGAAATGTGAATGGGTTTGTCATTTTCTTTCTTTTTTAAAGAAAACTGTTATTTAAAATTCATAAAAGTGTAAGATAAACTTCACTGTAATGGTAAGTGATGTTCTTGGCATATCTTCTGTTATATTTTACTTACCATATCATTACCTTTGTTTTCAGACTCACTTACTTCAGTGACAGCTGTAAATTTGCTTACCAATCAGGAGATTCCTGTAGTCATCTCAGCAAAAACCAGTTTTGATAATTTTCTTGATACTAAAATAGGTATGTGACATTAGATATGTAAGTGGAATAGTATGGTTTTCAGTTGCTGTGTTGAAGCACAAGATACTGTTGTGGTAAATACTGAACAAAGAGGCTCTCTCTCCTGGATTTTGGATTTCTGTTCTACATTAGGGAAGAAGGAAGGGAAAAGGAGCTATGTGGAATCTGTGTGGGGGAAGAGATTTGCAGGATGATAATTTTGAATGGAAATATTATAAAATTAGTGCATTTCATGAGCTAAGTTTGAGGATCTGCATATCTTAAGAAGATTGGTTACCTACAACATATGTGTTTGGCTGCCTCTCAGCGTCCTTAATCAAAATAGAGCTGTAATATTTTTTGACAAACAACCCTAACTTTTGGTGCTTTTTTTTGTGTCTTAAGGTTACACAAATTATGTACATCCTTATAGAGAAATGCTTCAGATAGTAAATGTTTTAAAACTTCCAACTTGGACTTTTTTAGGACAATTATTAGGTAATAATTGTTTTCAGGTAGTCTTGGACAGTTATCTTAGATCCTTTATCTCTCAAGGTAGCATTCCCATTATTTAGGGTGCCTGATTTGGAGTTGAGCATCCATAGGTGGAGGAGAGGGTGTTGCTAGAGGATGCTGAATTGCCTGCAGTGAGCTTCTGTTCTCAAAGCTGTCCTATGAAGCTGCCTGTCTTACTCCTTTCCTGGATAAGGAGCCTAGTCCCCCAAACTGGGCAGCGAAGTACATACTCTTAGATAATCTAATTGTCCTAATCAGTCAAAACAGAAATTGTACTGTTTTAAAAAGCATATCCATTCTAATCTCATTCATTCAAAGAGCATCCACCAAGCTCTTTGTTTACTCTCATGCTTTGCCATGGTCTCAGCTGCATTGCGAAGGCAATGTTCTATGCCAGTCCTAATGGGAAATAGTTATGTCTTCTTCCCTTTTTCCAGTGCATTCCTTATCCCTTAGCTCCTGTTGTTGCCTCCCTGTTGCTGATACTTCTTTCCTGTCCTGGGGCTGCTGCTTTCACTGCTGCCAATATTGGCTATTTTTGCACAACTGGACTGAATGAAAACATCTGACTGTACAAAAATGTCTTGGATGACCCTCACAGGGCCGATGGAAATTATCCATTTGGGCTGCATGCCTCCATCTTACACTTTAGATTTGAATCTGTTTATGAGAAACAAAAGTTTTCCCATATAGGAGAAGCCAAATAATTGAGATACCTAATCTTATTTTTTCTTAAAATCTTCAGTTTGTTGGCACATACTTTGGCGTTATGTCTGTTGGAAACAACCCAGCTCTTCAGTAGAAGTTTTGGGTGCCAGCTGTTGAACTTTGCCAGTATACATTAATAGTATCATCTTTTCAAAAGGAAGCAGACCAAAAAGTGGAAGCTGCTTTTTTCCATTTGTACCGTATTTTGTGAAGTCACCTGTTGCAGGCTGCAGAGCTGTCTGACAAATTAAGATACAAACATTGTTCTTGAAATGGCAAGAGTGTACATCTGCTGGGAAGATAAAATAGCAATTTGGTGTTTTTTCTGGTTAAGGAGTTACTTGTCACAGGGGAGTTTTATGTGATTTTCTTTAGTCATCTGCTTCCAAACTTCCACATATTGGCAGAGGTAAAGTATAGGAGGCATTTCACTGCCTGAACTAAGACAATTGTTGAGCTGGTTTAGCTAATAATTCCGGTGTGCTCAGCAAATATTTTGAAAACTTCTGTGTGTAGTTTTCACCAACTTAATGCTGGCATTGTCTTGTTGGAAAAAGTTTCTTTGCCTTTTAAAGATGACAGTAATTGTGCAAGATGGTTCAAATTATAAATTAAATTATCATTGAAGAGGAAAAATATCTTTCGATGTATCTCTGTGTAATTAATAAATCTGTTAGTATCTTAATATTATTTCATAATACATGTGATAATAAAGCAAGCTAAGAAATTTCTTAATTCGCTGTGAATGGTAACCCTCCAGAGCAGAATTAAAATGCATGACTGTCCCAAATAATAAAAGGCAGAGGAGAGGAGAGCATTGGGAGCCTTAAACAGTGTGACTTGAGAAACTCATCTGAATAGCTGTAGGAAGTGTTCTCACTAGTTGTAGTCTGAATAGCAAACTGATGTTATTTGAATCGTTTCCCTGAGTTTATAAATAAGTCATACCTTTCACAGTATGTTAAAGGGATAGTAATGTTTGAGACTGTTGCGTTATGGTACCTTTTAATAAACTATGAATTCTGAAAGAGATCAATTAATATTGAAACAGGAAGACTCTGCTCTTTGTTTAGTCTTTGATTATCATATTAGCAAATAGAATTAAAATTTGTATTGTTTAAATATATTATATTTAGATAATATGGCTATATTGAAATATCTAAAATTCTATACAGATTTTATAACTTTATTTTCAGTTTTTGCAGAACCATCAAATTTTCAAATTCTCTGAAAGAAGGACAGGACACTGATGAACATTTGAATTACAGAGGAACTGAGAAATGTATTTGTAATTATTGCTGTTTGAATTTCACTGCTTAAAGAATACAAAAACGTTTTTACTGTTCTTAAATAATTTTCTTTAACTCCTTGGTGAAAATGTAAGTCATTATCAAGAGAGTGCCATAGAAATGAAACGTTTTTTCATCCCTTCTAGGAATTCCTAGTACTAGTGCAGAAGATGCTGCAGTAGCTAAGAATCTGGGCATTTCTTTCACTGAAGTCATTGAGACACTGCCAAATGGTTTGGAGAAGGTCATTAATTCTGCAGAGGTGGGTATATAAGTATGGATTTCTTTCCAACTTCCAGTCACAATGGAAACTAAATCTGTTTTCTCAAGAGTGCCAAATACTTCGTATGATTAAAGAGATTTTTTTTTTTTAAATCAAGCCAAGCTTATGCTACCAAATTTCTGGGAATAATTTAATGATGAAATATGTTGGCTCTGCTGTAGCAATAAAATCAGTTTTTTCCTTTTGTACATGACAGGATGGTTGAGCTTTCCTCTGTACTGGTCTCAGTTGTATACTGGAAACTGCATAATTTAACCTATGTTAAAAGTTGATTTTTATTTCATAATCTCAATAGATTTTTAACCTAAAACATATACTAGTCCTTCTTCCACAAACTCGTTGAAATGTGGCTTCAGCCTTTGTGGTATCGTGAATGCCTCAAGAGACACAGGAATCTTATCTTTAGATATAGCTCTTGAAAGTATGTGTTTTAATAGTGGACACATTATGTCCCAGGTAAGGTCAAGTGGTTAAAATGTATGTGAAAGCAACAACAGAAAAACCTGAAATGAGCACAGGAGAAGGAAAGCTGTTTTAACATTTGCATTTCTTCAGCCTCTACCTTATGTTTGTGATATAATTCTGAAAGTTTTGGCATACAGCAACTGATAGATATCAGCAGTAAATGCAAATGTCTGCCAATTATGGCTGAAGGGGGGGTCTACAAGACTCTTTCTCAGCCTCTTCTATTCACACCATCAAGAACATGATGCTTTAAGCAAGAATGTTCGAATGAACAGTTGGTATATGAATAGTCTCTTGGATAGCAGGATGTTAACCAGTGGCAAGAGGGAAATTATTATTTTATTTGACTCTCAGAAAACTGGCTGTTTTTATTTGTTCTTGCACTTTCACTGACAGCAGCTATAAATTTTTCTTTCTTTTTCCATGTCTCTCTCTTTTTTTTTTTTTTTTTTTTCCCAATCAGATCACTGGCATGACTCGGCAGGAGGCTTTACAAGCTATCACTCAGCAGGCCAAAAATAAAAGAATAGGTGGAGACCTAACAAGTGACAAATTGAGAGATTGGTTAATATCTCGACAGCGCTACTGGGGAACTCCCATTCCAATCATTCACTGCCAGGCGTGCGGCACCGTTCCTGTGCCTTACGAAGACTTGCCTATAGTGTTGCCCAACGTGACCAAGTTCACAGGAAAGGGAGCCTCACCTTTGGAAAGCGCCCCAGAATGGGTGAACTGTTCCTGTCCAAGGTAAGGCAGTGCTGTGTTTGCTGCAGCCTGGGAGAGATCACTTGGGAAAGATCTTGTGTGCTTTCCCAAAGTGTTGGCAGGTGACTGCTCTGAGACAGGATGCTACTCCAGAATGATGTTTAGTTTGACCCAGCACAGGGATTTTTTGTTATACATACTGTAAAACTCCTTTTTTTGCGACACTCAATGCCCACTGCTATTTTTGCATAACAAGCTGAAACAAAACTCACTGGTTTTAGAGCAGAGAAACAAAGGAAAAACAGAATAATTTTCTCAGTTTCCCATTACTTAACAGTATTTCACTCTTAATTTACTATAGTTATTTTAATTCTCTTTCATCAGTGTTCATATGAAGCTCATAGTGATTACTAAATTAGTCCTTTTGTTAAGGAAACTAACATTTTGTTGGTTTTCTTGCAATAGTCAACAATAAAATGTTCCCTCAGTTATATAAATCTTTATCATAATTCGTGAATGAATCTTTATCTGTACCTTACAGATAGCATGTAGTTCAGATTTGAAAGTAAATGCATCTTGCCATCACTGTAATCCTTATTGTTCGTAGTCCATCTGTTCAAGAAATAAAAAGTCAAAATTATGTAGTGAGAGATGTGTTATAAAAATCAGTTGTGTAATCTTGAGGACTGCTTAAATACTCTGTACACTGAAGTTTGCCTGTAGGTTCTGTGGGAGGAACTGGTAAAACATGAGGTATCCCAGAGAAGCTTTTCATTAACAGTGCAATGCATTGCTGCTCCTAGCACACTCACCAAATGAGAAGTATGTTATCAGGCTGCCAGGCAGAGATCAGTCGTATAAAGGGCAGTAGGGCTCTCACTGATAATTCAGCAGATTCATAACAACTAAATTTATTTTAATATTAGCAGTTCCATGGTTCTCTGGAAACATGTATTTTGAACTTTGTTGATAATATGTATTTTTTGTAAAACAGACCTTTACTCCCATGTTTCTGCACAGAAATTTTTTTCTCAGATGTGCCTATTCAAATTGCACATAGTAGTGTATTTTAAAGTGTGACCTTTGCAGTGAAGCCTTACTGAATAAGATCTACAGGTTTAGTAAAACCCCCAGAAATGCCTTGGTCTACAATTCCTAATTTCAGCTGAAAAAGTTTCCTGTTATGACTGAAAGTCACTGTGTGCACTCTTGGCTTCCCCCACAACCTTAGTTAAAAATTATTTTTTTACTTAACAAGCAATAACATACTTTTGATGTATAGCAAATCCTTATGGTTTCTGGATAGTTGTGGCTGCACTGCATAGAAGTTAATCAAAGGCTTTTGTTTAGTCATTTGTAAAGTCACACAGGATTAATTTCTTAGCCTAAAATGTAGCATGCTGAAATTAACTTTTTTTTAATTCTGATCTTTATTTGTCTTCCTAATTCTCACCTATTTGACAGCTATCATCAGCATTGCTCATCCATGGCTGCTTCAGTTTCAAATCATTTGAGCTGTTACTTTTGTGTGCAGTCATCCTTGCTTTTCCTTGCTCCAAGAGGTTACATCATCCCTTCCTTTAGTTCTTCTCTCCAGTAATAGGGTTTTTTATTAGTTTCATTTAATATCTAGAATTAGTAAGGAAAGCCGGATGGAAAGAGACAAGTCTGAGTAGTTGAGTGACAATAATGTTAACAGTCATAAATGGGAGAAGATGCCCAAGTTATTCTTTGTTACACAAGTCCAGGTAATTGTGTTAGTCGTCTGAAGATTGTCTAATGAGATTACAGTATTGTGCCTGTAATCACAATATTGATATAAATTGTATAAACTCTGAAAGATGCCCGTGCTGTCTCTGTGTTAGTGAGCCATGTCCATTTAGAGCACAGAGGCATGAAGCAGATGTAATTATGGTTCAATGATTGTAAAGTATTCTTACTTTTGACAGAAAAGCCATTCTTTTACATTGGCCAAGTCTTTGCTTATGTGTACAATTTAATAAAACTATTATTCTACACTAAAAAGCAGTTAGAAGTAAAACTCCTTTATGACATTACTCTCATTGGAAGAAGAACTTGCATAAAGAAGAGGACCAGGTCCAGAGACAGAATGAAGGAAAAAGTTAAGTGGTGATGCTCTTGTAAACTTGCCTTGGCAAGCCAAGCTGAAGTATCAGCACAAGCAGACATACATGTTGCAGCTCACTCATCAAGACTGATCAGAGAGTAAATACACAGTTATTAAATATGAAATAGCCAGTCTCCATTTATTATGTATACTTACTACACATTTACATACTTCTAAACTTAGATACAGTTATAAACTGTGTGCATTTCTTACATATATTCCGTGGCTTTTATGTTCAAGAGTGTCACAGATAGCAAAGTTTCATTGACATTAGAATAATCCCATTGTTTTAATAGTAAGAGTTTTAAGAGAGATCATTTACAACAAATGAAGTTTATTAAATGTGATTATTGGCTCCTACAAGCAATGAATATTCAAGGAGAAGTTAACAGAAAGTAACCTGAGCTTCTAAAATCTGTTTTGAAACTGTTCCTTAGGGCTGTCAATATAATTACAAGCAAAAATCAATTTGCTGTAATCACAAATTAAAATTGTGCTACAAGGTCTAGAAGAGATTTGATCTCAGTGAGAGCTGAAATTAAACTAAGTTAATTTTTCCTAGAGATAATAAATGGAATCTGCAAAGACCGTTTTGTACAGACAATCAATGAGAGGCAGCCACCTGACCTTTCTGCTAAATCTGCTGGTACCTAACGAGTGTCATCTATATTCAGTACCCATTAACTTTATGGCAAAGTATTCTTGTCTGTGCTTTGTATCTTTTAAAATGGCAATTCCAAAAAATTCCAAGATTGAGAGGGCTGTCTAGTACAGTGCCATCTTCTGCTATTGCTGGATGTGATGGCTGCTCAGGCCTTTTTTTTGCTTGCTTTTGCTATGTTTTGGGAGGGAGAGGGAAAAAGTCAGTCCTGTTATTGTTGTTGGACTTTCTCTGAACATATCACTCTTTAGACTGTTCAGTTTTCAATCTAAATGTCTTTGTGCCCACTCTGTCCATGTTTGTTTGGGTTTTTTTTCCAAGCTTGTCACTTATCTAAATAAAGCTTTTCTCCTCTCTTGCTCAGGTGCAAGGCAGCAGCACGGCGAGAGGTCGACACCATGGATACATTTGTTGATTCCGCTTGGTACTTCCTGAGGTACACTGACCCCCACAACACAGACAGGTGAGGGCTACACAGAAGAGAAGGGAACAAAGAGACCACACACTCAGGTGCTTCCAGCTTCTAGCTGCAGTCTGCTGGCAGTGTAAGTCCCTGCACTGCCCCTATTATATGCCTGTCCTCTGGGCCTGAGCACAGCACAGGGTAGGTGGTGTGGTTTAACCCCAGCTGGCGTTTAAGTGCCACACAGCTGCTTGCTCACTGCCCACGCACACCCTGTGGGCTGGGGAGGACGATCAAGAGGAGGAAAAAAAAGTAAAAATCATGGCTTGGATAAGAACACTTTAATAACTAAACAAAGTAAAATATTGTGGTGATGATAATAATTATAATAAAAAGGAGAGAGAGAGAGAAAACCCAGGAAAAATAAGTGATGCACTATATTATTGCTCACCATCTGCTAACCACTGCCCAGCCTGTCCCTAAGCAGCAACTGGCACCTCCCAGCCAACTCCCTCAGTTTATATAATGGGCATGCCAGTCTATGGTATGGAATATCCCTTTGGCCAGTCTGGGTCAGCCTTCCTGGCTATGCTTCCTCCCAGCTTCTTTGTGCATGTGCTCTCTGGCAGAGCGTGAGAGACCAAGTCCTTGGTTTATGGTAAGCACTGTTCAGCAACAGCCAGAACATCTGTGTGTCATCAACATTATTCTCATACTGAATTCAAAGCACAGCACTGTACCAGTTATTCAAAAGAAAAAGAACTCTATTGCAACCAAAATGAGGACAATATATGGAGCTGGTCTAAAGATGTGGTATTTGATTGCTCCTGTGTCAGGAGATCT
Source organism: Sylvia atricapilla (assembly GCF_009819655.1). Taxonomy (NCBI): domain Eukaryota; kingdom Metazoa; phylum Chordata; class Aves; order Passeriformes; family Sylviidae; genus Sylvia; species Sylvia atricapilla. The sequence continues at coordinate 45,822,408 of NC_089140.1, forward strand.
AGAAGAACAAGATGAGTACACACAACTATGTAAGCACAGGAGTTACAGGGCAAGCAGAAATTTGCATGAATGGGTTGGGGCAGAGAGAAAACATTAAGCTGAGGAGCTGATGTCCTTAGTGGGGAGTACCAACAGGAATGACAGCCTGCCATGACTCTGAGACTGGTAAATTGCATGGAGCATACTCTCCCTGGCAATGCACTGAGTAACTCAGTATGTGGACAAGCAGTGCTGTTCCACTGGTAAGAAGAGGAATAGTCCAGGGTAACATCCAGCTGCCAAGCCTGGCACCTTCACTTTTCTCCTTTTCAATTCTGATGACTCTTGCCATTTCCTTATGCACAGACCTCAAGCGAAGAGGCATCACAGCAATCTCCTGCTCTGTCAGCACTTCCACTACATGCATAATTAATGAAAGGAGATTTTTCATGTGCTATGGACTAGTGTCTGCAGCATGGAGAGTGTGGGAAGACAGATGTAGTTATTTAGCTGTTTTTCTGCTTCACAGTCTGCCTGTAGTAGTGCTACTTGATAGCAGGTTTTTTTCCAAAGAGGAATTAGTGCAACATCCCTACTATGTAGTCTGAGGAAGACAGGAAGAATTGCATTTTAAAATATTGATACCACATGATGGGCTGTTTGGGCATGTATTTGTTTATTTATTGTGCAGAGCAGTGTCTGGGGAAGATACTACATACACTCAGTGACTTAATGCTGGGCAGATTTTTTTTTTTGTTTGTTTGGTTTGGGTTGGGTTTTTGTTTGTTTGTTGTATTGCAGCACTAGTTTGGTTAAACTAGAGAAAAATCTTCTGTGAACACTTTTATTTCATGACAACTTTAATTATTTTCTAGTGATAGCATGAATGTATTATTACTATTGGGTTATGCAGATTGCTTCCTCTCCATGAAATATTGAAGTATTTTTTGTGTGTGGGCAAGAGGGACTTTTCCAGAAGTTAAAGATGACATAGTTAGATATCACATCCAACTGTCAAAGTAACAGCTTAGTGTAGTCAACCTGTTTTACACTGAAATGAGGAGATTTATGTGGACTTCTGCACTAAATTGCTGCTCGCATCTGATTTATTAAGTTAGTTCTTTTAACTAAGCTAAAATGTAAACTCTTCATTTCCATAAACCATATTTCATTGGTCTACAGTTCCGAAGAACGACTGTGTTGATTCTGGAACCCTATGATAAGTTTGATTTGTTCCACCAAAGACATGAATCTCAGATCCATGATTTGCTTCTGGGCTCATTTGTGAGGAAGAAAGTGTCACTGTAACAAAAATTACAGATGGAGTAACCAGACAGACTGGAAAAACAAGTAGATTTGTTAGAGCGGGGGTTTGAAACCTACAATAGAGAAGGACTTCTGTACAAATGGTATTTTGCAGGCCCATTACAGGAGACATGGAAATATGTAATGAAGCAGTAAGCAGTGCTGGGAAACCATTCAGGTGACCTCCAACGACATAGTAAATATGCTGTGAATGACAAATTTACTGTCATTTCATCAAGTATCCTTCAGTTGGAGTGCTGTGACCCATCTCACTCTACAGAGGGTTCTGCAGCCTTAAACTGCATCATTGCCCCCTAATGGCAACAATGCAAACAGTCGATTAAAAAAATCAACTGGTTTTAAGTGGTCATGTCTTTTCTTTTTCATTCTAATATATTTGTGTATAAAGCTTGATAAATACTAAAAAATTTAAAGCTGGCCACAGGATACTTACAAAAAAATAATTTAAAGAACAGTCAAGCATTTTTATTGCTTTCTCAGGAAACTGCTTGCCTGAAATACAGGAAAATAATCTTTTTGTGGATGTACATCTCAGTAGAAGTTAATTTTTTGTCTATAATAAGCGTTTCACTTCTTAAAAAAATAAAAAGATCTGATAGCAAAATTAAAGTTTTATTACACATGTATTGCTCTCAGTAAATAGTGTTGTCCAGTCAAGGATGATAGTAGTGCTGATCTTTCTTTTCAACACTGGATTTTTTTCTATAATTGTGTGTTTTCAGGCCCTTTAATAGTGACTTAGCAGACTACTGGATGCCTGTGGATTTGTACATTGGAGGAAAGGAGCATGCAGTTATGCACTTATTCTATGCAAGGTTCTTCAACCATTTTTGCCATGATCTAAAGATGACAAAACACAAGTAAGCCTTATATATTTCTATTAAAATCTTTCATATTTCATTTGACTTGCAAGAATATTAGTGACATTATTGTGATGGTGGAACATTACATTGAATAATCCTGAATTTTCCTGCTTTGTCAGTACTTGGTTTCTTACAGTGAGTTGCACTTCCTTTATGTGTTCATACAAACATTTTTATTGCACAAGTATTAACTGGCTCAGAGCAAGCCTGAAAAAGCATGCACAAACTAGTAACTTCAGGCATTCTGTATAGTGCTATTATTTCAAATTAGGTAACTTCCTACCAGTAATAGCATTAATTTCAGTGGAACCATGCATATGTAAAAAACAAAGTACTCTTGTAAATCACTGTATTATTGGAGCTGAGCAGTACAAAACACTTCTTGAAAGGCAAAAGCAATATATTTATCTCATGTCAATTTATTTTTATTTAATTAATTTTATATAATTACTTTTAATAACTTTGTTGATGCTGCTATAGCCTAATTCACTGTTCTCTGTTTTGGTTAGAGGTAAAGTTTGATTGGAAGAAGGTGAGTCATCTGTTGTTCTGTTCTTTGTCCTCTCAGATAAGTTCTGAGCTGAACATCCCCATTTCCACTGAAATTCAAATCTTTTGTACCCTAAAATGCTATCCTCAGCTTGGACAGTACTAGTGGCAGAACAATGAAACTCTGGCCCGTGCTCTATTCTGTTCTCCTATCAGCAAAGGTGACTGAATAGATTGTGTCAAAATAAATAGCCCCATAAGAAGAACTGCTAAGCTGCAACTCATTTTGTTCTTTACAAGTATCCCCTCTAAAAACTTGACATAAAAGAGGTGCCTAAATATATACGTCACTGAACTCACTCGAATGCTGTAGTTTTGCTACAAAACTAGAATTTAAGTCGTTGTGAGCCAGAAAAATAGACAAGTTACTGCAGCTAGCAGAATGTTTCCCCAAGGTATTTCCTAATTTTGATGAAAACGGGCAATGTGTTTTCATAACTCATTCTTGGCTGTGCAATAGTTTGTAGTGAAAGCTATGTTTGAAATATTGGATGTAGATGATTTGTGTACCTGTTTGTCTGAAGCCTCAGACTTGTCTGAAGCTGCAGCAGGAATGCTGTTTCTTCTCTCTCAGAGTGGGCCTTTCAAAGCAGACCCTTCCTGTCAGAGGTGCTGTGCTTTCAAGCAGAGAATTTTAAAGCTTTCTCTTGCAAGCAATTTTAGGTTTATTAATTCTACAAAAGATTTTACAATCCTAATCCATCAGCCATCTAGTGGAGCTGTAACACACAGCAGCAAAATATTCTTTTGCTAGTCAAATTCTTCAGCCTTCCAAAATTATATTAATCACATTAGTGGCTGAAATGTCAATATAAAGTGAGATCACAGGGCAGGGGAGATTTTCTTGCAAAGTAAGTGGTTTGCTTTGGTGTGCAAGAAAAAAAGGCATGGAAAGAGGCCAGCTGGACTGAAAAGGGACCTCCTGTGTGACCTCAAGAAGACCAAAATAAGTGCAAGGAAAGTGAAGTAAGGATGGGCTCCCCCTGAAGGAATGTAGAAGCATTTACTGAATAGGTAATATGGATTACAGAAAGTTCATGGCTCATCAGATATTGAAACTGGTGAAGAATGTGAAGGAAGTAAGAAAAGATTCTGGACATACATTGAAAAGAACACCAAGGAGGAGATTGGTCTGATGCAAAATCCAACAAAGAGCCTAAGCAGAAAGGAAAGTCTTTGCCTTGGCCTTTGCTGTCAAGGCCTGTGCTCAATAGGAAAGTTTGAAAGGCAAGAAATATTGCCCATTGTGGAGTAGGGTTGAGCTGGGGTTCACTTAAGTAAACCAGACACATACAAGTTCCAGGCATGAAAGACAAGGTGACTGGAGCAGCCATCATGAATTTACCAAGAGGAAATTATTCACAACTTAATCTGCTTTCCTTCTATGGTGAGGTGATTCCATCTGTGGATGAGGAGAGAGCTGTGCATATCTTTTACCATCACTTCAACAGAACAGCTGGGGCTGTGCCATCTGTGTGGGGTGGATTACAACAGAGAAGGGCTTAGGGATCCTGATGAACACCAAGTTAGAGGTGGGTCAACAACTGGCATGACAGTATACTCTGCTAGGAAAACCATGTCCAGCTTTGGTTATCTCTGCTCATCATTCAGGGAGAAATGGAATACTGTGTCTAGTTTTGAGGCCCTTGCCCCAATGTGAGGTACACTGTTGAACTGAAGAGCATCTAGTGGAGGAGCACTACAACAGTCAGTGGTTGGAGCATATGATATACAAGAAGGGGCTAAGAGAGTTGAGTGTGTTCCCCATGAAGAAGAAAAGGCTGAGGAGGGAACATAATTGCTATCTAGTGCTACCTAAAGGAGTTTTATAGAGAAGATAGAACCAGACTCTTCTCAGAGATGTGTGGAGAAAGGAAAGAAGTCACAGATTGCAGCAAGGTTCAGCTGGACGGAAGGAATACTGTTTTAGCAGGGAAGGTGATGCGACTGGAACCATTTGACCTGAGGCATTGTGGCATTTCCATCATTGCATACTTTAAAAACACAGCTGGACAGGGCCCTGAACAACCTGAAGTTAGGTCTGATTTGAGAAAAAAGTTGCTCCAAATGACTTCCAAAGGTCCTTTCCAACCTACATTATTCTAAGGACTCTGTGATTCTGTATCTGCATTACTTTGGAATGTGTTTTGTTCACCCTCTGGTGTGACAGAGCAGTAGCACAAAAGCTGTGTAGTGTAGCCTGGTCTAAATATATGAAATTGCAAAAGAAAACTCTACCTTCAATGAAGAAAAATCCTTAGGAAGCACTGACTATGTCTAGTGACAATGGCAGAAGAAAATCAAAATTGCTTTCTGTAGAAGCAGTTTGCAAGACTGTGGAGAACTCCTTTGGCACCAAATACAATCTCAAGAACTGTTGCACTTGTGAAGATCTGTCACAGCATTGCCTCGAGGCTCGGGTGTATAAACTGCTTAGATGTGTGCTCAGACTGCAAGATGACTGTAACAAATTCATCATCGTGCACAAAATTGCTTACTTGCATTAGCTCTATGCAAGGTAAAGCATTAGCTGCTTTGAAGCCAGGAAGTCAAATTAGGATTTTGGTTTAATATGGAAATCATAACTTCTTTATAAATATTACCGTGGATTTAAAATGTTTTAGTGTAAATCAGAAGCCACCTTTACTCAGCCTTGTGTTTGGACTGCTCAAGGGCTGGTCTAAAAGATCTGAAAAGTGTAATTAGAAACAACAGGCTTATTGTTAGGAAGCTCAAAGTCATGATGTCAAAGCCCACAGCTCTGAGGGAAAACACTAAAATGTTAAAAAACACTGCCCTCTTGTGCATTCTCAGTCTTTCTCTAGTAGCGTAGGTCTTTTTCACTGATTAAATAAATAAAATTGTTATATCTCAGTTAATGAGAGCTGCCACTGTTTAAAAGTGTCATATTGCATCCTTAAATTTTTTTATGATTCCCCTACATATCTGTAGTAGTTTTTCATTTTGATATGTTTTCTTTATGGAAATTTTCATTGTTTAGCTCCTATCCTCTGGGCTTCAAATCCATTAAAATATTTCTGGGTAGTCTTTAATTATGTACAGATGGCTGTTAATATAGTGATGTGGTTGAAAACAGAAACTGAAATTCCTGTAGTTTGGATTTTCAAAGCAATCTTTCCAGATACAGTGTAATGATTATTACAGAAATGTTATAGGCAACATCTATGAAATAGGCATTTACAGACACACATACCTTCATTGAAAATGCAGTGTTTGTAGGCATTTAAAATTGTAAAGGTGTCAATATAGCTTAAGTATCCCCTAAAGATGAGGCATGATCATGATCTTTTATTTTTTACTGCATTGGACTGGAGACAGCAGGAAAGAAATGCTGCTCAATTTCTCAGTAATGACAAGGCAGAATAAGTGATACCCCGTGGGTATTCGTACATGGGATATCAGATTAAGCACAAATTGATGTCAATTTGTTCTAGCAGTCTAGTCTGTAAAATGCATTGGTTCTATAAAAAATTCACAAGGCAGCAAGCCCTCCCAGCTGTGACCACTGCTGGGAGAGGGGCCAGGCAGGCAGCTGGGCCAGAAAACTCCTCCTCTGTTCCACCTTAATCCACCATGGCAGGCATGTGCTGACACTCTCAGTTACACCTGCTCAGCTGTGCAAGTACAAGTTACACAGAATTTGGTGCTGCCCTAGACTTCAGTAATCAGTTCTGTCTGATGAATAATTGGAAATGGAATCTAGCACATTCTCCCTGAAGAATTTTAAAGCAATAAAAAAGTTTATTGTTGCCTTTAAGTCAGCAGATTTGACTCTGATAGAGGGCAAATCTGCTGAGTAAGAAGGCAGTATTTTTCACATAGCTGAGTTACAAAATAAAAGAAGATACATGTGTAACAGAAATAGCTTATTCTGTGCAGGAATGATGCTGCAGCTTCTCCGCATTCATTTAGGACCTTATTGCTGGTGCTGATTTTAAACAAAAGCACTCAGTTGTTAACTGTGTGGAATCTTGAACATTCAATATTGTTTTGGTGTTTGGGGTTTTTTTCCGGTGTGGTTTTTTTGGTTGGTTGGTTGGTTGGGTTGTTTTTATTTTTGTTTTTGTTTTTATTTTTGTTTTTGTTTTTATTTTTGTTTTTTGGTTTGGTTTGGTTTTGGTTTTTTTTCCTAAAATTATCAGCTTCCACATCCTTCAGTCACCTCCCCAAGGTTGCCCAGCTGTATCTAACAGCAGGTTTCACAGCCCCCTGGACTCAGCTGAGAGTCACTGACCTAGTCTTGTCTTCGCTCCAGGGCACAGCACTGAGGCTCTCTCAGCCTTTCTAAAGGGTGCAAGGTGCAAATACATGCAGTGAGCTCCCTTGCTAGGGCTATCCCTGCTTCTGAATTCAGTATTTTATCACTGTGGCAGGCTCCACAGAGTTCTTCCAGCCAGGTCATTTGTACTAGGATTGAAAGTCCTGCTGCTCACCCTGCACAGAGCAAAGCAAAGAGAATGAGAATATGGCACCGAGCAGGAATTCCTGATGTGCCATGCTTGGTCCTACCATCCATTGCATCGTGCTGTATAGAGAGATCAGTCTCTCATAGAGATGAACCTATATATGAACATTAGAGAAAGGAAAAGATGGATTACAGACTTCATGGCCAGCACAGCTGATCCTTCCCAGAGGTGCCAGGCACACTTTGCAGATGGGACATACAACACGATCAAAAGCTGTAATTTGGGCAAGGTCTCAGTGCCAATATTCCAGCATGAGCAGAAACTTCATAGGCAAGTGAAGGCCTATCCCATTCTGTTATACCTACAATCTGAAACATGACCAAGCATTCAAAGGAACTCCAGACACCTCTTCTGTGCCAGAAGTGTCAGTATGTCTGAAAATGGCTTAATTTCATTATTCTTGGTGTTTTGGATCAGGAGGTATTTATGATGCCATGACCAGATGCTGCAGTGTTTAGGTCAGGCTTGCATCATGCCTGCTGTGCTGCAGCCCCTGGCAGTTCCCTTACACAGCCAAGAAGTGCATCCCTGCCTTTGAAGGGGAATGTTCAAGGTGTGCAGTTTTATTAACATGAATTCAAGTGTAACTCTGCATGTGAACATGAGATGGAGCCACCACAACACTGCCAGAATCACTGTGCATTCAGTGCAGGGCTCAGTTTGGTCTAGAGCCCTGTGTTTAGCAGACAGGCTCTGCCTTTCTCATTTTGGGCATGTCTCCATACTCCTGCGGTCTCCCACTAGGAACACATGGTTGGGTTTTTTTTCCCCTTACTTGGTAATGTATTTTGTATTGCATTTTTGTAGCCTCTGTCAGCATAAACAAAAATAAGAAATGCTTGTTCCTGCATTCAGTTTTTAGTAACTTGGCATATGATCTGAACTAACTTTTTGTCATTAAAAATAAGTGTTCCTTGAAAAATCACTTCCAGTGGAGAGCCCTATCTGATTTGGATGATCTGGCTACCTCATTAGCTTTACTTTAGATAGCAGGAAGTGTAGCTATTTTAATAACTGTTTGAGATCTTAAACAGACTGAAGTATTGAATGATAGGGAGGGATTTTTTTTTTCCTGTGGTATAATGTCTCCAGTTTGCAGAGACAGAAGAAATATATATTAAACTGTTATATCCTGAAGCATTTTCCCACCATTGTTGTTGATATGGTTACAAAGTTTTTGTTCCAAATTTTTACCTTCTAATTAACTTGGATAATTTATAACTTTTTTTTTTAGATGATTTTTGCCTCCTATTTTTAAAATATCTTTTCTTGATTTTACTGTCAAAATTTGACTTTGGTTCTCATTCTGTTAAGTTCCTTTACTTCTAAACAACAAGATTTTTCAGTCAACCTCTGAAGTGTTGTCTACAACATATTTATAGAGGTGCTTGCGTTGCTGCTCTTACTTAACATTGTTGATAAAACCAAGTGGCATGGCAGAGACTCATATGTCTTTGTGACTGAGTGATATACATAAATATGGGCCAGTACTTGCACAATATTTAAAAGTATACAAAAAATGAAAGGAAGGAAACTCATGTTCCAACTTGAACATGTTGAAGATAAAATATTATGCCTGTCACTTTCTCTCCCAGTTTATAGTTTTGTTTTCAAGAATCTTCTTACTTCAGAGTCATCAAACGTGTTTAAGGATAGTACTTGGAAGATACCTGCTTTAATATGGTAGAAACATGTCTAATTGTTATATAACTTAATAATGCTTTATTGTATTATTAAATTATTGTGTTTTAAATTGTGATATAAATTGTCAAGTAATTTATATTTCTTAATAACATAAATTACTAACTATTCTATATATATTATTATATATAATATATATAATCATTATATGTATAATACTAAAATATTAACTCCGTAACAGTGAGTCACGTTTTGGATTACGACTTTTTTGTACGCATGAAATAAAATATGGAAGTCTGGTTTTACTACTTCTTTTTTAGATGGGTATACTCTGGCTTTTTTTAAAAAAAGTTAATAGGAATAATGCATCCTTTTTACACAATTTGTTTTGTAGACATTTGAATTTTCATTAGGTAAAAGCACAGAAAATTCAAATTGTTTGATGTTGCGCACACGTCAGCATTAGGAGGTGCAAGTCGGTATTAATCAGTGCTGATGATCCTGTCCTCCAGAATGAGGGTCACTCATGTCCCTGTGTTGGAGGGTCCCATGAGAAAGCTTCCACACTGTATATGCTTTCTGGGACTGGCTCCATACCTCCTTCCCTGGCCTCTCTTGTTCTTAAAGCTGTGTTAGAACTGCCTTACTTTCCTATTCTACCGAGTGGGAATCAAAAGCTTTAGAAATTAATTTTGTTGCCTTTTTTTTCAGTGAAAACAGTGACAGACGTGTGACTCAATGCATTAGAATTGCGAGATCATTAAAGGAGGGGTCCACAATAATGTGTCAACCAGAGCAGTGTTTACTTGGAGTTTATTTCTTGCTGAGTGCACTACTGCCTTTCAAGGCTCTTTTAAGCCCTGTCATGGGAGTTTACTCTCCCTGATGTAAATTTTGCTAGAAAAGTAAGGTGCTAAAAAATTGATGCACTGAGATACACTGTTTTCTAGTGTACTTTTTCATACAGCTAGGTCTTCCTGGCTAGTTCTGCAAAGGGACGAGGTATGTGGGTGCTTATGTTAGAGAAACTGTCTTATCTGTTTATAGAAAGAAATGTGCAACAACATTTTGATTTGTTCAAAATCCTGTGCTCCTCAGAGAGGAGATAGAACTAAATATTTGTGTAACAATGAGGCCAGGTACTTGAATGCTTTTACAGAAGAGATTCAGTTTGAAGTTAGGGAAATTGCACTGTTGGCCAAGAAACTTTTGTGTATTATCCATATGCTAATTTGAAAAGTGATGTTAGAATAACTTAGTACTAAATCAGGGTACAAGAATGTGAGCAGAATGCAAATAAGTATTTAAGACTTGCCAGCCAACCACCATGAATCAATGCACAAAGTACTCTTTCTAAGGTGACAACTATTTATATATAGTCAACTTGAAATGCTTGTTTAATTAAAAAATTGTGCTTGATTGGCTCAACACTGAGACTTATCATAAAGTATGCTTTTGACAGCTCTTTTCAACAGAAAAGTTTCTTTTTCCTTCCATCCTTAGGGAGCCTTTCCATAAGCTCTTGGTTCAAGGTCTTATCAAGAATCAGACATTCAGACTAACAACAACAGGCCAGTGTTTGAAGAGAGAGGAGGTTGATCTCACTGGTAAGAGAAACTGCGTGGGAAAATCAGCATAGGTGTGTCCCTAAAGCCAGGGACTGCTTCAGTGCTGGGAAAATTTGGAAGGGAAAAATAATCTTTCTAATATTTATACAGGAGAGCAACTTCTATGAGTTTTGAATTCACATGTACTGCTGAGTGCATGGAGACCCTACTAATACAGCAGCTTTTAATTCCATCCAAACACAGAAACAGTGCTGTGTTTTTTTATTTTGGCTCTAGTGTAGTCCAAAAAATCAAAAGTCAGTTTTGTTAAGACAGTGCTCAGCAGCCTGCTGAATGGAGCCAGTTAGTCCCAGCAAACAGATAACCTACAAAAACATTACAGCAAAACTAACACATGTGCAGGTGTATTCAGTAGATATTAGGAATGTAAAACTTGTAGGAAACAGTGCTCATTCTCAAGTTCTTTGCAGAGCCTTCACTGCATAAGCTGGACCAGTCATTGCTATGGCACCTATAGCTACAGAAATGGTTTGGTCGTATCTGCCTCTCTTAAGCATTCCTCTCATACTTCCTTGTTTCCACTGGATACAAACCCTGTAAGACAGTTTAAGACTCACCCTCTTAAGTTTTGCAACTTTCTGCTACCCTATTTTCTTCTAGAAAAGATTGGGGGTTTTACCAGAGGGTTTTATTCAGTTGCACCTTTTTCAGTGTAAACGCCCCACTCTGTCTCTAAATTCATGCAAAAGAAAACATACTCTTTCCGGGATAACTTACTGCAAATCTGGTATTTGCAAAAGCCAAGTACAGGTCAGAATTGTATCAAATCAGCACACCTATCTAGGCAGTTTAAAATGTCATGGTTATAAAAAAGCTTAAATATCAGGAGCTGTCCAGGCAGCACTTAGGATGCACACCAGATACAGCTTCCAAATGGTAGGAGACTTTTGTCATGATGTGATAGGAACATTAGGATATTACTGGTGTTAAAAACATTAACACAAGAAAAATCTTGGGGGGGAAGAGTCTTTGAAATGGGTGGTACTCCTCTTTAAGCTATTTTGGGGAAAAAAAGAATGCTGGCAATAGTTGTTTCTTCTCATGCTTAGGGAACAAAATCAATTGGTGTTACAAGTGAGCAAAATTGGTTTCAGTAGTTTTTGTATGTTTTAATATTTAGGAAGTGAACCAGTTCACATAAAAACTGGTGAGAAGCTCCAAGTTGCCTGGGAAAAAATGAGCAAATCTAAGCACAATGGAATAGACCCTGAGGAAATAGTGAAAGAATATGGCATTGACACCCTGCGTCTTTACATTCTGTTTGCTGCTCCTCCAGAGCAAGACATTTTGTGGGATGCTAAAAGTAAGTCAGATTGTTTCTGTAGTTTGTTTTGTTGTGGGTTTATTTCTTTTTTCTCAAGTATTAAATTTTAAACACAAAATTCATACAGTTCTTGATGCCCAAGTTTTGGAAAAAATGAGCCAAAAAAGTATCGTAAAGAGGTTTTATTGCTTGTTTCTTTTAAAGGAGAGAGGGTCACAAAGCTGTCACTAAGAGGTAAACTTGAAAAATTATTGCAAGCAGCTTACCTCTTATAAGCTAAAAGAAGATATGAAAACTACTTTTTAAATTGTATTTTCTTCTGAAAACTTGGACCTCATTATCTTCTTTTAATTAGCAATGATTTATTAACTGAACATTATTTTTCTTTATAATCTGTTTTTTCTAATCATATCAGATCACAGATACAACTTTACAATATTTTGTTATTTCCATTTATTAACACACATGCAATGGCTTCTGGAAGATGGACTAGAAATAGTTCTTAGAAGAATCTCATTAGAAGATAAATCTGAGTTCCTAGTAATTAATATTTCTAGATATGACATTTTTATGAGCTTACTTCTTGAATAAGTTAAGAATTTCCCTCCTGTGCACTTATTTACTCCTATCATACAATTCCTCATACTAACAGGTCTTAATTTCTTTTATCTACTGTAGTTCATACATTTTAATGTAGTCTTAGACATTTGCATTTCACCTTCCTGTCACATAAGGTTTTACCAAAACACTCCATTCCTGGTTTCAAAAAGTGTATTTCTTCATTCCTTCACGTGTTAAGTTCTTGCCACGTAGTTCAGCCTGCACTAAACTTTATTTCAGTTGTGTCTGTCACACTTTATATTCACTTGTGTTCCTTTATATATTATTGCACCAGTGCAATAATTGCACTGGTGCAATATATATATTATATAAATTGCACCACTGGAGGAGTGGGCTTTATGAGTTCTCAGCTGTCTTTCTGTCACCACCCAATCACAACAGTAGAGAGCTAAGCATTTGAAAAGGTCTCTTTAAAAATGAATCACTTAGAATTAAGCCTTAACAGCCACATCTCAAACACTACACAGGTACAAAATTCACTCTGAGGCAGCTAATTTGGTGATGCACAATCTTTTTGCTGTATTTTCTGATCTTGAAAATGGAATAATTAGATTACTGTAAGGATAGTGTGTACCAAATCTTAGTTGAAAAGTATACAGGAGCCTAGTGATTAAACATTTTGTAAGGAAGCTAAGCACATGTAGTTATAATGCTAGCAAAAATGCATTTAGTCATTCAAGCCAACCTTTTTACCACTTGAGAAATACAAAGGAAGATTTTGGAATCATCTTGTGTTAAAAGTATTGGAAAATGTGAACAAAATTAGATTTTAGCAGCCTAAAGATATTTCCAGGGGAGAAGAAAATAGAAAGTTAGGTGAAAAGCATCTCTTAAATCTCATTACAGTTTTTTCTGAAATTTTTAATGATAACAAAATTATGAATGCTTAAATAAAGAAATTAAGCAGGTTGTGTTGGGTTTGACCTTGGGCTGGATCTCAGGTGCCCACCAAGCTGCTCTGTCACTCCTTGCTTTTCAGTTCAAGAGGGGAAGAAAAGTACAACAAAAGGCTTGTGGGTTGAGGTAAGGGCAAGGAGTTCACTCACCATTTGCCATCATGGACAAAACAGACTTGATTGAGAAATTAATTTACTGTATTACCAATTAAAGTTAGAGTAATGAGAAGCAAAACCAAATTTACCTTCCCCTCATCCCTCCCTTTTTCTTGGGTTCAACTGGCTCTGTCAGACATGGGAGAAGCTCGTAGAAGCTTCTCAGAGAGGCCATCCTTGTAGCTCTCCCTACCAAAACTTTGCCATGCAAAGCCATTACTGGAATATTTTTCATTCAGAGAATGTTAGATGGTGGTTCTCAGTTGTCATAATCCTTGTCTCCACTGGATGTGATAGCCTTTGGATGATTGCCCTTCAGATTAGATTCCTTGTCCTTTCAGTGGTGGACCTCAAGGCAGGGCCTCATGTCATTCTCTCCTGTGGTGTGAGCAGCCATGGAGTAGGACTGATGCTTCAGGGTCAAGGTCAACAGCTTCACAGTCTTCCCATCCAAACTAAGCAGTGTCAAAAGAGGATACCAAGGGTCATAGCCTATACTCATTAGCACAATAGCATCTCTAGCAATAAAAGTATACGTACTTGCTAAAATCAAATTTGAAAAGAAACTTCTCAATTTGAAAAAATACGTGTATGCATACTTGTGTATATTTGTATACTGCCATTTGTATATGTATATATTTGTATTCTGCCATGAGTTGAAAAAATGAGAGCACGTACAACTCCTTTATAGAGTCATTAAAACACAAAATGAGCATTCTAGCATTAACATAATACTGGGTTATTTTACAGATTTTAGTAAATATTCTATTCTGTATTCTTGCTATATATGTTTGTTTTAAAGCCATTGCAGAAAAATACTTTTATCTGATTTTTTTTCTATTAAAGCAACTCAGCATTGCTTGTAAAGACATTTTTAATTGCATTCATATCTTTCATTTAAAGTAGAGAGTTTTTTTAAAGAATGTTTCACTCCAGTGTTCTGATCCTGCTATTCTTTATCGGTTTGAATTCTTTACTTGAAACTGACATTTCTTTCTGAAATCTTTCATTAATCTCAGCTGATGCCATGCCCGGCGTTCAGAGATGGCAGATGCGTCTCTGGGCACTTGTAACCAAACTTATTGAAGCAAGGACTTCAGGAACCATGCCAAATCCTGAGCTTCTAAATAAGAAAGAGAAGGCTGAGGCCAGAAGGATCTGGGAGCAGAAGAATCTGGTGATTTCTGAGGTTAAAAGAAACACTTACATAGTTTCTAAATGACTAAATAAGTTGCTTCTTATGCTAAAACCATATGTTTGACTTACAGAGCCAAAAGCTTTTTCCCCAGATGAGTAGCTATTTTTTTAAGTGAATTATTCTCTATGTAAATAATTTTATTTACCTACAAATCTTGTGGGACAGAACTTATTTAAAGGATATATGCCTCATTTAAGGAATGAAATGTTATGACATTAAAGTTTTATCAATCTGGGATTAGAGTAACTCCATTTCAAGTAACAATACCATAGGTGAGTTCTGTAGGTTACCCTAACAAAAGCTTTGGTCTCTTTGCTTCATACCTCATTATCATGCCTGTTGTTTCATATAGAATGAAAAAGGACTCTGGTGAAAATATATTAGCATAGCCTTGAAAAAAATACTGAAGTAGTTGTTCATCTCTTGTTATATGTTGTCTCCTGCTGTGATTAATATCAATTCAATTATCCAAAAATCAGAAGGAAACATAAATAGCTGCAGATTTAACTTCAAATATTTTTCTGTGAATAAAAACTTTTGCCATTCTAAACCCTGCTGTGAGGGCTATTCCAGATCATTTAACAGACTTTATAATTCTAATCTTGTAATCAAGTTTTCACCAGTATAAATGTATTTACAAGAGAGAAGGCTTCTTGTAGGGGCAAAGGGAAGATATTTTATTAAAGGAAATAAAGAGTGACTAATGCACATTTTTCATAGCATTGATTGAAGCTTTTTAAATCCTGTAACAGAAGGGAAGCTAGTCAGTTGAATTTTTATATGATTTTTATCTTCCCCCCACACACATGATTGCACATATGATGTGTTTGCATACCAAAGTGATTTTCATGTAAGAGGTAAGATGCACATACTTCACCATTTGAAATTGATTATCAGTAATTTTTTTTTCAATTAAAAACCCAGTTTTCCAAGTTTGAGAATTATAAGGATATAACGGTAGACCTTTTCTTCTAATACCAGGTAACTGAGTACTTCACAAAGGATCATTTGTTCAATGCAGCTATTTCCCGACTGATGAGCCTTACAAATGTACTCTATGTAAGTATATGGTATTAATGAAGGTATTTTTCTCTCAGACACTGCTTCTATCAGTCTTTCTACAAAGCAGGAGCTGCCTGAACTATAGGTCCAGCTTTCTGTAAGTCATCAACTTCATAAACAGTATTACTAAGCCAAGAGCCTTGTTAAGTTACTCAGTTCAAAAGCAGCGTGTTCTAGTATCACTGTAACCCTGTAATATAAACAGTTTTGCAGGAAGAGCTTGATGGTATTAGATCCACCAGATTCTGATGTTTATGTCTGCATCCTGTAATTTGAAGAGGATACATTTTGTTTAGTTCTGGTTTTTGTTCTCTTGATTTTAGCCAAGTTGCATAGGTAGCTAGGTAGAGTAGTACATTATAGAATTACCAAACATTCTGATCTTAAAAGGCTTATTCTTTGCAAGGAAAATCACACATAGTCAGTCCTCAAAGACAGCTTACGCTGCTGAACTTAAGTTTTAAGATTTTTAATTTAGATTATGTTATTTATCAGCCAAGTGGTGATAGATGAAATATAATAAACTATTATAATTATTTTCATTACTACTCTTACATCTGGTTGAGCAATCCTTCAGACCTATAATGGTAACCTGACATAGACCAGAAATTAAATATAATTTTGAAAGTTTTAGCTGCTTTATTGAAATACTGTTTTATACCTTATGGATTCCAAGGTGCTTACTGGCAGAAATCAAGGAACTTAACAAGAAGATAATTAGGTTGTGCACAGGTGCTATACTGAGACAACTTAAGTCTGGCATCCTGTATAGTGTTGGGGAGGTAACACACAGTTTTTTACCTCCAACTCAATGCCTCATAGGCATTTGGGGCTAATGAATGGTAGAATGAATGTTAAAAAAAATAAAACTAAGTGTCCTACAGACAGCCAAATACTTGAACACTGATGTATTTCTTGAGCAAAGAAGGCAGTGCAGTGTCTTTGAAGAGTAAGTTTCTGCATAGCATGCTGACGCTTCCTCTTTAGCTCCCTGTTAAAAGTAGGAAGTGGAGAAGTGGGGAAGGATTAAACATTGAAAGTGGGTAGTAGTTACTAAAACTTTCTCAAACATAGGTTGCACTGTAAGTGATAACATGCCCTCTGGCAACATTTGCGGTCAAGCAAATCACTGGTTTTGGACAATTTTCTAGTGGATGAGAGTGGGTGTTCCTCATATCAAATAATTTTCATAAGATGGCATGTATTTACATTTTTTTTGTGCTGTTTCATTAGAGAGATAGATTACAAAATAAATGCAGCAGCTGAATTTGCCATGGAGTGTAATCTCTTACACAGGTAAAGAAACAAAAAGTTCATCTGATTACTTTTAGTGCTGTATCTTTTCTTTTAAGTTTTCTTTAAGTTAAGTAAGTTAAATGGGGAAATGAAGTTCAGATTTTGTCAGTCAAGTTACCTTTTGCCAAAAATTGAACGTTTTCTATATTAAAGAAGCCAGACACTTTACTAAAATGAGAACATAAAACTGTAAAATACTTTGATGTGCTTCTCATTCCCAAAGCTTCCTTCAGCTCTAAAACATCACTTTGTCACTTATTTCAGCTTTACTGAAGCCACTCTGATCCTGTACAATTGAACCTTGTCCAAACAAAATCTATGTTGCATTCAACACAGTTTGACTGTCATATACAAGTGCTTTACCTCTTCTCAGATAGCTCTAGTTATGCCTAAGATTGCAGTTCTACAAAAGGCAACGCTCAAAATGATTTTGAGGGCCACTGTTGTCCACAAGAATGTGTGTTCAGAGTTAAATGCTAGAGCAGATCCCCAAGGGTCTTCATCAGCCACTTCAGGATTAGCTTCTAAGTGTTTGAGAGCACTGTGACCAAGAGTTGTGATTTTAATTCTCCATTTTCATAAGTTTCCAATTTATTGTGAAATTACACTCTCCTTAGCATTGACATTGATTTTAGGTTTTATTACTGCATTTTCTTTTTAATTAAACTACTTTTCCCCCACCTCAGAATGTTAATAGTTTGTTTATTTTTCCTTGCTTTTTTGCTCAGCAAGCTCCTCGGCCTCTTGTTCTCCACAGCACAGAATTTGAAGATGCTTTGGCTTCACTCTGCATTATGGTTGCACCTATGGCTCCCCACATTGCATCAGAGATGTGGAAAGGTATTTGTAAGCTTCATATAGCTGTTCTAGGAAAAAGGACAAGAAATTTGATGAAATGTCTGTAACTCAGTACATGTGTCACTTACCTCTGAATTCTTTATCTACCTTGTCACCTTCTGTCATAATTGTTAAACAAATTTGAACCTTGTGTCATTCCCACCTTTCTCTTTTTTGCCTTTCGTTCCTTTTTCCTTGCACACAGAGGTGGATTTCTTGAAACTAGACAGAGAAATGGAGATAGCAGAAACTTTCAAGACAGGACTTGCATGAGGAATTCATGTGTCAGCTGCTAACTGCTCCTGAATATGGCTGGCATTATTAAGAGCTGAACACTAGGACAGAAACAGCCCTTTTCTAAATAACTGTGCCAGAACCTTTGGATTACAAATATTTTGTCTCAGGAATTCAAGCAAAGCCAACTGTATCAGAGGGCTGGATACTAGAAAGACTGAAAGAGTGTCCAATAAAAGTCCTACTCTTTTAGGATGCTCCAGAGACTGAAGGAGAGTATGCTGTAAATTAACCTGCCGTGGAGAATGGGAATGGTAGACAGGGTTTCTTTGCTGAGACCTTTCACAGTTGTAGACAGGTTTCAATACAAAATGGGCTAAGTTGTGTGGTGCTGATACAGTTAAAGCCTGTGAAATAAGGGATGTGCATGCCAGAGTTTAGCAACTGATTTTAAGGTTTATTGGGAAAAGTCCCAAGATGCATGTGGGAAGATAAGAATATATTCTGCATTGTGGCTGGCCACAAACTAGGTTTGTGGACCTAATTAGGTTTTGGACCTAATGTTTGCTTTTGGATGCTGTTTTAATGGGTTTATTGTCAACAGTAATCCCAAAAAACATCCCAGAAAACATCTCAAAAAGCATCAAGTGTTTGCAGAGCAGTGCTACTAAACTGATTATATATTTAAGTGTTGTGCATGGTCCTGTAATGTTAATTGCCAAGGAAAGACCTCTCTTGTTCAAAGCAGTAACAAAGATGCAGAGCTTACGGAAACAAGAAGATATGGTAGGGAGAGTGGGGGTTTTGCATGTGTTTTCCATTTCCAGTGATTTTGAAATGTCTTAATAGAAGTTTAACTGTCTGGAATAACAAGTGGCATCAGACATGATCCATCTGGTATTATACTATGACATGCCATCTAATTAAAATAATACTGAATAAAAAGTAGTTAGCATGACCGTTTTCCGCATTGGCTGAGATGGAGGCGGAAGAGATCCAGGATAATTACTTATACATATAGTGCCTTCTGAACTTGGAATTCTAATACATGTTAAGAAATACAGAATTATCAGCTATCAGTGGATAAAATGACAAAGAGCACTAAGGTATCTTAATTAACAACTTATCAAACATGAAGCTTAATCCTGTAGCATTTTGAATGTCAAACAAGGAAGTCTTTTCTTGCTACTAAAATCACTGGAAAATGAAAACAATAAACATTTTCTGGATCTCCCTCTGATATAAGAATGAAAAGGAAGCATATAAAAATTGGAAGTGTATTGTCCTCAGCCTCTGTCTGCATTTAAAGATAAAATTTCACTTGTGTGGTCCAAAGACATGCACTGTAATTCAGTGCAGCAATCATAAAAAAACATTGTGTATTGATTATTGCCTGAAGAATTTTATTTCTAAATTTGAAAATGATAGTATCTTTTAGCGTGGTAATCATTACATTATACTGAAGTTACAAAACAATTTTATCAGGAGAATGTGTGTACATTTAACTGCTGCACTGTAGTAAGAATTCTGTATTGTTTTGAAACAGCCAACATCTATCAGTTCTCTCCTGGGATTGAGATTTCATATTAAAGATTCCCCAAGTTTTGAACTGCACTCTGGTTCCACTAAGTCCTGTTGCTCTTCTGATGTAACCAGTTTCTCAAACTTCGTTGTGTATAAGTCATGATGCTTAACTATTTTAAATGAAAATTAAGTATGAAAATTAAGGTTCCTAATACTCTGTTTAGTTTTCTCTGTGGTTTAATTCTCCATACTCCAAAAGGAGAGAATAAGTCTCTCCTTTTGTACCTTGGCTTTGCATCTAAATGTCAGGATAATGCTGCTTCCTCTTTCGTAAATTGGTCAGGAAAAGGAGTTTGTATATTGTTGGTTCTATAAATTGCACCTATAGCAGTGGACCCCAGTCTTTGATGGAATTTGCTTGAATGCTGTTCTGTAAGTGCCTCACCTTTCAGCAACTGAACAATAGCAACCCATGATACTTTGTGTATGAAGAAGCTCTTCTCCTGCCTTAGAGGATGAACAGTTTTTGGTATTGTGGTGTGTCAGCCTGATGGTGTTAATTGTGCAGTGAATGCACTGGTTTATCGCTCAATAACATAAAAAGCAACCGTAGCCCCTCAGTGTGGGAAGAGTTCATCCGGCTGATATCTTGGCAGTTTATGAACACTAACAGGATGAGGAAATCAGTTTCCTTCCTGAAGCCTTGTATCTAAGGAATATACAGACACCATTTGAGACTTTTTTTTTTTTTTTTAGTTTGTTTGTAGTAGTACAGTGTTTTGCTGTTCAGACAAGCATATGAAACTGTTCATTGTGAGTCGCTGAATTTTTATTAGAGATGGCACATGAACGATATGTACACCTTTGATGTCTTAGGAAATACAGAAATAAAATGTAATTTTTGAATTTTTTAATGGTATCATTGTCTTAGAATATTTTAACTGTCACTACAACAGCTCTGTTGCAAGCATTTGTCTGAATTCGGCCCTTGCTCAAGAAGGCTTCTAGAAAGAATGGAGTTGAGTAAAAGCTAAATGATGTTGCAGATTTTAATTGAAAATCTGAATGTGGAAATCCCCCTTCACAAATCCCGTAAGAAACATGATTTGGAGTTTAAAAAATACTTTTTTACTTTTTTTCTCCAAGAGCGATAACGTAAAAAGAAGAAGAGCAAGTCTTTCAAATGCAGGAAGATAGATTGTTTTAAGGTTGAAAGGATTTGTGTGGAGTTTGTTGGATTGGAAGCACAACATAGAGCTAGCTTACAGTAAACCAAGCTTTTCACATCTTAGTTCTGTACTAGTATACCAGTGGTACAATAAAGCTTTTCTCAGAGCTGTCTGGAAACAGCTGTTACCATTTCTTTGAGATTGCAGATTGTTTCACACATGACTGACAGACATAGTATTCCTGAACTGCAGAAAGGTATTTCAGATATGTAATCCTATTTGCCCAAATCTGTCCAATAGGGAGAGATTCATTAAATAGTAAAAAGCATACTAAGAACCAAGTGACATGGTAACAATACCAGAAAGAGGCTGCAGGGGTGAGTAGATACCCAAAATGTCGCTCCACTTGCCCTTACACAATTCTGATCTGAGCTTTTTAAAAAGTTTTCCTGCTTTGTCTGATAGTGTGGTGGATTATACTTAACATACATTTCCATTGTTTCAATATCACTAAATCCAAAAATTAGCAGTATTTGGATATTCACTCTCACAGTTATCTTATACTTCCCCCTCTGATCTTCCTACATTTTCTGTTCAAAAATCCCTAGTCCTAAACTCTGACACTGCCATTGTTTCAGACACTTTCATTACCTTCCTTTTATCACCCATTAAAACTTCCATCTTCATTTCCTTCTCTGCTTTAACCTCTTTGTTCCAGGGCTCGACACAAGGCAGCTCTTTCTCAATTTACTTCATAATCACAACTTTTCCTCTGGCCTACATAATTTTGTGTCTAAGTAGCTGCACAATTACTGGAATTTTACAGATAATTTTTTCCAGTGCTTTTTTCTGTCAGACTCTGTAGAGTTACCTTGCTGTTAACACCTTGCTGATACACGGCTGCTCCCACGTCTTCCTTCTTAAATCTCTTTAAAATGAGAATCTGCTCTGCCCTGTCAAATAGCACCTTAGGGGAAGTATTATGCTTATGAAATACTCCTGTAATGCTAGTAAAACATTGCCCTGAGCTGAAAAGTTGTTAGACTGGTCCTGTCCCCACTTTCTCTCAACTCGCTAATTTACATTACTATAGTACTTGTTTAACATGGTGTTTTAAAATGGGTTCCAATGCTGTGAGTTACTGGTTAGGGAAACCTTGCTGTAATACTAGCTTGCTAGTCAGTAGAAGTCCATTGAAGCAGATCCAGTAGCAAGATCAGGGATTCAGACTGAGCACAAGTATTGTCTTTGATCTGTCCTGTACGGATGGATACATGTAAGTAAAAACCTTACAGTAAGTAAAAATACACTCCGTTAGCTTTCTGTCCTGCACCTGCAAGAGAATCTATAGCCATAAAAGAAAAAGACATCAAAAGCTTGATGCAAAATGGTGCACATCACTTCATAAAAAGCACTTCTCTAGGCGCTTTCCAGTACAGCAAGACAATAAAATGGGGTTTTCGTGTTTTCACAATCAGAGTTTCAGAAATGGTCCATTTTTAATGTATCAAGCAGTACTTTGTTCTAGTGTCTCAGAATCGAGAGGGAAGGCTAAAGAGGGGTTCTCTCTGTGTCCTCACAAGTGGACCATCACCATTCTGGAGCAGGGTGATGAAGTTTCTGGTTTAGTGTATTGAATTTTGAAAATACAAACCAAATCATTATGTTTTCTGTGTTCTACAATTTACAAAATGTGAATTAAGGCAGGAAGCCAAACAGGCAACATAACTAAAACCTTCATTATGGTTTCCTGTCAAACTGTTTTCTCAAACTAGTTCTGTTGACTTTTCTACTCTCTTTTTCTATGGATGAGCTCATAGCTCATTCTGTAGCAAGAAAATGAACCAAAAGATTGACACAGAGCTTACTCACACTTTGCTTCAGATTACCTTTTAATTAATTTTTATTAGTAGGTTTATTAGGACTGACAGCCTCCACAGGAATTAAAAGTGACCCTGGTTTTGCTTTTGTAGGTAGAAACTCTTATATCAGAAAGTGAGTTTTAAAATAGTTTCAAGAATTCTCTTCAGCAGTAAAATAAGGAGTGGCCAGCATGCATGTTTCTGCCACAAGGCATGTGATCATTTGGAAAGAAATGAGGTCATCTGGATGTTCAAAAGCCAAAGAGGAAAGAGTCTAACAGCTGATTTCTTTACAGTCAATGTGATAATGAATCATCAATATGAAGATTTTTTTTTTCTGCTTGAGTTCCTATCTTTTGCTGTCTGAGTTTCTGAGCTACTGCTGCAAAAGAAAATATACACAAATCAGAGCCACTGAACTGTTTTAATAAATTATTTACTTAATAAATAGTTGTTGTCACTAGGAAATGTGCATGTTCTTGCTTGCCATTAGAAATAGCTCCCATCAGTCCTCCCCACTGTCCCTCTCTGAGTCATTCAGCAAATAACACAGTTGTGTGTCATTTTACTGAAGCACTTTGTCTGAAAAAGCACTGACAAAAATGTGGTGGACTTTTCTGGAGGAAGGTGCATGCTCTTTATGTCCCTGTTTGCTGTTACCATATTAGTCTAAACAATCCAGCAAGCTGAATTGATCTATGCACTGTGCATGTGTTTGGTGTACGCCTGTGGCTGCTGTCGTGCTGTTTTGAACAGCTTCAGTGTCTCAGTCTCACCAATAAGTCTTGTGTTGATGGGTTTTCTTTATGCTTTTGCTGGAGTTTCCCTAAACCAGATGAGATTTCATGTACGTTTTGCAGTTCTAAATGAAGCATATGCTTATAAAAGGTTTTAGTCTGTGTTCTTGTTCATATGCAGAGAATGCTTTTAATTTAAAAATCCCCTAGCTCTGTGAAAATAGCAAGAGCAATCATCATCAATACTGATTATATTTGACAGCATCTTGTTAAATGAAATCTTCGTATTTTGTCATACAGCTGCAGTAAACAACAACATAAATCCCACTCAGGAGCTTCTATTCAGTTACAGAATGCAGCTTCAGAATGACTTGCATCCTATTTTCCTATTATTTAAACAAATCAGGAATTAATTATCTTGGGAAGACCATAACCAGTTAATAAAAGAAGATCACTTATAGCCATTTTAGAAATTCTTAAAATCAAAGATAAAACTTGTAAGGAAAGCAAGCTGTTCAAGGCATTCCTTTGTATCACCTTTAATTTGTGAGAAAATATACTTCACAAAATAGAGAAAATCTTGCAAGTAGCTTGACTTGCAAATTTAGAAACTACCCAACATATTACAGGTGATAAAATAAGCCATAATCATTTATCATTCTCAGTTGTTAGTAAAATTCTAATCTAACTGGTCACATTACGGAAAATAAATGCATTATTATGGTTGACTTTCAGAAGCAGAGGTCACCTTGTATTGCAGTATTACAATTTAAAATGATAAGCAGTGGTCTTCTGTGCTCTTGGCAAAGTTATAGAGTGTTAATTTAAATCTAAAGTGTGCCCACATTTTTAATATCCTTACTCATAATATAAAACAAATGCTTCAAAGATGTATATCTTTCTGTTTATAATGTGTTGTATGCTAATCTAAACCATGTTATTTCCTCCTATGGCACTTGCTTTTAAAGTCAACTTTATCCTGATCTAATTTGTCATACAAATTCCAAAGAGCAAATGTTCCGGTTACCATACAGATGAATGTTTTACTGTTTTCATTTTCCAGGTTTGGCACATATACAGAATAAACTTTGTACTCATCATCACTGGGATGTTGATGTTCTGCATCAGTCCTGGCCCAAAGTAGACCCAGAGTACCTTCAGCCATCAGATGTTGTGGAGATGTCTGTACTGGTAAGAGCATTTTGATTTATTTTCAGTAGTGGAGGATAGAATTTCTTCCCTTGTGGAAGTCAGTTTCCATAGTAGATGGCTCAGCTCAAAATAGAAGTTCAAAATAGCAGCTGCTATTATGGTTGTGCTGAGTAATTAAAACAGTCTCCTAAACAAAAAAAATATAGTGAGTCTTGAAGATAGATGCCCTAAATAAAAACTTTTCAGAATGACTGCATATTAGTACCTGTGGAGACTTGACCAATGAACAGCCATGGGCAAGGATGATACAGTCAAAACTAGGATCAAAATACAGGCCCAGATTTTTTGCCTGACAGTGCAATTTATTGATTCAGCCCTGTACAAAAATGTGTAATTAGGTGATATTTCCTGTGGTATGAGTAGTGCTATGGCTCCCTAACAGAACCAATCATAAGCTGGGTTAAGTTGTGATTTTTTGCCAAATGATGTTTCCTATCTGCCTTGGGCTGAATTTCTGGCACATGTCAGGAGAGTGCATTTGCAGGAATGGGGGTTGAGAAAACCAACTATCTTTGGAAATGTTCTAATTTCCAATTCCTCTGTGAACTCTAACACCTTTGTGGACCAGGGAAAGAGCTGGCTCTTCAGTGGAAGAGTGCAGTTTTCCAACGTGTGCACAGTGTAATTTACTGTCTTCTCTCCTATGGCTCTAGTTAACTAGCATGTGTTCAGGATGCTTCCAAGCATCCCAAAGCTTGGTCATTAGTCAGGGCACAGAGGGAATGAATGCCTGGAGCCAAAGACATGGGATCCCTGAGCAGTGTCACAGCTCTTCCAATGACTGACTCCTGCTTCCTTCAAGAACCTACCTTCAAGTTCCTCTTGCTCAGGCATTGTGAGAGTTCTTAATTAACGTAGTTGCATACTACTAGGTCTGCAGGAGTCCTGCCTTTTTCACTCAAGGAAAGTTCCCCAAAGGATAATCTTTAATGCAAACATTCTAAACTTTATTGTTCTAAGTTAAATTAAACGCTTCAACTCAAACACTTTCTGTGTTTCTGGACATTGAATGAAATGGAGCCTATAGAAGAAATATCATTTGGCCATGTAAAACTGTATGTTCTGTGTGTGTAAAAGAAACAGAAGCAATGCCGTTTAGTTGTATTTTCTCCTGTTTGCCCCTTTGGGGGAGAGAGCAAAGCAGTTGGGTTGTTTCCTGTTGATCTGAGTTTTTGAGGAGGGGAGAGATTGGTAGAATTTAGGGGAAGCCATGTAGCCATGTTGCTACAGGTTGCCTTAATCAAAGTATCTTTGCAAATAGTTTCATATCTTGCCAGATCTCTCTCTCAGTTTATTAGAACAGAATGAGAAATACTGTTAAAACACTAGTTTTTCCACTATTAAACATACACACTTAACAAAGACCAAGGAGTATGACTTTTTGAAGGAAATTTTCAATGGTCATCTCTCCAAACCAAGGAGAAGGACTCAGTTGCTAGCTGGAGTTAATAAAAGACTTAGTTTAATAGCCATTGGGTGTATTGCTTTTTTCCTCTTTCTTGTCCTCTCTTTCTTTCTTCAAGGGAAAAGCATTTAGTTCTAACAGTAAAAATCTTCACTGAGGTATGATCACTTCTCTCAAGCTCAAAATAAGCCTTCACATCCAAGCACAGCTAGCAAACATCTTGAATTCTAGTGTTCAGTTTATAAGGAAGTCATGAATGAGAAATTGTGTAATTATAGAAATGTCTTTGCAGTTGTGGTTAAAGCAAACATGTTATTAAATGTATCTTTGAAATAACAACTTCAGCAACACAGTGAGAGCTCTGGACACAATTAAGACTACACAAGACTACACAACCAAACATGAAAATGCCTAAACATTTCACTGATGTTTTTCTGCTGACATGAAATTTTCCTTCTCATAAAAAGGAACAAGAAAAAAATTAACTGTGCTTTCTATAGCCATTATGAAAACTATTCTTCTTTTCCTGGTTGACATTTTCAAAGCCATAGCCCTGTACAACAGTCTTGTTGTAATAAGAGAAAAAACAACCCCTGGGTTCTCAGTCATGTATTCCTGGAATTATATGATGTATGTAAACACCTTCCTTCTGAGAAAGCAAATGACTGGAAGACCAGAGAGACAAGTTGCTTTTTTAAACTGGGAATAATTCTTAGCAATACTGCCCGCAGAGCATGCCTGGCTTTCTGCTATAAGAGTAAGGCAAAAGGGAAATATGGGGAGCAGGGAATGTGAATGTGCACAGAATGTGGGAAGTCTTATGGACACTGAAGGTTTTTGTATGGCTGCAAAAATAAATTGTCCTCTTTAAACCAAGAAACACTCGCCATACAGAGGAATTGGTTAGTTGCAAAGAGTCAGTGTCTCTTCACAAGGCTGTACAGTCAAACCAAGTCTTTGGGCCACAACCCTATTCTTCTCAAGCCATCAAACTGCCTCAGGCTGCCAAGGATTTGTCTGCTGAGACATTCTGGGTTTATTTCTCTTCACACAAAATACTTCATTATTTCCTGTCTGTGCTGGAATTATGTCTTTCCATATTTAACCCAAAGCAACAAAAGCAACAAACTCACTGTATCCTTGGCTGAAACAAAAAAAATTACCTACAAGAAAGACATTTAAATTCACTGGGTATGCATAGTATCTGTTACTCTAAATATTATTGCAAAGTTGGGTATTTTTAATAATACTGTATATTATTAATGCTCTGAAAAATCTGACCTGAAATGTAGTGTGCATTTCATCCTATAAACACATTTCTGACTAGAATTCCTCACATTTTCTAGGTGGTGCAGAACTGTTAGCAGATGTGGTCTTATAACTGATGTTTTTATAAATAAAAAAGTTGGTGTCATTTTCCTTGCTTTGGCATATGAGAGAAGCCCAACAGTGCATAGATATTTATTTTCTTTCTAACTTCTCAGAAGGATTATGCATCAATGGTAAAAAAAATATTTGAGTTGAATTAAAAATTCCTCTCCTCAGCCTCAAGGTGCTTATTTTTCAGTCTTTTGTGATTTCATTTCAACTTTTATAACTTCTGTATTTACCGCTAGCTCCCTGTAGATCTGGAATCGTGTAGAATGTCAAATGTTAAAAATAAAATAAAGAAATGAAAGAAAAAAAAGAGAAGAAAAAAAGCAACACCCACCTTCCTTGGGGGCAGAAAGGACCTAAGACTCACGTATTTCTCCTCTTGAAGTTTGCCATGTTTTTTCAGAGAAACAAGGCTGCCAGCACCCAATTTTCTTGTGCTGGCACTTTTACCTGGAAATGCCAAGGATTATGCTGGTCTAGTGAGATACAGAGAGAGAGATGGAGGAATATGAGAAGGCATTTCTCCTGCTGAGAACCTAATCTGGACTAAAAGGATATGTGAATAGGATGCTTGTTACACACAGCATGTGATAAAATCTGCAGCTGCCTGTTTAAAGAATAGCTTTAAAATGCTTCATGATACCTGTGATATAATGAAAGCCATGCTCAAACACGTGGTAAAACCATAACCAATCTGCTGTTTGATAGGAGTTTTGGTCCCAGCTCAGAGCAAAGTGTGGGAAAGATCAGGAGACATGCTGTGGGAAGGTGGAGATGTGCTGTGGGAAGGTACACAGTGCCAGGTCGCCCAGGCTTCTCGACCTTTCTAGGAAAACAACCACTAGCAATCATTTATTTACCAAGTTGATTTAGACTGCTTGGCTTTTCTGTTGAGAACAGCACCAAATAGGCTAGTTGTGGAAAATTTCCCCCTGCTAACATCCATCCACTGGGACATATTAATTTACATGATGGAAGACAGTGAATGACATTTTAACTAGGCAGGCATAGCTTTGAACTGCAGGCTGTGTGTCCTAGCAGCAAGCTGAGAAGCTTTCTTTATATTCCCACTAAAACTGTATCTGTTTGGATTTTACTGTTTTCTTTTTCCTGTGGAATGCATTTCTTCTCTGAAGTGAATTGTCAAGAAGAACTGCTTGTATTTATTTTTCACAAAAGCTTTAAAAATTAGCTCCCATGTGTTTTCCAAGGATTTTACTTTACACCGGGTTCTAAAGGCAAAGTTTAACACACCCAGCCTTTTATGATGCCACATTATGGATGCATATAGGAGTAGTTAGAAGCCTACTGACATTATCACTGCAATTCAGTGTCAAGAGTAGTCAAAAAACAGAAGTGGCTCATCCTTGCTGCATTCATCTTGTTCCTTAAAAATCTGTCCCAACTTCCTCTTTCAGAGAATTGCACAAATTATTTTATTTTCAATAAAATGAAATACAAACAAATACAAACTAGGTAAGTGAACTAGGACTTTCTCATTTGTCTTATGTTGCATACAGATATCCTAGGTAAAATCCAGGTGAAAACCAAGTCGTGTTCATTTTTATGTCCAAACTGCATGAAGCAATGAGTGTTCTTCTAGAAAACTGAAATCTGTTGAAATGATGCCTAGGGGCCAGAGATCTGCAGCACCTACACAGATTATTATGCAAGTAATGTGATTACCTGCATTAAAAAATTCAAATTATTTCATTTTCTAAAATGTATTATTGACATTCTTGTCATTAAGCCACTGAAAATAGTCCACATAAATCTGAAAGCTTTTGTAATAATTAATTTCATGTCAGCTCCAGAAAGGTACTCAGTCAGGCTCTGTAGTCTGTCTCTGTTATCTACTCTTATTGGATGACAAAAAGGATTTATAAAACCATTTTATAAATTAAGGTGATTCCCACCGAAGGACTTACTCTGTTTTATTTACATCATTCTGCCTACTGAAGCAAAACCAGTGTCGAAGCTGCTCTGAAAACCAGCCACACACAGGAAAATGTTACTTACTGAGTAGCTGATGTCTTTCTGGTCAGTGTTGGATTAATGAGCCATGGGTCGAGTGCAACATACACTAAGTAAAAGCCTATTTCTCTAAAAATAATATATCTTCCATCTGAATCTCTGCAAGACAATGCTTAGCTGTAAAGAATCCAAATTGCTGCCAGAAGTATGTACAAACCAGGACTCCCATCAGACATTTTATGTAGCTTATGTGACAGTCACGTTTTTAAAATTAAAAGATCACTGCATTGCACAGTCACGTGCTGCTTGCTGTCTTCAAAACTGAGACTTCCTGTGGCCACTTCTCCAATTTCTTTTGAGTATCATGAGTCAGAGTTTTATCTTATGGTGGTCAGAAGATAGGAAGAATCTTATCCTCTGCTTCGAAAGTGTGGATTTGGAGACAAGAGAGTTTATTCCTCTTTCCCCCTTTCCTTTTGTGAAAAGATGGATTGGATACAGGAAACAGTCTAATTAAGCAGTCTAATTAAACTTCTGGTTTTTTCCTGTTTTCATGTCTGTTTTTCAGATCAATAACAAAGCTTGTGGCAAAGTTTTTGTGCCTCAGCAAGCAGCCCGCAATATTGAAGAAGTCCACAAGCTCGTTCTTCAAAGTGAACTTGGAGTCAAGCATCTCCAGGGACGAGCCATTAAAAAGGCCTTTCTGTCTCCCAGAACTGCCCTTATCAACTTCTTAGTGCAAGAACAGTAAAGGCTCTGCTGGGCTGTAAAAGGGAACTGGAATCTCTCCAGGTGGAAACCAATGCAAAAACAGTTACTTCATGTAAAGGTGGGAAAGAAATGTTATTAAAATCAGGTTGCTGCTAGATCTTCCTTTCAATGTGGAGAAACGTGCAGAATTAAAGTTTCTTATTGAGTCACAGTAAGATGCCGTTTGTCCGTATTCTTTGGGAGAAAGAGAAGAAAGTGTGGAAGAACTAAACAATTGTAACAGAATGTAACTGAAGAAAGCACATTCCTCGCCATCAGCCGCAGGAATATATCCCGGTGGAAAGTTGGCTTGGCTAATTGCAGATGCATAAATGTGATTCCAGGACTAAATGATTGTCCTGAATATGTGCTACCCCAGATATTAGGTGTGCTTTGCTCCCTGTATCTCATGTTAGGATACCCTACCATTAACTAGCATTTAAAGTTTTAAAGAAACACTGCAAAACACTACAGAGTGTTTATTTAAAAAATAATTTGTTTGTGCTGACCAATGGCCTTGGGCACAGCAGGTAGCCAGAATGGAATGGTTTGATACCTTTCACGTAAATTTCAGAGCCAAGCCAAAGAAAAGGTCAGATGATTTGGCCAAGCCCTGCTTAGCCAGGGTTCTCCTTCCTAGCTGATGTATTTGTGTTGGCACATGCATGAGAGGTGCAACTTCAGCAAAGTACTGAGGGTTGTTTATGTGTGGAACAGGATGGAAGTTACTTCCCTACACATGAGCCATCTCAGAGACCTTCAGGGCATTCAAGACAGGGATCAGTCAGCTGCTAGAACTGCAGCAGTGGGGAGGGCAGACAGGATGCTTTTTGGCTCTACTGGATCTTGTAGTGCCTAGATTGTGAAACTGGAATTGAAATTTTTTGTTGTTGGTGGTGGGTTTTTTTTGTTGTTTTTTGGGGGGTTTTTTGTTGTTTGTTTGGTTTGTTTTTTGGGGGGGTTTTGTTGTTTTGTTTTGTTTTGTTTTGTTTTTTCCCTGAAGGGTTCATTAAATGAAAATAGCCATCATGTTTCTAAAAATCAATCAGACATTCATAAAACATAAAGCCATTCTCATGCCTGATTCCAGCCAGGTTATTTGCACACTGCATTGCTGATATATCCACATGGAAATATTTATTGTGTTCAGCAAATGCTTGAAAAAGAGTTTCCAAGGAAACAATTGCAGAGTTCATTGTGAAAGAATGTTTTTTAACAGTCATTCAACTAACTAGTCCAATAAGCCAGCCATTTGTCAGTTAAGAAATCATCAGTAACAACCAGCGAGGCAAATACAGAGATCTGCAGTGACCTTCCAGCCCAGCAGGCATCCAGACTCTGTACTGAATTGAAAGAAAAACAAGAACAATATCCCACATAACAGTAAATAAGTCTCATAGATCCTCAGCAACTAGGCCCAAGACAGATCACATTGCCATGCGGGCACTAGCTAAGCAATGCCAATATTCATTTGGGGTTTATGCATTTTTGGTAACAAATATCCAGATGCATAACAGAGATGCCAGGCTTAGCAAGCGTGTTTGGCTCCACACATCCCTACCTCTGCAACAAAACTCTTCTGACTTCTGCTTCCTGGGCCACACTTGTGTGGATTTTCTCTCTAACGGTCCTTTGACACCCGAATGACTAAGAAATTGAATATTTATAATGAAGATACGGTCTTTGCAGTTTTAAGACTCCAGAAATCTGAGCCACAAAGGAATGCATTCAGACATTCAAACACAAGCCTTTAGTTGGAGTTAAAATAATTTGAATTCCAGTGTCTGCCTGACATATACGTTGTTATAAATTCATAAAAAACTCCTGTTCAAAAGCCCCTAAAAGGACTGTGAAAGAGATCCTTTTAAGTAAAATCTGTGGCACAGCCCAGTCCTGCTGCTTTTTTTTTTTTTTTTTTTTTTTTTTTTTCTCCCCTGTAAAAGGTTTAACACACCCTGTGGAACCATTTTAACAGAGTTTTTCTTTGGGGGAAAGGTGACATATTTGATGTAAATAAAAACTTTTTAAATTTACAAGGATGAAGAAAGATGTAAGCCCAGCAACCCTGTGGTGCCTTCAAACAAAAGCTGCAGTCACTGCAGGGCCAGGCAGCAGCCCACAGGGTTTATTGCTGTTAGCACTTGAGGGTATTTGCTCTTGCCTGAGGAAGTGAATTGTAGATGTCACTTGGTGATTCAGGCAAAAATCAAAATAGGGAATGGATTTCTACAGGCTAAAAAAGGAAAGGTAGTGAACAGCAGACTCACAAAAAGTGCAAGGTCAGAAGTCCCGCCAGTGTGTTTACAATAAGTTGTAATTCAGTGTGGTCTAGAGGATACGAAAAAGGTGGTGAAAGAGTGAGTGAGAGAGATGATGCAGACAGTGTGACAGAGCCTAATCCCCTGCTAAGTGTATGTTTGAAGGATGGCAGAGGTGCCAGCTGCTGAGCTTTGCTGTTGTGCTGGCAGCCGCTGACATTTCTTACAAGGTTGACCTGCTCTGGAGCACAATTATCGTTTGTCTTACAGTAATTGTGACTCACAGGTTCGGTCTGTGCCTAGACGGGACTGTTAATGATATACAGGCTGCAGCCTGTTACTGAGCCTTTGTAAAATAACTCATCACAGAAGTCTCATTTATTTGGCAGTTGTTATTTGTGTCACACTAGAGAGGCATCTTTATGCTAAAGGTGATGCATATCGATTGTGCCCCCTTGGAGAGTTCAGTGAGTAAATAGTGCTGGAGTTTTAAATCTGGGCGGGGCACACTTGAGAAGTGAGAAGGAAGAGTGCTGGTGGCTGATCAGTCAAATTGCACTGCATTTAACACACTTAAAATGGACGTGATGCCACTGTTCTTATTCTATAAGGTGACAATCCAAAGATGATGTGGGAGGTTTGCTAAACCCAGTGGGATAGACCCAGGACAAGCTGCTCCAAGAAATGGATTCATGACACAGAAGGGGCATTTTCAGCATCCTGTCTCTCTAAGGGATAGAAGACTGGTTGTTGCACTGGTCCAATCTATATTGAATTTCTATTTTAAGTAATGTCAAATTTAAAGAATAATTATTGCCACACTTTCTACCCTAAAATTGTTCATGTGACTAAACAAAAAAACAAAACAAAACAAAACAAACAAAAAAAACACCAGCCCTCAAACATTGATTCCACGAAAATAAAAACTAAGTCCTTAAAGGTCAACAAGTACTTTTCCAATGCCATTGATTTAATGAGAAAGGATCTCAGATACTGGGGTGATGGGGGCACTGAAATGTGCTGGAAAACGCCACCATATAGAAAAATGTCTTGTTTGGTATGTGTGACAACTGAGGTTATATGGCACACCCATGCTGCTTTGCAGCAAGGCAAGAGGGCTTTTTATGTCACATTAAAGACACTGTTACAGGTTAGGTCACTAGCTAAGATAGATCTCCATCCAGCTTGTTCCACCTGTGCTTTGAAAAATACCCTGTACAGGGGCATTGCTGGACAAGCATGTACATTTCCATGACCTGTATCAGAACCCAAACATGGAGATTTGGTGCAAAATAAAATCTATGTGCTCACTTACCAGACTAAAGTAATGCCCCAGAACTGACATTGGGTTAATAACGGCATTTTCCGATTTGACTATGTAAAACTTTTTTCTTTTGAAGGGAGAATTTCCACAGATACAGCAGGTCATACAGTCTCTCCTCTTTGTCTCTCCTCCTTCTGTGTAAAGCCTCACAGAAAGCTATTCCTATTCTCTAAACCTTTCACAATCAACATGCACTAGAAAGAATGTTAACTAGTGCATTGCTGGTTGTTCCTTCCTAGGGAGGTTTGTGGTATGGGAGATTTTTCTAAAAGCTTGCTATAAATGAAGAAATAATTAGGGCTGGCTGGTTGGTTGGTGGGGCTTTTTTGTAGTTTTGCAATACTTACTACAGTTTACAGAGAAGGGATTGGTTTTATTCATGTATTATTTACCCACTTGGAAGAGTACATATGCTGGCTTTGCTGGATGCTTTTTATGCTTCCATGTTTCATCAGTTCTCTCCTTCAATAATCTGAGCTGATTTTGTATCAAAGTACTAAGGTGAGCAAGTGTTCAATGTTAAACCAGGTCTATCACCACAGAACCAGAGTGGTGAATATAGATACTATCAGTCTGCTTTTGACCTTAAAAAATTATGCTGGAACTACACCGTGGTTATTTTGGGGTCTTTTTCATGGAAATGGGGTTTATGTCTCAAAGAAGAAGGATGACGCTGATCACAGTAGATCAGAGGGAGTCTTAAGCATCTCCCAGCCCTAGCAGGAGGAGCAGTGAACTGAAGCATTATCTCTGTGCAGGAGGGGAGAGGATCAGAGCTCTCATCTGCAGCCCAGATGATAAAAGAGATCTTGCCTGACATGTGGAGGAAAGGTGGGAATTTCTTTCCCTTTCCTGAATAATGTAACTTTCCGGTATCACTAAGCAGTCTTCAGTGCACTAACCCTGTCTGTCCCAGGAGGCCCGGAGTCACACACAGCCTTTGTGACGAGTGGCACTTCTCTCTCTCAGGTAAGCCTTGGACTGGAAAACTTCAGGTCTGGTTTTAAGCCCTGGGGAGTTGCCATCCAGCACCATGTTCCATACAAAGTTATCTAGTACATTTCCTTGGATGCTCATCTGCCTGGGTCCCACACCAATTTGCTCTCTCTTCTGAGCTGCTGAGTTTCTCACTAAGCAAAGGAATGTGTAAATGGGACAGGCTTAAGTACAATGAGTTGAATATTCACACTCTGCTTGAACTAGTGGTGCTCAGTCTGGGCATAAGAAATTCTTTTATGTGAGGAGCCTGGTCTTCTTCAATATAACTCTAAACAGAACCTATGCATTTACGTGAGCAGAAATGTGCACTTTGTGCTTGCTCTCTGAGCTGGCTGCAAGGGGGTGGCCCACGCTCACATACAAGGCTCTCAACTTCCTCATCTGCCGGTGGTTTTTTACACGTGCCAAAACAAAGCGTAAAAGGTCCGGGGTTGTCCCTGCACCCATGTCCCACAGCCAAAGGAGACATGCAAGCTGCTGAGCAAAGGGAGTTGCTTTTTATTAACTCTGCTTGGTGCCAACAATACATGAAGTAAAATACATACAAGTCATAACAGCTGTAGGTGATCCAATCCACTGATCAGGAATAATAAACACAGGACACAGAACTGGGGCAGAAAAGAGAGTGATTTAATAAAGGAACATGACACATTATTGGCAGCAGCAGCAGCCTGGGTTTGTTTCTGATGAAGATTAAGAGAATTGGCATAACAGGAAATTGTTTTCTGCTACAAAGGAAAATCAATTGTCTTTAAGCACATAGCAGCGTAATTAGCAAATCTTACTAATTGTTGCAAAACAGAAATACAAGTCTGCGTTGCTGAGCTGGTTAAAGGGCTGGTTAAAGGAAGTATTGTGAAAAAGATCTGTAGAAGCTTTTGGAAGTGAATATTTTCCTTAAGTACGCTTCCATCCCTGGAGAGCCACGTGGCTGGATGAAATAGCAAGGGTGCAACAAAAACATATAATTCCCAATTTTCCCATGTGAAAGCACATTTAAAAACATCTGTTAGTCAGAGAGCTTCTCCTAGGACATGCACGGAAGAACAGACTGGATGCACTGACTGCATCTGGCAAATCCACTCAAAGTCCACCACACCACGTGAGGCCGATGACTGATGGCAGGATGTCGTCTGACCTGTGGAGTGCTTCCAGCCCAGCTTTACTGGAGGCCACGTATGTTGGTTAAAAAGGTCACCGTGCTGTTTGTGTTAATGCACTGATAAAGAGGCAGGGAAACAGAGCTGGAAAATTCTCCAGGCGAGCTCTCATTCTGATAAAAGGCTCTTTTCAGTAGAAAATGGAGAAAACAAACTACTCCACATTCTTTTGAGCAGGGATAGGAAAACCAACAGAGCTGTCTGCATCAGTCCAGTGCAAATCCATAGCCAGTGAAAGGCAGTGTTCTGGCCCATGGAGTGACAGCAAAGGAAGACCAGTGACTCCAACACCACTGATGGCACCTGGAGAAACTGAGGAGAGGAAGGTAAAGGCTCTTGTCTGCCACAGAGCAGCAGCCAAGCACCTGGCACCAGGCTCTGGCCTTCCTCATGGAGACTAAGCTGCTGCAGCTCGGGGAACAGCAGCTTCTCTCTCTGCTGCTTCCTGGGTTCCTGTTTGGGATCTCGATGGTTCCCCATGCCTCCTCTAACCTTCCCAAGGTGTGGCCTGCCAGGTAACCCTTCCTGCCTCAGTTTATCCACCTACAGGCAGG
The DNA here is from genome assembly GCF_009819655.1 of Sylvia atricapilla. NCBI lineage: Eukaryota > Metazoa > Chordata > Aves > Passeriformes > Sylviidae > Sylvia > Sylvia atricapilla. Next base: position 45,858,750 of record NC_089140.1, read on the forward strand.
GCTCACAGCATTGCCACTGAACTGATGATGCAGGTGCAGCTGTTTAAGAAGGAACATGATCCTGAAACCCCTTCTGTGAAGCATCTGTACCTCTCCTGAAAGGCAGCACAGAAAGGTGTCCCCATGCTGCCCTGGCCTTTCTCTGCCATTAGTGTAAATTAAATTAGTGTTAATTAATACTCTTAGCATAATCCCCTGCAGAGATAATGCCCTGTGGTAGACACTTATACCACAGCAGGAGCAAAACATCCAAGTCTGGATTCATTTCTGCCCTGATCCCAAGGGCATGGGATGCACCAACCCAGGCTGCATGGTGGGCACCTGGGCTGTCGCCAGTCAATGTGCAGGCAGCAGGCAGGGCTGGCAGAGGCAGAGCAGGCAGAGCAGGCCTCCTGAAGGAATGCAGGGGCCCCTGGGGCAGCTGTGAGGAGGAACAACATGGCCCTGCCCTGCCCTGCTGCCTTCCTGAAAAGGAAGGCGGAGGCTGAGGTTTGGCCTCTCCATCTCTGCAGTGTCCCATCCAGCAGTCCAGCCCCTGGCTTCCCGCACAAAGCAGCCCTTGGACTCACCTCTGCAGTCACCTTGCTTCATCCCTCCCTCCTCCTCCTCTACCCTCTTAGTTGCCCTACAGTGCTGTGCATCAACTTCCTAGTATAAAGCATCTGGCAGGTGCAGGTAAATGGCACATTTAATGAAAGCCTCTTAGAAAGCAGCAAGGAAAATCTATAATTTCCCCCTGCTGTTCTGTCAAGAGTTCAGAGATGCTGTGGCACTACCTCGCCAGAAGCTGAGAAACACATTTGTTCCTGCAAGAACCAAGCCAGGCTCTATCCTGGAGATATTTCTGCCTTATAAATTGCTCGCTCTGTTTATACCCTAGCACTGAAGCCTTTCTTACTTTCTTGCTAAAACACACCAGAGCACAGTTGTCAGGCACTGCAGAGTGGTGTGCGTAGTCCTGCAGGGAATAACCTGCCTGGGACAGCTATGGCCCTGGGGAGACACAAGAGAGACCAGCCCTGGACATGTGCACAAACAACCTGATATGCTGCCAGCTGCTGGTTCCTCACACTCATTTGTTTGCAAATAGGCATTGTGAGTATGCAGTAATTGCTTTTGGAAAGAGATCTGGCTATAAATTGGCACCCAGACTCCTCCTAATCATGTTTTTCCATGAACCATGCAGCCTTGGGCTGTTGTCATACTTTAAAATATGAGGGCGTTTTCTCCCGGATAGAAAAATTATCGGGGGGGGGAGAGAAACTTGTAAACTTGTGATGGAGAATTTCTTCACATTTTCTCCATCTCTCTGCAATGTGAGCCCAGACACCAACGTGGCCACAAGAAATAAAGACAGATGACCCCTTTCCTGCTCTCATTGGCGACTTCCCTGTTTACCGGGCAGGCGGAGCTTTGGAGGGCCGCGCTGCTCCAGCACAAGGCTGCGGTGATGTGCCCAGCATCCTCACTGAGGTGGAGCCAAGAGCCGGGAACACCACTCGGGGCTGCTTCTCCCCAGATCACTGCCTCCCTCCACCCCATGGGCAGCTGAGATTGCCACGTGGAGCGAGGCTGAGTTACAAGCTGTCCGCATTATTTTGCATGAATAAATGCAGTGTGTAAGCCTTGCCCACAGGAGCAAAAACAGATTAAATGAGCAATGTTTCATTTTTTTTTCCTCTTCAAGGGGTAGGGTTTAGAATAAGTTAATTCAAATTGGCACATAGATTTTGGTTCTGAGCTACAACAGCAATCGTGGACCCCTAATTTCTTAATAGGCATGGGTTGTAAAAGTCACAGGAACTATAAACATGTGGGACCATATCTAATCACAGCAGAATGGTCTGCAAGTCAGTGTAGTATTACATCTCCAGTCTAGTAGAAAGTTCAAGTTAATCATCTGCTCACTTGGGCATACCCCTAGCCCAAATCTCGCAAAAAGAATAAATCTGAGCAGGAAACTTCAAAGATATTTTGCTGCTTAACGTTCACTGAAAGCATTGCAAATTCAGCTCCAAAATGCCTTTGAATCACTTGGCTGTGATCCCCCCTCGAAGGCGCTTGCCATCAAAGTGTCTGCTCATGCATGCAGAGCCTGGAAGGAGGCCAAGCCCAGTGCGAGGGGTTCCCTATCCAAAGGGCTTCAGCAGCCTTTTCCACGTCGTCCGCATAAGCATTGTTCTGCAGACAGCTGATTTGATCCTTTGGCATAGGAAGGAAATGTACTTTACATAGCTGGTGAAGGTCAGCAGCATCCAGAGCAGCCATTTGGCAAGAAGACTGCTTCCCCCGCCTCCTTCCCTCCGCAAAGTGGTGAGCTCTTGCAGGTCAGACTGTAAAAGGACTTACAGATGTTAGATTAAAAGTAACAGCAGAAAATATATACATGACATTAAAAAAGAAAGAAAAAAAAAATACATGATCTGATGGAAATTAGATTCTTCCTTGGTTTGCGTGTTGAAAGCTGACAATAGAGACATCTATTCCCAAATCCTTCTACTCCACCGAATGGTTTGGGTTTTAGAGGGATAAGAGCATGTGCTGGATAAGAGCATGGCTTCCCCTGATTAACTTTACATCCTTTGGGGAGAAGGAGGCAAGAAGGTGCACGATGTGTAATTTCCTTTCCAACTGCTCTTTGTCCACATTGCATATCCCTCCAGTGAGTAAAAAAGCAGCGCTGGGGCTCACGCTCCCATCCTTATCTACCTGATGCTCTGTTTCCTTTCTGTCTGTTCTCCATACAAATATGAACTCAAGATGTGGTTCAGTACCAACTTCCATGTTACTTACTGTTTTAACATTGAAGCTTGCCCATTTTACATACTGAATCATACTGGTCGTACTGAAAGCTAAAGATCTCAGCTAAGCCCATCTCCAAAAGCTTCCTAAAGCCAGCAATGAGGAGGCATCCCATGCCTCAGTCAGTTGCTGTGGTTCTCCTTGTCAGCCCAGGATGTTGCCAAAAACAGACTTCCAGGAGCCCTTTCAAAGGATGCTCTTTAGACACTGAAACTGTTTTGGCTTTCATTGCCCCCACTGAGCTTTATCTCAAACTTGACAGTTTTGGTCAAGACCCACAAAAGAGGTAGTTGCTCTTGGTAACTGGTGGCCTGAGCCTACACCTGCCTGGCACAAAGCAGCTGATGTGGGCCAGCATGGCCTCTCCCAGCCACAAAAATGGGAGGCAAACCCCTTCCACTCCAGCCAAAAGAGCCTGGCACAGGCAGGAGTTTGTTGTCTTTGCACAGTGGACATCCAGATGGGGGCTAAACCCTCCTCCTGAACTGGTGGGGCCTGTGCAAAGCAGCGTTTAGCCCCCAGGCACCCAGCTTCTCCCAAAGTGAAACAGAGCTTGTGGGGAGCTGTGATACCCCTCCTTCTCTCATCCCCACAGCAAAGGAGGGCTTGGAAAGGTTTGATAGATGGGATTGCTTGATAGTTGGGATGTTTCCCTGATGTTGTGAAAAGCTCCAGCATTATCAATCTCTTTAAAAAGTGGCAGGCCATGGTTAGTAGCAATATGTGCTGAGGTCCCCCCTTCTCCAGGTCCTGAGGACTGGGGGAGTTCCTGGGAGTCCTGGGAGACTGCTGGGATTCCCAGCCACCTGTCTTCCCTAGAAACCATAAACCCCCTTATCTAAAGCTGTGCTACGGCTGGGCTAACTTCTGTGAGTCCAAAGTTCATCATTTTATCAGCTCAAGCTCTAGCCTAGGGCTGTTGCTGCAGGGATGAGCCTGCAGCCCTTCAGTCTTGCTTGGAGCGTTTTGGAGACACCACAGAAGTTTCTAAAGTTGCCTTGAAAGAAGACAAGGCACCTTTTCCAGGGGCTCACAGGGCCCATTTTCAAGCATATTGGTCCAAATCTTAAAGAAAGAGGCAGGATATTTTGGGTCTGGCCTCAGTTGCTCAGGAGTGTTTTTGTAATGGAATGAGTCAAAGAGGGAAGAGGACTTTTTTTTTTTTTTTTTTTTTAAATTTCTGACATGTTTTGGTCACAGCCCAATTCACCATTATTAAAGGCAGTGAATTTCCACATTCCTTAACATTTGGCCCTCCCTCCTGGAGCCTGGGGGAGAATTACAATAACAAGTTATGGGAATGCAGGACATGTGCCTGGGCCCGTAGGATCAACTGCACCAGTAAGTTTACTTAGAGGTACCACAGCTCCCTACCAACCAGCCTCTCCCACAAGCCCAGCAGAATTCCTGCTGCAGCCCCCCAACCTCTGGGCACCCCTGGCTGTGTTTTGACATGGAAATTTTGCAACTGGCCTCAGCTGACAGAGGAGGGAGGCTGGGATGCAAAGTGTAGATTCACATGGGTAAGTCTTTAACTGTAGGCATGAAGTGCCCCAGCCATATTGGGACACCACAAATGCAGTTTTGCACACAGTTCCTACACCTTTCAAGCATTTGGGAACAATACGATTTGCCCAATCCCTGCGTATCACACATATGCCACCGAATTCCAAAGCAGCAGTAATTTTATGTCATGATCACTCTGCGTCTTTCCTGATCTAAATGTCTCTGGAGGTGGTCCTGCTGCAGTTATGTGTTTGATGCTGGATAATGGGGTGGGGGGTTCCCGAAGGGAAGGCTGAGATGCTGATGCTGGACATCCTTAGACATCCAGGGGTATCCTTTATGCTTCAGGGTAGGGGTCGTCTTCCTAAAATAATTCAGGGTCCTTTAGTCATGCTTACTTAAGTGTGACTATCCAGAATAGAATGTCTATCTACACCAAGAAAATACATAAAATTTCCTACTATACAGACTAATTGCTCCAGTAGTTATGGAATGAGATTTTCCTTGCAGTTTTTCATGCCAAAGTAGAGCCGTTTTGTTTTTTTTTCTCCAACGGACATCTGTGACTTTTCACAAAGCTTCTTCAGGAAGGTTTCCAGGCTGCAGGATGAAAAAGATAAATATTATCCGTTGGGGATATGAGATAAAATCACCTTCTTTGCATCACCCGGGTGACTTTAACCACCGTGCGTCCCCCCTTCCCAGCTCTGCTGGCTGACCCGAGCCCTGCCCGAGCCTGATCGGACACCGCGGGACTTCCTTGGAGCCGCGCGCGGCCACCACGGAGCGGGAACGAGCAGCGCGCGCCGGGGGGGCGTGGCTTTGGGCGCGGTTAAGGGCGGCATTGGGGCGTGGTGTTGCGTGGACACGCCCCTTCCGTGCCCACGGCCACGCCCCCCGCAGGGACGGGCGCGGCGGGTGCGCGGCGGGACGGAGCGGCTGCCGCTGCCGGCGTTGCCTTGATCCCGGCGGGAAAGAGAAGAGCAGGAGGAGGAGGAGAAAGAAGAAGAGGAGGAAGGAGAAGAAGAAAGCGGCGAGGGTCTTCCCGCTAAGCCGGGCGGGATGGATAAGTACGACGATCTGGGTCTGGAAGCTAGCAAGTTCATCGAGGACCTCAACATGTACGAGGCCTCCAAGGACGGTCTCTTTCGGGTGGACAAAGCTGCCGGCAACAACCCCGAGTTCGAGGAGACCAGGCGGGTGTTCGCCACCAAGATGGCCAAGATCCACCTCCAGCAGCAGCAGCAGGAGGAGATGCTGATGGCGGCGATGAACGGAGGGGCCGCCGCCTTCCATCCCCCCCGTAGCAGCCCGCCGGTGGCTCGGGGTTCGAAGCCGCCCCCCGCCGCCGAGGGGCCGCGGGCGAGGCCCTGCGAGGGAGGGGAGCGGGGCTTCGGAGGGAGCGGCGCACGTGCCGAGGCCCCGGGGAGCCAGGCCGGGCGCCGGGGCTGGGAAGAGGAGCCCGACAGGATTCCCCGAGTGGGGGGCCCACAGCCCGGCGCGGGGCGCGGGGAGCCGCAGGCTGGGAGCCCCGGCGAGCCCCAGCCCTGCCGCGGCGGGCAGGAAAACGGTGGCGAGGGCAGGCGGGGTGCCGGGGGCCGTGACCCGGTGCCACCTGGACAGAGGTCCTCCTTCTCAAACGCCGGGACCCCCCCGGCACCTTCAGCGGGGCCAGAGGAGCCCCCGCCACAGCAGAGATCCTCATCCTTCTCGGCACCCTCAGCGCAGCCCGCTCGAGGGTTTTCAGGCTCCGCTGAGCCCTGCGGTCCCAAAGCCGGAGGAGACGGCAGCCAGCCGTGGTACCAGGGTGTCTCGCTGTCCTTCCCACCAGGCTCCGCACCCGCTGCTCCCAGCGTGGAATACCAGCACGCCGCGGCCTACCCCAGCCCAGCCGGTCACTTCGTGGCCCATGGTCAGAACCACAGGCCCACCGGCGGCAGCGGGAACCCTGAACCGGGCTCCTCACGCCTGGCCTCGCGGGGGACCGTGGCTCCCAATGCGCCGCAGATGCTTTTCCCGGAGGGCGTGAGCGGGACGCGGTCAGACTCTGGGCACTTGGATGGCTCCAGCGCAGCGAAGGTGAAGCTGCCCTGCCAGACCCTCCTTCCGCAGCCAGAGCAAGGGCCGTCGGCGGCCGAGCTGAAGCTGGAGGCACTGACCCAGCGCCTGGAGCAGGAGATGGATGCTCGGCCAAAGGCCGATTACTTTGGTAAGGCACGAGGAGGGCTCGTTGCAAAGCAGGGTTCAGATCTGCAGAACTGCATTTGCCTGTACCTCTGCGTGGTTGTGCTCTGTCGGTTGCCCAGAGCAGGGTTTTTTAATTTAACTTTTATTTATCACAGGGATTAGAAGCTCTTCCTCCTGCAACACCTTTTTCTTTTAATCCTACCTCTCTTAATTTTAAAGCAAAGGTAGTTTAGCAGCTTTGGCAGTAGAGCAATGCTGGGAAGAAGCTGGAACAGCGTATTTTGAAATGCCTTTCATTGCCAGCAGGGAGGCACTTAGTTAACTTTTCTTGACAATACTCCTGGTTCTCTGTGTCTTACAAGGATGTGTCCCGACCACGTGTGGGCGGCAAGGCAACCATCCAGCCTGTGGAGCAGTCGTGCCTGCATAGGCTGCCGTCATGGAGAAGGGCACAGAGCTCAGGGAAGAGAGAAGTAGTTTGGGGATGGGGAAGGATGGTGGTTTCCCAGAGTTGCCAGGATTTCCCTCTGTCCCCAGGTGCTGGTTCCCATGAGCAGTGAAAGGATTGGTCATGAAGATGGCAGAAGAACAGGCACGTTCTTCCCTAAATCTTGGGTCTGTGAGGAGTCCAGACCACCACCAGAAGTTATCACTGGCATTTGGCAGTGAAAAGGAACCACTTATATGCAAGGATCTCCCAACGAGAATATTGAATATCCTTCTGGATTAAATTGATTTGCTACTCCAGGATGGCAGGAGGTCTGGGGCAAACTGCGTGTTTCCTTTCCCTGCTGTGCCACAATTTAACAGCAGATAAGATAGCTCAGCTTTTGGGAGAGGGAAACCCAGAGTTGCTGGGAAGGCTGGAAACTCCACAGTCAACTTAAGAAATGTCAGAGCAGGCCAGGTGTAATGGATGTTCTTCATGATTTTAGACCCACAGTCACAGAAGTAGAACAGGGACAGATTAAACTCTTCAGCCTGGTGCCGAGGAAGAAGGTTTGCATCTCAGGCTGCGCAGGTGCTGTTGCACAGGGTCCTGTCTGGTGGGGTCGGCGGGTGGCTCAGTGGTGGTCTGAGCCACACAAGAGCTTCACACCGAGCTTTGGGGATGTAGCTCGAGGGACCACCGAGCGCTCAGCTCCAGATTGCTTAACAAAATGTGTTTCTTGGCAGCAGGCAGAGAGACCTGCCTGCAGAGGGCTGTGCCGGGGTTGTTTATCTTGGTATCCGAGACTGGATTAAGCCCTGTGGCAGGGCAGGGGCATTTTTTATCCTGTCGCAGAAAAGTGATGTGTTCAGCTGCTCTGCTCACAGTGTTTTGGCCTGGAAACAAGTTTTGGCACTTTCCGTCCGGAGCAGGAAGCGCGCGGTTTGAATGAGCGCAAGGAGCCTCCTCGGGGAGGCTGAGTGCCGCGACCAGGAGCTGACAGTGGCAGTGGCATTGGGACAGCAGGCTCGTGGGTGGTAGTGCTCGAAAATGGGAATGTTTTTCTGGAGGTGACATTCAGCTCCACTGGAGAGGTGTCAGGGGTCCCTCCTCTCTCCCTGCTGCATATTCTCCTCATGGTGCATGTAAACCAGCTGGATCAGACCTCATCCAAAATGTGCCTCGGGATGGGCTCTGCATGCAGAGGTGCCCAGCTGATGGTTACTTTTATTTTTTTGTCACAAGTATGCAAGGCAGGAGGGGTTGGTTTTTTTTCCTATGGGAGATTTATAGAGAAGCAGGAGTATTTTTGGCAGCATGGAGAGCCTGGCTGGTCAGGTGGCTGAGTGAGCCCAAGGGAGGGAGGAGACACGGAGGCTGCCTGAACCCCAGTGAGATGTTTTGACGTCCTCCTGACAGGCAATTTTGCACCAGGATGTGATTCTGAGAAATCTGGGAAGGATGAGACAGAAAAAAAAAAAAAGAAGTTTTGCAGCCTTGGCAGAGGGAAAAGTAAAGTTTTATGGAGCCTCAGCTCAGCAGATAAAGGTTCAGCAGATCTGCCCTGCTGAGGACCAAGGAACAAGAAGGAGCAAGTATCGAGGTATTTTAATTCTGGGCCTCCTCCTCCCCCTCTCTTTCTAACTTTTGTTTTCGCTTTTTGCACAGTTACCTTACTTCCTTTGAAGGAATAAAGGGCACAGTTGGCCTTCTCAGTTATTTTTTGTTATGTCCTATTCTCAAGCTACCAAACTTTAGGATGTAAAATAAACACTTTTATGCAATAGTGATAAAAAGGATCAATTGTTTGTTTTGTTGCAGACGTTTTCCCCAATGAAGGGAAGTCTGTTGCAGCAGGTTTGAAGTTCATCGAAGCCAGGAAATGAAACCAGGACTAAAGTACAAATGACTAAAGTATTTACAAAAAATATTTTCAGTTCTCCTAATTTTGTGTGCTGCTTTTGTAACAAGAGGATGTTTTCGAAGCATGAGCTCTGCTGATGGTCTGTCTGTCAGGTTAACATACTGTCCTTCAATCTTTTCAGTCAGGACCAGATGTTTATAGAGAACAGTTAATTCTGATCACAGTAAATGAGCTGCTTTCTCCTTCACTATGTGAAAATGTATGCTTGTAAGTGAAAGCCTAGGAAGGGTAAGCCAGGGACTAGGCAAAATACAGGTAGGATGCTGTGCTGAGGAGCAATAGTCTGGTTATCTGTCAGCACCAACTTGCTGTGCAAAATGCTTTTGTCTGCTCAGAGTAGGTGTAGTAAGTGAAAGGAAAGAAACATTCAAAGCCAATAATTCTCCCTGGTTTTTTTTGGGTTGGGTTTTTTTTTGTTTTGTTTTGTTTTGTTTTTTTAATGTAGTTACCTATGTGTGAGCTGCATGGGCTGCACATGTCTCTGGAGGAATTTCGGTTCTCCAAGAGGGGTTTTGAAGTGCTGATTTGATTTATTCAGGCTGTCGAGGACATAGGGAGTCTCAGGTATCACCCAGGTCTTTTGCTTGGGGAAGGAACAGTTGAAGTTGCCCTCTAGAGAGGCTGGTTCCCTTGCAGCAGAGAAGGGCCCCTGTGACCCTGGGAGGTGTAGCTGGAAGCCAGCTTAAGATGTATTTAGATTTTGGTGTATTATTTCCAGGGAACATTCAGGAGTGAGGCGCCCAAATCCCACTGATTTCCCATGGGTGCATCAGCCTTCATCTCCTCTTGGTGACAGAAGATTAAATAGAACTGATCAGGGGAGTTGCAAATCCTTTGCTAGCACTGCCCAAATGTTTAGGGTTATGGGAAGTGACGCATCCTAAAGAACGTGCTGGATGCGTTTGCAGGTGAGACAGATGCACAACCCAACTGAGCATCTGCCTGCACTGCCTGGGAGTGACTTGGTAGAGGAGGGGCCTGGCTGAGGTGTGCTGGGGTCTGCAGGGAAGTTTTAGCTACTTGTTTTAGCATGCAGTGCCTTGGTCTGCAGGCACAGATGGGTGCTTTTAGAGGTGTAACATGTAGCATCACGTTTTTGCCAGTGCTTTTTTCATACAGCTAGATGGAAATCTCCATCTGAGGAGGATTATCTACACCCGTACCAAGGGGCTTTTTGTAAAAGCATTTTTATGAATGGTTTTCGTGTTATAAATATTTGTTAGCTGTTGTATTTTGGCTTCCTTGTTATTTACAGCAGAGCTTATAAGCTGCAGGTGTTTTAGGAAGGCCCTGGGCATCTTGTTTTTGCAGCAAAAGGATGGGATGCTTCCCAGCAGTCAGGCAGAGAATATCTCATAATAAAGTCTGCAGATTTTTTTCCCCTTGCCAGAAGCAGAGCAGTAGCTGAATCACTGAGCAGCCCTGTGGAGACCCGGAAGCTCAGCACCTTTGAATGGATGTGAGCAGCTCAAAGGCCAGCAGTGCTCTCTGGAAGCGCAGTGCACAGTGAAGTTAGTGTGTCACCACTGCTGAAACCACAATTTGTTTAACTTTAATTTGTTTAACACATCCAGGGACCTTACTGAACTCTGCTGATGGTGGGGCACCAAGACACTTTGGGTGCAGCAAAGGTAATCTCAGGGCTGACAAGTGAAGAATTTCTGATTAAAATGAAAGTTCCTCTGAGTCTATTTTGTCTGCGGGTGATAATGACAATGCCATTTCCACTAGGAATGAGCAGAGGCATCCTTTATTACCTTTGCCTGGGAGAGCACCAAAGCTGAAAGGAGACACATGCCTGCAGCAGAGAGGAGGGGGAGGCAGGGAGACACAGGTCCTGGTGGAACAAGGAAAGCTGGAAGTATCATGGGACTTAGAGTAGTGGGTGTGTACGGATTGCAAAGCTTATCTCACTGCAAGAAACCAAGCAAATAAGTATTGGCCTGGAATATGGCTCTTCAAGATTACAGCAGTATGTGCTTCTCCTCCCTTCCTCTTGGGAGCTCAGCTGGGTTTACAAGCTAAGGAAAAATCTACCAAAAGGAAAGAAAAAGCAAGGAGTTGAGGAAGAGGAGCAATCAGTCTTCCAGCCAGGGTACAGTAGGAGTGGGACTGAAAGAAATAAGGAGCCTCATTCATGTGACATGGGAGTTATCATAATCTCTGATGTCACTATAAGGTACTTAAAATGTCACTGACGTGAGTTTGATGGCATTTTTGTCCTTCACTGGCAGTGTGTACACCGAGGTCTGCAGCAAGGTCAGGGGTCAAGAACATGGCATGAAAAAGGGAACAGAAAACTTGTGTTTACCAGCTCTGTGGTTCTTTGGGCAGGGACTACCTGTCCATCTTTGTACAGACAACCCAGTGTGCGATGAATGGAACCAATCTGCTGGGTTTTCCAGGCACTTGATCTCACCCGGGCCTCCAGATCTCCTTGAAGTCACCTCTCCAGCAAGACGGACTGCTCAGTAGTGGATAAGCAGCATAGCAAGGCATGCAATGTGTGTAATTTAGAGTTTGATGTAGGAATGAAGGTGAGCCATGGAAAGGTGGATGGGTTCAAGTTCCAGAGAAATTCTAAGGTAAAACCAGGAGAACTGAGCGTGCCATCCTGTGTGACAGGGTGAAGGCTTTTCTCAGCAGTCTTTGAAACACCTGTGTGCAAGTGGAGGGCTTGACTCTCCTGGGATAAATAAGTGGGTTGGAGAGACAGCAGCTGTGCTTGCACAGGGTCCTCCCTGCCAGAGTGAGTGTCAAGCAGAATTCTGATGGGGAGGACCCTTGTGAAGGTGCAACTTCTGCCAGGAGGCATCAGGATCTACTTCTGGATTAGCTGTGTACATGTGTGGACAGATGGGAATGATGATACCAGAGGTACAGAGACTCTGGGGGGGTTCTCCTAAGTTCAGCTGGGGGTTCTTCAGCATAAATCCAGCCTCCTGTAAGGAAGGGACAGAACCCAGTTACATCTGATGGAGAAGAGTCAATCTGATTGTGGAAATGTGGCTTGCACAGAGTATACGGAAGGAGTAGGACAGACTTACTATTTCTGGATTAGCTGGATAAGCAGACCCACACCACCAGAATCATCCTGCCCCTACATTCCTCTTATCTGGGATCCAATTGGCATGGCAAAGAATGTCACCAGTGAAGCACTATCACATCTGGCTGTTCAAAATGAAGTGACAATGTTAGTAAACCCATCCAGGAGCATGTGTAGGAAAGCTTGGCTGTGCTGTGTGTTGCTGAGAAGGGAGGTGCTGCTGAAAGAAGAGGGGTGCTGTTGGAAGAGCTGTGGTCTTGGTCTGTAGATTGATGTTGTCTGAAATGTGGAAATAAGTCCAAGTCCAAGAAAATCCTGCTGTTCAGCATGGCTTGTGATAAATTTTTAGTGAGTGGGATACCGTAAGTAACTAAACTCCTGGTGAGTGTGAAATAGCAACACTTGGAGGAAAAAATGTCTCCAGGGGCTTTGAGTCTGGTGGTAAATGGAAATGCACTTGCTGAATTTTGAGGGTGGGGCTGACATTTCAGACTGAGCACTAGGTTCACTTTCATTTCTCGCAGCCCTTGAGGTCTGAACCTGTTAGATCATATGAGCTGAGGCTGTTCCTGGTGACAGCCCTCCTGGTCTGCAGTGCTGAGATGGAGTGTGGCAAGTGCTGGGAAGTGGCTTACAGGGCATGTTTTTGGTCCCAGCTCTGTTCCAAAGGTCCCTTTGTTCAGACTCTCAGCTGCAGCGCGGGCGGTTGCTTGCTGCATGATGCGAAAGGGAACAGAGATTTCTTTGTTGTCCGGGGACGGCTGCCCTGCCGGCAGAAATTGAACCCAAATCAGCAATTTCCATCCCTTTCCCTTCCCAAATCTGGCAACCATTCTGCCTGTGTGCTCAGGCATGAATTTAGTGGTGCTGTGCATGTGTGGTGGTTTGGGTTTGTCATCCTGGTGGTAAAAGAGAAACCTGTCATTTCTTCTTAATAACCTTGTCTAAGGTTAAAAACTGTGATTTCAGAGGGGATGTCTGCTGGGATTGGTAACTTTGCATAAACACTTGTTACGAGCTGCAGAGTTACCAAGCACAGGAATCGGGGATCTTGCTGAACTGTGGCTACTCAGGATCCCTCTGCTTCACGCTGAGGACAGAGGTTTTTGCTAAAAGCCACTCCATGCCAAGAAAATTACCCAGAACTGCTGACTAGTGTCAGTGGCATGTGGGGCTGGAGTGATGCTGCTGACATTTTAACACCAGCAGAAAGCACAGTCAGCACTGTTTTGGGAAATAGCTGTCGGAGCTGGCGTGGGGCAGGGCACAGAGCCCGTTCTGCAGTGGGACGGGGTTGGAGGTGGCCCCGGTTGCGCTGGCTTTGCACACGTGCTACCGAGCTCAGCAACTGGCTGCTGTCAGCAACAGGTTTTTCCTTGCTTTTTACTTGCTTAGCCTAAGCCGAAAGATCAGGATCATTGTGACGGCAGGGAGTGAATGGGAAAAAAAAAGTAAAAAGGAAAAATCAATAAAAATCACTTTTTTCTTTCCCCCTCTTTCAGGCCATGTGTGCTGAGTGTCAGAGATGAAGGCTCGAGTATGTTAGTTAAAATACTTCAGAATATTATATCTAGAAAGAGCAAAGTCTTCTTTAGAGAGTAATTTCACTTGCTACTGAGATTTAATAGGCTTTCAAGTAAGATTTAACAGATACCTGTAAGAACATAAACTAGATTCAGATGTGCCATAATGCCATTTTTCAATTGTCAGCCTTGGTACAGGATATGTATGAATATTTATAGCATGTCTGGTTGTTACATACTTGAGTAATTTAGCACATTACAGTTTTTACAGAAAACATTGTCAATTTATTTCAAAAACCCTTTTCATTCTGTGACTTCATTTTCCATGTTTTAGGGGCCTAAATATTGGAAGAAGTGGGTGAAAGGGTTAATCAGGGGTGAAATGGACTGAAAGGAAGGTGGAAGGGTGGTTGGGGAGGTTGAGCGTTGGGAGGTGGAGGAAGGTTTTGGTACAGGTTTTGGCTCTGAAGTGTAACGGGATAGACAGGAAGTGGCAGAGGCAATTTCTGCCCTCCACGGGGTTTGCCTTAGCCTACTTAATAGTGGCTTCTGCCTGCCAGCACCTTCACTGGGCGCTGTGCCTGCACTCAGCTGCTGTGCCTTCTGCCTCCTGCTTCTTCTTGCTGCTCATCCACAGTCAGTGTCACCCAGCTGCTTTGTGGAAAGGAGGAAATTGGAGCATGCTGGTGAAATTTTCTGGAGCAGCCACTCATTGGCACAGAGAAGGGGAAAATGCAGCACTTGCAGTGCAATAAATATGTTGGCTCTGTGGAAAGCCTGGTGGGTGTCATGGAAAATTGGCAGGTTTTTCTGCTCTCAAAACTTTCTGCCGGCATACTCAGGAGGGAATTTTGAGTCGTTGGCTTTTGTGTCAGATCATTGCACAGAAATTCAAGCTGCTGCTGAATGTGCGCATTTCTGGGATAGCGCATCCATTTGAAAAGCAAATTTTTTCATATCTTTGCCTTGACCTTCTTTCTTTTAAATCCTTTTTCTAATGCCTGTATGATTTACCTTTCTTAAAATGTTTCTTTCAATAAATGAGATAAACCTGCTCAGTTCAAAAAGAACCAGAAAGTTTTGCTCGCTTGGTGCCAGCCTGGGTGCTGGGATGGGCCCACAGCCAAGTGAACATTTCAGCTCGTGTAGGATTTGGACAAAACAAAGTAACTAATTATTCTTTGCAGCCTTCTCTCCAGGTTTGTGTCAGTGTGGACTCTGACTCTGAGTGCAGTGGGGCTTGGCGCAGCACTAGGACAGCTTTCAATGTGCGGGTTGAATGCACGCAGGCAGCTGCAGCACAGAGAGCCAGGTCTGCTCTGCAAAAACCTGGGAAACTCAGGTGTCTGCTTGTCAGTGGCCATGTGTGTGCTACTGCAAAGGACGCCAGATTGGTTTTATCCCTGTAGCGTGAAAACTGACGGCCATGGCTATTGGCAGCAGGAAGAAATTGTTACTCATCCTGGCAGTGCACGCCTGGTGCTGCCAGAGTTGAGTTACTTTTCAGCGCTGTTGTAAGCTTCTTCCAAACTTTCTCCAGACTTTTTCAATTACTCTGGAGCTTGCAGTGCCCCAAAAGAAGTGGAATTCTGTTTACCACCCTTAACATAACTAAGGATCTCCAGCAAGATGATGCTGTTCCTCCTCCTGGGCCAGTAGGAGTGAGGTGTGACTCACAGTCTCTTGACCAGGGATTTTAAGAACCAGGATTAATAGGGCTGGGTAGTGGTGCAAGGCGAGGCCTGGAGGTGAAGTCACATCAGAGTCACTACAGACCAGAGGCAGAAACACATAACCTGTTTCTCCTTCACACTGCCCCTAATTAATTTATTTGCTTAAGCAGAGATTCAAGTTTCTCAGTTAGAGTAGTTAAAGGGTGATGTTACTTTAAAACCAGCCTGTCACAGTCGCAGGGCAATGCTTCATGTGCCATTTCCTTGTTAAGAGAGGTAGATGTCAGGTAGTCTAGCTGGGTTTTGTTGGGAAATCATTAGGGCCTTCAGCAGGCACAACTGGGGTCTGAAATGAATGATTTAAAGGAGCTAAGTGAAGAGCTGTGTTTTCCTCACATCAGTTGCAACCAACAAGCTTATCTTATACAATAAGTGGTAGAAACTATTTGTCTGTGAAGAGCTCTGAGCACCACTTACTGATACTGCTTTTGTGAGGGTCCTTAAGCAGGCTTAAATGTATATAAAGGTTGTCGGGAAGGATGGGGCAAGGAAGGAGATGTCACTGTACCCGGACAGTTCTTGTGCAGTTTACTTTTTGCAGAAGTCTTTCACTGTGGAGGTTTGATGACTGTCATGACCACTGTTAACAGCACCTCTCAGGGCAGGTGGTGGTGATGTCACCTACATCTTGTGGCTTCAGCAAACCACATGCTGCTAAGCTGTTCAGCCACCGTGACGAGCTACATGTGTTGTCACCTAACCTATGTCCCCAGCACCCCGTCGGGTCCCACTTGTGACCTCTCTTCTCTCTCCCAGGTACCTGTGTGAAGTGCAACAAGGGCGTGTATGGAGCCAACCAGGCTTGCCAGGCCATGGGCAACCTCTACCATGACAGCTGCTTCACCTGTGGAGCCTGCAGTGAGTATCCCTGGCCTGGTCTGATGCTGCAGCAAACTCTTTGGGCTTAACATTCTTCGGGTGTAAAGCAGGAAGAAAAGAAAGCAGTTATTAAACTATCTCCCAGCTGGAGTCCACTGCAGCTGTATGACTTGGTGGTGGTGCTTGCTGTTTGTTTTTGAATGGATTGTTGCAAGGCATGTAGAAAAGATATTTTGGATTGTGCCAGGCTTCTGCCTTCTGGTATGGGGGAGGGTTGTTTTCATTCCTCTGCCTCTCAGTTATAGCCACATTTTCTTACAAGAGCATTTTTTCAAAGTGGCAGTGAATATGCCTTAGCTGGCATGATTTGTCTCAGCAGGCTTTACTTTTCAGATAGAGCTGCTGCAGGGTAAATCCAGTGACACTGTTTTTGCTGTATGCATTATCTTTTACTTGCTAAAATAATTTTGTAACTCCAAAATATCTCCAGTCAAAGCACGGAAGTCCATGAATGACCTGGGTTACACATCTTGCTCACTCTTTCTCCAAAGAAATGCAGACATGCCCTGAGATAAGGGGCATGTCTCTGCCAGCTTGGTTTATGATCTTTGTTGGGAGGGAACTAGTTACTATGCCAGAGGTATCAGGCTGGGAGCAGCGATGATGAGCCCTGCAAAATCTACCCAAGAGGCAGAATAAATAGTTCAGCTGGCCCTGCTGAGCTCCCTGTGGGTCACTTGTCAGACCCACATCTGGAGCTTGCTGGGGTGTACAGCAATGTATGGATACTCCTAAACACCTTTTTGAGGAGGTCTGTGATGGAGCTGGAGTGAGGAACTGGCCACTTGATTTTAAATCATGGCTGTGTTTGTAAGAGAGTGGTTTTCCTGTTTTGTTATGTTTAACTCCAGCAGTGGTAGCATATTTTTAGAAGCGTAGCTGTATATGTGGTGGCAGAAAAAATAATAATCTTCTGCTGCTTTTGAATATATGAGTTTGGTTTTCCCAGATGAGACTGAGGGTTTTTCCTCCTGAGTATTTAAAGTTATAAACTCATCAGGACTGCATGTGTTTTATTTGGAGCTGTAAAGTTGAAATAAATATAGAAAGATGTGTATGCTTTTTAATAATAGCTGAGCCTTGAACTATGCCCATTTCCCAGCTGTCCTACACCAGCTGCCCTGCCTCACCTATGTTTTTAGTAGAGCATTTCACCATCATCAAACCGAAAATAGGAAAACTGAAAAGAGAAAGTGGTTTCTGCATATAGTGGCAGTTTCCTAGAGGCTTAGAAGTCAGCTGCTTACTCTTCTGTCCTTTCTTAAAAATTAATTTGAAATTAATTAATCGTCTCCTGTGGAGAGGACTCCTGACTGCAGCCAGGGCTTTGCTTCAGTTACCTCTCGCCCTCTAGGGCCAGGCAGTCTCTGAACTGTCCTTGCACCCAAAGCTCCTGTTAAAAATAATCCAGCAGCAGGTTTGAGCTGTCTAAAATTTCTAAAATTACTACCGTGCAACTGTGCTTTAGAAAGAAACACTTTTGATCCTCCTTTTAAAATGAATTTTACAGTCTTTATTTGGAGACCAGCCCTACAAAAGTAGTTGTGGTTGCAGAGGTATCCGTGGTTACATCTGTTTGTTTGTCTGTTTGGTTAAAAATTAGCTTAATCCCATTCCTAATGAGGTGGGTTGGTGAAGGTTGAAAGAATAGCTACTTGCTGTTTATTCTAAAAGTCAACCCTTTCCTAACATTTCCAGTGCAAGATGACAAGGTGTGGATGTCAGGTGAGACTCAGAAAGATGGAAAGAAGCCAAGTTTAGCAAAGTGAAGCCCATTTTCTCTCTTACCCAGGCTGTAACTGAGAAGTGTGCTGAGTAGATGTGCTGGGGCAAAGGGCTTCAAACTGAAAGCAAAATCAAAAAAACAGGCTAGTGAAAATGATGGGGAAGGAGAAAAAGAAAGGGGTGTGGGAGCAATGATGCTATTTCCCTCCGTAGAAAAGACTGTATTTCAAAACAAGATGAAAAAAGGGGAATGCAAGTCATAAGCATATAAGTGAGAGCCTAATTCAGTTTGTTATATTTAGCAGAGTAGTCACGAAAGCTGAAGCCCTTCCCACTGTGGTAGTTGTCATACTAAAATGGAAACTGAAGGCAGTGGCAGCTGGCAGGATGGCATGGATGGATGGAGGGGAAGGTGTGTCGTGGGATTCCCAGCACTCCAAAATGAGCAGTGCCAGAGAGGCCCCCACCGTAGTGGTGTTTTCCCTCATGTGCACAGACTTCTACAAGCAGCAAGGTTTGCAAGAAACCCTTCAGTGCAGGAGGTGGTTTCCTGCACTGCCCCTGTGATCTGCAGAGCCTTTGTGCAGCAGACACTCACTCCAGGGCTTTGTGGCCTGACCTGGGCTGGGCTTTTTGATTCATCAAACCTCTGCACTGCGGCTGCCTGCCTGGTGCTGCCTGGGGAGGTACAAGACGTCCTGCCTTGCACTCAGGGAGGAAACCTACTCGAGAGAAATCCCCCCTTTTGCAGCCCCAAAGTAATTTCCCAGCCCCACAGACCATCAGTTGCTGTGGTGAAAAAGGGCACACACTCTGTAATTAACTCAGAGAGAGCACATGCTCCTCTGCAGGCTTTCTGTCAGCTGTGTCACTGCAGTAAATATGATGAGACCATTTTTGTCTGCCAGAAAAATAAATATTTTTTTTGGTGTTGTCTTTCTAGCTGCAAAGCACATCTTGAGCAGCCTATGTGGAAACTCTGGTTTCTAGTTGAAAAGTAAGTAGTGCTTTTAAGGTCAAGTGGAGTTCATCTTGGACACCATCCAGTACAAACTTGACTTTGAGAAGTCAAGGTTGCTCCTGATTTCACTCCTAAAATTTCTTCTCTGGTGGAACACTGACTATCCTCCACTCCAATAAATAAAATATACAAAATTACCTATTAAGGTAAAGCATATTGTCCTCCAGATATTTATAACCACTGTCCTGCTGTTTTCATTTTAGGAAAGATTTCTAATTTTGCTCCTAGCTGGATTTGTGTCCAAATGTGCATTGGTTTCCCTGACACAGAAAATCAGGAGGGTCTAAGAAGCAAGGGGTTATGTGGGGGGAGGGATGACACCTCATAGTGCCAAATTTCCTTCACCCTTTGCTTCCCAGTACACATATGTTCAGAGATAAATGGTAGAGCAGTTTGTTGAACAGGGCTATGCACACACTGCAGGGTTCAGTTGACAGGAAAAAAATGTACTGTCTTATCTGAGCCAATGGCATGTAATGCAGAAAATTTGGCTTAGAGGTCAAAACAACAGATCTAGAATTATTACTTTGGCATAAATGTCTCATTTATCTTCTTGTTTGTTACAGGGCAGAGTCACAAACAAGGCAGCCTTTTGCAGAGAGGGAGAGGAAAAAAAACTTCAGGCTCTTTCTGAAGGATTAGTAATGAATGATATTTGCTTTACAGGAGGGCCACGAAAGTAGGTTAAAAAAAAAAAAAAGGCCTCCAAATGCATTGAGCTATTTCCTGAAATCTCAAGGTTTCCGCCTTGAGGTTTGGGGGTGTTTTTTTTGCAGCGTGTTGGACAAACTGTTGTAGCTATCAAATGGTTGGTGACACATTAACTATTTAAATTAAATTACTACTTTATACCTCCTCAAAACACTAAAGAAAGATACGTGTGTCTCCAGATGTTGATATTTAGGTAGTAAGGAGACCTTATAAATTATATACTTTTAACTAGACAGTATCATTCTAACCTGTTCTGTTAGTTTTAGTGTTTTCTCTTGGATTCAGCCAGGATTATATCCAAATGCTTTAGGTTGCCTGGAAAACAGAACTTTTTGCTCTACCAGAAGTGTAGCTTAGAGCATAAGCGTCTTGCACTTGAGCCACTTCGTCCTCAAGAGGAAATCTGGGAACTGAAAAAGTGCAAGGGAAATGTTGGAGATGGCTGGGAAGGAAATCAGTAGGTGAGGAAGGAAGTCAGGAAGAAAGAACTGATTGCAAGGTGATTTAAAGGAGTGTTTGATGTTGAACTACAACACGAGGGCCAAAGTGAGGACCAGATTTTGACTGCTTACTGCAAAGAGCTGGAAACCTTGTATGTTTGCTAGATTAAAGAACTCAACCTTTGACATGTCAACATCACTGCATTACTTTATTTTTCTTTTCTATTTTTGCAAGCTCAGATTAATGTTGATGTCAGTGTAGGGATTAACAGGCTGCTGTTCCAGTGATAGATTTTGAAATCACACAAGCTGGCTGCCTCTTGCCACCCTCCAGGTATACATATTTCATATATAATATTTCACAACATAGTGGTGTTTAGAGGTATCAAGGGTCATTTACTAAACTAGGTAGTTAAGCTATCAAAGCAGTGTTTTCTGCAAGCATGACTCTCTGCTTGGGCTAATTGGTCTTGCTGCAGGGGTTATAAAGCATGAGCCATGCAGCTCTTGGTGTCTTTGGGCTAATTTTGTTGAATAAATATGACCTGTATTGGTATGCAGCTCCTAGAAAAAGAAGGCCATGTTTTTTATTGGCACCATTAAATTACTTTACAAGCAGAAAGTCACCTTTTTCTGCCCATGTGACTTAATCTCAGACAGCAGGAAAGCCAAGCTTGCCAAGTGAATTTCCCCATGGCCACATGTATGTGTGTGTATGGTTATCTTCAGATGCAGAAACTGCCATCTCTTCTGATAGAGGCAGAACTTAGTGCCTATAATTGGATAAAAACCCACCACACCAATCAACTCGCTTGAAAAATGTGCAGATCTTCAGAGTGGAGTGTGCAAAGCATTGCCAGTAATCTGTCCTCAGCATCCCTTCAGTAAAATTACCATGCCAGAGCCTGCCTAGTAAACAAAACAATTTTCAAGCAAAAATCATGTCAGAAAAGATTCAACTGTGCTTGGATTTACAGTTTAGGGGACAAGCAATTCATCAGTACATTTTTCTGCATCAGTCTAAAATGCTGTTATGTTCTTGCTGGCTTTTTGTCTTCAGTCTCAGCTCACTGGTGAAAAATCCTGTTGTTTGACACAAGAAGTGCGTGCTACAGATGAGAAAAGCTAGGGCAGCCTTTACAGTTAGGTGACAGTACTTGTTCTTCTCCTGGCCAGATTTCAGGGTAGTAGTGCTATGAGCCCTGAGCTATGAAGGGGCTTTGGCATGGATCAGGTGTCCTCAGTAGATATCCTTGATGGAAAGGTGCAGATGTTTAGCTCTGCAAGGGGGTGGATGCAGTCAGGGATTTATCAGTGTAATAGTGGTTTCAGTCAATTGTATTTTAGTGCTGGCTTAAAGTCTGAAATCATTAGGTCAACGTGAGGAGAAAAAAAGGTTGAAATCTTTAGTGGAGAATAGATTTCCAGTCTTTCTAGTCTTTCCATTTTATAATATCATCTTCAAGTACTGTTCTCTGCTAAGAACAGGCATAGGATTAATTTGTGCTGTAAAGATTTTAGTGGGTTTCTTACAATGTTTTAATGATACCTGTGAGTAGTTTTCTGAGTAGTGTCTCAGTAAGCACTGAGGCCCTTTCCATAACCAGAGAAATTTAAAAATTACTCTGTCTTATCTTTCCACGTAGTTACATTCACTGAGGTCACAGAGATTGACTCCCCCTCCTTCCTCCTCTGAGGCTATGTGTGTTCCAATGAGTCACTGGGTGACGGTGGGAGGCCAGCTCTTGACAGACACCTGGTTTTGATGCATTTTGGAGAACAGGGCATCAGTCTCTGGAGTGATGCAGAGTGGCTGAGCAATGAGATGAAAACCAGTTCCTGAGCAGGGACTGTCTGGATCAAAAGCACTGCTTTATCCTAGGATGACTGTATTTTACCTCTGAATTTTGACACTTCTAGTGGTTTTCCCTAAAAAGAAGAACTCTTGAGTATCTTCTTGCAGTGGTTTGCCTGATGTCAAAGGAGAGGTGTTGCTCAGTTGTGTGGTGTGCTGTGGTTTTGCAGTGTTTCTGTCTGGGGATCCATTTCTGCCCTCACCTTTGGCTGTGTTGGTCCATTAGAGGCAGCTGACCTTTCTTGCTGACCTCTCTTACATGCTTCAGAGCATGTTTTTGGCTTTCAGGCATCAGATCATTTCTGAGAGTTTTGTGGGGTTTTTTGGTTGGGTTTGTTTGGGGTTTTTTCCTAGTGCCTCAAATTTATGGTGAGAGCACAGAGGGTATGTTTTGCAATCTTACCATACAGCCAGTGTAGTTGAGAGAGACTGAACATCTTAAGTGGTAATGGAGTTACTGTGTCATAGCACAATTTCTTCTCAGAGATATCCTATCCTCCTGCCCATGGCTTGAGCAAGACTTTGGTCAGTCTTGGGATATCTGCCATTTACCTGATTCAGAGAATGTACAGGCATTTGAGTGACCCTTTCATGCAGGCTCAGTTCTAGAACAGATCCAAAATATTGATGCTTCAGTGTCAGCTCAGTGCTGCACCCAGCTTTAACAGTGGTCAAGAGAAATGGGACAGATGGCAGAAATTAGGCAGAGCTGTCTGATGCCTGATCTGGTCTGCTGCACGTGGTAGGACACCATACTGCCTGTCAGCAGAGTGTCCACAGAGGGCTCCCAAAACACACGTGCTGCTGAATTCAATGTGCCATCAGTAATCACGTATCCAAATTTATTTTACAGCTGTGGTACTTGAAAACGCACTGATTTTTGTAATGGCAGAGGCCCCGGGCTGTCAGTGTGGAAGGGACCCAGGAGAAGCTGCCAGTCAGCAGTGATTTTTGCCCATCTGCTGTGCAGATACCACAGGGAGTTCCATGATGCTTAGATAATTGATAAGAGTAGCCCACACTCTGGCTTTCCAGCAATGCAGCAATCCTGGGTTGTGCATCCGCATGGAGCCCTGGGATCCAGACATGGCCCTGTTTCATTTTATGCGTTGATGAGCTATCTCTTGTCTGTGAACATGGGTTTGTGACCACACTGTTTTTAATAAATAATGGAAAAGCAACTTCAAAAGAGAAAGTTAAGTCCAAATCCCTAGCAAACAAATTATGTATCTCCCAGGATTCTCCTTGCCAGGAACTTTGCAAGTCTGTGGTTAAACTCTCTCTGCGTGGTCTTCCAAAGGAGAGAGCCATCATATGAGAAAACAGTGGACAAAAGCACTGGCATCCTGGGAGTGCAGCCTATTATCAGCTGCTAAGCAAAGTGTGTTTATTTTAGCATGAAAGCACTAGTGACTAAGCTTGAAATATTTTGAAATTGGTGCTGAAATGACCTCAAGGTCATCCTGAAGGTCCCACAGCTAAACAGATTAGACAGATGTGTGAGGGATGAGCAGTACATAAAAGCTCAGGGCTCAAACTTCCTGTCAAAGAGGTGAACAAGATACCTTGTAAAAACAAGTGAAGACAGTGAGGTTGAAATTCCAAAGAATTTTAATTGTCTGAAACTTTTCAGGTGTGAGATTAGCTAAATTCAGTGAAAATGAAATACAGTCAGGAGCCAGGAGCATACGACATGTAGTAGAAAAATTGATCCTGAAAGCAGCAAGCCACGCATTAAATATTCCTGGGTTTGTCAAAGGATATTTCATCATGATACATACTGAAAGTAGGTAGTAATCAATATATGATTCCTTATATGCCATTTAACTTCTCAATCCTTCCTTTTGGTGAAAATAAAACAGCATCTCCATGCTCAAGTGAAACCTGTGCCAGCCTCTGCAAGCAGAGTCAGAAGCATTACTTTTGAGAGGGACTGGTTTAGTTTAAGGCACTATCCCATGGCAGGGAGCTCGGTGCAGAAACAGAGGTCACTGCCACCCTGCTCTGCACTGTGGGGCAGTCCTAGTGCTGTTTCTTTTACTGGTGTGGCTGCAGCAAGAACGTGCATTTCTCAGGTCCACTAGGACAGTCCCCAGTGCAGCCTGGGAAGTGAATTTTTCCTGTATCTTGCCTTCCCAATTGTATGATGAGAAAGTGCTTCCTCAGAGACACTAGGAGAAGTCCGTCCCAGAAGTGCACAGGAAGAAGTGGAGAGCAACAGGGAAGAAATGGGCTGTGATTGTGTGAACCACTCCCACAGTGGCTGCAGGAGCACCTGGTTACTCATTGTTTTTGCTAATTTCCTTTTACATTTCTGCCAGGAGCCTAAAGAGAGTCATGGAGAGCTAAAAATAGTTAAAATGCTTACCTCTTCCCTAACTAGAGTAATTAAATCATCCCTGTCCTGCCTCAAAGTGCTGTTGGTGTCAGCAACTCTTCTTCAGGCACTCACATAATGCCAATGGCCAAATTATAAATCCTTTATAAAAGGTTTATCCCTCTGCTGAATGAGCTTACAGCAGAAGACCAGACATAGCATGCTGGCTGTGGCACCTTCACTGAAGGTCTGTTGCCATCAATCTTAAACCTGCTAATGTCACCATGTTAAAAATACACTGGGTGCAGAATGGCTGGTAAGTGCTTTTTTTGTCACCATGGAAGAATGACATTGTGGCAGTGATCCAAACCTCATCCTTTCTGTCGGAATGTCTGCTGCTCATGCACCAGGCCTTCATCCAAAGAAGTGTTTCCTGTTGCATGGCCCCGTGTGTATGTTTTTCCTCACCACTGCCAGCTTGTCTTTAAGGAGACACATTGCATGCAGGTGGAAAGTCACTTGGGCACTTGCCTGTTACAGTGAACTGGAGCCCTCACTTCCATGTAATTTAAAACCAAAGTTAATTGTTCTTGTTTGCTTTTCATTTTTGGGAGTGCCAAATCCTGGTGTTACATTTCAATCAGTGGGATATTTTCAAGAGTGGTTCTTGCTGCATTAGGCTTGTTGCTAACTTGCTTAGGACCACCCTTGACAAAAGTGATGCAAATCTCAGGTATTCCCAAGCCTCTCTTGTCCCTCTTCAGAAACTGTGACTCTAGAGCTGCGGGTGAGCATGCCAGGCTTACCTGTGGAGAGGCAGGCATACAGGTGGGGTTATCACACAAATACACACCCTGGGTTGTAAACCACAAAGATTAAATGTCCCAGATTAGATACTTTCTGTTTTGAACTCTGGGTCTGTGTCGGTTTCAGCAACCTTGGCAACATCAAGGTGGATGAGAGAAAGAAAAGTGGAATGCTCTCAATATTGTCGGGTTTTTTTCCATGTCCTATCCAGTGTCTGCATTGGGGCAAGGATGGGCTGGCGCCCTGGGTCATCTCTGACCTTCAGGTTGTTCCTAGCAGGGATTAGAAGAGAATGGGGGACAGTAACAGTGCCATGTGCTTTTGACTCCTGCAGTGGTCCAGTAAACATGGAGCTGAACAGTGCTCACAGTTTAACCACAAAGGGTGAAATATCCTTTGACAAACTGGAGCTTGTTCCTTGAAAAAACACACTGCCGTGTCCTCCACCTGCCTGCTGCCTGAGACCTGGACAAGGCACTAAGGTGCCTCAATTCACTGGCAAAACTTTGAGCTTCTCTGGAGCAATCTCTATTTTGCAGGGTGCTCCACTGGGACAGTTCCCAGTGCAGCCTGGGGAAGTGAGCTTTTCCTTCATCTTGCCTTTCCAATTGTATGATAAGGAAGTGGATTCCTCACCTCGAAGAGACACTGAGAACAGTCCATCCCAAAAGTGGGCAGGGAGAAGCTGAGAGCAAGCAGCAGAGGAAGACATGGACAGCAGGGGTTGTTTCCCAGCCTGAGGGTGCCCTCTGGCGTATGCAGGAGACTGTAACACTTGTTTCTCGAAGTGGGTTTACTTGGCTTCCTCCTTTCCCGAAAGCCTTGCAGCCAGCGTGGTTCTTCGCTGAAGGCTGCCGAGTAGGTGCATACCATAAGGCGACCCCCAGACCACTCTTGTGTGTTGTTCATGTTTATACACCCAGCGCATGACAATGATGTTTTTAATGATACTGGCCACAGGAGCATGTCAAGCAGGAGGCTTCTGGGCCCAGTGTCTCAGACCCAGTTTCTGTCCAGCAGTGCCTGGCAGATGTCCAGAACCAGCCTGCAGCAGGTCCTGCTCCAGCTGTGCCCAGGCAGTGCTCCACCCCCTGCTCTGGGCACTGTCTCCTGGCACGCACCTGGGGCTCCAGTGCAGACCCATTCCAGTCCCAGGCTGGCATTTCAAACCCTGGGTTCAATAGGGAAAGCAGGCTGCAAAGAGGTAGGATCAGCTTTTTACAGACGAACAAAACCTAGGTCTTTTTTTTTAGAGGAAGGCAGGGCGTTTAGGAGTGGTGGCAGTGTGAGCAAACATTGCCATGATTACATGGAACTGAAAACAGACGGTGAATGAGAGGCACAAACACAAAAGCTGCAGTAAATACAAATCTTCTCCACATGTAGAGTCCTTTCTTGGAAAAACTTTGTCACCTTGTATTGATTACAACATTCGGATTTTATAAAAAATATTTTTAAAATAGTTTCAAAGCATTTTGTTGGCAGCTGCAGTAACAAATGTGCTGGTAGTTAGCAGAGAAGCCTGTTGAGTGCTCTGGTGTTGCACTCTGCTGGGGCAGAGCGATTGCAGTGCCTTGTCTGACAGCTGCTGCTCATAGCAAAACAGCAAGGTTGTGACATTTTGAGGAATTAAGTTTAATGTGGGTCACTCTCTGTATGCCCTTTCTTCTTTTCTCCTTGCTCCTGTCTTGGGGTGTTTTCCAGCATGAGTGAGGGTATCCTCCCTCACTCTTCCCAGAGTTTCTACACGTGGTGATCTGCCAGGAGGTAGTCCAGGCTTGCAAAGCTACTACCTCCTACCCAAAGGTGGGACTTCTGTCCAGATCCACCAACATTCCTCAGCAACCACCCGTGGAAGAGGGTTTGTCAGGCTTGAGTCTGGGAAGACCCGTGCTAGGGTTAAGTGTTCTTTTCCAGCTATGTGACATCTGTCCTTGGATGTCTTCATTGTTGTTTGCTTCTCAGCAGCCATGTTTTGATCACATTTTCTCCTTGCTCTCTGCTGATCTTTTTCTTACCTCTGTGATTTTTTCCTTAGGTCGAAAGCTGAGAGGAAAAGCCTTTTATTTTGTCAATGGAAAGGTGTTCTGTGAAGAAGACTTCCTGGTAAGCACCCAGTTGACTCTTGTAATGAGACGTCTCAGTGTCGCCAGCAGACTCACAGCCTTTCTGCCTGTCAGCTTTGCCTGTGTGTTTCACACACTTCTGGTCCAACATCCTGCCTGGCCCTTCTGCTCCAACATATTCCCAGGGCCAGCCCCAGTGATGGTGGCTGCCCACATGTGGAGGTCCTGCTTTTGTGGCACAGACCCCTAGCCAAAGGCATAACCTGTTGTGATGGCTCCTTCAAAGCATTGTGTCCGTCGCCATACTGAGGAGGCAGGAGTGAGATGAATGGGGTAAATTTCTTTTTTCCCCTAATGGGTATCTTAATGGATATCTTTCTGTTGCCCTCAATGGATTTTGTTGGAGTGTACCTAAGCATGAAGCAACTTCTCAGTCCTCTCCCTGGCTGGTGCAGATAAAAATCCGTACACTCTTCTTCCCCTGAGTCCTGGTAGATTGAGCCTTCCTTGAAACTTGAAAAAGTTGTATTTGCTTACTTATTGGTGAATCCTAGTGGATTTCTGTCAGAAAGAGGTAAGTTCATCTTCTTTGTTCTCCTTGATATATTCTACATAAGACAAAAATAAAAGGATTAAATGCACCTAAAATATTTCATTTTGCAAGTTTGCATTTCCTTCAATCAGGTAGATGATATGCTGTGCCCAAGTTACGTGTCATGGACATGACAGACGGTTACTTACCAATAGACCTCAGCAAAAACAGCAAAAAAGTTGCTCTAGGCCAGATTTGATTGCTATCCTAACAGGGAACTGTAAAAATATCACTGACCTCAGAGAAGCTTCAACAGAATTATAACCATGTAACCAAAGAAAACTTTGGCTTTCCAGGCCTATATATACAGATGTTGTGACGTAAATATGCAATAAACACAAGTAGGTTCTTGTCTTGTAGATTCATGTGATTAAATAAGCATGTAAATGAGTCTTATTAGTAACTGCCTTATTTGCATGTGTGTTTATGGTATTTATTTTTATACTTAATTGAAGTTGAGTTTTGGACTTAGTCACAGGAACTTGTACTCTTTCTGAAACTGGGCAGTCAGAAGTTTAAATAGCGTATCAGAGAGAATATCATCTGTCCACACCTTTATGTAACAAAAAAAGCATTGGAAAGTTTAGCTTTTCTATGTAAGGAGCATGGAAAAAGGAGCAATAACAAATACGCAAATAACACTCCACAGTACACTGTTCTTTATGCATGAGTGGCCTTGTGAAATTTTAAGTGTGAATTCTTTTTTGTCCTTGCAGTATTCTGGTTTCCAGCAGTCGGCTGACAGGTGTTTCATTTGTGGTCATTTGATAATGGACATGGTAAGTGATAATTGCTTTAGGAGAAAAAACTCCCACAGCTTTTTAGAAGAAAGCATCAAAACCAAAATATTTTCATATCCAATGCTACTAGTTATCATCTAGTAATTTGCCTAGTGTGAGACTGGTATCAGAAGGAAAATCCACTGAGCCTTTTGTTGATTTTTTCAGGGAAGTGAAGCTGGCACCCTACTGTATGTGGTCCAGAGACACTGCTCTGCCCATTTTCAGTGGGCGTTGAAAAGCAGAGCAGGGTCTTTCATCCCTTTTTGGACTTCTCTGGACAGTATATTTGTAATCCTGTTGATGCTTCCTGCTCAGCAGTGCTGTGGCTCTGCAGTGCTCCCTTGCTGTGAGGCATCAGTGCAGCTCTCTCAGCCTCTCTTTCCTGCAGTCAAGCTGTGGCTTCCCATGTGTCTTCTGGATTAAGTCACTTCCTTGTCATTTTTTGTGGATACTGCTACTCTGGGGAGCAGATTTGACCCAAAGGATGTGATCCAGACCTCAGTTCAGATCTGTGAAGCAAAATTAGGCTACAGCAGGTGCCATCCATTTCAGGTGTGCATGGGGTGGGGGACACTCAGGGGGTTAGCATTCAGTTAGAGGATGTTCAGAGGGAGACAGGTACAGCAGGTGGTGTAAGACTACAGCTGAGGCATAGAAATTAGGAATTTCTGGTTCACAGCATGCCTCTCAACCTTTTCTAATGCTTATCATTAATTATCTTTGTTTGCCTGCTTACACTGGAAAGCATTACAACTGGAAGCTATTTCCTGCTCAGACGTCTGATCCTTCGACTGACCTTGGTATTCCAGGTAGTGAATGGCAGCTGTTGAGTTCAACACAGTTTCCATAGTCTCTGCTAATTAGAAAGTCAGGCGAGCAAGTACAAAGGCCTTCAATATCTAAGGAATTAGGAAAACCTAGTAATAATACTGGTTTCAACTTCTCATGAAGATTTTAAAAGTGTATTTCCTTTGTTCAGCTGGTACATCTTGCCTTGTGATCTTGCTAAGTATTCTCTACTTCTTGACTTCAGAAATTATTTTCTTTCCTTTAAATTCTGTCACTTCTATCCTTTGTCATGCTAAATACCTTAACTCAGTCTCTAAATTGTTTTCTTACCCATGCTAATAATTAATATCTCTAGAGCCAGATGCTATACATTGATTCCAGCTGCCTTTTCCATCCTTGTTAACTGATTTTTCAGATGAGATGGAGGAGAAAAGACACAGGCTCGCTGATGAATATGCAGCATTATCTGGTGTAAAGCTGTGTGTTTACTATTTTCACCTCTATTGGCTCTTCATGTGCATTTTTCCATTCTCTTGCTCTGTTGCAGATCCTGCAGGCTCTAGGGAAATCATATCATCCGGGCTGCTTCCGATGCGTCATCTGCAACGAGTGTCTGGATGGTGTGCCATTCACTGTAGACTCTGAAAACAAAATCTACTGTGTCAGAGATTACCACAAGTAAGGGCAAAATAAACAGCAGAGATGTTCCAAGCAGCAAACCTCTAATTTAGCTTTTCAGCTACTTAGGAGTGCAGATTAGTAAAATAGGGACAGAGTTAGAAGTCTGAGGATGGGGCTAGACCCTGGAAATTCCTCCTCTCTCCTCTTATCCAGCCATTGGCTCCTGTGTAACTCTGATGAAGTCAAATAACCTCTGGGCATCAGCTGCCCCTTCTACAAAGCAGAGATTGAGAAATAATGCTCTTGAAGTGTTCAGTGATGTACGAAATTAGTGTGCTTTAAGGTAAACCTGTGAATGCCTGTGGAAATCAATGCGATTTACTTTTTGAGTAGTCGAAGGGCTGAATTTGACTTTTAAAGAATCGCCACTGAACCTGCAAAGCAAAACTTTCACCCCGTTCTAAATTAAACAACTGATGAATCCACTTTATAAATCGCTTATTTAGACAGTAAAATAAAATGGCTGGTAGTTATGGTACTAGAGCTGCACACATTTTGTGTGTCCTTCTGGCTTGCTTTGGTCCTTGCTCCGTTTTCTGAGCAGGGAGAGTATTAATTGTTGCTCAGGCAGCCCTTGGAACTCTTCTATGTTGTGCCAAGACTAGAGTTGTTACAATCCTGTTGCCAAGGTTAGTGGCCTTGTATGCCATCGTTATTCTGAAATAATTCATATTTCCTTGCAATTTAATTTAATTGTTTATTGTGTTATAAGGCCTTAAGAAGCTGTGCAGTCATGTGGTATTTTCTCAGAAGTTTTCTGCCCAGGGGCTGCCACTTCTTTTAATGTATTTTTCTGGGGACAGTCCTGCTCAGTTCCTCCTCATTTTCTTTTCCAAATGTCTCGGTAGCGGCCAAGAATTTTAAATGGAATTTTGTATTTTTTCTGGCACTAAGTGTAAAATATAAAATCTCTTTTTGCCTGCAATGTGTGCCAAGCATTACTTAAAATAAATGCTCAAATGAATTTATGATCTCAGGATGTAAAGCTTTCCTGTGGGTAAGGGATTTACAGCTGCAGCTTTTCATGTTATCACTGAGAATATATAGGCCCCTCTTTCATAACTTGCCTTCAATTTCTCATTGCTCTTCCAGAGTTTTAGCTCCAAAGTGCGCAGCGTGTGGACTTCCCATTCTGCCCTCTGAGGTGAGAACCTTCTATTCCATATCCCCTTGGGGCAGGAGTGTCAGGCCTTGCTCTCTTTCACACTTTACCGTGTGTCAAAACGGATGTGCTTGTGGATGGGGAGAGACGGTTGCTTCCTCTGGAGTGCAACCGTTTGGTCTAATTTCATGCACTGTTCTTGAGATGTGACCCTTCTTTAGTTCAGTGGTGAAGCTTACTCTTCCTTGGCCAGGCTGCTTTTTTCATCTCCTGCAGGATTATGCTGCTGCTAGTTTTATGTTCACAAGAATTTTCCTTTATGTCAGTAGATGCTGGTGGCACTCGTGAATGTCCTCTATGTGACCCTTCTGGGACTAACTTATTTTAATACTTGGAGGAGAGGAATCTTGGGCAAAACTAATTTAAAATTATGAAAAATGTGATTTATTGAAATTACCAGGTCATTAATTTGTGATTTCTGATAGATGTTATTGTTAAACAGAGAACATTTTTACATTTCTGGTGTCACATTTTAGAGGAGATCTGCAGTCAGTCAATGATGAAGCTTTACTGTAAAAATAACTGCAAGTGGCAGGATTTATTTGTGGTTTCCAACCAGCTGCCCAAATGCATTTCCTCAACATTCATTTTGTTGCAGGAAGCAATCTGCAGAGTGCATGTGTCTGATCCTGCTGTAATCCTTTGTAATTTCTGCTTTGCTCAAATGTTCACAGGGGTCTGATGAGACCATTCGGGTTGTGTCCATGGACAAGGATTACCATGTGGAATGTTATCACTGTGAGGTAGGTCAGCAGCTTTCTCAGGGAATGGGCGCTTAATAGTCATAACTACTATTATTTTTAGGATGGAAATAAATCTCCTGCCTTACAGCAGCAGTAGCTGAGCAATTCAAACCTTGCAGTTTGAGACCCTTTCTGTCAGTGACTGAGAAATTTCTAGATTGAGGACAAAAGTTTCTGCAGCAATGTGTTTCAGTTCTAATTTCATTTGCTATCTGTGAAGTTACAGGCAACAAATTAATTATTGCTTTTCAAACTTGGCAGATTATTTGTTAATGCAGGAAGCATGGTGACTTAGTAAGGTGTAATGCTGCCTTTCAGAAGCCTCGAGCTCCAGATCACATCAGTGTATCTGATTTCCAAGTCAGATTGCTGAAAAATGCTAAGGTGGTGACTGATCCTGTGGGGTGTAAGTTACCTTCACTCTCATAGGAAATGAATGTGTCTTTGGGGCTGGAGAAAGGATATGGCTGCACAAGAAAAAAATCCAGGGGATGCCAGCTCTTAAAAACCATTTAGTCTCCATGCAGGGCTTCTCAGAAAGCCACCATACTTCTGCATTGAGAATTAAAATAAATAGTTGTCTTTTCTCACTCTGCTTATAATGCAGTGAAAAGAGGCCCTGACTCCACAAGCTGATTTCACATCCGTACAACTGAAGAGGTGACTATAACCTGACTGTGTAAGGAGACACGAGCATGTTTAAAATACAGAGGGCTGCACCTTTACCACAAGATAAAGCTTATTGAATAAACTGCTTTAAACAAATTTGTACAAGGCTGCCTATCAAAATGCCTATGTTTTTCTTCTTGTGCTACTTGCTGGATCTATTAGAAAGGAGCTGTTGGCTGGGTATCTTCTGTCCTTGTCACAAAATCACTTTCCTGGAAGCCAGGCCCCAGCTGACGCTGGAAGATGAACACAAGCTCTAATAATTTGCACGGTCTCTCATTGCAGGACTGTGGGATGGAACTGAACGACGAAGACGGACATCGCTGCTACCCACTGGATGAACATTTGCTTTGTCACTCCTGTCACCTGAAACACATAGAGAATGGCACAACCCCAGCAGCTGCCTACCAGCACCACTACTAGTCAGCATGGCCAACGTTGGAAAGCCAGGACAGAAGACTCATTACATGATCTCCCTCTCCCTTCAACCTTCAGCTGATTTCCTGTGCGTGTTTTTCACCAGTCGGCAATGTTCCTGTCAAAGGATATGAGAGATTTTTGCTGGATTCACCAAGTTTGTATGCTTGTGGGTTTCAGCTGCATCAAACCATGTCTACTTGACCAAGAATGTGGCATGTTATCTAAACAGATCAGTTTACTTTTATGTGCCTTTTTCTGCTGCCTGGAGATTCCTCTGGGCTGATTTTGAAACATTCTTCAGTGAAAGCACAATTTGCTCCTGTGCCTATGAACTCAGATCGTGCCATGCACAATCAAAAAGCCAGAGGCTGGCTTGCCTGCCTGCCTGCCTGCCAGAGACATCCGATCAGTCTACTGTTTTCTGAAAGCATATTTCATCAGGTTCCCTGAAGGACATCAACCTCTTAGTACCAGCTTTTTAGATACTCCCTCTTTTTATTAATTCTTTAGGAAAAGAAAAGAAAGGGATCTGTGCAAAATGGCACACTCGGACCTTTCAGTTAATTCCCTGAACTCCAGTATCAAGTCTGGCTGCAAAAAGCACCAACTCTCCAAGCACAAACCAGGCAATGCTGTCTGGCAACTGGAGGCCAACGTCCCATTTCAAACAGAACAAAAACCTGGAACAAGCTAGGCTAAGCTACTGCAATGACTTGGGGCCCAGGCTTGTGTGTCAGCATGACACACAGGGGCCAGTCTGCTGTGTCAGAGTCTGAACAGTGCATCATACTTGGAAAGGAAAGGTCGGGATGCTGAAAGTGTGGACATGGGGGAAATCCACTCTCATTCTTGCTTGCAGAGCTTGCTTTGGAAAAAAGCTGTCCATACATAGACAGTTGCCTGAGTTTTCCAGTTTGTCCTCACAGCTCAGCCCTCAGCCTGGCTATTCCTTTTCGTGGTGTTTACCCAGCACAAAGCCATTTCATAGTGGTGCTTATTTAGAGCTTGGGGAGCGAACTTGAGATTGTTATGAGGGCTTTGTTACACAGCTCCACAACTTGAACTCAGATGAGTATGTTGGCATAAACAGATTTGCTCCTATGAATAATAACAGCTTATCTGAGGAAGGGGTTAGAGAGTTTGGCCCTTACTTTCCGTTCTGCTGAAAAAGCAGGAAGACAAATTGTTTCATTTCTTGACTCCCCACCCCCACTTTATAGTCAAAGAAATCTGTTCTCCTCATGTGTGTTACATGTGTGATAGGTGTGCCTGCAGGGCATGTTCTGTACCTACTAAAGCTGTGCAGCCCCTCATGTACTGGTACTTTCCTTTGACAAAATGTTCTTAATTTAAAGCCTCAGATGCAGTTGGGGATCTTAACTACTCTTTCTTTGTGTGGAAAATTAGTTAAATCCTCATGTATCTATGCTGAAGGTAACTGGCAAAGGATGGGATGACATTCTTGAAGATCTTTTCAGTATGGAAAGGACAGCAAATTAGCTGAGCCATGGCACTGGGACTCCCAAAACATGCCCATGCTAAAAACCCATTACAGTTCAACCAAACCTCTTTTCCAATAGCGTGGATGTAGCTTGAACTTCACTTGATGTAGTCAGACAGCAACGTGTACCCATCTGGAGCAGCACAGGTGTCAGGTAGCAGCAAGTTGCTGGTCTCTGCCTGTGCTAATAAATCACCTTGCCATGGCTGAAATATCAAACTGCCCCAGCCTCAGGATCTTGGTGGGCTTGACATGGAGTTCCATGGTGCCACCTGACCATCCAGCCCTCTGCCCCATTCAGCTGCAAGTGCCTCTGTTTCCACTGCTCTTCAGGATGGGGAAGGCAACTCAGGGCTGAAGGCTGGTTCTGTCTGGAAGCCATCCAGAGCTTTTGTGTAGCTTGGCTCTGCAGCACCGTTTTTCCTTGGGACATGCATCCCTTCAGTGTGACTGAAAGCTCAAGGGAGGGCACTTTACCACTGTGAAATATATTTTTGAGTGTTTTACCTGAGATTTTAGAGGAGGTAGAATTGACCCCAAATATGTGAGCCCTCCTAGAACCTTAAATTTAGCCTCCAAGTGCTGGTTAGGAAAGGGATGGGAGCTGACACGAAATGTAAGCAGTGCTGCATCCAAGCAAGGTGGATCGAGGGCAACAACAGCCAGGGCAAATCTCATAGTGCTCTCACCCCAGTGCATCTCATCAGCTTGTGTCCTGCAGCACAGCAGGGCTGGAGCAGGGAGGGGGCAAGGTGTGACTGTGATCTTAGGACTGTGTAAAGGGACTGAGGTGGAAAATAACACCAGCTCACAATCCCTAGTGAATAATTCAGATAGTCCTGGGCAGCTGGGAACACCAGCCTTGGTAATCTGTTGCTGTCTCTGAAAGACCAGCTGCTATGTAGTTCAGGCTTTTGCTACCTCTTGATTTTTTAGATCAAGCCCTTGTGCGCATTTTTTGGGCCTTCATTTTGTAAAGATCTGAAAACACTAGTGGGACTGGTATTTTCTTTTTAAACTGCAGTTTAAGCTTCTATAAGCCCTCCCCACAACCCTTGCAGCCTTCCCCCAACCTCAAAATAAGCAGAAGAGAAGGGGATGGTGGGAAGGACAGTTTTCCTTCATGGAAAGCCTTAAGCGGGCAGCTTGTGGCAAGGTATCTTGCAAGAGCCCTCATTGCATCGCCAGAGAGTTTGGCCTCTGCCCCCACACAGTGTCTTCTTACTCCTGTCAGCCATCCTGTATCCCTCACCACTGGGGAAATGAAGGCTGGCCTACTTCCAGTTTTGAGGTCCCCTATAAATTATTAAATGCTAACACTCTCCTTTCCTAGAACTGGAAGTGACAGTGTGAAGCTCTTGAAAAAGGAGCCTGTGAGCTTGTGGTTTTGAAGCTAAAGTATCTACTGCACTGCCCTGCACCCCTGTGTGTGTGCTAACTTGCAATGCTTTTATCTCTGGGAGTTCGAATTGATTTAGGCTCCTTATTATTTCTCCCAGGCTGAGAGTGCCTGAGTTGCTGTTGATTTTCCCCAGCTTGTCCCCCCCCAGCTGTGCAGCTGCCTGACAGTGGGTCTGGCACAGGGGGAGGCAGGGGCATCCTGGACAGTGACTCTCTCACCAGGCATCTGTGGAGCTGCAAACTCACTGCCTGCCTTCAGGCAGCTCCCCAAAGGGAAAAATATCTCTGGAGCTGGAGGTGTGAGGCTCTGTGTCCTTTGCAGAAGAATTTCAAAACACATATTAAATTCCACCTATCTCCTTGCTGATACACATTGGGTTTTGCTGTTCACATGAACCTTGTTGCCATTTAATTTATTAAGAAGCTATGAAAATGTGCTATGAAAAGTTAGTCCTGATTCCTCCCCCAGCAAGTTCTTCTGACTGGTTTTAAAGTAAGGGACCCTTGGAAGTCCCATTGTGCTGGTAATGAGTAACTCTCATGCAAATAGTTACTCAAGTGAATTCCCTGAAGCCTGCTTTCAGGAATCAGAGCTTAAAAGATTTTTTCATTCAGATCATGCTGTTAAATTTCTATTGCTTAGAATACAGAAACTCATTCAAATAGAGATTTTTGCATAAGAGCCAGAGGAAGGCCCCAGCTATAGAAGCAGCAGACGTTTTTGTGTAATTTAAAGTGTAAGAAGCACCTGTGATCAAAGCAATTTGGGAAACTGCTCTGATGTTAAAACACAGGGAACAGCAGTTTCTAACACTCTGGTAAGGAGCATTTGAAAAGATCTGTGGCTCTTCAGTTTCTGAATTTCATTTGTGAGCTTTTAAAACGTTTTCCCAGTCTTTCAAAGTTTAAATGCCTTTCTTTTTTTTTTTTTTTTTTGAGATCTTTTTACTACTAAGTGAATAGCTGCTTAGTCTGGAAATGATGGTGTTTCATCAGCAGTCAGGTGTGATGTGGCAATCTTGAAAGGGGGAAACTGGGCTTCCAAGAGTTGGCATGAGTTTGGCTGGCCATTCCAAAGAAAGAATTATCTTTCCTTTGGAAAAAAAAAAAAAAAAAAAAACAACCCACCCATGTGGGCCTTGACCGCTTGCTGTGTGCTCCTTTTGGGGTGGTGTATGCATTTGTGTGTGTGCACGTGGGTGTGTGGCAGGTGCTGCCTGTGACACACCTGCCTTTCACATCCCTGTGCCCATGCCAAGTGCTTGTAGGTGCCTTCTAAGCAACTTTCTGCACATGAATGTAATGACAAGTTGACACAGGCTCCATCACTGGGAAATACCCCTGGAGTGAGTACCTGCGGGCAGGGAAGGGCTATGACCAGATCCACATCCCTTTCCCCCATTCTCTGAGTGCCTGTGCCACTGGGAGAATCTGGGAAGGGGGTTGCATCTCTCGTCATCACACAGCATTTGTGCATTCATTTTTCTTTTCCATTTCTGTGTCCTGCTGCTCTCTGGCTGCAGTGGCCCTGGCTGTACTTACTGAAGCTGACTGGGCAGACATCTTCCTGTCACAAGCCCAGAGAGAGCTTGGAACTGCTCACCCACCCTTTTCCTAAGGAGAAGCAAAGCTTTGCTGAGCAATAAAAATCCTTACTGTCTCCACGTGCAAATACACGGCAAAGAGTCCTGTAAAGGCAGGAATGCCCTGCGGCCCTGGTAGAGGGATGACTGGGCTGCAGTTCCCAGCCCTGCACCAACCCTCCTCCCCACGCAGCAGGTCTGCGGGAGCCTGGCCAGGCAGGGACCCAGGCACACACACCCAGGCTCCGACTTTCTGGATCTGGAAAGCAAATCCAGAGCCTGGCTAACGATACTGAATGGTACTAGTTATTTTATGTTTCCTTCAAAGCTCGGCTCCAGAAGAGAATATTTTTGGATTTGTGCTGATGTAACTAACCTTAGCCTCCTGTGAACACAGCCTTTTTCCTCTGTGCCGTTAAGTATTTATAAAGAATGAAGACCGGTAGCAGAACAAAGCCGCTGGCCTGTTGTGATTTCAGTGATTAAAAACAGTATCTTAAGCAACACTCAGAGTCGAGTCTTTCCTAAACTTAAAATGATTGTCATTGCCCAGAGTCTGTAGTGGGGGGAGTTATGCTGTGAAATGATGGTTTCCCAGCCTCTTCCTTGCTCCTGTCCCCCACCTCAGTGGCTGAGGGTGGGGAGAACCTCACTGGGGTTGACTGGGAATTTCCAGTCCTTTGCAGGCAGCTGGTATTTGCTGCAGCTCCACGGGAGGCTGTCCTGCTCTGGAATCCTTCTGGGGAGGCCCAGGTCCCAGGCTGAGGGGCTGGGGAGGGATGTGCTGCATGTGGGAGCGGGCTCTGACTCCAGAATGAGAGTCTCCTTTGCAGCATTGGTGGGGATGGGTTCCTTAGAACGTTTTGGGTACTGTTCCCATGTGTCTGAGAGTCAGGCAGCTGCATGGTGCCCCTGCTGTGAGCTACCAGATGCCTCACGCCTGAAGACTGGATGTTGGTCAAGCAGCACCACAGCAGCTTGGAACTATCAGCTAAAACAAAGTGAATAAATAGGAGTAACTAATTATAGTTCCCCCTCCTTGGGGCAAGAAGCTGCCCAAACCTGGGGCATGACACCCAGAGAGCTGAGTCCGGTGAGAAACTGGCCAGGAGGTGCCCCAGGTTTGCTCCTTGCCAAACCCCATGGCGTGCAGGGTCAGAAGGGTGGCCAGATGGACAGCAGCTGTCCCCGAGTTGGGGGACTGCCAAGGGCGGGAAGCCCTGTAATAACACCCAGCCCTGGGAAGCTTGGAGACCCTCACACTGGGGGCAAGAAGGTGGCAGCGGTGGGCTTGTACAGAAGTGAGGGGGGACTCTAGGCAGCACTCGCGGCTCGAAGTACAAGGCGGGGAAAAGAAATGCATGAGCAGGGGTGAAAAAAGAGCAGCCGAGCCAGCCAGGAGTCGAACCTAGAATCTTCTGATCCGTAGTCAGACGCGTTATCCATTGCGCCACTGGCCCTGCTCGAAAACTCTGTGCTGCCCCCGCGCACTTCACCAGAATCCCCTCGCGCTGCTTCAGCCAATGGCGGCGCGGGCCAGCCCGCTCGGCCCCGCCTCCCCCTGCCATAGGCGGCGCCCCGCCCTGGGCTGGCCAGCGCGCCCGCGGAGGTTTGTCCCGAGCGGGGCCCCGTCGCTCCGGCCCGGGGACGCGTCAGTCGGGCAGGGAGGGAGCGGCCGGGTCGGAGCGGAGCCGGCGGCCGAGGACGGCCCGAGGGGACGGATGGCGACGGCGGCACCGGCGGGAACCACGGCAGCGGCGGCCTACGCTAGCCTAAAGCTGTGAGTGCCCCGTTGGGACGGGGGTGACGCGGCTCTGGCACCTGCTAAAGGGGAGGGAAAGGGAAGGGAGGAGCCGCCGGTGGAGCGACGGTCGCCCGTCCCTTGCCGTCCCCTGCCTTCCCCCGGCCTGTCCTCTGCCCCTTCTGACCATCTCGGCTCCCTCGCTCACCCGGGTGACCGCGAAGGGCTTGGCCTGAGGTGGCGGCTGGGTGCGGGAGGAGTAAGAGGAGGGAGGACTTTGGCCGAGGACGCGGCTCCCCTGTCGCCGTCCATCCCACAGCGCTGCGGGCGGGCGGCTCCCGTGTTTGTTTCGCTGCCCTCCCGCGTGTCCGCGAGGTCAATGCCTGCGGGGCTTCCCTCGGCGTGAGGAGCCGGGGCTGCCTGCTGGCTGTGGAGACTCCCTCTCTGCAGCCATTCCAAGCCCACCTGGACGCGTTCCTGTGTCGCTTGCTCTGGGTGACCCTGCCTCGGCAGGGGGGTTGGACCGGCTGATCTGCGGAGATCCCTTCCAGCGCTGACAGTTCTGTGGTTCTGCCTTCGTGCTGGGGGTGGCTGCTGTAGGGCTCGGGCACTGTGTGAGGCTGTGTGTGTGCAGCGCCGCTTGCCAGCAGAAGGTTCCCTGGGCGTGCTTGTCCATCGGTCTCTCGTGACACAAATGGGCTTTTTTTTTTTTTTTTTTTTTTTTTTTGTGGTGTGTGATGCGTTTGATGCCAGCTGATGACTGAACTTTGAGGGCTTTGAACTTTCAGGACTCTCCTGTGCTGTGCCTGCTGTGACTTTTCCTAATAAATTCTTCTAACTACCCCGTGTAATTTTTTTATTGAAACAATTTTTCTTTTGCGGGAGACTGTAACCCTTTGAACGTCTGTGTGTATGCCACATATTTGTTTGCTGCCTTTAATACAGCAGCAGAAGTTGCATAACCGAAAGCGGTGCAAAGTTAACACTGCAAGAGGCATCTCCATTATAAACCCTCACACTGCCCGGTTCAAACACCCGAGGATACTGCTCTGAGCGTGAGACTCTTCATGACTGTCTGAAGCCAAAAGTGAAGTGTCTTTGTGTGTCCTAAAGGCGTTCCCAGGCTTATGACCTCTAAACAGTTGCTGGAAACTCCGTAATTGAGTTACCGATTCCATTTTCGGGCAGCAGTATCTGCAAGTGACTCTTAAGCCTGATTTAACTGTACTTTATGCTCTGTTAAATTTCATTTGAGAGTCATCTTTTGGATTCAGAGCAAACAGATCTTTTGGAGACTATCTGTATAAACAGTTTGCCATAATGCTGTTATGTGTTTCAAAGTCACCAGGCTTCTTATTTTGGTTAGGCAGCGATGTGTGGGTACACCGACCCTGGAGATAATTGGGTATTGCGCAAGAGTAAGATACCAGTGATGGCTGAAAGGCTTTTCCTGACAGAAAGCTTTTTTTTTTTTTTTTTTTCATGTCACCTTAGCAGTATTTGTCTTTCTTTAAGCTGATCTTCTGATCTTTTTGGCTACAGAGGAGCGAAGGTGAGTTGTGTGTGTAGCAGTTGTGTGACTTGTAGTGCACAGTTGTTCTTGCTGAGAATTTTTTTCAAGTAAAAGCATTTTCCTGGATACAGGCTAGTAAAGAATTCTCTCATTCAAAGTTTAATCTTGGCTAAAAGTAAGCTTTGATCATTTTAGAACAAGGCTGTCTCAGATGTAGTTTAACATGAGTTTTTTTTTCATAAACATGAAAACAGAACTGTTTTGTGTTCTGAAAAATGAGCTTGTTTTCTTTTCTTGTCATTACACTGAGTTGTGATAATGGCTGCAGCATTCAATTCAAGCATTTGAAGATATAGAGCCATAACTTGAATGATGAGTCAAACCTACCAGATTGTCAAGGTCAAAGGAGAATGTTCTTGTGAGAAATCCAGGCTGGACTTCAGTTTGGGGATTTAGTGATGGCAGTGGTTGGGTTTGGATTTTTAACTGATTACTCACTCTCAAGATGATATGGTCAGATTCTGCAACGGTGCCTTTTCTGGGCAGTCTGCTGGTTCTGTATGGAGCTTCTCTGATTGCAGTCCTCTGCAGGGCCCCATTCTGTACACCCAGCCACAGGTTCTGATTCTCAACACAAACCTCTTGAGTTCTCCACCTTATCAAAAGTAGTGGTTCACATCCTTTGTGCTTTGACCAGTGTCATCAGTCAAGTTCAGGTGGTAACAGTAAAAGTGCTGCTGTCTGGCATTTGTGCTGCTTATGGAACTTACTGAGTTACATTACCAGTTATTGGGAAAAACTATGAACCTGAAAACTGCTGTCCATAGTTGTCTCTGTCATTGCTATAGTTAAGTAACTTCTTCTGGTAGCCACAGGAATAAATTGTAAAATTCAAGCAGCTATTTCTGGTATTGCATCAACAACTGGCAGTGGAGTTGCCAGTCCCTGGCAGTTATTAATATATAAATATTAATGTAATCCAATTTTTAATATATAAAAACTGGTTGTTAAGGGTGTCTGCAGAATAGAGAAAATTCTGGCTGTTGTTTTGGCTCAGTTAAAATTACTTTTTTTTTCTTTGTGCTTGGATGAAGATTTATCTTGCTGATAGCCTTCTCAGTGTCCTAAGGGGCCAAGACACTAGCTGTGTTTCAGATTGAACTCCTCCTGCCTATAGCAATGTTGCCTCACATGCTTTGTGAAAGTACTTGTCAGTCTTTGGTACCTACTGCGCTTGACACAGTGCCTTCCACTTGTGTGTGTTTTTTGGGGGGAGGTCTGAAAGGGCATTTTGGTTTGAATAACACATCCAGAAAGAACAGCTACTTTCTTCCTGCTCCATCTAAGTGGCTGTCTTGGTACAGCTCAGGGATGTTGGTTGAGCAGAACATTAACTTGTGCAGTAAATTATTTTCATCTAGAGTGAAACTTCATTGGAAATAAACGTTATGTAGCTAGACCTTTAATACATGCTTTTTCTGGTTTGTTTTGAAAATGGTATTTCCATTAGTTTTCTAAATCCTGGGTGTTTTCTCCCTGCAACAACTACTGCTGTATGGGAGATGTTCCAATTCCTTGAGCTGTTTCTGCTTGAGGATAATATTTATGGGAGACATATAATTAGCACACCTGCTCACCTAGAAAATCTGGAATCTCTGGAGTGCTGAAACCACCAGTGTTAGTTCTGTTACTTAACATACTGTTGGGTCTCTGCATAAACTAACATCTTTCCTGTATGAACTGCAGAGCAGTTTGCTGTGCTCAAGATCCCAAATGCATCAAGTGCAGTACAGGGTGTGCTTTTGGCTTGCTTTATTACAGTATTCAGAGGCTGACATCAAAGAGTTTCCTGCATTAGAGCAATGTTAAGTATTTATGGTGAAATAATCAATTACTGCAAGTAAGGGTTTGGCTGTTGAGGCCTAGAAGGCTTGAGTGAAGTACTATCTTTAGTGGCCATTA
This sequence comes from Sylvia atricapilla, assembly GCF_009819655.1. Taxonomy (NCBI): domain Eukaryota; kingdom Metazoa; phylum Chordata; class Aves; order Passeriformes; family Sylviidae; genus Sylvia; species Sylvia atricapilla. The sequence continues at coordinate 45,901,261 of NC_089140.1, forward strand.
GAGCGTGCTGGGTCCTCTTTCATGCTGTATCTGAACACAGGAATATTCCTGTCTGTAAGATCAGCCGAATTAAAATGTGGGATGCAACTGTGCATCATCTGTATGATCCACAGTGCTGCTTTATAGCATAACTAAGGAAGTGGAACTTCACAACAAATACACAAACAAAAGAAATACTATCTCAGCTGCAAATGAGTCTGATTTTACACTTGGTGTAAGCAAGCAGTGGTTTGTTCTTTTTTTATTTTGTTTTTCGTAATGTTTCTGTTATGTTAGGAATCAATACTTTTTCCCTGCAACTTCGAATTGTAGGAATGAAATCAACTGTGTTGCTTTATCTCTTGGCATCAATCCATACAGTTTCAGTTGGAGAAGATTATCAAAATGAAATCCAAGTCATCTTTAATAATATTTGAAATGGGGATTTGGTGATTGCAGTTCTTCTCTACTTCTCCTGAGTAATGTGAGTTGCACTAGAAATGTAAAATATTTGTGCTTATCACTTCTTTTGTTTTTTAACAATACTGAGAAATAGTTCATTATAATGCTGGTCAATATTCCTTTAGTTAAAAAAAAAAGAAATTAAAGGATTTCAATTTTGTGAAGATTTGACATGCTGTTAAGTTGTAAGGGAAGCAAGATGGTGATGAAGCAAGGTGGTGAGAGCTGTTGATGTCACCTATGGTTCTAGACAGCAGCCACAATGTAGCTGGAAGACAGGAAGTTTATACAAAACCAGAATGTGGCTGGCTGTATGAAAACCAGTTCTAAACATAACTACAGACACTATGGGCTTCTATAAAATACTGCTTTCCTGATTGTTATTTTTTTATATAATACTGGCACTTGGACTCTCATCTGTCCTTACTTCATTAAAAGAATAGAATGAATCTACAATTTCTAGTTGAATGATCATTTCTTCACCATTTAATATTTCCCTGTAAGATGAGTAAAATTGGCATGTGTGATACCTATCTAAGCTTGATAGACATCCAGGCTTGCTGGTGAGTACAGTTTGGAGATGAACCTATTCTTGCATGCAGTGTTCATCAGCTTCCTTTCTGAAGTGAGAGGCAATCATCTTGACTATAGCAATTTTACGATAGAAAAGGTCATCTAAGTGTGAATGAGACTACTAGCCTAGTTCTGGTAATTGGTAAAGTTGTAAATCAGCAATTGGGCTGGAACTGCTTTGAATCTTGGCCTCTTCCACAACTATATTTATTTTAGGAAACATTGAACTTCTTGCACAAATGAAGCAAGGACTAAGTGAATCATCTTTCTGTTGAAAATTTTTTAGAACACTAATTATCCCACTTCTTCTGAAGCACGAATTTAATATCTTGCAGGGCCTTAGGCTTTCTAGTTTGTGTTTACAGCTGTATTTAAGGCAGTTTTTTAAAGGTGATCCCAACAGTGTAGTATTTGTTCAAGTTCTATCAACTTTGTATGTTGATAACCTCATTTCCTCTTACCCCGGTTTCCCCCCTCTCTCTAGAGTAAACAACACTTCTGTTTCAGACTGCTGCAAGCTGCTGAAGCCTTTTTGATCCATTCAGCTGAAAACAAGGATAACTTGCTTTTACATGATGCTTTTGTCACAAAATTTAGTCCGGGAGAGGACCATGGGAAGGAGGACTTTGAATAAATATGAAACATAAATTTCTAGTTTTGCTTAAACTGTAGAGATTGTGTAAGAGAAAATGAAGATGATAAAATGGTTAAAAGGGCAATGGTAGTAGCAGGAAATAATGTGGTCTAGGAATTGAGAGAGTGAAATGCTGGGATCTGATCTAGCAGAACAGGGCATATGACACACATTGAGAGTCCAAGCATCATTTGCAGTTGCAGCCCTGATTCTCTCTATTTTCTTTTCAGTTTGGGGATATTGAGATAAAAAACTTCTTGTTCTTCAGGGAGAAGTTGTTATTCTTGCATGTGGTAAAGAAAACATTTGTTTATATGACAGTTGTTTGAGATTTGTAAGCTTCTTCTCAGTTGGTTAAAAACAGGCTTTAACCAATATGCATGTGAGACTGTGTTAGTGTCATGGCCATGTTGCACTTTATAATGTAAGAAGCAGCTTTTTAAAATACTCATCGTGGATGGAAATGCTTTTTGTGCTCTGTACGGTCAGTGGAGATGTCTTGTCCATGGTGTGCTCTTCAAACAGAGTATTCAAAATCTGAAACTGTAGTTCTCAACGCTTTGTTTATGACCTGGTAAGTTAATGTATTTTTTTCAACTTACTTTGCTTGAGATGCTCAGAGTAAAAGCCCATCAGCATCTGTGTTAATGGCACAACAGGTCCAATATTAAACTTCATAGAGTCTCTTTCCAGTTGTTGTTTTAGCTGGAATCTTGTGTGTCAACTGACATCCCAGAGAAAGGTGAGTGTTCAACTAAGCCAGTGGAAGAACTACAGCTTTCTCTTGTGGAAAAAAAAGGCTTCCTCAAGCCAGTTAGCAATAGCTTTCTGACTGAATCTTCAATAGTATATCCTGTTTTCTTTTTAGATTCTTTAACAAAGTGTGGGTTTGTAGATGCCTTTAAGCTTGCCTTGCCCATGTTCTCTGTGTACGCTTGTTTGCTTTTTGCTGTGAAAACAGCTCCCATTATTGCTGTGAAACTCCCCTGAAGACTTGGGGGTGCACATGTGCAGGTCATCAAAAACAAAAGCAATGGAAACAAAGTAGATGTTTTAAGGCTTCAGTGTTCAGCAAACTGCATGTTTGTATTTGTTACTCTGATGTTTTTATTTTTAAAGAGTAAACATTTAATAGGTTCACATGAAAGATTTAAGGATGGTGATTTGCAAAGGAAATACTGTAGATATGTTTCCCAGTTTAGGACCCATAGATTATAATGAAGCTAAATTATCTGATGAACACTTAACTATTAATTGCTTTACAGTTGATTATATTATGTTATTTGGTGGATTTTTTTAGTTCAGTATTTGCTCTTCTCTGGCTTTCCTCTAATTTCACAGTTAGGTTGCGGAATCACCATCCTTTGGGAGAGTCAAAATACACCCTAAGAAATGGGGTTTAACTTAAAAGTTAAAAGTTAAATAAACTTTGAAGTTGTCCTCCTTTAAGTGGGTGGAAAGTGGGGTCTTCTTTTTAAGTGAGTTGGTCCTGAGCGCACACTGGAGTAGCTCTATCACTTCTCTCCTCTCCTGGATAGGGGAGAGAATATAAAAGGAACAACTCTTGGGTCAAGATAAGGGCAGGGAGAGATCACTCAGCAATTACAGTCACTGGCAAAACAGAGCCAACTTGGGGGAATTAGTTTAATTTAGTAACAATCAAATCAGGACAAAATAATGAGAAATCAAGACAAATTCTAGCAACCTTCCCCTCACCCCTCCCTTCTTCCCCATCTCAACTTCACTCCTAATTTTATCTACTTCTTTTTTCTCCCCCCTCAGCACAAGGGGACTAGGAATGGGGTTTGTGGTCAGTTCATCACACTTTGTCTCTGTTGCTGCTTCCCCAGGTGGAGGACTCCTTCCCCTGCTCCAGCATGGGGTCCCTCTCCCAGAGACAATTCTCCACCCATCTGTCCTCAGTGAGTCCTTCCCAGAGACTGCATGAGCTGTTCTAGTGTGAGTCCCTTCCACAGGGTGCAGTCCTTCAGGAGCAGGCTATTCCAGCATGGTTTCCCAGTAGGGTCATAAGTCCTGCTGGGAGCTTATTCCAGCACAGACTTCCCATGGGGTCACAGCCTCACAGAATATCCTGAGTTTGACAGGACCCACAAGGATCATCAAATTCAGCTGTTAAGTGAATGGCCATATGAGGATCAAACCCACAACATAGCACCCTGTTCTAACCAGCATTACCCTGCTCTCTTGTGGCCCTGCAAGGGCTGCAGGTGGATCTCTGCTCTGCCGTGGCCCTCCATGGGCTGCTGAGGGAAGGCTTTGTCTCACTGCTCTTTATCAGGGGCTGCAGGGAGATCTCTGCTCCAGCCCCTAGAACACCTGCTGCCCCTTGTTCTGCACTGACCTTGCTGTCTGCAGGGCTGTTTCTGTCACATGTTGTCACTCCTCTCCCCTCCTGCTGTTGCACAGAAGTGTTTTCCTCCCTTTTTAAATGTTATCCTGGAGGTGCTGCCACCATCACTGATGGGTTGGCATTGGCCAGCAGTGGGTCTCTTGTTTTGGAGCTGGCTGGCATTGGCTCTGTCAGACACAGGGGAAGCTTCCAGCAGCTTCTCACAGGAGCCAGTTCTGTAGCCCCCTGCTACCAAAATCTGGCTGTCAGATTCTCTGATCTAAATCAGGATTCTAATTCAGCTTTCTGAAGTATTAAAAAAAATAAAAGATGCGTAGAAGTGCAAGATCTATTTTGGGAGAAGGAGCCTAAAAATACCTACCTTGTTACCAGAACAAGAATTTTAAAACTCTGACCCCGTGTTTGTGAAGCCTAAACTAAGAAAAATCACTATAAGAGTCAAGAACAATAAAGAGTGTTTGGGGTGCTTTGTTTGTTTGCTCAGTATTTCCTGTGTGATGGCTACAAGTCACTTCTACATCACCCTCCTATCAATGCACAGTATAACGTGTCTGGCTTCTTGCAAATATCACCATGGGTGTATTTTTAAGGAACACTTTAAAAACTCTTTATGACTGGCGTTGGGGTTTGTGCTGGTTTTGAGGGGAAGGAAGGGGAAGATGGCAATGAAATCTGAACAGGAAGTCAGTGTATGACTTGTCTGTCTATGGGGGGATACATGCTAATGCCCTGTGTGTTATGTAGACCTGGCAAACATGTTTGGGAAATGATAGTGTTGAGACGCCTGCTTCAATAAATTAGTGTGCTTTTGTGTGTCACTTGAACTTTTCTGTTTCTACTGTGTTGTTTTCAGTGGATTCTTGAAATACTTACAACTCTAATGTGAAGCAGGTGTGTTTATCATTTCATACAATATTTTTATGTTTATTAGACTTACATTAGGGATGTGGTCTGATCTGTTAGGAAGTTTTTGGTTTAAAAACTTCATATTTTGCGTTGGGTTTTGGCTTGCCAGGTATGGTTCAAGCTTACAGGAATTAGAGTGGACCACTGTGTGCACAAAGTCACTTTCATATCTCACAGTAATAAAAAATGGATTAAGGTTATTAAACAGGCCATGATTTTTTCAATAACTGATGAGCTGGAGTTGCTGCTTTTTTTTTTCTTTTTTTTTTTTTTTGCACACTGTCAACATCAGTGGCTGTTGGGAAGCAATCCAGTGAGGATTTTGTTATTTTGCAGCTGAAATAAGGTGTGAAATTGATTGCTCTGTGTTCAGGTGGTGGAGAATAAACAAACCCAAAGTAAGTTTTGCTAAACTAATTCCTTTTTTTTCTTCTCTATTCCCTTAAAGGCATATAACACCAGAGAAGTTCTATGTGGAAGCCTGTGATGATGGAGCAGATGATGTGCTTGCTATTGACAGAGTCTCCACAGAAGTGACTCTTACAGGTGACTCTCCTCACCAGTATTTCTGAATACAATCTGTCCTTTTTGTCTGTTTTGCTCCAGGAGTCCAAGAAGATCTTCAGAACCTTACTGAGATAATATTGGCATAATTGCCTTTTTTTTTCCCTACAGTTTAAAACCGGTGGGTTTTGTTCTGTTCTGCAGAGCTTTGCTTCAAATGCCTTTTGGCTGTGGGTTTGATGCTGTGGGTTGCCAGGGTGATAGTTCTTGTCTGTTTTTTGGTAAGACTGTCCATCACAACAGGGGAAACTGACTCATCAGGCTGGTTGGGGCTGGTGCTAGAAGTTCAAGATCAAACAGGAGAAGGATTGAGCACTGCGCTTCTGCAGCTTTTCCTAATTGCCCTAGTGCTGTCTTTTATGTAAAACTGAAACCTGACTTTTCATAAAGCCTCTAGAAATAGCAACAGTAAAAAATCCTTACTATAAATTTTTGTTCTGTATTGCCAATCTGGATTCAAATGTCAGTGAGAATAGTTTTAGGCCTGTTGATATGTCGAAAATTTTAGTTTCATTTTTAGAGAATGTAAAACAAAGAACTTTGATTAAATAACAGTAAAATGAAGGCAGTGGGAGAGTTCCTTTTTGATACTTCAGGAGTTTGGCACCACAGTATTACTAATCTCCAAACAGACAGAAATGCTACAGTAATAGTAATGTAAAAGCAGTCATTCCCTCTTTTTTATTAGGCTTCTTGTATACTTCCTGTAAGAGCAGTGTGCCCATCCCACTGATACTTTAAATATGGTAGTATATTGTTTCAGTTTCTCCTTCAAAACTGGCAAGATAGTTATCCCACGTCTTTTGTCAGTCTACATCTCTTTCACTGCTGCTCTTTGATCTGATGAACCTGCAAGGTGTTTCAAGCGAAGGAAGATTCAAGGGTTACCTCTCTTAGTTTTCAGAGTTCTGAGAAAATGCTTCATTCTGGGGGATGTTTTGGGTTTCTTTAGATTTCTCTAAAATCCCTTCTGTTGTTTTAGAAGTGTAGACAAATGAAATTTACACATGCTAAGAGTTTTAATTGCTATTTGGGTACTTTTTGGATCTCTTGGTATGTTGTTTTGAATACTGTGTCCCTTGCCACATCTATACTGTTGTTGGTAGTTTTGCAGAGGTAGCCTAAGTCTTCTGAGACAGAAATAGACCAAGGCTCAGAAGGAGCAAACAGACCTGGGAGGCACAGGCACTTATGGTTTGGTTGTCCTTTATGTCTTGGTGCTTTCAAAACAGAGCTTCTGGAAGCTGGCTGGACAATACATTATTGGGGAGTCTACTTGCTATACTGTCATGTAAATAAGCTTGAACTTATTCAGTTGAATGACTACTTTGTTTAAACATGAAAAATTGGTTAGAAAGTGGGTTAGAATCCCAGATCCTCCTCCCAAATCTCTTTTGAAGTTCTGATGTTCTTTTCTTCTGGTTTCAGTTAAAAAAGATGTTCCCCCTTCAGCTGTTACAAGGCCTATATTTGGTATTTTGGGAACAATCCGATTGGTGGCAGGTAAGGAGAACAGAACTGTGCTCTTTAAAAATACTTCAACAAAATAGATTGCTAAAGAAGCTTTAAAGGCATAAATAGTATTTGCAAGTATCTGAGGTTGAACTTTCATCAGTATGATTTGCTTTCCTTGTGGCTTCAAGAGAATGGAGGCATCCAAATCTATCATGAATGTGTAACTCTTAAACCCAGAGGTACTCTAAAGGTAGGGTTAACTGGCAGTTGTTTGAGTTATAAGGAATGCATTTCATATGAGTGCAAAGAACCTCATCTGCTTATTCTTTGTAACTATTTTAATCTTAGCTGCAGGATTTGATGCAATAGTCAAGCGTTGCATTGTGAAGCTTGATCAATAATCATGGTACACAAATAGCTGAGAGTGGCTGGAGGATAGACAAGTAAATGGAGCTGTTCAAGTAATGATTGTGTTGCAACTGCCCTAGAAATATGAAGAAAATCCAACTTGGAAAGGAAAAGGGCGGACTGGAACAATTCTAAGTTTAGGGAGTTTTAGGGTAATGTAAAAAAAAAAAAAGCTGGACAATTTATTCTGAGTGTCTCATTTGTCTGGTTTAAGCAGCCACTGTCATTAATATACCCTGATGCATAAAGTGTGAGCTTTTGGGAAAGTAAGCATTGCTGCTCCAGCAGTCCTTTTTATAGAATTTCAGAGACTGAAGTACTCTGAAAAATGCTGTAATAAGCAGCATACATACTGAATGAAATCACCAAATGTAGAAGAGATTAAAGATCACTCACTGGAGTATTCTCAACTGAGGCAAAGGGTGATTGTGTTGAATGCAGTGGCTGCTACAGCGTCTTAAAACTGCTGAACTTTCTATGTCCATATTCTAAAGAACTGTGGGTCTTGCAGAGTGAGGGCAGTGTAATGGATACATGTGTCTTAGGGACTCAGTGAGTGTTTAACACTTGCTGAGTGTTTTAAAACTGAACTGCCCCAGAGGGGAATTTTCACCACTTACAGGCTTGGTAATGACTACTATTCATCTACCTGAATATTAAATAAAATACAGAATATGTTAAGTCTCTTAAAAGCTTGGGGTTTTTTCATTCTATCCTCCAGAGCTTTGCGCTGAATGTTAGTATACACCTGTCAAAGTAAAGATGTTATCAGTTAAATTGTTTAGCTAAGTGCTATTGGGCAGTTCACTGCTGTTAACTGTAAAACTCGCCCTGTATCTGGCAATGCAGCATCTTTAATAAATATAAATATTCTTTGCCTATTGCAGTATTAAGACTAAACCTTTTCTTCAAAACCAAGATGACACTGAAATATGCCGTGCTTAGAAATACAGTTGTGTTGTGTTCACCAGAAAATGTAAATTAATTGCCCTGAGTGAACTGTCCATGATTATGGGGCAGGGATTTTGCTTCATTATTTATGCAACCAGGGAAGCAGCAAACTTCCTGGCTTAAATTGCTAAAAGAACCCCAAATCTCTTTGTTCTGTTTTGATTTTGTTAGGAGGAATAGTTTTTCATGATAAGTTGAATAGTCTTTTTGGCTTTTGAAGCATGCTTCCTTTCATGTATTTTGGACTTGCTCTGTGCTTTTCAAACCACATTCAAGAGCATTAGCCTCTTTCTGAGTTTGCAAACCTGAAGACTTTCAGACTGTCTCTGTTACTCTACCTAAGAGGAGGTAACACGTTATCTTGTCTACTTTCTCTAAAATTCCTTAAACTTAATGAGTAGCTCAAGATCTCTGAGCATAGAAAAGTGAATAGCTTAGCAAGTTCATTTTCCTTTTGCTCCAGCCCTGTGTGCTTTTGCTACACTTAAGAACATAAAGTCCTGTTGGTTTCAGTTCTCTGATATGGGTATAGGCTGCTTTTCTTAATACATGCAGTTTTTTGGTTTGTTTGTTTGGGTTGGTTTTTTTTGGTTTTTTGTGGTTTTTTTGGGTTTTTGTTTGTTTGTTTTAACTTTGTTCTGTCTGATTTACAGGCACGTATCTTATTGTAATAACAAAAAAGAAAAAAGTAGGTGAGATTTTCAGTCATGCAATCTGGAAAGCGACAGACTTTGACATCCTCTCCTACAAAAAGACCATGCTGCACTTAACTGATATTCAGGTAGGTACATTGATTAGGGGAGTGTGGAGGAATTTTATGTTAATGCTAATGCTCATTGCCACAGGGCCTAATTTGTTAAACCTATGAATTATTTTAAAGAAGCTCTTTGAACAGTACCTTTTTTCTGATTTGTTCATGTTACTAGAATGGCTGTAATATTTGTGTATAAATGTATATAAAATCATGGTAGTCAGGATGATGATAAACTCACTGGTGCATCTTAGAATATCATCTGCAGTTTATGGATGTCCATTTTTGCTTCTAATAAGATGGTACACCCTTCCTAATGCTTCTGTTAAGTCTTTCTCACAGGTTTTCTCGTCTGACAGCCTCTACAATTAACTGCATTGCTGTCATCTTATCTGTCTTGCTTTCTTTATGGAATTATCCAATTACATAGTTACCTAGCAGGGAAGAATTGATTTCTAATTTTTTGAGGGAGGGATAGGTGGAAGATTTTTTTTAAGACAGATGTGTAGTGGATTGATAAAAAGCAGGTCAGGGTGTCTAACCAATGGAGCTGGAAGGGAATATGATCCTTTTTCAGGATAGGAATGAAGTTAATCAGAACTTGAACCAGAACATAGATTATAACTATTCTTCTGTCTTGCTATCTTGTTGTTTCAGGTTTGTGTTTGGTTTTTGTTGTTTTTTTGTTTGGGATTTTTTGGGGTTTTTTTTTGTTTTGTTTTGTTTTGTTTTTATTGAATCGTTTTCAGGGAAACTAACAGCTTCCCTTTTGCTTGGAAGTTGTTAGAATTCATTTAATATCAGTAACTATTTACCTCACAGGAATACTGTTCTCTGCTCTCCACTGTTCTTGCAGAATTTGGTTGCAGTGTGCTAGCTGCAAGTTATCAGTGAACTGGTATCAGAATTGCACTCTCATGCTTTCCTTCTTGTGTGGTAATCTCTGGATGATGTCATGTATTGCTAGAGCACTAGCAAAATTCATCTCATCACTTCAAAAAGTAGTGATAGCTTTCAAGAGTAAAATACTATGATAGTCATATATGACAACTCTTGTGTTCTTTCCTCATCTCAACAGTTGCAGGACAATAAAGTATTTTTATCAATGCTTAACCATGTCTTGAGCGTGGACGGATTTTACTTCTCAACAACCTACGACCTAACACACACCCTGCAGCGGCTGGCCAACACAAGCCCAGAGTTCCAGGAGATGAGCCTTCTAGAGAGGGTGAGGATTTGAGTTTGCTTCGTGTCTGTGTCTTGCAAATTGTCAGTTTGATGCAGATGATGTTTAAATGATGCTCGTGTTTTATCCAAGCTGTCAGGGGCTGTGTCTGAATGTGCTGCTCCATGCAGGTCTCATAGCTTGTGAGCAGCACAACGTTCTAGGGATCTGTTCTGATCTGATGTCACACTTCCAGATCAGCAGTTGGAAGTAGTTCCTAAAGTACTCTCTAAATGAATTTTGAAAAATCCAAAATTAAATTTTGCCTATAATATTGAACACTTCTAATTACAAGAAGAAGAACCTAAGCAGAAAACTCGAGAGAAGCCAAGTAATTCCTTTGACCTGGAATGGGGAGAAGGAGTTCAAAAGTGGAATAAATTGTACTTGTGTTCATATTCTTTTCCAGGATAACTTGGAACTGCAGGTTTTATGGCTGTCAGTCTTGGGATGTTGTATTCTCTCAAAAGTATTCCAAGTCTTTGTGTGAAGCATGAATTCACTATGCTGCTTTTGTCTTAAAGACAACAGCTGAATGCAATTTGACCTTAAAATTCTCTTGTGTCTATATTGATGGCTTTTTGATTTGGTTTAGTTTTTTAATATTGGAAAAACTGTTTACATTCGAGGATTGTTTTGCGTCATCAAATGCTGCTCTGGCAGTGCTCTTGCCAGTGAGAGCACGGACACAGAAGGATTGGTTTGCCTTAAAATTGTGTCACTTCAGAAGGTTGTTTGAAAGGCAAAGTACAGTAAAAAAGCATCAGTTTCAAGTTCAGATCTCGGATGGTTACAATTATTGCAGTGTAATTTCATATGCCCATGGCTGCAGTGTAATGGCTTATGAAAAGGATGGTGGCAATTTTAAGCATCTCCAGTTTGCCTCTGCAAGAGAAGCCTGGTCTGTGTTTGGAGTTGTGGGTGTTTTTGTTTGATATTTGTGTTTGTTTTTTAGCAGTGCTGGCAGAAGGAAACAACGCCAGCATGGGGGCACCAATGCATAATGTTCTGCAGCTCAGTTGCTAATGGTTTAGAAATGTCAGGCAACATCCTTAAGAGTAGTTAAAAGAATCGCTCTCTCTAATCTTTATTTAGATTTCCAGTTGAGGATATGAAGGCTACTAATGAAAGAAGGGAACTTTGTCTCCATTTGTACCTGTTCCTGTAACTTACATGACACACGGGTGCTAGGATACTGCCTTTATGTTGAATTAAACAGAACTGACTGTATCTAAAAGCACGTTGGCTTTTTTCTTGCTGCAGGCAGATCCGCGGTTTGTATGGAATGGGCACCTTCTGAGAGAATTTATTGCTCAACCAGAGGTAAACACCTAATAATGGTTAGACTAATAGAGAACAAATATACTTTTACTGTAAGTATGCAACAGCTTTTTGTGATTCTGTCTCTTTCAGACAGCCAGAATCTAGTATAACGTGGCTAATCATCATCTAGTTTAGCACAGTGAGTCTTCTGCTTTCAAACTTCCAACTTTTTCAGTGTCCTCAGTAGTACTTCTAGAAAGCTAATTTTTTGAAAATGTCTGTATTTGAAGATACTGTGCTGTGAAGATAGCTGCTCACACAAACCAAGGGGGAAGTTACACTGCACAGTGTATGCTTCTCAAGAATTTTGAAGTTAAGTTAGTTACTTATCTTTGAGTATAGGCAAGGTCCAGTTCATCACTTTTTTTCCTGAGACTGTCACATCATTCTCCATGAGGGCAGTTAAAATTCCGTTTTCCTAGTGAATAGGTCATAAAGCTGGTAATTAAGAGTAAGACTGACAGTTTAGATTCTTCTAGTTTATTTCAAGAGAAGACTAACACAGTGTAACCTTTGAGTTCACTTAGTCTAGCAAATACAAGTGCTTGACCATGAGCCACAGCTGTGGCACCTTAATGACCAGACTGTCTAAGCTCCTTCATACCAGAGACATCCTCTGTCTGTTTAACTCCTTGGATCACCTGCACTACAGCAGCCTCCTTTCTCCATCAGTACTTTGCATTTATCAAAGCAAGTGACGCACTGCTTCTATTTCTGCCTCGGTAACCTGTGGAGATGTGCTGTTACATTAGACAGCGCTGTTCCAAAAGGCTGGATTGTGTACTGCTTCTGGAATCTGAAGATATGAATTAAAGAAGGGCTGTTGTGCATATTTCAGGGGCATATGACTGGGTGTAAAGTTTGCATAGTGCTATGCAAATAAAGCCTGGGAAATGAGAGAGAAGCTGTGGTAGAAACAGCAAAGGAAAGCCAAGTGTGGCTGGCTAGTGAAAACAGACCTAGAGGACAAAACAAAGAAGCTGAAAAGGGAGAACTGATATTTTTTAGGCTATACTTTCCCTTACGTTGATTACAGGTGGCGTGATGCAGGAACAGTTTCAGGTAATGAAGCATGGGATTTCTGACTTCTAGTATTGAACTTTAAAGTTTTCTTGAAAGATTAAGTTATTCAGGAATGGCAGGATAGGAAAAACCCTGGAACAGGCATTTTGAGTATTAATCACATAAAAATACATCTTACTGAAGGCTTCTGTAACTACTATTTCTGCATCTGTCCTGCTATGGAGGTAAAGCAAACACACCATGTGAAAAGATTTTCAGCAAGTATTGCTTTATATCTGGCACGTTTGTAGGAGACCAAATGCTATGTTTAGGGAGGACAAAGCAGATTGCTTTTTGTCAAGGCTGCTCAGTTAGGATTAGACTTTCACTTCTTTCCTCCCGCTGATAAGGATTACATATGTTGCTGTTTTCACTGAACTTCTTTTCTCAGAAAGGAATGTTTCACCCTAAACAAAAAGTAAATGATATAAAGTATGTAGAACTATCATAAAATCCTAAAGCAAAGCATAATCACTCACTTACCTTTCTTGGTACTAGTGTTTAATACTTTTAATATGTTTGTGTGTTTCAGATCCATAGGTTTGCTACGCCAGTGATGCATGGATGTATCCTTTTGTATTGTAAAACTGAGTGCTGGATATGGGTAGTCCAGTAGCAAAATGGCTGCTGCTGAGGCTGCTCTGTTGTTACGCTGGCAATTATAACATAGAGCACCTTGTCGGAAATAAGTTATAGTCTGCTCATATATGGGTGTTTCATATTGTTTGATAGCCCACTCGTGTGTTAACACCCTTGAATATTCTGCTTTGAAAGCCTAATGAATTTAATTTTACAGTCATGGTTTGCATAACTGTCTTTCAGTGGGAAAGTTAAGATTAATACGGCAAATGCTCTTCCATCAGCTTTAGTACTTTTTTATCTTGCTATAAGGATGCATTTGCTTTAGATACAAAATAAGGGAGAACAGTTTTGACTTGAAGGAGTGCTTAAGGGTGTTGATGAATAAAAGGATAAGTTTTGCTGAAGGCTCCTGGAATGCTTTTCCTGAGCAACTGCTTTTCCTGCACCAATGCTTTGGGAAACAGCCTTTAGCAAATCAGTCATTAGTTTATTTTTGAGAAGGAATGAATGCTGCAAGGAAGCTGAATGCTATCTAGAGGCAGTGTGTGATCAACAGTAGGTCCCAGGTAGTTGCTCCCAAACTGACAGCATGAAAAGGACTGTCAAGATCGGATGGAGCAACTCATGCCATGTTCTGCTTTGCTCCTCCATTGCAAAGGCCTCTCAGGTGTGTGCAGGGCATGGTTTCCAGATGGAATCAGTTGATCTGGTAGGGCTGTCAGCAGCTGGCAGATCTCTAGTCATTTCCTGTGACTTCATTAAATGGAAAATGTTGTAGCAGTAGGCAGAGAGACAAAGGAAAGATAGCAAAAGGGAACCATCAAAACACTCCAATCCTTATCATGCTGGTTCTGGATAAATTGCAATTAACTGACAGACTGCAATTAATGCCTGCCTCAATCCATTTTTTTCACTGTATAAATAATTAGCATAAGTAATGTTTGGTTAAATTAGAATTACTGCAAAGCCTTGGAGAACTCAGGAATTTGAAGAAAGGGGATTTCTAGTGGTAAAAATGCTAGGAAGACCCCTCAGCAGAACTGTAACAGTGCCACTAGTAGATATTTCAATAATATCTAAGATCCTTCCCCCTCCAGTATAAAACCAAATATAGTTTTTCAATTATGTGTACTGGACTTCTAGTCTTGCAGTGATGAGAAATAATGGATTTGGATCGTTGAAATTTTGAGCACCTGAAGCCCTAAACTAGGTTTATTATTTCTCTTGCTGCTCCAAACCAAAGCCCTTCTGAAGAACAGTAAATTCTGCCTTGTCCTTACCTGTATATGTACAAGTTACTAATAGCAAGTTGTCATTTTAAGTGAGGACAGATTACCAGCAGAAAATAGGCTGAGAATTGCTGAGCAGCTAAGGTTAGAGGTAACCGTTCTTGCAGGAGACTGTTGGCTGTACAAATGTTGAATTAAAAGGTGGAGGATCTGGCAATAATTTTCCAGGAAAACAGGAATGGTATTTATCAGCCTTAATTCATGAATTGTGAGAACGTTCTGGAAGAGGCCAATTAGTATTATATTTCTGGGGGTCGTTTACAAACAGTATTGGCATAAATACAAACAGAAATCAAGATGACTCGTGTGAAATCAGTGTGTTCTTTAACATAGCTGAGGTGCTCATGTGTGACACAGCTGCTTCATGTTCCATTGGAATCACAGATACTGAACTTAAGTTTTACTTGAGATGAAGTATCTAGATTCCTCGAAGAGGAGAAGACTGCAGCACACTGATAGAAAAATTGACCATTTTGATCTTCTGCTTCCTTTAAAGTGATGGGTTTCAGTTTTTAGGGGCAAAGTGTGCAAGCTGGTGAATCTACCTGGAGAAATTTTTCGTGAGTGCTGGTCTCTATTAGACTTGATAGCTTACAGCAGTCCAAATAAGTGCCACTAAAAGTAGCCCAAAACAAGACTAAAGCTGAAATTAATTGTCATTGTCCCTGTTTATTGGTTAGTCCCAGCTGCATTTGGCACTTTGGTTATGTAGCCCAGGCAGGAAACCATTCTTGTCTGAGAAGCTCACACTGAAGTCTTTGTGTGTGTTCATTCTTTTTCTTTGCATGGATTTGAAAGCCAGTCTATTTTACTGTTACTTCTGGCATTTGTAGATATGATGTATGCTGCACCTACTGGTACAACAAGATACTTAGTCTTCTAAAAGCCTAGAAAAAAATCTGATGTATTTTTTGAAGTAGTTGTTAACTTTTAGAAGCAAGAGGGACAAGAAACTGTTAATGTGGTCTAATAAAATTATGGATGAGCTGAATTCTTTCTTCTGAGTCTTATGGTCCCAATTAAAAACTAACTTCTTTAGAATCACATTTTCTCGAAGTTACTGCAGTTTTAATGTTTCTTCATCAGTGACATCGCCATAGAATGTTGTTTTGCAATGTGCGTATTGATCCTAATATTGTTATTGTCTCTCGAGTTTAATGTTCAACTGTTGTTGGGGTGACATATGTTTACAGATTTATTTGACTGTAGTCTCTTGGTTCCTTGATGTTTCCCACCTGTTGATGTATAAAAATAACCTAATGAAACATTGGCGTTTTTCCTGAGTGTTGTTCATCAGTTATCACTATGCACTCTTGTTCTATTAATGGCAAGTGTTTTGACTGGCTGCTTATTTCCAGAAGAAGCTGTTTCAGGGCTGGCGTGCGCTACTATGTAAGAGGTAAAAGAAAAAACTCATTTATTTTAATAATACTATGTATTCCATCTGCACATGTAAGTTACCTATAAGATAACGGCTTGCAAAAAAACATTGTTTAGTTTGCCTTGAGGTTCTGCCTCTAAAGAAAATATTAGGAACTGAAGAAAACTGAATGTTGTAGTGCTTATTAAAACTGACTCTTGTTCTTGTCTTTAAGACATAACTGCAAAAGTTTTGTAGTGATTTTTATCACATAGCTGTTTTCATTGGTGCTAAATGCAAATATGTAAATAGCCCTTTTGGTCTTGCAGTAAATCCAGCTAAGAGCATCACTGGTGCTGGCAGGGGAGCCCTGAGTAGTGTTCTCTAATTGTTTCAAGTTAAAAAGCAAACAGGGAAATTAATTTAGATTACTTTCTCTCTTCTTAGTCCCAATATACATGTTGCTTTTGAAGAAATTAGTCTGTTTCTGCAGTACCGTTGTTACAGGATTGTGAATGTTTTGCTGTCAGAGCACTGGTATTTTATTTCGTATTAAATTATATTTTCTAGTGCTAGAATTACCAGTGTGTGTTAACTGGAAGAAGCACAGTTCTGCTTAAATTCGGTGCAGATTACGTTAAATTTTTACCCAAGGTGCATTTACTTTTACATTGTCAGGCAGCTCTGTGCTTCCTGTAAGGACTTTAAAGGGAGGGGAAGGAAGCCTTTGCTGATGTACTGTCACTGTTCTGCAGGCAGGCTGAGCTGGCTAACAGTCTTTTTCCTACACAGGTATTGATTCGGAAGGACACGCTGCTAACTTTGTTGAGACAGAACAAATTGTGCATTACAAGGGGAGCAAAGCATCATTTGTTCAGGTAAAGTCGTAGTAGGGAACACAGATACATAACTATCTCTCTATGCTTTTAAATATAGATTGTATATGAGATGTGCAAATAAAACTAAACAGTCTGAGTTAGTTTAACAAAACAAACCTGTCTGCTTTATTTTTAAATGTCAAGTTGGTTTTCTGAATTTTGCTGTTTAAAACCGTTTCCACTCTTTTGCAGACCCGTGGATCTATACCTTTTTTCTGGTCTCAAAGACCAAACCTCAAGTATAAACCAAAGCCACAGATCAGCAAGTCAGTAAATCATGTATGTGAGTGTTTGTGTCTTGGGGTTTTAACATGTTACTGGGCTCATGTTTGTGTGATAGGGTTGAAAACTGTAATCAGAATAAAAATCAGCAATACTGGATTGAGCATTACTTTTTAAAAGTAATAGCAAGAAACCTTGTACTTTTTATAATGAATTCAAAGGCCATAAAAATGCAGACATCAGTGGGAGTAGTTTCTCTTTGGATCCAGTTTGCAGCAGTTTTAGTAGCTGTACAATACTCCTTATCTGTAGCATGTTTAATGAGGAGAATTGAATGGACTGGGAGGAGGAAAGCAGGAATGTATTGGAATGTATTGGCACAATAGAGAACATCAAACAGTTATAAGAATCATCAAAAATATTATAATGAAAGCTTCTTGTAAAGCACAGATCTTAATAGTAGAGTACATCTGTCAACATATTTCCTTTCTCTTCTAGATGGATGGCTTCCAAAGACATTTTGACTCACAGATAATTAGCTATGGAAAGCAAATGATTGTCAACTTGGTATGCCTTCACTTCCTTCACTTCCTGCAAAAGTTGTTGTTCTTTTAAGCAGGCTTTTGAGTAGTTCTGTCTCTGTTTTCCCTCTTCCTAGGTTAACCAAAAAGGCTCAGAGAAGCCTCTTGAGCAAACCTTTTCAAAAATGGTGAACAGCATGGCAAATGGAATGGTCAGGTACATGTGACATGAAGTGATACATTTTGTTACACTTTAAGCATTGCCTCTGAGACCCACAGATTGGGCAGCTCTTTGAGGGCCTTTACAGCCCTGTGATTTGTTTGCATTTTATGTTTATGAAGTAACTTGCTAAGAAGATACAGGCAGAATAAAGAAGGAAATTCAGAGGCCATGATAATGCCAGTATTGGAGTCATAGTATGCAGTGGAAGTCTTCTCTATTTTAAGAAAAAGAAAATTATGCCCCGTAGAACTAGCTTCTGGCAAAAGGGCTTGGTTACCTTGCTAACTTAGTGAGGGAGTGCTGAGCCTGAGCAAAACAGCGTGGAACAGTAAGGGGAACAAGTAATTTAAATCCTGGAGTTCAGTGTAACAATGGGCCAAGTGTGGAGAATGCGCTTGGATTATGAGAAATTCCATCTCTTTGTGGGAATACAGAGTGCAATACACAGTTTTACAACCTGTCTGTGCTTGCTTTTGTTGACTTCTGGAGGAGGGAGGGTTTGCATGCAGTGCACACAGGTATTTGCCCCTCTACCTTATCCTTGAAATTACTGTGCCGTGTTTTTTCATTCTGTCCTGATTTGTTATAAAGCTGTCTGGTGGAAAACATGATGTGAAATTATGTGAAGATGCATTTTGGTGATCTCCTGTATATGTTCAAAAGTGGTGTTTGGCAGCCCTATTTTACTGTTGCTATCAAAATCCACTTTCTTAATTGTTTTTCATGGTATTTACCTGCCAGAGTCAAACTCAAGACTTCAGTTCTTTGTTTTGTTGTGCATAGACCATCTTTCTTCATGCATAGTCCTGAAATCTTGTCAAATAACTTTTGAGTTATGAATGCTTGAATGGAGGAATGTAATGCCCTGTAATTCACAGCAAATGTACACATACAAATGTTTAATTAATCAAGCACCACTCATTTAGAACACTTCTTGCCAGAAACTGGCTGTTAAAATTTTGTTCCCTGTCAGTAGCTGCTTAATTTTCTTATGACAGTTAGTTAGCTGCTTAAACAGAACCTGTCTCAGGTTTCTAGAGTTATCAAGGGAATTATGCCAACAAAAAATGTTGGATTTCAGCACCTGTGTCTAGTTCAAAGTGAACAGAGAACAAAAGAATCCTTGTGGGAAAAAAAAATATATTAAGTAAGATCTGTATCCCTTCTCTACTTTCTGAAGAAAAAAATTAGCCAAACATAGAATGGAACATACATAGAACTTGAAACTTAATGTGTGCTTCCCCAGACTAGAGGCATTTTGTAAAGAATTTTAAATGGTGTCACCATTCACAGTAAGGATGCAGCATCAGGAAGATTAGAGAGCACTGACAAAATCTGCAGTTGTGCTGAAAGTGATCTCTAAATAAATCCTCACCTGTTTTATAGGTCAGCCTTTTGCTGTAAGGTTTTCTCTAACCTTCACTGCAGTACATATGTAATCTGAAAAAATGCTTCTGTCTCTGAACAGATACGTGGCATTTGACTTCCATAAAGAGTGCAGTCGGATGAGGTGGGATCGGCTTCAGATTTTGATGGATCAGCTGGCAGACCAGCAAGATGAGTTCAGGTAGGGCTCTGTGGCTCTTTCCCCTCTGTACTGTTAAAATGTTAAACCTCTTCCTTGTAGTTTCTGTTGTCTTGCATTAAGGCACAGTAATACAGACCTGTAATCTTCTCTGAAGAAGATGCACTTGTGTACATTAGTGTGTCCGTATCTCTGGTGTCTTGTTGACACTATGTGACCTTGCAGACCTGGTGGGGGGAAAGATGTAAAGCCCATGTTACCTCTCAATAAAGTGGGCCTGAGAATTGCAGGGACCCTGAGTTGTGACAAGAGCTGCCTTTGTAAGGTTGGCTGAAAGGTTAGACAAAGACATGAATGTGCATACAACTGGAGTTATTTAAAAGAAAGGTCTCCTTAGATGATATTTTTTTATCCATAGTAATTCCAGGTGGTGTTGACAGCAAACTGTTCTGCCACATAGTGTAAAACACTGAGTGTTCCTTCCACAGGCATCTGTAACTTTTTTTCTCTAAATCACATACTTGTGGCTCCAAACCTTGCACTGGCACTGGTTGTTAGCCCTTGCTAATATAAGTAATCCACAGGGAAACAAATTCTCATTTTCTTTAGTTATATAGAAATACCCAAAGTGTCCAAATCTATTTAAATCTTTAGTCCCACAAGTGTGTTTTTCGTCATAGCTGCTTGTAGACCTGTAGATTGCTAGGGAAATAGTTTACTTTGTTCTGCTTTTCTGATTGTTTCTTTCCTGTTGCTGAAGCCTTGTGACTAAGGCTTAGATCAGCTGAAATATTATAGAACTAGCAGTGGTATAGGCTATCCTGACAAAACAAAATGAGGCAAGGTGTGGACTAGAGTAAGAGTCTTGTTAATAAAGTCTCTTGCCTGGAGTGATGGCTATGGGAATGAAATAAATTAATCATATTATAGTTAATATTCTCTGTCCACCACAAAAAAAAAAAAAAGCCTTAAAAACTCATAAAGACCTAATGAATATATTGACTTTGAGCACCTCAAATAAGGAAAAATAAGATTGTGGGTTTTTCCTATACAGCAAGGATCCTTTATTCTTAGAATTAATACTGAATCCCTTAATTTGTTTACTGTCAGTTGGGGCATAGAAAATAACCATATTTCCTTGAAACGAAGAAAAAAAAAAGCCATCTCTAAAACAAGATACAAAACTGAAGAATCTTGTTCAAGATTAAGCTGGCTCTTTGTTTTATTTAATCTGTAATGTCTATTGCTTAAATAGTAATTACATATTGACATTTACAGAAAATAGTAATTTTCTGTTCATAGGAATAGTAAAGTCTGAGTTCTGATCTTCATAGAAAATAGTTTTGCAACCCCTAGGGAGGTAAACATTCTTGTTTTCTTCAGGCTAAATCCAGTTGTGGAAGATCTGTCAGAAAGGTGAGATGGGTTTGTGGAGATGTTTTTTGTTAGTTTTAAAATTTTTTAGAGCAGCTATAGGAGATGCAGCATTTAAGAATAGACATTTCTAGTTAATCTGGAAAATAACAAACTATCTTATCCTAATAGCAGTTGTAGGCAAAACTTATGGGGAAAAGGAAGATTTCACATGTCTGCTTCGGTCTTCAACAATGTGAAACATGGTTTAACAAAACTAGTTCAAGAATGATGAAAATGGCTCTTAAAAGGAAAACACAAGGTTAATCAAATTCATGTGCTTCTAAGGCTTCTGATCACAGTACTGCACCACTCTAGACTTGATAAAAATGCTCTGCACTAACGGTGGATTATATGCTAGTCCAGAGTTCATAATTACATATTATTATGATTATCTTAATCTATAGACTGTAATTGGTAAACCTGTAGACAACTGGAAGTTCCGTGCTATGACAGGACAGGCATAGTTCTATCTCATTCACACATCTAGCTGATAAGGAGATTGGAATATTTGTTCTACCAGCTCAGCATTGGAATGCATGTGTGCAATTCAGTATTTAAAAGGAACTGTTTGTTATCAGCTACTGGAAGCACCTGGTTTAGTGGATTTGAAAGATTGAGGTAATAATGAGTGTATGCAAGGGGGATTATGTGGTTCCCCCGCACGTTCACATAATGGAAGAGAATGGCATGTGACAGTAGCAGATTTTTCCATATTTTGCAAGCACCCTTAAAAAATCCAAGTACCTTCCTGGAAGAAGTATGCCTGACAACTTTAATTACTTTCTATGCATTGATGACTGGAATGAACTGGTGACCACTTAGAAACAAATCTGGTTGCTTCTGCTGTTAGGCTCTGCTAATGTTCTTCATTTTTGTGGAGCTGGGACACTAAAATAACTGGGAAAAAAAAAAACACAAATCCCTGATGTTGCTCCAGAAGCTATTCTTCCCAGTGGCATATAAGTCAATACTGCTGATTGACTTTCTGAATTGTAAGAGTGAATACTGCCCTGAGATTGCTCAGTGTTCATCCACCGATGCTGTTTTTCAACATGGCAACAACTCAGGGAGGCATCAAAGTTGGAAGACATGGCTGAGCACTCATGAAATGCTCAGGACAGTTGTGTTCTGGTTGCTAGGATATTTACTTGTGAAAACACGTGGTTTATATGGATTTCTATCTCTAAATGCATGTATTGTATGTGTCAGTTACTTTCTAGTTGACTCGGAGGGTAAAACTGTGACTCAGCAGGAAGGGACGTTCCGCAGTAACTGCATGGACTGCCTGGATCGGACTAACGTCATCCAGAGCTTGTTAGCACGCAGATCTCTCCAGGCCCAGCTTCAGGTAAAGGTTTTACTCTTTGATGAGCTGAAAGAGGTTTTCCATTTGGAATGGAAATGTAATTTGAATGCTCCAGTAAGAGTTTGCATAGTGGAGTTACTGTACTACTTACTTGAACTGCATTGACTAGACTCAAGTTTGATAAACACAGCTTTTTCTGAAAGCAAATCCTAATTTTTCTGTTGAACTCCTAGCAAGCCTTAATGTGCTTTTTATTCCAGAGACTGGGTGTTCTGCATGTGGGACAGAGAATTGAAGAGCAGGCAGACTTTGAGAAAATCTACAAAAATGGTAGGCTGTTTATAGAGTTCAAACAATGACTTTTTCTCTGAAGAGAGTATATAACTTCCTTAATATTTCTTACTGTTTTCATATTCACAGCATGGGCTGATAATGCTAATGCTTGTGCCAAACAATATGCTGGAACTGGTGCCTTAAAGACCGATTACACAAGGCAAGTCAGCCTTTCTTGTAAGGGACTTCTGGGTTCTTGAGCATGTTTGGGATTTTCATGTCTTTATATCTGAGAAGGTTATTCATCTGGGGCTGAGGCTATAAATGAGTTTTTTGCAACGGTTCAGTTGGTAAAAAGCTGGACTAAAATCTCCAGATTCTTTGCGGTGTTGATATGAAAGGCTATCTGGAAATGAAATCAAGGCAGTGTGCCATGAAGATGCACGCTTCTATTGTCTGATGGAAATAAGTGTCCTTTTATTTTCTAGTTTTATTGCAAGTATGTGCAGTAATAATGCAGAGGCAGCACTGGATAAATGTTTTCCTGTGCAGGTGTTCATTTATTGCAGTACACATCTGTATAATGACAGAATGTAAATCTGAAATTATAGTGCTGGCTTTATACATCTATTTTAAATATTTTTCACAATTTCTTTTTGCAGAACTGGGAAGAGAACTCAGTGGGGTTTAATAATGGATGGCTGGAACTCATTAATACGTTACTACAAAAACAACTTTTCTGATGGATTTAGACAAGTAAGTTAAGCTTTTAACCATGGAGGAGTGTATTTGATAAACATTGCTATGCATTCTAACTCTTGCCCTCCCTTTCTCTTCCAGGATGCAATTGATCTTTTTCTTGGAAATTATTCAGTGGATGAAGTAGAGCCTGCTAGTCCTTTACATGTCAAGAAAGATTGGAAATTCTTAGCTGTGAGTATGGGGCCTTTATTTGTGATAAGAGAAACACAGCCACTGGCTTCATTATGCCTGAGTACAACTTGTCTGTTAGTCATGAAGCATCCCTGTAATCTGGTCATGTTTCTATGGCACCTGTTTATAGGATTAAATCCAGACTGTTCCCTTGATAGAAAATGGAGTGTCCTTGAGGTATTGGAAAAACTGCTGCTTGCTTTTTTTGAATTTCACCAAGTGGAAGGGGGAAAATTCTACTAGTCACTATGAATAGGTGTTTCCTTCTGCAGAAGAATCTTGTGGCGTTCTTTTCTCACACTTCATGCAGAAGCATAGACTGTAACACAAAACCCCCACTTTTTGGGTGTTGTTTTTTTTTTTTTTTTCACCCCTCCCCTTGGTTTTGGGATTTGGTAACATAATGGGTTTAACTGGTGTATTTATTTTTTTAAAAAAAACAAAGCATAAACCTCAACCTCACAGGAGGTGTATTTCAATTCTAAACATAGTTACTGAACACAGTCTTCCAAATTTTGGAACCACCCAAACTTTTATTTGTACCTGAATGCAGGTGAATTAAGAAGTAAAGCAAGTAAATAGCTTTACATTACAACCCATCTTAAAGGAAATTAAGTAACATATGTACTGCTGTATCAAATGATTCTTTTGTTTCTCTTTCCTCAGTTGCCAATTATTATGGTGGTTGCTTTCTCCATGTGCATTATTTGTTTGCTAATGGCTGGTAAGTAACTGAGTTTAATTGTACAAAACTGGCTTGTTTCTCTGTGAACGTTGTGTAAATGGTTACCAGTAACTGTTTAATATAGAACTGCTTCTCAGTCATTCTAAAAGGTGCTTGAACGAGGCTCTGGAGATTGAGGTTCAGCACCGTATCGTTAATGTGGAAAAAAACCTGAGATGCTGTAGAAAACAATTACTAAAACTCATGTAGAATTCAATTAGGGGATAGTTAATTATCCCCAAATTTAGATGCACCTTGGTAAACCTGTAGATTTATTGTAAGCTGTCTAATTTTGGGCAGAAAGACCGTTCAGAACTGTCAGATATAGGCATAAGCCTGGTTCTGATGGATTTCCCTTCAATTTAAATCTGTGTTGGGAGTGGTAAAGGTTTTTGCCTTCTGGATTTGCCTTGAATTTTCTAACATTATTGCCAATAGAGGTCTTGACTGACTTCCATAGATCTCTGTTCAATGTGTTCCAAAAACTGTGTGGCAAATAGAAATTCTCCAAGGTAAGGAGACAGAAAAAGATCTGTGAAAGACTTCTGATTTCGATTGACAACAGATCTGGGCGAGAGATTGAAATACTTGCATTTGTCCTAAAGTAAAACTGTCTGCTAATTGGAGATAATGAGCTAAGAGGTTTATCTGACTCTTCTTCTCAGGTGATACATGGACTGAGACACTGGCCTATGTGCTTTTCTGGGGAAGTGCCAGCTTTGGAACTTTTGCTATCATCCTTTACAATGGCAAGGATTTTGTAGATGCACCCAAGCTGGTCCAGAAGGAGAAGATGGACTGAATTTGTGTGTGTGGAAAGCGGCTTGGTACTGAGGATTCTTCAAGCCATAGCTGGAGTCTCTACTGACCTGCTTTCCACACCAAAAAATGCTCTTATGAACGTTCTTCCTTGGCAAGGGGTGGGGTCAGGGGTGAGGAAATGGTGTCCTGTGGTGGTGGTAGCTTTCAACTGAGACCTG
This sequence comes from Sylvia atricapilla, assembly GCF_009819655.1. NCBI lineage: Eukaryota > Metazoa > Chordata > Aves > Passeriformes > Sylviidae > Sylvia > Sylvia atricapilla. The sequence continues at coordinate 45,926,157 of NC_089140.1, forward strand.
ACTTGACAGTCTTAGTTGCAATGGTCTTTGGAATATTGCATTAGTGGACAGGGCTCCATTCTTACTGGGGTAATGCGAAGACAAAAGCCAGCTTTTTGGTGTCTGGAATGTTTTGGAGCGTAAGTGGCCTGCTTAAGCTCATGCTCCACCTGGGTTGTTTCAGCTGGTATTTTGCTCTTGACAGGAGAGAGCTCTGATGCTGTTCATGTCTCAAAGTACCCAAATGTTGAAGCGTTAATAATGGAACATCTGATAGTGGTCTCTGAACAAATATGGCTTCATACCAATAAAAAGTCTAGGTCCAGACTTACAGCTGGATTACATTTGTTGTGATAAAGTCTGTGTTAAGGAGTCTTCGTGCATATTTGTGTGTGGATTCTTTTCACTAAATAGGAAAGATTTTTGAATCCTAATGCTATTCTAAAACAAGGTTTTTGTCCTGTCTTGTTTCTCTAGAACTGATGCAATATTCTGCTAATCATTGTTTGGGTGAAAGGGCAGTGTAATTGGATGTTCCTGAAGTTGCAAATGTCTTGCACTGATTCAATACTACAGTCTCCATATGAAAATCCAGTAGTTAGCAAGTTAAAATGTAGAATTTTCTTTCTGAAGATGTAAACAAAATCAAAGAATGTAAAAGTCCTTTGCAGTGTTTATTCCATTTTCCTTATGCTAAAGTTCCAAAGTACTTCATTACTTTAAGAATGGGTCACAACTTAAAAGGTGAACTTCGTATTGTTTTGCTAGTCAGCTGCTTCTATCCTTGGTTATGTTGAAATAATTTATGAAAGAAGGAATAACAGCCTGAGGAGAAAGCAGTATGTCTAAACTCCGTATTTCTACTTGGGAGCAGCAGCTTGCTTTTCATGCATGATACTGTAACACACTCTTTTAAGAAAAGGAGAAAAAAAAAAGCTGCAAACTAATCTGTGCTGGTTAATGTGTGTCTTTAAATTTAGTGCTTCCAAGCTGTATAAAAATAAGGACCAATTTTAAACTATTTTGTCATTTATTTTATATGGTTTGTTCAAAACCAGACATGGAACTTGCTTAAGGCGCTGTGCATTGTTTAATATTTCCTGTAAGTACAGCTGTATATTCAGATTGCAAGTATAAAATTTAAATGGGGGGAAGGGACAAACATGTAGAATACTACTAGGACTAGCACAGGTGTCACTATTGAAGCTAGAACACAAAACACTGATACTCCAGTGTTCCCTTGTGTTATGACTGAAAATATGTACAGATTCTTCTTTTTTTTTTTTTCTTTTTTTTTTTTTCCTTTGCAACTGTTCATTTTAACCTTGAATGTTTCTGGAGGCCTCTCTGGGTTTTGTGTAAACATAACCTGTTCATGAGCACTAGTACTTGCAAAGTATCTGTTTGCTTCTAGATGCTGTAATGGAAAAATACCAGTTGGTGGCTAACTGGAAAATCCTCCTAACTTAAAATTTTCAAAGGTGAATTCCCTCATGGGCACAAAGTACAAGAACATCATAGACTCAATATTTGGAAAGCAGTGGTTCTGGTGGCTCACTGGCAGGTGGAGTTTTTGAAACTTGGCTCAGTTGTCTTGCAGTCTAGAACTAAGTTTTTGCATCTTTGGAGAAGAACTTGTTGCAGCAAAGACCAAACTCGAATTGCTAATATAAAAGGTTTGTAAGACATAGAATAATGTAGGTTTTAGAGGTTGGAAGGCACCTGTGTTTCAGTGCTTTGCAAAGAGTCTGTATTTCTAAAATCACAAATGGTGTACTACTCCTAAATGACAATAAAATGTTCAACTTTTCTAGATGTACTGTCTGCAGTGCATTTTGTGCTTTGGAGCAGACTGTTCCAAAATTGTTCCTTAGGAGCTGTTTGACACCTGAAGGATGCTTCAGTTTTGTGTGTGCTCATTGCAGGTGGGGATCATCACTCCAGCAGTGATGGTCTCACACAGTGCCTGGTGCCAGGCTGTGCTGTGGGGTGTTCTGCTCCTCTCAGCCATGGTGGGAGCTGCTGTGGCTGCAGTGCTGCATGCCCAGTGTCCCCTCTGCTCAGGGCCCATGGCTCTTTGTGTCTTTCCTCACAAGGACACTTCAGTGTATTACTGACCACACCAACAGGTGAAAGAAAATTCGAGCTGTCTTCTTCCTTTCACCTTCACTAGGTGAAGAGACTGGCATGCAGAGAAAATTGTTGCTATTACAGTTCTGGATCCTAAGCTGTAACTTTTTTCACAATAAATTAGTGCTTTACAGGTTTAAGGCCTTGGGTTTTTCTTTTGTAAACCTCAGAGTAGTTTTAAAAGGAAGTAGTATTTTTTGTTCTAAAATTTATTTTAGATTAAGAAGGCAAGCTGGTAGTTGTAAAAAGCCAGGCTTTCACAGACCAAGCCCCCTCACTTTTATGCACATCTCCTTCCCACCCTGCCCATCCTTCTTTCTCCCCCGTCCCTGTTTTCCTTCCCCCCTCCTCCCCTTTCCCAAACACACTTTTCCTCGCCCTCTCCCCCTCAGGCGGGAGCAGGCGCTGCCCGGCGCTCGCGGGGGGTCCGCCGGGCGGCTAGGGGGCGCTGTCGCGTCCTGGGCGCGCGCGGCCCGGCGAGGCCTGACCGAGAGGCGCCTCCGCCGCACCGCTCTCGGGGCTCCGCTCGCCCGGGGCTCCCCGCCCGCCGCCGCTCCGCGCCCGGGGCCGCCCGCCCGCCGCCATGAAGCTCGTCAGGTGAGCGGGGAGGCGCGGAGGGGGGCGGATGGAGGCGGATTGCCCGCGCCCGGCCGCGGCGGCAGCGCCGGGCGAGCCCGCGCGGTCAGGCCCGCCCCGCGCTCTCCCGAACCGCGGGCGGGAGCGGCCCTTGCCTGGGCCGGGCCGGGCCGCCTTCCCGCCCCGGGGCCTGCGCGGGCCCTCGGAAGAGCCCCCCTCCCCCTTTTTGGAGGGAAACCCCCCAGACTGGTTAGCGTTGCCTTCCCGGGGTTGTAAAGATTTTTAAAATGGTTACTTCTTTGTACAATAATGGCCGTTTCGCCTGGAAGTATTTGCTGGATCCGGCAGTGTGTCGCTCAAGCATTCCAGCTCCCGGTGGCCGTGGACTGTGTCCCTGAATACCCCCAGCAGAATCCATGAGCTCCGTCTTTGGGAGCTCAGGATGCGGAACTGCTTGGTGCGGTCTGTCGAACACGTACGGCTTCATGTGAAAGTGAACGGGTTTGGGTTTTTTTAAACGCGTTTTTAATTCCTAGGTTTTTAATGAAGCTGAGCCATGAGACTGTGACCATTGAGCTGAAGAATGGGACGCAGGTGCATGGAACGATCACAGGTACGGCGGGAGGGGAGGATGCAGCAGAATATTCCCCGTTGCCTTTCGGCACACAGTTGGCAGCCGCGGCTTGAATGAGTTTTTTGTCCTGCGCTCCCTCTTGCGGGGACCGGCACAGGAAAATGCAGGAGATGGGCTTTGTGATTCATATCTTCGCATGCAAGCGCGATGTGTGTTTGTGTTGCAAAAGTGTCTGGATATTGTCGGGGATTGCTGGGAACAGTGGGGAGCTGTAACCTGCCAGCTCTCCATAGGCAACCACTAAAGTACTTGGGAATTTCAGTGGGTCACAGATTGTCTTTGATGTGTAGTAGTGGGCGAGTCCATCCGTGGTCAGAGATTTCTGTGTTTTAAACGTTCTGCTGGGAGCTGTAAATTTGCTGTAGCGCTGGGAGCCTCTGAGCCCAGCTGCAGCTTTGCCTGCAGACAGGTTCAGAATGGGGGGAAGGAAGCAACCTCTTCCAAACCTTGCTTGGTAGTCTTAAAATTTTAGTAGCACGGGGACAGATTCACAGAGTTGAGGTTGGGTTGGAAGGGACATTAAAGATTGTCAGTTCTAACCCTCCACCATGCGCAGGGGCACCTTCCATTAGACCAGGCTGTTCAAAGCCCCATCCAACCTGACCTGGAACACTGCTAGGGATGGAGCTTCTCCGGGCAACCTGTTCCAGCTGATGTGGTCTTCAATTGGTTAAATTTTGCATGTAGGTGGTTCTAAACTAAAAAATAATTATTTCGGTTGAGCTTGTTTTTTGCTAAGGCAAATCTAGATGGAAATGCATATTTGCATAAGTTTGATTCCATGAGAGGCAGGTTTGAAAACGCAGACCTGGGTGTGGGATACAGGGCAAAGAGGAATCCTGGCCAAGAGAATCTGCTCCCCTGCGGCCACAGGTCCGTCCTGTCGGTTTCTGGGAGTTCCTGATTACCAGGTGCTTCTTTGTATCACTGAGCTGAAAGTTGCAGGGAATTCTGTAGAGTTCCTTGTGTGGGTCTCAGTTTAAAACACGTGCAAGCAATTTTGTTTGCATTAATAACCTCAGTGAAGTACCTTGCTCTGAGAGTGTTCTGTGAGCTGCACTTAAAAACAGCAGACAGGATATAGGTGGGGCACGTTGTGTTTAATGAGGCAAACTCAGGGCTGAGCTGAGGAAGCTGCAGCATCTCCCTTCCTAAACTCAGCCCCAGGCAGCTTTCAGAAGTTCTTCTACCCAGGCACTCTTGGGGGGAAAAAAATGTATACAACTCTTGTTAAGTTTGAATTTTATTCCAGAGGATTGCTGAGGTGCTTTTTTGGCCAGTAGCAATCTGTGGGGATTTGGCAGACTTCAAAACTGGCATTATTTTGCAGTCAGGTCCATCAGCTTTGATTGGAGCTGAGTGAGCCACCTCGGTGCCCAATTGCAGCACGCTCTGCTGAACCCAGCCAGGTGGGAAGTAAACACCACTGGACTCCTGACCTCCCTGCTCCTTCACGCTTAATTGTTGAGCAAAGCCCCTCTCATTTTCTGCTAAGAATCTCTAAAAACATTGCGCAGTCTCCTCTTCCTCCTGGTGCCAGACCAGGAGCAGGGATGAAGGGGCAGGTTTTGTGTAATGCCCCTCACACCAGCCAAGAGGCTGGGTCAGGTGGAGGTGTGTAAAATCTGTGTGTAAAAAAGAAAAATAAAGTCACACTCATTTTTATCTTCATAACTGGAGATCAAATCCCACCTAAAGCTCTGGATATGCAAAATAAAAACTTCTGGTTTTTTTTTAATTGCTTCTCACAGGTGTTACACAGTATGTGCATGCAACTGAGATGCTGTTTCCAGTTTGGGATTATACATAACGCAGCTTAGTGTGCCGAGTACTGATTCCATACAGTTCTTATGTACTGGCTGTTCTCAGAGATTGTAGCTGCAGTTGTTCCTTGCAGTGGGGTATTTTATGTACTTTCATAGAAAATTCACTCTGGTGTTGAATGTGTTTTATCAGAATGTAAATGTTGCTTTTGTGGTGGGATTTTCCTAAGGCTTACAGAAAAAGGAAATGAAAAAAGGTTATTTTTCCTTCTCCAAGATTTGTTTTACTTCTTTTTAAAGGTCTAAAGATTAGTATTATCCTTCTGTAATAAGCAGTGGTTTACTTGTTGTTCAGAGGAGTTATTTTAACCATTTACAAAGCAGCTATTGCCAGGACCTGGATGAAGATCTCTAACCGTGAGGAGTGAAAGGCACCTCATGGTAACTGGCATAACTCAAGAGAAAAAAGAGATGTAGTTTCATTCTGTGACATGCTGAAGTAATTCATGAGTGGTAGAAGCAGGTGTTGATGAACAGGATAAACCTCATTTCACGTGCATACTTAAAAACAGGTAACGAGAGACCTCATGCTTGAAATCAGGCTTGTGTTGTTTCAGGAGTGGATGTCAGTATGAACACGCATCTCAAAGCAGTGAAAATGACCCTGAAGAACAGAGAGCCCGTTCAGCTGGAGACACTGAGTATTCGAGGGAACAACATCCGCTACTTCATTCTGCCAGACAGTTTGCCTCTGGATACTTTGCTAGTGGATGTTGAACCAAAAGTCAAATCCAAGAAAAGAGAAGCGGGTGAGTTTGTGCTTTCCTAGTCTATGTTTGTTCTGCCTTTTGTGTGCATTTTAGTACTGTGAGTCTGAAGATGTCTGATTTGAGTGTCTGAACATCTGCATTTGGCATTGAATTCCTTCATCGCTGAGGGTTTGACACTGCACTGGCTCAGTCTGCCTTGCCCACCTTGGTATCTACAGATTTTCATTAACATGAAGTTGTGTTATGGCTTTTCATGCGTCTGTTTTTAAAAATGTAGATGTTTATCAGCTTGAGTAAGTCTTAAATTATCTTACAGTTGGCACCCAAAAAGATTTACACTTCCTCTTCTCCAGATGTCTGTGTTTCTCCAGTTTGTATGGGAGAGCTTCATACAGATAATAAGTACAGGACAGTATCTCAAATGGTGCTGAATGGCTCATTAAAATTTGGTGAGGGATAAAAATGGTATCTCTGAATTTGAGGGACTTGAGAACCTGAGGGAATCAAGGCTGTATTCCAGTGAGTGCATCCAGCTTTGGCTCCCAGTAGTGTTCCAGTCTCTGCTCTTCCTGTAACTTTTTAAAAAAGTACTGCTGATTAAAATCCTTTTCCTTAGAAGCCTAAACAGTACAGACAGTAACTAAATTTTAATCCACACTATTAAAGATGTCTCTCCAGTAAACCCCAGGAAATCAGCAGCAGTACATATTTTGCCCAGCAGTTAATCTGTGTTTTTAAAACTGTGAAGTGTAATTGAAAGCTAATAGTGCTGTAAAATCATGTTGTACCATTTCTCCTGTAATTAGTGTTGAGGTGTGTGGGTATGCAGGGTGTTCTGCATTGGTGAAGAACCTCAGGTGTGCAGCACCAACTGCAAGCACTGCAGCTGCTGCCTTGATAGGGAATAAGGATAAAGCTCCCAAGGGTGCTTTTGCTCCTCTCAAGTCCATTAAAAACAGTCTGACCACACAGAGAAATGAGTGCTGTTGGATTGCTTTTTTTCCTGAACCTCATGTTGTGGTGTGAACAAGAAATCCCCTGCTTGGTGTCAGCTTTGGGGAAAGCAGCCGTGATGGCCACAGTTACCTCAGTTTGACTCTTTCTGCATTCACAGTGTGCAGAAGCACTCTCAGACTAAAACTATGCTGTGCTTTGCCTTAATCCACAAATGCCCTTGGGCTTCCAGAGTGTAAAACCCTTCATCTGTCCTTGGCAAGTGGTCGGGAAAGGGGAGGATGCTGGCTGGGATATGTGTGCCACATGTGCCTTGGTCCAAGCGTGCTGGCACTTCGTGAGCCCAGCTGCTGATGCTGTCATCCTCCAGCTGGGGTTGATGCTTCCATGGATTTTACAGGGTCAAGTGTATTACCAGCAATATTATGACACCTTGCTTATGCTAAATTTGTCCTGTGTTTCTGCTCCTTTCTGTCTTTTCTGCATTTCTAACCTATGCCCCAGAATAATTGTCACAGTCTGCTCCTTGAATGTGAGTGCCAGTGGCTGTCTCTTAGAGACCCACCAGCTTCTGCAGAATTTTCAGTGTGTTTTTGAGCCCTGCACTTACAAAAGTGTTTGTAGTGAACCAATAATCTGTCTTCCCTTTGCAATTAAATAGCAGTAATTAGAACTGGGAGCACACAGTCAAGACCTTTGCCTTGGAATCACATCTGCAATTGGCAGAGGTGTCACTGAAACCAGTAAGAGCTGTTGGATGCCAGGATCTTTTCAAAATGCTGACTTTCCACATAGTGCCTGAGACAGGAGGGGTTTGGGAATCTCACAGCATGTCAAAATTTGCATCTCTTTCTAAAACCCTAGACTGTATATATACAAAAAAGAGGAATCCTGGTTTCTTGTCAGATTACCCAGTCATTTGGGAGCAGCCAACTGTTTTATGTCCTTGTTTTCTGCAGTGAAGCCAAGGACAGACAGTAGTCTGTGGAAGTTGTATATTGGAAGAACTAACAGAAAAGATGAAAATATTCCCTGAAACCTACTGACATAATACCTAACTTAATCTTACCACAAGGAAGCAGTGTGATGATTATGCTCAATAGAATGTTTTAATCAAAATAAAAGCATTCCTGAGTCTCACTTGATTTATCCTTTTTCTTTTACCTGCCTTTTACCAGTTGCTGGAAGAGGCCGTGGCAGAGGCCGTGGCAGAGGCCGAGGTCGTGGGAGAGGAAGAGGAGGCCCAAGACGATAACTTCTCATCATGCAACTCTTACCAAGTTCTGAGTAATTTCAGCTATTTTTTGTACAGGTCTTGTTTGTTGTATGCATTTCTAATAAACTGAAATGTGAAAAGGTGTCTTTCCTTTGTTAGCAAAGCCCAGGGAGGGAGGCAGAGGTGTCCTATTTCTAGGGCTTTTGCAGACTACACAGATCTTGGTTGTCACTGTCACCCACCCCTGGAGACTGTACAATTCCTCTTGCTTTTTGCCACAGAATGAGAGACTTGTGTTGTGCTTTAACGATGTTTGAAATTATTCCCTCTTTTCTAAGGCACTTGCCATCTTCTAATGGTTCCATAGTTAAGACAGTGTATTAAGAACCCCTGTCCCATGAGTGTGTCTCTAATATTGTTCTTCAGCGTGGCCTTTTCTAGAGTTCATAGATAGAATTTTAATGTTTTCTATTACATGAAGCTTGCAATTTAAACATGTTTCTTTCTTTATAAAACATTGACACAGGGAAATTAACCAGGTCCATGGAACTGCTGGATTGTTACATCTGATGATTAAAGAATACCTGGATATGAACTTTGTCAAAGCTAATTATATGGCATACTTTTGTTTGGGTGGGGCTCGTAAAGCAGCTTTATCACAGATACCTTCTAGTGTACTTAAAAGTACATCCCTAGAAAATACAAAGTACAGCACAATGCACAATTGCATACTGGAATTGGAAACTTACTTCTGGAGGTGGGAGAACATGTGCAGCTCACACATATGTGTGCATATATATAGATATATGCGTATATAAATATATATATTCACTGCTTTGCTGGACACAAGCATAAAAGAAGCTGTGTTGGACACATTTATCTCCCAATGCCATCCTGCTGCATACTCCCGTGTAGGGAAGCAATTCTCATATTCTCATTGCCAGACTTCAGCAGTTTCACCTGTTGGTGAAATACAGATGTCATATCAGATAATGAGTAAGCTTAAGTGTCTTGAAGGGTTTGGGGGTATTTGCTGGTACGTTGGTGCAGGAACATGCTTGGTTGTTCATGTTTCCACACAGGCAGTGCTACATCAGTGGAAAAGAATCACCTAATGTTGTGTAATGGGCTGATGTGCTGGTTAATTTGTGCTAGCTGGCATTTTGTAAGCTGCTCTTCTCCTTCTCACCTCTTTTACAGAGGCCGCTTTAAAGTTTCATCTTGTTACAGAAGAGCTTTTTTTTCCCCAAACCGTTGTGGAACCTCCCAAGAGCACTTTTTGGTCATTATAGCACCCACCATTCTCAACTCTATAAATAGCTGCTACAAATAATGGTTGCTGCTGTCTTCCAGAAGTGCCCAGTCACTGGTGACGCTCTTCCCAAATCCAGCTGTCAGCTTTCATGCAACAGTTGAAACTCGTTCCCTCTTCAGTCTCTTCCTTATAAAAGTCACTAGTGCTCCCAGGGGTATGCACATGGTGGATGCTGCCACCAGCAGCCCGATCACCGCCAGGGCATAGCCTGGGTAATCCTTGGTCACCAGCTGCCCCTGCAAGGGAGAAAAGCACTGTTGGGTCTGTGGGATCTGTCCCAGAGTCAGGCCAGGAGCAAAGCTGTGTGTATGGATCTAAGCAGGACCTCTGCATTTTCAGTCCGTGGCAGCCCACAGCTGCCCTCGGTGTTCTCTGTCCAACTGTACACACTGAAAACTGACAAGAACAGAGCTGGTGACAACAGGATTGGGGGAAACTTCTGCAGGCTTTGGTAAAGAGCGTGTTTTGGCTTGATTTGTGTTTCTTAATGAGGTGGCTGGGCCCTGACCTCTGTCAGTTCTCTGTTCCTCTCCTGGAGCCTGTGGGCTTATGTTGACACCCAGTCAACAGGTCAGGCCCACCATGAGTCCCAAATTTGCCGTGACATGAAAACAATTATGTGCTTTGTTCCTACATGGTGGAAACATTTCCACAAAAGGTTATGAAACCAGTAACTACTTACCCAGTAATAATTGCTCTGTGATAAATACACAGAGTATTCTTAAGAAAGTATTCTGGCCATGCAAAGAATGTATATGGAAATTGATGAAAACTGTTTTTCCCAGCTGCAGCTCAGTTCTGTCAAAATACCACTAATTTTGTTCAAAGTAAATACACTTTGAAAGTAGGAGGGGTTTAAGTGTATTTTTAAAGATGATATTTGGCTCTTCAATATGAATGAAATTTAATTCTGTGAAGGGTCGATTAAGAATCATAGAGGGAAATTAATTGATTTTACAGAATCATTGCATCATCACTAAGTCAAGTTTTCTCTGTTTTTCCTTTCTACAAAATTAACGGATGGCCCTGACTCCAGCTACTCACTTTGAGAAGGCCATTTTGTGTATTTAGGAAGGAAGCTTGTATCCTTGCATGAACTAAGGAAAGTTTAAAACAGAAAAAAAGCCCAAACCCAAAACTCTTACCTGTGTGGCATCCCATGCTTGGTATTGCAATGTTCCTGTGAGGATATAGTCGGTGAGGTAAAAAATAAATAGGCTTATAATTAGCAGTGGACTAACAAAAGCCCACATAATTTTCCAATACCAGTTTGGCTTGTGTCCAATCATGGTGTAAAGATCTTTCTCGAATCTGTTCAAAAGAAAACCAAACATTTTTGTGAAGAAAACCATATGCACATTTTTGAGACTGGCTACATATCAATACCTTGTTCTGAGTTACTTCAAAAGCCACCTACAGAATTGAGTATGTCAGATGAGAAAGGGGAGTACAGTTGACCACAAATGAGCAAAGAATTATATTATCTGAAAAGCTGGCTCACCAGATTCACCGTGAGGGGGAAATCAAAAAAGCCAGTGAGGCTTCCAAGAGAATCCCAAGTTGCAGAGAGTAGCTAGAAATAGGTACAGCAAGAAAATTGTCTGAAGTGTAAGCTCGGACTGTTACAGGTGTCAGCTGACAGAGAGGAACAATGATGCTGAAGTGTTGTGGAGAAAATAGCTGGGTTTGTGGAGCTGAGTGTTCTCAGTGCTGTTACCCGTCTGTCTTTGAGGAAGTACTGACACTGGGAATGGCACCTAAAATCTCACAGGAGACCTGGCTCAGAGGCTTTGATCTCATCAGGAAGGAAATACCCGTTGTATGTGCCTGGCCGCCCTGGCAGACTTCAAAAGCAAATGCTGAAGCCTTTCCTTTCAGCTATTTTCAAACACTTTTCCTGGTCAAAACTTCTCCTGATTCTAGGGCTTTCTTTTACCCACAAGGATTGACATGGGAGACAAACAATGTGTGAGGTGACCACCTGTGAAACCAGACTTACTGGCACTCTTGTACTCGTGCTGAATTCCTGTCATGGGAGGAGCAGGGTTTTGGCAGAAGTTGTTCCTAAGACCGAAAACAAGAGCAGGGAGCTGTGTGTACAGCTCCTTAAAAGTCCCCTGCCAGCAGAGACAGTGCCAGCCCAGCCTGGCCCCTCACAGCCCTGAGCCAAGGCCCTGTAAGGAGTCTGCAGGGCAGGGGAGACCCCCATCCCCTTGCTGATCCTATAGCACAGGTGAAACATTTATACCAAGGCAGTATTTTTATCCTTGGCCTGTGGCCTCTCCCCCAGCTGTCCCACTAGGAAGGAAACAGGTCTCCAGCTTTTACCTCCTTATCCCGTAGATGTAACACACAGCAATGGTTTCCACCAGCACAATGAGCAGCAATGACAGGGTGGCTGCGTAGTCATTGAAGATGTCAAACCAGTAATTTCCAGCCTCCAGGGTGAAGATCAGGCCAATTAAACAATTAATGAAACACACAACACCTGTGTGGATAAAACAGGGATCACGCCATTACATCTGGAAGTTTGTGCAGGGAAAATGTCACACTTCTTGTGACTAAAAAGCTGTCGGGATTTCTGCTGAACAGCTTTCTCTGAGGAGAAGGATTTTCTTTTCCCCTGTGGAAAAGACCTGCCCCTTTGCATGTGTGACTGTCATTAAACTGCTGCTCCTTAGACCTGCATAATCACAGCATGTCACCCCAGACATGGTCGAGACAACCAAGTCTTAGCTACGGGCTTGTCACACATGCATGCAGCATCTTCTGTGGCCGCTGGGCATCCAGATAAAACAGGTTTTACGGCAGGACAACTGATTGCCATGCCCAGAGAGGGGCACCTACTTCTTTTGATCAACGACTGAGGTGGTTCATAGTTGGGATACTGGCAATGTGGCTGAACTTGCTGCAACTGTGTTGCTTTTTGTACCCTCCCTTTGAGGTTCACCAGTCCAGAGAGAGGAGTCTGAAGGAGCTGGAGTGTGCCTGGAAGCCTGGAAATACACAGCCAGGACTGCCCTGGTGCTTTGGGAGTTCCCAAGGGAAAGGGCTGCACAGGATGGGCAGGCAGACCCTTCCAGCAGCATGTTTATTGTTCCCTGCTCCACCCGAGGTCAGAGAGTGGAGTGGGACTCCACTCAGCAGTGGAAAAACACAGCTTCTACAGACACACACACAGACACACAGGTGCTCGCTGTGTGGCCCGTGCTGCAGCCTGGCAGGTGCTCACCTGAGATCACCTCCTTGGGAAAGCGGGAGGCAATGACCCTGCTGTCGGTCAGCGGCGTGAGGATGGCAGCTGTGTTCCCCAGCATGCTGCCAATGCCCAGCATCAGCAGCATAAAGAAGTAGAGCACTGAGTACAGCTGGGGCACCTCCATGTTTTTGATCGCTTCTGAATAGACTATAAATGCCAGTCCTGTCCCCTGGACAGCCTGATGGAGACAAGGGGAGAAAACTGAGTTACAGGCAGCTCCTCAGCTGCATAAAGGACGTAAGACAAAAGAGAGTGACTGTCATGACAAAGTACACCTCAGGTTTGGCTTTGCACAGCAAAGGCAGGTGAGGTCTTCACCAGTTTATTCCGGCTACATGGACACTGGATGCTAATGACCCAAGCAAGCCCCTGCCCCTTCCTGAGGTGTAGAAATGATCCCCAACCCTGGCCAGGCAGCTCCTGGGCTCACATGGGGTGCCTGGGCTCAGTGGGAGCAAAGGAGACACCACAAAGTGGCAACTCACCGTGTCTAGCTCAGCTTCCAAGCTACAGTTTTTAATCTGTGGTGCTAATTGAGCATATTCCTGTGGGTAGGTGGCCATGAGGTAATCTTTCATCTCATTGAGGTTGTCTGCTGTCAAAGAGCCTTCCTCCAGGTCAAAAGCATTCAGCAGCAGCAGGATCACTCTGGGAAGGATTACAGGAATTTAATGGCTTTCAGGCCCAGGACACCTCATCCCTTTTCTCTATCAGCCCTGTGGGGATGCTTTGCTGGCCCTGGGGCTTCAGTCTCACTTCAAGTGAGAGCAGTACTTCCAGCACAGTGTTGGGACACTGGCAAACTTGTGCACATTTGTGCCTTGAAGGGAGCAGCTCCTGCACCCACACTGTTGCTCCCAGGCAGGTATTTTGGATGTTGGCCAGTGCTGGCTCGTGTCTCTTCCCCTTTGCCCTGCAGTCTCATATCCACACCCCACCAACTTTAAAGTCTTTTGGCAACAAGCAAGGACTAGCAGCTTGGTTTCCTCTCTGATCAGCAGATAGATTGAAAGCTCTAAAAATATGAGTAAATGTGTAACTGCCATGGGCCCTGTGCCAGGGACTGCATGCAAGCTTGCAGCTACAGGACACAATCCTGCAGGCTGCTGGGCACTTGGGGAGCATCACATCCAAGGAAGCTGAGCTCCTGGAACTTAAGGGCTTAGCCTTAAAAAGGGGGATTTATTAATTAACTGCATTTATTAATCAGCTCCCCCACACTCTCTGGAGCATAGGCCAGGACAAGAACACAGGGGAAGTGCCTCTGTGACTTGCCCAGGCAAACTCATCCTCTTGACCAGGCCTGTGCCTGGAAGCAGCACCCAGGTGTCAAAAGGCAAAGCGCTCTGACCTTTCATCTCAGGCTTCATTGCTTTGAATAGCCCCTTTAGCTTTATTAGAGCAGCATCAGCTCTGGTCTTGGGGCACTGCTGGCAGTGCAGTGAGCTGTTATTTATTTACCTCTCCCCTCCCCTGCCCCAGAACAAGTGGAAAAGCAGTGAAACATGGGTCTCTTACTTGTTGATACAGCTCTCATAGTTAAAGGTGGCCTTGAAGCCGTAGATGGAGAAAGTGACAATGCTCGCAAATATGGAGGTGGTGCTGTTGATGAGGGACACAATGATGGCGTGTCTCTGGCAGTTGTTGCTGGGCTCGTTGTAGCTGGCAAAGGCGATGAGGCTGCCGAAGCCAAGGCCCAGCGAGAAGAAGATTTGCGTGGCAGCGCTGATCCAGGTCTTGGGGTTCAACAGCTGCTCTAGCTGCAAAAGCCAGACGAGAGAGCAAGACCATGAAGTTCCACAAAGTGTCCAGCACTGCCCGTTCCAGCCTGCAGGGATGGGGACAAGGGCAAGGATGGCACCCTTTGTGCACTCATTACAGGTCAGGGGTGTTTTTGGCACGGCTAGTGCTCTGACTGAAAGTAATAGGTTATGCCAACAGGAAGATCTTTTTCTGCAGGAAAAAGCAAGCAGCTTTTGGGCACCATAGCAGCCTCCAGCCATTCCCAGCTGAGGTTTGCAACTGCCAGACCTATGCTACTGCTGCAAAATTCAGTATAAAAAAAGGGAGGACCAAGACCTATAAAAAACTTACATACTTAGTAACTGATAATGTTTCTTGAAAAGTTCAATACAATTTTTCTGTACCTTTGGTGTGAACATGTAGATGAGCCCATTTACAGCTCCATGAAGTGTTAATCCTCTGATGAGGTATATGATGAGAACACAGTATGGCAAAGAGGCTGTCACATAGACGACCTGAGAAAAGAGGGTAAAGACCACCTTGGTCTAAAGAATACATAAGACAAAGCTAATGTGCTATGTCAGTCTCACTTTACATAAGTAATTTCCATTATTGTGTTTGTTATCCTGTATTAATTTTGAAAGAAATATTATCAGATAAATCTGACTTTAGATTTACATTTTAGGGAGACAAGTTTTTAATAACACTGAAGACCTTGCACTACTGTTCCAAGCGTCTTCTCTTTGACTGGAAATCAAACAAAAATCTAAAATATTTGCAGCATTCACAAACTCAGTTCTGCATAATTTGGTGGTGAAACAGCAGTTCATAACCATCTATCAGAAATCCATTAGGCAAAGGTCGTTCATCGTTTGCTCTACAAGGAAGGCAAGCAGAGCTCATAAAAGGTCAAAATCAAACTTGAATTGAATCAAATTGAATGAAAATTTAATGGAATCAGTGGCAGCAAGTTTAAGAGGTTATTCCTAGTTTACCGTCTCTTGGCTTTCTGTATTTGGCTGAGGCGATTTGGGGATTACAGCCCTCAGCTTGCTGCTTAGTCCAGGCTCAGCCAGGACATTGGGGGTTTTCTCCCCAATTCCTCATAACTTCTACTGTGAATAAAAAACAAGCAAAAAAATGTCCAGTAGATGTCTTGTTTTTGCTGCAAAGACCAAGGAATAGACGTCTCCTGACACGGCTCTGCTGGAGCAGGCAGCTTTCCTTATGGCCAACAGCCTGACAACTGCTTTTGCAGAGAGCTGGCTGTGTTCAAAGGACTTCTCTGGATTATTTTTTCAGTATCACTCAGTGTTTTGATTGATCCTGTTTCAGCTGCAACTTGGCCGGGCAGCAGAGGCAGCAGAGCTCGGTGCCCCGGGGGAGATGCCGTGACCGCAAGGCACAGCCGCCATTCCTCACCGCCGGCCAGCGCTCGTTTCCCCTGCCCGCGTCCCGGCCGGGCCCGGAGGGGCTGTGCCCCGCTCTCACCTTGCCGGTGGAGGCGGTGCCGCGGAGGATGCAGAGGTAAACCACGAGCCAGGCCAGCGTCAGGCACAGCGCCTGCTCCCACTGCACGCTCCCGCTGGCCTCCAGCGACGGGGAGATGTTCAGCGTCTGGCGGTACCAAAAGTACTGCGTGGACGATGTCTTCTCACACTCCTCCTCGTAGCCCGTGCGGTTGCTGTTGAGGGGGCAGGTGGCCCATGGCAGGGGGTCCTGGAAGGGAGGGGCACGGAGTGAGTGCGGGCTGTCGGCATGGCGGGGAGAGCCGAGGTGCCAGTGGGGAACAGGGAGAATAATGGCAAGAGCAGCTTTCTGCCCGGGCTTGCTTCTCTCTGCATGGTGCTGCCCAGGGCTGGGGATGACTCTCTTCCGTGGGGACGATCTCTTTTGACAATCTCCCTTGGGAATGACCCTCTCCCCTAGGACTGACCCCTGGGGATGACCCTTTCCAAACCCCCTGCCCAAGGACTGATCAGCTCTGTCCCTCTTCCTTGGGGGTGAGCAGACTGATTCTCTCCCCAAGGCTTGAGCCTCTTTAACTCACTTCCCTGGAGATGACATTCTCCAGTCCTCTACCCTGGAGCCAAACCTCTCCCCTGCCATCAGACAGGTCCACTCCAGGATGCAGGACACCCCGACACCAAGGCACAAGTGACCAAAGTGTCACAAGCTTGGCCTTCACCTGAATTCCATGGTGAGGAGAAGACAATGGCCAATGCCTCTGGGAAGATCATGGAGGAGGATATGATATCACTGCCTCATTTTTCCCTGGGTTTCTGAAGCTTTTGACACCCCTCCACCTCCCCATTCCCAGCTGACAATGGTGCCATGCAACATCCAGCACCAATGCAAAGCCACTGGTGACCCTCCGCAGCCACAGTGAGGCCAAACTGGGCTATTGGGAGCCCACACACCTGGAAGGAGTGGAACAGGTACCAGAAGGCCCAGGCATTTATCACATTGTAGTACATGGAGAGGAAGAAGGAGACGACAACACTGGCAACTCCTGTGGGGATGGAGGGAGACACTTGGTCAGCAGAAAACCCCAAAATGCCCAGGGCTCCATAACATCTGTGGGGTGTGGGAGCAGCACCACCATAACTGACACAGGAAAATCTTTTAGCACAGAGCATGTCCCTGTCACTGTAGTCACTCCTTCCACGAGGATTATCCCGAACTGGATTTGATACTCTAGGCCCTGGGCCTAGAATATTCAACATATCATTAAAAAAAAAAAAAAAAAAAAAAAAAAAAAAGTGTGCTTATGCAAATTAATGATAGCTTGGGTTTTGAGGGTAATTTAATACCACAAAAATGTAGCTAAGAGTGGACATTGGTAAATGGTAGACTGCTAGTAGGAAATTAAGGCACCATTTTATCACTCATGTTTAGCTGATTGAGAAGGTGGTTTTGGGGTCAAAGCCCAGTGTAGGCAGCCCCAGGGACTGAGTTTAGCACTGGCCTTCACACCATGATTTTGGCAGTCTGCCTCTGAGTCCAGATCCGACATTGCAAGCTGGGGTCTGGCTCCAGTGCCCAACAAGAGACAGGATAAACCCATGCCATGAGGTGTTTTGCTCAGCCTGGTGAGACCCAGTAAAACCAGAGCTCCCACCTGCGTCTTCTCTGAAAGACAAAGCTCTCCAATCTAAAATCACCCATGTTCTCCGCATGCTGGAAAAGAAGATGGAAGCTGAGAACATACCAACACCGCAGAGGTAGGGGCTTATTATTTTCCAGGCACCAATGCTGCCCTGCCGCATACGCTGCCCCACGGCCAGCTCCAAGTACAGCAGCGGCATCCCCTCAGCAATCAGCATGATAAGGTATGGGATCAAAAAGCCACCTGTGAGAAGAAACCCAACAGTCAGTTTTCAGCAATCAGCAACAAGATAAACACCACATTGCCGTATTTGTGTTCAAGTCATGCTATACAGTGTCCCAGAGGCTGGCTGGGTCTGGGTCCTGGTCTTGTCTAGGTACCTTCAGTACTGAGGGCACAGCCCAATCTTAAAGGACATCTCACAGAGGTTTCAGGCACCGTCCCAGAGGCTGGTGGGCGCTGACTGCCTGGGCACAGGGAATTTTCCGCAGGGACTTGGCAGGGCTGGAATTTCTGCTGTTAAACTGTGTTGGTCGGCACTGCGGTGTGGCAGCGCTGCCCACATGTGTCCGGGCGGTTTGAGCAATGCTGGGGGCTGGGGCTGTTAAAGGGTAACCAACCACCTGCCAAACCTTGTAAAGGATAATGAGACAAAGAGGACAAGAAAAAGATTTACTTCGGTGTGGGGTGTTCTGCCACACAGCTACAGTGCTCAAAGAAAAGGTAACAGCAACGTCTGTGTCAAACAGAGAGTATTGAGTTACATATTAAGTCTGGCCTTGTTAAAAATAAAAAAAAACAACCAACCAAAAAACCAAACTAAAAAGCTCCCAAATCCTAATGCTGAGCCCATGAGCACCAGCAAATGAATGAAGGCTTTTCCCCCAGCGAACCACCTATGGGAGCAGACCTTGGGACAGAGGCATGGAGTCTCCTCCTGCCTGGGGCTGCTCATTCCTGCTTCCCTCCACATGGAGAGCCACAGAGATACTCCTGTGGAAGAGGAACAACAGAAATGGCTGACAGCTAGGAAAGGAAAAGGACCTCCCTGCCTGGCAACCAGGATGTGCTTTGGCTTAAATTTTTGCTGGAAAAAAATAAAATCCTTGTATTCGACCTGGGGCTCACTTCAGAAAGAGCTGCTGACGGAGTCAAAAGCTGGATTTTTGTGAAGGCTTCCCTGCTTCCCTTTTTACAGCAAGCCAAAATATTTACGTAAATATCACTTATTTAGGATTTAATCTGTGGCATTAACATTCCTTGCAATAGGCTCTGTGCAGCGCTCTTGGAGGAATGAACTCCATGCAGCGACCAAGGCAAAGACCTGGAAATAAACACAGAGCAATAATCCGGTTTATTCTGGGAATTAATTTCCCACCTCCCAGCTCTCTTGTTATTAACAACCCCTTTGTTAGTCTGTTAGATAACTTCCTATGCCGCAAGGGAGCTGTCAGAGGTTTAAGAGCTCCTGCAGCCGCTCTGTGCCGGCGGGGTGCGAGCTGCCCCAGCAGCCACTGAGGGAGTTCTGCCATGTGCCACAGGAGAACCAGCATTAGGGCCTTGCAAAGGTTTTCCACTCTCCCAGCAGCGCTGCCACATGTTTGGCATCGACTGTGCCACCTGGCAAGGAGGAGAAATGCCTTCAGGCTTGTTCTTCACCCCAATGTCCCTACGCAGCTGGGGGTGCCAGGGCTAAGCCCCTGCCCTTTGCTCTGCATCCTGTTTGCACACAGATCTTGGTCCTAATGCTACTCTTCCAAAAGAGTAGAACCAAAATGTCTCATACAAGCGACTCTGGGCAGCCGATAAACCAGCTCCTTATCAGCTGTGAATCAGCATAGCTCTACTCAGCTCCCTGCTCACTGACATGGGGCGTTGCTCCCTCCGGTGCCAGCTGTCTGCAAAAACCAGCCCCCAGGCCAGATCCCTTTAGTTGGCAAAACCTGCGGAGTGTACCCTGGCTCTGCTCAAGGCACTGGCCTTGGCCAGTGGCACCCTCGCCCCTGCTCATGCTCCTGCCTGGCGCTCAGGAGTTCCTCGCCCAGGGCTGAGCGCTGCTGAGCACCAGCCCCGCTGCAGACCCAGCCCGGCCTCGTTTGAGCCTGGCCTTGCCTGCTTAGGGACAGAGGGGCTGCACTTAGGAGGCTGGAATCTCCCCTGCTCTGCTCAGGTCATGCTCTTTGCAGGCATGCAAGGAGAAGGAAGAGGAGGCGGCAAACTGCTGATGAACAGAATGACAGGTTACAAAGTCTGCAAATATTAAGGTGAATACTCAGTGTCACCTGCGATAAGGGCTCTATTGCCCTAATGGGCAGGACAGGGTCTGGCTCTGTGCTTTACTACAAGGAAGATGCCAAACAAGCTGCTGTCCCCCCCTAATCCCAGTGCCTGGCATATCCACATTTTAAGTTCTTGAAAAGATGTTCTGTATGCGTGGGTTTTGTGAAAACCTGGAAAGCCACAGGATACTCTTTAAGAGTGAATAAAACAATTTTAAAAAGCAAAACCTCCTGTCAGGAGTTTTAATTTCACAATAGAAAGAGCTGCCTTTCCCCATATAAATATAAGTGGTGAACAGAAAAAGAATGGAAAATACAATGAGAAATAATAGAAAAACATTCTCATAAAACATGCTTTTCAGAAAATACTTGTATCATGGAATCATAGAATAGTTTGAGTTGGAAAGCACCTTTTAAAGGTCATCTGGTCCAAAGCCCCTGCAATGAGCAGGGAAGCTTATTTAAGCTTCCATTCATGTTAGTCAAATGTTCCAGTTTTGGTTACATTTCAGAGGATTTCCACCACGTACTACAGTACAGATGGCTGGTTAAAAGAACAAACACAAAGCCCTCAAAATGTCCAAGTTTTGCTGTCTGTCAGGATGTCTGCCATGATGGGCTGCTAGCGAACTGATCACATGCAGTTTGACTGTCTACAGAAACACATTTTATGCTTTGTGCTAGAGATGAGTGTCAGATATGAAGTCTTCAGTAGGGCAATACACACAAAATTACAGCACATCTGTAATTTCTGCTATCTGAAAGCTTCTGCAGCATCTATCTTCTACTGACACTTCACCCACCATATTATCTGTATTTTTCTGACCTGATCCCACAAGATAGTTCTGATGCAGTCTCAGTGCTGAGATGGCTTTTCAAACAGCAGCATGAACCAAATCCTACCATCACAAGTGCACTCAGAAGTAAGCTATAAGCCAACAAAACAAGTATAAAAGCAAAAAGCCATTTAACATCTCAATGTTTCTTCCTGAAAGGAAGAAAAGGCAGGAGACCCAAGGCAGATGAGGCAAATGCTCAGCATGTCCCTTAATGCAAGATCGAAACCCGTCACAAACTATGACAACAAATGAAGTATGAGAAGCAGTAAAAAATTTGGTTGTCTTATAGAGAGCCTGCTTCTGAAGATTCTTCAAAACAGTGGTAGCTGTATACTAGAGGAGATTATTTATACTGGTCTTTAATTAATCTAATTAACACTTCTGATTTCTAAGGAAGAACAGCTGTGGCTCCTATATGCCACAAACCTCATCTTCCTTCCTTCAGTTTGGACCCAGGAGAATAAATTTTAAAAGAGGGCTTTGGGGGTCTTTTTGGTTGGTTTATTTATTTTTGGAGGACAAACGAATTTATTCCTTATTTTCAAAGGTTCCTAGGAGGCTTTAGCTGTGGAACTCCTGTTGATTAAAGGCATTTCAGCCAACTTCAAGGCAGATTTGCAGCCAAGTTATCATCTTATAAAGTAAGGCTTTGTATAAAAGACAAGATATTAATGACAGGTACATGAAATAATGAAGCTGATCTTTAAGTTAAATCAGTGTCGTCTTCTCCCCTTCTCAATATTTTCAAATCCCCATAGGTGAATGTACAAGGACATGAACCAGTTTCTGACACCTTCAAAGTGATTCAGTGGGGCAAAAATATAATAAATGAATACTATGTGGATTTATATCTCTCACTCTACCTTAGTTTTTTTAGAAAACATGGGCCTTTCTCGTTGTTTCATTGCACTTACAGGAAACAAATGCCACTACATTGGGGCAGCTGTCAGGTAAAAGCCTAATGCTAAAGAATACATAAAATAAAGCCACAATAAAACAGATTGTACAGCAACAGAAAGCCAGACCTCCTACTCTGCCCTGGACCTTGCTGGGTGGACAGAGCATTAACATGGACAAAATACTTTTGGACTTAAAGCTTGCCTCACTCCTCCTTGAGGAAAGCAAGAAAATGTAAACCACACTTACCTCCTCCGTACATCTGACATAAGTATGGAAACCTCCACACATTTCCCAGCCCCACAGCATAGGAAATGCAGGCGAAAACAAACTGTAGGGGATTGTCCCATAAGGGTCGGGATTTCTCCATTGCCTTCTTGCAGGCAGAGGTTTCAGCAGAGCCTCCTGCCTTCACTCCCTCAGGTACTCTGCCAACCCTGCCTCACACTCCACGCCAGTCTGGCTTGGAGGGGAGTGAAAGGCGGAGGAGCTATGCTTGCCAATTCCTATCAAGCTTTTTAATTACTAATCTTATTAACAGGCACATACTGAAATAGGAATGCTGGTAAATAGATTATAGACACACACAGAACTATAAAATTGGTACTTTGGGTGAATAGCTGCTTGGGTTTTGACTGGCATTTCTGGGAAGGATGTGAGCTGAGGGATTTTTATCTACTTGAAGCTGTGAGGAAATAATACTGGGGCTGCCGTTTGGTTTTGGAAATGGGACACTCCTTCTCCACAGGGCTCCCTTCCTTATGGAGCAGCATCCATGTTCATGAGGCACCAGCATGAATTCGATTGCACAGAAGAGGGGTTCCCACACCATTAGGACTGGGTTTAAAGACTGTCAGTGCTTTTAGGGTAAGAATAAACAGAATCCTTAGACATCCTATCACTGTGCTCTGGTCAGTCAGCACACTCCTCAGTTCCAAAAGCAGCCTTGAAACAGTCCTATCAGCCACGCAGGTCCCCAACCTGGTGCACACTTGACAACACCCAAGTTTGACCCTTCCAGAATACTGTCTTCCCTCTACATACTCTGCATGTGTGTGTCAGCATGAAACAGCCAGCCTCTTTTCACTTACCTTCATGCTCAAACCCCACTGCTGCCGGGGAACTATTCTGAGGGGTTGCCATTTCAAAATACTTTCAAGCAGCAGGGACCAAATACAAAGGCCAGTGGAAAAAGGTGTCTGTGACCATTGTCGAGGCAGAAGGATTTAGAGGGCCTTTGGGTCCTCTGAAGGCACACTGAGGTGCCAGGTCTGAACATGAACCCTGTGTGTTTGGACCCCTGCCAAGGTACACTTTGAGCTCAACCACTTCGGACAGATCTCCCAGTGAAGGAGGCTGTAGCAATAAAAAGTAGCTGAGCAACTCAAAGGACTCGGCTTCCTTACTCTGTTTAAATGGGTTTTTTCCAGGACACCTTTCAGGACCATTTTACAAGTATGAATTGGTCAGCTGTTGTCAGTCTCATTCCTCCAGTGCCAGGAATTTGCTCCCTGCCAGTTCTGTGTGTGCTGCTCCAGCATCCCATTGGGCACTGGCCAAGCCAAGGCCTCCAGCTGTGGGTTCAGGTGAGAACCCCAACCCTGGGGCCTTTGGACAGGAGCCCAAACTGCAGAGTGCATTGTGCAGTGCTGCTGAGCCCAGCAGCAGCACTCTGGTGCACCTGCTGACCAGCCACTTGGATTACCAGAGTCACAAAGTGGGACAACACTTTTCTGTCGGCAAAAAAGGTGATGGCAAGAGTTTTACATATTTCCCAAAAGTGCATCCATTCTTCGGGGTGTGTTTTAGTGGTGCTAGAGAGTAAGTTGTCATTGAAAAACATCAGGGTTTGCCAATGCTGCCTGTAGTATAGTTTTGAGGGAGTTTGTGACTTTTTTTGCAGTATTCATGCAGTTCTTGTCCTGCCTGCAGAACTGCAACATGTCAGGTATCCCTGACAGTATGTCTCGTGGGTATCACCCAGAATTCTGCTGGAAGGAATAATCCAAGGTAGTTGGATTTTTTAAACACAAGCTGTTAAACTGAAAGACACACACAAAGAAAGTGAGTTGCCTCACATCATGAAAACTTTTCCAAACTATTAAAAAGTCAAATGCCTGTCCCTGGCAGTGGGATTTATTATAAATGATGTGTATAAATAGATTATAGTATTAAATAATTTGCTAACAGGACAGCCTTGAAAAATAGCACATCACTATCACCCAGGATGCTTCTGTGTGAATAGATTACTCCTACTGATGAGCATCATCAAGTTAAAGATTGCCTTGGCTCTGTACCTCCTTCCCATTGCATTTCAAGCTAGTTTACTAATGGACTGGAGGAGATCGTGCAGCCAGAGAAGTGTGACATCCTCATCCCAGGTCAGGCCAGATCAGGAAGTTCAGGTGGCATGAGATGAATCCTTGTCTCTCTCACAAATGTCAGTCTCATCAGTTCAGTAGCTTGGATCACAGACTACTGCAAGTTTTTTTTAAAGGTGGTCATGCACATAGGCACCCAGCAAAGTGCCCTGTCATCTAGTGGCTCCTTGGGACACATGCTTTAAATATATTTAAATGTATTTAAACCAACAACACTTGGGAATTCTTGCTGTGGGATTTCCTATACATACCTCAGATTATCAATATGCTATTTCTTATGCTGTTCATGATTTTATCTCCTTTGAATTGCTTTCATTTGGGTTAAGGAAGGGCCTGGGCTTTATCTTTAGGGACAAAGACATGCCTTAATAGACATATGCAAGAAATTTTGATCATGTCACTGCTCATATTAAAGAAAGATTAGAAGGAATTTTTTCTCCCAGTACCTAACAAATTTGAGATGACAGGATTGGCAGAGTGTTGAGAAGGGCAGGGGTTCATCTGCACAGCAGACCAGGGACTGATGGGACTGCCCAGGAGAACTGCCCTATGTAAACCTGATCAGAAGCTGATAACAAAACAAAGCAAGTATTTCTCACTGAAGCAAAACCTCAAGTGCTTAGGCAAAGGTATCAACTACAATCACTGGTCTTGTGTCTCTTGATGCCAGTACAGTAAAAAGCCAAATGCCTCTCCCAGCTACCTACAATGCTGAGAAAAAGAGAATCTGGGGTCCTAGCAACAGGTTGGGGACCATGATTTCAGGGTGCGAGAGAAGCTAATAGTTTGATTGGCAAAAGTCATGGAAACGAGGGAAGACTACCAGGTAGCCTGGACCTTTGTTATGCTACCTCCAGCATGTATCACTATACCCCTTAGATTTAAAAATAACCTCTCTGGGCTTTCCTTGATGAGCCAGACATGCGGGAGGGGGACAAAGTGTCAGCAGTTCTGCTGTTTAGTATCTTCAATTCCTGAAGGCACTCACTTCCAAATGTAAACACTGCTAGTGTGTATCTGCTCATGCGTCAGATGCCTATCAAAGCAAATCCATGGAGTGTCTACAGCCTCTGCATGTATTTACTGATGCTGTCAAGGGAAGCAGATATACAAGGGAGTAGCAGGTTCTACATATGGGTTTTCTGTTGGAACTCATTGTTCACAGTTGCTACCCTAAGATGCCTATTTCCTTATCTTAGGAAAAAAGAGAAAGAATCCATCTGGATTTCCAGATCTTTGACAAGTCATAGGCCTAACAACTGTTGGGCAATTGCTCTATGTGTAATTGAAGATTACAGGTACTCCTCTAAGCAGCTACTAGGATTACAATGATTCCTTCCAGTTTATCACTACTACTTGCTGCTTAGTTCCAAACTGTAGATGGTGCCTTTAATGACTCTGAAGTAATTTTCAGCTTATGATTCTTAATCACCCTTAATACTGTTTCACTTTACCTCAACTTCCCAAGAAAAGCATGCCTGAAAACAGTCTCTCTTTTTATTTTCCTTGCTTTTCCTTAGCATCACAGCTCTATCCATCTTCTGACTATGTGATTTTTTAGGGTACTCCCTCCATAAAGGGGCAATCAATGAAGTTTGGATTCGCAGAATTGCACCTAATTCACCCGGACTTCAAAACTGACCTGTGTCAAATGAGAGTCAGAAACTGACATGTCACTAAAAGATAGCTGGATTACTCAGTCAGTTCTTCTGCTTGTCACCTGCCAGTTCTCACTTTTTCTATCAAAGCTTGCCTGCAGTGTGGGGAGGTCTCCAGGCAGCTCTCTTATTCACCAGCAGCTGTCAGTCGTGAGCTGCCTTGCCACAGTCCTGCACCAACCACTCTGCATCACCATAACTTACCATGACACTCCAAGGCACTTCATCAACAAGTTCCTAAAAATACTAATTAAAAAATAATTAACAAACAAAAGTTTTTGTGGAAACAGAATGGCTTAAACTGCCGCACTTACCCACCTTTATTTGGAGAAGAGCTGACTCCAAAGAAGCTGCCAAATGTGGCAGGATATGTCCAAGAGGAGGCCCTGCTAAGAGGGCACATCTAGACATCTTCAGGGAGAGTCTGTAGGCAGCCAGAGCAGGGCAGGAGTCCTGGGACAGCCCTTTCCCTGGGATGTTCTCAAAATTAACAATCATAAGGTAACTCCCTAAGCACATCCTCTGCTCAAAGTCGGTTACAAAAAAACACTGTGGTAACAATTACAATAAGAATTCTTACCTGCTCATATACAAACTTACCTTCAAATTACTTCAAAATGTTTTAGAAGGCACATCCTTCTAGACCAGATCAAACCTTTTAAGCTTGATCTATTCAGCCAATTGATACCTCAACATGATTCACATTTGCTTCCTGAGGCAGTAAAGATTTCACTGTGGTTTCACAGCATTTCATATCACAGAGAAGTCAAGACCTGTCCTTGATAATGCCAGAAAAGGGAAATCAAACTAAGGAATCTTACAAATGTTTTGGCTGGACTGAAATCTAAGCTCCTAGCAGATGACTGCATTTCCCAAAAGCAAGGTATATGGAAAATGTCCAGATTTCAGCTGTTCTAAATATTAGTCTATCTAACAAAAAGATGCACTTGCAAGTTAAGTGTCAATGTATGTATTAGTATTCACCTTAGGACATTTTTTAAAATGGCTATTAGCCACAAGACAACCAGGTTAATGAGTACTTTATGAACAGTTAAAGATCATTGGATAATATATGGTCTCATTAAGAGGGCAACATGCAGGACTGCTGGCTCATTTATTAACAATCACTGCAGTTACTGTTGGAGCATAGGGTCGTTTGTTGGCTGTCAGAGTCAGTACTAGCAAAGCTGAGATGCCTGGATTTCATTCCCATATTTTTCAGTCTGCAAGAAAAAAAAACAAAACAAAACCAAAAACCAAACCCCAACCAGCCTTAAAGAGATCTGATTTCTGCAGATCAGCCAGTCATACAGAAATTTTCTTATAAAACATTCCCTTCAGGCATAACTAGGGAATTAACTACTGAAGTAGAAGAAATGGATGACGTCTATTTGAGCAGTAAAAGGAGCAAAGGCTGCTAAAAGCAGTATTAGAATTTACATCTCAGGGAAAGAAGTGAAGTTTTAGAAACATCAGGCACTATCAGGAGAGGTTCAGACATCATCTCCATCTTCAAAATATTGTACCTATCTCAAGAAAAAAAAAAAAGTCACTATTGTATAATGCTCCAGGTCTTCTTTGACAGGTATATCACTGTGATTATTTTTCATCAAGAGCTCTACACAAGACTTTTAATTAGCCATTCTGTAGCACAAAAAGCAAGCATCACAGTGATCACTGGCAATCTGTAAGGCAGGAAATCAAAGTCCGAGTTTCAATTTTGCACTGCATGCTTTACAAGACTTGCCTTACTCATTTGAGGAGATAACAAGATGTATAACAATGCTTGTCTACAGCAAACTTATTTCACTGAGACCTTGCCATATACTGAAGCTGACAGTGTACTTTCTTGCTGAAATGCTTTCTAAGCAGATAATGAAGGCTGATCACAGAGTCAATATTCTAGAGTCAAAAATTGATCAGAAAAGAAGTCCAGGAGGAGTCATGAGAATCTCTGGCTTTCTTCACCCTTTACCTCCCATTTTAGAAACAGTAATTGATCTCATTAAAGTAAGCATTATGATGAAGAAAAAACCCACAACGTTCATCCAGAGAAGTACTTTTGTTGTTCTGAGCAAACACAGGCCAAAAAGCTCTTTGGTACATGCCCTTTAAGAACTTAACGTTTTAGTGACTGTACAAGGGGCAAAAGAATACCTTTCATTATCTTAACTGTCATGAAGAGGATGCCACCCTAGAACACACTACTGCTGTGCTACAGCAATAATATCCTTCCACAGGCACGGACTTTATCTCAAACCAACCTCACTTAACCAGTGAGAGGCAAAAAACAGGAGAACTTACAGAAAACATGAAAACTTGAACTTAGAGAAAAAAGAAGAACCTAGACTGCAAGTGTATGGCAGATTTGAGTTAAGCAATTTTAACAGCTTTACTTGTTAAAGTAATAATGAGGAAAAAAGATCTGTTTCAGTTCAAGCAGCTCCTGAGAAAAACATTGTTAAATGCCAATTTCTGTAACACAAACACTCTGTCTCTCCTCAGCACTGTCACTGGTACTCTCTTTTACAGCTGTTTGATGTGATGTGGCTTTGAGCAAAGATCTGTAATTTACATGTTCTCATTTCTAGAAAGATTCTTTACTGATCTGCCACTCATTCCTACAGATATTCAAAAAATAGCTATACAAAGCTTTCATTAATAGCTATAAAAAACCCATCTCCTTAAAGATTAAATGTTTGAAAACATAGTATTTTATTTGAAGTAAAATACAAGATACATATGATCAGGGACAGATGAACAAGTAGAATGCACTATTAGGTGACTGACAAACAAATGCAAGGCAGAGAATTGCAAGTAGAAGACTCAAGAGAAGTAAGCTGTTTTTCTGTGAGGTTACACTAAGAAAGGAGATGAAAACATCTAAAATAACTTATTTCCCAAACAAGCTGCTCCACTAACTTTCCTATGCGTATTTAGATTATCATCTCAATATTAGGAATACTGGCAAAATCAGAATCCGTCTTCTGATGTTCAATTTCGCTTTAAATCAATTCAAGTGAAAAAGCACAATTTTATTTGAAAGGTTCCAGTACTTTGGCTATAAAGCATATTTATCTCATTATCTAATGAACACCCTCCAGAAAAATGCTACTGACCACACTTTGCTGAGCTATGAAATGTCCAGTGTGAAGTAACATTACAGAATCAGCATTTCTTTTTTGTTCCTCCTACTCTTTCACCGAGGCAATTTTTACATATAATGATACTTCATAACTACATTAACTATACAAAAGTCATAACTGGAGTTTCCACACTGAAGACATCAAAAACTCTAATGTATGTGTTTTTGGTCTTTTCCTCCCCCTTTTTTTAACAAAAATAAACTCCCTTTTTTTTTTTTTTTTTTTTTTTTTTTTTTTTTGTAGGGAATGTTCTCAGTTCTTCAACAAGGTCCTGTTTGCTATTTCTCAAGGAATGTCAATGCTTAACCATTAAAAACATGACTGCGGAAACTAATACCTATAAATAATAGGTTTACAAGGAAGTAAAATTAGAGTTTCAGTGTGAAATTAATATTAATAGTCATTTTAAACACCAGAAGCAAAGAATACAACATTCAAAACAAAAATTACTGAAAAATAATACCAGTCTACATTTTCTTTCCATGACAACTTCTGATGGATCAGATGCTTTTTGGTATTTCAGTCCTCTGACTCATATCTGAGGATTTAAAAAGAATAAATAGAAAAATAATTAAAACAGACTAGAAAATACCCCAAAGACATTTTGTCTCTGAAGAAAATATGAAACCAAAACAATAAATTACACCCAAAAGTGACACATTTCTGTCAAGGTTTACTGCATGACTTAGGTCACAGACAAAGTGTCATGGTTTTGGTTTGCTTAATTTGTTTGTTAACTGAGAGATAGGATTTTGGGGAGAAAAAAGCAAAAGCAGGCTCAACTTAGAAGCAGAAACAGATAGATTTTATTAACATACACTAAGAGGAGAAGAAAAGAACAGAAAAAAAACCTAACACAAATTAATTTCTAAAAACCAACCCTCTCTTCCACTACAAACTATTCATTTTCTACAAACAATGTAAAGAGGCAAAACTCAGAATTCTAGGTCAGTACCACTTATAAAACAGTCTTTCATTCAGTCTTTGAGAGAAAAGTCACTCCCGTGATTTGGTAACTTTTACCAAAAGCAGCCCGCCCAGGGAATCTGCATTTGTGGATCTTCCCATCACGTAGCCTTTCTCATCACTACTCATGGGCCATGAACTTCACAAATTTGGCCTTTTTTCTCATCTCCGAGAAGAGTTAGAGTCTCAACCTGTGCCAGGAAAGAGTTAAACCTTGCCGAGGCCTCCGGTGGTCAGGTGCTCACCGGCGGCAGGGGCAAATGTCCCAAAGCCATGCCGCTGGGGCGGGAAGGCTGAAGGATACTTTATCCTTCCACCGCCGGCTCTGCCGGCGTGAGCCTCTGGCAGCTGCTCTGTAAAACCCCCCCTGGGGGTTAGGGGAGAGGGATCCCCCTGTCCCCTCGGGCCGGGGTGCCGGTAGCCCGGGGGGCCGGGCATGGTCCTGCCGCGGCCCCGACCGGCGGCCGGCCCTGCCGCTTCTGCCCTAGCCTTCTGCCCAGGGCCTAAGCCCGGCTCCCCGCAGACAGCCACGATGTTGCCTCTCGCCGGACAGGAGAAAAAGAGGCCGTCTCCAACCCAGCTTCAGCTTTTTGTATGAGTGTTTACCAGAAGTCGCATTCTGTTCTCTTAGTCAGAAAAGCGTGTCAATTTAAAACCTGCCCCCTCCTCCCATAGGTCCTTGTCCTTTCTGGAGAAATGTAAGGTCCTAAGATCCTAGCAGGGAGATACTGTTTCAACCCACGACACAAAGGCATTTACTTTTTGGACTATTTTCATCTTTTAAAACTGGCCAGTTTACCAAGTAGTAGACTGAAGGAATGACCTATCCCCAAATCCAAACAATTGCCAAAGCACCTGGAACATCTCCCATCTGTATCTCTTTGTGTAGCACCTGAGGCCTTATCTAGCACAGCCATGAATATCCTGTATTCTCTCCACAATTAATTCTCTCATTACTTGCTCTATGGAGGCTGCTTCTGCATACACCAGCCCTAACCACACCAAACATCCATCCATTCATTTTTGACTGGTTTGTCAAAAATCAGAGCATAGCCTATTAAAAGTTCTTTTTAAAGGAAAATATATAGATTGTTTTAGAGACAAAATGGCAGCAGAACATGGATCCAGAACAAGGATCTTGTTGAGACTGACAGAGCATCACCACTTACTTGGAAAGTCTTCTACGCAGGTCCTTTATCTGTTCATTCTTCCTGGTGAGAATCTCTTTCATGTTGCGATAGGCAGCTGTTTGCTGAAACTTCTTCTCCAGTTCCTACATAATAACATCAACATATTATTTACATATTATGAAGCCTAGACAAAAATATTTTAAAAAACCCCAAACTACTAGCTTTTCCTCTTCAAGTTTGACAATACTGGTTTTCTGTAACTTACTCAAATTCAGATGAAGTCAGCTGGTAGATTCAAATGAGATTACTGGGGCACCAACTTAATTTTCTAACAAAATCAGGCTAAAAGTCTTCAGAAGACTGGGAATACGCTTTTCATTTAGAAATTTCTATCCAGATAAATAGTCAATTTTTTAATATTCATCTAGTTATAACCATGTAGTTATTGTGGGTTTGCTATTTTTTGTATAACAGGCTTTTCCACTGAAATAACAAAAATACAAGGGCAAAAGTGTGGCCTGGTAAACTCTGCATCCTGTAGCTCGTGCTTGTTAAATTACTAATCAGTTAAAATGTGAGTAACGAATTCACCTTCACATTACAATAAAATGCTAACCTTTTCAGCTGTGGAAAGCTGATCCTGAACCTTCAGTAAGTCATGTTTTGTTGTCATCAAGTCTTCTTCCAAGAATTTCTGATTTGCAGTAGTGTCATTCAAAGTCTTCTCAAACTGGGATTTCAAAGCTGCCACTTTATTCTCCAGTTCAGTGATATCCTGATTTGCATTATTCTTCAACAAAAAAAAATATTTTAAATATGTCAAATTCAAGAGAAGAAATAATTAAAATTTTAAGTGCAAAATTCCACACAAAGTAGGTACATTTTTATCTTTAATAATGATGTACAAGTTACTCCTGTAAAGCCTAAATGAGAAGTGCTTCAACTAAAAAAAAAAAAAAAAGTTAGAGCAGGGACTGATTTATAACTTAAAAAAATGTTAATAAATACTTTTAAAAGATAGCTGGAATGTCTTCTCAGCCAAGATGAGGTTTTTAAGTACTTGTACTTTGCCTCTTTAAGAATTAGTTAGAGCCAGAGGATGAATCATATTACAAGACGTTATTTACCATACAGAAACAGTAAATTTAAGATCTGAATGTCTATGCTACAATGCATTTTTAAAACATTTCCAAAGTTGTTTGTGTACTGTGGGCAGGACCAGCTGGAAGTGTTAAGGCTCATACTCTCAGTCAGGTACCAACATTGTGCCTTTCTCAGACATTTTACACAAAGAGGCTGCAAGTTGAAAAGCAACTTTCCCCTTTTCTTACAGAAGAAACAACTCAAACTTTTCTGAACATCAGTTCTGGTCATAAAACATTATAGTTGTGTAACTGTTCCATGGATT
This sequence comes from Sylvia atricapilla, assembly GCF_009819655.1. Taxonomy (NCBI): domain Eukaryota; kingdom Metazoa; phylum Chordata; class Aves; order Passeriformes; family Sylviidae; genus Sylvia; species Sylvia atricapilla. The sequence continues at coordinate 45,958,309 of NC_089140.1, forward strand.
TTTATTTAAATAACACCAAAGAAAGAAACAAAACCTTCTCAGGTTTTAAAGCTCAATTTCAAACTCAAAAGTGTAATGACTCAGGATGAAGCTGAACCAGAAGCATCTTAAAACCAACAAAATCTAAAACTTAAAAAAGCTCTGTTCCTTTTTCTACATGGAACTTAAGACTTGAGCATTGGAAACCACTTGATAGCAGTAACTGTACAGAAGAAAAGCTTATTTTGAATTCTGAGACAGCATCCAAGGCAGCACAGTTGAAAAGCACTACATACATTTTGTATGTTTGAGTTGGTATTTTCTAACCATGACATAAGTCAATTATGCAAAAATTCTAAATCCTCAAATTAAACTGATCCAACAGAGCAGTTACTACCAGTTACAGTTACTTTGACTCACACTTCCTATGTGGAACCATCTATTAAATATTAATTTTAAAAAACCCATCTGATGAGTTGGTCCTTATGAACCAATTTTGGTTTGGCAGTCATTTATTTGTTCAAAGAGTTTGAAATCTACTGCTTTATGAGCAACTGGCAGAAAGTGACAGATTACAGAGAGCAAATTAGGACATGAAAGCTGAAGATACTCAGCAGCCCTGACACTGAGGCCAATTCATGTTTATCCAGAAAAGCAGGATGAGATTTGGTTCCAATCTTTTAACACTACAAACAGTATTATCTAGGATTTAATACACCCCTTTAATATTTTAAACCTTTAATAATTTAAAGTTTAACAAAACAGAGGAAGAAAATATTTGCCATGACTGATAATCAAGTTTCCTATTAAAAATATTACTGAATACATTTTTGAAAGTTACTAACTAAGCTTTTAACATATTAAGAAAACCAAGTACATACCATAAACCAGACAGAAAGCAAAATAAAAAGAAATAAGGATTAAAATATGAAAATTAAAATAACTTTTTATTATCTCCAACCTCACTTCCAAATCTGTAAATACTGCAGGAATTTAAAAATCAATTACTCATAATAATGGGATTAAAGTGTTCTAATTTTGCTGAAAGCCTCAACTAAAAGGTTTTAAATTTAAGAAACAATTACATATGAACAAACTTTAGAAAATCCTAATTATTGACAAATAAAGGTAGAAACTTAGGAAAATACTAAGGTGACCTGAAGAGATTTGTTGGTGTCAACATGAGGTTTATTACATTTTTTTGCCAATATGCGACTCACCATATTGAAGCCCCCATTTATAAAACAGATTAAGAACCTCAAGTAATAAAAATAAATGGTGAAACATTTTTAACAGTGTGCTGATATAGGGAGAACTACAAAAAAAGCAAATCAGGCTTGTTCATGTCAACATCAAGTAACAAATTTGTGAAAGAATTAGTGTTTTATTATTGCTCTAAAAACCAGGCTAGGTATCATTCTTCTACTAGTAAACACAAAGAAACATACAGACAGATTTGTGTCTGTAAATACAAATATCAGCCCTGGGAATATGAATTCTGGAACACTACTTCCTGATAGTTCCTGAATACATGTCATAACATCAACTAATATTACAGATTACTTGCTGACTGACAGACCAGAGGGAACAATGTCAGCAGGAACAACATTAACTCAAACTCTTGCATTTGCCAGAAAAGAAACACACCATACAGAACAACATTTTGCATGTACTGGCAACAGTTGCTTTAAACAGGAGAGAGGGATATAATTATATTTACCTTCTGATCTCCTTGGATCATCTGTAAATCCCTCAGTGACTTCTCCAGCTTGGACTTCTCATCTAGAGCAGCTGTCGCCTGCAATACATTGAAAATTTAAAACTTCAGAAATGTATTTTAACTGAAAACATAAGAATAACAACCATGGGATTCTTGTTTAGATATTTTTAAAATATGTAACCCGCATTAAGCATCCAAGATTACATGGGAATTTACCTGTGTTTCTATGGTCCTGAGCCTGGTCTTTAATTTCTCATTTTCTTCTTGGAGATGAGCAACTGTCTTTGGGTTAAAGAACAAGAAAATGTTTGTGAACATCCTTGTGCCATTTTGGATTTTGCAAATATTTCAGGGAAGAAAATACACTTCATAAGTTAGGAAAGCAAAAGAGATCCTAAATGCTTATAAATATGGCCTTCATAAGAAATCAAGAGTTCATTAATTTATGTGGTTTTTTGCCTCAGTGAGAAAGCAATATAATTCTCTGATGCTGCTGTAACATATAGGGCTATTCACCTAAACACATACTTTACTGCACTGAGATTACTGAGATCAGTATTTTGTTAGTAACAAGATTCATGATTAAAAATTGCATGTTCAGGGATGCAAAACTCATTGTTGCTCATAATTAATATTTTCAATCAACAGGCAAGTAAGAATTTATCTGCAGTTCCTTTTCAAAAGAGACAAATACCAGGTTACTGCATATCCCATTCTATGTCACAGGAAATACCTATGTTTTATCAGAGTAAATTCACAACGTGAACTTTGAATGATTTGGGGAAAAAAAAAGACAACAGATGTACATATTCAAGAAAAAACTGTTATGATTTTGAAATTATTTTTGAAAGAGAACTACATTAACCTATAAGCAAAATACAAGTCTAAATTCCTGAATGTTTTAATTATTGTAGTGAGTAGCAACAATTTGAGACAGACATTGTACTCAACATATTATTTTGGGAATGCCGGACAGAAGACAGAAAATAAAACTCATTGCTAATTATCTTGATTATCAAAACATTAAAAGGGTATTGTAAGAAATGTGACATTTTAGAAAAGTTTAGTTGAATGAAATTAGTATAATACCTAACAAAAACTATTGATAATATTAAGTACTAGGAAGTGTTTTGTAATTCTAAGAATGTTTAGCAAGTGAGAAATCAGATGCTTTCAAAACCAGTAAATTCCAAATTCATTAAGTGTCTGTTTCTACAGCAGGAATTTACCAACTTACAAAACAGGAAATAATGGATGTAATAAGATTGACTTCAAGTGATACAGAAAATGTTTAATAACCTAGTAATTTCAGTCAGCTACATAATTTAATTTATTTCTTTGTTGAAGCACCAGATAGCTGCATGGAACTGATTTATTATTTTACTCCATTAAATGGAAAAATAAATTATTACAAAGACCAAAATGTCTTCGCAAAAAAAAAAAAAAAAAAAAGGTTAATATTGAGATACATGTTAGAGACCATAACCACACAGTACATTTCTGATGCTTCACAATATTTAATTATTTACAAGTATTTTACTTCACATTCTGGGGTATATTACCATGATGTCTGCATAGTGACAGACACATTATACAAATATTACTGTACAGTTATTCAGTTCATTTGCATAAGCAGAATGATCATTGACCATTAACTGCATGAAGAGTCAGGTTCTTACCTTGTTTAGCAGCTCTGACCCACCTTCATTTAATGGAGCAAGTTTTGGTTTAATGGGATCTGCAGTGGACTAAAGAAATAATAAAGTTAAAAAAAAAAAATTATACAGATTTCTACGGGGAAGAGAAGTACTCCTTTAGCCTGTAAAATGACTACTGATAGTCAATTCAGCTTTCTTTAGCAAAGCAAATGAACAACCTTTTATTTCAAGTTCATTTTTTACTGCTTCCTTGGCTACTAAGTTATGGATTTCACCTTGAGCTTAAGTTAAACAAAGATACTGCAAAGAGACATAAAATTATTGCAAACATGGTTATACAGAATTGTTCTACATTGTTCTACAGATTGTTTTACTAACAATCCTGCAGCAACCAAAAGACAAAGGAGTAAGGAGAAGATAATATTTGAGTGATTTTTAGAGTAAAAAGTATTTACAAATAATTTTCTCATTTAAGGTATTAAAAATAATCTATATTATATCTAGATATAGACATAAATATAATATATGTAAATACACCTTTATGCGACAAATCAAATAAGGTGCAACCATATTCATGCATGACAAGCTAGAGTGATATCTGTACTGTGCAATCTTCTCAGCTCTTGAGTTTGTGTTGGGACAATTGAATGTCCCAGTTTTACCCCAGGTGCCAGGGGAAGGGAACCCAGAAGCAGATGCTTCAACACATCCCTGGGCTCGCTGACCTTGGGATGAACTGTGTGAGGCACACTCCAGAAGTGCAGAACAGGTGCTCCAGAAACAGCCAAGGCAATTCAGAGCGAGCCTTGGTGTCAAAATGCAAAACGCTACCTTCTAGACAGTTTCAAAGACTGTTTTGACAAAAACGATGGGGTTTTGGTTTTCTCTTAAGCACAAAGAGTCAATACTAAGCATTTTAAACATCTGTCATGATTCTACATGACATTTGATAATTATTTGATTAAAATAAAATTCTACCTTTTCATTTGAAGATGTGTATTCTGACTTTTCAAACTCAGCAACCTGGTGCAATAATTCTCTTGAAAAAAAAAATAAAGAAGCATTTATTTACCAAAGAAAAATATAAAGAGGCATTTCTTCACTAAGAGCTACACTATGAGACACATTTTACGAAGCTAGTGCTCTACTTTTTCTTGCACGTAAAATTCTTGTTAGAAGTATAGGATGAAGTCCTACACAAATACCATAAATGCAACAGATCATGCCATGCAATGGCATGATATGTGCATTACAATAGATTTAGCATTCTTAATTAAAATATAATCTAACCAGACAAGCTTTTAAATTGAGTCCAGTCACCTGCTCTTAAATTATTAATTCAAGTAAGAATATTACTAAGAAAACACCTTGGTCACAAGTTTGAAATTATTTTGTATCTTGCTATTTTATAGATGGAAACATTGAAAGTAACCTATAATTGATACAATACTCAAAGAATAGGTTTCTATGATTAGGAAAAGAATGCAAATAGTCGAGACTCTGAAGTCTTCTTATTGCTGCAAGTATAGTCCAACAGCTGTTACCGATTCTCCAAGTCAGAGACATCTGTCTGTAACTTCAGGTACCATTTCTCAGCCTGTGAAAAGAGCTGCCGCAGAAGTAAAACGTTGGTGTAAGTTGTGTTTATGAGCTCGGACTCCACTTCACTGTGTACAACACTCTGCAGTCCATCCAGCATGTCTATCACCTCGTCAACTGTGAAGGTCTCTTCAACAAGTCTAAACAGAGAGGTCAAGATTAGTCAAGTATGATAAAGGTAACAATGTAACATCCTGCCTTGTTATGAAATCTCACTACACAGGTACCACTCATATAATGCAACATTTTCTAAAAACATCCACTGTCAGTCATTATTAGATGACCACAGCATTAGTAATTGGTTATTTATTCAAATTTTCTCTTTAAATCACTAAAATCACAAATATTAATTCAGCTACAGCCTTGCATTGAGTTTAGATATCAGAAGCAAGATACGAAGCAATGCCATGCTGTCAATATCTCTGTCAATTCCTAAGAATTTGAGCAACTTGGGTTTAAAGTCATTTGACTTGTAACTTCTGGAAAATACAAGAACATACCAACCTAAACGGAGAAAAGTTGCTCCATAAAGTATTCAAACCTGCCACTCCTGCTAACATATTTTGCTTTATTCCTGCTCAGAACCACCCCACACAGTACCTGCTGTCCTTGAGGTCCTGAAAACAAGAATCCACTGTTTTGAGACACATGCCCCGCTTGAAACGAGCGAAGCGCATGTAGCTGACCACTTCGTTCTGGTGGTGCTCGTTAACACCCAGCTCTGCCTGTGGAGGAGGATACAAGCACAAAGACAAACATAAGGAAAAATGAGCATAACTACTGTGAATACTTGCCTTCTGATTAGTTTCTGTGATTGCTTTCACAGGGTTAGCATGCTAGCACAATGAAAAACAACCATATTTTCGTATGTCTAATCCCTATACACCTCTCATAAGTGGGTGAGAAAGCTCCAGTACTTGGAAGCAAGGGCTCAAAAAAGTCATACAAAAACAGAGAGACAGAGGCAATCAGAAGATCAGAACAAGAAGGAGTGTACAGGAGAGGAAGCTCTTGGATAAATGTATCTTGGTATTACATTACACATTCATAATGTAGCTGAATGATGTCTCTTCCATGGATGTACTAACAAAAAATACAGACGAAAGTATGTTATGTTTGTTACTTTTTATATAAACTCCTGAGACTTCTCACAGAATCACAGAATGTTTGTGTTGCATGGGACCTTAAAGATTATCTAGTTCCAGCTCCCTGGAATGGGCAGGGACACCTCTCACTAGACCAGGTTACTGAGAGCTCCATCTAGCCTGGCTTTGAATATTGCCAGGGATGGTGCATCCATAATTTCCCTGGGCAACCTGTTGCAGTGCCTCCCCACCCTCCCAATAAAGATATTTTTCTGTATATATAATCCAAACCTACTCTCTTTCAATTAGTGTCCATTACTCCTTGTTCTATTGCTGCAGTTCCTGATGAAGAGTGCCTCTCAGGCTTCCTTGTAGGCCTCCTCCAAATACTGGAAGGTTGCTATGAGGTCTCTCCACAACCTTCTCTTCTCCAGGCTAAACATCCCCAACCTGTTTTCATTGGGGAAGTGCTCCAGTGCTCTTGTCAGCTTCATGCCCTTTCTCTGGACTTGCTCCAACACTTCCATGTCCTTCCTATGCTGGAAACACCAGAACTGTATGCAGCACTCCAGATGGAGTCCCATAAGAGCAGAGGGGGGAATCACTTCCCTCGACCTGCTGGCCATGCTGGTTTTGATGAAGAAGACTTTAAGTGATAATCTGAATTTGTTTCTCAACAGCCTATCGCCCAGAAACTAATATTGCCAGGGTAATTTAAGAAAAAAGTAATTTTAGACCTGGCTAAGTAGCCCTTTTATGCATGCATGTATTTCAAAGAATTATTGGCACGGGCAATCACATCAGAATCACACTGCTCATGCAGGTAGCATGAGTGACAAGGAGGCACAACAGGGCATGGGTGGGATTTTATCACCACAGTCCCTGGAGAACTGATGCGAAGGCGAGTCCATTTCATTTACTCCAATGTGCTTTGTTGGCATAGTTGATGTTGGAGAGAGACAGTAACTCAGACAAAACAGTTCATCTGATCACCTTGTCCTTAGGGAAGCTCCAGTGGCAATGCAATCCTGGGATACCTGGATGAACAATCAATACTCCAGAAACTAAATGCAGCCGAGGAAGCAGCACCAGCACTAAATGAACCCAGCTCTTATAGTGTGGCTGCAAGCCTGATGTCACCTACGAAGTCCCCCATATTGCATACGAGGGATCATATGGAAAGCTAAATCAATGTCCTCTTTGCTGTTGCTGGAGAGTTTTTTTAGTTGAAAAGCTTCTATTCATTAGAGACAGAAAGGAAATTATACTAGTAAATAAATACAATAAGCACAGGCCACTCGTGATCTCCGAGTCAGACACGCTGATACGCAGATAAGCCACCGGGCCATCCCGCAAAAACCCCAAGCCCCAGGAGCCTCTGCAGGGACGGCAGGGATGCCCAGGAGGGCAGGTGGCGCTCGCAGCTGCCCCGAGCGGCTCCCGCATGACGACAGCCGCACCCCTGCCCCGCCTGCGGGCCCGACGCGGAGCGCCTCCGTGCCGGGCGGCCGCGATGAAGCGGGAATGCCGGGCGGCGGCCCCGTCCCGCTACTCACCATGGCGGCCGCTCCGCCGGCGCTCGGACGGCTGCGGGCCCAGCGTTGCCATGGAGACCCAAGCCTCGCGAGCGCCCGCGGCGCGCTCCGATTGGCGGCGGCGCGCCCACGTGACCCGCGCGCCGCGGAATCGGATAAAGGAGTTTTTTTTGTTTTGTTTTAACTTTATCTTTGCATTTCCTGTGTGCTCAGGTGCAATTTGGAAAACTCTACTGTGTAGCAGTGAGCTGCTGAAGCTGTAGAGGCACTTAGGCGCGATGAGAAATATCCCACGTTTATTTACACCACCTAATATTTTTTCCCAAAGGCTTTTTCCCTAAACACGGATTTTTGCAAAGCATTAGCATGTCAGCAGGACAACTCAAAGCCATAGAATGGTTTGAGTTGACAGGGACCTTAAAGATCATCTCGTTCCACCCCCCTGGCATGGGCAGGGACACCTTTCACTAGACCAGGTTACTCAATCCAACCTGGCTTTGAAAACTCCCAGGACTGGGGCATCCACAACTTCTCTGGGCAACTTCTTCCAGTGCCTCATCACCCTCATAGAGAAGAATATTTTCGTAATAACTAATCTAAACCTACTCTCTTTCAGTCAGAGCCCGTTCTCCCTTGTCCTGTCACTACAAGCACTTGTAGACTCCCTTCAGGTAGTGGAAGGCCATAATTAGGGCACCCCAAAGCCTTCTCCAGGCTAAGCAACCCAAATTCTCTCAGCCTTTCCTCACAGGAGAAGTGCTCCATCCCTCTAATCATCTTGGTGGCCCTCCTCTGAACTCACTCCAATAGGTCCATGTCTTTCCCGTGCTGGAGAGTGCCGAGCTGGATGCAGTACTCCAGGTGCGGTAACTGTGGTGTCCATCAGCTGAGTGTCTGGAAAAAATCTAACCTGTTACATTGAACCCTGATTGCACATAAGGAGAGGACAAAAGTAAAGTTGAAAGAGCTGGGAATTTTCCAGTGTAAGTAAAAGGAGTAAAAGTAAACACTGAAATGATGGATTTTGTTCATGAATTGTCCTCAAGGCCTGCAGAAGGAGATCAGATCTGTGACAGCAGAGATGCAATATTAGTGAGCAAATATTGATTATTGACCCTGTCCCATTACAGAGGGGACGAAGGGATGTAATGGCCTTCTCCCATGACACCACTGGACACTTCAAAAGCCAATATCACCTTCCATATCTAGACAAGCTGTGAAAGCAGAGCACCAGAATGACACAGCTAAATGACTAACAGACCAGGAAATGGCAAGGTGGGAAAAGGCTGTTTGGAACACACATAGGCAGGAGGGCTGCTGCACTTGAGCAGCTGTTCCATCCAGGCACTTTCCAGAGCAGAGTGGCCCCAAAGGAAAAGTTCGCTTCTTCCACAGTTTGAGAGGGGAAAATGGGATCCATTGCTATTTGCATTCTTCAACATCGTATTTATCTTACTGACCACAGCCTGCAGTGCATTTTCATTCAGTAATGGCCTTAAAAGCAGCAGTGACTAATTTAGGATTAATGGATGGTTTTGAGTAGGCAGCTGTATTGGTGGCAAATCAAACCTAATTTCTATTTACTTCATACACAATCAGGAACAAGTGATAAAATTCCATCAAAATCATCTGGATAAACTCTTGAGACAGATAAAGCCTGACTCCTTCCAAATCTGTTTCAAGTAAACACAAGTCACAGGTGGAGTCTACATTCAAGGCAGAAGACTCAGTACATGTTTACAGAAGGCCCTGGAGCATGCTCTCAGGGGAGGGCATCCAGGTCTGTCCTGAAAACACCTTCCATGTGGCAATCAAAGGAGTGCAGAAAGACAGACCATATGCACAAAGGTTGTTCCTGAGCATAAGCAGCTTTACAGTAGTTGAAACTGGCCTAAAAGACCTGTCAGGAGCTGAGCTGTGGCCTGTGAGTTTGCACCTCTCTGTCCTCTGCTCCACCACATGTACACACTGGCAGCATCACTTCTTCAGGTTCCTCAGCAAGCTGTGCAGAAAAAGATGTTACCAACACACGTTGCCATGAGCGATGTTGACTGGCAACTTTTATGGGGATTTTGTACAGCCTGTCTAAGGTACTCATGGCATCAGAAAGTGTTGGCATTTGGTTGGGCCAAAACATGTTCAGCCATGGGTTTCTCTCACTCCTCCTCTTCAACAGTTCCTAGGTACAGAGCTTGGAATGACTGTGCATGAATGGAATGACTGAATGTTCAAAAAGGCTTGAGCTGCAGTAACAGCCTCAGCTTCTGCTGATCTGGTTCATCTGCCTGCTCTGTACTGCAAAGATCCCTGCACCTGGAAGTGCTTACCTTGTCCACTTCTGCGCACTTCTTAGTGAAGAGATCTTAGTGAAATGAAGCACAAAAGAACAGAAGTGCATGTTTTCAAGTACAGCCACAAAAAGAGCAACCCCTGAATGGCCAAGGTGTAAGAAAAGAACGAACCTCCCTTTCACTGATACTTTTGCCCCTATGCTTCTGCCAATGCAGGGACCAAGGGCAAATGAGATGCTGGGAAAAGATGAAAGCAATAACAGGTGCCAAAAAGCTGTCACACAGAATCAGACTAAAAAGCATTTTGTTTCCTTCTCTGGCTGTGGCAATAACCAGGAGTAAGAATAGGAACAGAATGAGATACATGTGTATTCTGTACAGTTTTAGCCTTCACTTTGATTTACCCTCGTCACTGAGTAGATCAGCAACTTTCTGAGCTGCCAGCCAAACCCAAATTGCAGTAGCTGATCTCCATTCTGGAATCTGTCTGCTTTCAATTTCTTTAGCCCACCTTCAAAGATATTTGTTGTCTGTCTTGACAACCACTGTGGGAATGTACCATATGCTCATTATTTCTTTTTGTTTCAGCTTCCAATCCGTTCCTGTCAGTGTTGTCTAGCTTAAGCTGTCTCCTGTACTTAGTGCTATGTCAGTCTTGAAAAGAAAGAAAGGAGATAACAGACCATCCATGTCACACCTGCAGTGTGCATTAGGTTGTGATAAGGATCTTTGTGCTTGCAGTTGCCAACCTCCAGAGCTTCCACAAAGAACACCAGGGCAGAAAAAAGATTCTGAGAAAAACAGTACAGAATTACAAACAAAATTATCACCTTTCATGGCTAGTGTTTGGAGGGGGAGCATTTGGATCAGGAGCCCCAAAGAGCAGTGTCTACTTCATGATACCTCACTTCTACTTCACAATAATTAACAGCTGCACCTGGGGGCTCAAGCTTCTCTCTGCTCCCCTTGCAACAGACTGGAATAGATCTCTGCTTTACTACTCACAACCAATATTTTCTAAGGAAACAATTCTGACCAGTTATCTTCTTCAAACATGTCTCATCTGACCTAAAGAAGCAGGAGTTAAAGGTCTGCAAACGCTTCCAGCCAAAGTGAATGGGGACCCTGGGGCAGCAAAAATGTCAACAGTGGTCAGGACAAGAGAGTATTTGTGTGGGGAGAACAGTCAGGATTTGAGAGCAGTGTTTCTGCCATCCAAATTGAAGCCTCTTTAAAATTGCAGGAGAAGATACACTGCATTTGTGTCTGCAGACCTCCCTAAAAATCCAAACTCCCCTTTTTTGCTTGCACCCTGAAGAGTCCTATCAATCTCTTGAGAATGACACCATCATTCCCACAGGATCAAATACAGTATTTTCCATGGGGAAGCCAGTTTGGAACACTGCCTCCTACATCATGATGCCCTAATGCAATTAAATGTACAATTCAAATTACATTTGGGTTTGTTGACTGAAAAAAAATAAAGTGAGATTATTTTAAGATTATTTTAACTTTCTAGGGGAATTTCTGCATTCATTTTGGATAAAAGTTTCAAAGAAAACACACTGCAAAGACAAAGTGAGCTTGCCATCCAGAGGAAATTATATACAAACCTCAAATCCATCCCAGGGTTTCATTATGCTTTCCTTCAACAGAAATCAAAGGACATTTATTTTTTTATTTGCGTGGTTGTCTCCACAAATTCAAAGCTTTGTTCTTTAGGAAACTGGGCTATACCTAACAAATAGAGGAGAGCTATCAGTTGCCATGGGCACTGCTTAGCTCTGGTGTTACTTCCAGATGTAAACAATTGTACTGCCCACAGAAACGTTATCTGTCTCTAGAAGTCTCACTGCACATAAGCTGAGAACTCTGCCTTATTGCTATGACTTGAAGAATGACTAACCAATTACTATTACTATGGTAATGATATCATAGCTGGTGGTTCTTAAGCAAAGTCTCTGAGTAATAGCAGAACTATAGGGCTGAGTTTTCATCGCTACTTGTTAGCTATGCATGGAGAAGGAAAATTCCCTCAGGAAAATTTTGAGACTTTTCCAAGGGCTGTTTCATAGCAGCTTTCACTTGCCTTTCTTTCTCATAAATGCATGCAATGTGAACAGTGAAAACATAGATTATGTTATGAACATATCACATATTATGAACACATCATATATTATGAGCAACTAGTTCATTTTCCTCGAGTAGACTGTTGCTGTCAGTTCAACATTTTTATTGTTTAGGAGGAAAGAGAATTTCAAACAGGAAAAAAAAAAATCTAATAACCTATTCACACAAGCCATAAGACACCATTATCAAGTAGTACGGCTAAAAGGCCTCTATAATGGATAATCCATAACAATAAGAGTGATGCCAAACTGCACTTTCCTGAATGAAATGAGAATGAACTGTAAACACTCACATGCATCTTTTGGGGGATATCTCATTACTGCAGGAGATAATGGCCAATATTGCATGCATTTTTCTTTTTGAAAGTATAGTAAACTATCAGCTACAGGCTAATACTAATAAGAAACCATTCCTTTGCCAGAAGGATTGTTCCTTGTAGCTTTTTCAGTGTTCCCTGCAGTATATGTTTTCTATAACAGCACTTCTGTTGAAGCTGAAAAACAATATGTGATTACATGCTGTATTGTTATAATTTGAGCCCCTGGGTACTGTGTTAGTGATGAGATTTTCTTTAAGCACTATTCTTTTATGGTTCTTTAAAAAAGATTATCTTCCTCCAGTTTCCACAGAGAATCCTAATTATTAAGAGTACAGCCTCTACCAAATGCTGTTGATTCAAGCAGTCAGAATTGAATCACAACAAAGGTGTTAAAGAGGGAGCATGGTGTGACTGCAGTAAGATACAGTTTTGTTTGTTTGTTTCTTTCTTTCTTTCTCTTACACAAAAAAGAAATGCCCATGGTCTTGGAAAAGTCTTTAAACTGCCATCTTTCTAGGGTATACTAAGACATGTTTACAGAATCATCATCGAGGTTGAAAGAGACCTCTAGGATCATCCAGTCCATGTGTCCATCCAGCACTGCCACTGTAACATCCAGAGCCAGAGGCCTCGTAAACACATCAGGGATGGTGACAGCACAACCTCCCTGGGCAGCTTATTCCAATGCCTGACCTAACACTGAATTTTACTTTTTTCCCCCTAATATGTAATCTGAATCTCCCCTGTCTCATTTTAAGGCCGTTTCTTCTTGCCCTCTCACTGCAGGCCCGGTGGAGGAGACCGGCCCCCACCTGGCCACAGCCTCCTTTCAGCTACTTGTAGAGAGCGATGATCTCTCCTATCCTTGGAGGTTTAGCCCCTTGAGGGAAGAAGCCTTACCTCGATTTTTTCCTCAGTTTTAACATTCAGCAACCAGCCTGACTAAACCGCGCTCAGACAACCCCCAGGCTTTTCCCGGGCTGTCACTAATCCGCAGGACCCGCACCGGCCGGCCGCGGCGGTCTCTCCCCCCGGCTGCCCCCGAGTTCCGCCGCCGGGCGGGCGGGCGCAGGGCGGTGCCGAGGGCCGTGCCCGCCCTCCCGGCCCGGGCGGTGCGGAAGCGCAGGCGGCCGGGCTGCGTCCCCGCCGGACCCCGGGGGGCGGAGCGAGAGCCCGGGCACGGCGGCATCCTCCGGCGCGGCCATCGCCGGGCTGCTCCATGGAGAAGCGCGGCCCGGTGCTGCACATCGTGGTGGTGGGCTTCCACCACAAGAAGGGCTGCCAGGTGAGGGGGCGCGGATGTCTCCCGCCTCTCCGCTCCGCTCTGCGCTTCCTCCCGGCCCTCCCCCGGTCCCCTCCCCCGCGCCGAGCGGCGCCTGCCCGGCTGCGGGAGGCTCCGGGGAGGGGCGCGTCCGGCGGGGCCGGGGCCGCGCTGTGCTCAGGGGCCGGCAGAGGAGGGCCCGGGAGCCGGCCGGGGCCCGCTTGCCGCGGCCTCCCCCGGCCGGGGGGTGCCTGGCTGGGCCGGGGCTTGGCTCGCCCGGGCAGCTCGTGGTCACGGAGCTGCCTCCATTCCCGTCCCTCCTCCCGGGGGCGAGGCGGAGCGAGGGCCGGCGGGGCGAGCTCCCGGGAATGAGCTCCCGGGGATGAGGGGCGACTGCGCGCACCGCGGCACCGGATCTGTCTCGAGTTGTGCGCGCTTGGTGCGTTCAGACAGACAATTCTGAGGGAAAAAAAAAACCCCAAATGGTGTTTTAATCTGCCTTTATCTATCCCTGCCGGCCCATCATTGAGTGCTCACAGGTACATCTTGTGCCAAACAGCCCCAGGGTAACAAGCCCACTCTGGATTTAAGTTTTCTTTGCCTGTCTCTTCCCCACTCTCATAAATGCTCGACTGCTTCATGTGGCCTGTAAGGTAGAAGGATTTTATGTCATGTATTTCACAGCTGGTTTATGTTCTGGTTGTTTTAATTCTTTTTCTAACCCTTGAAGCAGGAGATGCGGTTGCCCGGCTGGGCTGCCCACACAGTTGCTTTGCTATGACAAGAGCAGATAGACGTAATGTTGGATTTCCAGTGAGTCTTTTTCCATAGCGAGTTCTTGGCCTTTATAAAAACTGCCAAGACACTAATGAACGTTATGGTTTTTGTTATACAAGGGTTGATCTGACATAAACACATTCCATTCAAGGTAGCTGAGAATTGAATTATTGCTTCAGCAAAAAGTCCGAGCACAATTCCTCAGAGGCTAAGGTGCAATAACTCAATCTCTGAAAGATGTGCATGGTTTTCGAATGCACTCTTTCTCCTCAGGGTGCCTGGGTGCTGTTCGCATATGGATGTTCACAGGATCAGTTCCTGTGAAGTAATTAGATCATCTGGGCTGTGAGGTTTGTGATGTTTATCAGGCACTTTCTTGTCAAACACTGTTACAAGATGAGCCTTAGTTTGGTATCTGTAGGAGGAGAAACATATTTTTGCTCTCTCCTTGTTATTGGCCTCTTGGAAAAGACCTTTGCTTTTGTTTCTTCTGTTCTTCTGGGGTGTGTATTAATTTTCTTGCACATTAAGCAGCGTTGATGCAAGAAAACCAAATAACAAAAAAAAACCCAAACAACCCCCCAAACTACGAATTAGTAGCAGTGAATTTTATTTTGTTGCCAGTAAAATGTTTCTAGAAGTACGTTTTGAGGGGTTGTCAAAAATTAGGTTGGAATACCTCTGAACTGAAGGTTTTTTTTATCTCAAGAAATGACCTGGAGAAGCTGGAGAGGAAGGCATATAGGGTAGCTGAGTCACAGGGAGAACTGCAGGAATAGAATGACATTCAGTAGAACCACAACCAGCCAGGCTTCCTAAGGGAAAGCTAAACAGAAATCTAATTTTAAATGTATTCTGCCTCTGACTTAGCAGTTTTTTTACCGAACTGTGGAGAACGTTTCCTAAAAGAACTGGAGGCAAGGAGCAGCACGGCTATAACCTAATGAGTTTGACATCAGTAGTATGCAACACTCTAGAGAATTTTTGAAGAAAAGAATTAATTAACAACATGAAATTAGGTAGACTGGGTCCTATGTGCATTTGCTAAAGATAGATCATGCTTGACTGACCTGCATCTTTTTTAAGAATAAGTGATTGAAATCCTTTTTCTGTGAAAGAAATGGAGTAGCTCTAATCTGCTGGGAACTTGATAATGGATCACACTTATTTTAAAGGTAGAGATACAGGAGAAGTAAGGCAAGAGCTGGTACTTGAGTAAAGAGTAGTATGAAGGAGAGGAAGCAGGAACAGATTTGAGTCAGAAGAGGAACTACTGGCTGGAAAGGTGCTTGCAAGAAGTATTTCTCAAGATTGAAAGTGATGTTGAAATTTTGAAATTTTACACCATAAAATTGAGGTGTGATAAGCAAACTTGAGGAATCTCATAGGAAAACTGGAAAATTTACAAGAGCTGGACAATAAGGAATGCTGGTTTGATAAAAATGGGGTGCCTTATGAGGTTGTGTGATTGAAATGAATAATGACAGTATAAGCTTGGGAACTGACATGAGGAAATGTCTGGAAAAGAGATGAGACCCCGTGTGATGGAGGCTAAGTCACCAAAGCAGTGTGATTTAAGGGCAAGAATGACAATGTATTGTGTGATTATATGTTTATTGATGCATATAAATTCTGACCCACTTTTCAGAAAAAAGGGATTTGAATTCTCTCTTCCAGAACTGGATGAGATAGTCACTGGGCAGTCTCTATTAAAGAAGAATGTAGAAGAGCTTCCCTAACTAGGCTGACAAAGTAGACTTGGAGGCAGCCAAGCTCTGTAGGTACAGGAACATTCTTCCCTTTTCCTTTCCTGCATCTTCACAACTGGTAAGCAGAGGCAGTTGTAGTAAGCTGAAATGGGGAACTGAGGTGACCAAAAAGCAAGCCTTGTTTTGGTGGGTTGCTTCTGAGGTAGTTGTTTTACAGGTTCTGTTTGCCATGTTGACAGCTGCAGCAAGCAGACACACGGGCACAAGAAGACCAGTGAGGGTGAATCACCTCTCTTGACCTGCTGACCACATTCCTTTTGATGCATCCCAGGATGTGGTTGGCTTTCTGCGCTATACTGTGTAAAGTGCACATTGCCAGCTCATGTTGAGTTTTTCCTCACCCATCACCCCCAAATCCTCCCCAGGGGCTGCTCTCAGTGACCTTTAAAGTACTGATAGTAGCCTTTGAAGTATTCATTGAAACACTGTAGTTGCCTTCCAAGAAACTGTTGGAAAGTAAAAAATGAGCAGTAAGTACCAGCTGTTTAAATGAGTGTTGGCACAAGAACCAGTGGATATGAACTGAGCATGTGCTGCAGACTGCACACCTGAAACTGTGAAGTGAGGAAAAGAAAAGGTATATGGCAATGGTCCAATGGAGATCAGTCAGAGTGAATTTGGAAAGCTTAAAATTGAGAGGTCATAGAGCTAGGCTGCCTGTCCTAACAGTAATCAGCCTGGTTTGCCTGACAAGACTCCTTTCAGTTTCTGTTTACACCTCTTTTCTCTGTAGTCTTACTAGGAAATGCATGTGGAGTAAAGGTTTTCTGTGGATTTCTTGATGCTAGGTTTTTTTCATTAGCTGCTTTTGCTTCTGAAGCTTCATCACTTGAAATGTACAGTTCTTCCTGTTGGTTAACTTATAGGATAAGAACCATGCAAAGGCTTTAATGTGCCGTTGGGAAATGTATAGGAATATCTTTTTCTTTCACAGACTTGAAAAACAATCCATATGCATTCGTTTTTGAAAGAGAAGGAGAGTCAGAATCTCTTTCTGTGCACCTTTGGATTGGGAATATGAGTACCACAATTGTTCCTCATGCTCCTTTCAAGGGCCGACTGTTTAACTGGGGGTCTTTTTGCTGGAATGTAAGAGACAAAGTGAAGTTTTGCCATATGTACATTGTTAAGTCTGGGGATCCAGTTACTCAGGCAGTTGTTAAAAGCTTGGGAGGTGCCACTCACTGTCGTAAAGGCTTTGTGTTATCTGAAAAACAAAGCAGTAAAAATTGTGAACACATTGGGAGGAGTTTTCTCTAGCAAGTACGGAGTAAACTTTTGGAGAACCTGCAGGCTTTTGTTTGTCTACATGAGCAGATTGTCATCTTGTTTCTTTGGGCCCCTTGGTTACTGAGTTGAACTGTGACTCTAAGGAGATATGCAAATAGTCCTGGTTGCTGTCTCTTTTTGCTAAGGATTATAGGTTAGTTATGGCAGAGTGTCCAGAGAATGGGAGGAGAAACTTGGCTGCCAGCTACTAGGTCCACCTAGTTGACACACTTTCAATAGGCCCATTAAGGAAGGGAATGGCAATTGGCAGGAAGCAGGAATGGTGACTGGTTTCTTGGCTTTGTAGGCACTGGCTGACTTGTTATGGGAATCCTCCTCAATGTGTCATTAAATAGTAGATGTCCTGCAGCAGCCAGAACTCATGGGCAGTATGCACTCAGTCATGGTTTTCATGCTTCTGAAATGAAATGACAGACGTTAAAAAATTCCTTTTTTGATCCGTTTTTGCTATGGATAAGAGGAGTGGCCTCAAGAAAAAGTGACAGCAAACACAGCACTGCATCGTGTGTAGTTGCTCAGACTCTTGCCCATTAATGTAAAACACAGTTTTGGTGCAGTAGGAGTTCTACACACTTTTCAGGCTCTATAGGACTCAAGGCACAAAAGCATTGGGGCACAAAGTGACAGTAAGGGAGATTTGCCACAGAAATGGTCTGATGTGTTTTGGAGTATCTGTGTCTGCTCAACTCACTACCTACTGCAGCAGGTTCTGTTGATCTGATTCAGTGTAGGATGGTAGGACTTGGACTTTGGGACTACCTGTGCCTTTCTTCTGGAGCAGCTGAAAACAAGTTCTTCAGTAGTTTTGAGAATCTGCAGTAGTGAGTGACTAGTGATTTCAGAGCAAAAAAGGGGAAAGCTTATTTTCAGAATTGCAAAACACCTCTCATTACAAGTGAGTGATAAAACACCTAATTTGCCTTACAACACTTTAATTTTTGAAAGCATTAATTAGCGTGGAAGGTCCTTACCTACCTTATAGTAGAAGTCCTTAGCAAAAATGTAACCTGAACAGACCTTAACTAGAAGATACAAGCTGTGTTGAAAATACATGGAAAGACCTTTGATTTATAGTGATGGTGGGAGACTGAAAGTCCTGAGATGCAGTTCTCCAGCTTTGATGACGTGTGCTGTGACAGTCATTTAAGCTGTCTCCAAGCTTTATTTACATGAAGAAGCAAAGAGATAATAGTGTCTGAGGGTGTAGGAAGTCTTAAAATACCACAAGTACTCTAGAAATAATCAATTTTGAAGGCAGAGTTAAAATGAGAACTGATGTATTTGTAAAGGAGAGGATGGAAACATTTCAGCAAAGCTGGAAAAACTTGTGGGTAGGAAAGGTAGGCACAAGTCTGTGTAAAGCCCCTGCCAGGTTGCTGAGGAAGTGCATGGTCCTTTTGCTGCTGCAGTGCCTGCCCTGCCACAACAATCCCTACCTTCTCCTGATGCGCAAGGCTTCTAAGGTAATCACATCTGAGTGAACTCGAGGCTTGTGTTGTGTGGCCCCACCAGTGAGGCCACACAGAATGTCACTTCGTTTGGGTCAAGGCCCAGCTTTTCTGCACTTGGTGTCCTGAGCAGTTGTGCCCATCACTGCTCATCTTGTGCAGCAGGTGACCATTGTTTCACGTATCCTCTTAAGAGCTTAAAATTATTCCACTTTACTCTTGGCTCTCTTTCACATACGCATTTCTTACTGTGTTGTGGAACAAAATTAAATTGTGAGTGGTAGGGAAAGTGAGGAAGTGCTGTGTGTGTCCTGGAATACTCAGTGCTGCTGGTCAGTTTTGTTTGCCTGAGATCTTCGATCTGTGAAATAACAGCAGTGTATCTTGACCCACTTCTCTGTGCTTCTATGGAGGATGACATTTCAAACTCCCACAGACATGGGAATGGATTACTGCAAAGACCAGAAGGCATATTTCCATGGAATCCTAAAGTTTGCTGTAAGGATCTTCAAGGTACTGAACTTTGTAATGTAAATGTGACGCCTGCTTTGTCCAAAGTAGTGCCTGAGTTCTTGTCTGTGTGAGACTGTTTTTGTGTGGACTGTGCCTGAAGACCAATCCCCCTCTCTTGCCTGACCAGAGGTTTTCTTCCTGGCATGCAAAGGAAATCTAAGATCAGGAATTAAACAGCTGATACCCAGTTTAAGAGAAGAGCCTGAATGTAATCCTTGAGAGGGAAGGATTTAATTCTTCCTGAATTGTGTATGTGATCTTCATCATTTGAGAGCTTCAAATACTTGAGTTCTGGAAGATGGTGCCTGTTGTGATCTGCAGAAATTGGCACCTGACGTGGCCTGAGCAATCTGTGGACATGGCCTTTTTCACTGGTGCCTAGGAAGCAGGTGGGTCTTTAAGCAGAAATGTTGGCAACTTAGACTTGCCTTTGCAGAATTAGGAGATGTCTAAGGAATGAGCAAGGTCAGTCTGCCCTTTTAATGAACTCTTGCAAACTGCCTCCATTTCCAGGTCTGCTGCACTCTTGATAATAGCGCATTCTTTCAAGAGGGAAATACTGAAGCTGTTCTCTTCGATAGATTCCATGGGTAGGAAGTTTTCAGGGGAACACTTTCCAGCCTTAGTCCCTGTTTTATTTGCTGCTTTTCTTCTAGGACTCTACTTTACTGGAGAATTATTTTTTTTCCCTTCTTGATCTTTGTCACTCCAGTAGTTGCTGTGATTCTCTTAGATGTGCTTGATGCTCTTAAACACGCAGATGAAGTGTATGCTTTGTTGTCTTTAAATTCCTTGGGTCTTTGTTTTGGGGGACCGCAGTAGGCAAGTATTATGCAACAGCTAATCTTGTCTAGTGATTAAACAAGATCTTGTTAATTGAACAATAGTTGAAAAGGAACTAAGCTTGAATCAAGCTGAAGTGCTTTGTTCCTGTTTTCTATTGATGATAACCTGTAAACATTAGCACAATTCCTTTGGTTTTGTTCCCTGCTTTAATAATATTAAAGCACTTTAAAGGACCATTATGAGCATGAAATCTAATGAAGTTAACCATAGCATACATCAAGTATCAAAGATGAGTCTTTTGTCTAAAAATGTGGATTTTATGCTCAACCTTTTGTATTTTAAAGAGGCTTTTAGCTTTTATTTGTAAGGCTACTCTAATTGGCATGGGGTAATAATAATTTTATATACACAATGAATTGCTGAGTACACATGTACTTCTGTAAACAATACTGCAGATTCCGATCCCTTGTGTAGAGTTAATGATGAGTTCCATTTTTTGCATATCCTTTTAATCCATTTACATAGTACTTAGTGTTCAGTGTTCAAGAAAAACTTCGGGGTATGGTTGATTTGTTTGTTTCTTTATTTGGTTTCTTTGCTCAGCTTTTCAAAGGACCCTTTACTTTGATAATATTGCAGTCACTTCTGTGAAGTGCTGCCCAGGATCCTACTGAAGGAAGGATTCCATACTGGATAGTTTTTCCATAGTTGCCCTGATACACAAGTTGAGAGAAGGTTCCTAAATACCCATTTGCAGTTATGTAATGCTTCCCATAGTCATCATACTTAACTTTCATCTTATGATTTGTCTGTTCTTTGTATGTGTCATAACATCTGAGTAGTTATTTAAATATTCTGCGCCAGGAATCTCAGCCTTTCTCTTGAATAAATGAATGAGTGCTAAGTCAATAAAACATATTTTTGTACTTCTGCACCACCTTTCATTTGCCTATTTCAGAATGTTTTCAAATAGTGACTTGGGCTCTTGGCACTTGAGGTGGCAGCGTAATTTACATACATGTAGAATAGAGGGAGGTTCAAAGCTGTAAAATCACAAAACAGAGGTCACTCCAGCAGGAGTAGATTGGAACTTGCAAGGCTCGACTTTGTGTTCCCTGTTCTAATATTGCCTGACTTGATGATCTGTGTGTAATTTTGGTAATCCATCTCATAGTTTGTTATGAGGTGCTGAGTTAATACACCTTGACAGCATGCTGTTTCTGAAAGCAAAGAAACTTGTGGGTGCAAGATGTGAAATGAGCTCATTGCTGCCCTGCCATGCTGAGGGGCAGGACCCAGGGCTGCCTGCCTGCTTCCCTGGGGTCACTGTGAGCAGAGTGTGTTCTGTGCTTCCTTATGGTGCTGTGTGCACCTTCTCAGCCTCATACATGGTCGTGAACTAGATTTGCTGGCTCTCAGGAGTCATTCTGGTGTTGAAACTTGTGAGGAAAAAAAAAATCGCTAAAAGCAACTCTGGCCCCATCAGATGTCCTCTGGCAAAGAGCCTGAATGCTTGTTGGCCCACAGACCAAGTGATGGCCTGCTTGGACTGCATTGGTTCAGCAGTAGATGCTGGGTGAGTGACACTCAATGGCTATTTCTAAACTGATGAGTACAAGTGCTTAGAAGCCTGCCTGCTGTCTGGGTCCCCCAGTTTCCCGGGGGAAGGTGGATTCAGTGTATCATTTGTCAACTTGTTGCCAGCTCCTTGCTATTGGGACCCAGAGCATGGAGCAGAGCTGGGCGTCTCAAGTCTCAGACTGAGGTCTGGGTGCTGTCCCCAGAGAGGGGAAATGCGACAGGCCTTGCGGGTGGATGTGCTCATTAAGAGCCCAAGATGGGCATTAGGAGCCGATCTGTGGGGGAACAATTGGCTGCTGCTGATCCCAGTCTCCACTGGCTGCTGTTTGGACAGACATCTCTATTTGTGGTAGAGATTGGGGTGCCCTCGCTTGTTTCATCAGGGAAGCTGCTCTCTCTTGCCAGAGTTCATCCTTTATGAATTTTTGCTTTCTGTAGTGGTATGAATCTTGTCTTGATGGCATGGAATTCCTTAGCAGGTCCCCTTGGTTGCAGTACTATTAAGTTCCTTTCCTGCAAGGAGTGTGTTTTGTTGTTGTTTCTTTCTTCTTTATTTGAAGACACTGGTAAGAGCCAAACTTCCAAAATGAACAGTATTTACGTAGGGCTTGAACTGTGTGACTATAAAAATAAAGTGTTAAATAATTGGAAAGGTCTCTAGAATGCAGGCTAGCATGATGTTGAAAACAAAGGTTTTGGTGTTTTGGGTTATTATTTTGTCTTTTAAGGGCCTCGGTAAGTGTCAGAACTTTGCTAACCTAGTCGGAGTTTTTGAAGCAAACTTGAACGGTGATATTGTGCCTACAAATGGTGCCTTAGAACTTGTGTAAGTAGCCACTCTATGGCTTTAGCAATATGGAAATATGAGGAAGTACCAGTTTCAGGAGCTGAAAGGACAGAAACAATTATGCCCTGCCTCCTTGTAATACAGGGATTACTTTTGCTGTTGCTATTTGTGTATATAGTGTATTTTAAGCTATATTTATATAGGTGTGTATTATATGTATTCATCGTATATATTTTTGTATGCATATATACATATATTATACATAGTTGTTACAAATATTCATATTTATATAAGCGTATAACGTATATTTAAAACCCCACTGTTAGAGGTCATTATATTACTGCATAGGCGTTATTGTTATGTCCATGTGCTCTTCAGCTTGCAAATCCTGATCTGTTGGTTCTGCTGTGCAAAAATGGGGAAAGTTTGTTATTTAAATTCAATTGTTGTTTAAATAATAAGTTGTTCTTAGTGCTGAAAGGCAAACAATGCTCTTAGATTTTCATTTGGCTGCGTGCTGCAGTTGTTATGGTGATTCAGATAAGGTCATTGGTGTGCTGGTCTTCTCTGGCTCTGGCTGTGCTAGGACTAATAAATTGGGAAGACTGATTTTAGAAATCCCCACTTCGGGTGAAGAACAAATACTGACTTATTTATAAAGAGATATCAAGGAGATTTTTAGGTGTAATTTTCTGTTGGTGTTTTTTTGTTTGCTTTGGTTTGGTTACTGCTGCTTAGTTATAATCTATGTAGCCTTTCTTTTTTAGAGAGGAAGGGTTGATATCCTTGAAATGTAATATGTCCTAATGATTTATGAAGGGAAAAGATTTTCTAAATAGAAATGTGATTAGTGGGTTTTGCTGGTCTCCTTTTCTTCATTTCAAGCAATTTGCCTACCTGTTTGTTGCAGTTGAAGCTATGGGAGAAAAACAATTGTTTAGAGGATGGAATGGGTTTGCTTCCTGTAAACTAGATTCTGTAACTTACTGGAAACGTCCTGGGTCTTTAACATAATACCAGCATTTTAAAGATTTTAGGGTTTTTTGAGATTAAACAATCTCTCCACTGTACCAATGCAAAAACTTACTTGGATCCAGATGTTTTTTTCATAGCTTATCTGAAGAGAAATCTTCCAAAATACCTCTTATACTAAAGAGGAGAGCTTATGTTGTGACTATAATTCAAATGTGATAACAGGTGAAGATGGGAAGCACATGCCAGCACATTTTAGATTATTACTGTTCAGTGCTCACTGATGATTCTACTTTGATTAACAATTAAGTGCTTTTCACAGGTAAGGAGAACAACCTAACCTGAGTGTAAAATTAATGCCAACTGCTTATAAAATGTTTGAGTGCAATAGTTAGCTGGACATGCACATATATTTGGAAATTCCTTTTATCAGTGTCCCTTTTTAACCTCTCTTCTGATTGTGTGCTTGCAACTTAGTAGAAGACACTATCAATGCATTTTTCTTAAAGAAGAACTTTCATGTTAATTCCTAGATGTAGGAACTGAAATGCATTTTACGTTGCCTGATTTCATGTTTTCCTACTGTGACTTAATGAATGTGTAGTATGTTTATTCTAGCTAGGAAGTGCCTTTACAAGGACCAAAACCAGATTGCCTGGATTTTTTTGCCACTGGAATTGTGTGTTCATTGGTCCTTTGCATCCAAGCTGTTAGATTCAATACAAACTGCATATTAAAGGTTACTTAATGCTGCAGAATTTCAGAAAAATAAAAAAATGTTAGTTCCAGAAATTGAGTTGTACTTCTGTTTTAGATTTTATTTTGACTTGATAATTCACAAGAGTTGAAGTATTTTGTGTAGTGAAGGCCATAGTTATTTATTTCTCCCCTGAACCTCAAGACACTGTATTCTATGTTGT
The DNA here is from genome assembly GCF_009819655.1 of Sylvia atricapilla. Lineage (NCBI taxonomy): Eukaryota > Metazoa > Chordata > Aves > Passeriformes > Sylviidae > Sylvia > Sylvia atricapilla. The sequence continues at coordinate 45,982,729 of NC_089140.1, forward strand.
TTTTAGTTCTGAAATCCATCAGGACCTATCTGCTTACAGAACACGACAGTTTGAACAGGTAAAAAGCATTGCCATCAAAACCCCTTGACAGGCATGAGCAATATTTCCAGCTGAAATGAAGATCCTTGGCACTTGGAAAAGTAAGAAATACATGGAGATACTAGTTCATGTTTTATGTAGTTTATTTTGAAGTCTCTCAGGAGTTCAGCTTTGAATTTGAATTTCATCTTCTTGAGGAGTCTTCTTTAATTCAACTGAAGAGACAAAAACCTGTAAAATTTTCTCAGGCAGTCAACTCTAAAACCTTGTGTGTGTATCTTTTTTCCTATTGACTACTGGGCTTTATGAAAAGATTTTATTTCTCACATTTGCAGGCATTTTTATAGTGATGCATATATTAATGACATACAAGGACATTTAAGTGCATGTTTATTCATGCACATGCATATATGGATGGATTTACATAACAAGCCATTATATTTAAATAAAAAATGAGCTCCTCTTTCTTTATTCTGTGAAGATGGTGAAAAAAAGGTGTGAGACAGGTCTCTTCAGTAGTCCCATTTCTTCCTTCTGTCATGATTTGTCTTAGGTTTAAGGTGGAAAATGATAAGAAATAACTTTTTAAGTTGCCTTCCCTAGGAACACTGCCGTAGTTTGCACATGCAGGCTAGGAAAGGTTTTTAGTGAGACTTCAGTTGTTTGAAAACTCAGAACGGATAGAACTGAAATTCTGTGTACCCCATTATACCACCTTTATACATGTGCACTGCTCAGTTTCATAATTTTCAAGAACTGTGAGGTTTTAGCCATTTTTAAAAGGTTATTCAATATTCTTGTAATACTTAATTTTAAAAATAATGGTTTCTTTCCATGCAAAGGGTTCCTAACTGCAATTGATGCAAGTCTGCAAATTGAGCCGGAGAAATCAAGCAGAACATCTAGAGGATGGGGAACAGTTAGAGTGAGTTTCATCTGCATTGAGTCAGTCATCTGCAAGTTAGACTTAGAGCTAGCTCTCTTCAGAGATGGTCAAAAGAAACAGATCAGATGAATCATCCTCTGCATGTGTCTGTTTTCTCTGACAGCAAATGCTTAGGAAAACTGCCTTGGAGATCTTGCTTTTTGATATACATCCAGCTGACATGAGTCCCATCTGCAGTGACTGCTTATTTGATATCAAAAAGTCAAACTTTCTCATCACTAGGAACTGTTAAGATGGAGGAGGGATGGAAGGAAGTCCTGCAGGGCATTGCGTGCTCTTCTTGCTGTTGGATTGTCCTTTTCCTGCTTCTTTCTCACTTTTGCACTTTTGGTACTTTGGCCAGCAGCAATTCTGTTAAACTACATGAATGTGATTCCTCCTTAGAAACCAGAATACTTCCTATATGGATCCTCTTGGGGGGGAGGAGAAATAATAGTATGTCCTAATGTAAATCAGGTCTATCATAAAGTGTATTTGTAAAATAGATTATTTAAGGCCACTTAAACAGTTTTAGTTTTGATTTGCCTGAATTTTGTGATCTTCTCGCTTATACCCACACATGCATACAGAAATTTATATTAAAACTGTTTTTTGAAAGAAGATGACTAATAGAAAACAAAATTGTCATTCATCAGTGTTGTTAATGCCTGTACAGTTTATTGAATTTGGAACTGACAGAGCCTCCTGCAGAAATCCGTGTTGCTGGGGACTATCTGGGGACTATCTGATAGCAGCTGAGGTGTTGATAGCATATTGTGAGCTAGAACAAAGTAGTTCTTCAGCAAATTTCACACTGTAAAAAGAACACAGGAGCCAGATTTCTTGGCTTTATTCTGGACTTTAAAAAGGACTGTTCTTTAGTGAATATGTCTGTTTCATGTAGCTTGACTCCTCTTACCCTTCTCTCCTTTAAATTTTTAAATTTAATTATTAATTAAATTAAATTATTAATTATTTGGCTGGAGTGCAAAATACAGTGGTAATTCTGAAGGTGCTTGGAAGCAATGATGTCTTAAATCCTTACTTACAGTATTTTGCTGTCAGGAATGATGCCTTGAAGGTATTTGCTGGAATCTAAGGAACTCAGGGTTTCTTCTGTATTTGTTAGAAAGAAGCTCCTCCAGAGGGTGAATCTGAATCGCTCTCTGTTGGCCATGCAGTGAAATAAAATACCAGGAGTCAGGACATAAGTAGATGCTCCTTGACTATCTATGTTTTAAACTTAGTAACTATGCTATATTTATTGCTAAAGTTACTCCTGCAAGGTTCTACTAATAAATCTAGTAAAGAGTGTTTTTAGTCAGCCAGTTTGAATCTGAATATCAGCAGTATGTATGCATGTATCAGCAAAAGGTGTATATTGCAGACATTTATGTGAAGTTCCTACCACTTTAATTTTCTTATCTACTATTTTAATTTTCTTATCTATTACTTGAAAAGGGTAGCAGTGAATTCTCAGGATGTACATGTGTACCAAATGGCAGACCGTTTCTCTGCTCCTTATATGGATGCTAATTGCAGTGTTTGTCTCTCATTTAGAAGTTGGATGCTCTTTTTTTCTTAGTGGCATATTTTGTTTAAAAGACTCTATGGATTCCACATGGTTGCAGGGGGTTATGGGGGTGGTTTCTTCCAGAAGCTGCTGGAAGCTTCCTCCATGTCTGACAGAGCCAAGGAGAGACCCAGGGCTGGTCAGTGCCTGTCAGGGGTAGTGGTAGCGCCTCTGGCATCCTGTATTTGAGAAGGAAAGTTACTGCAGAGAAGCAAAGTGCAGCCAGAGAAGAGAGCAGTGAGACTATGTGAGAGAAACAGCCCTGCAGTCACCAAGGCCAGCAAAGAATGAAGGGCTGGAGATGCCCCAGAGCAGAGATTCCCCTATGGCCTGTCATGAAAACTACAATAAGGCAAGGCTGTCCCCGTGCGTGGAAGTTTGAAGTGGAGCAGAGATCCATTCATAGACACCCCCATGCCAGAGCAGATGGAAGCCTGAGGGAGGCTGTGGATTCATGGGGAGCCTGTGCAGAAACAGGCTCCTGGCAGCACTTGGGACCCCATGGGGGCCCCGCACTAGGAGCTGTTCCTGAAGGACTGCACTCTGGAGGGGACCCACACTGGAGCAGTTCATGAAGAACTGCAGCCTGTGGGAAGAATTCACATTGGAGAAGTTCATGGAGCAGTGTGCTGGGGGAGGGTGCCCATGCTGGAGCAAGGGAAGGAGTCCTCCCTTTGAGGAGGAAGCAGCAGCAGAGACAAGATGTGGTGAGCTGACCATGAACCATTCCCATCCTCCTGCACTGCTGGGGGAGGAGGTAGAGAATCAGGAATAAAGTGAAGTCCAGGAAGGAATCAACCCACCCCAGGGTGGGGAGAAGGTGTTTTCAAGATTTACGTTCACTTCTAATCATCTTAGTCTGTTTTATTGGTATAAAGTTAATTTCCCCAAGCCAGGTCTGTTTTGCCCATGACAGTGACTGGTGAGTGATCCCTCCCTGTCCTTATCTCGACCCATGAGCCTTTCATTATATTTTCTCTCACTTGCCCAGGAGAGGGGGGAAGTGATAGAGCAGCCTTGGCTGGCTCCTGGTGTCCAGCCAGGGTCAACCCACCATAACAAGGAATAGGAAAATTTGAAATTGATACAAGTAGCAAGGCTGATTTCTGGCAGTGTTTTATTGTCTTTTGTGCATTTTACTCAAGTTGGCAATAGTTGAAGACAGTGACATCGTGTGTTAAGGTGAAGAATTTCACTTTTGCTGGTACTCTCGTCTTTCACAGTTTTTTTTCTTTTGTTGGTGTTGTTATTATTATTATTATTATTATATTTCATCCATCAAATGCTAAGTTTATTTATATGCTTGCTTTGTTAGGCTTTTTATTTTCCACGTGTACATACCTTGTATAGCTCACTAGTTATGCTCACTAACTAAATATCCTAGGAGAGAAGTTGCAGTATCAATAATCAGTTTATTTTACTGAGAAATTTGTGTTTGGATTTTTTTCACTGAATTAAGAAATGCCATGTCGAAAAGAGTTGGTGGAAGTGGCTGAAAATCCAGAGGAGTCTCCATAGGAAAAAAAGATTGCGTTGTAAACATGCTGACTGTGGCGATTTGTAGGATTTGTACTAGATGTGTAGTGCAAGAAATGGAAAAATTGTCCCTATTCTAGGAAAAAGAGGTAAAAGGCAATTGAATGAAAGGCAAAACTGAAACACAGGATTTCTTAGGGAAAGGGAGATGCTTTTCGCCGTTGTGTAGAACATGTTGCAGTCAGGGACATAAAAATACATAAGCCAGTGTTTTGCTGTTAGTATAGTTTCTGAGATGATTCAACGTCTTGCAGGGTGATAGAGAGGCCTGCATGTGTTAGCATTACCTGGTCATGAGTACTTGAAGGCCTCGGAAGTCAAATCTCCTTTCAGGATATGTTTGCCTCAGGAATGACCCCTGCTGATGATGTTGCTGATGTTGATGTGCTGCTGGCTCTGTGCACACAGGGAAGAAGATATTCAGCTCTTGGGTGCTGTTTTCTACTTGGAGATCTTTTTCATTTCTCTTGAGGAAAAGGAGAAGCCATATCTGCCCAGGGCCTGTCAGTTAAACTGCACAAGTCAGTCTGTGGGTGCACTGAAGGAGGAGACAAGGAATGCTAGTTGGAAGAAAATCACTTTTTTTCCATAATATTCATAGGAAAAAAGTGCTAGGCTGAATCATAGGGGCCTGCTTGTATGATAATTGTAATGTAGTCTCTCTTTTTTTCCCCCTTTGTTTTCATTTATTTGTTCAGGTTGAATTTTCCTATCCTCCCCTAAAACCTGGAGAAGGACATGACAGCCACAGTTTACCGGAGGAATGGAAGTACTTGCCATTTCTTGCCTTACCAGATGGCGCTCACAACTATCAGGAAGGTGAGTAATGAGAGAGAAAAGTTGTGTGTACTTCTACTGCAACTCAAAGACAAACCCTGATATCTGAACAGCCAGCCAATGATTCTTTTTAATATTAGACTTCTGCACTTTTTGTTTAAGTTGAAAAATACCTTGGCAATGATATGTTCCTTTAGGTGAAAGTAGAAGTGTACTTCCTACATCTAGAATTCAGATGTCAGTAAAAACTTCTAGGTTACATATCAATTTTGCCTAGTTCTAGCACAAAACAAAGCTGCTGGCTTTTTCAGAAGTTCTTTGAAGGGTGAATAAACTCTCCTCCACTAATTTAGAGATACTTTAAATGACCTACAAGTCATGGAAAGCCATGTCAGTATAATGGTGTGATCTTTAAAAGGATATTTGTTGGCAGAATAAAGATAGATGTATCCATTTGCCATATAGTCACCACCAAGTTTGTGGCACTTTTTTTTAGTATTGCATTTATTCCTTTATTAGCAGTTCTATTCATCCCTGACATTTATATTTGTGTCCAGTTGTTTCATCTTTTGTTTCTGCAGAGCAGACCACAAGGAAGTCACTTTAAACAGCAAAATCATAGAAACTCTTTAATACTACTTTTAATTTGTTTTGTTTCTTAACTTGATGTACTTACCTTCCTTATTGTCCAGATTTTGGAGATCTCATTTAGAAACAAAGGAAGTTTATCAAAATAATCCCTTTCTAGCAGCAGTAAGACTGTCTCTGACTGCTCTGGGTCATGATTTTTGCTGAATTTCTGTGTTGTTAAATACATTACAAGAAGTGACCTACATTGAAAGCTACATGCAGCTGTATTTATCTGCTCTCTCTTGTCTCAGTACCATTCCAGATAATACTCAACTTCGAGCATTTTTGTTGCTGTACTAGAAGAATATAAATGTTTATTTTTTGGTAAGGAAAAAAAAAGAGTTGGCAGCAAAGGAGAAATACATATCCTTGTGTTTTGTAGGCAAGAATACACATGATCTTGAGCCAGGCAAATAGATTTTCTGATAATAATTGTATTTAATTTACTGTAACTTTTTTAGATATCTATTTTTTGAGTTTTAAAACAAGTTCCCTTGGGCAGTTGCATTTGTGCAAAGAGGATGACTTGGTACAGGAAATCATCTTACAGGCTTTCTAAAACTCTAGGTGATCTCCAGAATATAAGCTTGATCAAGGTAGTAAGCTTTGTTGTAAAAAGTCTCCCTCTCTGTTGGTCATAATGCATATGGGATTCTCTCTCCTGTTCATTTTCTTCCTGTGAAGCAAACAAAAAATTAATAGTTGGTTTAAAAAAAGATTTTACTTATGTTTTGAAAGGAGAGGACAACTGTCTTTCTTTGCTTAGGATTTAGCAATTTTTTTGCTAACAGCAAAAACCCAGCAGGTGTGTGTATATATATATATATATGTGTTTATATCTCAACCCATAAAAGTCTTTCTCTTGTCATATTTTATAGATACTTTTCTTTTTCATTTTATACTTGCATAGAGACAGTATTTTTTTTTCTGTCAGACTAGGTTTCACAAATTCTTTTTGGTGGTATAGTGCTGGTGGTGGTGCAGATATCTACCTTGGCAGTGGTAGGAGCTGCTCTAACCTATCGGCTGTGTGTGTCCTCCTTGGTCTTTGGGATTTTTTTCCTATCTTGGTTATTTTTGTCTTCTTAATGGCATCACACTCCCAATTGTATGCAATCACTGACAGTGCCTTACCTTTGTTCCTTTATCCTGAATTGAGAAAGCAGCATGCCTCTAGCTTTCAGTGATGCTTCTCTGCTATCAGTAGCTGCTTCTGAAAAGCAATGTTGACTTGGTCTGGCTAAACATGAAGCTGTCCTGCACACCTGGAGATTCTTCCACAAATTATCTTGCAATGTGAAAACCGGTTTGAGTCCAGACATAATTTTATAGTTGACTTGTTCCTTTCTCTTTCTTTCTTTTTTTTATATTTTTGATTTTAGAAAATAAGTATGTTTCCATACTTCCAGTAATTCCAGTAATTTCTGCAGTAAACCTTTAAGGGATGCTGAGAATAAATATACCAAAGTCTCATTAGTGAATTACAAAGTAGGTTTTTTTTTCTAGATACCGTGTTTTTCCATCTGCCTCCAAGATGCGGGGATCGAACCACAGTGTATGGTGTCTCCTGCTATCGGCAGATTGAAGCAAAGGTAACTTTCCAAGTTGAGAATTAATTATATTAATGAATAATAGGCTCAGTGCATTAACAAACCTAAAATTCAGTGGCTTGCATAACACCAACAGGCAAAAACTGCATGATGGGAAATGTCTGTGGAAATGCTCGCAGTATGTAGCTCCAGAACTTGAGAAGTGTTCTTTCCCATACATCAGGTGTATTGTGACCTTTTGAAATGTTCAAGGCAATTTTAAAATGCATTTTGTTTCTTGAGGGCCAATCCAGCCATCAGCACAAAGGAGCAAAACTCAACTGATATTCTGTCACATGGCAAAGTTAGATTTCCAGGCAGTAGGCCTGCTGGGTGGAAAAAGGTGAAGTTTCTCCCCATAGAGAATTTGAGTATTTCCTGGGATCTGACTGTGTAAGTGTAGGGATGTTTCTCTTCACCTACTTCCTTTGCCAAATGTACACTTGCAGAGTAGACTGGAATCTTCCTATTCATGGTAGCTGCTTAGTGGTACCAAACTTTAGCAGTAAAACTAAAGAATTGAGGAGAGCCACAGTGTGCACATGATCACATTGAAGAAATTAAGTGTTTGATCTGCTCAAATCATCCCATTCAAAAATAGTAGTGGTAGTATGATCTGTGCACTTAGAATTGAGAAGTTATTACAAATTTCTTTTAAAATTACTTACTTTTCAGTGAATTGCCAAGAATCTGGAATGTCATGTGGGTTTGAGTTTTAATTTACACCCTCTGAATATATGACTCGTTTACGTACTCTGTTTTGATTACATCTTAATTATATTTCAAGTTCCTGTTCTTGCTCTGGGAGAAATTTTACTCATGCAGTTTTTAATTTCATTGTTTTTAAAACTAAATTCCATGTTGATTTTCATTCACTCATTATTTTTGCACCAGCCTTCACTGTATTCTGTGATTTAGAGTCTTGCTGTATTTCAGTATGTAATAACTTGGCTTTATTGTGCTCTTGATTCTAGTTTATGCTTTTTAGTAACCAATTAAGAAGATACATAGATGTTTAAAATGAACTCTTTGGAACAATTAGAGTAAAATCCAATGTGTTTCATATGACAGCTCTAGCACTCTCTCCATCTGTCCTTTTTGATGTGTAGGCTGCAGTCCCTACATTTTCTGTTTTGTGTAGTTAAGTGAATCATTTGTGTGTATCCTGCCCTCACCATTTCTAGGTTTGCTATTAAGTGCTGGGAGCATTTGTTCTGGCTGAGAATGGGGCTTGTTTTGTGGATAAGCTTTTATTTTATGCATGGCTCAAAAAGATGCTTGAGTATGAAACAATTTCTAGGCAGAGACATTTTAATCTGGTCCATTTTCCCAGATGATGTTAAAGAAGAGCAAGTGATATGTTGTCGCTTTTCTCCCATACATTCCCCTGAGTTAAAATGCCATTTCCTTTTCCAGGCTGTTGCCTTTTTCTCATTCTAGTGTCTTTTAAACAGTGCTTTGCCAATCATCACAGTTGTATTTGGATCTTTGCTAACATAATGAGATGAGAATACAGCTCTGACATGTCAGTGTTATGACTCGTTTTACTAGGTAAAATTATAGAATCACCATACTATGGTTTGGGTTGGAAGGAACCTTAATGATCATCTAGTTCCAACTCCCTGCCATGGGCAGGGGTGCTACCAACTAGACCAGGTTTCTCAAAGCCCCATCCAGCTTAGCCTTGAAAGCTGCAGGGGTAGGGCATCCACAAACTCATTGCTTTCCTAGCCAACATCCAAGCGATTGAATTCCCCATTAGCATAAGGGCTTGTGAGCACAATGCTTCCCATAGTTGAAGCAAAGCCTTGTCAACAGGTTCCTCCTGATGAGGCTGCTGATAGTAGACCCCAGCTGGGTGTCCTTTGTCGATGCTGTCCTTGATTCCTACCCACAAACTCTTGACCTGTTTGTGGCTGTTTCTCAGAGGCAGCTTTTCACAATCTAGCCATTCCTAACATAGCAGATGACAGCCGTACCTCTCCTTCCCAGACTATCCCTTATGAAAACATAATACCACACTGTTGTGTGGTTTGGGTATTCCACCACTGAAGATAGCCATTTTTAGAATTTTGTTTAAATAGTGGGGTAGTGGGAACTAGACTTGGGAAAGAATTCTTTTTGAAATTGTGTATGGGTAAAAGCTCTGTAATATTTGTATTTCTTAGGCATTAAAAGTACGGCAAGCAGACATCACCCGAGAAACTGTACAGAAAAGTGTCTGTGTTCTCAGTCAGCTGGTAAGAATGTTTAACTCCCAAAACACCTTCAGGTATCCTTAACAATTGTTCTTCCATATTTTTATTTGGAACATTTAGCTTCAAACATCTGTCTTAGCCATTGCAGAGTAACAAAATATTGGAGTAAAATCTAATTGGAAGGCTGTGGCATTTGAGCGAGTTGCCTTGATTTGTGTATATGCTTCTAACTGGAAAAGTGTGTGCCTGTTATCATGGATGGATACTTATTTGCACTTTTGATCCTTCTTAAATGCTACTAACTCAATTTCATTTGGTAAAATCAAGGAGTTTGTCTAGTATAATCATGGAATGGATAGGGTTGGAAAGGCCCTCAAAGATCATGTAGCATTGTCGCTGGAGAGAGTGGCTACTACCTTCAACTGTGAGGGAAATTTCCTAATAGCCACATATACAGCATATTCATTCATTTTCAAGAGGTATGTTTTATCATACCTGTTCATCAAAAGCTGCTGGTCACCAGGCAGGGAATACAAATTCTTTTTGAGCTTAAAGCTGAAGAAAAAACTATCACTGGAAATATTACTATTATGAACAGTGTTAAAGCAGGAAACTACTTTTCCGGAAGGATGTTCAGTGATGGTATGGTGCATGCAAATGGAAAGAAAATGAAATTATCATCATTTAAAATGAGCACAGGAGAAAGATGCTTGGAATTGGCCACTGAGGACTGCTCATCCATGGGCTGATGTTTAATAAAGTGTCAGTATTGCAAGATAAGCATGGAAGAAGATTAAAGTTCAAAATGAGTGACTGAATAGTTTAATTCACTTGCTTTTTTTTTTTTTTTCTTTCCAAGCCTTTGTATGGGTTACTTCAGGCAAAACTGCAACTCATCACACATGCGTATTTTGAAGAAAAAGACTTCTCAAAAATTTCCATTCTAGAGGTAACTTTCCAGTAAATCCACACAGAACAGCTTTCAGTGTCTGGCCATAAAATTTAGTATTTTACTTTAGTGCTCAAATATTCCTTTTGCATAAGTCATTCATGTAATCAGCTCCTGTAATACTTTAACATGAACTAAATGCACTACCCTAATCTGATTTGTTATGAGATATGGGTGTGGTTGTCAGCCTGTATCTCTGTTGATTCCATTAATAAAATTTTACTTCCTTTCTGGAATAAGCCATTGAAATCCTTGAATAAGTGAATTTTATTTATTCTGGATTTTGTGTGACCATGTGCCATTAACACCTTCTGGGATTTTTTTGCCTTTATTCTAACTTCTACAGGAACTTTATGATCATATGAATAGTTCCTTGGGCAATACTTCATTAGAAGGGTCACAAGTTTATCTTGGTAAGTGACTTCTTTTGTACAAGGCAGTAGAGATGGTGTTACACTAAACAACACATGCCTCTCCTGAACTAATTTGTTTGTGTGCAGTAATAGATTAAGCACCAGAAGTCTGCATTTCGTTATTAATGGATTTAAATAAATGTAAAATGTAGTGTTGCTTTCATAATAGGACTGAGTTTCTGGTTGAAGGCCATATTACTCTTTGACCTAAAAGTCTGACTAGCAGCTGTTTATCTGCTTTTGGTAAACAGTGGCTTCCTAATATTTAGATTAAGCACGCCACACCATCAAATTGTTCAAGCTTGCATCTACCTGTTATGTAGGATATGTCAGCACCCAGTTCTGACTCTTCCCTGTGTTTTCTGAATGCAGTGTAGTATTTACCTCAGCGTTTCCCTAATGCCATGTGACAGCCAACAGGAGTTAACTTAGAGCACAACTGTTCATGTTGTTATTGTCTCTGTTGTTGATGAATCCTTGCTGGAAAATGAAGAAAAAAAGAAAAGAAAATTGTATGAATTCTGCTATTGAAGTAACCAGGTTCATGCAGAATCCATAGTGGGTATCTCCCTCACATTGAAAAATGGTGACAAGAAGTAAATTAGTATCCCTGTCAGCTGTTGAACTGTAATAATTGCTCTCTCTCTGGTTCCTCAGGTCTTTCTCCTCGGGATCTTGTTCTCCATTTTAGACACAAGGTAGGCATTCTCCACTAGATATAAAAATGACTACACTATTTTGGGGAGTAAAATGCTTTGTGAGGAGCAGAAAAGTAAGCATATCTAGACATACCTGAGCAGGGACTAAGGAGGCTGTTTCCTAAGCACTGCTGGTTACTGATTTTTTCCTCCCATTCCACCTGCATAGCTGCAGTGAAAGCACATTCCAGACTAAGGAGTTTTTTTAGTCTGGGGGATTCCTGGAGATTTCTAGGTTTGTGTGACATTTTGTAGTCCTGTTGCAAAGTGCAAATGCTATCTCCGTTTCTTGTTCAATGAATGTGATAAAAGACTACTACTAAAGTCTATACAGACACAACTTGGAACTTTTTCCCTGTGTTTTGTAAATTTGGTAGCTTCTGCCATCATAGAACCTGAGGGGACTTGGACCTCTCCTTCTTTTTCCTAGCTTCTGTTCTTATTGAATATATCTTATAGCAAAAGTACAAATCGCATTTAGAACCTTTTATTAACTGAGATGCATCAAGGAAGCAACCTTGAGAATCTGAATTTCATGGTGTATTTGCACCTGCTCAGTAGATTTTTGGGGTAGAATTCATTTTTATTTAACTTCAGATGTCTGCCCATCATAACCCAGAAGCATCTGTGTTTTTCCTTGAGCGTAGAGAGTCTGGACAGCCACTTCTGATCTAGATGCCTCATCTGTAGATGCTTTAAATTGGGTGAGGTGAATATTGTTCTTGGTATTTTGCTGGATTTTTTTTTCAGTAATTCTGTGCAGGAAATCTTTTATGTTATGCAGTTTACTGTTTTTCAAAATTCTGGAATTGTACATGATCATTCTGCTAAACTACATATAATTCAAATTGCAGAGTTCTTGTTTGTGGAGGTTTTGATTATTTTGGGGGGTGTTTTTCATCTCATGCTATTTTTAAATGTTTGCTCAGGTGGAGAAAGAGTGTTGGAATACTGGTTTTCACTGGTCAAAAGCATTTGATTGTTCTGCTGTGCTTAACATAAAACCTTGAACAAGAGATTATGCTTGCTCATTATTTTTGAGAAACAGCAGTGGTTCACTCACCATATTTTTTCTTTTTGGTGTTTTTTTTTTCAGGTCTTGATCCTTTTTAAATTGATTCTTCTAGAGAAAAAGGTAATGTTTTGTAAGCAGAGGCAGGTAGTTTAAAGAGAAACGCAACTGTTCAGTATTTTTCACCTATAAAAAGTCATATCAACAACTGTGCATCAATATAAAAATTGGGTTATTAGACTAAAAGAAACTGCTGTGTGTTCATCTACAAATTCGTGTCTACTTCTGTTCTGTCCACACTTTGCTTCTTTAGTTGCTATCCCAGCCAGAGCAGGTAAAATGTGATGAAATACATCCAGAGAAACTTAACCTACTGTAAACATCATGCAGATAGGTACCCGTGTGGAGCAACTGATAGGAAATGTTGGTACTTGAAAGGACATACAGCTTTACAAAGGTTCAGTAAGTAAAACTTCTGGTTCAGGCTTTAAATAGACAGACCAAAGGAAACAACTGCTAGAAGTGTCCTTCAGACCTGAATTCCATGGACACCTGCAGGAGACAATGAAGACAGCTGTATCTGTTAGGTCAGGCTGAACTGAGATTATAAATTGGTAGTTACTGCTGAATTCTAGGCTCAGCGCTTGCTGTGGGCTATCTTACAGCCTCAGAAGCAATGCTGTTTTAGCAATTTAAGTGTATTATGCAAAATGTGAAAGCATATGTGAATTTGAGACATTTGTTTTCTTCTGTGTTCATATTAATGCCCTAGAGCAAGAACTTTGAGTGAAATGACTGTGTATCAGCTGCCAGACATATTTATGCAGGGATTTTGTTTTGGTCTAAAAATGTTATTTAAAGCTTTGTTTCAGTTTCCCAAATGTCCTTTTTCTTCAGTGAACCTGATGTGTTAAAACCAAAGTTCTTCACAGTGCTGGGAAGGCATATTAGAATTTCCTGTTAGCTGTAGCTGGAAAGTCAGTAGGATTTATTCTATAAGTTATCAAAACTGTTGTGGAGGTGCTTTTTAAGTCTGTATCCAAGACCTAGATATTTTTCATGAATCAGTAAATACGCTATTCCATTTTAAAATAGATGTAGCAACTTCTCCGAAGCTTTTGCGCTTGTCACTTAGTTCTGTAAGTCAGATATACCTTGACAGTTCTCTCAGTATTTGTTGATGAGAATATGTGCTGTAGATGACTACATTAAAGTCTATGCAAAAGGTACGCTTGAGAAAATACAATCATGGCACAGTAGGGGTCACCAGATCAGTTCAGCATTTGGATATATACAAAGAAAATACTTAACTGAGCTACAGTTCTTTTCTGAAACTGCTCAAACCACAAGACACAACTGCACAGGAAGAGAGGAGAGAAAGGGTTTCCCAAGTGTGTTCACATTACTCAAACATATGAAATTGTTTTGAAAGTAACTGAATGCTTGTGGAGCAAACCTGCAGGTTGCTTTGTGTCTGTTTTTCCCTAAGCTCTGACAGGAAGACAACACTTACGATTTCAAAAGAAAGTTTTGGGTTTCAGGCACTGCCTGTTTTTTGGCAAATGTTATGGTTTCAGAATAACTGTGGGAATCCGATGTTCAAAGACTTTAAATATAATATGCAAGAAGCCACTCGTAATGCCAATTTTCCTTGATCTGAAAAATGCCCCAGACTAATTTCCTTTAATCTGTAGCAATTTGGTTGATGTTTTTCCACAGGCTAAAGGAATTTTTTCACCTCTCAATTGTTATTAGGCTGGAAGACTACTTCCAGATGGTGATCATTTCACTTTCTGCTGCCAGGACCACCCAGTTTGCTGATGTACATGCTGTGGCCTATGTAGTGGGGTTGGGAGGGGTAAGGAACTGTGCATCCTTACAGACAGAAAGATGACAGAGGGACCTGACGAAACAAATACTTAAGGCAAATACTTTTCTGTAAGTGGAATACCCAAACAAAAACCTTAGACTGAATAGATTTCTTTAAAACAAGGTACTTTATAGGCTTAATTATTTCTGTAGGCTTAAAAATAAGCTTGGCTAAGAATGTATGGTGTCTGAGAAGCTAAACTTGTGGGAGTATCGTAGGCGTTCTGTTCATTGCTATTGCATCATGCATTTCTCATACATTCATTATAAAGCAGCATCTTTAAAGTTAGACATTTTTATTCCCATTGGAGTCCACCAAAACTCTTTCCATAGATGAGCTGCTTGTTCTTCTCATCATGCTTTTTCAGTGGTTGTTGCAATTTGAATTCACCTATCTTGTACAGTTTTTCTTTGTAGTATGTTTAGGATAATATATATAGTCTGTTTTCAGCTGAGGTACCATTAAATATCATTTGGCCTGTGTTAAGGCTGTGTAGGTCTTTCTTTGTTCCATCAGTTCACTAGCTTGTAGACTGGCAAATACTAGTGGGACATGAGCTATTATTCATCAGTCTCTTCTAAAGTGTCTTTCTTTCTTGCAGCAGAAGTCTCTTACTAAGACTAAGTCCACAAACTTGAACTTTTAATTAGATCTTATGTCTATTAAACTGGACTGCAAAGTCATAAAGTTAGATCATTCTGTATTCCTTTGCATTCTTGATTCCTCGTAATGCTCATGTATGTTTTTTTATGCTGATTAAGGTTGTAAAAACGGCATTTTTAAACAAGTTTATTTTAGTGTGGATTTTTTGGGGTTGGGTTGTTTTGGTTTTATTTTGTTTTGTTTGTTTTTTTTGCATCCCATCCCATCCCCCCCCCCCCCCATTTTTCCTGAAGGCTTATTTTGAAGAAATTCCAGTGGTAATATTCAGTCTGGCTTCTGTTTCTTCTTTCATTGCTAGCCTTTGATGCCACTTTTTGAATTCTTAACTAATTTACTAATTCCAGTCTCTCTGATTTAGTTAAGGAGATTCTGTTTTCCCATGTTAGGCCTTAAGTGCTTTACCAAAGTTAGTATCAGTCAGGTCTTGTTTCCAAAAAATCTTTCTTGTTACATTTGAATATTACTGTAATAAAAGCATGCAGCATTTATCCTGTGTTTCGTTTATCTACATATCCTTAATATAACTCCTTAAAAGAAATGTTTTTGCATAGGTTTATGTCAGTGTTCTGGAATGGAGATTATTTGGCCTCTTTGATTTATAACAGAGAATTTAATGTGCTACAAATGAGCAAGAATTTATGCAGCATGCCAGGAACAACTTTTTTCTGTCAGTTCTTAATAACTGGGTCAATTTGGGAAAAAATCTTAAAAACCAGTAGAAAAATCTGAATAACTGAGAAGTGTGTTACATACATGTGTATGTGTGTGTGTGTGTATATATATATATATAACATATATTACAAATATTATATAAGGATTCTGTAGACATATTTAAATATTTACTTTGAACTGTTGTAGGAAGTTTTGTCAGTAAGCAGACCTTCTAATAAAACATAAGAAGCAGTGCCTTGAATAGTTTGCATGGGTCATTTGTCATGCATAAGTGTAATGTTGTTTTCCTCATTCTCCTTTCCCTAATTCTCCTTTCCTCTCTTGCATTCTCTCTTCCTCCCATTGCCCTCTCTCCTGCCACCAGGTGCTGTTTTATATTTCTCCTGTAAATAGATTGGTGGGAGCTCTGATGACTGTCTTATCACTCTTTCCCGGTAAGAAGAGAAGTCCGAACTCTTTTTATATGCTTTCTGGTGATAATTGAGACAGGTTGTGCTGTCACTTGGAAATCAACATGTGATAACAAAGTTAGGTTGATATGTTGCCTGAAAAATGGGTTACTTGTGTGCATGTCCATGTACTATGCACACACCTCCTAACACTTACCACTTCGCACTTTATGGGTTATTTCTTGTGCTTAATTGGAGCCACTGGATTTTCTGTATTTCCTGTGGGTAACATAGATGGGACCCCTGAATAAGTAACACATATCTGTTGAGTTCCTTAAAACCCCAAAAGATAAACTTTTCCTTCCAGATGTGCTCATAAAAAACAAATAAACAAATAAACGTAACTGCTAACCTTGCTAATCCTTAGCTTCTAACCAATCTTCTAAAAGCAGAATGTTAGGGCAGATTCTTTAGGATAGTGTAGGGCTTGGGTTTGGGTTGTTTGGGTTTTTAACACACCCCTACCTCCCCAAAGTAATGCTTTAAAACACATGATTTCCTCTATGGACACAACAGCACTTTTTTTTCCCCCTACAACAGTTTTGATTGAGATACTGATATTTGTATGTGCTGTTCTTTCCAGGTATGATTGAACATGGTCTTAGTGACTGCTCACAGTACAGACCAAGAAAGAGCATATCAGAGGAAGCTGGCTTGCAGGAAAATAGACCACAGTTAGATGACTATGTTTCTGTGTCTGATGCTTCAAATGCAAACTTAGGAATGGGAGAGGGAGACAGGAACATGGCAGGAAATGAATCACTGGAAGGTCAAAAAGCAAATGTGCCTTTCTCCCAGCCTGAGAAGACTTGCAATGGAGCTCAGTCCTCCAATGGTACTGTGCAGCGCTTGAAAGTTCCTTCCCGTGCTTCTCCAGCATCCTCAGAAAGTGACTGGGAGACCCTGGATCCCAGCATTTTGGAGGAGTCTAATTTGAAAGAAGGAGAACGTGAGAATCCAGCATCCGAGAAGGCGGAAAACCTTCGGAGCAAAGGCGTGAGCTCCGAAAGCCTCCCCATCACTGTGCAGCCTCAGGCAAACATGGGGCACACGGTGCTTGTTCAAGGACTGGTGTCTGGGTTGGAAGAGGACCAGTATGGGATGCCACTGGCTATTTTTACAAAGGTAAGCATGTTCTTTGTGATAGCTGGTAACTCGTAAAGACTTATTTTTTTCCAGAAATGGCTAATAATTTTGGGTACTGAACTCCAGGTGGACATTAGGGTACTACAAAACATGTAAGTATGATCTCTCCTAGGCAGGTGGAAGGGCCTGACAGGGTTGTGCATGTGCATATTTGCATTCCACTTCCATACCTACACTTTAATACTATTTGCAATTTTTCTGCAATTTCACGTGGTGGTAACTTGCAGCCTCACTGTGGTCAATAAACTGTGTGTAGCAGAAACTACAGTTTTCTTTTCATCTGAGGAATTGGTGGTCTAACCTATGTAGGGCAAGATCAGAGTACTTTAGAAGCCTTTAGATACCTTAAGCTAAACAAAGATTCTGAAAGCTCTACCTTTGCTGACACCTAAGTCTATGTTTTCCTCTTTTAATTTATATCTATATATGTATTTTTAAATGCATATTTGTGTATATGCACAAAATGTGTATATAAATGCATATATACATATAAAAACACATAAAAAATACATTAAAATACATAAGATGAAATTTCATCCTCCTGTCTGTGATAACTCTCTCTGTTTGCCTGTGTCTCTTTCTCAGTGCATGGTGCTGAGCTGCTGAGTTTTAAACTTTGCACTGATACCTAATTGGACTCCAGGTATCACAGAATCTCTAAGGATTCTTCTAGGCATAGTCAGATAACAAGCAATAGGAATGGTAGGTAGGGCTGGTTAGTAGGGCTAGTTTCCCATAAGAACCAGGTAAAATGCATCCCTTTTAGAAATACTGCTATCAATAAAATAAGTTATATAGTACATTTCATTGTTTTGTTTTTAATGCAGTAAACTTTTAAATAGACATTTGCCCATAATAGAATATAGGAGATTCAGATTTACTTCCTCAAGCTGCTGATGTTTGAAGTAGGGTATTTTTTTTTCTTTGCATGGGTTTATTTGAATTTTCTTGCAGCATATTGTATTTTATGACTGTGTTTAAGCTTATCACTGTAGCTTTCCTTGGAAGTAGTACACTGTATGGGCTGAATTGAGCAGCTCAAGTGTCATTGCCCTGTATTGCCTCATGTCACCATTAGAAATGCTGTTTCACCAAAGATCTGCATTTGATGTTTGTCCTTATGACCTATCTAATGTGCACTATAGTCTGTAAGTTGAATTTAGTCAAGTTCTTTGAAAATACTAGATGGAAAGCAAGAATAAAATAATTGATAAGGGGACCTCCGAGTGCAAGCTTTTGTTTGCTGCCAAGCTCATCAAATGGAAAAGGATTTTAAGGAAGCTGACATTTTCTGCATGTTTACCTTCTGCTCCACAAAGGCACTTTTCACTTGAGTTCAGCCAGTATAATTAAAGCGGAAAAGGCTTTGCATGTCTGAGTTAGCAGAAAAATCTGATTCAAAGTTACAGTTTTAACCACTTACTGGAAAGTTTACATCTCATTTAGAGCTGTTAACTCAGGATTGTTTTATTCCATGCCATGGACACGCTAATAAATCTGGCAAATTTAAATGGGAGGAGGTTTTGCCAGGTGGCATAATACATTATCCAGGTACACCTGAGCATAAGGGAAAATAGCCTGTGGTACTTGTTTCTTTAGTACCAGTTCTGTAAGATGTAAGAGTCATTTCATTTGCACTGTTTTAGAAAAGAATGGAACATGTTCATGGAAATAAGTTGTTGTGTTTACAAATGTGCATTTGTAAACTGACATTTGATACTTTAAATAGTGAAAGATTTCCCAGACTTTCGTACTTTAGTATGCAGTAATTAAACCTTCCCTTTCCTGCTTCTTAAGCTGTATTTTTTGGAAACTTTCCATTTTAGGTTTGTGATTCATTTCAAAGCACTGTTTTTCCTTTGACACAGGCTGTTTGTTTTCAGCTGATAAGTGCTTGTCATCTCTAAGGCCATCCCTGTGTCTAATATAACAAAAGGGAGTAGTTATGCTCCTTTCTTCCATATGTTTCCAATTACCACGTACTGGGTGATAAAGTGTGTGTGCTCTTTGTTTCTGTCCAATGAGCCATTAACCCTAGTGAATAAATTGCTTTGAGCTTTATGCAGTTGAACAGCTGAATTAGATGTCAGGGACATGTTGATCCTGTGTTTAAAAAGAAATTTACCTATGTCTGCCTCTTCAATAATCCTAACTCAAAGCCTTTTTTTAAAATGTTTCAGGTTTGTTGTTTTTTTTTTTTTAATTGGAGTGTAGGATACTCGATTAATTTACAACCCTGAAGCAGTTAAAAAGCACAATGTGTTGCTTCTGTCCTGCTCCTTCTTAAAGCAGGCTTGCATATGCTTATCAAAAATTGATTGCTATCTCTAGTGTCTGGAAATCTCCACCCACAAAATGTGGATAGCTTTCTGTAGCTTTCCTGCATTATGTGCCTCACAACTACCAGAAGACATCATGTGCACAACTGGAGAGATGAATCCTTATCTCCATTGGGTTCTTGTTTCTGAACTGACCTGAGTCCTCGTTCTTCCTGCTTATTATTGCTCTTATACTGCTTATTCTGTTGTCTTGCAAACACATTTAATTCTCGTCCTTTGCTTTGGATTTCAGTTTCAATCCTGAGATTGGAAGGCAACACAATCTCTTGAAAAATTTAATTCATGTGGAATCTGGTGGCTTTGCTTTGCAAATGTCATGTAGCAAAACAACAGATGATTGTGGCTGAAACTGTAATAACCAAGGTTCATTCTGAGTGAAATATGCTGGCTTTTATTAGGAGAACCTCTGAGTACAGCACTTTTTTTTTAATGTTATTTCTCTGAATGTCTCTGTTGCTCCAGGGGTACCTTTGTTTGCCGTACATGGCACTGCAGCAGCATCATCTCCTGTCGGATGTGACAGTCCGCGGCTTTGTTGCAGGAGCCACCAACATCCTGTTCCGTCAGCAGAAACACCTGAGTGATGCAATTGTGGAAGTATGGACCTTTACATTTGAGCTGGGGGAGAGTTGGGGGAAACCGAGGTTCTATTTTAAATGTAGCTTTAGAGTTTCACATGCATGCCTGAATTTTGAATTCCTTCCATATGAAATAAATTCTCAGCTGTAGAAGTTTGTTAAATTTCTATGACTTGAGAGGACACAGTTAGATCGGCTGTGCAAAACTATTGTCCATGTTTTTATACATACCTGATATTTGAATTTGCAGGGTATTTGTTAAATTTTTTTTGTGTTGGTGATGTAATATCATTTTTCATATCATGGGCACTTTCGTGGCTTTGTTGTGAGGTCTTCAAAAATAAGTGCTTGCAAATGAGAATCAGATGCAGGTACTGATTTGATTTCCATCTGATTTAATCAAGAGGGTAAAAACACAGTATCTAAATCACCCACTGTGTCCCTTCTAGCAAATTGACACAACTATATAATCAGCATCTGGTAACCTAAGATGGTTCCATATAGGCAATCAACTTAATAAAAAGAGGTGATAATCAAAGACCACTGTACTTCCCCTACCAAACTTTCTGCCAAATCCTGTCAAATGAGCAGCTTTTACTGTGTGCCAGGGAAATGATCAAATTCTGGATAGATCAGAGCAGTATCCGACTTTATGAGAACAGTTAGTTCATTGTTTCTTTGGCCATTTGTTTCTTCTTTGTATTTTGGGGGAATGAGTGTTTAGATTTAGGTAGCAATATGTAGTAGTTTAAGTTTGTGTAAGCAGTTTTATTTAGACAAATGTTTACCCTTGGAATTATTTCAAACAGATAGAAGATGCTCATGTGCAAATCCACGATCCAGAACTCCGTAAGATCCTGAACCCAACAACTGCTGACCTAAGATTTTCAGATTACTTGGTGAAGCATGTAACTGAGAACAGAGATGATGTGTTCCTCGATGGGACTGGATGGGAAGGAGGAGATGAGTGGATCAGGGCTCAGTTCAGCGCTTATCTTCATGCACTGCTTGCTGCTGTGCTGCAACCAGGTAGAACAGATACTTTGTCTAGGGATGGAGATGAGGGTGGATGTATCAAGCATTTGTTCTGTTGCTGTTGATGTGTGGTCTGTCAGTGGATCTACCTCTGCCTAAAGTTTCATTTTAGGCTTCTTTTTCAATTGTCTTTGGCTATTCTTGTTATTTCTTGATACGCTTATTGTTAATCCTTGGTTCACAGTCTTACAGATGCTTTCTTATTAGAATGTCTTCTCCTTGATTTAATTAAGTTCTCCTCATAAGTTGAAGTACCTGAAACCTGTATATGTGATGAGACAAATCTGAGTGTCTTCTAGACTGTGTTGCAACTTGAAGTTAATTTTGGGAAACTACTTGGATTCAAAGAGACATGAAATTAAGCATCTTTCTTCAGGAAGTTTTATTAGACTGTTCCAGCTCTTTTTCCTTTTTGCCATGGTCTGAAGTAGAGATTCACATACGTGAAAAGTATTTACAGGCTTTTTAAGCTTTTGTTCCCTGAAACTTACCATTTTTTGTTTTACCTCAGAAGGAATTCTCTATATTCCAGCCTTTTGTGTGAATATAAATAAAACAATCAGTGTTTTTTTATTTGTGGAAAATCTTTAGTTTGACCTGCACTTACCCTGTCGACTTCATTCTCATAATGATTTTTCTCTATTCACACCAATTAAATTCAAATTTTGTTTTGCAGTATATGTGAGAAAACATGGGCTCGAGAACCTGATTTTAAAATCTGGAAGATGCCAAGTAGTTGGTCTGATAAAATTAATATTTTAAGAGGATTACCAGATTGATATGAAATATCAGGATTTTCTGGGAACTCATACTACTTCACTGGCTGGCTGTTAAATTACTTCTATACTCCTCAGTGTTTTAAAGGGGTTGGTGTTATGATGAGTTTGTTCCACAGTCTTTCCTACTGCAGTTTTGGAATGGATTTGGGAGTTACTAAATTTGAATGAGTAATAACAGTACAGCAAAGGGTGTCTGACCAAGACCAGTGCAAATTGTGTTTTTGTTCTTGGTGGCTATGTGGCCATTCTTTTCCTTTTCCTGTCACTGCCCAGAGAAAAAGTCAAGAGACATGTATTTGGATTTTTTTCACAGTTGAGCTCTTAGAGCTTTATAAATGGATTAAAAATAAGAAAAGTAATTTTTAGCCTTTTTTTTTTCTCTTGTCCTGATACTGTATATTTTTGACACTTTAAAATAAAAATAAGCCATTTTTGAAGTACCCGGGTTTTAGTACTGGAGTTTTAATTGTTACTGACTTGATAAGAGCCTGGAAAAATGAAATTTTTCTTACAAGAAAAATAGTAATTTGTCTTGTAATTATTACATCTCTAATGAATTTCTTCAAAATCTCATCTTTATTTTAATTTATCAGACAATGAAAAGATTTTGTCAGACTTTGGAACAGCATTTGTAACAGCCTGGAAAAATACCCACAACTACAGAGTATGGAATAGCAACAAGCATCCAGCTCTTGCAGAGGTAAATTCTAGGTAAGGAAACTTTGTAGTATTTACTTTAATTCTGGGCAGTAGTTTTATGAAGAAAAACACATCCAGAGTCAGGAGAAGTGAAACTTGTTCTAGTTGATTGTCAGCTGTCCCCAGCTACAGGAAGTTTGTCATTCCTCAGGAATTGTCCTCCCATGGTTCTGCTTCTTATGAATTGCTTCTAGGTGTGCAGGGAGTAGCTGTGTCCAAGGTTGTCACTGGTGGGATGGAGGGGAGCTGCCTGTTTTGTGTCTATTTTCACTGAAAGATTTGACAGTGCCAGGCTTGGTACATGTGTTCTGTTTAGTGTGGGTTATTACTCTGCTGCAGGGAGTTTTGCTTGCTTTTACTTTCTCAGTTGCTGTAGTCTGAAAAAGGTTTCTCCTTAGACCTAGAAACCTCTTTTGGTCTACATAAGGGATGTTTTCTGTTTACCATATGTTGCTGGAAGGAGGTGCTTTTGACCTAGTGTGAAAAGGATGTTAATATCTCATCTGTAATTAGAAGGCACCTTTCAGGTGGTTCATAAGAGATCTGTCATGGAATAGTCACTGCAACCCACACTTCTGTGAAGTGATAGTAGTCTGCAAAATATGTTTTGAACTTTTTTTTCTTGTAAGTTACAGAGGGGAATACAGCTAATAATTGCTTGATACAGATTCATCATGAAAAAGAAATTAATGTTTCCTTGGGTTTTTCCTCCTCTTCTAGCCATCCATTCCAGGGACAGTACTCTGTATCAGACGTTAAGTTAAGGTTGTCACAGTAAGTACATAGTACTTTCATTTGTATTTTTTGGAGGTGTGGTGAAATATCAATAACTATAACTGTTGCTGTCATGAACTAAACAATATAAGGATTCAAACTGGCCATCTTCATGAAAGTATACTCAAAGTGTCTCTTGCAAAATGGCACCACATCTAAAGATGAAACATTTGCCTGAAATAAATAATAAAAAAAAGAAGCAAATGTACTATTTTTTGCTGGACTTTACATAATACAGCCTTGTTTTTTTTGCATTGCAATTATAAGGCTCTTGCATGTTTACGTTAAAATTTGTCAATTGAAGCTGTTAAAACTTCCATCAGTGATTTAGGACTTTAGGTCTCATTATTAGGAGAAAACAGCTTTTTTTTTCTTTCTTTCTAATTAGCTGATTTTTAATAGAGCATTATTCTAAACCTCAGAGTTTACTATATGCATAGAGAGATGTGGTTCAGTTCCTTCAATTTACAAGTTTCAAATGAGTTTTGCCTAGCATTATTGTAGCAGACTCAGATGAACTTTAAGTTGATCTCAACTGCTGCCTTTAAAATTCAAGTCTAAAACTCAGTGCTGCTTGTTTTTTCCATTGCTGTCCAGCTCTAACTGAAGCCAGAATTCAGCCTGGGGTTTAAGCACCAGGCAAAAGGGATTATTTTCTCACTTAGCTGTGCTGACCATAAAACAACAGTCTTTCTTGCTTTTATTAATGGATGATCTTTCTACAAAGTCTTAATTTGAAAACTCTGAGGCGTCTATAATATTGGCCTGTTTTTGTCCCCTTGTTTGAAAGGGGAGTTACTAACTCTTCTGGGTAGTGTAACATCAGTGTAAAAGGACCAGTAGTTCTTAGTCTGCTTCTAACAATAAGTATTTTTACAACAGTGCCTTTATTCTGCAGGTGGGACTTTGATACCAGATCCTTATCAATATTACTTGCCTTTGCAAACTGAGCCTAGACTTGGGTTTGGTGTATTCTGTTTTTTCTGCTTTTTCGCTCTACACTGAAGATTTTGAAAGTGGAAAAAGAATATGGCATGATGTGTTTTTAAGTTGCACATTAATGGGTTTGCAAAGTCTGAAATGTAGACTTAAAAGTTATAATTTAAAACTAAGTGAGATTATTTTCAAGTGATTGTACTTCTTCAGTAGAACTGATTGCTTTTGTGCTTTTCTTTCCAAATGATGATCATGTCTGTCATTTCTTGCATTTCTTTAACAAAACCGTGAGTGTGAACTTGTCCTTGATCAAAGATTTAATCTTAGACAAAGATACAAAGTGATCTCTACCTAGAAAAAAAGGACTGATCAATTACACTTGCTGTTCTGTTTAAAGGTTATGTATTAGGGCTAAGAATTCCCAAACCTACTGCAAATCTGGCGTAATTTTGGTCATAAATGCATTTTGGTAAACGTTTAGGAAGGATTGATTGGGCATTGGAATGTGCTGCCTAGGGAGTGGAGTCACTGTCCAGTGGAGTCTGTCCTTAAACACAAGAGCTGTTTAAGAAAAGACTAGATATGGCACTCAGTGCCACGGTCTGGTTGACAGGGTGGTGTTCAGTCCTGGGTTGGACCACATGATCTCAAATGTCTTTTCCAACCTGATGGAGTCTGTGAAAGATTTAAATTGTGCTGTGTAAGAATGAACCATTGGATGTTTTGATTTCCTGTCCTGCTGGCAGCATCTTTTTATCCTCTGAGAAGCTTGCCTAACTGATCTCTGTGGATAAGATGGATGCAGGAGTTGGGCTTTACCATGTATGTGAACTATATATGTATACGTATGCTTTGTAAATCTGTTTGTAATGATACATACTTTACCTAGTTTATTTACACCTGGGAGTAATAAGTCAGTCAACTAACAGTCTTCAGTATCTCTCTTGTTCAGCTCAGTGCAAAACAGTGAACGTGGAAAGAAGATTGGAAATGTGATGGTTTCTACCAGCCGGAATGTGGTACAAACAGGAAAAGCTGTAGGTAAGAAATCTATTTAAAATCAGTTTACATCTGTGCCAGATCTTTTTTGAGGAAGCATCCCATTTTTCAGTTTTATTTTGTTTTAGTCAAAGTGTACTTTATAACATGCACAAATCAGAGCAACATTTTGAATGGTAAAGCTGCTGATTTAGGCCCCATATACTGTGTAATGGCAGAAAGAGAAGCAGCTAGATGAAGAAATTAGTGTACATTCCTTTTCCAGTGTGGCCTGGAGGTGAATATGGGAAGAGCAATGTTCAGGTAAGAGATTCCATGTAATCTGGCAAATACTTTGACCACCTTCTGCATTGAGTTATTCTCAACTTTGATATCACTTTGACTGAAAGTATCTAAAGCTGGTTGAGATCAGAAAAAGTCCTTGTGTCAGTTTCTGCAGATTTTGCAGCAGTCTGTAACTTTCTGGAAAAGCAATTGTTGCAGTTGAACAGGGGCATCATCACATTGTCATCTTCCAGTGTCTTCCAGGTAATGGGAGTTCATCCATTAAGGGGTCTGATAGGTGCTTGGCAATAGCTGGGCCAAAAATTGTTTAACTTTCTATTTTATTCCGTTGGAGTCTGTCTTTCCTTTTTGCTGTGGTGCACTCTGGTCAGGAGTGCCTTTCAGCCCAAAGTCTACCAAGCCTTCCCAGGCAAAGGACACCATAGGCCATTTCTGTTGAGCTGTTGTGTTCAAGTTCTTTTAATATTTTCTGGCACAGACTCTGGAATTGGATTTTAAATCTCAAATTGGACAACTGATAGAGTAATTTTTTAAAATATTTCTTTGTAGCAGCTCAGTAAGGATAACACTTCACTACTGATCTTTGTTTTGCATTGCAGGTCAGTCTGTTGGAGGAGCCTTCACAAGTGCAAAATCAGCAATGTCATCATGGTTTTCCACTTTCACACACTCAACCCAAAGCCTTGGGGACTAAATGCTGGTTTGGCAGAATGCTGCTGACTATTTCAGGTGCAATCTTTCTCTGAGCTGTAAAAAGACCACTCCAAAATGTAGGAGTGGAGATTACCTACCCAGGACCAAAATAAGGTATATGTTGTTTGCAAGCAGATGTGGAATGTTACTATTCACTTTCCCTAGAAGTATAGAAGAATGGTGATTGTCACCATAAAATGGGATGGCATTTGCAATGTATTGGTTATATTTAAAATGACTACTTCTCTTTAAAACTGAGCCTTTATAAAGACATTAGCAAACAGGGCTTGTTGCAAGCCAAATGTGTTTGACTTCAGATTTGTACATTTTCTTGGATGTTGAAGATATTTATGTAAAGTAGTTCTATTTTTCAATCCAGATAGCCAAATGTTTGTGAATTCTTATTAGAAATGAGCAGAACAAATAATAATTCCTCTTTTAGGTTGGACTTGAGAGAATCTCTGCAACCCTTAAAGGGTGGAACTTTGACGCTTTTACCTGCAAATTAAAAGCACCAAGGTGCAGAGTAAGACTGTGGCTGACAAGGTTTTTTTTTTTTTTCCTCTATCCTCTGTATCCATGTAGAGTTGTTTGAATGAATCTGTATCTCTCTTTGTGTCTCCAAATCTGTGTGACAGTTGCAAAATCAGTAGTTTTTTCATGTTATACAGTAGGCCTTCATACCTTTGCATATTTTGGCTGAGTTTTCCCCTGGGATGTGAATGAGATTCCAGTTGGAGAGATCTCTTCAGGGAAAGAATTACAAAGCATTTCTCCCAAACTGGGACTGGATCATAGACAGTGTTGTAAGTTACATGTAATTACAACATTAATGTAGTTGCATAGATATGAATATGAAGTACTAAAGCCACCCAAAACTAGCACAGTAGCAAACTCTGCATGGTTTGTTTGTTTTTTTTTTCCCCCCCAGTAAAGTTATGAGGACTGTTCCAAATGAAAATCAGCTATGTGGATTTTCTGTGCCGACTCAGGGAATGTGCTGTTTGGATAATTACTTTTTTCATAAGGAAAGTAACACTAGAATTGAGAGTAACTAGAACAGCTCAGTTTGTATTCTTGTGTGAGGAAATATAATAGTTTATTTGAAAAGATGTGGCATAATGCCGTATTTCCTATGTAACGTGCATGTGGTGTTTTCTGTATGCAACCTATTGCACTTCCTACATTTCTTGATTCCAAGGGAGATTCTTTTTCTGTTTTCTTGCAATGTGTGTGCCTCTAGATGCCTTCTGACATCCCCACATGTTGCTCTTAACATTTTCTGCATTACGTTATCAAGTGTTCCAACTTCTCTGTACCAAAAGACTCTTAGTTTATTGCCTCATCAGTATCTGTCAGCATTTTGCCATGTTCTTTTCAGGGGCCAAGATTTGCAGTCATGATTATATTTCCTATTCCTCAAATGAAATGCAGCAGCTGCACAAGAGATAAACAAGAAGGCTCAATTTTTTTTTTTTAGGAAATTAAGTTTTAATTCCTTATG
Source organism: Sylvia atricapilla (assembly GCF_009819655.1). Classification (NCBI taxonomy): domain Eukaryota; kingdom Metazoa; phylum Chordata; class Aves; order Passeriformes; family Sylviidae; genus Sylvia; species Sylvia atricapilla. The sequence goes on from NC_089140.1 coordinate 46,010,489, forward strand.
TGCATTTGTAAAGTTAATAGAAAAGCCACACTTGCATAACATTGTCACTGTTCAGCTACTTGGTTGTCAGTTTTTTTGCTTCAGTGATTTGAAAACATGGGATCTGGTTTAAAGCCTTCTTTAATTTCTTTTTCCAGGACAGACTAGATGGAATGATGGTGGAAAACCTGAAGGCAAACAGCCAGTTTGAGTAGTTGGATTTGAGAAAGGCAGAAAAGGTCCCTAAAGCTCTGCTAATTTATTGCTTCTGACACACAAGACGTATCTATCAAACTGCAGCTATTGCTCCTGGTCTCTGTGTGTCTTTGTATCCCTGCCAAGACTTCTGATGGTCTTTTCAGTTTTATTCCACAGCTCTGTAGTAGACATTTACATCTTTTTAAAGACTAGGTATTACTTTATATACAGTGAATTAAGACTAGAGCTGTTTATTCATAGTGAGTCTAGAGCTTTCTGAATCAGCATGCAGATAAGAAAATAAACGAAAATAATCACTCGCTTTTGGGAAAAGTCTAACATATTATCTGCACTCTGGGATTTAAGTGGTCATGGTCCGTGTTGTAATGAAGACTGAAGAAAGGTGCATAAAGGATTTAAGCACCTATAAAACTAACTCCAGCAACTTAAGGCATACCTAGGTAGATTTAGGCTTAGGAGCTCACAATGGTGAGTTCTAGAAGCTAGCAAGTGGCTGGTATTTACATGTACAAGCTGTAGAAGCAGGACCTTCAAGGATCCCTTTTCAATATCCTTGTTTTTGTCACTTCCTCACTTGGGTTTTCTCTGTTGAATTCTCAAATTTATATGGCCAATTCATTAGCTCTCTGCATTCCCCTTGTTCCCATAGATTCCGTCACTGGCCTAGGGGTATTAGAAACCTGAGCTTTATTTGTTTGTTTGTTTTCTGGTGGATTAATCCCAGGAAAGACAAAAGGAGATGCCATCATTGGCTGCTTGTTGCTTTGCACAGTGATTCTGTTGTGGTATTTCACAACTTTTCCCTTATGGGCAAGAAGACCAGACAGATCTTTCTCTGCAGCCTTTTTCTCACTGTCCCAGCTGTCTCTGTTCTGGAACCAAACATACACCCTCATTAGGAGAATTTTCCTTTCACTACAAATGACAGAATGTTACTCTTTTGTTACTCTTCAGTCTTTTTAAGAACTGGCACCCTGCTAGCAAGTTGGAGTCAGATTTAAACAGTGATTAAGACTCTACAAGTAGGTGGAGATGAAGTGATCTTCATAATTAGTTTTCTTCATTAATATCTATGTTTGCTCTCCAACATTTGCTTAAGCTTACTTTTGGGCTGTAGGAAGGCATGCAGCCACTGAGGTTCATCTAAGCTCATGTAGCTCTCTTCTTAATGCTTGTAACCTCTTTAATTAAATCCAATGCAAATGCAAGTTATTTCCCTCTCCTGCTTTAATATTTCCAGTGCAGTGCAATAATTATTATTAATTATTCAGAATGATTTAGGCAGTCGACTTCCATTTAAAAAACCGTGACATCTATTTCTGCACTGTAAGAAACAATGGGTCCTAAGTGAATTGGTGATAGTGCCTCTAATCAAATCAGCTGTGAAGGTACTGTTACAGCTCTGTCCTGATTTCATGTTGCAAAGGTATTTCTGGCTGTCAACATGCAGCACACACTGACTTACAGGTAACACAATAGCACACCTCTCAACTTGCTCTCATCACAGGCGTCAACCTCAGCTTTTTGCATGTGCCAGCATTTGAGGAACTGCCTGTTGAGCATAGATACGAGATGTAAGTCTCCAAAACCCCACAAGACTTAAGTATTGCTGACTTTGACTGAAGTATTCAGTGTCTTCCATCAGTCGTTTTCATGTCATAACCTTAATTTCCGTACACACCTCACACCAGTTTCCTCAAATGTCACAATTTAATTAGAATTTTTAGGTCAGTGTTCTGGTACATTGCACTTGTTTGACTTTGTACTTCTGTTTCAAGCACCTTTGTAATTAAATATAATATTTTGCTTAAACAAGCTTCTGATTTCCATACAAATTATTACTAAGCAGAGAAACTAATGTGGCAGTATTTAGTTGTGAAAGTGTGAATACAGGTTTTAAACATTGGAACTATTGCTTGATAATTGAACATACAAGTAATGCATTTGATTTTTCCTGCGCTGCTTAAAAAATAAAATACATCCAGCCTGTTTAAAGTTCCATCTGCTCAGAAGCTGTATTATTTTAATAAATTAATTCTACCAGAAGATACTTGCAAGCATCTGGTTTTGATATTGGTAGCTGCTTGTAATTCACTCACTGGCAGCATTTTTGAAATTTGTCTTCCATTTAATCTGATTATGGATACTGTTTTTTTTTCAAATTTAGGACAAAAGGATCCTCTAGAGTGACTTTTTGTTCCTTGTGGGGTGCTGCTTGTTGTGAATTGAAGTCCTCACGAGGTCAGAGACCTCTCTTACATTAGTAAGCATTTCAAGTACAACTAAAATTTTGGTGTAGATTTAGCTTTAATGTAACTTGTAGTTTCTGTGGATTGTGACATTGGTCAAAATCAAGATGCTGTGTAAATCAATTGCTGCACATCCAGTTCTCTGCCATAGTGAGATATTTTAAAACTTCAGAACTTCTACTTCAGCTGTCACTGTACCTGTCTGTGAATGATTTGGTAAATGGGTTTTCCAGAAGGAGGAAACTGCCTTGGGTAACGTTTAGATATGAATTGGACAAAGGTTACATCTAGGGAATGGTTGCAATTCCCTAAAATTTGTTAAGGTTTTTCTGACCATGTGCAAGTAGTTGTGCAAAGCCACTGAAAGATGAATTTACTTCATGCCTTTTATGCACTGCAATTTCACTTTCTTGCAGGTATTTGGTTTTCATTAAAAAGGGCAACATGAAGAGTATTCATTAAAGGGAGAAACACTACATTATTGTATTATGATTAAAGATGTATGACAAATTGCTTCCTGGTGTTTTGAGTCTTTAATGCTGTATTAGAGAAGGGACTGACTTAAAAAAGCAGGCTCAGTGCTGTACTTCTGTGATGTTTCTGGTCTTCACCCCGTTCTTTAACAAACATCAGAAGCAGTGTTTGGATTCATAAAAAAATAGAGAAATGGATCACTTCTGTCAGTTAAATAGTGACCCTTACTCAGATTACATTGTTTCCTGTAAATTGACATCATGTGTGCATAACATCTGTACACAGGTGGCTTAATCTCACTTGGGATGGAACTTGGAACTCTACCTGTCTTAAGTCAAAATTGCTGAACCATACATTGCTCCTCTTGTAATAATACTTCAAAATCAACTGATCAAGTAAGGTGAGCTTTTTTTGTTGTGGTTTTTTTTTTTTCTTCCACCCCTGAATTTATTGACTAATATTGATGAAAGCACAATTACTGTTTGCCTTAATAGTAAAAAGAACACCTACACAATCTTCTTTTTTTTTTGTCTGAATCCAGATCACAAATGCTGTGGCACTTCTTTCTGGATCAGGTGAGCATAATGAAGCAAGAATGCTTAGACTGAAGGGAGAACAGTTATTTGAAGTGAAGGCAGATGTACAACAGTCATCTTGTCTTAAAAACAATATAGGAAATAACATCACTTGCATATTATATAAAATAGATTGAACATACTGGAGAAAGGAACTCAGTTGGAGGAGGGAACTCTCACATCTGAAGAAATACACACAGAAACACAGTGGAGAATTTAAAAGTCCAGGCATACCAAAAAGTGACAAGAAACCCCACTGAGCTTAACATACTGCCTAATATGACCTGTGGTTACTGACTGTGCTGCTGTGAAAAATTTGTCTGTGTATGGCTTTTGCCATGTGCCAAAGAGCTGGCTGAAGCATATGTCAGCTCTTAAATTCTGGAAATTGTTTAATGTTTTTCTTTTCTCTTCACACTCCTCCTCTGGGTTTACAGGCTCTGTAATAACTCTGCCTTGCTGAACTGTACTCATGAGAAATGTTGTAGGAGGGAGGTATTTTAAATACTTCTGAAAGTGGAACTAAACAGAACTTTGTGTGGCTAATCTTGAGCATGAAGTAGAAAGAAACTGGTTTTAAGGGTGAGCCTGGTTTAGAGTCTGCCTAAATTACAGCTTCTTTCATGTAGGAGTCCAAAGCAAAAATCAGAAGACAACTTGAAGGTAGCTGGAAATGGGAAACAAAGGAGGAAACACACTATCCTGGTTAGTAAGTTCAGTGGTCTAGAGGTTTGTCCACCGGTGTCCCTTAGCTGTACTGCAGTGTGGCAGGTGCTTGTGCATCTTAACAGAGACACTGAGAAGTGAAATGAGAAATACTGTGAAAAAGAGTAGTTCTTTGTATCTTAAAATAATCTTTAATATGTTATCAAATTATTTTCATGCCAATTTTAACTATCTGATTCTGTTCTCTGCAAACCTTGGCACAATTCCCTGTACCAGATCTGACTGATCCTTCATGACAAAAACTAAACTTAAAATTATGTATGTGTTTAAACCACTGCAAAAAAAAAGACTGAATGCATTAAAAATTAGCAGAGGCCAGATAATTTTTTATTACTTTGGGTAAGGGAAACTGAAACTATGTAGGACCAACTTAAATTAGCTTTACCAGAAAAGAGGTAAACTTCTTTGCAAATGTAGCAGAACTTGAGGACATAAGTTGATTCACTGAAACTTGTATGTAAATGTACTTCAAAGTCAAGTACATGTTGAATAGGCTAAGATTAGGCTGAAGCTTTGTAGTAAGACACTATTTAGATCTCTGTTGAGGCTTTAATAATATTTGCTCTATTTATGACATGAGAACTACATTTTGTTCAGCTGTTGCCTTTGTTCCTGCAGAAGTCTTTCTCTAATCCTACCATTAGTGACCACTTCCAGGCAGATGACAATGCTTTGGCTGCACAGTTTCCTTCTGGAATTATGCAAGGCAAGAATTTAGACTGGAGAATAACATTTGCCAGCTGTTTTTCTTTGGGGATGAATACTGGGTCAGCAACTAGTTGTGTAAGTGAGCTACTAGTATGTCTTTAGCAGTCACTAGAGAACTGTTCACCACTTGACTAGACTTTAAATGCCATATTAATAGCAACTAAATTTTACATAAGGTACTTTATAATCTTGGATCACATAAAAAACAAAACATACAGGTAATGTACAGAAAAAAATATAAAATATGCAGATGAGCAGGAAGTTATGCAGACTGTCTGTATTTCAAAAGATGTTCTTAAATGGATAAAATCCAGTTCTTCCCGGTTCTGAGGCAGTTGTAACTTAGAGCCACCACAATTTACTATTTCCTATTTAGTATTTCTTATTTCCTATTCAAATATACCCTTTTAATTTGTTTTGTTTTGAAAGTTCTCAATAACAGAATGAGCCCACTCTACTCCTTCACTAGCTATAGATCATCTGCAGTTAAAACTGCAAAACCTTGTCCTAAAGCCTAATGCAGCCTGATAACAGAAGGGTGAAGTGAGAATGAGCCACAGAACTGAGCAGCCCATCCAGGCTGGAGTTACTGGGATACAGCTCCTGTTTTTGCCTGAGGTATGTGATTCTCCAAACTGCATTATAAAGGAGTATCTCTGTCTTTCTTTTTATGTATGCTCCCTTGCACAGGCTTGCAACATGAAAGCAATATAAACAGACCTATCAGCAGGAGCTCCTGAGTCACCTCACACCTCTTATCTAAAAAATGTAGGTGTAAAAAAAAAAGTTTATGTAATGGCAAATGCAAACATGTTATGTCACCTTCATTAAAAAAAATTGGTAGCTTGCCATTGTTACTCTGAGTCCCATAAATCCTCATATGGCACAAAACGCCAAAGCATCAGGAAGAGTTCTATATAAGGCAGCTTTCTTATCTAAAGCCCATTTTCTAGTCAAAACCTTTAATAATTGCACAAGACAAAACTTTGTAAAGCGCCTTGAGAACTAGCCCAGACAATATATAGGTGTTGTCTTTATTGAAGGCTGCAATTGTATTTACTCCAACAAGAAACAATAAAGAAAAAAACAGGGACAGTCTGGACAACGGAGTAAATAAATTTGCTCTTGATTACTGAAGACTGAAAATAGGTCTACCATCTTCTGAACTTGCAGAAAACGTTTCTCCTTAATGCCTGCTGTTCTTCCCTTTCAGAGGGCAGAGTTTGTACCGTGACTGGAGAAATGCTGATTTACAAAAATAATAGCAGGGGGTTCCAGTCCTATGTAATCCTCGGTTTGACTTCAATTTCCAGCTTTTGCTGAGTAGTAGTGTTCAGAGTCAACATACTCATCTCCAGGCTTTTTGCAGCTTAACTATTTCTAGCTGCCTTCAATAAACTAGTCACTGCAAGTATGCATGTGGTGGGAGGGTGGCACAGTTCTATTTATTTCAGCCAAAAAGCACACTCAGGCAATTGGATTCAGTCTTTTTTAATAAATTAATGTCATTCAAAATACAGTGCCAGAACATGATGCAGCTGAACATGCTAGTAAGGTTTGTCATGAAGCACCTGTGTTCATGTTAGGTTGGCGGCACCTCGCTACTGCTAGTGGTTCCTGGAATTAATGCCAGAGCAGCACTAGGCATCTGCTCTCCTGCACACACAGCACAGGATATTCCTGAAGTTTGCTTCCCCCCCCAAAGTAAAAAAACCTGACAGCTAAGGGATATCTATACACAATCACACTACAGTAATGCTTGTTATTAAATTAACAGAAAATAAAGACCTGGTTAATCCACACTAAAACTTTGTTTTACAATGGAAAAATACATCAGCAGCAGGAAGTAATATACATGAGCCAATGTTACTGTAATACAGAATGTGGAGGCATTTACTGATTAAAGCCCCACATAGACCCGCACTATGAGGGCTGGCAATTCCTATTGCAAGCCCAGCAACTTAAGTCCACACCTGGTAATCTACCAGCTGCTTGGAAGACCTGTATTCTAAATAGACAGGTATAAGTTAGTGAAAATAGAATACATGCACCTCATCATACAGCTTGACTGAACCTGCAGTCATTTTGCCCAGCATGTTACCATACAATGGAAGATCTACCCTTCCTACCACAGGTAGATCCATGGGATTTGTTTCTTTTTCTTTTAATGGCATTACTATACCAACATAGATATTAGTATTTAGTAAGTGCAGCACAGTCCTTTAATTAGGCCACACTGACAATTATATAACTAGCACTTAAGTAGAATATCGAGAAGTAGTTCAAATGTAACTGGAAGATACATTTCAAAAGAGTTGTGACATCATCCTAGAAACAGTAACTACTTTTTTTCTGAAGCTAATTTTCTTGAACTGAGACTTTATAGAACTAGGAATTAATTCTTTAGACAAGTCAGATGCTCAAGCTCATGATATACATATATTTTTCTCAATTATCTGATAATAGTATTTGAGATTATGGAAGCATATCTGCTCATTTCACTAATTCATACTGAATGGCGGTAAGTGTTAGGTAGGGCATAAAAATACAATTTATGAAAGACAGCTCTAAGATCTCCATCCCCAGACCTGTTCTTTCACAGCCATTTATTTCTTTTATTATTTTATAACTGAGCACAGACTCAGTTGTGCAATCTAATTTAGGAGCTATACAGGTGGTAAAGTAACCATCTCCCCATCCAGCTCAAATTCATCAGCTCCGTCTGGTGAGAAGAGATATGTTGGAGGTTTCCACGGGGACTCTTCAAGGCAAGATGGATACAGCTTTCCTACAGTGCACCGGAAGTCTTTTCCCAAGTCCCACAGTACGCGTTCCGATATGTGCTGCCTCAGGAACCAGCGGTCGAGCTCCAGGTCATACTGATAGGTGGCATACTTGGCTCTCTCATTCATGTGAGTCTCCCGTATAAAGACACACAAGGAATTAGAGATGACAACGGCCCTGACGCAGGGGTCGGAATAGCGCTTGGCAGGGATGTTGGCTGCCATCCTCCATTCGTTTTTATTCACGTCATAGATCTCCACTGTTACAGAAGACCCATCCACAGTACTGCTGGGGAGCCTTATCCCAGAATTGCTGGCAATATGCAGTCCTCCGATATAGAATATCTTATCACCAAAAGCAGCGGCTGAGGCAAAACATCTGCTTGTTTGCCGCATGGCCATCTCCACCCAGGCGTCCGAGCGGGGGAAGTAGCAGTACATCAAGTTGTGTGCCATGACATAGATGCAGTTGTGCACTGCCACGGCCGTGCTCCACTGCCACGCACAGGGCAGGGGGCTGACCATGGTCCACTCGTCCTTCTCAGTGTCGTACCTCTCCACAGTCCTCCTGTTGAGCTCCCCACCAACGCTGTCCCCCCCGATTGCATAGATGTATCCTTCACAGCACACCAGGGACGGCTTGATGCGCACAAAGAGCATCGGCGTCTTGGGGAACCAAGTGTTCTGCTGCGCATCAAACCAGTAAAAGCAATTCACAGTTCTGAAGGCGGCCTGGAGCTTGCTGCTTTTACTGTGATTGGTTTTTGTGTTCTTCAGAGGAACCTGCCCACCTGCTATATAGATGTCGTTATCGGGAGTTACCAGTGTCCCAACCTTATGCAAGTCAGCAGGAGGGTTGCAGAGTTTGTAAACTTTCTCTGCCTGTGGGCTATAACAGACAGAAGAGTAAAGACTACCAGGGTTTTCAGCAGCAGCTTCAATGAATATCATCATCTCCTCTTTTGTCATGCCAAGTCTGGGCTTGAAAAATTTGGGCATCGATTTGTAAAGTCCTTGCACCACCACTGATTTATCATTAGGTGGCAAGCCTTGAAACCAGGCTCTCTGTGTTACTTCTGAAAGTGCATCGATCCGGATTTGGCTAAGAACAGAGGACAAATACTGCGAGCGTGATTCCGTGTTGTACTCCAGCCATAACATAGCAGCCTCACGCACTGTCTCCTCCTTTTCCACATTTAAATTGTCACTGCTTAAAATATCTATCAGTAGATCATGTGACAATTGCATGAAAGCCTCCTGGTGGTACACAGCTGTGAACTTGTGCTCCACCATTCTTTTAGCACTCTGTTTTAACTCTTCACAGCTGAAGAGATCAGCAAAACTTAATAGACGCACACAATTTTCTGCATTAATTTTTTTGATTAAGTATTCTCTACATCGTTGTAACACATCATCTACCTGTAAGACAAAGAAACACACAAAGTATTACACATGCAATCTGTGCTTTCATGTAGAACCAGCACATAAAGTACCTGCATCTGGTGTTGAACAACAGTTCAGGCATGGAGTACTAAACATACACAAAAATACAGCAGTGACTCACTCAACTTCTTCATACAGATCAAGTACACAACGTGATTATGTCTGCTGGCAAAACTAATTTTGTAAATGTTAGAAGTGCACTGGTTTACTTCCAGCCTTCCAAAGGGACTATCATGCAAGGAGGGATGGCTACATGAAGCAAATTTGGCAAGCAACTGCTGCCTATACTAAGCAAACAGAACAAGTGTTTTGAAATGACTAAAGAGGAAGGATCTTTTAACAAGATAAAGAATAAAGCGGTGCAGCCATTAGAAGCTGTTATTTCCTCCTCTGAACATTCCTACCTGTAAGAAGCAGGCAGTTTCATAGAGCTGCTCTACTGTGCTGTCGCTTATTGCCAGGTTACCCGTGTATGCGTAAGTGATGATGATCTGCAGAGTGGCTGCATCCACATTCCTCAGGTGTACGTGTGTCTGTTTGCTCTCGCTCAGCCCGCTCATGAACATTGCTCTGAGGAGAAACACACATTAAGAGAAGGATCAGCAGTGAGTAATCTTAAACTGTCACCTGTAAGCCTTTGGTGATTACGCTTCTAAAGGTGAACAGTTCTTTTGCAGGCCTGTTTACAGGTGTTAGGATTTACCTTAGGCTAACATTTACTATTTAAGATAAAACATTTGGACAGAACATGAAAAGAGTAACATTTCTGCCTTCTACAGAGATACTTTATATTCATGCAAACCCTTCTGTGTTAATCAGCAGACGGCTCTAATGATTTTGGAGTTTTAATGATGCAATTTAACTATTTTCTACGATAGGTGATAAGAGGGAAGAAACATCCTCCAGAAAATACTGTTGAAACATACACAGCTAAACTTTAGATTCTAAAACAAAAGAAGCAGATTTATGTAATGGAGTGAGCTAAGTCATATCAAAAAGGACGCTCCTCTGGGAGGAGAAGAAATGGAGCAAGGACTAGCACTCTATGAATTATTTCTTATATACCATTCATCATAACATGCAGTAAACTTAAAATTTGCAGCAAAAATTAATAACAGAAAAACCGATCAAATCTAGTCTGGGGAAAAAAAATAGACCGAGTATTTCCATTACAGCTTCCTGAAAAAGAAAGGCAATTTAAAACACAGTTATTGTTTCCTTAATGCTTTACACACATTTTGCCCATTCTGGTATTTTAATTGTAACACAGTGAAGAACTAACTGCAGTCTGGTACTATAAGCCATGTACTTGTCAATTTTCTTAAAATGGGGGACATTGGTTTCAAGAGCTTTATATTCAGGTTCAGGTTTGGTATTTAAGGTTGTGCTAAAATTTCAGTTCAAGGCTTTTTATATTTATTTGGGTTTTTTTTTTTTGGAAACCAGGCACAAAAGGAGTTAGAAGAGACACTGGGTGCACCTTTTAGTCTGGCTTCTGGATGCAGAGGTGAAGGGGACGTGGAGATATACTCCCTAAGCAAAGCCATTCCAGAAAGCATCTGATACAAAGACAGTATCCCATCCCCATTTCTGTGTTCTTCTAAGCTCCTTAAAATAAGGCAACTTGCATTTTAGCAGGGATCACTGACTGAGTATCAACTTGCTGTGCAGCTATTTAAAGGTAAGCAAGAAGGTACAAGAGGGTACAGAGACTCCTCAGAAAGGAAGGGGAAGCTCTGGTTCTCGCTCACACACTGCTATGCAGGAGCAGGGCTGCACATGGTTCAGACACAAAGACGGAAGGTAAGCTGGCTGCAATCACACACAATGGCTGGCTCACACAGAAAGATGCTTTGCTTTTCTTCCCCCTCCTTCAGGGCTATCAATTTTTCATAATAAAACTAAATTTAGGAAGCTGAGCATCTTTCTGTAAACCGAAGTAGAGAAGAAAAACAGAACATGACAAAACCACAAGTTTGATACTTCTTTTAACCGCTGCCAAAACCTCATTCCATAAATAATAAACAAACACATATGAATAAGAGATTTGACTGCACATTCTGATGCAGCACACTGGGTGGACTCATGACAGCTTTCCAACCTTATGATTAACCACCCACATTAAATCTGGCTACATTTCCAGTGGCTGTTATTTTACAAATTGTTGGAACTATGTCATCCGCACAGGGCCAATAGTAATAATTATTATCTAGTGATCACACAATACTTGTTGCTAAAAATTGGACCAGATTCATCTGAGATGAAAAACAGAAAAGCCAGCAGGGACAAAAATTTCTGTGAAAGTAATAAATTAATCCTTACACAGTTTTCTACAAGAAATGAGACAAAGTACAGAAAACATCTTGGATGTGTTCTGTATAGTGAGCCTGTCTCAGGGAAAGCAAATTTGTAAACTTTCCTGCGATTAAACAGGAAAGAAAAGTTATAATCCCTCCACAATGCATCAGGAAGGTAAAATGTGTGGATGCCACCCAGACTAGTTTCAAGCTTCAAAAGTCTTTCCAAACAGGAAGATTAACTGTACTATGTTGCTAACAAAAAATTATTAATCAATGCAGAAAATCCATGGTGCCTCATCATCCAGGTCTTACTATGAAGGCATTGCAAAAAGTGGTAGCACTCAACAGATCTTATTAATAAAAATGTTTTAAAATACCAAAACCAAGACATTTAGAAAACAAGAGCTAATAAACTGCAAATTTCAACAGAATGTTGGGGGGGGCATGAAACAAACAAAAAGAACCCAAATCACACACAGAAAAACTCCACTTGCATTGCCACAACAACTCAAGCAAGGGAAGAGTTTCTCTGCTCAGCAAAGCCAGAAGAAAACCAGATGATTCAGAAAAGAAAGCCATGAGCTTGCAGTACTCCCTGCTTTTAGCAGATACTTCTACTAAGAAACTACAGGCTAACATGACAATGGAATTCCCACAGCCAAGTCTCAATAATCCCTTGTTATCCGACCTTGGGATATAAAAACATATTAAGTATTTTAAAGATTAAGTGTGAAGAATAAGAAATTTACTAATTATTCAGACTCAATTAACTCCCTAAAGAAAACGAGCCATCACAAGTGTGATTTCCCCTCACACACACTCATTGTTGAAACTACAATAAATATCTAGAATAAGTCCCAGGATGCCAGAAATTTTATTTTACTCTGTGTTGGAAAGTAAGGATATTTAGGTTTTGTACTTAAGTTACTGATCTTTAAGTCTCTGTAAAGACATTATCAATCAATTACTATTACACTCAAAACCAGGTACCACAGATTTTATAGCATTTGAATACTTACCTGAAATACGAGCTGCACGTTGCAAGAACCATCTTATGGCAGGGAAATTCAGTGCCCTCAACAATCAACACTATATCAGTTAGCAACTGCTGTTCATAAAAGAATTTTAACTGCTCCAGCAAGGATACAGCATACTCTGTATTTATCTGCCTCTCCTCCTGGGTAGACATGACTGTATTCCATTAATATTTCCAGGACCAGAGAGAAAAGTCAAGATCTCTTCACCAAAGAAAGGTCAGTTGAATGTTTCTGAAGTAGCCAGGAAAGAAATGGTAGGAGGTCTGTAGCCTTCAGAAGCGATACTGATAAAAACGGCAGTGTTATCTTGAACTGCTGAATCAACGTTTGAGACTTTGACCTCCTATTAGGTCATCATGCTTTGACTTGATGTCCCAATCTGTTCAGAGACTTTCAAGAGTGTCTGCAGAGCTCCTGTTGAGATCTATGACGCAGCAAATGAATGAAAAAAAGTGAAGGCTGAGGTAGACTTTGTGGTAACATCTCGTGATCAGTGGCTGCACTTGAATGACTGAAAGCAGGAAAACAAAATTAATTTACATATTAGCATGTTTTGAAAAATCTTTCATAGTTACCCCTTAGAAGTAGTTGTCTAATAAACATTTCTAAATTAGTACTTCATTGCTTGAAATAAAACCCTTCTATGAAAAAAACATAAACAACAAAGGTAAAAGAGAAAAGAAAAGCAGAGGAGTTTATACATTAATTCTCATATGACCTAGACTCACAAATTAAAATAATTTATTTTGTCGACACAGCTCCTAAAGCTGGAGAGTTAAAACGAAGTGCAATGAGACTTCATTCCTCTTCAAAGAACTACCCAGATTTCCCACTGAGTATTTTACCTGTGAATTTCATTCAACCATTGATAAGATAAACTTGCTGTTTAATGTACGAATGGGAAAAAAAAAGTGGTTTTCTGCTTCTTTGCTTAAATCTACTTAAAGCTTATCAATACCAGGCCTGTAAAAGTAAAAATACAGTAATTTTACATTTCATCACTTTCCATCTAACGTCTCAACATCATCATCAGCCTGTCTATTTCCCCTTTGGCATTCTAGTAGAGATGAAGCAGAACTAGTGCTAAGGATTAAAAAAACCCCAACAAATCCAAAAGAAGAAAAACCCTAAAGGTCTATAGTTCTAATGCATATTAAATTCATCTGCTCCATGCAGAAGGGCTTCAGCCATTAATATTTCACATTCCCTTGTTTTTCTTTCTGAGTAATTTCCATACAGCCAGCTAAGCTTCACTGCTGCAGACAGGAGAAAAGAAAAACAAGGAAGTAATAGGAGCAAAGAGATGCTGGAATAGTAGGGTTCAAAACACCTACTGTGGCTCCAAGGTCTATAATCTTGTTTGGACATTTCTCCTCTTAAAAATGGGGTTAAGTTTTATTTAATCTTCTCCATGAATACAAAAAAACCTAATTAAAAATGGGATAGTTGTGACAGTAAAATTACCATCATAATGGCCACTGGAGTACCACAGCTATCAAATACTTCCAGATTTATTTAATCTTGCAACATTTTTCTGCATTCTAAAGCTGAGGAATAACCAGGACATGTTTGTCTTGTGTCTAAGTGTCGCTACCACTACAGTTCATGATGAACAGAAAACGCAGAAACAACTTGCGTGAAATGACATTCCTTAAATTCCACACAAAACCAAAAAATCTAGTGTAAAATGAAGGCTGTAGAAATATCTGCCAGCCACACCGACGATCTACTATTTCAACACAACCCTGCCTGTAATACAATTCAGAAACAGCTGTCTTTCAACATTCACTCACTTGAAACAGATATGCTTAATTAATGCCACTTTAATTAGTACTAGTTTAGTTTCTCTGATCTTTTTCTTTTTCAGTGATAAATATACACAAACAGGAATCTCAAACTCTTAGTTTTCCCTGTTTTTTTAACTGGAAAACAGTCCGAGTCAAACCCAATGCTCACTGTTGAGGTGAAGGCAGTTAATTAAGGGAAACAGAAAAGGCTTTGATACTTGGGGGAAGGAGTAGATTCCAACCTGTGCTGCAATAACAGATACTAGCATAAGTCTTGACTGAAGACCTTCAAGTTTCAGGTAACCTCCGAAGTCACTAAACCATAAATACATCGAGGCTATAGAAATCCTGCTCCATCTAAAGCAATGACCTTCTGCCTCAGGTCACAGCTTCTTTCCACCAAGACAGTGTGCATCCCATCTCTGCACCACTGCCCACCCTCCCCGTACTCTGGGGACAGCTCATCATGCAACCCAATCCATCAACAGATTTTGCACTGAACTTTAAATGGCTACAGAGACACACAGACTTCCTAAGTGTGTTAGGGCCACAGAAATAAATAGCTTGTGGCTCTGCTGGTATCCCGAGTCTCTCTACAGCATTGTTTTTCCTGGCTTAGGAGTAAAGTTTCAAGAACAATACAAGCCGGTGGATTAAGCTCTGTTTGGGCAGAGCATCAGTAACACTAAGCTTTAGCAAAGAACTCATTGATACCAAAACTTCCTTTTCTAATGTAATTGTAAAGAATATAAATATTTCTTCAGAAACAAGAAAAAAAAGAAAACTAATATGCGCTGGTTCAGTCATTAGGTACCAGAACAAGTCAAGGATGCCATGGAGAAATTGATATACACCTGCTAGTAAGATTAAAGACATTTTTGGCAGCTAGCTGCTGACAGTCAGTAACTGAAAAAGCAGACCTGTTCAGCAGAAGACGACTTGAAACTGTGAAATTAATTACTATAAATAACTGGAACATTTGAGTACGACCCTCAGTAGCAGAAAAGATTGAGGAGATGACAGGAATCCTGTTGCAGAACATTTATGTGATGTGGATCACCTTTGAACCGTACATTTACAAAGCTGGAGTCTTTGGTTTACAGAAAACCATCTGTCGCTTACTCCAGGGAAGTGCACATGGTAGGAACATGCTACGTACACGATTCCTGTTTTCCACATCCATACTGTGTTTTGCTGCCAACAATAACCATTTGCTAAAGAACAAAGTTCTGTATTTGTCAAAGTCAGGACTCACATCCCATTGCCTTGTAATGGAAATATAAATACATCAAGGATCTCTGAGTTTCTGGTCCAAAATTGCCATAATTTATATTGTCCTTTTCCCAAAAGAATTTAATCTGTTCAAAACATTAGGATAAGTGGTAGGAACATCATTTAGTGCCTGGAAAATCATCCAGGATTACCTACCTCTCTCACACCTCTTTGGCAAGTTCAAGACAATTTTAAAGGAGACACTTCTCCTCACTTTGGAGGCTGAAAAACTGAGGCATTGAAATAAAAACCAGCTTGTCCAAAGCCATGTACTTCCAAAGGAGCAAAGCAAGGAGACTTAGCTCTTCCCAGTCCCAATCCAACATCTCTCTCATTGGCATACTGTCATTGGATCTGAGATAAATGAAATATTGTGGACTTGAGAAAATGTCTACGGATGCACTACTGTCTGCTGTAGTCCCAATAACTATGCAGCAGTGGACATTTCTCATTTATGGATGAAAGATCTATGGCTGAAGTCAGCTTAATATCCTGAACTGAAACTCTGATAGAATAAAAATAATCCCTGTGAATACAAGTTCTAGGAATCAGACTTTCCCCTTCAATGATGTCACTGGAGTGACCATTTTGTTCTGGGTAACTTCTTGGAAGCCAGCTATCCAAAACAAGACTGGCAGGTAGCTGCTAGAAGGCCACAGGGTGCTACACTGCAAATGAAACCAAGTAATTACCGGGTGATACAAAGCACCTCCCTATCAAGCTGGAGAGCAACATTAAGTTGATAAGAGGGTTTGTTTTTAAGTAATTATTCCTTTTTGCTTAAGTAATTTTAATGAGGTGGCTTGTTAACACTTGTTCATGTACTTCAAATCTGAATGAGACCATTCAAAAAATTAGTCATCAAATGTTAATGAGTTATGGGATAGGCTATTAATTGCCTTCCTTGAATCTGTTTATTTTCTGAGGTCAGGCAAAGATTGATATAGATATATATTGCATTACATACATGGAAGTGTTAGCACTATACTTCAGAGTATTACATGGGATAGGTATACTGACTATTTCCAGTCTAGTAGGGAAATATATAAGATACATAGATATAACATTCTCCAACTGGACTTACTCAAAAATTAATTTCTTCCCCACCCCAATTTATAACAGTGGCAAAATACATATAGGCATCTTTTGTTTGGGTTTTTCTTAGAGATTCTGATACTCAGAAAAGTCCTTCTGAAAATCTCATTAATTAGTCTGTCAGATTAGATGTCCAAATTCCCATAAAATGGTGGGAAACATGTAAAAGATCAATGAAAGTGTCACAGGTTACCATCTGCATCTTTAGCCATCTAAATACCTCCTGAATTCTAACTTCACTGACTACAATTCACACTTCAAAAAACACACTTTATCTTCCATATGTCTGGAAGAAAACTTAAAAAAAACCCCAACAACCCAAATTTATCTCCCTGGACATTCAATTTATTTAATCTAGTTTTAACTAATTAAAACAAACAAACAAACAAAAACACAAAAACAAACAAACAACCCAACACCCAAACCCAAAGTTTAAATACTACTTTTGTGCACTTTTAATCAAATTCCTATTTCCATCCAAGGGCAGATTCATACAAATCACAAGTAAAAACACGTCAAAAGAAGTGAGTCATTCACTATTTTTAACATAATAAAAGGTCAGAATTTAGACCTGAACGACTGTAAGCCAAACTACACAAGCCTTGGTGTGTGGAGATAGCAATCCTCCCAGCTAGCAACACAGTGCCCAGCTCGGGGACTTCAGTACTTGGTTACTATGAAGGATATTCTGAGTTACAAACTAACCAGTTTCAAACTTAAAGTACCAGCTAATAACAAGGGAGAATGTGAGTACTGAAACTGATTAGTATCAATTATGTAAATCGACACACCTAGCCAATAGATCTCAAAGATAGGAAAGAAAGAAGAAAAAGGAATTGGAAGCTCTAGATTCTTGAGTAATGTATCAAATTTGCATCCTTGGCAGTGAGAAAGAAAGGTAATTGATGAAGCAGTTCCAGACTTGGAAGTTTTCCTTTCTTCCATCAAAGGTGTCTTTGATAGCACAGTAGTCCAGAAAACTGAGGACATCAAGGGGATTCAAACAAGACAACAACATGAAATTTCACTAAAAACAAGGAGAGGTTTCATCTACAATGTTATCCTGAAAACGACTGTTTCTTTAGAAATTACTACTGTTTTCCATACATTCTATCCTTGGGAAGTGAATTACAACTCTGAGGTAAGCGAGTTTTCTGAAACTACACAGAAACTAGAGATTAGAAGTGTCAGACTCCATGTTAACAACATGTTTGGTCACAATGCACTCTTGTTTTTCTGCTCCTAAAGGAAGTTATACACTAAAGGAAATACTGGCTCAGAAAGAAAATTAGCATTTATGACATGATAAACCAACAGCTTAAATTGGCAACTGGACTTCTACGCTGAGCACAGGTAGTTTCCATCCCCAAAGGTGTTTCTGTTTTGTGGAAGACTTGACCTGTTTTGGAAAATTAACCTTTGAAAAAAAGTGGGCCATGGATGTCGCCAGTAAGATCCAGCCATGTACCCTGTATATACTATTTTTTTTTTCCTCTCTGAACTACAGTACATTAATGATGCAAATCTGTTTTATGTAACGACTTAAATTCCAGCTTAAAAGTACACATCATTTTCTTAAATATTCACTACATAACACTTGAGTATAAATTCAAGCATTTCTACATTAAGAAATTAATTAGTCATTAATGTAGCTTAATTAATTGTAAGTTAGTTCCTGAAAGGTTAAGTCTTATAACGGGTATCATACTCATGCATATAAAATTTATTCTCAAAGCACAACAGCCACTAAACTAAGAAAGAGGAATTTTAGGGTCTGCACCAATTCTGGTCTGTTTCATAATCACATGACCAAAACAAAAAAGCCTGCTTCAGCAATGAAAAAAACAACAACAACTGTCTGTCTAAAATGTAGTCAAAAATATTAAATAAGCAGCAACATCTTTTCTTCCTCTTTGGTCTGTTCCTGAAAGATGCTGCTTTACACATCTTTGAGTATAAAGGGCCCTTTCTACTCGACACAGAAAAACAATTAGGAAAAAGGTGTCACACGTATACTCAAATTGTGAGACTACTTGGTCAGAATAATTGATCAAAATACATTAAATACTAAATATTGCCTATTCCTCCAGATATGTTTCTGAAAAACTGAATTATACTCAGTGAGCATTTTAAAATTCTCTTAAGTACATCTTCTGAACAAAATTCAGATAGCTACAGTGCTAAGTGAGCTCACAAGAGCACACAGCCTTTCAGGCCCATTATGATCACAAAGTAAGTGTACATGATGTAGAAAAGCCAAGCTGGGGTTTTGCAATAAAACCTCTAAAAATGCACATGCTAAGCACAGTACAAATCCATTTCTAAATCATAATTAAAGTTATTTTAAAAGCAGCAGGCATTTATCCCGTTTCATAGCAGAAATAATGGTAAACACTGGAAAAATTTTAGGCATGCAGATGTACTAACGTCGAAACTATACTATGTGTTTATTTAGCCCAGAAAAGCTTACTAAGAACGATGTGACTCTTTAAAGCCACAAATTAGCACAGAAGCCCACCGTGGGTCACTGCAGGTACCCATGGTGTACACATGCACAACTAGGTGGATCAGTAGGGAACGCTACAAGGAACAGCAATGCCACTACCCTGCTGTTCTCCTCCAAGCCGCCACGGCGTGCGTCCCTCCGAGCGCTGCCAACACAAACACCGAGGTTCAGACATCCCCACCTGCTCCGCGCAAGGGGAGCCCCGCTACGCCCTCGCCCCGCTGCGGGACGCGGCGATGCTGAACCAGGGGCGAGGGAACACGTTTCTTCCCTCTCCCCGATGCTCAGATGTGCCGTCCCGTCCCTCCACAGCCTAAATCCCTTTGCCGCTTCCCCCAGAAGGAAAGGGGCGCCTTTCCGCTCCTCCAGCACCGCCGCACTCGGGGAGCGATCCCGACGGCTTCTCCTCCTCCCCCCGGGTCCCCCGGGAGCCGGCCCCCGCTGCCCCTCCGGCGGTGCCGGGCTCGGGCCGCCGGGCGGGAGCGGCCGCGGCGGGAGGGGGCGGGCGGGAGCCGCGCCCGGCCGGGCGGGGGGAGCGGCTGCCGCAGAGCCCCCGCGGGCCCCCCCGGCACCGAGGCCCCCTCGGGGCGGCCGCTTCCCCCGCGGGGACGGGAGAGGGCCCGGCGGCCGCGGCGCGGCGGGACGCGAGCGCGGGAGCGCCACCGCCGCCATCCTTCCCTCCCCAGCCCCAGCCCTCCGCTCCGGACAAACCTCCGACCGCCGCTTCCGCTTGTGCCTGGCCGTCCCGACCGCGGGCGGCCGCGGGGAAGCGGTGGGGGAGGAGGAGGATGCGGCGGTGGATCCGGTCTCTCTCCCAGGCTGCGGAGGCGGCGGCGGCCCCTGGGCGCGCAGGCGCTGCTGCTGTTGCCGCCGCCCCCCCCACCTTTTCCTCTTCCTCCCCCTCCTCCTCCTCCTCGCCGCCCGCCGATACGGAGCGCCGCGCCCGCCCCGTGTGCGCACGCTCGGCGCGGCGGGCCCGCCCCCGGCTTCCTGCCCCTTCTCCCGCCCGCCAGCGCCCCCTGCCCGCCCGGCCCGGCAGCGGCACCGAGCGGCGCCCCGCGCCCTCTGCCGGGGGCAGCCGCCCGCAGAGACGCCGAATCCGTCCGTCCGTCGGCTTGGGAAAGGCCTCCGGGATCCCCGACCTGTGACCGGACACCACACTGTCAGCGGGACCCTGGCACTGAGTGACACGTCCAGTCACCTCCAGGGACGGTGACTCCACACCTCCCTGGGAAGCCCACTTCAGCGTCTAATCGCTCTTTCTGCGAAGGAATTCCTCCTAAGTGTTCAGCCTAAACCTCCCCCGGTGAAACTTGATGCCGTTTCCTCTCATGCTGTCGCTGGTAGCCTGGGAGCATAGACCGACCCCCGCCGGGGTACACTCTCCTTTCAGGGAGCTGTAGAGAGCCATAAAGCCCGCTCTTAGCCTCCTTTGCCCCGGGCTCGCAACACCCATCCCCACAGGATTTGCGCTCCAGACTCGCCGCAGCCCGGAGGCCTGTGGCTGCAGGGTTAACACCCAGCAGGGTCCTCTCCCCCCGGGACCTGCCTTTGGGCCTTCAGCCGTCCTGCAATCCTGGAATGTCCTTTGGCCAATTGTGGGTTTGCTGCCCTAAAAGCAAACTTCACCTGAGTTTGGTGGGGATTGGAGCTTACTTCGGAATGGAAGGAATTGACAGGGGCACAGGAGGCTGAAGGGAGGTACGAGGGAAACGAAAATACACCTTTTTAAAAGCCATCCAGTGTTATTTATTTATTTTTTATTTCTCTTGGCGTCCATCCACCAAGAGAAAGGCTGTGAATTTCACATCAAAGGGGTGAAAGTATGATGGCTGCAGAGCAGAGCTGGAGATTTAAAACATACCAGACAAGTAATTTAGAACGTTAAGGGTTAAAATGGACCTTAAAGACCATCGACTTCCAACCCCTCTGATACAGGTGTGGACACCTCCCACTAGGTCAGGTTGCTCAAAGCCCCGTCTAACCTGGCCTTGAACACTTCCAGGTATAGGGCATCCAACAGCCTCCTGGGCAGCCTGTTTCAGTGCCTCACAACAGAAAATTTCTTACTAATATCTAGCCTAAATTTCCTGTCTCACTTTGTACCCGTTGCTCATTTTCCTGTCACTACAAGTCATACGAACTGCTGTCAGTGGAAAGGACAAGCTTTGGTCTGCAAGGAATGGATCAGTAACCGTTCCCAAACATTTTATAGCTTGTGTTTTGGTACAAAGGATGTGTTAAATCTGGTCATTACAGAGAGAAAAAAACTCCATAAATTTTGGGAACTTCCCAGCACAGGAATACAAAGAGTCTCTAAGCATCCCCATCCTCTTGTTTTTCCCTAATCACTCACCAGCCTGCAGAGCACATGCAGAGCACAGGCTTTCATCTCCTTCCATCTGCCCAGTACCAGTGGTCTCTCATTTGGAGATGTGCAATTCCAGAGCAGCAACTCAGACTCTCACCTCCTGTAAATATGCAAGGTAGAATCAAATTGCAACTTTGCATTTCATAAATTCCCATGACATACGGTGGAGTACAGGAAGAAGTGTTTCTCCTGTTCATATGGAAGTAACATTACATTTGTCAGCCCCCTCAGCCATGTCAGGATGGAAGAGCATTGCTCCCTTTACTCAATACTGAACAACTGGTAAACCCTGAAAACAAATTTAAACTTGGCCTTGTGTCTTCTGAGGATTTTTTTCCCTGAGTGTTTTCAACTGCAGTTTGAATCTGAAGATTGGTAATGTTTTCCTTTTCTTCTTTAAAAAAAAAAAATTATTTCCAACATTATAAAGGGGAAATACCAGATTTACTTAGAGATGCAGCTTAAACATCTGCAAGATGAGACTGCCAGCTTTCTGTACGCCAGCTGAAGGCTTTTACAACTATTCCTATCCTTGTGTTTTGATTTTCCTCCCACACAATGATGGAAAAACGTTCCCTGCATCACTGTTAAATGAGCCTCAGGTGGGAGGAGGAGTGGACAAGTAGCAGCTGCCTGCCATAAAAAGGGTAAGCAGAGGACTCGGTTAGTTTTTTGCTGGGCTGTAAGCAGCAGCATTGACATTAGTTTTTGGGGCTTTAAGGGGGTAGGACTAGCTTAGTTCTTGTAGGGGGTTTTGCTTGGTGGTTTGTTTTGGTTTTGTAGGGTTTTTTTCCCTTTCCTGCACCACTCTCCTTCTCAAAGGTCGAAGTAATTCTTTGGCCTGAGGGAGTCTGTAGGATTTTTGGTGCTTTCAAGAGCTGCACAGGCCACCCTAGATGGAAGCTGAAGAGAGTTCCGGCATTCCTGAAGCATTCTGAAACTCTAGGCTGAACCATGTGCTAGTTTGTAAGAGGTCTCAACATAATTTTGTTTTTTCATCTTGAGTCTTCTAAAGAGTTGAGCTACTGTGTTCTCTGATTTATTGCAGTCTTGCTCATAAGCTGTGCACGATGGTGTTGTATTGCTTGCAAGTATTAGTTAACTGAGGAGGCATCTAAGTGTGGGAGGAAGTTCTGTCTTGTGAGTTTTATATGGCTCTGAATGCAAACGTGCACATAAGGACTTTGGTGAGGTTGTTTTTGCTACCTATTATTTGGTTTAAGTGTGGGAAGCAGGGTGTCACTGAAATACTTAGTTTACTATGTTAGTTAGCTGTCGTTGTTCTTAAGTATGGTATGAAGTGTAAATCCTGAATAAATGGAGTTCTTATTGTAATATGCAACAACACATGCATTAGCATTAAGGAGTGTTTTCTTTGTGAAGCATAAAATGTCTGAATGTGTAAAGGTGTTTTTTTTCCTTCTTTTTGTGTGTGTGGCCTCTTCCTCAAGGCTAATTCACTGAAGGATTTTTGTTTACTTGGCTGGGAATAGAGATGTATGCATCTAAGACTACTGAATTTCTGTAGCTTTAGAGCATGCTACAAGGTTGCCTTGAAGGACTAATATTGAGAGCTGTGTACAAAAGCTTGCTTAGCAAAGCCCAGCTGAAATATTTGACCTTGATAGCAATGTCAGTTTTCTACCTTCTGTTTGGAAGATAGCAGCTTTGTTTTCTTCAGGCAGGGAGAGGAACGTCTGCTAAATTCTGACAGAGCATAAAAATAATGCAGTTTTTTAAGTCATGCAGTTTTTAAAGTGGTTGATAATGATCACTTCTCTCTTTCAGTGTTTAAAGAAAAATGAATACTGCTTCGACTTCAGAAAGTGGATCATATTCCACAAACCACCCAAGACCCTTTTTTTATGCGCAGCCATCAGCTCAACAGCCTTATCCCAATCCATGGTACCTCAGTCATGCCTACAGTCCATACTGTGTACCTGCTTCAGGTAAGGTGAACAGCAGCTCTTTGTGGGATCCTTGCTTAGTTAGTTATATACTTCCTTCCTCCACTCTTGCAGTATCTGTGTTAATGAGCCTCTTGAGTGTTTAACTGATACTTAATAAAACAGATTTTTGACAACTGCAGCACTACATTAGTTCTGCCTTAAATGTGTAGCTTGTGTGGTGGGAGGCATCTGCTTCTGGAGAATGGAAGCTAAGTAAAATATTAAGTAATGGTCATCCTGCAGACACAGAGCTCTAGAACATACTTAGCAATTAATGTGTGTGGGTATATATGAATTCCATATATACATGCAGGATAGGTATATGGATAAATGTAGCCTTAGGAAAAACACTGTTAAATACACCTTCTAAGTGCTATACCTGTGTGAACTTCTATCTGGAGCTGTCTTTTTCAAAGACAATGCTATTGCAATAGTCTGTAAAACAGCCAAAAAGAAGTACAGGAAACAACTTGGGGAATGTTCCAAGGGATGAAATCAAGCTCAGGTTAAAGTGTAGATGTTGACAAAAGCTATTCCATAGCAAAGAACTCTGAGTTTTTGCACCAGATTTTCTTCTAAGCATGGAAAGATGGCCTGTTTTATTTACCAATGTGTGTGATCTTGTAGCTGTCCCTGTCTATGTAAGTAAAAATTATTCAGGACAACTTATTTCAGAAACATGATACATTTGTCTTTTCTTTCCATCACCAATGTCTAGGCTTCCGAAGTAGAAATCCATATTTTCCATTTTATTCTGTTGCACTCCATGAGTACCCTGGATTTTTTGTTCCACAGCATCCAGTGCATGCAAGAATTAACAGAAGGCCTTATTTTAATGCTGCCCCACCTTCCCCTATGTTTTATCATGCAACAAGATTTAGACATTATAGCCCTGGGAAGAAAATGGAGACAAAAGAAACACAGACTGATCCTAGACAGCCTGAAAGCAAGCAAAAAAAGCACCAAGATATCCGTACAGAAACGAAAGGTTGCGATGCAGGAAATATGGCCTGTGTTTCTCCTGGTATAGGTAGAGAGACTGAAAGTACTTCAGAGAAACAAGATTCATTTGGCTCTTCTATTGTGGTAGACAGAGAGTTTCATAATAAGAACCCTGCCAGCTCCACACAGTATAGAAGTCTTCCTACTGGAAGCTATGCCTTTGAGAAGGAAGAAGTGAGGATAGAATATGGAAATGGCTCTCCAGCTATTCAGCTGTGGAAGTCCTTTAAAGAAACAATCCCACTGTATGATGTAGCAAGTGGTAAGCCAGTTCCAGAGACCTTAGTGCCACACAACTTATTTTCTGTTAGCCCATGTGAAGGCATGATATATGGCCCTCATGAAGGGGAGAATATGCTGCCAGGAGCTTCCTTAGATGAGAGAAAAGCTGTTGTCACCTCCAAACAAGGTGCTGAAACTGTGCAAGAGAAAGATGTCCAAAATGAAGTGAAGCTGGATGCAGAAAAGCTGGCAAAATCTCCCCCAGGTGAAACTATGGCAGTGCAAATCACAGAGCTGACAAGATCTGTTAGTGTAGATCAACCAGTGCTAATAGCTAAGAAATCTAGCACTAAAAGGTCTGCAGGATCAAAAACTTCTCAAGAAGAGCCCAGCTTTATTCAACAAGCAGGACTACTTCCATCTAATATGGAGGTAATGAGTGACTTTCAGCAGAAAAAGCTGAATTTAAGCCATGGTGCAACCAATGAAAGTCAGACAGAAAAAAGTATTTGGTGTGACAAATCAATTGAGAAGTTTGCTCCCTCTAGCAGCTGGCTGCCTTGTCTGGACAGTATGGACACAAACTACGAGGTCTGTTTGCCACAAAGGAAGCGCCAAAGTGTAATCAGTCTGTCTTCTGATGACATGTCCTCTAGAGAGGAAGGCTCATCAATTGATAATGCCCCAGTGTCTTATTTTGTGCCTGACTATGTGCTTCAGAAAAGCATGTATACTTCTCAGAAAAGTACAGAGGAGTTAGAGAAAGAACAAATTAGAAGTGGTGGGTCCCTTAATGTAGATGAAATGGCAGGAAAGGAGCAGGGGAACAGCTTGAATGACCAAGATGTCAACTCTTCCAGCACAAAGATCAAAGAGGCTTCCAGTAAAGGTAGAAAGCTGGGAACCCTTTCTAGGCCCTCTAGTAGAAAGGAAATTGATTCTCTCAACAAAAAAGCAACTAGGAGTTTCTCAGAAGTTGAGGACTCTGAAGAATATTCTGTGAAGGGAGAAGAGGATGATGAAGATGGAGAGGATGAGTATGAGGAGGAAGAGGATGATGACATGGATGAAATTGAGTATTTCTTTCAAGAAGCCCCTCCATATGGCATCTTGAGGCCAAGTAAAGGAAATTTCTACCAAATTGGCCAGAGAGTGCTTTGGAAAGCACCTAAAAACGCTGTACCAGCACAATTAATTAGCTGGCCTGCTCAAGAGAAAACAAAAGCTGGGAGTGGGCTTGTTGAAAACATTGGTGTAGTTTACAAGCCAAAGAAGAGAGAACAAGATGAAGTTGTATACAGTGACTATGGGTATTATGGAAGAAAGAGGCCTATGACAAGAAGAGAAGAACTTGAACACCAGAGAATGCTACGGAAATTCTTGGGAGGTGAGCTAATTGCTGAGGACAAAGTGCTGCTAAGTAGCATACACAAAGAACACCTAATTGCAGTTTCAAATTGTAGCTTAAACCAGTGGGATGATTAGAGCATGTTCTAGCTTCAAATTTGGCCAAGAGCCAGAAGTCTTGCAGAATACTTTTTCTGAAGCAGAGGAAGTTTGCTGCAACTTTTTTACCTATTGCATAATGGCTCTGCATTTTCTCAACCAACAGAGAATAATGCAGAAACTCTCCTTTGTATTATATTTGATATATTTAAGTCTGTGACACTAGTGGTAATTTATTAATTTGTAAAGCTTAAGATAATTTGGATTATGTATTTACTGTTCTTTAATGTCTTGTAAGCTCTGCATTTAAGTTTATACAGTCTGACTCTCCTATCACAGACTAATGCTGGGTGCATTAAATAAAGTTAAGTTCATTATAATCTGGTGGACATACCTTGTGTAACTTTCCTGAAGTAGAAGAGTCAATTTTTTTTAGTTGTAGCTGCTGCTCTCTTTTAGCAAAAAAAAAATTTTTTTGTGTTTTTAGAAAATTGGTGTGAAACTGTATTAAATTTGACCTGAAATTTATTTATTTAATTAATTGTTTAATCAAAGGCACTATCAAAAATACTCTTAGCAATTGGATCAATCTAAACTGAGAATTAGAAGAGTTACCAGTTTGCAACTGGTTATGTGGTCACTTCAGTAGGTGGTTGTGGTTTAGTACAGTGTTGTGTTGTGAAAAACAACCAAAACAGGGTGATTTAGTTCTTACAGCAGGTTTAGTGTTTTTAAACTTTATTTTCTTTGTTCAAAATATCTAGACTTAATGTGTTTTGTAATTTTTGTCAAGTGTGGTCTCCAGAAAACTGTTTCTATTTCAACAGACTCCTACAATCAGATCCAGTAGCTGACTTTGTGTTCTGGCTTGTGGATCAAACAGTACACCAGCATTAATTACCAAGACTAAATATTGACCTTTTTTTATTATTGTTTTAATTAGGAAGGCTGTTAAGGGAGAACATGGGGATACCACCTGAAGAGTACTGGATTAGAAGTGGTGCTAAACCCAGATTTACCAGCCAAATACGTGGTAGTTTTTCACCTCCAGTAAAGAGCAAAGAACAAGGTACAACTTTTCCTGTGTGTTTTTGTTCTTAAGGAACATTCAAAAGGGCATGATATGAAGCAATAACAAGCATGTGATAGTTGTACAAGATTTGAAAATAATAAAACTAATCCTTGTTGCTTTGATTTTGATGAAATGCCTGTCAGTCAGTATATCTTGGATATATTTACAGCCCTCTCAAACTGAAACAGGGTAATAAGCCTGCATCAGCGCTACTTCTGGGGATTTTTTTTTAAAGCTACTACAGAAAATCAAAGCACTAAATGCTTTGATGTGGCCAAAGCAAAGTCTTTATTTTGCAAAGTTGTTACTGCCATAAACAGTAATATTAATTCTTTATCCAGATAATGCTACTCTCTGCTAGTATATGCAGTGGTAGCTCCTAATTTTGATCAGTAAAACATAGAGGGGGTTCTATATGCCAACACTTCAGAAAAACTAGCATGGACCAGCTAGTTCATATGCCAACACTCAGAAAAACTAGCATGGACCAGCAGTTAGTTGCCCTGACAATGCTAAAGAATGATTGAGTGCAAATCATTGTGATCTAGTTAAGGAAAAGATGAACTCAGTTATTTTAAAAAAAGTAACAGCTCAGATAGTTTCTTAGCTCATGAAGCAGAATGTTTTGTTTTTTATTCTTTGTAGTTAATGTCTTACTTGGAGTTCAGATCTGGTTTGGATGCTTTTCAAGGGTGTTTGAGTGTAGGTGCTGTTGGAACAGGTATAGAATTTGCTGTAGTGTGGGTATTACCTCTCCTGGGTCATGTATTTCAAGTAACTCAGGATCAGTCTATCAAATTATGGGGTGTGAGGCTATCTTCAGAACAGACTGGTTTGCTTCTCTTCATTTCACTGATAATGTACATCAGCTTTCCTATATCAACAGCCAAGTAGACAGTGTATTCCTTAAGAGTTCTTTCTCTGCATTGCTTTCCTGCTTGAGCATAATGGGGTTTGGGATTATTTGCCTCTTGCATTGGAGGCTTTCTATCTGCAGACTTCAGTGTTGTAGGATTTTTTTTTTTAATGCTAGAATGCTCTAGAAAAGTTGAAAACATTTTACTTTAGCAGCATTGTTCTTGGCTCCTCTACAACAATGTATAAAAAATATGGTAATAGAATAACTGTTACCTTTAACTTTCAGCATGCTTCTTCTACATCTTTGAATTCATAGATGGTGGAGCAAACTGAGGATGTTTGGTCTATTCCTTGCTTACTCTTCCTCTTTGTCCAGCCCAGGTAGTTTGAAAAGGTCATCACATTCAGTGCTAGGAAGCAGGAACTGGTGGTTTCCAAACCCTCTTTGTGCCAATGGATGCCTCAGAAGTCAAATTACAATTACATCCTCTTTAAAAATGTTGCCTATATTAGTATTGCTTTTTCACATTTAAGTGCCCCACAAGTAAGGAGGTTTGTCTAAAAAAGATATATTGCTGCTTTAGCAGTAAAGTCATACACTAAATTTGACTTCTTGAGCAATGTACTTGTAGTGCATAACTTCACAGGTCTGAAGTTTATTAAGGACAATGGGTGAATTGGGTCACTTGGACAGCACCAACTAGTCTTGAACACTTGAATAGTGAACTAGCACAGAATTATCCAATGTGCTAATGCTCACATTAACATCCATCCAAATTATGACTCAAAGTACAATCCATCAAGAATTATGGTTAGACAGTGATTAAATATTGTAGATGTACAAGGCTTGCTTGACATGTGTTACGTCAATTTTATCTGCTACTAAAATGGGTACAAAAAAGGGAGGGAGAAAGGACTATCACAGACCAGCTGGTGAAAGTCAAGGTTAAATTTGCCTTGAGACTATGCACTGGAGAAATTACACCATTTGTATCTTGTTATTTAGTGTGCCCACCTTTGGTTAAACCAAAGAAGAAAAGAATGGGCGAGCCACCTTCAAAACGTAGAGCCGTAAGACATGAGGTGGAAGAAGTGTGGGAGCTGCCTAAACACAGCGTACGCAAAGGTTGGTATACAGTGACAAACTACAAAAATGACTGTTACAAGCATTTTTTCTGTCTTAGGAACTAATCTTTCTTGGTTTGAACTGCAGGGATGTTGGATAGTTTGTGAAATAATAGCAAATGCTACGTATGCAGACAAGGTGGTAGTGGTGGAAAGCAAACTAAACTTTGAGCACTCAATCATCTTGCTATGAATGCCAGTGTAGCTTTGACCAGGTTAAGTTCCTTATTTGTTTAACATAAGGATGGGGGAGGAAACCCCCACCAAAACTTGCTGTTTTAGTTTTAGTCTAGTTGCTCTTCAGACCACTGTACTGTCTTTTTAAAGTGCTGGGTCCTGTGTCACTTTGCAGTGTATGCTTTTATTTAAACTGCTCATCTGTCTCAGCCCAAATGATTTGTAATTTGATACAGCACAAATGCATATAAATAATTATTAAGATCTCCAATTTAATGGAATAGGAACTTCTGGCTATTTTGGAGGAAGATGCAAAAACAGTGGAGGGAAAAATCAGACTGAAGTAGATTCAGCAATAAATATGCTTTTGTACATTTGTGTAAGAGTCTGAAAAGGTTATAAATTGAAAAGGGTGAGTAGATACAAGAAGCTACCTATAAGATCAGATTTCTTTCTGGAAAAGAACAAGTTAGCATAGTAAAATGAACTCAGATATTCCATCAGGAATTACATGAGTTAAAGATTGTCTAATATATGAGAGAGAGAGAGACTAAGGATTAGACGTTCATCTTGGAAGTGTAAGGGAGATTGGAAACAAACTTAGGCTGAAATGTTGTACTAGTGAAAATTGGCGTCATTCCTGAAGCCAGATTGTTTGAACGTTGGTCTTAAACCTTTAATTGCTGATCAGCTTTTAGTAAAAGCATCCAGGAAACTTGTGTAATCCCAAAATACTACTTATGTTTTTCCCAGAAACAGTTGATAGTTCTTGGATACATTCAGCAAGGTAGTTATAAGAGCACACTGAGAATGTGGTATGAGCTTCATATGGAACTCTTATCTGTTATGCTGGGATATTCTGAAGTCCAACACCACTTATGCACATTTAAATACTTGCTGGG
Organism: Sylvia atricapilla; assembly: GCF_009819655.1. Taxonomy (NCBI): domain Eukaryota; kingdom Metazoa; phylum Chordata; class Aves; order Passeriformes; family Sylviidae; genus Sylvia; species Sylvia atricapilla. The sequence goes on from NC_089140.1 coordinate 46,040,766, forward strand.
AAGTTGAGTACATCTAATATCAACCATTGCTGCCTGCAATAGGAAAAGGCAATCACTGATATCTAGTCTTTCTTTAGAATAAATTGACATAGTTTAGAAGTGGAATATATACATACCTCAACTTATTTTTTTTTCTTTTTTTTTTTTTTATATTTAGGACATGGAACAAGGAAGTCCCTCTCTAAGAAAAGATAATTGCAAATACTGGGGCAAAAGGGGGGGAAATACCAAAGATTTGTTTTGTATAAATCCAGGATTTGATTATTATTCTCTTGTATATTTTGTAAGTTGCTGTTCACTCTAAAAGGGCAAGAAGTGACACTGTAAAGACTGAGGACACAAGTAAAATGGAATGAAGTTATTTAACACCAAAGTCACCTTTTTATAATTAGCACAACCACTATTTAAATAATAAATTTCATAGAATTGCACTTTGAGACTTCTTGTGTTCCATCTTTACACAGTAGCAAAAACCTCAAGATGGCAATGTATGTGCACAACTGCTTTTAAGGCATGACAGTTATTGCTGCCCTCTTCCTAAACTCCGCAGGATTGTGAAGCCTGTCCATGTCATCTCGTAGTCATATGATGTGCACATAAGTACAAGATTCTTTTCTATCAGCTGGATTTGCTTTTGTCAAAATGTAAAGGAATATAGTTGTATGAAGTCCAGTGCTGTTTTAAAGTTTCAAGGCAGTTCCTCAGATCTTACTTTCATGATTGAGAACTAAAACTAAAGCATTGAGTTGATGTGATGCTTTCTTCTCATCTCCTTTTTCTCTGGAGATTGAGTCCCTTATGGAGACCCTGAGCTGGAGAGATAGGTCTGAAAGGTAAAATGGAAGTTTTTAGTGGTGTGGCCTGTTTTCTGACTTCTTACTGATGACTTCTATGACTTAGAGTTGATACTGTCCCTGGAAGTCTTTTTATAGAACTAAGATGATAAAACTAGGTCTGTGCTGAGCTGTCCTATGAATAATGGTAACAGACTGATCTAGATGAGGTGGATGGCTCAAAAATATGTAGTTCCCTCCCCCCCCATGTCTATGAAGGCTATTATCACTGTGTGAGAAGAATAAATATGATGTTGCCAGTCTTGAATGATTCCCGAATAAAAGTGATAGTGTCAGGGAAGCAAACAAACAAAACCCCCAAACATCTGGTTTTCCTTAAAAAAGATGGGATGAATGGACAGGCAGAACTTATCTTTTGCCTCCTCTCCCATGTTCTTAATCTGTCTGTGCCCTAGAGTAACCTACATGGATAAAAGCAGCATTTCCTCTGATGGTGTTAAGGTTTTGTGCCTACCTATCACTAGTTTGACCTGTAGCTGAAGTTATGCTTTTTTTCCTCTGAGTGAGGAGTATTGATGTTTCCCTACCTTCTCTCCATTATTTTTAATACCACCTGCTTAACAGTTAAATCTCTGCTATAGCTACAGCCTTTACCACAAGCTGTTAGGGGAAAAAAAAGTCATGAAAGAAAAGAAATGCAATAAAAATACTTATTTGGCTTTTGTGCTGCACCAAATCTCTGCATCAGAACCTCAGAATAAAACGAGGAGTTCAAGAGGGTAGCCTTTTAACATCCACTTCTGCTGATAGCCTTAGTTGTATCTTTTGCTGCTTATCTGACAAAGGAATATTTATGACCTCACAATCAGATGGGATTCTTACTTTTGGGAATGGGTAATACTTGACAGGTACTCCAAATGATCATGTTGGTTGTCCTTTTACAAGTCTTGCACTAATCAGTGTGATTTCTACTCAGATGCAAGAAGCAATTTGGGGCCTGGTGAATGCTCCTGAGAGGACTTGAGGGAGTAGCAGTAGGAGAGTTTACATGGCTTTTTATCTGAAAACAAAAGCTATTTTAAACTGGTTATATTATGTACAGTACATATCTTGTACTGTACTCATGCTTTGCCCAATACTTAAAGTATATTCATGAATGCTTTAGTGCTCAAGAAACAATTCTTTGATAGGTTAGATGCAGTGTATTCTACTCCAACAGTAGACATTAAAACTAAATCTTCTACTTGGCTTTTTCCCCACTCAGCAGCATGGGCAATTTGTGGATTGCATCTTAACTGGTTTACAGCTGAATCTAATGTTCCAGTGGATAAAATGGCCATGCTTCACAAAGGCTGTGCGTTCAAGCCCAGGCTCTTTTTATTCAGCCAGGTAACTAAGGCACAGTGGTATTTAGTTTTGCAGATGCACATACGTGTCAGCTTTTGTTCCCGCTGCAGCCAGACTGACTGCCCAGTGACTCACTGCAGAGCTGGCAGTGCTGAGGACTTGTAACTGTCGCAGTACTGCATTGCCTTGGAAGTCTTCACATGCTTCCTGCAGCATCTCCTGACAGGCAGCTGAAGAATCTATTTGCTGCTTGGCACACCAGCAACTTATACCTTAGAGGCCTCTGGGATTGCCATACTGAGAGCATTGTTTGGACAGACTTACTGTCTGTGGCTCAGGATTTCTAAATCATTATTTGTAGCTAAGTGAAACCTCTGTTGCAAAGTGGGTGTGGTGTTACTACTGATGTGGAGCTGTGGGTTCTGCTGGCTTGCCAACTATTAATTCTGTATTTTAATTTTCAGTTTGGTAGCACCTGGATGGCATAATTTTTTTTCCCTTTTACAATGTCTGGTGTTCTGCCTTATACTGGAAAATATTAACTACAAGTCTTTCTATTAAAATCAAACAAAGATCAGAGCCAATGGCAAAAAAACCTAAACCCCAAAAGCCCGTAACACTCATGGCATACTAACCGAAGGCATACCAAGGAAAAACAAATTCTTTTTTTAGAGTCTGTAGCTTCCCCTGACTTGCTGCCACTGCCTGTCTCATTCAAAAAGACTATAAACCTCAGCTAACTGAATGGCCAAAGAAATAAGGAACACATCACTATTATACCTGAAATACCTTTCTGACAAAAATGGTGCAGAGTACTAAGATAAAAGACCTGGGAAGCTCTATTGCCTTTGAAGTTTGTTTTAGCTGTGTTTCACACTTAATTAGTTTCATGGGACTATATAATTATGTTATTACTATCACTTGGGCTTCAACAGAACATTCAAATGGAAAAACATGTCTACAAAGAAGGCCAGAAAAAAAAGGTTTTTAACTAAAATATTAAACTGTTATGCTTTAAAAAAAAAGGCTAGTCAGTCTTTCAAGACTATAACTTTCTATCCTGCTTTCTGGCTTTACTTCTACATAGAACTGCTTTTCATTAATCTAAAGGCGTGTTGGTATTTATCTCTACTCTACACATTTTTAAAATTCTTATCTTAAATGACAGCTTTGGCACTGTTTAAAATGCCAAATGATGACTTGAATCATGCTTCTCAGCACCCTAGCCCTGGCTGCTGAAAGTGCTCCTCTAAATCTTAGTCTATTGAAACTGGTAAATTTTGAAATGCTACTTTTATGAGTTGCAGTGAAGACCTGCATGGAATATGACAGAGACTTACAAAACTAGAAATGATAAAGGGAGAACAAACAGGAATCAGTTATTCACATACCTTCCAGTGTAAGATTAAAGGTGTGTGAAATTAAACTTCAAAGCAGTGTGAAAGCCAACTGCTAATTAATAAATAATGAAGAATTAATTGCTAAGGAAAATGGCAAGGTTAATAAGCAGTGAGTGGCTATAAAAGGAACTATATATCCTAGGCCACTAAATACTAAAATCTAACCCATGATTCTAAGTACCTGCACCACAGGTACTCTCAGCAGTAGAGGCTGAGAGAGCATTTCAGTGAAGTAACACAAGAGCAGAATTTGCACTGCTCTGCTGTGGAGGCATTTTCTGTTAACCACGACTGGAAAGATACTGATATAGCAGACTTTTAGTCAGGCATGGAAAAGTGATTTGGCATCTCAAACATTTAAATTAGATTTGATATGGGTTAGAAATGGTCTCCTAATGTATTTTTCCTAATTGTTGAAATAATAATAGAAGTAATTGTTGAAATAATATCTCCTGATAGATACAAAGAGAGGGTTCCATTAACAAGGAAGGGAATTGCAAAGGAAAAACTGAATTTGTTTTTATTAAACTAAGCTTCAGAGCAATCTTAAATGACAAAAACTGAAGTAACTGAAGAGATCTTTAGCTAGCCCTGCTCTAGACAAGCCTGAGTAAGAGTTCTCTTGGAGTGCATCAGGTGAGTATCAGGCTTCCAGCATCTGTTCAGAAATCTATAAATGTATTCACCTCAGCACCAAGTGTGGCAATACAAGAATCCTAGAATGGTTTGGGTTGGAAGGGGCTGTAAAGATCATCTAGTTTCAACCACACAGGGCCACCTCCCACTAGCCCAGGCTGCTCAGAGCCCTGTCCAACCTGGCCAAGAGAATCAGTCCATTATAGATCTCCCCATGCTATTTCAGCTGTTAAATCCTTTTCTACTGACAGAGCAAGGGCCTTAGAATTTGATGATGCTGCTGCTATGTGGAACTACCACGAGTCACCTGTAAATCCTATCACAGGGAGATTTGCTAAATACAAGCGAAAATACAACTCACCTTCAAACTATGGGAATATGATACACAAACTTTTTGTAAGTAGGCCTTGCTTATCTTGTTTTTTCTCAGAACATATTGTGAATGACTGGCAAGGAATGGGGGGTTATTTTTACTAAGTCACTCTTAGACATGTAGAAGGGAGAAAAAACATTTTAATTTATACTTTTCCTTGTCCCTTCTTCCAAAGCTTTGAAAAAAAAATGCATTTTAGTCTATGGTTCCTTGACTTCACTGTTAATGTTCACTCTACTGTATTAGAGCTTTATCATGTGGGGTTTTTTTTCCAATCTTAGCATACCCACAGAGACTAAATTCTATAAAAGTTCTTTCAAAGCAAATCCACTTTTCTCTTTCCTTTTGCACAGTATCTATATCCATCACCTAGTTCCTCAACTCACAACTCTGTACTAATGTACCTTAACGTTTCAAAGAGCATTGGTCACTGTGATGCTGTTTATAGATATCTCCATCTTCCTGGCTGAGTCTGCAAGACTATTTAAAAGAAAAGTATGGTCAGTATGTAAGGTCTAATAAGTACAGAGAACTTTCTCTTCCTCTTGCTTACAAGTTCTTTACTATTGCTCTGTAGCTTCATGCATATAGTTGGAAACTATTTTGAGAGCCTTACACGCTTAATATTCTTGTGGGCTGATTAAAAAAAAAGGTTACCTCATCAAATCTAGTAAACATAAAAAGTAAGTGGGAATTTATTACTCCCAAGCCTTTTAAAAAGAAAACCTCCCTCAACTTGTATCAGAACAACTGATATTAAAGAATATGCAGAAATTAATCATTCATTTGTTATGCGAAACTCCCCCTTTTTAAATAACTAAACCCACTACCGTTGTAGAGATACTGTAGTTGTTTCACTTTAGATGTTTCAGAATGATGTATTAATGGTAATGATATTGAGATTTTGTTACACACACACGCAAAAATCAAGTCTTGCTGATGCTGCTTTTTTGTCTTAAAGTAAATCCCTTTGATTACCTTTTTTCCCCTGCAGCAATCTTTATTTCCCTAGCTGCCAATATTAGGATAAGTGTACACAATTTCAGCACATGTGAGGAGAAGAAAATACAGTACAACCTGCTCATTATAAGCACTGTAAGGGAGCTCTCAATGCTCTGCATGGTGCAAACTGCAGTCCTGTTACAATGAGGCTTTGTACATAATAAAATAACATCATGGAGTAAAGACACTTCGACAGAGAGTCTGCTAATGCTGCAGGTTTGTCGGTGATCCCTTGGTGGTTGCCGCTTTCTGCTGCTGGTCACGGGCAGCAGTGCAGAGGCCCCAGTTAACCAAGCTGGATGACTCTCAGCATGGGTTCTGTAGCACAAAGATATGATTTAATGCAGCTTTCTTCTTTTTGACTGCAGAGGGGCAGAAGAGGATGCCAGTGTAGGATGCTGTATGCATACACATGTATGTTCCAAGTTTATTAAAGCCCTTTCTGGTGTTTTCCTCCTCATTCTTTGGATCTTTCCTCGCAGTTTGCAAGTAGAGAGGCCAATGACCACGTAGCAGGTGATTGCTGTCAGTCAGATTCTGACTTGTCATTAGATTTGGATGATTTATGCTTCCTCTTTTTCTTCTTCTTCTTTTCTTTCTTTTTCTTTTCCTTTTTTCTCTTTTTCTTCTTGTGTTTATGTTCTGAGGAAGTGGAGCTGCTGCCATCTTCATCCTCCTCATCACTGTCATCACTGCTATCGGATTCTGAGGTAGAGTCCTCCAGGAGCTGCTTCAGTTGCTGTATCCTGTGTTTAAAATATGTGAATGAGAATCCCTTCTAGCTCTCCTCTACCTCTAGAAAGTTATCCTAGCTTTCATCTTTCCTTCCTGGCTTGAGGAATGGAAGCTGCATGCAAAGGGCAGGGGAATGCTTCCTCTTTCGCTTAATTATGCTCTAGTTACAGATAGTATCATGGACTGATAAAAGCAACTCCTTTGAGACAAGCAGATATTCTGCTTTCAGGGACTTCCATCCCACTGGTTATTGGTTTATTTATGTGTGCAAAATAATAAAGCAACAGCTACCATCAGCCCACATGGTGATAAAAGCTTCTATGCTTATCCCTACAGAAGCATATTGGGATTAGGATATTACGACATTCATTGGTCTGCTGATACATATAGGATGTCAGCAAAGCTAACAGAGCAGGCTCTACTCTGGATCCAGAAGTATTTTTGAAAGGCACTTCGAAATTTCAAGGATTAGTGGCAAATAGGGACAAAGTATTTGCTTATTTTATTGTTGTGATCTGTATCCTCTTCAAGGATTCCTCCCCAAGAGTGCTGCTCTGTGGGCTACCTATTGTTTGTTCAGTTATGCCAATGAAGCAGCTCAAGCAAGAAAGCATCAAAAACTGCCACTTTATGTACTAAATATAATGACCTATTTATATACTAAATAATGACCTCACAAAGGTAGCAATACCAGGTGCCTTGAACTAGCTTTCTAAACCCCTCCTTCACTACTGAAAGCATTCTGACAAATCAAATTTTAGAAAACACGTCAGTGAAATAAAAAAAAAAAATCAAACCACTTTTTTGGGCCTAAACCAGAACCACACCTAAGTTCCTGAATATTATGGCATAAATGCATACAACTGCATTTGTTTCAGGGAAAATACAGAAGCTAAATAATTAAAGCATTTGGAAGTACTGAAAAGAAATAAACTGCCATTAAAAAAAGCTTCTGAGCTAAAAGTAAGCTTCTATAAAAAGGTCACCTATACATTAGTGCCACATTACCAAAATAAAAACTAAATTGAAAGTGTAGTTTACTACAGACACACTCACCTCTTTTCTTTTTCATGACGTTTATTTTCCCTTATTATATCATACATTGGATCTTCATGTGCCTTTAAAATAGAAAACAGGAAATACAATGTTACGACAAATGGTTTTATTTCCTAAAAAAATAAACCAAAGCAACCAAATGCAAGAGGCTTTTATCAAAAGATGGAATATGCTTAGCAAGCTCTTAATTCACTGTCAGACTCAGCACTGTTCACCTGAACTGGTGTATTTGCTTTAGGGGAAGATTACCTAGCTACATCTCCAAAGAAGGGGACTCTCCTTAGCTCCCCTACCACTCCAATCACAGCCAACTATGAAAATCCCATATATAATCTGTGGGAATAATGAGACATAGATGGAATACTCAAGTTCAAAATAATGAGCTGTACCCTTATGGTACATTTAAAAAATTTGGATATAAACAAACAGGAATACAGGAGCAAGGAATGTAAGACACACGGATAATGAAGTTGGGAGTTGTCCTATCATGCTATACACTACCATTACTGGTTCTTAAATCAAATGGGAATTGCAGCAAAAAATAGCTGTGAAGGAAGAACAGCAAATAAACTTTGCAGACATTTAAGGCGGGTTCATGCCAGGCAAGAATGCAGAAAAAAGGTGGGAGGCTCATTTCTGTTGGAAGATTAAGCGAACAAGTCCAACAGAGGAGAGATGGCAGATGTTGACCAGAGGTGGAAATTGAAATGTCAGGAGCAAATGAAAGATTTTGGGAATGCACCATGAAGGGCCTTGGACATACAACAGGAGTTTGATGCAACAAAGAAGCCCGAGGGAAAATTGAGGATAAAGACAGTCTGGTCATGGAAAAGGGCCAAAAATACTCTTTGCAGTTGCATACAACCAGTATGAATCCAGAATCTGTGCAGACTAAGCCAAGACTACATTTTTCCAGGATAGAAATGAGGACATAAGGCATGAAGTGATGACAGCTTGAAATATAGGTTAATGATGCATAGTAACAGAAATAGTTAAAGAGATCACACAGGAAGAATCTGCAGAACCGAGATGTAGCTTCATGTAGCAAGAGATCAGACTTGGAGACAATGACTGGATTACAGACCTAGACAACAGCATTCATGATGTGGTTGTTCACAGTGAGAGCAGAAGGCTTGAAGCAGCTGTAATGTGGGCAGCTCAAGCTTGACTAAACATTTTTGTTATGTTGACATTTTAATAATAAAAAAAAAAAAGAATACAATGGTTGAAACAGGTTCTTGAAGATTTCCAATTTATACGTAAAAATTATTAATTTTCCTCTTGAAGAGTAGATTTGACTGCTTTGCAGAAAACATCCAACCACATCTGCAGCTTTTTCTTTATTAGGAGATTTTCAGCATCTATATTATGCTAGAGACAGAGGAAAAGTCCTTAATAAAGCATAATCTAACAGGCTTATCTTCAGTTGCAAGATTATACATAGTCAGTAATAAAAAATACAAATAGTAATACTACAATATTGGTACTCACTACTCTAAATTGTTCCAATTTCTGATTGCCTTTAATAAAGAATGGGCATTCCTTATCTCCTGTTCTGTGTCCATAACGTTTACATCTCCAACCTTTAAAAAAACAAAGCAGCAGTGAATTGCACCTCTGAGGCAGATCAGAAGAAGCATAAAAAGCCAGAACCACATTTCTGCAAAATATTTTCAATCTGTTGGAAGAAACAGACAGATACAACTAGTATGTTGATAAATGTAATGTCCATAAAATACAAGGCTATTACACCCTTCAAGATACTGGTTGCTTTTTTATCAATATGATGTCAATCTACCTGGACTTCATCACCTGTCCACCAGACATTCTGCCCTCCCCCACCGTAAATGGATGGATATTTGACATCTGGTCCGATGACATCTGGAATATTTTCACCCTTACACTGCATAACTTTGACTTCTTTTCCCAAAGGCATCCAAAGCCCTTTCGTTGGGGCATGTGCCAGGAATTCTCGTGCACTTTCATTGCCTGGTACATCAGGTATGCAGTCTTCTGGTTTTGTTTCATTCTCCTACCAAAAAAACCCAAAAACAAAAGAGGAAAGGTAAAGACAATAAAATAAGTTCCTTTTTTTAACTTTGCAAGAATTAATACTTCAAGTGTACAGACCTTCACTTAATAGGAAATATATTTCCCCCATTACCTTTTTACCTTGTAACACAAAAGAATCTAAAATACTTGACCCTTCTTTTTTTTCTCACCCGCGAATTTTGCAGCTAGAACTTTGCTGCACAGGAATTTCATTCCTTCCAATCAATTTTAGTAATTTATTTAAATAAATAATAGAAATGAAAACTTAACACAAAGCAGAGACTTTGTTATCCTCTTCCTGCTAGTAAGACATAACGATTACAAGGAAGCCTTTACAAAACAGAGCAGTTATTTTTTAAGCTAAAAGCATTGCTTTATGGCTTAGGTATATAAATTTGGCAAAAGTAATGATCATGATGAAGGAATTATTTTGGCCTAAGCAACAGAGAAGAATCCTGAAAAGATGTCATTCAAACCAAAAATCTGCTTTTCATAAACGGCTCCCCTCTATCCACACTATTAGATAGTGCACAAAGTGTGCTGGGAGATGATGAAAGACCTGGTCTCCTTCTATCTGATTCTGGGCATTTCACTCTGGATCACCAAGGCAAAGTGGTCAGCTTGTAATGGTTCTCTGAGTTTTTCCTGGGAAGCACTTACTTCTCTCTGTAACTTATATAGGTAACACAGACACTTAAACACTTAAAGAACACATTTTGTGAAAATCCCTCATAATCCTAAAAAATTACTGCTATTACCAACCTTAATTAGCCCAGGGGGAGGTTTCTCATAGCTGAAAAGCAATAGGAATATTGTTACTCTGCAGCTTAGCACAGACAACTAAATTGAAAAAATACAGTTTTTCAGTGGTATAGAGTTAAAACCTTCAGCTCGCACTTTTCCTTAAATCCTTAAATTTTACCCTATAACTAATAACTAATAACTACAGTAGAACATAGATACAGCAAGCTGAGAGACAGCATTGATCATATTAGTTCACATCTCTTGCAAACATCCTTCAGATTCATATTCTTGTGGGAGCACAACTACGTCCTGGGGATATGTAGTATATCTGATTTAGCTTCAGTTACCATACATTCATAATTCTCTCCTCTTTTTCTGCTGCACCCCTCCCCACGGTCTCCAAACTTCTTTACTCCAGCACTGCTGAATCATAGATATAGCTGAAAATGTCAAGTCAGACTGTTCCTTACATCTAACTCTGCCAACCAAACCTAATACATAGTAATTTCATCACCTTCTTGTATTAAAGCTAAAGACAAAGCCCTACTGACCAAAGTACCGTATTTTCTGCAGCATTTATGTGGGGTTAGCAGTAGATGAAACATTTGTTAAATTCCAAGTAGCAAACAGGTACTACATAGAGCACGCAGCAACTGAAAAAATGCATATGCTAAGGAGTGAAATGCCAAAGCAATATAAAATGGTCCTGGAGGTAGAGAATACACATAACTTAGAAAGATGCAGGTCTGTATAATTGAATTTGTATTGAGTTTTTTCCCCCTCAAAATTCATCTGTATTTAAACAGATACACTGTTTCCTGTAAACTGCTGCCTTACGAAAATGTAAAGTGATCTTAGAAGAGAATGGAGATTTTTTTTTGTTTTGTTTATCAATGCAACAAGAAGGAGAGCACTGTGCAAGCCTGGAATCCCAAAATCTTCTCCTTTAGGAAAGACTCTTTTCAACAGGACTTTCCAGACATTATCCACGGAATAACTCAGCAGGACCCGAAACATCTGTACTGGCTGTGCATCATTTTAGGCCGTAAGTTAGATGGCATAAGTGATATTTCATTGGCTTAGCTGTGCACACACACACACCCCTCATTAGCTGTGGGATTTCTAGGCACAATCATACCAATACAATAAGAACAGCAGGGGAAAGGTGGTTAAAGTGTGTTCATTCCATCTTTATAACAATAACCTCGGAGTGCTGTTTGGTGTATTTAATAACAAACCGATTTTCACTTCCATGCGGAAAAGAAAAAAAAACCAAAATCATGTTCTTGTGTACCTTCTGACCTTTTTATTCCATTAAAACAATAATTCCTTCTCAGTGAAATAACATAAACCTTTTACAGCACCTTTTTATCCCAATTTCTTTTCCTGCCCTTTTTTTTTTTTTAAAGTCCATTCTAGTGGAACAACCTCTGCTGCATCTCTCAGACTTGGATGAACCCGGGAGAGCCCCTTCTGTGCCCCAACAACTTCATAAGTCACCAACCAACTCTGCAAATGGCCCCGAAGCCCTTCTGCCCGCTCACCCTTAGGGGGACAGGGGAAGAACAATCACCACCCCCCAAAAAACCCCAAACCCTGCGCTGGAAACCAGCCCCAAATGCCGGCGGGGTGTGCTCAGGGCAGAGCCGGGGCGGGAGCCGCGGGCAGCCTCCCCTCCTCCGCTCCTTACAAAGACTCCAGGTGCTGGATCTTCTGGAGCTGCTGCGCCTCCTGCCTCTTCCGCTTCCTCTCATGCCGCTCCTGGGTCCTGCCGCCGCTCGCCGCGGGCTCCGCATGGCTCCTGGCCCGCGCCTGGCTGCCCCTCGCCGCCTCCTCCTCCTCCGCTCCCTCCTCCCCGTCCTGCCCCTGTCCCCTGTGAGCCCGCTGGGCCATGGCCCCGGCGGCCCGAGCCGCGGCGGACGGCGGGGCCCCGGCGACGCCCCGTGCCCGCCCTCCGCGCCCGGCTTCCGGCACAGCGCCGCTTCCTCCGGCGGCCGCGCCTCCCGCCCTCACGGCGCCGCCTGCGCCCCGGGCTGTCCCGCCGCGCCCCGGGCTGTCCCGCCGCGGGCTCAGCGCGCCCGGAACCTTCCCGGGGCTTGGGAATGACGTGGGCAGTGCTGTGCCTTCAAAACACCGATATTTAAAATTTAAACAACAACAAAAAAATAATAACAACGTCTCAGTCACTCCTCCCTTGCAGGGGGCCGCCGCTCCAGTCGGATTGAGACCCCACCTGCAGTGCTGCGTCCAGCTCTGGGGGCCTCAGCACAGGAAGGACATAAAACTGAAGTGGAGTGAGTTCAGAGGAGGCCGCCAAGTTGATTAGAGGGCTGGAGCACTTCTATGAGCAAAGGCTGAGAGAATTTGGGTTACTCCGCCTGGAGAAGGCTTTGGGATGACCCAACTGTGGCCGTCAGTACTTGAAGGGAGCTACAAGAAAGATGGAGAGGGACTTTACACAAGGGTGTGTAGTGACAGGAAAAGGAGGAATGGATTAAAACTGAAAGAGAGTAGGTTTAGATTAGATAATGGGAAGAAATCCTATACTGTGAGGGTGGTGAGGCATTTGCACGGGCTGGCCAGAGAAATTGTGTCTGCCCCATCCCTGGCAGTATTCAAGGCCGGGTTTGATGGGGCTCGCAGCAATCTGGCCTAGTGGAAGGTGCCCCTGCCCATGTGAGGAGGTTGGAATGAAGTGATCTTTAAGGTCTTTCCCAGCTCAGAGTGGGTCACACATCAGGACTGAGAGGTGTATGGGTACACACGGGGGAATATGGCAGTGGGTTGGCTATGAGGTGTCAGGGAGCTGGTGTCTCCAGAGTGGAGGGAAGGCTGAAGGGGTTGCTTCCCTCACCAAGTTGAGTGAGGCTGGGGAAAGGGTCTGGGTATGCAAGCAGGGCCCCATCATAATGCTCACTGGGCATTTATTGTGAGGGTGGTGAGGTACTGGAACAGGTTGCCCAGGAAAGTTGTGGATGCCCCATTCCTAGAAGTGCCCAAAGCAAGGCTGGATGGAGCACTGAGCAACCTGGCCTAGTGAAAGATGTTACTGCCTGTGGCAAGGCAGTTGGAACTAGATGATCTTAAAGGTCCTGTCCAACCAAAACCATTGTATGGTTCTATGATTCTCTGCTTGCCAGTGACTAAAACCCAGAGTTGGGTTTGGTTTCTCTTCCTTTTATGTTTTTTTTTAATGGATGGGTTGCTGCCTTAGAAGGTCCATGTTGGTTATGGGGCAAGGTTCTAACGCCAGAAAGTCTGTAAATAGAGACTTTATTTTGGAAGCAAACCCAGCAAGGTCTGGCTGGGGCCATGCTACTCTGGTGGGACCTAGCTGACAAGCAAGGGCAACCTCCTCTTCAGTCTATCTCTCACCACTGGAGAGGCAAATCTACCCCCAGCCTTTGCAATTTCCTGCCTCAGCTGTGATCTCTCTATTGGAGGATAAGCAGTAGCAGTACATAGGTATTGGGAAGGTAAAGTTTAAATTTCTACTTTTGTTTCATGCTGAAATTCAAGGGCACATTGATTTTAGGAATTGCTTGAGAGTTGAGCAAAACACAGAAAATATATCTTAGAAGTCCAGGAATTGAAGGTGTTTTTAACTGTGATCACTGTGGGGCTTCAAAAGTGCACATCAAAGGCAAAGGTTGGTAATTGCTTCTACAGCACCCTGTGATTCTGAAGTGCAGTAAGACAAACATGCTCCTGAGAATGCCTATCCTTTACAAGGTAAAAAACCAATCTTACACATTATTTAACAATGTAATAATCAAGCACTATTTTAATATTACTTTATTTAGCTTTTACTTGGTAAAACCTTATCTTTTACTTTACCTTCTCTTTCATGGTGCTTATTTTAATGTTTAAACAAAATAATCCAGCTTTTGCATGTCATGACACTAATATATACTATTGATGAAGATTTCTATTTCATGCACCGACTTTTGTAGGTTTACTGGCCCTGGAAAGAATGCAATGGCCATTCTTCCACAGAACAACACTCAGCAGCAAAGCAACATAACCTTGCAGATACATTTATGAAAAGAACCCAACTCCTGCTCTGCATAAACTAATTCCAACCTATTCGTCTGGCTGAGATGTCATGAGATGGTGCATAAGTCGAGTAAACAATTTTCATTAATTCCATGGGTTTGTAGACAGCTTGTGTATTTTCCTTAGCAGTGGGCCTTTGGGGTGTAGCTTTTCCTTGGGCCTAAACTCAGAACAGGCTGAACTACTAGCATGTCTTGAAAAGGCAGATCACAGCATCTGACTCGAGGTGTAAAACACCATTAAGGCCTCTTGTCTAAAGGCTTAGAGGCAAAATAAGTTTATTTGCTAATCTGAGTTAAATATCTGTGCATGAGGCGAATGCAAGGTGATGTGGTTTAATGTAATCCACCGTGAAGTAAATGACTTGATGCTTGCTGGAGGCTAAGAGATTTGCTGCTGTGACACTCCTAGCATGTGGGAACATGTCAAATTGCAATCACTCCCTTCAATAGTCATGTATTTTCAAGCAACAAGTGAGGTAGGAGAAATATTTCTAGGTGTTGCAATTACATTTAAAATGTCTGAAAGAACTTAGATGAGACACATTTTCAAATTTTCACTCTATTTAGAGAAATGGCAATAGTTACTAACTATTACCAATACTTAGGGACAAGCTGGACTGATGCCTACTAAATAGAGACTTTATGTTGGAAGCAAACTGAAGTGATATAATAGAGTTTTTTGGCCCCCCCTTTCAGGCCAGTGATGTTATTTTCAAGTGCCTTTTTACTTCACATTTTCAAACCAACAGAGTAGTCAGACTCTGAAACAGCTTTCCAGTGTGATAGGACAGTGACAGAAAACTGAATATGATTCCAAGATGGACTGTTCCCAGTTCATTAATGGTATTCTGTGGGAGAGATGTGAACAACAGCAAAAGGGACAGGAGTTCTCCAGAAACCCTGCCAGTCTCGCTTTCAGAACACTCTTGACTGGCCTAACTTGGCTGAAGTACGAAGACTTCTGCCAGTCTTGGAGAAGGTAAGGGGCTGTCTTAGATGACCTCAGATTCAATGACTTCAGCCTTGACAGAATAATTGGCACAAATTCAGGAACTAAGTGCATGGTCTCAACAGAAATGTGGGGTTCCTATGGAGGCAGAAGGACAGATCATGGTATATATAATCCCCTTCTTACTGTTAAGTCAATGGGATCTTGGCGGTATTCGTTGTATCCCTGTGGCCTGGACACCCAGGCTATAATTTCTGATCAGATCAGGACATTTGGATGTCATCTTTACTGCCATCTTTACTTTAACTTAATGGGGCACACCGGAGGTCAAATTCAATAGATACATAAATCCACTCAGACACCATGGTTTGAATGTGTTCTTCAGTTGGATACAAATAATTTTCAGTGCATTTTCTCATCTGTCTTGGAAATGAACTTCATCACTTTATTACCTGTCTTAGAAGTACCAAGGTGAGGCATTTTTGGTGAGAGGACATTATTTAAAGCTGTAGATAGTTCCAAAGTTTCTTTTTTTTCTCCTTTGAGAAGTTGAGAAGAAAGCCTGGATTCATGTGTTGCACACTTACCCAAGAAAGCAATTGCTTTCATATCGGTCCTTAGGAAAGATCAAAACAAAATGAATTGTGAAAAGGAGGGAGTAGGAAAAAAATTGTTACTTTCTTTTTTGTTTATTCTGAAGTGAAGGTGCTCAGTATCTGTAAATTGCTTAAATCCATTCTATTTAAAGGGTTTATATTAACTGAAGATCTGGTTCCTGGTACTTAGAAGGGTATTTATTTGAAGTTGTGGGGTGAGGTTTTTACCTTTCTATGAAAGTAGTGCTTCAGCCATTTCAAGAAGTTAATTTTTTTGGGAGATGCTGACTTAAAACTGGTGTCATGGCCCTGTAATTCCAGCTTCATCCAAAGATCTGAGCAGAAGCATTCATTACTGTTGCAATGTGAAGCACTCAAAAAGCCGTTATTTTTCATGGTATCCACTACAACTTTATGTTTCAGCTACAAGCGATAATACCGGCACCAAATTAATTTACATCTATGTTATCCCATGGGCATCAGTATTCCTGAGAGAGTGTAGCTCTGGCAGAATGTCAGCCAGTCTGTTTTTCTCCATTTTTGGCTGGCTAGAGCTTTGGGCCAAGATCTGTTTCTGATTATGTGTCAGATATTACGCATGAGAGAGGAATCCAGAACCCGTGTTAGGCTTCATGGGAAGTTAAGCACCTCCTAATGGGATCCAGAAAAAGCAGATCTGAGCAGGCTGAACAGAACACAACCTGAATCCAGCATGGCCAGCCCATGGCTGCCTGAAGCTGGATGGAGATATTCAGAACAGAGCGAGTCTAAGCTCTGGGCTACTTCTGACCACAGGGAAGGCGGCCTCAGAACAGCAGTAGCCCTTTAACCACTTGGGAGCCTCAGCTATTAGGAGAGGTGCTGACATCCTTTCTTGCAGAGAAAAGTTCTGTCTGAAGCAGACATGCTGGCAGTTTCTTTTGATACTAGTTTAGCAATTAGAAAATTTGGTTCCCTCCTTGGTCTGGGTATTCAGTGATGGGAGGTTCTGTGTCACTGGGATAAAACAGCCCCTAAGTGTCAGGCTAACAGCTACATCCGTGGGATCAGTGGAGGCCATCCACCTTCTATATTGCACTCTTTGGAAGCAGTAGAGAAAAGTATTTGAGATTCATGGGGCCAGAAAGACAAGTGTGTTTGAATTTGGCTGTGACTCTTAGAGGCTTAGTACACTAAGAGGAGTGCCCATCCAACAGTGGAAACTGAACTTTTTTTTTTCTGTGAGATACAAAATCAATACTCTAAGCAGGGACCAGAGCCCCGTTTTTCCCCATTTAGCACCATTGCACCAGGTGACAGTGTTGTGCTCCTAGTTGCTGCCTCTCAGATTACTCGTATTTACGGTGATACTGCACAGCAGTGAAGTGTTCCTACACACCTGAACCTTTCCTGTGGTGTTTGCTGCCATATGTCATCACATAAAAGGAATGAGTGAATGGTATGAGTGAGTTATACAGAGATGCCTCACCAGAATGTACTAACCAGCCTTACCTCCACTAGGCTTGGAATTAGCACCTTCCTGTTGCAAATTCTTCTCTTCTGTGCTTATCTTGAGTTCCTGATGTGGTGGTTTATCTTGTAGCAAGTTCCTTCTGAGGTCTTGAGAGTGTTTGAGACAGGCAGTTGTGATCTTGAAGCCTCTTACAAGCAGCAAATGTCTGAAAGAACATGATGGCCATAGCTGCATTTTGTACAGTCCTGATCCTGTTGGTATTTGGTATTATCTGTACATGTTCACAGGGATAAGCCTTTTAGGAGGATTGGGCAGAAGAACTGGATTCAAACCAAGCACAGGTGTGAACTAAGCATTGAATTTTTTATTTCTATAAAGACTAGGTTACTGTGTAGTTTATTTAAAAATGTGCACTTGCAGGGAAGTTTTATAGCTAAGCAAGGAAGCGTCTCTGGAAATTAGTTGAGCAAAGTAATTTGAACTGAAGTTTTAGTTTGAAGTCCCTTGAGCAGCTACATCCCATTTTAAGCACTCAAATATTTTTATTGGATCTGTCCCCAAGTCTGATAAGCTGAAACTTAAAAGAGGAATGTTTGTCTTTCTTTTGGTAAATTCTGTCCTTCAAAGCTTTGGTAGGTGATTGCATCAATGAACTCCCTCCATCCTTCTGTGGAGATACCATCTTATTTAACACTTGGAGTTTGTAAAGTCACCTGTTCCATCAGAAGTGTAATGCATGTTTGTCTTTTCAAGCTACCACTCAGTGAAAATAATCTTTCTTTAATCGTTCTTCATTATTTCAATTCAAGACATGGAATTTTAATGAAAGACATGGAATCATTGAATAACTTGCATTTTTCATTGGTTTTTACCTTTTCCCTCCAGTCTTTATAAATAAAAACAAATAATTGTATGTAGTCCCAGACATTTTGCTTTATGACATTTGCTTTTGTTTTTCAGGAAGAATAGAATTGTTATATTTGATGACTGTATATTTGTGAGGTACACTCATAATATAGCATTGCACCTCTGTGTATATGCTGACATTGAATCATGGATTCATTAAAGCTGGAAAGACCTCCAAGACCTCCAAGTCCAACCTCAGACTGATCACAGCCTTGTCAGCTAGACTAGAGGACTAAGTGCCATGTCTTTTCTTGTACTCCTCCTGGGATGGTGACTCCACCACCTCCCTGGGCAGCCCATTCCAATGCCTCACCTCCTTTCCAGTGAAGAAATCCTTCCTGATGTCCAAGTGGAAAGTCCCCTGGCACGGCTGGAGGCTGTGTCCTCTCATTCTATCACTTGTTGCCTGGGAGAAAGAGACCAATCCCCACCTTGCTACAACCTCCTTTGAGGTACTTGTAGAGAGCAACATGTTGTCTTTTCTGCTAATGGAGAGCCCCAAGTACATCATTACAGAGGCAATGTTTTATTTACCTTCAAGGGACTTTACCTGAGTAAGGACTGATTTCGTTTGGGAACTGTGTGAGCAGTAGGAGCACTTGGACACTAATGGCACGTTATATAACAGTAGGGAAGGGAGATTTTGGCTGACAACCCTTGGACAGTCTCCCAACTTCTTACAAAGCATACCATCCTTTGTGGGATCACTTGTGCCCAAGCTGAGTGGCCAGGACTTTGGTTTCACAAGGAACAGTCAAATGCAATGACATCCATAATTCTTTCTTCTTTTCTTTTTTTTTTCCCCACAGATGAGAGTTTGAGTCAGGATTGCTGTAATTTGAACCCCTTATTAGGGGGATGATAATTATTCCAGACTGAATTTCTCTTGTATTAAATATATATGTATATACACATATATATTTATATATACTGCTTCTTAACCCCTAATGGTTACAGTCTTACTGTCATCAAAGTTAGCAGGAGTTTTGCTACTGACTAAGAATCAAGGCTAGATTCTTTGCCTGGTAGCCAGTTGGTTTTTGTATTTTTTTTTTTTTCACAGCTGCAGGAAATTCCTCCTTCTGAGCTTTGGCTATATTCTCAAATCAGAGATTGGTTTACAAGAGCTTTTTCCTAGCAAAAGCAGATTCCTTTCCTGAATTTTGTCTCTATAATATAGTGACTGATAAAACAGTTCCCGTTTAAATGATGCCCAGTGTATCAAGTAAAATAGGCATCTTCAGTGCCAGCATCTGTCCTTGGTATGTCCCCCCTGAGCTGCCAACTTTCCAGTGGAACCTAAAAAGGCTCCAGTGCTTACAGAAACTGCAGCAATAAAGTGATGAGAAATACAATCTTAAAAGGTTGAAGGCAAAGATTCTTGGTTCTGCTTGCCACCCCTATTAAATGGGAAGATGACTTTCTCTTGTTAAAGTAGCTGATCTGTTAGTTCCATGCAAAGCAGCTGTTCTCACTTAACAGTAGTTTTTCTCAAAACTATCCAAAATTCACAGCTCTTTAGCTTAACATACTTCCCATATGTCCACTCACCAACAGCTTTCTAGGTAACTGAAATGAAAGGAATGGGGACTCACAGTTCTAGACCTTCTTCTTTCTCTACACATCTCAAGGGTAATATTGAAAGAGTAGTGTAGCACTGGCACAGCAATGAAGCAAGGATTAGTTAAGCAAGTGGACCTAGTAGAGTGTCTCTGACAGGAATGAGAAAAGAATTCTTCTGTGGGGCAGTTGAAACTCATGCCAAACACACAGAAATAATGTTTTCCAATGGTGGGCTAGGAATCTCTATGTTTCTATTCCATTATGCTAGTTTTGCTATGAATGACATCCAGGAACACTCCCTCATAGTTACTTTTGCTTGGAAGCTACTGTCATCTGTAGTTATATAGATTTAGAAATGGATAGATAAATATACCATTATAGATAGAGAAAAACACATTCCTTCCTAGTTCACTCTGTATCTAGGCAGATTTTTGCATGGCCTGCACTTCTATTTGTCATTTGTGTGAAAAAAAAAAAAATCTATTTAGCATCCTCTAACAGGGCTTTCTCCTGCCAGCCTTTTATGCTGCTTTTTTTGGTCATGCTTGAGTAAACTAAGAAATGAGACATGTTCTGCCCAGTTATAAAGTAATTTTAATGAAGTACCAGTGTTCTTGCCAAAACATGTAGATGTTGGCTACAGGTTGATAGCTGTGTTCATAAAACATTAGTTAAGCTATCTGGAAACCACAGCTTGAAGACTGTAGATTTAAAAAACCAGCGTGTTTTGGGCCTCCCAAATGCAAGTACAAGATCAGAAAATTCAAGCACAGGATGGTAACAGAGGCCTCAGGACCACAACAGAAACCACAGACTGTCAGCCACAGATCACTAAAGAAATGAAGCCTTAGAAGTTGAGTCAATAGATTTTTGTGGTTTACCTGCAATATAGGTAAGACCTATAACTTGCAGTAAAGTGAGATGTAACACTGAATTGTGAGCCAACAAGAAAGGAGAAAAGTTGACAGACTGGTAGCAAACATGAAAAATGACCCCAAGCAGACCTGGAGTGAGGAGGGGAAAACTCACGACATCATTTTCCTGGCAAAGAGGAAGGAGAAATCATAAATATTAGTGCTGTAATCAAGGCAAAGAACAGGATGCTGACAACTTACTACAGCCAGCCCTTGCTTTTCCTAAAGCCTGATTTTATTGACTTTTAAACCCTGTGGAAAGGGGAGCATGAGACCAGAGAAAGGCATAGATAATATTAACTTTGTGCATAGTACTTCTAATTAGATCATTATTGAATTAGCCTCAATTATTAGCTGATTTGGACAACAAATCTTAGCGTGATTGTAGCCAGACTAATAATAACAACTCTGTTATTTGGTAAGACTTTAATTCTTGGCTTTATGTTTATGGAGTGTTTCTTTAGTCCACTTAGATTGCATGGGATATTTGGTCTGAACCATAGGGACATACAGATAAAACCTGGCTGGAACAATTAGTGGAGAAGGCAGGCAACAAAGCCTGTGACCTGTGCTGCAACAGCCCAGGAAACCAGGAATGGGTTCAGAACATGCCCAGCACTCAGAATGATCTTATCAGCTCTATGCAAACACCTAAGGATCATTGTGTAATGTAAAAGTTCCCAATTTTGTGAGCCTGGGCCTAAAACTGTTCTTTAGTACACAGATGATATGGCTGGAAAAGTTATTGGAAACCACTCTGAAGTTGCTCTACAGATGGACTCCTCTGTTAAAAACTCACAGATGCAGTAAATGTCCAATAAATCTGTGCGAATCTGCTTCCAAAAGAATGCTGACATTTCTAGTAAAAGTGAAGTGTTAGGAGTTGATGTCTGAATACATGATTCTTTCTCTCTTGAGGTGCAGAATGTTAATAAAAATTCACACAAGAGTCACAAAATGCTTACTAATTAGGAGGAGAAGATTGCTGCAACCTTCGTGCACTGGACTCCTGGTAACCACCTGGTTTAATGCTTACACACACACACTAACAAGAACCAGTGAGCACAGTTTTGTAAAACCTAGGAACTTCAGGCAGTTCCCAGGGGATTCACACGTGAATATTAATGAAAGAGGGGAAAAATAACAAGGTGTTCTGTTTCCAGTTTGCTTAAGCAGTGGCCTCTGGCAGCTACAGCCCTGGTATGAAGGGAAGTGACTGACCTTACTTGCCTCTTTTCCAATCACTTCTGCAAATAATCCTTTTACCCAAGCCATGCAAAGTGAGCCTTGTGGTGTGCTCATTTCAAAATGCAGGCAGGCTGTACCCCTGGTGGAACAGATAGCTTTACATTTCAGGAAAGTTTGCATAGTTTGTTTTGTGCCAAGCTTTTTGCAGATGAACCATTTTCTCTTCTTCTCCCAACACATGCAGCTTTCAGAAGGTATTTTATATGGAAAATGCTATAGGCAAGGGATGGGTGGATGTGGGGGTGGGAGTTAGACTGGAGCTTAGATAAAAGGGTTCTGTCTTTCTGAGCAGGAGTCATAATCCACACCTAATTTGCAAACCGACTTTATTAAGGCAGCTTTGTTTAAAAGAATGTTGGAACAAAACATTATTACTTTTAAATTATAGAGCCATAGCAGTTTTAGCAGAGAGAGTACAGATCAGGCATGGTAAAACTTAGGCGTGATAAGTTAGTTATCCAATTGTAACCATTTGCTTTTCAGACCTTAGTGTCTATCATGCTTCTTGAAAAGTGTTGTAGTCTTCAAATAAGTACATAATGCTTCTGCTCTGCCTTTTGACTGAGTGAAGACCCTTTATAATGGCCAAACTATCAGTCATTGTTTGATTGTATTTAATGCATTTAAGGAAACAGCGTGACCCTTGTTGCAGGAACCACCTCTTTCTGCACAGTTTCAGCAACACAATTCTGAGATTGTTCATGCAGCATGTGAAGGTTCAGTGAAACTCACTGTTTTGCATTTTGTATGGCAGAAGGCTGCAGTTGAGGTTTTTTTGTGTGTGTGTGTGTGTGTGTGCAGTCTCCTAGAACCTTTCCGCTGCAGATGCAAACCCCCATTCATTGGGAATTTAGGCCAGGGGACAGCAGGCTTCCTTGCCTCTTTTGCACTGTAGCAATCCACAGACCAAAAGCCTGTTGTTTAACTACATGTATCCTTTAGGAATGAGAGTCTGTTGTATCCCTTAGGAATAACCAAGTCTTTCTGCAGTTTAATATAAGCAGTCCATTATTTCAAAACCATTCTCTGACTTTGTGGGTACCTGCAATATATTTAGAATATGCTTTAGTTTAGGTGAGTTTTAATAATTTGTTATCCAACACATTTCTCATTTTGTCGTCAGCTACTTATGTTACATTTGGTATGTTCGTTATAACCAGATTTATTAAATTTTAGCCCCTCCATTGATTAAGTTTTCTGAAAATCTGGTAACTGATTTTCATACTTAATTTGAAATGGTGAGTTTTAAACACTGTGGTCTCTACTTTCAAGGGTGTTTAGTTCTGAAAACCCTTTCCTTTTTTGTGAGATAAGGGTGAAGGCATTTTGTTGGAAATACACATATACATATCTTGCCTGATAAATGCATGAACATTGAATGGAAATCGGTAACATTTAAATAGGTAAAGTTGTGAGAAATGGTAGGAAAAGCCAGTTGCATAGGGTAGGTAGTTTTTCTGCAGTTTTACACTGGCACGTCCACACTGAGGCCAACACCAGCGCTCTAGGGTAATTGGTAATTAGGAAATAGTTTTGCCCAGAGCTGCCATGCTACAGTTATTTGTTTGTTTCTAGTAGAGCGCAAACTACAACAGTTGCAGGGCAAACACAAAAGAAGGCGTGACTGATGCCTCGGAAGTGTGCGATCCGGGCCTATGCTTTTGACAGCCGTTTGCCTTATGAACAATCGCAGTGTTGGTGGAAGACAACAGTCAAGTGTAATTTATCCTCCTGTTTGGCTGTTGGGAGCCACCGCCTCATCTCTGGTGGCAGCAGTCTTTTGTAAGAGCTGTCTAACTGGTTTCCACCAAAGTGAGCCAGACTTGCTAAATCACTTGGATACTAATTTAGCATGGCACATTTGGAATGATGGGCTATTCATAAGCACTAATTAAGACGGCTCTGTTGGTGTATGTCGTTATGCTGTGATGTCCAGCAAAGGAATTGCTGAGTACCTACGGCAAGTGAGACCCTCCTGGCAGGGCAGGGTCTGCAGGAGGGCACTGGTTCACAGAGCTACCCTCTGTTTCACTTTTCTTAGAACATCCATAGTAGGTGGAGTAGAGATAAACTGAAGATGGATTGGAGCAAGTCAAGTGTATCTCGGTATCAGAAATTTAAAGTATATCCATTTCTTTGATGCTCTGTTCTTTATCTTCACTGCTAAACCACTACCAGTAATAAATCAGGATAAAAGCTGAGTGTTAAATAGCCTGTGGAGTGGCTGAATTGTCCAGTATGACAATTCTTTGTGAAGCGTGAAGAGCTCCATGTCACAATATTTCTCATGGCTCACCAAGGAAGGAAGAAGCCCAAGTCACCTGGATCGTGCTCATCACCAAAGGCATTTAGGGTTCATGTCAGTCTCGTGTGACTCATACCATTGACATAAATTACATGCAATTAAATAATTTATGACTGAATTTATATTACAACATTTTGGGTGCAAAAAGAGGTATTTCAGGTTCCAGATGCTCCAGAATAATCATACAGCTGTATAAAATAGAAATAGTATTTCTTCAAAATCCTGTTTATTAAAACCAGTACTTAATGAGAATGTTTTGTAGTTATAGTTTAACCATATTTCACAGTTAAAACCACTGTTTCTACTGTTGTTTCAAAATATCTGAAGAACTGTACAACCTTTACAGATCTTTGGAAGCAGAGGCCTTCAAATTATAATTAGCATTTTTTTCCTTCCTTGAAATGTAGTTCAGCACTGAGAGCACAATGTTTTTTTTACATTAGTTGTAACCCAAAACTATTCTCTAAGAAGCTTCTTAGGATTTTGAAAGAGAGTACATACTGAGGTAAACAGCAGTGGAAAACTGCAGAAGATAAATATAATTCAGAGTCCCTTGTCACAATCCCTCAGTAGATTATACAGACAAAACCAGCAGAATATCTTGATCTTTATGAATATTACCTGTTAAAAGCAGATAGATTTTTTAAAAATTTGACTTCATATCAGTTCAAGCTGTGATTTCCATTGTTCTCACTTTCTTTACTTCTAGTATCTTAATTATCTCTAAATTTGCCTGCCGTAATTTCAAGGTATCTGCAAGTTGCAGCATTTGATGTACTCTTTCTAAGAAAAAAAAGGATTACCTCTGTTTTCCTTGACCTATAATTGATAAAGTATTTAGAAAACGCTGCAAATTCACTGTGTTGTTCTCCTCAGTAAGCTATCTTTTTAGAAAACCTCTGGATCAAAGCACAATGCATGTATACTTGAGGGCATCCAGGGACTGAACCTTTGGGCCTGTAATCTTAGCTGTGAGAGGGGTAATTGACAACAGTCAGTGGTTAAGTAGTGAGTAAGTCCAACAGCTACTCAGCAGAAAGTTTCACTAGTCACAACTCCTCCTGTGTTTATGTGACCAAATGCGTTGCAAACATTTTCATTTACATTAGACCCACCATCTCATGACTGCCTGGTGCTTGGCTTCAAACACATTCCAAGAAGTAGGGCAGCATCTCAAGTTACAAACCAGTGGGATCTTACCTACCCTCAGACTTAAGCTGAGGCTTTATTTCTTTTTCCCAAGTTACCATAAATTAATCTTTAATTGAGGTGACTCATCAACATGCTCCTCAGCTTTCTTCAGTCCTTCTGAGACATGATTTGAATCAAGTAGTGTATGAAGGAATTTTCTTATCTACCTTCTTGGAATTTGAGCTTTTGGATTTCTCATTTGTGTGATGCACTTAATGATAATGCTGGTGATACAAGGGGAAACAATGAGAGCCGACATTTTACTTCCTTGCCCATCCAAAAGATTTGAGAACAGCATCAAATCTACTTTAGATTGATAAAAGATAGGTCAAAGCTAGGAGAGTTGCAGCCCCTTGGACATTACATGTGTCACATTGTGTACTCCAAAGGCATGAATCCCAGCTCCTTAATCGTCATTTAATATCTGACCTGTGACATTCCTGAAAGCTAACTTTTCAGAGAGAGACTGAAAAGTTACCTCAGCTATACTGTGTTTTAAAGTTTTGAAAGGATGACCTTCCTTCCAGGACCACCTTCTCTAGGAGATTCAGGCATGTCTGTGCTTTTCTCTCACCCTTCTCACACTGTGTTAGCCATTGCTGTGTGTCAGGCTGCCTGAGGAACAGGTCTGATAGAGATCAGCATCCCCAAAATGCTTCCAGGGAAGCTGGGTTACTGTTCAAACAAACTGACATATGAATAAGAATTCGTGTGTGCTTGCCTGCGTATGTGCTTTGAAAAGACAGCAAAATGATTAAATTGACATTTCTAAGGAAAATACCATTTTTACATTTGCTACCTCTGTGAACAAAACTAGGAGACAAAAGGGAATGCACCTTCCTGGCTGACAGCTGTCTTGAGCTCTGTGTGTGCTTATGGAGAGACATGTGGCCCATCAGCCATGAGGCAAATGGAACTGAGGCATGGAGCGAACATGTTTGCTGGCACAGAAAGGACATTTGGCTCTTTTAGGAGTTGATAAAACCGGGAACACTTAGAGCAGTGTTGAGGCAATGGTAATTACATCAGAAGTAGAGAACTGTTATTGACACAGGTGAAGAGTAATGAGTACAAATCTGCATAAATATTAAGAGTCCAAGGAATTATTTTGAAAACATAGACCTTCTTAAATAAACCAGCAAAAATAAAGATTGTGTCACTGCCTGGCAATAAGAAGTACTGAATTCTGGGTAAGCTTTATCTTTATGTTGGTTGTATCAACATACTCCAATGGTGAACTATGAGTTTTCCTTGAAAAAATAAATTGTGTCCACATAAGCCAACATCAAAATAAGCTATTTAATTCTAGGCAACTGCCAGACAATTTACATTGCTTGTTTAAAAGACCAATTTGGAATGTGCAGTGTGACTGTTTTTGGAAGGACAGTGTGATTTGTAACCTCAAGTCTTGTTATTTTTAAATAACTGTCCAATTTGCTAACTTTTTTGACTGGTTAGATCATCAAGCAGCACCTATTTCCTAGCAATACACCACTATTATACAAGAGCATATTTGAATGCACTTAAAAAACCTTTGATTAGACTGCATCCCTTCTGTTGTTGGGTTGGTACAGCTGGGTGGCACATGCACAAAAAGTGGAGAACTGGGCCTGTGAGCTGTCATCTCTCCTGCTGCAATGCTCAGGCACCCCCTCTTCCCTGGTTTTCATGGGTTTGCAACTACCCAAGAGTACACTGTGTTTGTTTAATAATTTGTCAATAACAAAACCTTATCACTGGTGTTTCTTACATGATATTCCTAGGGTGCCTACATTTCCAACTGGTTGCCCGAGTCCTGCTATCATAAACTTCTCTGCTTTTCAAAAATATTGTATCATTTTACTAAATCTTGCTTGAGGTTGGTGCTTCACATGCAGATGCATAGCTTTCCCATCCTGTTTCACTGAAACTGGTTAGAGTAACAGAGAAAAAAAAATCTAAGTTCCTGCTCATCAGTGTGTTCAAGATGAAGACATTGCTGGCACACTGGGATGGTGATTCCTTTCAGATGCCGTGTCTTACTTGGTGCTTGTCAGGTCAGGTTCATGACCACATATATCAGAAGAACCTGAACGTATATCAGCCTGTGAGGCCTGATGAGATGCATTCCAGAGTCCTGAGAGAGTTGCCTGATGTAGTTGCCAAACCCCTCTCCAGGATATTTGAAAAGTCATGGCAGCCCCTGAAGTCCGAAATTACATTGGGTAGAGCGGAAGACCCTGAGAACTGCAGATCTATCAGCCACCTCTGTGCCTGGGAAGAACATGGAACAGATCCTCCTAGAAGCTGCATTAGTGCATGTGGAAGAAGGGAGGTGATTCCGGACAGTCAGCACTGCCTCACCAAGGGCAAGTCTTGCCTGACCAACCCAGTGGCCTCCTGTGATGGAGCGACTGCGAGAGTGGGCAACGGAAGGGCTGTGGGTGTTGTTTATCTGGACTTCTGTAAAGCCTTTGACATGGTCCCTCGCAACAGCATTCTCTCTAAATTGAACAGAGATGCATTTGATGTGTGGACTGTTAGACAGATTAGTAAGTAGTTGGATGGTCCCATCTGGTCAATGGCTCAGAGTCCCAATGGACACTAGTGACAAGTGGTGTCCCTCTGAGCTCTGTACTGGGACCAAGTGCTGTTTAATATCCTCATTAAGGACATTAGATCAAGTTCATCTTCGGCAAATTTGCAGGTGACACCAAGCTGAGTGGTGTGCTTGACACACTCAAAGGACAGGATGCAATCCGGAGGAACCTAGACAGGCTGGAGAAGTGGGCCCATGAGAATCTCATAAGGTTTAACAGGACCAAGTGCAAGGTGCTACACCTGGGTTGGGGCAACCCCCAGTATCAGCACAAGCTGGAAGATGAACTGATAGAGAAGAGCCTGGGGAGAAGAACTTGGTGGTACTGGTGGATGAGAGGCTGGACATGAGCCAGGAATGTGCACTTACAGCCCAGAAAGCCACATGCTTCCTGGGCTGCATCCAAAGCAGTGTGACCAGCAGGGCCAGGGAGAGGATTTTGCCCCTCTGCTCTGGTCTGCTCTGTGAGACCTCACCTGCAGTGCTGCATCCAGCTCTGGGGTCCCAGCACAGGAGGGACATGGACCTGTTGGAGCGAGTCCAGAGGAGGCCACCAAGGCAGTCGGAGGGATGGAGCACCTCTTCTATGAGAAAGACTGAGAGAATTTGGTTTGTTTAGCCTGGAAAAGAAGGCTTCAGAGTGACCTAATTGCAGCTTTCCAGTACCTGAAGGGAACCTACAAGATAGAGGGGAACAAGGGGGAATCTGTTCAAACTGAGAGAGTAGGTTTAGATTAGATATTAGGAAGAAATTCTTTACTGTGAAGGTGATGATGCACTGGAACAGGATACCCAGAGAAGTTATGGATGCCTCATCCCTGAAAGTGTTCAAGGCCAGGCTTGATGGGGCTCAAAGCAGTCTGGTTTAATGAAATATATCCCTGCCCAGGTCGGGGAGTTGAAACTAGATGATCTTTAAAGTCCCTTCCAACCCAAATCACTCTGTCATTCTGTCTATTCTCTGTGTCATTTGGGAAGGTCCCCCACCAGGGAGTTGCAAATCCCTGTGAGAGCACTGATGTGCATCAATACGCATTTGCCAACAGCCTCGTATCTTTGGGAATTTGACTTAAAATGAACATTTGCGATCGGACTTTAGGCTTGCAAATACTCGAAGTCGTGCGCGGAGTACGTGTGCAGGTAGAGTGACAAAACCCCCTTACGCGGGGGACCACTTGCCGTGTTTTCGGTCCCTCCCAGGGCGTCTAGCAGCTCCGCTCCCCAGAGCTGCGGAAAACCTGCGGGAAATGGCGGGGTTGTTGTCTGCGTGTTTACGACTCTCGGGGTCCGCCCGTCTCCCGTGCCACCTTCGGGAGCGGAGGAGCGCCGGGAGGGCGGCCGGGGGCAGCGCCACGTCGCACCTCCGGCCCGGGGAGGGAGCGGGGGCGGCGGTGCCACCGCTGCGCTCCGGCCTGCGCAGCCCGCGGCGGGCGGGGGGAGTCGGCGCCGGGGCCGCTCCTCCCCCGTCCCGGGTGGGAGCGCTTCATCCACGTTTGCAAGTTTGCAGCGCTGGGAGGAGAAGGAGGAGGAGGAGCGGGCGGGCCGGGGCGGGCGGCTTCTCTCCCTTCCCTCTTTTCCCTGCCTTCCCTTCTTCCCTTCATTCCCTCCCTTCCCTCCGTCCTCCCTTTCCTCCCCTCCCCGCCGAGCGGGCCCCGCGGCTGTCCCTCTCGCTGCTCTCCATGGCGGGGCCGGCGGCCGTGCGGCGGCGGGGCCCGGGCTGCGGGTCGCTGCTGCTGCTGCTGCCGGCGCTGCTGGAGAGCTGGGCGGCCTGCCAGGCGCCGCCGGTGCCCGCCGCCGAAATGCCTCCGGACGGCGCGGAGCTCGGCGTCGAGCGGCGCTTCGTGCCCGAGAGCTGCCCGCGGGCCGTGCGCCCCGGGGACTTCGTGCGCTACCACTACATCGGCGCCTTCCCCGACGGCACCCGCTTCGACTCCAGGTCTGGCACAGCCCGCCGCGGGGGCAGCGCCCCGGGTTTGGTGGGGCACTGTGAGCGGGAGAGGAGTGGAGCGAGAGGTGCCGTCCCCCCCAGGGTGATTTTTTGGGGGATGTGCGGAGATTGTGGCGCTGGGTGGAGGCTCCGGTCAGGTCCCCCTGCTTTTCCCTGCAGTGGCCCGTGGGCGCTTTTGGGGTGACCAGTTGGAAACGAGTCAGCGGCAGGATGGGCAGTGTCGTTCGTGCGTGACATAGAGGTCACCATGGGAAGATGTCTTTGAAATATGAAGGGCAGAGAGCTGGGGAGTGACCGCTGGGGACACGGGGCAAGACCTCTGTAGTGCCTGGGTCCGGTCTGCCGTAGTTTGCTTGCTCTTACGGATCCTTACCACCTTTCAGCTGCTGCTCCCAGGCGCTGAATGGGAGTTTTCCGCTCCAAGAGTGAAGATCATAAGGTTATTCAGCTAGGCTTAGCCCGGCAAACAGGCGTGTGTATGGTATCACAGTCTCTCACAGTAGTGATTTCCTGCCCGTTTCATTTCCTATGTCTTCTCCAGGCTCAAACCTACTTGAATGAGGTTGTTTCTGAATCATTATCCTTGCTGAAAACATAGGAATTTTCAAGCTGTACTTACACAGAATTTTTTGGATACTTTATCCTTGAATAAATGTGACCTATGCACAGTGAAGTGCCCGGCTTGTTTCCTGCTGTTATTTTGGGATCAGGAAGCCTAAATAGTGGGATCAGGAGATTGTGAAGGATGCTGCTGCTGCTGACAGCTTATTTGTTTTTTCTTACTTCATTCATTGCCACTGATCAAAGTATTATTTAGAAAGAAAAAGGAAAATGTATTTTCAGTAATCCTGGTAATCTCCCATGTGCTTCAAGGAAAATCTACAGCCTTAGGGAAATAACTGTCCTTCAAAGCTCAGCTCTCCCTCTGGAGCTGACTGTAGTTAGTATGCCAGTAGTGCCATATCACCAGCACTTCCCCGACTAAAATGTGGGATGTGATACCTGGCACTTCAGCTGGTGGTGGTGCAGTTTCAGTGAAAACACAGCGCAGACAGTGAATCCATTGGCGGTTGATGGGCTTGGAACATAAGTCTTAGCTGTGGATGTGCAGACACATAAAGACAGCATCCTCGTGGCTTATTTTATAAATATGTGACAATTACAAAGCTGGCCACGTGTTCAGAAGTGCGTTTCTGATTGCTACTTGTGCATTGAGACAGGGCGCCTGGAGGGGCTGCCCAGGTGCTGCTCTCATTTTAGTTCCGAGTTCCTTGTCATTGCATTCTGAATTATTTGGGGCAGGAACAGATTGTGCAGAACTGTATGGCATTTATCTCTTTGGATCCTCTAAATATTAGTAAATAAGTAGTAGTGGTGATAGTTGTGTCCAACTTGAATGTTTTTGTGGCTGCTTTCATTTCAAAAGGGTGCAAAATAACAGGTTTGTTCAGCTTGGGCTTTTTTTCTAGATGGCAGCTCACATTGATGTGCACTTTTGTTATTCACTATGATCTTTTTAAAGATTGATGACAGTATTTAATCATGTTAAGACATGGAAAAATAGGAGGACTTTATCTTCTGTAGATTAATACTTTGGAATGTTTATTCTAAAATCTTTGGTGTTCCCTGCCTGTGAGTTAGGGATTTAGTCAATTTATACAAAAATAAGCCCATCTTATTACCTGTTTTTTGTTTGCTTTTTTCTTTTTTTTTTAAAGTTTATGAGCATGCTTACCAGCCTCAGTTTAATAGAACACTACTATGAAATCAGTCTAGAAAATGCTCCAGTTGCTGAGCTAAGGGCAGTTTTGCTTTGTTTCTTCTTCTAATCTTGAAAATACTCTTGAGTTCAAAGATTAATTTTCTGTATTTCCAAGTAGCAGGTAGCAATACTGCTCCTCACGTTATCAGGCTGTTGACAAAGTCTTAGTAATCACGACTGTTTCACATAAATTGGTGTATTATTAGCACTAGCTTTTTTTTTTTTTTTGCATCAGCATTTGCATTTTTTATTTCAATGGGCATAAAAATGATTTGCATTTAAAAGTCTGAATTTAATTACTTGGACATCTACTATTAATTTGGTCAGTTCCACTAATAGAAACAAATTTGGCTTAGTTTTAAGGAACCCGCAGTCAGTCCTGCAAAGCTGCACAGTCTCATCAGTGTTTTGTTCAGTTCTCTGCTATGCATCAATGTTCTCTTAATTGTACCTTTATTTTGCTAAAAAGAAAGCTCTTCTGTTTTACGTTCATCCCAGATGTATTGCCAAGCTTTGTCAATTGCTACAAAATACCGTTTTGGAGGGTTTCTTAGAACTTATTATATATTACTAGCCTTAACATCTTAATTATGACTTTGTGTGTATAATAGATTTTGTCAGTGCATAATTTAAATGTTTTCTATCCTTTACTGGGAGTGGAAACATTACTGCAACCTAAAGTGAATGCTCAGTAATAGAGGGTTGTCTACTTTAAGAGAAATGTTTGTCAGAAGGGAAAAAAAAAACCAGATGGAGCAAACAGAGGGATCACTCAGTAAAATATTTGAGAGATTCAAGGTTGTGGGACTGTGTTAGGAGGCTCAGTATGTTGTGGAAGTTATGTGTACAGTCTTGGAAGGAAAGTTTGACATCATTTCCCTAGGGATGTCTAGCTACTGGCTGCTTTCCAGAATTTTAGCATGCAAAAGGCACAAGTGCTTTTTTTTTTTTTTTTTTTTTCTTCTCTCCAGGTCTGACTTTTATATCTATCTATTTATCTAAGTGTAAAAAAACCACTTGAAATTATGGAAGGGATTTGGGAATCCCTTTTTTTTTGGGAAGCAGTAAAAGTTTAAAAATAGGCATGAAGCTTTTGAGATGCTTCTTGTCATGTGTTTATATGTTGCTCCAAAAAGTCCAACAGCAGTAATTCAGGCACATCAAAGTGGGGTCATTGTGCAGATTTAAGGTAGCCAAATGAAACATGTAAGATAGTGTTTCTGCTGTGGTAACACAGCTGTTCTCTATCCTCTCTGGAAAATTGAGTGATTTAAGTATAGTTTATTTTACCTTTTGAATATTCATGTACTGTCACAGAGGAGGATTGTTCGTTTCTTGGTTCTTGGTCTGGCAAATTTGCTGTTCAAAACATGTCTCTGTGCTTTAAATGAGAGCTGTAAAAGTGGAGGAGAAAATCGATAACCTGTTGGCAAACCTCACAGCTACTACTTAAAAAGGCGTCTTTTCCTTTTCCCCTTCTCCCACAGAGATTGGAAGTGTGATGTCTCACATGGTAAAGCTTATAGGTCTTATGTAATATTTTTGTGATGTTACTGACTGAAATCAATATGCCAGGATCCTACTCTGGGAGCAGTTATCCTTTCATAGCTCATAGCAGTGTTTAATTTTTCTTTCTCTTCCGTAATTTTCTAGTGCTGCCTTTAATCTTAGCGTGTCAATTAG
The DNA here is from genome assembly GCF_009819655.1 of Sylvia atricapilla. NCBI lineage: Eukaryota > Metazoa > Chordata > Aves > Passeriformes > Sylviidae > Sylvia > Sylvia atricapilla. The sequence continues at coordinate 46,074,059 of NC_089140.1, forward strand.
CTGTTTGTAGGTCTGGCCTTCAGGTGCCTGTAGTACACATTGCACTCTGCTAGAATGTGTTTCAGATAGGTGATGAGCAGTGAACAGAAGGAGAACTGTGTTGAAGTCTCAGGAACACCTTGGATTTGCCCCTTCCTTTAGGAGCTGTCTTGTGATAACATTATGCTAATGGGGAAAAGGGAGGCAAGGTACAGTTAACTCTCCTTCAGAAAGAAAAAATAACAGTGGAGGGGGGTGTAAATGAGCCACTCACATTTTTGCCTGCTTTTCCCCGTTCAGCTATGACAGGGGATCCACATTCAACGTGTTTGTGGGCAAAGGTCAGCTTATTGCTGGGATGGACCAGGCTCTGGTGGGCATGTGTGTGAACGAGCGTCGGTTCGTGAAGATTCCCCCGAAGCTTGCCTACGGAAGTGAAGGCGTCCGTAAGTACAGCACCGGGCCAGCTGCTTGTGTGAGGGCTCCAACAGAGCAGGTAGGAAACGGAGCCATGGAAGAGAAGGGTAGAAACTGCAGGTAGAGAATTTCAGGGAGGTCATCCCCTGTTCCTCAGAGGTGTTTGTTAAGCCTATAGCCTAAAGTAATCTCTCCAGACTCCCTCTGTGTGCTGAAAGAAGAGCAGTTCACTGCAGAAGACCTTCTAGAAGTGAACCTCGCTATGAAAGTTAACTATTTCTTTATATCTGCCTCCCTGTTAAATACCTAATTATACCAAAATTGTGGTTTGGCATTGCAGTGCTGCACAAGGTATTGTCAATTCCAAAAGTGTCCTTGTTCTACAGCCTCAGAGAGGGAACAAATGTCAGCTCAAGATAATTTGCTTGATGGACAGCTGTGATAAGAGTTCATCTTGCTGGATTTCCCCCCATAAATAGCTGCAGCAATGGCAAGGGGCCATGGAGTTGTAAGCACAACAGGAAATAAGGTGTACATTGTGCATTTTGTTAAGGTAGGCATAGACTGGTTCCTTTTTGCTGATACCTTGTGTAAAAAGGGAAAGAGAACCGTGTGTGTTGTTTTGCTTTTGCAGCTGGCGTGATCCCCCCCAATGCTGTGCTGCATTTTGATGTGCTCCTGATAGATGTGTGGAACTCGGAGGACCAAGTGCAGGTTCAGACTTATTTCAAACCTGAGAAGTGTCCTCGGACAGTCCAGGTGTCCGACTTTGTACGGTACCATTACAATGGAACATTCTTAGATGGGACCCTGTTTGATTCAAGGTATGCAGCTGGGTTGTGTGCCTTTGTGGAGTTTAGTATCTCACCACCATTTGCACCCCTTTGACCTGTGTAACAGTTAATGCTAATTGCCCAGAAACACAGGAAATGAAATCTGGCATCGGATGTGTGTTAGTAATTTATTCAGGGATTATAGGATAGCAGTACTGACTCAAAGCAATAAAACTGTGCATTATTTCTTCATGGGCATTACCAATCCAGATGCATTTTTTTTTTTTTATTTTAAGTTTCATTCCTGGTATTTATATTACTCTTTATTGCAGTCAGTTAAAAGTCTCTATAACCAGTACGGCCATTCAGGTTAGATACACGTTTTGTAAACTTAGCAAGGTTTGTAAGGAAAGTGAGCCACTAGCACTTCCTTACTGAGATATTAAGTGTATAAGCATGTGTGCTTCATTAGAGCCCAGTGGAAAATGATGCTTTAGTAACAGCTGCCTGAGAGCCACATTTCAAAGCCTTTCTGATGTTCCTGACATAGCTAAGCATTCTGGAAAACTTCCCAGCCAGCGCTTGGTAAATAAAAGACCGATACTTTTGGGCTAGCTAGCAAGTTGTGAGTTACACTGTGCACAATATGTGGATTTAAAGGTTAATATTGTTCTTTCCTGTGCCAGTTTGGCACAGGAAAGAATTGTGATTGGTTGTGATTATTTTTTTCTTTCTGATGTTTAGCCATAATCGGATGCGAACTTATGATACCTATGTGGGAATTGGATGGCTGATCCCTGGTATGGACCAGGGTCTCTTGGGAATGTGCGTAGGAGAGAAGCGCATTATCACAATACCACCTTTCCTGGCGTATGGAGAAGATGGAGATGGTAAAACTTATTCTTTTATTTGTGCCTCTTTTTTTTTTTTTCCAATCTTGAGTCATACATGTTTTAAAACAAACTTTATGTATTTTTAATTTATGGGCAGCATAATTGCCCTGTTCAGAGAGACACTGCTTAACAGGCATATTGTTGATACAATTGTAGTATTTATATGGAAATTTTATTTCAATCGGCTGCTGATTGAGATAAAATATTCCTGATAATAATCAGGAATATTATCTGTGATTAATGTCTAGTGGCGCCAAAAACTTGAAGACAGGTGACTACATAATTTTTTCAGACTGCCACAGAAAGTGGAAAACTTTGAAGAAAAAATGTGTTAAATATATTTTTCATTCCTGATGGGTTTTGTTGGCTTTTTTTCAACAAATGCTCCAGTGATAACTACAAAATGGATTGTCTTGGGAGACTGTACAGGCTGCAGATCATACACAGAGGTCCCCATGTTAAGTAATGGGGCAGTTAGGTCTAGTTTGTGACTTCCTCATATTCTTTCTCTGCTCTGATGTTTAGGGATATGTCTGTGGTGTACAAGATTTCGTGCCTCTTCTGTGGCTTCATTACCATTACCTGTGAGGCTGAAGAGACCTTTGTTTTCACTGAGGCAGTGCCATCACTGTGGGAATAGTTTGGAAATGATTAAGTTGGAGATTTCAGTGAAAAATCCCCTGAACCAAAAAATGACTGACTAGAAGCAAATTTGCAGAGAGACCTGAATAAATTAGAGGGCTGGGCAATCACCATCCGTATGAAATGAAACAAACTTGATTCTGCACCTGGGGTGGGGCAACCCTGGTGGAATGAGGGGCTGGAGACCAGCACCACTGAAAGGGCACTGGAGGTCCTGGTCAATGACAAATTAAACATGAGCCAGCAGTGCCCTGGCAGCCAGGAGGGCAAACCCTGTCCTGGGGGGGCATCAGGGACAGCATTGCCAGCTGGGCAAGGGAGGGGATTGTCCTGCTCTGCTCTGTACTGGGGTGGCCTCACCTCAAGTGCAGTTTGGGGTGCCACAATATAAGAAAGACATTGAGCTATTAGGAAGTGTCCAAAGGAGGGCTATGAAGATGGTAAAGGGCCGTGAGGGCAAGCCATGTGAGAAGCAGCTGAGGGCACTTGGTCTGTTTAGCCTGGAGAATACTGAGGGGAGACCTCATTGCAGTCTGCAGCTTCCCCATGAGGGGAAGAGAAGGGATAGGCACTGATATCCTTCCTGGTGACAAGTGACAGGACCTGTGAAGTTGTGTCAGAGGAGGTTTAGACTGGATATTAGGAAGAGGTTCTTCACTCAGAGGCTGGCTGGGCAGTGGAACAGGCTCCCCAGGGAAGTGGTCATAGCACTGAGCCTTTCAGAATTCAAGAAATGTTGGGACAATGCTCTCAGGCACATGGTGTGACTCTTGGGGTGCCCTGTCCAGGGCTAGGAGTTTGACTGATGATCACAGTGAGTCTCTTCCAACTCAAACAATCTATGATTCCAATTTATTTTGGGAGGGGACGTTAGTTTTCTAGTACGTTAGTTTTCTTCAACAAACACGTTTAAGCTTCTGCTAGAACACCTGCTGTTTCTTACCAATTTTCTGCTCTAACGCCTTTGTAGGTAAAGAGATCCCTGGGCAAGCTTCCCTTGTCTTTGATGTGGTTTTGCTGGATCTACATAACCCCAAGGATGGTATTGCTATTGAGAACCAGCTCGTGCCTGAATCTTGTGAGCGGAGAAGCCAAACAGGCGACTTCCTCCGCTACCATTACAATGGCACACTTCTGGATGGCACATTATTTGACTCCAGGTAACCAAACCATTCAACTCTACAGATTGCACTAACAGTTTGACTTCTCTCTCATGTCCATAATGTCCTCAAACACAGTTCTTTGCTTTTCCTTCCTTTTTGAAAATTTTGAGTGGACTTGGAATCTTTTTAAAAGACTCATAGGAAACTTTTCCATATGGGAAGAGCTGCTTTGTGCCATGGGTTTGTCACAGACGCCATCTAGGGGTAGCGACCTACCCAGTGAAGCCAAGTGCTTTAGGCACACAAGCCTAATGCCCATGGAGTTTATCTGCCAAATAGCTAGCACCACTGAAGAAAGAGAAAATAGATATGATTCCATTTTATGTCCTGAGAATTGTGAGTCAGTGTGCTAGTGGCTAGTGTGAGGTTACTCATATTTATACTTGAAAACTGTTTGCGTTTTGAAGGCTGATGTCTTTCAAGACTGAATAACGGAATTGCAGAGTTCAATAAGAGAGGTTTTCTGTGATAAAGGAAGAGGGATTACTGTGACAGTAAATTCAGAGCCCTATGGGAACGTGAGCCTTGTGTACAGAATCAGATGAATAATACCCTTGTAGCTTTCTGTGACATTGGTTGCTTTTAGTGGAACAGTGATTTACTGTCCCACTCCAGCTTTTGGAACAGCTGGCAGAAGTAGCTAAAAGGAGGTGAAAACAAGCCAGTGTAAAATGTTTTACAAAATAAGCTCAGAGAAAAGTGTTTAGTACTACTGCAGCAGCCATTTCTGTAGACCTTGATTTACAGTTTGTGAAAGCTTGTAAATTAAGAACTCAAAGCTTATCCACAGTGTACCTGTTTTTCTTTTTTGAGTGTTTTCTGTAGTAATTAATCAATTTTTGAAAATACTCTAGTACTTACATGAAAGTTGCTGTCAAGAAATAGTAATAAATGCTTTGTAGACAGCAGCCTCTACATCATTCTGAAGTGCTGAGAGTTGTTAGAGGGGTTGTTCATTAAAACATGGTATCCTGACCTCCTGTAGAATTCATAAATGAAGAAATAGAGCAGCTAACGATAGGGATTGAAAACCCTGGAGCTATCCAGGACAAGGTTTCTCACTAGCACAAGGAGCATGCCAAATGCTCTGCGAATGGCTGGGGTTGAGAGCTCTAATAATATTTTCCTTTGCCTTTTTACTCTGAAATATTCAGCTGCAGAACTGTCCTGGGCAGCTCAGCCAAGGCTGTCTGGACTTAGAGCAGTCAAATAAACCTCTGGATTACATTAGGCTCTGGTCTTGTACTGGTTTAGTTCTTTCCCAGAGCTACCTTGTAAAGATTAATTAAAACCTTTCTGCCTTCTCTTTCTTGGGCTGTGCCTTTGTGTAACATGCCTTGAAGAGAGGCAGAAGAACAGTCGTGTCCATGTAAGAAATACAATATGTTGTTGTAGCCTGGTTTTATTCTATCATGTGCAGGTCCTTCATTGTGTGTGTAAGTGATTGGCTTGGTTTGGAAGGGAGGGATGGTGTTGATACTGCTTTGTTGTCATGACTCATTTTCATGTTGAGCATCCCAGGAGAGCCCATTTATCTCACCTTTTCTTCCTAGTAGTTGAACTACATAGCTGTGGTTGCAAAATGAGGTAGTCTGCAGGGTGTCTCATGAAAATGAAGCACTTATCAACTACAGCTAGTTGTTAAGTGCTTATTAAAGTGGTGTCAGGGCAGAGGAAATTTTAAAGGAGTAAACAATTTTTTTCCAGTTACTTGTCAAAACTTGTTTTCTGCTTAGTTTAAAATGCATAAATAAGTGTGATTTTTTTTTTTCTTTGAAGATACAATAGAAATGAATTTGCAAATTTGCTGGCTGTTCACTACCCAGTGTCTCACTGCTGGTTATCAGTGGCTGGCTGGTGTATCAGTAACTGATGAAACCTGGTGGCCTGGATTCATGGCACATGGTTCCTTTGTGCCCTCCTGGTGCTGGTTAATGACTGTGTGTTTGACCTTAACTGGTTTAAGAATTGTGTTGCAGAGCTATTGCAAGAGCCCATGTTTTCTTGAGTACACCTGACACTGCTAAAATGCAAATATTTTCCCTAGTTATTCGCGAAACCGTACGTATGACACCTATGTTGGGAAAGGTTATGTGATTGCTGGAATGGATGAAGGCTTGCTAGGTGTATGCACTGGTGAAAAAAGAAGAATAATAATCCCCCCTCATCTTGGATATGGAGAAGAAGGGAGAGGTGAGCTTGGCTTTGCATTCCAAGTCTTCTGTAGTTAAACCTTTATTGTGTGTATTTTCATTTTTCTGGCATTTGAAAGGTTTATGAATTGGTTTATTATTTTGTGGACATCAAGTTGACAAGACCACATCCAGAATTTGCAGGACTGTTTTGATTAACTAAATAGGTAGGACAATATAATACAGAACAATCTCACATGTAACTGGTAGCCTGACCTCATTTGGGTAATTGGTGTTTCAGGCAGACTGGTACTTGGATGCCAGGAGCTGTGCAGTGTGAGATCTTCCTTCCTGTGTGCCTTGAACTCTCTGTCTTGAAGGAGTTCATCATGCAAAGTTTTCTTCCCCTATTCCTTCCACAGCCACGGGTTTTGTGGATTTCTAAGCCACCTCCGTAAATGGCAGATGCGTGTAACAGTGCAGTAGCCCTATATATGTAACATACAATTAACATTTCTTTGGGAAGACTCATTGCTATCTAAACAGATTGCTGTGAGAGGCTAAATGTGATAACCCTTCTAGCTGATCACAGCATTGTGGCTGTGATCCACAAAAGTTCCTCCTGGGATGTTACTTGGATAAGTGATTTAGAAAAAAAAGCCTTTCTTCTGAGAATGCAAGTTCTGTGGTGTTGATTTGGAATTAGGTTCCTTTACTGACAAACCCCTGTCCTAGGCTGGGATGTGTCTTGTTAGTCCTGTTAACACACATAATCCTGGGAAGAGGGAGAAGTTGCCTGCTTTTAGGATATTTTAAGGAACTGCAACCTTTTACGTATAATGACGTTCCTTGAATCATGAGAAGTTCTTGAGAATTTTGATGATCAACTTTGAATTGATACAAAACAAATGAGTTATTTAGGACAGTCACAGGAAATACGTGGTTATTGCTTCATTTCTGCATAATTTTAAAATTCAGGATGGCAGAAGTTTTTCCTTCACCATTGAACTGAGCGCATGCTTAGTGCTTTCCTGCTGGTTGTCTTTCCTACAATGGATAGAGCTTCCATCTGTCACATCCTTTAATTCTGAATGAGAAGAGCAAAATGACTCAGTAGCAGACACAGCAGGAATGCATATTCCTACAGGGAATTCCTACCTGGACATCATCTGCCTGTTTGGGTACCATTTCTTTCTCAATTTGTCTAATTTGCTTCCTCTTTAGGAAAGATTCCAGGATCTGCAGTGCTGATCTTTGACATCCATGTGGTGGACTTCCACAACCCCTCAGATTCAGTCAGCATTACTGTTCACTACAAACCTTCCAACTGCACTGTACTGAGCAAGAAGGGAGATTACCTGAAGTACCACTACAATGCTTCACTCTTGGATGGAACCCTGCTAGACTCCACGTAGGTATTTGAATGACCTGGTAAGGAAAATAACTCCCAGCAGCAGTGAAGGCAGAATGAGTTCCCTGTAAAGCAAGGTGGCAGGGAATAAAGAATTTATTTTTTTTTTTAAACTGATTGTTTATGTAGAATGTATTTTTTTTCTTTTTGGCTACCTGCCAAAGGTACCTAAGAGGAGGAGAATTTAAAGACAATCTGTCATAGCATAATGAGAGAACCAAGAGCAAAAAGGATGTAGGAGTGTGTTGGAGAAGAATGTAAACAGTATGTGTAGAGTGATGAAACTTGTTGCATGGCATTCTCTTTAAATGGGCCAGTCATGCCATGACAACACAGGTCTCATCATGAATGAACTCTCCAGGTCTATTCAGTTTCTTGGGTAGGATTTGTGCTCTGTACTGATTCAGTGCTCCTGAGAGAGGTCTGGTAGGGCTACTCTTTGTGGTCTTGTTAAAGATACCTGGAGTGTGGTTTATAGTAAATGGTCACCTGTCATGTCTGTAGCACACATTGCTGCTCCCGTATTGTAGTGTGGCTTTAAGTGTCAGCATGGAGAAACTATTGGAGGGCTTGATTGTGACTGTGAGGATAATAGACCTCTTCCTCCTCTCTCTTGGCAGTAGATTTATGAGGGAAGCAAAAGATTGCTCCAGTCTGTCTCCTGAAGCACTGAAATGAGCCTGGCACACAGCTACAAGAGTATTTCTGTTAGCTTCCCTTTTTTTGCCTTGATCTTTTGAATAGTCCAAGTCATCCAAACAATATTTTATTTTTTGGAAGGGAAGTTGGGAAAAGCTATTTTTAACCAGGTTATAATTAACACAGGAAGCAGCTCATAGGTTTCACAGCGTACACAATAGCTTGCAGAGCTGAAAAGCTGCCTTAATTTGGAGCGTGTGGTGCGACGCTGTAGGCAAGGATGTATACAAGTAACATGTTTGGATTCAAAACACTTTATATGTCAGGAATGCTCAGTTTCCATTTTTGCAGCAGGAACCAAGGGATGCCGAGGCCATCTTACTCAAAGCAGTTTTTAGAGAATCAAAGAGCATGAATCATGTGCTCCTAATTTTAAGGCTGACCTCTTAGCCACTGAATTGTTTTCCTTCCAAATAATACTCAGTTGTACAAGCAAGTCCTGCAGAGACACAGCCAAGCCAAATAACCAGAGAGAGGCAGCCAATAGAATAAAGAGCCTTAATGCTGCACACTCTGACTTTAGAATCACAGTATGTATTTGTTTTATAGGTGATATTTAGGTGATATTTTCTAATTTTAGAAATGATCCATGGGCAGCAAGGTGTAATTCAAAATTTAATATGGTTAAATAGCACTAGTAATAGTAGCCATTCATGTTAATAGCTACTACATTGTAGTGACTGATTTCATTAAAGAGATGGCTGATCCATGAGAATGCACTCAGATCCCTTTATGGAGTTGGTGGTCCTGGGATGAATGGACGTTTGGAATTTTTACATCTGCTGAAAAGTCCAATTACAACAGTTAAAAATGTGTGAAAGGCAAAAGCCCTTATTTCAAAGTGAAATACCTTGGGTTTGTAATTGGCATGATCAATGATTTTAATTGGATTTAATTCAAGAAGCCTATAATTTTAGTGCCAGAGGACATGTCAGCAGCAGAGACTTGCCTGTTTGGTGCTGGCTGTAACTTGTGAAAACTTCAGGTAACTGTTTGGTAGAACAAAGTATTGGGTGTTAAGTTAATTTTTGGCGATGACAGGACACTACTAGAAACTGCAACTTCTGTGGTAATTTTGAAAATAGAAATTTTCTATTTTTTTTCCCCCCTTCCTTTCCAGACACAGCCTTGGCAAGACCTACAACATAGTTCTGGGATCTGGTCAGGTGGTGTTGGGGATGGACATGGGTCTCCAGGACATGTGTGTTGGGGAGCGACGGACAGTCGTTATCCCACCTCACCTTGGTTATGGAGAAGATGGAGTTGGTGAGTGCACATCCACGTAGCATCTCTAGAGTGATTGAAACACAGGCATGCATGTTTTATTAGCTGCTTGAACAGGATTTTTTATAGGTTTTTCATGTCATTTTTTTGGACACTCCCCCTCCTCCCCGTTCCCCAGTGGAATGAACATGCTGTCTGTCTGTGTTGCATTTCGAGTCATGCTGTTGCTGTGGCCAGTAGAAAGACTGTCACAGTACAAAAGAGAACACATGCCCCCGGTGATGTTGCTTTGTCAGAACAGAAAGCTCCAGGCAGTCTGGTGTTGCAGAGGGATGCAAACACTGTTTTCCATGACAGGCAGTTGGGTGCTTGTGTTTGGACATGGGATATGTTATTCAGGAAACAGAGCTGTAGGGGACTGGTCAGCACTAATATGGTAGGAAATTCAGAAGATACATAAACTGAGCGTAAGATGTGAAACAGTGTATTGGTGCTGTTAAAACTCCAACACAAATACATTTTAAGGCAGCTTTAGGGTATTAAGGCTTATCAATTTTTAATTACAAGGACAGCAGTAATAAAAAGAATGATACAGACAGAAGTGACAAGAACTTTCATGTCCAGGTACGTTGTTTCTGGTCTTCTGGGTTAAAAGATTTGAAGGAAAGCAGTCTATCACGAGATCACCAAGATCACCAGATTCTGATGTGTATGGAAGCAGTTGCATGAATTGCTGTGTTCTTTGAATAGCTCCAGAACAGTTTGTAGTTTATAAAGACTGTCAGGCATCATGTGCAGAGCTTAATGGAGAATTAATTTGTGTTAAGAGATAAGAATGTATTTCCACTCGTAGCTAATGCATTACCTAACTCGTACCTCGTTACTAATTTGAAAAATTAGTAACATTATATATATGCAATGTTTTATATGTGGTTTTATCTATTATACATTATATGTAATTTCATAGCTCTACATAATAAATGGAATATTTCCTCATAATGTGAAAAGTCTGCTGTGTAAAATACCTGTCATAAGTATTTGCCATTGTTCAGGTTACATTTGATACGTGTTCTGAAACAATGCATGATTTGTTAGTGTGTTGGTATTTACCCTGTTATCCGAAGAAATAACTTGTTTGCAGTCTCTTACAAACAGATTAGAGGTGAGCTTGATTTTTCTTTTTCAAAACTAAATTAAACTCCTTCCATGGTTTCCCTGAGGTAATATCCCAAGCGGTTGCAACACTTGAGTCTCACAGAAGTATGCTGATACACAGTGTATTGGCAAGATGAAAGAAAATGGATTATTCCCACAAGTTTAGTTTTTAAAAGTAGAAAAAAAATACATACAGTTAGAATCATGGAATTATGGAATGGTTTGGACTGGAAGGGAATTTAAAGATCAGCTAGTTCCAACCCCCCTGCCATGGGTGGAGACACCTTCCACTAGAACAGGAGGCTCAGGGCCCCATCCCAACCTAGCCTTCGTCATTCCTGGGAATGGGGCATCCACAGCTTCTGTGGGCAATCTGTTCCAGTGCCTCAGGTTTTATTATGAAAGGTTCCTTTTATGATCACCCTTGGTGAAATGATCAGGAAGATTTGATGGGCCAGGGACCACACTAGAGAAGTGCCTTTTGGAGCAGGAAGATAAATTTAATTGTGGATTAAAAGAAAATACCCCATTCAGTGTAAGTGAGCGTAAATGTAAGTGATGGATAAACCGTCTGTGTAAGTGAGGATTAATACCCCTCTTTGCCATTTGTTGTGACAGAAGGAGAAGTGCCTGGTAGTGCTGTATTAGTTTTTGACATCGAACTGCTGGAATTGGTGTCTGGCTTGCCTGAAGGATACATGTTTGTATGGAACGGGGAAGTCTCTCCCAACCTTTTTGAAGAAATAGACCAGAATCATGATGGAGAGGTTCTTTTGGAGGAGGTAAGCTGAGATGATGGAAGTACCTGCAGTGGTTTTCTTCTACCACCATCAATACTAATATTGAAGGATGGAGTCTTTTCTCTTTTTTTTCTCTTCTTCTGGAATGATGTTTGTCATCAAGGGAACAGGAAGGCAGGGTGCCAGCTAAAGCACGGCTATTCAGCTTTAGAGTTACAGAAAAAAGGACTGTCAGAATGGCCATCCTGCGTAAGATCATTTACTATTGTGGTTTCCTTGGTCAGCAACAAATCCTTAGGATATAAGTTTAAGAGGCAGAGTTTGTATCCAACATTCCTTTGTTGTACCAGCCTTCTTGGTGTCTGTCTCAGTGTTAGCTGGCAGTTTGTGGTGAATTCTTGAGCCAAAGCTGAGCCTGCAGCAGTGAATCCTGGAACTGTCTAACCTCTTCTGGAGCCTGGCAATGCTAGTGCCACTCCTCTGACACGTGTGAATTGTGGACTGTGCAGTCAAGTTCTTCCCCTTGCTTGCTTTTAAAATTGAAATTGTGAGAATGTCATTGGGTGCCCCGGTTGAAAGCCACTTGCTTTTGCTACCATCTCTGATGACATAAACCTCTATGAGATTTTCCTCTGCCTTTTCTTTTAACTCAAAATCTATTCTTTTATTCTCTTCTGAAGTCTTCTTTGTCACTTTTCTCTCCTTCTGTTTTGCCCCTTCTTTTCTCCCTGGAGTGATGCTGCCTGCAGTGCTCACAGGGCAGGTTGTGGCCCTGTGGAATAGAATGAATGCCTTTGAGGATTTAAAAACCGAATATGGTAAAATTGAATTCTTGTTTTCCCTTTACCTACCACTCTCTTCCACCTCTTTGTTTTTCTTCCATCTCTCTTATGTTTACCTCCATGTCTGTCCTTGCAGGCAAGAAAAAAGCTTTTACTGCTTTAGAGAAAGAGGTAGGGTGAGGCTGTTGCTGTCCACATCAGCAATCACTCTTGTGTGTTGTTCCCTCTAAGATGCAGGTGGGTTTCTGTTTTACAGTGTGAGGTTCATGTGTCACCATGCAAAATTACTGCCCTCCATCCATGCAGAGCTGTTCCTATGTCCAGCTTGTCCAACCATCTTCCTCCTAAATGATGAAAAAGACATTTTCTTGTTATGGGTCCAAAACCCACTGGAGCGAGTGAGGGAATCCCTGCTGAGCTCCAAAGAGTGATTTAACCTCATGTGTCTGTTCTAATTAGTCCAGTTTGGGTGGAAAACTTTATAAGGTAGTAACAGTGTCCTATCTACACTTATTAAGTAGTAAAATGCTGGATACTCTTCTTTTTGAAATGTCCTTTTTACTGTGAGCTGTTTTCTTCTCCCTTCCCCCCTCTTAGTTTTCAGAGTACATCCAAACTCAAGTTGATACTGGCAAAGGAAAATTAGCTCCCGGCTTTGATTTTGAAAAGATTGTTAAAAATATGTTTACCAATCAAGACCGGGATGGAAATGGTAAAGTTACTGCTGAAGAATTCAAGTTGAAAGATCAGGAGGCCAAAGAGGAGCACGATGAACTGTAAAGATAAGGAAAAACCCAAGAATCCTGAGCTGACCTACTGTTCAAACATGTGTACCAGAAGGAGTTTTGGCAAGCATGGTTCTGGAAGGATTGCCCTTGGATAGCCTGCCTCTGCCTGGGTGTGGGTAGGCTGTTAAAATAGGATGAGATTTTCAGTTGGATTTGTTAGGTATACCTGAAAAAAGTGTTAAGTGCCTCAAGGTGGGATGTATAGACAGGTAAGGAGTGTCCTGCTGTATGTGGTGCCATGAACCACATGTGTATGTGGGGTCTGCTTTCATGCTAAAGATCCAAAGTTCTCATGGAATAATACATGGTGAGTTGGGTGGATGGTAGAGAGAAAACCTACCAAGTGCTTTTAAAAGAGTTTTAAACACTTCTGTGTCAGAAATATATGTGTAGGAAAACAAAGCAAAATATTCCCCATAACAATAACCTGTAAAAATTGTCAGCTGTTGATCCCAGTTCCTTTCAGAAGGCATGAGTACTCTTCCCAGTAACTGAACAAACTCACATGGATTTTTGCCAGCAGGAAATCTGATTTGCAAATTGCAGAACATGGCTGTGCCATTGCAAAATTTACATAAGCTGTGACTGAAATTAAACAGACCTAGAATTGATACTGTGTATGTGTTGGGTTTTTACCTCATGGAATAAAAGTTTCCTACCATCTGTGCTGTGCCAAATTAGTAACCTTGACTCTTGCTGGCCAGTGTTCCCATCAGTCATTCCAAAACCTTTCTAGCTGTGACCTTACTTATAGTTTTGTTAGACATTAAATATTAATGTACAGGGTCCAAGTGCTGTCATAAATACCGGACACAGTTGATTTTGTGTTGGGCTTCTGTCTCCTGTTTTGGGAATTGATAGATTAAGGAATAAGTACGTAGAGTTTACGCAGCAGAGCAGTCTGCAGTGGCAAACAGACAGACAGTGATAGAATCAAGAAACAGGCCCATCTGTTTGTGTGTGCTAACGTTCTGGCCCAGCCCTCTACACAAAGTGAGCCCTGGGAGTGCTGCTCAGATTCGGTGACTTGAGACCTGTTAGCTCGACAAATGCAGCAGAGCTGCTCAGTGCTAAATACACAGAGCAGACCCATCTTCTGGAAGGCCATGGGATCCCCCTCAGTACACAGCATGCAAAGAGCACAAACACATAGAGTGAGACACTGTCAAAGAGGAGTGGGAAGGGAGTTGTGCTTCCATTATAAGCTTTGTGTCTAGTTTCTTGCTTTCCTTGATCTGTACATGTGGGATGTAAGCTCCCTGAGATGCTCTTTCTAAAAATTGGTATTTCAGTTGGATGAAAACATTTTGTATTGGTTTTTAATGCAGTTCTTACAAAAAGTGCAGTGAAGTATTTTTTGAGTTTGATACCATTAAATGTTGGATAACTGATCTTTTTGTTAAATAAAATGTTGATTGACTATTAATTTTAAAGTTTCTTTCTTTTTTTTTTTTTTTTTTTTTTTTTTTTTTTTTTTTCTGGAGTTTTGGTGGGTTGGGACCATGAGTTGGAGCAAATACCCCTCCTGCAGCTCTCTTCCCTTAGTCACAGCAGGTTTACCCTGAATATGTTCAATACTGCCATTAATGTCCAGGAAAAATATTTTAAACTACAATAATAGATAATTTTATACCAGATGTAGAAGCTGTGGATATCAGGGACAGGCACTTCCATTCCAGAATTTGGGTCCAGAATGGCTCCTTACCATCTTGTGAAAGCAGCTCTCTCAGCAGACAGTTTTTCCTTTTGCTTTACTTGGAAGTAGGTTGCTCACTTTTTGCTGTGGTTCAGATGCAGTCCCTTCTGTGTGCTGACAAAGCTGAGAGAAGGAGTGGGAAGCAAGTTGTGATTGGAGTACTGCCAGAAGCAGAATTCAGTGTGGAAACAGCTCCTTACTCTGTTCTCATACGTACCCCCCAAAAACCAAGTCTGTCTTGTGGATATCCCCGCTCCTTTCAGGGGGATGGAACTCAATGATCTTTAAGATCTCTTCCAACCTAGACCATTCTGTGATATCCTGAATTGTGTTGTCTGAGAAAACCTTAGTGAATGAACACAATGTTTTTGCATGGAGGAACATTTCAGATGGATCCCAGGAGGCGGGCTGAAGAGTTCCTGGTGTACCAGGATAAGAGAGTTGTCCTCCAAGGCAGATGCAGGAGAAAGAGCAGCACTGAACTGCCGTCAGTTGGTGATCCCAAACATTGCTGTGCTGGACTTTTTTTGAAATGCTTGTCAGGGATGGGATAGCAGGGATGACTTTACCAGTGCTTCTGGCTAGGGTAAGTACATCTGAAATTCCCATGCCATTGCTCCCTAGGACTTAGCAAACACAGATCATGATCCATCTAAAGATGTTTTTCCTTCAAGAGGAAGTTTTTTTTGCTCCCTCACCTCATCCCTCCAAGCCTGCAAGTTGCCATTTTGGAAATAAGAATGCAGCTTTGGGGGAGATCAGAGAATATATGGAAAAAGTTGCAATAAAATAATGGTGTTTATAGGGGGCATTACCCAGACAAAGGCAACAGAGGCCAGGTCTGGCTGCTGTATTAGGCTAAAATGCTTAAAATCCAGGATTTCTGATCACTAACATAGACCCAGTCCTTTTCCTTTCTTTTGGCAGCTATCAGCTTGGGGCCGCCTTCCTCAGCAAAGGGTTGCACTTAGGTTGAATCCTCCATCTGTTGCTTCTCAGGGTGGCAGCCCCTCGAAGCGAGGGCCCTCTGCCTGCCAAGCCAGAGCCTGGGGGCGGGGGGAGCTGGCTGGGAAGTGAAATTGTGCTGATGTGGGCTGGGGGAGCTCAGCACAGCCCCTGCTAACCCAGCTCCAGTGATAAATAAATCCTTTCAAGTCACCATCCTGTTAGAGAAGGTGGCCTGTGAGGAATATGGATATAAGAGAGAGATTTTCTACATCAAAATGTAAAGTAATTTTTTAAGGAGAAAGTAGCTATTTAGAATTAATCTAGCCATCTGTTTAGAATTCATCTCTGTATTAGTATTTTATTGTTATTATTTAGAATTTGCCTATGTAGAATTTATCTCTTAGTGTCTACTATCTTCTGGTATTTATAACTTATATATTTAGAATTACCTATAGAATCGCTGTATTTTGGATTTATTTATTTATTGAATTAGTATCTAGATAGTTTTTTTACCATACTTAGCTGAGATTACTTTATAAAAATAGATTACAACTCTCAAGGGTCATTAAGAACCAGATGTAACTGGGCTTAGCTAATGAGGGGCTCTCCAGAACTCAGGCTGTTTCTACTCCTCTAATGAAACAGGCAGGTGCTATTCTCAGAGCTGGCAGCTGACTCTTGTTTGGAAAGGAAGTTGCTGGCAGCCAAGGTTGGCAATTGGTGACTGAATTGTCAGGGGCTCAATGGAAAAGAAAAGGAGCATAGGTGCATACCCAGAAAAACCCAGGTATTTATGAATAATTTTTTTTCTGTGTGATTTTTGTGTTCTAATTTGATAGCAATACTTTCTGCTTTGTAACTCCATCTGGTCCAAGTATAACAGACATTATACTTAAATCCGAATTTGCAGTTGTTGAACTTGAATATTATGTTTTTCTTTGTGAAAAAAAAAAAAAATTGGATTTTCCTTTAAACTTAAAGATGACATATTTAGCTAGTATGGGGTGCAAGTTTTTCACTCAGTTCAGCACTATCAGTGTTTGTTTGACAGTGAGAGGACATTTGAGCTGGCTGCAACACCCGCTAAGAGGAGGATTCATTTTCAGCTAAATAAAGGTTCCAAATACTTGACCTTGGCCATGTACCACAGACAGAACAAATACTGTGAGTAGAAGAAGAAAAAAGAGTAACAAATTCGCTTAATTTTGTTTATTCATTTCTTTTAACTTTAGATATACTCTTTTGCCTATGGGAAAATGGTCTGGGAAATGCTTACCTTTCTTTCCAAACTAAATCATAAATTAAATAAATTTTTAGGGTTGCAAAATGTTTCTAGTTAGAAATTTTATTTAGAAAGACATACTACTCACAGTATTTGTGTCTTAAAACTGAAAGGAGGATCTTGATAGCAAGTGCAAGAATTAGACTGGCTGGAGAAGGATGACTTAACCTGTAGCTGTAGAATTAATTTTCTTTGCAGTTAATTTTGTTCATGGTTTAGGAGAGGCAACTGATAATAGAAATTCTAATTTCTAGTCAACAGTCTAGTGATAAAACAATGGGATTTTGATAAAGTGGAGGAGGATATTTAAAAATTAATCTTGTGTTTTCCCTTAAGTATTACATAAGCAAGAGTTACGGTTGGCAGTGGGATGTGATACAATGAACAGACAATGATAATCTGTACAGCACAATGCAGATTTTTAAAATCTGACCTCCTGGCTCAGGCTGATTGCATAAGTACCTGTTTTGTCTATAAGGCTGTATGAATGGCATTTCAAGAAGTAAATTATTTGGCATGGAGATACCCCTTGTACAGCAATGGGGTTCTATCAAGTAACTGCAATGTGGCTTAATTGCTTTCAATTCCTAGCAAAGGTTTACTGCTCTAGCAGATCCGTTACACAGCTTCTGAAACTAAGAGGATTTAACGATAGGAGAAAAGTGTGTTGGACATCTTAACTTACCTGCATCTTCATGGAAGGGCAAGAATACTTTTCTTTAAGTGATTGTCATTGTGGACTGAACATTTGGTAACTGAACATTCACTGTCCAGCTCCTTAGAGGTGCGATTGGAAAATCTTCCTTACATAATGCTTGAAAGACCGTGGTTTCACCTGAAATCCTCTACCAGTTTTAGATGTCCGTGTAGTTGGAAAACCATCTCATTTCCTTCTGATGTGGGTGGGTTCTAGGGAGGCTGAATACTAATTTCTGTAACTCAAACTAAAATGTAGTTGGAGATCTGTTTTGGTAACTGCTTTTAAAAATGCTTCCTTGTCCTTTCCTATGTTGCTCTGCTTGTGCTCTTCTGTATGGTTTTGTTTATTGTTTGTTTGGTTTTTTTAAATTGTGGGTTGAACAAGATCTTAATCATGCAGAAGTAGTGGTGGTTTGCTCACCCACTGAGTGAGGCTGAGGAAAACTTCTGGAGAGAGGATGAGTTTATGTGTATCCTGAGGCAGGTTTGATGAAAACATGGGACACTCTTCCCTTCTCAGAAACACTGCACAGAGACCAGAACTGTCCCCCTCCTTTTCACCAAGTGCTGGGATAATCAGGGACATCCATTACACTTGTAGTCAGAATGCCAGAGTGTTGCTGACACATCTCATGCTGTGAAGCTATGATCAGCTACACTTCACATTCTCTAAATTTTAGGTGTTATCTGTATTCCAAAGATAAACTGCCTGCAAATGGAAAACTTTGTCCCAATGTAAACTTTGGGAGTAATGCCTGGTAATTAGACTCTTGCAACTAGAGGCTGGTTGAGTAAGCAGTGCATCCAAACACCTTGATGTTTTTTCAGAAGGCCTTTGCCTTTTGGACTTCTGTTTGGCAACTATGACAAAAGAGCCAGCATGACTGCATGTTTAAAAAAGCTCTAAACCCAAATTCCCTAACCCTACTCCCTCTCTCCTGTAACTGTAGCATTAGCCCAGCTGATGTAAGTTCTGAAGGTGCCTAAAACCCCAAATGTAAACTTAAAGAAATCGTATATGCTGAGCTCCCCTGGAAACGCTGCAGCATTCCCCAATCCTTGCTGTGCCTGGGTGGTGCAGACCGAGTCACTGGGTGGGCAGCTCATGCTGATGCCTGTGAGGAGTCACATGTAGTAGAGCCCTGCTTGTCCTGCCCACGGTGCTGAAGCTGCAATGCAGGCACAAGGGAGGCTGTAGGAAGGCTGCTCCCTCTCTCTGTTTTACCATGACTCTCCTGCTTTCCTTCCTGCCCCAGGAAAATGGAGGAGACAGGGAGGGAGCCCACAGGGACTGGGCCAAACTTCACAGCCAGGCCCTGTGACCGCTGACTCAGCAGCTGTGCTGCTGCCTACAAGCTCTCCCCATCTTTTGGCTCTGGCTGACAGGCAGCTGTTGCTCCCATCTCCTCCTGTCCCTGGCACTGCCAGGGTGCTTTCAGCTCTTCCAGTTTGCTGCTGCTGCCTGAGTCATGCCTCTGGAATGGAAGCAGCCAAGGCACTATCCTCAAGATCCTCACCTTGGTTGTTCTACTGGTTTTCTTCTCAAGGCTCCCTCTGGCCTCCTGGCTGTCCCTGTGTTAGACCAAAGGAATTGCTTGACCATAGGTTTTGTACATGGAAGACATCAACCTTCAAACACTCTGCCTATTCTAGATGCAGGCTGGAATTTCTAAAAGGTCCCTGTGTTCAGCAGTTCCCTGATGGCACAGCATGTGCCATGTGATTTGTGAAAGGATGCTCACACTACCTCAGATTGTGCATTGAGCCTCTGCCCTGCATTCAAAATACAGGGATAATTAATTTCATTTTACTGCAGAGGATGCAGAGGTGGGGTATGGAAACTATCATCTCTCTCCCTTTCTCAGAAAAGTTCTAGCAGGTTTGTAATAACACATGTAAAGCTGCTGATTCAGAAAAAAAGCGTCTGGTCACAAGTCACAATTTTAATAACAGACCACAGTCTGTAAGGAAAGAGGCCATTTCTTGAGATGTGTATTAATTCTGGTAGAAGAGAATGCAGATCTAAGCTCTCCTACATTTTCATTACAGTTCCTCAGGGAATGGAAGATGGCACAGTTTTTGCTCTGTATAAAAGAAAGCAAAGGGGAACAATGATTATATTGCACATTAGGGCAGTTGTATGATTTGCTCTCTTTTATTAATGAATAGATTTAGTACAGCTGAGACCTCACAGGAGCAGGGTCACAACATCATCTTTAACTTATGCTGCAACATATCTGAGCAAGCTTCTGAGATTGTGGCTGTATTAGGCTGTATCACTGTACAAAATGCTGAGAGGTGCAGTTGTGCTCAGTACAGGGGAAACACTTTCTGAATAATTTTTTTGTGGTGAGGGTGGTGAAACTGGCACAGGTTGCCCAGAGAGGTGAGAGATGCCCCATCCCTGGAAACATCCAAGGTTAGGGTATGGAAATGGGGCTCTGAGCAGCCTGGTCTAGTTGAGAATGCCCCTGCTCATTGCAGGCAGGCTGTGGACTCTCAGCTGTGAAACTCTCTGTTGTTACAAGGATGGGAAATTTTATCTCAGACACATTAACTTAAAACATTCTTCCCATTTCATAGAAGATAAAGAAACAATAAGGATAGAGAATGTTTTGCAGTGATGCAAAAATACCAGAAGAAGAAACGCTTTGCCCGAATTGGGTGCATAGAAGCATTTTTACTGAAGAAAAATTTATGTATGAAAAACTTGTGTGAAACTATGTAGCATGTGAATAAGATCCTTCAAAGTAGAGCTGAGACTGAAATGTCTTTGAAAAAGCAACAAACGCACACTCTCTTTACAGAGCATTTACATCTTCAATTTTACAAAATAGCCACGTTTTATAAAATGCTCCTCTGAAATGCCTGATTAAAAAGGACTGAACCACAGTATCCCATCAGCAGCAGTTTATCACATCTATAAATCCAATTTAGATCTCGTTATAACAGGAGTGTGAGACAATAAAGAACAGCGTAACAGCAGTAAAAGGAACTTGTAGTTGACAACTGATACCATATATATATCCCATAATACCAAAATGAAGATAAAAGTTTTAAATTAAATCAAACAGTTCCGTAAATGAGTAATAAACACATCTAAGATAGCACATGTGTGCTCTTCTGTCCAGTTGCCTCCTGGAAGGAATGGAGTGACTTGAGACTGCAATTTACAGGATTTTCTGTAGAATGGAGTTGGCAACTTCCAGGGATTCATCTTTCACCAGGACAATATCATAAGAGTCCATGTATTTTTCCAAAAGCTCATCTACCTAATTGCAGAAGGGATGAAGAGAAAGACCACCTTAGTAATAGAATTAATTATTGAAAGAGTTTTTATCATTAAAATATTGCTCAATCTTTCCACCAAATTCTGGGAATAAGCCATGCAAATAATGTATCACTCCTACAAGTGAATTCTACAGGAGGATGCAGTAGGAGTGGCCTGACCTAAAGTGCATTCCAGGATGTAATACACGTTTATTCCAAGGTCTCACACACAGAGGTACGGAAAGAAGAACTACTTCTGCAAGGGCAGGGAGAAATATAAAACTGTAGTTTTCTCCCTCCTCAATGCAAATGGATGTTCATTATAAGTTAGCAAATAATCAGTCAAGTGTCACTTAAAACCCCCAAAAATTAAAAGAAAAAGAGGAGACACTGCCTGGATTTGTTATTTGCGAGATTATAATTTTTCTCAATTATCTATTCAGTACTGACAGGAGGAGAGGCCACAGGAATTTAAGAGAATTAATTTTTACAGCCTCTGAATTTCACTTCTCTAGGAGACACCTCTTTGGAAGTAGTTCTGTACAAAACCCAAGGCAATATACTTGTGGCTCTGAGGTTATGGGTTAGAAAAAAATCCATGAAAAATGTTTGAAATTTAAGCCCAAATATAGGCTAAAGACTTGGTTTGATATCTGAACCATATTATAATGAACCTGTTTCTAACTCCCAGTGTTCCATCCAAAGCTTACAAGGTTATGTAAGGCTACTTACTTTATCATTGAGATAGCCGATCTTAAGAATGTGCTCAACATTTGCTACTCCATCTGCCATACTCAAGTCGCCTTGAGAATCACCCAGCAGTATGATATTGCTGTTGTCTTTTAGCTGTTTGAAGTACTCTGTGTTTTTCAAGGCACCATCATGTTTGTTGTAAACATGAATCAATTCTCCTTTAAATCCTTTTAATATTCCCTATGGGAAAAAAAGCAACACTGGAGTTATTTCTGGTACCATTCAGGCAGGACAGAATCTAGAATGGAAGAGGTGATATTACTGTTGAGCCAAGATTGAACTACATAATCTGTGCTGATGAACAAGATAAATTAGTTTAGAATAATGTCACAGTAGTGACAGCACAGTTAAGAGCAGGCAGGCAGTGATTCTCCCTGCTCAGAGGAGTGTATATATCTCTATATATACATCTATCTTGTAGTGTGTAAAAAAAGCTACTAAATACCACAAACATATGTGGTATTTATCAAACATATTTGATAAGAAAATATTATCTCATACATACATTTTCATCAAAATCCATGAAATTGGAAACCACTTTGACATTAGAATGGTAGACCCCAGCCTGGTGGATTACTTCCTCAAGAATGTCGCCAATCCCAGCAGAAAATATGAACACAGGAATATTATGTTCACTGAGCTTATCAAAGAAGTTCTCATACCCTTCTCTGCAATACAGAATACAAATACAAATCAAATCTCAAATAAAGAAAGCCAAGAAAAGTCTGAGATTTTAGGAGACAATCACATCATCTTCGGAAAAGAGTTAGTATTTCCTGTGCACTTTACTGCATTTCTTTTATTTCACCTTTTCAGGTCAGCAAGAACCATCAACCTAACACAAGGCATGTTTGCAAGAAACTGCTGCATCAAGCTGTTTAGTCTTGATCTGTATAATTTTTCCCCCAAAAATATCTAATCATGTTTTAAAGATTTAAAAACACTTCCCCCTGCCCAAGTGCTCCAGAACAAGCAAGCAGCTAGCAGACCTCACTCTAGCTACTATCAGGCTGTACATTTCCTTTCACTCTTCCTCGCTTAAATATGTGACTTTCTATAGGGTCATTACTATAAAACAAATTTTGCTTTTTAATCTTGAAAACATTTATTGTTGCTCTCTCCTGTTTTTAGTTTTTTAGTACTCAGTGCCCTATGTATAGTATTTGAAGAACAAGTAATATTATTTCTATATGCTTTCTCCATACAGACATAGATTGGTAGAATTTTACATTTTAAAAAAGTATTGTGAAAGGTCTGGAAAGAATTTTAGCTTGCGGATGAAGATTCAATCCACATGGACTTAGGTTTTCAGACAGGCAGAGATTGGGAGCTTGTCTGTTGCACAAAACATAAAGATTCAGTCAGTGTTATAAACAAATACTTCTACAATTTAAATTCTAACATTCTGTTTCAGTATTCCACAATTTACAGACAGGTTTAGAGGGCTTTCAAAGAGGTGGAAGCCATAGCACATTTTGAACAAGGATTTTGCTGTCTTTTAAACTTGCTTTCAGCCACAGAGGAAGAACAATTTTTAATACAACATATGAAACGTGTTCCTCAAGTGTTTCCTAAAGGAATTAAGTTAAACTTTACATTGCTCTTAAAAAAAGAAAAGGATCACCAGTGCAATTTAAAGAGGATGAAAGTCTACAGAAAATTAATCTTGTAGAGAAGGGACTAAAAATAGTTCCAGACTTCTGCTTTATATATTATTAGAGATTATTGTCTGCATTTAGATGCAACACACCAATTAAGTGTGTTACATGGAGAACATGGAGAGCTCAATGTGGTCCAAGGATAAGGTGTCTCATTCTCAGGAACCTATGTGGGTTTTTTAAATTTCCCTTTTCTTTTTTTCTCCTCCCCCCCAACACTCAGGAAGAATTGACAGAAAATACTCTGAAAGAGATTGATATAATTCAAATCAAAAGAAACTTACTTCAGCATAACATCAGATTCTCTTACAATTTCTGCAAACTTGTCCTTCTGTAAGCCTTGTTCAATGAGTAGTGCATGAGATTTATGGTACCTAGAAATAAACAAAAAATGGGCTGAATGTTGGTTACGAAGGGTCACCTTTCATTAGATTGCATGATGAAAAGCATCCTGTATGGTTAATTCTTGCCTATTCACGTTGAGAGCAAAACAAAACCAGTTGTACCAAACTTTAAGAGATTAATTCAGTTAATGTGACAGCTAAAAGCTAAGTACTGCCATTAATTTGCTTTTAAAAACTTACTAAATCTAATCTTAATACAATCTGAAAATAAGTGTCTCTTACCATTCTACCATATATGGGTATTTCTCTTCAATGGTGAGAGCTGGATCAATTTCAATGGCATAATAGGTTTCTTTCAGCTGCAATAACTGAAGGGAAAAAAAACCCCATATGATGTTTAATATATTTCATGAAATACATTGGTATTTGGTCTAAGTAATCAAAACAAAATTCTTATCAGGAAATAATGACAGGTATCTGTACAACAAACCAAATGCTCATAGGTTTTTTGTTTACCTTTTTCCGACACTCATCTGTGATGATCTTAGAGTTATCAATGATGTCTGGGAAAGGGGTGAAAAAAAGAGAGTCAAACAAGACAGTACATTTCTTTACTTTGCTCTACAACACTGTAAATGGCACAGATGACAATGTCTCGTGACATACCAATATGCTTCCTCAGAACTCTTCTTACCAGCAACCACCAAAAAGCACATTTTTCTTCGTAAGTGTAAAGATGCCCTTCCCTTCATCTCTGAGTTACAAGGTCAGTTACAAGCTTTGGATCTGTTTCTTGAGATTTAATTGTTTCCAAAATCATCCTGAAGCATCCTATATGTTTTCAATTTCCCACGTCTTGTTTGTTCCAAAAGACTACAGCATAAGGATAAAATTGCCAAGAATTCTAAGGCGTTTACTATCTGGTTCTTGCAGGTGTCAGAACTATGATGGGCTCTTGAAAAACAAAAGTCAGCCATACCACATTTTGCCACTAATATCTGAGAGTGCAAAGTTTAATGCTTTAATTGTGAATGGCAACTTATCTGTTTTAATTCACACAGATTTTAATTAATATATATATATACACATAAAAACACAGTCACTAGAATACTTTGTCAGTAGAATGTACAGATTAGGTAACAAGTCAGTATAAAATCTCATTAGGAAATAAATTGAATAGAAAATTAAAATATAGGAAAAACTAAAAGGAGCGAACAAATAAATCTATAAAAAAAAGTACTCACTATGACAAGTTGGACATCTTTTTCCATTGTAGGAAAATCTACTTAATGTCATATCAAAATCTGTAATAATCTATTTAAGGAAAGAAAAAGCAAAACTGTCTTACAACATAGAGGAACAAAATAAAGAATGGCTAGTAATTCTGAACGATCAACAATAGCTGCAGCTGAGTAGCATGTGTGGCACAGAAGCCTCCCTATTCTATTGAGCCATTGTCATGGAAGCTAGCATATCCCAGAAGAGTAACATTTTTTCTAACAAAACTGTTTTTCTCATTCCTTTGCTGAGAATATTTCCTGAAATTACTAAGCTTCTATGCTTATGTTATTTCCTTAACTAGTGTCTGGCTGAGTTACGGTTGAATCAACAAGGGCTATTAAAAGAGTTAACATGCCTAAGTTTTGGAGATTTCTTGAAGGTTGAATTCTATTACATATATATAGATATGCTTAATTTTTTTGGCATAGAGTAACAATCCCACAGTTGCTTTTACTCCAAACTTGTTACACCTTTACCTGAAGTTTGGCAGCTCCACCTTTGATGAGGCCACAAATAATCTCCTCTACTCTTGCTGGGTCCTTAATATGGACAGTCTTCTTCTGAAATTCTGGCATCTGTGAAGAGTAAGAACAAAGACATAAATACACTTGGAATGGAAAACTTACTAGGCAGTAGCTGCTGTCCATCAGATTGGAAGCTCTGCATCTACAAACAGTTTCATGTGACATCAGGACGTGGTCAGGACAGAAAGACAAGAGTAAGAAGAAACAGAAAATACTCTGGATATATTAATGACTGTACTGTTCTGTTTGCTTGCAACATCTGTTTTCATTTCCTTTCCTAATGTCATATTAGTCAATAAGTTGACACTCACAGAAAAGGTCATTATATTTGTAGGAATAAAGGGAGATATGTAGGAACAGGACATATGGGATCATCTTGTGATTCAGATATGTCACTAGGAGATGGTGAACCATAAAACTAACTCTCTTTGCAATTAATATGCCCTTAAAGTATCAGCCGAGGTAAAGAAGACATCCATTGTTTCCTTGAGAATGCTGAATGAGTGTCAACTGAGTACTTCAATACAACAAGGCTGTGCAGTAATCCCTCCTCCTTAGCCAGTCCATCAATTACAACCATTACCTATTTCACTGCACACTTTTGAAATAACACATGATATCACACTGTATATTCCTTTTGGATGAAGTATATTTCTTGAATGTTATGATAAATGCTGTATTTGGTGTAAAACAAGAAAAAAAAATCCAAACCCACAAAACCCCATTCTTCCCCAAACAATTCCCCAAGCCTTTGTTTACTCTAAGAGTTTACCTTCGAAATAGAAGAACAGTAAAAGAGCTATTTATTTACAGGAAGTTCCCAATGTAGCATATATTTATTTCCTTTATAATCATGTACGGACCCATTCTATAAAAAAGGCATCGGACATTTGCAATCTGCCTAAACAGGCATTTATGAGTAGAAAGACTTTATTTTCTGTGTATAAAACTTCAGAAATGATAAAATGTTAAGAATTAAATTTTTAACATTCTGATCCTTCAGCCTTCCTTTTCTTATAGCTAGCATGTAATCTTTGCTGCAATGAGCTAAAAAAAAATAAAAAATGGTGGGAGAGCTTCTCTTTCAGGACAGTTCTGGATCCAGAGTTCTTGTATCACCAATTGTCAGTAAGTCATGCAGAACTCTTTCTTCCAGCTCTTGATGCTACTAAGTCTTTTCTTCATTAGTAACAGCAAATTTGCAGTCAAATTGCAATTTGCTTATCACATAAGAAAATGGTAGCATTTTTAAGTATTGCAAACATATGTTTTTCTAAGGGAAAAGACACTTGTGTGCCAGACACAAGAAGGATCTAGATATACCTTGAAATATCAGCTCTAGTCCACTCTGTTCTCAGGTGGGAGCAAAACATTGCAGCTACATCCTTAACAGGTGAGCAGAGGCTCATCTAACTCATTCTTCAAAACCTCCACTCACATATTCCTCATTTTCCTTAACTACCTTTATGTTTAGAAACATAAATGTTTGCTTAATGTCTAATCTTTCTTACTGTATTTCAAGTCATTCAACTTGGAGAAAAACTTTCTTTTTCTCAGATGCTTACTGGATAAATTTTTCCCTTCTATCTGAATGTAAAACCCCAGTGTTCTTCAATCTTCTTTTGCAGAACACAATTTTCTAAATCTCTGATAATTCTTAATATTGTCTTGGCCTACCCACTTGAACAATATTATTTTTCCAACACAGCATCCATGATTGTGGGTAAAACCTTTCTGCTCTGACAAGGCCTCGGCTGAAGGGCCACTTTGGCCCTGTCTTCAGGTAGCATCTTCGCATGTACATTAAAATACAAGCCCTATGTTAGCAGTAATATTGTGAGAACGATTCAAATTCAGTTGGTAATGACCAAATATTCTTCAAAATGACTCCTAGAAAGAAATAGGTATTTGTGAAAAGTGTTAAATTTTACATTTAGTCTTCTGGATTGTATCTTTTCTTCCATGTCAGTGCTCCTACCTTTCAGTATAACAAATAATTCTAATCCCACTGTGGTAATGGTTATTTCCTGGCTGATACCCTCAAAGACACTGCTGAAAACAGAAATCCTTCTAGAACCCTAATCATGGTTCTCTGATAAATTTCCAAGTTTTTCCAGCCATTAAAATTTTTCACCTATATCACAGTATCTTTGTCAAAAATTCTGTCCTGAACAGGGTATTCTATACTTCTTTCCTTTAAAAATCTCATAAAGAAACAAACTGTATTAATTCCACTTTGATTAGAAGAATTAAGGTTTTCCTTTCTGATCCTTTGGCAAAGACATTTTCTGTAAAAGTGGTATCTCCTAAGCCATTATCCCTGAGTTCCTTGTGTTGTTGCAGTGCCTTGCTACTACTTCTTTTAGCACAGTGAAGTCACAAGAAGTACATTAGGATTGACTTCCAGCTCTTAGCTGCTTCCCAGGCTGGGAGTCATTGAGAAAGCTAATGAGCGTTGACAAGAAATAGAATTCCTGAATAATGTCTATTAAATAAGTCACTAATCTTTTGAGATATACCTTTACAAAGTATTTCTTTATTCACGTTTAGCAGCACATCTAGCTTCACAAACCAAAATATTAATGATCTGTAACTCTTTTAAGGGGCTTTACAGTATTTCTTTTGTATGTTATATGATACTGGTAAACAAAAGTGAGCTTTCCACTTTTTCCTGCATATACAATATTTTTACAATGAAACACAAAGCACATTGACTTTGGACATTTACCAAAGCATTTTGACGAAGTTTGGTGATTTTTTTACTGTAAATTGACTAATCTAATTCCTTTAACTTTCAGCAAATTATATATATAAATTTAGATTTGGAATGCAAAAATTAAACAGTGAAATCTAAGTGCATACTTTTCTAAGAAGTAGTTCAAGTACTATTTGGTTTACTTAGATACTAAGCAACAGATTTCCTAATATAACTAACTTAAACAGATGTTGGGGTAGATAGAGAGATCAGAGGAAGGGACTGGACGAGGAAAATTGGATTGTTTGGTACTGTTTGATTTCAGACTGAGCCCTTTCGTAAGTTTCTGAAACAACCTGAGGAATAGATCTTGGTAAACACTTTAGTAGATCATGTTAAACAAGACATTGCTTAAGATTGTAAATGTGATGAAAGCTTCCTGCTTTGATGTTGTAAACTCCTACTCAAGATCAGTTTATAAGATTAATTTATTTCTAACACACTTTTAACTTTTGCACATGAACTAGTTGAAGAGTATTTTAATTTAGGGGTGGGGGAAAGTCTTCTGCAGCAAGTATAACCCAGACATTTTCAGTCTCACAGGCACTTTCAGAAGAAAAAACAAGTCTACATTATGAATGTGATAGCTGATAACGCCTCAGACAAATACAGTGAGACAAAATAGCCACTTTTCTCATCACTAGTTCCTTGTATTAATATTTGCAACTGAGCATTAAGTAGCAATTCTTTAATTTAGTCTTTATCATTATTACAGTAGAAGTAAGTGAAACTGTCTAAGGAATGTGTAAATGAAACTGAAACTGCAGCCACCAATTTTCTGGGAAACTCTCTCCTCTAATGTTTTACACTTCTGCCCAGTTTAGCTGTTGTTGCAAACATTGTTGCATATTTGCCATTCTTCAGAGTTGAAAGAGAAAAGCAGATTCTAGTTGGAAAGAACTGATAAGACAGATGAAAGAGCAAAGGGTTAAAAGTTCAGTCAATTTGATAAAATTTTTGTTTCTATTTACTGTTTAAGAAAATTCAAGCAGTCAACTCAGTGTGCACATGAACCTCCCAAAATTCTGATGCACCAGTTGACTGGGATGAGCACAGATAGAAAAGCAGCCAAGCAAAAATCTCCACAGCACTTAACCAAGTCAAGGAAGCCTTTCAGAACCAGGAGCTTCTACATACAGAACTAAAACTATACAAGCACAGGAAAAGGAACTCATAATTCATTGTGACATCTAAAGTACATAATGGTTTATCACTTAAGTGCCCCTGTTTATTATATATATATATATATATATATATATGTAATATTATAAAAGTGTGAGAAGAGTTTTGCTTTCTTACCAAGAGTATCTGTATGCTACTGAATAGCTCAGAGGCTGAGCTTAAAACACATGTATGACAACTCACAAGGGTAATTTGTGGTTGGCATATACACTAGCCACAAATACATTTTAGTTTCCAGTCTCTGACAATTTTAAGGAGCCTTTGAGAGAAGGAAAAACAAAACTGAAAAATATCATTTTAAAGGCTGAGCTTAGTTGGATTTATGAAAAGGAAAAAGATTATCTGCTTGTTTGTGATAGCAGGTACCTGGAATAAGGATGTAGGAAATTATTTTGTAACTAAGAATGTTGTGGCCATACCTTGAGGAATGAACAGTAATGGATTCACGCAGGTTTGGAAATCCCCCAGTCCTACAAACCACAGAATGGGTCATTTACAACAAGGATAGTTCAGAAAATTACAAATCTATTTAGTACATAAGACATGCATCTGTGTAGCTGGGTTAAATAAAGAGAAGTATTTGTCATAAGGACAGCACTGAATTCTAATTTTGAAATGGCATTTCTTATATACCACTGGATAACAGAAGTGCAAACAGAACTGCTTTTATGTATCCAAGTGCTGCTTAATATGCAAGTTGTATGTACTTCTTAGTACATACATACTTCTTAGTATGAGAGGCAGCGTGCTTTTAAGTGCATGCTGTGTCAATTTGATTATAAAACAGTTGCTAGTGATAAAACCTGTCATTCATTTTAGTGATCTAAGTGAATTTGCAGCTGACATTGTAGGCATTTCCAATGAGGCATCCCAGGAAATTAATAACTGATTGTGTCCCCAAGGAGTAATGTCATGTTCTGGAGCTAGGATTATACTGAATTTTTCAATCTACTAAGTGTTAGAGATAGAGCAGTTACTTTCCTCCCCCTATACAGTAAAACAAGTCCCGATGATTAACACAAAATTTTAAAAATGTCAAATAAAAAACTCCATACAAAGATCAACTGAGTGACCTTTTGTTTTCACTGTCAGTAATTTGAAATAGGGAAGGATGAGTTGATGAATTACTTGCTATCTTAACTACAAAGAGATATGGCTCATTTCACAATCAACTCTAGACACAGAGCCTGAAATATTACTAATAACCCAAACTGTAGGAGGCTGTCATCATAAGTCTGCTAAGTAATGCTTTGACGAAGGACATAAAAAACTGGTGCAGAGTATTTTTATACTGACACCCTGTAAGCCTACACTACTTGGCAAATACCAAGTTTTCTTATTTTATAAAGACTCATCTAGTATGGAAGTCTCCCAAAATCCAAATCATTCCTAAGTAAACACCCTGGATTTTGGGTGGACAAAATGTTATGAGAAAATATCAATGATTGACAGAGTACTTTGTTAGATGTCAGTAATTCGGAATCACAGTAAGAACTGTTCTCACACTTGGAAATGTATTAAAATACTCCACAAAACTTCAGATTACCATAACGTCATAAAAGGGATAGGGCAATACATAAGATCTAAATAAAGATCTAGCTGTAATGCTATAGACAGTATGTGAATTTCAAGTACAACACAATTTCTATTTTCCTACTTTATTGATAAACCTGCCTTAGACTAGACTAGGTTTCAAACCTGTTATCTTTTGATAGAGAGAAAACACAAGGGTGGGCTGGCAGGGAGAGAGCACTTATCCATGTTATTTCTGAGCAAGGCAAATGGAAATCAAAGTGATAAATTGGATAGGGGCAGATTATTTGTAAATTTTATTCTAATCTATGGTGAAAGCTTCCAGGTAAGAGAATATAAACCAAGACTAAATGATGTTTATTTTGGGAACTGCAGATGCATGATTTCAAGGTCTTAGACTAGCTATCACATATATTCACTTATGGACATGCACCAAAAAAGGCAGGGCATGGTAGCAGTGATAGCTGTGAAAGTTGATACCCAGAAGCTACAGAAACTGGTTTTGGTGTTCTTGGTGGAAGAAAGTAACAGTTTGGTGAACATATGAAGAAATGGGACACATTCCTTAATTTACTTGTTATTTTCCAGTAGGTGTGGGTTTTTTTTGTTTGTTTTGATTTTTTTTTTTTTTTTGGCTACTATCACAGAACATTACTTGCTCTAGAAAAAAAAAAAAAAAGCTTAAAAAAACTCCTGAAAAGCATGCAAGCTTCTCCATTTAACTTCTGCTACTTGCAACATTTCAGTTGCAAGAAGCAGGGGGAGCCATAACAAAATCCACAGAAGGACACTGTGAGGATCTTTTCCTCCATATGTTATATAAGTATAAAGCAAGACAGCCTGTAATTCAGACAATTTGAATTCTGGCCCATAAGGGCAACAGAGGTTTCTCTTAGCTGCCCCAACTGTTAGTAGGCTTATATTTTAGACAGGAACATCAAAAGGTACTGGTAATCCCATCAGTCACTCCATTATGTGCAGGTTGTCAGGAAAACTTTACTAGTTATTGGGCACTCTGGTAGCATGATCTGAGCTCAGGACAGGGACTCACTAATTTATAATTCCCAAAACCATAATACATTTTATATTCCGATGATGCAAGCTCAAATATGGTAAGAAATCCTTAGTAACTAGTAATTACCAAATTACTATTTTAGTAGTTCTGCCAAGAAATAGCCTTAGGACTACTTAGCTAAAAAGTAGTTATTATGGCAATGAAACAACAGAACACTAAGTATCTTCACAGTAGCTTGATAACATGCTGTAAAACTAAATACCCAGCACAGGTTATATGAAATAACTGAAAATGTGTTCATTGCCTAAGCTATTTTAATACATGGACTAGGATGCACACTAAAAATAATTTTTCCTGGTTTACTTTGTTAATCTATTTACATCTTTTTATAATTAATGTGCTGGGTTCTGATACTTAATTTGGAAAAAAACCCACCAAACTCTTATAAAAATCTGGAGAGAGCGCTTTCACAGAAAACATGACAACAGTGTTCCCTCTTGTGTTTTTAAAGGAGAGTACCTGTGCGTTGAGCTTAGGGCACTCTTGATTCTTCTGTCCTTGATTTTGTCCTACTGCAACAGCATAGGTGGCAAGCAGAGTCCAGAGATGCAGGGCTTGCATGCAGGCTGCCAACAAAAACCAACCAAATCCTTTTAAGAATTGGTCTGCCATATTATGTGATCTTTCTATTCCTGCTGTATAAAATAAAAGCCAACATGCATGGTACATAGCGACGTCACTGTGAAAATACCAACACTTCTGAATAGTCTTAAAAGTAGAGGAACATTTTAGTTGAATTAACCTATTCAATGAAAACCACTAAGAATACTTATTCCTTTGATGCCGTTGCTCATTCTATGCTATCAAATGCTAAATTTAAAAATACAGCTTTTTAAGTTTTTTCCACAGTCACAATTAACAGCTGTAAGTAAGCCCTCAGCTCATAACCTTGGCCTAAAAACACAGGCAAGAAGACAGAGTCGATAGCGCTGACAGAAGCTGCACACACTTACCAGAGGGTTTTGCAGGAGCAGCTGCAGAAGCAAAAGAAAATTCCTCTTGCTTGAGACACACTAATATAGCAGCACAGGGTGCAGTTGAGGGCGTTTCCAAATACAGCCTGACTAATCCCCGTGCAAAACCCCAGAGTCCTGTGACGCACGTCAGCAATGCACAGCAGTTTGTTATGCTCAGCAGTACAGCCCGACGGGCTTGCAGATCATCAGCTGGTTCACCAACAACAAAACCTTTGACCTTCACTGAATGAACAGCTTTCATGGATGCAGCAGGCAAATTTGGGCTGCTCTAACAAAGGAAGGCACTTGTTTTTCAAAGCAGAAGTTTATTAGTTCATTACTTTTTAGCCTTTTTACAAAATCTTTCCAAATATTTTAGGATTTCCTGTTGCATAGTGCCACAAATTTCTTAGAGCTTCACTGACATGGTTTCATTAATGTTTACTAGGTAGCACACATTTATTCATGTAGAGAGAACAAATGAATTAATTAATCTTTGTTTTGGCTGTAATTATCTGTGTGATACTGAAACAGGAAATGAAGGAGCCTTGTTTGTCAGGATTTTTGAGAGACAAGGCAACTCCACATAATTTTAGAAGTTTGTCATTAGGCATGCTGCCTGATCAAAGACCATAACTAGGTGACATAGAAGATGGATTAAAAAGAAATAGTTTTTAGGGTGAGGGGATGAAGGAACTATTGTCTAATCGTATATTACATTTTTAAGTTTTGTAAATGCTTGTAAGTGTCATGCAAAGCTGACTATTGCTTTAGCAGCAGTGCAAGCTTCTCTATACTACCCCATGACTCATGTTCAACCTCAGGTTTATGATCTCTGTTTCAGGATGCCAGGACTAACCACCAACAACAGGCCAATTCATACATGGCCACCAATGTGACCAGTGCAATCCTCAGAGCTGAAGCAAGGGCAGGTTACAAGTGTAGCATGTACAAAACCTGTAACGCCATAAACCCTCCCACAGTAGCAGGACTCCAGAAATTCATTAGTTATGAAAATTTCCTTCAAAAGAGGGTGTGCTTTCTACATTAAAAAAAAAACCCAACAGACTTTCTGAATGGTCCAGTATATCCATATATTTGTGTCTACATTCCAACTGTAGACTACCGTGTAGTCTATCAGGATTCCTTAGTGTATCTGACCTACATGTGCACTTTCCTTTTGTTTTCAGAGGTGTTCTCTGTTTTGAGCCAACAAAACAACTCAAGTGAATACTTTATCTAATACAAAACATGCAACTTTAATCAACATTTATCCTCTTAGAATTGACCAAGATCCTCCTAAATGTATGTTAAGGTCTGCTGTATCCTGAAGCAACAAAAGAGTTTGAAAGATATGTTCAAAATATAACATACTCCCTGCAAAGACTGTATACACTAAATGAAACTTACCTGGCCATTGGTATTGCCAGGATTCATAGCTACCACTTAACTACTTGTTACAGCATTTGTACACTGCTGTAATAGGTAACATTCAGAGAACTTTACCCTTCATAGTATTTTAATACGGGCAGCATGCTTTTCATTCATCTTTTTATAGTGTTTGGGAAATATAAGTATAGCGCAGTGTCTTGAGTAAATATGAATTATTTGCACAACAAAAAGCTGCAGCTTATGTCCCTGCTAGATTTCCAGTGTTAAAAAAAATCTTATGAATAATGAAGTAAAATACACTTGCTAGATGAATCATGTACTTCATGTAAGACATCACTTGATACACTCAGTTTGCAAAGAACCTGCCTTTGAGCTTTTATGTTTTTGTATTATATATAAACGAGTCTTGTGAGCCTCATAGATGAGGCTGGGATTTGGTGGGTCAGCAAGCTGGCCTGTTGCTATTCTGGTATTCCTCAGCTACGATTCAATGAGAAAATTAACTCCACTGCTGTCAAGAATCTAAAGAAAGTTAGTTTCTCTTTCAGAAAGCTGGGGAAACAAAAACAGGGTGGTTTTAAAAATATTATTTTATTTATTTTTTTAAGATTAAAAAGAAAAAAGAGTTACAGAAATTATGTCCAACTCTTACAGACTGTTTTTTGGTACACCAGACTAATTGGAAAGCATTCTAAATGAACAATTACAGTCTTAGTCAAAGTCCTAGAAAATGTCATGAGCAAAATTTCTGTAAACATTAATACAGCCAACACCTAATTCCTAGAAAAATATCTACTCTCTTTATCAACAGTGTACTTTCACTTTAATGAAAATGCTGCACATGAAACTTCTCATCGACAAAACAAGAGTGTCTTTGCAACTCCAAGAAATCTTTGTATACAACACTTTAATTACAACAGCTCCTACTAACCACATTCTATTACTGCTGATTTGAGTCAGTTGAGCATTTTGTTTACAGTGTTTAAAGTCTGGTGAAAGAGGATTTTTCTAAAGAGAGAGAAATAAACTCCAGCATGACATTTCTACTCTTGAAATATGGAAGGTCATTTAAACATATTTTAAGAACCACAAACTGGAGAGGTGTAGTTATTTCAACAGATAGAATCTATTTTAACATTTTCTCTTTGGCTGAGGGCCACATCTTGACTACAGAATATTCTACGCAGAAAGAGAGAAGAAAAAAAGAACAACACTGAAAACACTAGTTGATTTATAATTTATGTAAAACTGGGAAAAAGTTCAGCTTTATATTGTCGCGTGTTAGGTGAACTTGGTTTGTAGAGGATGCTCTCAAATATGAAGTACCGCAAGTTTTGGTCTAAAGCAAATAAAAGTTGGTTCTACCAGTCCTTCTCCACCCGTGACCTAAGCTGCATCCATTTGTGGAAAGAATTAGCATGGGTATATTGCCTAAGCAAGTAAGCTGCGCTTTTTCTTTAATAAACTGAATACTTCAGCTAAACTGACATTAACTTTTAAAGATAAGAAAGAGGTCATGGCTTTTTAGACTATTTTCTACAAAAGTTAGAGGTGACCTAATTCTGTCTGCAGTGTAAACATTAGCTAGTGTCAAGAGCTTACTAGCTTTTATTCCTGTTAAGCAACCCTTCCACAACAGAACAACAACTTTTGAATACATCCTCATATATTTAGTATGTTGCTCGACTTTACCTGAACAATACCTTGATTTATTGTAGGGATCGATTTTATCATTACATTAAATAACTGTATTTGTTGTCTAATTTTGCTTTCGTTTTAAGTTTACTTAGTGCATATTTTCCAAAACAGCTTACTTAATATAACCTCATGAGACAGGGAAAGGTACCTGAACCTTGGGACTCAAGTACCAAGACCAAGCAGAAGAAAGGAATCAATACAACCCAACTGTACTCAAACATGGTTATTATTCATGCCCTAGTGAACTGAGTTAATGAACAGCATAATGATTCCAGGAAGAGCTTTTTATATCTGTGACAATTACAAGGAAAGTAAGATCAATGGTCAGTTTGATGAAACTAGGGTACATAAAGGTTTAGAAGGTTGCCTTGCAGGAATTTTGGATACCACTTATCTTTGCAGTACAGGTTTGGTGTAAAAACCCATGGTAGCCATATTTATAGTTGCTATGATGTGATACAGAACTATGATTTGTATAAGAATGTGTGTGTCTTTCATAGAGATCACTTGTGGGGAGTGTAAGCAATTTTAAAAACAATGAGCTTGAACATCACTTTAAATGAAAAAAGTGCTAAGAACATATTAAAGACTGAATTCAACAAATTGCAATAAATCCAGAGATGACTCATGCTAAGAAGGTGAGGATCTTGTGTCAGTTTGACACAAGACAATGTGATACCAATACACAATGGTATCACAAGACAAATTCAACACCTTTTTTAACAGAGTTGTTGACCTGATCAGAGATCCAGCTTTCTTTACAGTTTAAGAAAACTGGTGATCATCTGATACTCTGATCATTTATGGCTGTACTGAACACAAAGCTTAATGTCAACACACGCACTAAAGCAACTCTTTAAGCAATTCTTGTGTTTAACACATCTTTCTGATGAGAGAATAAAAGATATTGTAGCATCATTGTCCCTTAGGCAGCTTCTTCTTGTGCTTACAAAATAATTCTAAAAGAAGGTATTTCTTTTGGTGGTAGATCAACAGACATTTTGAATCTTACAAGAAGATGAAGAATTAATAGTAACTAAGGTCTACATTCCCAGTATTTCATGTGATCCTGTCAATTACTAGTTTGGGCAAGAATTTAGTCTGAGAGAACATGAGAGGCACAGAACATACAGAACAGTGCTGTATGTTCTGAGGTGAATGAATACTGGTCAGGACAGGCATTTTTTCTCTGATTGTGTATAAGGGGAATCACCCCATCTCTGTGCTTAGTTCCCATTCTGTCACTGTAGAGAGAATTAACCTTTATAACTGGCAGGCTAAAATAAAAGGTATGTATTATTTAGTTATCAGTTAGTATCTGGAAATGATGCAGAGATCTTCAGTCATTTCTAATGAGTATCTAGGACATACCACACCTACCTAGCCAAATTTAAACTGATGGGGGTTTTTATCTTCATTGTTTCTCTCCTACCCTTGTAAAAAAAAAAAAAGATTATAAATATATTCTAAATGTAAGCAAGTTCAAATCAATACAATTTATCACACTACACTTAAATTTTAAAAATAGCTTCTAAAGCACCAGAATTGAAAGAAGAACTCAAGGTTGTAACACCCTTTCATTGTTCGGCAGAAGAAAGTGGAAGCTTTTTTCTTGGCCTTCATACATATATTTCACTGATGCCTATGCTTGCCAGGACTTTCTGGATAAAATCTTTATATCTTCATTATGAAGTAGGGGCTTAAATACCAAAACCAGTTCTGGTTTCTCTACCTTACAGGGAGTAGACTAGTCCTGGGAAAGGTGCTGAGAAGGGCAGTAAGAATGAGCCATGAGAAAATATTCATACAATGAACAATTGAATATTGCTAAAATTCCTTAACCTGGAAATTACAGGGTGGCTTAGAAAGGGTTAATAGGGAAAGATTGTTCACTATCTGTGACTACCTCTTCCAGTATAAGACATAGAGGTCATCAACTAAAATTAAGAGGAGGGAGGCTCCAAACAAAGGAGTCAGCTACAAGTCACACAATTAGGTAAAGTAGTAAAATGTGGAATTCCCTTTTGTTGATACTGTGAATTTACACAACCTTAAAATGGTACTAGGTAATAACATGAAAAAAAGCTCATCCTAAGTTACACTGCCTCTGAAATACAAGCTGCTGGAGGAGAGAAATCATTCTAGCAAAAAGATTCATGACACATCATCTCTTTCCTATGCTTTCTTTGGGCCCGTTACAGACCACTGTGAGACAGATCACTCTGTCAGTATGAGCTAAGACTTCATGGAAGGCAAGTCAGCACTCCCTGTTGGTAACATGTAATGACAAGGAGAATAATTTGCTTTTCATTATAATGTTCCAGTTTGATCACAAATATCTTAGTTTTAACTCCATCCTTCCTTTTTCTTGCCATTTCTTCTTCATAAAACACAGATATAGAAAATTAATTTTTGACAAATAAGATTTTTTTTGAGTGGTACTCTCATTTTCCTTTAGTACTGCTATGGAGTGTGTGGAGTCTGCCTGCCTGAAAGATCCATTTCCCTCTCACATTACACAGAATCTAGTGCTTTCTTAAAGAATGCTTACAGGTGAGGCTGCTGGTACAAATAATCTTTCTTCAAAATACCTAGGCAAACTGTAGAATTCTAGGAACTGGCAGTATGTAAACATATTGTGTTACATTTACAAATTCTTATTTCTTAACTAGCTATCAGGTAGGCAAAAGCTCACCTTGCATAATAAGGCAATTTTGATGAGCTGTACTATTTTCCCTACAAACTGTATATTTGCATGTATACCTTCTATAATTAAATATCTTGTCTATATCTACATGGACATGCATTGAAAGAACTTAAATGCTTGTTTCCCTAGAACCTTCCCATGTAACACTATCTAGAATGGAATTTGCATTAAGGCCAAGGCTTGGACTGAAGCAGTTGCTGCTGATTCTCTTCTTCTCTTATCTGCTTCTAAGAAAAAAAAAATCTGCTTAGATTTTTTTTTTCACTAAGCCTAAGAATGCTGTATCTAGATCAAATAAACTCTGACCCTTGAATAGTGGAGTTTTGGGACTCAGTTTGAAAGCAAAGTCAGCAGGACAAAGTTTAATCTACAATACCTTACCAGACACTACATGTAATAATGTAGTGCTAATATAATATCCCAATTAAATTACACATTGAGACTAATGAAGTTTTTAACTGTTATGTTCTCTTTGATTACAAATCCTTTTTTAAAGTCCTTGAAAAAAATTGCATTAAATATAAAGATGAAATACAGCTACCAAAACCTCCTTTTAATGGTAACAGGCAGAAGCATCATGACTTGAGGCATGAAGGATTGTTTTGACTCCACATCTCATTTTCTGAGTGTTTCTCACTGCTGAATCCATTCAAAGATGCACTTAGATGCCTTATTTCTTGTATGCCTGTGTACCTGTCCTCTGGAAGTGTTCAAAACCAACAGGTAATAATATCACTACTATTATTTGCACTCTACTACTGCTTAAGTACCAATACCACTACTACTTTGTGCTAATTCCTACCCTTCAGTTTCACTTATGATTTTCCCATGGGAACATGCAGACCAAACTGAGGCTTACCCATCACTGCAAAGGCAGATGCAGCTGATAATAGTAAGTGTTGCAATAATAGCTGCTGAGTGAAAAAAATCACATTTTTGGTCTCATAACTAGTAAGATTCTGACAAAGATAGAAAGCTTTAAGGGAAAAAGATTAATGGAATATTTCAGTGGTATTAATTCTGTTAGATTAAGGTAGAGAAAAACAGCTCCTAGGTAAAAAAACCCAAAACTATACCACAAATAAACTTGGATTATTCCAGTGATCCAATTTGCAGAGCAGACAAACAAATCTTTATATGCGCAGAAAGGAAACGACAGTTATCGAGTGTGGAACAAGTAAGAACAAGCACATTTGAACAGGAATTTTCTTGGTGGCAAACCCAGCTCTGAAAGTCTATATTCAGACACTTAATGAATCTTCAGTGTCCAAGCCTGGGCTTTGCCCCAGCCCTTTAAAAATATAATATAATACAAAATTAAATAAATTAACTATTTTAAAAAATAGATATGAGAGTAGAAGCCACATTTCCTCTTAGCAATAGGTATTATTGCTATAATTTAGAGAAATATTATTTAAACTTATTTTTGTAATTATTTTCTGAGGTAAGTCAGTGCAGTTCTCTATTCTTCTGAGATATTAGTGAATGAAAATACCGTAGTTACTTTTAGTATTTAAACATGGTGTCTTCTTTCACCAGTGTGCTGCAACATCAAACATATGTCCACTTGTACTAAAAAATGCCTTCTCTCTTTTTTTTTGCATTCATACAAAGCACTCTTGATGATTAGCCAAATTAAAACAATTCTGTGGACTTTTAATGGACACTGATTTATTTTTCTTGAACTATCAGAAGCTCTACACAAAAAGCCTAAGAAAGACTTGACTAACAAAACAGCCACAGATTCCCATTTAATGGCACACTGCTCATCAAGTTGCTGCATGATAGACATTGGACTAAAATTTTGCCTACTGCAATCATAAGTTCTCTGATGTTTTAAAGCAGCTGACCCCTGGTGATTGATGACTTTTGGATGGGAGAAGGAGACTGACATGCAGCAACTGGTCAAGACGAGCTGCATGAAGACTGTGCCCCAGGAAGAAGCAGTCGCTGCAGATCAAGTCACTGCTGCACAGTGCCACGACTGCAAGAAGGTCAGTCAGACTTCACACCCTAACTTTTATTTTACACACTCTCCAGGACAATATAATCGACTCTCTTGCCCAGTCTGATCTGGCCTTCTATCCCTGCACAGTGGTTAGGAAAGGAAGCCAGGAAGAAAAGCTGTGAGGTTTTCCTGCCTCTCAGCTGTGCTTAGCCTGATTTCAGCGCTGAGCACCTGGCAGGCAGCAGAGACGTGGCTGCTGCTGTGGTGCAGCAGGAGCAGCTCAGCTGGAGGTGTCCGAGCGCGGTGGGGCAGTGGCCGAGAAAAGCCGTCGCTGTGGGCCAGGATTCCCTAAGGGACACGTTCCCTCCGACGCAGCGGCCGCCGCCTCGGACACGGCTCGCGGCGCGCCCCCTGCTGCTCGGAGCCGACTGCTGCAGCTCCACCGCACCGACAAACGCACCACAGGACAGCAATAAAAGCTAACAGTCGGCTTCTCTTCTAGCATTTTTCCTTAAGCTCTCTCCAGTAATAAACCGTCGTAGGAGGTGAAGAACACACTGTAGCTCACTTGTACAAAATACGCTTGTGTATGCACACATGGCGGGAGGAGTGGTGGTTGATGGCTTGAAGGCTATTACTGCAAACTGGAGCTAGGCAACACAGAAAAGGGTATGTACTTTGCATGTATGATGTCATTCATGCAAGTGAAAATAACAGGTAAAAGGCAGCTGTGGTGGGGGTTTTGGTACGATTGTTGGTTGGTTGGTTGGTTTTTTTAAAAGAAAGAACTTCAAAAGTCCAGGCATTTTGCAAGTCTCCAGTCCAGACTTACACAAACTGTGACATTTTTACGTTTACAGGTACATTGCTATTGAATTCACCACTAGTATTCTCCTACTTAGAAATGCATGGATCCATACCCTGGGTCTCTTCAATGCTTATATTGATCAGTTTAGATACTTTCTATAAAAGCTAGTAGTTCTTGTTAACTCAAGACTGAATGGTATGATTGCAATGCTATGTAACTTTAATTCATAATATGAACAAATTTGCAATGATATGCATATTGAGACAAAAAATATCCCTTATTACTGCTTATATTGTTTGACAGTTAAGTTAACATTTAAGACTTGCAATTAAGGTAACATTTAAGACTTGCAGTGTTTGCTATTGATTTTAAGCTGCAAAAAGAGTTTAACAGGACAGATGCCATTATAGCTCAACTGGTAAAAACAAATTATCACAAACAGGAGAATATCCAGTCACTTAAAATATGACTTAATACATACCAAGCATTTAATAAAAGGTAAATATATTTCAGAGCAGAATGAGTAATTGAAAGATTGCTTTTCTGTCTTGGAGAAAGACTATATGAAAGATAAAAGAAAGCTGCAAACAAGCACTTCTGAGCCTATACCTACAATCTATATTGTATCCTGACATGTCTACATCGACTACTTGGAACGCAGCCTTCAGGTATAGATCATCAGTACATTTTTGGTAACTGCTATAACTTGCATAAATGAGTTCTAAAGAAACTAGTGTAGAATTATAGATTTAATTAATCTTCCCATACCCATCCCTTGTAAGAATGTAGGTTTCAAGACCTACTGAATTAAAAAAAACCCAACCCCTCCTCCCCTCCAAAAAACCCCAACACAAGCAGCAGCAATTTCAGAAAATTAAAACCTACTTCTGAAACAGATAGCTGCATTGAAGGATCAGCTCACTATACTAAAAGAAGTAAAATATTAGTATGTATGTAATTTTGACAGTGAGAGGAGAAAACAATGGAAATCAGTCCATTTTTATTCTCCTGGGATACAAATTTCTTAAATTTCCAACGGAATTATTTTACAGTGAGAACCCAAATGTTACTGCTATCCAAGTGGTATCAACATGCATTGTCCTTAGGGTTTTTCACGCCCTGTGAAAACTTGCTTTACAAGCCACATGTTAGGTGACTTATATGATACACAATGGCACACATTAGGCAGCCTGATATCATGCATATCTAGGTGGCACGTGTTATGATTATCTCTGCAAACAGCGTGTGGGCAAAAACAACCTTGTTTTGCTATTTGGTGTCTACCACCATCAGTTGATTTTTCTACTGAGAAATACAGTCTAAAGAAAACCCGAAGTTTATAGAAATAGTTATATAGCATCTCCAGTACCCATGTCAAGTTTAACTTGGTTTTAAAATGTTAACAATAATCTAAAAGCAATTCTAATACTCTTGTAATGTAAGGGCTCTCAGTCACATGTCAATAGACAGCAGTGGTATTAGGCCTGAGCAGTTCTTTCGCTTTTCACTACTTAGGTTCACATATCACGGCACTGTACTTTTTGAACAATATTATTCCCAAATGAATCATATCACTGCATGGCTCTCGAGTGCATTCAGACAGTGACAATGTCCTGCTGAGGCATCATTAGAGGGAGTCCATCTTCCTTCCATTCCCCTTTTAGTGATTCCAGTTTACTCAGACTCAAACTCTTTTCCAGCTCTGTATATGAATAAAGTACACACGAAGGAGCTGCAAATAGCAACCACTTGGATTCCTGAATATGTATGTTACACATTACATACTCCTCTGCTTTTTACTCTACTGAGAGGTCAACCTGCCAGAGTAACGTCACAGTTACTATAACAACTAGTTACCAGCAACAAGACAAGAATAAAGAAGTGGTGTGTGCTGCCAGCTGTATCTTCATCTGTGGCACAAATGCTCTTATGCCCTATGAAACAAGAACATGGTCTCACCTGAGACTGCCAGGTAAAAGAAAATAATAATTTAAAAAATACCCCCTCCCCCCAACCCCTCTAACAGTCATACTCACAGATAATGCTCCTTTATTTCTTA
The DNA here is from genome assembly GCF_009819655.1 of Sylvia atricapilla. Lineage (NCBI taxonomy): Eukaryota > Metazoa > Chordata > Aves > Passeriformes > Sylviidae > Sylvia > Sylvia atricapilla. The sequence goes on from NC_089140.1 coordinate 46,117,425, forward strand.
GGGAAGTAGATAAATAGCAGTTATTAATTAAATATCTGCTTATACATAACTGGATTATTCATTAATTCCTTGCTTCTTATAATTTCCCTCCAGGTAAACTCTAATACTGCAAAAATCTCTGCTTTTCTTTCCTTCTTTAAAACAAAAAGTGCACTGTCCAGAGACAGTTGTGCTGTTGAAATGTTTCCTGTAAACTGAGAAACTGCTTTGAGGTTGATTCTGTTGTTGCTGAACTTTGATACAAAGTCTCTTTTTAATGTAATTATGCCTCTCACTTCAGGGGCAGATTGAAGAAACAGACAAATGTAACTACACATTTACCCAGTTTTTGGATAACAAACCAGAGAAGAGAACCTCAGTTTAAGGTTCAGCAAGCTCTGTTGCGTTTCTTATTCTAATTAAAAAAAAGATCAAAAACAACAAACCAAACCAAACCACCCCAAGAAACAACAATAGAAAGCTCCAAAACCAAAAAGTGAGGAACAAGCTGCTGAAAAAAACCCCAAGATTTTAACAACTTTGTTTATGAAACAGACAACAAGAAATACTGTTACTCCTCTAAGAAGGTTTTTCTTATGTTACCTCCATATTTCATTTAATTTGGGCAACTGGTTACAGGAGAATGTTTTTGAAAAATTTAGGCAATGTTTTTCGCTCTAGTTCGTGAACACGTGCTTTCTGCTGAGCTGATAAAAGACTCGGCAAGGAGTAACCAAAAATTGAAGTATATTGGCAGTACAAGTATTTGCTGTATAAGAATCCGCAACTTAATTTCAAACTTACCTGTGGCTTGAAAACTCCAAAAGACTTAATGTTACTGTAAGGTTTAATCTCTTTCTAAAATCGCCAGGAAACACTTTCTAAAAAGTTACTCTGAAAGCTAATTAATTGTTAATTATCCTTGTAAATGAAAAGGTAGCAACCTTGTGGCTAACTTTTGCTTTCGCCTGGCTTTGGAAACACTTATACAGTTTCAGAGAATTGGCAACATGGCTGTGCAAATAACAGAAGGCTTGGGGAGAGACGGCTGTTTCTTACCACACCGAGTGAGCCTTCATGTGACCATTACTATTAATGCCTCTGTTACTTCAGAAGTGGAGCTGAAGTAACTCTGTCTACATTCATGAGTGCCTCAGGGAAACTCCCTGTTTGCAAGCTACACACCTTGCATGAAGACACAATATTGACATTTCACTTACAAATTTAAACCTTTTTTATCAAATAAGATGAAGTAATTTTAAGGTGTCTCCATTATGCTTGAATATTTGTTCCAGGCTAATTGGCGTGCTTAAGGAATTCATCTACTGAAACGTGAGCTAGATATTTAAGAATTACTTGATTTCATTATTCAGCAAGGAAAGAGGGTTACCCTTTCCCACAATGCTTGTGAATCCTTTCCACTTTTCTTCAGAATAAACATTCTTGGCATCATAATCCTTAATATTAACATGTCTTAAAGATGTTCTATTTGATTTGTAAAAGTCCCTTTTTAGCACTTAAAGACAGCTGTATTTTTTTTACTTACACTTGGGTTTTATATTCATCTACATTTATTTTGACTCAGACAATTTGACTCTTAAAAATTTGTTGTAGTTAATTATAATGAAATAATATTTCATTCACATAACTCAGGTATAAATAGGGCCTGCTCCCTACTGCTTTTGATAAAAGTTATACATCACAGTAATTCTGACTCTAATGTGGATATAAAACTGAAGTACAATGTTCCCCAAAGAAAATTGGAACAAAAAATCTGCTGAAAAGACGAGAATGATCCCATAATTTTAATCTAACACAGAAGACCAGCCTGGTATGGGAAGAAAATAAACTTCAATAAGGCAGTATTGTTCCTTACCACCACCCTAAATTACACTAAGTTGCAGACTGGAAAACAGTATCTTCTCCTCCACAGCTCAAAGAAAGGTCTCTCTTGTCATAAAATAAAACTGATACAGTGTCTTGTAAATGACAAACATTGAATCAAATCTGCATTGGTGGATAAAAGAAAGTTCTTCAGAAGGCAGCATATTCAAGTAAAATGCATGTACACATTTTTGCCCATACTTGACAAACTCAACTCCTTGGTATGACCTTTACATAACTATTTCACTTATTTCAAAGAAATTGCACAGCCTGAATACACGTCCACTGAAAATACTACTCAAGGAAGAAGATTTGCATCTTTAGAAGTAAGGATGTTTCCTAGATGAGGAAACTGCCAACCTGAGTATCAGCTGAAATGCTCACTCTCTGAGTGTGAATGCATTGCATCCAACTGACAAAATGTTTCAGCATGAGAAATTGGATGTGCTTTCAACAAGCTTCATTTTTCCTTCCCATTTTAAAGCTGAGAAAACCTCTAACCATAGAAGCGGAATTTTGGAAATGTCTACTTAGGGATTATAGGTTTGTGTCCAAAAACATAGCTCTGAAAATGTTATCTGAAGTACATGCTTGAGAAAATCACTTACCAGAAATCGAATTAGCATTGACATGACGATTTTTTTCCCTTACCAAAGGCAAAATCTTGGCAAAGTTCAAGTCTTCCCAGACAAAACACCACTTAAACATTGGGCAGAAAGTTAATATAAATACATTTTAGCAATTATTAGGTACTTTCTAAACTACAGCTCAAATCAGGTATTATGAACATGAGTTAGTGAAAGCATTGCATTTGCTTTTTGAGCACTCATATGATCAAGCTTATAGATGCTGTTATTTTATTGTCCACATAACACACAAGTAAGTTCCAGTATTATAGTACTAGAATTAAAAAAAAAAAAAAAAAAAAAAAAAAAAATTTATAGTTAACCAGTGTTATGTCATTGTAAGTTTTCAAATGAGTTTTATAAAATCCTACTATAGAGCCCAAAGCCTTTTCACAGCAATAGGTCTAAAACCTCTCTAAAGTGGCAATTCAAACTTTCTGCTTTCCCACAAGCTGTTGGAAGAGGGCTGGAGTAACTAGAAAGCAAGGTATCCCCCTCCAAACTGTCAGATGATATGATTGATAATTAGAAACAGTATTTTTCCAACAGTAAGTGATGTCTCCGCAATTAGCAAAAACTCAAAGCAGAATTCTTCTTTGAACCCACGTTATCACCAACTGCACCGCACGAATTCCGCTGGCAAGCATGGCAATGCGTAGCCAAGTGCGTACATAGGCAGCTCGTAATTTACATACGGAATCCTAGCTCTCATGAAAATCTGTTTCCACGTGCAATTATAAAAATCATCAGAACTTTCAGTAAAATTCACCAGGGGTGATCACAAGATACCCACTAGCTAACAAGTGCCTTGAGGATTTTGGTTCAGTTCTTCGGTAGGGTGGTGTCCAAATCACAAAATTTGAAGGACTTCCACATAATCAGCACGTTGTCCAAACTAAGATTTTTTTACGACCCAGTTATTTATAAGCAGATATTTAAACAATTTCCTAAACAACAAGTATAACAAGGGCAGCAAGAGAGAGCGAGTTCCATCTTCCTTTTATAGTAACCCTGAACAGACTGTGCTTCCCAGTTTCAACAGATGGTTGAACACGTGTGTGCGTGTCCATTTTGCTTTTAATCAAACTGCAAGCAGGCTTGCAAATTACCTCCAAGACCCACGGATACATTTGTATCTTACAGGTACCTATGGGCGGGACAGGACAGGGCAGGGCAGGGCAGGACGGCGCAGACCCTTTCCACAGGCACCTTTTCCGTGCTAGTGGGTCATGCTGAGGCGGAACTGTTCCTGCCTCCAGCGCCTGTCCTTACAGAAATCCCAAACCGAGCTCAGGGTCCCCCCTCTGCCCCATGGATATCCGCCTGGCTCCACGGGGGCGGCCGTGAGGAGCCGCCGGCCGCAGGAGAAGGACAAGGAGAAGGGCGTGCGTCCGGGGCCCGAGGGACTCTCGGCCTCTTACCACGTACCATCTCGATGATCTTGGTCTTCTTACCCGTCTTCTTCTTCATGGTGAAGATGTACTGCGCCAGTACCACCCCGCCCACCAGCGCGCACACGCTGGCGCTCGCCACGGCTCCCATCTTGGCCACGGCGGTCCTGTCCATGGTGGTGGTTCCCGGGTCGCCGGGAGCCGCTGCGGGGAAGCGGGCGGCGCCCTCGGTGTGGGCGAGAGAGCGGGGCCCGGCCGCTCCTCCCTCACCGACCGCCGGGTCGGCAACGACGGCGCCGCACGCGCCCCGCCGGCCCGGCCCCTCGCCGGCCCTACCACCACAGGGAAAAGGGGGAGCGAAAGGATGGGCGCGCGGGTGGAGCTGGGCGTCTCGACGGTAAGAGGTTTCTGTGAGAGGTTTGAAGAAGAAACAGCACATGCTCTCGAGTGCTTATGGTTGTTGTTTTTTTTTTCTCCTTTCAGAAAATATAAATGAAATGTTTCTTTTCTTTGCTCTTCCCCCAAGTACAGGACGAAGTGAAAGAGCCCAACGGCCCATGGCGTCGCTTCCCAAACTACATTTCCCAGCTCTCCCCTGGGCGGGGCGTGGGGCGGTGAGTGGTTGGTGCCGGCGGCGGGGAGGGGTGGATGCCGGAGATGGCGGCGTCGGTGGCAATGCGCCTGTAGCCCTGTTGCTCTGTTGCCCTGTGTCTCGCCTCGGGCAGCGCCTGAGCGAGAAGCTCCTGTGAGGAAGCGGGGCTGCCGCCCCGGAGCGGCTCGGACTGCGCCGTGCCAGAGAGCTGCCGCCTCTCGCCCAAGTAAGCCACCGCCGGGCTCCGTCTCCCTTCTCACGCTCCACAGGGATGTGTGTCTGTGTTTGTGTGTCCGTCCGTGTCCCAGGCTCGGTGTAGGTGCTGTGTGTGCTGCTCAGGGACTCTGTGAGGGAGGGCAGGAGGGAGTGAGGGCGTGTGTGTGGAGGGCTGTGCTGTGCCAGCCCGCGCTCGGCAGCAGCAGGTTGCCTAGCGGACATAGCGACGGGATAAAGGTGAGAAATTAGCGGGTTTGTTTGCCGGACTTGGTTTTCTTGAAAGAGGAAAAGGCGTGTGCTTGCGGGCTGCGTTTGTTCCGAATCCCAGCTTTTGCCCTCGTTCCCGCTGGAGCTGCCGGTGCGGGGCAGCCCCTCGGCTCCTGCGCGGGCTGTGGGATCGAGCGTGTCCGGGTCCACAGGCACTGCGGAGCTGTGAGTTTTGAACTAGGATTATGTTATTGTCTAGCTGCCCGCAAAGGGATTAGTCTCCTCGCTCCTTCCCTCTTCTTAAAATAACATCAGGTAGGGAGCAGAAAAGCTGATTTGTGCTCTGTATGACCGAGTTCTTTAGTCGTGTCACTGGAGCATCTTCAATGCGATTATGCAGTGGAAGTTTTGATGTCGTCTGTTTATGTCTCCATTTACTTGTCTAAAAATAATAAAAAATAATTTCACTTTTACACTTGCAGAAGACTTGCATCAGAATCTTTTTTTTTTTTTTTCTTTTTTTTTTCTTTTTTTTTTTTTTTTTTTTACTGGTATTCCCTGGTAAGAGAAGAGACCTCAGTTTTGTGACTTGGAAAACTTTTTTATTTCTTGGTGCTTGTAACAGAAGGCATTTAACAGTTTTTAGAAGCCTGGGTTTTTTTTTTTTTTGCCTTTTCTTCATATAACTAGTAGTGTCTATCATTACTAATTTAACTAATGACTATAGGATTCCTGGGGTTGTTTTCTGAACTGTGTAACCAGAAAGTCCAGACACCTGGAATTAACGTTTATTTAGCTCACAGTAGTGCAATGTGAAGCTGAGAGGTATAATATACTCAAGGAAACCTGCTGCTAACGAACAAAAAGTTTTTTTAATAAACATTTACATGTGTTTATATAAACTTTAACAATGGTTTGTTTCCTTTGCAGTAAAGAAGAATGTCTTTGTTTAAAGCTAGAGACTGGTGGTCCACCATACTTGGAGAAAAGGAAGAATTTGACCAAGGCTGCCTGTGTGTTGCTGATGTTGATAATAGTGGCAGTGGACAAGGTAAATTCAGACTTAAAATTGCTGGCTTTTATGCCACACAGCTGTAGGCTTGCTTTGACCAATGCATGCTGAAAACTTGTTAGCCTGGCTAGTTGGCTAGTTAGTTTTACGTGTGCTGTCTTTAATGTGTCCTTGTAGGCTTAAGAAGGCAAATTCAGTGCTCTCTGTTTTTTCATATTTGTATGATGCTAAATGTGCTGATTCTTACTTGTGTTCACTAGTAACTTCTCTCATGCCTTATTCCCTCAATGGTAGATATCTTTACAATAAAGAATTTTCAGTTAGTCATGGAAGCAAACACATTGTGACTGGTAAAAACCCAAGCGGAGAAGAAAGGCAGGTGAGAGCTAAAAAGTTAAGAATTTAGAAAAACAAATGAACAACCCTTTTGATCTGGAAAATAAGTGATGGTTGAAGTAAGTGTCTCTGCTTGAATAAACCCTGTGTTTCTGTGTAGTCATTAATAATGTGAAATTATCTTTGCTGTCAGGGAGAATTTTTGTGTGTGTTTTTTTAAAATTAATAAATTCTTGGTGTCTTTATGATATTATTCTCACCTTGGAGCTTCATTTTTGCCCAGTAGAGGTGCTTGAGTTTGATTCCTTACTGCCATACTCTTCTAAAATTATTTTCACATAAGATTCTCCCTTTTCAGGGACAATTTGAATTAAGTTGAACTGTTACTGATTTAGTGTACAACCTTTTTCAGTAGAAATTCTCAAGTCATTTAGGTTGGAAAAGACATTTAAGATCATTGTCCAACAGCTAATGCTGTGTTTGCTACTAAACCATGTCTTTGAGCACCACATCTGCACATCTTTTAAATACCACCAAGGCCGGTGATTCAGCCACTTCCCTTGGCAGTCTCTTCCAATGCTTCACAACCCTTTTGATGAAATTTTTTCTAATATCTCATCTAGGTTTTACAACCCCTGGTGCACCTCTAAGCCCTTCACTTGCTTTGTTGCTATTCTTTGGTCATGCTCCACCACCTCAATGACTTTCTTGTAATGAGGGGCCCAAAACTGAATACAGTATTTGAGGTGCAACCTCACCAGTGCTGAATACAGGGGTGAAATACTTCTCTGGCCACATGGTTTCTCATACAAGGCAGGATGCAAGTGGCCTTCTTGACCACTTGGGCACATGCTGGCTCATGTTCCAGCTGCTGTCAACCTTCACCCTAGGTACTTTTCTGTTGGGCGGCTTTCCAGCCACTCTTCCCTGTCACTATTAGGGACACGAAAGAATGAGCAGGCAGCAGGAGGTCATGCAGGAAAGTTCTCTACTTTATTTTTTCTCACTCCGTATATACAGTTTTATAAGCAGGTCAAGATTGGCTACACAGGTAGCCATCTCTTTGACCTCGTTGGTGAACATCACCATTAATCATCTTTCTCCTCCCAGAGGAGAAATATGTAAACAATAGATAATTTCTAAAAATATACATAGTTTACTTGAAGCGGCATGAGAACAAATGCAAACAGTGAAAAGCAGGCAAACTTGAGGCAACACTTCCCCAAGCCTGTTGTGTTGCATGGGGGTGTTGTGACTGAAGTGAATTACCTGGCACTTGGCCTTGTTGGACCTCATAGGATTGGCCTCAACCCATTGTTCCAGCCTGTCCAGATTCTGCTATAGAGCCATCCTACCCTCCATCAGATCAACCCTCCCACCCAATTTGGTGTCATCAGGAAACTTACTGAGGGTGCACTTGATCCGACATCCAAGTCATTGATAAAGACATTAAACAGGACTGGCCCCAGTACTGAGCCCTGGGGAATGTCACTTGTGACCAGTCACCACCTGGATGTAACTCAATTCACCACCATTCTCTGGGCTCAGCCACCCAGCCACTTTTCTACCCAACAAGCAATGCACCTGTCTAAGCCAGTTTCTATCTGTGACTATCCAATTTCTCCAGGAGAATGCTGTAGGAAATGCTGTCAAAGCCATACTAAAGTTGAGGTAAACAACATCCACAATCTGTCTCTTTTCCATTAAGCTGTTCACCTTGTCATAGAAAGAGATCAGGTTGGTCAAACAGAACCTGCACTTCATAAACCCCTGCTGGCTGGGTCTGATCCTCTGGTTGTCCCATACAAGCTGCATGCTGGCACTAAAGATGATATGCTCCATGACTTTCCCTGGTACTGAGGTGAGACTGACTGGCTTGTAGTTCCCTGGATGCTCGTCCTGACCCTTCTTGCAGATGGGCATCACATTTGTTAACTTCCAGTCAACTGAGAGCTCCGTGGTCAGCCAGGACTGATGGTAAATGATGGAGAGTGGCTTGGTGAGCACTTTCACACTCTCTCAGTGTTTCTGGGTGGATCCCATCTGGCCCCATAGACTTGTGTTTGTGTCTAACTGATGTAGCAGAATACTGAGCATTTTCCCTTGCTTTATGGGGGCCTCATTCTTCTCCCTGATCCTGTCTTCCAGCTTCGGGGCTGGGTACCCAGAGAACAATTGTTACTCTACTGAAGACTTAGGTGAAAGCAGCTCTATGTACCTCAGCCTTTTCTTCATCCTTTGTCACTCTGTTTGCTCCCATATCCAATAAAAAACGGAGATTCTCCTTGGCCATCCTTTAGTTGCTGATGTATTGCCAGAAACATTTTTATTGTCTTTTGTGGCAGTAGCTAGATTAAGTTCTAGTTGGGTTTTGGTCCTTGTAATTTTCTTCCTGCATAACCTTATGATTCAGCTGATTCAGCCCCCCTGATTGAGCTGCCCCTTCTTCCAAAGGTCATATCTCCTCTTTTTCCTGAGTTCCAGCCAAAGCTCTGCGCATCCAGGATGATGTTCTTCCCTGCAAACTTGTCTTTTGGCATAAGGGGACGGCCTAGCCCTGTACCCTTTAAGACTTCTTTTGTTACATATGTTCAGCCTTCCTGGGCCGCTTTGCCCTTCAGAACTGGCTTCAGGAAGTCCATAATAGCTCTTTTGCTATTTCCCCTCCTTCCTTCTCTAAGAATTGAAGATAAAATTTTATGATTGCTTTGCCCACTGCAGCATCCAAACATCACATCACCTACAAATTCTTCTCTGTTCACAAACAGCAAATCTACTGGGGCACCTTCCCTAGTTGGCTTCTTCACCAATTGTGTAAGGCAGTTATTTTTCATACGCTCCAGGAATCTCTTACACAGTTCCTCTCTGCTGTGTTATATTTTCAGCAGACATCTGGTAAGTTGAAGTATTCCAAAGGAGCAAGGAATACTGGTGACTGTGAGTCTTCCTGAAGCTGCTTGTAGATTATTTCATTGCCTCTTTGCTCTTGTTGGGTGGTCTTTACAGACTCCCAGCATGACATCTGCCTCATTGGCCTTTTCCTTGATTCTTACCCTCAACTCTGTTGCTGCCATCTCTGGTGCTGACAGATATTCACAAACCTGCAAAAAATGTAATTGCTAAAGTTAAACTGGAAAACAGAGCATAATGAACATTAATTGAATCATGTCTATCTTTCTAAAAAGATAGAAATCTTTTTAGGGTATTATTTGAAGCACTCTGTGGCAAATTGAATTCCACATGTGGAATGTGTTGTTTTGTTTGCGTGTTTGTTTGCTTTTTAGATAAAGTTATTGTGGGCAGTTATAAGGGATATCTCCGAATCTTTAATCCACATCCTGTGAAACCTGGAGATGAAGTACAGCCTGAAGACTTGCTCTTGGAAGTGCAGTTGCGAGAACCAATATTGCAGGTGGAAGTGGGAAAATTTGTTTCGTAAGTAAATGACAGGCTATGGTGCTGTTTATTTAAGTCTTAGATTTTCTTCCTTTGTTTTGGGGGGTGAGTTTTCAGTTTCTAGATGGACAACTGTGTGGGAAGACAGAGACGGTGCTGAAGGCAATCTTGACCCAAATATTTGCAGCTGTGTTAATTACCAAAGAGTGGGAACAGCCTTGCCCTCACAGCTATGGGTGTGATACAAGAGTGAGTTAGCAGTTAGGGAGTCAGTTGGAGTCTGCTGGCCGTGTTGTGAGGAGGGAGGGACAGGAGTGTGCGAGGGACAGAAAGGGTGAGGTGGCTATTCTAGGGACATGAAAGAGCTAGCCGGACCTCCAGAAGGAAGAGAGAAGAAGGAGAGAAAGAGCCAGAGCTGCCCATGGGATGCTACACAAAAAAGGTGTTAGAGGCTTTTAGGTAACAAAGTGCTGATGCTTGTAGCCTTCTTTGGTGTCAGTTGTACCTCCTGTCACAACTGTTAATCACGTCTATGCATTTGATCTGCATCTTGAATCATCTATATAAGAGAGAATTTTTGCTTAAGATATATATACAGGATACTCTTCTAGATAGTTATACAATTTTTTAGATGTATATAGAACAAGAAAAACTTAGCATTGAAAATTATCTTTTAAGGCGTTAAGAATACTTGACTAACTTGTTATGGGCAAGGATGTAATACTGGCCAATTGTTTCCTGTTTGATAGAGTATAGAACATCCTTAGTTCCAATGAATTTAGAGGGAACAAGTGGCCAGGTAGAGGAGAGATACTGTGACTCTAAGGAAAACACCTTATAGTTAACTGGTTGTAAGAGAATCTACTTAGGAAAACTTTATTTTAGTAATAAGTTCTTGAAGGCTTCATTTTAATTTTGAGCTTCTAATGTTGTAGCATGAACTTAGTTTAAAAAATGAAAGTAAAAGCTGTACTAACCATGGGAAAGATTCATGCTCTGAAACCAAAGGTCAGGTACTCATGGAGTGACCCTTTGCAGGAATGAAAATGTCTTACTCTGTGAAATGAGCTAAAACATTTTTTGTATTCACAGCAGAAGTACTTTGCTAGAAATACTATTTGTATTTGGATGAAGAAGAATGTAGGGGTTGGAAGGTTCCATGTAGCTAGTACAAAAGTGAATTAAAAAAAAAGTGGTGTCTGATATTGCTGAAGAGTGCTTGTTTGGAGGGATGATCTGCGTGTTGTCCCTCCATTAAGGATTAACAGCACCTTATTTCAAATGAGTTTCAAAGCAGACTGAGCAAATAGTTGGTTTGCTCTTTGTATTTGAATCTCAAAATATGTTCTTAAAGGATTCATTTTGATTTTGAAATTACCCAAACCTTTGCATTTGGCCTACACATGAGAACAACTTTAATGTTGTTTGGATTTTATCCTGTATGAATTCTATTCGAATTTATCTGAAAATATGTGTTTTTATACCCTTTTTTTACAGTGGTACTGAAGGACTTCATCTGGCTGTGTTGCATTGCCGAAAACTCTGTGTGTATGCTGTTTCAGGTTAGTTTACAGATCCAAGCTTTCCAGTGATTTTATGTGTATTCTAAAGTTTGGATTGAGTTAATGTTAAACTTGGCATATGCAGTATTTGGTCCTCATTGCTGAGGATCTGCAGTCATGTTCTTTTGCTCAAGGCCCACGTATGAAGAGGAGATATTAGTAATTAGGTTTAGCAGAGGTTTGCTGGTCTGCTCCTTGCCTGAGATGCTGTGATGTGTGTGATGGGCTGTGGTTAATAGTGATTGTGGGCAGCTCGTTCTCACTATGGTTTTATGAAGTGGTATTGTTCAACATGCTGATGAAAAAATGGCTGTATAATGCCAATGTACTTAGCTCTTTAAAAATAAACAATTACTATTCTTTCTGAACTCAGAAGTCTAGATAATTTTTTAGAAAGCCAGAACATTGGTAAGGTAGCCCATGAGAAGACAGGAGGTTTATACTGGTAAGCGGGTAAAACCACTCTGTTTTTTCCTAAATCCTTTCTTCTACTGCCTTTGGCTGGAAATTCTATACAATGTGTTCTCTCCGTATGTGGAGAGCCCAGTCATGGAATACATATCCTATGCTTTGATTTTTTTTTTCTTCTATATGCTTAAAGCAAAGCACAGATTTAAGAGATTTATTAATGGTACACCCATCTTCAAAATTCAATACATAACATGGTGTTGTTAATTTTCTCCACGCAGGGACACACTCTGTGATTTCTTTCATTACAAGAGCATGGTTTTCTTGTAGGAGCAGCTTGTTTCTTATTTACAGGCTTGTAGTTAGGTTACAAAAATGTGCTCTCTTTGCCTGTCTGGAGACACCTGTGAAAGTGGTCTTTGCTGAGGAGGAATTCTTAGAGATGTACTGCAGTTTTTGTGCTTTCTCTTTGCTGTAATAGTGTTTATGCTTTAGGATTGTAGCCTACCAATATAATTTTTATTAAAACAATTTATTTTAAAATTTGCATTGAGAGCATATGATAGTAAGTCTAGAAGTCTTTAGTAGTTATAATTTGCTGTTTGGTCTACATGGCTTAAGCAGTTAAGTAATAATAGAAGTAAAATTTTGTTATCTTTTAATAGACTTTTCATACTAATCTGTGAGCATTCATGCTTTAACGGTAATTTCTGTCATCTGAGTGGGTACTCTCAAATGAGCTCCTTTGAGAAATAACTGTCATTACTTCTTTATGCTTTTAAGGCAAATAACACACAAATAACACTTTATTCCAATTAAGTGGAATCTTTACTGCTTTATACATGTTAGCATATCTGTTATTCATAAGAAAAAACCACTATGCTGCTTGTTTTGACAAATGAAAGCATCCTTCAGGGATGACTAAAGTATGGCCTTCATATTGTATTACAGTCAATATACACAGACTGACTACTTTCTAACTTGTTTATCCTGAAATATTGCTTATTATCTAGTTACTACTCAGCAGGGCTTTTTCCCTCATGTCTCTTCCAGTCTTTTCCCTCACGTGGACCTGCTTTAGGGGTAATTGTTTAAAACTGTTTGATTTGATTGAAGAAATTGCCTAAAAGGTTACCGTAACCTACAAATCTTTCATAGGATGTTGTTTAAGTAGTTGTTGGGATAATCTTTGTATAATTAAAGCTGTGGTAGGATTTAGCACAAAATACCTTTTTCCCAGCTGATGTGATTGTTCTCAAAGATTTTATTTTATTTTTTGTTTACTAATATTATTCCTGAAGTATTACAGTATGTAATGAACTTTACTTTCTTCATGGGATTGAAGAAAAACTTGATTCTTGAAAGAGGAACTTAAGTTTCTTTAGAAGGACTTTTATTTTCTGCTAGTTCATTGAAGCAGTCAAGAAGTTAAAATTCATGCTGACCTATTCAGATAATGTGATGTATATCACAAACTTATTTTTATTACTGTATGTTTGTCTTTTATCTTTGCATTGCTGACCACTCCATTCAGTTTCAGGCAAAGTAAAGGCAAGTGATGAGTGTGCCCTAAACACAGCTTTGTCATTTGGTAGCTAATGACCAGCTAACTTGAGACAGAGACTATTGCAGCTGGAGCTGGCTGTTGTTTGTAGTACATTTACCAAATAGCTAGAGAATAATAAGAATTCCCCTTTGAGCAGGGGGAATCAAAGCTTTTTGGCTGGTCTTAGAGGTGTGCTCAACATGACAAATACATTTAAGTAATAAAATCTCAGCCTTTTACAAGGTTTTATACCATGTTTAATATAATGAAACCTAATTTCTGGTTCTGGCATTTAGGAATTTTGTAGCTTGGTGGGGTTTTTTTCTCAGAAAGCAGCAGTGTGAGCCTACATATCTCAAAAGTCACTAGAAATTAAGTTACTTTTTCTTGAGAGTGTTTACACTGATACTCCTTTACTTCTTCTACTGTATGTGGTTTATGAATAAATATTTACTCTTTTTTTTTTTTTTTTTTTTTTTGTAGGAACTCAGGGGAATGTGGAGCATGGGAACCAGTATCAGATTAAACTTATGTATGAGCACAATCTCCAGAGAACTGCATGTAATATGACTTATGGCCCATTTGGTGGTGTAAAAGGTAAGCTCCTTGTATATTCTTTATAATCAGCTGTTTAAGTGAATTTTGAAAGGCAGCATGGTGCTGCTGTGTAGAGACAAACATTATTCTATGCATGATGGTACTTTTTATCTGGTGCATATTGAAAATAAGTTGAAATAAGTGAAGAATATTAAATGCAGAGTAGATTTTTTTCTCACATTTTGAATTGGATATGAGTTTACAAGGATAATATTGATTTTAAAAAAATGTGACAAAATTCCAGGCTCTTCCCTTGCAAACTACTTCAACATCTAAAAATGTTTTCTTCTGTACTTTAATTCTGTTTTACTTTTCTGTGCTTGCTTATTGTGGACAAATGAAAAAGTTAACATCTTCTTTTGCCGAACCTAAGGTATCAAGTATTTTGAAAGATATGTAATACAGACTTCTAAAAAACTGCTTAAACTTAGACTGGGAAAACAGAACACTGGACAATAATATTTATGGTGTGTTTGTAGGTTTGAACAAGTTTAATAGATATCAGTATTTTTTGAACTTGTGAACTTGTTTTTGTGCTCTGATGTGGAATCATTTAGATTGGTTTTGCATAACATCATCTTTTCTTCAGAAGTAAAGATTGCCCAAAAATATTTGGGGAGGTGGCAGTCATCAGCTAAAGTAATGTCACTAAACTGTAGGCAGAGTGATAAGTCACTTTCAAAGACACAAAATCTCCTGCATCAATGCAGCAAATATTTGCAGACAGTCCCTCAGTTCTGTACCTGTAATAAACTTCTAGTAATAATGCTTCTTTGCCTTACTCTAAACTCAGGCTTGTCCCTGGGCTTAATTTCAGCTGACCAAAATCCTTACTAATTGCAGGCATTTTCACCTACTAATTTCTTACAGCTGCCTTGGGGGTAATGGTCAACTCATGTGGGTAAGAAGTATAATGTTTATGAGTATCTTGAGAAGTGAGTGTATATGGTATGGGCTTGTTCCTGTTAAAAGCAGAATACACAAAGACAGTACAGAGGTTCCTAAATCTGAGAAGAGCAAATAATATTCTCTGACATTGTACAGTGGAGTTGCATTAACAAATGGATAGGGGATAGTAAAGGAAGTGTTGTGAGTGTCTGGAATGGTCCAGAAAGAATAAAACAAGTATACATGTACCACCATGCAGTTCTGCAGAAGAAAATCTCTGGACTTTTGACATGCATGTTTGTTTGCTGTGGAGGTGTGGCCACCAGCTCAATCTTGATGCCAAACTGGTCTCATGAGCTGTGGTGGATGGAAGAAATCCGATGAAGAAGGTGTCTTTGCAAGCTAGGGAGACAGGAGGTAATGTTTATCCTAGAGCCTACTCAGCAAGCCAAACACTTTTCAAGACCGAGGATGGTTAAAATGAGGGCCAATCCTAAAAAAGCAGCAAGATCAGCAGAAAGAACTCCAGTAAGTTCTGTAAACTTTTCTGAGTTTTCTGTGTTAGCATGTCGTGCTAATTACCTTTTCCTTTTTTTTTTTTCCACCATGTTCCAATTCAGTGTGTGTGTTTATTACCGTTGGACAAAGAATGATCTCAAGTCATAAATAAAGAAGGCAGGGATTTATTTTATGTAATGAATAATACATGTTCATGTTGTAAGATCAAGATGCTTTCTGCTTAAGATCTAAATCTAGGAAAATTATAGTGAATGTTTAGATACTTGATAGGAGACTAGTAAGGCATGTGTTGAGGCATCAGAGAAATTGGCAAAATGGTCACTGGGGAAAGTTCCTTTTGGGAATTGAAGGAATATTCTTTTTTTGGTAGATTTCCTGGACTGAGTGTTCTTTTTATGTGGCTTTCCTGGACACTTAGATTTCTTATCAAGGACATGTTTTTAATCTTGCCCCAAGCCTTTTGCAGTGAATCTATTTCAGGTTTTTTAAGTACCATTTTTAATATCTTGTTCTCTCCTTGAGGTTTATGAAGGACGGTATTGTGGTTTTATTTCCATTTTGCAAGACCAGCTAGAGTGGAATCTCCAGAAAGGAGATCTCTCAAGTGCTGTTGATTTTAGTAAACAGATGCCTGTCCTGGTCTAGCTTGGCATGTTATGTGTATTGTGTTTGGCATATGTTCTGGGGTGCCACTGACGGTCTGTAAACAAACAAACAAACATACATTTATTTTTTTTTTACCATCAGCCTTCCACAGGCTTCTCTGGAATTCTTTTCAGGCATCTGCTAACTGTGTCTCTTGCCTTCAGCAGAGGTTCATGGTGGTGCTGTCAACCTGCAGCAATGAGCCTACTTTGCTAGCAGTCTGCCTTCTGCATCACAGTGTGGAAGTAGAGTAAGAAAATCCAGGGAGAAGTTTTGCATTTATTGCTGTCTGTTTCTACTGTGACTAATACGTGTCTTACTGCTGTACTCAAGCATGTTTGAAACAATGTGAGGGTGAAAGAGGCCCTTCACAGGTCATGTTCACAGAGCTACTGAAGCAGACACAGGAGAGTGGCAGTTGAACAGAAGGAGGAAAGCGTGCATACAGGGAAAGCATACTATGGGTGGGTTGGGGAGGGGGGTAAATGTCAGTCCCCCAGGAACAGGATTTTCATCAGAGTAAGCAAAGAGTACTGTAGGAGTTGACACAGAAAGCTTGATCTGTTAAGTTGCTCAGTCTTGCTCAGATTTCTCTTGCTGAAGGTTATGCATTTTTTTTATGGAGCTCTTAATCCTATACTTTCTGTGGTAAAGCAGTGCATTCTACTCAGCCATATGATTTAACACTGACAAAAGAAAATGAGGGAGTTTGCAGTCCTGAGGGGTATGGGACAGGTGAAAAATAAAGTTAGGACCATGAACTTTAGGCAAGCAAACTTCCCATTCTTCAAAGGAGTTAGTTGGACCCCTTGTGAAATGGCCCTCAGGCACCAGGAGTCAGAAAATGGCAGATCTTCAAGGGTGCCTTTCATAGAGTGCAAGAGCTCAGGATCCCTAGGTGTGAGAAATTGGGAAAGGAAGGCAAGAGATAGACATGTCTGAGTTGAGACCTGCTGGTCAAACTGAAGGGCAAGAAGGAAATGCACAGCCAGTGGAGAAAGGGAGAGGTGACCTGGGAAGAATATAGGGATGCTGTCTGGTTAAGTAGGTTTGTGGTCAGAAAAGTCTAGGTACAGCTGGAGATGAACTTGTTGAGGAGTGTGAAGAACAACAAGAAGGGCTTCTACAGGAATATTAACCAGACAAGGAAGGTCAAAGGAAGCAACACTAGCAAATTGGTAAGAGTGGAAGGCTGAGGAATTCAACAACATTTTTGCCTCAGTCTTTCTTCACTGGTAATCTGTCTTCCCACATGTCTCTAGTAGTAGAGAGCAGAATGGTGACTGGGGGAACAAAGTCTCTTCCCACTGCAGGGAAAGATTCTTTCTGTGACCAGCTGATGAACATGTCTATGCAACCTCACTAAGAGGCATCCCAGAACCCTGATGGAATTGTCTAATGTAGTTGCCAATCTGTACTCCATGATTCTTGAAAAGTCATGGCAGCAGGTGAAGTCCAGGGTTACTGGAAACAGGGAAGCATTGAATGCATTTTAAAGAGGCTGGAAAGGAATCCCCCAGGAAGTAGTGACCTCACCTCTGTGCCTGGAAACATCATGGAAAAGAACTTCCTAGGAGCTGTGCTAAGGCACATGGAGATCAGGGATGTGACTCTAGAGAAGCCAGCATGGCTTCACTATGGGCAGGTCCTGACAGATCAACTAGAGTCGATAAGGTAAGGGTTATGGATGTCATCTATCTGAACTTCTGTAAAGTCTTTGACACACTCCCCCTCAACATCTGTCTCTTTTAATTGGGGAGAGATAGTTTTGACGGGTGGGCTGCTCACTGGATGGTGAGTTGGTTGTATGGTTGCATCTAGAGCATCTAGTTACAGAAAATCCTGAGTTTGAAGGGACCCATCAGGATCATCCAGTTCAACTCAAGACCCTTTGCAGGACACCCTAAGAATCACACCATGTGCTTCTTGAACTCAAACAAACTTAATAGTGTGACCACTTCCCTGGGAAGCTTGCTCAACCACCCTTTGTGTGAAAAACTTCTTTCTGATATTCAACCTAAACCTCACCTGACTCACCTTCTGGTCATTTCTTCAAGTCCTGTCACTGGTTACAAGAGTGAAGGATCAGTACCTGCTCCTCTACTTCCCTTCAGGAGGATGTTGAAGAGCATGATGATATCTCCTCTCAATTTCCTCTTCTCTAGGCTGAACAGACCAAGTGATCTCAGTTGCTATAAGACTTCCTCTCCAGATTGTTTGCCATCCTATAGAAGCATAGAATGACAAGTGGTGCTCCTTGGGCATCCATAGTAGGGCCAGTGCTCTTTAGTGTCTTTGTCAATGATCTAGGCAGTAGGATTGAGTGCACCCTCAGCAAGTTTGCAGATGACACCAAGCTGTCTTGTGCGATTGACACACCTGAAGGATGGTAGACCATTCAGAGGCACTTGGACAAGCTTGAGAAGTAGGCCCATGGGAACCTGACAAGGTTCATCAAGTCCAAATGCAAGGTGCTACACCTGGGTCTGGGCAATCCCAGATGTGAGTACAGACAGGGAGATGAATTAATTAAGAGCGGTCTTATAGAGAGGAACTTGGGTGTTCTCATGGATGAAAAGCTGGATATGAGACAACTGTTTATGCTTACAGCTTGGAAGTGTGTCCTGGTCTGCATCAAAAGCAGTGTGACCATCAGGGTGAGGTCATTGTCTCCCTTGTGAGACCCCACCTGTAGTGCTGCTTGTAGTTCTGGAGTCCTTATCACAGGAAAGACATGGAACTGTTGGGGTAGGTCCAGAGGAGGGCCATGAAGATGATCAGAGAGCTGGAGGATCTCTCCTACAAAGACAGGCTGAGAGAGCTGGAGCTGTTCAGCCTGGAGAAGAAGGATTAAGGGAGACCTTAATGTGGTCTTTAGGTGCTTAAAGGGAGCCTAAAGGAAAGCTGAGGACAAATGTTTTGTACTAGAAGAGGGACAATTTAGATTGATATAAGGATGAAGGTTTTTTTACAATGAGAATGGTAAAACACTTAAGGTCAGATTGGATGGGATTCTGGGCAACCTGATCTAGAAGATGTCTCTCCTCATTATGGGGGAGGTTTGGACTAGATGACCTTTAAAGAACACTTCCAACCCAAACTATTCTATGATCTGATGATTTTATTATCTCTGGAATTGTTTCACGTGTTTGAAATCTAGAAACAAACACCACTAGATGTGTATTGTGTTTTCATTCAGCATCTTCAAGGTAAGTTTTTGATGTTCTATCCCTGTCAGTTTATGGCAAGCTTAGACCCTTGTAATATTTTGGTCTATTTGACAGCATATCTCTTTGGCTGAAATCTGTTGGAGATGTAAAACATACAGTATACAACTGTCACTTCTCAACTGGTTGCTTTTTTTTTTTGTCTCTTGTATTAAGAAAAAAGCTATTAGTGATTTCTCCGTGGGGAGTATTGTGAAGCAAATAAAGAAACTTATTTTGTAGCCTAGTTTCTAAATTTCATTCTTGCTACTGTTGTCAGATTAATGATTTGATCTATAAGTAATTTTCACACGTGGAAGAATTGAGACAGATGTTCTTATACCAGGAACAGACGAAGAAACAAAAATTTAAATAAAATTTATTCTCTTCATAGAAAGCTGAAACTAAATTAAAGAAACTGTTAAAGCTGTGGAATAAACCCCCCAAAGACTGAGAAGTTGACCAGTGACTTGCATAGATTAACAGTGTACATTTTTCCTAAAAAAAATAGCAGGGTGTGAATTGTGGTTGTCACCACTAGATGGTCCTCTTACAACAGTTACCGCTCAGCATTTCTAAAGCTGCATTTACTATTGAACTGATTCTACAGGTATATTTACTGCAACACTTAGTGAGATATAAAAAGCACAAAAGCACTTTCTGAAAACCTCTATAGCTAAAAGTCTTTTATTGATTGAAACATAATGTATTCTGTTGGTTGTAGAACTTTAGCAAAAAGGTGAAATTAACTCTTACTTTCAGCAGAACTACTAAAGGCCCAAGGGTGTGAGAAATAACTATGAAATGCCTTGTAAGTTTTGCTAGAATTCTAAACAAAGTTAATGGAAATGTTTAAAAATAGTAAATGGAAAACTCAAAGATGAAAATATAGAAGTCAGGCACAGAGTAGGCAGAGTTGGTTGTGACTTAGAACTTTAAAATCTGTGGCAAAGAATTGTAATGCGGATCTTTACACTTCTTTGGTGCTTTAGCTATACATTTGTTCCTGTCTCTGAACACTGGTGCTAAAATGAAAACAAGAAACTATCAAGAAGGGTCATACATAGGAAGATCAGCTATTGATTTTATATTTTAAAAAATCAGTCCTGTTAGACCAGACTTTCAAAAGTTGAACTCAACTTTAAGACACTGCCTTTGTTGTTTAGAATGCATGTCTCCTTTTAATTTCTCTGAACTCTTCCTGATGGTCTTAGAGCTATAAGTTGAGTTTGTGCTCCAGTGCTCCAATTCTAGCATATGGGTCATTTCAGAAAGGATGATTCATGATAAAATGAGTCAATTATGCTGAACCCTGGTTTTCAACCAAGTGAACTCTTAACCTAGCCACAAAATGTCACAGCCCTTAAGTAATGAACAGATTGTAAACTTCATGGTTTACTTCAGATATAAAATTTAAAGATCTTGAGGATAGTCTACCCTAAGCTGTTTTTTTTTTTTTTTTTTTTTTTTTTTAGAAAATGAAGGTGAAAATGCATGTGTCTTTATGATTTATGTTGTACCCTTACTTATGGTGAGGAGTCAGCCTTATAAAAATTTTACTTTATTTAAACCCATTCATCACATAAGTTTTATAAGGTCAGATTATACTATTATGGCATCATGCAGTTACTCCACCAGAGACTTTTGTGCTAAGAATTCAACTGTCATTAGATGAAGTGATGTTTGCTGATAGTTTACACTAGCTTGGAAAGTATTTTCTGTTTTCACATCTGTACTATGTTCTGAGTCTTTATGAGTCAAATACCAATGACCTGGTATTTGGCTCAAGCTCATACCTTCGGATGATGAGCTCATTAGAGAAGTTAAGTTTGGAAGCAGCCTGGGCTGTGGCAACCTTGGCCTGGTTCAGTTTGTGATCTCAAGGAGCAGGGTCTTGGTAAGAAGCAAAATCAGGACCCTCAGCTTTGGAAGAGTGAACTTCCAGATGTCTAAGGAGTTGGTGAATGAGATGCCCTTTGTCCTTAGGGACAAAGTAGCTGACCAGAATTGACACTTTTCTTAGAACACAAAATTCTCCATTGCAATGTGTGTGAAATCAAGCAAAGTAGGGGAGACACTGGCATAGGTGAGAGCAAGCATCTCATCCTCAAACTGAGAAGTAAGAAAGGAATGCACAACCAGTAGAAACAGAAGACAGGTGACCTGAGGAGAGTACAGGGGCATCGTTCAGGTGTGTAGGGTGGAATCAAGAAAATCAAAGCACTGGTGGAACAAGTCTTGGTGAGGGATGTGAAAAATAACAAAAAGATATTCTTTAAATATACAATGCCAGAAAAGAAAGGCCAAGGAGTGTGCACTCCCTAGTAAATGACAAAGGAGAATCAGTAACAACAGATATGGAGAAGATTGAGGTACTCAATTTTTTGCCTTGGTCTTCACTGACAGTCAGGTTTCCCACATCTCTCAAGCCCCTGAACCTCTGGTGAGAGTTGAGAGAGCCAGGTCCCTCCTGCTGTAAGTTAAGAGCAAGTTTGGGACTACTTGATGACACTGAATAGCCATAAATGTGGGTGGGTCCTGATGACATGCATCTCAGGGTCCTGTGGCAACTGACTGATGCTGTTACAAAGTCACTCTCCATTGTATTTGAAAAGTCATAGCCCTCCGGCAAAGTCTTGGTAACCGGAAAAAGGGAAATACTTGTCCTATTTATGATAAGAAGAGAAAGGAAGATCTGAGGAACTTCAGACTAGTGAGCCTTTCTTCTGTTCCTGGGAAAATTATGGAGCACATCATCCTGGAAGCAATGTTAAGGCATGGCTTCGCTAAGGGCAAATTATATCTGACTAATCTGGTGGCTCTCTGTGATGGAGTTACTGCTCCAAATGGTTAACAAAGGACAGTGAATAGATATCATCTACCTAGGCTTCACTAAGGTGTTTGACATGGGCCCACATGACATCCTTAACTCCAAACTGGAGAGATGTGGATTTGCTGGATGGAATGTTTCGTAGATAAGAAATTGTCTGGATGGATGCAGCAGGAGATTTGCAGCCAGTGGCTCTATGTCCAGGTGGGAGCTGGTGACAAGTGGTGTATCTTAGGGGCTCTGTCTTGCTACCAGTGCTCTTCAATATCTTTGTCAATGATGTAGACAATGGGATTGAGTGCACCCTCAGCAAGTTTGCAGATGACACCAAGCTGTGTGGTGCAATTGACACACCTGAAGGATGGGATGCCATCTAGAGGCACCTGGACAAGCTTGAGAAGTGGGCCCATGGGAACCTGACAAGGTTCAACAAGTTCAAGTGCAAGGTGCTACACCTGGGTCTGGGCAATCCCAGATGTGAGTACAGACAGGGAGATGAATTAATTAAGAACAGTCTTATAGAGAGGAACTTGGGTGTTCTCATGGATGAAAAGCTGGATGTGAGACAACTGTTTGCACTCTCAGGCTTGGAGGCCAAGTGTGTCCTGGTCTGCATCAAAAGCAGTGTGACCATTAGGGTGAGGTCATTGTCTCCCTTGTGAGACCCCACCTGTAGTGCTGCTTGTAGTTCTGGAGTCCTCATTACAGGAAAGACATGGACCTGTTTGAGCAGATCCAGAGAAGGTCCATAAAAACAATCAGAGGAGTGGAACCTCTCTTCTCCAAAGATAGGCTGAGACAAGTATGACTTTTCAGCCTGGAGAGAAGGCTCTAGGGAGACCTTGTTGTGGCCTTACAGTATTTAAAAGGGGCTTACAGAGAGGAGGGAGTGTGACTTTTTCCAAGGGCAGATAGCAATAGGACAAATGGGAATGGTCTTTACTAAAAGAACAGCGGTGTCCCGTCCCTGGGATTTTTCAAAGCTAGGTTGGATGGGCCCCTGAGCAACCTGACCCTAGTGGGTCCCTTCAATGAGCAGTGACATTGTTAACTTGACCAGGTTGCTGTGAGATCTGTCCAGTCTGATCCTGAATGTTTCCTGGAATGATGGACTATTTCCAGGACTCACCTTAGTGCACTACCTGTTCCAGTGTTTTACCATCTTCCTTATTAAAAAGTTCTTCCTTATGTCTAATCTAAATCAACCCCTTTTTATTAAAACCTTTACCCTTTGTGTTATAACAACATTTTCTTCTAAAAGTTTGTCTGCAAAAGTAATTTAAAATGTTGTACTTGGCTGGTAAACCCTAAGTGATGGAAATTTTTTTTGCTGATTGAAAGTCACTGCTGATTGAAAGCTTCTGATAAATAAGTTGCATGTTTTTCCATTGTTAAAGATAGGAATGGAGTAAAGCAAGTGAACTGGATATAGTGTTTTAGTTGAGAATTCCTTTTCTTCTTCTCCTTTATCAGTGTGCCTCCATTTCATTTTCTAAGGCATAAGTCTGGTTTTAATCTAGAAATAGTCAAGTCTTATTAAACAATAATAAAACAGTGAGAAAAAAAATTAAAAAAGTTAATTGAAAAACAGTGAGAAGGGTTTTTTTCTGGTAGCTAGTAGTGTTTGGTTTTTGAGCCAGTATTGTTACATTTTGTGATTGATATAATTTGGTCATAATTTTATATAATTCCTATATTTTGTTTTTCATGGTTACACCAAAATCATGTATCTAGTTATTTTAATTAAAATAGTGGTGAAATGGATTCTGTTCTACCTGTACAGAATTTTGGTTAATCAATTTACCATTGTTGATATCAGTTGTATGGAGTAGTAGTAGTAAAATATTTTCATGTAAAAATATTAAAACTCATTATAGATGCATAATCACACAGAGATTAGTTGAGATAATTATCAGCTGCTTAAGAATCTCATGAATTTACATATTGGCACTGTAAAAGATTTGCAGCGAATATGCATGAAGCAAAACTAATTTTTTACCCAGTATGAATAAATTCATATTACTTCATTATTAATTTTTATTGTTTTTTCCTAACATGATGTTTAGATAATTGGTGTTGAAATTACCTTAATTTTGTCCCTACAACATACAGAATAAATTCTCACCTGTGCCTTGAATTTGTCATGTCCATATTGAAGGTATTTAGACATGTCATGTTTTCCTGCCGGTAGAGAAATCTGAGAAAGAAGACAGTAGGTTGGAAAATTACTTTTACTCCTACTTTACCATTTTGTGCTGGATGGGTTAGGTTTAGTAGCCACTTTATACTGTTAGCTTAAGTCTTGAGAAGCGGTCAATGTACTTCTTGTGCCTGACTGTTCTTTAAAAGAGAGATTTACTGGTGTGGAACCTGCTTATAAGAAATGACGGTATTATGCTTTTTATAGGGGAAGAAAAGTGCCCTTTTTTGTTCTTTGAACAAGTTTGCAGATCAGGCCACAATTTCATTCTTTGCCTTGTTTGCTTTGAGTCAGATGTGACTTATGTTTGAGGAAAGTTTATGCCATAAATTTCTGCTGAAGTAATGTAAAGAGTAGAGAAGGGCTTTAAAGTAAAAATAAAGCCACTGTTACATGAAACTTAGGCAGCTTTACAGATTATCACATAAATTTCCTGTGGTCAGTTGTGCATAAGACTGAATGCTGGGCAGGATAGTAGCTCATATATGAACAAACAGTGGTGTGTAAGAAGTGGATACTGGAGTTCTCTGCTTTGAGGACTGGTGAATTAAGTGCAGGTTTCCTGAGCTGCTCTCTGAAGTGCTTAGGTAGTGTGTGAATGATCACATGCTCTAGTAGGAGAATGCCCTTTCCCAGGTGAGCATTGAGTTCTGTGGTTGTTCTTCAGGGAATAAGTGGTACATTAAGGTCGGTATATAAACACTCTGAATACTTCCAGTTTGGTGGTTGTGGGTCTTTCTTTTATTTTTTTATTTTATTTTAATTTTTTTAAAATTTTTTATTATTATTATTATTTTTAATTTTCTATTTTTCAATTTTAAAGATTTTTTTAATCTTTCTAAGAACTAAAGAAACACCATATTGATAGCTTACCAATCGGGGACACAATCTGTTGGGTTGTTCTTGAATAGAATATTAATTTTATTTAGTGACAGGCAGAAATCATAGTTTAATAACTTTGCTTTCTTTGCTGCTGAATTATTTTGAATGGGGTTTACTTACAGATAATAGTTTTGCACTGCCAAAGCACTATTACTGCTTTATGTGGTTCGACACACTTGTGTTATCTCATAGTCTGATAGTTAAGTAATAAGTGAATTAACCACAGTTTTCTATAACTCTTTAAATGAATTGATAAATGATTTAGTATTGGATTCCCCTAATAAGCACAGTCTTTGAAATTTACATTTTCATCTGAAACCTTAAGGCATTAAGTCAGCTTCCAGAGTAGTTCGGATTTATTTGAAGTTGTTTCATGGAAACTCTGCCACTAAAAGCAGATAATAAAACAATAACAAAGGGAAGGAAAAAAGAAAACACAGCTTTGACATGACAACGTTACAAGCAGAAAAGTGTGAAAATACGTTGAACCTCACATTTTCTCAGCAAATGGCCTTGAATTCATTTTACTTTTATTATAGCACTGGCCTAGAGGCAAAGTATGTTTGAGTGCTACAACAAAGAGAGTGCTATATGGAGGAATTTTTAAAATAATGAAATACAACATATGCATAAACCATGCAACCTTGTAACAGGAAACTTTGTGAGGAGGGTAGACTGTGTTTTACTTTTCTACAATTCTGCAAGAATAAATTTTATTAGGTGCTAGTCAGAAAAAAAATTATCAGCTGAGTTTTATGCTGTAAGGTGAAATTATTCTTATGAGTATGTTTAAATACTGGAGCAGTATAAACTCAGACTTTGATTTATTGGCTAGTTCTGTTAAGGAGCATAATATTTAATGGTGCCTTCCTGTTAAATTGCTTCTGCATAAGAGCAGGTTTTTGGAAAGGTTTGGGCTTTGAAATTTTTTTATGGAATAGATCTGCTGATGACTACTTCTAAATGGTTTCTCACTCAACTTTGGAAAACCTAGTGGGGTGTTTTAAATTTTGTTTTCTAATAATGAGTTAGAACCTCTTCTCTAAATTGAACAATTGGATGAAAAAATAATCAAGGGGAATATTCTCTGACTCTCTTACCATCTGTTTCCTTTTACCTTCTTCAAGTCTTCTTAACAGTAATGATTGTAGCCTAATGATCACAGCCTAAATGAAATAAAAGTTCTCATTGCCTTCAGTATGC
This sequence comes from Sylvia atricapilla, assembly GCF_009819655.1. Taxonomy (NCBI): domain Eukaryota; kingdom Metazoa; phylum Chordata; class Aves; order Passeriformes; family Sylviidae; genus Sylvia; species Sylvia atricapilla. The sequence goes on from NC_089140.1 coordinate 46,143,550, forward strand.
CAGAACTTTGCCTCAATTATGAATTCCTAGGTAAATCTCTTAACCAGCAATTTGTTTAAAAAAAGAACTATAATTTAAGTAAAGTAAGATCAATTTGCAGAAGTACATAACTTTGGGAGCAGTTGTATATATACGTGATGGACTTGTTTTTCAAAACTTTGGTAAATTATGTATGACACTTTTTCTAATTTCCCTTGTTGAAGTATGGTGCCCAAAAGTGTGCAGTCTCTGTGCACTGGTAGTATAAAATGTTTTGTATTTTACATGTGGGGTTATGGCTCCTGCAGGGCTCCTGCCAAGAGTCAGTGAGGTCTAAGGCAGAACAATAATTACCTCATATGTTTTTAATAGCACATGTATATTAATTATGACCTAATCTGTCTTTTGTCTTTTTGATGACATATTGTTGACTCATTTTAATACATCATCCTATTTGAATCTCCAGACTCTTCTTCTTAGTGCTATTGCCTGCCATTCTCTGGTTTCCTGTGAGTCAATTGTCTGAGATCACATCAGATGTTTTATTTCAGTTTAGAGATGCTGTCTCTGAAGTTTAGAAATGCAGTGTATGTTATTACCCTGTCTAATAAATAATTTGGCATGATGAATTTTCTGTTACTTCAAACCTATGTACAGCTTTATTATTCACATATGTACTTTCTTATTTAAATGTTCCAGTGTTTCATGTGAATGCCTTTGTCTGTAAGATTTGTTTGCTGTCCCATAGTTTTTCCTCCAAAAGAATGCAGTTTTAGTTTCTAATTATTTAGCCTATTTTGTCTTCTCAAAGGCTCTTTCAGAAGTGTGTGTATATAGCTTTTGTTTATTTTTCCACTGGCCATCAGTGATGACTCCATTACAAAAAAAGTCTCCAACCTATAGAAATTTGTTTGGAGAGTCACCAAACTCGTTACTTGCTTTTCCTAGAGGGCTGAAATATACTTTGTACAAGCTATAATGCTTTATACTAATTTTATTTTGAGTTATTATGTTTGGTGTAGATAATTCCTATAAAATCACTTTACTACATCATTGTGGTAGCTTAATCCTTAAGTATCATGCAGCTGCTCACTCACTTTCTCCCACTTCCCCCTCGTGGAATGGGGAAAAGAATCAGAAAAAGGTAAAGGTGCGGGTTGAGACAAGACCAGTTCAAAATTTGAAATGAAGTATGATGATAATAGTAATAAAAAGAAGAGAGAAATAAAATCCAAGAAAAAAAAATAATGCACAGTACAGTTACTCATCATCCACTGACTGATGCCTAGCCTGGCCCACATCAGTGATCATCCTCTTTACAGCCAACTCCTCATTTGAGTGCTCTCAAATTTTTGTGTTTCCAAAAGTCTTAAAATACAGATTAACAAATTGTTCCTGCTTGTTAAACCTGTGATTTCATTTCTGAGATTTCCAAGAAGGAAACTAATAGGATGGTGATTTTTTTTTTGATAGAGATGTAATTCACTGACTCATTTGACCACAAAGTAAGAGTTAAGCTTTTCTGTATGTTGGTTACTAGCCTAGGATATATGTAGACAAATTACTTGAATATGAAAAGTGGCTGTGTTTCCTTGGTGTTTTTCAGCAAGTTAAGTCAAGCTGTTTATTTCTAATTTTTTAGGGTATATTTGAAGATATATTGGACTTTCATCTAATACTCTATACAGTAAACCCACACTTTTGTGTTGTAAGCTTCTGACCATCTGACTTTGTTATAAATATTCTCAATGTGTTCTTTGGCTGTGACTGCAGTTATTCTGGGGATTATTCTTCAGTGCATATCTTTAACAATTCTTTAGCTAAAAAAATTAGTAAATAGTCACACAGAGGGGGTAAAGTTGGAAGGTATCCCTCGAGGTCATCTAGTCCACAAACCTTGCTTGTCCCTAGAGCATGTTACTTTGGGTTGTTTCCAGATGGCTTTTGAATATTTCCAGAGGGGGAGACTCTAGAAATCTGTCTGGGCAGATTAGTCCAACGCTCAGCCACAGCTTCACTGTAAATAAGTTGTTTTTCTTGTGTTCAGGTGTAACTTTGTGTGTATCAATTTCTGCCCATTCACTCTCATCCTATTGGTTGGCACCACTGCTAAGAGTCTCTGTTCATCCTCTTGACACACTCTCCCTTCAGATACTTACTTATATACATTGATGAGGGCTCCTCTCAGTCATCTTCCTGAAGCTAAGTAGGCTCAGCTCCCTCAGCCTGTCCTCACAGGAGAGATGACCTTATCCCTTAATCATCCTTGTTGCTCTCCCCTGGACCTGCTACAGGAGCTCTATAATGCTCTTGTACTCGAGATCCCAGAACTGGACACAGTGCTCCAGAAGTGGTCTCACCAGGGCAGAATACAGGGGCAGGAGCACCTCCCTCTGCCTGCTGACAATGCTCTTCCTAATGCATCCCAGGATAACATTGGCATTTTTGGCCACAAGGGCACACTGCTGGCTCATCTTGCTCTTTCACCCAGGTTCTTCTCCATGGAACTGCTTGGGCCAGCTGTCTTGGACCCCTTGTCCCTCTAGGACATGTTTCCCTGGGATTCTTCGAGAAGGTCCCTGAAGAGGCCAGAGTTAGCACTCCTAAGTCCAGGGTTGGGATCCTACTCACTGACCTGCTTCTTCCTCACAGGATACTAATGATCTCATTGTAGCTAGCCAATGCTGCTCCCAACCTTCCTATCTCTAGCCATACATTCTGTGTTTATTAGTAAAGGTGCAGCAGCACACCTTTCCTACTTGGCTCCTTCACTACCAGTGCCAGAAAGTTATGGTCAAAGCTTTCCACGAACCTCCTGGGTTGTTTATGCCTCACTGTGTGGTTCTTCCAGCAGATGTCCAGGTGGTTGAAGTCCTCCATGAGAACCAGGGCCTGTGACTGTGAGGCTACTTCCAGCTGTCTATATAAGACTTTACCTGCTTCCTCCTCCCCCTCAGGCAACCTGTAGCAATCACCCACAGCAGTGTCACCCTTAATAGTTTGTCCTTTAATCATAACCCGTAAGCTCTTGACTCATTCATCATCCTCCCTGAGACAGAGCTTCATTCATCAAAGAGCTTTGGGAAGTGCTTAGCAGTCATGAAGCTTCTCAGTCTAAGGAGACTATAGAAGGAGAAGTAGGAGAAAAGAGGGATCATGTAGTTCTGTTTCACTGTAAGTTTTCAGGTCTGTTTAAAATGGAATTTTAAAGATCATAAATTTATGGTGGTGACTTAAGATCTTATTGATAACTTTTGAAAGTACCTAAAATACTGAAAAATAGGGCATGTATTCAACTTCAGCTTGACTCAGTGAAAGGTCTGCTGCTGATTTATGATTCACTAAAAACATCCATGTGCCTGAACTATTCAATCAAATGTTACTGATTTCAAAGGACAACTGGTGACAGTACTTGTTTGTGGGAGATTTGCTAGTTCAGTAAGATGTTCTATAATATTTATATAATGCATGATGGGTGTATAACTTCAGATGAGAGCAGAAAGGTTCACAGACTGGAATTTCTCCTACTTGGTTTAGAAAAAGTGTGTGTCAGTGTTGTAATGCCTAAATGAATGCAAAGCTCTTCGAAGAAGATTTCTGCAGCTGTTAGGGCCTGAAAAGTAGATACTGAACAAGTTATGGCAACAAACAATTTAAGTAGAAGAACTTTACCATCTCTTCGTGAATTGTCATTTTTCAGGCTATATCCACACATATGGCCATTTTCAAGGCCTCCTCTGTTTATTCTATCTAGAATTAATCTTCTACATTAAATAAGATAATAACTTTGAGTGACCCTGATTTCACAGCTGCCTGAACATTGTTACTGAGAATATTTCTTGCACTAGGTGAAAACATCCACTTTTAATTGTAGAAAAAAATATTCACTTAATATGGATGCTGTAATAAGCAAATTTTTATACTATGATCTGTTTAGGGGAAGAGACTTTACCTGGCATGTGTACACAGTGCCAAATACTATGGTTTTTTTCAGTAAGAATTTTAGTATGTTGAACATTGCAGCTATGATACTTTGAGATCTTTATACTGCATGCTAGTCTATCCTACTCCTTTCAACCATACTAGTGTTTTTCCTAAGGGTCCTTCCACCACCTCAGGTTAATATGAGATTTAAAGGCATCATTCCCAAGTCACCTGATTTAACTATGTCATCTGTGGTAAGACTTGAATCAAGAACAAAGGAGTGTATCACAAGTCTCTAAGGGATTAATTGTGTGAGTGAGGGTTGACTGGCTTTTGGAGATATTTCAGTAGTTCAAGATTCTCTTTCCATCTGAAATCCTCCTTATGTTTTATGGCAGGCAGAAATCTTCAAGGGGTTAGAATACAGTAGGATGGGTGAGAGAAGCAAGGATATTTTTTTTCTTGTGGCAGCTCTGGCTCCATGCTTTACTATAACTTGACCAGGTAGGCTCATTACAGAGAGCGCTGTTAGAGAGAGAGCATCTCTTGTGTTGAGACTTATGAATATGTTTTACTGTAATGCTTTAATATCCAGAATGGTTTAGGAAATAATTAAAGCTAACAGTAGAATAAGGACTCAGTGTTTTCCTTAAACAATTTTAGTTTCTCATAAAGTTCTTCTCTTCCTATCTACTACTCTCTTTTTATTTCCTTCTCATTGTAGTGACTTTGCAATTCCAGCAAAGCACCCAATTAGTGTCAGCTGAAATGTATGTACACTTTGTGCATCATTTGGGATGGGTACTTGCATTAGCACTGAGTGATGCAGGGCAATTTCCCTCTCTGCTTGTGTTCAGGGTATTGGCAGTCAGATCCTCTGGCCTAGGATGAATGGCCACAGCTGAATCCCTGAACTTTGATTCTTTTTGTAGTTATGCAAGGATAAGCCACCAGACCACCAAGCTAGTAAATTCAGAGTTCTCTCCGAATGTACTCTGACATGTGCTTCCTGCACTGGGTTAGGGAGGTGATGTAAGACTTGCCTTTTACTAGGCATACATTGTTTGATGAACTGCTCAAGTTATTTTCAAATGGCTTTTCCATTTGTCAGACCTGATTTCTGAAGTTCTTTTCTCACAGTTGCCCCACCCAGATCTCCTTTGCTAAAAGAGCTACACTTGGCAGCAAGTAGAATTTTCCAAAATGGGTTTGAACTGGAGAAATCTGTGTTCCCTATGCTGTGAGAAATTTCAGGGGCAAATTTCAATAACAAAGGAAAAGGAAGACATACTTGGTTGTTTCAAGTCAGGACAGGAACTTGTCTTCCTGTGCATGGAAATATAGTTTATGTGCATCACTTCACTGGTCACTTTTTTATCATATTAGGAAAGCATTTCCCATGTATCATTTGGGCTCTTAGGCTCCTGAGTGTGTTGTAAATGCCAATTAATCTTTTAATTTTATTTCATTGATGCTTCCTTCCACATGAGGCTTATTTAGTGAGGCATTTGATTACCATTGACGGTGGTTAGAAGTTTTCTCTGCTGATGTCTTCCTAAACTCTGTAATTTTATCAGTTTTTTCTGATTTCCAATTTATCCCACTGCAGTTTTCGTTGCCTGATGTCACATGGTGCTCAAACCCTGTGATAACATAATGTACATTTTATGAAAATGATTTGGTGCCAGAGAGGAAGCTCAGAGTACAGGAAATCATTAACATGGAAAAAAAAAACCTGAGCTCCAAAATTGCTTTAATTAGAAACTTATTTCAAAAACTACCACCTGCCTCTCATTTTGTCTTTGCATTAACTCTAAAAATACATTGTGGCTTAAAAGTATGATGTAAATATATTAATGCCCCCCTAGAATAACAAAACTATGAAACAACAGTAGCTAGGCTTGTGTTTAAAAGTAGCACTTTCTGGCTAAGGGACATTCCTCTTGAGATATAAGCTGCTGAAACTATGTAGAGTACACTAAGTGATTCCATCTGATATGCAGAAAACACTGTGGTTTATATTTTCGCTTTATAAATGTGTCACTAGCAAGGCCAACTGGCTGCAATAAGCTTTTTGAAATGGACATTTCTGTTTGAGTGTTTGGAGGACTGCATTTCTTAAAGTGAAATGTAAAAACTCCATTCACTAGACACACATTAAAAACAAATGGCTGAAGGAAATAAGCTGACTTATAAAAAGCCGGAAAATAAAACTTCATACACAATTTAATTTTCTTTAATTATGCTTTACATTAAGAGTTTGGAAAACAGGATAATAGTACAAGCTAGTTAAAAATTCCAAATTTGAAAATTAGTGAGTAAGAACAACACAAATAAGCTGAACAGAGGTGGTGGGTATATTAAGATGTGCTGCTCTTCTTTTAAAAGCCAAAAGAGTCTCAGTCACGTGCCTCTGTTTCTTTGGACAGTGCAGTTCAGTGCTGCAATGTGCTTGCAGAACATTGGAGCGCTCTAAATACTTGTAATATTATGTCATGTCATATTCAAGTGTGCTACTACTGTTAAAATGGGAGATTTTAACAATGGTATTTGTGTGTGATTGGGGATTATGCATGCTAAAGATGAATGCTTCCATTCTTTGGCATGAGCTGTAGCTTCATATACATTGCAGGAAGTGCTGTAGTGTTTCTCTTCATCACTTTCATGATATTATGGAATTGGTAAGAATAAGATTGATATTTATAATATAGAGAAGAACAGAAGCTGTTACTATTTGTTAATTAAGCAGTAACCTCAATATTTGTAATGACTTTTTTTTCCTGAACTGTAATAAAATGACTTTTAAAAAATGTAATATGTCAACTAGATTCACTTCATATCAATTGTATCTGCTATAGTTTTCATCAGAAGAGTAGAAATGAAACTTAGTTGTATATTTTAGACAAGCTTAAACCCTAAAAATTGTGGGTAGCAGTTGTCTATGAGACAGTTTTCTCACCACTATCAGTATAACCAGGAATACATGAAAATTAATTTTATTACAAAATATATATGATTTCTGTGGTAGTAAGGGCATTCCCTTTGCAATTAAATGTCTTTTGCTTTTGATCTATATCAAACAATGTTTAGGACTTTTCTAAATGTAGTAGCAACATGGTAAAAATTTAAACATACATAACGTTGTTATTTTTTTTCTGTGACTTAAATAGTTTTATTTACAGTTTTAATTTTTCATACTTGGTTGGTTTTTTTTTTCTCTCTGACATTATATCTCTTTGTTTAAAAAAAATGAAAACCAGGAAGCCTTAAAAAACCCCGAGGTACAAGTGTGTTCTGGTACAGTGCTGTTTAAAATAAACATTTCAAGCTGCGATCTGTAATCGACTTGTCTTCAGGTTACAGGTGCCAGGGAGCTCCCCTGAAGTTAGATGTTGGAAGTTAAAGTTCAGGAAATAGGGCTGTCAGACAGCTGCAGATTTCCTCTGTTAGCACACTGCTGATGGTAGGAGAATTCATAGGAGACTTTGGAAGGGGATTTGAAGATTCTCTATACCCAGTTTTACAGGTTTACATTTTTGATAAAGGTAAATAGAAGTGGGACCAAACAGTTACTGCTATGAAGTGATGGGAGGGTTTACAGTGTGCCTGATGCTGAATGTGAACATATGAGATTTTGAGGTAACAGAGGTAGTCACACAGACACCTGGGTTATGAAGCACTGTTTTCTTGCATGTAAAATAAAAATGCCACTAGTTTTTTGTAGTAGCCAGTGACTATACTTCAAAATAACAGTATCTGAGAGAGTGTGGCAACCAGTGGGCTAGCACCTTTTACTACATATCAGTATATGTACTAGTTTCTCAGGGAACTTTTACTGGTTAATCATTATTTTATATAGCTGGCTCACTCATATTCTTTCTAGACGGCATCAGCAGTATGACAATGATGCCAGCAGCTGTTGGGAAGTGGAAGCTGCGTATCGTTAACATCGGTAGCATACTAGTACAGAACTTCTTAATTTCCCCCGCTGGTTTCTAGTCTTTTCTGATCAGGGGCATGTGATAGAACTAAATCCTGTGAAGAAATTTCAGAGCTTAGAGGAACAGAAATCTGCTGTAGATGCCTTCGAGTAGTTCAGAGATAAAAAACAGAATGACTTCTTTGAATGTCTGATATGAATGGTTCTTTTGTTGTTATCATCTAGTCCAATCCCACTTCCTGAGAAGGTTTGGCTAGAAGTTGTTCAGGATTGTGTTCTGTTGTATTTTCTGTAGGTCTATGGGAGAAGATTTTACAACCTTTCTGGAAAATGGGCTGTAGTGTTTGGTGACATTCACAGTAAAAAGCCAAACCAAAACAATAACAACAAAACAACAAAAATCCTCCAACCTATGTTCAGATAGAATTTCATGTGATACAGTTTGTTTCTGTTTACTTTAGTCCTGTAAGTGGATGCCACAGAGAAGACTCTGTCTTGCTCTTGTCTTTTCACTAGAGACTGAAATATTCAACTTTGCCTCAACCAAATGAATGTGAATTGCACTTTCAAATGTCCTTCTTATCTGACGGTTGTTGTTGGCAACAGGGTTTATGATGCATGTTATGAATTATATGCAAAATCTGGAAAAGTGGATGGTAGATCTTATTTTAGAAAGTGGGAAAATTTGAAAAAGAGATGAAGGAGGAGGGAAGGACCCTGCTGCTTGATCTTCCTTTTTTTTTTTTTTTTTTTTTTTTTTTTTTCTTCCTTGCTTTTACACTAGACTAAATTTTTATTGTGAATTCCAGTAACAAGGACAAGTAATGAGAGGTACTTTCTGGCCTTTTACACTGCTATTTATTTTTAAGTAGTTAAAGTTTCTGTGAAGAATCACAGTGGAGATGAACAATGTTTTGCACTGTACATTTGTTGCTTTTCAGATATTGACTATTTTGTTGGCTTTTGTTACCTGTATGAAACTGTAAGAATGAAGTTTTAGTCTATTTTTGTTTTGCTTCACCTTCCCATGTTAGAAAACTTATTAAAGGATTTAGGGTGGAATTTAGTGAGCAGAGAATTTATTTGGGTCATTCATGCATGCAGACTCATTCCTGAGACAAAATAGAGTATTTTAATTGAGGTGAATACACATTTTGAATTACATTTGAATAGACAATAGACGTTGATGTATTTCATGTGGTGTTTGCAAAAAAAGAGCTTATGAATTCAGGAGAATGCATCTATCAGCTACTGAAAGTGTTAGTCTTAATGGTACAGCTCTCTTTGAATGTCTAAAAAATATTGTTTGCACAAATTATTACCCTTTGCATATGAAGTGCAAACTGTGTAATCAGCTTCTGATCTCAAAATCTTCCCAATGAGACTTTGAATTTAGATTGGTGTACTTGAGGCACGACAAACCATGTCTTATGATATGTCTTATGACTGCTGAATAATGCATGAGGCTTGGAGTAATTTACTCCAAACTGATTTTTTTTTATTTGATATTTTTTAGACCTGTTAGTAATACAGAGTTGGACTTTGTTTGTTTTTTCTTTCCTTGAAGACAGAAAATGTGGATGTAAAACATGGAAGACATCACCACTGTATTATTTTCACAACAATACATATTTGTAAGACTTTCTGTTATGTTGCTTAAATAGGCTTGAAAGAATAGAATTGATTATTTTACACCACAGCTGTTATGACTACTTGTAAAGTATGGAAGAATTTAGGAACCAGAATAAATTGGTGTTTTGGGAACATTGAAATGTTTCTTTAAACTGAAATTGTAATAGTTATATCCTTAGGAATTTTGTTTTGAAATAAAATATCTTGCTGTGGGATTTTTTTAAATTTTTAAAAATATTTTTTTCATTTTTTTAGCGTATGCTGAATATTATTCCCTGTACAGTCTAGTTTGTTTATTTTAGAAAGTAAGCTTTTATCGGGGTTGGAATATTTAGTGTTTTTCCTCTTAGTAAACATTCCCATAGATGAAAACTTACTTTTGCTAGGTTTACTTATGAGTACAAATTCAATTTAACTCACCATTTTACTATCAAAACTACACAAATAACATTGCTTTGTTTCCTTTGTATTTCTTTCTATTGCTTCCCTTAGGTCGAGATTTGATCTGCATACAGTCCATGGATGGGATGCTCATGTTGTTTGAACAAGAAAGTTACGCTTTTGGCCGGTTTTTACCTGGTTTTCTTCTGCCTGGTCCCTTGGCTTACAGCTCTCGCACAGACTCTTTCATTACAGTGTCTTCTTGTCAGCAGGTTGAGAGTTACAAGTATGTGTTTATGTTCAGTAATTATAGTATACTTCAGTGGTATCATTTACTAGGTAAACATTGAAAGTAATCTTGTTTAATTTTTAGTGCACTGGAGTATCCAAAAGCCAAGTAGTTGCAGGAAAGATGTATATGTTGAATGATTACTTTCTCAGTACAGTCATAGAAGAAAGTGTGCTGTGAGCCCTGAGGACTTTATGGTCCTATTTTATTTTTATAAAGGTAGTAAGTCTACTAGTTTATCAAGGCTCTGTTGCTCTTAAGTGCCAAGTTTTTTCCTTCCTTTAATTCAGTCTAGTCTGTGCTTTCAGCATTGGAACATGGATGAAACTGTTGTGAACTATTTTAGTTTGTGACTATATTAAGTTTATGGGTTCAACATTTAGAAAAAATAGAACAATATGGGAAGACTGCACAAAACATTTCCACTTCCTCCAAGCACAGGACTATGTATCATAAGGCCAACTGGACACAAATCTAATAGAGAATAAAAGAGAGAATGTGAAAGATTTTGAAAGACATAGGAGGGAGCATTTGTGTTTACTGTGGAGGAGGGACTTGAATCCATTGGGCTCTGTGATGCAACCACCATGTTGAGAGTTTATCAAGTCTCCATCTGTTTAGAATTGGATGGATGCTTGAGCAGTGGGACATTATTGGGGCTGTCTGCTGTGAAGCCTTTTTCAAACATGATCTTTCCCTGTTGCAGACCCTTGTTCTCACTGAGAACTAATGTTAGGGTTATTGAATCTCTATCCCTAGTGGCACATTGGGGTGTGGTGGTGTTTTGGGCAGAGCTAATACCTCTGATGACTAAAATCTATACTCCTTAAGATGGATGAAAAAGTGGCAGAGGGTCAGGCTTACAGAGCAGAAGTTGTTCACAATTCTAACCAGCAGCCAAAGATGAGTGATGATGATACTGGAGCCAGTGTTTAATATCTTCATCCTGGATAGAAGGACAGAATGCATGTCCTGAAATACAAGGACACTGTCAAATTTTTGGAAGTGGCTAATAAAAAAAGGTTTGGTAGGGGCAGCCATTCAGAGGAATCTCATGAGGCTGAGGGAATGGGCAAGTACCTTAAGGATTTTTTTCAGAGGTAATCATACATATTAAAGAAAATAAGAATGCCCATTTTTATAAATAATGCTATGGGAATAGGGAATGTTAGTTGAACATGATGCTTTGTCACACTACCCTGTTCTGTCACTTGCTGTTCTCAAGCAATATTCTTTTTATTTTCCGGTTTAAAATTAATCAGATTATAGCTATCATATATTGTTTTCTTAAAACTGGACAAGATATATGTGTTGCAAGTAAAAGTAATTTAATAGAAAACTTGTAATTTTCCTAAGAATTTAGAATTAAAATTCTAGTACAATATTAGAATAATAATATAATATAATCTATTAATGTTGCCAAGGAAGAAATAAACATTTTTTCCTTTAAAATGAACATCTCATATGTTTAAATTATGTTCAGATTCTTGACCTTTACAAAAAATGTGACTACAGTTATTCATCAGTCTGTTACTAATTCGAAAGTGTTCCATCCTTACTATAGTTTTAAAGGAATTTTTCACTTGGTTATTGGTCTTTAGTGTCAAATGTTAAGACACTAATGGAACTAATCTCTCTGAAATATTAGGACATTAGAACAGAGTAAAGTAATCTTTTTTAAAATGAAGGAAACAGAAATGCTAAGGAGAGAAGAGGTTATTTTTATGATATTGAATAAAAATACAGCACTTCTATCTAGGGTTTTTAGCAGAATACATTGCCAAATTTCAAATTATCCATCTTCTTATAGCTCTAACAGACCAATAGCTTCATTTGAAAGCAATTTTTACTGTGTTGATCCTGAATTCTTTCAAGATCTAAAAGCAAAATGCCTCTTATATGCTTGATGTGATAGCTGACTTGAAAGTGGCTTGAGTTTTTTCAATCTGTGGCTTGAGTTTTTTTTCATGAAAGACTATATGCAGGTAGCTGATACTTAAATGTCAGTATGTATTGCTGTTTGATGTGAGCTTGATTTGAAACCTCCGTATTACATCTCTGATTAGTTAATAAAATGTTAAGGTGGTTTCCAAGACTCTCAGTAAAATATGGTGAAGAGAAAATTTTTATTGGGTCAGGATTCTTCTGGCTCCCTTACAACTCAGCTTATTTGGTGATTCTGTGAATCCACTTCTGTGAACTTCTCTTATAATATGGAGGACTGTTAAAGACATCCTAGTTGTACTAAAAACAGCTCTCTCAATATTGTTAATTACGTCATAGTATTCACCTTAAACAATTAGATTTCATACTCCAAGTACATAGTTTACTTCTGTAAGTAAAGCAATTTTAGAAATACTTCAGTAGCAAGCAGAGAATCACTGGATAATTAGGGTTGGAAAGAATGTCTGGAAATCATCTAGTGCAAGCCCCCTGCCAAGACAGGGTCACCTTGAGCAGGAATATCCAGATGGGCTGTGACTGTCTCCAGGGAGGGTGACTCCATGACTTCCCAGTCAGCCTGTTCTTCTGCTCTGTCTCCCTCAATGTAAAGTTTTTCCTCATGTTGAGGTGGAACTTCTTGTGGTTTAATGTATGGCCATTACGCCTTGTCTTTTTGCTGCACCACAATACATGCATGAAATGTGAGAAATACTGTTTTCATCATTTTAAATCTCCAACTTTGACAATGAAGAAAAATATGTACTGTTATTTTAGATTGAGTTGGAACGTTCATAATTGTGTTGGTTTAAGCTTAGGAACTGATGGCACTCCATGACTTTAAGAATTAAATGCTGTCTTTTTGGATAAGTTTAAGTTGGGTCTTACTCTATTGTATATTTCACTTATGTAGAAACCTTCAGTGTTCCACAGATTATTTATGTGCCTAGAAACAGGCACATACAGGAAACGGGGTAGATCAGTGAGTTATGATACCAGCACAAATTTAGGAAACAGTTACAAAAGAATCAGTGAGGACACAGTTTTAACAATGAGGATTGTACAGGTGTAAAGAGGACAGATAGATGTGCAGAGCTTTTATGGCAGTTTTATCGTTTGTTCAAATTCTTCATTGCAAATTTTTCTTAGTATGGCTTGTTGGCAGTTAAAATGGAAAGTTCATGGTGGCTTTACCAACTTCTGCTAAATGTGCCACCTATGGTTTCCAGTTTATTGCAGTCACTTAGATTGGAGCCACTTAGTTTACCTAATGGAGGTGCTTGCAAGTTTCACTATTAGACGAAGCAGATCATATTTTTGAGTGGTTTAGGAAGTTTTTTAAAAGCTTAGTAAGAGCAAAAAAAAGTCATCATTGGTTAGAATTCCAATTTTACAATTTGATAATTTATTTCTTCTCTCTTTGTGGTCTGTACTTCTATTTACTATTATTTAGACTGTTGAATTTATTTTAATTCCACATAAAATCTGAATAGAAATGCTTGTTTTAATCTCTACCTTTACACTTAGCTGCTATCCTATACTGATACTAGTCTTAACATCTTTGCTGATGGTAGACATGTTGCAGTAGGCTTTCTAACCATCCTTTTAGACTGTGATTTTACTGTCTATGTATACTTACTATAATTATTATTTTTTTTACTTAATGTAGAGGTATTGACTACAAAGGTATAATGTTTTTTTAAAAATATTTTTAAACTGCCTGTAACAGATACCAAGTGCTGGCATTTGCTACAGATGCTGATGAAAGACAAGACACAGAACAGCGAAAACTCAGTTCTGGAAAAAGGCTTGTGGTAAAACCCATTTATTTTACATACTCTGTATGAACACTGCACAAGTATTGAAATAACTGGTGCTAAGTAACGAATAAAAACACTGTCTGCTGACAAAAGGTCTGATCCATTTGCTGCTAAAGGCAATGGAAAGACTCTGGTAGATTTCTATTAAGGTTTCTTTGGGCCTCAGTTGTTTAAGGCTGGGCCTTAAAACTTGCTGTTGTTCTAATGAGAAAAGAAAAACAACTGCTGTGGAAGTAGCTATTTCCAAGGAATTCTTTGTAATACAGAAGCTACACTGTAGTAAGATAGATAAATAGGTACACCTGAATTATTGCTCATGTTTTTAAATGATGTCTGATATGACTTTGTAATGTAGAAAATTAATCTCATTCTCCTTGAGGAATCCTTTGTACTTAGAGAAAAAATCATGGTGAAATGTTTCCATAAATAGTGTCCTGAACTCTTTTTGTGAAAAACCTGTGGATTCAATAGTCTTCTGGTAATTTGTTTAATGTTTGAACTGCCCACTCTTAAGAGGAAGAGAATTTAATTCTTTGTGGTCCTGAAGTGGAGGTTGCTTGTCTGCTAAATATACTGCATATATAAGATACTAGATTAATCATATTTCAGGTACAACAGTGAAATACTGGGAGAGCATCTTTCTTCAGCTGGTTAATTGTAGAATTTTTCAAATACACATAGGCTGAATCCTACATATAGAAGTAGGAGAAAGCAATTTATAAATAAAAAAAACTGGAGACTTCATCAGATTTACAGCAAATAAAACAGTTTTTTGAAATCTAAAATGTGAAGCATGCGTGGAAAACAAATGTAACAAGCTGGGCTTTTCCCTTTAACTTTTAAGGTGACACTTCCAGTTTCATATATGCCAGGGGTTATTTGCTGACACATTCTATGCTCTTTAAGCGAAATGATTGATGCTGTTCATATTGGAAGTGCTGACAGTTGAACTTTGATATTTTTTACTTCAAAATTTTAAATTTCTGTTTAATCAGTTTGGCAGAAGTCAAAAGCATTTTTTGCATGTGTGTTTAGCTGAAATTTCTCAGAGGAGCTGAAGAAACAAACCAATAAAATGTGTCAATAAGCAGTAGTATTGTTTAAAGATAGATGAGGCAGGATTTCTAGGTAGTTGTTTATTATATCAATTATGTAGTTAGAGAAGTAAACAAACTATGACATATACGAAAATTCTCCAGGTTAAAGGGGTGTACATGAGTAACTGCAAGCACAAATATTGGCTTACACACCTAAAACATTTGTCTAGTTTTCCATTTACATATATTGGTAGAATAAATTGTCACCTTCTGCTCTCTATCCTTCTCCTTAATAATCAAGGAAATGTACAGAGGCAGATGAAAATTATTCTAAATACCTATTCTTGGATTCATTAAAGTATAAGGCATTTCCATTTTGAATAGGATGTGTATTTTAAATTCTAAATGTACTTAACTGAACTGCATAACCAACAATTCATGACTGTTTTAAAAAGAAGTTTTTGTTGCTTGAGTCACATTAAGGAAAGTTACAGACTGCCCTCAGAATAAGAGGATAATTCTTATCCAGAAAAAGACCTTGATTTTGCTTTTCTATCTATGCTAATGATAATGTAATTTGATTAGTTCTGAGCCTTCTCAAAGTTTTGTCTTTAATATACAGTTGTCATTTGATTTCTGGAGCATGCTTTTTCTTTTGAAGGTGGATTGGGTTTTAAACATCGGAGAGCAAGCACGGGATATATGCGTTGTCTCATTTAATCAGGGAGTTTCTTCAGTTTTTGTGCTTGGTGAGAGAAACTTCTTTTGCCTAAAGGATAATGGGCAAATACGATTCATGAAAAAGCTTGATTACAGTCCGAGTTGCTTCATTCCTTACTGTTCAGGTTTGTAAAAGGAAGATTTAACTTTAGCTTGGTTACTTTTTTTTTTTTTTTACCACTTAATAAATTTTTTTTTTTGAGTAAGCAGATTGGATGGAGCATTGGGGCTGGTGTAGTGGAAGGTGTCCCTGCCCATGGCATTTAGATTAGATACTAGAAAGAAATTCTTTACTCTGAGGATGGTGTGACACTGGAACAAGCTGCCCCAGTGCTGGCAGTGTTGAAAGCCAAGTTGGATAAGGCCTTGAGTGACCTGGTCTAATGGGAGATGTCCCTGCCCATGTTAGTGAGGGCTGGGACTTGATGGTCTTTAAGGTCCGTTCTAACACAAGCCATTTTATGATTCTGTGAGTCTACGATCTGTAGAATCATAGAATTTGGAGCTCTCTTTTTGAATGAGGCAGGCTTTTTTTTCAGATGTTGCTTTTTGTGAGGTGTCATAATTTTTAGAATCTAAATATTTTCTTATCGCCAAATTGACGTGCTTGTCTGGTGTCTAGGCTATCAAAGCAACAAATACAGAATGACAGTCTTCGAAAGAGTAAACTAATATTTGAGGACCTTCTATTTGAGGACCTTTTGATTTATGACCTTCTGATACTTACACATTCTTAAAATATTAAAGTTCATTGTTATTTCGTTGATGGAAACAACTTGGTTAGATAAATAAACTCTATAAATGCATACACATTTAATTGGCATACAGAAGTTAACGAATTAATGAATAGTGTAAGTAGCAGATATTTAATCAATGTGTATTTTGTCATATCTATCCTAGCATATCTCATACTGGCATGTCAACATGGCCAGTATGAGTCTTTGTTTGCCATGTTTTAAATTACCAAACATGGTTGGCCAGAGCCTTAGAAAGTTGTGGCATGGATTGTGTAATATGCAATTGAAATTGGTATCCATAATTAATTTCATATATCCTTGGTTAGTGTCAGTGTAACTTCCCTAACTTTAGATGCTTTAAAATGAGTTAATTTATAGCAACTAATTGCTAAAAAATAAAATGCAACTATATAATGTCAAAGTAAAGTACTGGCTTTTGAAAAATCTTCCGTCCTAAAATTGCTTTCTTTATCTTTGAACAGTGCAAGAAGGAACAATAAACACTTTAATTGCAAACCACAGTAAAATGTTGAATGTTTATCAAGATGTTACTTTGAAATGGGCTACTCAACTTCCCTGCATTCCTGTGTCAGTAAAAGTAGCAAATTTTCAGTAAGTAACTTGTTTAAGTTTACTTTTTACTTAGATTAGTGGCTGGTTATGTAATTTGCTTCTAGGTTGTAACAAACGGTTCTGAGGTATGTAACAAATTAGATAACTTCTAAAAAGAATATTCTGAGTTTCTTTCCTTTGTTTTGTAAAATGTTCCTTTCATTAATGAGTGTACTAGTACAGTACTAGAATTGCTCTATTGTGCTTTATGTTTTCTGGATTTTTTGAGTGAAGTTTGAACCTGGAGTCTCATAGCTTCAGCCCAGTAGCTTCTTTTTGAAAAGAATGAAAAGTGTGGTTGTGCAATCTGGCAACGTCCTTCCCTGAGACAGGAAAATAGGGAATCTCACTGGAAATCTGTTCTTCATTATGCATTTAAGAGCATATGCATTCCAGAGATGATTTGTTGGAACAGATGATTAAAATCCAGTGTTAAATTATGGAAATTAAGGAACTGTTTAAATTGCTGAGGGCTGCACTACAACAGACTTTGCGGTCTTTTTGTAAAAGAAACGTAAAACAGATTAGGGAAAAACTGGTTGGGTGAGGGATTGGGCGAAGAGAAGGTGGGACATGTTTATAACTTGTGCTGCGACTGTCACTGAAATAAGCAAACCATAGAAAGGTTCAGCCAGTGTTTTTAGACAGCCTAATTTATGCCTGTACTGTGTGCCTCCAGAGCTGGGCTGGGTGCTGGTTGCACAATGCCTATGACCATAGGGGATGCAGTAGGAGTGTCCTTGTCACATAGATCTTCTGATCCTCAGCAGACTGGTTGCTGCTGTGCCGACATACACTGGATTGCTAAACATTTTATCATAAGTCAAGCATTTTACCTCCAAACAAATGGAAATAGAACATCTGACTAACTAGCTTTACTGAGTTGTGCGGAATAATCTAAGGGATGTTTGTGGTTTGTTACTAATAGATACCTAATTTTTTAAAAAAAATTATTCATAATTTATTTTTTTTAGACTCTGGAGAGAGTTGGGCTGGTTTTCATCCAACAGGTGTTAACAAGTGAAATATAATGAACAGTCTCAGTGGGCCACTTAGTATAACCCAGAAGTTAATTATGCAGAATATGACAGTACAGCTTTTGAAGTATGGAAAAAATATTTGTATTACAAAATTTTGGAAAAAACCAGACGTTTACAATAGCAGATTGTACTAACGTTTGTATATACAATTACTTGTTTGGAAGCCCATTATATTGAGCCATCTGTTTCAGTAATGTGTCTAAAATGTTTATGCAGATTCTGCCTGTTCCCTGTGAACTTCAACACCCAGCAGTTTGACATTAGGGAGAAATCTGAGAGCCTAAAATCTGTCCCAGCTCAATATGCCAGTTAGATTCAGAATTCCCACAGACCTACAAATGCCAGGGTTTGACTTGGGGTTGTGTTCTTTAGCAGATAGAGAAACAGCAATCTATTTATGCAAACCTCTCGATACAGGAAGTGAAGGAACATCAGTGTGCTTACACCCAATGGCCTGAAAGGCAAGGAGAAGTCCAGGACTGTGTGTTTCTGAGCTGTGCTTTTATCTGTCTATTGGAAAGTATGCAGTATGCTTGTACTTCCTCCTGGCATTAAAAAAAACATGAGCTAAACAGCAAAAACAGTAGTAAAGCCTATAGAGATAGTAATTTGGCTTTAACAGGGCATATGTGATTGTTTTGATGTTTTAAAAACTATTTTGAAAGGGAATTCTTTGTGGGTCAATGTCATAGTGATTTTCTTGTACTCAGGAGAGACCTCAGTCTTAGCTGAGGCCTCTGAGCACAGCACTGCTGCAAAATAAATAATATTAAGGACTTTAATAAGCATAAAGTTGTTAATCCTACACTGCTGAAAGATTGAAGTGCCTTAAATATGATGTATGCCAATTAATTGCTTTCTTCACTTTATTGCAATAATTCTTACAAAGTAAATGGAGCATTCTGAAACAGTTGTCTCTACAGTTCATACACATTCATGTTTTGTCCTTTAGGCATAATGGCTGTTACTTCTAATGTGTGACTAGCTTGCTGGATAAGAAAAACACTATTAGAAGCTATTTTAGGTAAATCCCTTGGAGCAGGAGTAGTGATTGTCTCACAAATGCAGCTTGTAATTCCAGTGTATGCCCCTACTTATTGTTTATGAATTGACTTTTCCTCTTAAAATAACATATAATACAGCATTTCTCTACTGCAATACCAGTATATAGATAAATATAATAATATACTACAACATTTGAGATTAAATTCCAGTACAAACTGCTTGATTTCCATCACATTTTTAGAAACGGGGAAGTAAAAATAAAATCAAGGAGAAGTGGTCACTTAGAATACTTTTTAGGTGTTACTGCACTCTAAAAGTTATGCATTTTTAAGCTGTTAAATTACACTTTTTTGCCTTCTGTTAAAACCTGAATGCTGTCTTTTAGGATGTTGAAAATTTTCTACAAAAGCTTGTGATCAGGAACTTGAACTGCAGGCAAAATTTTGAGTGTTTATCTTATTCTGGGTTTTCTCTGAATATCTCTATAACTAGTCACTGAACTGGAAGTTCAGGTCTGGTAATTGTTAAAGAAGTTTGTCCCTTATTTTGTTGGAAGTTTATATTCTGGGTCTGTTAATATATATTAGTTACTGTTTCTGACATATTTTTAATGTTAAGGAGACTCTTACATATTTCACACTGCTTAGATTGCTTCAGAAGTGTAACCACTTACACTGACAGCTTCAATTAATTTGAACTGCTTATGTCTTTGTCTCAGCACAAATTTATCTTCCCTGGAGATAAGCAGGGAAATGAATAAGCTTGCTTGTACAGTTATATTTTTGATTGCCCTGTGTTGTTATCCTTCAAGTTATGGCTGTGCAAACACATTCTCACTGAAGCTGAAACTGTTGAAGAAAATGGTTTAGGTGTTCTGCCTGAGTTAATTAAAAACCCCCAAACATCCCCCCAGCAAATCTACAAACGGCCCCTTCCAAACCTTTCTAGAGTGGTTTGAAGAGAAGCTGTCCATATGCTGCAGTTGAAATCTAGGAAAGTTACACAAAGGAATGACAAGAATTCCTACTCTGCTCAAAGTTTCAGTGTTGAAATAGTAGTTGTAAGCAGCAGTATTTACTTGGTATCAATCATAATTATGTAAATATCTTCAAAGAACTGACTTTAAAGTCCATTCCCTTTTGTCCTACCCTTGAGTTTCCGTTTTTCTGTTTCATGAGACACCTCTTTTCTAAGACCTTCTTTATACCTCCGCATCTCCTTTGGAAAGGACGTTTGAGCAGTATCTCTCACACTTACGCATTATAAATGCCATGAAATTGTCCCTGGTTGATACTTCTTGAGATGTGCTAAGATTTCTCTATCTCTGTGTCTTTCTTTCTCTTCTCACTTTTTGTGAGCTCACAAGTCATATTTGTTTTCTGTATTTGAATTATTCTGTCTCCATGTGCTTGACCACAAAAGGTCCTTGGAGTTGATTATAATACCTAGACAATTACTTTTCTGTTTATTAGACATTTGGCAGAGCTGTTTCTAGGAATACATCTTTTAATGGCTGGTTGATTGCACTGAGTATTAATTACTCTGTCCTGGTTGGCCTGAAACAAGAACTTTTTGTTACAGTGCATTCAGTCTGAAGCAAAATAGCTTGTGTTGCTAGCCTCTGGGATATTTGTCACAAACATCTGAAATGCCAGTGTGAGTTGTTAGAACACATAGATAGAGTATTATATATACACACGTATAGAGTTTGGATGTAGTCTCTGGAAAGGGGTTTCTGTTTTGATTGCTACCAAGTTATGAGCCTATGTTTTGCCATAGGAAAGTGTGAAACCCTTAAACTGGGGACTTTTCTTTTTTTCTTCTGAACATTTTTAAAGCTCACTACTCTTCACTTTATTTCTTGGTTTTGTTTGTATACAGTCTTCAAGTTATATCTGATAAGCCTGTGAATGCTAAAAGGTAGCCTGACTTTTTTCTTTTAAAACGAAACAAACTGCAGACTTGCTCAAATACTACTTTTCTTCAAATCAGTGTTTCATGATGTCTCTAATTTTCTTATTTGTACTTTTGACTGTCCACCAAGAAATTAAGTCTGGTGGTATCCATATGGCAAAAAAATGTTGATTTCATGTGGAATTTATCAGCACAGTTCTAACAGGAAGCCGACCTTAAACTTTAGGGAATGTGTTGTGGGAAAGAGATTTCTTCTGTCTCTATTCTACTGGGGACTCTTAGTACTTAAGGCACCAGTTTATCAGCAAACATAATGTTTGAATGAAGGATACTTTCCCCTCAGCCACATTAGAATTTGGTTTGTAATACCCGAAAGAAAAAAATTTAGAGCCACTGTAGTGAGGCAGAGATTTGTGAGTTTGTGCTTGGGGTAAGTCACCTGTTCCGAATATGGCAAATTGTGATTTAATTTTCCACATTTGTGACCCGTTACTTCAGAACCTGTGGCTTTATATAGTCAGTTGTGCACACTGTTGTCCTGTGCAGGTCCAGGAGTTGGACTTTTGTGGGTCCCTTCTAACTCAGCATATGGTGATTGTTGTATTTGTCTATAGGCAATTGGATGCTTTGCATATATAGTGCCTCTTGTTTTTAGGAGCTACATCTGGGAATTAGGATACAGTAACCAATTTTGTTTTGTGATCAGTTGTATGTACCTCTATATCTGTGAGCAAGACTGTTCTTCATGGAAGAAAGATTCTTGAAAAGAATAAACCACATAATGATGTCTGTGCATGTGCCTTGTAAATTGTGAAGTTGCTTTTATTATCTTGGGTTGACGGGTATGGACAAGTTGATGAAAGTAGCTAGAATATTTGTTTTCACTTTCATGTATTTGACAGATAAATATAATTTTACTTGGTAGTGGGACAGCGTGTTTTCTGAAGAGGAAATATAAAGAAGTCTGGAAAGTTTTTTTTATGCGAAAGTAATTTATTACCTCCCAAGAATTAGAATTTCTGAGTTTCTTAAAATATTAAATTTGCACCACTCAACCTTTTAAAAACTAGATTTTCATTATTTGAGATGGGGAAAAATATATTTTCTTTTTTAAACGAATGAAACTGTTGAAAAGTCAGGACATAAAGTAGACTATATGTGTTCTAAGTGACAAGCAGGGTTACTTAGCAAACTTTATCCATGCTTCAGCTTTTTATGAACTTCAAGTCTGCCTAGGTTTATTCAGAACAGTGATCCCATAAATATAGGTTCCCCTAGAATCACCACTGATTCTGTTTTTCTCAGTTTGTAATCAAGAAGTGGTTTTTGTCTGTGAATTGCTAGTGCTGCTTCTCCAAGTATGATCACTGCAGTCTTGAGTGTTGGGGTCATGCCTGAACTCCTAACATTGGTACATGAACCATGAGCCCATTATGACTGTGTCAGATAGTAATATATTAATCAGTCATCTCTTAAAACCAGCTACCCATAGGCTATTTATGTTGATTTTTTTGGCATATACAGTTTTGTATTTCATTTTCCTGAATTAGAGGCTAAAATTTATTACTCTAAGGTTGCATTTTGTAGGCTGAGATGCAGGAAATACTTACTGAAGTACTGAAAAGCTTACTGAATCACTAAAAAATCATTGATTTAAATTGCTATAGTAGTGTCCAATTTTCTTATGACTTATAAGACAAAAAAAAGTAAATCATTGCATCTAAAATTTGTAATAGTGTTCTTCTATGTCTTTCCTGTTGCATAAATCATAAAGAAGCAGAGACTATTTGATTATGAAGGGACTGAAAATTAATTTTCTATGTAATCATGTTAATAAGTGTTTGAATTTAAAAGAATATTAAAATTTGCAATCAACTTGGAAGTGAGGAAGTATTAGCCTGGTTCAAATATGAACTTGAATTTAAAACTTTTTTTTCAGCGCAGAATTGTAGTATGTTGGGTGGTCAGAGGAACATGCATTATATGTAGCTCCAAACAGTAGAAAGGTAACAGGAATTGAATTTAACTGGAAAAAACATAGAGAAATATTGTAGTTGAATTAAGTATATAAGGTGTAAAAGTGCAACCACATATATGGTAATAGTGGGTGGAGTCAAAATCAAATTCACCTCATTGAATTTTTTAGCTATCCAGATACTTGAAAATACTTTGTTCTTCATTGCTGCCCATCTGTTATTCCTTATTATAACTGACATCACCACAGCTACCAAACTGTTAAAGAATCACTGTATAAAAATGGCAAAACTTACATATAAACCCAGCAAACTTAGCACTTATTACACAGTTTTATGGAAAGAAAACTGCAGGAATCAAACTTTATAGTTTGCTGGAAGATTTTCCCTTTCTGTATAGCAGTACTGTAATAGAGGCAATGCCAGTTATGACACATAGTATGAACTGTTCAGCTATATACATGTAAACATATAAATTTTTATTTGAGTGTTCTGGAAGAATGTTGCCTGATCTGAGAAGTTAAATGCAGAGATTTTTAGAATCTTTGTACTTTAACATAGTTGCATTTTAAAGCAATGCTTTTTACGGAAAAAAAAAGCATCTGTTTTTCTCATTGCTGATTTGCCACTGGATTTTTGAGAGATGGCAGAAAAAAATATGACCCTTTTCAAAGGTCTTTTGAAGAGATAAATTTAATACTTGTATCCTAGCCACAAAATATGAATGTGGTTGTATTTCTTTTACTTTAGTAGGATTCTGATCCTGAAAGACAGAGATGATGCCACATACTATGTCCATCATATTGCTGTGATTCAGGACTGGCTTTTCTAGCAAGCTAGCTTCAAATGGTGTTTACTCTACATGTAAGCTAAGCACATGCCCATATTGCCAGTTCTCCTAATTTTATTGCATGTCACTTATTTGCTTTTTAAAAGAAACTACTTTTTACAGTCATTTGATTTTGTAAGGGTTTCAACTCCAGAATAACACTTAAAATATTCCTACCTTTCTCGTTCTAGAGAAAACCTTAAAAGTGGAAATACTCAAGAAAAAGAAGACAAGTATTTTAAATAAGATCTCGTATTTTAAATATTGTTTAAACAAACATAATGGTTTTTTTTTTTTTTTTTTTTTTTTTTTTTTTTTTGCTAACCTGCTATTTGTGCCAGTTGTGACAGAGTGGACTATAACTTGTATCAGGTTCTGAATTCTCAGTCAAGCAGTGGCGGAGTTTATGGATGTATTCTGACACTCTACCCTTGAAAGTGCTGGATGCCTTGTTTGAAAAACAGTTTTATAAAAGTTTCAGTCTGTTGATTTTTAATGTCTTGATTACTATGCTATTAAGCTGAAGAGGAGCATATGGCACATTTATGTCAAGCTGTAGAACTGAGAGGCAGCAAGCAGTGCAAAGTGCTAGAGATGCTTTGAATAAGCAGCTTTGTTCTTTACCAGACAGGGTGAGGCTACAATTATAAATATTGTTGAAGTGATAGTGGAAAGTGTGCACACTTTTTCCTTAGTGAAATGCTGGTGAATTTTGAAACTTGCAGGCAACTCTGAGGAGAAAAAAAATGTAAAGTAATTTGAGTGTTTTAAATTTATGTAATTCTTCAAGCTTTCAGAATAAATCTGTTTTAAAAACACATTGTGGTTACTCTTATTAACATATTTATAATCTGTGCATAGTCTAATTTTCCTTGTGTATCTCCCAGCATTATATTATAGGAAGCCAACCATTAAAAATAAACTGTAGATTTTATCAGTGAAGCTTCTTCCATCTCTTTTATGTTGGAAGCAGAGCTCCTAGGAGCCTCTCCAGCATGCCTGAAGTGGTATGGGCTCTAACCACCGTCCTGAAGTGAGAGAAGGCTTAGAGGAAGGATAAACTTCTGAGGCTCTCCATATCCTAAATTCACATGGCATAGCTGTTGGTACAGCCTTTGAAAGCTGTTATATTACCTGTCTGCTGGTGGGGGAGCTTGGGCTTGAAACAGACTGTAGATTTCACATGAAGGAAGTGCAAATGCAGAAATATGCTCGAAGAGAGAATGAAGCATGGAGATGTTTTAAATGTGTCACAGTTGGTCTTAATTTTTTTCTTGTTGATAATGCTGGTACTGTCAGAGAAATCACAATGCAATTTCTCTTGTTTCTTATTATTTAGAGCTCTGACACTCTAGGCTGCACTCTTACTAAAGTAATCAGATTTGCTTGTCAGTCCTCACGTTCCTTTTCAATGCTGCTAATGCCACTGTCTTAGATATGGAACTGTGATTCTGAGAAATGCAATGTGTAAATTATGAATTTTTCCTTTAATACATTGTACTTCAGTGCTCTTTATGTTTTTTTGCTTAAAGCAAGAACATATATTTCTGGAGACCTGTGTCATCACTCTGAATATTATGTTTTAATTCTACTTGGTGACAAATTTTGCTTAAAAACTTCAATTTGGATAGCTATCTGCTGTAATTTTTAAATAAAACTCCTATTGCCTCTGAAATAGTTTTTTATTTTACATTTAAAACAAGAAGAAGCAAAGTTGATCAATCCTTTAGATAAAATTTTGCATTTTGTATGCAACTTTTGTAGTTTGAGCTTAAATTTCCTGCCTCGCCTGCCAGTGTTAGTGTGTGGTGTGTGTGTTCCCTGCCCGGAGGGACCAGAAGGTTGTCTCGTGCAGGGATGTCTGTCCCAGGGTATACATTGTTAAATAACAATGATAAGATTCCCTTTTGCCAAGAAAGTGGCCTTAAGATGTTATACTAACCCTGGTAAAAAAACCCCACAGCTTCTCCACGTAATGTGGTGTGGTAGCTCTCGGAGCTCACCTATATGAAAGCTCTGATGCCCCGCAGGTGGCAGTAGTGCTCTGGGAGAAGGGACCCCCTTCCCAAACTTCTGTGAATAGCGCTTGGTTTTAACTTGGCAGTAAAAATAAAAACAGTCAATTTCCTTTCCTTTCCTTTTATTTTTTCTTTTCCTTTTTCTTGCTTTGTTTTGTTTTGTTTGATAGAAAATGCTTCTTTTTATTTGGTTGCTGGACAGCATTTTAGGCAAAGAGTCTCTTTCAAAGAGGTAACTACACAAGGAGAGCTGCAAAAGCTAAAGCCTGGTGAGAGTTTGTCCTGGTGCTTGCTAATTTGTTGTTCTGCTGTGTAGTGTCACCACATAAAGTTGCTTGTGGAGAGGCCTTCACTCAAAAGTTGGGAACAAAAGTACCCTTTTAGGATTTGGGAGGTAGAGAATTCTTCAGCTATTTAAAGTGCCTACATTCAGGTAGGCTTTTACTCAGTTCTGGCTCTCTGCATTTCAGTGTTTATAAAAGGTGATAAATGTTATCCTGTTGTTCTAGTCATAACTTCTGTTATTTTAATGGCTTTTCCATTGGTTATCAAGATGAAATCATGTTTCATTTCCTTCTTCTTTTGCATGCATTTCATGATTTTTTAAACTAGATGAGTATGTGGTATTCTCTTAAGTTCAGTCATCCTAAGATATCATACAAATGGGAAAGATGAAGAATGCTTTTCTGTAAAGCAGCTAATTTATGCTATTTAATATAATTACATATTGTTAAACAATTATATTTGAGCACTATATTTACATTATTTGTTTGTTTGCCCTCTGCAGAGTGTGAAAAGGATGTTAAATATATAATATAAATAGTTTAAAAAGAATTCTAATTTTTGAGAGAAATTTGATTGTCTGTTTTCACTTGTGATAGCAGAATGGGGAAAGCTTACACATATTGCATTACTTCTAATGTAAGTTGAACCAAGATTTTTTTACTGAAGACAGCATTTCAAAGAAGCCTGAGAGTGCTCCACAGATGTGCAGGGCAGTTGGGTATCAGTAGTTGCTTACATTGAGTCACACTGGATGTACTTTGAATAT
Organism: Sylvia atricapilla; assembly: GCF_009819655.1. NCBI lineage: Eukaryota > Metazoa > Chordata > Aves > Passeriformes > Sylviidae > Sylvia > Sylvia atricapilla. Next base: position 46,170,392 of record NC_089140.1, read on the forward strand.
TCAGCTGTGGATTTTGGATTCTGTGTTTAATAAGAGTAAGATGGCTTTATACTTTTATTTCTATTAGTTCACGTTAGAAAATTCCTACAGTTAGTTACTCCTAGTCTGATCATCCTTCAGTGTTTTGTCAAATACTTCATGTAGTTACAGCTTAAAATGACACTGAAATGGTAGTGAACTTAGAATAATTTAGGTTTTCAAAAGCACTAAACTAAAAAGTGTTATTGAGGTATCGTCTTGCTTATAATTACCTCAGAGGGTGATATAATGAGGAGAGAAATGGATTCAAAATGCTTGAGCACAATTCCAGGAATTAGTTTCCTAATTTAGTAGTTTTTAAATAATACATTATCGATAAGGAATGGAAAGTAGTATTGCAGATAATCTTATTTTCTAAAATGGTTGGTTTGAGTAATAGCAGTTAAGACTAATTCTGAAATTGAGGTAGAAATTCTATGAGATATTATAAATATAAATAATTCAAGCTGCAAATGGTGTCAATAACCAGACTTTATCTTAAGAGTTGTCCAAAGTTTAGCATGTGTCATTCAAGTAAAACTCAGAACTACAGATTCAGCTTCTAAATCGTTTGAGTGATCAGTTTGGTATTATATAACTGGAAACATGCAAAGCATTTTAATTTCTTCAAGAACTATGTTGTGAGCAATTTGTTTAGTAAGAGAAGACCTACAAAAAGCATATGCCGTTATTATTACCCAGAATCCAATAAAAGATAGTTTTTCAAATTATTACCATATGTATGTAGGAGCTGCTTTGTACTGTGAAGTTATTTTAGATATCAAAATAATTTGTTTTATACTTTGAGTTCCTCACTGTTAAAATGTCCCTTTAGGTTTACTATTACTCTGACTATTGTGTGATGCATAGTAAAAAAACCCAAAACCTTACAATAAAAGAAATTTAACAAGTAATTGAAATTCCAGATTGTATTCAAAATGTGCCAAATGAAGTAATGGTATTTGCAGGGATATTGTGTGAGAGCAGTAGCTGTGGGGAAACTACTATAAAACTGTTAAATGTGCTTCCCCTCCCCCTGCTGTCCTTAACCACTGTTAAAAAAAGATTGAGAAAATAATGCAGTTTTGACTGGCTGACAAACATTCCAACAGAGAAAAGAAGCTATTACAAAAATATATTAGAACTGCTTAGCCATATTTTTCTTATTGTTTCTATTGATGTGCAAATTCATGGACCGCTTTTAACAAGGGAAGATTACTGAGAAAGGCTTTTTTATACTTATGTATGTTTCATGTTGAGCAATCTTCTTGGGACCCAGCGGAACACTAACTGAAGCAAAGAAAAAGTACAATTTGTAATGCTGCTTTCTTAAGCTAATGCTTTTGTCTCTGAGATAGCGTAGATTTCAAGGATGCCGTGACTATCAGAAAAGCTGGTTGAAACGAGTTAATTTTAAGATAGAGTTTCTGAATGTGCGTTCTGTAATGCTGACTCGGAAGTTAAGCCAATAATAACTTATGTAGGTAAATCACCTCATTGATTTAAATGGATCTTATTTGACAGACTGATTAGCTGCAGATAACTGCCAGCTTAGAGGTGTATAGCAAACCACTTTTGAATGTATTATACCTTAGTAGTCTATCATCAAAGATTTATAGCTAACTTTGTAGTTATATTTCTTCATGTGCTTTTGATTTACATTCAGATGTCCTCATGGATCTTTCCTTAGTAGATTAACAGATGCAGATCTTTGGGAGAAAATATTTAAGATCATCCAAAGCCATTGTTGGACAATTCTAGAAATTGTCTTGTTTTCAGAAATTTTCTTTCTCCAGCTGTAGAAAAAGCTTCTGACGCTGTTTCTCTTGTTGTGCCCTCCTACCCCTTTAAAGCAAAAAAAAAAAAAAAAAAAAAAAAAAAAGGTAATTATTTGCTATAATTCGATAACAAAGAGAGGGGCAGTGTGTTTGGTAGCATGCTAGCATCTGCCTCAACAATGCCCCATTTTTAAAGACTTTCCTGCATCCCTGACCAATATGGCAAAGCTCCTTGCAAATATTTGGCAGATGTTGACAAAATCCTGTATATTAGGTGTTATTTGCATGCATTATTAAGATTGTGTTGTGGTGCAAATACTCATAAGAGTTTGTCTCCTAGCATTGCTCATATAGGAGAACTCAGGGTTAGCCCAATGTATTTGTTTCACGTGCCATCCACAATTCTGTAAATCTGTAAAGCACAGATTTGTGTTCTACAGAGCTTTTTGGATGTAAGAAAATTAGGATGGGCAGTAAAAGCAACAGACCCAGTCTTGAGCAAGGAAACCAACTATAGTCAACAATAAATAGTCAAGTAGTGAGAGAAACCAGGACTCATTCAATTCCTGCTAATAGTTTACAGTTTGTCAGAAAGTCCCTTTAGGCTGCAAGCCCCAAGCTCACAGGTCACATAAAGGTTATGATGTTCACAGGATGGCTGCTAGCACAGTACTGGATATGTAAGTTGAAAATCAGTATTAAGTCTTCCACTTTCTTTTCTTTGAGTATTTGTTGGGAGAGTCTTGGCATCTCCAGGCTTACAAAAGGAGCTTCCTTTTACCTTTTTGGTAGGGAATGCTGAAAAATGGAATGTTAAAAATTGCAGTGGTAGACGGAAGCTTTTCTGTTTCAGTAAGCAATAGTCCCAAAAAGAAGACTGTTTCTAATTAAGATGAGCTTATTTAGTAGATAAGAGGAACTTTGTGTTTGAGCCCTTTTATGTGTATTCTGTTTCAGAAGGCAGTTCAGATTTTCATGTTCCATCTTCAGTGAAGGGCTGACTGGAGGTGCTTGTTGTCCAAAAAACCCTCACAAGCAATTCCCATACATTCATAATTCAACAAGGAGATTTATTTCTTTCACTCAGTAACAATTGCTTTCTATAAAAAGAGAAAGCTTAAGTTTACCTACAGCAATTACTTCTTTGTATAGTGCCCAGTAGGGTCTTCATTCCTGTGTGCAGTTATAACTATACAGAGTTCAGATGATCTGCAGCATAGTTTTTCCAGATTATTTGATGGCAGCTGTAAAACCACCAGTGGGATTGTAGCCTTAGAGTGCTGTAAAAAGACATTGTGAACAGTACAGTTGGACTATCAGTGGTTAAAATTAATCTGTGACATCTGTTGGCTTTTGTATTACTATTACCATGGAAAATTTTGGATTGAGGTTTCCTATCTGTGTGTTCTGGAGCCATGCTACAAGACCGTGTAGGAAACCAGTGAGAATTTTATTTCTTTTACATAGCTACCTGCCTTTTTATTGTATTAGAGGAGACATTTGAAAGTTGTTAGTGTATGTAAGTAAAAAGAATTTTTGTTAATTCTGTATGAGTTATAGCTTGAACTCTTACATAAATTCGATATTTTACAGGGGTTTAATTAGTGTGATAGTGAATTAGGCCTTCTTGTCCAAATAACTTTTTAAATCAAAGAATTAAATTTGGTCTATCTTTCCTTTTTATGGCGGTTGTGTTTGCTATATCTGCTATATCAGTATCTGCTATAAAGTATTCTAAGGATGGAGTAAGAGCAAATTACTGGCATGAATGTGTAATGTTGTGACTATGAAAGTGAATATAGTAATTTAATCAAAAATAGGCATTAAAAGAATAAAGTGAAAATTTATGCTCCTAGAATTTGCTGTTAACTTCTGTGCTGGTCTTTACTGTTCAGTTTCTTTTCTGTTAGGAAGAAGCTCTAAATTCAGCAAAATACTAGCAGTAGTCCCTATTGTCTCAGTTTATTAAATACTTTTCTAAATCTTGCATTTTTATTGTATGGATCAGATAAACAAAGCAAGTGACATTTTTGTAGGAGCAATGAAGTACTTTTCCCTTGAGAGAAAAGATACTATAGTGCAGCTAATAAAACACTCACTTGTATTGATTCTGAGGAGTGTAAGGGGAATGCTCTGAATCCATGTGGTTTCCTTTCATATGGATACTGCAGGGAAGAGCCAGTCAAGGTTTGGAGCCAGCACAGTAGCTGCAATAGCAGCCAAAGATTTGGTTAGGAGAGCTATTGAAATCATCAAAGTCCTAAAGCTGTCTTCTTTGTGAGCATCTTCCATCTGTTCGTGATTTCTTCTAACCCCTCTTTACTCTTCCCTTTCCCTTCTATTCCATTTAGCAAATTCCTTTTCCTGCATAGTAACCTAAATATTGCAACTTCAAAAGACTTAAATGAATAAATAGGTTACAACTGTCTGGTTGATTCAACTTGTTTGTTCTGATCCTTTCCATTACCTCTCCTGATTGTACAGATTCACAGATTCTGAGGGCCCTATAGTCATCTAAGACATTCTTAGGTGTGATTGCACCAAGTGGGAGTAATATTCATGAAGACATCTGAATTAAGGAATAGGTATTATTATTAATGTTATTGCTTCTGTGATTCTTCCCAATTTCTTAGTAAGCTTTTTTTTTTTTTTTTAATTTTTTTTGTGCAGAGACTTGAAGGGTGTTATAGTCACTCTGAGTGATGATGGCCATCTTCAATGTTCATACCTTGGAACTGATCCTTCACTCTTCCAGGCTCCTAAGGTTGATTCTAGGGAAATAAACTATGAAGAAATGAATGCTGAAATGAAAGAGCTTCAGAAAATCATCAGAGAGGCCACAAAAACACAAGGTACACTTCTTTCTTGTTATGTATTTTTACATGTCTTTTTAGCACTTTAAAATGTTTTATTTTCAGACTTTACTCAAAGTTACAGTTTTGTAGAAAATCTAGTATTTAAGAGAAATAAATAAATCCTAGATGGTAAAGCCCTTGGATTGTGTTTTCATAACGTTGTTGGAAGCTTAAAGATGTTTACATCAGGTTGCAGATAGTTCTCACTAGCGCAAGGATTCAGAATAAAGACTGCCATGGACTACCCAAAGGCGAGAAAACTTGAAGAATTTCAATGATCTGGTGTAGTTAGGCTTCAGAGAGAGTAAAAGTATTGCCAAATTCTATTTATTAATACAAATGACATTTTAAGTTATGAAATTAACAAAAAATTGCTTTTTAAAGCAACTTTTCTGCTGGTTTAACTATTCAAAAGCATATTTATAGAACAGAGTGGCATATCTGATTATGATAAATTCTGGAATTTGTATACATTGCTAATAACTTGCATTGATTTTGTTCAAGTAAGGGCACATAATTTCCACAGAGATCCGTCAAAGTTTATGTTTTCATAACTGTGGTTTTATACATCCCAGCCTGTGCAGGGAATTGGAAGCATGTGATTTTACAGGAAGCTATGGAAAAATCTTCAACAAATAGAAAGAACAAATTAATTTTTTTCCTTGATGATGGGTAGCATGTTCTTAAAATGCATCAAGGAAATAGTCATGGTTTTACTATGTGAAAAAAGAAGTGAAAAACCTCATAGTTGAAATTACTGGAAAATAAAAATTATTTACCTGCAGGCATGAGTTTGATTCTACAACACAAAGACTTCTTTGTTTTGTAATTACATGTAACTTCATCCATTATCATGGTAGACTTATATCTGGATTTTAATTTTCCCAACCCAGTAATGTGTTATTTAAACACAGATGTGGATAAATTCCACTGATTTTTACCACAGTTCATCCTTATAGGTATTTGACAATTTTGTCTATCATAACCAAAGGAAAGAAAAGCATGATGGAAAGAAAAAATCCGTTTGAAGTGAATCAACTTCAGCTTATTAGTTTCAGCATGTTATCTGGAAGATCTAAGGAGAGAGAAAGGATCTGTAGCTGTCCTTTTAAAATTTTGTAATAACTGTCATGGTATGAATGATAAATTTGTTATGAATATTTTTTATTTTTTTCACCATTCTTTTTTTTTTTTTTTTAATTTCCTTTTCTTCCTCAATTTGTCTAATCTGATTTAAGTGGTGTTTTCGAATGAGGTTTTTATGAATGCTCTTTTTGTTGTGGAGAGATGCCCTAATGATGTTTTGTTTGGCTTTAACGGCATGTAAAACTTGTATGAGAACCTTTTTATACAACAAAATATTTTACTTATGAAGAATACCTGTCAATTTTGGATGCTTTGGCTTTGTTTTATTTTGGCTTTTTTTTCTTCAAACTTTAGCTTGAACCTTGGTTGCCATTAAGTTACTCCTTAGCACAATCTATAAAATTACCAGTTGGTTTTCTTGTCTTTTGAATTCATGCTTGTGCAGTCAGACCTTGTGTTGTTTTGAAAATATCTACCCTTATATGGAAATAATTTTTCTTTGTTTCATTTTGACTTTCAAACGTGGAAGGTATTTAGAATTAGGTCATCTTATTAAAAAAAACTTTAGAGTAGTTATTTCCATAAATGTCTTGTATTTCTGTCCAGTGCTGACCATTAAACTGTTGAACTTAAGCTGTTTTATACATTTTGAAGAATAAGGATTTACAGTATAAACTGATGAAATATTTTAAATCTTAACTGTTATACTAACTTAAATCTAATGTTACTTGCATCAATCTGGATGACATAAGTGATTAAACATACGTGTTTTGGCTCAGTTTAATAGTAACAAAAAGCCAATACTTATATGTAAACCTCAGTTGTGATCTCTCTTGTACTTCTAATAGAAAAATAACTGTATGACAGAGGTTACATCATAGCTAGCTTGAAGAAGCAACCCAAAGAGAAATGGTTAAGAAGGGATAGAAAAAGAATGGACCGTGCTGAGCTTTATGTAGTGGCAGGACTTGTTCTTTGCAATTGTGGCAGTATGAAACAGGCCTAAACTTCTTTTCTAGGTGATATTTTCCAGGAGAAATATGTTTAGGTTTTGCTTTTTTCTCTTGTAGTAAAGGGAGGCATTTCTCTCTGAGCACAAGAAAGTGAATACTTATTTTCTGCCTTCATCAAAATCTTTTCCCTTGACTCTCTTGTTAGAAAAAGATAATGTGCTGTCTACTAGTTCTAGGTCATTTTCAGGACCCTGTGTGTCCTGAAAATAATAAAATTCTTGCAGCTTTCTGAATGTGCTCATGCTCTCAGTTATTCACTTAATATGTTAATTGCCCCTTTACATCAACTCTTTACTCATTACTTTAGGAACTATATATTTCCTGTTCAGATTTTTCATTTTCCCATATGTTTGGGATATTAAAAAGTAGAAGTGCTCTTCAGAAAAATGCAAATACCCTAGAGCTCTACTTCTGGACTCTAAAGAGAAGCTTATGTAATTCCTCAAGGTTTTTAAGGCTTTAATTTGTATAACTTGTTTTTTACATGTGTGAATCAGCATAAGACTTTGTATCATGGATATAAGTGAGTTTGTAGCATTCTTTTGCCTTGTAAGTTGACAGTCCTGGAAATCAACTGGTGACATATTTTAATCAAGCCACATGTAATGGTCTATACATAAAACTTTGATATACCTTCTTATGCAGAGGAATTTGCTGAAGATTAGAGTGTTAGAATAAAATCTTTCTTTTTTTAACATATTAATTTTCAAATTATTTAGATGAAAGTGCCATGAGATGTGTGGTGTTATTTTGGAGGTAGTTATCCATGCTATATGCATGTGTGTATATGCTATATCCATTGGCATATGCATGTGAGGACAAAGTTTAAAAATACCTTACCAGTTACCTTACCTTGTTATGGAATGCATCTAAATTCTTTTTCATACATAAATCAGAAACCCAGAATGATATCCAGGTTTAAGTTGACTGTAGAAATCTAGTAGGACTTTGAGAATTGATGCTGTTGAAGTTGTATGATTTTTAGGAGTGTAGCTGAATAATGGTTAAAGGAGAACTGATTTGCTTTTTTCTTTTTCTTTCAGATATTTTGCCTGAGTCTGAAAAACAGAGAGATGTAACTGTCACAGCAGAAGTTTCACCTGATTTGGATGAAGAATCTGTATGTACCTGTATAAAAAGGGAATTATTCTGAAAAAAAACATTGATTTCACATGAATAAATGATGACTGATCATGCATAATGATTCCTATTTACATTTGTGTGACTGAGCTTCATGGCCCTCAGTTTTCCATCAATTAGAACCCAATTTTATTAAAGATTTTAACTAGAATTATTACAATTATTCATTTATCTTCTGTTTGAGGACCTTGAGATTCTTGCCTAAGCAAATGTAAGTGAACAAGAACTTAGAGTCTGGAACAACTTTGTAGTGGTGAGAAGTACTGGTGAGCAGTTATAAACACTGGGGGAAACAGTCAAAGTGTCGGCCTCGCCTCTCTCCAAGACAGAATACTCAAACTACTCCAGCTGATTGTAAGAAATAATCTTTCTCCAACAAGCTATCATTCAGTATTCTTTAGTGTTGCAGCCTAATTAGTTTATTCATGTTGTATACATAGGTGGTTTACAAATTTATTCAAATTAAGAATTGGGAGAGGTTATATTGTCTCTTAAAACTCTTTGCTTTAAACATTTCAGAACATACTTGTTGCACTGTAACATCTTTATCCATTTCTGGCCACTAGTTTTGGCAAAACTGATTTTTCACAGCTGCTGACTGTTTAAAAAATACATTAGGATATTATTCTTTGATAAATGGACCTCTTTATAATGTGTGCTAGTGTCCTAGCACTTGTCTGTGGAAAAAAAGAACAGTGTGACGTGGTCTTGGCTAGCTGCAATAATCTGCTCACAACACTCGGACTGTTAGGTGCAGTGAATGGTCTAATGCTGCTGTGCTCATTTGCTCAACCTTCCAGATGCAACTGGTCTGTTTCATGTGTAAGTAACTCAGTCTATCAAGAAAGCCACAGCCTTGAATCTTTATCTGCCCATATATCTTAGTTTCCTGTGTGGTCTGCTTTTCTGTGGGCTCTTTCAGTAGCTGCCTAGGAAGGAAAAATCTGATAAGATACTTTGTGGGGAATGATCAATAAGCAAGTGTAGGAACTATTTTAGGGCTTCTTCAGTTACCTTGGGAACAACAGGATTTTCAATGCTACTTCTGCTCCTGTGAAAAGTCTGAAATTGCAATGTGTGTGATAAAAGCAAAGAGGATATAGAGTATTAAAATTGTGTAGATGAACAAGGGGAGAGCCATTCTGTTAATTAATGCCGTCTCCTGTGTGTATCCTCTGACCCAAGAAATCCAGGTGATTTCCGAAAGCTGAATAAGGTTACAGATATGGTAAGGTTCCATATCTTTACACCCCTGCTATTGTTTCAGATTCAACCACTGGGTCGCCAGCGAGCATGACAACCCAGTATGAAAGTATCTGTCTTTTTTCGCTGAGAAAGGTGCACAGTACACAAATGAAAGTCCTACTTCTAGAAGCCAGGGAGCCTACCAGCTTTCTGACTTCTTAGGAACTTTGCACATGTAGCCCTTATACTGTTTTAAATTTACTCTCCTATAATGAGAAGGTGTAAGTTCAAATCAGTAATCTGGTGTTATAGCAGAGGTGAGAGATGTGTTTCTTTATAATAAAGAAAATGTTCCCATTTAAATTAACTGTAGTGACTGACCTGTTTCAAAATGAAATATAAGCGTAAAATAAAATTAAAATTGAACCACAAGGTCAAGATAAATTTTGAAGTAGATGGAATTGCCTATTGAAATAGGAATTGGCAGGAGTATTGAAGTGCCTGCTAGAATTTTCTTTTGAAGTTTCAGGTATATTTCTGATTGTAAAATAGTGTGTGATGATTTTATAGTTGATGCTATGTTGTATTTATAATATATTGGCCAATTGGAAATCACCTTTCCCTACTGAATAGCAGAAGGTATTTCCAGAATTTGAATAAATACACAGTGAAAATTAGTGTGCCAAACAAAACAGTTTCAAATATTCGTATATGCATCAGATTGTATTAGTTTCCTATATGTACAACATTCATGACCTTCTGCTATCCTTTTGCAAGGAATTTCAAATGGAGACTTCACATTTTCAGAAGGAACTCAGAAATGTATTTTGTGTATTTTAATCTGCCATAGGAATGATAAGTCCTTTAATGTTAATTCTGTGTTTACCTAGTTGGTGATAGGAAAGTAATATTGCTTTAATTGTGTTTTCTTGTTCATGTGGAACATCAAACATGTGAACATAACATTTTTCATCTTTTTTTCTTCACAGCAAGCCATTGACAGTGACGTAAAAGCAGGGGCAGTACCATCAGTCACAGTAAAGGTACTGTGCCTAGCTCAAACAGTAGCATTTGAATAGTGGTGGCAGATAGTAACAAGCTTATTGCTTTCTGTCTTTTCACTTAGAACATTAAAATGAGTGAGTTTTGAAATGCGATATGTACTAAACCTTTTTTTCTCCGTAGTATGATAAGGTGTCATTCTAGCAAGCCTTCTGCTACTGTCAGAAAGTGATTGTGGTTTTATTTTTTATAGGCTTATCAGTAAGCTATTGCAGATATTATTAGGACAGAATGCAGTAGTTTTGGAAGTAATGAGAATATTTTTCCAATGGCAATAAATGTTTGGTTACTCAAATGGGAAGTTGATAATCTTCAGCTGCCTTTTTAGTTATCAATAAGCAAGAAACACTTTCTTTTGTATAAAGAATTTCAAAGCTATAACAATTCAAATGGTAGGACAGTCTAATTGGAAAATTGCAGTTCTTCATGAGAGCTCGTGCCTGTAACTGATTATTAAGAAAGTGTGTGTATGTGTGCACATGCATGTGCATGCAAGTGTCATTTTTCCTCAGTACTGCCTAAAAAAATCATGATTTTTATTTCTGACTTCAAGATGATCTTTTAAAAGTATCAGTGAAATTTCATTTTTGAGAACCTTGCGAGTTCTCTTTCTGTCTAGAGTGAAAAATTCAGAGGGTAACTGAACTGTTTGAACCAGATCCCCTTGGACTAGTGTGGTTTACTTGTACTTGGTCCAATATCTTTCTCTGCATTTTTAAGTGTTAAAAATGATCCAGGATAAAACCACTATTTTGATAAAGTCAGTGATAAGTCTGCTCAAAGAAGTTCAATTGAATTATGTATTTACATATTTCATAAGCTTTTTAATGGGAAGACATAATTAATTCCCCATTCCCTTTTCTTGTTTATGCATCTTGTATGTTTTAGTGAAACAAAAATAGTAAATGTAGGACTAACCATTAATTCAATTTTTTTCTAGAATCTTTTTTCTGCAATAAGTTCCTATAACTGGTATATTGTTAAACCTAAATCAATGTTGATGTTAATTATGGTAAAGTAGTCAAATTAGTTTCCTAACATTTGAGTAACTTTATAAGTAATAATATTCTAAACTGATCTAACCTGGCTGTAGTGAGCTCCTTGGTAGACCAGCAATGCAAAATAGATGACATTAGATATATGGTCTCTTTCTGTGCAGACCACATTCAGATCTCAGTCACCACAATACTTTCATTTTAGATATGAATTAGGGACACTGTTTTGATATCCATTGGTGTTGCAGAGGAGTAACTGTGCACAACAGAAGCAATGAGGGCCACTCTATATTTAGCCGGGCTTTCATTATCTGTAGTTGTTGTGCTGAGTATCTGGTATGTTTTCTTATATTTTTTGCAGTTAAAAAAATCAAATAAAACTTGAAGTTATTCAGAAGACTATGCATTACTGTTGGCAGTTAAAGGAAGTAATTTCTTTGGTTATCTTTGATTTTATTATTCTTGTGTTTTTTTCCACTATAATCACCTAAAATTTGCAAACTTTTATATTTCTTTGGATTAGAATGAATGCTCATGACACTTGCAGAGTATTAAGCATTCAATTCGTACTTTAGCTTTTGTTTGTCTTGGGTTAAAATTACAAAAAACTTGAGAAGTCCCCTCAGGTTTTTGTAATCTTTCAAGTTACTATATCTTGTTATTGGCTGTGAGGCAGTAAGAATTGTAAAATGAAAATACTGATTTTGAACTTGAAATTTTAAGTTCTTAATTGTTGTTGCCGAATTAGTCTTTGCAGATCAATTAGTCTTTGAAGATCTTTTTTTATATCTTTCTGTTGGTTATGGATTTTTTTTCTGCTGTAGAGATTAATTAGTTGCTTCATTTAAATACTTCTGTCTGTCCCTTGATCTAGATAACAATCCAGAGCAGAGTGACTGCGCAGAAGCCAAACATGGCTGTGTGTGTGCAAGCTCCGCTAGCAGTGACCTGTGACCAGTTTGTCTTTGATGATTTAGGTAAATTATGGCACTATCATCACAGCTGTTGTATTCTGTTACTTTTTCTGAGGCTTGAAAAGGTGTAGCCCAGCTCCAGTGAGTGCATTGTTGCAGATATACAGCAGTTAAAGCAGTTACAAGTTTGTCTTGCCTTCACCCCACGGCTTTTAGACACTGCTTGGTGGAGGAAGACGTTGTAGATAGGAATGGAGTTGTTTCCCTGATTGTGGTATGATGTGTGACAGGTGAAGAGACAGGGTGGCATCTTCATGATGGTGGCGAAACCCCCCCTACTATTCTGTAGTATTCTGCTGGGTTATTTTGTTTTAAATGCCAGTCTTGGTCTACAAACAGGGACAGTAAGTTTGTCAACGGGGGACAGTCTAGCATCTGTTCCCAATGTAGCATCAACTGTTAAGGGATCATTTTTCCAACTCTGTTGGTAAGACTGCAAGTGGGATTGCCTTTAGGACCACGTGGAGCTGAAGGTCAGACAAGTGTGCCTTGCTGCTTCAGTTGGAACTGAAGGCCATTTCTGCTCTGAAATGGGAAGTAATAGTCCCTGTTGAAACAGGGCTTTACTGAATGCTACTCTCATTTGAAGGGGCAGTTCTTACATTTGCTCAGTCTGTGGTAGGAGCAAATGGCTGATGGCTTTGTAAAATACTAATATTGCAATGTAAATCTCATTTCTTTTTATATTCTCCATGTTCATTTTGCTGAATTGTTTTATATGTTATGCTTAAGATACTGGGAGGCCCTAGTTTGCATTTTGCAAATTAAGGATTTAAAAAAACCCCATGTACAGTAATTTGATATAGGTGAACTAATGGAAACTATCATAATTTAGTAGAATGATTCCAGAAGTACTAGAAAATACATTGCTTTCATTTGGATGATCCTCTTACTTGACTTAATTTTATATTGTTTTCAGAACCAGATTCATCTGAAACTGTGGTTGTGTCTGTCTTTTTGAAGGAGAATTGTTCTCCATCAGAACTAGAAGGAACTTGTATAGTTTCATATAACATACCAACAGGTAAGCCACTGGAGACTTGAAAGTGATGTGGATTTTTTTTGAGGGCTTTTTCTTTATGTATTTCTTGCAAATGTTCTTTTGAAATATTCTAAAGGCAGTAGTAATTAAAGAAATAGTGTTTATCTAGTCTTCAGTTTTAGTTACTGTTTTATGTTGCATCAATTTGTGTAATTGGTTTTGCAGAGGTAAAATCATAACCTTATTACTTGGGAAGCAGCTATACCAGCTTTCCCACTCTGTCCTATCAATTTGCTTCTGTTCTGCTCCACCTCTTGAGTGAGAAGTTGATTAGATCTTTATTCACCTTTCTGGTCTGCCAAAAAATGTGATGAAAATGCCTCCCCCACAGAGAATGAGACCTGAATAAGCATTGGGAGTGATTATTACTCACTTCCTTTTTAACAGATGAACATACTCATTCCAAACAATAAACTAACTCAAAGAAATAGAAGTCAATTTGTTATTTTATGATGTTACAGTATCCTAATGATAGAATATGTAAATTTGTTCTGCTATCCATAACTAAAGATTTATTAGCTTAGTGTTCTACACACAGCCTTGTGAATGTGTCAGGCTACTGAGAAGCTGTGTTTAGGCAGGGCTTCCATGCTAAATGCTGCATAAACCAGTTTAAGTGTCAGTTCTTCACTTCTTACTGCTTGGCTTTGCTCCTGCACCTCCTCCCCTGTTGTGGTCATACAGTCACCAGTTGTTTCTCAGCCAGATTTGCTGATTTGGTTCACTGTGCAAAGACAGAGCTGTGCCAGCACAAATGGATAGATTGGCGTGAAAGAAATGCATGTGTACTAAGGGCTTCTGTGAAGGACGGTGGTCTTGAGTACCTTATCCAATATGGACACTTCTATATAAATATTTTCTTTGTATCACTTCACACTTGAAACATTGTGTTTATGATAGTAGTCTAGGCTGTACCATGGTTGAAAAGTTTATTTCTAGAAAAATAATGAAATGCATGCTTTTAAAGGAAAGGAAGCCTTCCCTTTTAATTGAGAGCCTGCAGGAACAGCATGTACAACTTCAGTCCCTCTGTCCAGTGATTCTGACTGCATATTCCTTGTGAATGAGATGCTGTGCATTCATAACTGTCCAAATTAGTGATGTGGCCTTAGACAGGTTTTTGGCATAACTGAATAGGTAGCGCACTAGTGAATGTCTTGGATCCTTTGATTTTGAAAGCTTGCTTTTTTGTTTTGCTGGTCTTGTTTCTGTAATTTTGCTTCCTAAGACCAAAAAATAAATGTAATATTTTGGGTAGTGCTAATAAAACTTACATTTGTATTTTAGATATTAAGTTGGATTTTGTAAGCCTTTTGATTAGGGAAGTAAGAAAATCTTGCATCTTTAAAGTGTTTGATGGTTTATATCCAATAAAAAAAAAAAGAACACGCATACATGACATCTAACAGAATTATAGAAACGGAAGAATAAATTTTAAAAACTTATCTTTGATTGTTGAATTTCAAAGTACAGGAACATAATTAGGCTTAGGGCTAGGATCTGCTAATTCTTTGATATTTACTTAAATTATTATCTGAGGTAGTTCTGTGGAATTACATACAAATACTATTGCTACTTGGCAGTCAAATCCTTAAGTGCAATATCTTAGTAAACAAACTTTAAGTGCTTTTTTGACTTCTTTTTATCTGAACAGAGACTCTTTCTTCTTTACTTCTTGAAGATATCTATATTTGTGGCCAAACCAATCTTCAGTCTGTCTCTGTGGGATTCATACAGCTGAAGCTTGATGAGTCAAACACTTGGATGGGGTTGCGCTATTGATGAATGTGGTCTCATGTCTAGTTTTTGGCTAGTATTGTGTCTTTATGTATTGTCTACCTAACAAATGTGGCTTAAGTTCTTTAAACCCTGTTATATTTCCTTTTTCTTTTTTGAAAAATTTAGTAATATCTCATGCAATTTTTTTAATCTCTTTTTCCTGTTGCTGGTCATATGGCAGAGCTTAATCCTGAAGGTGAGTAAATGCAAAAAATGCAAAGTTTTATGAGTGGCAGTATATACTGAATTAAACATACTTGGAAGGGAGCTGTTACTTTGCCTATAATTTTTATAAGTTCTTAATGTTCTTGATTTGATGGTATGAAGGTGTGGATATAGAGACTAGAAGGTCATAAGGACATTTCTTGGTGAAGCATGTTGTACTTTCTCCTATGTAAACATGGGAATTTGGCAAAGTATTAAGTTCCTTACACACTGCAGTTGGAAATTGGAAACGAATTATACTTTCTTTCTTTATCTGTTTTTTTCCCAGTTGTAGCAGTTAGGCAGCTAAGTTATATCTTTGGTGCAAATGAGCTATTTGGGCATTTATGCTGTTTGGGCTGAGTAGCTCTGAGAATGATGTCACAACATGTCTTCCTTCCAATTCCTATTGCAAACGTCTTATTCAAGGCTGCAAGGATGCTTTCTGTCTGAGACTACGAGCAGTACAAAACTTAGCTGTGATTGTGGTAGATCCAGTTCTTGGAAAAGTTACAATTAAGAGACAAAAAAAATTGGAAGCTTATGTATATGTAGACTAAAAAGAGAGAAGGGTGATTTTGCAGAGTAGCTGTAGATGTGTTGAAAAGATGTAGAAGACATTTTATGAACTTAAAAATAAATATATTAAGTACACATCGCTTCATGTTTTGGAAAGGTAAAAAAGTTGATTGCCATAGATTTAGAGATCCACTCAAAGGGAGTTTTCATTTCTGCAGTTTTCCTAAACGAAAGTTATAGACATATGTATATTTGAATCTTATTTTTCAATACTTATGCTCTTTTAAGCTTATTAAGTGCAGTAAAAAGAAGCAAGAAGGTAACTGTTGCCGTTCCCCTCCTTTTCTGGTTTCCAGATATTTTAGTGGACCTTGAGGTGTTGTACAAAAAACAGATGCTTGAAACATCTCAGTAAGATACTGCTCTTGACAAGAATAGCTGTGACCTTGTGGAATGTTTCTGCTATACAAAGTCATAAAAAGAATTAACTATCAATAAACTATAAAAAAATAAGTGTATATCGTTTGAAAGAATGCTATTCTAAATATGAAGATTGGGGTTTTGTTTTAAGAAATATTGAAACAAAATAAAAACTTTATCCTGAAAAGAATATTGCAGAGTACAGTAAACTTTGTAGAATTATCTGTGACAAAATCTTTTGGGGTTACTGTGGGGTACACTGGACTATGTAAACTCAGGGTCATCAATACCAGAGCAAATATTAATTCTCTGAATATTTAACATCCTAAATTGGGAGATCTGAGTTTTAATACTTTTTATCATGCACATTAATTTTATGTTTCAAATATAACTAAACAAATGCATGAGGAATTTTGAAATGAAATAGTATCTACAGGGCATATGACTTTTATTACTTATAGCAGGTAAATGCATAGTATGCCTTTAAATACTAGTAGCATTAGATGGCATCTGCTTTGTTTCAGATTGGAGGAGAATCTGAATTTTTATTTCCACTTTTTTCTTTACTATAGTACTAAAATTGTGTATCACGCGAAGTATCATAACTCTAAATGAAGTGAGATGTGTTGCTAGACAGAATATCAACAGGTTGAGGAAATTCTGACTCCCACACATGACTACTACTTTGTTTCCTTAGTACCATTTAAAATTCTGAAATACTCTGAAACATTTCCCAGCAAGTTTCCACTGTAGTGATAAATTTTGTTGGAGCTTTTTGGTTTCTTTTTCTTATATGTAGCTGTTTTAGATTAATTGACTAGAAATCTCCCCAGTCTCTCCCATAAGCTTGATAATACTTGATTTAGTTTTGATTCGACCTTTGTCTGAAATATTGAAAAGTTATGTTTATGATGAGGCAGACTGACAGCAGACTGTGCAGAAAAAGGTGATATGAAAAAACAAGAAAAATGTCTCATTTTAAATATAAAATAATCAAAATCTTTTTGCCTACTTTTGCTACCATTTTTTTCCTGTTGATACGTCTCTAAATCTAAGTTCAGTACTAAAATGTTTGTGTTATGCTGTCATCAAGAAAAATTTTACTTTTCCCATGAGATGATGAAGATATAGTTGACTGAATCATTCTGACAGATCATGGGGTTATTTTCAAGTATTCCTTTAGGAGTTTTCCTTGGAACCTGGAGATACTCTAATTTCAAAGATTTGTCTTTGATTTGAATGTATTTTCTCTGATTTTATATTTATAAGCTGCTGCAGAATAGTTACTTGGAGGCATTATCAGCCAGCCAAAAGAGCTTGTGAATTATCAACACAGGGAATAATCTGAGCCTTATGGCAGCATTTTTTCCCTGAGATGAGTCTTAGAAGTAATTTTTTTCATTGGAAGAGATCTGAGAAGCAGCAAACAAACAAAATTACTAGCAAAAAGGATTGCTTGGATGGCTACTGAATGTTTGAGCTCAGTTTTGATACTCTCTCTATATACCCCTGTGTAGCTATCAGTTTCATGACTTTTCTGACAGTAACTTACTTTTTTCTCTAAAAATCTATTTTGTTAAACAAGGTTTTCTTGTAGGTACTTCATCAAAAAATTGTCCTTAAAAATCCCACAATCTTTCTTCTCAACAGAGCAAGTACTCCATATTTCATAGCAATGAGCATTTTTGCCTTTTGCATAGAACATACCAGGCAATTGCTGACGTGCCAGCAATTTGAAACAGTATTTTTATCTGAGAAAAATTTTGACACATTCAAATGTGTTTTCTAAATATTAGTGTTTAAACTTCGTCTTTTCTCCTCCACCATTCTGATGAAATTGTTTGTGATAGTAGATCCCAATATTCAAGGCAGTAGCCAGTTCTGCAGTTCTGTTTTATTATGATGCAATAAGTTGAAAGATAGAATTTAATATACTTTTGGGTAATAACCTCCATTGGATACATTATTTCTCTAAGTCACAACCTCTGAGAGATAATTTAAGAGTATATTAAAAAAAGGGTAAGTGTGCTCATAAAAAGCATTTCGTTTGGGATATTCCTGATGAAAATGTTGATGCTTCAATTCTGTATTTGAAACCTTGGGAGTAATCACACAGCTGTCATTTATTATATTAAAGTGATATTGTTTGTCTAGAGCATTTAATAAAACTAATCTTCATTTCATGTTAATTAGTATAAATACAGTATGCAGTAGTTTTGTTAATAACTGTTGCTTTCTCGTCCATATAAAAATGTTCACTTGAGAAGGTAATTAAAAATATTCAAATTTAAAGATATTTTAGGTGGATTTAAAAAAAAATAAATTATATAGTTTTTGTTTTAATGAATACCTTATTCACATTACCTGTCTTGTTATACCTCTTTGGGGACAGTGGTATAAAGTATCCTGTATTCAGAATGTGGAAATGAAAAATGAATCAGTGTCCTTTCATTTTAGGAATACCAAGAGTTTCACAGTGTAACTTCAGTCTGCCTTTGAAGTTAGTTTGCTTTCCAGTTCAACCTTCAAAAGCAGCAAACCACAAGCTAACTATTGATACCAACAAACCTCCTATCAGTTTTGTCACCATTTTTCCAGGTAGGTTTTTAAATGTAAAAAGGTGTTAGAAGCTCCCAGTGGGAATTGTTTGTCCATATGATGTAATGAGGTAATTAAAAAAGTTAATGTTAGTATATAAAAAATATATTTTGAAAGAAATTATGGCATAATAGTTCAATAATAATACACTTGGACAAGTATACCTGCCTCTGGTAAAACTACAGATTTCTTTACATGGCATAGATCTAATTTTTATGTATGCAGACAATTTTACATAAAATTGCTTAAGCAGTGTTGTAATGGGGAAAACAGGCAGTCATTTAAAAAAGGGTGAGCAGGGCAAAGCAGAAGTGGTAAATGTTGTACATAAGGGGTATAGTTGCTTTGGATGATGACTTTTGGAGGATTTGATGTATCAGTCTGAAGCTGATTATATTTAATAATTTTAGTAGCCTTCTTGGACCAAAAAGAAGACTTGAACATAACATTATTTTCTGATGTGCAAACCCAAGCTATATTCTCTATTCTCATTTCTAATATCTATTCTCTATGTTCTCTATATTCTCATTATATTAAAGTGGCATGAAGGAGAAGTTCATTTCCACTTAGGACTGGAAAAAGAAGAATGGCATTGAGTACTATAAAGTGTAATGTTACAAAAATAAGTTTTGCTGTAATTATGTGCTCACAATTTGGTAGAGAGGAGGTGGAAGTAACCACAGGAATACTCTGTGGTGCAGTATGTTGTAATCATAAGCAAACAAAAATTGAAGATGCATTACACAAAGTGTTTCCATGCAGGAAACCAATATCATGTTACTGTGCACTGGCAAACTGAGTGCTAGTTGCTGATATTAAATAAAATATAATGTATATAACTCAAAAGTGTAAAAAAATGTTATCTAGAGATTTCAATAGAATTAAAAGAAAGTGACTCATTTAGCTTAATAATACACAGGCAAAAAAGGATTGACTTCAGTAAATATTTTGTGGCTATATCATGGGTTTAGATGATCATATTAGCACAAAAGGAAATTAATAAACAGGGCTTACAGAGTGATTGTGAGTATGTTCAGTCTGGCAGTGATTAAGGTGGTGGAATTCAGATGACTAAAGTTCTGGAACAATTTCCTGAGAGCTGTATGGGCCAACAACTTTGCTATTTTTTTTTAAGGAGTAGCTGCATCACTTTTAAGGCTTATATAATATATATTTGTCTGAGAACAGTGATTTAGGCTTTGTTGGTGTGGGGTTTTTTGTTTTTGTTTTAGCATAATTCTCTTCATTTTAAGGGTAAATACAGCTTTTCTCTTAACTGGATGTGCTGTGTAATGCTTGAAACACAGCAACATTCTTTTTAAGGGTCACTATTTCAAGGTTTTAATAATGGGTTTCCATTATAGCTAAGCAATAATGCTTTCAGAATAGCACACTGTATTTGATTTTTAAGCTAGGGATGCATTGTTGAGAATACAGCACAAAGTGTAGGACCAAGAAGGCATTAAAATGTTCTGGTTTTTGTTCATCCCACTTACAGTGGAATAAAAAGAATAAAACAGTGGAATACAAGATAAAAACAGTATGCTGTTTATTATGTTTATATTTATTATTATGATGTAATTTTGTGAAAAACCTCTGAATTATTGGTGAATGCAATAAAAGTTGTATCTCTTTTCCCTGTTTTGCCTTATTTTTAGAAGTGGTGGGAGTAGTGGTGACAAAGAATAGTTTTTTAAAATATGGTATTCTAAAATTAAACCTTTTAAATTTGCATGATTCACTATGCAGAAAGAAAAGAAAGGTGAACATGGATGGACTTTGCAGAGTAGCTGGTTTTAGCAAGCTGGATGTTTGTTTTGCTCTGTGCTTAAACCTAAAAAGAGAGTGGGCTTAAACATTTTAATGATAATTTCTGCAAAAGTTTTGCATAAATATCTGAACTAAAGGTGACCTTGCATCTGGTGAAAGGTGGTAGTCTTTGGGCTCTATATTAATTGGGCTCTATACTAATTGCAGTTATTTTAGAATGTACAGACTGAACCTCTGAGAAACCAACCTTTTTGTTTTCAGGCTGGTGGAGGGAAACTGTGTGGCTCATATTCTACCTGTGAATGAAGAAAGGGTGTACCAAACTGCTGATATTTGTTATTTTTGAACCCGAAGAAGGGAAACAATCTAATTCATCTGCTGATGCAAAGATTGATATAGTCCTGGCTATGGATTGAGGTTTGCCTTATGCCATTATCAAATTACAGAAAATGGTGCTTAACTTTCTTTTTCAGACTTTGTTGATCCGTCTGAGGGTGACCAAGCAAATGCTCTGGGATTTCAATTTTTAACTGGCTCAAAAACCACTCTTCTTGCTTCAAAAACATCACGTAAGTTCTATCAGAATTATAGTAAAAGAAGCCTGCAGTTAGAATATGTACAAAAAGAGAATGTGGATCATACAAAGAAGGATAATCAGTGTTTGCAAATTAATACAGGAGTTTCAGTGTTAATTGACGGTTTCTTATTTCCTCTCAAGTATAAAATGATATGACAAAATTTTGTACTTAAAATATAGTACAGTACAGTGGAACTTCAATTCTCTGAAGAAATTGGATTTTCTTAAAGCTTCTAGCAATGTTTTTGTTCATAAACTAATACTGTAATTATAATAATGGCAAACCTCCTCATCTTGAAGGCATTTCAACATCTTTGTTTGGAATTAGTCACCTACTGAAATTTTTGAAAGGATTAAAAAGCAAATTTCTAACTTCCAACTGACTTCTTGACTTAAATTAGGCATCAGACTCTCTTCTTTACATCTAAGTAGATGCCTATCTCTTCTCTTTAGGTGCCTGTTTACCTTTGTAAGTAAGAGATTATGGATTCAAGATTCTTCTTATTATGCTTAAGAAGAGTTGTATGAATGTATACATGCAGATATGCTGTTATCTGGTCCAGTATCTCTTGTATAGAGCAGTTTGTGATTTAAGTAGTCCTGTTTCAGCCACCCGAATTTGTGCTCTTTGAAACAGATAGGTTCTCTTTATTTTCAAGAGTTTATGGTCTTGCTCTGTACAACTGCTCAACTTGCTAAACTCTTTCTTGGCATGTGTCTTGGAACCAAATAAGTTCAATTGTGTTTACCATTTTCCATTCTAGCAGAGCACAAAGTCTTCATTTATTACAGCAGATTACAAATTGAAAACCTAGAAAAGCAACTGTGCACTGCAGGGGGTTTAGTTGGAGCACTGTGTGAATGCTTTGTGGAAACTGCTTTGAGTGAAAAATCTCAGTTTGGTTTGTTGATGTGAATTTTTTTCAACACAGAGATAATATTCCTTACTGTTTTCAGAAATCCATATTTGTGATGGGCTGTATAAATATTGGTGGATTCAGCTGTGAGCTATGAGATAATATTTAATATGTTTTCTAATGTAATCATGTGTGCTAAAACAGAAATCATCTGGACAGTAATTTTCACTGTACCAAGAATCATGTACCAAGACTTTTGCATTTCTGAGGATCAAATCCACCTGTATTGTTTTTTGTGTGCATTATTTAAATACTGTTTTATTGTTACTTTGTTTTTAATATTTCTTTGAATAGGAGGTCTTAACCAGTTTTAACTAAACTAGAAGTGCAGTGATAGTTTTTAAAAACTAAAGAATTGAGAGGATTTACAAATAACTTTTTCCTGGATTGCAGTTTAAATCTTTGATTTGGGCTTTTTCTTGCATAGTTGTTAAATTTGGTTGCTGTAAGGACAAATTTGTTTCTATGTAATGAATATCTTTTAGTTTCTACTGAAGGCCATAACTTTTAATCTCACATATCCCCACCCCCAATCCTCAATCTTTTTCTTTCAGGTTTGTTTATTCACCAGCTAGGAATGATGCTTGCAGTCTTAGAATAAACTTTCCCACACTGCTTTACTTGTGAAGTTCACTTTACAAAGGAGCTCCACAATATCTGTTTCTCTTAGTGTGGCCACTCATTTACTGTGTATGGGAATCCTAACTTTAGAAGACAAATGAGTAGTATGATGTCACTTTCTGTGTTAGCAGCCTGTTTCCAGCATCCTCTTCATGCATTGAATTGAGTTGGTTAGAGAAGGTTTTAGGGGGAATTTGGTAATTTGAAATGGTACCTAAGTAAAACTTATTTAAAGGTAAATATATGTAAAACCTCAGATAGTCAAGCATAATTCTGAATATTTTTATAATCAGAGGCTACTGATAATACAAAAGCATTGTTTGGTAGAATATCATGATACTGAAATGATTGTGCTTGACTGAATAGATCTTCTGTGAAACTAATGAATGTAGATGAAATTATATTACTTGGTAGGTACTTAGTCTGCTATGTAACACTGAGCTTATGCCTTGTAAAAATACTTATATAGCATTTTAATGGAGGAAATGTTCTTCAAAAAGAAAACTGTGTGTGTAGATAAACTTGGACTAGAAGTAATGGTGTTTCAGAAAAGTAAAAGTTTTTAAGATCAAGCCTTATTTCTGGTTTTCCACAAAAGGAGTTAATCATGGACAATGTAAGAAGACCTCTTCTTCCAGTATTCCTTATCAAATGGACCTTAAGGTCTGATTGGGAAGAACTGCATGTAGTAATGAAGGTTGTCAGATTCAGTTGGGTTCCATTGCTGAAGCTGCAAACAGGAGCAATCATCATGAAAACAACATCTGTTTTCATGTTAGTTTTTAATTCTATTAGCTAATCCATTCTGACCAGTGTAGCAATTGAAGATATTACTTCAATTTATCAAGACTGTTGCAAAGAAACCCAGCCTGAAGTACTGTGTACTTCAAGTACATCTTGACAGAAAAAATGTATTAAAAAGTAGCTTGCACCAGCTAGATTAAGACTTAAAGGCAGGGTTTTTGTTGCTGAAATTTTTAAAACTGTATTTTAATCAAAGTTTTAGGAGTACTTGACTGCTAACTGGGGCTGTTCTTTTTTTTTCTTCTGATGTGAGTTAACTAGCTGAGAATCTTCTGAACTTCCTACTGGCAGAACAGCTATTCCTAATGCAGATTGTGCTGTTTGGACAGCTTGTTGTAGTCTGAAAAGACTTTATAACCTATTTAATTGTTGGTTCCCCTCAGTTTCCTGCTTTTCTGATAGAGAATTTTCTGAAAATCTGTTGTAATTTTCTGTAATGGACCTTATTTTAACAAAAAGCTTATACGTGTTGGTTAACCATCATAAAAGCATGAGATGAACAGAAGCACTGTTATTTCTTTTTTCCTTTTCACTGTTTTTCTGCTTAAAGCATGTGCTTAGATTAACTACAGATTCTCAGTTTTGTTGTGTTTCTAAATCTAGTTTGTCTTTTCTGAGACTTGGAAGATCACGTAAAGCAAATGATTGCAATGTTCTCTACTCAGGCCATGGTAAAATTAGATTGTGTTTGTATTGACCAAAAAACAGTATATGGTAACTAAATGTGCAATTTGGAGGAAATTAGTTTTGTCCATTTTAAACCATTAATGTATTAGATATGTCAATTATAAATGGAATGACTGTTGATTTGGCCTGAAAACATCTGAGCTAATTTCCGTCAAGGAAAAATCACTTAAGGCAAAGTATGATGATACATCCAAGTAAGTCCAGCCATTACATTGTGAGTGTTTAAAAAATGGATATTAGGTCGAATGCTATCTTTAGCGCAGATGGTGTTCTTTTCTTTAACAAGCATGTTTTTAAATAAAACTTGCTTCTTTCCTGTTACACTGTAAACAGAATTTGTCATTCTGTATTCAGTGAAATACATATCCTGGGAATGCTGCCAGTGGTAATGTCAAACAATCTTGAATTACTAATGTTGAGAAAATTTAAAATAAGTACATGCAAGTTTAAAAGAATTCTGGTTAATTTGATTTACTGTGGGCCTTTTTAACAAGGGTGAAAAAAAAGGAACAATTTTCTGTCAATTCCTCATAGCTGCATTGCTGTCTATTCTTATTTTGTTAGTTATTGCGAGATGTGTAATGAAAAGATGTGAGGAACTTATGTTTGAAAATGCTTTATCTGAAAAAATTAAAAGGCTGCTATGACTTTCCACAATGTTTTTCTCAATATTTATTAGTTAATATCAGTTAGTTCTGTTAATTAAACTAGTACTAATATTAGTCCATTTTGCTTTCCTAGAAGCTGGAGAGAGGGCTGAAAATGTGAACTAGAAATAAAATCTCATTCCACTAGCCTGGTACTTTGAAATTCACTAAAATGTGATGTGTTAAATTTATTTGCTGGGACAGATTTGGTTTTATCAGGATTTGGTTTTTCACTTCAGTTTATATTAACACTTTTCATTTCTGCGCTGAGCAGTTTTCCTCGAGTCATAGTATGTAGTTGGATAAGAATCACTTTCTACTAATATTAGTTGTATTTAAAGTGAAGCATAGCGCAGTCAATAAAATACAAGCATTTCTTTAATACTAGTGAGTGTACATGTTTTAAGGAAATCTCTTGTAGGCTTTGGATACAGTTAACAAGTTCTATTTGTGTGTTAGCTGAACTACTGTATAGCAAATTTATGTGTCTGAAAACTGTGTTTATTAGTCTTGTATTTGTTCTTATACTCAAAGAACGATACAGGATTCAGAGTGATCAGTTGGAAGACCTTTGGCTGGTAACGAAAGAACTCATATGCCGACTAGAAGAGCATTTCAAGAAGCAAAACTGCAAGGATTTTGCATGTACCTTTTCTGGTTCAATTCCCCTGCAAGAATATTTTGAACTAATTGATCAACATTTTGAGGTATGTTACATAATACGTGTATTGCTAATGGTCTGCTAGTTTAAAATTGGCTTTTAGTTCAATGATTAATCAGATTATAACTATACTATCATAGGGATTTGGCTTTCAGAAAATACAAAGCTGTATCTAAGGGAAAGACCCTTCAGATTTAAAAGAACCTGCTTTTGTAAAAGTAGCATTGGAGGCTCAAGGAAGTTTGCCAGACCAGATATAAAAGCATTTCAATTACATTTTCCTGTTTGGCCATGCAGGTGACAATGAAAAATCTTCAATAGTTCAGCTAGCTTGTAGAAATAGCTAATAAAATAAATGCATTCTTTCCCCTATACCTTTCCAATAAAAAAAGAGAATTTGAAAATTTCTAATAAACTCATCTATTTGGGCAAAAGCAACAACACACATATGCAAGAATGAGAAATACCATTGGGTGTTCTTTCATGCTGCCAGATTTTCTTTGAGGTGGAGCTGTCACCACAGAAAAAGATGGAAGTTGTTATTGGATTTTCTGGGATTTTTTTAAGGCATCAGCCTAGATCCTAGTCTGTATTTCAAGCTCTCAAGTAGTTATTCTATTGTCTTTCAATTAATTTGAGAGTAAAAAAAAGTGGGTTTTTTTTAAGTGACTCTTATTGTAAAAACACCTTAAACCTAGGTTTCTTTAGATTGTATAACAAGCTTAAAAGTTTGAAATACAGGTGTGATTTCTGGGATGCTAATTTCAACTCTAATTGTGTTGCAACTGGCTCTTTTGAGATTTCTGAATTTTTACTGTAATTATATGGTCTAAAGAATGTAAAATGATCTATTAAAGACATTCTTATGCTTCCATCCTTGTTAGTTTCAACACACTGTTTTTTTGGCAAACTTAGGAGAATATTATCTCATTTATCCCTTACCTGTGATGTCCCTTTTTCCCTACTACTTCTAGTAAGACTTCATAGTATTTCTTTTTCCCTTAGCATCTCTGACATGTTTTTCTTAATAATGTGCTGACAGAATGACATTTGCTTATTTTTAAATATAATTTCATATGTAAATTTAAGAAACTTATATTTTCACTTCATTTTGGGGCACTTTTGCTTGCATTTGGAAGGTTGTGTGTCTTGATGTTTCTTCTGCTAATTATAACATCAGCTGTATGTAGATATCATGGCTTTTTGGAAGACTCATCTTTAGTAATTTTTATTTTTGAGGCATATACTAGAAAGTGTACACCAAGTGCCCAGATAATAAAAGTTCCTATTTTATCGTCTAATAATTTTATCTATTACATATTCTTTTGTGAGCACTTCAAGGAATTTTGTTGCTGTTAGCTTATCAGTGTAAAGGGAAAAAGGATTTAACTTAATAAAAAGACAGTCATTTGAACAGTATGGAATTCAGTACTTCTATTCATGCTAAGGGAATAACCATTTGCTTTCTACTGCAATGAATATCAAGTCTAGTACACTGTATTTGTGTCATAAACAGCATACCAAACCAACAAGAAGCCTTTGTGTCTTGGTGATGAAATTTCATTCTTGTTAATTGGCTTTTTGGTGAGATATTTATGCATTTTCACAGGTTATTGTGGCTGTTGACAATTAGTTTTGATTTCAGTGGCAAATGATAATTCTTGAAAGCGTTAAGCTTTACAAGGCGTATAAAGTATGAAACTGGCGCAAACAACATCATATTTCAGTATTACTCTCTGTCTCAAAAAATTTTCCTATCCTTCTCCCATTTCATTTGGAATGTGCATACTTCAATGTATATGACCCTTCACCTGAATTCTTGAAAACCCTTAAATTGCAGCTACGTTTGAATGCTGAGAAATATCAGGAGCTGTTATCTGAAAGGGCCGTACAGTTTCGAGCTATTGAGCGGCGACTGCTGACACGATTCAAAGACAAAACTCCAGCTCCTCTTCAACATCTGGACACCTTGCTAGAAGGAACATTCAGAGAGGTCAGTACAGTTTGATTATGAGCCTAACCTTTCTTTATCTTGTTGGTAAAACCCAGCTTAAAGCACATAAGCTATGCTTTCCTGGTTACATTTACCATCCAAGAGACCAGGAAGCAGTAATTTGTTTAACCTAATAGTCCCTGTAACTTTCCAGATGATTTGCAATAGTTTTATTTAATCTGTGACCACAAAATCTTTACTCCTGGGTCATACCAGCTTGACAGCACATCATTCTTTCCTAACTGATGTTGATAGTGTAAATATTTTATAGTTCATGTGAAAATATTTTATAGTTCATAGCTTGTGTAAATATTTTATGGTACACTGTAAACTGGTGGAATGATTTGGCTAGTGTAACATTCACAACAAAATTGTCTGAGACTGACCATGTCCTTCCTATGGGGATTTATGTTCTAATCATTTCAGAATGTGATATCTGCAGAAGAACACTGTTTAAAAAAAGAAATCCTTCCCAAACCATCCTCATGCTGGACAAAGAATAAACCAATTTTTCTTCCTGCCTCAGCTCTGCGTTGCTTTAGGATAACATTTTCATGATGTGTCCCGTTTGTTAAGAAGTTACTTTATATGTTTTTGGGCTTTTCTGTTGGAGGATCTGATTTTACTTTCTGACATGCCTTGTTTGAGAAGCTGAGTCAGAGTCCTTAATAGAAAAAAGACTTACCTTTGCAGTGTGTTGTGTATCAGAACAACTAAAATCCAAAGGTATTAAGGAAAAGTATTTTCCCCTATGTTTTCATCTAAGAAAACATTTCCTTAAATTGGTGAAAACAGAAAACTGCCTTTCTGTGTATGCTTATATGTAAGTCAGATTTGCTTTTATGTCAGTCTATACTGAGTTCACAGTAATATTCCAGTCACATGTGATGATTTCTGTGTTCACATGAGATGATTTAAGTTGGAAAGTGGGTATTTTCTGGTTGCTTTAATAAATACTAGCTATTGTGCTAGTTAGGTTATTCTTTAACACTTCAAAATGGCATGACTAAATAAGCCTGAAAGATTGACATTAGTGAGTTTCTTCAGTCTCTTTTGCTGTGTGTAACTTTTTGCCTTTAAACTTAAGAGCAACTGGGATATGCTTGACAATTTCCTTATGTAGTTGATTTGAAAGCTGAATTCTAAGAATATGGCAAAAGTTAGGTTATTGAAATAGACACATATTGCCAAAGCTTATTTTATAAAGTCCTTCAAACCAACATTAGATGGGTGCTTTTTTTAACATTACTGTTGTAGACTTTTTGAATTGGAGTAAGTGCAGTTGAAAGAAGAATGAGGAAAAATATTTCTTTTCAAAGAACAAATGTTTACATTTTTTCATAATTGTTTAAACTTGGTAGATTTCTTAGTAGATTTCCTTTGTAGTTTCTTTTCTTTGTGGGAATCCCCTTCCAAAAAAGAAATGTTGTTATTGTTACTATAAACAAAGCGTAGTAAAATGGTGATTTCCATGGAGACCCCACTGTTGCATGTGTTGCTTTGAAAGTGAGAGCTGTGGTGGGATTTAATATTGTCTCTTCTCTGGGGGCGAATTGGTCAATGTTGCATTTTCTGTAATTTTTCTTGTTTCTTCTTTCTCTGTTGCATTTTCTTGTTTTCTTTAATTCAGTATCATATTTTATATTTATTTGAACAAGTATGTCTAATGCAAATAGTTGAGATATTCAAAATATGATAAATGTGTTTTCTGAAAAGGAGTAATGAGGCCATTTAAATATGAACAGTATGAAGGCTCACTCCAGAAATTCTTTGAGGCATTAGCTTTTTGACATTAAAATAAATACACCTTTTATTTTCTTACAATCGTCTGAGAATCTCATCTCCTCTTGTATGTTAAATATTTTTATGAGAAAAGAGAAAATTGCCTTGTTTTATTCCTTCATTTTTCACTAAAGTAATTGTTATGTGCAAAGCAAAGTAAGGTTTTTGTTACTTCTCACATTGTGTTTGCATTCAGAAGGGAAATGTCTGTGTTTTGGTTTTATAGTGTATTCTAAACCTTTTCATCTTGAGCAGAGAGGGGTTTCCAGTTAGTGAGTGTGTGATTTTATTAGTCTTTTTAACACAGAATCTCCAGGACTTGGGCACTATATGAATTACATTCTTAGGAAAATAACTGTTACAGCGTGGGTTGTTTTTTTTTTTTTAATTGAAGCTTTAGTATTATAACCTCTGCACATCCATAGGGATATAAAGATGCCTTGTATTGCTGCCTGTATTTCCTTGCAGATGTATAACCTTTTTATGAACAACCTTTTAAATACAAATCAAATAATGAATATTCAACTCGTGTAGTTTCACTGCCTAGGTGTGTACTTTAAACATGTTCTGTGTAGTTTCTTTGCCCACCTGCAAATTGTTATAAATTTCTGAACTGATTCAAATTTTACAACTAAAGTAGATTGTAAATGTTAATTTTCAGCTTCAAATCACAGTTGTGCTTGTGTGATAGGTAGGTAAATATTCAATGCACGTTGAAGTTATAGTTGTCAAACTGGAGAAAATTAATCAAGCTGCATTTCATTCCCTGGTAAAAAGCATTTCTATTTTTGAAGTAATTTTTTGCATTATTCCTTCTACGTTACCAACAAGGCATGCTTTATTCAGTGTCCCAATGAAACTACTGATTCATCTATTATAAGACAACTTTAGCTCTACTTTCCGTCTTGACAGTAATGAAATGTGTAAGCAGGCATCAGTGTGGGCAATGACAAAAAGCTTGCTTTTAGTTTTATAGTCCTGTTTACATTTTCTTCTAGATTTTGACTTTCTGAAGCAATATTTAAAATCTAAATAGATTCAAGTGAGTGTTAACAACAGTTAACAAATCAGGCGTTCCATTCTGGAAGGAAAAGGAAAGCTGTTATGTACATAGTAGTCTTGCATGTTTGAAACAGGAAATGTTTAAGGAGGATTTGTAGGAAGGTACTATGAAAATAAGGAAAAAAATCAATTTGCAATGGATGGTATTTAGATGCCTGTGAAATTCTTGATCTGCTAAAAAAAATTTAGCAGTGCACTTGGACATGCTGCTAAGCACTTGCACTAAGAAAGGATTTTAATTTGATACATTTAAAAGCCATTGAATGGTTGTTGAGATTCCATATATGTTTTGTAGTTTAAAGGACTTCAAATATGAAATGAGATTGCAGCAAATTTTATGGTAGCTGTTGTAAACAGCATGTACTTTGTATAATGCTGCCCTACTAGAGACATGTTATTGCTTGAAAGTGCAGTTTAATGATCTTTTATGTCTACAATGTGTTTTCTGTCATAATAGAAAAAAATACTCGTAGTTTGGCAGCAGCTGCACATTCTTACCCTGAAATCATAATTTTCATGCATTGACTCTTGGCAAACATTACTTGGATTTCCAGGTACAAGCTGGAATTAATCATTGTCATAAAAATGAGATGCTTCAATTTCTTATTTCAACCCACATGGATTTTATCCTACTGAATATAAGCAATATTAGCTGTAAGCTGTGTTTAACCCTGTTTGGAAGCCTACCACCATTACATTCTTTTAGGGAAGGAGGAGGATGAATTTTAAATAGGGGGTGGAGTTCTCTGAGGGCACTGACTATTCTTGAACCAATTTTAAATACTTAAAACATTAATCTGAGACAAGATTGAGCAGTTCCAGTTTACAAAAAAGAATGTAATTACAAAGCAATCACTTCTACCTTGCATTGCTTCTGTTTTACAAAAAAAAAGTAGAAAAAGCGAGACAAATCATGCTTTTCCCTGTATCCTCACACTTCCAAAATATATGGTAAAGTTTCTGTCCTATTCTTTGATGACGCTATTGCACAGTACCTCAGGTTTCCCCATGTTCTGAGGTCTCTTCGTCCACCCTGTAAAACGGCTGACTTTCTTGTGCTTTCTCATGATGAGATCTTATCTTTTGCCCTTGGCACCAGTATCCCTCTGACAACTGCTTATTTGTGCACTGTCAAGCCAATGCACGAATTAGTGCTGAGTGGCAGCAGCCACCTACGCAGACAAGAGGGATGATACCCTCTGTCCCAGTAGAAACAGTTAGTCTTTCTCCCCTCCCAGTCTGCAAATTAAAATACAAACAAACAACAACAACAACAAAAACCATATAGAGGAACTGAATGATTTTTTGCTCTTCATGTTACTGTAAAATTTTGTGTGGTCATTGGAAATGACAGTTACTAGGAATGGACTGGCAGAACAAATCTGACATAAATGGCCAGCACACTTCCATAACTTAGACGTCTTGACTTAAGAAAGACATGTTTGCCAAATTTGGTCCTTTTTTTAAGATCAGTGGTACATTTTATCTTTTCCTGCAGGTACTTTATAAATTTGAGACCGTCTTCCATTAGTGAGAGGACCTAACACACTTTTTGAACCAGAACTAATTGATGCTGTAGATTTGCTTCCTTTATTTTCTCCTAACTCAGCTATTCCTCTGTGTTAATCTTATTTATATTAGTATTGAATAACCTGTCTCCCAGAAATACTTGGCTGTAAGTAGTAATAAGGTGATTTTCAATGTGATTTCCTGATCCTACTTATTAAACAGTTAGAAGCTGTCCAGATTATTCTGCTGTATGTAGTATAGAGTTTGTATTTATCTTATCTTGATCTTCCATCTTGTAAATTCTGTATATGAATTGCATCTCGAAGAGATAAATGCATGTGGAAATTTTTCACCTAAAAACTCTTCTTGAAACAAGTGGAAAAGCTTCCAAATAGTCTTTTTTGTTTCAAGAGGTGCTCATAGGTTTTTCTTATCAGGTAGTAGGAAATAACACAATTCCTACAGATTTGTTTTCCAGTATGACTTCCCTCATCTCTTCTGCCTTCTGAACAGTAAGTGTAATTTTTTACCATCAGTCTGTTAAAAGTTAGCAGCCAAAGGAATTCCATCAGGAGAATCCAATTTAATTACTTACCTGGCAGTAAACTGTATAGCAGTTTGTTGCCTGTTACTGAGAAAGCTTTATCCACGTATAAAGGTAGCCCTTTTCCTTGAGGTCTGTGATGTGAGCTGTCCCTTCATATACAGCCCTGGATGTTAGATGGGCATCTTGAAGCACTCAGTAGAGACTTCTGAAGAAACAAGTGAAGGATTTGGAAGACAAATGTCTCTAAAAGAATGCACTGGTTCTTTTAGGTAGTAATGTCATGGGAGTTATTATTTCTCTTTCACTTGGAAATCTTGAAGAAAGGTGCATATATTTTCAGAACTTTGTGAACTTCATTACACAGCTGTTTCTCTGACATAAACTAGTTTAAACAGAAAGATGGACTATATAATGTTTTTGAGATGAAATTTAAACAACTATGCTATGAATCCGAACTGCAAAAACTTAGGACTAGCCCACAGTTTTATGTTGCAGCACAAGAATGATGCTTAAGTGTCCTTACTTTTGTTGTTTGTTGTAGGTGTGGTTTTTTGTTTTGTTTTGGCAACTGTTTTGATTCTTTCAGAGCTCTTTGATCCCATGTCATTTGCAGAATGACTGTGAGTAGCTGTACTACATGACAGGATCTGTTCTGCTCTCTGGTCTTAGAAGTTGATGCTTAGGTAATTAAATCTAAAACTAATTTTGTGGCATTCTTTTTCTCAAAGAAAGAAAAATATTTAGAGCAGCACACAATTAAAGTATGTAAGATCAGAGTTGCAGCTCAAAGAACATGCAGCTCATGTTAAACAGTTAACTGATTTCTTTTCTTTTCTTTTTTACAAAAATCTCCAAAGGGGAAAAAAAAAAAAAAGCTGTGATACAACACTTTCCAAACTAAATGTATGGAGAAAAAGAAAATCTTTTTCATCCCTGAGCAAACTTAGAAGGCCAAAGGAAGTGCACTAAATATTTATGTTTCTTGAGATTTCAGCAGAATGTGTAATTAAACTAAATTTTGGACAGAACTTAAAAGAGCTTGCTTAGAATCCCTCTGAGCACATCTTACTTAGCCAGACACTTGTGAGGAATTTTTAGCCGAGTTCTACTCATCATGCATGTTATGTCTGTCTTTTGTTGTGGTTTGTGATTAAGCAAGAGTGTTGAAACCTTGTCAAGCAATATTTTATGTATTAAAATGCTGTGTGCTGGTTCTTATCCATTTTATAGTGCTTGATACTATCAGACAAAGTTAGTTTTGGGTGTAAATAGTTACATGATTGAGAGAGCTACTTGATTCTGAATTGTACCTTCCAAATCATATGATTTCCTCTCTGAAATTTGGCACTGCATATAAAAAGCAATTAACAGTTGACAAATATCTAAAGGTTAGCATATTTTGTCCTCCTTGTTGAACACTTGTGATCACTTTTCAGTACAGATCATTAGCTGATTTAAACCCTGATTTTTCCTGAGAGCATGGTTATAAGACATGGGGTTCTGGCCCAGTGTCCAAGGACTTGCCTATTCCTGGGTCTGTTGTCACACATCTGGTTCACCTGTGTTCAGCATCAGCTAGCTGTGAATGTGATGCCACCTGGCCTTACACCTGTGTCAAAGTCAAACAAAAAAGTGTACTAATACACCTTCCCATAGTACTGCACTAACGTAGCTATGTGGCTCCCAGATAGGGATGGTTTTCCATCTCCTATCTTCCAGCTCGTGTGGAAGAATTCTGTGATTCTGTGACTGTCTGCACCATTCTCTGCAGCTCTGTTTTAGTCTCTTGCTGTGCTGTTGGGTGCTGTACTAAGCAGTATTTCAGGTGCTCTGTCTTTTGGTCTCAAGGTATATGCTCTAGGTTTGATTTTGTATCTCTCCTGCTCATTTTCTAGAGTCCAATTAACTAAAACTGGTGACAAGTCTTCAAGCTTTGTGCCATTCCTGGTACTGAATTCTCCCTCTACTGAAAAGAAGTGTATTTGACACTTACACTGTGAGGGAGTTTTTAAATGTGCACATGTACATGGATTTTCTTGTTATAGTGAAAAATAGACAGGTGTGTGCAAAAGAGACCCTTTTGGAAGGTCCAAAGTTATTTTCATGTGTTCAGCAAGAGATTTGGATCTCGTTGCTATGTTTGTGCTTCCTTTCTCCCTTGTTCGCTTCTGTTTGTTTCCCATTTTTCTCTGCTATCAGAATAAGATTCCCTCAGCTGTTGAATGAAACCCTTACGTTAGATTTTTGAGTCTGTCATTCTGGTTCTTTGTTGGAGACTCACATGCTTGAGCTGACTTCTGGCTAGACAGTTATTTTGTTCAAGGGAGATGGAAATACTGTTTCAGAGTGTTAGATAAAGTAATTTCTTTTGATATTTCTGTAATGATTTCAGCACAAAGATGGAAAATGTATTGAAGGCAAATGCTTTTGCCCTCCGAAGATGTCAGTGTTTGTGTACATGTGCACATGCATATCTATAACTACTCATCATAACTCCGTTTTAGTCTTCAGAGTTGTTCCTGGTTGTCTTTTTAGTACTGTTCTATATAAAATCCAGATTTCTGCATCTGTGATAGTTGATGTTAACAGGTCCAGCACCTAAAATACTGCAGAAAAAAAATATATATTCTCCTAACTTTTCTGCTTATTTCTTTTCCATCTACTGATTAGGAATCCAGTCTCTTATTTTCTTATCTGCAATTTACTACAGTATTAGGTGTAATACAAAGTAAGTGTGTTCATTACAACTTTTGAGGTAAATATAGTTTTCTAATGTTTTGAAAGGCAAAGTACTGTTCGTTGCAGTATTTTAACACTTGCAGTGTGTGGAGCACTTGGATTGTTGGTGATTTGCAGTCAGTGGCAAATAAAATTCAATATGTCACTAAAACACTGGAAATGTCATTAAAGGTCCATTAACTCTTTGTTCAAGCCCCTTAACTCTTTTCCTTGCTTATTAATCAGTTGATAAAAATCTCAAAAGTGATCCTTAATGATTGAGTATTCTCTCTCCATGGCACTTCTGACACACAAGGCCTCAGGAACTTGACATTTTAGAAATGATTCATTACTTGATTAGTAAGGACTTTTACCTCAAAGCAAAATCATTAGGGTTTATCATGCATGACTCAAAGGCTATATATCACACTCTCTCCTGTAATAGTCATTTTCCCCAGATAATGTCAGTGAAAGCTACACCCATAGTATAAATTAGCTCTTTTTGGCTTGAATAAATATGCTGTTCCTTGGAGGAGTTATATTTAACTTCTCTTGTTTTATTGCTGTTTCTGCTAAATGTAGTTTTTCATAGCCACTAAAAGTAGCTTGCTGGCTATTATATATAATTAAAATTCTGAATTTTACTGGTGTTCAAATAGTGTTATGTTTCTATTTCTTTAGACTTATTTAACTTTAACAGTGGAATACTTACAATATCATCAAAGCCCCTTTTTATTAGAAGATGTATTCCAAAAATATCTGCAAGTAGTTAGCTGTACTTGGGAAGCATATTACTGGCAAAAATCTTCTGTATTTTGGTCTGTGGTAGCATTACTTATTTCAGTGTGGGACAGTCTTCTGACAGGTTAGTCAGTTTGTGGGACAAATAGGTTAAATTTTTCACATTATCAGTGAGAGTTTTTTTGGGGATTGTGTGGTGTAGGTGGTTTTTTTTTGGTTTTTTTTTTTTTTTGAGAGAGTTAGATACATGTAAGAGCAGGAAACAGCAGAGCCATCACAAGAGAAAGAGATTGGCAGTAAAATGTTCTTGTGTGGGTAGATATGGCAGAGTATGCCTCAACTTGAGTGTGTTGGACTGCATTCAGCCTAGTCTGTCATATTTTCCACATAGGAGGGTTCCAGCTACACTGTGCTGTGTCCTACAGCCCCATCTACTGAATTACTCCCCTTCAGCCTGTGAATAGCCAGCTTTGAACACCCACTGCTCTGTTCAAATCAGTAAAGGACAAGAGGTGTGATTTTTATTAATTTTTTTCCAACCACTCTTGGGATGGGATTCCCATTTTAGACCTATAGCACCATTGTGACCTAGCAAAGGATTCCCCAGACTTTGGTTCGGTCCTCAGGGGTGTGGGGGAGATTGTACCCTCTGGTGTATAAAGACAGCAGTAAAAAATGATTTTTTTCACTTCTTGTGATGTAAATATTCTCTGGCACTTTATGTCATTTGTTTCATTGGCTTATGACTTCTTGAAGGGGAAGAAATAATATTCCTTTGTAGTGGTAGATTTTTGTATCCTCAGCCTAATATGAGGTCACCAGACCATGTATGAGACTTTCTGTAGGGACTGAAAGAGCCTGTGTGCATTTAAATGAGTGAAAATAGAACCAGTTGGCTACAATTCCCCGAGGATAGGAACACTGATAAGTTTAATTTCTTTGGAAGAAGTGTCACATCAGATAATCTGAATTATTGGATACCGTTGTTGAAGTTGAAATCGTTGACAGCCTCACTGGGAGAAGTGTACTCCATAGGCAAGGGAAGAAATGCTATGCAGTAGTGTAATCAGAACTTGAATGAAAAAAATTGAGACCATTTTCATGGAAGGAGGGAAATACTCTTATTTCATGCTCCCTAGAAAGTTTTCTGTATCAGCCCTGTAATTTTGTAGTATGGAAACATCTGAGGTGTAAGATATATATAGCTAAGAAATAGTGAGCATGTCTGGTGGAAGTCACAGTGTTTACTTTTGGAGTTTCTTTACATGGTCTTCATAAAATTTCTCATTTTATTTGAACAGCCCAGCTGTGATGAATTAAGTGATTATTGATTATTTGGTTGATTTCTGCTTGCTGTACTAAAAGCATTTGTGGTGGCTTGGGATGTGATTTTGATAGTTTGCCTTTGGGTGGCTACTATATTTGTTTTAGCAGTGTCTGTGTGAGTGCAGTGCCTTCAGATAGCTGAAATAACATTGCACTAGATAATTTTCTGCTGTAAGGTTGAGATAAGTATACTGATTTCTTTGATATACAGGAGATGAGAGTTTTGCATTGTGGATGAAGGTTAACTGTATGTTAGTTTCAAATTCACAGAGTATATTTTTCAGAGACTTTCATACTTGGATTCAGTGAAATGCCTGGTTATACATTCATTATACCAACAATAAATACAAAGGAGGAGAGCTACACAATTAATATAATTCAATAGCATTTTATGCCAAACTTAGATTTAAACCAAACAAAAAGATCTCCCTCCCCAAAAGAAAACCAAAAACCACATAGGAAGTGTTTGTTGGCCAAATTAATTAAATTATTTACTCATGTAATGCTTGCAGATCTTTGTATGAGTTGGGTAATGAAGTGGATTTGAGTGCTGTTGTAACTGTACTGTAAAACCAGCAGTACCGACCTATTTTGTATGCAAACTTAAGCTGGAAATGTTTTACATCAGTCTGTACAACTACTTATTTCTGTTACCATATAGAGAATGAGTATCTAAATTGGTATTCAGTTGTTTGTGGGTAGTCTTGCAGGTGTGAAATATGGTTTAGTCACTGGTGATGGCTGGCCCAAAATGACTTGTGTAGACCAAAGTCAAAGATGGAAATAAGACCTCACATTCAGTCCCCTGCCTTGCACGCTCCTGTTCATCTCAGTTAAGATTCTGCATGGTATTACTTACTAGAGGCAGTAGAGTAGTAGACTGTGGATTCCTGAAGAAAAAAAAAATTCAAAAATAGTATGATTTATCAATAAAAAATAAAAATTTCTCCTTGTGTGTGTGTGTCCCTTGCAGTCAGCTCAGAGCTGCTGCTTTAGCCACTACCTTTCTGCAAAAAAATGTAACTTGTGTGGTCATTCTCCCGAATTAGATCTTTTTAATAAAAGGTGCAGTTTATGTTGGAGCTAAACTGTTGGTAAAATCTGTAAACTGACAAAAACAAAAGGGAAAAGAACTTTCTTCTCCATTTCTTCCTGCCAGTTGGCATCTCAACGGGTCTATTTTATGTCTCAGTTGTGCTTAACTACTAACTTCTACAGAGTAAGTATTTCTACATTGTGAAACCTTTAATTATTCTATTGTGGATAGTTTAAACCAGTGTGAAAAGGGGAAAGTTGGTTAATGAAGGAAAATTTGGCATAATGAACTGTGGAGTTCAGAAGTCAGGAATGAAGACGATGGTAATGATGAGTATCATAACCAAAGACATAATTTCAGGCTTTTATTCAAGAGAATGTTCTGTCCATTGTGCTTGCTCTGAGTTCTTTGACAACGTTTTTGTGGCTGCCAATTTCTTGGTTTAATGTTAGCAATTTGTTTTGGACACAGACTTAGTGTTATTTAGATATCTTAAAATTAAGTGTATGCTTGAATTTCTTGTTGGATGGACAACAAGGACCCAGAAATGTTGAATTGACAGAGTTTGACAATAACAACTGTAGTCCTTCTTTTTCCAGAAGGCCTCTTGGTGAGCCTAGAAAACTATATATATAGCTGCTGAAGGCTGTACTTGCCAGTTAAATTCCTGTAATATGGGAAGGAGAAGTATGGAAAAAGACATTATATATCACAGTAACTGGATTTTTTTTAAAAGTATTTTAAAAGGAATCATTCCATTTCCTTTTAGGAAATTTGAAAGTGTTTGGAATGGATAACATAAGTTTTATCTTGTTCATTGTTTATATTCGTAAGGCTAGTCTACTTAGAAAAAGCAACACCTATTAAAGGCCTTTGAATTCAAAGTCTTTCATGTTACAATGAGTCTATTTACTGCTGTCAGTAGGCTTGTAATATATTTAGCTAGAAGAGGTTAACAAGCATACCTTGGAGTGTTACTTTTATTTTCTGTTCTGTGACACTTAGCAAAATCCCATTATACAATTGAGTAGTATTATAATGTTAAAATGTTAATTTGTTCTGCATTCCGTTAAAATTGGATTTTTTTTTCTTGTGCACTGGCCCATGCATTTTGTATAAAACCTATAATTTAAACACTACTCCATAGAAATGCTCCAAATTAGTAACCTTTTGCCTTTGCTACCTTAATTATGTCTCATTATTTCGTACTTAAAGAGCAACCTCTAGCTACTGGTTAAATATTTGCTAGCTAAATAGATTTGTCATGTTAAAGAAAACAGTAGCGCTTGCCTCAGCTGTAATGTGTTTGTGATTTCAGAGTTGAGAAAATTACATGCTTTATGTGCTTTAACTTCTTTGAATTTTCTTTATTTTTTCATTTCTCCATAATGAACGTTTCATTAGCTATTTGTTGCATTTCAATAGGTAATTGAAAATCTGTCTTAAAACAAGTATTTTGAAAAAGACTCATGTTTCAACATGCTCTATATCTTCTAGTTACATTTATTCCTTCTAGCTTTTATAAGCCTCTGATACAGTAAATTTCTTGTTTTATTGTGGAAGCAAATATAAAGCAGATTACTTGTTGGCTACTAACAGCTATATTTCAGGTTTTTACCTCCTTTTGGGAGGAAGGCTGTTTGTTTGATCAAAATCCCAAGGAACAGTATTCATTAAAACATCTGATGAGTTATCTTTTCTGACAAGTTTAAAGATAACTTCTCTTTCTTCTTTTAATTGTATGCCAAAATTACACTGCAGAAGTTATTATCAGCTTGCAGGATGATTTAATCTTCAGTATTTTATTTGCATCCACTAAATTGTATTTTTTGCCTTTTTTTCTTTGACTTCTGCTATTTTTTAATTTGTATAAAACCATGTGAAGAAGTTATAATTTATATTTGCAATCAATTAGAATTCCATAATCTTAAACTCCCTGTTATATCCAAAGGTATCCTGTTTAATGTCCTATTTTTACCTTTTTTTGGTCTCTTTTTTGTTTGTTTCTTTTTGGCTTTTTGTCCTCAAGATCCACAGTAGTGGAAGCTCGTTTACAACAGATTTGTCTCTCAGACTTGATTTCTACCCAGTACCTAACTACCGCTCTCCTTATCTGGTTATTAAATTCTTGTCTGCATTTGTCCGTTTGCTTTTGGAAGCCAATGTCTCCAAAAAGTTCCATAACCAATTTTTCCCATTTATTTTCTTACATTAGAGGTTAAAAATTGCAACTGGCATGGTTATAGTTTGAAGTGTAACTCTCCATTTATGTGAATGGTGGTAATACTGCTAACTTTATTTTTAAGAAAGGCAACGGGGCAAATGGAGAAAACACATTGATGCAAATCTTCATGTTGTTCATGTGTTTTTGATTCTGGGAAAACCCATCTATGGAACAGATAAATATTTGCCCTCTAGCGTATACTTTTGTTCCTGTAAAAATCGGTTTTGATTTCTGAAACATATTAAACTTTTTCTCAAAAAAAGCTAAATGGTAGGGGGAATACCAGCAATACATTTATAGGGAAACTGGTGGGCCTGTCCAGTTCTAGGCTAAGTACTTCAACCTTGGGAGTCGATAGTTTCTCTCAAAACTTTTTTATGTGTTGTTTTTTGTCACTGTTTATACATTCTGTATCCATAAGCCTTGAAACCATTACATCACTATTTATGCAAAGGTTTGAGTGATTTGTTGCTTGTTGTCTGTACTTATTCTTGGGTTTGTATGTAGCGAGTCAATCTGTAAAGGCATTGACTCCCAAAGAGGGCCTGTTTAATATATAAATATATATATATATAATTTTTTTTTTTCCAAAACTAAAAAAAGCTCTGTGGAAACCCTTCTCTGAGAAGAGTTTTTGAGATTTATGTGGATTACAAAGCATTAAGAAGGGTCATTCCTTAATTTTCTTTACTAGCAAAAATGCCAAGATACACTTTTAGCAGATATTAGTAAAATTGAAAAGCATGCTTTGTGTTTGGGGACTGGCGCCAACATCTGTGTTTGGAACACCCAAGACAGGTCTAAGAGTAAAGGCTTTTCCTCATTGCCCTCAGAGAACTGAAAGAACATGCCTGTGACGTTCTGTTCAGTTGCATTTGTGATATTTACTTCCCCCCACTCCTTTTTTTTTTAAGTTAATTTTTTTTTTAAGTTAATGGCCATTGCAAAGGAGTTTTTAGTCTCTGGAGAGAGGAGAGGGGAGAGATGGGGGAAGGAAAGAAGAAAAGTAAGAACACTTTGTGTAGATCACAGGTGCGTTTTTCTAGTAGGAGGTTACATTTAATTTGTGTAGTATGTTTTGGTAGTTCCAGAGCAGATACTCAGCCAGAATGATTTTTCATGGGAGTTGATAGCTCTGACTGTTAGCACAAGCTAGGATCTGTTCTCTAGCCCAGGTAAGTTTGTTCATTTTTTAAAAATTGAAACATGCAACAGAATTGTAACATTTCATTTAAAAAATTGCAGTATCTTTTTAAAAGAGAGTCAAAGTCTTGTCTCATTTCCTGTGAATGTTATAATAACCTATGTTGTCTCCTAAGGTGGTGTTGGTTTTTTTTTTTCTTTCTGTATTTTAATTCTGGATCAAATGAAGAGGGCCAGCTGTCTGTGCATATGTTGCTTTTTCAGAATAGCGTGTGTGTCAGGTGAAAGATATGAAAGATAGCTAAAATGATGCATTTGCACAACCAGGCTTTTCTAGTCCCTATTTCAAGAGGCTTTTCTGTGCCTTGCTGAGACACTTAATTTATTGTAGTTTTGTTCTGAACTTGAGGAACTGTCTTTAATTCTGTTCTGTCTAGGAGTGTTTTAGATGCTCTAACACTGAAAATAGTCTACTTTATTAGACCAACTAAATATTGGCTTTAAATGTCTAAATTCTGGTTTGACAATATATGTGCTTCAAAAGAGTACGCTTCTTACAAGAAATAAATTGCCCAGATTTTTGCCTCTCTTTTATTAAATTTTGCATCGTGTATAGAACATATTTGCTTTCAGTGGA
This sequence comes from Sylvia atricapilla, assembly GCF_009819655.1. NCBI lineage: Eukaryota > Metazoa > Chordata > Aves > Passeriformes > Sylviidae > Sylvia > Sylvia atricapilla. The sequence goes on from NC_089140.1 coordinate 46,212,462, forward strand.
AAAATAGATTGTTCCAGCAGAGTGCAGCAAAAGACAAATATTGTAAATATGTTTGGCTTTCTTGTCAAAAGATGGTATGTTGTAAAAAAAGAACTTAAAGAGCCCATCATATGTAAAATATCGAATTATGGAGGAAATTTATAAGAAGATTGCAGTCTAATTAAAAATTTTCTGCTATTTTTTTCCTTCTGAAACATTGATAGAATTTACTAGGAAAATTATAATTAAAGAAGTGTTAGTATATAATTAGATAAATGCTAAGATCTCCCAAACATTCCTGATAAATAGAAGCAGAACTTGGAACAGTAGGTAGCTGAATGCTACTGGTTAGTACCAGTATTTATCTGAGGCAATCTGATGGAAGGGTTGAAACTACAATTCAGGATTCTTGCCTTCTTTCCGATAATTAAACTATTAGCCTCCCTTGTCTTTTATAATTTTAGCTACTAATATTTATTTCTTTGGGTTTTTTTGTTTCTTTTTTTTTCACCTGCATAATTGCTTAGAGGTTTGCAAGTCTAATGGGTTTGGCCTTTGTTTCACCATAACATGCAAACATTTTACTTTAGCCTTTTAAAGCTTTAATGTTATTGACCCCATTAAAAAATGTATTTTAAAATATAATATGTAGTATTATATTAAAATATAAAATCTAAGTAAGAGTAGTATGCAAATAGAACTATCTGGATAATACATACAATTTGAGTCAGTCCTAGAGAAATTGTGGGGGGAAATCCCCAATGATGCCAAAGGATTCTTGCATGTTCCTTATGTGTCTGCATGTCTAAACCAAACTTAAGGATTTTTTTTTTTTCATATGGGCAAAACTTTGCTAGATAGGAGCAATAAAGAAGAAGTGAAGACACCATCTAAAAAGTATAGTTTTTTTAACATTGGACCCAGTAGTAGTTTTCAGAAACTGAAAAGAAGAAATTTAGCCGGAAAACATGTTGATGAGTCTAAGAGCAACATATATTCAGTATTTTCTTGGCTAAATTTTTGAATATGTATATTCAAAAATTGAAAATTAAAATAGATGTATAAAATATTTCTTAAGAAATGTCAATAGAATGTGGTTTTCCTTAACTCGTCTGTTAAAATTCATGTAATTTGAATCAAGCCATCGTTTTTTACTAGTAGTTTCTAGTGTTGTTCCCATGTCAGAATCTGGATTTAGAGCTGTAAGCAGGGTTATGTTTTCACTGTTTGGGTTGCTGCCTGATCCCCTGGTCGTCCTGATCCTGGGTTTCAAAATGCCTTGCACTGCCAAAGTTGAAGTGGGAACTGTTCCCAGAGAGTTCATTCTCAGCTCATTAATCAACATGAGCAGGTCAAATGAGAGACTGAGGATGAGTGAGTCTGCTGGGATCCCCATCCAGTCATTTGTGGGCACTGATGACCCGTCACCTCACAGTCTGCTTCCCATCTGTCAGCGGGTCCCCTTCCCCTCTTGTCACTAGTGGCCCTTCCCTGACACTTTTGCCCAGTAGAAGTGCAGGGTTTGTTGCACCAGTCCCTTCCCCATCTTCATTGCTGGTCAGATGAGGACAATTCCCCAGGGCACAGTGGGAGAAGTAGCATATGAAGAAACTAATCTTGCCATGCTGAAGGGGCAGGGATGTTTGGAGAAAAATCAGATCAGGGCTTTTAGGGGACTATCCCAACATTTCAGTCTGCTGCAACCAATAGTTCCCTAGTTCTCCATGTTCTCTGGATCTAGCAGCTGTTGGTAACAGCCTCTGTGATATGCTGGATGATTTTCTTTTACTGTGACTTTGGATCTCTCTGAATCCAATAAAAAAAAGTTTTTGTTAAATTTGGAAATTCCCATGTTTGTTTCTGATCAGGCTGTTCAATACAGTGTGAAGTAAATACAGTGTGAAGTTTTGTAGTACCTACAGACTCTAGTTAGTCTCAAGGCATCCAGTGTATTGCATGTTCTGGAAGCACAGAATAAAGTTTTTCTTTTTTCCCCCTGAAGATCTTGCCTTTTCACTTTGCCAAATCCTAACCAAGTTTTGAATTTAACTGTTTTACTGTCCTTGGGTAAGGATGAGGGCTAGAATGGTAAGAACATGGAGGTATTTAGGAAAGCTGTTACACAATAAGATGGATCTTGTTAATTTATTGGCATCTAATACTGTTATTTGTTTAAATTTTTGGATCTGTCTCAGTCTGTAGTCTGAAGGGAATTAGTTACTGACCTTTCCCATACCAGAAAAACTTAGCAGAGCAAGAATGGTGCAAAGCTCATCTGGTGTTCTTCTGGCCTTAGCTTTGTAAAGATTTTATTTACCAGAAGACAAGGGGAAATATATATTTAAGAATCACTCACTAAAAAGAAAATGTGCTTGTTAGAATGGCCATTATTCCTGTGAAAGTAATACTTAATTTTACAAAGCACATTGTTAATTTTGGTAAACTAAAGAAAAAGTGGTCAAAAAATACAGGCCATAAGGTTCACAAAGAAAAGTTCAAAATTCTCTCCAAATAGTGAGGGACATGTGACAATGACTAATTTTAGCCCTACCCTATGTTATTGTTTTAATCTTAACATTTCTTTTGTGGTAGCACATTGTGGCCATACTCAAGTTGGAACCTTTCTCTGTGGGCAGTCCAAACTTAAATTACCAATCGTTGCCTCAAATACTGTACAGTCTAATACAATATTTATCTTTCTTTTTGTAGCATAATAGATACCTTCACACTGATGGATTTTTACTTATTTTTTACTTTTTGACTGATTCAAATTTGGAAAGAAACGAAGATATAAAATTAAGTGTTTGATTGCAGACAAAAACCGTATTGTTTTACTGAAGCATAGCCTTAATACTATAAAAATGAATATTTTAAATTGGCACTGACTGCAGTAAGGAGCTGGCCTATGATTTTGCCTTCTGGCTGGCTCATCTCTATATCTGCCACCAGAATGGACATTCTTTGTAGGTAGTTTTTATTTGTATTTTCAGGTGCTAGTTGCTTCATGAATTCTGCTAGGGAGACCACTTGTAGATATAAAATTACAGTTTGAAAAACTTGCTGAGTTTTCAGGTGGCTGGTATAGATATATCATAGAAAATAATAACATCAATAATATGAGCCTGGACACAGTAATAAAAGCCTTTAGTATTGAGGAGTCTTTGGGATAATCACTACCCCTTGATAATTATCATAATGGGATTTGGTAGGTTGGTTCTGAAATTATTTTATGATGAAGTCTATAGTGTTTGAGAACCACTTTCTGTAAGTGAAAGGAAGATTTCAAAAATTGGGCAAGTGGGAAGAATGTTCTAAGGAAGTGTCTACAAAGAATATTCTCACTGGGTTTTTTTGAGGTAGGAAAAGAGAAGGTGGAATGATAACTTGAAGATAATGTGATGTGGCCATGTCTTTTTGCTTCAAGGGTGATAAAAACTGTATGCCCCTGGGCTGAACTGTTTTACTATAGCACATGAACTGCATGCAGGGACAGAGAAGAGTTTCAAGGCCCTGGAATACAGAGATGTCTTTGTTATCATGATATGAGACCCTTTGCGGCCTTCTTTTTGCTTTTCCAAGCACTGCAACTAGTAGGGGGTATTTATGATCTGCACAGAGTCTGATTGTTCTTGAGGTTGTGGGGCAATAGAGAAGGAGATCTAAACCTTGGATGGATTTGTGAAGCCCCCGGGAGAGGTGAGTGCAGACAATTTTGAAGTAAGGTATTGTACAGGAAAGCACTTTCTACCTACAGTTCACAAGTGCTAGTGAAACTAACAAAGACAGATCTTAGCTCAAGGGAGGTACATATGTGTGAAAGGTTGTTACTTTTGGGTAAGAAAATAAGAATTTAGGAAACCTGAAGGCCAGAGAAATACAGTATGGATCGTACTTGGCATAAAAGATGGGTAAGGTGACACTGAAGAAAGGAAGAGAATTTGGAACTTTCAGACAAAACGAGACAAATTATTTTTACACCTACAACTTCATCTTAGTTTTTAAATCCACATCATCCATGGAGGCCTAAAACTTATTTAAAGCAGGAATGGGCATTTAGATTTTGTATATCGAGATTGGGAGGGAAAGCAGGGGGGGAAGGGAAGAATTCCCAGCAAGTACAGAAGCTAGTCATGCTTCAAAGAAATAATAAATATTTGGTAAAGAGAGAGCAACATTTATGCTGCTTTTACACTTTTGTCACTCAGTTGATTTTTTTTTCATCTCGTAAAGATAATAAATGAATAATCATACAATATTTGTGTTTGGAAGTTCTTCCTTGGTGTTCATGAAGAGTATTTATTTTCCATCAGCCTTTTACAGTGTAACATTGATTGGTGTGCATAATGTATTATTCATACTGTTCTAGTTTCATCCCATTAGCAATGCCAACATTATGCTGAATTCTGCAGTGGTAATCTTGTATGAAGTCTTTGTACAGCGAATTATGCTGTGGTTGAGATCCTGTTTCACATATAGTGACAAGACAGAGTGAACTGTGGCACCTTATTGATACCACTCAGACTCTGTTCCCCTTCCTCCATCCAAAGAAATGAGAATTTTAAGTGTACTGTAGACCTGTAAAGGCAAATTGCGAAAGGCAGAAAGTATTTCAGAATGGGTTTATTTTGGATTCTTTTATTATATCTTTGTTTTCCTGGTTGCTAATGCCTTTAGAAGAGCCCAATGACTAAACCCATCATATTGAAAAAATAGCAAGAGCAGAATTAAAAACATCCTTCAGATAAAAAAAGTCTGGCATTTTGGTCCACGTGTGATTCTATGGGTACAGTTTTGATTGTGTAAATTGTTCTGTGTAGAGCTGATTTAAATATGTGCCAAATCCAACTGCTTATCATGGTTAAGATTACTGAAGATCTATCTAATGCTAATACAAAATGAGAAGCATTTCGTTTATATCTGTAACATTTACTTCTTTATCATTTAGTACAGGAACTTTTTTTCATGTGCAATAGGCCCAGCCCAGCATGCATCAGATTCAATGATAACCTGCTGGTTGACTGGCTGATTTGAGCCTGGTGTCCTTAGATGGATTCTTAAGGTTTGGGTGGGTTTTTTTGTTCCGAAATAAATGGACTTATCCAAAGACTTTTCTGAGAATCTAGGTCATAATAAATTGAAAGGTTTAGACAGGCGAATGAAGATTAATTTAAAAATATTGTAGTTCCTCACTTACTTATGATGTGGGATAAGAAGGAAGTAAAATTAGATGTTTGAAGAGCTTTTTTTTTCTCAAATGTTTCATTGTTTAAAACACCTGCATAAACAAGGAAACAGTATCTTCTTGGCATGAATACTTAAAAAAAAATCCCTTACTTAAAGGTAGATACGTCATGAAGGAGAAATGGTTGGCATCTGTGAAACTGTATTTTGTTGGATTTTTTTTTATCTTTGTATACAGGGAGAGCCTCAACAAAGGTGGAAGGTCTGCTGGGGAAATTGGAAGCTCACAAATTCAACCAGACCCACAGTTCTGAAAAAAATGAGATGAGAGTGGCAAAGAGTGTCTAGATTTTAAGGAATAAATAAGATGAAAGACAGACAGCTTGAGGGACAAATGGAATAGATTCACTAGTCAAGGAAGGAACACCAAAAGAATAGAATTAAAAAGTTTTGCTTTTTAATGGTGATGGCAGGAGAGAGTGATTATTTTTGGTTGAAATTGAGTGCTTATTCCAAGAGGCAGGATTGTACTATGGTCTTTATTGGAGCTGGGGAAAAGACTTGCTCAGCCTTTTGAAGAATAACTAGGCAAGCATTCATTAACAGGTTCTAGATATTCTGAAAGACAGTTGTCTTATATATGCAGATCTTTTTCTATTTTTCTGTAAAAGAAATGTGCATGCTGGAACTTATGTCAATAAAACACTGACCTTTCAGAGCTTAAATGAGTGTGAAGTAGAAAAAACTCAGTTATTTACAGTGGTGTTGTCATGTCTTAATTATAGTAAAATTGTGTGTGAGAGATTTTGAGTAGATTTAATATAGAAAATCTGGGTAAGTTAGTGTTTCAGTAAAAGCTTACATATTCCTGATTTCTTTGCTTTTACCATAGATTATGTAGAATAGACTTTGATTCATTGCCTGATGTGTTTATGATCAGCTTTTTAGAAACATGCTAGAGTAGACTGTGTGGTTAAAATAATCCGTTAATTGCAGCATGCTTATATGTGATGTTAGACAATTATAACAACTTATTTTATAATAATTAATCAAAATCCTAATTAAAACAAGATAGGATGAATCTATTTGCATGCAAAAACCAGAGAAGAGGCTCAATAATCTGGCTGGCTCAATAATCAGTAAAGCCTACTCCCCAGGTTATTTCCTTACCCCTATACCTGATATTATCCAGCATATGAGGAAAACAGAATTTTGTGATATTTGACCTTCATAATGGTAGTTATATCTGAATGTATTCCATCGAATAGCACAGTTATGGGGAAAGAATTTAGTCTGGCCAGAGTAAGATATGCCATAGCCAAAGAGCTCAGTGGATTATAAAATATTTCTTCTCACTGTCTTGCAGTTTGTATTAATTTAATTTTTGGCATTCTAAGTTTTGCATTCCCTACTTCATTTGGGTCCAGCTTTGGTGGGTGCTATTCCAGGGTCTTTTCATCTTGGTGACTAGGGAGCTTAGTAGGAATTAAGGAGGGTTGGGACCTGGAATCACAGTTCCTAGGGCCATGCTTTAACTCCTCTGTAAAGGGTCCAGCATAAAGATACAGAGCATCAATTAGATGCTTTCCTGGATTTGGCTTTCTGAGTCTTTAGTGGGTAGCAGGAGCTACTGTAAAGCCCCAAGCTCCCTTGGTTTTCCCAGCTGCAGTGAGCTGAGCCAGCAATAGAGATACAGGGACAGTATAGACACAAGGTGATGTTTTGTGCTGGAAGCTGCTGGTCCCAGTTAAAGAGGCACTCGCACTCTGTAAGGCATCACTCACAATGCTGTTCACACACTGTAAAAAGCATCCCTTTAGGTGCTGGAAACCCCAGTACCACCTCCAACCTATGTGCAGTGTGCTGGGCAGACACCCCCTGTGGAAAAGCTTCTCCCTTTTGGTCATTCCAGCTATTAAAGAATTATCTAGGAAAAGAAGCAAACAACTCTCTTTAATTTCCACAATAGAAATGGAATGGTGTTCTTGGGAGACCTTACTGCATGTTCAGGTAAAGACAAGGCCATGCAAGTGATGTAATTGCTGATACAGAGGTGGAGCTGCCAACAATCTCCTCTGCACAATGTGTTGGTTCCGTGTGTCTGGTGGCCAAGGCATTTGTGCCACGCAACAAATGTGGTCTTCCCCTCCCCCCTGCTTTCCCTCCCAATCATGATGTACAAAATCTAAATGCACAGTTCTGCTTTAAATAAGTTTTAGGCCTCCATGGATGATGTGGATTTAAAAACTAAGATGAAGTTGTAGGTGTAAAAATAATTTGTCTCGTTTTGTCTGAAAGTTCCAAATTCTCTTCCTTTCTTCAGTGTCACCTTACCCATCTTTTATGCCAAGTACGATCCATACTGTATTTCTCTGGCCTTCAGGTTTCCTAAATTCTTATTTTCTTACCCAAAAGTAACAACCTTTCACACATATGTACCTCCCTTGAGCTAAGATCTGTCTTTGTTAGTTTCACTAGCACTTGTGAACTGTAGGTAGAAAGTGCTTTCCTGTACAATACCTAACCAATAATTTAGAAAGTGTAAAAAATCCAGCAACAGCAACAAATACTGTTTTGGCATCAACATTTCTCTGTGTATGTTAGTAGGTTTCAAAAATAGTATTTCTACCAGGTTGGTTTGGTAAATTTTGATCTTTACACTTTTCTGGTCAAGGGTTCTAAAGTTAGAGGCTTAGAGCTGTGTAAACATTAAGGAAAAATAGATTGGCAGATTAATCTGTCACATTCAACCTCTAGATGTAAAAAACCCCTTGATAGACTATGTTAAATCATTTTGCTCATGGGATGCTCTCTTCTAGCAATTTTGTGTATTCCTTCAAATGTAGCTTGGGATCCACTCGTGACTCCTGTTTTATCATCCGTTTCAACTGCTGATTGATTTTAGCAGTGAAATTGTAAACCTGGAGTATAAGAAAATGGAATTTTCCATGTCTTCACAAATTTCACATTACAAGCTTGTGGGGTGTGTAAGAAGTAGTAGGAAGACTGATGAAGAATGTTCAACTAAACTAAAACATCAGTTTTACAATGTAGCAAAGGTTAAAAAAAAAAAAAAAAAGACTCTTAGTGAGGACTCTTAGTAAATTTTGAGGAAGCAGTAGAACACTGCTAGAAGAATTGAACTAAGGTGGACCAGGAAGAAATTTGGGAGTGCTTGAGCTTTGCTGAGGGTTTGCTATGGTTTGTGTTTGTTTTCTTTTCTTGAAGTGAAAGGTATACTAAAGTGTACTGAGATTGTACAGAATGCACTGGCTATAGAGAGCCTTATGGCTGAAACAGTAGGAGAAACTGTTCTTCACAATCACTGTTTTTAAAGCTAATGCTACCTTCAGAATGGATGTCTTGTTCCACCTCAAGGTTATTGTAATATTGAAAGCATACTTAAGGCAATGACTTCATAGCACGGATTGTCATCTGAAAAAAAAGTATTAAAATATTTTGAGCTTAAGCTGGAAGTAATGTTATTACTCTAATTGTATTTTCTTCTACAGTTTTATGATCTTGAGTGTAAATAGGAAGTAATGTTATTATTTGATTTTATTTTCTTCCACAATTTTATTTAATTTAATGTCTTTTAACACCTACAAATCTAGAAATCCAAGAGCCACATCTTTATGTCATCCTGAATGTCTACTGTAAATATGTCTCCTTCACGCTTTAATTTTTTTCTACTTTCCTTTTTCTGCCACACTAAACTTCTCTTTTTTATGCTTTTTCTACACATAAAGCATTATTCATTATTCTGGAGAAAGCTGTCCCTTCTCTTGAGCTCTTTAGCTTTTTTGATGGAGCATTTCATCAGAAAATGCCAAATCACTAAAACTGTTCCATTAATTAGTATTAGCCAGTCTCCAGGCTTTCACAATTATTCATAGTTATCAGAATGTTCTATTCAAACTTCTTCTGTATGGAGCATATGTGAACATTTCTTGCTCATCTAGATATCTGAAGTGATTTGCATTTCCTAATGCATACTAAAGGAGGAGATTGAAAAGGAAACATTTTGAAATGAGGTAGCTGAAAAGTTATTTTCCACTCTTGATATTTTTGGGTTTAAAATGTTTTTTTGTTGTTCATATTGATAGCATGACTGTCTCAAAGCTCAAACCACACAAAATTAAATGGCTCAAAAATGGAATGGTTTCATAAATTCAACTGGAAAGTTTAAATACTATGGGTTTGCATTGAGATTTTAAATTGCCAAATATTCTGCAAAATGAAAGTGCTAAAACTTGCAATTCTTGTTAATCATATTTTTCAAGCTGTTATTCAGGTATGTTTTTATATTCATTAGAGAGAGGAATCATTTAACAATTTCTTGTATCAGAGAGATGTCTGAATCCTTGTTCTCAATTCACTATTCTCAGTATAGCATTCCCTTTCCAGCTAAATTCTAAAGGGAATCCAGATGTTTATTTAAATATTCATAACACAACTGCTGTTAGAGCTGGGAGGATCATAGATACCTGTGTTCGTTTCACACTACATTCATCTTGTAGTTAAAAATATCATATTCATTACAGTGCTAGCAGATGAGCTCTTTGACAGGAAGAGGCATTTTTTCCATCCTCTACAAGTAAGGCTTTATGAAAAGTAGGCAGTAGAGCTGTCTCAGAAAACATAATGTATTGAGTATTGACCCCAGCCTCACAAAAGAAGCTTTGTGTACTGTATTTAAATATTGTGTTCTCAAAGAATTCTGAATTTATTTACACTTGCCTTAGCACTGGACATATCTAGAAAGGCCATAAAACATTTTAAGGAGCCATTGAGATGGAGCTGAATTACACATTTAAGACAGAGATTTTATTGCATTGTTTGTGGAAGAAGTTTACTATCTTGCCTGACAATCAGTGAAGCGAGGAGGAAAAAAATTGAGACCTGCCAGATTTGTGTTAATTTGCAAAGCATCTGAAAAAGACTATTTAGTTGGTGCTTGCTGGCAAAGTTTCCTAAGAATTATGATGAAAATTTTAAATTTTAAGCATATGTTAACTGATGTGGTGAAATCCCGATTTGTATTAAATATTTATATCAGGCCTGTTTTTTCCCTTCAGATATTTTTCCATGAGTGTAAATGGTTATGCTGATAGAATGTGGTATGTAGGATATATATTCCGGAGTAGAAGGGAATGTGTGCAGTGGAAGGAAATTTATGCAGAGGAGCGTGAACGCCACCAAACAGGGAATGTGGGGTATGTGTATAGAAAGTCATGGGAAGATGCACACAGCAGTGGGAATCTGTAAGGTGAAAAGGAGGAGAGGAATGTGCTTTTTGGCTATTCTAAGAAAATAAAGCATCTGTAAAGCTTTATTTTTATTCCAAACTGATACTGCACATTTCTGCTTTTCTTCTTATTACTGAAAATGGCTCAAAGTCACAGTCTCTCCTTAAAAGCTTTAAGGAAAAAGCAAGAGTAAGGAGGTATGATTGGTAATGCTAAAATACATAATAAACTTATAGTCAGCAAAGATTATGTAGATTATCAAATTACTAAGGCCCTGACACCACTCCATTCTTCACTTATTAATGGGTGTACTCCTACACGTTTCACTGTGGATTTAAATAATGTATTTAAGCATCTAAAATGGAAATTTTTAGCAAATGAGAACAGGAGCATTAGAGGAAAGCAACAAGATGAATGAGCACAGTTTTTATAAAACTATTGGAACATCTTCTGTGGAAGATTAGGTACAAAGGGTGCTTTTTTCAGATGTTTTCTTTCATCCTTACTCATGCATTCTTTTTCCAATATGGTATCTTGTCTAGGTATCACTGTTAGCAGCTGTGACTTTTCCATCCAGATTCAGATGATGGTGAATGATGATAAAACATATTTGCACTCTAAGCTCATAGCAGTGGCGTTTTATAAACATTGTAATAATGCATTTAAAAGTTGTTTGTGGGGTGTCCAGCTTTATTTAGAAGACAAGTAATTCCTGTAGGCACGCAGTATGTACCATTACTGTCTGAAAGAGCTAGACAGGTATTTGAAACTGCTGGGTTTTTTCATTCCTTTCAAACCTGGGGAAATAGTTTAATATACATTGAATTTGCCAGAGTGAATGGTATACATAGGAAGACTAACAGTAAGGGGGCAGAAATGAAGGCTTTAAATGCCACATCAGGAATAAGGTTCATGGACATGAAAGAAGTTTGTTTCCATCGGGTTACCCCATCAGAGAACAGTCTCTTGGGACAGAGCACACTAGGAAAGCTGTGCAACTCAGCAGCTGCAGTGCTACATATTGTATGATTCGAAGCTTGCTTATTTTCTTGTTTCCTGCAGTGAACAATGATAGTGGGAAGTACTGGTCAGAAGGGATAAATTTTAAATCAGTCATTGGGCTTCCTGCCATGTTTCCTGATGTTTGGGCCACCTTATTTATAAACTCAGGAGAGTTTAGTAATTATTAGAAGAAACTGTAATTAATTTATAGAGTTCTAGTTATTTTGCTGAGTACTGTCATTGGAAGTACAATGAAGCCTTTAAGTAACATTCAGTCACTGTATAAAGCTGTCTTGTGGCTGCTAAACTTTCACATTATGCTGAAGTTGGATATAAACACTCCTTTTATAACTTGCATGTCACTGAAGTACGCAGATGTCTTGGCTCTGAAAGCACGTTTATGAAATGAGTGCAGTGCTGGAGTTATGCCAGGACTGAAACTCAGTAGTTTGAGGAGGAGTCCTAATACCTCTCAGGATGGGAGGTCAGCTGAAGAAGTGGGCCTCCGTTGTTCTGGAAGCAGAATACTAGCCCTGGGAGAATGTGCTCTGTGCATATTAATTGTATTATGCTACAGTTCACTTCTGAAAAATCTGTGCTGTAACACTGCTTTGGTTCTTATTGAAAAAGGCCAGTTCTGTTTAGTGTGGGTATTTCAAGTTAAAAATGAAAATTAGAAGATAAAATCCCCCAAAAGAGTAAAGTTGTATTATTTTTTGACCTAAACGCACAACAGTTTTGTGAAAAGTGAATAGGAAATATAAGGATTCCTCAAGCTAATTTTACACAGCTGATATGTGGATGTGCATATATATAGTATGTTATATATCTAGTGTGTGCAAATATGTATTTATGTGTATAGATTCATATGAATATAAAAAGCAGAATTTATAAAGGTAACTCTAGCATACCTCTAGCAGCATACATTCTGTTTGATTTCCAGAATGTTTCAGTTTCTTAAATGTGAAATGTTTGTACTAAAACAGGTGGAATAGCCTTGTCTCCATGGCTTCATGGATTGAAACGTGGCTGTACAACATCCAAGTTGGATGTTATACTTTCTCTTGTTTAGACCTCATATATTATATAATCTGACAGAAATTTGGTGGAACAGATTTCTTTTTTGGATAACTTACATCGTAGTTTTGATCTGTCAATTGAGACTGAGGTGTGAGATTTTATTCTAGTTAGTTAGCACATGAGGAATTGATGGCAGAGGGTTGAGCCAGGAGTTGAAGCACTTGTTTTTTCAACACTCAGCCTCTTTCTTCGTTTTGTGATAATGATGAAATGTGAACTAAAATTAAAATTGGAATCATATATATTTTACATCTCAACATTACCTCTATTTGGCAAGATCCTCAACTCTGTGGCAATAGTGAAAATTAATCCATGAGAGTTCTGCTTTTGGTAGGGTTTGTGTACACATCTATAATAGGCAGATAGGAGTTACTTCTGGCTGTGCTGCAATTCCGAACTCAGTGTGCGAAGTGGTGTGCCTAAGATTACTGGGTTAAAACAGTGCTAAAAGCACCTCAGTAAAATTTCTGGCTCCAGCTGTCTTGCACCTGACTGACTTGTTCTTGTTGTGACTACAGAATCCTGTGCCATCTGTAAATACCTTCTTAGATGTGGGTTTTTCAGATCCTTCTAGAAGGATGTAGAAATACCAGTTACTCATGAGACCTCTATAAAGGGTCATGCTCAAGAACCCCTGAGATTAGATAAATTGGGAATAGCTGCAAGTTCCTATGGCTGCAGTTAATGAAGAGGTAGTGGCTCAGTTCACTTCTGCCAAAAGACAGCATAATGCACCATTGGCACAGAGCTTGGCCACATAAGAGAGCATGACTCCTTATTTCTTTCTCATTATTCCAAGGTATTAGGTGCTATCTTTCAAATCTATGATGTAGTAAGACACTTACAAAATAGTTTTGCTTGAATGCACAGATCTCATATAGTTTCGTACTCAACCTTACAGACAGTGTGGGAAATTGCTTTTAAATAAATACTGGATTTTGGAAAAAAATTATTGTTGCTTTTTTTAATTGTCTATGTTTTTTGAAAAAATTGGCTAAGGTATTAAAGCTAGCTGCTACCAAGAGTAAGATAAAATATTTAGTTTCAGATGTTTTTGTGCAACGTCTTTTTCAGGAATACTAAGTGTAATAGAAAATTGTAATATCTCCTGGCTACTGTAATACACTGCAGTTAAGCTGTAGAATTGAAAAAATCTAGTTGTGTCTCACAGCTCATTAATCTAAATATGTGTTCTACCTTTTTGCAAGTAAATTTTGCTTAATGAACAGTGTAACAAGTTAGCTATAGATATCAGGAAAAAAAAATTGAGAGGGAAATAGAGTGATGTGGGAATGACTAATGTTAGTAAACAGAGTCTTTATTTTAATGTTTAGTCTTTTCACGAAAACATAGAATGGTTTGGGTTGGAAGGGACTTGAAAGATCACCTAGTTCCAGTCCTTGGGGCTATGGGCAGGAGCACCTTCCTCTAGGTGCATACTGGCATTAAAAGTTGCCATTCTCAGGCTGCCCTTTATATGCATTACTTCTCATTTCATATATTAATAATACTAATCTACTATGTCAATACGGTTGGAAACAAACGTAATTAATTATGGATTCAAGAATATGAATTCATCTTAATTCTTTTGATGATTTATTTTATCAAGTGCTTGGCAATAGTTTTCTCATTAAAAAGTTATTTTTAATTAATATTTTCCTTTATAAATGAAGAAGCTAAATATAAATGTTTGGGTTTAACTATTAGATCACTATAGTATCTTCATAAGCAACTACACTGCATGTGCAATCCTTAGACCTGTCTGACATAGAACTTGGGAAAAGCATTGGCTGTCATATTTATATATTGCCTCTTAATCTTTAGCATCAGAAAAATGACCTGTCTAGTCTGTTAGGAGAATTTGGGGAAGTCTGTACCTTCTGTTTTGCTGTCATGGGCTTCAAATGCATTTTGTTTCAGTCAAAATTACTCAGACAGTTGTTCTTGGGGTAGAGTATGGCGGCATGTTATAGATTCTCTGACCATATTGCCTCTTGAGAGACACCCCAGCATTCCCTTGAACATGGGGATGACATGCCAGCATGTGCCAGATGTCATCAAGAGCGCACTAAGACCTTGGCATCTGGGGTACTTGTGGGCTCTGTGTGCTGTGGAGCAGCTTCCAGGCTCTTTGTGGGGCAGTGGGTACAAAGCAGAATCTGCTGTGCTCCTTGGAATGGTAGAGACAGTTTGGGCAGACTGGCAGGGAATCTTGCATGCACAGAGCTGGCTTTGCTGCTTTGAAGCTTCTGATACTGGAGGAAGCAGTGTAGGAAGTGACCCCCATTTTGGCTTCGATGGTATGCATTTACTGTGTGTTAGCAGAAAGCAAACATCTGCCTGGTTACCAGGATGTGGTCCACTACAACTAAAACAATGTGTATTTATAATGTTGCATCAATCTCTCATGTTATTTCTAACCACTGTTATCTACAGTTCTACAGCACAGTCAAAAGAGGAGATGACTGATGGCAATAATAAAAATGAGAGTGTACTGTAATAAATGGCAGATGGGTGAAAGTTTTTTCTTATATTAAAAACACCAGTCTTTACTTTTGAATTTTACATAATCCGTGGTAGGTTCCCATGCCTTATTTAGGTACCTCACATAACAATGGACTTTAAGCTGCTTAGATTATTTGTATTCTCCAAAATTACTGGAAGAGATTTGGTGCATTTCAGCATCAGTCTATTGTACTTAAGTAGGCTACATATTTCTGATTTTGCACTTGTGACTCTTACTGATGTTTTTCAAAGGAATTTTACTTTATTATTTCTTTTTTATGTTCAGCAAACCCTACTGTCTCTATCTATCTATCTATAGATATTTATATCTGTCTATATATCCACACTAGAATTTTGCAAAAATGCTGTGGATGACAAAAAGCTTTTTTTTTAGTCCTTTGAAGGGTTTGCAGAGTAGAATGTTTCTCTATTGTTTCTCGTGTGCTTGCCTGTTCGTTTTTCATTTTAAGAAAGGCAGGTTTGTAAATTAGAATGACATCATTAGTGAATGAGAAATGTTGTGCACTTCCTGGATTAATTTGCCTCATTCATTCATTCATTCATTTTTTTCTAGGGTATATTTGTGTTAACTAAACTAGACTATCGGCACTGTTTCTTTAGGTGGAAAATCTGAAAGCCGTTTCTGTTCTTTTCCCTGTTTTCAGGCACCGTTTGAAACACCTTAGATAAGTAGTCAAACTGAAGGTTGCAATTAGTTGTCCAGAACATGGGAATGGAATGCTGGTCTGGCATAGCCCAAATGAGTTGTACTGAATTTGGCATGGAGCATAAAAGAAGGTGAAGTCACTTTTAATGATATGTCCCAATTCGTAAACAGGTGTTTGCCCAAGGGGAACACACCAGTCTTAGTTTGCAAGCATTATGGCAGAGTGATTCACAGGACTATGTGAACATTTCTAGCCCTTCCCTCCCCCAAAATATATTATGTCAATCCTTTTAGCAATTCATGTTCAGTGAGGTATTGCTTGCAGCAGTGAAAGAGATTGGATTCCAGAAATTGTGGCAGTTTTTATCTATTAACTCATCTAATGAATGGTGTTTAAAATTTTGATTGGCAGCTTCTTTTTCCATCTTAATTAAATTGCTCCTTCACCCCAGTGTCTTTGAAGGACAGAGCCTTTGTTAAAAATGTCAAGTTAGTCTTTCATTGTTTGTTTCTGTGGGGAGCAGAGCTTGCTGACAAGTTGAGATAAAGGTGGGGAATCAAGAATATGCTTGTTAAAATGCTCATTTTAAAGGTCTTAATAGTACTAACTAGGACAAAGAGGGAAATGTGCTCAGTCACATTATTCTTCTCCACCTGAGATGCAAAGAGCTTGTAACATTTCCACTATATAAAATTTTTTACTGAAGATAAAGATTAAAAAGAAGGCAGTAAGTAATTTTGGAAAACAAATACTTCTGAAAGCATGAAAGCAGTTAAATGTGTAGAAAAATAAAAAATTATTCAGTCAAAAAGTATTCTGTTTTTTGGCAGAATCCTTGCTTAATTTCCATTGAAGGGAAAATATCAAATCAGCATTACAGAGAAATAATATAGCTGGTAAGAGAGGAAATATTGATGGAGAAAGTAGTTGATAAAGGTCTGCTTATTAAAATATCTGGTTTTAAATTAAGTGGGGATTAGAAGCATATTATTTTAAGGACGGCAATTGTGAATTTTTAGATTAATCTCCTACAATTTGTATTTTAATATGCATCAGCAGAAATTGCTTTCTTGAAGCATTTCAGGGCTTTATTTGCATGTACATTTGACTTCAAGTGTCAAAGTGCAAAATGTACTATTTGAAGTTCAGTGACACTTCTCATGTGGATGTATTCCTGTTCATCAGAACCTGGTGGCTGTCAAAAGTTTGTCAGTTTAATATGACAGAATTTTCTCTGGCTTGAAGAAGACACATAAACCCAATTAGAAACAATAAAGGTCATCTTATGCTATGAGGAATGTGTTTGCCATTTACATTAACCTTGTAAGCATGGAGGACTGTTGCTTGTAAAATTGTCCTTTATGGTCACAGCTCTTTCCAAGGACTTTACAGATTCTGACCTATTGCAAAACACTTTGCTGGCAACTGAAATAATCTGATGAAGAGTTGTACTTTGGTATATAGCCTATAGTGATGTACAGTTGTACTTTATATCTAGGGTATGTTTTATATTCAGTTCGTAAACTTACTCATCCTTTGTTTGCCATCATGTTTTAATTAAGCTGGCATGCAAAATTTTTGATAAGCTGATACCACTTATGGAAATGAAGTTAAAATTGCCCTTAAGTCTTGGCACTATACTATATGATAATTAAGTGATCTTAGGCAAAACTAAAGCATGACTTTATTAAAAGGAGACTGAGTTAAGACTCAGAAAATATAGCAAACCAATGTAAAAAATATCCAAATTAATGATTAATATTAAGGACCATTCAATTAATGCTTTCTAAAGCAATTAAAAATCATGTTGGAATGAGAAAAAAATCAGGCTGCCATCTTCTAGCAGTGACATGAAAAACGTGGTGGGATTTTGCTAACTTGCTTTTCTATTAGTTCTGGAATGAAAAACTCTATATTATAGAAGAAGATTAGGGAGACCAGTTTCTTTTTTAAACTTGGCATTTTTACATTAAAATATTTTTATGGGCTGCCAAGCAATCAGAGTAAGGTTGGAAACAAAGTGGTGAATATGCAATGAAAACATACTTTTCTTGCTGCCCACACAGTACATAGCACTATAGGTTAATGTATTAGGCTTTCAATTATAGGGATCTCATTCAGTTAATATGTGGAATATATTTGTTTTGACAAGTATATTTGTACCTACTATCACATCATCAATTTTTTCAAGGTCAATGAAAGTAGTTGTAATGGGATATAAGGAAAAGTTTTTTACTTTTTAAACTCCTAAAATTTACCAGGAATAAGTCCAGACACAGAAGTCTCATGTTTTGCCTGACAATTACTCAAATTAGCTGCTAATTGCTTTCTTGAGAGAACAGTTTGCAGCAGTGAAGATGTGTCCCTAAATATATCCTTTCTGTATTATATATAGTGTATGCATGTTGCCTATATATGGAGAAAATGACTAATTCTCCTTCTCTCAAAATATCTCATTCTATAAATATTCTATCCTATATTCTCCCTAGCTGTGGAGAATAAAACCCAGAAATCTTCAGTAGTTGAATCCTGACAATCTGAACTCCCATGACGAATCCTGAGTACAGCTAGTGTCCCAGCCAATTTAGAGGGCTGTGCTTTATAAACAAAACACAACCCTTGCTGGGAAGTAAACACCTTTCAAACAATGCTGTATTACCACGGAGCATAACTACTTCTGTGCTTCCACTTTATATGGAGCTTTTGTAGTACAATCAGAAGTTTAAAATATAGTGGAAAGTTTAATTACAGCCACCCAAGACCTTGCTTGATAGTATAATCATCTTGTAGCAAATTGACAAAAACATCAGTTTTGTAGTCATAAATGCCGCTGATGCTTTCCAACACATTTCACAATGCATTTACATAGTAAAAACTCTGTATACATACTGAGATACTTTGCTCATTCTATGAAATCTAGGAACACACTGCTAATAAAATCTAAAATTTATGTGTGAATAAACT
Organism: Sylvia atricapilla; assembly: GCF_009819655.1. Classification (NCBI taxonomy): domain Eukaryota; kingdom Metazoa; phylum Chordata; class Aves; order Passeriformes; family Sylviidae; genus Sylvia; species Sylvia atricapilla. The sequence continues at coordinate 46,231,090 of NC_089140.1, forward strand.
GGGCTCTTAGAAAATGAATTATCAATTACTTTTTGGGTTAACATAGATGAGAGGATATTTTGCTTATTGAATTTGTGGCATCAGATGTTTTTGAAGCAGAGATGAATGGAAGGTAATGGAAATTCAGTTGTTGCAGTTGAATTTGTGACAAAGATTAAGGAAAAAGCTCTAAGAACACATTTAGTGCAGGTGTGAGTTTTCTTTCCTGCAGAGGTATTTGTGTGTCTCAAAGCAGTATCGGTTGAGTTGAGAACAGAAGATAGAGATAAAAGACCTCAGCACAATAGAGAAGAAACCTGCTTGATCCCCTGCCTATTTAAGTTAATTAGTTAATAGCATATTTTTCCTAAAGCTTTCTTCTGATTGGTTTTGAAATGCATGTATAAGGGTCAATATGAGGGAACCTTCAGCAAACGGGAATGTTAAAATGTTATATCGTGTTTAAATCTTTTAGAATCTGTAGAGTTTCAGTTACCTGAAACAGGTACATTCATACTTTTTACCATTAGAAGTGTTACTTTATTGTTCATTTAGGTTTTTTTCAGCTATGATGTGAGGTAGTAACTTCAAGAAGAGAAATGTTCAATATATATTCTTAACTGATCTAAAGGGAGATGTTTTTGTGCTCATCAAATGATGTAGTAGTTTCCAACAGTTACTAAGGAGAATATGAAACATTACTGTAAAACTTTCAAAATCTTCACGAAGTTTTGCTCATATTTAAGAACAGTAAAAGTTTGGAGAGACAATTCTGTGTACAAGGAAGGTCAATAAGAAGTGGCAGGGAAGGGCAGTTCCAGATAACTGAGTAAAGCTGATATTCAAAAATTAGATGAAGACTGAGATAAGTGTAAGGATATTGGCCTGATATTAATCATGAATAGCATAATGGAATGGCTGAAATGAAATTATGTTAGAAAGTTATTTCGGAGTATAATATAACCAGTACTGGTTGATACAACTCTATGGAAAGATATAAGATAGATATTTCTCTTCTTTTATTATGTGTTTAGTTTGAACTACTAAAAAAATATTTCTTATTGAATTTTACTGTGCAGAGGTTAAGAAAAAAAAACATATGTTCAGGTTTGTTGTTGTTCAGTATAGTTTGTCTCCCATTTCTACTGTTTGTCCTGGGTATTACTTTGCAGAATCACCACAAAAAGACAGGAAAAATTGCAAGTACCTGAAAATAAAGGAGAGGGGACAAAAACGATATTGCTTTTGAAAGACCTGTAGATGGATTGCAGATTCAGATAATATATTTTTTTGTAAAATCTGTTTGTATGTCAGCTGTGCAGCATCATCATCAAAGCTGAAAGAAAAAAATAACTTGATGTCCTGTCATAAATAAGACATACTCCTAACTCATCCACCAGTGACCAAAAAAATCTTTTGCAATATTTTCATAGATTGATAATAAAGAAATAAATTGAGAAGCACACAGATGAATCTTGTTGTGAACTGGAAGATATTTGAAAAGAGAACAAGTAGTTATGGAGGGGTAAAACTCTCTAATGGAGCAATGGGTGAACTGAGAGAGGCACTGGCTGATATCACATGGAGAAAAATAGATAAGAGGACCACTCACTAGAAAAGACTAAATGAAAGAGGTCAGTTTTCAGTTAGCAGGGATAATTACTGCCAGAAGTACCCCTTGCCATTTTGAAAGGGATTTTGTCCATCAGTACTTTGATAGTAACTCTTGATAATGGTAGTGATCTTCAAATGTTGAAAATGCTAAATATTAAGTTGGAGAGAAAGATTTATTTTATTTAACAGAAAGCTACTTTTTATCAAGTGAATTATTGCATCAAGGTTACTCTTTGCTTCAGTTTGTTTCAGTTTTTCAGTTTCCTTGAATATTGTTATGACTGATAGCAGCTGAAGATGTTTCCTCCACACACAGAAAACTGCTTTTAAAGAATAGAATTATATATTAAGAGATATGCATATATAATGTATTTGTATCTAATTATATATTAAGAATTAGGATTATCTATTGGAAAAAATGTGTTTTTCTAGGTTGCTTATATTCTGCATTTGATTTTTTTCTTCATGTTAAATCTCTATTATGCTGAAGCCAGTGACATAGCTTTCTTTTCTGGTTTCATTAGATTCAATTCTATGTTTTATAGTTGGTCAATATTTATTTTTTTAAAAAAACATAATTACTATAAAACAACTGTGTAAAAATCTATTTTTAGTCTTGTTAACAAACGAAAAATAGACTAAGAAGTTTGACCTGCATATTCTATATTTAATAGATTTATTTAAGTTTATTTTAAAGTGCTCTGATTGTACTAGAAAAGATGACTGCAGGATACAATAATGCTTTTTCCCCCAAATAAAGCAAACCACATCAGTGAGATTTTCTGAAGCGTTAACTTCCTAATAAATATTTAGGCCACCTTCTGTATAACTTGGCTTATAAGCACTGTGATACCGTAAGCTACCAGAGGTATGTGAGGTATATGCTAAACTGTTTTTGAGTCTTCCTTTTGTTAATACTAATGCATTTTATAGTATGGATGTGTGGTTAGATCTACAGTATTTCATACTGTGTTTCAAAACCTCCTTGCTATGTGAAATCTGTACAGTTGTCTGTGATAAAAATTCAGGCAAAATACTATTAACAGTTTTCAGATAAAGCTTTAGATGCTTATAGCCAGAAATAAATTTTTTGGGGGCTTTATAAATCATGAATCAAAACCCAAATAAAACTTTCTTCTTAAGGGAACTAAAAATATTTGTAGATAATTTCTCTGTGGACTACTTTTCTGGTTGCTTTTACCGATTTAAAACATGTACACAATAAAGGAAAGTTTTGGTAATTTTGTGTCTTTAATACTGTGCTGCTGTATGGAAGGAAAATGTACGGTAAATACCAGCATGTAACATGATCTTATTTCTGTTCTCCTTTTTAAAATTTGCTGTCATATTAAGACCTGGCTGAGAATTCATGCCTTAATGTGTATGCACCTCAAGACACCTATTGTCCTTCGAGGATATATTGAAGAAAAATGGATCAAGGAAGGAAGAGTAGGCTTCTGTAGTCATTTACAGGAGATTGGTTGTCCCAGTCCAACAGGAGTTGTGGAAAACAAAACCTAATGATATCGTGGGTTGTTTTGTACTTGATCCTGAGGAATCACTGAGTGTCTCCAGTGTGCAGAACAGGAGGACTGATAAGTGGTGTGACATATTCATGCCTCTCTTCTCTTGTTTTAAGAAGGCTTAGGGTAGTGCCAAGTAACCTGATAGTCTTGGGGATAGCTTTGTTTTTTACTCCAGAAAAAAGCAATGAAAACTGCTTGCAGGATATATACCTTTCATAGAATATCCTGAGTTGGAAGGGAATCATAAAGATCATCAAGATCCAGCTCTTTTGAAGATGAGTAATATTTTCCAAAACAAGTAACTTAGGGATGCAGGTTTTTTATGTATTTTAAAAACTATTTCCTCTACCACGACTCTGTATGTGGGTAGTTCAGTCTACTGAGATATGGGTTGCTAATCAGCCAAGTGACATGCAGACTGTAATGTACAGAAATTTGGTAAAGTGGTAGTTAAATCTTTGTCAACAGAGTGTGCAGAGAGTCAAACTGATACCTGAGGAAACTTCAGTGCCTGTAGAGATATCCATGTGTGTGCTGTGAGGGAGAACCTGTGCCTTTAACTGAAAACCTCCCTGTAGGAAGCAGTGGAAATAACTCCCAATGCTTGCAGTGAAATGCTGGGAGTGCTTCTCAAGTAGAATTAATGACCTATGTCTGTGCAGGAAATTAGGAATAGCTAACCTACAAAATTGATTAGTATGCTTAAATTGGTAGATGTAAAAAATTCAAACAAGATCTGTCAATGCTTGGTGCAATATTAAGTTCCAAATGATTCCTTGATTCTGTATGTCATTTTTAATGAAATCTAGAAAATTATTCTCATCACATGGAATTGACTGTTTTCTATATTTTGTTTTTGTTTTGGAGTGTTGTGAACACTGGGGGAAAATACCATTCATAGGCATATGTGTTGCAAAAGCATTGATCTTAGTTTATTTGATTGTCACTTGAGGGGTAATCACTAACTCATGCCTATAAATGCTGTATTAAGGGTAGCTGGTATTGTAAAAATTAAAATTTGTAATCTCCTCCAAGCTTTTTAGCTGTTTTTAGGGAAGAAGAAAGTGATGATCTCCTGCACCTCCATCCACTTTAAGGGATCCTGATACAGTGTTGTGAGGCACCAGAATACATCTGTACTGAAATACTCAAACACAGCAGCATCTTGCTTACAATCTGCTGGTCGTTTCAATAAAGTTAAGGGAAAGACATTTACTGATAATGAATTGATTGGCTTTGATGAGATGAAATTGTCCTTTGGTTCTATCTCTCATGCAGACTTCATGGCTAAGGGTCATCTATGGATATCTCTTGAAAAAGGTGGGAATGCTTTGCTGTGGTATAGGTGGTTGAGATACACAAAAGCGGATTTCATCTAGGGAAATTTGATTTTCTCTGTAGTCAATGGAGACAAAAAAGAGTCCTCTGGAGTCAAAGACACTGAAAGGTAGATACCTTCTTTGGTTAAAAAGATGGATAATGGTCTCTCCACTCTTCTAGAAAGGAAATTAAGGGAAACTTGCTACCTCATCTTACAGTTTGTCTTTGTGGATCTCACTCTGTTTTAAACAGCTGTGGTCTTGTATTTGCTCCAAACGAAAGCAAGAGTACATATCTTCCTGGTTCCTCCTAGTTTCTTTGCACTAGGCGGGGTAGAAGGCACTTCTTCCTCCAGGTCCTTTAACGGTAAGCTCTGCAATGGAGTTATTTCCATTGGGAAATTATTTTTGTTTTATATGTTCCCATAGGAATTTTCCATTTAGTAAAGAACATTGTGTTTGGTTCATATTCTCATTGCACAGTGGGTTCTCTTTAGTAGTTCTTTCCACAGGAATTTTGCTCAGTAATTCTCTCCAGTCCTATCATTTAACAGCATGCCAACTGTGTGCTTCCTTACATGATCAGTGGAGCTCAGGAAGCTTGTTCTATACCTTATCTATTTTAATGTATTTTCACTGTTAACTTTTGACAAGTGGCTCAGCATCACTCTAGAGGAATTGCTTACATGGAACCTGTCAATGTAGTCTGATTTCAGCTGTATGGACCTGCAGTGTGAGTCTCAAATGCCATCTTTCTTTATGGACTCCTAATCAGATTCAAGGCATCTGTTGGTAACAGTGGAAGCAGGCACTGGAGGTGGTCCTAGAAAAGATATGAATATGGACTGTTCATGAATATGAGTGAAAGTAGGCAAATGTTTTTCCTTAAGTTCCTATCATTTTATCCATGTTGAATTTTGTCCTCATCCATAACAAATCCTTCTTTCCCCCCACCTCTCCTACCCTGACAGACACTAAAGGAAACGAGGGTTGCTACTCTTTCAGGGAATGTAACTGTATAACTCAGGTCACGTTTCTGAGCTCCACCAACTGAAAACATCAAAGTGAATTTGTTCTGATATTTGGCCAACTTACTTAGTCATCCCTCTAGACAGAACGTTTATCTGGATTTTTGGTCTGCAGTGTGGCTAGGATGTACGCTACCCAGATGTGTTTTCCTAACTTTGATGCAATAGAATAAAATACATCTTGGTATGGCCAGTAATAGTTGAAACTAAGTTAAAACTATTAGATTTGACTGAACCAGGGCATGAACTTCAGCTGTATTACATCAGGGAAACAAGAAAAGTGTTTAAATTAAGCTTTTTATTAAGCAAAATCTTTTCTTATCAGAAAGCCTATCTCAGCCAGAATCAGTAAAAACATTTGTTACTAATTTAGTGGGGTGTTTTTGCATGTGGTTATATATTAGTGTTGAAAAGTGAGCTCTTTCCTGCTCTACGTAATTGAGTGTATATCCAGTAGAATTATCCTTAAACTTCTGCTCAGACAATGAGGATATTTTTCTAGATTTAAACCAGAGGAAGTTACAAGGTTAATTATCACATTTCAGACACTGAATTGTACCTGACACTTCCTATCTCTACCCTGTGCTCCTCTACATTTAGCAGCTTGTCCCATCTCCTTCATAAAGTCAGCTGCTTGTTAGAATAAATGAGAAGTTGAGGAATCAGATGTTTGCTTGGAAGGTTGTTATCTAAATGCATTAAGGCTTGTGCATTTGGTGATAGGCTATTTGTCAAAATTTTCCTTCATGGATAAAATGGCATTTTTCTAGGAAGTAATGTTGAACTGTGAATCTTTTTGAGTGTGACTCCAAAGACTTTGTAAAGGTGACAGATTCTTCCCCTTAATTCCAAGTGGCCTGAACTGTCTTGCTTTTCTATCAGCATTCTAGTAGTGAGGCTAGGTCAAAAACTGGTAAGTTTTCCACACAGCTTTTTTTCAGTAGAGAATTGATGCTAAACATACTGCTAGGTGTTTCATTATACAGTTTAATAGCTCTCCCATATTTTCTTTAATTTTACAAAGAAAACAACAACAGGGGATATGAGTGGAGCTAGTAGTTTGTCCTACAGCACATAGGTAAAAAGTTGTATTTCCAGACATGAGTGAAGGACTTTTGCCATTACTGCCAACTGTGAATTGTTTTTTGTGATATTTATCAAAGACTAAGAGGCTATAAGTGTATCATTAAATACTATATTTTGAAATGGAAGTCAGAAACGCATATAGCTTTAGCTATGTTTAGAAGTACAGCAGGAGAATGTTATGATTAATAGTAAAGTCTCACTCCTGTGAGGATGTATGTGCATATATAATTGACACACTTACTTTTTCTGAAACTAACCTATAGCCTATGGTGAGACATGCATACTTCACTAGAATAATCCTCAGATAAAATGATTTTCACACTCTAAAATAATCACTTATTTTGTGGCTCATCTTATTTTGAACACAAAATGAAACAGTTTTTGGGATGAACCTTTTTTTATTTTGATGGGTGGTGTTGGTTTTTTTAAAACTTTTTTTTAAATTTTTTTTTTTTTTTATTTCTGTCTAGGTTCTAAATCTTATAAATCTTGTATTTACATGGAAGAATGCACTGCCTGAGTTTGTGTGGCTAAGGCAGGTGTGCATGTAAAGAAAACTGCACCTGCTTGTGTAGCTGTAGGCTTTGTGAATTAGCATTTGTGCTTGTGAATTAGCAGGGTATTTCAGGTGGGAATTTTCTTAATTTTTCACTTTGAGAGAAGATGCAGTTCCACATGTGCAGAAAAATGAGTAGTACTATATGTCCATTATCTGCAGCACAACTAATTTGGTGACCTAAAAATATACGTTCCTGTCATCAACATTTCATCAACACCTGAAGATGTGCTGTTGAACAGGTTGTAATGTTACTTGAAGTGTTTGGTGGTGTTTTTTTTGTTTTGTTTTGTCTTGCTTCTGTAGATGAGGGATTCAGGCAGGGGTATGATAAGCTTTTTCTACTTCATTATTAGGTTACGACTGCCTGCTCTGTGACTTGGCAGTAGGATATTTTTAGTCTTACCATACTTGTCTTGCCCCTAGAAACTACCTCACTGAAAATAATCATACCTGTATGGCATCCAGTTATGACTTAGAAGTTTAATGTCATATGAAGTAGGATGCAGTTTGTAAAGGTTTTTTTTTTTTTTTTTGCTGGGTATTGTAAAGCAAGCATTGATGTGATCTGTGCTGTACTTCATCTATGGAGAAACACGAGAGTTGTCTTTATCTAAAAATTGTTGTAGCACATGGAAAAGTGAATTTTTACTTTCCTAAATGATGCTCTTAAAACTTACAGTTTTTTTGCTAATAAATCCAGTGTCCTGGGTTGTAGTATAGGATGTATTTTATCACCATCTTCATGAACTGATGAATCCAATTGTTGGAGCAGTGCTCTTCCCAGGCCTCCCTCCCTCTGGGGTGCCTTCAGTTAATGGCCCATCAATGCCTTGCCCATGACTCATAGATAACTCCCTCTGGGAGCTATCTCTCTTTAATGGGCCATCAAGGACCCCATGTTGGTATTTAATAGTTGTACCAAATAAGAATTGGTTACTTTTATTCACTGTTGCAATTTCTCACATGGAAAACTGCTTGCAATATTTACATGTAGGTAGGCCATTGAGAGGAGGTGTCAAGTATTTAAATAATCATCTTTCTCTTGCTACTATTGACCATATTAATTTACCTGGTATCTCAAAAACAGTAAACTCTTAACAAAACCCCAATCAAACTCAAAAAGCCAATAACATATATAAAAAAAAAGCAGATAGACATGAGTCAAGTTAAAATAATCTTAAGTGTAATCCTTACTGCAGATGAAACACTAGAGACAAAAGGAATTCCTCGTTTGTGTTCCCATGGCTTTATATAAGGAAGCTCAGTTAAGGATGGACAGGAGTGTAAAGCACTAAGATGTGTTTAAATAAGCAGTGAACTGGCAACATCAGTTGGAACAAGTAGGTTTTTGCCACTGTATTAGTATTGCTAAGACAGAAAAAAAATTGAAATTTATTTATGCGCATGAAGAGCTAGCTGCATGTTCAGAATCAAAGGACTATGAATTTTCTTACAATTAGAATGTACCAATTTAAGGTAGAGCTAACCAGGTGGTCTTCGTGCTTGGATTCTACAGGAAAGGCTGTTTATATACTTAGTACAGACAAAACAGAAAATTCCTATGGAACAGGGTGACATTGATCAATCAGGGTTTTAATTTGGGTTTAAATGTATAAGTAATCAAGTACTTTTGGATAATACACTCAGTTGCCTAGGGTTCTAAACCCACTAGATATTTTGCAATAATTTTCAAAAAAAAAATCTATTCAAGCTATAATGGTGTAGAAAAAAGCTGAGGAGAAAGACTTCTGAAGAAAATGTGTATTTTCCTATTGAATATTCTAAAGAGGAAAAAATAAAAGCTGGAGACTTTTTTTCCTTTTGAATTGACCATATTCATACTACTATGCTGCTGTATAGCTGAAATTATATTTACATTATTTGCCAAAGATTTTCTTACTGACATCATTGTCACTAGTTCTTAAAATGAAAGAATTAAAATAAATGATGCAGCATGATTCTCTGTGGCAATAATCCACTCCCACTTTGGTTTTGTGGCAGTAAGACACAGCTTTGATACTTGCGAAGTTTTAAAAGAGAGTTCTAAATTTAAACAGTACATACATTTGGCTCTTGTCAAGTGTTTGAGTTGACTGTCATCAAAATGTGTAACCTTTGTTATGCTTGCAGACAGTATTGTTTTGTTGCAAAATCCAATTTAGAAAGGTGCAGTAGAGCTGTCAGTGATAATTCTGTCATGGAAACAAGAGAAGAAAACAAAACCACACAGCTTCATTGGCATCCCTCAGTACTTCCTTAATCTAACTCTTCTTGTTTCCAGAGGCACAGATTGCTGTAGTAAATACTTGTGACATTTCATGTTCATCAAGTGAGGCAGTAGATTTTCATAAGGTAGCTGTGTGCATGCAGATAAAGCATGGATCATCATGCTGCAATGTCTTTTGTCTCTGTTGTCTTCTGTCATCAAGGCCATGTTGAGTTTCACTTGAAAGTCGAGTATTTGGTGTCTAGTGAATTGATGCTTTGTTGCCATCATGGTGGTCCCATGCAATAGCTTAAAAAGCTGCAGTCACGGTTAGCCCAAGCTGAGACATTCTCATCAAGGTTGGATAATTTTGGCCTGGGGTACTTAATCCCAACATTCACTCTCTCGTTGCTGCTGCCGTGCTGTGGGAATGCCATGATGTTCAGAAGTGGTCCCTTGTGAGAGAGGCATGGCTGTTCTTCCTGGTGATGGAGTGATCGATAAAGATCGTTCTCTGACATGGATATCTCCGCCCGCATTCCATAAAGCTTTAGTCACCTGTCAAAAGCTCTGTGCACAATGGCTGTTGAGTGAGATGGTCTGCACAGGGAGTCAGGCTGCTAATCAGTACTTCTCTGTCTTGGAAACTACTGTGAGGCTTGCATGTTTTAAAAAAAAACCAAACAAGTATTTTCCTAGAGTAAGGGTTTTAAGGATTTTATATATTAAGGTAAACAAAGGGGCTTGTAAGAAAAACCAGATTTGACTTTTAATGCTTACAAATCTTGTGTGAATTAAGATATGTGATGGAGACTTCTTAAAACTACACAAAATAAATGGTCTTAGATCTTGTTTCAGGTTTGGCAACTGAGTTGTATTTCCTTCTCTAAAATGGGGAAAAAGGTGAGACGAGTAGTGAATGTCCTGTGTCGATAGCAATGAAGAAATCATAATTAGCAATTCTCAGGTCTCCATTTTTTCCTGCTTTATATTCATTAGCATCCTGCTTTATGAAGATCTAATTCTGCTTAAAAATAGTTGCAAGGAGTTGGCTCAATTAACTTCCTTGCAATAAATTATTCTGTAAAAACAATTGCCAGAAGAGACCTGTGAGCTTCAATGTCCCTGTGTTAATTTCCAAATAATTAAATTTCCAATGTTATCTTTCATATTTTAACAAACTTTTCATACAAGAGTTGCTTATAAGTGCTATGGATGACATGTAAAGTAATTCTCTATTCCTTAAATGCCAAAATTCTGTTTCTTCAAACTTCATTTCTGCTAAAGATAAAGTTACGTCAAAATTCCAGAAGCTGAACCCAATGTATTAGAACTAAATGACAGTAAGACTAGTTGGCTAATTTTTCAGCAGTGGGGAATAGCTGTTTTTTCCCTTCTGTTTAAACAAAAAAAGAAAACTAAATTATCTGTCACTTTTCCTGTTCTCCATTTTAGGACATGGCATAAAATCTGGCAGAGTTTTTAGTCCCAATGGTGTTAGGGAGTCCAGGAAAATATACTACCAACACAAAGGAACCTCCCTGGAACTTCGTGCTCATTTCTTGCCCTTTACTTTTTCAAAGTTTTCTTCAACTTTCTGTCCAGCTAAGAAGAAAATGTTTTGTATTTTTGGAATTATATTTGTATTTTTTTTTTTTTTGTGTTATTAGAGTTAGCCTGAGAGAGTCATTATTGTGGTCGTTATTGCCTCAAGAAGTTTGTCTACATGTACAAGAGTGGGCTATGTTGCAAGTCTTTTTCAAGAGGCATTACTGATTTTGAAATTATTGCTGGATGTTATAAAATGCCTTAAAAATATATTGCCTTACCACTAATGATGGAGAACTCTGACTGGTTTTAAAACTTGCATCTCCATTAGTTTACAGTTTTTAAATGCCTGACATCTTACAAGGCCTACTTAGCAATGAAGCGAGCATGGAGAGACATCTTTTTGCTGAAACGCTTAAGGATGAAAACATGGAGAAATGTTCTATGCTTGGAAATTATTTGAGTCAAAGAATTATAATAGTGTTGGGATATGAAGTTCTCAAGATCATAAAAAAATCTGGATTTCAGCTCTACCATTGCAACTGTGAATATGAAATTTAGTAAAAATCTTTGTTTAGGGAGCAATTCCTTACTTCTATTTACAATATGCTTTCATAATAACTTAACTGGCTGTTGCTTTTCTGTACTTACATGTATTGGAGCAAAGTAGGAGTCTGTTCAGAAAAAAATGTAAAAATTATATAACTTTAAAACAAGTTTTGATACATTTTAAAAATATATGTACAATATTGTGCTTCCAATTTTAGTGTCTCTTAAATATTTCCTGGTCAGATACTTTCCTTTCTTTCATAAATTTTTGGAATAGAGTTTGAAAAATTTGATTTTAATTTTCTTTGTTTGAAAGCTTTGTGATATTAAAGAAGAAGAAGAACGAATAATATTAAGTAGACAATGATGGGTCTTAAGCAATATAGATGGACTTTTTACTTAATAGTTTCCAGTTGGTCTAAAATACTCACATGTAAGCTACATTTGAGACTGTCAGTTGCAATGTATTTTCCTACTTATCCTGTGAAAAAGTGAGACAGGGAGGGGTTTTCTTTTTAAATAAGATCTTATATCTATCTGGAAAGATGATAAAATAGATATTAAACAGATTGAACGGCAACTGTGAGAACCGAAAACAAAATTAGGAAATTATGGAGAATCAGGAGTCTGAAGAGACTAGAATCTCAGATTGCAAAGGGTGGAGATCATTTATCTTCCTCAAATATTACAAAATATAAGTAGAGATGCTCAGGTGAAAATAAAATAATTAAAAACATGAATGTCATGTTGTTAAAAATACTTATTCCTAAATTCTGCAAATGTTTGAATGAGAAGCACCAGAACACTTCTAAAATTTGTAGCTCATGTCCTGGGAAATTTTTAGAGTAATTTTACTCCATGAGAAAATATTTCCCTTTTTTCCCCCCTGCTATCAAGTATTTACTGTGTAACCATGTATTGTCAAGGAATCTTTAGTCTTGAGGCTTTTTAAAAATTACTCCATCTGTGTGTGCCTACATTATAGTGTGGTAATTCTTATTGTGTTTTCCTGTGTCCTGGATATTCCAGGTCTCAGAAAGCTATATTGGGCCCCTTCATCTGTTAAAAGAATGATTAGTGCTTAGAAGTGTTTTTTTCTCTCCTTAGTTTTTCTGCAAGTGTAAAGTAGAACTTGTGTATATACGATTACCTGAAAATTTAATTGCTATGTTTCAGTGACCTGCAATGCTTAAAGACTGCACTTCTCCTTTAGAAACTTAGGCCTACCACTTTTATAACATTTGCCCTGTATTATTGTGCATGAGAACTGTAGAATTTTGTGCCAAAGAAAAACTTCTATTAGTTGTTCTTCTTAAGGGTTTTTATGAAACTACTTTGAAAATAGGTTATGATTTTGGTACATCAGACATTGTTTGGGAGTACTGGGATATTTGTTTTACACCTAGAGCCTGTGAAAAGGTGAGCATCTCCTTTGTTCATGGTTATAAAATGGGAAGAAAACCTATCCTAAAATGAAGGCTCCATAAGATAAAAGGCCATGCCAGTTACTTCTCTTTATGCTATTTGTGTTTCTGAAGTACGTAGGAGAGTGTCAGTTGAAATATAGCGCAGGGTGAGAAATCACCTGGGAATTTATGAATTACTAGAAAGTAGCCTTTGCTTTGTAAGTGAGGTTCAGGTAGTTGTCACACAAGGATAACTCTATTTATCTGGATCTTCAGCATAATTAATATAATCTGAGCATTATCCATAATAGGGTGCAGGTAGCTTGCCAGGACTTCTGAATTATGCTATCCCAACCAGTGATGACATAGGAAGCATACCAGTGAATGAGCACACCTCATCTGCATGTTAAATTCATTCTCATTCGTTGTTCTTCTCAAATTTTCAGTTGTATATTGGGCAGGAAAAGACACTAGATATTTGAAGGCCTCTGTTAGACTGAGAAGATTTTACTGTTGTTGCTTGTCTCAGAAAGATGTATACAGTGCATACAATTACTGGTTACGTGGGTCCGAGACAGCTGGTGTAGATCGCTCCTTAGTGTGGTGGCTTTGTCACCCAGAACTCTTGGAAAGTGACTGTGATATGGAACTTCACCTTGTATAGAACATGAGGTGTGGAGAGCATCAAGGCTTTGGTCAGGACAGACTGAATGCCAACACAAATGCATCGGTGACGTATCGGTGATATTATTCCTATTCTCTGACCAAAGTATGTTATGTTGGTTTTCACTGCTTGGGATTAATTTCTTGGTTCTCCTTCACATGGTTAGCTGGGGTTTTTTGTTTGTTTATTTTGTTACTTGGCTCTGATTTATGTAATGTTTGGACTCATGAATGTCCTGTGGGTTCTCTGCTTTATTTGGAAAGATTACATTTTAAAATCTAAAACAAAAGCTATCAACACATTTTGTTTGAAATGCTTAATATTTATAGTTCCCTAAAATTCTGTTTTCTTTATCTTCCCAGTCACATGGGAGCTTGGAGGGAACACACATACATCTCTAATGCCAGCATTGCGGGTTAAAAATAGTTTTCCTCCATCAAATGCTAACAGCTGGTTGGCTCTCTTTCCCTGCTGAAGATGCATCATATAGTATTTTCATTTTCCTGCTGTTGCCAAAATGTTAATGGATCAGACTGCAAGTTTTACTGTGTAAATTCTGTCATAGTACTAATTACACTGTAACTGCATTTCTGTGAGGCTTTTCACAACTCCAGTCAAGCATCTATTACCCTGTCTTGCAGATAAATAAACAGAAAGTGGTTGAGAGGTGCTTTATGTTGGTTTGAATAACAATCAGATAATCAACGCTTCTGTAAACCAAGTATTATTTGGGTAGCATGGAGACATAATGGCATTCCTGAGAACAGATCTTCTAAATTGTGCTCATCTGGAATGAACCACTAACCTGTATACATTTCCTTTACTTGAAGTACTCCAGTGCAAATACTGTGGAAAGTCTCTTGTCCTATTGATATTATAGCAATTGCCTATTGAAATCACTGTCATCTTCTCTTTTCACAAGTGATGGAAAATGTCTAAGCATTGTATTTCAAGAATGAAGATATTAATAGCAATATTTTTCAAAATATCTTTTTTTTTTAATGCGAGTGGACATTATTATATACAATGACAAATTACTTCTGAACCAAGTGTCATATAATAGCTTTTCTGTTTTTCCCCACCTTGAAGTACTCAGCAAAACTCGTACCATATTAGAAGAAGTGAATCTGTTACTTTTATTTTATTTTGAAAAATTCTTTCATAATGTCTGGCACTTAATGTGATATTGCCTTCATAGACATGATCCATAATGTTTATTTTTTGGCATAAAGCTGAAGAAACTAGGGCAAAACACAGAGAGACATGAGAGTTAATAAAATAACAGATGGCAGCTGTGTTCCAATGGAAATAATTATATGCTGCCTTTTTAATAGCATAAAAGCAATATGTTGTTTTTGATTAATACAGTAGGCTTACTGGTCATATGGAGATTAGTATGTGATATAAGCCTGAAAATTAGTTTGTTGTCACGTATTATGTGATATGATGGGGATTAATTTCAGGAATGCCTTAAAAATATGCTCTAAACAAAATCCTTCCTACACTGATTCTACTAGATAGATTAATCCTGTTGCCATATGGACATGAAATTGCCTTGGGTATGCAAAAGAAAAATCTAGATAAATGATAACTCATTTAATATTCTGTGGTTTTTGTTTATGGAAAACAGAATTCCTCAGGATCTTCTAAAGGAAAACAAGAGTGTGCCAAAGGTAATTTCAGTGTTGAGCGTTCACGGATGGTAAAATTATATTTAACAGATGTTTGTAATTTTTGCAGGTAATAGCTCTAGCAGATGCAGCTGAAGAAAATCAAGCCAACATGTTCCAGGCATTTACAAAGTTGAAAAGTGCCACCCATCTGGTGATTATGCTGATTAGTTTGTGGCAGAAGCTCAGCACTGATCAAACTGCTATTTTGGAAGCTACACTTTTGCCATTAGCAGAAGATACACAAGAGCTGGTAAGAATCTGTAAGAGCTGCTTGAAAAATGCTCTTTGACAGAGCTTTAAGCCCCTTAAGCACACTACGCTAATTTCACAGGAAAGTGGAGAAGGAGGAGTAGATTATAGAATATTTCAATAGAGGATATGGGTGGTGCCAGTTAAATTCTGCTTAACCTTTCCTGACCAAGCCAAGTAGAAGTGTCTCACATAAATTTAGCTGATTTTTACCTTCTGTCCTGTGGTTAGGACAAACAGAATAATAACCCCAGGTTTTGAAGACTCTAATATAAATACTGTATAACACACATGTCCACATTCCAATAGAAATATAAAATGTACACCCAGCAAATACAGTACATGCATTTAAGTCTATTAATCATTTGCCATACTTTGTCTTCTGTATATTTACAGTGGTTTATATAATTGATGAAAGTTATCTAAGCAAAATACTGTGAATAACCAATTTCCTTGTATTCCAAACCACGTGCTATATAGTTCTGCATTCTGTAGATGTCTTGCTAATTCTGTTTTGATTTAATGAGTGTGACCAGGTGAGATTGTGTATAAAATCTGGAGAATGGTCTGTGAAGAAAAGTCATGTTCATGTATACACCTCAGGTCCACAGCTAAGCCCTACTTTAGTCCAATTAAAGAATGTCCTCAACTTAATTAACAGTTGATCCCAAGTTAGTTTCAAGAATTATCTTAAGTACACAATAATTTTAATTTTTATGCTCTGCACAGGGTTTTTGCAATGTACAGTGCATCCAGATTTTGGTGCATACCTGGAATACTTAGAATGGTTTGTGGTCTTTGAGAAAGTTTGTGCTGGGTTCCAAGTGAATCTAGGATCTTCTGCCACTTCTGCCGGGGGGAGGGGGGCGCAAAGAGTGTTTTGGCATTTTTGCATGATATTGACTCATAGCAGGCAAAGCAAAACAGTTTTGTTGAGATTTGTTTTGGATTTAGTCCTCATTTGAATTTGGAAAATCAAGCTTCACAACTGAGGAACGTGCAGTCCCATGAACTGAATTCAAAGAAAGTTCCTACGAATCTCCTAAAAGCCCAAACAAACATTTTTTACGTGAATATTTTTTATTTTACCATCAGGAATTGGGTTGCTTTGACGCAAATTTTGATAAAATATGGTACAATTTGTTGTATCCTGTAATGCAGGATATTGCTTCAGCCTGTATCTTGGTGTGGTTTAACGTGGTGGTTAAGAATGTTCTGTGTTGAAGCTGTAAGACTTCACATAAATCGTGTAAGGATGTATATCCTGCAGAGCAGTCAGGATGAAAAATGCAAACCAACAATAACTGGAGGTGGAAATAGAAACAAAATCTTTACAAAATACTAATTATGTGCCATATTGTAGTTGTCATGGTACCACAGAAATCTGAATGTAATTTAAAAACTTAGGCAGGGAATGGGGAAATCTTCTGACATACCAATGATATTTACAGACAGAAGATCCTAGCTGATGTTCAGGTTTCCTCTTAAGCAGTGAAGTAGAACACTGCTGAAAGAAAATACTCTAAATAATTTTTATTTAATCTTCAAACAATTCTGCATGATGGTTTATTGTATTTTTATTTGGAGGGTATGTGTTAGAAGACAGTTTGGATGCAGTCTACATCTCCAGAACATATTCTGCCTTGTGAGCATTAAACCAGTGTTTTCTTAAAAAAAAGGGAAAGGTTTGGAATACACTGTTAACATAAAAAGAAATGCCTCTTTTACCAGAACATCAACATTATTCTCATACATGCCATTTCATTTAGAACAGATTATATATTGTTTTCTAGACCTGGCAATCACTTCAGTTGGATATTTAGCAAACATGAAAGTGACATTTTCTGTTCTCGTTGTGTCATCATTTTTTTCAGACTGCCAAATCGTTTCTGTTGCTGCAAACTTTTGTCTAAAGACATATAAAATTTGGGTTTTCTTGTCTGCAAAGATATAGTGGAAGAAATACTGCAAATTTGCATATTTTTTGCAAATAACAGATATTTGGCATCATAATTTGTTTCTGGCAATAAACTTCTAACAAACACCTAAATAGCACTGCTTTGATAAAACTGACTAAAAGGGTTGTTCAGTGTTGGAAATACAAGGACTTTCCTCTTTTTCAGTGATTCTTTAATGAATGCTGTGCAATTGTAGAAGTATAGCATCAGAAATTGAATGAGATTTCTCAGGTGTCAGTGTGATAAATGAGTTATCATTCTGCTAATGAAGTCATTAAGAAATTGATGCCAAAACTGAAGAAAAGTAGTTGCAGGGAAGTTAGATGTGGTTTGTCCAATGTACTTTGTTACTGTGGTGCTTTTGGAGAGAAAATAATCCATGATTTGTTAAATTTGTTAAAAATGTACCAGAGATTTTGTTACGTAATTAATTTTTTTCAAGAGAGTTGGTCATTGTTCTGTTAGCCTAACATATTTGTTATTAGCTTGTTACAAGTGCGAACAGCAATTTGAAGTCCTACAAAATCTGAAATTACCCCCTCACACACACATTTCTAGGGGATGTTTTTCAGTGATTATCCTTTGCCAAGCTGAGTTTTCTGGATAGAAAAAGATATTTGAAAAAAGCTGAGTTTGTGATAAAGCATATGTTTACAATAGGAAATCCGTTTGGGAGAGGAGGGAATTTGTCCAGACTAACTTAAAGGGTTCAAAGGGTTCATGCTACATGGGGTAGTTTTGATATAATGGTTGGATGGCGTCTGGGTTGACTGATGGCTCATATGCCTGATCGTTAAGGTATTAATGCTTTCTTTGTTTAAGACATTACAAAGGGAGAATATGTCTGTCGATACAAACATTCTGACTTTAAGACTGATGGAGGGCCTTTGGCAGTACAGCCATCAACAGCAACTTTACTGAAGAGTAAATATTTTCATAGTTCTCCTGATGTTACCAAATAATGACACACAAGTGCTCCATTGCTCAGAATCATTCCTTGCTTGTCACAGTCACATTTGTGTTACTGTAGTTAATAGTAACAGCTATAAACTGGTGTTGAGGAAGTACATTTCCATCTCTCTCTATTTATGTTTGGAGTCATACCAACCAAGTAAATGTCTGTATCAGATCTTAAGATTTTATTGAAGTTCTAATTTGAAAGAAAAATATGCCTGAGGGTGAAATGCATATTTTAATTGACTGTGATTTACAGTAATTAACTTACATTAGGGACTATAAATTTATCACTTTACAGTGTTGACTAGATAAAGTTGAAAAGTATACTTTAAGGCAATGATGAAAAAGAAATGGTGCCAGAAAAATCTCCTGAAGTGCCTATAAAAGTCACAGGAGTTACTATCAAAAGTGTCTCTGCATTCTGTAAGAAGATGATCTGAATGTAATTCACGAGAAAAAGAAAAGATCATTTGGGAAAGCCTAGATAGCCTGCTACGTTTTATGCATGATAGAAGATGGGTTTTACTCTAGAGTTCTTGAGTAATGTAAAAAATACCATTTTGTGGAAAGAATCCTTTACTGAGATTAAACCCCAAAAATCAAAGGTAAAGGTTATTTCTGTAGTCCCAGCAGAATTAATTCTGTCATGACTGACATTAGAAAAAATTTTCTCTAAATTTTCCATTGCTGTCTAGGACTTTTGAAGCTTTGAGCTAATAGTTGCATCTTTGGCAAGAGTAATTTTTATAAACTCTAATGTTTAGGATTTGTTGGAAATTGCCACTTTAATTCTTGTAATTAATCCAACCTAGCTCTTGATTGCATTACAAATCATCTGGAATTAGTTGTTTGTACCTTATATTTTCTATATTCCACTTGTCATTGCAACCAGTTTTTAAATGCAAAGCTCCAACTGTGTACCAGAATGAAATATTTAAAAATAGGCTGATATATTGATTTAATTTAAACAAAAAATTCTGTTTCCTTGTTTTCCACAGGCAAGTACAAATTATCTTTTAGTTAAAATTTCTTAAATGTAACAAAAAAAACCCCACCCCAGACCCAATACACCAACAAAATCGCACAAAACCACCACAAAGCAGTGGGCCGGGGTGACGGATAACTTGCAACCAGTTTTCCATATGGTTGTATTCTTTATTTTTGTGAACAGACAAGTTTACAGCAGATACATTATGTTTATTCCCCTCCTCCTTTTTAGAAACAAGGTGGACGATGCATCTGCAAATATGTAATTTTAGAGAGAAAAACACGTGAAATTTGTTGCCCTTTTTCCCGCTTGGAAAATCGCATTAAATGACATTGAATAACTTTTTTTATTGATCAAAACTAATAAATGAGTCTTCCCCTATTTGAATCAATGCCATCCAACAGAACCATTCAGAAAGACTCTTCTGGTACAATGAAACATCTAAGTAAAAAAAAAAATGGGGGCAAGAAGCTCTTAAATCTAAAACATTTAATCACCAAAATAAAACGAATATGCTTTCAGCTTTTCCCAAAAAACCCCATAATTTTTCAGTAAAAAGGTCAGTGTCAGCTTGAAGTTTAGTTTGGTTCAGGGTAACATAAGATTGTCAAGTGAGGGCAAGAAGGTGGAGAAATAAGATTGCCACTCTTCCCTGGGCAGGGAAAGTCCTGTATTAAGGAGAAAGGTTAAAAATGGAGTAGTGATGCCTGGTTCCTGTCAATGTCCTTTCCTTATGTGTGTGTATGTGACCCAGCTGGACAATAAGAGAAGCAAGACAGTATGGTTCAAGTACCTTGAACATTCTTTTATAGTATGTTTTTATATGGAAATCAGCAGCCTGCTAGCCTGCTTTCAAGAGGACCAGAGTATAGCAGAGATAAGTAGAATCATAGGAGCTTTAAAGTTGGAAAAGACTTGCAAGATCCTGGAGTCCAACCTTTGTCACATCCAGTCATTTCCTGAACACCTCAGGAGGTGCTAGTCACCACCTCCCTGGGCAGCCCAGTCTGATGTCCAACCTGAACCTCCTCTGGTGCAACTTGATGCTTTGCTGTCTTGTCCTGTTGCTGGCTGTGCTGAAGAAGAGGCCACCTTCCGCCTGGCTAAAACCTTTTCAGGGAGTTGAAGTGTGTGGTAAGGTCTACCCTGAACCTCTTTTTCTCCAGGCTAAACAACCCCAGCTCTCTCAGTCACTTTTAACATGAGTAGGTGGACAGAAGGACACGTGGTTGTAAAGCCACTAGATTTCTGCAACTGTTTCTACTTTTTTTTATCCTTAAAAGCAGAGTTTCAAATTGATTATTTGACAATGTTAAAATGTCTAAGCACAGAAGACCAAATGTTAAGTAACTCAGACAAAAAAGGGAATTTGAAGAGGTGATCTTACCACTACTGCAAGCACTATCACAGTTCATTTAAGCGTCTGGTAATATTTTTTTTTTTCCTGCAGTTAATTTTATTTACTGAGAAGCCAGTGGATTATGGCAACAATAACAAATTGAAGACAAATTGCACCACTGTCTAGTGATCTTTGCAACTAAATTCATGTGATTCCTCACAGTGAATTCTCTGGGTAGAATAGAAGAGTGCCAATATTCTGTTGGTCTGAGAAAGAAAGGCTTAATGTGGTCTGTTGGAAACTTTTATGGATTACTGAAAATCTATTATATATCTTTATCTGATGCTTTCCCCTTCAAAAGATTATCAAAAGAAGCTACGCTAAATTGTATTTTCAATTTTTTTATCATTTGCTGTTTTTCTGGTTATTTGATATGAAGGAGCTGTAAGATTTTAATTTTTTTAACAGGCTTGGTTCTGGTGGTTGGCAATAGTAATGGTTTTCAAAAAAATAGAGCTTTCGCTATTTCTTCCGTATGACATAAAATTTATTTAAACAAAATTATGCAGAAATATGTTTGGTATGCATTATGAATTGTCTAACTACAAAGGACAGAAAGAATTCTTGTATTCTTGTCTTGTTTGGTTGTATTCTCTGAAAATTTATCAAGTTAGAACAAGCAGTTGACCTTGGTAAAAACCTTATGCTAATGGATAATCTGAACATATCTATGCATTTTATATGTTATATGTATTTTAATTAAAAAGTTTTGAGAAATAATCTTAACTGGAGCACTCATCTTATTTTTTCTGCTTATATTGGAGATCCTGAAGCTAATCTTCAGTGCACTGTCTCTGTTGTAAGCAGAGACTTACTTAGGAATCTTATTTCTTGGTGTAAATTAGTCAAGGCAGAACTGTGTTCTGCTTTGATTAGTTTGCTTCCAGCATATATCACCTCCATTTAAAGTGATTTGGATACCCTTTGAAGTACTGCAGTTGTCCCAAGAGATGTACTCTTTGTTTGATAAATTAAATAAGCTTCTGTTATCAGATATCTTTCTTTATGTAATATTTCGATGGGGACCTCTAAACTTTCTCTTTGTTAGAGTGATCTGTCTAGTTCAGGTACAAAGAGCCATTTTAGTGTAGTAGTAATTACTGAGTATGTGGTGCATACCAGGCGTTCAGATCAGTTGTCATCTAAACTGCTTAATGACAAGAGTGATACATCACAATGATTACAGAAATGTTGTTCAGCAAAGGGTCTTAACACTCAATATATAAAATCAGTGGCTCTTTTTTTTGCTTTTCTTTTTTATCTTCTAAAGAAGTTTATTGTCAGTGGAGAATTCCCTTGATATTGTGTCCTAATTGCAAGATCCTCAGACTCTTGGTATGCAGCCTTCCAGGAAAAGGGTTTACAAGAAGGATAGAGAGGGATTTTACACAAGAGCATGTAGCGTTAGGTCAAGGAGGGTAGGTTTAGATTAGGTAATAGGAAAAAAATCTTTGCTATATGGGTGGTGATTCACTGGAACGGGTTGTGTACCCCCCCAACAATGGAACTGTTCAACGCCAGCTTGGATGGGGCTTTGAGCAACCTGGTCTAGTGGAAGATGTCCCTGCCCATGGAACTGGAGGAGCTTGAAAGTCTGTTTCAACCCAAACCATTCCGTGATTCTGTGTATTGATCTGCATTATGCTAGTATGAATGTAATGGGATTTATGAGTGATTGCAAAATTCTGATGGAGTTGCTTATATATTGAAACAACACATCTGTTTCAGCATCCTTAGAGCATGACCTTCATGTTTCCTAATAGGATAGGGTTTATAGAATTAAAAATTGCATATTTATTGTTGTTTTTACTTTGATTGTCAGTCGTCAGTTCAAAACTATGATGCTTTTATTATAGTAGCACTCTGTTAGTAGCATTGTATCTAACCATAACTCCTGGCGTTTTCTGAGGGAATGAGTTACTCCTAATAATTTTGAGAAGCTCTCTGTGTATATTAAACATGTGACAATGGTATGCACCTAAATTCATCATTTTCCTTAGATCTCCTGGTCAGAAAGGTTTCTGAGAGGGTGTATCAAGACCTAATAACCAAACTAATCTTTGTTATTTGGGGGAAGTGGGGGAAACCATTTCTGGTGAGACTGCTTGTGTTTCTGAAGTTGTTGATGGTTGTTCTTGTTTTTGAGTTGCAATCATGTAGCATTTTTTGGTCATTACTAGGTAAGAGATAGCTATTGCTCACATGGTGTGCTGTTGTGAATTCTGCCAACTGGAATTGACGACGACATCATGTCACACAGATAAAGATAGGTAGATAGAGATATCATACAGAGGATGAGTTTTTCATCTTGTTACAAGATCCCAGAGAGAACCACTTTTTCCCCAAGAATTTTCAAAGTAATAATTTTTTCAGATAGATTTTTTTTTTTTTTTAGTTAATGGCAAGAGGCTTTGTCCTAATTCCTAGATTAACAATGATATGCCAGTATTTTCTCATATTTGCACAGGTAGTGAGAGATTTACATTAAAATAAGCCAGATTAAAGGAACATAAAGATTGCATAATTTATGTCTTTCATTGTCTCCTGGCTTTTTCAATGAAGTGAAGGTTTGATAAGGCCAAAAATATGATTTGGATATTTCAAAAGTAAAACAGCTTATAAATCAAATCTGTAAAAACAGTGGAAGAGTTAATGAACTTTGTTTAAGATACTTGTTGTAGGAAAAAAACCCCAAAAAAAACCCTAGCATAAATTTGAAAGCTGGGCATCCAAGTAAACATGCCAGTCCAGTTTACCACTGTCCTCTTTGTCCTCAACTGTGCATTTTGGGAGAATAGCAATTCCACAATTTGAAGCAACAGAGCTGAGTTTAAAGATAATGGTGTGTAGATCTAAACTAATGTGAGAATTTAAATAGGAAACAAACTTTAAAACAAGTGCTTTCCAGATCTAAAATATTTTAATGTGTGTCCTTCCATATTTCACAGGTTTTGGAAACACAATCTCATTAATCAGTATTTCATAGCATAATGTATTGTAACCTAATAAGAGAGAGAGTGAAAGATGAAAAGTTCCTCTCCAAGAATATCAGTGATATAAAAATGGAGTATGGGCTGAGATGCAATGAGAAGTTTCAATAACCTTGTTTTAGCATGTGTTTTATCTACTTTTTTTCCTCCAGGCTGAGTGTAACAAGATCTGATCCCTTTTCCCCATATTAAAAATTATCTTGCTGGACCTAATTGTAGTGTTCATGTATGGCGGACCTAATGCTGGATGTGACCCATTCTTCAGCAAGATGCACAACTCCTGGTGTGTTTTCTTGCCTGTAGACAGCTTTGACAACCTCTGTGAGACCCAAACAGCACCTCAGTTTTTCTAACTAACTGGCGAAAAGTCATTGAGAAAAAGAAATATGAAGTGTTAGATGATTTCATTGCTAAAAATCAAAACAACAGACTTCTGAAGCTGGCAACAAAAGAAGTCAAGCCATTCAATTCATGTAGTGCTTACAAAAGTTTCTTTCATCAGTTCCCAGAATGGATCAATGGTCATAAGAAGTCAAGCTAAATAGAAAATTAAGATGAAAATAATCTCTCAAAAATTCAGGATTGGGAATGGTGTCTACAGAAACTCATGAAGTGCATGAACTTTCATTATTCTGGATAGGATGCATTAATATTGCAAGAAACAAGCATTACTAGATGAATAACTGTAGAATTATATAGTTAGAATTTATCTTTTGAAGAAATATGCCCTTTTCCCTGCTTGTTACCCAGTCTTGAAAGACCACTGTAGCCCAGAAAAAATGTCAAGAAACCAGGTGTTAGGGAACACTGTATTGCTCCAGTTTTGAGATATGAGACAATTTGAAAGAAGAGTTGAGTAAGATAGATTCATTACTTGTCAAGAAGAAGCATACTGATCTAATTCTAATCTAATTTTAACCTAATTTTGAAAATCCTTTTGTGCAAATGAAGAACATTCAATGCAAAAAGATGCAGCCCATATGGAAATTTGGCTGCATATACAGAGGTTAAATTCTAATGGAGAAGCTAATGAAACCATCATCTATAGTTATCCTAGTATATAATTTTTTTGGTGAAGCATGCACTTTGCAGAGAGTAAGCTGCTAATCTCCAAAAGCATCTAAGGGTTAAGCAGTGTTAGAAACATTATTACTGTTGTCCCCATCCAGTGTTTTGCTTTCTTACAGGTTTTGCTTTCTTATGCTCTTTAATCATGTTACCAGTTTCATTAATATAGAAAACCCTACAACTGCTGATAACCATAGCGTTTTTATGTGAGCGGGATTTTGCTCAGAGTTTGAATTGAAAAATAAATTGAAATCTCAAAAGATAGAGGTCATCATCCTCATGCATGCAGCTGTCAGAACCTTTATTTAGTAATGCTCACTTGGCTAGATAAAAACACCCACTGCTTTTAATATTGCTCTTCTTCAGTTTGATTTTTCCATTAGATTATTTTAGGAGCACCACTCCTAAAAGGAAAATATCACCTATTCTATAACATAATTTTAAAAACACTATTTTGATTACTAAGCCATATGCATTTTTAACTTTCTTTCCATATCTGAAGACGCTACAGATGTAGAGTTTGGCAAATCTTGTTTTAAAGTTAAATGTCCATAGAATAGAATACTCCAAAAACTATATTTACATTTAATGCAGATGTGTTTGGTGGTTTGTGAATTGAACTTCAGAGGACAAAAGTACCAGAGAAACTAAAATGACAAGTGTACTTTCCAGGAAAGAATCTGTCATAGAGATTTTTCTCAGGTGAAGTTGCCATAGGCTATCAATATATGCTTACCAAGTAGGACTCAAAATGAAAAGTTCTTGTAGAGAGTTGTTTGTGCTCCTGGAGTTCCTATTAAATAAATATTTCTACATAGAACAGATAAAGTTACTGTTTCTGTTACGACTGTCAATTACAGCCCAGCTGTACAGGAATTACAAGTGTGTCTGTGACAGACTTCTAAATGAACCCTCTTTATTCACAAAGGATTTTTGCTAAATCTGATTTTTGCAACCTATTAAGCTTAAAATGTGAGAGACTAGTACTTGAATTAGATCTTCTTAAGTAACTGGAAAATAATTGCTGGCATAAATACTTAGTATTAAATAACTCTGCATAGATCTGTTTTACTATACTTGTACCAGTTCGACAAATATTGTAAAGAGATCTCATACAGTTTCCTGTAAAAGTCTTGATTTGTTTCTGTAGTCTTTTATTTGTTAGTCTTCATAGAGTCTTCAAGCTTTTACCTTAAATATCTATTATATCAGGATCCCTGCAGAGCTTGATTGCTCATATTGTGGTCAGAGTTATCAAGATGTACTTCTCTGGGATTTGTATTTTCCTTTGTCCCTTGTTTGGCTTTTATTTCTTGTGTTTTAAGTAAATTGTAATTTGTTTGGAGTAGGCAAATTTGTTTGGAGTAGGCAAACTTTTAATAAGATTTAAATGTCCATAATGCCTGTACTGTAGCTCTTCACAGCAGGTTTACTTCAGAGTACCATCTCACAAATAAAGATGATTTCCATGATTTAAAATGAAATCAATTCGTCTACTGTTTTTCATATCATACTAATTTCCTTCCCCCTTTTTCTGTTGTTCTGTCTATTACTTTGTCTGGGATGTCCAAGTATATCCTCACTTTGATATTGCTTTCATCAGTCTGTGAATTCCTATTAGAACTGAATTTCTTTAAATGGCAGAAAAAAAAATCAGATCAGTTAATATTATGAACATTATGCAACATAAATGATTTAAAGAAAGATATGATTAGAGAGAGCAGGTTTAATAAAAGAATTTCAGTTGTGATTTTTCTATCGTGTGCTCGATACAAATGTCCTTCTTAGGCACTTAATTGATTTGGAATGTATTTAAGCTTGAGTAATTTTTCTGGATTTTCATCAGGCTTGAATTCCAATCGTCTGTAGGATTTTGGCAGTTCCTTGTTTTTCATTTATCCCAGTGGTAACTTTTTGTTATTTACATATGTAGAGGTACTTTTGCTTTGGTTTTTTGTTTGTTTGTTTGTTTGGGTTTTTTTTTTTTGTTTTGTTTTTTTTTTTGTTTGGTTTTTTTTGTTTGTTTTTTAAACACAAAAGTGAGTTATAGAAGATTCCAGATAATCTATGATTGGTGTTTTGAATGCTTTTGAATTGTGTTAAATAAAACTGGATTTATATTGGTACAAGGATAATTTGTATTTCTTATTCTAAGAAATAATTTTTTCTTAGAAAACCTTTTCTTAAAAAATATACCCTTGACACTGTTCAGATGTAATACATTACTACTTCAGTAATATTTTGCTGCATTTTTTTTTCTGAGTGCTAGGTAGATATTGAGTATTTGGTTTGCCTTTTTCTTTTCTTTTATTCTGATTCTTTTCAAAAGGTCTCCGAAAGGCTTTATGAATTCTTTTTTAGCTGTAATTTTTCAGGGACACTCACAAGGAAGGTTTGTCATTTCCATTTCTGACAGCACAGGCAGATGTTGTGTGCTACTTTATGGATTCTGTGGCTTTTATCTCCTCTTTGAGATAAACAGATCGGTTAGAAATACCAAATATGCTTGAAGAATATCAGTTAGGAAGACTGCGACCACAGGAAATTCCTGGCCAAATTTGCTGATGGTCTGTGCATCTGTGGATACTACCAAGTCAGTACCCATGGATTAGTGGATTACTGGTTTGTATGTGTAACAATAAGAATTTTTTTTAATTGCTGTAAAAAGAGTGCTGAGAGACACATGGGTGATGTTTCTTGTGAGTTAGCACATACAATGTTTTCAAATACAGAAACCTCTTCTTTGGTGGTTAAGCATAAATGCCAGGATTGTAATTCATATTGTGAGCTTTCAAATATTCTAGCATTTTTGAAAACTGATGAAATCACTATTGTGTCTGAAATAAAGAAATAAGATATAGCCAGGCAAGTTCCTGAGTTAACAGCTGTAAGAATTCCGATAACTTGACTGGCACCAATTTTGCATAGTTTATGCACTATATTTGATTGCATTTGAATTCTTTCAGAACTGCCTTGATTGTCACTCCAGGATAAATTACATCATAGGCAGCTTGGAAAATGGCTGTTGCCTTAGCAATATTATTAATAAACATAAAGGCTTTCAAAATAAAAGATACCCAATCAAGTGCTTGTCTGGCTCATGCACACAACTTAGGAATTCTGTTCAAGTTTGACTGATACAATATTAGAATGATTTATTTATACTTAAGACAAATAGTATTAATTTGTGGATCTCTGAAATATACTAACTCTATAAATGTGTTAAGAAGGTGTACTAGATGACTAGACTTGCCAAATCTGATCACAAGCCCTGTCTCAAACTTCTCTCTACATACATGTGCTCTGTGTATCTTAGTAACAAAAATGTGGAAATCCTTCTCTCAGATCCGGTTGATGTTGTTTTTGACCAGCTAAACTCTGGGGGAAAGGAATCTTGCAGTCAAGTGTCAAGCTACAAACAAGGTATTCTGGATGAAGCCTTATGCCAAAGTGAGATTGAATGTATAATTATGGTTACATTCAGATATGCCATGACATTTGAGGGTCCTTTGTGGCAGTTTGTATGGAACACAAATGATGTGTACTAATATAATGTTAGCCATGCTAGTACCTCACAAGTCTGCATTTGGTCTTCAGGCTCCTGTAGTGTATTTGACTTGGTTAAAAGAAAATGCCAATCTCTACCTATTACCTAAAAGAGAAAAACAATAATGTATATATGCAAAACATGAAGCCCAGCCTTTCCCAGTGAAAAGTAAAATTGATGAATTAAGTATTTTTTCTTATCTATTTCAATTACATGAAGAACTTTGATAATTTAATAATGCCTCTTTCTGTGAGTCTTGACTGACGTCACAGTCATGCAAAGCTTGCTGGTTTACTAACATCACAGTCCTATTGAAGGTGTTCCTTTTGGTCCTCAAATATGCAGAATACTACACAGAAAGCCATTAGTGAATATTACAACTGTGGCAGTAGAAATATTCTGCAGTGTAGATTATAGACAAGAACACTTTTATTTTCAAATATCTTTCACCTCTTTAGCATGTGAAGAGTTTTTCTTATTCCTTCAATTCTCCCCTTGCACCAATAAAAATTGCTGACAAATGTGGTCTTGTTTGCAGCTGTTAATTCTTAGTTGTCAAAAATCACCTGAACAGTTTTCCAACGAGTTTTTTTGTTTGTTTGTTTGTGGGTTTTTTTCCTTTTTTTTTTTCTTTTTTTCTTTTTTTTTTTTCATTTAGAGGTAGCTGTTGTGTACTCTTTCATTAATCATAAAGGCTGCTTTGGATTCAACTGGACTTATTAGGTCAGCA
Source organism: Sylvia atricapilla (assembly GCF_009819655.1). Classification (NCBI taxonomy): domain Eukaryota; kingdom Metazoa; phylum Chordata; class Aves; order Passeriformes; family Sylviidae; genus Sylvia; species Sylvia atricapilla. Next base: position 46,260,133 of record NC_089140.1, read on the forward strand.
GACCTTGAATTGGAGAAGATAGTTTTATGGTCTACTGAGAAACCAGTTTTACATGGAAATGAAATATAAGAACAAGGGTTGGAAAATGTTAAGGCTGTGGTATAAAGTAAAACATACCTGTGTGAGCCAAGGACAGAATACTAGCCACTTTTAATTTCCTGACTTTTGTTAGCTTGTAATTCAGTGCTTTTATTTAAGTGCTTTTGCTGCATTTTTACAACTTATTTGGAGAAACATATTGGCCAGCTTCTGAGCTACTGTATGCTGACAACAGTTAATCATGTGTTTCTTTGTCTTTTAGTGAAACTCAAGATTCTTATGTTTGTGTTGTTCTTATTTTTCATGATTTGTAGTATAATTAGGAGTGGCTGGGTTGGCTGTTTTTGGTGTTTTGTACATATTAAGTTTCATTGCCCAGAATGTGGGAATGTAGACAGCATTTACCAGCTCATTAACCTCTTTAAATTGGCTGCAGAATGGATGATTTCCTGTCACCATCACAGGTCAGTGGATGCATTGCATTCTAATGGACTCTTTAGAATATTTGAAAGGTATTAAGCTACTACAGCATTGATTGATTGATTGGCATGATTTTTCTAATTTATGTGGGTTTTGTTCTAATTTATGGATTTTTTTATGGGGGGCACATCCAGATAAGATAATAGGTTGATGTTGTTTTTCTGAAGTCAAAAAGGAAAATGCTGACTAAGAAAACCTCACTAGGTGATTCTGGTCCTCTACAAAATGTAAATATATTATATACACCCATCACATTTCCAGGACACTCAGTACAGAGAATGTTTAGATAAGGATGAAGTGCATATGACTCTCTGGTCTCACTGGTGTACTTGACTGCTAGTAAGCATCTGCCCTGGATCTGTTCTTAGGAATTTAACAAGTTCAGGAAGGTGGCCTTTAATTCTCTGTGTTAAAGATAGTGTCCCTTGCAAAAGCCATTATGTATTTAATTGAAGAAATCCATAAACGTTTTTGCTTAGTGGGCTGTAGCAGGGTTGACACCATCATTCTTTCAAATGTTACTCTTACTGAGTCATGTAAATTTGCATAGGTGGGCAATTTTGCTGTTCAGCTGAGCATTTTCAATCAAGTAGAACACATTGTGAAAAAGGGCTTAAAAATGAGAAGATTCTGTGTTTGTATTAACTACAATTGGATATCCAACTTTTCTTTTCTGAGTACTTGCCTCATAAAGAGCAAGCTTGGTGTTACCTTCTGTTAGTTTAGCAGCAAGTAGAGCTGGGTGATTCCAGGTTGTCATGTCAAAACTACTGAAGTCACTAAAGACTTGCCAAAATGAGTGCCAGCCCATCAGGAGCATTGAGAGGGCAGACACTAATACTACAGTGATTAAATATACTTTCCTGTTCTCCTGTTCATGTAGGCAGCACATCTATAGAACTGGTTTACAGGTGGCTGAATACTAAGCGAGTCATGAATTCAGCAGACCACAAAGTCCTTTATATTGCTTGTTAACTCTATCCAAGCTCTGTAAGATTGTAGTGAAAAGACATGAGAAAGCTTTGTGACTGTCTTGCAATTCATTAATTATAGATGCTGTGGATTAATCACATAGGCTCATGACAGAGTGTAATCTAAGATTCCAGAATGCATCGGGAGAAGTCAATCTGCATGTCATACTGCAAAAATGAGATAGATGTCATATATTAGATTTTATGCACTAGCCTAATAACCTTGTCACCAATAGTAGGATTTCTTCTAAGTAGGAATCCTGTCCAGGATTCTTACTTAAAGGAATGCCTTTGATTTGTTTGAGTCTCTGAATACCACAGTACAGGTCACAGACTCAAAACTAACTTTTAATTATGCTGTTCAAGGTTCTTAGTGAAAAGAAACTTACTTGCTTTTACTGAGTGTAATTTGTTTAACTGGAAGTGACTACTAAGCTGGTCTTTTCATAAATATTTACTGCTTGACACTATGCTGAAATCAAAGTCCCTGTTCATCACAGCACTGACACTCTTGTGCTCATAACTTAAAGTTAATTGATATGATAAATGGGTACTGAATAATTGTAGCTTTGTGTTGCAACCATGATGTTCTCTGCTATTGGCATATTATGAGAATAATTGTGATTCCAAGAAATGTCTAGTTGGATACATATTCTTTTCCTGGCCTTGATGTATCATCAGCATAATATTATATACTACATATTATGCTTTTATTTACATCTCCATTCTGTTCTTGATTTTGAATGTCACAGCCAGGAACTTCTAGTTTTCATTTTTTAAAGCAACAACTGAATTTAACTGTTCTGTCAAGTACTGTCCATACATTGTTGCTATTGAAATTAGATTTCTCTGTCTACCTCAAAGTTAGAACAAGTTTGTTTTTTCAACTTTTGCTTGTACAAGTTGCAGTTGGATGTTCACCACACTCATTAACCCCAAAACTATATTTTATGTATCAACATAGTTTGAAAATTTTCAGTCCATGATTTGTCCATATTCTCAGTCCATGTATTTTTAATATGCTATATCATATTGCACTTTACCTGATTTTATTTAATTTCCTTTTCTCCAATGCAGGGTTGGGAAGAAACTGTGGATGCTGCAGTCTCTTACTTGTTAAGAACTTGTTTGTCAAAGAGCTCCAAGGAGCAGGCCCTGAATCTCAGCAGCCAGTTGTCCATGCCCAAAGATACCAGCAGACTAAAGAAGAACATCACCCTCTTCTGTGATAGATTGGCCAAAGGTGGTCGCCTTTCATTAAGTACAGACTCAGCCACTCAGCAAGCTGCTGTCATGCCAGGTAAGACATGAAGTTCATGAATGTTCATAATCCAAAATATTTTTTGCATATTAAAACCAAACATTTTGCACATTTTATCTTTTTGCAGTTTTGTTTTTCATTGATTGTGGAAACCAAACACTGTTTGTGTTCCTGACACAAATGAATGACTTAGGTAATAAGATAATTTGAAGTCTGAGGTTTTTTATGATTTTATTCAACCCTTACTATTGCTCTTACACAGTATGCACAGTAATACAGCAAATAAAACACAGATGGTCATTGTTATGCTGAAAATTCTTATCGCTTATTTCTTTGCATGTTTCAGTTGGATGTGTGCATATGTATGTTTCTAGTGTGATAGGAAAAGGAGGAGTGAAAAGTCCTGCTTTCTTGATAAAAAATTAATATATTTTTATTAGTGGCTTTATGGCATATGCATATCACAAATCATGAAATAGTGGTAACACTAAATAAAAGATCTCCAGCTTTAAAAAGTATTAATTGAATGGGTGATATCTCACAGAAAGCATGAAATCGGAGATGAAACTAATTTAAGTATGTGTTGAGTAGTATTTCCCATATAGAATAAGAATGTGGGTACAATTTCACAGTACACAATGATTTACATGAATGTCATGGAATTACTATTTTTAAAGAAAATTTTATTCATGTCCTTTTCTATATTCTACTTTTTAGTCATAGTGGGAGCAAAGTTATACTTTTTCTGTAGAGTCTGAAGTTTACTATCTTTGTACTGTTGCAAGATATTTTCTTCTTGCTGTTTTCCTCCAGTGAAAGAGATAGATAGACAGACTCTTAGTAAACGTCAGATACTCCTGGTGACTTGGAAACAGGTATTTTTTTCCCCATCTTTCTGCGCCAAATCTGGATTGGCTGTTCATTCAACTTCATACTCTCCTAAACCACAGTATCACTACTGTCTTTGACCTCAATGCCTTCCATCTACAGCTGTCTTCACATCTGTAAGGAAAAATTTGTATTTTGTATTTACATCATGCTTAAAATAGGGAGTTTATTTTGTTGGCTTCATGGATATTGTTTTTGATAAGGATTGGAGTTATGTTAGGACAGTATCTTGATTATCAGTATTTTGCTTTCTTACATTGCAAAGAAAAATTAAATTCTTGTTTAATATAATATGAATGACCTATACAATGTTTCAGTAACTCAAAAGTCCTTGTTATGTGCAGCCCTTCTTTACATGTGCCACTATAAATGATCTGGTAAAACAGCTGCAGACTATGAAGTGGCAGAAATTCTAGAAACATATATTAATTTACTTTAGTATTACACTGTTGCCATATCTGGAACCAGACTCATAATCATGTGAAGTGAGGAAGTGAGGCAGAGTAAGTGTCATATTGGCTTTGCAAATTTCTGTTCGTATTTCTTTACAAGACTAAAGTATGTGTGAAGGGCATTTCATTTGTTGAACTATGATTATATAACCATTGTTTTTCCTTCTAAGAATTTTTAAAAGGTGTGAATAGCTCTAGTTCAACTTTTTCCACCTAAGCTAATAAGGTGAATTGATATAATAAGGATATTCACTTCTTCCTATTCAGTTGACTAGTGTTATTGAGTTCAGGGAACTATGCAATTAGATTATGATTCTGTTATGAAAAGAGTAAAATTTGTAAATGTTGTAAACAAATTAGAAGAAATATCGCTCTTGATAGACTTTGCATTTACTCATTAACTGTTGAAAGAATATAACTTTTGAAAAAGATTGAAAGTAAAAAATGTTATCTTAATTAATGAGAAGCTCATTAGAGAGAAATACTTCTGTCAAATGCTCAGAATAACATAGTATGTAAATTACCCTTCAGCAGAATGTGCTGTGCGATTTGAAACTCTGTGTGTTTGTCTTTGAACAGATTGAGAAAACTTGAAACTTCTTTTTGAGAATAAAGGTTTTACTGACACTTTTTAAACATGTTTGTCTTGTCGCCTGTTCAGGTTTTCTCTGGCCGTCTCTACCTTGGCAAGTAATGTGGTCTGTTAGAAGCAGATCTGCAGGCAGGAGTTGAGGCTGGCAACATGACTTGTATCATATCTGTCTTTCAGAACTAGCTTTGTGCCTGTACTGGTTCTTCATTAGCAGTTGGAGTGCTCTAGGTACATTCCTGGAATTCATTTGCCTGGTTAGATTTACCTAAAAGAAATTAATTCCTGTGCTCAAGATCACTCCTCAGTGTGAAAATAGTGTTGTTAGTGGGGATAATAAAAAAAAATTTAGTCACTGTTGAGTCCAGCTATAAAAGCACCTGTTGTGTCTACACATGGAAGAAGTGGAGAATGTTGCCTTATAAAGGGAAACCAGTATACAGAATAACTGTGCTGTTGAGTCAAGAGCTCTTTGATAATGCCTGGAAAATAGAGGCACTCCTTTTCCCGGCCCTTAAAGGAGAAAACAGGAATAGCTAGAAAATAAGGTAGAACCATATGTGGAGTGGGAGACTGAGAATTGTATTTGTGTCTGAGGATTTATGGTTCAATACTGGATGGTAATGTAGGGGAAAGTTCTTCAGGATGTTTAAGCTCTAAGCCAAGCCAAAGATGGTCCCATAATTATTCAGTAGCGTAACCAGCATTAGCTTGAGGATTTTGTTGAATGCAACTTTTTCTTATGCCCATTCTTTTTCTTAGTGATGAAACCCCCTTTTTCCATAGCAACCAACTTCAAAAATTTTAAAGTGCCTAGGACCTTTCTAGTAGCACTGTAATAGTAGGCCCAATTTCTAGAAGTTGTCTCTAATACTTTCAGGATAGTGTACTCTGAAATCTGGAGAAATTGCCTGAAGCCACATTGAAAAGCTGATGATTATCTTGAAGTGTGCAACTATTTGAAAGATGGCTTCAAAAGTAGTTGTTAGTATTTGTAGTTATTCCAAGAGTGTATGTTAGAGGTAGACTGTGGCCTCTCCTGTGTTTGGTTTGTTCACTATTTTTCTATAATAGCCTCAGTGGTGGAATATGGGCATGAATGTTAAAATTGTGGTTTTGCAACAAGTTTGCAGTAGTTTGAGGCATATTGAGAGAGCAGTAATTCTGATCTTGATAAATTAGAGGAAAGGTCTAAAATTATTAAGACAGTTTTCAGTTGAGACAAGTGCCAAGGATTCTAGCAAGTAAGAATCTGACAAACTAAAATTTGAGGAATAGTTCCATGAGCACTATTGCCATAGGATAGGCTCATGCGGTTACATTGGACCATCAACTGAATAAAAGACAGCAATATGTTTCCACTAAAGGTGAATTATTTCTTTCTATTCTTCATGAGTAGGATGCACAGGGGAGTACAATTTAAGGAAAACCTGGACAAATTGAATGGAGTTCTGTTTTGTTTCTTCTGAGGGAAAAATAAAGAGAAATGTCTCAGGGGAGACATGATAGTTTTCCAGTATGTAAGATGTTCTTATATGGGTGATTAAAATTTAATCAGAATCATTGGCTAAATATGATTATAACTGTAAACCACATCAGGCTATATCATGTACTGTGTTGCCTTTGGCAATGCATAAATGGCTGGATGAGAGGAATGGTGAGGGGTTAAGGGAGTGGTGCCAACCCAAAGTGTGGGTCAGTGCCAGGGAAGTGCTTGGAAAGGTGCTGTAGACCACCCACATTGTCATGTATTGAGTTTAATGGGTGTGAGAATTTATAGCATAAATCCTGATGACCTGCAGTGAGTTAATTCTGTAGCTTTTAATGGTCTCTTATAATATCTCTGTGTTGTGCAGGATTGCTTTTAAAACCTTGATGAGTATTAAATGTGGGTGTTTGAAGACTTGTTCAGATGTCAGTCTGATTGGAGCTCTGTTTACAGTATTGCTTCACCCATATTTTGGGAGGCTCAGTTACTCTTTGACTAGAATGTGATCCTGCTTTTCCTATAAAAGGTCCTGATGTGATATGCAAATAGTGGCTGCATGAGTTCAAGGCTTTGTTCAAGGAAGGATTTTTAAATTTAAATTAAGAGTTCATTTTTCTATAGACCATCCTTTTTCTTCTGCCTTGTTTTTTTCACTCGACTTCAGTATTTTTGCTCTCTTGGCTTCATTAGGAGACCATTTTGCTATGCTTTAGCATGATTTACTCACATAGTTGAATATAACTGGAGCAGTAGAGAAAATATTATTTAACTGGAAAGTCAATTACTGGTCTCTGAAATCTGTGAAATGCCCAAGACTGTCATCTTTGCAGATGGCTGAATCCTTAGAACAGAGATTATGAGAAAAAGGATGAATATTTTGCATCCAGGAAATAGACTTGCAAATAGTTTTGTGTAAGTGTAATATTTGAAAGTTTTGTAAAGTTAGAGCTAGAAGACAAGATGACAGTCCATCTACTTTTCCCCTTTGTGTTGCAATGGGATTAAGGGATTCAGAACATCAGTGACCAAGTTTATCTGAACTCTTAAACACTGAACGATGTCTTGATAGCTGTTATAGTAGCTTAGTGTACTTGTTGGAAGGTTTTCCCAATTTTTTGGTATACATGGTTTTCCCTGTAAATCAGAGTGTTTTATTGTGAACAGTGAAAGAGGAGCTGGCAATTAATGATGCTCTTTAATTGTTTAAAACTTTGGAATGTTTTAAGTACATTCCTCCAGTTACTTTTATATGAATTGTGACAAAATGCTAGCATTCTTTTTATGAATGATTTTCAATCTCACTCCTTGTTTTCTGAAACAGAATACTTTTCCTTTAGTCTGTGCAGGAAGTATATTGTACTGTACTCCATCTGAACTTCAAGACCCTTTTCTACAAATTTGTTGCATAACCAGATGTTTCCCATTTTGTATTTATACAGAATCAGCATGGTACTGTTTACTTGACTAGATACTTTGTTTTCATAGTTTTTTTAATTTATCAAGTTGATTATAATTTTACTTTATATAATAATGTTTCTTCATTTAGATTATGAATGGTTAAATGCAAACTTTAAAGACAATGTTTTTACCACATTAAGTATATATATGCACCCAGAATCTATATTCATACTTTAGAAGATAAATTTTTTAAGGGTTTCTTTTCTTTGCATGAGCTTATAAAAAACTGTTTTCAAAATCTTGTGGTGGTATTTGTGAGTGAATACTGCCCCTTTGAAAGCTGTTTTCTTCACTGGAAAACTGGGATGAAACAGAATGTGTCATATATCCTTAAGGAACTCTCTGTTTACATGCTATTAAACTTGGGGAGAATGTTAGTACTAATTGGAAAAACATGTGGATTTGAGATCCTGGGGGAGTAATATTAATTTATATATGAGAATTAGACATAAATATTGCTGTAAGTTCTTAGTACACTGAGTATATCTGAAGAAAGACTAGTAATAGTTTGAGCTGAAGAAATAGCATTTTTGTAGTTGCAAATTCCTTACACCCTTAATTAAGAATTCTTCACTGATCATTAGCCGATGGGAGCATTCAGTATAAATCAAATATTCTCCAACTTTAACAGACTTAAATTCAGAATGTCTTGAAAAATGTAGTGGTGTTCATTTGTACTCACACAGGTTCCAGTCTGTGTTTGTAATGTTATCTTGGTAGCAATTACAGTAACTTTTTTTTTCCCCTGGAGAAGTTAGAACCATGTAGTTGGAATTTCAAGTAGCCTGAAGGCAGCACAGATACAGAAGCTGGCCCTGAGGCCCAGACAATGCTTTTGAACCATCAGCAGATACTTATAAAAATCACGTGAGGCTGACAAAGCATGGCTTAAGATCTTTTACTGTAGCTAAACTATTGTGAGCTTGAGACCATGATGCATTGTCAGTTTTGTGTCGCCCCTCATGGTGGTGCAAAGTGTATAAAAATATACATTGTTTTTCACAAATGTGATGCAAGTCCAGTGTTGTTTATTTCTGCGGAAGATTATAGTCCATAATGAAGTGTGATTCTCACTTAAGATATTTACCTTATATTTTCTGCAGGAATAAAATACAGAACTACTTTCTTGTTTTCCATTTAGTAACCCTTAAAATAATGTTTTTAGATATTTTTTCTTATTTTAGTGTCAATATATTCGGTATTTGTAAAGCTTTTTAGAGCGGCCTATTAAATCTATGTAAGGAAGTGTATTCACAAAGGTTTTTGAAAGTACTTGAAAGGATTTTGTAGGCCTAAGCACTGCTCAGCATTGACTGAAGAAACTGGTGGTCATTAACTGGTCATCAACTAGTGGACCGAATTAGATTCAGCATTTACCCATCTTTATCATAGTATCCCTCACCTGTTTCCACTATTCCTACATACTTCCATTCAAGTGGCATCTACAAAAGTGTCTAAAGGACATTGGTAAGTATCTTTGAATTCAGGAAATCTAAACCTTAGTAATAGTGCTTATTTCTCATTGCAAATCACTTTGCTAAGGATTTTTTTCTTAGATGTACTTGGAGTCTTTTACTGCCCAAAGCACTGTGTCAATTTATTCCTACAGATTTCTCGGCACAGGCCAAGACTATCAAATATGAACTTGACATTATGTGATTTTAACTGTTGTAAGGCAAACTCTAACTCATTTTTTCTAACTTCCTTAAAATCGTACAAGTTGGTCAATTAAATAACTTTAGGGGTTTACCTGAGAAGTTGGTTGTTTACAATTAGTGAAAAAGTATTGGTGAATGTATAATATAAAACTGAACTGCTAATTTAAATAGAAAGACAGTAAGATTTTTCTTACATTTGCTGGCTAAATTTATTTAATGTATGTACATGAAGTGTAGCTATGTTTCATTGAAGTATTGCATTCATTACTCTTCATTTTCTTAAGTGCTTAAAACTTGTATTTACCTGTTTTGAAAGATAATGTATGTTTACAGGTTGAAAATGTGTGTACTACTTGCATTGAAACCGAAACAGATCTATCATCACTGTAAAAGTCTTTCTGAAATTCCTGTATTTTTCATAGTGCCTTAAGGCAAACCTATATTTGGTAAAATAAGTACTTTCTATATTCTCCTTTTATTTCTTCCTTCTAGTAAGGCTACAAATATGGCTCTGATTAATTTTTTTTCCTCTCTGGTTTTCCTCAACTTTTTTCTGTATTTCTCCTCTCTGCATTTGGCTTCACTGGTTTCCTTCTCCATCCTGTGCCCTTTGATGTCCATGCGACTCTGTGACAGTCTCTTCACTGTGATAGCTGGAGCAAGTAACCCCGTCACTAGCCACCCAGGGGAGTAAATGAGTCTGACAGACAGAGGTAGCACCAAAAGGGTAGGAAGACCTTTTCCTGGTCAGCTGTCAATCTGGGGCTCCCAAAGCAGTAACTGCAGGGAAAATCCTGTGGTACCAGTCTAGCAGGCAAGGAGATTTTTTACAAGGTTTGACAAAGGCGTAACAGAGACTAAATCCATAAACAGTGCAATCATTGTGAACTTCTGTGTCCAATTTGTGCAGCTCTTCATGGCTGAGCTGCTGTGCCAGGTTAAACATAACTTTCTTCTCTCTGTCTAATTGCAATGATAATAACATAAGAATGATAAGAGCAAAGAAGTTGCTCTGACACAGCCCTTAGCGTTGTCATGCACTCCTGTTAAATTGTGTTGGGTGCGCTAACAATGAGACATGATACAGTATAAAATGGGACATGATATAATGCTGCAGCTTTAATTTGACTTCTGGTTCTTTATGTGGAAAATATTTTTTCAGAAAATTATCAGCTGTTCACGATGGACAGTTCTTTTAAGCCTAGAAATAAGTGAATAGTAATATATCAAACGTTTTAAACTAATTGTTTGGGTTCTGTTCTTGAGACATATCTTAGTGAAAAGGAGGGGGAGTAGCAAGTCATTAGGGAGAATTTTGGGAGAGCTTACAGCAACAAGTTTTTGTGGTTCCTTAAGAAAAGCTTAAGAACAGTTTAGTGGAGCCAGAAACATGATTGTTTGGCTTCCTGATATGGATCTTTACTCTTTGTAATTTCTTTCCATTGTGACTTCCTCAGATCCTCAGAACTTTTATTTCTATTGTTTTAGTAACTTTGGTAATTTATTTATGTGCAAAGAAAAATTGAACTGTGAAGAAAAAAGTGATGTTCCCAAGGTCATACTGTAAAACCTATGTATAAACAGTGTTCAAATATGCCTTACAGTCTTGTGTTGTAGCTCCTATGTATACTTTTTTTTTTAGCTGTTTTACTGTTAAAAGATTACAGATAAATAAGTTGTGGTTAGCCTAATACTTTGCAGTGTGTTCTTGCATCATTTGGCTTGGTTCAGGTAAGCACACTGAAAACTGGAAATTGAATATCAGGTATGAGAAGAAAGCAGGGAACAATGTCTGAGGTGGTCTTTAATTTGAATTCACTTCATCAACTTTCATCACCCTGCAGGACTCAAATGATATTTCTCCAAGTGGTTAATTTTCAGGGATTACATAAACAATGGTAAAGCATTGGAATTTTATTTTTTTAATTGAAATGAAAGCGCTGATAGAAACTAGATACTTTTTTTCCCCCAAGGTATTCCAAGTTCCAGAGTTGTGAAAAGGGGAAAAATAAGATGGAAGACTAACAAGACACATTTTTTTTACAGTTGTGAAAAGGTTTTTATTATGTTGTTTAGAACATCTCCCCTCCTCAATTGATATTACAGCTGGCAAAAACCACAGGGGGAAGGAGTACAAAGGTTAAGAAGGCTAAAGCAATAATATTTTTAAAAAAATGAATAATTTAAAGAGGAAAATGTCATGCATAATGAATAAAAAAGAAATCCCTCTTGAGATTTGGGATTCATTCATTTGTGGTACTGTGAAATTTAGTTGGCAGCATTGCAATTCCAACTTGCCTCAACTAAGTACAGTTTGGATCAACACATTAGTGCCTTGGTGTGCACGATTCTATTGCTGGCTCTATGCGTTGAAATCCATTAAATTTTAATATGTCCTACTTAGGTATAAGTGGTCACAAATGATTCATAATGTTGAGGTAAGCTTTTGGTGAAAATAATTGTCAGTTGAAAAAATTTCCCCTAATGATCCTGCTTGTCACTAGACTTTATTTTCTATGTTGTTTGAAACCTTTAGAGACCACAAGCAAAAATAACCTTCTAAAATCTGCATTAATAAGGTGATTGTTCAAATCTATGGAAAAAGAATTTCTAATGGAGAAAGTATACAGTCTCTGACTTTCCATTTCAGAAGATTCAATAGTAGCAGGTAAAAAAGGTAAGGCTAAAACCTGGACAGTTATTTTACGAGGCTGAAAAAATTATGCCATTTTTAAAAAAAAAAAAATTAATAATGTGGCATAATAATTTTATTTAAGGTATGATATTAATAAAGATTCAGTCTTGTATGTCTAGTTAGTCTTGGGATTTCCACTTACCAGATTTCTTGGTTCCTCCAAGGGTTTTTTTTTCTGTGATATTTAAAGAACAGTCTAAGAGAACAGCTTATATGATGAAGTGCACTGGTACTTGTACATGAGCTATAGGCATTTGAAGACCATAAGTAGCTCTGCAGTTTGCGTGACATTACTTCTCCTTTCCAATCCCTATCTGGACAAGACCACCAAAAAATTACAGGGATTGTCTACTTTACTTCAGTACAACCATGGCAAATGATCCATCCACAAACATTTACAAGCAGAGAGATGATACCAATGAATGAAGCAGGTTATGGCAAGTATAATGACTTAGTTTCTTCTGACTGGGAGTAGCATCCTTCTGTTAGCAGAAATGCAACTGTTTACACATCAGGAGATGTCGTGGCCATTATTTCAGGTACCACGATCCCTTCATTTTGCATTTGCTGTTCTTTTTGGTTTTCTGGGACACTGAGGTTGAGAAAACCTGATCCTCTTACAATGCCATAATTTAGGTGCACCTTAGCTGAAGTTGCTAGAGTTACATTATTATAAACTGTCCTAAGCAAGTGTGCCCAGAATGAGATAATTGTTTGCATAGTTATTTTTATGTAAATGTTATCACTGAATTTGTCTTACAGCTTTTGAAGGTCAGTTTAGTCTTGAGTTAAAAAAAATTAAGTGAATGTTTGGTCTTTGGTTAAAAAAAAAATAATTTAAACCCCACTTGAACAATAAAGGTATCAATGTTATTTTTTTCTTAATATTCAGGTCACTTTAAAATGAAGATGTTTGTATATGTGGGATTGATTTCATAATTTCTATTATCTGGGCAGTGTAATTAACATGTCTATGGAACTCTGTAGTGAATTAACAGTGTAAAACTATATGTACATCACTAACACCATTTACAGCGTATTTGCTCTTCCACATTACCATAAAGGAGTCCAATAAATCTAAACCTAGTGAAAATTTCATATTTTGTACATGCAGAACTGATTTTTCAATTACTTCAGACTTTTTCAGAGCCTAATCCAAGTCCTGATGAAATCTGTGGGAGTTTTTCCATAGACTTCAGTAAGCTTTGGCTCAGGCCCGCACTTTTCAATTTTTCAAACAGATTTGCCAAAAATCTGCAGAGAGCCAGGCACTTGGAAAGTTTTTACTTGCAAAGTACAGCTGATTTTGAGTTGCATGCAGGAAAGTTCCCAGTGCTTTTTCGAAACAGAAAAAAAAATAGTTTTAAAGGTCTTTTAACTTTAGGTAAAAGAGTGGCTTTAAGATTTGAAGCTGAAATTGCCTTGGGTCTTAGTCTAAGCATGACAAACTCTGTACCAGAAGATTGTTTTTTAAATGCATAACTGTATGATAACCAAGCTGTAAACTGCAGTTTTAATAAAACTTTAGCTAAAATTTTCTTGGGTTATGAGTTTCAGAGAGCCAGGGATGTCTGTACTAATAAATGATTTCTCTCCTCTGTCTGTCTTTTTTTTTTTTTTTTTTTTTTCTCTTTTCTGCTGTGGAAAACTACACTGCAATTAAAGAAGTATTCCCTGAGGTTAACTGCACTAATTTGAGAGAGTGCTCTTGAACTTCAGGGAACGTTTTACCCAGCCAGATCCATCTGGTGATGTAGGGCAGTTTTCACTGCCTCTGGGGGCTTGGATCCCAGACTTGGAGGTAGATGAGGTAGATGTGGTTGGACATGCTGAGTTTTAGAGATGGTGAGACACAGCCAGTGCCTTGGCAAGTGGCACTCACGCCCTTGCATATCAGCCTAAGAATAAAATAGTGCCATTTTAATGCAGCATCTTGGGTTATGTGCGACAGTCAGTGAGGTGTAGAACCTTTCTCAAATTCACTTGTATTTTTTGTCTCTCTGAGTGATCACCTCTAGCACAGATTGGATGCAGATCTGGCTGCAGTAATGCTCCTGTGTAGCAACGTTGTGAATTACACCCCCATAGTCTTGCACCCCCATAGTCTTGTTGGATTTTTCTTGGGGAGAAAAAGGGCAACATTTTCCTGAGTCTGAATGCCTGACATTGTTACAAAGCTGTGTATCATCAGTATTAGACTTGCAGATTTTTTTTTTCTGGATTTTTAAAGTATGAGAGCATGTTTATGACTGTTCCACTTTTTTGTGAGCAGTCAGCTGTTAAGTCTACTCATGAGCCTGGAATCAGTGGTTCAGCTAATGTTCACATGATAAGTGAAGGCCCATAAATTCATGTTTCCCTTGTCCCTGTGTTTATTCAGACTCAGCCATCCCTAAAACTTTGATCTGGTATCTAAGTTGGAAAATGTCATCAAGTCAAACATATAAGATGCTTCATGACTCTGGCAGATTAAATTTTTTTTAAAAAAATATTTTTTCCTAATTGTGTCCTGGCTGAAACACAAGGACTAATGACAACAGGGCACACAAAAGCAAAGAGTTCATAAACTTGAATCTTTAAGGTTTTGTTTTGATTCGTTTATACTTTGAGGCAAAGCTTTAGCTCACCCTTTACTAATTACAATATTGCTAAAGAACTATTAAAAAAGTAATGTGTAGTTAGCTATATAATGCTGAAGTCTTTTTTTTTTAGGATTGTAAAAGCCTGCAGCAAACTGGTAAAAACCGCAGGCTGGATGAGTTTCATGCAATTATCATGATAGGCTGCATATCTGGTGTGCTTGCTATATGTTATAAGTGCAAATACCGCAGCAGAGTGCATTGCCAGGAGCTCTCTGTCTTTTGATGAAAGATGTACTTTATTAATTCTGACCCTAACCAAAGCTTGACTTATTCCACTTTAAGAAAATTAATTAACTGTAAATTAGAGATATCACCAAAAAGCGTATTTCTTCAAAGTTGGAAAATGATTAGGGGGATGTTCCACTGTTTTAATGGAGTTTCAATTTTAATGACTTACTGTCTTCTGTGTAACAATAAACAGCTGTGCCACACTGTGTTTCAAAGAACATTTACTCAGCCTTTAAATTTACCATTAGAGATCAAAGAGAAGGTCTGATGTATATGGACGATGAAGGATGCCTCAATTCAAATGAATGGGTGAACAGAAATAGTGCAACTAGAGGTAATAAATATTATGAACAACCTTTTTAATGTAAGTTGTGTGATGCTGAACTATATTAAATTTTACAGCTCCACTGAGAAATTTTTGTAATTATCTTAAAACTTTCAGAGTATTGATAAGCATGTGTTTCTTCTAGCACTGTTTTCAAATAAAATTTTCAGTCAAAACTGAAGGCTTTTAAAGTGAAAACAATTGTTGGTGACACTCTTGAAACCAGTTTAGAAAGAAATGGGTGCTTGAATTACATATAGGAATTTGTGGAGGACATTTCAGGGTAAAATCTTGCTGAGTGATCAGACTTTCCAATCTTAAAATCTATTTAAATAGACATGAATTCGTTGGGTTTTATTTTCTCTAAAATAGAGCAGGTTTCTTGTAACTGGAGTAGCCATTAGGGGTATTAGGTTGCTGTTCAGAGATGCTTAAATGAAGTTATGAACTGACATTCTCATTTGAATCAGGTTGTTAATAAAGCATGGAACAATGCGACAGGAGTTACACAGGAGATTAAAGTTAGCACCATAAATTATGTTAGATTTCCTGGATCTGGTTACATTTTACCAGAAAGTTGTGGAAATGGAGGAGATTCTATGGAGTAGTGTAAAATAGACTGCAGCCAGATATGATGAAGTAGTTAAAGATGTTAAGATCTGGTGAGAGTCATTATGTGTTACACACAGGATTTTCTTATGCTCCTGTGATTAAAAGTCCTTCGGAAAGTAACACAAGTTCTCATGATGCCTTTGGCAGTAAACAACTGCCATGTTGCTCTACAAAGGAGCTGTATTGGCAGAATTAATACTTTGCAATATTTTCCCAATGAGGAGAAAAAAATGAAGCAGTTGAGCTTGGCTACTTCATTTAATTAGTTATCAAGGGAAAAATGCTTGTTGTACAATTTTACAACAGATTTCTCAAATAATTCCAAATAAAAATTACTGGTGTCTATGTCAAAAAGAGCCTTGTTTTTGGTCATTTTTGCAGCACATTAAAACCAGTTTTCTTCTAGCTTAGTGTGAAATTGATTCTCATGTGTATAAGTTGATTCTCTCTGGATATTGAATTGCATATACATGACATCATTTTGGTTAGTGTAGTTACGGTGTATATTGTAAACCCTGTGAAGAAATAGAAGAGGTGTTGAGTTATACAACTCACAGTTAATCTACTCTGAATTTGGGTCCATGGTATGCAGAAGATATCGCTTCCAGCTTTGTGATTCACTGTAAAATAGGAAGCTTTATTTGTAACACAACATTGCCAAACCAAGAAAACACTTTATTTGTTGTGTCAAATCATTGTTAGTTAATGTGGGTATGCCATTTCTGCAGGCATGACCATCAGTGGTTGGGAATAGATGTTAAGGGAGTGAAAATAATTCATTTGCAGACCTGTGGTAAGGTTATGCTAAGGAGAGCTTTGTTATGTCTGGCCCACTTGCTAATGTGAGGGAAAGATCTTTTTATGCTGTTTGGATACTGTTTATGATGTTATATTTTTGTCAGTTGAAGAGTTCATCTTAGTAGAATGAAAAAGGGATAGTTACAGAGGTATATGCAATTATGACTCACCATGGTAGGCTGCTTTAAGAAATTCTTGGCAGGTGCAGCAGCCTGGTCCTTCTGAACAGTGAAATAATTGCTTTGATCAAGAAGATAGGGATGATATCCTGGCCCCATTGAAGTCACTGGGAGTTTTGCCATTGACTTAATTTAGTCAGGATTTCTCCTGTTTACTTGACAATTCTCTGTTACTATTCTACTAACATTCATGTAGTGATTGGTGACCTGACTTAGCAGAATGCATGAGAGCAAACCCTGAAGTAGACTTCATTTTAAAACTACCTTCAGAGTCTGAATTCACATCAGGTGGGTCTTTTTTCAGTGTTTGGACAAAAGGAAGGTACAGAAGATGGTTTTTATCTTATTGCAAATTTGGTGTTAGTAGAAAGGAAAACACAACTATGGAATTCCATTCTGGGAGGAAAAATAACTAGAAGACTGCAGAAGCCTCTTTTTCCTTGTAACTTTGATGCTATGATGGCAACGCAATACTCTTGTCATTGTGACAAGTACAGAGAAAAAAGCATAAAGAAAATACAAAAATTTCATTGATTTATTTCTATTAATTCCTACTGAGCACCAAATAGGAAGCACTCAGCATGCAGTATTAATAGCTGTCCCAAACCCTTTGCAAAGACCAACTTGAGCAAATCCCACAGATTTGTTGAAATCTTCAAAGGAGAAGAAGGTGAAATCTTCAAAGGATCAACTGAGGAAAAGAAGAAATAGTAAGAATATGGAAGTGCTTAATACTTTCAGTTATAATTATCTTGCTTTTGTTGTATATCAAATGCAGAGAATCTAATGATGTGTTATCACTTTTACCATAGGCTGTAACAAAGAGGTGATTTTTTTTATTATTTTTTTTTATTATTTTTTTTATTTTTTTTTATTGGTACTTAACAAATTCAGCCATTTAGATGGTACACAAAAAGCCCCACAAGTGTTAGAGAGTTCACAGGCTAAAATGGACAGTTTGCATTAAGTAGCATTTCATGTTAGACAGAGTGCAGATGCTGCTGCAAGATGTAATATATTTCCATAATCAGTGATAGATAACAAGAATTGTTTAACAATCCATATCCTATGTGTGCACTTAAGCCATGGGCAGATCAATAAAAAAGCATTAAGGCTGGTGCCAGCTGAAGATATTATACCTGCAGGCTGTTTGGCTACATAACGGAAACTGGAGCTGGATTTCAGTAACTCTATTTAGGTAAATCATTATCTAGACAACGTCTTTTCCAATTTCTCCTTTAGTTCTGGGTCATTTGGAATGGGAAAAACCCCCTATGTTTAGCCAATGGAGTTTCTTTTTTAGCATTTTTAACAAACATTTTTTCTATATATGAACAAAGTATAGCTAGTGTTTTAATTTAAATTATGTAGTGCTTCATAACAAAAATATAATCACTTCATCATTTAAATTAAGTTAATCATGAGTTCATCTGTTAAAATTAATTAGAATAATCTTTCTCAAGGCTTTGAAAACCTTTAACTTGTTGTCATATATTCACAATGTTGAGGGATGTGTTGCATTCTAGATTCTAAATCTAGGTCTGATTTCATAAATTTTTTATGAGGGAGAAAGTACATTGTTCTGTAGGGAACTGTTGAATATGAAATAATGATCAAAACTTGAATTTCAGGAAAGAACAGAGTTAAGAAGCATTTAGAACATGTTCAGAGGGGACACTGAATCTTCAGTGTAGTCTTACACTCTCAAGATAGGCTACCATTGCTCTGCTTCACTTGCTGTTGTAGACATGACCAAATTAAAGCAAAAGGGTAGAGAAGCCTTTCTTACAAATGAAATGTATCCATGCCATTTGTTTATTCTGTTTTTGAGGTCATTAAGCTTATTTTGTGGTGGGGAGCCAAGACAACCTAGCATGTTTCAGTAATCTTGAGAGAAGATTACTTAAAGAGAATAGAATCATAATGCCACAGTAAGCTTGGCTATACAACAAATTCTTTATATGAATTCAGACTTTTCATGGAAGGAAATTAAGAAGCATGATGTTTACGTAGTGGGATTTTTTTTTTCTTTGTGGTAGTTTGTGGGGCTTTTGATGGGAGTTGTTTATTTATAGAAATTGTCCCACATCAAGTTACTGTTTTTAATGAAGGGGTTCAGATCTTACCAAGGTCTGCAGGAGTAAAAGTTGGTATGAAGTCCAAAAATCCCCCAACCCATCAGTCAAAATGATGTAATTGTTTTTTCGTACATTCTTCTGTGTAATGACATGAAGAGAACAATGTTTGGTATTAATGTTTGTAGTAAATTTGACTCTAAAATATTTAGAGTAACTTCAGATACTCCACGATTGTGGGCACCAAGAGATTGCTCATGGTATTAATGAACTGTCAAAAAACGTTGATGTCACATATCACAGGTGTGGGGTCAACAAGCTACAGTGATGATCTTTGGATGCTATATTTTTAGGTGGTCTTTGGTTTGCCACTCAGATACAGATATTTGGACTTGTTAGTTTGTTTCAAGTAATGTAGAAGTAGAGAAAGTATAACTAGTGAGTCTGTGCAGTGGCAAGATAGTTTAAAAAAAGAGGAGGACTGTAAAAAGAACCAGTAAAGGAGGTATAGAAGAAGCGGCAGGCATGGTGTATAATCAGTGGCTTCATAAAGTCCACCAAATAATTTCAGGCATTTCAACATTTGCAAAATCCCAGCCTTGTTTGAGAATGGCTTTAAACAATAAAAACCGATTTTAAATATTTGACTTTTCAGACCAAGTAGTGTTCATAGCCTAGAAAAAGGGATACTAGTCTGTTCTTTTGGTCTGGTTCTGTAAGTGGGTGTACTGAGTATTGCTTGGCTGAGTTCTGATAGCAGGGGGCTGCAGGGGTGGCTTCTCTGAGAGGCTGCCAGAAGCTTTGCTCATGTCCAACAGAGCCAATGCCAGCTGCCTCCACGCCAGACCCATCGCTGGCCAGGAGCCATCCCATCAGGGATGGTGGCAGCACCTCTAGGATAGTGTATTTAAGAAGGGGGAAAAAGTTTGTTAAGCTGCAGCTGAAGAGAGGAGTAAGAACCTGTAAGAAAAACAGCTCTGCAGGTGCCAAGGTCAGTGGAGAAGGAGGTGGTGTTGGTACTCCAGGTACAGGAGCAGATATTCTCCTGCAGCCTGTGGTGAACACCGTGGTGAGGCAGGCTGCAACCCATGAAAGTTGATGGTGCAGCATATTATCCACCTGCAGCCCATGGAGGCGGATGTGTCCAAAGCAGGTTGGGACCCCATGGAGAATCTGGCCTGGAGCAGGCTCCTGGCAGGACTTCTAAACCTGTTTGCTTTCTTTTTTTCTTGATAGGTGTGATTGGGCAAAGCAAGCGATAAAATCTCTCCAGTTTTGTGTTATTTGTCCAATACTTCTAGTTGTGTTTGGAATAGTATATTTCACAATTTAGTCTTTATCTTGCTTTGTGTACTTTCCTTGAAGATGATGTGGACATTTCTAAGTTATGCTTTATTTAAAATAAGCATTACAAAATGTGTATTTGAGTTGAAGTATACTTTCTCTAGTGTGTACAGCTGATGTATGAACAAAGAAAAATGTAATTTGGAGGGGAAGGGAAACAGGGACTTCCCTTTGCATACAATTTTCACTTTGTACTTTAGCAGATTTCAGGGTATCCAATCACATTTAGAAATTAAGTGTGTTTTAAAAATGAGTAGGTCCTTGTCCTGGTCAAGCTACAAGGTGATCCTTAAAAACGAGAGAATTAAATAAGCAGAAGGCATAGAAGTAGCAGACTGAGAGTATCACTTTATTTGCTATGGCACTTTATTTGTTATCTTAGACAGTAGCAGCCATGTCAGCTTTTAAATAAAATGAAACAGAATGGTTAATCCTCTGCTTTCTCATCTAAAAAGCCATTTGTTTGAGACATAGCATTTTTATTGTAAAAGCAGACCTTGCTTTTGACAAAAAAAACCAACTAGCCAAACAAAAAACCCCAAGCAATGCCCCCTCTCCCAAAAGACAAAACCCAAACAAACCCAAAACAAAACACAGAAAAAAACAGAACAAAACAAAACCCCCCAAAACCCCTCTGAATTTGAACAGTTTTCCCTAGCTATTCATTATCTTCTAGCAGATGGAGTTCATTTTATGACCTCAGTCAAACTGAATATCTTCCCTATCTCTGAAAAGTTCAGTGCTGGGATTCTTCCCAGTTATTGAAGATTTTTGGAAGCATGTTTTTTCAGATTTTCAGATACCTTGTGTTTGATCAATAGATACTTTGCAATTTTATAAAGTCGATTCTATTTAAGGTTTATCATGTGAAACACATGAAACTCCTGGCTACTTCTTAAAATGCTTGCAGGAGATATGAGACAAAATGTTTACATATGCAAAATTGTTTATCCCTCAGTTATATAATTTTCGTAGCATTTGAATGGTAGTGACTTTAGTAAAATTACGTGATTTACACAGGTATAGGTGAGGTACTAGTGAAAGAATAAAATTCTATGCAGTGTGTAGAGTAAAACTTTCTGAATAGGAAGTTCTGTAAACAAAGGAAAAGGTTCTTTCTATAGGATAAGATGTAATTTTAAACTGCTATGTACAGTTTTTTGCCCATTTCCTCCAAATAAACTAAATTAACTAAATGGTATTATGATACTTAGTGGAGCCAAAGTTGCCTTTTCTTTATTTCCCTAAAGTCAATCCCAGAGATTTTAATGCTGTAGAAGGTTGGGCTAACGCAAGATAATACTTGGATTTACTTGCTCAGTGGAGAATAAAGTGAATTAAGTATTAAATACTAGTGAAAATAAAGTAAATATAAGTAATTTATGTTTCTTATTGCAGTGTTGGAGCAAAGATGAGTTAGTATAATTGGATTGATTCTTAGCTCCCAGTGCAGTGAGTAATAGTCAGAGTTGGTAATTATGTTAAAACAACATTTTTAATGACTAAACAAATGCAATGTTATTTGTGTTCCACATACTATGGACAAATCTAATATTTAGGTACAACTGACAAAGTAGAAATTTCCAATACATGAAATTAATGCTATCTTTGATATAATTTTCAGGGAAGCATGAATTTTCAGCAGAGGTTGCTTTTCAGTTGTGGCAGGGAACTTCAGCATTACAAAAAAGAGAATTCTCTTTTTTCCTTATGAATGCTTTGATTTTCTAAACTCTTAGTGCCGGAAGAATCTATATGCAGTTTGCCTTATAAATCCAGCAGATAGATGTTGGTTTATTTCAATAACATTAAAAGAGGATGCTTTCATCTGTTTATTTCATCACTAGATAGATAAATGAATAGATAAATAGAGAATAGTTATTTATTTAAGTTCTAGGAATTGGATCACTATTCATAATTAGATAACAGATAATTGGATAATTTCAGAATGCTAATAGATATATCTGTTTTGATCTCTATTCCCTATATTTTTTATTTGGAGGGGATGGAAGGGAGGTAAGAAAAGAACCTCCTTGTTCGGAAACTCCACCTCTGTGTTAGAATAAGGTAATTTAGTCTCATTCATAAACAGAATTATTTATCACCATGATTTCTGTTCAGGGATGATTCAAAGCCCTTGCTCTCTCGGTAGTCAGAAACCTAATTTCTTGTAAAAATTAATTTGTGAACAATTCCTTCTTGTTCTAAGAGTGTCTTCTATTTTACCAGACACTAAGGGTTTCTGGCCTAATTGCATTATTGATAAATATCAGTCTGTTTCCTTTTTAGTGGTCTTAGCTCAGCAAGACTAGTCATGTGTTCAATAAGACATGTGATTCCTATTATATGATCTTTGTAATCTTCAACTGAGGTTTTCCAGGTTTATTTAACCTGTCATGAACACAGTAACAGGAATTGAACTCACTGTTCCAGATGTCTTACCAGCATCTTGTTCAATAGTGTTACTCCTTTCTTGTTCCTTGCAGGAAACATTTTCAGGTGGATTTCAAAATGTTACTAGTCATCACACTCAGACCTTTTCCTTCTGTCAGCCTGTGATTATTTCTGTGGGTTTTGTGTCTTCTTTCACTTCCATAAAACCATAATTTCTCACTCATAATATTAAAGCAACTGCAATTGCTATTGAAATAAGATATTTGTGTTTTGTTGCTAAAATTTGACATTTTGTGTACTAAACTACTTTACAATAGTTTTCTGAAGTGACCAGTTCTGTATACTTCTCTTTCAGTAGCCCATCATAGTAGTGCTAGGAAGTATTACTCTACCAATTCAATTTTTTTTTTCTGAGCAACATGCATTCTTCAGTACCTACATTTTAATCACAGTTACTAGTCCACTGTCTTCTGCTATCCACAGCATATCTGATATTGCATCTGATGTCAGTATGTTTTGTTCCTGTATTCTCTGGCCCAGAGTCATGCATTAGCATACGTCTGAAATGCTTTTTCTTTGATTTCACTCTGTTTCTCATCTGGATTAGGCATAGGTCCCTCATCAACTGGTTCTGTCTTACTACTGTTCTATCAACGCTGTCCCAAACATCCAAAATATCCAGCATAACATGGCTTCATGCGGCTAATTGCATTGTCTTTTATTTGTTGTTCACAGCTAAGATCAAAATCCCATTTTCACTAACCTGCATCTTTTACCTTCCTCTTATTTTTAAGTGTTTTGCTTAGGCCGATATACTGTAAACTCCCTGCAGATAAATATTTATTTGTTCCCCTGACCCAAAGACTGCTCATTTTGACAGCCTTTGCACTATGGTTGTGCAATGGAACACTTTGGTAACTCATGGGTTACAGTACTGCAAACCAGGCCACCTTTACAGCCTCTTCAACTGAGTGCAGGGAATGAGGACTTGATTTTTCTTCACTAGTAAGTCCAAAATTTGTGTGTATATGCACATATATACAAATATATGGTGTTCATGAATTGAGTCTTCAACTGGAAGAAAGTTTCATATATGTGCTCTGGGAAATACAAGTGTTTTAAATGTGAACAGGAGCAAAATATTTCTTTAAATTTTTACAATGATGTATACCAGGAGGGTTTGTTATCAAGACTAAAAAAGTCAGTTTTAGTCTGTTTGCTTTCACTGTATGCTGAAGAAAGGTTAGAGACTACCTACAGAAATATTGTGAAAGCTTTTTTGACAAGCACGCTCCAGAAATCCCAGCTGCTCCAAACACTGTCTTTGAGGTGCACTCTGTTGTATGGGCAGATAGAAACCAGAACTGACATTGCAAATGCACTGAAATATGCTTTTAGGAAAAATAATCAGGAAAGTATTTATCAAAGGGAGCATTGCCTATTAAAGTTTTTGATGTAAATTTCTATAAAAGTCTGAAGGTCTACTTTACACAACTGTGTATTACCAAAACAATACAGTGCGTCTCTACAGATTAAAAAAAAGTCTTACTAAAAAAAAAATTCTGTATAAAGTTATTTATGTATTTCATATGTGCATATATCCAAATACATATATATGTATATTTATGCACACAAAATGAGTTTATCTGCTTAAACCAAAACAAAAGCCTTGCATATTCTTGCTCAGCAAAAGAGTAGCATGAAATTAGTTTGTTGCTGAATGAAGAACATTGTCCTGAGAATAGATTGATGAGAGTATATTCTATAACTTCTGTTACTGCTGTATTTTAAGCATTTTGAAAGAAAACCATGTTAAGTTATGATAAACGAAAGTTTTCCTTAGTGATACACTGAATATGGGGAAGAGGATGTGAGACCCAGTCAGTAAAACCCACCAGGTGTTTTGTGAGGCAGTGTACTCTGAAAAAGTAGTGATTTTTGTGGTCATGTTGTTTGTCAAGAGTTGATATTTGCCTTAAAAAATTCCTTTGTAAGCTGATTTTTCTTTTCTGTTGTGCAAAAGCAGATGGAAATCCTCCAAACACTACAACATTCACTAAGTTGCCTCTCCTAACACATATCAGAACACAGAGCATCTTTTTCAGCCAGTGTGCTCATCAGGTGAATAGGTGGCTGGATGGAACAGTGCACTTATGTGGCTGAAGTGCAACTGTAATCATCCCTCCTTTGTTCACAGTGTGTAACAAGTGTCTTTGGTAAACATTGGGTGGCATTTATACAGTTCACTCTGCCTGCATTCTCAGTCCTGAGTCAGTAAGGGTACTACTGAATGCTGATCTTGTGTTCTTGGCCAAATGTCCAATAATGTGTCTTTAATGAAAACAGCTGTTGGATCTGCTCTTAGCAATGTGTTTCCCAATGCCATTTGTATGACTTGCATACCACATGCACTGAACCTCATCCTGGAAGAATGGCCAAGACTATTTGACAGTTTAAACACCACAGTTGCTCCCATAAAGAACTTCTGCTGCCAAAGTACCCTGAACTTTGTAAGTCAAGGTTTTATGAACTCAGGCATGTTCAAAATATTTGAATGAGCTACAAGCTCAAACAGAAGCCATGCAATTGATGTGAATTATTTTTGCATAGTTCTCCATGCAGATAGTGACAACTCATTATAGGAAAAATAAGCTATGGAATTTAAGAACTGGAAGTTTTGTTAAGCATTTCAGTAAAACATGACTAAATCAGAACAACAGTCTAGTATGTCTCTCTGTGCTTCCATTGAAAATATGTTTTGGTGATTTTCTATGACCTTGGACTACATATTCCGTTGGTATAATTTTTCCCCTAATTTATTATTCTACTGGAATGTAATGCAGAAATAGTTTCTGTCATTTTGTTTAATTTGGTTGTTCAAAGGAGACAGAAAACAATGGAATTATCTGACAGCAGGATTGTAGCCACTGTTAGATTTAAGGGATATGTTCCAAAATCTGTAACTGATTATTTAGTGACTCTATACTTTGTAAGTGATTGTCTGAACTAAACCTGGGCTATTTGCTGTTGTGAATTGTAACAGTGTTTGTTACCACACACCCATTTAGGAGGAAAAAACAAACAAACACACCTTTTTCTCTGCCTTCCCTCCTCCCTGCCTTCCTTTCTGTCTTGGTGCCCCACCTCCTCTTTCTCCTTCTGTCTTTCTCTCCCTTACTTTTGCCCTTCCTCATAGTTCTTATCCCTCTTTCTCCTTAAGCTCTGCAAT
This sequence comes from Sylvia atricapilla, assembly GCF_009819655.1. Classification (NCBI taxonomy): domain Eukaryota; kingdom Metazoa; phylum Chordata; class Aves; order Passeriformes; family Sylviidae; genus Sylvia; species Sylvia atricapilla. The sequence goes on from NC_089140.1 coordinate 46,285,939, forward strand.
GGAAATGCATTTATATTCCTGGAATGTGTGTGTTAAAATTATAGCCTCTAATCCGGGGCTGGTGTGTGAATAAATGTTCCATGGATCTCATAATACACTCAAATATATGTTGTCTTCTTCTATAGATTGTGTTGTTTTATCATCCATTTTAAAAGCAGCAATAGCATTACTTATCTTCACAGCCTGCATGCAGTGTTTATTTCAACAAGCAGGCTACTTTCTGATAGGCAGATCCTAATAGAATTTACAGGACTTGAATAAATTCAGCTAGCAGAATCAGTACAAGTAATTGATAAACTCTTTTAGGGAGAATAACCTCTAAAGCATTACACTGCATTTTTGTGTACACTTTCATAAAATTGTTGGCAGGATAGAAAACTCAAGTGAACATGGTTTTGGGTATAGCTTTTTTGGATCTCTATGAAATAATTTTACTATTTAGATTATCTTCATTTTATAATATTATACATATGGATGCAAAACCTACTATTTACAGAGCTTCCTACTCACATTTTGACTATCTTGCTGCCAAAGACTGCTCAGGAAGCTGTTTTTTCTTCTTTCTGTGGATTTTTGTAAGAGTTAATTTTAGAGGAAAATGGAAACTTTATGCATAATTTAGGTTGTGATTGAGTGGTAGAGAAAAAGGAAACTCAAATACTCTACCTCAAAGTGCCTTTTCATTTTTTCTGATGTATACCACTTTTGTTTTCCTGTTTTTCAACTTTTCAAGCCATATTAAAATGCATAAAACCATGGTGATAGGAGCCTGTAGGAAAACTGTCAGTACTTAATTTTTGTTCAGTATGTGTTATATGTTTATGTTTCCTTTGGGGTGTGGGTATCTTTTTCCAACTTAAGGACCAAAAGTGTTACAAAAACAGATGTAGTGAAAATAAGCAAGAGAAATCTCATTTCCTTTGGTGAACAAAGTTCGCAATTAGCTTGAATGTAATTTTATGCATGCTATACCCTATCAAGCAGTTTTGTTGACAAAAGCTTGCTTTCTTGGATTTATCACAACTGATAAAAGATCTGTGATGCCAGACAAGAATTTAGCTACACAGAAAAGGGGGAAAGAGTGGGTCAGATGTAATAACATATTCTAGATGTTATTCCTGCCAACAATTAATGGGGGAAATTCATTTTATGAAGCTCTGTTTACAGACTGACATCTGGAGGACTTCTCAGCTTGGATAGTTTCCAGTGTGTAGATTTATGTACTACTATTCCTCATCTCTTCCCCGTTTTTTCTTTAAATATTTCACTTTTCAGATCTGTACCATTCAGTTAATTGTGAATGAATGTGAATTATTTTGTTGCTGTGATTTCTTTTAGGATTCTATGTGCATAAAACCTGAAAATGCTTGCTAAAACATTCAATGAATACTTGTTGAAGTGTATTTAGAGAGATAAAAAATTCAAAGAGTTCTTTTAACTTTAAAAGTTCTGACAAGTGAAGTCAGAATATAGACCATGAGGAGAACTTTGGAAGTATGAAATGAAAAGCTTGTAGTCCTAGCAGAAAAATCCTGGTCTACCATGGTTTAAATGTTATATTCAGTAGTTTGAATTTGTGCCTTATCCAGTTTCTTTTTCAGTCTAGTGCAAGTTTGAAATTTGGTTTGAATGTTTCACTTTTTTCAGTGTGTCAATAGCCTTAGTGTGGTCTCTACACCTTCCTTCCTGTGGGAAATCATAGCATGTTGCCAAGGGTATCCATTGTTATCTTGAGGATGTGTTATCTGTGCCAATTGAAGCAAGAAAATGGAATTTCCTGTTAGTTTCATTGGAAGAAGTGGGTTCCACTTGTGTTGAGGAAGGCCATGTGTAGATGAGGGTCCAGTCATGCTACCCAGCTCTGTGTATCTGAACACGTTAAGGGACATGCTTAGCAAATTTGAGTAGCTCCTTCATTTAGAAGGTAATACTGGTATTAGAAGAGCAAAGTAGAAATGATTCTGTAATCCTTGATCCTGTAAGCCTTATTGTCTCAAAAAAAGGTAAAAGTATAACTATTATATTGCTTTCTTGTCTGGTCACTTACTTAAATAATTATTGTCACAAAAAATCCTAGTGAAAACCTGCCCCACTGAGAGTAATGTTTTTAGCACGTGGAATGTCTTTATAAAGCAGTAGTATTTAAAAAATGATTCATAGGAAACAGTTATTGGCATCCTTGCAGAAGTAACATGTAATTATTACTCTTGATATTGATGCTGGTATTACTGCACTGTGTGTTCTGTCTAAATTTTCTTTTTATGTAAAATAGTATGCCACTGGTAACATTCCAGTTGTCAATATTCTCAGTAAAATAAATTTATGGAAGAAATTAATTTTGCTTTTAGTTGTAATAAATTCTGATGGTATTATAACAAGTAAATCTCAAAGTATCTCTCACATTAAAATCAAAATCATGACATCCTGCTTTCTTTTCACAAGCAGTATGTTGTAGCTAAGGGCAAATAGAGCTTTTCCAACTCTTATTCAGTTGCTGTTTTATTCAGTAGCATTAAAAACTAATGAAATATCCTGGCACCACAGGCCAACAGTCTTCAAGGACTGTAAGTTATTGAATTTTGGATTTTTGAATCAATGTTAGAAAAGTTCTCTATTTCAGTGTAGAAATTCAATAGATCCTAATTGATTTGGTGAGTTTTTGCTCATGCTGTTACAAAATGTTATAATATTAAAATGTATTATGCTGTTCTTGATAGTTCTTTGGGGCAAGAAACCTCAATTTTGTATCCTGCGTTTACAGGCTAGTGTATAAGAGTGTAGATTTTATCTGAACAATAAGAATGAAAAAAACCCCTAAATTCACTTTTAAAACACTGATTTTCATTTCCTTAAATCTTGTTGTTTACGTTTTAGTCACAATTTTCAAATGGCAGCAGAAGTATTGTTTTACAGATATTAATTCCCATTTAAGCTGTTGGTACATTTATATTTAATGCAATGTCAGACATGACCCCACAGTTACAGTATTTTAACATGAAGAGGTTTTTCTAATTTCCAGTTTCTCTTCCATTTTCATAACAGGTATCCTAAATATATGAAGCTGTCATGGATTGCAAGTCTGCATGCTGACACACTTACTCCTGACCTTTCCTTCCTACTGACAAAATTTGCTTGCTATAAATCAAACATAAATCCTGTGATGCACCTTATACTTTCTCTCAGGGTGTATTTTCATAAAGTAGCTTGTGTCTTTACTCTTGCTTAGGAGCAAAAGATGCTGTATTAGATCTCTGTCTGGTAGGACTGAGTGTTTTCTAAGGGTTCATTGGAGCTGCTGTGCTTTACCCTTGGATTTCTGCAAGGCATGGTGCATTGGTTTGCTGGCGCTTCTGAAACTGTCAGGGAAAATGCAACTCTCCTACTGAGGAATGCAACCGTATTTTTAGTTGTTTTACTCCTTTAGTTTAGTAAAGGGAGGATAGGCTGTGTTGCTGCAAATTTGACGGACTTTTTATGGGGCCTGGAGTAGAATGTGTCTTCAAAATAGAACAACTCTTCCATGAAGGTAAAAAGTCTGCACACCGTTGGGAGTTGGTGTGCTGCTTATAAATGTGCTTTCAGAGCATAGTGGATGAGTACATGGATTTGTTTTTTTGCTAGTGATGTTCCTGGGAGGGCTGTGAGAAAAAGATGCAGCTCAGCTGTGTACTGTATTGTTGGCAGTGCACTTACTGTGAGGCCATCTTTTTGCTGTAGAATAGTGACACATCCTCCAGTGTCCTGACCACAGCTGCTCCGAAACAAATTTACATCAGCCTATTTCACTGCAAACCACTACAGCTGGTATTACTACTACCAGATTTTACCTCTCTTCAAATTTTAAACATAGGCATTTAAACCTATTTGAAGAAAAAGCTGTAAGTAATTCTGCTGTCTAATGAACAGCTCATAAAACAATGTTGAAACACAAAGAGAATGTTGTACCATACATCCTATAATCACTTGAGTAAGGCATGTTATTGACTCTGAAAGTGTCCCTGTTTTTTTCATATCTTTATTAAAAATACTGTATTTAATAGCTCATACAAAAAAAAATCAGCACGTTGTTCTTTGTGGCAAGCTAACAATCTTCAAAAGGTTTGTTGATTTTGTAAAGTTATTCCATTCACACTTAATTACTTTATTATAAAAATAGCTCCCAGTAATCTGATCTTTAACACAAATCACCTTATTTTCCATATTTTATGTGGAACCAGTTTTGTATATTCTGTGCTCTTCATTCATTCACTTTTTTTCAAGATGACATAAGTAGTAGAGAGAAGTCATTAAAGCATAATCAGCCTTCTAAACAATGGTAATAGTTTTCTTTAGCAAATGTTTCCTTGAAGTGAAACTAAGGACTATTTTAGTTTTGTATGTTCCTGTCAGCTAATTTATCTCCCCTTTTCCTCAATTATGCACCAGTGAATTTGTTTTGTTGCATAAACACTCCATTAAGTGTCTTCCATTTTCAACTAGGTGGCTGTGCTACAATCCCAGAGTCTGATTTAGAGGAAAGGACCATTATACCAGGCTCCACAGCAATGTTTGCCAGTCACGAGCAGACCACAAAGCAGAAATCCAAGCCTGGTAAGAAAAGGAAAATTATGTTATTTCACTTGGAGGTGTACAGCTCATCTTTTCAGAATGCTTGTGGACGTATGAAACAAATGGCATATATTTCAGTCTTTGTTGGCATAATTTCTAGCATTTCTTGCTACAATAGTACAATGTGTAGGATTCTGAGCTTATTCAGCCTCTTCTGTCAAGAGCGGCTCAACTGTAAAGATCAGTCTTGGAATTAAATAACTTCACAGTTGAATAGTTTTGTGCTACATAATACTTGAATGTGATTCTCACAGGTTTTATTTGTGATCTTTTCCACAGAGACAAAATGAAACTGAGGGCATTTTGGTGTAATAAAGGCTTTTTTTTTTTCCTGTGGTATGGTGGTTCACTTTGTGCCAGCTGATTAAAATATGGTCATTACTTATCTTTTGTGGGGAGACTTCCTAGAATTTCAGAAAAATATTATTGGATATAATAAAATGAAATTGTACTGGCTATAAAATATGCTGCATACAGTGATGACACATTTTCTGGAAAGACTTCATGCTGCCGGGAACTGTGATATAGTGTTAACATATTTTAAAAGCAGCACTGTAAAGTACTGCCTTGCAGTTTAATAAAGTGTCTGGTAAATTCTCAGGGTTTGATTATAGCAATTTCACATTTTGCTTACTAAGTTGTACCTTCACACTTCTTTTCCCCTTTCCTTGTCTGATTTTATACTATAATATTTATTATAAAGTGTATTTGAATGTTGCTTGTAAATCAGAAGTGTTCATTATGGATAGGTGTTGAAGTTAACAAAAGCAGCTTAGAGGTTGCAACCAACAACAGTCAGAAATAGAAAGTCCTTATGCATCTGCAAAACTGAGTTAATTGTTGTTTAAAAAAGCATTCACATGATGGTTTGCCCAGCTAACTGTAGCACAGACAGGCAGAGAGTTAGAATAGATAATTTCAATAGCAGAATTTACATTAACAGATTTTTAACAGTGGGCAGGGAAGAAGGATATCTAATGCAGCAATGTATAATAATGTCACAGTGTAACTTAAAACTTAAAAATTAGTACCTGCTTGCAAAAACAATCTGAAAAATCCCCTGAAGGCCTAATGCTCTGACTTTTCTAGAGTGCTAATTACTTGTGGTCCTCATGGACTTCAGGTCATTAGAAGAAGAGGGCTTGTCAAAGTTGACATAAATATAGATTAACCTTTGCCGTCTGGGTATATTAAGTAACCTCCTGGTAGTGGAAAAGTAGATCATCTCTCTGATGTCGCATACAATCCTGATAAAATTCCAATTTCAGGCAACTAGACTAATAAATCACAAACATATGGCAGGGTATTTCTCTCTGTCTGATGCTCCAGTCTTCTGATCAAGCACGTATTTGTTCTTCAGTCGATAGTGTTCTCCTATATTTAAATAACATTATTACTGAAAAGACTAGCACGAGTGGAAAAGTGTAGAAATGTATTCATGGGATCCAGAAACAACAGCATGGGGACCTGCATATCCTAGTGTAAGTCTTAGCCCATGATATAACTTGAGACTTAGGTCACATAGCTGGCTGGCTGTTGTTGCTTTGTAACTATAAAAGACAGAATGAAAACTTTGAAAGCATTTAAAAAGTCTTTAGGTTTACAGCCATGTGTTATACGAGTGAGTTTAATTCATTCATGGTAAGAATTGACTGCCATCTGCCAGTTAGTGCTGCAATATAGAGAACACCTAGAATATCTGCCACTAAACTGTCTGGAAATTCTAATTGCTATGAGTGTAAGAGCCAAGGGAGCTACTTAAACCTGAAGGTAACAGTAGGCATGAAATCACAGCCTTTCAGTGTTTTTCTGTAGATGATATTTTTGGACTGAATTCTTGCTCAGGCCCCACAGACTGCAGCAGGACCATGGTGATTACAAAGGACCCTCAAAGAGTATTTCCTGTATCTTATGTATCTTTGTATTTGAGTTTGCATTTAGTTTACCTATGCGCAGTAAATAAAAGAGAAAAAAGGACAAAGTAGACTAAAAATAATTTTTCTTGCTAAATCTTCTTTCATTTCCTAGTGGAGTTCAAGATAGATTCTCATTATAAGTTGTGAGTTGGTTGTTTGATGACCCTAGTAGGTTACTTCCAGGTTGTTCTGTGATTATATGATAAGGTGTTCTATGAGCTGTGCAAAGAAAGAACTGAGGGAAATGAGGGACTGAAACCTGGAAGACTGTTCTGTGACAAAGTCTGCTGTAGGGCATCATCCTGTCGCAGACTTGCAAGTTATCTCATGCAAAGTATTATACTGAGGCTTTCAAGGCAGCTGCTAAGCATGTGGGTGAGACTTTTGGGTTTACCTGGAATAGCTACTTGGGAGAGCAGAAAATGGCATCTAGTAGTCATCTACAAGTCTGTGCAAGGACAGAATTAATGGTTTTAGCCCAATCATGGAGTCTCTTTGGGAGGGGAATTACTGGTTTTATGATGTTTTAATTGCTGAAATAGTTATCACTGGGTTATTTTTCTTATTTATTTTTTTTTAATCCAAGTATGTTGGGATTTCAGAGTAGAGAATGGGATCACATTCATGATATTTGAAAGCTAATGGTATTGCAGTTGTGGGAGTAGATTCTTTTAGATGGCTTTTGCTTTGAGTAGGTGCAAAATACTTCCTTGGACATTCTCTGTCCCAGTGAATGGAAAATAATTCTTCTGTTTCTTGCCATCTCAAGATATGGAGTCTTTGTGCATTGCATTGGGAGGAATAAGGTTAGTGTGATAAATCTCTGCTAATTTTGTTCTTGCTGTTTCAGTTAGAAAGTGGACAGAGCAGCATATATTGCATCTAGACTCTGCACATAGACTGCACAAACCTAGTGGAGAGTTTGAATGTAATTTGATGTTCACTTGTTATGTCTTTACTACTTCCATGAGCTCACAGCTATAGTACCAATGCTGACCTCTACTGCATTTGCAAGTATGAATGTAGTGATTTTAGACTCTATGTAGGTACCATGGAATTCCTTTCTCTTTTGGTGTACTCTTCCTACTTTCTTCTGTTTTCTTCTTAACAAGTTATGAATTTCTAACTAGAGTTGCAGCTACTTGAGTGGTTTGATTTTATGGAGAAGTTTTCACGTGTTCTAGAAGGTAACAATTAACAGAGATTTGTGAAGCTCCACTTCTCGAGCTCTCACTTGTGCTAGAATATTTCTGGTGGAATTAAGTGAAAATATGGTTTGTCACAAAGAGCTATAAAGAAGTTCTTATACCTGCAGGCTTTTTAGAGGAATTTCTAAGAAATAAGGGAAACAACCTTAAAAGAACAACTAAACTGTGCTGGTGGTGAGCTTTAGGGTGTAATAACAACATATGTGTTTATCAGGATATACCCCTTAAAGTAAGTATTTTGAACTCCTTGTGTGCTCTGTGCTGCATGCTTCTTATTGTGAAAGGGAATTTCCTAAGACCATCTTTTCCAACCAATATTCCTACTAAATATTTTACACAGAAAGGATTTGGTAGTTTTTTTTTTTTATGAGTAAAGAGTTCTATGCTGAAAAATCATGACTAACTTCACTAAATTGATGAAAAAGCAGATGAAAAGTTAGTATGAATAAAAGAATGTTTGGGTTGAAAAATATATCTTGGTGTTTTTGTTGGTTTTGTTTAGGTCTTTTATTTTGTTTGTTTGTTTTTTGTGTGAAACAACTGTGCTGAATACTTTGTAAATTCCTTACTTGTTCAGGATTTTACAGCACCTGGAGTCAGATTTGTTAAGCGTGATGACATGCAGGTATTGGAATTTTCGCAACTTGTAAGACTTGATTTCCTGGCAGAATTTTTCATCTAAGATCCATTAAATCTATTCTGTAAATGATCTATCTAAACAAGAACAAAAAATCTTTAATGTTTAAGGGAAATATTCGCCTGACTTTGCCATGATAATCCATAATAATTGTCTCTTCCTGAGAGAGCAGTATGGCTCAGTATTTACATTTATTGTTTAAACACAAATATTTCTGAGAAGCTATTCATAAGACAAAAGATTTAGCTTTTTGATTTGCTACTGTGCTTCCACTGTTTTAGTTAAATTGTTTGTATGTTGCTGTCAGGCAAATATTTAGATGACTTTAAGATTAAATTTTGAAGTTATCATCTTCTATGATTATATTCAGTAAAGTAAATAAGCTTTCATATTCAAAGCATGTAAGACCAAACCCGTGTCAGCATTTATATTTATGATTGGAATAGATTTTTATTGTCTTTAGTTTGAATCTGGCTAATTATTTTTGATTAAATAGACAGGCAGCTATACTTAGATGACTGTGAGGTTGAGCTATAAAGTACAGTAAATCAAGACATTCTGAGTCAGATTTTCAAAACACCCTCCAAAGTTTCACCCAGACATTGTACAGCTGCATGTCTTTAGTATATTTTATTTATTTTGTTACTTTTTCTCCAGCGTTGAATGGCAATGCTCATGTAAATGTTGTAGTTCCATTCAAGGGTAACTTTAACTTCACCCTTTTAATCAAAGATTGCTGTTTTTAATAGCCTAGATAATTTTAGGAACTATCCCATGGTTCCAGCCCACAAAAATGTTTAGTTCACTAACTTTTTAGTAAACAAGATTGAATTGATTATTTTTCTTTAAAGGGTCTAGGGACACATTTAAATTTATCTATGTGCTTAATTTTTCTTATGAATACCCAACTGTGTGAAACTGCAAACTACATCTGCTAAGTAGCTCATCAAAAAGTGATGTAATATAAGATGAAATTTTTTGATAGTATTTCATGTTTTTGATTTTAGAAAGGAGGACTCTTAAATGCTTGGCTTTCTACAAAGAGTTATATAATGAAGAGGTTTTGGATATAAATTGCTGTCAGCTCTCCACTGAGTCTTTTTATTTTTGTGCTATACGGTTCTTAATATTATTTATTGCCTACACATATAAGGAAAGGCATATCCTGGAATTTGTTTTGAAGGGTCCTTAAATTTGCTGTAAAAACTCTAAAGTAGGTCTGTGAAAGATTTCTATTTTCTCTCAGACATATATTGTTTCTATATTGGACTAATAACTGCCCTACATTTTCAACATGCATGAGTAAAGTACAGATGGCCTTACTATTGTTACTGTAATTATTATAATTTGCTGCACTAGTAATCATTTGGATACTGATATTTTTTGCCAATTACAGCAAAAGTATTTGCAATGTACAAAGCAGTTAATTTTTCCAGGTTAGACAGTATAACAGGACAGAAATGAATTGCAATACTAACTGTATTGTACATGAGAATTAATAAAAGGGAAATGTTTAAGCCAAGTTAAGGATAATTTTGAAGAAATGTCCTTACTGTCTGGAGGGGGATTTCATGCCCTTAGTGAACTTTCTAAGCAATCAGCTGAATGAATCAGTACTGTTGGCAACAAAGCCTTTTCAGCTGCTCATGGCTACAGTCTTGAACCTGAACTTCTGTCTGAAGTTTGGTTATTGCACTCATGGCAAGAGTAGAGATCAACAGACTTATCTTTTAAAAATCATTGAAGACCCAATTAACAGGGCACATCTGAAGGGGTAATTGTGATGCTGACAGTTTTAGTACAGTTTCAAGCATTTTGACAAGTGATTTGCAGCACAATATTTGGTCATTGCCTAGCAAAGACTCCTGAAATTAGAAATAAATTTGTAAAAAATGAGGAAACTTGTGATGGCCTCAGGTAAGTGAAAGTTTCTTCAGACTTGACTGCCTTAGTTGCTCACTTAGGTATTTCCCACTGGTGTATTGTGGTATTATGAGACTAGATCCTTGTTTCTTTCTGTATGGACGTTGCTGTGCAATAGGAAAGATACCAGGAGCCTGCAGCTGGGCCCACCTAATACTTTAAAATTGCTAAGCTAATTGTTTCCACAAGAAAAGGTGCAAAGAAAATCACTGGGCTACAAAAAGCCCATTTTTCTGGAGAGAGCTGAAGAGATTTATGGAGGTTTTCTTTTCCACAGAGTCTGTTTTTCTAAAGAGCAGTACAGCTTAAGAGATTAGCGTGAGAATTCCTTCATTAAGTCAATACCAAACGAAGTGCAGTTTCTCTTTCTAGTAGGAGCTTGTATATACATCTTCTCTGAAATGTAATATACCATATGAGAACACAGCAAGTCTTACATATGTTCTATTATTTGCAGATTGTACTATATTATGATGTATATTGCCAACTGCAGTGAGTAAAGAGATCAGTCCTGTGTTTGCCCCATACCTATAGTTAGTATAGTGTTTTACAAAATATTTTCATTTAGAGGTTAAAAAAAGTCTCTGATTAATTCTGCTTTTGTTTCATGACTGTCAATGTAACAAAGAACTGAGGACTACCTTACATTCTGCTTTGTGGGTTGTCTCAGAATTTGCTGTGACATCACAGAAAAGAGGTAGGGGATGAACAGGTCATGGTATAGCCTGACCCTTTTCCTCTAAATTTGGTGGCTTCAATAGAAAGAATTGTTGTGTATAGTACTTTGTTTTGTTTGTTAACAAAGAGAGAATTCAAAGGCACTCTTAAAATTATTGGCAAAATATTACTATTGCTGCAGTAAAGGAACAGCAAAGAGCAGTACAAGGTATAACAACATATTCATGGCCATATCCAAAGCTTTCTGGAATCTATCAAAAAGCTTTTTCTTAACAAGGAACTTTTAACAAGACCAGAGCATGAGAAATCCTGAAGGATAATGGAAGGTAAGGAACACAGAAAAGATAGGTTGAGAGGGCATGCTAAATATGAAACAAACCCAAAAATCAAATCTAAACACATTTTTAGGAATTATGATTAGGTTTTGTAGGCAAGAAAGGGGAATTGTAGCACAGTGGAAAGAAAAAAAAAAGAGAAGTTTAAAAGATTTTTTTGTGACTAAACATTGTTTTTCATATTTCCTTGGCAGTTTTCTTGCATAATTAAGAGCTTAAGAGAAGTAGATGATTGTCTGTCACTAGGATTCATTCACACACTTGTCTTCTGCAAGTAAAGATGGGCAGGAAAGAAACTAGTCATACTTCTGTTATTTGCTACTGCTTACTTTTCATCTGTGTTGTTGTAGATTAATACACCATTTTCCTTATGAGTGTTTATAAGACTTCTTGTGTTGCTTTTGTTTCCTCACACCAGTTATTTCCTCCACTGCATGAAATATTGCCATTCAAAGTGCACACTACAAATATGCCCAGTATTTTGTATTTGTTCTCATGGTTTTGAACAAACTCTTTAGCTGGAGTGAAATCTTTTTACAGAATACTCAGTAAAACTTGTTTTTCAACACATGTGTTTAGCCACTTAATGCATTACTGACTCTCCAGTTCTACAACACAGATTTTTATACCTAGTTTTTCGTTTAACTGGGAAATCATAATTTTTGTTCGGAACATGGATAGTTTTGGATACATACATTCTTTGGATTAGTGCATTATTCCTGGCTTCACTTCTTTTGTCAGATCTTTGTTGGTTTCTGATATAGTATACAAGTATCTGTATTATCTGTATTACTTTCTTGACCTTATAGAATAGTATCTATAATTTACATTCTGCTGTTGACTCTTTATATTTATTAGTGTTAGATATTAATGGTTCCTATATGTTAATGTCAGTCTTTGAGAACTGTAAACATTTCATTCTATTCTGATTTCTAATGAGGGGTTATTATTAAAAAAAAACCCCAAAAAACCAAACAAAAAAACCCACAAAACAAAACAAAAAAAGAGAGAGAGAGGATAAAAGGACAGAGAAACTCATCAATGTATTATTTGAATGCCTGCTCCACATTCCAAGAAGAATTTAGATGCTGCCAGGCCTATTGAATCCTGCTCAGGTTTTCATAGCCTGGACAACACAGTTGACAGACAGACACTTTTTGGCTTCTGCCATCCATCTTTGTATGAAAGAGGTAATTAAATCAGAGGCATTAAATAGCACAAAACAGAGCCAAGCTCTCCACTGTAAGATCTCCTCTACTTCTGAAAATTAGTATTGCAAATTTTAGGAAATCCCAGAAACTAATTGAGCCCTCCAAGGAGGAGTTTTTCTGACACAGAAACCTGGAATTGTATGACTTAAGTTTTATATAAAGTCAGATTACACTTAGTAAAGGTTACTTCTATCCTAAAACTCTTTCACTGACATTTTTTAGAAACCTAAAGTTAGTATGTGATTTTTTTTTTGTGATCATCTGATATATCAGATGAGTATCAGTTATTTGTTAATTCCAGGATGAACCTTTAAAATGGTTTTTCAGGTCTTTTTTTCCAGGTTATACAAAATGCCAAGACTCACTTTATAGCTTGTCAACATTGGCCACCAAATGGAGATTAGCTCTAGATCTTTAGGAACTGTTTGCTGGAAAAAAATGACATTGTGGAGGTGTTAGAGGTTATTTTCCAAAATATCTTCTTTTAGAAGTAATTTTAGCATCTTGCGCCCCTTTCTCCCCTCACTGTTCCAGAAGGCAGCCATCCATATTATGAGCTAATGGCTTAAACGTTCTTTAGAAAAAAGAAAAAAGGACTGTTTTTGAGATACAGGATTGCATGAAAGCACCTGAAACTTCTAAGATCAGCCCTCTCCCTGAGGGCTGACTCTGCAACCCCCTGAAAAATAAGGGATTTGAATGGAAACAGTGACTCTCAGTTAAAGAACTGCTGACATGCCTCAAAAGAGGGAGCACATTCCCACATGCTCTTTGTTGGAGAGTGTTACTGGAACTGCAGATATGTTTTCCATGTCATCTTGTGGAAATTATCAGTGCCATTATAGGCCAGTGTGGAGCTTTGCTGCAGCTTTGAATTGTCACAGAATGGATATTATTGGTAATATGGATGATGTATATTGCTAGTTCACATCATCTTAGTTAAATAATATTGTGAATAGTATTGAAATATTTCTGGGTCTGGAATCATATTTTTCTTCCTCTTCATAATTAGAATGAAATAGCCAAAATGCTACTGCACCATCAAGGTTCTACCATTCATAGACTTTCTATGGAGGCAATATGATTGCCATGCTTGTATACAGGTGGGTGATACTGTGATGCTGGTGTTGATATGTCTCAGAAGAGGTTTGTACCCCAAATCTCAGTAGTCAGTTGTAGATAAAAATGTTTCTCACTTCGGTCTGCTGGAGCAGTACACGTTTTGGTAATGCTGGCTGTAGTTCTTAAAACTGGTTACTTAAAATGGACACTAAAATTCTTATTTTACATTTTTATGATGTACCATTAAGAGCTCTTCCACAGTTTTTAAATTCTCCACTCATTTCTCCAGAGTGAACATATGCCTAATCCACATTCTACTTTTAGAAGCAATATCTTTTGGGGGCCCATCCCTGTGTGCTGCCACAACCATCATAGCTGATGGACTGTCACAAACTCCTTGGTTCTTGGATTGGTTCTCATTGCCTGTGGTTGTGAGATGCAGCACATGTGATTATGTTGTACCTAATACTTGAATCTATCGTATTTTTAACTTCACTGGAGAATTAAATGTAGTAGTTATTGACACTTAGACTGTAGTTAATGTAGGTCTTCTGATGTTTACTGATCAAGGGGCAGATCAATTATAATGGCAGAATTCAAAAGTCAGGCTTCCAGAACTGATTCAAGTTCACCACAGTGATGAGGGTGATAGGATGAATTTGTTAAGGAATTGTTTAGTAACCTGGGACCAAACAATATTACCCTTGGGAAGATTTCCACAAAAAGGACAAGCAACAGCAGAACCATCGCCCTTGTTATTGAAATCAACAGTTCCAACAATTCAGTGCTTATAACTTACCCTGAGGTAAGCAGTTATTTTGTCAGCCTCATCAAATATTTCTCAGCCATCTCTGCTGATCACATTCTAATTCTGAGTTATTTTGTATTGTTGTACTCCACAGAGTATCCTTTGATCTGTTAGAATAATTATGTCTTCCTGTGGTTGGGTGTCATCCTCACCAATTTAGTATAAGCCATACCAAAATGTTTCCAAAAGTAGGATATGAGGTTGACGTAGGAATGAAAAACAGGATAAGTGCTGAATTTGTATTAACTACTGGAACATACAACCAGATGTACTCCTGCTGCACGAGGCAATGCAAGAAGCAGGTGTGTCTTCCCAGCCTGTGTTAGTGTATGTCTGAACCCATGCATCAGGGTTACTAAACAGAAGGTCAGTGCACAAGGCTGAATAAGTTTAGGACTTTGGAAACATAGGCTGGGAGCAAAAATAGTTTGTATTTTCTAGAACAGGTTTTGTTTTCAAATCTTGGTTCTAGTTTAAAGGGAAAAATAGAAAGATTTGAAAAATATTAATCAGAACATGATATGATATTAAGAGTGGTGTTAGAGCTAGATCTGATTCTTTTCATGGTACCCCCAAAACAAATGTATTATATCACTTAAAGAAGACACATTTCTTTTATTAATATCATGTTATTTTGCAGCCCACATTGCCTCACAGCACAAGGTAAACCACAAGAGAAACCCTGTAGCTTGCTCAGTTTCTACATAGAGTAAAACATTTTGTGGCAGCTGTAGGCTACATAGCTTTTCAGCTCATTCTGTAGTTACTATCTAGGAAATAAGATAAATAATAAAACCTCAACCCTTCATTTAGTTGTCTTTAAAATTTCTTTAGGGCACTTGCCCTGTAGAAGGCCCTTGTGTTTATGTTCATAATTGGATTAAATCAGTGACTTATTTTTTCTAAATGTATGTTGTCTCATAGATTTCATAGATATCTTCAGATCAAATACCTTGAGTGTCATGGACAGAGTGATGGTCTGTGTAGCACTGTGCAATACACCAGCTATGTGTTAGTACCCTGGAGAATACTGCTTTAGAAGTTAGAAGTTTATTTTGTTTGCTGAAAAATAGCCTTAGCAAAATGTTGTAACTTTGATTTTGATGTGATCTCAATCCTATTCAAGAAAACCTTAAATGGAAAAGTTAAGAGTAAGAAACAGTAAAATTATATGGAGTTAGAGTCAGAGGTCTCCTGTGGCTCTGTTTATCTCTGTTTAGAGAATTTTCTTTTCTAGCTTTATTCTGTTGTGTATATGCCAGAAAATAATGTATTTTTTTTTTCATGTTATGAGTACTAATAATCTGTCACTTTGAGCTTGTAACTGCTGTCATTAGTGGTGAGAAAGATGAAAATGGAGCAAGGTGTAAGAACAGGGAATAGAAGACAATAGCACAGTACAATTAAATGTACCACATCACATGGGGATTAGTTCTCTCCCCTGTAGTCATAATTTGGTAAAGCTTTTAATTGTGGAAAGTGTGATTAAAAACACATGCACGCTTTCCTCTGGGCTGCAAGGCTAGCAGCATAAAAACAAGCAATCATTGCTACTGTTCCTCTGGCCTGTTGCAAAACATGCCTGAAAAGATAAGTTCTGCAGAGCTGGGCTGCCATCAGTACCCGGGGTAGCTGACTCAAAACTAGAATGGTTGTATCTGAATGAGCTGCAGCCTAGAGTGGGGGAAGTTGCCGTAGCTTTATCTTCTCATCCTCTCAGCCACCAAGTGTTTCTCTATTCACTGGTGCCAGGACAATTTATAATGACCAGGTTGTAAGGCAGCTTTAGGGAGCTGAACAGATTGAAATTTCGAAGTGTGGTTCAAGCTGCTTTTTTTCTAATCTTAATCCATATAGTTATAATGACCATCAGAAGGAAAGGTTACTGTCTTAGGGGGTCAGTAACTATGTCCACAGCTGCAAAACTGCTAGTTCTGCTGTGAGAGAGGTTGGTAAGTGCATCATGATGCAGGGAGGAGAGCACGAACATCCCTGTGGCAGCAGGCCATAGCTGTGTCAAGTATAAAATGTGATTGTCTTCTAGCTTTTGACTTGATCAGCCGTCTGAATGATTCCCCTCATAGTGGCAGGAGCATGAGTGCTTGATCAAGGAATTAAGGGAATGGGGAAGCCACAATTGCCCCACCCTTATGTTAGCTTATGCTGTCACAGTAGCTAAAGCACAATCAAACCCTTAAATAGGAGCATTGAGAAAAGAACCCAGAATGCTAGCAGGATATTTTAAATTGTATGCTATGCCTTCTTAAATGTAATTGTAAAGTTATTCTGAGTTCTCTTACCTAATGAACCAGTGCTAGGAGTACTAGTTCATTTTTATGCCATGGAAGGTGGTTTGTACCCCTGGTTTGTGCCTGAGATGTTTTAGTTTTCTGAAATTCTTTTCCCAGGGAATTTTCTGTAAACATGAGGCATGTTTTTCTAACTGTAACTTTGTTTACATGCCTCTGCCTAGAAGGGACTTCCTGGTGTGTCCTCTGGTCTGACCAATGTGATTTAAGAGATTTGCCTTTGTTTTATCAATCAAATTGGTCTGTGTGGAATAGTATAAAAGAGAGATATATCCCAAAAATAAGAGTAATTTTCAGCCTTCTGAATCTAGGAGTCTGTGTCGTTGTGGTGTACAACAGCATCAGTGATTTTTGTATGATGGGGAGCCTCTTCATTCTTGGGTTTGCTGTCCATTGTGCCAGAACTCATTTATGCTTTTTCCTGGCAATTTTCTCACAGCTCTAAAATTGTGGACCCAGGACCTAATCCAGCAAAGTTTTTAAGCACATGCGCTGCCAAGCATATGTAGTCTCACTGGACTCACTAGGAACTCACTAGTATAGTAGGCAAAGTGAAAATGCCCTCTGATCTTTCTATATCAGCTGTATTTGGTCCATCTTGGAGTAAAATTGGTTGTAAGCCTGAAAGAAATGTCATATTAGGACAGCTGCTTCTCCTGTTCTCCTTAGCATTTGCTAGGTTTTGTCAAATGGAGAATAGGTCAAGACTTCATCATGAACATGAAGCTAAGCCAGTTAAAATACCCTTGAGCAGCAGTTCTAACATTCTGGAATATTTATAGCTTACAGCTAAATTTTAGGATAACAAACTGTTTAGGGTTTGTGTTAGTTAATTTTCTCTAAAATACAATTTTTATTCTGGATGAATTCCAGATGTCTGAGCAAGGACTAGAGATCAGTTTGGAATGGTCTAAAATTAAATGCCATTCTTGCTTTTCTTTTCCCTTTGTTAATAGGACTTTTCAGAGAGGCTATCTGATAAACATAGTATAATAATTTGCAATAACAATAAATTATCATAATAAAATTATCAAATAAATTATCAAAATAAAAAATTTTGTTTAGTACTAAACAAAATAATTGTATTTCTTTTGCTTTCTGAAGTACTGTTCTGACAGTTATGCACTGACTGAAAATCATGTGTCATATCTTGTATTTCAGAGTTTCTTTTCAGGGTCCTTACTATTTGATATTTACAGTCATGTAATATATCATGGCCTTAATTGTGTTCTCTAACACAAAGACCAACTGGAAAACATAGACTGTTTAGCCAAAATTGATTCATTTTTACATTAAGTGATAACCTTTAAGATCTGTATTTCAGATTTTTTTTCTGTTGATCAGCTTTGTTTTGAATTGATACCCCTTCTATTCCGACTTTTTTTTTTTTTTTTTTTTTTTTTTCTCTCTCCAGTCTTGGAGTCATTTTGCTTACCAGGGAATATTAAATTCTTTTCAGTACTCAGCTTGTAATATTCAGTAGAGGTGTCGAAGGTTGTAGCAATTATTGGTAGTTACGAAGGTGAAGGTGATCAGGACTGCTGGATTTTCTGTCCAGATATGATGGCTGCTCTGTAATTCTGTGATTTTGTAGTCTGGGTTTCATTCTGAAGATTTAGGTAACCATTTCACAGTGTGTTGCATGTTTCTGAATTTTAAAGAACAGTCATAGGTGGCATGTAAAACTTACTATATTATATTTAGAGAAAGGTAGTTGAAATAAATGCAAGATTTCAATCGTTTGCTCAGTGATTAGAGTATGCTTTCCCCTAGCTGAATTTTGTCTTGTCTGTATTTACTATCCATTTGTTTCGTCTTTCAAATACAGGGTCATTCTTAAGTTGTTTTAGTCAATGCCTATCAGGGTTCCCTCCAGAACTGAGTATTGCCACTCAGTTCTTATTGCTCAAAAGAATGATTCTCTGCCAGGTTACATTCCTGAGCTTCTCCAGAAGTGTGAATGAGTACTAGTTGTTACAAGCAGGAATTTATATAAGCAGCTACAAAAAAGGCAACAAAGGCATTGGCTCAAGCTCTTCCAGAAGCACCTCTCATAGGTTTGTATGTGAAGCTGATTTACAGAATCACAGAAGAGAGGTGAGAGTAATATATAATACAATTGTAATAAATAATCAAAAAGTAGCTGCCTAATAGTAAGTATCCATGCAACTCGGTGTAGAAAATCAGAAGGAGTTTCCCAACTTATCTCTGTAAACCAGAAGGAATGCATTTGTGGAAAAGATGGTAACAATTGAAGTTTATATAGGATTTTAAAAATTAATATAAGATAAATTAGGTATTCTAAACAATTTTCTAATTCTCAAAATCATCTGCCTAAATCATTATTTCAAACACAAACAATTTTTTTAACAGCTGTTTAGTCTTGGAATTATCTGTAGTTTTAGTACTTCTCAAAGTAGTTATCTATCATGGTTTACCTGCTGAGTGCCCTGTAGTTGTAGGAGAAACAGCCTATTAAAAGCAACCTGAATGCTAATGTCTCTCATTTTCAGAGTAGCAGCTTTGAGACATACCTAGTTCTTTTGCCCCAAAAGAAGGTAAAGAAGGTGGAGGGGCTCTTTCTTAACTCCCAGTGATACATTCTGCTACCTCTTTGAAAGCAGGTGTTTCATGCTTGTCTGCTCGCCATTATCTGCTTGCACAGAAAAATAGAAGGTGGATTTGAGTTCCTAAGGTAGGTTTTTAAAAGCCGTTTTAGGTCTTTGGAATGTGATTTTGCTAGATATGTATTATTGTCCATATTGCATATCCATGGTGATATGATTTGTTCTCTATTTTTACAGCAAATGGGATGAGTTTTAAAATCTGCAATATACATTAAGCAATGCTTGTTGCCTGATTTTGTCATAAGTAACAGTTTCAGGGGAAACTATTCTTGGCAGGCACTGCTTAAAGTAGAATTAACAGGCTCATCATGATGGAGATCCCAAGAGACCTCCTCTCTTTGTACAGATATAAAATAACTGAGAAAACTTTCCATAAGAGTCTCTGTATAGACATTCCTTTGTTTTGTGAACCTCCTTTCTCCCAGAAAAATATCTCTCTCTCCTACCTGTTCATATTCGTTTGCCCTGTCATATGATGCCTCTTTCCACCTGCCATTCCAGTAGAAGCTGGAATAATTATTTTTGAGTTGCTCTGGCAAGAGGAAATTTTCCTCATGTTGAGATGATTTTGAGAATTTCTAAAAAATTTACTTTGATTTCCAACATAGATTTGCAGTCTACAGAAATGGGAGTGTCTTGAAAATAGATTCATCTTTGCTGAAGTGGCAGAATAATTCTGATACTGGGACAGTGATAAGTAAACTGATTTGTCAGGTATTTTGGTGATATAGACATTGCCACTGGACAAATTTTTTTGGCATAGACTCAAATCTTTCTCTTGACAACTAAGGTTGGGCATATTAATTTTGTTTAAGGGTGCTCTACATTCAGGTGAAATCAGAAACAGTATCATGTGACTGAAGGAGGCTTAGTACAGATTGATGTGCTGAATAGTGATGCTTTGAAATTATTTGTTCATAAATTTATACAGAGATAAAATACACTGAACATTTATGAAATCCAGTTTTTTTAAAGACTGAACAAACCCTGAATCCATTTTCAATTTGCTTAAGTCCTGTCCTGTATAACAGACACCTGACAGCAGCTCTTGATTTATTTTGGGCCAATGAAGGATAACAACATTATATGGAAATATTTTTCAAAATCTAAGGAGCAATTCAGTTAAAATTTAATTTTAATAACAAAATGGAGAAAAATATTTTCAGGTGTCTGCACCCCCACACTCCCATTCAGGAAAGTGTATTAAAACAGAGGTACATTACAAATTTGGTATTCCCGTCTTTATTTCTTCCGTGCTGTCTCAAATCATTGCTATGGTTTTAGATGGTGTGTAAATGACTGAGTATTTAATAGAAAAGGCAAAAAATGGTAGCCAAGTACCTGCAGGAAGTTTGACAGGCGTGGAAATACAGGACACCAACAATGGCAATGCAATATCAAACACAAGAAGTACAGTTTTGTTTGAGTATAACTTATTAGATTGATCCAACACAAAAAGGGTGTCAATAGGAAAGTATAAACTTTTCCACTTTTGGAGGATATGCAGAGATCTGTGCTATGATTCAATGGTGCACTTGAAGCCTGAAAGTATGTTTAGCCAAGTGCATTACTAAGCATGTGGTAAAATAAAGAAAACAATGCTAAACATGTGCGTAAGACACTCCTTATGCTTCTGTGACTTGAAATACATGTCCCCCTGCTTACATCCCTGAAATTCTACTGAGCTCACAGCAGTGGAATGAGGCAAAGCTGCCAGTATCTTATATTTTATTCATTAAAACTTTAAACAAAAATGTCTTACTAAATGATGAACATTTTAAATCTCTTCTGGAATGCACTTCTGAGTTATTTTAGGTATAATTTATTATTTAAAGGTTTATGCCCGTGTAGTTTTGAATTCAGCATCAGGATCTGTATAAGATTTATGTAGAGCTATTCATATTTAATTGGAATGTTTATCCAAATATTCAGGTTATTTACTTAATCTATTAGATTTGGAAAGAAGCAGAGCTTTGCCTTCTTCAAAGGTCAACCCTACTAGATACCTAACATTTTAAAAAGATAAAAAGAGAAGACAAGTTTCTACTGTCTCAAATGAATCCATAGGTCAGGGTTTTGTTCCACTGACTTCACTATTCAGTATAGCAAAAGTAGATGGCATAATATTTTCTGAAATTGTTTTGAATATTGCTATTGGTTAGTATATTGTAACTCCAATTTATTTAAGATCATTCGTACCACTGATAGGTTGCCTTTAAATTAAATGCACTTCTCATCAAGCACGAATAGCTGTATTTTGACTACTCACTTCGGGCCCCTACGAAAGTGTTTCAATATCTGAAAACACAAGCTGAGCTTTGGTTCAAACCTTATCATTCATTCCACCTACATTAGCAGCTTCTGGATAGTTAGTGAAGAAAACAGTTTCCTCTAAAGAACTAGTGAAGATACCCATATCTACCCCTATCTTTCTCCATGGATTGTTTTGGATCTTGCTCTGATGCCTGATGCAGGAGGCTACGTGGCATTGGGGGAAGCTCTGCTAGGTTCAGGCATTCATGTCTGACAGTGCCTTTGCTTTGGAACTTCTCATGCCATGCTTGCACATTTTGCTAGTCCCACCTCATGCACTTCTGTCAGCCACTTCTCTGTGCAGCTGCAAAAGTGTTTGAGTCAGTCCTGGAAAGTTAAATGATGAGGGTTGGAAAAATGCTGTTGCCGATTTCGGAATGAGTATTGTTTATGCTTTTTGACTACGTTTGTAGAAGTGTAGCATCAGCAGATTATCTGTCTGCCTGGGGCTGTGGAGACCAGAGCTCTTAAATTCAGATTCCAAAGGGTAGGAATGAGTAACAGGTTCAGTGCAGTTTGTACAGTTTACACTGCAGTACTTAAAAGCAAGTGCATGTGACAGTAGGCATAATTTGTGGTCTAAAATGTGTAATGGCTGTGCTGAGCAGTGCAGGGCAAAAACCACTCAGTGTTTGTGGAAGGAAACAGTTTGTGTGGAGAGCTTGCTGTTCACTCTATCTATATTTCAGGGTGTTTCACTTCCGACTCTCCCTAATCTGGTCCAATGGACTCCATTAGTGGTTGGAGTACATTTTCTAGCATTGCTCTATCTAAAAGGACTCTCATCTGTATTCTTTTAGTTCTGTGATATATGAACCACAGTACAGAAACTGGGGATGACTTCAAAAGCTCACTTCTGTTCCAAATTTAAGTTGCAATGTAGATGCATCCAGTATATGTCAATGATAGTGGCAAAATAATTAACTGAATATGTTATTTAATTTTTACTCATATTTGAGTAAAATGTTTCAGTAATTGGTTTTTATTTATTAAATATTCAAGTTCTGCCTATGGTATTTAAGTTTTAAATGAAGTATTTCCTTATGGTAATTGTGATTGTTTTCATCTAGAATATTTTGTCCCTCTGTTTCTGTTTTTACCTGAATACTTCCTGTTATGGATCATTCAAATGTTGATATTATTTAAATATATTCCCACATTCAAGTAAAGATTGAAAAGTATATTTTAATCTCTAATCTCCCTGTTCTTACCTACCTACCTACAGCTTTTCCCCCCACTTGGAATAGGAAATGTTGCTACATTGTGACATATGACTTAAAGGAACTT
Source organism: Sylvia atricapilla (assembly GCF_009819655.1). Lineage (NCBI taxonomy): Eukaryota > Metazoa > Chordata > Aves > Passeriformes > Sylviidae > Sylvia > Sylvia atricapilla. Next base: position 46,308,861 of record NC_089140.1, read on the forward strand.
TTCTTAGTGCATCTGTCACTGCTTTATACTGAAAAAAATTGAACATCTTTATCTGGTAAGGGCTATGTTACTGTATGAAGAACTGGCCAGATGTGTCTTTATCAGTGGAATGAAACATAAGCTGAATATTTAAGTACCTGAGAGATACCCTGCATACCATCCATGATCAGCTTTTGCAAAACTAAAAGTGTGCCTTTTTGATAAAAAAATTACTTCTGACTGTCTTCAATACTGGTTTAGTTTGCCTTTTACTACTGTCCAGGACTTCTCCCTTTTAAGGCTATGAAACAGCCTTTGCAAAATTGATCAGCTTTTCATTCTGTTTTGTGGATGCCCTGTTCAGTTATCTTATTGTAGCAGCCACAATTACATTTGCCATTCAATGGGTGCATCTTTAATATAAGCAGAATAAAAGTTAACTAGGTGGTGTGCTGTGCAGTCTTTTTAATCTACAACCCTTTTATAAATGCATGAATAACAATCATCAGATTATGAAATTTTAGAATTCTTCTAGTCCAAGAGCTTGACTAGTCAAATATTATGGGAAGTTTTGAAAAGTCTCAATATAATTTTGAAACAAGTTCTTTATTGCTCAGGTGCAAAGTTTTGCAATCAGTTTACACTTATCCATAAATGAAATGAATCTCTAATTACATGCTCAGTGCACTTCAGGATCTGTGTATTATTTAACAAAGAATGGTGTGCTCAACACATGCCAAATTTATAGAGAATTAGATTTTCATGTGGTTGGGATTTTTTCAAGGGTTCTTTTAAAAGGAACCAGCTTGAAATTTGATGTGACTTGATCACCTTTATCCTCTGTATGAAAGCTTCCCCATGCATAAGGTCAGTCTAAAAGTGTTCACCACAACCACTTTTCTTATCCTTGCTGCTTCTGTAGACTCTTAACTGTACTTTTCTCAGTCTGATTTAAATGTATTTCTATGGAGAAAGGAAAACTACAGCTGTACCTTATTAGGTTTATGCATCCAACTCCCCCCTGATTCAAACACATTTCCTTTAGAAACTGTCTTGGTAAAAAGTGCTTCTTTGAGGGCACTCTCCCTTAGGCATTGCTGGTCTGACAAGCAAACCTTTTCTCAGAAGAATGCTGTACAAGGGATGAATATCTTTCAACTCACTTGTTTCTTAACTGAAATGAAATTTTGTTTGATTTTATATTCTCTCATCTTGTTCTGCAGGATAAAAAAGGAAGTATACTTAAAAAAAATAGAACAAAAACTTTGAAGGTTCATTATAATACCTTTTTGGATCAACTATGTATTTGTAGTCAGTTCTAGTTTCACCATTTGTATGAATGTTTTTAATATTACAAATTGAATATTCAAATATAGCAAAAATTCTGTGATTGTGTTGGGCCCTGGTTATAAAGCTATGACAGTAAGTTAGTGTATAAAGCAATGGTGCTATTCAGAGACAGGTGGTTTGCAAAACTGAGGCTCGAGCTAGTTCAGATCTTTCTGGATTGTCCAGAAGATATTTATCTCTGCTTTTTGGTTTAAATGTAGAAAAGTATTTGGAAGCTAAAACACTTCACTGCCACTAGGGAGCTGTGCTCTTAAAATATTTTGTTGTAACTATTTTGAATTGCAGCATTCATAGTTGTTCTTATGCAATGTACAATGAATTTGTGGTTCTCTATTATGTTTTAGTGAAGTATATCAAACTACTTTTTTGAAAAGAAGTGTAGGACAAACCCTGATTTTTTTAAGTGTTCTTGTAGTTTAATCTTTTATAAGACAGTATGTGAAAAATAAATTATCCTCTTTACAAAAATTACTGTATCTTGTTTGTGCTTCCTTTTGCCCATGTTCAGTTATCATAAGGAGTGCTGTAAATTGCACTGATTCACAGGCTTAACAGGGGCAGAAGTTTAAAGATCTACATCAGGAAAAGACCCAGAAAGGAAAAAGCAACCAAATTGACTTCATAATTGGCTCTACCATAAGACTTTATAGTTTTGATTCAACAGAAATGTGAAGGCAGTTACAGAGAGAGGCATTTCTTTCTCTACCTCCACTTCACATTGGTCAGGTTGGATGGCTTCATGTGTTTGAACTTGTCCATAGGCTTCTGAAGGGAAAAAAAAATGTATCATGGCTTTATAAACATGGTGGCTTTAAAGAAGAGCACCTTACATCTGTGCTAGTGTAGTCCAAAGTGATTTAATAACTTGATCCGCAGAACAGGGAAACCTCAATTAGAGTTTTGGTTTAATCAAGTTTGTAAATTAATTTGGCTCACTTGGATCTGATCAGATCTAATTATAAATCTGTATCAGAGATTAAACACATAGCTATTACTGATGAACCTCTTACAAAGTCCCTTTCATTTTAAGTTATTTCATTTGTTTCATTCTAACAGAAAATTTCGTTCTAACAGAAAAACCCTTGGGTGCTGAAGTAGAAGGAACCGTTGCTTTGTAAATCTCAGAGAAATTATAAGGAGCCCTCTTTTTATTCTTTTCTTTCCTTTTTTTTTTTTTCCTTACCCTACGGGGTTGTTTTTGAAAGATGACCTATAATTTTGTAAGCACAAAATTATTTTTGCTGTTTAATTGTATTTGCTGTTTAATTGTAAAAAAAGCTGTATTTTGGGAGTCACCTACTCACTTGATTGCACCTGCCTACTAGGTAGTTAGATGACTAACCCCCTTAATTTGATTCTCCAGTTAATGGCAAAAAGAGCTCTATTAGAGTGAAATACTGAGGAGTGAAATAAAAATAAAAAATGGTGCTAGATTTTCTTCCTCTATTTTTCTAAAACACAGTGTAAATTTGTTTACCAAGATTTTATTGCTGTCTCCTCTGGCTGCAGCCTTGATGAAATTTAATTTTATTAGTAGATTTCACTGACGTTATGTTTTCTGACATTTCTTATTTTGACTGATAATGTCCTATGAAAAGGTCTCTCTGTGTGGTATATTTAACTGTGGTGGAATTTCACTTTCCGTTTGTATTCGCATATTTTTGTTTTCTGTCATACAGGTGGTATGTTAAGCGAAATAAATGGTTGCAGTGATATTTTCAAAGTGGCAGTCACTGTTTTACTGATGTCCTTAATACATGTTGGAAACATGTCTTTTTTCAAAAAAAAAAGAGACCAGCTTGTCTTCAGTGCTCCTGATTCATAACCCATTATGTCCCATACTAAAGATAGCCTTGCTCATTTACGCTGATCTCATTCCAGGAATGTGTTGTGTAACAGCTGGCAGTATGCAACCAGAGGCGTCATCCCAAGTGCCTGCAAATTATTTCAGCAGAGGCTGTAGTCTCTTAGGACCTTGCATGCAGTGTTTGGCACTTCCCAACATATGGCATCTACTGGCTGTCCTCATACACTATATTAGCATGGTGCTGAGCCATTATTTTAAATGTTTTATATTCTGGTTGTTTGCGTGTTTGTTGCTGTTATTTAAGTAGGCAGGAAGGGAGGTTTCTCCTGAGGCGTGGAAGCAGCAACAAACCCAGTATGTTCAACTTTCTGCCAGAATTACTTTTCCTCTATTGTCTTTCTGAGTTTCTTCCTCTGAAACAGTATACCAGGTGAAACTGAGAAATAGTGCAGGTATATTCACTGGGCCGCGTGATTGACAATTGCTGGCTCTTTTTATAGGCAATAGCATGAATAGTGAAGGTGGCGCCTGCAATTACGAATAAATGTTCACTGAGATACCATAAAAATCTCTTCCTGAGGAAAGTTGTTGGTTTCTCTTTTTTTTTTTTTTTTTTTTAATTCTGTTACTATACAGTGTATACTCATCATGAAAGGATACAATTGACAATAATTATTTTTCAAGAACACTTAGATCTTTATTTTTAAAGGATGTATACAGTAGGTTATCTGTCTATTGTATTACATAGCAGTGTAAGATCTTTTCATGATGGTGTAGTGTACTGAAATTGATTTCACAGTGTCTGTTTTCTAAAGGCAAGATTGGAAACACCTGCTTTGGTGTTTAAAATAGGACTTAGAAGTGGACAAAATTCCTAAAAGAACAATAGTCAGCTTATGCTCTACTTTAGCCTTAGAAATGCCCTGAATGCACTAAGGATGTCTGTTGGACTGAAAGTTCCCTTATTTCACTGCCTCTCACCGAGTAAGGCGGGGATATGCCTAAAGGTTCCTGGAGTTGCGTTCTTCAAGCATTATTAGAATACACCCACAATGTCTGCTTCAGAGCACAGCTCAGCATAACAGCTATACATACTCAAAATAAAGAGGTTTTTGACCAAGAGACAGTGGCTGTCTTCAGTGGGAAATTCTGTCCTTGATCCATTTCAGCTGAAGAGTCTTGGTAGGCAGTCGTGCTTTTGATAAAGAAGAGAGATGAAGTTCCAACACCTGTTTTTACATGTAATTACAATATTTTCTACTCACTGTACTTACTGTCTCTAAGCACAGCTTTTTGTGGTTTTGGACCCTTTACTGTGAAGATTTTTTCTGTGTCCATAGACTGTGTTAGGCAAGTGACCAGGACTGCAGTCTGGAATCAAATGTCCACTTCTTAGGCATTTCAGTCCTTAATGTAGAGATTCAGGAGGAAGTACTTCTGGATATCTCGCATAATTCCAATTCAACTTTCGACACATTGGCCATCCAGTCTGCAGAATCAAATGCAGAATAAATTAAACTGCTATGTTGTTGCCTCTTGTTTTTGCAGCCTGGTTTTCATATCCAGATTTGCAAGTACACTTAGGGTCCTAATTTCCCCTGGATTAGATCCTGATTTGTACATATGAATGCATATATCTATGGAAATTTTGGAAAGGATCTGAATGCCAAGTAGATGGATAATTAGTTCTAAGGAAGGGAAGGATAGAGACGAGTAACTCTGAGGTATCTATTGAAGGTGTCAGGAATACAAGAGAGGTAGATGAATATGATTGGGGGCATGGAAAAGAGCAATGAGGGAAAGAGGATTCATCGGGGGTGAAAAATGTGAAAAAATGAAGCCCATATGGATTTCTTTTAGCTGCTTTTTCCATTGCTGAGGTCTGCCTTGTTTTGGTTTATAATGATTTTCCAAGTACAACTTACTTTAAAATAAATCACTGTTTTCATCAGAGTTTATGCACTTGCAGTCCTGATTCTGTTTTTAAAGTGCAGCTGTTGAGAATCACTCAAGATAGCTTACATTTCTTTGTGTTTTCCCTGATAAGTTATAGTCAGATTTTTTTGTCTGCTATTTCTCACACAATGTCAGAATGGGTCTTGTAAAAACTATTAAAATGGAGTTGACAGGCAGAACTAACAATTCTTCTGGGGTTTAGTGCATTTTTAAAAATTTTTGATCTTACTTCAGACTCAGTTTTTAGGCTGACTGATCTGCTCCCTGAAAAGTAGGCCTGTGGACTTAGTCTCAAGACACTTAAAGATTCTATGGTCATGTATAAAATTCTGTGGGGGAAAAAAAGATCCTTTAGCCATACTGGAGGATTAAAATAAGTCCATTAGGGAAATAGATAACTATTTTTAAGAACTGTCTGTGAAGCAGCATGAATTAGCTTGAAGATATTGGTCCTGCTCATGTGCAAGTCCATTGAAGGGCTTGTTTGAATTTTTCTAGCAGCTAAAACTATGCTTTTGATACATTAAACGTACAATAAAAGATTTCTATAACTCTCCATGGATATGTGATTGCACATTACTGAATGGATGCTCTAACTGGAATATTCAAGCAAACAAACAAAAAACCACCCTCCAATCAACCAAACAACAAAAAAATTAATTCTCTACTTCCATTTTTTTTCTTAAACTATACTATCATCAATATTTTAAATTCTCACATTTATGGTTTTAGGCCAGTAAAAAGGTCCTATGTTCTCATTCATTCAGGAAATACTGTGTAGTCAAAACATTCCTTGATGCTATAACCTTTTGCAAGAGATGCTTGAGGTTGGACTATAAGATCTGTATGTTTCTTGACAATTACATTATTACAAGAAACAACAACCTGTATGACAAACTGACAAATTTATAAATTGTTCTTAAATTTTCTCCACGTAAGTTAGATATGCTCAGATAATTTTTAAAATTGTGCCTGACTTGGATTGTGCTGACCTTAAGTCTGAAGAACTGATTATATCCTGTCTTAACAGAAGTGGATTGGGCTGATATGATCCTAGCTTATCTCTTAATTATGGGTACTTTCTCTGATTTTATGTATATGTGTTTAACCAATTGTCCTGCATTTTCTGTATGTCTAAGGAGGTTAAAAGGAAGACTATATTTTAGCATGTGGAATTCCATATTTGAGCAAAAGACGGTTGGATGAAATTGAAGTGAATTGGGAGATGACTGGATCTTTGAGTTAGTTGAATAGACTCCGAGATTACTACTTTCTTCTCCTGCTGGTCTTTTGCTGATCTCTCTTTTGTAGCCTGTATTGTCTTTGCTTCAGTTAGAGATTTTATTATATGGTATATGGTATTTTTTAGGGGTTCACAGCCATTCTGAGAGAAGGGAAGTACTTGGAAAAGGCATCAGAGCTCAGGTTTAGCATCTTGTGGCACACTTTATATGTCAGATGATGGAGAGATTATAGTTCCACTTCTTAGCTGTATTTTCTTCGTATGACCATGGTTATGTCCCTCCTCCAAGATAAAGAGGTTAAAAAACTCCCCGAAGTTATTCAGGGGCTGTATCTTAATTTATTGGCAAGGAAAGATTGCCAGTTTCTTAAAAAAGATCTGCCCATTCCCTCTATCTCCTAGAGATATTGGCCACATCTCTAGATAATCTAAACCAGTTTATTCTTTCCTTCATGTTTGATGATGATGTAATTTGAGTGATACGTGAATTGGAAAGCAGAAGACTTCCCTCTGTGTATGAAAAATGCTGAGACTTTCAGCTTCTTGCCTCGAAATTTGTTCAGTGTATTTTTGATGAAGTGGAATGCAGTAGAAGAGGCTTGCTTAAAGTCTTGTCTAATTCTTATGCCATCACCTTTTATAAAATTAAGTACAGATTTTGGTCAGGTTGAATAACTTTTTTCTGGTTTATGTATTTTATTAGAGGCCAGTATATGGGATGTTCTTCATTCAAACCAAAGGAAATATTCCTGAATTGTCTACATATTGTCATTGGTATGATTCTGTAAGGCTTAGAGTTTTTCTTAAAATTACTACATTTATCTAGTAATTCCTCCTGCACTTGTAAATTTTTAAAATTTATTTTCCACTGTTACTCCAGAGGCTGAAAACAGTAGCAGCCACATAAAAAGAGAACAAGTACCTTTTAACTGGCTAATAATGATGAGAAAATAACATTTTATAGTCTAATACTTACTATGCAAATGAATGGGGTCCAGATTTTTCAGCTATCTCTCTTCATAATGGCATTTAAATCACTGAGGCTATTAGGATTTTATGATGGAGTAGCCACATGGGTACCCAATTCATTAGTCACCTCTTTTAATGTGATAATTGTGATGTTCAGACCACTGAAGTGAATGGTTTCCAGAATGTGTTTTAAAATCAGTGGACTGTTATACTGAGTAGGAGTGGATTTATGCATGTGATTATTTCATCCACCAAGCTGGAATTTAAAGCTGTTAACAGTTCTTTTGTATGTGCAGGCTCTCTAATTTCTATTGCTATCACAGTATGAATATTAAGGATATTCTCACATGTTTGCAGGATGCAATATACCTGGAATTATTCATTCTAATACAGGTAAAAGTAATATTTATTTGACACTAATCTTTGTGTTGCATTGCTTTTCTGCTGTCTGGAATTTTCAGAATTCTTTGGTTCTTCTGAACTCCAGTATTAACTATTTGGAAAAATAGCTATGTCACAATCACAGGAATTCATACAGACTGAAAAGGTGAGCCTTTAAATATGATGAGTTTTCTTCTGTTGATGAGTAACCACCGGATAACACCTGATCGTGAATTCTTCACTGTGCCTAGTGACAGCTTCGTGATAGAGTTCCAGCCTACTTGTCTGCTTGTGATGGGATTTTTTTTGTGTTACTAGGGTCAGCTTTCATTGAAAAAATAATTAAAGCAGGGAAGTATTTAATGGAAATTTAACCTGAGTCACACTGTTCACGACAACGCAGTCTGTTTAAATGTCATGAGTGACGGATTAGGAGATTTACACTGGCTTTGCTTTTCACTCAATGGTCAAAATAGAACCAGCTCAAGAAGAAGGGTAGCAGGAAAACCAATTAAGCTCCTGCTAAAGTCATTGGTTGAACTGAGACTTGCGAGGCAGCTTCTCAGAATTTACCGCATACTTTCATAAATGATATTGTGTTGACATTCAGTTTCTCAGAAGTTCCAAGTGTTCCTTGGCTTTGCTTTAGGCCTCACTGCTATTTGCAGCTCCTGCAGAGCTTTTAAAGCTTTCCATAGGGAATGTGTGTATCTATGCTTAATGCATACTGGCTTCAGATTGTGAACTCCTTGCATATACTTTTATCACACTGCAAATTTCATTTCTATTGGAAAACTACTTGCATCCTTGCCTCTTTTTTCAGAGATTTTTTTTCTGAGTAGATTTCCAGGCTCATGGCACAGTGCTAGCAATGGAAAAATTTTGCATTCTGAGAGAAAGATGGGTAGGTCTAGAGAACAGGTCCATCCAGTTATATTATGATACTTACAGCTTTTTCAAAGACAAACATCTTTGTTGAAAAAATGGCTTAAACTTTATTCTTAATTTATTTTCTCAGTGTTGAATTCTGAACAACCCACTGCCCTTTTTTTAAACTTTTCTGTTGATTACAATCTTCATCAATACTGAACAGATCATAAAGTGAAGATAATCAAGGGTCATCTGCATGATGAACAGCCACTTTAAAAAGGTTGCTTCTCTACCAAGTAGTTTTGAGAGAGGAAAAAATTCACAGCAACATGATAATTGGAGGAAAAGAACAGGAACACATAATTTATTGATTACTTTGGTATGTAGAACTCTTTCACTAAATGAAGAGTAGTTTTTTTATAACTCTTTTTGCTATTTTTTTTCCTTCATTTAGACACTGAAGCTCTTGGAAGACTGTACTTTAGCAGACCTGTGGATGCTGAATTTTAGACCTCTGATTCTTTAGAAAGGTTACAATTATCTATGCTCAAAAAATCTACTAGGAGCAAGAAAGAAAATGGAGCAGAAAGGAAAGCTAAAAGCAGCTGGGTCCAATGGTGGGACTTCTTGTAAATTAATGAATGAGGTACCAGAGTGTGTTTACCTCAGCACTGGCTGTCTTTGCTTTCTACAAATTCTTGCACATCTGACTTACTCATGCCTGGCAGCACTGCCTATGATATCTATTGAATAAAAAGAATATTAGATGCAGAAGTATATTTGACTAAAAACTATTAATTTCTCTTATTTCAGGCTAGGCTGGGTTTTTAAAACAATGATTCTTACTGTGGTTTCACTTCGTTTTTTGGGGATCTTTCTGTGTATGACTAGATAATATATTTGATACTGTCAATGTCTAAATAATGCAGATACTGATGCATTCAAAGTAAAATATATAGGTAAAGAAATGCCTCCAACAACTCCAATATACCTTGAAGCTTTAGTTTACCTTGGGGCTTCATGGGATTTAGAGGTTCTTTTAAGACCTGGATTCACAATTAGAGGATGCCTTACATCTTTTGCTTCTTTTAGGATGAGATACCTTTACAGTTAGAAAAAAAATAGTGCTGCTCTTTTACAAAGACTGCTACAAAGAGTTGCAGGTGTGTGTGTAATTTGTGTTTGGTTATGATAGGGTTTTTTTTTGTTGCTGTTATTAGGTTGTTTTGTTTGTTTAATTCATAATAATCTAGAGTTGACTTTATTAATTGGCAAGTGGAGAGGAGTTATATTTTGTACATGTTATTTTTTATCCCAGTGTCTTTGAAACTGCTTTTGACATTCTTAAATGCATGGATTTTGATGACATTTCAACTTCAATGTGTAGTTGGTTACTGTTTGTAACAAATTTTTATTGTGAGGGATGAAAAAGTCATTTGTGTGCATTCTTCCTTAGTTATAATTTATTGTCACATTATAAAGCTGTCCTCATATTTGGGATGCAACAGTTTGCTCATGTCATATTTTGACAGTCTGCTTATTTCAGTCAGTTGATCCATAACTAATATAAAGTTTTTCGGTCACCAAGCCTTTACCATTCTTACAGAGTTTTACTCTCCTTGTCTGTGCTAATTTTAATAAGTAATTTTAGCAGAGGATGTTGTGGTTTAGCAGATCTACACTTGATTATTAAATGTATCAACTCTTGGATAAATATAACCCACTCCAGGTAGATTATTACTTTCTAGCTGAGTAGAAAGTATTGCTTTGTATTGCTTTTTATTACTTCTTTCCAAGATAAAATAATTGCTAAATAAGCATGCACTTCTTCCTTCTCCATCTCTCCACTGTGCTCTCTACAAAGCACATTGGTGCTCTTAAACAGCTTTCTAGTAAGATTCATTCAGGCCAAGTGTAGTTTTAAGATGAATTTTGGTAACATATGAAATCGTTGCCAGCAACACCACATAACTGGTGTCTGTAATAACTGGGAAATTTCTTTCAGTAATTCACTCCGAAAATAGATTACTAATGTGCTTCTTTTACTTACTAATAAGTATTATTGTATCTTTTCAGTCCCTGCTATTTGAAGGTAGATATTAATTCTGAGCAATAAATTGCATTTAGTGAACTACAGCAATCCCAACAGCACATCATTCATCATATTGTGTCTTTGAAGTCAGCCTAATTTTTTTCCCCAGGATTTAATTGGCCAATATTGGCCTGGATAGTGGAGATTTCCTATCAGGTTTAATAGGGTAGCTTCAATTAAAAGTATACTTATAATAGTAAATGTTATTTACTAAGTATTTTGAAGTTTAAGACAATGTTTTGTGTTTTATTATAAAAATTTATCTATTTTTAGTCCCACCTGTTGAGTTGGAAATTTGGACCTGTGTGTTTGCAGTGAGCTGAAAAACCTAAATGTGAGGACAAAAGAACTGATTTGTAAAAGTTCCTCTGAGTAACTCATAAACTATCGCTGAGAGCGCCTCAGGACTAGTCCCAGCACACCACACAGGAACTAGGATTGGCTGAAATAAATGTATCCACTTAAGACAACTGGAAACTACTAAAGTGGGGGTGCATTAGGATAAATAGATAAAATTACACAAGTCACTGCTTAAGACAGGTGGTCTGTCAGGCAAAGGCATGTTTATATTGCTTTTATATTTCTGACAAAGGTGATGTGATCATTAATCAATAGTTGTCTTGCTAGATTTAAAGGTAAAGGGTGCCCCTAACAACATTAAGTGAAGGACTGCGGTAGAAGCCTCCTTTAATAAATAACAAGATTTTGCACTTACATTGCAAAATGCCTTTCATCTAAGCAGGATAGAGATTTATAGAGGTGGGTATGTTATGGTGCATTCATTTCAGAACAGGAGGAGCTGAAGTATATTAAGTTTGCAATTTAGCCAAGGTCATGGAGAAAGTCAGGATCAGAAGTAAGTTTTAGGGTTCCAAATATTTTCTTAAAAGTTATGCTTCATGCCAAATAAACATAGCTATGACTAGTAATTCTACCACATCTTGCGGCTCTTGCATAATTGCTGACCAGTGGAACTGCTTATGGAGTAATACCTCATTCCAGGGATGAGAGCTTCCTTCCCTGACATAGGTTGGAGGGCCTTCCCTTTGACTGCAGTATGTCCAGGGTCTCAAAACATGGTTTATGTTAGTAAAACATAACTATGGTTAGGACAATCTACCTGCTCCATGATCTTTGGAAGCTGCTGCTGAATTTTTAATTGAGCAAAAGCTGTAGATAAAGTTAGAAAGCTTATCCCTTGATAAGAAGGTCATTTATATAACCCTGATATTGTGTTGTTTTCCATGGTACTAGGGAAGCTTGCTCTGAAAAATGCATTCAGGTGAACAGTGATTTTGAGTGCTGTTCTAGTGGACTTTTCTCCTAAGTTATAAATTTTTGGAAAAGAAAATACAAATTAGCAGCCTGTATGATAAATTACCCCCATTTATAGACATGCAAGAGCCTGTCAGTACTGTATCTTAGAATGGTTTTGCAAATAATCAGTTACTTTAAACTGGATTGCGCTAAGAGTGGGTGTGTGTTGCAAGATCACTTAAATTAGGGGGAAGAAATTTTAAAGGCACCAGCTTAATTTTGTTTTCAAGCTGTTACTGCTTTTAGTTTCTTTCTCAAATATCATGTACCTTAGGAATCGTAGCAGCCGAAAATATGGTACAATAAAAGTTGAAATTTTTTAATGTAGAAAGCTTGCACACATGAGAAAATAATGAAATGTGGAATGTTTGGCCTTCATACTAGAAGATCACATCATACCACAAATAGCATATTTTATTAAGTCATATTCTTATCAACTGTGTAAAATGAGATTTAATTTAAAATGCTTCCAGAAGCTAAATTCCGGATATTTGAGGTTTTTCTGACCTCATGGATACTTTGTAATCAAAGGCATTTGCATTCAGGCTAGTGATTCTGTTCAGTTGGCTATTTCCAGAGAAGGTACAGTGCAGAGGATAAAGTCCAAGAACCGAAAGTTCCAAATGATTTTTTACATTCGATATTAGCCTCACTTGGCAAACACCTTGCTGAGGGCATTGGTCTTGGTCTCATGGTCTGACACTGATCTTTTCTTATTGGAATCTTGGGTCCTGCCATTCTAGGCAATCTAAGGAGCTGAATGATATTGCAGTAGATTTCAGGAACATCTTTTTTTGTCATGTATAGCAGTTCACAATTACACAATTTGTGTTTATACAATCTAAATTTACATTTTTCTTGTGGCTAAGTATGCTAATGCTGGGGGTGTTTTCAGAATCATGGAGCATGGACATGAGGGATTATTTTTTTTTTTTTTTTTTTGTCAAGTGAACTTTGAAAATGCACACATTCTCAAATTATAACAAAAAAATATCCATGTGTCTCTGCTATCCAGTATCCTTGTACTTCAGTTCAGAGCTAGAAATGGTAATGCATGCAGAGGCAGTTAAAAGATTTTTAACACAAGCCTGAGTCTTTATTTACCTGTTTTGTCTAATTCTAATGTCAAGAAGTTGAATGCAGTTCTGGTTGTATTACTCCTCTCCATTACACTTCTATTCAGTTTTCTCTTCCTGGCTGCTGTGTTCTTTACATTAACTCTGATTCAAAAAAATCCCCATGCATCTTGCTTCTGCTTTTATGTACATTCAAGATGATTTTTTTTCAGAAAGACTCTTCATTATATGCTTACATCAATTCAGTAATAATCTCAGCTTGAGAGACCTGAGAGAATTTTATTCCCCTTCATGGGAAGCTTGATCCTATATATTTTTAGCTAATAGGAGCTTTGCCTTTGATTATTACTGTGAGCAAGATAGTGGTCAAAATTTCTTATTTTTCCATAGTTTTATCTGTCTTGGGCCATTGCTTCCGCTTCTCTTTCACCAGTTTCCATATGTCGTCACAGACTATAAAGCTGCTTCCTTGGTTATGCTTTATGTTAGTTGCAAAATTCCACTGTTGAGTGTTCACTCTGTGTTATCCGTGTTCTTGTGGAAACATCTTTTAACATACATGTTAAAATTATTTCCTAGCACTAATAAAGCACCAGGATAGAAGGAGCCTTTGTATGAACTTAGACTGGTTGCAAAGAGCATGCCACAAGGAAAAGTTTAAAAGCCCTATAGGAATCTATAGACGAGAGAGGATATTAATTAAATGTGTGTTTTGGAGTAGTGCATTCCTTGGGGAGTAAGACCAAGGACCAATTCCATTGAGTTACACTAGGGATTAATTTGGCCTGCTGTCTTTGATGTTAAAAAACTGGGGACAAACTCATTTCTTTGGTATCTGCTTTGAAGAAGAAAATGTATAAGGGTGAGGCAGCAAGTTTGCATATTGCCAGAGAGTGTGTCGATGTGGTTCTGAAACAGTCTGTCTGCTGACACAGTATTAGATTTCTGGTCCTGTTCTGTGCATGAAAGCAGTGAATATTTAACTACTTTCCCCCCCCTTTTTTTTTTCACATACATGTCTCTAAGTGCTACAGAATGGGCAATATTTCAAAATGTACAGTATTAAGACAGAAGTACTATTTTTAACAAGTAAATTAGCAGAAATCTAAAATTGAAGTCAGCAATACTGGCCAGATTTCTGAAGAGAAGTGAAACTATTGGAACAGGCAAGGGGAAAATTCTCTGAAACTGGAAAATTGCTGTATTCCTAAGGCAAAGCCTTACTGATAAAGGGTTAATCAAACTGACCCCTTGGTGACAGTGAAAGTCCTTGTAAAATTTGGTTGTTGATCTGTAACCTTACTCCCTTTACAGACAACAGCTCTCCACATAAACTTGTATGTTCCTTGTGAAATCTTTAACAATAGACATTGTAAAACAAATACATAATGCTGTAGTGTTTTCCTTCAGGAAGAAAAAAGGATGGTGGTTGTAAATAGTTTAGCTCTTAAAAATTTTCTACTGCTTAGGATTATGATGAACATGGTGTGTGTACAGTGACAGCTTAAATAGGTATAAAATCATCTGTGTATTAGGATGAAATTGGAGATATTGGCAAAGCTTTTCCAATAATAAAGTAAAAAGTGCTTCTATCTGTGCCATGTGTCTATTCAGTCTTAAAGATTTCGTCCAGAATCAGTCTCCCCTGTAGATGTGATAAATATAAAGTCAGTTTAACAGGGATGTAATATTTTCAGTCATCATTGTGTAAACTGGAAGTTTTGCAGAAAATGTCTTTGTACTAAATTCCCATGTGCATTAACAGTCAACCTGGGAAGGAGCTTTTATGGGAAGATTTGTATTTTTTGTATGGGTTGTGTTTTTCTTCTTGCTGTTAAAAAGTCAAAATGGGGAAGGTAGTTAAGTAGAAACAGGCTCTCTAGGGTTACTGTTTTGTTGGTTTCGGTGTTGTTCTTTTTTTTTAAACTGAAATGCAGCTTTACTGTGCAATTAAGTTTGCAAGATGTGAAGGAAGTAAATATAAAGCTTTTTGCTGTGTTTACTTAGCCTTCTTTTTTCCCTTTTGTTTAGAAGGGTTTGTTTGCAGGCTGATCAAAGGAACGAACGTACACTTGTGTATTATTTGATAGCTCTGTTAAAAATCACTAAGAAACAGGTTAAGAGTGTAAATACTCATCCCAACTAATACTGGGGTTTGAGGCAGTAAAAGACAGTCATATCCTTAGCTGTGAAAATCTGCCAGCTGTCTTACACTTTGGTAAGTGTTGTTTTTTGTCTTCAGACCAAAAAATGCATTGGGTGAAATTGTTTTATTTAGATACAATCGTGCTTAGTATAACTTTCAGTATTCCTTTTACTTAGTATTTACTTAGTATTTCTTTTGAGACTTCTACCCAGGAAGTTTATCTTTATTTGTAGATATGGTACCTGTGGTCGTCAGAAATGAGATTTTTCAGGTGTGTCATTGTGTCATTTTGCTTGTGCTCCATTTACTGCTTTACTTGGTTCTGGCTATGTAGGAAAATATAATTTCTGCTGCAAGTTGCAGCAAGTTTATACATATATTTCTGTCTTAGCCAAAAAAAAATTTCATTTTATGATCCATAGCTCAGAGTTTAATTAAAAAAAATATAAAAATGAATTACAGCAGTCCATCACACTCATCTCTTCCAATTCCATTTCTATTAGCACTGATGATTTCAATCACTGAAGTAATTTTCAGTCTTTCTATCAAAGCATCAAAAGTGCCTGATCAAATCAGACTTTTGTAATGAGTAGTAAAAGTAATATTTTGCCGTTTAGAATATCTGCATTAGATGATGGAGCAGTAGTTTCATTCTTCTGATCTCTGATTATGAGAAAGAACCCTTACTGACAGTTTGACCTGATTGGAAAGTATTTGTTTGTTATGTTAACCGTAGACATCTACTTTCCTATTAAAGTATGGGATTGCATTAATTTCCTTTGGTCTCTCTCTAAAAAAAATTGATGAAAGAAAGTGTCAATGGTATTTGAATGGATTCAAATGCCTCTATTTGATAGTGATATTCATTTTTCTTTGAGATGATTAAGATGGAAAAGTGGTGTTTTGGCTGAGTTTATTGCTATGTATTGGTAAAGAGAGAATTTTAAAGTATTTTCTAAGGTATTATAAATATGCTATTACCTTTTCACAGTTAAAAAAATGTATTCATATTCAGAAACAATTTTAATTTTGTAATCATGAAGCTTTGAATTTGCATAACACCGTAGAATCCTGACTGGAATTTAGCCAAATGACTGCTTGGGTGTGGCTCATTGCAGCAATGTAAACTTCATCTGCAGAAGGGATCTTAGCAAAATCTGTGGCTTTTAAGCACTGGATTTACTATTAACTAATGATTTAACATAATTGAATAAATTAATTACTCAGTGTGGTAGTCTATTAAGTAATAAATAATGTAGTTATGGAATTTTAATTTATGAAAGGTTACAACGAGTGGTATGTGAACTTGTATGCAGAGTATTTGTTTTCGTAATGGACAGCTAAACCATAATTGATGGGTCTGTGCTTAACTTGTATTGGAGGTTACATTTGCATAATTTTCGTGAACAGTCTTTTAGAAGACTTGGGTGTAGCGCAGAGAAAAATCCCTTATTTATTATGGGATTTATTATTTACTTATATATAAATTAATTATATATAATTAATTATATGTATAATTTAATTATATATAAATTAATTCCAAGTAATAAAGAACTTATTTAATGACACTAAATTCACTGAGTACTTAGTAAAGAATCTGTGTGATTTACTTCATTGTGTATTTAACTGTGTATTTCAAAGGAAAAGAAAATCAGACACAGCAACGGTACAGATTTCTCCATGCCATATTCCCATGGTATATCTGTAATTTATTTGAGAAACTAAGTCAAAGGATATGTATTAAAATTTTTGGCCTCTGAGGTTGTCAACTCAGAGTTACTTGTTGTTTTCTAATGTTCAGGCTTCTAATGCAAAGTTCTTTAAAATTTATTAATAGTTAAGACCTAAAATTTCCAAAAATCTAATAACTCTGTGCGTTCTAAACTTGTCTGAAGACATTATTAGAAGTCAGTGTCAGTTTTGAATCTTCCCATAGAAATCTGAGAGGAATGTAATTAAATATGATAGAAGTGTCAAAAAGGTCTGTCAAATTCTTTACATTTTTTTATGGTGTTGATTTCTTGGCCACTGGTACACTGATTAAAGACATCAAGATCCCTATACCAGTGGTACTGAATGCGAACCCATATGAAATGAAGATTTTGAATTATTATAATATTCCTGATCTGTTTAATTCCTGATCTGTTTAATCACGGAGGTGATGTCGTAGTGAAATGTAGGAGATATATGGACTTGCTTATACTTTTTGTATGAAGTTCATGAGGCTTTCAAATATCTGAAGACTTGATTTTTATAATAATAATAACAGCCAAATCAACTTTGAAGCAGATGATTTTATGGTTTTAACTATTAGATGCTGCAGAGGAAGCAAATGCCTGACAATAATTCTTTTAGTATTTTTTTTTATTATTCAGTTAATTTTCCAAGTAAAACTTCTATGTGGGGGAAAAAATTGTCTTGTAATGTCTTGTCAGTGCTTCCTGTCATTCAGCTGTTTAAGAAAATTAATCAATTTTTTTTGACAACCTGTAGAACAGGTCTTTGCATTTGTGTCTTCTTGGGACTAAGATGATGAATTTGTTATTACTGCCCCTTAGAAGGAGGTTTTTTGTGTTAAAATGTTTATAAGGAAGAAGGCTGGCTTACTATAGGGGCTACGCTTGGGAAGAAAAGGCTGCTATCAGAGTAAGGAGTACATGTTTTTCTCCTAGCTTGTTTTCTTTGTAACCTCTGGACAGACTTTCCACAGGTGAACAGGAAATGTCAAAATGTAGTAGGTTAGCTAGAAGAAAAGATAAACAGAAGGTTGTTTCTGGATTTGTAATCCATAATTACTGCTAGAAGCAATGTAGGATCCAATGACTTACCTCATTGAACTTAACAGTGAATTTTTTAACAGCTTCTTTCCAAATCGATACTTTTTTTTCAAGATTCATAAGGAGTATTGCAGTAATAAATGGAGAGGACACATTTCTCAGTTACTGATTTCAAGAAGCAAGGAAGGGTATTCTTCAAGGGAGCTCTTTCCCATCTGCATTGATGATTCAGTTTTTATTGTCTGTCTAACCAGCTCACTTGTGAAACAATTTGGCCTGATTAGGCTTTCCTTGGGAATGAGATCCAACTCTTGAAATGTTTTCAAAATAGAAGCTATTCCATTCCTCTGCTTTCAGAGGTAGCCTGTAAGCAGTCTAATCTTAACCTCACTCATAATTCTATAATTTGCATCAGCACAGAATAAACTTGTGTTACTGATAGTTTGCAATCCTTTCCCGAAACATACCTTCAAACTTACTATCAATAGAACATTTTGGTTAAGGTCTTGGTGTTTAGTTATTGAAGGTACTTTGGAAAATTCATTCTTCAGATGTACAAAGTAGTTGTTTTGTCTGGAAATCTGTATTAATATATGTCAAGCAAGTGCATTGTCATATGAAATCAGTGACAGCTTAGCACTTAGAGTGATAGCAGAATAACTCTCTGCTCTACTAGTTCCAGTTTGCAAGATGGCATAGATAAAACCCCCCACATTAAGTAGACAAGCTCAAATGATAGACATCTATTTTAAAAGGGTGAGAGATGATTCTTACTCATTACGTGATAAAGCTAATTGCTCTGTATACCAGGCAAACAATATGTCCCACAAGCAGGAACTGGGTGAAGAAACATATTTCTATTGCTAACTTTGTCTTTCAATAGAATATTTGCTCTACAGTCTTATTTATATGAGGATGAGGGGTGCAGGGATGATACGACACTGCAAAACATATAGTTACATATACTTTGAAGTTGTGCAAGCCAGTGGATATGCTCCTTGTTAATGCTTGTGGCTGAGGATTCAGACCTTTTCTTGTTTTCCACTGCTTTTTCAGTTCCTGCATCAGGAAGAAGCATTTCTCTGTCACTAAAGAAAGAGTATGACAGTTACTTTGGTGGAATACTACTCCTTACAAGAAGTCATTGTACTGAGGAGTAGCAGCATAAAAGAAAAAAAGAAAGTAAAATATTAGGATCCACTTTTATGAAAGAGGAAAGTATTTTAGATATTTATGGCTGAGATTTAAGCCTAATACTGGCTTTAAAAGAAAATGAAGTTTTCTACAGACTTTCTGCTTTTCTTGTGACCATTCATTTGTTTGATTTTATTGGTTTTTAATGTTTTCACTCTTTGGAATTTTTGTACAAACATCATTGCAAATTCAACATATTCAAATAAAACCTAATAAATCTGACAGAAAAATATTGTATTACAGTTCCATTTAGATGGTGAGAACTCTGCCATTGAAGACTCCTATGGCTTTTTTATGACTTTATTTTTTAATGTTTGGTTCCTAGCTTCTATAAATTATGCATGTTGGCTTTTCATTAACATAGAAGGTAAACATAATTCATTGCAAAGAATTCTTTGGTCACACATGATTGAAAAGTTCAGAAAGATCAAAACCACTTAGCTTTGTGGTAGGAACAAAACTGTATTTCATGTGGAGGCTCCAGCTCCCTGATTTTTAATATTGATTTCCCCTCCCCAGTTTCACAAAACTTCAGGAATGCTGATACATTACACAAAGACATTTTGTAACTGCTGGAACTTGACAAGGAACCCACAGAGCAATGTTAACCTCTTCCTAACAAATGAAGAAATTGTTGCATTGCTTTTTGTATATATAATGGGACTCATGTATTACAATAATTATTTTTACCTACAAAAAGATTTAAGGCACTTTTTTTTTTTTTCAAAGACATTATGTGGGTTGAGAGAGAAAATTGAAGATACTGATAAACTGAAAAGATCAAGATGACAGCAAATAAGGCAGGCTTTGTTAGCAAGATTGGTAAGGTTTTGTGGGATTTGGTGTTTTAGTCTGAAAAAGTTTTATGTTCATAAGACTTCCAATGAAAAGTGTGACTTGAAGAAATAACGACCGAGATGTATGAAGGAAAGATGATGCTTTTAAAAATGCAGCAGTGGAGAAAGATTAAATTTTACAGTGCTGAAACCAAGAGCTTTCTCTACTGTGACTATAGAAAGTAGAGTACATCATGAACCTGGTGTATGGGTCATCCAAAGCAAGGAAGAACCCAATCAGAGGCAGAGAGTGATTTTAGTACTTTAATTGAATAGTTATGTAGGAATTAGTCCAAAGATATTGTTAGCTAGAGAAAATGAGAAGTAAATATGAAAAGTTGATGTGACTTTTAGTACTTATATCTGAAAATTTATTTTTTGAATAACAAAACTATTATGAGAGAATTCTAGTTCTTTACATGCAGGAGATCTATTATTTCTAAACTATACCTGATCTCTGAACAAAATTGTGTGGAAATACATTTCTTGGTTAAAAAAAACCACTCCAAAACCAGTATATAATGACAAATATTGATATAAATAAAATATTAATAAACTGTATACTCAGAAAAGGATATGCTTTATCGTAGGAGTTTGTAACTGTATCAGGATACAGGCAATGTGTTTTATATTCTTTTTCAAAGTCCATTATATTAATATTTCTGATTAATGACTACATTTAGATTCACTCAATTAGTTGGACAAAAAACCCAAACAAAACAAAACCTCAAAAAACATTAAAAAAAACCAACAAAAACAAAACCAAAAAAACCCCCACCCAAACAAGCAAAACCACTGTCAAAAATCCCACACAAACATGAAAATATGCACATGGGCAGTATTGTGTTCAGTTTTGGTCCCCTCCAGTGCAAGGAAGGTGTCAGTAAGAGTGTGTAAGATCAGCAGTGGACTGTGAAGCTGAGAGCTGGAACTTTTCTGTGAGGAGGAGTAGAGGTGATGACACTTGTTTAGCCTGAAAAAGAGGATGCTTTGGATAGTCGTTCAATGTAGCTTGCCAGTATTGAAGTGGAGGTTTCGAGGAGAAAGAGCCTGGCTTTCACAGAGCCGCAAGACAGGAGGAGAGGACACACAATGGTTGTGAATTGAAACAGGACAGGTTCCCAATTTATATAAAGGGAAAAAAAACCTCAGTGACTTCCCATGATGAGGATGTTAAAACTTTCATATAGGCTTCTAAGTGAGACTGGGACATGATCTTCTTTGGAGGCCTAGATTTGTTAGATAAAACCCTGAGCAACCTGATCTGAACTCAGTGTTGACTCTGTTTGGAGCAGAAGATTTGATATAGACTACTTTATTCAGAGTTATTTTATGAATCTGAAGAATAAAAAGTCTCATACTGTCTTAGTATGAGTAGTGATTTAGTATGTAACTGAAGTACCATTCATATGCCACTGGATGAGAGAAGTGTTAAAATACATGAAATTATTGTAACATAGTTTAGAGATTGTAAAATAGCAGGAGATACTTTCTCCTTACATATTCATGTTAGTTTTTGTGTTTAATATGCCTAGGTTTCACTTTGCATGCACCTAGTGCAATCTTTCCATTGTTATATTTGCTTCAGAATTACTGATCTATATATGTACTCCTCTTTTTTTCCTGAATTAAGTCAGTGCATATTGTGGTCTTAAGTTTTAAAATAGGTTTTTTCAAGATCATTTTACTATTGTGCTACTATAAATGAGATATCACTAGAAAAGGCAATTGTAATTTGAATAAAAAAATATGGCAATTCCCATTTTTCAAAGGTACGTCTTAAATATGTTTCAAAAGACATCCTGAAAGCATGGTGTAATTTTAGTTAAACAAACTGGGTCTACCCTCTCAGTGCTAGCCCAGTGTCAAAGCCACAAGATTAATTGTTTGCATTTTAAGGCTTGACTTAGGTATCACACTGTTATTTACATAATTGGGTAATACTTGGACAACACGTGCAAAAACTAGAAATGAAGTCTTGTGAATTTGTCCTACAAAATTCCTGGCTACTATCAGCAGAATTCAGTGCACTGAGATGATATTCAAGTACCTGAAAATGAAATAAATAATGAGATTCATTCTTGCTAGTAATTTGTAAAAGACAAGTATTTAGTGCTTTGTAACCCCTTAGATGAACTCACCTCAGTGAGTTGCAATCTTGTGTAAATATGAGTATGAGATTTGTTATTTTTACAATTGATTATCTAAAAAAAGGGGAGATGTAAGTAAAATTTAAAAGTTAGCCCTTCACAATAACAGACCAAATTCTGTTCTGTAAATTCAGATTATTATCAACCACTTGTCTTATCCTCCAGATTGACATGGGGGATTTTATGAAACTGTAAATTACACATAACTTCTATAAAATCTCTGTTAATTTAATTTTGAAACCAATTCCAGATTAGGAGATCAAAACTGAAAATAATTATTTTGATGTTAAACAATGGCTCAACCCAAAATTTTAATAAGTATAAGGTGGACAGAATAATTAGTTATTCAATTAAAAGTTTTTAAACTCCTGCACTATTTTGATACATAGAGTAACAAACCCACAGGGGTATTGGAGTAAAGCAGTGTGCTGAGGCACATGTTAGTAATATTCTGCACCTTATTTTTGAAAAGTGTCTGAGAGTGACTAGCCATAGCAGAGCATCTCCTCCATGCTAGTTATGGAGGCCGATGGGCCACTGGTTCTCTGTAAATCTAACCCCAAAATCTTGGCTCAAATATAAAGCTTGCTGAAAGGTGAAAAGCGGAGAAGGCACAGGTAACCTACATAAGTGTCTCTTGAGCTAATTCCCAAGTTTTCCATATAGCTTTATATGGGGCTTAACTACTTCAAGAGCCTTGCAGCAGTTTTGTACATTTCAGCTCACAGCCTTTCCTATACAGGGGATTAGAAATATTGTCACGTACTGGATTTATCCAGTATTTATCACACACCTTGGAAAGTGGTCAAAACATAGTACTGTGAAAGCTGGCTAATGATAGTCCTGTGAACTATCAGATATGAAAAATAACCATGCTTTCTGAAATATCAAGGTTAGGAAAGGGAAGTTATGGGGTCACGAGTGAAATGCAATGCATGGGATATGTTTTGCAATTGCTGGCTACATGTACTTGACCTTTTCCAGTTTTCTTCTGAATAGCTGTGCCCTGTGAACTGGATAAATGTTAATAGTTAAAATAAAGTGGCCCTAGTAAATCCCTCAAATTCCATAAAGGATGATAAATAATGGCCTCAGAGTGATGTATTCCGCATGTGTTTCGTTTAAGTCTCTGCAGTATTGGGAAATAGTATTTGGCGTGGCCACGCTCCCATCATAAAAACAAGTAATCAAAATCTTTCTTCGGAACAACCACTGAACTGCATTCACAATCAATTAAATTGGCATCTCTACTGCCTTCATATTGATCTTAAATGTCTGAGCCTGATAAAAGTTATATTGCGCTCCTTTCTTACCTCACCAACTGCAGTTTCTAACCAGAAGTTCTTTTCTCAGAGGCTGGTTGTAGCTTTTAAGGTAGCTTCGAGGACGCTTGAATAAGGCCGGCAGGGAAATATTTCCCTTGGGAAAAGGGGAACTAAAATATAGCTAGATGAGGGAGGAGATGAGTGTTCTGCTAGTGATCCTGCTTTGCATCCAGAACCTTCAGAATACATTAAAGAAACTGTTGATGACTCCTCTGAAGAGGAACCATTCCTGTACAAACGTTGATGTCACATGTTCACTGGTTAATATTGATAGCTTTTTATATTTTATAATATAATTTTTATGTAAAACCCTGTAGAATGTCAGGCTTTCCCCAGCAGTTTATAGGATCTTTGTCTACAAATCTATTTCTTAACAGTGATGTCATATATTCATACACACATATGCACACACATGTATATATTCTAATAATTTTAATTTAACCTTCTTGTGGTAAGAAGCATGACTGAAATTGATAAATGTGAAATGGTAACTTGGAACAATGTTATATGGGTTCCTAGAATGCTTTTGACTGCAAGCACACAGAACACTGTGGCTGCAGTTTTTTGTGTATCTGTGCTAAAAACGTTGAACTGAACCATTTCATGTGCCTAATCCATAGCAGCTGTAATGGTCAGTGAAACTATGTCTGAAAACCACTTCTGTTGGCATTCTGAGCTTCTTTTAGTATTGATTTAATTTTAGTCAACCACTCGAACTTTAACCAGAATAAGCTGGTGCCAGATTAAGCATTAATGACATATGTATGCTGTATTCTTCAGAAACCTCACACAATTGCAGATTTCACTTGCCTATATGACCACTTTGTAACTAATCAGACCAGACGTGCCACTACAGAGAAACCACAAACACAGCAGTATGCACTGATAGATATTATACAGTCCAGTCTGTTAACAAAGTGAACAATTGCCCAAATAATGATTTCCTGCTGTGGACTTTTGTGCTTTGTTTGTTAAATCCTATTTTCCTTCCTACTTTCCTGTTGACTACA
This sequence comes from Sylvia atricapilla, assembly GCF_009819655.1. Lineage (NCBI taxonomy): Eukaryota > Metazoa > Chordata > Aves > Passeriformes > Sylviidae > Sylvia > Sylvia atricapilla. The sequence continues at coordinate 46,333,339 of NC_089140.1, forward strand.
GCAGAACTGAATTTTATTCAAGCTGACTTGCACTGGGTCAGCAAAACTCTTCACCTTTGTGGAAGAAAAGTTAACTCATTGAAGGCTGTGTGAACTTGACCATATCTTTTTGATGCACTGAACTCCCACCCACAGCCAAAGGGAAGGGGTTAACAGTGCTTTATGAAATGTGGGAGAAATGAGGAGCTGAAGAACATATTTGCTCATGTGTTTAAGGCAAAGCCAGAGTTCACTGGACCATGATTTGCTGTTTTCACTTTCTAATTGTTCATTCTTTTCTTTTCTTAGTATTTTCTCACTGCTTTAACGATTTAGCAAAAGACTGTGCAAAATATATTGAATAAAACATTAGCAGTGATTGTTAGTATAACATCACTACAGACCTGAAGGTGTAGTGGAAATTAATCCTGTGGAATACCACATCACTAAAGCGAATGGCAACAGCTCCTCAGCATATTCATTCAGCTGCTAACATGGAAGTAAGGTAATTTGTGACATAATTTGCAGAAATAAATGTATAAATACATTTATATAATGATAGGCAGAAAGCAACTTGCTGTTGTATAGAAGGGAAATAATTTATTAACATTCTAATGTTTGCATGTGATATAATTTTGTGCAAATTTCTAGGACGTCATTAATTAACATTGCTGCTTGCTACCTTTACAGTTAGAATAACAAACAGTCCAGTAGCCTTTAGGACATTAGAGCAGTTGCAAGAAATGTTTTGTATGGAATAACTTTCTTGCAAGTACAGGAAAGGAAAGGTCATAGTTTTTGATCAAGAAGGCTCACTCAAATCTTGGTAACTTTTGATGACCTTCCTCTTTCATAATTCATCCATGGATAATTTTCTTCTAGTAAACTGACAGGTGCCACACAACTTGCTCAGTTTTATACTCTGAAAATATTAGGCTCACAGGGATGCAAATGATTTTTATTGTTGGAATTAATCATCAGCAGATAATGATAAAATATGTTTTAACCTTCGTATTTTCTTCTGTTTTGCACACCATAAAACCTATTGTAGGGATATAATCAGTCAAGTAAAGATTCCATACTAGCACTTTAAACCCTTAATTGCTACACACACTTTCAATCTAAAAGCCATGTTTTACCAGAGTGGGAAATTGTCACTGTGGTAGATAGAAATACTACACTTAGAGCAGTAAATAAGTGTTAAAGTTGCATTTTCTTTTGAAAGAGTTTCATATTGTGGCTTTCTCTGATCTTCCAAACCACTCAAGACATCTGAATTACATTCATGTTTTCCCACTTTTACTGAATTTTTTTGTACTTTCATCTACTCAGATGTTGGGCATGCAACAAAGGAATGCTTCTCATATCTAGGAGAGAAAGGTCTGAATCTAAGCCTCCCAAAATTGCTTTCAATAGGGCAATATTTGCACAAGTCATTGACCTGGCTATGTCGTGTTTCCTGTATCCTTTAGAGCCCTTTGGAGTGTAGAAGGGCATCCAGGCATTTATTTTTGAATTCTGGGACAAAATATACTTCCAGTTGGACAAGTTGCTCACCCCAGAATTAAGAAAATGTTGTATTTGGTCCACCTCTACAATATAGGAAACAAAACAAACATAAAAGCAGCTTCCAAAATATTTAAACTGTCGTTATTTAAGGGCATCTGCCAATTATAGATGCGTTGTGCAGGTGTCCAAAGTGGGTCATACCCACTGCTATTAGTTTCTTTGGAGGAATCCCTGAATCAGTTTCTGTCCTTCAACCACAGTTGGTGTGCTTGTTTCGCTACCTTATTTCCCTTCCCAGAAATGATGCTAACTCCTTGACGCACAGTGCCTTAAGCAAACTTTCACAGTATTTGCAAGAAGCAACAGTGTCAATGAGGATTTTTCTATGCTCATTCTGCAGATCTGAGCGTAAGCATTTCTAGATTTCATTTGTCAGCAAAGTGGTCAGTGATGCAAGTAATAGTAATTAGATATATGTACACAGAGAGAAGCTAAAGCAGACGCATTACATGAATTAGATAAATATAGGAGGAATTAGAACCAAAATATAGAATTTACTTAACTTGAATCTCACACTTCGTATGGTAGACCATGATAATTTTATGATGTGTTTATACTTATGGAAGTCAAATTCACTAATTGCAGGAACATATTGGAGAAATAACCTGAATCATTGCCCTGGCTCTGAAAGCTGAGTTTTTCCAGACACTGATGGCTCTGATTTCTTTTCACTTGAAGTTCAAAGGAAGTGAAAGAACCTCAATGATTAATAATATTTCAGAATAAATAATTTAATGTATCTTATCTGGCTTGTGGAGGGGGAAAAAAAAAGCTAAGAACCAATTTAAAAATCTTTGTAATTAGCTCTGACATTTTAGATTTCCAGTATGCAGAGTTCATGAATCTCAAAGCCTAACTGTTCTTTGTTAAACTTTGCTCTGCTATTACGGGAATTATTCTTCAGTATTGAAAAGACAGCTTCGGTATAGGAATATATAGCAAATTTTTTTGAAGTATCAAGAGAAGGCAGTTGATGTCCTAAGTGTCTGCATTTTTTTTGTGAGGTAAATAAGCAACAGTGATGTCTTTTGTATCTATTACATATGACCTTTAAACGCTGCTTTGGATCATCACAAAAAAAAACTTCAGTGGAGCGGAAAGGTGTAAGTTGGTGTTCCGCCACCAGCTGCTTGGTTTCCAACCACATGATTCACTATTTTCCAAAGTTTTGAGGGGAGCAAAATCAGTATCAGGCTACCAGTATCTAACCAAAACCATTGAGGTGTGATATTGGACCAATGTTTTCTTATCAAGGAACTCTGAAGGAATTTGGGTAGAGGTGCAGCTACTTAAGACCTGATATGAAGGGTAGACTTCATTGTAATCCATAGAATGGGGAAAAAAATCAATTGCTTCTACAGAGAAATTAGGTTAGTGCATTTTTATTGTGCAAATAATGAAAAAGAACGAGGGGCTGAGGTTTCCTCATTATATTTCTGTTTTATCATATTTGTTCAAGCCAAATTTGTGCATCTGTCTTCAGATCCCGTGATTACAGTCAACCTGGTTAATTAAATGCAGCAACCAAATCCTCTCTCTGTCTAATGAGGTAAAAATTTACTGCCATCACTTTAGAATAAACTGTTTGTATAAGGGAACATCATTGATTTTAACATGGATTATACAAAATATTAACAGAAAAAAAATTACAATCCAAAATTCTGATGTGCAGATGGGTTTAGGAAAGAAGAGTTAGAAGATCACTAAAAGGTCTGATGTCCTGTCCAAGAAGGCACTGAGGCAGGCATGTAAACGTGCTTGCATTTCCTACTCTGAATTGCAGAACAGGCATAAGTCATCTTCAGTAATCCTGCTAATACATCCTCCGCCCTGGGCATGCTAAACCACTTGACTATCCTGCCCCTGTTCTTTTTGAAGAGACATTTATATCCTGAGTCACATAATTTTTACTTCTTTGAATTCAGAGACTTCTGTCCTCAGCAGCTGGTAAGCCATATAATATTTTTCCTGGCAGGAAATGCTGACTTGGTCCTGGTTTGTTTTCTGTATGGTTTTATGTAATGAACCTTGTGAGATGGAACATAGGATTTTGCATGTTTGTCTAGACTGGTAGTGACACTGTGAATGGTCCTGTCTCTGTCTTGTTACACTTGGTTGTCCATGTAAAGCTTTTTTTGTGTTATATTTCTACGAAATAGCTTTATCAAAAAGCAGCAAGACCTTATTAAATCTTGGCTCCAGACAGAACTCAAATATTATAATACACGAGTTCCTCCCATCTCCCTGTAATACACTGGAGCAGTTTTGTTTTGGCAATATCAAAGCTGAGAAACAGCCTTGTAAAGCCTTGGCAATCCTTAGTGAGGCCATGGGTGACGCAAATTACTTGAGAGACACATCTGACCTCTATTCAGAATGAATAGGAGAAAAGCAAGTAATTTTTCCTATTTAGATGCTGGAAAAGTTATAAAATACACCTTTTCTCTTTTTTAAATATGATGAAATTTATGACCTTCCCATTTCTAGAAGCCTAGTTTGTATCTATATTGTGTCATTGATGGAAGAGGATAAATGAAGTATAAATTATCTTGATTGTGGCACATATATTTGGAGTGGGAAATTGGGACTTTCTCCTTAAATTAATTCTGCCAACAAGGAGGCAACAAGATGACATGAATCTCAAATTTCATTATCCACAGTGGAAATATGGTTATCTTTTTCCTTTGATTGTTAAGAGGAAGTTGGGAGGGTTATGTGTGATTCTATAACTCTTCTGTTTCCTTTTGTGTTGGAAGAATTGTTATTGTTCTCTGCTGCCCTTGCAAATAAAACAAATTCAGTGGTCAGCAGACGTGCAAACTGATGGATGAGGAATGAAAAATAATCCTTCACCTTAGTTTTCTTTATCATTAGGCCTTTTTTGTGTGTGACAGCAAAACAGATAACCCAAAATTTTATAGAAGTCTACTACTGGGTGCCAACCCATTTGGGGGGTTACAAATATTTTGGGGTGGCTTTAGCTTGTTTTCTGGAAGCTTTGGGAGCAGTGAGGACTAAGCATATTTTTCAGCTGACTAGGGCACTAAGATTTAAAGATTTCTTCTGAAAATGTTGCTATTGAACTTGCTTGTTCCTTCCTATTTATGTGAGAGGAGGTAATTTGTAATGTGATCATTAAGATCTGGTTTAAAAATCTGAACAGGGTCTCATTAGGGTTTATACCTGTGTAGAGATTAGTTCTTTCTCTGAAGTGCGATCGAATTCAAAATTGATCAATCCCAACCAGAGAAGGAATTTAGCAAGCAATGGGGCAGTACAGTTATGCATTTTCTTGCGAATTTTCAGTGGCATATGTGCAACTTTCCTGGCGAGAAGTAAGTTGGTTACCTCTCACTTGCCTGGACATGTTTCTTCAGGTTGTGTGACAAGAAGTTACCTCCTTGCTTGATGTTTCCCAGACCCATTCCAAGAAAATCTTTGCACAGAAAATAATTCAAAGATTTTAGCAATTATGACTGACCACAGAGGACAGGTTTATTTTTGTCCCTGTTTTAATGTGGAGCTAGAATTATGGAGCCAGTTATTTCAGCAACAAACGTCAAAAGTAGATCCTTTTTTTTTTTCCCTGCTGTTCTCTTTCTTGCAGGAGTTTTGTAGCTAGAATTTCCACATTTTTATACACCTACTGGGGAAAAAAAAAAAAAAAAAGAAAAAGAAAAAAGAAAAGCCACACTAACCTGCCTGTGACATTTAGAGATGAAAGCATTTGGTGCCAGCAACAACCAGGCATGATCACTGCAGTGAACCAGTTTATTAAACTCGTGCCTGAATCCAGCTGGCACAGGGAACAGTGACTCAAGTTCTCCCTGTGGCAAGACATCAGCACACACTCACTGCCTGCCACCTTCGCTGGCTCGAGTGGTCAAATAAAACTTCTTCTCCTGGACCAGGTCTGAGACCTGTGGCACATTTTAATGGCCTGACAGAAGGCACGAGCGACTTGGTGTGTCTGGCACCGTTACTTCAACAGTGGGGGCTGGATTTGTACTTCACAGAAGCGCCATGGTAGTGTAACGTAATTTGAGATGAGCTGCCTGGCTTAATCCAACTAAAAGCATTCATAAATGTGATTCTAGTTTGAATGTATCTGTTCTCTTTTTCTTGGCCCGTTAGCCACTAAGTTTCCATTTTCCATTATGCTTTCCTGATACAACCATCTCAAGATACTTATTCATCTTCCAACTGTGTTCATCTCTTTGCCTTTGGCCAGCTTGACCAGATGTAGCTGGTGACCTCCAACTACCCTCCCCCAGAAGCAGTTAGTGATGTTCCTATCCATTTGTTTCCATTTGATTCTGCTGTCATCATTCACTTGCTGCAAATCTGCTGCTTGCTATTTGTATTTGACTTTTGAAGTTTAGTTTAAAAAAAGTGATGAAGGAATCGAGTACAATCCTAAAGAAAGAGACGTGGTATTGTGTTTCTTGATCATACAGAAAGCAGCTGAGCTCAACTGATCCTTCTTCATGTGGAGTTTTGTTACCTTCTGACCTGCCTTTGAACTTGTCTTTCATAGTTGCCACAACACCATTTGTTTTTGCAGGCTAATCAGGCTGGGTGGATGTATATGCAGGGGTTTCCTGGACTCCTAAAGTGTGGTTTTGTCAAATTTTGAATACATGAGATAGGAAGAGCAGACAATGCATAGTGGCATGTCACCGTAGCTAATGCTCATGTTACCACATTCAGTCAGATGATGGCTGAACATGCAGATACTTGAACTGATCACTTATCTCTAGAGTCATATGGGGAAGACAAACCCTCCTGGAATTCTGTGGGTTTTACATGTTAAGAAGTGCGAGAAGTGCCTATTGTTGGCTAGGTGACGTGAATTTTTTGTGGTTTGTGGTATGTTACCTTGTTCCTGGTGTATAAAATAAGTTTCAACATATATTTAAAGTTTTACATAAATGTGGCTAAAAGTAGTGTATAAAATTCTGAGTTCTAGTTTTTCAAAACATCATCATCATCATCATTATAATAATCTTTAATAAATAATGATAATAATTTTTAAAGGGTGTAAAGAGAGGAAGTGTGTGTATTTGTGGTTGTCGTATCTCTTGGTCTTTATGGCAATACAACCCAGAGTCTATGTTGATTTAAAAAGAACAGTCAAAAGCCAATTACATGGCTGCTCATACTTTGAAGTTGGGTTAAAAGAGGTGTATAAATATTATTATTCCCTATGGGAGATTTTATACAGTACATGAAATCTTAATTTGCTGTAATTACTCTATGAAAATTGTCTGAAGATAGTACTGATTATAGAATTTGTCATAATTTCTTATAATGAAGAAACAAGAGTAATGCGTATAAGCTTTTGAATTAATCCTGTTTTGCTGTGTATTCTCTGTTCTTCTATTTGTACTCACTTATGTAACTGGGGTAATGAGTATGAATGTGGCAGGAATGGCTCACGATATATATGCTTATCAGTTCTCATAACAAGGAAAAGTGAAAAGTAGGTGGAATTTCCCTGTTTCTGCAGCAAACTGGTAAATTCTACTTTGGGCACACTGTTGCTGTCAACATTGTTTATTCTAAAATACAAGACAGGACACCGTGGCTATCAGGAAATTCCAGCAGTTTTCACAGCTGGACATTTCCCACAGGAGTTCCAAGGAAGCTTACATTGTTCATGTCTAGACTAAGCTGTAGCAACCAGCTACTGCTGGGAAAAATCCTCTAAGGATGGATGGAGTATACAGGACCAGTGTGGTCCTGTGTGCTCCATCCATTTCTGTCTCATGGTCGAAACATGAGGATGGCTTTGCTGATAGCAGAGGAATGCAGATTGAGTTGCAGTCTTCCCTCTCCCAGCTCCACCTCCCTTCCCACTAGCACTGCTTGCAGGCAGTGCAGTCTCAAGAGCAGAAAGATTAATTTAAGTGAAGCTGCATCCTACCCTAATAGATACTTTTCCCACAGGACTGAGACCTCAGATACAAACGTGTATTGAGTCATACCCTTGAAACTGGAGGGTTTATGAGGAGGGCTGAGGTCAGTGTGGATGAAGGGGCAGATGGTGGTACAAGTTGTTGTTCTTGTTGTGCTGCTGAAGGTCTTAGTTTGCACCAGCAGAGGATCTGCCTATAAGGTGCTTTCCATAAGTCAAGCAGAATTTCAGTAATTTGCACTAACAGCCATCTAGCTCATTGTGGAAAACTGGATGATTTCATAAATCAGGAAGAGAAACTGCTTAAGAAGCCATTGGGAATCATGCGTCACCAAAAATACTCAGTTAATTTGCTCTGACAGGCCTGTTGGCCGTGGTTGTTTATAGTGTTTTAGCACTCTGGAATTTGTTTCACAGGCTGTGACCCTGTTATAGTAGATGCTGTATAAACGGAGAGCAGCCTGGCCGCCTGTGCCCGAGCTTTCAGTCAGACAACAAAACAGGAGGGAGGAAGTGGAAATAGAGAAGACAATGGAGTACAAGGGGACAGTGTTAGTTGCATGCAAAGCAGTGATTTCAGCATGCTTTAAGCCTTACTATTATTCTACTGCTGAATTACTGCTTCATTTTGGGGGAGGTGGTAAAAGCTCAGTTCCGATAATGCTTCTTGGGAAAATTTTGCATTAGAAGCCGTAAAATGCCTAATGTGTCCCCGAGTGGGAGGTTAAAAGAGGAAAATCACCAACAACCTGGCATTTTAGTATTCTAGGAGGAGCACAGTGTGGGTTTTATTCTGTTTTGCAAGAAGGAACTGATTCCTGCCTTCTACATCTTCAAAAACGCTATGTCCTCTAGGCTGGCTCTGGAGAGGGTGAATGCACACGTGTCTTGCTCAGTTGAATGTGCTCCCTAAATCTTAGTAGATGACACTAGTAGCTGTTACTACAAACTTTTGTTTATTATTTAAGCTCTTCTTAATTGCACTGTGGAGAAATTTGACCCCATCAAGTCATTACTGAGGTCTCTCGCCAAGTATAGGTAATCCAAATTCCATCTTCACCTTGTGTTTTATGTTTAGACGGTTCTGCAGGTTCATACCATAGAAAGTAGTGCAGGAACATAGATGGAACTGACTCCCTCTGGTGTAATGTATAGTAGTATAATGCCTAAGATAGTTGTTTGATCCTTGCTGTTTAGCCTCATATGTTAAGGACCTGAGAATTTTATTTTCCTCACTGGAGAATGGTAATACAGAATCCCTGTGTGCACCTGCTGTTCAGAGGAAGGCTCTATTTGCCATCTCAGCTTAGGTGTTCACCTTTAGTCTCAATTAGTGTAACACAGTCGTCACAGCCTTTAAAAGAAAACTTTGAGACATCTTAGACTCACTCACCTGAAATATGGAAAACTAAATATGCTGCCTGGTCCATGGGGCTTGTTGACTTCACCTGTCTCTAAAATGTTGATGTGATCGATGCTGATAAGAAAGGAGGCATTGAAGAAACTTGGCCTCATTGCTGCTGGGCAGGCAGGCTGTACAAATAGCCTGAACTCAGAAAAAGAAAAATATTGAGTTCTGGGTCTTGAAGACAGCCTGTGCTTTGAAGTACTTGCATGATCTCCAGCCTAAGGAGAACATAGACCACAGGCAGGCAGAATTTTCAGATTAGTGAGGAGCTTTGTGGGCAGGACTGAATGGCACAGATTCACGTATGTTTCTGTTCTGTGCAGGTATGATCATACTATATAAATATGTTAATTAATAACTTACTGTTTACTACTGTAAACTCTGTAAAATACTTTACATAATAGCATAAAATGTTTTCACTCAGCAATAGGAGACGCAGGGCCATCCCTTTCTCCTAAAGCTGTGTTAAGGTAAGCTTGCCTGCCTTTTTGGGGTACTTACAGGGTTAAGATGGTTTGGATTAACGAAATATAGTGCTTTACTTCATGGACTATCTAAGTGGTATCATTAAATATAACTTTCCTGACCCCTTTGATGTATTATTGTGCTCACTGTGGTAGTGGAGGATAACTCATGCCCTTTATTGCAGAGAAATGTAATGCAAGATTCTTTTGTTTCATGGATGAGAAAACCATATAAATCAACTGGATATAGTGAAGGGTTTGTTCTTTAATTAAGTCATCCTTTCTTGTGTTTTTACACAAGTAAAGGATTTTCATTTTCATTCATTCTCAGGCTAGTGATTTATGGGTTTGGCACTCTATACTTGATGCTGTAGGAACTCTGAGATGTTCATTGTTAGGCTCAAACTATTTCAATAATTCTGTTGCTTTTTGTCTCCATGTGTAATTTTCATTCAAAGATTTACAGTTATGCACCCCATGGATCCTCATATTAAATTGTATCATCTGCAAAAATGGATATAAATGAGTCCCTTGGCTATTTTCCTCATAGTTACACAGCCTGCATATGGACACCACACAATAATACTCACTCCTATTGATGTAAGAGCCAAGTCATGTTATTGCCACTGTCTGTAGGTGCACTTTTTTGTACAGTTGTTGTAGGATAGCATTATCCTTGCTCCATTTTGTCCTTTAATATGCCTTAGAAAGCTATGAAAAGCAGATAGATCTGTGTTGCAGAAACATTTGCAGCAAGTTCTATGTTATGTTAGTCAGAAGGCAACATTTTCTCAAGTGCACTTAACTTGATTAATTTTTAAAATTAATTTTTTTAAATTAAATTTCAATTTACATTTTTTAAATTTAATTTTTTAAATTAATCATTAACTTCAATAGTCACATATGTTGACCATAGTTTGTGAATCATTTGGGTTTTGAAACCACTTGGGAGTTACTCTTTAAAAGCTAGTTTAAATTAAGAAAAAAAAAAGCATTTCCCTAAAGACACAGTTTTGATCTATAGAATAAAACAGAATGTCACCTGTAGCTTTCTAAGTCAAACATGAAGCATTTTCCCATTATTAAAAAAACCTACACCACTCATTTTAGAAATTTCAGTTCTCAAAACTCAGCCTGTTACACAAAGATTGGTTCTTATGGACTCCCTGTATAGGCATGCAGAGCCCACAGTTCCTCTAGCTGGATTATTCTTTCTTTCTGATATTTTTCTATTATAGATAGTTTGGAGATGTGTAAATCTGTTGCTTTTTTGTGTAACTTCTTAGTGCTTCGTGTAAGTTTTTAGAAATATTTTAAAGTTTAAAAAATATTGTTTTGGAAATAAGCATAAACAGGCTGGTAAAGCTACAAGGATAACTATAATGGAAGCAGGGTTGTAGCAGATAGAACACGGCCTTTTTTCTTTTCTTGACCAAGCTGCAGCAAATCAAAAGATACGGAGAACTTTCTAAAATTTTGATGGATTTCAAATTACTCTGTTCTGGGCTTGTTTATGCAAAATCACTGCCATTCTGTTTTGTCTGGTTTTGATCAAAATTCTCTGTGCATTAGTAATTTTGTTTTCCTGTGCACATCACCTATGATTTGAGCATATTTGCTTTTATCTGAGATGTATAAAATAGTGGGCAGAGAAACCGTCCGTCCCAGAATTCTGGCTTCAGTAATGTGTGGGGTTTTTTGGTTAGGTTGTGGGTTTTTTGGGTTTTGTTTTTGGTTTTTTTGTAATCCTTCAAATTGCAGTCCACCTTCTTTCTTGCTCATGTTACTAGACACAAAAAAAGGAGCTCAAATGCAGCACTTAATATGACCTTTGCATGACTCCATAAAAAGCTATGTCTCCAACTTGAGAAAGGGGTTAGTATTGGCCTACAAATGAAATTTTAAGGAGAAAGTGTCTTGTTTTTGATTGCTGGTTATATCAGTGCTGAAATAACAGTTTGACATTTTAAGAATTTGACTTGGAAATGTTTGATTAGTTGAATTAGTGCTGCTTACAGCTTTTTAGGTGTTTAATTTTCTGTACATTAATTTGTCTAATTATAGAATCAGAAAGAGAGTGCTCTTTGATTTTGCAATGTGTAAGTTAATCATATACACTATTAGAGGTGTTCCTTTGGAAAAATATTGTTTACTACTAATTGTCAAAGTAAAAAATACCTTTCATGTTTTCTGTGATTTTTTTCCACACATCGGCGACTGAAGTATTCCAGATTCATGAGAATAGGAAAGTAGTTTACTTACTAATTTTTTTGCTTCCCTTTTGCTGTTCTTATACTTGGCTAGTTATAAAAAGAAAGCTTTTGTTGTTGTCCTGCATTATTCCTATAATTGAATAATCTTTGATTTGGTTGCACATCGTGCAAGTACATACTAATTCTCAATTTGTGGCATAAACTTCATGGCTTTGGGTTCTTCAATATGGTTAAAGATACTTGATCTTATCACAGCTTCACAGTTACTTTTCACAGTCAACCATGCATTACAAGTGGCCTTCAGTTGTGGAAAAGCATCTATTATGTCCTTTTGGGAAAGTGAGCTGTTCTCTGTTGCTCTGCTTAAAACCATCATGTCCCGTGTGCATACCAAAAAAGGGCTGGGGGAGGGAAGGCTAGACACCAAGGAGTCACTGTATATAGTAGGAGTCTTTTTCTTCCCACTGCTTAAAAAGATAAGTAGCTGAAAGAGAGTCAAGTGTTGTTTCTCTATAAATTGTGTGCCAGCAGGTTTATCACTAAATGCTGTAGGTTATGTTGAGTGAAATAATCTGGAGGAAGAAAGGGAGGCTAAAATAACAGAGCGGTAGGACTATTTTGACTCCACAATCAAACTCTCCTTGACTTTTGCCCTTTGGGTGGAAAGTGCTTATGTTACAAAACAACATGAGGTCAACCTCTGGGTTCTGCAGTTTCTTTCTTTCTTGCTGATCTACACTGAGGGAGTAGTAACCTCCCATTCTGTGCTTTTGTGTTAAAAGTTATGTACTTTTACTGTTTGGGCAATAAGAATGGCGGTTGTTTTCCTACACAGTGTAAGAAAAACGGCTGAATTGAAGAATGAAAAATTGCCCAGGTAGCACTGAAGAGGCATCCATGCCTAGGCTCAGAATGAAGATATTCTGAAAAAGATGGGAGCATCCACTTTTCAAATATCTCATTACCTCTGAAGCAGTGTACAGTGCTACAGAGATTTTTAGTCATGAAGTGGATATATTAAAAAAATTGGTTTAGATGCACCCAATTGATCTGATAGCACTCTATAAAAATTCTACCAAGTTCTTTCAGGAAGATAGGTCATACCTGATCTAGTCAGCTTTTTTCAGAACTATTCCCATTTTAGGATGACAACTGCTTGGTCAGTGATCCAGTGATGGACCCATGACGTGGAAGAGGTGTGGGAGCCTGAGTGTATTATTTAGTGGCTTTGGTACAGTGGAGGAGGCCCCAGCCAGGAAGCAATAAAGTAGTTATTGGGTAATGACTGTGGAGGCACCACATATAAGGTTAAATTGATATATGTAAATCACCAACTTCAAGATGCTGAAGCTGCCTCTTGGTGCCCATCTTTTTTTTTTTTTTTTTACACTAGTGGGGATCAAATAGTCACTGTTTTGATAAATGGTATGCTGCTAACCTACATTAAAGACCTTAAGGGAGGTGAGCTTTTAAATTCCTTTGAAACGTAATGGAATTTGGGTGCCAAGAACTCTTCTTTTTTAAAAAAGCTGCTGCCTCATTTACTTTTATTAAACTGCTTTTTAAAAATCATGCAAAACCTTTGGAAGTGGCGCAGGGTATACAAGCAAATAAGCACATCTTACTTCAAGGGGTCTTGGCTGTGGTAGAAACCAGCTGGGATTAACTGTTGATGGCTTTCTACTGTTGTGTTGGAAGTGTGATGTGTAATACTCGTGGGGGTTTTTAGAGGTCTCTGCACAGGCTGTGTGGGATCATTTGAACAGAAGTGTTTCATGTTGGCCGATTGTTTGGGCTCCATAAATGTTAGTGAAAATGATGTATTCTAAAAGTGAAAAAAGCCTGTAATTTATTGGAGGTCCAGCTCCTGTCTTGTATGTGATCCTAACGTCAGCAAAATCTATAGGAACGTGCCTGAGTACCTTTCACTTGATTATGTACCTTGTCTAAAAATGTATACCTGTTATACATGCTAACTGTTAGAAAATCTGGTGTGATTCTCATTATTACTCAAATTCAGAATAGATTAAACAATGCTTAAGGCTCTTGAATTGAAGTCTCAGTCCTTGTGTATTATGTAGCTTTAGAGTATCTGTAGGGTATCCTTGTGTAGTATGTAGCATTAGGGTATCTATAAACATTCGTACATACAGTACAAAGGTAAAAATGGGTGTGAGTAAAATAGATATACACAAGATGTTACAGTGCTCTGTTAGCTGCAACTTAACAAACAAAACCTGAGATCCTTTTAGGAATGTATAATCCTTTCCGCTTTTGAGGTTTGAGATGCCTTTTCTTTGTTTGTAAAAATCAGTGTTTTGTATTGCTGTGTATGGAGTCTCTTTATGGGGAGCTAAACCCAAGAAATTATCCTTCTTCAAACTAGTTTTACTGGGGTTGGGTCTGCAGTTTGTTTCTCCTCTCATTTTTCACATGACAGTGGTGCAACACAAGTGCAAACTCCAGTATTTATGGGGAAGGGATTTTTAGTTTTTGGTCTGGGTTAGAAGCTTCCAATGTAGTTCACCCTACTCAAGCAATACGAAACAGTTTTTAGTTGGTGCTCCTTTCAAAAGTATTTGTAAATTTTTTTTAGATTGCAATCTGAATTATTCAACTTTCCATTTGCAATGGAGATGGTTAGAAGGTTTTTCTTGGCCACACCCAAGACTCTTTTGAACAGTGTTGAATTATACAGTTATTAAGAAGTCGAAACAAAACCAAAAAAACCCCCTTCAAATCTTACACATCTGTCAGACTTTAAAAAAAACAAAACCCTTGGAAACTGTGAAGCATTGTGGCAGTGAGTAAAACAGAAAACTATTGCAGTCTGCATTTAATAAGAGATACTGGGAATTAGGTCTCTGCATAGGCTTGCAGTTAATCTTGTGTACCCTGCTGGCTGAGTGGGTGATCACCAGGGGAACAGACTTGCTTTTGTTTGTGAAGGTATGTGAAAGAAATGCACAGTAAACATTTGCATAACATCTTATATCATGTAAAAAATGCAATGAAAATGAAACTGAGTCAAGTGTAATTTTTTTAAAGTGTTCTTTAATTGTGTGAGTGCAAATCTTTCAAGTCTTCAGTTATAAATTCAAATTTAAATTTGAAAGTTAAGCTGTAAAGTTAAAACAGGAAAAGTACCTTAATCAGAGTTATGCAAACCTATAGAATCAGCATGAAAATATTTTTGTACTGCCACATGTGATACATCACTGCTTTGCTGTATAAACACAATTAAAGGGTGCCTTGGGGACTTCCTCAACAAGAGATTAAACAGGGAAACAAGACTGGCAATTCTAACACTTTGCATCTGATGATTTAATCAATCCAGACAGGCTTTCATTCCCAAAGATGCATATTCCCTGAAATATGCATTTTAAGAATTTACAAGTGCAATTTTCTAATGGATCACAAACACGTTCTTATTCTGCCTCTCAGTGAAAGAAACAATTTGTAACCTTTACACAGATAACCATTATTTTTCTCTCCCTCTTCGCCCTCTGTTTTTTTCCCCCCTTTGTCAGAGATTAGCAACACTTTAGATTTGTGAGTGGAGCTAATTGCTGAGTGTTGTCTATATGACCTTAGCAAAATCCTACTGCTTAAATTCTTAAGTCAAGCTTACTTGTTTTGTCTGAAATAAGTTAAGGAAGCAGACTGTAGGCTAGTCTGGAGGTGGGCATTTCTGCATTTCTGATGGGGAGGGTTGAGATGAGTAGCTAGCAAGCCCTTCAGGGAGCATGAGATCCGTTTACTGAAGTAGTGGCTTGCTGAGCATGTATCAGGTGAATATACAGAACTGGATCCCGACAGGCTGGAATGATGGGCTGAGGCCAATTGCATGAGGTTCAGCAAGGCAAAGTTCTGGGTCCTGCACTTGGCTCACGACAGCCCCCGGCAGTGGTACAGGCTGGGGATAGAGTGGCTGGAAAGCTGCCACATGGAAAAGGACCTGGGCTGTTGGTCAACAGCAGCTGAACATGAGCCAGTGTGTGCCGAGATGGCCAAGAAGGCAAATGGCATCCTGGCCTGGATCAGTAATAATGTGACCAGCAGGACCAGGGCAGTGATTATCCTCATGTACTTCCCACTGGTGAGGATACACCTTGAGTCCTGTATTCAGTTTGGACCTCTCCCTACAAGAAAGATGTTGAGATGCTGGAAACAAGTGCAGGGAACGGCCACAAAACTGGTGAGGGGCCTGGAGCACAAATCTGATGAGGAATGGCTGAGGAAGCTGGGCTAAAGCCTGGAAAAAAGGAAGGCTCATGAAAGATCTTAGCTCTCTCTACAACTGCCTGAAAGGAGGGTGTTGCAAGATTACTTCTCACAAGTAATAAGTGATGGGACAAGAGAAAATGGCCTAAAGTTTTGCCTAGGTTTAGATTGGAAATGAAGAGGAAATTCTTGAATTTCTTTCAAATTCTTTAGGGGATTATCAAGCATTGGTATAGGCTGCCCAGAGAAGTGGTTGAGTCACTACCCTGGAGGTGTTTAAAAGACATTAAGTGTGGCACTTGGGGTCCTGGTTCAGTGATGAACTTGGCGTGTTGAGTTGACAGTTGGATTTGATAATCTTAAAGGATTTTCTCAACCCAAATTATTTGATAATTCTTGGAGGACAAGAAAAATTCCGTTTTTGTTAACTTAGTTTTGATGCAGGCTGTGTTTTGGATTATAAATTATTTTTAAAAAATTCCAGATGGTTAAAATATTTTGTAAAAGAAAACGAATTTCTTTTTGGCTTGAATGGTTTTGATTGTCACCCTTATATCATAGCAAAAATGTTGGAAGAATTCCATTCATAGCCAAATCCTAGAATGCATTGCTGCAGCATACTGCTCAAAGTCTTTGCCTTGGGTTGGATTGAGTCTCACCATGGGCAGAAGGCAGGCATCATCTTTTCTACTAGTTTTTTGGCTCCCCAAAGTGTGCCACACCTTTGTCCATCTTGTTTCTAATTTTGAGGAGGCTAGTCAATGATATTGGAATACTTTGAGATTTGTATATTTTGCAAATGTAGAAATACTTACGTATTTATGTCTTTTTGTATGTCATGTGTAGAGAATGGGTCTCATCTTTCAATTGTTACAGTGATCATATGCAGCTACTTTTGGGGAGGTTTTCTCTTTCATGGCTTCATTTCTTAGGTCCAAGCTACTGGAAACAGTTAGTTATGAAAATACAGTCTTTGTAATGGACCCTAAATTCCAGTACCTAACCAACCTGAGAAATAGACTGTGAGAACTGTTTGCAGCTGCTGGCTCTTAGCAAAGAGCAGTCACAGCTTACAGCTCTGCAGTTAACTCCTTTTTCCTTCTCCATGGTGCACCGATGTGCAATGATTCTCTAAAACAAGTTTTATTAACAATTCAATTGTTCTCCTGCTACCAGAGATTTCCTTTAAAGTAATACAATTCCTAGTGGCTTAATCCGAAAAGATTACCCAAAGGATCAAAATCCCTCATTAGCTGGTTGTGAAGATCACCTAATTTCAGAAATGGAGTTTACACATTTTCAAAACTAAATCCAGATGAAAAATACTGTCTTTTAAATCATCTTCATGGGCTCATAAGAGAGAAAAATGTATTCAAAAGAGTAAGAAGTAGAGAGGTGATATTAAAAAAGACTGTTCTTTTTCTCAGCCCTCAGTGCAGATGATAGGAATGGTGAGTTGAAACTGTAAGACATGAAATAAAATGAAAGTTTCAAAAGAAAAATATACAGACATGGTATGTATTTACGTACTTGATTCCAAAAAAGTAACTTTAATTCAGAATTATTGTACTGTTACATCCGAAGCCTTCAACAGTACTGCAAAGTGATGAAATGTTTAAGATTTTGTTAACTGTCCAGGAATATTCAGTAGCTAAAAAAATAAATAAGAAATGGTAAGGGAAGGAAATGGATTTTAAACCCCATTTAAATTAAACCTGTTTATTAGTATCAATCGTAATAGTAATACTTGTATTTGAATATAGTGTTACCAGGAGGGAACATTCCGTCTATTTGGACATGCTGTGAGATCCAGGCAGCTGCTGTGCCTTAGACATTCTTAAATAGTAATAAACTGGCACTCCTAAACCTGACTTATTTATTATTATGGACATAAAATCCCACAAAAGAAAGCCAGATGTTTTGGGAAACAGTTTGATTTCAGGGTTTTGAGCTGTGTGTCATGCTTTTCATTATAAGATTTCCTATTCCCAGTATATCTGTATTTTTATGTCTTCTGATAAGGCTTCCAAAAATTCTTGCAGATCACCCATTCCCCACTAAATAAGTTGAATGAAAATTGTAAGGATAAAATGTGTGTGGTTCAAATGCATGCTTCAAGGTTTAGTCTGATTTCAAGAGTAATGTGAATTCTGAGGGTTATTCAGAGACAGCAGAGTGCTTTTAAGGCTTTGCAAACTTGTTCAGCTCAAATTGCAAAAAGTAAGCTGGGGAAGTTTCAGTCTTCAGAACACTGTTGAAAACATGTCCTGTATCAAATCCCACTCCATGTGGTTGATCTATGTGACTTCTTCTCATTCTTTGTCCCATTTTTACATTGTTTTCATTCTGTCTCTGAAAAATTCCATGAACTCCAGTTTGTCTGTGTTTCCTTTCATATATATCATCCTCCCCTTGCTGGCAGTGTTGAATGGCTTGGGTTTTGGTCCTCTGTTGAAATCTCTCTTGCATTTCAAATTTTGTATTGGTATAGGCTGAATGTTGACCCTCACTGAAATTCTATTTCCAAGAACATTTTTTGTGTGGAAGCTTACACTGGCATATTAATTTCATTATATTTGCATCACAGGAGGGTTGATTGTTCATCTTGGGCACTGTATTTTGCCAAACTGGATTCCTTTAGAAGGAGTTTTGTAATATCTGTAGCAACTGTTGCTTGAAATTGTTTAAGATTTGTAGTTTGTGTATAGCATTTAATTAAATTTTATCTGCGCATTCTCTGATGAAATGGGACTTGCTAAGGAGTTTGGAAGTCAAAAATTATAATAGTAGAAGAAATCATGGCCAAGCAGAAAGTAATGTTGGTTTAGGAAGTAGTCTTACTGGTTATAGAAAATGACTGTCTAAAGGTCAAGAAAACAGAAGAATGGAAGAACATGCATGGATGTGGGAAGTGTGTTCACAGCAAATTTTTAAGAAGCAGCTTAGGTACATTCAGACTGTGACTTGACTCTTGAGATAACCTGAAATGCCATATTTCATCTGGCCTAGGTTAATAAAGCAGCTGTGAATGATGCATTTTTACAGATAATTTTCTGAGAACAGTTTTCTTTCAGAAAAGTTTTATTAACTCTTGCGTAGAATTTTGGTACCAGGCAAGGAGAGAAGGAAAAAAAAAATCCAAGTGGTGGAATAAGGAAGTAATTTGAAACTTGGGTAGCTACAGTTTTTTCTCCTCAAGCTGCAGTTTTCTGTGATCTTTGGGATTTGAAATTGTCTCTGTTTTAGTTGAACAGAGGAAGAAAGTAGTGAAGAAGGGGACAAATGAAATATGCATTTTGCACATAGAGAGTCCTGAATTGCACTAAACTTCATCTGTCCTGACATATGTGAAATAACCAATTAGTAACTTAGCGGCCAATACCACTTCAGATTATGCATCCTGACAAAAATATCATTATCCTTAGTTGAGGGTTTTTTTCTGTGCTAAAATAGTCAATATATGTGCACCAGCACTGATGTAAATAATTATATAGGAAACAAAGAGAAGACTAATGTGTATCAACATGCCTTATATTTCCTAGAAGGTAGCTTCAGAAGACCAGTGCAGAATTTTAAGATCGGTGGCTACCGATTGATACTTAGAGCACAGAAAACTGCTGTGTTTACATGTGTTTATGCTTTATCATATTTATGGGATGAAAAAATGTTTTAAACAGCATAGAGACTGGAGAAGAAACGGGGAATATAGATTTATTTTCAATTCTTGGAGTAGATGCTAAGCATAATAAATGAAAATAATGGAGTAGCCGAGTAAGTTGTCTTTGAAATAAGTATGAGAAGGATGCAGAGGGATGTTTCTAGGATTTAGGGATTTAGGATTGAAATCTGAGTAAGTATGTTCAGTAGAAAAATATCTTTTAAAAGATAAGTCTTGTAAGACTTTATCAAAATAACTTATCACAGCAAATAATAAATCTTAATGGCTATTTAAAAAGTGCATCATATTAATTTGCGTGCATTTTTCTCTACTTCTAAATGTGTTTGAACAAAATGTTCTCAAATCAATGTCATAAACGCTGTCATTTACAATTCTGAATGTACTCTTACAGATGTGGGTTCATGCTTAGGATGTGTAGGTACCTTACATTTTTGGTGGAATAATCAAAGGCTAAAAAATAAAGGATTGAAATTGCTTGAATACTGACATGAAACATGAAGTGTCTGTTTATGTAAATGGTGGAGTTTATGTCATTTGGATCTTAACACTGAGATTGGAGTGTTAGTGATCTTCTCTTTTTATGAGTGCAAATAAGTGGAGCATTTTCAGCACATGTTGGCCCCAAATTTAAGCTTTTAATTTTAATTAATTTGAGCAGCCCATGTATTTTTATTGAGACTTCGTTGTTTTCAGAATACCTCTGAAAAAAAAAGGGTGTTCTTTGGATGTGTTGCATATGAAATTAATACACAAAGAAGATTATCTAAATTTCAGTCTTTCTCCTTTTTATATCCTTCTCTCCCTCCAAGTTTGAAAACTAAGTATTTAGTATTCAAATTTTCTTCTTGCTTGTATCCATAGCAAAATGGTTTTTTGCAGATACAGTACTTTCTGTGATGGAAGATTCTTCTATTTTCAGTGATTTTCTTTATTTGGATAAAAATTTGTTCCAAGTCTGAAATTAGTAAATGGGAAATAAGATTGTACTATATTGTTTCTCTAGTTAATATAAATATTTATTGCATTTATGTGTACAGCCTAGTTTAACATATTGAATGCGTTTATTACAGGTAGAATATAGAGAGCAAATAAATCAATCTATAACATCAATTTACTCCAGGTATCTCTCATCAAATGTGACCCTTTGTACCATGTATGCCTGTTGATTTAAACAAAATTTAAAATGAACAAAACCCAGTGTCCATGGTTGTGTCTTAAATGGAGTCTGAGAAAGAACATAACTCATAATGGTTTTCTGTATTGTACAGTCACACCTACTATTGCACCTCTGAACCTCAATCAAGGGTTGTTTCTGTTCCACAGACTCTGGCTGGAGCAGGTGTAAAGTGGAAAGCAGATTTCTGACTGCTGAGCCCAGCAGCTAACAACTTCCTGTTGTAGTTGCTCGTGCATTCCCTGTAGGGCTCCTAGTTCCTTAAGTGCAGTAGAGGTGCAGCTGGATAAGGACAGTTATCAAAGTGGTAGTTCAAAGTGAATTCCATGTACTGAGTTCATAAACTGGTACCCTGGAGTACCAAGCTGGTGCCTGGCTGTTTCTGACTGGTTACTGCACTCCTGGATAGAACTGGCATGATTTCTAGGGCAAAACACAAATGTTATGTGCTGCATTGATACAGTCAATATACAGACACCGTACCTGCATCGTATTTTATTGACAGTCTTATCATTAGTTTCCCTAAAAGCAAAGGTCATGTGCAGGCACAAACTTCCCCTTTCTTAAGCTGCTTTTGTGTGTAAATGTTTGTATGCTTGAGGTCTTTTTGCTATGCAATAGCTTTGTTTTTCCATTTGAACTTTAATGTTAGGCTTAGCCTAGTTGCTTCTGGCCAAATCTTGAATATTCTTGAACACAGTAAAATCTGATAGTGTATGTACTATTTTGATTAGACTATCTAATTAGCTGTGGTAAAATATTCAGCACTTTGGAGTGGAGATGAGCCTGGAGTATAGTATAGGATTCTGATTTTGGATCTATAATATCAACTGTGAGGTTCAGAAATGTTCAAATGTCATTTGAATGGGAATGGCATGTATGTACAAGTCACCTGTGAATATCTGGATTAAAAGCCAAGAGTGATTTACATCAAAACATAATATAGATTAAATACAGTTAAATAAATTAAATAATAAAGTTAATATGTTTCAAAAATAATTGTATGTTACTGTGCTATTTTGTGGTCTGCATTAAAATGCAGAGAAAAGGGTGTTGCAACCCTTTGATTAATGTGCTTTTCACCAGGATATCAATAAAACCCCCAATGCCAGCCTTGTCTGTGAATAAATACCTATAAACACAGTATATAACACGTTTTTACATAGTTGACCTTTGAACAATTCCATATGGTTTTCATTTATGTGGAATTGTTCTCTCTTACTAGGCTCCATTCAAAAAAAATTTATTTTAGACTTGGTTTAAATAGAACAGACACCCTAAATATCTTAACAAGCATAGCTGACCCTTTGTGGAATTCGAAAAAAGGATTGCAGCTGCCATGCCCATGGTGTGCTTATATCTGGGTTGTGGAATGAATAAGGTAGAGCAATCCTTGGGAGAGTTTGTACAAGTGGAGTGTAAAAGCTACACAGGGGGAACATATTGGCGCTGGTCAAAGAAGTGTATGTGGTACATAAAATTCCCAGCAGTTGTGCTGCAGTGCCACTACATGCACAATATATTGGTTAACTGGTAATAGGAAGCCATTGTTTTCTTTACAGACAGAAACATTAACTCCTGGCATGTCATTGACATGTGCATAATGTAATAACTTAAGTATGTGTCACTGTTGTAAGGCAGGTGTGAAACCAGATATTCAAGCTGAAAGATCCTGCAGCCGGCTTTAGAGTCAAGAGAAAGGCCAGGGGATGCATGGTCTGGAAATAGACAATATGAATGCTTTAGGAAGTTGCTTTCATTCTGTTACAGAAAATATAACATCTTCATACATAAAAGTCATACTTAATTTAATGCTATCAGGGTTTTTTCTTTCTCTTTTCTTTCTCCCTTCTTATCTTTGGAGGAAAAAATATCAAGATGCCTTTAAATGATTTTTTTAATTCTTATCTTGTTTTTCTTTAGCTATAAAACTACTTTCAGTTTTTCAATACCTCTGCAGTATAAAAAATAGAACTTTGCATGCTTGGTCTTAACAAAATTGTTTTTTGCCATTTTTGAGATAGGGGATTCATGTTGATATTGCAAAAACCAGATTAATCTCTATTATATTGAATGGCAAATTATTTGAAAATAGTTGTGTAATAATATTATTTTAATTTTAATTATTTTTAATTTTATTTTATATCATATACATTGATAGCTTCAGTATTATGTCATTCATCTGTTCTAGCTACTGAAAGCACCAGCTCTTAGTCTGATGACAATCTGTGCTCTAAATAGTCATTTTAAAGTGTATGGTCATTCCTGTTTGTAATGAGCAAACTTTCTCTGCTCATAAAACCCAAAGCAGCCTTAATGCAGAAGTAAAACTGAGGAGTGATTTAGCTGTATTATGATCTTGATTTTGGATTTACTTCTGTCCTTGTTGCTAGGAACCTTCAGAACAACATATGTTTTAAATGTACAAAATGAGATTTTTAAGTACAGAGCAATCCAATGGATAAATCACAGATTCAGAGTTCTGTAAACTGTCTCTGTCCTACAGAAAAGTAATATTCACATCATTGTGGTATAAAATATGTCTAAAGTTACTTAAAATTTCCTGTATCAGATATTTGAATGTAGGTTGTATCTGTTTTAAATCCTTAATTTGTGGATTAGGATAATTTGCAGAAACTGCCCACTGTTTTCCTGAATGGTCTGGGTCCTTTTTTTTTTTTAACTGAGTAAAAATTCTTATAAGTGTGAAGTCATACCTGATATTTTCAACTTTGTGTAGAAATTACTCCCTCCACAAATCTGAAGAGTTGGAAGGAAAAGAACATTTTAATTTGTCATCGAGACTCAAATATTTCACCATTCACAGAGAAAATTTCTGTAATATAATTAAAAAAAAAAGCCATCCCTCCAAATGAATCTTTTGCATGACAGTGAGAAGAACAAGAGAGTGAACTGTTTCCAAGTTATAAAAGTGGGGGGGGTTGAAGCGAAGGGTCTTCTTTGCTCCCTCCAACTTGTTTATGAGTTGGCACTACAGTGGCTCTGCAGTATATTCCTGCTCTCCCCAGGGGTCAGCAACAGTAGGGGGAAATGCAAAGGCTCACCCCTTCTGAACCATCATTTCTGTCTTCAGAACAGGCTCCCATTGTGGCTGTAGCTTTTGAGAATGGTCTGTGAAGCCTTGATGTGAAGCAAAGGAAGTCTGCCACTGACTACAGGGGTCTTTGGATCAGGCCCTGAGCTTTTAGGTCTGTAACTGTCATGGAAAATAAATACTGCACTTGAAGGAGCAAGCTCCAGGGTCTCCTAAAAGTAGCTTAAATAGCTCAGAGAGGAGCAGTATAATAACTCCAACTTTCATATAGTAGGTTCTCACTAGTTTTACGTCCCAGGGATACTGCTGGGACTCCCAAATCACTGGTCAACAGTTGTAATGATACATGGCAAATTACCTAGGTAATGGCAGTTGGATAAATCACCTCCAGCCAATGCTGATTAGTCAAGCAAGGGGTGTGCTATGTATTAACTGGAACCAATTCCCCAAAGACAAAATCAAAGGGAAAATGGACCTGAGAAATTTTTTTAACCCAATATGATGATTAGCAGTCATTAGTGAAGATGATTTATTTTTCCTTATGGAAAGGCTAGTGAGTGATTTAGAAAAGCAAATGTGAATGTGTAAGTTTTTACAGAAATTGCTGGAAGGGATCAGAGATTTCACGGCAGAGCTGTTCACCTTTATAACTGAATTTCTGTTTATATTCTTCAAATAAGGCAAAACAACACAATGGAAAATTTCAGGAAATTCTTGATTGCACCCAAGGTTACAAACCAGACACAATGACTTTGCATTATCATTTTCATAAGAAAGAAGGGAACAATGACCACTCACAAATATGTCAAATGTATTGTGGGCGGTGAAATAAAGTTGAAGATCAAAGTGCTGTCAACTTGATAGGAATGGAAGGTGCTGAATGTGTCATAGATCTTGACACAGGAAAGTGCTGTGACTCGTCCTAGCCAGAGAACAAACTGTTTCTGGAACCAAACCAGAAAGTCAACTGAAGTCACAGAAAAGTGCTATATCTTTCATACCTCTATCGAGAAATGGAGGACTTCTGATCACATCTGATGCTCACACTGAGCTGTGGAAAAGTGAATGTAGCTTAGGCTGATGCAAATTACAATAATAACTTGGATCATAGAATGTTTCAAGATATTTTTCTGGCAGTAATGGATCATGTGTTAGTAAATTGAGCAAGTAAAGGAAGGTGTTAGTGAAAGGTAGGTTCACTGATGAGCATTAAGTACATCCTGTACTGGGCAGTGATGCAGGAGTCCATGGTGGTATTTTTGGAACTTCCTTTATAGAGCATTGTTGAGTGCTAGAATTATCACCTCTTTATGAAGGCAGAGGCAGGAGAAAAGAAATTACCTATTTCTGTTGCAGAGTTCAAATTATAACTGCATTATTTTCAATTTGGGCATGTGAACACAAGTTTGGAGGCTCCCATCTTGTTTTACTGATCATATTGCTGGTTTTATGCTGTTGTGATATTGGTCTATGCAAGATTTGCACGTATCTTAATTTGAGTAATTAAGATGATGACTCACAGAATCACTCACGTGGGGTGCCATCTGAAGATTGCAACGATTTTTGTGCAACATTCAAAGCCCTCTGAGAGTTAGAACTGCTGTTTATATTTTTCTCTAATGAGCTTGCTTTCCTAATGTGACCTGCCCACCTCTGGCTCACCTGTAATCTTTCTGACAAAGAAACATTACAAGACAGTTATTCTTTTAATGCTGTGGTCTGCACTCCTGACTAATCTTTTTTTCCTGGTAACTTGGATATAATGTGGCAAGAGACAAGCAGATATGATTCATCACCTACTGTAAAGTGCAGCCAAATCATACATTAATTCTAAAAATGAGTAGAGGTTGTATGACAGAAAGGAAGACTGAGGTACTCATGGAGGATTTGTGAATACAAAGTGAATACACTGAATACAAAGAACCTCACCTGCTGCTTGATTAAAAGAACATTTACCTTTTTAGTAGCTTTTCAGAGAAGAGTAATCCCACTGATGAATCTTAATCTTTGCATACTTTTCAGTATTTAAATTATAGATAGCATAATGTATCTGGAAATTCTGTTAAATTCTTCCTCTGTGACAGTAAATTCCATGGGCAGTTATATTAATGATATAAGAAGAAGTGAGCATCAGTGATCATAGGAATGAATTTCTACTCATTTTAAATACTGTCCAAGTGCTGCAGGGGCTTAGGCAGATTTTTATTAAGGATGTGGCTAGAATACAAAGAGGAGTAGTAGCAATTGAATCTTGTTTCCATCTTAGCTGATGTTTTGAAAGGTTTTAAGTGGTACTTTATTTTTCTGGGATTTCAGCTTGTTATATTAACAGCCAAAGCTGGATTGAAAGTCTATTCTTTAAGCATCTGTAGTTTCTTTCTATACTGAGAAAAATAGAGGAGCTGAGGCTTTCTCTTCTGAAGAGGAGTTCCTTGTGTCTGCAGAAAACACTGAGTCTTACCCATTTTCCAGACTTTTTGTAGGTGAACTAATTGTCTTACAGAGGTGATTCTTCACTTTCCTAAGGAGTACACAGGGATGATTTTTCTGTCCCTAGGAATTTGTTCCCTCATGCTGCTATTTCTAGTTTCAGCCAGTTCTCACTCATCTGAGAATGACTTCTGTAGCTTCCTGGCTGACTCTTCTCTTCCCTTCTTCTTTGAAGATGCTCTTTTAGCAAAAATTACCAGAACGCTCATGACTTTATGGATCATACTTCTGACCTTGCTTTGAGTCACTGATGGAATCAAAGGCTCTCTCAGCATCATTCTTTTTTTTTCCCTGTAGGTTATTTTCTTGCTAATATCTGATCGAGAGAACCACCCAAATACTTTTATAAAAAAAGAAAAAGCAATTATTTTCAGTGGAATAAGGAGATCAAAGGTCTGTCTATTTTGTTGTTTGGCCTTACAACAGGTTATGCCAAAAGGAGAAAGTGACCCTTATGAATCAAGAGGGCAGTCTAATGTTTCAAACTGGCCAAGAAATCCAATTTATTATTTATTTATTTGGAGGCTTACACCATTCTTAAGTGAATAATGAGTGAGTCGTATTTTCTTTGTGCTTAAGTTTTAATATGGGTGACCAAGAAGTTGAAGTTACACTCCCAATAAGAAATGGATCAACTAGCAGTTGTAGTCCTAGGCGATGGCTGCCTGAGTTTGCCACAGGAACAAAATGTCAGTTCTTTCGTAACATTAACTTTTCCAGGATGCCTCATCTCAATCCCAATTTAATCCTTTCCTTGTTGTATGTAGCTGAGAACAAAATTTGTTCTTTCAGTGCATCTCCTAGTTTATTCAATGGACTCTGTTTTTCCTTTAGTTAATGAGAACATGCTTTTCAGTGTTGTGAAGATATTTCTTGTAAACAAAGAAAACAAGTGGAACTTCATGCAGTCTGAATTATCTAATCAGAAGAGTGCTTAAGATAAAGTCAGGAGGGATTAAGATTCCTGATATAACCATTAAATTGGATAGCCTTTCAAAGGTTCAGAGAAATGGGGCGGGGAGGGAGAATAGAAGACTCTTGTTGAAAACGACATACTATATGTTATGTTGTTACACTTTGGAGTTCTTAGCAAACTGAAAGTTGACTTAAATAAGACATTTACTGTGATTGTATTTAGCTGCTTTGTTTGCATGGTGCTGATACCATAATCTTGCTGAGCAAGAAGATTTGCAAGTCATTCAAACTGAAAATAAATAATGATCTAAATATTAAATATTTTTAGACAAAATCTCTGACAAACAGATGCTCAATTTGTTATAATTCAGCCTGCATGTCCACCCATGACGGACCCTTGTCTGAGCATTAGAAGTATAAAGCCTAAATCTGCTGAACTAAGTGGTGCTGCTGCTAGTTTGGCAGTCTTAGTAACCAAGTTGGGCTGGGGAGAAACTAGGAACTGCATGTACTTAATTCCTATGACAATGCTTTTCTTAATTGCTATGGTAATATTTAGCAAAATTCAAGGAATACTCTAAAATCATTAATTGTCTAAATGATAGATCATATTTTGGAATATAAATTATGATGAATAGCTGAGCAGCAAGATGATTTCCTTAAAGAAGCTTTGGCTTCTGTGTCTTAGGTCTCTTTTTTGACCATTTGTAATTGGGGAGTTTTGAGGAATAAAACAGAAGATATGACATGAGAACATAGCTTTGCACTATCCAAGCTGGGGCCTTTGTGGCCTGGAATGGGGGGACAAGCAGGTGAGCAAAAAACTGTTTAAATAATAGTAGTGAGTCATGCTCAGCCTGGAGGCCAGTCACAAATGAGATTTGTCTGTGACTAAATGCTATCATCCATCAGGAGAAGGATAGGAGTGTGCTCTCATCAGGTGTGCACTATGTGAAATTGGGGTGAGCAGCTTTGACCCTCAAGGTCAGGATATGTTCATCCCATTCAGGATGGCCCCGGCAGGCTGGAGGACAGGGCCAAGAGGAACTTCAGTAAATTCAGCAAGGGTACTGTGAAGTGCTGCAGCTGGAAGAATTAACCCCTTACAGTGATACTCAGGAGGGGCTGGCTGGGAGCAGTGGGTGAGAAGGGCCTGCAGAGGTTGGACAGGTTGCTGAGCATGAGTGCCCAGCACGTCCTGGCAGAGATGGAGAACAGCACTGAGCCCTGATGGGCAGGAACACAGCCCATAGGTCGGGAGAACATATTTGTCCCCGCTCCGCTTGGCACCTGTTGGATATGCTTGGCTACATGTAGGTACTGCATCCAGTCTGGGACCTCTGGAAGGACCAATGGACCATTTCAGGTGGCCAGGACTGGAGCTTCCCCACCAAGGGCAGAAGCTGGGGGACAGGACTGGTTCACCCATGCAAAATGCAGGTATGCCTGCTTAATGAAATGCCTTCAGTAGATTCTGTAGTGCTTAGATTCTTTTCAGTTTACTTTTAGATGGCTTTAGTTTCACAGTAACTTTAATGAGAAAAATCAGTTTTAATTGTGCCTATGGGTATGTTCTGATGATTGATATTTAATCACTCACCTAAGCAGAGGCATGACCATGGCTCTCTTAAGACACAGATGAATGTGTTTGTACCATTAGCTATGTTGATAATTTTGAACTGATTTTTTTTCAGTCTCTCCTGTTGAATTTGTTTCATTTTAAATAAAATATTGATGAGAAAGCCCACAATGAAGGGCTGTGCCATTGAGTTCCTTAGGAAATAGAGATTTTTGATATCTTATCTTTGCTTCAGTGAATTTTAATTATAAAAAAATGTTGCATAGAATACGTCAACCACCTCCAAGGAGCCAATATATTGATAGGCAGGGCATGCCCTACCTATCAATTAGCTGGGGAAGTAGTGGAATTCAGCACTTGACCTGAAGACTTTCCTTTTTGAAGTATATCTTCTACCTGGAAGCATTTTTGTGGTCCTTGGTTTTTGAATTGTAAAAATTTACATTTTAAAGTTAAAAAAGTCTATTCAAATCTTCTTGATGAGTTCTAATTTTAATTTGATCTGTAACATAGTACTTGAGATTTTTAATGCTACTTTTCTTCATTTTGTGTTTATCTTTTCTGCTTCTCTGGTCATTTTTATTTCCAAGTAGTTTCACAAAAACATGTCTAAAATCTTCTGGATTTAGAACTACTAGAAGTGAAACTTCATTCTGTAAGACTAGTAGCTAGTGTAAGGTGGAGAACTGTTCTTGCCATCTATAGAACATTTGTTAACAATGTTTATTATCATAATGCTAAAAGTATGTTATTACAAAATTTGTATGAATAATATTTTTGTGCAAGTTACAGCACACAACAAGGTGTGCATTATAAATATTGTGTCTTTGACTGAGTGACTTAAGTGACTTGAAAAGTAGAATTTCTGTATATATCCACACAAATGTATTCGTAGCATTAAAATTTTCCTAAACTAATTTCTTTCGAATGGTGGGAGAGATTAAAAAGGAAAGAATGATTCTGTATGATCTCGTGATGGAAAGAACTTTGAGCTAAAGACTGGACTGTAATTTATAACCTCTTCCCATTTTATTTTTTCAAGGTGGCTGTATGTTTTAAGCATATTGTAGTTAAAGATGGAAACAATACTGCTTTGTGATTTTAAAGGAACTTATCTTCACTGATTTGTTGAAAAACATTGGTGTACACATCCTGTCTATTTACAACTCATACAGTTCCACATAGTTTAAAAAACAGTGAATTTATGGTAATTGTTATTTCATAATGTAGCAGCTAATATGTATATTCTACACTATGATTAATTTGTCTTTCAGCATCAGGTGCACTAAAAAAAGAAAAATGAAATAGCCCAATCAGCAACTTTTCATAATTACAGTGTCAAAGTCAGATATGTGATCAGTGCTCACAGGCTGCAGAGCATGCAGGAAAGCAGGATGGGGTGAAATACCAACCTGTTCTAAGAGAGATGTCTTACATAAGGAAATGGATTAGTCTGTGGTTGTGAATTCCTTTCTCCATTATCTGTCAAAGGAGACTTTTATACTGTTAGAGTAGAAGCCTAATTTTTGCATAATTACCATTAGGTGAGCTGAATCCTACTCTCCCTCCTTCCTCCTCCCTGCATTTCCCCATATAATGAAGTCAATTCCTAGATAAAACTAAAGCTCATAATGAATTAAACATTAACATTATTAGTGTGTCTGTAAGATAATGTTCTAATGCTTGAAAGAAATTGTGTCTTTACTAAAATCCCAGAAACTCATTCCATGTAAAAATCATTGCTGTTCTGCTGAAGTCAATGGACTTTTGCTGATTTTTGTGAGCTGAAGATCTGGCCTGTCCTCTGGAGCTAGTGTGGAGGACCTTTCACGTTTGCTTTTACTTTGTTAAGGTCCCCAAAACACAGTGCACTGCCATATATTTGTGTCAGTCACTTTTTAGTTATTACCTGCTCATGAAGCACGTAAAGATTTGGTAATTAGTTGTTTTTCTCATAAGTAACCAAAATACAAAGCAGTTTTTGCTATCTGGATGTTGGCAGGAAATCAAAATGTTAAGCTCTAGTATATACCTGAAATAAAACTTGACATGAAACAATGAAATGTATAGAGAGGTTTGTTTCATTAACACTTCTGTATTCGCATAACAGAGGGCAAAGTTCTGCTTTCTGTTGAATGGAATTCAATTTCCTGATAACATTAATATGAAAGGGGAATTTGGCCTCCATCTTCTTAAGCCACCCTGTCTTCGTTATGGATAAGCTAATGATTGTCTTGGTCCACTGTGATGGTGTGGACTTTAGATTTGAGACTGAAAAAGAGAAACTTTCCTAAGTATCAAGCAATGTAGTAGGTAGGTGCTGTTTAGTCAACCAATGTTTACTAGCATCAGAGAATATGATGAATTGCACTGAAGTGATACCATCAGGTTTTTAAACAGAGTTGTTCCTTTTTTGGTTTCAAGAAAAAGTTTCAACCACTGGATAAAATTATGTGCCAATTATGTATAACTTCTTTACCACTAGAATAAAGGAAGCCATAATTTTGTGGATTTATGTTTTATTGAGTTCATCTGTTTTCATTTATAAATAGAATGTAAGAGAAGAAGAAATCTGTGCTGGTGGACAGTGAAATAATGCGGCTTTTATACATTTGCAGTGAAATGGTCTCTTTTCTTGACAGGTTGAAAAAAGACTCAGAAAAGACAAACCTACTTTAAGAATGTCAGTCTCGAATAAGGTAGTTGTTAACGTTGATCTTGAATATTATAGTTAATAATCAGCCTGCTCATTTTAAACAGTATACTCACACTCCTCCTGGAAAAAGGATATTTGGGAGGAAAACAATTACTTCTACAATTCTTCAGAGAAGAACTTAGGCTAAGTCTATAAACTCCCATATTTGGGGCATAGTTTTTGGTTTTTTTTTTAATTGCTTCAGAAATTCCTATGGATCTAATTTCATGATTTAGAATGTTTAAACTTGTCCTTTTGTGTGAGGCCTTTTTAAATTAAATACAACTTAAATCCAAAAAGCCATGGTATGAGTTATGTAGTACATAGGAAAATACATAAACCGGGGCAATAAAGCAAGAAATCCAAAAAGTTTCAAGGCTAAAATTCTGCTGTTGCCTCTAGCTTGGATGATTGCTGTCTGGAAAAGCAAACTATATTTTTATTTTAGTTAGATAGACTTGTTCATGTAAACTTCTTGAGAATGATAAATATAGGTGCTTTTAAATCTTGCTTCTATTTGCTACTCAACAGTAATCCTATGTTACTTCAAAGTCTTGAAATTAATCCCTGGAATAAATCATAATTAGGGAGGCAAGCGGTACAAACAGGAATGAAGTATTTAGTGTACCTGTCACTAATGAATAATTAATTTCTCAGAAGTATATTAATCTAAGTATTAACATATAGCTTGCTAATTGAATTTATGGTGTATGGAGTACAGGATGAATATATTCTAAAGTATCCTCATAGATCCCTTTAGTAGTAATTAGGACTATAAGGACAGTCTTGTGGTATTTTCATTACATCATTAAAATGAAATGATTAGTTAAGTAGTCTTGTACCAGAGCCATACCAAAGGGGTAGTGTTAGCTTAAAAAAGGGAGTATTTCTACTTCAAAGATTTAGTAAATTCATGATCAAAATAGTGTGTGTGTATAGATGCAAGTATGTTAATTATACAGAATATGGAAAGAACAGTTACTGATACTAGACATCAAAGGTAAACTAACATTCATTTCAAAACAAGGTATATGCAGTCTGTAACACACACCCCCTGTAAATCCCCAAAATAGCCTCTTTAATAGGTCCAGATTTCAGTAATTTTCAGTGAAATTAGAGTATTTTGGTAGTTGCTAAAAAACTGCTGCAGTATTTACAAAGGTTTGTTATGAGAGTGTTTGAGGTTCAGCGAGCATCTCAAAGACAGAAAGCATCTTCCAGAGCTGGGCTTTTAAGGTGTCTGTGGTTAATTTCAGTCTGAACTGTCCACATCTTTCGGTTGACATCAAGTGCTGTTTTTTTTTGTAGTTGGGTTGTGAATGGTAAGTATTGAATTTTACTTTTTTTTGTAAATTTAAGATAGTTATATATCTCTTGATTTTGCCCCCAAAACATCTACATCTTAGAGCAGTTCTTCAACAGGGTGTTTCTGATCCAAATCAAAAACTTAAATCCTAATCCTTTACTTTTTCATTTTGGTTGTTGGGATTTTTTTGTTTGTGGTTTTTTGGTACAGCTATTATATTGCAATTAAAGACTTAATTCAGCATAAGAAGAAGTAAAACTTCTGTGGAGTCAGCTGGGAGGTGAGGGGCGAAATTTATTTCCTGCCAAGATACAGGGATATTTTGCCACTTTTAATATTAACTCTTAGCAAAACATGTGTGGACTCAGCAGTCTTACTGCCTATTGTCTACATGCTTACATGTCTGAGCAAGGGAATCAATGTGACTTCAGCACAGGAAGCTTTGCTCAGCATTGCTGGCACCAGCAGTGGCAATGTGGTGGCACAAACCAGCAGTCCCAGAGAGCACTGAGAAGAAGCAGCAGGCAGGCCTGTAACTTGTCTTTGGGGCCACATCTTCACAGAAGTGCCTGTTAAAATTCCTGATAAGCTTTCTCTCTCTCTCTCTCTGTGGAAATATATGGAAGACTAACTAACCAAATCTGTGGAGAATTATGAGACACACAATTGTGAAAACTGAGCCTAGAAAAAACAAAGACTGAGCTAAGATGAGGCCAAATCTGGGGGGAAAGGCAAATAATATCATTAATA
The DNA here is from genome assembly GCF_009819655.1 of Sylvia atricapilla. Taxonomy (NCBI): domain Eukaryota; kingdom Metazoa; phylum Chordata; class Aves; order Passeriformes; family Sylviidae; genus Sylvia; species Sylvia atricapilla. The sequence continues at coordinate 46,366,756 of NC_089140.1, forward strand.
AGAATTTGCTTCAAAGAAACGTGCAACTTTCCCTTCATTTTCTCTTTGTAATAAAAATACCCTAAGGATGCTGTATTTTGCCTTCCTGCTCAGGCCAAAAAGAAGGAATGTTACTCATGCAAAACTCCCAAAAGATCTATCCAATAAAATTGTATTGCTTTCTTTGATTGCTTTTCACTGACTTAACAGAGATTTAGATGACCTGATGTACATTAGCAGTATAGATATCTTTGCTTCTCTGTTGTGTTCAAAATAATTCTTCTAATATCTGTCATAAATTACATGTACCTGTCCTAAACCTAAAAGGCTGACAGCAAGAGCCTACTCAGAGTTAGAGCTACTACAGCTATTTCTCTTTTTTCCTTACATTATTCCCAGCAGGTGGGATGTAAGGAAATATAGGCGTCATTATACAGAACATCTGAGAGGTCCTTTGCAAAGGTGAGCCATCTGTTTACTACGGAATATAATTTTTAATGATTGTTTTTCAGCACCAGAGCACCAATGAACAAGTTTTAAAAGGTCAGAATGACTGCCTATATTTTGCTGCCATGGGAAATCCATTAGGCAATAATTTAACCTGTATGCCCCTACATACACATATGCAAGTTCCATATTGTATTACACATCTGTCATCTACTTTGTATTTCCCCAAACAGTCTTTTTGACTCATAGACTGTGTTTTCTTTAAAACTGTAGCCTGCATAATTCTCTGTGGAGACAGAGGAAAGAAAAAGGATTGCAGTGCATTGTTTCCAGAGTGCTTGTGTATAGAGGGATGATTAAGAAAGTGAGAGTGAATTTATTTAAGATTGGGAAATAAAGCATGTAAATCAAAACTGGATGGATGCCCTTGTGAAGGGTCTCTTTTTGGAATTAAGATGATGGTAGAGTGTGCCACCAGGGTGCTAAAAATATACAAGCTGTAACAAATGTTATTTAATGCATTTGTCTTCATATTTTTTGCTTAATCACTTTAACTTCCTTGAATGAACCCAGATGCATGAGGCTAATCCAGCCAGTCGATCACTGCCTCACTTCTGTGGCAGTAACGTGAGGTTTCTTTGGGGCTTAACTTCATCATGTGAACAGAATAGGAAGATTTTGTTCATAAAAGCCCATGACATTTTTCTCCAAAAGTGAAAGTGGCATGTGGAGAGAGTTATGCTGCTCCCTCAGCCATTGTGTTACACTTGCCACTCTTAAATATACCTGGTATTCTGTAGCCCTGTGTAGACTGACTTCCTTAGGCTTCTCCAATCTCAGCATTATTCTCACTGTGCATCGGGAGACCACTGTGAGAAAGTTTGGTCTCTCACTAAATGAAACATCGTTCGTGAGAAACCATCCTAGGAAACTTTCCAGGAATCATAAAATGTAAAATGGTGTCATTTTTTTTTTCAAGCACTGAGTCAATAATCAGTAAGAGAATGGGGCTGCTCTAATGTGAGTATACACCTCGAAAGGATGCATTACTGATTTAATTTAATGACTTTTTACTGTGCTATCCCAGTTCTAGTTAATGAAAAAAATAGTTCTGCAAAAATGTTTATGATTTACTGGTATATGTTTTAAAGAAGAACCAATAAGGTTGGAGATAAAAGATGACAGTTGGTGTTCTTAAATTTTGGTGTGCCAGACCAATTATATTTATTATATATATAAAAAAATTTATATATTTATATGTATAGATACGTATTGGTATATATTTATATATATATATAAAATATATAATAATAATTTACTTAAATAATTTTGTCTTAATAAAATTGTTTCTTCGTTAAAATTTTTTTATTCCTAATTTAGGATAGTCAAAATTCTATGAAAGCATAAATTCTTTAATAGAGCTTTTGGGAGATGGAAATATTGGTATATAGAAAATCAGGAAATAGGCAATAGATATATTGAGAGACTTTTTTTTTTTGGTTATTTAAACATTGATTCTAAAATCTTACAAAGTTCGTGTTCAGGTCTATTTATCAAACTCTGGGTTTTAGTTACAAATTTTACTTGAATAATGGGGTGGAAAAGTGACATAAGCCTGATGGGTTACTTGCTTCAGAATTTGCAGCTTACTCTTGTCTTTGTGCATGTAATGGAAAACCTGTAGCAGAACTATGTAATTTTGCAGTGCCTAGACAACATGATCTTATCAGAATGTCATTATCCATACTGTCAAGACTGCAGATATCAACAGTAGATGTATTTTCCCGTGAAAGACTGGAAGGGGCACTGTATTCACAAAGCATCTTTGGTATTTCCAAGATGGCTGGAGTTAATTTCAATCAAACCAATTAAGTTCACAAGCTATTTAATAATACTGATATTTTCTTTTGTTGAAGTTTGTGGAGAGTATTAATTTTTAAGAAAATAAATTACATATCCTAAACGAGCATCAGCATCAATGTTGAAAAAATCCCTGCCTGTCCAATTACTAGATAAATGTTTGATACATTTAGTTGCTTTCAGTTTTTCTCCTGCTCTTTCTAAAATGAGAGATATGAAGTTGGCTGGTTCTTGAAGAGGTTTTGGTAATTTTAAGATTTAATTGAAACATCTGAATCTGCAGGAATTTTTCCTGTAGTATTCATGTAGTTGTTATAAAAATTAATCAATTTGAAAAGAATTCTTTCTTAGTTTTGCAGCAGCCTTTGCTGTCTGACTGGGGGAAAACTTCAGTGTCCTCCCCTGCAAGGCACAATAGCTCAATTTATTAGTATTCACTATATGCATTATGTTTCCATTTAATATTTCTCCCTTGTCCTTTATGTCCCTCTCCATTTTCTGTGCATAATGTTCATTCTTGTCTAAGTACAGGAGGAACCAATTATTGTTATAGTATTTCAGTAAGGTGACATTGTATATCAAGGCACATTAGGCGTTTAGGAAATACCACAGATAGATGGCTGATGGCTTGCCTGCTCTGATATTTTATTCCTCCAGGTTACAGACAGCCAGGCTGTGTTTGCTTATGCCTGTGATCTTTGGGAATCTTTGTCTTTAGCCCAGCAATGGCTAATGATCTTCACAAATATTGCAGAGAGATGTTTAGTGCAGAATTTTAAGATAGCTGTGTCTGTATTCCCTGTTCAAATAACAAAATATCGTCAAGCTTATATAAGGACTTAGCTGCAGAGATACTCATGGAGTAACTGGACTAGTACTTATTCAAACTCTTTTGATGTGTAAATTATGTCACTGTTTCCAAAAGAGCTGCAGAACTGTAATGAAAATTTGTGTTTTCAAGGGCTTTAATTGACTGTTTATTACAAAGTAAAGATGCCTATTTTTGAATTTTATTAACTGTCATTCCTAAGTGACAATTAGTACAATTCTCATAAAAATTTTAATCTGTAAACCTCATATTTTTGTCTGTTTTACCCTTTATGTCCTTTCTGTCATTACCTTGACAGTTACAATCTTCTCTTCATCATGGCTTCCTCTCCCTCATCTATCCTGTTTAAAAATTATACAGATTTCTTTTTTTAGGATAATTTTTCCTCTATCTCTGATGATCTCTGTTATTTTGTCCCTTACCACATCACATTCAATCTCTCTACAATCTAATTTATAAACTGAGATATTATCCTGCAATAAAGTGTGCTTTATTCACAAGATGATTTAATCTTACGATATTTTTATAAATATCTGTTCTCTGAAATCTACACAGATAACTCTTTTTTAAGTTCTAAATATAGGACAACAGTAACACAGAACATTTCAACCAGGGTACCAGTAATCTAGCAACAAAAATGCCTGTGTTACAAGGTTTGAGTTCAAATGTTCAAGGGTAGAATTGGCTGTAATGGTATATCTGTGAAAAAAATAAGCCTGTGGTGAAGTTGGAACCACAGTGCCAAAGCACAACATATAATTGGGCCTAATTTTTTCCATATGTATCAACAAAAACAGTCTTTGCTTCCATGAGAGATGAAAGCTTTCCTTTCTGTCATATTTTTATTTTGTATATAATTCCTAACTCTTTATAATTTCATAGGCTTTTATAAAAACATGCCTAGATTTAGGGAGAGATGAGCTGTCACCCTGGATTTGAGTTTATGTTTCTAATAGAAAAGCCTTTTTTGGTGGGGAAGGAAAAACATGGCTATTTCCCCTCCCCTGCCAAAAGGGCTACTATGTTAAAATCCTTGTACAGTGCCTGTGAGCTATCCAAGTTGGCGTGGAACAATCCATTTGTGAATTGATTTAAATACCTCATTTAAAATAAATAATCTAGTGGAATTAGTGTCATAAATCTTCATAGAATAAGCTTACTATTTATATAAGATCGAAGAAGTGTTAAATACATTTCTGTTCTGTCAACAATGTATGGCGGTGTTTCTCCCTCTGTTCAATTTTACGCCAAGTCCCAACCAAATAAAGGATGCTTTTTTTTTTTTTATGCATTTGTTCTGTTGTTTAATGTGGTGTCTTTCCAAATAATCTTTCTTCCTGCTGTCTATATGTTCAGCTAACACATACATGAATTCTGTAGAAGACTGATGGTCTAAATTACATTTCACCTATATCATGGTGTATTATTTTACATTCAATAAATTCACTATTATCAGGATGGTTGAGATATCCTCTGCTCTGCATTTTACCTCCTCTTGGAAGTTACACACCCAGGCATGCAGACATTGTTGTACTTTTTGCTTCAGTGCAGGGCCAATCAAAACTGCCAAGCAGAGTATCCCAAAAACCTTCTCGCAGGTGACATTGATGCAATGGCTGCTAGATCCAAGTACTTTGCTACATGTATAAGCAATCTTTTGCCACACCAGTCTGCTTTCCCTGTTTGTGTAGTGGCAGCCACTGAGACTCCCAAGTGTTTCACTGTGTTCAGAACATAGTTAGGGCTCTGCATGCTGCTTAAACAGCCTTCTTGTGTGTCTCCTAAGGAGAAAAAAAAGAAGTTAGACTTCATGGAAATGTCTCACAGGATGCCAGCGGTACCTTGCTGGTTTACTAGTTCACCTCACTTCAACTCTAGTTACATCTAGAATTTGTTTTGTAATTTATCCCTTCCTTAACTGATTCCATGGACGTGAAGGGATTATTTTTCTCTCTGCCTTTACATCTACACAGAGTTTAAAACATTTTGCTCTAGACATGGTTGTTTTGCTAGGAGCAGAGCTGAAAGTTGCTCTGGCAATGGAAGGAGACGCCACTGAAGCGACCTTTGAGTTCCTCATATTGCTGGCTGTGCAGACCTTACTTGGATGTGAATGTGAGCTTAAGCCATCTTCAGAGTTGTTTCTCATGGGCTGTTATGTGTCCTGTAAAGATGATGTATATAGTGCAGCACACCTTTCCCAAATTACTTTATACATTCATTTTCTGTTTGCTAGGGGGAAAAAAAGAAAAAGCAGGCACTGAAGGAGGAAGAAGCAATTTTCCTTTTCTGATGAAGCTAGACAACATCTAGCTAAAATCAAGGAAGGTGGCGTACCTGATTTCCATGGACCCCCACTAATGTATTTTTGTAGAAGCTGCCTTATGCATCTTTGCAACTGGTTTAAGAGACTCCAGAAAAAGCAACCAGGTCAGAAGAATGACGCAAAGAAAGTTTTCCTGCCTTGTTCTCATTTCAGGTCAGCCAGAAAAATATTCTCTTGGACCATAGGTGACTGCTAATGCTAGGGCCCTCCTGTAGTAGGAGAAATCCCTTTGGATTTCTTCCAAAGAGTTTCTTTGAGTCTTAATGGAGGTCAGCCACCTTAGAAACAGGACCTGCTACTCATGGGTGTTTGCAGCCTCCAGGTGCAAGCCCTTTTTTCTTCAGTAGTCTGCTCCTATGACTTGATTCACTTGTTTGACTGGTTCTGCTTCCCTTTGTTGCATCTATTCTCCACATGTACCGTGCAGACCTTTGAAATCTCCAGGCAATGGAGCCTCACCTTCAAGTATAGGGCTGAGAGAAGTGAGAAGTCTTACCTGTATGCCCACTTCAGACTTGGATCAAACCCACCACTGAGCTTCTTATAGCACTTCTAAAAAACCCCTGCTAGCCGGAACCCCTTCTGACAAACAATAACCATATTCCTTCCACCCAACTATGTCAAATGAACTGGACTGCACAGTAGATACATCTCTTCTCTCGTTTCCTCTATTGACAGCCAGTGGTTTTGCTTCCATTAGTTACTGTTTCCTGCCCGAATCACCCGTTTTCATCCTCTCATTCCATTGCTTTAAAACTGTCCTTTCAGACTTTCAGCTGTGCTTGTGCTTCTCCTGCCATGGTTCCTCTCTAGCTGCTCCGAACTTGTCTTCCGATCTTGGCAGTGTGTTTTTATTCCAGTCTCTGAATCTCCTCTTCATAAACTCTAGCATTTTGGACTCCTTCTACCTTCTCAAACAGAATTTCTTCAGCCAAAATTTTAGGAATGTAATTCTGGCCCTACTCAATTCAACTGGCTGAGGATTTTGCCATCTGTCTGTGTTGGTTTTTTCCCATGTGTTCGGGCACTATTTGCATACATAATGGTTACATATGGATCTGTCTCAAAAAAAAAAAAAAAAAAAAAAAAAGCTGAACTTCATCCAGTCTCTGTATAGTCAGATGATTGATATATGACCAGGATAGACTAACAAAAAGAACATTCTCCAATGCACATATTGCTTTGATTACTGAGGTTTCTAGAACGTCCAAATGCTGTACAAAATGAATAACAAACATCAGATGTTTGAAAAGTTAACTCAATAGAAGTCAAGGACATAATGCTTAGTAGCAACTTGCTACAAAGGGTTCAGGTTTTTCTATTAATGGAAAATGACACAAAGATGCCCGTAGGCCAGCTCAGTATTTGTATTAGTAAGTGACCAAAACTGTGTGTCAAGGCACTCACACACATACTAATCACTTGCATTTGTAACTGCTTCCTCTGTCATCCTGGAAAAATATCAGCATTAGGAAATTGTGACTAATGGTATGAAAAAAGAGGACTGAAACACTTATCTTAATAGGCACTTTATCGGAGCAATCTTTATAGGTGTCAAAGAAAAAATAAAAAACAGTTTGATTAACCTAAATAAGATAGAGTGTGAATGAAGCAGGCAGTTCTTTTGAAATGTAAGTGAAAGTGACCAAAACAGCTCCTACAGTTTGCTTTTATTACTTATTATTTTTTATTGCGTTTGTTAGGAACATGAACAGTGTATGTACTCATTTCTTTAACACTGAATCAGTTTTGTGCATGTACGAGCATGAAAGAAAGTCTACAATGTTCATCTGTTTTGATTTTTGGATATTTTTATTCCTTTTAAAATCTAATATTTCTGGATAAAATTTACATCCTTTGTTCCCTTGTTTAAAAATAGGGGGGGTGTTTTTGTTTTGAATAATTAGTTGTGGCGTCTGATTGTATAAGAATTGCTCTATTGTTTGGACAGTATGACAGCCTCTTGTGTTTTAAGGATTTTTTTCAGGCAAATGGCTTTTGAAAATGGCAGCATTTCAAGATTATGAAACTGCCGCTGATGGTAATGGTTCTGTGATAATTAAACTGTCCACAGTGTCTTTCTTTTTTTTTGTGAAACTGAGACAAGGGTAGTTGTGATTTCATCAAAGGCTTTGTTTGAGCTCTGGCATCTGGCAAGGCAGAGCCCTCTGCTTGCAGACTGAGCTGAGTACCATCCTGAAGAGTTTTCACTATACATTTCCTTCATCAGCTGCATATTCATCACATTTCATCTTTGCCCATCTTGTAAGGAGGCTAGTCAACTTCTTGGTGTTCTCTGTTGACAGAATGGCCAATTTGTCCTCTTAGTAGTAATGTATTAAAACTGGTTTGGGGGAGCTTCTTAAGCTGATGATAACTTGGAGTTTTGTTCTTTGCATGACAGTTGTGTAAGAAAGCGCAGTAACCTAAACTGCCCTTAAACTAAAACTAAAATTATAAAATACATTGCATCCTTGCATTGAAAATAAAAAAAGGCTTTCTTATAATGTTTTAAAGGAATGTGCATCCTATTCTCTGAAGAGGTCTGCAATAGCCTGTGTGTCTGTCTTTACACAATTGTGTTGTTCTCCTTAATGCTGTAGGACTGGTCAAGAATTTACAGTTAAGGGTGAACACAGGTTCTTGTAGCTGGAGCAATCCTGAGAGGTTTTCACAGATGCTTTTGTGTGAGTGATTGTGCCATGTAGGCAAGAGATATCTACTATTTTCTGGAAAAGCATTCTTGTAAATCGGGTCTCTAGAGATTCATGGGAGCAGAGCTATGTAGCCTGGCATATAAACTTTGTTCATATCAGTGGTGGCATATTGTTGTTGAGGCCTGCTCAACAACAATATATATGCTGCTCAGTTGGTAACCCTCATGTTAAATGCATTGGACTTCCGGGCATTCAGAACCTTATGGGATCAAGTCCTCCTACTGAGGATATTGCTCAGCTCTTATTCTGTCCCTTTTCATAAGGTTTTTCATTCAGCGCTGTCTATTAACACAGTCTAATTAGATCTCAATGTAAGGTAGAGAGCCAATAGATAGAAGGTGAAATTCAGTTTCAAACTTACTTGTGGTGTGATGCTTGTCACACATTTTTAATGGAGGTAACCATTCTAGACTGACAGCCTCTTGTTACAATAAATGCATCATTTAGTAGCTGTATGGTTTCTATTGACTTGTGTGTGTTGGGATGAGATTCTGTTGTGGTGTGTACAACAATTTTGAGGTTGAGAAGGAGGTGGCCCTTCTTCACTAGCAGAGAGAACAAATTGAGTCTTATGGGAGCTAGCTCCAAGGGGAAGGCTGGAAATTCAGAGCTGTGCTAGGGAAAGACATAACTGTAATAGGAAGTAAAACTGGGTAAATTCCACTTCTAGTGAAGAAGTTAAAAGGAGAACAACATTTTACTGTGAGAAGTATTTTGAAGAAATTGAGTAAAAGGGAAAACAGTAAAGGAAGATGAAGGGGATTTATGCATAGAAAATAGGGTGATTCGGAGTTTGGGTAACTAAGGAATTTGAGTCAGCAAATACTCAGAAAAGCTTAATAGGTGAATTTTAAGAAATTAAAAGCTAAGAGGTTAAGAAAGAAAGTAGGAAGTCAACAAATACTGGCAAACAATAAGTGGACAAAAGGTCTTTAAGGCTATTTGAGATAACAGCCTGAAGTGTTTGCAAGTACAGCACTAAACAGGCAGTACAGATTTCTGGTTAATTCTCTCAACACTCTAGCTTGTGGCCCTTTCCTGTAGTGTGGAGTTACATGAGGTGACTAAGCTGGTCCAGGATCACCCATTGCTGGAGAGAGGAGGTTGTTCCCCTTTCTTTCTCCTACTCCTCCTGCCTTGCCCACGTGCTAGCCCTTTGTTCACTAAACCATCAGAAAATAAATGTTTGTGTAATTTGTATCACTTTAGCTTTTCTTGCTGTTCATGTGATAATTCAGTAGTGAAGTCTGGTGGTCTTAGCACCAGTACAAGGAAGAAATGGAAACAAGCAACTGGAGTAAGGGACAGGAGGTAAGCACTCCATTTTGTATTAATGACTCCTTAGAGCAGCCATCTGCCTGTCTCTACACTGTGGCTGCAGTTTTACAGGCATCTGAATCATTTAAGTTCAAACTCTTGCTGAAAGGAGCAGGAGCTATGCTTGCCTGTCAGCCGTGTGTTTTCCCTGCCTTGTGGTGACACTACCAGTGCATGGTGGGATGGTCAGCTGAGCTGAGACAATTAGCAACCTGACAAAAGGAAAGATCTATTTTCAGCAGTGTCATCTGTTGCCTGATTTGGCTGTGTGAGCCTGTTTGCAGGGACCCAAGAGGAGGGAGGAGGAGGAAGGGTGGACCTCCATTCTGGGCTGCAGCCCATACTTAGATGAGCTTCAGCCAAGGGTGAAGCCAGCCCATAGGCTTTTCTGGTCCCTGCTGCATTAGATTCTGATTCTGCAATGTGGATATAGTCTTACTTGCCCAGAGGGAAGAGAGTTGTAAATAAAGAGGCAGTTCACAAAGTTATGGTAAAACTTAGTTTAAAGTGTTAAGTTCTTCAAGCTTTTTGGATAGAAGGTATTGTATAAATACTGTTTATATTAAACTGCAAAAATAACTGTTTAAAATTTTTGGAATAGCTGCGGGAAATAATTTTAGGCCTCTGTAAGGAATGCATGTTGTTTTAAAAGAGGGAAAAACACTGAAAGAGAAAAGTTACAGCAGAGCAAAGAACAGCTGGGATAATGTAGTAATGTGGGCATTTCAGGTATGCCAAATAACTACATCTGAGTTCTTTAGGATAGAAGAAGGGGGTCTTACTGCATTGAGAAGGATTCCACTTAAAAAGTGTGTAACTTTAAAGAGAATTGAAACAGTGGGTCTTTTTAGTAGTCTGGGGTAGAAAATGAGAAGATATAGGCAAGACTTGAAGTGCCATGTATGAAAGAAATTGAGGAGGAATTGCACTCTGTTGCCTTCTCTCTAGAAGTTCTACAATATTAATAACTGTTTGCAGATCGTTATTAATATTGTAGAGCTTCCAGAGAGTAGGCAACAGAGAAGCAACAATTGCAGTTTTCAGAAAAGAGATGAATAAGTATTTGAAAGAAAAAATCTAGTGACCATATGAAGATTTAAGTGAGGAGAATGTCCTAGGTGGGTTCTTGCTCTGGATGAATGGAAATCTGTGTGTGAATGGTTCCTGGCCAACAGTGGTAAGGCAACACAGGTAAAAAACCGTATGTGCCAGGCTCTGATAGAGTGAGTTTGCCATGGAAGTCGCAGTGTGTTTTTGGAGTGTGTACTCTAGTGCAGTCACCAGATCTGACGTCTGTGGTTGTATGTGAGCAGAATACTCTGTAGTTTGATCAGTCTTTAGCCTGGTGGGTGTTTATCTGCTTGTCAAATTGCACTGTCATATCATGCACATTCTGTGCATTATATCATCTTGCTTGGTGCTGATACTCATGTGCTTTTTAAAGAGAATGAGTATGTTCTATGTGGTTTTGCTCAAACTGAGCACATATTTTTATATGCAGATGGCAATTAGAGTGAATATATATAGGGCAGAGATTGGGACTTCCTTCCTTTTAACCACAGCCTCCTCTGTTCCTGTGTAGTTACCTAACATAAAAGTAGTCACGAGCAGTCATGCATACTCAAGGTTAAAAATGGTTTCTCACAGTAGTGTTATACAACCTGTAACTAGATGCCAAACCCCCAAAGTGCACTGAATCAATAAAAATTCCTCTTGGTCTGCATTGAATAAAGTGATACTGAAATGGAGTAGCCATATCGTTTTATGTACCCACATCCCTCAGTACTTTCTTGCAGGTGACAGAGTTTCAGCATTCCTTCCCTCATTTCCAGACTGTAAAGGAAATAAATGGTGACAGACGAATCTCAAAAGAATTAAAAGCTCAATTTCTGCAGTTTTCTGTTTAGAATATTTATTCATATTAGTTTGACCCAGAAAGTAAGATGGGAATTTCATGAGAACAAACATTTTCATGAGTTTTCTGGGATTAAATTACTTTTTGTTTTAGTACAAGTTTTACATGTCATGACATGATTCTGATAATGCTCTGTGTTTATGCTTTTTAGAAATGCATTTCTTATATAGTTTTCAGCTATGTGCCATGTAAATGGCTAGCCTTGGCCATGTTAATAGAGACCTTTAATTGTAATTTATTTTTTTTCTAACAAAGGAGACTAGGGCTAGGACCTCTTAAGTGTCCTATTTTGAACATATGAAAAAGTATATTATTCCAAATGCAGTCATGGAGGCTGAGAAGAAAACCCCACCTCTCCAACCTATTGTTTTCTTCTCTGAAAACTATTGTTTCTCTTGTCTGTAGACTCAAGAGGATGATGGTAGTTATAGCTTGCATTTTCCTTTCATTGTGTTACTCAGAACACTTATGACTGGGCTAATTCTCCAATAACAATTGATTGCTAATTGCAAAACTGTAAACTCACTGAGGATCCAAGGCATGGATATTTTGTATATGATAAAGTTGCCTGCATAGTGTATCTCAGGTAAAAGATGGCTATCCTCTTCAGCAGTGATGAGGTTTGAAATATCGAGTGCACCTTTTTAAGCAGGGTAAAGTTGAGGCTGAAAATGAATGAGATATTAGTATGCTTTGTCTTGTGCAGCTCTAAAATGGTTATTTAAATTGAAAGTGAAGTCAGGAATTGTAAAGGTCTTAAAAATGAAAACAAAATTAAAAACCAGGTTAACTGATACTCCAAAAATTTTACTTTGAGGAAAGATTTATGTAGGTTTTTAGTTTATTCAAACTGCTTCACCTATCCTTAGAAACACTAATAGTACTTTGGATTTCTGTAGCACCTTTCATCTGAGAACCTCAAAGCACTTTGCAGGCATTAATTTAATTAAATTTCACAGCACTCCTGTGAGCTAAGCAATGTTTAAATAAGATCACTTCACCCAGTACTGAAAGGGAGCCACCCCTGGGGTGGAATGTGGTAAGTATTCAAAAGCACGTAGCAACACTCCACAACAGCTCAGGAGACAGTGTGCAGAAAATACTGTATCCCACTGAGACTGTGGGGTGAATCGTATTAGACAGCATATCCCTTTGCCTGTTACTTTTCCTTCTTAGTTGTAGATTATATTCCACCATCTTTTTGATGACTTTGAGGGCCTGGGAGCTTGCTGCTAGGTCCCCTCAAATGATCTTTGCCTAATGAAGTCTGCCTGACTTAGCTCAAAGTGCTGCGATGCTCTGTTCCAACAGGATGTCCCCTCTAATAAACATGGTCCCTCTTACATTCATGCCTTGGTACTGTGATGCTGATTTATAAAGAGGAGGATATCATCTGTTCTGTGACTCTAGTTGTAGAGTGGCAGCACTTTTTTCATCTGCCTCATTCTTGTAGCTGATTTTACTTTTATTTTTTACTCTTCAAAAACTGAGCAAATGCATTGAATCAACAAAAGTCTGAGACACAAATCTGCATTTTTCCATGGAATCTTAACTTTCAATATGCTCTGTATGACATCCAAACTAGAAAATATAACTGAGGTGGGGAAAGGGTGAAGGGACTCGTGCCAGTTGTGCTTAGTTCTTAATTCATGCTTTGGTAACCCTGACTGGGACATTGATGGGCCAACAACACATTGGTTATTGAAAGCAGATGGACTTTTTTTCCTATTGTCTGCAATGATGACATTATCTTGAGATAAAAAGAAATTTCTGTAACAACTCTTACTTTCTATTTCTTTTCCATCACATTTTGCACTATATGTTTTTGTTTTACTAACCCACTGAGATGCTGAGCATACCCGCTATTAAAAAAAAAAAATAAAAAAGAGAGTAGTTTTTTGGTTTTAACCTCCTTTGTATGCATTTATCCTTTGCAATTGTCTACCTTTCTAGCATGACACTGAAAATCTCCTGTCTTGTAAGGAGTATAGGGGAATATAATGAGAAATTCTGTTCTGTCATAGTGAAGGGGCAGGTGGTTTCCATTATAAGCTCAGCTGGAGCTTCCTTCCATGCCAGCAGCTTCCCACAACTGAGCTGCAGTGCTTGTCTCTGCCCTTTTTGGTGGGAAATGTGGAGAGGAAGTGGAGCACAGCCCTGACAGATAAGGGATTACTCACATAGCTTCTGTCACAGTTTGGGATTAGGTTTAGTTTTGAATCCATTTATTTTGTGAGTCCTGTTTGTACTTGTGACAGTCATGAATGAGGACATTCTGCTGGCAGGAATTTGGCATCTAAGGAACAGGGTTGGAAGCACAATGTCTGGAAGGGTATGAGAAGGCAAGCTATCCAGTTTGGTCTCTCCTGTCTCTCCCCTGCTTAGAACAACAGGGCCTTTTACAAACAGAAGTGCTGTCTGTACCTGTGCTATCCCCTCTTGGGGCTGCTGCAGGAGGGAAGAGTACGTGACTGGAAATCTTTTTGGAACACAGTCTGACTGGGGAAAAAACCCATAGTTTACCCAGCTGTGACCCCTTACCCAGGGAGGGACAAATTCCTACTTGAGTTAGGAAATTGGTGTGCAGAGGTGATAGACTTACCAAGGCACTTACAGGATCTATTAGCAAATGGAGAGGGGAGATGCTGATCCATGAGGACAGGAAAGACAAAGAGAGAGGAGACTCATTCAAAGAACAAAATTTAAGCTAGAGCCACGGTGCTTCATGGTAACATTTTCTAGACTAGAAGAGAGGTGAATGATATGATAGAGACATAGAAAAGCTTGAATGGTGTGCGGTCAGTCAGGACATCTTCAATTAGATCAGTTTTCTTTTGGAGATCTGTCCAGCCTGGCCTTGAACGTTTCCAGTTATGGGGCATCCACAATTTCTAAATCCTGAAAATTCTATAATTAGGGCCATTGAGTGAAATATCAGGCAGAAGGTTGCAAAAAAACTAAAGAGGATGCTCCTCTACATGGCGTGTAAATTGCAGTACATATTCCTGCAGGATGTTGTGGAAACTCAAAATGCAAATGGATTGGATGAATTTATCAAAGAAGCATCAATTGAAAGCTAACAACATTCCTGTGCTTTTATTTAAGTAATGTTTGAAAGATTTTTTTTTCTTAAAGGTAAAGAAAGGTTTGGGTTTTTGGCAGAAATGGAAGGCACAGAAGGAAATGGAAAGCAGGAGTTACCCAGTTTATTCTAAAAAATTGGATCATGCTTAACTTTAAACTTGTGAGTACTGACACAGAAATAAATTGAAATGTGTGTACTGAAATGTAAGCATGAATTAAGTTTTTCCCTGGTTGAGTGCCATGGCATGTGGCAGCATGTGAACAGTGCAATTGCAAGTCAACAGATTTTAATTTTTCCCCCCCCCCTGCAATTCACTGTGAAAATAAGTGAATATAAGTCATTGCCAGAGAAATTTTGGGGGTTTTCCCCTCTATTGGCTAATTAGGAATTGGAATCAGTAGATAGGGAGCAAGATGTGTAGCTGTTTTGGGACGTAAGAAAATATGCGGGTGATCAACAAAAGCACTTCTTTCTCTTCCCTCCTCGCCTTGCTGCCAGGACTGAGGGTTATCTGTCCAGTTTACAAGGGCTACAAAATGTGCCTGCTCTGTACTTCTGTACTTGCTGGAGATAGCTTGTAAGTGCCCGTTTGATCCCTTTCAGCTTCCCATCATCATGCTGAAAGACTGTTAAGGAGAATAATCATAATCACGTTCCAATGAGATCTGGGTAACTCTGAACTCATTTGGGAATTAAAGTTCTAAACAGAGTTTTAAAATGCTGTTATTCCAATTTGCTAAATTGGCAAGTTATATTTTTAAGCAAACATGCCACCTGAGCAACTTTAAGCAGGTTTTTGGACTAGAGAGTTTACTTTAATCCTGAAATTTAATTTTGTAGGAAGAACTAATCCCCAAGTTAATTAAAAGAGGATAAATTGAAAGTATTAGATATGACATATCCATAAAATGTTACAATGGATTTGTTTATTTACAAAATGCTTATGATATTACAGTTTTAAATGCGATTATTTGCAATACAACATGCATTTACCAGGAAAAGATAGGAATTCTAGCTTTTAATTCAGCAAGTGACTTTTAAGGTCATCAATAAAATAAAAATTCTAGTTCTATCCATAGAGAAACAGCTAAAATTATGTTAATCTTGTTCTTTACATTTTATATTTTGGAGCCATTTTTATTCCTGTGTCTGCATTCATAGTGAAGGAAACAAGCAGAATGACAGCTTCAAACTTTAAGAACTTTTCCCAGCTTAATTTTCTTTGTATTCCAGAAATAGCTGGCCTCTGTGTCCCAGGTTTTGAATGAACTTCCAGTTTATTTACACAGCCGTTCTTAAATTTGGTTTTCTATTTCAGCGATGGAACAAATCTTTCTAATTGTCTGGAAGAGCTCAGCAGATAGTTCAAACCAGAAGCATTGGCTTAGCTGGCAACTGGTCTGACCTGTGGCTTAGGTAGCAGAGAATGAATGGCCCCAGCTCCTTGGGTCTCTGGTCACAAACTGCAAACTGTGCAGTATTCTTGTTGTCCCTTGAGGGATATTGTTTATTTTTATTTTTGCAAATCAAATATAAACCAGGTGGCGAAAGACTAAATAGCCAAGCTGTAGTCAGGAAGTGGTTAGAAACAAAGCAACAGTAGCCTGTTGATTCTCAGCCGGGTGACCAGAGCGGGAGACCTGGTCCAGTATCTATGTATATCTGAATTACTGAGCTGCTATCTTTGGTCTTGCCTTCTGTGGAACAGCTGCCAGGAATGACTTTAGCACTTGAGGCTATGGTAAAAGATGATGTAGATGTGAGTGTAATTCTGTTCCTGGTATTGTTCTCGGTTTGTTGATGAACCTGGTAAAATGATATTTTTCTGAAATGTTATGTTTACACTGTGAATTCTGTTACCTCAGTTCAGTCAGTGTCCAACAGAGAGCTTGCACTGCTCTGTCATTCAATCTTGCAAGCCTGGCTGAAGGTTTTACTACCAGCCACAGTCTTTTGGTCAGTGCCATCCATGGTTCAAAACCGGACTTGCCCTTCCCTCTTCTACTGATGCATCTTGGTACAATTGTATTGCCATACTACTTATTTTTCTACTTCATGTGCTCAAATTTTTAGGACAGTGAACAATGATGTAGTTTGTCTTTAGCTCTCTAAACGCTGCTCCTCTGACTTTCCTAATTTCCTCTTTATTGATAAAGTGTGCATCTTTCATAACAAAAAGCTTATTCTACCATTGCTACTGTGTTATGGAACTGAATTTGAAGGCTTCTGGGGAAATATGTCTGCCACTGCCTCCTAGTGAGGAAAACATCAGCATCCTTCCCAATCAGCAGGGAAACTTCTGGTATAAAGTTTCAATGTGCAGAGTAGCAAATTTGGTAAACAGAAGTACTGTTATTTTATAAAGAAAATTATCTTGCAGTAGAATCACTTAATAAAGCAAAACCTTTTGTGTAAGCCAGGTTATCTGACTTTCAAAAGCACTGTGGAAAAAAGAGAGAGAAGTCCACCAGACTATTACTTATTCTGTGGAGAAAAATCTGCTGAATCTGCAAAAGCACAGTGTAGTGAGTGTCATTTCTGTCTCCTTCATTCCTTAAGTGCTCCCTGACAAATGAGGAAATTGTCCATGTTGGGCACAATTTGCTCAGATATGGGCTTTACTTAGACTTAATCCTTCTAACACTGGCAAACTGAACTCGCTATCCAAGCAATGGCAATTTCAGTCGACAATCTGTGTTATATTCCAGATTGCTATCTCATAGTTTGTATGTCACTAGCCATGAGATTAAGTGCTCTGTAATGTGCATATTACAGCTATTTTTTACTTCCTCTTGTGTTTTGTTTGATGTAAAGTAGAGATTGAACAAAAGCAGATAATGATTTTAGAGCCAATGTATTGCACATGTACGTGCCTGGAAGGCGAAGCAAGAAAAATTTGGACCTAGAAATAAAGGAGAATTTTGGGCAGAGAGCAGTAACTTCCTTACAGATGTGATTCATTCTTTGTTTGAAATTTTTACTTCAAAAAGCTCAACTTGAAGTTAAGGGTTTGCTGAGTAAATTATTGGGTGAAATTCTATATTCATTATTATTCCAGGCATCCAACTAGATGGCTGTATTGAGAACATCATAGTTGAAGCCCTTCTGTTCTTTAAAATCTGTGAAAAGTGAGAGTTGCTTGCATATGTTTTCATGTTACCATGCTTTGTTTCCTGAAGTGGTCTGCCCCAGTGAATAGCAGCATTCGAAAGGCTGCTCAATAATATCCAGTATTCCTTTAAACTAGACAAATTCTGCTCAGTTTAGCTCCAGCTAACTTTTTTTGAGGCTCCTAACAGAGTTTCACCAGCACAGAGGTGCTCTGTGTTTGCTGTGCACGTGCCAGATGCATGACTACATCGTCCTTTCCTCTTCAATCCATTGAAGTGTCACTTTGGTGGTGCACCTTTAGGGTTATATAGTAGCAGCTGAAAGAACTCCACATCATTCTTATGCTTCTGAGGATGAGACTTTCAATTTAGGATTCATTCAGGACTATATGTTTAAGAAACAAAAAACCCCAAACCTCATTATTGCCTTTTGAAAATGAGCACCTGTTTTGCAAACCTGTTTTTGCCCAATAGGTTCCTGTTCTCTCCTTTATTCTGTGAGCAGCAACCCACAGAAATTGGTTTCCACATTTTTCCTTGAAATCTTCTCTATGCCTTGAGAGCAGCTAAGGGTCAGGAGGGTGAGCAGAGGGATTACAGCTCTCCTGGTCACATCTCACAGGGGCTCAGGATCCATGGGGTCTCCAGTGCTGACCTTTGGTTTGTACATGTGCACGGAGGTATCTGATCCTGCCAGTGTGGTGTTCACACCCACGTGGGACAGAGTTTTGTGAGCCCCATGCTCTGTTCTGCAGAAACATGAGGGTAAAAACTGGGCATCTCAAATGCTGTTGATTCTTTCTCTCTTCAAATGACGCAATTTTCAGTACAATCTTTTTACAGAACTTTTACAATCAGGAAGGAAATTTTAGAGGTATTGAATCCACCCTGCTTTTTAAATTATGGTTGTTCTTTAATGTGTGGCATTTTTGTAAAGCTAACTGGTGGCAAAATCGTAGGGTTATTTTTTAAGTTTAATCCAGCCTTCAACTTAGAAGTACTTCCTTATGGACAATTTTCCTGGTCATGTATGTAGTTAAATATCATGATGTGGCTTTTGATTCTGAAGTTTTTTTTGGTTCTCCAAAATTTCTCATCTAAAGTTACTTTTATCCAGGAAAAATCATCAATACTATTTTTTTCCACTGAGGGGAAATTAGTGGTGAATTAATTTACATCAACTTTTTCACACAACTTCAGTGAATATCTCTGAGACATGTGCATTGTAGGAAACCAAGCTGAAAATGCATCTATTTTTGTTTAACATGAAGGAATTAGACATATTGAAATGGGGCATTTGGATTTGTTGAGCTAGAACATATCAAAATTATAATTTCAAAATGGTTTCCATCTAGTTGTTTTGTATTGAACAAAAATACCTTTCAATTTTAATCTGCTTTGAAACCTTATCTGGTTTTTAACCATGACCATTGATTTACATTATCTCCTCACCCTTGTTCCACCCTCATGGCCAGTTTCTTATAGAGATAAACATCTCAAAAATATATAATTTCATACAATTTTCATAGAAGTTTCCAGATGGTTGTAAAGGAGAGGTTCAGATTACTAGAAAGAAGGCTCAAAAAATAATGGATTTAGGTCAGCAGTTATGTTTAATACAAATTTGAGTATGTACAGCCTTATGTCAAAACCAGCCTAATTTGTGGTTCTTGCTTGGGAAGAAATTAGTTGATATGAAAGGTGCTGTGTGCTGTGAGGTGAGATGAGAGGAAACATAGGTGGCTTTAGCTGGGCAAACTGTGGGAGAGGAAGCACGTAAATCTGACAAAAAAGTCAGAAAGAAGAATCAGCATAGGAGTTTTTCACGTCTGTTGTTCTTCATAGCATTGCTGATCTGCAACTTAGTGAAACATTTCTTTATTTGCCTTAATTACATGTTTTGATATAGCAAATACCAACATTTTCCATAACACAAGCATTCCATTTCCAGAATTGAGTTACAATTTGCATTTTTTCGGATGTATGTTTATACACACACACACACATATATATATATACATACATACATATACATATATATTTATGTCCAGTGCCAGCATTGAAAGTCAGCCTTAAAAAAATTCTGATTTGATTGTTCTGGCCTCTTGGCACTTCAGTGTTGTATTCAGATCTCAGAGGAATTTCCTTTGCAAATTTAGGTGACAGTTCACTCTTTGGCAAGTCAGATTTCAAAGAAAAAAGCTGTTTTTACTGTAACCCCTAACTGTAGTGTTTGATACCAGCCATGAGCCAAATTTATGAGATTTTTTATGAAAATAGGTAACTAGAAGTGGAAAGAATGAAAGACACTAGAAAGTTATCTGGAATTTTTAGTACTTCCCAGTGTTTCAATTTGATTTATGGCCATTATTTTATCTCAGCATGTTCAGCAATCAGCAGATTTACCATGTAAACCTCTGCTTTATCTTCTTTGTTTTTCTTTCTCACTGTTACAATTGAACGTAATGAGATGCAAGTTATCCTTTTATCTTCTTACGTTTAAGTTAGCAAAAAATGAATGCGGTAGAAGTTTTGTTAGCAACTTGTAGATCTTTAATGAGTGAAAAAGATGATGCTATCTACTGTTTACAGTTTTAAAGAAAATTGTCTAAGGAGTGTCTTCCAGCTATCAGATCAAATATAAATAATGGTGATGGTGCAGAATTTGGCAGAGTAAGTATAAGTATGTACATGATTACCTAATTATATATGACTGTATAGGTATATTTAAATCATGGTAACAACGTTCCTTTTCAGTTTTAATCTCAATCCTTGAAGTTTTAATCTCAATATTTTTAATTTTAATCCTTTAAGTTTTCACCAGTAAACTAAGGAATTTGAAAGAAGCTGACTTTAGAAAGTTTTCTTTTTTCTTATAGATAATAAGATATAGTCTGTTTGTAGTGTAGAAATCACACAAGTACAGCACAGTTCACTAGGAAAATTAGTTTAGTGTTCTCCGTTCAGTCCAAGTTGGACAATTCAGTCCCATGGAGGGCTGCCCTTCTTCTGGTTCTGCTGCTTGGTGTGAGGCTGGAAGACACGCTATTTGGCACAATCAAGTGGCCTCACTTTAAGAGAAGTATAAGACTGAATAAGCATAGAGTTTTTATTATTTGAGTGAGCTGAACTGTACACTCGGAACGATGAGAAACCCTTGTGCTTCATCCCACCTTCTTTCAATTACACTGATTTTGTAAGCATTGGATTTACAGCAAAAAAGTCTCCCAGAGAAATACTGTTCTTTCTTATTGTGTATAGATGAAAGGATGCATAGTTCTGCCTTTGATGCACTGTGTTTGTGTAGAAAAGAAAAGTTGTGTAAGTTTTTTAGAAACACTGATAAAATGTTATTGCATATTTTCAACAAAGGATGTTTTTCAGAAAACCAATATGAGATATTTTATATTCAACAACAACAAAAAATTTGTTATGTTGTCTATTACTCTTATGGCTTGCCTGTTGAACAAAACCTACTTTTAAGTGGAAAATGGCCTTTTCTTTGTTCAATCTTAATGGCTCCTTGGTAAAATGTTCGCTTCTACTGGGGTACAAGTCTTAAATTATGCATTCAGTTCCTGTGAATTCCAATGTGAAGGAGGATGAGACTCATGCATTAAGAAAGAAGTCATTCCAGTCCATGGAGAGTGTGCCTTGTGCAGAAAGACTATGAAAGAATAAACTGCCAGTAGTGAGCTTCCCATTGTGGAGGTCTTCACAAAGAGTCTCAGTTACCAGTTGGAAAGAACTAGCTCAAAGACAGGATTTATTCAAAGCATGACAGAAGTCCTCAGTCTGGTGTGTCTGATGCTTTGCTCAGAGGTGTTGAGCATGGGGGTCTGAATTTTCAGACTATGATTGCAATAAAAGGATGGGATTATTAAATGAGGGCCTTGCAGTTCACTCATGGGTTGAAGAGGAGCTATTGAATTGCATTTCAAGAGGAAATGAAAGAAACTGTTCTGTATACAGTTCTGTCTTGGACCTAAAGTTGAAATGCACAGGGCATTTTAGATGGCTTGAGCTGAGGTTAAATAAATAAACTGTGAAGTTAAGTGCAGTTATCAACTGCTCAGTCAAACAAAAAATAAGGCGGCCTTTTTCATATACTCTTGGCCTTCTTGGAGGTGCCAGAGGAGGAACTTCAGAATTAAGAGTGTTGAAAATAGCTAGTAAAGCAGAAGCCAATGCTAATAAACAGTTTTGGAAGTACTATGAGTGGTTTAAGCATAGTCTGGATTATTGTTATTACTGTGTTAAATCACAGCAATCAAATGGCCAAGCATCGCTTTGAGTGATTAAGTGGAACGGCCGTCAATGAAAAGCCTTCAGGCTGCAAAGCAGACACAGGGAGGGGTGTGGTCGTGGTCAACTCTCACAAACATTACTTTGGATGCTGTTGTAGATACAGGGCAGGGTGTTACATGATATTTTCAGGACCTGGCAGATTTTAGTTTGGTTTGGATGTTTTTTATGTACCTTGGCAGGCATGCGTATCCCTGCAGCCATACAGCGCTCGGCATTAATGGCTGAAGTAACACCTACTGGTGAGGCAGAGTCAATCAGCAACAGGCTGCAGTTGACTCATTGACTTCAGTCGACTCATGATCCCACTGAGCTTTGAGGGTCACTTTTGTTCCCACCCTGAAGGCCAATGCCAGTTTCTGTCATGAATTTTAGTACCCATTGATTAAGAAAGTAGAAGATGTGCTTGTGGACAAATGACCCAGGGCCTTTAAGAAGTATATGGCAGGGCCTTATATTATTTCCATCCGTTAATTAAGTTAATTAAAATTATTTATTCCTGTTCATAATAGTCTACACCAAAGATTTTAGGTAGATTGCACTAATAATAGAATTATAGAAGCATAGAATTGTCTAAGTTGGAAGAGACTTTTAAGATCATCAAGTCCAGCCATTGAGCTCAGTGCATTATTGAGTCCAATAAAGAGCGGAGTGTGTCAAAATGATACAAAAAGATCTCACAAAGAATGGGATTTATTTCAAACTTTTCAGACTTTGTCTTCTTCCTCGTATATTTTTGTCTCTCCTGGAAGAGCCTGGAAAAACGGATGAAGCTTGAAGTATGCCAGATCTGGGTATTGTCTGATGAATGCCATCATATGCCAGATAAATGGATTTTTAGATAAGATTTAGAGAAAGAATAAAGGAAGAGAGCATTTTGATCCTGGGAATCCTGGAATTTAGAAGGCTAAAAGGCATTAGAAGCATTTCTATGGTGTCATTTAGAACAGTCTTGTCTTGAAAGGGAAGCAGTGTTGCAGAATCTTGGAAGATAGGTATCTCAATATGATCCACTTAAGCTTTACAAATATGAAGTAATTTAGCTTATCATCCTATATATGATGATGTTAAACATGAGAACAGCTCATTCTTTCTTAAATCTGTATGTAACTTGTTAAAATTATTTGCCTTCCTTTTCCAAGCTACTGCACAGGAACTCAGGCGGGTAAAAGCTATGGAATCTTGCAGGCAAATACTATTGCTGATGGTAGAATTTGATTTCTCCTGTGTGAGTGCAGAAGATAGGGCTGTGTTAAGCATATTCCACCATGCCTAAAGGAACCATCTGTCTTGAGCTGCTGGGTAGTCCACACAGTAACCCATTAAATTTGTATTCTATTACCTGGATTATTTCAACAGTGCTTCAGTTTTGTTGCCTTCTGAAAGGCATGAGAGAAGGGTAGGTGCTACTTTAAATGGTGTGTTTAAAAATTTGATACATGTTGTTTTTTATATGTTTTGCTGCTTTCTTGTTCATCATCTATGGATTGAACTTGTTATCTTCATGCTTGAACGAGTGGTTTTCAGTCGTTCAGTCATGCATTTCTGCTGGCCTGTTTCTTTCAGGTGTTCGTATCTTTACACCTTTAGCTGAAAGTACTGTGAGGATGATGTTTGTTTTCTTGTTTAGTTCGACTTCATGGACTGCAGACCATGGTTTCATGGATGTGAGGCTTCAAAACACTCTCACCATTCCAACCCAGTAAGGATTAAACCAAAACTGGTCTATGCCTTAACTCACAGCCCCTTTCAAAACATTTCACTCATGAGGTATATTGCCCTTCTTCCAACAATACCCCCAATTACAGCAACAAGACCTATAAACTGCAAATACATTGGAGGAGAAGCAATAGCATCCTGCTTGCTTTAATATCCTAACAGAACAGATAATGGGCAGGCACAGTAGGAATATGTCTACATTTTTATAAATCTTCATCTAATGTATTTGGATTTTGCTCCTGCTATAACAAAATGTCTCTTAGTAACATTTCTCTCACTATAATTTTGCTGAAACTATCGCCTTGAGAGGCTCCAATGGAGCTTTTGGAGCTCTTTGTGAACTTTGATGTAAAGCTCTCCTGCAGTGAGAGATCAGAACTGCCATGTGTAAAAGCAGAGACTCCTCTGAGAATACTCTCTTAGGAAACAGATGCTTTTCTGTCTCAGAAATTTTAAACAAAATTGTATTGAGTTAAATGTAATATAGGACTTAGGCATTTCCTTGGGTGATGTCACCAGATTCTTTTTAGACTTATAACCTCCTACAAAAACCCCATATCAACAGTACTTGCAAGTCATGGGCACAATAAAGTATAAAAAATTAAAAAAAATTGTTACTAAATGGGTGTTGTTATCAGGGAAAGCTAAATTTCATACTTCAAGGGAGATCGCTGTTTGTATTAATTAATAATATTTAATTTGTAATGTTATACTACTCATTAGAATAAAAAGAGAAAAGTGGTTGGCAGTATGAAAATAGTATGAAAATTAGGCTTGACTGCAAGCATTTACATGTGTGAGAATTCCTACAGGACTCCTTAAGTTCAGTTGAATTACTTATGCATAAACCACACTAAGTGTTTACAGTACCTGACCTTAAATCAAGGACTTTTTTTTTTTTTTTTTTTTAACTATCTGTGGTATACCCTTTAACCGTGTTGGGATTCGGCACTTCGTTTCAAAATGTGCCAAGCCACTGATGTTGTTTAAACTTCCTCCAGAGTTGGAAAGAACTGCACTGATTGATAAATTGAAACATTGCACAACAAAAGGTCTCCTTCTTCTTGTACTTCAGTGTATTTTCTGGATTTTTTTTTATCATATTAGATCTTTTGGGATTGTTTTTTGATTTAGCATGTTTGCTGTTGCTGTCTTAGCTTTATTCAGGCACTTACCCTGTTAATCCATGGTCAGCGTTAGATAACATTATATAACCACCGGAATGAAATCTTGCTTTTCCTAGTGTCATTTGTATTCAGTTCTGTGAAAAGCCTGTGATCAAGGAGTTGTGTTGCATTGTAAATTCACATCATTTACAAGACATGAATTTGTTTTGGGCAGTGTCCTTGCAGAATACAGTAATTTCAACATAATCTGCATTTGTTGTGGGAATCCCATAACAGTGACATTTCCTATAAGTTTGTAATACTGAACTGGCTGTCTATAAAAGCTGAGCATGTTTTCCCTAAAGTCAGAAAAATTATGAAAGCTATATTGGTTTCCTGCAGTCTGACTGTACTTAGTTTTTATTGCTTCCTGAGCCCATGAGAAAATCCATAATACATTTATGTTACTTTCATCATTCCAAGCCTTAGATGCCGGTGTGTTGGCTTCTACTCTCTTTCTGGAGGTGGCTCAGTCTCACAAAGTGCTCCCCTTCTTCTGTTTCTGCTGATTGGTGTGAGTTTGGAGGGTACAGAAATTTCTAGTTGTTGTTCAGCTTTGGGCCTTAAAGATCCTTAATTGGATCGTCAAATTCGGAGTAGCTTTACAGTTTTTGTTGTGAGTACTGAAATTTCCATTATACTTACTATGGCCAAGATATGCCTGGAAATATTCAGGGGTGTAGTAGGGGGTAACTCACTTCTACTTGTATGAGACAAGATTGTTAGCAGTGGGAAAATAGTGGATATATGGAGGTCTTTAGTATGTTGAGATATTAAGACAGTTTAGAAGACGTATCATATAAAAAATACAAAGTGCTTTTGTACTGGAGTTGGACTTAATGGACTTGATCCTTGTGGGTACCTTGCAACTTAGGTTATTCTATGATTCTTTGATACACTGCCACTCCATCCCCCAAATAATCATCCCTTATATTTGCAAATATAAGGTTTATGAAAAAGGGCAATGGCACAAAAAACCTCCCCAAGAGAACAACAAGAAAAAGCAGATTAAAAATGTTGGTGAGTAATAGAAAGGAGTTAAGTGTCCATTTATAAAACATTTCATCTGTTACTTTACTACAGGCTCCTTTTATTTTTTCCTTTTGCTTTTAAGCCAGCTCTGAGACTTATCAAAAGATTACATTGGGGAAAAACCTCGGGCAGCATTTTTCTCATATACTGTACCTTAAAAAGAATGTGTGAAATTCAAGATTGGAAAGTATTATACAAAAATAGTTTTTCCTTTTTTAAAAAAATTTTTTATTAACACATTTTTCCTCAAACCTACTTCTCTACCAAAGTCTTTTTTCCCACAAGACTCAAAAGGAAAAATGACATCAAATGGTAAAATCCTGTTGTATGTTATTTCCAGAAGAATCCATGGAAATCTTGAATATGATTTTATCATTTGCAGTGTAATGTTCCATTTTAACAAGCAGGAACATACTGAAGAGCATTCAGTTGCTGAATACTTGATGGTAAACAAAAGCTGATGTTTCTGTGAATATTACACAGCACTTAGGAATTTGTAGCACCTCAGATCTGATGTATGGTAATAGAAATTAGAAATGGAAAACTCTTGTTGTATCAGCTTGACCATCTTCCTGACCACCAGATTTTTGTCTTCATTGTTGTACTAATTTGCAAATGTCATAAGCCATGTGGCTTCCACTACTTCCTCAGGGAAAATACATGGCATTAAAGCAGCCTTGAATATTCCTTTCCTTGACTTCATCTTCTTGATCATCTTTCATATCTGTTTTACTGAAAAATTCCTAATGTTGCTGTGCCTTTAGCTATTTTGTTTTTCTCCCTTCCTGCTGTTTTCTACAATTATTTATGCTGTTCTTTTTGGAATTTCTTCTATTTTTTTATCTCTTTCTGGTGCTGAGGAGCAATGGGCTTATGTGTACTGTAGGCTATAATGGACATGCTGGAAATCTCTACTGGAGAAACAAGCTGATGTTTATATACAAAGGTACTCTGTTGTTTTGTGGCCTTACCAGTTAAACTCATACAAGAAGCACAGCACAGGCCCTAAGTACAAGTTCGTGTCAGACTCTCTGTTAATGCAAAAGTGAGGTTTTCCCTCCCTATTAATTTAGTAGATTTTTATTCTATGTTTCACTGGAGGTGGTGTTGGATCCAACTGCCTGTGCTTCGTATGGATGTATCATAGATAAGTTTGTTGAAACCTTCATTCTAGCAATGATATCATGCATATTGAGAGGATAACAGCACTATTTTGACTTAAGTTACAGGTACACAGTAACAAGAATAGAGGTCTGTGAATAGCTGGTTGGTTTGGGGTTTTTTTTAAGTTTCTGACTTGAAGAAAAAAAGATTGGAAAATTTGTGGGTTTGGGACAAGCGCCAATGATTTATTCAAGTTCTTTTTTTTTTCTCCTTGAATGAAATATTTTACTTTGACTTCATATCCACTAACTTATTTTAAATATATAAATATATATATTCAAGGAAGTTTATTTACTTCAGTATGAAATAAAGATTCAAAGGATTTTTTTAAAATTTAAAAAATGCTGTAGTTATTTAATTTTTAGCCAAATTGTTCTGATAAATTTAGCAGAAAATAGACCTGTGCCTTATTTGACCTGTATTTACAGATTTCAAATGAAAATAATCTCAGCAGAAAATTTGAGCTCCGTGTTAGCTCAAGTGACATTATGTAGATGAGGAATGTTTGAAGAGGGAGGTTGTAGGTCTTCAAGACATCAATTATGAGTTGCAGCCAATCTGTAGGAGTAGAAATTGACTGTAATATATATATTATATATATTATATATATATATATGTATGGTATCCATGAAGGCTCTTAGATCTTCCTGCAGGCAGACACTGGGTGGTTGTCTCCAGGAGTAGGATTCACTGCTATTCATATGAAAATGGTGGAAAATCTTGCCCTAAAGCTAACCTACCCCTGGAGTTCTGCCTATCTGTCATGGTGATCGAAGATAAAGGATTTGTTAGCAGTCAGCTGACTGGTCGTCTGTCTGACAAGTCAGCACAACAGCACAGCGAACCAGGCAGGCAAAAGACTGATTGCTACGGCATTGCTTCTCCCCAGGAAAAAGCCAAGAGCTATGTCTACACTAAAAAGACCCCAGCTTTAATATATTATAGTCTCTTTAATCTCAAGGTACATGGTCCAAGTGGTTGGGCTTTTTTCTTAAAGCAAATTCTTAAAGACCTAACATTTCTGAAAAGCTTAATAGGATTGTGAGTTGCAGTGAATCAGAAGATACAGGCATGATGAAGAATAAATTGAAATGGTGTTTGCATGGCCATAATTACTTCAGTCTTTGATTTGTATTGTGAATAATTGGCTTAGAAGACACTGAATTAATTTACCACCCTGACAAAGGCAGATAGCTAATTAGAAGGAAGGGAAGTTTGGCTACTGTAAAGCAAACTTATTTGTAGGATTTACTTTCTGGCAAGAAATATCAGTTCCAGCTGAAATGTGTCATTTGTGACTTTTTGAGATCATCTCTAAAGGAAAACAATCAATTTTCAAAACCTTTGCAAGCTTTCCAAGAAAAATGCCCAGGATTTGATGATTGTGAGAAGTCAGATATTTGGAGAAAACGAGTGGTTTTCATCCAAAGTTTTGGCTTCATTGAAATTATGCTTCCTATAGTAATGATAATTGACACAATTTTAGATAGGTAACTGGTTTTTGAAACAGCTTGGCATCCTAAAAGCATACTCAATTTTCTCTGTATTCATTTTTGGATTTATTTTTTGTTGCTTTTCCTCAGTGGAACTTAAACCACTCTTGTTAGAGTGCTGCTTTCAGTGGTCTACATTGCTTCAAATTAACTAGCATCCCATTCGTCATGACCTCCTTAATATCTATATATGTAAGCTGGATTTGGTGGCTTGACAACCCCTTGGTTCTTAGAGAATGTGTTTATTCCAGCTGTGTTGTATGTGGAGTGCATGTGTGTGTATGTATATATATATGTACACATGTATGTAACTGGGGTCATTAGAAGAAGAAGCTGTGCACCTTGGGAAATTTTAGTGTTGCCTCTGGATGTTTTTCCTGGTTTTCAAATTTGGTAACTTTATGTGAGAAACATTTCATATATCCTGGGCATTTTCCAAATACCAGTCAGAAGAAATACCTAAAGGAAGCGTACTGAGGGCTACTGAGGACTAATGCCTAGAGGCAAGAATGCACAAGAACTTTGTAAGTTGTTTAAAACTTAATTAAAAAAAACCCCTATGTGGACACTTGGTAAATGTTGCCTTTGTCATTGTTACCTCCTTATTAACTCTATTGTGTTACACAGCTACTACATGTCACTATTAAGTCAGAATGACAAAAGGAAGACTTCAGCAAGGTTTTTGTGAGTTTTGTGGGAATAGACCCTCCTCTTTCCCCATGGTCAGAGCTGCCCCTTCTACCCCTGCTAGTTTGTGGCATTTAGAAACTAAGCAGTGGATACCTTCATGTAGGTTGTATTTGTCATGTTAGTCACAGTTAGTGGGGGGCTCATTTACAGGGATGGAAATGGTGGTCTCACATTATCCACCCTGTGATTTATATGGTCCTTTAGAACAAAAAAAGTTCACTGAATGAAGCCCTTTCTTTCAGTCACACTAAATGAAAAACAAATTTATTTGTTTTACACAAATCTTTAAGAAATGAGTCAGCCATGCTTCCCACTTATTCAGCTACCATCATTCCACTTTCTGATACAAAAATCTGAACGTTTCTAAATTATGTGTGCAGTGGTTAGTGACTCACTGGTGACTTGGGGAGGCAATGCTGAGGCTTCTTTCAGCTTATTGGCCCATTAAAAGTGATACATAATACCAATGAAGTCAAATTTCTCCCATTAAAGCAATATAGGAAAGTTTGTAGCTTGTTGATTTTACAGTAATCCATTTTTCACTCCTACTAAACTCGGTCTGTTTGATAAGCTAGACTGCTGCTTTCCTCAACCTTTTGAAAAGCTCTTTGGATTGTGTTTACAGAATGAAGGTTAAATACTAAGAAAAAGGAAGTGGTATACATTTCCTCAAGCAGTTTTTAATGAAAAGAAAATTATTAGTAATGAATAGATGGGCCTTCTTGAAAGAAGAATTATGATTTTCAGAAATATGACTTAAAGGTGCTGGGGAAAATCTGTCATCTTTTGTTAACAAAAAAGCAAGAAAGCTATTAACTTTGGTCTTTTGGAACATTTAGTTTTGGATCCAAAATTTTATGAAAAACAGTTACTTTAAAGCTGTAGTTTGTTCTAAAGCTGTCTTATGTCAGATCTAGAAATAGCAATACTGACCATTAGGCCATGAGACGGGGTGGGTTTTATTCCTCTTTTAGGTGAGAATAGCTGAAGAACAGGGTGCCTCCCTTTTCTAACTTAATCTGAACTCAAAATAACTTTTGTCTTGTTATAACAGCTCTTTTCTGAGTCACTGTATGAAAAAAGAGTGGAAGTATTGGATATTGTAGATCAAACACTTCAAAGCCAACTTTGACTTAGTTTTATGCATGCTTTAGAGTAGACTAATGTACAATAGTATCCAGGAAACTCAGCCAGTAATTCATAAGGGTCCAAAATGTTCTCCTCAGGATGAATCATAGCAGCATAAATGATAGGATTGGAGAATATTCTTTAGGTCATCCAATTCAAAATCTGTGTATCTTCCTTTCCACTATCCCCATTAGGATTTCATCTGCCCTATCTCTGCAAACTTCCCATATCCCTGACTCAGCCACCTCCCTGGGTAGTTTCTTCCATTGCCTAATTGTTTAACCTGAACATCTTTAAACCTTACACCATCATGCTCAGTGTGAACAATTTATGACTACAGAAAATGATTCTTTCTCCTCCCTTCTGCCATCATGCTCAGATATCATCTCTCCCTTTAAATGTGTCATTGGTTTGTTTTGTTTTGTTTTGTTGGGTTTTTTTTGGGGGGGGTTTTTTTGGGTTTTTTTTTTCTTCTTCTAACTGCATGAGCAATAATCTCAGGAAAGTTGTTTTTTTTTTTCTGTTGTCTTTGGTGCTTGTGTCACTGTAACTGATTTTCTTTGAACTTTTGGTTTTCATGCCTCAAAAGTACATTTTGATCTACAAATGAATTTTTTGTGACTCAATTATATGTGTGTATTAAGTCATGCTTTTGAAGAGGTAAATAACATGACTGAAATATCCTGTGTCTTTGTTTATAGAAGCTGCTTTCTTGAGGTGCTTATGGACAAATACATGACATTTGAGGAATTCAAGTGACTTTCTTGGTGTCAGATATCCTCAATCTCATGTTACTAATCAGGATAGTAAATATAATAATGTATTCTGACTCTATTTTGAAAACTGAACTCCAAAAGCTCTTGGAGTTGCTTGGAGTGGCATGCTGCTGAGTTAAAATTTATCATGATAATTTCCAAAAGCATCTTCCCAGTTTGTAGCTGTGCTAATAAACAGGGCCACAAACCTTCCAATATACATTTCTCTAAGTGTATGTGCTCAGACCAGTGTTATTATGATAGGATTTTTGGATGCTCTATAAAATGAAACACTGAGAACTTAATAGTGGGGGATATGAAGATGAAAGGAAGCTTTTTATTCCTGATGAAATGAGGTAAAGAAGCCTTAGTCTTCAGAATTTATCTTTATACCCTGTATTTTTAAGGATCTGCCTAAGCTTGTTGGAATATGCTAATGAGAAACCTCTCTGATGTTAATTATCTCATCTGCTATAATGTAGAATGTGCCAGTTAGATCAATGTGACATTTATGTTGTTCTCCTAGATGACTAATAAAAGTTGTTGGATGTTGGAAAAAATACAGGGTAGAGGTGGGAAGGCTGATTATTGCAAGCTGTATTTTCCTGATTATGTACTGCCTTCCATTTTGGAGTTTCACAACAGAAATAGCTGCAGTCTGTGCCTCACCTGTCAGCTCACCTCTCCCACAGTTTACTCATGTAGTAGTTCTTTGATCCATGCAGAAGTATTCCAGGTTCCCTGTAGCTGGAACCTACATAGCTGTTGCGCAAATGTGTGTGAAACCAGGGTAAATCCTGCTCTGTGACTTCAGTTCTGCCAGCCAGTAATTACAGTAAATGTGTTAGATTTAGTGGATCCACGGCTTTTCGTGAAAGTAACCATTCATGGTTCACTTTGGCATGGCAATTTGTAGAAATAGACACAAGGGTTATTTGTAAGAAGTTGATGTCAGGGAAGTAACAGATTTTTGAAGACGGTGTCTTGGGTACTGGGTACTATTTTTTGTCTCAAAGAATTTTTTTGAAGTTTCTAATTACACTTTAATTTTTAACAGACCATGTTTTCAGCCTAACAAAGGAAAAAAAATGCATTATGATATATTATTTCCTTCTCATTATAAGCTTTTTTCCCCCACAGATATTTTTGTAGACCTCCTTTCTTTAATTTCTGTTTTGTTATGCTTCTTAGAGGTCCTGTAGCCAGCCAGTCCTCAAATGTCAAGAGGCTGAGGGCACTGTGCGATGACATGGCTTAAATGTGTAACACCAATGCACAGTTGGCAAACTCTTGGTCTGTGGTAAATCTACAGCCATTCTTTTTGGGTACAAAGAGCTGACCATGGTCATAACTCCTTTTTTCTGTTCCTCATTCAGATTATGTGTGTGTCCAGCTTTTATAGGAGTGTGCAGCAGGCAGTTTTATAATTCTGGCACTATTTTTCCTGACTGTGGTGAGAAAGCAATATATTCTCTGGTACTTTTTATATGCAGAGCTCTAAACAGCTCAACAAATCTACGTAGTCAGGAAGAGTGTTAGCTGTAGCTTTGCAGTGATTTCTACACTGCATTGAGCTATGGTGTTTCACTGCCAGCACATAACTTGGACACACATACTTGCTGAGGTATCTGTGCCCTGCAGAAGCCCTGCAGAAGCAGCACCATGGAAAAAGTTAAAGTTGCTTATTTCAATGGTGCATTTCACGCAGTATCTCCTATCTTCTCTCATGTTTGTTAATCTCTTAGTCCTAGAGCAATATTTCTTTCTCCTCAGCGTTTGTAGCTCATCTTGGTTTCCTATAACCCACAAGTTTCATTATCATGCTACCTCACTCCTTCCCCATGATTATTACTGCAACAAGATGGGACCTGCTGCTGGTCCCTTTGGCATCCCAGCATGTGCTTCGTGATGAGAGCTCTGAACAAAGAATGGCCATTCGAGGGCTGACCTTTGAAACCCCAAGTCAGTTCTTAACATGGTACTTTTAATTGTCCTTAAAAAAAGTAGCAACTTCAGTAAGGGGAACTCCTTAGGCCCTTGGGGCCTTGGGCTTCCAGCTGTTGCTGAGATTTTACTGCTTTAGTCTTTTGTATCTCAAGGCTTGAGATAGCATTCGTTCAGTTTAGTACCATCACCCATGAAAACCACTGCAACTACTAAAATCCCCGAGCACCAAAAACATTGGAAGTGCAAAATAAAAGCTGGGAAATAAATCTAGATTGTTTTGATCATGTGAAATTTCACAGATCTAAATGAAAACATATTGATTTAAGGTTTTGTAGGTTGTTAGGACTAAATTCTGTGTGAACATGATTGTGAAAGCAGTTAGGCTGACAGGAGACTGCTGGCTTTGGTTTAGAACACTGGATGCTCAGATTTTATTCTGCTGACCTGCTGGATCATTCCATTGTGTGTGAGGGTATTTCAGCCTTCTTCAGAGAAGAGGGAAAAAAACATATCAAAACAAATCTCATAAAATCTCTGTGTTATTTTATTATTACTCATATATCATTTGGAGATGGTGCCAATTTATTTTGGATTGCTTAAATTAATTAAAAAAGGATTTAGGTCAAATCATTTTCAATCTAAACTAAGAGAGCATATGTAAGAAACTGCTGGGTGAAATAGCCGCTTTTAATTTTAGTCAAGTATGTGTGTGTACAAATTTGTGTGATAACCCACTGTTTTCCTTCTCCCTAGATATTTGAAACAACTTTTTATGAGCCTCTATCCCCTTTTTAAATTCCATCAAGTTCATTATTGCAAAGATTATTTCCTATCCAAGACTGTATAATTTCTTGAACTAATATTTGAAAATGGGAAAAACTCATTCTCTTGACTTAAGGCAGAAGTTATTGTCAATACAAGAGTTTGGCTATTTTCCTTTTGCCCAAACTGATAGTAATATATATGCATATGTATAAATATGTATATATATATAAAAAAGTATATCCTTGTTAATGAGTGTGTGCATTCAATTTTCTATTGTTTTGCAGCTTGTACTGTCACTTTTTTTCCCCCCAGAAAAAGGGACAGGATAAATGCAGGTAGATTGGAGTAACTGTGTCTCAGATCATATGCCCGGTTGTTCTCTGTCATTTTTTTCTGATGCGAAAGTAGTTCATGATTTTGTAGTTTCAACTGTCATTGTCCATGATACGTATAAAAAAGCTGATGTGAAATTGCCTTTATTGCATTATTTTTTTATTTTCTGAACTTGTGAGTGCTTGAATTTGCAAGTTAAGCACTTTTATCCTAAGTGTTTTGCATTTAATAAATTGCTTCCTCCAGCTATAACCAAGGTTTTCACGAACTGATAGAATCAACAATATAGTGCATGTAGCTGCCAACTGCAGTAAATTTTTAAGCATCTCCTTTTTGTTTTACAGGTCTGTCTGAGGATGCAGCAGAAGAAACAAAAAGCCATGAACTCTGACGACAACCCTCAGGAGAAATTTCTATCTGATGCCAGATACATTTATAATGCAGCAGTACCAATCCATTTTACTCTGTAGTGATTGCAGCTTCCAGAAGGAAAGGACTAATTTATATAAAATCACAGGAGTTCCACTCTAATAATTTGGTTGGTTCTCTCTGCCAACTGCTATCATCCTTTCTGTGAGCGCAGTTTAAGCACTAACCCAATTGTGGTAGGGGTGTTGTGTATTGCGATATATCATCCCTTTCTAAGGATTCAGTTGATTGATCAAAGACTGTTTATACATAGTTAAAAGCAACCTTTGTTTCAGGATATGCTTTGTCTTTTTTAGAAAAAGATATTCTGAACTGCACCTCCCTTTGAGATTATATTAACATTTGTTATATCACAGTTTTGACAAAAGATAACTATCTCGTTTCCTCCTGTACTAACACTCATGATTCCAGACAGCTGAATTCACCACCAGGAGTAAAACTGGTAATCCATCAACTCTTTTCTCCCCTCTCTCATTGCTTATACAGACTCCTGCTCTCTAGAGATATAGAGTAAAATATGGTTACTGGACATAAGGGGCAAACCCTTTTGCCATTAACTATGCCGCTATGAATGGGAGTAAAGTTTACACTGTAAGTACCTTGAGCACAGCAACACATGAATCTTTTTATGGTTACCTGTGATTTCTGCTTTTCTTGTCAACCAATCTGCTCTAGGTATAGGTAAGATTTTCAGAAGTAACTACCAATTTTTGAGTGCCTTAATTTTTATTAATCCAGTTGGAGGGTGCTTTGAGTGTTGTGTATTTAGAAAGTGCTGAATATTCACCTTCAGAAGGTCAGGCCTGTGCAAGGTGCCTGAAATACAACACCAAACAACTGAGGCAAACTTTGAGAGGACCTTGGCCTAGAGTTTGGAAGAGTCAGGCTTGTGTCTGAATTTCTGAGAGTGAGTTGAGCTATTACTAAAATATACTTGGTACTGAAAATAACTGAGACCTGGATCAAGTGTATAAACAGGCATTTGAACAATTGTTGCTAGTTCATACCAAAATATAAGTTGCAGTCTCTTGGATGGCAGATACAAAATGCACTGATAGCTTCAGTTTAGTTTGTGGTAGATGCTATTGCATGAGCCATTTCCACATCCCACACTCCTGTTGGTTTCCTCAACAGGGGTTCACCAGCTCCTGTTCTAGCTGTAGTAAAGGTCACTCCAACTCACGTTTGTGCTGTTTCAAAAGAGCCTTGCTTTTCCACAGTTGCTGTGATCAATGCTAGTGTGATCTATGAATCATAAGGAGACATTATTTTTCAGAATGTCTTTAGCCATCAACCTTCATCATCTCCCTGTCTACTTTCAACATCTTTCCATCCACCCACCCTTAAAACAAAACCAGCTTTGCAGCCTTTCTGCATCTGCTGCTTAACCCTCTGGCCCTACTCTGGCTCAGTAAATGATATAACTGTTTCAAGAAGCCTTTTTCAGCATGTTAGCTATTAAACAGCTCAGTAGCCAAGGAACTGGGTAAGACTTCTGATACCTCTAGGGCTAAAGTGAGCTGTAACTCCCAACAAAAAATGACTCTGTCCCCCAGGAGGCCTCAGATTTATCTACAAGTTGTGGGGCCAGAAATCTTGCTTCTTTCCCAGGAAGGAAAAATCCTACCCCCTGCTTGTTATGGAGTGATTCTGCTCTCTGAGTTTTCTTCACTCTGATCCCTCCCCCGTGGTTTTTGTCAGGAGGGTGGTATCCAACCCATTGTCAAGGTACCCTGCTGCGCTGTGAAAATTACACAATAAAATAATCTCCTGTAGTCTCTGTACACACCTCAGTGACCAAAGAAAATCTGTGGAGAACTAATCAATTACTGTAGCTATTAGGCTTAAACGTTAACTATAGATCTCAAATCTTTTGTCCTCTTGTCAGCGGCTACTAGGGAATCTAGAAAAATCAAGCACAGTTACTACAGAAAGCCCATACCATAATGTTGTAGAATCCTGGACCAAAGAACCTAAATTATAGGCATATAATATAGCTGGAAAGTACACTGCTATGAGACTCCTGTGAAATATATTACTCTGTCATGATTCCCATTATTGAATGTGATCCCAGTGCTCAGAGCTCCTTGGCTTCATTGGTACTTTAGGGTAAATGACAAGTAGGCACTCAGGTCAATTATATCATCCACTCTTATTTAAGTTATTTTCTGTCATTTTAAGATGTAATGCTCAGAAGCACTCTTATTTGCCTTTTCTGCTCCATGCTTTGCAAAATAAGGTCTCATGAGAATAGTTTTACAAAAAGAAGAAAGTACGCTGGTAATAAAGGGGAGGGGGAAAGGAAGAAAAAGGTAGAACCGTCTATAGTAGTAAAGTATGACCTTTTTGTATATTGTGCTAAATTGCAGTATTTAATAGTATCATCAAGATTTAAAAGTTGCTTTGAATAAAAATTACTTATTTTCCCCCAATGCCAAATAGTCCATCTAATTCAGAGGAAGGAAGTAATTGAAATGTAGTCATTTATGCAGCAGCCTAAGAGGAAATATTGTAAAGTAATTCTTAGCAGTTCTCAAATGTAGTTTGAATCTTTAAGAAAGTTCTTTTTGGCTGGAAAAAAATCAGGCCAATTACAGGAAGTTTGGAAGCTAGAGAGGTGTAAGGAATGTAAGGAAACATTGCTAGTTTGGGAGAACCATATGTTTGGTTCTCATCAGCGATGTTTCTGAGGCTGAGAGAGGCACTGGTGGCAAGTGAAACTGTTCTGAACAGGATTTTAGAATAATGCCTGTTCAGCTCTTCTGGTCAGCTTAAATATGCAGCCTATCTGCACATTTAGCTTTTTGAGTAGGATTTTATATGGTTTATATGGCTTAGTCACAGACTAAAATTAATTTTAAATGACAATTTTATTGGAAATAAATCTAAAAGGAATTTTGTGACATTTTGAAAATAATACTGTGAGTCATGGCATCTTTATTATCTAGAACTTTGCAATACACTTTCTAAAATAAGTCCTAACATAAAGCATATATTTTTCTGTTGAACAGGTAAATGCTTCTAAAGTTTATTTTCTTGGTAGAAGTTTATTTTCAGAATATTATTGTTCAATGGGTTTTCTTTAATTTTGTTTTTCTGCCATTACATTTTAGAAAAACAGATTAAAACAATTACTACTTCGATGACCAAAATCTGGAGGTCTGGATGCTGCTCATCTTTTGGGCTTTGTACACAATGCTGAGTTCAGACTAAGACTGTGGTTTCCAGCCCCAGATTCATTCTTCTGTCCAACTATTATTCAACTGTGACACAGAAAAACAACATTTCTCTGCTTTCAAGGGGTTGGGCTTTGCTTTGTAATGTCTTGTTATTTTCTCCTCTTCAGCATTTACTGTACAGAGAGAATTAGAGATAAGTTTTGATATTCTTGTATTGCTTATAAAGAGTGATTTACTGCCATAAACTGAAATTTGTTGAGCAGAGATTGTATTTCTATGTGAAGTTCTTCCAGCACTGGAAAAAAAAAAATAAAAAAATTACAGGGTATGCATCATATTGAATAAGTATCTTTCCTTCTTATCAGCATCTTCTATTTATAAATAATCTACTAAAAAAGAAACAAAACTGGTGCAAAAGTACTGTAAAATATATGACATACTCCTGAAACCAAGCTTCTGTTTCACTTCTTCATTTGAAATTAACCCTGTGTTTCCCACAGCTTTGTTTGCTGTCAACCATTCACATCTTGGGGCTTTCTTCATTTACTCCTTTATAGCATAAGGTTGCTCTGGTGTTTATGTGGTATCTTCATGTGCTGTTGGCAGGTGACTTAGCTCCTTTGCAGCTCAAAGGTAAAGTTTGCACAGCATCATGCTGCTTCATGAGCCTTGATCTTGCTGAGGGCACATGCCCACAGGGCCAGGCTTGTAATTAACAAAATTCACCCAAGCAGGAAGTGGTTATGAATGCATTGTTTCAATGAGAATTTGTCCTAATACTCTAGGTAGACCAAGTTCAACACGAGTTTGTTATTTGTATAAACACTGAAAAAATTTGCTCTAGAGTCTTGAACCTCCTCTCTATTTTTTTGTTCCCCGTCTTGTAAATTATTATAATAGTCAATAGTATTTGGAATGATTGTTTCTATCCTCCTTTGCAAGACAGCTGGTTGTTTGCTGCATAGAAGCTACTGACCTGAGGGAATGTGCTTTTTCCAGGAGACCAGCAGATCACAGCAGAGATACTTTGCACTTCTGTTTGCATTAAATGTACGGCAAATGCGGTAGTTAATTATAGAGTGGAAGCACAACCCAGCTAATTGAATTGACCTGGTCTTGTCTGACAACGTGTCCTGACTGCTCTATCTTTACATCTGCCATATCAAGGAGTACGAACAAATGCAACAGAACATAGATTTAAATAAGTATAATTGTTATTTTAAAACACTCTGGTATTTTTCAAGAGTTTCATGTTGTTGCAGTCAGGGAAGGGAGTAAAATACCAATTTATTTTCATGTGCAGTTACTGTATGTTGGTGTTTCTTCTGCATGATTTTGGATGTGTTTGGATTTACTAGGTCCGTAAGAGGCATCCATGCTTGCGAGATGCACCTCCTGTATTGAAGATTTCAGTATCCATTCTTGTGCTTTAAATGAAAGGATTGAGCAAAATCCTGCTTACATATCAGGTAAAGAATCTTGAAAGTAAGCAGGAGCCCTAGAAGAGATCCTCACTGTCAGGCTACACCATGTAAATTGATGTTAACTCTGATGGGGTAGTTTTCCAGTTGATATAGCTTCAACATATTGTATTGTTCATTTGTTTGCTAGCACCACTGTAACATCACACTGTCATCATAAAAAAATGTTCCTTTGGGAAATTATTTTTTGCAAAACCAGTTAATGCTCTAGAACAATATGATAACAGTGTTTGATATTTTCATTAATCTTTATAAGCAGAATAGAGGCTTGGAGTGCTTCCTAAGTGGGAATGATGAGTGCCAATCATAGCTCTCCCTCCACCACAGCTCCAGCAGACTGACAGTATATTCACCTGAAGAAACGAGATAAAAGCTGTTCAAATTGTGTAAGCTGCTGCCTGGCCTGAAGTCTTGAAGGGAGGTCAGCCATCCTGAATCATTACTGTAACCTAATTAGAGGACCAAATCTACTTTTCATAATTTTAAGTGAGTATTTTGCTATTGATTTTGACAGGAGAGCATCCATAGTCTCCTGCTGGGGGCTGCATGTCAAAATAAGATGACATATAAGCACCACTGAACTCCTAGAGAGATGATGTAATAAATTATGAGTGTCTCTTCTAAAGGTACTATTCCTAAAATACAATATGCGTGAGGCTCAGCTAGTGGGTATTCATTAAATAGCTGCCACACTGCACCCTAGAAGTGATTGCTTCTCTGCAGAGTGATGCTGCATGTGAAATAGGCCCTTGCAAAATAAAACCTCAGAGCATTTTATTCATGTTACTTCAGCCACTTATAGATGAAGCCACTCTTAGGATGATGATAGCAGTTTTTCAACAATCATAGCAACACTATTAAATAGTTTAGGAAATCAAGCAATGAGCAGCATGTTCTCCCTCTGCTCATCAACCAAGAGAATGTGGAAAGAAAGTATTTCCAGGACACATTCTATTATGAATGAACTTAATTTGGCATTTGATCAGCACAAAGTTTGGCCCTCTGTCTTTTAAAAAGTTGCAATGGTTTCTCTAAATTGATACTGTTGTTATGATTACTGTTTCCTGAATTTCACATACTATTTAAAAATGTGAAGCTGCAGTGTCCTCTGACTATACTGAGACATTTTATCATTGTTAATGAATGTAGCACAGGTGCTATTCTTAGACAAGCTTAGGAAACAGCAAGGGTTTTGATCCAAGGATGACTTAGACCAGTCCTTACTTTGCAAAATCTGATGAGACTGCTCACAAAGTTTACAGTCTCTCTGGGAAAGAAAGGAGTATTTATTCTATTGATTTTAATACTTCATTCATTTTAAGGGATAGATCAGTCCCACAGCATCTTGGAAGTGTTAGAGAATATATAAAAAAGCTGGTCTATAACAGATAATATTCCAATTCATTATGAAGTGAGCAGTCAGTAATTAATAGTTATTTCAAATGCTCACAATCTTTTATAATTATGGTTGGATTCAATTACAAGAGACATAAAGGGCATTATTGTACTTTTTTTTTTCCTTCTGATGGCATAATGAAGTCAAGATCCATAAATATTGGAGAACAGTCAAGTTACTGCATATATAACAGAAATTGCTTTTTCCAGCTGCCTGGATGTGTAGTGTCTTCCTTCCAATTGAGCAGTGAAGGCCTATGAACTTGCAAGAATACAGCGTGGTTAATATGGTGTGATTGCTTCTGATCCAGTAGAAACAAAGAGAATTTCTCTTGGCAGTGTGTTTGAATGCCCTTTTCCAGCATTAACTAGATATTTCATGGTGGTACAACATGATTCTTTTGTCATGACACTGGACCACCTATTTCAGGGTGCAAGTCTCAAAAGCAGTCAGGAGGAGTGTGACTTGTGAGGGGAGCATTTCCCCCATTGTTCTGGGCAACAGTATTTCAAGTGTAGAGGTTTGTCCGTTCTGGCTGCTACTTAGAAGGCATGGAAGGAGGAAGAGGAGACCCAAAGAGCTGGATTCCCAGCAGAGTCGTGTCCAAATGCTCCCATGCCAGATGCCACAGAGAAATGTTTTGGGGTTTTTTTTGTTTGTCTTTTTTTTTTTTTTTCCTATTTTTGTCTCTTATTTTATTAAAAAGTCATCCCATGTTTAACATTTACTAGCTCATTTCATGGGGAGAGAAATCTTTGCTTTTAGTCCTTCTTCTCATCGTCTATATTTTTGTAGGTAGAAGTCAGCTCTTTCAATCTTGTCATTCATTTCTTTTTCCTTTTGCCTTTTTCCTACCAAATTCCACTGACTGTAAATTGAGGATTTTTCCCAGCAGCCACTTCGTAAGTGTGTTTTAAAAATCCTGAAAGAAGGAAAATTTGCCGCAAACTGTGTGTTTTGGTTAAACTTTTGAAATACAATGTATCTATTCTTCTCTGGGATGAATAACATTGCTTTCACCATCAGGAAAATAATGAATGGAAAACCAAATGTGCACTAAAGAAGCTGATGCTTTTTTTTAAAGGGCTACTGCCCAAGTATGTTATCCAATAGAGGAAAGTTGGTAGCTGCATTGTTTTTTGTACGACAGCTACCCAGACGGTGATGTGATACCTTTTATTGGGCTAACCAAAGTTAAAATTAGAACTGAGCAAATGAGTCCCAATGACTAACAGAGCTTCGTGCATTTTAACCTTTCTTGCTGCTCACCAAGATGAACTTTTCAAGCCTAGACACTGCTTTTGGCTTCCAGTTTACAGAATGCTGGGAGGTGCTAAGCCTGGTAGGCTCCCTACCTTCAGCTTGACAATTTGATTGCACAAAAACACAGTATGGTCCTACTTGTTCAGGATCATTGCCCTGGCCAGAAAGACAACTTCTACAGATGTTCTTCCACTTCATTGTCATTTGGTGATATCCAGAACACTGATCTGAACCCTGAAGTGTTCAGCTGAATAAGCCTTCTTAGATCTCAAATCAGTGGGCGTGTCCATAACTTGAGGGCTGAGCTAGGAAGTGAGTTCAGGAATTTAACTGTATCTTTGTTTACTTGGATTGCGGCAGCAGAGTTGGGGGAGGCTTTGCCGTAACATTTATAGGAATCTGCATGCAATGTGACCTTTTGTATAGGGCTCCTTACCAAATAATTTCCAGGTTGACTTCTGATTTGAAATTTGTTTGTCTCTTTCTGGTGATTACCCTTGCTACTGTGAATTTTTATTCACCAAGTTCAAAGACAAATTATTCCTTCTCCATAACATTTTTACTCCTGGCTACCCATTCTTCAAAACTGATTATGCACAACCACAGGCAGAGAGAGCAGCACAGCAGATTTAAGTGGGTGAAACCTCCCATAAATAGCAAAGTTGTATAACTCTCCCTGATTCACCATCCCACGGGTGTGGTGGAGCAGCTCCCAAAATGGTAAACTTACTCACCAACGTGGCCAGGGGACATTTTTGTTCAGAAAAAAAACCCCAGCCATAGGGCATAAGCAAAAGGAGCACCCTTCTTCTTAATTTTTTGTGCCTACTTCATCATTGCTCGAGGCTAGACTGTTAGTCGTGTGGCTTCTGTGGTGAACAGAGTGTGGGTTTTATTCTGAGCAAGGACAAACTCGATCTGGGTTCAGTCAAGGCTCAGACAGTGCCCCTGTGCAGTCCCAGAGCTGTGCAGTAGCCCTTTTCCCCCTTCCCCAAATCTGCACAGGCTCCCCTATGCTCCTGAAAAGAGCAGAAATGGGTTTTACAAAGCAGTTTTACTTCTCAAGGGCAGGTCTCTTGCTCCAGCACACAACTCCAGCAGAGGTTGTGCCAGCATGCCTTAAAACTCACCACAGATTCCTGCAGCTCTGTGCCTTCACCTGGTTCATGTCAGAGGTGTATTCTGGCTCCCCTTTATGTATTTTCTACCCATTGTAAACTATACCAAAGAATGGTGCTTAGAAAATACCCATAAGCTAGTATTAGAGTTTCTGCCTTTCCTTACCGTTTTCCACACCTCTCTTCATCTTCATTGTGTGCCCAGGGGAATATTGTAGGGTTAGTGTACCACACTCTGCTAGGCTGGGTTCAGTACCTGTCCTTTCCCTTTCTAAGGCCTGCATTATCAAAACTAACCAATAATTTTTTGGATTGCACTCATTTTTTAATTAAACTAAAGGCCTGTGGCTCAGTGTGGGAACTCCAGATTTGGACAAATTGTTTGTGAGAGAATAGAGCTATTGTTTGACTGCTCTCACACTCATACCTTTGCAATCTGGCTGGATCCTGCTAGCTGTAAAAAAAAAAAAAAAACTTAGATTGCATTATCCCTCTTCTAGGACAAAATAAAGTATAGTTTTCAGAGCCATCTTTTCTTCCTGATTATTCTAGTTTGCATCATGTAAATTCAAGCTGTCTTGCCTTAAGCTTTCTTTGCACTTGGGCCAGCAGCTGAAAGCCTGTGAAAGCATGTGCATTTTATCCTCCGTGTGCTCTGCAGAAGCAGCTTTACAAACCACAGACTATTCTAAATTAAATGGCCATTTTTTGAAATCCTATCATTACAAAGCTGAGGCTTGATTGTTGTCCTCAGTGTGCTTCATGGCAGCAAAATTCCTGCATTTTGCGAAATGTGCTGGCTATTTGTTCAGCTGGAGTGGATCCAAAAGCAAAGTGTGGAACCGTTGTGAGTGCTGGCTAGTGCTCACTGAATTACTTTCTCTAATAGATGGTCTGCATTGTC
The DNA here is from genome assembly GCF_009819655.1 of Sylvia atricapilla. Taxonomy (NCBI): domain Eukaryota; kingdom Metazoa; phylum Chordata; class Aves; order Passeriformes; family Sylviidae; genus Sylvia; species Sylvia atricapilla. The sequence continues at coordinate 46,410,608 of NC_089140.1, forward strand.
ATTTTGTGAAATGCTCAGATGAGAACTCATCATCATTTGGATCATGAGGTTGATTTTTTAAAAATACAGATGCACAGAAATGGTCTTTTATGAAGTCCAGTTGTTTTCATTACTGCTGGCACAGCAGCAGTTGAAAGCAGCTCTACTGTGGGACTGAGAAACCCTCAATTCTGTAATCTGTTTTTTGATATTTTTCTTTCCTCATAGGAGCATTTATAAAATAAACACCTACTTCAAAACAAATCCATCTAAGAAAGTTATTGTAAAAGTTTAGAAATGCCATCCCTTGATGTCTAGGGAAAGGTTTGGATTCTTTATCTTGCAGCTGTCCCACTCAAGCCATCCAAGAGATACCAGTGGTCAGCCAGTCATGCAGCTTGCACGGTGTGGTCTGTAAGCATGGAGCTATGGCACATCTTTTCTCCAGAGGTCTCCAGTTGGACTTTTGGGTTTCTTCCTGTCTAGTTTCCATGACACCACTTTGTCCCAGGGAAGTCTGGGAGACCCTAGGTGCAAACAGCTGCTTAGCTCAGTTTGTGGATTACATTAGGTCTGTTGCCAGTTGGAATGTGAAGGATAACTAAATGGGGTGGAGTGTCCTCAGTAGCTTCTGGACCGTGATCGTGTGTCCTCAGGCCAGAGCTGTGGCTGGCTGGTAGCACAGCACTCACTGCTACCACTTTTAGAAGGCTATGGACCCAAATGTCTACTCTTGGCAGCTTCAGGAGGTGCAGCTCCCACGGAAGAAGAGACCCATTTCTCAGGTAATCCAACACAAAGTGAACCTTTAGCTCAGGGGCACCCTGATGCTGCAGGCATCCCACTTTTGAATGGAGTTAGCTTCCTCTGAGCACTTGCTGCAACTAGTGCCTGCAGGAGAGGACCTTCTGCCCATTATTCACACTGACCTTATTGGGGCTGCTCTAATGTGTGAATGTTTCCCGGGAAAAGGTCTAAATTATGTGGTCTATTAGCATGGTGAGCAGTTTCTGAAATACTTCCCACACCATAATTTTCTCAGTTTAATAATAGCTGTCTCATTTATTACCTGACTTCCATACTGATACAAGCTACCCTACAGCCATATAGACTGACTTCAATTTAAGCCAAACGTAAAAATAATAAAGATAATTTGATCAATATTAAAATAATATTGAACGACATTCAAACTCATTAGAATTTTAAGTAACTAGGTAAAGAGGCAGCTCAGTGTTGTTTTTCAAGATAGCTTAATTAAAACGCCAGATCCCTTAAGCCACAAATTCTGTTCTGTCTGAAAATAGTTTATCACCGAACAACATCTCAGAAGATGTTTTTTTTTTATCTTGGAAGACCTGTCAGCTGCCAACTTGAGACTGCAGAGTCTAGATTTAAAGATACCTAAAATAAATAGTTTATACCACATGTAAATACGTTTTAAAAATTCTGTGAAGCCTTAAAACTGTTGATTATTGTTTTCTTTGGTCACAAGTAATTCAGCTGCCTCTTCTGGGTTCAACCTGCTAATATATACAAGACATGTGACTGATACTTTCCCAAAGTAAATACTATTCCCTGTCTCTGTTCACCTCATGCTTCTAAATGATGTGTTTGGAGGTACGCTACTGTCAGACAACTCGGGGATTTGGCAAAACTCCCTGCAGATTTGTGTAATGACACCAAAAGCCCACCTCTGGCACATTTAATGTTGCTCTCATCTCTTGAAAGATATTATCTATATCTTAGATAGTTGAGAGGCAGGTAGATAAATTACACTGCCTTCTGGAAATACTTTTTTTTCTCTTGCCTGAGTGGCTCTGTGTTTTCTTTTTGGTGAAGGTCTGAGATTAATCTGACCTGGGTAAATCAGTAGCAAAATGAAATGCATTTTTAATGAATTTCTGCTTTGTTGTCAGTATACTTTCTTATTTCTGCCTTTTTTTTTTTTTTTTTTTTTTTTTTTTTGGGGGTGTGTGTGTGTGTGTGTGTGTACACACGTCTACTGAATTTAAGCATATGCAGAATATCCAGGGTTTAATTAAGCCAGTCATGGGCAGCTCAGTATAATTACGAAATCTTGCAGTATTGCTTCTTTAATAATGGTTATGTTGCTCAATGTGAAACTGCATAACTTGCAGAAATTTCAGCAATCGGTGCAGGATTACCCCAGTTTGCTCAGGTGCATTATTTGAACATATCCTGATTGATGGAGCTTTACAAGACTGCGTATGATTGTGGGGTCATTGCTTCCTGTATGTGTGGTACAGTCAGTCAGCAGGACTGACCGGGTATTGATGTTTAATTGAGTGTGTTCCACTTAAATCAGAAGGCAAGAAGAAAGGGTAAGGAGGATTTCTTACCTGTACAGCCGTAATGTTGTATAGCCAATATACCGAAGATAATCGGTAATCAGTAAATTGATTAGGCTTTGTATTTGGAAAACAACAATAAATAGGGGTTCTTTGTAAAACTCTTTTGTTTCCGGATAAAATAAGGTGTGTTGTACTAATTGCAGGGGCAGCAAAAGCTAATATCCTTTACAGACAAAGCCAGAAGAGTGAAAAGCAAAGCTGCATTCTGAGAACAAACCAAGAGAGCACTTCGCTGCGGCGGGAGCGAGACTCGGTGCCGTCGGGGTTGGCCGGCTCGCTCCGAGCAGCCCCGTGGCTCGGGATAATCGTGGAAGCGCCGCCGGCTCATCCCGCCCCGCGCTCGGCGCTCCCAACCGCGACACCTGCCGGCGGCACCGCGCTCCCACCGCGGCCCGCAGCCTCCTCTCATCCCTTCGCGGGGAATGACGGAGCCCACGGGAAGGACGGCAGGGGCCGACTCCATGCATTTCGTTCCTGAAACCTCACCTCTGAGTGTTTAAGCGCGTGCTTGTCCTTCAAAAGTAAAAACAGTCCTGGGAGAAATTCTGCTGTGAAAGGAGACCAGCAGCGAGAGGAATGAGCTCATGGGGTACAGGCTTAGTAGGTGAAGTGATGATCTTACAGCATGCATGCCATGGAGACTAGTCTTTTAGCAAAAATTCAACCCTTTGCCTTTTTGTGTTGGGTGGAGGCAGCTGCTTCTGAACTGGATCCTGGCTGAAAGGAGCACTCTTCTGTCACAATAAGCATATTTTGTCTTTCGCAGGGGCAGACAGTAGGATAAAGAATCTCTCTAGTATAGACAGGGTCCATCCTCATCTGCAATCAATCAATTAATCAATCAATATTCCATTTTGTAGAATGTTTTTCGAGTACTTCTTGTTTGTTGCACTCATCAGATAGTAGAGCAGGCAGGCAAAATGCAGGGTTTGGTTTGTCTCACAAATTGAAAACAAAGTGGTACTTCATGTATGCCACTCTTCGTGTGATTTCATTAGCTCTTATCCTTTATCAGGCACAGCAGATGTTCAAGGGTAAATGTAAGAGAAACCCACACAACTCACACAAAATAATTTTTATTATCTCTGGAAGGCAAGCTATTTACAGCAGTGAAATAACAGAAAGGAGTACCAGCATACACTGCTTTACTCTGTTTGCTTGGCCTGTGGCCTCCCGAACAGCTTCTGCTGGGAATCCCATCATTAGGATGGCCTCAGCATTTCTGCAGTAATTTACTTCTTTTGTTGTTGTTTTAGCATATTTGATATGGACTATTACAGCAGTCTATTGTGTCCATATTGGAGCCATACTTTCTGCTGCACACAAGCGTTTTTCAGTTTGAGGTACGGCTGGCGCTTGTATCCAGTTTAGTTTATGCTGTTTGCTTTTCTATGAATACAGATGATGAGGATAATTTTGAATGCTTTTGCAATCAGAAGCTCCCTTTTTTTTTTTTTTTTTTTTTTGAGTTCTTAGAAAATATAATTTAAACAATAGAAGTATGTAACTATGACTGTGCCAGAACATTCTATGTTAATAAACTTTTAAAATGCTGCTCATTATCTTTATCTTGCCACAAATAAATTAAATGTTTTGCAAGTTCCAGGGGTTTATGGAAAACTGTCAAAATTATGAGTTGTTTGATAAAATTTATAAACATTTATGCAAGTAAGTCTCACTGTAAATTTCAGATACTTTTTGTACTTTGCTTTTATTTAAAGACTTTGACCATATGTGATTTTTAATCCTGTTACAGTTTTAAAACCTCTTGGTGTGGTCTCCAGGCCTTGTTTGCATCCATTTAAGTTTTCTGAATATTTTGCAGAAGGGGAGCTTTGTCAGGAGCACCTCTTTGACATAATCAGGCCACTCTCGAGGTTTATTAACATCATCTCTTAGAGAAGTGGCTGTGCAAGAAATACTGTTGCCCACACTGGCAGATACTCTTAACTTTAAGACAGGATTAAGCACTGAAACGAATGAACATGCAAAAGCATTTGAAAGGCTGCAGCCCACTCAGTACTATGAACTGCAAACTCCCAGCTGCTCTCCTGGAAGAAAGTGCCATGTCTTCATCACAATCCTATGAGTTACAACTGAGCTTCTCAATTGCTGTGTGCTGATGCACCATGATAGTAAAACACTTTCCCAAATTACAGGTCTCTCTGCAAGAATTTTCAGGGCTGAAGCTTATCAGGCCCACGCCTCCAACTACTGGCAAATGTGTTCCCCTGACCTTTGTTGTGATGGTGTAAGTTACTGGATTGAAAGTTCCTTATCTTTTGCAAGTTGTTAATAACAATAGAAATGTGTAAGCTTGATCAGATATGCAATCCACCTTCAGTACTTTGTAAATGCACAGCCGTTTAGCAAGCCAGAACTGGAAACAATAAGTTGTGCCAATTCACAGAGCCTTCAATGAAGTGTATATCTGGGTCATATTTTTTTCTTTATGCTGAGAGTCTCATAAACACACAAAGAAATTGTGTCAAAATAATGTATAACAACATAAAAGCGATAAAAGCAAGGAGACTCACATTGCTGATGTATATGTAACATGTTTATTGCACTCTTTCTTGCATAGTAGGGAAACCCTAGGACAACCTACGCCCTAGACCTAGAAAAGTGACTTCCCAAAAGAAAAAAACACAAAACAAAACAAAAAACCCCCCACATGCTAATTCTAATGACTCATTGTTGCCTTCTGCCACTTCTGGAAGAATTCCCTAGCCCAGGAAGAATGGGCCTCCTAGCAATTTGGACTTGCCAGTAAAAATCATGAAAAGAAATGTGAATGTGATCACTGTCTTCTTCACTGTTGCTGTTGTTAACCATAAAGCTTTGTTTTTCTTTTGGGGTGGGTGCTGAGTGACCAGGTAATGTATGACATTCTTTTATGGCTGACCACTGGGAAAGCATCCCTGGAGAAGGAGCTGAGCTGCACACAAAGTGGTAATTGTATACAGCTATTGCTCCATCAACTGGAAGAGCCAAGGCCGACCACTAAATAGAACTAATGAACATATCCTTTCAATAACAACTGATACCATGTAGTGCTTATACAAAAGAGGTAAGTGGTCTGATGACATGACTTCTGTTTTAACTGCTGGCATACCACAAAATCTCTGTATGTATCTGATAGCAGGACACCGTTTTTCAGTGTGACCCTCTGATTTTCCTAAATGATCACAGCTTTGAATGTTGCTTGGAAAAATAAGTACCTCTTGAAACAGGGATACAAAAGGAAAAAAAAATAACCAACCTACCTTGAAACTTAACACAACATTACAACAAAAGGATGCTGATCCCTGATAAGGCAGGCTTGGGAGAGTGGGTAGGAGAGAGATAAAAAGCCAAGACAAACCTGTAGCACTGAGTGGGTGAGACTAAGGTGGGGGAGGATTAAGATGGTTTATTTCCCTCCCAGGCTGGGTTTTACTTCATGAGAGATTTAAATGAGTGATCTTCCCCTGTGATATGTCATCATTATCAATATCAAGGAAGCAACAAAGGTTGCTGCTAAGGATGAGCGTCTCTCTCATCTCCCCTCTTCCCCGATGACAGAGGAGATAGGGAACCAGGGAGACTCAGAGGTAGCACCAGTCCTCAGCAGGCTCTTCCACTGGACAGCAATAGGTAGTGAAGTGTGGAGTAGGCATGGTACAGGGAGACCTAAAGTCCCTTTTCAGGAGGTGCTTCAAGCAAGGAAGACAGGCAAATTCCTCACCTGAGTACTGCTGCTGCCACAGAAGATGCACAGACGGAGCGAGCTCACCCCACGGACAATGTTTTCATGCTGCACATGTTCAGAGGTAAGTTTCAGGCCTAATCAGTGTGCTGAAGGTGCTTTAGTGATGATCACAATGTTTTCTTTCCATGGGAAAAGGAAAATCACATCACAAGTCTGTATATATTACTTTGTGACTGCCCTGCCTTAGTATGATTTCACAAAGTATTTGTCTTAAGTGAATGAATTATGGCAGGGATTGAGTGTGATGCTCAGTTGACACCTCTCGTCTTCATTTTGTAAGGAACTTTCCTCTTTGCATTTTCCAGACCATTTTAGCATGTTCTCTGCTGTTACTTGGATGCCTGGATTGTTATTTGATGCCCTCATTGTGATTTGTATGTTTCTCACACCGGGTGATGTTAATATTTAATGAATTTTAGACCAGCATAAAGAGAAGATTCGATACATTCGATAATATAAGTACTCTCCTGTGGTAGTTGTCACTTAAGAAATTATTAGGGTAGATTTATTTTTCCTATGGCTGTTGCTTCAGAAAGGCTGTGGCTGCACTGTAATTAGAAAAGGGAAATGTAACCACTGATTACAGATAAAGAAGTAAGAAAAAGCCAGTTTACCAGAAGATTCAGTACATCTTTCCAATGGAAAAAAACATTTGGATGTGCAAAAATCTATTCTGGAGTAGTGCATAATGAAATGTACCTCAATTGGCTTATCTTTGTTTAAAATGCATGGAAATGTAAAAATGACACTTTCCGGAAAAAAAAAAATTCCAGCTTATGTGCACTGTATTTATAGACTGAGTTTATCATGTATTCTACACAGCATGGAGAAAGTTTAGGACCACACTTGTATTTTTAGGGAATATAAAATTCTTATAATGGCATCTAAATTATTCTATGTTCCTATTCAGCTTCAACCTGTGCAGATTGAAGCTGGAAGAAAAAAGTACGTTTTCTTTCCTCAGGGAAAGGGATTTTGATAGTGATGTCCAGAAGGTGATCTGTATCAGTTTTCTGTAGTCCCTCCCATACGTGCAATTTCAGCAATTTTGAGACTTTTGCTTTCTACACTAAAGGTAGGTGACAAGTTGTATTGGAAGTGAGGTGTACGCATCTTGCTCGTGGGCTTTCAAAGGTCTTGGCTTTTGGGTTTTACTCTCAAAATGAACTTGCAAATCAAATTGTCTTGCATCTTACTGGGAAGTAAAATGTATTTGAGGCAGTCCTGTACACACCAGCCTGCCATGCACCTGATTTGCCACCACTTGTAAGCATTTTGGAAATCGCAGCTCACACGCAGCCCCCAAAGAAATAAAATAAGAACGTGTAGGAATATGAAAGCATTTTTCATCTTGTTGTCAGACCAGTTTATTTCAGAGAGTGTTCATCTCTCCACATGAAACATCACAGTTCCAAAGAAATCGATTTGTAAAACAAGCTCGGGAAGATCTGTCACAGAAGAGTGTCCTGCCAAACCCCGCTAGTGTCATCCCGTCCAGACCCCGCGCCTGCTTCTGAGAGCAAAAGCTGGGTGTCAGCGACGTCTATCGCTAGCATAGCCCGTGTTTACACCTGGGGTAGCAAAGCGTGGACCTGCAAATGGCAAGTGTTAAGGAGGAGCTGCAGAAGCTACAGCGGGGAGCGGCGAGCCGAGGGACCCTCTCGGCGGGCCGGGCTCGGGGAGGCTCAGCGCTGCCCCCGGCTGCTCCCCAGCGCCTCGGCCGAGCCCAGACCGGGCCGAGCCCCGGGCGCCCCGAGGGGGAGAGGCAGCCCCGCAGCCGGGCGGGGAGGGCCGCAGGGAGCCCCTTCGGGGGGCAGCGGCCCCGGGGAGCGGCCGGCTCCGGCTGCGGCGGCGGCGGGAGAGGGAGGCCAGGGGAGCAGCGGCTCCGGCAGGGCGGGCAGCGGAGCCCCTCCGCGGAGTTCCCGGCGGACAGCCTCCGAAATCTCGCTCCCTCCCTCCTTCCTTCCCTCCCTTCCTTCTTTCCCTCCTTCCCTCTCGCCGCTCGCTGGCGGCTGGCAAAACCTGCCCGCAGCACGAAGGGCACTGACACAAGACGGGGACGAGCCCGCCGGAGGCAGCCGGCGCCGCCGCGCTCTGCCCAGGTACCCCGGCACTGCCCGAGGATCCGCGTTTCCTCCCTGCCACTGCTCTTCTACCTTTTCCTCCTCTTCTTCTTTCCTCCGCGTCTCCTCGGTCCTCTCCCTTTCCCCCGCCCCTCCCGCCGAGCGGCCGCGGGCGCAGCCCCCCGACGCCGCCGCCGGGCCGGGAGGTGCTCGGCGGGGCCAGGGAGGGAGTGGCCGGGCATCTCCCGGCAGGGAAACGGGGTCTGGGGCTGGCAGCCTGTCTGTGCGTGTGTGCGCCGGGGGGGAGGGAGCCATGGGGGCCGGGGGGTGCCGGAGGAGGGACTATGGGGAGAGGAAGGTATAAGAAGGGATGCGGGCAAGGGAGGGGGGCGATCCAAAGAGGGGGTGCGGGGTCGAGGGGCAGGCGCTGACAGCTGCTTTCCCCGCACCCGCAGTCCCCTCCCCCGGTGCCGCCGTGGGGTGGGACTCCCCGGCGGGCCGCGGTCTCCCGTCCTGCTCCCCACCCCCCCGCCGCTGCCCGGCGCCGGGGGTCGGTGCTGGGCCGGGCGTGCCGGGGGTGGGCGGGCTCCGCCACCCGACGGCGCGTCCCGGACGCTGCCCCGCAGCCGGCGGGTGGGCAGCGGCACCCCTGGGACGATGCTGCGGCTCGGCGGGGTCTGGCCGGCGGCCCCGCGCCTCTCCCCGGCCTCCGCCGCCGTCCTGCTGGGCGTCCTGTGCCTGCCCGGGGCGCCGGCCTCCTCCCTGCTCACAGGTACGGCGGGGCGCGGGGCCCACCTGCGCCGGGTGGCATTGCGTGGGAAGGGCGGCCCGAGGCGTAACCGCGGGGTTTGGGGCAGGTGAGCGCAGTAGCCGTGCTTCTCTCCCCTCCAAAAAAAAGTTTTCTTGTTCCTTTTCTTCTCCCTCCCCATTCTCCCTGTTTCCCCTCGAGGGTTTTATTTTCCTGAGATCTGGGGCATGGAGGGAAACGTAGAATCAAATTCTAGCGCAAGCGAGGAGCCGTTAGACTTTGAGGAGTGATGCCAGCATGACAGAACACCGGCTAATCAGCGTTAGGGCCTTAAAGGGGTTCCCGGTTTGATTCCATTTGACAGTTAGCCCGCTAATTTTGACTCATTTGCCCACGGCAAGTGGTTGCCGTGCATTGAAAGGATGCTTGATTTTTGGACTTGTGCTGGTTGAAGTCCTCAGAGTGCAGTGCTTTCTGCTGATTTCAGTGAGCTCTGGATCTATCGTTATAGACGTATCCTGCTTTGCATGGAGTACTCGTTATTCTCCACACGTCATCTGAGAGAAGAAAAAGCGTCCTTCTTTGCTATAACTGGGGCACAAAGAAAGTCTAGGTTTGTGCGGCAATAAAGGGCCACTCATTTCCCTGTTCTCTTTAGAATCTTGCATAAACGCTGAACATCCTTGCCTGATTAAACTGGACAAGTGAAGGCAGGGTTTAAAATCGAGGGCTAGGAATGGAGCAAGGGTTAAACACGAGTGTGATGAGGATAGTTTCCAAAACTGTCAGGGTAAAATGAAATATGCTAGTATTTTAAAATTTTTATTTCTGTTTCAGGATCGGTTGCAAAATGTGAAAATGAAGGGGAAATTCTGCAGATACCTTTTATCACAGACAACCCTTGTATAATGTGTGTTTGCCTGGTAAGTGTGTATTTCAGGTAGTAAGAACATTCAGACGTGTGCTAAATGTAACTGTACAGAGCAGGGAATGTTTCACATAATCAAATCTTGGGTGACTCTGTTGCCTTTATGTAATACAAGGTTATCTCAGAGCTGAGCTAATGGAAAGTAACCCAATACATGATCTGGCAATCATTTATTTGACTTTAAAGCCCGGGCACAAAGTTGTACATGACTTTATTTCAGGACATTGTGAAACCATATTTACCATGTGAATTTGTGGGGAGAACTTTCACTGGGTTGGGGGTGCACCCAGAAGTCTTTGCTCGTAGCTCAGCAAAAAGAAGAAAAGATAAAGTTTCGAAAGGCTACTGCTTTGAGCTCCCACGTGCTCCCTGTCACAGTCCTGCTGGGGGAGGAACTCCACGAGGGTGCAAGGTGAAGGCAGCAATGTGACTGTATGTGCTGTAACAGCATGACAGAGAAAGCCCAAGTGATGCTTTCATCAGAGTGCTTTGCCTGCTGTGCTGGGAGTTCAGTGGTTAATGATGTTGCTAGCTGATACACATTTTGGGGAGAAACATTCTGCTTCCTTGTTGTTCTATTTCAAAGTTAAGCATTTTTGGGAGCAGTTCAGTTGGACAAGCCAAGGCTTAGGAGTTACTGTAAAACAGTCATTCTAAATAAAACTTGCTATGATATTTTTAAATAAAAGCCATAAACCGTAATTTTCTGTTGAATGCAAAGAAAAGTATAGGCTAGAATGCCCTATGTTTTACATTTTGGAATTTAGAGTAGCTGAATGTACAGAATGTGTTCTACTTCAGAATTGAAATATCAACACGCCCTCTCCCCCTAATATAATTGCTATTATTATTGTAAGTCTTTAAAAGATGTAAAGAATTGTTTCAGATTGCCTTCTAGAAGGCAATTTTGGCAACTGTAGGACCAAGATTATCTTGAGCCCCTCGAGGTTGATATCTGTCACCGCACTGAGTTCAGCAGATTTTAAGTGAGACTCATTGATAATTTTTTGGTAATATTGATAAAGAATATGTTATTGATTTCTTCTGAGGAGAGTCGGTTGGGAAAAAGAGGAGCATGGGATGTGGCGAGTAAAGAAATCAAAGGGAAAACAAAAAGAGAGATGAAGCTGTGTTTTATCACGGATCACCTTCCCAAATATGTCTGCCACCACTTTTGCTAATGGAAGCTGGTGTTAACCAGCGAGGAAGCAATTTATCTGTGAAAGAGCAGAAGTTCAGTCTTGGGCATCAGGGCAATAATGCATGAGGGTAAAACACTTGTATTTATAGATCTCTCTAGACCTTGGCTTTATTAAATCAATGAGCACCCTTTTAGTGTGCAGGCATGAAGAACTGCAAAAAGCATTGGATGTAAGAACTCTAAATCCCTGTGGTTTGCAGGGCTTACTTTAGTGAAATGGCAGCTGAGGGCATTTGGCTCCCTTCTGTGCCAGGAGAACACTATGTTTTATTAAGCGCACAGATGCCTAGTGAGTTACTGCAGTTACCTGCCCTGGCTACACTCCGCTTTATTTCTGCCAAAGGATAAATGTAATCTCTGTTTCTTGAGTTGGAAGCTGGGGGACTTCGTAGAGGAGAAGGAAACCAGTCTGGAGATACTGGCTTTAATGCTGTGCAACATCCAAACCATTGACTTACTGGACTGCCCGTTACTGAAATCTTGGTTTTGGCCTGCCACAAGGGAAAAGATCAGTTTTAAGAGGTTGGGGAAGAGATGAAACAAAAGAAACAAAGGGGTGATTTGTGACCAGGAGGAAAGAGAAAACCAGACTGCCTTATGTTCAACAAGAAATATTGATTAATATTGTTGAATAACAATTCAGCCGGGAGCTTTCTCTGGGAGAGTGATCATACTCTTCAAGGGTAAACCAGATGGATGTTCATACTGGAAGAAGTGAGCAATTAAAAAGAGAGCTCAATCAGCTGTTACAGAAAGGAAGCAATTGCTGTTTAAGAGAAGACAGAAATTCCACAAAGGACACCTATATTAAAAACACCAGTAATGTGAGTCACTGAAGTTGCAGATTGGATTTGGCATGTCTTCCTTAGTGGTGATGCATTTCTATCACCACAGGCTGCCATAAATAACAGCACAAGCTGTAGAAATCTGAACAGCTCTGGGATGAAGAGGAATATCTAAATAACTATGGATGCCCCATCCCCTGCCAGTGTCCAAGGCCAGAGATGGGGGTCCTGAACAGTCTGATCTAGTGGGTGGCCTCTCTGTCCATGGTGGAGGCTTTGGAACTGGGTGATCCTTGGGGTCCCTCTAATCCAAACCATTTGATGATTCTGTTAACTCCCTTCCAGGACTTTGCCCATCTCGCAAATTAGAGGATACAGAACTGAAATGCAGGGACTGTATCATCAAGTGTTTGACAGAACTTTGAAGGCTGTCCTGTGGAGCGTGCGGATGTGTCCTAGCAAGAGGGAATGAGAGGCAGCATAAGCAAAATGATCTCTGGCTTTCTCTTAACAGGCTAAAAAATTTTGGAGGGTAAAGCAACAGGTGGTTCTCTAGGAGTAAATGTGGTAAACATTGGAAGTTCATGGATTATGAGTAAGTTGCAGTAATGAAATGAAGACTGCAAAGAGCAATTACAGAATCAATTCCTTTTACACCACTGGAAAGTCTTGGCAGGAAGACCAAAACCAAAAGTTGTCTTTTCTCATTGATTGGCAGAGACAGGGTGGACTGATATTCATGCTAGGAACGTGAGCAGAAACAATGCAGCTAGAGCACAGACTGCTGTCTGTGGACACTGCTTTGGTGGAAACTTGTAGCTCTTGTTTTAGAATTTTATTGTTAGCACAAACCCCTTAATTTTGAACACAAAAGGGACATTGGTGAGGATCTCCTAGAAATAGCCAAGTCTAGCTAGCAAACCAGATTTGCTCGTTCTTGAGCACTTCCTCTAACATGTGGAAAGAGAAGTTGAAGTGATAGAGGAGTTGACACAGAGGGTCATGTGGCGGAGGTTTCATATATGGTGTGTGGTAAGCCATTCACTTCTGAACTAGAGGTAGTGCTTTCTAATAAAAAGGCACTGCACCCACAGTGAGATAGCTCTGCTTTGGATGTCCCTGCTTGTCAAAATGAAATGTGTTAGAATGCATGGAACAGCTCTGATGCTTTAAGGAAACAGGTAAGACTAAGGGTGTGTAGGCATGTGTGCATGCCTACATGTGCATGTGCATAAGCACTGTAATGTTCTGCATGATAAATACCAGCTGAATAAATCTGTATGGGTAAAATCTCGAGTTCCCAAATTCATAATTTACGTGTCTCAGTGTTCTTAATAATGCCATAAAAATGGTAATTTTTAATATCTCTAAGACAATAGTTTCAATGTGAGCTTTTACAATTACTTTAGCAATAGCATAAACACGAGTGAATATGATCTCCAGAGAACTCGTCATTAATTACAGCTGAGTGCAACAAATGGCCATTTTGTTTTTGTCCTTTTAGAGAAAAGCATCAAAGTCAAAGAACAGAATGGGGTTTATCCACAAATAATTTCTTGGTGGACTGATGAAAGCTCAGGACTCCTAACTCCTGGTCTAATGGTTTGACTACAAAGAAATTGCTTTTTATTTCATGCACTTCCACTTTTTAAGTGGACGTGGGTGATACAGTCACAATCTGAACATACTCAATTTCTTTTGTGTCTCTTTGACAACAGGCAGGCTGCACAGATGCCAGGTTTTTGGTGTGTCTGCTCTCCTGAGCTTCTTCTGAGGTGTGGATGGGCAAAAAGACAAATAAAAGCTGTCTTCATGATCCAGAGGTTTGGGGAAGTATGCTTTATGACTTGCTGTCGCTATCTGCAAAATGCTGTTAGAGCCAGAGTGCTCTGGTGTTCTGTCCACTTCCCTTCTGAATGTCTTGTGGCTCTGCATCTTGTCAGAGATGCACTGTCTCTGGAAATACTACATCCTACCTTGTTTTCCATAGGATCTGAGATACTGGAAAAGGGCAAAGAAGGCTGAAGGCAACTGAAAGTATCTGCTTTCAGATGCATTCACCTGATATGCCGTTAAACACAGACTATGGAGAAAGTACTTAGGCTTGATGGGTAAAACAGATACACAGAACTTGCACTGGAAAATTGTTTTTCTGATTGTGCCATGGCTGAGCATCCCATTGCAACTGTGTTTATAGCTAAAGACTTTTCTGATGAATGGATGGGAAATGTTCTCAGCTGCCACAAGTTCTGTAAGTTAACCAAGCCTATGAAGAAAAATTGTCAAAAAAAGGAAAACTGTTCTTTCAGATAATGCTGTGGCCCCTGACAGAACAACAACAACAACAAAAAGTTAGAGAACATATGATTTTAACATTATGTCATGCTTAATGGTCAACATTAAAAATGTCTTAAGCCTTGTTGGCTTCTGAAAATCAAAGTAGTGAAACTGTGGGTAACGAAGATGAGTGAAAAAAATTTGTGTTTTAGGGAGCTAGTCTGAATTAGTAATGATGATTATAGGTAAAAAAGAATCTTGATTCATAATGGAGTTATATTTATTCACTGTGAGAAATTGATTCCAGTTATTAAATGCTTTAGGACTGCAAGTGATTATAGCTACGCTACCTAATGCAAAAATTATCTTCTAAAATTATCCTCCCACATCTGTGGAAAAATGATCTTTTTTTTTTTTTTTTTTTTTTTTTTTTTTTTTTAATCCATAGGAGCACTTTGCACATCTTGTGCAGATTGAGGAGCCCAAACATGTTGTGTATGACAATCTCAGATCTTTCTGTTTTATATGTGAAAGTTTTGGGCTGGAGGTAGTGGAGGCAGAAGTAAATTTCTTTTAGTAGAACCCAACAAGACTTCATAAATATGAAAGCCTAACACATTTTGGTAAGTTTGGGACTTTTTGTATATTGAGGACTTTGAAATGTCAGAAGAAAATGCTATTAACAAACTATTAAGGGAATTTTTTCTTAGATGTCTTTTATTTGAGTGTCAGCATTTAAAACAGGCATGGAATATTTAAGTTCAGCTCTGGTGCAAGTACAGTAAATGATCGAATTCATCAGAGTTTTTGCTGGTACAGCTTTTTGGCTGGAAGGTATCTAACACTCAAAATAGAAGTAGGCCCACAACTGATGTTATGGCATTTGCTTTCAAGAAATACGTGCTTCAACATACACGTGGAAAAGACATAAAAATGCTGCAGTCCATTGGAAATAGGTGAAATGAGAACCTGTGCATAATTATAGGGTGAGAATGTAAAAAGACCATGGAATTAACTTAGCCTGAGTTAAAGTTCTGAGTGCTGAGTTTTTAGAAGGTGAGATGAGCTCAGCAGTGACAACGATGACAGGTGGTTGTGCCAGCGGTGGTGTGGAGAGACATGTCATTTCATGCTGGCTTGTCGTCATCTCCGTGGACCCTGAACACCTCACCAGAAGCAAGCAGGGATCCAAGAATAATGTATCTATTGGCCAGTGGAGTATGTAGTTTCAAAACAAACGTGCCAAAAATGCCAGGGTAGAAGTGAGGAACTGCTAGGAAGTAGATAAGTGTACCTCAGCTAATGCTGGTCTTGACATTGCAAGGGCTTTTAGAATTTTTTTGGAAGAGAATGAACGATTTGAGTTTTCGTATGGTTTTTGTGGGGAGAAAGGGTCTTTTATTATCTTTTTTTTTGCCCAACATAGTTTAGAACAAAGTGAGTTGTGTCAAGAAATAGCTGATAAATGCCAGTAGTGATCTTGACAAACCACATCTAAACCAGAGCCGTCTCCCCCACCTTTTCTCCTCCTCCCTTCCCACATGCTTGTGCCTCAAGCTTGCCACCTGAGGAGTGGTAATCATGCCTCAACCTTTTATCACCTAAATCCAGACCAGAAGGAAATAAATGTGAGCCAGAAAGGATAACCAAGTGTTGGAAATCTGAGAAAAGTTTGGAGACAGGAGCTCAGGAAACTAGAAATCAGAGCTTTGATTGCCGTAAGTTTTATTCAGCATGAAACATCGTTCTGTAGTTTAAATTTCCTCTTTTAAATCCAAATGAGCAGTGTATAATTTGACCTTTGCTCGTAAAAATTATGTCAAATTTGTCATTTTAACACCTAATGTTCTCCCTAGCTTGAACTAATAAATCGGTAAAACCAAGTGCATGCAAACCGAAAAACTGAAGAAATAACTTCATTTGTTCCCCCCTGCGCACACGCACACCGCCCCACACACCCACACACCCCCAGCCAAAAACAAGCCCAATCCTAAAAATCATGTCCTCATTGCAGACTAAAGCAAAACAGCTACTAGATGTGCTGGAGTTCTTTACCTAAAGCATAGCTGATTTCTGTGGCACAGTGCACAAGTTAAAAGCACGTAGCTAGCCTGAGAGCAAGTGTTTGACACATGTTCAGTGAAGATGGCAGTGTTTTAGTACATGAGGATTCAATTGTTGTTGCTTCAAGGTATAATGCAGCCCAGATGACTTTTAGTGGAGTAGTGCATATTAAAAACCAAACAGAAAATCATCAAACAATTCTTTCATACCTATTTTATTTAATTTAATTTCAATAGTTTACATACATCAGCTACAGAGTCTATCAAGACTGCATCTTCTTTCAATTTAAATATTCTTGGCCTTTATTACTGTATATTACAATCAGCTTTCTCTTCACCCACGAAAATAGTAAACAGAGAGACAAAAAAGCCTACGATACAGTAGTGTACTGATAGTTTTCACCCCCATATTACTCCAAAAGAGAATGCTTTTTTGATCGGTGCATGAAGGGTTCCTGAAACACAACATGCTCCGACATGATGAAAGTTTTATTAGGTTTTTTTCCCAATTACAGATGTATATGCCATCTCTTAAATGAAGAAAACCCAACACCCCCCCACCCTAAAAAAAAAATTCTGAAAATGAAAATCAGACATAACGCCATGTCTGGTGCAGCAGGGTGTCCCATATGTGCTTTGTCATACAAACTAGAGAAATCTATGTATGAATATGTATATATATATGTATATATGAAGGAAATCTTGCAAGAGAGAAGTGACTTGGATCAAGACCCAGAGGTGGATTGTGATTACTTTGGTAGGCTCTTCTGGAAGATGATTCTGGTAGGTTCAGCTGTACTTGTTCTTAATTCATGCAAAACACCTGTGAAACAAGACTTTGACCTGCCTGACAAACTGTATGTGGTAGAGGATGGTTACCCTGGCTTGATCCTTAGTTTCCATCTTCAGTTTTGAGGAATGCTCAACTCAATTTAGTTCCATATACAGGTATGCCCACCGTAGTCAAGTATAAGTACCACATGCAGCATCTCGTCTGATTTCCTCCTCTGGGGAATGAGCATGGATTGTGTAGTATTGTTTGCTGCATCTGTGCTATCTGTGGACCTTTTGATGTCCACTTTCTGCACTTCATATCCAAGAACTGCCTCAGACTGTGGCACATCCCTGCACAGGTATGTTTGCCTTCAGATCACTCTGCTTTGTTGTGAAAATTATTTGGGGGATGTGGAACACAGTCATGTGTAACAGCTTATGATGAAGCCTTTCTGGAAATCTGCAGGCTGGAAGAAGCTATTTCATGTTGTTCTCAGACCACATGGGATAGTGAAGAGTTCACTACTTGCACATTTCTAATGTAGTCAGCTGCACTGAGCAAATACACATATGCACACAGTGCTGAACTGATTATAGGTCTTGGCAAAACCCTTCTGGAGGAGAGAGCTGGTGATATGTCACTGTAACGATGATGAAGATCCAATCCATCACGCATGAAAATGAGATTCTCTTTGGTGTAATTAAAGGATCAGATAGCTCAAATACAAGAGAACATGTATAAATAATACATGGAAAAGTATGAAGGGCACAAAAATGCCGTAAACTAAATGGAAAAATGTAATATAACTTGCAAATGTCTTTGGAATGCGTCTACAATAAGCGCAAAATGGATCAGTCTAAGTTAAGACACTTTTTTATTGCCAATAAGAAAAACATTATTAAAGAGCTGGTCCAATATCAAAATGGAATTTTAAAAGCATACAGTTACCTGTATATAGTTTTTATTAGCTTTCAAGTTTCTTCCATTGAGTTGTTAATGGTCCTTTTAAGAATTATGGTTCTGTAAGTGAATGGCTCGTAGTGTCAGTACTTTCTGCTGCTCTGCTTTGTGCTGCTGTATAAAAAGAGGTGTTTTTTTTTTCCCGCACCAAATATCTGGTTTTATTTCCCCATCATGTTTTAATAGAAAATTTTGAGGGAAGAAAAATACTAAAAAACAACCAAAAAATCAAATGAAAATGCAACCTCTTTATATCGAGCTTATGGTCAAATAAAAGGCCATTGTGATGAAAGAAACCAAATATTACATAAAAGCTTTTACCTGTATTGCTACTAGTAAAATTACTATCCTACTGATACTTGCTTATAGTGTACCTAATAACTGGTGTGATTACTTCCTCTGGGGCTTCTTTGCCTCTTCATCTTATGCATTAAGCTGCAGTTAAAACATCCGTAGTCTGACTGTTTGGCCAGCCAAGCTCTGTGCAGTGTTTTGCATCCAGCTGAATCAAGTGCTGAGCTCTGGGTCCAAGTACACCATGGATCTCATCCCTTATCATCCCCAGAAGCTGACTTTGTGTGCTGACATCTGAATTTAATATACTTTTTGTCTGTCTCTCCATTTTATTTATTAGACTTTTTTCCTGACCTTTTTTTTTTTTCCCATTTTCCTCATGTCTAAATCCACTTGCTCTAGATGGTTCTCCATAATCTGGTGCTAAAGTAGGACTGTGTACCACCACCTTGCTGAGAAAATAACTTGGCTTCATGCATTATCTATGATTTGTATCCTTATTATTTATTTTTTCATCCATTCTACACATCAACCTCCTGGCTATAGTTTTCATTTTCCTTCTTGTATCCCAGATTTTTCAGACAGGGAAGCATTGTACATGTGTGCTGGGAAGTGCTGTGGCAAAAGGCAGTACTGTGAAACAGCATTAGAGTTGAGATATCTTTATTCTTGTGAGTACTAAGGATGGGGATGTGTTAAAATACCATGTAGACAAAATTATGCCAGAGACCTGATGTTTTCCCAGACAAATTGCAGTCCCAGTGTTTTTGAGTCCCAGTTTTAAGTAAACCTTTGCATGAAGCTTCAGTGTGAGGGGTTGAGTGGGGCCATCTTTAACTCCACCTTAGAGCTCTGCTGCATTGGTTTCACTGCATTTGCTCCAGAGATAGTCTAGTTCACATCAGGCATTGGCAGTCACTCACCTGGTAGCAATACAGCCTAAAATATGTGTAAACCTCTCCATGCAGTATTGAAACTTCCTGCAAGACTTGAGAGGTTGGAGACTGCCATTTCTGCTTCACACTGAAAACCAGGTGTAGCTCAGCCCTGGGCAGATCAGGTGTGCTCACTGTAAGCCCAGGCTCCTCCCCTGTTGGCTGCAGGATCAGCTGCCCCTTTCCCCAGGAGGCCATGGTATGGCTCAAATCCTCTTTCATGGCTAAACATCTTGTTTGAGGCACCTTGTACTCCTCCATAACCAGGGGGATGCAAGCAAATATGTTGCAAAGCCCTGGCCAGGAAAATCAGATTTCTGACAGCTCATAGGCTAGCAGTCTGTTTTGTATTGTGTTTCCTTGTTCAGGAGTTTTTTTTTTTTTTTTTTGTTTTGTTTTGTTTTTGTTTTGTTTTTGTTTTTGTTTTTGTTTTTGTTTTTTTACCTGCCCCTGACACATTTATGTTCAGTTATATTAAGTGGCTTCAGTAGAAAATGGGAGTTTCCCTAAGGCTTGGAATCATCAAAATTTGTTTTGAGGGGCAGCTAGAGACATATGTTTGCATTTGTTTTTCTGTTTTGTCTTAGGCTTTATTGGTGAATGAAGAATAACAGAGCTTGTTTGTCCTGAGATTGTCTCCTTGTTCTTTTTTATGTCTGGATGTATGGTCGAGGTATGGTTTGAGAGAGATTGAGAAGAGCTGATAAATGACTGCTCAGGGCTATCTAATGATTATGATCTGATTGTGCCAATTAGTGAAACATCTCGATGTTGTATCACCTAGAAACCACTGGGGCAGGATGGAGCCAGGCAGGGTGGCTGGCTTTGAGATAAGGCTGTTAGCTGAAGGGTTGCCTGTAATACCTAAAATACTGACAAACCAGAAGGCTCTCCTACTACAGGGAGGCTGTTGTTCATTTGCTTGTGACAGAGAATATTTTTTTTTCTGTGTATGACACTGCCCAGATGATAATTTTCATATGTAGCACTTTACCCTTCTACCCAAACCGTCCTGGGGATAGCTAGCCTGGTGATTCAATCTGGAAAATCCTTTTGATTCAAAAAAATTAATTAAATTCTTTCGGCTGACAAAATGCAAAGCATGCAAGTTCTTTAGCCTGTAAACCTTGGTGGATGTTTGTAAGTACAGTGGATAAAAAATGCTGGAAAATTAAAATTGCTACACTTTAAAATGTTGGGGGTCTGGTGGTGTAAGAAACCTTTTTAACAGATGCATGTTTGAGGCATTGATCTGTCCATGATCTACAGACATGAAGCATTTCTGGAGGAAATTGTTGATGTAGACATTTAAGATACAGCAGAATGCACTGAAGTGGAACCAGAACTTGTTTAACATGAAAATGCAGAGGAAACTGAAGAAGTCTGCAATTTGTATGGCTTCTGAGAAAATGTCTTTGGATGTTCAGCAAGGTTTTCAATCCTCAAGCAAAAATCATTTGACCCAAAAATCAGTCTAAAGCTGAAATTTATGAAATATCTAGAACTTGAGGCTATGATAGTAAGAAATTTAAATGGCTTAATGTACTTTTTGTTATGTGAAGCATACATATTTGCTGCCTAAAATTTTGTAGAATCATTTTAATATAGAAGGAATATCTTTGATATCATTGGGTTTTTTTGGAAATAATTAAACCAGTCTACATACAGTCCACAGACAAAGGTGGGAACCAAAAAAGGGAAAAAGGAAGCAAATCATGTATCAGAAAAGGGAGTTTTGCTGGAAGGTAGCCATTTGAAAAGATGAAGCTTGTTCAGTGGGCACTAGGACTGCTGGTGGGAGAGGACACTGATGCAATGTGACTTCAGGAAAGCTATGCATGGCTCTGGAACCAGATGTTTAGAAGGATTTCAAGTGTCTACTGGAGGATTAATTCGACTCCTGTGTGTTTGTAGACAACTTGTGACTGGCCACAGGGTACTGTTCCCATCAGAGGTTAACCCACTGAGTGGTGCTGAGGTTGGGCTGCTGGCCCAGGCAGCCCATGCTTTCTGTCATGTCTCCTCCATTGCAAAGACAGCTCCAAACAGGAATTTCTTAGGGCCGTCATGCCCAGCAGAGAGCTGACAGCAGTTGCTGAGTACAAGGTCTTTCCCTAACCCCCCTCTATGTTTTGGGGCCAAGCACCTCATGCTGTGCCATTCAGGGTTCACTGCTCTGACCTGGGTGACAGGAGCATCTGCTTCTATATCAGAGAGCTTAATAGTTGGAGGCTGAGGGAGAACAGCGGTTTATTGTATGAAGCAGTATGTGAGAGTCACTGATGAAAAGATTAGTGATTTCATCTTGGTTGGGAAATCTCCCTCTCTTCTCTACGGTAGAGGAGTGCGTTTCAATTACCCATGTAAAACCCAGCAGTGTGGACAGGCTGGATGAAACAGAGTTTCTCTTCTAATCTAGACCTGGCTGTGACTTGGCAACAAGGATTTTTTCTAATTGCAGATGAAGGTACAATTAATAAAAAATTAGGTTTCCAAGACCTCAAGTGGATTCTTTTTTTAGTTTTCCTCGATTCAGTTGCAGGTTCTCTGTTTTACATTACACTTGAGTCTCTCATCATAAAGAGCCCTTCTTGTGCTAAAGGCGCGAAACTTTTTTATTTCAGATCATCTTTCTGCCTCCCCTAGCTGTCCAGGTAGAAGGATTGCTGCCTGAGTTCTTGCTCAAAGAGAACAGTGCTGTCCCACACAAGGAAATCATGTCTGTCTGCCTTCAGAGCACTATGGACTTTGAGCCAGGCATAATCTGTTTCCTGACATTTGAGTCTCATTAATTGGGTTAACAAGATGCTATCTGCACTCCATACTTATGTAAATAGAACCTGCTAGCAAAGATCTTAATGGCACCTGATATATCACACTGCCTTTACATCTATCAAGAGGTACCATTGCAGGAGTCACTTCCAAAAGCAGGTTGTGTTCTTGGTCCCATGGGTCCCTTTATAAGCAGTAAGAAATGCTGGTGGTCAAGGCCAACTGTTCAGATGTCTTTCAAGTGTCCCACTGGTGACCCAATCTCACTTTGTCAAGATGACAAATGACTTGTGCATACCCTGTTCACCTTTGAGCTTCGCTCTAATGTCAGCTCCATTTACTTGTCAGAAACAGGTATTTTTTTTTTTTACTTCCCACAGTGCAAGTGTGGCAGAGGAAAGGAAGGAGTGAAGGGAACACAGGCTGAGGAAAAAAAAAACCCTTTTTGTATGGCTTCTCTTCAATGTATTATTATAGTTGAGATTTGCAAGCTTTGGACATACCAGGATCTGTTTGTTTGTACATGTGCAAAACAGAAAGAAGGGAATTTGCTTTTCAGAAGTGAGAACTGTCCCTGCAGGGCTATGATTATGCAAAAACATGTTTTAACCACTGGATTTTTCAAGAAGAAAGTGGTTGTGCAAGATGAGTTTCTTATTTTGGACAGCAAATTTTTTCCAGAGCAGCATTTAAAAATAAGTGTTTAATTAATAGGGTCTACGCAGAGCATAGGGCATTATGCATGTGTCTGCACTGAAGAGCTTGACTCAAAGCTCTGAGCTCTCATGGGTGGTTTCATTGACTGCAGTGGTATTGTTATGTGGCTAAGTGATCACTGCTGTGATTGAGGGCTGTTACATCTCACCCAAAAGCAGCCATGGCCAGGCCACAAAATATGGTCAAAGTCAGCTCAAGGACTGTGAAAGTGACATTGACAGCTTTGGCTTTTAGTTTCTTCTCAATGACTTCCATATCGCTTTTGCTTAGTCCACAAGTCAAACTATGCTTTTTCTCCTATTAGCTACGATGTTGGCTGAAGTTCTGAAAGTCACAAACTTACTTCATTTGGCAGTGTGATTAATCACAACAAACGAAAGCTTATTCTACCTTTCTTCTTTGCCTCTGATGGAAGCAAAGAAGTTTCAGTAGATACGGGGCAGAAACACACAGAAGTGAGATGTGTCAAATTAAACATCATGGTGTCATAAGATTTTCTGACTAATTCTCCCATGACCTTGAGCCTTCCTTTGCTGGCAGCAGCTGGATGAATACAGCTTGAGGGTGATGCCAGCTGTAAGTTGCCCATTACCCAGGATGACCACAGGCCCTATGAGAAGTAAAAACTAGCAGCCAAGCAGCAGTTGCAGCAAAAATGAGTGAGCCTTTGCAAGTTGAAGGCAGCATTGAAAGACGCTGAAAGCTTTTCTCTTCTCTGCTCCTACTCCTTGTCTCTTCCTGCTCTTCTCTATACTGACTGACAAGCTGGAGGCTGCGCCTTCTCTCTGCAGACTGCTGTGAATAACCTTTTATTTTTTTTTTTATTTTCTAAAACCACTGTGTAGCACAGGCAAGATCACATAAGAAAACAAATTCAGGGTCAGTGCTCAGTTTCCTTGCAAGTTCATTAAAACAGCAGTGTCTGGAGGCCTTTTGCCTAAATAATTTCATAATAGAAAACAGACTCTCGTTGCTTCTTTCTTTTGGGCTACTATTTTTATTTGGTTGTTGTTCCTCAAGCGTTTTGGTCCTATTTCAAAACTTGCTTCAATTAAATGAAGAGACTTTTTCTGGTGCTTTCTGGTTTAAAAGCCATACAGCAAAACTTCTAGGAGTCCTCTGGATTATAAAGCTACAATTGACAGGGATTTTCCTCTCAAAATAACATTAGAAAACCCCAAAGTGTAGCTTAAAAAATTGAAATAAAATAAAAAACCCCTTCCCTTTCTCTCCCCCAGCTGAGATCTCCTGTCGCTGCTTCTGGCATGCATCACATCTTTGAGGATACAGTATCATGAGAAAACTGTCACTTGGTGATGTATTAGGGTAATGTATCATGAGAGCATCGTTTCTTTAGAGGATATGGGCAGTAAAAGACATGATTCTGGCCAGACAGAGCAGCAGGGGACCCTGCTCTTTCTCTTTCCTTTTCTTTAATCTAGCCCTGTTTTTGTGTTGTACAGAAGTGAATTTCTTCATGGGATATGACTTGTTGCAGAGTAAGTTAGGAGGCCCATTGGGCTTTTTAAAGTCTTTAAGAAGTACACAGGCCTCAAGGGCTGCTTTGTTCAAAGGTTTTACAACAGACTGAAGCCAAAAACTAGAGCATTTGCCACTGCTGAAATCTCCAGTGTAAAGACCGAGTAAGCAGGCTTCAGAAAGAGAAGGTAATAAAGATGCAGTGACAGGTAACTATTGTTTGGATAATATATTTGTAGATTTAGCCTATCAAAAGGCATTGAAATGACACTTATTTAAAAAGCAGTCAACGCATCTCTTTTTAATAAATGTCAAATGAAATATTAATTCACAACATTAGAAGAAAAAAATACTATTGGTCAGTATTCAATCTCTAATAGAAAATATAGTTCTCAAAAAATAGGAATTCTGAACTGATAGACTTTGATTTGATATGCTTTGATTTGATATGCTTTGATTTTGATGTCCTTTTTATTGTTTTAATGGCTTTGTTTTTCTCTTACTGGCAATATCTACTGGAAAATAACAGTGTGTAGTACTGGGATAACATTAATGAATAAACAGAAGCAGAATATTGTTTGGGTGCTCTTTTGATGGGCAGGGTTAATTTTTGAGATGAGCCAGAACATGGCACCATGGCTTGATCTAAAATTTGCTGAATTCAAATTATTTAATAATTTATTTTAAACTTTTGGTGCTATCTACTTTGCCCTCTATGAAATCGCTTGATAATTCATGAGTGTCATCTTCAGTGATTTTCAGGACTAGAATTTATTTAGGGTGCTTTCAGACCAATTTTCTCGGCAGATTTCTCCAAGCCATCCTGTGGCATTTATGGGGAACCAGTATGCTCCAGGAGCTAATCCACTCAGGATAGCAATGCTGTTCCATGTCTGCTGACTTCAGCTGTGTTTGGTTGATCAAGCTCAGGTGGTGGAATCTTTTATGGCCCTCAATTACCTGACGCTTTTCTGAGAGAAGGAATTCGCCACCAGCTTCAGTCAGGGTAAACCAGACTAGGACTAGGCTGGACCATGCCTTCAGCATCACCAATTTAGCTGAAAATAAGTTGCGCACTAATCATCCAAAGGTTTTACTGACTGATCTGTGTAGCTGAGAACATCCAGCAAAGGGAAGAATTCACAGAGTTGGGTCAGTGAGCTGTAACCTTTTACAGCAGCATGGGTCCATGTTTGCAGCTGGAGCTTCAAATTGACAGGTATTGCCACTGACTATGTTTTCCTTAGGTATTGTTATCAGATTTAGGTAATTGATAATTAATTCAAACTCTTCCTTCTCAAAGTAAAAATATAATCCTGTGAATTAAAATTCACTGAAAAATATGTTAATTTTAGAAGTATGCATCTCATGAAATGTGAAGGTGTGGTCTCCCACAAGAATCCCTGTGTGTAACCCTTCCTTGAAATCTGGCTCCTGGATTACTATGGGTATTTTTTTCACTATGGTATGAACTGCTGGAAGTTTGTGAAGATCCTGTCGCTTATTGCTGGAAGACTGCCATGCTATTCTGCTGCCTATGACTGTGCAGCTGAAGAACTCTAATCTGAAGTTGCACTTGGAGGTGGAGGCAGGGAGACTGAGAGCTACATGGTCTGGATCCTGCTCTGGCTTTCCAATTGACTCAATCTGCAGTTACAGTAATTGTGTCTGGCCATGTCTTCTTCCTGGGCTCACTGGAGCAGGGATGTGCTGCAAAATGTTTGATGTTCTGGGGCGCTGACCCCAGCTGCAGCCTCAGTATTAATGCCAGCAAATGTAGGAGGAAGAGATGGTGCTCTCTTTTCACCAAATACTGGCGCAGAGGGCTGCTGTCAGGCAGTGTTGGGATTGCAGCAGGCCACCAAGGTCACTTTCCTTGTGCTGGTGAACATCATTAAGCTCGGTGAAAAAAATAAAAAAATCTGTTCAGTCAGTAAGGGGTTGTGAGTGATTTGTCCTGAATCACTTGCACATACTCATGTCTTCCTCACAGCAGTGGGGAATACCCATTTGAAGTGAATTTTGGTGTCGTCTTTCAGCAGGCCCTTTGTTTTAATCGTCTTTCCTAGGGAGCAGGGAGAGCTTGAATTATGGAGGGGGATGGTTGATGCTGACTGAGCATCACCACAGGGAAGGCTGCAGCCTCCTCCCAGCTCACCCTGAGAGGCCAGATAAGCTAAACAGATTACAGGGATGAGAGGGCAAATCGGAGGCTACTGAGTGCTCTGCTCAAAAAAGGAAAGAGTGACTGTGAACTGAACTAAAATATTGTCATTTGTATCTAATGCAGTTCATGCTGAAATCATGGTCATGTTCTGCCACAGGCAGGGACCTAATGCTGGATGTACTGAAGCATATGTTTGACTTCACTTCTGTGAGTTGTCCCGTTACAATTTTATGTGCTTAAAATAACGAGACCTTTCTCTTTCTTGGTAAAGCATATGCCTTGGATTTTGTAGGTTTATATGGGCAAATAGAGAGAACTCTATTATTTTCCACAGAACATAATTTCATAGGGAAATATTTTTCCACCTTGATTTAGAAATGCATCTAGTGTGGTAAACCATTTTTTTTAACTGTACCCACAAAATTTGTTTCGGAAGGGAAAAAAACTCCAGCAGACAATTGGAAGGGAACAAGGGAAATGAGGCCTTGTCCTCATCTCCCTTGACAGTGGTTCAAAGGGTCTGCAAACATCTCTCCTTGGGGAGTGATGTCTCCTCCTTGAAGCCTAATTGTGTGACTCTTACTCAGGTTGAGAAATGCTCATGAAGACAGCAGTCCCACAGTTCTAGCAGGGATCTCTCGCTTGCATCAACTCTGCCAGTTAAGGCGAGGTTTGTAAATCGGACCTGAGACAGAGAGTTCCAGGCAGGAGTGCTAAAGAAACAAGGGTACTATTTTCTGAAAGGGCCTCAGGATTTGTCTAGACCATGAGTCAAGCATGTGTCTGAGCCTGTTCTTGAGTTCAAGTTGGCCCAACATCAGGGTTGTTTGCACGTAAACATAGGTGCAGGCACAGGCTTGGGAGCTCCCAGGCTTTGCTGAGGGACAGAGCCTGTGACCACTGCTGGCCCAAAACTTTGCTCCTGTGGCCTGTGTGGCACGAGTGTGGCTTCTTGTGTGCTTGAGAGGATGCTCTGGCTGTGTGAAACACCTGGCAGAGAGCCCAGCAGCATGGCTGGGAACACGGGGATCATGGCACGTGGCAGGAGCCTGCGTTCAAGCCTGCCCTTTGCCTTCCGATGGAGAAGCTGCCTGTGTGAATTGAATACACTTGTTTCATTAATTTTAAATGGCTCTTTCTTCTCCTAAGGTCACATGTGTGTGTTTGAAAGCTCCATCCCAAATTCCTTGGGGGTAACTTTTACCATTGTTTGAAAATTGCTATTGTTTTCATGAGTAATCCCACAGGCTTCTCCTAGCAGAAACTTAAGGACACCCTTAAGCTACTTGCTGAGGAGTCCTATCAGAATTCCCAGTGGGACTGTGAAGAATAATGGTAAAAAATGAATGTTTTCAGGATTAGCCATTAATGGTAGTTGGTATTTCTACCTCGTCTGTCTCTCTTGCTTTTATTATTTTTCTTTTCACAGCATTTTTTTGGTTAAATGAAACTTTAAGTAACATTTTTCCCATTCAGTATAAATAATTAATAACCTCGGGCTATCAGAAGTGCAATGCAAGCTTCCTAAAAGCACTTTCAATACATAAAAAGAAATAAAGAAGAAAACCAACCCCAGACCATCACTGTGGACATCTGGCCCCCTGAGAAACCACATCTGCAATGTTTTCTGCAGCCAGCTGTTATAGCACAAGAGTGGGCTCAGGATACCACTGATGGAAGCAGTCCTTGGTACAGTCCTGAAGAAATGAAGCAGACTCCTGTTTTTCTTTTTTTTCCCCTCTTGAAGCCAAATCCAGGTTGAAAAGAGCCATCCTCCTGGTGGCTGCTGTGAGCCAGCAGGAGTCCAGTGGGGGACCCTGTAGAAAGTTGGCCGTGGCTTCCAAGCTGTGGTTTGGCACATATCCTCTCCAAGATCTCTGCCAAATATTCAGACTCCTTTTAAGTGTGTGTGTGTGTGTGTGTGTGTTTTTCTTTTCATGTTGGCATTTTATTTAGCTGTACCATGTGAGTTTAAGGCTGTTAGTTTGATACAATTTGTTACCAGAATGGGCTGTTTTGTGTGGGGTTCTTTGATGGAAGGTAAAAATATGAGGTGTATGTAGAAGGTGAACAAATTGCGTTGAGAGGAGGTTGTAGTAAAGGTAACATGAAGCAGTAGCAGTGATACTGTGTCTGGTTAGTGTATCTCTCCTGTATGGGAGTTTGACATCACCTCTGCATGCCAAGTTAAGGAGATCTTGGTTCTCAAAGCATGAGAGAGGGGAGAAACATGGACACCCAGCAAAATTTCTGATCTTTCCCCCAGATGTATTAAAACATGAGTTCTCCAGCAGTTGTGCTTGGTGAGTGCAGTGAGGAGTCCAGGGTGATCCTCCAGCACTTCCCTAACTCTTCCTTTCCGAGGGAGTCTGGGATTCCGGAGTGAACCCTTTGCTGACCTGAGCACTGACTGGGGAGTTGCGTCAGATGCAGCAGCATTGTTCTGGATCAGCCTGACCTCTTTTAAAAAAATACGTATTTTTCCAACACTAATAGAAACCGTAGCTGAGGTTCTCTCCCTTTCTGTGTGTCTGCCTGAGCACTAAATTAAAAAAAAAAAATAATCCCAGATGTGAATCTATAAACCATCTGTTTAAAATAACGATTGTGCAGGACTATAATTAAAAGTTATTTATTATGAATCTTGGGATCCTATTATGGATTTGACTGACTCCCAGGTTTCTGACTTAGCAAACGGTTTATGTATTTATGGGCCATGTGTCTCTTCCGCACTTCTCGGTGCCAGAGTGCATGTCCTTTAAACAAAAGGGGGAAAAAAATCCCCCACTCTCCCATAACTGTTGGCTTCTGATTATTGCCGTCTAAGAAAGGTTCTCTTAAGAACAGCAAAATTCAAAGTATCTGAGAGCTTTCAACAGATTCAGAGATGCTGTTGACAGCACAGATGGAGGCTTGGTAATACAGCTCTCCTGCATGCAGCTACTTAGCGACTTTCTAAACCTATGGCTGGGACAAGTAATGAAATGTTATGATTACTGGGGGTAGGAGGGGACATAATTGGAAGGAAAGGATTTGTTGCTTAAGTCCCGTTTGCTCGCAGCCTCCACTTTGCCCTTGTGAAATGGGAGGGGAGGAGGCAGCAGAAGTGAAACAAGCAGATGGACAGTAGACATTAAGAGCCGTGTTTTGGGCAACTGGGTGAAGGAAAAAACCCAGCCTCCAGATGACAATTACTCTTTTGTTTTATTTTTGTACTTTTACACCCAGTGGATCCAGGAGATCTGCACTGGATAATGCCTGACTGCAAGAGACAGACTAAACAATGATTTACCAGCCTTGCTTTATCTGCTGCAGGCCTGTGATGGATCAGCAGGGTACATTAACCCTTTCCTCCACATCTGCTGAGCTTCTTTTCCACAAGATGCAGCATTGCAATAAAACAGCAGGACTTTTTAAAAAGAATTTGGGATAATAGTAATAATACTAATAGAAGCACTAGGAGGATGCACTTCCCCGGAGCTACGTTTATATCTTTCTCAAGAGGGATTTTGCCATGAGGACTGTGCCAGGGCAATATGTTGCAGTTGTGGCTCTACTGTATGGTTTTTTTTCAGCAAAAGGCCCCACATGGAGTGGTGGGGCTGCCACCCTGAGTGATGTTATACCTCACACCCTGGAAGAGCAGCCCAGCCCTGATGACAGAGAGTTAGGCAGCTTGGGATGACATCTGAAACAGCCTGTTTTGAAGCCATCTGGGCCTTGCCTGTAACAAGCTAGAGAAGATGAACATCATCTTTGCAAATCCTACCCTGTTTTAGTGCTTAGCTGCTCTTCTTGTGCTGGCAGAGATTGGCTCTATTTATCTGGGGTACATGGAGCAGTCCTTTAAGGCAGGAAGATGCAGCTTCTGCTTCAAGGGACAGAGCTAACCTTCCTTTTTAATTTGGGGAAAAACCAAGCAAGCAAACAAAAAAACCCAAAAAAACCCCCAGAAAAGTGCAGTGGGTGGTGAGTGTGGCACCTCCTCCCCACCTTTTAGCACTGTGCTGTAATAACTGAGCTTTGAGTCAGTGATCCAGATTTGTTGCCCTCCACATCCAGAGGCAGTTTAATGGCTCATCTCCTGCTTTCCCCACAAGTACCCTTGCTGTAAGAACCAATGACTTGTGGGAGCATGAAGAACAAGCCCCTTTCTGCTGAAGCCAGGCTACTGAACAGCAAATAGTTCAAAGTCTACTGAGATACAGAAAGGAAATGTGAATTTGTAGTCTACTGCTTAAGACACCCTCCTACGGGGAAGCACCCTTCAGTTCCTGTCACTGCACTGTGGGCCACTGATATTCTTCATGTGGAACAGCTGCTTAATGCAAAACAGCCCTTGGCATCAGCACATGAATTCCAAAATCTTCCCTCCCAGAAAACCTGCTAAACCAGCTCCTTTTCTGGTGATAAGGAAAGAAGAGCAAGACCCAAATCTGGCTGGCCCTCTGGGGTGACTCAATGATACCAAGCTCATCATTGGAGAGAATTTTTCTGATTTCATCAATGGAAGGGAAACAGGAAGCTTCTACTGGGAACAGTAACTATCAAGTATCTCCTGTTTGAAATGCATGTGTTGGGGTCATCCTTAGGAGCTCCCTGCATTCCCAACCAGAAGCAACCATGTCAGGATGTACCTGAGGGCAGAAGGAGGCAGACAGTGCTCAGGGCAGAAATTGTCTGGGAAGCTGGGCTGCATGAGGAGTTTGCCCCAGTAGACCTCAGTGAACTAGGGAATTAAAAAAAAATGCAGAGCTCTGTTATTTTTTTGTCCCTCTCTCTGCCATCTGCAACAAAAATGTTGTCCTTGAGGAGGGAGTCCAATAGAGAGCTGCCCACTGGACCCCTTACACACATCCAGCCCAGCTAGGTTGGTTCTGAAGGGCACTCTGCACCTCACTTCTCTCAGAGGTGCATGATGCATGCTGCAGCTGGGTGAACCATGTTCTCCACAGGAACACACTCTAAGCTGGGTTTTGCCTTTCTTTCACACACGCTTTCATCAGGCTGAATATTTTCCTTTTTCAGGGTAGTGGGGCTGATAGGCTTATTAAATCTTTCCTTAAGCAAACTCATTAAAAAGAATCAGATCTTAGCAGAACCCTTTTAAATACAGACTGTAGCTGAATTGGTAAGCTTGATTTTGCTGCCCTTCAACAGACTTTATGGGGGCACCATGTTCCTGTAAAGGGAATCAAGATTCCACTGAGCACTTTAAAGGAGATATTGAAGCAGTTGCAATCCTGTGTCGTGGCTGCTTTGTGCCAGTCCAGAGCTACAGACCTGCCATAAAGTCAGCTTAACCTCCTGGTTTAATTGCATTTATGGTTGCTCTGCAGTGCTGAAGTGATGCAGAACAGCCAGCGTGTAGCAGGGACCTGGCTTTTACAGTAATTGTTTGTGTTGCTGCAGCTGCGCTTTAGGGCCTGATTCTCATTTGCTGATTTCACACCGTCTTGGGGAGAGTGAGTCCTCATTTACACTGATAAGACTGAAGTGCCTTTATAGCTTCCATCAGATCAGGCAGTGACTTTGAAGTAAATAAACCTCTGATTTTAGACAAAGGGCTGGAGTGTAATAAAAGCTGCGTGTTATTCTTCATAGGCACCTTGAATAAGGCCACAGGGAGCAAAATAAAAAAGACTGGAAAGCACAGCTTCTTTTTCTTTAGTTTTATGATTTACATTTTTCTAGCCCTTTGATTTTTTTGGTCTCTAATTAAGTCATAAGATTGGGTGAGGTGGGTACTTGCATGTGCTAGATGGCCACCTGTGTCACCTAATGAACTGAGCTACTAATTATAGGTGGAGGTGACTTCAGAGGCTACTTTAAGTAAGGAATTTGAAGTAGCAAAAGTTTACTAAAAGAAATGCCCAAAGTATTTATTTTCTGCACCTATTTAATGGCAGGGATAACCAAAAGGGTTAACACCACTGGGACAAGGTAGGCAATAAATGGAATATTTCTGCTGCCTGCTGTTGCACATCCTCCGTTGACATTCCTTAATGTGGTCAATGTATCTTTAGCCTTGGGAAATCACTGGCTTTTTGCCACAGCGAGACGACACTAATGTGCAGTGACTCTGTCTGCTTGTGGTGTTTCATTGATTCTCATCATTTTGGGAAGAAAGATGAATTACACTAATCATCTTGTCTGATACAGTACATAGTAGCCTCTTTTAAAAACCTCTAGATAAAATTGATTTTCTGCAGTGGCAGAATTTTGTCTTCTGTGAGGTTACCACCTCTTTCTCTGCTGTTTGTCCTTCTGTCACTGTGAGAAGTGATTCCTGAGCTGTGCAGTTCATGGGGCAGCTCCTCAGACCCCAAGGATATTTTAACAAGCATTTAAATAACATGAATTTTTTCAGTGCAGCACATTTTCTGTATGAATCTGAGTATTAGTCATGAATTATTGTTTAATTGGGCTTTAAAAGCCATTTACTTGGGCTTCTGGATTATTCAACTACTGTTTTCTGCTGTGTTCCTTCAAGAGAAGAAAGATGTATTGAAACACAAGGACCTCTCCTGAAGCAAAAGAGCAGACTGCTGGCCCCAGATTTTACTTTCTGAATTGCAAGAAATGGTAGCCTTGGGTTTGGTTTGCTTGCAATAGCTTTTGTCTTTTTTGTTGTTTGTTTTTTTTCCAGAATAAGGAAGTGACATGCAAAAGGGAGAAGTGTCCAGTGGTCTCCAAGGACTGTGCCCTCGTCATTAAGCAGAGAGGAGCTTGCTGTGAGCGTTGCAAAGGTGCCATTCCCTTCCTTTTGTTTTCCCTCTTTTGAAAATGTTATCAGTGCACACTTAGGTTGCCAGAGATGGGACGAAATTTGTAGCTTCTTGGCTGTCACCAGAGGCTAGAAGAAGGCATTAACCATAATTGAATATATATGTTTACAAAGGTGAGGGAAATACATAAACTCACATATTTGTCCTGCAGTTATTAATTCTTGCATAGCAACAGTCCTTTGGGAATACATATTTTTTTCTTCATCACTATATTGTAAGTTTTTTAAGAGTTACCCTGTTCTAATTTTATCAGAAATATTTTAGGTCAACATCAATCTGCTAGTAGTCACCAGCCAGTAAGAATCTCTTTAAGTTTTTATGCGGTTGGAAAGAATAAAAATAATACTTCTTAGTAATAAAAAGCAGGATAATTGTCCGTGGCTATTCCTATTTCTCCTCATACTGGAAGCAAACCAAGCAGACTTTATTCATTGTATTAAACATTTCCTGATTCAAACAATAATATCGTGTACAGTTTTATGAAAGCCAAATAAGCAACCATATGATTATTATACATTTATTTATTGGCCAATATTGTATATTCCTAGCTGTTTAAAATGAGATAATGATTTAAAAAAAGTGTAAGCATGAATGGCATGTATCTGCTATGTTGAACCACATAAAATTATGCAAATAGATGAAGTTGAAAGGTAGTCTTTTTTATTTGTATTGATGCAGTAAGTAATATGCTTTAAAGCACAAATTTTGCTGAGGGACTGCTTCCACAATCAAGGAGGTGAAGGATGTCAAATTCAGACAGCTT
The DNA here is from genome assembly GCF_009819655.1 of Sylvia atricapilla. NCBI lineage: Eukaryota > Metazoa > Chordata > Aves > Passeriformes > Sylviidae > Sylvia > Sylvia atricapilla. The sequence goes on from NC_089140.1 coordinate 46,444,425, forward strand.
TATTTTATTTTTCCTCTGTCATTTTTCAGTTCTCCACTGGTGATTGTGTGGGATTAAAAGGAAGATAGGGTAGGATAAATTGTTGGGAAATAAAAGCATTTCTTGCCTTCCCAGAGGAAATACAAATGTAGGAAAACAGATTACGCTGAAAATCTGGAGGAAGAGACATGATGGATGTGTATTTTTCCTGGAAGGTTTCAGAGGTGTGTTAGATGCTGTGCTTATGATTTGCTTCTGCGCTGCAGCTTTGGAATAGGTTTGGCAAACCCCAATTTGAGTATTTTTCTAGATACATGACACTTAAAAGAAAAGGAAATGAACTGGAAAAAATATTAAAGCATTACTGAAACAAGAATTTGAAATTACAGATTTTACATAAATTACGTGTAATTTATTTCTTTTGTCAAACTGTGTTTAGTATCAGCCTTGTAGGAAAAGGTTGCTAAGTGTCGGTTGGATTAGGATGTAGTTTGATTTTTCAATTTCATCATGGGATGTGTATTTGCTCAATGGTCTGAAAATTCTATATACATACATATGCATATGTGCATACATGCATGCAAAATGAAAAGAATGAATGTTTCAAAGCTGAACAAACAATATTTTAATTCAAGCAGTATTTTAATTCAGACTCCTTTTAAGGTTTTCTGTTTATTCTGAATTGGAGTGGATACCTGCAGAACATTATTCATAGGCTTGAGCCTGGCATCTGCAGATTGGTGTGCTTGACATCTCTAATGGGATAATTAATAGAAACTATTCAAAAATAGAATTAGGAAGCACATGGATACTTGAGATAGAAGAGGGATGAGTTAGCTAGGGTCCTTTGAATGCATCAATGGACAGAGAGATCGCACTAACAGGTATCCAACAAGATCCCTCACAAGGAAACTGCTGGAGAAACTAAGCAGCCCTGAGCTTTTAGAGACGCTCTTTTCATCAGCAAATAAGTAACTAGTGTATGATTGTTGTCGTAGTAAAAAAAGGTTGCCAACATATCCTTGCAAAGATCTCAAGTTGTCAAAGTACTCAGAAATGATCTTGAAAAGGGGTGCAGCGGGACAGGAAGTTTGCTGCTGTTTGACCTGATCTCTGTAGCATAGTAAAGCAAGAGGACTGCCTGTGAAGAGCTGCAGAAGGTTCTCAGGGCACTGAACAGCTGATGACAAAGCAGGAAAGGAAGTTAACATGGATGAGAATAAATGGATTTATTCACACAGGACAATGCAGCCCTAACTTTACAAATACAGTACTGGGCTCTGAGTTGACAATAACTGAATGCCAACTGTTTCCAAGTGTTCTAAAGGATACTTCTGTGACACTATCAACTCAATTCTCAGCAGTTCTTCAAAGGGAAAATTGAATGCTCAGTTTGTTAGGAAAGGAGCAAGGTAGAAACCAAAACGCCCTGTTTACCCTCTGAGTCAAACAGGCTGCTTATTCCTGTCCTTTTGGAGGCTAAGCTAGAGCTACAGACCTTGGTCTGTATTTTTCACACTTACTAAGGTGTCTCTTAGTAGCTGCTATCAGACAGAAGATTATTGACTAGAACGGGTATTGGCCTGATCTAAGATGGCAGTTTCTGTGTGCTTAAAATGGAAGAACATTAAATTTCAGATTTCAATTGAAAAAAAGCTCTCAAGGACTGAATTTTCAAAGTAGACGTGAAATTTCTGAGTAGGCTTTTCTGCACTTTCTGAAAGGCAAAGCAAAATATGCACCCATTTAACTCCCCCAGTCTTGACACCACACTCTATCACCAGGTTGTTCTGGTTCCAGGGGAAGAGGCTAATGGAACCACGTCTACCCTAGGGGAGGCTGCTTGCTCTTCCACCACTCTGAACACTGCTGAAGAGCCTGCACTGTTCTGTGTGAGACCTAAAATGAGTGTCCCATGGAGGGGTAACTGGGAAATCAGGGCTGCAAACACCAGCCTGGCAGCACTGGTAGCACTTCAGCTACTCCCTTTGGTGGCCCAGCAGCTCCCCAGCACTCCCAAACAGAGCTCAGCTGCAGCCAGGACTTGGCCCGGCAGCATTTTTTATTCTCAGTTACTATTTTGTCTAGCTGCCAGAGTGCCCATGGGGAATGCAAGCAGGAAAAGGGAAAGAGGGATTTTTTTTTTTTTTTTAACTAGTTGCATTTCATCTAAACATGAACAAAAACGTTACCAAGGAAAGACTTCAGAACCTGCCGTCTTTTTTCTTGGCTTTGTTCCCAAAGCCTGGGAGAGCTTAATCAGGCCTTACAGGCTCTTGCCAGCTCTCTTTGATAGCTTCACCTCTTCTACCTTGTGAAGAAATGAATGAACGAGTGAGTGAGTGAATGAATGAATGGCTGCTGTCATCTGGGTGCAGTATCAGGAGTACAACATTTAGACCAAAGGGCATGTTCCCAGAGCGGGCTTGTGTAGGAAGGAAACCACCACTCATGAGTCATTTGTGACATCTCTGCCAGTGCATTTTATTCTATCATAAGGAGCACGAGGACATTCCTTGCCCATTGCAGGGGGATTGCCTATTCAGAGCTCTTTGTGCAGGAGAAACTGAATGGCTGGTAGAGAACTTTTCCTGCAAATGGTTGTGTGCTGAGCATAAGCTCCTTGCTTCAATTTTGGTATTTGTATGCTGTCACAGTAGGAATGGACAAAGACACCTGTTTCTTCATGCACCATAGCCATACTGTACCCAGCTCACATTTATATGGTTTCCTAAAAGTATTGTGTTTAATTCTGATTGGTTAGTAACTTTTTGCTTAGTTCATTGGTCAGTAGCAGCTGGTGTGCATGTCTGTCAAAAACTTTCCTCTCTAACGATGATTACATACCTGTCTCCTAAACAGAAAATGTTTTACATGAGTAAAGTCTTTCTTCCCACAGGTGCTCATTCTTTTCTCATGGGAACTGGTCAGACTAGCTGTTAGCTGTACTTAGCCGAAGCAGCAGGCCTGAGCCATGGTTTTACAAGGCCTTTCTTTTATAAGGTTTTACCCCTATGCTACAGGATGCTAGATATTTTCTAGCACTTCTTTTTTCATCTTTTGTAATAAACAGAAAAAGTAAGGAAAAGCCACTAGTACAGCTTTTGCAATCAGAAAATTCACTGTGGTGGAAAGTAGCATATGAAAAAAATGGGCTTGGCTTTGTCACAGAATCACAGAATATCCTGAGTTGGAAGGATCCCACAAGGATCATCAAATTCTGACTCCAGGCTGTGCACAGGATAAGTATGTGTGTGAGAACATTGTCCAAATGCTTCTTGAACTCTGTCAGGCTTGGTGCTGTGACCTCTTCTCTGGGGGTCCTATTCCAGTGCCCAACCACCCTCTGGGTGAAGAATATTTCCCTAATATCCAATCTAAACCTCCCCTGACACAGGTCCTGTCACTGGTCACCACGGAGAAGAGACCAGTGCCTGCCCCACCCCGGCCCTCTGCTTCCCCTTGTGAGGAAATTGTAGGCTGCATGGAGGTCTAAGATTTAAATTAAGATTTAAGATTTAAATTCTCCAGACTGGCCATGTGTTTTAACACTGTTCTTGACTTCAGGCTCATAGGACCTTGATTGTAAAGTTGGTGGGGCAGAGCTCGCTTCTGCTGAGTGTCTGGGAAAAGTCTGGAAGAGAGAAATGTGGGCCCATGATTATGGCTCCCTGCTGCAAGGAGAATGCAGGCGCTCAGTCTAATAGGAAAAGTTTTCAGTAAGATTATTCCTTTGACAGATATTTACTGTAGTTTATAAAACATACCACATACCTCTAGCATGCTATTCATTTTGAAAATACTAAAAAATTAAGCCCTCATTACTTTTGCATAGGATAAATAGGCCACTTTTCATCTCTCATTTTATTTAATATATTTAATGAAAACCTATGAGGTCACTGAGATTATAGAAATAGATTTGGCAGCATTATTGTATTTAGTTGGATGGAGACCTGCCATTTAGATATAGAGCTCTCTACACATCAAATAGTAAGTTACTTGCACTCTGAAGAAGTGGTATTACTGGCTCAGGACTGCATAAAGTTTGCATTTCTAAAATTGTATGCCATATTCTACTCTCTTATCTTAAGAACCTTAATCTTCTATGGTTATGCAAAGACATAGTTGGTGGGAATTCTTCTACAACAAAGAAAATATGTTCAAAATTTTCTTTCAATTCCCGTGTTAAATTTTGCATTTTCTGTCCTTGTTAACTTTTGAGAATTACTGTTTTGTTGTTGCTTTGGTTTTCTGTGCTTTTTTTTTTTTTTTTTTTTTTTTTTTTTTTTTTTTGGTAATAATTATTGATCTTAGAAATTCTTGTGCTATGCTCCATTGATATGGAATCTATCAGAGAATGGAACCCCAGCCCAGGCAACAACAGTGCTAGGTCTACCAAATACTGAATATCCAAAGATAGCATAGTTAACTGTGCATTTCTTGGAAAGGATATCAAATATTATGGTTGAGGATTGTAGCCAATTTCAACTATTAGGGCTGGCTTGCAAACAAAGTTAGAGGGAGGTTGTGAGGTTATCAGTGTTCTGGCTGCTCGACTGACACCCTGCAGGATCCATATGTACCTCTGTGCTGTGTTTGCCTCTGGACACCCCTCGTATGAGGTAACCAACACCATTTTGGTGTCCTGCAAGACTGACTGGGGGACCTTTTTGGGGGGCCCCAGTGGGGCACTATAACTTGCAGCCCATCCTTGCATGCTCGAAGGCAAGCTGTCAGAGGCAAGGGATGGTACATGGATGGCGGAGGCTGGGATGTGAAGATGACATGTATATTTTCCTAAAGAAACTTCTTTCACCCTCACCTGAATAATCTAGACCCAGCTTCTTTCAAGGGCTGGCTATGAGATGATTTGAGGACATAATCAAGTCTTAACTTTTCTTTTGGCCCTTCTCACTGCTTCTGAGTCTCCTGGTGTTCCAGCTTTAAACTAGAAGGTCTGTTTCTTGACGCTGGAAGTACAAATTCATCTCAGTGTTCATTCAGATGTTTGTATTTGAAGAAAAGGCAGAAGTTTTGAAGCAAATAGCCACAGGGACAGTACCATTCAGTATCATGACAGTGCCACCTTTGATTACTTCTGGTTGTGCCAAAGAAAAGGTCTCTTTTCTTTGAGCTGACTCTTCTAACAAAGGTTTTAGCAGGCACATTTACCATCTCTTGAATGTCTGGTGTATACTGTTTGTTCAGGGGTGCCTCAAATTTCAGATACTCTTATTACCTTGGTGAATATAATTTTCCATTATGTAAGAAACTTATAATGAAGAGTCTTGTCATGTTGTCACAAACAGTTTTTCAGTTAAACATCAGTTACCCGGATTTTCACATTGATGGTTTTGCACGTGATGTTTCTCTGCAACAAAATGATAAGCATGTAGTACTAACATTTAGTTCTGGAATAAGAGTTTTTTTACTATTTAATTTTGAAGGTGTAAGCTGTACAGATCATGGATGATTTTGCTGGTGTTAAAAAACTAGGTACAAGAGCAAGTAATTTTGTCACTGAGCAACATCATTCATGACAGCCTTCACAACTATAAGAGGTGGAAGTTCTCCAGCTGCCAGACTTGGCAAGCACATCATGTATCAGCTCAAGATTCAATGGCAGCTCTAACTGTATACCATTTTGTATTGCAAGGTTCTTAGGAACCCTGCAGGGCAAATTTTTTTCACCCTATACGTGGAACACATGACATTTGGGAAGGGAAAAATTCCATTCCAGTGGTTTGCGTGGGGCAAAAACAGCACTGGGAGGAGTGGATGTCTTTGTTTCTGCTGCTGTGTGCTCAGCACACATGGGCTGCTTCACATCCTTCGTGTATGAAGTGTCCTAGCCCAGCTCACCCCTGCCATGGCCTCTTCACTCTGCTGACTCTGCTGTGTTGGGCAGCCTTTATATGGCCCCTGTGCATCCCGTGGGTATTGTAATTGCCATGGCCGGGCTGCAAATAGGTTTGCTTGTACTTGGTTACAGAGGAAGGAGTTGGATTTTCACTGTTTAGAGCTAGACTTGATAAGCATGGGAGGTTTTGTATACATTTTCATGCTTCTGTGTTGACAAATGAAGACCAGGGTTACTCAACAGGAAGTTTAATTTTCTGGTAGCTGTCAATGGCTCTACCATCACTACAACATGTGAAAATATATTTCATAATAGATATATGTGTGATTCACAGTTCTTTTATTTTGGCTAATGCATTTCATGCCAGGGAAATACTGCAAAATGTGCAAGTTATTGGTGTTTTGGTTTTTTATTTTTTTTGTTTAGGGTTTTGGGGTTGGCTCATTTTTTTGGCTAGAACTGGTATTTAGTGTTAGCATGCCTGGATCTCTCCCTGAGGATTAATTTATCAAACACTAAATAAAACATGTCTTCTGACTCTTTTCTTTTTCCTAATGTTTATTTCCCATGCCAATAGTGAGGTTACGTTTTTTTAAACAGAAAGTGGAAGGAAAGCAAAAAAAGACTTAATAGGAGAAGAAAGATGCTGAAGAAATGAGGGATGAGGAGCCAGTCTATTGTGCACCAATCTATCACTTTCTCTTGGGAGAATAAGGAAATGACTTGTCTATAAAAATCTCGTTAGACTAAAATAAGCACGAGTTTCTTCTGGAATCTAATTAGGCAATGTCAAATTGAGTAATAAAGGGTTGTTTTTTTAATGAACTCCTGAGGACACTGGCTGAGTTTTAGCACTACTAAACTGTCTCTTACAGTCAATTCCCCTATCTTCATGGTACTGTTATATGGGTGGGTATCTGTGGGAGAAAAAAAAAAGGATCATTTATCAGAGTTGTACGGTTTGGAAAGACAAAGGGGTTCCTGATCATCAGCTTGTCCGCATGCCAATAGAAAAATACGCTATAATTTGCCTCTTTTGTTATTCTAGTCCAATTCTCTGTGAGGATGCTTGTTTTAGAATGAAATTGTTCTTTCAAATTAAATTGGCCAAGGGTTGGTTTATTATATTTGAAACAAAGGTGCCCAAGTATGGCATGCACAATATTGAAACAAAGTAGCTAAATAATTATATTAGAAGTTATTTAACTATTTCAGCATCTTTTTTGGCGTGTGCCAGAAGAACTAAATCTGGAGGATCATTTTCCCTTTAAGAGGTGACTAGAAGGTAATTACCATTAGTTTCTACTGAATATGCAACAATTGACCAACTTCAAAGTATTTAGTGGTTTGGTTAGATTCAGATAAGCAACTTTAAGGTTGTATGTTTATTCAGGACTTATCTGAACTATTTGGGTTGAAGGAGGTAATGGCAACAAAACCTACAACTAACTGAAGGTTAATATTTTACATTAATAAAACACCAGCTATTTTTAAAGAAAAGAGCAGGAAAGACTGAAAAATTAGGACACACTCCTTGACTGATATGAATCACTTTAGCATTTTTAAAATCGATGTAGACCACTAATATTTAACTTCCTTCCATATGTGGAGTCCTAAAGGTTTTCCTTATGGGGAATATGAGAGAGGATCAGATTTACTTATTAATGTCAAATCTTTCACATACTCCTTAGAGCGTTCTCAGGCTTTTTGGGTTCCCTTCTTGAAATCTTCCTCTGTAACCTTTTAAAGTTTTCTTTTATGTAGGTATTCAGGCAGAAGTAAGTAGATAGCATTTAAGTCATAGTCCTGAGGTGTGATCTTTCTTGATTTATTATTTTCTCCTGCTCTTCCTTTGAATGGTGGATGGAGAAAGTAAGTTAATGTATACTAATATTTCCAAAAGGCTTTTGGAGAAGAAAAGAAAGCTTTAAAAGGTTTTTAGGAACTTCAAGTATGTTCCGTCATGCTCTGTTGTGGAAATTGACAACAGGGACTTTGCTGATGCTTTTGAACACAAAATATTCGGTGACTTCTACCTTCCAGGCGAAATATGGTGGACCTTTAACCATGGATGAGCCAGAATGGCTTGACTGAGTTGGCATATAGAATGCAGCAGGTTTCACTCAGATGAATTTAGGTGAGGCTCAGAAATTTCCATGCTATGAGTAGGGGGAGTAGGAAAGTCCAGCTATATGTTTGCAGGTGTCAGCTGAGAGATTTGTACGTTGAAAGCGAGGTTCAGAAAAACTTGCTGGTATGTGGGCTTTGTTTCTTTTTCCTTTTGAAGAGTAAGCAGTGGGTGTAGCTTGGGGTGTCCAAAGGGCAGAGTGTCAGGGCACACCTGTGGTCAGAGACAGGTTAAAGCATCACCCAGAGATTATAAAACGCTCCTTTCTTACCCTTTTCAGTTTTGCCTGGCATTCAGCCTTCCCCCATCTCTCCCAGAGGCTGCTTGTTATACTGGCTAACTCTCCCTTTCCTTCATGCTGCTCCTTCTGCTGAGCATCTGCTGAAATCCAGCCCCCACCACGCCCCGCATGGTGTCGGGCAGGCGCTGCTCTCCCTCCCTCATTTAACCCGCTGGCCCATGCCAAAACTTGAGAGCAGGCTTAGTAGCTCCAGTGCTTCTGCAGTCTTCTCCATTCTGATTCCCGTTTAAAAACTTCCCTTTAGGTGCCTGCAGACTCTCTTTACCGTAGCTGCTTCTGGTATGCCCTCCTCTTTGCTGCTTTCCACAGGGGCAGTGGCTGGTGCTGCAGGGCAGAGGATTTTGTTGCATAGCTTGGATATGCATTTCAAGCAAGAGCAGTGCTGACTGCATGAGTACACCACCTTCATGCTTTGTCAAGCAGACTAATCCTTGAGCTGAAAATTTCAGTTTAATATGCACATCTGTACATGCAGATTAGCCCAGGGTCATTAGCTTTCTTACAGAGGAAACATTTTACATTAAAGAACATAATTGCTGAGCAAATATGTAAGGTATTTTGCAGTTGCTGTTGTCCAACCTAATCCTTGATTCTTGATTCTGGTAAAATACACACACAGCTATTTAACAACAGAGCTCATACCATGCTGAATGTCCTGCACACTTGAAAATTGCTTCTCAGACTGGGACCAGTATGACCTGGGCTTCAGCAACTTGGGGATGTTAAACACATTGAATAAGCTCTACATTCATCAGGGTTTTCAGTGAGCATTAAGTGAGACCGTGCTGCAAGATTAACTCAGTGTTTTTCAGAATGGAACTTCAAAATGCGTAAGAGGAGTATAGGGCTTCACACTCCTCTCTTGATGTGTTGACTTGCATGTATGAGAGGTCAGAGAACTGTATTTAATGCACTGAGAATCTGAATATTTCTTTATTATTCAAAAAAATTTTATAGGGGATTTGCTGCTCAGTAATATGAGACTCAGATGTATACTTTGTGCCTTTCAATGTTTGTCAAAGATGAAATAATCAACCAGCTCTGAGACTATTGATCATCTCTTTTCAAAATATACCTGTTTCACCTTAGGTAAGTGAAATGGCCACAGCATCTACAAATTTCTCCCATGTTGTTTGTATTTATCCTGGAAAAAGAATTTCTGATTACTGCAAATTCTGAAGTACAAGTCTTCTGTTGTTTCGGAACTTAAATGGAGGCAGTTAACACATTTGCAAATGGTCTTTATATATCATGATTTCTTTAAATTTTGTGTTGAATTCAAAATGATTTTAAGGAGATTTAAAGTTCCTGAATACCTCAGAACTCTGACTTTCAGTTTTCTTTTACAGCGAGCTCAAAGATTTACTGGTGTAGGGCTGATAAATGGCCTTTATTTTCAGAAGGACATAAAATGTATTCCAAAGCAGGACAGTGCACCCCACACAGCTGAGAAAGACTTAAGAGTAGTTGTTGAGGTAGGGTGTGGAAACAGAACGGTGCCATGGGCATTGTTTGACTGATTGTAGCTTTGTGATTCTGTAGCTCTATGTACACGGCTGTGTTTCAAAGTCTTTGGCAAGACTCCTGCTGGTTTCATGGGCTCTTTGATCCAGTTAATTTTGAATAAAATATACTAGGAAAAAACCTAAAAGCAGTAAATGGAAAATGGGCATTTTTCCCATAGAAAATGGGGTATGTGTTATTTCCAAAATTTTTCTCAGAACCATTCTAAGTCTCCAAAGAATTATTTTTTAGTTGAAAGAATTTTGCATTAATAAACTAACTCTTTTTAAACAAATATTATATTTCGACTTTATAAGTATTTTTGGTTGGGCTTCTCTGGTGAGTTATTTTATTATTTTCTTTGTGCTAGTTTTTGGTTTTCTTTTTTGCAAAATATCAGAAAATGGCAAAAGGGAAAACCAAAAAGGAAGGGAAACTAGTAGGAACGTGTAATCAAAAAAGTGAAAATTAATGTGGTTTTTGTTTGTTTGTTTTTTTTTTTTATTTATTTATTTTTTTTTTTTTTTTATTTTTTCCCAAATGGCACCATGAAAATTCATTTTGCACAAAACAAATGTGGGTTGATTGAGTGCATGGGCAAACAAACCTGTTTTCTGTTAGCAAAGTTGTCATATAACACACTGAGACGAATAAAGCCAAACTCTATGAGAGTCCAGAATGTATCCCATGGAGATTCACCACATACACAGGAGAACTTGATGGCTTTTAGTTCATATGGATGGTGATCCCTCCTGTCATGAACATGAGAAGGCATAAAAGAGTGGTATCTCTGACAGTGTCAGCTCATCCATGCTGAGCTGTGCTTGCTGAAGAGCTCTCCTGAGGGCTTTGGTTAATGGATGAAGATAACATGACCAAGCTATATGATGAATGCTTCCAGCTCTTCTTTTACCCTCTTTCCTCCCTCCCCACATTCCAATGCTTGACTGAGTAGCTCCTGAATGGACTGCAGAGTAAGCACTGATATCCATTTTCAAGTGAATTGTCACGATTTTGGTTTGTCTTGACCAGTCAGAGTTAGTAAGGAGTTTGGCCAGTTGGGCATCAGCAGCAGGTGTCTGGGGCAGTGCTGCCAGTCCTCCCAGGACACGATCCTTCTTCATCCCACCTCTCAGCTCTGCCTCTTCCAGGGGAGAGGGGGGGTTGCATTTAGGATGCTGCCCTGTGATCCTCAGCAGCAGCCTCCCACAATATTTTGTTCAGCTGAACTGATGTGCTTCTCTCTCATCCTCTAGATTGCAGTTTTGGAGGAAATACGTACAACAGCTCCATGAAATGGCACCTCCCCAGCAATCCTTGTGTTACTTACCAGTGCCAGGTAAGGATGTCATAAAAATCATGCTAATTGAGTTGTAAGCTTTTCCCAGGAAATCCTGAGCCTTCATTTATCCAATCCAAATAACCTGAAATATTTTATGCCCAAAGCACAATATGGACTTTGCATTTAAAGTAATTTAAATCCACTCAGATGCAGCCAGCTGTAACCAAATGTTCAGAAGTATAGGTTTTAAATTACTTGAAGTACCCCAATACCCAAACTTTGCTGAAGGAAAGGTACACAGCCATGCCATTTCCTGCTGTCTTGACCTTAAAGTTGTCCACTTTTCTTCAGCATTCTAAGCCTTTTGTGAGATACAAATTATTTTAATAATTGGACACTTCTGTGTGTATGTGTCCATGGGTTTTACCTTTCTTTAAGAAAAGCACACAACCAAATCTTTTTTCCTGGGCTCCTGCACTGTTAACACAATGGTATTTTTGGTAGCTTGGCTATATGCAACCATAGCATTTTCAAGATTGTTGCTTGTCAGGCTCAGACCAAGTAATTATGTAGGCAGTTTTAGCTTATGTCTGCAAATAGGTCTGCACTTTTTGCTGACAATTTGATCTGGTTTTAATAGTAACATTCAGGCAGCTACTAAGAATGGCAGTTGGAAAAGAGGAGATGAGTGAGTATGAAGAGCCTCCACTTAGAGGAGAAGAGAGTTTCAAGGGTTTTTTTTCTCTTTTTCTGTAACATTTCTGCTCTGTGACACCAACTGATTTTTGAAAATAAGTATGCTGAGATGACTGAAGCTGGAGCAGTATTCTGCTCTTAATACTGCTCTGAGTATTCTTGCGCTTAATGAAAAGAAACGTGAGTTTCTACATGAATATAGGTATGTTGAACGAAATGGTCAGTTCTTTATTGCCTGTTTCAGTGTCTAAATGCAAATCTGGGTGACCCTATTTACCTTAGATTCACACATTTAAAAAACAACTTTGCCTTGCTTCAGACAGCTGTAAGCAGAAGAAAAAAAGTAGCAGCTTTTATGTGTAGACCCTCACACCCAGGTTTGTTCAGGACTCTTGACTTCTCAAATAAGTACAGGAAATGTTAATTTACTAATACTTATCAGGCAAAATATCAAAGATAAGCGTCTCCCCTCTACAGAACAAGATGCTTTCATCTGTTTTCTAGGTCTATTTTCCTCCAATAGGAGGGGGAGGAGAAAGCCTTGTGTCCAGCCTGTTTTCACCAGAGCTACATGGCAGATTACTGAGGTTAAGGATTCCTGATAAAGCAGGATTCCTTTCCCTAAGAGGATGCTTGGTTTTTTTACCCTGATGCATTTTAAGGCAAATCCCATGTCTGGAGTCAGGGAGACTGAAGTGGGTCTTTTGACTGTGGATTAACCTGAATCCTGATACCAGGCAGCAGGTACAGAAAGAAAAGAAGTTTTGAAACCCAGTGCTTTGTGGCATGTGCTGGGCTTTTATTCTACTGACAGTAATTGTGAATTTTTATTTGTTAAAGCAACCACAATGCTAACAATGAGTGTGTCTAATCTGCTTCTTTTCCAGGAAGGAGTGATAGTAGAATCAGAAGTACAGTGTGTTGTTCATTGCAAAAACCCTTCCAGACTCAGGGGAATGTGTTGTCCTGTGTGTCCAGGTGAGATTTCATGGTTAAGATGCTGTTCTACATGTGCAACTGTA